>NC_135572.1:117478001-122278001 GCF_965152235.1 Eretmochelys imbricata
TTGTTGGTGATTTGGATGGAGGGAAGAGAGTAGCAATTAGGAGTGAACCAGGTGGGGAGGTGGAATTGCATATTGCTACAGGGGATAAAATGTAGAGGGGAAAAAAGAGGAGACTCACAAAAATAAGGAAGAGCGAGAGAAACAGAGAAAAGAAAAAGGAAAGGGAGTGATGATGAATCTGACAACAAAGGACTGAACAAATAAATAATTACAATAACTATAAGGTACCTTATCCTATCCTTCATGTCTTCAAATCTCCCATTGACATCGGCACAATGGGAGAATCACAATGGATGTTGTAGTCCTATATTTATTCAACAGCCCATGAACAATAACCGAAAATCGAATTCAGCTCTCTCCATCATAAGGGCTAGACTGTGGCTTTCCAGTCACAGTCCTGAATACAGGTGGTGAGGAGCAACAAAGTGAATTGGTCATTAGAGATAAATTTTCCTTGGATAGAACCATGATGTGCCTCAGACTTGCTCCAGAATCAAGAGGTGGTATAAGTTATATTTTGCTTTGACATTTGTTTCAAAGTGAAATACAGTATAAAGCTTTCCATCCCAACCCTCCTCTGGGTTCCAAGTACCACCCCCACTCCTTCCTTAAGGACCAATGTGGGAGTCCAATGAGTGTTACCAAAATCACATTTTAAAACATAAAATTCAACAGTTGCCTCAGCAATGAAACACTCACACATTAGTCGTACAAGAAGCCACAGGATTAAGTGTTTGCATTTATACGCAAAAAGGAAAGGAGTACTTGTGGCACCTTAGAGACTAACCAATTTATTTGAGCATAAGCTTTCGTGAGCTACAGCTCACTTCATCGGATGCATACTGTGGAAACTACAGAAGACATTATATACACAGAGACCATGAAACAATACCCAACTTGATTATCATACACATTGTAAGGAGAGTGATCACTTTAGATAAGCTATTACCAGCAGGAGAGTGGGGTGAGAGGAGGTATTGTTTCATGGTCTCTGTGTATATAATGTCTTCTGCAGTTTCCACAGTATGCATCCGATGAAGTGAGCTGTAGCTCACGAAAGCTTATACTCAAATAAATTGGTTAGTCTCTAAGGTGCCACAAGTACGCCTTTTCTTTTTGTGAATACAGACTAACACGGCTGTTACTCTGAAACCTGCATTTATATGGTGTATGAACATTAACTAATAATTATTTTCAGCAGAAAGTTGTCAGTCTTTCAAAATAATGGGACAAATAATGCTAGAGCTACAAAAGAATAGCAAGCAAAGCAATGATTTTGAAATCACAGCATAAAGTTACATTTTAAAATACGTCATTATAATCTATGCATATGGAGGTATCCCAGTAAACTAATCATTTTGCATGTTACAAAAGAAAAGTCTTATAGTAGAGATAAGTATGGTGTAAAACTAAAAATAGTAGTTAATTTTGTCAGCCACACAACAAAATGTCAAGTCATGGGGCTAAAAGGACAATCTAGAATTACAGTTGAATGTTAAAGCTCTTTTTGGAAGTGAATTTAGTGAAAGATGTATCAACCCACACAAGAGGTCAGATCCAGAAAACACAGAAGGTGGGTAGGATTTGCCAGACAGCCCTAGCAACTTTTCTGAACAGTGACCCCATAGAGGGAATATCTTTAGGGAGTAATAAGGTGATTCATTCGTTGTGCCTATTCAATCCTTTAGTTCAGATGATAAATATATTCATGGCCAGTCCTTTGCTTATTTTGTTATTTAATCATTGAACAGGCATCCAAAACACAAGATGTACACCTGTAGCTACATTTTAGAAATTCAAAAGAATAAAGAAATCAGAAGGTTTGACAGGGTCACAGCAAAGGTGGCACAGCTGCAAGCACATTTGTTGTTCGGTTTAGGCAGCAGTAGGAGCCAAAGTTACTAAATTACTTCAACCTAGTGCCAGGCAATTTTAATTTGGGCAACAGTGTTTTCCATGTTTTGAAAGAGCAGAATCTGTATGCCTTGTTCCCAACTCTACCTACTTCATTTCACGTGTTTTCTGTTCTACATGTGCACTCTACCTTCATCCCCATTTTAATCTCCATATGTACGGTATTGTACAGAGAGTACAGTATTGTACAGTGCCGAACAGGGAGAATACTGACATCATGTGATAAACAAGAAACCTCACATCCCTGTTATGTTACTTTTCTATTTAAACTACCCCATTCTGGGATGTGAGTAAGGTAAGGTGTATTTTTTTTTTTATTTCTCCTTTCCAATTACACAGCAGCCAAGATCACAAAAGTACCATGTCAAAATAAATACTGTTCTACTCTGTTGACAGCCTCAGGAAAAGTTCATGACTGAAATAGCACAGAAGTATAATTATATCTTTGCTCTGCAGAGGGTGGTCCATCTAGGTCAGGGCTGAGGTCATTGGCTGCATGGGGAACTTATTCACACTTAGCTAGTCTACCTCTTTCTGGCTTAAGGATGTCAAAAAGTTCATCTTTTTAACTATCTTGAACAAAAATGTTATTTATTCCATCAAAAGAAAGAGCTCAAGGAAGCTGAGCTGAATAAAGACACTTGTTGGGAACTGAAAGGACAACAGCTTATTTATTAATTCATTGATTTCATCCTCTTAGTCCAACAACCCCTGCACCCAAACATTATATTATGGAAAAACGGCAAATTGAATGGGGTTGGATAGACTCTTACAGAAAGCTACTGGGGAAGGAAACTCAAGGAACTTTTGCTGGATTCTCTCCTTGTTGATTCTGTCAGCAATTTTTCTCTCTCTCTCTCTTTGTTTCTGTCCTCCTTTACACTCCTTTTATTTATTTATTTAGGTAGTTTACCTGCCAGGAGGGCACACAGGAACCATCACAGGAAAAAATTGTTCCCATACTATTGAGGAAGAGTGGTCTTGTTGTTAAAGTACTGGACTGGGACTAAGGGGCTTTGTGATCTCTTCTGCCACAGACTTCCTATGCAACCTTCAATGAGTCACTTAATCCCTCTGTGACTTTCTCCTACTCTTTTGCTGTCTTGCCATCTTCAGGGAACAAAGCATCACTTACAATGTATTAGTTCAGTGCCTAGCACAATCTCAACTGGGATCGGTAGGTCCCACTAGCACATATTGTAAATAATAATTTCAGGCTATTGTATTGTGAGTCAACCTCTAGAAAAGAGGAGACTCATGTTTTAGCCAAAACTTTAATTGAAATCAAATTTATTCTGGGCCCTGAACAGAAGTGCAAAGGATGGCATAAAACCACCCCTGCCTCCTCATGTCTGTTCCTGGACTGTCTGGAGCAGAAAAAGCAGGGCCACATTGATTCCAGTCTATTTTACCACACACTAGATTATGCTTTGTAGATGTGTTTTCTATATTCCTATTACAGTACCTTACATCTCAGTCTTTGTTCTATACACAGGGGAATGGCTGCAGACTGGAATAGTCCTGTTGATCTGGTTCACAGAACCAGGGCTAAACATGAATAAAAGTTACAGTGATTACATTTGTTTACCTTTTAATATATTGAACACTTACAAATATAGTATTAATTATGTATATAACAGAAAATAATATTTGTGTATGGAAACATTTTCATAATAATGTTCTTCTGTGGAAAACACAATGATAAGTAGAGAATGATATATACTATGCTTTGATATCTAGTAATCCCCTTTACTACTTCAGTTCAAAATGGGCTGAAACACATATTTTGCAATTTATAAAGATCAGTTTATGAAAGAGTCTTTTTTTGTTTTGCAACTTTCTTGAATTCAAAACTTCAAATATAAAAATGACTAGAGCATGATTTCTGGCCCAGTCCAAAAAAAACCCCTGACATTTATATTTCAGGAAGCAATGAGTCTCCAGATCTCCAAACTATCTCTTACAGAGGTATCATTCTCTCCCTGGGGGAAGAGAAAAGCTATTGGAGCACCATAAAATTTAGGTGCTTTAAGTTTTTCTCCAGGACTTCTGTTAGATTTGCTATCAGTAGAAGAAATAAAACTGAAATTTATGTTTTCTCTTTCACAAATCTCATGCTTTCTGATCTGGTGTTTTGTCTTGCAATTAGTGCTATTTCTTAAAGTGATACACACAGAAGTGTTTCAGAGTAACAGCCGTGTTAGTCTGTATTTGCAAAAAGAAAAGGAGTACTTGTGGCACCTTAGAGACTAACCAATTTATTTGAGCATGAGCTTTCGTGAGCTACAGCTCACTTCATCAGATGCATACCATGGAAACTGCAGCAGACTTTATATATACACAGAGAATATGAAACAATACCTCCTCCCACCCCACTGTCCTGCTGGTCTCTAAGGTGCCACAAGTACTCCTTTTCTTTTTACACACAGAAGTGGTGGCTCAGTGTTTTTTGTCAGTATTAACATGAAAGAAGTAAAAATATGGTTTGTAGAAATATTGTTAGGAGGATAACCTTAAAGTTAATATACTTTATTCACTTTCTTTTTCTGACAGAACACTTTTCTAAAGACTCAGTAGAACATGGCTTGTTCGGGACTTTAAAGGTGAGATAGCAAGCTAAATTGCTTCCTTCGCTGGAGATTGCAGTAAGGTAGTAAATTAAATTATGGTTGCAGTTAGATTTCAAGCTGTAGTCTTCCTAGGTGAGAAGTTCTTCCCAACATCTTGTCTTTCTGAAAGAGACATTAGTAATGGAAAAAACAATTAGGTCATATAATCATTTCTGCTGTTAATGTTGGATTGTTCCCTGCTGTGCAAGAATGTTCCATACACCTTCCTTTAGAGGATTGTCTAGTGCTTTGTCTAAAAATAAGTTCATTCCAGGGGCATGCACAAGAGGGGTGGTGGTGGGGGAAGCAGGGTAATGCCCCCCCAATAATTGGCAGGGCAACAGAACTCCTCTGACCCCAGGGCTGGGGCGAGCGAGCTCCTATGGTCCCAAGACCATGGCAGGGGTAGAAAACATGCCCCTCCAAAAGCCTCAAATTTTTATTCTTGCGCACGCCCCAGTTCATTCTATACCTCTACTTCTATACACCTGTAGGAGTGAAAGTTAAAATGAACCAGGCCCAATTCAGAACTATCCACAACTAACTATGGACACAGTCCTGGAAACGAATACTTTCACGTGGACCATCAGAATTACATGATGTCCCATTGCTAGTCAGACTCTGAATAGCATTACATGCTCATCTGGACACCAGTCACTGTGTTATTGTGAGTCATGTGTCCCCACATATAATACTTTATATGATAGCTTGTTAACTATAGTTAATGCTTTGGGATCCCTTGACATGAAAGGCAAATTATATTGTAAATACGAGATCTTATTATTATTTATTATATAGATTTAATGACAGGTAGCAAGTTCTACCTCGGAGCATGCAAACTTTGGATTCAGTTAAATTACATAGGGTCAGATTTTCAAAACATCAGAAGCCAAGAGACATGTATAATGGCATGTTTAGGACTATATTGTTACATAATAGTATGTCCTGTGGAAAGGCAGCACCCAGGAACAAACCAAGAAATGAATTGTGACTCTGCGAGTTACATTTAATTTCTTGGTTCTCCCCTTATTCCAGGTCACAGTAACAGATTACTTGCTCCTGTTCATCTCTGTCGGATGATGCATTGGAGGCGGGAGGAGCTGAGCAAAGATTCCCCCCATTCCTCACCCTTGCCTGCCCATGCCCCACCTCTATGCACAGGATGTCGAGTATTGGCCTTGGGGAGAGGCTTTCCCCATCTCCACACTGTGACCCGCAATTCATGCAGCTTATTTAGAGAACACATAGGTCAAGACAATCTTGCTCTTGAATTTGCATGGATGACTGAGCGCAAGAATCAGGTAATTGCATGCCCACATGACCCACTAAACATCTAGCTGACTATTTTTATGCAAAGGTGCCTGATTTCAATGATTAATTGTATAACCGCATGAGGCATTGTGAACATATTTTTGCATGCTGACCTGGGTTTCTAATGTTTTGAAAATTAATCCCTTAACCTTTCAATATCTCAGTTTCCTTGTCTGAAAAATGGGAAATATAAAACTTCCTTAATGACCTTACATGGTGATGTGAGGGTTAATTAATTGGTTAATGTTTGCATTGCACTTTGAACATGTAAGCCGATATACAAGTGATAATTAGAGTATGTAATAATTTGAACCTAGAGGAAGTTCTAACTTTCATATTGACACTGCAGTAATTGCTACACTAAGCAGAGTTGATTATAAAAACAACAGGATATATTTTATTGTACGTCAATCAGCAACAAAGTCTTCATTTTCTCTGACCAAACCAGTAATTCATATTTCATTTATTTCGTGCAGTTAATTCATTACATAGCTATGCCCAAACCACAATGCAGTTTTAGGGACCAGTGACAGCGATCACATATACGTTATGTTTAAAAGAAAAATATTCACTGGTCTGATTTATATGACAATGATATCTTAATAGAAATTTGTACTAACAAGTGGAATTACGTAGGATATTATGGATTAACTAATTATGATAAAACAGAGATCAGCCTCACTTCAAACTGAACCCAAACCCTTTCAAAGATTAGAAAAAATTTCTGTGAATTTATATGTACACATGTTTTTACTTCCAGCTTTTGCCCAGGATAATAAGTGAAAATACCACAAGAAAGGCAATTCTCATGAGATTTAGTGGAAAGGATCTGATATGAGATTTCCACCATGATATGTAGTGCGAATAAACATCACCTTTCAGAAGCTTTTTGGACAAACCTTCCAAACTCTCTTAGGTTTCTCCAATCAGTTGCTGATAGTACAGTATATCAAATAATGTGTCCTAGTCTCAATGAAGTCAATGGGAATCTCACTTTTACTTCTGTGGTCATCAGGGCATGCCCTTAGAAAACAGCTTGAAGAATATGTGTTTGCTGTGCTACCATAAGCATTTTTTTCCACCAAATACAAAATTCAGAAAAGTTTGGCTATTAACTTTTTAAACTGTGCTGAAACAAGCCCATCATCTGAGAATCTATTCAGCATTTTAAAATATTGAAGGCTATCATAAACCAATAATAGTAACCTATGGAGTATTCCCAAAGTATCCAGTATTGGTGTTCAGCATCTGAGCTTGAAAAATGGTCACATATATTCTAATAGGTGTATTTAACCAAATCACGCAGACTGGTTTTGAAGAGTCCTAAATATCAAACTTGGATAAGCTGTCAATGGACCATAGCTCTAGTATTTACAAAAATACTAATACTTATTTCTAGTATTCCACCAGTTCTTCTTTTTTGGTTTAACAGGTAAAGAGTGGGATCTCTCACTAAATATTCTTTTAAACGTTTAAGGATTGCACATAAATTAATGCCCGCATTACAGTTTAGAATAAATGTTATATGCTCACAACTTTGCATCTTTACATTATTAATAGGATCATTGGAATGTTTCAAATTCTGTCACATCAGTTTTGATCTTTCCATCTAGCTCAGCACGTTTCTCCATGTTTTGACTGAGTGTGCATTCAACGATTTGTCAGTTTCCTAAATGAATCTGAAATTTTTTTATAAATCAGTGACATAGTGATACTTTGAAAATGTTGTGTCCATAGATTAATTCCTTTTTTATCTTTTATTCCAATCATTGACTAATCAAAAGTATTTCTTTAGAATGGAACATTTTATAAATGAAACAAGCAAATACATTGTAAATGTTAGGTTGGTTAGTAGGTAGATATATAAATAGACATATTGTCTATTGCACTCTACAGTGACTTATCTAGGGTTAAAGAAGAGTTATATGAATGTGATAATGAATGACAATAGTGTGTTCTTTATATCATAGTCATATGTACAGTTTACTATCTACATAATGCCATTCCAGCTTCGTTTATATTGATGGAGGGGATGATGTAAGATTTAATTATTAATTTTTGAATAACTGAACACCAAAGAACTCAGGGTTCAAATACTCAGAGAGTCAGCTCCGCCTTTCAACATTCCACGCTAGAAACATTGAGTGCCAGAAAATTAAATGTGTTGATATATTTTGGATCAGACATTAAAAATGCCTTCTCCATTTGGATATTATGGTTCTTGTGGCAATTTCCTTAAGAGTGAGGGTTTGAGTAGGTGTTCCTGACCAGAATTTCCCATTGTTCCTTTCTTGTGCTCTAGTTGTTCACGTGACTTCTACATTTTAGTGATGCTTTTATAGGTATATAGCGAAGATATTTTATATTCTTTGGGATGAGATGTATTGGGCAAATAAAAGATAATATTCTTACTGAAGCATGGAGGACTAACCATGATTTTACCAAGCAGATCTTAGTGAGGTCCAAAAGCCACTATTACATTGCATTCCAATGCAATAGACTGACAAACTTAGAGCAAGACATAGTCTGTCCTGACCATTTTACAACATAAAGCAGAAAAAATAATGAAGTTCACACACGTAAAACAGGGTCAGAATGGTGCAGAGTTTGGGAGATTTGGGAAAATCGTCTGTCATATCAGTGAAAGACTTCATGGCACAAATGTATTTTAAGAAGGTATATGAATGGAGAAATGGAATTCATCTGGAGCACAAGGGGTGTAACTCCTACCACCGCTGAGGCAAAAGGCCTATGTGTTACCTAAATCCCACTTACTACATTGCATCTGGGAGTGGGCCTTCCAGCCTCAATCCACAGACTCACAGTGGCTCTCTAAAAGTAGCTGTGGAGATGCTGCTTTTATATTGCAGCTTCAGCTGGAACTCAGGCTCTCAGGCCTTGCTCCCCACCCCCCAGGCTTTAGAGCCTAAGGTCTAGGCCTAGCTGCAAAATCAATGCAGATATTTTTAGAGCACTAGCGTGAGTCCTGCTAGGGTAAGTCTGTGGACAAAGGCTGGGTGGCTCGCTCCCAGAGGCAGTGTAGACATGTCCTAAAATCCTATTACTTCCCAGCATTAAGAAGACCATGGAACAGTGAACAGAAGAGTGAGGTGCTGAATCTTCTCTGATACCTCCTGCTACCTTGAAAGCATGGATGTCCTTATGCTGCATTGACTGTCTGTTCTTTTTTAGGGGTGAAGGAAAAGAACTACTAGTTTGTGTCTCTGTATTCTTCTGCTGTTGACACCTGCCATTCAACTTCCATGCAGTTTGTTGTCTCTTAATATTTTTTTTTCTGAATAGTAAAAAAGGATACATAGGACACTGGTGAGCAACCTATTTAAAAGTTTAATACTTTCAATGGTAACAGTTATATCGGTGTTAGCTTAAAACAAGTTAAAAATAAAAGTTCAGGAACATACGGGACTTGTATTTTAATGAGATGATTTGTGTAGAACTGTCACTGATTGTTAACATTTACAAATATAAGTAATTCAGTCATATAAAACAAATATTAGATGGATATATTTTAATGAATTTAAATCTATGTATAAATGCCAGCAGGAAGTTCCAATCATATGTAGTCAGGAACATGCATTAATCTTGTTTAGTTTTGTCCTGTGTGGTCCACTGGCCAGGCTATACACAGAAAATTAACAATAAATGCTTACAATAAATGACCTCTCTTTTGTGCTTGTGAAAACATACACTATTTAGGTTTTAATTGTGCTATTTTTCAGCTGCACAAAATCTAACTGTCTGCCCAAAGTCTAAACTAGGTTTGTGTTTCTCCATATACTCAAAATCAATTGTAAAAAAAACAATAATTTTCCAAGTAAAGTTTAGCTATATTTACATGTAGCAAAACAAGTGTAACCCTTCTGCCTGTCAGAGCTGGCAGCAACAAGGGCCGGGTTCAGTATCTAGGGGTTCCAGTCCAATAATACAATGCAAAACCGGCTTGAGCCCCCAGCCAGTGACCTGGGACAAATATATACCGCCCCCGCTGGGCGCCTCCAATAAGCAATACTTCCCCTCTCGCAAGCACGGAGTCTGACTGTAGCAAAGCCTTGTAATAACAGAGAGAAACAATGTGGCATTATGTTGGGGAAACACCACCAACAGGATTCCTAACACAACCCATGAGCAAAAAACCCACCCCAAGCAAATTGGGGCGTGTCCTTTCCCTTTGGTTCTTGAGTCCAGCAACCCAAAATCACCCAAAGTCCCACACCCCAAAAGTCTCTGTCCCTGGTCAGTGCAGCCCAAGAGCTCGAAAGTTTATCTGCAGAGTTTTACCTCCCAACCTGGGTGGAGATGTGGGGGGGGACGTTAAGGGACACCTTATGTGGTCCAAAGCCGATTGCCCCACCTCTCCATGGGGCTCCGCTCTGCTCCACCAGCCGTCCCACGAATCGCTCCGTTCTGCCAGCTGCCCCATGAGCTGCTCCAGGCATCCCACAAACTGCTCCGCTCCACCAGCTGCTCTGCTCTGCCAGCCGCCCCAGGAGCCGCTCCAGCCGTCCTGCGAACTGCTCTGCTCCAAGAGCTGCTCTGCTCTGCCAGCTGTCCTGCAAACTGCTCCACAATATACCTTCAGGCTCCCCCACTACTTAACACAACACTCAGTGATTTCAGCTCTTAGTAAGTTTAGCTCTTTTATGATTTCAGCTTGTAGTAGGGGAGCCTCAATGCTGGTGCACTATTAGCTCAAAGTGAATTCAGCTCAGCAGCCTGTAACTAGATTCCTAATGGAATCAAAATTAGCTCTGATATTCCACAGTGGAGAGAGGAGGAAGTGCAATTAGCATGTAAGGCCCTTACCATAGGGCCCATACCACCAAGTATTAATACCTATCCCCAGCCTCTCTCCATTCACTGGGTTTTGGAACCCGTGACCCTTGCCTAGCGAGTGCTGCTTAGTCAATGGTGAGTCCCTCCAGCATAACAAAAGGCCAAGTACAGTTCCACTGTCCTTGATTCACATAATCAGGATAATAACAGTTTATTCCTGCCCCAATAACAGAGAAACTGGGGCTCCTAAAGCAGCCAAAGTGACCTTCTAGGCGGGGTGGGTGTGCCTATGCAAATAAGGTCAGCCCCTGAAGTTCTTTTCCACAACCCACCATGACTGCCACCAGATGTCAGGGTAGAGCCCATCCTGACTGCTTACACAAGAATAGTCCGGCAACCAATTAACAATAATATGTGCACTGAGTAGGAAAAGAATAAATTCTTATCTGCAAAACACAATGCCTATTTGCTCCCATACTAACCTCTTTCTTTCTGATCACCCAGCAAATTTTAGGGAAAAGGGAAGGAAGAAAAGCTAGAATGAAATATAAGCAGATACTTTTTGCTTGTGGAGGAGACACAGCTACACTTACTGCAAACACTTAGGATCCAATTCTCCTTTGAAATACTCCAGTTTTATACTGGACAGAAAGTAATGAAGCAAAGCCTGAGTATTAGGCTTAGAATAACCGGACACCGTAGATGGTGATGTTCACTTGTTTGAAGGTATCACGTCTGTTTTATTTAGAAATTGTTAGGAAGTTTCTTCCATCTCAATACACAAAATGGAAGGCCTGTTACAAATAGAGGGGAAAATGGTGGCAGTTAGCCAGTGGCATGAGTAGTGGGTGGTTCAGGGCCCATGTGGGACACTGGAAGGCACAATCCCTGAGCTGTGTGAAAGAGGAATGTGCAGGCTGCTCTCTTAGGTTTGGCCAGATTTCTGTGCAAGCCAATGAGGAATGGATCATACTCCCTACTCCTCTCTCCTCCCTTTGGGCACAGTGAAAGTACAGTCACTGCACTCCCCTGGGTTCCAAGGACTACAACAACTGTGAAATCCCCTGAACAAAGCGTGAAGCTCCTTGTGTTTCCCCCCCTCATCCCTGTGCTGTGCACTCACTTAAGGGCCTGTAACCATCTAGCCATGATAATTTTTCCTACAGATGTGTGAAGTCATATCGTCACATGCTAATCCAAAGTGGAGTCCCTATAAAGCTAAGGATTGGTATTGCATATTCAGCCATCTTTAAGAATTACTAAAGTATCTGTTCTGATATATCATGAGTTGCTTCGCTGCTCAAAATGTTCTCTTCTTTGAATCTACATCTCACCATCTTTCTGCACTCCACACAAACGGGTCCCAAAATATCTGCACGGACATAACCTTACATCTCTCTTACCTCTCCACAGGATACAAAATGACTCATTAGATGAACAAACACCTAGATAAATACCTAAAAATCACATCAAGTTGGTGGCAGCTATAGTTTTATATTAATTGTTCCCAAAAGACACTTTTGCTGTAAGTATCTTTGTCAAACTGAATTCACAAAGAGCTAAAAAGGTCTGTTTGTGCATGTGTGTTATATGGAGGGACAGAACATCTTGTGAGTTCTATAAGTGACAAATCAGTGATGGCACCATAGAAATGAATGTGATTCAGCCAGCCAGAAACTGCAAAAGCAAAACAAAAAAACACAACCCTACTGAAACCCAGCTTATCTATTTACGCAGCAGTTGATAAAGCCTGACAACTTAATTAAGTCTCTTTTATTAAACTTGCAATACCACGTGATGTTTCAGTGATAGTAAACTTAACTGATATTAACAATATTAAAAAGCATGCTTCTGAAATTACACAAATTTAAAGTGTGCACTTTAAAAATATCCACTACGATAATTGATTAAAATTAAAGTAATGAATATAAAAATAACTATTTTTGGTATCATCAGTAAACACATATTTGGGATAGTCATATGACAGAGGAGCACCAGATATAGTTCCCTGGATTATTCTGTTTTATTACAAATGTGGCAAGATTGGAGCAAATCATAGTGCAATTTCCATATTTTATATGTTGAACAACACTGATTTTGGAGGGAAAGGGATAGATGTGTGTGTTTGTGTGTGTGTGTGTGTGTGTTTGCTTGTTCAGGGAAAGAGAGCAAAAATTGTACAATCGATTAGAATAATTCCTGGTTAATACAATACTTATGGTTCAAAGCCACACCTTTCTGGAAATAACTACTCTATGATATACATTATTAATAGTGTTCATATGACACTAATACTTTAAGATGAGCCAGTAAGGGTATTATGATACTGTAAAATTTTAATCCCAAGAACTGTGTCTATAGTAATGAAATGTATGTAAATTATTGCTTATATGAGTTTTAAGTTGATTTGTCTATTTTGTAACTGTTGCTGTGTAGAATATCTTTTTCTCTAACTTAGAAATGTGTGTATTTCAGACCGGTATATTTCTCTTTACCCTTTTATATTTATTCAAGAAAGTTTGGTTTGATAGGTAAATAGAATTTTGAGGAAAACATATTACAATGAAACGTTATAATCAAAAACACTTCAGTTTTTAAAGTTATGAAGGTTATTCAAATATTCAAATACACTTTAAATGCAAAAATTGAACTTTTAGGTTCCTATGTTAGGTGTATTATTCCACTGAAAACAAGTGGTAGTTAAAAAGATATTAAATCTATTTTTTCATCAATACATCCTTGACATGAGGGGCTAAACACTACCACCATATTTTTGATATTATCGCACATTAAATATCCTAACACTCTATTAAAATGGACTGTGTCATAGTGGAGGGCCAAAGGGAAATATAGTCGAAAAATGGTTTGCCTTTAAGAAGTTTCCCAGTCCATGTATCATTTGCTACAGTGCACGCTAATTTTATCCATTAGTATACAGGTAATCAAAGACATTACAAAAGGAACAGATCATTTAAATCACTGAAAATGCAGCATTGTTCCTTGCAGTATAGTTTTAAGAGTTATGTCCAATCTGGTTTTAAATTACTCAATCCATGGGCCTTCCGCCATTTCATCTCTTAGGTAGTCTAATAGAGCACATCATTAAAAAGTTTTTTAATATCCAGCCCAAATTTTCCTGTGCTCAGCTACAAATCATTACTTCTGGTGATAACTCTCTTTGTGACCCTGAACAAATTTTGCCCCTCGTCAGTACTGAGTTTATTCTTTAAATATTTATGAAGAGTTATCATTAGATCTGACTGGAATTTTCTGTCAGAATGATTTTCCAATACATAATGCCATTTCTGCAAAACTGATAAAATGCAGTTTTCATGGGAAAACTTCAATTTTGCTAAAACATTTTCAATTTTCTGTTAGGAAAATCTAAGTGAAGTATTTCATTTCAGCTCAGTTTGATCTGAATTGGAATATTTCATTTTGTTGAACTGACCCAACCTGTTTCCTTTTGAATCAGTTCAACATGAAACTGCATTTCCCTATCATAACACATTGCCTCATGGAAGTTGTAAATCGGGCCCCCATTCTATCCTATGGACTGGGCTTCCTGAAGACTACATCTCTCATGCTACCTCCCAAAATGCAGTGTGGACTCCCCACTGACCAAGCTGCTTGGTAAATCATGGGAGTTATGTGACTGTAGGGCCATCAGACCACAGGAGCTTATGAGGAGAATGGAGCGTCAGGCTCCTGAACTAAACTCCTATAAGGCAATGCATTACAATGGGGAATGCAGTTTAATGTCAAACTAATTCAAAAGGAAACAATTCATGTTATTTCAGAAAAAAAAAAAAACCCGAAACAACTTTTCAATTTGGGGAAAGTCAAAAAGCTTTGTTTCGAATGAAAATGTCAAAACAAAATGTTTTATTGAAATGAAATGAAATATTTAAATGAAATATTGAATTCTTTTGGAATATTTCATTTTGTGAAAAGTTAAGAAATTTCAACTTTTCATCCCAATTTAGATCAAATCCTGGCTTCATTGAAGTCAATGGGAATTTTGCCATTTGCTTCAACAGGGTCAGGTTTTCACCCGTAATTTTTACTCATATCATATATCATACCATATCATATCATAAAGACCCTTAATTTTTTTGTTTCATTTCTCTAAATGATTTAATTATGGACTCCTTTAGGATGTCCAAGCCCTCTTCCATGTGCATTGGGATCCATATGCTATCTTTCATCAATACTAGGGGTGTAGAAATCAGCTGGGGTACGCAAAAAAGGGAGCAGCTGCTAAGTAGCATGTCTCTCCTTCCCCAGATCACAGAGAAGATTCTCCTCCCTTAATCAGTGGGGTTTGGCTGGGCTCTGTGAGAACCATACCAGGGGTTGGAGGGCTATTTACTTTTTCCATCAGTCTCTGCCACAAGAATTTCTCCATGGAAGGTAGAATTATAGAATATCAGGGTCAGAAGGGACCTCAGGAGGTCATCTAATCCAAGCCCCTGCTCAAAGCAGGACCAATCCTCAATTTTTGCCCCAGATCCCTAAATGGCCCCCTCAAGGATTGAACTCACCCTGGATTTAGCAGGCCAATGCTCAAACCACTGAGCTATCCCTCCCTCCTTTTCAGGTAGTGCTGACCTGACCCTCAGGGAGTAATGTGTCCATGGGGTGAGGCTTGGAGAATAGTGCAGATATATTGAGTCTTTGCACAAAAGTGCCTGCCCTTCATAGGCATCTCAAGATCCGTGAGACTTTGCCACGTTCTTAGGACATCTCTTCTGTTGCTCCTTTCATGGGAAGGGAGGGACCCACTCTGCATGGAATGCATGATGGAAACTCAGAGGGCCTGATTCTTAGTTACACTGAAGCCCCTTTACAAAAATTTTGCCATAGAAAAAGGTCTTAAAATGGGTGTATGTAACATGTTCATCATGTTCAGACCCCTTTACAGGCCAGAGTAGTGTAAAGGCCTTAATGTAACTGCAAGATAAAGCCATGGAGATTACCATTCCTTACGTAGATTTTTGCCATGTAGGAGACTGTGTGGCCATAAGTGCCCTAATTCTCCAAAATTGACTTTCCTGAAATGTCATACACTTTTAATGCTGTACTTGATTAACCACTTGTCTGTTGACTAATTAAAACTTCATAGTCTCTAGCACCAACCTTCCTTATTTTGATATTCTTATTTGATAATCTTTCCCTAATGGAGCAAAATAGATTATTTTAGATGAGAGGAAACAGCAAAAGAAGAAAACATGAAAGTAAAGACTCAACCAGACAGCATGGTTTGTATCTCCTCTTCAACTTGCTGCATCAACTCTGCCTCACAAAATGGCAGTTGTTCCTGCAAACAGGAGACTCCAAGAAATGTAAAGGTGCAATGAAAAGGCAAATTACATTGTTACATGCACCATTGATTCTCTGATGTCTGTGTCACAGAGTTGTCCTCCATTTATTTTAGTAACCTTTGTTGATCCATGTTTAGATTTATTAGTCACCCAACACATATATTTGGTCAGATAGAGCCTCCACTCACCCCACCCCCATGGGCATACATGCTTGATTGTTGCTTCATGTTTGTTTTCACTCTCTTCCAGTAGTGAACGTCTGTAGCAATTGCTAAAATGATTTTATTTTCTGTTCATTGGATAAAGTGAAAACATATTCTTACCCAAAGAACTTCACAGCTATGTTCTGCATTGGCAAATTCTATTTCAGTGGTCTGGTAAATAATTCTAATATAGGGACGACCCATCCACCTGTTTCTATCTTTTCTTCACAGATTGTATTCATCAGTGTTCATACTCCAATTATAAGAAACATCCCACCAAATTTCAGGTGTGCCCATTGTGTGTGTTATGCATTTGTGAACTTTCCCTTTTGTGGTCTTTTAGGTATTTATTAATATCCGCCAAATTTAATATCTCTATTGCCTTATTTAATAGCTCTAAAACTGCAAACCATAACCTAAGTATTTATCAGAGATGCATATTGTGATGTATGCCTGGAAAGGAAGACACTGCCTTGTATTTTTGCATTTTCTTTACCATTGTCTACCTGCCTTCTATGTGCTGTTATAATTATTTTAATAAATAGGGGCTATAAAAACAAGGTTACCTTTTCTAAACCTTTTAGGTATGAGTGCAAGGACAAAGATGTGGTGCACTGCTGAACAAGGAGATGTATCTTCACTTCACAGGATGAGTGAAACAGAAGCCTTAACAGAGGCGTTGACAGAGTACCTCTGACCCTCTGCTTTCGCATAAAACTTCAGTGTACAACAATCTAGACCACCCCACCCCAGGTGAGAAATGAGAAATTTTAAGGGCCGTTGAACACTAAGCGTTTTCACAGTAGGCAAGCACACATTTATTCAGCACAGGTGTTTCTGTAATTGTGAAACACTGGTAAAACCTCACAAAGTTCAATAGCCCTCAAATTCATGCTTCTACTGGTTTGCAGTGGTGATCTAGTGTTAGTACACTGGGCTATAATATAAAAAACCATAGAAGTGCATGCTGGTTCAAAACCTGAGGAAGTGTCCCTTACACTCAGTTTGCTAGCTGCATTGCTTTGTTTCTGAATTTACAGGTCTCTGTATGTCTCTCTCCTCACTCCCCTTGTTACCCATCCTCACTCCCCTTGTTACCCAAGTAGTCCTTCTATTCCTCCCTGTGTGCTCTTCCACAGCTGGCCAATCTGTTTCTGCCTCTATTGCCCCCTCCAGCCAACCAGTCTGTTTTTTCCCCTCTCTCCACTCCTTCCCCATCTTAACCATGTTGTGTCCCATGTCCTGTCTCCACCTCCAGCCAGCATGTCCCTGCCTGTTGCTATCCCCCTCCCCGTTTTTCCCTTCTATCCTGCTAGTCAGTAAGGCCCTTCACAGCAGAAATCCCCACACCCAATATCCCTGCTGCCCCTAGACAAACTCCCTCTTTCTCTAGTTTTAGCTTCCTTGCTAGTCAACCTGTCCCTGTCTCCTTCCCCTCCCCTGCGCAGACTGTTGTCCCTCACTCCACCCAACCTCTCCTTGGTTCTCATCTCTGCACCCTTTACCCCAGTCAGTGTGGAAATGATATTTTACGTACCACTTATCCTACAAAAACAACCCTCATTAAACCTATTTTTCCGCAAGCGGTTCAATAGCTTGTTTTTTCTTTGCCTGTGTTGGCAGTGCAGGGGTCTCAAACATGCGGCCTGCGAGTTATTTCCTGCGGCCCTCCATAGGCGCCGACTCCATCGGCAGCCAAGCTCCTTTCACTCCCTATCCCCCGTACTCCCCCACCCCGAGCGTGCTGCGTCCCCACTCCTCCACCTACCTCCCAGTGCTTCCAGCTGCCAAACAGTCTGGCAGCGCTTAGGACTTTCCAGGAGGGAGTGGGGAGGAGCGGGGACACGGCGCACTCAGAGGAGGAGGCGGAGAAGAGGCGGGGCCGGGGTGGGGAATTGGGGAAGGGGTTGGAAAGGGGGCGGGGAAGGGGTGGGAAGAGGCAGGGCAAGGGCAGGGCCTCATGGAAGGGGTGGAGTGGGAGCAGGGCCGGAGGCAGAGGGGGGGCTTTAACGGAAGTAATTCTAAAAATAAATGCGTGTTTTGTCATTTGAGTGAGGTGCATTACTGCGTGTTTATATTTTATTAAAACCCCTCTTCACATTACAGTTTTTAAAAAGTTAATACATTGACTTTTAATAGCACACTATATTACTCTTCATTTTTTTCATTTTTGACTATACTTTTGTATTATTGTATGAAAAGGTTTCAGTGATGCAGCCCTCGGGCCAATGTACTAGTCCTCATGTGGCCCTCGTGGTGATTTGAGTTTGAGATCCCTGTTCTAGAGTAATTACTACCCAAGGTTGAAACAGTTTCCTAACATGAAAATCACGTTTACATCTGTGCACCCAGGTAAGGTAAAACATGAAAGGGCTGCAACATGTTTCATAACTGTGATACCACAGGGTTACTTTTGTACGTGCACAGGGCCTTAGTGAGCCTTTCCTAGTAGTGAGAGTTCCTAGTAGGCTAAGACTTCAGGGGCCAGGATGTGCTTAAATAAAGGTACTAGCATTGTTTTATAATTGGAACCGGTTGAGAATTTTCCGTTGATTTTTTTTTCTACAGAAACATTGTTTATACAATGGAAAACAGAAATTAAATAGTTCATTCTGGGATGGTTTGACTCAAATCAAAATATTTCTGTTTGTTCAACTGAACCAAAACACTTTGTTTCACCTCAGTTTAACTTTAAAATTACATTTGTCTAAGCTGGTGCAGTGCCTCATGGGAGTTGTAGTTTGGGTGTTTCATGCTCCCACTCTTTCCCATGGGCTGTACTCCTTGAGTGGGCTAGATGCCCTGCAATGTCTATTCTGGTGTATCATTGGAAACACATGGTTGTGGTACAATGTAAATCTTGCACAACTCTAGTGTTAATGCCTTATGGTCTTCATGGGGGATTGTTGGGGTTACATTAAGTTTGTACAATTAAAAAATACCATATGGATTGCATCATGTAGAATATACTCTTGCAATTCAGATTTTGTTTCCATTGAGAAATATAATTGATCCTTTCTTGACCCCACTATTCTACTCTATAGGTGTACCACATCTCAGTTACACCAATCAATCTGTATACTGCAGAACAAAAACACAGTCAAGACACACAGAAAAATGGGAATAGTAATTTAAACAATATTCAGTGTTCTGGAGGTTTTTATAATACTGCAGTCATATGCAGATCTACAGCCAGGAATTTGTTCAGCAAAGTAGAAATCAGAAATGTTCAATACATGTTTTGGTATAATGGTGGAACTATAAAATTTTTTGCAGAATCTGATGTTTCTACAGAGTGCATAGGCTAGACTACTCATACTCATGTGGAACAGAATCTTCATTTGTGATTAATCCCACTGAAATCAATGAGTAAGGTACTACTCAATCTCATTAAGGATATCAGAGTCTCTTTTTATGATGTTAGTGAACCAGTTTTCAGGATGGTGGTAGAATATAATCTTTGGTAGCAACCTTTAATGGAAGAACTTGGCATAAATTAGTGTTTTATTACTCTTTTTGGAAATTTTAAACAAACATGCCATCAGCTATTGTACAATTATTTCATATCAGGGAACAAACTCACTTCATCCAAATTAAATATTTGATCACTGATGTCCTTAATAATTAATAAAATAAATAAATGTCTTATCTGTTCATAGCCCCTGTGATCACTGAAGGTTTGCTCTTGCATCCCAGTGCTGTAAGGTGTCTCTTGAGAGGTGCTGAGATCACTCAACTTGCATCAAAGTTAAGGGTGTTCAACACTTTCCTCAGGGTTTTAAGCAGCTCACAGTACAGGACTTTGGTTGTTGATATGTTTGACTGCATTACTCTGAATGGCTTTTAATGTCATCCTTCATAGATCTCAGGTAGCAGAAGTGGAGTGTGAAGTAGTCCCAGTTTCTTTCATACCAGGAGACTCATATACATGTATTTCAGAGACCTTTCAACAAGTCTACTCAATAAAATTTGAGTCCATTCCAAGTTTATAAGAGTTCAATCAGGCAGATGTTAATCAGTGAACTATGCATAAAAAAGCGAGCAGCCGTTTCCACCGTCTCCAAGATACTTGCCATAGAATCTATTATTCTAGTGCCACAATTGAAAAAGGGCTTAGGTTTTAATTGAATCTCTTTTGCAGTCTCGAAGAAATTAGGGCTCTTCCAGGCTGATACTTATTCTAATGAACCTGAATACTATGAAACACCCTTTTCCCCCTCCCCCCACAAAAAACTTCACTGACCACAAACAAGACTGTATCTCTGGAGGATTTCCTATGCTCTACAGATTTAAAGTTTCACTTTATAGTGTCTTAACAATGGTATTTGTCTGTATGTCCAGTTCAAAACCATGGAAATTAGTTAAATAGTTCCCTCGTACAATTTCATCAAGCTGATAGTGAAGGAAACTGCTCTTTTAAGGAAGACAGGAGACATTTCCTTTGATGGTCTATTAATCAAAGCCCTTTTATTTAGTTTCTGAGAAACGATCTTTGCTACTTTTCTGAAGCAAGAGTATCCATGAAATTTCTTTTGTATAGGTTTTCAAACTTTATAAAAGCTATCTCCTCTTATGGTTAGGATCTAATCCAACTGCCACTGATGTCAGTGGAAAAAAAGACTGAATAACTCCAGTGGGATTTGGAAAACACCCTTCTGGAGGGTTTTTGCAATACTGTATTTCCTGAACAAGTCTGCACACACAAACTATTAATTATATAAAAAGAAAAGGAGTACTTGTGGCACCTTAGAGACTAACCAATTTATTCGAGCATGAGCTTTCGTGAGCTACAGCTCACTTCATCAAAGCTCATGCTCGAATAAATTGGTTAGTCTCTAAGGTGCCACAAGTACTCCTTTTCTTTTTGCGAATACAGACTAACACGGCTGTTACTCTGAAACCTATTAATTATATGTATTATTTACATAGTTGTGCATAAATGTCACATTCAAGGTGTGTGCATCAGAGCCCAAATTAATGGGAGTCTTTCCATGGACACTGAATTAGACTCACAAAGTGAGGAGATCCCTGCTTCAAGGAGCATACAATCTAAATTAGATAGATATAGCATGGGAATGACAAGCAGCCATGAAGGGAGGGAGTAGGATGTGAAGGAAAAGTAACAGAAGCAATAGAAGTCAAAGGTAGGTGCCTTTGTAAAAAAAAATGAAAGGTTAGCTCATTCAGTGAATGTGGTAGAGGTAGGGAGTGTGACAGATACTATCATGATGTACAAAGCAACTGGTATATAGTCGTTTGGGAAGTCTTCAACTTTCCCAAGTTTGTTGGAGGTTTTGCTGTTGCGTCTAACTTTTTTTTACTGAAAAGAAGCTATAAAATCTCTGTTCTAGTTCAACCTGGCAATGATTAGCTGGCGCACAGTGTATCTGAAATCCAAGAACTTGAGAGACTCTACAATTTAGGTCCAGATCAGTGAGAGGTTGTGTCACCACTTGCCCTGTAACCCTAGGTGTCTCATGATGCTTTGCTGCTGTTGCTGCCAACCTGGGCTGCTCGAACCCAACCTACAAGCATGTGGATCACTTCTTGAGTGACTGTGTGCTAGACAGTCCTGGTTCAGCAGCTCTGACCCCAGCATCCTGTCAACAACCTACTGCCCCACTCTGGCTTCCACCAGCTTAGGTTACAACCAGCAAGATCACCCCAACACAGGCCCAGTCCCAATTTCCACCAAACTGTGTGTTTTGATGTGTCCAGTCCTCTCCTGTATAGTTCAGAGAAATAGTAAGTTTTGTTTCTCCTGTGAAGAGACAAAATCACATCACAGATTATTAATTTAACTGAAGTAAATACAACTTTTCATGTAACCATCATGCTGAGTTGGGTTATAGTAAAAACTAAAACAAATTTATTAATAATAGGATTTAGGTTGAATGATGCCAAGTAAAAGGAATAAAGTCAGAAAGCTTTACAAGCAAACAAAAAAGAAAACGTGCTTCTAAGGGTCTAAAACTTAATCCAGCAAGATACAGGCTTTGTTCAAGATGGTTTCTCTTACCAGCCATTCTTCTCCCTAGCTATGGCTGATTTTCCCTCTGTCAGGACCTTCCACAAAAGTACAAGGTGTTTCTTTCCTTGTCTTTCCAGGTGAAAGATCTTTGCCTAATCAGCTTTTTTACCTATATTCAGTTCCAGAGACTTCAAACCCTCCTCCCCCTCCTTGGTTGAAGGACCTATCTTTCTCAGCTCGCAAGAAGAGCTCTGTTCCCTTGTGTCTGTCTAGCGATGGATGACAAAGATAGCTTCTGTCTTTGTTCATATTTACCAAAGTTCAATGACTTTGTTTCAAGAGGCAGAATGACCTCATGATGCTTTCCCCTTCCTACGGGCTTCCCATTCCCCTGCTGATTTCTATGTAAATGGAGCTTCCATTGTTTCTAGTTATACCGTGCTTAATTTACATAGGAAACAAGTAGATAGCTGTAACATTCCCTCCTGTCTGGGCAGGTTGTCTAACCTAATATCAATGAGTATCCATAATTCCTTATATAGTGTTAATACACACATTTCCCATTGATATTATTCACCCATGTGCCATTAGCTTTCAGCAAAGACCTCACTCTGTAAAACAGTAATATTGTATACAATCAGTTCATTCAATTGCTGATCACTTGACAGCTCCCCTGTCTTTATAGATCAGTAAACCTTTGCAACATATTCTTTGAAAAGTAAAACCCAGACCAAGCTTCCCTCTCCTTCTGGGTGTAGATGCCATGTGTTCTTGTTAGCATGAGGTTTGTCTACACCTGTTGTTATCCTGATGGGTCCATTTATGGAATATGCAAATACAATTTCATTTTCCTGCAAAGTAATTTGGAAGTCACTCCCAGGTGGGGAAAACACATTCCTTTCTCTGTGCAGACCTGTTTACCAACTCCCCTGGCATACTTGGTTTATACACATCTTTAGTCATAATTCTAGAATATATCCATAACTCTTAATACCCATTACATACATACGTACATCACACAAGAATATTAATACTCAGTGAGTTAATAGTTTTCAGCTGATACCTTACAAGGCATATTTTGTACAAATATGTTTACAATTTAGTGTGTCAGGTGTGAATACAAGGATGCTTAGCATCACACAGAGGAGTAAAGAGACACTTCCACTACTGAAAAAGAACTGATTCATTTGGATTAGAATTGGAGAAGATGCAGAGGAAAAATGGAAAGACACAAACAAGAAAGAAGGAGAGAAACAGAAAGGAGAATGGGGAAGGAATAGTAACAAAGCAGAAATAACAATGGTACTACTGGGGAGTGTATTTTCCCACTGAATGGTGCTGAATATGACAAGAAGGTACTGAACACAGAATAATGATAATGGAAAGTTTAATTACTATTACATAAAGGCCATATTCTACCTGATTTCTGTACAAACCTCTTATTGCCCTCAATGGGAGTTCCTCTTTATTAAGAAGGGTGTTAGTCCTAAGTGCATAAATTGGCTCATGAATCATAATTAAAAATAGAATTTGGGCCCGTCTGAAGGCTGAGTTTGACAATTCCCGTAATCAGATATCTTTCTTCCTTCATTTATATGATTTGGATATAGCTTTTTAAGCATAGAAAATCTATTTTCTACAATTTGTTCTTGTCCTTTTGTGCCAAAGTATTTTCAAGAATGAACCAGTGAGGGTTTGAGTGTCAAAGCTGTTCAGTTCATCTGGTGTTAACAGGTGTCAACATTAGAGGGTAAATCATGTTTACTTTTCTCACATGAGGCAGCTCTGTCAAGCCAATAGAACTACTCAGTAGTAAGGAAGATGAGAAACCTTAGAAGTCTGATTTTTAATGGTCTTTTGACATCTCAAGTTGATGAGCTGAGATTTTAGGAGACTATGAAATTTTAGACAGTCCTGCGGAAAATCTTGGTTACTCATCTTAGAACATTAGCATTGTTCTGAAAGTCTTTATCAATCTTCCCTAGCGATTAGGGGCAGGAGTGAAGGGGTTTATTTTTTGTTTTACATATTAAGTTTAGTTTCTTCCTTTTTACTAACATCATGAGATGAGTTTTGTTCAAGACACACTTTTATAAGCTTTTCTTAAGAGTTATTTATTGTCCTGGGAATTGAACAAGATATTTCAGTCTTTCACTTGATTTGGAATCTAAGTTTGCCATCTATTTGACCTTTCCATTAAAAAAAGCCTGTAAGTAAATGTTGTCTTAATTGTTTGCGGACATTTGCACAAAAATGGATGTAACTGCATTTAAACTAGGGAGACTTACAGAACTGTCAGTCAGTATGTATATATATTTTAAAAACCTAAGGGGGAAGGGCGAGGGTGCTGCATCTCAAAAACTCACAACTCCAGGGTGGCTTATGATTTTCAAATTGTTAAATCATTCTAGCATTGCCACTGTAATCTCTCAGAGCAGAAAACTGGAAAGCTTTATATTGAGGGTTGTAGGACTTCTGCTTGAAGAGCACATACAGAAACACAGCAAATTAGATGGCAAAGCCTGAGTAAAGGTGACTTTTGGTTGAAGGATGCTGCAGGCCATGGTTGGCTAGCTTTGTTCTTGGACCATGTTTGATGTTACTTGTCAAGTCTCCGGCACAGAGAATTGGCAGGGAGACATAGCTGCAATTAAAAATAGGTATTTTCTAAACAGCCGCATTTTATTTTTATAGCTGGCATATCCCCCAGTTTAGATCTTTCACTGGATGAATCTGGTTAATTATTTCTTATATGACTTAGGCCTTTGTCAAGACTACTTTAACGACTAACAGAAATACGCAAGAAACCGTCAGGAATACATGGAGCTCTAATTCCCAACCTTATTTTTGTAAACAATGATGCCTTTTTTTTTTTTTTGGATGGCATCACTGCCTGTCAGAAAAATAAGAGATCAAACATGAATGCTTCATTTTTCTTAACAGTATGGCATAGCAAATGTCTCTCTTCCAGAAAAACCAAGGACGCAAACAATGTTCATGCAGGGAATATAGCTTAAGTAATTCACACAGTATACAAACATTTATTGGTACAAAACCTGCAACACGAGGTTTTTGTTAAATTTTAACAGTGTTTTCTCAAATCTTCAAAGCTTGCCTTGATGGTTTGCTGAAGTAATTGAACCACTCTTGAGTTGTTTTATATAGGACATCTTATCTTTCTTTCATTACCCAGTCCGTGGCTTCTTTTCTATTCCCGTGAAATCCATGTACACACTTTAGAAGCCCTCCTGAACAAGCTTGCTTCTAACTTTCACAGAGCCCTTAGCACAATTTGAATACGAAAGAGATACTGAATAAAAAGCTTTAATCTCTTGTCTGCTATTCTTCTTTCTTGCCTCTCTTCATCTCCCCTTCTTCTAAGAGCTTTTCTGTGTAAGTAAAGTGAACACTTTCAGTTTAAAGTAAGTATAATGCTCAATAAGATGCATTGGGAAAGTGAAATCGAAAGGCTGGCCTGTGAAGCTTCTCTATCACAATTTAGCAACATTTGTGCTGCATTTACTTTTGGTTAAGCTTTTGCAGGTAAAAGATTAGTAAAGCGCTCTCCTTAACAAAATCATTCAATCAGCAGCAAGTATAGGCAGTATCAAATGTGCCCTCTACTTCAAATACTGTGGGGCTCTTTCTTCTGATACCTCTTCCCTTAGTTAACTGGGATTGCTTTGAAAGGGCTTTCTGTTCTCCAGTCTCTTGTCAATTTGAATGCCAGGAAATGAGCCCCCTTTGTGAGATTAATTAATAGCAGGAGCTGATCGGCCCAAGCCCAATCACCACGCAACAGAGCTGTAATTGCTACTTTGTGGAAAGGAAAGAAAAAGTTTTGGTTGCAGTTTAAGAAGAGGGTTTAAGGAAAGTTCTTTGAACTAGAGGTCTCAGTGCACTGGATTAAGGCAAGAAGCAAGAAGGCCTTTGAAGTTTGTTAAGAGGTTTTGGAGGAGAAAAAAGTTGGGTGGCAAATGGGAGCTGGCAACATCAAAAGCACTTAGTACCACTCCTCACCTGCTTGTATTCAGAACCGGGACCACAGACTGTAAGGATCATTTGCTATCAGTTTAAATTATCAGTTTGGGGTTTTGTTTTGATCTTAAACTGCAGTGTGAATGTGCATAGATACATGCGGAGTATACACCTGTACATACACAGGTATGGGAATACATATGTATATTATATACATACACATACAATGAAATATATATTCACATCTGTCATTTGTCACCAGACCTAGCCACAGAAGTTTGTTTATTGCTACTTCGTTAATTATTGATATTTGTGCTTAAAGTCACTGATCACTCATATTGCTAGTCTCATTTTTGGTTAAAGAACAGGCTTATTGTATACAGGCATTGCTAAATCGTTCCAAGCATTATACACCTTCTGGGAATAAATAAAAGGTAAAAGGGTCAAATGCAGGCAAAATACAACTCGCAGAAAGTGAAAAATAGAAGTATTTTGGCCAAAGTCAGCAGTGATGTAAACCCTTATTTAAGCTGGCCATAACGTGAGTAAAAGTGTACGTGACAAATTAATATCATTTGTACCATTTTAGCATTTAGTGAGTGTGCAGAATTGATGTAACTTACAAGCAGATCTTGCTCCAACAGCACAAAGGGGCTAGAAAACTGTCCTAATGGGATATCTGACAATTACCCTGGAGTGGGGTAATCTTCAAGTGGCTCAGAGCTAGCATAGCCCGTTCTACTCCATCTGTACCTGACCATCATAGGGATTTGGCAATCCCTAGCCACTGTAAAAATGCATAAGACTACTGTAAGGCAGTGGAACTTAGAGCAGCCGTGAAGTGCTCTAAAAAGTCTAAATTATGCTGAGGGACAAACCAGCCCATGGAAATCAAGACTACAAAGGTGGGTGAAAGCCACTTTTGTCCACCTATCATTTACACCAGAGCAAGCACTGAAATCAGTGGGCCAAATTCATGACTAATGTAACTCCAGTGATGTAGATGATGATCTCAAATTGCTAGCAGAAATGACATGGGCCATGTCCATATGCTTAGAACCTAGGAGCATTCTAAAACACAGATACCTAGCCACAAACATGATGATACATTACCATTTCTTCATTTTGCCTACTAACTGAGGAGAATAATAGGATGAAATTCCAGGGTGACAATGATTAGAAACATGACATTACTATCAACTACCTGCTTAAATACCACACACAAGATTTTTTTTCTACTGCTGGAAACTGCCTTTTTAAAAAAAAACAAAAACAAATCTCAGCACTGCATAAATAAATTTAAAAAACAAAGTATTTATTCAAATTAATATCAATGGGCAAGTTAACGCTCTTACAGCTTTTTGCCATGACTCCTCAAGATTTCATTTGATTCATACTTTTTTCCACCTGTTCATTTTATAGCTTAACCAGGCACTATTAAAAGAAGCTGCTAAATGAAGCCTTATTGAAATAGCAAGAGTAAAATGACATTTTAGCTATGAGACTTTTGGGGGGATGGTAAAAAGGTTAGAAAGGGCAAGTCAGCTAGAAACCTAATTAGTTTAAAACAAGGCTAGACCAAACACTGGAGAGAGACATGTTGTGCTGGGTTTTCAGAAGATGGACAAGATGCTCTAGCTGGTCTTTTCTATTCGTATCTTTAGAGATCAGAGATACCCAGCCCACCATGGCTGGGGTGAATGCACGACTGACTTTCTTTCCTATTTACACATAGACTCTTACCTTCTTGATCTATACCCCTAATGGTCACTCTAAATGTTCACAGCTAACACCACAGGATCTTCTGTAGTTCTAGCCTGTTCTTTTCATTGTTTTAATGAACTATTTGGGGTGCAGCATGACCAATATAGCCATATAAAGTACTGCAGAACAGATTGCTTATGTGGTATTTTCAGGAATATTTTCACCCATACCATGGAGCTCACTCCTGCCCTCATAGACACCAAGCATGTTCCATTGAAGAACCAAATCCTGACTTCAGGGGGTCTGCTCATGCAGGGAGATCCAGTTTTGATCCAATGTCTGAATGCCTCCTGTTCAAAACAAGAAATGTACCTTTCTGAAACCCATTCTGAGCTGTCTTTGGCAGAAGTTTTTGATTCTTGTCATGTATGTATTCAGCCTCTATGGCAGCATATATTGCAGCATGTCAAATTATTTTCATATGTATATACTAAGCAAGAAGGAGACAAATATAAAAACTACAAGAAAATTTTGGAGTTGAGGAAAAATAAGTTTAGTTATGGTAAATACACCTATTGTTCTGATAAAATTTACTTTATAGATAGATAGATAGACAGTTTAACTGTTCATCTCATTTGGCCCATATTTCTGCCTGTGTTTGAGGAAAGATTTCTGGCCAATCGCTGCAAATGTTACACAGATGTTTGTTATAAGCAATTTAATACAATAGCAAGCTTAGAGAGACACAAATTCCCCATCTTGCACTGATTGAAAGCCTAGGACACATGTGGTTAAATATCCCGGGTCATATCATATGTAATGCTAAATTTTACTCCTCTTGGGCAAAGCAATGGCATAGATATCTTCTTTATTTAATCATACACGTTAATTCACAAAATGTCTAAAAAAAACACCCAAGCCCATCCATATATCATTGTTTTTCAATGAGTTTTCTATAATTACATCTGTTAACAAAAGCGATAAATTCAATTAAAATTTAACTGACAGTGCATGAGAGCAAAGCAGGTTCTCTCTTTTTCTGTCAAACACCTTATATTATGCCATGCATGTTAAGTTTTGCCCCTCCTTAAGGCTTGCAACTGCAACATTTTAAGTGATATCTGGAGGCTTGTAATTGTATGTGCACATCAATTATGGATTGGATTCAGCATTTTCAGATAACTTCACCAATCACAAAGACAGCCCAGTGGTCTCCTGGCATTTTCAGAGCAGTTTGGTTACAGGTGTAACACATACAGCCTTGTTAGTTCTCAGTGATGAGGGATTCCTTTCCCTGTTGGCTTCTAGCTGAAGCACTGACCATTGCTTTTCACTAACAATTTCTGTCTGCTCCCAAGAGATGTTTTAATGAGCCCCTCCGACATGGCCAAAGGCAAGAAATGTTCTCTGGGCCAGTGAGGTGAAGAGCCAAAGCTTAACCTACTAGGCAAGCAATAATTAATACGGCATTTTTGATTCATCTCAATTCATTAACAAAGTTTTAAAAATTATGACTGCTAAGCAACACAATGTTAAGTTTGTGGCATCGCTCTCAAGTATTGAGTGAGAAGCCCATGGCAAGGCATGTAAATATATATAAAAATAATAATTTGTTACACAAATAAATCAATTTAGAATACTACTTTGGGAAAAGGCAACCGACAGATTTTAGTGGAAAGACTGATTTTAGCGGAAAAAGATAAATCTGTTTTCCGTTTGTTTTAAGGAGAGGAAATGAATACTGATTGGAAATGTATAGGCAGTCGGGCTTGTGCAGCATTTGGTTATGTTTTTGCAGAATACTCTATTTGTCTCAAATTTTCCCCAAATTTTTGGACTAAGTGCTAGTTATCCAAATTGATAACGGGAATGTGGTGTGACAGCATTACAAAGTCCTTGAAAACATTGCTGTTGAACTGCACTGTGGTGTCACACTCTGGCAAATAATTTGGCAGATCTTAGCTAGTACATTTTCTTTAGGAGGCAATTCCATTTAGTATTAATAATTACTGCTTTCGGGTGGGTCAAACTTCTATAGGGAATATTTGAAAAACGCTAGTCTGAACTGATTTAGAATCCTTCCAAATTTTAATTTGCATCAATTCGGGTTCTTGAAAGGAAAACCAATTAGGAGCAGTTATATGGGGCAGGGGTTAGTATTTTTTTTTTCTTCCTTCTTCTCCCAAGTCTAGGATATAAGGAAAGAAGAATAAAAAAAGTATTGTCAGAAAGACGAGTAAAAAGAAATATTAGTTAAAACGAATGCATCAAAACTGAAGCTCTTTAGAGATATGGAAAGGGCATCAATCACTTCTCTGGGCACATTAAGCTGTTACATATTATAGCCATCTCAGTTTAAGTGGTGTAAGGCTCATCTCATTTGCATTTGTTGTGTTACAATCTTGCTTCAGGCCTGTCTCCGCAGTGAATAAGGTGGCTGTGCAAGGCAGCTTGTGGCTGGCATAAAGGATATGTCAGAATCAAGCTGCTTCACTAATCAGCTTTGCTGGGGCAGATACACGATAGTCTATGTGAAGAAATTTAGATAATAGTCTACAGCATCCACTAGAACTGTATATAGTGTATATGGGGCTTTAGTGTAACTTCTAATCCTTCATGGAAAATGTGTAAATACTGCGGTGATGTTCTAGTGACCTCTAAAGGCAGCTGGTTTGAGCTGTTATTTTGTTAAATCTCATGCTTTGAACTACACATAATGTCAGTGTTCTTTAAGCCTCTTCATGGGGAATTTTTTCCAAAGTGTATGATTAATCACGTTACGTTAAACCTTTCCTGTTTCATTTTTGTATTCTCAACCCTTTCCTTCTCTCTTCTGATTCCAGGTAAACCTCCTGCTCCCACTAGACTCCCCTTCTCATATGGATTGGTCACACTGGCTGACTGTGCTGGAGGCCAAGTCAAGGCTAAACGCCCAAGCCAACAGCAATCCCAACTTGCATGACCCTCCCCTGGGGCCCAGCAGTGGTAGCCTGTGCTGTGGTCTCTCTCCATTCCTCCTCTAAACAACTTGGCATTATCATCAATTCCCCTGCCTCCAGCAGGCCAGATCAGAGGCTTTATTCACACAGTGCCTTGCCACAGGTGCTGCTTCGAGCTGAATTTGACTCCACTGCCACGCTGGCTAAAAAGTAAGTTTTTAAAGACATTGCTTTTCTGTTTCAGTGTTTTTGTTTGTTTGTTTGTTTGTTTTAAACAACATCGACCAAAAGTTTGGATTCCAAAATCAAACCCCCACCCTCCATCGGCTCTATGCAGTACAGCACTTTCCCCCTCATATCATTGCCCTTTGCTCAGCTGGCAGGTATGGTACACCATTTTTATTGAGCGCCAACTTGTAAAAGTGGCTAGGTCAGAGCCAGGATCCTTCTACTTATTAGATGAAAGCTCCAGTCATGAGCCTCTCCTGTTTGTTCATATCATGTATACAGCAGTTTGGTTTGTAAACATGAAACTCTCTGTGCTTTCATTTGCCTTAATCATCATTAAACAATTAGGTAGGACATTACTCGTACATTGGCATAATGGTAAGAAAAATTATACCTCTGAGGGTAACAAAAAGCAACAGAGTATTTTGCATGCAGGTGATTCTTAGGAATAATAGAACAAGAATGTCTTTTTCTTAGTTCTCTATTGAGGATGAGAAGAGTGTTTTAAAAAATGGCACCATGAAAGACCTATAAAGTTGAATAGTTGGGAGATAATAACTCTAATGGTAAAGGTCCCTGCATACATATACCACCCTGCCTCTGGCAGTAATCCTGGCTTTGGGGATCTGAAATTTCCTAAAGATGTATTAGTGTCTTATACACATGTGCTCTTGTGCACTCATAATCCTTTTCACTAGCTTCTTAGCTGCATGCTTTGTATTTAAATTTTCCTTCTGACCAAGTAAATCCCTTTGGATGAAGTGACAGGAGCTTTTCAGCACCCATAGCTGGGTGACAGCTGGTGCAGAGACTCTGAAAGACTGCAAAGTGCTCCTTACTAGCTTTCTTCAGGACCGGTGTCAGCCACCAGCTGAGCGATTTGTTAGTTCCCCCTTTGGGCATCAGTCAGCTGAAGAGACTCACATTAAATGCTAGAGTAACACAATAGATATTAATATAAAAACAATATCTGTGCTTCTGGCTTAGCTGTGCTTTTAATTAGATACTTATTTATTACATGCGAACATGGTACATTTTCATGCATCTGATGAAGTGAGCTGTAGCTGTAGCTCACGAAAGCTTATGCTCAAATAAATTGGTTAGTCTCTAAGGTGCCACAAGTCCTCCTGTTCTTTTTATTACGTTCAGTGTAAGAAGTATAGTCTGGTTTCAGAAAACATGGTTAAAACTATGGTTTGAAAAGAAGTAATTGTCAGCAGCCTTTCAAAGAGCAGTGCAGTGGTTAAAGTAGTTTACTTACCGATCACAGAACAAAATGTTCGTATTTTTTTTCCCCCGCAAGTCAAGTTTCCCTGCAATGTCCAATACATAATATATTCTGTTATTTATATCAAAATGTGAAGGGTTGCTTCTCAGGGGTTCTGGCAAGTCTTTGCTATTGGCATTAGAAATCAGAAGCAATGGAACTCCGGAAGTACATCTTACAATGTAATCAGGTTGTTAAAGGTAAAGCAGTCCAAAAATGGAACTCTTCTAGAGCCACGCTGTTAGCGCGATGTAACCATTCAGACTGTCTGGATGTTTCCTGCCGAGATTTTTTTGCGAGGGTGCAGACAAATGGGAAAAACGCTGTGCTGTACCCTCAGCACTGAAAAGAGGGGAGTCATTCAAAACAAGCCCGTTTTCAAACACAGCTGATTACATTTTTGAAGATTCCTTAATGTTGTGTCACTCTCTAAAGCTATAGTATTGCAGCACAGAGCCAAAACCAGTTCTCACCCATTTGGAGTTGAAGTTTGCCTGAGCAAGGTCTGTACAGGCTGGCCGAAGGTTTATGAAAGCAGCTTTGTACAGAAAGTCCAGTTCACATTAAAATATTTTATCCAAGACTCACATACTCACACACACACACGTTTGTGAAAATATCGTAAATATAAAGGGTACTCTAGCTTGTGATAACAGAAGTTTCGAGCTCCTTTGCTTTTATTTCTTTTTTCAGAAATATTTTGGTAATTAAAACTCTCTTCCCCAGTAAGGGATGTTTAGGGGATGTGTGTGTGTGTGTGTCTGCGATTGCTTTGTTCTGCAGGGAAGAAATCAGAATTCCCAAAAGAACTGCTCCTCACTAAAACGCTCTGAACCCTTGTTGCTTCTAAAGTCAAATATCGGAACTGAAAAGTGAAATATTTGAAGATGTTCCTGGATCTAATTCTGGTCCTCTTGACTTCAGTGGAGCAGGTTTGGGCATTCTGTGCCTATTAACAGCAAGTTTGAAAATGTTTTCTTATGCATGATGGTTTTCCAAAATATGGTAATGGTTTCAAGAGTATACATTTCCATCAACTTTTTTTGAATTTAAATAAATTTCTGTTTTTAAAACACATTCAACTGTTGTGTTGACCTTTTAATTTCACCTAGGATAATTGAATAATAGTGTGTGTTAGATGGAAAGAATAAAGCAATATATTAATTTTGCAAGGTGATTTCTATTTATGAGTGCATTAGGGTCATGGAGTTGAGGGAAATGAATAAATAAATAAGCCCAAAGGAAATGTTGTCATGTTGCTGTTTCTTTTACTTTGGAAACTTAGCCAAACTAATTTTCAAAATAAAAGTAGGGGTTTATACTTTTAAAAATTGTTCAAACATTACTGACACACACGAGGAAAAACATGATTCAATCTCAGTAGGGAAGTGGCATTACTTTTCAAAACCAAAGAGAGACATTTCTTTTCATTTTTTTTAAAATTCCTGTCCTATCTCAATCTATCCTTGCTATTCATTCTTACATCTGGATTTTGACCCACTCTTTTGCATGCATTTTTTTCTTCCAAATAAACTTCTATTGAAAGTACGTACTTGCTAAAATTTCAGATTAAGCAGATCCCTGAATGACTTTCTGATGGGTCTGATCCTGCTGTCCCAGAAGTCAGTGGGAGTTTTAGCTCTCTTTGATTTCAAGAGAAACATGACAGGGCCCTACATTTGTAATACTTGTGTACTAGTTATAGATGTGAATAAGCAGAGCTGAAAGCCTTCTTGGAAGTGGTGCAATTCTAGAAATCTGCTAATAATAAAAATGTAATTTGGAAGATTTTGGTTTGAACTTGGAGCATTTCAATTAGGTCTTGAACTCAAGCACTTCTTCAGCATTTTCCCCTTATGAATTATTAATATGGGGCTTGTAATGGGCTCACCAGTGACTCCTGAATCTTTAGTAGTAAAACATGATCATTTTATCATAATACTATACTGAAGAATTCAAGAGATGTTTATCAAGAATAATACCTATATTTCTACATTATGTTTATATAGTCTGCTGTATATATGTGTATGTATATGCATACACACACACACACACACAATTCCAGAGAATTTGGTATTCTGCATTCGTTCTCTCTCTATAGAAAGAGAGTTTCCAGTTTGCATCTAAAGGTCCCAAATTTTGCATTTTTATTCCTTTATTCCTTTTCTTTAGAAACTTTTCTCTGGTTATTTCAAAATATTTGTTATAAATTGTTCTTTTTAGATGTTAGGAAACATTGCTTGGTCAATTTTTTTAAAACAAATTTCCAGCTAGGGAAAAAAAATATAGGGCATACCTGTATGTTTGGTGTCTGTTTACATTTTCTGTAATGTAGTCATTAAGCACACGACGTAGACTTAAAGGACGTCAAAACTGACAGCCACACTATGATTGATGATGGTGTGCTAGACTAATTCTTACCAGGTGTGGTGTGATGTGAATTCAAATGTAGCTCAGAGTTCTTATTTGTATTAGTAAAGTTATGCTTTGTCAAAGTTCTGTGACTTCTTAACCTATTAAATCCCATCTTCTTAATCCCAGTTTTTCTTTCCTTTATTGCTGTACACATTTTGCTTCCCCTCTCCCCAGAAAACAATACTCATGCCTTGTGATTTCTTAAGATATCAGTTTGTACAAACGCACAACTTGGAAAATACTGAATCTGATGGGGTTATGTTACCTAAGTCTAAAATTTTACAGAGAGGCTTCCTGAGTGATTTGACCTGGGGTAGACTAGATTCTGTAGTGTGAAATTCACTTAATCAGCACAAAGCATGAGCAGCAGAGCTTTATGAGTGTGAAGTATATAAGCCATCCCTGCCAAACCCAAGACTTGGGCTGCAGCCCCCCCCCTCCGCTCCCACATGTCACCACCGTCACTGCTTCCTATCTGTTACTAGTATTGTGTGGGAGGGTAACTGGACTCTCTTAAAGGCCAGTGGGAGCTGCTAGGTGCACAGCACTTTTGAAAATAGGGCAGTGGCTTTATGAGCCCTATGTTAGGTTTTGATTTTTGAAAATCTTGGCCTCAGTGAATAATTTTCATTCTATGGACTGTCTGTGAATTGTTGGCCTTGACTATTTGGTAGTTATCTGTGTTGTGTGATAGGTGGCTGTAGACACTTGGTTTTCTTTCTGTTTCCTGATTGGATGACGGAAACTTTTTGAAAAAAGAAAATTAATTAAAAACAGATCATGAATTTCCAATATGAATTTTGAGGTGCATAAACATGTATGGTAATTTTGATGAAACCTTCCGATTTGGCAGACAATCAGAGAATCATAAATTTAGTTGGGGAATGGTCCTGCTTTGAGCAGGGGGTTGGACTAGATGACCTCCTGAGGTCCCTTCCGGCCCTGATTTTCTATGATTCTGAAAATTCTGAAATAATGAGCAATATGACCCCATGAATCATAGCAGACCAAACCACAATTTGCACTTTAATTTGTAAAAGTGTTCATTCATCTTTTTTCCCCTTTATTTGACAAGGTATAATTTTAAGCTAGTCCTTTCTTATGCAAATTCCCATTGATTCAAATGGGATTTTGCCTGAGTAAAGACTACGTAAAGACTTCTGGGTGTGACCCTTGGGAGCAAACTCAGACCACTCTTTTATGGATACAAAGAATCCAGAGCAGAATTAGTGCAGTTCTATTAAACGTTGGGGGATGGATAATAGGGGCCAGCAAAGAAGGCACTGCTCTGCCTGGGTGCCCTCTGAAGCAGAGCAGAAGGGGATAATGTGGGGAACCACCATAGACTGGATTATCCTGGCACCCCTCCGTGAGAAGCACATAAGGTGCATCGTTAAGCTGAAGTAACTTCCACAGAGCTGTTCTGCAGGCACTCTATAACCCTGGAGGCAGCTCACTGTCTAGCTCCCTCACACCAGAGTAGGTATATACCTCAGGCCTTGGTGGTCTGGGTTTTGGCCATAGTGCATAAATAATTTGGTTCCCACTTGTGTTATTGTCCTTCTTTTTGGGGTAACTCAATTAATATTGCAAAAAACATGTCCAGACTACAAGGACTTGGAGCTGGATACCAACCATGATAAACACTGCTAACCACTTATATTTAGGTGCCTGGAGACATTGGCTACTTGGTATCTAAAACGAGTTAGCCCAATTGTTTCCCATTAGCTTCAACTGGGCAATATTTTGCACCATAGAAAAGAAGGGAAATTTCCTTTGGATTTTTGCGTTTACACATACGTGTCCACTTCTGTGGACCTTCCCCTATGCCAGTTCCCCCTGCACTTCAGCTAGCTGAGAGATACCTATGCACATACATGGAAGGTGGAGGAATAGGGGTTAGGGTGGTGGGTGGGATTGTGCTAGTAACAATAGGAGGTAAAAAATTAATCTGAACTGAAACCCATTATCTCTAATTGGGGATGCAGTCTGTACTCACAAAACGTCTGCCCACGTTTTTGCATCCTAGAACTAAATTTTGGGTGCCAGTCTCACTATTTGCAGCTCTAAGTACATTTTTTGTGTTTAGTGAAAAAGGGAGATCATGCTTCTTTTGAAAACATTGCTCTTTGTAAATACAGCTTTGTTTCTTTTTGAACTATATAAGGTGTGGATTTATGGTTCCACAGAGGCAAGTTAATGCCTGGCCTTATTCTGCAAAACAAGAAAACCCATCTCAAGAAATTGTCAGCTGCAATATGTCTTCAAGACACATGCACAGAAGACCCATTTACAGATTGGGTATTCACTTACCAATTGCCTGCGATAGCTAAATGAGATTTGCAGTTAGCTAATCTCAGTATTTAGAGCATTCAAGCTACTTCCTACAGAAAATACAAGGTATCCAAGGGAATACTGAAGCTAGTGAGCAAACTGTAGATATTTAAATTAGGTAAAATTGGCAAGTTTTCCAGTATCATCATTGTAGAAGCCTAAGGTGAATATCCTAACTTTCTCAAAGCACCCCTCTTTCTCTAGCCCAGGCCCCACATCCACCATTCAAAATGCAGTACCCCTCTCTCTAACCTCCACTTATTCAGGGGCTAGGAGGGTTTCATTGGACTTGCAGTTTCATGACTGGCGGGGGAGGAGCACTGACACCCTTCCTCCCCCATCTTTTGCAGCCTCGTGCTTGGGTGGAACTTGGGCAGAGCTCCCGGGTCCTTAGTTCTTCCCCCTGATGCCAGATAGATCCATTCATGGTCCTCCTTCAGGGGCACAGGGCAGTTCTTCTGGAACAAATCAGGCCACCATCTCTGTCTCGTTTTACCCCGCTGTCAGATGTGGATGGTAATACTTCACCATAACAGAGAGTTATTGCGAGGTTTAGTTGACTAACGTCTGTAAATTCTTTAGAAATATTTCAGGGAAAGTTGCTATGTAGTGCAATGTTGTGATGATGATTATTTAGATTAAAACTTAGGGATCCAAATTAAGTGGGTGGTAGCTTGCAGTATGTACTCCTCTCCTCTTGAACTCATGGTAACTGCAATGTTTCTATTATTCCTTCATCTTGCTTATCAAATAAAGGTGGTACGTTTTTGTTTGCTCTGCAGTCACACAGGAATGAAAAGAAAGAGAAAGAAGAGCAGGGAAGCACATGGAGACCCTGACTCTCCATAGTAAGAGGAACACATGGCCAAGAGTGGCAGAAGTGAAACACAGGTTGAATACATGTTGGCAAGAAGGACATGAGTGGAATACAGCAGGCAGCACTGAGGAAGAATTAGCTCTGACCTTAATACGCTGTTGAACAAAGCACAACGTGAGGGTTTCTGAGGTCATTACGGATCTAACATGCTAAAGGTGGTCAAAGCATATTAAGAGTTTTATTAACAGACCCTTATGTATCATTTTATCACAGTAGAATTACACAGTCAGTGCTGTGCAGGGAGAATTAGTGAGGCAATTCTCATCAAGGGCCCAAACCTCATTGACTTCAGGGGGAATTTTGCCTTCTTAAGCACTGAAGGATCAGGCTCTAAGGTTGGATAAGCCAAGTTCTAACCTATCCTTCTTAGGATAGCTTAGGGTATCAGCTACTGCTCATGCAGAGGAGTCTCACAAGGCATTTTAATCTTAAGAGGAAACATTTCATTGCAATGCACAGTGACTGACATTCTCCTCAAAAAGTTTTTTATTACATCTTTTTCCCTGATTAAAAATATCAAGACATGCACATTCAGACACAGGCATTCAATACAGGAGGTCTGGAATCCACATTCAGTTCTGACTGGAGGAGATCTGGCAACTTCCAACCCTTGAGAGATTCATCCCATTCTAATAATAGTCACAATTTACAGATAATCATCAAGAGAAGTTAATCTGTTTGTTTTTTTTGGGGGGGGGGGGAGGTGGGGGGGGAGAAGGGGTTCTAAGATATTCCAGTATTTTCTGCCACAAAGGATCATAAGCAATGTGAGTTAGGCCATGCTGCTTTAATTATATTTATAGGTCTGGGATCAAATTATGGCATTTAGCTACTGGTCTGAGCAAGGAGTGAGATGGGGCACACTGACTCATGGGGAATGTGGGGAGGGACTGCACCCCAAGAAGGCACAATTCTTCCCGTGCAGCCTAATAGGAGGCCTCGCCGTCCTTTAATCTGTGCCAGCTGCCACACAGTCGTGCCGTCTCCACACCACTCCAGCAATGCACCAAAGGAATGGGCCATGCGCTACCCCAAGAGCAGGTTTTCTAATTACCCCAGGCCCTTTTGTGGGTCCCGCGGAGGTGGGGCGATTCACTGAACACTCTCCACCTATATAAGTGCTGAGAGGAAGGAAGGTCCAATGGTTGGTGATCTAGCCTGGTACTGGGGAGACTTGGGTTCAATTCCTTGCTTCACTATCCACTTCCTGTGTGACCTTGGGTAGGCCAGTCTCTCTCTGCCTCAGTTCCCCATCTGTACAAAGGGGATAACAGCAGTTCCCTACCTCACAGGGGTACTATGAGGGTGAATATATTAAAGATAGTGAGGGGGCTCAGGTATTTTGTTAATGGGACCATAGAAGTACCTAAGATAGATAGATGGCACAATTCATCCCTTCATATAAAACTGTTGTGTGTGATAATAATAATAAATAATAATAAGTATAGTTGTTGTAATAGAGTATGGCTACTGACGTCCCTGGGAATGTATGCTACATGTAATAAGAAAGTAAATGCTATGCTGTTCCCAAGACTGGATGTTTATTTGTGATGGGTAAACCTCAAGGGCTTCAGAGGTTTGGCTAACAGTCACCTCTACACAGAGAGAGAGTAGGAAATGGTAAATTAATCCTTCCACAAGAAGGCCGTTTTATAACTGTAGCCCACACTGGGCAGAGTAGTGCTAAGAGAAGTGGACTTTCTCACTCCTTCTGGTGACACTGAGGCTCCTTTCCCAGTGACCACATCTCCATCAAATATAAAAAGCCTTTCAGAACCAATATGGTCATGCAGCAAGATATATTTAGTGGCCATATGATTAGTCATAAGCTTTTTATGAGGCAACCAATATGCCAGAGGAACTTATTTAACCCAAGTGTTAATTTTACTACGTAACTGTGCAGTACAGTAGGAGAAGAGCAGTGTGTACTTACCTCTTTTGATATATGAGTTAAACTGTTCCACATCATTATCACAGTCACTGTCATTTATAATCACAATGTCTAGCAGCCTGTTGGTGGAGGGCAATTAGTGCTGCAGAACAAATACTAGTAGATGGGGCACTACTGACTCTGTGGGACTGTAACTGGACAAGGAGGAAATGACCTATGAAAAACATCAGTACCTCAGCTTTTTCAGTCCAAAACAGACCGCAGACCCCCTTTTCTGGTCTATACTGTCAGCCAACAGATAGCTCCAGAGCCAAAAGGCATACAAAGTAACTGCTCTATTGTCCTTTTTTACCTTATGGTTACCAAATCCTAAGGGAAAAGGCTACACTGGTATTTGCTGAGCTTTCCTTTCTTTAGTCTTATTTTCCCCATATATCTGGATGAAGAACAATGTCCTGCTTGTGTCATTGAACAATAGAATCATAGAAGATTAGGGTTGGAAGAGATCTCAGGAGGTCATCTAGTCCAACCCTCTGCTCAAAGCATGACCAACCCCAACTAAATCATCCCTGCCAGGATTTTGTCAAGCCAGGCCTTAAAAACCTCTAAGGATGAAGATTCCACCACCTCCCTAGGTAACCCATTCCAGTGCTTCACCTCCCTCCTAGTGAAATTGTTTTTCCTAATATCCAACCTAGACCTCCCAGACTGCAACTTGAGACCATTGCTTCTTGTTCTGTCATCTGCCACCACTGAGAATAGCCTAGCTCCATCCTCTTTGGAACCCCCCCTTCAGGTAGTTGAAGGCTGCTGTTAAATCCCCCCTCACTCTTCTCTTCTGCAGACTAAATAACCCCAGTTCCTTCAGCCTCTTCTTGTAAGTCATGTGCCCCAGCCCGCTAATCATTTTTGTTGCCCTCCACTGGACTCTCTCCAATTTGTCCACATCCTTTCTGTAGTGGGGGGACCAAAACTGGATTCAATACTCCAGATGTGACCTCACCAGTGCCGAACAGAGGGGAATAATCACTTCCCTCAATCTGCTGGCAATGCTCCTACTAATGCAGCCCAATATGCCGTTAGCCTCCTTGGCAACAAGGGCACACTGTTGACTCATATCCAGCTTCTCATCCACTGTAATCTCTAGGTCCTTTCCTGAAGAACTGCCACTTAGTCAGTCAGTCCCCAGCCTGTAGCAGTGCATGGGATTCTTCCATCCTAAGTGCAGGGCTCTGCACTTGTCCTTGTTGAACCTCATCAGATTTATTTTGGCTCAATCCTCCAATTTGTCTAGATCACTCTGAACCCTAACCCTACCCTCCAGCATATCTACCTCTCCGCGCAGCTAGTGTCATCTGCGAACTTGCTGAGGGTGCAATCCATCCCATCATCCAGATCATTAATGAAGATGCTGAACAAAACCGTCCCCAGGACCGACCCCTGGGGTACTCTGCTTGATACCCGCTGCCAACTAGACATCGATCCATTGATCACTACCCGTTGAGCTCGATGATCTGGCCAGCTTTCTATCCACCTTATAGTCCATTCATCCAATCCATACTTTTTAAATTTGCTGGCAAGAATACCTTGGGAGATTGTATAAAAAGCTTTGCTAAAGTCAAGGTATATCATGTCCACTGCTTTCCCCATATCCACAGAGCCAGTTATCTCATTGTAGAAGGCAATCAAGTTGGTCAGCATGACTTGCCCTTGGTGAATCCATGTTGACTGTTCCTGATAACCTTTCTCTCCTCTAAGTGCCTCAAAATGGATTCCTTGAGGACCTGCTCCATGATTTTTTCCAGGGACTGAGAGGAGGCTGACTGGTCTGTAGTTCCCTGGATTCTCCTTCTTCCCTTTTTAAAAGATGGACACTACATTTGCCTTTTTCCAATCATCTGGGACCTCGCCAGATCACCATGAATTTTCAAATATAATGGCCAATGGCTCTGTGATCACATCAGTCAACTCTCTGAGCACCCTCGGATGCATTACATCCAGACCCATGGACTTGAGTATGTCCAGCTTTTCTAAATAGTCCTTGACCTGTTCTTTGACCACCATACTTGATGGACTCATTTCTACTTTCTTGTACATCATGCTCACTCCTGGAATAGGGAGAGGTGTGTTTTTTTCTGGTTTGTGGACCTTTCATGCACTACTAAAATGGAATGTTTTCATCATTCTATATTTAGGTAATAGTTTCACCTCATGTGGCAGTCATTGGACTTTCAGGATAAAGATTTCAAAATGTGGTGCCCAAATGGTACCAACAAAATTTTTGTGCACTCCCATTTTACATGTACAGCCTTCATTTGGATATGGAAAAAACAGGCAATTGCAAACATAACTACCTATTTGCTCATGTAAGAACCTGTTTTGCAAATGCTCATGCATGAAGGTATCAACTTCTGGAAATTTTGCACTTACCATCTATGAATCCTGTGGGTGATGTTGCAATTATGAGCACACCCCAAATCCTCAAATATCTTTTAAATATTGCTACTATTGCACGTAATTAAAGGAAGACTGATTTAGAGGTGAGCTTATTATTTATTTTAATAATAAAACAAGCTGGTTTTATATTACTTGGTGTCAAAGATGAAATCTTAACTAGGTTTTTGGCCAATAGACTGTGGGTCCTTCTCCCCTCTTTTGCCCCCTGCATGGGGATGAACAACAAATGCAGACCCTGCACCTTACTGAATGAAGCGACTGCTCCTTGTTAATGCCCCATGAGGAACAAGTCACCATAAAAAAGTTTAGGCAGGGCCATGGATCACCAACCTGCTCTGCAGTGGCCAGTCGTGGAGAAGATTACCTGTTTCACCTTCTTAAGAAATACCTGTTGAGCTCTGGGTCAGTGGTTCTCAACCAGGGGTCTGGGGCCCACAAGCAGGTTTTAGGGGTCCACCAAGCAGAAAGCTGAAACCTCACACATGGGACTGAAGCCTGGGGTTCCAGGCCCCACCACACAGCTGAAGCCAAAGTCTGAGCAACTTAGCTTCACAGGGCCTCCTGTGGCATAGGGCCCCAGGCAATTGCCCTGCTTTCTACCCCCTAATGCTGGTCCTGCCTTTTATATGCAGAAAAACAGTTGTGGCACGGTTGGGCCATGGAGTTTGTACACCATGATGACGGGGCCTCGGAAAGAAAAAGGTTGAGAACCCCTGCTCTAGATGAACTTCCCCTGGGTCCTGGGGAGCAACGGGAGGAAGGAAAAAATCAAATGCAAAACTACAAAATGGGAAATAACTGGCTAGACAGTGGTAGTGCAGAAAAGGATCTATGGGTGATAGTGGATCGCAAATTGAATATGAGTCAACGATGTGATACAGTTGCAAAATAAAGGCTAATATCATTCAGGGGTGTATTAACAGGAGTCTCATATATGAGACATGGGAGGTAATTGACCTTCTCTACTGAGAAGTGGTAAAGCCTCTCCGCTGGAATATTGTCCTTTTCTGGGTGCCACATTTTAAGAAAGAGGTGGACAAACTGGAGAGACTCCAGAGGAGAGCAACATAGAATCATAGAATATTAGGGTTGGAAGGGACCTCAGGAGGTCATCTAGTCCAACCCCCTGCTCAAAGCAGGACCAATCCCCAATTAAATCATCCCAGCCAGGGCTTTGTCAAGCCGGGCCTTAAAAACCTCTAAGGAAGGAGATTCCATCACCTCCCTAGGTAACCCCATTCCAGTGCTTCACCACCCTCCTAGTGAAATAGTTTTTCCTAATATCCAACCTAAACCTCCCCCACTGCAACTTGAGACGATTATTCCTTGTTCTGTCATCTGCTACTACTGAGAACAGTCTAGATCCATCCTCTTTTGAACCAACTTCCAGGTAAGTGAAAGCAGCTATCAAATCCCCCCTCATTCTTCTCTTCTTCAGACTAAACAATCCCAGTTCCCTAAGCCTCTCCTCATAAGTCATGTGTTCCAGTCCCCTAATCATTTTTGTTGCCCTCTGCTGGATGCTTTCCAATTTTTTTCACATCCTTCTTGTAGTGTGGGGCCCAAAACTGGACATGGTACTCCAGATGAGGCCTCACCAATATCGAATAGAGGGGAACGATCACGTCCCTCGATCTGCTGGCAATGCCCCTACTTATACAGCCCAAAATTCCATTGGCCTTCTGGCAACAAAGGCACACTGTTGACTCATATCCAGCTTCTCGTCCACTGTAACCCCTAGGTCCTTTTCTGCAGAACTGCTGCTTAGCCATTCGGTCCCTAATCTGTAGCAGTGCATGGGATTCTTCCATCCTAAGTGCAGGACTCTGCACTTGTCCTTGTTGGACCTCATCAGATTTCTTTTGAGCCAATCCTCTAATTTGTCTAGGGCCCTCTGTATCTATCTCTACCCTCCAGCGTATCTACCTCTCCTCCCAGTTTAGTGTCAACTGCAAACTTGCTGAGGGTGCAATCCACACCATCCTCCAGATCATTTATGGAGATATTGAACAAAACTGGCCCGAGGACCGACCCTTGGGGCACTCCACTTGATACCGGCTGCCAGCTAGACATGGAGCCATTGATCACTACCCGTTGAGCCTGACAATCCAGCCAACTTTCTATCCACCTTATAGTCCATTCATTCAATCCATACTTTTTAAATTTGCTGGCAAGAATACTGTGGGAGATTGTATAAAAAGCTTTGCTAAAGTCAAGGTATATCATGTCCACTGCTTTCCCCATATCCACAGAGCCAGTTATCTCATCATAGAAGGCAATCAGGTTGGTCAGCATGACTTTTCCTTGGTGAATCCATGCTGACTATTCCTGATCTTGTCTAAGTGCTTCAGAATTGATTCCTTGAGGACCTGCTGCATAATTTTTCCAGGGACTGAGGTGAGGCTGACTGGCCTGTAGTTCCCAGGATCCTCCTTCTTCCCTTTTTTAAACATGGGCACTACATTAGCCTTTTTCCAGTCGTCCGGGACTTCCCCCGATCGCCATGAGTTTTCAAAGATAATGGCCAATGGCTCTGCAATCACATCCACCAACTCCTTTAGAACTATCAGATGCAGTGCATCTGGCCCCATGGACAAAAATGATCTGATCTGTGAGGAAAGGTTAAAAGAACTGGACATGTTTAGTCTTGAGGAGAGAAGACTGAAGGGGGACTGATAATTGTCTTCGGATGTATTATGGGCTGTTATAAAGAGGATGGTGATCAACTTCACTCCATATCCACTGAAGGTAAGGTGAGAAGTGGTGGTCTTAATTGCAGATTTAGGTTAGGTATTAGGAAAAACTTTCTAACTATAAGGGTAGTTAAGCTCTGGAATAGGCTTCAAAGGGAGGTTGTGGCATCCCCCTTATTAGAGCTTTTGAAGAACAAGTTGGACAAAAACCGGTCACTTGGTCCTGCCTCGTTACAAGGGGCTGGACTTGATGACTTCTCAAGGTTCCTTCCAGCTCTATATTTCTATGATTCTATGAAAATGCCTCTTGGTGTTCCTGCTGAGAAGGTGTAGTTCTGCACTGACCTCATCATGGGTCAGAATTAAATTGCCATAATCTGTGTGGGTTTTAAAAAATATTATCTGACCAAGCAGAGGCCATGCAGTGTGCACTTATTCGCCAGGATGAACAGCTTCTCCGCACTCCATGTATTCCAGGTGCAAGTCTGAGGGTTTAAATCTTGGTAAACATAACTGTTTATATTTATTTTTCAAATAAACCATATCAAGCAATAACAAACAAACTGTAAGTGATAAGTAAGTCAACAGCTCATGTATCTCCCTGAACCACAAATATTAGGAAAGAAATAATTTCATGGAATGTTATTTGAAGAAATGATCAATGTTTTCAATTCTAATTTCAGCTTCTGATGGTATGATTCAAACATTAACTTGCCAGCTGCTTTTGAATGTTCCAAGTGGTGTTTCTTGGAGCATTGTGAGCAGGTGGCATTCCCACCCTGCTCCAAATAATGTTTACATATGCTGTGTAGAAGGGCTGGCCTACCCACAAACATACACTTAAATAACTAAATCGGTTTTAATTCACTCATTTTGTTATTTTGGCAAAAATCTATATGTGCCCCCTCCCGTTTCTTCCAGAATGCATTGTACAGTAATTAGATAGTATCCCTTTAAATAGTTTATAAGTGCCTCCCATGCTATCTCCTATTGCAGAAGCCACCAGAACCTAACAAAGCATCAGTGTATATATGTAGCTAGGTTTAGAATGTTTATATATAGTTGTTAAACATGGTTACTTAGAACCCCACTGTGTCAATGTTATTTCTTCATATTCTTATTGTTGGATAGAGTGCAAAAACACAACATGGATTAAGAGTGCTCTATTTCTATTTAGCTTGTCTTTTTTGTTTGTTTGTTTACCCATTTACCAGTTGATATAGTACACTCTTAATCTGAAAGTAGAGCATCCACCACCGAGACTTGCACCGGAAAACAGCATAGGTAAAAAGGAAAATAGGAGGGGGGAGGAATCATGATTTCCAGGAATATCTCCATAAAGCTAAGCCAGTGTGAACCTGAATATAACCATTCAAAATCCAAAATAAAAATAAATTCAAATCATCAGAGGAGACATTTGGATAATTTAGTAGAAATACAAAGGTCCTTTGTCCTGTTTTGTTTCTAGGTGAGGTCCTACAAGACAGTTTCTTTCCTACAAGAAATAAGATGGTAGAAATTTGCCTTCAGAAAGGAAAACAAGATGATTAGTTAGATGAAGGCTGGGAAAGAAGAAAAAAGTGTGTGTGTGCGCGGGGGGGGGGGGGGGACAATATATTTTAACAATATAAACAAATAAACAGACACTTTTTTTTAATTAAGAATCAAAGGTAATTTATTTTTATACACCTGAGCACAATGCCACGTTATTTTTTACATTGGGAGCTGACACCTTCTGCAACTGGAGAGTCACAGATGCTAAGGTGTACTGACTAGAGGTGACCAGAAAAATCTCAAACTATTTTCTGTTGAAAAACAAATATTTTCCCAGATCTAGGTATGGAAGGCCCAGAGCATCTTCTCTACAGTCAGTTTAGGAGAGATAGAGCATATGCCCATTGCACCATTTAAGGAACCGCCTTAAATTTCCAGAGGTTTGGGTTGTTCCCAGCCCCTTCCTAAAATTGAGGATGTATTTATTGAAACAATTAGATGGTCACAATGGTCCCTTTTAGTCTTAAAGTCTATAAGTCTATGAATTTTACATAGATATGACTGAATTTAGCACTCACAAAAATGAAGTAATGGCTGGATTAAGCCAGGCATTGTTTAGGCAAACTTCCCCACACATGTCTGCTAATGAAGCTTCATCTCAACATGCAAGAACATCTGAGCTATTCAAGCTCCAGATGTTTCCTGAGCAGAGACCACCCATGACTGCTGATATAAATAAATGGCTCCACGAATGAGGCCACCTAATGACCTTGTGCTAAATTTGAATGAAGAACTCTAGAATCTAGTATATTGATCCACTGTGTAACGGCAGCCCCTTCACCCCCACATTCATGGTTAACGATGGATGCACAATGTTGGAAATAGTTTTACACACCTGAAACAGAACAATTTCTGGCTTTCCATTCAAGCAGTCATAGAAAATGTTCAAAGCAGTATCAAAAGACCAAATATTCTTTGTTGCACACAATTTTTGTGCAGTGACCTTTTTTGTCCATATCTCGTGCCCCCTTGACCTTATCAAAACCCTGCCTCCAACTCTCTGTGAATGAGGAAACATTAGTAGAATTTTAGTGACAATAAAGAGAAATGCTGTTCTTTTTGTCATCAGCCAAATGATATTCAATACCTTTATGCACAAGCTGGAAGAAAATACAAAATCATTGCTGGTGAAATTAGCAGAGGACAAATGGGGGAGCAACAAATAGCAGCAGGAAAAGATCACGTATACTGACAGACCTGCATCACTTGGTAAGTTGGGCCCATTTACATATGATATGTTTTCATGCAGTCAAAGGCAAGCTCATACATTTAGGAACAAGGAATATAGTTCACACTTATAACATGGAGGACTGTATCCTGGAAAACAGTGACCAAATGGTTTGAGGTCTGGAAAACATGTCTTGCAGTGAGAGACTAAATAAGTTCAATCTATTTAGTTTATCCAAAAGAAAGTTAAGAGGTTACTTGTTCACGGTCTACAAGTATCTACATGGGGAAAAGATTTCTGATAGGACAAGGCTCATTAGTCCAGCAGATGATGGTTAGAAGCTGAAGCTAGACAAATTCCCACTAGACATAAGGAGCAAATTTTTAACAGTGAGGGCAATTAGCCATTAGAACACCTTACGAGGCGGGGGAGGTGGATTCTCCATTATTTGAAGTCTTGAAATCAAGGCTGGATATCTCTTTGGTCTTAATGCAGAAATTATTGGGTGAGGGTTTTTTGGCCTGTGTGATGCACAAGATCAGATCATAATAGTCCTGTCTGGCCTTAAAATATATGACTATATTACATTGAGGCCAATTCTAGAAGAGAGCACTTGCTCTAATCATAATGCTTTAATTTAAATTCACGGTTGAAATTTGAGAGTTAATGCTGTTGTGGGGATGGAGTTAATTTCAGTTTAACTTTCTAGAAATGATGTGTCTACATCTTGTATTTGGTGACATATAATTTGATTGTGTAGCTCATTTACAGGTGTAATGGTATTTCTGTGAATTTATAGCGTGGGACCTTTGCAGAATACACTCTCCAACTTTACTTTATCTTTCTGTGTAGTTATATTTTACCTATGATCTCTCCAAAGTTTCTATGCTAAATTAATTCCCCTGGAAGAGTAAAATCTCTTTGGATTGTGATTTTTATTTAGAAAAGGAGTAGATTATCAACATTAATGCTAGACCATTATTATTTTTATGGTTAATTACTATCAGGTTTTAAAAACTTTACCAAACACCTATTAATCCAAAGCACTAAATGTACTAGCCAGAGGCCAACACTAAAGATTGGACAGAGAATCAATGAGATGAGTGTGACGGGTTGGGTCACAGAAACCCCTTTAGGACTGCCACCTGATGTGCCTACACTAACTCTGAGCCCATTTTCCCTGCCAGCTTGGGACTTCAGTATCTTGTCTTGTTTGAGCCAGACATGCTTGCTGCAAACACAGATCCAAGTCTGAACCATGCCCCCCACGAGCTGCAGACTTAACTGAAAACAGCTTAAAAAGTGCTCCTTCTCCAGCACTCACATACCCAGCTCCCAATGGGGTCCAAACTCCAAATAAATCTGTTTCACTCATAAACTCTGTTTAAACTCATAAATTGTTCACCCTTTATAACAATGATAGAGAGATATGCACAGCTGTTTGCTCCCCCAGGTATTAATACATACTCTGGGTTAATTAATAAGTAAAAAGTGATTTTATTAAATATAAAAAGTATGATCTAAGTGGTTCCAAGTAATAACAGACAGAACAAAGTAAATTACAAAACAAAATAAAATAAAACACGCACGTCTAAGCCTAATACAGTAGGAAACTAAATGCAGGTAAATCTCACCCTCAGAGATGTTCCATTAAGCTTCTTTGACAGACTAGCCTTCTTCTAGTCTAGGTCCAGCAAGCACTCACACCCCTGTAGTTACTGTCCTTTGTTCCAGTTTCTTTCAGGCATCTTTTGGGGTGGAGAGGCCATCTCTTGAGCCAGCTGGAGGCAAAATGGAGGGGTTTCCCAAGGGGTTACATAGTCTCTCTCTTGTGGGTGAGCTACAAGATGGAGTTTTGGAGTCACATGGGCAAGTCACATGTCTATGCATGACTCAGTTCTTTACAGGCCGATGCCATTGTCCACTTGCTAGTTTGAACATTCCCAGGAAAGCTCAGGTGTGGATTGGCATCTATCAAGGTCCATTGTTAGCCAAGTACTCCCAATTACTTGAATAACCCCTTCACATTTTGTTGACCAGATTTGCCTTAGGTGATTCCTACAGCAAAAGCTCTTTAAATACAAGCATAGAGCCAATGCTCATAACTTCAGATATAAAAATGATACATGCACATGAATAGGATGAATATATTCAATAGAACATAACCTTTGCAAAGATAGTTACATAGCATACGTAGCATAAAACACATTCCATTTATGTCATATTGACATTCATAAGCATATTTCTATAAAACATTATAGGGTGCAACATCACAGAGAGATTCACAAGACCCAGGGCAAAGGCCTGGTTAGAAATCAGTGAAAGTTAGGAACCCAATTGACAGGACTAAGAGTATTTTTTAAGGCAGTGTTTTAACCACAAAGTTTGGTCAACATAAATTATGTCATGTTACAGTCACCAAATTTTGTATGTTGCTCAGGCACATGCACACTTGGCTGCTTGCATCAGGGCTGTATGTCCTCACCTTGAGTGGTTGGGTCAATAGGAAATGCAGTGGTCCATGGGTAGGGATCCCAGAGTGCCCCCTGCTATTGCCAGGAGCACTTTCTTGTGGGACGTTTTCACAGTGCTTTGTGGGATACTAGTGATTAGCCCAGAGATTTCTGGGAATTGGGGTCAAGTTCCCACAATCCCACTTGTGCCAATTGTAATGCTTATTTTGTTTAATAATTTTGTACAATCTTTAAAATTCCCAAAGTCCCATATGCCTTTTTTGGGGGGAGGGTAAAGAGAGCAGGACCAAGGAGTTTTCCATGGATTAGAAAGGTTTCTGTATATGGAGTCTTTTGGCATTTAGCTCAATGACATTCTGCAACATCTGTGTTAGTTGCCTAAGGTAACCCATAATGTCCAGGTGCACTTTCTGTTGTTCTTCTTTGTCCCTTTGCCTTTTCTCCAGCAACTGCTCTCTCCCTTCCTGGTCCTTCAGCCATTCAGCTCCCCCAATCCCTGTGGAGGACAGGAGGATCTTAGAGGAGATACCTTCCCTGGTCGTCTTCCTTCTTCCCTGATCTGGTTCAGACCTTCAGCAGACATGGCAGGGGCACCTCTCAAGGCCACCATGACAGAGTCTGCTGATTTAAAAAAAAACTAGACAGATGCATGGTTAGCTTTACAGCCGCAGAGGAAAGGGAAAGAAATCTCAAAGCTCCCCCACATTCTTCACATAAAGACCTTTTATCAAAAGGGCTAACTGCCACTTTGGCTGTGGAGCACCTTATTACATCACCCCTCTGAAGCTCCAGTGACAGTGAGGACAGACTAGTAGTGGAGAAAGGGGAAGGATCTGTTGCTGGCCTCCCCTGGGTCTGAGTATAGAGAAAGTGCAGAAAGTACTGCCAATATTTCCATAGACAGTGGTGATTTTGGCTGGTAGCTCACTCCTGAGCATGACAAAAGCCCAGAAAGCACAGCTGCAGCTGGCATCCTGAAGCCACCAGGCCCATATGTTGCTAGCCCATTTACTGCAATGATGCCAGTTATGCTCATAGAATCACAGGACTGGAAGGGACCTCATGAGGTCTTCTAGTCCAATCCAGTCCCCTGCACTCATGGCAGGACTAAGTATTATCTAGACCATCCCTGACAGGTGTTTGTCTAACCTGCTCCAAAAAATCTCCAGTGATGGAGATTCCACAACCTCCTGGGCAATTTCTTCCAGTGCTTAACCACCCTGACAGGAAGTTTTTCCTAATATCCAACCTAAACTGCCCTTGCTGCACTTTAAGACCATTGTGTCTTGTCCTATCTTCAGAGGTTAATGAGAACAATTTTTCTCCTTTCTCCTTGTACCAACCTTTTATGTACTTGAAAACCGTTACCATGTCCCCTCTCAGTCTTCTCCAGACTAAACAAACCCAATTATTTCAACATCCCAAAGTGATATGGGAATGACTCTTACTGCAGGGGATGAAATAACCCCACAATCTCTAGCAACATTCAGGAGAGGATGGCACAGTATCTCCATGAAAGTTTCATTGAGACTATTCAAGAGGATAAAAGGACCTGTTCAGATAAACAAATACTCCACATGAGAAGAATTGTGTCCTCCCCCACCTAGCCCAACAAGCCAAAGAAAGGAAAAGTGAACACCACCTCTACCTCTTCCTTCTACCTCTAGCCGAGCACAGGACAGTGATCTGTTGTGGACTGTGTAATTCGGAATTACAGTGTGACTGTGGACACTTTGTGAGAGCCAGGTGCAGAAACCCCTGCAGGGCACAGTGAATGGGGACCCACACCATGCAGAAAGCCAGGAGCTCTTTGTAACTCCACTGGAGATGAGCAAGTCCCACCAGATGAGCACAGATGAGCCTGGTGATGAAGAGGAAGGGAGTTCAGGTAAGTGTATAGATGATTATTCCTTATAGGTATTGTTTGTTTCCCTTTTTGGTGACTGAATCCTGCCTTCCCTCCCTGTCTCTGTCCTCCTTCTACCTCTAGCCAAGCACAGGACAGTGATCTGTTGTGAACTATGTAATTTGGAATGCTACACTAATCTGTTTGAATTCATTCCCTAACATATAGTAGTTGATTGAAGTGGCAACCACATATGCATTGCAAAGCATTAATTTTAATTGCATTCCCAGTGCTGGTTTTAAGTTAAAGTGACGAATCAAAAGTCAATGCTATTGTTCTTTAAATGTGCGGCTGGGATGGGTGCCATTTTTAAATAGAAGGACAGGGACAGGGAAGGAAGGCAGGATTTAGTCACCAAAAAGGAAAACAAACAATATCTATAAGGAATAATCATCTATACACTTACCTGAGCTCCCTTCCTCTTCATCACTTCATCCAGATGAGCTCATCTGTGCTCATCTGCAAATCTCCTGTAGAGTTACAAAGAGCTCCTGACTTGCTGCATGGTGTGGGTCCCCATTCGCTGTGCCCTGCAGGGGTTTTGCAAAGTGTCCAAGGTCACACTAGGAGTGCTGGTGGGATCCTTGCCAAGTACAGCCTGCAGCCATTTTAGAAGCAGCAGATCTGCAGGGTGGCCCCAAGTTTGTTGTTATCTTCCCTCACTTTCTGATATGGCTGTTGAAGTTCCTTGGCTTTCAGCCAGCATTACTGCTCATCCCTGTCATACCTCAGGTTTAGCACCCCTGTGTAATGTGTTCCTTATGCTGCTCCTTAGCTGGGAATGCACAGCTTCTTTTCCCCAAAAGTGAAGGAGATCCAGGACTTTCTCTCCTGTTCCAGGCAGGAGCACATCTGGGTGGAGCTCTCTGTCTGCACTGAGCATGACATGGCCTGGGGGCGGAGGAGGGAGCTATTACATGGATGAAATAGGCCACTTATGTCAGCAGGAAACAAATTTTGGAGTGAGTGCATGCAACCCTAAGTTGAAGTAAGTTGACTTAGGTTGACCTAACTTATAGTAAGAGCAGGAGTACTTGTGGCACCTTAGAGACTTACAAATTTATTTGAGCATAAGCTTTCATGGACTAAAACCCACTTCATCGGATATATCCATGCAGTGGAAAATACAGTAAGAAGAGATATATATATACACACACAGAGAACATGGAAACAATGGGTGTTATCATACACACTGTAATGAGATTGAACAGTTAAGGTGAGCTATTACCAGCAGGAGAGAAAAAAAAACCTTTTATAGTGATAATCAAGATGGGCCATTTCCAGCAGTTGACAAGAACGTGTGAGGAACAGTAGCGGGGGGAAAATAAACATGGGGAAATAGTTTTACTTTGTGTAATGACCCATCCACTCCCAGTCATTATTCAAGCCTAATGTAATGGTGTCCAGTTTGCAAAGTAATTCCAATTCAGCAGTCTCTCGCTGGAGTCTGTTTTTGAAGTTTTTTTGTTGAAGAATTGCCAATTTTAGGTCTGTAATCAAGTGACCAGGGAGATTGACGTGTTCTCCGACTGGTTTTTGAATGTTATAATTCTTGACATCTGATTTTTGTCCATTTATTCTTTTACATAGAGACTGTCCAGTTTGGCCAATGTACATGGCAGAGGGGCATTGCTGGCACATGATGGCATATATCACATTGGTAGATGTGCAGGTGAACAAGCCTCTGATAGTGTGGCTGATGTGATTAGGCCCTATGATGGTGTCCCCTGAATAGATATGTGGACACAGTTGGCAACGGGCTTTGTTGCAAGGATAGATTCCTGAGTTAGTGTTTTTGTTGTGTGGAGTGTGGTTGCTGTTGAGTATTTGCTTCAGGTTGGGAAGCTTTCTGTAAGCAAGGACTGGCCTGTCTCCCAAGATCTGTGACAGTGATGGGTCGTCCTTCAGGATAGGTTGTAGTTCCTTGATGATGCGTTGGAGAGGCTTTAGTTGGGGGCTGAAGGTGACAGCTAGTGGCGTTCTGGTATTTTCTTTGTTGGGCCTGTCCTGTAGTAGGTAACTTCTGGGTACTCTTCTGGCTCTGTCAATCTGTTTCTTCACTTCAGCAGGTGGGTATTGTAGTTGTAAGAATGCTTGATAGAGATCTTGTAGGTGTTTATCTCTGTCTGAGGGGTTGGAGTAAATGCAGTTGTATTGTAGAGCTTGGCTGTAGACAATGGATCGTGTGGTGTGGTCTGGATGTAAGCTGGAGGTATGTAGATAAATATAGTGGTCAGTAGGTTTCCGGTACCATGCCTCATGTCAGAATGCCCTATAGCTCAGCAGCAACACCACAGCAGAGACACTGGAGCAATCTCTTTGCGGACTCAGAAAGACATCACTGTACTTTTTCAAAAAGCAAGAAAAGTAATTATATTTATGATATTGAAAGCTTACATTTGGGAAACATTGATGCCTTAGTCCCCACCTCACCCAGGGGAAGTTTCCTACTTGCCTGCAGTGAATGGTCAAGTGGAATTTTCAAGACCTGATTATTTTTACTATGATGTTCATTTCAGTGTCCGATGTAATGACATGGAACATCACCACATTCAAATAGCTATGAGGAGGTTAAGCTACCCTTTACTCTGAAGCTATATTGATTAGAGAAAAGGATCTGAACAAACACAGGAGGAATTTGGCATTCATGACTCATAACACTTGTAGAGAGACTATAAAGTTCTATAAAATATAAATGGATGTGTCACCTTTTTAGTTAATTAGACGTAATATGTGATTGCCTAAAACCCTGAAAAAGATCCTTTCCTCCTTTCCCCCTTGCTATTTGGGATGCTAAAACAGCGACTAGATTTGGCTGGTTATTTAGAAGTATTAAATGTATTTCATTTGAACAACTGTCTGAAAAACACGATATCCCACGCTCCCACTTTTCCCGCTATTTGCCAATTTGTAATTACAGTATGTAAATACACAGCAGAATGGGCCTTTGGTTAATCAAATTGATTTAATTGCTGAATCCCCGCAGATGAATGTGAATGGAGTCTTCTCTTTTCTCATTTTTTGTTGGCAAAACATAGCCACACACTTGATAGAAATCCCACAAGAAAGGGGGATGGGATTTGAATACCTCTCGTAGAGGATTATTGGTGGGACACCTGTAGTCAGGTTAAAAGAACTTTAACAATTCAGTTAATTCCCTATAATTTTATACATAGGACTTGTATATTATTATATACCCCAGAGATATTGAATTAATTAGACCCTTGTAGCTAATCATTGTGTATTACATGCCCATTTTCTATGGAAATGTAGCAGAGTTTTTATTTTACTGAATTAGATTATTAAAATGACATATGCAGTAACTAAAAAGAAAAGTTACCAAGAGGTCCACAGATATACTCATTAATTTATTATGTGGATATAAAATTGGATGTGTTATAGTGTTCAGAGGTTCATTGGTGGTATCACTTTTAGCACTAGACATTGGAATCGTAGCATTATGTTGATCATTTTTGGTGGGTGAAGGCAGAATATGATGGACAAAGATAGAGGATGAAAACCTGAAGATGGTTTTGGCAACACATAGACAGACCTTACTGTTTTGTGGTTTTATGAGTGGATGGAAAATATTTAGACCACACAGAATGAGTTTATGTATCTAAACTATGGGTGACAATAGGGATAAAATTGAAATAAAACTAATTTTGAACAATAGAACCAGTACCTGGCACATTCTTTTGTCAGTAGAACAGAGGGACCACATTTTTATATGCAGTAACATTATATTTGCTGACAGGCTCTATCTTTTGTGATGGCAAGGATGTGTTGTTTGGGGGTGGTGGGTTGGTCCTGTACTCTTCTCTGTCAACCTCAGTAGAGAGGAAGCATTGCTCAGTGGCTGAGATACTAGCCTATAACCCAAGAGAACTGGGTTCAATGCCCTGTTCTGCCACAGATTTCCTTTGTGACCGTGGGTTTATTAGTGAGGCCTGAATTCACAGAAGGTGTTAGGTGCCTGAGTACTAAGTTTAGGGTTCACTACAATTCACAAACTCCCACTCACCCCTGTAGGTTCCTGAATGCTCCTAAGTTTCTGCCTCTGAGCATGGGTACTGCTGCCTCCTTCTAGGTGTCCAGGCTCTTGCCTAAGCCCCAGACTGAAGGAAGATAGGCATTCCTCCCCATAAGGTGTGTGGGAGCCTCAGAGACACTTACAGGATCAGGCCCTGTGCAGACAAGTTCACACAAAACTGCTGGGGAGGTTACCCTGATTACTTTTAGCCCAGTGGTTGGGGAACTCACTTGAGGTGTGGGATTCCCCTCGTTCCAGTCCCCACTCCACCTGAGTGAGAGAAAGGATTTGAAGAGGGAACTGTCACGTCTCAGCTGAATTCACTAAACTACAGGATATTCTGATGGGAGTTGTATGCTATCTCACTCTCTCTGGTGCCCTCCACCCTGCCCCAACATCTTAAATAGTGACAGACAAGCCACATGAGAATGACTCTATAGCCTGGTGGTTAGTGCATTTACTTGGGAGATGAGAGATCCAGGATCCCCCCATGCCAATGGGTCTTTAATTATTTATTAAAATAATACTGAAATAAGTTTTAACACAAGAGACTGAGGGAGCCCCATGTCAGAATGCCTACAGCGATGCCACTCACCTGAGCAGTAACAAAGCACTCTTCAAATCTCTTATTCTCTTCAGGTAGAGGGAAGGCGTGAACTGAGAGTCTCCCACACCCTAACTGAATATCCTAACCACTGGGCTAAAACTTCTTAGGGAAGTGGTTTCCTCCCCCTCTTGATTTACTTCCTTTCCCTTTCCACCCCCAGCAACTTGCTAACAGCATAGTAAGCACCTAATGCCAAGAGAGGGTCTGCAGCTGCGAATCTCAATCACAGCCAGGCACTATCTCAAGACACAGATGAGGCTCAGCACTCGCCCCTCTCATTGATATTTCCTATTGGCTAGCTTAGGTTGCTCTGCACCTAGCATCCTGGCTTTTGTGAATTGCAGTCTAAGGTGCCTATTTCTTCCCATTCTTTCTATAGGAGCTTAGGTGCCTATCTCAGACTTTGTGACTCACAGGGTTTTTATAGGTGCCTAAAAGCTAGGCGTTGTGATGCTTAGCTTTACAATGCCTATCTCTTCTTGTGCATTCAGGCCTTAGTCACTCTGTGCCTCAGTTTCCCTTCTGTGGAATGGGGATAATTACCCCAACCTCAGGCTAAATGAGGAAAAATAAAGATTGTGAGATACTCAGATACTATGCGGGCCATAGATAGACATCAAACCAATCTTCAAGTCAGGCAATTAAATGAAGATAAAAGCAAGCACATACCTCTCAAATTCCCCTTTATATTTAAGCTAATACCATTGGGTAAGCAGAAGAATATATATATGCACCATATTTAGTTACCAGATTCCAAAACAGATTTGTTAGTTTTGTGAAGATGGCAGAGGAAGCTGGAACATCAGAACACTAACCATCTCTGGAGCTCAAAAGATGAAACCCACCTACCAATAATCTCAAGATACACACCCACCAGTCCCAAACCAACAAATGTATATTCAGTCCTAGCCCCAGCCCCTTAATTAAATAAAATAAATAATATTATGATCATCACAGTGTGGGAGCTTAGTGCCAGCACTATAGGTGTACAATCCAGAAGAAGCACACTATACTACACTAGATTGTGTTGGGTCCAAACTTCATTGGCCCCAGTCATCTCCAACATTTTATTAAAGTAGTTGCAGGCATATAGCAGTGAAACTGACTTCTTATTGCTCTTTTAGCATCTCAAGAGGATAGGACTGGCATTATAAAACACTTCAGCAAGCAGGTCTTTGCACATTATTTGCAATGAGAGCTCCTAGGTGCGGAGCTCTTTTGCAAATCTGACCACTCTAAGTATCTAAATGGTTGCTGGATTGTTTTGAAAATATGGCTATATTAATGATTTACTGAAATTCCTCTGCATTCACTGATAAAATAGCTGTAAATTCATTGCAAGCATTTTAGCCAAGTTTGCATTTAGCTTTCTGAAACAGGCCTTCTGCTATATTTTGTTGGCTTTTCAAGTATTTCTTCAGTGATAATTTGCTGCATCTAATATGCAATCGGCCTAACTAGCAACCAACTATAGCCTCACATTTGCATTAAAGGCCTCATCCTGAGAAGGTCCTGTTGCCTTTGAATAGAATTTTAAAACATGAGAGTAGTGTAACAGGGTTGCATTTAGAGGCATAAGGTTGCAGGCCTCATTGGCTGAACTATCCTCTTGCCAGGTGCTTAAACCTTGAATTAAGGGATGGTCTAACTACGGATGAGTTGTAGTATCAGGTGGATTCAGTTAGCTCCAGGATATAAGAGGAGTGGAGCCCCAGGGTGGGAAAAGAAGTGTAGAAATTGTGAAGGGGAAGCTTTAGGAATCATCAATTTTGTGGAAGAGTGTTAGCTGAAGCTTGTGGTATTGTTACTATTTTAGTTACCAGCCAAACACCAGAAATGGATAAGTTTAGATTTTGAGTTTGTGCATATATTCTATCAAGATTAGGGTGGGATCTTGTTGTGTTTCAAATAGATATGGAAAGAGCAATGGAGCCTTAATTACTCATAGGGCTAACCAGCTTTGACCTACACTGATTCTGATTTTTGTCCTTCTCCCCAGCAACTTCTGCTGTACCTTTCACAAATCTGGTGTATGCTGTGAAAGTTTTTTTGCATTATTTTTTGAGCATATGCAAAAAAGGAACTAACTCTGTGCTACGCTCACAAACCAGTGTGTGGTCTACGGCCTTTAATATTGTGTTAATATATCCTCTAATATCAAAGAAAATACAGATTGCCTTAGAAGAAGGTTCTATAAGGAGGTAAAGTGTCTGCACCAAAGCATGTTTTTGTATGCTTAAACACAAACAATTGCAAGTTACTTGAACTGTTAGCAAAAATAAATGTATAAAGGTAAATAAAGTTTCACATCATTAGCCATAGCTTCTTTCAAGACCAGCAGCTGTGACTAGAACACTGTTTTAAATGCTTGCAATACCCTTTCCTAAGATTTAGTCTCAAACTACTGCCAAAATTCTATTCTAAACAAAATAAAATTCTTTACATAGCTTTCATATTTACTTCATGTGATGACTACCTTTTGGGGTATTATTAAACTCAATCAGAATGTTTCTCACTTTGCAACTGTATGCTGTGGCTTTCTGCTGAGACTAATGAACAAAGTTTCATAATGTCAGTTTGTGACTATGTGATGATGGTTGAAACTTTAGAATGCCTTTGCTGATTATCAGAATGAAATTCTAACTGAAAAAGCTTACAGCGTCTGCAAATTCAAAGGAAAAAATCAGCTTACTATGTAAGTGTTGCAGGGAGCATCCTGAAGCAAAAGCACTTGAGAGGTACTCTTGTGTTGGAGTACAGTCCCAGATTTAAAGACACAGAGAAGTGGAAATATAAAGCTCTAGCTCTTTACGCAGCTTTGTGTAAGAAACACTTATGAAGAAATTGACTACATTTACACTGAAAGATACCATTTATACAGTGCATTGGTTTGCAGTGCTGCATAGTTTTCTTTCTGCTGTCAAAAAGGAGCTCTCCAACCTGGAGACTCTCATAAATAACCGACCTTCCATACAAACGGACTTTACTAAAATAAGACAAGAGATCTACATTACGCACTTCACCTCTCTACACAGGAAAAAGGACTGTAAGCTGTCTAAAATCCTTCCTGTCACATGGGGCCACAACAGTGGTACCCCTAACTCACCCAGCAATATCGTCAATCTATCCAGCTACACATTCAGCCCAGCAGAAGAGTCTGTCCTATCTCGGGGACTCTATTTCTGCCCTGCCACCCCCACAAACATGACACAGTTCTGCGGTGATCTGGAATCCTACTTTCTCTGTCTCCAACTCAAAGAATACTTTTAAGATAACACTGAACAGCACACTGATACACAAATACCCTCCCACCAACAGCACAAGAAGAAGAACCCCACATGGACTCCTCCTGAGGGTTGAAATGACAGTCTGGACCTATACATAGAATGCTTCCGCCAACGTGCACAGGCAGAAATCGTGGAAAAACAACATCGCTTGCCTCATAACCTAAGTCATGCAGAACACAATGCCATCCACAGCCTCAGAAACAACTCTGACATTATAATCAAAGAGGCTGATAAAGGAGTTGCTCTTGTCATCATGAACAGGTCTGACTATATGTCTGACTAAAACTATGATTTAACTGGGAATTGGTCCTGCTTCGAGCAGGGGGTTGGACTAGATGACCTTCAGGGGTCCCTTCCAACCCTGATATTCTATGATTCTATGATTCTATGACTACCAAAAGGAGGCTGCCAGACAACTCTCCAATACCAAATTCTACAGGCCACTTTCCTCAGACCCCACTGAGGAATACACTAAGAAACTGCACCATATACTCAGGACACTCTCTACACTAACATAGGAACAATCAACATACCCTTAGAGCCCCGACCAGGGTTATTCTATCTACTACCAAGATCCACAAACCCGGAAACCCTGGATGCCCCATCATCTCGGGCATTGACACTCTCACTGAAGGACTGTCCGGATATGTGGACTCTCTACTCAGGCCCTATGTCACTAGCACTCCCAGCTATCTCTGTGATACCACTGATTTCCTGAGCAAACTACAATGCATTGGTGATCTTCCAGAAAACACCATCCTAGCCACCATGGATGTAGAGGCTCTCTACACAAACATCCCACACACAGATGGAATAGAAGCTGTCGGGAACAGTATCCCTGATGATGCCACAGCACAATTGGTTGCTGAGCTCTGTAACTTTATCCTCATGCACAATTATTTCAAATTTGGTGACACTATATACCTCCAGTCCAGTGGCACCGCTATGAGCACCCGCATGGCCCCACAATATGCCAACATTTTTATGGCTGACCTGGAACAATGTTTCCTCAGCTCTCGTCCACTCATGCCCCTTCTCTACCTACGTTACCTTGATGACATCTTCATCATCTGGACCCATGAGAAGGAAATCCTGGAAGAATTCCACCATGATTTCAACAGCTTCCACCCCACCATCAACCTCAGCCTGGACCAATCTACATGGGAGGTCCACTTCCTAGACACCATGGTGCAAATAAGTGACGGTCACGTTAACACCACCCTATACCGAAAACCCACCGACCTCTATGCCTACCTTCATGCCTCCAGCTTCCACCCCAAACACACCACATGATCCATTGTCTACAGCCAAGTGCTGAGGTACAACCGCATTTGCTCCAACCCCTCAGACAGAGACCAACACCTACAAGACCTTCACCAAAACTACGATACCCACATGAGGAAATAAGGAAACAGATAACAGAGCCAGACGTGTACCCAGAAGCCTCCTGCTGCAAGGCAAGCCCAAGAAAGAAACCAACAGAACTCCACTGGCCATCACATACAGTCCTCAGCTAAAACCTCTCCAACACATCATCACTGATCTACAAACCATCCTGGACAACAATCCCTCACTTTCACAGGCCTTGGGAGGCAGGCCAGTCCTCGCCCACAGACAACCTGCCAACCTGAAGCATATTCTCACCAGCAACTACATATCACACCTTAGTAACTCTGACTCAGGAACCAATCCATGCAACAAACCTTGATGCCAACTCTGCCCTCATATCTACACCAGCGACACCATCACAGGACCTAACCAGATCTGCCACACCATCACCAGTTCATTCACCTGCACGTCCACCAATGTAATATAGGCCATCGTGTGCCAGCAGTGCCCCTCTGCTATATATATCGGCCAAACTGGACAGCCCCTACATAAAAGGATAAATGAACACAAATCACGTATTAGGAATGGCAATATACAAAAACCTGTAGGAGAACACTTCAACCTCACTGGACACACAATAGCAGATTTAAAGGTAGCCATCCTGCAGCAAAAAAACTTCAGGACCAGACTTCAAAGAGAAACTGCTGAACTTCAATTCATTTGCAAATTTGACACCATCAGCTCAGGATTAAACGAAGACTGTGAATGGCTAGCCAGCTACAAAAACGGTTTCTCCTCCCTTGGTGTTCACACCTCAACTGCTAGAAGAGGGCCTCATCCTCCCTGATTGAACTAACCTCATTATCCTTAGCCTGATTCTTGCTTGCATATTTATACCTGCCTCTGGAAATTTCCACTACATGCATCCGACAAAGTGGGTATTCACCCACGAAAGCTCATGCTCCAATATGTCTGTTAGTCTATCAGGTGCCACAGGACTCTTTGCCGCTTTTACAGATCCAGATTAACACAGCTACCCCTCTGATTCTTTCTGCTAGTGAACCTTTTACTTATAAGTACTGTGATACAGCATGGCAGGAGGGCAGCAGGAGAGTGTTTTTTTGGTTTTTTTTTTTTTTTTTTAAACAGAAAAGAATTTTATTTGTGTAACACTTACAAAGAATCACCAAAAAGGATAAAGCAAAACTATGCAACAAAACAAAAGCAAACACAAGGTATAACACAGCAGCCTTCAGGAGGGAGAAGTGTTCAGGCTAGCCTGGGCCCAGAGAGGGGGGGCTTCCTCGACGCTCGTTGTCTTCTACCCTCCTGAGTTACCTGGTGGCCTAGAGCGGGGGGGCTTCCTCGACACTCATGGTCTTCCACCCCCTTGACTTACCTAGTGCCACGCCCAGTGTCACCGATTAAACAGGAGAGTGTTTTTTTTTTTTTGAAGCAGAAAAGAATTTTATTTGTGTAACACTTACAAGGAATCACCAAAAAGGATAAAGCAAAACTATGCAACAAAAGCAAACACAAGGTATAACACAGCAGCCTTCAGGAGGGAGAAGTGTTCAGGCTAGCCTGGGCCTAGAGCGGGGGGGCTTCCTCGACACTCATGGTCTTCCACCCCCTCGAGTTACCTAGTGCCACGCCCAGTGTCACCGATTATTCCTCTCCTGAGAGTGCCCGACAAGATGGGCACAGCTGTGGGGTGGGTGGTTTGGGGGTAGGGGGGGATGTACACCACGTGTGATAGGACCCCTCCTAGGTGACAGTAATGATGTATCCACAGCGGCAACGGCTGGGGCTGGGGCCTCTCGCTCTTCCCCTCAATCAAAGGGTCAGACGGAGGGAACCAGATGGGGTCACTGAGCAGAGAACCTCGGACAGCACCCACCGCTCCTCGAAGGCGTCAAGGGAGTCGGTGAATGCCGCCCAGAGGAACTCCGCCCAGATACGTGAATGTACTGAGGATCGGAAAACGGCCCTACAATCGCAGAACGCTTCATTAGCCAACCTCCTCTCTCTGGTTTTATAAATGGCTGTTTTAGCTAGGGCTAGGAGGAGGTTAACCAGGAGATCTCACGATTTTGTGGGGCCACGGATGGGGAGTGTGTAAATAAAAAGGTGAGGGGAAAAGTGTAGCCAAAAGCATAATAAAATATTCTTGAGGAGCCGGAAAAGGGGCTGCAGCCTGGCACACTCTAAATATACGTGCACCAGGGTTTCCCTCATGTTGCAAAAACGGCAAGTATCCGGGATGGGGGTGAACCATGTCAAAAACACGCCCGTGCTCACAGCTCCGTGAAGGAGTCACCAAATAATGTCCCCGACAGCCCTCGGGACCAAGGTGGAATACAGGCTGGCCCACCGGGGTTGCTCACCCTCCAACGGTGGCAGGAGGTCCCGCCACTTTGTATCGGGGCGGGACACCAGGGTGTGGGCGTGAAGGGTGTGAAGCGTGAGTGTGTATAGATATTTCCGTGGCGCGATTTGGAAGCTGACTGGCTGCAGTTAATGCAGCCGGCTCGCAGTGAAAGGGTGAGGGGTTTGTTGGGATCTACGGGGTAGGGGCCCAATTGAAAGGTCCGGCGGGCCTGGGGTGGAGGGTGGGCGGGGTGCGCCCTCGCGCAGGGCTTGGTTGAGATAAGCCGAGCAGTGGGCGTCAAGGTGGTCTTCATCTCCTGAAGTACGTGCCGGGGGATACGAGGTCTGGAGAGCCCCATGCGCCGAGCGAGTGTCACGGGATCCAGCCAGTCTCCCCGGTCGTAGTCCAGGATGTCTCCGACTCTCGTGACTTCCGCCAGGACTAAACTCTGGCGCACCGAGCGGGACTCCGCCGCCTGCACACGGAGCTGGGGGTTGTGTAGCAGGGGCTCCACGAGGAGATCTGCTCCAACGGTGGCCGCCACGGACCTGGCCATTGAAAACAGTTTCCAGGTCCGGAGGATGTCCTGGTAGAAGACCAGCAGCCCGGAGAGGTCTCGCGGAAAACCTCTCGGACAAAGATAAAAGAGCTGCCGGTCGTATCAGAGCCATTGGAAACGGCGCAGGAAGGCGTGCACCAGTATGCTCCACATTGAACTACCTGCACTATAAAGGAGCCTCTGCAGGGCCTGGAGGCGGAAGACACGGACCTGAGTGTGCAGACACTTCAGGCCCTGCCCTCCTTCCTTCAGGGGTAGGTGAAGAACCCCAACAGGGGCCAGTGCATTCCTGACCAAAAGAACTCTAGAATCGATGTCCGGAGGTCGGTCAGGAAACCCGGGACCAGAACCAGGGTGTTGAGCTGGTACCAGAGCATGGACAGGACTAGTTGGTTAAGCACCAGTGCCCTCCCTCGGAGGGAGAGACATCGGAGTAGTCTCGTCCATTTCCGGAGCCGCTCTATCACCCCACCTTCTAAATTTTGCCAGTTCTCCGGCGGAGAAGGGTGCGTGGCAGAAAGGTAAACGCCTAGGTAGAGCAGTGGGCCCACGCTCCACCGGATGGTCTGAAGCGCGGGTGGGAGGGAGCTCACCCGCCGCCAGTCCCCCACCGCCAAGCCAGAGCTCTTGACCCAGTTGACTCGGGCGGAGGAGGCTGCCGAATAGATGGCCTGGCACGCCGCCACCTGCGCCAAGTCCCCCAGGTCCTGGACCACAAGGAGCACGTCATCGGCATATGCTGACAGGACCAGCCCCAGCTCTGGCTCCCGCAGCACCAACCCCGTCAACCTCCTGCAGAGGAGACAGAGGAAGGGCTCGATCACCAGAGCGTACAGCTGACCCGAGAGGGGGTACTCCTGCCGTACTCTTCGCCCAAAGCTGATCGGTTTGGTCAGGGTCCAGTTGAGCCTAACCAGACACTCCGCGGAAGCCTACAGCACCTGGAGAAAACTCCCAAACTGAGGTCCAAATCCAAACGCCTGCAGAGTGCCCAGGAGGTACCCATGGTCTACTCTATCGAACGCCTTCTCCTGATCAAGAGACAGGAGGGCGAACGACAGACCATCTCTACGCCCGAGTTCCAAAAGATCTCGGACTAGAAATAGGTTGTCAAAAATGCTGCGACCCGGGACAGTATAGATCTGGTCTGGGTGGATCACGTCCGCCATCACGGACCCTAGCCACAGCGAGATTGCTTTCGCTACGATTTTGTAATCCGTGCTAAGGAGTGAGACGGGACGCCAATTTCGTAAATCGCGGAGGTCCCCCTTCTTCGGCAACAAGGCGAGCACCGCTCGCCTGCACAAAAGAGGGAGGACCCCGCCCTACAAAGACTCAGCCCAGACAGTGGCTAGGTCTGGGCCAAGAATGTCCCAGAACGCGCGGTAGAACTCCACAGTCAGCCCATCCATGCCCGGAGATTTATTGGTGGGCATGCGACGGAGGGCTTCCGAGAACTCGGCCAGGGTGAGAGGCAACTCTAGTCGGTCTCGGTCGCCCACGCTGACCATGGGGAGTTCCTCCCAGAGCACACTGCAAGCGCCAGGATCGGTCGGATCCGGGGAGAAAAGGCTTGTGTAGAAGTCACGGACCCTCCCACACATCTCCACTGGATCCGTGAGGGGGGTGCCGTCTTCTGCTAGAAGGCAGGTGATGTGTTTCTTGGCCCCCCTCGTTTTTTCCAGGGCGTAGAAGAAACAGGAGCCGCGATCCATCTCCCGAAGGAGGCGGATGCGGGATCGAACAAAGGCACCTCGGGCCCGATGGTCCTCGAGGGCCCGGAGCTCCTCCCGCTTCTCCCGGCACGCTCCGCAGAGGAACGGGTCCTCGGGGCTGGTGGCCAGATGCCTCTCTATCTCTAAGACCACCCATTCCAACTGCTCTATCGCTGCATTTCTCCGTCGGCTGGTGCCCCGGGTGGTAGTCACGGCAGAGGAGCTTGGTGCATACCTTCTCTAGATCTCACCATCGCTGCGCCGAGGGAAAGGCACGCCGCTGCTCTTGCCAGGCCAGCCAAAACTCCTGGAAGGACGTCACAAAGCCCTCATCCTCCAACAGGCTGTTGTTAAAGTGCCAATAGGCCGTCCCCGGCCTCTCTGCACAGAGGGAGGCCGTTATGGTGGCTAGATGATTGTTGGAAAATGGAGCCGGCCGAATGTTGGAGGAGTGGGCCTGTGAAAGATGGAAATGGGATAAATAAATACTGTCCAACCGAGCGTGGTGTGACAGATGGGCCTCCACCCGGACAAAGGTGAACGTGGAAGTGTCATCTGGGTGGTGGTCACGCCAGACGTCTACTAGGGAGTAAAAAGAAAAGGAGTACTTGTGGCACCTTAGAGACTAACCAATTTATTTGAGCATAAGCTTTCGTGAGCTACAGCTCACTTCATCGGATGCATACTGTGGCATCCGATGAAGTGAGCTGTAGCTCACAAAAGCCATGCTCAAATAAATTGGTTAGTCTCTAAGGTGCCACAAGTACTCCTTTTCTTTTTGCAAATACAGACTAACACGGCTGTTACTCTGAAACTTACTAGGAAGTGATGTTCGACTATTTCTCGGAGAATGTACACAGCAGCCAGGCTCAGCTCGGCTCCTGAGCGGTCCTGTTCCTCGAGGGTGGTGTTAAAGTCCCCTCCCAGGACTAAGCACTCGTGAGAATCTAGAGTGCCGAGGAAGTCGGACACCCGCTGATAGAATTGCGGCCGTTTCGGGCTCATTGTCGGGGCATAGATATTAACGAGGTTGACCACGAGCCCCTCCATACGGACTTGGAGATGCAGCAGGTGGCCCGGCACGGCCTCAGTGACCCCTAGCACCTCGGGCCGTAGGTTGGGGAAGAACAGGGTCGCCACTCCAGCTTGTCGGATCGTGAAGTGGATGAAGTAGACCCCATCCCCCCACTCCAGCCGCCAGCTGTCCTCGGTGGTCGGATCCGTATGGGTCTCCTGCAGGAAAACCACAGAGTACCCCCCTTCCCGAAGGTAAGAGAGCACCTGGGACCTGCGGAGAGCCATCCTACAGCCGCTGGTGTTCAAGGTTGCAATAATGAGGGGCGTCATGCGGAGGGCTGGGAGAGTGGGGGTTCCTTGTTGGCGGTGGTGTTCGCAGCCCCCAGCGGGTCACACAACAATCCGTGACCCATCCCATAAGTGAGTAAATCGTCACGGAAGCTGCGGGCCCACCCGTAGGCCGCGGCACCGTGCCTTCCTTTCCCTTTACCCTCCTTTATAAGGGCCCTTGTGGCCTGGAGGATTTAATCAAAGTCCCCCCATAGCTGGAGAGCTAGCTGTACCCTGTTGCGGGAGCCACGGATGTCTTCTAAAAACTGTTGCAATGCTTTTCGCAGCTCATGGGGAGGTGGGGTTGCGATTTCCGGGTTATTCCCTGGTGGGGCTCTTGGTGCAGCCTCGTGGTCCGCTGAGGCGGGCAGGCAGGGTGCAGACCACCGACGGGGCGTCTGACAGGCTAAAGTTATTAGGTCCATCTCAAGCCTTGGGTTAGAAGAGGATGGCAGAGGGAAAATTGCAGCTCCTAATGGGTCGCGGCAGGAAAATGTGAAGGCTGCTCCTTGGGGGGGATCCGGCAAAAAACGGGAAGGAAATAACCCCAGGGGCGGCAATAGCATTGCAGGAGGAGGTGGATTGGGCAGGGACAGGGGTGGGGGTGGGGGTGGGGGCAGGAGCAGAGGCGAGGCTCTGGGCTTCGGGAGGCAAGCAGCTGAGAGGTGGTGCCTCCCGAACAGATTCAAGGGTTAAGGGGTTGGGGAGGGGGCTCCCAGTGATGCTAGGTGCAGGCTCTGTGGTGGATTTGGCAGCCATGGCCTCAGGTGGTGGACCACCTCCTGCAGGGTGCTCACCCGGGAAAGCGGTTAGGGGGAGGGAGCATGGGGAAAGGGGGACTGCGGTAAGGTTGCCCAGATCGAGGCCAGCCGGCAGTAAGTCATTCTCTCCCTGGGTGACCAGGGTCAAACCTAGGGCCTCGATCTCCTCATACATGGAGGAGAGGTCATCTTCTGCCACCCCGGGGGGCTCCCCTCTGGTGCCCGCTACGACGGTTGCTTCGGGGTTCGGGGGGGGGGGGGGTTGGGTGACATTCAGGCAGAAGGGGCTTCCTCAGGGGTCTCGGAGGGGAGGGTCTCCCGTGGAGGGGAGATTCTATCTTCCAATGCTATTTTATCTTCCCCTCCCGACGCCGGCGGATGGATCTCACTCATGGGCATGGCGGAAGGCCCAGTGTCAGTGCCTCCCTTTCTGGTCTTCCGGGGGGCCTCTGCATTGGATGGGTGCAGCGGAGCTCGAGCCTTCCGCTTGCCTCGCTTTCCCTGGACTAGGGTCCAGCCCTCCATAGCATTGTCTGGGGGCTGGTTAGCAGGGGTCGTGTCGGGGGGCAGAGGCGATGGTTCAGAGGCTGGGGGGGTAACGGTGAGGCAACATGAGGGGAGGGCGGTTCTCCTTGGGGCAGGCCCTCTCCTATGCCCGGTAATATCTTTGCTGCACTCTCCTCCATAGGCTCTGCTGGATTGTTAACAGCAAGGGCGGGGCTCCCTCGCTCGTCTGGGCGTTGTAGGGGAGGTGTCTCTTGGGCCCGGGCAGGAGCAGCGGTGGATCGAGCAGGAAGAGAGGTGGTTTCAGATGTTGGGCAGCCAGGGGTGCCGGCAACGACGGAGCCAATGTCCTGCCGGGTCTCAGGGGTCTTGGGTGCCCCTCCCCGCTGGGCCAAGGGGCAGTCTCTTCAGACATGCCCCGCTGATTGGCAGAGGTAGCACCGGGCCTCTCCTGTGGAATAGTAGACCCGATAGCGGGCTCCCTGGTAGGGGACTAGGAAGGACCCCTCAAGCGCCTCTCCATCACGCGCCACTGGCGGCGGTAAAAGCTGCACTTGCCGGCGGAACGAAAGGATGTGACGGAGGGTGGGGTCCTTGCAGCCCAACGGGAGAGGGCTGATGACGGAAACGGGTTTCCCCAGGGTGGAGAGAGCGGGTAACAGGGCGGCATTGGGTAGAAAAGGACGGACGGAAGTCAGCACTAGGCAGACGCCCAGGTCTTCTAGCGGCTCCAGGGGGACAAACACCCCCCCCCACCTCCAGGCCCTTCTCCACCGCCTCCTGGACGGCAGCCTCCGATGCTAAGAAAAAGACGACCTTCCTGTACATTTTGGAGGCTGCCACAATAGCCATGGGTCCTACCACCCTCGCCAACGCCTGCGCGTATGTCTCCACGTGGGGCAAGGCGGGCACCAGGAGGCAACGGATGCCATGCTTCCTGGTTATGGTGGGAAAGGGGCCTCGGCCACTATTGATGGTAGCGGAGGCGGTGGGTGGGCGAGATGAGGAGGTGGCAGGCGGGGGGGGGGCTGCCACTGCCCGGGCATACGCCCTGGGGGCCGGGGGAGGGACACTTGCAGAGCTGGTGGAGGGAACAGCGGGGAGGGACGCCATGGTCGATGATGAGGCCACAGCGGTGGGGGCAGCCTCTGTCATGGAGGGCTTGGTGGTTGTGGCGGGGCCCTTCCCCTTCTTTGCACCCTGGCCTTTCCAGCTAACTGGGGGGGCTTTCCTAGAATCTGGGGGGGCGGTGGGCGTAGCAGCGGTAATAGTCGCCCCGGTGCCTCCGGCTGCCGATGCCCCAGCGGGGGCGGTGGCAGGTGTTTTGGCAGCAGTGGTGGGGATGTGGGCTTGGGGGTTGGGCGGGGGGTAGGTGGGGGAGGGGCAACTGAGGTTATTAGAGTGGCCTCACCCCTCTCATTCCCCGCCATCATGAGCAGGGAGGGACGGGGAGACACCAGAAGGAGGAGGGGGAAGCAGATTAACCACTTTTCCCTGTTGGGCTGCAGGCAGGGTGGTGGCCAAATGGGTTGGACTGGACAGGGGAAGGAAACAGGACTTGGGGTCAGGTAGTAGGGGCGAACTGTGGGGTGGGCAGTCTGGGGGGTGTGAGGGGGGAACGCGGACCCATGCACGTTTATCCAAAGAGTCTCGTTTGGTCGGCTGTTGTGTCTGGTCTGGATGATGGAATTCAAAGCAAGCAGCTGAGGCTAGAGGCAGATGGCAGGTTGCCAGCAGGGATGGACGGCGGGGGGGCCGTGACGGTTATAGTAGTGTTGGGGGGGGCACCGATGGACCGGGGGGCAGCTTCGTGCCACACTCCCTGTGCCCCTACAAACGCAGGTAAGACACAGTCAAACTCCCCCCACACGAGAGTACAGTTCAAAAGTTACTCAGTCTTACGGCCCCCTCCACGATGATTTGTAGCTTCCCCAGGCAATGTCTCTGTCAGCTGTCTTCTCTCCCGGTCTTTGTGGAGCATTTCAAAAATGCCAAGCAAAAATAAGAAGATGATTAATTGCGGGTCCACAAACAAACAGCAAAACGGTTGGGTCTGGGGGCGTCCACTCCCCTCCTCCGGGGAGCGGGTCGGCAGTCCTCCCCCCTTCTCCGGGAGTTGCAGCTGAAGCAATAGCAGCGTCCGAGGGCAGGCGTGGGGGGGCTGGCAGGCAAGCTGGCAGCTGACCAGCACTCGAACGGCAGCAAAGAAAAAAAAAACAGCAAAAAAAAACAAAACGAAGAAAAAGCGTCTGGCCCAGTCGCAGCAGGGAGGAACTAAAGCAGGGGCAAAAAGCAAGGAAAGCCCAGGCCAGAGGGCAGCAGGAGAGTACCAGAAGGGAGCTTTCTTCTCTGGAGAGGGAAGAAAGTTTGCTATAAATTAATTAAAGCACCTGAAGCCAGTCACATGATCAAAACCCCCTGCTTCAATCAGATAAGAGGAGGAGTTGAAGCAGAGTGGGTTGGTGTTGGAGCAAAGAGCAGTTTGGAGGGAAGCAGAGGAGAGTTTGGAGAAGTGCCGCGATGGGCTAAGAAAACCAAGACCCTAGGCAAAGGGAAACCTGGTTTGTGCAGAGGGAGGGCAGGAACCCTCAGAAGCTGAAGGGCAGGAGAGGGAAGTAGCCCAGGGGAAGGAACTGCTAGTGGTTCTAGTGGTTTACCGCTATCCCTAGGGCCTCTGGGCTGGGACCCAGAGTAGAGGGTGGGCCTGGGTCCCTCCCTCTCCACTCTCCTCCTCTAGGGCACTAGTGGGGCAGTTAATACCCCAATTCAGAGGCAAAAAAGGTGCCCTGAACCCCCACCCAAGAGGAGAAAGCAGAAGACCCATCATAGTAGTGCTGGCAATTTGCCACAATACATTCATCTTACAGTGATGAACATTGATTAGACAAGAGAAGAGCTGGGACTTCTGCTTTTGTGTTCATTATTTTGTTACTTCCAGCCCCTCACCACATTTGTCTGTTGTCATTTGTCTGTTAAATCCTGTCAGACGCCAAGATTGTAAACTGTCTGGGGCAGGGAATGTCCTCTTTGATACTGCACCTGCCACGATAGAACCCTGATCCTTGATTTGGGTTGCTACTATAATACAAATAAATAATAGTAATTCTGAAGGAGAAAAGGATTTCTGACAAACAAGCTTTTGCAAACCTGTTTAGGCTTTCAGCAGCCTTCCTTGCCATGCCTCTAACTTTTTTTTTTTTAATTTTCCCAATTACTGTTAGAGCAGCGTTTTCGCTTCATTAATTTTTTCACCTTTGAGCAGTGACTGCTGCAATGCCACACTTGCCTACTCTAGCGGTGAAGGCATGTAGGGTACATGTAGCTACATGCCACAGCGAAAGATGCAGCCTCATCCTCTCCACCTACAGTATGGACAAACATTCCAAAGAGTAAATGCCTTGTACCAACACAGACACAGATGCCACCCTGGCTACAAACCCCAAATTTCCATTGTCTGTCAGAGACCTGGTAGAGACCTACTCAGGTAATTTTAGTCTTTCAGAGGGAAGATCTATTGTATGAGGTATTTTAATGAGATGAGTAGAAATTTATGACTGAAGGACGCCTTTATTTCTTATTCTTGTTCTTCCCTTTAGTCTTTATAGCACCATTTGTTTTAAATGAGTGTGGGGGCTGTCTCACACGGAATGCTAAAGTTAGAATCATAGAATCACAGAATATCAGGGTTGGAAGGGAGCTCAGGAGGTCATCTAGTCCAACCCCCTGCTCAAAGCAGGACTGATCCCCAACTGAGTTAAGTATGTTTCACCTTTCTGTGACATGCCACATTGTCTTCCTTAACAAACTGTTGGTTGTGGACAAGTTTGACTTAACAATATTGATATTCCCCTTTTCAATTTTTGTGTATTTGCCAGAAACAGATCTTCTGAAACATGTAAGAAACCACACATTTGGCACAATGTGAAATTGGGCAGCCATGATGTTTCCACAGAAAAAAAAAATACACAAGATTTGGACCATTACATTTACAAAGCCTGTGCCTAAAGAAATATGTGTGTTCCCTCTGTAGCTTTGCTCTATTCTGGAGCATATTTGAAGATTTCTGACTTCCTGGTAGGTGAGTGGTATATCTTGTGAACATCCTTCCTGTATTCATCAGCCCAGAAGAAAGAGATTTTTACTGATGATCATCCTGAGAAGCTCCTAACCTATTCGCACTTTCTAAAATTTCAGTAAACTTTAACAGATATGGAGGTTGGAGGCAGCATCTGTAGCTACTCGGGATAGAATTTATGGATTAAAATGTTTTGTGATAACAAAAATGTTTCACTGTTCATGAGAGGGCACTGAAAACTAGTTTTTGGTTTGTTTTTTTTCTATAGTTCTGTTTGCAAGGTGAATTTTCAAAGTGTCTACATCAAAGCTCCTGTTCACATACATTCTGCAAACCATTACACATTAGACAACACTTAGAGGGCATATGGTTGGAACTCATACTACTACATTTCAGTCAGCATGTCCTCTGACTGCCAGATGGAGTGAGAAAACTAACATCACTGAAGAGACTCAATTTTTTTCAGTATTGCACACAAAGAGTACACCAAGATCTGAATTTCTGGTTGAGCTTGTTCCAGAAGCCAGCTCTCAGCACTGCTAGGGAAAGGCAAGTCAGGATTTCACCCACAATTTCCAGAAAGTATTTGTGGCCAAACAAAACCCAATATGGAGAGTTATTTTACCAGTCAGCCAAAAAAAAACAAAACAAAACAAAAAAACCCTCCTTGCATTTTCAAGGGAATATATCAAGTGCATTTCACACTTTCATTCTATCAGTTATGTTTCTTCCTCCCTCTCATTTTATTATGTGTGGCCACTTCTCTCGGTCTTCTGTACTTCAGCTGTTCTGTACTCCAGGAGATCTATAGTAATTATTTAAGAACCAAGAGATTTGTCAAAGCAGTACAACTCAGCCATGTTTCTCGTAATATTTTTTCCATTATTAAAAGAAATGTTTGGAAAATGTATGTGTTGTGAAAATTAGAGATGAGCCAACAAGGCCAGACTCAGCTGTTTGTGGATAGGTTAAGGCTTGCCAGCTACCTAGTCTACCTCAGAGCACTCAGGCACTGCAATTTTGGATGTCATAATTTTTCCAGCACCAGTAGCCACGGAAAGGGAGAGTTCCAGGAACAACATGGCGACGATGGGTCATGATGGTTGGATGAAACTGGAACATCATTCTCAAGGCTTATTCCATGGTTGTTCTTATAGTTGATTTAAGACAGACTGCAGAGTGTCAAGTTAATAGCTCTGGGCACCCATAGCTATGGGAGTATTCCTCGTTTCTAATGACATATACAGTCTAAGAACATAAACAAGTGAGCAAGTTAATTCCAAGAACTCCAAACATTCGGTCTGATCCTCCTGAGGCTTACCCACATGAGTAATTCTCACCTGATTTCAATGGGACACCTCACCTGAGTAATGCTTACAGATCTGAGTAAGGCATTGCAGGACTGAACTCGTACATGTTACACATACCTATGGATTTGTATTACTAAATAATATCAGATATGCTATGTGATTCTTTTATTCACTAGAAAACTATTGAGAAATGCATATCAGGGGCCTGCTCTGGTGCTCCTCTCTAAGAACCTTTAACTAACCAATTAACTTCAAGAGGAGATTTGTCCAAATAAGAAGTGCTGGAGAAGATCTCTGTTTCACAGGAACAAGTAGCCTTGTCTACCTTCAGCAGATAGAAATGTAAATCTGCCTTGCAGAAATGTGTGGCTATTTAAGTCTAGAGAAAGTACCTCAGCTTGTGTAAATACTCTCCAACAGGAAGTACTTTAGCCGCTTTGTAGAGAAATTTCAGCTTTGACAAACCAGGACCGCAAGAGCATACACAAAGATTCTTGAAATTAATCCTTCCTGATTTAAAGTAGAAGACAGCAATTTTTTTATTGAATCTTCCTACTGCTCTCAAATTATAATGTGCTTTACTAGATTGCAGGTCAGTCACACCAATCTGGAGGATATTATTTTTTTCACCCCCTTCCCCCCATTTATTCTTTCCATTCAGACAGCACTATTGATGAAGACCTCAGGAAAAAAATACCAGAGCCCAAGACACTTTGATGGCCTTTCCACTGTGTAATTATACTTACTCTTGATAACACTAAAGACATGCCTTATTGGTAGTGGCACAGGCTGCTTTCCTTTTCACAGAGAGATGGATTGTTTCTGCAGGCCTTGATGGCCTTCAAATTATCTGAGCACAGAAAAGAGAGCAGAGTGAATTTTATTTTAACTCATTTTATTTCTAAATTTATTTCCCCATAGCTAGAAGGTGATGACTGCCCCAGCAGTCAAGTCAATTGTTATCTGTGGGACTTGATTATGTTTAGACCCAGTCTCTCATTTTGAGCAAGACACAGTTAATGAGGAGAGAAATGAAAAGTGCATTGAGTCACAGTGTGTTTGTGGTAATTTGTGACACATTCACTCCACTCAGTTCTTTGTTTATTCCTTCCCCCTAAGAGCTGGTCCTGTAGAAAAAAGACCAGATAAGCGAATTCCGTGGTAGACAGTTAAGGGTGTTGAAAGTAATGAATCTATATCTCTCTATCTCTTTCCCTATTGTTGGCAGTAATTGGAGCAGCGTTCGTCTATACAGTAAAATGCCAATGAAGCCCATCTTAACGAAACATCTTTTTTTCCATTATTTTGCAACACATTTTTCATTGACACCACTAGTTTTTATTTTCACTCTGTGTCTTTTTTTAAGCTCTTCACCACTTTTCTAAATAATAGTCCATTAAACAGTTCACAGTGTGTGTTCTGTAGAAATGTAAAAAAGTGATTGGATGATACTAATTAAGGAGAGATTCTGTTTCCACTTACTGCAGATCAATGGTGGGTTACATTAAAGCTGCATTTTTTTTTTTTGATGAGTTTCAACTCAAAAGAACAGCTGTGCTAAATACATATTTCAAGGCATACAGGTAGGTCAAATAAATCTTTCTTTCTTTGCCTGTCTATTTTAGAACTACAGCAAACTGTAAAGGAAGAATAGTAGTAAAATAAAAAGGCAAATTTCTCACTTCAGAATTGTTTTGTTTTTACCGGTGGCAGAAGAAACTGTTGAATCAGGACTAATAATTGTGGTGCTTTCAGATCCTGTTAGCTTTTAATTTACTCAATACCATTGTATGTGTTGATTTTAGTGTGACTCTTTTCTTCAGAGTTTCTCTACAAATGCCATTCTTAGGCGCCTCTCCTCTCTATTTTATGACAATGTTTGATAGTATGAAAAAAATAATGTTTAATATTGAAAGTCCTCTTCATGTGTTTGAGCCCATACTTTCTCCTTTAATCCTAAATCATTCTGTGTTACAAAATTTAGCAAAAATCGTCAGAGAGATGTTTTCATATGCAGAGAAGAGCTGAAATTCATCCCAGTCAGATCAATTAAAATAAAAGTGCTCCACTCGTTGGCACTCCTTGATCATCCCAAACAACATTCTGAGAAAATTTACCTAGCTGTCTTCAAGTAATATAATGAATCCTGAACATCTATGACAAGGAACTAAAAGAGAAAATGTGTTTCAGGCACTGGGTGTACATATTTAAAAGCACAACACTATTTTAAAGTCAGTTCATTTTGAGTATCAAAGAATTTTAATTTTAGCATAGGATACTATGGAACGATGACCCTGTTTTTACACCGACTATTTTACTAGAAGAAGGGGTTTGCTATTGTCAGAATTGTTATTCGCAACTTTCCCGGCATTCAAACATCCTGGGACCCTTATTCTAGCTTAGTATGAATAGAGGTGTATGTAACATGCGAGTTCCTCTCTGGGGATTCCACTCTGCATATGAGTGGCCAAAGAGGCTGTGTTCATCTGAAGTACCAAAATTCAGAGGTACAAGGTTCCGATTTGGGTCCATCTTTCCTATATTAAAGTTTAAATTAATATAATAGATATGAATTATCTCAACAATTCAGCCAACGCTGTGATTGATTTTTTTAATGTCCTAAAATCTTTATTCCATATTTAAATCTGGGTGCTATCAAGTACTGCAAAGTGTTTGTATATACATAAAGCATATGGGCCAAGCTGTGCAAAATGCTTTCCAAACAGGGGTGTATTTATTTTGAGAAAGTATTTCCAAGGTGTGCCTGTGCCCTATTTTGTCACAGCCTGTGAAGATTACTCCTGCCAGGAGCAAGAGTAACTTATGTGAGGGGCTATATTGCAGATTTAGGAAATGTACACACATAAACATGTAGACCATGCCACCTGACCTCCTCCCCCACCCCAGCCTGCCTCATTCCACAATGTCCCACCCAACAAAGGGACAGGTGGCTGACTTTTCCCAGGGTAATGTAAAACCAAAACAATGTCCTCTACATGGTATTTCAGTAATATTCAGTGCATGTTTCCTTTACTCCTATAGGAGTTATAGGTAAGGCTACATATTAGTCATGAGTATTTTTAATAAAAGTCATAGACAGGTCACAGGCAGTAAAAAAAAATCCATGGCCTGTGACCTGTCCATGACTTTTACTATATACCCCTGACTAAAACTTGGGGCGGGACTTGAGGAGGCGGCCCTGGGGGTGCTGTGGGAGATGCGGCTGGGGGTGCAGCCCGGGGGAGCGCAGTGGGCTCTGGGGGCAGGGTTGGTGGGCCTGGGGCAGCTTCCCTACCCAGCTCCTGGGAAGTGGTGACCTCCAGCTCCTAGCTCCACATGCTGCCTCCGCTCCGTCCCAAGCCCCGGTTCTGCACTCCCATTGGCTGGGACAGTGGTGCCTGCAGGCAGAGACAGCACATGGAGCTAGAAGCTGAGGGAGGGGAGTTCCTGTTGCCCTTCTGGGGAACCCACCTCCCCCCAGGAATCCATGACCTCCATGACAAACACGGAGCCTTAGATATAGGGCTATAACACTTTAACCTAATTTCAGTTGTTGGGCTAGTGAGCACATTCTGAGTGGTGTTGGTGGCCTGTGATACACAGGAGGTCAGACTACATGATCAGATGGTCCCTTCTTGTCTTAAACTCTATGATACCTTGGAGTGTAAATAATACTGTATTTCATTAGTGTCTACTTTTACTTTTAGAATTTTTTGTTTGTTCGTTGCATATTTTACCAATGATGCACACATGAGATGATTCAAAGGTTCATTAATTTTTAAGGCCAGAAGGGCCGACAGTAGGGTGACCAGATGTCTTGATTTTATAGGGACAGTCCCAACACTTGGGGCTTTGTCTTATATAGGCACCTATTACCCCCCCCATCCCCGTCCCGATTTTTCGCACTTGCTGTCTGGTCACCCTAGCCTACTATATCATTGAGTCAGACCTCCTGTATAACTCAGTTTATAGGCTTTCACGCAGTTACTCCTGCACTGAAGACAATAACTTGTTCTACTAAAGCCTATTTTCCAGAAAGGCATCGAGTCAGTACCAGAAGGCATCAAGATGAAGGGATTGCCGTGGTAAGAATACACTTTTTCCCTCAATAAACTGCAGTTTAAAACCGGCATAACTGTGAAAATTCATGCCACACCTTGTTTTTATTGCTTTTTATTGAACTGCATATATTAGAGATAGAAATGCCATTTTGGATTAGATTTTTACTTTGAGATTTTCTGTGCATGTAAAACCCACATATACAAATTCTGGAAATCTCTTTTTAAACATCTTGGTTATCATCAATATTCTCATAGTAATTTCTACAGGGAAACTTTTTCTGGCATAATTCATTAAAAATTAATCAACCCATTTCTGTGCAAATCTCTATGACATGCATTCTTTGATGCAGTGAGTGCTGAATAGTCTTTGCTTTACTATGAAGTGACACAAGTGGAACTTGCTAATTGGCTTTCAGTGATGTCATACCCATGTCTATAATGCATAGTAATTGCACAGGTTGGCTTGTTTGCCTCATAATGAACATATTCCATGACAGACTCTCTGTATTTTTAGAGAATTTTTGCACCTCTTTCGTATTTAAAGTTACAGTGTCCTGGGAATTATAGCTATGATGTTATAACAGGGCAGAAATGCACTAATGTGTTTTCAGTCTTTATGTGCAATTATGTTTCTTTCACTTATTGTTCTGCATTAATGCTGAGTCTCCACCCCTGTCAACTAAGGAAAAATGAGATGCTTCTTTGCCTGAGTTAGCCATGTCTTTCTCAGTGATCCTACAAGGGATCTCCTGTGGGGTAGTTTCATTGGTCATATCAAAAGCAACAGTAAAGGTGATAACTTTCTAATCTAATTCATAGTTGGCAAACTCCATACAACTTGGAGAACAAATAAGAGGAACGTAGCTAAAGGGCTACGGAAAAATTAAGTTCTGTTCTAGCAGGCCTGTGACGGGTTGGATTCCCCATCTGGGGTGCCACTTGATGTGCTGGGGTCCCACTGAGCCTGCCCAGTCCACCAGCCTGGGCTTCATCACCCTGTCCTTGCTATGGCTGTGCTGTCCCTGAGCCTTCAAGCCTTCTCTGGCACCCATAGAGGTAAGGCCACACCTTGCTGCAGACACAGACTGAAATCAGCTCTGTGTGGGAGGATTCAGCTTGGGGATTTACCCAGCACTCACATGCCCATCTCCTTTGGGGTGTAAACCCAAAATATTGTCTTGCGCTATATAGAGAGATCTGTACAGTGTAAGCTCATAAAAATCCCCCCCTCCCTCAATGTGGAAGGAGGTATGCACAGCTTTTTGCCCCTCCTTCCAGATCTGAATTGCACAAACGGGGTTTTGATATAAACAAAAAATAAGTTTATTAACTACAAAAAGGTAAATGTTCAGTGATTATAAGGGATAGCAAACAGAAAAAAGCAGATTACTGAGCAAACAAAACACGCAAACCAAGCTTAATACACTAAATAAACAGGTTACAAATAGTAATTTCTCACCCTCAATGTTGTTTTCGGCAGGTTGCAGAGTTTCTAAAGCTTAGAGTTCCAGTTATTTCTCTTCACAGGCTAGACCCCTGTCTCAGCCTAGACTCAGCCGTTGCCTTTCCCCAGCTTAGTTCCTTTGTCTCTTTGGGTGCTTTCAGCAGTCTTCCTTCTTTGGCAGGGAGGCAATGGAGAAGAGCCCTGACTGACTCACTTCCCAGCCTTAAATAGGATTTACATAAGGCAGGAATCCTTTGTTTGCAGTGGAAAGATACCAACAGTGTCCAAGGTGGTACTCCATACTGGGTGACATTATCACATGACCTTGCAGTGTTAAAGCCACCATGAAACAAGGTTTATTTGTAACATCCACAGGAAGGAACTCCAGGAAGATGAGAGATCAGCATCTTCAAAGACCCATTATATTGTTTTTCCTAATGGCCCATTCAGGCTGATTACCAATCTCTGGTGAGCGTTCCGCAAGTACACACACAGTTGTAATTGTTACATAGTCAATATTCCTAACTTCAGATACAGAACTGATACATGTTTCCTGCAGTTCCCATTGGCTGGGAATATTGAACCATGGCCACTGGGAGCTGTGGAGAGCCGTGGCTACAGACGGTCAACGTAAACCAAATGTCTTGCGGCCCGCCAGCAGATTACCCTGATGGTCCACATGCCGAAGGTTCCTGACCCCTGGTCTAGCTCTTCAGTTCAAGCTATAGTAGCTCATACTTCTAATTCTGGAGGTCTCTGGTTCAGCCTCCTGTATATTGGCCAAAATGGTGATCACCACACATGCTCAGCATGTCTCCTTTCTTTTTTCCCCCCTCCATGCTTGCTTGTTTACTTTTTGGAAACAAGATACACCTACAAGATAGTGATATGTTATGTACCACTTCCTTCTATTCTGATGATTTGATTGAAGTATTTACTATATTTTATTTATTGGGTTTGGTTTCTTGTCTACCAGGTGGGGTCAACAGCAACAATGGCTAGGTTCAATATCTAGGGTTTCATCTTGACATTGAAAAACAGAACTGGCTCAAGCCTCAACCCAGTAATCTGGGAAAACTAAACATCATTTCAGGCCTCTAAGAGGGAATAGTTTCCCATTCATAAGCACTGAGTCTGTGTATAACAAAACATTTTTTTATTAAAAGGGAAAGGGAACTCAGCATTAATTTGAGAAAACACCACAAGAGTGATTCAAAAGCATGTGAACCATAAATAAACACCCAAACAGTACATTGGGCAGTGTCCTTTGCCTCAGTTTCCCACCTTGCAGTGGGAAAGTCCAGTGGATGAATGTCCCTTTAACACACCACTTCCCTTTCCTTCTGCTGCACCCTACTCACAGTTGGTTGTCTGACGTCAACAAAGTCCCATAATTAAGGGATGCATTCATGTGGGTTCACCTGAAAAGAGCGGGGAGGTCAAGCAATATCTCTGCCATTGTCTCTGTTGCCACTCACCGCATGCTACCACCTTTGCCACTGTCACTGCTTCTGCTGTTATCTCTGCTACTGTTTGCCGCTTGAACCCATGGAAAGGAACTAGGGGATACACCTGATGAGTCAGCAAGACATGTAGGGGCATGCCTATGGACAGAAGTCTAAGGCTTTTTCATGCCATGTGCTGTGAAGCTTGTGTTTGGGACACAGGAAGTACAAGCTACATGGTAAAAGCAATATAAAGGGCAGCTGCATCATCTCCATTTCATCTTCAACTCTGCTTCTTACCTCTGGAGTAACTTTTGTACAGACAAAGCTCCGCAGGACTGAATTACCTGTGTGGATGTGTTCCAGAGGGACCATCCAAGCCAGCAAACTTACCAATACTGCTAAAAACCTGATATATGCACTCTGTATGTATCTGATTGCTTTATCATTTAACAACTCTCTTCTTGTTCTTTCTTCCTTATAATAAACCTTTAGTTCTAGGTGCTAAAGGATTGGCTGGCAGTGTGGTATTTTGGGTAAGATCCAAACTGATATTGGCCTGCTAACATGGCTGACCTTTGGGGGTCAGAAGAAGATTTTGTATAGTCAGAGTTTTCAAATAACTTCTCACTGTACTGGACCTAAGTGCTGACTTGGAGCCAGAGAATTGGAATGCAATAAAGGGGGATGTGTCATTTCTTTTTTTGCTTCTTGATAACCAGTGTGAGGGATCGGGAGCACAGTCTGTGACTCATTGGTGAGTTTAACTTCAGTGTTAACTACCAGTCTTTGGGAGAATCTGCTGTCCTATTTGCAGGCTGCCCTGACCTTGGCATTTTTAGCGAGTGCTACCCCAGACTTCCCGGGCCACACTGCTCATCAGTCATTTCAGCTCTAGTAATCACCAAACAGAAAATAGGACTCTCACTGGAGTCCAATCGGCTCTGTGTTTAAACATTAGAGAGGGGAGGGTTAAAGTTAGGGTGACCTCCTGAATCAGGACATGCTAAGTACATTTCTGCTGCCCTTTACTCATGCAACAGGGACAACAAATTTTCATTAACTCTACATTAAGAGAATATTAACCCAAAACAACCAAAATTGATCATTTTGGCAAAGCAAGTATGTTTGATGATCACCTAGGCAGAGTAGGTGTGTCTATGCAAATACAAGCTGCTCCTGAGGTATTTTACCCCAGTTCATCACTAGATTTCAGGGAAGAGCCCCTTCAAACCCTGCTAACATTGTTAATGGGGAACTGTCATCTAATGGTTGTATTTATAGTGGGGTCACACAGGGATTGGTTCTTGGTCCCTGGCTCTTTAACATTTTTATTAATGACCTAAAAGAAAACATAACATCATCACTGATAAAGTTAGCAGATGACACAAAAATTAAGGGAGTGGTAAATGATGAGTCACTGATACCAAGAGATCTGGATCACTTAATGTTAAGTGATTATAAGGGATAACAAACAGAAAAAAGCAGATTACTGAGCAAATAAAACAAAACACACAAACCAAGCTTAATACACTAAATAAACAGGCTACAAATAGTAATTTCTCCAAAACAGCAATGTGCATTTTCATTGTTTTCATTATATCTTATGGTAAGTTTTATTTTTGTTTTTTCAGTATATCTTATTGTAAGTTCATAATTAATTTTCTGTATGTCTTCTTCATCATAACTGATTTCTTCATAAACCCATTCCATTGCATATCAGTGGCTTGGCCTGTATACATTCTTATTTATGCACTTTCATTTCAGATGAAGGAGTTCTTTTTCACATTCCCTCTTATAAACTCTTGTGGTGTCTTGTTAATGCAGAATGTTTGCCACATACCATACTTCTCCAGAAATGACTGTCTTTCACTGTGGGAGTGAATGATTCTGATATATTGTAGATACCATATACAGTGGTGCTTTAGGAACAATGGTGCTGTTTAAATGTATTAATATCTATTATTTACATAGCATGCTACATGCTTTAAAAAACATAGTACATACCAACCATTCAGTTTTGGAGTGTGGATGATTATATTACCTTGTTCAATTTTCCTAGTTTATTATTTAATGTTCAATGATTATTTGCTTTAAAAAAAACCTTTCCATAATACAGGTTTGGGGTGTGGTCTTATTGAAGTCAGCTGGAGTTCTGCAGTTAGACTCACTGGAGGCCAGGACTTATCACTATTTGTTTAAACTATTGAAAACAGGCCATACAAAAACCAGGTTTGATACTGGCGTGAGTAGGTAGGGTACACATACATCAGTGTGATCCTAACCAGCTACTGTTTGAATGATTGATTGGTGCAGAATTGCTTGGACCTGTTTGATATTTTTTTTAAACAAGGCAACTTCTTTCTTTCTTTGTGGACCAACAGAGTCTTAATCTAAGGAATATAGAGAGCCATACGATTATGTCATTGCCTAGTCTAATTACAAATCCTTGATTCATTCTGTTATCTCTTCTGTTCACCAAGTGATATACAGATCACATGGCTATTCAGACTTGAAACTCTTTACCTTTCACTTCATGCCTTACCAATCCTTTTGCATTTTTCTGTAAAACAAATGTGCAATATGAAATTATTTTATTTTTATCTTATGAAAAGAAGATTAATAGTAAGAGAAAGATACAACCCCAATTAATTTTTCCTGTTTAAGTTTGTATGGACTGTTAGTTTAGAATGTGGGGGTAGACTCCTGGCCACAGTGAAGTCAATGGCAAAACTCCCACTGACTTCATAGGGCCAGGATCTCACCCTGTAATTATTATCCAATGACCAGCAGGCTTTGAAGCAATCTAGTACTTTCCCCTGTGGTGATGTGACACCATTTTGGAATACTTTGCAGTTTTATATACAGTAATTCTGAATGAAATCTTCCTGCCTCAAGCAAAGGCTTCATAAAGGAAGTTAGAGAGGGCAACAGGATTCTCCCCCATCCCCCCAAACTAGAAATAGGGAAAGATCAGCAGCACAACTGCATAGGAGCCACTGTTGGTGTTCATGGACAGGAATAGCATCCACACTAGCTATATGGAGGCTGTGGTCCAGAGAATCTGTGTGAAGGGCATGGATGCAATAGTCATATGGATCACTCCCTGAATTCTGTGTTTCAACCGGATTGGATGACGTGTAAATCTGTAAAGAACTTGGGTCTGCATTTGGTTTCATGCTAGATGAAACGTAATGCACAGACCAGTTTAAAATATTGCCACATTGACCCATTTCATATTGACACCAAGACAGTAATGATTGCAATGTGTGGTACAGAATAATAGAGAATCTGATTAGAAAGTATGTGCTGCATCATCTACTCCATCTTCTTACATGGGTATTGGATTGTCTTCTCTGCTAAACTCACCACTTATATCTTAGGCGATGCCAAGGAAAACCAGTGGGATTGGTCAAGCTGTGTCAGAAAAGACAGAATTTAGTTCATATTTAATATAAAGGGGTGAGACGCCCTGTGCTTCCCCTTTTGGTTGGGTGTGGCATTGCAGGTGAGCCCCATCTTCCCTTCCCCCAACTGGGTGTTAACCAATCTGCTTGCATAGATCAGGGCAATAAGAAGCCAAACAAACTAATCAAAAGAAGAACAGTTCCTTTAATGAAGCTACAGAGAAGAAGCACATGGAATAATAGATCAAAAGACCCTAGTTCAGTCTCCCAAACTAAAAGTCTGAAACAAAGTCTCTGTGTCTAGTCAGCCTAGCCTTCTGGGGAGAGAGAGAGAGAGAGAGAGCGCCATCCCTTGCAGGCTGTTCTGCTTCTAGTCTCCTTCCCCATGTTCAGGTTCCTCTTTCTGTTTAAATAGGTCACTAAGGGACAGTAAGGAGTCTTCTTAATTTCATCCAGGAGGTACAGTTTGTGAGATCAGGCTGACTCTACAAGGGGTAGTACACTCCTTCACCTCAAATTTATTTTTGATCACCTATATTGGTGGTAGTTCTCTGACCTGCCTTGGCAAATTATTTCATTATCTAACTGACCTCACTGTTAGCTAACAGTATCCAAAAGTTTAATCTAAGTTTTCCTATTTCTTATGTTCAGTTGTTGCTTTCTCATTCTTTGCCAATAACTCATCCTCCTTTTTGTGTTGTTACTTCTCAAATATTCCTTCCATTTACATTACCTTTTCTCTGAGGTGTACTTCAGTTAATTAGCATAGCTTTAAAATATCATGAATATTTTACTAAAACTCTCATGATGCAGCCCTTCCCCTCACCAGGAGGGAAGAAAGTGGAACATCATGGGAGCTGTAGTCGGGTCATAGAGTCCTGCTGTTAGAGGAGAATTGGGAGCATGAAGCATCTGAACTGAAACTTCCATGAAGCACTCTGATGGCAGTTTGAATCAATTTTTTTTTTCAGTTTCTGGCTGAAAATTGAAAAATTTTCATCCAAAATATTTCGCCACCAAGTCAGAATTTTGTGCAGAAAAAATCTATTTTCTGACCAACTCTCCTTCTACTTCTAACTCAGATCAGCAATGTTGTATCTTTCTTTGAAGTTGGCTACTATGTGAAATTAGTTGAGCTCTCATTCCAGTTCAGCTGTCCATATCACAAAACTACCATCGCAGTTGGATCAGGGAAGGTTTTTGGATACTTCACTTTTCTCTAACTCTAGTTCCTCTGCAACATGGTGGAGGTGCAATAGTGAGGCAAATTACCCAGTAAGTTCTGCTTATGTTGTTAATTAAAGGACTTCAATCTCAAGAGAAGAGTTTAACAGCTTTCATGAGCATTACATTCATCTTAAAAAATAATAAAATCATTTTGTGAAGAAAAGTTAACTTATAAAATGTTTAATTTTATCTTATCCATTTTTATTTAAGGTGCAAAATTTGGATTTGGCTTTCAAACCCCTCTTTGTTCTGTATTCTGTAAAGCATCTCAATTCAGGTAAGTGCGACTAAAAACACTGGTTTATAATTAACAATATGCTTAAGTGCTTTCCTTAATCAGGTCCAACATTTGGGCATGTTCAGATCCAGGTTTTAGAGTAAGGGAATTTGAATTCAGATTCTAATCCCCTTTCCCATAGCAAGGGAGTGTTCAGATCGGGACTTTATTAGTGGTATGTATGTCTTATAGAATAATTTATTTTTCTACCTATGTCTCGTGACTGTTTCATCAGGTAATACGCATTAGGTCTTTTAGGTACAGATCTGCACTGTTAAATGGCAACAAGTTGAAGATGACAAGGCTCATCATTCAATGATGAGAGCATCAGAAACTAACATTATCGTAGACCTAAATGAAGTGTGCTTTCTGTCTGCAGTCCTATTTGCAGACAAACTGTCAGCACTCAAGTAACTAGGAAGTTCAAAAATACTGGTGAAAGTGATTTCCCTGTCAAAAAATCAGCAACAGTTTGTTTACTTAAAATAATGATTTTTTGTTTGTTTTTGTTTTATTTATTTAGCTATGTACCCTTATCATGATACACTTTAATATCAAACTAAATCCATACAAGCTCATGGATACCATCGAAGCTACTTTCCTCATACAATTGATTTCTGACATTCTGAAAATCCTGTATGTGTGATATCAGTCTCTCACATACCACAATGAAGGGTAGAATATATGAGCCTGAATAGAACAGAAATACTATTTGCACATTCAAAAGAAATATAACCAAAATTACGAATGATTAAGGATTACAGAAGTGATGCAAAGTAGGATCCAGAACCTTCCTGAAGCGTGTAAAGTTACAGAATCTTAAAAGAACACGTTAACATCAAGTGAATGGTACTATGGTGAGGGACAGATCAAAGATACAGCAGGACTGCTTTAAAGACAGAAAACACCATGCATGCAGGGGGGTTAACAGCACACTGCTGAGAGGAATAAAACTTCCATTAAGAGGAAAGAAGGAAAAAACAAACCCTAGAACTGCTTTTGTTAAACAAGCAAACATAGTCTCTCCCACAAACTACTGGCTGGTGAAATGATCTTGCAAACTTTGTGAGTCAGATGAGGAAATGTCACATAATATGGATTGGCATCTGCCTCTGTCAAGTTTCTGGATCTCACCCAAAGGAGAAAACTCACACTACCACGTAGGGAAACTTACCACTTGACAGAATAGAACATTTCCTGACCTGACCAACAGGGATGCAACCTAAATGAAAGCTCCCAGGAGTGGATGGTCTAAAACATTTGATTCATTAGTCTGTTTAATCTTTGTGGTTGCTAAGAGAGAGATCCTCCTTGATTTAAATTCTGACAGATTGTCATCTCAAGAGGTCCCTGATCTCCTACCCACAACCAAGCTAATAAAAAAAAGCTACTGCCCATGTTGAGGAGAATTAGCATGAGGTTCAAGTGCAGGCTGAAAATTTAAAAAATAAAATTTTAAAAAGCATGAAGGGCTTGGATCTCCCCTACATCCTAGTTCCACCAAGTACAGGGACTCGAGGCCATTCGACAGCCAGTCACTACTCCCCAGTCTGGGAATTTGGTATGTACCTGACCTACCCTCTGTGGAAGGTGGAGGAACTTTGGGGACCCTACAAGAGTGGAAGATCAGCATAGCATATCAGAGTCCACCACATGCCTTCTGCCCTCCCTCTGTGCCCCCTACTGATCCCCTACACTAGTAGGGGATGTCTGGTGCAGGAGCTGTCTCTGCTGGTTACATATAGTAGAGGAGAGTTTTCCTCCACCAGGGGAATGGAGGCCATTTGAGGCTAGAATCTGGCCCCTCTCTGTCCCCTGAGCAATGCAAAGAGTCCAGCTCATAGATGAGACTCTTCCCTGAAGTATTTATCTTGGATAAATGTGTGTGTGCACAAGTTCATTCTCTGTGCGATTTAGTATTTGCATGTGACTCAGAGCAGCTCTAATAATACCACAGCGGTGTTGCATGCAACACAGTATTAATAAAAAACCAAAGGTGCAGAGCAAGTACATGAAGTTAAATTCACCCCAGAGTGGAAGGCTTATGTAAACCTCTCCACACCACTTACTCCCTATGGTAAGCCTGTTTCGGGATTATTCAGAAGCAAAGGTGGAAAAACTACACAAGTTCCTAATAAAATGGTGCACGGGGCAAATTGTAAGCAAGCGAGGGCAGGAGCCAATGTTATATTTTCATGGATCCAGTTGTCTGGTGCCCCCATGTAGGATTTGCTGGGGGAGCCTGGCTGTGGATTGATGCCCCTCCCCATGCTTAATTCCCTACCAAAAGCCCAGTTATTGTGAAACTTGGGGTTTGTGCAGGACTTGTACTCTAATGACTCCAGCTTTGAGTGGGTGAGAGTGACTTTCACCCGTAAAGCATACACCATCCCTCATGTACTCTTGTGAAAAAGTAAGTCCATATAGCTGATGATTATTTAAAGGCCTGCTCTTACATCTTGTTTGTCTCTGGTATTCATTTGTTAATATTGTTGATGCACAGTTTTGGTATTAGTGACATAAAAATCAATGGTTTCAGAGTAACAGCCATGTTAGTCTGTATTCGCAAAAAGAAAAGGAGTCCTTGTGGCACCTTAGAGACTAACCAATTTATTTGAGCATGAGCTTTCGTGAGCTACAGCTCACTTCATCAGATCAATAAAAAATCAATATTTTTCCCTATAGAAAGTCACTAGTTCCCTGATGGGAATTCGTCCTTTGTTGGTACTGCTGGCCAGTTGGAGTCCGTGGCACAAAAATTCAGAAAAAAACCCAGCTATCTGAGACAGACATATGAGCCAGAAAGGGTGCGATGGGGCCCCTGGGGAAACTCCCCCAGCTTAGGAACAGTGTAGGGCTGGAGTGCAGCCTCTAGTATGGGGGAAGGGCCAGTGGTCTGAAGGGGGATATCAGGAGTAATAGAGGTAGTTGCTCTGTGTAAAGCTGCCACAAATTAGAGTAACCCTAAGGGCTTCTGTAATTTATGCTGGGAGCTGTTCTCTTCCCCAGGGCATCCCAGAATCTGGGAGATGCAAAGACCACATTATGTGTCCCCTCCTCCTGGGCTGCACCTCCTGGGTATCCTGCAGAGTTAAAAAAAACCCTAACAAACCCTTTGGGAAAAAAGCCAAAAAACAAAGGATGTACACACACATAAAGACCAGACTCAATCACATTTTTGCATAACATTTCATGCACCTCTTTAAAAATGTAACCTATACAGTCTAAAAATGAGGGGATCTGGGTATTGCAGCGCTGATAAAAATCAAATAATGATAATCTGGACCTCAATGTTCCATTAACATTCATCATCTCCTGTTAAACCTTGGTATTTTATCTGCATTCATCCCTAACTGTATTTCTGACTCTAAGGTACTGTAGCCTACATTAACAGTCACTTTGGGTTTAACATGATAAAATGTACACTGTCAAGTCCCCACAAATCCCACATTTCCCTGGTCTCTCAGGCTTTAAAAACTCATTTAACACTGCGGGCTAATTAATTAACTGAATTTTCCTATATTTAATGGAGACTACCCTAAATCATAGAACCAAGCCCAGCTGAAATTTAGTTCACTGAAGTGGCCAATAATTACACCCATCTAGATCTAACAATTGCTCTAATTCTTATTTGTTGTTGTTAGTATTCTGGGTTTTATTGGAAATAATATTCGTAACAGTATATTATGGTTTAATTTTTTCCCTAATCTATGTCAGCAAAAAAGACTTTATAAAGCACTTAGTGCTATGGGTACTTGAACTGCTTTTCACTTTAATTAGAACAACACACAAAGTTCAGGAAAAAAGACAGATTTATTATTTAACAAATTGGTAAACTTCAGGGAAAGATGTTCAACTTTTACACCAGCTGCATAAAAACTTTCATATGACTCCAGATGGTTGATTAACGTTTTGTATGTCAGCAAACTGCTTTTCTTTATTTGCATTGTTCTTGTTGGCTGTTGCAAAATTTATTTCTATTCATTGTCTTTTGTTTACAGGTGTTTGCAAAATAAATCTGTGACTTCAAGAAAGAAATCAAAGACTTGTGTAGCTGTTACTTGAAGTAGAGTACATTGGAGTAAAGAAGACTCGGTGTGAATTAACAATGAAACACAAATGAGCATGCATAAATGTGTGGTTATGAACATCTGTTTCAGGTACATCATTAGGTCACAAAAAGCCAGAATCTGCTCCCACTCAAGTCAATTTGAATTTTGCAATTGAGTTAAATAGAAGCAAATTTGAGTCCTTACAGAGGCATGTGAAAAAATGCTCATGACCAGAGAGTATTCCTTTTTGAAAAAAGAGAGTGTAATCTGAGAGTTGCTTGGACTAGAGATTTGGATACGCAACTATCTCTGACCTAATGGAATACAAATGTATTTAATGTTAAAAAAGCAACTATAGATCTGAGGCTAGGCTTATTTATCAGAAGACACTTTTTCAAATATAGTGTCCCCACATAGGCTAATGGTAATGGGCCTCATAAATGCTGCCTGCTGTCATAATTGTAACTTCCTTGGTGCTACATTAGCTCATATGTTTTGGGAGTGTCCCAGTATCAAGAATTTCTGATACAAGCTGGGTCAAAGGGCCAGCTTGACGCTAAATTGGAGCCCTACCCCTTAAGTTTCACTCTTGGATATATTCCTGATGCCTCTAGGTTACCTGGTAACAAAGCAGCGTGGTTTCAATATACAGATTAACGAACAAATTAAACCTGCAAAAATGGAAAAGTCGATCTCCGCCAGACATTGATGACTGGCTCAGTGACATGGCAGAAAATAAATGACTGGCATTTTTCAGTAGGGGAATGCCTGAAAAATTCAAAACAATTTGGGCTGACTTTTTATGATTAAGGTAGAACTTGAAAACAGATATGTTGCTTCCCCGGTCCTCCCTTAATCCTAATCCTCTTTATTTACTTTGTGTATTATGATTAATTTGGTATAAGGGTGCATTTGTTATATTTGGAGAAAATAAAATACATATAAATAATAAGAGAGTGGCATTTTTGTGAGTTCAATAAAACATTTCTGTTCCCTGCTTTGCAATTACCCTGGAAAACTGTCTTTACTCTGTGAAAAGGTGATTTTACTGCAAAGGTGATTAATTTAAGTGTGGATTGGGGTCAAAGGGGCCTGGTTCTCAATGGCTTGGTGAGCCAGAACATTTTTCACAATGGCATCATCTAAGTTTCCCTTCTAAAAATTAACTCTCTAGTACGTATGGTTGAGAAGATATGAATGAGAACTGAAGGTAATCAAAGCAATGATTTCTGCCGGAGTCTGCAGACAGTCTGAAACACTAGCTCTGAAAAGTATGAGTTGCCCCTGTTGCTCTCTGTGGTGTGTTAACACTGAAAACTAGGATCATTTCAATGGCACTATGGTAATTATTTTACATCTGTTCAAAGTGTGCAACAGTGGAGAGGGATGATTTTTTTATGACGAGCTGTGCATAATATCATGAGTAACACTGGAGTAAATCTTGTAGAGCTCCACGGAGCACAATGTGGTATGTGAGTCTTACCTAGGGTAAGCCAAGCCCAAAGCATATACATTTCACTGACTGACAGTAGATCCAGCACTGCACACATGATCATATTTTGAAAATTTGCACAGACTAATGTAAATAAATAGGAAGGGGATCTTGCAATAGGAAGTTAGCCCATACTCAGATTAAGCTAACAAGTAAGGAAAGTAATACAGAGCTGCCTGGGGGTGGGACTCCTAACACTCCCCTGTGGGACAAACAGAGCTATGGAAATGTTAATGGACTGTACTCAGCAGAGGAGAAGCCAGCGGGGAGGAAAACACTAGCTGACACCTGGCTGTGACTTAATTGTGTCTTTACAAGTGTTGATCTGCTCCATGTCTAATAAATGCAGCTTGGGAGTCCAGAACTCAATTAAAAACACTATAAATACAACAGCAGAGTGCACAGAAAAGGAAGCAGTGTGATAAGTTCACACCACGGCGTTGTGACTGAGAAAATGTCATTGCCTAGATGCCGATAGGAGAGATTACTCTGGGTCTAAAGTAGTAATAAAGAATGTTTGGGCAGAAACCAACTGTATAGCTGAGAGAGTTTCTGATACAAGTAAAAATCTCAGATGATGAGCAGATGACTGAAGGAGGACCATAACCATTAGACATCCCTCATGTCAAGGGACATCACCCATCTGAGTCCTAAAGTTCCCTATATTCCACATATATGTGGTGTTCCCCTCACATTTATTATTGAATATTATTTATCACAATCATGCAGAACTATGGAACTGAGTTTTCAGAAAGAATTATTTACCCTAAATGAATGGTTCCCTATCAGGAGCTGGTTGAGTGCGCTGGGCCAACTGCACCACCTAATGGTGACACGCTAGGATATAACACTTAACAGTGAGCCTTCAAGGGCTACTTTGCCTAGCAGCAATATCACAAGGTAGTGTCTCCCACCGGTGAGAGTGGGGAGGATAGGAAAACCCAGTCCCACCCTACTCCACTGCAGGGCCCTTTGAAACAGTGGACCCTGACACATGGTTCAGATCCTGATACCCCAAGAGCATTCGCTGCGTCACCTGCTACCCTTGTTCCAGTCCCTCCAGCGTCATCTCCGGAGTTGGACATGGGATCGTTCTAGTGTTCCCTCTGATTCGTCTCCAAAGTCTCCTTCACTGGCAACAGCGGGTCATCTCCATCGATTCCTGTGGTCAGCTGGCTTCCCAAAGTGTGGCTAGGAGGCTTACCCCTGGCAGCTTGGAACCCTGGCAGGAGGTAGCTGCACCCACCTGCTCTCCTCCTCAGTCAGCCCAGACTGAGTTGAGCTGCTTGCTTTTGAATGCTCCCTCCACTGGGAGCATGGCCTAGCAGGGGTGAGGACGTGTTGTCTCTTGGGACCAGAACAGTTCATTAACCCTCTCCTCTCCAGTGCAGGGTTGATATTCCCTGTCACAATCCCACAGCATTTTAAATTTCCCTCAAGGGTGATTTTGTTGTTGTTTATTTTGGGTTTTGTTACACATTGCATTCCACAGTGGGGCCTTGGCAGTTTGAGAGGTACGAAAAAGGCAGACACCTGCACTCTAGATTATAATTTTATGGCATCTTAAATCAATGTTAACGTCAAGATTTTTGTCTCTTTAGCCATTCTGTTACCCAGATCTCATAGTAGATATGATGTTATGTTGTTTGCATTTGATTTGTTATGATTTTTCTCAATTTTCTAGCAAATGTTTCTTTCTTTGAGATACTTTTGGACTTAGGCTGTTGCTGGGAATATCCCTATAGACTGTTTTTAAAGGCAAAAAAAAGCTAGTTTCCAGCTTGATGAGAGGCAGAAGCAGAGACAGAGTTATCTCAGGCTAGACAACTCAGCCAAATGTGTGGGCAGAAAGATGCCTGTTCCAAAAGGTGTTGCCAAAATACTGTCTGTGATTTTTTTTTAAAGTGCCTAATGAAAGACTGATAACTTCAAGTTTAGTGGAAGAAAGAGAGAACCTTTGAGTTACATAGGGTGACCAGATAGCAAGTGTGAAAAATCAGGATGGGGGTGGGAGGGTAATAGGACCCTATGTAAGAAAAAGCCCCAAATATTGGGACTGTCCCTATAAAATCAGGACATCTGGTCACCCTAGAGTTACACCTCATTTTGGGCTCTGAACTCCTGTCTACTATGGAAATTTTGATTGATGCAAATTGTGGGATTTGACAGAAAAGCAATTCTATCAATTCTTATATGAAAACATTTTTTTCAGTGTACTGCTGTACCAGGCAGGACAGTAGACAAATTGAACTACCAACCAATCGTGCCTCAGTACTCTTGGCAACTGGGTTATTTCTACTTTTGATTTTGATTGTTAATGCTATCACTGTTTTTAATCTCACAAGGAAGAACTGGTGAGTGTGTATTAATAAACACATGATAATGAGACGAATCTTGGGTTACTTTTACATAGACCCTCCTCTCACATGTACTTCTTTCCTTGTATTATCTATTTCTTTCCACAATCTATTACTCTGGTCTATCATAATATGAACCTCACTACTGAAAAACCTGGTGATTTGACATTGTTTAACTAACATGGGACAAATTCTGTTTGTATTTATATGACAGCTAGGGACCTCCAGAGATAAAACCATGTGTTTCTGTAGCTTGCGCTAAAGAACCAGGATCTCCAGATGGGAGTTGTAACAGACTCTTCAACAGGCACTGAGGGAGATAAGTAACACACACTGACCAATGGGTTACATTTACATTTGCAGTATGTACCTTACAGCAGAAATTAGCCTTGTATCTCCTGCTGTATTATGTGTGTCTCTGTCAACCTTGTTTTTCTCACGTACTCCTTTGTTTTTTATTAAACACAACACAGACAAAAAGCCCTTCATAATAAAAAGTACTGCAAGAAACAAAAAAATGAAAATAATGAAATTGAGTGTGAAAAAAGATGGCCCTCCCTACAGTACATCTTTTAGGTTTGTTAAATGATTGTCTCTGGTTATGTGGCCAATACATGGGGCAGGAAACAAGCTATCTGGGTTCTCCTTCGGCTCTGAATAGATGTCGAGAAAGCTACTTTGGGCCAGATTTTCAAAATTGTCATCTAATTGTGGCTGCCTCAGGTTTTGAGTCCATGACTTTAGACAGATAGTGCCTGATTTTCAGAAGTGTTTATAGTTATTATTATTGTTGGTATTACTATTGTTATTATTAATGTTGTTATTAATATTATTACCATTTGCACAGCAGTAGCATCTACGCCTTCTCTGGAAATAGCACCTTAACAGGTTTGTGTATCCCAATGACAAGGAGAGCTATGCCAGCAGGAATTTTAACCCCTGGAAGGACCACCCAAGCTAGAGAGGTCAGAGGGTAGGGACCAGTCAAAAAGCAGTCAGCTACTCCTCCAGAGATGGTGGTGTTTTGTTTGTGCCCTAAGCTACATCTAACAGTGCAGGAAGGATTCAGATTCATCACAGTGGAGGCCCCAAACAGTGGTAGGCATTGTACTCATACATAATAATTAAAGTACCCTGATGGTCCCTGCCCCAAAGAGCTGACAATCTCAGCAGAGCAACCATAGCTCCTATTGACCTCATCTGTAAAATGGGCCTAATAATACCTACCTAATAGCAGTGTTGTGAGATAGTCATTCATACTTTCCATTTTTAAATTAAAGTTTGAGATCCTTGGATGGAAAGCTCTATTAAAATGCATGAAAAATATTCATTATGACCTCTTCTTAGGGAAAATGCAGTTATTTCTTTTAAAATGGGTGTATCACAATCTGTAAAGCATCTTTGTAATGATGCTGCATAGCAATACTGATACATTACCACAGACCCTTGTATGTTTGTATTTTGAAATTTCATGGAATCACTTATTTGCCAAGTGGTCATTTTCTCACATTTATTATGACAACAGGATAAATGCCAGCATTTGTCAACCTCCTGTAAATGATGAGTCTTAATGAGTCAATCTAGCGTTTCACTCCTCTGAGGAATCTCATAATAGGATGAGCAAAATATCAGGTTAAAGAAATTGAGAGGGAATCCCAGAGGACAATCCTTTTCTATGTATATATATTCCTCAAGGTTTTGCTTGGAGTGGGTTCTAGGATGCAGGCCAATTTGGCCTAACCCCCTGTACAACATTTTAATTGTATTTTTATCAAATCCAGCAGAAATGCAGTCTGCATGCTGAATGTCAGAAAGCTGTTTTCTGCTCTTTAAAGCTATGAAAAAATCTTGACCTTTGGAGAACTTTTTACATAATACATGAACTTAAAGCTATTCACCCCTAACTTAAACAGTCTAACTAAAGTGTCTGCTTTTGACCAGTTCTAAACTCTTTTTTCTCGTCAGTTTTGTAAGTTTTGCAGCCTTTCAGGTTAATTGCAAACCTGTTTCCAAAGATTATCTGCCCAGTGCAAGGTGCATCCTTTTTAGTCAAACATTTATTGACTAAGGATCATGTCTAGAGTGTGTGTGTGTGGTTTTTTTTTAATGGTCTACATTACAGCAGGGAAGGGGATTCTTGTATTGTCTGTGAACATGTTAATGTAATATACTGCTTGCTTTTAATGTATGGGATGTCCCACAAGTTGAGGTGATAGAAAAAAAATCACTAGAATAAATAGAATAAGTGAAAGTCCCCTACACTATTAACACTTATTAGAAAAGAAAAAAAGACTTATTTTTTCCATAGTATTACTTCATTGTTCCAATATGTTCTACAAGATCATTAGAAGACATATTATTCTGACAATGAAATACGATATAAGCATGAACCAAGTATGCTTTGAGGATTCAACATATCATTTGGCAAGTTTTCAGTCCATTGGAAATGTGTCTGGTTTTGTTTTGTTGGTGTAAAGTTTCCTTCCCCACTTTGAACTCTAGGGTACAGATGTGGGGACCTGCAAGAAAACCTCCTAAGCTTACTTTTACCAGCTTAGGTTAAAACTTCCCCAAGGTACAAACTATTTTACCCCTGGGCTTCCACTGCCACCACCAAACTTTATCTGGGTTCCTGAAAAAACATAGTTTGGTCACATCTTCCCCCCCAAAAATCCTCCCAACCCTTGCACCCCACTTCCTGAAGAAGGTTTGGTAAAAATCCTCACCAATTTGCATAGGTGACCACAGACCCAAGCTCTTGGATCTTAGAACAATGAAAAACCATTCAGTTTTCTTACAAGAAGACTTCTAATAGAAGTAAAAAGAAATCACTTCTGTAAAAATCAGGATGGTAGATACCTTACAGGGTAATTGGATTCAAACATAGAGAATCCCTCTAGGCAAAACCTTAAGTTACAAAATAGACACACAGACAGGAATATTCATTCTATTCAGCACAGCTATTTTCTCAGCCATTTAAAGAAATCATCTAACACATACCTAGCTAGATTATGTACTAAGTTCTAAGACTCCATTCTTGTTCTGTCTCCGGCAAAATCATCACACAGACAGACACAGACCCTTTGTTTTTCTCCCTCCTCCCAGCTTTTGAAAGTATCTTGTCTCCTCATTGGTCATTTTGGTCAGGTGCCAGCGAGGTTACCTTTAGCTTCTTAACCCTTTACAGGTGAGAGGATTTTTCCTCTGGCCAGGAGGGATTTTAAAGGTGTTTATCCTTCCCTTTATATTTATGATAGTTGGTTTTGCAGATGGGCAGATGATTTTAAGGGAATTTTTTGTGTGTTTCTAAAAACAATCACGAGGATGTCTCAGGGTTTTTCCTGTTTGAGCCTATATTTAAAATATTGTATTTCCTCTAGAGATAGAACGGAATCCTTGGATCTGAACACCCTTGAATTTTGGAGGTGTTCAAAATCTGTGCCAAGATCTGAATTTTGCAAGAGACCCCTGTCATTATTATGAGATAGACCAAGACCCCACCCCACAATGAGCATTCAAACTCTGGGTCTAAGATCATCACTTGACTGGAAATTAATGTTGCCAGGATAGTCTGAAGACAAAAAATACATATTTTTTTAAAATGTTACCGTAAAGATGAAACAAGTTTAGGAAGACAATCAATAATAACGAAGAAAAATATATGTTAATGAAAGAAAGGGTATGCCGTCAGATACATACCACACTGGTCAAAAAGGTGCTATGGATGAAGTCCTGATGGTAATGGATAATTGGGTAGTGGGTAGGGCAGCAGTATTTGCTGTGCTACTTCAGGGTGTGGTCCTTCTCTGCCAAAGCAAGCCTCGGTTCTGACTAGATCTGGCCAATACTATCTGATAAGGGCCCTTGCTCAGGGTTATGAGCAAAGGTGAATGATAGACAAAATGAAAAAGGAAAAATACTCCCCAAATGGTGGGGAAGGCAGATGAGTTAAAATCTCAGAACCATCTGATTCATGCAGAAAGGGTTCAGGAGAGGGGGTTGGTATCCACAAACAAAATCACCACACTACATCTCCCTGTCCTAAGGAGGTAGACTGAATCAAGGGGCATCCAGTAAAACATGATTCACACGTTAGGCCAAATTCCATAATGCCGATGGTGTCCATGACTGATCTGAGAAACTCCACCAGATTTGCCACCTGGAATGTACTAACCCTAAATGCGGTTAGGTTTCATTAGTCCAAGAGTTGAAAAGATGCAACGTTGCAATTGCTGGGATAACCAAAAGACTAGTGAAAAATGATCAACATTCTGTGAAGGATGCAAGTCTACTGTACTCAAGGAAACAGCCACATAAATGGGGTAGCATTTGTCCTCTCTTCACCCTTTAATAAATCACTCTCAATGTGGCACCCGATTTCAACTGCTGTATGCCATGTTGATGCATTGCCATGGAAAACTGTCCATCATTGTAGCCTATGCTCCCACCAAGAAAGCTACAGAGGGTAATAAAGATTGATTTTATCAGCAACATATGTAGACCTGAAGGCAGCCTTTGATTCTGTCTTTAGAGGTCCCCTGTGGAAGCCCTTATGAGGCATTGGTGTTCCTGACATCCTCTTGAGGTTAATTCAAGATATATATAATGATTCAGGGGCACAGGTGTGATAGGGGACCCATAGATATAAAAGATTTTACATTAGATCTGCGGCGAAGCTGGGATGTGTCCTGACTCCAGCCTCATTCTGCTATCCAGTGGATTGGCTTCTTGAACATATCTCCACAAATACTTGCTTATCTATTGGTTCAATTCCCTTTATCTACCTGGATTATGTGGATAAGACCATCCTCTTCAGCCAGGATACAAACAATTTTAAAGACACACTAGAGAGTTTCAAACACATGGCAGCTGCCCTTCTGCTAAGGGTGTCTTGGGCAAAACAAAAATGAGAGAGTGTCACCGCAAAAGTTGTGACACGAGAAATCTGTGCTGCCGGACAAACCAGGGAAGTTGTGAATGATTTCTTCTATCTAGGCAGTAAATTGTCATCAAATGGGTGCAGCAAGACAGAGGATCAGTTTAACACACTCAGCTATGGTGGACCTGCATAGGGTCTGGAGTCAAAAGGAGGTGAAATTATATACAAAAGTATGGACTTATCAGACCTGTGTACTTCAAATCCTCTTACATGGATCTGAAATATGGACATTAGTTAAACAAGACATCAGTATGCCGAAGGTATTCAAATTATGTGTTGCCAGCAGTGACTATTGGGGATAAGATGGTTTGATTGTATCAGTAATACGGATGTGCTATTGAGAACTGTCCTGGAGAGGATTGAAGTGATTATTGGTCACCGCTGCCTCGCACTTTTTGGTCATATATCCCATCTTGGAGATAAAGTCACCACACATTGAACCCTGAAGATCAGCTTTGAGGTCAGGAGGGGACATTGCTTGGTCATTGGCTGAAAATGGCCACGCTGGTGTGTATGTTTAACTTGCCTGTGCCATATCAGTGATAACCCTGTGGACCTTTTGGACACTAGAATAAATCCATACAATGTGGCCATGGACATCTGACACTATGGACCCTCTCTGTGTCGGCATATTGTTGTCGTTGTTGTTGTTGATTACGGTAGTAGAAAGGACCCAATTCACACTCACTACTTATATGCAATACAGTATATACAGTGCTGATATATCTTTGAAAGAAATAAATGGAGAATAAACTTTTACGAAAAGCTCCTAGTGAAAAATAGAAATATTAGGCTATCTTTTGGTGCAGATTTAATGAAGTTCTACCATAGTGGAGGTAATTTATTAAAAGGGAAGGAAATTTATCTGTTACTTTATTGTGATGCACAAACTCTGGGTGTATGCATGGGGAGATTCACATAAATACGGTAGTCATGTTCAGAAATTACTCTTTGCTTGCAGGCAGTTTACAGACTGGCCCATGCAAAACTGAACATAAGTAGAGGAAGGAGGCAGAGATAGAATGGGTTCCTGAAGGATGGGAGAACAAGTAGGTTTTGTGTGGCATGGAAGGACTGAAGTAGAAGTGTATGCTGAAGTTTGTGAGGGGAGTTAATGGCAGGGACCTGTGGAAAGACGTAGTGATGAGGACCAGAGAGTTGGAGGTTGGGAGGTGTTTGCTTGGGAGTTGATAGAGATACAGGGAATCTGTGAGAGTGAGGCAAAGATGAGGGGCCTGAAATACGGAGGCAGAGAAGGGGAATCCAGGATGGGTTAGTTAGTCTCTAAGATGCCATAAGGACTCCTCGTTTTTTCAGGATGGGAGAGACACTGAAAGGAGAGATTTTTACTGTGATTTTTGCATCATGTTATATATGATCTCATTAATTGAAATATGTGATCACTTAAAGACATAAACAGTGTAAGTAAAATTATGTGTAGACTTAATTTTCATAGATTGGTGCCTCATTTATGAATTTTGGGAGATGGCTTTTTTTACTGTGACAGCCATTCATCTGTACGAATTCTTGTGACTCACAGGATTGCCTTACAATTTTTGAGATCCAACTTGGAAAGTGCTCTAGCTATTGCACAATACATATCAGCCTGCACCCAGAATGAACTGATTGAACTATATGGTCAAAGAGTGAGAAATTATAGTTGTAGAGGCATCAAATGTGTCCTCAGGTTTTCCCTTTTAGCTGGTGAAATTGTAAAGATTGCCAGGGCAGAACAATGCCATCATAGGGAGTGATTTTTTGAAACAGTGACAAAGATTAAAGAGGGATTCTTGAATTTTCTCCTATTTTCAGAACTGAGTGCAAAAGCCAAAGCCAATAAGATCTCAACAGTTGTTTCAAAGTTTAGGCTTCACCTCTCCAAAATAATTGGTCAAGGATATACTGTAGCTGTTGCTCCTTATTAGCAGGAAAAGAACAGTTAGATAAAAATACCCTCAAAGCAATGTTTGAGACATTAAGGTATATTTGGTCGTTAATGACTTGAGCAGTGTGAGTGAAGTCTATATTATCAAATCTACCCAGCTGATTATCACATTTTTTTGCAAAACTGAAAGGAGACTCATCCCATCTCACCCCAGCTGTGCATGTGTGATGGGAGAACTGCTAGAAAAAGAAATAAGAATATTCACTGTTTCACTGCAAATGTCACATCCATTTTTATGCAACTGCAAAATCTTGTCCATACAGGAAACAGGACGATTAGAGAGTTTGCATATCAAAATTTTTGTACAATATAACGATTGACTTGTCTTTTGTCATAAACTTGGCTGTCTTTCCATAGTGTTTCACAAAGTGTAGGAGTCGGTGGCTGAAATACTACAGGCTATATAGTTTGATCTACTAGAAATGCAGGCTCACATTAGAGAACTAGTACTTCTGAGATCAGCTTCACAAAAAATGGATGGTGCTCAAAATCTAGGCATGGAAATCAGAGCTTCACAAATAGGTTCACAGCAGATAAATCAAACTAATCATCCAATTGAATTTACAGCAGTGAGTTACCACCACTGTCTGTATGAGCCTCACTTGGACTTTCTGCTTGGGGCGTTGCAGAAAATGAGCCAGGATTCGGCTCGCTAAAGTCCCGAATGATTCAGATGGAACTAAGTGACTTCTAAGAAACTGAAAAATATTCAGGCCACGTGAAGCAAAAGTGTTAGCACACTGTCCAATGAGGATTAAAAGAATTACTTTGTGGGTGGGAGAAGAAAGGAAAAGGAACTAACTTTGTGAATTACTAACCAAATCCCTTCACAGACTTTACAGCAGACTTTAATTAAGTAGGAATTATTAAAGGAACTCATCTAGGCCTGATCCAAAGCTCACTGAAGTCAATAGAAAGACTCGCATAGACTTCCAGGAGTTTTGGAGAAGGTCTAAATAAGCTCACATGATAGCTGGTCAGAATTTGTTCAGTGGTACAGCTTTCCGCCCCCCACACCCCTCTCTCTCCCCAGAATAAATAAATAAATAATGCTAACTCATTTAAATCAAAATATTTCATGGGAATATAACAATTTTGTTTAAACCGCGGATGAAAAATTATCAAAACATTTCATTTCAATAAGGTGAACACAGATTCTACTTTATCATTGCTTAATATAACATAATGAATGATAAAGTTGAAATGAAGTCCTTCAATAAGGCCTTTTCAATATATATTTTTTAACGGAAATTCAGAAATTTCATTTTGTGGTAAATTTGTAAAGTTCAACTTTTTGTTCTTGTACAGGATGAAAGGACATTTTGAAATATCAGTATTTTCCACAGAATGGAAATTCTGAGTTTTGATGGATTCTAGTCCCCACTGTAGGTATGTAATATCCATTCATTAATTAATTTTAGTTTTCTTATTCTCTTCCCCCATCATGTTTTTTTTTTTCAGAAGACCTCCTTGCTCCCACAGAATGCACTCAGAACCTCACCGAACTGGGCTGGCAGTATTTGGGAAAAGGCAATAAAGTTGTATTTTCTGATTTGACCTTTTGCTGTTTAACTGCATATTGTATTCGTGGTTTGGATTGGATTGAATTGGTCATGGCCTTGCCTTGTCCTGGCAACAGAACTGATGTTGTAGTCTTTTCCTCCTAAGTGTTTGTATAACTGTAAACTATAATGTTAATCAGAACAACTGTAACTGGCTCTGGTTTGTATCTGTTTTGTTGCAATCAGCATTTAAATCTTAACATACAGTACATGAGAAACAAGCAGGACACTTGCATTACACTCATGCATTGCTAACAAACATCTACAACAGCACATGGTTTTCAAGCTGAAGGAATTAGCTGAAGAAATCTTGGCGCTACTGGTAATAATATTTACAAACTCATGGATGACAGGAGAGGTCCCGGAAGACTGGAGAAGGGCTAACATAATGCCCGTCTTTAAAAGGGGAGAGGGAAAGAATAGCCAGGAAACTATAGACCAGTCAGCCTGACTTTGATACCTGGAAAACTACTAGAGCAATGTATAAAACATTCAATTTGTGAATACCTGGAAGATGAACGGGGTAATTACTAGCAGCCAGCATGGATTTACCAAAAACAAATGCCAAACCAGCTTGATTTCCTTCTTTGACAGGGTAACTGATTTGGTGGATGTGGGGAATGTGGTGGACATAATATACCTGGACTTCAGCAAATCCCATGTGACATTCTGATAAGTAGGCTGGAGACATAGGGGCTTAACAGGACTACCATTAGGTGGATACATAATTGGTTAAACAACTGCAATAGAGTGACCAGATGTCCTGATTTTTTAGGGACAGTCCCGATTTTGGGTCTATTACCCCCACCCCCTGACCTGATTTTTCACACTTGCTGTCTGGTCACCCTAACCACAAACAAAGAGTAACTATTAATAGAATGATGTCAAAATGGATGGAGGTCTCAAATGGGGTTCCACAGGGACCTGTTCTGGTTCCAGTGTTGTTTGTTTACTAATTACCTAGATGTAGGAATAGAGACCATACTGATCAAGTTTGCAGATGACACAAAGTTAAGTGTGTGTGGGGGGGGAGGGTTGCTAACACTTTGGAGGATAGAGCTAAAATTTAGAGGGATCTTGAAAAATTGGAGAACTGGGCTATAGACAACAAAATGAAATTTTTGCAACGACAAATGTAAGGTGCTACACTTAGCGAAGAAAAACAAAATGCACAAATACGGAATGGGGAAAACTGGCTTGGCAGCAGAACTGTTGAGAAGGATCTGGGAGCTGTGGCAGATCACAACCTCACCATGAGTCAGCAATGCGATGCTGTTGCAAAAAAAGCAAATGCAATTTTTGCTTGCATCACATGCAAGTCATGGGAGGTGATAATACCATTCTACTCGGTGCTGGTTAGGCATCAACTGGAATACTGTGTCTTATTTCGGTCAGCAATGTATAGAAAGGAGATTGTTTTCTATCCAATGAGATAGAATGAGATAGAGATAGAGAATGATAAGTGACTTTGGCCTGGTCTACACTGGGGGTGGGGATCAGTCTAAGATACGCAACTTCAGCTACGAGAATAGCGTAGCTGAAGTCGACGTATCTTAGATCGACTTAGAATCACTTACTTCGCGTCCTCGCAGTGCGGGATCAACGGCAGCAGGTCCCCTGTCGACTCCGCTTCCGCCTCTTGCAGTGGTGGAGTTCCGGAGTCGAGGCAGAGCGATCGGGGATCAATTTATCACGTCTACACTAGACGAGATAAATTGATCCCCAATAGATCGATCACTACCAGCCGATCCGGTGGGTAGTGTAGACGTGGCCTTAGTGTGAGAGGGAAGTGAGGTAAATGGCTTGAGTACTGTGACCATGGAGAATCTGTTATTATTGTTTCTTTGTATTATTGTGAAAAATTGCCTTCTCCTTCTTAAAATGTTCTGTTCCCAAAGGCCAGGATAATTGTCATATACAAAATGAAACTTTTTACAGTCCAGAATGGCTCAGAGGATTTGTTTTGACTTATGAACAGTGCTGGTTAAAAAATGGCAAAAATATTTTGCAAAAGCTGTTGTAAAAATTTGTGCAATCTTCCATCAAATTTTGAAAATTATGATTTTTTTTATCCAGCTTCAGAGGCCAGATCCAGCTCAAACTAAAGTCAAAGGGAAAAGCCCCAACTGACTTAAATGAATGTTGCATTGGATCCTAGTTTTGGAGCCCTTTATGAGTAGGTCAATAGCTCAAACTAAGCCCAGGTGATGGAAACCAACCACCAGCTGGCAGCTGTATAGTGATCAGTGTGAAATGTACAAGTGGTCTCAGTGTAGTTCCAAGTGGGCAGATATCAACATAGTAAAAGTCACCATCAGAATTGACATCACTCAAGTCTCCCTTGGTGTTGAAAGACTGCAGAGTGTCAAGAGTATGAAGGGCTGAACAAGTTATACTAGAAGTAGTTCCTCCTGAATTGAACTGAGACCCATTCCCAGAGTGCTGTGGGACAACTCATTCGTTACCACGCATGTTGTAAGTGTGGATAAAAGATTTGGCTCTCCTGTGCTATCATTCTGGATCCTATCATAATCACTATCTTTTCTTTATTAAAGGAAAATCAAACATTTCTCTGCCAAATATGCAGCTGTGTGTTTGCCGCTCTTCCATTTGCAGTGCATTCTACATGCTATTTGCCTTATTTAGGTAGGATTAGAATGAAAAACTCTCAGAAAGAAAGTCCACAGAAAACAGCAGATAAAAAGCTCTTCCGACACCTATTTTTTAACCTCCTAAAGTTTCTAAGCTTTTTTTTCTCTCTCTTTCTCATTAATCCGATTGCATCAGTGCTGGTTATGAATCAGCAATGCTGGAGGCAGTTCCAGGAAGTCACAGTCATGTAATTAATTCAAGTTCTGAACCAAATATTGATATATAAGTCATTGGCAGATCAGATAACAGGCAGTTACAGGTAATCTGAATGCTTATAGGTGGGAGCACTAGTCGGTCTGTATTGAATTTCAACTACGTAGACAGCTAAAATGCAGTGAAACTTCTCAATCCAGAATGGCATTTTGCATTTCCATACTCAAAGGCAAATAATGTAGATGGGAGCTGCTCTAGTTATGTGTAGGAAGAGCCAGCCCAAAAATACCATTTAAGTGGAAATGCTGTTCCAGATCCTCAGCTGGTTTAAATTGGAATACTTCCATTGACTTCAATGGAACTTCATTGACTCACACAAGCTAAGAATCTGTCTCAAACTCATTTTCTGCCAGTTCTTGTGCTCTTTCTGAGTCTTCTCCTTCCTTAGAATGCTTTGTCAGACATTTCCAAAGAGAGGCACTCTTATTTTAAGTGCATATGTAAAAAAATAACCCAGCACTTTAAGTGCTGCTTATGTTGTTATGTTATATTATTGTCACCAACCATTTTTCACAAGCTGAATATAATTGAATAAGTGTTAGTAATAAATGTTTATTTCCTAGTTATAAGTGTTTATTTATAATATACACTACATTTGTATGCCAACACAGCCATAACAGAGACAGATACTTCTCACTGGCTGCCCCCTGCTAAAGCTTTGAACTTGAAAGAAGCACTGGTGGGAAACATGCTACAATAACCTCTTCCAACCTCCCTCACAGTACCTTCTCCATGGCCATGTTCCAGCTGCTCTATTATAGCTAGTCACTGTCATGCAGACCACAAAAAACCTCTCTGAACAACTGCATCATTGCATCAGCACTCAAGGGGGCCTATACACAGGACATCACAATAACTTTTTACATCCACATGACCTCTAGATGCACATACCTTATTTCCCAAAGTTTTGAATGCAGCATGACCTGGGTGCTTTGTACTGGGACTAGGTGACTGGATCCATTGCAAGGAGCTCAGAGCTAACCACCTGCATTTGCTTAATTTTTTTGTTTTATCTTAGTAGCAGCTATGTCAGCTATTCTGCTTCAGCTGGTTACCATTCCAGTTACACACTACAATTGGATGTGGAGGGCCAGTTTCTTAAATGGAGTCATGCCAATTTACACCAGCTAAGGATATGGCCTGAGTATGAAATTCACACCAGTGCAGAGAGCCCATAAGCAATACTTACCACTCAAGTTCAGTCTTGAGGATTAATAAGAGACTTAAGCAATGTTTAGTGGCCTGTGTGAAATATATTTCCATGTGGGCAGATACCAACATAATAAAAAGCACCATCAGAATTGACTTCACTCAACATTCTGTCAGTGGCCTAAGTGCAGAAGGAAGGACCCAAGGAGTTGAGGTCTCATGCAGACCCCCTGGACAGGAAGAGAGGAAGGACAGTTCAGTTGCTGGGATGCTAGCCTGAGCCTTGGGAGCCAGGGTTCAATTTCCTACTCCATCACCGACTTCCTGTGTAACCTGACCTGGGGCAAATTTTTTAATGTTTCTGTGCCTCTGTTTCCCAAACTGTAAAGTTCTTTTCTAGTTCATGGCGGTATCAGGAGAAAGATTGTGTGACACTCAGATACTATGGTAATGAGGGCCCTAGAAGTACCTTTATGAACATCCCATAACATGAAAATGTTTGCCCTTGCCATGGTGTGAGCGCATACAAAATACAAATACTATCACAGAAAGGGGGCTAAATTTGTCAGATAATTTATTCATAAGAAATAATTTGAGCAGTGTCTGTCACTTACTCAAGAGTCTAAAATAACAGCAAGAACAAAGGCAACAAGTGCTAACGGATTCTACTTTTGTCTATTCCATACGATTAAGTGCTTTATGCTAATAAATTCTGCTATTAAAAATAAGTAAAAATGAAGACAGGGTGGATGCAGTTAAGTCACTGCAAAAAGAGATGATTTTTTTTTCTCTGCATCAATAGAGAGGTCTTTCTGGGAAGGTGAGTCTTATCTTCAGTTAAGCTTGCTGGGAGGCTATAAAGCTCTGTAAGCTTACTGAGCTCATAAGAGTGAGCTTCCCTCCCCCATGAGCACACCATTTTAAAATGAGTATAGATAGAGACCCCCCTTAAACATAACTCCCACTAAAAAGTCAGACCTGGTTAATCCAAGCTTAGTTTAACCAAATGCCTGGGTGTTTGAAATATGTAAGTGGCAACTCGTCTCAAAGCATGAATGCACCTTTGATTTGTTAATCTGATTGTAGGGGTGGAAGTAATTTATCAGAAACGCAATTTGGAAACTGATTCAGATTAAGCCTTATATATTCTTAACAAAACAGATTTCTGCCACTGAATTCATCATCAGGAAGGGCTGGCACCATCCTGTCAGCTCATTTATAGATGTGTGCACTTGGCCTAGTGGTGTAATATTAAGAAGGAAGCATTTTCTAATAAAGATGTGTAAAGAATGGAAATGGACTGAACAGGCTTGTAATTATGTGGCTCCATTTAGAATACTTTATGTCCTATTGAACAGACACTAAAAAATTACTAACTTACATGAATTTTCCACACAAGTATTAACAAATCTTTATCATAACCTTTATTAACATAAGAACATAAGAATGGCCATACTGGGTCAGACCAAAGATCCATCCAGCCCAGTATCCTGTCTACTGACAGTGGTCAATGCCAGGTGCCCCAGAGGGAGTGAACCTAACAGGTAATGAACAAATGATCTCTCTCCTGCCATCCATCTCCACCCTCTGACAAACAGAGGCTAGGGACACCATTTCTTACCCATCCTGGCTAATAGCCATTAATGGATTTAAGCTCCATTAATTTATCCAGTTCTCTTTTAAACCCTGTTATAGTCCTAGCCTTCACAACCTCCTCAGGCAAGGAATTCCACAGGTTGACTGCGTGCTGAGTGAAGAAGAACTTCCTTTTATTTGTTTTAAACCTGCTACCCATTAATTTCATTTGGTGGCCCCTAGTTCTTATATTATGGGAACAAGTAAATAACTTTTCCTTATTCACTTTCTCCACACCACTCATGATTTTATATACCTCTATCATATTCCCCCTTAGTCTCCTCTTTTCCAAGCTGAAAAGTCCTAGCCTTTTTAATCGCTCCTTATGGGACCCATTCCAAATCCCTAATCATTTTAGTTGCCCTTTTCTGAACCTTTTCTAATCTTAGTATATCTTTGTTGGCATGAAGGGACCACATCTGTATGCAGAATTCAAGATGTGGGTGTACCATGGATTTATATAAAGGGCAATAAGATATTCTCTGTCTTATTCTCTATCACTTTTTTAATGATACCTAACATCCCGTTTGCTTTTTTGATTGCCGCTGCACACTACGTGGACGTCTTCAGAGAACTATCCACAATGACTCCAAGATTTTTCTCCTGATTAGTTGTAGCTAAATTAGCCCCCATCATATTGTATGTATAATTGGGATTATTTTTCCCAATGTGCATTACTCTACATTTATCAACAATAAATTGCATTTGCCATTTTGTTGCCCAAATCACTTAGTTTTGTGAGATCTTTTTGAAGTTCTTCACAGTCTGCTTTGGTCTTAACTATCTTGAGCAGTTTAGTATTATCTGCAAACTTTGCCACCTGACTGTTTACCCCTTTCTCCAGATCATTTATGAATAAGTTGAATAGGACTGGTCCTAGGACTGACCCTTGGGGAACACCACTAGTTAGCTGTCTCCATTCTGAAAATTTACCATTTATTCCTACCCTTTGTTCCTTGTCTTTTAACCAGTTCTCAATCCATGAAACAATCTTCCCTCTTATCCCATGACCACTTAATTTACGTAAGAGCCTTTGCTGAGGCACCTTGTCAAAGGCTTTCTGAAAATCTAAGTACACTGTGTCCACTGGATCCCCCTTGTCCACATGTTTGTTGACCCCCTCAAAGAACTCTAATAGATTCGTAAGACATGCTCTCCTTTTACAAAAGCCATGCTGACTTTTGCACAACAATTGATGTTTTTCTATGTGTCTGACAGTTTCATTCTTTACTATTGTTTCAACTAATTTGCCCGGTACTGATGTTAGACTTACCAGTCTGTAGTTGCTAGGATCACCTCTAAAGCCCTTCTTAAATATTGGCGTTACATTAGCTATCTTCCAGTCATTGGGTATAGAAGCTGATTTAAAGGACAGGTTACAAACCATAGTTAATAGTTCTGCAATTTCACATTTGCCTTCTTTCAGAACTCTTGGGTGAATGCCATCTGGTCTCGGTGACTTGTTACTGTTAAGTTTCTCAATTAATTCCAAAACCTCCTCTAGCGTCACTTCAATCTGTGACAATTCCTCAGATTTGTCACCTACAAAAGACGGCTCAGGTTTGGGAATCTCCCTAACATCCTCAGCTGTGAAGGCTGAAGCAAAGAATTTGTTTAGTTTCTCTGCAATGACTTTATCGTCTTTAAGTGCTCCTTTTGTATCTCGATTGTCTAGGGGTCCCACTGGTTGTTTAGCAGGCCTCCTGCTTCTGATGTACTTAAAAAACATTTTGTTATTTCCTTTTGAGTTTTTGGCTAGCTGTTCTTCAAACTCCTTTTTGGCTGTTCTTATTCCATTTTTACATTTAATTTGGCAGTGTTTATGCTCCTTTCTATTTACCTCACTATGATTTGACTTCCTCTTTTTAAAAGATGCCTTTTTATCTCTCACTGCTTCTTTTACATGGTTATTAAGCCACAGTGGCTCTTTTTTAGTTCTGTGTTTTTTTAATTTGGGGTATACATTTAAATTGAGCCTCTATCATGGTGTCTTTGAAAAGTATCCATGCAGTATCTATTATTTCTTAATAGAACTGAGTGGAGAAAAGATTTCCCATCCCACATACATTTTTGAGATTTCCAGAAAGTTTTCCCATCCCAAATCACTGAGAAATAATTAAATCTCTAAAATTTTCATGAACCAAAAATTAAAAAAAATAGTTTGTTAATCAACACATTTCATGTTAATAATTCCAAAACATTTTGTTTCCATTTTTATCATATTTTTTTATTATAGCTAGATTAAATTTTTAAACAAAAAGTCATTTTGAACTGGAAAAATGGAACTTCTCATTTTGAAAATGACAAAACCCTGGTCTATTCTAAGGCTAGGTCTACAGTGCGCCACCATGCAGACTATGGGTGAGAATTGCAGAGCACACCAAAGTGTTGCCATCTAACTGATAAATTTTGCAGATGACACAATGAAATGGTAAATAATGAAGACGGGAGGTCATGGACACAGAGCGACATCACTTGGTAAACTGGACGCAAGCAAACAGTATGCATTTTTAATATGGCTAACTGTAAATATATACATCTAGGGGGAAAAGAATGTAGGCCATATTTACAGGATGGAAAACTCTATCCTGGGAAGCTGTGACTCTGAAAAAACTTTGGAGGTCATGGTGGATAATCAGGGAACATGACCTCTCAGTGCAATGCTATGGCCAAAGAGGCTAATGCAATCCTTGGACGCATACATTCAAGTGGGAGTAGAGAGGTTATTTTACCTTTGTATTTGGCACCTATGCAACCACTGCTGAAATACTGTGTCCAGTTCTGATGTCCACAATTCAAGAAGGCTGTTGATATATTGAAGAGGGTTCTGAAAAGAGCCACAAGAATGATTCAAGGATTAGAAAACAAAGACTTACAATGATAGACTCAGGGAGCTCAATCTATTTAGGCTAGCAAACAGAAAGTTAGGGAGTGACTAGATTACATTTTATAAGTACCAATCTACAAGTACCTCTTCAATCATGTAGAGAAAGGTTTAACACGATCCAATGGAAGTTGAAGCAAGAAAAATTCAGACTGGAAATACGGCATACATTTTTGGCACAGAGAGTGATTCACTATTAGAACAATTTACCAAGCATTATGGTGTATTCTCCATCACTGACAATTTTTAAATCAAGATTGGAGGTTTTTTCTGAAAGGTATGCTCTAGGAATTATCTTGGGGAAATTCTATGGCCTATGTTATATAGGAGGTCAGACTAGATGATCACAATGGTTCCTTCTGGCCTTGGAATCTGTAAATCTATCTATGAACTACTGCCTCATGTGAATGCTGCTGGTGTGAACATAACATGTGAACATGTTAATGGTCCTGTTTGACATGAGACTATGTTAACACAAACTAGGTACCTTTTAGTTCACGCCAGCAGTGTCCACATAGGGCAGTTACTGAGAAGCACTTTGGTGCGCTCTGCAATTCGTAACCGCTTAGGTCACACTGCAGCGCAGCTTAGACAAGCCTTCTGTTTATCTATTCTCATAATTTTCAACTGCATTCAAAGTGGGATTGGAAAATAGATTTTTTATTCTAATCACAAGTCGGCGGGACAGGTTCAGACCTGGTCATCTCAATGTGAAGCTTAATCTCTCCCGCAAAATTGAAGAGATTTGGAGTCAGTTTTGGCCTATTCCTACTGCATGCTAGCAATTTGTACAGTGTAGATATTATTTCACTAGCACAACTGTTTCATAAGTTCCCAGTGAAATGCCACTTTCACACTCTAGATCAGTGATCGGGAATCTTTGGCATGCGGTCCACCAGGGTAAGCCCCCTGGCGGGCCGGGATGGTTTGTTTACTTGCTGCATCCACAGGTTTGGCTGATTGCAGCTCCCACTGGCCATGGTTCGCTGTTCCAGGCCAATGGGGGCTGCAGAAAGTGGCGCAGCCCGAGGGATGTGCTGGCCGCCGCTTCCCACAGCCCCCATTGGCCTGGAATGGCGAACCACGGCCAGTGGGAGCTGTGATCGGCCGAACCTGTGGATGCGGCAGGTAAACAAACTGGCCCAGCCCACCAGGGGGCTTACCCTGGCAGACCGTGGACCAAAGGTTGCCAATCCCTGCTCTAGATTGTAGTTCACTGGCATAGTACAATATAAAGAGAACTTGGTATTAATGAACAGTTGAATGAATAGTGAGGAAAAATATTCACAAACATTGAGGCCAATTACAAACTGAATTTCAGTTTGCCACATTTGCACACTTTTTTTCACAAGGTTCAGGTTGAGATAAAATTTGTTTCAGAGGCAAACAGAAGTAGTTCACTTCCTGTTTTCCAGTCTATTTGTTTGAGGGGGAAATTGCTTTTTTATTAGCCAGATATCACCAATGTCTACCACTAGTAGAAGTGCCAGGCTATGATTATGAAGTAAGGCCCTTTGTTTTCATTTTTTTCCTAATATTTACTAAAAAAATTCCTGGGGATTACAGAAGTTATTCGGCTTTTACTGCATGTAGGGAATTTCACCCAAATTTTGAACCGTCCAAGTAAAGGAAAATGCCGATTATGTTAAGAAAACCCAATAAATTATATTCGGTGGATGTTTATGTTAATAATAAATTAGTCTAAGTGTAAATGGGAAGGTGTCTGTTAAAGCAAGGCAACATAGTGGAAGATATATGCATGTGCATGCCTAGAAGTGTGTGTACGTATTGTTAGTGTAAAGTTAATGAAATAAACCACAACATTAAACTGTATTTACTTTCAGTGCTCCTACTTTTCTCTGATTTGCTCTCTTCTGTCTTCCCATCCCCCAGTATTAACCCCCAATATTTAGTCAGAAAACTACAAGGTTAATTTTTTGCACTGATTTTCACCCATTATTTAATTTTTGCAATAAATTCTGATAAATTCCTGGGAATTTTTAAGCAAAGTAAAAACTGAAAATGAAGCGCCTTACAATGAAGTCATGCTGGTGATGACCAGGTTAGAACTATCTCTGGGCACCTAGGCAAAAATGCTTTCCTTTTCAACTACTGAGTTTAAGAGATATTCAAGAGAAAACAGATTTCCAACTTTAGATCATTTATGCTCAGAAATATAATAAATGCTGAACACATGCATAAATTGAAAAATGGGGTTTTTTTCTTCGCACCAACAAAGTGCTGTCCTTATACACACAAAAAGATGCAGATAAAAAAAGTTGTATAATTAAACTTTTAAAAAATGGAAAGTCAGAGAGAGAAAGACAGAAAGATTCAGTTCTGACATGTGAATAGCACTAGTGCTGGCTTGTCCTGTGTAATGTCTGTGTTGTTGATACATTCTGACTTCTGAGGAATCGCACAGTAGTTCTCTCTATCTTTCTTTGTATCACTCCCATGCTCCCATTTATCAATTGAAATTAAATAGTCTCAAGAAAAAAGCAGCTCACATTATGAAGTACATGCTCATTAATTAGTGTTCCAAAAGTCCCTTCATGTCCTTCCCCTCCGAGTCCTTCCCCCCCCCCCCAATCTCCAGCCGCAACAGGAATGCTCCTTCCTCGTGGCCTTTCCCCTTCTTTTCTCAGGAAGACGGGGCACCATTCTAGGATCATCTTCTGTCTGAAGAAGAAAAAGAAAAAACTGCATGTGTTATGTGCAAACATCCCTTTTCAGGTACACTGGCCTCATCAATAGCATCCCATGACTGGACACACAAATAAAGCCTCTCACTGCACCATTACTAGACAATTTGACCAAAACCACTTCTGTTTCTGATGGTAGAAAAAGAAAATAAATTTTTAGAGTTATCCCACCCCCTAATTTTATTATATCTATATTTTTTCTAGTAGTGACATTTTAGGCAAGGCCAGACTCAGCTGGCCCTGAAAGGAACATTTGCAAACCTCAGCCTGCCCAGGACACCCCATACTAGGAAAGCAGAACTTCCCCCCACCACAGAAGTGGGGACCCAGACCTGGCGAGGAGGTCAATTCCCACTGAGCATCCCCTGCTGCCTGTAAGGGCATCACTTGGAGCATAGATAAGAGAGAACTTCCCATTGCACCCTACGGGAAAGATGCCTCCTGGTTACACTCTGTCTGCAGGGGGAGGGTTACTCTGGTCCTGTTGGCTGAAGGCTCTGCAGACTCCGGTTAAACTGTCCCTTCTCCCTGAGCAGTTCACTGCGGATTTTAGTTTGAAAAATCAGTTCAGTTGGTTTGATTAAAGTTTGTGCCTTCATCCTTATTTCTGCCAGTGGCACTTATTTGCTAGGAGTGAATTTTCACCTTGCTACGCACAACAAGGGAATCTGTGCAAAGTGTGTGTGTGCATTGCAAACCCCTGGTGGGCTGCAGCCTCAGCTAGTGTAAACTGTCATGGCTCCCATGAAGTCAGTGGAGCTATGGACGATTTACACCAGCTGGAATCTGGACTCATTTATTCCAGTGGGTTACATCTGATTTACACCTGCTGGGGATCTGGCCCTGTTGGAGCGATGCTAATTTAAGCCAGGTGTGGCACTGTCTTGAAAATATTGTATAAACGGCCTATAAAAATTGGTACTAACTGGTTTTGGGTTCCTTCGGGGTCAGCAATGCCAAACAACGGGAATAAAAATGAACCCACAAATGGGAAAGGTCTGTTCACTCAAGATAAAATCCATGCAAGGCCTTGTCTGAACTAAGATATCAGAAAGAGATTCTGCTGTGTTTGTACAGCATCTAGTATAATACCATCCTGATGTATGACAGAGGCTTCTAAGTGCTGCATTTTTAGGCACCTGCTTTTGAAAACTGGGCCCAAAGAATGCAGGCCAAACCTTCAGAATGGGGGAGAGTACGCTGGAAAGCTGCGACTTTGAAAAGGATTTAGGGGTCATGACAGGCAAAGAATGTGATGCAGTGGCAAAGAGGGCTAAGGTGATCCTTGGACACATAAGCAGGGGAACAGGAGGAAGGAGGTGATTTTACCTCTGTATGTGGCATTACTTCTGTATTAGGTTCACTGCCTCTGGAGCACCTGGCATTGGCCACTGTTGGTAGACAGGATACTGGGCTGGATGGACCTTTGGTCTGACCAAGGATGGCCATTCTTATGTTCTTATGTGGCATTTGGAAGGACTCTTTAATCAAGTGGAGAAAGGCATAACCAGAACGAATAGCTGGACATTAAAGCCGGACAAATTAGAAACATGGTACATTTTTAACAGGGAGAATGATTAACCATTGGACCAAACTACCAAGGGAAGGGGTGGGTTCTTCATTTCTTGATGTCTTCAAAAGAGACTGGAGGCCTTTCTGGCCACTATGCTTTAGCCAAACACAAGTTATTGGGCATGGAATGGGCATCTGGATGAAATTCTTTGGCCTGTGTTGTAGATTTTATACATCAGACTATACGATCTAATGGTCCCTGTGACAGTAGCCTGTAATATCTTGGAACAAACCTTAGTGCATTGGGTTAAACCTTATTGAACTGAGGTTAATACCTTTGGAGTCCGTTGTACTGAAAATGCAATTGTCTGTGTGTTTGAGGGATTATGTGTGTTTCCATGGGAAGGGTAAATAGGAGAACAGCAGGGGGTGATTAGGCAACTTCACTCAGGTGGTCACATCTCCAGAGAAACACCACCTGCTGGAGAGAGGGTCACCTAGACTAGTTCAAACTGGATTCTCCAGGCACCAAAAGACAAAAGATTTTTGGATAAATTGCCTGGCTTTAAATTGGCTCAGGCCCTCCCTTCTGATCCAGCCAATGGACAGGACCTCTAGTCCAAGATGGGCCCCGATCCTTAGGGGAGGGTTGGAAGGACTTTGGCTGACTGAGGCCCCATAAAATGGCTGCTAATTCTCAACTGAAGCTTATGACTACAGGGAATGGCCCTGTGTGGGAGCTGAAGGATTAATCACCAACCAGAGCTCCTGCTGAAGTGAGGGGGTGATCTCTGGTAAGTTTATTAGCGCGTGTGTAGGTTCTTTTAATGTTTTTTGTATGTTTTCTTTGTCATGCTTTTTAAATCTGCTTGCTTCGAAACAACTCTGTAGTAAGTTGTAACTGGCAGTCCTGCTGCATATCATCTCTGAGGGGAGATGCTTAGGCAGTCTGTCTTTTGCTGAGAAAATCACAGTATAGTCAGGGGACTGTGCAACCTGGAAATATCCCGGTCAGGAAGGATCGAGATGTGGGTCTCCACCCAAGAAAGGCAAAACCTGCAAATGGGACCCCTTGCTGGATCACGGAGGAGAAACACAGGTGAAGTTGCCCCGGCAGTCACAATACCATTACTCTTGAACAGCTGCTTCTTTAGCATTGAGGACAGTTTTTCTTTAACTAGATGGGTAAGCCGCTGCAGTGGTGGTTACAAGAGTGGGGAGGCATCAGTGAATAGTGAAAATCAGCTGCTGAAAGAGGAAGTGGTGGTGGTAGAGTCCTCTGAAAGCCACATGGGTTGATGCAGGGATATTGAACACATTCTGTAGAGAGGGAATTAATTCCATTTGTCGATTTTTTGGAGTGTGCTATAAATTTAAGACTCTCTACTCCCATGGGTGGGTAAGGTTTTGTGGTCTGCAACATGCAGAAGGTCAGACTAGATGGTCATGATGGTCCCTTCTGACCGAAAGTGTATGAGCCTATGAGTCCTAAAAACCCACCATCATGCCAGCCTAGCTACTCCTGACTTCACAGATTGCACCTTCCCTCTCTTTGAGAGAATCCAAAGATGCAGTGAGATGATCGTTGTTTCCTCCTGTGTTTCAGCTACACTCTCCCAATCAGGGGACAGGAATAATGCTGTCACGTGACTAAGATGACCCATCAGATAGTAGTAATAATGACTACTCAGTGAGGAACTCAAGGAGTGAACACAATTCATAAGCTATCTGTAGGTTGAGATTTTCTTGAATTAATCATTTGTTGAATAATGAACAAACTAACAATCTGTGAACAAGTTACAAGCAGAAAAAAGGAGTGAGATTCAGCTAAAGCAAATACATTATTTGCGACAAAGAGTTTCCCCACCTATAATAAGTATGGTGGGGAGAGGTCCCCTACACTTTCAAACTGAAAGCAAATGCAAAGCTCTCTTTGTTTTAACAAAAAGAAAAGGAGTACTTGTGGCACCTTAGAGACTAACCAATTTATTTGAGCATGAGCTTTCGTGAGCTACAGTTCACTTCATCAGATGCATACCGTGGAAACTGCAGCAGACTTTATATATACACAGAGAATATGAAACAATACCTCCTCCCACCCCACTGTCCTGCTGGTAATAGCTTATCTAAAGTAAGTGGGGTGGGAGGAGGTATTGTTTCATATTCTCTGTGTATATATAAAGTCTGCTGCAGTTTCCACGGTATGCATCTGATGAAGTGAGCTGTAGCTCACGAAAGCTCATGCTCAAATAAATTGGTTAGTCTCTAAGGTGCCACAAGTACTCCTTTTCTTTTTGCGAATACAGACTAACACGGCTGTTACTCTGAAATTTGTTTTAACAGTTTTGTTTTTTTAATTTGTCTGCTGTTATTTTTAAACTTTTCTTTTTGCTCTGTAGTCCTCTGATACACTCCAGTATCATTTGATTGTATATGCAATGCTAAAATTTGGGTCTACTATTTCATGACAAGAGAGTTGATTATTTATTGGAGTCAGCTGACGTCAGTGGTATGCTTTTATGTTTGTTTGTTTGTTTTTTTTCAGAATATGGTCAAATTGGCCAATAGGAATTATATATAATGAGGGCTTAGTAGGTTACCACTTCAACTACTGGACAACAAGCCATATATATGGGTTGTTGTCCAGGGGTTGAAGAGGTAACCTGCGAAGCCTTCATTATATCCCTATTGTATCAATTTCCGTTATGGTTTTTAGCGGCTAACCTAGTGCTTCATGTGCCAGGTTATATTTTTATTGTTTTCCCTAAAATGTTCTTCTATTATGCAGCCAGGAGGGTCTTCTCTACCTTCCCTTTCACATTTCCTACTTGCCTTGGTGAGAGGGAATTTGTTGACATTTGCTGCATGCCCTGTTGCTATTATAAATCAGAAGCTATATGTCAAGCTTCAGCAGACTCAAGGTTAAGTTGCACTGAAAAAAAAGACAATGAAAAATATTAATGGAAGAAATTTAGTCTCGGAAAGGAAAAGGTTGTTTTTTTTAAAAAAAAAAATTCTTAAAAACTCTTAGTGCACATATCAAAGCAGTAACAGAGTTGGGAAGCATTATTTACTCGGCTAGCTAATACATGCTCACCCAAATTTTCAAAAATGAATTAGGCTTCTCAATTGATCTTTAGGCATCTGAACATGTGTCTAGTAGAGCCAGCTGGAATTTTCCAATGGAATATTTTTCTGGCAGAAAATATCAATTCATTGAAAGTGAAACATTTTGCAGAAACCTTTGATGAGAATTCATTTTGAAACAAAAATTGAAAGAAAAAAAAAGCATTTTGATAAGGTCAAAGCATTCCATTTTGATCTCTTTGGAATAGAATGTTTTGATTTCCTATTTCAGAATGACTTTTCATTTCATTTGTAAAATATATATATATATATATATAAAATATAATATAAATGTTTGAAAAGGTCAAAATCAGAAAGGAAAAAAAAATTTCAATTTTGTTGAAACATTTTGATCTACCAGAATGGAAGAAATTTCAAAATCACGAAACTCCTCACAAAATGAAAACAAATACAGTTTTTGCACAGATCTAGTGGCCAGGTTTTCCAAACTGCTAAGCCTCCTGCAGCTCCGGCTGACTTCAACATGACATACTGGCAGCCAACCACTTTGTAAAATTAGGCTATTTATTTAAGGTGCCTAAATATTGATTGTTAGAAACTTAATTTAAGGTGTCCATTTTTGCAGATCTTCTCCCCTGTTCAGTACCATGGCCCTTTGAAGACATAATACATTTTTATTAATAAAATAAAATAATAAAGAAGGCATATCATTTCAAAAATATTTTTCACATCCTATTATAACTCAGGCCACAATGTTTCTGAATTTTGTTTGTTTGTTTTTGGTTTTTGTTATTTTTTAAGTTAATGTGCAGCTGAAAAAGATGTTAAAACTGATTTGCGGAGGTGTGAGAGGGGGGCTCTTGGTTCTTTTGTTTGTTTGTTTGTTTCTTTACCTATTAGGTTGTGTTTTCAAGTCTCATACTTGTAGAAAGCTGGATGGTTTAAAAGGAAGCTTGTAATTTTGCATCAGGCCTGGGTTTTACATACACTATAGGTAGGCAGCAGATAGACAGATATTTAGATAGATTAGACAGAAAACACAGAGAGTGGCCTGTATGATGCATAGAGTCAGATTAGATCATCATAACAGTCCCTTTTCGGGCTTTGGAATCTATAGATGAGTGAAGTTCCTGTATAGAGAGAGAGAGAGAGAGAGAGAGTGTGTTTTCTCCCCTGAATGGTTGTTCAGCTGCCCTTAAGTTTAGTGAAGTTCCTGTATATTTTGTGTGTGTGTGTGTGTGTGTGTGTGTGTGTGTGTGTGTTCAGCTGCCCTTACCTTTAAGGCTATTTTCTGACTTATCCAAACATTTGATTTTTGTCATTATTGTTAGGACTTTTTTTTTTTTTTTATCTTGCTCTACATGGGAAATAAAATTGTGATTTAGATATTTCGTCCCAGCGGCCCTGTCTCTGCTCGGCAAATGGTTCCATGTCACTCGCTGCATCACAATATCGAAGCCACGAAGCTCTGTGGCAGCTAATCCTCTGAGCCTGTTAATAAGCTTAGGAGCACGTTCATTGAAGACTGACGCGTTAGTCACAAACAGGGAGAAAATATCTACTGGGGGAAGCTGAATTGGTTTTAATCATCTGCTAATCACCAGTAATGAGACCTACTCTGGGGAAGAAAAGAAAAACAGATAGTCAGAGGGAGGTTTTGTTCTTCACAGCGGAGTAACAGGGAATGAGAGGGCAGCTGTTATTAGGAGAGAAAAGATGGAAAGAAAGGAGGGATTTGGCCAGACCAGATGAAGCTTCTTCTGTGGTGCACTGTTTTGTTAGCTGAGTGTTTCTTTCATTCAGCCTCCAAAACTTCAGATCTTTCAGCTTCTCTGAAAGCCTCAATCCACCTCTACACCACGGCTGCTGGAGAAAGGGACCCTCCCCCCAACACCCCCCTTTGGTTTTTCAAGTTTAAACATCTCACCACTGCACTTTTCAGAGGATTGGGGTTTATTTTGTTTTTTCCCCCTGAGCTGGAGAGATGAAGCAAAGTACATTGCAAAGGGGAACACTGGATACAGGGCACTGGTGAGGAGAGTATGTACAGAAGGGCTCAGAAGAGCTAGGGGGCATAATCCGCCTGTGGTCTGGGCTTTAAGGGGACCCCACCAAAGAAAACAGAGGGCTTGGATGGACTGGAATGGGTTTGGAAAGGGAGAAGGGTGGATGGATGCTGGGCTTAGGTGGAATATTTCAGCTCTGGGAGCTGTAGCAGCCTACAGCTTTGCTGGCACCTTGAATGACGCCAGTCTCGGAAATGCCTGCCCCCACAGGCTGTAGCTCAGGAAAGCTTATGCTCAAATAAATTTGTGAGTCTCTAAGGTGCCGCAAGTCCTCCTGTTCTTTTTGCGGATACAGACTAACACGGCTGCTACTCTGAAACCTGCCCTCACACTGTTCTGCTGTTCAGAAGATCTGGCTTTAAACTTGTTATTTCAAACAAACAAACAGCCCAGGCATTTCAGGGATACACAGACACTGGGGTAGGGATGCATCAACCTTGCCTAGTTGAGGGGGCAAATTCCTTTCCCTGGGGAGTATCACTTCAATAGAAATGCTGTTTCAAAATCAGATGGAGTGCTTCGCAGGTGGATTTTGAGACTACCATTCTGAAGGAAAGCCAGACGATAATCACACTCAGCGCATTGTGCAAATCGATATCCCAAATCCTAACGTGTTGATATAAGGGCTATGGCAGTCTATGCATGTATGAGGTCATTCTGTAACCACTTCGCCCCTCCCTGTGCTACAGCATGTTTGCATATTTTAACTGTTGTTTAAAATTAGGTATTTAAATGTGCATCTGGTTGAGAGAGAGAGAGAGAGAGAGATTCTTTGCTCTCCAGTCATCATATGGAAGCTGGAGGGAGCTTTTTAAGCGATTATAAAGTTGACTCAGTGTAAGTGTGTGTAAAGTGTGGTGATTTCAGAGTGAAGCTCATTTATGCTTGAAAGTTTTCAGGGGCAGCATGGGAGGCGGGGGGCTCACTGGGAGGGAAAGCTTTTTCTTTAAAATAATAAAATCAATCTGCACACCAACTGGTAGAAAGCTTGCGTGGAAAAACCAAGTCTCAAATGCCTTGCACTGGCTGTAAATAAGAGAAACTGATTTATAACAAGCAAACGTTATTTAGAACAACTCCTTCCCCAGCAATTTATGGAAGTGAGTTAACATGAGTCCCTCATCAATCCAAGGAAAGGCTACGTCCCCCATAGCCTCAACTCTTTGTTTTAGCGCCCCTCGAGGCACGGCTTCAAAAGAGAAAACCACAGAATGCCCTTCTTCCCCTTTCATACCTAGAGTCATCCTAACTTATCTCTGCAGTTTCCACCATTTTTATCTCCAAGTCTGAGCTGAGGATGAGGGGTGGGGAGAGCTGTGCTTAGTCCAGGGCAAGATTTTGACCTCTACTCTATTCTATGTGTTAGGAGGGGGTTGTTTCAGAGTAGCAGCTGTGTTAGTCTGTATCCGCAAAAAGAAAAGGAGGACTTGTGGCACCTTAGCAACTAACAAATTTATTTGAGCATAAGCTTTTGTGGGCTAAAACCCACTTCATCAGATACATGAAGTGGAAAATACAGTAGGAAGATATACATATACACAGAGAATATGAAACAATGGGTGTTACCATACACACTATAATGAGAGTGATCAGGTAAGGTGAGCTATTACCGGCAAGAGAGGGGGGGGGGGGGGAAAAACCTTTTGTAGTAATACTCAAGATGGGCCATTTCTGGAAATGGTCCATCTTGATTATCACCACAAAGGCTTTTTTGTTTGTTTGTTTTTTTTTTTTTTTTCTCTCCTACTGGTAATAGCTCACCTTACCTGATCACTCTCCTTATAATGTGTATAACACCCATTGTTTTATGTTCTCTGAGTATATATATATATATGTCTTCCTAATGCATTTTCCACTGCATGCATCTGATGAACTGAGTTTTAGCCCATGAAAGCTTACGCTCAAATAAATGTTAGTCTCTAAGGTGCCACAAGTCCTCCTTTTCTTTTTGAGGGGGTTGTGGTTTTACATTAGGAATGTCAGATTCAGACACTTTTCTTCATCATGGGGAACTTTTTGGAGGTCTAGGGTGGGATGGTATCATCACAGGAAGCTGAAACCTGATCTGTGGTTTTCCCAGGCCCAAAATATATGGGGGCAGATGTTGAGCTTTTCACGTGAGAGCTGAGAATGCTCCAGTTCAGGTTCCTACCTACAGTTATGTCACTGAGGCACTCCAGTCCCACTAAGAATCCTCCAGGTATCCAAGGGATGTCAGAATTTGATAAATCGGAAGTATGGGAGGGTGGGGGAAAGGAACCGGAAATCTGAGGACCTCTTTAAATGTCCTAAATGAATAGAGTGACACCCCTTTTTGCCCCACCCCCCAGCTCATCTTTAACGAATAATAGGCTGAGCTTTTCAAAAGTGACTAGTGATTGTTACCAAGGATCAGGGGTAGCCCTGTTAGTCTGTATCCACAAAAACAATGAGTGTGGTGGCACCTTAAAGACTAACAGATTGAATTGACATGAAACAATGGGTGTTACCATACACACTGTAAGGAGAGTGATCAGGTAAGGTGAGCTATTCCCAGCAGGAGAGCCGGGGGGTGGGGGGGAACCTTTCGTAATGAGTGGATGGGTCATTACTCAAAGTAAAACTATTTCCCCATGTTTACCCCTTCGCCCCCCCCCCCCACCCCCACAGACGTTCTTGTCAACTGCTGGAAATGGCCCAGCTTGATTATCACTACAAAAGGTTTTTTTTTTCTCTCCTGCTGGTAATAGCTCACCTTACCTGATCACTCTCCTTACAGTGTGTATGATAACACCCATTGTTTCATATTCTCTGTGTATATAAATCTCCCCACTGTATTTTCCACCGAATGCATCCGATGAAGTGAGCTGTCGCTCACAAAAGCTTATGCTCAAATAAATTTGCTAGTCTCTAAGGTGCCACAAGTCCTCCTTTTCTTTTTGCAGATACAGACTAACACAGCTGCTACTCTGAAACCTAGCATCCCAAAGTAAATGCTGAACACCCTCTTTAAAAATGAGGCCTCTTGAAGGCGCCTCCAGTTGGGCAGTCAAAATCCCTAGTCGATTCTAAAATGTTTAGCCATAATCAATAACTTGTGCCTGCAGAATGGTCAGTAATCCCCAGCTAGGAAGTCAGCATTTCAGTATGTCAGACTAAAATTTAAGAGTGAAAATTAAAAAAACATTCTCCTGATTCCAGGTAGAATCATCAAAGATCCCAGGCTCTGCCACAGTGACCTGATGTGTATACTCCTCCTGCTAGACTGAAAAACAACTCTGCTCTGGTAGCGAGCATGTCATCAAAGCCTAGAGGTAACAGTGAATTGCACTGTTTTTCATTTCTTTTTCCACAAGTATATTCAGTATTAAACTGAGGTCTTCTCAGCTAGTTCGTCTGTCTCTGCATTTTATCTCTCTGTCTGTCAAGCTCATTAGCATACTTTGACAGATTAGAAGGCTAAGGTCAAACAAACAAATCCCCAAAGAAATATTACAAATTATTGTCACATGTTTTTTAAATACTTTGCTTCTTCAAAGAATTTAATAAGGAACAAAATTGAACTCTGCAGCCCAAATGTTTCTTTTATGGTGGACCCACTTTCCATCCCACCTCCATGTTTTTTTAAAGCAATTAGCTTCTTACAAGTGTATCAATAGTGATAGGCTACCCATCAGACAAGCTGAATTCTATAAATGGGTACCGGAAATAGCTATCAAAGTCTAGAGATGCTGTACAGCATAGCTCAACAAAGAACGTACTTGGGATGAGATGATTCTTCCAGCTAACTTCATGTGGAAACATGAAAAGAAAACAAAAATGTAAACTTTCTCATCAGTAGCCTGATTTATTTGTTGTTGTTGTTGTTGTTTTATTATTATTACTTCTATTATGGTAATGCTTAGAGGTCTATCTCAGCAATCCAGGCCTCATAGTGCAAGGCACTGTACACACTTTTAATAAAAAGAGAGTTCATACTCCAAAGAGCGCACAGACTATATATATATTTTGCAGTAGCACTTAAAGGCACATTGTGCTAGGTGCTGTATATACTTATACCTGCCCCAAGGAGCTTACAGTGTAAAAGGCAAGACATAACAGGTAGGGGAGACAAGCAAGTGACCCACAGTCAGAGAGATGACCAGTTGCCTAGCTGTGGTCAGATTCCAGCCTTCCATGTGCATTATGGCAGTGGTGAGTTTTGAGGAGGGACCTGACTGGATGAGGATAAGGTGGTGACTTTATGGATTGATGAGACAACAGGTGGCTAAAATGAATAAACAGAATTGGGGAGCAGTTGGGGAAAAGTTAAACAATCCTGATTAATTTAATGAGTAGAAGTGTATTTGTATTTTTTTTTTCTTCACATTTCTATTAATTTCCAGACACTTTCATGCTTCAGGACAATATATCTATTTTTTAAGGAATTAATTGTCTGACAGGTATGCAAAGGTACTGTTGCCAAACCTTGTTCATTGCAGGTAAATCATTACATGGCCTAAGACAGTGTTCATTAGCAGCATTGTCAATCAAGTAGGAGTCCTGCCAGAGAACTGCTGATGGTACGACAGGGTCAGAGACGAAGATGTTCAGTCTCTATTCATCCATCAGATTTTTTTTTAAATCAATTTACAGCATGATAATTGAGTCAAGTTTATTGTGCAGCCCCTCAAACAATGCAGGATTTCGGTGATTATAAATTGCTTGATACTGAAGTGGCTCCACAACAGACAAAAAGAGAGAGAGAGAGATTGGAGGAGTGGGGGAAGGGGTGAACAACAAAAGCTAGTTGTTAAGAGAAATATTTTAAAGGCAGAATGCCACTGGAGTAGGCCTGCTTCTGGGGAAGAATGGCTGGGAGATAGCCTTCAGTTAAAGAGGTTGTTCACTAGAGGTGAAGGGCTAAATTGCCAATTCAAGTGGCGGTATCATCTGAAACGATTCCATTGATAAAACTGATGATTCCTTCCTAGGGGAATAATACTGCCATCAAAAGTATTGTTTCTTCTTGCTGTTTTGAAAAACCAAACGATAACCTTTTTCTTTTCATACCTGTAACCATGTGTGGGGTGTGTGTCTATGTGCGGGTACTCATGCAGGGTGGGGGGTTGGGGTCCAGCCCTCTGTGGCATGGGGTTGAGAAGAATTCTTTTCATACTGAAATGAGAAATGAAAAGTCAATTTTGGGGGCAGCAGTACAGGAACCTCCTATGGAAAGAAAAGCCCTTTCCTATCACTCTGACTGTGCCTGGTTTTTCCAGACCAAACATTTTAACACGATATTTCCAGCCTACAAAACTACTTATTTATCACTAATTATTATTATTATTGTTGTTATTTTATGCTAGGAGACTCAGTCACAGACCAAGATCCCCTTTTTCTAGGTGCTGTACAAATACAGAATTAAAAAAAAAAAAAAAAAATTCACTGCCCGAAAGAATTAGGTTTATGGGTGATGCTCCAATGGCATCATACCCATACTTAGGCTAAGGGGTTAAAATGATTGCCTTGCCTTATCTACAGGGTTTCTGTAAAGTAACATTATGCATAAACTTGTGGTTATTTATCTACTTTCCTGAGTTCTCTGTTTGGTTGATTTCAAATGCATGGTAAATAGACACATTTTAAATTTTTGGCATAATTACATTTAAATGTAATTTTGAGAGATTAAAAATGAATGAAATCGGAAGGTGTTTATATTGATGAAATTCACCTAAAAAATGAACCACTGAAAACATCTATATAGCAAATCCCAAGGTGTGTTCTTAAACTCACCCTCATATGGGCAATGGTGCGCTCTGGCTTTTCCCTCAGATTCTGACTCCTTTCTGGAACTCATCAGGATGATGCTGAACATATTTAAATCTTTCCCATAAAAGGTTTAGTCTAAGTTGCTTCTCCAGTACTTGTTTGAACATTAAATATGCAAATAATCATCATTACACTTCCAACAATTACACATGTTTGCGAGCACCATGTCAAGTACTGGCAGCAGTGCAATCATTTGTAAAGACAAATATTCCATTCCAAGAGATGTCATGCTGCTTAGAAGATTTCTTTTTGTATTAGTAGCCACACTGCTGCTTCATAAAGTGTGCAAATGAACGTGACAGTGCTGCCAATAGCTGCCAGTTCCTTCCTCTCGGCAGAGCAGATGTCAATCAACCATCCCAAACAGACAAGGCCTCGGTACTGCTGCAGACATTAAACATGTAGGATGTAGAGGGGAGGGCACAAACAAAACAGGCATCTCACAGACTCAGTGTACTCCCTCACCCCCCCACGAGGAGGCCTGAGGCCTTTAGAATATTTTAATTTCTGATTTCTGACTATATTATCATGTGTTTGTAACAGAGGAATTGTAATTTGTAGCTCTGAGGTGATATGAAAAGATGCCTGAAACCACATGCAGCTGCAGGAGTGTGTGGCAGGTTTCTCTGCTTTCCTCTCTTTCTCTTTTCTCTCTCTCCCTCCCTCTCCTCTTGCTCTTTATGTAGTTATGGATAATTGTCACCATTCACTTTTATCACATCCAAAGTAGCAGCTTAGAGAAGCTGCGACTTTAGTCAGGACTAATCTTTCCTCCTCCTGAAGTGGGAAAATCCCAAGTATTTCAGGGTCCTATTGATAACCCTTGTGCTCTTTTTCCATAAAAGACAGATGACTCTGGCAAGCTTGGGAGACTGCAGATAATGGGATTGACTTGGTACTTAAATCTCAGTGAACCAAGACAGCATAAGTAATTAGTGAATTGGATCCATACTGGGGTGCTAATGATGGCTAATACTGCCCCACACCATTCTAAAAACCACAAGATGCACATCCATCTCACTCAGATAAAACCAAAGGGACATTGCTTTGCAGGCATCATTTATTTCTTCCTCAGTACAGAATTTATGCCCCTTAAAAAAAAAATCTAATTTTCCAGAAGTGACATGCAGAAAAACAAGTGACCATCCTGTCAGCAGAGTTCATTATGATCACATATACCTCTGGTGTTTTTAATTAAGAAAGGCTAATTAAGAGAAACTATGCATTTATCTTCTTATCTAGTTGTCAGGGGAAAAAGTCACAAACACTAACTATACATTGTTTGGAGGGGAGAGGCAGGTTTGTTCCTTTGCGGATTTTTTTTGTTTGTTTGGGGTTTTTTAGCTTTAAACAAACTAAACCCTCTCAAAGAGGCAGGTAATCACCTGTTTTTGTAAAATAAAGTATTATTTTTTTTCCAGGACTGGTGTTTCTAACTTTGAAGAAAGCATAGTTTCACTTAATGCCTTGGTTTTCCCCCTCGACTCAAATAATTGCAGAGTTTTGGTGTACAAACTTGCCTTCTGACTCATTTTTCTTTCCCCACAGAGTGATAGCATTTTATCAGGATAATTTAGATAAATGCCTTTCCACAGAGTTTGCTTATCCTTCCAGGAGCTATGATCGACAAAAAGCCACATAAGATGAATGGCGTCGTGTTTTGGTCAAACGTATTCTCGTCTGAGAGTTGAAGGGGTTTGAAGGCGGGGAGAATGTCTGTCTGTTTTCCTAAGATTTGATCATCAGAGAATACAACCTTCTATGCCCTCCAACTTGTTACAATGGGTGTGTTTGTACATATATATAGATAGATAGATAGATAAGGTCTCGTTCATATTATATATAAAACCAGGGAGCTCTTATTGGAAGATGCATAGAACTAATCAGACCATGCTAGCAACATGATTGTATGGAGATAAGGAGAGAGAGGGAGAGAAAGAAATGTGTCATATTGTATGAGACTGAGAACCCAGACACCCTTTAGTCTTTGTGCTGCCAGCTGAGCTTTAAAGACAGACAACTGACTCCTGCCTCTTTCGGTCAGTTTCTTATATGTAATTTTTCCTGGCATTATGGGATTTAGAAAAGGTGAGGCCCAGGGCATGCCTGAGGTTTGACATGCAAAGGGTTAAGATGCACTATCATTGGTGAGCAACAGCAAAGCAGCCTCCACCAGACCTTTTCTTTTCTTTATTAGTATATGGCTGAAATCTCTCTTTTTCTGAGTATCAGAGGAATCTTTATTCTGCTCTGAGTTGTTTCAGTGAGTGTCTTGGAAGGTGCCTTTGACAATAGTAGAAGTGCCTTTTTAAAGAGACCTTTCTTCATATTTAAAATTTGAGGAGAAAAGCTATTTAATATGAGAGCCCTCAGTTTCCCCTTCTCAATCTGTAACTGATTAGGAGGCATTCAGAGGTAATGTAGGGTGAAAAGATGGGCACATGCTCAGCTGGAGAGGCGGAAGGGGGGCTGGTATGGGTAAAGATCTGAATTGGATTAGCACCAAAGAAAGTTTAGAGTTTGGATGGGGAGCTAGACTATGAGCCTGGAGGCAGGCTGCCCTTCATCAGCACAAACACTATCACCTCAACAGCTCTGCTTTATTAAAAACCAGGAGAGTCTTCACGGAGATAGTGCGCTGAAAATTGTAATTTTAATGACATCCTTTATAGCAGCACTGGAGATGTTTTTTAAAGAGGTTTTCATTTATTTGTAAAAAGAAAATGTATGTTTTTAAAGTAAGACTGAAGTTTAATAAAACTCAAATCAAATCTGGTCCTTCTGGGCTCTGAGTGATGCTCTCTGTACAGTACCACGCTGCCCTTTTGCTCTCCCATCTCTTCCATGACCTTTAGGCCTTTGTATTGTCCTCACAAAAGTACTTCCTCATTGTATGTCTGCCATGAACGCAGAACCCTGAAAGACATCAGTCATTACATGGGGAACCTAGATCCCAGTTTTCAATGCCTAGAGAGGGATATCATTGTTAGGTAGGGGTCCACCTTCTAACAAATGAGAATATCTATTGCTAAGGAAGGTGCTTCTTTCTAGGGTTCTTATTAGAACTGTTCCCCTTCCCTGACATTAGCTTTGGAAGATCTTATTTGCCGTTCTCCTTTAACGAGGTTACAGAACCGTCTGTCACTAGCACGGTGAGGCTGTTTGACTTTAAAGAGTTTTCTAGCAGAGAGAGGGATTGCTCCTTCCTTATACCTTTTTCCATCTATTTATTTGTTACTCCCACAGCTGCTTTTCCAACTAGAAATACTACAAAAATTTGCTGACATTGCTGGAAATAGTTGTAACACTAGACAAATTGCAGCCAAAATACTACAGTACATAGTTTTACTTCTGAGATATTATTACCCATTTTGCCAAGAAAAAAAGGAGGCTTTACAAGAAATCAGAAGAAATTAAGCCAGAACAGACATCAAAGCTATCCAGTTCCACCTTAGACTTACACACACTCTTAGCAGAATTACAGCGCTTGTAGTACCCAGAAAAAGATCATCCTCGTCGACATCACGGTCCCTTTCGAGAACAGGACCACGGCCTTCCGAGAAGCTCGAGCTCGGAAACTGGAAAAATACGCCCCTCTGGCCGACACCCTGAGAGCGAAGGGCTACGAGGTGCAGCTGGAAGCCCTGATCGTCGGAGCCCTGGGCGCTTGGGACCCCTGCAACGAGCGTGTGCTGCGGACCTGCGGGATTGGTAGACGCTACGCACGGCTCATGCGGCGCCTCATGGTCTCGGACACCATCCGATGGTCCAGGGACATCTATATCGAGCACATCACCGGCCACCGACAGTACCAGGAGGAGTGAGCCGGTACGACATTGTGCACACACTGTGGGAAAGAGACTGAGAGGCCTTCCCCATAGGACCGTATGAACTGGAACCGTAAACCCACTGAACATTAAACCCCACCAAATGAGGGTAGACCCATCCCCACCCCCGTATTCACTCACTATACCCAGCATACTGAACATAGCCGTTGTGTGGATAACTTACCCCATATCTCGATGTCTGTACTCTGACCGGTTAAACTTCCCCCAGTCGGGGAGATTGCAGATTATTATGTGATCCTTGCTCCACCAGCTCCTAAATCGAATTTTGCACCCCTTGATAATCTGTACCTTATCCCCTGACAACCAGAAACTTCTATGCTTGAACTCTGTACCGTTCCTTATTTCAACATTATCTTAATAAAATTATTAAATCTGTTCTTATCAGTTTAATATCTGATACGTCCTCTATCTGAGGACTATATATTAAATGGTATTCCATCTTTTACCGTTGGCTAAAATCAGGCCCATAGCTATCATGAAAAGGAAGAGGTCATTTTTAGGAAGATGTTGACTGTCCACTTAGCATTCTACCAAACATTCCTTTTCTTAAAGTTTGTGATTTCTAAATCCTTTCTAATAAGAATTGGAAAGTTACATTAAAAGAAAGGTATTGCACATGAGCTTGATGTTCTAAACCATAATGTTTGCAGGATAAAGTAGAATGGACTATACTGACTGACAGAGGTTCTTTTGGATATCCTGGGGAGAAATCAAGATAATTTCCCGCCCACCCATCAGAACCATATGAGGGAGGGGGGGAGTTTGCAGGAGCAGTTATTTTAAAAGTATTTTCAACAAGGAAAATAGTGTATAAGGATGAATTCAGAATGACTCTGCTCTACTAGCAAATGACTATGGAATGACTGCTGTAGAAAAGTTTGTAGTGCACACAGATATGTAGAAAAGTTTATGTGAAAGAAAGTGGAAGCTAAAGCGAAAACAAACAAATGCTTCATTTGACATTATGATTTCCCCACTACTTGATTAGGCACACATGGCTGACAAAATATAGGATAAGAAATAACTGCTTCTGTTTTAAAAAACAACTAGGAATACTGTACTCTGCTTTCTAAAATCAACATTCTAGGTAATGCTGATGAGGTACTATAATTAAAAACAATTCCCTAAACTTACCAAATAATCCTGAAATCTGCCGGTTGCTGGCACATTTCCACTGGTGAAGTTTTGAAAGCAGGGTTTAAAAAATTTAGGAATAGTTTTTGTTTGTTTGTTCCTGACCACTGATAGCATGAGCTAGCAGCTGGTGTGAGAATAAAGGAAAATGTGTGTGTATTGGCAGCAGACAATTTATAACATGAAGCGATTATTCTCTCAGAGTCTTAAACATCAGAACTTGTGTCTTAAAAAATAATAATTTGCTTGGACAATTTTACAACCAACCATTTAGTTTTTTCCCATTTTTCCTCCTTCAAAGATGTGTTGGAATTTGTAACCAACAAGATACATAATTTATCAATCTTTTTCTTTTTTTTTCTTTTTTTTTTCTTTTTTTTTTTGAAAATGGGATTTTTCAATCTTGTACCTTTTAAAGCTCTTTTATGGGGTGGCTTGGTAAACCTACATCTCCACCTAGTGGTTTCATGGAACAGTTGAGCAATTATTTTTGCTGCAATATTAGCACCAAGATAGTTTTTACATTGTAACACCAGTGTGAAGAAATTAGATCACTGATTTTCTTTTTAAAATAGAACTATTTTAGGAACATAGGTAAAAATTGAACGTTGGCTTTCCATTGTTCTATAAACTACAACAATGATTCTTTCTTTCTTCCTTAACGTTTGTTAACATTTTGATCTTTTGACAAAACGACCATCTTTTGGTAGAGCATGGGAGCACCCCACTCATCAGTCACAATGGCAGTTTTGAGGGGCATAATTCCCAACTGGCCTAGTCCCAAATGTTAGACACCTGTCGTGACAACAGCCCAAAAAGGGGACACAAAATATTGTTCAAGGAAGCAACTGAAAATGCTGTGAAGATTCTTGTCCTTAGTGTAAATAATTCTCTCTATAACCTCACTTTCAGGATTATTTATTTCTGATGTACACAATTTTTAGAAATAGCAGTGAGGGGGACCAGGGTGGAATGTATGTGACTATGAGATGAAATGAGGGATGGCCCTCAAAATGAGGGGCATTTGAGGGGTATGATTTCGCTTGCGGATAAGGCTAGCTGTGTCTTGTGCCAAAGCTCCTGAAGGCTTTTCTTCAGTTGACCAGAAAACAGTGATAGAAAGTACCACCAGATGCTCCTCCCCTGGGGTGTAAAGAATTGACTGTATCTGTGATAGTCCCATTCCCTGCAAACCTCGAAGTGGCTGTATATTGTTCCACCAATTCACCACCAGGTCAGCCCCTATTTTAAGCACACTAATGTATCTGTTTATTACCTAAATATTCACTACACAATCAAAGCAATTGTGCTTCTTGAATACAAATAAAAACATTACATTTTAACAATAAAAAATAAGGTTAAGAGAGGCACGGTATCCTATTCCCCCCAACCCCCAAATATTTTATCCTTATCAGGTATTGCTCTGGTTCCTCTTTCTTGCCTCAGGATTGCCAGTTGGCTACATATCAGTGAAGAGCTGGGTTTTGTTCAGATTATACACCTCTTTTTTGCTACAGAGTGAGTAGGTGATTACACGCAGTGCATACAGTTAAGCACATGTATAAGTCCTGGCAGGATCGGAGCCTTATCTAAGATAGGAGATGTATTATAAATTAAATGCTACTTGTAATAAAATATATTAAACTGATTGAAGGTGCTGTAGCTGCTAATGGCCTAGAATGTACAATAATCCTTCACTGTAATGTAGAATCCACATGTCAGAAACATGTACTAACTCAGAGTTTAATTAATGCACATTAACATATATACGCAGAGGGAGAATATATGAAGAGCGTGCCCTGGGACACAGTTAAAATTTTCGCAACTTCAAACTTAGGGAAATTTGGAAACTCTCCAATTCAGCAATTTAAAATGATTAAATATTATCTATCATAAAATTGTCTTAAAATTGAGTAAATGGGAAAAAGATAGTAGAAATATGGCTTTGTTGTGCTAATGAGTTAATCCAACCTTAAATGTTATTTTCCACAAATAAAATAAATATTGTTTTCTTGCATGGCTTGGATTGTGAGATGACCCGCAAATAATCAAATCAAAACATCAGCCCCAAACTACCTAGCAACCACTGGATTCTTTATCTCAGGGATGATTGAGGCTACCGGGCCAAAGGTCAATACTGGATTAAAACAGAGGGCTACCTGTATAGCGAAAGGAGGACACGTTTGGCAGGGTGGGGTTACACTGGGGTTTTGGTAGATGGGAAGTGCTGTGATACGAGATCACTTTTTGGAAGCTGGAGGGAAGGTTGGGACAATTGTCAATGTAGAGTTGTTGGCTCTTCCCACGTCCTCCTTATTGTGCTTTTGGTTGTCCACAGCTTTACCTACTGGGACCCCCAACTTCTCTGGCAACACACTCCCATCCCCACAACTAGAGTTGAATTTGAACAGAATTTGGGCTGAGTCCTCCTGGGTTGCTGAATTCCTTTTGAATTGCCAAGTGCTCTGGCTTACAAGTACTTCAGGGCAAGCCAAATCAAAGAACATGTTAAGCTAAGTAAGAACTGAATGGGGAAGGCCCAGACTCCTTTGCTGCATTCAATATAAAAGGGAATGGGGAAAGGGAACACTGTGCAAGCTCTTCCCTTACACAAATGCTGCAGAACCCAAAGTCACCATTTAAGGTAAAAAATGGATGGGAATAAATGTGAAAATGTGGTCATTCTTCCCCACCCCGTTCCCGATTTTTTAGTTGAAATTTGCAATTTCAATGACATTTTTATCAACATTTCAGAGTTGGGGGAAAAACTGCCATCTCTAAAGCTGGTCTGGAAAAAAGGAAACAAAATGAAAATGTCATTGAAATGATTTTTCCTGTTTATGACGGTGTTTGGAAAATAAAAATTTGGAGGCTATAGAGGGGAAGAACCATTCTGGGGTAAATATCCCAGAATTCCTGCATGTCACCCAATAGTGTTAGGTGGCAATCATCTGTCCTATTGTGTTAATCCCAGCGAACAGTCTGAATTCTTTAACTAACCCAAGCAGCTAAGAGAGCGTAGAGCAAATGAGCACTCTTCACTGACTGCTAAGAAAACAAAGGGTGTGTCTACATGGGGATAGAAGACCTGCGACACTGCTGTGGCTAGTCCGGGTCAGCTGACTTGGGTTCACAGGGCTTGGGTTGCAGGGCTAAAAACTGCTGTGTATACATTCAGGCTCAGGTTGGAGCTTATGATCTGGGACCCTCCACCCTCACAGGGCCATACCTGTTGATGATTGACTTATATAAGGGGTTGAAGTAACCAGAGCTACTCAACAGACATTTTTTTGTTTTTCCTGGTTGTAAAAAGCACAATCCTACACTAGAGGTAGCTCTAAAAAGAATCTAGAAAACTACTTACCTAGCTGGGAAAAATCCATACATAAAAAAACCCCCAAAACCCACGATGCTTTATGAAAACCTTGTGCCTGAAATTTTTCAGGTATAAATAGAGAATTTGTGTTCGTGAAAGGAGAGAAATTTCATGTCTGCATTCAAACAATTCCTTTACCTTTAAAAGAATTGCATGAAACATAAAAAGCAAGCAAAACTTACTGCTGAGCTGAAGCCCTTCAGCTCATCTCTGAGGGTATCTCGGCTCAAAAAGAGAGGATGGTGACTGGTCTGCATTAGCTACCTTCATCTGCTACATGCTAATACATTAGCTCACTAATTTAGCTACTCAGGACAATTACTGAAATCTTCCAGTAAGTTTGGAAGTTAATGTTTGTACCATGAAGCATTTAGTGAAAAATCTGTGCAACAAAGATCCAGATCATGAAACTCGGGTTCTCGTACCCAATACATTTGTTTCAATATGATGAAATTCAAAAAAAACCCAGAAAAGTTAGGAGTCCTCTCTATACCTAAGACTATCCCATAGTACTTACCATACAGATGTAAACACCACCGTCAATCTACAGGGACTGTCTGGTTCTCTGAATGGGTCTTGTCATTGTTCAGGGCCTGGTTTGTAGAAATGATGAACTCCAATTGAAGTCAATGAAGCTGTGGGTACTCAGAGATTATCTCACTGCACCAAATGCTCTTGATTTCACAGGCATCTGTGATGAATTCAGGGTAGCAATTCCTTATTGAAGGGTATAAGTCAATTCCATTAGAAAATATATTTTGATCCCTTCCCTTCAAAAACTTTTCAGCACAATATTTCTCATTGGTTGTCTCTTCTTGACGTTTTTGTTTTCGTTTCTGAGTTGAGGCGTTGAAAATGTGGAGTTTGTTTTAAGCAATTGCTCTACATTTTGGTCTAACTCATGCTCAGCAGAGAGCACATGTTACTGTGCTTCTCTTCCAATAGCACAATTTCCAACCCACCCTTTGCAAGGAGACATGTGGACATTAGACTCTTTGGCCAACTGCATGCTGGAGACAGAAAACTGCAGAATCTACATGGCTAGTCACCAGTATGGAGAAGTGACTCTACCTCCCCGCCCAGGGCCATCCCTAGGGGAGGTGTGGGGCCTGGGACAAATCAGCGTGTTTGGGCCCCCCCTTTAACATTTTTTATACAGGTGAAATCTGGTGTGGGGAGGGGACAGCAGTGCTGGGCGAGGGGCAATGGAGATTCACAGGGTGGCACATGTGCTAGGGGCGAGGGGGGTCCCAGAAAAGGGAGGGGTCTGGGGCGGAAGGGCAATAGATGGGGTCAGCCTGGTCCTGGTATGTTCTGGTAGTGCTAGACGCTGGCGGCCAGTGCGGTGGCAGGCAAGCAAGAAAAATAAATACAATGTGTGCTTCCCACCGGTAGGTGCGGGCCCGACCCCCACCTCTGGCATCAGGCCCCCTGCTAACTCCCCGGGCCGGCCTGGCCACCCGAACCCCTATCCCCACCTTTCCAAAACAATTAACACATTTGGAAATAGAGCCCTCCCTACCCTCATCCTCCAGCAGCAGCTCCTGTCCCATGGGGCTGAGCCCACCTCCTTGCTCCAGGCATTGCAACCTGGCACATGGGTTGCAGCGCCATTCAGGTTTGGCCTGGCCACCCATCTGTCATGACAGATGGGCGGCCAGGCCAAACTTGAGTGGTGCTGCAACCCCACACACCAGGTTGCAACACCATTCAACTTTTTTCCAGGCCAAACCTGAGTGGCATTGTGACTCCATGCACCAGGTCACTATGCCATTCAACTGGGGCCCCTCTCAAATGTGGGGCACAGGGAAAATTGCCCCTTTCCCCACCTGGCCCACTTCCCCCAGGCAGCCCTGCCTGTGGCTGCTGCAGTCCCTCAGACCTGACAGGGTGAAACACATTATGGACTCAAAAAAGAGAACAGGTCCCACCCCCCGCACACAAATGGCAACTTCTGTGAGCACCATAACAAAATTACTGCTCTCCTTCTCCCTCCAAACTGGGGCACTTCTTAGGAGTGGAGGTGGGTGGAAAGGTAACCGCTGTTTGCAGCAGCTCTTCAGCAGAACCCAGCAGATGCAGTTAGGCTCCAGTTTCCTTTAAGGCCATTGGGGCCATGGTTGGACTTCATTGCTCTTGAGCCAGGCCTGCCATATCACTTAGAATTTGACAATAAAAAATTGGTCAAGAAATACTTAGAATCCATGTTCCTTTTCACTCTGAGATCATTATTTTTGTGTACTAGAATCCCAAAATATTAAATCTCTGTTTCTGCCCAACTGAAAACCCATTTATCTGAGCAATATTTCAAACAACCTCTAGAAATAGAATGCATTTCTGATTTTCATTAGAGTTTCTCAAAACCCAGTGAAGTACAGAATTTCTGTTTGTGAGGTAAGAGAAGAGGAATAGAGGTGTCAGATTTTGAGACAAAAAGAAGCGTGTCATCCATGTTTAACATCATATGTTTTAGTTGAGCAAGCTAAATCACAGAAATATGAAGCTAAAATTAATGGCTCCAAGGCCATACTGAGTTGAAGAGGGCAACCTTAATGCATCCCTTGATTCAGATAAAATGGTTGAGATATAAACCTGTTTGTAATTATCAGAGCCAGAGTTAAGAAGCTTGAACCAGGATTCAAAGTTTGCACTGAAACTATATTTAGACACTGCAGAGAAGAGAATGTCCTAATTCACTCTATCAAATGTTTCCCTCATGTTGAGTGGAATTATCGGCGAAGGATTTAAGGAGTCCTGACAAAAGGCTGTGCTAACCACCAGTTGACATCAGTTGCTGGCCCCATTTCTCACATATTAGGATCACTTTTACCAGAAAGAATAATTTCTAATCTAAATCTTTTACAGTACCTAGATTTTGCAACCCAAATTAGTTTGAAATCTAGGGCTGTAACTAGAACAGATTTCAGCAGGATCAAGGCCCTAATTCCCATTATAACTGTGTAAATTAAAGTGAATTCAATTAATGCTGGGTGGAATTTGTGTACCTTATATCCAATAGGTAGGCCCTGTCATGAGCTGGAAGAGCAAAAGAGAGAAGTATTCCAAATTTGAGATAATTTTGTGAGTTTAGAATGGCATTTTATTTTTATTGCATACGAGATCAATGATTTTGCTTCTAAAGCAGACCTTTATAGCTTATCAATCCATATCTTCAGAAGGAGTTACTGAGATCTTGGTTTCCAAATATAAGTTAATTTATTTTCTATGCCTTGATCCAAATCCCACTGAAGTCAATGGGAGCTTCGAAATCTACTGATGAAAAGCAGAATATAAATCCCAAGTATTATTATATTGTGGTGGCTCCCACAGCTATGGGGAAATGAAAACTGGGACATGATCAGACATCTCAGTTGTCTTGACCTCAACATCAAATGTTGCATGAGAGATATATGGGATGTGTGATCAAGAAACATGAATAGGCTCTTCTTGTACCAATTACTAATCTCTATATGTCATCTAGTCCTACCTGTGTAAGTAAAGCATTTATAGCTATTCTGGAGGAACAGCCCGCCGGGTAAGTGTATCTGTTGAATGTCAAATAGTGTTGAATACTGTGTTGAAGTTGCCAACTAATATTATGCTGCTACTCTCCTTATCCGTTAGTAGTACAATTAGTTTGTGAAAGATGTTAGAATCTTCTTTGTTTGAGACATTGACATTGTTCAGTGCCATAATGGGATCATTTATATCTCGCTAGGAATATATGACCCTCTTCATATTTTGCTGTGTCTAAAAGTTAAACTTTAAGGCTGAGATGTTTCAGAGCCACTTAAGGGATCCATCTAGACTTCGAAGAAAAGTTTTTTAATATTGCTATCACCACTTAGTCTTTTCTTTAATATCTGGAGACTTCAGATTCTAATTTTTTTATTTTATTTATTTATTTATTTTTGGTTCAGGGTTGGTTTGTTTGTTTTCAAAGAGCCACTATTTTAAATTAAATGGGACTACTTAGCCCTTTTACATTCCAAGACAGCAATTTAAATTATTTATCCATGACTGGCAGAGGGATTAATACATCCTAAAGGACATTCCCCTGCAGGTTTATTAGGGGGAGACATGCGTGACAAAAGATAACAAACAGTCTGCCCTTTAAACCACTACTTAGAAACAGGGTGCATTTTTCAAAAGCATTCAAGCGACTTAGGAGTCTAACTCCCATTGATTTTCAGTAAGATTTGGTCTCCTAAGTCACTTTTGAAAATGTAATTTAGGCACTTTTGTAAATTTTTCCCAGATTCAACATCTAGATCCCAATTCATCCCAGAAAACAGAAAGCCTTGGTCATCTGCTCCATATGGCTACAAGCTTTGAATCATTAATACCAACAAGCTGAAACAGAAATGAGAACTATTAGGCAAGGAGAAGAGAAAATACTTTGCTGGCTAACCGTGTATCTCTGAACTATAATCTTGCAATAGCACAATCTGATTGGGGGAGGAGATTTTGTTCTATTTTGCTGTTAGCTTTTGCACAAGTCTGTAAAGACTTTGATCCCTGAAATGGCTTGAACATCCTTTTCAATGGGATGAGTACCTGTTTGCTCTGACACAGTGGTAGCCAGATCCCATCTGTCTTTTATTTCACTTATTTTTGAAGGTCTCTCACCAAGCTTTGGCTTTTAACTTTTACTCTAGTATTCTAGAAAAGTCACAGACTGAGATGTCATCTTCCCAGAGGTCTACACACACAATTATTTAGACTAAAAGGAAGAATCACTCAGATCTGACAGCAACAAGAACTGCTCTGCTGAAGGTCACTCCCATACTTCTGTGATCTCTCCACTGGCTTCAGAGACCTCTGAGTCTTTTAAAATCCAGCTCTCAGCTGGAAAGCTAGAATCACCCTGAACAATATGCCAGCAGAGCATGTGAATACCACAAGCCTTGCTGGACTTTCTGCTGGAGCTTATAATATTAGTGATTCCTGAAATGTGTGGCTCCCAGCAGTTATAAATTTCACAGGTTATGTTAGCAAGGCTCTGTGAGACCTTACTCATTGTTCTGCTAACACAAGATATCAGCGTGCAATAATCTGGAGGACCACATCGGAGGTTTCAAAAGAGTTATAAGCTCCTCCACCATCCTGTAGCATTTGTTATTCTTGTGATGACCATGTGATGGAAAATGTGTCAATAAAGTCACAAGCAAAATTTGCTCAGTCATTTAATTTCTGAGCTTCAAAATTTTATTTTTTTCAACTTTAAGGATACTTTAGGAATTTCTCAGACAAAAATATCATTATGATGGAGTTAAATACATTCACTTTCAAGATGCATTAATAAAATATTATAGTTTAAATAAAAAATAAACTAGCTGGAAATTCAGGTTAATGTTCTAATACCAACCTTAATTCTACCCCTTTATTCCAACCCACCCTTGATGTACAGATTCCAGAGACTAAAAGGAAGGACTATAATCTGTATGTTGGATCCTGTGTGCCATTTAACTATAATTTTACAATTCACTGACACACTTTTTATGGACAGACAGAATTGTACAGCAATTACCAATATGAAGCAATAGGCTGTAATTTATAACGTAACAGTATCACAAATACCACAGTGCTGTTCCTGAATGTCCCAGGAGATGGTGAAGCTGGCAGCCATGATGGTGAAGCTCGCTCCTTCCCCGTCTCTCATCATTCACTCATTATTTTGTCCACCAATTAGGCCTAGTTTCTGACACACCAATTTCGATTCACTGATTTCCGGTTTCATACACTTCTTGTTTACTAGATATGACCTTAACACAGTCCTTCAGTTATATCAGTAGGCCTTTTCATTTGGACTAATTCAATCTTTCTGTCGCTTTTTTGCACCTTTTCCCATCAACATTTATTATTATAAGTCATTGTGACATTTTATGAACTTTCGCTCACTTTTTACAGTTCAGCTCACAATTAGGGTACATTTGTTGGCCCAGTTATCACAATGGTGCCTACTTAATGCTTGACTGATAGTATTTGCATTGTAGCCTCTCCAATAGCAAGTATAAAGATGTACAGCGGTAATGACTAAAAAATCAGTATTTACCAACAGCTACCACACCATGATGTCTAAGTTCCCTTTATTTAGACAACAAGACTGTTTGATGTACTGTGATCTGGTAACTCTTTAATAAGTGTTTCCCATAATGATTACCACCATATTTGGTACAGGTATTTCCACTATTTCCCAAGTGTTTCTCCCTCTGTAGTCACTATTGTGAACTAGTTCAAGTTTTTTTTTTTTTTGCCATGCAATCCTCCTTTTCCAAAAATGTTTGCCCCAGCATAAATGTACTATGCAAACGCCTATCTATGGGTGAAACACTTGCAGAGGAACTGAGATAAGGCACCTTTCTGCCATGCATGTCACAGGAGGATTTCTTTCTTGGAAGGAAGCTTGTATAGTGCCTGTCCACACAATCTAGATCCCTCTTGTGTTATTTGCCCTGCCTTTGATGATCATTAGAAATAATCAAATGTTCAAGAGATGAGAAATTACATAGACTGTGATTATTGATGTGGAACTTAAAAATTCATTTAGTGCTTGATATCTCTTTCACTCTTTCTGAAGGTGACGGTAGTTAGTAGAAGTTTAAAAACAACAACAACAGAGTGACAGTAGTTATGCTTTAAGAGTCAGTGTACATTTATACTGTACATACCTGTCATTTTTAGGTACACCACTTAATGGAGAGATTGTAGTATTTTTTTAAAACCAAACTGGAGTCCTTTCAGTATAATTCAGCTTATTTTAATAATGAACACATGTTTACCATCTATCCGGCCTGTTCTTTTGCAGCTTTGGAAAGAAGGAAAGGAAGGAGAAGAAAGGAAGGCAACAGTCCTTTCCCTGATTCCCCAAATAAATTCCTTTGCTCCTTATTTCTCTAAGACGGAAGTTATTTCAGCCACAAATGGAGTGGAGTAGGGGAGGTTAGGTTAAGGCATTTTGGATGGGAGGTGTTAGGAAAGATACAGAAATTAATTGATGCAGTTCATTAGTTTTACAAATATTGCATGAGTTTATCACATGATTCTGGAAAGAGAATGCAAAAATAGTTTCTAGCTGCTAAAACAACACAGGTTATAAATGTCTTATTATCTGTTTGTTGTCCATCTATAATTAGGATGTTGCTGGGGTTTTTAAATTTCAAAATTGTTGTCATTCTGTATTAAATCTTGTTCTAAGAAAGTATCATAGATTATATGTTAAGAAGAAGGACAATCAGCTTGTCAAGCAGTTATGGCAATAGGCAAGAAAAGCTGGACTGCAGTCCTCGAGCTTTGCACCTGTCCTGCAGAAAGAGAATGCCTTCAGGAAAGGTGTAACTTGATAGTTTGGGGACTTTAGGTGCAGGTCTCTAATCAGCAGACTTCCAGAGCAGCGGTGAGTAGAGCTGGGTAAATCCAATTTGTTTTCAGGAAAACCCTTTCGGAGGCTTCTGCTTCACCCCCCACATTGTATTTGAATTTGAAGGCTGTGCAATATCAACATCAAAGCTATAAGTGAATGTTTATGATAGTTTAGTGGAAGCTTAAACCATTAGTACATGTTTGCCTTTTTTTTTTTTTAATTTTTTGCATTTTATATATGAGGAATGGCAGTCTTTTTTAAGTGAAACGGCCTTTCACTTTAGCAAATGTCCCACATTTATTTTGTCCCATCTAAAAAACTCTGATATACTGGTGGCAAATATGGTTCAGTCAATAAGAGAAGGCTTCCAAATTAAAAATCACATACACACACAAGACCGATGTGAAATTTCATGCTATCTAAACTGTGACAGGGTCGGGCCAGATGGCTACCGGAGAGTAATAGAAGGCAGATATATTAGCCTCAGGTTAAGTAGGTCCCTTTTCCCTGGGTAAGGTAACACGGAAGGTTCCAGAACAATCAGGAACCTTCTGGAGACAATTAAGACAAACAGGCTGATTAGAACACCTGTAGCCAATCAAGAAGCTGCTAGAATCAATTAAGGCAGGCTAATCAGGGTACCTGGGTTTAAAAAGGAGCTCACTTCAGTTTGTGGTGTGCGTGTGAGGAGCTGGGAGCAAGAGGCATTAGGAGCTGAGAGTGAGAACACGGACTGTTGGAGGACTGAGGTGTACAAGCATTATCAGACACCAGGAGGAAGGTCCTATGGTGAGGATAAAGAAGGGGTTGAGAGGAGGCCATGGGGATGTAGCCCAGGGAGTTGTAGCTGTCGCACAGCTGTTCCAGGAGGCACTCTAGACAGCTGCATTCCACAGGGCCCTGGGCTGGAACCCGGAGTAGAGGGCGGGCCCGGGTTCCCCCCAAACCTCCCAACTCCAGGTCAGACACAGGAGGAGATGACCTGGACTGTGAGTTCACAAAAACAGCCAAACTGTGGGCTGCCGTGAAGCTCCAAGGCGAGCAAATCCACCAATAAGCGCAAGACCCACCAAGGTAGAGGAGGAACTTTGTCACAAAACATTCATGAATATTTCAGCTTTCACGAAGCCAAATTCCCAGAATGAAAAAAGGCAGTATTGCCCAACTCTTATTTTAGATTTAAATGAATTTTGTAACCTAGACCCTGCACCATTACTTCAGTGGAGCTCTGTCAGTGCATGGGTCTTCCTGGATGAATCATATTTCAGGATCAGGACTCTAGACCGTATATTTCCATATACACATGGATTTCTGTGCAGTACCGTAATATGGCTGTACAGTGGCAGCCTCACACTTCAGGACAAAGGTTTGTTTCTTAGGAAGGATGGCCGCATGGTTATGGTGTTAGCCCAAGACTCAAGAGCTAGCAGTTCAATTCCTTATTATGCTACAGACTTCCCATATGAGGTTGGGCAAGTCATGTCATCTTTCTGCTGTGCCATCTGTACCTCACAGCACTGTTGTGAGGAGAAATGTATATGACTGGGAGGTGCTCAGATACTACAGTCATGGAGGCTGTTTATTAATGTCTCAAATACCCAAATCTGCTGGGACTCCATATGAGCTCATTTTGAAGAAGTGGCTTGCTTTTCATTTGTTGCGTTGTGCAAAAATCAGTTGTATATTTTGCCCTGGGAAATGGGATCAATTTGTATTTACTTAGCCCTAAGACTCTTACACAGAAAGCATGTTTGTCAGATATCTGTCATGCCATTATCTAGATAATTCCTTTTGATAAGTAGTAACATTTTTCTGAAGCAGTGCTAAAGAGGACTTTGCCCTGGAGTGAACGAAGAGCAGCTGATATGGTTGGAAAAACTCTTTACTTTCTGCTGATATCAGGTACCTGCACTGTGTATGAGAAAGGAGCCATTTTCACATGGGTGAAAATGTCGAAATTACCTAACAAATGATTCTCCAGGTTTGCTGTTTCAAACACCATCTTTTTCTAAGTCTGTCCACTAAAAAGTGCAGGGGAAAAAAGGCGTTCCCGTTAACGCACACCTCTGTGCCCAGGGAACACCGAAGCATCCTCCTTTTTCAAAATAAAACTATGCAGACTACTAGTCTCTAAAACGGTGAGCTAGACCAGGGGTTCTCACAAGCAATGGCTTTGGTGGCCATAGAGTGCGGCCACCAACTCTTGCTCGTGGCCACTCTGACAATTTTTCCTCAAATACTTAATTACCTTTAGGAAAAATAAATAAATATGCACATACACACGTCTAAATCCTTGTAATTTATTTATGCCGGGTTTTTGCAGCCTCAATAATAAAAATAATGTACAGTCGTCTTTATTCTTTACTGAATAGAAACAAAATAAGGTACTTTGCACATTCTTGTCTTTTTTTGTTGTTGTTTCTCTTGCTTTTTGGCTGCCCTTCTTTTTTTTTTTTTTTTAAGATTTGCTGGCTAGTAAGGCTGCTGCTGTGAAAACTGATATTTGTATATTTGTATATATCACTTTTCATAGCAGACTTACTAGCTAGCTTGGAGGCAGTGAAAAGTGATATTAACAAACATACAAATATCGCTTTTCACAGCAGACTTACGCAGTCCCGGCAGGCCAGGGGACAAATTAAGCCATGGATGGAGAGGTGGATAGAGAGGCTGTGGATCAGGGGTGATAGAGGGGGTGAGCCCGGGGCTAGAGCCCGAAGCACCCCAGCCAGGGAGGGAGACTGAAGCCCTGTGGCCAGACCCTGGCACCTGCTACCCCACGGCTAAAGCTGGAAGCCCAAGCCCCACCACCCCTGGGGAGGTGGGGAACTCACACCAGCTGCCTGTTCCTCTGGCATTTGTGGATGCAAAGGAGGGCAAGGCCCAGCCCCTGCTGGCAGCCCCAGGGGAGGAGCCACTGCTCTCCTCTCCTCCCCCCATCACTGCCCAGTAGGCTGTGGCCACAAGAAAAGCCTCTGGGCCATGGTGGCTGCATTTTAGAAACACCAGGCTAGACATTCGGACCTTGATCCTACAATTGATAGCACTTGGACAGATTGCTATGCCCATGCAGAGCCCCAGTGACTTCAGCAAAGAGCACAGTAACTGCAGGACTGGGACCATAAGTTTTTTTTCTCAAAAAAAGTTACAACAGCAAAATGATAAATATTACAAAACTAATCAACTCCTACATGTTAACACTTATGTCATGTGCTGAAACATTTTCCTGAATGATTCTTAATTATTTGCTTATTTGTATTGCAGTAGTGCCCAGAGGCAAAGAGTAGATCTAGATTACACAGTGCCTAGGCCTTATTCCCATCCATACTAGCCCTCCCGGTATGGTGTCCACCAGTGGAAATGTAACCATACTAGTGCAATGGTGGGGGGGTTTCTCCTAAAAAGCTCAGAGATGAGTTGGAGAAGACGGGTACCAATGGAATTAAACTGATGCAGAGAGGGGATTTTATTGTTTACTCCTGACTTGTTTCCTTTCCTACCAGTAACTTTGAGGACTTCTGACATTACAAACCTTCCTTTTAACTTCTTCGCTGTTGGACTTAGGTTCCCATGGACTTTGCTGTTTCTTTAAATGAATTTTTCAGCTGAAATCAGAGTAATGACGGCTATTGAATGAAGGTTGCCATCTCTTGGGGTTTTATTACGAGTCTCAAGGCATTTTGAATGGCCCAGGTCATGGAGTCAAATGAATACATGAGAATCTTAGCTTTCAGGTGTTTAAATGTGTACACTTCTAGGCCTCACAGTTGCAGAGGAAAGCTTGAAATTGTGGCCTGACTGTACTCAAGAGTCTCAAAAAACAGAATGCAAAGAAAAAGAACCAAATATTTCCTATTATTTAAAAAATCTTTTCAGCAAGACTCATTATTTTTGAACATTTGGGGTTAGCAATAACCCATATTCAGCAGCACTGGGGGGGATGTGGGCGTGAGTCATTTGCTCAACCTACTGAATGTGGCATATTTTATGGTTACAAGGCTGTCAGCTGATTCACCCTTTTATTCCTGCTCCCATTTCCCTTCAAAAGCTTAGATTTTTTTTTTCTTCCATGTATGCTTCTCCCCCAACACTCACTTCAACTCCATGAAGAAAACAGATCCTTGGGTAGCTAATGTGCAGTACATGGGGGTAGAAGGCAGGCAAACTCTGAGAGGAACTGACAGGCCCGTTTTCATCTTTTTCAAACATCACCTTTTTTTTTTCTCCCTGTGCCCATCCTCTCTGTGGTGACACTGACCTTTGGCAATCACATGAGTAACACTCACATTGAAGTGTGCTAGCAAGCTGCATTTCTGGATCAGCCTCTTTTGCTTTGCTTCATTGGGTGACAGACATTTCAGTTTTGCTGGAAAAGCTATTTCCCATAATGAAAAATACATTTTGCAATCCATTTTTGCAGTAGTTGCAAAACACATGTGCATTTCCCTAAGCTTGCTGTAGGTGTGGTTTTGTGTGTTATTCATTGTCCTTCTGTTGGTCTAATAAGTATGATGGGAAAATGCCTCAAAAATATATTTTTTACACAATACATGTGATGTCCTTATTTGAAAGATTTCTCATGTGCTATGCTTATCAAAACAGGTACATGGGAAATTAAGTAATTAAAAACTGAGACAAGGTGGGTGAAGTAATATCTTTTATTGGACCAACTTCTGCTGGAAGAGGAGACAACCTTTGGAGCACTTCTTCAGGTCTGGGCTGATGGAACTCAAAATCTTGTCTCTTTCACAAACAGAAGTTGGTCCAATAAAAAATATTACCTCACCTTGTCTCTCTCCTATCCTGGGATCAACATAGGTAAAACAACCCTGCAAACACAAAATTAAAAACTAATCCAGAATAAAATTATGGCCATTCAGTACGCTACTACTGATCTTCACAGACCTCCCATGACCATCCTTGGGATTTCCGTATGCAGATCCTAAATAGCATGTGGATCTTTGGTGTAACTCCACTGAAGTAAATGGCAACTGGATTTATCCCCAGGATGAATTTGGTCAGAAATTTAAAGTAAGACCAGAAAAGCAAATAAATTAAGAAGTAAGGCTGCAACTCTAGCTTGCTTGTTTCATATTTGTCCTGTTATCAAATCAGAGGGACCTCAGTACACTGATGTTACAGTATGAAATATGTGCTACGGTATTTGGTGTAAGTGTGTAGTGCTTTAAAGAAAGGTGTTTCAGCTTGAAATGGCTCTGTGTTTTGTCATTTTAATTCTGCTTTGATTTATTCTTTGGACATTTTAGAGCTAGATCCCATGCAGATGGAGTGAAAGAAAATGTTGTGGTGTTTATTAATCATTAGTGAATCTCTGAGATTCAGTGATGGGGTAACGACACAAGGTATTTGAGTACACACTTTGAATGAACTTTAATTAAAAAAATATAAGGGACTGATGGTACCCTCATTATACAAGCATTGCTTTTTGAACATCATCCTGAACTGCTAATGTTGCGGTAGCTCAGTAGGTAGGAACAGTCCTTGATCTCCTTAGGAAAGCTTAAAATGCAAGGAAAAGAGAGAAGGATTAATTAAGAGAAGGCTGTTTAAGTAAGTAAAAATTGTTTCCCACAAAAAAGACATAGCAAGGTGTCAGGTTAGATGAAACATACAGACAGCTAGATAATAATCCCCTTGACTGTGTGTTTAACTTTTCTCTCATTGATAGGTTTGCCCTAGTAGTATTAAAACATTTCATTAATCTGTTTAAAACACTGCCTTTCTGTGGCAAAAGAAAATGAATGCATAATAGTGTGCTACATGCTTTAACAAAACACATTTCATTCACTCAAGGGTCTCTGATCATTTGCCCAAAATTAAAGATCAGTTATTGAATAATTGACATCTCATTTATAAACAAATCAATAGACCCACTTAAGTGTTTGTGTAATGATAGTAATATAACCTTTCCTCGTCTGAACAGCAAATGAACAGACCAAACAGTAAAGGCATATTCTCCACCTGAAATAATTATGAGAGCTACTTAAAAATCATTTGCCTCAGCAGAAATATAAAGTATTTTTTGTGCAGTACTTACCTCCAAAATGTGTGTGTTTGGTTTCCACTTTACAAAATGAAACCTGTGTCAGTGGATTTATTTCTCTAATATCCTTCAAATGAGAGAGTAGGGGTAGAGGTTGTGTTTATAAAAGCACTGCAAGGCACCCACAATCACAACGTCCAATAGCATACGACGTGTGGAGGAGGATATTAATCATCCCTTATGCAGTGCACTGTACGAGGGGGATCACACAACTCAAACTGATGGGATTGCACAAGATGGTGCTAAGTGGAAAATGTAAAAGCCAGCTTGCTGTTGCTTTTTAATCTCTTTCTTTCCATTGTGCACTGCTTTCTCTCCCACCACCCCCATATCTCCCCAAGACCGTCAAACGTGGTCCAATAATTTGGGCTCTAAATCCAGAGGAAGAATTTTTAATATCATCATAATTTGTTGTCAGTGTGTGTTAGTGTGTGAACAAAACTGTTGCAAAACGCTGTGTGTGTGTGTATATATGAACCCATCATTGCATCCTAGAAAATACCCTGGAGTGCCAAATACAGCACTTGTGTCAATTAACTCTTTAAGGCAAATTTAAATGTAGACAAAATACATACAGTACGTGAGCTGATTGGTGAGTTAGACCAACGTACTAGTATAGTACCATAACTATTTGCACCATGAATTAATTTTTAAAATGTAATAGAATTCAATCAGAGCTCTCTAGATATATAACCATTACTAATCCTTCAGCTGATAAGACGATCAATGCTTGAAGCAGAATTAAATATCAATGGTAGAAAAAGATTATACCTATATATAGTGAGTTTTTAGAAGGAGCTTTGTGAATTTAATAAATTCCACAATCAGAAATGTTTTGCACTAGTATTTTAATTAATATTATATTATTTATTTTAAAACTTTTTTTTTTACAACAGTGAGGGAAAACAACTTGGTATGCTGCTTTATTTTAAAAAGCAATAGTTATATTAATAAATTAATCCCAACATCTACTCATTTTTGCTGGCAACAAATGTATCAGCTTTTCCTTCATGTTCCTATAAACTCGTGCTTAAACAGTTCTATTCTCGAACAGCACTCTGAATATTTCCCAAGAATACTGAGATATTCTCTGATTTATCTAGCCAGTTTTACTAAGCTAAATTACTTCTTTATAGTGTATTTGGTGGTTTTTAAGGGGGCGTAAGGAGGACTATAGGATTAAAGGCACATAGTTTCTTCCTATTCTAGTACAGTTTATATGCTCTGTGTCCTTTTCACCTCTCTCCCTTGTTTGCTCCACTGGAGTAAGTGTTTCCTTATATTCTCCTTCTGGTTTAGATCAGCCAACATGTAAAAATAGTTTATTTTAAAATATTTGCAAAACATTTATTTTATGTAATTTAAAAAAAGTCAATTTTAATAGGTCTTCACAAATCTTCCAACAACATGAATGTATCTCAGCCCTATGCCAGCATATTTGGAAACAACATTTGAGGAAATGAGACCAATAGCAATATTCACTGATAGTTGATAACATTTATAGCTATGGGGTAAGCTTTGGGGGTTTGCTTGTTACAAGGACTTGTTTTTCCTAGGGTGACCTGCTGTTGTAGAGCTGATCTTTTCAATCAGTGACTACACATGATTCCTTTTTGTGCTGATTCCATGTGAGGAAAGTTCAGACTCAAGAGAGCTGATATTTCAGTCATATGTTAATTGTGAAATACTAGCACTTAATAATGTGCACTTTTGCTTTGCATTATCTCTCTGTGTATGAAACGTTGTTAGCTCTGTGTGTGTGTGTGTGTGTGTGTGTGTGTGAGAAAGAGTTTACATTAAAAACACATAATCACAGAGAGAAGGAGAATGCATAATAGCTTAGTGCTAGCTATGGCATTTACTGTATGTTCACAAACATCCTAGCACATAAACCATCCCCTCACCAAATAAAGACCAGTGCTCTCAAAAACTAAACCATTATATGTGCACCTTTCAGACCTGTTACATTAGAAATTGAGAAAAGGAGGGCTGTCAGTCAACATGATGATGATGTACAGCCTAGAAACAAATGGGGGATGCATCATCTGTTGAAACAAACCCATTTTTTCAGCATTTTGTGAACACAGCTACTTATGTCTGTATCTTATAGCTATGTTGGGAAAGTAAGAGCTTTTATTAGGGACAAATGATGAATTACTCTGGTTGAAAATATTTATAAAATGTATACTTATTTTAAAGTGGTAATGATGAAAGCAGTTAAGGCAATTTCTGTTTGTGAGTATACTCTGCCTCCATTTTTTAAACTCCATTGCATTTGAATTAAAGGAATTACCATTTTTATTATGTGTACATTAAACATTTCATAGCTGTCAATAAGAAGTGATCTAATAACCACCAACTTTTACTCAGAGCTACAATATTCAATATTTTCAACAAATAAATACGGCCACAGGAAATTTTGCTCGTTAGCAGGTTTAAAGTAACTGAACCATTATATGAAAATGTCCTTTTGCAGCCATATGTCTGGATCAGTTGGTAATTGTATTTCTTGTTCAGTCTGTAATAATAAATAAATAAAGGTTGGATTCCTCTTATTTCACTTTAATAGATGGTATGTTCTACAGTCTGTCTAATGACTACCAATGTAACAAAAGCATATGAAGCATACTCTTTCAAAACCCATTGTCTAGTTTTCTAATTTGAATATATACAAGTTACCTTTAGAGTTAAAGGGACATTATCCATTCTAATTTGACTCTCAATTTTTTAAAAGCTTTTTGTAATATCGAAGGCCAATATAAATGTTTCCATATTGTTGGATTTTTTTTAAAATCCAATTGAAACAGTTATTTTTAAGAAATTCCCTTTTAATGTTGGCAATTCAAATGCAGCAGCACTGAGAACCCCAAACTGAAACTAATTACAAACAAAAGTAAAATGTACATCATTGTCCAAGCTGAGAGAAATGGGAAAGTAAACAAACACTAAGGATTTTGAAAAATAAATTGGACTTACTTTAGTTCTAATTCCATAAGGTATTATTAGTAACATAGGTAAAAGGCATGTGATGGTTTACAATATCAGATTTTTAAGTTGACAGTGTTCCTTTAAATTTTCAAGTTTCAGATGTTGTTTTATTGCTTCCTCTTGACACTCCGAATTTTCTTTAGCAAGCCTGAAATGGATATGTTGCAATCTGACTGAGTTCTGGCTTTGAAACGTAACCTGTTTTTGATTGTCATCTGATACTGTACATTTTTGATGGGGTGAGGAAAAAAGAAACGGAATTAAAAGAAATTGGTTCCAGCATTTGTTGAATTTATATTCAGAACATACGCTTACCTGATATGAAGAGTTTGAAACTTTTAAGGAACACACAACTATTTCCTATCAAATTTAATAATAAATTGTAGTCACACCCACATGACAAAGTTAACAACCAGTTTCAAGTTTAACTAGTAGAGGAAACTGGTAAGGCAATTTTTTTCAGGCTATTGTTACCAGTGCAGTATATTTATAGGAAACGCAACAAAGAATTAAATCAAAAGACTGATTAAAAATGCATAACATTAATGTCACAACAGTGTTTTTGTCATCTAATGATAACCTCAAAACACCTCTCTTAGTTTACAAGGATGACTGCAGCTAAAGGCAGTGCTAGACTTTTGTACATTTAAGAAACATTTTATCATAGCTTGGAAAATCATTATTTTTTGAAAGCAAAATTTATTTTGTTTACTCAAATCAGATAAATGTTACTGGTATTTTATTCATCATTTTTCTATTTATGTATATTGACATTTTTCACCAGATTCTTCCAGCGCTCCAAGTTGGGATGTCAAAAACTGTGCTTGCAGAAATGAAAGTATCCTCATTATGCAAATTTAGGTTCCACTGATAGGCATGTTCTGTTTTATAAATTACATCCTCTTGTCAGAAGTCAAATTGTATTTGAATAACTTCACGGAAATTGTCACCAAGATTTTAAATTGTGTGCCTTGTATGCCATTGTTGATTTAGTCAGTGAGTAAAAAACGGACATATGTTGATTTTTAAATGTGTGCATGATTGTTTTGTCATAAATGTTATTTAAATGAAGCCTAGATGCATATGTAATTTTTCATGTATATTTTTGTAAAGTTTTGCATTATATAAATATATTTTAATGTTTATATGTAATAAATTATGTTAACCTGTATTAGTTGCTGTATATTTTAGTCTTAACAAGTTTGTTTCCTACAAACATACTTGAAAAATTTCCTGTAGGGTAAAATAAATATACATGTTCTGATAAAAATATTAAAGTACAAAAGTTAAAATGAAAAGTGAACTTCAATTATGAAAATCATTTTTGTCTTCTATAAAAAGGCTGCCTTTCCTATTTGCATTTTGCATAAAATTTACCAAAAAACAAACACAACTGCACTTTTACTCATATTGTTGAGGGTATTTAGTTAATTCTCAAATATAAGTGGATTTCTTATTGTAAGCTAAACCAACTTAATTAAAAATACAATTTAAACTCATTACAAAGACAAAACTGATTTCAGAAAAGGATATATTTAAACAACTTACAGTACATTCTGACATGCTTATTTTAATTTAGAAAGTATGTACTCCCTTCCTTTCAAAGAAAAACCGGAGAGATATGTTACCAGCAAAAATGTGTCCTTTATAGAAGCCCAGAGTTCTGTTGATTTTAGTTTTCAAAATGACCAATATTGCAGTTGGAGTAATCTTTGATGTTAAGAAAAGTGGAAAAATCAAAGTGAAGTGCTAAATCTGTTCATTTTTCAAACATATTAATCTTGTCAAGATAATACATAAAATCAATCTCTGCATTTTTTTCCAGAGCCTTTTATTCTCTTTTATCCAAAATATGAAAGCACTTAGGAGGACACAGAAATGTGGGTGACTTTGGAAAAATGATCTGAAAATCTATTTTGTCTGTTTGTATTAAACAATGACACAAGTGATGTGAACAGTGTATGCCCAAAACATGAACTACTTGTTTAACTATTGGTATTCATCATATTTGTTCAGCTCATAATACGAATATACAGCAAATTTCTGGTACAGCTTTCTTAACAATTTGACTGAGTTTCAAACCCTTGACAGTAACAAATACAAATTGCACCAGCCCAAAAAAATTGTTGGGGCTAATTTTAATATTAATGAATTCTTTACAACCTCAGTTCAGCAGTTTCGATTAAGCTTTAATTAGTAGCCAGAGGGGAATCCAAAACAAAAATAAGGAGTTGAATTGCTAATTAAGTTAGTTTGATGAGGTGGAGTTTTAGTAAAAGACTGGTTGTTGTTGGCTTTGCAGGTTCTGACAAGCTAAAAATACTAAAGATTATCATTATTGTAACTAACATTCTACATTACCACCAGATTTCTGCAAGGAGCAGACAGTTCATTAGAGTACAACACTTTTGTCTGTCAGTATTAGAATTAAAGTCTTGTTAATAAGATAGCAGTGCATGGGAACCAGAGACCAAGGCAAGCAAACATGGTGTTAAATTTGACTGGTGATAAATTATCTAGTTATTTGATACCTTGTATACATCAGAATTTAATGTACATTTATCTGTTAGTAGCTACTTGTCACTCATTTAATTTCCCCAACAGAATTTTGTTTACTGGAAATTGATGGTTAGTGATCTTACCTTTGATATGCCCATCACAATTACATTTTTTTCTATTTGATTTTTTAAAATAGCTTATTTGATATGCTACTTACATTCTAATGTGGAATATTTAATACGATATATGTAGAAGCAAAGACTCATGGTATTAAATACACTACCCCCCAAAAAATCAACATAGTATATGAAGAGGTAATTTAAGAAACCAAAGCTATGGCATCACACTTAACTGCCAATCTACATGGTAAAATTATATTGCCATATCATATACCTGTTTTACTCTAACACCTTTGATAATAGGTCAGATTCTTGGCAGCTTTGCATTATTATCAAATGTATTTGTAAATCTGGAAATTAACTATTGCATTCAATTAAATACTTTTGACATAATAAGTGTGCTACAGTAACTCCCCAAAGATTACTAATTATAACCACTAAAGCTCTCCAGTGATAGCAATTTGACCAAACTACACATCAGAAATACGTGATGTATCTTTGTAAGGATTGTATGGCATGTAATTTGATTTCTCTATACTTTGATGTTTTCTATAATTTGTACTTTATCCTTTTGCTTAAGGTTTCAAAGCCTACAAACCCAATAACTAAGGGATAAGAGAAGACAGGAAAATAAATGATATTGTTTCTGGGGTATTAAATATAAGCCTGGCTATCAGAGCTACATAGCACTAGCGAATTGTAATCAGGTACTTTGACTTAACACTGTTTTGTTTTATAATAAGAGTGGTTGCCATATGTTGGAAGCCCTATCTGCCTGTGTCTTAGGGGTTTCATACCTCTGTAACAAATCCAAAAACTCATTTTATAATACCTTAAATCTACCCATTGTAATGTAGCTCCACTAGTGTAAATCCACATCAAACTTTCCTCATGAATGTTGCTAGAAGATTACGTATATTATCACTGAAAGCAAAAGGAGAAGCATTGAATTAGAATGCAGTAGATACAGCAAAATAACTGTCTCTAAATCTTCTTTTAATGCATAGTTTACAATTTTCTTTCACTCAGCATGAAACTGATTAAAAGCACATGGATGCCCCTCATAAAGAATGCTTTGTGCAAATAGATGCATTGTTTAATATATTTACATCCCTGAATACTTGAAAATCTGAACTGTAATACAGCAATGTGATGGCTGTTGAAAAGAAGCATACAGTATCCATAATATAGCTATCTAAATATACAGTAAATTCCTGTGTTGTTTTAGTACATTCTATCTGCAAACATATTGGTAGATCAAAGCCTGTTATAGTAAGCATATTACATTTTGGCATAAGCTGTTGATGGCACTATTTTTGATGTAGTAGCTATGTGACACCATCCAGCAAGTAAACAAACAATATGGCCATTGTCGAGGTGTGGTATAGCCTACACTGTGGATACATGTGTATATATAATCTCCAATCACTATTTTTTAAAATATAAAACCAAATCTTTATTCAAATCTTTACTGCAGCCGTAATTATTCCGCATTATCTATTAAAGGCCTATCACAAGGTCAAGGCCAAAACAGAATGCCACTGCAATTTCTTAGTATCAGACTTTACTGTACAATTACCCTTTCCCAACGGTACCACAGAGGAAATGTTTTTTCAAGCACCAGGCTTACATTTTCCCACACATTTTACTCATAGCTGTCCATTTTATCTGAAACAGACAATTAATAAAATAATTATGAGTTTGATTTAAACAGGCATATAGGAAACTGAGTAAGCTCAGATCTCTGGTTCATGAAATAAAATACTAAATAATTAAAAATACAAAGAAAATTTTCTAAATTACAAAACCTGAAAAGCAATGGCATTCTGTAAACCAATGCTACCTTTTAATGACTGTGCTCCTGATTCTCCTCTGACTCATGCTAGTTTTATAACAGTTTCACTCCCATGACTTCGATGGAATTACTCCTGATTATTGTTGGTGACAGTGACAGGAAAATCAGACCTTTTGTATCATGTTAAGATTCTATGTTACATCTAAATACATCTAACAGAGTAAACAGCACACTAATAATGTTAATATTTGGCAGATGCTTTGAGGTAGCTACTTCTCCATGTATTGTTTTCCATTCTCTAAGTCTTGTTTCAACATCAGTGGAACCAGCTATAGAATATGCTAGACATCACAAAATTTATCGAGTGTTTTTTTTATATAACAAAAAATCAAAATCTTGATGATTACAGTGTATACACTCAATTTCATTAGTGGAAAGAGTATAGTCCTGGCCATCATTTTATGTTTTTAAATATACAGTAAGAAATAAATATTCAAAGAGTACAGTATTTGTTTTAACTGATGTACTTTTAGAATGAAATCTTGGCTAATTTTGAAATGGCATGAGGCTCAGTGAATGAGTTAAATCAAAATGAAAACTGCACTGAGGTTGTGTTTGCTGAGCTTCTAGTAAAACATGTCTTTTGATGCCTGTGGGATAATCACCCTCTTCACCCACCCTCCAAAATCATCATTTGGATAATGAACTCCTGACCCTGACCTGACTTGAGCGTGTGTATGTATGTGTTGGCGGGGGGGGGGGGGGCAGGGGGAAGGCTGATCTGATAGTTGCGTGTATATTTTTAATAAATCTAGTTTTACTTTAAAATGTACTTTTTTTCATTTTTACAAAGGATGGGGAGAATTATTTAGGGTGACCTAATGGAGGAGAAATCAGATGACATTAGCAAAAGAAAATTAAGGCTGTATAGAAGGAAACAACTGTAATGGTGAGGTCCGTTCGACTGGAATAGTCTCCTATGGGAACTGGAGAAAGAACCATCACATGCATCATTAAAAATTAGGCAGGATGAAAATATTCAAGAATATTTACTCGTGGGAATCTTGAAGTAGCACAGGGGTGGAAAATGATCATTCTATATTTTATGCCTATGAATATTTTGGGGGTTGATGCCTTATGTTGTAAGACATCACCCTAGCATATATCTGCCACAGGGCTATATGTGGCATGAAAATGATGGGGCTAGTCAACTTAACATACAAGAAAAAATGAGTGCCTGAAAACTTTAGAAATAGACATTAAATAAGTTGATGATTCTCAGAAACAAACTACTTTAGAAAATTAACCACTGTCCAGGAAAAAAATTAAGTAAAAAACAAATTGGTACCCAAGATTCCAATTTTAACCATAATGGGTAAATAAAATACCCCTGGAAGGAAAAGATACTTTATTTCATTTGTACACAGAAATGGGCAACTCATTCTGTTTTGGTATAACTGTCTATTTTAACTGGGGTAATCCTGTCACTTTTATTACATTTGTATATTTCTGTGGTATTTTACCAGACTAGGTAAAGCACAGAATTGCTATCTGTTCAACCTGTGTCATGCTTGATCAAGATTCAAATATCACAGTAACATAGCTCAGCACAGAAGGTAATTTAAAATTACGTTACTTAAAGGAAGACGTGTTGAGAAGCCAGCACTCTGAACACAATAGAGGAACCCAGAAGCACTAACATCTCCATCTATCATCACCTAACTCAGTGGAAACTTATACAGTATTTCTTTCTTACATTAAGCATTGCACACCTTTAACTAGTATTATATTCAGCAAATCTCTCTTTAAAAGAGATCTTCAATGAGTATCTTTTGTTTTCCACACAGTATTGTGTCTATTATTGCATTGAAAAGCAAACAAAAATCAGCTTTCATATAATTTAGATTCAATAAGCTTTGCCAGGCTTCCTTAACTAATCAACAGGATGATTTTGTTAAACTTGGAGCAAAATTCAGACAAACTTGTACGTAGGATTTGGCCTTGAAAGGTACACATTTCTAGTTAGAGTCAGTTCTCAATGGCTTGGAAAGGACATGCTAAGGCAGAGAAGCAACGTGTTGCAACAGTATCCACTGCAAAGTTTATGTCTCTTCCTATGTAGATAGACAGATGGACAGGCTGGCAGACAGGACTATTTTGATTTGGGGGAGCAGACAAAAATAATGTGATCATATTTCATCTCATTGTTCCTGGTTAATGAGTTCTGCCAGCACTTCCGAGCTAGGAGGGTAGTGTTTAGAAAAGACAAAGGAATTCTTCTTTTGTCTTTCTTCACGAACTATCAGACCCCATTACTGAAAATTAAGGTTCAATAAAATTCTTATTCAGAGATAATTAGCGGACAGCTTTGTGGTGCAGAGGATAATATGACCAAAGTGCTGGTTCACAGCAGTGTGTGCTGAAGTATGAAAGGGCCAGTTCTCGATCCCCGCTTCTGAGGTCATACCCCCTCATCCTGCATACAATGTGGCAGTCAAAATGCAGCATTCTTACCTGCTGTGATCAAAAAACAGCAAAGCAAATAAATTATTTCAACCCCCCTCTCACAGTTTCTTTTTTAAACAAAGCTAGATCATTAGTAATAAACTATGACTTCATTAGAATGTTCCACACAACAGGATTACAGAAGAATGTGTCAATAATTGGCAAAGGTTTGTCTTTCATTAATTAACACCTTTGTATGAATACAAACTTGTTATCCTCACATTTTATAGGTGAAATATTACCATTAAAATTAGACCTCCAGTTTAAAAAAAAAAGGTTGCTTGCGTTAATTTGTACAACTGAACATTTTCCAAATATTGTTTATATTTGGAAAGGAACCCGTTTTGAAAGCAGCCAGCATTTTACACAAAACATTTTGTCTGAGTAAAAGGTGAAGGATGCATCGAGATCCATTACTAAAAATCCAGGAGCAATATTCAAGGCAAATACCTGACTGAATATTTTTTTTAAGTGCACTAACTTTACATTTGCTTTTTCTTTTCTCACCTGTCACTGTGGAAACAACTCATAAACATAAAGGCAAACTATACTATTGGGCTATTTATTTTCAACCACAGATGCTCTTGTTGATAGTGAACAAAGAGACACCCTTTGTCAGCACGTTCAGGCCTGTCGGAAAGTTATCATACGTTTTAATTAAAAAATCAATCAGTTACATTTGCACCATTTTATGTGTTTGTAAATGCTTGTTACTCTAAGGCCTGTAAATACTGTCAGCCTGACGGGGAAACTTTTGTGAGTAGTTCTGCTGACAGCAACGGGGCTACTCATGACCAAAGGATTTGCAGAATGGAGCCTGTAAAGTGTGATCTCTGAGCCTGGTTTTTAGAAATGGTGAGCACTCAGAGCTCCCTTTGACTTCAAGAATAAGCTCTCATTCTTGAGGAAGATTGTGACAGGGAGAGCTTTGTTAATGGTTTGTCATGTCTGCCCTGTTGTCCGGCCATTCCAGAAGAAGGACAGGAGACACTGGATGGGTTTTAATTAGACTGCAACTTTGTTATTAACTGTCTGGGAGTACCTGGAAGATAAAAGTGTTCAGTACAGGTAAATCCATGATCATTTCAAAATCTACCCTGTGGGCTGGCTTCCATCCAGCCCACCCCCCTTTTCCATCCTGGTCCCCAGCCAACCCACTGCTGGGACACTCCCCCTGGAATGAACATTAAGGTGGGCTATAAAAGAGGGAGGGGAGTTGGCTGCCTGCCCTGCCAGTCATGGGAGTCCCAAATTCCTGCTCTCCCTCCCCCCGGTTTCCACTTCTTTAACAAACACCTCCTTTAAATCCTTTAACAATCCATTTATCTGATCACTGTAATCCTTTCCTACGGATTACCAGCACTGGACATCCACGCCATGCTTACAGAAAGTTGTGTCATCATAGGCTATCTCCCGTTCCATGCTTGCCCCAGCTACATCCCCTTGAACCCACTGTGAGGAAGGCACACAAAAAAAAATGCCACTTTGCTTTGGCCAATCTGGCAGTGAAGGAAAAATTCCTTCCCAGCCTTCCAAGAAAGGAGCAGCTAGTGCAAGTACCCCCAGCAGATCCTGACCAAACCTGGTGTTTTGCCACATCCAAGGGTGGGAGGTGGATGCTGTTCTGCTTGGTCTGAGTGAGAGAGGCCTTTTCCCACTTGGCTTGCTCCTATATATTCTCCCCTCCCTTCCGGTCAGGTCACCTGGGGGATGAGTCAGCTGACCTGCTCTGTGGCTGCACTAGTCATTGCTTCTCTACCTCTTAAAGAGGTATAGCTCTTCCCGCCGCCACAACAAGCCAGACAACAGCCCCCTTTCCCACACTTAAGGTGCGGTGTAGTCATTCTGGTCAACTGCAGCATGTAGCACTGTGTAAGGTATATAAATGGAAATAGCTTAAATATATTGTTAGGTTTGTTCTCTGAATGATATATGCCTGCAGATTAATACTGTGAGCTTCTTTGCATCGAACACAAGTTGCAGTTTAAGGTTTCAGTGTATTTAAATTTTAAATTGGTTTCAAACAATAGTCAATGTGCAACTGGTAAAAACAAGAGATATATATTTTTTATTCTGTTTCCAGATTGCTTCTTTAAAAAGAAAGCCCTGATCTAATAAAGATGGAAAACATCCTTATAACATTTTTTTTTTATTTTTTTACCAAAAGTTAGAACGTCTAGATTTTTCAGATTGCTTGAAATATTTATAAACAAAACAGATCAATAAAGTGTATTGTTAGCTAGATGTGGGGTGAATCATGACATCATAAAAGTCAGTGGCCAAACTCACATAGACTTCTGTGGGGCCAGGATTTCAGCCATTATGCACAGTAGCACTTTTGCACACATTTTATGGTGTGTGGTAAACTATGTATGTGATTAGAAAGGGAAAACTGAGAATGCTGCAGAGGTGGAGGTGTGCAGGGAATGTACCAAGGACTAGTTTAGGAATCCAAAAGCAATTGCAATAGAGTGTATGCAAATCAGAAATATAGTGGTCTCCTGCAAGCCTCTTCTGCTCTCTATTTTAAACATTGATTATTTATGGATAGAATTAATGGGCCAATCCTGACTTCAATGGAAGTATTGTCTAGCCAAAAGCTGCTGGATTAGGCCTCTTCATTCTATGCATCTCTGTAATATAAAATAGGATTTGTAGCCTTCTTCTCTAAATATTATCCATAATTTAAAATACAATATATTCCAACTTCTATTTGTTATCAGTTGTCCATGAATATGTTTCATTAATAAACACTTGCCAATTTTCAAAAGTAGAAAACATAATAAAGAGACCAATATTAGGGTTCAGTCAAACCCCATTGTAGTCGATAGGCATGTTTGCACTGACTTCAATGAGCCTGGGACCCAGCCCTGAGTTATTTAGAATGAAATTGTTTTTTTTTGTTTTTAAAACAAAATGCTGCAAAATCATTTTGGTAAGTTTAATTTTAAAAAGACATGGGAGCGTTTCTTTAGGAAACTACTGCCCTGTGATTCTGAAGTGTAGCCAAGGGTGGTTTGGTGGAGAAAGTTTTCAGACTACAGTACAGTATATAGGCCCAGAAAGCCTGAGTTGATGGTTCGTTGTGTGAAAGTTCTGGAATTCAGCAGCTTTTGCTGCCACACTTTTCATTACCCCATTGCCTGCCAAGTTGCTGATTCTGGGTGAGTTCATGACAGTCTGTGCCGTGTAAGGGCAGGGCAAAAATGCATTGTCCTTGGAGCAGCCTGGGAGAGAGATTGCGAGCCAGCATGTCACTGTGCTGCATCTGTACCTGGTGCAATGTACGCTCCCTGATGTGCAGTTCAGCTATTCCACTAGGCATGTTAGAGATGCAGAACCAAAATGATGCCTCTTCCTGCCTACCTGCACAAGGAAGGGTATAGCAGCTCTTGCCCCCACACACTGCTACCTATTATGTGAGTAGATGGTATAAGGCCCTTTGTTCTATTACATTCCTGCAGCACTGCAGCACCCAAGCCAGGATTTGGCCCTGTACATCTAGGAACTGTGTATGTGTGTTTTCATCAGAGACAGCCTTCACATTAGAAAGGTTAAATTCTTTAGACCTATTCTGATCTCATTCACACCAGAGTAAATCTGAAGCCAGTCCATCAAAGTCACTAGTTACAAAGTAAGATCCACCACTACCACTGTACAGAGTTCCACTCAAGTCTGGGATTCTATATGGTCTAAGGCCACAGTCTTGCAACTTGTTCCACCCAGGAAGATCACTTTCCCTGTGTGGGGCCCCATTGACCGGCCTAAGGATTTGAACCACGAATCAAGACCTGAGTGAGAACACAAACAGGCCATATGGGAGGGCCTGTAAGTTAGAACCAGTCACTCATGCAAAAAGGAAAAATGTTACATCCCCATAGATTACTTAGGAAAAATTTTAGTGAGCATTTTAAAAAAATAAAATGAGTTAAAATACTCTACAGAAAATGAATTAACGAATAGTACTTGTTAAAGAATAGGGGACCTAATTTTTTTTTTTTACTTACTTTTTTCCAAGTGAATTTGTACAGTAATTCAAGCTGCAACGATTTTCTGATTCCAATTTTTGCTTTTCTTTCTTTCTTTCTTTCTTTCTTTCTTTCTTTCTTTCTTTCTTTCTTTCTTTCTTTCTTTCTTTCTTTCTCTTATGTTTAACACTAGGTTTGTCACTTTTTCAGTAATATGAGGAGTAAGTTAAAAATAATGCCAAGTAATTAATAAATAATGTCTATCTTCTGCAGTTACAATGCACTTTTCACCATGTTGTTTAGATGCTAGTTATTTGAGGAAGTTTTCAGATGTGTCGCCCACCCTGGGATGTTTTAAGGCATCTCTTCTATGGAATGTAGGAGTTATTTCAGTCTTTGTGGAAAGTATCACTTTAGTAATAGCTTTGAAGCTGTAACGAAATTACCCTCTGAAATCTTTAAAAAGGTAGGAACAAAATAGTCGGGGAACTACATTTTTAAATTACTACGCATTAATGACTGATTAAGTATGGTTTGACCTCTCTCAAAATCTTTAATAGCATTCAAGTATTCAGTAATTCTGAGTGCTTTCACTGCCTTACACCTATTTCTTTTTCAAAACAAATGCAAAGGCAACCTGATTTGTAATCAAGATTGTATGAGCGATAATATAAAATAAATTCCCAATCAGATTTTCAGTTTACCTAGTTGAAACAGAAAGTTTCTTGGGAAATTTACTTGGGGTTAAACTATTCACTTTTAAAATAAATCAAATAATTGATTATATACCTCTAACAGGCTTATCTCCGCATCTGTGCGTCTTACTTTATATTGATAGTCAGTAAACATAAATATAGACAATACAAAGAGCCCAGTTTTGTTCACCTTATGCTGGGAAACTCTGACAGACTTCATGCATGACTGGATTCCAAGAATCAGACCTTTCCCCTCAAAATTAGAGATATGGTACCTGTAGGTAAGAAGGGATTTGTGTTCCAGCATTTAAAAGTTTGCAAAGTATATATAAAACAAAATACAGTTTTCTCATTCTGATTATTATGTGAAATGCAGGGTTCCCAAATATTTGGATGAATCCCTGTTTAAAAAGCACTCTAAACAGTATGGTAGTGATCTGATGGTAATGAAGTGGGAATCTGTTACCAGAAGGTTCAAGCTTTTCCTAGATTTTTTTTCAGTCTCCAAAAGCAGAGCCAAAATATGATAGATTTAATGCATTCCTTTAGAGAAAACATAGTATATATTTTAAACAAAGATGTTCAAAATTCTCTTTGTAATATATAAATATTGTACAGTTGTAGGCATCTTTTTAGACAGCATTTGCTTTAAAAGAAAAAGAAGTAATACTCTGTACTGTAATATTGTCTTCAACTGTTAGTTTAGAAGTTTTTGATACTGATGCTCAATTTATCAATTATTAACAAGACGAAAGCCAAAATGTGGTTGTCTAAAGTTAGGCATGGAACTCCATTTTCAGGTATCCAAATAAAAGTGGCCTAATTTTTCCAGAGTGCGGAGCACCCACAGCTCACATTGACTTACCGGAGAGCAGCAGGTGCTCAGCAATTCTAAAAAACAGGCCATTTTTCTGTTGGTGTCTACATATGGATTTAAGTGCTAACTTTAGGGTCTCGCCTTTGAAGGTTTTGGCCCAAGTCCATTAAAGTGTATAAATTGTTGCACGTACCATTAAGAATGGCTAATTGTCACCTTCAGTGTGGCGGGTAAGATTAAATCTCCCCAAAACTTCCTTTATGTGGTTGCACCACTGCATAGGATGGTCAAAAGAATCTAACAGACCAGTGTTCCCTTTTTGTTACTCTATATAAAATAAATCTGATAAGGAGTTAAATAGTCTGGTGCACTACATTAGGCATACCTCTTCCTATGCCTAACAAATAGACCAAGTCTATAAAATACAGAGAAAGAAAATCAGTGGTGAAAAGTTACCCTCATATGCCCTTTTAGGGCTGAGGATGACTAATTTTTAGCATAAACATAACCACTATCTTTGATACTTAGTGATATTATGCCATTACTTCACACCTGATACAGTATGGAATGTCATTCCAATTTAGAAATGAAAGACTTTCTTTTGCAATAGTTATTGAAAGTTTTAAATAATGGATTGCTGGATTGGGTTGCAGTGCACAAACAAGGCTATAAATTGCTTTGATCTCCGTTCCATAATATTGCATAGTAATTTACTTTTTGTGTAGGGAAACCTTTCTTTCAAAAGCTTTAACATGTCTCCTCTCTGAGATTTATCATGAGCCAATATCAATGCCTGTTCAATATAGTAAGTTCCATCAAACTCTTCAGGATTGATTTGTAGAGCTTAATATCTAGCTATGGCCACTTGGTTGCTGAGCTCTCTTGTAATCTCCTTAAGGCCTATATTTGTTTTTGTTGTTGTTGTTGTCTTTCTCTCTATGCTAATACATGAAGACTGGTACTGATACTCACAACTCTGCGGAACGTAGATGCTACTATTTTGAAACTGAGGCCTGGTGGATTTTCAAGGAGTAAAGTTAAAAACAGGGTACCCCCAATCTCTCCAAACACTTGAAAAGTTGCACAAAGGAAGTACAGCTAGTTAATAAGAAAGCTTTAACTAAACAAAAAAAAAACATGACAGGTATCTGCAGAAACCTGAATTCATTCTTCTCTTTCAGAGTATATACATCCAGTTCTTTTGCCATTTACAAAAACTCTGTTCAAACTTAGTGGCTATTAAAAAAATCTCATCTAATTAAAACAGTTAACTAGTTAAGAAACATCTATGGGAGGAGCAGCGAATGAATTGGGTTTAGTCCTTTTTTGTAGTCTTTTCTTCAGTGGGCAAAACAGAGAATTTGCTGTTCCTACATAAAGGTCATTATTAGCCTGAAGGTCTATGCAAATCCTTAACACCAAACACTAATAATATTAGAATGGAGTAAGTAATAAAAGAAATAAAGAAATGGAGAGTACAAGATAGTCTATGGAAAAGGATTTAACAACCTGCCAATAGAATGCTTTCTTTGTAAATGCTTTATACGTGACGTTTGCTTTCACAGGCAAGTTCCCAGTTATCATTAGGACAAGCAAAATCCTTCAAGTTGATCAATAAAGAACTATCTTTATGTTTAGTTTGATTTTTACAATGTTCCCTTACTTATGTGTTCCTGTGTCATTCTTTTGTGAAGACATTGACCATATGATGATATTCAAATGGCCAAGCATTTACAATTTTCAGATCTGCCAAATAGCGAATCAACCTTTATAATTAAAGGTGACAAGCTGACAAGGAAAATGAATGTAAAATTGTATACGTATATGAATTTTTGTGTCAGATCGCCGTCTGTGCACTTGTTTTCTCTTTGTCAATAGCCGAAGGCTCATTTCTCTGCACTAGAAGCGCATTTTATATCGAGGCCTTCAGACAGCTCCCCTTCGCCCTAGTGAATTTGCTGATTAATTTTGGATGCTCCTCTTAATTAACACCCCAAAGGAAGTCTAGATTTTCTAGCCTATATTCCATGTAAAACAAGTGAATCTGAAGAACAATGACCTAAGGAGACAGGCGCACTGTGTCCGAATGACATTACAAGAACATTGAATATCTCACAAGTCAGGACCTGGTCAGGCAATGCCTAGGGAAAATGTAGGCCTTTAATCAGGGCAGAAATGAGATTCATATTAGTCCAGTTTCATTTTCTTTATTGCTGACAAAGAGAGGCTGGGATGGATGCCACCTGACAGTTGAAACATGGTGTCCCTATGCAGGAGCGGGTGCCACTGGCCTTGATTAATAATTGGTACCATTTTGACTTTGAGGCAGATAAGTAGATGATGGATGAGAGAAAAATGGTGAAGTGATTTATTAGAACATTAGGATAAAATAACGAACTGGCTAATTGCACATGAGCCTCAAAAACATAACTGTGGAGTCAGAAATACAGTGCCAGGTAGCAATAATTTCCACATCAGTTTTCATTATCAGCTATTTTTATAGAATTTTTATATTTAGAGTTTCTGAGTATAAAGCTTTAACAGTTCTTGTATGTCAAGCAAATGAAATATTGAGTTTTCAATTTACATACTACTTATCACTGCCCAAGAGAAGAAACCACTATAACTAAGCTGTGCACACTAAACCAACTGTTGCTTCCCTGTCAAAGCTAATAAAACCTCCCTGTCCTTATATTTCCTAGCAGACATTAACAGGGTAAAATATTTTAAGGCATTCTGAGATGCATGTGTGTCTAGCCCAAAACCCAACATAAGGAAATATCTGTGACCTATATTAGATCCTATAAAAGTTTACAGTCCCTTTGGTAGACATCTCTTTTCTAATTCACTTTTTGAATTAGAAAAAAATTAGGTGCTTTGAGCTTCCAGATCTGTGCTTTGATAGTTATTTTAGAGGCTGAGCCATCTACTGCTTGCTATTTTATACTGCATATGTTCAGCATAGTACAATTACAGATTAGAAAAGCATGTGGCGACCTATCTATTCCTTGTCTGGTAAAAACCTTTATCTTGTTGTTATGATTCCATTTTTATTTTCTTTTTTTTAATGGCAAAATGCTCAACCAATCTCACTTGGAAATTTTAAACTTCTAACCTGCACAATCTGTTTAATTATTTTACTACTCAACTGCCAACACAAAATGTGACTGAATTGTCGTGTAGTTCTGATTGTTAAACCAAATGAAATTAAATAAGACCAACAACTATATTGTCACTATGTGATAGATCTCAAATTAACATTAAAAAAAGGGACTAAGGAGCTAATATGTGACCCATGTGTAATCTATTATCATACTATTGGCAGTACAGAAATGCCACATTTCATAGTTACTCTAGATGAAGTTTAAAAGGCAGAAGATTCCATGCAGGTAAGCAAAGAGAATTTTCAAACAATGAAATGCAAGCAGTTTGTTATAGTACAGAGGTAAAATTATACTGCTCAGAAACACTAAAATCAGAAACAATTCAACTCTGTCTCCTCTCCCCTTTCTTCTTTAACGGGGATAAAAAAAGGGATCCACTGGATTAAAAGATATGTGACACCAATTTCTGATCCAGTTTTGAACTGCAAAATGCCAATAATGGTTTATTTTTGTTAAGAGAGTCAACTAAATTATATATTGATCTGTTAAGAATTTATCTGGACAAAATGTTAATAGAACAATATGTGAAAAGTTTATTTTAAAGCAAAATTAGAAATGACCAAATACAATTTTGGACTGATTTGAAAATTTAAAAAATCCATTGTCAACTTTGTTGAAAATGGTGGGCTAAATTCGAGCCTGAGAACTGCTGTGCATGTCTGAGGAAAGTATAGGATCCCAGGCATCTGCAGAACAGACAGTGGTCTCTGTGCCTCAGAGTTCTACCTCATTCCAATTAACATGGATTTCATTCTGGTGGTCAGTATGAGTGTCTGTTAAAACTCCAAAGGGGCAGAGCATAATTTAGGGGGACAGGAGGGTGTTTTAAGCCAGATACTTTCAAGACTGTATTTGGTAGAGCAACTTACGAATGACATTGCAAAGGGTAGCTTGGGCTCCACACCCCCACAGCGTACTCAAGGGGGAGCCACATGGCTATCTGTGAAAAGGACACCTTTCCCTCATCCACTTATAAGGATGGGTATGTGATGGGTTTTAACCCCAATGTAGGCCTTGCTAGAGTCCTAGGCATGATTAATAGTATGAACCAAAGTAGGCCTGGCCTTGGCAGAAGAGTAACACACCAGCTACTGGCTAACCAAGTAAGCACATTCCTGACCAGAGAGGAGGGTATAAGAACACACCAACCTCCCCAGTAACTATGTAAATAAATTCCTAAGAGATGGTGACAGAACACACAGACCCCTCGCAAGTTAAGAATGGAACGACAGGCTAATGGATGAGGACGTTTTCTTTGACCTGGCAGGTAATAATGAAAAGCATGTAGAAGGTACTATGTAACTCGTTTGCATCAATATATAAAAGGAGAGGCATCTTTGTACTGGCCTAGAGGACAGCATCCTGTTATGTTGATTGAGCTGGTGCTTTGTCACAGGCTTACCCTTGCTGGTGTACCTGTAGCTCCTATGAGGCACTAGTACCGTGCTTTGTCGACAATAAACCTGGACGAGCAATTTCACCACTGATCCAAGCCTGTGGTCTTTCTGTATGAGTAACGAGGTCTGCTGAACCAACATGGTGCACTTTCTGCTGGTGCAGAATATACAGGAGCTCCAGACATAGGAGAGCAGCAGCAGAATAGCAGCCCTTAGCAAACTGAGAGAGGTTATAATGGAGAAAGAAGATTATGTTATTAGCTCTGAGAGGGGAGTGGGGTTCTCTGAGTTAGAGCAGAGGATCGGGAACCAGGACCTCTGGTTTTTAGCCTGGCTCAGGGAGGAGAGTGGGGGTTACTACCTTCTCTGGCAAAATCTGAATGTGTTCCCCCAGCACCTGTTGCTTTTGTCTGTATGCCAAATGGATTGCAGGAGTGCCCTTCCCTGCTGCAGTTAACTGTTTCTGGGCAACTCCATGCATTAATGCATCAATTTTAGGTGTTAAACCACTCTCTCGTGGTTTATTATTTCTATACGGTCATTCATCCAGTTCTTGCAAACAAATCACAGCCTCTGTCTCTTAAGGTGCTCTGTTAACTGTATTGTTTCCCCATCCATCTTATCTACCTATCCAGTCAAATCATTTGATAATTCTTCTCCCTCTGCACTTACTTCTCCCATTCTAATAGGCACCATTCTAGGTTTTGGTTTCAGTTTTGCCAGAACCTGGTTCTCATCACCTGGTGGTGGTTGCAGTGCAATGGCTCCTGCCCAGGGTCTGCCTGGTGACTACTGGTCTGGGTCATTCCACGTGTTCCCATTCCAACACCCATTCCAAACATCCCATGTTCTGTCTTTTAGTTTTGCTAGGGCCACCTTTTTCCATTTCTGTCCCAATCCTTCAGGCACTGTATAAGTCCCCGAAGCTTGTTGTTGCTCACCAAGGTTTATAACAGGGGACAGCACTTCTCTTCTTTGCAGTCTCTATAGTGGTTTCCAATTTTCTACTCTGTTCTTGTGCTTGCTGTGACATATCCTGTGTCTGGACTGCTTTCTGCCCTGCTAGCAGACCTTGCACTTTCTATGCTCTGTTGCTTCTGTTGCTTCTTCTAACTCTTTTTTGTTTGTTTGTTTCTGCTACCTGCCTCGCCCATTTTGTGGTGTGTTATCGTAGCCCTCTAACAGCCCCAGCCTTAGTTTGTAATATTCTACATTTCTTACTCTTATTATTTTTGGTCAAGGCTAGTCTCTGCCATTGCCTTACAAATTCTAGTCTCTGTTTACCAACTTTTTTTTTGACCTCATATTGACTGCACTTTACTTGTTTGCCAGCATATCCATACCCTATTAAACTCTGTGGGGATTTGAAAGGGGTGGGGGGATGAGGGGATTCCCTAGCTCCACATATTTTGTGCCAGTATAGGTTGAAAACCCTAGAGCAAGCAGAGAAAGTACCTAACTAGTTATGCTGTACACCTGAGAGGTGATTGATTAATTGCCTCCTGGCCAGAGGAGGGAGAGCTAGGTTATATAAGTAGCTAAGGAAAAGCCAGAGCCTGCCTCTAGGAGAGAGGAGATGAGAAGAGTTCCCTTTCCCTGGGAAGGGCATGGAGGAAGGTCCAGTAGTTTGGGATTGGCTGTGACTAAGAAGCAGAGCTTCAGGGGCAGGGTTAGCTCCTCTGGTTGGGCTCTAGAGTGGAGAGGAACCCCAAGCTAGAGTCTGGAGGACCAAGAAATGCGAGAGAAGTCCATGAGGGGAAAAAAGTGAGTTTAATCAGGACTTAGACTCCCAGCAGGAAAAAAGCCTAGGTGGGGAGCAGCAGTGACCTATCAAGGGGGAAGAATTGAAGTCAAGCACCAGGAGTGGCAGAGGACTTATTGTTCAGAGTTGAGCCCAGGAAAGGACCCAATTGTAATTGACTTGGCCCAAGAATTGAGCCACAGAGGACCCTCATGAGGCAAGTCAGACAAGGGACCAGCCAGGAATGATCCTTGAGGCTGAGAAAGTAGCCATTAGAGGGTGCATGAGAGACAAAGTCTGCTTGCAATGCTGCATCCGGGCATGAGGGGGCATCGTAAATGTAAGGATGTACACCTGCAGGGTGTGTGTTGCTTTGGTAAAGGGCATGTGAATGGTGTTATGACTTGGGTTATTTTGATGTCCAAGCATGAGTGGCTCTCCTGAGTCTGGTAAAGCCGGTGGGCAGTCACTACAGATAGCTGGCAGTGCAAGGGGAAGCCAGGCTCTGCGGGGCTTGGGAAAAGCTGAAAGGAATCAGATGGCTCTTCCCTGCCTGGTCCACAGTGAGGCTGTGTTTTGGGTTGTCCCCCACCCCTCCCCACCGCCCCGGAAGCCTGAGCGCAGAGAATAGGAAATGGGAGGAGAGACTGCACTGTGGGTTCCTCAGGCCCACAGCACAGTGCAAATGAGATGGCTGGCTTCCACCAGGCGCATCAGCACTAAAGAGTGGTGCACTATTGCTAGACCAGAGCGCAGCGAGGCAGTGAGAGCTGCTCTTTGCTTCAGCCAACTGGCCTTAAAGAATCCAACTGACAGCTCTTCATTATGCTCCAGATCTGGGGAACACTGAGTGAAGCGAAGCGTATACTACAGCACCAAGGAACAATCGAGAGTTTTGGTTAACTAGACTTCCATCAGCTGGCTTTGTACTTTTACTGGCTTTGTACATTTGTCACTTCTCAGATTCAGGTTTCCATATCTTTCTTGCATTCACTTGCAGAACAGGTTCCTAGTCTTCAGAACACATCCCAAAATCAGAACTCAATAGAACAACTGCATATTACGACAGGGTGCGCCTTTCTCTGGTACATAACCATGACTTGACTATACCTAGTAGAAGGGCGACAAGTTTTATATGACTGTCTTAAAGAGCAGTGACTGGATACAATGACAGGATTATTACCTCATGCCACAATGGAGCAGTTTAGGCAGCATGTTATAAGCAAAAAGCTGGTGTATGATATGGCTCTCTCACGTCACAAATACATGTGCGCCAGAGTGTGACTGTACCACTACTGTCCTTCAGATACCCAATACGCTGTGCAAGGACTGGTCGAAAAGCCCTGCAACTGGGATTGCCCTGGCAATGTTGGTAACCAGTGCACATCTGGTAACCTCGCTCAGTTACAAAACCATTACTGCGTCATTGACTGGGTAGAATGCAGGTGATCCACACGGTTTACTAAACCACGAGATTTACCACGATTGTGTATTTTAGGCAAACTTGACGGGACAGGGAGTGTGGTTCAATGAACTGAGCACAACTCCAGAAACCAAAACCTGCTGAATTCAAATCCCAGGTTAACAATTAATTTGCTGGGTGGTTTTAGGCAAGTCACTTAGCCTCTCTGGGCCTCAGATTCCCTACCTTTAAAATGTGGGTGGGGGATTGGGGAGGGGAGGAGAATAAGCAATTATTGCAATACTGCTTCAAATAGGAACTCTCTGGCCCTATGTCTCGCCTGCTCTCTCTCCCTCAGCTCCTTTCTTTTCCCTAGTCGCTGCTTTTGGATTCTGAGAACAGCGTTTTACCTTTCCTCCCAACTGACTGCTGAGAAGAAGAAAAGGAATGAGCTCTCTCTCTTCTCTCTCTCTCTCATATTACTTCCCCTCACCATTTAGATATTGAATAAAAGGAAGAGGAGGAACTGTTAGTCTTCTGCCCTACATCCTACCAACAAAATAAAAACATGTGGGAAATCTCTGGTATTACACTCTTTTCAATAAAAAGAAAAGGAGTACTTGTGGCACCTTAGAGACTAACAAATTTATTTGAGCATAAGCTTTTGTGAGCTACAGCTCAATTCATCGGATGCATTCAGTGGAAAATACAGTGGGGAGATTTATATACACAGAGAACATGAAACAATGGGTGTTACCATACACACTGTAAGGAGAGTGATCACTTAAGATGAGCTAATACCAGCAGGAGAGCGGGAGAGGAGGGGGGGAAACTTTTGTAGTGATAATCAAGGTGGGCCATTTCTAGCAGTTGACAAGAACGTTTGAGGAACAGTGGGGAGCAGGGGGGGATAAACAGGGGGAAATAGTTTTACTTTGTGTAATGACCCATCCACTCCCAGTCTCTATTCAAGCCTAAGTTAATTGTATCCAGTTTGCAAATTAATTCCAATTCAGCAGTCTCTCGTTGGAGTCTGTTTTTGAAGTTTTTTTATTGAAGTATTGCCACTTTTCAATGCAAGTACAGTGTCACCTCATTTTACAAGGAGTATTAATCAAAATAGTGATTAATCATGTTCAATAAAACACAGAATTACTGTGTCAGCTGTTTGTTGGTCTCTTTTCTCATTTTTCCCCTCAATTTTCCTCATTCTTTCCCTAAAACCTTTCTGTACATTCGCAGTTCATTGCTATCAAACTCCAGCCTTCTCATTGTTTTTTCTTCTTCATTGTCCTGGTGTGTTTTCCTTTGAATTATTTTTTTTTTAAATTTCTCCCCATTGGCTCTTTCCATCGCACAGGATTTACTTTCTCTTTTTAACTTGCATCCCTTTTCTTTAATGCTGACTTTTATTACTTTACCCTCTTTCCACTAGTCTCTCTTCCCCTTCACTAATCCAAAGGAGAGACTAGTTAGAGCCCATACTTCACTAATTTTCTCTCTCCATTAGTTCTTCTGGTGCTCTGTGCTCCTCATATGGTGTTTCCTTCCCCAAATCTCTCCTTGCCTTGTACCAAAATTTTCCCCAACCCATCTCCTGGAGTGTCCTCTCTGTGCCTCCTATCTCTTCACCAAGCTCCCCCTACAGGATTCCATCTTTATCCTTAATGCTGCCATCCACCCAATTTCCTATCTCCAGTCCTTCCTTTCTCCCCAGTCCTCTTACTCCAAGCATTACGTCCCATCCTGTTCCTTCTATTTCTAGCTCGGCTACTGGCCAGGTGGGTGACTTTGGGCAAGTCATTTCACCTTTTTGTGCTGCAGTTTTCCCACCTGTAAAATGGAGATTATAAACGTAATATAATTGTGACTGCGAGGAGAGATGGTACTTCAGACAATTTCTCTATTAAAATGATCTGCTATGGTATAGTCTCATAATCATCCCCTACCATAGAATTGCTTCAGTGTGTGCTGTGGGAAGAAGAAGTGTTGTGGGAATCTCATAAGAATCACCTGTCAGAAATTTCCCCGGATCTTCCCGGAGAGGATTTAAGGTCTGGTTCTGAAATGCATGTTTGGAGCTGATGACCTTCCATTTTGGTGTACTGTTAATAACTTCCTGACCCTCTGCTAATGTAGTTATTGTGGGTGACAGAATAGTTTTTCTATTTTTCTAGCATAGTGGCTCCAGCATTGGTTTTCCTTTGTTTTGTTAACCATTGCTAAGGTGGATCTAAAGGCCACCCCTACCACAGCAACAACTGGAATGAAGATTTAGCCTTCTAAATCCTTAATCATCCTAGTACACCCTCAGTTCAGAGGGTTTATTTCTCCCTTTTATTCTGAGCTACCTTTTCCTCTTTATAATCCTTCTAGCATCACAGAACTGGGCAGATTCCCATAAGTAGCTGCTAGTAGGTGCTGCTGAAGTATGCTACATAGTGGCCCTTCCTAAATATCTGAGGCTGTGTCTACACTATGAGCTCATGTACACATGCTCGCATACACTGCAAGCGTACATACGTATGCTAACCCGAGCTCTCATCGAGCTAGTGTTACTATACATAGCAGTGGAGATATCACTGAGCCATGGAGGTTTGGCTGAGCCGTGCTAAATACAAACCCACCTGAAACCGCTGGGTATGTACCCCTCACAACTCAGTTATGCCTTCACTGCTTCTTCCCATGCTACTGTGGCTACACTATACTCATGCTGGCTCAAAGAGAGCTAGTGTGGGCATGCGCATGAGAAAGGGAATCATACCCATAGATCGTAGTCTAGAAAGCCTGAGAGTGTCACAGCTGCAGTGCTCCCCGTGCATTGCTTTCATAATGCTTCTGTTACCATCCTTCTGAAGTTGCCATGGAACTGGAGTCTCCTGCATGATAGTGCACATGACTATCTTCTAGGCCTTCAGGTCAACCTAAGATTCATTTTACTGCATCGTAACAAAAGAACCTTTTACAACTTCAGGCCTGACTCTCTCTCATTCTCTCTCTCAGAAAACTATAACATGGGCTGTCCTCGGTCTTGGCAGTAGCATTTGAACCGTGTTTTGTGTCAATGTGGTATAAAGAAACAAGAGGCCTGCATGTAATTTGGATTTTTCCAGGTATCTTATTTCAATCTAATGTACTGTTGTGTAATTAAGCCAGTAAATCTATATGACCAGTCCATTCAGGGACTTGTTCTGCTATCTTTATTCAGTGACAAATTCTGGTTTCCATTGCTTGTTCGGAGATGATAACAGTGCGATTTACAGGTATAAGTAACAAATGAGATCAATTAAAAAGTCTAAGAGTGGCACCTGTCTAAGTGTAGGGTTGCACTAAATGATTCCCACATCTTTGCTTCCTGTAGAGCCTACCATTTGTAAACCCTCCACAAGTAAAGTAAACAATGGGAGAGTTGTTTCTTAATGGTCATGAACCCAGAAAGCAGGCCTTATCCTGTGGCCCAGGTATAGGATTATTATCGCTGAGTGAAAACAGGAGTATTTTTTCAGCTCCATTTGCACAAATGATCCTTGTGTTTCCTACAGTTCTGGACTACAGCATCTTGGATTGCCCAATTTGTTACAAATTTGTGCTGTCAGCTGCCTTTGTAGTTCAATTGAATTTACGATCAAATCTGTGTTCCCCTTCATTTGTGTACAATGCTACGTATTTTTGATTGTTAAAGACATATTTGAAAAATTTAAGAAAATGTTAAGTTCCCATGAAAAGTTTAGTCAGTGAGAACATTAAAAAAGTGGCAGGGAAAGAATAAAAATTTATAACTATCTGAACCCATTTTGTGTTATTTCCATTACTTCTAGCTCTGTTATTGTCTAATGAAACTTAACCATCGTTTTATGACAAGTCATATTAATACAGAAACATTAAACATTTTGTGCTTAACATGAATTATGAATAGGTTTTTTTTTATTATAGGTAAGTGATTATGAAATTATGAAATGTACATCAGCGCTTTATTACAGCATATACCCGGCACACCGGGACCATAATCCAATTGGCTGACAAGCTGTCCATTTGTGAATTTAAAATAAAATCCTTCAGGAACACTGCCTCTGCACCTGTGACCTCCCAAAAGCAAACCATGGATGGCCCACAAGAAAGCAGGCTTTTCATGGCCTCTCTGGGAAAGAGCATCAGAGCTACTCAGGAATGGACCACTGGCATCCTTCCAAAAAGATCAGTCTACCCAAAGTCCCTAGTGGATCTCTGGCACATGGCTCCCTGGGGCTTCTTGGAGAGAAGGTCTTACTGTGTCACCATTGCACCATAGTGTCAGTCGTGTCACTGCATGTTGGGGGTCCATAATTAAAAGAAAAGATAGGTCATGGTGAGTTAACCCTCGAGTCTGCTTACTTGGAGAGAAGATATAGCATAGAGAGATTATGGCTTTCGGCACAGCCCTGAGCAAGCACCTCCTCAAAAGTAGTCCCAGGAGGCAATGTGGATTACAATTCCCTCCAAGGCATAATTCCATTCCCACTTGCGCCAATAGGGTAGTAATTTGCAGCTGCCTATACCAGCAGCAAATTAGAACACATTGTAAGGGAGCTGTTCTTCCTCCTTTTCACGGATGTATAGCCCAAGTCACAATCTAGCCTTTAATGAGCATTCAGTTCAGATTGAGTCTGCTCTAGTTCGCTTAGGACATGCTCAGAAGTTTAACACTGCTATTAGCATAACCACTCCCATTCTTGTTCCTGAAAATTATTACCATCTAATGGCAGTTCAGATGCCTGTGTTAATTGAACTGGTGGTCTCAGTCTAGTTTCCATTGAACCAAGTATCCAGGTCATGTCCCTACTAAGCAACACCCTCAAAAACCCAAAGGTTGTTATGCTGATTGAATGGGTCAATGGAAAACCTGGGACTCAGTGGAGTGAATTACAGGTTTTCACTCTGAGTGCTGGTCCCCCACTTTGTTGGCAGGGAAGCCTGGAGTGCAACTGCTCAAGCTGTACCTACTTCTTGAATAAACAGAGAACTTCAGTCTCCAGTTCCGTGTGCTAGTAACTTACCCATGTCATTATTTTTTTTCAAATCACTGATTCATGATCTAACTTTGCATTAGTGTGGTCTGTTGAAATCACATGCTTGCTGCACTCTGTGAATTCATCTGTAGAATACATGTTCCCAAAGCTTTTGGTTTTCCCTATACAGCCATAAAACAGCTTTGCCTGCCTTAGCCATGTAAACCACTACAAATATGTGATCAGAAGCAACCAATTAAATGTAATCATCAGGACCCTTCCTAGAATGTGGTCAGCTGTAGGTGTCTGCTATTCTCTTGAAGTTCTTTCATGAGCTCAATGGCAGACACTGCACATATTTTTCCCTGATAGATGCTTGAAATACAAAGGCAGTAAAGTCGAATGGCAGGATTCCTACATAAACATGTCACCAGGAATATGACATACGATTATGGTGAACTGTCTTGTCCATAACCAAATCAGTTCCACTGATGGTATATTTACACTAACAATTTTTGAACCAAAGCATAAAATGCATCAAGTGTGTGGAAGAGGGAAAACTAACGTCCCCATGTCTGCTAAGCACAGCCATTCGTGTGCCTTCTTCAAAAAGCCGATTTTTAACAAAAGAATACAAAGACAACAGCTGAGCTCCACAGAACAACCAGCTGATGCTCCTCTAGCTCTGTCTGACCTTAGGAAATCAGAGATTATAGAGCACATATCTATATTGCCTATCCTACCCCGCTCTACTGTGCCAGACCTGCTGTCTTTAGTGCTCCTTGTCCTCTGGGTCAGAAGGAAGGGGATAAAACTGCCTCCAACTCCCCCTCCTTCTTTCGGCATGAAGGGGAAAAGAATCCTTGGCTAAGCCCATTCTCTTTTGGGAGCAGGCAGAGCTGTCCTTGAAGCCTTTCTCCTGGAATAGAGGCCAGCTACTCCAGTAAGTTGCCTTACCCTCATTTCCAGAAGTGGATACTCTAGAAGAAGGTTAATTCATTCTTCCTGCCCATTCAATCTTCTGAGGCCTCCAAAAGGACACCAGTAGTGGTGGTGAGGTTTTGTTCATGTGGACACATGTTCATTGGGAAATGGACAGAGAAATTAACAACCCATTTTGTACAGGCCATCCAACTTCCAGCAGGTGGTGGTAACCTTCTATTACCCCAACCTGGGTTGGATTTTAACCAGCAGCCTAGGGACGAATGACACCACGATCCATTCATGCTTCCCTGCTCCATCCAGGGCCCTAGGATTCAAACTTTGATAAGTGGGAACATTTTGAAATACCAATTCTGACCACTCTGTAAAACTCCTACATTCACATGTTCTCTTTTTAAATAATGAAGTGAGTCATCAGCAGATGTTCCTTTAAAGGAAATGCAGTTGAAAATTAAAAATGTACAAAATAAATAGAATGACTGACTGTGGCCCTGGTGTATGATTACATGTAGCTAGGCTTTCATGGAATTGCTATATGCTAGTGAGAGTCAGGAATTCTGCTATCATTCAGGATAAGTGAAGATTGCATTATTTAAAGCTGTCTTGAGGCAGACTTAAATTACTCTATTTATTTTTTAAATGGAAGCTATTTATTGTACCTTGCTCTTTCCTGCAGCTTTTCCACTTTTCAGTGTTGCACCACTTGCCTTCTGAAAAATGCACCCCCTCACCACCCATCACTGAGCAACTTTTTTTAAACATTCCCCATATTTTAGAGCCTATTTACTAATGTTGCATACTGTAAATGCAAGAAGCACACAAGATGATTTTTAAACAAGTTTGAATAGTGTAATAAACAAAGATAGGATGAGTTTTAATAGGGGGCAAAATGTGACCCTTTAAAATAAAAAGTGAGGAAAGATACACGTTATTTATTATTATTTTCCAACATGGTAGGGCTCAGGGACCCATTATCAGGGATCACTGTATGATTCTCCAGGCAAACAAACAAAACAGAGGCAGTCCATGCCCCAGAAAGCCCACAATCTAAGATGATGAAAAATAGTACAGGCATCAAAATACAACATTTCCTAAACCTGTTCTTAATTCAAATTATAGGAATGAGCACACAGTCTTAATGTTTGTTTGCTTGTTTGTTTGTTTGTTTATTGCAGGGATTGCAATTAGGATTTCACACAAGTTAATGCTGATTATGAAGGGATGGTAAATAGTGGTATAACCCGTGAGCCCTGCACTTTGGCCACTTGCTGAGTGAGTTAAAGCAAACCGGGGCAGGCCAACAACTTCCCCTTGTGATTCTGTTTGAATTCAGTTGATTAATGTTGTGTGTGCACTTCTATTCAGGCACTGCATTTAAAAGGATTGTTTACCATAGCCTTGTAATCAACCTGCCTTTGGCAGCACCCTATTACCCATGATAACAGGGCTGCTGCAATTTGGGCCTGAAAGAAAACTGCCTCAGATGGGCTCTCCGATGCTTTAGTGCTTGTGTGCTGCCCTGTTATCTTCATTTGTAATTTGTTTTCAAGAACAGTGATTTACATTTCAGCTGGATGACACCTTTTAATGTATCACAAACGTAAAGTGGCTGCAGTAAAAACTCACATCTCTGCTAGATTTCAAATGATGCATTTGAGGCTTCAGTGGAGAGGATTACAATTACAATTAAAATCAAAAGCTTGCTCATTCTTTTAATGATGTGTGCTAACCCTTTGTATACTAAAAAAGCATATCATGCTGCAATACAATCATAATTTTTTAGTGATATGAAATGGCTGCATGCCTTTCACCTTATCTGTTACATGCAAATGTTATACTGCCATAAAAGAACAAATTCTACGTAGAGTTCACAGGGACAAATTACCTTGAAAAATTATTAAAGATAGTGTTAAAGATGTCCAGAAAGCTACACCGATATCTTATATATGTAGCATATTTTAAGAGCAGACTTTATCTTCCTAAAGTCGATGTGGTTGTTTCCAAGGTTACTCCCATATATAGTTGTGGAGACTTCTCTTTGGAGTATAGTGTTACTAGTGGGTAAAATGCAAAAATTAATCAGTCTGGTATCACTGTTCCACAGAACATTCCATGGGCAAAAGAAGCTTGTGGTTTTGTTTTGGGGTTTTCTCGTTTATTTGTTGTTGTTTTTTGTTTTAAATGCAACAATGTTTTCACAAAGGTAAATTTTCACAATATTGTATTTAATATTTTTTAACGGCTTCCAAGAAGCTCCCATCAAAGGATTCTGATACTGTAAAAGGGTTTATAAGAAACCAGAGACTTAATTAATTACCTTTCTTTTACTGAATTATCACTGGTCTACAAATCAATTGAAAACCTCATGAGAGCAGTCCTTCTCATGAGAGAAGTGGAACTTCCTGATATCATCCAAGACACACATGTCCAGAGAACAGCCTTTACTGTGACACTCCAGAACCTTTGCTGCTGGCCAGATTAAAGCAATCCAGGACTCCAGGGACAACCTCCTGTGGGCCCACTGGCACACTCCATTGGCAGGATAGGCTTCCACCATCCTCAGATCAAGACTTTCAGAGGAAAACGGGCTCAGCTTCTACCCAAATGAGCAGAGGACTCTGTATCAGGGCTCCTGCTGGCACCACCACAGAGGAGCCATCAGGAGATGGTGGCAGTGTGGACCCCAGTTGTGTTGGTTTTGGTGAGGCTCCAAAGCAGGACGTTTCAAAGTTAAGAACCCAGTGAGAAGAATAGGGAACGTCACATCTCTGGTGTCTGTTTTTCAGGATTTCTGCAGGCTCATACAGATGTCACTGAATTGCTTACACTCCGGTCACCTTTTGTACATTCTGACACACAGGTTTCCTATTTCCGTTGACTAATTATTATTAAACATTGTAATATATAACTATCAGTTTTCATCTGTCATTCTGAAACAATTTACAAAGACAGATGAATCAGTTAGCTCTAAGCAATCTGAAAAATTGACAAGTGATTTAGGAGATTCTGACAATGATTTCTTGATTCAGCAAAGCTTCCAGGTATTGTTAATTATTTTTACACCTGAAGAAATAATATGAATCTAGCTAAGCATTTTTCCAAAGATTTTCTAGAGCTCTGAATTTTTCATTATTAGTTTAAGCTACACCTCCAAAAGCTCTTTCTCCACAAAGTGCAATATCCTTTACTGACATTGAGTTATTTTGCTAACGTAGAGAAGGCTTTTAAATAACAAAAAGACATAGGATTTGCCATATCAGGTTTCCTAGAGATCCAACACAACCCCTAGCTTGCAAACATTTGAAGGTGAGCACACATGTTCAAATAAATGATATTTTCTGGTTGTATCCTCATCCTACAAGAATCTTATCTTGATTGAACTTCAACCATCCTGCTCTCAGTCATGGCACAAGCTTCCAAGCACACTGGGCCAGGCATTCAACGGCACTAGCCAGGGAGGCTCAGACTATAGAATTCAGCGCATCATCATACCCCTATGAGGTAGCATGACAGCATTTTCGAATTATTTTGTTCTGGGTTTTTGCTGGCATTTTTGCTTTTTGACCAGAACTCAAACACTTTTCAGTTTTCATGGGGTTTGTTTTGTTTTGTGCTATTTTAGTTTGTGTTTGTCAAAAAAAGAAAAGTAATACCATAAAAAAAACCACATGAAAACTCTTTCCATAGATAATTTTAAATCAAAAGAACCAATTTTCAATCAAAAACAGTTTTAACAGTATTTTTGATCAGCCCTTTGATTAACCTTCACGGTGCCTCATGTACAAAATGTTAAACATGCTGGAGCCCTGTGGAACCCCACATGATATCTCCAAAGGAGAAGCAACCTCCCCACACAATCCCTGGGAATGCTCCTAAAGGAAAGAATGGAGCCTCCCAAGGCTAAGTCCATCCACTCTTACTGTAGTCTGTTGTTGAATCAACAGCACCTCATGTATTGAAGGAAGCTGACAGATCTAACAATGTCAACCTAGACACTTTAACTTAATTCATTTACATATGATCCATCAATGCTACCAGTTCAGTTTCTGTCCCATAACCAGTATATGTATCCAGATTGAAATGTCAAGGAGATCTGAGGCATCTAGGTATCTTACGTCACATAAATGGGAATGTGCACGCAGTTCAGTAGGTCGGGGGACAAAATGTTGTGCAAATAGAAAGTAGTTCTGATATCTTAGATTCAAAATTAATCATTTCAGTAAGCAATTTGCTTGTGGTTTAAAGGTAATCGGTGTATCTGGTTTATATTGCATATTAGGAAATGCAATAATGCTACTGTTTTCCTCTAATGTACAGGATAAATAAGATAGTTATGTGCTAAAGTAAACTATGGAGCCACGAGATGAATTGCACTTACCATGCAGCTTTGACCTCACCATCTGCCCTTTGCACATAAATCCCTCTCCTCTAGGAAGTATTCCAAGTTTCTAAGCCTTTGAGCAGTTTAAGGGAAGAGGAAGCCTGCCAGAGAAATGTTCTCACCAGATCTCCTCACACTCAAATGTGGAATTTCTATCCCAAAATCACACTGCTCTGAGTTGCAGGTCAAGCAAAATTCAGCCCCATCTCTTGGGAGATTCGAGGTCTGATATCTGGCAACACCGACACATGTACTTTGGACAGGAGAGATTCCTGGCTTTGCATTGAGATGGGGCACTGGCATCTAGCACTTAAAGAAAAGGAAATGTAGATCTTTTATTGAGGTTTCCAAAATTGTACATAACTCAGAGAAAATAAATTAAGTACTGTTTTGCTCTAGCATACTTCTGAATGGGTTTTTGTCCATGTAAACAAGAAAATACCCTTTTTAAACAAGGTTGCAGCCAAAACATGATATAATTATACTTTTTATAGGGTAGATAGAGCCTATGCTATGAAAATTAGTGAGTTGCACCTGATTAAGAGAACTTTGAGGCTACTGTAGCTAATGCAGTTGGCTTTAAAGTAGAGGTATCTGAAAAGTACTACAATTTTTTTAAAAAAATATTGAAAACATTTGTAAAATAACTTTTCAGGAGACATGTGGTATATGCTGGGTGTGTGCTGGTGCCCTGTGACAATGGTACATGGCAAAGAATCACAAAGAGGGAAAGCATCGCTGTCTTCTAACACTGAACAAGGAACTTCATTAGAGTAAGGAATATGGCATTATCCCAAAAGCCATTCTGTGTCTCTGCTTCAATGGCGAGTCTATTTCTAGGGCCTTCTCCTTCCTGGCTTTCTGCTATAGATTTAAAGAAACAACACACACCTTTGCAGTGAGGTTTAAAGATTTCTTTCTCACCCATTTGAGCTGACCTACGTAACTCATTCAAGTTTCTCAAGTAGTGAGTAATACAGCCACCTAATTTCATGCCAATAAAATTTTTGTCACACCACCATCACACCAGCTTGTATTCTCTATACAGTCATCTATTTGATATATATCTATTTGACAAATATAATAGAATATACGGCTGACACCACCCAGCCAGTGGGGAAGGATATGTGTCAAGACAAGGCATGCCTCCTCAGTCTGACATTCTGCCCTCACAGACTTGGTCTATATTAATACAATTACTACTGTGGATAGACTGCATATTTTGTTTAATTTTAAGGTCACTAATGTATTTTGACCTTCTTCTTTTTTTCTAAAGCATAACTTGTTAAAACTTTCCCTCAGTTACAACCTAAAAAGTTTCAGAGTAGCAGCCGTGTTAGTCTGTATTCGCAAAAAGAAAAGGAGTACTAGTGGCACCTTAGAGACTAACCAATTTATTTGGGCATAAGCTGCAAATGCATCCGATGAAGTGAGCTGTAGCTCACGAAAGCTTATGCTCAAATAAAATCGTTAGTCTCTAAGGTGCCATTAGTACTCCTTTTCTTTTAACCTAAAAAGTGTGTCTCAGGAAACCTCAGGAAGGAATGGACAAAAATAATAAAAAGCAAACACACGGCGATTCAGTTCAGCACTGGTTTGAGTATCTATATGGAAGTTTTGCCATTGACTGCAGAGGATCCAAGATTGCCCTTTCAACTGGTGAAATTGTGCTGGTTAGAGTTTTCTTTTCCAAAGTAAAAAGCTCCAAAGGAGAAAATGTCTATGAATCCCTTTGCACAGTTCTTCCCCAATTGTTCTTTTTGGGCTGTGAGGCAGAATTTTCTCCCCCTGTCTCAAAATTTGAAGGGGCTACCTCAAACCCTGCAGAATCCAAGTGATCAATGGTATGTTAAGGGCATCCACACAGGACCTTGTGCTTCTGAAGCAGCTCCAGTCTCCATTCCAGTTCCTCACAGTGTGGCTCTATTTGGAGCCCCCTGGCCACAGCTTTCTCCACAACCTTCAGGGCAGGGGCAGTCCTAAGGGCAGCTGTATCCAGGGAATATTATGGAAAGGATAATATAGCCCCAGCTGCTACTTATAACAGGGAATCTCCATGGACCACCTGGTCCACTCACTCTTGTCCTTACTCATGTACTCTCTAGTAGAGCTGGGAAGGAAATGGTTGGGTTTTTTTCCCCATTCTATAAAAATGTTTCTGATATTGAAAAAAAATTCCCATCTTGAATCAGGACAAAAACTCAAAATCCAGACAATTTTCTTGAACCAAAAATCCCACTAAAAACTGATCAACTGAAATATTTCATTTCAAAACATTTCATTTTGATTTCAACCTTTTTTTCTTATTTAAACTTTTTCTTAATCTGAATTTACTAAAATTTCTAAGCAGAAAGTCATTTATACTCAAAAACCCATTTTTTTCCCAATGTCAAACTGTGACTAATTGACAACTTTAAAAAAAATTCCACTAACTTTTTGACTTGGGAAATTGATCAAAACTCGTCCTGTTTTGAAAACAGTTTCCATTTCAACAAATTGGCAGTTTCAGTGAAAAAAACAGATCTCTGAAAAATTCCTGACCAGCTTTAATCTCTATCCCTTTCCCCTCCATGCAGCCTTTGGATGCAGAGCGCCCTTTGTGGTGCTTGAAGGGTAGGGGATGCCAAAGAGTCACCTCTTCTTCCTTCCTTTGCATAGTTTCGTCTCCACTGATGCATCTGGCATGGACTATGTCAGATGAAATGAAGGATAATGAGCATTTCTCCCTCTTTTCATTTCTGGAGTATGTTTTTTGTGCCTCTGCTTTGAGATGTTGCCTCGTTTTATGCAGGCAATGATACTTGCATAGCTCCAAGTAAAATAGGTTGAGATCCTCATGGTGCTGAATAAAAATTCGGTATGGCTTTCCTCTTACCGGTATTTATTGCACTGTGACTCATTGTCACATTCAACAGTGAATGTACCCTTCTTACACATGACATCGTTAGTTATAGTTCTACAGCAAGAGCACTAATATACTGTATATTGTGACATAGTTCTTTCTCAAATCCACCTAATTTTTGAAGCTAGACAGAACTGGGCTCCTTCCTCTCCTAAAATATCTATCATCTTTTTATTTATATGGGCTCTTCTCTTTCCTTTAAGCTAAGGCTGCAGAGCTGATGAATATTTCATAGCTAGAATCACATCTAGAGTACAAGATTTTACCTGACAAATCTTTGGGGAAAGGGAGAGGGTGGAAGGAGAGTGCTAGAAAGAGAGGTCTTTTAAGAAGTCTCTGGAAAAAGTGGGTCTATTTCAGTTTCCACTTCAGTACATCCCCATTCACCTCTTAATGCCTTCTTCCTTTTCATTTTGTAACAGTGCTCTGTCAATTTTGTACTTTTTCTTTGTATTAGAGTGTCTCCTGAACAGGCTAAACTATTTCAAAGCTGAAAATATAAATAGGAAATTCTGAACTCGGAAAAAGATAGCTGAATATAGGGGCTGTTAATTTATGTCAGCCAATTACACAGGAACAAGAATCAAATGTTCATTTAAAAAGATTCTCTCCCTCTGTGCCATAGGAATGGAACATATTCTTGGATTTTTCATACTGTACTGAACCTCGGGGAAGTGGGGGGCAGGGATGAGAGAAAGCCCCTTACTTTACTGAACAATTAGCACTCTGGCCATTTAAGAAGCGTTTAAATAGGCTCCCACAACACTGAGACCACCTTCTGCCCAACTAACCCTACCATCACCAATACCAATGAAAAGAGGAAATTAATTTTTAAAAAATCAAAAAGAAAAACCTTACCCCCACCAGAATTTTTACCCTGCTTAGGGAGGAGAAGCAGGGTCCCCACAAAGTCCACTAGGAATTTGTTTCTGCTTTTGATTTTACATGGAAGACGCTGAAGCTACTCTGGTGATGGGGGACAGTATAAAATCTTAAGATAGATAAATAGATGGATCTAAAGAAAGTTCCACACAATGTTCTTTAGCCATGTGCTTTGTAGTAGTGAGCCCCCAAAATTATCTGTTGTTGTAGTGATAGTTTCTAAAAAAATGTTTTAAACTATTTGTAGTGCAGAATACCTCCTACATATGCTGCATTTATACCCCAATTCAGAAAATCATTTAAATGGTTGCTTAAGTCCCACTGAAGTCAAATTATAATTAAGCAGTTACTTATATGCTTTGTTAAATATGCACCTAGGTTGATGGATATGTGACCCCTATAAACACAGGCTCAAATCCTTAGCTCCTTATTCAGTTCTTGCCCCAGAATCTTCTGACCAGTCATATAATTGAAAACTGATACCTAATGCCCATGTACAAGAAGTCAGAGCTATGATTGCTCTGGCATCTATCTCCTGATTTGTGTGCTTAGACGTGCAGCCTTAATGAATGAATATTTTTTTTTTGCATTCAATATTTGATTATTTTATTTTTTTACAACTTGTATAGTTGAGGTCCATAGATTTTAAAGGCCAGAAAAGTGACCATTGCGATCAACCAGTCTGCCCTGCTTAACACAAGCCATAGCATTTCACTAAGGGCATGACTACACAAACACTTACTACACAGCAAGCTGGGGTATAAATCGACTGCGCTCCACAATGCTACACACTAATTGTCTGTGTTGACCCTGCTGAAGTTCACTAGACGTTCCTGAATGCACACTAATATACAGTACACCAGGTACATCAGTGTGCATTAGAGAACTTCCATTGAGCTGCAGCAGGGTCCACAAGGACAGTTAGCGAGTGACACGCAGGAGCGCTGTAGATTTACAGCCCAACTTGCTGAGCAGTAAGTGTTCATGTAGTCATGCCTTCAGTGGTTCCTGCACCAAGCCCATAATATATGTTTGAGCTAGAGCACATCTTTTACAAAGACCTCAAACCTTGATTTAAAAACTTCAACTGATGGAGAATCCACCATACCCCTAGGTAAGGTGTCCCCTATGATTCATTTATTTGCTTACTTTTGAGTGTTTGAGATCTCCACCTTCCTATCACATTATATTTCTGTATTCAGTTATACTTGATCAGTTCATCTCCCTTCCTGTGTTCATCTGGGTGCAGTCTACAGGCTGGGTACAGTAATATTTGGTTATGCATTAGGGTAAACCTGTTTAAGGCCAGAGACAGGTGTTTATCTCTACTTTTGTTGTTGCTGTTCTGTGCCAGCACCTGTGACTATACTTTCCCATTTAATGTCTACCTGTTCTTCTGAGCTTGTTGGTGGTTTGTTTGATGATTAGTAAATACCATCCATGGCATCCTCAGTGCTGCCCCCTGCACTAGCAATATCCTCTGAAGTAATCTGTAAGACCATTGCCCTGTCCTCCTTCCAGTCCATCCTCAAAGCCCACGTTGTCTACAAGAAATCAGCCAGTTAGCAATGGCTAGGGTAAGTGGCATTCAGAGATAATTTATTTAAGCTTTCAAATGGTTTGGAACATCAAGCTGAACAGCTCCAATGCAACTCACCCCTGAGAATAGTTCCAGCCCAAGGCCGATACAGTACTTAAGGCCTATTTAGAAGATTTAAGTCCTAGTCAGAGGACTTAAGTGAGAAGTAAATGAAGAATAGGCTTTGTTCTGGCCCTCCACACAGGATGAATTTCCCCCAGTGTGACCTTACACAACCATGTGATCCTAAATTATTACCATTATCTCATTCTCCCTCTCTTTTTTCCCCCATTGTTTATTACTCACTTGCTGTTTCTTCTTTTAAATTAGGCCTCAGTCTTACAAAATATTTTCCCATAAGAGCATAAGAATAGCCATACTGGGTCAGAACAAAGGTCCATCTAGCCCAGTATCCTCTCTGACGATAGTGGCCAATGCCAGGTGCCCCAGAGGGAATGAACAGAACAGGTAACCATCAAGTGATCCATCTCCTGTCCCATTCCCAGCTTCTGGCAAACAGAAGCTAGGCACACCATCCCTGCCCATCCTGGCTAAGAGGCATTGATGGAACTTATCTAGTTCTTTCTGAACCCTATGTTTCCCCTGCTTCGTCTTCCATACAGAAGTAGTACCACTAGCTTCACTGGGATCATTCACAAGTGAATCTTGAGCACACGCTTACAATTTTTGGAGGATTGAGGCTAGCTGTCATAAATATAAAGGGAAGGGTAAACCCCTTTGAAATCCCTCCTGGCCAGGGGAAAGCTCCTCTCACCTGTAAAGGGTTAAGAAGCTAAAGGTAACCTCGCTGGCACCTGACCAAAATGACCAATGAGGAGACAAGATACTTTCAAAAGCTGGGAGGAGGGAGAGAAACAAAGGGGTCTGTCTCTGTCTGTGTCTGTATGCTGGGTCTTGGCCAGGGATAGACCAGGAATGGAGTCTTAGAACTTTTAGTAAGTAATCTAGCTATGTATGTGTTAGATTATGATTTCTTTAAATGGCTGAGAAAAGAATTGTGCTGAATAGAATAACTATTTCTGTCTGTGTATCTTTTTTGTAACTTAAGGTTTTGCCTAGAGGGGTTCTCTATGTTTTTGAATCTAATTACCCTGTAAGATATCTACCATCCTGATTTTACAGGGGGGATTTCTTTATTTCTATTTACTTCTATTTTTTATTAAAAGTCTTCTTGTAAAAAACTGAATGCTTTTTCATTGTTCTCAGATCCAAGGGTTTGGGTCTGTGATCACCTATGCAAATTGGTGAGGCTTTTTATCCAACATTTCCCAGGAAAGGGGGGGTGCAAGTGTTGGGAGGATTATTCATTGTTCTTAAGATCCAAGGGTCTGGGTCTGTAGTCACCTAGGCAAATTGGTGAGGCTGTTTACCAAACCTTGTCCAGGAAGTGGGGTGCAAGGTTTTGGGAAGTATTTTGGGGGGAAGGACGCGTCCAAACAGCTCTTCCCCAGTAACCAGTATTAGTTTGGTGGTGGTAGCGGCCAGTCCAAGGACAACGGGTGGAATATTTTGTACCTTGGGGAAGTTTTGACCTAAGCTGGTAAAGATAAGCTTAGGAGGTTTTTCATGCAGGTCCCCACATCTGTACCCTAGAGTTCAGAGTGGGGGAGGAACCTTGACACTAGCCTTAGACTGAAAGCTCTTTAGGTCAGACATTGCATCTTCCTTTGTGCTGGTACACTGTCTAACGGGATGGAGCCCTGATCCTGATTGTGATATTTAGGTATTAATACAATATCAATGATAGTCAGTCATAATAAATTATGATCCTTTTGTTTTTCATGCTAACCCTAAATTCCTTCATGTCCATTCGATAGCCCTCTCTCTTCATTCCAAGATGGCAAAAATGCTAACAATTGATTTACTCTCAGAGAAACTTGACAGCCACTCAGTTAACCCCCTGCTTTGGGATTCAGTGGATTGTTTTCTTGGATTACTGTACTTAAAAGAGACTGACCAGATGCCAAACATCTGGGGCCTCAATGAATACTGATAAATGCATAGCTGCAAACTAGTCTAGCTTACCTATTTAGTATAGTCAGGAAAATATTAGTATTATAAGGCTGTGTTTAGAGTTTAGATTTTATGGAATGCTTGTAGGATGCTGCATGTAATGATCTCACTTACAACCTGTGTAGCCCATGGCAATAAGTTATACTGAGTGTGTGCACTGTAAACCTCTGTAACAGTGTAACTTGCCAAACAGGAAAAGAAGCATTTATTCAGGTAAAGTGCTTGTACAGCACACAAGATGGCGCATTGAAGGCAAATCAGACATTGTGTGTCAACAAAGGACAGACACCTAGTTGACAGCATTCCTCAATCCCTCCAGGAAGGAGAGGCCTGCACATGAATTTATCCCATCCTCCTGGATTCTGGGGTGAGGAGGGAAAAAAATCCCTGACAAGGAGAAACTGGGTCTCTTTATGCTGTCTGGACACTGATGGGGCAAGGATTCCTAAATGTAAGCAAGAGATCCCTATGCTGCTTGCCCTAAAGGACACACAGAGCTGCTTGTTATAGAAGCTTATGTTACCTTTTTAAATCTAAGACTACCTTATTTGTGTGTGTGTTTCCTGTTTTTACTTTGTAAATAACTCTCATTTTTTTTCTTAGTTACTAAATCTTTAGTTAGTTTATTACAGGATTGTCTACAAGCGTTGTCTTTGGTTTGAGATCTGAGTACAAATGACCTTGGGGAAGTGACTGATTCTTTGGGATTGGGAGTGACCTGAATATTGTAGTGATTTTTTATGTAAAGTGACCATCTATCACATATAGGGTGACCAGATGTCCCATTTTATAGGGACAGTCCTGATATTTGGAGCTTTTTCTTATATAGGTTCCTATTACCCTCCACCCCATCCTGATTTTTCACACTTGCTATCTGGTCACCCTAATCACATAGTTTATCTTGCCTAAGTGTCAAGGTAGACTGGAATGCCCAAGTGAACTGGCTGTGACTCTGTGGTAAGACTGTTTTATGCTTTAGGACTTCACACTTGTTACTGGGTTGGTGAAATCTTAATTATAGAACATACCACACATTTGGAGTCTCTGCTCTGCTTTTTGACATACCCTGCGACTGGCACTCATGGTCGTTGAGCCACTCCAGACAGCGTGACAATACGTTTGAAGAAGAACAACAAGATTGTTCCCTAGATGTTAGTCTATTACATGTGGAGGTGTGAGATCAAAATTAGATTAGATCAAAAGTGAAGTGAGTCTGTTGGTCTCGTTCTCTTCCTCAATAGACATTTTTATACATATCACAAAACAACTGGACAGCCTAAAAATCACTTCAGCATATTTAAGTATTGAGAACCAATACAGACATCTTAACTGTAATAAGAGGTTAATTTGCAGCTCAGGCCTGAGATAATCATGAACACCTGGCCACAAAGTTGTTGGTTCTCTCCAGAGCTGCCAATTTCACAAACACTTAAAATGCTGCTTTGGTCATACAAATGATTATCTAGAAAATCAAAATGTCATTCTCTTACTCATCAGAGAATGTCATTTCCCTGGGTGTTGTACTCTACCAACCACACCAGGTTTTTAGTGCTTTTTGGATTGCAGACATCATACAACTGAGAATGAAACAGCTGGATTATTTCTGCTTAACGCATCAGCAAAATTTGAAAGCTAAATTCTGATTACAGAGTATTACTGAAAATGATGTAAGAAGCAGAAAAGCTTGAATTTCAGATCCCAGGTGGTGCTTGTAGAAGTTAGCGAAAGTATCTTTTGAGCAATAAACTGAGCAAACTAAATATCACTTATTTGAGGGGTCATTAATATGCCATCTCTACAGTCACTCTTCTGACAACAAAAGCCACTTGAAAAATGCCCCAAAAGTCTAAAAGTACAAAGAAATGATTTTCTATAGTTATGTTTTTAAAATCTACACTATTTTCATCTGTTTTCTTTGCTCTTTTTAAATATAGCTACATTTCAGGTTTTATTCACCTATTCATTTTAATTGTTTACACTTTATTTCTATTCTTTTAGCCCATGAGCACACTGTTGCAATTTATATAGGAATGTAGTTAATAAACATAAAAGATTTTATTTTGAACACTAGCTTTTGAAATATTAATTATTAACCTGCTGGCTAATTCTGTTCCTTTTTATATTGTATAATTTTAAAAGTTTTGTTTCTCATAATTAATATGTATCTCAAATTATTTATTAATAATATTTCATCTCCAGCTTGCCATTTCTTTACTTCCTAGTGAAGAATTTTTTTTTTCATTTTTTGTTTCTTTTACTTTACCTAATATTTTGTTCTAATTCTTGAAAAAGTTTTGGGCCTAGTTTTGCTATTCTCTCTCAAGGTCTGTCAGAGTCCCCAGTTCGTAGCCATTTCAGCACTGAAGAAGATGCATTTTGAATAGCTGAAGTGAGGACCTCAGTTTGATATTTCATAAGAAGATGCTACTTACTGCAGCACTGTCAATCTTCATTCCATGTTTCAACATTATCAACACTTCCACAGAGAGAAAAATGCCGCCAAGTGAATCACTAATGCCATTTATTTCAATATCAAAGTAGTTCTATGGTCCAATAACTGATCCAGATTTAAGAAGTTCAGTCGATTCAGATTGTCAAGAGAAGAGACATGATCATAATCTATAGGTGCTTATTTGGGGACAAGGTATCTGGTGCTAGAAGGTTCTTTGATTAAAAACATGTGCCTTATTTCCAGTTTGAATTTGCCTGGTTTCCACTTCCAGTGATTGGATCTAACATACAAAGGCATAGCAAGATAGCAAGATCCAATCACTGGAAGTGGACACCAGGCAAATTCAAACTGGAAATAAGACACATGTTTTTAATAATAAGGACAATTAACCACTGGAACAATTTACCACGGTATCTGATGGCTTCTCCATCACTCAGTCTTTAATTCAAGACTGAGATCTTCCTAAAAGTTATGCTCTGATTCAACCACAAGTTATATGACTCAGTGCAAGAACTACTGGGTGAAATTCTATGGCCTGTGTTACGTCAGAGGTCAAACTAGATACACACAATATCCTTTTTGGACTTAAAATCTATGAATTCTATGTCCTGTGGCCACAGAAGTTTAGTAACAAGAGTTTTAGCATCCCAATAACTACAGCTGCTGTAAGCCAGCACCACTATTATAATCAATACAGAACAGATGTTATAGTGAGATTGGGTTTCTCTGTTTTTATAAGAACAGGTGGTAATATTCCTCTTGCAAGTCTCACTGTGATGGCCATAAACATTCCAACACTGAGAAGCTCTCACTTCCATCAATGATTCATGAATAGTGTTGCATCTATCACTATTCATTACAAATCTTTTTTAAACTCTTCCAGTCCAGAATGTCTTAATGATGTATCGGTGACCACATCAGTCCCATCACTGAGGTATGTTTGTTGGCCTCCTTAGTTTATATTGATGCCAGATCCATACAGAACCCATATCTGCAGAATATCTTATACCTTTTTCACCTTCCCAAGACATGTCATGGGGACAGAAAGTTCTGATCAAAATACCTCAAAATTTCCAACAAACCATTCTAAATGCAATTACAGCAAAGTTAACCATTGATTGTCATCTTGCCTAACATTTTGACCTTTATTTCACATTTTGATTCAAACCGTCCAGCTAACTGAACAGTTAATTCTCCTTGCCACATCCTTTTCTAGATGTCCATTTCACAGCACAATACCTGAGCAGAAACTTATGAATAATTTTCCTAAGGACCATTTACAGGTATCTGATGCTATGAATATGCCACCTATCCTTAACTGACCTCCCTTCAAGTATTCCCTTCCAGTTAGATTTACAATAAAGCCAAACCAGGGGATTCAGATGAAACACTCTCTTTTTGCTCAGATGTTTGACCTTCTGAGATATAAACATCTCAGATGGGAAGAAACAAATAATAACATAGCATAATGACCAATTCATTATCATTAACAAAAACATTATCATGGAATTCTCTTGTTCCTAAAGGAAATACAATGTTTATAAGTATGTCCTTTGTCAAAAATATATATTCTTTTAAGAAAGAAATTGGTCTCAAAGTCTGTAGAAAAGCTCAGAAAAATAGCTCTTTTCTAGGTCTTTAGGCAATTAGCTCAATACCAACCACCAGTATTCAACTGTAAAGTTCCTCAGTTAGGAAATCAGTTTTAAAAGAAGCCTCATAAATGATTTGTGGCCATCTAAATTTTGTTTGTTTGTTTACTGGTTTTCTGGAATTTGGGGGAAGGGCACTATTGCTTACCATAAGTGATGTAGAGATTAATATTATATTCAGTTTGAATGAAACTAAGTATAGAAACATTTAAAATATGCAAGATTATTTGTGCATATTAAATTAATGCAAAGAGCTAAACATCAGCAGTAAAACGGCAACAGTTGCATAACATTGTCAGAGTAATGAGAACTGTGCTAAATATTAATAAATATGTGACCTTTTATCTTATTTAAAAATCATGTTATTTTAAAAATGAATAAATACACATTGGTTCCATCTTTACATAAAGCTGTAGTGTCACTTGAAAGAATACATTGAATGATTTTTATATTGATAAAGAAGACTACAACTTTGCCAGGCCATTGTAAAAAATATCAAGTGCTATACCAATTTGTTTTGTCATTATTTTAGAATACTACAGATCATGACAATGGTCTTTTAAACAAGAGCCTACAGTGAAACAAGGATTTGTAAGTGTATTCCTTTATATATAAAGACATTTTAAATTCCTAAAAGGCAAATATAATTAAAATGAAAAAAGCCCTACAAGTAAAAGATTGCATTTAAGATTGTTATACACTGTAATGAGACACAATTCCATATTTAAAGTTGTAAAGATTTGATTAATGTTTTATTATCCCTATCATTAATAACTCTAACTGCAACTTCACAGGAAAAATTTAAAAAAATACCAGGCACTACTTGAAATAGCTGGAATAAAAATGCCATCTACAACTTCATCTTTCAATTTCTGTTCTATTAATTATTTATTGGAAACTAAAAAGCCTCGTTTCAGAGTGGTAGCCGTGTTAGTCTGTATCAGCAAAAACAATGAGGAGTCCTTGTGGCACCTTAGCCCTGGTCTACACTAGGACTTTAGGTCGAATTTAGCAGCGTTAAATCGATGTAAACCTGCACCCGTCCACACAATGAAGCCCTTTATTTCGACTTAAAGGGCTCTTAAAATCGATTTCCTTACTCCACCCCTGACAAGTGGATTAGCGCTTAAATCGACGTTGCCAGCTCGAATTTGGGGTACTGTGGACACAATTCAATGGTATTGGCCTCCGGGAGCTATCCCAGAGTGCTCCATTGTGACCGCTCTGGACAGCACTCTCAACTCAGATGCACTGGCCAGGTAGACAGGAAAAGAACCCGCGAACTTTTGAATCTCATTTCCTGTTTGGCCAGCGTGGCAACCTGCAGGTGACCATGCAGAGCTCATCAGCACAGGTGACCACGATGGAGTCCCAGAATCGCAAAAGAGCTCCAGCATGGACCGAACGGGAGGTACGGGATCTGATCGCTGTTTGGGGAGATTTCAGAGTAACAGCCGTGTTAGTCTGTATTCGCAAAAAGAAAAGGAGTACTTGTGGCACCTTAGAGACTAACCAATTTATTTGAGCATGAGCTTTCGTGAGCTACAGCTCACTTCATCAGATACATACCGTGGAAACTGCAGCAGACTTTATATATACACAGAGACTATGAAACAATACCTCCTCCCACCCCACTGTCCTGCTGGTAATAGCTTATCTAAAGTAATCGTCAGGTTAGGCCATTTCCAGCACAAATCCAGGTTTTCTCACCCTCCACCCCCCCACACAAATTCACTCTCCTGCTGGTGATAGCGGGCTATCACCAGCAGGAGAGTGAATTTGTGTGGGGGGGTGGAGGGTGAGAAAACCTGGATTTGTGCTGGAAATGGCCTAACCTGACGATTACTTTAGATAAGCTATTACCAGCAGGACAGTGGGGTGGGAGGAGGTATTGTTTCATATTCTCTGTGTATATATAAAGTCTGCTGCAGTTTCCACGGTATGTATCTGATGAAGTGAGCTGTAGCTCACGAAAGCTCATGCTCAAATAAATTGGTTAGTCTCTAAGGTGCCACAAGTACTCCTTTTCTGTTTGGGGAGAGGAATCCGTGCTATCAGAACTCCGTTCCAGTTTTCGAAATGCCAAAACCTTTGTCAAAATCTCCCAGGGCATGAAGGACAGAGGCCATAACAGGGACCTGAAGCAGTGCCACGTGAAACTGAAGGAGCTGAGGCAAGCCTACCAGAAAACCAGAGAGGCGAACGGCCGCTCCGGGTCAGAGCCCCAAACATGCCGCTTCTATGATGAGCTGCATGCCATTTTAGGGGGTTCAGCCACCACTACCCCAGCCGTGTTGTTTGACTCCTTCAATGGAGATGGAGGCAATACGGAAGCAGGTTTTGGGGACGAAGAAGATGATGATGATGAGGAGGTTGTAGATAGCTCACAGCAAGCAAGTGGAGAAACCGGTTTTCCCGACAGCCAGGAACTGTTTCTCACCCTGGACCTGGAGCCAGTACCCCCCGAACCCACCCAAGGCTACCTCCTGGACCCAGCAGGCAGAGAAGGGAAATCTGGTGGGTGTACCTTTTAAAATACTATACATGGTTTAAAAGCAAGCATGTGAAAGGATTACTTTGCCCTGGCATTCGCGGTTCTCCTAGTTGTAGTCCTAAAGCCTTTGCAAAAGGTTTCTGGGGAGGGCAGCCTTATTGCGTCCTTCATGGTAGGACACTTTACCACTCCAGGCCAGTAACACGTACTCGGGAATCATTGTAGAACAAAGCATTGCAGTGTATGTTTGCTGGCATTCAAACAACATCCGTTCTTTATCTCTCTGTGTTATCCTCAGGAGAGTGAGATATAATTCATGGTCACCTGGTTGAAATAGAGTGCTTTTCTTCAGGGGACACTCAGAGGAGCCCATTCCTGCTGGGCTGTTTGCCTGTGGCTAAACAGAAATGTTCCCCGCTGTTAGCCACAGAGAGGGGGGAAGTTGAGGGGGTAGTCACGCGGTGGGGGGAGGCAAAATGCGACCTTGTAATGAAAGCACATGTGCTATGTATGTAATGTTAACAGCAAGGTTTACCCTGAAAGACTGTAGCCACTGTTTTATAAAATGTGTCTTTTTAAATACCGCTGTCCCTTTTTTTTTCTCCACCAGCTGCATGTGTTTCAATGATCACAGGACCTTCTCCTTCCCAGAGGCTAGTGAAGCTTAGAAAGAAAAAAAAAACGTACTCGTGATGAAATGTTCTCCGAGCTCATGCTGTCCTCCCACACTGACAGAGCACAGACGAATGCGTGGAAGCAAATAATGTCAGAGTGCAGGAAAGCACAAAATGACCGGGAGGAGAGGTGGCGGGCTGAAGAGAGTAAGTGGCGGGCTGAAGAGAGGGCTGAAGCTCAAATGTGGTGGCAGCGTGACGAGAGGAGGCAGGATTCAATGCTGAGGCTGCTGCAGGACCAAACCAGTATGCTCCAGTGTATGGTTGAGCTGCAGCAAAGGCAGCTGGAGCACAGACTGCCACTACAGCCCCTGTGTAACCAACTGCCCTCCTCCCCAAGTTCCATAGCCTCCACACCCAGACGCCCAAGAACGTGGTGGGGGGGCCTCCGGCCAACCAGCCACTCCACCACAGAGGATTGCCCAAAAAAAAAGAAGGCTGTCATTCAATAAATTTTAAAGTTGTAAACTTTTAAAGTGCTGTGCTTAAAGTGCTGTGTGGCATTTTCCTTCCCTCCACCACCACCCCTCCTGGGCTACCTTGGTAGTCATCCCCCTATTTGTGTGATGAATGAATAAAGAATGCATGAATGTGAAGCAACAATGACTTTATTGCCTCTGCAAGCGGTGGTTGAAGGGAGGAGGGGCGGGTGGTTAGCTTACAGGGAAGTAGAGTGAACCAAGGGGCGGGGGGTTTCATCAAGGAGAAACAAACAGAACTTTCACACCATAGCCTGACCAGTCATGAAACTGGTTTTCAAAGCTTCTCTGATGCGTACCGCGCCCTCCTGTGCTCTTCTAACCGCCCTGGTGTCTGGCTGCGCGTAACCAGCAGCCAGGCGATTTGCCTCAACCTCCCACCCCGCCATAAACGTCTCCCCCTTACTCTCACAGATATTGTGGAGCACACAGCAAGCAGTAATAACAGTGGGAATATTGGTTTCGCTGAGGTCTAAGCGAGTCAGTAAACAGCACCAGCGCGCCTTTAAACGTCCAAATGCACATTCTACCACCATTCTGCACTTGCTCAGCCTGTAGTTGAACAGCTCCTGACTACTGTCCAGGCTGCCTGTGTACGGCTTCATGAGCCATGGCATTAAGGGGTAGGCTGGGTCCCCAAGGATACATATAGGCATTTCAACATCCCCAACAGTTATTTTCTGGTCTGGGAATAAAGTCCCTTCCTGCAGCTTGTGAAACAGACCAGAGTTCCTGAAGATGCGAGCATCATGCACCTTTCCCGGCCATCCCATGTTAATGTTGGTGAAACGTCCCTTGTGATCCACCAGAGCTTGCAGCACTACTGAAAAGTACCCCTTGCGGTTTATGTACTCGGCGGCTTGGTGCTCCGGTGCCAAGATAGGGACATGGGTTCCGTCTATGGCCCCACCACAGTTCGGGAATCCCATTGCAGCAAAGCCATCCACTATGACCTGCACATTTCCCAGGGTCACTACCCTTGATATCAGCAGATCTTTGATTGCATGGGCTACTTGCATCACAGCAGCCCCCACAGTAGATTTGCCCACTCCAAATTGATTCCCAACTGACCGGTAGCTGTCTGGCGTTGCAAGCTTCCACAGGGCTATCGCCACTCGCTTCTCAACTGTGAGGGCTGCTCTCATCTTGGTATTCATGCGCCTCAGGGCAGGGGAAAGCAAGTCACAAAGTTCCATGAAAGTGCCCTTACGCATGCAAAAGTTTCGCAGCCACTGGGAATTGTCCCAGACCTGCAACACTATGCGGTCCCACCAGTCTGTGCTTGTTTCCCGAGCCCAGAATCGGCGTTCCACAGCATGAACCTGCCCCATTAGCACCATGATGCATGCATTGGCAGGGCCCACGCTTTCAGAGAAATCTGTGTCCATGTCCTGATCACTCACGTGACTGCGCTGACGTCGCCTCCTCGCCCGGTATCGCTTTGCCAGGTTCCGGTGCTGTATATACTGCTGGATAATGCGTGTGGTGTTTAATGTGCTCCTAATTGTCAAAGTGAGATGAGCAGCCTCCATGCTTGCCTTGGTATGGTGTCCGCACAGAAAAAAGGCGCGGAACGATTGTCTGCCGTTGCTCTGACGGAGGGAGGGGCGACTGACGACACGGCTTACAGGGTTGGCTTCAGGGAGCTAAAATCAACAAAGGGGGTGTCTTTACATCAAGGAGTATTTCAGGCAGGACTTCACGGAGGGTTCCAATAAGAAATGGTGCACCTAAGTTATCGTTCTTATTGGAACAAGGAGGTTAGCCTGGCCTCTGATTGATACATGGCTAGATTTACCTCGCTGCACCTTCTCTGTGAGTGACTGCAGTGTGACCTAGAGGAATGAGTCCCCTAGACAGGGGAGGAGGCAAATGAGTACAAAACAAATCTGGTCTATTTCTTGTTTTGACCCACTCCATCTATCTTTTACATCTTTGGCTGGCAGCAGACGGTGCAGAAGGACTGCATGCCATCCACATCTCATGGCTGCTCGGCAGAAGATGGTACAGTACAACTGCTAGCCATCCTCATCTCTTGCCTGCCTGGCAGAAGATGGTACAGTACGACTGCTAGCAGTCCGTATCGCCTGCCCGCTCACCATAAGACGGTTCAATAGGACTGACTGCAGGACTAAAGAGAATGACCTGGTCAAGTCACTCCAAATTTAGTCCCTGCACCCATGTCTGCCCAGGCGCTCCCAGCCGACGTGGCCAGGAGCACCTCGGACACGACGAGGACGACTACCAGTCGTATTGCACCGTCTGCTGCCAGAAGGCAATGGGTTGCTGCTACTGTGTAGCAAAGCCGTACCGCGTCTGCCAGCACCCAGGAGACATAGGGTGACAGTTACCTGAGCGGGCTCCATGCTTGCCGTGGTATGGCGTCTGCACAGGTAACTCAGGAAAAAAGGCGCGAAACGATTGTCTGCCCTTGCTTTCACGGAGGGAGGGAGGGAATGGGGGTCTGACGATACATACCCAGAACCACCCGCGACAATGTTTTAGCCCCATCAGAGTGCTCCATTATGACTGCTCTGGACAGCACTCTCAGATGCCCGATTGTTTGCCGTTGCTCTGATGCGGGGGGGGCGACTGACGACACGGCTTACAGGGTTGGCTTCAGGGAGCTAAAATCAACAAAGGGGGTGTCTTTACATCAAGGAGTATTTCAGGCAGGACTTCACAGAGGGTTCCAATAAGAAATGGTGCACCTAAGTTATCGTTCTTATTGGAACAGGAAGGTTAGCCTGGCCTCTGATTGATACATGGCTAGATTTATCTCGCTGCACCTTCTCTGTGAGTGACTGCAGTGTGACCTAGAAGAATGAGACCCCTAGACGGGGGAGGGGGGGAAGCAAATGAATACAGAACAAATCTGGTCTATTTCTTGTTTTGATCCACTCCATCTATCTTTTACATCTTTGGCTGGCAGCAGACGGTGCAGAAGGACTGCATGCCATCCACAGCTCATGGCTGCTCGGCAGAAGATGGTACAGTACGACTGCTAGCCATCCTCATCTCTTGCCTGCCTGGCAGAAGATGGTACAATACGACTGCTAGCAATCCTCATCTCCTGCCTGCCTGGCAGAAGATGGTACAGTACGACTGCTAGCAGTCCATATCACCTGCCCGCTCACCATAAGACGGTTCAATAGGACTGACTGCAGGACTAAAGAGAATGACCTGGTCAAGTCACTCCAAATTTAGTCCCTGCGCCCATGTCTGTCCAGGCGCTCCCAGCCGACGTGGCCAGGAGCACCTCGGACATGACGATGACGGTTACCAGTCGTACTGCACCATCTGCTGCCACAAGGCAAGGGGTTGCTGCTACTGTGTAGCAATGCCGTACCGCGTCTGCCAGCACCCAGGAGTCATAGGGTGACGGTTACCTGAGCGGGCTCCATGCTTGCCGTGGTATGGCGTCTGCACAGGTAACTCAGGAAAAAAGGCGCGAAACGATTGTCTGCCCTTGCTTTCACGGAGGGAGGGAGGGAACGGGGGCCCTGACGATATGTACCCAGAACCACCCGCGACAATGTTTTAGCCCCATCAGGCATTGGGATCTCAACCCAGAATTCCAATGGGCAGCAGAGACTGCGGGAACTGTGGGATAGCTACCCACAGTGCAACGCTCCGGAAGTCAACTCTAGCCTCGGTACTGTGGAAGCGCTCCGCCGAGTTAATGCACTTAGAGCATTTTCTGTGGGGACACACACACTCGAATATATAAAACCGATTTCTAAAAAACCGACTTCTATAAATTCGACCTTATTCCGTAGTGTAGACATACCCTTAGAGACTAACAATAGGTGCCAATTCAATAGAAGTAATGTATCTTGTAGGATAAATGATGCTGGTCAGTTAACCTAGCATGTTCTAAGTGAGTCAGCTTAGGAGATCGCTTGGTAACTTTCCAGCAGTAGCTGGATTCTCCCAGAAATTCTGGATGACATGGTCCAGAGTACAAATCTGAGAGAATCATGCTGTGACCTCTAGGGACTTAACTAAACATTGTATAGTACTGAAGTTGCCTTTACAAAGCTTTTCTGTTATGGTGCCAGATGTTTCCTGAGAGGAACAGGTCAGGTCCCCACTTTTAAAAAAAACCCATGAGAATAATAATGAATGGGGATGGAGGAACAAAGGCAGTAGGGGGCAGTCACAGAGAACCTCAAAATTCTCTCTGGCCAGCCTGTTAATCAACTTGGCTAAGTAACCTAAAACCTTTGGCCAACTGACTTTATTGCAAACACTCCAGCCTCATAAAGAAGGCTAGAGTAACCCTAGGCCAACACTCCCTCCCCACAGCAATCTGTATAGTGAGTTTCACTGTTCTAAAATGTCAAATACCCCAATCTCCCAATATAGCCAACCTCTCCCCTGTTGCAAATTTCCCCTCCAAGAACTATGCTGCAAACCCTCAAAGTGGCTAGCCTCAATAAATAATATAATTTACTCAACCACCATATCAGGTACAAAAAGGGAAAGTGCTGTATATTATTAAGCACACAAGAATTAACACGAGGCCCTCAAATAGCTATTAAAACTGACCAAACCAACTCATCCCGTCTCTCCCTCATGTGGGTGGGAGGCAGGCAGGGAGAAGAGGGGAGGGAATATAGCTTCCACATCCTCTTAACCCTCCTTCAACAAGATGGGCAAGCAACCAGATGTCTCAGTGCAAAGTCAGACCAAGGTTGTCCAAGAGCATTCCGGCATGCATCACACAATAATGAAGCTGAGGACAGATGGAATAGATAACAGATAGGGATAAATATATTTATACCAAACTTATGCTAGTGGCATCATTTTATTATTATTACTTGCATTACAGTAATTTCCTGTGGACCCAATTGAAATTGAGGCCCCATTGCGGTGGGCACACTACACACACATAGTAAGACACTTCCTGCCCTGAAGAGCTTGAAGTCTAAATAGATGAGAGAAGCAAAAAGTGAGAGAAAGGAACTAAATATGGTTAGTATTCCCATTTCACAAAGGGGTAGCTGAGGCACTGAAAGATTAAGTGATTTACCCAATGTCTGTGGCAGAGTGAATAATTCAACATAGATCTCTTGAGCTGCAGTCCAATAGACTTAACCATAAGACCACCCTTCTCTTCTGGCACTTTTGTCTGTTTTTTCAAGGACGAGAGCTAGTTTGTATGAGAGTTTAGTACCACATGGGGACTTGAATGTGGTATCTATCATGAGTCTGATATAAAAAATATCTGATATATTTAAATATTTATTTAAAATATTTAAATATTTTTAAAAGAAAAAAACTTGTGTCAAGGTTTAATGTTTAGTGATTTCCTCAGTAGCCTACCAGGCATAAGAGGTTACTGAAAGCCAAACAAGTTTAAAAAAAGATATTTTTCAAAAATTCAGACCGGTTTGTAAGAGATTACTGTGCCAATCTAGTTCTCTATTGGTAGTGACATAAGCATTAAATTTCTTAATTTCACTGCTAATGAAGCTGGCAAAACTTGCATACAAAATATATACTGCTGTTTAACAGCACATGAAGAAATTTGACTGAGCTATTATCTGAAAGGACACCTTTCCTGACTGAAATAATAATCTGCCATTGTAAATCATAGCATATTACTATTTTAGTTTTTTACGGAAGGCCATCTGCAAATGATGAAGGCCACCATTCCATGTACTGGACCCTTGGGGTTTGGGTTTTAACAAATAGGGCCACCTTAACACTTATCTTTGGTTTATATCTTGAATTTTATTTCTGTATTTGAGTTCATTTTCTTTGGAATGTATTCAAATGATACACAATACATCATTCTTAAACCAACCCATTCATAGGCCACCGTATTAAAAAGGCATTGTGTACTCTGAAAGGATTGATTGGTTGGTAGCTTAATCTAAGTGGGAGGCTACAGAACACAATAGGTATTTTTTAGTAGTGGTATTATACACTGAACCATTTCATTCAGTTGTGTGTGGGTTTTTTTTTAATTTCAGAATGCTATTGTGTTTTGTGCTTATTTGCATGGGTTTCTGTGAGAGTATTAATATGAACTTATTAAAGTGCAATATGCTGGACTGCTTACTAAATGTTGCCTGGGTTTTTTTCTACCAAAAGCTCTTCTGTATGCAACTCAGAGTTTGGTTTTTCATAAGATTATCAAGGCAGTAATGAAAACCTGTAGGATTGTTCTCTTAGCAAGTTTTCTGGGTGATTATGAACTAAATATCTTTTTCTATAGGGCTAAATTCTGCTTTCAGCGACACCAGTATAAACCCAGAGTAGCACCATGGATGCCAATGGATTTACAGTGCTGTAACTGAAAGGACAATTTGTCTTCAGGTGTGTCTACAGACTTCTTTAAGGATAGTGGAAGGTTTGTGGATCACTTTTCAGGACAAATAATGCACTATGCGGCTGTAAAAATTCATACAGTCATTAGCCTACATGAAAGAAACTGGATATTCCCTTATTTAACCAGAGAACACAAAAAGGATTCTATGATGCATTATGCCTGACTTGTTTCCATACATGACATGGAATGAAGAATCAGGGCTTCATTTTGTCACTCTTATTTACGCTGACTCATACCTTACTCCATAAGGAATGCCATTCAAATCCATTAGCCTGCTTGCTGAGTAAGGTATTAACCGATATGAGTCAAGTGGCAGAATTATGCAGTCTGTGAAAGCGCACTAACGGGACAAAAATAATAAAGGAGAGCATGAGTGGAGTCATTGACTTTAGATGGTGGAGAGAAGGTCATTGCTTGAAGTGATTTGTCCCTATTAAACTAAACAAACCCATTGCATTGTAATTGATCTAAAGCAGGGGGGACACATTTACCATACTTTACCACCTATACATAAACAAATGTTTACTAGTTTCAAGTATGGGATTTCGGCAGTCAGATAAATTAATCTCTCATATCTACAACATATACAGCACAGATTTAATAATATAAATATTACATCCCCAATACATTTTCTGTCACCACTGATCAAACAAAATTGGTTTACATAACCATGCACCAACTGCCCAACGTTCCAAACCCAGGGCTAAATTGTGAACCATGCTATGTTCCTGTACAAGCACATAAGGGGAATAAGCCGACATCCTCCATTGCCCGGAAGTGTTTTTCCTGAACCCGGGGCTGTGTATAGGGGGCGCTGTACAGACAAATGGGTGGGGAAGTGGGTGATGACTCATCTGTCTCCAACACATTGTGCAGAGCAGATAAACTGACACAAGGGGGAGTAGTAATCTACTTCTGCCCATAGCAGATTAATACATCTGATCAAGGGGGTGGAAAGAGACCAGGAAAGGCACCATGCCTCAAAGAGCACAGATCCTTTCCTGTGCTGTTCCTGGGGTGATACAGCTATGCTCAACATAGGGCCGCTTGCGGCGGCACAATCTAGACCAAATAATTTTTCGATATTAAAAACTGACTGACTTCCTTTTAGGTCCATTAGAAGAGCTGGATACTGAGAAATGAGAAGTATCAGATATGCAACCAACAGACTTCTTTAGCCCACTGCATTTTCTTATTACATTTTTGTCCAAAAATGCGTTTTCTTTCATTTTCTGTAAGGGACCAAGGTGGTAAAGCCCTTCTTACTGCCTCCAACTCTGACGTACCGTTGGGTACTTTACAGAGGAACATCAAATAGAACAGTCCTTATAATCAACAAGGTTATGGTTTTTCCTTCTACATCTCATTTTTCTTTTACCATATGTGGAGACAGGAGGATTAACAACACACTTCTTTTTAGCATACACTCTGACTCGGGGACTTGATTAGCACATTTTTGCCAATAAAACAGGCTGCAATTAGCTTTTAATAATCAGTGAGGTTTTGCTACATCAGCATGTGATTTAGATACTCGAGATATTTGAAAAATCTCCAAAGCACAGAATACCACATATTAACTGTGGGGCAAATAAAGCTTTAGAATAATGTTTTGAAAAGCAGCACCCTGTAAATATAAGGTGGTGATGCACCATATGGCTGTCTGACATATGGCTCGAATTAACAAGTTTAAAACTGTTAGGATCAGTTTTTCTTTCACTGAAAGCAAAAAACCACAAGATACAACAAGAAGTTAAATCAGCTTCAGTAACTTACATACTCATCAAGAGGCGTAACTATCTGGCTCCTTGGTTTGTTGCAGGGAGGGTGGCTTATCAATAGTAAGACAGTAATAACAAGATGATTCATCAAATCTGTGCCATCATGTGCATATTCGCTTAAAATACTAGTCATATAGTTCTAGTCCGTGTTTTTGAGCAAAGGACATTGCCAGCTAGAAATATGTATTATTATTATTGTTGTTGTTGTTCTTATTTTATTTTATTATTTTAATCAAAACAAATGGTTGGCCCTAGGTTTACATGAAAGATATTTGAAAAGACAACCCTGAGTGACTGATGAAAACAATGGCTGGCAGCAGGTCTTCTGATCTCCCCTAATAGAATCTTTGTAGGATGAATTGAATGGAAAAAAGTTCAAAGACCTGGGCTCCATATTACACAAACATTGTTTCATTTAATCAAAACAGTCTTTGAAGTGCAACACTTGTAGACCACCTGTAGCTTTGAAATCTAAAGCCATATGAAAGCTTCAGTGATACTGAAGAGGATGATGCACAGTTATGATAGGCCAATGGAAAAAAAGCAGAGAAGGTAAGATGTTCATGAAAGCATATTTCATATCAATATTTCTTTTAACCACCCTTTTATTCGTCTGTGAGCAAAGCTTTCCAAAATTGTCAGCAAAACATTACTGCATTCAGCATTGTATAAAAATTGTTTTCTCTCATTTAAAATGTGCTTTCAGTACAGCCTCACAACTTTAATTGTTTCTATTTTGAAAGATTTTCTATGGATTTTGTTTTAATCTACATGCTCAGCTCAGGTTCCACTTTGGGAAGGTTGCATTAAAGGCAATTTCAAAGACAAAATGGCATAAAGTCATTGATGGTTTCCAATAAATGAGGCAATACTATAGGTGTTCTTCTTAGAATTTGGCATGAATCTTGGGAAATTTGCCAGATATGGGGGAGCAAAAAGGGCATGAGTAACTTATGCATATATTAAAAGTGTGGCAGCAAAATAGAGAAAGGGGAAAGAATTGATCCAACTGAACAGTTTAGACACATGGGTCCAGATTCTTATCTGCAATTACAATTTACTAGTACAAAGGAGATGTGACTCTAATCCTTCCCCACTAAAGTTAAGGGGAAGCCATTGACTTCAATAAGCAAAGAGTTCAAGCCCTATATATCCAGCGTGTTTGCCAAGATGGGGAAATCTCCAGCTGGTATTGACATCCTGCTTTGCTTCCACAGCAGCTTTTGTCTATGGATCGTGTTGGGGACATGACTGGCAAACCACTGCAATCCCCAGTCAGTATACCATTTCTTCGGATCCATTACCGGCTGTCCCTGAAGCTGCTCTAAACTACGCTGGACAGTGGGCTACTGGAAGACCAGCCCATGATCAGTGTGACAGAGCTGGCTCATTTGCAAGCCACTGCCTCAGCTATTTCTGGAGGATATTGGGAGCAGCTGAGACTCTAAACCAACTTCTCCTCTTCCAAATGAAGATTTAAAAAATAAATAGAGTAATTAAGTTGAAAGTAATGTCCAGAGAGCGTCTACCATTTTCCCAGTTGAAGTTTCTATAAGACATAAGTCTAGCTTCTGCTAATGTTAGTACTATTATTCTCTGATGTGGCAGACCTGACTGGAAAATATTACAGTTGTAATATTATTTTCAGATAATTTTTTTTAGTAAATCCCCATTTTTCTCTTATTGAATATGTTTCACCCTTTTACAAAACCAGTGAGAAACTCTCATGCTTCCCCCACACCCCCAGTTTCCTTCACAATTAAAAAGAAAGGAGTTGATGTTTCCAAAGCTGTGCAGAGCATTTAGCCACACATCTTCCATTCAACCTAATCCCCTCATTCCTTTGAAAAATCTCAGCTGTGGTGGTTGCACCAGGAATATTATGCTGTGTTGCTCAATTGCCTGGTGGGGGGAAAAAACCAATAAGGCTTAAGTCTGGTCAATAAAATTAGGGGAAAAAAACAATTCCTGTGAAAAACGTGAGAGATCTTGGATTTTGTTGTGGCTTTTTTTGATTTGGGGGGACAAGGGGTTACTTGGGGGGGTTGTTTTGTATTTTGTGGGGTTTGGCTTTTTGTGGAACTTGCAAATATCAGAATCCGCTCCTTTTACTTTAAGTGCAAAATTGTCAAAATCATGTGTTTATAATAAAAAAAAGAACCCATACATTCTCCCTTTTCAGATGTGCCTTTCGTGATCGTGTATTCCACAGGTTTGTATGCGCTCAAAACTCTAGAAACCTCAGGGAGAGCAACATTCCACACTAGCGTGAATATGAAAGTGAACAGTGAGTGGTCCAATGATTAATTAAGTCTGTCACAACACAATTAGCCATTTTAATGTAAAAGATTGACACCTTATCTCACTCTTAAACAAAAGGTACTGTAACAGAAAAGAGACTCACCCCTGTACGGCAAAAGATGGGAATAAGGATAAAAAACAGACAATTTATTTTCTAAATGGATCAATAGGATTTAAATTTAAACTTTTCTAAACTTAATTTCAGAATGTCTTAGGGACAGTATGTTCCTTTTAGCTGTGGTCTTATGCTGATGCTGTTTTAATCTCTTTAATAACGTAGGGCAAAGTTTTCAAACACAATGAGCCCACAAGTTTTGTACACAAATGCACAATGACTTCATACAACATGACATATTACCCTACATGAGGAGCCACCCCTGTGTGTCTGTCTAAATTACACATGGAAATAGTTGAATGTGTAACTTCAGAGAATATGTGGTCCTTAAGCTCTTGTATTAGAATGTGTATAAGACACTTTGATCAGGTCATCCATGTGAATGAACAACAGACTCAGGGGATTGATTTTAAGTTGCAGAACACATCCTTATTTAATCTGGGGGGAGGGAGGAGGTATGTGCACCACCTCTTGTACTTCCATACCAGGCATATTACTGGGTCCAGTGTAGCATTCAGTACACCCACCGCCAATAACTTGGGTAAACCTGCCTAAATAAAATCCTATGACTCTGCTCACTTTAAATCCCCTCCACCTCCCTGCGGGGGAGGAGGGGAGAGGGGGACAGGTTCCCAAGGGAGGACATCAGTCTGTGAAGACTTCAAGTCTACCCTTTTCCCATAGGCACAATCCTGGGTCTCATCAGCTTCTGAGAGCTGTTCCTTTTTTATCTTTCTCCACGCTGGACACCAAACACAAGTCACAACAAACTAAAACTCTTACTTTTCCTAACATTAAGTCTTAATGATATAACCTAACTGAGCCTTCACAGTGCTGTGAGGAAGGTGAAAAAAACATCAGGCCTCTCATCAATGAAACTCCAACAATTCCTTCCTGATCACAGAATGGGCAATCAGTCAGACCTGCAGCATCGTAAATAACTAGGGCCCTACCAAATTCACAGCCAGGTAAAATGCGCCACAACCATGAAATCTGGTCTCCGACCATGAAATCTGATCTTTTCTGTGCTTTTAAAATTTCACAGGGGAGACCAGTGTTTCCCAAATTGGGAATTCTGACCCAAAAGGAAGTTGCAGAGGGGTCACAAGGTTATTTTAGTGGAGTCACAGTATTGCCACCCTTACTTCTGCACTGCTTTCAGAAATGGGTGGCCGGAGAGCAGCGGCTGCTGAGTGAGGGCCCAGCTCTGCAGCCAGCAGCGCAGGAGTCAGGGTGACAATACTGTATTATGTCATCCTTACTTCTGCGCTGCTGCTGGCGGCGGCGCTGCCTTCAGAGCTGGAATCCCAGCCAGCGGCGGCTGCTCTCCAGCTGCCCGGTTCCGAGGGCAGCACCTCTGACAGCAGCAGCGCAGGAGTAAGGGTAGTGTACCGTAACCCCACCTACAATAACCTTGCAACCCTGAAACCCCCCTTTTGGGTCATGACCCTACAATGACAACACTGTGAAATTTCAGATTTAAATAGCTGAAATCATGAAATGTATGATTTTTTAAATCCTATGACCGTGAAATTGACCAGAATGGACTGTGAATTTGGTAAGGCCCTATAAATAACACAGTACCAACCCTATGCTAAGAGGAAGGAGTGTGAGGTAGCTGGCCACAGCACTGGAAAAGCTTACATAAGAAAGGGGAAAGGGCCATGCGAGCCCAACAGCTAGCCCATTGCCCCACCTCCTGCCAATGGGAAGGCAGAAGACCTGAAAAAAGGACAGCAGCCCCACCCCTCCTCCTAGCCACACACACGCTCTCACTTCAGCCCCCACAATCACCTCAGTGCTGCATCCTTCCCCTGTAGTTACCCAAAATTCCTCCCCCATTGATTGCGGAGGAGGCACATTTGTAATTGGGTAGGAAATATGTACTAAGGGCAGAAATTTGCCCTCAATTACTCATGTGTCACAGCCGACTGAGGTGTTCTGAGCTGTTCTAGAAAAGTCTTTAGATACACAAGCATCAGGTTTTCTTCTAACAAAGAAAGATATCTCTAGCTTTGACCAGTTAAATCCTCTTCCCTGACTGATAACTCATCTACAAGCATTTTGTGTGACAGACATTTGCCACTCTCTTCATCAAGACCTGATAGGCAGGAAAAAGACAACATCCACATTAACATATGTATTTCCCTGTTTCCCCTGTACAGGTGCTAAATAATTAGAACTGGTTGAACTATTCATTGCAAATAATATTCATTGTAAATTTAGCCTTTTTTTCCCCTCACAAATCATTCATGAAGCAATCCTGATTTCTTAAAATGTGTTCAATACTCTCAAGCATTTGGTGATTACTTATGGTAAGCCAATTTCAGCTTAGGGAATGGTTTATGAACTGATGCCTTCAACAGTTCACGATGTGTGATTGGTCACCTTGGTCACATATTGCTCCCATGTCCTAATTGGATGACTGCATTTTTTTGTTAAAGCAAATAAACAATTACTAATAGCAAATAACACTTCTGGTACAAGTTTTCAGGATAATCATTTGTAAAACTTTTGGGACCAGTGAATAGACAGAGTAGTGGAGAAGCAGAGATATTTGTCAATATATTTGGCAAATCCTTTTTTTCCATTTTGCAGTTTTACTACTCTACAGTTCAAAGTTAACCAAGCACAAATGGAAAAGAGTAAGTCCTCTCTATGTTTGTACATCTTCCAATACAACTGGGCCTCAGTCCTGAATGTAGCCCTGGAGCACAACTGTAGTATAAGTTAAAAAAAAAAAAAAACTGATATAAAACAAAAGGCAAAGCAGTTTAGTAACTTTGTCATGTTTCAGAGTGGTAGCTGCGTTAGTTTGTACCAGCAGCAAGAACGAGGAGGACTTGTGGCACCTTAGAGACTAACAAATGTATCTGAGCATAAGCTTTTGTGGGCTAAAACCCACTTCATCGGATGCATGTAGTGGAAAATACAGGAGGAAGATATATATATATATATACACACACAGAGAACATGAAAAAATGGGTGTTGCCATACACACTATAATGAGAGTGATCAGTTAAGGTGAGCTATTATCAGCAGGAGAAAAAAACCTTTTGTAATCATAATCAGGATGGCCCATTTCCAGCAGTTGACAAGAAGGTGAGAGTAACAGTGTGTGTGTGTGGGGGGGATATAAGCATGGGGAAATAGTTTTACTTTGTGTAATGACCCTAACTCTATCGTGTTACACTAAATTAAGAAAGGTTTCAGAGTAGCAGCCGTGTTAGTCTGTATCCGCAAAAAGAAAAGGAGGACTTGTGGCACATTAGAGACTAACAAATTTATTTGAGCATAAGCTTTTGTGAAGTGAGCTGTAGCTCACGAAAGCTTATGCTCAAATAAATTTGTTAGTCTCTAAGGTACCACAAGTTCTCCTTTTCTTTTTAAATTAAGAAAGTGGTGGCTACTTACAGGAATTAGGTCCTGAATTCTGAATAGCAGCTTCCTGCTCAACTTCAAAGCTGAATATTTTTAAATTGTTAAATACAACAATCTATACATAAGCTTTCCACATGCAAAAGGAAAATCACCTGGAGGCAGAGAGTAAGCATGGAAAAATTTAGCCCACATGGTTAATGTTTGGCTACTGAACAGGGGCTTATAATGGGGAGTTTTCGTTAAACTAATGAGGTTAGGTACTACCCCCACCCTTAAATGACATATCCTTAACATCTTTCTAGCTTATGCATTCCAAGCTGATACCTGACCCAGCATTCCAAAGCAGGCAGCAGACTTCCAAGGAAGTGTATGCCCAGTTCTTATGTCTTTTAATCAAGAAATAGGAAAAGTGGGCAGGTAAAACATCTGTCAATTGCTCAGTATCATCATTAATTTGTCAGGGGGAGAGTTTAAAATAAACTCTATAGTACTCCTGTCCCTTCTAGCCTTATGTATTTTTAAAGGGTATGCACTTTCCCTTACATATGAAAAGAGGGAATGTCTGTTGCTTCTTTAAAGGATGGGAAATTCTGTTCTGCTATGGACATCCTGCTGGCTAACCCCTGCTGAGTCTATTTGTTGAGCCTTGAGAGAGTTACTGTAGCATAGGGATCACCTACACTACTCTATCAGAGTGATGACAAGGCTGAAAAAGGCTAACATTACAGGATACAGAATACTGAATTCTATGTGCAGACTTGAAATAGCAACCTTCCAACCACTTAATTTACAAATGTGCCATGAAAGAGCATATGATCAGCTGGCCACGTATCAATAGTCTTCCAAGTGAAACTCACTTTTCAAGAAAAATGATATTTTAATTATGCAGTTTTGAACACACTATTATTACTTTATTTTTGACTTTTTCCAGTTAGACCTGTTTTATTTTGAGGGGATATTTTTTAACCCTGCCTAACATAAAGAAATCAGGCTTACTTCTTAAGAATGAACCTTGGCAGTAATACTAGTTCTAAGTGTTTGCTTGTGCCTTTTGCCATCTGTTTTGAAAGAAATTGAGAAATAAGGGCTCAGCTCAGCGTTGCAAACATTCTCCCTTTGAACTCATGTGCTCGATTGTTCGCCATGTTGAGGTCTATGTTACACTCTAGAAATCCAAACACTGAAACAAAGGAGTGTGTATTTTAAATCATAAAATCTATCAGAACAAATGCTTAGAGTGGAGAAGAGCTGACCAATGCATAACCAAAGAACAATCATCTCCACTGGTGACAGAACAGGCGCCAGCTGGCAGAGGGAATGTCTGAACTGATCATAGTAGAAAAATGACATCTTCTAGCCAAATTCTACACTACTAAATCCAAGAGCACCATAGCAAGGTCTTCATGCCCCATAGCCTATATGAAAATGATAACAGAAAGACTGCCAATGACCTGTTCTGCATTTCACAAGTCTTAGCACAGCACCTGAAAACTCTCAATGGAAGATACTTAATGTTAGTGATTTGAGAAATTTGTAACAGTCTTCCTATAAATAAAACCAGAACCCTACACATTACTTTATACACCAAACATTTACAGGTAGCTACGAGATGAGTTTGGTGCTGCAGAGCCCAAGCCCATTGCTGCACCACTTCAGCCAACAAGCCCTGTCTCATTGCAGACTGATTCATCCTTTATGTATGAGCTTGTAGTGTTTGCTTACACTTCTGTTTTGAAGCACGCCACATTTTGCAAACAGAGGTGCGAATAGAGGGTCAGATTTTGAGCGACCCCTGAATGGCTGCCCAGGCATGGAGTACGCAACTGCGTGGTTGTGCACCTTCTCACAACAGCAGCCTCTCCACTCTCTCTCTCTCTGCTACGAAGAACACAAAAAGCACTCATTTTTGTTTCCTTGGGGAATACGACAGCAGAAAGAGATCAGGGGGTGGCAGGGTCACAACTTCCCTCTCCACCACACACCAGCCAGTGCAGTGGGGCCTGTGTGCCGCAGTATGATCTGCCCCAGTACACTACCTATTATTAGGGACAAGTAGCAGCACCAGGAGAGATGGTGCAGTACCTCTGATGCTCCTTTTGAGGTAGGGAACCTCCATACCAACCTCAGTGGTGCTTAAACATCACAGATCAGCCCAGGGTTGGGGGGTTATTCCAAATCAACATAGTTTTTCCAACTACTTGATCTCTCAGGATCCTATCAAATACTAAGTCTTATATGGTACATTTTGCTGTAGGTTCCCTTATACATGGAACATTTTTTCCCCTTCAAAATCTGCTACCTAAAAACATTGTCTTTTGCTTCTGTATGGTTAATTACTGAGATGCTGGAGATTAAACTTGTGTTCGTTGCATTGAGACAGGTTTTTTTAATCCAATTTCTGTTGAGCTGGGGCCAGAATAAAACTTTTGTATGCTTCCCCTGTGATAATTTTACACTGTGATACTGTGTGCAGTCTTGCTCATACTTGCATGGGCTCAGCTATATTATACTTTCCTGAAAGCTCAATGTGCTACTGTATTCAGTGCTATCCTCTGTGAGGGGACTTGGAGGCCAATATGTCTGCAATGGTGTCATTTACACTAGCCAGAGCTCTGGGTTTAACCTCTCCCAAGGCATGCCATCTGTCAAGCAGAGACGAAGTTCTGTGCCACAGTAGAGCCATTTAACATTCCCAAAAATTACATATGGATTTCTAATCTTGTATACATATTTTTAAGTGCTTTTCCTTTTCCCCAGAAAAATGGCCATAGTAAAATCTCCTCTACACATGAGAGATTTCATACTCTATATTTCTTAGTACCTCTGGGCATTTTATACAATTATTTTCTTTTTCTGTGTTGTGTCTTAATGATCACGAGCCCTCCTCTGCAAGGAAAAAACATGTTTTCTTCCACTTTTAGCTTTAAATATGCACTGTTACAAATGGCAATTGGATCCCAAGTCCAGTGCTTAATGCTTGAGTTCAAGTGCCCTCCATTAGTATTTGTGATGTGTCCTTGCTGTTACCCTGACATACACGACTGTTCTAATGATTCTTGTGCTGGCTGTACTTCTTTTGGGATTTACCATTCATTTGCACATATCTGTATTGTCTGTATCTACTCACAAGTTGCCAACCCCATATAATGGAATAATACCCAAATCCATTGAGTTTGGCAGAAAAGGCTGCCTTTGATTGCCATACTTGTTCATATTGGCCTTAGGCCTTTTGACACAGGCTGTTAGGAGCCATCTGGGAATTTCTGGAATCATGACCAGTGGTTTGGAGGTGGAACATAAGGCTTTTTTATTACACAGATGAGCTCCTCCTACTGTTGACAAGCCCAGTCTGATTTGATTTAACAGAATATGGGGGTTTAGAAAATAAATTGGTGGAATAAATAAAGTCCTGCTTTTGTTCCAATTCTGGAGTAATTGGATTCCAATTTGTTCCAGTTCTGGAGTAATTCTTTTGGTTATCAAAGGTGTGTGAGAGAGAGGAAAATCCTTTAACTCATTCATTGTTTTCATAATATGGTTATACCATATTGTCAAAATGACAACAGCTCCACTATTGAATTACCACCTAAAATTCCACTCAATTATTTTATTTTTATTTCACTAAATTTGTAGTCCCAAACTCCTTCCATGTCGCAAGGAAATGTCCATAAGGTTTTTCCCCTGAGTGGGAAGACCTAAGCCATATACCTTCCTTACATTGCCACTAGCCTAATGAAAATAGTTATGTCCCTTGGACCTGATTAAAACCTTCCAATGTGGCTTCTTTTAGAAGTTGCAGAAATGGCACATTATCCCCTTGAACCTGCTTAGTTGGCCCAGTGAAACCCATTTTTAAATTGTAACTTTATATACAGGTGCCAAAATGAAAATGACTGAAGTGAAGTACCCCATGTAGTGAGGTGGAGTGGCTTCCCTCTGATACAGACAGGGAGGAACCACTCCCCACCCTCTGGTGGGCTGGGCCCACCCTTTGTGCCTTTGTGCCTGAAAGAGCTCTTCCCTGACATTTATTGATTAACTGGAGAGAAAACAGGAAGTATAAGAGGCGGGGCCTCCAGCTCAGTTGTGGGAGAGCAAGGGAGGGAGTCAAATGGTGCTGCCGGCCCCAGAACCAGGGACTGAGCTCTATCAATCCTTGCCTCTGTAGGAATATCTGGAGGAGATACTGGAACTGCCGGCTGCCAAGTACCCTGAAGAGCTTGATGGCCCATGAGCGACGAAGCCCTTTGAACAGATAGGTGTAGGAAGTAGCCCAGGGAAACCAGACATTAGTCCAATTGTGTTTGCTGAAGCCATGGTCCGAGTGTTTTGGAAGAATCCCCGTTGACCCAGTGGTGGGATTCCCTGCCACTGTTAGGATCCTGGGCTGTGACCCAGTGGAGCAGGGTAGGCCCAAGTCCCCCTAGTGCCAAACTCACCCCTGGGGTGGCAGCCTATTCACCTTAGGCCGGTCTGCCTCCATTTGTTTGCTGTTTGCCCCAGTTAGGGAGCTGGGCCATAGACTGCACTAATTTTTCCTTCAGTGTTTTCCAGATATTAATTGATTCTGAAAGAGCTCTTCCCTGACATTTATTGATTAACTGGAGAGAAAAGACTTCAGGAGCAAACCACATTTGAATGGACACACCCACTCTACTAAGGTAATCAGCAGATAGTGCTGCTTTGCCAACGTGATCAATTGTGGCCGTTTTGAGTTAAATTTTCTCACAGAAAAGTGCCAGAGAACCCATAATTAGATTACAACAGTCCACAATTATACAATGAGTTTACTGGACCCTTCCACACTTATTTAAATGTGGTTTAGTAGGCAAAGATGTATACTGGAGATCTGAAAACCGTGGTGACAATTTAATGCCTATTATATGGCAATGTTCATTATTAAATCTGTGGGCAAACTTGATATGTGGCATGGATGCAACATGGAAATATACATTTCAGCCAAGCAGACACCATAGCCTAGATTCTCAAAGGTACTTAGGTTTCTAACATAATTGAAATCAGTGTTTGCAGTGTTGTTGTAGTCATGTTGGTCCGAGGATATTAAAGAGACAAGATGGTGAGGTCTTTCATAAATCAACTTTTGTTGCTGAAAGAGACAAGCTTTTATGCTTACACAGAGCTCATCTTCAGGTCCTGAAATGAGATCCTTTGGAGCTAGACCTCTAAACAAGAGATTCAATTGCAGAACCTAGGACTAAGTTTGCTACATAACAAATCGTGAAACTAGAAAATCTTGTTACAACTATCATTTCCCTTGCCAAAGGTGGTACAAAAATATTAATCTTAAGAAAATGGAAACGTTTATGTGTCTCATTGTTTAAGGATTGTTATATTGAATGGAACTTTTGTAACATATGTGTAGTAGGAAGAAAGTCTAAGACATAAGCCCTTCTATTAGAGGCCTAGTATGAAGAAGGACTTGTTCACAAAATCTGACAAGAACAGGGCTGTTATTGCAAATATACATACTCCTAAGAAGTGCTAGTCACAGAATACTCACGCAAACACATCCTGATATCAAGTGGTACCAGAACATCCCGATATCAAGGATGGTACAAAAACATTCCCCAAGAATAACAGGAACACACTGAACCCTCCTAAAAGACAAGGTCAGGATGACAGTACATAATAAAAATGTTTTAATTGAACCAACATGTACATGGTAACAACTAGCCACGTCAGGGGGCAGTAACTAATTCTGGCAGGGGCAGTACTAACTTGTTTGTATCTGTGTATAAAGATTTATGTCAGAGGGAGTGTCTTTGTCCAGCCAAGTTGGGAATGGAAAGTCCCACCATTCACTGAGCAGCATCCATTGTCACGGGCATACATGTCTTAGTATCCTCGTAGAGTCTACCAGGTGCTATTACCATACTTTGTCAACAATAAACCTGGCCTGGTGCCTTCGTACCTTAACGAATTTTGTGGTCATTGGGTGGTTTGCTTGAGGTCTGCTGTGTTGGCTGTCTGCGCAGAGCTGGGGCAGCACACAGGGAGAACACACACATGCAGCCAAACATCCAACCACACTGGCTTATGTCTAAAACTCTCTTCCAACTACAAATGGACATCTCATCTATTTGATAATGAGCCTTTCTTTGTCTTTTTTTATTAGAAGAATTACCTCTGACACTGAGGAAAATGTCAAGACGTTAAGTCTGTGATGGCTGCATATAATAATCTAGGTTTTTGTTTTGCTCGTTACAACTGTATTCTCTTATTTCCTAGCCTTCTAGGGCCAGATCAGCACCTTCAAGTGTGGCCTGAGCAAGGGGCTGCGTGTAGTTGTGCTGCCACAAGAGTACAGGAAGGCCCCAATTGTGACACAGGCCATGTCTCCACTGAAGAGTTAATTTGAGATATCTACCCTTTAGTTAACTCCTCTCCAGTTACCCTAGCTTGAGAGAGAGTGGCCACACTGTGAAATAACACTTGAGACACACACTATCTGAGCAGCACAGAGTGAGTGTCTGAGCAGCTAACAAGTTGAAAACTATTCTCCCTGACAGGGCAGCCAACTTAAGTTAAAAACTCTACCATGCTTGAGGTAAGGGTTTGTGTGCGTGGACTAGATTCAAGTTAGGGGCGATGCTCAAATTATAACTCAAGTTAACTCTGCAGTGAAGACAAGGCCTCATTGAATCACAATTTAGTGCCTGCTTCCTCTTTGCTCAAGGAGGAAAATAATCTGCCAGCTCTTTTCTGGAACAATTTACTTCACTCTCTAGGCCAGATCCGCTGCACTGGCTGGCATGCCGGGAGAGCACAGCCAAGGCTCTGCCCACACCCTGTTCCTGCCCACCCACCTGTATAGCAGGGTAATAGCGTCAGCTCAGCAGCCACATTTGCCTCTTCATTGTGAACCATGATTAAGGCTTCGTGTTTGTCATGGAGGTTACGGAAGTCATGGATTCTATGACTTTTCATGACCTCTGTGAGTTCTGCAGCAGCCATGCGACTGGCTCAGGGGTTGCCTGAGCAGCTCGGGCAACCCCTGGGCCAGGCATACCAGCTGCTGCTGGGGCAGTCTCGTGCCCCCCAGCAGCAGGCGTTTGGGTGTGGGAGGACTCAGGACTGGGGGTTTGGGTCTGGGGCGGTGCTTACCTGGTGGGGGGGCTCCCCGAAAGGGTGACACAGACTCCCTCCCTCAGCTTCTAGCTCCATGTCCTGCCTCCGCCTGCAGGCACCGCCCCCGCAGCTCCCATTGGCCGCAGTTCCCAGCCAATGGGAGCTGCAGAACCAGGGCTTGGGGCAGACTGGAGGCAGCACATGAAGCTAGGAGCTGGCGGTCTCTGCTTCCCAGGTGCCAAGTAGGGAGCCTGCCCTCGACCCGCCAACCACCCCCTGCACCCTGAGCACCCACGGTGCCCCCTGGGCCACCACCCCCCTGAGCACCCGCGGTGTCCCCCAGGTCACCCTCCCACAAGCGCCCATGGTGCCCCCAGGGCTGCCCGCCGAGCTGCGCCCCCACCCAAGTTTTAGTCAGAGGTGTATAGTAACCGTCATGGACAGATCCCAGGCCATGATTTTTTGTTTACTGCCTGTGATCTGTCCATGACTTTTACTAAAAATACACGTGACTAAAATGTAGCCTTAACCATGATGCACATAGCACATGCAGGGGAGTAAGGGGGCACATAGCAACCCCTTAATCCCTTGTGCAGATGTGTAGGCTGGCTCGTGATTGAGCCCGTCACAATGCTGGGCCTGGTGTTCAGCTACAGAATTCCACAGCTCCCATTGACATTAATTGGCACGGTGCGTGCTCAGAATTCTGGAAATTCAGACCGGTGGTTTTCTCTCTTTGCGTAGCATTGTATTGCTTCCTCAAGTACAAACTACAAAATATATGTCTGGCTCTTTTTTATCCTTTTTCCTTGGTGGAGATAATACTGCAGTAACGACTCTTGCTTATGAGAGGGCTGTATGTTGTAGAGTAAGTTCTCCGGGAAGTCCTTCTATGCTTCTTGTATTCTCTAAATACAATTTCTGGCTTCTCAGTGAGATTTCCTGCTGGGGCAGAAACAAAGAATCCCAGGACAGGGCAGCGCTGGGTGCAACTACACAGACTAATAGGAAGTTTGTTACCTCATTTCTATATGCAGTTCTGTTCATAATAGGTTCAGCTTGACTGTGCTCTGATTGGCAGTGCCAGACAAGGGAGGCACAGCTTCCTAGCAGACCCAGTGAGAGGTAACTGGCAAGGGCTGCTACAGAGCCTATGTGACTGCATGTAACAGCCCCACCAGCTCTGAGATTCAGGGGAAATGCTAAAGATGCCTGAAAATGGTTCAAACAGCAATTTTAGCTGTATAGGAAAGCCACTGGGGCAAATAAACTGGAGAATGAGCAAAAGATTGTTCTGCTCTGAACAGGGTCAGGCATAGAAGCCCTTGATGACTACAATACATTCTATACAAATGGAGGTGGCAAGAAAGAGGAAAGCTTTGCAGAAATAATAAAAATGTTTGAGGATCATTGTACCGCTAGAAAAAATGTTATTTAGGAGAGACCTATGTTGGGAAGAGAACTCAGAATGAAAGAGAAACAATAGAGTTGGTCACAAACTTAAAACTGAAAAAGTCTGTCCTGTGAATATGCCATAATGAAAGACTCTCTCATTAAAGACCAGAACTGTCTTAGAGTGTAACAATAAAAAAGTCCATGAATGGTTACAAATGGAAGATGTATGTACATGTCAAACAGCAGAACAAACAGAAACACAAATAAAAAGCCTAAAGAAAGGCACAGAGCACATGCCTGTGAGTGCTATAGCAAGAGAAAAGTTTGCAGAAATTAAATTGGCCAAGGATAGAAACACATGAAGCAGGAAACAATGCCAGTGATGTGGTAATCAGCAGGAATATAGGAAATGCCCAGCATTCTGGGAAATATGGAGAAACTGTAAGAAACCTAACCATTATGCTAAAATGTGCAGAGAAAACAGGAAAGTGTATGTATTAAGTGCAGAAGGAGACTCCTCAGGTGAAGAGGAGAAGCTGTTCTTAAGTACAATAATGGAAGAATCTGAAACTCAAAGGACTGGCTAATTAAATGTACACAAATGGCACTCATGTTACATACAAGATAGACACTGGGGCACAAGTAAATGTAATAACAGAAACTGAAATAGGAAAATGTAAGGAGCACATAAAAGTGGAAAAGTCAAAAGTGTCTGTGAAAGACCTTAATGGAGGAACAATTCCAGTGTTGGGAGAGTGCTCACTGACACTTAAATACTACTACAGGGGAGATGATAAAACAAGAGTTTGTAGTGGTACACAAAGGCAAGCAATCATTCTCGGGCCTACACGGTCTGAGGTGCTGGATCTCGTTAAGAGGATGTATACCATAGAGAGATAGACAGGCAGCATAGAACCAGATATGAAAGTGTTAATATCATTATATGAAGATGTATTTATAGAAAATGGGTGCCACCAAGTAACATATAAGATCTGGCTAAGAGAAAATGCAGAATCTGTGCTACATCCAAAGCAAAAAGTTGTATATGCTTTAAGAAAGACACTAGAAAGAAAAACTGCAGAACGAGACAGCAAGTGAGACTAACAGAACCAACAGACTGAGTTCACGCCTTAATAACTGTAGAAAAGGAGGGGGGCGACAGCTGTGTATAGACCCTATGGAGCTGACCAAAAACATAAAAAAGAACACTTCCACTTGCCCACAAAAAGTGAGCCATTGTCTGAGATGGCAGGATCTGAATTCTTTAGCAAATTAGATGCATTGTGTGGATTTTGGCAGATCCCCTTGGACAATGAGCATTCCAAGATCTGCACTTTCCACACTCCACTTCCTGCTTCCTAAGACTGCCTTTCAGAATATGTTCAGCTCCAGAAGTATTTCATTGTACAACAAGCCATATGCTTCAGGGTCTAGCATGCATGAAGTGTATATTGATGACCCAATAATTTGGGGCAGCATTACCATTGATTATCAGGAATGACAAGGAGAGTACAGAAATGGTGAGCACTCATAACCTTAAATTGATAAAGTCAAGTGACAGCTTTAAATAATGGAAATAACATACTTGAGAGACAGACTGACTACAAAGGGAATCTTACCTGGGGAATCAAAGATTCAGGCAATACTGAGCATGCCAAGACTTAAAGATAAAAAGGAAATTCAAATGCTGCTAGACATGTTGAATTAGGTCAACACATTCATCTCTAACTATGCAGATTGCAAAACTTACCTAAGACATCTTTTCCACAAGGTCACCAAATGGGCATGGATGCCAGAGCATGAAAGAGTTCAGTGATTTACATTCTGACATCAACTACAGTGCTGCATTTTTTTTTGACGCATTAAAGACATCAAACTCTCCACAAATGCCTCAAAAGGAGGGCTGGGAGCAGCACTATTACAGTGTCATGGAACTTACTGGTTGCCAGTCTCATATGCATCTTGGACTGTGACAGCTGTAGAGAAGATGTATGCACAAACTGAAAAAAAGACACTAGGTCTGGTTTATGTATGTACAGTATTTCATGATTTTCTCTATGGTTTTAGCTTCAAAGCAGAAACTGATCACAAACCTCTGATTGCAGTACACAAAAAGGGACTTAGAGAAGCACAACCAATGATACAGTGACTACTTTGGGGAAAAAAACAGATGTTGTGACCTGAGATCTCCAACCTGAACACCACTTACAGACACGATCTCGGGTCATAAGCCCCATCTGACAATACACAGCCTGATAATCAGGAACAAGCAGTAAATATACATGTGAACATGATAAAAGTATGATAAGCTGTATATCCAAGGATATAGAATGAATTGGAGACAGAAACAGCTAAAGATGAAAAGATACAAGCAGTGATACAAGCAATAAGTGAAAGAGGATAAAATCAACTACATAGTCCCAGTATAAAAATGAACTTTCAGTGATTTCAGTAGTGCTCTTGAAGGGAATAAAAATTGTGGCTGCAACAGTGCACAGAAGGAAAATATAGGAACAAATACACAAAGGGAACCCGGGAATGACCAAATCAAAACTGAGAACTAGAGAAGTTTGTATTCTGGCCACAGATGAATAGTGACATTGAAGAAAGAGTGAGCAGGTGTGGAATGTGTCAAGTATAGAGATTTCCAGCAGAAAGAACCATTGATACTACCTGAACAACTTGCAATTCCTTGGGACAAAGTTGGAAGTGACATGTTCAACTTGGGAAGACATGATCAGCCGGGTGTAATGTACTACTTTACCTATTTTCCAGAAGGAGACATACTTGAAGCTACCACAGCAGCAACAATTGTTAGGCAATAATGCACATCATGGAATTCCAAGAAAGCCAATAAATGACAACGGACTACAGATCAAGAGTAGGAAATTCCTGCACTTTGCTAAAATGTGTAACTGTCATTATGAGGCATCTAGTCCCAGATATCCTCAAGCAAATGAATTATCTGAATGTAGGGTACGTGTAGCAAAAAACTTGTTCAAAAGAGCAATGGATGCAACAGAAGATCCATACTTAGCACTACTCAACTATAGAACTATACTACAGCAATCTGGAAAGTCACCTGCTGAACTCTTCCTGTACAGTCTAGCGGCCTTCTTTGGTTGCCAGGATACACTTCCTGCTGAAGCAGAAAAAGAGGAGCCCAAGCCAGCAGTGGGAGGCTGCAGCTACACAGAATTGTAGAAAGTTTTGTCACCTCATTTCTGTACATAGTTCCTGCTCATAATAAAGAGTTATCTTGAAATTGGGCTGCTTGTCAGTAAGAGCCTATAGGCTGTAACAAGGCTAAAATGCTGATTTTCATTCTGGGCAATAAAAGGATCAGACATCCAAGGAAGCTGCCACATACCAATTGTGCAATTTAAAGGCTAAAATTGTTTTGTTCTCTGAAGTACATATCTCCAAAAGATGCTCACTGGCAAGGCTTCCCCCCTGCCCCTGGGATCTGATTGTACAGTTTGGCCCTTAGGATGCACAATGAGTTTTGAGAGTAGTTAATGATACTTAGTACTTGATACTCTTTTAAAGAACTGTACAAGCATTAATAGTTAACATTAACTACTTGTTCTTGCAAGCTATATTTGGGTGTAAGATTCCATGCAATTTACCTTCCATGTAACTATGAGTTTTGGAGACTTGTTACATATGTGTGTTTTGGTTTCTCAGCTGGCTCCACCCTGACCTTGGAATAAATATACTCAGCTGGTATATCTTGGCATAGCTCCATGGACTTCGATGGAGCTACACTCATTTACACCAGCTGAGAATTTTGCCTATAGTCTCATAATGCATCCATTGTTTCCCCAGAGCCATGGCCAGACAGTGAAAAGCATTGGCTGACTTCCTATTAGATATTTTACCCAGAGTGCTCTTTTCTACTGATCAGCTTAGCTGATTATGTAGCCTAAGTAGCTCTAATATATCTGTTTCACTGGGGTAGAATAGTGAGAGAAGCATGAGAGAAAGTGTGGTGAAAGACAGAATGTGAGTATGATAGAGGAGGAGAATAATAATGAAACAGAGGAGGGAGGAAGAGAAAGAAATCAGGGAAGGAAAAGAGGAGAGAAAGAAGATAAAAGGAAATAAAAGGGTGTGATGCCACATCTCAGGGTGTCTACCTCAAGGGAGCTACATTTGATATAAATCAGTGTGAGATGAGATTCAAGCCCCAGATATCTAAAAATGATTCAATGCGAGAAAAGCTGATTCCCTAGTAATTAAGCATTGTTTCTTTGTAAAAAAAAAAGGGGGGGGGGCAGCTGCAGGTAAATGCAGTTAGAAATATGTACATACTGAAATATTTAAATTTGGAGGGTCAGAAATAATTGGCACAAAAGGACTCCTTAGAGCAAATGATGAGATAAACTCTATATAGGTTGAGAGAAATTTGGTACGGATAAGCATTTTAAGATTCAGATGCTTACCCAAATCTCGTGATTCTAATAAACTGGGCAGTAAAATTATATGAGAAGGTTTTCTTGCAGTATTCTGGTCTTACAATTCAGATGCTGGCTGGAAGAAGGATATACAGAGGGGCACCAAACTGAAACATTATTTAGAATAAAAGTGAACCAAGCTTTTTCAGACTTCAGAAAGATTTGGGTTCAGTTTGAATTTAAGTAAAAGTCTGGGTTGCTTTTGATTTTAATGGAACAGATTCATCCATTTATTTTCTTAACTATGTTGTCTGGCAAGGAATCTACATTTTATGTTGACTAGGTCACTTTAAATCTACTCAGTTTAAAAGAAGAGTTTAAAGTAATTTCAGGCAGTACTACACCTGATCTGGAGTCCTTCTGCCCATATTTTTGGGGGTTACAATGACATTCTCTCTTTTAAAAGTATTTCCTTCTCTGCTGGTGCTGTGCAAAGGAGCCACATTAACAGAGGAAATGGTGAACTTGGTTATACACAAAGTACTGTCAAATGCAAAAAGTAAACAAAATGGAAGGAAGGAAGGAAAGAAAGAAAGAAAGAAAGAATCTCTAATCTGTCTCAGTTACAGTACATTTAGGAGTTACTTCTCACAATAGTAGGTAAAATATTTTCAGACAGAAGTGTGATTTTTTTGGGTTGCCAATATCCCTTTCATTTCAGTCGAGGTCTCATTCAAAAAGATATGCTCTGCATGTCCAGACAGAAAGAGGTTTCATTAGGACAGTACCGTATGTGACTAAAGGATTTGTTAACCTCAAAGCTTCAAAGCACATTCGAAAATAAGATTCAAATGGGCTATTTCTTTTGTGGTTCTGTAGTGACTAACGAGTTCTCCATGCCATTGTGAGTGATTTCTAGCTCATCAAAGGAGTGACCCAAAGCAACACTGGATCAAGGTAGGTGATGTCCAACAAGTTTAATCCATTCTATCATTGGGGCTTAGCTCCATATGCCTCCCCTCCACCACCTCCTGTCCCGCCCCCAGCCTTACTTAGGGGAAGAGGAAGAACAGTCATTCTGGTTACAGCCTCATTTGTCGTCAGTCTTTGGACACTCCAGATAACTTGCCAAAGTTCTCTAGCAATGTAATGACCTGCTATTTTAAAATTGAAAATAAATAAAACCATGAAAAATAGCTTTTTGGAAAAAAATATGGGTGTCTCCCTAAACTTCAAAGAACAACAAAGGGTTAAAAACAAAAATTGATGTGCTTTAGATTCACATTTAAGATGAACATTAGACCCCTGTGATTTGACTGGTCAAAGTGGCTAGCGTAATGATCAGTTTGTGAACATATAGTGTAATCCATGCCTTAGGGCTAGATCCTGCAAATGTGCAGATGAGTAACATCACTCACATGGCTAGTTCCAGTGAAGTCAAGGAGACTATTCTCATGAGTAATCTTACCCTTATGCATACATGGTTTGGACATCCCTCAGTGGAGACATGGAACATCAGCTCGAGTTCAGATGAAATAAAATGCCACCCTGGCACTGAAACCCTTTGAAAAAGTTACCTTTACTATTAATTATTTTTAGGGTTCTTCTGATGGCAACAACAACAAAACTGACATAGGGTGTATCTAACCATCCTTTTTTTCTTTTCACAGCTACAAGAAAGACTTCTAATAAACTACTTTTCCCTGAGAGTGCTCATCTTCCATGAGAGAACTGGGGCATCTCTTTCTCAGAGTTTGCAGTAGCAGTTACTTTGCATCTTGTCTGTAGTTGGTGGCTGCTACCCAAATGGCTCATTGCTCATTAGGGCTCTGAAATTTAATGCCTTCCCCATCCTCATTAATGGCTGGAATGTGCTCCTATTAAAACCAATGTTCTTTAGGTCCCTGTCCTACTGTTACCCATTACTAATGGTTTTGCTGTATCTACTTTATGTGGTGTCTTTACTCCCCACTGGTTATTTTCTATGGTTTCTCTCTCTCTCTCTCTCTCTCTCTCATTGTAAGGTTCCTATAACCATAATACCTAAGGCCTTGTCTAGTCTACAAGAATTCCCCATTTCTGACCCTCAGGTGTAGCTCTCTGTCCTTGGCTATGCTCATAGCTGTTAAGCACCAGTTCAGGTGCACGTTACTGATACCCATATCAGCAATGGGTAGTCTCTCTAGTATAGACAAGGCTTAAGTACATATGAGGAGAACTGGGAAATATCTGTATTATGTTTTATAAATATCATATGCACCTCAGTTTATCTGGATTATATTATCCAGCCTGAATGGAGTTAATTCAAGGGAAGCTGTCATAGGGAAACCCACAGGAAATGAAACAGTGGCAAAGATAAGACTCCTGAGGTAAACAGCTTCAAAGGACTTAAGATAGCAATGGCTTGGCCATGGGGGGAAAATTAGAATGGTCTACTCTTTCTGGTTATTTGTGTAATCCATACATACAACCTATGAATTCTGTTTGATATTGGGGGCTCTTTAAGTGTATCTGTGTTGGACTGCAGACTCCATTTTGGATGTGGGGCTCTTTACCTTCTCTGTTGTCCTGTTACATCCATGTTGGACTGGAATTCCAGAGGCTGATGGCAAAGGGATGACAATAGAGAGTTATTGACTTCAGTACTCTCCCACTGAAATGGAATAGCTCTAAACAATAGGCTGGTTCCCACCCAGGAGAACTGGTTTATTAGGGGAGAGGTCACCTAGCAACAATGTCACCTGGTCACAGTCTGGAAACATCTGAGGAGTCTGATATGGAAGTCACCTGACAGAGAGACTGCGATTATTCAGGGGCTTTGGCCATTTTCACCAGCTCAAGCAGACAGAAGCTGCTGCAGAAGCCTAATGAGGCAAGGGAGAACTTTGCCTACCTGAACTCAGTTGGTCCCCCTAAGGATTCCCAAGGAAAGGGTGAACTGGAGAGAGAGGCATTGGGTTCAGGATGTTTGTTGTTTTCTATATGGTCTGTATTCTCCATGCTTTATATGTTAAGTAAAGAACAATGGTATTAGAATTCTGTGGAAAGTGTCTGTGTACATTATGTGTTGCACCTACCATGTGGCTCCATGCAAAGGTAAGTCAAAAGGCTCACACCTTTGGGTGGAGTTCTGGGAGAAGTCTGAGGGGCCAGCACTATTCCAAGGGGCTGGTCAGTGGACCATGTGGTCTAAGCTCTCAGAACATGGTGCTACACAGTTGGTCTGCACCCTGAAAAGTGTGCCTAGGAACTCCAAGACAGAGATAATGCCTGGATTCTGTTGAAAGGCTTTATTTTCCAACTGGAATGAATCAGAGGTTTAAAACATCTGGGGATTCACTGGCTGGATCCCATTTAGCAGTCTGGTGAGTGGCCAAGAGTGGGCACTTGACTTGACCTCTGACACACTTCTCAAGGGATCAAAGGGGATTTTTAAAAAATCCTCAAACTCACTAGGAAAGGGAAAGAAATTGAGTGAACCAGAGAGATGGCCCAGAGTATCAGTGAAAGATGACAGACTTTCTAAAACACAGAGAGACACAGATATTGTGAGCAAGCGTGATCTGTTTCTCCTTGCCAGAGGCGGGGTTAGTTGAGCTGAGGGGAACTAACAAATGAATAAGGAATACCCATTGTTTAGTCTCTTTCTTGTTCTTACCATTTGCTCTACATGTTGTGTATCTTTTGAGGAATGAATAAATATAGCTTTGGTTTGAAGACACTGCAAATGTCTGCTGGCACAGGGTCCCAAAGGGAAACTCATAGAGGTGCCAAAACCAAGTTGGACCTGTTTTTTAATACATTTGGAAACCAGAAGGGCGGCAGCCCAGATGTCCAGTCTAACAGTGTTCGGGCAACATGGTTCCACCCACAGTGAGGTGCAGGAGTCCAGGCTTGTCACCTGGGGGGTGCACTTGAGAGGCACTAAAACGAGTCTGAGGTGCAGTTTGCCCTATAGCCATGACAACATAACTTACTACCAGTATTATTTATTATTTGTATAGTAATACCTACAAGTCCCAACTGAGATTGAGGCCCCATTGTGCTAGGCACTGAACAAACTTGTAGTAGGAATTGGTCCCTGCCTCAAAGAGCTGACAAGATAAATAATCAAGACTGATTCTCGGTGGGAAGGGAAACAAGAACACAGAAATGTGAAAAGGTCAGAGTCAAACAACAGACTATGTCAGAGCTGGGAACAGAACCCTGGTCTTCTGGATCACATCCTATCTATTAGATCACTACCTCCTCAGTGCCTAGCAGATGAATCCTACATTTCTCTCAAATCTTCACCCTAGCTCTCTGTGCTAGCACTATATACCAGCCTAGTATGAGCTTTCAGATATCAGTAAAAAGGACAATAGGTTGTCCCTTCTGCTTAGTCAGTTGTACCAGCTGAAGAATAGTCTCTCCTGGTCCTGGGTGTGTAGCCTGTGACCAACTCAGTAATTTTCATGATGTTTCAATGGGCAGGTTTTATTGTAGCAGTGCCCATTGCCTCTCCAGGACAGATGGGTAACTGAGGGACAATGAGGCTTAGTGACTTGCCCAAGGTCATACAGGAATCCTGTGCTAGATCAGGAAATTGAAGCCAGATTGTCCAGATCCCAAACCACTGCCCTAATCACTGGGCCATGCTTCCCCCACTCTTCCTGTCCTCCTGCAGAAAAATCCACAGCCTGAGTTGATTTTGGACTCACCGATCTTTACTCCGACATGGTGTCTTTAATCGACAGCTTCTTTGCAGAAGCTCTAGACTGCAAGGTGGGTTTTAACTTTAAATTATATTTAAAAGCACAAGATTACAGAAGGAGTGATTGACTGAAAAAGCAGCTCTGATAAAGCCCTCCTGACTGAGATGACTGGAAAGCATCAGCGTGGAAATAACATTAGGAATAACGGCTTTGCAAACAGAGGGATCATTCACTGAGCACTGCAGCCACTGCTGGGGTGGAGGAAAGCAGACATTTCTCCACCAGCAACACTGCATAATTTTTTTAATGTAGGGAAGTAAGAAATAATATTCACAGTTGGAACTATAGGGAGAATTACACTGTGGGTAGGTGGACGGTAATTCAGTTGACCTTGAATTGAAACACCAGATTAAGGCATAAATCTCAGTTAATTTCTTTGCTATATGCCACATGGACACATAATTTGGGACGCTCTAGAGCCAGTAAGGTGATCCAGGGCTCTCATGCAGGTGGCTGAGCTCTTGAGTGGAACCTTCTGAGATCAGTGAGTTTTAGAGGTTAACCCCACATTGCTCACTCCTCAGGATAAGACTGGAAACTCCCCATCTTCCCTTCCCCCATCCCGATGGAACAACCTCATTGAAACTCTGTGAGGGGAGTCGTCCATATCTTCCCACCCTCTGGGGCCCATTCCAGAGGATTTTCCCTAGGAAGATGGCCTTCAGTTTTTACTCAGTCCATAATTACATAAACTGCCATTGACTTCAGTGAGATTTGCCTGAATTAGGACACAATAAAGACTGAAGTAGGACCTCAGGATTTGACTTTTAGTTCATATCAGAAAAATTTTGGAAGGAATTGACTTAAAGCCTAACTTTCAAGTTGGGGAACTTTAAAGCCACAAAGCCCAAATCTCATTGTGGTTGTTTCAGTCTTTATCCTTCTCAAATGGATATATTTGGTTCATTGCACATCATATGGGGGACTCTTTTGGATGAGATCTTTAAAAAAATGAGGCTCCATCTTCTGTATGTAGACATTAAAGATCACATAATACTTTTCATGAGAGTACGGGTTTGCTCCTGCCTCTTTTTCACAAAGTTTCTCCTTTACATTAACAAGTTTTCCCCTTGTCATTCTCTATTTGGTTGCATATCTGTGGCATTCTATGGAGAGTGTTTATGAAGCACTTTGGGATGCTTTCGAATGAAAGGCTGCATAAAAATGTAAATTATTATTTGTGGCACCTTAGAGACTAACCAATTTATTTGAGCATGAGCTTTCGTGAGCTACAGCTCACTTCATCAGATGCATACCGTGGAAACTGCAGCAGACTTTATATACACACAGAGATCATAAAACAATACCTCCTCCCACCCCACTGTCCTGCTGGTAATAGCTTATCTAAAGTGATCATCAAGTTGGGCCATTTCCAGCACAAATCCAGGTTTTCTCACCCTCCACCCCCCACACACACAAACTCGCTCTCCTGCTGGTAATAGCCCATCCAAAGTGACAACTCTCTACACAATGTGCATGATAATCAAGGTGGGCCATTTCCTGCACAAATCCAGGTTCTCTCACCCCCTCACCCCCCTCCAAAAAACAGTGTGGTTTTGGAGGGGGGTTAGGGGGTGAGAGAACCTGGAGGAGGTATTGTTTTATGATCTCTGTGTGTATATAAAGTCTGCTGCAGTTTCCACGGTATGCATCCGATGAAGTGAGCTGTAGCTCACGAAAGCTCATGCTCAAATAAATTGGTTAGTCTCTAAGGTGCCACAAGTACTCCTTTTCTTTTTGCAAATACAGACTAACACGGCCGTTACTCTGAAACGTAAATTATTATTATCATGAAAACATGCAAACCCACTGTGCTGTACAGCTCTTTCTCAGGAGCAGCATTCCTTCAAACTGGGGTTTATAATCTAAAAGAGAAATTATCCTGAAAATTTGCATTAAACTACATTATATTTTTATAGAGGCAAGTCAATGGCAGCTTGTGGAAACACATTACAGGTACTCATTTGGGGGTACCTGTTTGATCAGGAATTCTCTTTGTCCTTGCCTTTTATTTCCCTTCACTTCTCAAGACTTTTTTGACAGTCATCTGTTCATAAGAACATAAGAATGGCCATACTGGGCCAGACCAAAGGTCCATCTAGCCTAGTATCCTGTCTTACAACAGTGGACAATTGCCAGGTGCCCCAGAGGGAATGAATAGAATAGGTAATCATCAAGTGATCCATCCCCTGTCACCCATTCCCAGCTTCTGGCAAAGAGAGGCTAGGGACACTATCCCTCCCCACCCTGGCTAATAGCCATTGATGGACCTATCCTCCATAAATTTATCTAGTTCTTTTTTGAACCCTGTTATAGTCTTGGCCTTCACAACATCCTCTGGCAAAGAGTTCCACAGGTTGACTGTGTTTTGTGTGAAGAAATAAATTCAACTGGATGTGGCTCCCTTCTTAGCCAATTAGCTACATTCCATGAACCAGCTAATATAAGGTATTTTACCCCTAGTGTCCGAGCACCCAGTCGAAGCAAGTAGCTCTCACAGCCTGAGGAGTTGGGGACTGCATTGGATCTGAATTTGTCTCCACTCAGTGTTTTGGTCTGCCAGGCCAGACAGTGGTTTGTTTCTTTTTCTTTCTTTTTTTTTTAAAACCAAGTTTCAGGTAAATTTAGTGCTCATGAAAGGTGCCAGACTGGCACCTCCCAACCAAAGCAGAAGTTCTCTGCTGATCCACAGCCCAGGGAGTGGAAGTGTAAACTTCCCCATATTACTTATTATTGGTGGGAGTTCCAAAAATATTTAGCAATTGGCCTAACTCTGCTCCCATTGAAGTCAGTGGGAGTTTTACAATCAATTTCAATGACAACAAAGTTAGGCCAGCACTGGGCACTTCTGAAAAATCCTACCCATATAATTTAGCTTTATAGCAATTTGTCCTATCAACATATCTCAGTGCACCGGTTTACATGTTTCCATCCACAAAGAGCACCTCTATGCATTGAGTAAAGCTACCATGATGGTGAGGCATCAACACCACAGTAGACTGAGCACACCTTATGTGATCTAATTAGACAGGTAATACACAGCAAAGTAACAAAAGCCTAGAGCAAGGTTTTAAAATAAAAACTAAGGCTGTCATTCAGCAAAGCACTTAAACACTTTGCTGAGCAGTGATGAGCTTAAGCACATGATTAAAGTTAATCACATGCATAAGTGCATTGCTAAATCAAGGCCCAAAGAACCCCTTCAAAGTGCGTCATAAAGGACTTCGGTCTTGAGTGGTTGAAAGTGGATTTTTTTATGTAGTAGATTTAAATCTCCTAGTGTTTCTGCTTCCCCAGATAATTTTCTGAAACTAGGTAAAAGTTTACTTTTTTTCTGCAAGGTGAAGCACAAACTAGAAACATTTTTTTAAAACCCTGAAGTGTTGTTTTAGAGACAAACTAAAAATTCCATAAGTGAGGACCACTGTGCACAGGGGTTGGTACTGGTGATAAGAATTACATCTTTAAAAAACAGGAGCTGTTATAGGATACACCATCACTGTCGGAACTTAGAGTCAGGCGGCACAAATGAGCTTTCAGAAAAGAGCCTTCTCTGTTTCTTGTTGAATAGTAATTGTGCATTACATTTATTATTAAATTATTATTATTTATTATTATTTTTATTTTATAGACAAGAATTGAGACATTTTTCTCAATTTATTATTACCTGGGTCCAAAATATTGTGGATTGGCATCTTATCCATTTCTGGAGCACTCAGGCTTTTTCAAAATTCCATCCCACATGCATTCTCAAAATGATTACACAGAAACATTTTAAGAGTATGTAGAAAGGGACGAAACTGAACCTTTAGCCACATGCAGGGTATTATTTTTTGTTGTTTCTGATACAAAAGCTGTAATTGGCCTAGTGAGATCTGATAAATGTTTTATTATAAACTTGAACATCAACTGATGGTGGAAAAAAATGATGGAACTTGCAACTGAAAGAAAAGTAAAAGGGTATAAATGACTGGCAGTTCCTATTTCTTTACAAGTGTTACATTTCAGTCCCCTGCCACTACCACATGTTTCCTGTTCACAGATAATTTGTACAACATATTTTATCATTCAGTTTTAGACACAGTTGAAAGGCTTTTGCCTAAGGCTTGGAACACTTTGAAAATTGTATACCATTTGCAAGGCTTTCTTCTGCTTCACTGTGCAATTAGGTGACTGTCTTTCTGCAGACACTGGATTTATCATTTATGGAATTGGGTTTTTTCACCAAGGTGAACAGGGAACAAAAATGCAAGTAGTTTTCAGTAACCCACAGATGAGGGATTAGTGTGCAAAACATAAAGCTTGAAGACTGGCTGTCAACCTTGAAGTGGACAACTGTTCTCTCACTGATGGACTTTTGTGAACCCCAGACTTATATACAAAAAAAAAAGTTGAAAACTTTCTATACAGGTGATAAAGACATTTAAAACACAGCAAAGGCATTTAATTGGACTATATTCTTATTAACTGCCAATACAGCTATTACATTGCCGTTTGCTTTTTCATTGATTTTTTTTTTTCTGCCTTTGCCCGGTCTTGGCTAAACTTTGCTGTCTCTTAAAGAAGTGTGGAGACACTGATGTGCTAAGAGCTTCCCCTGCTGGAAGTTCCTAGGAAAGGGTGCTGTAACCAAGTAAGGGTGGATCTGGGACAATGTCCCAGTTCAGCTAATTTATTTGCTCACTTCCTGTAGTACATAATGTGACTTGAGATACTGATTAAATTTCATGTGCATTTTTGCGTTCTAAATAAACCGAATTTTAAAGTCAGATTTGGGGGGTCATTACAGCATTTTGTATTTTTCCACTGAATAATGTGAACAAAAAGCAAACAAATTCAACCATTTTACATAACATATTTCTACAAGGTTGAATTTTCTTTCAATAGAAATATTGAGTAGTTCTTTATAGTTAAATAAGGCTCCTTTATACATTTGAAAGCCAAATAAAATTGAAGATTAAATTATAAAGTAATATTTTTCCCTTCTAGTCGGAGATATCCCAGTCCTACTGATAGCAGGGTTAGGCATGTAAGTGTAAGTAAGGTGCAGGGGAAGTTGGTGCTTGAATCTAAAATCCGGTTTTTAAAAAATAAGGGTATTGTTTCATCAGTCTACAGAGAACATCACGCATTTGTTTACAAAGATATATCAATTAACATCCCTGGAAACTGAGAAAAAGCCATACGGTTGGAGGCAAAACTAACAGGATTTTAATCTAATTGTGTAGTTATCTATTTTGTAAATACTTGGCTGCAAATTGTTAACAATATTGGAGGCTGTGCATAATGAAATTATTAAGTTATATAAATAGTATTGACTGAATAATATATTTCTAGAAATTGGTGTTTGAAATATAGCTACTAGCTCTTCACAGACAAACAGAGTGATCTAGTGGACAGGCCACTGGACTGGGAATTGAGAGAGCTAGGGTTCTCTTTCTGGCTTTGCTGCTGTGTGACCTTGGGCAAGTCACTTCACCTCTCTGTTTTCATTCCCACCCTCTCTGTCTGGCTTAGACTGCTATTTACACTGCAGAGACTGTCCCTTATCATGTGCTTGTAAACTGCCTAGGACAGGGATCGGCAATGTTTGGCACGTGGCCCACCAGGGTAAGCCCCCTGGCGGGCCGGGCCGGTTTGTTTACCTGCCGCGTCTGCAGGTTCGGCCGATCGCGGCTCCCACTGGCCACGGTTGGCCACTCCAGGCCAATGGGGGCTGCAGGAAGTGGCAGCCAGCACATCCCTCGGCCCGCGCCGCTTCCTGCAGCCCCCATTGGCCTGGAGCGGTGAACCGCGGTCAGTGGAAGCCGCGATCGGTCGAACCTGCAGATGCGGCAGGTAAACAAACTGGCCCGGCCCACCAGGGAGCTTACCCTGGCAGGCCGCATGCCAAACGTTGCCGATCCCTGGCCTAGGACAATACGGTCATGATCTTGCCTGCAGCAGAGACCATGCCTCCCAGCCTAGGTAGTTAGACTCGCACTAGCTCTGCTCAAGCTAGTGTGTTCTAAAAATAGCAGTACGCACATTGTGGCATGGGTGGCAGCTCGAGCTAGCCACCCAAGCTCGGGCCCAGCAGGTAGGCACATTTGCAGTCAGGGAGCTAACCTAAGCCACTGCCCATGCCTGAACAGCCATGCTGCTATTTTTAATGCACTAGCTTGAGCAAAACAACCTAGACCGGGAGGCTTACTCCCAGCCTGCAGTATAGACATGCAGTAAGTGCTGCCATAATGACACAATATGGATGTTACTTTACAGGTACCCAGATGTTAAGTTGCAGACACTCTGATATATGCAAAAAGAAAAGGAGTACTTGTGGCACCTTAGAGACTAACAAATTTATTTGAGCATGAGCTTTCGTGAGCTACAGCTGAATGCATCTGATGAAATGAGCTGTAGCTCACGAAAGCTCATGCTCAAATAAATTGGTTAGTCTCTAAGGTGCCACAAGTACTCCTTTTCTTTTTGCAAATACAGACTAACACGGCTGCTACTCTGAAATCTGATATATGGAGAGCTTCTGAGGGAGAATTTCTTTCCACCCCTGCAGAAACCCCTATACCAAGCCTGGCAGCTCTTGCTTGGTGCAGGAGGAATGGAGGATTTGCCTTCAGTTGGCTCCCTGGATTTGTTTAATTTTCTGTTTTACAAAAACATCCAAAGAGCTTGCAAAATAAAACAGTGGGTAGGTGTCTGCTCAGTCACAGTGAGGTAAATCCAGGATAACTCCTTCACTCCAGTCATGTCAGTCCTGGTTTACCCTGCTGTAACTGAAAGGACAATCTGGCCCAGCCCATCAAAACTGTGCACACTGTAAACAATTACAGGGACAAGCTAAAGCTGTTTGGACATCACACAAATTCATTTCATGTTCAGACAAACTCAAGAGCAAACATTTGTAGTCAGTATTAATATTAAGGGGAAAGTATCACTGAAGAGCTGCATTATATTTGAAATCCTTACCCTCAGTGGTTACAGCTTTTATAAACATAAAATGAGAGTTACTTTTCTATATTGTAAACCAGTGCCTTTAACTAGCCTCTTTATTAAATGTAAAAACCCTTTGGTACAAAAAGCTGCATGATGAAAACATGACATTTCATTGAGTAGCTTCTCAGGATAGTCCACTAATTGTTCACTCTAGGTTTCCAGAATGCACTGGCCCAATTACTCAGTATGTGCCCGTACACCTTGTTCAATCATCTTGTCTACAATGGGTTTCAGTCCAGTTTTAGACTGACTGGGTTAAGCCACTCTTCTGTTCCATTTTATGGCATTTAGAAGGCTGCTTTGTTGCACGGCCTCTAGCCTCGTAGGAAAAAATCAGCCTAACCATCCCCCCTGTGCACAGCGCCTTCAATTTTGTGCAAATTCTTAACTGTGTCGTTTTAAAAGTATCTCTCAAATCATTCTGCGCCCACCTGCATGCTTAGCTGTTGAGAGTATACGTTGCAGACGCTTTTATGTTCTATGCCACCAAATAGATGTCTGCCCTGAAGAGCAAACCCATAGGCCTGTGATCTTGATATAACAATATGGATTTGTTTTTAGTCTCCCATACATATTTTGTACTATCTTATTTGTATTTTATTCTGACAGAACAACATACAATATAATACTTCTAGTTTTGACAGAACATTGTTCTTGAGAATTTTCCTGATACGTTTTTCATCCGGCAGTGTATGAAATACAGTTCTCCATTCAGCACCTGGCATTTATTGTCCTCTGCCCTTTGTGTTTGCTAAGCAGCATACAGTGTAGTTGGAAATATTTCCCATACTAGGATGGGACATGCATACTCATAAGACTGGTTGATTTAAAATATTGGGAATATTCACAGTGCAGCATATGTCTGGATTCTTCATGAATTTACACTGAGTACTCTTTTTACCATAAATACATATATGTGTGGATATGTGTATTTGTATAATTACTTGTATTTGCTTGAAATAGCCACCTGCTAGTTCTGAAGTGAGTTGCTGCATATTCATAAATGTATATTTCATTTCCAAATACAAAGTATTATAGCTTATTGTTATTGTTATTAGTTATTTTCTGCCAGTCTAGAGATCAGGGCCCCACTGCTCTCGGTACCTCTATGTATACAGCAAAAAGACAGTTGTTGACAAAAACAGCTTACAATCTATACAGATGATACAAAAAGAACAGGTGGGTGAAATAAACAAAGGTGTGGGGAGGACAAGGCAAGCATGCCCCCTATTAACTTAAGTAGGCATATAAGCAGAGGTGAAAGTAAGCCTGTACGCCCCGGTACAGCATACCGGTAAGAGCCAGTGCGCCGGACCGGGACTGGCTTTCCCAGACGCCAATTTAAAGCCCTGGGGTAGTGGCGGCAGGGCTGCGGCAGGGATTTAGAGGGCCCTGGAGCTCCAGCTGCCGTTACCGCCCCGGCCCTTTAAATCCCCGCATGAGCCCTGCTAGCGGGGGTGAAAGTAAGTTAGAGGACTTACGGGTATGCCTGAGTCCTGCTGCCCAAGCCCTGGGGTAGCGGCGGCGGGGCTCTGGCGGGAATTTAAAGGGCTCCAGAGCTCCAGCCGCCGCTACCGCCCCAGCCCTTTAAATCCCCGCGTAAGTCCTGCTGCCCGAGCCCTGGGGTAGCAGTGGCAGTCGGGAGCCCCCAGGGCTCCTCAATGATTTAAAGGGCCCGGGGCTCCGCTGCGGTAGCAGCAGCTGGAGCCCTGGGCCCTTTAAATCATCCCCAAGCCCCCAGCCGCCTCTGCAGCTGGTAGTTCGGGTGTGATTTAAAGGGCACCAGGCTCCCAGCCACCACTACCACAGCTGGATCCCCAGGCCCTTTAAATCAAGATTTAAAGGGCCCAGGGATTTAAGGCCCTGCCTCTTCCGGTTGAGGCCATGCCCCCTGCTCAGGACTCCGGCGTACCAGTAAGTCCTCTAACCTACTTTCACGCCTGCATATATGCACAGCAACTGCCTCATCATTGTTACTATCTGTATTATCCACTGGGCTGTTACAGCCAGAATCCAACAGTGGATATGGGTATCTTGAAAATCTGTAGAAAACCAGCAAAAGGTAATCCATAAATTAACTGAAGACTTTTCTTCTCTGTTTGTTGCCTCCAATACTTGGGATTCTGGCATACTGGTTGTCATCAGAAGCAGCAGCAGGCCACAGTTTTAAAAAGTTGTAAACCTTCAGGAGCAGGATATTCCTTATTCTAGATAGTACAAGGATGGATAGGAAAGTTATTCTAAAGTGGGTTTTACATTGGCGCCTGACAGAGACCACTACAGTTAAAGATGTGTAAGAGTTTCTATGTCACCTCCCATTCAGTACTTGCTGAAATGTTCAAGCTTTGAGATGAAATTTTCCAGCCTTGGGTCCAACTTCTGGTTTCTGTTCTTCCCCATTCATGCCATTCAGGCAGTGAAAAGCACTTGGATTCTGGCCATAACACAGCCCAGTGGATAATTTATCTGGTGGAGGGGAATTTTCCAGTGCTGTCAATCTGGCAGAACCAGCCTTCCAACCCCTTTCCAGTGCAGAGGGCATGATGAAAGTGGGACGGGGCGTGACACAGCATTGTTTTTAAGGACCATGTACCACTAGTGCAAGTTAAATCAGCCTCTAGGCTGCTCTAAGTCACTCCAGGGCTGGACCAGTGCAGATTAGCCCACAGGGCTCTCTCCTCCACCTCTTCTTGCCATGCCAAATGGGTTTTTCATGCAGGTGAGAATTTGGCCCTCAGTGTCTCCACAAAGGTGATTTAAAAAAATTGTGCATACATGATTTTGCCCCTTTTCAAGGGTGAAAAAATACACTTTTCCCTATAGAAAAATATCTTTCTGAGCTTTATGAATAACCCTACAGCTGAAACACCTGAAAATAACCTCACTGAGGAGTTGTGCATGGCCTGTCTTATTCCAGAGTACATTGATTTTATTTGAAGAAATTGTGAGCCTTAAAAAGTTGCTGATTGAGAAAGTGCAGTAGATTCCAACCCTCCTCCCTCCCTTCAACTTAAGTGTATCCTTAAGGAAGGGTATGCTGTGCCTGCATGTACAGCTAGCTAATTTAACTTAGGCAGTGAACTGCTCCAAATTATTAGGCACAACTGGGGCTGAGACAATGGCTCCTATTTGCGAATGCCCCAGTGCACCTTAGGAGCTGCATACCACAGATAGATGCCTTGTTAGAAGCATTTCAGAGGTTTGCCAGGACCGTAAGAGCTCCACCAGCCAGGTGTCAGGCTGCTAAGGAGTTCAGAGGGGCTCTTAAAGAACTCCATCACAGTAATGTCCAAGCAGGCTGACGGGGGATACTTGTGCTGGTAAATTAAGTGCACACAAAACTTCTTTGATTGGATTATGTTGAATGTGCACTGACTCCTTTAATCTGCTTAGAGTTTAAATCACTGCATGCAGGAGAAGTTTTGAAGTCCTCTTATGGCCAGACGGGTCACCTAAACAGTTCCGTTTTTAATTGTTTGTGCCTTCCCTAGCCGCTCAGGAGTCTGCAGATCTCCTAAACTGTATAGGAGAGCAGTCTTCTGCTGGCGTCTAGCCACATAGTTCCATGCTACGGAGTTTACACATACTGTTTGCAATAGAAGAGGTGAGGACAAATTCTTCTACAGTCTTAGATACACATGTAGCATCTTTTAATAGTAATGTGTACTACTGAGTGTGCCAGAGGCGTCCATGAAAATAACATATTAAAACACTCTATTTGCAATATACCTTCTACAGATTTTATATACAAAATACAGAGTAAATGAGAACATTTGTGGGCATGTATAGGGTAGTTATATTTGCAGTTAAATTAACTTGATAATTAATTGGCTTGTCCCATCAATTTTTGTACCTAAGTCTTTGCTGTGCAGATGTACACAACTAGGTTAATTTTCATGTTAAATGCCTCATGCCCAGAATTGCATATAAGGAAGGGCATTCTGCTGGTTGAAAAGAAACTATACAATACATGAATTCTGAGAAAATTATTAAAATATATACTGTAGGGAGAAGGGAATGTATTACATAAACAGATTAACAGACTATACAAATATACCAGTAACCAGACCATTGTGACAGGGTCAGGAAATTAATTTATGTCCCACTAGCCATTGGTGTCAGTGGATAAGGGAAAATATTGCATTATTTCAGGAGAATCCACCCACAAACTGAAGCTGGTGCAGAATGTGATGTCTAGCTTATCTCATTGGGGTCATGGGATACTAGTGCTATATGATCTGGGCTAGTTGCTGATTGGCTTCTGGGTGGAGTTTAATGTCTTCTTTATGACTTATAAATCCCTACATAGTTTTGACTCTGCCTATTTGAGAGATTATATGTCTCCCCATGCAGCCACTAGGAGTGCTTAAGTTGGAGCCCCACTGAAGAGGGGTATTATTTCTTTTAAATCTTTTTTACAGTGTAAATATTTGCAATAAAAATAAAAATATAAAGTGAGCACTGTACACTTTGTATTCCATGTTGTAATTGAAATCAATATATTTTAAAATGTAGAAAAACATCCAAAATAGTTATAATAAATTTAAATTGGTATTCTATTATTGTTAAAACTGCAATTAATCGTGACTATTTTTTAATCTAGTTAATTTGTTTTGCATTAATCACATGCATTAACTGTGATTAATTGATAGCCTTAGCTGAAAGTTTCTCAATCAAACACAAGAAAGAACAAGAAATTAAAACAAGCATTTGTAGTAAAACTTGAAATTGACAAACGTTCAAAATCTTTAAAGTCTCTCTTTTCTGGAGATAAAATATCAGAGCAACCAGCAACCTTTCTTTGATTAAAAGGACGGGGTTAATTTTACTTTCAGTCCTGATGTGTAAAGCATATTTATTTCTCCTGTTTCTAACAAACAGACCAACACAAAGTGAAGGGGAGATAGGATAGAAAAGGTGGGGAACATATGGCTTTTGTTGATGTCTTTAGAAAACTGGATGGATGGATGGATGGTCATGAACAGATACTTTGGATGGCCAGTCAACCATGGCACCAGTTTCTTGGACCCTGGTACACATGCCGGTCAGGGACATCATCTGGTTGAGTCTTTTTTCCTTAGACAGCACAGGATTGTGGTCATCTCATCTCACTGTGCTGATGCTATGCCATTGATTTCAGGATTTGATAAAAAGCCCAGAGAATAAAAGAGAGGAGAGGAGGAAGAAAGTGTGGGGAAAGCAACACAAAAGGAAGGGAACAGAACAGGATCGTACATACCTTCGCAGTTCTAGCAATTAGTGGGGATACTAGTGGGTATCCCCACTGATGGGCTGAGGACTGGATGTCATGATGCTATTATTTTCAGGACTCACAAGTGAAAAACAAAGTTCTTTGAACAGAGCAAGACATAGTGACCTTCCTCTGAGGAAGAAAGTCTTTCCGTTTGTGTTGCTCCTTCTATCATGGGTCAGGGAAGATAAGATGAAAAAGATGAGCTGGAATTCAAGGTGGGACGGGAGAACAGAACTTTTTTTTTTCAAACTTTTTAAGAAACCCAGAAAGGGAAGAAACTGGTAGCATAGTTCATCTTCATTATTTTGTCCAACAGGTAGGCCTAATATCTGCCACACCAATTTTGATTCATTAACTTCTAGCTCCACATCTCCTATTTTTAACACGCAAATTTTAACACAATCCTTGAATCGTATCAGTAGGTCCTTTTTTGTTTGAACTAATCTACTTTCTCTGTGTGGTTTTCTTGCACCTGTTTTATAACATTTAATTACTGAAAACAACTTGACCTATGTTCCCTGGTTAATTTCTAAGCAAGCAGAAAATTACAGGTTATTGTGGGAAGATGGGTGAGGTAATATCTTTTATTGGACCAACTTTTGTTGGTGAGAAAGACACGCTTGTGAGCTACAACACTGCATATGTTATTGTGGCATTGTATGAACTTGCACTTACTTTTTACATTTGAACAAAGAATTGGGGTAATTTTTTAGATCCAATAATCACAACAGTCCTCACTATCCCTTTCCCACTTCACTTATTTTTTAATATTTACTATTACAGCTCTGAATAGTCTATCCATATAAATATCCAATACAGTTTAGACTTCTGTTAAGCTCTTGGCCTCAGTGATATGTTGTGGCAATGAGTTCCAATGACTAATTGTGCATTTCACAAAAAATTATTTCCTTTCATCAGCTGTAAATTTCCTACTTTTCTAGATTCAGTTCATGGCTACTTGCTCTTGTATAATGTGGCAGGATGAACAGAGGTTCCTAGTCTACCTTCACTATACTATTCATTATTTTGTCCACGCCTCTTCAGATTTAATGTTATGTCATCTGCAAATTTTGCCAATGCCTTTCTCAGATCATTAATAAATATATTAAACAACACTGGTCCTAGAATGGAACCTTGTGGCACCCCGTTGTTAACATTTTGCCATGATGAAAAATGTCCATTTATTCCTACTCTTTATTTTCTGTTTCTTACCATTACAGTACTTTACCCATCACTCCATGACTATTTAGGGCTCTTTGACTTAGAAAAAAGGCTTTTTGAAAGTCCAAATAAATTATATCAACCAGTTTCCCTTTATACGCTATTTTATTGACATATCCAGAAAAACAGATAAGTAAGCAACTTCATTTTCCTTTACAGAATCCAGGCTGGTTAGGGAGGGAGTGGATTCAGAGATGAAACTCATCTTCTGGGGAGGCTAGCAGTGCTGTTGACAGTGACAGAAAATGGGAATAGAGAAGAGAATTTTGGAAGGAAAATTTGAAGTTCATTTTTGGTCAAGTTACATTGAAGCTAATTGCAAAACAGCAGGAGGACATGTCAGAAAGACAAGCCAAGATGTAGAATTGGATGGCTGAAGACATGCCAGGAGTGGAAGAGGTCTTAGTTACTCAGGAATTGAGAATAAATAGTGTGTGTGTATGTGTGCACGTGAGCAGGTGTGCACCTCCAAAATGCAAATAGGGGAATATGTTTGCATTAATTTTGCTGTGTTTCTGCTTGCTGGTTGAACAAATTACAATGTTGGGGACACTGGGGCATGGCCACTAGGTAACTCGAGGGGATGGAAGACCACGAGTGTCGATGAAGCCCCCTCGCACTAGGCCCAGGTGTCCTTGGCCCACCATCCCGCCTGGAGGCACTCGCAGCAACTCTGCGTACTAGGCCCAAGTGTCCCTGGCCCCCCAGCCTGGAGGCACACACAGCAGTTATGCTGAGGATCTGCAACAATATGCTGCAGAGTCAGACTGCCTGAAACTAAGCAAGGCCAAACAGGGCAGATATGGAAGAACAATGCTGAATAAAGCAGCTTTCTGTATAGTTTAACAAATGATACAGAGAACCACGGAACTAGCTGGGAACTGGATTGGCTGGCTATATGGATACTTGGGGCAGCTTGCTATTGGATAAGTATGCTGGGAAAAAGGATGTATAAAAGCCTGTGTAACTTCCTGCTCTGTGTGCAGGATTTGAGATTCAAATCTCCCTGTACCTATTTGAAGCTTCAAATAAACTTTTCTGCTTCTCTACCCCGTTGTGATTATTGGGTGTAGCACACCGGGTAGAGAACCAACTCAAGCTGTTGTTCAGCCTCTCGACACTGGGTGCCGGCAACAACAATGTTTTTACATCTGTTTGAAAGCTAGTATGTCCAGTAATACAGTGGCTTATAGCATCATGCTGGGGCATAGATGCATTAATGACTGAAGGGGAAGAGTGCCTTATACTACGTCAGCAACACCACTTCTTACGTTTCCCCATGTGTCTCAAATCTGAGTAGAGAGGTGGCTGAACCTCACTTGGCTTGTGAGATCTGACTGGCTCCAAGAGGTTAGCATTACTGCAGGCTTCACATACAAATGAGGGCTGTCAAGCGATTAAAAAAATTGATTAATCGTGTGATTAATCGCATTGTTAAACAAAAATAGAATACTATTTATTCAAATATTTTTCGATGTTTTCTACATTTTCAAATATATTGATTTCAATTACAACACAGAACACAAAGTGTACAGTGCTCACTTGATATTTATTTTTGATTACAAATATTTGCACTGTAAAAAAAATTGTATTTTTCAATTCATCTAATACAAATACTGTAGTACAATCTCTTTATCATGAAAGTTGAACTTACAAATGCAGAATTATGTACAAAAAAAACTGCATTCAAAAATAAAACAATGTTAAATGTTAGAGCCTGCAAGTCCACTCAGTCCTACTTCAGCCAATTGCTCAGACAAACAAGTTTGGTTACAATTTGCAGGAGATAATGCTGCTCACTTCTTGTTTACAATGTCATCTGAAAGTGAGAACAGGTGTTCACATGGCACTGTTGTAGCTGGTGCCGCAAGATATTTATGTGCCAGATGCGCTAAAGATTCATATGTCCCTTCATGCTTCATTCCAGGGGACATGCGTCTATGCTGATGATGGGCTCTCCTCAATAACGATCCAAAGCAGAATGGACTGACGCATGTTCATTTTCATCATCTGAGTCAGATGTTACCAGCAGACGTTGATTTTCTTTTTTGGTGGTTTGGGTTCTGTAATTTCCATATCTGAGTGTTGCTCTTTTAAGACTTCTGAAAGCGTGCTCCGCACCTTGTCCCTCTCAGATTTTGGAAGGCACTTTAGATTCTTAAACCTTGGTTCAAGTGCAGTAGCTATTTTTAGAAATCTCACATTGGTACCTTCTTTACATTTTGTCAAATCTGCTGTGAAAGTGTTCTTAAAATGAACATGTGCTGGGTCATCATCTGAGACTGCTATGACATGACGTATATGGCAGAAAGCAGGTAAAATAGAACAGGAGCCGTACAATTCTCCCCCAAAGAGTTCAGTCACAAATGTAATTAACGCATTTTTTTTAACGAGCATCATCGTGGAAGCATGTTCTCTGAAATGGTGGCTGAAAAATGAAGGGGCATATGAATATTTAGCATATCTGACATGTAAATACCTTTCAACGATGGCTACAAAAGTGCCATGCAAATGCCTGTTCTCACTTTCTGGTGACATTGTAAACGAGAAGCGGGCAGCATTATCTCCTGTAAATTTTAACCAAACTTGATTGTCTGAGCGATTGGCTGAACTGGATTGAGTAGACTTGTAGGCTCTTAAGTTTTACAGTGTTTTATTTTTGAATGCAGTTTTTTTCTATACATAACTCTACATTTGTAAGTTCAACTTCCATGATAAAGAGATTGCACTACAGTACTTGTATGAGGTGAATTGAAAAATACTATTTCTTTTGTTTTTTACAGTGCAAATGTTTATTATCAAAAATAAATATAAAGTGAGCACTGTACACTTTGTATTCTGTGTTGTAATTGAAATCAATATATTTAAAAATGTAGAAAACATCCAAAAATATTTAATAATTTTCAATTGTCATTCTATTGTTAACAGTACGATCAATCACGATTAATTTTTTTTAGTTAATCTCATGAGTTAACTGTGATTAATTGTTAGCCCTAATACATACGTTACAAATCAAATTTTAAATATATTCAGAAAATTTGGAATTGACACATACTTCTTTATGATCTCTAAACCAAATTGAAGTTGCAAACTTAATTATTTAGTTACCAAAATTCTGCAGTTGTTATTGAGCCTTTTAATCTGAAGGACTCACATCTAGCTATCAGGTTTTATAAAGAATATTGCGGCAAGAACAGAATACTGTACAGGATTGTTGTCAACATGTATTAGTGTGTTGTATGTTTGCCATATCAATGTGTCTGTGTTCAGTGTTTTTTTCTGCCCCTGGACATGCTGGAATATAGAATGTTTCACCTCCATAGTTTTTCAGGGGCAATAGTTTAGTAAATCTGAGAAGGTTTGAAATCAAAGCACCAGTTGTGCTGATTGTACTGTACAGTAAATCAGTTACTTGGCACTGGACTGGAACCCAAGACATCTGGGTTCCATTCTTAGCTCTGCCACATACTTCCTATGTGACCTTGGGCAAGGCATTTAACCTTTCTGTGCCTCAGTTCCCTATATCTAAGTGGGGATGACTGTACTTGATTTTTTCAGTCGTTTGTCATGTCTATGTAGATGATACATGATATGGAAATGTCTTGTACTATGTGTTTGAACAGTGTCTAGCACTGTCTGTACAGTGTAAGCAGGGGCCACTAGGTGCTATTGTGTATGTGTAGCTGCCAATGCTGGATTTTGATTAGACACGTTTTTTTCTCTTGTTTAACTTAAGAAGTCCTGTTCTGGAGTAACAGCCATGTTAGTCTGTATTCGAAAAAAGAAAAGGAGGACTTGTGGCATCTTACAGACTAACAAATTTATTTGAGCATAAGCTTTCGTGAGCTACAGTTTATGCTTATGCTCAAATAAATTTGTTAGTCTCTAAGGTGCCACAAGTCCTCCTTTTCTTTTTAAGAAGTCCTGACTCAAGTAGGTTATAAAATATTTGGGTTTTCTGTTCTTGGGGTTAAACCTGTGCTATCTATTGCATCATGGGCATGAATGCCCCCCCTGATTTCAGTAGAGCTAGAGGGCTAGCAGAATTTTCAGAGTTCATTGAGGGCACAGTTTGTCCCAGAGCACAGCTGTTGTGCAGGAAAGGTATGAATTTGAGAATGGGTGGTGTGGGCTTCTGGAGTAACAGGAGCTGGGCTTAGGGATCCCCTGCCAGTCAGAGTAGGGGTGTGGGTGCCAACCTGGGAAACTGTTAAGTGTTGTGTTCACGGAAACATTTTTCCATTAAGGAATTGGTAGTGCTACACTTTGCTGCCCCTCACAGGATACCTTATTGCCCATAAAGGGCAGGTGAGTGTTACATCTTATGAGTATTAAAGGTCGGACTTGACCAGAGCTCCGGGGCTGCTGCTCAGCTATGGAGGATTCAAGCAGCAGATTACTTTTTATGAGACAGATACTTTAATTATCCTGTGGGGATTCATTTCAGGTTACAGAATTTTTATTGTAAACCATTTAATTTTCAGTACCTGTCAGTCGAGGTGGACAAAGTACAGGAGCATATGAGAATTTCTAAGCACAGGTCCAGAGTCTTCATCATTTGCATACCTGCATACAGTATAACTTTTATCTTCCCTTCATATAGAAGTGCAGTGAAATTGCAGATAACATATATGGACTATAGTGTGTTGCTAGTGGCAAGCTGTTAATAATAGTGTGAAAAATATAATTTACAATATAGCCGTAGTCATTTAAGAATAACTTATTTTATGGGGAAAGAAGTATATTAATAATATCCTTCATATTTTGTCTTTTTCACTCTTATTATTCTGCAAGATGTTAAAATAAAGAATGAATGTGACTGTGTACTGGTGCAGAATATTATACTGGAATATTGTACTTACTGGACATTTATATGGATAACAAAAATATCCAGAGTAAGGATTAAAAAATCCAACAGTTGTGGAAGGGATGTAAATCCACAGACATAAAGCAGCCTTTCTAATTTTCCTTGTGGGCAGGTTAGCCCATAACTGCCTGCTGCAGGGTTTCTTGAATCTTCCTCTGAGGAAGCAGCTGCAAAAGCTGCTCACTTTCAAATACAGGCTACTGAACTAGATGGATCACTGGTCTGATCCAGCATGGCAATGCCTATGTCCTGACTATCCTTATGTGTAATATCCAATGTTCTGTTTCTTATGCCATCATGCAGAGGGAAGAAGAAAGTTGGAAGTTACAACAAAATGGAACCAACCGCAATCATAACGTGTGGTTAAGTGCCGGTTAATTCAGCCAAAGATACACGATGGTCAGGCCAGTGTACGCATAGTCACAGCTAGCTCACACACTGAGGAAAGGACCTGATCATATGGACATTAGGAGGAATCAGGACCCAACGTGCAAGCTCCATATATTACCCTTCAATATTATTAGGAGCAGACACACCACCACACCACAGATAATCTTGTTCCTAGCAGCATTAACTTGAGAGGTGCAAGAAAGGGACCACCACCACAGAGGTGGTTGAATGACAAGGGGTCAAACTGAGGTGATAGTGATATAAGTTTTACAATTGTAAGTCAGTGTGAGGGAGTGTAAATTGTAGAGTATGTAGCAAGAAGATAGAAGGTAGGGAGTGCAGGGGAAAAGTAAATAAACAGTTGGTGTCAGGCGATGTAACATGTAATGGGTAGGGTGACCAGGTTTTCAATGGGAACACCCAGTCAGAAAGGGATCGTGGAGGCTCCGGTCAGCACCTCTGACCGAGCCGTTGACTGTCTAGTTGGAGGCGCCATGCGGAGGGCCTGGGGGGCTCCCTGCTAGCCTCTGCACCATGTGGCTCCCAAGCCGACATGTTCCCCCTCTGGCTCCTATGCCTAGGGACAGCCAGGGGGCTCCACACGCTGCCCCTGCCCCAAGTGCTGCCCCTGCAGCTCCCATTGTCTGGGAACCGTGGCCAATGGGAGCTGTGGGTGCCACACCTGCAGACGGGACAGCACGTAGAGCCGCCTGGCTGAGCCTCAGCATTGGAGCCGGAGGGGGGACATGCCGCTGCTTCTGGGAGCTGCTTCTGGGAGCCACCCATAGCCTGAACCCCTGAGCCACTGCACCCCAACCCTCTGCTTCAGACCTGATCCCCCTCCCACCCTCCGAACCCTTCGATCCCAGACTGGAGCACCCTGCTGCAACCCAAACCCCTCATTCCCTGCCCCCATCAGAGCCCACACCTCCATCCAGAGCCCTCACCCGCTCTGCATCCCAACTCCCTGCCCCAGCCCAGAGGCCCCTCCAGCACCCTCAAAGCTTCATTCCTGGTCCCACCCTGGAACCCACACCCCCAGCCCAGAGCCCGTACATCCTCCCACACCCCAACCCCCTGCCTCAACCTGGAGCCCCCTTCCATACTCCGAACCCCTCGACTCCACCCCCCAGCCCAGAGCCTGTTCCTGCACCCCAAACCCCTCACCCATGGCCCCACCCCAGAGCCCTCACCCCCTCTGACACCCCAGCCCCCTGAGCCAGCCCAGTGAAAATGAGAGAATGAGTGAGTGTGGGGAGAGAGAGCAACAGAGAGAGGTGGGATGGAGTGAGCGGCGGGCGGAGAAAGGCGGGGCCTCAGATGAGAGGCAGGGCAGGGGGCAGGGCTGCTCAGGGTGTTCAGTTTTGTGTGAATAGAAACTTGGCAACCCTACCCACACCGCAATCCCCTGCCTCAACCCGCAGCCCCCTCCTACACTCCGAATCCCTCATCCACAGCCCCAACCCAGATCCCTCACCCACAGCTGGAGCTCTCACTCCCTCCTGCACCCCAACCACCTACCTCAGCCCAGTGATAGTGAGTGAGGATGGGGGAGAGTGAGCCACAGAATGCAAGGGACTGTAGCAAGCAAGGGGTAGGGCATTGGGGAAGGGGTGGAACTAGGGTGTTTGGTTTTGTGCAATTAGAAAGTTGGCAACCCTGTGGACAACTGACCCAATGGGACTTTGATACCCTGAAAGAGGAAGACTATAGTGATGATGGCCAAGCCATGAAGAGGGAGAACCCTGAATTAGGAAGAGAGAGCTCCGCAAGTCCCAGAGAGTGAGGAGAGATGTGATGTAAGCAACTGTTAGAAGGGAGGCATCTGACTTGAATGGAGCTAATCCCCAGACACGGCCACAAGCCAACACCCAACGATGAGTGAACCGTTAACAGAACCACTGTATCGGCACTGGCCCTGGGTGTTCCAATTATGTTTCTTCCCCAGCCAGCATCTCCTATTTCTGGAGTTGCAGTGGCTGGCTACAGGCCCCCCAGGAGAAAGGAAATTGTGGTTCTCTTGACATCGCACAATCCCTTCTGCAAGGACTTTCTGCTTATGGAGCCATATACCAAGGTTTGCACCAGCAGAAGTTACCACAGATCCTGCGTGAATTTGGTCAATTTACACTCACTTATGCTGACTAACACTACTTTAAACTGATGTGCATAGGTGCTGGACCTAGGGGTGCTGGAAGAGCTGCTGCACCCCCTGGCTTGAAGTGGTTTCCATCATATACAGGGTTTACACTTCAGTTCAATGGCTCTGAGCACCCCAGCTATACAAATTGTTCCAGCACCCCTGCTGATGTGTAATTTACACTTCCATTTTATTAACTTCTGACATTGGACCCCGAATACGCAGCCCCTGAAAGTTGCCATGGTGGCAATGGTGATGGAGTTACAACATGTGGGTTTCCAGAATCCCAATAAAAAGAAAAGGAGGACTTGTGCACCTTAGAGACTAACAAATTTATTTGAGCATAAGCTTTCATGAGCTGCAGCTCACTTCATCGGATGCATTCAGTGGAAAATACAGTGGGGGGATTTATATACACAGAGAACATGAAACAATGGGTGTTACCATACACACTGTAAGGAGAGTGATCACTTAAGATGAGCTAATATCACCAGGAGAGCGGGGGGAGGGGGGGGAGAAAACCTTTTGTACTGATAATCAAGGTGGGCCATTTCCACAGTTGACAAGAACGTCTGAGGAACAATGGCGGGGGGGGGGGGAAATAAACATGGGAGAATAGTTTTACTTTCTGTAATGACCCATCCACTCCCAATCTCTATTCAAGCCTAAGTTAATTGTATCCAGTTTGCAAATTAATTCCAAATCAGCAGTCTCTCGTTGGAGTCTGTTTTTTTGAGTTGAAGTTTTTTTGTTGAAGAATTGCCACTTTTAGGTCTGTAATCCAGTGACCAAAGAGTGGATGGGTCATTACACAAAGTAAAACTATTTCCCCATGTTTATCGCCCCCCTTTCCCCCCCTGCACTGTTCCTCAGACATTCTTGTCAACTGCTGGAAATGGCCCACCTTGATTATCACTACAAAAGGTTCCCCGCCGCCCCCCCCCCACTCTCCTGCTGGTAATAGCTCACCTTACCTGATCACTCTCGTTACAGTGTGGATGGTAACACCCATTGTTTCATGTTCTCTGGGTATATAAATCTCCCCACTATATTTTCCATTGAATGCATCCGATGAAGTGAGCTGTAGCTCACGAAAGCTTATGCTCAAATAAATTGGTTAGTCTCTAAGGTGCCACAAGTCCTCCTTTTCTTTTTGCGGATACAGACTAACACGGCTGCTACTCTGAAACAGAATCCCAGTGTTAAGCATGCCCACTAGGACAATAGTGCCGTCTCCTCTTAAGGGATGAGTGGATTCTGGGCCATGTTGTGTGTGATTAATGCTGCCTTTCATAGGCAATGTATCTTCTCAGCTGCTTTTTTTTTGCTTTTAGCCACATCACTTGCTCCTTCTGATAAGTTTTAAAGTGCTGCTGCTTTTTGTCAGTGTGAGATGCAGCGTTTTCTTCCCTGTGTTTCACTGTTGTCACATCTCAGATCCTTCTGAGTTTAGTTACGTGGAGGGGTTGTAAATGGCCCATAGAACTTCATTGTCTTTGCAAACTGTCACATAAGGAACTTTGAGAAAAAAAGAAAGCAAAGGAAAAACTCAGGCCAAAATTGCCCAAAAAGACCTCTAGTGTTTTGGGTGTCTCAGTTTCTGGGCCTCAAGTTAGTGGGGTCTCTGAGAGCTCAGCACTCCTGATAGTCATCCCCAAGGTGTTTCAAATTGGCCACCAAAGTCAGAAGCCACTTTTGATAATGTTGGCCCCAGTTTTTGTATGATTTATTAAATGGACACATATTGCCCATTAATCTTAAAGCTGTAATCTGGTTCTAAAAGATTTAGCATTCTTTATACAATGGGTAAAATGCAAAATTGCAATTAGGTTGATGGAAAATATTTTGTATACTCAGATATCTTCCAAATACTCACTGGTACTCTATTCAAATGCTCCTTTTGCAAGACACTACATCTGTGAAAAATATCACCATCAACATCTCAGGATTTCCACTGAGGCAAAGTTATTCCATGAAGTGCTGCTTATCAAGGGAGTTAGTGCTGGCCAATGTGTTTTTCTGACATTGCCAGGTCATTCCAGGAAGTACTCTTTCCCAGAGGATGTATCCATGACTGACAAAAATACATCTTGGAGCTTCTGACAGAGGTGAGTGTACCAAACTACCTGATATATTTTCAGGGTGTTCCATCCATACTCCCCTATTCTTTTTGGTGGTGTCCAAAGTTTGCTGAATCTGTTATTAGGTATGCATTAACTCATATAGTGATTAGGACTTTCTTTTGCTTTCTGCATAATTTCTTCCCTATTGTTTGTAGGACTTTATAACATGAGTTTTCAAAACTGCTGAAGTTATTATGCACCAGCAAAACAGGACAGTAGCAAAATGGAAACCAGAGTATCTAACAAAGAAGCCATGCATCTGTTATCACATTGCACCCCCACACACTCCTAATGGGTTCAGTGGAACTCTATGAATATAAGGGTCCTCCCGTGTGGATCAAGTTGCAGGATCAGGGCCTTTGTATGTAACAGCCTCTTCCCTCACTTTTCATCTGTCTTTGTCTTTTTAGACTGTGAGCAATTTGGAGCAGAGACTGTCTTCGAGTGTATTTGGAAAGGGCATCTCATTCTGTGGGCTCTTCCGCTGTCTAAATAACAATAATACAACAGAAATTGACTGAACATTAACTGAAACCCAGTAAGATTTTTATTAAATTGTTCCCTTACCACACGGCTGCCTATTAGGTTACCTTAGATAATAAGCGTACTGAGGGCTTCATGTTGCCACTGAGTTCTGCTAAACAAAGATTGGCAAAAGGCCCTGGGTCAAATGCATCCCTGACATACCTCCATTGTCTTCAGTGTTATTACACCAGTCAGTTTCTGTAACATACTTTACCATAGTTTTTAGGCTCCCAAGAATGGCTTTATGGAGAGGAAGCAGTGGGGTGTGCAAAAGAGGATTTTGGTAAAGTAAGCTGAAGAAAACCCATTGTCAAAAATTCCATATTGATACTTTGATCACAAGCAGCATGGGACTGAAAGTTTAAACCATTTGAGAGTGTGTAACATGCTTGTGAAAATATTCATGGCATAATTAGATAAATAACAGATCCAGTGTCTATTTTTACTTTCCCTTGATGAGAAGCTTTGCAGGAGAGACTGCTGGTAGTTAATTCTCCCTAACAACAATCTGTGTAATCACAAACCCCAATTAGCCGTGCCTGTTCTATGCTATACAAACTATTTCCTTAGCGCTTCACATCACTACTTTGTAATTAGCTTTCATCTACACGAGCTTTGACTAAAAAAATATAAAAGAGTGTAAGTGATTGTACTGCCACTCAGTATTCTGCGAAATAATCGCTAGCGATTTCAATCAGATTAATTTTATCACCCGTATTAAGGAAAATTACCTCCCTCTTCACTCTCTACAGCTGAGGGCTATTTCATTTCCTGAGATGTTCATAAAAGCATAATATAAAGCAATCTGTAATTGTAAATATCCTTCCCTAATAACTTTGAGATATTTCCTTAATACATCTTTACATTTGGAGTTTCCGTTCCATAAAATACAGTAACAAGTGCTCTATTATGTTTTAAGTGTGTGCTGTTAAGCTGGACAACTTAGCACTGTCCTTCCTGTTTTTACATAGGGTTATATTTAACTTGCAGATAATGGGAACAAGGTTTAAAAGTGATGGAGCGGAATAATGGCGTTACAGCAATAATATATCTTGCCTTTGTGAGGAATAGAACTTTACGGCCCTATTTCAGGTCAGCCAACACCGATTCCATTTTTCACAGCCTGACAACTTTCACCTTCATCCACACTCCAAATGGGTATTAAAAACTACTTTCCCATCAAGACTGAGGACTAGTGCTCTTAACATGTGAACCCCCCTCCAACATTTTTTTTAAAAGACTTTCCGGATATCACCAGTCTGTTAGCAAATTCAGATGTTGAGGATCTTCCAGATGTGTAAGTACAAGTTTAATTGTACAGATCTAGTGGGGGTTACCTTGCAACTGCAGAGTGTTTGACTTTTCAGACTGGGTGCCGCATTAGCGCAGAGCTGTACATCAGGCAGACAGAAAGGAACCCAGTTTTCACCTGATTTAGAGGAAGTATGCAGTGCGTGCCATAATGAACACTGCCGCAGAGTGCATCATCAGCAACTGGATTTATTAAGGTTTTTGTTCCATCAGAACTTTGCATGAATGTGATTCTATGAGATTGTAATTCCGAACGGGAAAACATGTTCAGGAAGCTCTCTTCCAGGGCAGCCGGGGATGCTGCCTGAATACAGTCTGACTTTATTTGAGTATCATTTTCCTCCCCCAGCACTGATACTCTGTGCACCTGTATATTCATAAACATCCATTGTTGGATAAAGAGTACAAAGGAACTGAATATATCCGTCCTGGTGGATACAGATTACTTAAATTTGATGAAGCCCGAGGTGGGGAGGGGAACGACAATATTTCGTGGAAGTGAAGTTACTCTCCCTGGGGCAGTGGAGTTTGAATTGCTCTCAAATAGTTGGGCCCCACAGGGAAATGTGGTGTTTAGACAACTTTAATCTGCTCCCTCACCACAAAGCATAGCAGTTTTCCCAGCTCATCTTGAAAGTGCCGTTCCTTGCTGAACATCACTCAGCCCTCTGTGACTCCCAGGGAGTTTGTACTGTGTTTTTTGCAATGAAGAACAATAGAACATAGCCTGCAACTTTATGGGGGAAAACAAGCTTTGTGTGTGAGTCTGTGTGTGTCTGTATGTGTTTGTACATGCATTGTTTTATAATATTCCAATATAATATTATATAAAAGGTTACTGGTATCTGCTTACCTCATTGGAGCTGTGCATGCATGACTACTTATATAGTTCTCCCTGTTATACTTACCAGTCCCTATGGAGAGGAGTAGGACAGACATTCAACCTGCTGGATGTATGAGAGAGAGTTGATTCTTTAGAGAAACACCTTTATAGAAGTATATCAGTGACATCTCACTACCTCCTAGTGGGTGTGCACTCTGGCAAATCTAACTAGCTGCCCTGGTTTTATTTCCCTTGCTGTCTGACTGCATAGCAAAAAGGAGAGGTGCTTAACATACATTTTTACCCAGTATGAAGTATATGTTTTCATGATGGAAGACACTGAAAGCCAGATTCTCTGCTGTGCTCAAGCATAGCAGTGAGTATTTGGGAGTTGTCAGGGAACCAATTACAACTCCCTGAGTCTCTGTCACAGCTCCTTCCCAGGTTAGAAGAATCTGCAGACCGCTCTACCTTGCACCAGCTGGTAATAGTACCTAAGGGACCATCCACCAGCTGAGAATAGCCATTGTGCTCTCACAACCCCCACATCCCTGATCCTTTTCACACTCTGCACTGGGGCTTTTGAAGGAGGTGTTAGAGCTGGTGTAATCCCCAAACTGGACGAAAAGCCCAGGTTTATCTTAAATAGGCAAGGGGGGGCACACAGCAGCCAATCAGCTGGACCCAACCACCTCTGCCTAGCCAATGGGTAAGCAGAGGATCAAGGGGGGACTTCTAAGCAATCAAAGGGTTATTTCCTGAGAAACTAAACTTCCCAACCAGACTTGGTGAATATTCTTGGTGAATATTTCACATGCATAAGTATCCAGTTTCTTAAGTAGCTGAATAATGAGCAGAGGCCTACATAAATGAATGAGTCCAGCATAACTGCAGTTATCCATATTTAAATTTCTGAAACTTCTATTACATGAAACAGGAACATAGCTAGAGCTGGTTGAAAATTGGAATTTCTGCCCCACGGAAAATTCTGATGTTTTGATATTTGTTTTCGTTCCAAATTTGGATTAAAATATCAAAATATTGAAATATTTCATTGAACAGAAAATCCCTGAAAAATTTCAATTGAGACATGGAACTAGATGATCGCAGTGGTCCCTTCTGGCCTTAGAATCCATAAATCAATGTCTAAATGTTTTGTTTCAATATTTCCGATCTAAATTAAATGTTTCACTATTTCTAAATTGGAATGTTTTGGTTTGTAAAACCAAACTGAAATGTTGTATTTTGGCTTGGTTCAGTATCAATCTGTGTCCCCTTGAGTTGACTATAGTCCCTCATAGGAGATGTAGTTCAGGTGACTTATATCTCCATTTTCCTCTGGGCCAGGCTTCCCAGCTAGACTACCTCACTGCTGATGCACTGTACTCGTGTGACTCCCATAATGGAATATATGAACCAGATGAGGGACCATGGTGCACCATGGGAGATACAGTCCAGCCAGGAACCCTGGTCCATAGGCGCCCGAGGCATATGAACAGCAACTCCCAAGAGCCAGTGGTGGTGGACACAGATTAATATTGTACTGATCTGAAATAAAGTTGCGATTTGGTTCAACAAACCAGAATGTTTTGGTCTCAGTTGACCTCACCCTAAACAAAATATTTATTTTCAATTTTTTAAATTATGGGAAAAATTAAATTTTGTGCAAACTGCATTTTCCACACAAAAAAATTGGTGGAATATGCCTGACAAGCTCTAGTCAAGGCCGTCAATACTGACATTTGTTAAGCAGTTGATTTGCTACAACCACTGTTCGTCATGCTGTCCCCCAGCATAATATTACTGTTCCCTTGCATTCCCCGTCTGTTTTTATCCACTTATTGTCTATAGTCTTACACTTAGATTGTGAGCTTTTTGGGGCAGGAACTATATCTTTGTTATATGTTTGTACAGTACATAGCCCAGTGGGACTCTGGCCACTAGGCCTACTGTAATACACATAAATAATAATCTCTTCTGTCACAAACTAAAAAGTATCTATTTCACATTAACATAGTCCTCTTCAGAGAGGACTATGTTAATGCAAACTAGATACCTTTTAGTTCACACCAGCAGCACCCACACAGGGCAGTTACAGCCCTGCACTTTGGTATGTGCAATTCACCCCTCCTCCCCCCCATAATCTGTACCATGGCACAGTGCAGACATAGACTTAGTTATTTAAGGCTATGGGCAAGATTTTATGTTTGACTACTGTGAATCTGTATCGCTGTCATAGTTGGATTAGTAGATAATTAATGCAGCACCAGAACTGGTAATATGATAGCAACTACTACTAATCTAGTAAGAAATTTTTAATACATGACTAACAGGACTATTAATAGTGTACAGCAGTAGTAGCTGATGATATTGTACAGCAACAGGAATTGCTGCGCACTCTTCTTTGAACCATACATGGTGTTTTCTTCAGGCAGAAAACTGAGCTTACAATTCTTTTTTTATTGACCTGCTTATTATTGAGGGGTTTTTTTTGTCAACCACTGACAACAAGCCTGATGGTATACAAGACATAAATAAAGTCAGTCCTTGCCCTGAGCAGCCTACCGTCCAAAAGCCAGGTTTTGCCATGCACCCTGAGTTATTGATGTCTATCGTTAATGTTGTTTGTTTTGCAACAGAATTTTAGAAGCCCCAACCAAGTATTGGGCCCCTTTATGCTAAGTACTGTACAGACATATAGTAAGAGAGAGTCCTTTCCCTGAAAAACTTATAGTCTAAGTAACCTAGAACTAGAGGAGGCTTTAGCTGATAGTCTTATTTTTTTCCTAATAAACCTCTGTTCTTGCTATCTTTCACTCCCATTTCAGTGGTACTGCAGTGGGGCGGGCATTTGGAGCCTGACCAAAAACCTGTTGAACTCAAAGGGTGTTCTTTCATTGATGTTACAGGGCTTTGGGTCAAGTCCTTAAACAGTGAGATCCAATTTCTGGGATGTCTGAGAAATATCTGAGATAAATTAAAGGAAGGCATTAATTTTTAATTCACTTATCCTTACAATAAAGCTAACTGAAAATGAGAGAGGCTCTGATCACTAGAGTTGGAAATTGGTATTCCAGCAGTTTCATAACAGAGATAGGTTTGCCTCCATTTTACTAAATTATACTGTTCACTAGTTAGAAACTCATTTTATGCACAGATACATACTTGCCTATTTTTTAAGTCTCTGACCCGCTGCTCGTCTTAATGGCTTATAACTAAGAGTGTTCCAACTGGTTGGTACCATCTGTTTGAATCTAGTAGACAAAAAGGTAGCTGACTAGATCTGTGGCTCTAGCTCATTTAGTTTATATTCAAGAAACTGTGACATAAAAGTCTTCAATATGGAACACTGTTGAAATATTATGAAAGCAGAATGATTGTTTTTCTTTAGCAGAAAAAGCCAGCAAGTAATTAAACAGGAATAAAGAGAATGTGACACGGCAGCTGCGGACTGTTTTATTCTCTCGTCCCCATGTTGCTGTCTAAAGATGGATATTGAAACACCCAGTCCTGCTGCTGTGCAGTAAAGAGAGAGAAAGAATGAATAAGGACTAAGGTGCTGAATACCCAAAGTTAATATTGCCTTACCAAAATGAAGACAGGGAAGAGGGGAAGCAGTAAGCTACTGTAAATTGTGGAATGGCTTGGGGCAGAAGCTCTTTGGGGTTGGATATTTCAGTTATGGCTGAGGCCTGCTATTTCCATGTAAACTCAGGGAATAGATCACATCCAATAAGCGGAAAAGATTACAGGTGATAGAAGTTAAAGCCTTTTCTGCCTAAGGAGTAGCTGACAGCGTACAAAGACCATTCAGTGCAAGCATGCTGACATCCCTCAGGCCTAAGCACAAGGCAAGTTATGTCAGTGACCAAAATAGCGTCTGACATGTGGTGGCCATGACACTGAATATTAAGGGTAAGAGAGATCAATGCCTTGTTTTATAGTACTCAAGATCTACATTTTGAGAGTGTTTAGAGCATGTTCTTCACTCAAAGAGTTAAATACTGACTAAAACCTTTTAAACACAAAGGGGCCAATTTACTAATGATTTGTGTCCATGCACAAATCAACTTAATAGCACTATTTCTGGAAATATTACAAGCACAGAGATAAATTTCACATTCATCAAAGCTGTTTAAACCCATTTGGAGCCTTTTTTGAGAGACATAAAAAAGATTTAGCAGTTTAAGGGGAGATCAAGGCTATTTGCACACAATTATTTAAAATTATTAAAAATTGCCTCTGCTTTCCCCTAAATTGCACATTGTGATCCCATTAGGGGCAGCTCTGACAGGATTGTAGGCTGTAGGGTTTTTTCTCTTTTTCTTTTGACATTTGTTTTAGTTATTTTAGGGAACCTACTGGCCATTTTAGATTCATAGCTCTCTTGCTCTATTAAGAAATAAATATTATTAATATCTAACAGGTAAAAAAAATAAGAGAATCATCTGCCATTTGACACTGATGGCTGTACTTACATTCCAAAATGTTAACAGACCAAAATGCTGCATTTAAAAACATTAGGTGCTAGAAATGTTTTCTTCTCATCTGGAGTCATGCACTCAATGTTCATGGTGCAGTCTAACAATTTCCCTGTTTTTGTAATTAATTAAACATATCTACAGTTCTCTGCAGAATATGCCCCCCACCCATTTTCTAGGGTCTTCTGGTCCCCATGGAGGTCCTAAGGAGCAACTCAGTATCAACATAAATGGATAAACCTTTTAAATAATTTCTCCAAACCTCAGGTGCCAGCATAGTTAAACATATAGGAGCAAAGATTCAGTGTAATGCGCTGTGATTTAGCCCTGTGACTTCCATTAAAATTAAAATTCCCATTTAATCTAATTTAATTAAAATTAATTGGAGTCACACAGTTAAAACCCCACTAGCCACACTGAAAACCTACCCAATTTGTCCTATTTTGGTTTTGCATTAGAGGAAAGCTGGATCAGCTCGCTAAATGTATATACCTTCCTGGCCAGATCCTGCTTACCTTGCTCCCCTTTGAATTGCATTGGGCTACTCACAGAGGTTAGATGAGCAGGGTTTTTCTCAGTCAGCCCAGTGGCTAGCCTGTGTGGAGCTGGGGGTGATAACTTTAGGCCTTTCTTACTCCCTGCACCGAAGCTACTTCACCAAGACGCACATCTGAGATAGGGTGACCAGATAGCAAGTGTGAAAAATCGGGATGGGGTTGGGGGGTAATAGGCACCTATATAAGATAAAGTCCCAAATATCGGGACTGTCCCTATAAAACCGGGACATCTGGTCACCCTATTTTGAGAGGTGGAGAGAGGCTTCTGCCAGCCAACTAGTCCATAAGGTGAAGCTGAAATTGGCTTATGAGGGTGCTTACTTTTTCCTCTTGTCTGGAGGGAAAAAAAGATATATAACCAGAACAATTTAAGAAAGAGGGTTCATGAGTGAGAGGGTGAGGAAGATGGGTCCCTAAAATGAAGAATGCATGGCTGGAAATGTTTAACTTGCACAAATAGATAAACAACCTATATCTAATGGCATCATAAATCAAGAGAGTGAATCTCCTTTCCTCTCCACCCACCGCCCCCCTGAGAAACTGAAAACAAATATTACAGGGTAGCGACCTTATCTAATACATGGCTGCTTATTCAGTGACATGAGAGTGTTAAAAAACTGAGAAATGTCCACCTGGTATTTAAAAAATGGAGACATAGTCTCTTCTCCTCCTGTATCCCCTTTTCCTCCCTACTTGCCCATCAGCTCCTTCTGTTGACTATTGGAAAAACAGAGTGGCAGGTAATATTTTAAGTCTGGTATTTGTTTGAAAGGTGTCTGCACAAAATCTTTTGGATTCTTTACATGCATGTCCATAATTCACATAAAACTAGATCTGGGACAGGTTGCCACTTCTGTGGGACAATTCTCTCATTCCCAGAAGCTATTCAAAATGTTGGAGGAGGGGGTAAATCACACACATCAAAAAACCAAGGGAGAGACACACTTGGCACCGCCAGCTATAAAAGAAGTAACGTGTAGATTAGGGACAATTTCTCACCAGACTACATCTCTTTCCTTCTGTTTGTTTGTTGTAAAGATGAGTCTTCATCAAAGATTAATCATCTTCATCCTCCTCTTCCTGGTGTAAGTGAAAATCAGTAGCACCTTTCCTCTAAAAGGACTTTACCAATGTTAATTACATAAGCTCCTCGACACCTCTGTGAGTCACCCCATTTTGAAGCTAGGCAAACTGAGGCCCACAGGTGAAGGGCCTGATTTTCTGAGTTGTTCACCACCTACACAGCAGCACCTCTAAAAATCAGCCCTTTGTAAAAATGCCTAAGGTCACATAAAGAAAAGGAGGACTTGTGGCACCTTAGAGACTAACAAATTTATTTGAGCATAAGCTTTCATGAGCTACAGCTCACTTCATCGGATGCATTCAGTGGAAAATACAGTGGGGAGATTTATATACATAGAGAACATGAAACAATGGGTGTTACCATACACACTGTAATGAGAGTGATCAGGTAAGGTGAGCTATTACCAGCAGGGGGGGGGGGGAAAGCGGACTACTTGGACTACTCACAGAGGTTAGGTGAGCAGGGTTTTTCTCAGTCAACCCAGTGGCTAGCCTGTGTGGAGCACGGGGTAGTCACATAGAAAGTCAAGTGCAGGGCCAGGATGCAATCCTTGAATCCTCTCTCATACTCCCTAGACTGAGACTTCTTAAGTAGCAGGCCACAGCCTAGAAGTGGACCCACTGAGAACCATATAAACAAACCATTAAAGTTCTGCAGTCACTAGGACACAGCAAGAGGCAGAGCAAGGCTGAGAAGGTGCAACTTCTCCTTCCCTCCTCTTCCTGGGACCTTGGCCCAGCCTCTGCTCTGCCCCCTTTGGTCATGACACAATCCAGCCACACTGCTCCGTTTCAGCCCCTTCCTCTGGCTCCTCAACTGCAAAGTGCCAGCTCCAGGGAGGGGGAAGTGCCACTTCCTGGGCGTTCTGTACTAACTGTACGCCTCTTTGACCACTGTTGCGTCTGAGGCCAAATGCTGTGTGGGAGAGAAGGGAATAGGCACAAGCTTTCCACCCCCTGCAAGCAGCCCCCATTTTGAAAGTCGCCCTATATATAGATAGATATATAGATAGATATAGTTTTTTATTAAAAAGGTTATCAAGATGTGGTCATGGATCAGCTTGACCACTCAGCTTATATGGTGTTCCCACTTTCTCCAACCTTTTTGTCTCTTGTTTGTCTTTTTAGAATACAAACTCTTTAGTGCGGAGTCCAGGCCTTCTTCTAGCTGTGTGCAGAACTGAGCGCATTCTGGGCATTATTCCTAAGAAATAAAAACTTTAATTTTCCAGGCTTGATTCCCAATTCCCCTTCTTCTCAGTATGAAATTATCCAAGGCTTTTTCCAGCCAAGTACAAAAGATAAGCAGTCACATTCTCAGACTCGGTTACCATGTGGTACACCCTACCTACGTTCCTCTGCCAACTGGGTGTACCTGCACTGCAGCCGGTTCCTACACTTCCATTGCCTGTTCCCTGCAGCCTAGGAGTTGTGCTGAGGGTATGGAGGGGGAATGGGGAAGCTCCATTACACCCAGTCTTCCACTGGTTTAGAGCCCATTAAAGACCCTAGTGGCATGGCTTAAAGCTGTTGTAGTTGTGCTTTATTGTAGTTCTGCTGATTCATGCCAGCTGAGGATTTGGCTCTATAAATGAGGCAGGTGAAATAAGCATATATAAGTGCTGATGAAAGTGTGGGAACGATGAGACTGGTTAGTGCTAGATATCCTGTGCTAGTGGCATGGCTTAAAGCTGCCTTGGATTTAAGTTGGTTCTCGGCTGTGGTAATCAGGGAACCAGATCCCTGGTTGCCTCTCCTCTCCTGTGCCAGAAACAGAAAGAAACCTGCATATATAAGTGCTCTTGTCTGAAAGATTTTTACAAGTTTACTGTATTTTGCTATTCAGAATGTACTATTTAATGTTATTAATGGGTTTTTAATCACTTTAAGAAGTATCTGCTGCAATCATGAAAGCTTTTTAAGACAAACTTCAAGAAATCATTTACATTTATAGCCTAAGACACGCTAAAAGTAGTAAATCTGCATTGTTCATTGTCACTTTAACAAAATGGGTTTTTTTCCCCCTCTCCCTAAACTGAATGCCAAAAGACATATGATCCACTTTCTGAGCACAGGTCACCTTTAAGAGCACAGCATCACACTATGGAATTATTCGCCCGTCCTCACCAGAGATGTCTGCAAGTGCAAAGCCTGTGACAAAGGACTGAAATGACAGCACTTTGACTCACTTGTACATTGTGTTTGTTTAGGAAGGTCCTAGAAATTGTATTTCACCAACCACATTCGCTATCAACACACAATTATCTGGCTTAATCATGTGGAACAGTGGCAAATTCACCTGGGGCTTAAGAACTAATGACATTCTCGTCTGAGCTGCTTTAGTGAAATGGCCTAGCACCTGAAGCAGGGAACAGCAAGATTGCTCAAGAAAATTTGGTTTTCTTTTTTCATTTCACAGCATAGGGGCTCTGCTCAAATCAACAGACGCTCCTGATTAAATAGCTGTGGTAGTTGACTTATTTGCACTTGTGTGTATGGCTCTGAATGTACATCGAGAATCCCTGCCCTTTACAGGAAAAGAATTGTCTGTGACTTGTTTTTAATACATCATCCTTTTGATATAGGAAATGGCCAAATAAATTGCCATTGAATAATTTTGGTATGATTACAGCTATTAGAATGGATGTCCCCAAATATGTCACCGCTAGCACGGAGACAATAGACAAAAAAGTCTCACTAATTCACATGGATATATTTTTATGTATTTATTTATATATTTCTGCCATCTGTGGGAGGCCCATTAAAATTCTGCTTGCTCTAGTAAAATTCAGACCCTGGCCTTGGCCTTACACCAATAATGTGGAGGTGATCGACAGAGTCACTGCTGACTGTGCTGCTTAATCTCAGTAGAGGTTACAGGCTGGCAATGATCAGAAATTGAGTGTTCAGACTCCTGAGTATTTCAGAGAAGGGGGTCACCCACTTCTCTTATTTTGACTTTTGAAATGAAACTGGCCCCATTTCCCTGAATAAAGTTTGAAATCTCATTCGGGGAGGGGTAATGGTTCAGAATTCCACACAGTGACCCTGTGCTGTTCGCTGCTCTGTGAGCAGAACTCCTATTGGCTTCACTGGGATTACTTTAAACAGGGCAGCCCAGAATCAGGCTTGGCGTGACCATGTCCTTTCCTGTGAAAATTAATTGTTATTCAAGAAAAAAAATGTTGGTATTGACTCAAATGAATATGGGGCCACATTCTAGCTTGGTTGGAAAAGCAGAACAGCTACCCATAAAATAGGGCACATACATTCTGCTAATGGTTGTGAAACCACGTTCCCAGCAGCAGAGCCATGCACAGCTCTCATACGTAGATGGTTCCTGCTAGTAAGAAGAACCATGGGCATGTGATCATGCACATTGTGGTTATAGCCACATTGAACTATACAGACTGCAGTGTCCCACCACTGACTGCTCATCCCATTACAACAGATCCTCTATAGCAGAATCCGCAGTGGTTTTTGGGGGAGTTAACGGTTCTGCTGGAGTCAGTTGTTCCTGCGGCAGTATAGCAACAGCACAGGAAAGCATGCTTTTTTGCTGGCAAATGACGAGACACAGTTTTGGCCTGTGGAATTGAAGACTCGCTGAAGGATATTGTGTACAAATCTAAATTTGTAATTATGCAGTAGGAACAATAATAATAGATAAGCCTATGACGAAGTGGATTCCCATCTGATTTAGGTCACAGATAAAATGAGTTTGGCTTTAGGTTAGTCTCTAGTGGAAATGGCTGTTCACATTGAACTCCACTTCACTGAGAATAATTGAAAGTCTGTACCAGACAGACCCAGGGCAAGGCTGGCAGAGGCTTATTTAGGTCATCATGAGGGTAAAGTGACAACCTTTATCTTGGTCATTTAATGGCTTGACTCTCCTTTCATTTGCTGTGGTGCTGTTTGAATTACACCTGACTCAAACTGGTATAAGGGTGGGATGAATCAAGTCCACAAAGAGGAATTTAGTGCTGCATTGTAGCCAGTTTGCACTGGCATAGCAGGACAGCCTTCCGGGCAGGTGCGGAGTTAGCTCTGTGTCCCCACACCACAGAAGATCCCATGGACATGTGTGGGGATATTCTGGGGCAGATCAGTGGGAACATGTCTTAAGTGTTTCCGTACCTCAACTATTAACTGACTGCTGCAGGCATTATGGGGACCATGCCAGCTGGGAGCCACTTGGGATGGTCCTGAGGGCTGCCCTTACCAGCATTGGAGGCTGCACCGTCTCTGACAGCCTCAGCAGCAGGGAGGTACAGATTGCCTTCCCTTGGTCCCTGCAGCCTGCACTAGGCTGTGCACAGGCCCAGTGATTCATTCAGCCCTGAACGTCTGGCTCTAACCAGTCTCATCGTTCTCACACTTTCATCAGCACTTATATATGTTCATTTCACCTGCCTCATTTATAGAGCCAAATCCTCAGCTGGTATGAATCAGCAGAACTACAACAAAGTCAACAGAGATACCAGTTTACAACAACTGAGAATCTGACCCATAAATGCAAACCCATGAAATCAAAGTATTGTGGAGGGCCTAATGGAAATCCTGGTCATTCAGATAGTTTGCTAAAATCCTGTAAAAATCCTTTAAAAAAAAAAGGGACTGGACCAAATTCTGTTCTGGATTAACCCAGGATAAATTGCTCTTGGTTTACGTCAATGTGACTGGGAGTAGAATTGGACCTGTAGTTCATTAGCCACTTACCTCCGGTGAAACCAACGTATACCATAAAGGTCCGTCAAATATCTAAACATATCTTTTATTTACTTGAATTGCTGCTGCTCCAAACATCAGATGTTGTTCTTCTATGAAGAAGTTGATACACTACTTCAATAACTGTGCTGGAAAGGTTTACTACTTCAGTAAGGTGAGAACAGTTGCCAAATGGACTTAACTTTGATGACATTTAAGGAAGAAAATTCAGTTAGTACACAATTGCACTAGGCCTCCATTACATCTGTACAGACTGGCATCCAGAGCATTTTATTAGCCTAGTGCAACAATGAGGGAAAACCATATATACATTGTATACTACCAGGCAAGAGTCACTGTGATATTGAGGAAATGTTACTACTATATGGTCTTATCTTAAGGTCATAGGAATATACTTCTGTTACTACTGCAGTAATGGTAAAATGATGGAGGAGCAAACAACAGGCAACTAGATACATTAATGCAGGTATATCTGATCATTAAAGCGGTAAGTGCCAGTCCCTATACAGAAGCTACTGTATATACATCCACTTATCACTGATACTAGGTTTCATCAGGCATATCTGACTCAGGAAATAATATGGTAATTTTCACAGTCACCAAGTGGAAAATATTTATGGTGCAGCAGTTTAATATATCTGTATCTTATATTTCAAAGATTGTACCTGATGACATAATAAGAGTCTGAATTTAAATGACAGCTGGATGAGCTCAAGAAAAGATCCGCCTTGGTAGAAAGCTTGCTCCTTTATAAAAACATTCTCTACGTTCATTAGGATTGCCAGCCTGGGGCAAGCTTAATTAAACTAAAAAAAACCTGAATCCTTAAAAGTGCTATTTGGGGCTCACAAACCTTGAATGAATCAAAATATGAAATATTCAATTACTAGTCATTGTGGGGTTTTGTTTGGTGAATATGTTGTCGCTCACTCCATGATCCACCTGCTTTCTCTTTCTTCTCTGGCTTTGGGGTTACAAAAAAACCTTAATGGTGCCAATTCCAGGATTTGGGGGCTGTCTGCATTTGTCCAACATGCTTCTGACTCTTTCAGTTTCTCTCGTTGATACTGGCCTTAGGCTTCAGTTTCTCTGAAACACACACACTCCCTTTCTCTCATCTGTTCAGAATATCATCATGATTCATGAGGCAACGATTTTGTTTTGAATGCGACCTTACATTTAGCAGCTCTGTTGACTTCCATGATTGCAAGAGTTTGAATTTTGTACAGTCTTGGGTGTAAAATGGATTTCTAATGGCAGTTGGGGGGAAGTTATGACTGGACTTACTTTTCCATCACAAGCTCAATAGATAAATTCAGACTTGCAAAGCAGAAATCTGCTGGACAAACAGAATGAACCTCTAAGTGCTTTTATTTACCAGCGTATATTATTCAAGGAGGTGAGTTCACAGCCACATGAATTTAAACACATGCCCTGCATGAAGACCGGTCCCATTCTAAATATTGACTTTCATAGCATACTGGACACAATTCATTAGGATTCACATTTCTAATGAAAGAACAATCATGGTTCTATAGGGGATCATGCAGTTTCCCTGCTCTGGAATTGGAAACAAAGAACTGGTTAGATCAAGAGATTAAAGTGAGACAATAAAGACGCAAAGTCAACCCACTAGGCCAGTTTTAAGTGTTTTGCGCCTGTATTTCCAATACTTCCAAAACACTGTCAACAAAGGTCCAGTGTTTCATTATATTCAAAACCCTAAGAACCATTTAATCTTTGCTGGAGCTACACAGAGGTTTCCACTAGAAGAGCAAAGAATGAGGTTCATTAAGTGACTGATGAGGACAGTCAGATTTGAGAAGGATTTTTTTTTCATATTTATCTTTCTTGCAATAAAAGAAAATGCTAACCTGGAGAAATTGCAATTAATTAACATATTCTCCACTACTTAATGACACCTCAATAGACGGCAACTCTTAAAATGTGAAACCCTTGACATTGCCAGTATAGAAAAATAAAGTACATGTCTCTCAGTGGGTACCAGGGACCTATATTATATCCTTCTGTTGGTTACAGAATTTTCAATATTTTCTTATCCTTTTTCACTCATATGAACTGCAGCTTATAGCAGTGGTAATCATTTCCTGTGTTTGAAAAAGAGATGAAAGCATTCATGGATGAAAGCAAGTTGGATTTAATCTCCTTCTCTCTCATCCAGTGCACTGTACTGATCATTTTCCAAAAAAACAAGACTTAAGCTCATTTTTGTCATGACAAAACTAGTTTCATAATAATCAGATGGCAATTCCTAGTGTACACAATTCTAATATAATTACCAGGAGGAAATGTAGAGGGAGTTGCAGGTCTGAGATAAAGAAAAGCCTGTGAATTTTGTATTAATGTCTCAGACTCTCTTATTTGTGCAAGTAATCAATCTTTCGGGGAGTAGAATAGTAATTCTTTGTGAAAAAATGACAAGAGTCTGAGGAAGAAAGTAGATAATCTGAGTTTCATTCTGTACACAGCAGGTCAGCTGTGATTGACAAAGCTCATCACAAAACTATAGCTCCCAGAATAATCCCAATAGCAGAGTTTCATTTGCAGCCGAAGCAGTGTTAATGACATGTTTAACAGCTGCTTGTTGAAGTTTGGAATCTGCATTAACCTGCAGAGCAGTGAACAGAGAAATGAGGGAAAGTATTGAAATCAAGCCTTCATTATGCTGACAGTCGGGGTTAAAGGGCAGAGAGGGGTTCATGGAGAGGGAGGAAAGGCATGTCAGTGAGTGGAGGGTTCAATTGCAGATAAGGACAGTCAAGATGATGACAGTGCCTGATATAAGCACAAAAGGCGGCACAGGGACCTGAGGTGCTTTAACTCAAGGTTTTGATGAAGGGAAGAGTTAGACACCCTGGGAGAGGTGGCAAATACAGGGCTGATATAGTGACCATCGCCCAGGATCAGCAGCAGAACTCGATCAGGGCTATCACACTAGAATGCCCACTTGATATGATACCAGCTCCCTCTTCTCCCCACATTATGTTATTAATAGCCATCTTTTCTCAGAGGCCTCCCCCATGCCTCCTTAAAATGGGCCCATTTTAGAGTATCTGGTGTCCTTAACTGAGAATAGATAACAATGCCATTTTCAGGGTACAAGGCCATTCCACGGTGAAGAAGGACTGCCAGGATACCAGTATCCTTTCCATGCCACAGCAATATTAACAACTTATGGAAGACATCTTTATACCTGACATGCAAGCAAAGGAAACAAGAGTCATTGCAATTGGAAACAAGAGTCATTCAGCTCTGCCTCTATGGGTTGAAAAATGTAGGCAGTGCCAGTGGCCTGCCTTTATTTTAAATTGATGGGGAAGAGTAAATAGAGACAAACACACACACTAGCTTCTTCTTTTTAAGCTAAATGTCCCATGCAACAGCCTGTTTCAACTGAACATAAGAGTTATTTTAAAAGACTTATTTTAAGAGTCTGTACTGGAAACCACCAGCCACTGGGCTGCCGATGATCTTGCTAGTATGAGTGCTATAGTGTTACTCCTCTTCATCATTTCTGGTCTAGTCAATGCCTGGAAACACAGATTATGTAACAGTATTGTTCACTACCTCAAGGTATACAGGGTAGGGGAGGAGTTTGTACTAGGTTTGCCACTAAAGCTGGACAGGAATTTTTCAATAAAACTGTATTTGTTAGAAAATGCCTATTTGCCAAAACTGAAACTTTTCATAGGAACACATCACTTTTTATGACACTTTCATAGGAAAGGTTTCTCAGTTCCAGGATGGAATTTCTGGTCAAAACAAGACAGAGAGAGTAGAATAACCTGGTGGTTAGGGCAATCACCTGGAATTGGGGACACTCATGTGCAAGTCAATGCTCCCACTTAAGGATTTGAACCTGGGGCTAATGGATCCCAGGAGTGCCTTACCCCCCTCTCTCTGGTTCTTCATCAAAAAACTTCAAAGGGTCTCAGTTTCATCCTGATGTAGAATGGGAACATTTGTTGAAATCTCAAAAATGTTGACAGTGCAGTAAACCACTTTTCACCCTGCCCTACTTGCCACTATTGTGAGAGTAAATGGAAGATCATTTCTGGAAATCTGGAAGACATTACTACTGCACAAGAATACTCAGTGTTCAAAATAAGGGAAGTGAGCTCTTAAAGATAAGTTCAAGCCACAGAATTTGGATCCAGATTTCAAACATCCTTATGTTGGGCTTGAAGGAGTGTTCAGGTCCAAGGTTTGCGGTTGGCCTACTATAAAAATGGGGCCTATTAGCAAAATGTTATTCTATATGCAAATATTGTCCATCCTTATGGCCTCCCAAGTGTGTTCAAATTCAGAGATTTCATTTGGACCCATTTTTGTTGTCACTGTACTGACATTCGTCTCCAGTGAGGGGCCAAAACATTGCTCTGAACCAAAAATGTCTGGGAATCAAGCCAAATACAGTTTATGCTCTCTGGAAACAACAGAAGAACAGAGTACACAGAGGCAGCATGGTCCAGTGGATAAGGTACTGGACTGGAAGTCAGGAAGCCTGCACTCTATTAATAGTTCTGCAATAACTCTCCGTGTGATCTTGGGTGAAAAATTGAAATGAGAATAATAATCCCACCTTTGTAGAGCATTGGGATTATTAACCATCTCTCCAAACTGAATCCACAAACACAATTAAACTGATTTTGCCATTTTAGACTTTGTCATCAAAAGAAGATTCTCTTCATGGGGAAAATTTTAATTTTTCCCCAGTCTTTTGTCCTGTAGCCATAGGAGTGAGGCATCTAAAACCAGCAAAACTTCGGGATAGTTTTCATATGTTTAAACAGCCATTTGCTGTCAACAAATAGGATCAAATTTTGCCGTTAGTCTTCTTTACACCTACCTGCTGGCTATTGTATTATCAAAAGGCTAAGATACTGTTGTCAATTTGTCCCCTAAAACATATGCACTGGATTTACATGACTTCTGATCTTTATGACAGTAAAATCTACTCCTTGGACAGTCTTCTTAATCCATATTCCAAAACGAAACCTGAGGACAAAGATTAAATGATAGCAAACTACTGAATGTGAAAAAAAACAACGAACAAAAGAAAATGAAAGATACCTATGGACCTTTTTGGCAGTGTGTTTAAAAGCTTTTGTTTGGTTTTGATAGCTGATTTTGCTTGTTTTTGTTATAAGATAACTATGCTAGATTTAGAGTAGCTCACGAAAGCTTATGCTCAAATAGATTTGTTAGTCACTAAGGTGCCACAAGTACTCCTTTTCTTTTTGCGAATACACACTAACACGGCTGCTACTCTGAAACCTATGCTAGATTTAGAGTTTCCTCAGTGAGAGTATAAGGATCATATTTTTAACCAAGCTTCTAATATTATGGTGGCAATTGATGATGAGTGCAAAGTCAGAGGCTATTGCTGAGGGAGACTTTATCCCTAAAAATGCAATTGTGTACAAGTCATTGACATTAAAGTTCAGATCAGTCCATTTCCCAACTCCTCCCACTCTCTAGTACCAGGTGGGTTATGGCTCTTACTGAACTCTAACATAATATTATTCTTTCTATTTATATTCTGCTGTACAATATAATAAGCAAGTGAGAGGCTTGTAACATCCCACATCCCACAGGTGGGTCTCTGTATCTGAATTTGCCCAAGTTACTCTATATCCATCTAATGGCTTCTGTACTGTAAACATAACTAATACATGCTAATGTTCCATTTATATCAAGAAAAGCACAGTTTAACTTAGCAGTAGAGAAATAAGAGGAAAGGAAGGTGGGGCTGGGGGGGGAGATGCCAACAGCAAAAACCTTAGGAAGTGTTTTCTTGGTTAAAAAAAATATATCTTATTCATTGCTATTAGCAGGAGGGGTTTAAACCAAAACAGCAGTCAGGAAAATTGTATTTAAGATATACTGCATTCCTAGAAAGGTTTCAGAGTAACAGCCATGTTAGTCTGTATTCGCAAAAAGAAAAGGAGTACTTGTGGCACCTTAGAGACTAACCAATTTATTTGAGCATGAGCTTTCGTGAGCTACAGCTCACTTCATCGGATGCATACCGTAGAAACTGCAGCAGATATTATATACACACAGAGATCATGAAACAATACCTCTTCCCACCCCACTGTCCTGCTGGTAATAGCTTATCTAAAGTGATCATCAAGTTGGGCCATTTCCAGCACAAATCCAGGTTTTTAAGGTTGGACCCTAATTGGGTGAGCATTACCTGTGTCAATGGAGTGGTATGCCCGTTCAGTCAGTCCTGGGGTGGCTGAGAACGTTGGCGCGTAGCTAGTGCACAGCTCCTGGATCGGCTGTCACTGCATACGCCCAAGGGTCATGGAGAGGTTCACCTCTTCCACACCACCACCACATTTCCCTTCGGGCCACTCAGCGTCGTCTCCTCCCTGGGCTGTAAACTGACAAACCTTTAATTCTCTGGAATAAAAGGGCTTTAGAGAATTAATATGGTACACCTTAGGCTTTCGGGTGGAGGTGGGGAATGCTATGAGATAATTAACAGCTCCCAGGCGTTCCTGGACCGTGAATGGCCCTTCCCACGATGCTTCCATTTTATGGGCCTGGAGGGCCCTTAAGACCATGACCTGATCCCCTACTTTGAAGGAACGCTCTCTGGCATGTTTATCATACCAGGCTTTTTGCTTTTTTTTGAGCATCCTGTAAGTTTTCTTTAGCAAGGGCTAAAGAGGTTCGGAGGATGTTTTGTAGGTTGGTTACAAAGTCCAGAATGTTAGTTCCTGGAGAAGGTGTAAATCCCTCCCATTGCTGCTTCACCAACTGCAATGGCCCCTTAACCTCACGGCCATATACAAGTTCAAATGGGGAAAACCCTAAACTGGGGTGTGGTACAGCTCTGTAGGCAAAGAGCAACTGCTGCAACACTAGGTCCCAATCATTGGAGTGCTCATTTACGAATTTACGTATCATGGCCCCCAAAGTTCCATTAAACTTCTCCACCATGCCATTTGTTTGATGGTGGTAAGGGGTGGGAACCAAGTGATTTACCCCATGAGCTTCCCAAAGGTTTTCCATAGTTCCTGCCAGGAAATTAGTCCCTGCATCTGTGAGGATGTCGGAGGGCCAACCTACCCTGGCAAAAATGTTTGCTAGTGCCTGGCACACACTTTTAGCCCTGGTGTTGCTTAGAGCTACTGCTTCCGGCCATCGGGTGGCAAAATCCATGAAAGTCAGTATGTACTGCTTTCCTCTGGGTGTCTTTTTCGGAAAAGGACCCAGAATATCCACAGCTACTCGCTGAAATGGAACTTCAATGATGGGGAGTGGCTGGAGAGGGGCTTTGACCTGGTCTTGTGGTTTTCCCACTCTTTGGCACACCTCACAAGACCGGACATAGGTAGAAACATCCTTGCCCATTCCCTCCCAGTGGAATGACCCCCCAAACGGTCTTTGGTCCTGTTCACCCCAGCATGGCCACTAGGGTGATCATGGGCTAAGTTCAAGAGCTTGGCCCGGTATTTAGTTGGAACTACCAACTGTCTCTGAGGATGCCAGTCTTCCTGGTGTCCACCAGAAAGAGTTTCCTTGTATAAAAGTCCTCTTTCTACAACAAACCTGGATCGATTAGAAGAGCTGAGAGGCGGTGGGTTGCTCCGTGCCGCCGTCCAAGCTCTCTGGAGGCTTTCATCTGCTTCCTGTTCGGTCTGGAACTGTTCCTTTGATGCTGAAGACATCAGTTCCTCATTGGATTGTGGACCTAGGCTTGGTCCCTCTGGAAGTGATATAGGGGATGGAGCTGTTTCTGTTGACTGTGAACCGCTCTCCGCTGATGCACTATGTTGGGATTCAGGCTCCGGCTGAGCCTCTTGTGTCGGGTTATCGGCTGCTGCCAGTTCAGGGTCGGTGGGGCCCTCTGGTGTTGAGGTTGCAAGTACTGGATTCAGTGCTGACAATGGGTCTGGTGTTGGTTGTTCGGCTGGTTCCGGTTCTGGGACTGGTTCCGTCTGGGTCTCTGGGACTGGATCCACTACTGCTGTTGCAGACATTGGCCTGGGGTCCGGGTCCATCACCTCTGACCAGGTCCTGATAGAAGTTTCCGGAACAGAGCTAGGCCTCACGGCTTGTTTAGCCTGGCTGCGGGTGACCGTTCCCACCCTCTTGGCCTGCTTCACATGATTGGCCAAGTCTTCCCCCAACAGCATGGGGATGGGATAATCATCATAGACTGCAAAAGTCCACATTCCTGACCAGCCCTTGTACTGGACAGGCATCTTGGCTGTAGGCAAATCGAAAGAGTTGGACTTGAAGGGTTGAATCGTCACTTGGATCTCTGGGTTGATTAAATTGGGGTCCACTAAGGAAGCATGGATAGCTGACACTTGTGCTCCGCTGTCCCTCCACGCGGTGACCTTCTTCCCGCCCACACTCACAGTTTCCACTGGAATAACAGAAAAGATTTAGGAATACCTTATTGTTAATACAGAATATTTTTGGCCCAAATAAAGTAGTTCTCCAGGTATAAAGATGTCTTCCATATCCATTTAGCACCTCCTCACAAGCACTGACATATTTTTAAGGTTTGATTGACCAAAAACATTGCTAGCTTTAGGCTAGTAAATCATTATATCTATTCATATAAAAATGGCCTTCATACTACTCAACTTCCCGTCAAACTCTGCTGCATCATCAGGGGTTGTGTAACTGCAAATTCACAAGCTCTAGCACTCAATTCACTTTGATTCACAGAAATTTTATTTAGAAAATTCACAGAAATTTTATTTAGAAAAATGTTCAGTCAATGAGGACATATAAATAAGTGTGGTAATGGCTTCGCTGAACATAGTGCCTTTTCCCTGTAACCCCGACACAATTTAGAGCATCTTTCGGCTGTCCACCCTGATAATTACTTTTCAGTTAGTCCCTTGGAAATCAATAGGATCAACTAATGGCACAGTAAGGTACTGCCAAACCGAGTAAAGGTGGCAGAAGTGGACCGTTAGTACGTCCAATGCTGTAAGCTTGAAGTAGATTCTTAGGAGACTTCATGGCAACTGGAAAAAAATGGATACAATCTTGTAGGGTACACATCCTCATCTGAGAATCTAGCCAATGAGCCTTTCCAAAAAAGAGAGAAAATAAAGTAACAAGATGAGCTGGGACATATTTATGATTTCAGGTTCAGTTTTGTTTAAAAAAAAAAAAAAGAGTAGAAATCCTGACATGACATTTTACAATTGTTTTGTTTTTATCAAGTAAGATTGAAAGGCATGAGTAGAGATCCAATATCTGACATGATTAAAATAATAGATCTGATCCTTATTTGCACTAAGGCCTGTTTTGGCACTGTAAAGTTGTCCTACAGTGGGAGTAAATTATATTTACACTCACTTTCAGGTCCCTTTTCATGGATAGAGTGTGAAAAGCATTAGCATAAATGAGAATTGCTTAATACTTTGTCAGAACTAATCTATTATGCTTAGGCCCACATCCTCAAAGGTGTTTAATCTCCTAATTTCCATTGATTTCTGTAGAATGTCGGAGCCCTAAATACCTTTGAGGATCTGACCCTAAGTGATTAAATTGCAGGCATGTTCTTGTCTCCACAAATGTATATTTATTTTTACCCATGATATGTGTTATGATAATGTGGGATACCGTTATTATTACTACTGTATCTCCTCTCTCTTACCTCCTCTTTTCAACCCTCCATTACATTGTCCTTATTGTGACATCCTCTTTTACTGGTTTCAGAGTAGCAGCCGTGTTAGTCTGTATTCGCAAAAAGAAAAGGAGTACTTGTGGCACCTTAGAGACTAACATATTTATTTGAGCATAAGCTTTCGTGAGCTACAGCTCACTTCATCGGATGCATTCAGTGGAAAATACAGTGGGGACATTTATATACACAGAGAAAATGAAACAATGGGTGTTACCATACACACTGTAAGGAGAGTGATCGCTAATACCAGCAGGAGAGCGGGGGTGGGGGGGAACCTTTTGTAGTGATAATCAAGATGGGCCATTTCCACAGTTGACAAGAACGTCTGAGGAACAGTGTGGGGGGGTGGAATAAACATGGGGGAATAGTTTTACTTCGTGTAATGACACATCCACTCCCAGTTTTTATTCAAGCCTAATGTAATGGTGTCCAGTTTGCAAATTAATTCCAATTAAGCAGTCTCTCGTTGGACTCTGTTTTTGAAGGTTTTTTGTTGAAGAATTCTCACTTTTAGGTCGAGTGACCAGAGAGACTGAAGTGTCCTCCGACTGGTTTTTGTTATAATTCTTGATGTCTGATTTGTGTCCATTTATTCTTTTATGTAGAGACTGTCCAGTTTGACCAATGTACATGGCAGAGGGGCATTGCTGGCACATGATGGCATATATCACGTTGGTATATGTGCAGGTGAACGAGCCTCTGATAGTGTGGCTGATGTGATTAGGCCCTATGATGGTGTCCCCTGAATAGATATGTGGACACAGTTGGCAACGGGCTTTGTTGCAAGGATAGGTTCCTGGGTTAGTGGTTCTGTTGTGTGGTGTGTGGTTACTGGTGAGTATTTGCCTCAGGTTGGGGGGCTGTCTGTAAGCAAGGACTGGCCTGTCTCCCAAGATCTGTGACAGTGATGGGTCGTCCTTCAGGATAGGTTGTAGTTCCCTGATGATGCGTTGGAGAGGTTTTATTTGGGGGCTGAAGGTGATGGCTAGTGGCATTCTGGTATTTTCTTTGTTGGGCCTGTCCTGTAGTAGGTAACTTCTGGGTACTCTTCTGGCTCTGTCAATCTGTTTCTTCACTTCAGCAGGTGGGTATTGTAGTTGTAAGAATGCTTGATAGAGATCTTCTAGGTGTTTGTCTCTGTCTGAGGGGTTGGAGCAAATGCGGTTATATCGTAGAGCTTGGCTGTAGACAATGGATCGTGTGGTGTGATCTGGGTGAAAGCTGAAGGCATGTAGGTAGGAATAGCGGTCAGTAGGTTTCCGGTATAGGGTGGTGTTTATGTGACCATTGCTTATTAGCACCATAGTGTCCAGGAAGTGGATCTCTTGTGTGGACTGGTCCAAGCTGAGGTTAATGGTGGGATGGAAATTGTTGAAATCATGGTGGAATTCCTCAAGGGCTTCTTTTCCCTGGGTCCAGATGATGAAGATGTCATCAATGTAGCGCAAGTAGAGTAGGGGCATTAGGGGATGAGAGCTGAGGAAGCGTTGTTCTAAGTCAGCCATAAAAATGTTGGCATACTGTGGGGCCATGCGGGTACCCATAGCAGTGCTGTTGATTTGAAGGTATACATTGTCCCCAAATGTGAAATAGTTATGAGTGAGGACAAAGTCACAAAGTTCAGCCACAGGTTTGTCGTGACATTATCAGAGATACTGTTCCTGATGGCTTGTAGTCCATCTTTGTGTGGAATGTTGGTGTAGAGGGCTTCTACATCTCTTTTTGCATAAAGTTTAAATCTTCACCCTTCATGCTTCAGGTTCTGCAGAACCCAGCTCCTACCTACATCTCATCTCTCATCTCTCATCACCACCTGCCTTGCCCCATCTAAATGTGTTGCCTGATAAAGTAGGTAGAGTTGACATACTGGAGAGGTGGCTCTCTGCCACTTTTGCAATAACTTTATGAGAGACTGAGAGATCAGAGAAGGTGCAGTAATTGGTCAGCTAGTTAATGTCACAGATCACACTGTAAGCAAATTTCAGGGTAGGTAGCAATATGCAAAGACAGTCATTTCTATGAAAAACTGCCATCCCCTAAATGCATAAGTGAACAAAGACCTATTCACATGGATATTAATCAATAAAAAGGGGCTTTTGGACTTTGAGGAATGTTCATCTCATTCGCTGCAGTAGTTGACCAGATTTCCAGTATATTCAGCTTTTAAGAAGGAATGGAACCCTGCAAGCAGGCAAGTATGTTGAAGTGGAGGTCAATTTTCAAAGGATAGTAAAAAGAAAGTCTTGAGGAGGAATGTGAAGGGGTGAAGTGCAGTGCGAAGGACAGGGAAGATACTCCTGGCACAGGAGGTGTCATGAGAGAAGGCATGGAGTCATGCAGGGAAAGAGAGTGCAACAAAGTGTTCGGAGTGGACAGAGCACGGGGCAAAAGCAAAGGATAAGAGACCAGATGTAAGCAGAAGCAGACCTGTGCAGACCCTTGAACAAGAGGCAGTGCGGTCCAATGGCTAGCCCAATGGACTGACAGAAGATCAGGTTCTATATCCTGCTCTGGCCTTGACCTTGGGTAAGTCACTTCCCTAATTACAGGCTTGATGCAGGAATCACTGGTGAAATTCTATGGTCTGAGTTATACAGAAGGTCAGACTAGATTATTATAGTCATCCCTCTGGTCTTTAAATCTATGGAGATTAGGATGTGGAAGATCAGAAGTTAAGAACATAAGATTTGCTATACTGGGTAAGACCAATGGTCCAGCTAGCCCATATTCTGTCTTCCAATAGTGGCTGGTTCTGTTCATTCAGTGGGAATGAACAGAACAAGGCAGTTATCAACAGCTCCATCCCTTCTTGTCTAGTCACAGCAACTGGAAGTCAGATGTTTAGGAACACCCAGAACATGGGGTTGCATCTATGACCATCTTGGCTAAAAGCCATTAATGGACCTGCCCACCTAGAACTTATCTAATTCTTTTTTCAATCCAGTTATACTTTTGTCCTTCACAACATCACCTGGCAACGAGTTTCACATGTTGACTGTGTGTTGTGTGAAGAAGTACTGCCTTGTGTTTTTTTTAAACCTGCTGCCTATTAATTTTATTGGGTAACCACAGGTTCTTGTGTTATGTGAAGGGGAAAATACCACTTCCTTATTCACTTTCACCACACCATCCGTGATTTTTATAGACCTTCTAAGTCATCTCTTTTCTAAGATGAACTGTCCCAGTCTTTTTAATCTCTCCTCATATGGAAGCTGTTCCGTATCAATAATCATATTGGTTGCCTTTTTCTGTACTTTTTCCAATTTTAATATATCTTTATTGAGATGGAGTGACTAGAACTGCATTCAGTATTCAAGCTGTGTTTTCAGAGAACTATCCACAGTTACACCAAGATCTCTTTCTTGAGTGGTAAAAAATAATTTAGGCTTGATTATTTTGTACGTATAGTTGGGGTTATGTTTTCCAATGTGCATTAGTCTGCATTTATCAATGTTGAATTTCAGCTGATGTTTTGATGCCTAGTCACCCAGTTTTGTGACACTTTGTAACACTTTACAGTCAGCTTTGGACTTAACTTGCTTGAGTAATTTTTTGTCATCTGCAAACTTTGCCACCTGTTTACCCCCTTTTCCAAATCATTTATGAATGTGTTGAACAGCACTGTTCCAAGTACAGATCCTTGGAGGACTCCGCTATTTACCTCTCTCCACTGTGAAAATTTACCATTTATTCCTACCCTTTATTTCTTATCTTTTAACCAATTACTGATCCATGAGAGGACCTTCCCTCAGATCCTACCACCGCTTACTTTGATTAAGAGCCTTTGTGAGAGACCTAGTTAAAGGTTTTCTGAAAGTCCACTATATCAACTGGATCACCCTTAGCCACGTGTGTTGACACCCTCAAAAAATTCTTATAGAATTCTAGTTGTCCTCAAATTCTGTAGAAAATATGGTTACAACTGAATATTCCGTATGAGACACATGTTAACGATATCTTGTGCACAGATTCATTAAGACAAGTTGTAAGAAAGAAAATCCCCAAAAGGTAATTGGAGAAGTTGGATTAATAATAATAGCACATAACAATAATAAGAGCAATACTAACCCGAGCTCAGGGATCATTTAGGGACTAATAACACCTTACGGCAGGGATGGGCAAACTACGGTTTTAAGCCGGCCCGCTTGGGAGTGGGGGTCTGTGGCTTGCCCCACTCTGGTGCTCCAGCTGGGGCGCTGGGTCGGGGGCCACACCACTTGGCTCAGCCCCGCTCCAGCACTCCAGAATGGGCGCTGGGTTGGGGGCCGCTCTGGCGCTCCAGCCTGGGTGTTGGGTCGGGTGCCACACCACCCAGCTCCTGGAAGCCACAGCATGGCCCCGCTCCAGCTCCTACGCACTCCAATGCTCCCTCCGGCTCTCCAATTGCTCCTTGTTCTGTCATCTGCCACTTCTGAGAACAGCCGAGCTCCATCCTCTTTGGAACCCCCCTTCAGGTAGTTGAAGGCTGCTGTCAAATCTCCCCTTACTCATTTCTTCTGCAGATAAATAAGCCCAGTTCCCTCAGCCTCTCCTCAGAAGTCATGTGCCCCAGCCCCCTAATCATTTTTGTTGCCATCATTTCTGTTGGACTCTCCCAAATTTGTCCACATCCTTTCTGTCATGCAGGAAACCAAAATTAGACACAATACTCTAGATGTTGCCTCTCCACTGCCCAATAGAGGGGAATAATCACTTCCCTTGATCTGCTGGCAATGTTCCAACTAATGCAGCCCAATATGCCATTAGCCTTCTTGGCAACAAGGGCACACTGTTGACTCATATCCAGCTTCTCATCCACTGTAATCCCCAGGTCCTTTTCTGCAGAACTGCCGCTTAGCCAGTTGGTCCCCAGCCTATATTGGTGCATGGGATTCTTCTGTCCTAAGTGCAGGACTCTGCACTTTTCCTTGCTGAACCTCATCAGATTTCTTTTGGCTCAATCCTCCAATTTGTCTAGGTCACTCTGGATCCTATCCCTACCCTCCAGCTTTTCTACCTCTCCCCCCATCTAGTGTAATCCGCGAACTTGATGAGGGCTCAATTTATCCCATCACCCACATCACTGAAGATGTTGAACAAAACCAGCTCCAGGACTGACCCCTGGGGCACTCTGCTTGATACCAGCTGCCAACTAGACATCAAGCCATTGATCACTACCCATTGAGCCCGAAGATCTAGCCAGCTTTCTATCCACCTTATAGTCCGTTCATCCAATCCATACTTCTTTAACTTGCTGTCAAGAATACTGTGGGAGACCATATCAAAAGCTTTGCTAAAGTCAAGCTCAGTGGATGTCACATCCACTGCTCAGTTGCTCTGCACTAGGAACCCAGGGAGGCCCAAAAGCAAGTGGCATGCTCCATGTAGACATCTCACAGTGAGTGCCATGATCCTTGAGTCTTCTTCTCACTCGCATGTAGAAACTCCATGGAGCCACATGTGTGGTGTGTGAGGCAATTAGCCATGGAGCTCAATGTGAACCCCTGCATCACCACCAAAAAGCACTTGGTGTGGTACTGCAGGAGTTACAGGGGGCAAACAAGGGAGCATTGCAGTACCCTCCCACACTCCTACTGATTGGCTATGGGGGCAGCACTTTGGCCATGATGGACTTCTTCCACGGCTCTACCTTTCCCAGGCATGGAGAGCAGAGTCTGAAAGGAATTCAGGTGGCCTGGATCTCCTTTATTTTCATGCTCGGGCAGATGGGCAGGGTGGCCACTGAGCAGGCCAGCAGACCAGAACATGAATAAATAACAAAGAAATAGTAAGCAAAGAATAAAAATACATTCGGGAAAAACCCCAAATTAATACCAGATAGTCTCAGTGTGTGATGGTGCCTCAGTTCTTCTCATTTCCATCTGAATGACACAATGGTACTACTGCTTTGCCAAATCCCTTGACTGGTGGGCAGGAGTGTTATTGCTTGCTGCTTGCTTTAGCTTCCCACAGTTAGATAACCCATGACATTCAGGAGTTCAGGTTTCAACCTGCAGTGTTGTTATAAAAACAGATGGACCAGGACTTCCACAGTGTTTGGAGGTCAAGTATATGGTTAATTATTACAATTTTCTCACCCTCTCAGAATGTATGAGCTCAGTCTCAAGGTCAGTACGTGATTTTCCTGTACTTTTAAAAGGTCAATTAACATTTTTTTTAAGCTAGAAGTATATGGCATGCCAATAAGGCCCAATCCTGCAAAGTACCAAGCACCTCTTGTGATGCACTGAGCACCGTTTACTCACACTGATCTTTACCTTGAGCAGTTTATAGGATTGGGCTCTAAAAAGCTATTGCAAAACTTGTGGACTCTACTGAAGGGGAGAAGGGCTGGCTGCAGGTACACTTATTGTTAGAGATGAGTTTCATTTAAATACATCTTGGACCAAATTTTTCCCCTGAGTTACACCAAGAGTTGCACTTGGTGGAGACATCAGTTTTCTCCCCTGGTTCCCAGCAGAAAAGATGATGAAAATGTAAAGCGGGAAAGAAGATGGTGTCCCCAAAGTCTGGGTATTAATATCTTGATTTTGTTAAATTTCTCATAAAACTTCAAATGATTCCAACAGGAGGTGCAGATTTCACTAAGTTGAAGGCGTCTTGGATTTTCCCAAGATGTAGAAGATCCTACTCTGGGGAGGGCAGGCAATGTTTGCACTGCAGTCCCCCTGCTGGCAGAGGATGCCCAAAAGATGTACTCTAACAGCCATCTGCTCTGACCACACTTCTCTCCAAGCAGCACCACCCACTTTGGAGGCTACAGGTGCTGCTTGCCTTGCCCTCAAGACATCAGAACAAATAGGATATTTTACTTTCCCCTCTCTGCTTCCTGTCTCATGGTCTCTACTGTAGGATGTAGACACTATAACCTTTGAGTTTGAGTCGATCTTGCAAACCCCTTATATTTGAGCAAGTCCAGAATTAGGCAAAGTGAATTTCCCCATTCCTACTAATCAGGAAGCGGAGTAGCCTGCCACACCCCAAGTTGCTACCACTGTACTGAAGTCCAAGAGGATCCATCTTTCCTGTTAAAGAATAGCTACTGTTTTTATCTGCAAGGAGAACAATAGTTCTGTCAACTGAGTCAGATTCCCATCTGGTAAGTCAGAATATCTCCATGAGCTCAACAGATCTATGCAGCTATACATCAGACGAAAATTGGGCCCACTGTTTATATCAACATTGATCTGGAAAAAGACACATCAAGTAAGAAACAAAGGCCCATTCCTTAAAACAAATGGTGCCCAGCGATCTTCCCATCTCCACCATGTTAGAAAATGTTTCGGTAAATGTCTTTAAAAGGTACATATACTCCAAAACCAAACAATAGGAATTTTGTGCTTGTGAAAGGTGCTGGATTGACAGCCCCAGCCACTGTGCAGTTAAGGTCAGAAAGTGACTATGAAAATGGCACCTTCTTAGGGTATGTCTGTATGGCAATCACAGGATATGATTGCAGCTACAAGCCAGCCCAGAATCCTAGGCTAACCCACACTAAAGGGTTTCATTGCTCCAGGGTCTGAGCTAGCTAGCACAAGTGTGCCTACTCAAGCTGCACTCGCACCCTGTCACTGCAGTATAGACATTGCCTTAGTTAACAAAATGAAAGAGTGAGGTGGATATTTTTCTGGTGCCCACAACATCAACAGAATTTTTAACAAGAACAAGTTCCATTGGCAGAATCCTCATTGTGGTTGGTATATGAGCCAAAAAAGGTACCGCTTTCCTCTGAAATCCCAGACTGAACTTGTTTCAGTGACAATTAGGAAAAATATCTTCTTACTCAGAGACTGAGTAGATTTGTTCTAGCATTACTGATAACCCATAAAGATGGAATCCCACATAGTCATTTTTACACAGCCACTTTTTAGATTTGGTCTGCACTTGAAGTGCTCTATTTACAGACAGGCGCAGAATGGACAGTGGAAGTATGAACTAAGCTTCTCCAAACTGGTCCACCAATATGTCTCAACTCTACCTGGAGCAACCAGCTCTGGTGATGCTATGGTATTCCAATCTCCATGCTCATTCAGTAACTGGACTCTCTGAGGCTGCCGACACAGCACCAACTATTGCCAGTTGTGATGGTGAAGTTTGATGGATTGGACATCTATCTTCTAGAAACTGGGCTCAGACCATAAATTCATTTCACACTGGCCAATGAACAACCATACGATGGAAATGACTTTTCTCACTATGGTCCTACACTGGATTAGAATCCCATGATGCTCTGTGGCTAGGGACTCCCATGATGCAGCACAGAAGCTCAGCAAGAGGGAAGAGACCTTAATGCACCATGGGATGGTTGTATTGTCAGGGAGTCCAGGCTTTAAGGAGAACGAGGACACGAGACACCCAAACTACAACTCACAAGAAGCACTGCAACAGTATTTGCAAGTCAAAATTTTTGATTCTTACCCAAAAGTTTTGGGGGGTTAGATTTTTTGCTGAAAAATAGATGTTTTTCTTTGGGGGGAAAAAAGGCATTTTCCAACCTGTCCTAGAACATGGTACTGTTCTGGACTGCAATCTGAACTCTGCCATAGCCAAGTTTTATGTAAGTGAATGTACTATGGTGTGTTGAATGTTACGTCTAATATAGCCACTCTCTCCATGTCTCTAAATTGTGTGCAAAGACGGTGGCATAATAATCCCCAAAGGTTTTTGATTAGTATCTGGGTAAAGGCTCCAAAGCTGTGGAGTCCACATCATCCTTTATTTTAAAGCATATAGACCCAGTCATTTAAAAACAAAATAACATGCCAGTAAAAAGCAGCAGGCATTGAGACTAGAGTGAGTGAGTAATTTACAACAAATATTTTACCTGACAAGTTTAGCCTCCTTTTCCTCTAATACATTTATTATTTAAAATTATTTTACCTTTTTTAAATCTAAGGACTGATTTGAAGCAGTTCTCTGCAAATATTTGCTAGATAGTATACACTATACATATTCAGGGATTTCTGAACTTGGGGGTTGCACAGATGCAAGTAATCACCAATCTGCCCTTACCATATGGCTAATTCAAAGGGGGATCCTGCCTATATAGGAATGGGGGTACCAATATGAAAAAAGTTAAGAATCACTGCTATGCGCCATGATGATCTGTGATCTATGTGTTTGGATGACACAGATAAGTCATCTGGTGTTGCTTTTGCTTCTTGAATGGAAGAGTGTGCAGAGACTTCCAGTAAACATGTGAACTACACATTCATTTTCTGCAAATATTCATGTGGGTAAGTTTTAAATTCACTTTCCATGGACATTTGTGCCGGTAAACCTTAATTACACAAACATCACAGAAAGCTCTAGTTTAAGAAATAATAAAACAAAGCTCACCCAGAGAAACACACTGACATATGCTGGGTTTGCCCCCCTCTAGGAACAATTATGCCAGAAGTAGGTGATAACAAAATATTTCCCCCACTCTGTGCAATATTATCAAATAAAAAACAATCCTCCTGAAGCATGATCAGCCAATGCTCAGCACTGAAGCCTTAGTTTTACTTGCAGTTCAGTTATTAGACCAGTGGAAACTTTGATTCTCTAAGTCGCAAGTAAATGAACGCACATCATAGCAATGTTATGACCATTTAATCGTTTTTCCATAAGAAAAGATTAAAATGCCTTAGTTATGCTAGATTAAATGCTCATTCGATAATTGCAATGGACAGTATGCTTTCAGAGTAGGCGAATTAAATTAAAAGAAAGACAACTACAGAAAATGTACTAGTGGTAGAATTAGAGAATGTTTCATCAGTTCCCGATGTCTCTACAGTAATGAATCTGTCAAAAGATAATAATATTTTCGTGAAAGGTGTGATTGGATAAGTCACGTTATTTATTAACTGTTACCCTAAAATATCACTTTTGTCTTATTATTAAAGAATGGTTAGAGAGCAGCAGGGATGCCTGACACAAAGCATTAAAAAATGGATTACGGCTATAACAGGCCTTGGAGTGTATACTCTGTGCTGTAAACTCTGTAGTAGAACTTGCTAATACTGTAAACCAGCAGAGACTGGATCCAAGTTCCATAGATTGATACAGCAATTCGCCCAGTGTATTTAGATAGTTCCCTGGAGCTATTTTTGTCACAACAGTTTAACCATCCACATCCTTAGCTTCTAAACCTGATTTTCAAAGCATTGCAATTAAATACACTCTTTTTTTTAAAGATGGCTGTGGGGAGGGGTTGTGTTGTGGAAGGGAGAGTATTATAGCAGCAAACACAAGTGAAAAATCTCTCAAAGATTGCAGCAAGGTCCCTGTTATTGCTCTGGCATATATTTTTCATTATGAGCTTGAATTGAGCGAGCAAAGTGTCTGGTGAAGAATGGTTCTTTAAAGACCCATATTGACGCCGACAAGGAGAGAGGAAATACACGCCATTCCAAGTGTGGCAGACAGTAAAGATCCTGTGATGAAAGGTAAAGAATGCAGATAGTATAGTTCTGAGCATTATACTAAACCCTAAGATAGACACACTGTACATAAAGCATCACCCACTCCAAATTTTACTGTCTTTGCTTCTGTAAAAGCATTGGAAGGTAAGGGTGGGGGGTGGATTTTAACGGTTCAGTCTTCAATGACATTGTTACTACGTGAGACTGGCTAAAACCATTCCTTGACTTCATTCACAAATGAAATGTAACCGGCATTTGCAGAAGTCATTTCTGATTAAGGAAAGATGTGAGGTTTCCAATTATATCAGGAACAGGAACAACTCTTGTAAAATGAAGAATACCTTTTTAAAGTGGACCCATTCATTGATAAAAGCACTACTACTTGCTTCAGATGTGAATTGAAATGATCCAAAGTACTAGACTAAGTGTGGATCCTTCACGCATTTACAATGCCACAATACTTCTTAATAGCAGGGCTACAGTAAGTCTGAATTCAGAGGGCACTAGCCAGTTGCTGGTTGTTGTTTTTTTTCCCATCGCTGCCAGAAGAACTGCCATTAAAAGCATTATTTTGGGGAACTATTTCACATTTGGGGACACTGTATACCTTCAAATCAGCGGCATTGCAATGTGTACCCGCATGGCCCCACAGTATGCCAACATTTTTATGGCTGACTTAGAACAACGCTTCCTCAGCTCTCGACCCCTAATGCCCCTACTCTACTTGCGCTATATTGATGACATCTTCATCATCTGGACCCCTAGAAAAGAAACTCTTGAGGAATTCCACCATGATTTCAACAATTTCCATCCCACCATCAACCTCAGCCTGGACCAGTCCACACAAGAGATCCACTTCCTGGACACTACAGTGCTAATAAGCGATGGTCACATAAATACCACCCTATACCGGAAACCTACTGACCACTATACTTACCTACATGCCTCCAGCTTTCATCCAGACCACACCACACGATCCATTGTCTACAGCCAAGCTCTGCGATACAACCACATTTGCTCCAACCCCTCAGACAAAGACAAACACCTACAAGATCTCTATCAAGCATTCTTACAACTACAATACCCACCTGCTGAAGTGAAGAAACAGATTGACAGAGCCAGAAGAGTACCCAGAAGTTACCTACTACAGGACAGGCCCAACAAAGAAAATAACAGAACGCCACTAGCCATCACCATCAGCCCCCAACTAAAACCTCTCCAGTGCATCATCAAGGATCTACAACCTATCCTGAAGGACGACCCATCACTGTCACAGATCTTGGGAGACAGGCCAGTCCTTGCTTACAGACAGCCCCTCAACCTGAAGCAAATACTCACCAGCAACCACACACCACACAACAGAACCACTAACCCAGGAACCTATCCTTGCAACAAAGCCCGTTGCCAACTGTGCCCACATATCTATTCAGGGGACACCATCATAGGTCCTAATCACATCAGCCACACTATCAGAGGCTCGTTCACCTGCACGTCTACCAATGTGATATATGCCATCATGTGCCAGCAGTGCCCCTCTGCCATGTACATTGGCTAACCAAACAGTCTCTACATAAAAGAATAAATGGACACAAATCAGACATCAAGAATTATAACATTCAAAAAACAGTTGGAGAACACTTCAGTCTCTCTGGTCACTCGATTAGAGACCTAAAAGTTGCAATTCTTCAACAAAAAAAAGTTCAAAAACAGAGTCCAACGAGAGACTGCTTAATTGGAATTAATTTGCAAACTGGACACCATTACATTAGGCTTGAATAAAAACTGGGAGTGGATGTGTCATTACACAAAGTAAAACTATTTCCCCATGTTTATTTCCACCCCATACTGTTCCTCACGCGTTCTTGTCAACTGCTGGAAATGGTCCACCTTGATTATCACTACAAAAGGTTTTTTTTCTCTCTCCTGCTGGTAATAGCTCACCTAACCTGACCACTCTTTTTACAGTGTGTATGGTAACATCCATTGTTTCATGTTCTCTGTGTATATAAATCTCCCCACTGTATTTTCCACTGAATGCATCCAATGAAGTGAGCTGTAGCTCATGAAAGCTTATGCTCAGATAAATTTGTTAGTCGCTAAGGTGCCACAAGTACTCCCGTTCTTTTTGCGGATACAAACTAACATGGCTGCTACTCTGAAAAGAGTAACACTGGAGAATGCTGACTGGCAGCATCCCAGAAATGCATTTAAACATATGACGCTTTAGCCAGTCTGGAAGACTTGCAGACAAATCAAGCACCATATGGTAGGATACCTAAAGTAATGACTCCTAGGGATACAGGGAATCTGCACACCACCTCAGCTTCATCTGTGACATTGGCTCCCTGGCCTGTTCTGTTGTTTTTATGATCCAAGGGATCAAGTATTCAAGGTTGCCTATGAGACACACACACACACTCACATGCACACTCACCAAATAAGATGTGTGTACATAACTCTCTGGGTCTGCTCTAAGTATTGATTTCAGTTTCATATGACAGTGGTATTTTTGGAATAAACTAACTTTACCAAACATGAGGGATGCTGCAGCTCTAGGCACCTTAGGTAGGGTTTTCAAAAATACTCCTTTTTGGCCTAACTCTGCTCCCATTGAAATCAATGGGAATTTTACCATAGACTTCAGTGGGAGCAGAGGCAAGCCAACACTGAAAAACCCAGCCATAAATCTTAAACAATATTTTGAGTATTTAGGCTAAACTTCTCTAGCAGTCACATCCCCTGATGTCATGTCAGTTTCCCAATGCCTTTTATAAAAATCTGAAAGCCAGCTTGGGTTAGGCTTCAGTAAAGACATTACAGTATATTCAGAATTCAGCCAGCAGACTTCATCCACATTCAAATGTTCTTCCACAGAGCAAAGGGACTCTTTTGCCTAAATAGAGCTTTGGCTCTACAATTTTTCATTTAAAAAACAAATTGAAAAAATCCTGGCAAATATTTTTGTGCTGTTTGATTCCTTGGGAGATGATTAGCACCTAGAAAAAAATGTCAATGAGTGCATTAGAAGAAGGCAGCTTAGATGGATTTGTGCAAGCATGATCCTGCTCAGATTTCCACGTGATTTAAATGAGAAGACATGCTGCCACAGGCCTCTGCCATTTAAATGATGTCAGTATGGTAATGCCATCGGGGTAATCATTGGGACATTGCACCTTGAATGACACAGAACTTCCTCCAAGATGAGGACAGGCAGGCAGAAGGTGCTGAAACAAGCCAAGTGTTTTGCTTGCTTTCTTCTGCTCCAGAGCTGAATTCTGGCTGAGCTCTGTGCCTTTGAGTGAACCAGAACACCAGCAAGAAGTGTGGGAGCATGTAGGTCAGTGTTTCTTGCCTAATTCTGGCTTCCTCCAATCACCACACAGGCCATCCACGACAGGAATCAGAGAGGTGAATTCCTTTGTCAGCTTGAGGAGTAGAGACAGTGATTTGCACAGGTATACCTGCCAATCCAGCAATGGAAATTACACACATACACACAAACACACACACACATGCACACACTTATGAAGATAATTCTTGCTCCAGGCCAGGTGCAAGGGGGTTACAATAGCACTGTGCACCCATTTGATGGGCCAGAATTTAGCCCCTACTGTTCTGAAACAGAAGCCAAAGAATAGAGAAAATAAATAGGATGTTTTAAAATACTTCCGATTACATAATAAGATGAACACTATATGCACATCAGCAAAGCTAGAGTTAGTATAATGCCATAAATGCTTCCTACAAAATAATATAGCAGTTCTTGAAAGGGCCTCCTTTACACAGCCATGGCTGACTATACCAGGGGCAAGGCAGTGGCGAATCAGGCCCACTTAACTGTATTTATACTGAATAAAATATGTATTTGTGCATTAGTAGGCACAATAGTGCATAAATCCATCATGAAATGACTGGAGTAAGGCACCAGAAACTCCAGCTGCCAAAAAACATTTCCTCCCCATATACTCAGCAGCAGCAGCAGCAACATATTCTTTCAGAGGGAGAAGAGTAACTGTCTTCAAAAGGAGACTTGTCTTTCAGGTCGGGTGGTCAGTACTGAGTAGGTTTCAGACTTGGTAACTTCCAGCTTATCTGTATGTATATATTATATATCTATCTATCTTACTATACGTTCCATTTTATGCATCCAATGAAGTGAGCTGTAGCTCACGAAAGCTTATGCTCCAGTAAATTGGTTAGTCTCTGAGGTGCCACAAGTACTCCTGTTCTTTTAGTACTGAGTAGGTATTTCTGTTCTCCTTGGCTTCCTAGACACATGTAGAGGATGTAGAATAAGGGTCAGTAACGCTGTAAATTTTTCTGTACCTTCTGGAATGTAATTTGGTGAGAAGGAGAAAAGGCTGTGTTTGCCCTCAATTGCAAAAAAAACACACTGATCTTCATCTACGTACCAACACACATATGAACAATTTCAGTGCGAAAAGGTCAGAACGCACTGGACGACAGAAGTGCTCATTCAAGATCCATAGAAAACCAAAGGATATGCAAGCATCAATACCAAAGATCAGAATAGGGTTGTTCTCGGTCTTTGTTATTTACTACTGAAATTTTTAGCACTGGTAACAACACTGTACTATAATCTGCTAAACAGTACAATTTTTTTCTTTCAAGGTCAGTTTCAAGAAACCCTTGCGAGATTCAGCTAATTAATTTTTGGCCTCTTTAACTACAGGGTATTTGAAGCCACATGTTATGAATTATTTTCAGTTGAGATATTAAAATCAGATTACAAGAGAAAAGCCTTGTAAATATTTGCCTTCAAATGAGTCTAAGAATAAATATATATTCAGTAATTCATCCATATTTAGCAGATATTAAAGAGACAAAGCATAGCTTTAAATTCACTTATCATTTTGTACAAAGAGGGGGAATATGAAACTTGGCTTGATTAGCTTGTTTCTTCCTATGCTTTGTAATACCTTATTAAAATTTGAACTTTGAAATGGATATTATCAGTCAAATAATGTCAGCAGAAATATTTAATCTGTGGTTAGAGCTTTAGTTAATAGAACTTTTATTTGAAGTATTTTATGTCCAAAGGGAAAAATAATATAAAGAAAGCCCCGAATTGACTTGGAAGGTTGATTTTCCTTCTGTGATTTCATTTAAAATCCCTACATAACTTGCTGCTCAGAAAAACCCTCTGAATCTATCCCAAATTAGATTTATAAGATTATTGTACTTTCATTAGGGGAAATGTTCCATTTTAGCGTGGGAGGTATTTGGGTCTTGATGCTTTGTACAGTTCAAATGGCCCACTGAGTTAAGCAGACAAAGACTATACTGTTGTGTTTAGCTGAGAGAAACTCAAAAGAGCTGGTTCCCCCATCCCCCACTGATAACATTTTAACAATTGAGGAAACCCTGTATCCTCTAGAAATTGAATAGGATTCTGATTCTGACCTTGCCCTTGACAAATCCGTGGAATTAATTAATTTAAGGCAAGTTTTTAGAGTTCTGAGAGATCTTATGGCCAAAATTAAATTCAATATATAATTGGCAACAATATTATTATTATTTTAAAAGAATAAGGATGGATTAGTATAGCCTTCAAAAGGACATCACAAACAAAAATCACTTTTGTGTTTTGGCAACACAAGAGCTGCATTTATGAAAACCCGGGTGACTGTCATTCATAGCATTCCGTTTTGTGGCATAGTAATGCCATTAGAAATCGACTCCAATCCCTGTAAAGTATCTTTTCATCTCCAAAGACAAATGCACCAAATACTGCAGAGTGTACCTGTAAAAAAGATAAGTATGAGAGAGAGAGAAAATCATGAACTCTTGCTGTGCATTGTTGTTTTTCCACTAAAATATACAAGTGGCATCTGTCATTTCTGAATTCGCATGGATAGATTTCCTCTTGATAAGAGCATTTTAAGCCAGCTACTTGAAAGAAAGAAAGAAAGAAAGAAAGAAAGAAAGAAAGAAAGAAAGAAGCTTCTTGAAGGACACAGTTTAATGAGAACCCCAGTTTCTCAGTGTGAGTTTGTAAAGCAGGTAAAATGTAACTGTTGATTTCACAGGGAATCTGATTTCGCAAACACTCAATATTTTTTAAAAGGGTTTTAAAAAATTGAATGGCTCCATTCATCAAAGTGCTCCTTAAAGCAATCTTTATGTGTGGGACAACAGAGAGATACTTCACGTAGGCTCAAAAATACTGATGTGCCAGAGCAGCTCAGTTTTTCTATCCATCTGCTTGCCTATGTGTGTGTCTCCCTCACATATTTTGCATATTTTATATTAAAGAAATTGCAACTCACAACTGTGAAGGCCAAATGGGAAGGTGTAATATGCCACACAGAGATGTTATTTCACTTATTTTCAAGATCTGGAAACCATAATGTAATGTCTAGAACAGAAAATTCACTCCTGGAAGAAAAGATCAAGTCCAGAGTTCAAAGTCCCTAAGTAAGGGTCAAATTCTTTCCTCCTGTTAACCTCTGTCTTGGTAAATTGGTCAAACTGGATATTGCCTTTGTTATCCCGGATATATGACTGTCAAACCCAAGCATTCACAGATCATTTCAGGCTCTAAAATGAAGGAATTGGCTTAAAACTATATGATTGAAAAAAAAAATCATAACTTCTGGATCTATTATAGGTCTCCAGGGTTTTGAGCCTTCAGGGGTCACAAAGTTTCAGGCTTTCCTCCATAACCATGAAGGCTAGAAACTCACTTTAAAAAAAAAAAAGAGGTTCTCACATAAGTTCATGGCTCCAGGACCTGGGGTGAGGGGTGGGGTTAAGAAATACACTAAATATTGCAAGGGACTCATGATAAAATCACAAGAGTTGGCAACACAGAAAGGTTTCTCTTGCTGCTTGTACTGTTTTATCGGCTAACCATTAGGTCAAGACACTGAAAATGAATGTTCTCTAATGCCATGGGTAAAAGCATGTCACATGGTTTCCTGCCTTCAAAATCCATGGAGAGCCCCTTACAGTAACTCTGAACGTTGGGAACATCCCAGGATAGGAGAGGCCACATGAGCACATGCCATCTATGGTCTGCTTCGCTGGTGGACTATGAGGATATCCAAGTAGATATTTATTTAGGATGCATTGCTGTTTCAAGCAGCCTTAACTGTCACACCCTACTTAACCTTTTCTCTCAGTGATGGGGTCTTTTTACAGGTGGAGACAAGGAAACCAATGGGAGCACTGCTTCTGTCAAGGGAGCACTATGCATGTGGTGAGCTCCATGGGAGCAAAGGCTGTGGGTCCTTGGGAATCTCGGGTGTCACTGGGTTTACAGAGCTTGCTCTGCAAGCCAAATAGCAAAAATCAGGAAAGTCAAAAGTTAAGGCTCCTGTAGCGTTAACTCAGCCAAAAAGGCATATGTTTTCTTGTTAGGTTGTAGCTTAATAGGTTACTCGTTATGTGTAATGCATTCTATACCCTTCAACATACAGAATAGCACAATTTACTTGGCTGCTGGAACATTAACTTTTGCATTTCCTTACTTCTGCTCCTTTAACTGTGCACTATTATTGTTGCACAGAACAAGTTGTCACATTTTGTAATGCCCTTGGTGTATACAAGAGGGAAGTAGTCACAATGACTGTGCTGTTTGATCAAGACGATGAGAAAAATCACACTGGTGTGGCAATGGATTAATTTTAACTTCAAAAAATATCACAAAGCAGCCATTGTCAGTTAGACTATCAAATTTATCAAAACCGATCCAAGTATAACCCTAGTGACCTAGTGAGGAATTGCAATTTATCATATAATATAATATGCACCATTGTTGCCTTTATTGCAGGAATGCCTTAAAGACCATAAAGAAATTACAGGAAGAGATTTTAAAAGGAGATTTAGGAGCTCAAATCCCACTGCATTTCAATGGGACTTGTGTTCCTATAGCCCAAAGGTGCTTTACAAAATCCCCAAAACAATGATGCTAAAGGAAAGAGTGGCATTATATTTGTATTTATTGAATTTCCTTTCCAACCCTCGTTCATTCTACATTCATTTCTTGCTTACACTGCAGTACACAATAAACAACATGGAAAACTGCAAAATAATACACTAGCCTTTTTAAAGATTTTTTTTTAATAAAGAATCCTTTTTATAGCTTCCTCTAATGCATTGCATTCTTGTTAGGATCTAAAAGAAGCAGAGGGCTAAATATTCTGGTGCCATTTGTGTGTGTCCTTGTGGGCATGCTCAAGGACATAAGCATCCAAGTAGGACTTTCAAGCTGGGCAGGGGCATCCCAAGGTAGATATTAGACACTTAAAAGTCAGGTGTGGTCAGAACATATCTAATTGATTAGGTGCAGGTGGAAACTGATTCAGAATCCGCTCCCCATTGGCTGAGGAGCATGCAGCACAAGCACAAAAAGGACGTGCTGGAATAGGAACCACTCTGGTTCCCCTTCCTTCCTTTCTTTCTTTCCTTCTGTGACTGAGTCAGTGACAACCAGACAGACTGACTAGCTTCGGGGAGGTGGTGTCAGGAGCTACAGATAGCTCTCAGAGAGTGTTAGGGTGGGAGACATTAGAGGGGTACAAGGGAGAGAGCTGATGGGGTTGAGTGAGGGCTGCAGGATAGGATGGTTTGGTAGGAAGGAAATCAAGTAACAACCCACAATTCATCCTGAGGAGGAAGAGGAGGGGGAGGAGGTCACGTACGTATCCCCCCAGAAGGGTATCATCTGCTGCTATTAGAGAAAATAGGTTAAGTGAATAAACATACACGAGACGATTCTATGTAACGTCAAGTAGAAATGTGTTGTAAGTAATGAGGATAGCTGGGGAACTTAATGGGAATTCCGTGTTGGAAAGTGGAGGAAATAGGAAGGCTGGCCAAGGTGTCATGGCAAATGATGCACAGCCACTACTGCACTCCCACGCCTGCGCTTCAGCTTAGCTCTTTGCTGCTGCACAGGCCACAGGTCTGCCTTTTCAGAAAGCCGGCCACAGAGTCAGCCCCAGGGAGTATGGTATTGAAAACCCTGCATGTAGGTCTCAAACAGCTCCCCGTAAAGCTCAAAGGGAAAATAGCTCACAACTATTTAGAATACAAACCCCACAACCAATTAAGCCCTGCAAATGGTTCTTGAAATGCTTTTTAAACAAAGCCACTTCGCTAGTGAAACTATTCACCTCTTCCACACAGAGCAGTTTGGCCAAAGGAAACAGACCAGCATTTTCTCTTTTGCATATAGTCAACTTCTAGTTACTTCCACATCCCAGCAATGTCCTACAACGTTTGGATGGCAAACACTACCGAGAAATGCTTCACCTCCAAACTCTTGAAAGTGACTTTTTTGATTGCTTCCAAACACTTCTTTTGGTACAAACTTCTGCAGCTTTTTCTTTCTTAATTAACAAAACCTAAGTTTAAAGGCCTAAAATATGCTGACAGTCTCCCCATGAGGAAGATTAGTTCAGTCTTGGCTTTCACTGCCACCCACCTCCCAGTGGATGGACTTCATATCCTGCTTTGTTGGAGGCATAGCCGAAAGCAAAAATGAAACTCAGACATTTGTACCAGTTGAGGTGCTGGGCTGCCAGTTGCTGTGAATCCAGAAGCTGTGAATGACACAGCTATTCTTCAAGACACTCCTTACCTTTTGACCCCTAGTGTGGTTGGCACAGCATTAGAAGGCACAACCAAAAGCAGCAATTGTGGCATTTGGGGAGATGAAAATACATGATAGGCTGGGTGGGTGTAAAAAGTTTTATTGGAAAAACTGACTATGAAAGAAGGTTCTGTATCAACATAGACTTGGGCGCAGGGATTGTGGGAACAGGTTTTACCCCACATTGTAGCTACAAGGGCTGTCAAGAGATTAAAAAAATTAATCGTGATTAAGTGTGAAATTAATCATGCTGTTAAACAATAATAGAATACCATTTATTTAAATATTTTTGGATGTCTTCGACATTTTCAAATACATTGATTTCAATTACAAGCACTGTGCACTTTATATTCTGTGTTGTAATTGAAATCAATGTATTTAAAAATGTAGAAAAACATCCAAAATATTTAATACATTTCAATTGGTATGCCATTGTTTAACCGTGCAATTAATCGCGATTAATGGTTTTTAGTTAATCGTGTGAGTTAACTGTCATTAATCGACAGCCCTAGTAGTTACCATTTCTATCAACCTGTTTTACCTGTGAGACTGACGTGTTATCTTACACGTGCACCTCTTCTGTCACATCATGTTAAGTAAGGTATAATTGTAGTCTATTAGACTGCTAGAACCCAAAAGTGATAGTGCATGACAGCAGCTGTCAGCACGTCACACAGAAAAGCATCAAATGTTGAATTATACTAGTTTCATATCACATTAATGTGGCAACTCTTTATGCCCAGTCGCAAGGGGACAGCCAGTGCTTAATTTGCGCCGGGGCTCAGTTTGTGCCTCTAGCTTGGCAGGTTGTAGCCCAGCACCTCTGGGCTTCCCATGTCAGTTACCGGTACTGGGGTACAGCAGGAGACTCATTCTGGCCACAGAGCACCCTTTCTGCACTGGGGCTGCAGCCGCTTTGCCCACAAGTTCCAGCACCACCGCCTCGCCTGCACCCCTGTGCGAGGCCAGCAGCGCGCTGAGCCTGCCCAATGCCCAATGGCTGTGGCTGTGGCTAAATCGGCACAAGCTGAGCTCCCACATCCTGGGCAGAGAGTCTTCTGGGGCTGGGGACATCACCCCCCAGCAGCGCTTCCGCCAGCGCCCCTTGCCTTACTGGGGGGGGGGCTCCTGCCAGGAGGCCGCTGCCCCCTGAGGGGCCCAGGAGAGGCCGAGACTCCCCAGTGCTGTCAGTGAGGAAACAGGCGAGCTGCCAGAGAGTGGGGAGGTGACCAAGCAGCCAGGGCACAGTGTGGGGAGGGGAAATGGACACCAGGGCAGGGAAGCTCCAGGAGGCAGCCTGGCGCTGTGGGCATGGCCACGCTGGGGGACGCAGAGCAGGCTCATGGAACAGTCAGAAATGGGTCCACAACATGCACTCTGGCTGAGAGGCGCTGACCAGTCCCTAATTTGTGCCGGGCTGAGCTCCAGGACCTCCAAGCTTAGCAGTTCATAGCCCCAGCGCTTCTGGGCTTGCCCCAATGGTTATGAACATAAAAAAATTGCTTGAGATCGACACCTAATTGCTTGAGTCCTGGCACCTCTTTCATTACAAATTAAGCACTGGGGACAGCTTCAGATTTTGTCACTCACAATTAGTAGCACCTTACTTTGCAAATAGTCTCACTGAAATCAATGGCTCTGCTCATGTTATAATGTGAGTTTCAGCTAAGGTATCAGAATGTGGCCCTGGATATATTTTTTTATTTATTTACACTTGCCTATAACAGAATTGCAGGCATTCTATTATGAATATATTCCCTTTTTTTTTCTACACAGTACGGTCTTTGTCGTGGGGAAACATGAGTCTCTCTCCCAAATCCTTAAACAAAACTAGTTTGTCATCTTATTGCAGCATTGGTACACAGGGGGTGACTAATGTGGACAAAATTTTGAACCCATTAAAAATCGAGGAGTTTTGTCATTGACTTCCGTGGGACGCAGACTACACAGGTTTAGTACCCTGCAAATCATCCAGAGAGAGAGAGATTACCAGCTGAACCAAAAGAAAAGAAAATCTATCAAAGCAGGTGTCACGGTAGCCAGCTTCTTCCCATCCAGAGCTGACAACACCAGGTAGTTTTAATTTTGGCTGGAAGTTTAGACCTCAAATTTGCAGATAGCTCCACAAGTGCAAACCCTTACTCCTGTGCTGAATCCTAGTAAAGCCAACAGATGATGAGAAGAAGTAAGTGTCCATGCTTGTAGAGCTCTTAGCTGGATAGAAGTCTTAATGAACTTGGACCCAGATCCCCAAAAGTATTTAGTCTCCTTGTAGGTTACTACCGAACACCCTCAGTCTTGTTATTCAGTGTTCTGGCTTAAAGATTGGCTCCATATTCAATAATAGGGTCCCTTTCTGCCAGGATGTGATAGCTGTGTATTGTGATGATGGTCATGCTAGACTATTTCCTTCCCTCCTTTATGATGGTTATAAACAACTGAGATAATATGAGAAAAAATAATTCATTCTGTAAATTTCTAAGTATAAGATAAAGCAGTATGTGCAAAATACTGCCCCCCCCCCCCGGTTTATAGAGTTTAAGTATATTTATAAGAGAAGAAAATCCTTTTGATATACTGGAAAAATATGCCTTATGGATGATAGGGAATATCTGATACTAACCAAAAATGCTCACTAAATCCTCAGCTAAATCTATGTCTAGAAGAAGTCTTGTCAACTAGCACAGACCACAGTCTTGTCAACTACCACAGACCACAGTCTGAGGTCATCTTTGAGACATCCTTTTGGTGCTTTGTCAGACTCTTGTGGGAATTCACAGTGCTCCTCCTCTAATCGTTCAGGTATCACAGGAAGAAGAGGCATAGCTTGAAACCCCAACCTGTTCAGGATGTATCAGTTTTCCCTACTGATCTCTTCCTTCACTTACTGAGTAAAAGCTAATTAGCTAGTCTGCGTGGCTTCCAGCTCCAAGCTACACCCTACAGTCAAGCCAGCCAGACACCACCTCAGTGTTGTGTCTAGCTCCAAAGAAAACCAGGGAGTAGCACATAACTCTAGGAATGTCCATTCCTAGGTCGCTGCAGAAGTGATGACCATCCAACCTGCGTGCATATTACTTGGGCTGCAGGGCATCTGCCAGACCCCTGATAGCACATACATATTTATATTTTGTTGCACGTCTCAATATTGTTAATGGCTGAGATTCAGAATAATATTCACCAAGAGTGTTTTTGATGGATTTTTGGGAATAACCACTTTCATTATTGGGCTAGTTCTGTACATAGTTAAATACATTCATACAATAAATTAGTCGGGACTTTTTCCTAATCCTCAAATTTTATTCCAGTGCACCAGATAAATGGGGATAGAATTAGGCCCTATATGTGCAAGGTGGGTGAGTCATGGTTCCCATAATAACATTAACGTTTCCTTAGCTTGACTTTCCTCCTTCAAATCCCTCCTCAAGTCCCACATCTTCAATGATTCCTACAAGAAATGGATGAACCAGTGATGGGTAGGTTCAGAGACAGTCAAGGCTAGTTTGGGGGCAGTTGGGGATAGCTTATTTATTCATGAGGAAAACCCTTTAAAATTAATTGGAGCCATCAAACCCTGCACACAGATAGCCTTTTCCCATGTAACGGCATTATTTTCTTCAGTGAAGTTATACCTCACTTACACTGGTGTACCTGAGAGATCTCTGTGGGCCAGGTTCAAAGAATTATGCCCTAAATGACAGTATCTATGCTGTGCTGTAACAATGGCTTTTTGCCACTAAACCAAATAGTCATTTCACCTTGTCCAGGAAAAAAGCAGATCTACTGCCAAAATCCCCGTCTAGCAATCAGAAATAAAGGACAACAATAGTCCCTAAATTACACTTCATCAGCCAAATATGGATAGTTTGGTTCTTCTAATGGTTTATAATGTTCTTATGAAAATTTTATTGCTTCTACTCCATCCTCCACATTTCAATGCCCTCGTCACAAATGTCTTCAAACAATATCATGCGCAGGCTAAACAGCAGACATCCCCCCTATGAAAGAAAACCCAATGGCAGCAATCACAGCAACCCCTCTTCAGTTTGGGAAGTGTCTGCATTGTATAGTCTACAAATATAGGGCTCAGTCTTATGACTCTGTATGCAGACAAGGCAGAACCTCTAAGCCAGGCTATTGCACATTATTTCTTGTACTGAAACACCGAGAGTTGTTTCAGAGTAACAGCCGTGTTAGTCTGTATCTGCAAAAAGAAAAGGAGTACTTGTGGCACCTTAGAGACTAACCAATTTATTTGAGCATAAGCTTTCGTGAGCTACAGCTCGACACTAACTAGCTGCGGTAGCATCCCCAAAGCCCATGTACTGACACAAGTTATTCTGATAATGCAGGGCACAAAAAAAAGAATATGCCAGTCTGGAAAATTGGTGTTTCCTCTCTTGCACTCCTTCCCTTCCTCCCTCTAGCTTTCCATCCTGTGTCATCCTACAAGTGCATGTTGTTGTCTAGGACCATTATTCAAAGCTTTCTGCTGCAGTAACAGGACTTGTGAAGCAAGTAATGGCAGGAGTCCCCAAAGGAGGCTATGGCAAGGCCAGATTAGGAGGCTCAGGCCCAGATCCTCTATGGTATTTAGAAGATCAATGCTTTTTGTCTGTTCAGTTTTACTTCAAAGGTTAACATTTAACCGAAATGGCACAAACTTGGCCTGGGTCTCTGGCTCCGTTCCTTTCATGCAAGATCACAGGCAGTAAGCTCCAATAAACACACAAGCAAAATCTGTAAACCACACAGGTAACTCTTGTGTTTCCCCAGAGCCTCCTGCTCTGGTTTCTAATCAGCTCAATGCCCCAGCATCTCTTTGCTTCCAGAGAATAACCTAGTCTAAATTGACTCAACTGCACCCACTACGTTCCCAGCTGTGCATTGTTACCTGAGCTGCCTCTGAATTCTGGCAGGAAATTAACCTCCCAACTCCAGGTTGCCGGTTGACTTTGTGGGGCTTCCTTCTATGGCACCTCTGGGGTGGAGTGCTGCAAGGTTGCATGGTTCACCCTGGAGTATCAAATGACCTGAATACCCAATCACAATGATGCTGTATAATCTATCCACCGGTATCCATATCCCCTTGGCACATCGCACGGTGAACAAGGGCCTGTGGAAAGATATACTCTCCCAATCAAATGATTCCTTACACAGATACTATGCAGTGGATATGTACAGCTTTTCCCAGTACTCTGATCAGCTGCCATCGTGCAATGTGCATATATTGCAGTTCTACACTAGTAGTTGCAGAGTGTCTGTCTGTGCACTGTGCACTCTAACCAGGAGCAACTGCTTGCTCAGTGTGTACTTATTAATTTACTAACAGCAAATGACCAACTGGTGACTGGATTCTTTTTGTATCACATGCAGCTGAACTCTGATGACCCAAGCCCTCCCACGCTGTGTAAAGCAGTAGCATTGGTTTCTTGGACTTTTCTACTGAATATAGATTATGACTTACTCCTTTCCTCTAAAAAAAAGGAGGACTTGTGGCACCTTAGAGACTAACAAATTTATTTGAGCATAAGCTTCCGTGAGCTACAGCTCACTTCATTGGATGCTTATGCTTATGCTCAAATAAATTTTGTTAGTCTCTAAGGTGCCACAAGTCCTCCTTTTCTTTTTGCGGATACAGACTAACACGGCAGAAATCACCTACTAGAGGACAGGCCCAACAAGGAAAATAACAGAAAACCACTACCCATCACGTACAGCCTCCAGCTAAAACCTCTCCAGGACATTATCAATGATCTACAACCTATCCTGGAAAATGATCCCTCACTCTCACAGACCTGGGGAGGCAGGCCAGTCCTCGCTTATAAACAGCCCCCAACCTGAAGCAAATACTCACCAGCAACTGCACACCACACCACAGAAACACTAACCCAGGAACCAATCCCTGTAGCAAACCTCGTTGCCTACTCCGTCCCCATATCTACTCTAGCAACACCATCAGAGGACCCAACCACATCAGCCACACCATCAGGGGCTCATTCACCTGCACGTCTACCAATGTGATATATGCCATCATGTGCCAGCAATGCCCCTCTGCTACGTACATTGGCCAGACCGGACAGTCCCTACGTAAAAGTATAAATGGACACAAATTGGATATCAGGAATAGTAACATCCAAAAGCCAGTAGAAGAACACTTCAATCTTCCTGGACATTCTATAACAGATTTAAAAGTAGCCATCCTTGAACAAAAAAGCTTCAGAAACAGACTTCAAAGAGAAACAGCTGAACTAAAATTCATTTTCAAATTTAACACCATTAATTTGGGCTTGAATAGGGACTTGGAGTGGCTGGCTCATTACAAAATCAGCTTTGCCTTTCCTGGAATTGACACCTCCTAATCTGTTATTGGGAGTGGACCACATCCACCCTGATCGAATTAGCCCTGTCAGCACTGGTTCTCCACTTGTGAGGCAACTCCCTTCTCTTCATATGTCATTATATAATGCCTGCATCTGTAATTTTCACTCCATTCATCTGAAGAAACGTTTTTTTACCCATGAAAACTTATGCCCAAATAAATCTGTTAGTCTTTAAGGTGCCACCGGCCTCCTTGTTGTTTTTGTGGATACAGACTAACACGGCTACCCTCTGATACTTCCCTGAGGCTGAATCTCTAAAGCAATCTTTACATAAGTTCTTTAAAGCAAGATACCACTCAGATTTGCCAGTTGACACATTCAGCCAAAGTGTGCTCTCAGTTCTGCTAACGTCCATGGGATTGATCTTAGCCCTTTACTTCCCATTCCCTGTACTAGAGCAGCTTATGAGCTCACTAGAAAGCATGAGGGAAATGACGTAGGCTTGTGTAATGCTTGATGTGGATTCCAACTACATTTGAGCTCACTATAGAAGAGCTTCACAATTCAATTAGAATAGCTCACATCCAGCAATTACAAGATAAACAGAAAATTACCATTTAGAGATGCATTTCTCCTAACACTAGTTCCAGGAGGGGTGTAACAGAGATCAATTATAGACCTACAGTACCAGAAAACTGCACGTGAAACGACTGAATTTCTTAATATATTTTCTTTACCTTCACGTACCCTCCTCCATGTGCACAGAGGAGCCTGGATAAAATGGAACCCCTATGGCTTCTCTGCACGGGCAGGATTCTGGAAGCCTGTGCAGGGGCCCACATATCCTGGAATGGTACACAACTCTATCAGGACTCTTTGTGCCGCAGTGCACAGAAGAGATGTAGTTGGGGGATGGGTTGGCGAGTCAATCTGCCAAACATCACCTGGGGAGAGTAGGTAACTACCAGAGCCCACCAAATCTTTCACTGCTAACAAAATACTAATAAGATTTGGTGCTTTTTTTTTTTTTTTTTTTTTTGCAAAGGGTCTGAAACACGATCCTGATATTCTCAACTGGTGGCTCACATCCATTCTATGCTCATGGCCTCATTCCACTGCAGATATTTCTGAATGCTTTGGGGCCAATGGCAAACTGTTCATTGTTGGCACACCTCCCAGTTATTGATTGCTGAAGTCACATGGTGTGTTCTTCTGTCCCTCTGATTGGATGACCTAATATTTATGGACAAGAGGAGTTCCTGAAGAAAATGCTGGGGCTCTCACCCTCAGGGAGAATGTGGGAACACTTCAGGGAGAGAGCTGTGGTAGGTGGGCAATGAAACACTGTCCCTATTCTCCCTTGTACACAAAAGGGGGTTATATTTGTCTACATGCATGGACCCTACATTTAAAAATAGCTGTGTTCCTTCCTGACTAAGGGAGGGTGCAAGATATATGCCAGATTTATTGTCTGCTTGGCATATTTGAGTCTTTCTCGGCATATCATAGGAAGTAATATGGCCTCCCTTCCTCCCTAATTGGAGCTACTGATTGCTGGCCCTCTTTTTGCCTAGATGATGGCAGCAGAGCTGATGGGCCTCCTCCTTGTCAACAGCCTTCCCAGCATTGTAGCAGCAGGTCACTGTCAAGGCTTGTGACCATATATACAGCCCTCTGCCATGTGCAGAGATGGCTCCACAGGGCAGTTTTCTTGGGGTGCTGATTTTCCCTCCCCATCACTTTGCTAGGTGTTCTCACTGAAGGCACATTGCTACATGTTCTGGGCCTGAAACACATGCAAAATATTTCCAGACAAGTGTCCTTTCTGTTCCTCAAACATCCCCCCTCCTTAGCTCCTGTTTTCCCCCTCTTCTCCCCACTGCTGCTCTCCCTGATATTGTTTGAGAGAGCCAATGATTTAAAACTCTCCCCTTGCCTCCTAACATCCTCACAGCTGAGCACACAAAGCCAGTATATGGAAGGGAGAGTGTACCAGCACTGCTGACAAAGGGGCCCATAACCATGGGTGAGTTCTGGTATTTGCACAAATTAAAACTCCTCCAAACATAGGTGCCAACAAAAACTGGCCATCCAAATGTTTGTGCAAAGGGAATAAAAAGGGCAGAAACGTGACCAGATGGAATCACTAGCCAGCTTTAGCAAACACGCTTGCTAATTAATTTTTCCATTGTTTGCCCAGCTTTGTATGTAACTGAGACCAGAACTAGGTTTATCAGTAATTACCAAAAATTCTGAAATTTTACCTGTCAGCATACTGTGTTACTACCCAGTGTACTGATCTGTGAACTGTGTATCTCTTAGTCATTTCTCAGAAATATTTTAAAACTCAGCGCTCGTATTTACTGTTGTTGTCTTTGTAAAAGGGGGTGAAAATTACTTATGTATCAGATCTCATTATGAAAGTTTTTCAAATCTAATGGCCTGTTATCTTCATGGCTCTGTCAGTGTACTCTCTGGCTGCAGTTAGGGCTCATAATCTGTGGTTTGGAAATCAGTTCACTAGAACTCGAAACACATTTCCCCATTCCACAGTGACACCTGCTGGGAAGAACTGAGCTGATCAGAGACAGGATCCCCTGCTGCTTAGCTTGGCAAGGGGCTGTGGAGTGCAAAATGAAGAGTCTATGGCAATCAGGCAGATTGATTCTCCTCCTTTTCTTCCAGATTTAGCTCTTCTCTTATCACAAGGAAAACGGATCTATGCCAGCATGATTAATACCCAGAAACTCTTTGCACAACTCCACAGTCCTCAGAAACAGCGCTAGTATTTCAACCAGAGACCTGAAGGAGAAAAAAGAGTCTAATAGATCAGATGGATTGTTCAAACTCATGAGCCAAATTCATCCCAGGTGTCAATGTGATTAAAGCAGGGATGAATTTGCCCCACTGTGCCCAAACTCATGACATTGTGTTTTGTGTTATGTCCCCTTCTCCTTATGTGTCTTTAGCCACTGCTCTTATTCAGTCTTTGGCTCCCTGATACCAGCATGTCTGGCCCTGGAAATGTTTTCTGCATAAAGGACTGCAATAGTATAATGTACATAATGACAAGGGAAATTGAAAAATCCCCCCATAACTGAGGGAAATGATAACTTTAGAAGAAAAGTGCCAAAATGTTGTAGAAATAAATGACAAACACCAGAACATTAGGCAGGATAGTGAGCTATGTAATGTATCTTTAACAGTGTGGAGTTCATACAATGTCATATCTAGAAAAAATTTGGAAAAATTGAGGGATTATAAAGAAGAGAGAATTTCTAAAATTGGAAGCCTCTTATTAGAGCTTTAACTCCCCCTGTTGCTGGGAATATTCTTATCGGCTGAAGGACAGAAATCCCTTTTGATTGCTGTGAAAGATCTTTGTGCTGTACACGATCTAGGAAATGTTCAGTTCCTTTAATTGGTAGTTTGGCTTTTTGCTGCTCCTCCTCATTTTAGCTTTTCAGTGATCCCAAAACAGCTTAACTATAGCAGGGTAGTTTCCAAACCCCTCCAGTATATTTCCTTTTTCTCTTCAGAGCAGTACCAGCTTCCGTGCCCATGTCCCTTGTTTGACCTGGATGCTTCCTGCTGTTTGTTTTGGTTCCAGTGCCAGCCTGAAGGTGCTAGAAACTGGACCACAGGCCATTCGATGAACAATGGGAGCTTTTATACCAAGAAAGTCTTAAAACGTTCCACAGTGGTGGCTCTTGGGGCCCATATTCTTTAATCCTCCAACTTCTGATGGCTCCAATGAGATTTCACCAACTGGGGGAAATCTCAACCAAAGATAAGGACATTTGAAAAGAAAATAGAGCATATTTTAATCAAAAAAAGCTCTAGCTTTCTTTTTCTTGTTAAGTAGCTCATCAGTGAGATTTTGTCACAGACCTATTAGGATTTTCAGCAAAAAGCTTCTTTTACAGATGAAATGACGCCCTCTGGTGACAGATAGCAGCATTGCAGCACACATTTTTATTCCTTTTTTGAGCCCTGATAGAAAAAACAACACACGTCTTTCTTTCTCTCCAAACTAAGGAAGCTGAATTTGGATTTCACTGTAAATCAGGCTAAATTGCATTTCCCTCTTTGCTTCTATTCCATAGACCAATTATGTGCTCATTTCCCTATACGTTTGCAAAAACCCTACTACTTCTGCTTTATCACGGACTGCATTTTGGTTCGTCTTAAAACTAGCTTCAAGAGAATTGGTCTCAAATACTCCACCTCTCTACAGAGAAATTTCTGCCTCCATTTAATGAGTCAGAGTAGTGTCTCACTGACAGTTGCACATATAGACTGACAATATTTCTATCTTGCTTACAGAGTGTGATATATTTTATATAGATTTCTCATGTATGTTATACATATCAAATATGAGTGTAGATGTATGAAATAGAAACTGTAGTTCATCTTACACAAATAAAGTCGCATGTGTGTAGATTTATACATAGGACAGAAAGTTTAGTTTCCAAAGCCTCATGTTCTAAGGATCAAAAGTTCAGGAATTCATGTGGTATAAGAGCTCCTTGTAGACTTTAACTATATCTCTCAAATTGCTTGCCAGCAATATCTTGGTGCAGAGACTTGTAGGATGAAAGAGTCAGCATGGGTTAAATCCTCTTGTTAAATCGCCGCCTTATTTTTCCTTCACTGCTCTGTTTGACACACCCTTGGGTGCAGCTGTTTGGATGATAAACGTAATATCTCTATGCACTCGGTACTACACTAGTAACAGAGCCAATGAACCTGCAACATGACTGGTCAGAGAGCATGTGTTCAAAAGACATATATGCCAGGATCTGGAGAATTCATGTTTTATCTGTGGCTCCTGTTTGGTTTAACTCATGAACTAAATTCCCCCTCTTTCTGAATGTATGCAACTCCCTGTAAAATTAATGATTACACTCTAATAACTTTAGTGTGGGTTATAAATCCAGAGCAAGAAGAGAATATATACCATACTCCCCGAAGCACTAAATGATGAGTAGTGAATGGCTGTAACTGGGGGCAGAATTATCTTACTTGGTGGCTGTCCCACTAATCTGATAGCCTCAATTCCAAGGCAGATTTTCATTTAGCTGACGTAACAGAGGTCTATAGTTCTTGAGTTCAGGTGCTCAAGCAGCAGTAATATGTGCTGTCTAGCTGATGGCCATAATGTATGTGTTGGTACATGGGCATGGACTTGTAACACTGTTTTCTAACAAACTTAGGGGTTGCATAAATGTCATGGAACTACTTTGTTTTTCGCTGTGTGGTTAATTTATGGGGATGCTGATTTTCTTATGCTTTGTGTCATGCATTTTGGGACAAAAGGGGTGTATCTTTTTTGCTCCACTTGTTAGCAGAGGGCCACAGAGCAAATAGTCTAAAGCTCTTTGGATCAAGTCAGGTAAATTAACTTGAATGGGTTTTACTGAAAGAAAAATGTATTGTGTATTATTTGTATTACTGTAGCAGCTAGAAGCCCTGAACATGGACAAGAATCCCTTTGTGCTAGGACCTTTACAAACACAGAACTAAAAGACAGCCCCTGATGCAAGAAGCTTACAATCTATGTATTAGACAAAAGATGAGATGGATACAGATACATAGGGAGCAAGGAAACAATGAGACACTATAGGCTGGCCTGATAGGCAGCAGACTCAGTACACCAGCAACCTAACCATTCTCAAAAACTTGTCCCATTGTGTTTAATTTGAGAATGGAGGCCAAAACTAACAGGGAAGTACTATCTTTAAGACCAGCATCCATGTGCAAAGTCAGCTCTGGAGGAAAAAAGATGAGTTTAAACATAGATGAAAGTGGTGTAAGAGATCTGAAAAGTGTCATTCTACCATGCAACAGTTTCAGCATGGTTCTACAAGGATACCACTCTGGATGTGCCTGTATTGTATATCAATTACATTTGCTTATTAACTCTTAAGTTGCTTAATCAGTGTATAACATAAGGACTTGTCTACACTTGAAACGTTGTAGCACTTAAGTGTAGACAATCACTTTAGTCTGGTGATAGGAGGGGTTCTCCCATTGCTACAGTTAATCCACATCCCCAAGGGGTGGTAGGTTGGTCAACAGAAGAATTCTTCCATTGACCTAGCGCTGTTCACACCAGGGGTGAGGTCAGCTGAACTACCTCGCTCAGGAGTGTGGATTTTTCACACCTCTGAGCAACATAGCTGTATCGACTTAACTTTTGAGTGTAGACCTAGTTTAAAAAAATAAGAAAAAAGACTTTCTGGCATAACTGATTCTTCAAGTTTGTTTGTCAGATCCTCTATCTTGCTATATGTTTCTCAAAAAAAAAAACTATTAAGAAGTTGAAATATGTGTAGCAATACTTATTTTGTTTTCAGGCACTTTTCTGTTCAAAAGAAGCCAGACACAACTTTTGCATAATAAATAAGAAATATTCTAATAAAGCCAGATTTTGAACCACTTACTCACAATAGTAAGTAGTTACCCAAATAGTCTAATTGATTTTTCTGGGACTACACGGTTGAGTAATTGCTTAGTATGTTGAGTAAGGGGTTCACAATCTGACCCTTATGAATTTAGAGCCTGTTTCTGCTACCCTTACTCATACTGAGTAAGACTTAGCAAGTAGCCCCATTGGTTTCAATGGGATTATTCATAGAATAAGGTACCACCCAAAGTGATTAAGACTGGCGAAATCTGGCGAGCAATAGTACATCGAGTCAAGTTTTCTTTCTGTGACAGTGGCCAGAGCCAGGTGCTTCAGATGAAGTGTGAAAATTATGAAATAATCTATCGGAATTTCTTTCTCTGAATCATGAGGGTTTATAACCCTTCTGAAAAAAAAAAAAAGATCCTATCTAATGTAACTGTTGATGAACATATCCTTACAAATATCTCATCCTTTTTTGAATGTCACCATGCTCTTGGCCCTAACAATATCTAGTGATAAGGAATTCCACCGGCTGTGTTGTGATTAAATACATTTATTTTATTCAAAGGTAGAATTAGAATAACAGGTCTCTGCTCTACAACTTCTGTTACTGGTTATTTCTCTCTCTGCATCTGATCCATTAGAGGGAGAGACTGAATCCCACAACGCCAATTCTTGCTGCACCTCAGCCATAACCGTTTATTTCTCCAGTGGTCTTAGCTTCTCTTGGAAGACTCTGTAGCACTGAACTGTTTAACCACAGTCAGTGTTTCTAAGCTGCCTTTCTGCCTAGACACGATGGCTGAGATTCTGTGCTGTGTGTCTTAGATGTGCATGTAGCATAGAACTCGCAGGACAGGAGGACAGGGGCTACGTTGGCTTTAAGCCACCTTTACCCACTCCTGAGCAAAGGAGCCCTCAGAAGGCCTTACATGGTTGTCTTCCAGGGTGCCTGCACAGGGAGAATTTTCCTATAGTTGGAACTGGAACTTTCAGGCCAAATTTATGCTGCTCTGACTCTCATATGTGGCATAAAGAGCCACAGTAGGAGTGAGGATCTCACCTAAGCAACTTAAGGTAAACTTTATCATTTGTTCAGGAATATTCCAGAAAAAGGACATTGCTGAAACCAAAAACCACCCAGGGCCAAAGCCTTACAACCTGCAAAGATTTCTGAGTTAACTGCTCTCCTTTTCATGACAGTTGCTTGCCTCACATTTAAAAAAAAAGAAAAAAGGAGAACTGCATCCAAAAATAGAGTGTCCTTACCAATACCTACCATTCCTCTGGTGCTTCAGCGTACAACATTACCACATATTTTCTGAGATAGGTTAAATGTAACTTGATCACCCAAACTCCTCAGTTCAATTTATTCATTGGGGTTAACAGCTGCATAAAGCCAAGATTGGTCACTTTACTCCACATAGAAAATCCTCCTATCCTCCGCGAATAAAACCTCCAAATCCCCTGCTGTACGAAGTGCTTATTGGTTAATCCTTTTGGGGAGTTGCTTGTCTTGACTTTGTTGAATGTTTTGTAAAATTCAAGATCAGACTCATTTTATTAAGAGCAGGATTCAAATCTATTTCCCATTTAAGCATCCTTGCCCTCTACTGCTACAAAAACCGGGTCTTGGACTTAATTTGGGAAGACAAAAAGGGTCCTTTTCAAGAAGCAACCATCAAAGATCAATGACCATCAAAACCCTTTACTTAGGAGAAAAAAAGAAAAAGGCCAAGTTTCAAGATAACATAGACACTGAGTCAGATTGGAGTGCCTGAAGCTGGTTCATTTTTTAAAGTCATTCACAAATACTATATCTGTCCTTGACAGGTCATTTCATTCTATTTAGCACTTTTTATTCTCTGTGGTTTATAAGCTCTTAAGCAAATGTAAGAGGGAGGAAAAGCTAATGTATCTGATAATACAGTATATCAGACTGACAACCCAACTGAATTTCCCCTGTGGTGCTAGCACAACACTGTTCTAAAAAGTAATAATGCAAAAAAAAAAAAGAAAGAAAGAAAACAAAAGAAAGGATCATAGAGATCATGCCATCACATTTAATTTTAGAGAACAAAACCCAAAGCTGATTTCTGTTTAGATCAGTTGTATACCAGTTGGAACATGGGTTCCTAGCATTGCAACAAAGCAATATGATATGAACTTTAAATAGCTGCCAAATAAGCATGTGGTGGCTGGCAGCATTAAACGTGTTGCAGTGAGACTGATCTGTTTCAAAGTAAAGCCGCATAACAGAGGATAAGTCAATTTGAGAGGAAACATTTTTCATTCTGTTTCTGGGTTTCTGTCTTATTTACTTTTGTTTCCATCTTAAAGGGACACTAGTTCAGAGATTTTTCTTGCCCAGTCTGATGTCTCAATCCTACCTAAGTTATTTTAGAGGGAAATGTCCTTGTGTGGTCCCCTCCCTGCTTTACTGATGATGCCCATGCCATCCTTCTCTGCTTTCCTTCAGGGCATTGTATGGGAAAGAATAGTTTGCTGTATGTAGAAGTGACATCACAGAGACCATCCCTTTCTATTTATCCAGTTTTACATCACTGCCTATTCTGCAAGTCACCTGTAGCGGGTTTCACTTAGGAGCCAGCAGACCTAGTAGTCAGGCCACAGCCAAACAGTCTCTCCAAACCTTGAGGCTGCTCTCCTGGGAAGTCCAGTGGCCCAGCAGCCAAGCCACAGTTCCTCGGCCCCCTCCCCTTTCCCGAGTCCGGAGGATCTCTCAGGAGGTTGGGGGGAAGGGGGAAGGATAGGGGAATCCGAGTCCCACTCTCCATCAGGTCCTGGCCCAGGGCCCAAGGAGAGAGAGGCACGGGGTGACTCAGTCCCTTCTGACTGCCAGTCATCAGCAGCCTCCCCTGGGGAGCTTCCTACTGTTTCTCCTTCAGTTTGGGTGTGACCCCAACCTTCTGCCTACACACTCAGGGTACTCCAGAGCTTCAGCTGGAGGTGGAGGGTGGGATGGTTCCCAGCTCAGCCTCAGAATTCAGTTGTCCCTCCATAGTCAGGGGAAGCGAGATCCGGGCCAAGTCTTACTCACAGTCCCAGTCCTTCCCCTGCAGCTTGCTCTGCCTCAGCCTTCTTGCAGTCAGTCTCTCTTCCACACTCCCTCTTGCCAGACTGCAAGAACTCCCTTTTAAGCAGATCCTCCACAGGGAGCATGCCTGACAGCTGCTGAGGGGCAAGGCCTTCTTGGCCCAGTACTGTTCCACCACTCCTTTTACCTTAGTGCGGGGTCTGTAAACCCCATCACTCACCTAACCCCACACACTGAGCATCACAGGATCAGTCTGTGCAGACAGGTCTCCTCTATCCTGAGAAAAGAAGTCTGTGTTCTTGTGGTCACATCCCACTTAGAGCAGGACCTCAAACTTCTATGGCTGTAGTGAGCGTTACAGCACATAATCCACAGGTTATGGTTTTTCACAGTGTCCAGCCACAGGAGGGGTGCATGAGCCGTCATGAGATGGAGTGGCTGTTCCCACAAGTAATAGAAGAGCGTTTCAGTGGTCCATTTTAGTGCTAAGGCCTGCTTCTCTATCACTAAGTATGCCATTTCCCAGGGGAACAATTTCTGACTAAGGTAAACGATTTGTTGTTCTTCTCTCTCCACTTCTTGGGACAACATAGCCCCCAGGCTAATGTTGGAGGCATCCATTTGCAGGATGAAAGGTTTTGAAAAATCAGGATGGAACAGAACAGGCTCCCAAGTCTGTTGATCTTTTAATTTCTTGAAGGCTGTGGCACAGTCCTAAGACCACTGCTCCATCTTGGGGGCTATGTCTTTCACTAGGTCCATCAGTGGGGCTGCAATCATGGCAAAATCTAGGATAAACCACTTATAATAACCCAGCAGTCCAGAAATTGTTGTACCTGACTTTTTGTGGTGGGTTTCAGGCATTCTGGCTAAGCCTGGACCTTTCCTACCAAAGGGTGCAGGCATCAGCTCCCCATTATATACCCCAGGTACATCACCTCTCAATTAACTGGGTGGCACTTGGTGGGGTTAGCTGTAAGTCCAGCACTTCTGAGTGCCTACAAGACCACTGCAACATGTTTTAAATGCTCATTCCAGGACTTGCTATAGATGGTGATGTCATCTATGTATGCAGTTGCATACTGATCATGAGGCCAAATCACCTTGTCCATCAGCCTTTGGAACGTGGCGCCATGCCATGTAGGCCCAATGGCATAATCTTTAATTGGTACAGGCCAAACATGTAGAAGATCGTCTTTTCTCAGGACTCCAGGGTCAAAGGAATCTACCAGTAAACGCTGATTATGTCAAGGATGAGGATATATCTGATGGCTCTTAACTTTTCTAACAATTTGTCAACCCTCGGCATCAGGTAGGCGTCAAGTTTGGACACACTGACCTTCCAGAAGTCTATGCAGAATCTGGTCAACCCCTCCTGTTCAGATATCAACACTACAGGGCTTCGCCACTTGCTATGTGACTCTGCGACCACCCTAAGGTCTAATGTAGCTTGCAGTTCCTTCTGTACCACTTCCCACGTGTGCCTCGGCAATGGCTAAAAATTCTCTCTTACATTTTTCCCTGTTTCAGTCTCTATGTGATGGAACGCTAGGTGAGTCTGTCCTGGAACTGTGGCAAAGACTAACAAGTGAGGTTTTGAATCTGCTGCTTATGCTCCATATGCAGATCTTCTCCCACTGGGACTTGGGTGGAGCTGCAGGAGTCTGGGCCCGAGTTCCAATTTTGAGGGAAACGGCATTACCAGGAGCCTTTAGCAGGTTGACATGGTACACGTTAGTGTCTTTCCTGTTGTACGGTTGACAAATCTCACAGTTTACTGCCCCCGTTCATCTCATCACTTCAAAGGGGCCTTACCATCTAGCCAACAGTTTGGATTCTGAGGTGGAAAGGAGTAACACCCAGTCCCCCAATTGGAACTCCTGGACATGGGTTCCCTTGTTGTATGCTTGTGCTTGCCCCTGTTGTGCTTTGGTTAGATTTTCTCTTGCAGACTCTTCTAAGGACATTAACATCTCTCTCGGTCATAGAACATACTGTACCAAGTTCATGGCATGGAACTTCAATCCTCCCACATCTCCCAAAGGAGGTCTAGTATTCCCCTTGGCAGTCTCCCATACAGTAGTTTGAATGTGGAGAACCCTGTTGACTCTTGAGGGATTTGGCAGATGGTGAACAGGAGTAGCAGAAATAATTGGTCTCAGTGGAGAGACTCCAAGACTACAAACTTCCGCAGTATACTTTTCAAAGTCTTATTTAATCTCTCTACCAGTCCATCGGAGTGGGGGTTGTGCTCTTAAAGATTTTATCTTGACCAGGCTATACAGTTCCCTCATAAATTGGTACATAAAGTTGGTGCCTTGATCTGTGATTATTCCTGAGGGATAATCATCTGGAGGAGCAAGGGCTGTCGCTTTCGTGGAGCAGAGTGGAATTGCCTCAGGATACCATGTGGTATTATCTAATATGACTAGTATGTGCTGGAAGCTGGCTGCACTCTTTTCCAATGGGCTCACCAGGTCCATGTCAATCCTCTCAAATGGAGTCCCCACCACAGGTATGTATATCAGCAAGCCCCAGGGAATCACACTGGCATTCCAGGCAGGAGGCACACTACTCTTGTACCTCATGTCCAGCCAACAGAAATAAAACTTCACTCAGTAGAGAGTTTTCTCCTGAGCAACATGTCCCCCACAGGGTATGTCATGTGCCAGGCCTAGTATTTCCTGTAGGTACTTAATTGAGACAAGCGAGTGCATTCTAATCTCCCTCATCTGATGGTCCTTCACTGTTCTATTTTCTCTCCAGCTTGCTCAAAGTGTGGCCATTGTTTCAGGAATCAAGGTTCAGCCACCTCACCATTCACCTCGACAAGTAGTTCATAGGCTTGTCCCAATGTTGAGTTGTTTCTTTGTTCTTCAACTAAATCCACATTGTCCAAAAATATTTCAGTCAGCGCCAGCTCACTTAATTTCTCCTATCATTTATCCCCTTGGGGGAAAGTCTGTCCCGCCCAGCTGAGGCATCGTCCACAGGGGCCAGTGTTCCTTCTCCCGGGTCTTCCTTCCTGCCTTCACCTGCTAAGGCTTGAAGCTCTGCCATTTCCCTTTCTCCAGTGTTGCTGTTGGTCCCTCACAGGGCCTCCCCATTCTCAGACCTCATCAGATCTCTAAAAGCCCTCTAATTTCACCCAGTTATCACCAGATATGCCAGGTTCAGGGCTGTCCCCACACAGATCTCCTCATTGTGATTCTGCATCCTCAGCTGTACATTCTTCGTGGGGTATGGATGCATATTTCCATGAATGCACTGCGAAGAGACAGTCCCTGTGGGAACTGTTTCAGGCCACTCCAGATTCTCTCTTACCAGACTCTGGCAGCAACTCGAGTCAGTCAGTCCTCGCACCTCCATGCCATTGACCTGTATGGGCTCTAACAGTTTTCCCGTCCCCCTTTTATGGGCCTTAATTCGGCCAACCACACTTGGCTGTAGAGGCGGTCCACGTATGAGCAGGCACAGCGAAAGTGTTCTGGCTCCCCACACATGAAACAAGCCCCTGTCCCCAAGGAGGGCCCCATCTTGTCTCCTGACACTTTTATGGAGGGGCTGGCTCCCAGGTCCCTCACCTGTCTTATGTCCTGGTTCTGGTAGAGGAAGCGTGTCCCAACCTTCTACTCTTGATCTGCCCCCCACCCTTGCTGGGCCCAGGTAGCCCTGTTCTTCTGGGCCACGCCCCCACTCTCCCTTTCTGTCGCCTGGGTCAATTGAGGTGGGACTGGACCAACCCGAGGGGTTCCACCCTGGGCCTTGTGGAGAAATGGTAATCCTTCACCAAGGTAATCCTTGGAGAGGGTTTCAAGATGTTGGCACATCACCCATTCCCATCCTCCAGCCAGGAGAATCTGTGTGAACTGTTTTAGGACAATTCTTTTGGTTATTTTCATAGGACTGGAGCCACTGCCAGCAATGTTCTCTCAGGTCCTGGGTCACCATCCATAGTTGTGCCCCAGGTAGCCCCTGAAATCACTGGCAGTATGTCTCTGCAGAAATATCAAAGGTGCCTAGGTTGGCTGTCTTAAGCAAGTCTTGTTCAGCCCTCGCATTGAGACCCCAGTTCAGAGCCTGGGCTGCCTCTGTGGAAAGGGATGCTAGCAGAGTGGTCCAGCTCTTTGCAGGCCAGCTAGCCACCAGAGCCATCCTTTCAAAGGTTACCAGGAATGCCTCTGGGTCATCCCACCTCTCTATTTTTGTTTCTTTCAATGGATGACTTGAGGCCAGGTCCAGGCTGGTGTTGCCTGCTGGGGAACTCCCTGACATGCCCTGGGGATGAAACAGTGTGGCCATCTGCTGCATCAGTTGTTGCTGTTGGTCTCTTTGCTGGGCCACTAATTCCCTGATGAGTTGTTGCTGCTGCAAGGCTTGCTGCTGTTGTTGGGTGGCCAACTGCTAGATTAATTCATAGAATTGTAGGACTGGAAGGGACCTCAAGAGGAGTCCCCTGCACTCCTAGCAGGACTAAGTCCCTGAGAGGTATTTGTCTAACCAGCTCTTAAAAACCTCCAGTGATGGAGATTCCACAACCACCCTGGGCAATTTATTCTAGTGCTTAACCACTCTGACTGTTAGGAAGTTTTTCCTAATGTCCAACTTAAATCACCCTTGCTGTAATTTAAGCCCATTGCTGCTTGTCCTATCCTCAGAGACTATGGAGAACAACTTGTCTCCCTCCTCATTGTAACAACCTTTTATACACTTGAAATCTGTTATCATGTCCCTGCTCAGTCTTCTCTTCTCCAAACTACACAAACCCAGTTTTTTTTCAATCTCCCCTCATAGGTCATGTTTTCTAGACCTTTAATCATTTTTGTTGCTCTTCTCTGGACTTTCTTCCACATCTTTTGTCCACATCTTTCCTGAAATGTGGCACCCAGAACTGGGCACAATATTACAGTTGAGGCCTAATCAGCGTGGAGTAGAGTGGAAGAACTACTTCTCATGTCTCGCTTATAACACTCTTGCTAATACATCCCAGAATGATATTTGCTTTTTTTTGCAACAGTGTTACACTGTTGAATCACAACCCAGATCCCTTTCCGCAGTACTCCTTTCTGGGCAGTCATTTCCCATTTTGTATGACTTATTGTTCCTTCCTAAATGGAGTACTTTGCATTTGTCCTTATTTAATTTCATCCTATATATTTCGGATCATTTCTCCAGTTTGTCCAGATCATTTTGAATTTTAATCATTTTGAATTTTAATGCAAAGCATTTGCAACCCCTCCCAACTTGGTATCATCCACAAACTTTATAAGTGTACTCTCTATGCCATTATTTAAATCATTGATGAAGATATTGAATGGAACCAGACCTAGAACTTATCCAGCTACTGAAGTTATGCTGACTGGTCTGTAACTCCCCAGAGTGTCCTTATTTCCCATTTCATAGGGAAATAATATAATTGGGGCTGCTGTTGTTGTTGCTGCTGGTCTATAACACATTTCAATGGGTTGTCAAAATCCATCTTTTGCTTGTTCCTCTTCCTCTCTAGTGTGCCTGCATTCTCCACCAGTTTGTAGCGGGCTTCGCTTGGGGACAGCAGGCCTCGTAGTCAAGCCACAGCCAAACAGTCTCTCTCAGCCTTGAGGCAGCTCTTCCAGACTGTCCAGGGGCCCAGAAACCAAGCCACAGTTTGTTGTCCCCAACCCCAGACTCTGCAGGATCTCCCAGGAGGCTGGGGGAAGGATAGGGGGACCCAGGCCCTCCCTCTCCACTGAGTCCAAGTCCAGGGCCCAAGGGGAGAGAGGCGAGGGGTGGCTCAGTTCCTTCTGACTGTCACTCATAATCAGCCTCCCCTGGGCCGCTTCCTATATTCCCTGTTTTCCCTTCCATGTGGGGCATGGCCCCAGCCTTCTGCTTTCACAGTCTCAGTAGTTCAGGGATTCAGCTGCTGGGAGAAGGTGGATGCTTCCCATCTCATCCTCACAGTTCAGTTGTCCCCCCAACCCCCACCGTTAGTCAGTGGTAAGGGGGATCCCAGTTGAGTCTTACTCACAGTCACAGTCCTTGACCTATAGCTTGCTCTACCTCAGTGGCTACAGCCTGTCTGCCTTCTTTCAGCCAGTCTCTCCTCCAAGCTCCCTCTTGCCAGACTGGCAGAGCTCCCTTTTAAGCAGGCCCTCCATAGGAAGCATGCCTGACAGCAGCTGAGAGGAAGGGCCTTCTTGGCCCAATACTGATTTGCCACTCCTTTTGCCTTCATGTGGGGTCTGTAATCCCATCACAGCACCCTATGCTTTATTTATTTGTTTTGATTTGTACAAACTACAATACAAGAACACCCAGCCAGAGCTCTGCCCACCCTTGAGCACCTTTTAGATATGTATAAATAATAAATGACCCGTAAATTACCCCAGTTCTAATAACCAATGAGAGCAACAAACTAATCAACCTCCCCACACATCCCACATCACCACTACTCAGTTCTGCACAACACGCATCTCCTCATAGCCAAGGGAGAAAAGATGGGCCTGGCAGTATGCCCCAAGGCCCAAGACTAACCACCTGAGGTTGTTACAGACCTGGGTAAGAAACAAGATCCAAAGCTGAGGAGCACTAATGGAAAACATCTTGCCAGCCCCCCACTATCTCTTAGAACAGTGGGGCTCCAGCTCAGGTGCCTCCACTAAACACTATTTGGCAGCATGGGGGAGAGAGGCATGGGGGAGAGAGGCAGTCTCTTAGGTAGGTCCTATGATCCAGTTTCAAGCTGACGAGGAGAGGGAAATTATCCCCCACTTAAACTGGATATAATGGAAAGGGGGGGGCTGAAGGACAATATGATACAGTTATATTTGCATTTTTCATCTCTTCCGACACCATTAATCAATAAGTACCAACTTCTGTTCTGTCATAACTCCTTTGCCTCCAATTGAACTACACTAGATTTACTCCAGTGTACCTGAGAGTATATTTTGATTCTAATAAAGTGAATTTCAGCAGTCAGGACTTTCCCACTTGGACCCTGAAATTCTGGTTTGGGATTTCACCAAATGTAAGGTCATCAATCTAGGACTAAAGAATGTAGGCCACACTTCCAGGATGGAGGACTCTATTCTGGGAAGTAGTGACTCTGAAAAAGACTTGGGGGTCATGGCAGATAATCAGCGACTGTGAGCTCCCAGTGCAATTCTACAGTCGAAAGGGCTAATGCACTCCTTGGACGTATAAATAGGAATCTCAGGTAGGAGTAGGAAGATTATATTACCTCTGTAAGTGGCACAAATACAACCACTAGATCCAGTTCTGGTGTCCACACTTCAAAGAGGGTATTGATAAACTGGAGATGGCTCAGAGAAGACCGATAAGAATGATTAAAGGTTTGGAAAATATACCTTATCGTGACAGACTTAATCTACCTAATTTATCAAAGAGAAAGTTAAAGGGTAAGATGACAGTCTATAAATACCTAAATGAGAAATTGAAATTGGATAATAGAGGGCTCTTCAATCTAGCAGACAAAAGTATAACAAGAACCAGTGGCTAGAAGTTGAAGCTAGGCAAATTCAGACTAGAAATAAAGTGTAAATGTTTTAAAACTGAGGGTAATTCATCATTGGAACAACGTACCAAGGGCTGTGGTGGATTCTCCATCACTGGTAATTTTTAAATCAAGACTGTGTGTCTAAAAGCTATGCTCTATTTCAACTACAGCTATTGATCATGAAGCAGGAATTAAAACAGGGAAATACTATGGTCTTTGATATACAGGAGGTCAGACAAGCTGATTACAGTGGCCCCTTCTGGTCTTAAAATCTATGACTCTATGAATAAGTTAGTGTTCTAATTAGTATACTGAGGCAGGGTTTTGCTCTCTCTTGAACACATATAAACAGTCCATTTTTTGAACAGTGCAAGCAAGCCAGTTTGTGGAAGTCTGCATCCCAACATGGTATGTACCTTGTTTCAATTTGAAAGAATTCTTAATTGTACCCGCAGAATGGTACATTTGATTCAAGCTATTCAGTAGCTAGCATGCTCAAGACATTACAATCCTCTATGGCAAGACTGTGGCATAGTGTCTGATTCATAAATCACTGGACTTTAGTGCCTCAGCCTTCTGAATTCAGCTGTTACTAGCTCAAATTCCAGCCTTGGGGTGGGGCTAAGTAAAGCTATTCCCATTTAAGAGGACAGTGAATTTCAGCTTTGTGCAGTGAGAATATTTTGACAGGTTTCAGAGTAGCAACCGTGTTAGTCTGTTTCCATAAAAAGAAAAGGAGGACTTGTGGCACCTTAGAGACTAACAAATTTATTAGAGTTTATGCTTATATATATATATCTTTGTCATAAATATAAAGGGAAGGGTAAACCCCTTTGAAATCCCTCCTGGCCAGGGGAAAGCTCCTCTCACCTGTAAAGGGTTAAGAAGCTAAAGGTAACCTCGCTGGCACCTGACCAAAATGACCAATGAGGAGACAAGATACTTTCAAAAGCTGGGAGGAGGGAGAGAAACAAAGGGTCTGTGTCTGTCTGTATGCTGGTCTTTGCCAGGGATAGACCAGGAATGGAGTCTTAGAACTTTTAGTAAGTAATCTAGCTAGGTATGTGTTAGATTATGATTTCTTTAAATGGCTGAGAAAAGAATTGTGCTGAATAGAATAACTATTTCTGTCTGTGTATCTTTTTTGTAACTTAAGGTTTTGCCTAGAGGGGTTCTCTATGTTTTTGAATCTAATTACCCTGTAAGATATCTACCATCCTGATTTTACAGGGGGGATTTCTTTATTTCTATTTACTTCTATTTTTATTAAAAGTCTTCTTGTAAGAAAACTGAATGCTTTTTCATTGTTCTCAGATCCAAGGGTTTGGGTCTGTGGTCACCTATGCAAATTGGTGAGGCTTTTTATCCAACATTTCCCAGGAAAGGGGGGGTGCAAGTGTTGGGAGGATTGTTCATTGTTCTTAAGATCCAAGGGTCTGGGTCTGTAGTCACCTAGGCAAATTGGTGAGGCTTTTTACCAAACCTTGTCCAGGAAGTGGGGTGCAAGGTTTTGGGAAGTATTTTGGGGGGAAGGACGCGTCCAAACAGCTCTTCCCCAGTAACCAGTATTAGTTTGGTGGTGGTAGCGGCCAGTCCAAGGACAACGGGGGGAATATTTTGTACCTTGGGGGAGTTTTGACCTAAGCTGGTAAAGATAAGCTTAGGAGGTTTTTCATGCAGGTCCCCACATCTGTACCCTAGAGTTCAGAGTGGAGGAGGAACTTTGACAATCTTATATAAATTTGTTAGTCTCTAAGGTGCCACAAGTACTCCTTTTCTTTTTGAGAATATTTTGTAGTCCTTTAGGTCCAGATTGTAAACCCCTTATTCTTACTGGTGAGCAGTTACTCACAGGGGCTAGGATTGTAACTTTACAGTCTGTCCTGAGTAAGGAGCTGCTTAGCACACAGCTGCACTGCCTCAGGAACAGACTAGGGACTGAATTATGACTCAAATGATCACGGTTCCCCCTTGCTATGGGGAAGAGTTCATTACTTCATCCTTTTAATGGAGCAGTTTACACTCCCTGTGCACCTGGCCAGCTACTCTGGTTGACAAGTGGGGAGAGGTGGGGCACAGAAGCAGGGCTTTTTCCACTCTGCCTACTTTAAGGTTTTATGCCGCTGCCCATCAGTGCAGTATCTTTCCTGTAAAATCAATTAGAAATATCAAAGATCCTGGTGGACTTCATGGAGACTCTGGCTCCATCCCCCCCGCCCACCTACAGAGGAGAGTGTTGCATACATAGCTCTTTCTCTTCCCTACTCCTCAGCTGGGGACACAATCTGAGCAGGACCATGCAGGGGAGTAAGGGTGGGGGGCAGCTTACTGATTCTTGCTTAGAATCATAGAAATGTATGACTGGCCGGCACCCCAAGAGGTCATGTATTCCAAACCTCCTAGACCAGTGGTCACCAACCCGTTGATCGTGATCGACTGTTCGATCCTGGGCACTCTCTCAGTCGATCGCGCTCTCCAGTGGTGTAGCAGGGCTGCCACTAAGGCAGGCTCCCTGCCTGCCACGGCCCCACACCACTCCCAGAAGTGGTCAGCACTCTCCCTCAACCCCCAGGGGAGGGGGGGCTGGCAGGGGTCTCCACGTGCTGCTTCTGCCTGTAAGCACTGCCCCCGCAGCTCCCACTGGCCAGGAATGGGGAACTGTGGCCAATGGAAGCTTTGGAGGTGGTGCCTGCAGAGAGGGGTAGTGTGCAGAGCCACATGCCCCCCCGCTCCTCCTCCCAGAGGCTGCAGAGATGCATTGGCCCCTTCCGGGAGTGGCGTGGGGCTGGGACAGGCAGGGAGCCTGCCTTGGCCTTGCTGTGCCACCCGATGGGAGCCGCCCGCAGTAAGTGCCACCCAGTGGCAGGCTGCACCCCAACCCCCAGCCCTGAGCCCCCTCCCAGAGCCAGCACCCCAAATCCCCTCCTGCACCCCAATCCCTTGCCCCAGCCGTGACCCCCCTCCCAGAGTCAGCACTGCATACCCCCTCCTGCACCCCCAAACCCCTTCCTGCACCCCAAACCCCAGCCCTGTCCCCACTCCCAGAGTCAGTACCTCACACCCCCTCCTGCACCCCAACACTCTGCCCCAGCCCAGAGCCCCCTCCTGGACCCAAACACCCTCCCAGAGCTTGCACCCATCACCCCCTCCTGCACCCCAACCCCCAAGCTCAGCCCAGAGCCTCCTCCCACACTGCAAACCCCTTGGCCCCAGCCCAGAGCTTGCACCCCCCTTAAAAACCCCAACCCCTTGCCCCAGCACGGTGAAAGTGAGTGAGGGTGGGGGAGAGTGAGTGACGGGGGGGGGAGATGGAGTGAGGTGGGTGGGGCTTTGGGAAGGAGCGGGGCCTCATGGAAGGGGAGGGGTAGATCCTGGTTTGCCCTTAAATTCAAAAAGTGATCTTGGGCGTAAAAAGTTTGGAGACCATCCCTGATAGGTGTTTGACCAACCTGTTCTTAAAAACCTCCAGTGATGGGGATTCCACAACCTCCTTTGGAAGCCTGTTCTAGAACTTAACTATCTGTATAGTTAGAAAGTTTTTCCTAATATCTAACCTAAATCTCCCTAGCTGCCGATTAAGTCCATTATTTCTTCCCCTACCTTCAGTGGACATGGAGAACAACTGATCATGATCCTCTTTATAACATATTTGTAGACTGTTATCTGGTCCCTGCTCAGTATTCTTTTCTCAAGCATGCCCAGCTTTTTAACTTTGCCTCACTTCCTTGCATGACTGAGTAAGGGTTGTGACAACCTATCACCTAACACCTGTAACTTGGGATCACCTATTCAAAGAGAATAAGCAGCTGTTCAAGGATGTGGAAAGCAGCACAGCTATTACTCACATGTTCTGTTATTAACAGTTTGCTAACACATCGTGGGGCTTTTTTGGAGTTTGTGACTAATAGCTGAACACCCTGCAGAGTAATAAAACCAGATTCTTTCTTTGTTTCCACAAAGGAGATAATTCCTTTGTCTCACTAATTTAAATATTAATAAATTACCAGGAACCTAATGAAGATCATGCTCAGCCGGAACTCCAGCAACCTGCCTAGAAACTAGAATAAACTAGGGAGAATCTTTCATTGTAATCTCAGCTACAGCAGCATTTGCCATTTTGTGTCAGTCCCTTCTTCTGGACCCAGTAACAGCTGCATCAAATGGCTGGCAGAGCCACTGCTCCACAGTGTCGCCTCTGTGTTGTTCTCCACAAAGTGAATGCCCCTTGCAGCCTCCTTTTCATTGGAGACCAAGATTCCTAGTAACACCTCCAGCCTCCAACATAGTCCTGTGATAAGATCTGGTAACAAAATATTTGTTATTATTTATTCGTCCCCTTTCACAATCTTTTTCCAGATAAATTAGTTGATAAACATTTTTTTTCTCACTATTTCCCACAGACTGGTCAGCTGAGAGGTCAATTAAAATACAGATACGGTTGGGAAAAATTAATTTGACGAATTTCACCAGATATTTAGATTAAGGCATTTAACCTTTTTAAAAAATCTTTTACTGTGCTCTAATCACAAAAATACTGGTGTCTCCACCAGTGTTTCCAGATAAACATTAAATCTGAAGAATACCACAGAGCAAGACTCTCTAGCTAGCTTGCCCTTCCTGGAGTCCTTAAAAGGATTTTCTCTGTAATTAAATTTATTGAAAACCAAAGTACCAAAGGCTTTTAGGCACAGCCCTGAGAAAAAGGCAGTGTTCTTAGCTTGACGCGTCAGGAAACAGCACCTCTGAGCAGCATTCCCTCCCTTCTTCCCCTACTTTACTGCTGGTCTACAACAGCAGCATATCATAACATTCTGCTCAGTGGCTCAGACCCTCCGACTGCTGTATTGGGAGTGTGTGCAAACAAAGCCCCTCTCAACCCAAGTAGCGTGCATGACAGGTGTAAGGTGGGGTCTTGCTCTCTCTTTAGTCCTTGTATGGGCTTGTAGTGACAATCTGGCCCCAATGTTTTTTTATGGAAATTGGAGAGACTACTCAACCGGCAGTAGAACCAAACAACCAAATCAGATCCTCAGGTGATGTAAATCAGCAGAGTTTCACTGTCCTTAATAGAGCTACCCTGTTTTACACCAGATGAGGATCTTGTCCATGATGTCTCAACAAAATATCCCATAATCTGACTACTGTAATTTGAATAAATGAGAAAAATGGGTTTCAACCAAAAAAAGCCACCGTTCTTCCCCTTGCCACCTGAGTTCTGCCATAAGAGCAGAAAAGATGATGGAAATTGAAGTAATTGCTACATCACAATGGTAAAATAATTCCAAAGTGTGAATCTGAGTGAAAATGTCCTGAAACTCAGCCATTTAGTACATGCACAAAGGTGCTAGAAAGAGAGGGTAACCAGCTAAATGGAATATTCAAGCCTTTACTAAAAATTATCATGCTGCTGAGACATGAGCAACATAATCCATTCAAAGAAAGGCAAGATTCCAAAGTTCAGTAAAAAGGCAGCACTGAATTTTCAAGTGAAAGGTATGGGAATGACATATTGTACATCTCTCCTTTATCCTCCTATTTAGATTATGCCACAGTCTGGCCCAGAGTGCACCATTAAGGAAAGCTAAATTGCATGTAGGTAGCTAGCCAATTTAGCTACATAATAGAAAGAGTTCTGAAAATGCTCATAGGCTGAATTAAGGGCTCCACAGGAGCCTTTGGCTCATTCCTTGAAGAATCTATTAGTTGCTCTTGCATACATTGTAAGGTTTACAGGAAGGAGCCCCGCTCTGAGGCTTCTCAGCACTCCACAGCTTTTAAGGGTTGCAGAGAAGTGTGTCACCCCTGCGGACCTCCTAAGGGGTTGTGGAGAAGGATTCCTTCCTGGGGAGCATTGGACAGGGCTTGCCAATGTTTTCTAGTCAAATAGCTCTTGATCATCAAATTGACTCGCACAATTGCCATTGAATATCTAAGGTTATAGAGAAAAAAAGAGGACATACTGTATTATTTGAGAAACAGCATATGATCATGTAATTCAGGACAGGATCATAATACATCAGCAGGGGGCGGGAGGGAAGAGTTAATTTGGATTGCTGCTGGATTGGAAGCAACAGACAATCTATCCCACCACATCTTCTAAGAGGTCACTGCTTTCCTGCCAGTTAGAGATGCCATTAGTACTCATAACAGCTGTGGAATGAAGCACTGGGTACTAGAAGAAACCAACATACAATCTTTATGTTTCTCCATCAACTCAAGACTACTTTGCACTGAGTTACAAAGTGCAGACTCTACCCATGCTCTCAGATGAATTGAATTTCAACCAGAACTAGTCCCAAGCGAAAGAAATTTCCCTAATATTAGAACTCTACCCCCTCCGCTTTAGGAATACAAGTACCTACACTCATGCACGCAGGCACAAATACACACAGCCAGCTATCCCCAGTTACATAATGTAGGTCCAAATCCTGCTTCCCTCCTCACTGGAGTAGTCTCATTGCTTTCATTGGGACTATTTGCAGGAAAGCAGGATTTGGTCTATCATGCTGTAGATTTCATATACAAATATTTAGACATTTGAGGGCTGCAGAAGACATACATGTTCATGCACTTTATATTGTGTTCATAATAAACATTTTTAATTAAAAATCTCATTATACAGCAATTTTTCACTATTTAAAGTATGTAAATCATGGATAATGTTTGAAAAAGCCAATCATCAAACATACCTACAAAATGTCCTGGTAAAAACTTGATTTAAAAAATGTACACCATATGTGTTATTATATAATTTTGGCATACCTTTAGTTAGTAGTTTAACTATATTATTTTGGCTTACAGAACCATGCCACAAATGAACACAGATTTCAGAATATAGAAGAATATGGCTTTCAAATGTTTACATAGCAGTAAAACATATCATGTTGACAGTTAAGCTATTACATGTAGATACTAGCCCCAAATCACTATTCACTGGAATCATCTTCTCTACTGCCCAGTTCACGTGGATACTGCATGAACAACTGTACTCTATTTTTAAGTGCAGAAGTGTTTGTTCATAGTAAAGCAAAGGAAAGTTTTGGAAAGGGGGAGAGGAGGTGGATTAAATTACTCTGTTGAACACTTGTTTTCCTCTGTCTTTACCATTCTCCACAAGGACTTTCTTGACAGTGGCACAAAGTAAATGGCTAAGACAAATGTAGAAAATCCTGATTTGACCCATTTTTATGTTGTTGGTGATTTTTTGCCCTCCTGTGTTTGCAGGGAGATCTAATGCTGCAACTAATGTTATGTGGAGAACCATTCCATGTAGTACCTAAAGAACTTAAAGAAATTGGATAGGAATGAAAGTTATTTTTTTCCCTATACTGAGTTTTATGTCCCATAGGAACGTCTCAATTAAACAAGTAACGTAAGCAATTCTAGAAGTGCCTCTACAAACGTTATATAGTAGAAGCGGCAATAATGTACATAATTTGTGTTCCAGTTTAAAAGTTTTATCACAATCCCAGTATACCCATTATTAGATGTGTGATAAGTCAGAGTGCAGGTGAATAGTACGCCCTACTAATAGGAAGAGCATTCCTGCAATCAAAGCAAAAAATATTCCTATAGGAGCCAGTATGAAAGACCAGCCATAGTGCACATAAGCAACAAAGTCTGGGCAATCAATTTTTTTCATATTCATGTAGTTTTCCAGATCAGCCATTGCCTGGACCCAGATGACATACATCACGACCACCAGTGAAAACAAGATGCCTGAAAAAGAAACATGAGAGTTTTACTGTTAATGGATATGAAATAAATAATTATTATATTTACCGATTATGGTATCACCTTGGAACCAGTCAATGATCAAGTCCTGTTTGCTAAGTACTGTTAGCTATCTTCACATATTTGTTGCCTACTGCTGTTCTGTGCCCCTTTTTTGTTTCTGAATTGCACCAGAGGGGCACAGGGAAGCACCAGCCCAAAGGGAGCCAATTGCAAGAGTGCTGCTGGTTCTGGTATGCAGTTCAAAGCCACAATGAAGCAAAACAGCAACATGTTTATGTCTTGGAGTTGGCTGGGTATCCACTGTATTGTACTTGAACCTGTGAGGGCTCTAGAGATAACTCTCTGCTCCCCAAGTTCAGGGATTGCTTCTGTGTCTTGATCTTGTGCAGGATGTCAAGAGGGTGGGAGGGAGACTCCTGCATTCCCTTCACCTCTTTTATATGTCCACGCCAAGGCACTTCACAATGGTACCTCATGTCAATGGCATCATTTAGAATGTATTCAGTTCAGAGATTCCACTCAATCATTTTATGGGCAAATCCTGTGGCATCACACTGGAAAAGTCCCCAAAATTTCCCTCTGGAATAAGACTGCAATATGAAAAAAATTAAAATTTTAATAATAAAAATGAAGTCGTATGTTAATATTTACATCAGATTTACAATAGCTTCCTGAAAGGAATTCACCATAATACAAATGGCCTTTTCCTCCTGTCACCATTCTGGAGATCCCTTGGATTGCTTACAAATGGAAAAATAGGAACACACGTCCTGTAAACTTTATTAATCATTTTTCCACTACTTTATGTACCAGAACCAGGTAGATGGAGCCAAATGCACCACCAGTGCTGGCTGAGGTATTGGTTACATCCCCACTACTACATTTTATTCCATGGAATATTAGTATTTCAAAAATCTGACCTTGCAGCATGGATGCCAGACTGGAGTTGGGGATCATCTGTTAAGGTAAGGACCTGATCCTGAATTTTTTGCACACTCCAAGACTCCCATTTATGACAACGGGAATTCTGGGTATACTGAGATTACAGGATCAAGCCCTCAGTTTGCTGCCTTCCATTTGTTCAAATGTTAAAATGTTAGAGGGATGTTCTACTTATTAAATCTCCATTCCATTAGGCTAATATGAAGATTCCACTGTTCAGTAATATTAAAAAATACTCATTCATGGGCACTTTGCAACAAAATATGACAATCAATAGATTGCACAGAAAAGAGCAGGGGAGTGGGAGTCAAAGGCTTCTTCTGTGTTTATTCCAAACTCTGCCAAAGTAACATAAGCTAAAATATACTGAGATGTTGTGTGTCCAATTTGAGTCACCATGGTACTAATTTTCACAGCTCCCTTTGATTTCAATTGGTGTGGCATATTCCGGCACTTCTGAAAAATCAGACCAAGGATGGGCACACAAAATCTTTTGTAAAATTTTAACCTGAACTTCTCTGTTCATCATCTGTAAAATGGGGATAATATTTACCTACTTCAGAGGTTTATTGAGAGACTTACTGTTGGTGTGACCCTTTGAAAAGACAAGTGCTATGTGTTATTAAATAAATAAAGGGGTTTCCAGCCAGACATTCATTTTTGGAATGTGGTAGCACATTTGTGAAAACTGGAGGTCAATTATTTTCTACTAGGAGCTTGGTTTTCCAGGTCTCCTAGTATGAAGTCAATTGCTATCAAGTAGTTAAATATAAAAGGCCTAAAACCAGCTGAATTGTATTCATGAATCATTAGTCAACCCAAATTCAGAGAGTTAAGTGCACTGACATGGTGCTTTATTGTCAAAACACAATACATTTATACTGCCTCATGAACATCTGACAGGAGATAGCTCACAACTGTTTAAAGTTTATGAAAACTAGACTTTGAAGACTACCAAAAAAGAGCTAAAGTGGTTAACCTGAGGCATAATCAAACCATGACTTAAATTCCCAAAGGATCTGCAATTTTAATGAGATTGAAGGCAAGCAGAACTGTTATATAAAGAGTGAGGCAGGTCTCTATACACACTGCCCATCTATGAAATACACATTCGGGATTACTTATTTTCCAAATGCTTGATTTCATGACAAAGTCAAAAACCCCAACTCTACAAGGTATAAATTAAATTTTTAAAATCTTTTAAGCAAAATGTTGCATAAAGTCAACCTTGATTACATGAAAAAAGAAAAGGAGTACTTGTGGCACCTTAGGGACTCACCAATTTATTTGAGCATAAGCTTTCGTGAGCTTTCGTGCAGTTTCCACAGTATGCATCTGATGAAGTGAGCTGTAGCTCACGAAAGCTTATGCTCAAATAAATTGGTTAGTCTCTAAGGTGCCACAAGTACTCCTTTTCTTTTTGCAGATACAGACTAACACGGCTGTTACTCTGAAACCTTGATTACATGTAGTACTGATGTTGTATTAGACATACAACTGGTATTAGTGAAACAATCTGAGATAGAGGATACCTTAGGGCAAAACATGCACAAGAAGAAATCAAACTGCAGATTCTCCGAATAAATGTGAAATTGAGCAAGAGAATCTTGTAACAGAACACCTAACAATAACAGATACTGTAGAGGACTAGCACAAAATTGGAACCGAACAGAATTATAGAGGACACAGTCTAGTATTTTTCTGCGTAATGGGAGAAAAGTCTCAGGGCCAAATACATTAATGGAGTACAGCAAAGATGGCACTAGCCCAAGACAGTACCCAAATATTGAAAGATGCCTTAATAATAATGTGACAAAATCCATACACAGATTAAATTATCTCTCGGCAGATGGTCAACTGTGACTGTCCTTGGGGTACCCAGGACTGGAGTCACCTTGTTACCTCCTGCCTTTAGTGAGAGGTGGCCTTGCCCGTAGCAGGTGGATTGTTAGCTCCCTAACACCACCAGCCTGTCTGCCATTCAAGCACTAGTCTCTGAGCTATGCCAGCTCTGTCTTTGCCTTGCAGGTTAACAACAGGTGCGCCCCTCATCCCTTTGAAGCATTCCCCTGTGATATCCAGCCCCTGACACTGGCTTCTCACAGAAATCCCAGATCCTCTGCCCCCATAGTAGCACTTCACCCTCGTCTACTAGTTTTACCTTGAATCACTGTGCCTGTATAACACACAGCACTTGTAATAAAACAAGAGAAGGTTTATTTAAGAAGGAATAGAGATTCCACTAGAAACGAATGAGTGGTAGAAATAAGTGGTTATGATACAAAACAAAATCATAAAATGCGAACTACATAAAATGCCTACACTTATTAACAGTCACCTTTCCTATGTAAAAAGAAAAGGAGTATTTGTGGCACCTTAGAGACATGCCACTAGTCCGCCTTTTCTTTTTGCGGATACAGACTAACATGGCTGCTACTCTGAAACCTTTCCTATGTAGTAAAGTAGGTGTTCCCCTCACCATTCAGTCTATCGGAGAGCCGACTGGTTTTATAGGAACCAGGATGCAAACTTTCATGAAAACACCCCTGCTCCATAATGTCTCCTCCGTTAATGGATACAGAGTGCCCCTCCCCACTGTGTGTTATACTGAAATAGTCTTTTGTCTTTATTCACAGGCAGGGCGATCCCCTGTCTATTGTAATATTTTTTTTTTTTACCTCCAAGTGGTTTTGATTATTTGCAGTTGTCTCTGATGGTTTTCCATTGATAGTCCTGGGGTGGAGCAAGGCTAGACCACTGAACTTTGCATTACATCACCAGCTAACCAGGCAGAGGTGACAACTCCCTCCTGCACCACGACATTATCCCCTGGTGACTGACTTTTACTTGAAGTCCACAAAGCATACTTTCACTATAGTTACATTATTCCTTAAGTACTATCGATACACACATCTCACAATGATTATGAGTTTCGATAAGTTATAAGCTTTCTGTGGATACCTTATGTTATCCCTTCTGGATAAATAACCTGGAAGAGATGTGTTCGGTGCAGTGAGTTTGTTAAGTCTGAAACAAAAGTTGTTTGCAAAGAACAGGGGACCTTTACCAAGGGGCCTACACATCACATCAACACCATACCTACATATCATTTTAATTCCCTCAAAAGAGGGTGCAAGTACGACCTCAGTGGCACATGAGCCTTGTGCTGGCCCTCTCCACAGGGATGTGTTTCACCCAGAGTAAGTAAAAAGGTGAAGTGGTGACATAGGTGCTTTTATTGTAACAACAGCTAAAAATAACTAGTCCTTATAGACCTCTAGCACTTTCAATCTCCAGTGCACTGTGCAGCTATGTACTAGATAACATGATTAGAGCTTCTGGTATTAAAAATGACTGATTCCTGAAATGTGATATCTTACTATCAGCACCGTGAAACGTGATCTCTTACTATCAACACCCTTCATACTCACAGCAATAGTGAACAACCCTTATAAATTGTTAAGTAAGGGCCCAACTTTGAATAGCTGCAGAGAGGGGAGCAAAAACTGCAAAAGCAGTGAAGCAACATAGACTAAGACAGATATCATCATGTGATTTCAGAGCAGGGCATTGAGACTTATGTGTGCTAAATTGTAATGCAGGGAAACCTGCTTAAGAAAATGTAACCTAAGCAGAGAGAAAAATACTTATGGAAAAGGTAGAAGGAAATGAAAGGGACCACATATAAACCACATTTGTTAACTGAGGCACTAAGACCATTTTTATTATTTCTAAGTGCCCCCAGCAGGTAATAAGGACTAATATGTTTTCTACCTTTTAGTTTATTGCTGAATTAAAGTCAGAACTTAAATCCTTGTGCATTCCATCACAGAAAAGAACACATAAAATGGGTTGGGAAGCAGAATTTAGTAAGAGGCAAAACCCCACTTTTTTGCTCATTTCATCCTGTATTCTGAAATATTAGAGAAAAACACCCTATTAATAGCAATGTCAGGATCTGAGGAGCAAATCATCAGCATACAGTGTTTGCTTTATTGCTAAATCATCTGCTTGGAAACTTCTGATGTTAGGGTTGGCGGCTTCCTTTTAGTAAACCATCCCTATGGGAAACCACACGTGTGTGCTAAACTTTAAGCACGTTTAAATTTCATTGTCTTTAATGGGACTTTCCTCCTGTTACTCATACTTAACAGATAGTGATATTGATTCAAAGAGAAGCTGTTTGATTAAGGGTTTTAAACTGGCACCTATTACCATTGTATGTAAGTACTTCATTTTATATACAGGGAATATAATAATTTTTAAAGGAAGTTTCTCTGTAAGATAATAAGAAAAACATAACTTGTTTTGGTGTTTGAAGCTTTGAGACAGCAAGCTAAATCAGCATAATGCTGTATATTCCCTGATATGTACAAGCTTTGGGCCTCATTTTGAAGCTAATTCACTAGTGTAAATCACAAGAAATAACGAAGTCAATGTAAACCTTATATGAGTGAAATCAGAATTATATGCGTCATTTGTAATGAGTATTTATTTAGATAAAGTTTACATCACTTGTGGAAGGTTGCAGGAAATAATTTCCTGTTAAATAATTTGCTGTGGCTGCTCCATCTTATTTTTATAGACACAAATTTTCACCACTAGCTCATCTCTCTCCTTTTAAATATTAGCCATGCCAATAAAAATCTAGCAAGCATCCATTCAAAGTGTAATTCGAATCTCAGTTCATTACAAAGCAGAATGTAGCAAAATGAATATCTTTATTGGGGAAATCTTATGCTGACCATCTGTCATGAACTCTCTTGGCCAAGCTTCCAGCCAAAATGACTGAGATTAAAAAAAAAAAACCCTCACAATTTCATGAAACAGATATTTTTAGCAACATTTCAGACTGTGGTATATTTCTACATTTTTCAGCTTGTAGACCTTTTGCAAAGCATGTGGGTGTCCATTTGCCCTTGCAAAGCATAGAATAAAACAGCAGTTGGATGAATCAGGAATGATGGGTGAAATTATTTCGAGAACATGAAATATGTCTGAGAGAGATTAGGATAAATAAATACTTTCCCCCCCCTTTTCTTTCCATTTTGCATTTATTTTTTTTAAGAACACACATGTTTGATACACAGCACTGTGCAGTGTGATAAGACATGGACTTCTCTGAGGTCACTCTTTTCTGTCGTTAGCATTTGTTCTTTTGAATTTCTTTCAAACAAATACTTTTGCATATTGCAGAAGAAAAAGAATACCGAACCTTTAGAAATGTCTATGAATTCAAGAGGCAGTTTCTTGGCCTTTAATACTCATTCTTCCCTCGTAGAAATGCCTTTCACTTGTCAAAGGAAAATGTCTGTTTATAGCACAAATCTTTCACTACATAGACATGAAGACAACAGGTGCTGGACAGAATGATGTGAGCCTTTTGCTTGTGCCTAGGAGATTAGAACCCCTCTAATTTGAAGGCAATTTTTTATAATCCCATTTTTTTTTATTTTAATTTTTTTTTGTCCTCAGGTTTACTTCAGGCTTCTCTCACACTCTAACCGCTGTCATTATCACTCCTGGGACCTTTATAGGAGATAGTGACAGACAAATTCTGCTCTTAGATATGCGCACCAGATCTCACGTAGAATAATAATGGGGTTGGCATGTACATCGGAGGGCAGATTTTGGCCATAATTGAGCAGCTAAAAAGAAGACGATTCCCTTCACATATTCTGTCTCTATCCGCAAAAAAGTGAAATAATCCTCAATACATTTCTGATCTCAAGTGCCCACAAGGGCCTGATCCTGCAACGTGCTGTGCGTCTCACGGGGACCAGTGAGTCCCATCAAGAAAGCTATAAATTCATCCCAGGAGGTGCACAATACCTTGCAGGATTACGCCCATGGTAATTATAGGCTTTACTGCTGTCAGTGAGTATGTTATGGAATGCACCCATTCCCCTTCTGTAATATATTCACACAGGAGGCAGCCATAATGCTACTTACTGCCTGCACTATGAAAGCCACTGTTGTTGCATGCACTGTAATGCTGAAGGAGAAGCTCTGGCTGCAAGGTCAGCATTCTCAGCACACCTCCTCAAGCATCCAGCAGGCATTATTCCTTACACAGACATACTGCTTCCCTCCACACTGCTCGCTCATACGCACATACACACACATACTTACACTTGTTCTTTACTGGGTTTAGCAGCCATATTTTGGTTCAAAATGTACCAGTCCAGATAATATCACAAGTCATTCTCTTCGGTATCACTCCTGGTAAATCAGAGTGGGATTTTGTCCAATTTCTCAGCTTTTCTTCATTATTATTGATATTTCAGTAGTGCCTAGACTAGGTCCCTAGTGACCTAGGTACTGTACAAACAAATAATGAGAGGTAGTGTCTTCCCTGACATGTTTACAATTAAAATAGATAAAAGGTGGGAGAAGAAATGGAGAGATGTGAAGTGATTTGTCCAAGGTCACTCACTAGACCAGTATCAGTCAAGAATACAACCCAACTGTATCCAGGGCCCTATCCACTAGTTTATACTGCTTTCCTACTACCTTGTCACAAATGCAAAAATTCTGCTGTCTCGCAAGTCCAGACTAATGTCTTCAGAAAGAAAGAAAGAAAGAAAGAAAGAAAAGGACTTCCAAGGATTTTTAGAGTGTAAAAGAATAAAGCTGTACAAGAGAGACAAGGTGGGTGAGGTGATGTCTTTTATTGGATAGTAAAAGACATTACCTCCTCCACCTTGCCTCTCTAATATCACAACACCACTACTGCATAAAGATTTACAAAGCATTTAAAGCTAGGAAAGATAACCTATCATTTCGTATAAATTCTTAACTTTTAAAAAAGAAATGATTATGTGGGAGCTAGAGGAACAAATGCAAATGTTTGGGGTTTTTTTAAAATAATCAATAATAATAATAATAATATAAAATACTTAGTACTTGTGCAGGGCTTTCCTTAGGTTGATCTCAAAAGTCTGTTAAAGGGATGTAGAGATTATTATCACCATTTTACTCAGAATTTGGGCCAGGGTATAGATAGATAAAGTGGTTTGCCCAAGGTCATGCTGCAGGACAATGGCAGAGCCAGAAATGGAGCCCAGAGCTCTTGGTTTCTACCTCATAGAATTTATCTCCAGATTTTGTACAAAATAAAACTTGTTGGGTACCCCAACATGTATAGACTGAAACAAATAACTGAGACACATAACTTACGTACCACCTTACATGTTTCATGACATTTGTTTGTTACCTTCCCTTGTTCCCGATATATTGGACACAACATCCCTATTCATTGTTCTGTCAAACCATCTTATCTTGTACTAAATTGTGGTGTATCTGTACTAACTTTGAAATATATTTACATATTTAATGCCCAATATGCTAGCAACAACTTTGCCAAGTTCATATACTGGACAGTGAACCTTTAAGAATCTGCTCTAATACATGGCCTGACTTTAGTTTACAGCCTTTGGCTTAGGCCTTAGATCTTGCACCAGGCCCAGTGCTTCATACTCCCCCTCTCTACTACAAAATGATACCTCATACTCTCCAAGACTGACAAAGCAATGCTTCAATACGATGCCCATATCAATTGTGCACTTGTACATTGGGAGACTATATATTGTGTAATATATGAGTTTAAGAGTAAAAGTTGCAACTTCAGCTCCGAGTGTTTGTGCTTTTGTAATATTTACATTATACCATTAAAGAGGAGCAGATGAAGTGTAGTGGGGGAAGGAGATAATACCCTTGCAACTTAATAACCTGCCAACATAGTGTTATTTTTGTTGAGAAAGTAGTACTTTGATGGAAAATGGTAACCAGTTCCAATGAGCTATGGGAGTCAATAAGTGAGGGAATAGCATAACACTGCTTATTCTTTTATGTAAAATGTAGGCACCAGTACAAAAGGAGACAGAAAACTGGCAGGAATATAGAAGAGTATATTTAGGGCAAATTCAGAGATACGTTTAGAGGGACTCTAAGTTGCTATAAACTTATGCCTTTTTTCGGCACCCTTCATGTATTTTCATAGCAGCTTAGAGTCCCTGGGGGTATGTCTACACTGCAATGTAAGCCACCAAACCACAATGCCATCTGCACACATCTCTCAGACTCAGGCTCGGAACTAGGATCTTAGGATCCTGTAGGGGTGGAGGGTCTGAGCCCATATCAAGCCAGGACTCAGGGTTCAAGCCCTATTGATGTGTAGTGTAGATGGAGTCCTGCTTGAATCAGGTCCTGAGAGTCCACCAAAAGTATTTCACAATACCATGGGCCAACTTCCTTTGTCCTCTCTATTCCAACAATCTCCAATCAACTCAAGTAAAAACAGCATTAACCCTTCCATTGTCTTCTGACCACTGAGCTGCAAACGCACCATCAGAGAGCCTTCTGTGTTTGCAATGGAGACTGAACAGAACAAGCCTTTTGCAAAATGTGCTGCTTCATCGTCATGGGAGCACAGCCAGATTTTGGTGACTCTCTGGTCTGAGGCTAGTACAACTGTGGCCTTTAGTAAAAGTACCAGGAATGAGCATGCATACAGCAGATAGTGAAGAAGCCGGCAGCTTTACACATTTACCAGACCGGTAACCAGTGCAGGGAGTGGATTAAGCAGCTCAAGAGCAAGTACTGGAAGACCAGGGATCAGAACCACACCTAAGGCAACTCACCAAAAAACTTCTCATTTTATGAGGAGTTTGACTGGGTACTGGGCACTGTACCCAGCAAAGAGCCAATCATGGTGCATGATGACTTGGTCAGCTAGGATGATGCCCTGCTGGCCCCAGAATCCAGCATGGGCACTGATGGGAGTCAGCAGCAGGCACCGACTGAGGACCAGGAAGTTATTCTGTTGCTGAAACTGGTCTGAGAGCAGGCTTTGGAACAGGATCAGCAGCAAATTCTGGGTCCATACTCAGAGGAGCTGTTTGATACTCCCACAAGGAACAACCCAATGCTGAGTCTGCAGCAGACACAGAAGGGACAGAAGCCACCCTTGATCCCAGTAAGTTCCTGGCTCCAGTTTAATGTTAATTGCTACACTAATGGGAGGTATTTCTACTCTAAGAACCAATGCAAAAGTTATGAGAAACATGCTGCAAGCCACGGCATCTGCTAATGGCTAGTGTCTTGTTGTTCTCCTTTTCCCCCTCCCCCACCACCTGGAGTTCAAAAGGTGCCTGAGAAACGCAAACAGTCAAGTACACCTTTAAAGAGTATTTTTACTGGAAAGACACAAATTTTTGCTAGGGCCATTCTGGTTCTTAAAAATAACAACATCACATTGTCATGCATTTAAGCTTGATGCTCTAATCCGCAACAGTCTATGGAGCTGCCTGGAAACAGTGAACTGTGTGAGTATGTTTGGGGAAATGTTTTCCATTTTCAGAACGAGTTCATTTCAATTAGACGTAGTCCATGCCAACCATAGGTGACAAAATCCTGTGTCTCAAAAATGACTGTAGTTTGAATTTTTATCCAGAAATGTGCTGGCTGCGGGGTGAAGGAAGGGTGTGGAGGTCTGCGTGTTTGCATGAAGCCACAACAGGGTAAGCCAGGTGGAAAGCCAGCGCAGCATCCTGTTGATTCCTACATGAATTCTGACCCAATCGTGGGTGCTGATAGCTGCAAACTTTTTCTGAAGCAGGAACCCCATGTAGGTAGTCACACTCTGGATAAGGGTGTATTTTCCACGGCCACCTCACACTGACATTATTTTATTATCTTGGGGTAAACCACATAGAATCATAGAATCATAGAATATCAGGGTTGGAAGGGACCTCAGGAGGTCATCTAGTCCAACCCCCTGCTCAAAGCAGGACCAATCCCCAATTAAATGATCCCAGCCAGGACTTTGTCAAGCCTGACCTTAAAAACTTCTAAGGAAGGAGATTCTACCACCTCCCTAGGTAACGCATTCCAGTGTTTCACCACCCTCCTAGTGAAAAAGTTTTTCCTAATATCCAACCTAAACCTCCCCCACTGCAACTTGAGACCATTACTCCTTGTCCTGTCCTCTTCTACCACTGAGAATAGTGTAGAACCATCTTCTCTGGAACCACCTCTCAGGTAGTTGAAAGCAGCTATCAAATCCCCCCTCATTCTTCTCTTCTGCAGACTAAACAATCCCAGTTCCCTCAGCCTCTCCTCATAAGTCATGTGTTCCAGACCCCTAATCATTTTTGTTGCCCTTCGCTGGACTCTCTCCAATTTATCCACATCCTTCTTGTAGTGTGGGGCCCAAAACTGGACACAGTACTCCAGATGAGGCCTCACCAATGTCGAATAGAGGGGGACGATCACGTCCCTCGATCTGCTCGCTATGCCCCTACTTATACATCCCAAAATGCCATTGGCCTTCTTGGCAACAAGGGCACACTGCTGACTCATATCCAGCTTCTCGTCCACTGTCACCCCTAGGTCCTTTTCCGCAGAACTGCTGCCTAGCCATTTGGTACCTAGTCTGTAGCTGTGCATTGGGTTCTTCCGTCCTAAGTGCAGGACCCTGCACTTATCCTTATTGAACCACATCAGATTTCTTTTGGCCCAATCCTCCAATTTGTCTAGGTCCCTCTGTATCCTATCCCTGCCCTCCAGCGTATCTACCACTCCTCCCAGTTTAGTATCATCCGCAAATTTGCTGAGAGTGCAATCCTCCAGATCCTCCAGATCATTTATGAAGATATTGAACAAAACCAGCCCCAGGACCGAACCCTGGGGCACTCCACTTGACACCGGCTGCCAACTAGACATGGAGCCATTGATCACTACCCGTTGAGCCCGACAATCTAGCCAACTTTCTACCCACCTTATAGTGCATTCATCCAGCCCATACTTCTTTAACTTGCTGACAAGAATACTGTGGGAGACCGTGTCAAAAGCTTTGCTAAAGTCAAGAAACAATACATCCACTGCTTTCCCTTCACCCACAGAACCAGTAATCTCATCATAGAAGGCAATTAGATTAGTCAGGCATGACCTTCCCTTGGTGAATCCATGCTGACTGTTCCTGATCACTTTCCTCTCATGTAAGTGCTTCAGGATTGATTCTTTGAGGACCTGCTCCACGATTTTTCCGGGGACTGAGGTGAGGCTGACTGGCCTGTAGTTCCCAGGATCCTCCTCTTCCCTTTTTTAAAGATTGGCACTACATTAGCCTTTTTCCAGTCATCCGGGACATGCCTGGTTGCCTCAGAAACCTCTGCCCCCACCTTACCCACAGTCGACTTTCCAACACCAAACTGGTTGGCAATGGACCTACAGCACCCTCGGGTGGCCAGCTTCCAGATGGCTGTAGCAATCCACTTTTGGACCGGCAAGGGAGGCCTCATGCATGTATCTTTACGCTGAAGGCTTGGGGCAAGCTGCTCACAAGGCTCCAGAAATGTAGCTTTCTTCATGCAAAAGTTCTGGACCCACTGCTGGTCATCCCAGGCGTGCATGACGATGTGATCCCTCCAGTCTGTGCTTGTGACCCTGTGCCAGAAGCGCTGGTCTAAGCAGCGGGCATCAGCGGCTATAATAAGGGCACTGAGCAGCAGCAGACAGTGCTAGTCTGCCATGCCAGTGGACTCTTCCTCCTCTGCCTTCTCCTCTTCCTCCTCCAAAGCTCTATCAGGTGCCTTTGGTGGGTCAGAAGAGGCTGCCAAAATGTCTACCAGCACCTCTCCCTGTTTTCTCACACAGGAGTGAAAGCGCAAGCAAGAGAACTTCTTGAAGAGGGATCTCCATGTTGCTCGACAGGCTGCACTGGCAGGCTGTTCAAACTTCCTCTAACGTGCAAGGTGGGCAGTAAAGATTTCCCACATGTTCAAAAAGACCAGGTTTTGAACCATGTTCAAAAGGACCACAGTAGCCACATTTCAGAAAGGCACTAGGGAGTCTGGGATATGGTTGGTTTGATTCGGGTCTGCATAGTGTAGTGTAGATGCCAGAGCCCCAAATTCGAGCCCCAGTTAGAAACATCTTAATGTAGGCTTAAGAATGAGTGTAGACACTCAAGCCCCAGTTTCTCTAACACAGGTCATCTGATTCATGTCCCAACTAACCCTGGGCTTACATTGCAGTGGACACTTTCACCTTGCAATTTGGCCAATAGTTTTGAAATTTTCTCAACACACATCCGTCCTCAGTTTAATAGGCCTAAATGGACTTTGCCTTAGCATATTTGAATATATGTTGTTTGTGTTTATTTTAATGTATATTATACATCTGGACACCATCCCTTTGGAAAATTTTCTTTCTGTACTCTGATGTGCAAGAACCAATGGAAACACACAAAAACTTCTCCAGTTTTTTATTGTTCCGCTCACTTTACCTGGGCTGTTACTATTCCTGTACAAGTCATATTTTGCTCTTCATCATATTTCCTGGATAGTAATTGACATTTTCAATAAAGAAAACGTTAAAAAAGGACAATATGCTAAGTGTGTAACAAATGAAATCTAAATCAACACATGAACTTTAACAAGGGGACATATTTAGGGACACCAGAGAGTCAGAAGAGCCTTTAAGGTTACAATTTCACAAGGAGATGGGAAGTCAGCTATAAGCCATCCTTCGTTGATAATTTTTTTAGAGCTACTATTTATTCAAGTTTCACTTTACAAACAATACTCCCATGCACTCCAATCTCATTCAAAATCTTTCTGATATAATGCTCATATGAATGTACTGGGGCTTGCAACTTCAACAAAGTCCATTATGATCGTTTTTCTTGCAAAAATATCACCTTAAATCAAGCACTCGGAAATCACGTTACGATGGGCAGCACTAGTAAATATTATTTCATTTTGTTTGTGAAAAGTAGTCTAAAATTGAAATGTAATTGTGTGATTTAACTTAAATCTTGGGGTCTTTATCTTAACCCAAAAGTAACTTTTATACAGATGTATGTCTAAGAAACATTGGAAATAGCATCTCCAAGTGAGGCCCTTGACGTACCCAGAGCACGGAAGTATAGGATTTTTTTTACTACTGGGGCTAATCAGGTAGATATTTAAAAGTGGGGAAAACAGCCTCACTGTGTTGACAGCTACCATTGACTGAGTGTACATGATACCCACCTGCAGCGATGAAAATGCCTCCTCCTGCTTTGTATAGAATATGGCTGGCAAAGGGAGCTGCACAGATGATGAAGAAGCTGGCCACCAGAACAGTGATCACCCCCAGGAGCATGAGCACAGTCCAGATACCACGATAAACTGGCAACCAGAAAAGAGGGAAAGAACACAAACATCCTTAGAACTCAAATACAGTTTTGTAGTAAAGATTTTTTTTCTATTTCCATTTTTCTTATTATCAAACCAAACAGTCATTCCAGGACTGCTTCCATTGAGTATACATTTTACCATATGGACTGAATTACTTTTGAACCCTAGATTTTATCTGGTGATCATGAAATATATAATAGAGGGGTATGAAACCCTGGAACTCTGTATTTACACAATGTATGTATGCTTAATAAGTTCATTTACTTGACCAAATTTAAGTACTTTAAAAAATGGTGCACCAAAACGGTAGCCAGGAAACGTTTGGATCACTGCTCAGCTTGACTGGGTACAATTGTTCTACCAAAGTTGAAGGGGGGAAAAAGTAGTAACATATTGAAATATCACCACTCAACAATCTAAGATCCGGCCCTGAATAGTTTTTAAGAAACCTATCACAGCAAAAATGTAAATGATGTTTCTGAAGAACAACTAAGTGCTTTTAATCAGACCCATTCTGTCAGTAAAGCTCTTTGTACTTTATTAAATTCAAAATGTAAAGTTTCAGAAAACCCTGTTAGTCAAGGACAATCCATGCTGAATTAATGGATGAAGCTGGTGATAAATGGGCTAAGAGTTTTGTGATACATGGGCCAAAAAAGTATTTCTAACAATGATTTTTAAACTGGTTAATTGCACGTCTCTTAAGCTAAGTCATCATTTGACAAAGGCAAATATAGCAAAATTAATTCCTCTTGTAAATTTAAGAAGAGGTGTACTAATGCAGCCCATTAGTCAAATTAGGAGTTGTTACAATCTCTAACTCTGGATCTGAAAACTGCAGAGCTCTGGAAATTCAGTCAGTAAAAATATTTCTACCTGGCTAAGGAAAAGCATGCAAACCAGATAACATCGAAGAAAAAGTGACTTCTTAGTACCATTGACCATTAGTTGGCATGACACAACTAAGCAGCTTTTACATTTGGATTTGTAAACTGAAAATTTCAAATTTACAGCTCTTTAGAAGCAGCCACTCTGGAGTCACTCCGATTTTGTCTAGACTAGGATTTTAAGGTGCACTGTTGGGTGTTAGTTAACACCTTCTAAGTGATATGTTCTAAAAGTCCACAGGCTTTAACTTGACCAGCTGAGCTTGTGTTGAAGTATACACTGCCTTGTCCATGGTAGACTTTTAGAATGTGTTAGTTATAATATGTTAACTAATACCTTCTTGTTAACAGAGATTTAAATATTAATCAGACAAATCTTCAGAAAGGTAATCATATTCCTGTAGCATCCATGGGCCAGCTCAGGGGTAGGAAGGACTGCCCTTCCATCATCTGTCCTAAAGTGGCTATCAGAGCAGCTAACTGTATTTTTAGGTTCACAGCCAGCACAAAGGGTTCTTCCTTCACAGATAAACATTGATGGAGAGATCTCCTGGGAACTAGGGCCCCAGTTCAGTAAAGCATTGAAGCACATATTTAAAGGTAAACACATACTTACATGATTTATTTAATGGACAGTGAATCACGGGTTGAAGGAATAAATCTCTCAAGGCCTTCAGTCTTGGGCCTTTGAAGAAGTGTCATATTGTGATATTCACATGGGTAGTTCAGGAAGTTTCATGAAAATCTGCAGGCCCATTGGACATTACTTCCCCATTTAAAACCTAAGCTGCAAAACTAGTCTATAACCACCCAAATATTCTGTGTTGATGGCTCAGGAGACTTGGAAGTCACATATAGAGAAGGACATATTGGCAAAAACATACCTGGCAAAAGCTTTCCTCTGTATCTTTATGGTTGGTCAGAAAAGTCACATGGAATTATTTCTGTTTTCTGAGTGGACAAGAACACAAGCACCTCCAGCATAAAAATTTTGGTATGTAATCTGAATATTTACTTTCTGGAACTACTCATAAAGGCAGCTTTGAAATTTGCTTTGTGTGAAAATTCTATGAGCAGACCTTGAATTGCTTAAATGTTCATGGAAAATGAACACAAAGGGAGTACAAATGTAACTAATTCAGATTCATTAAAACCTTCACTTGAGTAAGGAAAGCTTTCCCAGTTCTACTAACATAACTTTCTTATTAGTATAAACTAAATACTGCTAACATCTACATGTGACAGGTGGTTTGTTTGTGTATATACATTTGTATATATGGCTCCAGGTTTTTTGTTTAAAATATTTACCTATGATGCCTGTAAAAATAATGGCAAACTTTTATGACGATCCCAAACTCTTTTCTTGCAGCCAACAACATATTAATTGCCAATTTTGCACACTAGAAAGTGAAGCGAAGTCTGACAGGCAAGAGTATATAACTTTGCAAAATCAAAAATTGGGATTTTTCAAATCCACTATTTATTTGCCAAACCATTGTCTCTTAAAAAGGAAAAAGAAGAAGTCATAGTAAAATACATGGAGGGAAGCACTACCGGTAATGAAATACTCAGTTGTCAATGACATTTGTGGTACTTGTCTGGGGAAACACTCTAAAATGGTGTGCCTTCTTCCTGAAGGGCTGCACCCAAAAGCTGGTAACAGGCAACTTCTCTCCTGGTACCAGAGCTCTCAACTGTGGTGTTCTGTAGGATTCAGACCACTCTCCTAGCCTATTCAGTATTTACAAGTGGCATGGGGACAAACTGTGAGTCTCTATGGACTCAAATGCCAACAATGTTTAGATGATACTCAACTGTTTATCTTTCATCCATTAAGCCCTCTGTCATTCAGCTATTCCACTATCCAGCCAAGATCAGCATATGGCTGTGAAAGAGTTGGCTGAAGTTAAACTCAAGCAAGAATGAATTTATTCTGGTAGTTAAAGGGAAAGATTTTACAGTGCTTGTCACTATGTGATGTCTCCACTAGTCAAGGAAGTTTGCCCCCAGACTTTAAGGTAGTCAGAAGTCTAGGAGTCCTTCTGTAGTGTCCACTGAAACTGGCCTCCCACATAGTGTCAGCCACAAAAAATATATTCATTCATCAATCACTAGCTAGGAAACACCATGCCAACTTGGCCAGGTGTCCATGAACTCCTTCATTACTTCCAGACTGGAATATTGCAATTCCATATATGGTGGCTTGAAACCATCATCCTTTGAAAAGGCTGTAACAGGTCAGAATGGAGTAGCTTGCCTTGTCAGCAACAGTACCCCAGTACTTTTCCACTCCGCTGGGTTCCTACTGAACAATGAGTTAACTTTAGGACCTCAGTATTCATTTTCCAGGTCCTTAAACACTTAGACCCAGGATAACTAAAAGACTCCCTCATTCTCCAAGATCTCGCCAACTCCACTTCTCAATAACAATGCAACGGTCTAAGGGCTTCTTTGTGCAGGAGACAGGTCATTCTTGGTGGTGGACCACTGATTTTGGAATACATTCCAACGGGAACTATGGATGACCACGAACCTCACTACCTTCAGATCCAAATGCATATCCCACTTCTTTGACCTTGCTTTCCCACACAGCAACACTTAATCTATTGGCATCTCTGGAATAAATACACCAAATCCCACCTAACTCACTCCCCTTGGGGGCAGAATAGAGAGTATCTTTATCTGATTATGTAACACACATTCTTGTCATTATTTTAAACTCTGGAAGATGTTTAGAAACCACATTGATGGGCCTGTCTAAAAACAAAAACTTAAATGTTTCAAAACTTGATTTACATGTAACATTGCCATTTTATTTTAGACTGATTGTGTATAAAACGAGTACTCTGCATTAATGCATTTTGAGCCATGGACATGTGCTACCACAGGTGCCCAAAATGAAATTACAAAATACTCCCAAATTGCACAGGAATGATATGTAAAAACTTGCCAACCACCTGGGAAAACTAAGGGTCAAATTATGCAGTCTTTACTGAAACTGAATAATACCTTATGCCAAAAGTCAAACCACTACTACTCATAGGAATTTGGACATCAGTTTGCAAAACAGCCCATAGAAAGGGACAGTATGTTGTTGTGCTGCCTGAAGCTGCCTGGGATGGGGAGATTATAACTCCCCAAATCACTATCTCTCTGTCTCCCTGCTGCTCTGGAGAGTGAGTAAACTACAACCGGTCTATAAGGGTTGCAGCGTGCATTCCTCTACATGCCAGTGTGCTGCCAGGCATTTTGTGGGGAAGGGAGCAGAGTCAAAGCTCTCCACATGCCCTCCCTCTCTACACCTATGTAAGGAGGGACATAGTAGTTCAGGGGGGACTGCTTGCAAGAAGCGATAGTATTGTGGGCCTGTGCAAGGGATTAAAGGGGAGTCTTACACCCCTTCTACTCCCTTGAGACAGTGCTTAGGATAGGCTATGTTCTGGCTCAAAGTAAGGTACTACTCAACCGTAGCCAGGGTGGAAGAATCAGATCCTAAGTAAATTAATTTCCCAGATGTACTGAGTTAGCTAACTTCAGTACTGTATTTGTAGTATTTAAGTCAAAGTAAGAAAGTACAAGGGAATACTGCACATTCTGAGGTAACCCTATAGACAGTATTTATCTTACATACCACCATTTTATGGTGCAATAATTTAAAACTTAACAGTTCCATAAATCAGTTCAGCAAACTTTCCCTTCATCTCGACACAGAACTTCCCTTGGGAGTGTCAGGCAAGCCTGAAAATATAATCGTGCTTGGAACAAAACAGGAGAACAGGCTGTCTGTCTTTGTGCTCTGCTCCATTCAGAATAGAGCACAGGAACATTAACATTTTCATGTGCTACCAGTTTTCCAAATTGCTTGGCATGTAATTTTGTCTTTTTATTTATTTTTCCTGAAGAACAACATCTTCAGTCACTAGTGAAGCACTCAGGTTGATTCTCTTGTTCCCTTATTAGCCTGCTTTATTCCAAAAACCCTATCAACCCACCAACTGAGGATTAAGGGGATTCCCTTCAGAGCTTCTCTACATCATTTATTAATTAGCTGAAGTGGCTGGTCTTCAGCAGTGAACTGAATATTGAGAAATGGTTCCCGTGGTAGCTGGGGGAAATAGCTCTCTACCCCTGCTAGCAAAGGAATTCATGATCTGGTATTTTAATGCATACCTGTACTACAGATAGAGAAGAAAAGTAGTGGTATGTTTGATCTAGGAAGACTTAAAGGGTGCCTAATGTAACTACAGCAGTACAACAGTGTCAGTGAGGTAGAGAAACATGATAGGACATGATCATACTGGCTTCATTAAGCATTACTCTCAGCTGTTTTAAAGCTTATGTCAAGGGATGTGAGAGGATTTTCCAAAGAAAGAGGGCATCCAAAGTATCACTGGTGACAAATATATTGTGAAATGTTATGCAGAGAATCAGGACTTGAATAGTCCACAACACACACATCATGTGCAAGGGCGATGCATACCCCAGAATCTATAAAATAAGATATTCTGGCATAGGCTAGTTGAGGATACAACTGTAACAAGGGTGTGCACAGATCTCTAGCTGGAGATCTTAATACCAAATTCATGAAACTATACCAATTATTTTATTAATCTTTCTGCAACACCTAGAATTCTAGCTGCAAATGCCTTAAAATTTGGTCCATTCAGAGAACATACTGAATACATTTCTGATAGTCTATAGCAGTGGTTCCCAAACTTGTTCCGCCGCTTGTTCAGGGAAAGCCCCTGCCAGGCCGGGCCGGTTTGCCACTGCTTCCTGCAGCCCCCATTGGCCTGGAGCAGTGAACCGCGGCCACTAGGAGCCGTGATCGGAGCTGCGATCAGCCAAACCTGCGGACACGGTAGGTAAACAAACTAACCCGGCCCGGCAGGGGCTTTCCCTGAACAAGTGGCGGAACAAGTCTGGGAACCACTTGTCTATAGAAAGCAACAATTTAAAGCAAAAGATACATTTATTAAAATACTGTAAAGCCAAAAGCCCTTTTGACATGTGTGTGGGTACAGGTGTATGCAATCATGAAAAAGGAGTGCTAACTGATTTGGAGAAGAATTGACCTGAACATTAACCCACAAACTCCAATACTGAACTAAACTTTGTTTTTCTTTGCCTTCTTGTGTTCTGCCAGGGACAGAAGTATCAAAATGTCCCCCCAAAAATATAAAATAAAAGCTAGACGTAAAGGGCCTGATACAGCAGTGTAAATCAGGAGTGGTTCCTCTGAAGTCAAAACCAATGTAAGGGAGATCAGTTGGGCCCATCCTGTGAGTATTGGGCCAATCCTTTCTGAGACCCAGCTGGAAACAGTATAAATCTTGCCAGACAGTTTTTTCTCATAAGATTTCTATTACCAGCAATTACCGCTGAGTAATAATTACTTCTTTTAAAAAAAAAACAAAACACTGAATCTTAACAGTAAAATAAACACAATTTTCATGCTGCTGATACATTTCTCTGTTAAATATTTCTCCTTGGAAATGTATAGCTGGAAGATTGTTGGGCTCAAATATGTGCCCGTATTATACAAAACAATTCTTGCCCTGGAGATAGAAACCTTAGAGGTAACATATGACGTTTTTATTTTCAAATGCCAGGGCTAATATTTCACAGACTAATCGACTAGACATGTATGCTAGTTCTATTAGGTTGGTCTCAAAACAGGAACACAGCTGCCAAAAATTTGATTCAGTCATTAAAACATAATAGTTGAAAAAACTGAAATTCTCCTAATCTCTATGGTCATTCTGCATCCATATCATTATGTATTATGTTAAGTGCTGACAGTGTGTGCTCAGTACTGTACAAAACACAGACTATAAATAGATAGGATGAGGAAAAAAAGCTAGTAAGGGCTACTGTTAGGGTTCCTTCCCCACTCTGAACTCTAGGGTACAGATGTGGGGACCCGCATGGAAGACCCCCTAAGCTTATTCTTACCAGCTTAGGTTAAAAACTTCCCCAAGGTACAAACTTTGCCTTGTCCTTGAACAGTATGCTGCCACCACCAAGCGTGTTAAACAAAGAACAGGGAAAGAGACCACTTGGAGACGTCTTCCCCCAAAATATCCCCCCAAGCCCTACACCCCCTTTCCTGGGGAGGCTTGAGAATAATATCCTAACCAATTTGTTACAAAATCATCAAAGACCCAAACCCCTGGATCTTGGAAAAATCAGTCAGGTTCTTAAAAGCAGTATTTTATTAAAAAAAAAGAAAAGTAAAAACCATCTCTGTAAAATCAGGATGGAAAATACTTTACAGGGTATTCAGATTCAAAACACAGAGGATCCCCCTCTGGGCAAAACCTTAAAGTTACAGAAAACAGGAATAAATCTCCCTCTTAACACAGGGAAAATTCACATAAAACAAAAGATGAACTAATCTGCCTTGCCTGGCTTACCTATACTGGTTGCAATATTGGAGACTTGGATTAGGATGGGTTGGAGAAGATGGATTTCTGTCTTGCCTCTTTCAGTCCCAAGAGAGAACAACCCCATAAACAAAGAGCACAAATAAAAACCTTTCCCCCACCCAAACAAGATTTGAAAGTATCTTGTCCCCTCATTAGTCCTTTGGGTCAGGTGCCAGCCAGGTTAGCTGAGCTTCTTAACCCTTTACAGGTAACAGGATGTTACCTCTGGCCAGGAGGGATTTTATAGCATTGTATACAGAAAGGTGGTTACCTTTCCCTTTATATTTATGACATCTACATGTCAGATTATTCAGATGGTATAAATTCAGTGGCTTTCTGAGTTGGCTTCAAAGGAGCTATGCCGATTTAAAACAGTTGAGGAATGGCTCTTTATTTGCAAATCAATTTGGAAATATCAATTTTAAAATCAAATGAATGTCTTGATTAGGGACCAAATGTTACAACCCTCATTCTTGGGAAGAGTCCCAAAGAGGCCAATGGGATTACATGTGCAAATTAGGACTATTTGCATTGCAAGACCTGCACAATCAGTTCCAGATTTGAAAAAATAATAATAATATTTCTTTAATTCAAAAAACATGTTGTAGCAAGTTATTCAACATAGGTGATACTACTTGAACTTTGGTGTTAAGTGATCTGGTATAAGTCATGAGATAGAACACATTAATAATGATATCACTGCATTACTATTTTAATACCATATCCTTACTTTTTCAAAGTAGTGTTCAGCATTATCTGTGCGATTCCCACCAATATCATGAGAATTATGTGGCTAAAAATGAGCGTACATGTTTCTGATTAATGTATTTTGACGATTGATTCATTTATTTATGCACAGAATAATTTTGGTTTTCTTTCATTGTTCGTTTGTATCTTTTATTATTTTATAAAATTCAGTGCAAGTGGATCCAGTGGCAGTACAGCGAGAGTCTGTAGGTGTCTGCCTATTATCTGCACACTGTCATTGTAAACTGTCATTCTATCACCGAAAGACATATGGTGTTTACAAAAGTGAACGTGTAAAGTAGCACAAAATAATGATGACTGTATAAAGTGTAACAAGTTACAGTTTTGAAGCTGTGACTCTAACTGTTAAAAGCTGATCATGTAAGCGTGGGCAACAATGCAAGAAAACCAGGAACACTACAATGTACATTTAAATCTCCGAAAAAGCCAAGATTCTGGGTGGCTTGTGTCACCATATCTCTACCCGAGTTGCCCACTGAAGGCGTTGCAGCCTGAGTTTCAGCAGCAGAATGAATTGGTCTCTGTGCCTGATGTTTTATAAACTTGTATATTAAATGTATCTACCAGTGTTTAAAGACAGCCATAAACTCTAAGGCCTCCATCTGCATGCACATTTTTGATCACTGTCACTGAGCATACAAGCATTGCAGCTTGAAAACTGAGCATGCAAAGGAATAAGCAAACAAATGGAGGGTGGATTGAGGCACCTTTGAACTGTTGCCCCTAAATGCTTTGGGCCAAATTTTCACTGACATTAACAGAGTTATCCCAGCAGGGAATTTGGCCTCCTGTGTGCTACTTATATCTTCCAGGTTTAGAAACTCCTTGGCCTTGGGAGACTATTTTCTTTTCTCTGCCTGAGCAGCTTTAGCTGGGCAAACTGGAAATGATGTTCACAAATAACTGATCTCAGTGTGGGACCGGAAAAGCATGAATATTAGTGTTTCTACTACAGCCTGCAGCTAGCACCAAATTGTTCTGATATGATGCAAAGCCCATTAAAGTCAAATCGCACATACAGGGTCAAATCCTGTGCCTTTACTTGGCTTGAAAAATAAATAGCTTAGAGAAAAACTTTTGAAAATTGCATAACATGCATACATATATTTTTTCACACAAGTTTTAGCTTTAAAACTTCAGTTGTTGTTTTTACTCAGATTCACAGATTTTAAGGCCAGAAGGGCCTACTGAAATAATCTAGTTTGACCTCCTGCATAACACAGGCTATAAAACTTCACCCAGTAATTCCTGCATCAATCCCATAACTTTTGTTTGAGCTTAGAGCAGTGGTTCCCAAACTTGTTCCACTCCTTGTGCAGGGAAAGCCCCTGGCAGGACGGGACGGTTTGTCTACCTGCTGCATCTGCAGATTTGGCAGATCGTGGCTCCCCGGTGGCTGCGGTTAGCTGCTTTAGGCCAATGGGAGATGCTGGAAGCGGCAGCCAGGACGTCCCTCGGCCCACGCCACTTCCAGCAGCTCCCATTGGCCTGGAGCAGCGAACCGCAGCCACTGAGAGCCGCAATCAGCCGAACCTGCGGACGTGGCAAGTAAACAAACTGGCCTGCCCTGCCAAGGGCTTTCCCTGCACAAGCCGTGGAACAAGTTTGGGACCCACTGGCTTAGAGCATCTCTTTTGCAATATGCATGTTCCAAAAAGGGTGGCTAGCATTTTTTTCAGAAAGAAAAGTGATTTTTTTTTCCCTCCACAGTTTCACAGTTAAAATGTGGCTTGCAGGATTCCCTAAAATAAATAGTTCACCTTCAGGAAGAGACAAACTGGAAGATTTTACCTCCAAGGGTGAATGTCTGAGAAAGTTATAAGCATGTGAAAATGGGGGTTATAATAGAATTTGTTTTGCAACCTTGAGGTTGAGGTTAAGGTAAGCTGGGACCATCAGCAAACAGTAGAAGCACAGATAAAGGGAAGCAATAATATCAATATTTTAATAGTTTCCTTTTGTTGTATGGTTAGTTGAGATACAATATTGGACACTGCCAAATAGATACAAAAAGTAATAGGTGAAATCCTGGCTCTATTGAAATAAACAGGCGTTTTGCCATCCACTTCATCAGAGCTAAGATTTCACCCAGGGTATGTTAAGAATAAGAGGATACACTTCTAGTATTTCTAAATTTAACAAATGCTGATCCTGCAAGTTGTCAAAAGCTTGTTCTACTAAAATATTGTGGATATGGAAGTGCTAGACTAAAGATGAGTAAGTTTCTGTACTAGCAAAAACGATGATAATGTAAAAAGGCATTAAATAGCAAAGGGGGTTATTATGATCATGATAAAATATTCTTGAATGTAAATATCTGCTCTAATAAAAAATTAGACTCAGATGCTGAAAATGAACTTGTGTGCCATGAACTGGATGCAGAAACAATCTCTTTCTTACCAGAATTTTAATGAGCTCCGAAGCAATCCAACTGTATCTATTTGTACAGTAGGGATGGCTCTGAATATAGAGTTCCTGGGATATCACCTATTGTACAATTTTCTCTGTTTTTAATCTCCTAATATAAAATATTGCTAAGTAAATTATATTTGAGCAATGGATCTATTGGCAAATATTAACTAAAATTAAAAAGAAATGTTGATGATGTTCCTTTCTCCCATTCTTATTCTTTGTTTGTCGACTTCTGTGTAATCATATAATGTAATTTGGGGATTCCTTATGAATTTATGAATGATTAGTTGAATGCAAACTCCTCCTAGGGTATTAGGAGAGGAAGGTTCCACAATATGTCATTGGAAAGACAAATTTCTCTGGTGTGCCGTAAAGTCATGGATTTGACCTGTGACCTTGATTGGCCACGTTTGACCTCCTCCTGGACTACTAGTTAATATTTTTAAAACGTCAACAGAACTGTTGACAGTACAAGTTATTTTCTTATGTAAGCAGTATATGCTACAAGAATCAGCTCCTGAAAACACTTACTAATAGGTATACCTAGTTCATGACAAGAAGGTTTGTCCTAATGGGAGGAACACAGGACAGACTAAGAGTCCTGTCTGTTGCAAGAGCAGGAAGGGGAGGTGCCTGTTTTTCCTGTGAGGAATTGGGACATGTGAGGAAGCATAGTCCTCACAAGAAGGTAAAACATAGCCAGGAAAGGGGCCAGGTTTCAAGAAAGAAAGAGCCAATTGCCCTCAATATGGGGCATAGTAGTGGTAGTAGCAGAGAAGGCCAACAGGTTTGTAATGACAGAAAGTGGGAAGGAACTAGAAGGAAGAAACGGTCCCATGAAGATAAAACTGAATGATACTAGGACAATTACAGAGGCTAACCAATATACAGTGGGGAACTCAGATCCTGAGGGAAAGGCTGCTGAGGGAGAGCAGACCAAGGCAGGAGTTACAAGAGAAGTTGGTAGCTGTAGAGCAAGCCATGCAAGTGGCTTCACAAGACTTAGAGTATTAGCAGAAGTACCAGAACACCATGGAAGAGAAGAGTAAACTGCTTCTCATGGTGGGTGACCCAGAGATGGAGCAAGGTGACTTGCAAGCCCAGCTTCAGCAACTCCAGGATAGAAGGTATCCATACTCACCCCACACAAGGCATGAGCTGGTTAAATATGGCCAATTGACCTTATAGGCTGCACCTCGAGGAGAACCAGGGACAAAGTCTAATTGAAGATGAAGCCCACCTGGGCAGGAGCAGGCTGGGGCTTATATAAAGCCTGGAAGTTGAGAGCAGGAGGGAGCTATAGGGAGGTGCTCTGCAGTCACTCTAGAGAGAGAAAGGGAATTGGCAAGAGGGAAGGAGATCTATGGGGAGAGTAAGCCCTGGACTACAGAGTGGCAAGAAGCCAAGAGGGGTGGGGTAGCCACTGCAAATAGAAGAAGCTTGCGTTGGTAAATCCTGAGGTGGGGCAGAAGACAAAGAAGTGAGGTAGGAAGGTGCCCAGGGAAATAGCAACGGGGTCTGAGATTGAGCAGATGGTGGTTGCTAGGCATCGGGTCCCTGGGCTGGAACCTGGAGACAGTGGGGAGCCAGGGTTCCCTACCAGCCAGTGGACCTGGACTTGGACCAGAGACTGTCTGACATGGGATATGGACAGCTTGTCCCGTCGGATGCTGACACCTGGAAGAGGAGGACTAAATAGTGATCTGGCTGGAAGGATGAGTCACGGAGAGGGAGCACCCTAAATCCCAGCAGGGGGAAGGGGCACAGTACAAGGAACCAATGGAAGGGAGTGCCAGACCAAGCAAGAGCTGATCTCTAGACCCAGGCACAAGGAGGCATCCCAGCAGTGATCGAACCCCATTACAAAGCCCAACACAAAGACACAGGAACAAAAAAACATTAAGGGAACCACTAACTCAACCAATCAGAGAAAAGCATAAATAAATGCAATAGGATAATTCATCACATGAACAGTCTAATTCTATGAGACTGGCTCTTAGTTTAGTGGAGTTTAAAATAAATCTTCTCTTTGAAGACACTAAATTGTTCTTTTATATTCTTATATTATCTTCAATTTTAAGATTTTTTTGGGAAAGATACTTTGTTTATTGGGAAAACAGAAGAACAGATTCTTAAAAAGGAAATTTCACATTTGGAAACTATGCCCCCTATCCAGCAAAGGCCTTAAGCACATGCTTAGCTTTAAGGATGTGAGTAGTCCCATTGACTTCTATAGGATTATTCACATGATTAATGTTAAGCATGTGCTTAAGTCTTTGCTGAATAGTAACCTAAATATTATGGCTTCCAGAAATGAGCAGTGCAGTCCTGGTGAAATGAAAAGATAGAATTTTTACTTACATTTTTACTTCCAAACACATTTTAAAATCATATGGACTATGAAATTCCAAAGCTCCATTAATTAAACTGCGTGAAATGATAAAGCTACTTCATACTGAAGTATCCAAATTGTTTTCCTGAAACTATAGGCACTGTATACATTTGAAGCCGAGAAAGTACTTACTGATTGCAGAGTCATAGGAGGTTGAGTTGTGTTCATCTCGGATAAAAGGAAATGGAGAAAGGTAGGCATGTGTGCAATTCTTAGACGGCGATTGGTTGGCTAGGGGGAAAAAAAGCCTAAACATTAATGTCAAGTATTTATATGATCAAGAGTTGTATTTGTGCTGAGTAGAACACTTTTAAACACATTCTCTAAAGTGGCAGACTGAATTCTATGGGTCCAGCCTCCAAGTTCTTATTCAGGCAAAAGCCCCATTAACCTCACTGAGGGTTTTGCCCGAGTAAGGGATATCAGCACTGTCAGCTCCATGCCATCTGGGGATTCCTGGACCTAAGGAGAATGCCCAATTAGGGCAGCTGTAAGGGTAATTTGCACTGCCAAAGCAGTAAAAGCAATCATTTTGGTGGCCAGAATCTGGTGTGTGTGTGTGAGAGAAAGAGAGAGAGAGAGATGAGAGATAGTCCTTATTTATGAGATAATAGCATAGATATAGATATTGCACCAGATAAAGAAGAAAAAGAATTTCAGCCTTTGCATTAACATGGTAAAGGTAATGTAAAAATATAAACTACACTTACTGTACCAGAATTTCCAAATATTGTTAGTGTCCTCTTCTACAACTCCAAGAAACCAGCACCTCCAGAAGAAACCTTCATGGTGGAAAGTGACCACCTCCTCCTGCACAAAACAAACACAATCTTTGTCGCCTGCATGCATGAGCACAGTCAAGGTATTTTTCAGGTAGCTAACAGAATCAAATCCCATCAAATACAGGTTTTTAGTTGAAAATGCATCTTACCTGAATGCAGATTATTTAAAGAAAACCTGTACAATTATAGCTCCTTTGTCAAAAGCTCAGCTCGCACCTCGTGGTTCTGAGCACAGTGGGCCTGAACAAAGCCAAATTAAGTAAATAAAAATCCACTAAGTGCAGTAGGCTTTGGATCAGGCCCATAAACACCAGAGTCAGACCTAGTGTCCATACAGTATGTTCTTTCTACGTGAAGAAGAGATTAACACATCTGTGAAACTAATGCCAGCTATTATTCTGAAGAAAAAATATACATACTAACCGTGGTATTGTTTGGACCTTCTGAACATCTTCCAACTTCTGTAGCAAGAAGCCAGTAATCTGTCCCAAAGGCCACCAAAAAGAGCAAAACTCCCAGCGCCCCGAAGAAGCCTCCAAAAAATATCCCCACACTCAGTTTCATCATTGATTTGTTTCCAAATGAATCTGAATATTTTTTTAAGTATTTTAAAAATCAACCCTCTCAAAGTAAAAAATTAGGCAAGTGGACAATAGGTGCTGGTTGGAGAATGCACCCTGTGTTTGAAAAAATTTCTCTTTCCTTGCCTTTCGGTTTTTCCCTGTGCCTTGTGGGTTGATTTGTGTTCCCTGACTTGTGTTCCACAAGGCTGACTTCAGCCTGACAAATGGAAAGGCCCTTCTATTTTAGGACATTGATGGAAGAGCTTGACTCTGTTTCTCTATCAAGGCGTGGCCAGTCAAAAATAGCTGACCTTCCCCTAACTATTCAGAGAGACAGGGAGTGACTTGAAATATTATTGCAGTTGGTGCACCAGCAACAGTGAAAGGGAAATGAAGCTGCAGAGCCCTCATTATTCCACCTGGGCTGCATTGCAGCACATAGTTACAACAAGAAAAGGAGTACTTGTGGCACCTTAGAGACTAACCAATTTATTTGAGCATGAGCTTTCGTGAGCTACAGCTCACTTCATCAGATGCATACCGTGGAAACTGCAGCAGACTTCATATATACACAGAGAATATGAAACAATACCTCCTCCCACCGCACTGTCCTGCTGGTAATAGCTTATCTAAAGTAATCGTCAGGTTAGGCCATTTCCAGCACAAATCCAGGTTTTCTCACCCTCCACCCCCCCACACAAATTTACTCTCCTGCTGGTGATAGCCCATCCAAAGTGACAACTCTTTACACAATGTGCATGATAATGAAGTTAGGCCATTTCCTGCACAAATCCAGGTTCTCTCACTCCCTCACCCCCCTCCAAAAACCCACCCCCATACACACACAGACTCACTCTCCTGCTGGTAATAGCTCATCCAAACTGACCACTCTCCAAGTTTAAATCCAAGTTAAACCAGAACATCTGGGGGTGGGGGGGGGTAGGAAAAAACAAGAGGAAATAGGCTACCTTGCATAATGACTTAGCCACTCCCAGTCTCTATTTAAGCCTAAATTAATAGTATCCAATTTGCAAATGAATATTTGCAAATGCTATTACCAGCAGGACAGTGGGGTGGGAGGAGGTATTGTTTCATATTCTCTGTGTATATATGAAGTCTGCTGCAGTTTCCACGGTATGCATCTGATGAAGTGAACTGTAGCTCACGAAAGCTCATGCTCAAATAAATTGGTTAGTCTCTAAGGTGCCACAAGTACTCCTTTTCTTTTTGCGAATACAGACTAACACGGCTGTTACTCTGAAACCCATAGTTACAACAAGCACTTACAACATGTAAATTTGGCAGTGAACATTTCTCCTGCCATTAGCAGGAAAGCGAACACGCACAAAATCCCAACTTGAATGAAAACTTTTGTTGTAAATTCAGTTTGCTTTAAAAGGGAATATTTTGCAATTAGCTTCAGTTAATTATGCTAGAATAAGTCTTCAAGTGCTTTATTTACTTATTCAGATTTATATACAATACACCTCTACCCCAATATAACGCGACCCAATATAACACGAATTTGGATATAATGCGGTAAAGCAGCGCTCCGGGGGAGCAGGGCTGCGCGCTCCGGTGGATCAAAGCAAGTTCGATATAACGCGGTTTCATATAACGCGGTAAGATTTTTTGGCTCCCGAGGACAGTGTTATATCGGGGTAGAGGTGTAGATAATAGCACCTATCCAAGGCACTCAGCCACCCCCTACACATATTAAACTGCAATACTGTAGAAAGAAAGCAGTCTCCAAAACCAGAAAGAGAATCAAATCCCTGCAGCCACAGGTCTCAATCCCTGCTGCATAAATGTTAGCCGTTCTAAAAAGAAGGAGCTTTGCCACACGCTCTGAAGGCCAATGGAACATGACAGGGGAATGAATTCCTAAGTTCCCAAGTCCCCCACAGAGAAAGCCCTACCAGTACCCTTCTCTTTTGATGGCAAGTGAGCATTCCCAAGAATATATGACACAACATGAGTACATGGAACATTCCCAAGAATGGGTGTTGATATGGCACAATGTACCAAACCCTCCAGTCCTTACTCAGGCAAAACTCCATTGATTTCCCATCCTGGGAAGCAGTGAAGTTAAGGGAGCTATGGCAATTTACCCCAGCAGAGGATCAGTCCCAGAAAACCCTATTATTTTGGATAAGCTAGCTACCCCGCCACAGGAACACTGCTGGCAGCAATCTTTCTGGATGTTACACAGGCATGTTTGGGGAAAGAAAGTGAAAGAGGCTCCCTGTGCCAACCAACATCAAACCCATAGCAGAAAACCCCACAGCTGAGTGGTAAAGGTTTTTCAACATCTGGATAAGATTTTACACAATTAGTATATCTAACCAATGCCACATTTGCAGGTTGTTAGAAGACATATTTACTGCAAACCTGATATATATTTATTAAGTTAGAATAGCGCAAAATGTAAGTGTGATATTCTTTTATGGCGATGGCCCTTTTACACTGAACAACTTAGACACATGAAAGTAAATGCATTTTTCAATCACAGATTGTCAGTATTTCTTTTTTTTAGAGTTACTGATACTATTTATTTTGTCACACTACAAAGAAGCATGTGCAGTGAATGTGGTTCAACTATAAAAGAAAGTAAAGCAACTTTTATTAAGGGATTAGTCCTGGATTAGAATGGTGTGTTCTACTAACAGAACCATGGAAAGTGTCATGAAACAATTATTTGAAGTCAAAGTTATCCTATTACCTTGGGAACTATTAACTTACAAATCATTTTTGCCCAAAGCTCAACAAATCTTGATCTTGCAATCACTGAAGTCAATGGGGGTGAGGGCGTTGCCATTGACTACGGTGGATCTAAAGTCATGCAAGTTCCTACCATAAGTGAAACTTTCCAACATTGTCTTACACATATTATATTATTTGTATTCTTTTTTTTCAGAATGATCACGTGTTATAATACGATCTATTATAATGTAAAGTTTTATTTAATAACTGGACACAAAAGGTCAAAGTGAGCTGATGTGGAATTCATTTTGATTTGCTGTACATCATAGATTGCCTTAAAGAATATTATTTCCCAATTTTATGGAATATAAATTTATTTTCAATTTTATTAATTTATCCCATCAAACATATCAATTGGACAACACTGGGGCCTGTATTGAGAAGGTGAACAAGCCTGAATTTGGTCTTTTTTACAATATTATTCTAAGTGAAAATAATAATATTAATACTTACAGGGGGTCCCTGGTATACTTCGGGGTTGCATTCTTGAAAAGGGTGATAGAGATCAAAGCGACCTCTCAGCGCCTCCTGCATGCAGGGGAACAGCTGTGTCTCAGCATGCAGGAGGCGCTTGGAGGGAGGGGGAGAAGCAGGGCCACCGGCAGACAGGAGGCGCTGGGGGTGGGGGATGCTGGCTGCTGGTGGGTGCTAAGCACCCACAGAAAAGCCATCCAAAAGATGAAGCGACGGATATGTGGATCAGGACCAACATTAATCGGAACACATTCCCGTATTCATGAGTGACAGATATGTGAAATGACGGATAAGCGGGAGACATATACGAGGGACCCCTGGTCTATAGTTGCTTTCTTCCATACATCTCAAATCATTTTATGAAGATAGATAAGCATAATTATTCCTATTTTTACAACTGAGGAAAGTGCAATTACTTATCCAAAGTTACAGAGTAAGTTAATGACAGAGCAAGGAATAGAACTCAGGTTTCCAGACCCTAAGTTTTGTACCATAACCATTGGACTACAGATTGTGAAAGTAATAAAACACTTAGTTTAATTCTTGTTATATAAGCCTGTGCAAGAGACACTTGTAGTCAGGGCTGGCCCTGGACCAAATGGTGCCCCAGGCTAGAAGCGTCTTCAGTGCCTCCCCTACCCCTCCATTTGTTAAATTTTTAATACCTTATTTTTTATTGCATTTGTAGCCCATGTCACAACTTTGATGCACAATTTGCATGCATGATTTATCCCTGTCATATAAGAAGATAAATGTGGACGCTAGGATCTGTAAATCTGTATTTATTAATGCCATATATATGCAAATAAAAAAATTAGTTTCCTCTAAGCTGACAGAAACTTTTTTTAATTTTAAGAATAACTAAAATATTCTAACATCAAGAAATTGAACTGTGTACCAACATTGGGTGGAACAGTATTTAAAAATTTTACAGTAGGTGACAGCCTTAGAATGTTAACCCTATTCCTTTCGTTCCAAAGGTCGCTTTTCTTACCTTTTCCCTCACAAACTCAAGCACAGCATTAGAGAGATCTAAAGACTGGCCAATGGCATTTTCAAGCAATAAAATAGCAAGCAATGTCAATCTCTCATCAGCCATTGTCGATCGAAGATATGTTTTAATGAGCCTGTGCTTCAAAAAGCTACGCTCACCACTTGCGTAGCTGGCAGCATGAGCAGAATCTTCAAAGCGATCCACACATTAGAAAATGTGTCCTTCAGCTCTGCATCATGAAAGAATTGGAGAACTTGAAGTGGAGAGTGCTTCCTGTGTGGCAAAATGTGACGGATGTTGTCCAATTCTATATAGAGATCTTTGTCATTGACATCCAACCATTCCCCATGTGTCAGCATCCAATGAAGGTCCATACAATTGTTCAAGCGTGTTTTCCTGTCCACTGGCAGCTTACTGATGTCATACCAAACCCCCCAGATCTTTTCGTGGTGCTTCATTTGTCTGAACCTTTCTTTGATGGACCCTTGAGCAGTGTCAACAGCGAGCAAAAAAACTCCCTCTTGAATTTTTCTTCCGAGCTTCCCATCACCTCATCTTTGTCCTCATAACAAAACTGTCTCTTCTTCCAATGAATACGAGTTTCCTTGAAGACAGGCTCAACTCCTAAGTTTTCCACCCTTCCTTTGCAGCAGTGATGGCATCTTCAAATCCATTGTCTCTGTAGACCACAACGAAATCAAGGCAGCTTCTCATCAAAGAAGTAGCAGTCGCGATGTCCATTGACTGAGTTTGGAATCATAGAATCATAGAATATCAGGGTTGGAAGGGACCTCAGGAGGTCATCTAGTCCAACCCCCTGCTCAAAGCAGGACCAATCCCCAATTTTTGCCCCAGATCACTAAATGGCCCCCTCAAGGATTGAACTCACAACCCTGGGTTTAGCAGGCCAATGCTCAAACCACTGAGCTATCCCTCCCCCCATGCCTTGCTTATAATGATTACTTGGAACAGGATATTGTGCCAAACCACAAATCACAACTGAGACCAGAAATTTGAAGTCAGAGATCTGGTTTGCCAGGCTTTTCGCCTCGTGTCAGATTCTGGCCTCAGCTTTACTTGACTGTGCTAGTTCCATCAGGGTGTCATAGACCTCAGTCACTTGGTACCTCACTGGCCTTATGCTGTCAATACGGCTCTCCCAGAGAGTGTCACTTACCAGCTTCATGGTCAGATTTGTAACACTGTCCGTGAGGATCTTCCACCTGATAGCTGATGCTGAAAACAGGATGTATATCCTTTGTAGTATTCCAAAGAGAGATAACTGAATCTACAGAAGATGAAGCTGCATCTGACACAACCAGGTAAAGGAATGGCAACCAGAAGGCATGAAGAAAGATTCAGCACAAGGATCCTTGCCTGGGTGCCACTGTTTCTTCCCTTCGTGTTCACACCATTGTCATAGCCTTGGTAAATCTGCTAATTCTTTAGTAATAGGACTTCCATCATTTATGCTTCACTCCTCAATTTCTTCTGCACTGAGATGATCACTCCTGCCTAACGCACGGTCTATGTTGTTCTGTTTCAAATATTTTCCCATCAGATTTGCCCCTTGCTGCAAACTATATTGCAATTGAGCCTTTCACTTCGTATACGGAGCTCCTGAAGGTTTCTTCGGGGGCATCTTTTATTTTCTGTGGGGGGAAACAGACAGTATGAGGAAGAGCAAAAGTCTATGTTCCACAGACTTAGAAAGTCATTACACATTACGTGTTAAGCATGGCAAAAGAAGTAACAGTATTTCTTTTATATTGTTGTGTAGAAAGGGGTTTGATAGATAGCTCTGGCATCTCATTAAATATGTCCTTTATTAGTTGCTACTTATCTTCAATTCTTAAAACACAAGTACACTTTCACAATTACACAATAAAACAAGGTTCACAATATTGCAGCTGGGCTCTCACTTCACTTCAGTTCATCCTTATATCTCACTGACAGACTGGATACGCCACGCCACACCATGCCCCTTATATACCTGCAAGGGCATGGATGACAATATTCTAAGAGGTTCAAGGAAAATGTAGTTCTCAAAAAGTCTGTTAGGTTCTCCAAGGTTCCACAAAGGTCCACAACATTCTAGGAGGTTAGTGGAAAATTAATCCACATATGGAATACTTGAAACATTTTACCTCAAACATTATATTTTCCCTTTTGTTACTAACAATAGAAACAACACCCTAAGCCCGGCACCCTCCAAGCCCCGCACCCCGGGTGATCTCCTGGGTTGCCTGTCCCTAAATCCAGCCCTGCTTGTAGCAGACAGGAGGAGAGATACCTATGGCTCTGATCCTGCAAGCACTTCCACATGTGAGTAACTTCACTCATATGACTAGTTCGGTTGAACTCAATTGACAGCTACGTCATTTGTTTATTTTTAAAATACTGTACATGCCGTGTTTTGGTTCTTAATTTAGAATGTTCATTCTAAGAGGCCCTAATTTAATTATTCTCTTCGTTATTTATGGCATGTTCTCTGGCCTTCATATCTTCCAAATATTCTGACATCTTCGGTATTATGCCTTTCTAAATTGGGAATGAATCAGAAGCCATATTAAGACTTATTATGTCCTAATGAAAATTCATGTTGTCCACCACTTGAATACTTGCATTAAACCCTGAAGGTTCATCACTAGAAAGTAAAATCAATCAAGGTAAAGAGAAGTGTGTCTTATCAAAATAAAACAATCATTGTTTTGAATCTTACTGTAAGGTCAGTCACTGATTCATAATATCTAATGCCCATAAGTGTCTGTAGTAAGACTAGGATTTTAAAAACAAAAGTTAACTGGGCCAAATTCATCCATGCTATAAAAAATTCCACTGAGTTTAATGAGTTTATTCTAGGGATCAATTTCTCTCATTACGCCTAATTTTTGTTAACTGATTTTGTTACTTTTTAATGTGGCAGACTGTAGTAAAGGACCTAATACAGAGGATTAATTCAGATATATCATTTAAGAAAACTGACAAGATTTTTAAGATTCAGTCTGTTTTGAATAAGCCTACAACTGACTCCTAACTCTGCATGTTTCTATCTATTTATGTGTTTCTATGGCTCTGCAGCAAGTGCAGCATCTGAACACCTCCCAAGAATTCAGAAGTGAAATAACAATAACAGTCTGTCTCTTTTTTTCTTTCCCAGTCAGTAGGAGAAATGGCTTGATTAGTTTATTGGAGAGGGTAGGGGGTATTTGTTTGCTTGTTTATGTTTGTGTGTGATTGAGTCAATGTTTTGTGTGTATGTTTAGATTTGGCAAGCAGCTCCTTATCTGTGCTGGCAGATACATCCATGATCTAAACACAGCATTTTATACTGGCTTGTGTCTCAACGTATACCAAGGAACTAGTATGGCAGTTGCTGAGAAAATTGCTCCTGCAGCTGAATCCTCCGAGGATCTCATAGCCCATTAACTGCTAAAGAAAGACATGTTAAATAGCTTTAGAAGTTCTCGCTTACTCATACAGAAACTAGTCCACAGCAACCATCCCCAGTTGGATTATATGGTATCCATTACATCATATTCAGAATACTGGGCATGCACACTGGGTGAAAATCATCTGGCCTAGGGACCTCTTAATGTCTATGGAGTTAGGGCACAAGTCATTACAACAAGGCTTAAACAAGACTAAAGTGGTGCATAGGCTGTGTGCTGGCCCTTTGCAACGGGGTGAATGTAACCCGTTCACATAAGGATTTGCAAATGGTTCAATCCTTAGTCATGCTGAACTCATACCTGATGCAGCTTATGAAGAAATAAAGGTTGCCCTGAAGCTCCTTTATTCTTCCCCAATCCTGGGCACAAAACCAGCCTCCTATAAAAGTTAAAGCTGCTTTAACATGCATCAACTAGAACGATCCCTTCGGGCTCATTCACCAACAGGAGATCAGCAGAGCACATCACCCTTTGGCCCTGTCCCCGTCACATCCCCTCTCCGCCTCGGTATACCCCACTCCAGCCGGGATGCTGGGGGAATCTTCAGCTGCCTCTTTGCAGTAGCTTTAAGGTCACTTGGCACTGTCTGGAAGCAAAGTGACCTTTGTAGGACTCAGGCTCCTTCCCTATATGTTTATATGAGATAGGTATCATAAAATGGATTCATATTTTGTGTAGGCACTGCTCCCACAGTGCCACTGTGGGCACTAACTATCTGACAGGTGAAAAGTTTTCCAGTGTGAATCCATGTTATAGTCATATGCAAGGCAGATGTTAACAATATGTGTCTGACAAGTGATGGCATTAATACTCATGTGATGGAAGTGGAGCTGCTCTGTAATAATTTATGAGTGCTGTGTGCTGACCTGGTTACTGAATGAATGAATGAATGAATGTAGGATGAACAGGACTACAGCAGTTTCAAAATGATTGAGGGCAAGTTGTTTGGGGGAACTGGATTAAGATACAGGCATGTGCTGGGATGTCTGCCTGGGTTACCATCAAGGAAGAGTAATACTTCAGGTAAGACGTGTGTAGACTGTTATTCTAAAGTCCTTTCTCACTAAATGTTTTGTTCCTATTATTAATAAAAACAATACTTTGGTTCAAGCAGGCTGTCTGATCGCTATATACTGCTGGCCAAAGACTCCCAAAAAGAAGATCACAGGTGTTTGAACTCAGTCAGAGCTGGTAAGCACAGTTGATACATTGGAATTGTACCCCCAAGCACAGCCTAGGAGAGGGAAAATTGTAGAATTCCACCCCAAGATAGGTAAAGGCATAAGGCCTGATGCCTAAGATGTGCTCATAGAGTCCAGAAAAAGGGCAAAAGTGCAGCTAGCCCTGTAATCGTGACAACTCTATCCAAAGATGTCCTTAAGATGGTTCATGAAAGTCTGAAAAGTGACACAATCTATTTGCCTTCCTGAAGGATTATATTCTGTTTAAATAAATGATTAATAAATTAGTAGTATCAACAAAATGACATAGCTTATTTAGTTCAGATTTGTGTGGCTGGGACAGAGAGGGTTTATTGTTGTTCTTTAATCTCAGAGGTAACATAAAATTTATCTCAGATCTGTAGCAAGCAAGAGAACAGGCCATGTTGTATAATGCCTCAAGCTCTAGAAATCTTAATGATCTCATTGAAATGTAGTTGGAGAAGCAGGGCCTGCAACAGCTCATACCTCAACTGTTGAAACATTGTTGATATCATGTACCAATCACTTGGACCCAAGCTGCTCTTTCAAAGATATTCTTAGGCTACCTTTTACATTTTATTTTTGCTCATCCAGTAACTCTGCCCTAGAAAAAGTGGCCAAGGTTCTCAAATTTTGTTTTAGGACAAGCACATCCTTTGGTGTTTCTAGGACCATAGCATCATTCCATAGTCTTAACCATATGCTTGGATCTCTAGGATTTCCTGGTTGTCCTTACAGAGATCCCTAAATGCCACCTTCTGATGTGACATGGAGTCAGCAGGATCCCCAGAGCTCCAAGCATAAAATGCATGGATTCAAGGTGTGTTGTTTAAAAAAATAGTTCTAACTTATTAACACAAACAAAAAAATATATAAAGAGACAAAAGTTGGTTCTCTAATTGGGCCTAGATCCCTTCCGTGTCTGCAGCCTACCAAATTAAGCTTCTTCTGCTAGGATTTCTCTTTATACCTAGGGAAGATTCTCATCATGCCTCACTCCGAAAAGGCACTCAGTCATTTCTCTGAAGGCACCATTCCTCCCTTATGCAGAACTCCTAAAAAACAGAAGTATGTTGGTTAATATTTTTGATAGACATAGAAAAAGAAACAGAGGACAAAGGTAACTGCTATACTCAACTCTAGTTACACTAAAAAGAAAAGGAGTACTTTTGGCACCTGCGAGACTAACTGAATGCATCCGATGAAGTGAGCTGTAGCTCACGAAAGCTTATGCTCAAATAAATTGGTTAGTCTCTAAGGTGCCACAAGTACTCCTTTTCTTTTTGCAAATACAGACTAACACGGCTACTACTCTGAAACCTGTCTAGTTACACTAGCAGTGAAAACACCAGAAGAGAGGACAAAGCTGAATTGGGCTATATCCTTGAAATAATTCCTTCCATTTAACCAGATTTTTTTTTAAAAGAAACCCTTCTAAGTCACCCTGTCACTAGGGTGATCACCAGTCCCGAACTGGATGGGACAGTCCCAAAATGCAAAGTTCAAATCCCAGTGCCAGGCTGAATGATGCCAGGACAGCATTTGTCCAAGATTCCTTGCAGTGCTGCTCTGTACCTACCAAAGGCTCAGGGGTGGTGGAGAGAGGGGAGGCTAAGGTGAGCCTAAGCCCCCCTCACCACAAGGCTCTGGCCCTGCTCCTCCTCTTCCCCCCGAGGCCCTGCCCTGGACAGACCGGAAGCTGGAGCTGGTCCAGGCTGTGGTAAAAGCTGCCTAGGGAGCCCAGGCCACTGAGGGGAGCTCCAGACCCTCCACCTGCCCTGGGCGATGGGCCAGGTGCCTGAGAGCAGCCCCCCAGCCCATGTCCCCACCTGTAGGGTACAGCGACAGCTGTAGCTCACGAAAGCTTATGCTCAAATAAATTGGTTAGTCTCTAAGGTGCCACAAGTACTCCTTTTCTTTTTGCGAATACGGACTAACACAGCTGTTACTCTGAAACCACTCATCAAAGTGTATAGCTTTGAGGTTGCAGTCAATAAAAAGACTAATTTTCATGTCTCAGATCTGTAAATAAGCACATAAGAACGGCCCTGCTGGGTCAGACCAAAGGTCCATCTACCCCAGTATTCTGTCTTCCGACAGTGGCCAATGCCAGGTGCCTCATAGGGAATGAGCAGAACAGGTAATCATCAAGTGATCCATCTCCTGTCGCTCATTCCTAGATCTTTTAGAAGAGATTACTCTTCAGATACTATTAGTATGATCAGCAGTTTTAAAACTCCAATCCATTTACAGTTCTGGACTGGTGGATTGTAAGTTTTTCTTCTGGGCTCAATCTGTATATGAAAAGTTGAAATGACTGCTAAATGCACTCTAGTGATCTGAAGTTGTAAACCAGAATGAAATAAGTCATTGTTAGATTTTGTAAGTTTGATGATAAATGGTACATTTGGGGGTCTTGATCTTGCCTATCTGTAATGCTCAAATTCAAGAATGTGTTCCATTTACTGCAATAAATTGCATTCGTTGTCTTAGATCTGTCTCACAAAATGATTTTAAGAACTTTAGATGAAAATTTATAAGGCTTAATATTTTGTCTTTCTTGCTGAGGGACTGAATATGTTCTCAAAATTTTGTTAAATTTTAGGATGTGCCTGTGATGGGAGTTCAGAGGGCCACGCAGTGGTTAGCGCATCTGACTTCCAGCCCGTTGCCTCTGTCAGGGCAGTAGAGACACCAGTTCCTGATCTTAGGGTGGGAATCTTCAGCTTTCCACCCACATCTGGGCCTCCGTGGCCCTTAAGGTTACATATCTGGGAATTTGGACTGTCTTCTTCTTGTCTTCAGGTCTTGTTCTCAGAAGACAAACACAACTCCATCTCCTATTGTGTACCCTATTCTTGATCAAGACCTTAACTCTGTAACTGACTATTTAAAAACACATGAAGATAGAATTTATCAAGCTCGCAGGTACACATCAACTGTTCATTTCTTTTGTCAAACATCAACTATCATTCTTGGTTTTACCAAGTGGCTAGAATAAATTAATAAACTGATAAGGACTGACACAATGAATTTAGGAGGACATATTCTATAAGAGAGGCTTTGGCTAGAAAGGTGATGGTAATAGGTCAAGGACTGGCAACCTTTGGCATGTGGCCCATCAGAAAAATCCGCTGGTAGGTCGGGACGGTTTGTTTACCTGCAGCGTCCGCAGGTTCAGCCGATTGCAGCTTCCACTGGCCGTGGTTCACCATTTCGGGCTAATGGGGGCTGCGGGAAGTGGTGCGGGGCCTTATGTGAAGTCTAATTCTTCTTAAGACATTATTGCAGGCTTTGAAGCATTGTCCAAGACTTTAATATTTTAAAATAGGTTTTGTTTTATAAAGAGTTTATGCTTAATGTAAAAATATTGAGCTGCTCTTCCTTCGAATTTCTTAAGTTTTCAGAAAGTGTAGCCTTGCTGGGTGATTCCTAAGAGGCTGAATTAAGAAACCTCTTCTGGTTTTAACATAATAATAATATGTTGCATTATATGGCAATTTTCATTTGAGAATCTCAAAATGCTTTACAAACGCTATTTTATGTATTTGAATTAAAAGGCAGCATAAAATAATGCCTACCAAAGTCTTGACATTCAGAAATAAACAATACAAAAATACAAATACAGAGCCAAAACAGCAGCACAGCTCCTGTATTACAAGCCAAAACCTCTTAGCATCCATCTCTTCGACCATCTCAGCCCATTTCAAACACCAGATTGAACAAATGGGCTTTGCAGTGTACCTAGCAGGTCAACAAGATGAGAGCCATTTCAGATTACTGGGTGGGAAGGCATGAGACATTTTCTACATAAGAACAGCCATACTGGGTCAAACCAAAGGTCCGTCTAGCCCAGTATCCTGTCTGCCAACAGTGACCAATGCCAAGTGCCCCAGAGGGAATGACCAGAACAGGTAATCATGAAGTGATCCCCCTGTCGCTCATTCCCAGCTTCTGGCAAACAGAGGCTAAGGACACCATCCATGCCCATCTTGGCTAACAGACATTGATGGACCTATCCTCCATGAATTTCTCCTCAAGGAGCCAGCTAAAGGTTTATAGTTTGTGTGGTCAGATTCTTCTTTTCAGGGCTGGGTGCAGAAAAGCGTGTATGAGCTGGGGGAGGGGTGGCTTTAAACCATCTTTAGTGCCCCTTGAGTTTTGGCTCCAGGGCTGCTCTAAGATGCATCGGCTCCTAAGGACCATGGGTGTGCTGTCACACCTTTACAAACGAGCCGTGGCATAGCGTGCTCGGGCCAAGACCTCTCCTGCCCTTTCTTTTCTCCGACACAGCCCTTACGCCAGAGCTGTCACACTGACCCGCTGGGGACCAGCCGCACCCCATGCTGGGGACCAGCCGCACAGCCGCAGCCCCTGCGTTTGGCAGAGGGGCAAAAGCGGGACTGCGCGAAGCGAGAACGGGTCCGCACAATGGCGCCCTTTCATGGGGCGTAACAGGCGCAGCCTGGCGCTGGACGCTGCAGGAAGGCACTGACAAGACTGGTCCCCTCCGGTGACGGGTACCACCCACCTCTTAAAGCCCCAGCTCCGGGAATCTTGTTCTTTTGTGACAATCCCAGCAGGGATCCAGCTGCTGGGCAGAGGGGACGGGGGGGGGGAGGGGGGAGAGAAAAAAGATGGGGGAACATGATCCTTAAAGGCTTCAAGCCCTGATGACAAATCAACGCCACCTCCACCCACCCCCGCTTATCACTCGTGTGAGACCATGGCTGGCAAATACGCGACCCCGGTCTCCGAGGCTCTGACCAGCTGGCTCTGCCCGACCGCCTGGGCTCAGCCCCGCCGGGGCCCCGCCCCAGCCCCAGCCCCGCGCCGCGCATGCTCGCTCCCCCGCTGTGGCCGCCGGCGCCGGGCCTGGCTGGAGCATGGGGGCCTGGGAGCCGCCGCCAGCCCCGCGGCCGGGCCCGGCGGCTCCTCCTGCTCCGCGCGGGGCCGGGCTCAGCCGCTTCGTGCGGTGCCTCTACCTGGTGGGCTTCCTGGTGAGTGCGGGGCCGCAGCGTCAGGGACCTGCCGGGCGGGGGCTCGGTCCCCCGCTTCCTGCCCTGGGGGCGGGGTGTGTGTGTGTGTCCCGGTTTCTGCCCTGGCCGGCGGGGGGGGATCCGTCCCACCTCCTGCCTTGAGGGGGGGTGTGTGTAAGTGTAAAAAAGCAAATATTATCCAGCCTGTAGGTGAACCAGGACCGCAATGGTGTCTCTGCCGCTTGTCTCCACTGGAACACTCAAAAAAACCCTGAAAAACGATCCTCAGCTCCATTGCCCGGCACTCCTGCACCCCATGGCAGATCTTCTCTGCTGTTTGATGGGGAATGTATAACAAATGTAACCTTAAATATGTGTAATCCACATATGAAATATAATCTGTCCCATACTGTAAATGACCCTAGAGCATCCGGGTTCGAGAGCTGCCTTTTTATAGTCTGTTCGGACACCACCCATTTCTCCTGTGTTTGTATTTAATGTCATTGTCATGGTTGAAGCTCCCATCGCCTTGACATCAATAGCAACTACCTGGCCAAAAAAACCCTGAAGTTCCTGAGGGAGTCCTAAGGGACTGAAAAATTCCTCCAAATGTCTGAGTTTAGGGATGGGCAAAGACAATCTCTGTTCTGTTCAGTACTCAGCACATCCATGGCACTACTGAAAACCCGGAGATTTTAGAGGCAGTTCTGAGGCCTAAGAGATTTCCCCAGGATCTGACACTTTGGCTAAAAGCTGCATTCCAGCAGGCATACCCTTATCCTTGCTGTTGTCCTTTATTTCCCATCAAATAAGATGACCATCCATTCAGTATTTTAAGGCATATCATTTATTTAGTGTTTACTTCCCTATGACCCATATCCAATAAGGAGTTACATTTTATCTGAGTGACTCTTAGTATGTTTTCAATAACCATACAAAGGATCATGCACTGTTATACAAAAATCATGCATTTATATATTGACTAAAACAGTGTGGGGTAGTTTCTCCTAAAAATAAGTTTTTTTTCCCCCCATACAGTTGTCCTTCATTTATTTGAAATGTATATGGTCTACCCTAGTCTCAAATTATATCTTCACCTTCACAAAGTGGGACTAAAGGAACATCTTTGGTTTACAAAGTCATATTTTTTAAACAACTTTTCTTATTTTTTTTTAAAATGATTGGATGTATATTCTAGTCAATAAATTTTAGTGAAGACAATTTGTCAGACACTTTTATTGAACTAAATCATGTTAAATCTTGCTTTCTGAGCAGCTCTTGTTAAGGGATTGAGTGGTTTGTTCTGTGGACTCAGAAAGGGAGCTGCACTCAGGAACTCTTCAGCTCTAATCCAGGTTCTGTCACTGACTTCCTGTGTGGCCTTGGATGAGTCTCTTAAGTTTTCTGGGTCTGATTCTGCTTTGGCTGTAGAACTTCCAGCCCTGTCCTATTCCCAAATCTCCCCCTGCATGCAGCATGCCCCTGTTGAGCTGAGTATTCTGAATGGGGAGTGCAGTCACCAAATCCTGTTCAGCCCCTTGGAAAGTGGTACCACAGTGGTTTCTGTTCTCAGACGCCACAGGTGTGGTGCTCTGCTCTTGTTCGATGATAACAGTCGGCTGCATCCGTGTTTCTGCTGTGTGCTGCCCCAGCTCTGCGCAAATAGCTAACACAGCAGACCCCGAGAGAACCCTGAAAAACCACAGACTCTAGTAAGATATGAAGGAATCCGAGCCAGGTTTATTGTCAAACGAAGCACAGTAATAGTTCCCTATAGACTCTACAGGGCATACTACGAATTTGTGCTCCCTGGCAATGGACGTCGCTCAGTCAGTGGCGGGACACTCCACTGCCCCCTAGGCTGGACAGAGACACCCGCCCCAGGGATGTATTCTTATACACAGGTACAAACAAGTTACATAACACTCCTGATGTATTGAGGTGCAACCCCTTTACGTAACAATGCACCACCCTTCTACGCAGTAAGGTGCTGCCTCTCACCTTGTACATGTTGGTTTGAACAAAACAACTCTATCCATCGTACTAGCCTTTTGCCCCTGTCCTTGTTATCTATGTGGACGGTATAAGAATGTTCTTGTACCATTTGTGTGTGGCTCTGATATCCAGTACACTTTAGATACATGTTTGTGCAACAGCATATATTTATGCAACATCAGCCTTTCCTTGCCAGCTTCTGTGAGCAGGGCCTGCCTCTGGCTCGCAGCTTAACTTTGCTTTATGTCAGCAAAGTCTTGACCATTACTTTAGCTCAGGCATTAGGTCTCATACCAGGCCTCTGATACCAAGGGTTTATGTTTCAGGGCCTCATCTTACTACAGTTTCATGCAAATATAGTCTCTATTAACATAGGCAAACTAGCCATTCATGTCTAGGACTTTGAGTGCTTTCAGTTCAACTAGCCAGTGTGATAGTTTAATGCAGAAATAAGCATCTACGATTGATGAAACGGGAAAATGCTTTTGTATGTATTACTGCAAGTTACTTTTGTTTAAACTAGCCAAAGAGAACTGACTTTTTTCTTTCATGTCTTTTATATTGTTTTCCATCATTTTCCCCTTTGATAAATCTATCTCATTTTTGCTTTTTTTCCTTTGTTTGTGCTTCCTCTTTAACTCTGTCTTTTTCCTTACAAGTCTGAAAAAGCAGTAGGCAATAGTGCTCCATAGAGCTTGTCTGTTTTGCTGCATCCGATGAAGTGAGCTGTAGCTCACGAAAGCTTATGCTCAAATAAATTGGTTAGTCTCTAAGGTGCCACAAGTCCTGTTCTTTTTGCGGATACAGACTAACACGGCTGCTACTCTGAAGCTTACATTTGTGTTTGCAATGTTTCATAAACTGCCTTATGCTCATTATAGGTAATAATTAGAACCCTTCTAATACTGAGGTAAATTTACTTTGCCATAGAAGGCAATTGGCACATTTCTAAGGGTGACCACTGTGAATAGTAGCTGAGCGATGTCACTGAGCTGTTGTCTGCTACATAACCTTCCCATAGCCAATAAATTAGAGTTTAGAATAACATACACTTCTCTCTTTAAAATAAGAAATAATTGCTGTTCTTCACTGACATGCAAATTATAATAACAATTACTGGGCTTAAATATTGTGTTACTTAAGGAGTACCAGGGATCAGCTATATTAGTTTTGTGAGTGTATGTATATATAAAAATTAGCCATCATGATTGCTTAATGAGATATTAGAAGCATGTGACTCGATGGTATTTATAATGACATCTCTATTCTAGTTTTGGATGGACTATTATGAATGTTTAGTGCAACTGCAGTAGTCTCTGATAAAAGGTGAGACTGCTTCAGTAGTCCCCTTCAGCACAGTTCTACTCTGATGTAGAAGTGGCATGCAAGCAGCATTGTACAGTAAAGAATTAGCAGGTCAGTGTGGTAAGTTAACAAAAGATAAAAATTTGAAAGGACAGGCCAGGAGATCCTTGTACAGTATCGGAGTGAAGAACCCTCACATGCTGTCTCGTCTTCCTCTGATGCTACTGAGGAAATCTCTGCTTCCCTTATGCTTTGCCTTGCCTCTGTGCTGTATCCTACACTTTGCCATTGTAATGTAAGAAAAATAATGTAATCTATTTACAGGAATGGGCTGTCTTGAAAGTCTCTCTTCCCATTGTAGATGATGTTTTTCAACTGAAAGGCTACACTTTACATGCATTTTCCGGTGCTTTAAATGTTTGTTTTCATAACTTAATTATTTGTACAGAGAGAAGCTTTTTTTTATTTCCATGATACACCAGACTATTTATATTGCTGTATGAAAAATGCAATATAAATAGTGCAAGCCTATCATTTTGAAAATTCAGAATAATTATTCAACTTCCTATATATATTAAGCATTAAATATTTCTTAACTAGATCTTCTGAAAAAGTGTAGCACTGCCTTTTTCATGTATTTAGAACCATTCAGAAGATAAGTAGTTCCTGTCAGTTTTTAGCTTAAAAAATTGTAATTTGTGAACATACCACTCAGATTGCAAGGATTATGGAATGCAACATAACACATTCTCTGTCATGCAAAACTTTTTATTTCTTGTTGACCAGATCAAACTTTTGGTCAGGGGTGTGATGAAAGTGTGATTTGTGATCAGCATAGCTGTGCCTTCTAGAATCCCTAGGGTTGATGCAATTATGCCAGCAAAGCTGTGCTTTTACCAGTACAGCTTGTTTCACTCAGGGCAGCTGGAATAAGCTATACCAGCAATAAGCTGCATCCACGCTAGAAGCACTTGACCGGTATAATATGCTGGTATAGCTGTGTGGGTGGAGCCTTCCAAATGTAGACCTGATCCTAGATTGTTATTCAATTAAAATATAAAACCCTTTTAAAATACAGAATCATTTATTCCTAAATCTTGACTTTCTGTATCTTTGTAAATTTGCTCAATTACTGAAATTCCATTCTCCCTATTCTTTCAGGACTTCTTTGGTGTAAGTATGGTTGTGCCTCTGTTAAGCCTTCATATCAAGTCTCTAGGAGCAAGTCCAACTGTTGCAGGAGTAGTAGGTGAGTACAGTATGGATACTGATTACCCAGGACATGATGTAGAAGTCAGATACAGTAACTCCTCACTTAACGTTGTAGTTATGTTCCTGAAAAATGCAACTTCAAGCGAAACGATGTTAAGGAAATCCAATTTCCCCATAAGAATTAATGTAAATGGGGGGGGGGGGGGGAGGGGGAGGTTCCAGGGAAAATTTTTTTCACATATATACACACACACACACACTATAAGTTTTAAACAAGCAGTTTAATACTGTACACAGCAATGATGATTGTGAAGCTTGGTTGAGGTGGTGAAGTCAGAGGGTGGAAGAGGGTGGGATATTTCCCAGGGAATGCCTTACTGGTAAATGATGAACTAACATTTGGCTGAGCCCTCAAGGGTTAACACATTGTTAATGTAGCCTCCCACTCTACAAGGTAGCAGAAATGGAGGGAGGGGAGATAGCATGGCAGATAGAGACACACACCCTGTGTGAGAGAGAGAGAGAGATGCACATTATGATCCCACTGAGAGTTACCAAAAGCAACTACAGCATTTGCTCAAGAAACTTCCTGAAAAAGCACAAGATCAAATCCGCACAGACACATCCCTAGAACCCCGACCTGGGATATTCTATCTATTACCCAAGATCCATAAACCTGGAAATCCTGGGTGCCCCATCATCTCAGGCATTGGCACCCTGACATCAGGATTGTCTGGCTATGTAGACTCCCTCCTCAGGCCCTTCGCTACCAGCACTCCCAGCTACCTTCGAGACACCACTGACTTCCTGAGGAAACTTCAATCCATCGGTGATCTTCCTGATAACACTATCCTGGCCACTATGGATGTAGAAGCCCTCTACACCAACATTCCACAAAAGATGGACTACAAACCGTCAAGAACACTATCCCCGATAATGTCACGGCTAACCTGGTGGCTGAACTTTGTGACTTTGTCCTTACCCATAACTATTTTACATTTGGGGACAATGTATACCTTCAGATCAGCGGCACTGCTGTGGGTACCCGCATGGCCCCACAGTATGCCAACATTTTTATGGCTGATTTAGAACAACGCTTCCTCAGCTCTCGTCCCCTAAAGCCCCTACTCTGCTTGCGCTATATTGATGACATCTTCATCATCTGGACCCAGGGAAAAGAAGCCCTTGAGGAATTCCACCATGATTTCAACAACTTCCATCCCACCATCAACCTCAGCCTGGTCCAGTCCACACAAGAGATCCACTTCCTGGGCACTACAGTGCTAATAAACAATGGTCACATAAACACCACCCTATACCGGAAACCTACTGACCGCTATTCCTACCTACATGCCTTCAGCTTTCACCCTGACCACACCACACGATCCATCGTCTACAGCCAAGTTCTGCGATACAACCGCATTTGCTCCAACCCCTCAGACAGAGACAAACACCTACAAGATCTCTGTCAAGCTTTCTTACAACTACAATACCCACCTGCGGAAGTGAAGAAACAGATTGATAGAGCCAGAAGAGTTCCCAGAAGTTACCTACTACAGGACAGGCCTAACAAAGAAAATAACAGAACGCCACTAACCGTCACCTTCAGCCCCCAACTAAAACCCCTCCAATGCATTATTAAGGATCTACAACCTATCCTGAAGGATGACCCAACACTCTCACAAATCTTGGGAGACAGGCCAGTCCTTGCTTACAGACAGCCCCGCAACCTGAAGCAAATACTCACCAACAACCACATACCACACAACAGAACCACTAACCCAGGAACTTATCCTTGCAACAAAGCCCGTTGCCAACTGTGCCCACATATCTATTCAGGGGACACATCACGAGGGCTCTAATAACATGCACATCTATCAAGAGATCTAGTTCACATAGTGCACCAGAATGATATATGCCTTTAATGGTGCCGAAGTTTAAGAAAGAATGCATTGGACATTGTCAATATTGACAGATATTCGTAAAATTAAATAAACAAGTCGGATGTAAAATTATAACATTCATGAACCATCGAGTCGAGACACTTCAATCTGAAGGTCACGCAATCACAGACATGAAGGTCGCTATCTTAAAACAAAAAAACTTCAAATCCAGACTCCAGCGAGAAACTGCTGAATTGGAATTCATTTGCAAATTGGATACTATTAATTTAGGCTTAAATAGAGACTGGGAGTGGCTAAGTCATTATGCAAGGTAGCCTATTTCCCCTTGTTTTTTCCTGCCACCACCACCCCCCCCCCCCCGACGTTCTGGTTAAACTTGGATTTAAACTTGGAGAGTGGTCAGTTTGGATGAGCTATTGCCAGCAGGAGAGTGAGTTTGTGTGTGTGTGTGTGTGTGTGTGTCCGGGGGGGGGGAGGGGGGGTGAGAGAGCCTGGATTTGTGCAGGAAATGGCCCACCTTGATTATCATGCACATTGTGAAGAGAGTTGTCACTTTGGATGGGCTATTACCAGCAGGAGAGTGAGTTTGTGTGTAGGGGGGTGGAGGGTGAGAAAACCTGGATTTGTGCTGGAAATGGCCCAACTTGATGATCACTTTAGATAAGCTATTACCAGCAGGACAGTGGGGTGGGAGGAGGTATTGTTTCATGATCTCTGTGTGTATATAATATCTGCTGCAGTTTCCACGGTATGCATCCGATGAAGTGAGCTGTAGCTCACGAAAGCTTATGCTCAAATAAACTGGTTAGTCTCTAAGGTGCCACAAGTACTCCTTTTCTATTTCCCCTTTAAGAACTCTGACCCCACTCTAAGTACATTGCCTTTTTAAGTATATCAGGAAGTTTAGACAGCAGCTGTGGCCAGCAAGCTCTCTCTGTCCTGAGCCCAGTTGTCCTCCCGTCCCCCCGTCCCTTCCCCGCTCTATATGGAGAAGGAGTAAGCGGGGGGGCAGGAGCAGGGGGGAGGGGGACACCCTGACATTAGTCCCCCTCTTCCCCCCCCTTCCCCAGCAAGCAGGAGGCAGGAGCAGCACATGGCAGTGGGGGGAGGGACAGCTGAACTGAGGGCAATTGATAGGCAATTGATAGCCTGCTGGGTGGCTGCTGCACAGGGAACTTAGGGGAGCGGGGAGTTGATGGGGGGCTGCCGGTCCACCCTGGTCCCAAGCCTCCATCAGCTAGCTACAACGGGCTGCTCTTCCTGCAAGCAGTGAACAAGCAGGTGGCTGCAAACAACGTCATAAGGGAGCATTGTGCAACTTCAAATGAGCATGTTCCCTAATTGATCATCAACGTAACAATGTTAACCAGGACAACTTTAAGTGAGGAGTTACTGTATGTATCATAACTAACCTTCAGTAGCCACACAGTGGAAAACAATGGCAAGTTCTAAGCAAGATAGACATTTTTCTGCAGCTGACTCTTCCCCCTTATAATCATGATTGTCCCACTATTAAGTCATTGAATTTCTTCATAGTTGTCTTCAGAAGCTACTATATGGCGGTTCCAAATGATGACCTTTTTGGATTCTGTAGCTTCCTCTCCTCCGTTAAAGTGATTCTGGGGTACTGGCTTATAACACAAATACAGGTCTAGTGCACAGTTTAGAAATCGTAATGATGATATAAATGTCTTCTTTATATCCAGATTTTTAATATCCTGCCTTTTCAGTTTGCATGGACTAGAACTCCTTCTGATGTTAATCCTATTTCTGAGTTTGGTTGACAGAAATGTTGTTTATGCAGTGACTTTAGTGTACAGTACATTATCATCTCTACACTTTGCATTGACTTAAGCGTTCAAAAAGCCAGGGAGCTGGGGTGTCCTTTAATCAGTAAAAGAGGCTGACAAATATTGTACTGTTGACTCCATGCTGGAATTGTTGTTTTCTTTCTGTTCCTTCTCTCCTACTGCCAATTGCTGCTAGGTTCTTACCCTTCATTTTGAAGGGTAGGATTTGCAATTTCTTCCAGGCCTGCTGCTACAGTGCCCTGTCATAATGTTTGGTGTAGGGTGCCAGCTGTCCCAGTTTCAGTTATTTTCCCTGGCAAAGCATCATACTGCTGCTTTCACTCTTCTCCGTTGAATAGTGTTGCAATTTTCAGACACTCAGAAAAAGAGGAAAATTCGTCCATCAAAGTGGTGAAAATCTTGTTCATGCTGGACTCCACCCCTGCTTTTCCCTATTGCCTCTTCCTGTACTTCTAATTAATTATTTTGTTAATTTTCCCACTTTGCAGAACCATTTTAAAGCCAGTTTCACAAGTCTGTTCATGCTTAATTCTCAGTGTCTTTTTTCACTATTTTTATTTTAGGATCTCTTTATGGTTTACTGCAGCTCTTTTCCAGCACATTTGTGGTAAGTTTTGAATACTGGATCTTAAATATATATTGGTGTTTCTATTAACTTTGCAGGAAAATTAAAAACATTAATGGTAATATTTTGGAGAATGTGAAACTGTACATTTGCTAGCATAGCCCACACACCTCCTGTTCTGTCACATCTAGTGGTACTGAGACCACTGAGAGAGAGAGAGAGAGTGAGAGAGAGAGATTGATTGAGTCTGAATCTGCTCTACAGCCTGAGCTAACAGCTGGTTGTCTTTTAGTTCATGTGGTAGAGGCTCATGCTCTAAGCTCCAGAGGTTCCTCGTTTGATCCTGCCCTCGACTACCAGGGTCTGTCGGCGTTACACTAGTGTTTACACAAGCCTTTGAGGTTGGAGGAACTGCTCTTACTCTATGTGGACTTTTTGTTTCAGTTATAGGGACTAATCAAATCCTAGGACACAAGTTGAAATTTTTAGCTGAAAACCAAATCTCTGCCTAGATTTGAAAGTAGTAGTTTAAGCAGTCAAATATTACTATGTGTCAGGCATGTAACATTCTGTTTAATGTTGTGTTGTTATTAGAGCAGTTTTCTTTAACGCGGTAGCCTCCATACAAGAAATAGTATCATAGGCCAGATCTCTGAAATTGTTATATTCTCCGATTAATATGGAGTCTATTGTAATTTGCCATTGGCCTTAATTCATGCAATGTCTCTCAAACTTTATTTTTTCCCCATAGGGTATGCTTTTTCCCCTCCTTTCCCAAAACAAATTGGCACAAGGACACAACCCAAGGCCATAGGTCAGGAATGCATACTGTACCTGCCAACATTCAAATCTGTACTTTGGAGCCAGTGCTCCTAGGTTTCATCCACACATTTTGCACACAGTCACCTTTTCCTCTGTCTGTTGCAGCTTCCCTGAACTTATGTGTAAGGCTCCTACCCTTCCTACTTAAAGACCCTCTTCTGCCATGCTGCATGTGGTGAATTAAGTTGACTTATTTTATATAGGTTATCTTTTAATTTTCCCCTTCTCGTGACCTCTTTCTGTTTGTCTGCCCTCAGACTGATAGCTCCCTCAAGCCAGGACTGCCCTCTTTGAGTGTTTGGCAGGCATCTAGCACACAGTAGTTGCTATCATTTATAAATAATAATGGTCAGTGTTGGTGTGATGACATTTTCATTAGACTGTCGCCCATGATATTTCACTAAATTGTCATGGGTTTACATAAAACTAAGATGAGACATTAAATTAAATTAAGCTTGGCTTTCATACCTCATCTAGTAAAATTAATTCATGGTGGAAGCAGGTGCTTCTCCGATTGACTTTAGGGTTGAATTTAGTCCATCATGTCCAGCCTCTGGCATCTAGACACAATACTATTATGAATGTTATCTAAACTGTTTATGAATGTTTCCACTGATGGTCCCTCAGGGACCTCTCTTTTGAGAAAAGAAGTAATCGATTTAATTCAGACATGCATATCGTTCACAATGGGTAGTTCAAAACTATAAAAAACACTCATTTATTGTCTTACCAGGGCTGCTGGAGTGATGTAATAGGAAGACAGTATTCCCTGATTGCCTGTATCCTCTTCAGTGCAGTGGGTTATTTGCTGCTTGGCATGTCCACCAGTGTGTGGTTATTTGCCATTGCTAGGGTACCTGTAGGTGAGTAATTGACTTGATACTTGGATTTATATTTAGTCCAACGTTGGTTTGAGAATTACTGCTGGGGAAATCATGGTATTTAGATGTGGGGACAAGCTAGATAGCAGCTTTGAACAGTTTTACTTATCACAGGTACAATGGTTCTTTGGCACCTATGGAACCCCAGCTTTGAAAAGACCTCTAAGTTGATCTTTTTACTATTTTTTTTTTTTAATGAGCCATGTGACCAGTGATTTTTCAGGGCTTGGGTTTTTTTGAGGGTGTGGGAGGGGGTAAACAACTTCTGAGACACTTCAGTGCAGGGACTGTTTTTTCAAAGGGTGGGTGCTTATCACTTCCTGAAAATCAGGCACTTTAATGTTTTTCAAGTCGAGCACGCAAAGTCGCTAGTAACTTCTAAAAAAGTTAGTCTGTGTGCACGACATAACATGATATAAGATCTTCAATACATTTTTGTCATATTGAACGTATATTTCCAAATAGGATATCATCTAAAAGCTTAGCTCACTACTTAACAGAATGTGTATGTTGTGTAAAAGCATATTTGTTAGTGCCACTAACACAAAGTTTCCATCAACGGACCTAGGGGTTACAGTGGACGAGAAGCTGGATATGAGTCAACAGTGTGCCCTTGTTGCCAAGAAGGCCAATGGCATTTTGGAATGTATACGTAGGGGCATTGCCAGCAGATCGAGGCACGTGATCATTCCCCTCTATTTGAAACTGGCGAGGCCTCATCTGGAGTACTGTGTCCAGTTTTGGGCCCCACACTACAAGAAAGATGTGGAAAAATTGGAAAGAGTCCAGCGGAGAGCAACAAAAATGATTAGGGGACTGGAACACATGAGTTATGAGGAGAGGCTGAGGGAACTGGGGATGTTTAGTCTACGGAGGAGAAGAATGAGGGGGGATTTGATAGCTGCTTTCAACTGCTTGAAGGAGGGTTCCAAAGAGGATAGCTCTAGACTGTTCTCAGTGGTAGCTGATGACAGAACAAGGAGTAATGGTCTCAAGTTGCAGTGGGGGAGGTTTAGGTTGGATATTAGGAAAAACTTTTTCACTAGGAGGGTGGTGGAATGCGTTACCTAGAGAGGTGGTGGAATCTCCTTCCTTAGAAGTTTTTAAGGTCAGGGTTGACAAAGCCCTGGCTGGGATGATTTAATTGGGAATCGGTCCTGCTTTGAGCAGGGGGTTGGACTAGATGACCTCCTGAGGTCCCTTCCAACCCTGATATTCTATGATTAACGTCTCTGTCTGATAAAACTCTCATAACAGGTTTTTAAAATTCTGACTATCTAGCCTCATTCCAAAGAAAACTTTTTTGTTTCCTTGATAGAGGAGGCAGTGGGTTGGTTTTGGTTCTTTTTTTGTATGATAAAGAAACTTCAGTGGTTTGTTTGATAAATCTTTAAAATTTTAACTACCTCTTTAGAGTTTTTGTAATGCTCCTATATTGCCAGTGGTTGTGGACTGTGGTGGTGTAAGGTAATCCTTTTGTGAGGAAAGAGCAGAGAAAGAGATTTTATTGTACACGTGTGGCATTTTTAGAATAGCCCAGAATTCATATTAATTGTTGCTGTTTCTCAGCCTACCAACACCTACTGGTTAACAACCTGAGATTGTACTGTACCAATTGCAAGTGTCTGTAGCCAGCCGTATCATTCTTTCCCCAGCACTGACCACAAGATGCGATGTCTCTGGTAGTTGCCTCACCTCTACTGGGATCCACCAATCAGAGGTGCTGCTTCTATCCTATTTGAGCTGTTGTGCTCACTTGACGCAGATGTCTGTTTAACATGATCCCACTAGCCAAGGGAATGGTTGCTGCCAAACTCGTCACGCGTCCAGCTCACCACTTCCATGACACAACCCCTATAGCTCAGGCATTGGACGATTTCTAGCTTATGGAATTTTCAAACAATTATTAAACACAACCTTATAAATTGCATCCTATGCTAAATAAATATGATATCGTTTTCCTATATGTTTTTATGTTAACTTTCAGGTATTTTCAAACACACTCTCTCCATATCAAAAGCTCTTCTTTCTGACTTGGTTTCTGAGAAAGAGCGCCCTCTTGTAATAGGACATTTCAATGCAGCCTCTAGTGTTGGTTTCATCCTGGGTCCTGTGGTTGGTGGCTACTTTACAGAGCTAGAAAGTGGCTTTTACCTGACATCTTTCGTCTGTTCTTTCATCTTCATTCTGAACGCTGGTAAGTTGTATGTATTATTTTGCACTTCAGGCTTTTTCAAGAGATTTGTGTTCGTGTTGTTTGTACAGTAATTTGACTGTAATCCCTTTCTGTTCTGTGCATTCAGACTGCTCTTTCAATGTGAACTACTTCTCACATTTTGAAAATAGTTCATTTAAGACAGCCTTCCCCCTCTTTATTTCTTTTTTATATCCAGATACAAGAGATGGAGTGTTATTTTTGTGTCTAGAGCTGGAGAGTGGGAGTCTGAATCCTGGGTTCAGTTCTCAGATCTGCTATGTATATGCTGCATGAGCAAGTCACTTAACCTTTTTCTCTCTTATTATAGAGCCCCATTTTAAATATGGGGAAACCAATAGTAACTTACATGGGTTATGTTGTGCTTAATTTTTGTAAACTGTTTTGTGATTATTTTAAGAAGAAATGTTGCCAACAAAGTGCAAAATACTTTCATTTGTCTTTGATTTATACAGTTAGAGACACCATTAAAACATAACAGTAACTTACATGTTTGAGCATGGGGTAAAGAGTGTACCTGTCTACAATTAATTGATCGTATTTCATTACCTCTACAGGCCTGGTCTGGATGTTACCATGGAGTGAGGAACACACAGATAGTAATGAAAATGAACAGACCACCAGTAACAGCAAAGTGACAGCAAAGGCAAACTGTGACCTGCAGGTTAAATCACTAGTTAATGGAGCAATGAAATATGATACTCCCCTCCAGTCCCTATGGATTCCAGTTGGGTCAGTGCTGAAGAGGATTAAAAGCATTGCATGCTCTGATCTGTGGGATGTATTTTTAGTACGGCTACTAATGTCTGTAGCTGTAATGCTGTATTATAGCAATTTTGTTCTGGCAATTGAAGAGAGATTTGGGGTGAAACCTAAGCTCACAGGGTACCTCATAAGCTATAGTAGCACCCTTGGAGCACTTGCTGGTTTTCTACTTGGACCAATAACTAGACTTTATCAACATAACACTTATGCACTTTTATTACATTCCACTGTTCTCACCTGTGTGTTGATAATGCTATATTCCACAGCACTCAGCATATGGACGGTCATTTTATCGTCAACATTTTTAGCGTTTTCAACCACTGTAGGACGCACTTGCATCACTGATCTTGAGTTGACCCTGGGTGGGAATCAGGCCAGTGGCACGCTCATAGGAGTTGGTCAGTCTGTGACATCTGTGGGACGCATAATTGCCCCTCTTCTCTCAGGAATTGCACAGGAGTTCAGTCCCTGTGGCCCTCCAAGTCTTGGAGTGGGGCTGGCGCTGGTAGCTATTTTGATAATGCTTGTGAACACACCACGATATTGCAGCGGTAGAACTGCAAAATTAAAAAGTGAATAGCAGCTTATTTTGGACAGGCTGGTGCATCACCAATAAAATGCAAAGCACTAAAAACCTGTATTGTACCAACAGGCTGTTTTCTCAAAGGAATGGTACAAGTTCAAGGGGAGGGCAGCCTGCCTGAGCCCTCAGATTCATACAGACTTATCTGCTGCAGGATCATACCTCAAGACAGGAATGCTCAGAGCTGTAGTTCAGAGAGAAATTCTCTTTCAGAGGTGCAGGTATCATTTAAAAACTTTCGTAAATTGAGAATTGTATTTTCTTTGTGCTAATAAGGTTGAAATCCCTTCAAGAAAAATGATTCTGAGTATATAAATGGCTGATGAATAATCCAGTTTGCAGCCCCACATTGAAGCATGACGGTTAGAATGATAGGCTCTTTGACTGAGAGAGACAGACTAGTGAAGTTTTTTATTTAGACATGTACAATTTGTTATGTGCACTTATCAGTATGAGACATTAAGGCTGACCTGTATAAACCATTGGCCTCCTGTGACAATGGCTTGTTGATAAATCAGAGGTTGCATATATAACTTGTGACACATGCTCTGCCTAGAAGCTTTCCCATGCAGCATAATTAGCCATTCCCAACTGGCTAGCTGACGTTCTGCTTTCACTCCTCTGTCCCAATATTTCTGGTAAATAGAGCTGTGTATGCTCTAGCGCTTATTTTTCTTTTATATATACTATATAAGGTATTTTAAGAGAAAACGCCATCGTGCAGAGTTAGGGTGATTGAAGATGAGACCATGTAAATTACAGTGAAATTTGCACTAGTGGTACCTGGACTAGTGAACACCTCCATCTGGCAACCTTCTCTCATAAGTGAGTATTTGAAGGAACTCCCAGAACTTCCTGTGCAATTTTGTTCCATCTTCATTTTAAGAATAACCACTCTTTCTTGTTCTTTAAATGGTTGTTTAAGATACTTTTTGGAAAATCTAGTGATGTTTTAAAGTGTTTGTTCCACGTAGGATTAATCCACTATTTTTCATCTTTGAAGACATAAATTTAAATCCCAATTTAGGTAATCAGGGAAAATGTGTGTTTGGCAGCTTAATCTTCGTTTGTCTGCATGCATTTTAGCAGGCCAAAGCTAATGGAGGTAGATGCGGGTAAAGATTGAAAGGCATTGACAGATTTATGGAGATGGTTTCCATAGCGCTGACCGATACTATACAAGGTTCAAGTCAGCGTTACTAGCCCATCACGTTTTTGAGCATTACGTTTGAGCCACTGTTTTTAAAAAAAGTTTGTTCTTATAGTGCCTTTTATCTGAAAGTTTCATAGCACTTCCCGTTAACTTATTTGATGTAGTATACAAAGCCGCCCTGCAGATTTTTTTAATTGAATTTAGCATATATGGTGTGCACATGCAACTTTAAATCTTGCGTCAGAGCTGTCACAGGTGGCATTTTGTAATTTTGTTTTTAAATCCACTTTTCTCCTTCTTAAAACTCTCTTCTCTTACAGAGTGCCTGCCCTGTTTGAAATCGCTGACAAAATCTCTTTGATCTCAGTGAGAGCACCACGGGAGCACATATATCTATTTTAATAACTTGAAATTTTATAGGCGGACACAATGAGACTAGTCTATATATGTGCTTGTTTTCGGGAGGTACCCCTGATTTCTGTGTGAGAGTTAAGCTTCATGCAAAAAATGGAATCTTCTCATTTTTAATGTACTGTAGATTTCATCTTTTTTTTTTTAATTGTGCCCTGGGATAAAGTTTTGCTATGTGACTTAGGACTTGGGCTCCTAAGTGCCTATTGACTTTCAATTGAGACTTAGGCACCTAAGTCACTTTTGATAATTTTATCTCTGGTGACCATTTAAGCAAGAGCCTCAAAATATCGCCCTCGCTAATTCTCTTGCCCTTTTTCCCTCCACTAAGGAAAGAAACATAATTCCCCAGAACAGGGACCTTTATCATAGAATCATAGGAGATTAGGGTTGGAAGAGACCTCAGGAGGTCATCTAGTCTAACCCTCTGCTCAAAGCAGGACCAACCCAACTAAATCATCCCAGCCAGGGCTTTGTCAAGCCGGGCCTTAAAAATCTCTGAGGATGGAGATTCCACCACTTCCCGAGGTAACCCATTCCAGTGCTTCACCATCCTCCTAGTGAAATAGTTTTTCCTAATATCCATCCTAGACCTCCCCCACTGCAACTTGAGACCATTGCTCCTTGTTCTGTCATCTGCCACCACTGAGAACAGCCTCTTTGGAACCCCTCTTCAGGTAGCTGAAGGCTGCTATCAAATCCCCCCCTCACTCTTCTCTTCTGCAGACTAAATAAGCCCAGTTCCCTCAGTCTCTTCTCATAAGTCATGTGTCCCAGCCCCCTAATCATTTTCGTTGCCATCCACTGGACTCTCTCCAATTTGTCCACATCCTTTCTGTAGTCAGGAGCCCCAAACTGGATGCAGTACTTTAGATGTGGTCTCACCAGTGGCGAATAGAGGGGAATAATCACTTGCCTCGATCTGGCAGTGCTTCTACTAATGCAGCCCAGTGTGCTGTTAGACTTCTTGGCAGCAATGGCGCACTTTGCTACTGCCACTTGGAATGAAGTGGAAATAAAGCATAGTGAACTGGTATTTGGTATAAAGGATTTAACACCTTTGGTGGTCGTCTTGCCCGACAATCAACAGATAGAAAGTCATCCTAACTTGTGACACTGATAACAAAAGTGTGGGGCTTTCTTAGACCAAATGCACCATGAAATTAGTTTACACTAGATTTAACAATTGTCTGCATACCACTCTTTGGGGTGATAGGACTCAACACTTCACTTTTTATGTTTATGCACAAGCTGAAGCACTTTGTGCTTTCCACAACCTTTTTTTATTTTTTTTTTATTTTTTTTATTTAACATTGATTTTTGGTTTGGAAGATATATTGTATTTTTCTTACTGTCTAAATCTGTATTATGGAAAATTAATATTTGGAGTGAGAAGCCTGTGGAAGATGTGGTCTCAGGGACATACTGTAGCTGATGCTACTGGACAAAGTGGCTGTATTTATAATATAATGTGATTTTGAAGTACTTTAGAAAGGATTACTCTCTGTAGTGTTAGTTACAAAAATTGCACTAAAATTCTTTCTTTTAAAAAGCAATAAAGTAAAATGACATTCCATTTTTATTAATGTTTCAGTCATTGTCTTCTGTTAACTTTATATATTTTTCCTTGTAATGCACTTGAGAAGACAGGTGGCCAAGTCAATGGAGTTGGATGGGATGCACATCCAATGCAGTATTTAGTTTCCGTGACTGCCTTCTTTCAGTTCTTTAGTCTTCCTCTGCCTGATTGACTTCTTGGGTCCAGTTGACCTCTTGCTGCCTGATCAGCTAGGCACCCATTCAGGAAAACATCTCTATTCAGGACATCATTTAAGCATGTGCTTAACTTGAAATGCATATGTACATCCCACTGCCTTCTGCATGTACTTAAAGTTAAACATGAGTGCTTTCCTGAGTTGGGTCTAAGAGCAGAAGGAATTGGGGAATGGGGCTGAGAAGGCAGTTCAGTTGCATATGGTAGCTGAAGGGAGTGCAAGAGGGTTCTCTATTCCTTAGGAACTGCTGGTAATACCTTCTTGTTCTCTTATTCCTGTAGTCCCCAGAGATGAACGTACTGTCTCCAGCCCTGTCACCAGCTTCCCCTGTCAGTCCTGCTCTCCAGCTCTCCTCTGTTTTCTGGCTCCAGTCTATGCACCTCCCTGACCTGACCACACCCCTTTACACAGGAGGATGTTATTACTAGGGGCTGCTCCTACACTCTTCTCCCAATTTCCATGTTGTTCCTGGCAGTGCCTGCATCTGCAAGGTTTGGATTCCCCTCTGCGGAAGGTAGTTGCTGCTAAATGCTATCTTTGGAGATGCCAGCTTTCACTTAATGGCAAATGGGATTTGATCTCTACTTCACCCAGGAAGGCAGGGGCCATCAATGGATAAAAGAGAAACAAAGAAAGAAAGGGGAAAGAGCTGGAATGCAAGTTCTGAGACTGGGCGTCCAGAGCCACGATTTCCAATGCCTAGGAAAATAAGCTTGGCATCTTGCCATTCTCACTGTTACCATCCCATGAGTCACACCTCACTGCTTTTCTTCTGCCTGGAGTCTTGTCTTGGGGGGTTTTTTGGCTTTGCAATTCACCTCTTGAAGCTTCCATGTTTAATCATTATTTCTAGTCCATATGACTCTAAAGAGAGCTTTCTGAACTTAAGACAGCACAGCTTTGACTCAATAGGCCTGCAGTTAAGGTTGAAACAATGGCTCGAAGCCGGTGGCATGAACACATTCAATCGGATATTAAGTCAGAAATTATTGATCATATTTTAAATAGCAACACACAATATTTCACTGCACAGAAATATCAAGCTAATGTTTTTATTCCATGTAGCTGAATGTTGCATACATGTGAAAGGATATTGCTATAAGCTTTCAAGTTCAATCAGATTTTATTTTTTGTGTTCTCTGTGTATGAATTTACTCCAGCCCACTATCACATCCTGCAGAATTACAACACCTTGCCTTCCAGAAAGTACTTCGTGAATTGAGTGATAATATTTTAAAGTTTCATTATAACCAGATGGCTAATCTCCCCCAGCCCTTCAATTTCAGTCTCCAATCTTTGAAATATGCCCCCACTACTTAACCTGACAGAACTCAGGTCCGAGTTGTCTCTGGACTAGACCAAGGATTTAATGCCCCAATGTGATGTCCTATTAGAGGATCTGTGCTAACCTGCAAGAAGTATTCTCTTTGTTAGGTAAACAAAGTGCTGATCACTATCACTATAGATCCCACAATATTTTTCACAAGGACAAGTATGTTAATTTCATCATCCTGGCCAAACTTCAGTTTAATTCTGTCTCCCTAAATTTCTCCCTTTGCTTCTGTGTTACAGAAATTATTCTGTCATTGCAGACTTGTTTTTCTTGAAGGGAATGAAAACCATGTCTATAGTCTATACATCATTTCCGCCAATAGATGGTGCTAGGCGACAGACATTTATTTGGCTTCTAATTTCCCAACACCCATGAACTTTCTTTGACATGGGATAACAAAAGACAAAATTCACATTATAGGCTGTAGCTGAAGGTGCTGATTAGAAAGTCTTAAAGATAATGTTCCAATTTACTTTCTCTCTGTAGGAAAAAAGGTAGTAAGAAACGTACTTCAAAATATTGTGAGTCGGTAACTGTATGGTATGCGTTTACTTACTGCTTTTCATTCATAGATCTCAAAATGCATTTAAAAATAAGCATCATCCTGTTTTATAAATTAAGTAATTGAAGTACAAAGAGGTTAAGACCCAAGTTTCCAAAAAATGGCCCTTAATTTTAGGTGCCTCAGTTTTGGGGTATGCAATTTAAACACTTGGGGCTGTCTTTTCAGTCAGACTGAGTACCCACTATGCCAGCTGAAGTCAGTGGAACATGCAGGTTCTCAGGAGTTGTGAGAAATCAGGGGCCACTTTTGGAAATTTGACCCTAAGTGACTTGCTCAGTTAAAAGTCGCTGATTTAGTCCTTATCAGCAAAGGAAAGAGAGAGTGAGTAAACCAAACTAACCTTCTACATGCATAATGTTATCACCTTTTTTTAAAGTCACAATTCAAACTTAATGCAAACCCCCAAATCATAATCTCATGATGGGGAAAATTTGGACCCGGATTCAAATGTGAAAATTCCAGCACAGGCTCATTTTTAATTCGGATATGACGAGAGTGAGGGAGTATATGCTGATCATTCAAATAGATGTAAAAGGGAAAAAACCCAAGATGCTGTTGAAAAATGAATTCAAAATTATTTGTATAAATTAACATTGTAGCATCACCTCACTCCATCATAAGCCAAAGAGAAAAAGATGGCCATGCACAGGTGACTGATTCCCACAATAACTAAACATGGCCACAGTTCTTTTTGCAAAAATCAACATCTCACAGTAGAGAAATTATCTTGACGTGGGCCTTTGACTGAGACTTTAAAAAGATCATCTTTCCATCTGCATACAATTGAGAATTTGCATTTGACAGACGCGAGAACTCCACATAACCTGAACAGTAGAAAAGGATTACAGTAACTGCAGCAAAATTTAGGAAAGTTTGAGCCATCCAAAAAAACCCCCAAAACAACCCTCAAACATAAATAAAACTAAAACTGCCAGCTCTAAACTGAGATTAGAAAGACATGGGTGTTTTAGCAGCAGTAATAGTAATTTATTTATTTTATGGTAGTATCTAGTGACTCCAACTGATGCCCCATTGTGCAACATGCTGTACAAACAAAAACAAGAGATGGTTCCTGTCCCACAGAGCTTACAATCTAGAAAAAGACAAAACAGACAAAGGAAGGACTAATATCCCCATTTTACTGAGGGGATACAATGAGACCAAATGAGCCACCCAAAGTCACAAGCAGTGCTGAGAACTGGACACAGATTTCCTGAATCCGACTCCATGCCTCACCGTGACACCATCCGCCCTCAGCCTGTGATGAGTGTTATAACAGTTCTGCTGCATTTCCACAGCAGCCACAAACTGAGACAGAGGAGGCATCAACTCCTCTGAGGGCCCAATCCTGATAACACTCAGCACCTATCTACTCCCATTGAGATGAATGAAAGTTGCGGGCATTCATTGCACTGAAGGTGCTCAGCACCTTTCACTGGTTATATGCTGGGGGAAAAATGCTGATAGGATTACTCTGGAGCTAGTGTCCTTCACCTATCTTTACTGCCCATTTTCCATGAACTGAATGTGTTTCAGAATCTGCTTCTGTAGCTAGGTCTTCCTTTTCTGATCCTGTTCCAGCCTTCACAACCCCTAACCGCATCCTACTATCCTGGCCATTCTAACAATAATCTGCATTGATTAATGTATTTGTCTTGCAAGGTCTATGGGACAGAGGCATAGTGCAATTTTCAGTGCTATTCACATTAAAAATCTGATCTAGACAAGCAAAATTCAATCATAAATAACATCTTAAATGTACTAGAATATTTTTAAACATTCTCTTCATTGTATGAGGTTTTTAAAACATTCTTAGTTGGATAATTAAATATCAAACTTGGGCTATTTGGTTCCAGAGCTGATGGTTCCAGAGCTGATGATGATAAAAGGCACATTTTCCCCTTAGTAGTAAAAAGAACATAATTGTCAGAGCATTGCTAAAAGTTGTTCATAAAAGATGTTTTCTTTTGCATCTTGGGTTTAGTATTTGCTGTAGTATTTCATCCAGTTAATTATATGGGCATGCAACCCAAAGGATCCACACCAAGTTTTTAAAATAGATCCCATTGTCCAGTCAGATGGTTTAGAATACTAATTTAAATCTGTAGTTTATTATTGATAGTTCTACTTCAGCTGTTTTCAGTATGGCTGATTCGGAGATGTATTTTTATGCCTTTCAGCTTCTGATGCCCACCTGACTATTCGCGGTGGTGGCATTGGTCTTGTTGATCTAACATCTTCAGTCAAATTTTCTTCACTCACTGTTCCAAATCTTGGTCTCGATAGCAGTGGTTGCCTGAACCCTCCGGATGCTTGAGCTTCATTGTCCGTTTCTCTGCGATCTACTCTTCCATCCTGGTCTCCATTAACTTCATTTCTCCACTCCATTCTAAATTGCCGCAGTGGCTGCTGCTGGCTCTGGTCGCGCAAAATTTTTCGTGCTCTGGGTTTTAAATTGAGCACTGTGGTAGGAAGCTCCAATTCAGAGTCACTGCTGTCAGCACCCCCTACTGTTAATTTTAAAACAAAAATAAAATGTTAGTTGAAGAATATCACTGTCTACACAGTGCTGTAAAACAAAATAACTGAGCCATGCACAGTATCAACCACAAGAAATAAAAATGCTTATCTGTATTTTGAAATTCACAGCCATTTTGCCTGTTTTCCCAGAAATTTGCACAGATAGAATTTTGCACTTGTGCTCAGTTGGCTGAATTTTTCACAAGCATTTGTGACATTTCCTTATACATTTCCAGTTATTCTAGACAGCAGTCCCATGTGCTCCCTTCCACTTACACGAGGGAAAGGGAATTCAGACATATGGATGGGGCTTCTAGGGCACTTGGGGTCGCAGGGCTTGGACCATAGGGCTAAATATTGCAGCGTAGACATTCAGGCTCAGACTGGAGCCTAGGCTCTGAAACCTGTGATCGGGGTGGGTCTCAGAGCCCAACTGACCCAGGCCCTTAGACTCAGTGACCCGGGTTTTTTATTGCAGTGTAGATGCATCCATAGGTTACATCTACACTTCGAGCTGGAGGTGTAATTCCCAACTCGGGGAGACATATCCGCACTAGCTCTGATTGAGCTAATGCACTAAAAATAGCGTCGCTAAAAATAGTAGTGTGAGCAGTGGGATGAGCTAGCTGCTCCGGTACAATCCCATCTGAAATACTAGGCGTGTACTTGGGCAACTAGCCCCTCCCACAGTGCCACGGCTACATTTCTGTTTTTAGCACACTAGCGAGCTTGGAGGGTATGTCTCCTCAAGCTGGAATTTATACCTCCAGCTCAAAGTGTAGCAATGTCCATACTGGGAAAGTGTCAGGTCTGCTGCATTTACTCCCTCCCCAGCCCTGAAGAACTCCCACTGGGAGTGTTCCACAGATATTGCTTTGGTAGGGTTTGTATGGGCAAGAGGGGTGGATGAGCTGCTCTTTGCGATGTTTTGCCCTCTCTGTGCAGCCGTTATTACACTGGGCATCCTTGCCTAAGTAAATAGTACTCAAATCACTATAAAGTCAGCCTCTGTGCATGTACACTTCTCCCTGAAGGAACTGCATGGCCCAGGGTGGAGGAGGTCCAGAGAAGCAGCACGAAGGGACCAACCCTCCACCAGACAAAGGATCTTCCCTAGGGATCTGTGGAGGTGGTAGGTCATGTCTCCTCCTCTCTACGCCACCAGAAGGGACAATGTCAAGGAAATACCATGTAGTAAATCTTACAGTTTCCAACCCCTCAAACCCCTTCTCATTGGTCTCCCCAGGGAAGAGTACAAATTGTCTCAATGAAAGCTGTGGTAATTTATCAACAAATAATCTTAAATGGTCACTGTCTGGTAGTTTAAGTTGATAATATTCCTGAAGATAGATATAGATCAAAATGATTTTCCGTTTAGCAGCATTCCTTTAAATTTCTTAATATTTTCCTCAATATTTGCATACTTTCCATAATTTTAATACTTCCATATTTTATAGCATTTACTATTTACAAATGAATTGTGGTATTTCCTATACTTAAGTCAGTTATGGTGCTTTAAATCTATTTTTAATAGTATTTAAGAGGAGTACATTGTGGGACTGTCATAGGAATGGTTCCCATTAGTACTCTTCACAGCATTTCTCTTGCATAAAGGAGGAAGAGGTCAACAAAATATATCCTCATATAATTGTCCATCCACCCACATAATTTCACAGAAAGAAAACCTTTCTCCATCTCTGGTGGCAGGCTTATTTCTTTTTTTTCTAAATGTGTCAAATTATATATTTTTTGACAATTGAATAATCTTGAGGCACATTTCCTTTTCAGTGTTTAATTTTAGGTGACAGTGGATGACCTCTGTAGACAGAGCTACAGAATAAAAGGCATCACTACACTCCAGGAGAGCAAAGACATAATTACCAACTTGCAAGGACATGGTCCATCGCTAAACTTGTGGGGGGGTCATATTCCACTAATTATGGTGGGCAGTATGGTCTGGAAATGTCACTGAATCTAAATGTAGGTTTCAGAGTAGCAGCCGTGTTAGTCTGTATCCATAAAAAGAAAAGGAGTACTTGTGGCACCTTAGAGACATGCTTGAATAAATTTGTTAGTCTCTAAGGTGCCATAAGTACTCCTTTTTAATCTAAATGTATTGCATCTTCCCAGGGGTAGCTCCTGATTGTTACTTTACGTGGGAGAGAATCAGATGGAGCTCATTCTATCTACTTATAAATTATAATAAAAATAATATAGAGGGCAAGCCAGAGATGTTCCATTGAAACCATTTTTCTATGGAAAACTCAGATTTCAACAAAACGAAATTTTTCACAAAGGCTGTCTACTTTCCATGGAATATTAAAAAAAATTTGGTGAGAAACCAAATGCCTAAACACCGGTTTGGCAAACACTGAGATATTTGGGGAGTGAAATACACTACAATGTCCAGAAAGACACATCACCCAGAGGGAGTCAAATTCATTCACTGACCAGCATTCTGAGCCAGTTGCCATAGTAACACTCAGCTTGTTAATAGTGCTTCATTTATAGCACAAAAAGCACTTTGCAAAAGAGAGTAAGTAGTATCCCCATTTTGCAGATTGAGAAACTGAGGCACAGAAAGACACATTGATATGCCCAAGGTCAGTGGAAAAGTTAGGACACTCACAGTCTATTCCCAACTCCTGCCAGATGTTCAATGACCTAGCCACTGGTTATGGCTACTGTTCACCTGGTTTGGACTAGTTGTTCTCTTTGGACAATAGTCTGTGGATCTAAGATTTCATTCTTTCTAATGCCTGTGACAATGACTCTGATCTGCTATGTATGGGTTGTAATGCAGAGAAGATACTCATTTTTTAGCATCAAAGTTTGGGGTGAAAGGAGAAGCAGGCCAGATGTTAGCATCTAACCTCATCTTTATGGGGGAATCTTTAAAGGAGATAATCCCTATGGTGAACATATAAACAGAGAAAATCATAGACACCGAAACACAACAGGGGCCTGATCCTACAAACCTTCACTCACGGGACTAGGCTTGACTCATATGTGCCTGTTCCCACTGAACTAAATCATAATCTCTTACTGATTTCAGTGGTACAGAACTGCTACCATGCGAAATCTCGTTCACTTTTATGGAAGTAGTTATGTAAGGACTACTCTCATGAGTAAGGGTTTGCAGGATTGGGCCTTAAATGCAGATATCCCTTGGTATTAAGAAAAAGGGAATCATGGGGAAAAGGTGTTTGTATTTTGAAGACATGGCCTAAATATTTTGCTTTTCAAATCTTTGTTGTCCTGATTTACTTATTTGTGTTGTTTCTTCTGACTCCCTTTTCAAATGATGTGACCACTTTTCTCTTCCTCTCACCCACTGAATATAGAGAGTGGAATCCTGGGCTCACTGCAGTCAATGGCAGAACTCCCACTGGCTTCCACAGGGCCAGGATTTCACCCACAGGGTCCAGGCTCTTGTTCTCACCATTCCCCCCCAGCTCGCCTCCAATTAAATATATTCTGCCACCACCAAACTTTATTGGAGCAAAAAAGCCACTTTAATTCAGCTAATTATCAATAACTTATTTCATCTTAATTTGTAATTAGCACTGGCATGTCTTAATAGCCCCATAAGAGCAGTATTTGCAATGGCAAAGTAACACAATACCATCTTAGGCAGTGGTCCCCAAATTGTGGGGCACGCCCCACCTAGACAGCCGCGGAGGAACATTCAGGGGGGCATGCAGCGGGGTCTGGGCCAGCTTCCACAGGGGGCAGGAAGGGAGTGCCATCCAGGCCCACGCTGCTCCCAGCCCAACTCCGCCCCCAGCTGCAGCTCCACTCCACGCCCAGCTTTGCCCTTATTCCTTCTCCACCCCCAGTTCAGCCCCCAGCACCACCTTCAGCCCAAGCTCCTCCGCTGAGACTACTGTGCAGTAATGGGGGGGTTGGTGTGAACAGATTCCATTCCTGGTAAGGGGGTTGGGGGCACTGTTCCTTCTAAGCTTCAAAAATTTGCACAGAAGAAATTTTTTGCGCACACAAAATAACGTGTCAAAAATTAGAGGGAACCTTGGCTGGGGGGGAAAGTGACAGGAAAAATATGGGCACCACTGCTCTAAGGTGACATTACAAAAATACTTCCTCTTCAGCTGAATAGTGCTGAGGTCTCAAAAACAACTGAAGAAGTTACTGAATCTGTAGTTTAGGAGCAAGGATATGGGCACAATCCTGCAAACCCTCACCCAAGCAAGTAGTCCTTACTCATGTGAGTAATCGCGTTGATGTGAACGCTATGGCTTGCACGTGTAAGGATTACTCATATGGGTAAATGTGGCCCTATCTGGGGAGTCTGTCCATCCCAAATATGCCATATAGTAGGCCGTGCTGCCGTTGGTATCAGAACATGTTGCATTACCTCTAAAAGATGTTTTATTCCTTATTCGTAATTTCTCTGGCAGTTTAGCGTCTTTAGGCAGGGACAGAAACCGTGCTGCTTTGGAGAGAGCCTGTATAAATAAATGCAGGAAGTGTTAAATTATAGTAGAGTGAAATATCACATAATGAACACCAGAAACACAAGGGAGATGTCTGAAAGAGTTTGTCTACTTTATGAAAAGAGCTGAAGGTTAAGCTGAGGTTAGTAAACACATGATAGTTGATCATGATCTTTTCCCACCAGAGACCCGGGTTAATCTTTTGCCTCAGTTTAGCTGGCTGAGGCCTGCCCTACCCAATGAGAAGCCTAAGGTTAATGTCAGCCAGCTAAACTGAAATAAAATATATTAATATGCATCTATACTAGAGAAAAGGTCTGGATAGGTCAGAGTTAGTTACATGTTCATTAATCCCAACCTTTCCTTGACCACTTTTGCTAATGTAGGAAAACCCAAAGTCTTTCTATACACAATCCCTGTTTAGAACTTTATTACTTAGTTATTAAAATTAGCTCAAAGTTGAAAGTTGGCTTACAAACTCTCAGAGCAGGAATAAATCTAGGCCCTGATCCTGTAATCACCTATATATCTGAGTAACTTGATACATGTGAGTAATCCCAGTGAGGTCATGGGGCAACTCATTGCATAGAGTTAAACACATGTAAGTGTTTACAAGAGCAGGGCCTAAAGACCTAGCTCCTGCAAGGTGCTGAGCCATTAAAATCATGTGGAGTTGAAGACACTCAGCAACTAGTGGTAGGTAGCTTACTGCATAGGACTCTTAATTTTTTATCTACAATTTCTCAAGTGAATCCAGTTTGTGAATCACTGTCAAGAGAATTTTTTATATAACTTTTAAAATCTGCCCCCCTTTCCTGTCTACCCATCCCACTCGTGTACCCAAAAGAAACTTGAAATTGAAATCCGTTTCCTATCAGACATTTGTCCTCTGGATACTGCAATGCTACGCATGAGCCCTGAGCTGAAGGCATATTGGTTAAGTAAAAAAAATCCAGCATTATTTAAGAAAAATTATTTTAAAATTTACTGTCTGTGCATTTTGACAATCTGACTTGGACCCCCTGTTCCTTTTCCCACCCACAAAATTTCTTTGTCCTGTATTTCTCTCTGGCATCCCTGACTAGTAAATCAGTTATTTGCATGATCAAGGCAATGTGTAGCCATGGCTGCAGTGACAGAAAAATACTGTGATTCCAGAACAAGGTCCAGTATTACACTAAATGCCATGGTAGCCTCAATAATGATAACCAAATACAGTAATTCTCGCAGATGTCACTCTGATCTCAGCTGTAACAATGAGTACAGTAATTACAAAGTAACCATGGAATGCAACAATAAATATTCAAAGAATGGTTAATTTTCCATTCTCCTAAAGTGGGTAGATGGATTGATTTCAAAGCAGCTGCCAGTGTGGCCTCTGCTGGAAGACCCTTTCCCCCTAGTCTTTCAGATATGACCGGAAGTTTGTGATTATTTCAGTACAGGTTGACTCAGCCCTTCACATCATTTGAAGCAGAATAAATTGCATACCATGCAATTTACTTGGTGGGGAGAGGGGTCCTTTATGTGCCTCCTCAAAGCTGGAGGTTTTATATGCCCTCTGTGGATATTGCAGAACGCCTGGCACTTTTCAAATGAGGGGGTTGGTCTGCTGAGCTTGGTCAAAATTTCTCCTCTTTACATTGTTGTGGAGCATCCTATGGACAGATTTTCTGCCTCAGTGCCACTGTCTATCTCAGCCAAGCAGGCTCTATTAGCATACAGCTGTGTGTCTGTCATGCTATGTGTATGAAGTTTGTGAAGTTCTTTTTGTGGACATTTCAGATGACAGCTGCAATAGAACCTCACCCTACAACATGTTCCACCCAGATGCAACTGCATGGCTCTCTGTGGAGGTAAATGGGGCTTTGCACAAGCTCCAGGGCTCGTGCACAGAACAAGGTGCAAGATCAGAGCCTAAGTGTCAGTATTACAAATGACTGATTTTTACATGTTCCCTTACACATTCAAATTTTCCTGTGTTTCAGGGGGACATTTTGCATGATATTTAGCTATGACGAGTTCTTTTCTACAAACATACTAAAATGCAAATACCTGTTTGTCCCTAGACAGGCTGCAGGTTTTCTTTACACTCTCCCTCAGGCTGTGCCGGCGACGGATAAGAATTTCTTTGGCCTGTTTTTCACTTGCATCTGCAGCCAGGCTGTGTCTGTTATATGACATTGTCTGAAAAATAAAGGCAGTGGTAACATTTTCAGAAGCACAATGGCAAATGCATTGAAGATTTATAAACAGCACAAAGTGCACTCTTTGCTTTAATGTTCTATTAAGTGTCACAAATATCTTGCAAACCAAATCACATTAAACATTGATTAAGAACAATCTGAGTGATTAGGTCAATGTTCCTTTAGTCATCTGTTCCGCAGGCGTTCTGTTCGGCACCTGCCTTTGTTAAATCTGCCAATATTTATCATGAAAAAGAATTGGGGGGAAATGGCTTCATACAGTGTTTATGCCAGACTCACACTAGCTCATTCAGTGTGTCAATAGAGGACACTCGTTTGAAGGTGATAAGATCAGTCACCAAAGGGGGAGAATATTTTCAGCTCCAGCCAGCTCCTCATTTGAACACCTTCCAAAAACACAGACACACGAGCCATTTTAGCCACAGGAGGGTGTAAGTACCGTGTCCTTTTTGCTTTTAGTTCACGACTTTCTCAGCTCATCAATTCGTACTCTCAATAGAAACAACCGCACAACCACTGAAAATGAGCAGAGCAGTCTCACATCAAGAGCTGACCAAAACACTGGCATGACAGAACTGGGACAAAACTGGAGTTTGGTTTCATGGGGCTGTGTGCACATGACCCTTCAAAAGTAAAGTAAATAAGCTGGATGTAATGTAACAATAATATTTAGCAGCCATACAAAGGTATAAACACCAGTAAAGCCCTTATGGCTTATTGTGAACATAAAAGAGACAGATCCTCAAGTGGCATAAATCCAAATGGAGCTCCACTGATTTTCACCGGCTGAGAATCTGGTCTGAGAATGGATTTTACAGATAACCTTTACATTCAAAACTGATGTGGGACATTCTATTAAGTATAACTTCACCCTTACTCGATGTCGTATTTGATAGAGATTCTTTGTTAATATTTCTCGCATATTATCCATTTCAGCAGGGGAAAGCGGCCTTACTTTATCTTCCAACAGATAGTCACTGTTGCAAAGTAGAAAAAAAAAGAGAGCTAGAGAGAGAAATGCTTAATACCTGATCATACAAATTAAAATTACCAATTTTCTTCCTTAGAGATAAAAATAACATTTTACACGGGGGGGGGGAGGGAATTTTTTTTTTTTTACAAGATGAAGGTGTAATCCTGACTCAAAGCTCAAAACTCACCCAAAAATGTCATGCTCTCTCAAAATTCTATACAGGTTGGATTAAACTACAGATTTGATTGAGGTACTTTTCAAAGTGCCCCTGAAACCTCCTTTCCAGCTGCTGTACCCAGGGCTGGCCCTAGACTAAATGGACCCCCCCCACACACACACACCCCCAATTTGTTAAACTTCTGAATAACTTACAGCAACCTGAGCCCAGCGCCCCCAAGCCCAGCACCCCGGGTGGTCGCCTGCCCCTAAATCCGGCCATGGCTGTACCAGCTGCTTTCAGAAGACCAGGCACTTTCCCAAAAGTTAGACTCAGCTCCCTATGGGAATGTGCTGCACTCTGGGATACTTGTGCCATCAGGCTCTCCAACCTGAAAGAGCAAAGGTCACCTTCAGTCTCTGTGGGCTGAAGGTGAAACTGAGCAACAATGAATCCCTTCACTTCTCTTAGTGGGGCAGTGCCCAAGCGACCCCAAAGCTACAGCCATCACTCTCACTGATAGTATTCATTTCATATTCATTGTGGGGAAAATGGTAATTGCACAGTCAGTGTCAGGCAACACTAGGATACCAGCCTTAAAGAAGAGATGATCCCTGTACACAAATGGTGTAGTATAATAAACCCACACACCTACATGGAGGTTTATCCACACTGGCTTTACTCACTTGAGAGAATCTGAGGATGGGACTGTACTTATCATCCCACTTTCTGCCATCTCAATGGCGTGTTTGATTTCCAGCTTCTTGTACAGGGAAACAATGCTTGATTTGGGCTGGTTCTCCCGGATTAGAAGTCTCCGCAGGAACTTATTGTCAAATTTTTTAAACCTGTGGGGGAGGCAAACCAACCCGACCAGTTAGATTCTGTTACAAATAGTTTGGGAAAGCAAATATTCCACGGCTGCAGCGATGGGGATGGAGGTTACTCCCTGCAGGATGGATTTCTGGCATGTCTATCAAATATCATTGAATGAGGTAATCAAGGATCAAGTAAATCTTTCTTTTTGCTGGGACTGGCCTGTGTTTGGGCTCATACATTCATCCTCTAACAGTGACCTTTAGCTTTTAATTGTGTTGGCTTATTGACAATTATTATTTTTAATTAGCCGTTTGCCTAAAAGACAAAGGGAGCAGTAAATATTACTGTAATAGCGACAAAAAGGCCTTGGCTTAAACTCATTGCCTTTCATGCTCTGAACTTTTAATGGCCCCCTGAAAAAGAACATTCAAATTTGTTAGAAGTTCTCGCCTCTAGTGCAGCAATTGGATGCTTACTGAACCACTATTGATCCTCCTTCTCCTTACTAAGTTTGAAATAAAACCATCCAGAACCGGGCAACAGACAATCCGCTGTTCAGATATTCAATTCTTTCAGGCACCTCAAAGTCAACTAGTTCCTGAGTCTTCCTGTGATAAGAGCCAAAGGATTCTGACTGGTTTCCACCAAGCAAGGAGCTAACCCTGTGCTTCAACATTACAAAGCCATACAGGCTGGAATAGCAAAGCAGGCTGGGGACTACAGGTTTAGACAGACTCTCAAAAGCCATACAGAAAACATTGCAAAAACAGCCAGAAATGGGAAACGAATAGTGTGAGGTGATGGAATTCCACAGCCATGGGTCAGAGGGCTGGGTTTTTTACCTAGCCTTAGGGTTTTGTTCTGTTTTCCTGTAGTTTTGTAAAACTGTTTTGTCTCACGGTGTAACCCACGCATGCTAAAACCAAAGCAAACAGGAGTAAAACCCTGAGGCGTCAATCTGCTGCCTGACCGGCTGCTTTTGCAATTGGTGGGCCAGCTCATCCACTCAGCCAACTTAGTCTCCCTTCTACAGTGAAGAGTTTTAAATAACATTCTTACTTATCTTTCCAAAAGTTGTGACCCCAGTGTCCGCACACATCTTCAATTCCCGTCTTCACATGATCAAAGAACTAAAGGCAAAAATACAGATTCATTATGAATTCCCACAGACATCATTTAGCTTGCTCTTAGATATGACATTTTAACAATAGCTTAGTTAAATCACTGAAGTCTTGTCTATATTAGAAAAGTTGCACCAGTTTAACTCAATCAATTCAAAAGTCAATCAAGTTAAAACAGTGCAAATCTGTAAAGTAGAATCATAGAACCACAGGGTTAGAAGGGACTGCAAGGGTTAATAGATGCACTTAAACCAGTTTAGTCTGTGTTGAAATTGCTTTAGGTTGACTGGAAGGATTGTCAAGTGCTTCAGGCACTAGCCTAGGACTCAGGAGACCTGGCTTCAATGTCCTACTCCACCACAAACTTCCTGTGTGACCTTGGGGCAAGTCACTTAAGGTACATCTACATTGCATCTGGGAGCAATCCTCACAGCCCAGGGGCACAGATTTTTGTTAGCGGGATTCATGCTAGCGTATATAAAAATAACGGTGTAGATGTTGCTTTGATGTTGTAACTTGGGCTCTCAAACTGGGGTGTGTGGGAGAGGCTTAAGAGCCTGAGCTCCAGCCCCAGCAGCAAAGTCTACACGGCTATTTTTAGTATACTAACGTGATCCCCGCTAACACAGGTCTGTGGACTTGGGCTCAGAGGCTCGCTCCTAGATGCAGTGTAGACATATCATCAGGCTTAGGCCGTTAAAAGCATTTAGGCTCCTAAATTCCACTGAAATCAACTGGAGTTAGGTACCTGAACACCTTTGAGGATCTGAGCTTTCATCGCTCTGTGCTTCAGTTTTCCATCTGTAAAATGGAGATAATAGCACTTCTCTACTGCTCCGAGGTGTGCTGTGGGTAAATACATTACAAATTGTGATGCAGCCAGAGTGGGATTCACAAATGTATTTAGGCACCTAACTATGGGAGTATGTATCTTAGATTCAGAGAGAAATTGATGTAAGGTAGGGGTAAACGTGTTTAAGTGTATCTACATTAGGGTTTGCACTGATTTCACTAGTTGAAGTTAATATCAGTTTAGTTAAACATGTGCCACTGTTCTAGCATAAGCAAGTCCTAAAACTGCAGCAAATTCATATATAAAGCGTAAAAGGAATGTAATTTTAGCACAGCAGATCAACAATTTAGAAAATGAACACTCCAAAGGCTAATATATATACAAAAGAAAGTTTATCTCCTTGTGGCACAGGCTTATTACAGGTCAAATCTGGTCCTACTGAAGTCAATGGGAGCTTTGCAATTGCCTTCAATAGAGCCAGGATTTCACCCTATAATGCTGAAGTTATGGCATACCCGATTGTAAATTTCTTCACTGACAGCTGGCTGCTTTTTATTCGATCTTTTAACATCAAGAAACTCCACCAGTGGGCGAATTGTTATTCCCTGTACAGAAAACAGAAAAAAAATCCTTGTTTATCATAGACATAAAGGAGTAGAGACATACATTTCAGTCATATGCCTTCTTTTTTTTCAGTCAGAACTGTGACAACCAGCCTGAGGGTCCTCATGGCTCCCCAAAGACAAGTATGGTACAGTAGTTTCAAATATGAATTCACCCCTGTAATTAGCAAGTGTTGCATTTAGTCGGCAAAGTGCTCTCTCACATAACACAGTCCCCACTAGCAAATCAGAAATGAAGGGAATCTCCAAACTAAGATTGATGTCCATAAAAAAAGGATGCATTCATCTGACAAATCCTATTAGTGACATGGCACTTGCTAACGGCAACCATTTTTTTCCAGTAAAAGTTTTTCAAGAATTCCACGATGAAGAAAAACAATCAGCTTTTGAAACCAGAAGCAAATCTTTCATAATTCAAACACAGATTTGTTACATTCTCCATCAGCTATTGTTTTAGAAATTAAAATTCAGGGCTGACTAAATAGTAATATGGAAATTAATATCCAAGAGTAGGTGACAGTGGAATTTCTGGTTAGTATTTATCCTCAGTTGGTTATTTTAAGAGAAGGCACCAACTTCTGGCTTGCCCAACATGCTGTGTTGGCTTTTAACATTTACTTATGGAGGAAATGTCTTCTTTTTATTTTAATGCTACTTACACATTAACATAAGCTGTTAATAAATACCTGACACACCTTTGCTGCCTAGCTGCTGGCTACACTGCATTTTTAGGTATGGTCATGTGACAAAACCCTCTGAAAAAGGCTCATTCAGGCAGATTAAACATTTTGATTTTCTTCTCAAATGCTTCTTCACAAAACATCTGGGAAACAAAACCTGACAGGAGGAGAGTTCTCACCTGAATGAAAACGGTAAAGAATATCACCACAATAGTAGCAGTAATGAACAATTTCTTTCTGGGGATCACAGCAGCAGGAAGCAGAAAGACAAGAGAAAAACAGATGGCTCCTCGGAGACCTCCATAGGCAATAATGAACTGGTCCTTAAAAGTTAGAGGAATTGTCCGGAACACGTTAATGATCTGAGTCAAAACAAAAACACCTGAGGAAAGGATGAAGACAATAGTCTTAGGGAAAATTGAGGTGACATGGAAAGCCTCATCATTACTGATATTTATTTTTATGACACAGAGTTTATTTGTTTTTGTGTTTTTTTTTTTAAGAAAGGAAATGTCTGTTTACCAGATTGAGAGATTTTTAATTTAAAATGTTGGTAACATTTTCAAAAGTGCCTAAGAGACTTAGGAGCCAAGTCCTATCTTCAAAAGTGACTTAAGCACTCCAGTGGCTAAGTCTCATTGAAAATGAATGGGCTTTAGCTCCTAAGGGCCAGATTTACAAAACTATTTAGGCACCTAGGTCCACCCGGTGAAATTTATATAAGCATGAAAGCTGGTTAGGTGCCTAATTCCCACCTATGGGAGTCTATGGGAGCTCAGTTAAACTCCTAAGAGCTAGATTCACAAAGGAACTTAGCCATAGTGGTGCTGTGTGTCACAACACCTAACTGTTAGACAACTAGAAATCACCAGCATTCACAGTCAGTTCCCCAGCCAAGCTAGCCTATGGGAGATGCTGAGGAGAGGGTTGTGTCCTAAGCCCTACCTTTCTCAAGCTCAAAGAGTTAGACACCTAAATCCACATTGGATAGAGGAACCTCCCTCTGCTTTGGATTCTCAGCTGTGAACTCCCTTGAAATTAAATTCCTATGTTGTTTTCTGCAAGAAGCCAGAGGGGAGAAGAAAGAGGAGCTCCCACGTAGCTTTTAGTTCAGTGGCACAATACTCACCTGGGATGTGAAAGACCCCTGTTTTCAAGTCCTCCCTCCCCTTGAGGGGGAAAAGGGGATCTGCCACTTCTCAGGTGAGTACCCTAGTCACTGGGCTATGGGACATTCTGATACGGAGGTTCCCTCACTCTCCTGTTGAAGCTGTTCCACTGTTCCATATCATTAAAGAGGTACTGAAGGAGAAGGAGAGGACCTTGGGTCTCCCCCGTCCCTGGTGGACACTAGGTGTCCTAAACACCAGACTATAACTGAGCAATTCTCAGCTTTTGTGCTTTCACTCTCTCTGGTCCAATGACCCTTTAATTATTTATCCACAGTGGAACAGCTTCAACAGGAGAAACTAAGCCCCACATCAGAATACCCCATAGCCAGTGGTTAGAACACTCCCCTGAGAGCCAGGGGATCCCTGTTCTAATCCCTTCTCCTCTCAGGGACAGAGGGGACTTAAGCTGGACATCTCCCACATCCCAGATGAGTACCCTAGCCACTGGGCTAAAGGTTATGAGGGAGCTTCTCCTCCTCTTCCTCCTCCCCCCATTTTGTGTGAGGCCTGATTCAGTAAGCAGACTGGATTGGGCCTGCAGGAGAGTTAGGTGGAGAAGCACCTATCTTCCTCTGGTTTGTGCATTACTCCAGAGTTTAGGCATACAGACACCTAACGTGAGGCTGCAGTGCGCATGTGCAGAGGTAGAAACATAGGTGTCTACAGAACTTTTAATGCAAAAACTCAGGCACTGAGCAAGTTTGACACCTATAGGGTTTGGTGGCAGCTGAGGGGGGTGGGGCTTGTGAATCCCGGTAGGGCCTGATTCTGAGATTTAGGTGCCTAAATGCACGTTTCACTTGTAAAGAATGCTCAAGAACAAAGTTGGATGTCAAGACTTTCTTACCCAGTGCACGCCAGATCAAACAGAAGAGGAGGGTGAAGCTAACAAAGGCCCAATTCCATTCATGGTTTTTTCCAACCGTGGACACTCCCATGAAAATAAAGATCAGGGTCTCACTGACACTGCTCAGCATCTTCATGAAATACTTTATGGTTGTGTAGGACTTCTGGGAAACATTCTCCTCCACATACTTATTCATGGTCATGGCACAAGCTGTTATCCTGCAAAGTTAAACATTAGCATTTAGTTTATTTTTTAAACCCACTCATCTAAAGAGAACCCTACTGCAATGTTCAGCTGGGAAGGACTCCCTTCGATATTGGTCATCTCTTAAATAAAAAGCATAATTAATTCTACCAATGACCTATTTTCAATTATATATGTAGAATGTATTTATCGAGGGTTTTTTTTCACAGAGATGTGTTTTCTAAAGAAGTATTAGTTTAGAGAATCATTTCTGACAGGCTGATCCACACAGCTAAAATGAAAGGCCCTCTGCACGGTCACTCAAGATTCTAATGGTGAGCTTTCAAAACAACCCCTTCAAAGAAACACAAAGCAAGACATCACACCTGTCCTTCAGCATATGTATGTTGCCAGCATGAGTGACTGAAATGGGGATGCTCATTACAATCATCCAACATATGAGGGAGGAAGCAAAGCTTACTAAGACAGACATAGACAGCAAGGGCCAAGGACCTAGTAGTTTCTCTCTATTAAAGAACAACATCCGTATTTCTCCCTTATTCCTCCATGTCCTCTGATAACAGGTATTTCTATGTCCTTGTCCATGATGGTCATAACTCAGTATAATAATCTATTTCTGTTCATGGACTGACTCTGAAACAGGGTAAAAATCTCAAAAAGATCTTAACGTTTCAGAGTAGCAGCCATGTTAGTCCGTATCCGCAAAAAGAAAAAGAGTACTTGTGGTACCTTAGAGAATAACCAATTTATTTGAGCATAAGCTTTCGTGAGCTACAGCTCACTTCATCGGATGCATGCAGTGGAAAAACTGCATGCATCCGATGAAGTGAGCTGTAGCTCAAGAAAGCTCATGCTCAAATAAATTGGTTAGCCTCTAAGGTGCCACAAGTCCTCCTTTTCTTTTTGCGAATACAGACTAACACGGCTGCTACTCTGAAAACTATTATTTTTAGTGCTGCAGCACAAGCCCCGTGAGACCAAGTAAGCTGATCCACGCTCTGAGACTGGCTGATGCAGGGTGTTGTTTGCTGTGTAGATGTATCCCTGGTGTCTTCCAGTTTTCAGATGGTACTGTCCCTTCAGTATTCAGCAGGCTGCTCAACTAAACCTTTAGTCGCCCAGCACTTATGTCATAATGGAATATTGCAACCAATTTATGAGCAGGCACAGTGACATCCAAATAGATGGACATAAATGTAGGAAGCTAAGTGACTAAGAATTTACCTCAAGTGTGTGTGCTGAGAGCATGATCCCTAGCTGAGATTGTCAAACAGCTGTCCCCACTGTGCTTAAGGGGATATGCTACCACCAATACAGCTCTTTGCTGATTTCCCAATTAAAAACTGGCTTCATATAAACCTGCATAAGAGTTTTTGGTCAAAGCACATGAAGCCCAGTGGTTTGCAGATAGAGATGGAAAGACATGTATCTATTTTGCCTTTCTGCATGTGGACCCTGAAAAATAGCCTGTACTAAAGCTGCACATCCCAGCATGCGACCATAATTCAATTCCTTATGTGTTTGACATGTGTGTTACAACACTCAGAGTCATAGAAAATTTGGGCTAAACTTGGACCTATACTCTTCTGGTATTTGGGACATGGTTTTCTGTTCTCCAGTAGGATGATGCCTCTTGTCTGTCTGTTGGAGACTTTCAGGGCAGAGGGCACTCAACTGAGAATGTTCAGCCCCTCGTCACAGAGTCCCACCTTTGAGACAGCCTTATCATCCCTGTCAGTCATAACCGCCCCACTGGGGCACGGAAGAAGTGGCACTCATAGAGAAAGGTCAGGCCAAACCCATTGAGGGCTCTAGAGATCTGAATCAGCATTGTTATACACATCCAAAATTGAAAGGAGAGCCAATGCAAGGTACAAACACAATGAGACAGTATGTGCTCCATAGTATGCTGCAGTCGTCCAGTTTGGAGGTGGCACTACAGGATAACCAGGACTAGGACTGTCTTCTCGTGGAAAGAGCAAACTAAATGTCCTTGAACACCAAAGAGGGAAGAAGGCATTTCTGGTGATAGATCCTATTTGTGCATCCAAAGTCAGCAGTGAGTCCAAAGTGACTTCAGAATAATGCACTACTTTGAGCAGCTGTGGGAAGATGACAATGGGAGAAGTTGAGGTTGTAGTTGCTGACACTTTCTCAAAATGTTACCCTCTCCTACTAAAACTGCTTCTATCATTTCCTGATTTAGCTCGATCTTTTGTCCAAGTTCCAATTTCCTTCAGATACTGGGAGACAGTGTTGTTTGCTCTGGATGAGAAAAACTAATAGCTGATTATATTAAGTCCTTGACTCTTCTAGGATCCCTTGGCACAGCCAGAGCCATCAGTGACTGATGAGTCTTACCCCAGTCGGGGGGGAATCCAACTCTTCCCTCTCCTTCTGGCAGGCAGGGCTGAAGCTGTGTGCTCTGCTGATCCCTGACTAGCGGAATGGTCCCCAAGAGAGTGCAGTATGATGAGTGGAACTGGGAAAAGAGGGTAAGGTTTTAGGAGGGAATGAGTTTGGTGAAGAAACAGGTGCCCAAAAATGCAAGTTGGGTGGGGCTAGGGCTAGGCTAGGCCATTACCACTTACACAGCAGATCCTCATTGTGCAATACTGGCCCCAGCATGCTTAATAACAATCTCTTTCCTACAATGCTGTCTTCCTGAAGGCTCACTTATTGCTAATGAGACAGAGACCAGTCAGTGCAATCTGGAGCAGCCATTTGGCTCCTCTAATGTGCTTTGAGGCCTGGCCCTGTCCCTGGACAAGTTTAGGATGGAGGAGGAATAAAGCTGGTTTAGAGTTACCTTTGCATCCCCTGGCCCTCATCTGTGCTGAGCATGAGTTTGACATTGGTGAGGATTGTGTCAATATCTCCTCATTGTCTCCCCAGTGCTTTTATGCAGTGTTGAGTAAAACTGAAACTAAGATGTAGTCCTCTGGGTCCCTACAGAGGGACTCTTTGGAAAGAGGAGCTCGTCATGACAGTCCAGGACCTGTCAGAGAAGAATGGGTGAAGATCTCATTCTTCCCCCCTCAACACCTTTGGTTTAGCTTGAATGTATTGTCCATGATAATGTAGCCATTGTCTTTTGCCAGGACTCACTAAGGTTAGCCTGAGACAAATCCCAGAAGGCTATGTGAAGAAGGGTGTCTAAGCAATATAATATTTCACCTTCCTAGCTCACGAAAGCTTATGCTCAAATAAATTGGTTAGTCTTTAAGGTGCCACAAGTACTCCTTTTCTTTTTGCGAATACAGACTAACACGGCTGCTACTCTGAAACCTTCCTGGCTTTCTGATTTATTGGAAGCCTGACCATCACAGTGTACAAACTAAATAGAAAATGAAATGAAGTGTTAGATTCTATTGATTACCCTCTTAAACTTAATTTTTATCATGATTACAGACATGTAGGAAAGCCCTGCAACTCCAGGGTGAGTCAGCCAGTTCTGGGAGCAGTTTGTTTTTGGATCCTGAGCTAATGGAGACTCTGTGTGCGGATGTCTGAAAAGAATCTGTCACCAGATTAATTTGTCCCTCTGTAACTTAATACATCTCATATTTTTAACCACTAAAATTTAAAGGGACAGCATCCTCATTTTTTATATTTTTTTCCAATACAATATTACTTTCACTTATTGCATGTCAGTAACTGACTTAATTCAGTAATGTACGGGGATTGAGTCGTGCTAAAAATCTTCATTAATCTTCAAATGATGAATATGCTACAATTAGTCAATGTGTAATTTTGCATTTGATAGCTCCTTAGATTAGTTACTTCTGTTTGAACAAAAAAATCCTATGTGAGTTTCTTCATTTGGCAAAATGAAATTACAAGATAGCTACCAAACTTCTAAAAGGTGCAAAGTACAAATATTATTTTAATATTTTCTTTCCAATGGAGGTTAATATCGTCAACATAACCTGCGAGTGGGAAAGCCTGGGTGTTCTCTTCATTTTGTTTTGTAGTTCCTGTTCACATCCAATTTACATGTAGCTCCTGCATTCTTTGCCCTTAGACTGTTGAGTCTGCCATGTTAAAATCAGGAAAAGAATAAAGGACTGATTACCATCAAACTGTATTTTGTCTCCCTTTGACGAATGTAAAACCACTTGCACTAACAGTGCAGGTTTTGTTGTGGCTGGAATAAACTAGAGCTCTGTATTAAATCCTCAAGTTTCTTTGACGTACTAAACTTAACGGTCGTTTCAGTGCGTGTTTCTTGTAGGCTGTTCATTCATTGTTGCAAAAAAAGAAACACATATTAATAGTTCTGCTGTTTCACAGCCCTTCTAAAAATTATAAATAGAAAATGTAGCCGTATAACTTGAGGTGGCACTAGCCTGAAAAGTTCAGCTCCACAGCGACTTTTTCTCGTTCATGGTTTTGATTCAGGCCCAGCTCTAATTACAGCATAATACATGTCCTCACCTTCAGAGGACAACACTCTAATCGGGACTATCTAGGAGATGATTAATCCATTACAACCAACTATTTTTGATGAGTCATCTGGCCAGGAGTTATAAATGGCTGTTTCAAGAATCACTTGTCCCCATGACAAGTATGTTGCATGGGATATTTTGGTTAAAAGGAAAAGGCATTAACTCCTTTTTTTCCTCTTCTCCTCTGACTGCAATCAGTTTCACAGCTGCACACAGGTGAGGAGACAGGGTCAATAGATATTATTTATTCGATAATGCTGCATTTTCTTTCCAGTAATTTACCAGTGCCACAACTTTAATATGTCAGTTTCAGAGTTTCTTCCATTCAAGTTTCAGAGTAGCAGCCGTGTTAGTCTGTATCCGCAAAAAGAACAGGAGGACTTGTGGCACCTTAGAGACTAACCAATTTATCTGAGCACAAGCTTTCGTGGGCTACAGCCACTTCACTGGATGCATAGAATGGAACATATAGTAAGAATATATATATATATTTTGCCATAGAAACTGTAAGAGGCTAATTAATTAAGATGAGCTACTATCAGCAGGAGGAAAAAACTATGTTCCATTCTATGCATCCGATGAAGTGGGCTGTAGCCCACGAAAGCTTATACTCTAATACATTTGTTAGTCTCTAAGGTGCCACAAGTCCTCCTGTTCTTCCATTCAGGTAAATGGAAACTGGATTTTAGAAGCTCAGGGCTAAGTGGCTGTGATATATGAAAACCTACAGCTGGGGGGCGGGGAGAAGAATGTCTTTGAAAATAATCTGAAATTAATCTTTGAAACAGCATGTTTTAAATTAAATGTACACAGCCTTCCATCTGCACTGGTACAGTGATTCACTGTTCAATCATCTCTGGCACCTGCAGCTATCATGTATGCTTCAGACATGTCAACAACCTTTTCCCACAATGTAAGGATCCAAGACTTCTACCTGGATGATAGAGTAAACACCACTTTCAACCTCATTTTCAAAACAGAGAATATTCTGATTTTCTAAATAATACACTATAGGACTGTTCTGATATTTCATAACTTCTGTCTAGACAGCCACTAGACAAAAGTGGCCGGGTTTAAAGTCTTCTACAAATGATGAAACGTCTGGCAGTGCTGTCTTCTCCAAGTACTGCACTGCAGGGTCAGCACTCACTGGGAGCCCAAGTCCTGCTGTGGGACTGAACCCACACCTTCTAGTCTTTGCTGTTCAAGATGACTAAACAGATGACAGAGGAAAACCTGGACCTGCTATTACATTTTTTATTTCAATGCCATACACTATATGCTTTTTGTGCTTTATTAAATTAAGAGGTAGAATATGCTTTTGCCCTCTGCCCAGTGTATGGGGCAATGCATAACTGCACTGCCCCCAGAGACCCTCTGTCCATATTCTCAAGGGGGAGAGAGGAAAAATAGATGCACAGTGTCTGCTTACCCTATCCACAACCGGAAGGCCCAAGTAGACACCACAGAAAAATAAAGGGGGAAGGGAGCTTGCTCCCCAAATGGGCCCACAGGTCAGGCTATGAATGATCATTATTAATCTATTCCAGAAATGACTGAGCACAGTATTGTGGATATGGCATGTTATGGCTAGGAGTAAAATATTTAACAATATGAAACAAGTTCAGAGTAAAAACACATTCAAGATACCTTTGATGATAAATATATTGTGGTCACATAGTTGGAATAGTAATAATACTACCTACCACTTCCTCCATCTTTCATACCCACGCAGGGACCAATCACATGCTGACACTAAGGCTGTCATAGTAATGAATATTTATCGATACAGCTGTATACTTTCAGTATTATTCTGCCCCCATGTGCTTATTCCATTTATACATTAGGAGACATGCACTGTAATTAGTTTTATATTAGGCTCACAATGTCCAGTTCAGCATTTTCATGCAAACTATTATGACTTTTTTATATAATGCTTCACTCCCCTGTTTGATATGGAAGCCCTTTAAGTACATGCTGTCAATGACATTTGACTAAGAACAGAAGGAAACTGGCAACCACACAAATGCTATGAATAGCAACCAGTGGAAGAGATGGGTCATTTCAGAACTAGGTCAAATTGGATTCGTATATTACTTTATTTCGGTTCATATCTGACAAAGAAACACATGCACCCTTCAGTTCCTTACATCCATTAGTCTGCCTCCAGCTGCTTTCTCTTCTTCTTTTTGGGGATGGGGAGAATATTTCTATGTTTATAGTACTTAAATAATTAGGGTTGTTTTCCCCATTTAATTGCTTCTTGGCCCTGGAAAAACTTAAATTACCACACCAGTGATAAATAAACAATTCTGTCTTCAATCAGATACTAGAAAAGATTCTAAAAACAACAACAATTTCACCAAGTATTAGAGATACTAAGTAGTAACTTTTAAATTTCATAAAATGTTATCACTTCTAAAACCTGACTGCCTCATGGTTGTCACAAGAACAATGCAATACTTAAGTGGTGAAAGAAGATTGTTCTTTACATAATATTGCTTGGAATTACAATAAACTGTTTTAATTTATTTGATGTCATGATGGTCTTTTCTAAAACTGAGGTCATTACAGGTCATTTTATGCAGTACAGAGAGGGTGACTTAGCTCTTCCTAGTGAAGTGCTATAGGGGAGTACAACAATACTTTTATCTGTCAGAAATAACACAGAAAATATTATTTTTATATGTAATTACACCCCCACCCCCCCAAGGGCTAGACTCACAAAATGACTTAGGAGCCTAACTGCCACTAGAGGTGTCTAAATTCAAGAAACAGGCCCACTGGGATTCACAAGGCCCCTGCTCAGCTGCCTCCAAGCCCTGTAGGCATTTAAACAAGCTGAGCACCTAATTTTTTGCAGTAAAAGTTCCCTAGGTGCCTATGTTTCTGCATGTGCACTGCAGCCCCATGCCAGTTATATAGGGAACCTAGGTGGCAAACTCTGGCTTGGAAAATTCCAATGATTTTTCTAGGCACCTAAAAGTAGGCATTTTGATGCTCAAGGTATGTCTACACTGCAATAAAAGACCCACATCACAGCCCCAGCTGGCCCAAGTTAGCTGGCTGTGGCTTATGGGGCTCAGGTTGGAGGGCTTTAAAACTGCAGTGTAGACATTTGGGCTCAGATGAAGACCAGGCTTTAAGAGCCCGCAAGGAGGGAAGGTCTCAGCTCCTGGGCTCCAGCCAGAGCCTGAACATCTACAATGCAATTTTATAGCCCCACAGCCTGAGCCCCACAAGCCCACATCAGCTGACCCGGGTTTTTATCGCAGTGTAGTCGTACCCTCAATGTCATCACGCCTACGTTTTTTTATGAATCTAGCCCAGTGGTGGGCAGCCTGCGGCCCGCAGGATAAATGCGGCCCATCAGGGTAATCTGATTGTGGGTCGTGAGACATTTTGCTGACATTGGCCGTCTGCAAGCATGGCCCTCCGCAGCTCCCAGTGGCCGCGGTTCGCTGTTCCTGGCCAGTGGGAGCTGTGGGAAGCAGCAGGCCACAGGGATGTGCCAGCCGCCACTTCCTTCAGCTCCCATTGGCCGGGAATGGCAAACCATGGCCACTGGGAGCTGTGGGGGGCCGTGCCTGTGGATGGTCAACGTCAGCAAAATGTCTCGCGGCCCACAATCAGATTACCCTGATGAGCCACATGCGGCCTGCGGGCCGCAGGTTGCCGACCACTGATCTAGCCCCAAGAAGCAAAGATCAACAGTTATTATAAGATCACTTTAGAACAAGATTCTGAAATTCTTACTCCCATTGGTCCTAATCTTACTCCCAATTTAGTAAATGGAAGTTTTTTCATTTAACATTAATGGAACAGCATTGTCTCCATTCAACAGTACTTATTCAAATAACTTACTACTCGTTGTGAGGTACAGGCTGCAGAATCTAGCCCCCTCACTGATGTCTCATTTTGCGTTGCCATTTGGTACTATTATTACTAAAGTACCTTTTTCGTGTACTTACGCCATAATGCCTGAGAAGTGAAACATTTCAGCTGTTATATATGACAAGAAACTGTAGAGGAAGACAAAAAGTGGCTCAATCACTCGGATTTTATGGGTGAAACGGGTTGTAAATGCTGCCACAAATCCCAAAAAGATTCCAATCAACACTCCACCAATCCCCACTACAACGAATTTAGCAATTCCAGCAAATACATCAATGGTCTCAATTGTGTGCATCTGGCAGAAAGTCTTGAACAAATTGTACAGGACCTACGGAGAAAAGAAAGCACATTACTTTTCAAAAGCCTTCCCATTTCCTCTCAGTGGCACTGTAGTCCTGCATTCTAATGGAAGACTTTGTATTTTTGTCTTTACCTTGAATTCACTTTAAAAATATGCTACTTATATACTTATAATATGTATTTATATATTATTTTTATCCATAGATCTCAAAGTACTTTACAAAGAGGTGTAAATATCGAAATTCCTGTTTTGCAGATTAATTTTGCAGACATTGAGGTACAGAAAGGCCATCTGACTCGATCAAAGTCACTCAGCAGGTCAGCGGCCACACCAAGAGTAAAACCAAGTTCTCCAGATTGATGGAAATTCCTGTGTCCCATCTATGCTGCCAATCATTTTCAGATTTCCTAATTTCACATGTTCCCTGCCTGAGGCAATATTTTCCAGACTCACATTTTCGCAGGGACAAAAAAAAAAAAGAACGATTTGTTTGATCACCAGTCAAATCAAGTAATTTCATTAGACATTTGAGGCTGTGGGACAACAGGTCTGAAAACATATCTGCTCAGCCGAACTGTGACAGATGCAAACCCTAAATGGCCACAATGCCGCTCCTGCCAACTTCTGTTTAGAACAATATGGAATGTGATCACCTGGGTTATATTTTGAATACAATCAACTGATTAGAGTTGTGCAAAATCATGACCAGAAGCCATAAGTAGGCCCAATGCCAAGATACTGGGCCTTCTAACAGTCATTCAGATATCTTTAAACTCTCACGGGCTCTAAAGCGGAACTGAATTGATTATAAACTCCCATTGACCGCAGGTATTCTGACTCTGAAACATTTCTGGATAAAAATAGAAGCCCAAACAATGTCTAAAAAAGACCAACAAGAGACCTCAAAGGAGCTGCAAGGTGAAGTTGTTAGCATGGTTGGTTCATCTGCTGAATGAGGTCTGTTGGCCTCATTCGGTAGGTCCATAAATTGTGTCCTCTATATCTGACCCGTACAGGCTCAAAACCTCTGTGATAAATGATTCTCTTTAGCAGCAGGTAGGCAAACATGAAGACTGTATCAAAGATCTGCAGTCTGGTTACAGCACCACCACTGCAGTGTATGCACAGAATGGTGGGTGGAAGTCAGTGTCATTTTGATCATGGCACACGTATTTCAGGCCTCAGAAACAGTGGGCTTTTTGGCATAGTGTGCTCATTTGTGTTTAGGTTAGATGCTGAAGAGTGATTGTTTTCAATAAAAACAATTACACAATGAGAAGGCTCCATATAAACACGGAGAACAGCCATTCCCCAAATATTCATGCAAACAGAAATGTCTTTGCATGAATGATTATTAAGAGTAAATAAAGACAGGCATAGACATGTCTGAACCAAACAGCCATTTGGAATTGGAATTAATATTTGCCTGCGCTGTTTTTGCAGTACTGTGTTTGGCCAAGCCTAATAACATCATAGGCATGGATAGAGAGCCTCAGCTATAAACTAAGAAGAAAAGTCAGGCTTTAAGAAAAGCTTTAAAGACAGGATGTGAGTCAGTGGCTTGGAAGGACATAACATCAGGTAGATTGGGAAGCGTAAGTGGAAAAACAATATCCCAACTATGGAGGATCATGGGAAGGAAAAGAAAAATGGCCAATACTGAAGGATCAGATAGAGTGGATGGGGGAGATGAGGTCAGTGACCTAGACTGGAGAAAATCCTTTCAAAGTTTAAAAATCGGGAAGACAACTCTTTGTTGAATTAGGAGATGAATAGGTTTCAGAGTAGCAGCTGTGTTAGTCTGTATCCGCAAAAAGAAATGGAGGACTTGTGCACCTTAGAGACTAACAAATTTATTTGAGCATAAGCTTTTGTGAGCTACAGCTCACTTCATGGGATGCATGCATGAGATGATTAAGAAGCCAGTAATGGAGAAAAGAGAGAGAGATGGTTCCAATTCATGGAGCTGTCTGGTCCTTGTGACATGTGGAAAACTGGAGTTACAATGATCATAAAACAGGACATTACAGGAATGATAACAGGAGATTATTTATGCATGAGTAAGGATTTCAGGAAAGATAAGGACAGGTAAGAATAAATGCCAGTAATATTTGAAATACAGTGACAGCGGATTTACACATGGGGAAGTGGATGGCTCAGGGAAAGGGTAATGGACTCTGCAGACTTTCATCTCTAGGTCAACACAAGAAATTCAGCTCAGCTGGTTAATCATTAGACATCTGATGGCTACTTGGTGTCCTATAGGAAATAATTTGGTGATCTCAGTGCAGCTCTAACTGGGCAGGCGCCCAAATCAAATTAGCACTAATTGGAAACTGTGCTTGTAGTCTCCATGTGATTTGCACTCTTTCTGGGTGTATCCATGAAAATTCATGCTGAGCACCTCTTCTCTCCTCCCCTCCCACACAGACATTTCTGCATCAGGGGAAAACCTCTAAATTTTTATTAAAAATTCAATGATAAATACCTAAAAACTTCATACATTAAAATCTATGAAAAATTTATATGCCTCCATTAAACATTAACATGTAGGTCTAGTGTAAAGAAAGAATTTGATAAACTGGCTTTGGCTCTCGGTAGATAATGGCAACTAGATAGAAAGACATATGGCATGATGGTGCCATGTGGTCAAGTAGCAGCAACAGTAATTGTTTATATAGTAACTTACCACAGTTACGGCATCATTCAACAGAGACTCTCCAAACACTAGGATGTAAAGCTGTTCATTGACATGAATATTTTCAAAAACAGCCAGCACTGCCACAGGATCCACAGCTGAAATTAAGCTTCCAAAGAGCAGACTCTGCAGCAAAGTGATATCAGTCAAGCCAAATATTTCAATCTGGCAAATTCCAAAGAGGGAAAGCCCAATGCCAATAGAATTCCAGAGTGTTCCCACTACCGCATACCAGAATATAGTACCAAAGTTCTCAAAGAAAAGGCGAGTTGGCATGAAATATCCGGCATCGAGTACAATCGGTGGAAGGAGATACAAGAAAAAAATATCACTCTTTATTGCAGGTGGGGACTTTTCCTTGGCTCCAAAAATAATTCCACCCAGCAGTAATCCAACCAGAATAAGGAGGCAGCTCTCAGGCACGACCGAGGGCAACTTGTGATAGAGATGAAAGCCTTCAAGGGGAGTTCAAAACACAAGAAAGTAAAATAGTTACTTCTCCAGAATCTACGAGCATATCGTGTTATTTTCTTCTTTATACTAAAGAAATAATAATCACATGATAACTTTATTTTCACTTCAAAGAAATGTTCAGGGAAGCAGAAAACAAACACACATAATCTTGTTGTGCAGCAAGAGGTGGAGATAGAATACTGGCCCTGTTCGGCAGATATGTAGATTTGATAGCCATCTCCCAACCCACCCATTCACCAGGCAAATCCAGACCATGCAGTAAATACACATGTAAATGAGCAGAAAGAGATCTGACTTGACATTTGTGCATAAGTTTACCAGTTGTGGTAACTGTGCACTCTAATTAGGCAAGAAGCCACTTAACATTTTGCATTCGCAATTCTTAAAATCTGGGCCTTAGTGCCTCATTATTTCACAATTCTATTGAATACCCAGTGTGCTGTCTGCTGTACAAATACATAGAAAAATTCTTGGAAGAGACTTTCAGTGGTGACATAAAGGTTTCATAACCTATAGGCCCGGGCCAGATTAAGGCAGGGGCTTTAGGGGCTGCAGACCAGGGCCCCAACTCAAGTGGGCCCTGCAAAAATAAATCACAGGCAGTGATCTCCAGGCCGCTAAAAGGGGCTGTCAGGCAGGCTGTCTGCATGCCGCGGCCCCACACCACTCCTGGAAGTGGCTGGCTGCTGGCATATCTCTGCTGCCCCTGGCAGTGGGGAGACGGCTCCACAGCTGAGCTGTGGGGACAGTACTTGTGGGCGCAGGCAGTGCACAGCGACCCCCTACCCCCCTCCCCACAGGGGCTGCAGAGACGTGCCAGCAGCCAGCCGCTTTCGGGAGTGGTGTGGGGCTATGGCAGGCAGGCAGGCAGCCTGAGCCCTGCTGCACCACCAGCCACCGTCCAGGAGCTGCCTGTGGTAAGCGCCTCCCCACTGGAGCCTGCACCATGCATCCCATCCTGCACCCCAACCCCTTGCCCCAGGTCAGAATCCCCTCCTGCACCCAAACTCCCTCCTGGACCCCGCACCCTGTCCTGCACCCCAATCCCTGCCCCAGCCCCCTCCTGCACCAAACTTCCTCCCAGGAAAAAGACTTGTATACAGGGACACCACAAAATCTAACAGTCCCGGGCCCACAGGAGAGTTAATCCGGCCCTGTCTGAGGCATCCAGACAGTTCAGTTTTGCTTTTAGGATTTGACATGAATGTACCTCCTACATACCAAGGATACATTTCAGGTTCGGCAGATGCCAGTCTTTTCCATACCACCCTTAGCTATATTTAATGCCTGTAAGTATTTATGAATGGAAAATAGGGCTTGTTGAAAATCAAGAGCAAACAAGCCCACCCATAAGGTCTACAATTCTTGGCTAACTGGAAAGCATTGTAATGGTTTTAAATTGGTTTTACCATTCATAAATATAGTAAACTTTGAATGTGGTAGTAAACATCATCTGACTCCCCACACTTAGAACATATGGTAATATAAACCGATTTAGGTCCCAACTGAAACCCACTGAAGTCAATGGCAGGGCTCCTATTCTCTTCAATGGGCTCTAGATCAGGGTTTCATGAGCCTCTGACACCTCATGTTACATTTTGTGAATTCATTCCATAGACGCCGACTTCCTCAGTTCCCAGGGGGGTGCTCGACCCCTACTGTGCCCCAGGCCCTGCCCCCACTCCACCTCTCCCACCAAGTCCCCACCCCCGTCCTGCCTCTTCCCACCCCTACTCCACCCCAGGCCCCACTCCCACTCCACCCCTTCCTCCACTCCCGCCCTGCCTCTTCCTGCCCCCACTCTGCCCCAGCCCCACTTCTTCTTGCCCCCGCTCCTCCCCCTCTCCCCAGTGCCTCCTGCACCCCGCTGAACAGCTGATCGCAGCAGGTGGGAGGTGCTGGGGGAGGGGGAGGAGCTGATCCATGGGGCTGCTGGTGGGTGCTGAGAACCCACTATTTTTTTTCTATGGATGCTCCAGCCGCAGAGCACCCACGGAGTCAGTGCTTATGACTCGTATTTAGAAAATAGGTTTTTTTCCCATTTGCAAGTGTGTTTCTTCTGTTTCATTTTTCCTCCAAAATATCAAGAATGTCAAGTCTGATCAGACTTGGCTTCGCTGAAGGATCTGTTGGGAACTCTTTAGTAGCCCCTCTCATTTTTAAAGCAAGAGATGGAGAAGTTGAACCTTTAACAAATACATCCAGAAAGTGTTCTTCAGTCCCTGAAGTTTAATGGCTGTTAACGTACACACCATTTTTTAAACAGCCTGACTCTCAATCCCTTCCCATCTCAGAGCTATCTACACACACAAATTGTACCAATTTCACTATATTAGTATAGTTAAACCAGTACAATCCCCCTACTGTGGGTATAGTTACACTGGGATAAAGGGCCCTATCTTTCTATAGCTATTCCCATACAGGAAGGGGAATAAGCTAAACCAGTATAAGGGCTTGTCTACACTTGTCTAACGACTTCAGTGAAGACGCTACCTATGCTAACAGGGTGGGTTCTCCCATCAGCATAGGGAATCCACCTCCCCAAGAGGTGGCAGCTAGGTCAACAGGAGAATTCTCCCATCAACCTAGCACTGTCTACACCACATGTTAGGTTGGTTTAACTGCATCACTTGGGGTATGGAATTTTCATACCCCTGAGCAACACAGTTATACCGACCTAATTTCCTAGTGTACACCAGGCCTTAGATGCCTTTATAGAGACATAACTGCATCTCTACTCCAGATGGTACTGATTTAACTATTTCAGTAAAACTCACACCCACAAACAATATAGTTAATTTGATACAAAACCTTTGTGCACACCAGGCATCAGTTGCCCAGCTTTTGATCTTATAACACCATATTTCACTAGTTTTCTGCTCACCATAGAGTCTTCTAGGGTAGACAAAGGGCATGGGTTGATGAACAGCGAGTGTGTGGCAAGATGGGGTGTAAATCTAAGTCATGCTAGCATGCTACAAACTACCCATCTGTGTGGATCTTGGTACCGTGCACTAAAAGTTCCCTAGTGCGCTCTGATCTACTCCCATTTCAAACAATATTAACTGTGCGTATAGACAAGCCCCATGTCTGAATTTCTTGTGTAAAAAGCAAACAGAAAAAAACTGCAAACAAAAACCTCACAGGCCTTTTTTATTATACACCATAAAGATATTTTTAAACTAAAAGGGCACAAGCATAGTTATTTTTTCTGTTACAGGGCGCCGATATAGCAAGTTTGCCCTCCAAAATATATCTAGCGCACGTAAATTCAGATTTTTTTTTTATTTCAAGGATAAGAATCTGAGTGAATGTGGAAGAGCTGCCAAACTCACTCAGTACCACCTGCACTAGGACACCTCCAGTTTGCTGCCTGGTCACCACCGGTAAGGGCTTTAAGGGACATGAGAACGAGCCATTGGGGACCGTAGGTGGTGTTTTGCACCTTCCAATCAGTTCCATGTTGAATTGTCATGCTTTGCACTGGTTTCTGCCATGACAGAAGACCAAACTTTCCAATAAAGAGAGTGAAATCCCACCGGACCCCTGGAGTCAAGTTTCACAGGTTTCTGGGGCTTGCTCCTCCCAGAAGGATTCCAATTTTTCCTGCTAGTTATAGCTCTGCGTGCTTGTTGTGGTCAACTGAATCAAAATTTTTCTTTCTGACACCTGGATTCTGCATAGGTAATATAAAACCATAACTATGCCTTTTATTGCATCAGGGTGGAGAGCTGGCAACTCCTAGCTTTCATGAATTACCTTTTATTGTGCATCTGTATTTTCACAGGATGGCACGGTAAGTGGAACTATATAGTATGGGTATGCAAAGACATTGGGCAAGGTTTACTGAAACTAGCAGAAGACAATGGAAACTGCACCTCAGTATGTCAGCTCTGAAAAGAAAGACTTTAATTAATGAAAATTCCAAGTCGTAGTCATACTGCTATTACTGCCACTTAAAATATTGAAAGCTGGTTATATGAGATTTGGGGTAACATTTACAAAAGTGCCCACGTGATTTAGGAGCCTAAAGGCCATTTCCAAAAGTGATAGGCTAGATCCAAAAAGGGACTGAGGTGCCTAACTGCCACTTCAGATGCCCAAATACAAAATTTAGATCTTCAAAACCCCTGCTCAGCTACTTAGCCTTGGAGGTGCCTGAATTTCTGCTGGTGCAAATGTGCAAAGCCACCCAAGTCCTGACACCGCAAATCTGCTCAGCAGCTAAATTCTGGCAGATTCTCAAACTAAGCATTCCCCTGTCTATCCTGCAGGGGGGTCCAATCTGGTAGGCATTCTCAGAGCACACCTACACCACACAAAAGACATCCAGAAGGAGGCTCTATTAGTGGTTAGAACACTCAAGCAGGATGTGGGAGTTCAAATCCCCCCCTGTCTAATTTGAAGCAGAGATTTGAAGCCAGATCTCCCCCAGAAATGCCTTAATCACTGGCCTATAGAGCTATTTGGGATGGTACTCTATCAATTTCTCCTCCAGAAGCTGTTTCACTGGGTATAAATAATTAAGTATCCTTTGGGCCAGAGAGAGTAAGAATGACTGCATAGGCCCACTTTGTATAAAATATTTAAATATTCATTGGAGCAGGGACCTGGAACCTGCTCTCCCAGGTGAGTGCACTGACCACTAGGCTACAGAGTCATTCTCACACTTTCTCTGGCCCCCTTTTGGAAATTTTACCCCCTAGGCCAAACCCCGTAGTTATTATTAATACAAAGTAAAGCTGGTGGGACATGAAAAAGCTAATTTCAGAAAAAACTGAAACACTGAAGTTGTTTTCATTGCCAAGAGTTCAAAGTGTACCCATTTTTTCTGTTTAGTTTTGTTTTTTTAATTTGTCATGAATTTTCTTCTGGAATTTTTCAAAATGCTTATCAGAAAAAGTATCAAATGCCTTATTGAAATAGACTCTCTAAAATTAAAACTTTTGAAAATCATTTCAATAACTTTTTTTATTTTAAAAAATCTGATTTTTTTAAATGCATGGAATTGCTCATAAAAACAAACATTTTGGTAACGTAAATAGTTTAAAAATCATTTTGAAAAAAGCCATTGTTTTCATTCTGTGTTGAAACAAAACAAAACCTTTTGTGAAACTGCATTGTGTCAAAATGCCCATTTTTCACCCAGAAAGCTCAGGTTTTAGATTCTGGGTTCTCTTACTCTCTCTGATTTGCAGTAACCACAAGCCACCCCCGCCCTCTGAAACCTTCCAGATGAAAACACTGATGAGATCGACAAGTTCTCTACGTAACATTTTGGCTTCAACAAAACTGCATATTTTGACAACACTACATTTAGTCAAAAATATTCTGACCAGCTCTAGTAATAACACCACATTTAAATATACTTGGCCTTCAGGTTCATGAAGTTCTGTTCATGTGCAATGAGAGGTTATAAAATCTGATCATATCCTATGAGCTTGAGTAACTTTTGAAAGGGTCTTACTGTTTAGTGCATTTTTTAATAAAGCAATGTTCTGTATTACTGATAAAGCTTTCGATTATTGTATCTGAAAGAGTTTTTAAAATCTAATTTACTTCTCATAGTTTATGCTGTTTGTTTACTTTTTGCATTGCATTCATCTTAGAAAATAAAATTAGACTAGTCTTTTTCACCTTCTGGACTCTTAAGCATTAGCAAAGTACTGCAATATTTGGATAGCAAACAGTCCACCAGAATATTTATGTTTTTAAATGACATAATTGGAATTATAAAAATAATCACAAAAATATTTCCATTGGTCTTAGCTTCTGCAAGGCTTTTTATTACAAAACCTAAATTTTGGCCTAAATCAACTTTACAGTACTCTTTTAAATGAGGAGAGACAGATACAAAATGAATGGCATGTGTTTATATCAGGTGATTAGTTGTAATACATTGGTGCTCTATATATCAAAATTAAATATATAGGCCCTGAACCTGCAAACCTTTATGTACATGCTTGAGATTAACCACATAAGTAGTCCCATTGGAAGGGTGTAAATTGTAGTAGCTCTGTTGAAGTCAAGGAGACTATTCTTAAAGTTAAGCACATGCCTTAAGAGTGTTTGCAGGAGCAGAGCTATATGGCTACTAAGCACAATGTGGCTCTGTATATCTAGATTTCACAAGTAGAAGACTAAAGTTTGACAAGTAAATGATAGCTAATTTGGCTCAATAAGTAGTTATCCACATGAATGTATTCATAGTTTTCAGTGAAATGTGTGATACAAAAAAAGGCATTTGAAGTCAAACAAACATGGTAATGTTATGTTTTCCCATTTATTCCTCAAAGGAGGTTCTTCGAAGCTAAGATTCTCAAGGACTGCTTAGAAAGAGACCTAGTTAAAAGAATGTCATCATTTATACATGGTCTTACTGATTTTTACACAGTTCCTAAAATCCTTTGTTTTCCAGATCACTCTGTTACTAGTTTAAATTCATATTTTATTGTAACAAGAAATAAAACAGTTAATTTAAAAACAAAAATATATTTCCCAAATAAAGAGAAGACAACACCGTGAAACTATGCAATACAAACTTTTCCCACATCAGAGAATGAATGACCTTTCTAACCACTCAGTGCTCCTCATCTTTCAGAGACTATTCCCTGGACACAGCTGAGTGGTAAAAAAAAAAATTCTAAGGGAGGCTTAATCCACACTGATTAACATTTTTGTGTGCTTTCCATCAGTCCCTTGCCATCGATTTTCTTTCGCTGAAATTCTTTATTAAAGATAAATTATATAATTGCCTACCATTACCTAGTGTAATATTTTGTGGAAAGGAATACAGTGTTCATAGACTTCTTGTAAATATGTATCTAGAGTCTCTAGGGAATGTGTTTCATGTATACACAGAAGGATGAATGAAACTATTCGTTTTTTTAGTGCTACATTTTTAATATTTTGCAACCAAATGTTTTAAGCTTTACGTTTTGTTGAGCCCTATTATGAGGGACATTTTCTAAGGGTAGTTTAATCTAATGTTCTCCTTCATACTGGTTCTCTCGAAGAAGCAAAAAAACGGTCAGCCAAATCATGCCAAAGGCTTCAAATTACATCACTAAGCAATAGAAGAAAATCTAATGGTCACTTGTCAGTAACTCTAAAAGTCAGCTACCACTCTGTACCTGACCTATCAGTCCTCATTTTCAAAGGAAATCTTCACAACACCTTCAAAAGACTAGCCTGGGAGCTTAATTCATAACTTTGCGAGACACTACAAATCAAGGACTGAACAGAGATGCTGGATTTACAGTTAATTGCAACAATGTATAACTCACTAACAACCCCCCACAAGCTGCCTTCCCTGTCTCTTTTCCATTCTCCCCATGAAGGGGTGTAAAAGGGACACTTCACTTGGAAAAGTTCCTTAAATATGCTAAACAATCTGTTGTTTCACCTTGTATTTACCTGTGACACTGAGCCCTTTCCCAGACCCGAAGAAGAGCTACAAAACTTGTCTCTTTCACCAATAGAAGCTGGTTCAATAAAATGTATTATCTCATCCACCTTATCTTTCATCTGAGCAGTTTTCACTGAACTTGTCACACTGAAAGGTAATTCACAGTGACTTGCACTTGTTTTAGTAAATCAGTGTTGTTCACTGTTCGTCTTAAAAAACCAGCAGGGTCAAAGTGAAAGCCACGGTTAAGCTAAAATCTAGAATCTAGCTGGGTGTTTGCCAGATGAACAATCAAGGAATACATATATAAATGAAGCCATATCGTGGGGACTTTCTCTGCTTTTCAGGGGTTTCTGAACAGTACTGGGACTCCGAGTGAGCAGTAGCCTTATGTGTTTGCATTCTCACTAGCCCTCAGTGTATAAACAGACAGGGAGAGCCACATTATCTACCCATATATTTGCCTGTTTTTAACAGTGAAATAGACAGGCAAAGCGTGCATTGCAAGGCTCGCCCTTTGCCACACTGGTAAAGCTTCCTGCAGGCAGCTTTCCCCCGCCGGTGAAGTGCACTGGGCACTGCCCCCACCCGCCCGCCGACCGGGCTCCCACCCAAGTTCCCTTTGGCTCACACAGGACTCGGGGCAGTCGCCCAGCCTCAGCCTCCCCATCGGTGCCAGCCCCAAGGCTCGCGGGCCGGGCCGGGGTCACTCACCGATCTTGGCCAGGGACGCCAGCAGGATCCAGAGGGTGATCTCGAAGGGGATCTGCACGTGCGGATAGTCCAGGGTGAAGATGTGGACCCGGGTCTCCTCGAAGGGGGTCCCGCTCGGCGGCTGCGGAGTCCCTGAGCTGCCGGGGTCGGGGCTGGCGATGCCCATCGCCGCTTCGGAGAAGGCAGAGACCGCGGCGGGCTCCAGGAGCCAGGCGAGGAGGAGGACGAGGGGCCCGGCAGGGAGCCGGGGGCAGCGGCAGCCCATGGGGGCGGCTGGTCAGGGTCCCGCCCTGCCACTCAGAGCATGAGCCCCCCTCTGCCGGGCCGGGCACCCGCGGCCGCTGCTGCCTCGCTCCCCGGGCTCTGGAGGAGCCGGCTGGATGCGCCCCGCCCCGGGGCGACGCAGAGGCGCCCGCTCCCTCTGCCCCTTTGCTGCTCGCCCCGCGCAACGCCCCTGCTCGCCCCTTCCTGCCCCGGCCGCCTGCTTCTGCCCGAGGGCCAGCCCTGCGCTCGCCCCGGCAACGCCCCTCGGCGGCCGCCCCGGGCACCGGGGCGCTGGCTGCCACCGCGCACCTGCCGCCGGCTCCCAGGGGCCAGCCCGCTCCCGGCGCGGCAGCGAGCGAGGTGCGGCTGGGCCCAGGAAATAGTCAGCCCCGGCTCTCCGGATCTGGCTGGGCAGGAAGGACCCCGCCCAAAAGCTGGGGTTGGGGACAAGTGGGGAAAGGGGGAGCCGCTAGGCAGCCCGATCTGTGCGCGCCGCATGGCAGAGCCCCACCCCGGCCGCTGCACTTACGGCAGCCTTCTGCCACCTGCCCCAGGATCCTGCCACTGATTCCTCCTCCTGGGACCACCTCACCTGCACTCTGCCCACTAGGCCTCCTCCCACTTCTCCCAGCGCTCCCAGCTTCTCCCAACCATCTGCCAGTGCTGACTCTGAGAAATCAACCAGCCAGGGAAATGCGGAACTCCCCCACCCGCGCCCCAATATCTATATATACACTGACCCAAGGCCCGGGACAGAAGATACTCAGTTATGCCGCTCCCCCCTTGGTGATGTCTCCTGGCCCCCCATAATGCTTGAAAGGAGAGATTTCTAGCCTCCTAGCAGAACACCTGCCATTTGATCCTAGCCCCGGAAGGTCCCAGGCTAACAGATCTTAAGACAGTGATATACATGCCTTATCTGTGAAAAACAAGCTACCCGCGGCTATTTTAGAGGTTTGCCTATGCCTGAGTCCCCTATAGCCTGGCTCCTGGTAACTGGGCCTGATGCTGCAGACATGTATGCATGTGCTGAACTGTAACATAACTTTAACTACTCCTGTGCTTAAAGTAAAGCACATACATATGCGTTTGCAGGGTGGGGACCTAAGACATTGAGCTTTACAGGTGGTTAGCTACAAAAGCAGTCCCAATGTGTTCTTGTAACTCACTACAATATATTTAAATAGATTTTAAAATATGAATCGCTTATACAGAGCACATGACAGGGGAAATCTGGTCCTCACTGAAGGCCATTAACTTCAAAGATATTTGCCATTGACTTCAAAGTGGCTAGGATTTACCCCAATATTATGGAATACATTTTTTACTGAGACTTATTGGGATAATCAGCATAACTTTCTCCTGGCTTCCCCACTAATGAGTAATGTAGTATTCCAAAACTCAGACCAATAGAAACTTCACCGGGCATTCTCTTGCTCTTAATAGTAGTTCAATGCAAATACTAACAAAGACAGCAGTAACAGCTCTTTTCTTCCAACAGTGATGGGGAAAATTACTTTTGCCATGTTTAAATACTTTGTTTTTTATAGGATCTGGGGGAGATGGAGTGAAGCCATAATGAGGCAACTGGCACTGTGGATATGGGGAAAGCAGTTTATGTGATATATCTTGACTTTAGCAAAGCTTTTGATATGGTCTCCCAGAGTATTCTTGCCAGCAAGTTTAAAAAGTATGGATTGGATGAATGGACTATAAGGTGGATAGAAAGCTGGCTAGATTGTCGGGCTCAACGGGTAGTGATCAATGGCTCCATGTCTAGTTGGCAGCGGGTATCAAGCAGAGTGCCCCAGGGGTCAGTCCTGGGGCAAGTTTTGTTCAACATCTTCATTAGTGATCTGGATGATGGGATTAATTGCACCCTCAGCAAGTTCGCATATGACACTAAGGTGGAGGGAGAGGTAGATACGCTGGAGGGTAGGGATAGGGTCCAGAGTGACCTAGACAAATTGGAGGATTGGGCCAAAAGAAATCTGATGAGGTTCAGCAAGGAATAGTGCAGAGTCCTGCACTTAGGACAGAAGAATCCCATGCACCAATATAGGCTGAGGACCAACTGGCTAAGCGGCAGTTCTTCAGAAAAGGACCTAGGGATTACAGTGGATGAGAAGCTGGATATGAGTCAGCAGCGTGCCCTTGTTGCCAAGAAGGCCAACAGCATATTGGGCTGTATTAGTAGGAGCATTGTCAGCAGATCGAGGGAAGTGATTATTCTCCTCTAGTCAGCACTGGTGAGGCCACACCTGGAGTACTGCATCCAGTTTTGGTCCCCCGACTACAGAAGGGATATGGACAAATTGGAGAGAGGCCAGCGAAGGGCAACAAAAATTATTAGGAGGCTGGGGCACATGACTTACGAGGAAAGGCTGAGAGAACTGGGGTTATATAGTCTACAGAAGAGAAGAGTGACGACCTGAAGGGGGGCTCCAAAGGGGATGGAGCTTGGCTGCTCTCAGTGGTGGCAGATGATAGAGCAAGGAGCAATGGTCTTAAGTTACAGTGCAGGAGGTCAAGGTTGGATATTAGGAAACACTATTTCACTAGGAGAGTGGTGAAGCACTGGAATGGGTTACCTTGGGAGGTGGTGGAATTTCCATCCTTAGAGGTTTTTAAGGCCCAGCTCTGAGCAGGGGATTGGACTAGATGACCTCCTGAGGTCTCTTCCAACTCTAATATTTTTTTAATAAAAAGCAGAATTGAATCCTTGAAGCTTTCATTGATTTCAACATCTTTCAAAGTTTGGCCATTGTACTTAAGTTTCTAATAGATTTAAGAGCATATCACTAGGTACCCAAATTTGAATTTTTTGGCCATGATGTATCAAAACCAAGGTTTTTTAGAAGAAAGCTATGTATCATCTAGAAAATCAAACAGAAGGAAAAAATAGGTCTGAATTTCTAGCCAGTCTACAAATGTTCCAACTATTGGGTTGGGTTTGGTAACCTTCTGCAATGTTGCTTTTGATTCTTGTATTAAGTTCCCTGAATTAAGAGAGGGACTGCTGAGTACTGTTCATACTAAGGAACTCTCCGTGGACGGAGACACAGATACTGAAAGAAAAGATTGTGCAATGCCAGTAAAGTACCTCTATCCATTGGCCATTTGTAGGAAGAAAGGCCAGCCTACAAATGAAGCTTGCTACACCCAAGCGACATTACCAGGCCAGATGGATCTATGTTTCTGTGGCTTCCGGACATTACACCAGTTGGAGCAGTATTTTAACAAACTTCCCTGAAAAAGCTGTAGTAAGGAGATGGTGTCCACTCCTACCTATCAATGGTAACCCTATTCACATAGCATCAGGGGGCACGGGGGGGGGGGGGGGTTCAATCTTTATTGTATCTTCAGCACACTCCTGTGTGGTAGTACAGTACTATCATTCCCCAATGGGGAAGTGAGGCACAGAAAACCTAAATGACTTTGCCAAGGTCACATGGCAAAGTAGAGTCTGGGACCCTCCAATTCTGAGTACCACACTAGCACCCAAAGCACTGGACCATTCTTTCTCTTAGATACAAGTAGAGCTGGCTAAAAGAAATGGCCACATTTGCGTGTGACCTATTTTGTTGACATTTTCTTTTCTTCAAAGTTTTGAAAAATATCAGCCGCCTGTTGGTGTGCCAGAGTGCAGAGAAGAAAATACGGAGAGGAACGTACGAATGCCTACAAGTGTGTACTACTGGACTAGCTACCAGAGTGTTGTAGAACTCTCTCTATAAAAAGATGATCTTGTGAGTTAAACTATTTCTCAGAACTATTAGGACCCAAAGGTCCCATACTGAGTTAATGTAAATATAACTGAGGAGAAGATAAGAATGGAAATTGGTATAAGGGAGAGAGGAAGACAGTGCATGGAGCGGGAGGTGTTGTCATAAGTCCTGGGACCAGTGATTTACCTGGCTGATAAGAGGGGAAGTGATAAAGAAACATATTGCTACAAGCCAAAGGTGAGAAAAAGGGAAAGGCACTGAAATTGGAGCTGGCGACAAGGGAATTAATGGAAATGGCTATGTTTACGTTTATTGTTGCATTGAAATCTCTATATAAATATTTCCTGCATTTGTTTTTTAGGAACAGCAATTGCATGTTTTGTGTAATAGTGGTGGCATTTAAATAATCCCAGTTAGGCTTTGATGCTCACAGTTTATTGAGATAAATGGGATGGTGCTTTCTCTCTTCCTACAGCCTCTGAACATTAGAGACTTGCTCTGTTGTAATTACCTATCATTCTGGTCGTCCATGTTGCCTCCAGTTCTGTAACTGGATTTGTGTGGGTGGATCTCTGCACCCCTCCAGAGCCCGCTGAGGTCTATGGGGTTCCGGACATAAGGGTCCTTGTGTCCACACGTAAAAGCACTTGTAACCGTGCACAAGCACTGCATTCGTATTTGCTTTTAGAGCAAGGCTGACCGCCGTGGTATCTTGCCTTGGGTAACTGCACCATTGCCATGCTACTGCAAATGGCCCTTCCAGCACAGTGCCACTGCACTCCTGCACACGCTCCTTTGGCCATGCCATGCAATACCTCCTGTGCTTCTGATTATTTTCATGCTTTGAGTAGCTGTCATTTTATACATAAAAATTGTCTGTTTTATAAGGTTCAATACGGAAATCTTCAGGCTTTCCTCGTTTAAAAAAATGCAATACTAAATGGCATTTAATTTTACAAAATATGTAGTCATTCCTACATTTCAGTTTAAAAAAAAAACAAATATTGATTGCTACCTCAGTTATAGAGAATTGTGCAGGATACCCACAATGCATTGATATTGCAGTGGTGAATATGAGGGAGTGCTGGTTCTGGGCATGATTAATAGGTTTGCACTGGCCAGGATGGTTAATGCAAAGATTCTGAACAAGTTACGATAGTTCAGTCATACCTTTGCAACAATACATTTCTTTAGTATAGATAGAGGTTTTGATTTAAAAGGGTGGATTATTATCATGCTGACTTTATCTTTACAATGGAAAAAGATATTCACTTGTTAACATTGTGCTCACTCTTTTTCCACAGTGGAAAAAGATAAACATTTAAAAAGAGAGAATCCTCACAATATTGTAGAATTCAGTCATATTTTCAGAGAGACCCTAAAACCACGTGATCTGCAATTTTATTTGCATGTATAATTTTCTCCTGACCTTAAAGCATTTGTCTGGACAACATCGTTGTGTATGTTTCAATAGTACATTTGCAATGTCCCTCGTGTAAATTGTCCCAGCAGTAGCCTGACAGTAGCCACCCCTTTGTCAGCCAGGTTTGAAAAGGCTAATCTGCAATGAAGTCTCAAAGAAGATGGCATTTCTCTAGGCGCTGTTAAAATCTTAATAGATGCCCATTAACAATGTGATCAAAACTGCAGCTGTAACATGGAGCACCCCATTAAATAGGGAGATAAAATTATTATATTACTGTATAATGCTTCTCTAAACCAAAGTTCACTGTTCTAACGATTATTGCATTGTCTCTGATATTTATATGGCTAGGATTTGTAATTCTGCTTTAAAAAAAGCAACAAGCTGCAGCTAACTGGAAAACAGAAAACAATTTCTTGAACTTTTTAGTGAATATTTGTCCCCTTTTTCATCAACATTTTGACAGCAATTTTTCAACCACCTATAAAACTAATAAAATAATGGAAAGCAATTTTCATCAAATTCTGGTTTCTTTTCCGTTTTTCTATTGAAATTTTGTTCTCATGAAAGTTTTCTGACCAGCTGTATTCAAAGGTGATTTTTAATTGCATACAGCTGATATCCTCCACTCCAAAAGATAGTAAAGCATATATTCCTCATTAAGTAAAAGTATAAGTTTTGTCCCTCTTTCATCCATAACTTAAAAAGAGATTAAAGGATTTTGCTCAAAATATCCAAAAGAAAATTGCAGCTGAACAGAGAGTACACATGGAGCCAAGTAGGTGGATAATTCTGAAAGTTATCAGCATTTGAAAACAGAGTGTTATGTGATTGAAACTGTTTTGCAACAAGAACTACAGCAATTGCTAAAGATGACTGCTATAAAGATAATATATAGCAATAAATTTACAGTTACAGCACCACCTTTGTCTCATATTACTTGTTAAATAATCACAAGACTCTTAAAATCAAAGTTTTGTTTCCGATAATAAAATACTACCAAGATAAAAATATAATAAAAATAGTTTCTATAGTAGAACAAAATACAAAAACATTCAGATCACCCCAGGTAAAGAGGACAATCTTGTCTGGTTCTTATTTCACTTCAGCAGCCAAGAGGAAGTGATCAAAATTCTGGGAAAACATATGCTCATGGTATGCGTAATTAAGATGTCCAGTATGGTAAGGGATAATTGACATTGATAGCTGATGTAAGTTTTCCAGGGAGGCGAAAAATAACCTCTTTCATAGAATTTGAACATTAAACAATGTGACTATGCATTGTTGAGAGGGAAAGGTTTAGATATTTGTCTCTTTTGTTTTTTTATTATAGTTCACCTTATGTGTGACTTTGAATAGTGTTGCTCACATATCCTTTTTATAATCTATAGTCAGATTTCCTTTATTAGTGTAAGCAGAGTCAGGTTGAGCTCTACCTTGACATCTGGTGGTGAGTTGTGGAAAAGGACTTCATGGGCTAATCTCATTTGTATGAGCACACCCACTCCGCCTAGCATGATGGGACTGCTTGCCAAAATGGTTTCTTTGGCTGCTGTGGGATCCCCAGTCTCTTTGTTATTGGGGCAGGAGTAATAAAGTGTTGTTATTTTGGTTATGTGAACCAAGCAAAGTAGAACTGTACCTGGCATTTTATGATGGAGGGACTTGCCCTCAACTAAGTAGCACTCGCTAGGCAAGGGACATAGGTAGGTAGGTAGGTGGATGAATGGGTGTATCTGGTGGTGTGGGCTCTGTCTGGGGGCTTTAAACATCAATTTCACCCTGTCTCTCCCCACTGTGTAATATCAGAGCTCATTTTGATTCTATTAGGAATCTGGTTATAGGTTGCTGAGCTGAATTCACTTTGGGCCAGTGTTGCACCAGTACTGAGGCTCCCCTACTGTCATATTATTGAACTGGGACCATATAGCACATGGTTGCAACCAAGGTCCTGTAATGGCACCAAATCTTATATAAAGGGGTCAAATGAGGTGTCTAAGACAAGGTTATGGTTTGCTGATTATAATTATGCTGACTATATGTGTGTATCATTTTTGTAGTTAAAGTTAAGAATATTGGCTGTATACTGTCTGTATTTCAAACTTATGCTATGCTTCTGGGTGACACCCCAGACAAGTTGGTGTCAGCTCTGCCTAGCCTGCTTCATGGCTCATTAAGGACCATGAGCTATACCATTAACCTACTGAGAGAAGGCAGACATGCCTTTTGACTCAGCAAGGTATGCAGGGACCTGCCTATGGACAGAACTCTCAGGTTTTTCCAGGCCATGTGATGGAATGCTTGTCTTTGGACCAAAGAAAGAAAAACCACATGGCAAGAGAATATAAAAAGCTGCTGCAGCTCCTCCATCTGGTCTTCAGTCCTGCTTCATACCTCTGGAGGGACTTTGCTACACTGAAGCTTTGAACCAAGGACTGAAAGACCCATCCCAGCTGTGGATGTACTCCAGAGATTTGATTTGAACCTGCAGTTTATTCTATCACTGCTGCAAGCCTGAACCAAGAACTTTGCCATTACTCTATGTAATTGACTCCATTTAACCAATTCTAGCTCTCATCTATATCTTCTTCCTTTTATGAATAAACCTTTAGATTTTAGATTCTAAAGGACTGGCAACAGCGTGATTTGTGGGTAAGATCTGATTTGTATATTGATTTGGGTCTGGGGCTTGGTCCTTCGGGATCGAGAGAACCTTTTTTCTTTTACTGGGGTATTGGTTTTCGTAACCATCTGTCCCCATAACAAGTGGAACTGGTGGTGATACTGGGAAACTGGAGTGTCTAAGGGAATTGCTTGTATGACTTGTGGTTAGCCAGTGGGGTAAAACCAAAGTCTTCTCTGTCTGTCTGGTTTGGTTTGCCTTAGTGTGCATAGAAACCCCAGCCTTGGGCTGTAACTGCCCTACTTGAAGCAATTTGTCCTGAATTGGCACTCTCAGTTGGGTCCCACCAGAACCAGCATCATAACACCTACTATGAGATGAAATCACTAAAGAGCTAAAATTACTAAGAGCTGAAATCACTGAGTGCTGTTAAGTAGTGGTGGGGGCTGAAGATATATTGGTGAGCGGCTAGCAGGACGTCTGCTGGAGATGAGCGGCTCTCAGGATGGTTGTCGGAGCGGCTCGCAGGATGGCTGGCGGACCGGAGCGGCTCATGGTGAAAGCTGCAGCAGACCTCTGCAGAAAGGCAGGGCAGTCAGCCGTCGACACGAGCAGTGGAGCACGTAAGGTGCCCCCATACCTCCCCCCTTTTCCACCCAGGCTGAGAGGTAAACTCTACAGATGAACTTTTGAACTCTGAGGCTGCGCTGGACTTTTGGGACTTTGGGTGACTTTTGGGTTGCTGGACTCAGGAACCAAAGGGAAAGGATACAGTCCAATCTGCTTGGGGGTGGGTCTTCTGGTTCATGGTTTGTGTTTATGAACCCTAGTTGTGGTGTTTCCCCATCATAATGATTCATTGTTTCCCTCCTTTATTTAAAGGTTGTTTTTTTTTTTGCTACACTCAGACTCTGTGTTTGCGAGAGGGGAAGTATTGCCTCTTAGAGGCACCCAGGGGGGTTGTATGTAAGTGTCCCAGGTCACTGCATGGGGGCTTGAGCTGTTTTTGCATTGTGTTATTGAAACAGAACTCCTAGATACTGAACCCTGCCCTTGTTGCTGCCAACTCTGACGGACAGAAGGGTTACATTAGATTGATACATCTAAGGCCTTGATCCTGCAATTATTTCTGCATGAGAGTAGTCCCATTGCCTGTTCAAAGAATGCATAATTGATCAGTTGAAGTGTGAGATGACAGGAGCTAAAATAACCCAATAACTACATTTTTGTCCCAGGTTTGTGCCTGGCACTGCTGAGCAGTCATTCCTACAATGGTGATTGCAATTCTAGATTATGGGCAGTCCTGTCTCCTGAGCAACAATTGAATGGGGCATTGGGGTAACTGTATCTGGGTAAACACTGATCCAATGCCAATGGCCTGCCCCCATCACAACTTTTCACATCATCCTGTACTGGGCTGGTACAGAAGCCATTTCTCCTGTCATGTGTAGACAACCCTGGGACACCACTCCATTCCGCAACCCTTATTAAATGACACAGGGAGCCTTGCAGGGCTCCAGAGCGCCATGGGTGAATTTCACCCAGAAGAGGAACACAAAGGAGAAGCACAACAAAGTTAGGCACTGTCATAAATATAAAGGGAAGGGTAAACACCTTTAAATGCCTCCTGGCCAGAGGAAAAACCCTTTCACCTGTAAAGGGTTAAGAAGCTAAGATAACCTCGCTGGCACCTGAGCAAAATGACCAATGAGGAGACAAGATACTTTCAAAGCTGGAGGAGGGGGAAACAAAGGGTTCTCTCTGTCTGTTTTGTTGCTTTTGCCAGGACCAGAGCAGGAATGCAGGTCGGAACTCCTGTAAAAAGTCAGTAAGCAATCTAGTTAGATATGCGTTAGATTCTGTTTTGTTTAAATGGCTGATAAAATAAGCTGTGCTGATGGAATGTATATTCCTGTTTTTGTGTCTTTTTGTAACTTAAAGGTTTTGCCTAGAGGGATTCTCTATGTTTTGAATCTGATTACCCTGTAAGGTATTTAGCATCCTGATTTTACAGAGGTGATTCATTTACCTTTTCGTTAATTAAAATTCTTCTTTTAAGCACCTGATTGCTTTTTCATTGTTCTTAAGGTCCAAGGGTTTGGGTCTGTGTTCACCTATGCAAATTGGTGAGGATTTTTATCAAGCCTTCCCCAGGAAAGGGGGTGTAGGGCTTGGGGGAATTTTTTTTTGGGGGGGAGACGTTTCCAAGTGGGCACTTCCCCTGTTATTTTTGTTAGACACTTTGATGGTGGCAGCATAAGGTCCAGGGACAAAAGGTAAAACAGTTTGTACCTTGGGGAAGTTTTAACCTAAGCTGGTAAAAATAAGCTTAGGGGGTCTTTCATGCAGGTCCCCACATCTGTACCCTAGAGTTCAGAGTGGGGAAGGAACCTTGACAGGCATATTCATTTAAAAATATCCAGGTGTATTAACAAAAACTGTTTTGCAGTACTTACCCATTTGTAACAACACTGTAGCAGGGCTGGCTCTAGGATTTTTGCCGCCCCAAGCAAAAACATTTTTGGCCGCCCCCACTTTTTTTTGTGCCCCCCCCACCCCAACTCCGCCCCTTCCCCCAAATCCCTGGCCCCACCTTCTTCCCTGGGCATGCCACATTTCCCCCACCCCACATTGCTTACTGCGGCTCCCCACCTCCACAACCCCTCCACCCTAGCTCACTTCTGCTCTGCCTGCTCCCCTGAACACACCGCCACTCCACTTCTCCCCCCTCCCTCTCAGGCGAGGGAGAGGTAGTGCGTTCAGGGGAGCAGGCGGAGTGGAGGTGATCTTGGGTGGGGGGGAGTGCAGGAAGTAACGGGGAGGGTAGAGGAACCGCTTCCCGCTCCAGCTCACCTCCGCTCCACCACAGTCGCTTTGCCCAAGCGCGCCGCTGCTCGGCTTCTCCTCCCTCCCTCCCAGGCTTGCCGCGCGAAACAGGTGTTTGGCACATGGCAAGCCTGGAAGAGAGGGGGGAGAAGCGGAGCGGAGGCAAGCTGGGACGGTGGGGGCACATTTCTAGGGGTGGCATGGCCAGTGCCGGAATGCCGCCCTTAGAAATGTGCCGCCCCAAGCCCCTGCTTGTTTTGCTGGTGCCTAGAGCTGGCCCTGCACAGTAGTAACAGTTCAAGGAATATTTCAAATGTCACAAGATCACATTTGTGGCAGGAGATACAATAACTAAGAAGATACTTTACATTTCCTGAATGAAAAGTGCACTCATTCTGCTGTAGCAACACTAACAAAGGTGGGAGAAGGTTGTTGTTGTTTTTCCCAGTCAGCATTCCTTAAGTACTTGCTACCCAGTTACATCACTGTAGCATTGGGAAATTACATTGTTAGTAACACGCTGTCTGGGCCCAAAATCAGAGACTACAGACTGGCCACCATTCTGCTTAATGGTCTTTTAGCAATCAGAAGAGCCTCCCTGTTTAATATTTAAACAAAATGTTTAATGTTTAAACAACAAAAGTCTTCTTTGATTTCTTGTGCTAGGTTGCAGTAGTATTGCTATTGGTCTGTTGATCTCTGATATGGAGTCCCCAATGTTAGTCTCAAAAATACAGTCACTTTTCATCAGTATGAAACCAATCACTACGGAAAAAGCAGAAATGCTAATTTTAATAACATGTGTTTGTTTATCTTCTAGGCAATCTTTGGACATATTCATTACTTTTGCAAGAGAGTACTGTGACAGGGATGTTTTCTTCTCCTTCTTTCAACTATGGCAGTGTTTAAAAGATATGGGTCTAGATGCTGCTATTAGGCAAGGGGTAGTGTGGAATTGCCTCACCCTAGCATTAGCCTTGGGAGGTAGTGTCAGTAACACCCCTCTAATGCACAATTCCCTACCTGCACCCCCTCCACATTGGTGGGATGATAAATGATAGCAAGAGCTGGCTGAAAATTTGTTCTTTGTTAAACATTTGACGGATTTTTCTCTTCGGATTAAAAAAACCCAGAAACCTGAAAAATACATTGCTGGTTTTTCAACCGGTTAATAGAGCAGACAGAACATTTCAAAAACTGGATGAACTTTATTTGATGAAAAATTTCAAGAAAGCTGCACAAAAATGTTTGGCTGCTTTTTTTAATTATTTAATCAGATCTACTATCAGCCTATTCCCAGCCAGCCCTATGCTGGTTCACCTATTCTGACCCACAAGAGAGAGGGTGGAGCTAACTTTTTACGTGCTTCCACCCCGCTTCCTACTAATTCCATACCTTTTCCCAACCACTCCCCATCTACCAGCTTTAGGGAGGAAATGAGCGGATGGTAACCTTGCTTTCTCCTAAGTGCCTGGACCCAAGATCAGGCTAGGGCATGTAAAGGGGCTGGGAATTATTCTCTTTACTCCCTGGCGCAGGTGCATAGTCTAAATTCGAATCTAGCCCTACTAAGATATAGACAGAGTGTTAAAAAATGCCAATTTTAATCAAAATTTTACATGTTAAACCAAGTCTAAGGCCTGATTCTACCTTCAGTAGCATGAGTTCATCTGCATAACTGAGGGTAGAGTTGGGCCCTTCCTATTTATATGTGACTAAAAGTGCTTCTGAGCATGAAGGGATGTACAGCACAGCATGCCCCAGCAAATGATGCCGTTCATTTTTATGATGAAAATTAATCTTTCTGTTTACTTTTAAATAACACAGGATTGTATTTTTGTCAGCAAAATTGCTAACAAAAACCATTGCAGTGGGTTTTTGCATTACATTCTTGATTTTTCCCTCTGCATCAGTTCTGTGATTACTTCTTATATACATTTTTGTTTTAGTGCATTTTAAATATATTTTTAAATAAGTTTTAAGGGTTTCTTTCAAAGCATGAACAGTAAATAGTTATGCTTCATTGGATAGATATTCAGGCCTGTCTGTAAAGGTCTATACTCTAAGAATTTAGGTGTATTCTTATCACTTGGCTAGTTATAGAGGTATAAAAGAGAGAATCAAGATCACTGTCTGCTGGTGTAAGGTCCTTCTCTTACTTGTCTGAGGCCCTGTGCTTAGGCTGAGATCTCTGGCTAAGCAACGGAGGCAGCCATAAGCTGGGAAGCGAACGGTCACCTCCTTACATTCCAAACTAGTCACATTGAAAGAAGGTGCTATTGGGCTGTTAGGAATACAATGCTGTCCTGACAATGCCTATCGCCTCCAGAGAAAGGGAAGTGCCTAGAAGATGTAAAAGGAAACTTAGTTTGATAGCATCCTGTCTGGCAAGAATTCACTTATCAATAGCTGGGATGTGAAATCCTCACTTCTGTATTGTTTTGTCATTATAGTTCCCACTTTGCTATTGTTTATTTGCATGGTCTCTGTCTGATTCTGTGATTGTTTCTGTCTGCTGTATAATTAATTTTGCTGGGTGTAAACTAATTAAGGTGGTGGGATATAATTGGTTAAATAATCATGTTACAATATGTTAGGATTGGTTAGTTAAATTTCAGTAAAATGATTGGTTAAGGTATAGCTAAGCAGAACTCAAGTTTTACTATATAGTCTGCAGTCAATCAGGAAGTGAGTTGGGGGGGGGAATGGGAACAGGGAATGGGGGTAAGGAAATTGGAATCATGTTTTGCTAAAGGGGGAAGGGAACAGGGAATGGGGGTGGGGAAATTGGAATCACGTTTAGCTAAGGGCAGGAATGGGAACAGGGACACAGGTAAGGCTCTGTGGTGTCAGAGCTGGGAAGGGGGACACTAAGGAAGGAAACTGAAATCATGCTTGCCAGAAGTTCACCCCAATAAACATTGAATTGTTTGCACCTTTGGACTTTGGGTATTGTTGCTCTCTGTTCATGTGAGAAGGACCAGGGAAGTAAGTGGGTGAAGGAATAAGCCCGCTAACATTCATATCAATACAAGGCAAATTATTTTATCTTCAAAACTACCCTTTCACTTTCCTTTAAAGAAGAAAAATGAGATAAAATATTCTTATTACTGTGCTGGCGATTCCTTTTCCTGGTATATTATAATCAAATAATTGAACCATCAAAGTCCTCTAGAATAATACTTTAGCTAAAGCTTACAAGTAAGTAGATGGTACTTAAGATAACAATGCTTAAGTAAGGCAAAGCCAAACAGCTCGGTATAGGTAGTATAATTAATGCAGTGCACAGAAACAGTAATTTCATTAATCATCTATCTATGTTATCCATCAAGATTCTCAGCTGTGGCAACATGAAATTCCATTTCCTTTCTCTGATGTACTGTATGCAGATCAAACCATAGCCCAGCTGCCAAGTAAATACACATTCACAGTCAGTCAGAATTAAACAGCTGTGACATCATTAACCTAATGGTAAATCTGTAACACTAATATTTTAAAAACTAAGCAATCCCTAGTTAATCCTCTACATTAGTGGTTCTTTACATTATTCCTATTGAAGTCAACTGGGAAATTCCCACTGATTTAAATGCAGCAGAATCAGGCCCATCATTAGGAAGGAGTTTGGGTTTAAGGTGAATACTTGTGTATTAAGAGATTGCTTGTGAATTGCTGCCTTTCATAGCCATCAAGTAGTTAATTGACTGTGTGCTAAAAGTGTACATGCTCTCAGCGGTTATGAGGTGAGCATGTGTTTTATACATAAACAAGAAAAGTGCATGGCAAGAATCCATTTTGAGTCTGAATGCAGCTTTCTGTTAAGGTGTTGAAATATGCAGCTTCATCATTAAAAATCTAGATGAAATAATAATTAAAGTCCTTATCTTGCTTTCGATTTCTGAATTTCTAGTCCATGTGTTCAGATTTAAATATCTGCTCCTTATGACTCTTACATCATTGTGTGTTTTTATTCCTGAGGGTTAATATGCTATTGTGGAGTTTCTTAACTGTTCATCTCAGGCCATTGGTGGAACTGACAGATGATTATAGGTATATTATAGGTTTTCCATATGCATTGGTGGGAGTTTGACCTTATGTTTACTCAAGCTTGCGTACATTCCGTATTCACTAGAAATTATTCCCATTTAGTATTGCTCCAAAATCACATGGAGATACAAACCCATTCTCATCTGTCAGGAAAGCACAACCCATGGAAAAGGTAATTTTCAGAATCATGGGATAACTAGGTAATAATGGTTAAAATGACAATTTTGGCTTGTAATTCTTTAGGACCATCAGACACAAGGTATGGTTAATAATGCAATCTGTAGTCCGACAAGTTAACTAAGTAAGACTTCCTTTCATTCTGAGGTTGTTACTCAGTTTGTACTTAAACCTCACCAAGGGAATTCAGTAGGAGATTACCTGAGTAAGAACCTCAGGATTTAGCCAGTTATTGTTCATGGGCCTGATCCAGCACCCACTGATATCAATGGGAGAGTTGGATCAGGTCCCATGCTGCTGTACATTGATATTATCCTTTTATTACTGTTATTAAAGCCCATGAGTGTGCCAAGAATAGTGCCAGTGTACCCTTTTCAAAGGCTTACAAATCTCTATGAACTGTGCCATTCTGATTTTGCAAGGCTAATGCATCTGTACGTTTTTTCTGGATGCATAGAAGCTATTCCCCTGTCGAATACTAATACACATACATCCTGTGGCAATTATCTTCTCCCTCAATTTATAACTATAGCTCTGAATTTACTCCAGCAAAAATCACATTTCATAAAAATGATATAAAAGTCATTATTTGTCATTTATATTTTATTTATATACAAAAATAAAAAGAGTTCCTATCCAGAGCATTAGGTGCCCCAGCCCAGATTACAATAAAAACAGCAAACTCAACAAAAGCCAATAGAATTCAACCCAATACATATATAACGCATAGTTATATCTTACTATTCCATTTCTTGATAGTATAAGTCCATTACATATAATTCTATATACAGCAAGCAGATTTTAAAAAAAATATTATGACCATATTTATAAATACATCCCTTTTCAGGAAAATACCTGAGCACAGGATTAACTAGAACATGCTTAAATTCAAGCACATCCTTACGTGCTTTCATGAATGGGAGCCAAGATAGAAGAGTTGCTCTTGTATTCAAAGCACTGCCCTGGGACTCAGGAGATCTGGATTCTCTTTCCAGCTCTACCCCTCTATTTCTGTGTGATCTTGGGTAAGTAATTTAGTCTCTCTGTACCTCACTTTCCCTTCTGTAAAATGGGGATAGTACTTAATTTCTCCCATTTTTTTGTCAGTTTTGTCTATTTAGACTGTAAGCTCTTCAGGAGAGAAGCGCTCTCTTCCTACGTTTCTTCAGTGCCTAGCACAATGGGGCACCCAGCAGTTACAAAAACAAATATATAAATAATAGTTTTGAGGCAGATGGTTTGTTATAGCCATCAATTGCAGATTAGGGCCCGAATCTTCTCCCAAAGAACAGCAATAAGAGTTTTGCCATTGATCTCAGTGGGAGCTGGGTTGAAGCCCACCTCCTGAGTCTACCTGCCAGAGCTATTTCAAACAAAGTCATGATAAAAGTTTTTAATTGTTAAATAGACTTCTCCAAAGAGTAAAGTGAAAGACAATAAATAGAGCTAATGCTTAGTATGAGAACATGGCAAATTCTGCCTGTAGGACAAAAAGGCTTCAATGTTAAACTTACATGGAAGAGAGGGGCAAAGACTTCTAGGCACACTCCAACTGTAGGCACTTCTACAATGCACAGAGGAAAGGAAAGTTGTGCAAAAGAGGTAAAGATTGATTATTGCCAAACTGGAGATAGTGACATCACAAGGAAAGTGATATGACGAGTGCTAATGTTTAGCAATATGTGGACCTGATCCAAAGGTCTTTGAAGTCAATGGAAAGATTCCCATTGACCTCAATGGGCTTTGGATTCAACTCTGACACCAAGACTGAATGTAGGTTAGATTGCCTAGAAGATTTGGCAAATCTTTTCCAGGGAGGTCACTAATGATCTGTCACACCAGCATCATTGGAACCTTTTTGGAGGTTGTTGTTCACGCCCGTATCTTACCCCTTCCACCTGTCTAGTCTCAGTGGATTGGGTTTGATGCTAGTTTTAGTTATTTCAATGCAGTTTGCATGTACAGGATATATAATTCTTTTGTATGGTCTGCTAGCCATTAATTTCACAAATTGCTATATTTTATGTATCCTGATTTGTAATTACTCCTATTAGTATTCTTACATACAGTCAAGTTGTTAAAGGCTGCCATCTCTTTTGCATGTGGGTGTGGGTGTACGCAGATGCAATTAGTACCCAGAAAATGTGCACTTGCATTTTGGAATATACAATTTAGTATAGATCCAAATCCTACAATTTAGATGGCAAAATTTTAATTTAATCCCCCATCAAGCATTTAAAAGACATATTATAGTTGGTAGGTGGCTTTGATCCCACAACTAAGTGCAGGAACCAAAATACAGATGCGCTTTTTGCAGGTGTAAACGTTTTCCACAGAAAAGCCATGCTGGACTGTGGCTTCTGTATAAATCTGGCCCATAAGTGGAGAAAGAAGCAGCAGGGAAGTTAATTGAACAAAATATGTAGAACAAGGTGAGATAATGCTTCCCATCTTACCATCCACCTTGGAAAACACATGAATACAGTCTGAGCATCTTCCATCATCCTGGACATGGTAATATTAGACAGTACACAAGCACACACCCTGAACAAACTTGTCGCTGTGATAGTCTATTTTAAAATATTATTTTGGAAAGCAAATAAATTCATTGCTTGTTTGTGGCTCTCAAGATTCCACTTTGTCCTCGAGTTCAGTTTGTCTAAATCCCCTGCAGCACTGGGAAAATCTCAGCCTCAATTGATGTTTCTACTTAGTGTAAAAGAAGTTAGGTGACGTGGAACTGTGCCCTTTGTCAAATAAAACAGCCTCACTGTCTTCAGGGGAATCCAGGCCAGTATACTGTTACAGCAGTTGGAGGATTATATATATTGCCTCATATCTAGACATGCCCCGATTACTTTCTTACACAACTGTCTTTCACAGCACCTATCATGGAAAAAAAGGTGGGGCAGGTATGCTCCTTAACTGCCATTTTCAATATTTTTGCAAACCCAGCCCTAAAAAGATTGCCTCTTGTACTGCCTGAGGAAAGAATGCACTGCATAAACACATGAATGAATGCTGATTCTTGGGCCAAGGGCTGGAGGAGGGGAACTGTCTTTTTCCTATCCACAAAGGTTGGTGTGTGTTTTGCTCGGGGCATAGAGGTCTGCTGGACAGAGCTGTCATGGTATGGAGGAGGTTTCAGGGGAGAGGTGGAAGAAGAGAAGACAGGAGGAAGAATTAGCACCCACACGCACAGGCACTGACTTTTGTTTTGGCCAGTGGGTGCGTGCTCCTCTCTGCTCCCTCCCAGCCATGCGAACGCCGGGGGCGGAGCTTTGAGGGGGAAGCGGCTGAGTGGGGGCAGGGCCTCAGGGCAGAGCGTGGACGGAGTGTGTGTGTGGGGGGGGGGTGCACGGTCCAAGTGTCAGGGTCCACAAAAGAATAATCTGGCCCTGCAAGTGCTGAGCATCCCCTATTTTTTTTGGTGGGTGCTTGAGCCCCAAAGCACCCACAAAGTCAGCGCCGATGCCGACTCACCTTTCCTTGCCACCAAACCTCAGAGATTAGCTATAGGCTGTTCAGTAATGGGCAGTTCCTACCATTCTACGTGGTTGCCGCCCAGAAGAGAAGAATTTATAGACGTGTTCTGTATACATAGATAAATGAATCCATTACTCATTTTTCAGGTAGTCTGGAAGGTTAAAGTGATAACACTGATCCTAATTTCTACCAAAGGCCAGCTTTTTCCAGATAGTTTGTACCTTGAGGCAGGTTGTAGCCATTAATGGACATAGCTATCTCTTCCAGGGGCTAAATTCCAGGTTCTGTCAGATAATCCGCTTCATTGTGCTCTCGGTTATTACAGTGTAAATCAGGAAAGACTGTACTGGTATCAGTTGTGTTATACCTGTGAAAAACCAGTGCAATAGCTTTAAGTGTTCAAGCTGAACAAATGTAGCTAGCCATCTATGAAAACCAAAGTGAGGTACAAAAGCAATTATTCTGAACTGTGTTTTCTGCTGTAATAGGTAAGCCTTTTGATGCTTAAAACTGCTTCAAGTTTAGAAGCAAAAGACTAACATAGCAAGTTTCTATTCTATATCATTTTGTTACATTAGGGAAGGCTCTTAATGATAACTCCTGGGTAGAGCTCTGGTGATGATCACATCTCACAAAACACAAAGATGTGGCCTGCTGGAATATGACAGCCAGGCAAATTCATGCAGATACTATGAACTGAATGGAAAAAGGTTTCATGCATTCGATTTCTAATCTTCTTCTTTCAGCTATTACTCAAACAATGAGCACAAGGATTGGATCAGCCCTCCCCCACAACACCCTGAACCACCACCGTCATTTGAGGTTTTGATGGTGTTTGAGTTTTAGCCTCCAGTAGGAGTGGGTTTGCAGAAGTGCAAGGTGCCCCAAACCTCCCCACCACTGATGCGTGCCCAACAAGCCAGCACAATCAGAAAATGAACAGTGTCAGTGGTGGGATTAGGCCTAGTAAAGGTTAAAATGGGATATACCAATCCTGCACATTGTCTAGGCAGCTGCCATATGGGGTATCTTCTAGAGCCTCCAGCAAAACTTCCACCCCCTGGCAGAATCCATGAGTAAGTGTTGCCACCTTCCCTCCCACAGCTGAATCCCTCCTGAGATGCAGCAGATCAGGAATGAAAAAAAGATGTGCAAATTGTACTAGCAAGAATTAATCTGGCCCCAGGAACCCAAGTTCCAAGGGTATGTTTTGAAAACAAGCATAACTGTCAGGGTTCAGTTAAAAACTGGCCTCAAGCAGAGAGGTTGGGTTCTAACTCTGGACAGGTTGGACAGATTTTATGTAGAAAGAATCTGAACACACACAGGCAAAGACACAAGTGAACCCCAGAGCATCCTGGGAGGCTTTTAGTCTTTTCTTTTCCTTATTTTTAAAAAACAAGCAAGGAAAATGCATGCAAAAATCTTATATGCAATATTACAGATGTGCAATTACAAAAAAAAAAAAAAAGGTAATCAATTCAAATTCAATGTCCTCCCATAATCTTAATGTGACATATGCTGTATAAAATTGCTCAATATTGGGGTGTTCCCTCCACCCATTGTCATTACATGGCATCTTCAGAACAAGAACCGAGTAGGTTTACCATTTCCTGAAGGAATATGGTGAGGAATGTGGCTGCTGTGATCTGATCACCCTGCCTGTGAGTTTCACACAGGTGCCTCCACCCTCCTCTCCCTGGCAAACAACCACCTGTGACAAACCAAACTAACTCCAAAGACATTCTTAGAGTTTTACCTAGACTCCATGAAGTCCACTTAGAACTTTGCTTTTGCAATTGATTTTAAAGGGAGTGGGCTCAGATACTGTGGTGATGAGGCAGCAGGATAAACCCGAGAGGGAGGGAGGTAGCCAAAATCTTTTGTTCTTGCTTTTCTTGATATTTGTACACAGTGCCATGACATATGCAAGATGTGTGGCAGAGTCAAGTTAAAACTGATATAAGCAACTATAACTTGTTGCATTTCCTGATTATTTTTTTTTTTGACTGCCTAGTAAGGCTCAACAAAATAAGGCTCTTAAGTGTGTACCTTTAACATCCAGGGTAATGACAGGGTTTGTGACTTTAATCAATAAGTTATTTTCCTTATTTTAACATATAGTAAAAGGACACTTGAGTTGTACCTATAACTTTGGTTACTAGAAATAGGAATAACTTTTCCTTTTCACTCCTCCTTAACCTTTTCACTAGTTATTCATAGACATGAAGGCTGATAACCATAATGTTTTCTATTAATAGTAACCAACCCTTAATAATAGCATTTAACATAGCCAGGGATCCAGAGGGAAAAAAACTTTTGTTCCAAATAATTAGATGAAAGAAACTAGAGGTTTGGTGGCAGCATTAACAAATGTAAATTTCCATAGAGAGAGAACCTCAGTTATTTGTTATAACATTGTCACATTATTATTTCTTAGTATTTATTTGTACTAAGGTAGTGCCCAGGGACCTCATGGACAACTGAGGCCTCATTTTGCCGAACTGGGTTTATAATCTAAAACCCTGATCCTGCAAATACTTACATATATGTAATCTTAAGCACATGCATAAGTCTTTGCAAGATCAGGCCCTAAGGCCCTGATTCAGTAAGATACATAGGCCCTGCTCCTGCTCCTACTGAAATCAATGGTAAAATTACCATTAACTTAAACAGTGCAAGATCAGTCTCTAAATGCCTTGGTTTCAGTGAGTGGGACTACTCCCATGTGTATAATTAGGCATTAAGGCCCAGGTCCTCAAAAGTATTTAGGCACCTTATTCCCACTAATTAGTTAGGTGGCTAACTACCTTTGAGGATCTGAGCGTAAGTCCCTCACTGCTGAATTGGATTTCAGCAGATAAAAGAGATTTCCTGGATTCTTGGTCATGACTCTGTAACAGGGAGACAGCCTAATGAAAAGTTTCTTCTCTTCAAAACATTGTGAGTACGGTGTGAGAGGCTGCCACATCACACCATCTACGAAAGCAGAATCACATAACATAATAGGATGTTACTTAGTTTGGAATGTAGCAGACCACTTTGAAAAAAATATCTTTCCTAGAGTGCTACATCCAGTTATATAAACTCTTCTCCCCTCTCTTTCCTCAACACCAACCCTCGATCATGTTTAAAAAATTCCAGATTGGGGAGGGTGAGAAGATAGGAAATAAAAAATCCAGCCTGCAGGTGGTGCAGAAGACAGTGTGAAGTATTCCTTTTGAAATACAGCCTTCCTCACAAAGGTTACCGTTGTTCCTATTTAGACCCATTTGGAGAACTTGAATGTGTCTGCATTTTCTCCGTGATTGAAATCAAATCACTATATGAGTGCATTGTTTGGTTTTCATCACCAGAGGTCACTGAGACACTTTTGCTCTTTGCTAAAAGTGTTCCTTTTCCAGCAGATAGCATGAGAGAATGTAGGGCTCTCGCCTAACTTTGATTAGGCTGTGAAGATTGGAACAGAAAAAGACAGACATAAGAGTGAAAAAAAAAATAGTAAAAAAGGCTGTTAAAGGGGAGTCACTCATCAGCTTTTGAAATGAGTATATTTCATATGAAGACTGATAGTGTCTGTGTTTCTGTTTTTGGCTGCATATGCATCTTGTGTCCTGGTGTATACCTCATCCCCTGGAGACAGGGTCTGTACTTCCAGTCTTGGTGCTGGGTTTACAGCTTAACCCTGGCTCTTGATACATCAGCTGAGGGTAAGGTATTTCACAGGGAAGGTTATTTTCACTAGGGTGGTAGAAAAAAAGGGGAAAAAAGCTCTCATTCCAAATAGCAGGATTTGACTAGTAAATTGGCCAGCAACCATTAGCTGAATTTGAATCTGTGTTTGCATGTTTATGAAAATGATGAGGGAGTAGATTTGGGATTAGTCATTGGTGACAATGAGGAATTCAAACCAAAAGATCCATTTGAGCCGGCAATAATGTGAGTGTTGGTGTTTGCAGCTGATACCCCAGTATAACAGATTGAGCCAAACACAGATGCAGTCAGAGATTGCTTTAGAAAAAAAGTACAATACATGAATGAACTGTTAGCAATGATGATCCATTGTTACAACAATTATTACTGACCTTCCTGCAGTTATTGATTGTACAAAAGTAAACACTTCAGTTTCTACAAGCAGGAAAATAATGTTCGTTTCAAACAGTACTGGTGGAATAAAAAAATACTTATATATTGCTTTTTAGATCTCAAAAATGCTTTCAAAGGAAGATATCGTTATCCCATTTTACAGATGAGAAAATTGAGGCACAGAAAGCTGAAAGGACTCGCTTCTGGCCAGTGGCAGGTCCAGTAACAGAACTCAAGTTTCCTAACTCTGGTGCCCACTCCACTGGACCACACTGGGTAAAAAGAGATTCAGTTTCAGACTCCAAGAAATAAGTCAATTTGCTGCAAATTCTTCACTTCTCTTTTTCCTTACACGTCTATTCGGTTTTGTTGGAGTGTCTGAGAGGTGTGTGTTTGCATAATATACCTATATCAGAGATCAAATTAGATAGTTTTTTTTGTCAACAGAGGTCAGTCATCATTCTGAATGTAACTACCTTTTCTCATCAGTCCACCAGACTTAGGTGGTACAGGGAAGGGTGGCTAGTTTGAATAATATTGTTGTCTTCAACAGAAGTAAAAAAAGTATAACCCTCCTAGCTTCCCAGCGGAGGTAATGAAGGCTCATAGGAGAAACATACAACTTTCAGTGCTTTATATTGTTAACAAGCCTCTTCCTGAATTGAAATTATATCACGGGAGGTTGATGTTTACACAAATAGTGTAGCACACACTGGGGGACCAATGTTTTAGTTTGCAACAACATAATTTGGGGAATTTTTGCATTCAAAGGCCATGTCTACTATACCAGCATAGCTATGCCAACGTGACCCCATAGTGTAGATACAGCCTACTCTGACATAAGGGGTTTTTTCGTTGGTTTAGGACCAATGTTAGCTAGGCAGATATAGGCATTCTTCCATCAACCCAGCTGCATCTACACCAGAAATTAGGTTGGCATAGTTATGTCATTCAGCAGTGTGGATCTGTCACACAGTGATGTAGCTGTCAACCTAAGTTTCAAGTATAGGCCCAGGCCAAACTTAGTGACAGACTAACATTGCCAGATGACATCTGACCTCACAGGTAAATAAAGGCAAGTCAATGGTATCCACACTGTAAGGTCTATTCTGGCATGCTGTATTATTTATTGTTTGTATTACTGCTTCAGGTAGGTACATAGGTTTACATTCTCTTCTGATGTAAAGGCATAACCCAAATAGCCCCTGGCACATTGTTTTTGTCCAGATATCTTCTTTTAACTTGGACTGTAGGAGATTAAACATTCTTAAACAGCAGGTGTTTTTCACTGACTCCAGGTAGTTTACAAACAACATCCTTTCCATTCAAGTTCTTCCACTTCTGTGCAGCCAATAAGAGAGACAGTTTCAGTCCATTGTTTTGTTCATCTGAAGAAGTTTCAGTCATCTGAATGCCTAAGGAGTGGAAAGATGGTTTTGGGGTCACAGAGTCTCTTTGTTGAAGTTTCTTCGTCTTTCAAATGAGGATATCAATATTAATATTTGCTTAACTCACATGGGTTCAGGGACTCTAAATTAACCGCTCTTTGGAAAATATGACAACATCTTTGTCTGAAAGGTGCTATGCAAGTTCAAAGTCCTATTATTGTTACTCATGTATTACTCACACTGTATATATTGGTGGGTCTAAGGGGAAATGAGTAAATCTGCTTTCAGCAAGCAGAAACTTTTCAATCTCCTCTTTCATTCACTGGTGGTTGGTTTCTCCCAGATTACCCACCCAACAAAAGCCTTTTGAGATTGGAAATTTTTCCTGGGGTAAAGACAAACTGAACTGGCTAAAGGGTAGTTGTTTTTATTACAAGAGGACTTAAAAAAAAAATAAGAACCCATTTACTTCAGCAATGAGGAATACCTATTATTATTCATTGTTTCTTATCATTGTGGATAATATTGTAAAGCCAAGATCAAATAGTAGGTGTTTGGTTCAAGGGCTGCTAGTGCCCTGGAATTAGTAGCTGAAGTAGTGATACAGCGATAGTGATACAGCAGATTCATTTCAAATACTAAAAAGAAAAGGAGGACTTGTGGCACCTTAGAGACTAACCAATTTATTTGAGCATAAGCTTTCGTGAGCTACAGCTCACTTCATCAGATGCATACTGTGGAAAATACAGAAGATGTTTTTATACACACAAACCATGAAAAAATGGGTGTTTATCACTACAAAAGGTTTTCTTTCCCCCCACCTTTTGTAGTGATAAACACCCATTTTTTCATGGTTTGTGTGTATAAAAACATCTTCTGTATTTTCCACAGTATGCATCTGATGAAGTGAGCTGTAGCTCACGAAAGCTTATGCTCAAATAAATTGGTTAGTCTCTAAGGTGCCACAAGTACTCCTTTTCTTTTTGCGAATACAGACTAACACAGCTGTTACTCTGAAACATTTCAAATACTGTGAGGTAGAGTCATATTCAATAAACTAACTGATCTGTTGTCGCTAGAAAAATATTAACTAGATGTCTAGCTATTTGATTTGTGGCTGCATGCAGCCGGTTAGATCTCAAGTTATTGTTTGTGCCTACAATGGGCACAAAAATATGGGCACAGTTATTGCTGGTCCAAAATTGCACTCACGGCTGAAAATCAAGCCCTCAACTTATTTTTTTTTAGACTGTCTCTCTGTTGTATTTTAATAGAAAGGTCAGGTAATGGGAATCTAAATTGCTCAAGGAGAATGGATGGACTACAACAAATAAGAACGAATATTGGTCTTGAAATTTTACACCTGTGAAACCAAAGCTACAATGAGTTTCACTTGAGAAAGTAAATAAACTAGGCAATTTAGCACCATAGCTTTCTAGTCCTTTTAACGGGGCCAGTCTATTACTCATACTGCCTGCCCTCTTTGATTTCAAAGTTCTTAATTATAGTGTGTTTTGCAACTAAAAATGCTTGCATTATTTGTCCTACTAGAGGAAATAATCTATCTTCTTGGTTGTGTGTGGGTAACATTTTTTAACTGTAACAAGGAGGGTGAGGTAATATCTTTTATTGGACCAAACTTCTGTTCGTTAAAAGAGACACGCTTTTGAGCTACACAGAGCTCTTCTTAAAATCACTGTGCAAGTTCAAAAGCTTGTCTCTCTGACCTACAGAAGTTGGTCCAATAAAAGAAATTACCTCCCTCACCTTGTCTCTCTAATATCCTGGGACCCACACAGCCACAACCACCGTTGTTTTATCATTAATTTAAGACAGGTATGCAAGTCAGCATAAAAAGTTAAAACACTGTAAGTTTGAAATAAGAACACTTGAGAAAGTTCAAAATGAAAACATTTTGAAGTCCATGGTAAGTGTGGTACCAACTCTTGTACTTTATCATAAATCTCTCAATGTTTGGTATTTTTCTTAAAGCCTCAGCTTCTGGAGTCAAGTGATTCCATAAGAATCTCAGCTCTAATTAAAAGGAAGGGTAAGATTTTTGTCCTTGTGATTGCAGAGAAAAGCTTGCAAACATTAATTCTAAAGGCTTAAGAAACAGAAGGCAAAGAACTCGAGGTTTATTATTATTTAAAAATCGCATTATTTTGAAGCCAATCGCATGGGGTTTTGGGGGGGGGAAGCTGACTCATGATTTTCAGCACATGGGGTTGCAAAACTGTAAGTCTCCCCATTTTTGTGACGTTTGAAATTTTTCATTGCCTTTAAATACAGGTTATCTTTGAAAAAGATAGAGATTGGTACACTAAGGGTGAAATTCACCTGTTCAAAGTCAGAACAGTACTTCGACTTAAGCAGACCTTTTGCTGGCCCATTGCATGGGGGTGATTTTCATTCTGTATTAAGTTATAAATCAGTGCAGTAACTGTTCTGCAAACACATGGTTGTGAAATCCTCATTCAGACAAAACTTTCATGGAAGTTAGCAAGAATTTTGACTTGACTATGGGGCCTGGGCCCCAAATCAAATGTACAGAGTACAAAGTCAAAACATGAAGTGACATTAGATGTATATTATAGTGATTGTTTAGGTATCCATTCAGTAAAAATCCCTGCTCATTTTCAAAAACCATATTAATGGTCTTCTTTAGAACATGTGCTGCATTTGGGAATATTTTGTTAACTGGCCTCATTTTACTTTTGTTTTTATCATGTAAATTATGGGCCAGGTCAGGCCATCAAGCAGGTGTTTCAATGGCTTTAAAACTGATAACATGAAATGGACCTATGTTATTTCAGTAGGAATTTCTCTAGAAGCACAGTGCCACAATGAGAATTTAGCAGGACATTTGGTTTATAATGCACAGACACTTCCCCCCACACAGCAATCAGATCCAGTGTCTCCTGTATGCTACACGCTGGAGCACGTTTGCATACTTGGGCAGTCTGGTCAACTGTGGTGGTGAGCTCTCCACGCTGATCAAACAGGAAATGAGTTCCTGGGGCTTTTCCTGTTTACCTGGCTGAAGTGCAGTGGAGTTGAAAATGTTGTCCAGAATGGACACATTGGAGCACTCTGGGACACCTCCCAGCAGCCAAACAAGTCGAAATACACTGTGCGGTGTCTACACTACCCCTAATTCAACCAGAGAAGCTCAAATCTAGTGCTACTCCTTTCATTGAAGTGGAGTACAGGCATCGATTTTAAAAGCCCTTTAGGTTGGCAGGAAGGACTCCATAGTGTAGAGAAGCACATTATAAATTCGACCTAATGCAGGAAATGTCGATCTAACCACGTAGTGTAGACCAGCCCTGATTCAGCAAGCCTAGAGGTGCCGGGGCTCAGCCCTGGCAAGCCCTGGCACAAATTAAGCACTGCTATTCTTCTATCTTGTTGCTTCAGCCACATCAGTTCTCTCTTTGCATCCCTCTACTGGCTCCTCTTTCTCCACTGCATTAAACACAAACTACTTGTCCTCACTTATAAGGCCTTTCACAGCCTACCCCTGCCCTACCTATCATTTCTTATGTAGCATCAAAACATCAGTTCCCACATTTGTAATACAAGTGATGCCTGTCTTAGCTGCCCGTTTGTAAAATTTTCTAACAAACACCTTTGATCTTTTCTCCCTTTTTACCTCTTATGCATGGAAGGAGTTCCTGAAAATATCCTCAAAGCCACTGTTACTGTCATTTCAACCCTAACAGCTGATCCTCTTTCAGTATGGTTTGACTTTCCCTAAGTACATAGTGCATTACTTATGCCCATGATAAAAAATAATAATGTAACATTATAGTCATTGGCAAACATTTTATGTGGACATCTGCAGTATTGCTTCTTGGTTAATGGCCAACTAAACCATTAACAGCAACTAATGGTGTAGAAGAAAAATTTCCTCCAGAGCTACTTTCTAATTGCTAGAAAAGCAAACTAAAAATACCCTTTGCAGGTTTAGGGCCAGATCCTCAGCTGGTGCAAACAGATGTAACTCCATTGACTTCAATCACTCTGTGCTGATTTACAACAGCTGAGGATCTGGCCCATTGATTTCTGAAAAAATAAAAGCATAGAAATAAACAAACAAATAGGATGAGACTTGTCTCGGTCTCCCCATTGATTTTATTTGTATCTTTAAAAGACGTGCAAAAAAATCAGATAAAATAAATAGCTGCTTACATGAAATTTTAAAATATGCTTGCTCCTTGCTCACGTTTGAATGGTCTTTAAACACTCTCCACCCATCCAGAGTTTTTAAACAATTCAAGAGTACATTTTAAGCACACTCTTTTAAAAATTCTCACCTGAGCCTACCCCCAATTCTGATGGATCCCTTTTTCCCAGGTAACCCCCATGGCACCAGTGGCCAGTTGCTTGACATGCAACAGTAGCTACCCCATGCCTCTCCTTGAGATGACTTTCCCCACAGAAAGCCCACCATGAAGTTTTGTGAAAGAGGAAATGTGCTGCATGAACAATTCATAATGGTTCTTCTTTATACTGAATCTCTTCTCAAATTCTCTTCCTTGATTCTCTCTTCATCCAGAATCTCACAGACTTCTCTGAGGGGAACACTGATGCAGTACAGACATTTCACTCTGTTTTCACTATCCACCCTCCCCCTCACCGTCCTCTCAACCCCTCCCCAACTTTCTCTCCACCACCTTGGTCTCGGTCCCTGAGGAGTCGCTCCAACTTGCAGCATCTAACCACTCAGCTGATCCTCTTGTTCCATCCTCCTACCTGACCCTGGAGTGCATGGTCCGCCACTCTCTGCAGACGGTTTCTATGTATCTATGCTGCTCTATGAAACTGCAATAGTTCCATTCCTGTAGGAACCTTATGTGGGCTCTGTGAGATAGGGTGGATTTCACCCTAAAAGAGGTATGAAATGGTAATTAGATAGTTTGCACTGCACATTAAGAAAATACCAGGTGGATGTGTAAAGCGACCTTTTAAAATAATTTGATTTCAACTGGATAACACACCAATTTAATTTTTTTTGTTTTTTCCCCAAGTCAATACAAATATCAACAGGGTCTCAAATACACCCTATAGTTTTCCAATGTCATGGGCAAGTGAGAGCAGATCAGATTCGGGGTACACCTCTGCACTGCTGGATGTGGTGAACTTCCAAATATTTTCCTGCTCTGCTCTGATTGGCATGGTGGAGACTTTGACTAAAAAAGCCAGTAGAACTCATTAGATATTCAACAAAGTGTCCTGATGTTATTAGAGATGGACGTGAGCCACCATGTTCAGATCTGCACTTTCCCAAAGTTTGGCTTATTTGAATCTAGGATTTTAGTTCAAGCTACGAAAAAGATGGGGCAGCTATAACATTTGGACCTGGACTCAAACTTTTCCAAAGTTAAGGGATTATCTGATCTAGGGATTTGGTTTAAATCTATCCCAAGTTATTATATACAATTGTCTTTTTGTTTCATACAACAAAGTAGGATTTTGTTTTTGGCTTTTTAGAAATTTCATTCATTGTTTATTCAGTGCCAGTACAAAAGACAAGATCCATTCTTCTGTTAATAATTGTGCCAATGCCTCTGTAATATTAAGGAAGATTAATACTTTCTGTGCATATAATGGAAAAATATAAATAGGACTTAAGTTTCATCAAATCTTTGTATGCATTTAACATAGATGATATGCTTCATTCTAAACTTCTGAATACTCTTTTGAATTGTGAACAGAAAGAAGAAGTGTTTTTTTCCCCAGTGGTGCTTGCCAAATTTTATGGATCAGATCAGAACATATGTGTATGTGTGTATATATATATAACATATACACACACACACACACACACACACACACCCTCATCCAGAAAAGAATGTCACCATTTGCTTAACTTTAAGCATGTGAGGGAGCTTGTGAGGGATTACTCATGAGCTCAATTTAAGCACATGCTTAAGTGCTTTGCTGGATCATAGCCATAGGACAGAATATAGAATTATGAGATACTATAAATATTCACACACATTTCACTGATGGTAAGTTAAGTTAACGTACACCTCTCTTCCAGCAGATACTGTAGACATTTACTATTGTGCCATTCAGTGGCTTCAGGCAAACAACCTTCAATCTGAGTGTTCAAGTACTGATTCTACGCAGAACTTCTAAAAACCTTCACACTGTGCTTAGAACTGGCATCAGAATTAGTTCAAAGGTCCCAAGATAAACATTGTAATTATGGTTCATATAAGAATTTTGCTATTTTCTCCAGAATGGGGGGTTTGGGGCTTTGTGGAAATGTCTTACATTTCTTTTCTCTGCTGCCCATTTAACTGATGGCCTTGATGCGGCGACTGCTCCTTCCTCCTCTTCTGATTCATATCCCTGTATTTGTTCTTCAAACACTGCGTCAAACTGGGGCTTTGGCATTAAAGCCGATCTTCTTATTCTAGCTGTGTGATCCTGCTTGCTTGGGGTTCCCCTCTGATCTGCAAAATCTGACAGTTTCTCTCTTCTACCTAACCGCTCCATCAGAACCATCTCCTGTTGACGAGGGTTTGCTCCAAGTGAGCCTGCTCGGAGCTGTGGACTGAACATGATGGAGACCATTGAATCAGAATCACTGCTGTAATCACCTGGACATTAACACAAAAGGGATTGGTATTATTAGAAAAAAAAAGAGAGTATTTTATTAAGAACTATTAAAAGAAAATACTTAATATAATAGAGTATTATTCTGAGGTCATAGATGTTACACTGGAGCTGTAGTGCTTGGGGTAATTACTGTAAAATAATGTACATGTTATTATGAGGGACAATTAAAATAACCTATATTTCTTAAGTAGTGGAGAGACAATGGATTTTTGGCAAATAGTGCATCCTGTATTGGGCTTTGTTCTACCCTTAAACCTTAATAAATGAGCGTACTCTGCTCCATGTTAATAGCTCTCAATGCTGCTATGGTCATATTATCCCATGCAGGAAACTCATTCTTGTAAGTTTTAATGTTCTGCAAGTTATTCAAGCAGATAACCAAACCCATAATTCTGAAGCATTACAAAAAACAAAACCTAGACCTGAATGTGATTGATGAAAGGTTTCCAACTGGAACATTACAGGTCACCTGCAATTAGCAAGACCAAAATAACCAGTTGCACCTGAAGGTTTGGCTTCAGGGCTCTTTGATTAACCTGGGTGTGTCAGAGGAAGAGACTTCTCTGAAGTCAAAGTTCCGTAACCGTATTAGAAACACACCCTTTGGCACCCAAGGCACTTCCATGGTCTCTGGTGCAAAACTTTTGCCTACAACAAGGTGAACTAGCCCTCTTGTCCTATTTATTTAACTAAGAAAATCTTTGCTCTTTCATTAATTACAGACCGTCTGAAGGTGTAAAATAAATTAGCCACACTATTACATAATTACTCATAAAAAATACAGGAACCTTCAAATAAGCAAAAATACATGAAGGGTTATAAAACAGATTATATCCTATTGCAATTAAACACACACATAGTTGTCTCAGAGAAAATGGACAATATGAAGAAAAAAATTTAAACTCTGAAAGAGGACTGGACATAATAAGGTGGCTTATATCTATATCTAGCCAGATGGGGTAATCGGTGCTACAAAGTGTCAGACATATTGGTCATAGAAATATTTACTTGTGTGAAACAGGAGAAAAATGACCACTATTTTGAAATTTGGTTAATTTGTGTTACCATGCTGTTTTGGATACTCAAGCAACCAAAGCCCCAGATCCTCACATGTATTTAGATGCCTAGTCCCATGGGCTCTGTCAAAGTGACTAATTTTCTTTGCATCTCACTGTGTTCTGCTGAAGTTTGTTTTGCCTTCCCTGATTATTACCAGTGGGTAGCACAAGCTTCTGATTATTGTAAACTCCCTGCATAGATTCACTGATGTATCTTTAAAACTATATGCCCTGAGCTAGATTCTCAGCCCAGCCTCAGCTGCTTTGCACCATTCCTGGGGTATGTTCCAAATTCTCCAATGAAATAATAGGAGATTTGCTAATGGCAGCAATAAGGAAAGGTTAGGCCCTAAGAAAGGGATTGCAATAGATCTTCATATCATAGACTGTTGTGCTGAAATATTTAACAGCTTTTTAACAGAGCTAATATCCCTTGACCCAGTGGTGAGCTGGAGCCGGTTCATGCAAACCGGTTGTTAAATTTTGAAGCCGGTTTAGAACCGGTTTAGACTTCGGCGGTGGGTCCCTCACTCGCTCCGGATCTTTGGCAGTCCTTCAGTGCCGCTGAAGACTCAGAGCAACTGAAGGACGTGCCACCGAAGTGCCGCCGAAGACCCGGAGCGACTGAAGGAACCGGTTCTTCAGCTTTTGGCAGCTCATCACTGCCTTGACCCATAAATCCTGTTAGTTACCACCTGTTTTATAGCTGTAGTTCAGAAATCTCTTTGGAAATAAATAACTTTGAAGGTTTTGGCTGGGATCTTATCAAGGGCTCCTTACTGTGTTATGCACCCAATGTATGCACAACCTGAAGTGGGTAGTTTGCTTACACGGATCACAAACACTTTCTTTTGTTTCAATAGGAAAAAAGAAATGGAACAGAGTAAATCATTTTGCACATGCAGGAAACAAGCAACATTTGGCTTTTCACTATTTTTCCTACAAAGGTGGTTTAAAAAATAGTGTCATTCACTGCCAGATTTTTAATTTTGGCAAAACTGAATAGCCGTTTTCAACAAAATTGTGTTTCAGGAGTCCATATGTAAACAAAAAGCAGAAAGGTGTCTAGTGGCGCATGATCTAACAGGTAGGATAATGGACAGAGAGTTAATAGACCTAGGTTCCATGCCTAGCTCCAACACTGGCCGGCTGTGTGACCTTGACAAGTCACATCACTGCTCTTGACCTCTGTTTCTCCTCCCACCCAGTGTCTGTCTTGTCTACTTAAATTGTAAGCTGTTCAGAGTAGAACTGCATCTTACTCTGTGTATGTAGAATACATGCTACAAGAGGGTCTGATCTGCTACTGTCATACCAAGAAGAAGAAGAAAAATGTATATCACAGTGGAGATGAGGGAAGAGACAAGAGACACTTTGGGGCAGATTGTGTCTGAACCCCCAGGTGTCTTCCTGGCTCTTGAGGCAACTACAATGGACTCTGGGAAATATAAGTGGAGCCAAAAGACATTCTAGTTTTCCATCATTTAGGGAAAACAGGGAACGGTGCCCTCTACATTTCTGAAGGTTGGATCCTCTGGCCTGGAGGGCTGTAGATGTTGGTAACTTGATGTAAGCAAGAAAACTGTTTAGGCAAAAATTGTAACTTGCTAAAATTCAGTTTTAGTCACTAGAAAGTGTGTTATGTTTTGTTTGTCACCTCACCTGTCTCTTTCTCCTGCTTAGTATTATTTAACTCTTTGTTGCTTATTAATAAACTTATTCTTAGTTTTATTATAAACCATCTCAGTGCTGTTATATTGAAGCAAAGAGTGAACCAGCAGGCTAGTCCCATAAGAGGGAACTTGAGAACTGGGATTCAGTGATTGTTACCTTGCAAGGCAAGGATCAGACTAGCAGAATCTTGAGGAGTTTGCTGGATAGACTGGTGTAGCAGGAACCTGACCGACAATCTAAACTCCAGCAAAGTTCGCCCTGGCTGAGGCGAAGGGGTAACACAGTGGCTTATTGGTTCTGGGTGTCCTGAGCAGATGACCACAGTTGGTGCCATGTAAACACCATGGAGAGACAGATAGGTGAAGGCGATGTGACTCATTTAAAGAAACTTTGGATTATTAGGGGATATTGTTGTAAAATTCATGGAACAAATTCTCTGTTTTCCACTGTATCCTTTTGGAGAGGTGTGCAGAGTAAAGCGTGTTTGTTACCTGCAGAAGCATCATGCCTTGCTTTTCGTCTCGCTGTATGATGAGTACCATACGGTAAAGTGAAGAAACGCAAATTTTGGGTGCTAGCCTGTGAACAAAGACAGAAAAGCATACAGTATATTTAATTGTGCCAGCCTGGATTCAGAAGCAGAACCAGTTCAGCATGCAGGACATTCCAAGCTGTGCCTTTCCACTGTTTAAACTATATGGGCCAAATTCAGTCTGAGATAAATGGGGCAAATTCCCAAGGAAGACTCTGGATTTAATTCAATGAAAAGGCAGTATAACAATAGAGGCACTGTTCTGGCATTCAATGATGGGCCAAACCAATGTAATTTACACACCAAGGGACTGGAAATCTGGGTTGTTACAAGAATAGCAACTAGCAGCAGGATGGAAATAAAGGGTAGTGGTTATTTGGGCTTTGCTGCATTTTGTGCTACACCTACACAGATGTGCTACAACAGTGTGAAACCAGTGTAAGTGGATTTACACTTACACCTTCCACACCCTCAGAACCTGATTCTGAATCCATTTACACTGGGTTTACACCAGTGCAAACAGGATCAAAATCTGACCCTTGGGGTATGATCCAAAGCCAGCTGAAGTCAATGGAAAGACTCCCATTGACTTAAAAGGGCTTTGCCTTAGACCCAAGGCATGTGTTTCATTTGTTTTGTACCCACAGTGAATGGCAAAGTTAGTGCAAGTTACAGTGCTTTACCTCTTACAACCAATTACACTGTGTTCTGACTAGCATACAGGTGACATGTCACTGACATTATTGTTGAATATAGCCCGTTGTTTCCAAGTGCTTTCCTCTTCTGATGCTCTGTGGGAAATATTCATTCCAATTATTGCAAAAGTAAGTTAAAATTGGCTGGGTTTTGTACGTCCAGAGGCAGGCAGGTATCTTTATGCCCTGATCACACAAATTGTAGCTTGCATAACAATTACCGGTTTCCCCCAAGAAAAGCTGTTTCCTTTCCTCACACTCTGCCTCAGGCTGTTCTGGCGCCGGATGAGAATTTCTTTGGCTTGTTTCTCGCTTGTTTCTGTTGGCAGGTTGTGTCTGTTATACGACAGGGTCTGAAATAGAAAATACATGTATTTGACTCTCTTCCCTATGCACACTTGCCGCATTGGCTCAAGCAGCGCAGTCCAGTCAAGCATGCGACTGGGAGCAAGGAACTTCTCTTGTGTCCTGTTCCTGGCTCCGCCACAGACTTGCTGTGAAATCTTGCACAACTTCTCTGGGACAGATCCTGGCCTTCAGTATGGCCCCCTTGTAGCACTCCAGTCCCTCCCTACCTGTGCAGTGGTGAATTCCCTGGTGGTGAACAGCCAGCAAAGCACAGCTCTACATGATCCTTACCCACATGTCACATCCTACAGAGCTGTGGCTGGGCCCAGGAGGAAAGGATTGCATAAACTGGAGGACCCTTAGGAATTAAGGAAGTCCAAAGATGGGGACCTTTGCTTCCCACTCCGTTCCTGTACCAGATAGATCTCAGTCAGAACCAAGGACTGACCCCTCTGTTTCTTAGGCCTGGTCTACACTAGAAAGGCAGCACATCCTGGCATTTTGTGTCCTACCGACAAAAGTTTCCATTTAGCCAGCAGCGATTCCCCATCTCTGAGCAGCATACATCCTCTGCCAGATTAGTTCTATCCGTGCAATTCAAGGGTGGATTCTACCACACTGGTAGAAGCTATAATGCCACAATACCTTCAGCAGTGTCTGGTAAAAGTTTAGTCACTGGGCCTGATTCTCTATTATCTTGGGTAACCATTTACACCTATCCAAAGTGAGTGTAGGGTGGATGTTAAACTCTTTGGGCCTAATTCTCAGCTACACCGAAGCTGCTTTACACCACGCTGACATTGTAAAAGAGCCTTAAAGTGGGCATTCGTTTAATGTATACTCACTTTAAGGCTCTTTAACACTGCCAGAGTGGTATAAAGTGGCTTTAGTGTAAATGAGAATCAGGCCCTTCCATTTTAACTTGACAGAAATTTACAATCACTGTGCACTGGTGAATATGGCTGCAAATGGTGCAAGGCTGTAGAGAATCAGGCCCTCAACCTGTGAAATGAGAGTAAAAGTTATCTACCTCATAGGGGTGTCGTGAGGGAAAATTCACTGATTTTTGTACAGCAATTTGAAGATTTAGGACCTGATCTCAATCCCATTTATACTGGATTCACACTGATGCAATTCCAGTGACATTCCAGAGCATAGTTAGGCCCTCAGAGTTCAAGATAAGTGGGTAGTAGTGTTATTAAAATCCTTCATTTCCAAAAGAAGATACGGTTTCAAATACCACATAGCATGCTATAGTGCAGCGCTAGTAGATCTTAAGGTAACTGATTTTGCAGACACAGGGTTCACCTCAGTAATGTATAGGACAGATGCATATGGAACTTGCTAGTAAGATAAGAAATACCTTTCATGAGGACAATTGGCTACAATTCAGACAATTTTAAAGAAGACTGTAACGTGAACAATGACCTGTTATAAAATGATTATTCTTCATACGTTACTTTAGTCAGAACCGTTGATCAACATAATTTCAGGGTTACCCAAGCGTACCTGCTAGCACACTTTGCCATAGGAGAGCACGGCGGTGCTCAGCATTATGCTTGGTTGGTTCGTGATGCATTGGACTGGGTTACACTGATGCTGCACCTTTGACCAGCGTCACACTGTATTTTTCACAGGATACCAAAGTCACGTCCATTTTTTTCAAAATAAATCCTTGCTGAGGCCCAGCTCACAGAAAAGCTTACAAGACAAGGCTCTGGGTGGGAGGGAGTTCTTCCCCTATCATCCTATCTTGAGGGATCTTTGTCTCCCACGCAGAACAAGCCATGAGACCTACCTCCCAAATCTGGCAAATCTACGTAGGTCCTGTGCCTCCACAACAGTGCTGGCCCCTAATGGCCCTGCTGCTCCTTCACGGGGCAGGGCCATTGAGATTAGAATAATATCAGTTTTAAACCTACTCTGCAGATAGTTTGCTTTAAAATATATATATATATAACGGCTGCACATGTTCAGGTAAATACCATGACTCCTAAATTCCATATCAGCTCCACCTCCTCAGTTGCCATGAAAATACTCGACAGGTCTGCTGTTGCAGTCACAGGTCACAGCTTGTGTGCGACTGGTGAGAGAGAGGGCTTGGAAAGTTAAACTAGATAAACTAGGTGTTGGGCAATATCAGAAAGGAGAACATTCCTGAGTCACCGAGATCTTTACAGATAGGGAAGCCTGACCTCTAGAGCTAGTTTCTGGATTTTCTTGTCCTGTTACATTGTAGATCAGACATCAGGGTGAAAAGCTAGAAGGCGAACTCCCTTTTACATTTTGGTACTGTGAGATCTGAGCGCAATGGGCCAGATCCTCAGCTGATGTAAATCAGAGCTCCTCCATTGAAATCCAATTGACACCAGCTGAGGATCTGGCTCAGTATTTCCCATTAACACAGTTTCACGGTTCAGCTGAGAAGAACAATACTATCTTTGCAGCTACCATTGGTTGTTGCTATCATGGCGAGGAGGGTACACATGATCTTTTGATCTACAAGTACAGAGCTTTGTTACAAGAGTTGCTTACACACCCTTTGTCGTACTTGATACAGACTGTGTGTCAGCATATCCCGCATGGACTCCACCTCTTCAGAGGAAAGCTTATGCATTGTTTGATTTCTATAGCTTCTGTAAATAGAAGGAAAAGGAAAACATTATAGTAATTTGTACAAATCACACAGGAATTATCTTTCCTATAAAATTATTTATTTTCATATGTTATTATTTCTAGAGCACTGCAGGTGGGAATGGCAATTTTGTAGCCAATGATACTAAGGAATCAATGAAAGCTAAAAAAAGAGAAAACTTCCTAGTTTGTTTTGTTTTTTAAATTTTTGCACTTTGCATCATCTTTTGAAGAAAGAACATAAGAATGACCATACTGGGTAAGACCAAAGGTCCATCTAGCCCAGTATCCTGTCTGCTGACAGTGGCCAATGCCAGTGCCCCAGAGGGAATGAACAGAACAGGTGATCCATCCCCTGTTGTCCCGGCAAACAGAGGCTAGGGACGCCATCCCTGCCCATCCTGGCTAATAGCCATTGATGGACCTATCCTCCATGAACTTATCTAGTTCTTTTTTGAACCCTGTTATAGTCTTGGCCTTCACAACATCCTCTGGCAAGGAGTTCCACAGACTGACTTGTGCATTCTGTGAAAAAATACTTCCTTTTGTTTGTTTTAAATTTGCTGCCTAGTAATTTCATTTGGTGGCCCCTAGTTCTTGTGTTATGAAAAGGAGTAAATAACACTTCCTTATTTACTTTCTCCACACCAGTCATGATTTTATAAATCCCTATCATATCCCCCCTTAGTCTCCTCTTTTCCAAGCTGAAAAGTCCCAGTCTTATCTCTCCTCATATGGCAGCCGTTCCATACCCCTAATAATTTTTGTTGCCCTTTTCTGAACCTTTTCCAATTCCAATATATCTTTGAGATGGGGTGACCACATCTGCACACAGTATTCAAGATGTGGGCGTACCATGGATTTATATAGAGGCAATATGATATTTTCATATATATCTTATTACCCATCCCTTTCTTAATGATGCCCAACATTCTGTTTCCTTTTTGACTCCCACTGTATACTGAGTGGGTGTTTTCAGAAAACTATCCTCAATGACTCCAAGAGCTCTTTCTTGAGTGGAAACAGCTAAGTTAGACCCCATCATTTTATATGTATAGTTGGGGTTATGTTATCCAAATGAGCATTACTTTGCATTATCAACATTGAATTTCATCTGCCATTTTGTTGCCCAGTCACCCAGTTTTGAGCGATCCTTTTGTAGCTCTTCACAGTCTTTCTGGGACTTAACTATCTTGAGTAGTTTTGTATCCTCTGCAAATTTTGCAACCTCACTGTTTACCCCTTTTTCCAGATCATTTATGAATATGTTGAATAGGACTGGGCCCCTACAACCCCTGGGGAACACCACTATTTACCTCTCTCCATTCTGAAAACTAACCATTTATTCCTACCCCTTTGTTTCCTATCTTTTAGCCAGTTATCAATCCATAAGAGGACCTTCCCTGTTATCCCATGATAGCTTACCTTGCTTAAGAGCCTTTGGTGAGGGACTTTGTCAAAGGTTTTCTGAAAATCTAAGTACCCTATATCCACTGGATCCTTGTCCACATGTTTGTTGACCCCCTCAAAGAACTCTAGTAGATTGGTGAGGCATGATTTCCCCTTTACAAAAACCATGTTGACTCTTCCCCAACAAATTATGTTCATCTATGTGTCTGATAGTTTTGTTCTTTACTATAGTTTCAAGCAGTTTGCCCAGTTGAAAACTAAAACATCTATTAACACATTGTGAAGATACAATAAGCTGCCATTCAGTTTACGATAGAAGCCAACCTTTTCTTTTTTTACGAATTAACAGGGAAAGTCACCTTCCACACAGTAGGGTCTTGGAGGAAAGTGTTAAATCAGTGATTGAGGGGTGGTGTGGGATGTGGGCAAAAGAGGGTCCATATTTTTAAGGGACCTTTTGGACAGAGTTTCTTTTATACCTTTTTCTTTCTTTGCTCACCACAAACATCTTCCAGTCTCTGAGACCTTGACGTTGTACTGGCTTTAACAACTTTCTGCCAGTGCAAATGGGAAGGGAGCATCATACTCTTAATCCAAAGGAAACCAAGAGATAAAAAGGACAGTCCCATAGAATTGGAGAAAGTTCAGGATTTGTCAAGGGGAATGTCACAGCCCAGAAAACTTGGCTGGCAGGTCTAGAGAATTTATACAGTTATCTTATAACGGGGCACAGTCATCATGACAAATCCCAATGGGATCCTTGCAGAGAGAGATCGGGATCCTCTCTCCTTGCAGACAGAGCACAACCCAGATTGATCTCTGGCTAGGTGCTAAAGGTGATCAGGCTGATTTTCAGTTTATGTTCATCACTGACAATCTTATAGCGCCACCAAAGTTTTTGATACCCATGTGATTGTGGCTGAGTATCAGCATTCCTTGATATGCACCCATTGGGATTGTTAGTCTTCCATTCCAATAATACATCCCTACCAAGAAAGCTGCCAAAACCAAACCAGTGCTGATAGAGGTGGTTGCTGGGTTCAGCTATGAATATCCTCATTTCTGATCTTGTCCTACCATTTGATATGGAGCAACTGACAAATACGACAAAAATCAAAACCATCAATCCTGTGTTCTTGTGCTCATGTTTCACTTCTGTACAACAGAGCTAGTATAACTGATTCTATAGATCTGCAGCTTCATCGTAAGCTGGATGTCATGATGGATACAGTGATCTCACTCAACTGAAGCTGAAAGAACATGCCTAAGGCAATAACTCTTCCATTTTTATGAATTAGCGTAAAAATTGTTTACAGTCATTTGTAACTACCTGTCCTTCTTGCGAAAGAAACGATGGAAGCTGGTTGATCTGAAATGTTAACTGGATTTGCCAGGTCAACCTCTGTGAGAGCTTAGTCATATATCAAAGAGGAGAATGGAAAAAGGGATAAAGGGGCATGACCATCACGGGTGAACCATAGTCAAAGTTCACTTCATTGTTCCCACTTGTTTTCTTTTTCTTCACTTCCTTTTATATTTATTTGTCCCTCTTTTCCCTCATATTAAGTGATGTAATTGTGGTAAATGGCTTGATTAAAGGAGGGTTTCCTTTAATTACATTCTGAAAGGATTATGCATTCAGTTTCCCTTACATTAGGGAAAGAATACAGCCTTTAATATCAAAAAGAAGCTGTGTCTAGAATAAACTAAAAATTGTTATATGATTCATGACTTGGGCCAGAGCACTGATGTTCAGATATGGATTAGTTTAGGCTAGGGCTTGGGGTTCAGGTTCAATGCAGAATCCAGGCCAAGGTATGGTGGCCAGGGCTGGCCTTACCATGAGGCAAACTGAGGCAGCCGCCTCAGGTGCCAGACTAGGGTGGGGGTGGGGGAGCGCCACTAGGACCCAGAGTGTAGAAAATTGTGTCTGCTGCTGGTGCATATGTATTCTCTCTGCTCTAGATGCACAGAGATGGTGGAGTGCTGTGCTGGAGGAAGGAGGGCACAAGAGACAGAACAGGCAGGCAGGAGAAAAGGTGAGAGGGAATAACAGAAAGCAGCAGGAGCTGCAGGGAGAAAGAGAGAGGAGGAGGAGCCTCTTATGTACCTCTCTAGCACCCCCAGGAGCCTGGACTGATTTACACCAGCTTCTAAGGGAGCTTCCTGTTTCCTGCTGCTTCCCTGAACCCACTTGAGGAGAAAAGGCAGTCAACTGAAGTAGTAGGAGCCAGTTAGGCCCTTAAGATGCTGATATCTTCCCTCACTCAGGCCCTGCTACCAGCCTGCTTATTTGTCCCCTTCAATTGAGTGTTGAGAGCCACTATAGCTGGCAGGGAACAGCAGTCATGAGTGAAAGAAGAAAATGCCCCTATGGGACAGCATTCAGAAAAAGAAAGAAAGCAAAGGAAGCTTTTCTATCTAAACAGAAACGAGCTCTCCTGAGATACATAGACACAAATGTTCACGGTGAGCCTTCCGGCCCGAGTGAGGATCTGAGTGGTGATCTTCCAGTTAGTCAGGGTGCAGGTGACCTGGCAGCTACTGCAGCATCCATCTCTCCATCTCAAATGGAGGTAACCCTGCACATTCCTGAAGAAAAGTGAAGATCAGAGAAGAGAGTGTGGTGGAGGTGCAAGAAACAGCTGCTACTGAGTTTAATTCCTTAAGTCTAGATGATCCAGGACTTTGGACCCACTTGAGCAGTAGCCTGAGGGCCTTCCTTATACTGCATGGGCCACAGCAAGTGAAAAACTTCATGTTCTCCAAAGACAATGAAAATAGAGGTTTCCATCCAACACATTACTGGCGTGAAATCCCCAATGGTGACAAAGTGGAGAGGCCATGGCTTATGTACTCAAAAACCCAGAATGCTGCATACTGTTTTTGTTGCAAACTCTTCCAGTCTAATGTTCCAGCCACATTGGGTTCTACAGGAACAAAAGGACTGGAAAAATCTGGCTAGAAGTCTGGCATGCCATGAGAAGGCAGCAAATCACCAGAGAGCATTCCAGAGCTGGAAAGAGCTTGAGATGAGACTAAGGTTAAAGGCCACCATAGATGATCAGCATCAAGAGAAGATTGCATCAGAGTCTCTTTACTGGCAAAACTGGAAAAGGCTCATTGCCATTGTGAGAATGCTTGCTACCCCAAACCTAGCACTGCGTGGTACTTCAGATCAGCTGTATGTGCCAAACAATGGAAACTTCCTTAAAATTGTGGAGCTGATGGCTGAGTTTGATGCTGTACTCCAGGAGTATCTAAGAAGAGTCACCACCCAAGAAATGTACACACACCACTACCTTGGAAAAACAATTCAAAATGCAGTTACTGGCAACCAAAGTCAAACAGAAGATTGTGGCAGATCTGAAGTCAGCAAGATATTACTCTGTTATTCTGGGCTGTACACCTGACATCAGCCATACGGAACAAATGACTTTAATGGTGCATTTTGTAACAGCAACAGAACCTAGTGAAAATGTTCCTGCAACAGTGACTATCAGAGAGCATTTTCTAAAGTTTATGGACTTTGATGATACTACAGGAGCTGATATGACAAATGTGCTTCTTAAAAAGCTGGAAGATACAGGAATTGCGGTAGCTAACATGAGAGGTCAGGGCTATGATAATGGTGCCAACATGAGAGGAAAGAACAGAGGCGTGCAGACATGGATCCGAAAGTTAAATCCTCGAGCTTTTTTTGTCCCATGCAGTTCTCATTCATTGAACTTGGTGGTCAGTAATCCAGCATCAGCTTCTAGTGAGGCTGCTGAATTACTTAATGTAATTCAAAGCATCTATGTATTTTTCTCTGCATCAACTCATCAATGACAAATTTTGAAGCAACATCTGGGACCATCCTCTCTGACACTGAAACCACTGAATGCCACACGATGGGAAAGTCGAGTGGAGGTGATAAAGCCTATCAAACACCAAATTGGGAAGATAGATGATGCCATAGTTGCCATGATGGAGGATAATGCTACAACAGGAACTGTTCATGGGAGAAGGAAATGGAATCACCAGAAACATACATAACTTCAAATTTCTGTGTGGCCAGCATGTCCTGCAGTGGCTCCTGGGGGTGGGGTGGAACAGGCGGCTCAGCCGTACACTGCCCTCACCTGCCGGTACCACCCTTGCAGTTCCCATTGGTCGTGGTTCCCTGTTCCCGGCAAATGGGAGCTGCGGGGGGCGGTGCCTGCGGGCGGTGGTGCCTGCGGGCAAGGGAAGCCCTCTGCCCCCTCCCCCAGGGGCTGCAGGGATGGGATGCTGGCTGCTTCTGGGAGCACAGGGCCAGGGCAGGCAGGGAGCCTGCCTTTGCTCTGCTGCACCATGCGGGTGGCAATCCTACAGGCCAGATTAAAAGCCCTAACAGGCTGGATCCAGCCTGCGGGCCATAGTTTGCCTTCCCCTGATTTAAGGCCTGATGTTCCATCTACATCTGCATGCAGCGGAGAGCCAGATTAGGTTGATCTGGAGTCGGGAAAGTAGCAGGATGAAGTGATTTCTACATGATACCATTCTTCTCAATACTTTCCCCAATCCTTTTCCCAATTCTGTGATATAAAAGCCCTCTGCAGATGCACCACAGGCTTCTGGTTCCATAGGTCTAGGGAGGGCGGGCCTGGACAAAAAGGGGGCAGAGAAGCAGCTACTCTTTGTGGAATCAGCCATGAGGCGATTGTACTGTATAAGACTTCAGTTGTCAAACTATGTTTCATGGACCATTGGTGATGTGAGGACCACTTGTCAGTGGTCTGCAGAGAGTTTAAAAGCAGCACTTCAAAAAAAACATTAGCAATTTAAATGGTCACTGGATGAAGCCACAAGTCACTGGCCCATCTCCCCAATTCAGAGCTCTAATGTGTGCATTTTTAAGGCTCTAGACAAGGGGCTAGGCTAAATGTGTCTTATTCATTTATTAAACTAGACTATTTAAATGGTTACTTTTTTTAAAATGTGGCTTTTTCTATAAATGTTGCATTATTTTTATGGCTGACTTTTTCCTTTTCTAACTTGCCATTTTTTACCTGTGATATACTTTTGATCACTACAGACAGACAACAGTTGATCTCAACAACTGGCCATTTCCTAGAGATGAGCCACTTTGGATTTCTAACACATTTGAATTTTGGCAGTTTTCAGATTCAAATGCCTGAACCCAAATCTATCCCTATGGCTTTAGATTCAGGTTGGATGCAAAACCAGATAAGGCCTAGTTTCTGGTTGTGCTTTGAGGAAGGTGGGAATTTTGCAGTTGCAACGAATGGTGGCAATTTTGTGAAATTAGCTGTAATTGACCATCAGGGCCAGTCCACAACACTTTGGCACCTGAGACGGGAAACTCAAATGACGCCCTCATCCCCCATCGCTTGGGCCAAAACTTTGAAAGTTCTCAATTCTGCTTTCTTCCTGTTCTACTCTTCTCATGGTACTGCTCTGCTACCTACCCCAATAAAGGAGAACTAATAACTTAAAATGCCTTATTCAAAAATTTGAAGTAACATTTAACTTTCAAATGCCTGAACAGCAAATGTAAATTTAATTGTCTGCATAGTAAACATTGGCATTTTTATCTGTTTGAATAATCAAAGTACTGCTTTCTGTGCCTTCTTGGCTGCAAAGATTTGAACTGCTTCCTGAAGGTCCACAGTCTGGGCCAGCTCACGCTCTGTTGGTTGCAAGGCCGACCAGCCTCTCCTGTGTCATTGTGGAGCGTAGATGTGTTTTTATTAACTTCAGCTTGGAGAAACTGTTCTCCACTGGCAACTGTTACAGGAAGCGTTAGAAGTATGCACAGAGCAACAAAAGCTTTTGGAAAGTGGGTGGTCATCTTATTTGTGCGCATATGTTCCAGAACAGCCTTTGGAGATGATCCTGCTGAAATGTAACTTGAAAGGGCTTTCAGTTCATCACCTAAATCACTTGCATCAATATCGCGCATGTCATTGTGTCAACACCGTCTCTAGTGCCCTGCATAATGGTGTAGGTCTTCAGGTATAGTGAGGAGTTTTGGAATATCATAGAACATCCCAAATATACTGCTGTGCTCCTTGAGCTGCATGAAACGTTCTTCACCTGACTGTATTGCACAGTCTAGCACCTGGTTAAAGAATTCAACTTTCAATTGTTGTTTGGGGTCTCTTATGGGATTATCCCGTGCCTCGTAATCAAAATGTCTTCTTCGGTGACTCTTGTATTCTTGAATGGGTAGGAAAATAGCTTCAGTGTGAAGTTCCTCTGCCAACTTCTGTGCACTCTTCAGAACATTTTGAAATCCCTCATCTGACCGGTAAGCCTGTAGGCATGACTTTACTTTGTCCAGTTGTTCCATTGCTCCAGATATATCAAGGTCAACACCTTGGAGTCTCTTGCTTACATCATTTATTTCAAACAGTATGTCATGCCACAACACTAAGCCACACAGAAATTTGAAGTTATGTATGTTTCTGGTGATTCCATTTCCTTCTCCCATGAACAGTTCCTGTTGTAGGCCATCATGGCAACTATGGCATCATCTATCTTCCCAATTTGGTGTTTGATAGGCTTTGTCGCCTCCACTCGACTTTCCCATTGTGTGGAACTCAGTGGTTTCAGTGTCAGAGAGGATGTTCCCAGATGTTGCTTCAAAATTTGTCATAGATGAATTGATGCAGAGAAAAATACATAGATGCTTTGAATTACATTAAGTAATTCAGCAACCTCACTAGAAGCTGATGCTGGATCACTGACCACCAAGTTCAATGAGCAGCGCGGGGCCAGGGCAGGCAGCCTTCCTTAGCCCCGCTGTGTGCCGCTGCCACCCTGGAGCCACTTGAGGTAAGCGGCGCCAGGCCGAAGCCTGCACCCCGCCCCCAGCCCTGAGTCCCCTAACCCCCTGCCTTGAGCCCCCGCCAAACCCTCCTGCACCCCAACCCCCTGCCCATAGCCCCTTCCTGCACACCACACCCCCTCCTGCACCCCAACCCCGTGCCACAGCCCTACATTCATGGCCCTGCATGCAATTTCCCCACCCAGATGTGGCCCTCGGGCCAAAAAGTTTGCCCATCCCTGCTTTAAATCATATCAGTGCTTGTTATCGTTTCGCTCTTTAGGTGACTCAAATAAAATACCCTCAGTTTCAGCTGAACTGAATTAGCAACAGAACAAACATGAAGATTATCTATATTGTTCTAAAGCACAAATAAAAAGCATTCGCTTTGCATGGGATTAGCCATTAATCTGCCATGCTGATAACCTGCTTTCAGATAAAACAAGTTTGACTTGTTACCACTCCCATAAAATCATCTTTATTACCATTCTTTCTCTGATGCTTATTGAAACTTCCTGCATTTTACTTGCAGAGCCCAGTCCAGTTGTTTTATTTGCAAAAACATTCTGAGATCATATCATTTTGGGTGCATAGCAATTGGCTATAACTCTCCGTTGGCCAAAAAAAAAAAAAAAAAAAAAAATCTATCTATTCTGATCACGAATGTACCCAAAATACTGTCCATATTTGTTCTAAAAAAATAGAGCTGGTTAAAAAATAAAAGCCAAATTCCCCATCCAATTTTTTCCCCATTTTTTATTACATTTTGAACTTTCTGTACTCTCCATCCAGTTCTACTAAGAAGAAAGTAGCATCCTAGTGGGATAGCGCTTGTATAATAGTGTTACTGGCAATGAAAACACTCAGTCTCATTCTGAGCCTGCTTACACCAACGTACATCAAGAAAAACTCCCCTGATGTCCAAAGACTGAGCTCAGAAATAAGCCCATCTTGTCTTTTTTATATAATTATATTTAAAGTATATTGTCTAAAATTCAGCCAGAAATGTGGTATCTACAGCATCTGCTTGGATGTGCTTTGCCTTTTGAAATTCCTATTTCTAATGCTTATGTTCTCTAAGCCAGTATAACTAAGTGCTATATATTATCTCAAATATAGATGCTTTGTTTTACAGTCAATGGGCAAATACTTAATGCATAGTCCACCTGTAGGAATCCCACTGACACGAATGGAAGTTCTGAGCCTGAAGCGAATCCAGAAGGCTCAACTGAGATCTGCCCTGATTACCAGAGAGATTTCTTCCCCTCGTCTCTAAAGCGTGAAAACCCCAGATAGCAATGATATGCCCGTGCAACTGATCAAAAGGGCTGATGAGAATGATCCCAGCACCCTCCTGCATCCCAAATCTCTCATCCCCAGCCCTACCCCAAAGCCCGCACCCCCAGCTGGAACCTGCGCCCCTTCCCGCACTCGTGCCCCAGCCCTGATCCCCCTCCCGCCTTCCAAACCCCTCTCTCCCAGACCAGAGCCCCCTCCTACACCCCAAACTCCTCATGCCCATTCCAGAGCCCGCACCCCCAACCGCACCCTCACACTTACAGCAACGCTGGCCTATTCAGCCAGACACGAATAATGTTCTAAATGGCCCAGTAGTACATAAAGTAGTCCCGCACCCCCAACCAGAGCCCTCACCCCCTCCCGCATCCCAACCCCAATTTTGTGAGCATTCATGACCCACCATACAATTTCTATGCCCTGATGTGGCCCTCAGGCCAAAAAGTTTGCCCACCCCTGAGCTAGAGGGTTCCTGGCAGCTGCAGTTCCCCACAAGCCCTGAGGGAAGAAGAAGGCAGCGCAGCGCACAAGAAACTCTGAGCAAGCCTGGGACCAAGCATCAGGCTGTTTCTCCCTCTGGATCCTGGGCTCTGTGGGGGGGGCAGGGGAGGGAGGGAGATGGGTGTATGGATGGGGTGGGGGGGCACAGCTAGGTCCTGGGACGAAGGGGGCGTGGGTATATGGGCCAGGGAGGCCCCACGGCTGGGCTCTGGGGGAAGTATCTGAGTTGGAGGGGCCCTACAATTGGGCTCTGGTGAGAGGAGGTTTGGGTGTATTGGCTGGGGGGCCCCCGCAGGAGGGCTCTGTGGGGAAGGGGTTGCAGGTGTCTGCACCCCCACACCCCAGCTAGGCTCTGGCAGGTGGGCAAAGAGGCAGATAAACAGGAACTGGGTTGTCATAATGGTTTCTTTAACTCTCTACTCCTGGGGGAATTCTTGTGTGTGTTTGCATTGTTACAAACATACTTGCTGACCAGTATTTTGAAATAAATTACCAAAATAATTGAAACTGGTGTGGTTATGTAGTGTTATTTTGACAAATAAAATTTTCAGAATTTTAAAATATTGTGTGCATAATTTTAATTTTTTGGCGCAGAATGCCCCCAGGAGTAACCTGAATTCTGGCCAAGACTAGAAGCTGAAGTACCAAAATACTACAAGAAAGCCTGTCCTTATAGCATTCTGACCCAGTCTAAAGTCGCAATCTTACAAGAGAGCCTGGTCTCATGAGAACTATACCCAAATTTACAGATCCCAGAATTCTGGTTACTAATCTGAACTGAGGGCCAGACAAACCAATACGCTCCATTCCTTTGTGTTGCTCTCTTTCAACACAAAGCAGCCACAAACCAGAATTTACTGGCCAGTTAAATGAAGCATATGATCGCTTTGCATCACTGGAGCAGTACAAAGCAATCAGCGAGTACCACTCAGTCTAGATCTGAATCTCCAGGCCTTTTCAGGCATGCCTGATGCTGCTGAAAAACATGGGTAAAGAGGCAGTCTTTTCCCTCTTTGTAAACTCAGAACTATCGCTGAACATTTCCTTTCCTATGTAACATTTGAAGGTCCCAGCACCTAACATTTATTCCTCCCCTCCCAGTACCTTGTTCTTGTCACATTTCTTTTAAAGTCCTTGTCTCCCTCCACTGTTTCTTCATATCCCCCCCCCACACACACACCCCTTATTCCTCTCTCCCCTGTTTGGTAAGCTGTAATGAAGCTGATACTCACTGGAGAGAAGCTGTCGATTCAGCTGAACTTGTCATCCCATTTTCTGCCATGTCAATGGCCTGTTTGATTTCCATCTTCTTGTACAGAGATACAATGCTGGATTGGGGCTGGTTCCCTCGGATCAGGATTTTCTTTAGATATGTATTGTCAAACTTTTTAAATCTATGAAACAGAAATGAAAAGAAAATGTAAAAAAGAAAGGAGCATATCTTCCTCTCTGACAACATCCATCAAATATATATTGTGATAGACCCAGGCCGGTTGGGCACAGCAGAGTAGCCCTATTGGGATCCAGGAAGTGGGTGGGCAGAAGCCCGCCTACTGCTAAAGGATCCCCCCCAACCTAAGAGGTGGGGTCCACAGGCCCTGAAAACCAAGTGATTTTGCGGGACAACTAATAAAATAACAGGAACAGGAGTGCAGTCAAAAGGTCAAACAAAGGGAACCTGATGGGGAAACTGAGCAGAGAACCCCGGACAGCGCCACTGCTCTGAGAAGGCGTCAAAGGAGTCAGTGGACACCGCCCAGAGGAACTCTGCCTGCATATGTGAACGGACCGAGGATCGGAAATAGGCCCCGCAGTCACAGGAGTCTCCATCGGCCAACGTCCTCTCCCTGGTTTTATAGATGGGCTGTTTTAGCCAGGGCCAGGAGGAGGTTGACCAGGAGGTCCCGTGGCTTTGTGGGGCCATGGATAGGGAGTGCATAGATAAGGAGGTAAGGGGAAAAGTGCAACCAAAAATGTAACAAAATATTAGTGAGGAGCCAGAATAGGGGCTGCAACCTGGAGCACTCCAGGTAAACATGCACCAGGGTCTCCCTCATGCTGCAGAAGGGACAGGTGTCTGGGATGGGGGGGGAACTGGGCCAAGTACACGCCTGTGCTCACAGCTCTGTGAAGGAGCCGACAACCAACATCACCGGCGGGCCTCGGGACCAGGGTGGAGTATAGGCTGGCCCACAAGGGCTCCTCACCCTCTAGAGATGGCAGGAGGTCCCGCCACTTTGTGTTGGGGTGGGATGTGCGGGTGAGGAAGTGAAGGGTGTGGAGCATGAGCATGTATAGATGTTTCTTTGGCGCAGTCTGAAAACGAACCGGCTGCAAGTCGTGCAGACGGCTCACGGTGAAGGAGGTGAGGGGGCTGGTTGGGTCCATGAGGCAAGGGCCTGATGAAAAGGTCCAGAGGGCCTGGGGTGGAGGGTGGGTGGGGCATGCCCTCTTGCAGGGCCTGGTGGAGATAAACCCGACCAGCGGGAGGTAAAGCTGCCCTCACCTCCTGAAGTACGTGCTGGGAAGTACAAGGTCTGGAGAGCCCCATGTGCTGAGCAAGTGTCAGGGGATCCAGCCAGTTCTCCCCGGTCATAGTCCAGGAGGTCTCTGATTCTGGTAACTTCTGCCAGGACCAGCCTCTGGCGCACCGAGGGGGACTCGGCCACCTGCACACTGAGCTGGGGATTGTATAGCAGGGGCTCCGTGAGGAGATCTGCCCCCACCCAGTGGCCACCACGGACCTGGTTGCCGAGAATAGTTTCCAGGTCCGGAGGAGGTCCTGGGAGAAGACCGACAGCCTGGAGAGGTCTCACAGAAGACCTCCTGGATGGAGATAAAGGAGCTGCCGGTCGTATCGGAGCCCTCGGAAGTGGTGCAGGAAGGTGTGTGCCAGTACTCTCCACACCAGACTACCTGTACCATAAAGGAGCCTCTGCAGGGCACGGAGGCGGAAGGCACTTCAGGCCATGCCCTTCCTCCTCCAGGGGCAGGTGGAGAACCCCTGCAGAGACCCAGTGCACTCCTGACAAAAAGAACTCCAGAATCACCAACCAGAGGTTGGCCAGGAAATCCGGGATTGGGACCAGGGTGTTGAGCCGGTGCCAGAGCATGGACAGGACTAATTGATTGAGCGCCAGTGCCCTCCCTCAGAGGGAGAGGCACCAGAGTAGTCCTGTCCATTTCTGGAGCCGCTCTGTCACCCTGCCCTCTAAACCGTGCCAGTTCTCCGGCGGAGACGGATGCATGGCAGAAAGGTAAACGCCGAGATAGAGCAGCGGACCCGCACTCCACCGGATGGCCTGAAGCGCAGGTGGGAGGGAGCTCGCCTGCCAGCTGGCCCCAACCACCAGGCCAGAGCTCTTGACCCAGTTGACCCAGGCAGAGGAGGCTGCCAAGTAGACAGCCTGGCGCAGATGGAGGCTTGCCAAGTTGCCCCGGTCCAGGACCACGAGGAGAACGTAGTCAGCGTACGCCGACAGGACCAGCCTCAGCTCTGGCTCTCGGAGCACCAACCCCGTTAGCCTCCAATGGAGGAGGCAAAGGACAGGCTCAATCTCCGGAGTGTACAGCTGGCCAGAGGGGCACCCCACCGTACTCTCCGCCCAAAGCTGACTGGCTCAGTCGGGTCCAGTTGAGCCTGACCAGACACTCCACGGAGGTGTACAGCACCTGGAAAAAGCCCATAAACAGGGGTCCAAAGCCTAACGCTCGCAGAGTGCCCAGGAGATACCTGTGATCCACCCTGTTGAACGCCTTCTCCTGATCCAAGGACAGGAGGGCGAATGACAGACCATCCCTACACCCAAGCTCCAGAAGATCCCGGACCAGATAAAGGTTATCAAAGATGGTACGGCCCGGGACGGTGTACGTCTGGTCTGGGTGGACCATGTCTGCCAGCACGGACCCCAGCCGCAGCGAGATGGCTTTGGCTATGACTTTGTAGTCCGTGCTGAGGAGCAAGACAGGACGCCAATTCTGTAAGTTGCAGAGTTCCCCTTCTTCGCCAATCAGGTGACCACGGCTTGTCTGCACAAGAGAGGGAGGACCCCGCTCTGCAAGGACTCGGCCCAGACGGTGACAAGGTCCAGGCCGAGGATGTCCCAGAACATGCGGTAGAACTCCACGGTCAGCCCGTTCAAGCCCAGAGATTTATTGGTGGGCATGCGGCGAAGGGCTTCCAAGAACTCAGCCAGAGCGAGAGCCGGTCTCGGTTGCCTGCGCTGACCGTCGGGAGCCCATCCCAGAGCACTCTGCAAGTGTTAGGATCAGTCAGATCCAGGGAGAAAAGGCCTGCATAGAAGGTCCTGGCCCTCCCGCACATCTCCACTGGATCCATGAGGGGGGTGCCATCCTCTGCTAGGAGGTAGGTGACGTGCTTCTTGCCCCCCCCCCCTTTTTCTCCAGGCCGTAGAAGAAGCAGGAGCCATGACCCATCTCCCGAAGGAGGCAGATTTGGGATCGAACAAAGGCACCCCAGGCCCGATGGTCCTCGAGGGCCTGGAGCTCCTCCCACTTCTCCCAGCACGCCTTGCAGAGGGATGGATCCTCAGGGCTGGCGGCCAGACACCTCTCCAGCTCTAAGACCTCCTGTTCCAACTGCCCTATCACCACATCCCTCTGTCGGCTGGAGCCCCGGGTGTAGTCACGGCAGAAGAGCCGGGCGCGCACCTTTCCCACATCCCACCACCGCCGTGCCAAGGAAAAGACATGCCTCTGCTCTCACCAGGCCAGCCAGAACTCCCAGAAGGATGCCACGAAGCCCACATCCTCCAGCAAGCCGTTGTTAAAATGCCAATAGGCCGGCCCCGGCCTCTCCTCACAGAGAGAGGCCGTCATAGTGGCTAGATGATGATCTGAAAATGGGGTCGGCCAGATGCTGGAGGAGTGGGTCCATGAAAGATGGAAATGTGACAGATAGATTCAGTCCAATCGGGAGTGGCGTGACCGATGGGCTTCCACCCAGACAAAGGTGAACGTTGAGATGTCGTCCGGGTGGTGGTTGCGCCAGACGTCCATCAGGGAGTGATGGTCGACAATCTCCCTGAGGACATCCGCAGTGGCTGGGCACTGCTCGGGCCCCGAGCAGTCCCACTCCTCGAGGGTGGTGTTAAAGTCCCCGCCCAGGACCAGGCACTTGTGAGGATCCAAGATGTCGAGGAAGGCGGACGCCTGCTGATAGAAACGCAGCTGCTCCGGGCCCAATGTCGGAGCATAGACGTTAATGAGGTTGACCACGAGCCCCTCCATACAGACCCGGAGGTGCAGCCAGAGGCCTGGCACAACCTTGATGACCCCCAGCACCTTGGGCCGTACGTCGGGGGAGAACAGGATAGCCACTCCAGATGTATGAACTGTGAGATGGCTAAAGTAAACCCTGTCCCCCCATTCCAGCTGCCAGCTATCTTTGGCTAGCCGGATCCATATGGGTCTCCTGCAGGAAAACCCCAGAGTACGCCTCACTCCCGAAGGAAGGAGAGCACCCGACACCTGCGGAGACCCATCCTACAGCCCCGGGTGTTCAATGTTGCAAAGTTGATGGGTGCCATGAGGAGGGCTGGGGTGGGATCCTCACCGGCAGGGACACTTACAGCCCCCATTGGGCTGCGCAGCAAACCGTGACCTATTCCATAGGTGAGCAAGGAGTCACGGAAGCTATAAACCCGCTGGTAGGCTGCGGCACCCTGCTTCCTGGTCCTTTTACCCTCCCCCACGAGGGCCCTCACGGCCCGGAAGGATTTGATGAAAATCCCCTCATCGCTGGAGAGCGAGCTGCACTTTGTTGCGGGAGCCACGGACATCTTCAAGGAAGTCCCGCAGCTCTCCTCGCAGCGTATGTGGGGGTGGGTCACTGGCCCCTGACCGTCCTCCTGTGGAGCTCCTGGCACAGCCCCATGGCCCACCAAGACGTGCAGGCAAGGGGTGGACCCCCAACATGGCACCCCATGGGCCGGTGCCACACGGCCTGCCTCAGGCTCCAGCTCAATGGGGGATGGCAGAGGGAAAATAGCAGCCCCTAGTGGGTCAGGACATGGAAACACAAAGGCCGCTCCCTGGGGGTCATCTGCTGGAAAAGGGAAGGAGACAGCCCCAGGGGTGGCAATAACATCATGGGAGGTGGAGAGGCTAGGGACAGGGTCAGCATCAGGGGCAAGGCCAGGGCCAGGATCAGGAACAGGGGCAGGGACAGGGGCGAGATTCTGGGCTCCAGAAGCCGAGCAACTAGGGCGTGACACCTCTCGGTCAGGCTCAGGGGTTCAGGGGGTGGGAAGGGGGCTCTCCGTGATGCTGGGCGCAGGCTCCACGGTGGGTTTGGCAGCCACGGCAGCAGGAGGTGGACTATCTTCTGTAGGGCCATAGCATCATCAGGGGGCTGGCTAGCAGGGGTCGAGTCAGGGGGCAGGGGCAATGGCTCAGCGACTCAGGGAGGTAACGGTGGGGCAACAGAAGGGAGGGAAGACTCCTCCTGGGGCGGGCCCTCTCCCATGCCCGGCAGTATCCCCGCCTGCACTAGAGGAGGGGGGTTATAACAACGCTGGGGGGTGCGTGAGATGGGGCAAACTCAAACAGGGGAGGGGCACAAGCACATGGAAGGGGGCATGGGCGCACAAGGGGAGGGAGTAATCAGGGGAAGGGAGATCGCAGGCAGAGGGGAACAACCAGGCTGGGGGTGGGGCAGAGGAACCAAGGGGCTAGCTTCAGAGGCTGGGGCAGGACAAACAAACAAAAGCTGCAGAGGGAAACGGGTGGGGCAGGCAAACAAACTGAGGCTAGCGAGGGGCTGGGGCAAAAGGGGAGGCAAAAGACTGCAAGGGGCAAAGCTGGGGGCTTGCTGGAGGGGGTCAGTCCAAAAGGGGGGGCACGTGCGCCCAAAAGTCAGTTTGGGCTGGCTGCTGCTTCAGGCCCAAATGGTGGAAAAGGGTATGGCAAGCCAAGCAAGCAGCAGAGTCCCAGAGGCAGCAGTTTGTGGCAGATGGTAAGTGTCCACTGGGGGTGGTGGAGGGGGCAGCGATGACGGTGGTGGGGGTTTGGGGAGAGGACACAGATGAACCAGGGGGCAGGCTCAATGCTACACCCCCTGTGTCCCCACAAACACAGTCAAGACCCCCACCACAAGAGCACAGTTCAAAAGTTACTCAGTCTTAAGGCCCCTTCCACACTGGTCTGCAGAGTCTCTGTGCACTCCCCCAGCAGCAGATGGTCCTCTTCTTCTCCTCTTTCAGGTTCCAGCAGCTCCAGACAGCAGTCCAGTGGCCAGGCAGGCAGAAAGGACCTCTCACAGGTGACGGTGGTGGTGTCTGCAGCAGCAATGACCAGGGCTGGGGTCCCTCACTTCCCTCCTCTCGGGAGCAGGCCAATAGCCACCTCCCAAGGGGCTGTAGCAGTAGCAACAAAAGGTGGGGGGGTCCAGTGGCTAGCCAGCAACCAGGTAGCAGAAAAGGGGTGGGGGGGGTGTCTGGCCTAGCCAGGGGAGTAGCTGGAGCAGCAAGAGCCTAGGGCCCAGCAACAGTCTCCTATCTCCCTCCAGGCCAGTTGGGTACAGCTGAGTAGCAAAAGGCCACTATATTAACAATTTTCTGTTCCCTGACTGACCAGAGCAGGGGCTGCTCCAGGCTAATACGAACACCTGACTCCAGTTAACCTGCAAAGAGTCAGGTGAGGCCATTAAGCTAATGTGACCACCTGACTCTAATTAAGGCCCCTCTGATACTATAAAAGGGCTCACTCCAGTCAGGTAGAGGAGAGCTAGGGAACCAGTGGAGAGGAAGTACAGTTGAAGGGCTGGTTAATGAAGACACCCTCAAGTTACTGGTAAGGGAGAAGCAGGAGAGCTGTGGGGAAGTGGCCCAGAGAAATATAGCAACTCTAGCAGTGACAGGTTGGCTGCCAACAGCTGCTACCATGAGGGTCCCTGGACCAGAACCCAGAGTAGAGGGTGGGCCTGAGTTTCCCACAACCCACCACTACAGAAACACCTCCTGGGAGGGGGGGAAAGCAGGCCCCTATCATGACAGGAGGCTAAACTGTTTTGGTATGAGGTTGTAGGAGCAACAGAGACTATGGGAGTTCTCTCACGAACCTCCTTGCTGGCTTATGATGAAAAGGGCTCAGTAGACTGTATCCCTGGCCCTAGAGAGAGAAGGGGTATGTAGAGAGTTGCATAAACCACTTAGAAGCGTAGGACCCCCAGGGACAAGGTTGGAGCTCTGCCACAATATATAATTGCGCGTTGGAAACTGAATCCAAATTGTAGGCACCCGTGGCCTACTGAAGGACCAGTGAACAGAAACCTGTTGGAGGACAAAGGGCATGGCCTACTGGTCCACAAGGATGGTAAATTTGCTATACGAAAGAAAGAAACAAGCTGCTATCATAGCAAAAAGAAGGTTGGGTGAGTGTTAGCATATAGCATCGCCACAATTGTATGAAAAGAAAAAAGGGGCCAGTCTTTCATGCTCTTGTACAAGTGTTGTATTCTAATAAGGTATAATAGCAGCAGCAGCTGCTGCACTTACAAGCAATGCCGGCCTATTCAGCCAGACACCAATAATGTTCTAAATGGCCCAGTAGTTAGGTCCCATTATGTTGCTGATCATTTTGAATCCTGACAATTAGGGAAAAATATATATGTCCTAATATTCTGAATGCCAGAGAAATTGAATGGACTACAAAATTGTGTGTATGCATGCTGCATATTATAATATACCACTAATGTGCTGCATACACCAGTTTGAGTGTGTGTGTTGAGGCGTGTACTGACTTTCAGGCATTAGCTTAACAAAATAGCAGCAGCTCTTCTTATAATTTTTTTTTCTATGGGGTAGTTTGCTACAGCAGAGAACTGTGCATTAGAGTGTTATGAAAATCAGTACAGAGTTTATACAATTTCTTATAATAAGCAACTGTTTTTAATATTTGTTGCTATAACAGAAGACTGTACATAGCTCTGCTTTGTTCTGTGAACAAGGATGCTCTGCCGAGCTCTCTAGTCCACAGGAAGTTAGCCTGAGTGTCAGTTAACCAAGGTAATCAATTCTTAAAAGCCTATTACTTATAACACAAGGAATACCTTCATTTTTATGACTCCCATATAAATATTTTCATATGATGTGTTTCTTTAGCCTTTACCTTGACTGAAACAGTAACTTACTAGTAGTATTCATAGTCTCCTCCTATCAGGTCTATTGGGTGGATCTGAGGGAAGTGACTGATATTCAATTTATCTCAATTGCAATGCCTTCAACTGTGTCTGTGGCTTCAAATAGGGAATTCTATTGCCTATGCACCACTGTTATCCTCAATAGATTCTCTGGAAGGCCATTTTTAGTCCATTACATATGAATTCTATAGTTCATAAATTTATTGAAATGAAGGCTGTCTCTCAGGCAGAAAAGAGATTCCACCTCCTAAAGGCTTGCATTACTGCTATATAGCAACCATCTGAGCTTGCAGAGGTATTGGGCAGACTGATGATCATATGTATATCTCCACATTCAGATCTGATAATGTAAAGGTTACAAATCAAATGGAAATTTAGAAATCAAGTCAACATCACAAATTGTCTCATCTATCCATTGAAGGTATAATACTGCTCTCATATAATTCCTTTATTAAGTTAATGGAAACATCATTTGTGTGATCTCACCTAGATACAGAAGGCAGTATAATTCTGAGACCAGGAAAAAAAAATTATTATTATTACTCTTGTCCCATATGTTTGCACAGTGATTTACATTCAAATAAAATGACAGATCCATGCCTCAAGCAGCTTGCAATTTAAAGGGCCACTTTGAAGAACGTTAAGTTTACATTTAGGCCTTGTTTGCAGGCTTTCGTGTGCACATGGCATGAGAGTGCATGTCATGCTCCTCCTCTTTGAGGAAGCACAGCAGTGAAACACATGAATGTTGCACGCCAAAAGATGATGATTACTCAAGAGCTCGGGTTATATTTTAGAACAGGATATGGTGCATATCCCTAATATTTTCATTCTAATCTAACCTTCTGCGAGCACAAAGTGAATTTCCTACTGTATTTACCTTTGAGTAGATCAGTAGGTCACAGCTAAATTGTTTTATTACTGTCTGGTATAATAAAGTATTCTTACCTGTCTCTCAGTTGAGAGTGACTCCAATGCCCACATATATCTTCAATTCCAGCCTTCAAGTGATCCATCATCTAGAGAAAAAAATACAACAAACCAATGGTGATAACATGATATCAATGTCAAAACAATTCTTCGGCAATTGAAGATCAGATTCTAAGGAATTTAGATACTGATTCAAATTAAACAACATAGAAAATCTAAAATTTTATAAAAATCCAGACAAACTTCCCAATATGCCAAGGTCTCAGATCAGACAATCTTATGGAAAAATAAAAAGATCAATACAAGTAAATCTGCTACTAATTACCAGAATTTACAGGCACATTGATGTGTTTTCAGCACAATAAGGTGGGACCTCAGGAGAAACAGCTTTAAAATTCCAGTTATGACAGTCAAATTACTGTAATACTATTTTAGATAAAATCATATCTGGCTTCAGTATAAAGATAAAAGCACTGAGGTTAATTTCAGGTCAAATTAAAGTTAGCTGCTAACATCTACATATGTGCTTAACTTTATACATATAGTAGTCCCATTAATTTCAGTGGGACTACTCATGGGTAAATGTAACCACGTTTAAGTGTTTTGTAGAGTTTTGTTAAGTTAGTTTAACAACCTTCCCTCTATCCTACCTGTACGTATTATGGGACTTAATATACTTAAAGTAAAATGTTTCAGAAGAAAATAAATCTTCCAAAATGACTGAGCGTCTTTCAAAATGAATCCTGAGGTTTTATTCACTTTTAATCAACAAAACAGAGAATCCTGATTTAAAACTTTTCTGTTTTTAGTATGCACTGAGGCTGGTCAAAAGATGGTAATGGGATGAGCCACATCTCTGCTCCATTGCTGCTTGGCATAGTATAAGCAGCAGTGGAGACAATGAAGGGGCCTAACTGCAGATTCAGGAAAATGACTCTCTGCCTCATTTTACACTCGGTTCACATTTGGAAATCCTTCTTCTCAAGCATAAGGACAAGAAACACTTTAATGAGAACTTGGATTTTGCAGAAGTTGGTGGCACTTGCTGGGAAAGATGCCTGCTCACTATGGTTGTGTCTACACTGCAATCAGAGGTGTGACTGCAGCACATATAGACCTAATCTGAGCTAGCTTTGACCTAACCTCGCTGGAATAACCATGGCATGTGAAGCTGCAACAGCACAGACTGTACAAGCCCACCTGGGTATGTAGTTGAGCAGTTAAACCCACGCTGCTGCAGCTTTGCTGCTATTGTCATTCCAGCTAGCTAGATCAAAGCTTGCTTGCGTATGTCTATCTGTGCTGCAGTCACATCACTGATTGCAGTGTGGATATACAATACGTATGAGCTGGTTGTGGATTTTTCAAACCTGACTATTGTTATGGTGCTGGGATTTTTCTTAATAGCAACAAAGTGTCAAGATAGAAAGGCTGGAATCCGATTGCTACAGTGTTCCATTGTTTTGCCTTTATAAAAAGTTCCGTTCTGTAGTTCTGAAATTATAATGAGGTGGCATCCATATCCAGAGGATGTCAGATATTACTTTACAACAGCTTCTTTGGACTCAAACACCATCCAATACTTTTATTAAGATATTTTGGTTGGGATTTGCAAAGGAGCCTAAGTGGCTTATTTGCCCAATGAATTTCAATGGGAACTGGGTGCCTAACTCTCTTGGGCTAATTTGGAAATCCCATTCATTCTCTTTCTAGCATACATGCATCCGATGAAGTGAGCTGTAGCTCACGAAAGCTTATGCTCAAATAAATTGGTTAGTCTCTAAGGTGCCACAAGTCCTCCTTTTCTTTTTGCGAATACAGACTAACACGGCTGCTACTCTGAAACCTTTCTAGGATACAGTTCATCAATAAAGACAACTTACTCGTACATGAACCTCTTCATTGATAGACTCTTTCTTGTTGGTCTTTTTAACATCTAGATACTTGACCAATGGACCAATTGTGATTCCCTGTATTTAGAAAAATGAGTGAGAAAGTTTTTAATTATTGTTTGAAACAAGCATGTAAAAGGCAAAAGATGAAGTGACTATCTTTTAATCAACCATGAAAACTGTGTCTAGAATACAGGGCTTATTTGTTGTTAGTTGGGCTGGTTAGAAAATGGAGCTGGAGAACAATTTCTGGGAAAAAGTGTCCTTTTTCTTTAAAATCAAAATTACATTTTCTAACCAACTGTAAGAATTAGTTTCTGTAAACTACCTGGCCTGCTAATCACTCATACCAAGCTAATATTTCATTCCAGAGGGAAAAAATAGTTTCAACAATATCAAAGCATCCTGTTTTGACAGTTTTTGAAAGAAATGTTTTGATTTTTAAAACTGTATACTATAAGGTAATATAATTGTTTAAAAGATTATATCAAAACAAAATGATTCACCCCAAACAGTTTTTTTTTTCAGGATTTTCATTTGTAGAGAATTTCTAAATTGTGGGGTTTCATTCCTAATCAGAACAAAGATAAACGTTGAAATCACAAAACCCTTCACAAAATGAAATTTCCATCCTGCATAGCTCTAGTTATGACACAAGGGGAACGACTACTCTTGTATATCAGAGTACAAGGTGAAGTAGAAAATTGGAACATTTTCAGAAGAATTTTTAAGGCAATCTGTTTTTTAAATACTTCCAGTGGTGCAGTTACTAAAAATTATTTTTTTCTTATAGTTTCAGTTAAATAATAGAGCAAAGGGTTATTGTGTTACATCTGGAGACTCTATCCAGCAACTAAAGTATAAAATAGAAGGATTTAATCCTGATTTAAGTGCAAATCTCAGTGCAAGCTTAACTATGAAGCCTCTAAGCATCTCTGTTGTATGAAATGAACCCATTATGAAACCTACTTACCTGAATGAACACAGTGAAATATATAACTACAAGAGTAGCTGTAATGAACATGTTCTTTCTAGGGAAGAGATACCTAGGAAGCAAAAATGCAAGAGAGAAACTACTGGCTCCTCGAAGGCCACTGTAGGCAATAATGAGCTGGTCTTTAATGGTGAAGGGATAAGTCCGAAACTTGTTGCTGATATAAAAGAGAGCAAACACACCTAGGAGGGAGGAAAAACTATTGTTAACCAAGTTACAAAGAGAAATACTTTAAGTGCAACAGCATCTTTAGCCTTTAAGCTGTGAACACTTTTCTTTGCAATTGTGGGTGCTTGTAACTTTTCTGCTCATTTTTGAGCTATTTTTAAATATACTGTAAATGTGATGCCGCCTTATGAGCAATTAACACAATCTTCTAATGTAGGTTTCTAAATGTTTTGTATTTTACTTTGCTGAGTAGGATCAGAAGATGAAATAAGTGATATTATCCACCACCATTTGTATTTTAGACAGGTCTTCCACTGAGGTTATCTGATGACATCCTAGATAAGATCTCTTCCTGCTTTTTCCCCTATAATGTTCTTTTAAGCATTTCTTCTTCCCTTTCACTCCAATGCATTTTGGTCCCCTTCTAAGTTACTCCAGACACTTTCCCCACACAGTAGAAGACCAGTGTGTTTGAACAGTTTTGACAGTTGCATATAATATACTGATGAAAAAGACAGCAAAGTTCAGTATCAGTGAGTAACAGAGATGGAAAGACATACCAAAGATCACCCAGCAAACCAGGGACAGAGCTGGGAATAGAGTCCAGGACTCCTGAGTTGCAGTCCAGTGCTCTTCACTGACTCCCTTTAAAGGTACTCGGTAACAAAACGGCTATAGTGGAAGCTGCTTAATTCTCCTGATTTGTTTTGCGTTTAATTAAAGGTAAAACTAATGTGACCCTCTATATAACAGAGGTGACCCTTGCGGTCCCTTCTAACCCTATGATTCTATGTGGCTGGGTGTGGACTGCAGTTTCTGCCTACAGTATATTTAGTTGCTTGCTTCCCACTCTCTCCCCCCCCCATTACCCTCTTGGGTCCTTTTCCAACAGCTTTATTTTCTTAATGAAATGCCCTTGTATCTATGTTTCATATTTAGCACCATGACACATGTAAATAATGAATAGTTATAATTAGAAAAAATCCATTTTATAAATCAACACTATAATAAGCTTGTATTATTATAGGTGGGTCTCAACACTACAAAGGTTGCATGTCACTTCCCATTATGAGATCCTGTTTCCAGTTGCTTATAGCTTTGTCAAACTTCATCCATTTGGGCTGAAGTTTTCCATGCTGGGTGTCCAACTCAGGGTGACTGGTGACCTTTTATTTGAAAAACTCTAGAACCCCCATGTGTTGGAACAGGGCCTTGAAATTAGTAGGGAGGTGGCCTTTGTGTCAGGGATGTGCCTTTTGCTGTCCCCATTAAAAATTGCTTGCATGTGGCAAAGTTATAAAATTGTAAAATCTCAGTTTTCACATGCTCAGACTTTTTTTTCCCCCCTTAAACTCTCAGAGGATTCCATCCTCACTGAGCATGCTCCAGCCTCTCTCAGCTCCTAGCATTGAGCAGACTGCATGGACCATCAAAGAGTAATTGAACCTAGTCCATCCTCTCACTATTCCAATTGTGACCAGGCTGTGCCTGCACCATCCCCACAGAGATAATGAGCATGCTCCAGACCTGGGCTACAGGAGCAAAGCTGGAATTTCCCTATAGTGGCAAATCCCAACTGCTCCCAGGGTGAGGCCAGGCATTGGAACAGAGAGCACAGAGCCTCTCTCCTGTGGTCTCTGCAACCCCTCCTGCTGGCACCCATGCAGTGCAGAGAAGAAAACCACCTAATTTGAATGCAGAAGGGACAAAAGCTGAATCAAGGAGGAGGGAGAAGAGCAGATGGAGACAAGGAGACTAAAGAGGGGGAGAAAAACTGGGAACATCTGGGCACTGAGATTGACTGGGAGCCAGGAAAGAGAGGGAGAAAGGCTGGGACTGGTTAGGCAAGAAGACTTTCTTCCTCTTTTTCTGGCTCCCAGTCATAGTCTTCTTGCTCAACCAGTCCCAGCCTATGACTGGGAGCCTTGGACAGGGATTCAGTGAAGACAGCTGGGGCAGGGAGGCTGGGTCTCAGTTGGCTGCAAGGGAGGAACAGTGAGACTGTATGAGGAGCTGCAGACAGGGGAGGAGACTGGGACTGGCTGGGCAAGTAAACTGGGATCAGATGTAGGGAAGGAGAGAAACTGGGAGTGTACAGGGAGATTGGGGCTCAGTCAGCAAGTCAAGAGGTGGAGACTAGAACTCTGGTTCAAGCCTGAGGAGAGGAGAATGGAGTGGGATAAGGAGCCAGGGGTGGCAAAGAGACACAGTTGGGATGGGGACAGGTTGTGGGGGATGGAGCAGAAGGGGTCACACTTAAGAGCAGAGGGCAGAAGAGTCTGTACCCACTAGAGCACGCTCCTCTCCTGAATCTGGAAGATCCCCAAGATTCACCATTTCTCTACTGTCAGCAAATATCTGTGAAATCCACTGGCAAAATCTTATACCCCTCTACTGCTGGGCCACGTAAAGGACATCAACCTACTATTGCTATCAGTTCAAGTGGCAGAGATCTGTGAGGTGGATAGAAAGGTTCTAACCTGACTGACCACTTGGGTGTCAATATGATGGAATGTGTTTTTTCAGTTTGCTTTATTTAAAAAATGGAGATAACTGCACAATAAAATCATGCATTAAGCTTGCAAAGTCAAAAGTACTCAGAAATTAAGAAATGCCAAATCTAAGGTTGCCTCTGCAACTTTAATCTGCCCCCTTGTGCATAAGCATTTTGGTACGATCTTTAATTACATGACACATACTATTTTTTCCATAGGACCCGTTTCATTCAGTGATATATAAAATAACATACAAATAAGGAATAATGGTGTCTGAATGCAATGTACTTACTAGCTAGTTGTTTTGGGAATTGTGCCCCATTAGTAGTAACACTTAAATTTACACTGTGCCCAATCTTAGGATCTGGCTCTGGGGCAAAGTTAGCTGTATGCTACCTCTCCACTTCCCCAATCCTGGAGTACCAGGAGCCAATTCAACTACCAGCGTACGTCAGAGCAGCCTCAGGGCTGGGTTGCTAGCCAGGGATCATGAGTGTTCTGCCACGCCTTTTCCATTTTGACCATGGGACCAGCTCACCCTAACCACTGGAGAGCTTGGGAAGGGCTGGGGTGAAGCTGGTTATGCAAGTTTTACCTCACCTGGAGATTTCCTCCACCCGTGCCACCTGAGCTAAGGGAAGGGCTTTACAGGAGTGGTGCCAAAGGGCTGGGATCTCGATTCAGTGTATAGTACTTTATTTACTTTAAGAATAAATTTAAATAGCTAATATTCTCTCTCTGATTAAAATTGCCAAGATACATTCAAATTGCCAAAAATAGATAAGGAACCATTCAGGATCTCGTTCTATTGGTAAATTAACCACATTCTAAAATGAAACCATTATGAAGCCCACTTACCTAAATAAACATAGTAATAACAGGGCCAGCCTAAATATAAACATAATGATGGAAATGGTTTAATTTTATTTAAAAGTTTCCCTTCTCACTGAATCACAAAAATCCAGCTTCAGGTATTAACTTTTGAGTGGTTTGTTTTCCCCTGCCAGTTCAGTATTAGTATTGGTGAAATTACCTGGTCAGTAAACCTATTAAACTCATTATTAAACAGGTTATACAAGTCAGCACTACATTTCCTAGCCTACCTTTGCACTGACTACTTTCAAAGACGCAAAGCACCACATCTATCCAGGCTGGCTATGTTAAAATACAGTATTTGGCTCTTACTTAGTGCCCGCCAAATCAAGCAGAAGAGCAGAGTGAAGGAAACAAAGGCCCAGTTCCACTCGTGGTTCCTTCCAACTGTGGACACTCCCATGAACACGAAAATCAGGGTCTCGCTGATACTGCTCAGCATCTTCATGAAATACTTTATGGTTGTGTAGGAATTCTGGGAAACGTTCTCCTCCACATATTTTTTCATAGTCACTGCACATGCCGTCATCCTGTTCAGTCAGAAACACCATGCAAAGCATTAGGTATTGGTTGGCAGGGGTCATCTGTGTTTACTGTCTTAAAAGAGAGGCTTCGCTAACTACTTCTGCTTGAAGACTAGTTGAATCCACACTGTCTGCTCATCTCCTTATTTGGGCCCACACATGGGTCAGATTCTGAGACCTTTCCTCATGCAATACCTTCCTCCTTAAATTGAGCCAGTGATTTCAATGGGACTACCTGAGGAGTAAGGGACTGTGTAATGGTATAGATATTGAATCTGGCCCTATGTGTGTATCCCATATAAAGGAAAAGAAAAGGAGCTAGAGTTTGCCAACCTTACTCAAAGAGTGTCTGGTTCAAAGTCCTTTTTGTTTTGAATGCACAACAAATACCAATAAAGGGACAAACTCATGGCTTTGCCACCAGCACCAAGCAAGGAACAATGCATTGTCGTGCTGCCCTGGGAGCAGACCCGTCAGCGCCACACTCTGCCTCCTAGTAACCCCTCACTCTGGTGTGGCAGAGGAGGAACCCTGCATTAGCCCTACACCTGGCACAGAGTGTTTCCCCCCCTCACACGCACACACACCAGATAGCCAGCATATTAGGGGGTAGAGACCTAGATCCAGTGATTCTCCACCCCTCCCTGCCCACTGCTGTTCGCAAGCATCACAGGAGGAAAGGCAGCAGCAGCCCTGCAGAGGCTGCTCTCTCCTTCATAGCAATCCAGCTTGCACGGGGCAGTGAAGGGACACCTTACAGCTTCTTACTTCTCTGCTTGGCTGCATGAACCAGGCCCCCATCTGGCCCAAACACATCAGTAAACAATGTGGGACAGGCGCTGATACTATTACTCGTACTATATAGCACCTTACTCTCAAAGGGGAGATAATGAGACTTCTTATGGAGTAAGGTACAGTAGAACCTCAGAGTTATGAACAACAGAGTGATGAACTGACCAGTCAACCACACATTTCATTTGGAATCGGAAGTACACAGTCACGCAGCAGCAGAGACCAAAAAAAGACACTCCCCCTTCCCCGCCCCCCAAAGCAAATACTATACAGTATGATGTAAGAGGTAAACTACTAAAAAAAAAATTAAGGGAAAGCAGCATTTTTCTTCCGAATAGTAAAGTTTCAAAGCTGTATTAAGTCAATGTTCAGCTGTAAACTTTTGAAAGAACAACCATAATGTTTTGTTCAGAGTTAAGAACATTTCAGTTACAAACAACCTCCATTCCCGAGGTGTTTGTTACTCTGAGGTTCTACTGTACTTCCTAGCATGAGTATCCTACTGCATGGCAGATTTTGTGTTCTCTGTTAAATCAGCAGTCAGGCATTCTCCCAAGGCTTCCTCATTTCTGTGCGCTCTCTACAGCTTAAAGGAAACTGTAAGTAAATAGGCAGGTTGAATGCTAAACTGATAGATCGCCCAGTATGTCACCTAGCTGGTTTCCATCTATAACATTTTAGTCCTATCTGCCTTCTACATGGCAATAGTTTTCTAATCTTGCGTGCGCAGAATATTCTGAGTGTTCCTCAAGTCTCCCATTCGTTCCACCTAGACAAAGCTACAGGGTGGTCTGGAGGAACAGAGACATTCAGCAGGTCCAAGGGCATTCTAAGACAAGATCAGTAGACTTTAATGTTTAATACTGTTAGCTTTTCAAGATATATGCATAGTAAATTTTCATAACCCAAGTGGAAAATGAATGAATTCATCAATAATTCAATTATGCAATGGTAAGTTCCCATCACTAAAATAAGCAATATTATATTTAATAGGCTTGTAAGATGAGTAAACCCTGATTATATTAATATTATTTTATTACTAATAATTTCAATAAACTAATGAAAATAAGAAGCATGTGAAATAAAGTTCTGTATATTTTAAAATAATGAATATTCACAGAGGTGGTTTGTATGGTACAGGAAGACTGATCAAATCTGTAACTGATTAATAAATTAATATTCAGCCCTGATAGGACCTGATCCTGAAGTCAATGAAAGCTTTGGCAATTACCTATATACCATATATTAGTGGGCAAAACATGGACCAGGATGTGGGTCACTTTGCAACGGGATGTAAATAGCCACACAAGGTATAAAACAGTGGAGAACAGGATTAGAATCATATATACTCTAATAATTAGATTGGAATAAGAAGCATCTAAATATTGCATTATAAATGCACTTGGAGTATGAGGATAGGTACTTTATATATGTATCTAATTAAACAATTGGGTTAAACTTTCAAACACAGGCACCTCAGATGATCCTGCACGGTCTGTGTGCATACAACCCCATCTTTGCACAGAGACTGTAAACTGGTGTTTGTGAACAAATCAGGGTCTGAGACGTGCAGTGACAGCTAATGTACAATTTTTGCACTCATAATGGCAGTATACTTTTTTATGCATGTGCAGTGTATTGGAGGTGCCCATGTTCCCTCCATTCAAACATTTGTCCCCATTAAGTGAGAATCCTCCCTAGAGGTAGCCTTCACTCATTCAGGGGCAGCAGGCTCTGTGAAGTCCCATCTGCACCTCATTCATGTGCGCTCGGGGTAGGAAAAAAAAAACCTGGTGTTGCCAGCCCAGGAATCAGAGATTGAACTCAGCACCAGCCAGAAGAATTATCTGTAGAACTGAGGATGTCACCAGACTACCACTTCAGTTTTTACTTTAGTATTCTTTCCTCTCAATTGATTGGCTGTTTGCTCCAACTCCCTCCCACATCCTCACCTCCCATTCCCTTTGCTGCGCCTCACTCTCTCTGCCCTGCATGCACCTCTCCATTCCTCCCTCAATCCTTTCACTCTTCTTTTCTATCCCTGTACCCCTTGTTATCCTCCCGTCAGTGTCCTCTCCCTCTCTCCCTTTGTGTTTAGTGTAAATTATAGTCCTTTGTGACCTTCCCTCGTCATCTCACACCTGTATATTCATAACACATTTGGGACCAGCCATAGAACTATTTCAAGGTTACTGTAGTGAAGTGTCTGGCCTTTAATCAATGACACCATTGCTCTTTACAGAGCATGGTGTATGCACTGATGAGTTCTTTAAGGGCTGCTGAGTCCAATGCACGAGTGACAGTCTCGTCCACAGGTAAGGCACACCCACATACTAGCAATGCTCTGATTCCGAGCAGCAGATTCTTTCCTCGTCTGACGTCAGTCATCACAAAGATTGATCCAGTCCACCTTGCCACGCCTTGCTCCATTAACAAGCCGACTCTGTCAACCAGAGTGGCATTCTGCACTTCTTTCCCAGTCATGCAAAGACAGTCTAAGGATACTAAGTCATCTTTGCAAGCATCCCAAAATCTGCATAGCGGTCTGCCTCTCTTTCTTTGTGTACAGCACACTCTTTGTGTACAGCACGCTCTTTAGGATCCTGTAATGTAATGTAATCTGGCATTCACTTGACATGTCCAAGTCTTTTCTTACTGATCAACATGCCAATGAATGACATATCAGTACCATTTAACACTTTCACATTTATCACTCTGTCTTGGCTTTTTAATGTGCATGTGTTTGTTTAATGCTTCTGAGTTTTATATTTGGGCCAGATTTAGTTCTAAGTTACACAAAATTAATTTAGGTGTAATTCCACTTAAATTAGTTGAGTTCAATTGATATACATTGCTGTAACTGAGTGCAAGATCTGGTCTATTATTCTTTGTTCTTTTGATATTAACAATGTTGTATATAACTACCTCCCTCTCATAAATTATTGGGATGCCACATAGAAATAAATATTAGAGCATAAGTTGGTCTGGTATCCGATCATGCTGTATTTAAACAGATATATTAGCAGACCAGGTGGCAAGTTTAGGCCCATAAAGAATCACAACTGGAAAAAAAAATGGGATGGGGGCAGCAGAAATCATTATACCAGTCCCAAGCACCTTGAAGTTGTCAAGAATGGAATTCTATCCCTGGGAGGCATTTGAAAATTCTTATTTGATACTCACGCCAGAATGCCTGAGATGTAGACGGTTTCAGCAGACAAATATGACAAATAGCTGAACATGAAGACAAGCAGCGGTTCGATGGTAGAAATGTTCTGAGTAAATCGAGTCATGAATGCCGAAACAAATCCAAACACGATGCCAACCAGCACTCCGCCTAGTCCCACTACAAAGAAACGAGCAACTCCAGCAAGAACATCAGTGGGTTTAATCTCTTCGTATCGGTGCATCTGGGTGAAGGTGAGTAATATGTTATATAACACCTGTATGCAAAAATAATGGACAGCAAATTAAAAATCTTTCAAAACTAGTTTTTCCTCAATATTTTTAGTGGTATGTGCCACACATTGTATTATACTCATCTTGCTTAGCAAAATTGTAGTTTAAATCTGAACATATCCTTAAGAGGCCCCAGAATTATCTACCTGGCTGGGATCCTAAAACTAATGAAGAAATGGTACAAAATGCCAGTCAATGTAAAATGTATCATGTAAAAATAGTAAGACAGTAATCTGGGACACCCCATGTGGGCAGTATATGGAATGTATGATGTTTTCAGAAAGTACATGATGCATCAGACACCATAAAATATGTAGCAAAGAAAATGCTCAGAAGCACCGTGATGGGTGAGGTAAGAACTTAAGAGTCAAACTGAATCAAATCGAATAGACTAGAATAGAAGCTAGGCAACTCCAGGTTCATACTGGCGGTAGATAAACACTCAACTCATGGTTCAGTATGCAATAGTTGTTATTAAATATAATAGAACTCTTATTTAACCAACTTTTATTACCTTGCCTTAATAATATAGTAATTACAGTCTGTTATGTGATGGCTATTGATAAATTTGTACAGTGGATTCGTAAAAATGTCAAAAGGGCATTGTCAAGGCACTTTTCAAAAGTTTGAAAATACTTTTTTTTATTTACTATTTACTTATACGAGCCTCTTGAAGCTCGCTGGAAACTAAAATCTATTCCACTATGCTTACATGGGTTTTATATTGCAGATAACTAAAGCAACAGCAGCACAAGCTTCCCAACACTGCTACTGGTGAAAGGGTTATTCAGTCTCCAGGCCCATTCATTCTTTGACCTCTCTTTTGAAATTGTCGCAGGGATTCCAGTTGTGTCAAGGACAGTCATCCTCTAGGAACTGGATTGAAGCCATCATCTCCCCTGAACCATCCAGTTCCCTATATATCGTACATTAATGACACAGCAGTCATTCTCAAGGTAGCCACTACAAACCTATTAGTGATTTGACATTTTTAAGGGTATAAATAGCTAATTAAATTATTTATTTTGGTTAAGGAGCTTGAAATACTGAAAAAACAATGTGAGGTTAGGTAGTAGATTATGCTCAGAACATTACACACTGGGTCTGTAGGGTTGATTTTTATTAAATATAGGTCAGATGCTTAATTATCATGCTTTTGTTAAGAATAATTTCTATTCTGAAAAATGCATGATAAAACTCTCCTTCAGGATTTTCCATTTTCATCCACTTATCAAATGGCAATGGAAGTGTTCAGCAGGGCAGTATGAAGGTATTGATTAAAAATATGTAAGAGTTTTTGACTATTAGCTGATTATAAATCCTATTGTACCTGTTACCAATGAATAATGATCATACCAGTTTCACTTCCAGGTTTTAAAAGTCAGTTTGGAAAAGTCTAAAGTCACAAGTTTGCCACAATTTTTGCCATTGATGGCATTAGTCCCTAACACTCTTCTGTTTAAAACAAGCCAAAAAGGCTTCACATATCTGGTGGTGTTTAGTTTTTTTTCTTTGCCTAACTAATTTCAGAAGGCTATTTAATGAGATTAAAGGAGATATCTGCTTGTCAAAAGGCTCCAACTCATTAAAGACGATAATTATTCTTCAGATATTATCTAGTTTTAATTGCTTCCTGGGAACATTTAACCATAAGCTGTCATACAGTAGATTCTCAAGGATGCTCATTGTTACGAGATGACAGGAAACACACAATAAAATGTTCTAGATGGCAGCTTACTACAAATAAGGGTAATTCACTTTTCCAAACTGTGAAGTGTGGAATTGTGCTTCTCAGTAGCAGATCACTGAAGCTGGATACGAGTACACATGCGGCGTCACTGTACAGTACTTGAGTCACAGCAGCTATTCTCTAACTACTCCCCGTTTCTTGATGATGATACCCTGTCTCCAGCATAGATTTTTGAAAGTGGGCAGTTGGTACCCAGTGCTGATTGTGCACTGTTGAGTTTAGAGCTGGGCAGACTATTTTCAGGGAATAACTTCTAGCATTTGGCCCTTTTCCTGTTCCTGAATTGTCCGTTGTCACACAATAGCACAATTTCCATGAGCGTGTTCATTGTGTGCATTCATTGCTAAATGCTTCATAAAAAAGTATTTCAGCCATGGATTGATCACTAACTAGGCACAATGAGTATTTGCTAGTCATTTAAGTCACATGGTATTGCTTCTGTTCCATAAATGGATTGCCATAATTCTTTTAGTGGCAGGAAGGCCTGAATCAGCCTCTGGTGCTTTGATTCACTCAGGGAGAAGGCAGGGTCATTTTATGGAGAGGTAGCAGGTCTTATTTTAAGAATTTTTAAACCTGGTGCTTTCGGCTTTTGCACAAAAACATTATATTCTAGCTAAACACCTGGAGGATGCATTTTAAAATACCTGGCTTCTTTTTGACTGAGGGCAAAGACAAACTACTGAAAGCAAGATTAACTGGCACTTTACATAAGATTTTACAAATGATTTCCTGTGTCGTGTTCACAAAACAAAATTGGCTTTATGCTGTCTAATTTGTGAAAAGGCAGAGCAGCAAGCACTGCAGAAGCACATGGCAGCTATGATGGATCCGATGAAGTGAGCTGTAGCTCATGAAAGCTTGTGCTCAGATAAATTGGTTAGTCTCTAAGGTGCCACAAGTCCTCCTGTTCTTTTTGCGGATACAGACTAACACAGCTGCTACTCTGAAACCTCTGAGATCTGGAGATTCTAGGGGTTGAAACCACTGTCCATTCAGCAGGGGGAAATCCCCCCTCTGCCCCGAATGGAAGAATCTGATGGGAACTCAAGGGAAGGAAGCTTGTGAACTTTTTCTGTCCCCTACTAAGGCTTTTCTCTTTAGGGGAATAATCTTGCCTCTTTAATTAGACAGGAAGTCTGATTCTCTACTGCCTTGCACCCTGTGTAGTTTCCAGTGTAAAGTGAGTGTTGAATCCAACAAAGGTTAATATATGGCCCATAGTGAGTTGTGACACCCTATACCTCAAAGCAGCACCCTGGAACCCCCATATTCACCACTGTCATATAATGATATATTTTGCACAAAGTATGCCTTGTGATGTATCATTTTAAAGGTTTTTATCTGTTGAACATTAATATCTTCTTGGATTGCATGTACTATCATTCTATGCGAAGGTATGACCTATAGCTATAGGTGTTACAGAACTATGTTGTGAGGATGGGAACACCCATAGTCAGCCTGTCAGTTACGATAAAGGAGTAGCTATCACCGGCCAGATGAGCATTAATGACTCATCAACACCCAATCCACTACCCAGAGACTTCTCCACAAAGGCATGTATATGTGTGCCATGGGGGCGGACTAACCCACCTCACAGCAAAGACCTTTCCAGCAAGCTGGAAGCAAGTATAAAAGAGAGACAGTGACATCATCATTTGGCCTCTTCCGCCCGGCCGCCCGCCTATCTCAACACCTGGAAGAGCATCTGGAAGACAAAGACTTTGAACTGGGGAAGTTCAATCCCAGGCTGGAAGGCAGTCCTATCTGTGTATTGAGGAATTGTAACCTGCTTGCACCTTCTGTTAGGGTGAGACACTACAGTCTCTATGCAAAAGAATAAATGGACACAAATCTGACATCAGGAATCATAACGTTCAAAAACCGGTAGAACACTTCAACCTCTCTGGCCACTCAGTAAAAGATTTAAGGGTGGCAATTTTGCAACAGAAAAGCTTCAAAAACAGACTCCAACGAGAAACTGCTGAGCTTGAATTAATATGCAAGCTAGATACCATTAACTTGGGTTTGAATAGAGACTAGGAGTGACTGGGTCATTACACATATTGAATCTATTTCCCTAAGTTAAGTATCCTCACACCTTCTTGTCAACTGTCTAAATGGGCCATCTTCATTATCACTACAAAAGTTTTTTTTCTCCTGCTGATAATAGCTCATCTTAACAAATTAGCCTCTCACAGTTTATATGGCAACTTCCAACTTATATCTTCTTACTATATGTTCCATTCTATGCATCCGATGAAGTGGGCTGTAGCCCACAAAAGCTTATGCTCTAATAAATTTGTTAGTCTCTAAGGTGCCACAAGTACTCCTGTTCTTTTTGTGGATACAGACTAACAAGGCTGCTACTCTGAAAACTGCTTGATTCAAATCTTGCCTACTCTGTTAAAATTAGAATTTAGAGTGTGTTTCTATTTTTAGTTGTTAGGTAACCAACTTTGATCTCTCTGCCTGCTACTAATAATCTCTAAAAATCTTTCTGTAGTTAATAAATCTGTTTTTATATTTTACCTAAAACTGTGTTTTCATTGAAGTGCTTGGCAAATCTCAGCTCGGACTACAAAGGCTGCTGCATGTTCATTCCACACTGAGGGAAGGGCAAACTAGGTAATGAGCTTACATTGGTCAGGCTTCTGACTAGAACAAGACAAGATGGTACAGTTCCGGGGTGCAAGGCTAGGGAGCTGGGGGGGAATTGGCAGGAGATTCCCTATTGATGGTTCATGAGTGGCTGGGAGATCGTTCATGTAACTCAGGTGGGTGTGTCCCTGCCTGTGAATGTCTGGGTAAGTGCAGTGTCTGTCAGAGGCTTGTAGCTTGACATCAGCATCACAGTGTGAGAGACAACCCAGGCTGGCAGGTTTGGAGGGCTCAGGAGTCCCACAGGTTGCACCCAGGGGATCCTGTCAGAGTGAGAAGAAGATATTTTATATTATATTGCAGTTTTCCTTTAAGACATCAATCAGATATTACATTTATATTCTTTCATTAAAAGAAATATCTTCAGGATTTTGTTTGATAGAGGTTTTGAGGAAGGTTGAGGTACTATTGGTAAAAAGGAGCTTTTCTACTGTTTTGAGTTATTAAATGTTTTAATGTATTTGTATTGACTGAGTTAATTTATTAGCAGAGTATGACTTTTATGTTGTGGTGTGGTCATAGTTATGTGATTACAAATTTAATTAAGTTCTATGTTAGGCATTCTACAGCTTTTTGTAAGGTGTTGTGGTTGGTGTCTACATTAGGCTTGGCAAGCCAGTCAATTGACTAGTCAAATCATGTAAATTGACCAGTCAATTGACTGCCTATTATTTGACCCTGGTCAAATATTGTCAAATATTCCAGCAACAATTCCCTGGTGCAGGTGGCAGCCTATCTGTTTGATTGCATCATGGTGCCAATTTTTCATTTTCTAGAACATTTTTCATTGTGTTTTGCACTTCTCTGTGTTAAAATAACTCAGGTAAGGAACTTGTTTTTGTGATTAGGCCAAAGTAACTATCTAAGGATAAACCTCATGGAGCCTATAAAGTCATATTCTTTTTGATTGCTGTTCTAATAAATTAGCACTTTAAAATGTTTGGCCATTATTTGACGATATTTGACTGGTTTTAATTGACCAATAATTTTTGAATCAGTCAAAATGCCCAAACCTACTCTACATCTAAATAATTTTTAAAAAATTATTCTCAAACTTTTCAAACTTGTTTTTGTCACAGTGCAAAACAGGAGTAACTTGAAAGGGTGATTTTTCTATGTTCCAGTGGCTGTATTCGAGTAGACACTTGTATTATTCTGAAATCAAAATATATTATTCATTGAATCTTTACCTACATGATCCATTATGTATATAGTTCATTTATATTCATTGACTTTACCTCCCCATTCTCTGTAGACACAATTATGTTGCTAATACACAGCTCATAGCAAGCAGTAGAAGAGCTGGCTGATGGAAGTCTTGAGCCTTTTCATCTTTCTCATGCAGAGAGTTCTTGTGAAGGTAATGGCACAGCTTGAATAGGTAAGGTGACCATGATTTGGCCTCCAGTCACTTAAATAGGAATATTTTCCAAACCATTATTTCAATTCCACAGGTTTTTAGGGATTTTTTTCCCACTAAAGTAGTAAATTTTATATATATATTTCTACATTAAATATCATATTTTACATAAGAAATGGCAATATAGCCATTTCTTGTATAAAATGCAAACACAGCAGAACTCTTAACAGCTTTTCCTGAATGTAGAATACAAAATTTCATTCAACCTGATAAAAATGTAATGTCTTTTTTAAAAGCGACTGTTATAACGAAAGGACACCAGTCATTAGTGTGCTACCTCAAAAGCAACATACATACAGATTTAAGTAGCAAGGATTTATCACGTGCATCATTAACTTTAAAATCTTTTCATCCTGGTTGGGGAATCGGGAGCTGTCAAGGTTCCTTCCCCACTCTGAACGCTAGGGTACAGATGTGGTGACCTGCATGAAAACCTCCTAAGCTTACTTTTACCAGCTTAGGTTAAAACTCCCCCAAGGTACAAACTATTTTACCCTTTGCCCTTGGACTTTCGCTGCCACCACCAAACGTCTAACACCGGTATTATTATTATTATTAGGAAAGAGTTTGTTTGGAAACGTCTTTCCCCACAAAATCCTCCCAAATCTTACCCCCCTTTTTTCTGGGGAAGGTTTGATAAAAATCCTCACCAATTTGCATAGGTGACCACAGACCCAAACCCTTGGATCTTAAGAACAATGAAAAAAGCATTCAGTTTCTTAAAAGAAGAATTTTAATAGAAGAAAAAGTAAAAAAGAATCACCTCTGTAAAATCAGGATGGTAAATACCTTACAGGGTAATTAGATTCAAAACATAGAGAATCCCTCTAGGCAAAACCTTAAGTTACAAAAGGACACAAAAACAGGAATATCCATTCCATTCAGCACAGCTTATTTTCTCAGCCATGTAAACAAACAGAATCTAACGCATATCTAGCTAGATTACTTACTAAGTTCTAAGACTCCATTCCTGTTCTGTCCCCGGCAAAAGCATCACACAGACAGACCCAGACCCTTTGTTTCTCACCCCCCCCCCTCCAACTTTGAAAGCATCTTGTCTCCTCATTGGTCATTGTGGTCAGGTGGCAGCGAGGTTATCTTAGCTTCTTAAACCTTTACTGGTGAAAGGGTTTTTCCTCTGGCTAGGAGGGATTTTAAAGGTGTTTACCCTTCCCTTTATATTTATGACAGGAGCCTATGATCATTTCATAACAATTAGGTCTCAAGAGATCAAATTAGTTTCCTCCTCTCCCTTTTTTAAATCACTCCTAAAATACCATGGGCTATGAAGACTTTCAACAATGAACTCTGCAAGAGTCTTCCAACACATCCAATTTCCAGTAGCACTTGATGTCCAAGCAGTGTCTGAATTGTTTTTGACGGTGTTCTGGGCTCCTGTGTTTTAGATTCTAAAAGGACCCAATCTAGCAAAGCATTTAATAAGACTAAACTTGAATTTTAGCACAGTTAGTCCTATTGATTTCAGTGGGTCAACTTGCATGCTTAAAGTTAAGCAGGTACAGAAGAGCTTTGCTAGACCAGGACCTAAGGCCAGAATTTCAAAAGTGATGCATGATTCTGGATGCCTCACGTTTTGGCAGAGCTGGCTGAAAACCAGGAAAAGAATTTCACAAATACGTCCCTTTTTTTGTCAAAAATTCAGGTTTTGTTTATTTTTCTTCCAACACCACTTTTGAGTCAGCTTGACCGACTAAAGGGATTGATTCTCAGAAAGAGATGAGCACCTGCTCTCTGAAAATCAGGCCCTTTTTAAGTTGTCTCAGTTTGGGCACCCAAAAATTGAGACACCCAAAATCACTAGTCTTCTTTGGAAATCTCAGCCTGAATTCTTTGAAGCAGAGCCATTTCTTTTATTTGCTTGTACAATACTAAGAAAATTCTTGGTCCTTCGGGTCTGACCCTGCATCACTGATTCAATTATTGTGTGGCCATTCACATCAGTGGGAGCTGGATCAAAGTTTACTGAATAATAAATACAGGACATGGTTCTCCTCTCACTTCCAGCAGTTCTATAAGCAGTGTGTTTTTTTTTTTTAAATGAATTAGTCCGGTGTTTACCATCTGGAAGTGTTATGTGAGTACAGTGCCTAGCACTATGGGGCTCTGATCCCTGATTAGAGCCTTTAGTCACCACTAAAATAAAACACATTATCATCATCATCCAGTCACAAATAAATGCATTTCCAGTGGAGTTCCTTCTGTCTATCCTCTACAGCCAACAGAAACTCTGCCTCTGCAATGTGAGGAAAAAATGAACAGCAAAAGCAAACTCACCACAGTGATTCCATCAGTTAGCAAAGACTCTCCAAATATCATCACGTAAAGCTGCTCATTAACAGAGGCCTCTTCAAAAACAGCTAGTGCCGCCACAGGATCCACAGCTGAAATCAGGCTGCCGAAGAGCAAGTTCTGCACCAGGTTAACGTCAGTGAGACCAAAGGCTTCGATCTGGCAGATCCCATAGAGAGAGAGTCCAATGCCAAATGCATTCAGGAGGGATCCCAGTAGAGACCACCACAGGATGGACACAAAATTTTCAAAAAAGGGGCGAGTGGGCATAAAGTACCCCTCCTCAAGGACAGTGGGTGGGAGGAGATACAGGAAGTAAATGTTGGTAGTCATAACTGGTGGGGATTTGTGATCAGTGCCAAAAATGATTGCTCCAACCAGTGCCCCGACAGCTATCAGAAGGCAGCATTCCGGCATGAGGCTTGGCAGTCGGTGGTAGAGATGGAAACCTTGAATAAAACATGGGGAAATGAGCTGAGTTGAAACGGTTTTAATGCTGCCATATTGCCCATTCTTCCTGACTCCAGACAGATGTTTTCCCCAACTTGCAATATTTTGCACTCAGAAGGCCCACGTTCTACCCTCGGTCACACTAGCATAAATCCATACAAGAGTGGGGGATTAGCCCCAAGTCTTTTCGGTACCCCATACCTGCTAAAAATCTCTTGGGGGGAAAGGGGTTGTTTGTTTTATTGTATTTCTTTTAACAAAAATAGCAATTTTTATGACCATGGTTTCTCTATTTTCCATTTCTATTTTCCATTTCTGATGTGAACAATTTACAAACATAGAAGTGAGAGGGCAGCCAATGAATTATGAACAGGTAATTCCATATTATACAGTCTGGGGTTTCCTGCACCTTCCTCTGAAATATCTTGTTCTGTCCACTGACAGAGACGGGAGAGTGGATTAGATGGGCTGTGTGTCTAGGACAGTAATTCCTACATATGTGGAACAGAGAAATTGGTCTCCATACCTAGCAGTCATTGACCTCAATCACTGCTGAGATAACAAGATAATCAGCTGAACATGAGCTCCCAGGGCAACGCTGTGGCCAAAATGGCTAATGTGATCCTGGGATGGATAAACGGGAATCTTAAGTAGGAGCAGTAGTGCAAGTGGGGTGGTACTCTCCAGTACACAGTCCTGATAAGAGATTTTTAGCGGGTATGGGGTACCAGAAAGACTTGGGACTAGCTCCCCACTCCAGAGGTGAGGGTGGGGCTGTGCTCTGCTCCTTAAAGGAGCAGAACACTGCTAAGGAGGACATTCATTCTTTATATGGCTTTAACAGCACAATGCATGAGGGGTGGGGGTGGGGGGACATGGAAGGTGTTTAAACAACGTTTTTTATTCTGTTTCTCCCCATCGGTCTGAATTATCCATGACACCCATACTGCATCACATCAAGTCCAAACCATTAGAGGAATGCCTCTGCTTGCACTGACCAGAGGATGTTTGGATTCTGATGTCAGCCCAGTTCGGCAGCCTGACAGAATCAGGTGTTGTCCCCAGAGTACCTAAAATTCTTTGCTGCCAAACTAGTCTAATATGCATTTTGTTAACTGGAACGGGAGCAGCAAAACAAAGAAAACAAATGCCTCATTTTCCAGCTTTGTGGGTGGGAGAATAATAAGTGAAGAATATAAAGCCGGACACAGATGACCTCAAACCAGCTGCCTCAGGATTCTGCCAAGAACTTCACTGAAAATATGTTCCTCATCTTAGCAACAGAGCTAAGACTTATCACACATCAACCCACCTTTAATTGAATGACGCTCCTCCTGATCTGACAGCTCAGGCATTGTCAATTTCATCCAGAACAATTTACAAACTTGGAATCTAATCCTGTAAACCCTTAATCATTTGATCAATTCCATTGAAGATAATGGGACTATTTGCATGACTATGGACCACTTTTGTGGTAAGAGTTTCAGGAGTCTGTTTTGTTCCTATAAAGGATGTTGAATCTCCCATTAAATGCAATGTTTGGGTACAATACCATAAAGCAGTTTAGGATACAGTTCTACTTAAAATTTGTCTTTTAATAAGTCATACATATGCAGAAATGGCTCCTTACCCAACTCCCATATTCCATATAAACAGACTGAAATACTACATATTTTGGGGGAAAGTGACTAGATAAGCATGCTGATGTTTGTATATACAAACACCCATTTCATCACTGTACTGGAAAATATAGCTGAACTTAATTTTCTATGGACTATAAATAAAGTTTAACAGCCCCAATTGTTTTCTGTGTTAATCAGTGTGAACCTGGAAAAATTACATGCCTTCTAAGAGAAAAGAATCAGTCCACATTTACTGAAAAAAAAAAAAAATCCTTCCAACTGGTGTTCAGAAGAGTGCTACAAGACACATACATAACCTCATAAGCAGAGGGCGGAGAGGATATCCTCCCACATTATGACCAGCAACATAAAATAATAATAATAATTATTATTATTAACTTTCAAAGAGGCAGAGGTTCTCAGATTTGCAAACCTAAAAATCTTTGTGTTATGCTTTAAACCACCATAGTACATACCAGGTTTATGAACATTAAAAAGTTAACTGCAAAGGAACACTGAAGCCCAATAACCTGAATGTGTGCCAGCCAGTATGCCCTCACTGACTAAAGGCTCAGTCACACCTGAACAGCTAAAAATTAACCTTACCCTTTTAGGCTAAACAAAGTCATGTCACTGGCTCCATCTCTGTTGTTACATAACAGATAACAAAACTCCAGTGGGGCATGATGCTGACACATAGGGTCTCAGGTACATGGTGGGATTTTTCAGACTCTCTTTTGGGAATAGTCATGGAGGTGAAATAGCTGGTACTTATGATTATGCTATTTCTATGCATGTATATTCATCTTGGTATCTGAAATTATGAATATTAGTTATGCTTCCTACATGTTTGCTCTTGTGGTAACACCCAAAAGATATATAGCCAGCGCATGAAGGGACAAGTTGAATGGCCCATTAAGGAACACTTAGCTCACAATGGACCCTGGAAAATGCCTGTCTACACTTAATGGACTTTTTGTGACTGTTGTAACTGGAGGGATAGCTCAGTGGTTTGAGCATTGGCCTGCTAAACCCAGTGTTGTGAGTTCAATCCTTGAGAGGGCCATTTAGGGATCAGGGCAAAAATTGGGGATTGGTCCTGCTTTGAGCAGGGGGTTGGACTAGATGACCTCCTGAGGTCCCTTCCAACCCTGATATTCTATGATTCTAGAATATGGGTGGGGGTGATGGACATGTAACTTGCCCATGTGACTCCAAACACCATCTTTCACAGTATGAACAGATTTCCCTTTACTTGGCACTTGGCAGAAGCTAAAAGGCCCTGGCCTGGAAACATCTCCATTTTGCCTCTTTCCTGCCCTGGCCTCTTTCCTGCTCTGGCCTCTGGACTACAAACATGTACCAATGGGACCGAGGGACTTTAATGTACTCTGGAGCCTTGATATTCCTTGATCCTTTGCAGATGGATTTATGAGTTGGATATTGTACAGAGACTGTTCTAGCCTCATTGATTGCTGATTTCTCCCTTGCAATGGGCAAAGATCAGCTGTCTGCTGACTTTCTCACATGCATAGGCACTGACTCCGAGGGTGCTCCGGGCTGGAGCACCCATGGGGAAAAATTAGCTGGTGCTCCGCATGCACCAGCAGCCAATCTCCCCCTCCTCACCTCTCCTCCTTCTCCCCTGAGCGCTCTGTGTCCCCACTCCACCCCCTCCCTCCCAGCACCTCCTGCCCCCCTGCTGCCTAACAGCTGTTTGGTGGTGCTAAGGACTTTCCGGGAGGGAGTGGGAGTAGCGGGGAGGAGGCAGGGCAGGGTCACGGACTTGAGGAATGGGGGCAGGAAGGGGTGGGGCTGGGAAAAGGCAGGGTGGGGTGGGACTTTGGGAAAGGAGTGGAATGGGGTAGAGCGAGGGTGGGGCAGGGGCAGGGATGGGGGGGTCGAGCACCCACAGGACAGAGGGAAAGTCGGCACCTATGCTCACATGAGTCAGCAGTTTTGATACCTGTGGTATAAGCAACATAGCCCTTGCTTGAGTGGTTTTGTTCTTTCCTCTCCAAATGTCAAAGCCTGTTCCCATTGAACTCAATAGCAAAACTCCTTTTGATTTCAATGGGAACAGGATTTGGCCCCAAGAGATCAGAGAATGTGATTTTGATCAATTGCTTATCTGTTCAGAGACAGTTCTCATGCATGTTCTGCAGGCTGATTTTGATTACCCCTCCTGTATGTCATGCTTAGGAAAATAATAAAACAATTTGGGCTGTAGTTCTTTCAAGATGTACATGGCACATATAGTTCTATGCCTCTTTTCTATAAAACACAGATGGTGCAGCATCTTTGCTTTCCTAGTGCCTGGAGGAGAGCAATACTTAGATAAAGGCAAGTTGGCAGAAGCTTTTGACATAAGGGAGGCACTGATAGCGTGTTAAGGGAAAGTCTGGGGATTGTCCTCCTATCCTTCTTTCATTTAGGAAGTTTTCAATTTGGGGTGCTGCTGGATCCTCAATGACATCTGGAAGTACAGGTGGCACTAAGGGCCCAAAGCATCATTTTACAACTGAATCTGTCCCTCCCATGAGTGCAGTACTGGCAAGAAATGATTTCTACTTAGAACCTGCACCACTGTGTAAGAGCAGAGAGGTTATTTTACCTCTGTATTTGGCACAAGTGTGACGGCTGCTGGAATATTGAATCCAGTTCTGGTGTCTGTGATTCAAGAAGGATGTTGCTAAATTGGAGAGGCTAAGAGCCATTAGAATGCTTACAGGATTAGAAAACATTCCTTATAGTGATAGACTCAAGGAGCTCAATCTAGTTAATTTAACAAAGAGAAGGTTAAGGGGTGACTTGATTCCAGTCTATAAGAACCAACATGGGGAACAAATATTTAATAATGGGCTCTTCAATCCAGAATAGAAATGTACAACATGAACTAATGTCTGGAATTTGAAGCTAGACAAATTCAGATTGAAATAAGGCATACATTTTTAAGTGCAAGTAATCAGCCATTAGAACAATTTACCATGGTTGGTGACAGATTATCCATCACTGACCATTTTAAAATCAAGATTGGAGGTTTTTCTGAAAGGTATGCTCTAGGAATTATCTTGGGGAAGTTCTATGGCCTGTGTTATATAGGAAGGCAGAATAGAAGATCACACTGCTTTTGGCCTTGGAATCTATGAACAAACAAGGATGCAAATTGGTGCTGATTTTAATGATGGTTTTACTAATGAGGACACTGTTTCCAGAAACTGGCCTGAGACCATCAACGAATTTCACATCGGGAAACAGTTGTCAGTGGCAGCAGTCTTTGCTTCCTGTCAGCTGGGACATGAAAGGTTCTATATCCCTAGGCAAATTCCAGGAATCCACCAGTCTCACGTAGCAACTATTCTATGGGAATTTTCAGAAATTATATGTGAGCTTTTGGGGCAGGGCTGTAATTTACTATATGATTGTGCAGCACCTAGCACAATGGTTCCCAACATGTTGCAGTCTTGAAGAACTAATATATAAATCCTAATTAATAATAATAAAATATTACATGTAGGATACATGATGATGAATCTTTGTTATAAATATGGCCCCAATACTACAATAGTATTCTTTCTCACACTCTCATTTGTACATATACATGTATATACTTGTAGAATATATATATATGTATGTGTGTGTGTGTTTATATTCATGTGATAAATTGCATTTATCTTGTACTGACTGCTAGCCTACATTCTGCCCATTAGTCCATCTCCTCCAGGACAATTCCATCCAAGCAATTTCAAATGCTAAACATTTCTCCAGGGAAATGTTTCCTTCAATTCCCCTGAGCTTGAGCAAAATTAAACAGCCCTGAAGTTCAGGATATGCAATACTCAATCCTGCATGCTGCACATATGACTGCTATCTTGTGACATTTAAATGTTAGAAACATCTGAAGAGGAGAGACTGCTAGCTTCTCCCTGGGACAGAGAGCACCTGCTTGTAGCCTAGAAAGGTCCTGGGTTAGCAAACTTTAAAGTGTGACATTGTTATTAATGGAAAAGCTATTTTAGGACAGTTTCAGAGGTCTTATGTGTTATCATTTATGACATTTCTCTGATGCCGACACAGTTGGCTTTATGGTAACTAAGCCATCTGGTTTTTCCAGCAGAGTACATACAAAAAGCAGACCCAATAATTTAAAAATGCTCTCATACATTTGTAAAATACTTTAGCTATAAAACATGTTCTACTGCTTTCTTTAACTTCTTACCTACAAAAGATTTTTTTTCCAAAAAAGAAAAATCTTACCTTGCCGTTTTCTACTTACCTATTTTTGCAAGAGATGCAAGAAGTATCCAAAGTGAAATTTCACAGGGAATTTGCACGTAGTTATAATCCACCGTAAAAACATGCAGTCTCTCATCCTGAGCAGAGCCCTCCTCATCATGATGGTCAGGCTTGTAATGAGTTGTTGAATTACTGCTCAAGGTGGATAACTCAAAATAAGTAGCAACAAAAGGACACTCCAGAGACAATAGCAACAGCAACCAGTTCAAAAAATTAATATGTCTAAATATCTGAAAGCCCATGATTGGGGCTGAAACTTTCTTTTATACTATGTGTAGCATGTACTGTATGCATGAATCTATGTAATATTATCTGCTTTCAGTCTGCACTGACCCTAGCCATCAAGATTCCCTCAGGAAATTATCTATTATGTTATCACTTTAAAAATCCCAAATCAATGTGTCTTTCTGTTTTTGAATTACAGAAGAATCTGGAGTTCAGATGAAGACACAGGTATTTGCAGGCTTCTGAAATCCAGATAAAAACTTTCAGCAGCCTTGCACTTTTCAGGAATAGTCTCTCTTCCCCAGAAGATTTGTACTTGCTCTAGGCTCAATAGTTTTCCTTGCGCCTGAGAAAACTAGGCAATAATGAACAGAATTCATTCAACAAAGTCCACAAGAGTAAAAAGAATCCCAGGGAGCAGATCCCAGCATGCTGAACAGGTAGGACTGCCAGCTCCACACCTCCTCTTCCTGCCCTTCTCTTTCTCCTTCATGTGCTCTGTGTGGTCAAGGCACCTGGTAGCTCAAGTACCTGATTAATTGTATTCACTCACTTCACTAGTAAGCAACCGTTTCAGATGTAAATAGACTCTTCAGAGGTTCCGTTAGTGACATCTAGTGGACTCCACAAAGATTGTGCTCTTAATTTATAGTAAATTGATAAGTAAAATTTATATTTATAGTAAAATTTGCTTTGTTTCTGTTACATCCATAAAATATTGACACTAAGCTTAACATGATAGATAGTAATGATATAAAATTGGCATTTAGCACAAGTACTTAGGCAGCTAGTAGGTCTCTGGTATATGGATGTGGGTCTCTCTGAATCCTTCCTTCCTGCTGAAGCCGTTGTATGTTGTACAAAATGTGCACAGAGGCAGGGACTTGTACTTGGGTCTCCCACATCAGAGGTAAGTACCCTAGCTACCATACTATAGAGTCATCCTCACATGCTCTTGGCCCAATGAAGGTTTTAATATTTCATACATGGGACAGCTTCAACAGGAGAGACTGAAAGAGACCCAGTCACAATGTCCCAAAGCCCAGTGGTAAGTACACTCACCTTCAAGATGGGGTCACATCAAAGCCTTGTTCCACATCAGGTAGAAGGGGCATTTGAACCTGTGTCTCCCACATCCTGGGTGAGTGTTCTAGCCACTGGGGGCTAAAGGTTTAAGGGAGGTGACACCATCACTTTCCCCTCCTCAATTTTTGCAAGAGAGGGCTTAATGTGCCTAGCTCCAGGACAGAATTTTCTGCTATGAATCCCAACCAGAAGCAGGCCCCTCCCTTCAGTTTGGATTTAGGACCCTCAATCCCTTTGATGGGCAGGGTTTAGAACCCATCCTTCTCCTTGGCATTTCCTATTGGCTAGCTTAGGTGGATCCCCACTTAGCTTGAGGGCTTTTGTGGATCCCCTTCTTAGATGCCTAACTCTCCCCATACATTGTGTAGGGAGCCTAGGCACCTAACTTGGGGCTGTGGATTCCACTAAGCAGCAGGGCATCTAAACATTAGGACTTGCAATGCTAAGTCTAGTCCCCTTTGTGGATCTAGCCTGAAATGTCTCCCATCAGTGGCGGATTAGCCACTGGGCCAATGGGGCCTGTGCCCAGGGCCCCGGACAATTGGGGGGCCCCTGAAAAAATGGGCACCCCCATGCCCCGACCCACTCCACCCGCCCAGTGTTCCTGCAGGGAATCAAGGGAAGCCCCTGTGCCCTGACCCCGCTCCCCAGCAGGAGCACCAGGTGTGGGGGTGGAGGGGACTGCAGGTGGAAGAAGTGGGGAGGGGCCCCCACTTGCTCTGGCCCGGGCCCCACATACCCCTAATCCATCTCTGTCTCGCATTAATAAACAGATACCAACCCCAGGGTCACCACAGGCATTGTGGCAGCAGCATAATCATGGAAACATTAACTCAGAACAAAGGTGTTGTTCAGGATTTATCTAAAGTCTGTTTCTTCTACGGGTGTGAAAAATCAAAAGGAGATTAGATGACTTGGAGAAAATCTGAGTCAGAGGAGAGAGCTGGCATGAAGAATAATGCCTGGCTATCAGGCTTGACTGTGTAACCAGGCTAAAAGTGCTCAGGAGCAGATAAGCCCAAAAAATACACAGTGCTGGTTTCTGTGTTACATAAAATCACATCTTGTGAATGTAGCTAAGGAGATTATTGGGCACCTCTGTTTCCAAGTCATCCTTAAAGATTTGTTTGCAAAAACTGGTGAAGAGCTCAGTCTCGTTCTCAAAACACTCTGAATTTAAATCCTCAAGGCAGCTACCTGCTAAGCTTCAAGCATGCCTGTTTAGGCCTTCGTTTGTAGGACTTTTCAGCTTCTTGCCTATCAAAAAGTAAAAATCTTTCTTCTACTCCACAGCTTATCATCCAATTGTGTTAATATGGTATCTAAAATGGGGTTAAAAACCTTGCATATAAAAACTTTTTGGGTATCTGATGACTTTTTGTTCTTTGCAAGATTTCCTGCATTGAGACCATTGCTCTCTGAACCATTTGAATATTCCTAATATTTCAGCCTCGGAAGTAGCAGCTTCCCTAAATGTAATGAACCTAGAATCGCATGTGACGATTCTCACAGTGTCCAGGACTGTGAGTCACCTTGTTACTCTCCTGCCTCCGCTGAGAGAGTGGGACTTGCTTGTGCTTAATTGGCTGATACCTCCAGTCTGTTAGCCACCCAAACACTGGCCTCTTGGCTCTGCCAGACGTTCCTTTGCCTTGAAGATTAACAATAGGTGCAGTCCCTTCCCTGAACACCTTTGAAGCATTCCCCTGTAGTTCCCAGCCCCATATCCACTGAACACTCACAGTAATACCAGATCTGCTGCCTCCAAGGGAAAAGTGTACTCACCATTTTGAACAATTTAACTCAGGAAAAGCTCCTTGTATAATACCACAGCACTGAGATATACTTTGATAGTGAAAACAATATTAACTTTATTATCAAAGGTTCAAGATTCAAGAGAGAGTGAATAAGGATAAAAGAAACAACAGGTTACATATAAAACAAAATATAACATACTTTTTCAAGACTAAACTTAACAGGCTGTCCTCCAGTCTAAGATAAGTTTACTTGACCTCAAACATCTTCTGCAGTGTTTTTAACCATTGATTGAGATCCCATTTTCATGAATGTAAATGAACTGTCCATTACTTCCTAGATATAGGAGGAAAAGGGCATCCTTTTGCCTTCTCTCTGGAGAGAGAGGGACTCTGGAGAGAGTTGTGAGTGAGCTGTTTCTGGGGAGAAGAGACTGTCATGGAATACAGACTCTCCTGTAGGAGTGTCTGAAGCAGTTGGGGCCTTCCCAGGAATGAGAGGCAGATGTAGAGACTGTTTATCGATTTAAGATGAGTTTTCTCTTAAATGCTTTGGTTCTGAATAAACAATACTCTGCTTTAGGAAGGCTGCCTGGCCACTGGATACCACAGTCATTATCCCAGCAGGAGCAGAACTGCAGAAACTGAACATAACTCAGACCTGCTGAAGTAACTATGATTAGCATTAGGTGACGGCTGCCCAAGGCTCTGTGTGAGAGTGGGAGACTCACGTGATTGCACCCGGAGAAAGGAGAAAGGTAACAGCTTGGGGCCTGACATCTGAAAGGGGGTGTGCTCAAAGAGAACAGGATGGTTCAGAGGTACAGTAAGCCCGATAACTGTGACAATAGGGATGTTGGTATGTGGTCTTATTGGCACAGCTGCTGAGCACCCAGAGCTCCCACCAACTTCAGTGGGTGCACAGCACTTCTGGAAATCAAGTCAGTGGTGTATATGTGGCTGTGCGAGTGACAGGTTTCCAAGCTAGTAGATGCTCTTTCCCCCATTCCAAGAATCACCAGGATGCCTGGGTTCAATCCTCTAAGAGAATAGTATCCTATTAGAACCACTGGGTTTCAGTGTGTCTCCCCTCTTGTTCAATGAATAGATGGGGCTGCTAGTGAGGTGGCACAGGCTGCAGTACTGTCATTATGCTGTTGACACCCAGCTCTATAATTCTCAGGCTGTCCATGTTTGTGTGAGACCAGGCCATGATGAGAGCAAGCAGACTGAAGCAAAATTCAGACAAAGTAAGGTGGTGCTGGCAGGGGGAAGCAACTGGAAGATATTCTGGGGGATCCTCAACATTCAGGGATGGAACTTGTCATAAATATAAAGGGAAGAGTAACCACCTTTCTGTATACAGTGCTATGAAATCCCTCCTGGCCAGAGGCAAAACCCTTTCACCTGTAAAGGGTTAAGAAACTAAGGTAACCTCACTGGCACCTGACCCAAAATGACCAATGAGGGGACAAGATACTTTCAAATCTGGAGGGGGGGGCAGGTGGGCAAAGGGTTCTGTCTGTCTGTGTGATGCTTTTGCCGGGAACAGATCAGGAATGCAGCCTTACAATTCCTGTAAAGTTAGTAAGTAATCTAGCTAGAACATGCATTAGATTTTCTTTTGTTTAATGGCTGGTAAAATAAGTTGTGTCTTTTTGTAACTTAAGGTTTTGCCTAGAGGGATTCTCTATGTTTTGAATCTGATTACCCTGTAAGATATTTACCATCCTGATTTTACAGAGGTGATTCTTTTACCTTTTCTTTAATTAAAATTCTTCTTTTAAGAACCTGATTGATTTTTCATTGTTCTTAAGATCCAAGGGTTTGGCTCTGTGTTCACCTGTACCAATTGGTGAGGATTCTTATCAAGCCTTCCCCAGGAAAGGGGGTGTCAGGCTTGGGGGGGTATTTTGGGGGAAGATGGCTCCACGTGGTCTCTTTCCCTGGTCTTTATTTAAAATGCTTGGTGGTGGCAGTATACTGTTCAAGGACAGGGCAAAGTTTGTACCTTGGGGAAGTTTTAACCTAAGCTGGTAAGAATAAGTTTAGGGGGTCTTTCATGCAGGTCCCCACATCAGTATCCTAGAGTTCAGAGTGGGGAAGGAACCTTGACAGAACTTCCCCCCATTCTATAGGTGAGGAGAACCTGAACCCTGTCATCCCAAGATGGCCATGTGAGGGGATTCTCGCAGAGTTTTCCTCTCCACAGGCTCTCTCTCATGGATTTTTTCCACAGAAAGGAACAATCTGGGCTAAGAATTTTAGGGCTGCTCCCTCTGGCCTGCATAGGAAAAGTTACATTGAAAAATTCCTTTGGATTCTTTTTTAATTTTAATTTTTTAATTTTTAAAAAAAAATAGAAAAAACAAACCTCAAATGAAAACACAATGCAATGAGCAAGACATTCAAACTGTTGTATCATTATTATCAACATCAGGGCAAATTAACACAAACAAAAAAGTCCAGGGTTGGAATTTCAAAAATGCTCAAACTTGGCTTAAATCTGTTCCCACTGAAATCCGTGGGAGTTTTACCAATGACATAATGACAGCAGAACTAGGCAAATAAAAATAATAATCCCGTCCATATTTCTTTGTGCTTTTAATTTCTTTCACACAGGAAAGCCTGTGTACACAGTGTGTATTAGTTAGAAATAGAATATGATATTACTATTATTATTAATACATAGTTATACTGTAAACTCTATTTTGTCTTAGGTTTATACACCATCTAGTACAATGGGGCCCAAATTCTGACTGGGATCTCTGGCTACAACTTTGCTGAAAATAATAAATATTAAATATAATAATAAAAGAAAGACATATCACAGCTGGATCCAATGCCACTTGCTTCTACTGAAGACTTTAGGGTTGTCACATTATAGGAGGGTTTTTTCACTTTATATTAGAGTGAGCTATCAATGAGACAAAAGATGATGAGCTCCTAAATTTGTGGTCAGGTGGTAGCAGATACAGGATGTTCCTTTACAATCACCTCACCATTTCTTAATCTGCTGACTTCTCCCAGCGGCCTTTCTGCTATTGATAACCACACTAAATAACCTTTGGAAAAAAAATTTTAGACTGTTTTTCCCTAGCCCCCGGGTATTTTTCACTGGCATGTGATATCGCATATATTTCCAGAATTGTTTGTTTGGCGAATTAGAGTTAGAAGATTTCCAGGTAACCACTGGTAAAATTTTAAGAGCTTTCTTCACTATTGGAGGTAAAGACTCTGGCTCTTGGAATGACTTGTACTTAATTAAAATCAGTTTTATCATGTTATCTTCTAATGCACAGTTCACCGCTGCCTGCAGTTCAAAGATGCTGGGTCCATTGACATAGCCAGGACTCAAGATAATTATAGCTCGTCTGCTCTGTTGAATAGCTGTTACAATATCATCGGTGTAAGCTGAAAAAGAAGTAATGATTAGTACTAGCTTACACTCTGGGCTTTTCAGCCACAGGCACCGAAAGCATTTAAAAAAATTAAATATAATCGTGTTAACAACCATGTAAATGCAGCCACCACTGGAGTAAAATGCAACAACTGCACATAACAGCACATAGCAATGTCCCTTACATCATGAGAAGAAGAGAACACACTTGAAACCAAAGGAGCGTTTAGAAAGCCATTACCCAATTAATTTGGCAATGACACCTGGGCTAACATCTTCATTCTTCTGATAAATGCAGTCAAAGATCTGGTTGAGTGCCACTTCTGGATGCTCTCCAGACTGCTGTGCAGGGATCCCAGTGCTGAATCCCACATACTCGTAGCTTGCTAGGGCTGGGCAGAATGTAGGTACTGTCTCTGGCTTTGGGCCTCTAAGGCACGCTGTCTGGTGCGAATCTCATGTCAGTCACCCCCCTCTTGACAGTGGGGACCCTGCAATCCAATGGCCTAGGCCCTAAAACTAGTGCCATCTCCCACAGGCTTCCCCAGCTGTTCTTGCACTTTCCCCAGGATCCCACTGAAGGTGTGAGCCTTCTGGTTTATGCTTTTCCTCTTTAAGGGTATGCATGGAAGACAATGGACACGGACACACACACACACACACACACACACAGTCTTAGCACAGCATTCTAAACACAGTTTTCTCCTTACATTGCATGAAAGATAAATGGATGTAAACATAGTTTTCCTGCCTCAATTTCCACACCACTCTGGAGAGTTCTTTGGCCATACACCAGAGCCCTCTAAGGAGTCCAGGATGTTTCCTCTCCTCCCTGACCTCAGGCACATGGCTTCTCATCCAGAACATGGAGGCCTAGTCTCATTTCTCTCTCTAAAATAGTTGCTGAGAGACCCTCTCTTTTATAATCTCCAGTCTTTATCAGGTGATTTCCTGATCAGCCTCATCAGGTGATGAAAATCCCCTACCAGGTGACCTATTACTTTCATTATCAGCCCACCTGCACAGACTGGTTCTCTTGGGCAGGACTCAGCCTATTGTCTAAAGTGGTGCCATGTCAATTGTAGAGCACTTAAGTTAATGACCCTTTGTTCTTAGCCCTGTGCTGCTAAATGTTGGCGTTCCAGTCCAACATGGAGGTAAAAGAACAACTGAGAAGGCAAAAAGAAAAGGAGTACTTGTGGCACCTGAGAGACTAACCAATTTATTTGAGCATGAGCTTTCGTGAGCTACAGCTCACTTCATCAGATGCATACCGTGGAAACTGCAGCAGACTTTATATATACACAGAGAATATGAAACAATACCTCCTCCCACCCCACTGTCCTGCTGGTAATAGCTTATCTAAAGTAATCATCAGGTTAGGCCATTTCCAGCACAAATCCAGGTTTTCTCACCCTCCACCCCACCCCACAAATTCACTCTCCTGCTGGTGATAGCCCATCCAAAGTGACAACTCTTTACACAATGTGCATGATAATCAAGTTAGGCCATTTCCTGCACAAATCCAGGTTCTCTCACTCCCTCACCCCCCTCCAAAAACCCACCCCCATACACACACAAACTCACTCTCCTGCTGGTAATAGCTCATCCAAACTGACCACTCTCCAAGTTTAAATCCAAGTTAAACCAGAACATCTGCGGGGGGGGGGGTAGGAAAAAACAAGAGGAAATAGGCTACCTTGCATAATGACTTAGCCACTCCCAGTCTCTATTTAAGCCTAAATTAATAGTATCCAATTTGCAAATGAATTCCAATTCAGCAGTTTCTCACTGGAGTCTGGATTTGAAGTTTTTTTGTTTTAAGATAGCGACCTTCATGTCTGTGATTGCGTGACCAGAGAGATTGAAGTGTTCTCCGACTGGTTTATGAATGTTATAATTCTTGACATCTGATTTGTGTCCATTTATTCTTTTACGTAGAGACTGTCCAGTTTGCCATCCACAGCCTCAGAAACAACTCTGACATCATAATCAAAAAGGCTGACAAAGGAGGTGCTGTTGTCATCATGAATAGGTCGGAATATGAACAAGAGGCTGCTCGGCAGCTCTCCAACACGAGTTTCTACAAGCCATTACCCTATGATCCCACTGAGAGTTACCAAAAGCAACTACAGCATTTGCTCAAGAAACTTCCTGAAAAAGCACAAGATCAAATCCGCACAGACACACCCCTGGAACCCCGACCTGGGATATTCTATCTACTACCCAAGATCCATAAACCTGGAACTCCTGGGCGCCCCATCATTTCAGGCATTGGCACCCTGACAGCAGGATTGTCTGGCTATGTTGACTCCCTCCTCAGGCCCTACGCTACCAGCACTCCCAGCTACCTTCAAGACACCACTGACTTCCTGAGGAAACTTCAATCCATCGGTGATCTTCCTGATAACACCATCCTGGCCACTATGGATGTAGAAGCCCTCTACACCAACATTCCACACAAAGATGGACTACAAGCCGTCAGGAACACTATCCCCGATAATGTCACGGCTAACCTGGTGGCTGAACTTTGTGACTTTGTCCTTACCCATAACTATTTCACATTTGGGGACAATGTATACCTTCAGATCAGCGGCACTGCTATGGGTACCCGCATGGCCCCACAGTATGCCAACATTTTTATGGCTGATTTAGAACAACGCTTCCTCAGCTCTCGTCCCCTAAAGCCCCTACTCTACTTGCGCTATATTGATGACATCTTCATCATCTGGACCCATGGAAAAGAAGCCCTTGAGGAATTCCACCAGGATTTCAACAATTTCCATCCCACCACCAACCTCAGCCTGGTCCAGTCCACACAAGAGATCCACTTTCTGGACAGTACAGTGCTAATAAACAATGGTCACATAAACACCACCCTATACCGGAAACCTACTGACCGCTATTCCTACCTGCATGCCTCCAGCTTTCACCCTGACCACACCACACGATCCATCGTCTACAGCCAAGCTCTGCGATACAACCGCATTTGCTCCAACCCCTCAGACAGAGACAAACACCTACAAGATCTCTGTCAAGCTTTCTTACAACTACAATACCCACCTGCGGAAGTAAAGAAACAGATTGATAGAGCCAGAAGAGTTCCCAGAAGTTACCTACTACAGGACAAGCCTAACAAAGAAAATAACAGAACGCCACTAGCCGTCACCTTCAGCCCCCAACTAAAACCCCTCCAACGCATTATTAAGGATCTACAACCTATCCTAAAGGATGACCCAACACTCTCACAAATCTTGGGAGACAGGCCAGTCCTTGCCAACAGACAGCCCCTCAACCTGAAGCAAATACTCACCAACAACCACATACCACACAACAGAACCACTAACCCAGGAACTTATCCTTGCAACAAAGCCCGTTGCCAATTGTGCCCACATATCTATTCAGGGGACACCATCACAGGGCCTAATAACATCAGCCACACTATCAGAGGCTCGTTCACCTGCACATCCACCAATGTGATTTATGCCATCATGTGCCAGCAATGCCCCTCTGCCATGTACATTGGTCAAACTGGACAGTCTCTACGTAAAAGAATAAATGGACACAAATCAGATGTCAAGAATTATAACATTCATAAACCAGTCGGAGAACACTTCAATCTCTCTGGTCACGCAATCACAGACATGAAGGTCGCTATCTTAAAACAAAAAAACTTCAAATCCAGACTCCAGCGAGAAACTGCTGAATTGGAATTCATTTGCAAATTGGATACTATTAATTTAGGCTTAAATAGAGACTGGGAGTGGCTAAGTCATTATGCAAGGTAGCCTATTTCCTCTTGTTTTTTCCTACCCCCCCCCCCCAGATGTTCTGGTTTAACTTGGATTTAAACTTGGAGAGTGGTCAGTTTGGATGAGCTATTACCAGCAGGAGAGTGAGTCTGTGTGTGTATGGGGGTGGGTTTTTGGAGGGGGGTGAGGGAGTGAGAGAACCTGGATTTGTGCAGGAAATGGCCTAACTTCATTATCATGCACATTGTGTAAAGAGTTGTCACTTTGGATGGGCTATCACCAGCAGGAGAGTGAATTTGTGTGGGGGAGTGGAGGGTGAGAAAACCTGGATTTGTGCTGGAAATGGCCTAACCTGATGATTACTTTAGATAAGCTATTACCAGCAGGACAGTGGGGTGGGAGGAGGTATTGTTTCATATTCTCTGTGTATATATAAAGTCTGCTGCAGTTTCCACGGTATGCATCTGATGAAGTGAACTGTAGCTCACGAAAGCTCATGCTCAAATAAATTGGTTAGTCTCTAAGGTGCCACAAGTACTCCTTTTCTTTTTGCGAATACAGACTAACACGGCTGATACTCTGAAACCTGAGAAGGCAAAGAAACCCCTCATTCAAAATTAAATCTGCAGTCTGTCAGATATACAAAAAGAGCTCCTGACTCCAAACAGAACTCATAAGTTGTGCCTAGACAGGTTCCACAAATTGCCACAGGTGCCATGGGCTCTTTAGTGACTACAAGGGATGATGAATTTTTTTTTTGACAGAAAGTGTAGTTTTATACAAGAAAAATTTCAATTTTGCTGAAATTTTTCAATTATCCATCAGCAAAATCGAAACAAAATATTTTGTGTCAAACCAAATCAAAACATTTTTGCTTTGTTGAACCAAATTGAAATGTTTTGTTTTGGGTCAGTTCAAAATTAATCTGTGTCCACCTGAGCTGCCAGAGTGACTCATGGAAGTTAAAGTTCAGGTGACTCCTGCCCCTCTTCTCCCCTCTGGCCTCAGCTTTCTAGCAGATTACATCTCCCATAATGCAAGATGGTCTCCCCTTTGGTTGAACCAATGTGGTGTATTATGGTAGTTATGTGACCATGGTGCATCATGCCAGTCCAACCAAAAAGTTTGGCTTTAGAGGAGAAAAGACTGGAGAGAAGGGTTGTCTCCTGATGTTTTCCACATATCAAGTGGGACCTTACCTCCTCCTGGAAGAATGTCCCTTTCAAGAAGGCACAGTTTGTATCCATATTTGTTTTCCAACACCTCCGGAAGGACCTCCAGGGCAAACTGTTCCTCATTAAGAACAGTGGAATCAATTTCAAAGCAGTCTTGTTTTGCATAGGACACAAATGCATCAAATTCTTTGCAATCTAAAAGAAAAGAATATTAAAATTGTGCAGCTCATCGAATGCAACTAAGGTATTTCTGAAGTACCCATCACCTTTAATTTAATGTAATGGTAAATTCTCATTATGGTAAGTGTATAAATATTTTATTTAACTGAATACATGTGATTAATAGCAAACAATTGTCAAGTCATGTAATGGAGTCAGTCAGTAATTCAAGATCAGTCCAGCTTCTCCATTGCCTTGCAACTCTTGTAGACGTTCACAGCCAAAGTGAGTATAAAATGCTACCATTCTGTAAACCACTACACAAGATGGAAAGCAATGGAAAATCAGGTCCATTGCTTCATTTCAGAAAGCATGCAGAAAACAAGTAACATCCTTTGCTGCATGACCAGTTGACGATCTGGCCATTTCCCATTAAATTACATATACAGTAACTCCTCACTTAAAGTCGTCCCGGTTAATGTTGTTTCGTTGTTCCATTGCTGATCAATCAGAGAACATGCTCGTTTGAAGTTGCACGATGCTCCCTTATAACGTTGTTTGGCAGCCACCTGCTTTGTCCACTGCTTGCAGGAAGAGCAGCCCGTTGCAGCTAGCGGATGGGGGCTTGGAACCAGGGTGGACCGGCAGCCCCCCTATCAGCTCCCCGCTCCCCTAAGTTCCCTGTGCAGCAGCCACCCAGAAGGCTACCAATTGCTGGCAGTTCAGCTGTCCCCTCCCCCCACTGCCATGTGCTTCTCCTGCCCTCTGCCTTGGAGCTGCTCCCTGGAGCCTCCTGCTTGCTGTGTGGGGGGTGGGGAAAGAAGAGGCAGCTAATATCAGGGTGTCTGCTTCCCCCCTGCTCCTGCCCCCTGCTTACCCCATCCATAGAGCGGGGGGAGACACAACAGGTCTCTGCTGTCTCAACTTCCTGATCTACTTAAAAAGGCAATGTACTTAGAGTTGTGTCAGCATACTTAAAGGGGCAATGCCTCTCTTTCTCTCACACACACAGGGTGTGTGTCTCTGTCTGCCACATTGTCTCCTCTCCCTCCATTCGTGCTGCCTTGTAGAGTGCGAGGCTACATTAACAACAACGTGTTAACCCTTGAGGGCTCAGCCGCATGCTAGTTCATCATTTAGCAGTAAGGCATTCCCTGGGAAATATCCCACCCTCTGACTTCACCACCTCAACCAAGCTTCACAATCATCATTGCTGTGTACAGTATTAAATTGTTTGTTTAAAACTTATATATATTGTGTGTGTATGTGTATATATATATAAAATATAGTTTTTTGTCTGGTGAAAAAAATTTCCCTGGAATCTAACCCCCCCATTTACATTAATTCTTATGGGGAAATTGGATTCACTTAACATCCTTTCACTTAAAGTCACATTTTTCAGGAACATAACTACAACGTTAAGTGAGGAGTTATTGATTTAGAGACTGAGTCAAACTTTTTGCTTTGTGTGCAGTAGTCAACATTTATGTCTCATTTATATCATATCAAAGGATGCAGCTACTCAAGAAAAACATAGCATTTCCAATGCACAAGCTGTTTCCAAAATGCAGTGCATTTTATTGCAAGTAAAACCCCATCTCTCTTACACACCATATTGTCATAAAATCACATGCATTATTCAATACAATAGTAGAAAAATTCATGTGTTATAAATAGAGATGGGGGCAAGATGCAAATTTCAGGTCAGGATCCAAACACCACCTCAAACTTCGGAGCCGTCCACTTCTTGAGTTCTGGTTCTGTCCCATTAAAGAAATAGATCCAAGCTGTGGATTTCAAATCCAGATCCAAATTTTCCCAGATTTTGAGAAATTTGGCTATAATGCATACAGAGATATATTTTTGTTTTATAAATAAAAATGTAACAAGTATTTCCATTTTAAAAACAAACTTTTGCGGGGGGTTAAAAATTGAACAGGTTAATAACAAAATATGGACAAAGGAGTAATGGATGTTGGGGACAACTGGGGACATCTGTGAACAGGCTGTATTGCCTAGTACTCAGAGCAAAAGTACCGGATAGGGGCTCAGTTCTGCAAGATGCTGGCTTCAGTGAAGTCTATGGAACTACTCACATGCTTAAACTTAAACATGCACTTAAGTGCTTTACTGAAATAAGGCATCTTGCAGTACCCAGCCCTATAAGAACAGTTATCAATACTAATCTGTGATTATGTGATCAATATCAGTTCCTTATGTGATCTTGAACAGGTCATTTGTCCTAAGCGAGGCACAGTCAGCGTCACTAGAAAATTATATGTGCATGTTTGTGTAACTACATCTAAGTTTAGTATGTTCTAAAACTTAAGTCCCAGAAAGTGTGCATGCAAAAAAATGTAAGCATGCAAATTTCAACTCGCAGATTTGGAGGTTGAGTTGCGGTCCCTTTGAAAATCTTAAATACTAATAATGATAAAGAATCCTTTGCGCTAGATGTTTGCAATTCCTCATTTCACCAGTGGAGGTCACTGTCACCATATTATAAAACAACCACTCCTTATAATTATTATTGGTGGTGGTGGTATTGTTATGGTAGCAACTGAGTTCAGGGCCACACTGTGTTAGACAGTCTACAAGCAGTCTCTGGGCCAAAGAGTTTACAGTCTAAATGGACAAGACAGACAAAGAGTTGGTGTTGCTTTACCTCTCCAGGAATGATCTGGCTTAACACCTCTTTATCTCAGGGATCAGCTGGAGAAACCACCAGGGGAGTTTCCAGAGCCCTCATGAAAATCTTGCCACCAAACTGAAGTGAGGGTTACGTGATTTCCCAGATCACCCTGGCCAGACGTGACTTATCAGTTGGCTCACCAATACACTTTCTGAAGAGCAATTTATGAATTTCTTTTAAAATATACCAGCTTGCATCAAGGGCCAGGTGTGTTTCAGAAAAGTCTTACAGGTAGAAACCACCAGACGACTCCACCCCCTGCACCTCACATTAGCTTTGTAAGCACTTTGGGGCAGGGACTGCCATTTCCTATACATTTGTAGAGAGCTTAGCACCTGGGAACCCCAACCTGGTAGAGGCCTGTGGGTGTTATTGCAATATTCATGATTAGAAGTTGATCACTATGATCAACATGAATTTCCTTAGGAAGAAAATATAAATATTTCCAGTAAGTGCCCTTATAAGTTGATTTGCCAAGTGATGATGTCTCCCTCCTTGGTTATGTTTATGAGAAATTGTGTTGATTAAATAGGAAAATAAATGATTATATGTCTCCATTTCCTCACCCATTTCTCTGCAAGCACATGCACCTCTAGTCTACAGATTTTATCACAGGTTGAGGGAGAAACTGTTGTTAACCTGTGGGAACCTCCTGTTAAAATATTGGAAACACCTCACTCCTCTGTCTACAGGGTTTTGCCTAACCTCTATCTCCGATTCTGAATTTCCCTGGCTAATTTACTGCTGTTGTAAATGGCTCATTATAAGACTTCAGTCAGTAAATATGTACTGCCCCATGTGTTCCGGCTTCTCTAAGATCCTGAATCAAAGACCACTGAAGTCAGTGGAAAGTCAACTATTGGCTTCAGAAGCCTTTGAATTAGCCCTAATGTGATTGAAGACATTAAAGTAAATGGTTAACAGATACTGCAAATGATAATAGAAAAATTGAAGTAAAATAACAGTTTATCATGGTTCTATTTTTCTTACCTCCTATAGTTTCGTCCTTGGCCAAGTAATTTCTATACATCAGTGCTATTTCGATCCAATGCTGGTAAACAAAAGCGCTGCCCACCAGGAGTCCAACTAGAACTGCAATCGCACTATATAATATGTATATGAAAAGTGCTGTTAAAACAAAATTATTGCTGTTAAAATTCAGTGTTTCCATAATAATACTGACATGTACAAGAAATGCTAATAGCAGGGATGGGGACTAAACTGACTGACAAGATTCACTCCTGCCTGCCTCCCAAATTTTAAGGAAGTGTGGAACTGGATCCAAGTCCAATTCTGAACACTGGGACTCAGGCCTAGCATGGGAATTCAAGAGAATACATAGTGTCTTGTTGACAGTGGGAAAAGCAGATCTATGCTGGAACACAGAGCAATTCTAGCAGTTTTCAAACAAAACCTTTTCCAGTCAGTTTCAAGGAACCCCTCTAACCTATTGAAAAGTAGAGAGCAATGATGACCACAAGCATATTAGTGACAGTGCTCAAAACATATCTCATTATCAGGAATTGCTAGACCTCTTCTGGATTTACCTCTTTCCTTCCTTTTTAGCTTGAGCACTCCTGTCGAGTTCCCCACAGAATTCTGAGCAAAGCAGATGAAGTTGCTGTTCAAGTCCCTTTCAGTAACTTCCCTGAGTGTGGCAACATGAACAAATGATTTGCCTCCAAATTCTTCTGCACGAATCCTAAACAGAAAAACACTCCTATCATCCATCTACTATTCATTCACACAAGACACAAAAGCCCATGATTGTACAAATAAAGAGATGCTAACATTCTTGTCATTCACCTGTGATGTCTGTGAAGGAGTAGGAGTATTTTGTAATATTTTTAGGAGTCCTGTTTTTGTTTTATTTTCCCCTATATGCTCCATTGTTACCCAGTGGGTGGAAAAGGACTGTTTGCTCTCAGGCCAGGCTAAGAGATGTGGGTCTGGGTATGGGTTAGCAATCGATCCAGCAGGGGTTGATTTATCATGTCTAGTATAGACACGATAATCGACCACCAATCACTCTAGCGTCAACTCCAGGACTCCACCTCAACGAGAAGCGCAAGGGGAATCGACGCATCTATACACCGCAGTGAAGACACCGTGGTACGTAGATCTAAGTACATCAACTTCAGCTACATTATTCACGGAGCTGAAGTTGCGTAACTTAGATCGATTCCCCTCCTCCTCTCCCCCACCCCAGTAGTGTAGACCAGCCCTGAAGCGTGATCCCCATATCAGTGGAACATTTGAAAAGACAATGGCAAATCCAATTGTCCAGACATAGACACGTAGCAACTGTCGACCCAGAGAGATTTGGATTTCCCCACCTCTCAGCAGGGAGGTTGAGCAACACTCCCCAGCAGAGAACAAAGGACTGGAGAAGTGTGAAGTGGGGGAATTAGAGGTGGTTTCTGGAAGTATTCAGGACTCTTACCAAGAGTCAGATGAAGGAGGGCAGGTCAGACAGAGCTTAAACCAAAGGTTCATTACAGCTTGGCTGGGCTCTGGGCTAACCAGAATGGACTATGCTTTAATTTTCCATTCTCTATACTACCCTAAGGGCTTCCTATGCTGCATTCCAGTTAACTAATAAACCTGACTGTTTTGACAACACTGCTTGGTGTCATTGCAAATGCCTGGTGAGGTGCATTAATCCCTGAAGAATGTACAACTCTCCATCAGGAGTCTGTCTCAGTTAGACTTGTTGAATGGAGCTCATGGTGTGACGCAGGAGCTCCGAAAGCCCATAAGTCCAGTCTAGGGAAGCAGTGAAGCTGTATGGCTAACAAGGAGAAAGAGTGGGACCCTTTCTGGGGGTCTGGCATACTGAAGGGGTTTCTCCTAGAGACTGCTCCAAAGCTGGGGGTGTAGCACCAATTCTGTGGATCCGTGACAATGTTGCAAAAGAAAAATGATGTCCTTGTATGAAAGTTCAGTTTGGTTCTGATCTCATGGCTAGTACCCACAGACAACACAATAAAAAGGTTGCTCTTGATCAGTCCTCAGACCTCAATTTAGCAAAGTACTTAAACACATGCCTAACTTTAAGCGCATGCTTAGTCCCATTGACATGTACTTAAAGTTAGGCACCTACATAGCTGAACTGAAGCCTTAAAAAGCAGACTCTACAGCAGTGGCAAGGGACCTTGCTGTGAAAAATCTTAAAATAATTTAATGCTAGCAAAATTCTCAGGTGATGCAGGACGCTAGGAATTTGCAGAATCATATCCCATATCTCATGGCATTTCCCAATCACCAGCTGAGGTCACCTGAACAGAGCAGGGTGAAAACTAGTGGCGTTTGCTTTATAGAATTTCCTTCATATTTTGGTTCAGACTATGTGGTGTCACACCCTGAAGTTTCACTTAGCATTTCAGATGAGGTGACACTCATGTAATCCACCAAGTTACACCTGATCACATGATGAAATCATGCAATCATATTATTTTGACTCAAATCACACTTGGTTTCCTTGAAAGTGGATCCCCATTTATCCAAAATTGAGCAGCGTTCCCAAATTTTTACAAATCTTTCAATACACTGTGTCTGAATTTTGAGTTTCTAATGAATTCTGAAAAAGAATGTTCATCATAACCATTTTGCACTACTCTGTTCAGAAGCTGATAACCTACTGATCTCTGTAATACCACACATGTGCCAGTGAGTGGCTTTAATCATAATAAATCAAATTTATCCATAAAATATTGTAAATCTCTGTCCAGAGTTGTCTGTGTTGATACCATTTGTTCTATTTGTTCACTCTCTGTTATATAATAATATATATCATTATAATGAATATCATTATAGGTGACATTGGTAACACAGCCTAATATTAAGGTTGCACAACACTTTCTATTATAAGACCCTGTTCTCAGTTGCTTACAGCTTTGCCGAACTTTAACCATTGGGCAGAAATTTTCCATGCCAGATATCTGCCTGTTAAAAATTGGCTGGGACCTTTACTTTGAGAAGTTCTAGCACTCCCATACTTCAGACCAAGGATTTGAAATTTGGTCTTTGTGTTATAGATGTGCTTATTGCTGTTCCTATGAAAAACTACCCACATTTGGCCAAGCTAGAAGTCTTTGAAAAAAATCTCAGTTTGCACAAACTCTAAGAAATCTTTATTGAGTATATCAGCTAAAATCTCCAACATTCTGTCCTCCATGAGCACACTTCATCCTGTGTGTGACCAGACTGCACGAGCCATCCCCACAGAGTGATTGCACATGCTCTATCCCAGCGGTGCAGGGGCCAAGACAGACCTTCTCTAGAATTGCTGCTCCCAGATGCTGGGATGATGCCAGGTACTGCAACTGAGAGCAGGGAGCCTGTCTTTCTTGTGCTCTCAATGATTCTCCTTGCTGATGCTCAAGCAGCATGCAGAAGGAAGCCTTCTGACTTGAATGCTGAGGGGACAACAGCCAGACTGAAAGAGTAGATTTGGACAAGGAGCCTGGGTCAGCCCGGGAATGGGGAGGGCCAAGATTGTGACTGGGATTTGGGGAGGTGGGCACTAAGATTGGAAACCAAGAAGTGCAGAATGTGACTCAGACTCATGGGAGGAGGCTGGGACAGGTAACACAAGAAGACTGAGACTAGGAGCTGGAGAGGAAGCTGGAACTGGGAGCAACCCAATGAGGGACATGTGAGGGGCAGTGGGGAGCCAGTTGGCAGATAAGGGGGGAGGGGAACACAGAGTGGATGAAGAGCTAGGGGGACACTGGGACTAGCTGCACAAGGAGACTGGAACTGGGCACCAATGGGGGTGGGAAGGGGATTGTGCAGGGGAAAGAAAGGTCTAATGAGAAGACAGGGTGCAAGGGTAAAACTGAAACTGGCTGGGCAAAGAGACTGGGACAAGAAACTAGGGAGGGGTTAGGGAGGGAGGCAGAGACTGAGATTGGATGAGGAGCCCCTGGGACTGGTTGCCAGGAGGTGGGGAGGAGAGAGAGAGAGATTGAACAAGGAGCTGGGAGAGGAGGGGAAATAGGACTAGCAAAGCAAGGAGATTGGGATTGAAAGCGTCTGTGGGAGGAAGAGACTGGCATCTGGGGGGAGAATGAGAATCTGATGGGGAACCCAGAGAGGGAAAATAGGACTGGCTGGGCAAGGCTACTGGGACTAGGACAAAGAGACAGGGCCAGATCAAAGACAGGACCAGGACAAGCTGGCTGGGATAGAGTGGACAGGATTCAGCTTGGGGGAGAACAAGCAGAAGAGTCTTTAACTACTCTCCTCTGGACCCTGGAATGGAACCCAAGATTTCTGAGTTTCACCATTCCTCTGCTCTTAGCAAATATCTGTGAAATCCACTGGCAAAGTGTGGGTCTCATTTCCCGCTAGTGCTGGTCCACACAGACAATGACAACCTACTACTGCTTTCAGGTATTCCATTAGCTCAAGTGGCGGAGGTGTGTGAGGTGCATCTAAAAGTTCCAACCATGCTGATGTCCCATGTAGGCGTCAATATGATGCCATATGGTGAGATTTCTGTTTTTTCACTTTGGTTTTTTTAAACCTAGGAAATCACACATGCACGCATCCATGTGCACACAGACACACACACACACACATGTTAAAAGAACATTAAGGTTGAAAAGCCAAGCATTCAAAAGTTAATACCCAAATTAAGGTCTCCCATGCAACCTTAATTCAGTCCCCCTGTGAATATGAATTACGATACAGTCTTTAATGGCATGATCCCATACTATTTTTTCCACATGATCCCTGTCTCATTCAGTGCACAGGATTCACCTGCTCTGTGGATTAACCAGGGTCATATAGTAAAGGAGACCCTTGTCTGTAGGAACCCTGCTTCATTGGTTGCAGAAGTCAAAGGTATGTAGTGACTGAAGCAGGGGATTGCAAGAAGAGAAAGGAGGGTCTGATGGTCAAGATAGTTGAATGCTGCCATGAGGAATTGGATTTGTCTTTGCATCTGCCACAGAGTTCCTGTGTCATGCAGAGCAACTCTCTTAAACCAAACTTTTCATAGGTAGTCACTAATTGTCTCTCTCTCTCTCGTTTTCTGGGTGCCTGACTTGAGACCCTAGGGCCTGATTTGCACTGGGAGCTGCAACTGAAGTCAATGGGAGCTGTGCCTACATATAAAGCTTTATGTAAAGCTATATATTATTTGAACATATACAGTGCTATATAATGCTAAGTACTCTGAAAAAATCAAGCCGTAGGTGTCTCAAATTGAGCAGCCAAAATTAGTGGACACATCTGAGCTTAACTTCTCTGTGCCTCAATTCCCATTTGTAAAATGGGGATAATTCTAGGAGCTGTGAAGATAAATACATTGCTTGTGACACCAGAAAGATGGGAGCTATAGAAAAGCCCAGGAAGAGATTGACCATTTTTTCTTTAGAGCAGGGTTTGCTCTCAGTATGAAGAGAAACAAATTATTGAACAGCTTCTCATTAATTGAGCACCATCTATTCTGTGCGAGCAAGGCTGGGTTCTGTGGACAAAATACTATGTGAGTATTTAATTAAAGACTGTATTTCTGTATATTAATGCATATGCAAAAAGGGGGTGGAATTCGAAGCAGCCTAACCCTGGTACTTGCTAAATTTTCAGTGCTTCACTGTACAATCATCATGTTCTTTTAACATACTTTTTTGTATGTAATTATATATACACATGCGTCTATTCATACATGTGTTAACATGTATAATATATATGTTAGAAAGAATATGTGTGTGTCACAAATATTAGTATGTAATATGTATCTAAAAATCCTCAGTGGACTTTTCTTACGTTTTCTGATATTTTGTTAGTGATCTTCCAGTGTCTCCAGGTAAGAAGACAGTACATTAAAGTAGATATTGAAGACTCTACATTTGCTTGCACTGTAACCAAGCTGGGATTTTCTGTTTAGTTGGTTTTTCCCCTTACCGTGTTGAGTTCTGCAAAAGTGGCTCACTTTTACTTTCTTTGTTGTCTCTGTACCAAGTTATCCTAGGCAAAAAATCCCTTTCAAAGCCAAATGATACTTTGCATTCCATTTTAAGAGGTTTTCCTGTGAAAAGGAAACATAGAAACACTGTTTACAAAAGTCACCAGAAAGTCTTTCTCCTAATTAATATGGGAAAGTGGTTGCTGGGTTGAGATGTGTTTTTTCCCCTTTGATGCCAACAAAGGCATACACTGTCAATATACTGTCTCAGTTTTTGACCTAATCCATACAAAACATTGGACCTAAGATCCATACATGTCTTAAAACTGGTTTCTATCATCCAGTGAAATGTCAATACTCTATTAAATTGTAATGCCCTTCCTGGCCAGAAAAAGAACCGCAAAAAGCTCCCGCTTACCAACTTCTACTTCAAGGGTCTTCATGCCACTGGGATACAAGATGTTTGGGGTGTGGACAGTGTTTCGTGCTGCAATACAATACAAAATAAAAAATAAAATAAAATACTGATAAGACTCTATTATGTGTAGTGAAAAGGTGCTATACTGTCTTAGGCTATGGTAAACCCAAGATAGAATCAGCTCTGATAAGGTTATTGATTATTCTAGGTTACAGACAGTCTATTATATGTTATTACTTAACATTTAACATTCCATCCAAAGCCCACTGAAGTCAATGGCAATCTCTCTATTGATTTTAACGGACTTGGGATGAGGACTTTAATGATGTTTAGCCCGATGGCCTGTCTGAACATTCCTAACATATAGTCATTTTGTAAGTGGGGCTTCAGTAAAGATTTCTGAAGAAACAGCCAGAGAAGCAGGAATAGAACCAGGAGAGGACAGCATTGTCACTGTGAGAGAGGACAAGATTTTCAGAATGTGAGCACAAATTAAAACAGTACAGAAGAGGAAAGAGACACTAATTTACTACAGAAAATAAATTGTTACTACAGATATTTTATTATTCTGAGCTCATATGTTACTTACCAATGATTTTTACTCTAACTACTCTTCTCATTGTCCACTGGATGCTGTTGTCAAATAAAATGTAATCACATACATAAATACCAGCATCTTGCTTATAGATACGAAGCAAGTGGATTTTATCATCCTTAAGTTTTCGACTTGGTCTAGTCTCCTGAAGCATTACTCGAATTCCATTCTAACAAAAAGAAAGGAAAATGAAGCAATTAGATGGGTCTTTTTCTTTGCTACTAATTAAATTCTCTTTTAAAATCTTAGAGTGAGATTGTCATGAGAGCTGAATGCAGACCTAACTCTGTTCCCATTGAAGTCAATAGCGGAGTCTGTTATACTATGAGTCTCATAAGCTTTGGTGTTGGGGGTGGGGGGGTTGGGGGTGTTTTGTTTGTTTGCTTTTGCAATCCCTAGCTTCTGAAGGCAGCTGAGTACATGAGAATCTTAGCTTTCATATTTAAAAAAAAAGCAAAATTCTAACACTCATGATTGCGGAGAAAACTCTGCAAATATGAATGAAGTGGGACCTGAAGACTTAGAAACCAGAAGCCAACTAAAAGGAAAACTGTTCTTTTCTTTTCATATGTTATGATTTTTAAATAAATCTCATGATTTCTTGAGGTCTGACTCATGAATTTTGAATGCTTGGAGTTGGCAATACTGCTATTGCTTTCACTATGAGCACCGAGCAACATTGAATGCTTTTGAAAATTCCAGCCATTCTTAATGTCTTAAATATACACATATCCTCTAGAATGGTTAAAGATTTTTGTCATAAATATAAAGGGAAGGGTAACCACCTTTCTGTATACAGTGCTATGAAATCCCTTCTGGCCAGAGGCAAAACCCTTTCACCTGTAAAGGGTTAAGAAGCTAAGATAACCTCGCTGGCACCTGTCCCAAAATGACCAATGAGGGGACAAGATACTTTCAAATCTGGAGGCGGTGGTCGGGTGGGCAAAGGGTTCTGCCTGTCTGTGTGATGCTTTTGCCGGGAACAGATCAGGAATGCAGCCTTACAACTCCTGTAAAGTTAGTAAGTAATCTAGCTAGAACATGTATTAGATTTTCTTTTGTTTAAAGGCTGGTAAAATAAGCTGTGTCTTTTTGTAACTTAAGGTTTTGCCTAGAGGGATTCTCTATGTTTTGAATCTGATTACCGTATAAGGTATTTACCATCCTGATTTTACAGAGGTGATTCTTTTACCTTTTCTTTAATTAAAATTGTTCTTTTAAGAACCTGATTGATTTTTCATTGTTCTTAAGATCCAAGGGTTTGGCTCTGTGTTCACCTGTACCAATTGGTGAGGATTCTTATCAAGCCTTCCCCAGGAAAGGGGGTGTCAGGCTTGGGGGGATATTTTGGGGGAAGATGTCTCCACGTGGTCTCTTTCCCTGGTCTTTATTTAAAATGCTTGGTGGTGGCAGTATACTGTTCAAGGACAGGGCAAAGTTTGTACCTTGGGGAAGTTTTAACCTAAGCTGGTAAGAATAAGTTTAGGGGGTCTTTCATGCAGGTCCCCACATCTGTACCCTAGAGTTCAGAGCGGGGAAGGAACCTTGACAGTTTTTAATAAAGGCCAATCCAATGCCCATTAGAGTAAATGGAAAGATTCTCATTGACTTCAATGGGTTTTTGATCAGGCCTTAAATGAACAGAGCAAGGAAATTCAAAGTTCATGCAAAAAGAAACCAGAAAAGAAAATTTGCCATAGAAGATGTACCAGAAATTATTGTTGTGCAGGCTCTAAGTGAAGCCTCTACACATAAGGGGCTGATGCTGTTCATCAAATGGGCAGAGATTTCTGATCATTTCTAATGCAATTCATAGTTCTCTGTATTGGGCAATTCTGATATAATGAATCATTGTAACAATTTGGGGATGAATTTATTCTTCATAAAAGTGAGGGACTAACACTGCGGAATGAGAGCCTGACATCACTCAAGCAGGCATTCATTGCACTAGCTTTTACCACACTGCTCTGCCAATCCTGACCTACCCTGTCCTGCTATTCCAGCCCTGCACCCATAGCAATCCTGCCAGTGTACCACACTAATGACCTGCAGAACTAGTACCTTTTACTATCCCAGGCCTTTGCGTCTCTGCCAACAAAACATTGAGGAATCCACCTTTGTACAGTACAATAACATTCTCAAAAAGATAAAGAAAGCATAACACCACCTCATTGACCTTTCTGCCCCTTGATCCTGAATTTCACCCACATTTATCCTAAATCCTGCTTTTAAGAGTCCACTCCACCAGCAAGAATGCTCACCAAACAAACACCTAGGCAGGCAGCAGAACAAGAGCATAAATTCTGATGCTCTGCTTCATTGCATATGGAGCCTCAAGTTCCCTTTTGCCATACATGACATGACAGAAGCAACAGAAGATGGAAAACAGAAAGATGCAGAAGCCCAAAGAACATCTAGAAAATATCCTACAAATAAGGCTACATTTTAGTCAGGGGTATTTTTAGTAAAAATCATGGATGGATCATGGGTTGTACATCTTTTACAGGAAATTCAAAAGTCACTTTGGCTACAGAAATGGTTCTAGTCTTGATTGAACATATACTTAGTGCTGTAACACTAGATCGTATAAATGAGTAGTTAGGTACAATATATCAAGAGTTATTCCTGCATAGCAGGTAAGTCTATTTAGGAAATTGATTAGACTTCATACTTGGTATTTTCTGAATGCAAAGTAATTTCCATGTATTGCCCTTTTTTAACCTTATACAGAACTGATCAATTTTTTTAAACTGTGTAAAAAGAACATCCCTTCCTTGTCTGCCAAATTTTAGCTTGGAGACAATTTTATGGCCATTATAAGTAAAACTTGTCAGAAATTTTTCAGCAAATCACTTTTCAATAAAATGCCATTTTCATCTCAATAGAAACTTTTTGAAAAACACCAATTTTGATTACGTTTCATTTAGAAACTAAATGAAGCATTTTTACATTTTAAAAATGGAACATTTTGATGTTTCATTTTGAAATGACTTCTGAAAATGAAATCTTTTTATATTTTAATTTAGAAAGATGTTTTTAAAAGTTTTAAAGGGTTGAAATCAGAACGAAATGCTTCAATTTTATTGAAACAAGATGTTTTGATCTAGCAGAAATTTTCATTTTAATTTATTTTGTTTCATGGGAAGTTTAGAATTCTTTGGTTTTGTTCCATTTTGGAACAATTTTTTTTTCCAAATCATGAAGTTTCCCACAAAACAGAAAATCCATTTCCATCTCAGCTCTAATTAGAAGCCTCTAAAATATTCCCCCTTTGGGAGTTGTGCACAATTTGCATTTGCTTCAGTAGAAATTGTGGGAAATGTGTAAGAGTGCAGAATTTAGCCTAAAATTGTAACAACACTGATTTTATTTCACAGAGAATTGGAAAAGAGTGACTGTTACCTGGTACCATGTCACTGGTGACCTTTGTAAATGATTGTAGCAGTGTATCCCAGGACAAGAAATTGAATGTCCCTTTTCAATGAGAAGAGACAGCTCATTTCTGCCATTATCCGAACAATTTGCATTGTTCTTTGCTTGAACCTTTATGATGTTTGAGAGACATGGGATTTCTTCCCTGTGCAGCAAAGAAAAGAAACCAAGGTCAAGTGAAAACAATCAAACATATCGGACCAAAGAAAGAGTTTAGTGGCATGGAGGTTTTTAAGAACAGGTTAGACAAACTTCTGTCAGGTATAGTCTAGGTCAGGGGTAGGCAACCTATGGCACGCGGGCCAAAGGCGACAGGCGAGCTGATTTTTGGCGGCACTCACACTGCCTGGGTCCTGGCCTCTGGTCCGGGGAGCTCTGCATTTTAATTTAATTTCCAATGAAGCTTCTTAAACATTTTAAAAACCTTATTTACTTTACATTCAACAATAGTTTAGTTCTATATTATTGACTTATAGAAAGAGACCTTCTAAAAACGTTAAAATGTATCACTGGCACGCAAAACCTTAAATTAGAGCGAATAAATGAAGACTCGGCACCCCACTTCTGAAAGGTTGCCGACCCCCAGTCTAGGTATACTTAATCATGTCTTAATGCAGGGAGATGGACTAGATAACTGCTTGACCTTCCAGCCCTTTATTTGCATGAATCTATGATTTTCAGCTATCAGTGAAAGTGTACATCAAGGAAGGCCTTTTGACACACTGACATACCTTATCATACAGGTATATACTCCAGCATCATTAATCCCTATCGGTCTAAACCAAAGTGCATTCCCTTCCTGAGTGGGGTTAGTGCTTTCATTACTGATAATCTTCAGTGGCTCTCCATCTTTTTGTTGCCAGAACCACAGCACTTTACTTTTATAGAGTAATGAGTTGTTGTACATGTGGGTACGGTGTTGGGATGGCAAAACACATTCCAAAATAAACTCCTCGTCAGTAATTGCATGATAAATCCTTCCAGGTCCTTTATGAAGACACCCTGAAAGGCAGGCAACAAACATATCAGTGCAATCTGACATGAATATAGCATAGATTTCATTATATTGAGAGAGAGAGAGAGAGAGAGAGAGAGAGGAAAATGGCCAAGATTTTTTACGTGATTGGTGATTTGGGGTATTTTTAAGGGGGTTCCTTAAAGGGCCTGTAAGCAAGTGACTTGTCAGCCGATGCGCCTTCTACTCCCCCCACCCTCTGCTGATTAAGTGTGGTGTAGCAGGCTCTCCTCCTTTAGCACCTCCTGCTGACAGCCATGCCAGCCCTGCAGTGGTTTGCTTTTTCTTGCAACTCAGCCCAGTGACCAGTCACATATAGGTCCACCCCTTCTGGAGTAAAACCAGTAGTCCAACAACTGATAGCCCTTCAACTTCACGTTGGACCCCCCCCCACCCCCGCCCCCAGAGCAACTCTGAACCCACCAGTCCTTGCACCTGGAATCAGGGAGTTTCAGTAGTCCTTACCTTACCCATCCCAGGGGCATTTCTGCTCCATCTTCCTCAGTGGACTGGTAGGGGAACCCAGCTCCTCCCTTTCCAGGGACCCTTAAACAAGCAGTCAAGGCCTGACTACATAGACCTCTTGCTGTCTCCTGCACCACTTCTTACCTTACCCTGTCTTGGGCCTTTGCCTCATCCTCTTCCCAGGCTCCCAGTATATCAAGGTTACACATGTCTACCTTACTTTAAGTCCCATGTGGGAGTGGACAGGGAAGATTTTGCTTCTTCAGTTTCTCCAGCAGAATCAGTCTCTGTGTCTTCCCCCTGGCAACTGCTTTCCCCCTCTCTCTAGAGAGTGACTTTTTAACTGTTTAATGTCCTTAAGATCTTTTGGCTTCTAGTCTTTGAAAAACAAGTCTTATAATTTTGGATGGAGCCTGGAAGTAGCATCGTCCCAGCTAATAGCTCAGGCATTGTCTCTTAGGTTGTGTCTACACTGAAAAAAAAACAACCCAACAACAACCCTATAGCAGTGAGTCTTCGATCTTCGTCTGTTGACTTGGGCTCATGGAGCTTGGACTACATGGCTAAAAATAGCAGTGTAGATGTCCCCACTCGGGCAGGAACCTGGGCTCTGAGAACCACCCAGACACGAAGAAGAGCTCTGTATATCTCAAAAGCTTGTACCTTCTGCCAAGGTAAAGATATTACCTCACCCACCTTGTCTCTCTAATATCCAGGGACCAACACAGCTACAACTACACTAGTCACTTTTGAAAATTTAGCCCAATAACATTTAATAACTGTGTATAAATTAACAACGAGTGTCTGGGATTTATAGGTCTGATTCAGCTCCCACTGAAACAAATAGACTTTCCATTGACTTTAATAGCAGTTGGATTGGGCTCTGAGGACCAAAAACTTTCAGTTTGTGTAAACTGGCATAGCTCCATTAACGACAATGCTGATTACACTAGCTGAGGATCTGGCCACATGTCTTTAAACACAAACTGATATGTTGCAGTGGTTTTGATTTTGCCTATGTACAGTAATAAATACAAAGTATTCCAAAGTCCCAGGTCTTCAACGGGGTGGTGCTATCCTCTGCCGTAGACACATTACCATGGTTAAACTACAGACTTATCTCCAAGCATCCTTATTTTTATGGGTATAATACAAAAGTTAATTTACATTAACTAAATTTCACTCCACATAGGAGGCATCCAGGAGATGTGGGTGGAGTGTTAGCTTAAAGAAAAAGAGTTTCATCCAAACTCTACCACTGAGTTAACTATATGATCTTGGGCAAGTTGTTTGCCTCTGTATATCTCAGTTTTCTCATTTGCAAAATGGATATAATAATATTCACCTATGTCACAGCAATGCTAATAAAACAATTATTTGAAACATTTTCATATCCTATTGTGAGAGGTGCTGAATACATGCAAAGTATTATCCTTATGTTTTCTGTACACTTGTTTGATACCTTGCCATTGTCTTTAGACTGCATGTGTCAATGGCAACCTTTTATATCCAACTGCTCCCAACAATCCACATCCATACATTTTCCTTTGTCTCTTTGTTCTACCATATCAGAGAGACACATTATCTCCACACAATTTACTGTTTATTTTATATTCTCTTCCAGCTAATTCTGGTATGGTATCACTCTGGATAATGGGCTATTGCAGTTACAGCTGGTTGGAGAACAGAAATTTCCAGCCAGAAGGGAAATTTTCAAGTTTTTGGAAAAAATAGTCCTGATTCCTGACAAAAAGTGAAAACCTTGAAATTTTTCACAGGACAAAAATTCCAAGCTTTTGTCCATTTCATTTTCTCCCTGCCCGCAGAAAGTGAAATTGACAAGAGTCTTCCAGGCAGGCATTTTCCCATGGAAAATTTTGATTTTATGCAAAGGGCATTTTCCGTCAGGATGATTTTCTGACAGAAAAGTCCCCAAAAGCTCGAATTGTAGTGCTCTATTTTTTTTATGAAGCAATGTTTTAGCTTGGATGAAGATGTCAAAGGAATCACAGCAGGCACGTTGCAGCTTTCCCAGCTGAAATTAATTAGAGCTCTGTGAAATTCCACTAATACATAGCACCATGAGGCCCAATAAAATATAGGGCAGGGCAAAACAAAGCAATGAAAGGAGTTTTGATTAAGGAAGAGGGGAAATCTATGGAGAGAAAGCCATCTCTTCCTGATGTATTAATCAGTGGCGTTACAGCAGCAATTAATTTGTTCCATTATGCTCTCAAAATTCCAGTTTTTATTTTTCCATTATATTGAAAATGTCCATCTACTTTCACTGCTAACTCTGGGACTATGGATTTTGTATTTTCTACAGACCCAAGCACATCATCAGTGCTTAACAAAAAAAATGCATAAAAATTATAATTCATAAGAAGTCTTACACAGAATCAGTGAAAACTCATAAAATGATAGGATGTATATTGATTATTACCAGCCAATAAAAATATTATTGAAACATTTCCAGTAAGACATGAAACAATCTCTTACCTGTCAGATTAAACTCTCTAACCTCTGCTCCTTTGATAAACAATAGTAGGATCCAGCAAAAAGTAAACATTTTTTCCTATCTAACTTTGATTCACTCTGGAAAAATGTGTTCTTTGCTGGCCTGTGAAGTACTATGAAATAGATGATCAGAGATGTTCTCGGTCAGCATCATCTTCTTTGCTGTAAAAGAGGAAAATAGCCATTTGTTTTGAATGATAATCTACACTACATTGGAGTGGGAAGTGCTAAGCTATTTCACACGGCGCACAAAACTGCAGCATGAAAATTAGGGCTGTCGATTAATCACAGTTAATTCATGCAATTAACTCAAAAAATTAACAGCAATTTTAAAAATTGTGATTAATCACAGTTTTAATTGCGCTGTTAAGCAATAGAATACCAATTGAAATTTATTAAATATTTTTGGATGTTTTTCTACATTTTCAAATATATTGATTTCAGTTACAACACAGAATACAAAGGGTACAGTACTCACTTTATAATATTTTTATTACAAATATTTGCACTGTAAAAATGATAAAAAAATAGTATTTTTCAATTCACCTCATACAAGTACTGTAGTGCAATCTCTTTATCATGAAAGTACAACTTACAAATGTAGATTTTTTTTTGGTTACGTACCTGCACTCAAAAACAAAACAGTGTAAAACTTTAGAGCCTACAAATCCACTCAGTCCTACTTCTTGTTCAGCCAATCGCTCAGACAAACAAGTTTGTTTACATTTACAGGAGATAATGCTGCCCGCTTCTTATTTACAATGTCACCAGAAAGTGAGAACAGGCATTCGCATGGTACTTTTTTGCAAAGTACTTACGTGCCAGATATGCTAAACAATCATATGCCCCTTCGTGCTTCTGCCACCATTCCGGAGGAAATGCTTCCATGCGGATGACACTCATTAAAAGAATAACATGTTAATTAAATTTGTGACTGAACTCCTTGGGGAAGAATTGAATTTCTCCTGCTCTGTTTTACCCGCATTCTGCCACATATTTCATGTTATAGCAGTCTCAGATGATGATCCAGCACATGTTTGTTTTAAGAACACTTTCACTGCAGATTTGACAAAACACAAAGGTACCAATGTGAGATTTCTAAACATAGTTTTAGCACTCGACCCAAGGTTTAAGAATCTTCCAAAATCTGAGAGGGACGAGGTGTGGAGCATGCTTTCAGAAGTCTTAAAAGAGCAACACTACAATGTGGAAACTACAGAATCCGAACCACCAAAAAAGAAAATCAACCTTCTGTTAGTGGCATCTGACTCAGATGATGAAAATGAACATGCGTCGGTCCGCACTGCTTTGGATCATTATACAGCAGAACCTGTCATCGACATGGACACAGGTTCTCTGAAATAATGGTCAAATCATGAAGGGACATGTGAATCTTCAGCGCATCTGGCAAGTAAATATCTTGTGACACCACCTACAACAGTGCCATGCGAACCCCTGTTCTCACTTTCAGGTGACATTGTAAACAAGAAGCAGGCAGCAATTATCTCCTGCAAATGTAAACAAACTTGTTTGTCTGAGCAATTGGCTGAACAAGAAGTAGGACTGAGTGGATTTGTAGGCGCTAAAGTTTTACATTGTTTTATTTTTGAATGCAGTTATTTGTTGTACATAATTCTATATTTGTAAGTTCAACTTTCATGATAAAGAGATTGTACTACAGTACTTGTATTAGGTGAATTTAAAAAATACCATTTCTTTTGTTTTTTTAAAGTGCAAATGTTTGTAATCAAAAATAAATATAAAGTGAGCACTATACACTTTGTATTCTGTGTTGTAATTGAAGTCAATATATTTTAAAATGTAGTAAACATCCAAAATATTTAAAGAAATGATATTCTGTTATTGTTTAATAGCGCGATTAATTGTGTGATTAGTCGCGATTCATTTTTTTAATTGCTTGAAAGTCCTAATAAAAATGGTAAACAGCATTTCCCCCCAAGTGATCATGTCTTTTTGAAAATTGGTATGTGCCATGTTTTGGTCATGCAGAGCATTTTGTGCAGATCCATGGTGGACCATATATACATACTTCAATTAAAACAAGTTGTATAGGGAGAGATAGATGTAGAGCCAGATTTTCAAAAGCATTTGTGCATGCAGTTAGCCTGATAGTGCGCCCAAAGGGTGAATTAGGCACCAATTAAACATTTATGGGTCAGCTCTTCAACTGGTGTAAATCATTGTTGCTCCATTGAAGTCAATTGAGTTATGTCAGTTTACAGCAACCTAGGCTGTGATCCTTGGGTTACAACTGCTTTCTTCACGGCTACATGAGAGCAGCTCCCTATACGCATAAGCCACACTCTGTTTTCATTCAGTCCCACCTCTGACCCAGTCTCTCCTAAGAGGATTTAGACCACTGTCTTGCTAGAATTGCACCAATGTTTTGAATGCTAGAATTGCACCCTCTCACTGATATGTCCCAGGTGACTGTTTTGCTTCCATCTAATCAAATGATTTAGATGACTGTTAAAGTGACCTTTCGGTTTGTAAATTAATGTAGGCTCCTTCCTAGGCTAACTCTGGTCTAGCACAGCCTTCCAGGCAGTATGAGTTATCTGCACCAACAAAAAAGCACAGATTCACAGCGGGAACAGAGTTTCCAATAGCCATTGCAGCTATAATATAAAAAAACCCAGCCACGTTCTCAAAGCAAGTTGGCAATATGCCCAATAACCCCACCATAGTTGCAGCTATAATTCTACCTGGCAAGACAGTTGTTCAGTGTGACATCCAGCATAATAATTAATAACATTTTTTGTATGTATACAGTGTCTACCTCTGCAGTGTCTAGGCATCATACAAGGCTTGAATTGAGCTATTTAGCTTCTCAGTAAAACTGATCAAACACCATGTGTTAGCTACTCTTGAACTGTGTGAACTTTGGCTATATACACTTTTTTTTGACAACCTTCATCAGCCCATCAAGTGACACTGCACTTGCAAAGCTGTGTATCAGGCGGTGACTCAGGCTGAAGAAAAATCCCTGGGTGAGTTTTTTGATCTGTGGGCACATTATGCAAATCAGGTCCCACTCACACAAGCAGAGGGCTGGACTTCACCCAGTTTATTTTACATCAGTGGCATTAATGAACACACTCCCAGTTTGCAGCCTTTGGGGCAGCTATGCTACACAGAGAGGTGAGCTGCAGCCACATGCCAGAAACTAACCAGGGCCTGCTGTTTGTCTTTATTCCTGACAAATATGGTTCTCATTTCCCTCCTCTGTTTTGATACTAAATTGGCTCCTGCTCATCTTGCCCATTTCTCATGGCTTTTAAAATCATCATGAAGCTGCCATTCTGGGGGTCTTGGGCTAGGCTGAATCAGGAGGCAGGGCTTCCTCTGCTTTATGCATTCTGCCACATGCATTTATGCATTTATTCATTCAGAAGACAGCCATCCCAGTGGCAGAAAGTGCAGCAGAAGAGCATTTGGACAGTGGTTAGGTCAGAACTTCATGTGACGACATCCCATAGTGTATTTATCTTTTCTAAGTCAATGGTACTTTTTCTGTATTTTGGGTAAAATCATAACCAGGACACTCTTTTGATGTGTATCCTAACTGTCACACACATGCACCCACACCAAATTTCCAGTAACCAAATGAGACTCATTCCTTCCACCAGGTTCCTCCTCCTAACAGCCAACATCCAGCCCCCTTAGGAGGAGGAAAGTCTCTCCCGCTGACCTGCTGAGGAGGCAGCCAGGGAGAAATCATACACTCTCTAACACTTTTGTCCAAAGCCAGATTTAGCATTTTGGGGGTGGGCCTGGGAGACAGCTAAGCAAAGCCTCCACACTACAAAGAAAACAGATGCATTTTCACCACAATCACACCACTTGACAGGAGGCTGGATTGAGGAGCTTGGGGAAGGGTCAGCAAGATGATTCTTTGAGATACATGGTATTAATCAGTTAACTTTGGGATGAGTGTCAGGAAGAGATTGTGAAGTCTCCTGCTGCTGAAGTACAGCGCAGCCATTTGTTCCTTTCACTGCTACCTATTGGTTTGCATTGATTTCTTATTCAAGGCTATCTTCACAAGGGAAAGGGCTAGAGACTTACCTTTATTAAAAATAAAAATAAAAGCTGAGATTCTTCACTTTGTCAGCTCCCCCAGATCACAGGAGCCCATCACCAAAGGCTTCATGAGGCCCAAAGGCTAATTCTGCTTCTGCCACATCTGGCTAGATATAGCTTTCCAAGGATAATGAGCTACATGACAAGACCAAGAAGCATAAGCATCTAAATTAATGAAGAAACTCATAGACAATTCATGATTAAAACAACTTAATACATTATCTTGTCTATTGCCCTGGCAATACAGGTTGCTTGCAGGTGAAACCTCCTATGGAAGAATAATCCCATCACTTAGATGAGAATTTGGAGAGAAGCATGAAGCAATGCTGAAGTTTTGGCATTCATGGAGATAACCTAGTAGAATGTACTTAGAGTTGGTTGAAAAAATATGTATTTTTAAATTATTCATTTAAAAAGAAGAAAATTTTCATGAAATCTACTTACATTTTTCAACCAGCTCTAAATGTATTAATTTCATCTCCTTTATAACATTGCCTCTGGAGAGCCCCCTTCAGAGACTGCATGCCCTGCCAAACAATGACAGATTACATTTGAAAGCAGTTAGCCATTGGGCTGAATTTCCCTCTGGTCTAGTATTCTAGAATCCAGAGTACACATGGCCTGTCCTCCCACCCCCTGAAACTGTGCCTCTGTTCCTCTCTTTCCACCAGCCTGAGTGAAAAGAGAATCCAATCCTCTCTCTACTGGGGATTTATGTTAGGATGGTTTGAAAAGAGTAACCAGGGAATACAGGGGATTGACTATTGGTTCTCACGAGGCATGTGGAGGTTCTTACTTGCACTTTGATTCATACCTTTACAAAATGTTACATTTTTACTGCTAGAGCACAGCTCAGAAAGAATGGTCCATTTAGGCAGTATTTAAGTCACTTCTCAGTTCTTACTCCTGAGGATCATCATTGCTACCTAGTCTCTCAAAGCCAGAGTCTTCAGGACAATGGAGGAGAAAAAGAGGATGCTTACCAAAGTCACCCTTGTTCTCTGAATGCATTGCCTCTGTGGATCCATGAAGATCCATCTACTCAGGTGGCTTAAAAGAGGTGCCAGAGATAGAGAGGAACTGAGGGGCAACTAGGAAGGTGGGGCTTTTTTAGTCTAGGTTTTAGGGTGCTGGAACAGAAGGGCTTGTCTGCATTCCCCTAAAGGCTAACTATTTTGAAGTGGGTTCTGTCCCTGTGTGGCAGTGCACATGGTCTCATAGCGGGGATCTGAGTGCAGGGGACAAAGTAAAGAACCTCTTTTGATCAATCCATCCTTTGTATGCGGAGCTAGTGTTCTCTGGATATGTATGGAATATTCACTTTAAGGGGACAAATTTCCCTACTACAGTTCACGGGGAAGAAAACTAACTTCCTCTCCCACCAGCCAGGATATTGATTCAGTTTGTGGAGAGCCTTTCAGATACAAAATAATTATTGCAATCTTATCTTAATTTCCTGTGGTAAAGGAATGAAGGCAAAAAGTGAATGAACCGTATTACCCTACCAGTATTTCTGATCCTCGAGGTTTCTTGCAGACTAATAGCAAGCCTATGTAACACTACATATTGTTTATTTATATAGCATCTTTGATCCAAAGAAATCACAATCCAGTTCATGAGAGATTCAGTGTCAGGATAGCCCTATTCAGTGTCAGGATAGCCCTTGAAGATCTAGTGCAGAACGGCATGCTAACAACTGAGAGTTTATTGTCCTGAGTCTGATCTCGCTCATTTACAGCAGTTTCACATCCGTGCATTGCCAGTGACTTCAGCCGAGTCACTCCTGATGCACATCAGTGTAATGGAGAGCAGACTCAGATGTGAAGAGCAAGAAGGTGATTGAAGGGTAGCAATATAGAGATGAGAAAAGCCAGATACGTCCGGAAAAGAAGCAAAAACTAGACAACTTCCTAAAATATGCATACTGCATACTGCCATGGTTGCATGAGCACTGAAAGATAATATTACAATATACATATATATAATTAAAATAAAACCAACCAGCCAATAAAATAGACAAAAAGCAGGGGGGAAGACAGTGTTTGGAAATAGCAGTTAAAAATATGACTTGAAATAAGAAATATCTAAAAATCTTACCTGCACATACTACCATGCATGATAAGAGTTGTGGTTAGTTCTAGCTGTGAAGTTGTTTCCTTTACAGGAATTTCCTTTACCTCAAAGTCATCATCCCTTCCTTTCTCAATGTAGTTGTAAAATGTTCAAACTCAATTTCCGGCTAGTTTTCTCGTAAGAACAGAAAAACTATGTAACCTTCTGATGAAAGACAAGAGCCTGTCATTTCTTTAAAATCTGTTGCTAGCCACACGAAAAGCTTGTGGGCTATTTTGTTTCATTTCACAGCAGGAAGAACAAAGAAAGTTTTTGGGGGGTGAGGTTTGCCAAAATGCTGATAATGTTTTATAAAATTTACTTTATAAAATTATCTGTTCATAAAATACCAAATCTCTTCAATATACAAAAGATCAGCATGCTTGTATAATAAAGCATAACTGTCAGCAAAATAAGTACATTTTTTTAACCAGTGACCTCTTCAAACTGCTGGATCCCATTGTGACACTGGCAAATCAAGTGCCAGCTCATGCCAAGGCCCCTGCGCTTCAATGAACATTGACAAATGAATAGCTGGAAACCAGCTTGGCTCACTTGTGTGTTAGCGTTGTTAAAATAGGTGGTAAGTTTATGAGAAAGCATTTAGTGTTTAGACTTTATGAAATGCTTGTGAGTTACTACACGCATTAATCTCATTTATAATATCTGTATCCCATGTTATAAAGGATACAGAATATTAAACCAATATTTAAGTGTTTCTTTTGTAATTTTAAAAGTGTTTGCTATTAAACTGGACATACACCCCACCCAGGCAGGAGAGAAGGATTACTAAGTGTGAAATACTAATTTACCACACAAGGTGTCACCTCCTGCCCTACAAAAAAAGCCCATAGGCATTGGATGAGCTATTTGGCACATTAGTGGTCAAGCCACTTTGTTGATTGCTTCCCCCACATCCATGAAGAAGGGACGTGCACAAACACTCGTCCCATCCCACTTTGAGCTCTGGGGGAAGAAAATAAAAATCCCTGACCAGAAGGAACTGTATCACTGTGCTGCTTGGAATTTGGAGTGGGCAACATTTCTAACTTTAAGCAAGGAATCCCCAAGCTGCTTGGCTTGGGTTAGCCCTAAAGGACATACAGAGCTTGCATATCATAGCAGCTTCTATTACTTTTGAAACCTAAGACTAACTCATCTGTGTGTGCATGTTTAGCTGCTTTAGCCTTGTAAATAACTATTTCTTTTTCCTAGTTAATAAATCTTTAGTTAATTACAGGATGGGCTACAAGCATTGTCTTTGGTGAGAGATCTAAAGTACAATTGATCTGGGGTAACTGACTGGTCCTTTGGGACCGGGAGGCATAGGCGCCAACTCCGTGGGTGCTCCGGGGTTCAAGCACCCACAGGAAAAAGATAGGAGGTGCTCAGCACCCACCAGCCACAGCTGTTTAGCGGGGCCACCAATCAGCTGCCGATCTGCTGTTCGGCAGCTGGCGGGAGGCACTTGGGGAAGGAGGTGGAGCAGGGGTGGGATGAGCTGAGGCGAGGGCAGGGCCTCGGGGGGAGTAGGCAGAGTAGGGGCGGGAAGAGATGGAGGGAGGGTGAGGCATCAGGGAGGAGAGAGGCCTCAGGGCAGAGCTGGGGTGGAGCACCCCTGGGGAAAAATAAAAGTCGGCGCCTGTGCTGGGAGTAAGGGGAATATTCTATTTTTCACACAAGGGACCATCTAATCACAAGGGCAGGTCTGCCTGGGTGGCAAGATAGGCTGTCTGACTCCATGGTAAGGCTGTTGTAGTGCTTGAGGCATTTGTACTCGAGACTTGGTTGGTGAAATCTAAGTATGGAACTCACGGCCCGTTTGGGGTTTGTGTCCGTCTTCTTGTGTCTGTGCTTCTTCACAGTCTGCCCTGAGGTTCGCAAAAAGAAAAGGAGGACTTGTGGCACCTTAGAGACTAACCAATTTATCTGAGCATAAGCTTTCGTGAACGTCTCTAAGGTGCCACAAATCCTCCTTTTCTTTTTGCGAATACAGACTAACACGGCTGCTACTCTGAAACCTGCCCTGAGGTTGACACCAACGTTTCATGAGCCATTCCAGACAGTCTGACACCCACTCCTCAACTGAGCAATATATGCCATATTTCCTGAATCCTATTCTCTGTGCCAAAAAAACATGGGCTACCACATCCTGCTCCAGCCTGTTCTCACCCTCCCAGTAAGGCATAGTGACATCACATAGGCCTGACCCTGAACACCCTTCATACAACCTCACAGGCTTCAGTGTGGCTCCATATGGGTCCAGAGGTCCAGCCATGTGAACGCGTCTATCAAAAACATTAGGGCTTGGTCCTTCTCTTTACATATGTAGCTCTTTCTTGCTGCCACAATGGCTTCCCTGACTGTTGGATGCACACTTTGCTCAGGATCTTGCCATCATGAGGAGTAAAATATGGACTTTTTGCTCTAAGAGGGTTATAAAAGTCAGTCCAATATTGCCATAGATTTACACATACACACACATTCCCATGGTCAATGGCCAAGATGCTGAGCACCTTTTGAGAAATGCTGAGTGTCCTCAACATCCAATGCAGTCCATGAGGGTTAGAGGGTGCACAGCACTCCACAGGCAGTCTGCTGCACCTTGCGGAACTGAGCCCTCAGACAGGCAACGATGGAGGGGCCATTTTGTTTTGTTATTTTACTTTTTTTTTTTTTGGTATTCTTAGTGCTCATCTACAGTATGCCTGGCATCTGTGAAAAGGTTTGCGCTGTAGGAAAGGAGAAGTTGATTGCTGCCTCTTATGTTTTATTAAATTTAAAAATTACCCTTTTAAAAGTAGAGCTTTCCGATTATTCAAAGCAATCCCCTTTCAGCGCGTTACAAGGATCCTTACTGATCGTTACCTGTACTAATTCTCAAAGCTTTTTAAAGTGATATCTCTAGAATCTCTCAACAAATGTTTCACTGATGACTTGCGACTGCAAACTACTGGTGCTCAAACCCCAACAAGTGAAAATTAGTCCTTTCAACACAAGGACAGCCATAATATGTCAAAAGCATATGATTATTATTTTTTATATTCATGAAAAACATAGCCCTCCCACCAAGATCAGAGCCCCATTGTGCTAGGCACGATACATACAAATGGTAAGAAGAGACAGTCCCTGCCCCAGTGTGCTTACAATCTAAAAGACAAAACAGACGTAGGTTGGAAGAAAGGAAGGTAATAGTTATCCGCATTTCACAAATGGAGAACTGAGGTGTGGAAAGATCAAGTGACTTGCCCTAGCTTACAACAGAACACTGAACAGGAACGGAAGCCAGGTATTATTAGCCTGAAGCCAGCACCTTGTCCACAAGTCCATTCTTCCTCTCTAGCACTTGGTTCTAGCTCTTGGCGCTTTCATTCCTTTATTTTATGGTCATTCACACTTGTCAGAAATGTGTACATTGAAACACTTCTCTGCAACGATCCCCCCCCCAAACCTTCCTCTTTACCAGCTGACACACAGGTCAGGTCAACAAACACTATCTAAAAGCGTAGCCATGTCTCACTCCCTCCTTGGGGCATGAATTCCTGAGGAACTCATGGAGCACAACATGGACAAGAGCAGTCAAGCCATGGCTGACACCACTGCATGCAATGGTTATTTCTCTCCCCCACCCCACTCCCATAATACTTACTGCACACTTTTAGGCAGTTTCAAAGTCAGATCCAAGGCTCACAGAATTTGTCAGACCAGTCTGTTTATTAGCAAAGCGCTTTGCCAATGCAACCAGATATGTGAGCCCTCTGCAAAGGCTCAAGCTAACTTATTTATACAGATAAGCCAAAGCCAATTTAACATAAGAGACAAAAGGAAGCAGAAACTGACAAATATACAAACATATCTTATTTGCATACTAACATTTATCAATCTCCTAGCTCAGTAGGAGCTCTAAGTTAATTAGTTTGAGGACCCATTGTCTCACACTCCTTAATGTTTCCCTTCCTGACAACTATATTTCAACAAACCCACCAGATGCATTTCTTTAATGAATTATAATTTCAATATAATTCATTCTACTTTCACAACAGTGAGTGTAATCTCCAAATAATGTATTTGTTTCATTCAAATGTATAGGAAGGAACAGTCCAAAACTCAAACCCTGACCCCTTTGAATACCAGAGATAAAGGTCATATTTGAGCTGCACCAGGCTCTATAGGTTTGATTCTAGAACAGATCTAAGGTTGGAAATAGGGCCAGATTTACACCTTACATGCCCCTAGGCACAGCATCTTCAGTGCCTCCCATGCCTACAGCTGACCTTTGTGTTTTCCTTAAAAAATGAAACTTTTAACCCACTTTTAACTTTTAGGCACCCCTAGAACTCTGGCACCCCTAGGCACATGCCTACTGTGCCTAATTAGAAATCTGGCCCTGGCTGGAAAGGGTCTAATTTTTTATGGTACCAGTTCAGACAGAGTGGAAGTCTTGGGAGGACAAGTCTCGAAGGGTTCTGAATCAAAGCTTATCACAAGATCAGCTGATCTAATGAGATTTCCACCATTTTGCCTCAAAATCTTATCAGATTTCAAGAATGTCAAATCCAAACCCGAGCCTTAGCTTCTATCCATGTTTTAAAAGTAAGATGGATACTAAAACCATTGTCTCCACCCATCTCTATTTTACAGGACCAGATTAGCTGTATCTCTAAAGCAAGTACGCAGGAGGAAGGAAAAAGGCAAACTCAAGGAGTCTTCCCCTCTCTCCCCTTCTGCCCACCACATCTTGCATACCTAGTGCAATGGCCAAAGGTAATTACAGTGACTCTGCTCAGGAAAGCACAGTGATTACTTCCTGTATGAATAACAGGGGAAAAGATGGGCCCATGGCTCCACCACCTCTGCCCCTTGCTGGCTTGTGAAGCTGACTGACCAAGGAGAGGGGAAAAGAGTGCACACTTACCAGGCAATGCCTAGAGCGCTGGGAGGGATTGTGCCTCCATAGGTTTGTGATACCCCACTGGGGTAATGTAGCTGCACATCACTCCCATCCTGGGCTCTGGTTAATGCCACACACTCACAGAGTAGGTAAAGAATTTTCCAACCCTTAATTCCGTTTCCTAGCATGAGTCAGAGCTGCTAGTGCTGCTTTAGCAGTAGGCGCCAGAAATTGAGACGGTTGAGAGGAAAATTCACACCTAGCAGACTGTGAAGTCAGGGTGGTTACATGCATAAAACAGAGCAGAATTTAGCCCAGTGAATTAAACGCCCCAGTTTCTACTTTGTATTATAGTAGAAGGCACTTCATTCCGTGCAGATTATTCTAATTTGCTGCAGAAAAGTACAAGCCACAGAGTTAGGGAATTTCCCAATCATGGTTGCACCATGCATCATAGGCACTTAGGTAAAAGGCCAGTGTTCTTGTTTTTGTTTTGTTTTTTGCTTTAACAGCTGTTATGATTTTAATTCTAACATATATACACATGTTGCGATAGTTACACCATCATTCTGAATGTACTATTATCCACACCACATCACGAGTTACTTAGTCAAGTGTTCCGAGTTGGCTTATAGGCTTTTCAAACCCCAACACTCTATTTGCAAAGTTAATCCTTTAGAAAAGCGGAACCATGCGTGTAGCCCAGTCCAGTTTAGGACTATCCTCATCTACAGGTGTGCAGCCTCTGACACCACACCCCCAGCATGCATTGCTCCACCTCACTCAGAATGGTCAGGCTGCTATGCAGGCCAAGACTCGTCTCCAGAGGCTGCAGCTCCATATTAAAACGAGGGCAGCTACACTTTGCTACATTTACAAGATAGGTGGAGCTCTCTGGCTCCAGGCAGATTTTCAATCTGCCCATCAGCTGGGCGAAATACAGGCTCCCCTGGTTTATAGCGATCCCCTGGTTTTGATGAACACACACATCCCATCAACAAGAATCACTCAGCAAGAGGGGAGCAGAGTCCTCAGGCCAGCAATTCTGATTTCAGGTTTGAATTTATGCCAGGGAGACATTACAGTAATGGAAACATTTTTTAAATAAGTCTATTGCCAATTCACTAAGGCAGCACAACACTCCTGTAGCTCACATTAAGAGCCCCTCCCTCAAAATAAATATATCAAGATCCTTGTAGAACCAGAATGTATGCTCCTCACCGCCCCCCCCCCCGCACTCTCTTTTTCTCACACTCACACACACACACACAGTTAAGATACTGTCTTTAGGAGATACATGGCACAGATCTGGTCAGATATTGCCAGTGAAGGTTCAAACAGGGTCTGAAACTGAAGTCAGAATTTGGTTTTTTGGCATCTTATTGAGGGTGAAAAATTAAGACATGGAGTCCATCTCACAATTCAGAAAGGGGAGAGTGCCCAGTTCACATGAAGTCATCTGCATCATTGCCATCCTGGTTGGAAGACATGTTCTCAGACTTCATTAGTGAAGAGTAGCTCCTGAGAGCTTCCATTTCTTTCTTTTTCTTCATTTCCTCCTTCTCTTTCCGTTTCACCTCTTGGATCTGGGCTTTTTTCTCATTCCTCTCCTCTCTGTCCCGGGCTTCCTTCTCAGCAGCCAGGTCAGGGAACCGCTACACTTTGGCCTTCTCTAGCCTGTTCAGTATCTCATTCACCTTCTTCTCCACTGTCACTGTTCTCACATCCTTTTGTCTGTGAAACCCTATCTGTCCCACATCCATGTCAGCTGTTTTCTTCAGGTTGGTCCACGGCGTACACACCACATTGATGTTGTTCATTTTGCAGCCTTGATTGCTATTGGCCTTCACTAGATGGGCGCAGTCTATCAAAACTTCTTTAGGAATATCATCCACTGTTTGCCCCTTGTGTAATCGGAGGTACATGTGTGCAGAGGAGAGCTTATCCACATGAAACCAAATATCTTCAGTCCAGCCATATTTTATCAGGTCTTCATTTTAATATTTAGCTTTTCCCATGTAAATCATAGAATCATAGAATATCAGGGTTGGAAGGGACCTCAGGAGGTCATCTAGTCCAACCCCCTGCTCAAAGCAGGACCAATCAATTACCAATCAATTACCAATTGTGTAAACGGAGGGAACAACGCTGGAGGTGAAGTAGAACACCATGGCGGCGGCGGCGGCTGAGTCCGGGCTCCTCAGCCGGCCAGCCCAGGCTGCTCCCGGCTCCACGGCCCGCTCCCGGCGGGAGGACGCTTGTCTCACCCCAACTTCCGGCCGGCAAAAGGCCAGTACCTAGATATAGTAATGTACAGATAGAAAGTCTGTGGGTGGGGACAGAGCAAAGCTAATATCCTCAACATGTTGGAGTGTTTAAAAGATATTTTTGAGATCAATTTTCTTAAAACAACATTTACTTTTACAATTTTCAACTTTGTCACTTAGAAAGAAGTGATTTTTTTAAAAAGCTGGTGTCATAAATATAAAGGAAAGAGTAAACCCCTTTAAAATCCCTCCTGGCGAGAGGAAAAATCCTCTCACCTGTAAAGGGTTAAGAAGCTAAAGGTAACCTCGCTGGCACCTGACCACAATGACCAATGAGGAGAGAAGATACTTTCAAAAGCTGGGAAGAAGGAGAAAAACAAAGGGTCTGTGTGTGTCTGTGTGATGTTTTTGCCGGAGACAGAACAGGAATGGAGTCTTAGAACTTAGTACGTAATCGAGCTAGGTATGTGTTAGATTATGATTTCTTTAAATGGCTGAGAAAATAGTTGTGCTGAATAGAACGAATATTCCTGTCTGTGTGTCTTTTTTGTAAATTAAGGTTTTGTCTAGAGGGATTCTCTATGTTTGAATCTAATTACCCTGTAAGGTATCTACCATCCTGATTTTACAGAAGTGATTCTTTTACCTTTTCTTTAATTAAAATTCTTCTTTTAAGCACCTGATTGATTTTTCATTGTTCTTAAGATCCAAGGGTTTGGGTCTGTGTTCACCTGTACCAATTGGTGAGGATTTTTATCAAGCCTTCCCCAGGAAAGGGAGTGTCGGGCTTGGGGGGATATTTTGAGGGGAAGACGTCTCCAAGTGGGGTTTTCCCTGTTCTTTGTTAAACATGCTTGGTGGTGGCAGCATACGGTTCAAGGACAAGAAAAAGTTTGTACATTGGGGAAGTTTTTAACCTAAGCTCTTAAGAATAAGCTTAGGAGGGTCTTTCATGCAGGTCCCCATATCTGTACCCTAGAGTTCAGAGTGGGGAAGGAACCTTGACATGGTGGCAGAGCGGTGGGATCATTTTGAGATTTTTTTTTTAGATCGTTTTGAGATCATTTTGAACCAGAAGCACAGCAGGATTTTAAAAGGTTTTGTAAAAGAGGATTACAGCTGTAGATTCTGTGTCTTTGCCTGGAGACAGAGGTGTTAGTTTTTTACAAAGGGATTTTTCTTTTTTGAGCTGGAGTTTCTCTACCTAAAGGCAGGGTAGTTAACTTCCTGCAGGGAAATTCACAAGTTTTTCACAGACCTGAAGAGGTTTTTTTTTTAAGCTGAGAGCAGCTAGAGGGTTTTCTGTATTTGCCTGGAGACAGAGGTGTTAGGTTTTTTTTAAACAAAGGATTTTTCTGTAGGCTGAGAATAGCTGTCAGAGAACATAGGTATCATGTTACAGCACAATTTTGCAAGCCAGGATTTTTGGTTTTGTTTTATGGTTTTCTTTCTAACTCTCGGGTTAGTTAGTTAAAAAGGTAAAGTTAGTTAAAAACAGGGAGGCTAGGATGACAGAAACCAAGGCACAACACAAAGTGGAGTTAACCAGACTGGAGGCAGTGAAAGAGGCAGAAAAAGCCCGAGAGGCTGCCCACCAGAGAGCTATGGAGGCAAGAGAAAAGGAACTGGAGGAGAAGGAAAAAGAGAGGAAGCATGCACTGGAAATGGAGAAGCCAAAGGCTCAGCAGAATATACCAGATAACCCTAACAATCTTTACCCAACAATCCACAAATGGGAACGACTATGTCCACAGTATGATGAATCCAGTGATATTACTGAATATTTTCTCACCCTTGAGAGACTGTGCACACTCCATAAAATATCTGAAGCTTACAAGATGACCACATTGGTCGCAAAATTGACTGACATATTCAATAAGATGCCTTTTGATGAGGCTTCTGACTATAATAAATTCAAGGACTTGATTTTAAAGGAATTTCAAGTTACATCTGAAACTTACAGAGTAAAATTTAGAGCCCTTAAGAGAGGACCTGGACTAAGTAATGTGGCTTATATAAACCAGATGAAGGATCTATTAGATAAATGGGTCAAAGGAAGGGGTGTAACTAGCTCTGAAGGAATGTGTGATTTGATGACTCAGGAGCAATTCCTGAATATGTCCAAGGAGGATATAAAACAGTGTTTATGGGTTAAGAAAATGGACTCAGCGGAAAGTCTTGCTTCTTATGCTGATCAATATGCGCAGTCCCAGACTGCCAGAAAGGTGGAGCAAACCGGAACAAAACGGGTGGAGGGAAGAGAGAGAAACAACCCTGGTCGCAGTTGGAGGGGATACCAGAAGGGATAACCTCAGACCAAACCCTACTACCAGGGGCAGCCCAAGGCCACAACTACACCCCAAGGAACACTCCAGACACGTTATCGTCCTGCCACACCATTCTCCAGCAACCCACCTCGCCCCAGTGACCCGTCAGCTGGACGATGTTTTAAATGTAACGAGCTGGGCCATGTAAAGGCCAACTGCTCCAAGAACCCCAAAAGTTCATTGCACCAGAATCACACCAGAGGTCCTCAGGCCCAGATACCTGCCAGATACCCTCAGAGCAGAGGGAAACTGAGTGTGGACGGAAAGAAGGTCACCGCGTGGAGGGACACTGGAGCACAAGTGTCGGCTATCCATGGTTCCTTAGTGGACCCCAATTTAATTGACCCAGAGGTCCAAGTGACAATTCAACCCTTCAAGTCAAACTCTTTTGACTTGCCTACAGCCAAGTTGCCAGTCCAGTACAAAGGCTGGTCATGAATGTGGACTTTTGCAATCTATGATGATTATCCCATCCCCATGCTGTTTGGGGGAAGACTTGGCCAATCATGTGAAGCTAGCCAAGAGGGTGGGAATGGTCACCCACAGCCAGGCTAAGCAAACTGTCACACCTAGCTCTGTTCTGGAAACTTCTACCACGACCTGGTCAGAGGTGATGAAACCGGACCCCATGCCAACGTCTGCAACAGCAGTAGTGGATCCAGTCAGAGAGACCCAGACAGAGGCAGTCTCAGAACTGGAATCGGTGGAACAACCAGCACCAGACCCACTGCCAGCACTGAATCCAGTACTTGCAACTCCAACACCAGAGGGCCCCACCGAACCTGAACCGGCAGCAGCCGATAACCCTACACAAGAGGCTCAGCTGGAGCCTGAACCCCAACATAGTGTCCCAGCAGAGAGCAGTTCACAGTCAACGGAAACAGCCCCATCACCTGCATCGCTTCCAGAGGGACCAAGCCCAGGTCCACAATCCAATGAGGAAATGATGTCTCCAGCATCAAGGGAACAGTTCCAGACCAAACAGGAAGCAGATGAAAGCCTCCAGAGAGTTTGGACAGCGGCACGGAGCAACCCACCGCCTCTCAGCTCTTCTAAACGATCCAGGTTTGTTGTAGAAAGAGGAATTTTATACAAGGAAACTCTTTCTGGTGGACACCAGGAAGACTGGCATCCTCAGAGACAGTTGGTAGTTCCAACTAAGTACTGGGTAAAGCTATTAAGCTTAGCCCACAATCATCCTAGTGGCCATGCTGGGGTGAAGAGAACCAAAGACCATTTGGGAAAGTCATTCCATTGGGAGGGAATGGGAAAGGATGTTTCTACCTATGTCCGGTCTTGTGAGGTGTGCCAATGAGTGGGAAAACCCCAAGACCAGGTCAAAGCCCCTCTCCAGCCACTCCCCATCATTGAGGTTCCATTTCAGCAAGTAGCTGCAGATATTCTGGCTCCTTTTCCGAAAAAGACACCCAGAGGAAAGCAGTACATACTGACTTTCATGGATTTTGCCACCTGATGGCTGGAAGCAGTAGCTCCAAGCAACACTAGGGCTAAAAGTGTGTGCCAGACACTAGCAGACATTTTTGCCAGAGTAGGTTGGCCCTCCGACATCCTCACAGATGCAGGAACTAATTTCCTGGCAGGAACTATGGAAAGCCTTTGGGGAGCTCATGGGGTGAATCACTTGGTTCCCACCCCTTACCATCATCAAACAAATGGCCTGGTGGAGAAGTTTAGTGGAACTTTGGGGGCCATGATACGTAAATTCTTAAATGAGCACTCCAATAATTGGGACCTACTGTTGCAGCAGTTGCTCTTTGCCTACAGAGCTGTACCCATCCCAGTTTAGGGTTTTCACCATTTGAACTTGTATATGGCCGCGAGGTTAAGGGGCCATTACTGTTGGTGAAGCAGCAATGGGAGGGGTTTACACCTTTTCCAGGAACTAACATTCTGGACTTTGTAACTAACCTACAAAACACCCTCCAAACCTCTCTAGCCCTTGCTAAAGAAATCCTACAGGATGTTCAAAAAGAACAAAAAACCTGGTATGATAAACATGCCAGAGCGGTCCTTCCAAGTAGGGGACCAGGTCATGGTCTTAAAGGTGCTCCAGGCCTATAAAATGGAAGCATCATGGGAAGGGCCATTCACAGTCCAAGAGCACCTGGGAGCTGTTAATTATCTCATAGCATTCCCCACCTCCAACCGAAAGCCTAAGGTTTACCATATTAATTCTCTAAAGCCCTTTTATTCCAGAGAATTAAAGGTTTGTCAGTTTACAGCCCAGGGAGGAGATGACGCTGAGTGGCCTGAAGGTGTCTACTACGAAGGGAAAAGTGATGGTGGCGTGGGAGAGGTGAACTTCTCCATGACCCTTGGGTGTATGCAGCGACAGCAGATCAAGGAGCTGTGCACTAGCTACGCGCCGACGTTCTCAGCCACCCCAGGACTGACTAGACGGGCATACCACTCCATTGACACAGGTAATGCTCACCCAATTAGAGCCCAATCTTACTGGGTGTCTCCTCAAGCTAAAACTGCTCTAGAACAGAAGATCCAGGATATGCTACAGATGGGGGTAATCCGCCCTTCTGGCAGTGCATGGGCATCTCCAGTGGTTCTAGTTCCCAAACCAGATGGGGAGATACGTTTTTGGGTGGACTACTGTAAGCTAAATGCTGTGACTCGTCCAGACAACTATCCAATGCCACGCACAGATGAACTATTAGAGAAACTGGGATGGGCCCAGTTCATCTCTACCTTGGACTTAGCCAACGGGTACTGGCAGGTACCGCTAGATGAATCCGTCAAGGAAAGGTCAGCCTTCACCACACATGTTGAGTTGTATGAATTTAATGTGCTCCCTTTCGAGCTGCGGAATGCACCTGCCACCTTCCAAAGACTTGTAGATGGTCTCCTAGCAAGATTGGGAGAATATGCAGTCGCCTACCTTGATGATGTGGCCATATTTTTGGATTCCTGGGCAGAACACCTGGAACATCTACAAAAAGTCTTTGAGCGCATAAGGGGGCAGGACTAACTTTAAGGCTAAGAAGTGTCAAATAGGCCTCAACAGAGTGACTTACCTTGGACACCAGGTGAGTCAAGGAACTATCAACCCCCTACAGGCCAAAGTGGATGCTATCCAAAAGTGGCCTGTCCCAAAGTCAAAGAAACAGGTCCAATCCTTCTTAGGCTTGGCCGGATATTATAGACGATTTGTACTGCAAACAGCCAAATACCTAACCAAAAAGAAACAGACAAATGCAGTGCAGTGGACTGAAGAGTGTCCAAAGGCCTTAAAGCGACACTCATGTCTGACCCTGTGCTAAGGGCCCCAAACTTTGACAAACTGTTCCTAGTAACCACAGATGCGTCCGAGCGTGGTGTGGGAGCAGTCTTAATGCAGGAAGGACCAAATCAAGAGTTCCATCTTGTCATGTTTCTCAGCAAGAAGCTGTCTGAGAGGGAAAGCCACTGGTCAATCAGTGAAAAGGAATGTTAAGCCATTGTCTACGCTCTGGAAAAGCTACGCCTATACGTTTGGGGACGGCGTTTCCACCTGCAAACCGACCATGCTGCGCTACAGTGGCTTCATACCGCCACGGGAAATAACAAAAAACTTATTGGGTGGAGTTTAGCTCTCCAAGATTTTGATTTTGGCATACAACACATCTCAGGAGCTTCAAACAAAGTCGCTGATGCACTCTGCCGTGAAAGTTTCCCAGAATCAACTGGTTAAAATTGTCCTTGAGATGTAGAAAATATTGTTAGTCTTTTTACCTATCTGTGATTTGGGGGGCATGTCATAAAAATAAAGGGAAGGGTAACCACCTTTCTGTATACAGTGCTATAAAATCCCTTCTGGCCAGAGGCAAAACCCTTTCACCTGTAAAGGGTTAAGAAGCTAAGGTAACCTCGCTGGCACCTGACCCAAAATGACCAAGGAGGAGACAAGATACTTTCAAATTTGGAGGGGGGGAAACAAAGGGTCTGTCTGTGTGATGCTTTTGCCGGGAACAGATCAGGAATGCAGTCTCAGAAACTCTGTTAAGTTAGTAAGTAATCTAGCTAGAAATGTGTTAGATTTCCTTTTGTTTAATGGCTGGTAAAATAGCTGTGCTGGATGGAATGTATATTCCTGTTTTTGTGTCTTTTTGTAACTTAAGGTTTTGCCTAGAGAGATTCTCTGTGTTTTGAATCTGATTACCCTGTAAGGTATTTACCATCCTGATTTTACAGAAGTGATTCTTTTACCTTTTCTTTAATTAAAATTCTTCTTTTAAGCACCTGATTGATTTTTCATTGTTCTTAAGATCCAAGGGTTTGGGTCTGTGTTCACCTGTACCAATTGGTGAGGATTTTTATCAAGCCTTCCCCAGGAAAGGGGGTGTCGGGCTTGGGGGGGATATTTTGGTGGAAGATGTCTCCAAGTGGGCTCTTTCCCTGTTCTTTGTTTAAAACGCTTGGTGGTAGCAGCATACGGTTCAAGGACAAGAAGAAGTTTGTACATTGGGGAAGTTTTTAACCTAAGCTCTTAAGAATAAGCTTAGGGGGTCTTTCATGCAGGTCCCCACATCTGTACCCTAGAGTTCAGATTGGGGAAGGAACCTTGACACAATCCCTTTGACATCAGTGCTCAATCATATTTTGCCTCAGATGGCACTGTGAGTGCTAATACCAGACCTGAATTCAGCCACTCAGTTTTTTAAAGTCTTAAGTCCCAGCTACAGGGTGGCAAATACTGTTTTGTGCCAGCCTCCCACAGCAAGGTAGTCCCTTGATGCAGTTGAAGCACAGTGATATCTTGCAATGTACAGTAAAGTGAAACTTGTTGTAACCATCTTTTGAAATTTTGCCACAGACCTGCCAAAGTCTCCTCCACAAGAGTGACACAAAGTTTTAAGCATGTCAGTGGACTTGAGAATTACAGAATACACTGAGCCATGAGTCTATTATATTCTGTGCTATGGTGGGAATCCTTTTTCATTAATTAATATGGCAGTTACATTTCGAATGGTGCATATATTCTCTACCCACTAGAGGCCAGACACTAGAGCAACCAGTGGAATTCCCTAGCTGGAGTCTTCCCCCATGTATCTAACCTATATTGAAGCTGAAATGGAAACATAGGACCCTTATGGTCTATCTGCAGCCGCTTTCAGGCAAGCTGAGGAAGCAGCTCCCCTGGCTGACCCACAGGCAGCTGTGCTAGGTTTGTCACAATTGGAATTTCTAGTTTTGAACTCTTGCAGCTCAGTATCTTACCTACTGTTTGTAGTCATCATAATGCTAGTTACACACTGTTCCACTCAAATTCTTGCCATGGTTCTGAGGGGGTGCCATGTATAAAGCTACTACATTTTAGGGCTGGTCGATAAATGCAGGTACATTTTTTGTAAAAAAATGTTGAAAATTTTTCATTTCAATTTCAAATTTTCCAAACACTGTGACCACTCTACAAGCTGGTTGAAAAACAGCCAACGGCACAGGATTGTGCTGATTCAGCTACCACGTCTATGCCAATTACTTTCAAATCTCTCTCCCATCTCCTGACCCCCACCTGCTACCTGTTCTCACATCTCCAATTGTTTTATAGACATCACCTCTCAGATGACTCAATGACATCTGAAACTCATTCTCTCCAAAAGTAAACATCTCATCTTTCTCCCTAATCTCTCTACACCACTTCCTTCTGTATCACCTTTGCCAGTTACATTACCCTTCCCATGACGCAGGCTAACAACTTCAGGTTCACCTCTGAATTCTCTCGCTGCTTCTCCCCCCCACCAACTCTCTAAATCCTTGAAATAACCCAGATCCACCAATTGATCACTTTCCCAATGATAAATTCCTTGTCCACATTTTAGTCTCATCTTTCCTTGGTACCTTTCTCTGCTCCAGCTTCCCACCTATATCCCTGCCAGTCTGTTCAAAATGCTGCTCCCAAAGGCTCTGACCCCACCATTCCCCTCCTGGATCCCATTCCTGGCTTCTCTGGTTTGGTGCATCAAATTCAATTTTCTTATCAGATTTCATCTTTCAACTTTCTTTCTTTTTCAATCTGTGCTATGCTGTAACCTCTTTGGTGCCGGAAATGGATGTTACCCTACAGACGCCAATGTTGCCACCACTAAAGCCAATAGGAATTTTTCCCCTATGGTTTTAAAGTGTTACATAAATTTATGGTGCTATAATAAAGAGCAAAACAGGCACTGTACACTGAAAGGTTAACTACTTATATAGCTGTGGAAGAGACACAAACATTGGGTCCAAATCATATATGTATTTCATAGCAAGAAACAGTCATTTACTTAAGTTCATACTTAAGGAAAAGAAAGAAAGGGAAATAACTATACAACACCAAACCATATGCCATATCTTCTGCCATGCTGCTAAAATTAAGTTGTTATGAACATGATCAGGAATTACAACACTTATCCATATTTAAAACTTTTAAAAATAATTCAAAATTTAAAAAGTCCCAGAAGGTTAAAATAGTCTTTATTTTGAACAGATTCTGTCCATAAAAAGTGCAGATCTTATTTTCACTTAATTTTGACTGACGACAAGCAGAATATTCCCTTTCACCAAAAGTGATTGTAACTTCATAATGTAGCCCCTTGCACTACAGCCACAGTTCAGCTTCCATCTCTGCTATCTGAGAGGCCTGGTGGTAGGAAAAACAGGAAGGGCTTTTACAAAGGTATCCAGGGGGAAAGGAAAAGACTCGTGAGAAAGTACTGTCATTAATAAAGGAGGGATGGAATTAAATGAAAGATGTTTCCAATACGACTGAGGTATTGAATTCCATTTAGAAATCTGCCTTTAAACAGATGTAGTTTGGACATTTAGGAAGTAAGAAATGCCTTGTAAACACAGATACAAATAAAGCGGATGTAACAGAAAGTTTGAACACATACAAAACAGCATGGGCAGGTGATACAACTCCAATGGTATCGAAGTGTTGCTCTCTCCCTGTCCCCAAACCCTTCAAATCCTGCATTAAAGGCAGGGGACAGAAGAGGTATTGGCAATCCCCCACACCTTCCAGAGAATACAAGAATTTCATTGGGTTATGGTTGTTCCTGACACTGGCTTCCACAAAGGGAGTGGTCAATGAATGGGGAGAGGATGAGGCCAGCAGAAATAGCTGGGTACAGAGAAAAGCAGATGGAGCAATTTCTCCAAAGGTAATGCACTGACTGTGCTTCCTTTGTGCCCTGGGAAGAATTTTACAAACAGAAAAAAATAATTCCTGGAATTCCTGCTGGGATGAGGGAACTATGTATCATCCCTTAAACGGTACTGTGGCTATATGCTCTTAGACTCTCTATACAGTGCTGCATGCAGCAAACAATCCAGAGTCTCATTAACAGCAGTGGGCATTAATGAGGTAACACATTTCCTATAATGAACTACTCTTGAACAATTTCTCCCATGTTCTGGGCACAAGTAAGGTTTATTTCATCATCAGTGGGGCTTGTCTTACTTACTATTTTATATTGGACTTCTGCAGTATTTGTAATGGAAATACAGTTTAGAATTCGACACTTCACTTATGTTTGATTTTTTTCCCCCTTTGTTCCCTGGTGTACAGGATTACGTTCCAAGGGCTAAATTAACCCTTTTGTAATTCTGTGGCGTCAATATAGCTACAGATGGAATGGATTTTGTACTCTTTGCTTTTGGGGGGCTTTTTTAAAAAATATGAACCACGCCCCTTTCAGATTCCAGTACCAAAGAGGCAATCTTGAATCATAGCACCTGAATGGATTTTTGAGAGCATATTTATTTTTCCTCAGCTTGGTCTGTGAAGATCCAGTGGGAAATCTGACTAGAGCTGGCTGGAAAATGGAAATCCCTTCCTATGAAAAAATGTCATGTTTTTGAAAACATTTTCACCCCAATTTGGGACAAAATTTCAAAAAATGAGAGGACAAAAAGAGAATTTTTTGTCTTGTCAGCCGCCTGCCTGGAAGCCTCTTGTCAATTTTGTTTTCTCCCTGCAGTTCCTCTGTAGCCAAGAAACAAATCACGCTGACTGAAAATTCCCAACCAGTTCCACATTTGACCTAAGACTGGGCAAGAACATTCTAGTAGTAGCAGGATTTAGGAGCATCAGGTTGAAAAAAGTCAAGGAAATTCACCCTATCCCATTAAACCAGCTATTGTGAGTTACTATCAACTATGCACTTGATTGATGTTGCTGAACATTGTGAAGAGCCCGAGTTTGAACACTTTCCTAAAAGTCCTCATGTGCTTAAAGCAGAAAGAAATAATCATGTGCATATCTGAAAGCCATGTTCAAAAACACAATCATAGAAACCCTGACCAAGTGCAACTGCACAGTTTTGTACTTTGGATCTTGTAAATACTGAATAAGCTTGGAAGATCTGCTCCTCTAGAAGCCAAAATAGAGGCCTAGATTCACCACTGTCTTGCACCTTATGTCACCATTTACATCTGTGAAAATCTGTATAAAACGCTACCAGCCTGACCTGGTGTAAATAACTACCCACAATGCCAAGGCACTGGAGAACCAAGTCTGGTATCTTAGATATCGGCAATTATTTTTCCCTCTATCAAAGTACCTTAGACCCTCGACTCTATCGCCTCAGGCCCCTCGCCTGGAAGCAGCTCAGATACAAGTTGTACCTACTGGCCTCTCTGGAGCAAGTGTTATTTCCCACTCCCCTTACCTAAACAGTTATTCAGAGTACTCTGACCTGAATAACACTAATCTAGGGACTAAAATATTGCTTTGCCATGATGCCTACAAAAAAACTACCATCTGGCACTGGTCATGGCATTGACTATCTGTAACTACTGAGACTACTATTAGGATTGATATATGCAAATACACCATATTTCTACTGTTACCTTGTCCTCCCCATCCCCTTCTTCCAACCAATCACTCCCCTCCTCCCATTTGTCACTTTATTTACCTGTGTTATGTTGTCTAAATCCTAGATGTTGAGCTCCCTAGGGCAGAAACTGTCTTTGTGTTATATGTTTGTATAGGGCCTAGCACAATGTGGCTCTGATCCCTGATTGGAGTCCTTACATGCTATCACAATAGAAATCATAAATAACAATAGTAATCACATTTCTAAATAATAATACTTTGAAAATATAGACTATTCACGGGCCTCAAATTGCTTTACAAAAGTGTATAAGTAGAATTAATGTTTTTCTATGAGAAATGAAGAAACTGTGACACAGAAAGGTTTTGATCTGCCCCATGTCACACAATGAATCCAAGGCAGAGTCAGATTAGATTCCTTGGGGGCATTTCCTCTGTTTGTGTAAACTGTCAGAGCCCCAAGGGGTGAGGGGCAAGGTTAACCTAGACCTCTGGGCTATGACAATTTATACAAGCTGAGGATTTGTCTCATCTCTTAAGTCCCTGCCGGTACTCTATTCACTGGACCACATTGCCTCCCTAAAACACATGCACTTAATATCTTCCATATAAGTAACACCATGTGCTCATTTCTGCAGCATGTTTCTTTTCCAATTTTTGGTTATAAGAATGTTTTAGACTCCCAACACACAGTTGTTGCTTGGGTTTCTTCTTCTGAGGTAGGGCTCATAGAATTATTGTGACTTCTGATGTTTGTCCTGGAAGCTTTCACTGGCATCAGGTACCGAAGGTTCTTCCAAAATCTGGAATTTGAAGGAAGAGACTTATCCTCTTTCCACTTCACAACTCTCCTGGATGGTAGAAGCTCCAGTGATTTTGGCAAGAAATTATAATCACTTATAAGCATGTATTCAATTAATATAATTTTAATCTTCCTTTCAACCAGTGCCTTATGCAGTCCAGTCTCAAGTTCATACATGACTCGGTCAGAAATGTAGTTCTGGCTCAGTATAATGATTAATCTTCTGCTTTTGTCAATAAATGAATGGACATCATCAACAACGGCTGTAAATTGAACGATACAGTCATTATTAAAATCAGTTGAAAGTACAGGCATTGACTCAAGACCTCTTTTAGCAGTAGTGATAATATTGTACACATTTCAAAGTGACTAAATTACTGTATGTTTTGTTCCTTCCTAATCTATCACACTACTAAGTAATATGAAAAAAAAAGAGAGAAAAAAAATCTCAGATGTTTAATTCTGATCAATTAATGCAAAACAGCAATGGAATCCTAATTTGCCTGTAGTCAGTATACATTTCTTTCATGTTGGAAAGCAATTACAAACCAACATATCAGCTCTGGCTATTCCTTATTTAACAGATAAGGTCATCCATAAAGGTCCATCCTGAACATCAGAGTACCTCCAAATTAAGTCATCAGCCATGCACAGCTAACCATCTCCTGTAATGCTCACTAAACTTTTAATCCTCACTTTACTACCTTTTGTACCACCAGATACCTTCTTACCTTCTTATTCAGTAATATCTGTACCATAGATAACCTCAAGTGTGTGTAATACTAGCACCCTCTGCCAAATGTAACAGTATAGATTACTATAGAATGACATCTAGCAAACCATTATTTCACAGATTTTCAAAACCTGGTGCTTTCTTAAAACAGGGATTGCAGAATAATTTTGTTATTAAAAACAGTGAATGAAATTAAATGGAGAAGCCCTATATCCTGCAAGCAACATGTAACAATATGCTCATGCAGGGCCAAAATATTACCTAAACATTTTTTTCCCCTATAGACCTCAGAACCACATGGAATCCCACTGTACTGTCTGAGAATTGCAGCCTTTGTAAAGGGTCATCTATTTATAGACTTTGTATATTCAAAATTCCATGTTATCGCATCTATCTATTTTAAGTATTTCTGCCGCACCCATCACATAGGTGTCAGCTATAACTCTGAGTCAGTTTTAATAAAAGCGGCTTCGTCTTCTACATTTTAAAGATTACAGAAATAGGGGAAAATGTGTGTTTCATAGGACAGGTACAGCAAAAGCAGTTGTATTGTAAAGCCAAGCTTACTTTTCAAATCATTAAGATCTCTCAGGTTTCTGACAAGCTGTAAACAGAAAGCTTTCTGAAAAGGAAGAAAGCCAAAAGCAGAACTTTCACATTCTGTGGTAACACTACAGCTAAATTGTTTTTCTCCCCTGAATTAATCTCAGCATTTAACTAGATAAAGGGCAATGTTCTACCCTCCACAGATTATTCTTGTTTGGTGGGCAGAGTGACATATTTTAGCTGATAGAATTTTATGATCTTTGTTCCATCGGGGCTCAAAATCTGCTGCAATTCCATGCACTGCTGGAAAGAGAAAAGGTGTTGGCCTTCTAAAATTAGTGGGTCTTATAAAATCTGTGCAAATCCTGGGAAATCTGATGACTGCTTTGTTAATGGTTGACCTGCCCTCAAGCTGCATGGTAGCAGCCAAGGTAGGGAGTCTATGGGTGTTAATGATGCTTGAAGAAGCATTAAGTCACAGTTTGTATGCCAGAGAGCAGAAAATAATATGGCATAGAGAGCTGCTGCTACCATGCTCCACCCTCTCTCATTCTTGTCTCTGAAAGCTATGAATACCCAATCCTGTAGGCCTTTCATGTTCTAGGAAGGGAAAGAGCATGTCATAGAGCTAGTACTCCCCCATCCTCCTCGATGCACTCTGGCCAAGATTCACCTAGTGGATGATCCAGAGACCATTTAAGTAAATAGGAATCTTTCCATTAATTTCAATAGCCTTTGGATCAAACTCTTCTTTTGGTTACCTCCACACACTGAAATGAAGGACAGAATAAGTCTAAACTTTCTAAACAGCCTCTGATTTTACATGCATGTTGTTTAATGTGTATTCTGTCATTTGCACCCCAAAATAGAATCCCCTTTGAAAATGAGACACTTAAGCAAAAATGCCACATTTGCAGAGATCTTTCTAATTACAGATCCTGGCATCTTTGTGAGATTTTTGTATCAGTTTAATACCAAGGACATTCCATTTGCTTACCTCCTCCAGGAGATACATCCCGCTCAAATATACATAATTTGTAACCAAAATGGTCTTCTAATGTCTTGGGCAATATCTCCAGAGCAAATTTTCTTTCTTCTACATTGGTAGATATGGAGTCTTTCAGGTAAGACACAAAAGCATCATATTCTTTTCCATCTGGAAAAAAATGACCAATTTTTGTCCTGTTGGTGACTGAACTGATCTGACCCATTACACATAGGATAGCTGACCCTTCACCCCGACCCTTATAAATACTGCCCCACTGGCAACGATTTTGAGATAAGAGCTTTCTCTCATCCATCTGCCCAGTCACCTTTCACACAATATATCCAGGATCAATTTCAATCTGACACAAATAGATCTACCCACTTTGTTTTCCAAAAGGGTTGCAAAAACTGTGTCCCTTTTTTATTGAAAATTATTGAAATGTGAAATTTCTTGACCAGCACTAATCATACCTAGTTAAACTGAACTTATTGATAGAAACTTGCATCATTAAAATATGGTTTTACCCTGAAAAGTGAGTCTGTAAAAACAGCATTGTGGGATTCCAGGTTTCTTTCAGTTCTTCTCCTACATTAAAGACTGTGAACCACTTTGAGATTTACTGATGAAAAAGCTCTATATAAGAGAGTCAGGTATTATTATTATTCCACTATTGGGCAGTATTGCAATGTGGAGATTGTCAAAAGGAAAAAAAATCAGGATATATTTTATTTTATGCATTTAGATTTATAATAGCATAACAAAAAAAAAGGCACCTTTCCAGGCCATAAGTGCTGCTGGCAGTTAGTCACACACACACACACACACACACCAAAACATAAAGACAAATTCAGCAGCAACTTCCACCATATATAGCAACTAATTAAACCTTATAACTGAATAATGAAAAATAGCACCCTGTCCTCCTCAAATATAGTTTCCTCAAGCAGCGCCTCCCAAAATCCATTGTAAAAAGGATAGCTTAACGAAGGATAGCTCAAGAACATCTGATGAAGTGAGCTGTAGCTCACGAAAGCTTATGCTCAAATAAATTTGTTAGTCTCTAAGTTGCCACAAGTACTCCTATTCTTTCAACAAATTGAGGCTCTCTCAGACCAAGGGCCGTGAAGCAAGTCCCAAAGTTCAGAGGTACTCATAAAAACATGGACCACCTCATTTCTACTGAGAGAATTCCATCTTGAGCACTTCTAACTGATCTCAACTGTGGAACTAAGATATGGGGAAAGAGGCTCTCTCAAGTAGGTGGGTCCGAAGCTATTTAGGACTTTACAGGACAAAAACTTTATGGTACATGCAGAAACCAATAGTCCACCTTTATCAGTTATGAAGCACCAGTGTAACATGTTTCTGGTGAGATTCTCCACCTTAACAAGCAGGCTTTAAGATCAAGACTTAATTAAAGCACACTGCAGTAATCTACCAGTTAGGTAACACAAGCATGAAATCACACTAGCATGGTCTGTATCCAAGAGTAAAAGCTTCAACCTCCTAGCCAGATGTAAAAGAAAAAGACTGTCCTAGTCCTGATGAAATCTGGTCATCCAGGGAAAAGTGGGAATCTAACCAGACTCTCAAGTTGTGGATACAAGAAACAAGTCAAGGACACACATCTGCAATCACAATAAATGGACATAATCCTCTTCCTAGCTTCCACTGTTTCGCCCCAACCTACTAACATCAATTTTGCTTTATCTGGATCAAAGGTCAGTCACCTCACTCTCTACCATGTCCCGATCTCTACCAGACACTGGGAGAAGCTTCCCACTGTGCCATCTGAGTCAGAGGACAAAGAAACACCAAGTTGGGTGTCAACACCACAACCCAAGTTTTGTTACTAACCCTCCTATATATGTTTAACAGGAGGGAACATAAAGTGAAAACCTGTGTAAAACTCCACATGACAGAGGCCCTAAGGGCTCTCTGGGATCTCCTCAAGTGTGTAGCCCCAACCATGCACTCTGAGGTCCTCAAGTGAATCAACAATGCCTTGTGGTCAACAATAGAATTAGAATAGAAAAAATATTGGCACATACAATGTATCTTCATGCATTATTAAGAGATTACCAACCAATGCAACTAGTGCAGTCTAGGTACTGTATATACAGACTGACAAGGGTTAAGGAAATCTGAGGCATCTAGATACTGTGAGGGTTGTCTCACCAAAACTGTCTCAGAAACTAAACCACAAAGGAAAGATCAGACCCAGAACAAGTTGGCCAATTGTCAACAACAAGTGATGGCTTCTTTGTGACAGCCTGCTCTCCTTAAGGTAGACATTGACAACCCCCATTAACACTGAACCAGCATCTCTCCAGTGATCTCCAGAAAGCACATGAATCTAGAGCACAAGTCAGGTGAGCGCAGAAGGAATCTGACAGCTCCAGGGTACTCGTCTTCTCAGAATCGTCCCTTCTTTCTCTCCTCCACTAACCAATCCCTGACTTTCAGAATGAAAAAATCAGGACACATTATAGGATGACGCATGCTAAAACAATATGTAATGCTATCTGTCACCTTTGCTATTTTCTCCCACTCCCAGACACTTCTTTCCTAGCCAAGTCCTGTCTTGTTTACCCCTCTCCATCTATTCCTACACAATATCCTCCTCTCCTGGATTTTCTTTTGTTTCCATATTTTATAGGACCTACCTGAAGCCAGAGTACACTATTTTATTAATAGTTTTATATCACTAAATGAACTTGTTTCAATGGCAGCATTTGCCAAATCCTACCTCCTATTGTGTCATCTTTTCCAGTGATGTCCCTGTAAAATAAAACTAAGTCAACTCTGAATATCACAAAGAGAACCATCAGGAGCACAGGAACAAGTGAAAAGAATACAGCCACGATTATTCCTGTAGTAAATACATGTCGGGGGAGATCTGGAGGATTCCCTGTAAAACAAAAGCCCAAGAAATTACAACTTTGTGACACAAGTGGCTCACGACATGATTTTTCTTACTAAAAGTCATTATTATCTGACAGCTAGAACTAGAGAACTCTACTTCCAGTGTGAATCCTTTCCTGGTAACGTCTCATGTGGCTATACATCAGTTTGTACTGAAATGGGGAATGAAACACGGGACAAAGCTTTCAAGGTTTACTCCGTGGACTGCCACCCTGCCCATGGCCCCAAATTAGGAGATGTATTTTACCCCCTCAGCCCCACACTTGACCCACATAAAGCCCAATAGACTGAGCCTTAGCTGGGTGAAATGAATTGGTCTGGGAGAATCCCAAAATGTCACACTTGACAAATATTGTGTGTTACTCAGTTTCCCCATTCAGCTTTGTAATGCTGCTTGACTGAATAGAGCTAAACCACAGGAGGCTGTAAAGGGGTTATTATAGAACCTGGGAGGAAAGGTGAGGCGATGACAGAGATAAGTGATCCTCACATACACAGATTCAAAGGAGTTAGAAGAGAACAATGGCTGGCCCATCGGTTGGTGGGAGAATTGACCTAGTTAGCTCTATCCAGGCCAGGATATGTCAGTGAAAAGGCTGACAGTCTGACTGAGATATCTTTATGCAGTGTTGTTGTAGCTGTGTTGGTCCCAGGATATTAGTGAGACTAGGTGGGTGAGGTACAAATGTATTTTATTGGGCCAACTTCTGTTGGTGAGAGAGACAAGCTTGAAGAAGAGTTCTGTGTAAGCTCGAAAGCTCATCTCTCTCACCAACAGAAGTTGGTCCAATAAAAGATATTAACGCACCCACCTTCTCAGTATGAGAGAGACACAGGGTATGTCTGCACTGTAGTCACGAGTAGACATACCCAAGTTAGCTGTAATCTAGATAGCTTGGATACTGGAGCAGCGAAGCTGTGACAGCATGCACTTCTGCATGGGCTGTCTAAATCCACCTGGGATCCTGGGTAATTTCTTGTGGAATTAGACGGTACTGAAGCTCATGCTGCTGCAGCTTCACTTGCTATTTTAAAGCTAGCTCAGATATGTCTACTCGAGTTGCAATCTCACCCTGTGATTGTAATGTAGACATACCCATAGAGACAGAGGGAGAAGACCGCAAGCAGTGTAGGATGCTTCTGTGAACTCAGAGCGGGGGAATAAGCCAGGCCTGCCTGAGCTATGGATAGAGAGGTTATGCTTAGGTAAGGGAATATGCCTGTAGGACTCTTATTTTAAATCTACTTCTGTAACTACTAAGTTGGGACCCACTCAGAGAGACCCTGAGAAGGGACAGTGGTGTAGTTAGCCCAGTAACCATGACAACATGTGTGCCATGTAGTGTTGAAACCAGTTTTCCTCAGCCAGAAGGAGATACACAGGAGGAAATGGTGGAGATGAGATCTTTGGGGGTACTAATAGGGATGCAGAGAAATACCCCTCCCCAGGCTTTACCTTAAAAAGTGCTGATTCTTAAAGGATATAGTTAGGCTTGGCATAATTCGGGGGTGGGGGAATAATTTCAATGGATGATGTCAATGTTTATTTTTAAGCATTTTTTTATTTTTACGGATTTAAATTTTCATAGTTGTAGGAAATTATGGGGAGGGGTTCAGACAAGTTTTAACAATAGTAGACTTTGAGATTCAAAAAGTCAAAGCTTTATAACCATTAAAATACAAATCATTAACTTCACATGTCAAAATATACATAGTAAATATCCTTAAATCAAGTTTTAATAAGTTCTCAAGCAGCATTTTTCTTACTTTGCCTAGCCATGTGTTTTGATTATTATCGATGGAAATATATTGTCATCAATTTTTGTGTGTACAGTGAAATTGACATTTACCAATAAAAATTTAATGCTTCCAAGCCTACACATAGTATTTGTAAGTCATTAAATAGCAGAAGTAAGAGTATTATAGCATACTGTACCTTTCTTCAGTTTAAATATTTTAAATTGTGGTTTATTTGTAGTTTTCAAGAGGCAGGTATAATTACACTTCAGGTCCTCCTCTTTAACAGTTTTAATCCACAATAGTTTTGAGGCATACTTCTTGTTTCCTGAATTACTACAACAGAAGTGCAGAGTTAATGAACAGTCTTTCCTCATTACTACATCCAAAGGAGTAATTTCAATAAAGTAATTTAAAGGCACAAATATTATATGTAATGTGGTCTTAAAGGGGTGGCTGTTTCCAATAGCCTTCTTAATATTCACACCCAGTATAGATTTTATAAGTCTAAAAATAGGCTAACAAAGCTTTCAAATAACCCTTTCAAGATATTCTTCTTCTTCACCTTCACAGTTAAGATATAAAACCTGATGTTTAACAGATCATTACAATAAGAAACTAAGTTTTTATGATTCTTTAGGACTGCAGATCAGAATGAACTAGCTGTTCTGTACTAAAAAAAACAGTTAATGAATAAGCCAACTCATACATTAGACATATATAACTACATTGCTTCCCTTTTCCTTCTCATTGTCAAACTTAAATTAACCTTTTCACTGAGGACAATATACTCTATCAGTGAGATGTGGAGCAGAGTCAGCATGGTACTGTTCTCCACAGGCCCCTATGGATGAGCAAACCCAAGATTTATTAGAAATTAAAATTCATAGTAGTTTATTAATAGCACCTTGGCCTTGGGCCAGTGCAGAAAAAAAAATAGTACAACAAAACTTAAAACTAAATCCAAAATTATAATATATTACAATACTCATAAATACAGATTTTAAAAAGGACATACATCATTAATGAGTATATGATCACCGTGCCACTTGCTTTTGCCTTATTTTAGTGGCTAACCATGCAAATAGGGCAACTGCTTGAATCACAGACACACCATTCCTAACAAATATTCTTTGTCCTCACCCATAACTATTTCACATTTGGGGACAATGTATACCTTCAAATCAGCAGCACTGCTATGGGTACCCGCATGGCTGCACAGCATGCCAACATTTTTATGGCTGACTTAGAACAACGCTTCCTCAGCTCTCGTCCCCTAATGCCCCTACTCTACTTGCGCTACATTGATGACATCTTCATCATCTGGACCCGTGGAAAAGAAGCCCTTGAGGAATTCCACCATGATTTCAACAATTTCCATCCCACCATCAACCTCAGCCTGGACCAGTCCACACAAGAGATCCACTTCCTGGACACTACAGTGCTAATAAGCGATGGGCACATAAACACCACCATATACCGGAAACCTACTGACAGCTATACTTACCTACGTGCCTCCAGCTTTCATCCAGACCACACCCCACGATCCATTGTCAACAGCCAAGCTCTATGATACAACTGCATTTGTTCCAAACCCTCAGACAGAGACAAACACCTACAAGATCTCTATCAAGTATTCTTACAACTACAATACCCACCTGCTGAAGTGAAGAAACAGATTGACAGAGCCAGAAGAGTACCCAGAAGTCCCCTACTACAGGACAGGCCCAACAAAGAAAGTAACAGAACGCCACTAGCCATCACCTTCAGCCCCCAACTAAAACCCATCCAGCGCATTATCAAGGATCTACAACCTATCCTGAAGGACGACCCATCACTCTCACTCTTGGGAGACGGGCCAGTCCTTGCTTACAGACAGCCCCCCAACCTGAAGCAAATACTCACCAGCAACCACACAACAAAAACAACAACCCAGGAACCTATCCTTGCAACAAAGCCCGTTGCCAACTGTGTCCACATATCTATTCAGGGGACACCATCATAGGGCCTAATCACATCAGCCACCCTATCAGAGGCTTGTTCACCTGCACATCTACCAATGTGATATATGCCATCATGTGCCAGCAATGCCCCTCTGCCATGTACATTGGCCAAACTGGACAGTCTCTACGTAAAAGAATCAATGGACACACAGACGTCAAGAATTATAACATTCAAAAACCAGTTGGAAAACACTTCAATCTCTCTGGTCACTCGATTATAGACCTAAATGTCACAATATTACAACAAAAAAAACTTCAAAAACAGACTCCAACGAGAGACTGCTGGATTGGAATTAATTTGCAAACTGGACACCATTAAATTAGGCTTGAATAAAGACTGGGAGTGGATTAGACTCATAGTTATTAAGGTCAGAAGGGACCATCACGATCATCTAGTCCAACCTCCTGCACAATGCAGGCCACAGAATCTCACCCACCCACTGCTGCGATAAACCTCTCACCTATGTCCGAGCTATTGAAGTCCTCAAATCGTGGTTTAAAGACTTCAAGATGAAGAGAATCCTCCAGCAAGTGACCCGTGCCCCATGCTACAGAAGAAGGAGAAAAACCCCCAGGGCCTCTTCCAATCTGCCCTGGAGGAAAATTCCTTCCTGACCCCAAATATGGTGATCAGCTGAACCCTGAGCATATGGGCAAGATTCACCAGCCAGATACCCAGGAAAGAATTCTCTGTAGTAACTCAGATCCCATCCCATCTAACATCACATCACAGGCCATTGGGCCTATTTAGTTAAAGATCAATTGTGAATAGTTAAAGATCAATTAATTGTCAAAATCATGTTATCCCATCATACCATCTCCTCCATAAACTTATCAAGTTTAATCTTGAAGCCAGATAGGTATTTTGCCCCCACTGCTTCCCTTGGAAGGCTATTCCAGAACTTCACTCCTCTGGTGGTTAGAAACCTTTGTCTAATTTCAAGTCTAAACTTCCTAATGGCCAGTTTATATCCATTTGTTCTTGTGCCCACATTGGTACTGACCTTAAATAATTCCTCTCCCTCTCCGGTATTTATCCCTCTGATATATTTATAGAGAGCAATCATATCTCCCCTCAACCTTCTTTTGGTTAGGCAAAACAAGCCAAGCTCCTTGAGTCTCCTTTCATAAGACAAATTTTCCATTCCTCAGACCATCCTAGTAGCCCTTCTCTGTACCTGTTCCAGTTTCAATTCATCCTTCTTAAACATGGGAGACCAGAACTGCACACAGTATTCCAGGTGAGGTCTCACCAGTGCCTTGTATAATGGTACTAACTCCTCCTTATCTCTACTGGAAATACTTCGCCTGATGCATCCCAAGACTGCATTAGATTTTTTCACGGACATATCACATTGGTGGCTCATAGTCATCCTATGATCAACCAATACTCCAAGGTCCTTCTCTTCCTCTAATTGATGCATCCCCAGCTTATAACTAAAAGTCTTGTTATTAATCCCTAAATGCATGACCTTACACTTCTCACTATTAAATTTCATCCTATTACTATTACTCCAGTTTACAAGGTCACCCAGATCCTCCTATATGATATCCCGGTCCTTCTCTAAATTGGCAATACCTCCCAGCTTTGTATCAGCCGCAAACTTTATTAGCACACACTCACTTTTTGTGCCGAAGTCAGTAATAAAAAGATTAAATAAGATTGGTCATTACACAAAGTAAAACTATTCCCCCATGTTTATTTTTCCCCCCTACTGTTCCTCACACGTTCTTGTCAACTGCTGGAAATGGCCCATTTCGATTATCACTACAAAAGGTTTTTTTTCTCTCCCGCTGATAATAGCTCACCTTAACTTATCACTCTCGTTATAGTGTATATGGTAACACCCACTGTTTCATGTTCTCTGTGTATATAAAATCATCCTACTGTATTTTCCACTGCATCCGATGAAATGGGCTGTAGCTCATGAAAGCTTATGCTCAAATAAATTTGTTAGTCTCTAAGGTGCCACAAGTACTCCTGTTCTTTTTGCGGATACAGACTAACAAGGCTGCTACTCTGAAATCTATTTTTTGAGAGGTCACAAAACAAGGCATCCAGGACAAAAATATAGAAAGCTTTTTAACCTCAAGTGGCAATCCAAATTACAGTGTGATAAATGATGGGATAGATCTTCCACATGCCCTAAACTACATGGACAAAGGCAGTTAAAATTCTCAATTCCAGCATACCAGCCTTCTAAATAAGCTGTCTGCATGGACAGGTAATGGAGAGCTCTGAAGGCAGTGTGTTATTACACAGACTGTCTAAATATCTGGCATAACTATATGTCTTTTTTTTAACAAGGAGAAACCACGATGACATCTGAAATAGAGACAACTGCCATATCCAATTGCTTATTAATATCCTCTATTCCTAATTTGATCATGGATGTCACCTTTTTAAACTTAAATCTAATCATTTCCATTCTGTGAAACCTAGAGAATGCAAAGAATTTTGAATATGCTCTAACCAAGGAAATTTATGAGAGAGAGTCCTGCTGAGCTGTTCCTCTAAGCATAACCTTGGCAAATGCTGTGGGTACATCCTATTCAAATCCAAAATTTAACGCTACAATTTAGGACTTTGGACAGCATAGAGTTCATACTTGTCTCAGCTCTAAGGAGGATGACTGCAGTATTATCTGGCAGACCAAAAATCTTCCTAAGAAATTTGTATGGAATCACTTCCAGCCCCAGGGGCTCATTCTACCCCCACATTTCTGTGCCATAGAAAATTTGAGCTTATACGTTAGCCTCAAACACTCTAAGGCCTAGTGCACTTCAATTGACCCCAGAAGTCCAGATAAAATGTTAACACTGTTGCACTGAATCTGAGACCTTCTCTTTTGTTACCTGAATATGCTTATCCCACAAGCCATTTTGTGAGAACCAGATACCCAGATAGCCAAAAGAGCTAACTTGTTCAATATAATGCCATCAAACTTCCATTTATGCAACCTCCGTCTCTGACTAAAGACAATTACTTTATCTTTGGCATAATTTATCATGAGACCTTCCCATTGTGAGTATAAACCAAACACATTTAAAAAACACTTCAATCACAAAGGTGCCTGTGACAGTAAAACCATATTTGCATATAAAAAGATAGTCACAGTGTGATTCATGGTTTTACGGGGGGAAATACTGAGCCCGTTTTAATGCTAGAACAAAATCATCAATATAAAATTACGAAGAAAAGGGCTAAAAGACAGCCCTGTTGAACCCCCTTTGTAACTGGAATAGAATCAGTTCATTATCCACAGGCCTATCCCAGTCTTGGTCACTGTCTGTCTGTGAAGACCTCTTAAAAGAAAAAGTAACCAGGGATCTATTCCAGCAATCTCCAATTTGCCCCACAGACGATCCCCATCAATACAATCAAAGGTCAATTTTAGACCAAGAAAAGCTGCATACAATTTCCTCCCCTGAAGGAGGCACATATTTGTGAAACAAATAAGAAACAAAAACAATTATCTGTAGTGGAGTGGCCCTTTTGGAAACCAGCTTGTTCCTCAGCAAATAAATTATCTTTTCCTGCCCAGCTCCCTAGTCTCGCCAAAAGATATCTAGTGTAAGTCTAATAAATTAACTGGGTGGCAATTCCCAGAGTCTTTTCTATTCCCCTTTTTTATAAAGTGGAATAATAATATTGATAGCCCAACCTGAGGAGAAAATCCTTGTATTATTTATATTAGAGAAAAGTTTAGCCAAAACAGGTGCCCACTAGTCAACGTTTACCTTAAATACTTCTACAGGGATAAAAACCTTCCATGGTGCTTTATTACAGCATTATTGATCAATTAAAAAGTTAACTTCCTCACTGGATACTGCAGAACAGTCTGGAAGGGAACAGGGAATGGAGGCTACCAGAGCTGATCATGCCAAAAAGTTATTAGATGGTGTGATGCTGGCAGGCCAGGTGCCAGCTCTTGCCAACGTAGCAGGCATTAGCTAAGAGATGACAAACTCATAGCTGGAGACCGGACCAGTTCACTTATGTATTAGCGTTGCTCAAAATAGGTATTAGTCTTATAAGAATGTATTTAGTGTTTAGAGTCTATAGAATGTTTGTAAGTTGCTGCATGTATTAATGTAATGTCTGTATTCCATGCTATAAGGAAATATGTAAGTTTTGCTGTATCACTTGGAAAATGTTTGCTCTAAACTTGTGAACGCAGATGGGAAGGAGTATTTCTTCCTGCCCATCCAGAACTGTTAAAATCAGGTAAGTCATCAAGGAATGTCACAATACAAAGGATTGGTTAATGGCCCAATGGCACCTTGGAAATGCTACATGCAAGGAAGCTCATCCTATGGACTTGGAGGCTGAATGAAGGAAATAAAACAAAGACACAGGAAAATATTTCATCTCTTCACTGTTTGAACTCTCATGGGGCCAGAGACATTAAACTGAAGCCAGAGATCCCCAGAGGTTACCCCTAGGTCTGCCTGAAAGACATTTTGAATTGACAGATCTCTACAACTCTGTCACTCTTAGAATTTAAACTGCAATGATTTGTGTATATATGTTGGCTTGCTTTAACCTGTAAATAACTCTATTTATTTTTCCTAGTTAATAAACCTTTAAATAGTTTATTACAGAATTGGCTATAGGCGTTGTCTTTGATGTAAGCTCAATTATTCATGAAAAATATCTTAGGTGCCTGTACACAAAAGCAAGAAGCCTGGGAAACAAGCAGGAAGAATTGGAAGTCCTGGCATAGTCAAGGAACTATGACGTGATTGGAGTAACAGAGACTTGGTGGGTAACTCACATGACTGGAGCACTGTCATGGATGGGTATAAACTGTTCAGGAAGGACAGGCAGGGGAGAAAAGGTGCACTGTATGTAAGAGAGCAGACTGATTGCTCAGAACTACATTATGAAACTGGAGAAAAGCCTGTTGAGAGTCTTTGGGTTAAGTTTAGAGGCAAGAGGAACAAGGGTGATGTCGTGGTGAGCGTCTGCTATAGACCACCAGACCAGAAAGATAAGGTAGACAAGGCTTTCTTCAGACAACCAGATCACAGGCCCCAGTTCTCAAGGGGGACTTCAATCACCTTGACATCTGCTGGGAGAGCAATACAGCAGTGCACAGACAATCCAGAAAGTTTTTGGAGAGTGTTGGGGACAACTTCCTGGTGCAAATGCTGGAGGAACGGACTAGGGGTTGTGCGCCTCTTGACCTGCTGCTCACAAACAGGGAGGAATTGGTAGGGGAAGTAGAAGTGGGTGGCAACCTAGGCAGTAGTATCCATGAGATGGTTGAGTTCAGGATCCTAACTAAAGGAAGAAAGGAGAGCAGCAGAATACGGACTCTGGACTTCAGAAAAGCACACTTGGACTCCCTCAGGGAACTGATGGACAGGATCCCCTGAGAGGCTAATATGAGGGGGAAAGGAGTCCAGGAGAGCTGGCTGTATTTTAAAGAAGCCTTATTGAGGGCGCAGGAACAAACCATCCCAATGTGCAGAAAGAATAGCAAATATGGCAGGCGACCAGCTTGGCTTAACAGAAAAATCTTCAGTGAGCTTAAACACAAAAAGAAAGCTTACAAGAAGTGGAAACTTGGACAGATAACTAGGGAGGAGTATAAAAATATTGCTCAAGTGTGCAGGGGTGTAATCAGGAAGGCCAAAGCACAACTGGAATTGCAGCTAGCAAGGGATGTGAAGGGTAATAAGAAGGATTTCTACAGGTATGTTAGCAACAAGAAGGTGGTCAGGGAAAGTGTGAGACCTTTACTGAATGGGGGAAGCAACTAGTGACAGATGATGTTGAAAAAGCTGAAGTACTCAATGCTTTTTTTGCCTTGGTCTTCACAGGCATGGTCAGCTCCCAGACTGCTGCACTGGGCAGCACAATATGGGGAGGAGGTGAGCAGCCCTCAGTGGTGAAAGAACAGGTTAAGGACTATTTAGAAAAGCTATGCACAAGATGTGCACAAGTCCATGGGGCCGGATGCGCTGCATCCGAGGGTGCTGAGGGAGTAGGCTGATGTGATCGCAGAGCCATTGGCCATTACCTTTAAAAACTTGTGGCGATTGGGTGAGGTACCGGACAATTGGAAAAAGGGAAATATAGTGCCCATCTTTAAAAAAGGGAAGGAGGAGAATCCGGGGGCCTACAGCCTCAACTCAGTCCCTGGAAAAAATCATGGAATAGGTCCTCAAGCAATCCATTTTGAAACCCTTGGAGGAGAGGAAAGTGATCAGGAACATTCAACATGGATTCAGCAAGGGCAAGTCATGCCTGACCAATCTGATTGCCTTCTATGATGAGACAACTGGCTCTGTGGATATGGGGAAAGTGGTGGATGTGATATATCTTGACTTTAGCAAAGCTTTTGATATGGTCTCCCACAGAATTCTTGCCAGCACGTTAAAAAAGTATGGATTGGATGAATGGACTATAAGGAGGAAAGCAGGCTAAATCATCGGGCTCAGCAGGCAGTGATCAACAGCTCAATGTCTAATTGGCAGCTGGTATCAAGTGCAGTGCCCCAGGGGTCAGTCCTGGGGCTGGTTTTGTTCAACATTTTCATCTTCATTGATTGCACCCTCAGCAAGTTTGCAGATGACACTAAGCTGGGGGGAGAGGTAGATATGATGGAGGGTAGGGATAGAGTCCTGAGTGACCTAGACAAATTGGAGGATTGGGCCAAAAGAAATTGGATGAGGTTCAACAAGGACGAGTACAGAGTCCTGCACTTAGGATGGAAGAATCCTATGCACTGCCACAGGCTGGGGACCGACAGGCTAAGTGGCAGTTTTGCAGAAAAGGACCTGGGGATTACAGTGGACGAGAAGCTGGATATGAGTCAACAGTGTGCCCTTGTTGCCAAGAAGGCTAACGGCATATTGGGCTGCATTAGTAGGAGCATTGCCAGCAGATCAGGGGAAGTGATTATTCCCCTCTATTTGACACTGGTGAGGCCACATCTGGAGTACTGCATCCAGTTTGGGGCCTCCCACTGCAGAAAGGATGTGAACAAATTGGAGATAGTCTAGCAGAGGGCAACAAAAATTATTAGGGGGCTGGGGCACATGACTTATGAGGAGAAGCTGAGGGAACTGGGATTATTTAGTCTGCAGAAGAGAAGAGTGAGGAGGATTTGATAGCAGCCTTCAACTACCTGAAGGTGGGTTCCAAAGAGGATGGAGCTAGGCTGTTTTCAGTGATGGCAAATGACAGAACAAGGAGCAATGGTCTCAAGTTGCAGTGCGGGAGATCTAGGTTAGATATTAGGAAAAACTATTTCACTAGGAGGGTGGTGAAGCACTGGAATGGGTTACCTAGGGAAGTGGTGGAATATCCATCCTTTGAGGTTTTTAAGGCCCGGCTTGACAAAGCCTTGGCTGGGATGATTTAGTTGGGGTTGGTCCTGCAAGGGGTTGGACTCTATGATCTCCGAAGGTCTCTTCCAACCCTAATCTTCTATGATTCTATGATCCAGGAGTTCACATTTGTCTGTGGCTTGGTGAAATATAATTATAGGACATACCACCAGTTTGGGGTCTGCCCTTTTTTTGACAGTCTGCCCTGAGGTAGGGACTCAGGGTCGTGAGCCACTCCAGACGGCGTGATAGATGGCCTATCATTATGAAGTACAGAAAAATATTACTCCTGATCTTCTTGGAACCCATTGCTACCAGTTTCCAAAAAAGTAAAGAATTTTTCATTTTGGCAGCATTTGAATTCTTTCCACAATGCCATGCAATGTTCCATCTTTTTTCTTTTGGCAATTTTTTATAAAGCTTCCTAAAATTAACTAGCTTTTGGGTGGAATCCTGTGAGCTTCCTTTCCTGGCCTCCCTTGCCATCATCTAACAGTTTTCTTTTTTATGAAAACAATTGCTGTCATACCAAATTATTTTATCTTTCAGAGGGAAGGAATAACCCTTTTTGGTACCTGTAATTTATGTACAATATTGTTATACACATTAAGTGATATATGCACATCTCTAAGGTCTAAAAGATGTGGGTTTTTTTCACCCTAGCTGATAATTACAGGAGAGAGTCTCTTTAATTTTAGATTTAACCAATGGATTACACTTACTTCGCCTTGCATGTAAGGCTTTGAAATTAGAAGTGAAATACTGTCCAACAGGGATCAGCTGATGTAATGGGGCCAGATAGCAAAAATTAACCTGGAGGGGTAGAAGGTCACTATCATATTTAAGGGCCACTGAAAAGTTAGCAAAACAAGGCCAACTTAAAATTGGAACTTCAGTATAGTCAGTCATACTTGCCCCTCTAAGAGAGGTATAAATCAAATGACCCACTATGTCATCACTGCCCCTACCATTTAGTATTCCCAGCCCGAATCTGTCCAAAATCACCAAAAATATCCAGCCTGCTGAGTTTATTACTTTATCTTTAGAATTTCTTGGGGGAAGGACAAACAACTGGTCATTAAAAGTACTATTTGAAAGACGCTGCAATTTCTTATCTTCCCCACCCAACTGAGCATGAAAATCACCTATAAGAATTGGATAATTTCCAAGCAGCCAGCATCTCAATAATAGATTCTAACTCTGCCCATATAGCTTCATTGTAACAGGGGAATCAAATGAGCATTCATTAAAATATTATCTAGAAAGGTGATACTACAAGCTTGAGGATAGGATTTACCCAGAACTAATACATTAGCTATAGCAGGATATTGATCGAAATGAAAAGGGCTTGACTGTTTAATAGATCCTTCCAAACAAAATTCACAGCCTGAGAGATACAAAGATTCATCTTTGGTAAGCCAGGTTTCCTGTAAAAATATTATATCAAATTGCACTAAATAAGTTTTAAGTTCCAGATCACGAGCTTTACTTTTGAGGCTGTTAATGTTCCATGATATAATTTTAATAACAATTTTATAAAAGCTCTGTAGAGCACCATCTAGCTGGTCAAGTCAGTTCTGTACTAGCAGTCTCAATTTATAAGTTACCAATACAAATCGCCCCACTGGATTTACAGTTATAATTAATTCCCCAATTCTTTCTTCTTCAATTCTTTGATTACCTGTTAACTTCTGTGCATTAGAATCTAGAGCCAACCCAGCCTGGTACATCTGCACCAACAGAATTTTTGGAAGAGTCCTTATCCTTACCCTTTCTTGTAACTGGCGGGGAGGCAAGGGAGAGAACCATTCAGATAATCATTCTCTTACTGGTTCTTTTTTACTTTATCTATTCTATATCCTCTAAAACAAAGACTATCTCTCAGACCCCAAATCTTCTTAACCACCCACCAATTTTAAATGCTACCAACACACAATCTTTTAGACTTCAGTCTTTTAACCTTTAAAATTTGATCTCTGGGCGAGGAGTAAAACACCACTTGTTCAAATAGCAGTTCAATCCAATGTAGTAAATGAGCTAGAGACACATGAACAAGTCAAGCAAAATCAATCCCAACACTTGTCCATGTGCAACACAGGTCTTCTTCTGAAGATCCAGCATGTTCAATATTCATTACATAGCTAGCCCCACCTCTATCATCATACTCTGTAACTTCCATATTTAAAGCCCAGTCAACTGGAGAGGAAAATATCACTCTATCCTCACAGCAAACAGGTCCTCCCCTTAATCAGGCACAGAGCTTCACTTGTGCTGAAGCTAACAGTTGGCCAATAACTGGCATTTCACACATCCAACAGTTAAATAAAATTAGCCAGTATTTAAGAGGCTGGATGCCCTTGCAGTCTCTGGGTAACTTCAGTTTCCCCATTTTCAAATGAAACAGCCAGCCCCTAACTCTAATATGTATGGGGAAGCCTGATAGTTCTCCTTCCTGGACTATTCAAACAAGCTAATGACAATCTGTTCAGTCATCATTGAGCTGAATGTACAACAGCTCTCTTAGTACAACCGCTAGAGCTCTAGGCATGTTCATAACATGCACATCAGTACAGGATGTGTGACACTTTTCAGGCCCCTGGAATCAGAGTATAGTTTACCCACCAAATGGCTCTTGATTAGAGCTAGTTTAAAAAATTCTGACCATGTTTTTTCATCAGAAAATGTCTGATGAAATGTGTTGATTTCTACAAATTTTCATTTAGAAAAAAATCAGATTTTTTTCTGATTTATCATGTTAAAACAATTTTTAGTTTAGAAATTTAAAAAAAAAATAAATCAAATTCAAAACAAAATGTTTCATTGTTACGAAAATGAAACAGAACCAGTCTCACTGTCCCAAAATGAATTTTTTTTTCCAATAATTTCCTTTCTTGGAAAATTTTGAAATTTCAATATCTCAGAATGTTTTGTGGAACAGAAATTCTAGTTCCTGCATAGCTCTACTACTGATACATATTTCTCTCCCCTTCTCATTGTTAATTTTCACAGTTAAACTCCAGCAGGAGTGTACATCGACGCTACTGCCAAGGAAGCCTCTACTGAGGCAAAGAGCAGAACAATGGGAGACTCCAGCATAATTATGACTATGCCTACAGCATTGCACATGTACATACAGTGAAAACCTGACAGTCTTAAAAAAAAACGTTAAGCTACATTAAAAGTCATGATCACAGACATCCTGCATGGAAACCTATGGCCAGCTGATAGGTAGATTGTGAGAGACAGGACTGAAGGAAACTCAGATGTTACACTTAACTAGCAGAACACAAAATGCAGTATGTTATATTGCACAAACACTGAAGAAAAACATTTTGCAGTAAACATACTTACAAATCATACTCCTTTTCACATATTGATTGTTCCTCCTTAGTGCTCTCTGAACATGAATTTAAATTTTTGACTACCCAGTGCAGGAGGTATATTGGCTTGGCAGCATCTGAGTAACCCAAGAAAACTGTGCAGTTGAGTACCACCTCTTTACCTAGGCAAACCAATATAAAAATTTAACATCTGCTCATAAGAATAGTGCAAACGTTCACAATGCAATGGGGAGTCTGATTGCCAGAGATGCAATCTGGATGTCATAGGACAACCTTCAGTGTGGCTTCCGGCATGTCGAAAAATACAGCCAACCTTTCTGTGTATTACAGTATCCACACAAGTGCACTGAAAATTGACTGAACTCCTTAAAGCATTTTGAGCCCTTTAACAGTTGAGATACTAGCAATGCATTTGGATCACTTCAGCTGATGGCAATTTTCAACTGATAGACATTCAGATGACCTATAGTTGAGGGGTGATGAGCCATTTCCATCTTAACACCTTATATGCCCCTGTTATTTAACTAACAATATATATTCAAACCAGGTTTCTGATGGGTAGGTGACCCACAAGATTACAAAAGCCTTCTCTCACATCTCCACACAAAAGTCTTCCATACTAGAAGAAATATCCCTACATCACAAGCTATTTTCTGTGCAATGATGAAGCACTGTAGCTGTGTCAGCTACAGGTGCCGACATTTTGCAACTACGTTTGCCCATGTATTGTGAAAGTAATCAGCTTAGAGACTCTCAAAAACTGTAAGGTTAATTTAATAGCACAGGCATTTCATTTTCAGAGAAACATGCTTGGTTTTGTTATTGCTATGCACTGTATGCAACGTAAACCGAGAGGTCAAATAGCTGCCTGATTTTAGAACTCCGTGGGCATTGTTTGGTGGCTCGGGCCCAGTTCCAAAGAGGCTTGGGGTTTAGGTGCCTAAGTTCCAGTTTTGGCACCACTGTGATCCTCAAAACTCCTGCTGAACCTTGTAGGTGCCTAAATTCACTTGGGGCTATGTCAGGGTAACAGATCCCATGGTGCCTAAGTTTCTGCCTTTGAGCATACTGCATCTCTCTAGGCATCCAGACACCCATCTCCCACCTAAGCCCCAGAGTGATTCACAAACTTGGGAAAGACAGACATTCATCCACCCAAGAACTGTGTGGGGCCAGATCTAATAGGCTTGCTCAGTGGCCACCTACCAAACTGGGTCCCATTCAAAATTGGACAGAGGAGGCTGTGGTGATGCTGTTCTTGTAACTTTTAGCCCAGTGATTGCATACTCACATAGGACATGGGAGACCAGAATTCAGTTCCCCCTTTTGCCAGAAGGGGAGAATGGATTTGAAAATGGGTCTCCCATCGCATAGAAGTGTGCTCTACCCACCAAGCTATGAGACAGGCTGATGTGGGGCTCTCTCAGTCTCTCCTATTGCACTATGGATAAATAACGAAGGAACAATTCGAGCAGGGGGACTGCAACCTGGGTCTCCCACATGGGTTTCCTAACCACCAGGCTACAGAGTTTCTGCTCACTTTCTCGCTCGCTCTTGCCTAGTGGCCACACCTTTGTGGATAAATACTTAAACAGTCATTGGGCCAGAGACAGAAAGAGAGAGATCATCATTTAAACACAATGGAAGAACTTCAATAGGAGAGACAGAGAACCCAGACAAGAATATCCCAATGGTTCAAGCACTTGCCTGAGAAGTGGGAGATCCTCTGTTCAAATCTTTTCTTCCCCTCTGGCAGAGACGGGGGGATTTGAACCTGCGGCTCCCACATCCCAGGCGAGTGCTCTAACCACTGGGGTAAAAGGTATAAGGTGGGCACCACCAACTCCTTCAGACATCTGGTGGATGGCAGTAAGGCAGGTACCTACCTCAATAAATGCCTTAGGTGCCTAAACTGTCTGACTCCAGGTGGTGAGTTCCCATTCATGGATAATTAAGCAGAGACAGGTGCCTCCATGCCCTGGAACACACCCGTCTCATCAGCATCTCTTATTGGATAGTTTAGGTGGGTACTCACCTAGCATTCTGGCTTGGGGATCACATTGTAAGCTGCCTAGATCTCCCCATTCATTGCATAAGGAGCCTAGGAACCTAACTCAAGCTTTGTGGATTGCAATGGTGTTCCTGTAATTTTCTAGGCACTTAGAAGTTAGGCACTGTGATGCTCAGCGTTGCAACACTAAAGACCTTTTCTGGATCCAGGCCTCAGACTCTAGGAGCAGGAAGTATGTGTTGCTGACCTCCTCCAAGCTTCGCAGCCAATAAGAATCAATCAATGTATCATCTGCATCAATGTACATGAGGCTAAACTGAGTCCAGACTAAGCTGCAATCAAAGGACCAGTTGTGCTAAAAGTTAATTGTGTCCCTGGGCCAGTTCTTGTACCAAGACAACTCAGAGTATTTTCCCCCCATCTGTAGATGATCAAGGACACCATATAGAACAGGATGTGGTATGCTGTTCTCAAAGAATTCAAAGAGATCATTTTCTAACCCACTGAGATTCAGGTATTACTAGAAAGCCAATTTTCTAAGGAATTTGTCACATGAAGCCTGATCTGCAGTTATTTTTTAACTTAAAACATCATTCCAAGAATGCAATGTCAGTACCCATCCACACTTCCAAGGTACTTTGTCCTCATAATCCACAAAGTAACTTCATTTAAAATATCTCTGCACGTTTTATAAGGTAGCTGTCAAACTGTAAGGTTTGTGCAGGCACATTTTAAATAAATGGCTATAGGAAGTTGACGTAGATTGAGCACCATTGTCACAGCACACGGTTCAAATGGAATTGTTTTTAGAATCCTCCTTATAGGATCCATATGAAAATCTGTCTAACTCAGCTACTACACACATTAAATACTGAATCACAGTTTGCAGGGATTGAAAACTATATCCGCTACTCACCTAAAGTGTAGCTCTAACATGTTTTTAAATAAACTAACCTGTTTTACACCACACAAAGTATGTGTCCACACACAAGTTAGTTAATGCACTGCTCCTATCCACTGGGGCATACAAGATTTTGGCTTTACTAGTGCTCTTGGCACAAATGTGTACTACAGTAGTTCTTCTGCAGTTCAGACAGGTCTGCCTAACTGGCTGTGTTGACAGGTTTGCCAACCTTCCTACTTTCCATGTCTCTGTACAGAAAGGCATCCTAAAACACACTGAACCACACATTAAAGGGGTCGCTCTGCCTTACTATCCACTTGATGACCTATCCTTCTTGTGTCAGCCATCCAATGTGGCTTTGAGGTCTACAGAACCAGGAAACATGACTAGAACTTCCTTTTGCTGGCCATAGTGAGCATCTCGGTTTCCTCTTGAACAAGGTAGCTGAACTCAGTGAATGTTTATGCCAGTTACTACCAATGATGACTCATCTGAAATAGGGAAGCCACAAATCAACACTTGGCCCAGTAGGTAGCTATGGATCTGCGCAAAGAGAACTTGCAGACAGTTCTGAGTTTCACTAAACATACACCATATAGAGATCAGAACAAAACAACATACATTCACAAAGATTATTTATATAATTAGATACCTATTTGTGTTTCAACATAAATTTCTCCAGGTTCAATTATCTCCAATTTAACAACTTCTGCTGCATCTAAGAAAAAAAAAGCAATATTTTAAAATGCCATTTTTCTAACATCCCACCTCTGTAAAATTATACAAATGGCTCTATTTCAAAAACCCATGCTTAAGCATATCATATAGATTTCAGCCTACTAGTAATATATTTATGAACACTGATGAATCAGCAGTATAATTTCATCTGAGTAACAACAGCTGATGCTCTGGCATTACCAAGTAGTTTAAAACAGCAAAATGGTATGTCCTGTTGAATTTTTTTCATGAACTCATAAAGTGTTCCATTTATGAGGTCCTCAAAGATTCATCTCCAAGACTGCTTCTGAAATCGTTGCATTTATTACTGTGGCTAAATTTAACAGAACGGAAGAGGTGGAAGCTGGCGAGGGAGGCAGGGAGAGAGGAGGAGAAATCAGAACATTCACATAAGACTAAATAAAACCAGTAGATTTTTTTTTTGCTTGTCTCTTTTTGCTTTTTAAATTATTAAGAAGCTTACTTATAAAATAAGTCAAAGTGCAAAGTCAAAGAGTTTTGCTTTCCCTGGGGGAAGAGAGATATAGTTCTGTGTACACTGTACAGTACATAACAAGAACTACAATAGATTGGAACATGTTTCAAGTTCACTTGATCATGCATATTTCAGAGGATTTTACTTCATTTCAAAGAGCTTCTCTCTAGTCCATAGCCCATCTTCATTATTTTTAATGTTGAATTCTAAAATATTCAGCACGCTTATATTGGTAGATGGTGCCTCTTCAACAATTAGACTGAACAACATTGTCCAGTTTGAACTGATCACAATATGCAATAAATACATGACCTAATGATATCTACAGTTAGAGATAATGACCTACATCCTTTCCTCTTCACAAAGCCTGAGAAAATGGACTTTGCATAGGAAGCCTCCATTAAATATTTAATTATATGGTCTTCAGACGCCTAAGAAGACAATCTTACCATCTTTCACCATCAGCTCTGTTGTACTTGTGGTGTTGAATGCCTTTCCTGCATGACTAATTGAAACAACACATGTGTAATTCCCAGAGTCTTCAATCTTTAAACTAGAAAAATCCAGTTCCTTCTCGTTTGCAGAGTTATAGATGTTACAGTTCTGTTTCAATAAAGAAAATTTAAATAATTTTCATGCTATGGATACACTCTGAAGCTTCAAATGAGAAAATAAATATTTTAAAATGAAACCTTTGGGGGAAAATGCTCAGAGATGGCTAAGAGAGGCTGAGGTCCAATTTTCAAACATGGGCACCCAAATACAGCATTGGGACAGCCAAATGACAATATAGCACACAAAATAAGAAATGAGAGTAATCCAAGATAATCATGTAGATTAAGTACCAAACTGAGTACTCAATCACAGGATTTGGGCACCAGAGAGAGTCTCATGTTGAAAACTGGGACCAAGATTTTAAAAAATTATCTCATTTTCAAATCCCCCCATGGTTGCTCAGTATTTTTGAAAATCAGGCCATTTACTCACGGTGTCTAAATATAGATTTAGGAACTGAATTTTAAGTATCCATTTTTCGAAAATTTGGCTAGGCTCTGCAAGCTTAGCCAATCCATTACTCAAAGAAGTTGTTCTCTAGTGTACCATGTGTGTGTCTCAGCACTGCCACAGTTGGAATGTGATTTGCATACACATAGAAATAGTACTCATCAAAAATGGCGGGGGGGAAGGTGAGGGGAATCAACATTTCAGAATTGTTTCCAGGGTTCAAAACAACCCCTTCGTCATTTTTTTTTCAAAATTTTTAACCATTTCAATAATGGTTTTGATTAAAAAAAGATTTGAATTGTTGTGAAGAATTTCACAAAAAATTCTGTTTGGTAGAACACTATTCCCAAATTAGACCAGTGCTTTACAAATGAATGGTATAAAGCAGATAGATAAGGCACTTCTATTCACCTTCTCATTATACAAGAAGAAAGGGACATTCAATGAATGCTGAAGGTAGCACATATAAAACGGATAAAAGGAAATACTTTTTCATACAATGTACACTTAGCCTGTTGGACTCATCATCACAAGTTACCACTGAGGCCAAGAGCTTAGCTGGGTTCAAAGGAGGATGGGACATTTATATGGGTAATAAATATTTCCAGGGTTATAAAGTAAAAATTAAAAAGAAAATAGGAGTTTGGAAAGAGATATAAACCCCCATGCTTCAGGGCACACACCAACCTCTAACCATTGCGGGTCAGGAGGAAACTTTCCCTGGAGCAGGTTAACTAATAACTGACTACTCCAGCATTTCTTGCACTTTCCTCTGAAACAAATGATATTGACCACTGTCAAGAGACAGGACGGACCAACAACTGATCTGATCTAGTATGGTAGCTCCTATGCTCCAAAATGAGCATGCAACATCTCTGATCGCAACTGTTGGGAGCGGACAAACAGTATCCATATAAATCCATGGAGGAATGGAGAGGGCTACCCAACATGGTAAAGAGATAGGAAGACTAAAGGAATGTGTCCAAGGCTTTAGCCCAATTATGGAACACAGTTCACTACAACTGCAACTGTTGTAATCAGGTCCCCTGATTTGGTGTATTTGTAGTACAGAAGAGATTTATGGTTCACTTTAAACAATGGAATTTATTTTACATCTCTTAATGCTACTATAAATGATCTGAAACACCAAAACTTCCAAGCTGCCAACTACCATATAAGCAAATCCCAACACTCAGGTAAGTCCCTTTGCACTCCTTTTAGTGTCAGGATCCCACATGCACTAAAGAGAGTTGAGGCTGGGTAATTTATCAGGTAGGTTCAAGCATCAAATATTTTACCATTCCCCAACCCTGAGATCATAAGTAATTCCTAATTGCTAGTATACTTTATCTTGCAAATCTTTGCAAGTAGACAAATGAGTTTTCTTTTGTGTGTCTGTACTAAGAACTGTGTCACTTACCAGAATTACTGAAGATTTTTACATGACTGTAGAACTACTCTGAAACCTTTTAGATGTTTGTAAGTTTGTAATCTACCTTTCCCAAGGTCTAACATTTCATTATTTTTTTTTTTTTTACTACTAATTTGGGTGGTGATATTTTTGGTTACTTACCTTGTACCACATTATAGTGACATTTTTATTGTGGTGCACAGCATTGCATTTCAGTGTATAACCTCTTCCAACATCTTCAACTTGCCTGGATAAATGATTTGTGTTAAAACAACTGTCTTTGCTTCTTTTGAGTACATTCAGGGACCACTTTTGTAATGTGACATTATATGTTCCATTGCTATGGAATAAAAAAAACAATTTTGGGTGTTTTTTAAAGTCATGTAGGTAGGGTAATTATACAACAAAATAAAAAAATATATACCTAAAATATAATCATTAGAAAAAAAGCATACCAATATTTTATTTTACTTCCTTTTCTTTACTTCCCCACATAAACTAGGTGTTATTTTCAGTAAAGGCCCAGCTTAAGTAACAGATAAGCATATCAAAACAGAATCATGAAATCATTCAGTTTCATAATTATTTATAATAATATAACAATATATGGTGGCAAATATACATACAAATTAGCCTAACGATGCTCAAGTAGTTAAAAATGACTAGTTAGTGGATTTATAGACTTACTCATCTAATTCACTAAGGTTTGATGTAGTGATAATAATTTAAAAAGTGATTTGTGACTATTTATGAACAAATAAACTTGGCAAGCTCACTCTGCTGTTGTTCATGTGGTCACATTATTCATTGTTGCTGTACAGACAACCAGCAAAGTATTTGTGAAAATGTTCACAAATCCTGAGGGTTTCATGGAGAAGCTCAAATTACTACTGAACAAAGACACTTTGTTTCATAGCTACATATTACCTGAAAGACAGAGTTAATTATTTTTATACAATATGTAAATACTTTCATTGTTGAATATTCCCATGTACATTAATGTGGGCCAAATGTGATCTGGAGGAGTCTTGGGGGAATTAAAGTATTGGGGAAAGATGAATGTTACTGAAAGGCAATAATCAACATTTCAAAAAAGGTGCCTAAAATGAAGCTCTCAATTATACATTAAGGCATCTAAACAAGTAGCTTGATTTGCAAGAGTACTCACAGACTTTTGCTTTACGTTAACATACTTGCTAACAAAAAATATCACAAATAAAAATGTTTGCAATGAAAAGAGCCATGAATACCACCAAAGCAAATTCAGCTTTTACTCAATTAAATTATTTTAACGTTTTCCCAATTCTAGTGTACCAAATATGTTTTGTAGTTTTATCAGCCTTCTGTATGACCCTCAACAACATTGTTAATATTAAACATCCTTTATTTTATATATAATTTCTCTGTTGAATCCTAAAATAAATACTAAGCTACTTTTGTTTTATTTAGTCTGGACTGAGTTGGAGATAGTTCTATTAGAGGAAATACCCCCTGATACTGTTTTCAAATATATGATCTATATAACAGTCATAATTTCAGAAGAAAGGAGTGGATTAAACATTGGCCTCATGTTCTGATTAATAAATGTATGGGGAGTCAGAGTAAACCAATCCAAAAAAAATTGGCTTGGCACAGTCTAAAAATTAGTTGTGTATCACAAGAGGGAAAACGAAGAAAGCAGGAAAAGTTAACCTATTTATTTATATGCTCAACATGACCTTTGTCACCTGAGAATTAATAATAGATCTATTGTTACTACACCCCGGTGAGGTAGGGAAGTATTATCATCTAGAATTTGCAGATGGGGAATAGAGATGGACAAACTAACTGACTTGCGCAAAATCATGGGAAGCCTGTGATAGAATGAGGAACTGAACCCACATCTTTTTTTAATCCTAGCACAGTGCTCAACCGCAAGGTCATACTTCCTCCCATTAGACAGTCCCTCAGCATAATAAGAGAGGCCCTCCCTCTGTGATAACACATTCTGTGAAATAACTTCACAGTTAGCTGCACAACACACTGAAGATGTTGGGCCAAATTCAGACCTGGTGTAAACAGGTGCAACTCTATAGATGACGACCCTTACACTAGGTATGAATTTGGCTTGGAGCATCTCCAATCCAGTCTACCACATATAAGATTTTAGTCAACATCCATTAAGAGACATCCTTGTCTCTTACACTCCATGAGGTTTTATCTTTCTGTCTTGGCTTTCACTTTATTTCTTTGGTTGTACTTTGTGGGGAATATGGTATTACAAAATCACTATTTGACTAAAACTCAAAACATGTAGCCTGGCTCAGCAAAGCACATTGGAGAGTGAAAATTCATAAAGTAGCAATTAAGATTTTACAAAAAAAAAATACTGTACATATTAGATTACAAATCACCCCTCAGCCATTTCACTATCAAGGTCAGATTTTGACTTAGTATTACCACTTTACAGTTGAGTACTGAGCATTCTGTTCCCAAAGCATGTAAGCATATGTTCAGCTTCAAGAATGGGTATAGTCCCATTGACTTCAACAGGGCCATACATGCATAAAGCTAAATACATGCGTAAGTATTTGCAGGCTCAAAGCCTTAAAGTGTGTCATTTGCTTGTCACTGACTTCCACCTCTAATTTTTTTTTCAGTTACTTACAATTTACCTAGTTACAAGGTCACAACTATGGAAGAGCTTATTTGACCTGATTTGTGGTAACCACAGGAATTTAGGATATATGATGCACAAAACCATACAAACAACACCACAGATGTGTGGTAAAGATTGTCAGTCAACTCCACTTGTCAAATGTAGCAGGAACCTTCATGACAAGAAATGGGGCTAACTGTGGTCAACTCTGTGCTAAACTGTTAAATTGCCTCAATAAACAAAACTGCACTCATTTCATTTATTTATTTATTTATTGAGGGAGGGGCTTGGTTTGTTTGATTTTGTTTTTATTGTCTGCTTTTCCCATCAGAACACTGATTTGTTGTGAAAATGTTTCATTGGTGCGTTTCTGCTTTATCTAAGGAACCTCTATTTTTCTTCAGGGTCAAAAGAGCTGAGTAAAGACTATAACATGAACATATAATTCAATCAATTTCACCTATTTCTTTTAGTACATTGTCCAGTAAAGCCAGTTGCAAATTTTCAACTGAAAATGACTTTTTTTCTATAATAAAATTTCTTGAAAAAATGGTTGACATTTTTCAATTTTCATGAAAAATGTCAATACTTTTAATCAACAATTTAATTGATAACCATTTTGATAATATTATCAAAAATTCTGAAAATCGTTCCTATAATTTTTAAGTTCATATTTAAATAAAGTTAATTTAAAAATCAACAAATAAAATCATATTAGAAACTAATTACAATTTTTGGACATTTAAAAAAATAATGGAGGCTTTCTGTTGGTAAATTAGGTCTAATATAAAGTTGTAGTTCATGAAATTCTAGCCCTTTTTATTACTGGAGAACTTAGTTTTGTATTTTTCAGTGCTATATATCTGCAGTCACACATCTACTCTGTATTTTATAAACAGAAAAGAGCCCTTTAAAATTTTCCGGTAATCAAAGCACAAACCACTGCTTACATAATACACTATTAAAAAGGAATTATTATTTTAGCCTTTGTCTTGAAATGTACTGTAATTTCAGTATAAGTCAATTATAATAGAAACATCTTCACCTTTTCAAAACTTGATTTAACCACTGTTAAACCACACTTTCTTCCTGCCCTACTGAACAATATCACAACTAAAAGTGCACTAGTCTTAGAGCTCCATTTGAGTCACGGCTTTGTAAAAGCTATTCTGAGGTGAAAGAGCATACTCAACTAAAAATCAACAAATTCCATTTGTGCTTTTAATAATGCCAAAGATGTAAAGTTCTGTATAAAAGCCACAGCCTAATTATGCCATTCTTACTCATCTTGTGTGTTACCTTAACATACAATTAGTCCCACTGATTTCAAAGGGAACACAGTCAGTTACTTACTCAATGCAAGTAGAATCATAGAATAACAGAGTTGGAAGGGACCTCTGGAGGACATCTAGTCCAACCCCCAGCCCAGAGCAGGACCAATCCCAACTAAATCATCCAAAGTAAGTCATTACTTACCCATGGAAGTAAGACTCTTCCATATCAGTTGAAAGAAGTATGTTATTAATCAGTTTTTAAGCATAGATAATGTGCTGTGTCTGGGAGGAACAAAAAAACACTAGTCTTCTTTAACAAAAGTTTTGCTTAAACTTTTAGAGGGTCTGTCTACCTGCAATTAATTGTAAACTTTATGAGCTCAATTCTCCACTGCTTTGCACTCTGTGTAGTTATTTAGAGTTGTGCACATGCATGTAACATGATACTACTTGGGTAAATGTAGCTTTCTGTACCCCTTTGCATAAGTGCTAATGACTACGCAAGGTTCTGGTAGTAGAGGATCGGGTCCTATTTTTATACAGTTGCAAAGACTCTACATTATCCACTGGGCATGTGTACTCACCTGAGTCTGTATATGTAATTCCCCAGGTCACTGAGTTCAGCTGGCCAAAACTCCAGAAATCTCCCATTTAAAACAAGTCTCTGTGTTGCTTGGATCAAATTCACCTTTCCTTCGCTTTCTTTGAACCAGGTCACTGTGTATGTTTTACTGCAAAGCTTATCTTGTATTGATCCAGGGAAGCAAAGGAAAAAATATTCCCCTTCAAGTACATCAATGGAGCGACGCAAGGGGCACAGCTCTTCTTCACAGAAAAAAGAATGGTTAGGAAGCAAAACACTGTTTTCAGATAAGGAGACTGGACTGATTCTAATGACAGTTGCTGTCTATCTGGTTTCTTTCTAAACAGATTTTCTTCCAGCAGGCCTAATAGCTACTGAAGAGTGTGGCCATATGAGGGAATCAATATTTATTCCAATCTGAAGATCCAGTTTTCAAATCTTTATTCAGCCCTTACTCAGGCAAAACTTTTCATGGCTAGAGGAAGGTGGGAAATGGGAGTTTTTCCCCATGGACTTCAGGAAACATCTGTAAGGGTCTGTGTGATAGAGCATGATCCTGCTCCTGTCTTCTACTCTTTCTACACAGATCATTCAGAGACTTTCTATTGTTAAACACCACCCTATAATTATTTACATTGCTCTTCCCCCGCTTTACTGACCACATCATTTACAGCATCAGTTTCTCCTCTGCCAAGTACAGGGAAGAAATCTCTTCTTCCATAGACCCTTTTTGGTTCTACTCCACTAGCTTGCCCCTCCACAGCATTTTCCTTCCTCTGCTTTCTTCTACCGTCTGTGTTAATGGGTTAATTACCTTTTTAGTCCTCCTCAGACCATTCTAATCCACTAATTAGGCACAGTCAGGTCCAGCCTGGGGGGGTGGGGGATTTAATTGGTGTTTAAGTGATCAGAGTGCTGGCTCAGCTGTTAGTTCCCAGCTCTCTGTCACAGCCCAATTCTGCAATCCTTATTCAGGTGGGATAGTACCTTACTTAATTGATTTCAGTGGGGCTACTTACAGAGTAAGGCCCTGATCCAAAGCCTATTTAATCAATTGGAATTGTTCCACTGACTGTAACTACTTTGGATCAGGACCTAAGGTACTACTTTTAGTAAGGGAGGGTGGCAGAATCTGGTCTCTAAGACCATCTTTTTTCCTCTCCTTTCACAATTTTGCTGTTTGAAGATGGGTCTATCTAAACTGCAAAGTCTGGAACTGGATCTGAACTTTACCAAACTTTGGAAGTGTTTGGTCTAGGGTTTGGTTCAGACCCATTACTAACTTAATTAGAATAACTATCCATTGTTCTACTTAATTCCTGATATGTACTGTAGATTCCAGTACTGCAACAGAGAGAAGGAGCAGAATGTCAATGCATGATGCGTTACTAACTAGAACTGAGCAAATAACTGATTTTTCAGTTCAGTGGCCAAACCAATCAACCCAAAATGAAAATTCTTCAGTTTTTCTTGCTGAAATGAAAATCCAACAAAATTTCACTTTGAGCTGAAAATGTTTTGCTTGACTGAAACAAAAAACTTTTTTTTTCCATTTCATTTTGTTTTCAAGTATTTGTTACTCTTTGTTTGTTTCTTTGTTTAACTAAATTTCTAAATGAAATGTCTTTTCAAAACAAAAAGTTGCAATGTTTCATTTTGATTTTTTGAAATGAAACATTTAGATTTTTTCAATAAAAAAAAAGTTTGTGTTTGGCCCAAAATATCTGCCAGATTTGACCCAAATTCACAAATAGTGTCAGTCAACCCCAAACTGCATTTTTCAGCAAATAAACTATTCATTCAAAAAAATTCACCCAGCTAGAGTATACCAAATGATGCCATGTCTTACTGTCAAAGTGATGCTGATTTATGCTTACCAGCTGTAGCTCTGCTGAGGAACATTAAAAATGGGATAATCAGACTTTCAAAAGCCATTTTCTTGACTTACTTGTAGCTTCTTCTCTGGAAAAAAGGGAAGTGTTCTTAGTTTAACTGACGGAGTATTGGAAGAAAAACAAATATACATGATCCATCACATATACAACAAATTTGTCTAAAACTAAGTTCATGAGTAATATAACAAAAATGTAGTGAAGATGGGATTTCCACTGGAAATTTTTTTTATCATCAAAGCATATTTACATGTATAAGGTCATAATCCAGGAGTTTTACTGGCAAGGTTCATATCAGTTGGAGAGAACGGTTGTTTTTCCATCCACTATTTATATTTCATGTTAGATGTTCTATATCATTTCTTTTTGACTCATATCTGATTAAGTACTTTACATTATAAAATGCTGCTCATTCTAGCTATAGATGCATCCAAAGTATAGACCTGATCTTGCAAACCTTAATTATTGGGTGCTTGGGCTTTCCATCATGACTATGGTGTTTGAAGTCAATGGAAATTTTGCAAATGACTTCAATGAACATAAGATCAAGCCCATAGTTTGGACGCATCTGTAGTTATAGATAAAAATACAAAAATCTGTTGGCAAACCAGGAAGCATGCCAGCTGTCTTCAATTTTCTTCATATTAGATTTTATTTCAACATGCCTCAGACACATAACTTATTTCTTCTTCTTCTTTGAAGGTAATTTTCCAACCTTTGAGAGCCAGTATTACCTGCTGCCCTGACTGGATTCTTCTTCAGGAGGACAGAATGAGAGTATTTTCTTTTAAAATATTCCAGTAATAATGAAATACTAAATTGGTAAGAAGGCAAAAACCTATTTCCATAGGACAATACCTAGCCCAAATTCATCTCCACAGAAGCTGGGCTATTGTGGCTTCGGCTCCTGAGCTACTAGGCATGGAGAGCTTGTTCCCACTCATTGAAATTAAAAGGAGAACTTCCATTACATTCAACAGGAGCAGGCCCAAAGTCTGCTACCTTTTCCAAGGTGGTACCTCCACTTTGTAGCCTTACATAAATGTCCTATTCCCATGAGTGAAATCACAGCATGTACATTGAAGCACCTGATTTCCTGAAGTGCTGGGACCACTTGTTCTTCCCTGTTTGAGTCACGTCCGGTTAGCTAGGGAAGAAATGTGAAAGTTGCCTACACTCAAACCAGTAATTAGCTAAAAGAGTGGCTCTCACCTTTCCAGACTACTGTACCCCTTTCAGGAGTCTGATTTGTCTTGCGTAACCCAAGTTTCAGCTCACTGAAAAACTACTTGCTTACAGAATCGGACATAAAAATACAAAAGTGTCACAGCACACTATTAGTGAAAATTTGCTTATTTTCCTTTTTACCATATAATTATAAAATAAATCAACTGGAATATAAATATTGCACTTACACTTCAGTGTATAGTATATAGAGCAGTACAAACAAGTCATTGTCTGTATAAAATTTAAGTTTGTACTGACTTAGCTAGTGCTTTTTAAAACAAGGCAAATATCTATATGAGTTGATGTACCTCTGCATACCCCCAGGGGTATGTGTACACCAGGCTGAGAACTACTGAGCTAAAAAACAAAAGTTACATGAATAATAAGGTTCCATACTCTATCCTGAATTGAATATAAAGACTCAGGGATTATGCATAAAAACTAATGCAAGATTTGTTCGTTGTTTAATTCTTTGTGTTTATATCAGGTTGCATATCTTCTAGCTGAACCTTTTTTTCTCTAGAGGCAGGCATCCTAACCCGGTGAGATACAAAAAATCATAGACAGCCTTTGAAAAGTGTAGTGAAAATGTGGACAGCTACCTAAGCTTTGAAACTGAAATCTGACAATTTATGGTTCTTAAATCCTATTCCTTTTTAGCAGATCACACCAGCATGATGAGTGGAACTTCTGATACAGAATCAGGGGCACCATTTAATATCTACTCTATTTAAACCTCACTTTCTCATCCATTCCTTTAGTAGCACAGTTTTGTTGCTGCTGCTGTTGTTTTTCCTTCTTAGCAGCACATTTTAAGAGTTTCCACTCTTGATTCAAACTATTCTTTGAAATAGGCAGAAGAGTGTTCAGGGAGGTTAAGGTACAGAGTGGTATGCAAAATACTTCATAATATCTGGACTTGTGACTAATAGTTGTTCCTCATAGGCAAGACACACTCAATCTCAGACTGCTAGACCTGAATGCTTCTCTTGGGTTTCTTCCACTCATGCTAGCAAATTGTAGCACCTGAGCCACGTTATCTGCAACCATCTTCATGTCACAATCAGGAAAAATGTGGGAGGGAATTGTTTCCACTGGCATTTGTCTTATAAAAAGAGATTCTTTCAAAAAAGAGGAAGAAGTTGTGATGTTCAGAAAGCAATGAAAAAAACTATTTTTAAAATTTGGTACTAGAACTAACCAAGGGAACATTTCCTGTCAATAAAACATCAGGTCCGATATCTGAAGAATGCAGGAAAACTCACCAGACTAAGTGACATGTTAATAGCAGGGAATGACAGGTTTCCAGATGAAACTAGAAAAAAACAATTCTCATTACTTTATATTAGGCCTCAATCCAGCAAAGCATTTAAACATATGCTTAAAATTATGCATACTCGTGAGCATTTTGCTGAATTGAGACTTTAAAGACTGAAGAGGGAAGAATACTCAGCGGCTCTGTGTGAACTGCAGACTTGAGGGGGACACTAGAAGAGGCAAGGGAGTTTAAATCTCTTTAACAGCACCGATTCGCTGCCCAATGGATAATATGCAGTCAAGAAGTTAGCATTTCTGAATTGGTGAATAAGGGACCTGCAATCCAAATTTCTTAGTAAGTGACCATTCCTGCTGCCGTTACAATGGTTTTAAGGAGAATATAACATACCAGAGCCTTGGGGTATGTTATATTCCTTGTTGCATGGCACTCGCTGGCCTGAATAAACTAGCCCAGGGGTGGGCAAGCTGAGACCTGGGGGCCGCATCCGGCCATCCAGATGTTTTAATCTGGCCCTGAAGCTCCCACTGGGGAGCGGGGTCCAGGGCTTGCCCCGCTCCAGCACTCCAGGCAGGGACTGGGGTCAGGGGTTTGCCCCACTCTGTGTGGCTCCTGGAAGCAGTAGCATGTCTCCCTTCTGGCTCCTACATGTAGGGACAGCCAGGGGGCTTCACACGCTGCCCCCGCCCAAGCACCTGTGAACGGGGCAGCATGCAGTGCTGCCTGGCTGCGCCTCCACATAGGAGCCCAAGGGAGGACATGCCGCTGCTTCTGGGAGCTGCTTGAGGTAAGTGCTGCCCAGAGCCTGCACCCTTGACCCCCTCCTGCACCCCAACCCCCCTGACCCAGCCCTGATTGCCCTCCCACCCTCTGAACCCCTCAGTCCCAGATCAAAGTATCCTCCTGCACCCCCAACCTCTCATTCCCAATCCCACCCCAGAGCCCACACCCCCAGCTGGAGCCCTTCCCCTCCCCTCTGCACCCCAACCCCAGCCCAGAGCCCCTTCCCGCACCCTGAACTCCTCATTTCTGGCCCCACCCCAGAGCCTGCACCCCCAGCCGGAGCCCACACCACAACCCCCAATTTCGTGAGGATTCATGGCCCCCCATACAATTTCCATACCCAGATGTGGCCCTCGGGCCAAAAAGTTTGCCCACCCCTAAACGAGCCCTTCTATAAGCCAGTCTGATTCTGTGACATTTCTAGGTGCAAAGGCTCAGCAAAGACAGTCACAATGAGGTCTCAGAGCTACCAGCTGTTCAATAGTGTGTCATAGTATATATGTAGGTTATCGATCCGGTAAGTGGAAGCCAAACTTTGAAAGGAGAAAAAATGAATCATCTGTGCCGGGGAAATTACGGAATGAGCAGTTAGGAAACTGATAGTGAGCTGGGGCGGGGGTCCGGGGGGATTCCCCTGGCTCATACACACTGAAAACCTTGCTTACGGGCTCTGAGACAGGCAAGCAGCATATTGTCTCAAATCAGTTCGGATTCTACAAGCGAATTCTATCAGTTCGGATTCTACAAGCGAATACATCTCCACGGATCTGCGCTCGCACAGGGGACCGCGGCAGCGGGGCTCTCTGCTCCACGGCGAGCCAGCCGCCTCCTGCCCCTGCTTCGCTCGGCGGGGCCCAGGAGCGTTCCGCCTTCCCGGCGAGGGCGGGGGGCTGCAGGACGGGCTAGCTCGGGCTGCCACCTCGCTGAAGAAGTTGCGGTGGTTTTGGCCCGGCCCGGCCTGGGCAGAGGCGGGGGGGTGCCCTAGCGACAGAGCCTCGCTGTAGGTTCAGCGGCGCCCTCTCAGCACCAAAGGGCTTCACCCACCCGCCATCCCCAGCCCGGGAACTCGCTCTCTCACCGGCTCCTACGGTGGTGGCAGCGCCTCGGAGCGGGGAGCGGCCAAGGGGGAGAAACCCGGCCTGACAGGGAGACGCGCTTCACGCGCGGGCCGGGAGGAGAAGCGCCCTGGGCAGGGAGGGGAAGCGCCGAGCGCCCCGGGAACAGCAGAGGCGCCCGGGCAGGGAGCGGGCCCCGGGGGCCGAGCCTCTGGGGCTGCCAGCCAGGAAGGAGCCGCCTGCACGGCGGCGGCAAAGCGCCCGCCTCCTGCCGAGGCTCCGGGCGTCACCGGGGGGCGTCCCAGCCAGAGCGCCGCTGCCTGCCCCGGGCAACGCGCCCCGCTAGGCGCCGGGCTGCTGCTAAGGCGGGAACTGCAGACCGCGGGCAGCCCGGACCAGCCGCGCTTTGCTCCGCGGAGCCCTGGCCTCTGCGGCCGCTCTCAATGCCAAGGGGCCCCGGCCTGGGCCCGGCACCACTTGCTTTACCGATTAACGTTACAGGCTGCGTTATTATGCGGTGTTATTAGCCCACCACGTCCAGCTGGGGAAACTGAGGGCCAGTCTCCACCCGAGTACAGGCCAGTCAGGGCCCCCGACTTGACTGGACGTGGCAGTGCAGGCTTGGGTCTCAGCCACAGCAGCTGTTCGCACCGAGGCAGGGGCCAGTGCCGCTCGACCCGGGTCTGGGACTCCAGCCTCCTGGAGCTGGAGGGCTGGAAGGGACGCTGAGGACTCGTCCAGACCTAGGGTGGCCAACTTCCCAACGTCTCAAAGCCGAGCACCCCCACCCCAAGGCTCAACTCACCATAAAGAGAAGAGGGAGGCGGAAGGGGGACCGTGTCTCTCCTGCTCCGGCCAGCAGCAGCTGGAGGCAAAGAGTTCTCAGGGAGCTTCCTGCAGCCGTGGGAGGTTCCTGGAGGTATGTCTGACCAGGCCCCGGGCAGCAGCCTGTACAGAAGAAGCATCCTCCCCAGCCAGGCTGGGAGGGGACTAGCGGCAGAGGTGCCTCCAGCTCTGCCCCTCCCTGGCTCTGGGGCCAGCGCTTGGGGGCTAAAGGGGCTTTGGGCTGGTGGGAGCAGGGGCACAACAGATTTGCGGTGGCTGGACTTTTGGTGTCCGGTCAATACTTCTGACCAGAGACTGTACGGGTCCCCTTAAAACCGGACTTTCCCGTCAAAAACTGGACCCCAGGCAACCCTATCAAGGTCAGACCCCAGTGCTGAGGCAGGACCAAGTAAATTAACACCATCCCTGACATGTGTTTTGCTAACTTATTCTTAAAACCCTCCGCTGACGGGTTTCACAACCTCCCATGGAAACCTATTCCAATGCTTAACTATCCTTAGCGTTAGAAAGTTTTTCCTAAACCCTTGCTGCAAATTAAGCCCATTACTTCAGTGGACATGGAGAACTATTGATCATCGTGCTCTTTACAACAGCCCTTAATATATGTGAAGACTGTTTTCAGGTTCCCCCTCAGGCTTCTTTTCTCAAGACTAAACATGCCCAGATTTTTTAACCTTTCCTCATAGGTCATATTTTCTAAACCGTTTTATCATCTTTGCTGTTCTCCTCTGGGACGCTCCAATTTGTTCTTTTTTCTTGAAGCATGGCATCCAGAACTAGATACGGTACTCCAGCTGAGCCCTCACCAGTGCCAAGCAGAACAGGAAAATTACATATCTGGTCTTACATTCAACGTTCCTCTTTCCATCCCAGAATGATATTAGCCTTTTTTGCAGCTGCATCACATTGTTGACTCATATTCAATTTGTGATCCATTGTAACCCCCAAATCATTTGCAGCGATACTACTGCCTAGCTAGTTATTCCCCATTTTGTAGTTGTGCATGTGATTTTTCCTTCGTCAGTGAAGCACTTTGCACTTGTCTTTGTTGAATTTCATCTTGTTCATTTCAGACCAGTTCTCCAATTTGTCAAAGTCATTTTTATAAGCATACTCTCCACTCCATTATCCAAGTCATTAATAAAAATATTGAATAGTACAGGACAGATCCTTGTGGGAGCTCAAGAAATATACACAGTCCTCCCAGTTTGACAACAAACCATTGATAACTACTCTTTGAGTATAGTGTTTCAACAAGATGTGTGTCCACTTTATAGTAATTTCATATAGACCACATTTCGCTAGTTTGGTTATGAGAATGTCATGGGATTGTGTAAAAAGACTTACTAAAATCAGGCTATATCATGTCTATTGCTTATTCCCATCCACTAGGCCAGTAACCGTATCAAAGTTATACTAAAAGTTTGCCTACACTTAAAACACAACAGCAGCACAGCTGTGCCACTGTAGTGCTTCAATATAGATAATAGCTACACGGACGGGACTGGTTCTTCCCTCTGCATAGGTAATCCACCTCCTCAAAAGGCAGTAGCTAGGTTGATGAAAGAATTCTTCCATCAACCTAGCTCTGTCTACACAGGGACTTAAGTCATCTGAATTATGCTGCTCTGGGGTGTGGATTTTTCACATTCCTGATCAACGTAGTTAAACCATCTTAATTTTCTAGTGCAGGCCAGGCCTAAAGTATTGACAGGACCTAAAAAACAGAGAAACTTAAACATTTAGACAGGTCTGTCACCATTGGTCTAGCATGGATGCTAGCAATAGTGGAAACTGTAATACAGATGGCCGTGTCATCTAGTGCATGGCTACACTGGAAACTTCAAAGTGCTGCCACAGGAACACTCCCGTGGCAGTGCTTTGAAGTGCGAGTGTGGTTGCGGGCGAGCGCCGGGAGAGAGCTCTCCCAGCGTTCCTTGTAATCCACCTCCATGAGGGGATGAGCTCCGAGCACTTGGTGCACGGCTCCCAGCACTTGAAGCCTGTCTGCACAGGCACTTTAAAGCACTCAGACTTGCTGCTCTCAGGGGGGTGATTTTTCACGCCCCAGAGCCAGCAAGTTAGAGCGCTATAAAATGTAAGTGTAAAGAAGCCCTTAGACCTGCTCTGAGCAGGAGTAGATTACACAATGGTCAAATGGCCTGTGGTCAGTCTACACCTCCCCAAGCAGCTTAGGTCATGGTCAATGTAATCGGGTCGACACAGTGATAGAGTAGATACTGTGTTACTTATGTCAGCTGTTACTGGCCTCCAGGAGCTGTCCCACAATGCCCCACACTGACAGCTCTGGACACTGTTGTGAATTCCGCTAGGGGTCCCGGGGTCAGGTAGACAGAAAGCCATCTCTCCTCTTTAAAGCCCTGCAAATTTTTGAAATTTCTTTTTGTGGTTGCCCAACTTGGTGAGTACACCTAGCAACTCTCCATTGTTGAGTGCAACTGCCCAGCCGACCATGCCAGCTACACGCTGCAGATGTGCTCCTGCCTGGAGTACATAGGACGTATCGGCTCTCCTGGGCCTGTGGGGAGAAGAGGCTGTGCAGGCACAGCTCCAACCCAACAGTAGAAACGTGGACATCTACGAGCGGATTGCTCAGGGGATGCAGGAGAAGGGGTATGACAGGGACCAGCAGCAGTGCCGCATGAAAGCCCAGGAGCTGAGCAAGCATACGAGAAGGCCAGGAAGGCCAACAATCGATCCAATGCTGACCTGCAGACCAGCCGCTTTTACATAGAACTGCAAGCCATCCTCGTTGGAGACCCCACCACCATGTCCAACAGCACCGTGAGTATTTCCGAAGAGCCCGAATCACAGGCCCCTGCCTTGAGTAGGGAAGAAGAGGAGGAGGAGCATTGGAGACAGGCGACTGGGGAAATCCAGCTGCGCAGTGAGCTAGAACATGTTTTTGAGGGTGAGCCTCATGCAGGGGAAGGAACCTCTGGTAAGTATGCAGTTTGCTTTGAAATTACATATATGGAACCCCCGAAGTAGCAGGATACATCTGTTAATTTACTCTTCTTTTACTTGTGCTAGAAAAGGTAGTGAAAAAATTAAGAGAAGTAGAGTTGCTATCTACTTTTCATTCCCCTCTAGGGTTAGGCAGAGGGGGCCACACAGAGCAGTTTGTTTATGTGGACCAGGATGTCCTATGAATCCTTCATAGGATTCTAGATGAAACTTTCTGCAGTTCTCTGCTGTAGGTTTCTGGGAGGGCTGCCTTATTTCTTCTGCTGCGGAACGACACTTTCCCACACCATTCAGCAATTCAGGCACCATTGCAATACACAGGATAGCAGCATATGTGCCCAGGGAGCATCAGGGCGCCAGCACCAGCTGTGCTTTCTCTGCCTCTGTTACCCTCAGGAGTGAGATATCAGCTAAAATTACCTGTGTCAAATGGTGCCGGTATTCAGTTCTATTGCCCTATACAACCATAATTATGCCAGCAAGCTATTCCACCCTCATTTTCCCAACACTCCGCCCCGCCTCCCTCCCCCACGTTCTGTCAATCCCAAACAGAAGTGAAAATGTGGTGCTTGCAACTTTTGGGGAATGAGGGGAGTTCAGTGTCTTACGTTTCAGTTTCTGTCATGAATACACTGACAATGGTGCCTACGTGTGCTGTGTCTGCAGCTGCTGACATTGTAGCCATCAGTATCTCCACCTCCACACCCTCAGAATGACTAAGCCAGACAAAGAGGGAAAAGAAGAGGACTTGGGATGACATGTTCCAGGAGATCCTGCAAGCCAGTCCTGCATCAGAGAACGAGACCAGGACCTGGAGGATCACACTGGCAGACAGCCTGGAGAAGGACAGAGTGGGGAAGAGAAAGGAGCAGGAAAAGGAGAGGGAGGTGTAGCAGGACATGCTTGCGCTTTTCAAACAGAACAGAGATTCTGCAGACTTTGGTGGATCTGCAGGTTCAACAATCCTGTGCTCACCTCTCTCTGCAGTCCATAGAGATCTCAATATTGGGACCTCCCTATACCCCCCTCCAACATTCCGCGTAACCTCAGTGGTCAGCGCACCATGCTCACCACTCCACCTAAGGGGACTTTAAAGACAATCACAGCTTCACATACAGTGACCTGTGAAAGCCATTGTTGATGTAGGTGTACCTGAAATTGAGTTTTTCTTGCCCCTTCATAAGTTCTGTTCCCTTAATTTATCAAGTTTAAAACGTTTTTTTAATTGCCTGGTTCATGTTACAGCATAAAATTCTATTTTTGGAACAAAATTAATCTTTATTAATTATTAATTATTATTAAATAATATTATTATTTAATCTTTATATGCTGTCTGGTGCTGAACTGGTCTGACACCCACCAATTAACTATTACTTCATTTTGTCACAGAACCCATAACATCATTCACAGACAATATTAACAGGTGCATTGACAATGTTATATTCCTACATACAGAGCAGACACTGCAAGATTCATACCAGGGTGCAAAAGAGCAAGGCCAGGTACAGCACACTACAACAACACACACTACTCTGTCTCACTATTAAAATGGTCTTTCAAAGCCTGCCTGAGCCAGATAGCTCTGCATTGAGCGCTTCTAACAGCCCTTGTATCTGGCTGTTCAAATTCAGCAGACAGCTGCTCCATCTCTGTCCTCCACCCCAGCAGACACATTTCCCCCTTTGCTTCACAGATATTATTCAGGACACAGCAGGCAGCTATAATCATTGGGATATTTTTCTCACTGAGGCCCAATCTTGTAAGAAAACGATGCCAGCAACCCTGCAAATGACCAAAGGCACATTCAGCTGTTATCCTGCACCTTCTGAGCATGTATAGTTGAAGTGTTCCTTGGTGCCGTTGAAGTGGCCAGTATATGGCTTCATGAAGCGTGGGAGCAAGGGTCTTCCAGGATCACTACTAACATTTCAACATTCCCAATGGTAATCTGACGGTTGCAAAAAAAAAGTCCCTGCTTGCAGCATTCTGAACAGTCCTGTGTTCTTAAAGATGCACACATCATATACCTTCCCTGACCAGCCCACACTGATGTCGGTAAAGTGTCCCTGGTGATCCACCAGTGCCTGCATTACCATAGAAAAGTAGCCTTTTCTGTTGATGTACTCTGTGACGAGGTGGTCTGGTGCTAAAATAGGGATATGCATGCCATTTATCACCCCTCGACGTTAAGGAACCCCATTGCTGCATAATCATCCACCATGTCCTGCACATTGCCCAGAGTCACAGTCCTGCATAACAGGAGGCAATTAATGGCACTATACACTTGCATGACAATGTCCCTTGCAGTGGATTTCCTGACTTCAAATTGATTCCTGACTGGTCGGTAGCAATCTGGCATTGCAAGTTTCCATTGTGCAATCGCCACTCGCTTTTCAATTGTTAATGTGCCTCTCATTTTGGTGTCCCTTTGCAGGAAGGCTGGGGCAAGTTTGGCAGGAATGTGGCCTTGCGCAGCCAAAAGTTCTGCAGCCTCTGCTCGTTATTCCAAACCTGCATGACAATGCAATCCTACCAGTCAGTGTTTGTTTCTTGGGCCCAGAACCAGCACTCCATCTCCAGCTGCTTCATGAATGCCACTAACAACTTTAAATTGTTTCTTTCTGTGTGCCACAGCAACCTAACCTCCAAGGAACCATCATGCTCCTCACGGCTCCTCTTGTGGCTCTGCAAATACTGGAGGATCATGCACCCTCTGCTTGCAACGCTCATGACAATAGTGCAGAGCTGCGCACGCTCCATGCTTCTGTCGGAAATGGCAAACAGTGGGGAGGGACACACAAGTTTGTGCAGTTTTTGAAAAGAAGGTGTAATATACTATGGGAGGCAGATGAAATTATGGGATGGAGAACACTGCATTATGGGAAATTGATCGCATGCTTTCAATTACCCCTGGTTGGCATTGCAAAAACTTTCCAAAACATGCTGTGCTGGATGGTGGCAAGTTGCACAGTGGAATACCTATCTACACTGCACTGCTCTGCTCTCTGCATTGATATAAGAACTCCTGGTGAGGATATGCGCTGCTGACACAAGGTGCAAAGTGTTGAAATGTACAAGTGATGTAATAACTGCGACAGCTGTATGCCAACCTAACTGAGGTTGACATAATTTTGTAGTGTAGATTTGGCCTCAGTATAAGTGACTTACTCGGGGCTTGTCTACACAGGAAAGTTATACTAGTATAAGCTAAAATGAAATTAAACCAATATAGTTATACCAGCATAACTCCCAGGATGGACACATTCCAGTATAAGATAGCCAGTTTTAGCTTACGTCATTTGGGAAGCTGTTTAAGCTACATTTTAAAAAATCCACCCATATATCAGAATAAGAATTTCCCCACAGAGGGAGACTAGTATAACCATACCAGTATAACTATACTGGTTTAACTGGTAAAACTTTACCATGTAGACACAAGGCCAGATATATAAAGGTATTTAGGCACCTAAAGATGCAGATATGTGCCTAAGTCAACTGCTTAAGCACCACTGACATTTTCAGAGCAACACCAAAGTTCCCAAGGCACCTATTTTCCCACCTGTCGGTACCTATTGACATTTCAAAGGACAACCAGTATGCAATGGCAAAGGGCCATGGCCATAGGATCTGGGGCTCATACGTAGGTGCAGTCCCAGCCTGAACCATCAGAACATCTGCCACCTTTCAGTCCCCTAGCTGAAAGAGAATCCCCTGAGTGCCTATTTGGCCTTTTCAACCTAGGTGGCTGCATGCCTGTCTCACTGTAGGCATGGAGGGATTAAACCTGACACCTGTCACCTGCCATGGCCTGCATCAGGAAAGCCACATGTGGGCCACTAATAGGTGAGTGGCAGCAATAAGCCCATTCAAAAGACACAAGATGGGAAGGAACTTCAGGGTGAACGTGAGAGTTATTGGCATGAGCCAGAGAAATAGACGTGTATGAGGAAACATTTTTGAGTTTGGCAGAGTTTAGTTGCTCAGGGATGGGGATTGGGTTAGGTGATCGGGGGGTAGTGGAACATAGCAGGGGAAGAGAAGAGTGTAGGGAAAGCTCAGGTAGTCAGATAAGGTGGGGCAGGTGGAACCCAGCCAGGTAGGGCCAGGAAGCGGGGAGGGAATTCTCAGGAAGTGGGAAAAGGGCTGGGTCAGAGCTAGCAAGCAGGGAGGATCACCAGTGGATGGAAGAGGGAGTAAGAAGGGGGCTGGACTGCTTGGTTGAGGCGGAGAGGCCAGAGAGCAGAAAATCATTTGGAACAGCTACATAGTGCTATTCCTAATAGAGATGAAAGCGACAGTGCGAATGGAGACAAGTGCTGAGCTGGAGGGGGCATGGAGATATCCATACCCACACCCTCACACCTCCCAGCAGCTTCCTTGGGCTACCTGAGTAAGTCTGCATACAGAGATATAGGCTGACCCAGAAGTCCATCCATGACCTCTGCAAATTGCCCAACAATAATCTCTACACCATCCTACAATGGAGCCAGGCACTCCTAGAGCCCATCAGGGTCACCCCTGCCTTGGGTATTCTGGCTACTGGATCATTACAGAGACTCATAGGCCAGACCACAAGAATAATCCAGTCCACTGCCTCCTACATAGTGCACCAATTCCTGAGGTCCTGCTGAACTACACCCTTGACTACATCTGTTTCCCAATGCATAGTCAAATGCATCAGAGGAATAAGTGGGCATTTGATAGGTTTGTCACTGCATTTCCCATCTGTCCTCAGAGTTGAGGGTGGCACTTACGTCACCATAAGGAAGCTGAGCATAGATGTATACACTTATATCAATAGATATACAACGTACACTCTCAACACAATGGCTGACTGCAATGCACAACTCCTGTTCACGGATGTCATGGCCTGGATCCTGCTATGACTCTCACATCTGGGCGATATCAGGACTCTCAAGGCACTTCATCAAAGAGGAGTTCCCAGCAGGGTGGCTGCTAGATAGGAAATTCACACACACCCTCGCCTCACACACACACAGCACATCACCCCTTCCTTCCGTGACCAAGCATACCTTATATGAGCACCCCTCACCCCAGCTTAAACAATGCCTGCCACAACCATCCCAGCCCATTGCCAATCACTACAGCGCAAGAGATGCATAACGATATGAGTTCTTTCCCCTTGCTTCACATTTTCCTTCACAGGAGATAGACAATATCATAGGTGCCAACTCCATGGGAACTCTGGGGCTGGAGCACCCACGGAAAAAAACAGTGGGTGCTCAGCACCCACCAGCCACCCACCAACCAATCAGCCGTTCAGTGGACCCCACCAATCAGCTCCTCCCTCTTCTCCCCCAGCGCCTACCACCCACCGCCAATTAGCTGTTCAGTGCTAGGCGGGAGGCGCTGGGGCGGGGAGGAGTGGGACAGGAAGAAACAGAGCAAGGGTGGGGCCTGGGGCGGAGCGGGGGTGAAGCACCCCAGGGAAAGCTGAAAGTTGGTACCTGTGGACAATATCCCACACAATCATGGCTCATGATGCCATTGTCAACCCTCAGACTGAAGCCAAAACCCATTATCATCATGCCCACTAAACCACTTGGCCAGCAATAGTGAGAGAGCCTTTGGCATCCTAAAGATTCAGTGGAGGTGTCTCCATCTGTCTGGTGGCACACTGCCAGGTAGGTCAATGGGATATTCCTGGCATGCTCATCTTGCATACTATAGTAGCGCAACACGAAATACCTGTAATGTATAGGAATTGGGAAGTACCCCTTTAAATAGTTGGGAAGCCATGTAGTGGGCCTCCCTGTCTTCTATTGCAGAAGCTACTAAGTGCTTATGGTATGGAGCAACAATGTATATATATTAAAAACATTTATTTGGAACACAACTGTGTCTGTGTGGTTTCCTCATAGTCTTAATGTTTGTGTAGAGAGGGAAGACACATCTCTATCTATAATGTGAGGAGAAGGGGGTGCATTAGGGGATGTTCTCTGCAAACCACTGCTCATTTTTTTAGATTTTTGGGCTGGTGGCAGCAATCGCAGCATGTTTGGAGCACTGCGCCAGTGCAGGACCTGCTTGGAAAGATGGGGTGGGATGGGGTCACCCAACCCCGCTCTGACCTCACATGTACGACTGGGTCATTACCATATCGGAGCAGGACTTCCAGAGATAGATTGGTTCAATTGACCCTGAGTAGGCTGCTGGAAGGGAGGGGGTCAGGGTTACAGACCCAGGGGTTAGATTTACAAAGGTGATTGTGTTCCGGGGGCAAGGAATAGACACACAAGGGTGCTAGCATGGTGGGTAAGGACTGGTTAAAGAGAAGGGATTGGGTGCTTTGGCATGGCCTGAGAAACAGAGGTACATGGGGGCTAAGGAAAGGCATAGGTACAGGTTCTTGGTGGGTTACCAGGATGTGTCACATGGTAGGGAAGGACTGGCTTAGGGCATGTCCATACAGCAAGTTAGCACATGGCATCCTGGGGTGTAAATCTACAGTGCTCCAAGGTACCATGCACTAACTGCCACATGGACCTTGCTGCTGAGCACTAAAAGCTCTCTAGTGTGTTTTGCGTACCGCTGTTTCAAATCAGAGTAGCTCAAAGTGCACTAGGGAATTTTTACTGCACTCCCTGTGGACAGTTACTGTGCAGCCTTCTGGAGTGCTGTAGATTTACAACCCAGCTTGCCATGCTCTAACTCTACCTAAAAACAAGTCCTTAGTCTGCAGGAGACGTTGAGTGGTGGTGACAGGCTAGTTCACTGATGGACTGCACTGAGGGAAGAATGGGCCAAAGCAGGAGCATGTGCTTGATGCTGAATCTATGCATGGATGGGTGCCCCATCAGGAGAAACACACGACAATAGGTACAAGGTGGTTGGTAGTGTGCCTGGGTCTGTGATATCATCCAGAGCCTCAGTCTGGCTCTCCTACTTATCATGCATAGCAATAATGGCCTGTCACACCCCACACAACTGACCACAGATCTGACCCTTGGCTGCATTAATAGTCCTGATTTTGATCTCACAGTGAGTTCTCATTTACACTAGTGTCAGAGAAGAATCAAGTCCAATGTTCTGAGTCCACAGAGAACACAACTGCCTTATAACAGAAAAGCAACCTGACTATAGCAAATAATCCACTCTTCAGGACTGCAACATGATCTGATCATCATGAAAATCAAACTGAGACTGAAAAATGTACCACATTGAGACAGCCATGGTCACCTGATTAAACATCTCATGGACGTTATTTGCTTTAAATTAGTTTTCACACCATTTTTTTCTTTTCTATTCAAGATTCTTTTCTATCTAAGCAGAAGGGCTAACTTTTAAAACTGGAATGTGAGAACTTAGTTGCAAAACAACTTCTGTGTTAAATAACAACACATCCTAGAGTCATGACCACAGGAAAAAACAGTTCTTTGCCTTTAGCCTGCAATATGCGGTTAGTCTATCCTCCCATCTCTGCATCTAGTCATTTCTCAGTCTCAAGTAGGCATTAACTCATGTTGAAGGTCTGTTGCAATATTGCCAGCCCCAGGTGTTCTAAAACCAGGTCCCCAACTCATGACAGTGGCTTAATAACCATGAGATTTTAAACAAATAATAAATTATGGGTTCTTTTTATTTGCCTTCTGCTTTCTGACCCTTTAAGGTTCATTTTTTGAGCTTTTCTCCACAACTAGACGGGCTAGAAACTTACTTTTTACAAAATTAATAAATAAAAGCTGAGATTATCACAAAAGAAAATGATTCCCCAAGGCCTAGGCTTTAAGAAAGCCAGCAAATATTACACGAGTTGGTAACATTTTGCTTGAATGAGCCTATCACAAGAGTTTAACTTTTTCAACATATGAATGGATCAGCGACATACAATTCCCTTTGTATATTAACTCTGCTATAAAAAGTCTCTGACTACATTATCTTCAAAATGAAACTTTTCCCAAGGCTGAGAAATAGAGATGCTATTACCACACAAATGATATTTACCCGTTACACTTACCTTCAGCATAGAAAACAGTTCCTTTGGTAGTAAATCACTGCACAACAGAGTCCACAGTGATGTGAATTAAAGTAAGCTGTAACTTTATGGTACCAAATTTATAGTTTTTAGATCATGACAAATATGTGGCATATAGAAAAATACACATCAGAAAATGTGCCTGATTTACCATTGCATTACTGCAGTTTTACTGACATAATTCAAGTGAAATCAATGGCCAGATCCATTGATATGCTGTGGCTGCTTTGTGCTACTCAGCAACGCAAAGTATCGCAACCATGCCAGTGAATCTGGCTCAGTGGAGTTACAACTGTATAAAGCTGGAGTACTGCAGTGGTAAATCAGGCCTCGGGTGTTTAACATGTTTGTACAAGGGTTTATACACATTAAATACATGTAAAGGATACACAGCGTAAATTGTAGTACACAGATTACGAAACCAACTCGGTTCATGTTAGCAGGTATCTCGGGTGAAACTCTGGCTCCACTGAAATCAATGGGAATTTTACCATTAACTTCAACAGGGCCAGTATGTCACTCCTCATTTCTCCATCTCTACCTTCTGTTGCTGCTTCAGCTGGAGCACACCATTGTGAGATGTATCATATCCAAAGATGAGAAGGCACAACTAGTTGTATCACATCATATAACTTCCATGCCTTGGAGGCAAACGACTTTTCTTTTGCAAGGGGTATTTTATTCTTTATTGAGCTAATGGACCTAGTACCTCAAAAGCCCTGTCTGTTCTCTCAGATCCTCAGTACAGATCCTCAGTCAGTGTACCTCCATTGACTTCAATACACCATTCCATTTTACACAAGCTGAGAAACTGACCCGCTGTATTTACTTCTATTAAATGTATGTTAAGCTGACAGCAATCTAACACTGACCTCTATTTAACAATTCCACTCACCCACTAGGTGGGGCTGTGACTCCTCTTCATTACAAACTGAAAAACTGATCAGTTCTGAGATGAATATTTCTTTTTTTTTCCAACACATCTTTCTGAATATTCTGATGAAACACATACTTTGGGATACATACATGACAGATATCTGGGGCAGGAGTTAGTTTATCTTTTTACAAGGCACAGCAGATTCTCTATTTGGAAATAGATATTAAAGTAAAGGGTAAAGGTAAATTTGCCAGGGATCCAATCAAACAGGCACAAACTCAGAAGAAATCTGATCTACAGACAGGCTGAATTTGTTCATTTTCACTGAGGCAAATTAATGTCAAATATATTGTCAAATATAGCTGGTCATGGAAAAAATTTCCACCAAAAAATTTCACCAAAATAGCTGAAAATTTAGACTTTTTGTCAAAAACAAGCAAACAAACAAAAAAAAACACCTGGAAACCAATTGTGAATTTTCAATGAGCTCTACTTAAAAAAGCAAGTAAACTACTATTTATAGATAGAAACAAGTGTGCTGTCTTTCCAACATTCTGACCATTCAAGAAAACCCATTCACACAAGAAAACCCTTCTTATCAATGCAGAAAAAAACCCCTGGACTTTCAGACTCTTCTGTGAGGAACCTTATAACCACATGCTTTTTCAATCACTTGTAAGAATTTCTCTCTTATTTTCTGCATAGCTAGCTCTTTCCCATGTTCACATGCAAAGACACACGTAAGAGGCCCCTATCTTCTTGCAAGAGCTGATAGAAGTCATTGCTTTCTTTTCAAATAAGGAAACCCACAGATTCTTCTCTGCGTTTTACAAGATCTTGCTGGACCAGAATCTGGAATTATTCTTGCAAACTCTCATAAACCTAAGAGAAAAAGATACCTGAAACAATCAAGCACACAAAATATCCCATTTTACTTCAGAATCCAATATCAAGCACAGCCACAGTATTTAAAGCTTCACAATCAATTTTGTTGATTATTTTGAAAATGTAGCAATTTTCATTAAAATCATCTTTCTGTAAATTTAGCTTTAAAATTTTAATTTAACAAATGTTTACAGTGCAATGAAAGTACACTGGAGTGATATTTTCATTTCTTTTTTGACACTACAGCTATAATAAATTCACTATCTATATAAAGAATGTATTTTTATTCACATTTCAAATTTTTATACCAAGCATTCAAAAATACATAAGCAGCAGCATCTAAATCATTTCTTAATTATTATTAGCATGTTCTTATAATTTTATTTATAATGGCATCTCATTGTGTTGTAGGAGCCTCCCAAAAGCAGAAGAGTCCCTGAGCTGAAGAGTTTACAAACTAAGCTTCTAATCCTTCTATCAGATACAAGTCAATGGAGTGCTACAAAAATAGTAGAACCCAGAATCAGAACCAGTTGTAGATATGATGTAGTGAGATGAGAAGACGAGGAGGAGAGTTTAGGGGACAAAAACTAGAGGGACCATCAGTTAGACAACATGATTACTTCACAAAATGATGGAGTAAGGAAGAGGATTTTAGTTTGATACCATTCTTTTAACTTTTATGTAGAGTAAGAAGGATCTATATATTACTCACTAGATACCCCTGAAATTTACAGAAAGCAAACAGGAGCAGACAATTCAAACAGACAAAGTAACAGTATTTAAGAAAACTACCTATTTACACAGCATGGTTGAGTTGCGAAGGCTTGTGTCTGAGTGGCATATGGTACCTCACAAGTTTCCAGAATTTAGAGTTGGATGCATGTGAGCATTCTTGGTGCTTCTCTTTCCATTTTATGGTACCTTGCTGCTTGATGATGTGCCTGAGGGATTCTTGCAAGCCCTCATAGTTCCCAATTGTCTCCATTTCAAGGAGGATCACCTTTATGTTGTTCTGAATGAGGGCACTGTATAAGGCAATCTGGTGTTCATAACCAAATTCCTCATACTGAATTAGCTGAGGCGTTAGAATGATGATCAGTCTCCTGCTTTTCTGTATTCTCATTTCAAATGCATTAGCTTCATCTAATAATGTGCAAAAAATAAATAAATCACAAGATGTGAGATTTCTTTTACGGACTCTGCTGTGTCCAGACCTCTCCGCTCAAGATATATTTTCATTGAAAATAACCTTTGTCTCACATTAATCTGAATTAGTCTCTCATTATGAATAGAAGCTGAAAAGCACACAGTAATCAAGGGTTTTATTTCGAATGATCTCCTTATCTGAAACCTTCATACACTGAGGATTCTTTACTATTGGTGCCCACTATTTACACTGCATTTCTAATTTTGGTGCTTTACATAGTTTTGAAAACCTAAGGTCAAATTCAATGGAGAACTGAGAATTACATCAGAGGTTCTCAAACTGATTCCCATGGAGAACTGGCTGGCTATATGCAGCTCTGAACTGCATATAGCCAGCCTCTCATGTATTTCTTTTTGGGAATGCAGACATATGGTACAGTCAGATCAATAGGCTCTCACTCCTTTGCAACTTACTCCTGGGATTCTGTGAATGATACAAGGATGTTGCAGCATTGGATATGTGATCCTTATCATACCAGTCATTTCTATGCAGAACTCTCTACTATCTATGGGAAATTCTGTTTAAAAATAGATGGAACAATATGATCCAGTTTTATGAAGAAAGAAAAAAAATAGTAAATGATCCTGTACACACACATAGAGCCATACTTTGCTCCTAATCTGTGTGTGCAGTTTTCTGTGTGTGCAATTTCAGTAGACTTTGTGTACAGAGTTCAAGGATATGGTGTGGCCTTTTGTGAATATTATTAGAATTGGGTTGACAAAATGAACACAGACAAATCCATATTAGTGCAAGAAGCATGCTGTCTAGTCTACAAACATATGCAAATCCTAAGGCACACATGCAATAGCTGTATTTTTTGTTAACAAAATCACAGCTAAACTAGGTGTCATACTACTGTAGATCTGAGAGCTGAAATTTCATTTTGGGACATAGGATTTGTCAAACTCGATTTGATCATTGATTCACAAAGTCCAGGATCCTGCTATTATCAGAGATCAATATTTGACATTTCACAGGAAGACAATATCCTCCTGTCATCGGCTGGTGTCATCCACATGTGCCCTCAGCTGGCCAAATATGGACCTACTGGTCCAGTCATGACTATGCTTCTCTTCAAGTTCTCTTCAATTACTGCACGGAAACCTTTTTTCTGTTAAATAACCCCACTGCTGATTTATTTATTAACATTAGAGATAACTCAATTCATCATCTTTAAAGCAGACCTTTGTCCTCTCCTACTTCTCCACACCTGGTTCTTCAGCCACTCAATTACCTTTTCTGGGATGCAGTCCTCAGTTTCCTTCCCAACAGTCAACTGAAAATAATGTTCTCCAATCACAGGAGAGGTGTGCTCTTTTTTTGTTTTGCTTTTTCCTATTTGAATCTCTGCCCTCTCTGGGCCTACCTTCTTTCCTGAAGGGTTTTCAAACAGCTTCCTACTGTTCTTTTTCTGGCCCCTTCTAGAAGTTTATCTTTCCATACAGCCTTTTAAAAGGGGCCAGACACCCTGTGGCACTCCCTATGCATTTGACCAATTATGCAACAGTATACTGACTTGGATAAATAATTTCTTCTCCATCCCTACAGAAAACGCCTTATAGAGTGAGATTTTATTGCCCTTATTTTATCAACCATATCTGTCTAAGATTATCAGCCAACAATTATCCAGTCCTTGTTTTAAATCTAGTCATGGCATTTGACTTTTCCTATGCAGCTGTATTTCAATGATAGAGAGTGCCAATGATGAAGGGACGGAAATCAACTGGAGTCTTAACTCAAAGTTTTCCGAAGACTAGTGATTACATCAGTCCTTTATTACATGGCCAATGAGTACTTGATTAGTGATTTATAGCCAGATCCTGCTACCCTACTCATGCAAGTTATCCCTCAGGGAACATCAGTGTGCATACAATTATGACAAAGAGCAGCAGGATTGAATCCTAAACTGTTAGTCTGTACTTTTTCCCTTTTCAGTTTCTTGTAAAGCTGCTCACATTGGGCTTAGCTGTGGCTTTGCCACAAGTCCTGAGTCTGCTTGTGAGGCAGTGCATAGATACACTGTCCCACAAGCAGACTGTGAACCAGATTGTGCCTTTGGGTACGTCTACACTAGAACTGGTGGTATAATTTCTGGTTTGGCTGACAAACCTGCACAAGCTGTGATTGATCTAGAGTGCTAAAAATAGAAGTGTAGCTGCTGTGGCATAAGCACCAGGACAGGTTAGCCAACTCAAGTATAATCCCACCCAAGACCCCAGATTTGCACTCTAGGCAGCTCATCCTGCCGCCTATGCAGCAATGGCTACACTGCTATTTTTAGCACACTAGCTCAAATCAGAACTAGTGTGAGTATGTCTGCCCAAACTGGAAATTATACCTCTAGCTCCAGTGTAGACACAACTAAAATAGAGTCAAAATCTAGTTCATGGTTCCCCGTTTCTTCAGAAAGGTGGTAAATAATTTGTGCCTCTAATCTGCAGATTACAGTCCCTGGCACACCAGCCAGCAAAAGCTACATCCTCTGGCTCTGCCCATGTGCTTGTCACCCACGTGTTCAGAGGGAGAGTAGCAGCTCCACAGAGGCTACTCTCACACACTGCTGCCCACAAAGTGAGTAACCTGCACAAGAGCATAAAGAGACTTCTTACGCCCCAGTGTGGGCTAATAGCTAGGATCACAATCCGCCCCCAAACCATAAGTCATTCACCGCAAAATAGCTTTTGATCCTTACCTTCCCCCGGCAACATGTCTCGCCCAAAAATACACAGTTTATATCCGTGTTTATTTTCTAGAACATCTGGCAAAATCTGGTGAACAAAATATTCCACAAAATTAGCTTCATTAGTGCGATTTTTGGGATAGATAACATATGCATCGTATATCTTCCCATCTGCAAGTTGAAACAAGGGGAAAGCACATTGCTGTTAGTGTGGATGAAATGTGGTTATTTCAAGAGTTAGAAAAGAAAAATTAATCTTTCGAACTAGATTTAATTAGACCTTTCTGTTAAGCAGAAGCTTGTAAATCAACATATGGGTATTTGTAAACTAAAGAATATCGTTGGCGTTTTACCATTATGCATTGTCATGATTTGGGATCCGGTCCTGCAAACACTGAAGCACATGTGGAAATTTACAGCACTAAGGACTGTCTCCCTAAGTTCAATGATCCAGACTGGTCATATAGTAAGAATTAAACAAACCAACACATGTCAGCATGAAGTCAATATAATTTTCAGCATTTGTTCCTTCAATGGCATCATAAGCCAGTAACGTCCTTTGACATGCTGGGAGCAGACAGTACATTTGAAGTCTTTCTGCTTGTGGAAATTACCCCTCACTCCCATGATACCTCCATGTATCTATGTGAAGGTCCTGTTCACTTAAGATATGGTGTTGCAATCACAGCCAAGGCCTAGTTCAAATTCTCATTGTTTCTATTATGCCCTTCATCTCCTTCAAACATCTCTCCCTTCGTCTCCTTCTCCCCTCTAATCTTAACCATGTTTGGTTTGTTGCCATCTCCTCAATCTGACATCTACTTCCTTTCCTGGACTGGTCTTTCCTCCTTTGACTTCCTCCTAAACAGGGACTCCATTTCCTCCATTTTCTTTTTCCATTTTTAAGTCTCCCACCTGCATTTAACTGTAAATGTACTAATGAACTCTGTATGATGCTTTGGGATATAAAGGAAGGTGCCATGCAAAAGAAAAGTGAATTCCCTTAAGTAAAATAAAGTTCGGTAGAAAAGAAGGAGCATGCAATAAATGAAGATTTGCCAGAATTAACTCAGTGCATATTAACAGGTTGGTTTTACACTAATTTTCATTATGTTTTGCCATAGAGCAGCAATGCCTATATCCTGAAGTTCTTCACTTACATTACCTGTTAAATAAAAAGTGCCTTCTCAAAAGAACCTTTTAAAAAACGGTTACCTGTCTATTATTTATGTATATATTTTTGCTTTGATTTATAAAAGCTGTTCTTCTATTAACAGGTGCCCATTGTATGCACTGGGCACTCTTACAACAATTAATATTGATAGCCTTATATATCATATTTGCAAATTTGCACTGTCCCTCTGGAGTATCAAACAAGAATTTTCTTTGGGTTGAAGTGATTTTTTGCATAATACACTAATAGCACTTACACAAAGCCCATGAGAAGAAAGGACTTTACACAGGGCCTGCAGATGGTTAGGGATCCTATCTAGATGAAACTGACCTCGAGGTTAGTATTTGTACATCAAAATACATACACACACCCATACTAAACTTAGAAAACAGCCTTCATATTTTATAAAGGGCCTGGTTCTCCACTGCCTTGCCAATTAGGTGGCCATTCACACTTGTGCAAAGTAAGCATGCAACACTGCGAGATCAGAATGTTACCACTTTACCCTTATGTTGCCTGGGTATAAATGACTTCACAAAGGGTAACAGAGTGGAGAATCAGTGCATGGATGCAATAAACAGTTATGTAATTAAGCCATTTCAGAACAATTTACCTCTTCTGCTTCCCCCCCCCCATCTTTTGCATAATTCTTACTCACCATCCTGGGTTTTGTAGGGTTTAAATATCCCCCGACACAGTAGGACAATATCAGTTTGGAAAAACTGGTAAAGTATGAGCAAGAGGGCTATTATAACTAACAAAACAAGAATCCCTATCGTTGTGTAGGTGCTGTGATTATCTCCTGCCAAGAAAAAGAAAAAAGATAGTATTAACATTAAAGATACTAATAGCTGGGCCCTGTCTTCTGCCTCTCACACACACCCCAGATAGGATCTTAAGGAGTAAAGGGATTAAAAGAACCTCCGCCAGTGAGCGGTAGTTGATGGGTCCACAAGACCCCACCTTCAGCTCCATTCATGGAGGTTATGTCAGGGAATGTGTGGTGGGGGTGTTACAGTCACTGCATTGAGGGGGCTCCCTGCACTGGCCTGCCTTCCATACATCATTTCAGGCTGGGTGAGGTTTATAAGCCTTTATCTCCAAGGTATAAAGCAGCTACCATACTAAGAAGGCCCACAACATTTGCCCTTTCCCATCAGAGGTGAGGTCAGGGGGTGGGGTGATTGTAGCTGCTGTGCGGAGAGGACCTCACTATCAGCCCCACCCCCATCAGGTGACATCAGGGGACATGGGGTGGGGAATGTGGGATGAGGAGACAGCAGCTGTGCTAAGAGAGATCCTGCCTTAGATTAATGTATTTTTTGCTATATCTCCCCTCAGTACAAGCAGAATAACAATGCTGAGCTACATCTAGCCAGGGGTTCTCAAACTTCATTGCATCATGACCCCCTTCTGACAACAAAAATTACTACACAACCCAGGAGGGGGACCGAAGCGTGAGCCTGCCTGAGCCTCACCGTCCTGGGTGAGGAGGAGACCAAAGCCAAAGCCCAAAGGCTTCAGCCCCAGGCAGGGGGCCTGTAACCTGAGCCCCACCACCCAGGACTGAAGCCCTCGGAGTTTGGCTTCAGCCCCAGGCCCCAGCAAGTCCAATGCCAGGGCTGGAGACCCCCATTAAAAAGGAGTAGGGTTGCTAACCCTCCAGGATTGTCCTGGAGTCTCCAGGAATTAAAGATCAATCTTTAATTAAAGATAATATCATGTGATGAAACCTTCAAGAATTCATCCAACCAAAGTTGGCAACCCTAAAATGCGGTCACGATCCAGTGTGGGGTTCCCACCCACAGTTTAAGAACCACTGATCTATACATTAGCAGTTACTCCTGTGACACAAAATGAGGCAGAAGGAAAATTTCTCTCACATCAGTGTCTATTTTGTTCATGTGTATTAGCCACTGTATGTGAAGCTGTTGAAATAGCTGAAAACATATCTACCACTAACTTTTCGATGCTACAGCTACTTCTACAATTACATTTTATTGCAATACCTGGCTAAGAAGCCTGATTCTTTAGAAATGTAAATTGGACTCCTTGGACCATATCCTCAGCTGGTGTAAATGAGTGTAGCTCCACAAACTTCAGCCTCATGGATTTCAGTGACGTTACACCCATTCACACCAATGACCCCTTAGCTGTTAAAATGTCTGACTCAAAGACAGAGTATGAGTTAGCTAAAAACACGCAAATGAAATCTAAGAAATATTAACAACTCTGGAAACTAGAGAAGGATGGTACAAGTCACTCATGGGAGGATTAATTAAAGACAATATGTACCTCTGTATGAAAGCTGGTGAGTAGATATGAGTTTTATAAGATTAGTAAGATGTCTGTTTGGGGATTTCCCCAAGGATCATAAAGCTAGTACAATTCTATGAATAATTTTCAAAATTCTATGGATGACTTCAACCCTCTCAAGCAAATGTTTTAATACGTTCAGTAAATCCATCACATGCATGAATGATGTCAGTTTTACTATCGGCTAGCCATTAAATGTTATTTGCTATGATAAAAAGAAAAGAGGTGATATTTTCATTTTAAAGAGGTTATTGTATTTCTTGATGTATCAAATGTCACACAGACCTGTAGAAAGAAATTCATGCTTTAACTAGCAGAATTGCTTACTTTGGGCTTCCAGGCCTTGGTTATGTTTCCATCCAAAACACTGGAATAAAGATGGGAAAAAATATTTCTTTTTTTTATTTTGGTGACATTAAAGCTTCTCTTCTTGCAGTGGATCAGTGAAGTAAAAGACAAATTGGATACTGAAGATAAGCTACCCACCTTGTTGGCATTCCAAATTGACTGATTTTGAATTTATTTATAATACTTTTGGTGTATGGGAAGATTTTCAAAAGCACCTAAAATATTTAGATGCACAAGTCCTTTTTTTTTTTTAAACTCCCCCCCTCCCCAAAATAACAATTCTTGTCAGAATTCAGCTATATGAATCTTTGTTCATTGATTTCAATCATGGGTTATTTACCCCTACTTACACAAAATGTATCTTTATAACTAAAATCACCTTTTCCTGTGTGGAACTGAAATATAGATATATATTACCTACTCATAAATGTTTTACAAAACATTATTAAGGTTAGGAAATACCAGAATTAAGATTGCCTGTGCAATCTTAATTCAGCCCTTTTGTGCCTAGGCACTATAAGACATTCTTTACTCACATGCTCACATCCTATTTTTTCCACATGATCACAGCCTCATTCTATGCACAGGGTGGATGATGCTCAATTAATGAGCAACTATTTTAATACTGTGTGTTCTCCTCACTGTTCAGTGTGTGGCTCTGGGCCTTATTTGCTGCGCACTAGTCAAACCTGCTCTGAGGAAATTATTAGTTTACTCCTGAACTTTTCTCTGTTGATCATCATTACTGTATCTGAGTGCTTTACAAAACATTAATTCATTAATTTTTACAACACTTCTCTGAGATGAGGGAGTATTATACCCATTTTACAGATGTGGAACTGAGGCTCAGAGACATTAAGATCAGAAGTATCTACTAATTTTGGATGCCCAATTTAAGACACCCAGGATCTGATTTTTCAGAGTATTTAGCATTATAAAGCACTTTTATATGTTCAAAGCATAGCTCCCATTGATTTCAGTTGCCGCTGAGAGTGCTCAGCACTTCTGCAAATCAGACCTCAAGGTCTGAAGTCAAGTACCCAGAAAACAAGGAACACACACTTAATGACCAGCTGTGAAAAGTTCGGTTTACGTGACTTGCCTAATGTCACATAGGAACTTTGTGGCAGAATTAACTAAGACACACTCCTTTTTCCTCCTGCAGTCCCCTGCCTCATTCACTGCACACCTTCCAACATCTGCAACAATTGAGGCAGGGGTCTCACAAACAACAGTCTTCTTCACTAGCTAGAGTAGGTCCAACCTGTGCACTGAAAGAGGCAGAGTTCCTATAGAAAAAACAGTATGTGATCATGTAATTAAAGACTACATAATAATACACCTGAACAAGGGGCTGGATTAAGGCTGTGCAGGCAACCTTAATTCTGGCATTTCCTAACTTTTGAGTGCTCGACTTTGCAACCTTAATAACGTTACTTTAACAATTTTCCTGCTCTCAGTTCAGTAAGAGGCTGCTCAAGACAATCTGCAGCCCTGGCAAAATTTCAGTGTGCTGCTGCCCTCCTTGTGAGCATAGGGCTGCAGAGTTGGGCCAGCTGCCTTTCTGTCATGATAGAAGGGCAACTGGGCCAAATTTCACTGAGTGGCACTCTGTCCTGAAGCATGGGGTTGCAAGCCACTCAAATTTGGCCCAGCCATGCCTCTGGCATGACAGGGGGGTGGCCAAACTAAATCTGCCACCCTAGGCAGCTGCCCAGTTTGCCTATAGCTAGAGCAGCCCCGAAGTTCAGGTGCCTGGACCCAGCCCTGGCCAAGCCGCAGAAGGCTACAGCTTCAATTGAAGGGAAAGTTCTGCTCAGTCCAATGCTCAAGTATGCCCAGTGTGGACTGAATCTGTAAGGAATTTAGCTGCAAAGCTCTTGCAAGTCTCTACTGAGCATATGCAAACTGCAATTTTTTCTAAGGCTTATAACTTGGTCAAATTTGGGAAGATTGTCACAGGAACAGCAAAAGGCACATCATCCCTGACACAAAGGCCACCATATGCCAAATTTCAGTTTCTTGCTCCGAAGCATGGGGCATTAGAACTTCTCAAAGAAAAGGTCACCAAAATTTTCAGCATGGTCAAAACCATGTATTTTCTCCTAACCTCATTTTCAGAAATGGGAAAACCATTTGGGCTGAAATTCCCCCTCACCCCGCAAATCAGCCAGGGGGAGAAACCTGGCATGAAATTTCAGCCTAAATGGTTAACGAGTGACAGTTATAAGCCAGTGAAATGGGAAGCATTGAGCTCTGTTAATAATAGGCAGCACTACCAGACTCACTTATAACACATCTAACTATTGAACTATTGACTCTTAGATCTTTTTCCTCCACATTCATATCCCAGGGCTTTTTAGGAGTTTTCACATTTAAGTATCAAATAATTTGCTTTTCTTAATTGTCATAGAACATTACTGTATTTATCTGTGCATTACCATAGTATATGTAATATTACCATTACTTAGAGAGGGAGTATTGCAAATACCACAATACATTTAATCACTGTGAGAGGTAAACGTCAAGATTTTAAAGGCATCCACTGTTTTGTTTTGGTTTTTTTTGTCATTTTAAACCTTAGAATGCTAACCCTCTTTCATGAAAATCAAGTTCACTTACAAATTAAAAAAAACAAAAACAATTATTTGTTTAAATTCTATAAACAAACACTATTTTCTTGCTTTCTCTTTCATGAGTCTATGCCCTTGTGTTACATTTTAAGCTATAGCCAAGGCAAATTTAAGTAAAACATCTTAGCCTTTTCCAAGGACATTGGGCCGTAACTTAGGATCAAAGTCTTTCCAATCTTAGTTAGGCAGCATTCTGATTGCACTGAAAAAGGAGAGCTAGCTCAGTAAAGATTGAAGATTTGGCCCTTGGTATACAAGTTTCCAGCACAGATATATTTCTACCAAAATAATAATAATAACACAGACAGAAATTGTTAAACCATTTTCTAGTTCCAAATATTTTAAAATAGTTTCCAATGTGATTTATGATCCACCATTTTTCATTATGACAAATATTCACTGGCTAATTTACATCACTGTCAAGTTTTGTTTGTACTTAAATCTAACATCATCTTCATGCAGCAAATTGACTATGTTGTATCTCGCCAGTCCTAAGTACCTGATTCTTCAAAAAGCTTTGCACAGGCAGAGCACCACAGCAATCAATGGGGCTCCATGTGGGCACAGGGATCCATCCACCTGGCACCCTTTGGAGGACTGAGGCTTAGGGATTCGCTTTCACCCCACCCAGACTAATGTACATTTTAAAAAATGATGGAAGAAACATTTCCCAAGGCACAGTTACATTTATAGTGTGTTTTTGTGGAGCAAATCTAGCCCCCTGCTTCATGGAGCAGAACTGGATGTACCTCATATGCATGCCATGGAGTCCTGGCTCTACGGCAGTGCATGGGGGTGGTAGGTAGGAGAAAAATATAGGTAGGCTTTTCCATCCTAACTGCCGCCCAGGGATTTGGAGGGATCGTGAGAATAAATATCTGGCACAGATTGATACAGCGATTAGGCTGACATAGCCTTCCTGGAGCAGCTCCACATCCTGGGGCAGATTTGGTAGGCCGCTGGATCTGGATTTGGCTCTGAATTAATTAGCTAAAAGGAAACATTTGAAATGGAAGAGCTTGTTTTATTCTGATTTACAGTTTCATGGTTTCTTCAGAAGAACGTGAGCCAGAGAGAGACAATGCACTAAAAGGCCAGTTAGAGCAGGGAGGCAACCTAAAAGCATGAGCCCATGAGAAAAAAACATTCAAAAGCCAGAAAAATAAAGAGGCTGAAAATACGCCATCCCTTGTCCCAATAGGGCTGGGATTTAGAGAAATCTGACATGGATTCTACACTCTTGATTTTGTTTTTAGGATTCCTCCTGGGTACAAGGAACATGAAGCAATCAGGCTTCCAATGGCAACAATCCTTCTCATTAGTCAACAATACATAAAGATATAACATAAACAATATTATATACATATATAAAGACTGTTCTGCCCTGAGATCTAAATGTCTAAAAGACAGCTAATAAAAAAAATGGGCCCTATCATCCCAGTTCAGCAAATACAGGAGCCTTATAAGGAGCTGTTGACATCTGTATTTGTGCTGGATACACAAGGACTGTTAAAAAGGTCATAAACTTCCTGTGTTTATGAAGTTTATATGCATCAGACAGAAATCTCCACATTGGGCTTCCTGGAACTATGGGTTCAATTCTCAACAGGGCTGATACAGCCCCTTGTCTTTCTGGGAGAGATAAACTGAGTTCCGTGCAATTTCTGGGCTGGGTACTTGTGAAGACCTTGTACAAGGCGATTCAGGTGTTTCTGGTTACTGAATTATTACTTTACTTCATCCTGCTAAAAACAGCACATTATTAGCTTTTTGTTGTTGTTGGGCTTTTTTAAGTAACAGCTAAAAGCTGTGGGAACATGGCATTGCTGGCTCTTTACAAAACAACACTTGGAGACAGGAGGCGATAAGAAGACAGAACAGGGGACTGGAGAGGGACAGCATGTTAGAAACCAGCCAGAAGATATTTTATAGTGGCTTTTCCAAGTAGCAAAGTTTGGATCCATGTCTGCAATTCACATCCAAATCTATCTTCCAGAGATAAACCTGAGTGCCAGATTCAGTACTGAACTTTCCCAAGAATTTGAGAAAAAATGAATCTGGTGTTCTGGAAGTAGGCCCACCTCCACTCAGCATGATTTTTGTGTCTAGAGAAGTAAATATTTTCTACAGCAGAGAGTGCACAGGGGAAAAGATTTTTTTCCCCACATTATGGGCCTGTCTGTGAATGGGGATGAGAAGACACCAGATCAAGATGAAGGGAGAAATGGAAGATATCACTGAGGACTGTCTATGAAGGTAGAGCCAGAAATGTCCAGGGTGGAACATCTCTGAATGGGCGGGAGGGACAGAGAGATGCCAGAGGCACCCAGTCTGTGAAGAGAAAGGGCAGAATTAAGAGGTATTCAGGCACCCAGTCAGTGAATAGGAAGAGATACTGAGATTGGCCTAACTGGGGAAGAGGAGCAGGAAAAGGGAATTAAGAGATGTGAGGAATAACCTGCCATTGTAGGTGCTCAGAGACCAACATTCCATAAACAGACATTTTGACCAGATAAAACATGTCTGTAAATTGACCTCAGAGGACATCAGAGATGGCTTGTCTGGGAATGGGGAGAACATAAGAACGGCCATACTGGGTCAGAACACTGTCTTCCGACAGTGGCCAATGCCAGATGCTTCAAAGGGAATGAACAAAACAGGCAAGCACTGAGTGATCCAACCCCTGTCATCCACTCCCAGCTTCTGACAGTCAGATACTGCCAGAGGGAATCCTGAGGATGTGGTGATCGCCCTCTCTGGGACAAAGGAGAGGAAGATGGGAGCATCTGGAGGCAGTGGAGCAGCCTGTTGTTCCTGTGAAAAGGGGTCAGGAGACATCAGGAATGTCTTTTCCATGACTTGGGCTTGAGAGAGGAGGAATCAGAAGATATCAGGAACAAACCGTGAATGTGGAGTATGGGATAGACTTGGTGTTTGTATTAGGAGTGTTTGGGCCTGCTGATTGCATGAGAAAGGAGTCTTCTGTTTGTGGGGAAAAGGAAGTAGGAGAAAGTAGGAGAGAGTGGGATGGAGGAAGGGAGCAATATTCACATGGGAGAAAGAACAGTGTGTATGGGGTAGATTAGAGATAGTGATGGAAGGGGACGGCTAGCTTGGGAGGAAGAGTCACTCAGAGGAGTAGTAGTGGTAGAAGATACAGTATACACTGGAAGATCCACACCACATAAGTAGAGGCAGATGGTGGTGAAGACGGGGCGAGGGTGGAAAGGGGTAAGAGGCAGAGAGGTGGTTGAAGGGACTCTTGAGATTCCCAGGAGCTCCTCATTAAAATTCTGGTACTAAAGTGGAAGGACTGTATGCGCAATTTCCCTGCCACTGAAAGAGTTCACCCCCTTCTGGATACTTCCAAATCATCCCACATAGAGCTGACTACATGGTTTTATGTATGTAATGTTGTTGTAGCTGTGTTGGTCCCAGGATATTAGAGACAAGGTGGGTGGGGTAATATGTTTTACTGGACCGATTTCTGTGTAAGTTCAAAAGATTGTCTCTCACACCAACAGAAGTTGGTCACCTTGTCTCTCTTTACATGATTTTATGATATTTGTAATACTATTATGTATAGCATCGGCAGTATGCAAGGATCTTTGGTGACATAAGACGTGTCTGAAAGGCTGATGTATTGCCTTTGGAAGGCACTGGGTTGCACCATGCCCCAGTCATTAAACAAACTAAAAAGGAAAAATCTTTGGGACAGACACGCCAGACCCTCCTACAGATCTTCACACATACTTCAAATCTACATACATTGTGTATATTCTGAGGGAAGGAAATGCAAACATTTCCACTGAAATGAACTTAATCTAAGCATGTTTGCCAAGAGGTGTCACCTCCTTCCTTGGCAGTGACAATGAGAAAGCACTTCTGTTTTACCTGGGGGGAGGAGTGAGGAGGGGGGGCTGGAAGAATAGATTTCCCAATCCCTCCTCACTCCTGCCTGTGAGCACAACCCTCACCCCTTTGTCACCCTTCCACCTGCTAATACAAATTAAGAGGGACACTGTATTTAAGGATAGTCTTGTAGTTAAGGCAATTGACTGGAACCCAGGAGATCTGGGCTCAATTCCAGCTCTGCCACAGACTTCCTGTGTGACTTTGGGCAAGTCATTTAATCCCTCTATAGCTCAGTTCTCCTTTTGTAAAATAGCACTTCTTTCCATCTTGATTGTAAGTTCTCTGAGGCAGGGACAGTCTCTATGTGTTTGTACAGTGCCTAGCACAATGAGGCTCTAATCCTCCATGGAACCTCTCAGCACTCCTGTGATACAAATAATAATAATGGGGGCTTCTTGTGAAAATGTTGGAGGCACGTCACTGGCAGAAGGGGACTGAGCGGAAGAGCCATTAACAATGGGGTAGCAGAGGGCACTGGGAGGCCTGTACCGTGTTGTGGACAGTGGAAGAAAATGGTGAAGGAGGATGATATTGGATTTGTTTAAAAGTCTGCTTGTTTCAGAAAAAAACAACAAGGGAGACATTTTACATGACTTTTATTGCATGGTTATAATTCATCTGGTACAAGAAATCCCTACTGTATCAATGATTAGATTTAAATGCCAGCTACTGTCATTTTACCATAAATATTGTTGAGCCATGTTAGGAAGGAGGGAGGCAGCTACAGCAGAGGATAAGCACTCCTGGAGATGGTACCAGCAGTCAAGAATGACAGAAGTAGGGATCTTGGTGTTAGCAGCAATAGACAGAGGGGGACAGACATCACACACACTGGCAGCAGCAAAGTGGGCACATTCAAGAGCCCTTCATAAACTATTATTGATGACCTATGGATAAAAACAAAATAGGATTTGTCTACAGCAAGGACCAGATACTTAATGATTACATTGCCCAGAATTCAGAGAGACAAAAATTGTTCTTACAGTTTTCAGAGTAACAGCCGTGTTAGTCCGTCTTTGCAAAAAGAAAAGGAGGACTTGTGGCACCTTAGAGCTGTAGCTCACGAAAGCTCATGCTCAAATAAATTGGTTAGTCTCTAAGGTGCCACAAGTTCTCCTTTTCTTTTTGCGAATACAGTGAAAGTCAGATACACAGCTAGTCATTGTTTCCGTCATCCAGTTGTATATGAACCACAACAAGAGACATTTATTACCATACCTATGACTAGCAACATTACTGCAGGGGCTGCCACACTGGCTTTACTTTCCTTTGATTGAAGGTACACACCCACAAGAGGTCAATTCAGTCCATAGCTTAGGAGTGAATTCCTCACTGACGCTGAGCTCACACACAGCAGCATCTCTGAGTAACACTTCCTACCATCTCTGGATGGCTAGGAGATTCCATCCCATCCTGATGAACGATGGCCTTGCCTCAGTTATACAAGGCTTCATCACCGTATGTCTTGGACTAGCGCAATGCAATATATCTAAGGATGAAGCCATCAGCCCTTTGGAAACGCCAGTGACAGTGAAGTACATCTCCTCAGCAACACGGGATACTGTGAGTGATAAAGAAAAGAACCAGAAAACAACCCTATAATCATGTAAAGCTAGGCTTCTGTCTTCTTTCTGTGCTTATCTGTCTTCTCTCTAAGGTTATGGGTAGAAGGAATGTGAACTGTGTGTAACCTGTACTCCCCGTTTTCGGGAAAGAATTCCTTATACAGATAAGCCTCCATGTTCATACCTACCCCAGAACTTCAAACAGACTGGGTTAACCGGTTTGAACTGGAAGAGATATCACACGTGTTGAACCAGGCTATAAAAGCTCATCTCTGTTCTTTGTTCGGGGCTTCGCCATATTCCTCTGTGTAGGAATTGGTGAGCCCTTCAGCTGTTGTACTTGCTAGCATTAAAGTGCCTCATTTTATCTAAGAGTCCTGACTCTGTGTTTGTTTGGCTAATACAGAAGTCCAGGGAAGGCTACCCTCCCAACCCTAGACGGGAGGGAAACCCTTTTTCCCTAACAAAATTGGGGGCTCGTCCAGGATTGCCGCTTCTCCGGACCGGTGGACGGTCGGGACTCTGAATCCTTCTTGCCGGCACCTGGGTTGCTTTAACCTTGAAGGCTTCCCATCTCGCTTCCACCCGCCGCTTCGGTGAAATAAGGCATCCCTAAAGGCACTAGGGTCCGGACCTATTGGTGAACACCGGCCGGTGGGAACTTGGTGAGTTCTGAATTTTTCCTTTGTGATTGTCTAGATAACAGCCAGGGGTTCCATCTTTGGGGAAAGATGGGGGGGGGCATCCAGTAGAACTGTTGATCCTTCTACGCCCCTGGGCTATATGTTAAAACATTATGATAGGGATATCAAGGCCTTACAATCGGATGGCAACAAAGCTTTGTATAAGTTTGTATTTCTGTGTCGAGGTCCCTCGGTGGGAATGACGCGAGACGACCCGGAACCAGGAAATCGCTGGCCGGGGGAGGGAACATTTGAGTTATAAATAACATTGTTCATTTACGGAAAGTATTGTATGATTTGCAACCGCGGCAACTTAAGTATTCTGATGTATGGATAAGGGAGGCCGAATGGCACAAAAGCGCCAGTGTAACTACTAGTTTACGTACTGCGGTAGAAAAACTTAAAGCCATGCGACCCCCACCCTACAATCCAGAATCTAGTAATGCTGACCGGAAGCTAAAAGTCTATTTATCCCCAACTCCCATTGAAAGAAGCGGGGGACCCTATACCATTGGAAGAATGTTCCTGGCTATAGGGTGGGGTACCGCAGCCTGACCCCGATGCACCCACGCCCCCGAACGGGGAGAGGAGCGGCCCCACTCTCCCGCTAGCTACCGATACCCCCACAACTGACACAGAGCTGGGGGATGATCCGGAGGCTGGCACCTCTACCATGGCGGTGGCACGTCCTGATCCGCGAAACCCCAGTGATGCGACCCCTGCAAAGACCCGTCTCATAGTTCTCTAGGCACACCTAAGGCAAAAGTTACTGAAGCTGCAATAGCTAGTGCAGTCCAAATGCCTATGCGACAATTGCCAAGTGGTAGAGGGGGGACACAGATGGTGTATGTCCCTTTTACCAGCACAGATCTAATGAATTGGTCATCTACTTTTCCCTCATTTCGACAGTGTCCGGAAGAATTTATTAAAAAGTTAAAGGATATTTTCACAATGTATAATTGTAATTATGATGATGTGGAGATAATTTTGAATCAAGTGCTAAGTGAGGGTGAGAAGGAAACGGTGTATAAGAAAGCTAGAGAGGCAGTACAAGGCAGGGTGGCTTATCCGCAAGAGAAACCTGAAATGGATTGGGATGTTCCAAAGACCGTTCAAGAGTGGGATAAAGTGAGAAAGCGAATCTTAGAAGCATTAGAGGATATGTCTAAGCCTGTGTATGATTGGGGAAAGGTAGATGCATGTGTTCAAAAGCACGATAAGCACCCAGGGGAATTCTTCCACCGCCTTTGTAAGGTTTTGAAAAACCACGGCGGCTTAGATCCAACCTCCCCTGTAGCAAAAACACAAGTGATCGGCCAGTATGTAAAAAACTTATTACCATTTGCTCGGAAGTATGTGTGTAGTCAACCAGCTTATGAAAACAAAACGCTGGAGGAGGTGGTGGGGTTAGCAGCCCATGCCTGGAGGAATAGGAAAGAATTAGACACTAGGAGGTCCGAAAAGCTCCTTAATCTGCAGTTGCAAGGTTTCCAAGACGGCTCTCAGGGACGAGATGCAAGCTGTAGGAGGGGAGGCTTTCGGGGACAAGGCGGAAGAGGAGGCAGCTCTACCCAGGGATGGGGACCACAAGGTCAGAACTTCTAGCCACGGCCCGGGAGGGCAGGGCCAGATGAGTGCCGGCGGTGCCGACAAAAAGGACACTGGGCTGCCCAGTGCCCAAATTACCCCCTCCAGTCAGCTGACCCTCTTATGCAAGCCTACCAGAGGGTACAGGAAAGGGGGGGAGAAGAAGGGAGTACTGATTAAAAGCTAGCCGCCCACAATGCTTCGTTCCCCCCGCCAGGAACCCCCTCCGCTTCTTGGACAGTGCAGTTGGATGCAAACCACCCGGAACTTCCAGTTGTGGTGGGAGGAAAAACTCATTCAATGTTAACTGACAGCGGGGCAGATAGAAGTACTCTACAGGACCCCAACCTTCCTACCACTTCTGCAACCGTAAAAGCTATAGGGGTTGGTGGCACCGTGTGCGCCCTTCCTCTAACTGCGGAGCAAGCGGTCCAGCGTGGCCCGTTATCAGAGGATCATAGCTTTTTAATTGCAACTTCCTGTCCTGCAAATCTATTAGGCAGAGATTTGTTATGTAAACTACCAGCAACTATAACTTGCAGCCCGGAGGGGCTCTATCTCTCAGTCCCTACTTCTGTCCCTGAAGCTACGGTAATGGCATTGTTAGCCACTAATGCCACCACAATGACACCCACTGCCCCCCTTGTCCCTGCTGAGTTATCTGATATTCCTGAAGCATTGTGGGCCTCGGCGTCCACTGAAACTGGACTTTTAAAGTCAGCAGAACCGGTTTATATCACTTACCGTACAGACATCCCTCTGCCCCGAAAAATGCAATATCCATTGCCTAAAGAGGCCGTAGAGGGCATTCGGCCAGTCCTACAACAGCTTTTAACTCAAGGAATCATTAAAGAGGCTACCAGCCCTTGCAATACACCTATTCTTCCTGTTAAGAAACCCAAGCATGGCCCCGATGGCAAACCGGTTTACCGCTTCGTGCATGACCTCTGACTGATTAATGCTATTGTGATCCCGAGAGCTCCGGTTATTCCCAATCCAGCAACTATTTTAACTGCTATTCCCCCAGGAGCTACTTATTTTACTGTGATTGATCTGTCTTCAGCATTTTTCAGCATCCCTGTGCACCCAGACTCACAGTTGCTATTTGCCTTTACCTTTGACGGACGTCAATACGTATGGACCCTCCTCCCTCAGGGCTACAGGGAGAGCCCTACCATCTTCAGCCAGTATTTAAAGCGAGATCTGGACTCTATTTCGTTGACCATAGGTTCTACTTTGATTCAATACGTTGATGATCTGTTATTGTGCTCTACAGACAAGACTGCCTGTGTACAAGACACTCGAATCCTTCTTTTTGCATTGGCCGAAAAAGGTCACAAGGTGGCACTCTCCAAGCTACAGTTTGCCCAACCCGAGGTGGAATATTTAGGGCATTGTATTTCATATGCCTCTACTGCACTTACTCAGAACAGGATTGAAAGCGTTCTGAGTATGCCGAGGCCTACCACTTAAAAACAACTCCACCAGTTACTGGGAGCAAGTGGCTATTGTAGAGCCTGGATTCCGGCTTATGCGGAGTTAGTGCACCCCCTCACTGATTTGCTGCTGGATTCCGTTCCCGAACCCCTGCCATGGATGACTCTACACAACAATGCCCTTACAGCCCTCAAACAAGCATTAACTTCTGCACCAGCTCTGGGCAGACCGGATTACGCAAAGCCTTTCACCTTGTTTTGCCATGAACAATCTGGCACGGCGTCTGGTGTGCTAACTCAGCCCTTTGGGCCTGGCCAGCGACCGGTGGCTTATTTTTCGGCCCTTCTTGACCCAGTGGCTCAGGGTCTTCCGCCCTGTCTCCGTGCTGTTGCAGCTGCCGCTGTATTGGTTGAGAAAGCTTCGGGACTTACCTTGGGCCACCCTCTTCTAGTTCAGGTGCCTCATGCCGTTGCAGTGCTTCTTAACCGTGGATCCACGCAGCACCTCACAGCAGCCAGGTTGACCAGGTACAAGTGGGCCTTGCTCGCCAATCAGGCTGTTACCCTACGCCGCTGCGAAGTCCTGAATCCTGCAACCCTCTTGCCTCTGCCTGAGGACGGGGAACCTCATAATTGCCTCCACTTGGTGGATTTGATCTCCACGCCTCGTCCTGACCTCTCCGATATTCCATTGCAGAATCCTGACCTCCAATTGTTTTGTGATGGCTCCGCCTGTCGGGACGAGTTTGGGGCCTTACGAGTTGGCTATGCAATTGTTACCCTGATGGCAACGCTTGAAGCGCATGCCTTACCTACTCAAAAGTCAGCGCAAGCAGCAGAACTCGTGGTGCTTGTTAGGGCCTGTCAATTAGCTGAAAACAAAACTGTGGCCATCTATACTGACTCCAAATATGCCTTTTCAGTATGCCACTCTACTGGACAACTTTGGAAACATCGTGGGTTCCTTACCTCCAGTGGCTCTCAGATCTCCCATGTTGCCTTGATTTCGGCCTTGTTAGAGGCTATTCAACTTCCTGCAGCTGTTTCAGTTACACACTGTAAGGGCCACTCCCGCGCCTCGGACGAGGTTTCCAAGGGAAATGCTGCAGCCGATTCGGCGGCCCGTCATGCTGCCCTCTGTAGGGCTCCAGCCCCTTTTCCTTTTTTGGCACCCCTGCTACTGCAACCAGTGACGCCAGCCATTTTGCTCTCTGCCCAGCAGACAACGCCCCCGGCCGAATTTAGCCGTTGGAAATCCATTGGATGCCACCTAAATGAGGACAACCTCTATGTCAGCCCGGACGGTCGTCCAGTTCTCCCAAGACAACTCCTCCCTCAGGTTTCCCAAGCACTCCATCTGGCCTCGCACCTGGGAAAGGGGGGATTAGTGGCTCAAATAGAGAAGTTGTTTTTTGCTCCGGGGGTCCATGCGGCTGCGAAGACCGTAACTGCACAGTGTGAATTGTGTCAACGGTATAATCAAGGAGCCATCAAACTACAAGTTATGGGACATTGCAAACTGCCTGACTACCCATTTACTGTGGTCCAGATGGACTTCATGGACTTACCACCAGTGACAGGACTAAAACACTTGCTTGTCCTGGTTGACCTTTTTTCAGGGTGGGTTGAGCATTTCCCCACTCGAAGGGCAGATGCAGTATCCGTAGCAAAGTGTCTCCTCAAGGAGATTGTTCCCCGCTTTGGGATAATGACTCGTTTGGAAAGTGATCAAGGCCCCCGTTTCACTTCCCAAATTATTCAACACTTAGCGAAGGCCCTCGGCATAAAACAGGCCTTGCATACCCCCTATCATCCACAAAGTTCAGGAAAAGTAGAAAGGGTGAATGGGCTGATAAAAACATGCGAGCAGACTGGATTAAAGTGGCCCGAAGTGTTACCCATAGTGTTAACCAATCTTCGTAATACACCCCATAGGAAGCATTCGTTGATACCGTTCGAAATTCTATTTGGCCAACCCTTGCCAATTCCCCTAACCAGTGTAGACGGGTTTGTCCCAGCGAAAACTTCATTAATGGCTGGGCAAGGTAAGTTGGCGGGTTATTGTTGCATGTTGCAAGATGCATTGAGTGATGCGTGGGCCAGAGTAAAAGATGCCCAACCTTTACCGCTTGATACTTGTGCTCACTCTCTTTTTCCAGGTTACTTTGTCTGTGTTAAAATCCATCGAAGGAAGCATTGCCTGGAACCAAGGTGGTTGGCCCCGGCCCAAGTCCTTCTGACTACTCCGACGGCAGTGAAGGTCGAGAGCATCAATAGATGGGTGCACTGCAGCCACTGTAAGAAGGTTCCTACTCCAACATCCCCAATGACTGCCATCACGACCGCCGCTTCTACATGAACTGTGTACCGATCGGTCAGCGGAATCAGAAGCAGTTATAGAACTGTGGAGCATTAGTTATGCTGTTACAAATATTGTATTAATATTATTTTTTTTTGTTTTGTGTTGTTAGTAGCCGGTAGTATTTATAATGTATGTATGGCTATGGGCATTAACCTGGGCCTCTGCCCTGGGGGGTTGGGATAAAAATACGTTTCTACAATTAGCCCAAAACGTAACCAACGCCTGGAATGTTAGTGATTGTTGGGTGTGTTCCCACTTCTCCTCCCATTCACTGCAAGGTTTCCCCATTTTGCCGGTTCCAGCGCTCCTCGATTCTTGACAAAATGGGTCGGCGTGGTACGGCCAAAAGGGAAAAAGGGGAAGGGGACCCATAGATTTTAGGACTTGGATCCCGAACCATCGCCCAGACTTGCTCGTTAAGGCCCCCTTGTGCGTAGAGAAACAGTCACTATGCTCCCAAGGTAAAACTACACTGGGAAAATACCCAAAAACCCACTGTGAGAAAATCCTAATTTTGGGGAAAAATGCAAGCACTACTCTTTTGCTGTATCCCAATGGTACTGAGGTAGCCAACTATGCCCATGCCGGAGGCTATGTGGGGTACATTCTCAGAGAAAATACGACTCAATTTGCCGGCCTTACATTATGGAACTTGGGGGGAATAGGACCCAATCCTGATGATGCTGCATCCCTGGTGGGACGATTGCAGGACGTTTCTCAGAACTCAGGGGACAACAAAGGCAACTATAGCATAGTATTAGGAGATCACCATTTATGGTGGGTATGTGGTACTTGGGCAGGAAAAACCTTGCCCCCAAAGTGGTTAGGAAGATGCACAGTGGCCTTTGCCTGGCCAGCAGGGATGCATCGTAGAGACTTAATAGAAATCAAAGACACAACTCGACGAACCTGTCGAGATACCAGTTATAATCCTATTGTCGAGGAAGGCAGTGCAGGCATGCGAGCCTTCCGTATTCTTTTTCCGTGGGTGGGGGTGGGCCAACTTGAATACGCTCTAAAAAATATGTCAGCCGAAATGGAAATATTTACTAACGCCACTCGAGATGCAATCCAAACCTTACAAGAAATAAGCTCATTAGCTCGCTACAGTATGCAAAACAGGTTGGCCCTGGATCAGCTTTTAAGTGCGCAGGGAGGGGTGTGCACATTTCTCAATGCCACATGCTGCCTTTATGTGAATCAAAGCGGACGCATAGTCACAGATACTAATATAATTGCAAACGTGTCAGCCTTCTTTCATAAGCAGGCCTATATTTCTCCCAGTGTGGGCTTTGACTTATGGGGCTGGCTCACCAGCTGGTTGCCTAACTTTGGATGGCTAAAAACCTTGTTTGTGTATGGAGTGGGATTCCTTATGATTGTGGGTCTGCTGTTCTGCTGTGTGTCCAGTTGTTGTGCCCTCTTCCACCGGGTATGTACCAAAGCCATGAGCCCAGCAAAGATATTATATATAAGAAAGGGTGGTGTTAACCAAGATGAAAAGCATATGAACATGTTAAACAATGAATAATGAGCCATGTAAGACAATTATCTTCAGGCTCAAAGGGAGGAACTGATAAAGAAAAGAACCAGAAAACAACCCTATAAGCATGTAAAGCTAGGCTTCTGTCTTCTTTCTATGCTAATCTGTCTTCTCTCTAAGGTTATGGGTAGAAGGAATGTGAACTGTGTGTAACCTGTACTCCTCGTTTTCGGGAAAGAATTCCTTATACAGATAAGCCTCCATGTTCATACCTACCCCAGAACTTCAAACAGACTGGGTTAACCGGTTTGAACTGGAAGAGATATCACACTGTATGTTGAACCAGGCTATAAAAGCTCATCTCTGTTCTTTGTTCGGGGCTTCACCATATTCCTCTGTGTAGGAATTGGTGAGCCCTTCAGCTGTCGTACTTGCTAGCATTAAAGTGCCTCATTTTATCTAAGAGTCCTGACTCTGTGTTTGTTTGGCTAATACAGAAGTCCAGGGAAGGCTACCCTCCCAACCTTAGACGGGAGGGAAACCCTTTTTCCCTAACATGAGCATATCAAACCCGTTCTTTATGCTGCTTCCCAGAGATTATCAAGTCAAGGCCAAGGTCCGATCTCCAAGGCACTCAGTGCCCTGCGCTTAGCATATCTAAGGGTGTGTCTACACTACACTCTTCTTCTGGTGGGGTGTAGTGTACATACACGCATAGTCCCCAGAGCACAGGTATAAATAGCAGTGTAGATGGTGAGGCACAGCTTAGGTGAGTAAAGACAGATCTGAAGGCTGTGGGTATGAACCTGAATGCATACCCTACACAGCTCTCTACTTCCTCAACCCATGCCTCCCCATCTACACTGCTATTTTTAGCTGTGTAGTGCCCGTGGCCTCCCCACTTCTGGAGCCCTTCTCCAACCCGGGAAAATACTCCAGCAGTGGGTATGGGGTCCAGCAGTGGAGAAAGGCTCCAGCAGTTCCATGCCACAAGGAAAGACTCCAGGCAGCAGGGAAAATCTCTGACAGTGCCCCACGGCCAGAGCCTTTGCCTCACCACAGGGAAAAACTCTGGCAGCGGAGAAAGGCTCTGGCGGGGAGAGGTGCTTCACCGCAGCGAAAGGCTCTTGTAGTGCGGAGCTTCTAAAGGCTTTCCCGCTGCCTCCCCTCTACCAGAGCCTTTCGCTGACATATGTAGCTACACGCCATAGTGTGGATATGGTGTGCTATTCAATGCGATGTGCCGCTACGCATACTCTGCATGTCGCCGCCAGTGATGTGTAATGGAGATGTAGCCTAAAAGACCACCCAAAGCTCTGGAATGGAGACCATAATTAAAAGCTCTGCTCCTCAGGCACAATGGAACTTTCTGTTATAAAAATTTCAAGCTCATCAAGTTCAGGACATAGAACTTTCCTCGGGGCTGGTCTGAGACTGGGGAACAAACTCCCCCAGGAGCGAAGGACCATCCCAAACCTCACGGTCATCTGCTCCAAGTGCCTGGTGCACTTCTTCAACCTGCCTTCTCTCACATACACGTTGAGCAGCCTGTACATGAAAAAAACAACCACCCCCAAAGTAACACCCTACCAAAACAAACCATTGCGCACACAATTCTCCCTTGGGGAGAGAACGCGAGTCACATCGCTTACTTCACTTCTGGAAGGTGCACAGTGATGAGGGTGACATAAGAACCTGACTAGAAGAGCATAGAGGGAAAGGGCAGTCCTTTGGCTCTACAAGAACTGGCAGCTCAACCTTCAACTTCTTTTTTTAAGATCTTGAAGATTTTGTGTTTCCTGACTTGGTCCTGCACTAGCAGCAATAGTTTCTTTTCAAAAAGCGATAAAAAGAGTAGTTGAACACTGCTGATAAGAGAAACGGAGACTCGTGTCAGAGCTATGCCGCCCGCTGATCTGTGACTCAGATCTAGATCCTGGGGTCCTTCTGTGGTGCACGGCAGGCTGCACAGGGCTGTTGTGCTAAGCACATGGGCAAGTGGTTGCTTTGCATAGATTCAAGGCAGGTTAATCTCGCCACAAGGAAGGAGTGATTTGGCAGCGACATGCTCATGAACGCAGAATTGGATCCCCTGCATGTCATTTTGAACCTCTCATTTACACTATACATGCAACACTCCACACTTACACTGAGCAGCATCCTATCCCTCAGAGCAGTGGTTGTCAACCAGGCGTCCGGGGCCCTCTGTGGGGACCACAAGCAGGTTTCAGGGGGTCCACCAAGCAGGGACAGTGTTAGGCTCGCTAGGGTCCAGGGCAGAAAGCCAAAGCCCCACAGCATGGGGCTGAAGCCTGGGGCCCTGAGCCCCACCACCCAGGGCTGACGCAAAGCCTGAGCAAAGTAGCTTCGTGGGAGGCCCTGTGGCATGGGGCCCCAGGCAATTACCCTGCTTGCTACCCCCTAATGCTGGCCCCGGCTTTTATATGCAGAAAACCAGTTATTGTGGCACAAGTAGGCCTTGGGAGTTTTTATAGTAAGTTGCGGGGGGAGGGGGGGGTTAAGGGGCTCAGAAAGAAAAGGTTGAGAACCCCTACCTCAGAACACTAGACTCTGTGGGTGAAATCCTGACCCTAGCAAAGTCAATGGGAATTTTGCCAGGATTTTATCCTAAAGCTTCAAGATCAGATCTCCACAAGTCCACCAACAAAACTCTCCATATTATAGCACGTGAATATACAGTTGTATAGTATATATACATTGTATAGTTTGACCATGTCGGGTGGCAGTGGGAGGGATGGTACTTTTTTATTTTACTTTTGCCAACTGAAACAAACAACCACATGTTTCTGATTCTTCAAACTGTATGAAAATTGAAAGGTACCTTACCCTTACAAGGCACTTTGAGCTGTAATGTCACCGTGAGCTTTACATGTTCTATTTCATTTAGTGCTACACATGTGAAATTCGACAGAAAATCCTCTTCCTTTACTTCCTCAATATTTAAAATGGACTCTCCATAGTATTCCCAGTCACGTCCCATAAAACTAGTAGAGAAAGTTGTTACTGTTAGTTGTTAATGGATAGACACAGCTTGCAAAATATGAAAATTATTTCACATGATGCTTACAATTGACGGTCTTCACGAAACCTTGAAGTATCGAGATCTTCAGCTTTGATTTCATTAACCTCCCATGTAACAACGGCTATATTTTGCTTCCCAATCCCCAGAAGGGCTCTACAGCTAATGTCCACAGGAGAACCTAAACAAAAGTCAGTGGGAATTTTGTAAATAATCCTTGACACAAGCAAAATTCCAAAATAAGAGTTGTACTGACTTGCACCAAATAATGGAAGATGTGAATTAAAACTGATTTAATTATATCTGTGCAAGTTTGTGTTGGCAAGGCCGAAAATAAGGTTAACAAATCTTACACTTCATGGCATAAACTGGTAATGTGCAAGGGAGAGAGAGGAATTCTAACATTCCTGCAAATAGGGAATTATAGATTCATTATAGCAAAGAGTTTAGAGTATTTTATTTCTTTAAGTAAATTAAAGTGCTTGCAAAAGGTCTGTCTGATGTCCTGGAAAGGTGGACAGAACCACCTCGAACTAAAGGTCCATCCCCTTAATCAAGGGAGCAGCCACAGGAACTGGGATCAACTAAATCCAGGGGACAAATAATAGCGGGGTGGGAGAGCAGGAATAGGAGTGTAGATCATAGGTTTAAAACAAGGGAACCAAATGGGGACACTGAGCAGAGAACCCAGACAGAACCCGCTGCTATGCACAAAAGGTGCTAAACTGACAACCTGGAAAAATGAAATCCTTTAGCACAGAAGGCAACGCAATCTATCCTCACACTCTGCCTAATGCACCCAAACTATGATTAGGAAGCAATATGTCTAGTAGTGAGATGAGAGCTCAGTTTACATGATCTTTCCTTGGCCTCTCTCCAAATAACCCACTAAATGGAAATAAATTTCTGTCACTATGGAAGTCTAGTAACCTCAAGGTGAAGAATTCTATCAATAATATTGTTATCAATCCCAAGTTAGGCAACCCACAGCAGAACGTCATTTAAAAATTATTAAGATAAGAAGTTGATACATACCACACTCCACTTTTATTACAGCATTGTCTGTTGGATATTGAATTCGGGGAGGTATAGGTGAAGGGTATACTGAAATTAAGGTAAAAGGAAAGCAAGCGTTAGACAGCCTTACCACATTATCATTCTAGTTTGCCATGCTAACCTTTTAGCACTGCAGAAGCAGAAATGCAAGCTAACACCAGAACACCAGTGGTCCATATATTTACTAGAATTATCTGATTTTACTCCCAAGACAACATCCTTTGGAAAATCTGCATATTTGTATGAAATGCAAAGGTTGTTTATTAATTTGTGTTGCATTTTTACATCAATACTCATAAACAAGGGGAAAGAAGAAAGAATATTTTTCTAAAGCATGTTGCTTTAGCTAGTTGGTGGAGAAGAAAAATTAGTTATGCGCTATCATGTTTTCTCACCTGTTTACATCGCTCTTTAGTAACATTTAAATCTTTTTTAAAGACAGGATGGGGAATTCCCTCAGGCAGTTGAGCAAGGGACCATTGCCCATCACTTCAGCTTGGTAGATTCCTTTTCCTTGACCTTTTAGCAGTGATGGCACTTGTCCTTTGGGGTAGTTGGCAATACAGTAATAATGCTACTGACATATTTATAGGTCCACATTTTCCAGTGTGCGGGCACAACCTGTGCACAGCTGCATACCCCTGACTCCAGCTTTCACAGAGTTTAAGGCCAAAGATCATCTAGCCCAGAGGTGACCAACCTGAGCCTGAGAAGGAGCCAGAATTTACCAATGTACATTGCCAAAGAGCCACAGTAATAGGTCAGCAGCCCCACCACCCTATCAGCTTCCCCTACCTTCCCACTCTCAGAGCCTCCTGCCCACTGGCAGTCCTGCCAATCAATGCCTCCCCCTCCCCCCCCCACACCTCCCAATCAGCTGTTTTGTGGTGTGCAGAAGGCTTTGGGAGGGAGGGAGAGAGGGCGGGAAGGGGTGCAGTGGGGGCAGGGCCTGTGGCAGAGTCAGGGGTTGAGCAGTGAGCACCCCCCGGCACATTGGCAAGTTGGCACCTGTAGCTCCAGCCCCGGAGTCGGTGCCTGTACAAGGAGCCGCATGTTAACTTCTGAAGAGCTGCATGTGGCTCCGGAGCTACAGGTTGGCCATGCCGATCTAGTCTGACCTCCTGTATATCACAGGCCACCAACGCCACCCAGCCACCCCTACACCAAGCCCAACAACCAGAATTAGATCAGCACACTAAGCCCTCAAGCAGTGGTTTAGCTACAATGATGCATGTGGTGCAGTCGTGCTAGGGCCCTTAAGGTTATGGGGGCCCATTACCTTAGGCACCATTGTAGTTATGCCACAGTCTACACATAGGCAGATTAGGCAGCTGACTACCAGCTGGTGGGGACTCTGAGGAGTAGTAAGCAGCCCCCAGCTGGGTCACTCGAGAAGCATTCCCACCTCCTCCCCATGGGCTCCCCATCCCCAGAGTGGGTAAGATTGCAGCTGTGGCCATGGCTCAGATGCTGAGCAGCTTGGAGCTAATCCTGGTGGCACTGCGAGCACTGCTGAAGCTTCACATTGCACCCTGTCCACACCTGCTGCTCAGTGCCCATCCCCCGTAGGGTCTGCTGCCCCGGCAGAGGCCACAGTGGTGGCTACTTCAACAGTGAGGAGCTCAACCGGGAAGGTATGGGAGAGCAGACTGGAGGTTGCTGGGGGCCAGGCAGAGGGTGCAGGCTGGGATGGGAGCGGGGTGTGGAGGTTCCCACTGTGGATGAGCTGAGCAGGCCCAGGAGAAGGGTTTCAGGGGATGGGGCACCCCTGCCTCAGGGGGTGGAGGCTGAGGAGGCTGGGGAAGAGATTTCAGGGGGGAGATGAGGAGCGAGCCCTGATGAGAATTAATTGGTTTTCACTGTTAGAATGTGTGTTTCTCCTAACTAGTCTAAATTCACTGGTGCACTCCAGCTCCTGTGCAACATTTTGACAATGGAAAACCATCATCAACCTGGTTTGATCAGCCAGCTAAACTGGGTTCCTGGAGCAGCCCGAAAGTAGCTGAAGCATACCAGTAAATCTTGCCCCATCTGGGATAGAATCAAACCTTATCTGACTAGTGAGTATATTTTAGAAGTCCATAGAAGATGTTACAGATATTGGTGGAAGATGGTTTTTTATCTAGGTCAGGTAACATTTTTATTGTATGGAAACAGCTTTACCTTAAGGGCCTTACTTAGACAGTAATGGAAAATGAAGTAGGAATCGTGAACTTTGAAAAGTGCTGAAGAGGCAGTTGTTGTTATACTAGGCTTTGGTTTTCTGACTGAATGGCAGCATGGATCCTGGTGTTTGGTTTCTGGGACGCAGAGACCACATTTTCAGGAGTGGTCTGGAAATTGGTGATAACACTTACTTACATTTAATGCACAGCTATGTGATTGGCAAATGCAAAGCAAATGCTTTTCGTGTGCAAATTGCCAAGTGTTTCCTTGGCAAAATTGTGGGTGAAGGATTTGGGGCTTAATTCCCCATTGCATTCCTCCCCTTTGACAGAAGCATAATAACTCCATTCCTTTAGTTCCAGTAGAGATGCACCAGCTTGAATCTGGAGTAACACAATATTGACTAAAAGAAAAGGAGTACTTGTGGCACCTTAGAGACTAACGAATTTATTTGAGCATGAGCTTTCGTGAGCTACAGCTCACTTCACAAGTACTCCTTTTCTTTTTGCGAATACAGACTAACACGGCTGTTACTCTGAAACCTGACAATATTGACTAAAGCTCTTGGGCTTTTTGACTAACTGCATGCCTGCTCTGGGTGTGGTTTGTTAGTTTAAATTTTGGCATATCAAAACTGAGTTATGTGTGGTTTATGTTGATACAATATGTGTATTTATTACTAATGTGGGAAGTCTCAGAATTGTTCTTGCACAGAACTTCCATTAGCCTCTATTTACTGGTAAAATGTTAGGTTTAAAATATAGGTGCTGTATCTTACGGTGACATCACACACAAGAACTACCAACATGACATCATCTCTGCAGGGCTCCTGCACTATAAAATTTAGCACTGTACTACAAGTAAAAATTTTGTACAAATGTGTAAATAAAGTGTAGATAGCTTGCAAAAATGTGTAGACATAGTCTGCATATTGTGTTTGTGTGTTTATGGATAAGTTGGATACGTTTTGATTTTCCAAGAAGATAAAAGTAAGCAAAATTTTAGATTGCAGAATTAGGAAGGGGTCCCTAATCTATTCTTGCACCGGGACCATCTGGGGCCTTGCTACGCCCAAAAGGATTGTGGGTATGTAGTGAATGTACCTGGAATGGTCCCTCAGAATAGGTGCTAACTACTTATGCTAAACAATCTGTTCCACCTTGCATTTTGCTGAAGCTGGGAGTACCTTTCCCAGACCTGAAGAAGAGCTCTGTGTGGCTCAAAAGCTGGTCTCTCTCACCAACAGAAGTTGGACCAATAAAATATTTTACCTTACCTACCTCGACTGTCTAAGTGATTGTGTGTCATAATCAGAAAACACGAGGGACTGAGGTGCACCAGTGCAGTTGCAGGGAGTTAGTTAAGTGAGATATGCCCGATGATCATTGCAAATGAACCAGGCCTGGTGCTGGAGAAACAATCTGTCCATTTGTGCTGCCATGCTGACCTGGGGGAAAATTCTTTTCAGACCCTACATATAACAATCAGTTAGACCTTGAGCATGTGAGCAAGACCCACCAGCCAAGCACCTGAGAGAGGAGAGAATGCTTGGTACCATCTCAGAGCACCTGTCCTCCCTCTCCAGTGTCCCACCCTCAGCTGTGGCCGTCTCTTATGCTTCAGAGGAAGAAGGGAAAAAAAATCACACCACATTCCAATGAGGATCAAAACCAAAATAAATTCAAAACCTCAAATGTGGCTGCAAAATGGAATTGTTGTCCAGTCAGCTCTGTCCTTGACCATGGTCACAACACTGGGCCCCCTTGGTAAGACAGCAATCAAAAGTGTACCCCAAATTCCACTCCTGTCTCATGAGAGGCCCATACACTTTCAAAATAATGAAGTCTCATGCATCTACTAAATTCAAAACACATCAACAAAACTCAAAACGTTTCCCTCTGTTCATATTCATCACCTCAATCTTGTCTGAGTTGTCTGTCATATACTCACCAAACAGCAAAGGGGACAGAATGGAACCTTGTGGCACTCCACTGAGGGAACCAAGGAAGCAAGTTCTTGCCTCCAGAAACGAGCACAGCCAGAATAGCCCCAAGAACAGCAACTTTATCATCACATCCAACAGCCAATGTTGTCAGAGGCTGCTGCTGGGAGATTTAATGTGGTCAGAAAGCACAGTTCAGGGCCAAGGCAGTGTTGGAAGGCAAAGAGATTATTATGAGATGGAGCCCAACCTGGCTCTGTATCTCAACCTTCTCCACCCACAAAAATCCGTTGTAAGCAGCTGGTCACACGCTTCATCATCAAGAAGCAACAAACTAGTGGAGAACTTTTTTCTCTTTAATGATACACACAAAATTCACTTTGTTGTAGCAAGGCAGGTAGTGATCCTTATCTTATTAAGCAGCAATATGACCATCTTACCTTTAATTATAAAGGGTCTTGTCGCTGATACATTATATACATTTGCATTGTGCGTGTAGGTAAAATGGCAAGTATAATATCCTTCGTCAGTTTTTTGGGGATGTTTAATAAAAAGATACTTCTCTCCCATTAAATATTTTTCACGTGGTCCTTGGAGAGCTTTGCAGTCCTGAAAAATAAGACACTTTCATCACATGGCTGTACGTAACTTGGAATAATAATCTGATTTTCATTGATGTTGTTAGTGTTTTTATTTACCTTATACCACTTGACAATAGTAGCATTCTCATAATTGTCAATCGTAGGGCAAACAATTCTTCCAGAAGTTAACGTTCCGGTATCATTTGGATAACGTATCTGACTTGGGAAACAAATTCCTTGCTTGTGTGGATACACCATCACACTCACAGTGTACTGTTTCTTATAATTATAACTTAAAAAAATAAAAATAAAAACAGATCAGACACAGAGGGCTGTGGAATATTTCTAGGGATTAGCTAGAAATAACCTACAATTTCTACTGAATATTATTTTTGCTTTATACGTATGCACGTGATACTGTATTTCTCTTGCAGTTAAAAGATGTGGGGGAAATGGCCACATAAAAATAGCAATTGGTATATAAAAGTTTCAGGGATTCAAATGGATACCATGAAAATAAGTGAGATTACACAGATTGGGATTATAACTGTCCATCTAACTAAAACAGACATCTGTGCTTATTATAGCCTTAAAACTTGCATTTTTCAGTGTTCTGCTTACTAGCATGTAACACAAGTGTAGTTTCCCGAGTCCTCTTTTGATGTTGGCAGAAACCAAAGAAATCGCCCAGAGGAATGTATCCGTCCACCCTCTTCTGCAGGAATGAGCTGGTTAGTTTGTGTGTGATACCATCTGACGGTCCTATTTTGACAGTCTTGGGGACATTTTACAACCAAAGCTTCGTCTTCCATTGCATGAACTGGAAAAGAAGAAAATAAAAAGTTCCCAATCCTGGCTGGAGAAAAAATACATGGCAAAACTATGGGTAAAATCCTAGCCCCATTAAAGTCAATAGGAGTTTAGACACTGACTTCAAAGGGGCCAGAATTTCACCCTGTGAGTATCCGATATTTTACACATTTTTAATCGGAAAATGCAATAAAATTTCAGAAGGAGTCGTGCTGTTGTATGATCATTAATGCATCATATCTTGAGACACTCTTCATGGAACAGTATGCTGAGGTATAATTTAGACCGGGTCTACATGCAAAACTGTACCTGTTTAACTAATTTTAAACCGAGTTAGTTAAACTGGTGCAACTTGGAGAGGGAGCCACTCCTATATCAGTTTATACCTGGCTTATGTTAGTTGCACCAGGTGGAAACTAAGCTGTTATAAACCAGGTTTAAGGTGATATAAGAGTAACCACACAGGGGGTTGCATCGGTTTAACTAAATCAGTTTTAAGTTGAATTAATGCAGTTTTCAGGTGTGGACTAGCTTTTAGTACATAAGTGCAAATCCAAAGTGACATACTCTTCTCATTAACATATGAGTATACAACATACCCATTGTTACAAATGCTTCACTTCAAGTTCAGATTGCATTTGCTAGTGCAACATGTTTCCTGTGAGCTAGAAAAAGGAATTTAGGCTGGATTTGGTATGAAACTAAATTACCAGAGCACATTATAGTGGACAATAGGATTGCTTTATGGTCTTAGTTAATTGATTAGCAGCTCCATAAAGTAACAAACATATAAGGACACTGATTCTTACTCTCATAGTTAAACTATGGAACACTGGCAACAGCAGACTTTCTGGAGTCAGCACAGGGGTTAATTTAGTCCTATTCAATTTTTAATTCCTTCTAAATTTTTCTTTTCATGAATGATGTCATAAGTCATTTATAGAACTAATAAGCACTACGTGAGACAGAGGGAAGTCCAGAATTATACCAGAATCAAATAGTCAAAAGTAAGGTCAGGAATTGTTCATCGGAAAATTCAGTGAAATTGAAAATTTTTGTGGCAATATATTGGTTTTCAGGTTAAAATCCCTGCTCTGCCTGATTCAGAGCAGGGACTTAAACCTGTGGGGCAATCAGTTGGTTTGCGGTGTTCAGCAGGGGAGGGAGGGGAGAGGAGCAAGGACACGGTGTAAAGGGGAAGGAGGTGGGAGGGAGAAGAGGTGGGTTAAGGGTGGGGGTTTGGGGGGAAGGGGTAGAATGGGGGGGGCGAGGGTTGAGCCCCCGCCCCTGGTGCTTGCACAGTAGGGGAAGCTGCCGTTGCTGCTGCGCACCGTGCTTCTCCTAGCCTACGGCACCTTCAGCCTCCTTGCCTGCCTCATTGTCTGCAGTGCCAGTGGGCTGTGCCTGTGTGGGGTAAGGCGGGGGCACCTCCCATTGCTTCATACTCAGCAATGATGATTGTAGTATTAAATTGTTTCTTTAAAATTGTTTAAAACTTATACCTGTATTAAATTGCTTGTTTAAAATTGTTTAAAATGTATATACTGCCTTTTGTCTGGCAAAAAAAAAATTTCCCTGGAACCTAACCCCCCTCCCCCATTTACATTAATTCTTATGAGGAAATTGGATTCGCTTAACATCTTTTCACTTAAAGTCGCATTTTTCAGGAACATAACTACAACGTTAAGTGAGGAGTTACTGTATTGTCATCTAGGTGCCTGTAAATACCACATAGGCAGGAGGTTCTAAAGGGAAACCTTTATACAGGGACCAGTAGAAGAAGGAAGATTGTATACACACCCCATCAGGGATACATGCCAAAAATGCAGAATGTTCTGGAAGTTCCAGGAAAGTAGGAGAATAAGAAAAAGAAACCAGAAGGACAGGAGAGGGGATACCAGAATCTGGTGGAGAGGTGACAAGAGGGGAAAATAGTGGGAGTGATTAGAGGAGAAATTGGGGAAGCAGGATAAAATGAGAAGTTAAGGAAAACAAATGGAGAAATTGAGACAGGAAATTGGGGAAAGACACTGCACCCAATTTTCAAACTAGAGTGGCGACTTCAATATTTGAATGCTCAGACTGGGCATAAAATCGTCATGAATAAATGTAGGATGGAAATTAGAGGGAGGAGGAGGAGAGATATTCTAGAAGAGTCTCCCGACAGTAGTACTGGGGGAAAACAACCTAACTAGATTTAGGATGAAGCTTGATGCATTTATGAATGGGATTATATGACAGAGTTGTCTGAGATATCAGAAGACTGGAGACCACCATGACCCAGGAGATCTCTTCCAGTCCTGTCACAGTTTAGGTACATAGATACTGAAAATTGATTATTTAGTTGGCTGTGCACCAGTGTGAGCACCCAAATGCTGAAACAGCTGCTCTGAGATAGACACTCGGGTCTCAAAATTACATACACATTGGGGAAAAGAGAGATGAGAGAGAATTAGTGGGAGTGGGGGTTACACAACCTGATGGAGGAGAGGGAAAACAAGAGAGGAGTCAAGAAAGAGAAGAGGTAGCCGGATGGAACTATGGAGAAAATCCCTCTGGCAGAAAAGACACTTACTGTCAGGCTAGAAATACTGCCTTCCCAAAAGCTACTTAAGGGAAGTGGTAAGTGTCAGGAGTATCAGGATGTGACAGCATTGCCTGGCCTAAGGAGGAACGCATTTAAAATGGAAGCATTTAAAAAGACAAAGGAGGAGGAGAAAGGTTATAAATAGGTTTGGAAGGATTAGCTTTTTATTGGTAAGTATCAGTGAATGTTGATCTCACCATATACACACAAACCAGCAAAAACTACTTCCATCAATAACAATTGAAATTTACAAAGTACGAAAAATGCTGCTTGAGAGTTTGATTTAAAGATGTTTACTTTGTATACATTCAGATGTGATGTTGAAAATTTGTATTTTAATGGTTAGAAGCTTTAACTTTTTGAAGCTTAACATCTGCTGTCATTAAACAATTATGTGACCCCCACATAATTTCTCACAAATGTTAAAATTTAAATTGATAAAGATTGAAAAAATGCTTAAAAATAAACACTGAAATATCTGTCAAAAAAAAAATTTAAATCAAATTCTGCCAAGCCTAGTTATAAAGGAACTAGGGACTTGATCTAAACCCATTGAAGTCAAGGCAGCTTATCTTGGTGCAACTTTAAGCAGAATTTAGCTTTTAAATAAATTGAATTCATTTGTAAATTGGGATTGATATGTAAACCTACACATATGGAAACCTATAATCGGAAATGTGTTTTATATAGCTGCTTTCATATTCACACTGTCCGAATCAACATGCAATTCAGTGAGTTAGATAGGAGAGATATGTAAGGTCTAAATAATATTACACTGGTAGATGGTGGCTGTAGAGACAATCCAGGAGCCCTTACTTGCGTGGTCACATTGAAGCAGAAGGGACTACTAACATAAATAAGGGTGGCGGGCCCGGCCTACGAAAGCGTGGCAGTCATGTTTGCATTTAGCCAACATCTCACACAGCAATGTGCATTAAAAATCACCTTTAATGAGAGAAGAAATGTTAGCTAGGCCTCCAGTATAGCAAAGCACTTAAACATATGCTTGACTTCAGTGAAACGTAACCATGTGCTTAGGTGATTTTGTTGAATGGGGGCCTAGAATACCAGTTATCCTTTCATAAAGCACCATTACCTTCCACCTGCATAGCTACCAGAAGCAGACAAAGGAAGCTTAGGCCTTGTCTACACTGCCATTTTACAGCACTGCAACTTTCTCGCTCAGGGGCGTGAAAAAACACCCCCCTGAGCGCTGCAAGTTTTAGCACTGTAAAGTGGCAGTGTAGACAGCGGCACTCCCAGTGCTGGGAGCTACTCTTCTTATGGGGGTGGGTTTTTTGTAGCGCTGGAAGAGCTCTCTCAGAGCGCTGGTGTCGCGGCTACACAGCCATGTTAAAGCAGCACTTTAATGTTGCTAGTGAAGACCCTTAGTTTAATATCGCAGAGGCGGGCAGTGGTTGATGTATTTTAATAACCTGAGGTAATACTATCTGGGACTAATTTTAAACTGTGGTTGGTGGCTTGAACTAAGCCAGCTACTTTTAAGTAAAGTGTCCATTATTTGGGGACTTTCAAGCTATTTCTGTAGAAGAGACAGTCACATATTTGTAACATGAGACTTACATGATTCTGATGTCATGGAAACTGAGAGGAAAGTAGATAGCAGGATCAAGTGCAGAAGGCCCATCACGGTTCTAAATCAAGAAATAAAAAGAAAGAGTGGGATTTTGCAGAGTGCTCTCTTACTGCATCCACAGTACTATCGCTGCAGTACAGATAAAGATGCACATCGATTAAGAGATAACAGTACAGTGGGATGATAAACTGAGTCATACGGGCTGCTGACTGTATAGTATGCTAGTTCTGCAGCATGATTTATAGCATTTGCCTCATAAACTAATACGAGAGTTAGATTATGTTGACGCTGCCATTACAGTGTTAGTTGCTCACAGCAGTGTTCCTAGCCTCTGTTTGCCAGAAGCTGGGAGTGGATGATGGGGGATGGATCACTCAGTGATTGCTTGTTCTGTTCATTCCCTCTGAAGCACCTGGCATTGGCCACAGTCAGAAGACAGGATACTGGGCTAGATGGACCTTTGGTCTGACCCAGGATGGCCGTTCTTATGTTTATGAAAAAATTATTCATTTTTGCTGATTTTTCCCGAGCTTGGTCTTTGCTAAAAGGTGAATTTGTTCCAAAAGTTTGAGCAAAAGCTGTTGAACAATTCTTGGCTTATGCAAGCATGAAAAATATCTCTATATTCTAATGAAGGCCAAGATTGCACTCAACCCCATGCACAAATGCATAATAGCAGGTAAGGCATAAGAAGCCTCCAAATCTTGTGTTCCTCATGCAGGGTGGTGTCAGCCTCAACCCTTGCAATCACCTAAGCACAAGAACCGTGCAGGATTCGTGCCATTAATGACATTAAGGAAGCCAAAGAGGAGGAGAAGACATGGCCCAAACAGATGTGCAAGGAAGGGAGTGCACACTGCACCCTCTTAATGGGTGTAGCAGCAGACATACTCCCATTACATACAGTACCAGAAAGTTCCGGAGACTTCCCAATGCCTGCTAGAATTCACACCGAGCAGCATGGCTCAGCACTTCCCCAGCAAAATACTTTATTAGGGAAAAAATGGTGTAATTGGTATTCGTTTGTGGAGATTTGCAAATATAGCCTTTCCCTAGCTCAATCCACACACGGAGGGCATGGATCAGCATTTATGTCGCACTCCCCATCAGTGCCTGGCCCAGTGCAGGGAAGCTGATGATCCAACCAGTGGACCAAATTCAGTGATGAATCCTGGTCACATGCTACCTGAGCCACATTGCACATACACTAGGAAGAATAATCCAGACAACATCTCAGAAGACAGAATAAGTACAATCCAGCTAAACTAAGCAGCCGTAACAGTTTACCGTATTCAGCATTTCTGTTTTGTAAGAAAATTTGACATTTCATTGGAGATTTTTGAAATTTCCTACAAAACGGATATGCCAAAAAAACCCTCTGTTTTGGAAAATTTAAAAACTTCATTTCAAAATAAAATTTTGCTTTCAACATTTACCTTGTATTTTATTTTTATTTTACCATTTTTTGTGACATATCCAGTAATAGTACTGCATAATATGACATGTCACAACAATTTATGACAAGTTATGTCATAATATAATTGGGAAACCACATCTTGCATCTGTTGCAGATCAGTTTTCAAGAGAACCCTAATTCGGAGTGAATTACAACAACTGAGCTTGGAGATAAAGAAAGCATGAACGATATTGGAAAAGAGGTAAGTAACATACTGCACGTGTTAAGTACACTGTCTTTACTACCATGCGGCGAACTGAGGCGGCCGCCTCAGGTGCCAGACTGTTGGGGGGTGCCACTAGGACCCAGAGTGTAGAAAATTATGTCTGCTGCTGGTGCATATGTATTCTCTCTGCTCTAGATGCACAGAGATGGTGGAGTGCTGTGCTGGAGGAAGGAGGGCACAAAAGACAGAACAGGCAGGCAGGAGAAAAGGTGAGAGGGAATAACAGAAAGCAGCAGGAGCTGCAGGGAGAGAGAGAGAGGAGGAGGAGCCTCTTATGTACCTCTCTAGCACCCCCAGGAGCCTGGACTGATTTACACCAGCTTCTCAGGGAGCTTTCTGTTTCCTGCTGCTTCCCTGAACCCACTTGAGGAGTCAACTGAAGTAGTAGGAGCCAGTTAGGCCCTTAAGACGCTGATATCATCCCTCACTCAGGCCCTGCTACCAGCCTGCTTATTTGTCCCCTTCAATTGAGTGTTGAGCAGGGCCGGCTCCAGCGTTTTTGCCACCCCAAGTGGGGAAAAAAAAACAAAACCACCTTGCCACTGAACACGGAGGCGGAGCAATGGTGTGGCCGTCGAATTGCCGCTGAGCGCGAAACACGCTGTAACGGAGCAGCAGCCAAATTCCTGCCGCTGCCGAGGGCGGATTGCCGCCCCAGAGCCCAACATCCTGCCACCCCTTTACATTTGCCGCCCCAAGCACCTGCTTGGTTCGCTGGTGTCTGGAGCCGGCCCTGGTGTTGAGAGCCACTATAGCTGGAACAGATCAGCAGTCATGAGTGAAAGAAGAAAAAACTGCTCTGGGGCAGCATTCAGAAAAAGAAAGAAAGCAAAGGAAGCTTTTCTATCTAAGCAGGAAGGAGCTCTCCTGAGATACATAGACACAAATGTTCAGAGTGAGCCTTCCGGCCCCAGTGAGGATGTGAGTGGTGAGGAGATGCCTGATCTTCCAGTTAGTCAGGGTGCAGGTGACCTGGCAGCTACTGCAGCATCCATCTCTCCATCTCAAATGAATGTAACCATGCACATTCCTGAAGAAAAGTGTAGATCAGAGAAGAGTGTGGTGGAGGCGCAAGAAACAGCTGCTCCTGAGTTTAGTTCCTTAAGTCTAGATGATCCAGGACTCTGGACCGACTTGAGCAGTAGCCTGAGGGACTTCCTTGTACTGCATGGGCCACAGCAAGTGAAAAACTTCATGTTCCCCAAAGACAATGAAAATAGACGTTTTCATCCAACACATTACTGGTGTGAAATCCCCAATGGTGACAAAGTGGAGAGGCCATGGCTTATGTACTCAAAAACCCAGAATGCTGCATACTGTTTTTGTTGCAAACTCTTCCAGTCTAATGTTCCAGCCACATTGGGTTCTACAGGAACAAAAGGACTGGAAAAATCTGGCTAGAAATCTGGCATGCCATGAGAAGGCAGCAAATCACCAGAGAGCGTTCCAGAGCTGGAAAGAGCTTGAGATGAGACTAAGGTTAAAGGCCACCACAGATGATCAGCAATCTGCTTTCTAATAACTGCACATATTACCTGGATTAAGAAATTGTCCAAACTCAAACTCTCTTTCCAATTTCGGAGAGAGAGAGAGAGTATGTGTGGGAGAGAGAGAGTGACAAGAGGGTGATATGTGTGTGACAAGAGGGTGATATGTGTGTGACAAGAGGGTGATATGTGTGTGTGTGCGTGCACGGGCAGGCAAGCAACAAGAGGTTGATATGCCATAGGTAGAAGGTAGGGTTTGAAGCTTAATGGAAATTCATGAGCACTCACAACTCTCAATTTTTGAGAGGTAGCATAGGCCATTTACTAAAAAAATTCTAAGCTTTCTTTTATATAAATTAAGGAATATTTGCCTTGCAAAAATTCTGTCTCTGGACACATAATGCTGTAACAGAAAAGGGTTAACTAGGACTTGGTCTACACTGCGAAGCTTTGCTGCCATAACTATGTTGGGTAGGAGTGTGAAAAAAAATCACTCACCCCAGCCAATACAGCTATACCAGCAAAACTCCTGGTGGAGATGCAGTTATACTGATAGAATAGTGCTTTGTAAGCATAGCTAATATCATCTGAGCAGGTGGTGAAGCTCTGACAGCAAAAGATCTTCTTTTGCCAGCATTTACTGCATCTACACTAGTGTCCTTTGCTGACATTACTATCCTGGCAAAGACTCTGTAGTGCAGACAAGTCCATAGGCTTGCTGCACTTCCTTGTTCACATTAAGAGTTTAACTTCAACGCCCACTTCACACTAGTGGAACACGACTTGAATGCCAACATTATCCAAACAAAAGATAACCAAGCCAGAGTCAACAGGACTGAGAGGGGAGCGAAGGCACAACTCGCAGATGCCCTAATTTGTGCACTGGCCAGGACTTGGAACTGGCATATCACCAGCGTCAGGGGTCACATGGAACCAGATGTGACAACTAGATTGCAAAGGAGGCCCCTTGTTCCAAGGGTATTTCCTGGAGAGGCTTTTGGGTTTGTGATCACTTTGCACCAGCAGAGTGGGTGCAAAATAGTCGCATTGCACAGGTAAATTCTCCCCAAATAATTTTAGCCACTGTGTTGCTTCTTCACTGCACCGTAACACTACATTCATAAAACTCCTTGTATGTGCCTTGGCATCAGTTTTCAGCAGGATCTTGATTCATGTACAGCACATGTTGAGCTATAATTAGAGAAGTATGTTTTTCAAACACACTTTTTTCAGGAATTCAAAAAAATAAAACTTGATTCTGCTTCCATTTTCCATTGAAGTCAATGGCAAATCTACAAATGACCTCAACAAAAGCTGGATCAGAGATTAGCACTGTTTAGACACACTGATGGACCTGGCAATATGGACCTGGTTCTCCAATACCTTATACCTTGTGCTATCATTTACAATCATGTAAAGTGTGAGAACAAAGCAGATGTAAAATGCTACCATTTTCATTTAGTAACATGTTACATCCACTGGGCACAAGTGTTTGCACAAAATACAAGGTGCGAGGAGAAAGGCCCATGGTTCCAGAATGGCAAGAATGGGCAAATGACTCCTGTATCTTGGCTGAGGGACAGGGGCAGCCTGACTTTGGACCCTCAAACATTTGTGGAATCTCTTAAAATAGTGTGATGTAGGATTCAGGCTATGTGACAGTATTGTATATTTACAGCGGAATATGATCCCCCACCCCCAACTTTTGCAGATATATTTGGAACGTACAATATGTTTAAAGTAAAAACTACCTAACAGTTTCCTGGAAAACCACTTACTCAGTAGATTTATTTCCATAATATCCTGCCAAAAATGTCAATTTTCTAGATAAAATAGCTTTTCCTGTAATTCTCCAACAGCTTTACTGCAACTTTCCTTCGACCCTGATAATAAGTTCCGTAGTCTGAGGGAAGAGATATACCTTTATGGGCTCAGTTCTCCAAACCTTTACCCATGTGAAGGAGACTTTGTATATCCAATGTCTGAACACACAGGAATGCCTTCCAATGTCGCATATTTCTCTGAATAGACATGTCAGACCCTGTAAGGTGCCAAGTGGCAGCAGCTGTCTTTGATTTCACAGGCAGTGAGAGTGCTCAGGGTCTAGTTATTATATTATAAAGAATAGTTGTCTACCAAAGTAATTTTCCTCCCCCAAATACAGCTGTGTTAAGAAACACAATTATCAGCTGTTTTCCAAACTTGCATATTGGCAATACATAACTGATATTATTTATAATATTGTTTACAAATATGACTAAACATAACATGCATACACTTCACACTAGCAAAAACTGACAATTAATACTATAGTAATTTACTCATTCACAATGTTTTATGACTTTGATATAAAATGCCAGCTGATACCCATAATGTGAAGAAATCTTAGAAGCCTTCATAATGAGCACCCATTCATCTTTCAGATGTTATTTTCTCACCTTTAGCAATACACAATGCTTTCACTCTGACAGCAAATGATGCTTTAAAATAATGAGCATAGCATTGGACTTAGTGCCAGGAATAGCTCTCAAGGGAATCAGTACCTTCCACATTAGTCAAAACTGTAACTGTATAGTTCAGCAAGCCCAACATTAAAATATAACAGTTTTTAATTATTGTGCTGTACATATTGCTGTACATAGTGTAGTAATGCAGTGTTTTGAAACAGGCAGGTATATCAACATGGAAAATACAGTGCTGCAAAAACCATTTGCACACAAGAAGCATCTTTCATATCTTTGAATTGTAAACAAATGTTCAGCTCAGGAAACTGAAGGAAAAATGTTAGTTTCAAACTGAACCTCCTTTCAAGGGAGGTCATTCATTTTAGTTCCAAGGTTACCTGTATTCTACACAAACTTGGAGTCCCTCACTTTTCTTTTACTCAACATTGTTTACATCACAAATAAAGAATCTTGTAAATGAGATTATACAATTATTCATGCTAAAGGAATGGATCCCACAGAATGTTCAGTTTCCTACATGAATTATTTTTTGTGTGCTCTTTATTTTGACTCTCCATCACACACTGAATTACATTTAAATTATAATATAGAAATTGAACTTACCAGTTGGACAATTCAGAATGGAGAGAATCAACTGAGTCTGTGTGTCTTGTCCTCCACTTTGATTCCTCTATTACAGCACATGCCAGAGATTAGTGGAATCTTTATAAACTTGCTTCTGCAATTCATGCCTGTAGGAACAAGATATGTAACCTCATTTCAAGGCACCTCCCACTGCATAGGGTTTATCACGTAGTAGACACAGAAATTGTTTTGGTAACCAGTGCCTATCAGATGTGGTCTTTGCTAACTAGAAATAAATATACTTCTTAAACAACACTGCATTCATTATTAATCACTATGTGCAACACTTAAATCAACTTTTTAGAGCCTTTGGATTATAATGTAATAAGCCTGCTGGCTAATTCCAGTGCACCCTTCCCCACACACATCTGGCAGAAAAGGACAGAGCTGCACTTGGTCAATAAAAGGCATTGTATGATTCACTTTCATTAACAACCAAAAATAAGTGACAGATAAAGAACACTAGGGACCAAAAACATGAACTGAAAGAGGGTAGAGAGAGCACAGAAGAGGAACTTGAGAAAGACTGGCCAGGCAGCAAGGCCAAAGAAATGACCAGAGGAAGAGCTGGAGTAGCAGGGGCAGCTTTTTAGTGAGGGAAGCAGCCATGAGGTAGCCCCTTTAAAGGACTTCTTCGGGAATTATGCTGTACTGTTTCTCACTACCAAACAAACAATCCAACAATACAGGACGCGTATACACCAGAAAGCTTTGACATTGCAACCACTGCTGCAAAGCCCCAGTGTGGAAGTAACACACCATATGTACACTGCCATCATTACACCTGTTACCACCACTGCTGGCATTGTTACTCTTGCTCTGGACAAGGCTAACCATTGCACTGTCCACCATGGCACTCTGCATCATTGCACGGCTACTACAGGCAGTTAAGTGCTGGTGTAACAACTACAACTGAACAATTAGTCCTCCTAATCCAATCCCACAATGCTTCAGCCAACCCTTCAGTGACGGCTTTATAAGCTCAGATCACTGGCTCTGTCACTTGTCAAACCACTCACTGACTGACTACAGGCAGCCCCAAGAGCAGCCAAAACAGTGATCTGCTGGCCTCATCTCTGCCTGCCTTCCTCCCATCAGGAAACTGTTCCATGCAGGCCTAAGCACAGCCAGCACAGGCCTTGGTTGCTCCTTGCTCTGCCAGGCAGCTTCTGAACTAATTCCATAAAGGCCTGAGAGCATTCCAGGTGGTACATGGCTGGGTTCCGCTCTACCCCTTCTTTTCTCCATAAGCAGCAAGACAATCCAAAATACAGTTTTATTCAAACTTTGCAGAAACATGGAAAAAAAATCTTATGGAGCTTTATGCTGACGTTAGATCTTTCAGCTGCCTTCAGTACCGTTGATCATGAAGTGTTCTTGCGTCACTTAAGCACTGTGAGAAGAGTGAATTGGCCTGTGTGTGGGTGGTTTCATTCCTTTCTTTCTGAACACTCTCAAAGGGTACCCTTGGGCAGTTAGCCCAGAGGGCATGGCGCTCCATAAGTGTCCATCTTGTTTGCTTTCCTGATCAATGTGGGTACATGAGAGAGGCCACTGAGAGAGTTAGTGAGGAAGTACGGCTGTGATGCTTTCTGTGTTCTGTCACTCTCAGCTCTGTATCTCTATTTCATCCCATCCAGGCACTGCTGTTGAATGCTTTACCCAGGGTCTGAGACTCGTGGGAACTAGTGAGTTGAGGCTCAATGCAGATAAAACAAAGGTGATGTAGTAGGCTGGAGGCAGGTGTGTTGTGATAATTGGGCCTACAAATTTGCCCTACTGTAAAACATACATGACAGTTTATAAGATGTCACAAGAACCTATAAAAACAAATGTTGATGGGAAAAAGTATGAAAGGGAGACAGAAAAACTGAATGAGTCCAACCAAAAAGGCCTACTGAGATAACTCAAGGACTGTGTAGAGATCGTGCTTGGTAAACAAGAAAAGCGTGGAACCAGAAATCAGTGACCCAAAATTGGTGAGTGTGAAAGCTGGCCTAATTGATGGGCAAAATAATGAGGGGATGAGCTATTCTGCCCACCATTCCCTGTGTGGGTCCTTAAAGAAACAGACTTTGGGGAGGAACATTGGCTACTAGAGCAAACTTCACCATCATGGCTGCCACCCTGACCATCTCCTGGGACCCTGGACCTTCTTCATCTTAATTGTGAGGGACGTCCTGACTTGACCAGGCCAGAGTGAGGGACGCAGATGACTCCACCACCTCTACTGGCTGAATCCCGAACACCACGTGGGATGTGAGACTGTTTCTCCACACACACACACACACACACACTGCCCCTCCCATGTGTCCTTTTCCTTCCCCACCTTATTTCTTCTCTTTCCTGTCTCTCTCCTTTTTCCCTTCGTCTAATAAGAATCTGGCTTAGCTGGCCAAGACTGCATATTTTTCAACACTGCTGCAAGCCGATGACCAGAAACAGGCAACTAAAAGCAAAGCCCTTAACAGCCTGATGCTGGTACAAATGTACCAGATCTCGCAGAGGCTGATAAGACCATGGGCTGTGCCTGTGTTTCTCCAGCAGTGAGACTGCAACTCAGGGCAGGTCTACACTACAGCTGGGATCGACGCTCTGAGCTCAATCCACCAGCAGTCGATTGGCAGGTCTAGTAAAGACCCGCCAAATCAACTGCAGATCACTCTCCAGTCAAACCCTGTACTCTACCCCCGATGAGAAGAGTAAGGTAAGTCGATGGGAGAGTTTCTCCTGTCAACCCCCCGCGGCGTAGACCCCGTGGTAACTCAACCTAAGGTACATAAACTCCATCTCCGTTATTCACGTAGCTGGAGTTGCATCGCATAGGTTGACTTACCACAGTAGTGTAGACATAGCCTCAGAGTCAACACCAGAGACAAAAGCTACATTTCTGTCTTTGCTGTTCATTTCGCTCTCCCTTTATGTGTGTCTGTCTCATTTTGTCTTCTAGGAAACAGGATCAGAATTTAACAACAGCAATAAATGCTCCAGCCCTTCTCTACTCACTTATCTTTACCATGCTATCTAAGAGATTGTCAAATGTGGGAGGGGGTGTCCTTCTAAAAACACCCCCCAAAAGGGAAAGGGAACAAGGGATGTTGTTAACATGAAAGCCTTATTTAATACTTTACATTTAAAATGTTTCCTTCTTTTCTGTATCTTTAATAGAAGGTTTAAAAGGACGTTTAATGGTGTGTTTGCCATGGCATTAAGCAGGCTGAAGTCTGTGTATGCCAAATCCCAAAACTTGTATAAAACTGTTTAATGTTGAACAGTGACTAGGTTACATTAACACCTTTGGCCCATATAGTCCATCTTACAGCATATGTGCCTGCCTTTTTCCTAAAAGAGTCCACAGCTGGGGAATATTGTTTGATCACCAGCTGTTAGTAAATGTTCCTACCCCAGCAATGACCAGAAACATTTTTGTCCATCTCCCTCTGGCTAAGAGAGTACAACCATTTCTTTCTACCATCATCCAAGCTTTGTCACCGCAAAGCTAGGCTAATGCAATGCACTCTGCATGGGCCTACACCTGTTGTGATGAATTTGCTAAGCAGGTAACTACTATTCCCCCATCAATGCCTTCTCTGCTGACCTGTGACCCTCCAGAGCAGATGCACAGGCATATCCCCCACCTGGGGCCAATAGGGCATGGGGCAGAAACGATTGCAAAAACCCTAACCCAGGAAGTGACCTTGCTGTGGGCGAAGGCAAGGGCTGCATGGTGAGCTGGCAGCAGAGCAGAGAAGCTGGCTGCATGGGAAGCTGCTTTGAGGAGCTACATGGCCAGCAGGAGGCCAAGCAGGGGAACAGGCTGAAGCAGGAGACAGAAAGCCACAAGTATAGCAGGCTGTGAGTGTCAGCCATCACAGCCAAATTCAGAATGGTGCAGAACTTGCTGGAAGCAACAGGGACTGAGCAGGGGTCCTGCAGTCACAAGTCTGGGCAAACAATCAGCAGCTAGCTCAGGCTCCTAAAGGGACTGGAGCCTGAAGAAGGCTATTGCAAACTGCCCTAGACACTGGAAATTAGTCTGAGAAGTGGCCAGCGTGCTCTGACCAGGTGTTAGGCCCAAGAGAAGGGACTACTGGCTGGGGACTACTGCAAAGGACAACTGTACACAGACAGAGACTAGAGGTCTTTTAGACTAGCTGCCATTAGCTATCACTGGCATTGACATGTTACTGGGGACTTTACAAGGGTTGATGCACCACAGCACTGGGCAGATGTATAAGTTACATCAGTGATCAGAAACTGAAGCTCATGACTCACTTATCAAGCAGGGCATCTTGCTGGAATAAGATGAGATCAGTGCTTCATTATCTTCACTGCCTGTTGATTTCTCGGTAGTTTAGGTGTTGGCCTATACAACATTAAATTACTTAGAACCTGTCTATCTTTCCCGCAATCCATGCTATACTCCCACAGTGATGGGGGCCTCGGCGCTGGAACATATTATCCACCTTGGACTGCAGTAGCCTGAATTTGTTGACATACAAAGCGTAGTTCGCAGCCTATTAACTTGGGCCTTAAGGGGATGGAGAGGAATGTGCTAAAGGTTTCCATTTGTGGGTGAAATTGGGTATTGTTTAGGCTTGTTTTCCTCATTAGCTAGCTATTTTTTAGTTTGGAGGGAAAATAAACAGTTGGATTGGTTTATTATGTGATTGTATTTTTTATGTATGCCTAGAGACTAGGACTGGTGATTGTTTTTTAGATATACATCAAAATAACCTGGGAGATAGTGCACTTCGGAGCTTGTGTAGACCGAGCTCCTTGCACACAGCAGGGCCTCCTTCCTTTCCACCTCCTTGTGTCCTCTTCTCCCAACTCCTCTATTACAGGGACTCCCTGCAACTCCCCCACCTTCTCCCTTCTGCCTGGGGCTCTGTACCTCCCATTCCCCTTTTCTCTCCATGCCATGGTCTCTTTGTGCCCCCCAGCTCCCTCATACTAGGATCTCCCTTGGTCCTCCTCATGCCAGTGTGCACCCCATTCCCACTTCCCCTCATGCTCTCCATTCCCTTCTTCTCCCCATGGCAGGGGCTCTGTGTGCCTCCCATTCCCTTCTTTCCTTCCATTGCTCCCTTCTCCCCATACCAGGGTCCCCCAATCTCTCTCCTTCTGCCAGGGGCTATGTGTGCACCCCTTTATCCCCATTCACCCTTCCCCCATATCACGGTCCCCTATTCTCCAGATCCCCATTTCTACACACACACCATTATTGTTTGTCAGGGCGATAAATCATTCAGCGTGACAACATGTTAAATTCTCTTGGGAGGATGAGCAGAGAAGAGATGGGACACTGTTATGCTGGAAGGTGTTTGAGTAGTAGACTATTGCAAAAGAGCTTGAAGCCATGACTTGGCTAAACAGATGATAAGGGCTCCATATCTCCCCCATTTTCCCCACTTTAGGTTTCCCCCCAAAGTAATAGAGTTCTGCCCATTGAGGCCTAGAACATTTTGGAATTGATCAGAGGTGGCATTCAAAAGTAATTGCATACCAGACAGACAGACAGACAGAGAAATGCCGTCAAGTTGAGTGCACTGCCTCACCAGCTGGGTCAATGCGTACATACAGTGAATTAGCTGTCTTATAACAACTGAACAACAATCAACTTGTATTGTTTCTGAACTACTGTACTCTAGAGCTGCAGCAGGCTTACTAGTGACAGACTGCAAAGTTAGCTCAGCCAGCTCCCTGACATCTTTTATAGAACAACCCCGTAGTTACATGTGTAAGCAGAGTCAGGATGAGCTCCACCCTGACATCTGGTGGTGAGGTGTGGCAAGTTGTGGAAAAGAACTTCAGGGGCCAATCTCATTTGCATAGGCACACCCACCCTGCCTAGAATGAGGCCATAGCTGCCCAAATGGTCACTTTGGCTGCTGTGGGATCCCCAGTGTCTCTGTTATTGGGGCAGGAGGAATAAATTGTTATTACCCTGATTATGGGAACTGTACTTGGAACTGTACTTGGCCTTTCGTTATGATGGAGGGACTCACCATCAACTAAGTAGCACTCGCTAGGCAAGGGTCATGGGTTCCAAAACTCTGTGAATTGAGAGAGATTGGGGATAAGTATTAATATTTGGTGGTATGGGCTCCTTATTGAGGGTCTTACATACTAATTGTATTTCCTCCTCTCTCTATAGTAGATTATCAGAGTTAATTTTGATTTCATTAGGAGTCTAGTTACAGGCTGCTGAGCTCACCTTGGGCTAATGGTGCACCAGCATTGAGGCTCCCCTACTACAAGCTGAATTCACCAAAGAGCTGAACTGCCTAAGAGCTGAAATCACTGAGCATTGTGTTAAGTAGTGGGGGAGCCTGAAGATATATTGTGGAGCAGTTTGTGGGATGCGGAGCAGTTCATGGACTGGCTGGTGGAGCAGTTTGTGGGACAGCGGGAGCTGCTTGTGGGACGCGGACTGGTAAAGCGGAGCCTTATGGAGCTGCGGGGCAGTCAGCTTCAGGTCCTGTAAGGTGCCCCTTACCTCTCTTCTTCCCCACCCCCCCGATCTCCACCCAGGTTGGGAGGTAAAGCTCTGCAGATAAACTTTCAAACTCTGGGGCTGCCCTGACCAGGGACAGAGACTTTTGGGTCATTGGACTTTTGGGACTTTGGGTGATTTCGGGTTGCTGGACTCAAGAACCAAAGGGAAAGGACACAACCCAATTTGTTTGGGGTGGGTTTTTGCTCATGGGTTGTGTTATGAATCCTATTGCTGGTGTTTCCCCAACATAATGCCACATTGTTTCTCTCTGTTATTAAAAGGCTTTTTGCCACACTCAGACTCTGTGCTTGTGAGAGGGGAAGTATTGCCTCTTGGAGGCGCTCAGCGGGGGTGGTATATATTTGTCCCAGGTCACTGGGTGGGGGCTCGAGCCGGTTTTGCATTGTGTTATTGGAATGGATCCCCTAGATATTGAGCCCGGCCCTTGTTGCTGCCAACTCTGACGGGCAGAAGGGTTACACATGTTTAACATTAACAGCATATAACTGACCAACAAATGTGGACCTGCAAACTCCTGCTTGGAGATAGTTCCTCAGGGATAGGGTCTGTCATCTTGAAAGCAATAAATGTTGCAGAAAAGAAATCAAAAAGTCAGTAACAAAACTCTGGCTGGTTCCCTGTCCACAAAAGCCTTGTCTTGCTGCTCCAGGGCTGCCTCCAGAAGGGAGGCTGCAAGGCCATAGGTCTGCTGTAAGGCCACAGGCCCACAGCCGGTGGATGCAGGACAGTCAAAATGAAAATGACAGCAGCTACTCTGTCCAGAAGAAACTGGGCCAGCTTGCTGCTGCCATCGCAACAGGTTAGACAGCAAGGAGGAGTGGAGGGAGGTGAGAGTTAGGACCAGGATGGAGTGTCTGTCCTTCCATCCCCCACAAGGTGTTCTTTCATGTTGTCTGATGCCAGATTTGGATTGAATGGGTCCCCATGAAAAAAGAGGTGGAGGTGAGACTGAATTCCTAGAGCGGAGAGACCACACATGGAACCTGCACAATGCACGTCCACAGAACAGAGTCTGAACAAGCCACTGAATAAGCACACAAGTACTCACCTCCCTGGCAAGAGAAAGACCCATCAATAACTAACTGAAGGTAGGAGACTAAGACCACAGAAAGGAGGCTGCTGACTGAAACCTCTAAAAAATTTAATCAGAGACCATCAAATCTGCAAGGGTTTTTTTATGTGCAACAGTTTGGACTTCTTTCTGTGAGCCCAATCCTCCAGTGACACCAAAGCCTCCTCTCGGAGTGCCTTGGAGATTGTTCTTGTATCCTACCATGAAGTTCTCCCCCAGTTTCCTGTTCTTTTCTTAACAGGAATTATTAATTCAAGTACCTCTGGGGCTGTTTATGCTATTCATATCTCACCCACTCACCACGAATTAGTTATTAAGGCTTTTCATACATTGTTTATTTAAAGAAATTATATAAATAAAGGAAACATTTAAGTGCCACAGATGGGATATATTAAAGATAAAGTTCCTATTAAATGACAGGACTACATAAGCTTGAATTTCCAGGAACTGGTTCCTGACAAAGCATAATGACTTGTTACTAAAGATTCTTGGCAGTTCCTTAATGTAGATACATGACTGGAAATGAATTTCTTGCTTATCTATGTGTATTAAGGGGCAGATCTTGATCTGTAAAGCTCCTTTGGCCTCGATTTCTCTTCCTTCACCCTTCAGGAGGTTTTAGTCGCAAAACTGAAGAAAATATGGAAGAATGGTATTATTCCCTGCGTTTTATTCAGACATAAAGAAAATGCCCAAATGTTAAGCTATTTAACAAAAATCACCAATTATGCATCTAGAAATACTTCAGCCTCTAGAATTAAGCTTGGATTCTTCACAGAGTATATTCATTAAAATGTCTAGTGACCTTTTTGTTTTGAAGAAAATAATACGTCTACCTTTGCTACATTCACATGGTGGGTTATAAATTGAGTTTGCAGCAGAATTGCTTACATTGGAAATAGGGCAACACAGTGGCATTTACTATATACAGGTATGTTCTGAGTTGGTCAGTCACAAGGAATTTTGGGGCCATTCTGCAGTCAACCAATACAATCACTAAAAGGAATGTCTCAACATCACCTCCTTTCCAGAAACTAATGCACTTTCCAAAAACCCATGAAGTGAGATCCTTTAGCCTAAACGGTGCCAAGGAACAAAGGCCCTGAGTCTCAGTTCCCACCAAGCTGTGTGTTATGTAAGAACCAGGAACAAGGGGACAGAGTTGGCTGTTTCATTTGTTGGGGTTTTTTTAATTTAAGTCCTAATCCTTTTTACAGTGACTATTTTTATTCTTCTGCTTGTATGTGGTGACTGGATTGCCCTGCTAACAACAGAAAGGTCATGCTTACCCACACCCAAGGCCCATCAACGCTTGTGATTTGCTCCCACAAAGGAGGACCTCAGGTTTTATTTTTGGAAGAGTCTAACCTTGTTCCTTGAGCAGGTGGCCTTGGAAATGTAAACCAGCTCAGTTTCTCAACATTCATTGCCCTCTCCTGGGCTGGACTGAGCCAGCTACTGCTCAGTCGAGCAACTGCTGAGCCATAAGTTACACCCACTATTGCTGCAGATATTGCAGCTGCTACAAGTGACCACCCATAGGCGCCAACTCCGTGGGTGCTCCAGCCCTGGAGCACCCATGGAAAAAAAATTAGTGGGTGCTTAGCATCCACCGGCAACCAGCTCCCCCATCCCAGCGTCTCCTGCCCACCGCAGTTCAGCTGTTGTGCGATGTGCAGGAGGCACTGGGGGAAAGGGGGAAGAGTGGGGATAGGGCACACTCAGGGGAGGGGACAGAACTGGATGGGAAAAGGTGGGGCTGGAGTGGGGACTTGAGGGAAGTGGTAGGATGGGGATGAGTCTTGGGGACGAGGAGGGGTGGAAAGAGGCAGGGCAGGGGCTTTGGGGATGGGGGCGGAGTGGGAGGTTGAGCATCCCCAGGGCCCGGAGAAGGACGGCGCCTGTGTGACCACCCTTCCTCCATCCTGCACCTGCCTCACTAGGAGCACAAGGAGTGTTTGTAGGCAAGCTGCTGCTGCACTGAACAAGTCTTACAATCACTGCATACCTAGGCCTCCTCCAAATGGTGCCTACCTGCACAGCCCCAGCCTGGAGCTTAAAGAGCCAACGTACTGAGAGGGAGCCTGGATCCCTGTTCTCCTCCTTGCCTCCCATCACCCAGCTAGGCAAGATTTGCTTCTCTTCCTGACCCCAGCCCCCCAGGGAAATCTGCCAATAGTCAGGGGCTCACCTGCTCACCCAAAGAGCCAAAGGAGATCCATGTCCCAACTGACCACTCAACCCATCCCGTTACACACCTCCCCAACTACCCCACAGTCATAAGAACGTCCATACTGGGACAGACAATGGTCCATCTACAGGAGCCTGTCTTCCGACAGTGGCCAGTGCGAGACGCATCAGAGGGAATGAACAGAACAGGGCAATTTTCAAGTGATGAAGCCCCTGTAGTACAGTCCCCAGCTTCTGGCAGACAGAGGTTAGGGACACCCAGACACCTGCCCGCTGCCATCTTGCCAACTCCAGGGATTGAAACAAGGATCCCCAGAGCTAAAAAAACCCATGAATTTCTACAGTCTGAGCAAAGGATCTAGGCTTGAGAGCTGGGGGCTGTAACAGACTCACATCCTCTGCAGATCAGGATCAGAGGGGCAGAGGTGAAAGTATCATAGAATCATAGAATATCAGGGTTGGAAGGGACCCCTGAAGGTCATCTAGTCCAACCCCCTGCTCGAAGCAGGACCAATTCCCAGTTAAATCATCCCAGCCAGGGCTTTGTCAAGCCTGACCTTAAAAACTTCCAAGGAAGGAGATTCCACCACCTCCCTAGGCAATGCATTCCAGTGTTTCACCACCCTCTTAGTGAAAAAGTTTTTCCTAATATCCAATCTAAACCTCCCCCACTGCAACTTGAGGCCATTACTCCTCGTTCTGTCATCTGCTACCATTGAGAACAGTCTAGAGCCATCCTCTTTGGAACCCCCTTTCAGGTAGTTGAAAGCAGCTATCAAATCCCCCCTCATTCTTCTCTTCTGCAGGCTAAACAATCCCAGCTCCCTCAGCCTCTCCTCATAAGTCATGTGTTCTAGACCCCTAATCATTTTTGTTGCCCTTCGCTGGACTCTCTCCAATTTATCCACATCCTTCTTGTAGTGTGGGGCCCAAAACTGGACACAGTACTCCAGATGAGGCCTCACCAATGTCGAATAGAGGGGGACGATCACGTCCCTCGATCTGCTCGCTATGCCCCTACGTATACATCCCAAAATGCCATTGGCCTTCTTGGCAACAAGGGCACACTGCTGACTCATATCCAGCTTCTCGTCCACTGTCACCCCTAGGTCCTTTTCCGCAGAACTGCTGCCTAGCCATTCGGTCCCTAGTCTGTAGCGGTGCATTGGATTCTTCCGTCCTAAGTGCAGGACCCTGCACTTATCCTTATTGAACCTCATCAGATTTCTTTTGGCCCAATCCTCCAATTTGTCTAGGTCCCTCTGTATCCTATCCCTCCCCTCCAGCGTATCTACCACTCCTCCCAGTTTAGTATCGTCCGCAAATTTGCTGAGAGTGCAATCCACACCATCCTCCAGATCATTTATGAAGATATTGAACAAAACTGGCCCCAGGACCGACCCCTGGGGCACTCCACTTGACACCGGCTGCCAACTAGACATGGAGCCATTGATCACTACCCGTTGAGCCCGACAATCTAGCCAGCTTTCTACCCACCCTATAGTGCATTCATCCAGCCCATACTTCCTTAACTTGCTGACAAGAATACTGTGGGAGACCGTGTCAAAAGCTTTGCTAAAGTCAAGAAACAATACATCCACTGCTTTCCCTTCATCCACAGAACCAGTAATCTCATCATAAAAGGCGATTAGATTAGTCAGGCATGACCTTCCCTTGGTGAATCCATGCTGGCTGTTCCTGATCACTTTCCTCTCATGCAAGTACTTCAAGATTGATTCTTTGAGGACCTGCTCCATGATTTTTCCAGGGACTGAGGTGAGGCTGACTGGCCTGTAGTTCCCAGGATCCTCCTTCTTCCCTTTTTTAAAGATTGGCACTACATTAGCCTTTTTCCAGTCATCCGGGACTTCCCCGGTTCGCCACGAGTTTTCAAAGATAATGGCCAATGGCTCTGCAATCACAGCCGCCAATTCCTTCAGCACTCTCGGATGCAACTCGTCCGGCCCCATGGACTTGTGCACGTCCAGCTTTTCTAAATAGTCCCTAACCACCTCTATCTCCACAGAGGGCTGGCCATCTCTTCCCCATTTTGTGATGCCCAGCGTAGCAGTCTGGGAGCTGACCTTGTTAGTGAAAACAGAGGCAAAAAAAGCATTGAGTACATTAGCTTTTTCCACATCCTCTGTCACTAGGTTGCCTCCCTCATTCAGTAAGGGTCCCACACTTTCCTTGGCTTTCTTCTTGTTGCCAACATACCTGAAGAAACCCTTCTTGTTACTCTTGACATCTCTCGCTAGCTGCAGCTCCAGGTGCGATTTGGCCCTCCTGATTTCATTCCTACATGCCCGAGCAATATTTTTATACTCTTCCCTGGTCATATGTCCAACCTTCCACTTCTTGTAAGCTTCTTTTTTATGTTTAAGATCCGCTAGGATTTCACCGTTAAGCCAAGCCGGTCGCCTGCCATATTTACTATTCTTTCGACTCATCGGGATGGTTTGTCCCTGTAACCTCAACAGGGATTCCTTGAAATACAGCCAGCTCTCCTGGACTCCTTTCCCCTTCAAGTTAGTCCCCCAGGGGATCCTGGCCATCCGTTCCCTGAGGGAGTCGAAGTCTGCTTTCCTGAAGTCCAGGGTCCGTATCCTGCTGCTTACCTTTCTTCCCTGCGTCAGGATCCTGAACTCAACCAACTCATGGTCACTGCCTCCCAGATTCCCATCCACTTTTGCTTCCCCCACTAATTCTACCTGGTTTGTGAGCAGCAGGTCAAGAAAAGCGCCCCCCCTAGTTGGCTCCTCTAGCACTTGCACCAGGAAATTGTCCCCTACGCTTTCCAAAAACTTCCTGGATTGTCTATGCACCGCAGTATTGCTCTCCCAGCAGATATCAGGAAAATTAAAGTCACCCATGAGAATCAGGGCATGCGATCTAGTAGCTTCCGTGAGCTGCCAGAAGAAAGCCTCATCTACCTCATCCCCCTGGTCCGGTGGTCTATAGCAGACTCCCACCACTACATCACTCTTGTTGCTCACACTTCTAAACTTAATCCAGAGACACTCAGGTTTTTCTACAGTTTCGTACCGGAGCTCTGAGCAGTCATACTGCTCCCTTACATACAGTGCTACTCCCCCACCTTTTCTGCCCTGCCTGTCCTTCCTGAACAGTTTATAACCATCCATGACAGTACTCCAGTCATGTGAGTTATCCCACCAAGTCTCTGTGATTCCAATCACATCATAGTTCCTTGACATTACCAGGACCTCCAGTTCTCCCTGCTTGTTTCCAAGGCTTTGTGCATTTGTATATAAGCACTTGAGATAACCTGTTGATCGCCCCTCATTCCCAGTATGAGGCAGGAGCCCTCCCCTCACAGACATTTCTGCCTGTGCTTCCTCCCGGTATCCCTCTTTCCCACTTACCTCAGGGCTTTGGTCTCCTTCCCCCGGTGAACCTAGTTTAAAGCCCTCCTCACTAGGTTAGCCAGCCTGCTGGCAAAGATGCTCTTCCCTCTCTTCGTAAGATGGAGCCCGTCTCTGCCCAGCACTCCTCCTTCATGGAACACCATCCCATGGTCAAAGAATCCAGAGCCTTCTCTCCGACACCACCTGCGTAGCCATACCGGTACGTAAGCCGTACCGGCAAGAGCTAGTGCGCCGTACCAGGGTGGATCAGCTTCCCCAGGCACAATTTAAAGAGCCTGCGGCTCCCAGCAGTGGCTGGAGCCCCCGGCCCTTTAAATTGCTGCCAGAGCCCCGCTGCTGGAGCCCTGGGGTAGCGATTTAAAGGGGCTGGGACAGTAGCGGCGGCCGAGCCCTGGGCCTTTTAAATCATCCCGGAGCCCTGCTGTCGTTACCCCAGGGCTCTGGCAGGCTCCGGGGACGATTTAAAGGCCCCGAGGCGGTAGTGGCGGCCGGAGCCCTGTCCCCAGAGCCCTGCTGCCTGAGCCCTGGGGAAGCGGCGGCGGGGCTCCGGGATGATTGAAAGGGCCCAGGGCTCAGCCGCCATTACCGCCCCGGGCCCTTTAAACTGCTGCCAGAGCCCCCAGCTGCTGCTGTTACCCCGGGGAGGGGGAAGGAGGCAGTTGCTGGTACAGGGTGGGCCGAGGCTGGCTCTGACCCCCCCAGCCCTGCCCCTTCCACCCGAGGCTCCGCCCCTTCCGGGGGCCAGAGCTGGACCCGGCCCAGCCCCGTACCAGTAAGTCCCTAGACTTACTTTCACCCCTGCAGAGGGGACACATAAAACTCATTGGCCATTGGGTTACAAAGCATTACGGGTTAGGAAAGAAAGAATACAAAATGAATGAGTACAGAATTTTGAGGGGGATAAGAATATAAAACTGATGGATTTTTGAGATGTGGGAATGAATGTGGAACGGATGAATTTTTGGAGGGAAGCATACAGGATCAATGGGGTTTTCAATAGGGAGAGTGTTTACCCAGGGAGCTTCACAGAACATTTTAGGCCCCCTCATTAGAAGGTTAGTAATGTGTCATTGCTTCACCTTCTAGTCCTGGACTTCTGTATTTCTCTTTCTGGTAATGTTAAAATCTTGTGGTTTCTTCTCTAACTGTAGTGTGGGTGACTGTAGATTATCCATATACCACTGTTTTGCAAATCCAGTCCCAATTTGTGGAGTAAAGTTCTGCATCATAGCCGTGTGACTTAATAGCATTGATCAGGTTGTTGTCCATTCAAGATAGCTTTGTTTATTCCATTTTGTAGCTGCATGTACTTAGTAACAGGAAACAGGAAAACCAATCACCTTACCTGTGATCCACTGACCACTCAAAGTCAAGCCAATCACTTTGCAGAAGATGAGGTTGGCACCTAACGGGGTAATTTGTTTGTCAGGGCCAGAGCATTAGTTAAAGGCCCTGCTCTATCTGTGTCCCAGCAACAGATGCTATAAGAAAAATATTTGTGCAGGCTCCTCAGTGGAGGTTGCTGGGGCAATGTAAGGGGTTTGCAACATCCACAGAAAAGAGGAAGATTATCTGAACTACCGCAGCATAAAAACAGTAATTTCTGCAACCACAAAATTAGGTGACCAATGTATTTGCTGTCTTCCTCACTTTTACCCTGAACCACATACAATTCATTATATCGAAAGCCATAAACGGTAATAGCACTGGTGGCAGAGTAAGGCGGAAAGGCTGGATAACATATACTCTAATCATCCTAAAATATTCAAAAGTGAGTTAGGAACTGGGGTGACTACATGCTCAGGTACCCAACCTCCAACACACACTGATTTTCAGCGAATGGAATCTCAGCTCTTTCTGAAAATCAGGCTCCTTTAAGGTGTCTCAAATCAGTCACCCAAAAATTGATGCCCCAAAATCCTGTGCCACCTTTGAATATCTCTCCCTAAAGTTCTCTGGAGAGTATTTTTTTGGTATAACCTAGGAATAGTTGTAAAATGCTATATCCCGAGAAACATCCCAAACCAAATACCAGTCTGGTTAGTGTTATCCTTCACAACATAGTAGTTGCTCATAGGAATTTGCATAATTTTCACAGAATCCTACAGATGCTTTGCTGACATAATTAATAATCCAGTGACATAACCAGCAACGTCCCCCCAAGATTAAAAGGTAAGGAAATAATCAACCAGAAATTTCAAAACCAAAATATATCCAATATAGCAGAGCAGTCTGTACTGTAGCACCCATCTTAACACCATTCCCATCTTAACTCTATTCCAAGACTGACATACAAGATGGACACACTATACAAGATTCAGGCCTGGGGTGGGAGACCACCTGCATTTCGGGTTAGATACAAACAGCACAGCAACATCTCCCCCTCACCATTCCCCTTTGGTTCAGACTGCATCAAATAGCGAGCGGGAGGCAACTGTGCCAAACCTGGCACAGTAGCATCATCTAGCCTCTAGTTCCCACAAACTCTACAGTACATTACACTACACACACTTTCAGAACCTCTCAGGAATAGGACACAATAAAAACAAAAACAGCCATTCGCCTTAATTCTCAGAACCTAACTATCTCCAGGAAAAACTTCTCGGATCAGCCAGTTATTTCTGCTCTCCAGCACTCTCCAACTTCCCAGTCTTTGACAGGCTGTATTTTGGCTTTCCCCAGCCTCTGCCCTAGCCTCTGTTAGTTACAAGGGGCCATTGGGGGTGTGTGGGGGGAGGATGGAGGCTAGGAGAGGAGGAGAGTTGAATTGCAAATTATCAGAGAGCTGGGATGACATCCTGGCCCCACTGAAGTCAATGCCAAAACTCCCACTGACTTCAGTGGAGCCAGGATTTCACTTCCTGTAGCTTGCACTTCCAGTATGGAGGCAGCTGCACTCCCGATGAGTATCATGTGTACATCCTAATGGCAGACATCTGTCTGATGAATCTGAGGAAGTTGATCAGACGGATTCATCTCTGGAGGCTTAACAAGACTGGATGACTTTCTAACAGACATGCTCTGGCCCATGCAGAAGTCATAGGCCTATGGTCTATGTTACACAGAAGGTCAGACTAAAGGACCCTAATGGTTCTTTCTGGCCTTAAAAGCTGAGTCTATGATCTGTGCACGGGGGCAGGGAAGATATTTAATTTATAAGCTCTCTGGGACAGGCACCATCTTTTTGTTATATATTTGTACAGTTCTTAGCACAGTTGGGCTGGGGCCTCTAGGTACCACCACAATACAAATAAATTATGAGATATGCAGGATGCAGAAGATAACAATGGCTTGCAAACAGGACTAAGCAGCCGAGTCCTGGTTGATTCCTCACCAGGGATGCCAGAACAAGGTGGGACCAGGAGGCCATGGTCCCATCACTTTTTACCTGCCTTAAGGGCAAGTGATGGGGGAAGGAGGGAAAGGGAAGAGGGGCGCAAGCAGCATGCAGGGCTTTGTGGGGAAGAGGCAAAGTGGGGGCAGGGCCATGGGGGAAGAGGCAGAGCAGGGGCAGGGCCTCAGGTTGGTGCACAAGCAGGGCCTCGGGGAGGGGCGGAGTGGGGGTGCAGGGCCATGGGTACTGGGTACTGGTGTACTGGTGTACTGGGTACTGGTGGCTCCAGGCCCCACTCCACCCCTTCTAGTGAGCTTCCGGCACTCCTGCTCCTCGCCCCACTTAATCCTGCACATCACATTACAACTGTGAGCCTGGGAACTTACATTCATGACACTGCTGGATACTATGAACCATGGATTTAACAGAAACAGAGATTTTATGGCTCATTACAACAATTTGTAACACACCTGACCGCCTGCTAACCTTTAACTGACCCCTACATTTTAAATGGCCTCCTGCAGCATGTGTGAACGCCTAACAATCTGTCCACCTTGTTTTTAGCTTAGACACTCTGGTTAGCTAACCTTACCTTCTCCAGCCCTGAAGAATAGCTCTGCGAAGCTCAAAAGCTTGTCCCTTCCACCACCAGAAGTTGGTCCAATAAAAGATATTACCTCACCAACCTTGTCTCTTTCTTCAGTTATTTTTATTAGTGGTGATTTTCAAACACCCAGCCTTAACTCCAGTCTTCCACTTCTTCATGTACAACTAACACATTACAGACTTTACACCTGTCTCTCTGGGAAACATCTTAATCCATCTTAATCCAGGTTGTAGTTTTGAGAGAGCCTGTGAGGAATTGGGTCCGTGCTGCACCATAGCTGGTTTTGTGTTGGAGTTTGTTGTCGAGCTCTGCTGAGATCCATCTGGCTGTTAAAGTTGCCTTAATTGGTGATTGTCTGTTAATTTTAGTGTTGGCAATGGAAAGAAACACACTTGTGCAACCTGAACTCTAGGGTAACCATTTTTTTCCTGTGGGTGGAAATAACATTTTAAATACCATTTTTCTGTTGACATTGACAAAAATCTGAGTCCAGCATCAGGGAGGAAGTAGCGGTTCTTACAGGAAGAGAGGAGTGGGAGTATGGAAAGGGACATAGCAAAACTGGTAAGACATTTAAAGGTCACATTTATAAAGATCAATGATCATTTCTTAATAGTGTTAGCAGAGTCAGGATGAGCTCCACCCTGACATCTGGTGGTGAGGTGTGGCAAGTTGTGGAAAAGAACTTCAGGGGATGATCTCCTTTGCATAGGCACACCCACCCTGCCTAGAATGAGGCCATAGCTGCCCAAATGGTCACTTTGGCTGCTGTGGGATCCCCAGTGTCTCTGTTATTGGGGCAGGAAGAATAAATTGTTATTACCCTGATTATAGGAATCAAGGACAGTGGAACTGCACTTGGCCTTCTGTTATGATAGAAGGACTTGCCATCAACTAAGTAGGCCAGCGACATGGGTTCCAAAACTCTGTGAATTGAGAGAGGCTGGGGATAGGTATTAATACTTGGTGGTATGGGCCCTATGGTGAGGGCCTTACATGCTAATTGCACTTCCTTCTCTCTCCACTGTGGAATATCAGAGCTAATTTTGATTCCATTAGGAATCTAGTTACAGGCTACTGAGCTGAATTCACTTTGGGCTAATGGTGCACCAGCACTGAGGCTCCCCTACTACAAACTGAAATCACTAAAAGAGCTAAACTTACTAAGAGCTGAAATCACTGAGTGGGGGGTTAAGTAGTGGGGGAGCCTGAAGATATATGGTGGCGCAGTTTGCGAGACGGCGAGCGGAGCGGCTGGTGGAGCAGAGCAGTTTGCGGGGCGGCAAGCGGAGCTGCCCATAGGTTGGCTGGCAGAGCGGAGCCCCATGGAGAGGTGGGGCCATCAGCGTTGGACCACGTAAGATGCCGCTTAACCCGCACCCCCCCCCCCCCCCATCTCCACCCAGGTTGGGAGGTGAAACTCTGCAGGTAAACTTTTGAACTCTGGGGCTGCCCTGACCAGGGACAGAGACTTTTGGGTCGTTGGACTTTTGGGACTTTGGGTGATTTTGGGTTGCTGGACTCAAGAACTAAAGGGAAAGGACATGCCCCAATTTGCTTGGGGTGGGTTTTTTTGCTCATGGGTTGTGTTATGAATCCTGTTGCTGGTGCTTCCCCAACATAATGCCACATTGTTTCTCTCTGTTATTAAAAGGCTTTTTGTTACACTCAGACTATGTGCTTGGGAGAGGGGAAGTATTGCCTCTTGGAGGCGCCCAGTGGGGGTGATATATATTTGTCCCAGGTCACTGCGTGGGGGCTCGAGCCGGTTTGCATTGTGTTATTGGAATGGAACCCCTAGATACTGAACCCGGCCCTTGTTGCTACCAACTCCGACAGGCAGAAGGGTTACAATAGTTTCTTGTGAACATAAGGCTTTTCTGTAACTCTTAAAAGTTATTTATTCAGTCTCAGATTTCGAGTATTTTACCTGCCTGACATTATATCCAAAGACTGCTTTAATCTGGTTGTAATCCACAATTTGACCTGCCATTATTCTCACTTTCCCTTGAACTATTGGTTCAAATAATATGAGGAATTTGGAGTGTAACCTCTGTGTGGTTTCGTGACTACAAAGCAAACTTGAACCAAATACTGTTGGTTCCCAGAATAGCTGATATTATATAATCTACCAAACAACTTAATTTTTTCCTATTAGTTTTTAGCCTTGCTGTCTTTGGCTTCAAAGAAGAATAAGAAATATCAAAGAGTAGAATAGAAAGGGATCTGTTAGTGGTCCTCTCCCCCATCCCTTTGACACTCTTCAAGAAACCAAAACACACAACTATTATTACCTGCCAATGTTACTTAACAACACTTCTGTGATTGCAGGTAAAGCACTGGGCACTGCAATGGAAGTACTCATATAGAGAGCTTTAGGTCTTGCCAGGAGTTTGCTTCCCTATTCCCATAATAGTCCGCTAATCTGAAAGAGCATATATGGCTCGCACCCAGGAAGCCATCAGTGGATATCACCAGGAGCATGACTGTAGACTGGCCTCTGGAATTTTTAATCTCTGGGTCATCTAACCCTGCTCAGAGTAGGGCATGTCTACACTACAAACATGGGCCAACACAAGTTACAGCAGCATAAAGCTGCTGCAGTTGGTATATCACTCGTGTGTGGGCATACCTGGCTACTTGTGTCGGTGCTGCATGTATTCCCCCGGAGTCAATGCACAGTATGGTGCACCATAGGTAAGTATCACAATGTGCATCTTGCCACCATCCAGCGCACCGTCTTTTGGAAAGTTTTGGCAATGCCTAGTGGGACAGAAACGCGTAGCATGGAGGTGACTGGGAGCAAGGGGTGAGTATGGCCTGCCAGGCGGGAGGGAAATAAGGAAGGACTTGCTCGGTTGCATGAAACTATGAGTCTAAGTCATGGCACTGGCAGTGGTGATTTTAGCTGATCTCTCACTCTGGAGGATAACAAAGGCACTGAAAGCACAGCTGCTGCTGGCATCCTGAAGCCACCTGGGCCCGTATGCCACCATCCTGTTTACTGCAGTGGTGCCTACCAAGGTTATGGACTGACATGGGAAAGTGTCCTACCACAGAGGAAGAAATAAGGCTGCCATCCCTAGAAACATTTGGGAGAGGACTGCAGAGTACTTCCATGAGCATTTCATTGAGGATTTAAGGGACACCTCTGTGGTATATAAACAAACTACCTGGCACAGACCCCATCCCTAATTCTAAAGGGGAATGAAAACCAGATAACAATTCTACCTCTCTTTGTTGTACCACTACCTCTTATAGTACAAGTAAATTAATGAAAAGTCTACGGCTTTTGTTAAATTGGGGGCACCATCTGTACATCACTGAAATGGGAAATACATTTACACGCTTATCTGAAGTCCCTTCCCCTGCATCGGGCTTGTTCATGCTCAACTGCTGGGACTGACTGGACAGTGGTGGAATCTCAGACAGTTCCTGGCTCTTAGCATTGCTGTACTCCCCCGCAATTGCATGTCCACCATCCACCTCTTCTTCCTCCTACTCGCTGTTCATGGCAGGAGCCTGTCTTGAGCTCCTTGTAGGTATCCATAGTGGTCTGTGGAGCGGTGGCTGGGTCACCAGCAAATATGGCTTGCAGCTGTTTGTAAAAGCAGCAGGCCTGCGGCTTGGCACCAGACTGATTGTTGCCCTCCCTGGCCTTCTCATATGCCTGCCAAACTTTCTTCATTTTCACATGGCATTGCTACTGATCCTTGTCATACCCCTTCTCCTGCATCTCTTGTGCAATCTGCTCACAGATCTCCACATTTCTACAACTGGTCTATAGCTGTGCCTGCATAGCCTCTTCTCCTCATAGGCCCAGAGGTTTAATATCTCCTGTCTTCTCCAGGCCAGAGCAGTCTGGAGTATGTAGTTAATATGATCATCTGAGCAGTTGCTCACAACAGAGAGCTGCTAGGTGTGCTCACAAAGATGGATAACCAGGAAAGGGCATTTCAAAAATTCACAGGGTTACCAGAGGGGGCTTCCAGTCTCCGTGATCCCTGAGCAGCGGAGTTCACAATTGTGACCAGAATGGTCAGCATCAGGCATTGTTGGACAGCTGCTGGAGAACTGGTGGGGGTTGACATTGGTGTAACAGTGTCTACTCTTGCACTGTGTTGACCTCAGTTAATTGGCCATAGTGCAACATCATTCGGGAAGGTGGTGTTACTGCTGTGACTGGTTGCCCCCTTTAAGATGCCACCTGATGTGCTGAGATACCACTAAACCCACCTTTTCTGCCAGCCTGGGTACCCTTTTTACCTGTCTTACTGAGCCAGGCTATTAAGCCTCCTCCAGCACACACACAGGCAGGGCCACGCCCAATTGCAGCACACCACAGACACTGAGATCAGCTCTGGGAAGTCTCAACTTAAGGGACTTGCCCCAGCACTCAGGTGTCCATCTCCCTTAGAGTGCAGACCCAAAGGTATATTATGAAATCCGCCTCCTCCCTCAATGTGGAGGAAGGGGTGTGACTGGGGTCCCAGTGGGGGCCAGCTGAGGTCACTCAATTAGGGTGAACTGCAAAGACAATGGGCCAGACAAACCCCAAAGCTGGTGGATAATTCAATACTTAGATTTACCAAGGCAGCATAAAACAGCTTCTTAATTACCTAACTGGTTATTGAGAATTCAACACCACAGTTCCCTTAAAGTACCCAGCCTCAGGCCTCCATCCCGGTGTCCAGGTCAAATATGATGAAGATTTCTATAAATCTTATTTCATCATATGAAAGAAAAGGTTTTACCAACCCAAAGGATTGGACACATTACCTCCCAGATTAATAAATATTCCAGATCTTACCCAAATAGACACATACAGCCAATTCTTGTTAACTAAACTGAAATTTATTAAAAACACAAGGTAGAGAGAGTATGGTTAAAAATCAATATACATACAGATGTGAGTTCTATTCTTGAGGGTCAGATATATAGCGAGATCATGAGCTTTGTAGTTGCAAAGCGTTCTTTCAGAAATAGTTCATAGGTTATAGTCCAATATCATATTCAGGGCGGACCAGTTGGCACTGGGATCCCAATCTGGTGGTTTAAGCTTACCCTGATGAAGCATCAAGCAGATCGGAGTTGAATAGGATCAGGACCCAAGGATCTTTTATACAATTTCATGTCTTCTTTGACAAGTTGGAGTCCCAAAAAGTAATTAGGATGACTTTGAAGGAGGTCAATCACTAGTACTTAGTTATCGAATTAACATAAGGCAATTTGCTTGTTCCTCCACCATTCACAGATGATTTGTTATACATTCAAAGAGAGAAAAATACAGAGCTATCCCATGCTTACAATTCATTTAAATGCTAGGATGTTCTTTTGATCTCTGAATTATCAGAATACAGCATAGACAGGGACTGTTGATTACACTGTTGATCACTACCCATATGTATGTAAATACACAAAACCACAAACATTATCTCCCCACGTCTTTAAGAGTTGAATAGTTTCAGAGTAGTAGCCGTGTTAGTCTGTATCAGCAAAAAGAACGAGTACTTGTGGCACCTTAGAGGCTAACAAATGTATCTGAGCATAAGCTTTCGTGGGCTAAAACCCACTTCATCGGGTGCATGCAGTGGAAAATACAGTAGGAAGATATATATATACACACAGAGAACATGAAAAAATGGGTGTTGCCATACACACTATAACGAGAGTGATCAATTAAGGTGAGCTATTATCAGCAGGAGAGAAAAAAAAAACCTTTTGTAGTCATAATCAGGATGGCCCATTTCCAGCAGTTGACAAGGTGTGAGTAACGGAGGGGTGGGGGTGGAAATAGTTTTACTTTGTGTAATGACCCATCCACTCCCAGTCTCTATTCAAGCCTAAGTTAATTGTATCCAGTTTGCAAATTAATTTCAATTCAGCAGTCTCTCGTTGGAATCTGTTTTTGAAGTTTTTTTGTTGTAATATTGTGACTTTTAGGTCTGCAATTGAGTGACCAGAGAGATTGAAGTGTTCTCCGACTGGTTTTTGAATGTTACAATTCTTGACATCTGATATGTGTCCATTTATTCTTTTATGTAGAGACTGTCCGGTCTGGCCAATGTACATGGCAGAGGGGCATTGCTGGCACATGATGGCACATATCACATTGGTAGATTGGGTTGAATGTGAGTCATTTATTTTGCAGGATGTTTAACACTTTCTAGCCACCTGTCACAGCAGACCCAAAGCAGATTACTAAGCAAATAAAACAAAACAGGCAAACTAAGCTTGTTTCACTGAGGAAATTGGTTACAAATAGTAAATCATCACCCTAGATATTGTTGCAGGCAGATTACAGAATGTCTTGAAAAGCAGCTGCACTGATCTGCAACTTGAGACCTCAGGTATTGTAACTCATAAACTAAACGCCCTTGCAGCTTCGGCTCACTCCTTCTCCCTCTAATTCAGTTCTTGCTTCCAGGTGTTTTTCAGTGTCTCTTTGGGTGGGGAGGCAGAGGAGAACCATGATGATGTCACTCCCATGCCTTATATAGCTCGTGTGTACGGTGGGAACCCTTTGTTTTCCCGGGGAAAAACACTGGCATTCCAAAAGGGGGGGAGGAGTATCCAGTACCGGGGACTCGGACCCATGTCTCTGCAGGGCTGTGGCAGCCATTGCTCCCTCAAGGGACCACAGGAAGACTAAGCTCTTTTACAGTCCATTGTCTTTGTTAATGGGCCATTAGCACTGTCTGACTTTCTCATTGTTGTACCTGAAGGGCTAGTTGGGGGTGACACCCAAAGTAACACATTTCAAATACAGATACATAGTCAATATTCCTAACTTCAGATACAGAAATGATACAGGCATACAGATTGGATAATCACATTCAATAAATCATAACCTTTCCAATGATATCTTACATAAGCCATCTTGCATAAAGTACATCTCAGTTATGTCATATCCATATCATAAGCATATTTTCATAAAGAATATGGAGTGTAATGTCACAACTGCGTTGCCATAATGGGACGCTTACATCAATTGCAGGCAAAGTTAAGTGTAGACATATGCACAACTAGGCAGTGGCGTTGGAACATTTTTAATAGTGGGGGAGCTGAAAGCCAGCCCCCTTACCCCTCTCCACTTCTCCAACCCCCAGAGCTGAAGCCGGGAGCAAAGCCCGGGGCACAAGGTGACCTCAGAGCCTTGGATGCAGGGCAGCAGCCAGGACCCCAGGTGTGCTGCAGCACCCGCAGCACCCCTAGTTCCCACACCTATGCAACTAGGTCAATTTAAGGCAGCTTACATTGACCTAATTCTGTTGTATGGACCAGGCCTCGGTCAAGTTGATGTGGTGATAAGAACATTGGCTCTCTGTCTACACTAGTGCTCCAACTGTTAGAGTGGCACCAGTGCTGGTGTAATGGTAGGAGAGTTTAAGAAAAAGTCCAGTGTAGACACAGTTCTAGGGAATGGGCCCTGCCAGAAGGAAAACCGGGGAACAAGGGAGAAAAAGGCAAAACAAAGAAAAAACAAAAGGAGAAAAGAAAAAGAAAGTAGAACAGAGACAGAAAAGCTTGGGAAAAGAGAGAGATGGTGGCAACTAGGCCAGGGCATTGTGGAGCAGGGAATGGGGTCTCTCTGTCCTGCACCAGTGGGGCCAGGGTTTTATGAGCTTGCATTGCTGTACCCCACCACCTCTTCCAGGTGTACTCACTATTAAACCTGCACTCTGGGTTCTATTAGCAGCATGAATCTGGCCAGCTTTTCTGTTTGAGCAGTTTATGGACATTGTTCGCATTTTAGATAGTGTAGTGGTTAGAAAAATCAGATATGACCAAGTTTATTCTGCCATGGACACATATAGGATTATCAACAAGTGTGAGCAAGTCTCCCATTGACAGCTGGGGGCAGGGGGATTTACCTCTGTTAGCTCTGGGGAAATTGATACTAGTACCAAACCTGAAGATAGGAGGAAGCATAATTTACACAAATTACTATGTGTGAGTGCATCTCTAGGGACTCTAATCAGTACAGTATCTAGTTGCCAAATATAAACATTAAAAATTGTATTGCAGAGTCCATAAAAAACCCTACTCTGAACCACTCCACCAAATGCGCTCAGATACTATAGCAATGGGAGAGGCATGAGAACCTAAATACACCAGTAAGAAGTTCCACGGTTGCAGTTCCTTTGTCATGCTGGTCTCCACCACTTTTAGTATTCCTACTGAGACTCATAGCAAGTGGCCGCAGATGGAGACCACAGTTTTCAATATGGGTGCCTCCATATTAAAGCCATATTTAGGCGCCTAAATAAGTGGCCTAATTTTCAGACCTCTGAGCCATTTAGGTGTCTTAATATGGATTTAAGAGCCTAGTTTTGGCACCCAAGATTGCAAGTTTGGTAGTGGTTTCCAAGACAGCTTAGGATCTAGCCCAGCTGATGCCTTAAAAAAAGGTTTGGTAGGGCCAGGACTATTTCCAGTCTTCAGTGTATTAAAGGGAGGGATCTCATAAGGGTAGTTCTGGAATCAACGATGCACCATCTCTCTAGTACAAACTAGTTTATTCAAATGAAATTAATGTGGATAACTAAAAGTTCTTATAAATGAAAGCGTCTAGGGACAGGGGCCTGTATTTTATTTTTTTTAACATTATTTTTACTCACAGGATAAATTTACATTTATCCTCTCTGCTGACTTAACAGATTCAGCACTAATTTTTCTACCAAGATAACTTTTTGCTGAAGTCAAACCTCAGGTATTATATTTGACTTTTGGATAACCATAGATTTCATCAAATTCACAGAATTGCTATTCTACAGACTATAATAAAACCCTTTAAAATAATCTAATCTCTCGCTACAGCACGGATACAAACATTTTTTTTTTGTTCTGTACCTTCCTGTGCCAGAAGATGAAAAAGGTAGTTTTAAAATAGTTATATGTAAAATAGTAACTTCCATCAAAGGACATATGTATTAAAAATATCTATTATACTGCATACTCTTTTTAAAGAGCTAAAGGGAAGGTCAGAATACAAAGCTAGACAGTGGAATTTTTGCAGTGATCCAACATATTCTGTTCAGTTTGGGTCATCTTTTCATTGGAAAAATTATGTGAAACTTAAGAGGCAACAAGAATGCGTTCTAAGGAAAAACTGAAAAAGGGCAGGATTTACCCTTTTCTTTAAAAAGAAAAGGAGTACTTGTGGCACCTTAGAGACTAACCAATTTATTTGAGCATAAGCTTTCGTGAGCTACAGCTCACTTCATCAGATGCATATTCCTTAAATATTTTATTTAGTTTTCAGTTCTGGGTGCAAGCAAGCCAAAAAGAGCAAAAGAAAAAGAAATAGAACAAAAAAAAAATACAGTCAAACAGGAGAATTAGGAAATGAGACAGAAAGAGGAAAGACTGTGATAAATCTTCCACAGCAGGCTACAGAAGGAAAGCCTTCCCCCAGCCCATCACAAGGGAGGGCTCCAACTAAGCCATGATTGGAAATCATTGATGTACAGTCTCAACCTTGAGTATCAAGTATCGCGGGGTAGCCATGTTAGTCTGTATCCACAAAACAACAAGGAGTCCAGTGGCACCTTGAAGACTAACAGATTTATTTGAGCATAAGCTTTCATGGGTAAAAACCTCACTTCTTCCGATGCACGGAGTGAAAGGTACATGAGTATGTTTTTCAGAATAAAGCAGTGCCAAAACTGTGGGCACATCTCTGGCAGACAAGCCTCTGAGAAGGAACCATTTATTCTTGCAATAAATTATACAAATACATTCACCCTCTCTGAGCCCGGGATGGAATGTGAAGGGGAAGAGATGGTATGCAAAAAAAAAAAAAAATTGTTGATTGCATGCTTCAATATTCCACTCTAACCTCCCTTTTCAACTTTGTCCCCTTTTATCAATCAGCAACCCACCTGCACTTCCTTCTGTTCACTTCCCACACCACTCCTAGCTAGCTACAGGAAATGTTGGTAACCGCATAAGCCAGAAAATGTTTTATTTTTCTTTTCTTCTCTAATGTAAGCTCCTGATGCTGACCCACTCCTTTGACTTTGCACAGGTGGATGAACTGAGAAGCTAAAGTTGTTTCCTAACACCAAATGACTTCTACCTTGTCTATTATTTCATATTTGTGCAGAGGCTTTGGCACCCCCTGAAAGGCTCATCAAAGGCCTGCGGCATTCATTCCACTGCAGCCTGCTGGGAGGAAGCCATACTGAGTTAGCCAATGACCTGGGGATTCAGGGGTTAATTGTCAGCCACAATTCAGAGGTTCTGCCAACAGAGAGTTAATTAAATGCAGCTGAGCCTATTTAGGCTCAATCCCTTAAAACAGTGGTTCCCAAACTTGTTCCACCATTTGTGCAGTGAAAGCCCATGGCGGGCTGGGCTAGTTTGTTTACTGGCCGCGTCTGCAGGTTCGGCCGATTGCGGCTCCCAGTGGCCGCGGTTCGCTGCTCCAGGCCAATGGGAGCTGCTGGAAGCAGGGGCCAGTACGTCCCTTGGCCCGCACCACTTCCAGCAGCTCCCATTGGCCTGGAGCAGCGAACCGTAGCCACTGGGAGCCGCAATAGGTCGAACCTGAGGACGCGGCAGGTAAACAAACTGGCCTGGCCCGCCAGGGGCTTTCCCTGCACAAGTGGTGGAACAAGTTTGGGAACCACTGCCTTAAAAGAAAGGTGTTGCTCTCTGAGGAAAGATCATGTTGAACCAGAGCAGGTTGCTCGGGGAAAGAGAGAAGCTATACTGCACAGTTAGTGAGCTTCATAAAAAAAATACAACTAATAAAGCTGCATGGAAGGAAATACGGGTAGAGACTTGGCAAACTCTATAAAATCTGAACTTCTGCAGCAGACCCTTAGGCAGAGAAAGGGGTGTGTGTGTTCAAACTTGAGCCTCTCATGAACTGCTCTCTCATTGTGCCACTCTGGCTCTGACCCATATCTGGGCTGCCTGGGATCTAAAATAGCACTTAGTTTCTGTTTGGTAGCATCCATATAACAGAACATTAGGGAGGTTTCAGAGTAGCAGCCGTGTTAGTCTGTATTCGCAAAAAGAAAAGGAGGACTTGTGGCACCTTAGAGACTAACCAATTTATTTGAGCATAAGCTTTCGTGAGCTACAGCTCACTTGAGCTGTAGCTCACGAAAGCTTATGCTCAAGTAAATTGGTTAGTCTCTAAGGTGCCACAAGTCCTCCTTTTCTTTTTGAGAACAGTAGGGAGTTCGTCTCCAGGTCTCTTTCTATAAGATCACTCAGAGATTTTGAATTGAGCAGCGGTGGCCAACCTGAGCCTGAGAAGGAGCCAGAATGTACCAATGTACATTGCCAAAGAGCCACAGTAATACGTCAGCAGCCCCCCCCCCCCCACCGCCCCCCTTCCCCGCCCTGCTCCCAGCGCCTCCCACCCACCGGCAGCCCTGCCGATCAGTGCCTTCCCTGCACCTCCCAATCAGCTGTTTCATGGCATGCAGAAGGCTTGGGGGGGAGGGGGACAGAGAGGGGAGTGAGGGCATGGCAGGCTCAGGGGAGGGAGCGAGAAGGGGTGGAGTGGGGGCAGGGCCTGCGAGCCAGGGGTTGAGCAGTGAGCATCCCCCGGCACATTGGAAAATTGGCACCTGTAGCTTCAGCCCTGGAGTCGGTGCCTATCCAAGGAGCCGCATGTTAACTTCTGAAGAGCCGCATGTGATTCCGGAGCCACAGGTTGGCCACCCCTGGAATAGAGTGAATCATTGTATAATCTGTCCATATGATAGGAGAATAATCTCTGTTTCCTGTAGAATTTTCAATGTCATTTCTGGATCTCTTGGACAAACAATGGCTAAACAACTAATGGATGAGAATTGCAGATCTCTTGCAAACAGAAGCCAGAGGAGAGGAACAAAAACTTTGAAAAACTCTAAAAGCTCTGTCATAACTGAATTATTTTTTCTTTTCAGAAAGAAAAATTGGTAGTAGTGATGGATTTGGGGAGCAAAGGGAAGGTTATTAAAGAAAATGTAGACAATGATATTGAAAGTTGTTAGATTGAACTTGGGGCCTCAGGAGCTAAGCTGGACATTATAGCTCCCATGGTATCTACATAGCCAGCTAGCAATACTTCTAATGATTAAATCCCCTATCACAGACAATGTCTCAACCATATTCATCTCCTGGAGTGACTACCTTGGGGCATAAGAATGATTGCCTTCCCTCAACTCTATCGGAAGATGGATCCCATCTAAGGGCATTTGTTCCTCCATTTCACCCTAGTCCCTTCCTCACGAGAGACCAGATTTCTCAACTGGAAAATTAGGGCAACCAGTTCTGATTTAGACCCTCATTCCTCTATGCTTATACGATCTCTATAAATAATTCCTACTACCTTTGCTTCTCCCATTCATCAAAGGTTATACTTGGGCTCTAAGGGCCTCCTGTACGCTAAAACGAGGTAACCACCACCCTCATTAATCAGTCTCTAATCTTTTACCTCCAGTAAGATTAGGGCTTTTATTCTGTGATTGGGTGCTGGGTTGATTTAGGTTTGCTCCTTAAGAAAGAAGCTAAAGTTTATTTTACAGTTAATGATTTAGTCCACTGAGCAACCGAACTCCCCTGAGGGCTGGACTCTCATGCAATCCAAGCTCTCCTGCACGTGCCTCATTCTGTAGAAGGATTTAATAGATTACAAAACCAGAAAGGACCATTATGATCATCTAGTCCGACCTGCTGCATAACACAGGCCACAGAACTTCCCTGATCTAATTTGTGCTTGAAATAGAGCATATCTTCTAGAAAAACATCCAATCTTGATATAAAAATTGCCAGTGACAGAATCAACCACAACCCTTCGTAATTTGCTCCAATGGTTAATTACCGTCACGGTTAAAAATTTACACCTTATTTCCTGTTTGAATTTATCTAGCTTCAATTTTCTGCTATTGGATCTTGTTAGACCATTAGCTGCTAGACTGAAACATCTATTATCAAATATTTGTACCTCATGTAGGTACTTACAGACTTAGCCCTTCCCAACTGCTTAGTTACATTCATTCAAATATCACACAAGACAGTCACAGCAGGTCTTACTAGGACTCACTTCAAATAGAAAAGATTTCAAAGAGATTAATTCAGGATGTTTCGTTTTATTACCTTCAAAGACACTAGTTAAGAGTTTAGTTTTATGAACTTCATATAACTAAATTAGTGATTTGATTTATTTTGTGCCTCAAAGAACCCTGGCTGTAATACATGGATAAAGTCAGTAAAATGTGGATTCTAATGCATCTGAAGTGATATGTCCTGTTTGTTATTGTGGGAGAAAATAGTAACAAAAGGTTAGGTCTTAACTCAGCACCAAACATATAGAATCAATCCAACCTAGCCTGGCCTTACAGGGACAGGAGAGGTGCTGCAAATAATCAAATGAGTTTCAGCTGCAGCCTAAAAAGTGTCTCACTACTTCTGCAGAAAGCCAGAACAGTCAATAGAAGATGGATGGGCTAGATCCTGAACTGGTGTCCACTTTCAGTCAATTTATATCAGCTTGGGATCTCACCACACATATATTGCATTGAACATTGTCCCAGATAGAACACACACACACGCACTTTTAGGGGCTTGATTATAGTGCCAATGTTTAATTAAATAAGAACCACAGAATAATGCTAACATTGCAGTTTTCTTCCAGAGAAAAGCTGAACTTGCTAGAAATGCTTTTCAGCTTATGAATACCCACTGTTACTGGAGGAAAGTGCTTTTGTACACTTCTTTCCTGTGGAGGATGTGGCTAGTCTCATTATGTAACAAATTTTACCAAGAACTCTGCTTTATTACATTCCTATGCACATGAGCTCTGCACTGTGCATGAGCTCTGCACATGAGCTCTGTGTAGCTTTGAAGGCTCTGACAGCTATTGAGCTAGACTAGGGTCTCAATTCTAGCCATGCATGGACATGGCTAGAACTGAGAATCACCAAGAACAAATGACTTTGTCGTAGACAGAGTAACCTCTTCTGCACATTAGAGTAAACATGCAGATCTTTTTTTCAAGCATCTTTCTTTTGAACTTTACCTGTATATGCACCTTCAAAACTTTGTAAAATAACCGAAAGACACAAGGAGAGGCAAACTTTGCAGAGCCATTCTTTTGTTGCAGGGGCAAAAGTAAAGTATTAATGAAACAGCATGGTTTAGACATGTTGAGTGAAATCCTGGCCCCATTGAAGTGAATGCAAAATTTCTATTGACTTTCATGGAGCCAGGATTTCATGTTCAATGCTAGCGGTGGGGTCTGTGTTCTTTAAATTAACATTCCATTTTTAAGGAACGGAACTGCTATAACTGGTTTTGATCAGGGAGTTCACGTTTTAAAAAAATACTTTGGTCTGAAGAATGCCTGAAGCCACATTATCTTACAATAAAATTTTTCATAAGCTTGGCAAAAGACTATTAGCTTCTGCAGGAATATGTTTTATGCCCAATTACAATACTCAAGCTGAGATTTTTCAAAGCAGGTCAGAGAATTAAGCCATGCATTTTCTGTGATTATTGGCCTAGACTCTTTTGAAAAAAAAAAATCACACCCATATTGTTTTTACTCCGAGAAATGTGCTCTACGAGAAGTTTAAATGTATACAGCATAAGAAAATCAAACACCTTTTCTCGGCTAACAATAAAACTGAAGCATTTTATTACGATACGCAGAAGTCTGGAAAAAAAAGTGCCTGTAACGGGGTGTGCTCACCACTGTGGCGCCTCCTGCTGGCTGTCTTGGGAATTAGTTCTGCATGTTTGTGCACCCTCTTTGGGTGGTGCCTCACGGCCATCATTCCCGCTCTAGGACCCACCCCTCTCCAAGGACCGTGGCTTCCTCTTCAGCAACACAGCCCTCCAGCCGTGCCACACACCGTGCTTCCCCCTTCTGGGGGACCTGCAGCCCACTGTCCAGCCACTTCCCTCAGTGGCGACTGCAGCGAATTGTCTGGCCAGTTCCTCATGGTCCCAGCATCCTCTTTGCCCTGGCCTCAGGCCTCCACCTGCAAACCCCAACAGCTGTCTCTCACTCCCCCAGTCCCTGCTAGCAACACTGCTCTGTCCAGGGGGCTGACAGTTTTCTCAGCCCTCCAGAGACAGAGTCCTTTCTCCCTGGGCTCCCAGCAGAGAACTGCCCTCCTCTGCCCTGCAGCTCCCTTTTCATATGGGCCTGCTTGGCCCTGACTGGCTGCCTCTTGTGCAGCCTTCCTAGGGCTCTATTAACCACTGAGAGCCCAGTATGGGGCAGGCGCCCCATCACAGTGTCCCTTTTGCATCTGAACCAAGGAAAGTTTCATGTCAGTAGGTCTTGTGTGAGGATCATAGTGATCCATTACGTGACCTCATTGCTGAAACAGAAAGAGGCTTGATAAGAGGCTTTTAAAATGAGAAGCTGGGAGCAAATGAAACACGCCTATAGACACTACACTTCTGTGGTTAGACTGATATACATGACAAAGTTACACTTGTATTTTGCTGCTGCACACGCTCTGTGAAGACTATGTAGATGATTTTAAACTATGTAACTACCTATTGCCCCCTTAGGGTTGGAGCCTGCATATGCTTGCTGTACCCTCTCGCTTAGGCCACGTGGTCCTTGAAAAACAGCATCAACCCAAGTTTTGGAAAACATTTTTTTTAATTATAATAGGGGTTTTTTTTCAATTATTTGATTGTAACGGTATGTCAATGTATGTAAAGTTGGAAATTTTACAGCCATGTGCATTTAGCTGGAGGGACCTAAACATTAGACAAAGGGATTTTCTAAAAAGTGTAATTTTTAAGTATGTATAGCTTAAGAAGTGGTTTGATCAACTGCCTTCAAACATTCTAACAATGCTTTAAAATGCCCTGAAAATAATCACAAAAATACTTTTACTGAGCAAAGCTATGAGGGGAGTGAGGACAGGGCTTGTAACAGAACACTGGTTGCAACCTTAACAATGGAGCTACTATGAGTGCCTCCATATTCAGAGTAACTTTTAACTACTTGTAACTCAAAAGCAGCTTGTCCAGTTTTCTCTTTGCTTTTCACCATTGGGTGATTTTCTACACACATCAGGCTACATCAATATAATTATTAAAGAAACCACACAAACTTGAAAAGCCAAGACTAGAACCTAAACCCTCTAACACCATAAACCTCAGGTCTCTACCACCTGAACTCAAGGAACGACCTCCATTAGATGCATCAGATGTACAAGTGCTCATGTTTTCGCTAAATTGCAAACTGATTTCACACAAACTAAAGGCATAATCCAAAGTCTATTGAAACCAATGGAAAGACTCTTATTGACTTCACCAGGCACTGGATCAAGCCCTGAAACCATTAATGCTAAACTGTCTTCAAATATACCCCATGTATGTATTTTCTAGCTCTAACTGTTGAAAGCTTTAAGGGACAGCAGTAACAAGCCATTTTTGAGTAGTGGCACACAAAGAGACTTCAGAAACAAGTCAGCATTTTCAATCACAGCAATATTGTAATGATCTTTAGGTAACTCATAATCAGCTCAACCTGTTTACTCCAATTATACAGAAACTTTACACTTAGTCTTCAGAGTAAGATTAATAATTTTCATGCCAAAGTTAGAGAAGGCTAAATATACAGCTTGCAGTGCTCAACATGTTATTTTGGCTCTTCTGGAGTGATGCCAGAAGCTCCAGCCTTCATGTGATTTTCTGACTGCTGACGGTAAAACCTTCTCAGATTGGTTTCCTTTCCCTACTTTTCCACCTCTGTGGTGTTTAGATGTTGCTTGTAGTTATTAGACTTGGGAGTACTGGCTGCTGGGAGTCTGAAAGGACAGGAAACAGGAAGGAGGGGAGAGGAGTTGCAAGGCTGGGAGAAAGCTACAGAGGGTTCAGCAGCAGCTTGGTAAAGAGGTTTCCACTTTGAAAATAAAGTCCTGTTGAAGCTTGTTAGCACCTTGCCTGGTTGATACAACAACCTCCTGGGGAAAAAGTGACAATCAGAGCTGCTGCAGGCAAACAGAACTCTCCTGCTCTCTCTTTTTCCACCCCGAGGAGCCAGAGAAGTTTTCGGACAGGGGAGGAGGGAGAGGGAGTAGTCAACACTATTCTTGCAGGAGGGGAGGAGAGAGCAGGAAGAGTTGTTTAGGAAGCCCTGCTCCCTCCACCCCTCATGTGAAAAATAGATCAGTCTGCTGTCTGCTCCTCCCTACCCATTCTTTCTAATGCTGCACCATCTGGCCTAGGAAAGGGAAGAAGAACTTCCACAGATGCAGATGTGGGGTTGTGGCTTGCAGGGCAAAAGAGGATACAGAACTGTTTGGCTGAGTGGGCAGAGTTGATGTGAGGCTGGGGCAGATGTGAGGACTGGAAAACACAAAATTGATTGATATGAGGCTGGGGGTGTAGAGCTGATACTTTGTTGCTCAAAGAACCTCAGCCAAGACCTGGAATTGTCACTTATCTCGAACAGTTCCTTGAGAGTACAGGGTGTTGACAGGAGAGACTTCATCAGGCAATGTTCAAAGGTTTGCTTAGGCTCTCCACATTCACATTTGGGTTCATTCCTCAGCTTTCACTTGGTCATATTGTCACCAGTCTTTGCCACCTGGATCTCTCTTGATTTACAGTACCCCAATGTTTTCATTTGAGGTCAGTGCCTGGAGGGAATTGCCCTGAAGGAACCACCTTCTCCAAGGTCATTGGCATTTCTGGACAATTTTTTTTTTTAACTCTGTAGCCTTCCACAGTGGTATTTTGAGATCAGGGATTTTCAGAGGCAAGACACTTCCTGGTCTACAGCTTCTTAGGTGGTGGAATGTGTCCATTCAATGGATGTCAAGCACCTGTTTTTTGTCTCTCCTTTTTACTGAAGGCATCCCACCTCACTGAGAGGTGATCCAATCCTCAACAAGGCAGTACAGTGACAGTGTGGGAGTCAGATTCAAAGTCACTGTGATGACTTTACAGGGTTGAATGAGTTTACTATCAATTTTGTGAGTGTAGCTTGAGCATCACCATAATGGGGCACAGCACTCTGCAGCTGAGTAACACAAGGTGAGACTGGTTGCTCAGAGTGTTTTGGGGTCAGCCCCCCATTCTGTGTTGGCCCATTTCTGGAGTTCACATTCTTTTTCAGCTTCTTAATGTGTTCTTTGAATGTTAGTGTTCACCCTACTGTGATCCCAAAGTAGACCAGATGTTCATAGTGCTCAAGGATTGTGCCATCCCACGATATCTGGTTTTCACTTGGCCTGATGGTGTTTCAATTGGAAGGCACAAACTTGTGCTTTGCCAGGGCTGGCTTTCAGGAACCATGCGCAGTAGTATTTTCCAAGTATGTTCAGGGAGCCAGTTAAAACATGTTCAGTATTCTCAAATCTTTCTGATTGGGTAGCAGTACAAATATCATCTGAATAAATTAATCTTTGCATGTTGGGAAATTCTGGTTGATCATTTGTGTAGCCATTAAATAACAAGGATGATAGCATTGAATCTTGGGGCAATCCATTCCATTGAGTACATCATCAGCTTTCTTGACTGTCTATCTTGACAAAGAAATGTTGATTCTCAAGCAAGGAGATGACCTGGGCCATCTCGCCATTTCTCAAAATTATTGCCAATTTCAATAGAAATGCATGATGGTTCACAGTATCATAAGCAGCCGACAGATCAACAAACACAGACCTTACAATACTACAAGTTTCAGTATTTAACTCAATATTGACATATTGAGTTAGGTTTGCAACTTTGCCACAACATAAATGTCCTGGGTAGAAACCACGCTGGTCATCAGTCAGCTGCCCTCCCACTGTTGGTGCTATTCTGCCCATTATCATCTGCTCTTATAGCTTATAGGTTGAGCAGAGTAAGGATATTGGGTGGTAACTCTTTGCTGAGGGTAGGGTCTTTATGTGATTTGAGTAGTGTAACCACTTTGGGACGTCTCCACAGCCTGCATATCTGCATTGTGTCCATACAAGAATTGAAGAAGTCAAGCAGCCACTTCTGTGCTTTTGTCCCAAAATGTAGTAATAATTTATTTGCTATGCCATTGAGCCCAGTTGCTTTCCCACTTTTCAGGGTTTTCATGGCTATTGTCAGTTCATCAAAGTTGAGTTACTCATTGTGGACTTTGCTGTCTCTAAGGAGTGACCGAAGTTCTTGCTTGGCTTGTTTCATTCTGCACTTTATTTTGTGGGCTAGTTTACCATTTAGAATGAATAGGTGCGCAGTTTGGTTGTGGAGACTGCAGCAATGCACTTTGTAGTGGTGATTTTCTAAGCAATACTAATTCTCGCACACACATTGGAGGTGAGCAGCCAAAGTTCAAAAATTAGAGAAATGCTCAAAAGATGAAGCCAGAATGAGATTGTTTTTTACAATCTTGTGATTTATTCACATATATGTCCGACTCATGGTTTTTGAACTTTTGGGGTTTGCATTACTGGTAATGGAACCTGGTTTTAACCAGAACTAAACAGAGACTATCACTTCTAAATTTGTAAGAGCCATAGTTCATCTGCTACATAGTTAAAATCATCACTAGATGGTGGCATTGTACCACCCAAATAATTTACTGTTTTTCATTTTAAATAGTATTTGCTCTAAAAATATAGTTTGTCACTTTCTTCCACAGATTTTTTGGGTTGTGCAATTTTTTTTCCATCTTTGTCATTTTTGACATATCTCATGCATATCAATGTATATGTTGGCAGCAGATGAATAAAGAGTGTGGAAAGAAGGGGAAAAGCCTGGGGGAGGGGGGATGGGTGTGTGTTACTGGCATTGTGTTGATTTATCACTGTATGTATAATATGTATCTAATGTGGTACCTGTGGGACAAAATCTGACAGGCACTTACCCTGGTGTGCAGAAATGGGGACTGTACAATGTGTCTCCTCTTTTGTGTACCCTGCACAGAGCCCTGTCAGAATTACAGTACCTGTGCTCTGGGATCTACATTACTCTGAAAGGGTGGGTGGTAGGTGGAGTCAGATTCTCAACCTCTTTCTGAATGGCCTGCAGAGTAAGGGGAAACGTGCTGCCCCTTGTGATGGAATAAAGCAATGGTGCATTCCTCCTGCACTGAGGAGCTTCCCCTGGGGCAGCACAGCTTGGTCCACACCACCCCTAGTGCCAGGCTGTGCCTTATATGTACCATGTAGCCCTGGGTGAATTAATGCAATCAAATCAATAAAATCCCTACATTAAAAATGCAGTGTTATCTTACAAAATATGTTCAGGCAACAGGCCACACCATAGTCATTGACAGGATGTTAATTGACACTAAGCCAGAGTTTGTGGGAAGGAGAATGGGGGAAAAAAGTACGAATGAAAAATCCGGTAAACAGAGCCAACCACATTCAGGCACCAGGATGGAGAACACAATTTAGAGAACTGAAGTGATGTTAAAAATATCCAATCAAACGGATCTCAGAACAAACAGGATGGTAAGAAAGGAGAAAGCCTGGAATGCAAGATAAATGGTGAAGTCCATAGAAGGTATATTCTTCCCACACTCCTCACCAAGTGCACAAGGACAAAACAAAAGCAGGGACAGTTAATACCAGTTCTGTATAGTTCTGGTGCCCAAGGCTTAAATTCCTAGAAGTGTCCCAATAACTTTGGATGCCCAACTTGAATTACCTAGTAGATAATTTTCTTATATGCATTAGAAAAAATGCTAATGTGCTACATGTAATAGAAACAAAGAGGGAAGGTCTGAAGTCAACCAGTCCCCACTTTCCAGCAGCCACAGAAAATTGGAGCACTGAATATTTATGAGTAGGTGGAGTTAACAAGCAACATCCTTGCTAATATGCCTTTGAGAGAATTCCCTCCCCATCATCCCAAATTCAGTGATCAATTTAATCCTGTCTACGGGCACACAAACAAAATTCCACAATTAGGAATCTTATTCCATTTCAACCCTGAGATGTTACGGATGTCCAGGTAATTGTCCATTTTTCCCATGAAATTCTCGGGATGTGGATTCCCCTTCTAAGGCAGAGAATTCCAAATGTTGATTACCCTGTGAAGAACAATAAGGCCTTCCATCTAGTTAACCTGCCTTCAAACAGTCCCATGTGTTTTCACTGCAGGCATAAATACAATATTAAGTGTAAGTTGCTGTCAGTTTTATGATTAACAAAGAATCAGTGTTGCCGTCTACATTGGCGAAGTTTTTTTTTTTCCTTCAGACCCTAGCATACTTCCAGAAACAATATTCTAGCTAGTTAAATTATTTTCCTCTCTAAAGACAGATGTGCAGATTAGCTAATTGAATCTCTGATGTAGATTTTTGTATGTATTGCTTTCACTGTACTGTGCAAAGATAATCGTTCTGTGGTTTTCAAGCAAAACCGGAGTAACGTAATGCCAGGAAACAAGATGCCAGAAATATAAGTTAAGACTGTTACCAAAAATTCATGAGGAGAAGAAAAAAAGAATGAATTCTGCTTCAAAATAAGCTCCTCCAACAAGAAGAGTAAACTACTTTCCCTTTAAGAACTGGAGTACTTGTGGCACCTTAGAGACTAACAAATTTGAGCATAAGCTTTCGTGAGCTACAGCCCACTTCATCAGATGCATTCAGTGGAAAATGCATCCGATGAAGTGAGCTGTAGCTCACGAAAGCTTATGCTCTAATAAATTTGTTAGTCTCTAAGGTGCAAGAAGTCCTCCTTTTCTTTTTGCGGATACAGACTAACATGGCTGCTACTCTGAATATTTTCCCTTTGTCATTCTACCCTCCGATGATTAGCTGAGATTTAACCATGATAATTTAACCCTCCGCCCACACCTATTTCTACATGTAAAGGCTTTAGAAAGGGTTTAAAACCTGCAGTTTCTCTTTTATATTAATAATGCTGGTGTATCTCATCCTAAATTTGGTTGATTTACCAGTTCAGTAGAAATAGTTCATCTTTGATTTAACATCTCTATGGAAATTATTCCCAAATTTTAGAAGTGGAGAAGTTTTGTAGGAACATATTAATAGGCTTGGAAGGATTCTGTTTTAATCAATAAATGTCAGTAAACCTTGATTTTGCCATACACACACAAACCGACAAAAAATATTTTGACTGATAATAATCAAAATTTACAAATAGCCAAGCAAGAAAAATGCTGCTTCAGAACTTATCAGAGTTTGATTTAAGAATATTCCCTTGTATATTTTGACATTTAATGGTGACAATTTGTGTTTTAAAGTTTTAACTTTTTGAATCTTAACGTTTGTCATTAAATTATTATTTGACCCTCCATAATTTCCCACAACTATGGGAACTATAACTATAACTATAATTATAATAACTATAATTTCCCACAATGTTATTTAATGTGAACATTTAAATTGATAAAAATGCTTAAAAATAAGCACTGATATCCACTGAAATTATTTTTCATAAATTGAATTTTGCCAAGCCTACATACTAAGCTTAACTCCAGAATTTCATCCCATTTCTGAAGCCACTTTCAAAAGGAGAAAGTTAAAAATATCACAGGAATTCCACAGCAAAAAAGGCAGTACAAACCAATGTATGCTTATATTCCATAGGAAAAAACTCGTAGAACTCATTGAAATATTTTGAATTGTGACGAGGATGAAAATGCAAAATGAAAAAAAAGTTAGTAGCATTTCAACATATTTTCCCCTCATTTTCCGATCAACTATAGAGCTGCTTGAATGTTTTCAAGGTTTCAAAAACAAATTTTCTTCACCCTTTTTGACCAACTCTAGAAATTTTTGGCGTGATGAAAAAAAGTGGGCAAAAATCAATACCTTAATTTTACAGGGTGCTAAACTCATGTAAAGAAATTGCCAGCCTAAAAGTTGTTTCCTATGCAAATTAACCAGGATCTAGAAGAACAGTAACACACCACCTGACAAGCCTATCCAGGCCTATATGTGCATAGGACAGCCTAGGAGAAAGCCTGCAGCCAACTAAGGCACTGGGAAGATTATGCAGCTTTCTAACAAGTATATTCATCAGGGAGGGCACTACCTGATTAGTCAGAGAAAGGCACAAGTTAAAACAGCCTGAAGACTGGTCTACCACAGAGTGGCATCAGGATCCAGAGAGTGTAAAGGGTAATTTTACACCTCCAACCCTCCCACGGCTGCACCAAGCCCTCCTTGTCCATTGCTGACTCAATTCACCAAAGTATCTGAAGCCTGATGACAAAGGGTGTCCCTCACAACCATCATTCTTAAGACAAGAAGATTCAGGCCTAAAGAAGCAAAATGATCACTCATGAGCTAACTTCAAGTTTCTTGTAAGAAACGATCAGGGGACTACGCCAGGAGCCTCCAGACCTTCTGGTGGCAAGACTGAACATGACAAGCATTGAACAAAAGTTTAAATAATGTCCTCTAACCATAGAAAGGCCATTGAACTTTTAAGGATGTGCAGTTGACTGATTTAATGAGTAAGAGATACCGATAGCATTGAACAGTGCTTTGATTCATGACAAAACTGTTGCTTGAATAACAGCCAGACTCCAAGGGAGTTTATGGATCCCCCTGAGAGCATATATCCAAGGACTAAACCTTTATAATTGATTAACTCCCATATCCCCATTTGTAACAAGTGGTGTTTGTATCATCCCAGAGGGAGTGGGAGGAAAGGGATTGGCTTCTGCTCAGCAATACAGGCTACCGTGAGCACATCAAACCTGTCCTCCACTCTCTACACTGGTTTCCCACAGATTCTGAATCAAGTTCAAGGTCTTGGTCCTTATCTTCAAGGCACTCCATGACATCTAAAAGATCTCCTAAAGCTCCAGAATGAAGACAATGGTTGAAAACTTCATTCCTCGGGCACAATGGAGCTCTCTACAACAAGGTTAAAGCTCATCTGTAAAGGAAACAGAATTTTCTCAGAGGCTGGTCCAAGCATGTGAAATTATTTTCCCCAGGAGCAATGGACCATCATAAACCTTACTGCCTTATGCTCTGAGTGCAAGGTGCATTCCTTTGACCTTGGCTTCTCCAACAAAAATGTATTATAGCAGCATACACAGTGAAAAAACTCCACTGAACATACTTTTTCCCATGGGGAAAGAATGAGAGAACAAACAACATGTGACAGACATTAGTCATATTGCTTAATGTATTACTGAAAGACATTCAGGTATTACAGTGATGAGACTCTTGCTATTTTAGATCATCTCAAAAAGGCGGTGAAGCAGAGAAAAGCTGGCTCCTTTAAGTGTATGTTCCTAATGTAAACCTTTATTTTTGCTACCATAACATAAATGAGCTGAAATACCATTTATCCTGTTTATTTAGGCCATTCAGCGTCTAGCTCTACAGCTAGAATGTGTTGTCATTTTATATAGAGAGAGAGATTTGCTTTTTTAAAGCAGGGAAGAGACATGTTGCTGATCAGTCGACCACAGAGCTTGCATAACGTATGTTATTGTGGAAGAATATTAAGAGGAAGTTAAATTTTTACTCAGAAAAACAAACAGAAAGTGGGAATAACAGAATGAGCAGGGAAGCATAAATTTTGTAAAGACATTTTTCTGTATGCCAAGTGCACCATTTGTGCAAATCTGAATGAGCTTCTTATTCATTCTTCAGTGGACATGACATATACAGACTTCAAAGTACAAAGGTTTGTATTATGTAAGAAATAAGGTTCAGTTAGAACTGCACAGAGCCCCAACAGCATAGAAACTTCTATATGAGCAAGAAATTATAGCTACATTTATTCATATCCCCCATCTTTCCACTCCTATGTGTTAGCATTGTCATCACCTACACATCTGGACCTAACTCTCAGAGATGGGAAGGCGTGTCACAGCCTGGCTTTTCAACTGCACATGACACCTACACTGTGTGCACACCTCAGTCACAACAATATTCTTATAGGCTTTTCGCTGTATTTGAGACGTCTGCCACACAGGTCATGCAATATGACAGTCACCTTTGCTTTTTATTTACTCTTACAAAATAAAAAGCACACCATAAAAAAAAGAAGCTGATTCTGTGCTCTCAGCCACAAAACCAGCAGCACTCACTACCCCACGTGTTATACCTTGGAAAAGTTACAAGAGGAGCAGGTTTCCCTTTAAGCTTCTTTTGCTGCCTTGCCAGGATCAAGCACGAACATGGCCTGCTGCAGTGCCTCAGGGAGAAAGGGAAGCCCAGAATAAGGTGACTCAGCCCCAGAAGCCACTCAAAAAAAATTCAGCACAAGCTCTAGCCAAATTAAAGACCTGCTGTACCAGAAGTATATAATTTAGTTTTTGCTTTGGATTCAGCAGTCCCTTAAAGCACTCCACCATGGAGGCCTGTCCACCCTGCCAGAAGCTATGGAGACAAAAACTCAAATGGCAGGCTCTTCAGCAGGTGGGTTGTCTCTGAGCCCTCAGAAAAGGTCAGAGTTGTGCCTCCATGCTGTCTGAAGACCCATGATAAAACCTGTGGGCACAACTGTGCTGGAGAGAGCATTCGGAAATAAGCTTGATGTACTTTATGTATCTTACAGGATTTTATGAAAATATTAAGGATAGGAATAAAACTGAGTTCTGTGTGCAGAAGATTTTCACCTGCAACTAAGTATGCTCTACACAGTATAGTCTGCTCACCACCAGCTCTCCTCTCCCTCCTCCTTTACTTCTTTATGAAGAACTAAAATGGGAGGGCAGGGGGGAGGGTTTCTTAGGACTACAGCACAGGAGAAGGAAGCAGGACACCTGGGTTCTATTCCCTGGTATGGCACAGGCTTACTGATTCACTTGCTTGGGTAAATAATGGCTACCTAACTCACGGTAGCTTTGTACAACACCTAACACAATGGGGCCTTGATCCATGACTAGGGCCCAGAGATACTATCGCAATATGAATAAATAACAACTGTAGATGCCGCAATAATTGTAAATAATAATTAAATAAGTTCGAACCATTTCAAGAATCTCAGGTGAAAGAAGGTTTAGAAAAACAAAATGTCTTTAAAGAGCAAGAAAAGAGACGAAAATAAAAGGGAGGCGTGTGAAATGAGGAAAAAAGGTATGACTTGAGTTTGCAAGTACCTCAATCAGATCAAATTATTTTCAGCAAAAAAAGAAAAAAAAACTCAACAGAACCACAGTATAAAAATCTAGACATAATGAATGTTCATTTAATTGTATTTGTTATTTAACCTCAATTTAAAAAAAAACAAAAACCACTTCTCTGCAATAAGGTTTCTTTTAAGAAATTGCAAACATTATGTGCCACGGCATTTGCTACATGTCAGCTTTAAATATCCGAGATACTGAGACAACGATTCAGATACCTCCCAATATCAGCACCATGGCATAGTGGCAACTGAATTATGTTGTAGGGGGTCTTTTTAATCTTGAAAACATTTAAGTGAGTGAGGTGATCAGTTGGTAATACACACTAGAAGCTTCTGAAGACAAATAGTAAATATTTTAAAGTGAGCTGGTCTGTGCCATTAAAATACGACATCATCATCTTTCTGTTGCTGCAGAATAGCTGAAAGTTTTTGGATCCAAGGAAGACACTGTTTGTCTGGGTGGCATTCGGTATCTCACATTTTTCCAGAACTTTGTATTTGCTGAGGGAGTTTTCTCTGTGAAGTCCGCTTTCCACCTGATGGCCCCATGCTTTTGTTTAATGTATTTGATGGATTCTGGCATGTTCGTGTAGTCCTGTATTTTATCTAGTTCAATCAGAATAATTTTTATTTCATCACGGATAAGAGCGTTGTACACAGCCAGTTGCTGTTCAAAGGTATCTTCTAACACATTGTAACTCGCTGCTTCTGATTCTAAAATTATCATCAGTCTTCTGCTTCGTTTGATGGTTTCATCAATAACATTGACCACAGCTGTAAGTAATGCAAGAATGATCAAAGTAGCCATAGAAAAGTTTCAACTTATGCAAAACGTCCCTCATTATTTTAAAACTACAGACTTATGGGGCAGTGGCTCGCTCAGAGGATTAGTAGAGTATAGAACCTTTTATCAAACAGATTGTTAGTTCAAATCCAGTTCACTTCAGCAGCGATCAAAAGTGGTTTCTACCTGAGAGCTGGTCAGTAACCTGTGTGAAATGAGTTTGTAGTCTAGGTCTCATTGAACAGACGTCCACACCACAAAACCCACTAATGGCAATGGTGGGAGGCAGTGTTCCCTGGTGGATAGAGCACTGTACTGGGACTCAGAAGACCTGGGTTCTACTTCCAGTTTGCCCATTGGCCTGCTGGTTGACCTTAGGCAAGTCACTTCACCACTCTGTGCCTCACAGTTTCCCCATCTGTAAAATGGGGGGTTCTTACCTGCTTTGCAAAGCTCTTTGAAATCTACTGATGGAAAGCTCTACATAAAAACTAGATTATTATTATTATTATTATTTATTATTATCATCAATTCTTTGGTATCCTTGTTATTCTCACTTGATTTTTTTTTAAATTAAATAATGGCCATCTTGTATTTCTGTCTCAGAAGAGGGAATTCTTCGTAAGGAATAGTTGCTCCAAGTCCCTCATCCTTAAAAATCAGCAATGGTATAGTCAATTCAGCTAACCTAAGTTTACAAAATTCGTCAGTCTCACATTGTTTTTTTCATCACCAGCATACACAACAAATCTTAGAACAACATGTCAAAAAGAAACATAGCCAGGGTAACATTAATTTTGCTGTTTTTAACATACCTTCCCCCAGTAAATCATCCCTTCCAAGTATAAAAAGATTATATCCACACTGTCTCTCTAAGACCTCAGGCAGTATTCTCAGAACAAAGTTGTTCAGGGTATAGACACATCTCACCCCACTGGTTTTTGGATACATGACATATGCATCATAGATCTTCCCATCTGAAGCTATAAAGAAAGAGCAAGAGACTCCTTTAAAAAAAACCCTACCTTTATTACAATTTTTAATTGTTTAGCATTTAAAATCCTCTGGCAAACAACCAGGAAAGGGGATGAAATGCTCTAAAATGAAGGATGGATGACCAGGCATAGATCTAACTCATTCTCTTCTCATGGATGAGGGGTTTGCCACCAGGTGGATTGGGCACAGCACCCTATGATCTGCAGGGAAAGAAGTCCCAGCCCCACAGGTCCTAGGTAGACATCCACAACGCATACCTACCTCCTTCAGAACGCTCTCCAGACCTCCTCCTGCCTGACAGTGTGGCATGCCAGAGAGCCATGCTGCCACTGGCTGAACACCTGAGCTGATGGGAAATGCCAAATATTTGTCAGCAGAAAATTTGAGAACATGTTGGGGTTTAGATTTGGTAGAAGTTTCCCACCCAAAAAAATTATAATTTTTTCATAAACAAAACAAACAAAAATGTTCGAATGCTTTTCAAAAATCATTTTGAGTACAAAAAAAATTGTTTTACCAAAACCCCAAATTTTGTTTTTTCATTGAAAAACTGGAAATTTTTGTCAAATGAAATCAAGGAATGGGGCAGTGGTGGCACTTTTTCCCCCTTTGGCACCTGCCTCTCATAGCTTTCAGCTTCTAAAAGGAAGGGGATGGATAAAAAGAGGAACTGGTCGACAATGCTCTCACCTTGAGAAAAGTCTGAGAGTCTGATTTTCAATAGAAACATTCCAGGCAAAATCTCATATTGCCTTTCCTATACAAAGCTTTCTAAAAAAAAATATTTCAGTTTTAACCTTGGACAGTACCATTGCTACTAAATGGCAGTATGTTGCTCTGGTGACATCTACTGGTCACCAACAGGTAAGCTACAGAGCTTCTGGCAAAACAAGGTGCATTTTTTAGCAAAGCAGACAGCAATCTGGGGAAAGCATGGATTTCTGGTTGAACCACCTAACCATCATTGCCACAGATACGTCCAATTGTTCATCATCTTAGTATTTTATGCATTTTACTCACTCATTTCAGTGTTTTCAGACATCTTTTCACCTTGCATCTTTGAAAACACGCTTCAATTTCTTTAGAAAATTCTAAAGAAGTTCTACCATGGAGGTTGTTTCTTCCCCATCATCAAAAGACCTTCCTAAACACTCTTGTGCAAGTTACAGGAATCAATATAAAAAGGTAGCAAACTGGCTGCTCTGACATACCTTCTTTCTTTACAAGAGCACAGCAAGAACTACGATACCAGAGCACAATGTCAATCTTGAAAAGCTTGAAGATTAATAAAGTAACAACTGTTAAAAGCAGCAATGCAATGAATCCTCCAGTCAGTGATTTGTGAAAATCTACCACTGCATCAGTAAAAGAAAAAAAAAAGAAACTGTGGAATTTGTCCAACTTTGAACTTTCAAACAACTGTAGTAATATTCAAAAGCTACGTTTCTATATTCTCATTTTTTTAATAAAAAGAAACTATACATATGTATTACTATAGAGCAACCATATCAATTATTGGTTGGGCAAAGCAACAAGTAGAGCATCTAATACACAGGAAAATAATTAACATTTTATGTTTTCATAACACCTGCTACAGGAGGATGTGAATGCTCTTTACTGGCATGAATAAATCCTCATAACAGCTCTCTAAGTTAAATAGTGTTAGCAGTAGTTGATAGATGAAGAAATCTTGGCACAAAGAAATTAATACACAAATTTTCAAAAGTAACCCCTAAATTTGATCCACTATGATTGATTGATTGTGTGTAGTCCAGGTTGAGGATTTCTGATGGTTAGTGTGTAAGACAGTGAGTGAGTCAGGAGACTCAATTTCTATTCCAAACATTGTCACTGACTCAGTGTGTGGCCATCAGCAAGTCATTTAGGCTCAAATTTCTGAATGCCTCAATTTTTGATCATCCAACATACGGCAGAGTAGTTTTGAACCTTGCTCCTTCATTTCTATTCCTTGAAAGCTTCTCATAATTTACACTAGGGTAGAAATCCCTCCAAACTCTGCTGTTTAAAATTTCCCTTCACAGTGTGTACATTCAGTCCTTTTATTAATCTAATCTCCTAAATCTTCATATGCTCCCCTCCAATTTCTACAAACACACACACCCTACCTTCCCCTCCCATTCCTGCCCCCACCCCAGCTCACACATCTTAAGGTTAATCATAAGGAAAAGCAGTTTATCTATCTACATACTTATATGATTCCCATCATTGTGGTATCTGAGCACAGTATCCAACTCTTCCTGGGAAAGTCAAGTCAAATGTATCCAATAATGGGTTACCTCTGTGTTTTAATGCTATATATGTTGCAACTTGACCAAAGGAATTCAAAGCATGGCAGACAAAGCGATGTTCGTAATCCTCGCTATTCACTTCAGAAATGTTGAGCCTCACCGTAGTGAGAGGGCGTCCATCATAGAAAGTTTCTTCTCTATCCAAAAGGTAGCAAACACAGTAATAAAAACAACTCAATCCTTACTGAAGTGGTTTCTTCGCTAGCAATCACAATAGGACAATAGTCACTGATCTTCAACTCTGTGACCGTATATCAGATTCTTTTCAGAACTGATGGATAGCTGGACTCTAAGGGGATCTTCATGACACTTCGTCTATCTCTAACAAGCAGGATGGAGATCGGGAGACATCCTTATATAAACACAGTTGGTGCACCGTTTACTCAAAAGCATACACAGTTTCTATAGGCTACTTGTATAAAATATTTGCTTTATACATTATACTTACGGGTACCTTTCAGCTTGCAAAAACATGAATGTAGGGAAAGGATTGTATTAGAGCTTTGAATGTCTTTGAACTCTGTGGATACAGCTGTAGAGGCCACAGAGATGGCTGGGGGAGAACACCCCCCCCAGCATAAGTACACATAAGGCAGCTACAGGCTGCCACACAAGGTCCCTCTTCCCTCTCACCGCAAGCCTGGTGCAGGAAATGTGCCAGGGGTGGGGCTGGAGCTAGAGGATGTGGGACCATAACACTAATACGATTCTGGGAGTACCATCAGCCACCGAAAGTTCAGGCACAACTGCCATTTCAGCCCCAGGAGTAGCACAGAATTAGGAGGGCTTAGTCCTCCCCACCCTGGGCTGGGAGGTTTGTGCTGCACTTTTAAGAGGCCCAGCACAAATTCTTCCCCATGGTATTTTCCAAGGCCCCCATGGTGCTAACCTTATAACACCTTTGCTTTGTAAAGTGTGGCAGGGTAAATGTTGCATTAGAAACTGTAACTTTTTAGTACTGGGAGAATGGGGGATATAATTTATCTTGTTAATTTCATATTACATCTCTCACATTAAAGAACCTATCTGCTTATCCAACTAATGTTTATTACTGAAAATATTCTATTTACCATTTGAAATGTCAACTAATTATTTAAATATATTCAAAAATGAAGGTTATAGAGCTTATACATCAGGGATCTGTGGATTAATTATCTATCACATACAATAAAATCCATAAACTAAAAGAATATTATTGAGGTTGTAAGGTCAAAAGTTAGGAAATGCCAGAATTATGACTGCACAACCTTAATCTGGGCCCCCTCTATGGCTGCATTATGATACAGTCTTTAGTTACATGATCACTTACTGTATTTCCACAGGACCATCCGTCATTCAGTGCACAGGATGGATGGTGCTCACTTAGTGAGCAACTATTCAATATTTCATTTTCTCCTTGTTGTTCAATGTGTAACCCTATTTACCACACACTATCCAGACCACACTCTGAAGATAGAATTAGAAAATCCCACAAGGAAATTACTATGGCTTTTCTTCATTACAGTATCTGAGTACTTCGTAAACATTAATTCATTTATCTTCACAAAGCCCCCATGAGATGAGGGGGTGGTGGAAGCCCCGTTTTGCAGATTTTTTTGCAAACTGAGGCACAGAAGGATTGAGGTCAAAAAGTGTCTACTAATTTGGGGTGCCCAATTTGAGGAACCTAAGACTCTGTCCCAGCCCCAGTCCTCCCGCCCAATCCCAGTCCCCTTACCCAGCCAGTCCCCGTTCCCCATCCCAGCTCCTCATCTGCTCCATCTTTCTCCCCAACCCTGGCACCCAGTCACCTCCTCCCCCAATTCCTCCCCGACACCCAGCTCCTTGTCCTAGTCTCTTTTCTCAGCCAGTCCCAGTTCATATCCTGTACCCAGACTCATCATCAGATCTGTTTCCCCTCCTTGCCACCACCTCTCCTCACCCCGCTGGTTCTCAGTCTCCTTGCTCAGAAAGTCCCAATCTTCCCCTAGCTCTTCATACAATCTCAGTCCTCCCCACACCTACGGTCTCCACATTCTACCTGATTTACCTGTCCAGCTCCCAGTTCGAACCTCCTTGCCCACCCCAAGTCCCTGTTTCCCTCAGCCCCTCCCTGCCAGCCTCCAGTCACAATTTCTGCCTCCCAAATGTTCCTTGTCCCTGTCTAACCCCTACATGTCTGGGTGTAGTCCCCCCTGCATTTGAATCAGGCAGCTTCCTCTCTCACACTGCCTGGCCCAATGAGGTGGGGGTGAAGGGTGTAGTCAGAGAGCACAGAATGGGGATTCTCCCTGCTCTCAATTCAGGTGCCCAGACCCAGACCGGGCAGCATCCCAGAGCTGCAAGTGCAGGGAAAGTCCTGCTGAGCCCTTGGCTGAAGCATGTTCCATGTGGATGGAATCTTTGGGGAATTTACCTGTAAAATCTAAGAAGTTTCCCAGTCTCATAATTTAGCCAAATTTAAGCAGATTTTCATGGGGATGGCAAAATACGCATCCCTGACACAGAGGCTACCCCCAGCCAAATTTAAAGCCCCTGCTCCAAAGCATATGGGCCCTAGAGCATTTCAAACAAAAGGTTGCCAGAATTTTGTAACATTGGGTAAAAAGAAATCATTTTGCCCCAATCTCATTCTCAGAAATGTCAGAACCATTTTGACTGGAATTAAAAGGAAAAAAAAATCAGCTTGTAAAATTTCAGTACAAACCATTAAAGTTTGGCAAAGTACTAAGCAACGGAAAACCAGGTCTTCTAACTGGAAGCGTTGGGAACCTTAGTAAAAGGCAGTGCTACCAGCCCTACCCATAATTAGATCACAAACGTGTGTTTATTTGTGTAACAGTAAATTTTCATAGCTGATTCAAACAAAACAGAGAAATTATACAAGATTTTAGCTGAGAATTCAATACATTCTGATCTGGAAGTATACTTACTCATAATCTTCCTCTTCAAAAATTCTACTCTTGTAATATATATCAATGTATGTGTCGTTGACTGTCCAGTACACCTGAAACACTTCAGCGCCTGTTACATTGCAGTCCACTATGACGCGTGATCCTACAAGACAGTGTTACAAAATGGCAATTTAAATAACTATATTGTAGTTAAGGACCATACAATTCCTTACACTAATACATATAAGAATGCTATATCCACTGGAAGTCAGCTGCAGGCATGGAAGGAGCAGAGGATGGGCAAAGCAACAGCAGCTCCACACTACACTCTCCATGCCTTCCCACTCCATTTCACAGAAACCCCTCTGACCCAAATGTACAAGTTCCAGGATCTGCAGGTTAGGAAGGGGACTGGCTGGGCCAGAAGAAGCTGAATCCAGGAGGGAATAGGCATTCTGTATGGCATCAGCCACCCAAAGGTTTCACAGGGGTTTCCACATCTGTAGGCATTCTGGAGCAGCCACTTCCAAAGAGCACAGAAGGAGCTGTGCTACAGTGAAGGAGAAGGCTGGGGAAAGCAACATTGCTCCATACAACTTCCTCTGCCTCTCAAAAAAATTCCCTAGACATTTCCTAGGGTTTGGAATGTCAAACCTCTTGTCTGTTCCACCCTCTTCTCCTTCAGGAAGGTACTATATGAGAGACCCTCTGAGCTGAATCTCATGGAGTTTCCTGGCCACTGAAGGTTTGTCTACGCAGTAGCTGAGAAGGTGATTCCCAGCGCAGAGAGACAGACATGCACTACCTCTGCTTGAGGCAGCCTGTTAAAAACAGCAGTATGGCTGTAGCAGCTTGGGCTAACCACCCGAGTATGTACCCAGGGGGTTGGGAAGAATTAAACTCAGGCAGCTAGTCCATGCCACTGCGGCCACACTGCTATTTTTAGCATGCTAGCTCGATCAAAGCTACTGTGTCTGTCTACCCACTCTGGAAAGCATCAGCCCAGCTGTTGTGTAGACATACCCTTAGTAGTTTTTTGTTGCACAAGGGGCACTTTTGCTGTAAAGGAGGATATGACTAAGCAAACGGCACTTGGAAATCCTCTTGAGTCTAAATTCTGTTTAGGACATACATCATCATCTTGTTCTAAGGAAACTTGCTTACCGACTTCTACTTCAATGGAATTGTTTCTTGGGTAAAATATTGCTGGTGGTGTGTTCAGTGGACTCACTAAACAAAAAAGCAAAAGTTATTTCAGAAATTCAATGGCAGCTGCAGCATATAGTAAGTGCTACACTACCACAGTGATGACATTCCCAAAGAATGCCTTAAAGAAAGACATGCAAACAGTGACTTTCTGAATAGATAGTGATCAATATTAAAATGCAATGGCCAAGCCCTTGATGTTTTTGTTTGCTACTTTAGGTTAATTTACTCTTCTCTCCTCTTTAAGCTCTGGGGCTGCTCTATCTTGGCACAAGGGGATCAACCCTCAACACAATGGCAGCAGGACCACAAGAATACAAAAGTGAAGTGTAAGCCACCATCTCTCTCTCTCTCACACACACACACACACACACACACACACACACACGCTGTGTTGTTCTTTAGCTGTAGTTGAGAATCTGGGTAGTATTCTTGAAGTACAATGACATAAAAAATAAAAGGTTATACCTGTCACAGTTAGACTAATGTCTCGTGAAATGTTATATTGTTTTCCCTTGTAAGTATATGATGTTCTGCATGTATAGTTTCCTTTGTCATGTAGAGTTGCATTTTTAATCACAAGGTAATCATTGGAAGAGACAAACCTTTCCTCTTCAAGCAGCTTACACTCCTAAACACAATTACAATGCTCTGTTAAATCACAGATAGAATACAATATCATGTCCCTCCAGGGCTTGCCTAAACTTTTTCTGGACCATAAAGCTGGGATAGTCTCCCTGGTTTGTCATGGAAAAAGACAAACATTTCCCTAGGCTCTGAGCTTGCGATTCAAACAAACTCCAGGTCTGTCCACAGACAGGCTTACTTACAATAACTCATTTTACAGAGGGGGAATTAAAGCAGGGAGAGGCCAGAATTTGCAGAAACGTCCACTAATTTAGGGTACCTCAATGATCGGGCACCCACCCTGACATACCTTGTACCTGATTTTTCAGAGTACTTAACTTTTTTTTAAATGGAGCTTTGGATTGCGCAGACATTAATCCATCCTCACAACACTCCTGCAAGGAAGGTGGATAATTATTATTATTCAGATTTAACAGTTCGGGAAATGGAGAAAGGAAGACAAAGGAACTTGCCAAAGTCAGAGAGTAAGACAGTGGCAGAGGTAGGATTAGATCACAGGACTTTCTGGCATTTCCTGTTTTTGAGTGCTAGACAACTTTACCAGCATTCTTTTAATGTATTTTTATTATGTCATAACCAAGGACTGTTTAGTTAAGAAAAAACAATTTCTATTATGTACAACTGTAACAGTCCCCTTCATAAATAGTCAAGATAGCTTGAACTCCTCACCCTCAAAACTGCCACACAGATTTCTACCACTTAAGCTAAAGGACTAACAGCAAGGAGCAGGAACATGTTGTGTACCAGCCACTGGAGGAAGTCATGTAGCACATGGGAATGGTGGGCTACATATGCAGGAGTAGCCCCATTTTACAGGTTGCACAGCCAAGCACACAGATCTAGTACATTCCTTCTAGTAGGCAATGTGGAAAAAAGGAAAAGATTTGAATCTGCCATATTAGAGATGTAGTCATGGGTTTCTGCATCCAGCAAACACCTGAGGATACCATCCCGGAGATCCTACGAGGATCGACTCCTCTCTACTGACACCATGGCAGAAGATCAACGCCTTGAACATCTTCCTGATCCCCCATATTTCATTTGTCCTGAGGGGTTCTGTAATGGTGAAGGTACCTCTTAACAAGACGGACAGCACCTTCAGGCAGCTAGTAAAGAAGTGGATGTTTCTTCCCCAGAGGGCCAGCAATGAACTGATGTACATCTTGCACAGGCAGAGAGGCACCAAAGTCCCTTGAATGGGTGATCTGTCAAATGTTGCGGTGATCACTCACGCCTTCTGATGTGCCTGGGTGCAATGGTGAGGAACTTCGTGGAAAGTGCTATGCATGACATCATCAGGAGGCAAATAGCCAGGACCCCTTCCAACCAAGATGTCACCACCTACTTGAGCGACTCACTGGAAGGCAAATTTGGAAGAGAAGGGGGAGACTGCTTCATTCTGGACTCGTACCTGCAATGCTATGCAATGACTGGAGAACATATCAGCTGGCACTGGACGTGGTGCGAGGAATGCCAGGAGCTGGGAATCCTAGTGCCACAGGTGAAAAATACAGAGCACACTATCATCACTCCGAGAGCTAGAACCATGCTGGAGAGGACCCTGAAGGATGCCATCTGCTGTCAGTACATAGAAAACCTGAAACGGAAGCCATACCAGGGCAAGGCCTTTGAGGTGACGTGAAAGTGGGACGCCAGCAACCACGCTGGGGGCAGTTTCACCCAATTTGGCAACTGGAGGTTCATCCACAGGACCCAGCTCAACTGCGTCCCACTGAACTGAGCCATCTGCCACGGGAATCAGGACAAGCAATGCAGGAAGTGCGGCTATGCCAATGGGACACTACCATACGCCCTGTGTAGCTGCAAGCCCCATTCCAGAGCTTGGCATCTGTGACACAGTGCCATCCAGAATTGCCTAGTCAGAGCCATCCCGCCATCCCTAGGGAGGTGGCTGTAAACTCTACCATCCCCAGAATGGACAGCCAACTGCAACCAGCCAGCATCATCATCTACAAGGAACGGAAGAAGATCATGATGGATGTTACAGGGCCCTTTGAAAACCGGACCCTGGCCTTCCATGATGCCCAATCTCAGAAGCTGGAGAAATACATCACTCTGGACAAAACCTTGAGAGCTAGGGACTACGAGGTTCAAACTCACGCACTGATTGTCGGAGCTCTGGGTGCCTGGAACCCCAGTATTGTGCGAGTGTTGAGAGAATTGGTGAACACTACTCTTGGCTGACGCAGCAACTCATGATGTCAGACGCCATCAGATGGTTGAGGAACGTCTATCTAGACCACATCACAGAACACTGGCAATACCAGGGGAGATGAGCTGGAGTGCCGATGAGCAGTGAAGTCAGGAAAGTAACTGAAATACTTCCCTGATGGATTGTATTTTTTAAGGGATGACCTATCCTAATTTCTCAATGACTGAGGGACAATTTTCTCTCATTGCTATATTTGCTTTCCACAACCAACTTTCTGTATAACTTTTTCATGAATGATGTACCCGAATATTTGGATATTAATATCTAAACTGTATCTTTAGAGTTATTAATCTAAATTTGGGTTATCACTGATTATGTACTATATGTATTGTATGACTTATTCATTTTATGTATTTTTGGATATTCTAAGAACTACACCCAGATGTATAGATACACTTTCATTAAGCTGTGTATTATATAATTTTTTAAATATGTTCCCTGCGTTTTCAGAATTGACCCTTGTGTAACTTCTCAAGCAGGTATGAATCCTTGCTCACTAATAAGGCTTGTACAGGGCACCAAACACCAGTGTAGAAAAAAAAAGGAGTCTAGAACTCATTGTTGGAGAACCATTAAAAGCAACTACACCTCTACCCTGATATAACGCTGTCCTCGGGAGTCAAAAAATCTTACCACGTTATAGGTGAAACCGCGTTATACTGAACTTGCTTTGATCCACCGGCGTGTGCAGCCCTGCTCCCTGGAGTGCTGCTTTACCGCATTATATCTGAACTCGTGTTATATCGGGTTGCGTTATATTGGGGTAGAGGTGTACATATCAAGGTCCTAAAACTGAAACTCCCCTCAAAATGCATTGACAGGAAAAATTTTAAAGTAGTTTTTTTATTTTAATGATTCACCAACAAAACTGGACTTTGAATGAAAAACCCATGTTTTAAAGAAAATAAAAAATGCTAACATTAAAGAATCATCATGTTTTCCATAACCACCCTTTCTAATAGATTAAAAGGTAGAAGGGAATAACATATACTCACTTATAACATTGAAATATAAAATGAAAAATTATTAATGGTAAGATTAGGAGCTTTGATAGCTATGTTTTTAATCATTTGTAATTATGAGTTGTGAATAAGTACAAATGAGGTAACACTTAGGTCAAGGCCTTGCTGGAATAAGTGTGGCTTTGGCAATTCCTTTATACAGAATTTATGATTTGCTTAAAATGATATTATTGCCAACAAAACAAAGGTAACATGTTGTGCGGGAAGTCTGGGGGTAAAAACACACAATCCTGTAACAAGAAGAAGCCTTTTTTAAAGAGAAGATCCAGGGTAAGGTGACACAAAAACAACATGACACCAAAACTGCAAAACCAGGGCACCTGAATTTGGGCATGCACAATGCATGGGTCATTTAAAACCCAAAGGGTTGATTTGTTAAAAGCCAATTGGATAAATATTAAGTAATCTGTAATGCAGAAACGTATAAAAAACCTAACTGAACCAGGGTCCAAACTGGAGAACCACCAGACCAGAAATTGAAGGACAGGACTGAAGAGATCAGGGAAACAATGACCATCAAGAATTCTAGGAGGACTTCTGGTGCCCCAGAATGTGGTAACTTGAGCCCTTTGCCCACTCCATTTTGTCTGTTATTATTTGTCTGGCATAAATGTATGTCCAGACACTATAAGTGACAATAAATAAAGGCCAAAATTGATTACGCCCAAATTGGATGGACTTGTGACTCAAGCTTCCCAACTTTTACCCCAATATCATGATCACTTGGCTCTCAGCCCAGCACACCTTCTTTGCAAGGCCAAAGAATATCTGGATGGGGGAAAGAGCTGCAACAACCACTGCCATTTTGACTGCGTAACATAATTTTATAATGGGAAGTGTGAAGCAGCCTTAACATAAGAGGGAGCATAGCAACCCTACACCAGATACCTTCCCTTTATGAAAGATGAGAACATTGTTTACTAAATTTGTTTTCACAAGGAAATTATATTCAAGGCAGTTATACTTCACTAGAAAGTAAGTCTGTGGCACCTCCTGGCTATGTGGTTCAGTGGCTCAAATTTGAGCTCAATTTCTGATCCATAATTCATAAATAAAAGGCACAGACCAAAAGGTAGGGGGTCTAACTAGTACGTGCCTTTAGAGAAAACAAAAGCTAAAGGTGCCAAGTATCAGGGGGTAGCCATGCTAGTCTGTATCCACAAAAACACCAAGGAGTCCGGTGGCACCTTAAAGACTAACAGATTTACTTGGGCATAAGATTTCATGGGCATCTGAAGAAGTGGTTTTTACCCATGAAAACTTGTGCCCAAATACATCTGTCATAAATATAAAGGGAAGGGTAAACCCCTTTGAAATCCCTCCTGGCCAGGGGAAAGCTCCTCTCACCTGTAAAGGGTTAAGAAGCTAAAGGTAACCTCGCTGGCACCTGACCAAAATGACCAATGAGGAGACAAGATACTTTCAAAAGCTGGGAGGAGGGAGAGAAACAAAGGGTCTGTGTCAGTCTGTATGCTGGGTCTTTGCCGGGGATAGACCAGGAATGGAGTCTTAGAACTTTTAGTAAGTAATCTAGCTAGGTATGTGTTAGATTATGATTTCTTTAAATGGCTGAGAAAAGAATTGTGCTGAATAGAATAACTATTTCTGTCTGTGTATCTTTTTTGTAACTTAAGGTTTTGCCTAGAGGGGTTCTCTATGTTTTTTAATCTAATTACCCTGTAAGATATCTACCATCCTGATTTTACAGGGGGGATTTCTTTATTTCTATTTACTTCTATTTTTTTTTATTAAAAGTCTTCTTGTAAAAAACTGAATGCTTTTTCATTGTTCTCAGATCCAAGGGTTTGGGTTTGTGGTCACCTATGCAAATTGGTGAGGCTTTTTATCCAACATTTCCCAGGAAAGGGGGGGTGCAAGTGTTGGGAGGATTGTGCATTGTTCTTAAGATCCAAGGGTCTGGGTCTGTAGTCACCTAGGCAAATTGGTGAGGCTTTTTACCAAACCTTGTCCAGGAAGTAGGGTGCAGGGTTTTGGGAAGTATTTTGGGGGGAAAGACGCGTCCAAACAGCTCTTTCCCAGTAACCAGTATTAGTTTGGTGGTGGTAGCGGCCAGTCCAAGGACAACGGGTGGAATATTTTGTACCTTGGGGAAGTTTTGACCTAAGCTGGTAAAGATAAGCTTAGGAGGTTTTTCATGCAGGTCCCCACATCTGTACCCTAGAGTTCAGAGTGGGGGAGGAACCTTGACATGGTGAGAGGAGCTTTCCCCTGGCCAGGAGGGATTTCAAAGGGGTTTACCCTTCCCTTTATATTTATGACAACATCTGTCAGTCTTTAAGGTGCCACCGGACTCCTTGGTGTTTTTTTAAAAAAGATAAAGGGTAATTGTCACCTTTTCTCAGTTTATTTTGCAAAAGCTCTTCTCACATTTAAAAAATGCTGTAGTTTTTCCATTGCCATTCATAAACATCAGTGACTGATATTTAAAAACACTGACTATAGTTTACATATCAAGGAGTTATGACCACATAAAAGTACTATTTTTACCTTATACCACTGAAGGGGCAAAGTATTCTCCTCATCTCTGAAATAATCCAAATGAGGACACACAACCTTAGCATTTGACGATGTTAGTATCTCCTCCCCGATGGCAAATTTTTCATTAAAGCATAAACCATAAATATTCTTGAAAACTATTAGGTTCATATACATTTTTCTGCAGCTTGATAAATTCCTGCAATGGAACATAAAATAGCTGAATTAAACTATTTATCCACGTGTATAGCCTCACAACTTCAAGACATGCAGCTTCTTTTAGAGGAGGGGTTTGGAAGTCTGTAGTTTCTATAGTAAGCTGACCATCCTATATTTGGCCCATCTTGAAAGAGTAAAAATATTAAGAACATGCCCTCTATTGTATTAATTCCCTCCACAGCAGTACTTATGAAGAAATGTAACTATACACTGATTATCACACGCACCCCCCGCAAAAAAAGCAAAACCAAAAAACCCTACACACAACTTTGCAGCTTACTTCTGCAGTCATATAATTTTTTTTTCTTTACCTTATAACACATTCATAGGATCCTGAATCTTCTAAAGTTGCAGGGAGAAACCAAATGAAGTTCTTTTGCTGGTGAATTCTGGAATGTTTGTCTTTAGCCACAGATATTTGGCTACCAGTTTTGTACCAAGTCAAGTTGTAGTCTGTGTTTTCAAAATTCAGTGTTTTATCTACTGAACAGTTGACAGCAAGTGGCTGTCCATCATGTACAAAATTTTGCTTAAGAAACACATCATTCACATCATAGACTTTGCATTCCTCTAAAGGAAGACAAAATGAAAAACAAGAGAAGAGCTTAAAAATTGTGAAAAAAAATTTGAGTTTTGTTTCTTAACTATGTTGACAAAGTTTACTAAAATTTCAACATTCATCCTTAATTCAATTACAGGAGAGAGAACTACTGTTATTCATCTTCAGACTGGAAGATACCACGCAAGCATACTCAGACAGCGTGGTGGATATAGCTAGGCAACTGAAATGAAATATTCTGTGTTCTGCATGCCTCAACTTTAAATGTGGGCAAATCCCTACTGCAGGGCTGCCATTTTTGTGTTTCATCTTAGATGCAGAATGTTAGTGAATCATTGTTTTCTCTGACACACACACACACACACACACACACACACACAGAGAGAGAGAGAGAGAGACTTCTTATTTGTTCTTACTTTGTTTCTTAACTTAGCTTCTTCATCTGAAATAAGCCATCAAGAAAGAATAATGTATGTTCCCATTTTTCTGTATGTAAAAGCATCTAGTTTGAAGATGAAAGTATAAATTGTACACATATCAAGGGATTTCCACTCAGCCACCTTCTCATGAGTATGAAGGGTATGATTTTTAAAAGCACTCAGTATTGGCCTACTTCTGCTCCCACTGGGATTCAATGGGAGCAGAATTAGCCTAGAGGTGAGCATTTTTGAAAAATCCTACCCTATGAACCTTTAGTTAGAGGTGTCAACTCTGGTTTTATGGTCATATTTCAAACTCAATCACTACATGTTGCTCATCTAAAATTCCTTTTGTTTCAGCTGGACATGGTTTTCTTCCTCATGCTCTACTTCACATTTTTTCTGTAGTACTGTGTGCTGTTAAACTGTTGCTACAGCTTGTGACAGAGGGCTGTATTTTAGTGGTGGGTGAAGTCGTCATTTCTGTGCCTATAGAGCCAAAGCAATCCTTCCCCTTTTAAATGTGGAGGGTATGAAACACATGCAAATATTGACCTGATCTGGCTATAAAGAACATAAAGGGTATTGGAATAGGCTCCTTTCTGCCACCAAACCCTAAGTGGTATCCAAAACAGCAGTGGGAGGGAGGGGGGAGGAGGAGGAATGCGGCATGCTCGGGAAAGAGGTGGGGCTAGGGTGGGGATTTGGGGAGGGGTCCAATGGGGCAGGGAGTGGGTGGATTTGGGGCGAGGCTGGGGGCGGGGGAGGGGGGGCGTAAGCACCCACCGGCGCCAAGGAAAGTTGGCACCTGTGACCCTCACCAGAATGATCTGTTAGAAACTCAGTGAACAAAAATTCATGGAGTTTCTCTTTTAAAAATCAGACTGTGTCCTGCTGCAAGGTTTTTGGATAGGAGGATTTGGCCCTTAGCTTGAAAAGCAATTTAGGAACAGAATATAAAGGCAATATATGCTATTATGTAGCATTATCACTGTGATATTATTACTACTGTTACATGATCAGATAACAATGGACAATATGGCATGTTATTGTGCAAATGATATGCTAATAAAAATAAGCTTTTTTTTTCCTAACTGTAGAGGCAAAGTCACAATTTCTTGTATTACTGCATATATGTTTAAGATAAATTTTCATACTGTATCTCATCTATATATTTTTTTAACTTCAACTATATTGTATTAAAAAACACAGTTAGGGAAAACCAGATATTTCTCCCACCCCAAACATCTAAATTCTAGTTCCATCTATTAGATCAAGTGAAGAAGCATTTTAGGTTATTGTATTATAATAATTTATTTGTGCTGGTATATCTGATAAGGAAGCAAGGCATTAACCAGGATATATGGAGATCACACTAGCAATTCATATATTATTTCTTATTTTCACTAAATGTGCACATTTTGCATTAGTAACATTCTATGAAAAGACGAACTAGACTGCAATAACTGCCTGTCCCCAATGGCATCTTATTCAGACCAGATCTATTAGAAATGTAAAGAGAGAGAGCGAGCAGCAGCAGCAGATCTGGATTGTTAGCCCATGACTGAAGGGCAGAGCAAAATGGATGCAATTCAGAGCTATATCTATTACGAAAAGTAGGTTATCATAACTAAGTAAAGTGATTAACTGGTTACAAAGTTGGTATCTTCCAGTTTGTGACCATTTGTATGTTTCATTATAATGTGAACGCATTCAGCAAAGCTAAGCCCCAAAAGTTGTTCAATAAGGCATTCAATATGCAAGAATGCTGCATATTACACTCTGCTTCAAAGACTTCTACTGTTATTAAGACAGTATGCAATGGAAACATTTGCATCCCCTAAGCACAGAAGTCCCACTATTATTAAGATTGCTTATCTTTAGATGTACATATATTTGGAAACAGCTACTCTCAAAGAAAATTACTGTAGTATGTGTGAAAGAACCAATTTAGGAACAAACCCTTAAGGATCCACTGATTAACTTACCTGCCTTGACTGAATAAAGAAATACTGTTATACTGCACAAAAACAATGTTGTTGATGTCATGCTTCACTAGAGAGGGTGATAAAAAGAAAGACCTCAATAATGGCTTTCAAAAAAACACTTCAAAGCTGAATTTCAATAGTTTATATTAATGCACACTCCACACATTATTTAAATTTATATAGTACTTTTCTTCCAGAAGGCTCTCAACACGCTTTACAAATTTGCAGTTCGTTGGAGGGAATCACCTACCCAGTAGTGCAGTGGTTTTTAAAGCATTGGTCTGCGGACCCCTTGGGGTCTGCAGACTGTATCTAAGGGATCCATGAAAGGTTGTCTTCACCATAGAACAATGGTTTTCAACCTGTGGTCCACAGACCCCTAGGGATCCGTAGACTGTATAAGATTTCCAAAGGGATCGCACCTCCATTAGAAATTTTTTAGGGATCCACAAATGAAAAAAAGGTTGAAAACCACTGCACTAGTGAAATGCACCCATCTCTGGGATGGAACAATGGGACCATTCTGCACCAGTCACACTACACAGCACTTGTTTTCTATTAAAAGGGGCGGGGGGGGGGGGTGAAGAATAACTTCTTCAGTTTAAACAAAGGGATTTTAGCTAGGAAGAATAAAATTACCTAAAAACTACAACTGGAGCAGGCCACTAGGGTTAACCACCTTATTCTTGTGAAAAGGGCCACAGGATCTTTAAACGATCACTGGTTCACATCTCAGACTGAAGATGCCACTTCCGGCTGAGCAGTACCCCACTGCACAATATTGGGAGATTAGCTCAGAAGAACACCATGTACTGAGTCAATAGTATTACATCTTGCAATACCTGCTTGCCTTTTATTTTTTAAACTCCTCCTTATAAGTTTCCCTTCTAAGTATCGAACAGGACCAGTCGTGCTTAGCTATGAGAAAGGGTGAATTTCTGCTCAACGTTCTTGCAGCCAGAGTATGTTGAGCATTAAAAAGTAAAGACAAACGTTTTTGGGTGGAATTTCAGAAACTTCCTAGAATGATGAAGCCTGACATTTTCTCATTGAATTCAGTACATAAATAGCAATGTTTAACTTAGCATAACACCTTGGTGTCACTTAAAAAATGAAAATATTTTGATGGAAAGAGAACATTATATCAGAGAATGGGATTATTTCTGACCTCTTTATTTTATTTATTTAGTTATTTTCTGCCATCTTTCTCTTTATAACTTTTTGTACGTACTGAGTAGATTTTTAATACCAGATATGTTAGCCTCCAGCTGTCTTATCTGTACTTAGTACCAAGTAGTCTGACTGTTGGGGGTGCCCCCATAAATGAAACCTTGAGAAACAGAATGCTGGTTTCCTGCTGTTCTCTGGCCAAATCTCCAGTGCAGTTCCCTGCATGCTGCCCCTCCTCTCCAAACTGTTCTTTCAATCCACGGGAGCTTCCTTCAGTGTGGGAGAGCTTTAAACAGGACATCCCTCCCACACACAGGCACAAAACAACTTAAAGCAGGTCCCCTCTCTGGTTATCGTCACTAGGGAGAGGAGAAACATCCACCACTGTGAAGGTAAGTTGCTGCTCAGTGTGCTGAGTTGGACCCTTGCTTTAAGGGCCTAATCCTGCACTCACTGAGGTCAGACACAAAACTTCAATTGATTTCATTGGTGCAAGATCAAGCCTTAAATGTTCCTCCTCCTATCAGATTCCCCACAAGAGCAAAGCTGCACTTCTCTCATTCCACACTATTCCCCAGTGCTGGCTCCCCATCTTATTTCCTCTTTATTCCTCTGAATATTGATATATCCAGTTAAAACACTAGAATTAGTCTCATCTAATCTTTAAAGAACTGTAGTCTTCAATGCATGTAGGATGAATTTTGCATATTAATGGCTTTCTTTCTAGGAGAGTTTTGAATGCCCTCTGACCAGACAAATGAATCAAAATTGTAAAATATGAATGAGTCCTGTTTCTCCAACGTGAATGGAACAACACCTAGGCAGGCAAAATATCACATTGTTCCTTTTAAATAAATCCATTTGTATTTCATACCAGGAAAAAGGGAAATGTATTTTTAACAATTTTTATAAACTGCAAAGTATTCTGAATCCCGTTAGTGACCACTTAAGTATTCACACCTCTTAATTTTCTCACTTCTGATCAAAAGAGAATTGCTCTATAATTGGATTAAAGTCTTTGCAAGCAAAGGCACTCCTTCCAGGAAAGGATCACTTGACATGTGTTTGTACATTTAACTGTTACTAAAGATTTAGACCCCAATCCTGAAACTTTATCTGAAGGGGGCGGACCCTCAGGCACAAAGACCTGCTGACATCATTGGAGTCCAGCCATGGGCATGCACTTGCAAGATTAGGGCCCAAGTTATATTCATTAAGTATTTTCTGTGAGTAAGAAGAAAAACCTTCAAAACAACCCAAGTGGATAACTACAAAGCAGCATTATTTCTTGAAAGTCCCAACCAAAAGTATTTGCATATAATTCAAAAACATATGAATAAGAAAGTAATTTCTCGGAGTTGTAAGAAGAACGTAACTGAGTCACAGGTTCAATTTCTGTACATTTTAACTAGAGTCACAGCTCTGTGATCCATGCTCAAGAGAGTGTACAGTGATTGTGGATACTATTCTCCCAGGTGATCTTCCCGACCACAGAGCCAAGGCAGAGTAAAGGGTCCTTACATGTATATTTTCTCTCAAAAATTCACGCATAGTAAAACAGTCATTAAAATAATCACTCTGATATTTGCAGAGAAAAATGTTGCCTGATTTAAAAAGTACTGGACCCAATATTGTGACCCGATTCTCATACCCATACCATCCAAAAGAGACTTAGGCTTCCCCTCTCCCCACATAAAAGTCCTCTTTTAAATACAAGATATTCAAATGTAGATTTTATAGCACACGCTGGATGACCTAACATTTCCATCAGGAAACCAATACCTCCAGTTGAGATGCTAACTGGACTGTTTAGGTGGCAGTCACAGAATAATGTGAGACAAAGTAGATGAGGTAATATCTTTTAGTAGACCAGCTTTCTGTTGCTGAAAGAGCCAGCAGTTGGTCCAGTAAATATATTACCTCTCCCACCATGTCTCTCTAATATCCTGGGACCAACACAGCTACAACTACACTGCATTCAGAACAACCTATCATGCCAGCAGTAAAATCAACAGGAGACCCTCCCCTTTAATATGTATTCACTGGATGATCACCGTGTAAAGACAGGGAAAATAATCTTACCCACTTATCTTCTCTTTTTGTATATATCAAGTGTATCCCATTTGAACATCTTTTCATGCAGCTTTCTCTTCCTTTTGATAACACAAACTGCTGTCAGAAATGAATCGTGGGCTGCTTTAAGTATTTTTAATATTATCTATTAGGATGGAAAATAGGTTTAGAAAAAGGAAGTTCAGTCTGCATGCCTTTTAAACGGAAGTTCCAATTTCAGAGGCTTGGCTCCAGACGGAGCGAGAATCTTTTTCTCGCTCGGGTTTCCCGGAGGCTGATACTCATGGGCTGTGATCACCGCTCATTTTAAAGCTCTCCTCACGCGAAGAGTAGAGGCGGCTGAGGTTGTTACTCAACCTCGGCTTGCATAAGACCGCCCCAGCACGTGGGGCTCCCGCCGCACCTAGCACGCGACCCACCTCTAGCTAGGGCGGGGGTCTGAGTTCGGGTTAGGGGGCAGCCCGAAGGCCTGGGCACAGCGGCCGGGGCACGGCACGGGGCGGGGGCAGTTCCCACCGGCTTCCCAGGGCTGCGGACGCCGGGTTGCCCCCGGCTCCCGCAGCCTGTGTGGGCAGCGCCTTCCGCGGCGGGGCCGGGGACCGAGCCCTGAGCCCCCTGCGGGCCGCCCGCCCGCCGCGGGGATGCCGCCCAGCCCCGCGCCCCGGAGCCAGCCTCCCCGGTAGGTGCCCCGCGGCAGCGGTCGAGGGTAACCCCGGCTGGCTGCCCCGCGGCGCGGCGTTAACCCGGCTCCAGGGGCCGGGGCTCCCGGCCCGCAGCGGGGAGAGGGTCCCACCCGCTCACAGCCCGCCCGGCCAGCGGCATCCGCGCGGTTCCCCGCCCGGGGACGGACCCGGCCAGCCCCCGCTCCCCGCACCAACCTGCTGCCCCGGCGCTGCCGCCTCCTGCCAGCTGCCGCCCGCGTGGGACGCGGGCGGGGCCGGGGCGGCAATCGCTGAGCCGGAGAGACCGAGCGGCAAAGGAGCCTCCAGCCAGACCCTCTTGCTACAGCACATGGGGCAGAGCCAGCTGTGCCTGGGGTCACTCACAGCTGGCCTGAGGGAGCAGCTGTCCCGATTTTATAGGGACAATCTAGATATTCTGGGTTTAGTCTTATATAGGCACCTATTACCCCACCCCTACTTTTTCCACACTGGTTATATCCTCACCTTACAGTCAGCTGCTGCTCAGCTGCGCATGACCTGGCCCCAGCCACTAATGAGGACTTGTCTGGCTAAGGGGGGGGGGGGGGGGGAGGTATATTTAACCCTACCCTTCCGTGAGTGCAAGGGACTGGACTAGATGGCCTACTGAGGTGCCTTCCAGTCCTACACTTCTATGAATCCGTATTAAAAGTCCCAAGCCTAGAGGGCAAGGCCACCAGCTAACCCAGGTACTAGCCATGTGGGGCTTGCTGTGTTCACCAGAAACGCAAATACAGATGTAAAAACTGCAGCTATATCTCCACTGCTACCATGATCAACCCCGCTCCTCCAACATGCCTTTCAAGATCAGTGGATCCTACAGGTGCCTTTCACAACCTGTGGCCTACCTCATCCAGTGCACTAAATTCCACAATAGGAACTATGTGGTTGAAACCAGCCAATCACTACACTCTCAAATAAACTCACACAGGAAACTGATAAAAGACAAACACACCACATCACCAGTGAGTGAGCACTTTTCATAATGCAATCGCTCTATAGCTGACCTCTCTCAGTCCTTATCCTCAAAGGAAACCTGCACAACACTTTCAAAAGATGAGCCTGAGAGCTTAAATTCATAATTCTGCTAGACATTAACAATTATAGACACAATAGGGACACTGGATTTATGGTTCAGTACAACAACCTGTAACCCCCAACTGCATAGGCACCGACTTTCTGAAGCACTTAGACGAGAGGAAAGTGATCAGGAACAGTCAGCATGGATTCACCAAGGGCAAGTCATGCCTGACTAATCTAATTGCCTTCTATGATGAGATAACTGGTTCTGTGGATGAAGGGAAAGCAGTGGACGTGTTGTTCCTTGACTTTAGCAAAGCTTTTGACACTGTCTCCCACAGTATTCTTGTCAGCAAGTTAAAGAAGTATGGGCTGGATGAGTGCACTATAAGGTGGGTAGAAAGTTGGCTAGATTGTTGGGCTCAACGGGTAGTGATCAATGGCTCCATGTCTAGTTGGCAGCCAGTACCAAGCAGAGTGCCCCAAGGGTCGGTCCTCGGGCTGGTTTTGTTCAATATCTTCATAAATGATCTGGAGGATGGTGTGGATTGCACCCTCAGCAAGTTTGCAGACGACACTAAACTGGAAGGAGTGGTAGATACGCTGGAGGGTAGGGATAGGATACAGAGGGACCTAGACAAATTGGAGGATTGGGCCAAAAGAAATCTGATGAGGTTCAACAAGGACAAGTGCAGAGTCCTGTACTTAGGATGGAAGAATCCCATGCACCGCTACAGACTAGGGACCGAATGGCTCGGCAGCAGTTCTGCAGAAAAGGACCTAGGGGTTACAGTGGACGAGAAGCTGGATATGAGTCAACAGTGTGCCCTTGTTGCCAAGAAGGCCAATGGCATTTTGGGATGTATAAGTAGGGGCATTGCCAGCAGATCAAGGGATGTGATCGTTCCCTTCTATTTGACATTGGTGAGGCCTCATCTGGAGTACTCTGTCCAGTTTTGGGCCCCATGCTACAAGAAGGATGTGGAAAAACTGGAGAGAGTCCAGTGGAGGGCAACAAAAATGATTAGGGGACTGGAACACATGACTTATGAGGAGAGGCTGAGGAAACTGGGATTGTTTAGTCTGCAGAAGAGAAGAATGAGGGGGGATTTGATAGCTGCTTTCAACTACCTGAAAGGTGGTTCCAAAGAGGATGGATCTAGACTATTCTCAGGGTAGTGGATGACAGGACAAGGAATAATAGTCTCAAGTTGCAGTGGGAGAGATTTAGGTTGGATATTAGGAAAAACTTTTTCACTAGGAGGGTGGTGAAACACTGGAATGCGTTACCTAGGGAGGTGGTGGAATCTCCTTCCCTAGAAGTTTTTAAGGTCAGGCTTGAAAAAGCCCTGGCTGGGATGATTTAATTGGGGATCGGTCCTGCTTTGAGCAGGGGGGGTTGGACTAGATGACCTCCTGAGGTCCCTTCCAACCCTGATATTCTATGATTCTATGACTCCATGAGTGCTCCGGGGCTAGAGCACCCACAGGGAAAAATTAGCGGGTGCTCTGCACCCACCAGCAACCAAGTTACCTCCATCCCCATTCCCACCCCCTTCTTACCTCCTCCCCCCCATGCACGCCTGCTCCTTCCCCTCCCTCCCAGCACTTGCCACCTAACAGCTGTTTGGCAGTGATTTAGGACTTTCTGGGAGGGAGTGGAGGGGGAGGCGCAGGCATGTGGCATGGAGTACACTCAGTGGAGGAAGCGGAGAAGAGGCGGGGCAGGGGTGGGAACTTAGCAGAAGCAGGGTGGAATGCAGGTGGGGCAGGAGTAGGAAGAGGCGGGGTTCCCCCCCACACTGAACTCTGTGGTACAGATGTGGGGACCCGCCTGAAAGACCCCCCTAAATTTATATTCTACCAGTTTAGGTTAAAACTTCCCCGAGGCACAAATTCCTTTCCTTGTCCTTGGATGGTATTGCTGCCACCACCAAGTGATTTACACAAAAATTCAGGGAAGGGTCACTTACAATCCCTATCCCCCCAAGCCCCTTCACTCCCTTTCCTGGGGAGGCTTGAGAATAATATACCAACCAATTGCCTTAGTAATGAAGCACCCACTGGGCAGAAGGGAAGTCAGCGCCTATGCCCAACTCCCTCTTTGTGTCCTATGACTGCAGAGGTGTAAATGGGCCACTCTTCCGTGAATGGTGCCTTAGAATTGTTATACCAATAAAATAGAAACCAGCAGGATCTTATTAAAGGGGATAAGACAAAATGTCACATTTATTGTGAATACAAAAAGAATCATAGTAGGCAGTCAGTTATAGCTATAACATTTCATTCAGTTTCACATTCATTCACACGTTCATTCATACACACACAAAGATTCTGCGGCTGCTGTATAGTTACCTGAATGTAGCTTCAGTTCGTGGCTTGGGTTCGTAGCTTGTGGCAGCTAACTGGCCAGGAAAGCCGGGCACAAGGAAGAGCTGGGTCTCTGTTGGGCATGCACTGATGCCCTTCCATGTTGGCAGCAGAATGTTACACTCCAAAGTCTTCCATCTCACCCATCCTTTTTGTAGGCTTTCGTTTGAATCCAAAGTCGATAGGTCTTGCTGTGTCACGCTGCCTCTGGGTCCGGTGTGATTGATCACCTGTCAATGGCAGACATGACTTTCAGCCTAGGACCTGGCTTTGATATTTCTTCAATTGTACTTTTGTTCTTTTCTTTTGAGGGTGGACTCCTCTTACTTTGTCAGAGCTGTTTGCATCTTCAGCCATTGGGTGTTTACACTTTATTTCATCAGGACAGGCTGGGGCTGGAGGTTGATTCCATCATCCATACGTACCTCATTCACACATCTAAATTAAACTAATAAGATTACAGCAGGGTTTTGCAAAAATGAAGGTTGCAGCAAACTTTTACAAAATGGAGTGAGCATTTTAAAATGGAGTTTGGAACAAGTTAAAATGGAGTTTGAGTTACAATATGGACAAGTGTAAGGAATGGCAAACAGTGAACAGAAGTTACAGATGTAAGCAGAGTCAGGATGAGCTCCACCCTGACACCTGGTGGTGAGGTGTGGCAAGTTGTGGAAAAGAACTTCAGGGGCCGATCATATTTGCATAGGCACACCCACCCCGTCTAGAATGAGGCCATAGCTGCCCAAATGGTCACTTTGGCTGCTTTTGGATCCCCACTGTCTCTGTTATTGGGGCAGGAGGAATAAATTGTTATTACCCTGATTATGGGAACTGTGCTTGGAACTGTACTTGGCCTTTTGTTATGATGGAGGGACTCACCATCAACTAAGTAGCACTCGCTAGGCAAGAGTCATGGGTTCCAAAACTCTGTGAATTGAGAGGGAGACTGGGGACAAGTATTAACACTTGCTAGTATGGGTCCCTTGGTAAGGGTCTTATATGCTAATTGCACTTTCTCCCCTCTCTCTACTGTGGAATATCAGAGCTAATTTTGATTCTATTAGGAGTCTAGTTACAAGCTGCTGAGCTCACTTTGGGCTAATGGTGTACCAGTACTGAAGTTCCCCTACTACAAGCTGAATTCACCTAAAGAGCTGAAATCACTGAGTGTTGTGTTAAGTAGTGGGGGAGCCTGAAGATATTTTATGGAGCAGTTCATGGGATGGCGGGAGCTGCTTGTGGGACGTGGAGCAGAGCAGTGTGTGAACCGGCTGGTGGAGTTGTTCGTGGGATGGTGGGAGCTGCTTGTGGGACGCGGAGCTGGTGGAGTGGAGCGGAGCCCTATGGAGCTGCGGGGCAGTCAGCTTCAGATCATGTAAGGTGCCCCTTACCTCTCTTCCCTCCCACCTCCCCCACCCGATCTCCACCCAGGTTGGGAGGTAAAGCTCTGCAGATAAAGTTTTGAACTCTGGGGCTGCCCTGACCAGGGACAGAGACTTTTGGGTCATTGGACTTTTGGGACTTTGGGTGATTTCGGGTTGCTGGACTCAAGAACCAAAGGGAAAGGACATGCCCCAATTTGCTTGGGGTGGGTTTTTTGCTCATAGGTTGTGTTATGAATCCTGTTGGTGGTGTTTCCCCAACATAATGCCACATTGTTTCTCTCTGTTATTAAAAGGCTTTTTGCCACACTCAGACTCTGTGCTTGCGAGAGGGGAAGTATTGCCTCTTGCAGGCGCCCAGCAAGGGTGGTATATATTTGTCCCAGCTCACTGGGTGGGGGCTTGAGCTGGTTTTGCATTGTGTTATTGGAATGGATCCCCTAGATATTAAACCCGGCCCTTGTTGCTGCCAACTCTGACGGGCAGAAGGGTTACATAATGTTGAAACAAAAAGAAAAGGAGTACTTGTGGCACCTTAGAGACTAACAAATTTATTTGCAAAAAGAAAAGGAGTACATGCATCCGATGAAGTGAGCTGTAGCTCACGAAAGCTTATGCTCAAATAAATTGGTTAGTTGCTAAGGTGCCACAAGTCCTCCTTTTCTTTTTGCGAATACTGACTAACACGGCTGCTATGAATGTTGAAACAGTGTAAGTTTCAGCGATTTAAGCAGCAATTGGATTGAAAGTGAAATTCAATTAGCCAGTTATTGGGGTAACCGGTTTTATGAATGAATGTTGTTTCATTCATAAAACTTTGCTTATGAAGTTATATTTATAAAGTGAACAGTTAAAAACAATTTCATTGATCAGTTCTACAGAATAAGTGGTAACTTCTTATGCTAAACAATCTGTTCCACTTTGCATTTAGCTGTGATGCTGGGAGTACCTTTCCCAGACCTGAAGAAGAGGTCTGTATAGCTCAAAAGCTCAGAAGTTGGGCCTATAAAAGATATTATCTGACCGACCTTGTCCCCCAAGGTGCAGTCACTTTGGGGATCCCTCCCTGCAAGGAGGCTGCTTTTGCTCCAATTAGAGAGAGAACACATTAGGGCACGGAGAATCTTTGATTCATAGATTCTAAGGCCACCAGAAAGGAACAATGTGATCATCACTCTGACCTCTTTTCTAATACACGCAATAGGACTTCCTCAGAGTAATTTTGCACACAACCCTCTCTGTGAAGGGAGGAATATGAGCTGGCACTGAACCACCTTACAAAAGCATTTCTCCCCTTGCAGCGGGTAGAGCTGAATTTCCTTTATTCAGATCGCAGACATGTAAAGTGTTGCTGTCATTTATACATTATACCCACTTTCTGAACTCTGAGAATACACACATAGGACAAGATGAGGTAATAGTGCACTGACATTTCCTTTAAATGCCTCTGTCCCGCATAAGGCAATTCCCTCACATTATGATGTCCCAATTTATGCAGATGTTGCGCTTTACAATTGTTAGGCTCTGATAGAGACCTCCCTACGGGATGGGGGAGCAGGCAGATACCGGAAAACAGTGTTGGTATATAATACTCTAAATGTTTTTATTGATTACAGTACAAACCCCACTCCTTCCACATTCACACTTCTTTAAAGTACACCAGAATCTGAAGATCTGAAGGAAACCCCGATGGCCAGTCGAAATTCAGTCCGATCACAAGGCGTGAGGAGCCCCACATTACACGCCTCTTTTCCATGATTCTGGGTCGGTGTCTGACTCCAACTTCAACGATAGCAAAACAGTCTTTTTTATAAACCAGTCCGTCGCATCATTAGCTCTTTGTCTGTTTACTAAGCCTTTCATCCATAACTCCAGAAGAGCAGTTCCAGACATGCCACCATAATCCAAGACATTCCATTTCCTCTAATGGACATGACCAAGTTTGTTTTGCACAGATAATCCTTGACAGCTCATAACCTTAAATACTTGCTTCAACTGCAAGCACGCAACTCATACTCATGTCAAGCATACAGCATTTATACTAGGCCCATATAGCCTATAGCATATTACAACATATGCATCACAACAGTCCCCCTTTTGATACATGATTAATAACATTGATTATTGTATCACTTTTATAATTTTGCAAGCAGCTCAGCTTTATATATTACCTGTTCCAAAACTCCTTGTCGTTTTCTTATTTGAAAGTACAAACACCAGCATGACAAAGATTAATAGAATCATTAACATGAACAATATAATGACAGGATGCAATGCCACATTCAGGAAGCCTTGGCACTGGGAGACTCTCTCTTAAAGACATTGTACCAATGGTGGACTGTCAATTCTTCCCCTACTTTTCCTAATTTTACTATTTGATCATTATGCAACCTCTGTTACATTACATTTGCATGACTCAATTGGACCTTGTTCTGTCCTATCCCCCCAAAATATATATTTTTCAGTGGTCACAACACAATTGCCTACACCAAACACTCCTGTGCTATTAGGGGGTAAATACTGTATTATACATTGTCCACTTGAATGGTTTAGATGACATCCCTCTAAAGACCAAGTTAGCAGTGGGCACACCCATTTATTTTGCCCCCACTTCCTCACAATGTTTTATCAGTTCCACCAATCTATAGCCCCCTTCTTCCTGTATCAAATGTCTTCCACTTATTTCTATTTGTCATAATTCTCCATTAATAATCTTCGTCAGCACACAGGCAATTGCCATTCTTTTCTTTTTTCCAGTGTTATGTAACAGCATCCTGCCCTTCCAACCCCCTTTTAGGAGTGGTTTGATTCCAGTTAAATCCAAGGTGTTTTTTTCCATCCTACAATTTATTGTTTCCATATATGGGAGTCTTTGAACCATTCAAAGGGCCATTGCCCCTTTCTCAATAAAATGAAGGTTGCAGCAAGCTTTTACAAAAGGAAGTGAGCATTTTAAAATGGAGTTTGGAACAAGTTAAAATGGAGTTTGAGTTACAATATGGGCAAGTGTAAGGAATGGCAAACAGTGAACAGAAGTTACAATGTGTTGAACACTGTAAGTTTCGGCAATTTAAGCAGCAATTGGGTTGAAAGTGAAACTCAATTAGCCAGTTATTGGGGTAACCGGTTTTATGAATGAATGTATCTCTATATACTGTATCCCATAAGCTTGCATCTGTACACATCATATTGCTACCGCAGTCTTGTTATTAATTTCTGACACACTCAATAAACTTGGATTTAAAGACGTTTCCAAGGCTTGTATTTGTTTTAATTAGAGTACTACATTCCTTGCTCCCATAACGTGCCAAAATTTTGTATTACATGCGTCTGTATAGCTCCCAAAATCTCACCCAAGACATTTTCCCTCATAAGTCTCAGTATCAAATGAATTCCACACCCCAACCCCAGCACCAATGCCACCCACAATATATTCTCCTACACCTCTTTTACCACCATCTCCCCCTTGTTGTTGCCATGCTAGTAACAGAGCCAAGGCATATGGCGTACACTCTGAATGTTGTGCACTCGCATCTAACTGCGACCCCTCTGGCCAGATCATTTGGTCCACAATAGATGGGGCTTCGATTACTTCCCCCCTTCTATATGGATGTTTATCTGCCATGATTCTTGGTACGGTTTTGTGTACTGGTGTTTGATTAAGAAACATGAAATACCTACCATACCCCCAAAAGTATATTCCCCTATTGAATTTCTTGCAACAGCTTAATTTCACCATTATGGAAGAATTTACCATAGCATCATATATCCACACTTTGAGAGCCACTGACTCATTCCATCCCACATGGACATTAGACAATTCTTCTTCATAATTCACATCCCAGTTAGTTACATTAAATCCCAAACTCCAAAAAGTGCAGTTCAGGGCACTTATATTCGGGTTATTTTCATTATAACTACATTTAAATATCAACCAGCCCTTCCCTGTTACAATATAAAAATACTTTCATTGCTTCTCCAAATCCTCTGGTTTTAAATATTCCCATGTTAAATTCTTACCATTTTCCCACCATATTTCAAATTTCCCCTCAAAAGGTTTCACCTCACATCTATCTGTCTGTGTTTGTTCCTGTTTTCTCCATTGTGTCCCATGGATAGTTGAAAGTATTATCCCCTTTAATCCATACCTCCATTTTAGAGGTGCTCCCATGTGTATATCCTTGTACCCCTAAACTTCCTCAGATACTCACAAAACAAAAAAAACAGAAGCCATATCCTCATCCTTCAGGGTGCCAGCGACTTTCCCATTTTTCCCAAATCATTGCTGACAGTGTTAGAACTTTTACTTTAAAATCAATTTTCATTCCCTGCAAACTTTTCTTTTTCTGGTTCCACTTTTGCACCCCTCTGGTGTTGCGGTCATGGTCGTTATTCCGTAAGAATAACGTCCAGTGCCTCTGACCAGACCCAAGCGCTTTTGTTAAGCCTTTGCTAAACTCTTCTGTCTTCGCTCAAGCTCTGGTGTTCTTTTTCCTAAAATGTAATTCGCACAACACAATCTTTCCACCAGACAAATAATGCAAAGCAAAGTGAGCATAAGCAGCAAGCCAATTACAAAAGTTGTAGCTTCGTATCCACACTCCCAATCCAGGATCTGTTTGGAATATCCTCTGATGCAGTTGGACATTCCCCTTTTATTTCTGTAAAACAAATTTTGCGCCATAACTTTAATTGTGATGTATGTACCCATTTCCACTTTTTTCCCCTGATTAATTTGCACTGCAGTGGGAAAAATTTTATTCATAACTGAAAATGGTCCAACCCATTTTGATTCCAAGACATAATCTTTTGGTGTCAGCCTCAGATACATCACCTTATCTCTTATGTTCCACAATTTCGTATCTTGAGTGGCCTGTGAGTTCACATATTCTCTTGCTTTCTCAGTTGCATCTGTGAATCTAAATTCCATTTTCTTAAGTTCAGTCGGTAACTCTTTAACCCATTGGGTAACTGATACTTCCTCTACTTCTCCTGGATACAGTAGAGGGCTCCACAGCCTCATAGGCCTTCCAAAGAGAATTTGGTATGGCTGGTACCCTGTACTTAACCATCACTACTTCGAAGTGCCACCAACACCAATGGTAATTTCTCATCCTGTATGAGGAGATTTTGGCAAACCAGTAAAGTGCCTAAAACCACTATGACTTATTGCTAATAGTAATCAAGTTAGCAGGCCGTACTGAGCCATCCTTGCTCATTGCTAAAAGTAGCCAAGTCAGCAGGTCGTAAATTGGTCATGTAGAGTCCTCAGCATAACCAAGGCAGGAGGGGAGGGGGTTTGGGGTGCCACAGACAGGGAAGCTTGATCCAGTGTCCTTCCTGCTAAGAATGCTTCTAAGAATGTTGAAATTCCTGATGCATGTATTTTAGAAAAACAGGAAGTCTACCTAGATGCGCCCCCTGGAATGTTTATCAGGGCCCCAAGGGCATCTGGAAAAAAAAAATCTGGTAAATTGATGACCATAAGGAAATCTCTTCCTAGATCTTTAAAAACTGCTTGCTTAGCAAGTTTTCTTTAAGGAATATGTCATTATGTTACTAAAGTATAAAAAAGGGGGAGAAGTTTGAGGTAACCAGACTTCTCAGATGGGGCTCTTCAGGGACGCTTCCTCTGGATGCATCTTGGGGTCCCTACCAGCAGACAGAAGCTTGGCCAGCGGAAGCTTGTCATGGTGCCACTCGAAGGCCACACTCAGCTTCAGTAATTATCGAGGGTTGGGGGCAATTTACTAACCTGTTGTGGACATGTGTAAGTGCTTGAGACTAAGTAAAGTTCAGCTTTAAGTGAAAGCACTCGTGTTGTCCTGTTTGTGCCAGCCATCTATCGGTCGGACAGCCGTGTCTCCCCTGATTTATTTCCTGACACCACCTTGCACAGAGTAAAAGTTACCAAGAGCTTTGGCTTGAAAGAACCCCGGGTAACAGAATTTGGAGGCCCCAGTGAGGATGGTAGAGAGGAAGGAGATGGATGGTACAAACAGTTTGTAGTTTGTCCATTGCTGTCAAGGTTCCTTCCCCACTCTGAACTCTAGGGTACAGACGTGGGGACCTGCATGAAAACCTCCTAAGCTTACTTTTACCAGCTTAGGTTAAAACTTCCCCAAGGTACAAACTATTTTACCTTTTGCCCTTGGACTTTCGCTGCCACCACCAAACGTCTAACCGGGTTTATTATTGAGAAGAGTCGTTTGGAAACTTCTTTCCCCACAAAATCCTCACCAAAACCTTGCACTCCCCTTCCTGGGGAAGGTTTGATAAAAATCCTAACCAATTTGCATAGGTGACCACAGACCTTGGATCTTAAGAACAATGAAAAAAGCATTCAGTTTCTTACAAGAAGAATTTTAATAGAAGAAAAAGTAAAAAGAATCACCTCTGTAAAATCAGGATGGTAAATACCTTACAGGGTAATTAGATTCAAAACGTAGAGAATCCCTCTAGGCAAAACCTTAAGTTACAAAAAGACACAAAGACAGGAATATCCATTCCATTCAGCACAGCTTATTTTGTCCGCCATTTAAAGAAATCATAATCTAAAGCTCTTTAGCTAGATTACTTACTAAATTCTAAGACTCCATTCCTGTTCTGTCCCCGGCAAAAACATCACACAGACAGACCCAGACCCTTTCTTTCTCCACCCCTCCAGCTTTGAAAGTATCTTGTCTCCTCATTGGTCATTTTGCTCAGGTGCCAGCGAGATTATCCTAGCTTCTTAACCCTTTACAGATGAAAGGCCTTTTCCTCTGGCCAGGAGGGATTTTAAAGGTGTTTACCCTTCCCTTTATATTTATGACAATTGCAATAGGAGGTAAAAGACAGAGGGGTAGGGTTGCTCCCTGCGAGTTCCCGTGTCACAGTTCACGAGTTAATTTACGGATACATTCCATTACTGGGGCTCAGAACTCAGGCTGATTGCCTGCTCGAGTGGAGAAATTATGTCCAGTGACAGGGAACCAACTCCAGGACACAGCCCTAAAGATCAGAGCTGCCAGACCTTAACACTCTGCCAATGACACCGTGCAGAAACTGGAGTCCCCCAGATGACCCTGATTCTTACTGGCCGTCAAGAAAAGCTCATCTGTCTTATTGGGAGTGGTGAGCACTGTATGTAGCATATGAATTCTGGTTTTGGTGATTGTTAATAAATTGAGGTTACGCAGGATATTACTGTCTAAGGCTCTTTCACTGGTAAAAGACCCCATAAACCCACAAAAGATTAAGTCCTGAATCCACGTGGAAAGGTTGTTTGCTCTGAGCTCACAGGGAAAGGGTGTTTGCCCAGAGCCCACAGAGGGGTAAAGTTAGGTGCCTTTCGCCTGGAGCCCTAGGAACTGGGGAAGTGTGGGGGTGTATAAATTAAGAGGGTTATGCCTTGAGCCCTAGGAAGTGCATAAAGGTGGGTGCCCTAATGTGTGCAGGTAACAAATTTGGTGGAGAGAATGCGGGCAGCCTAAGGTCTTTTGGACTGAACTGATAGAGTTTAGCACAGTAAACAATAGCAAAGTACCTGTGCCTTCTGTCAGAAAGGATTGCTACCTACCTGGCAGAGTGACCTTCCCAGAGCAACAAGAGAAAAAGAGACCAAAGAAAAGGGACCAGGAGGGTTGGGGGCTAGTTGAGGAGCGCACCCTCCTTGCTAAATGGTAACGAAACCTGTGCCCCATGGGAAGGGGCGGTTCAGCAAGGAAAGCAAGATCAGGCCCAGACAAGCAGGCAGGCAACAGATAAAGAGATTGGAAAACAGGTTGGGAGCCCTGAGGGGCATTGTGGCAGGAGTAAGGAAAGGAGTAAATAAGTACAGGCGTGGGGATTTCAGATCCCTGGGACAATACTTGGAATGGTAAAATCTAAGTTGATGAAGGTGTAATTTTGGGAAATAAGCAAGTGATTTAAGGAAAAAGAGTAAGAAGTTAACTCTGCAGAGGCTGGAGGGAATTAAGCAGCTGAACCTTGTAAAAATGTTAACCAAAAAGTGTTATAGAAAAAGAATTCTTGGTTTCTTTGCAGCCATTCTGAAGGGAAAATGGGCCCTTTTCCAAAGGAATGTTTGTAAATAAGCCAGGCAAAAAGAGACTCTGATTGAAATCATTTGACTGAACAATTTAGTCAAATTCATTAAAAGAACATAAGGGGTTTCTGTTGGAACTTAACTGCCCCCAAATGTATACAAATGTAATCTATGTACAGCTGTGTAAAAATTAAAGCAGTGAAAGAGATGTTAAGCAAAAGAGTATGTATTTATTTGTGTGTGTATGTATAAGTATATTGTGTAAATATGTGGAGTGTTTAGGACCTAAACCAACACTCCTGGCTTGTAAAACTGTTTTGTAGGTTTAAGATAAATTGGTTTTTGTTTTGTTTTTAAATACTACTACTAAAAATCCATTTGAATCTTTCATTCAAAGTTGCAAAAATGACAGACACTTTTTGCCAGACACAGGTAACTAGTGTTGTTTGGCTTTGGTATTTAACCCTTAAAGTACCTCAATGCTTTATAAAGTTCAAAATCTTTTTAAAGACCAAAGTTGTGGCTGCAGCAGGGCAGTCAAACCCAGGAGAATGGGGAGAAATTCTGGATCCTTTTTTTTTTTTTTTTTGGCGGGGGGGGGGGACAATATAGCAGATAAAAGCTGTAGTAAAAGAATAAGAAATTTAAAAAAAGACACCCTCTGGTGCAACAGTAAGGGTGTGGTGGTAAAAAAATGAAGCAAAAAAAAGCAATGTTAGAAACACTGAGCCTTAAGGTGGCTCTGAGTAATCAGACTGTTGCTTTGATAAAGGTACATGAAAACTCTGTGAGCACAAAAGAAACAGTTATACTTTATGTAAAAATTGAGATGGCTAATATGATGTTATAGAAGTTAAACTATGAAAGGAATGTGCATTTTTCCCAGGACATGTGCAGTGTATATTGTAGAAGGGGTAAAAGAAATGCAAACAAAACATGCTACTTAACTAAAATCCTATTAGAGCTCTAAAGGGAGCCACAATAGGTTGTTTTCTTTTTCAGATCACTGTGTTTTGGAAGCAGGAGTTAAAAGTGAAAAGAAATCAAAACTCTGGTGGAAGTTGATTGTGTCCCCTTTAAGACAGAGTCTCTGAGCTCTGGATCCAAAAGCAAGCCAGAAAGCGCCTATGTTAATGCAAATTACCTAACTGATAGAGGAAGGAGAGAACTGTCCATAAATGGCAACACAAAGGAGCTGCAGATAAAGGACATACCTGGTTAGCAAACAAACTACCTGAAACCAAAAGGCTCAAATATTGACCCTCCAGAGGAAGGTAGAAAAAAGTCAAACCTAAGAATAAGACAGACAGGTTAATCCTAAGTAAAGAAAAATATACTTTTTTTGTGTATGCAGTGCTGAAATCTGAAGACACGTACAAAAGGGGTCTGCTTATATGCATGACACCCCTACCTTTTAATTCACCAAAACCCCAAGTATATAATTAAATTAAAAAGCCTATGCAAAGATTTCAAGAGAACAATGAACACACTGGCCTCAAAAACAAATTGTCTAAATAAAAGGCATGGTATAACAAGATACTTTTAATAGATTTGATGTTAATATTAAACACTGGGATAAACTTAATGTTAATAAGTACCCCTGTAACAATGTATAGTGTGTATGATTTTTGAAAAAAAAACCTTTAAGGTCATATGGTAATGATCCTTCTCAACTATTACCTGTGAATAAACTTAAAAGCATAGCACAGCAGAAAAAACATTACAAACTTGGTCAGCTGTATTAGAAGAAAAACTGAGGTACACTACCTCATAAATTTAATAACTGAGCAGTGGGATAATTTCCCCTAAACCTTAAAAGGTAGGAGCCATTGAAACCTGGGCTGCCTATAGAACAAAAACACAGAAAAGTATGGGGTAATTCCTCTATTTTGCCTGCAGTTAGCAAGGATATTTGTAAAAGGAAGGAATATTTTAAGCAATAATCTGCCACCCCAAAAGGAGTAGAAACATGTTCTTCTTGTCTTTCGGAAAAGCTGGTACCAGCTGAAGAGCAACCCAGACTACCATGGATCCCAGTCTTTACAAGTCTGCTGTACCACCTTTCGTAGAGGTTGCTTAATCGTTTGATTCATTCTCTTGACTGATCCTGATGATTGAGGATGGTAAGGAATGTGTAACTGATGCTTTATTCCTAAAACTTCCAATAAGCTTTTCACTACTTTCTCCACAAAATGCGGTCCATTATCCGAATCAATTACTCTCAAAGTTCCATACCTGCTAAGAACAACATCCCATAGTTTCTTAGCGGTTGTCTCTGCAGTATGGTTCCGAGTAGGAATCGCCTCCACCGATCAGGAAAAAGAATCCACCACCACCAGCAGATACTGATTTCCTCTGGAAGTTTTCGGCAACTTATCAATATAGTCCATTTGTATCCTACTCCATGGCCCTACAATTCTCTGATGTAACAACAGCCCTGCACTAGATGTTCTATTGCTGTCTGCATTTTCTACAATTTTTAACAAATCTTCCAATACTTTATGCCAAATTCCAATTGGTTTTACCTTAAAAAGCGTATTCTCTATTCCTCAATGGGCCATGGAATGGCCGACATTAATAATTTCTTCCCTTGGTGTTTTGGTTTTTTTTTGGGGGGGTGGGGGGTACCCACTTTACCTCTCCTGTCTTTTTGTTCACTGCATACAGTGAACCTATTTCCGCCCTCCATTCTCTGTTCCCAATAGCAGCAGGCTGGGAATAGAGGGTGTTCGCCTGGAATGTGGTATATCCCTTAAACTCCCACCTTAAATAGCCCATGCTTTCTAGGCAAATCTTGCATTACTTGTGCTTGTCTTACTTTCTTCTCTAAACTTTCCTGGCAGATTTTAAGACTTTCTTGCAGGGTCTGTAGCCCTGCACACGCCTCCCCCTTGTATTCAATTACCTTTTTTGTAGCCCACCACAACCACCATATCCACAGCTGCCTGCTTCTTGCTGGCATTAGGCGTATATAGCTGTACATACTTCTCAAACATGTTTTCCAATGTATCAATTATCACATCAGGTTCCACTGCACCCTCCAGTGACGGGCAGGTCCCAAATGCATAATCTCCTTCTCTAAAATAAAAGGGGCTTTAACTTTAACCCATTGGCATGCCTCCTCTACCCCTTTACTCTTTTTAAACATTATCTCAATAACCCCTTGCAGTTTCTCCCTGCACGCTCTCACTCACTTATACTTAATGTAGCACGTTCCCAAAACTCCACGCAATATGTCCCCACGCGTACTTTTAATCTGACAAATACCACAAATAAAGAGTCATCCTTTAGACTCCCCCAACACTGTCAGACCCCGCCTAGCAATCCAGCACTCCTTATCTCTCTCCCCCATCTCAATTCTCCACCAATTGTTAGGCTCTGATAGAGGCCTCCCTACGGGATGGGGGAGCAGGCAAATACCGGACAGTGTTGGTATATAATACTCTAAATGTTTTTATTGATTACAGTACAAACCCTACTCACTCCACATTCACACTCCTTTCATACTACACCAGAAGCTAAAGATCCAAAGGAAATCCCGACGGCCAGTCGAAATTCAGTCCCATCATAAGGCATGGGGAGCCCCACGTTCCATGCCTCTTCTTTTCCATGATTCTGGGTCGGTGTCTGACTCCAACTTCAGCGATCGCAAAACAACCTTTTTTATAGACCAGTCCCTCACGTCATTAGCTCTTTGTCTGTTTACTAAGCCTTTCATTCATAACTCCAAAAGAGCAGTTCTGGGCAGGCCATCATAATCCAAGACATTCCATTTCCTCTTATTGACATGACAAAGTTTGTTTTGCACAGATAATCCTTGACCGCTCATAACCTTAAGTCCTTGCTTCAGCTGCCAGCACACAACGAACGTACTCATGTCACGCATACAGCATTTATACTAGGCCCATATGGCCTATAGCATATTACAACATGTACATCACAACACAATCAGTCCTTTTCAAACTCAGTCATTTCAAAATTCTGTTCTCAGTAGGTTTGTATTATGGGTACTAGCTTTTAAAAAAATAATAATAAAATTCCTCAATAAAGTAATTGGTTACATTTTGGTTGTCTCCCATTGTTACTAGAATTCTTATCTATTGAAAAGTGGTGTCATTTTATTAGTGGAAATATACAGAATATCAGTTCTTCTTCAAGTAGTGTCCCTATGGGTGCTCCACTTTAGGTGTCTGTGTGCCTCTGCACCTCTAATCAGAGACTTTTGGTAGCAGTGTCCTGTTGAGCCCACATGTGCTCTCCCTCCCTGGTGGTCTGCCTGGAGGCTATTTAGCACTGCACAGGGGAACCCCCCTCACTTCCTTCTCTACTGCCTTTGGCCTCTGAGGGAATGAGCAGTTGTCCCTTCCTTATCTGTGTCATTAGCATAAGTAGTATTTGTTTTAAAAAGAAAAGGAGTACTAATGGCACCTTAGAGACTAACCAATTTATTTGAGCATAAGCTTTCGTGAGCTACAGCTCACTTCATCGGATGCATCACGAAAGCTTATGCTCAAATAAATTGGTTAGTCTCTAAGGTGCCACAAGTACTCCTTTTCTTTTTGCGAATACAGACTAACACGGCTGTTACTCTGAAACCTGTATCTGTTTTGTTACCTTTGTTCTCCCTAAAAGTACTCAGGCTAGTGTTTTGTTTTATTTTATTTCTTTGGTTTAAAAAGAAAGGAGAAAAAGGAAAAGAACTTCACTTTCCTTCCCTGTCTGGGGGCATTCCTCCCCCCACCCCCACCCCCAGGCATCTAGTAGACTTATAATTATTTTATTTTTCAGTTTAAAAAAAAAAAGTAAAGAGAATGTTCTTCTGCATATTCCTCCCTGCTAGAGGATGACACCCCCTGCCCAGGGGCTTGCCTGGCTCTCTCTGCTCCAAGCGGTGCCTCTCCTGCCAGGAGTCAGTTCCTGTAATAGCCAGACACTCACTGTGCCTGGGAGACCCTCACGGAAGTGCTTTACCTGCCACACCTAAAACTGCAGCCTCACAGGAGCTGAAGTAAAAATTCCTCCAGATAGAGAAACACTTCATTCAGTCTGCAGGGGACTCTGGCGGGTGGTGACCCCGGATCATCCCTGGAGCCTTCACTTCCAAAGGGGTCGAGTGGTGAAGAGGAGAAGAGCGAGAAAAAGAAGAAGTCACCAGCAGACTCCCCCTGGAAAGGCTCCTCAGAGCAACTGGCCAGCCAGAGGGGTGTTCCCCAGTGCAGCCATCTCGGAAGGACAATACCAGCAGAGGAACCTCCTGCTGTGAGCTCAGCTGCCGCTCCCCTTGGGCACCGAAGCTCTGGAAGCTGAAACCTGAGAAGGGGTTTCCTGCTGTGAGCTCTGCCCTGCTCTGAGCTCTCCTCTCCCCACGGACAAGGGGCTTCTGTGAGCTCTGTGCTGCTCTGAGCTCTACTCTGGGCAACTAGAAAAGGAGGAATTGTGGCACCTTAGAGACTAACCAATTTATTTGAGCATAAGCTTTCATGAGCTGCAGCTCACTTCATCGGATGCATTCAGTGGAAAATACAGTGAGGAGATTTATATACACAGAGAACATGAAACAATGGGTGTTACCATACACACTGTAAGGAGAGTGATCAGGTAAGGTGAGCTATTACCAGAGGGGGAATCTTTTGTAGTGATAATCGAGGTGGGCCATTTCCAGCAGTTGAGGGGGGGGGGGAATAGTTTTACTTTGTTTAATGACACATCCACTCCCAGTCTCTATTCAAGCCTGGGCAAGTACTGCACGGAGTGGGCACAGTTACCGTACCATCTCTAAAAGAGCGACACAGAGAAGCCCTGCTGTCAGCTCTGCTTCCGCATCAACACACCAGAAGCTTCCACAGTCATGCTCTGAGGAAACGGGTACCTAAGGAGAGGGGACAGTTACCGTACCATCTCTAAAAGAGCGGCATAGAGAAACTCTTTGGTACCAGATGCAACAAAACTCCCATCTAGGAAGTGTTCTGCACCTTCCCAACCATTGATACCGACTACAGACACTCCTCTGGGGTTCCAGATGAGCCCATGGTAACACAGGTATTCTGATACTCTGGAGACCTGTGGCCTCAGTACCCAGGGAGAGACAATTACCATACCATCTCTAAAAAAGTGGCACCAACAAACTTTTTGTACTGGGCAAAATTCTCATTGAGGGAGTGCTCTGCCCAACTATCGGTACTGACAATGTACCACAGACCCTCCTCTGTGGTACCAAATGAATCCATGGTAGTGCATGAGCTCTGGTACCCTGGAGACCTGATGACTGGGGAAGAACCACAATCCCCATTACTTGGTACCAAGACCCCGGTATCGAGCACATCCCGGCACCCAGAATCGTTCTTAGCACTGGAGTGTATACTGCCAATACCCCAGTCAGCAGCACCCTTACCCACTGACAAATCTGACACTGGCCAGGAGGAGATAATTCCCTGGCCCCTCAAGGGTCATCCCCAATTCCAGCATGCCAACCGCCCGTGCCTGCCTTCCTGCCTCTCCCTCCCAAGGCCATATTGTAACTCTTTGGGTATATACACACACATGGCGCGACTGTCTCCGGTGTCTCTCAGGAAGAGTCCACCAGATGGTTTGCTACAGTCTGGCACCTGAGCCAGGACAGGAGAAAGCTTTTTCAGAACAGGAAAGAAGGGGGAAGGGGGAAAGGGAAAAAAAAAAAAACACCTGAAGAGGAAGCTACCTCTTTAGCGCACTTCTCCTCATCTCTCCTAGATGAGACTGTGCTGCTCACCCCTCATCACTAGGTGAAGATTTAAGAACTTTCTGGATCTTACCAAGAGGGTGGCAGACGAGCTGCAGATTCCCTTACAGGAGGTGGCAAATACACATCACAAGTTGGTGGAAATTCTGCACACTACCTTCTCATCTAGAACTGTCCTCCCAATTAATGAGCAGATTCTAGATCCTACCAAAATCATCTGGCAGAGCCAGCCTCCATCGCACCAACCAGCAACAGAGTGTAAACAAAAACAACTCTACATCTCTACCCAAAGAGGCAGACTTTGTTTTCAACATCCGCAACCCAACTCCATCATAGTGGATGTGGTTAATGCAGGAAGCAAGCAACATAATGCCAAGTCAACTCCATATGATCAGGCTTCGCAAGACGGTGTATTCATCAACAACATTACTGTTTAGAGTCATAAATTACCAAACTGTCATGGCCAAAACAATTTTGTTAATCTTGGGAAACCCAGAATGTTTCTGAAACATTACTGGAAACACAAAAAGAACAGATTCAGACCATTCTTAGAAAAGGTCAGTTAATAGCCAGACCAGTCCTAGAGACACCACTGGATGTAGCTGTTACAGCTGCCCGCCCAGTCTCCATCACAGTGGTACTGAGGTAGGTTGTGGGGTTGTTTCTTTTTTGTTCACTACACCTCTTTAGATTGCCCAAAGAGCTACAGACTTCCAATTTGAAGGGCCAAACTCTTTGCGGAGAAGACAGATTTTCTCTCCACATCCTGAAGGATTCTTGGACCTCACTGCACTCCTTAGGAATCTATACTGTGGAACAAAAGAGAAGATATACCTCTCAACCACACCACAGATCACAAATCTTCTTAATACTCACCATCTCTGCGCTGTTATGAGCCACAGTGTAAGAGGCCCAGGGCTCAAAAGTGAGAACAGTCTGCACCCCAGTCCATGACCTCTCAAACTGCCTCTTATAAGCACTTTGATGAGCTGGCCAGGGGCCTGAACAATGATACCTTACGGCATCAGCTGCCATCTATACACCTGTCACACCACTCAGAAGTCACCTTACCTTACTTCACAGCAGTTAGGACCAGCTCTAGAGCAAAGAGATTGATTTCTAACCCTGAACTTACAGGGTGCCTACTTCCATATCTCAATACAACTATCGTACAGGAGATTTCCTACTGCTTACCTTTGGGGCAGGATCATTATAGGTACAGACTGCTCCACACAGGGTAGTCTCCAAGGTTCACTTCATTGTAGTGGCATACTAACCCTGATACAGTGACTGGACTTTATCAGCACCAACCGATGCAGTACAAGCGAGAGTGCTCCTCTCACTACCCACATTCACCACCCTGGGACACGTCTCCCTAATATCCCTACACAACAACAAGGTTCAGGACAAATGGCCTTCCACCGAAATGACCTTCCATATCACTCTTTTGGGGCTAGGGGCTGTCAGGAGTGCCGGTGCACAAACTCTGCCTGTTATCAAAAACAACACACAAAGGTTATGATGGACTTAATGTGACCTGTACGTTTTGTATGAGCTGCCAGATCTCCCTCCCTCTGCAAGACAGCATTCAAACTTTGGAATTGATGCACCCATCACAATGTGCTCATCTCTGCTGTCTGGTCTACAAGGGATACAGAACGGGATAACCAACAGTCTCCGTTGGAATTTTCTCACAACAATAAGTGTATACTGAATTAACAGGTGCTTCAAGATATAGTCACCCTTTGGGGAAACATTCACTGGCAGTTGCCCTCATCTTCCCAGTGGACAGGGCCCACTTGTATGTCTTTTCCCAGTTTCCTACCCTATCCAAGATTCTGTTGAAAATTCAACGAAACAAAGCGAGAGTTATTGTGATTGACCCTCTTGACTAAGACAAGTTTGGCTCCCTTACCTGACGCAGATGGCAATATGCCCTCCTGTTCCTCTGACGTCAGCCCATTCCTCACCCGCTCTCTCAAAACAATGGGCTGACCCTTCACCCCAACCCATGGGTCCTCCACCTCCAGGCTTGGATCTTTCTTTCTTCCAAGGCTTAGAAGCAGAATGCTCTGACAAGCTGAAACACATGTTGCACCACAACCACAAGTTGACCACTCCACATACCTATCTACAAAATGGAAACGACTCCAAGTTTGTACTATTGCAAACGGATAGACGCAACCTCATCTTTCCTCCCTCTGATTTTGCACTACATTTTAAACTGTCACTCAGCTCCCTTAAGGTACATCTCATGGCGAAAATGGCTTCCCATCTGGAGTTTGCTCACCCCCTAATATGTAGACTCTTTAAGGGCATTGGGACTCTCTTCCCCATGTGACACCACCCGCTCCAGCCTCGGACTTTAATCTAGTTCTCAGGGCTTGGACTAGACCTCCCTCCAAGTCCAGGGCAACTTGTTCTCTCTTACACCTGTCCATGACTACAGCATTTCTAATTGCCATTGCCTTAGCTAGGCACATAGAAGAAATAGCGGCCCTGGTGGCACACCCATCATTCGCAGCCTTTGTCTTTTTTTTTTTTTAAATAACCTCTAAGGCTATATCCCAAGTTTCTCCCTACTTTTTCTGCACTTTCCATATGAATCAACAGATCCATCTCCCCGTTTTTTCCCAAAACCACATTGTGACAACTGGGAGACAATTGTGCATATGCTAGATATTAGAAGAACATTAGCATTCTACTTGGACAGGACTAAGAACTTCGGGAAATTCCCTAGACTCTTCCTTTTGTCCACAGAAAGATCAAAAAGCTCTGTGATATCTCCTCAAAGACTATCCAAATGGGTCTCTAGTTGCATTAATCACTTAGCAAGGGCACAATTTGCTTCCGTCCATACGCACTCCATGAGATCAGTTCCTACCTCAACCACATTCATTAGGGATACCCCTATCTCGCCAATCTATAGAGCAATGACTGGGGCCTCTGTCCATACTTTTGCAGAACATTATGCGATTACTGAAGATTTGGCCACTGACACCATCTTCAACTCCACAGTACTCTCTGTAGTAAAAGACTCTGCTCTGAAGTCCCAGCCTCCAGTGGTGGGTACTGCTCTGGAGCGACCTGACGTGGAGCACCCATAGGGACACTACTCGAAGAAGAAGAGGAAGTTACTCACCTTGTGCAGTAACGATGGTTCTTTGAGACGTATGTCCCTATGGATGCTCCACAACCCACCCTCCTCCCCTCTACTTCAGAGTTCTCTATAGGGCTCTGTGGTAGAGAAGAAAGTGAGGGGGGTTCGCCTGTGCAGTGCTAAATAGCCTCGAGGCAGACCACGAGGGAGAGAGAGCACATGCGTGGGCTCAAGTCGACACTGCTACCAAAAATCTCCGATTAGAGGTGCAGGGGCACGCAGACACCTAAAGTGGAGCACCCATAGGGACACACATCTCGAAGAACCATCGTTACTGCACAAGGTAACTTCCTCTTTCTGAAATTCCTCTTCTTGCTGGAGGACTTTGACCGTTGGAAAACCTGGATAGGGATGCCAGAGGTGGGTGAAATCTGACTTGCAGGTCTCCCAGTGTCCAGTCTGGGGAAAAGGGAATGGCAATGCTCAACTGGGCATTAAGGTTTAAGAGCTGCATCTGCAGTTTCAGCCTCCATTGATGCCACTGTCCAAGGTCTGATGAAAGTCCTCCAGCTAAGAGAGACTGGCTCCCCATGTTACTAATGTAAAAATAGATTTTATTTATTTTAAGAAAAACACAAGGCTTTACGAAGATATAGATGAAGATAAAATCTTGGAAATGTTTTGATGGGCTTCCTCCCCCAGAGAAGCAGGGATTACTTGATTTTGAGGCATTTGGGAGTTCTAGTTGTGTTAGACCATTCTCAATGACAGTACGCCAGGCTATTTTGGACTCACAAAGCTATAGTGTTAAAAGGAAGCCAACCGATGACATTCCACTTTGTACCACTTGGCATTCCCCAGGAACCAGGCCAGTGGAACTGTATGGGCTCAGAAATTTGAGATTTTTTTCCTTTAGTGGTATCCCTAGGGCTGGCACTAGTGCCCCCATAAACCCTGCACCTATGTGCCAGTATAATGGGTGCTGCTGGCCCCACACCTGCTCAGTTCCTTCTTGCCGGTACTCTGACAGAGGGGAATGAGGGTGGGTCATGGAATGGACATGAGCAACACATCTCAAAGAACAAAAGTTATGAAGTTTCAGTAACCATTTTATCTTCTTTGAGCGCTTGCTCATGTCAATTCCATGCTAGGTGACTCACAAGCAGTATCCCTGAAGGTGGGCTTGGAGCTCATGGACATGTTGACTGCAACACTGCCCTCCCAAAAACTGGCATCATCATGGGCCTGTTGGGTGATGGCATAGTGGGATGCAAAGGTATGAATCAATGACCATGTCGCAGCCCTGCAAGTGTCCTGGATTGGTATCTGTGTGAGGAATGCTGCTGCTGAAGTCTGAGCCCTTGTAGAATGGGCTGTTGTGATGGCTGGAGGCAAAACCTTCACCTGATCATAGCAAATGGGGATGCAAGTGGTTATCCAGGACTAGATTCTCTGGGATGACACCAGCAGACCTTTCATCCTGTCCGCTACAAAGAGTTGTGTCAACTTTTGGAAGGGTTTAGTTCTTTCAACATAAAAGGACAGGGGCCATCTATGTCTATGGTATATAGTCAGTGTTCCTCATCAATTCTGTGAGGCTTTGGGAAGAAGAAAGGCAGAAAAATGTCCTAGTTGTGGTGGAACTGTCACATCACCTTTGGTAGGAAAGCAGGGTGGGGATGCAGCTGGACTTTGTCTTTGAAGAACACCATATGAAGGGGTTCTGAAGTCCAGGCTTTGATTTCAGAGAATCCCCTGGCTGAAATAATGGCTTTCCATGAGGGGAGCAGCAGCAAACAAGATGCCAAGGGCTCAAAGGGTGAGCCTTGACAGTACCAGATTTAAGTCCCGTGCGTGAATCGGGTCACAAACATGCGGATAGAGCCTTTCTAAACCCTTGCGGAACCTGATCATCATCTCATGGGAGAAGACTGATCTACCTTGGACTGGAGGATGGAAGGCCGAGATGGCTGCCAAGTAACCAGGAGGTTACTCACCCTGTGCAGTAACTGACGTTCTTCGAGATGAGTGTCCCTGTGGGTGCTCCACTCCAGGTGTTGGTGCGTCCCTGCGCCTTCACTCAGAGATTTTTACAGCAGTACTCGTACCAGGCACGCCTGCACAGAGCCTGCCCCCCCACTCTGAGTGTACCTTAATAGTATGTGTGTGCGACCGGTCTCCTCAGTTCCTTCTCTACAATGGAGGCTACCCCAACTCCGAAGTAGAGGGGAGGAGGGTGGGTAGTGGAGCATCCACAGGGACATTCATCTCGAAGAATATCAGTTACTGCACAGGGTGAGTAACCTCCTCTTCGAGAGAGAGATGTCCCTGTGGGTGCTCCACTTCAGGTGACTTAAAAGCAGCGTATCTCAAGGAGGTAGGGACTTTGGTAGGAATGCAGAAGATAATACAGCTCTGCCTAATCGTGTATCAGAGAGAGGGCCTTGAGTAAGGGCATAATGCTTAACAAATGTGAGTTCAGAAGTCCAAGTGGCCACTTTACAGATGTCACTCAGAGGAACTTTGCGTAGAAAAGCCACGGAGGTAGCCACAGATCTAGTGGAGTGAGTTCTGATGCCAGCTGGAGGCGTAATTTTCTTTATTTGGTAGCATAGTCGGATACAGTCAGAAATTCAGTTTGAAAGTCTCTGGGTAGAAATTGGTGCGCTCCTTTGGAGCGCTCCACAATGGAGACAGAGTCTAGAAGAGTTTCTAAAGGGCTTGGTTCTATCCAGATAGAAGGACAAAGCCCTGGGTACATTTAATGTATGCTTTGTAAAAAGAAAAGGAGTACCTGTGGCACCTTAGAGACTAACCAATTTATTTGAGCATGAGCTTTCGTGAGCTACAGCTCACTTCATCGGATGCATACCGTGGAAACTGCAGCAGACATTATATACACACAGAGATCATGAAACAATACCTCCTCCCACCCCACTGTCCTGCTGGTAATAGCTTATCTAAAGTGATCATCAAGTTGGGCCATTTCCAGCACAAATCCAGGTTTTCTCACCCTCCACCCCCCCACACACAAACTCACTCTCCTGCTGGTAATAGCCCATCCAAAGTGACAACTCTCTTCACAATGTGCATGATAATCAAGGTGGGCCATTTCCTGCAAAAATCCAGGTTCTCTCACCCCCTCACCGCCCTCCAAAAACCACACACACAAACTCACTATCCTGCTGGTAATAGCTCATCCAAAGTGACCACTCTCCCTACAATATGCATGATAATCAAGGTGGGCCATTTCCAGCACAAATCCTGGTTTTCTCACCCCCCCACCCCCATACACACACAAACTCACTCTCCTGCTGGTAATAGCTCATCCAAAGTGACCACTCTCCCTACAATATGCATGATAATCAAGGTGGGCCATTTCCAGCACAAATCCTGGTTTTCTCACCCCCCCACCCCCATACACACACAAACTCACTCTCCTGCTGGTAATAGCTCATCCAAAGTGACCACTCTCCCTACAATGTGCATGGTAATCAAGGTGGGCCATGTCCAGCACAAATCCAGGTTTTCTCACCCCCCCCCCTTTTTTTTTCCCCCGGGGACACACACACACACACAAACTCACTCTCCTGCTGGCAATAGCTCATCCAAACTGACCACTCTCCAAGTTTAAATCCAAGTTTAACCAGAATGTCTGGGGAGGGGGGGGGTAAGAAAAAAAAGGGGGGGTAAGAAAAAAGGGGGGGGTGAGAAAACCTGGATTTGTGCTGGAAATGGCCCACCTTGATTACCATGCACATTGTAGGGAGAGTGGTCACTTTGGATGAGCTATTACCAGCAGGATAGTGAGTTTGTGTGTGTGGTTTTTGGAGGGCGGTGAGGGGGTGAGAGAACCTGGATTTTTGCAGGAAATGGCCCACCTTGATTATCATGCACATTGTGAAGAGAGTTGTCACTTTGGATGGGCTATTACCAGCAGGAGAGTGAGTTTGTGTGTGGGGGTGGGTGGGTGGAGGGTGAGAAAACCTGGATTTGTGCTGGAAATGGCCCAACTTGATGATCACTTTAGATAAGCTATTACCAGCAGGACAGTGGGGTGGGAGGAGGTATTGTTTCATGATCTCTGTGTGTATATAATGTCTGCTGCAGTTTCCACGGTATGCATCCGATGAAGTGAGCTGTAGCTCACGAAAGCTCATGCTCAAATAAATTGGTTAGTCTTTAAGGTGCCACAAGTACTCCTTTTCTTTTTGAGAATACAGATTAACACGGCTGTTACTCTGAAACCTGTATGCTTTGTGGATTCAAAAGAGTTTGCATGTGGTTTAGGAAAGAAGGTTGGTAGGTGTATCGGCTCATTAGTGTGGAATGACGAATGCACCTTTGGAAGAAATTTGGGGTGTAGTCAGAGGGTAACCTTGCCTTAAAAAATAGTCGGTGAGTCCGCCATGAGAGCTGCTATTTCTCCTGCACGTCTGGCAGAGGTGATTGCCACTAAGAATGCTGTTTTCATAGAGAGGTGTAAGAGGGAGCAAATGGCTAGGGGCTCAAATGGTTGTTGAGTTAAGGAGGATAATACTATGTGAAAGTCCCACGGAGGGGTAAGGGGTTTAATGTCCGGGTATAGGGATTGGAGCCCTTTGAGTAAACGCTTGGAGATAAGCAAAAATAGAGGTATCGTCGATCCTGTCATGAAAAGTTGTAAAGCAGCTAAGTAGACCTTGATGTAGCTGAAAGGCAGGCCAGATTGCTTAAGGTCTAATAGGTAGTCAAGTATGGGTGGAAGAGGTGCAGAAGTAGGAGGAAGTTGTTTAGTTGAGCACCATTGTGTGAATCGCTTCCACTTTCTGAGATAGGTGATGCAAGTAGATTGTGTTCTACTATTTAGGAGCACTCTTTGAACCTGCTCAGAGCATGCTAGTTCATTTTGGGAGAACCATGTAGGAACCAAGCTTTGAGGTGAAGCATGGACAGGTTGGGGTGAAGAAGTCGGCCATGTTACTGCGATAGGAGGTTTGGAGTGAAGGGCAACGAAATTGGTGGGCGAGTTGACCGTTCTGGTGAGGAATGGAAACCACGGTTGTCTGGGCCACGATGGGGCAATCAGAATGACAGTGGCACGATCTGTTCGTATCTTTGTCAGAACTCTGTGGAGAACCGATACTGGGGGGAAAGCATACATTAAGTGTTGAGCCCATGAGATCAGGAATGCATCTCCTAGGGAATGTTTGCCCAATCCCGCTCTGGAGCAAAATTCGAGACAATTCTTCTCCATAAGCCTCAGTTCCCCAAGCATAAACCCTCAGTAACTATGTTGGCCTTACACAGTATCCGGATTGGCAAACAAAGAAGATATATCTACCAGCTCTAGATGGAGACTACTTCTCTTTCCCCACTCAGGCACTTGGTCTGTCCATCGAAGCAGGACCTTGGTTACCCTGACTTCTGGTTTTAAGATCTTGCAAAGGTCCCTCAAGGCCAAGTCTCGGTTACCCCGATGACTTCTGTCTCACAGTCTCAAACCTCTTCGGATATTAATTGGGGAATTGATCCAAACTGACTAATTTACTTTGCTTAGCACTTATATACCTTTTTGTCCTCAAAGGAATCACATTCCAGAAATATGCCTCAAGCATTTATTACTGGTTTTCTTCAGAATTTTGAAGGGATTGCAAAGCGGACACACAAACCAAAGCTCATCCATAATTCACCCTCTCATAAATCATTCAGTTAAGCTCTTAGCATGAGGTTATCCAAAAAGGGTAATTCTGACCCATGTCAGCCATGTTACCAAGCCCACCAATCGCATGATTTTACGTGTTCTTTACTTTGTGGGCTGGTTCCCCTGCTGATATTCCAAAGTTCGATGTTGAAACACACATGCCGATCAAGCTGCTGTTAACCATTCCAGTGTAATTTCAGCACCTCCAGTAGTATTTCACTCCATTTATCTAATGCTAAGAGAATCCTGCTCCCAGAATCCTCTAGTAGGTCCAGATATACCAAGCCATACCAAACTCATGCTTGCCCAATTTATCCCTATCAATCACAGCAATTCATAATAATTTGGCACTGTCTCAACACCCTGGGCCATCGTCCCTCTGAGATGCAGACAACTGTCTATACTCAAACTTATTAACTAAACTAATTAAAACTATATACAACAAATTCAAGTCCAAACTATCAGGGTAAGAAAGCCTTTCAATAGCAAGAAGCCATTCCAGCAACTGTCACAGGCGGTAAGAAGGAACAGAGAGGTTGTGGGGCTGGTGGTGCCCCTTATACCGGCGCATAGGTGTGGGGCTCCAGGGGGTGATAGGACTGTCCCAACGGACATCACTAAGGGAAAAAAAATCTCTGGCAACTGTGCATGAGGTGTGTGCACACCTAGCATGGAATCAACATGAGCAAGCACTTGAAGAAACTGGGATTTTTTAGTTGTCTTCTAGAACCACCGACCACGTCTGAAAGCACGGTTTCTCCAAGCCTTATGCTGAGTGGGAGATCACCTGTGTTTGTTGGTAGTGCTGCACTGCCAACTGCAGGATCAAACAGAATGACTTTTCCCTGTATAGGGTGGTCAGAAAGCTTTATTTCCTACATAGGTTCAACTTTTAAATAACCACATTAGAAAACAAAGAGTATAAGTGAGGAAGAACCTGTACATTATTCTCCAAAAACTGGTAGAATGCATGGGCCCTTATTAGTTGTAAAGATAGACTTCTCCTTATAGTTAAGTAGTAATCAAAAATCAAAGTGTAAAGGGAATATATAAAGTCACAGTTTCCTAAGCTGGTTCTAAATACTTGCATACAAAACCAGTGAGCTTCACTCTCACGTCCCAAGTTGCCTCTGACCTCTTCACTCTGATTCTTTATTCCACTTTCTATTTTTAAATGACAGTTCTCTTACAGAAACACACCACCCTCCTACCAATACACCCACTCCATTATTGCAGCATAAAAAGGAGTGTAAGGAAGGAAAGAAAATGAGGTAATACCTCCAGCAATAGAAGGCTACCCCTGTAGCCAGCCAAAACACTCTGAAAATGCAGAGGTACAGAGGCACAACTTGCAAGTGATGGTGCTTTGGTAAATGTACAGTGCTACAACAGTTCTTCTAGTAGAACGTCATCATTCATTTCCTGGCCCCACTCTGACCTCACTCCAGAAGTTTATATCTTTTCCCCTAGGTAACTGGAACTTTTACTTGTGGCATATTCCTTTTTCAAAAAAAGCCTACATTTGTTAAATGTACATTCACGTGTAAGTTTGTGTAGAGAAATGTGTTTTCCTTTTTAGGCCATATTTGCTTGCAGAAAAAGTGTTTGTAAGACAGTCCAAAAGTACCCAAAAAGAGGAGATGGTGAAGATAAATATTAACAAAGCTCAGTAATGTCTCGGTTTCAACATCAAACGTTTCATTTTAAAGAAGGATAACAAGCTAGATAAGAAACTATCTAGTTTTAACAGTATTAGGGCTGAATCTCTCACCTTAAAAATAAAGATTTAGTTGAAAACAAGAAAAAGAGTTTACTAGTAATGATACTACTACTAAGCATTTGTATGGCACTTTATATATCTTTACAGCTCTGTATACTTAACTCTCAACACCCCTAAGGTAAGTTAGGCATTGTTACCTCTTTACATTGGGGGAATACAGAGGGTGAAATCCTGACCCCATTTAAGTCAAGGGCAAAACTCCCATTGATTTCAATAGGTCCAGGATTTCACCCAGAATAGCTTGTCTATGGCTGTGCCTCAAAGCAGGGCAGTGCCAAATTCAGAAGTCAGGAGTCCAAGTCTCGCAGTCCACTAGATCATATTGATTAACTAAGTTCAGTAAGTGGAATGAAGTGTTCTATATTAAAATCAAAACTTCTCCACGTTGGCCTCAAGTGAACACACACACCAACTCCCCCCACTTCCTCCCCCTACAATCAAAACGTGAATAAAGAAAATCTGTACTCTCTTATTTCTAATGTAAGGTCAGTATTGAACTCAAATCTTCATGTGTCTGGAAAAAAATTAAGACTTCTGGAACACCATATTACAGATACCTCTTAGTTGTTAGACTAATCATATTCCTAGGCTACATGAGTCTAAAGAAATACAAGAGAGGCACAATAGGCCTCAATCCTGCAATACTATCCCTGCAAGCAAGGCTTTATGCCTATGCAGAGCCCCAGTAAAGTCTGAGTCCAACTGTACGCATTTCATCACAGGATCAGGGCCACAATTAGTCAGAGATACAAAGTTTCAAAAAGACAACTTTACCTTGTAAAAATTATTCTATTATGTACCTGTGTATGATGCACTAAACACATACTATTATTTTAGCACATTTCTAATGAGAACAGGTAAATGCAAGTAACAAAAAACAAGCATGTACTTTTGATCACATTCTTAGAGTTTTACTGAGTAAAAAATATTTGCACCTGTTTAAACCAAATGGTTACATAAACAAAGTGACTAAAACACAGAAATATAACTTTTAATACTAGGTCAGGCTGATGATTTGGTTGCACTGCTATTCTACCTCAAGCAGAGGTCAGTACCTGAGGCTCGGAGAAAACCTCAAAATAAACATATCCAATTGCGCAATGCTATAGATGGAAAATATTTCTTCTGATAGCACCACCATTCCCATTCTATTCAAACAATAGTCCGGAGGTTTTATTACATTTTTCTAATTATCTTAAAAATATGTACATTAGAGAGAGAGAGACTGATTTCATTGACTGATACAAATACAATTTACCATATGTAAAATATAGACACTGAACATTTATAAGCACAGTTCTTTGACTCAGTGATATAATTCCTTCCTTTTGTTGCTGAACCTGAGAGCACACAAAGTTCATATTTCCCCTAACCCATCTTTGATCACAGCCAATTACAAAAACGTATTGCTGCACTTCCTAGTATACAAACCATACTTATCAGACCCTGAGCAAGTTACTTTATTAAGCAGTATTACAAAAGAATTGATCCTGCAGTCAATGCACTGTCTTCTGTGAAGATTCATATATGTAGAGTCAATACTTCTAGGAGCTGGATTTGTTAATTTCAAACCAATTACAGATTTAATATCAAGAGTCAGAGCCCTTCTTTTACATAGCCAACTTCTATCTGCATTGAGAGTCCTCCTTGTCACAGGCCCCTAGGCAAGCAAGCACTTACACATGCTTAACTGTTTTTGCAAGTAGTCCCATTATAATCATGGGGCCTTAAGCATTAGTTTCAGAGTGAAATAACCTTTTCTGGTTAATTTAGAAGACAACCGGTAGATCCACAGGTCAGTGTAGTATCCATAAATTTAGATATTCGATATTTGATCTCCCAAATTTTACCAGTTTTCCCTGGCCCGCCCTACAGGTTGTCATTTCTCACATGACCAATGTGCACTGTGCAATTCTACTCTTCATTTCAAGAACATGATTTTTTCCTATCATTTACAAAAATACAAAATTTCCTTCCAGTGAAAGGAAGGATACATTGACTAGATTGTTGTTGTAAATCCCTGTATCTTAAACATATCCCAAGCTCTTGTGGTCCTCTCCAGGGCAGACTAATTTCTTAGCAGTTGTAGTCAGAACACTTGGATAACTATACACAGACAACTCTATTACAACCTGCAAACATTAAATCCTCTGCTGTGCCAGGAAAGGTCAATGAAAATCTTGCCTCCTTTTCTCAAAAAGGTATCATTTCTAAAACTTGCCACCTCTCCTGGCCAGCAGCCTCTGTGTGGTAGTCCGGTTCAACATCAGTCTCATATGGTTAACAATACACAGCTGCTTCAAAAGGATTATATTTTCCACAAAACTGTAATAGGCTTTAGCAGTCTTTATAATTTATGCAAGAGGAAATTATACCATCAAATCCCTGCAGTTTGCTTCAAAAATTGACCCAAAACAGTACTGGAAATGTATTAAAGATCAGCTGCAACTATGGCATATATTTTCTTAAAAACAAACAAAAAAAACCCCGCACTTGCCCCATTAACTTAATATTTATATCTGACCAATATTAAACACACTGCTATCACTTCTCATCAATTCTTAGATGTTGGGAGATGGAAGAGACTTATTTGATCACCAAGGCTGTCCTTCTGCCAGGTCACTGACTGTTCGGTACAGTACATTTTGTAATGCTTCTAGTGAATCTCATTGGATTAGGTTGTATCATTTTACGCATGGATTTCCAGCCTTCATACGTTTACTTTGTTCTCCTTCGTGCTTGCCTCGTACCCCAAATTAGTATTATCGGTGAAGTAATTTAACATTTTACAGCTGTTTAATCCTTTGCCCCTCTTCCAGATCATTTAAAGTATGTTCAGTAACATTATGCTTAAAAACTAATCACCGTGGCATCTTTCAACTGAACTGCCTCCATCTTTCAAACTGTTCAGATTCATCTAAAAACGTATTTGCTGGGACTTGAAGATCTACAATTCAGAGTAAGATGAGCTTTTGCAGGATACGCATGGCAATGTCTGATCGTGCTTGGTGGCAGGGTGAAGAGGGTCTAACCTGGGTGGACTGAATAAGTTAGTGATAAAGAACAGATTAATGAACTACACTTCTAACTACTGCAATTGTATCACCTAGGATAAAGACATAATATATCACTAATAAAACTTAGAATATAAATCTGGACCCAGTTAACATAAAAGATACCTGAATGTTCATTATACTTAATCTGCTTTAATTCAGTTTTTTTCCCCTAGAAACACACTGTTCAAAAAGGGTCTGAAAAGTGTCCTTTCAAAAGCTTATTTCTTCTGCTGTGTTTGGGGCTTCTTTTCTGATGTCATCATTCTAATATTGTCATTAATATAACATTGAAGGAATACTACTGTGTGTCCTGCTGGCTAGCTCTGCACAGTGGAATGATAATTAATTAGTTTTCTCTAACCTGTGAATGCAATCCTGAAAGGCTTTAAGTGAAATCATCCATTTACCATGTACACAATCAGCATTATAATAAAATCCATTAAAACAGCATTAGAAATGGAGCTGCCCAGGGCCATTAAAGTGACATATGCCTCATCTTTCTGTGGTTTGAAAGCTGTTCAAGGTTGTTGGCAGCAAGTGTAGTTCTGAAGAAGTTGGACATCTGGATGGCATTTGGTATCTGACATTTTTCCAAAATTTTGTATTTGCTGAATAGGATTTCTCTGTGAAGTCCCCTTTCCATCTGATGGCACCATGCTTTTGTTTAATGTATTTGATTGATTCTGGCATGTTCGTATAGTTCTTTATTTTATCTAGCTCAGTCAGAATAACTTTAATTCCATCCTGGACAAGAGCATTGTACACAACCAGTTGCTGTTCGAAGATATCCTCTAATAAACTGCAACTTGATGATTCTGGTACTAATACAATTATAAGCCTTCTGCTTTGTTTAATGGTTTCATCAACAACACTGACCACAGCTGTAAAAGACACACAGAATGACTGATTAACTTTTAGCTCATACAAAAGAATCTCTCTCCCCCCATTAAAAATAGATATTTACTTTTTCTTATGTCAGCATAATTAAAGTGGCAAAACCCCTCTAATATATACACAGTTATACTGATATAAAGTGTCTATGCCAGCATAGCATATTCCAGTAGAGAAGCAAAATAAGCTATACACACACTTTTATACACATATAATTGTGTCAACATTAGAGAGGTTTTTGGTGGCAAGAAAACCATACACCTTACCAACATAGCTATGCTGGTAACATTTTTAGATGTGCACTCTAGGCCACACTTTTATGATACACCTGATTTTTTTGTTTTTGTTTTTAATCCATGCAAAATTACTTACCTTACAGTAACTGAAGGTTCTTTAAGATGTGCGGCCCCTATCTGTATTCTACTGTGGCTACGCATATTTTGCATGCATCCAGAGCTGGAGAATTTTGAAAGCAGTGTCCGCTGGTCCGCACATGTGCCGTGGCTCACCTTGTGCCACCGACCGAGGAGATAAAGAGCGGGGTGGACCAACTGCTTCTCCAGTTCCTTCTCCACAGGGCCGTCCTTACCCATACGCAAAGTAAGCAGCTGCATAGGGCACCAGGAAATTTGGGGCACCAAACTTCCTGGTGCCCTGCGCAGCCGCGTGCTGCTCCAGCCCCTGCTCCACCTCTTCCCCATGGCCCCACACCTGCTCCGCCTCCCTGCTCCACCCCCACTCCTCTGAGGACTCTGCAGCAGGGCTGGGCCTGCACTCACCAGCGGCGGGAAGTGCAGCGACCTGGACCCAGCCGTGCTGCCAGTGAGTGCTGGGGGGGCGGGTCCCACCTGCCCCCCAAGCCAGCCTTGCCTCCCCGCAGAGGCCTGGTGCCAGGCCCTCCTCCCCCAAGCGGAGGACTGGGGCCCCACAACCACCGCCCCCCCCTACGGGGGAGCTGCATAGGGTCCCAGAATAGCTAGGGATGGCCCTGCTTCTCCACCGCAAATCACAGAAGATCCAAAGCAGAGGGGAAGGAGGACAGGTAGAGGAATACAGATAGGACTATACATCTTGAAGAATTTCCAGTTACTAAAAGGTAAGTAACTTTCTCTTCAAGTGCTGGTCCCTATGGGCGTTCACTGTGGGTGACTGACACGCAGTACTCAGATAGGAAGAGGGTGAGAGGTTGTAGATGGCAGAGCCAAATGAAGGACTGTGATTCCAAAAGATGTATCGGCAGAGGAGTCCTGTACCAAGGCATAGTGTCTCACAAACGTGGATGGAGCCCCTTGTAACTGCTTTGCAGGTATAAAGTAGCAGCATCTCTTGAAGTGATGCCAGAGATGCTGTTTGCACTCTTGTGGAATGAGCTCTTACCCTATGTGTGTGTGTGTGGGGGGAATTAAACAGTCAGAGATCCATTTTGGGATTCTTTGAGAGGATATAGTATGACCCCAGTATGTCAAGTAAAACCCCCACCCTTGGTACTAAAGAGCAACCTTCTCTATTGCTTCCCACTGAAAGAGGGATTCCACTTTGAGAATCTTAGCATGAGAGTGGCCCCCAAGAGGGGGTGAGGAAGGAAGTTTTGGAGGGGGAAGGGACATAAACTCTATCGTACAGACAGAATGGATGATGTTCAGCACCCATTTATCCACTGTACTCCAGCTGTTGAAAAAGAGTGCTAAACAACCCCAAAAGGTGTGTGGGAGTAGGGAGATGTTGGACTTAGTGGTCTGCAGGTGACAGATTGCGATCTGGTGCCAACGGAGCCCTAGACTTGTAGGTTTCCTTGTCATAGCTCTAAGACATAGGACTTACTAGGTTTTCTGGGGCTGAGCTTATAGACTTGCTCGGTTTAGACAGGGCTGAATCTGACTTCTTCAAAGAGGATTTGGAAAAGGACTTAGCCTAATGCTCATGAGAATGCTCCCTACTCTCCCAACAAGACCCATCAAGGGATCTGTGGGGATAGACTTCTTGGTCCTGAGTCAGACTTCATGGCAGGAGGTGCACTCTTTTCAGAATCAGGCTGATCCAGGCTGGGGGACTCCCCCACCCCCAGCATACGTCTGATTGCTGCCTCATGGCATTTTCCATTAGGTGCTTCCTGTGGCAAAGTTCCTGCCCTTGCCATGATGTGGACTCCCCCAAGGCAGCACATGCAGTATTGGTGGTCGTCACTGACTGAGAAGGATTGCAGGGAGGAAGCACAAATTTTGAAGCCCAGAGTTCTGGGCATAGTCCAGTACCCAAATTGGGGGGGTGGTGGGGTGCCCTCCAGGTCGGGAGAGACTGACTAAATAACCAGAAAACATTAAAACTATCAGATAAAAACTTTAAAATTCTAGAACTATAAAAACTATTGACAGATATCTATTAATAAATAAAAGAGAAAGCCAAAGCTTTGGACTCTAGAGATTCTGAGCTGGACCATGGTGAGAAGGATATGGAGACGCAGTCGGTCCGTCTTGCCCTTTACCTCCTCAGTCAGAGGCATGAGGTAAGCCTCGGGGCATGTGTGTGTGGACCAACAGACACTGCTTTCGAAGTTCTCTGGCTCTGGGTGCATGGAGTGAATGCATATCCACAGTGGAATACACATAGGGGCCAGCACTCGAAGAATAATGTTTATTGCTACTTTTCACTACCCCAGATGAAAATCAATTAAAAATGTTACTAAAAACAAATTCTCTCTATTAAAGATTTCTTTCAGAAATATGAATTCTACAATTATAACTAGTAACAAAAAAAATCCATTTTGCTTTATAGCCATATTTCAAAATCAATTACCTCAGAAGCAATTTTTTATTCTGATGTTTTAATATAAATGTAAATATACAGTACAAAATAAGAACATGTTAACAGTGAAAAAATGTCTTTTCTATAGTAAGCAAATGGGATAGTGCAGAAGTATTAGAAAGAACAAACATCCAGTACCAACTGGTTAGGTTTTATTGTACTAAAACCAATCAACTTCTTGATGTTCTATATCATACCAGATCTCTCGCTCTCTCTGAGATCACTAGCAGATTAGCCTTTCCTCCCTCCCAGAGCACTGCTCTTACCTTTAAGACTAGGAAAAGTGGAACAAGAAAGAGTTGCTCCTATGATGCCAAAAACACTCTATTCCGAACTCTGCCCACAGACATATTGCAGAGAGATTTAGGAGCAGAGTGCCACCTAGTGGGAGATGTGTAAAGCCCATCACATGGGAGCACAAGCAGCAGCAGTCTCATGTTATCTACAGGGTATGGGGAAAAGGTGGAGTATGTCACAGGGAAAGGTGAAAAGGGTAAGTGGAAGCAAACTTCACTGAACATTCTCAGAAAGAGGCAAAGATACCCAAAATTTCAAGGGTTTGTCTGTATTGTGGGGCAAGTGGGGCCAGCAATGAAGTTCCCCCTACAAACAAAATGGTGCAACTGAAGGATCCATGGAGGAGATGAAAAAATGAAAGGGAAACATGAGATGGGGGAAGAGGAAATAAAGAGAGAAAGGAAAATCAAATCTGAAATGAAAGGAAATGAGGGATCGGGGAAGACTGCAGAGGAGGGACAACAGGACAAAAAACATTGGAGAGAGAGAGAAAACCAGAGATGGGATAACAAAAATATGAAACCAATACAAGAATCAGATAGAAGAGGAGAGTATATCCTGCCAGGACCAATGCTTTTGGTCAGTCACACGTAGGACACAGTGCTAGAACCAGCCCTTCTTGAAGCACTGAGAATTCAGGGACTATGGGGAATGCTGCCAATACTTAACCTGAAGCAGGAATTAAGAGAAGATTGGGTGTGAAGTATTACATGAATTTTGCTTGGGAGAGGAACCCTGAACCTTCCCCTTTCTAGGTGTAGTATCCAAAACCTTTAGGCAAGCTATTCTCTTCCCTTGACCTCTCTCTACTGAAGTTCAGCTTGGAGACACATTGGGTTTTGTTGCCAAGTGGCCGCCTCTCCTCCCACTAGTAGTTCCATTCCAACCTAGTTCCAATTTAAAATATTTCAGAGCATCCATATTTCGGAAATTACTATTATAAAAATTGTTGCCTTAATCTCCTGCCTCTGTGTCATGATGTGACCCATGGGACCACAGTGATGTAAAACTTTCCTACCCTGCTCTAGTATTTAAAGAGAATGATGAAAAAACTCACCCAGTTCTACTTTAAAGGCAATGAGAGAATACCATGATTTTTCATTTTACCTTTTCCTGGTAGATCATCTCTTCCAAGTATAAACAGATTATATCCACACTGTCTCTCTAAGACCTCAGGAAGCAGCGTTAGCACAAAGTTATCTGGTGGGTAGATGCAATCTACTTTGTTGATTTTTGGATACAATACATATGCATCATAGATCTTCCCATCTGAAACTGAACAAGACAGAAGCAGTGAGATTTGTAAGACAAAAATTATTTTAAAGGAAGAAGAATATTTTCTCACCTTTTCTAGTTTAAACTTTATTGCATGAGTTAATTGTTTGAATAGAACATACAAATAACCACAGGTTAATAATAAAGTAATCTTTGTTAAATGCTGCAAAAAATACCACCATAATTAATTGCATTTAATTATTCAGGCAAATTTAAAAATTGTCCAAATTTACTATTTTACTACCTATCTAGAATGAAAAATACTAAGAGTTGCAGGGCTGGCTAGAAGTTCTTCACTGCTGCCTTAGCACAGTGGTTCTCAACCAGGGGTATGCGCATCCCTGAGAGTACTCAGAGGTCTTCCAGGGGGTACATCAACTCATCTAGATATTTGCCTAGTTTAACAACAGGCTACATAAAAAAGCACTAGCTAAGTCAGTACAAACTAAAATTTCATACAGACAAGGACTTGTTTATACTGCTCTATATACTATATCAGCGATCCTCAAACTGGGAGTTCATTTCAATGGGATCTCCCGAGCCAGCGTTAGACTCACTGGGGCCCAGGGCAGAAAGCCGAAGCTCAAGCCCTACCATGCGGTGATGAAGCCGAAGCCAGAGTTTTTAACTGAGGTGAAACGTGGGGTATGCAAGACAAATCAGACCCCTGAAAGTGGAACAGTCATCTGGAAAGGCTGAGAACTACCCTGATTTCTGTTTTAACACTGAGCAATAAACTACCTTATCACATTGTCACCTTGTCAATGTAGCTCTTGCAGCAGTAGCTCTTGGTGACATCAGCCTTTCATTACAAGACTTGCTCTGCAGATATAAGTATTCTGTAGTATGCATGTCTCGCAGTTAGAAAGAGTTTCCCTGCAAAGCAGAGAGCAGATAAACCTTTTTTCAGGTTTATGTTTCTAGCAGATTTACATATCTGCTTTACTACCTACACGAGCCAACATCTGATAGCTTACATATATAAGGCATTTCACACCCTCTGTTCAAAGTGCATCTAAGCCCAGATTTTAAAACAGCAGACTTCCTTTTTTGATGGAGCACATTTTGCACTTTCAAAGACTGCACCCATATTTTTTTTCACCTTCAGCGAATCGTAGTTTCACATCTTACAGTTAAAATTATAATGTTTTCCAACAAGCACACTTTCTCCCATCCTGTCCTTATGCCTCATAGGAGAGCCATATCAATATCTACAAAAGTACTGCATTGCCCTCCTTCAAACCCCTCCATCTCTGTTATGATACTTACACTGGACAATGATTAGAATAGCGGTGTTCTGTGACCACTGCTTATCATGCTAACCAGTATCATTCCATTGGTACCTTGTGTTCCCCTTCACTGTTCATCATATCCACCTGTTGTCTATGGAGTCTTAAACTGTAAACTATTCAGTGCAGAGATGATCATCATTTTGCTATATGTTTGTACAGAGCCTAGCACAAGAGGTCTCTGGGCTTCTCGGTACTATCACAATACAAATAAAAATGACACCACTAAGGGTACGTCTTCACTACCTGCCGGATCGATCTATCGGGGATCGATTTATCAAGTCTCGTCTAGACGCGATAAATCAATCCCCGAATTGACGCCTGTACACCACCTTGGCAGGAGGAGTAAGCGGCGTAGATCAGGGAGCCACCGCGGTCGACTTGCCGCCATGAGGACGGCCAGGTAAGTCGAAATAAGATACTTTGAATTCAGCTAGGCGAACAGCATAGCTGAAGTTGCGTATCTTAGTTCGAACCACCTCCCCCGCAGTGTAGCCCAGGCCTAAGATGGCCATACTGAAGTACTTCAGCATCTAAAAGAGAGGATTTGCACTCTTAACTGACTGTGTGTAAAATACATTGGAAAAGACTGTGTCTGCAAAAAAGGACACTGAGTAGAAGCCCTTTTAAAAATCTGGTACTCAATCTTTTCATCATCCATATTGCAAACACAACACAACACACAGACGGAAATTCCAAACAAGCTTGCTCATTCAGGGACATTTCCTGCATCTGCTCCCCCTTAAAAAGGCTACACAAAATAAATGTAGCTTCTTATTCACTTAAGAATTCTTAATGAATCCTGGGATTTTATGCCATGTACATAAGCTATATGGCTATACACACCTACCTTCTTTACTCAGAAAAGGACGACAGATTTTCGATACCAGAGCACAATGTCAACCTTGAAATACTTGTAGATTAATATGACAACAACTATTACAAACACTGGTGCAAGGAGTCCTCCAGTCAAGTATCCTTGAAAATTTCGAACTACATCAGCAAAGGAAAAATATGTAATATATTGAAGTGGTAGCACTGGTCAAGTTAGGAACATTCAAACAAAATTGTGTAGAATTCTGAAATTAGAGCCCTTTTAAGCTGCCTAAAGACAGTTATAACTGTGAATAATTGATAACAAAAATCTGACATCTCTCTCCTCTTTTTCTGTTCATGAATTATCTGCAAACTGATTGTGATTTTCTTGAATGTATTCATTATTCCAAATAATTGATGACAAATAATTCTAGTTCTACAGCTTGTTTGTAAGCAGTTCATTGAAGGTATTCAATACTTGAAATTTATGCTGTCTTGACTGGACACATGGAAACACAGAACGCTTGGTTCTCTGGCTGGAGAAGCACCACTTTCAGAACCAGATGTCTGGTGCAAATTCAGAATTTGCTTTTCCTTATGTATTCTATTCCATCTGCCTTACCGCTGATGTTTTGGTGAATAATCCGATCAGTAAATCTATAGTAACTCCTTTGACATTAATTAAGCTACTCCATGATTTACAATGATTTTATAGCCTCTTTCCTGCCCATTATCCCAAATTTTCACACACCCTTTGTCTGTCCCTTTTCAAAGTGTTCCCCTCATCTCTTTTTTAAATTAAGTCCTGACTACAAGAGCAGTTCAGAACATTATTAAGACTGAAGGCCTGACCTGACTGTCTTAATGCAATGTAGGCTGCAACTTCACCGGCATGACACACAAACTGACGTCCATAATCCTCCTGCTTCACTTCTGTGATGCTGAGTGTCACTGTAGAGAATAAGCACCCATCGGGAAAAGAATCTTCTCTATCCAAAAAGGTAGTGAATAATTAAAATAATAAAAGTGGCATTAGGCAGGTTCCTTCATTTGAAAACAAAACAGGACAATGGTTATATTTTATCTTCAGACATGTCTGAAATGTGCCTGAATCTTTTCAAAACAGACGGATATCTGGAGTCTATGATTATAAATTATCTGAATTATAGATGTACCTCGCAGATCCAGTCAAGAGCATGGCCTCATGTGTAGACACATAGTGAGATAGCACTAGGAGCTCTCAATCAAAATAGACTATATTTACATACATGTAAGAATCTTATTCATGCTATCATTGCCCAGTGAGAAAGACATGAGGCAATTCTATGACAGTGCTGCCAACTCTCATATTTCAAACAATCGATTTGTAAGCATATAGAGGATAAGACAGTGATAAGTAATAGCCAACTTGGATTTGTCAAGAACAAACCATACCAAACCAACCTAATTTCCTTCTTTGACAAGGTTACTGACAAAGTGGATAAAGGGAAAGCAGTAGACATAATTGAGTATGAGCCAACAATGTGATGCAGTTGCAAAAAAGGCTAATATTCCAGGGTGCATCAACACGAGTGTTGTATGTAAGTGACAGGAGCTAATTGTTCCACACTACTTGGCACTGGGGAGGCCTCAGCTGGAATACTGTATCCAGTTTGGGGAGCCACACTTTGAGAAAGATGTGGACAATTTGAAGAAAGCCCACAAAAAACAATAAAAGGTTTAGAAAACACGGCCGATGAAGAAAGGTTAAAAAAACACCGGGATATGTTTAGTCTTGAGAAAGTAAGACTGAGGTGGGATCTGGTAGCAGTCTTCAAAACACAGTCAGGGCTGTTACAAAGGGGATGCTGAGCAATTGTACCCCTTGCCCGCTGAAGCTACGATAAGTAGTAATTGGCTTAATCTTCAGCAAAGGAGATTGAGGTTAGATAGTAGGAAAACCTTCTATTTGTATATTAGGTAAGTACTGGAATAGAGTACCAAGGGAGGTTGTGGAATCCCCATCATTGGAGGATGTTAACAACAGATTAGACAAACACCTGTCTGGGATGGTCTAGGTTAGTGGTGGGCAACCTGCGGACCGCATGTGGCCTGTCAGGGTAATCCCGCTGGCAGGCCACCAGATAGATTGTTTACGTTTGCACAGCCACCCGCACCTCCTGTTGGCCAGGAACAGCAAACCGCAGCCACTGGGAGCTGCAGGTGGCCGTGCAAATGTAAGCAAACTGTCTGGCAGCCCACCAGCAGTTTACCCTGATGGGCCTCGTGTGACCTGCAGGCTGCCCACCACTGATCTAGGTCCTCCATCAGCACGGGGGGCTGCACTAGATGACCTCTCAAGGTCCCTTCCTACCCTATAATTTCTACGATTTTATTACAAAGTCTCATGATATTTGGCATTTTTCTGAAAGCCTCAGCTCATGTAACTGAATAATTTCTTGAGAATCTCAGTCTTCATTTAAAAAGAAAACATTTCTAGCCCTCATAGTTGAAGAGAAAAGCTTAAAAATCTGACCCAAGTGCACCCCAAAAACCAAAAGGCAAATAGAAAGAACCCCAAATCTATTTTTATAAATCTCATGATTTTTTGAGACAATTTTGCTATTTTGGAGAACCTAACTCATGATTTTTGACCTCTCAGGGTTGGCAAAACTGCTAGTATTCTACTTTCTAAAAAGCACATGAGGTTTCCATATGCAGCTGTTGGACAGATTTGCTTCAGTAGCTCATACTCTTAATTTTCAGGAATATTTTTCTTTGGGGGAAGGGGGAGAACCAATGCAGACTGGTGATGCTTGGGGGTTATAGCCCCTGAGTGGTGCCTTGCCCAGTGAACAGATTTTTTTGTAAAGCAATATGTTCCGAAGTATCCATGTTATTTTTTCTCCTAGACTCCATTGAAGTTTAGTAGGATACTAGTTGTCCAAATTGGTCTCTAAGAAACACAGAATTAGGATCCCTCCTGGGAAGCAAAGAAAGGCATTACAAACACTAAGGGTATTGTCATACATTGCAGTCAGTGATCAACTGATATGCATTTTTATATGCAAGTATACTTACTGATTTCCCTCTTGAACTCTTCCCATAAACAAAAAATTGACTAAAGTATTATTGACTTTCCAGGATATACCAATTGAACTATCTTTAAAACTTGATACGTTGCAGTCCACGATAACACTGGACCCTGAAAAATAGCATTAGAAAATGGCCATGAGATATCTTTTACTCTGCAAAGTCATGAGATCCACTCATGTAAAGGAACATGGGAAACATTAGCAACCAATGCCAGTAAACATCTAAAGAGTAATCTGACAGAACGAAGGAGGGAGTTTGCAGAATTATGAAGATCCCTTGTCAGACCATCAGCGTTTTACAAGCGCTAACCTAGCAAATTATAAAGAGCCCAGTAAATTAATCCCTTCAGAGAATAAATATGTTAATTCTATTTTGAACAAAATGACCATAATTGCTTCTTAAATTTGACACATCTATGGATGAAATAATGTTCTCTCAGGTTTATGGCTTCAGTGCGAAGCTTGGAAAGGTCAAAGTAGAAAATTCATAAAAGAACGAATACAAAACTCTTCCATCCACAACAATTAGGAGAGGTTTAAATATATCACAACCCTTGTCATTTTTTACATTTGGTCCAGATCAGCAGATCACTAGGACAAAATCAGTTGCTCTTTATCCTGCAAAAATTTTCTTGAAGTGTGCTGGACAGACTCTTATTGTAGAAGACAAAACATCATATTTGTTGAAAGTAGAATTCCAGAACCACTTTTTATTATGGATGGTATAGCACCAAAAGAGAACTAAATGCTTTTTCACAAAAGTATGAAGACAAGGGCTACTCCTGGGGGAATTCTGCACCTAAAAATTCTGTACACGATATTTTAAAATTCTGCAAAATTCTGAACATTTTATTTGTCAAAATAACACAGTATAAACACACCAGTTGCAATTATTTTTGGTAATTTATTTCAAAATACCTGTCAGGAAGTATGTCTGTAACAATACAGATAACAAAACAAAAAACAACAAAAAAAAAGATTCAGGAAATTTTTTTTTTTTTGACAAATAGATTCCTTAATAGGCATATTAATACAGAACTTTGAGCAATTCATTTAAACTATAACACAGAACTGTATTTCTGCACCCCAGAGAAGCAGTGCAAAGACTTGGGGGAGTCGAGGGTAACAGAGGAGATGAGGGAGCAGGAAGGAGCCTTGGATTGAACTCGTAGGGTTGTTGGGTGTGGGTGGGAAAAGTATGGAACAGTTTCTTTGGGTGGGGGGATTCTTAGGGAGTTGGGGAACCTCTCCCATGCAGACCCTGGCTGACCCCAAGTCTCTCCCCTTCAGTAAGGCACATCTACCCCCATCCCCATATAGCCCTCCTATCCCCCATCATCATATGGCGCTGGAGCCCCTTCCCATTCAGGCCCTGGCTCAATGCTGTCAGCCAACTAGCTCCTGAACCCAAGTCCCAGCCTGTGCTCCCCATTAGCCCTTCTGGACCCCAGTCCATGACCCTCCCAGCAACCCCATATGCCCCACTCTGGCTCCACCAGCAGGCTGCTGTAATGAACACAGCTGACTGCTAGCTGTTAATGCCAGTCAGCCAGCTGTTCTGGTGCCACAACAGCCTCTTGTAGGCAAAAGGCAGAACTGCAGCACTTCTTGGGCAGAATGTATTTACTGCGGGGAAAAAACTCTGCACGGAACATGAATTCTGAGCATGTACAGTGGCGCACAACTGCCTCAGGAGTAAAGGGTCTTGCCCTAAAGAATTCATAAGCCAAACAGCATACAGGACATGAAGCAACAAAAGCAGTGACTTTTTTTTGTTGTTGTTAATTATACAATTTTTGCTTGAATTTTATTTGTGATAAGCATTTCATTTTTTTCCATTTCTAGGATTAAAGGTGACCCACAAAGGAAAACACATAGATTTGTGCCTTTGTTGTTTCTTTTCAACAGACAAAGGTGACATGAAGTGAGGGTTTGTTTAAAGAAAAGGGGGGGAAAACCCTTAAACATTAGAAATTCAAGTCTTGCCTGCTTTATTTTCCCTGACTCTACGAACAATTGGAAAACTGGTAGAATTATGATATTCCAAATACAAGCAAGGGAAATTTGATTAAGGCCCAATCCAGTAAAAACATGTGTGAAGTTACTCATGTGAATAAGTGTTTGTAGGATCAGGGCCTGAAAGGAGTGGCATTTATCCAGGCTGTTTAAAACTCTGTTATGTTTGTTTTTGTTAACATCTATTTAAGTAAAACATCCTATAAAGATTTGAAGATCTAATGGGAAAAAAAAATCTGTTAAAGCTTCGACATTCCCCAGCTCTTCTCTTAAGGGCTGAGAAAGATCACAACGCACATCTCAGTCTGCAAGCGAATCTGGTTCCGAATCCCATTCCATTCTTTCCTATTCCCCTCCCCCCCGCACGCACACACACACATACGCACATACACACACACAGACAGGAAAGACACGACTGGACAGTCTAAAAAGATACAAAAATGCAGGTTTGGTTAAGAACATAAGAATGGCCATAATGGATCAGACCTATGGTCCATCTAACCCAGTATCCTGTCTTCCAAAAGTGGCCAGCAACAGATGCTTCAGAGGAAGAGAACAGAGCTGAGCAATTATCAAGTCCAGTCCCAGCTTCTATCGGGTTTTTATTTTTAAATTTGAAAACATATTACCGGGATTTGTTTAGACTTCTCAAAGCAGGAAAAACATCACTCACCCTTTCTCCCCAGCCCCCTTTTCAAGTCCCTTTTAAAGGCAAGCCTTGGAAGGTGAAACATGAAACACTGAATCAGGGTGGGAGCCCCTGGCATTTGGGAAAGGGACATAGATCCCCCCCACCCCAATTCATTAGAAAGTATTTAAGAACATAGGAATTGCCACATTGGATCAGATCTGAGGTCCATCTAGTACAGTGCTCTACCTCTGACAAAAGTTAGTGCCAGATGCTTCAGAGGGAAGTATAAGAACCCTGTGGTAGGAAGATGTGAAATAAGCTGCCCTCCACACTGGGTCTCATCCTGATCTCTAATAGTTAGACATGGGCTAAAGCCCTGAAGCATGGGGTTTAATATCCTGTCCAAAATAAATCATATCATGAACTGTAAAAAAGTGTGGCTGTTCTTCTTAATCATATCATTAACTGTAAAAAGTGTGGCTCTCTCTATCAACATCCAAAACAGTTTTTGAACCTTGCTAAATTTGGGGCTCAAAGACTTCCTGTGACAGCAAGTTCTACAATCTAATTACATGTTGTGCCAAAAGCACTTAGTTTCGCATCTGCCACTTTTTTACTTTAATCGAAAGACTTCTCATTGTGTTAGGAGACGAGAAGGGCAGAAGCTACTACCTTCGATATAATTTATTATTGTATATACTTTTATCTGTCTTTGGGTTTTATATTGCTGCCCCTCAACATGGCATCTGAACATCTTCCACACGAAATCAATAGCAGTAGTACAGTCCCAAGCAGACCATGCACTCTCTGGCACTTTTCCCTTTTTGGAATCAAAATTCTGCTTGGAGCAGGGTGGGGTTTCATTTGCTTGTGGGGAAGACGTCGATCAAGTCCCCTCTTGTTCATCTCCTTTCTAAGGTAAACAATCAAAATCTATTCAATCTTGCTTCACTAAGAATTTTTCCCCATCCCTAATTTTTCTCATTGCCCTTTTCTGAACCTCCCCTTTACCCTCTTCACTGCAAGTTACTCAATATTTATGTAGGATGGTCAAAAGATATCAAATCGACCACTTTGCAGCTGCTACTTCAGTCATGTAAGAAGTCCAGCCGGAGCCTCAGCCTTTTTAGCAATCCCAAGATGATTGACAGGAGATAGATGAGGAACCACCCCTTTATCCCCTTTAAAAAATAATAATAAAATAATAATAATGTAAATGGAGGTTCAATGAATTTTGGGAAAATACAGGAAAGGTTTCCCAGACTCAAGAAGTCTGAGGACCATAATAAAGGGGTTATGAATTGACAATGAGACAAAAGACTCTCAATTTTTATAATGTGCGATGAGCCCATTTCTTACCAAGTTCCACTTCAATTGTATTGTTTCTTGGATAAAGAATTTCAGTTTTCTTCTTCAGTGGGGTCTCTAAAAATTTTTAAAAAACAAAAGCACATGCATAAATACAAAATTTTATCAGAAATAATCAAAAGTAATGGCAAGGATATTTAGTACAGCGCTAGTTTAGAAATACCACTAACAAGCAGGAGTGGTTTATAGATGAACTGCAAAACAAGAACACAAAACTTTTGCCTGTAGCCCTTACTGTTCCTTTGCAATGAAAAGAACCTCAAACTTTTTCAGAAAGTATGTTTCTACATGTTTGTTTTGTGTTTGCTTGTTCTTTTCTTTCTGAAGAACTTCCATAAAACAACAAACAGACCGAGAAAAGCAGGGGAAGAGGTAAAACATATTAACAGTTACAGTATCCCAAAATATCAACAACCCTTCACTCTCCCTGCTCCATCCTTATTTGTAGTGTCCAGGATAACAGTTCTCTACTTAATCCAGACACCCCCCCCCCCAAAAAAAAAAGATTAACTACATCAAGTTAAATACCAGAAATACTTGCAAATACCTTAAAAATATCGGTTTTGTAGAAAAATCAGAACAGTTTTCTTGTCAAACAGTTGTGCTTAATTTGTGATGGATGACAGGGTCAGCCCAAACTTATACTAATAAAACCTTTAAACTATGCCACTCCATCACATTTCTTATTCCCACAGGCCCCAGCATGTCAGATACTGTACAGGCACATAGTAAGAGACAATCCTTTCCTCTAAAGACTCTATGATCTAAACAGATAAGACAGGTATAGGGCAGAGAGAGGAACAGAAGTGAAGCAACTTGCCCCAAGCCAAACAGCGGCAGGATTAGAACCCAGGTCTCTGAAGACCCAATCCAGCGCTACAGCTCCTGGACCAGAATGGCTCCGCAAAGCATTAGTTAATTATAATTCACTTTAGCATTACAATTATGGCTATAGTGCTCCAGGTGTGAATAACAGTACAGTAGACACTGCTTAGTAACAACCTGGAGAACAACCACTTTTGGTTAGCAGAAACATTTTGTTAATTGGTCTGTATACTGGCAACAGGCACGTCAGCTACTGAAAACAGTTTTTGTGGAAAGCCACAGCTGCAGGAAGGTTTGCAGCCACGGTCGGAAGGACTGGGATGTGTCTTCCCCAGCTGTAGGCCCTCAACCTACCGGCGGCTGGTGCTCGGTCTGTCCCAGTGCCTCCTTCCAGACTGCCGAAGAATATAAGAATGGCCACACTGCATCAGACCAACAGTCCATCCAATGACCCACTATCCTGTCTTTGTGAGTGGAAGCCTCACAAACCTGTCTGCAGCTAGTGCTCAGTATGTCCAAGAGCTTTCCTCTAGGGCTGCAGAAAGGGAAGGAAGCACTGGGCATGGCACCAAGCACTGCATGGCACCTCTCCCTGCGTTCTCCAGGCTGTGTTTTATCCTGAAACAAGGGGACCAGGATCAGCATCCCCCAGTGCTTCCTTCCCTGGCTGCAGTCCTGCACATCTGGCTGCAGCCAGGGCTTTCCACGGCTTATGGGGATGCTGGGATGTGCTGAGCCTGGGCCCCCAGTGCCAGGGCAGGATGTAGCCTGGAGAGCTCACGGAGAGGTACCGGTCAGGCCCCCAGTGCTCTCACTTCCTATGGAAAGCCCCAGCATCCAGGCAGCAGCCCTCTTCCCCACGGCTGCCCTACCTGCGGCCTATTCTGGGGCCCAGGATCAGCACGTACCAGCGCTTCCATCCCTGGCTGCAGCCCTGCAAACCTCCTTCCACTTACTGGCAATTGTCTAACAGCAGCAACTTTTTGCTGAAAACAGAGGGGCTGCGAGTAAGTGGACTCTATTCACATGGCAAGCTATCAGCTGACACATATTATGTCCCTCTTCACTATTTCACATGTAACTACATGTCTTTTTGTGCCCTGAAGGATCCCAGAATGCTTTACAAATGGTAGCATTATTATACATATTCCCCCCCCCAAGGATTAAGTAAACTCAGTCTTACCAAATTGTCAACCCAAGTGTTCAAAAGCAGTGCACCAAAATAACTGAGAGATTGGCTTAAAAATGATATTTTTTTTAAAAAAAAAAAAAGAAATTTTGAGTACTTTTTATTTGCCTTCTGGTTTGGCGACCTTCAGGGTGCATTAGGGTCGCATCTTCATATTCTTCTCTGCATTCATGAGTGTTAGAAACATACTTTTGTGCAAAAAGCAGAGATTCTCACATACTCATAACTCCCTGAGCTGGGGATATTAAGAAGAAAAAACACCAAATACAGCAAGTTAAGGTTGCTAGACTGCATCTCTCACCAACTCTGACCATTAAAAAAAACCCAGAGGAAATAAGCTATTAAGTCATTTAAACACCCAATTCACATTCCACTCATAAGTTCCCCTTCTCAGCCTCCCTTTCACACGCCACGTATCTCCACCTTGAACAAATGTGCAGCCTCAACTTCATCCCTGTAAGTTCAGATGTTTTGATGATTAATACAGAGTTACTGTCTGTGGCTTTCAGATGTTACATTCCATGTAGCTCTAGTGTGGCTCTGCAATGATATGTGTAAGGAAGTAAAGGAGAGAATCAAATTGCCAAAGGTGGCTGTGAGATTAGTTGTCTATAATGTTTAGGAACAGCGATGTGAGTTGGTGATCTGTGTTAATGACTGTTCTAAATCTGGCGGTCATTTTTATATAGAAATTACAAAACTGAGATCTGCATGTGATGGTGCATTATATTTATGGTTGGAATTAAGGATGCACATTGATTGGTCAGAGTGAGGGTGGAGAGAGGTAGCTGAGGTTCAGAAGGGCAACTGATGACTGGAGCATATGGGGTTGAATGTCCTAACTGCTTATTTCTTTGTTTTTTTGCAGTTTGAGTTGATCGGATGCACAGTCTGGTAACCTTAACTTAAAGTTAATTAAGTGTTGTGTGTGGAACTTTCTAGGTGTATTTTTAACATGTGTCAACACTGAGTTATTCACATGGGTAACTATCGGCTGACATATATTATGTCCCTCTGCAGAGACCTAGTATCTCTCATACTCATCTTCTCCCAACCAACTTTCACCCCCTCCCCAGCCACCCACAGAGCTGCACTCCTCTTCCAATGTCCCTTTAGCACCCCCATCCCTCCCCATGCCCCGGCTGCCCCTATACACTTCCCCCTTCATCCTGATCCACAGCATAGTCCCTCCAACATCCCTGCTCCTTACCATGTTCCTCTACTTCCCTGGGACATTCAGGTTTCAAGCAGCAATCACTGACTTTCAGTGCTTACTGCTTTTATTGGCTGCGGCTATTCTATGCTCCTAAAAGACACTTTGTTGACTAGGAAACAGCAGTGACTGGCAGGCGCAGTGGACGAGAAGTAGCCAAGTAACAGGATGAGTTACTTTGACTATGGTTTTTTATTTAAATTAATATACAAAATAAGTAAAGGCAGTAGCTTTAAAAATGTAGGGGTAAATAAACAAAGGCGGTGATTATTAAAAATAACCTCATAAAAACACTGGAGAAAGCAGCAGTTTAAATACTATTAGAAAAACTGTCAAGTGCAATGAATACAGTACTTTAAGAATGTGGAAAAGGTAATGGCTACAAAAATAGGTTTTAAGAACAAGAATAAAGATGTATTTAATTTTAAGAAGGGGAAAAATAAAAACACAAATCAGCAAAGTAGGAAAAGGGGATCATACAGAAAAATGAATCTAATTCATCCGGCCAGATCTTCAGCTGCTGTCTTGGTCATTCGTGCTGCTTTGAGGGCCAAGGCAGCCCAAAATCTGCTCTTAAAGAGCAGTTAGAAATTGCCCTGGTATAAAACTGGCAAAGCTAACTCTGCACCATGCACTCCCACCTTACTCTGTGCGGGCAGCACCTGGGCAAGGGAAAGGTGGGGCCAGAGTACATGGTGGAGTGGTCACCTGGGACAGGGGCTTTTTCATCCCCAGAATCAAGGGAGTGGGAAGGTGGCTTTAGAGTCTTTTCCTCTCCTCAGCTGGGGATTATTTAGCCAATCAAACTGAGCACTAGCTAGACCACCAGATCTTATCCCTGTTGCAATTTTCCTTCCTCCAACTGTTTCTTAAACCCAACTGTCACATCCGGTCTTAAAATCAGGACCTGTCTGTGTTGAGAGTATTCGTACTGGTGCAGCTGCACTGATGCAAGCCCTCAGCGTAGATGCACTTTACCAGTGTAAAACAGCTTGCGCTGGGGGGTTTGCATTAGTGCTGTGCACCAATACAAATGCTCCCAGTTTCAAATCATGGGAAGTCACACTAGTGCAAGCCTCATTTTACATCAGGGAAGTGCATTCCCCCTGGAGTTTGCTTCAATATATAAAAAGAAAAGGAGGACTTGTGGCACCTTAGAGACTAACCAATTTATTTGAGCATAAGCTTTCGTGAGCTACAGCTCACTTCATCGGATGCATCCTATGTATCATCATGGATGCATCCGATGAAGTAAGCTGTAGCTCACGAAAGCTTATGCTCAAATAAATTGGTTAGTCTGTAAGGTGCCACAAGTACTCCTTTTCTTTTTGCGAATACAGACTAACACGGCTGCTACTCTGAAACCTTCAATATATAGTACCAGTGCTGTTACACCAGTACATCCATCCCCAGTTTAGAACAGGCCCTTATATTGTAAACTAATCCAGAGAAGGCCTGTGTTTTCCTGTGTGTTTGTACAGCTCCTAGCACAACTGGACCCCAAATCCTGACTGGAGTCTCTATTTATTTTATTGTAATACAAACAAACAAAAATAATATTAATAGTGTTTTTCAGTCTTCTAGCTCTCCCTTAAAGTTATATAAGAATTACTAACAAACGATTATCTTAGTGGTCAAATTTGGTATTCCTTTGAATCCACACTAACCAATGAATTGACCAAAACTTCTGGATTTGCAAAAAAAAGTAACATTGAACTCTACAAATGCACTGAAGAATAAAAACAAGACTTACCTATAACAGTTACATAAATGTTTCGTGAAATATTATATTCTTTTCCCATATAATTATATGTCATTTTGCATATGTAATTTCTTGAATCATTTACATTCGCACTAATTATTATGAGATCATCATTCCAATTTAGAAATCTTTCATTGTCAATCAGATTACATTCCTAAACACAACAGAAAGTGCGCTGTTAAATCACAGACAGAGAATAAGAATACAGTACTCCAAAAATATCCAATTCAAATATTCCTTCCCATGGAATGGGGCAAGGTAATTTCACCAGTTAGGTTCAATATGAATGTTATGTTGAAACTAGGGTTGTCGATTAATCACAGTTAACTCATGCAATTAACTCAAAAAAATTAATCGAGATTAAAAAAATTAATCACAATTGCAGTTTTAATTGCACTGTTAAACAATAGACTACCAATTAAAATTTATTAAATATTTTGGATGTTTCTCTACATTTTCATATATATTGTATTCTGTGTTGTAATTGAAATCAAAGTGTATATTATTTTTATTACAAATATTTGCATCGTAAAAATTATCAACAAAAGAAATAGTATTTTTCAGTTCACCTCAAACAAGTACATAGTGCAATCTCTTTGTCATGAAAGTTGAACTTACAATTGTAGATTTTTTGGTTACACAACTGCACTCAAAAACAAAACAAATGTAAAACTTCAAAGTCTACAAGTCCACTCAGTCCTACTTCTTGTTCAGCCAATCGCTAAGACAAACAAGATTGTTTACACTTACAGGAGATAATGCTGCCCTCTTCTTATTTACAATGTTACCAGAAATTGAGAACAGATATTTATTTGCATGGCACTTTTGTAGCCAGCATTGCAAGGTATTTACGTGCCAGATACTCTAAACATTTGTATGTCCCTTCATGTTTCAGCCACCATTCCAGAGGACTGCTTCTATGCTGATGATGCTCATTAAAAATAATAATGTGGTTAATTAAATTTGTGACTGAACTCCTTGTGGGGAGAACTGTATGTCTCCTGCTCTGTTTTACATGCATTCTGCACATATTTCACGTTATAGCAGTCTCGGATGATGACCCAGAACATGTTGTTCATTTTAAGAACACTTTCACTGCAGATTTGACAAAATGCAAAGAAGGTACCAATGTGATATTTCTAAAGATAGCTACAGCACTCGACCCAAGGTTTAAGAATCGGAAGTGCTTTCAGAAGTTTTAAAAGAGCAACACTCCGATGCGGAAACTACAAAACCCAAACCACCAAAAAAGAAAAATAAACCTTCTGCTGGAGGCATCTGACTCAGACAATGAAAATGAACATACGTCGGTCCACACTGCTTTGGATTGTTATCAAGCAGAACCAGTCATCAGCATGGACGCATGTCCCCTGGAATGGTGGTTGAAGCATGAAGGAACTATGACTCTTTAGCACATCTGGCACGTAAATACCTTGCAATGCCAGCTACAAAACTGCCATGCAAATAAATGTCTGTTCTCACTTTCTGGTAACATTGTAAATAAGAAAAGGGCAGCATTATCTCCTGTAAGTGTAAACAAACTTGTTTGTCTTAGCGATTGGCTGAATAAGAAGTAGAACTGAGTGGACTTGTAGGCTTTGAAGTTTTATATTTGTTTTGTTTTTGAGTGCAGTTGTGTAACAAAAAAAATCTACATTTGTAAGTTCAACTTTCATGATAAAGAGATTGCACTACAGTACATGTATTAGGTGAATTGAAAAATACTATTTCTTTTGGTTTTTACAGTGCAAACATTTGTAATAAAAAATATAAAGTGAGCACTGTACACTTTGTATTCTGTGTAATTAAAATCAATATATTTGAAAATGTAGAAAACATCCAAAAATATTTAAATAAATGTTATTCTTTGATTAACAATGTGATTAATCACAATTAACTTTTTTAATCACTTGACAGCCCCAGTTAAAACTAAAACATCACCGAAGGTTTTTTTTCCCTATTTTCCTCCTAATACACCATAGGCAGAATTTAAGTCATTTGTGCACAGCAGGTACTCATTTAGGGTCTGATTCTGCAGTGAGCTCCGCATAGCGACAGGGCTACCAAGACAGGACTCAGTGCTGCGATGGGCTCAGCATCCTCAACTCACACTGAAGTCTGGCTACACATCAGGCCAGCCTCTTCAAGAACACAATCACCCTACTATGTAACTACGTATATATGTTGTTAAGGTCCCTTTTTTGTTCGATATGAGGGAAGGGGAAGATGAAATCACCTTCAAAACAATAGGCCCCTTGCGTGTCATGTGGGCAGCTAAAATAGACATGCTTATCTACATTTTATTATAGTAATTTCACCATGACACACAAGTCTCCTCACATGTACATCCCATGTCACAGAAAAAAAAGTCATATGATCTATTCTTTCTCCCCACCCTCCATTACCAATTCTAAACATCAGTTAAAACACAAAACAGTGGCTGAAAATGAAATAGGGGACAGACCCCACATGGTCTTATACCTTATACCAGTGAATGGGTAAAGTATTTTTCTCATCTCTGAAATAGTCTAGATGAGGACACACAATCTTTTCATTTGATGATGCTGGTATCTCTTGAGCATAGAAAAAATCCCCATTAAAACACAAACCAGCAGTATTTTTGAAAACGATTACATTGAAATATATTTTGTTGCAGCTTGTTAAATTCCTGTAATGAAAATAAAGCAGGTGAATTACAGTTCTAATATTTTTCATACTTATATCCTTTTCATACCTACTACCCTTTCTCTTTAGCCAGTTCTAATGAAGCTTTAACATCAGGCTGGAAAGTTGGGAACATAGTTCCCCCCAGAAGCAAATCCATTGCTGTCTAGCACATTGACTGTCAGAGGGTCCTGTAACAAGAATTTCCTACCCCACTCCCCCTGCCAGCTCTACTTTCCCTAGCATCAATTCCTTCATTCATTCCATAATCCACAAAGCCCATACGATTACAAAAAAAAAAAAAGAGAAGAGAAGACAACGTGGTCAGGTATGACATTCCACAAACTATGAACAAATTAAGAGACAGATCCTGAGGAGCAACTAAACTGCACAGAATGCTGATCAGCATGTACACACATGTGGTGTAAAGCTCGCCGTTGCACTCCTCCAAATCTGGTGCTCTGCCAATCCCCCTTCCAAGCTTTGGTCTACACTAGGGGTATGTCTACACTATGGAATAAGGTCGAATTTATAGAAGTCGGTTTTTTAGAAATCGGTTTTATATATTCGAGTGTGTGTGTCCCCACAGAAGATGCATTAAGTGCATTAACTCGGCGGAGTGCTTCCACAGTACCGAGGCTAGAGTCGACTTCCAGAGCGTTGCACTGTGGGTAGCTATCCCACAGTTTCCGCAGTCTCCGCTGCCCATTGGAATTCTGGGTTGAGATCCCAATGCCTGATGGGGTTAAAACATTCTCGCGGGTGGTATATATTGTCAGGCCCCCGTTCCCTCCCTCCCTCCGTGAAAGCAAGGGCAGACAATCGTTTCGCGCCTTTTTTCCTGAGTTACCTGTGCAGACGCCATACCACGGCAAGCATGGAGCCCGCTCAGGTAACCGTCACCCTATGTCTCCTGGGTGCTGGCAGACGCGGTACGGCATTGCTACACAGTAGCAGCAACCCCTTGCCTTGTGGCAGCAGACGGTACAGTACGACTGGTAGCCGTCATCGTCATGTCCGAGGTGCTCCTGGCTACGGATTGCTAGCAGTCGTACTGTACCATCTTCTGCCGAGCAGCCATGAGATGTGGATGGCATGCAGTCCTTCTGCACCGTCTGCTGCCAGCCAAAGATGTAAAAGATAGATGGAGTGGATCAAAACAAGAAATAGACCAGATTTGTTCTGTATTCATTTGCTTCCCCCCCTCCCCCGTCTAGGGGACTCATTCTTCTAGGTCACACTGCTGTCACTCACAGAGAAGGTGCAGCGAGGTAAATCTAGCCATGTATCAATCAGAGGCCAGGCTAACCTCCTTGTTCCAATAAGAACAATAACTTAGGTGCACCATTTCTTATTGGAACCCTCTGTGAAATCCTGCCTGAAATACTCCTTGATGTAAAGACACCCCCTTTGTTGATTTTAGCTCCCTGAAGCCAACCCTGTAAGCCGTGTCCTCAGTCGCCCCTCCCTGCGTCAGAGCAATGGCAAACAATCGGGCATCTGAGAGTGCTGTCCAGAGCAGTCACAATGGAGCACTCTGATGGGGCTAAAACATTGTCGCGGGCGGTTCTGGGTACATATAAGCAAGGGCAGACAATCGTTTCGCGCCTTTTTTCCTGAGTTTCCTGTGCAGACGCCGTACCACGGCAAGCAAGGAGCCCGCTCAGGTAACCGTCACCCTATGTCTCCTGGGTGCTGGCAGACGCGGTACGGCTTTGCTACACAGTAGCAGCAACCCATTGCCTTCTGGCAGCAGACGGTGCAGTATGACTGGTAGCCGTCCTCATCGTGTCCGAGGTGCTCCTGGCCACGTCGGCTGGGAGCGCCTGGGCAGACATTGGCGCAGGGACTAAATTTGGAGTGACTTGACCAGGTCATTCTCTTTAGTCCTGCAGTCAGTCCTATTGAACAGTCTTATGGTGAGCAGGCAGGCAATACGGATTGCTAGCAGTCGTACTGTACCATCTTCTGCCAGGCAGGCAAGAGCTGAGGATGGCTAGCAGTCGTACTGTACCATCTTCTGCCGAGCAGCCATGAGATGTGGATGGCATGCAGTCCTTCTGCACGGTTTGCTGCCAGCCAAAGATGTAAAAGATAGATGGAGTGGATCAAAACAAGAAATAGACCAAATCTGTTTTGTACTCATTTGCCTCCTTCCCTGTCTAGGGGACCCATTCCTCTAGGTCACAGTGCAGTCACTCACAGAGAAGGTGCAGCGAGATAAATCTAGCCATGTATCAATCAGAGGCCAGGCTAACCTCCTTGTTCCAATAAGAACAATAACTTAGGTGCACCATTTCTTATTGGAACCCTCTGTGAAGTCCTGCCTGAAATACTCCTTGATGTAAGGACACCCCCTTTGTTGATTTTAGCTCCTTGAAGCCAACCCTGTAAGCCGTGTCCTCAGTTGCCCCTCCCTCCGTCAGAGCAACGGCAGACAATCGTTCCGCGCCCTTTTTCTGTGCGGACGCCATACCAAGGCAAGCATGGAGGCCGCTCAGCTCACTTTGGCAATTAGGAGCACATTAAACACCACACGCATTATCCAGCAGCATATGCAGCACCAGAACCTGGCAAAGTGATACCGGGCGAGGAGGCGACGTCAGCGCGGTCACGTGAGTGATCAGGACATGGACACAGATTTCTCTGAAAGCATGGGCCCTGCCAATGCATGCATCATGGTGCTAATGCGGCAGGTTCATGCTGTGGAACGCCGATTCTGGGCTCGGGAAACAAGCACAGACTGGTGGGACCGCATAGTGTTGCAGGTCTGGGACGATTCCCAGTGGCTGCGAAACTTTCGCATGCGTAAGGGCACTTTCATGCAACTTTGTGACTTGCTTTCCCCTGCCCTGAGGCGCATGAATACCAAGATGAGAGCAGCCCTCACAGTTGAGAAGCGAGTGGCGATAGCTCTGTGGAAGCTTGCAACGCCAGACAGCTACCGGTCAGTTGGGAATCAATTTGGACTGGGCAAATCTACTGTTGGGGCTGCTGTGATGCAAGTAGCCAACGCAATCAAAGATCTGCTGATATCAAGGGTAGTGACCCTGGGAAATGTGCAGGTCATAGTGGATGGCTTTGCTGCAATGGGATTCCCGAACTGTGGTGGGGCCATAGACGAAACCCATATCCCTATCTTGGCACTGGAGCACCAAGCCGCCGAGTACATAAACCGCAAGGGGTACTTTTCAATAGTGCTGCAAGCTCTGGTGGATCACAAGGGACGTTTCACCAACATCAACGTGGGATGGCCGGGAAAGGTACATGACGCTCGCATCTTCAGGAACTCTGGTCTGTTTCAAAAGCTGCAGGAAGGGACTTTATTCCCAGACCAGAAAATAACCCTTGGGGATGTTGAAATGCCTATATGTATCCTTGGGGACCCAGCCTACCCCTTAATGCCATGGCTCATGAAGCCATACACAGGCAGCCTGGACAGTAGTGAGGAGCTGTTCAACTACAGGCTGAGCAAGTGCAGAATGGTGGTAGAATGTGCATTTGGACGTTTAAAGGCGCGCTGGCGCAGTTTACTGACTCGCTTAGACCTCAGCAAAACCAATATTCCCACTGTTATTACTGCTTGCTGTGTGCTCCACAATATCTGTGAGAGTAAGGGGGAGACGTTTATGGCAGGGTGGGAGGTTGAGGCAAATCGCCTGGCTGCTGGTTACGGACAGCCAGACACCAGGGTGGTTAGAAGAGCACAGGAGGGCGCGGTACGCATCAGAGAAGCTTTGAAAACCAGTTTCATGACTGGCCAGGCTACGGTGTGAAAGTTCTCTTTGTTTCTCCTTGATGAAACCCCCCATCCCTTGGTTCACTCTACTTCCCTGTAACATAACCACCCGCCCCTCCTCCCTTCAATCACCGCTTGCAGAGGCAATAAAGTCATTGTTGCTTCACATTCATGCACTCTTTATTCATTCATCACACAAATAGGGGGATGACTACCAAGGTAGCCCAGGAGGGGTGGTGGAGGAGGGAAGGAAAATGCCACACAGCACTTTAAGCACAGCACTTTAAAAGTTTACAACTTTAAAATTTATTGAATGACAGCCTTCTTTTTTTTGGGCAATCCTCTGTGGTGGAGTGGCTGGTTGGCCGGAGGCCCCCCCACCGTGTTCTTGGGCGTCTGGGTGTGGAGGCTATGGAACTTGGGGAGGAGGGCGGTTGGTTACACAGGGGCTGTAGTGGCAGTCTGTGCTCCAGCTGCCTTTGCTGCAGCTCAACCATACACTGGAGCATACTGGTTTGGTCCTCCAGCAGCCTCAGCATTGAATCCTGCCTCCTCTCATCACGCTGCCGCCACATTTGAGCTTCATCCCTCTCTTCAGCCCGCCACTTACTCTCTTCAGCCCGCCACCTCTCCTCCCGGTCATTTTGTGCTTTCCTGCACTCTGACATTATTTGCCTCCACGCATTCGTCTGTGCTCTGTCAGTGTGGGAGGACAGTATGAGATCGGAGAACATGTCATCGCGAGTGCGTTTTTTTTTCTTTCTAACCTTCACTAGCCTCTGGGAAGGAGAAGATCCTGTGATCATTGAAACACATGCAGCTGGTGGAGAAAAAGAAAAGGGACAGCAGTAAAGACACATTTTATAAAACAGTGGCTACACTCTTTCACGGTAAACCTTGCTGTTAACATTACATACATAGCACATATGCTTTCGTTACAAGGTCGCATTTTGCCTCCCCCCACCGAGTGGCTACCCCCTCAACCTTCCCCCCTCCCTGTGGCTAACAGCGGGGAACATTTCTGTTTAGCCAAAGGCAAACAGCCCAGCAGGAATGGGCTCCTCTGAGTGTCCTCTGAAGAAAAGCACTCTATTTCAACCAGGTGACCATGAATTATATCTCACTCTCCTGAGGATAACACAGAAAGATAAAGAACTGATGTTGTTTGAATGCCAGCAAACATACACTGCAATGCTTTGTTCTACAATGATTCCCGAGTACGTGTTACTGGCCTGGAGTGGTAAAGTGTCCTACCATGGTGGATGGAATAAGGCTGCCCTCCCCAGAAACCTTTTGCAAAGGCTTTGGGAGTACATCTAGGAGAACCGTGAATGCCAGGGCAAAGTAATCCTTTCACATGCTTGCTTTTAAACCATGTATAGTATTTTAAAAGGTACACTCGCCAGAGGTCCCTTCTCCGCCTGCTGGGTCCAGGAGGCAGCCTTGGGTGGGTTCGGGGGGTACTGGCTCCACGTCCAGGGTGAGAAACAGTTCCTGGCTGTCGGGAAAACCGGTTTCTCCTCTTGCTTGCTGTGAGCTATCTACAACCTCATCATCATCATGATCTTCTTCGTCCCCAAAACCTGCTTCCGTATTGCCTCCATCTCCATTGAAGGAGTCAAACAACACGGCTGGGGTAGTGGTGGCTGAACCCCCTAAAATGGCATGCAGCTCATCATAGAAGCGGCATGTTTGGGGCTCTGACCCGGAGCGGCCATTCGCCTCTCTGGTTTTCTGGTAGGCTTGCCTCAGCTCCTTCAGTTTCACGCGGCACTGCTTTGGGTCCCTGTTATGGCCTCTGTCCTTCATGCCCTGGGAGATTTTGACAAAGGTTTTGGCATTTCGAAAACTGGAACGGAGTTCTGATAGCACGGATTCCTCTTCCCAAACAGCAATCAGATCCCGTAACTCCCGTTCGGTCCATGCTGGAGCTCTTTTGCGATTCTGGGACTCCATCATGGTCACCTCTGCTGATGAGCTCTGCATGGTCACCTGCAGGTTGCCATGCTGGCCAAACAGGAAATGAGATTCAAAAGTTCGCGGTTCTTTTCCTGTCTACCTGGCCAGTGCATCTGAGTTGAGAGTGCTGTCCAGAGCGGTCACAATGGAGCACTCTGGGATAGCTCCCGGAGGCCAATACCGTCGAATTGTGTCCACAGTACCCCAAAATCGAGCCGGCAAGGCCGATTTAAGCGCTAATCCATTTGTCAGGGGTGGAGTAAGGAAATCGATTTTAAGAGCCCTTTAAGTCGAAATAAAGGGCTTCATTGTGTGGATAGATGCAGGTTTACATCGATTTAATGCTGCTAAATTAGACCTAAAGTCCTAGTGTAGACCAGGGCTAGGAATTGAGGTCGAATTTAGCAGCGTTAAATCGATTTAACCATGCACCCGTCCACATGACGAAGCCCTTTTTTTCGACTAAAAGGGCTCTTAAAATCGATTTCCTTACTCCACCCCCGACAAGGCTCGCCCAAGGCTGCCTCCCGGCCCCGCCAGGCAGAAAAGGAACCTCTGGTGAGTGTACCTTTTAAAATACTACACATGGTTTAAAAGCAAGCATATTTAATGATTAATTTGCCCTGGCATTTGCGGCTCTCCTGGATGTACTCCCAAAGCCTTTGCAAAAGGTTTCTGGGGAGGGCAGCCTTATTCCATCCACCATGGTAGGACACTTTACCACTCCAGGCCAGTAACACGTACTCGGGAATCATTGTAGAACAAAGCATTGCAGTGTATGTTTGCTGGCATTCAAACAACATCCGTTCTTTATCTCTCTGTGTTATCCTCAGGAGAGTGATATCATTCATGGTCACCTGGTTGAAATAGGGTGCTTTTCTTAAGGGGACATTCAGAGGTGCCCATTCCTGCTGGGCTATTTGCCTGTGGCTGAACAGAAATGTTCCCCGCTGTTAGCGACGGGGAGGGGGAAGGGGCTAGCCACACGGTGTGGGGAGGCAAAATGCGACCTTGTCACGAAAGCACATGTGCTATGTATGTAATGTTAACAGTAAGGTTTACCATGAAAGAGTGTACCCATTGTTCTATAAACTGTGTCTTTTTAAATACCACTGTCCCTTTTTTTTTCTCCACCAGCTGCGTGTGTTTCAAGGATCTTCTCCTTCCCAGAGGCTAGCGAAGATTAGAAGGTGAAAAAACCGCACTCGTGATGAAATGTTCTCTGAGCTCATGCTGTCGTCCCACACTGACAGAGCACAGACGAATGTGTGGAGGCAGACAATGTCAGAGTGCAGGAAAGCACAAAATGACCGGGAGAAGAGGGGGCGGGCTGAAGAGAGTAAGTGGCGGGCTGAAGAGGGGCTGAAGCTGAAAGGTGGCGGCAGCGTGATGAGAGGAGGCAGGATTCAATGCTGAGGCTGCTGGAGGATCAAACTAATATGCTCCAGCGTATGGTTGAGCTGCAGGAAAGGCAGCAGGAGCACAGACCGCTGCTACAGCCCCTGTGTAACCAACCGCCCTCCTCCCCAAGTTCCATAGCCTCCTCACCAAGACGCCCAAGAATGCGGTAGGGGGGCCTCTGGCCACCCAGCCACTCCACCCCAGAGGATTGCCCAAGCAACAGAAGGCTGGCATTCGATAAGTTTTAAACTTTTAAAGTGCTGTGTGGCCTTGTCCTTCCCTCCTCCACCACCCCTCCTGGTGCTTCTCTCCTCCACCACCCCTCCTGGGCTACCTTGGTAGTTATCCCCCTATTTGTGTGATGAATGAATAAAGAATGCATGAATGTGAAGCAACAATGACTTTATTGCCTCTGCAAGCGGTGATCGAAGGGAGGAGAGGAGGGTGGTTAGCTTACAGGAAAGCAGAGTGAACCAAGGGGCGGGGGGTTTCATCAAGGAGAAACAAAGAGAACTTTCACACCGTAGCCTGGCCAGTCATGAAACTGGTTTTCAAAGCTTCTCTGATGCGTACCGCGCCCTCCTGTGCTCTTCTAACCGCCCTGGTGTCTGGCTGTCCGTAACCAGCAGCCAGGCGATTTGCCTCAACCTCCCACCCCGCCAAAAGCGTCTCCCCCTTACTCTCACAGATACTGTGGAGTGCACAGCAAGCAGTAATAACAGTGGGATAACAGTGGGAATACTGGCTGAGGTCTAACCGAGTCAGTAAACTGGGCCAGCGTGTTTTTAAACATCCAAATGCACATTCTACCACCATTCTGCACTTGCTCAGCCTGTAGTTGAACAGCTCCTCACTACTGCCCAGGCTGCCTGTGTACGGCTTCATGAGCCATGGCATTAAGGGGTAGGCTGGGTCCCCAAGGATACATATAGGCATTTCAACATCCCCAAGGGTTATTTTCTGGTCTGGGAATAAAGTCCCTTCCTGCAGCTTTTGAAACAGACCAGAGTTCCTGAAGATGCGAGCGTCATGTACCTTTCCCGGCCATCCCACGTTGATGTTGGTGAAACGTCCCTTGTGATCCACCAGTGCTTGCAGCACTATTGAAAAGTACCCCTTGCGGTTTAGGTACTTGCCAGCTTGGTGCTCCGGTGCCAAGATAGGGATATGGGTTTCGTCTATGGCCCCACCACAGTTCGGGAATCCCATTGCAGCAAAGCCATCCACTATGACCTGCACATTTCCCAGGGTCAATACCCTTGATATCAGCAGATCTTTCATTGCGTTGGCTACTTGCATCACAGCAGCCCCAACAGTAGATTTGCCCAGTCCAAATTGATTCCCGACTGACCGGTAGCTGTCTGGCATTGCAAGCTTCAAAGGGCTATTGCCACTCGCTTCTCAAGTGTGAGGGCTGCTCTCATCTTGGTATTATTGCGCCTCATGGCAGGGAAAGCACATCACAAAGTTCCATGAAAGTGCCCTTACGCATGAGAAAGTTTCACAGCCACTGGGAATCATCCCATACCTGCAACACTATGCGGTCCCACCAGTCTGTGCTTGTTTCCCAAGCCCAGAATCGGCGTTTCACCGCATGAACCTGCCCCATTAGCATCATGATGCCCACATTGCCAGGGCCTGTGCTGTGAGAGAAGTCTGTGTCCATGTCCTCATCACTCTCATCACCGCGCTGACGTCGTCTACTCGCCCGGTTTCACTTTGCCAGGTTCTGGTGCTGCATATACTGCTGGATAATGCGCGTGGTGTTTAATGTGCTCCTAATTCCCAAAGTGATCTGAGCAGGCTCCATGCTTGCCGTGGTAAGGCATCTGCACAGAAAAAAGGCGCGGAACGATTGTCTGCCGTTGCCCTGACACAGCTTACAGGGTTGGCTTACAGGGAATTAAAATCAACAAAGGGGGGGTGGCTTTGCGAGAAACTGAATGGTCCCCTCAAGGACAGAACTCAAAACTGGGTTTAGCAGGCCGTTGATTTCACGGAGGGAGGAAGGAGAAAATGAATACAAAACAAATCTGCTCTATTTCTTGTTTTGATCCACTTCATCTATCTTTATACATCTTGCTGGCAGCAGACTGTGCAGTACGACCGCTAGCCATCGTCATCTCCTGGGTGCTCGGCAGAAGACGGTGCAGTATGACTGCTGGCCATCGTCTTCTCCTGGCTGCTGATTAAAAGACAATGCACTAGGACTGCCGGTAGGACTCAATCGCCATGAGACAAAACTTAAAAGGGAAATGACCTGGCTGAGTCACTCCCATGTTTACCCAGGCGCCCCGACCTCATCGAGGTTGGTTAAAAGAGCATCCAGGACTACGTCGACAACGGCTACCAGTCATACTGCACTGTCTGCTGCCAAAAGGCAATAAACTGCTGCTGTGTAGCAATGCAGTACCGCGTCTGCCAGCACCCACGAGACATACGGTGATGGTTAGCTGAGCGGCCTCCATGCTTGCCGTGGTATGGCATCTGCAAAGGTAACTCAAGAAAAAAGGCACAAAACGATTGTCTGCCCTTGCTTTCACGGAAGGAGGGAGGGAAGGAGGGCCTGACGATATGTACCCAGAACCACCCGCGACAATGTTTTAGCCCCATCAGGCATTGGGATTTCTACCCAGAATTCAAATGGGCGGCGGAGACTGCGAAAACTGTGGGATAGCTACCCACAGTGCAACGCTCTGGAAGTCGACGGTTGCCTTGATACTATGGACGCACTCCGCCGACTACATGCACTTAGAGCATTTGTGTGGGGACACACACAATCGACTGTACAAAAACGCTTTCTACAAAACCGACTTCTATAAATTCGACCTAATTTCGTAGTGTAGACATACCCCAAGTTACAGCGGCCTTCAAGCTGATCTAATTTAAGTCTGCACAGAAGGGGACAAAAGGATTGGTGTGGTGTAAGGGTCACCTAGCTATGCTTCCTCTTCTGCTATTCTGGCAGCAAGGAAAGAGCCCCTACACTGGCTTTACATCATCAGAAAACTGTCCTTACATTGGTGTGATCCTCCTTGAGATGCTTATGCCAGCTTTATGACCAGAGGATTTTTGGGTCAGAGTCCACTAGTGGTGCAAGACCAGCTGCTGCACTATACCAGAGAACCTGGCTCACAGAGTCTTTTTTTCTTTGGGTCTGCCTAATTACTTCAGACTGTCAATGAACTGACTGTTTTAAAAGTCTGAGAGAATTTGTTTGCTAGTCATGTTTTAATTAGCAAAAAATTCCTCCAATCCCTGAAAACTCACAGCAAACAAACACTGTTCGAACTGGGGTATGAACCTCCCATGTGCAAATACATGTCCATGAATGAACGTCATCATACCCTGTCTACTGGCCTTCAAACAGCGTCCAGGCAACTGGCTTATGCTGAAGAAACAAATATGATTACTGAATTTTAGGGACCCAGGAGAATGCTGTAGCTGGGAAAGAATACATCAATTTAGATCACTTCTTAGTTCTTCAAGGGCCAGAACAGGGAAGGATTTCTGAGACCATGGCTACATCTGGATTACAACTGAAAATTAAGGCTGGACATGGTTTTCTGGAGGCCTGAAGAGGGTTAGGATGGGCATGAGTTTTTAACACTGGGCAGCAGGACTGGGAAAAAAAATCACTGGGGCAGATCCTCCACTGGTGCAATTTGTCTTGGCTCTATTGAAGTAATTGGAACTATAGCAATTAATACCAGCTGAGGTTTTGCCGCCATTATGTCCTATCATCATGATATCTGAATAGACACAAACCTCATGATATCATGGCTAGAGCTGGCTGAAAGTGTTTCCTCTGGAAGTTTTTCAAGGAAAAGTGTTTTTCATTACAACTTTTTGCAGCGTTTGTAATTTTCTGATTTTCAACTACATGAAATAAAAGATTTTATTACCAAGAAACAAAACTGTTAACTCCATTAAATTCCAATCAAAATGAAAATGTTTCACTTCCAATAATTTTCTTTAAAAAAAATCAAAATTCTGAAAAAAAATTCAAATTTTTAAAAAATAATCTCCTTTAGTTTGAAAGTTTCCATAGAAAATAATTAGTATTTTCTGACCAGCTCTAATCATGAAGTTGTGTCAGCGATGAATGTACTTGGGATTCTTTTCCAATAAAGTGTAACAGCCTCATCAAAATCAGCTCTGCTGTAAATCAAAATGAGTAGCTCTGTTTTTAATAATAAACCGTAAGAGTTTGTGAAGGGAAAACTACAAGCTAAGCCCAGACTTAATATCAGAAAAATAATTCAGATACTTGTTTAATTATTATTTTTTCAAGCTCACATCTACAGCTTGTAGCTTTTGTAAAAAAACCAGACCAAAGGAAAAACACATTCTTACCATATGACACATTCATAGGATCCTGAGTCTTCTAAAATTGCAGGCATAAACCAAAGCAAGTTCTCATGCTGATGTATTCTGGAAAGTTTCACTTGAGTTACAGGCATTTTTCTCCCACTTTTATACCAAGTCAAGCTGTAATTCATGTGCTGAAGAGCCAGTGTTTTATCTAACAAACAATCAATAGTAAGAGGTTCTCCTACCAGTACAGATACCAAACTTTGACTGTGCAGCACATCATGTACCATGCATTCCTCTAAAAAACATGGAGACAAAATTTAAAAAAGACATGAGTATAGAACTATGGAGACAAATTGTCTATTTCTTTAACAGGTTTTCAATATTCATCCTTAAATACTCTTGTGGGACAGGCAACTCCAGCATCTACAAACTAAATGATATTCGATAACTATACACAAAAATTCTGTTAGTGAAATTCTAATCATAAAGAAGGCAGAGAGTTCCCCAGCAATCTGAAATCTGACTATTTTATGTGAAGGAATTAGGAGAATATCATTAGAAACTGTCAGCTTCAATGTGATAGCCAAATCCCAGTTTAAGTAATTATATTTTGCCTATCTAGAATTCCCCACACTGAGTTTAGATTGCATATTTTGTTTCACCTCCCTTCCCGCACCGAGTTGAAATTTCAAAAGCACTAAATAGCAACTTATCTCTGCTCTCATTGAAGACAAGGGGAGCTTACCATTGGCTTTGATGAGAGTAGAGTTAGGCTAATAGAGAGTACTTTTGGAAAATCTCACCCTACATTGTTTTGTAGCAGTACTGTCCAGTCTTCAATTGTTCCATCAGCCCATGCAATAAATGACTAGTTTAGCCAGCATCAACTCTCACTCTGAAATATACTGAAAGCAAGAGGAGCATGCCAACTTCCAGGAAACAGTAATTGTTCTTTACCTGACTTTTTCCATCCCAATGTGCAAATACCTGATCACAACATACTGGTACAAAGGTCCTTCTACATTCTCCAAGTCTGCACATTGGGGGAGAGTGGAAAACAAGGAGAATTTTATGGAGCTGTCATTTCCAACTTCTGCTACTCTGTCCCCTGCTTGTATGAGCTTTCTGCTGCTTTGCTGTCAATGGCAGCATGGAATTAACAGATACATGGGGACTTGATATTGTAAAATAATTTGTCAGCCTAATCCTGCCCAGATCTGGAACAATAAGAAGGTGTATACATTGTAGGATTATATAGAGACACTGAAAGATGTACAAATATAAGTCTTGAGAATTCTCCACACTGAAAATATCAAATGTGTATCAAATCTAGGATATTCAATACTTTTTACAGTGCTCATTTAAAAATGCCTAGGTTTGGAAAGCACACATAATGCACTGACAAACTTCACACCAAAGCAACTTAAGATCACAAATAAAAGCCACACCATTTTATAATGAAAATACAACACACCCTAAATATATAGAGTTCAGACTAGCGTCTCTACTGGTCATACTAATCTCTGTTCTTAAATAGCTGTTTTCAGGTATCTGAGAAGTAAGTTACTTTAATACATGTGTGTGAAAAGAGCGCATTTCAGAGGAAGTAATTAAGAAACCATCTGATCAACTTACCTGCCTTCACTGAAGAGATAAACACTAGGATTATACTGCAGGTAATCACAGCTGTAGCCATTATGTTTTACTAGAGGGAAAAAAATAGATTCAGTATTGTCTCTCTCAAAGTAGTACAACTCAGAGCAGAACAAAAATTACAAGCGTCCACACTGTAACTTGTATTTTTATAGATCTTTTTGTACACAAGGACCTCATAAGAATGGCCATACTGGGTCAGACCAATGGTCCATATAGCCTGGTATCCTGTCTTCTGACAGTGGCCAGTGCCAGATGCTTCAAAGGTAATTAATAAAACAGGGCAATTATCGAGTGATCTATCCCCGTTGTCTGGTCCCAGCGTCTAGAAGTCAGAGGCTTAGGGATACCCAGAGCGTGGGGTTGCGTCCCTGATTATCTTGGCTAATAGCCATTGATGGAGCTATCTTCCATGAACTTAACTAGTTCTTTTTTTAACCTAGTTATACTTTTGACCTTCATAACATATCCTGGCAATGGGTGTCACGCTGTCTGGAGCGGCTCACGAGGGCTTACCACAGGGCAGACTGTCAAAAACAGGGCAGACTAGCGGTGTATTCTATAATTAGATTTCACCAACCCAGTAACCAATGTGAACTCCTGGTGTAACAGTCTTACCATGGAGTCACAGACAGTCCCCTTAGACTCTCCAGTCTATCTTGCCACCGAGGCAAGCTGGACTCAGTGATAAATGGTCACACCAAAAATCACACAATATTCAGGTTGCTTCCATTTCCAAGAGACCAACACTTACCCCAGATCAGTTGGTACCCAGGAGCTTACATCAATGACAATGCCTGTAACCAATCCTGTAATAAACTATCTAAAGGTTTATTGAACTAGGGAAAAGAAATAAGAGTTATTTACAGGTTAAAGCAAGCAAATATATACACACAAATGAGTTATCTAAATCACTAGAGTGACAGAGTTGTAGAGATCTGTCAATTCAAAGTATCTTGGGATACCTGCCTCAGTCTCTGGCCCTCTCAGCGTTCAAACAGCAAAGAGAGAGATGGACAAATTTCCTCTGATTTTATTTCCTTCATTCAGTTTTCAAGTCCATAGGATAAGCTTCCTTGCACACAGCTTTTCCTAGGTGTGATAGGGCCATTAACCAATCCTTTGTATTGCGATGTTCCTTGATGGCTCATCTTTATTTTGATAGTCCTTCTGGATGGCTGCGGGGTGGGGGACATGATTCCCATACCTGGGTTCAGAACAAACATTTTCAAAGTTATAAAGCAAAACTTACATATTTTTTGTAGCATGGAATACAGCCATTAAAAGTTAGATTCATGCAAGCAGCACCTTACAAGCATTTCAGAGAGTCTAAACACTACATTCTTATAAGACTAATTTTGAGCAAAACTAACACACAGGTAAACTAATCCAGTCTCCAGCTATGAGTCTGTTAGTTCTTAGCTAATGCCTGCAGTCTTGGCAAGCACTGGCACCTGGTTTGCCAGCATCACAACGAGTTCCACAGGTTTTCTGTGCATTGTGTGAAGAAATACTTCCTTTCGTTTGTTTTAAACCTGCTGCCTACTAATTTCATTGGGAGACCCTGGTTCTTGTGTTATATGAAGGGGTAAACGACACTTCACTTTCTCCACTCCATTCATGATTTTATAAATTTCTATTGTTTCCCCTCTTAGTTGACTCATTTCTAAGATAAACAGAATCCGTTTTTTTAATCTCTCCTCAAAAGGAAGCTGTTCCATACCCCTAATCATTTTTATTGTTCTTCTCTGTACCTTTTCTGAGATGCGGCGACTAGAACTAGATGCAGCATTCAAGGTGTGGCCATACCATGGATTCGTATAGTGGCATTGTATTTTCTGTCTTAATTATCCCTTTCCTAACGGTTTCTAATACTGTCAGCTTTTTTACTACTGCTGCACATTGAGCATTTATTTTCAGAGAACTATTCATGTTGATTCCAAGATCACTTTCTTTAGTAGTAACAGCTCATTTAGATCCCAGCATTTTAGTTTAGTATAGTTTGGATTATGTTTTCCAACATGCATTACTTTGCACTTATCAACACTGAATTTCATTTGCCATTTTGTTGCCCAATCACTCAGTTTATGAGATCCCTTTATAACTCTTCACAGTCTGCTTTGGACTTAACTAACTTGCGTAATTTTGTATCATCTACAAACTTTGCCACTTCACTGTTTACTTCCCTTTCCAGATCATCTATGAATATGTTGACTAGCACAGATCCCAACACAGATCCTTATGGATAACCACTTTCCATTGTGAAAACTGACCATTTATTTCTAGCCTTTCGTTTCCTAGCTTTTAATCAGTTACTGATCCACGAAAGAACCTTCCCTCTTACCCCATGACTGCTTACTTTGCTTGAGAGTCTTTGGTGTGGGACCTTGTCAAAAGCTTTCTGAAAGTCCAAGTACACTATATCAACTGGATCACACTTGTCCACATGCTTGTAACACCCTCAAAGAGTGCTAACAGATTGGTGAGGCATGATTTCCCTTTACAAAAGTCATGTTGATGCTTCCCCAATATATCGTGTTCACCTATGTGTCTGATTATTCCATTTTTTACAATAGTTTCAACCAATCTGCCTGATCCTCAAGTTAGGCCTATGGTACGTCTACACTGCAACATAAGCCCATACTAGCGCTCAGGGTCAAGCCTAACCTACCTTGCGTCTACACTGCAATTCCGCTAACCCAGGACTCAGACCCAGGGTCCCAGGACCCTGCAAGGCAACAGGGTTCGAGCTCAAGTCAAGCTGGGATCCATTGTTTGAGCCCTATGGCTTTGCAGTGTAGACACAGCCCCACTTGCCCATGTCCAGTAGTTTGCCAGAAGTAACCCACAATTCCATGGGACATCTTCCTTACTTCTCTCTATCCCAACAAGCTCCAATCCACTCTATTGAAACCAGAAACTACTCCCTCCTTGGCGTATGGCAGCAGCTCAGGTCATTAACCCATTCTCTTCTGATCACTGATCTGCAGCCACACTATCGGAGAGCCTCCTGGGTTTGCAATGGAGATTGAACTGAAAGAACCTTTTCCAAAGCGCACTGCTTCATGGTCATGGGAGCACAGCCAAATTTTGGTCAATCTCTGGTGCAAGGTCAGTAAAACTGTGGACTTCAGCAAAAGCACCAGGAATGACCATGTGTACTGTTACGAATTACACCTTGTAGGACACGCACACAAGTGCTACGAATTACACCTGGTAGGACACGCACACAAGTGCTACGAATTACACCTGATAGGACACGCACACCAGTGCTGCGAATTATACCTGATAGGACACGCACACAACTGCTGCGAATTATACCTGATAGGACACGCACACCAGTGCTGCGAATTATACCTGATAGGTCACGCACAGTTCGAATCTAGGCTGAGGCACAGAAACAAAGTCCACAACTGCAGAGTTCCCAAAAGACACTAAGTTTATTACGCTCGAGCGTGGTGCCCCCCTGCTAGCCAGGAGGGGACCCTGAATGCAGATTATACAAAGGTTATATACCTTTTAGCAAAGCATGTTGCCCTCGTGCATCGGAAACCTTAGCCAATAAACAAACCCTTGTCTTATCTACCACCTATCCCTGCTTGGTGCATTCCTTGTGCTATACCAGTATGTTAATTACACAGCATGGTCCTAAAGCCATGCATCAGTAACTTTTATATCAGGATGGGAGGCCTCACATCAAGGCCAAGAGACAGGGAGTTAGAGACTGACAAAAACCAGATACTGGGAGTCAAGGCAGGCTGGAGACAAGGAGAAGGATTTTCACAGGGATTCAATATCTAAGGATTACTCCTCCTGGTGTATGATGTGCTGGCATTTAAACAATGGTGGGCCCCAAACCAAAATAGAGTCACATGTGCTAACTTTTCCTTCACAGTACCAGCAGATAGCTAAAAAGCTGACAGCTCTGCAGATTTTCCAGACTGGTGATCAGTGCAGGGAATGTATTAAGAGGCTGAAGAACAAGTACTGGAAGACGAGGGACAAGAACTGCACCTCGGGTAACTCACCAACAACATGTCCATTTTATGACGACTGTGCCCAGCATGGAGGCAACTGTGCTTCATAATGACCTGGTCAGCTAGGATAGCGGCCAATGACCTCCATGCATGGGGTCTGATGGGAGCCAGAAGCAGGCTCCCAATGAGGAGCATGAAGTGACAGTTTTAATGGAACTGTGGACCAGGATTAACAAGAGCAGATTGTGGACCAGGATTAACAGCAAATTCTTGGTCCCTACTCAGCAGGGCTGTTTGATCCCCCCCCACACAGCCGAGCTTGTAACAAACCTGGTGGAGGCAGAAGCCACCTCAAAGCCCGGTAAGTGCATAAGGCAAATTTACAGTTTATTATTACAGTAATGGGAAGGATTTCTGCTGTAAGAAACAATGCAATAATGACAAGTCCCGGCTAGCAGCATGGCCACTAAGGGCAGACTGCATCACATTGCCTACGTGACTCCCTTCTTCTTCGCCCTCTCCTCCCCGCATGTGGCATTCAAAATGGCAATTTGGAATTTCAAACATTCATAAACAGCTGTAAAGGTCATTTTAACTGTTAAGTCACACATGTTTGTCAGGGTCAGTCATGTTTTCCTTTCAGTAATAAGAAATTTGCCACTCTGTAATCACTCCTCCTAGGTCTATGGAGCCACCTGTGAACAGTGAACTGAGTGTGTGTGTTTGGGAAACAGTATTTTATTTCCAAATCTAGTCCATTTCAGTTAGAAGTAGTCCATACAGTCAGCGGTTCACAAAATCAGGTCTCCAAGTGTCAGTTTTTTCCCCTAGTGCCAACCTAGAGTGGAAGAAACCTATGGATTTCGACATGTTTGTTGGAGCAATAACAGAGTAAGCCACATGTGACCTAATGCAGCCTCGTGTTAATTCCCTCATGGATTCTGACCCAATCCTGGCTGCTGATAGCTGCAAACTTTTCCGGAAGCAGCAACTCCAGATAGTCAGTCATACTGCAGGGGAGGGTGTATTTTCCAGGCCCCCATGGACAGCTGACTAGTTCACTCCACTCACACAAACATCCTATTTTGTCACTATACATTAGAATACTTCAGCTGCACACACGGCAGATTTCCCTGCAGTCAGGGAATAACATTTCCCTCTGCCAATAAGGGCACCACAAGAACAGTTTAGAAAAGTTCTAATATAGGGTTAGAAAACAATGTAGACAAGCAACAGGGTTCCCTAACATGGGTCAGCTGACTCAAGTCCCACTAACCCTGGGCTTACACTGCAATGTAGACATACCCCTACTGGGCTGTAATTGCCAGGATCACTTTTGGAGCCCTCTCCCTTTTATTTATTTTTTTTTAAATAACATTACATTAGCTATTCTCCAGTCATTTGGTAAGAGGCTGCTTTAAGTGATAGGTACACACCGCACTCTCGGCATCCACAGAAATGACGCAAGATTGATAGTGATTGCCTTGTTATCTCTGCTAACTCTGGAAAACGCTGTAGAATGGCAGGTGAATCCCAAAACTCTCCAAGTTAATTCACACTCACTTGTACAAAACGGTGTATGGGGCAAGCTGTGCTTTAGCTTTGCGGCCAAACATAGGGATTACCTCCAGAGGGAGCACTTGCTCTGATAACATATTCACTTGTTTCACATCCAATACCCAAACTGCTTTCATAAATGACGGTCCGGGCTATGTGAACCTTGGGCCTCATTGAGCTGGTCTGGCAACATTCTCCTCAGTGTCTTCAGTTTGTCTGCTGTTTTCTTGAACACTCTTTGTAAAAATGCATTCTGCTCTGCATCGTCACCAGCCCTGGAGCACTCACGGAGTTGGCGCCTAAGGTGCCACTTTCGATGTGATCAGTGGGGGGAGTGGCCGCTCCCCCTCCAACTCCCTCACCTACACTACCCCACCTCTAGGAGCCACAGGGACCTGCCCGATGCTTCCTGGGAGCTGCCCCAGGTAAGCACTGCCAGGACTCCCCACCTCCGCCCCTGGCAGGTCCCTCTGGTTCTTAGGGGCGGGGTGGGCACCCACTACGGTGGCCCACAAGAGCCTCCTGCCCGATTCCAGGGCCTGTCAGGGGGCAGGGATCCCGGGGGTAGGGTGGGGCGTCAAGGAACATGAGGGGTTGGATGGGGCAGAAGTCCTGCAGGGCGGGGTAGGCTATGACCCCCTCGTGGGGTGAGGAGGGAACCGGTGGTTAAGGTTTTGGCAGCTCATCACTGAGTAAGTGTCAGGTGAAATCTCCATTTCACTGTCAATGAACTTGCAGTAGCCACTTACATGTTCAGCGTGGCAAAGAACTGCTTCAACCACCCATTCCATCATGTCGCTATTGGTTCTGGACAGAGGCAGTCGGTCAGGATTAGGCTGTTTTTTTCTTGCAAAGAAAGCCTTGAAACACAGTTTGCGAGCGGGCCAGTGCTTAAACATTTTTTTCACTGCAGCAGTGAATTTATCAATTTTAGAAAAATGAACATGCCACTGATTGCTAGCCAGACTCACAATATGATTATGTTTGTCATCCGTTGACTTGTCAAACATAATGCAAGCAGAAGCAGCTTTTTTCATACGTTCTTTCAGCTCCTCTCTGTGGACTTCAAACGCTTTGGGTAAGTAATCTTGGCGAAGCTTGTTAGCAGAAGGAAGAGCACCTGTGTTTGGAACTGGTTGCTGAATAGCTACAGTAGGCCTGGGACCTAATTCACCACCATACTAAACTAACCTTGATTAGCCTTGGGTGAAACTCAGGGATTTCACCATTAAAAGTAAGAAAAAATTGTTCTGCTGCTAATAAGGTACCCCCACCTCAGGAATGCCCCTAACAAGAGTTATAACACCCAGGGTTGTAAAGTAGAGACACCCCCAGGCACTGGAAAGTTTAGGGAGGATACCAAAAGACTCAGCAAATGGTAAATTTGATAAAATAAGCCAGTGAATTTATGCTGCCCACTGCACAAAAAGAGGTGGTCATAAATAAGTTATAATTTGTGCATGAGAGATAAAATGTAAGAAATATTTAAGCAGGGAGGAGGACACATAGGTGCCAGTGCATGATCGGTTAAATTTTGAATAATGTGGTTAAATAGGTTGTTTTGAATAATTGGTGAAATAGGGGTACTGAATAATGTGACAGGAGGTAGCTAGTGTTATCTATATAATGTAAATAAAAAGCAATGCTCTTTGGCAGTGGTTTTCAAACTTTTTTTCTGGGGACCCAGCTGAAGAAAATTGTTGATGCCCGTGACCCGATGGAACTGGGGATGAGGGATTTAGGGTGTGGGAGGGGCTCAGGGCTGGGACAGAGGGTTGGGGTGAGGGCTGCGGGAGGGGGTCAGGGCTCTGGGCTGGAGACAGGGATGAGGGGTTTGGGGTGCACGAGGGGCTCTGGGGATGAGGGGATTGGGGTGCACGAGGGGCTCCAGGTTTGGGGGGCAAGTAAAGTAAGCTAATTAAAATCAAAACTGCAGTGGAAGCCTAATATTGCAGGATCCGCAATTTCCAAAATATTGTAAATGAAGTAGGGCCTTACTTATTGTTGTTTAATTTATCGATTTGTTCCAAAACCTCCTCTATTTACACCTCAATCTGGGACAGTGCCTCAGATTTGTCACTGAAAAAGAATTGCTCAGGTGTGCGAATTTCCCTCACATCCGAGTCTACAGTGAAGACCAACACAAAGAATTCATTTACTTTCTCTGAAACACAATGTGTTCTTTGATTACTCCCGTACTAGCACCTTGATCATCCAGTGGCCCCACTAAGCTTCTGATGTACTTTAAAAAATTGCTGTTAAGTTTGTGTGTGTTTTGCTAGTTGCTCTTTAAATTCTTTTTTGGCCTGCTCAATTATACTTTTTACACTTGACTTGCCAAGACTATGTTCCTTTCCATTTTCCTCAGTAGGATATGACTTCCAATTTTTAAATGACACCCTTTTTGCCTCTAACCACCTGCTGTTTAGCCATGGCGGCATTTTTTGGCCCTCTTACTGTTTTGTTTTTCCATTTGGGATATACATTTAATTTGAGCCTCTATTATGGTGTCTTTAAAAAGCTTCCATGCAGCTTGCCAGCATTTCATTCTTGTGACTGTTCCTTTTAATTTCCATTTAACACTCTTCCTCGTTTTTGAATAGTTACCCTTTTTGAAGTTAAATGATAGCGAGGTGAGTTTCTTTGGTATTTTCCCCCCTACAAGGATGTTAAATTTAATTACATAATGGTCACTATTATTGAGCAGTTCTGCTACATTCACCTCTTCGACCAGATCCTGTGCTCCACTTAAGACTCAATCAAAAATTGCCTCTCTCCTTGTGGGTTCCAGCACTAGCTGCTCCAAGAAGCAATCATTAATGGGGTCTAGAAATTTTATCTCTGCATCCCGTTCTAAGGTGACACGTACCCAGTCAATATGGGAGTAGTTGAAATGCCCCCTTATTACTGCGTTTACTGTTTTTGTAGCCTCTCTCGCCTCCCTGAGCATTTCAAAATCACCATCACCATCCTGGTCAGGTGGTTTGTAGTTTATTCCTACTGATATACTCTTATTATTCAAGCTTGGAATTACTATCCATAGAGATTCTATGATACAGTTTATTTACTTTAAGATTTTTACTATATTTGACTCTGCCTTCTTTTGCATATAGTGCCACTCTCCCGCCAGAGCAACCTATTCTATCATTTCTGTATATTTTGTATCCTGATATTACCATGTCTCATTGATTATCATTGTTCAATCAAGTTTCTGTGATGCCTATTATATCAATATCCTTATTTAATAGCAGGCACTCAAGTTCACCCACTTAGTATTTAGACTTTAGCATTTGTATATGAGCACCTATACATCTGTCAATATTTAGTTGTCTGGCTTCATGTGATGCAATTGAATGGGACTCTTTCATTTGACTGTTTCTTTTCAGTTCCTACTTGATCAACTTCTATCCTCTCCTTTTTACTAGGACACAGAGTATTCTCTTTAGTAAATTTCCCCCGTAAAGGATGTCTCGCTCCTAAATGTGTGCTCCTCTGTACTTGTCGGCTTTCCCCCAACCCTTAGTTTAAAAACTCCTCTACAACCTTTTTAATTGTGTGTGTCAGCAGTCTGGTTCCATTTTGGTTTAGGTGGAACCCATCCTTTCTGTATAGGCTTCTCTTTTTCCAAAAGGTTTCCCAGGTCCTAATAAACCTAAGCTCCTCCTCCCTACACCATCATCTCTAACACACATTGATACTCTGCAATTCTACCTATCTAACTGGCCTGGGTGTGGAACCAGAAGCATTTCAGAGAATTCCACCATGGAGGTCCTGATCTTTAATCTCTTACCTAGCAGCCTAAATTTGGCCATTAGGACCTCTCTCCTACTTTCCCTGTGTCATTGGTATCTATGTGTATCACGACCATCTGCTCCTTCCCATTACTGCACATAAGTTTGCCTAGATGTCTTGAGAGGTCCGCAACCTTCGCAACCAGCCTGTAATTCACCGTGCAGTTCTCCCAATCACCAAACCCAACTCTCTATATTTCTAATATTCTCAAAGTATGTTATAGACTATGCAATGTATGTGTGTATTTATTCCCTATAGATACACATAGGGCTCACTACACCCACTCTCAGTATGTTGTCATCTGCCATTTCCGGTCTACAATAATTTTGTAGCAGTAATACATACAACTATTTTTTTTAAGAAGCTGAAGAATACCTTCTATTGAAACTACAGAAAACTTTAGAGTGTGCATAAGACAAGTTGAAATTTGAGAACAACACTGGCTTGCAATCTTAGTCCTAGAGCTGGTTAAATAATGAAAATAATTTCTATTTCCCACCAAAATTTCAACCTTTTTGGAAATTTTCAGACCAGTTCTGACTATTCCTATGAATAGTATGAGGGGAATATTTCAAAAATTTCTTGCTCAAAAAAAAATCTCTGAAATACAGTGCCCTAAGACACGATGTGGGGGTGTTGCATTACTGAATAAAAGACTCACCAACATGTGTCTTAACATAGTCATCTTCCAGTCAAGTACTGACCAACCCCGACTCCGGCTAAGTTTATAAATTATAACAAGAATCACAAACCTAGCAGAAATGGACACAAGAATATTGATCACAAAAGGACAAATTAAACAGACACGCACAATGGCTGAAGCCCTCACGATGGAGACACAATTTCTTTTCAAAAATTATTTTGGTTTGCAATTAGCAATTCTTGAATTATTTCACATATTAAATTTCACACTAAAATGTAAAGGCAATGTTGATGTAAAGAAAATAAAAATGTATTTCTTTCAAGGAATTGTTCACTGCCTTTTGTCTGTTTTCTAGTTTTTTATATTGGAAATGCATGAGTGAAGAACAGTTAATATATGTTCAAATGTAAGCACATTGCACCAGCATTTCAAAAAAAAAAATTCCATGCAAGTGTAAAATTTTTATTTGAGTGAGAAACCAGGGATACCAGAATGAGAAATCAGCAGAATTAGCATTCAAAATGTATAAATCCTAATACTGCATTTATCAATCTTAGTTCTAAGCAGAGAAAATGAAGGGTCAATTTATATATAGCCACATGCGGCTCTTCAGAAGTTAATATGCGGCTCCTTGTATAGGCACCAACTCTGGGGCTGGAGCTACAGGTGCCAACTTTCCAGTGTGCCGGGGGGGGTGCTCGCTGCTCAACCCCTGGCTCTGCCACAGGCCCTGCCCCCAATCCACCCCTTCCCATCTCCTCCCGAGTTTTCCATGCCCTCGCTTCTCCCCCCCACCCCCAAGCTGCTTGCATGCCACAAAACAGCTGATGGGGAGGTGTGGGAAGGAGAGGGAGGTGCTGATCAGCAGGGCTGCCAGTAGGTGGGAGGCACTGGGAGTGCAGGGGAGGGGGACGGGACTGGTACAGGGCTGCTGACGTATTACTGTGCTCTTTGGCAATGTACATTGGTAAATTCTGGCTCCTTCTCAGGTTCAGGTTGACCACCCCGATATAGCTCTTTTATTACAAAACAATTTCTGTTGGCCAGGGCCCAAGTAGCACAAACTTATCATTGCTCTGCATCGTATTGCCCAATCGCTTCTGGATTAGCCTTTATTTACCGCTCTTACATGTAAAGAGCATGACAGATTTTTCAAATGAACCCTTAAACACCAGAATGCCTGTTCCCTACCATTCCCCATTGTGGTCCCAGTACACCAGCATCAGTTTTCTGAACTCTCTCCCCATCAGGTGTTACTTTCATCATCACACCAGCGTTCAATGCAAATGATGTGCAACAATGAAGCCATTCTCATGAATTCCTGCAGCTAGTTTACCCCAGCCCTCAAAATATACCACATAAACCTCTCCAAGCCGGCCCACTCAACTTCTGCGCTGCATGGAGGAAAGAAAGTTTCCCACCGTAGGGACTTCGGGTTTACTACTCTTACTACCATTAAGAACACGATTCAAGCTAAATTAGAGAATCTAGATCCCTACTTTTATTCCCCTTTGCCCCAGAATCTCCCTTGCTGGCCAGATCCCCCAGAAATACTCCTTCCAGTGTGCTTCTTTCCTAGTCCTTTCTCCATCTTCCTCCTGTAACTCTCAAATGCAGGTTCCTCCATTCCTGGTCCCTCTCCAAACCCCTAAATCTAGGCTGCTCTTTATTCAGCTTTCAAAAACAGAACAAAAATTCCTTAGATTTCATAACAAACACATACAGATTTAGCCACACAGGGATATCTTTAGAAGTTTGAGTGAATGAAGAAAGAGCTCTTCTCTGGAATGGACATTTCAACCTGAATTCTGTTTTTTCATAGTAGTTCATGCTATAGAATTTATGTGTAAGAACTTTTGTCAGTTTGGCAAAGCCCTCATAGCTCACCTGATTTGTGAAATAAATTCATGTTGGAAATACTAGTTGCTCCTATATATTAAATTAGGAACTCTATATTCCCATCCACCTATGAATATTAAATAGAGAACAAGCTGAACAATTATTTTGCATATTAATAACATTCTTTAAAAGAAGCTCATAAGTGGTCTGTGAGCAGAGATGTAAATTTAAAACTACCTAAAATTAGTCCTGTTTTAGGGAACAGGAAGGAAACTGTTGCATGTTAACTCATTAAGATGAAAAATGTATTTTGTACCCAAAAAAGTAATGGTTAGGCCTCTATATAACTTCCCACCTTGACAACCTAAAACTAAGGCATACGCTTAACAAATAAAGTGGATCAAATAGGGATCAAAGTGAAGTGGATCAAAAATCACCTCTCCTGTAACTCTCTCACCTCTAACCAAGAGAGCATTGGGTTATAGCTATGGGAAGTTCCGTCCAAACAGACCCTTCCCAAATGGTACTTAATGTGCGTGCAGTCAGAAGGTGGGAGAGTCCACACTGTAAGGCTGTTGGAAAGATGAAAGATTTTCTCACTGTTTTGAAGCAGATAATATCCATTATTTAATATCTTGGAATAGGAGTAGTTTTAACAGACTTTGCAGAGTGTATACAATGCACTTAATGACTTGCAATTTTACTTTCTGTAATTTGTCTTTGTGGTTTTAAAATATAATTTTACACACACACACACACACTTTATAATAAAATAAAATATTTAACACTTTGACAGATTGGTCTATTTAAGAAAGGATTGCAATTTTATCATCATCTGGGACCTTTGGGGAAAAAAATTTTAGGGAACTGCATGAAAAAAATTATTTTCCATCTCTCCTTCATGTCTGTATTAAAGATAGAATAGAGCAGTGCTCAAAAAGGGAGAGTGGGATTCCTGTTTGTTCTCCTCTCCAAGAGCAGAGAGACATTTCCACTTTTACACCCTTACCTGCACTGAAAATTCCTTCTTTTGTGAGTGTATGACTATAATAGGTTGCCAAAAACATATGAGGTGTGGGGTCTACACAAACTCTGTCAAAAGCGCACTCTCTTACCTAAGTCTGATCCTGTGTTTGTTCAGTTTTGTTTATTGACTGCAATCACATACATTAGTTTTTAATGCTTTTTATACCAGCAGAGCCATGCTGGATTCTGCCTCTATCTGTAAGCGGTGGAATAGTCCCGCTATCGTGGGGAACTTTCCTGGCTTCTGCACTACCCCAGTGAAGTGGGCTAGCGAAAGGATCTGAGTCCTCGCTCCCACTTCCTTTACCCAATGGCCTCCCTGCCCTTGAGGACTCCCCTTCCACTCTCCTGTCTGGCAGAGTCCTCGTAACTCCAACAAGGCTGGGCCCAGGATTCCTGGGGGACTCGACCACAGCAGGGTTGGGGGTCACCTAGGACAGGGGCTAGGGTGTCCCCACTCCGGGGTACTCTCTCTGCACTGGGCACTTCTCTGACCCACTGACCATTACATACAAGTTAAAGCAAATGCAAGTTATTTAATCAACAATTAATTTTAAAAAGAATAAGGAAAAATGGGAAAGGAAACACATCAACCCGCTCTGTGGCAGGGAACAACACAAACAGTGTCTCTGGAATGTCAGGGCAGTTCACAGTCTGTTCCTTGTAAGTCCCAGGCCTTCTTCTGAGGCCCTGGCTGTGCTGCAGGGATGCTGTGGGTTGGACACTTGCTCTGGTGGTGGCCACGCGCTCTCAGACTCTAAGTGGTAGGACCCTTCTTCCCAGTGTCGCCCCGTCGGGGTTACAATCCAAGCCTGGCCTGCAGAGTCTCTTGGCTGAGGTGTCTCCCTGTGCTGGGCCCGCTGCCCAGGGTCCCCCTCACTCTCCCCAGCTGCTCACCGCACCCAGCTCCGGACTGCTCCAGCCCCAGCTCCACGTCCACCACTCGGTCTCTGCACTGCTGCTGCTCTGCCTCCAGCTCCCTGGGCTGCTTCTTTGGCCCCTCTGCCTCCGGTTGCTGCAGCTCTGCTCCCAGAACAGGTCTGCTCTGCAGGCTGCTTCTGTGACTCTGCTCCCTGCACTGACCTGCTTCGTGGGCTGCTTTTCTGGCCCCTCTGGCTCTGGTTGCTGCAGCTTTCTTCCCAGGGCAAGTCTGCTCTCTCTGGGCTGTGCCTCTGGCTTTGGGGCTGCAGCTCTGCTCCCCAGCTTAGCTTGGGCCCTGGCTTTCTCCTTAGCTCGGCCCGACTCTGTCTGACCCAGACAATTCCAGCTCACATGGAGGACAGGATGTCCCTGTCCTCCTGACTCCCTGATTAGCCTGCCAGTCCTGTCATTCAGGCTGATGGGAGTATTGGCCTCTCCCCATTGTTCCTGGGGACTGTCAGTCTCAGGGTCCTGATTTCCCATCAACCCCCCTTTTAGTAGTGGGAGCTAGCAACTAAAACACCCCCACTGAATGTTAGTAAGGGAGCAACAGTCCCCTTACATATCCCTCAGAAGTGCTTTTTGGCTTCCATTGTCACATGCTATGGTGTTGTAGCCCCAGGATACCAGCGACATGAGGTGGGGGCAGGGGTGAAGGTAATATCTTTTATTGAACCAACTTCTGTTGGAGAGAAAGACAATCCCAGCCAGACCTGTAGAAGAGCTCGTGTAAGCTCAAAAGCTTGTCTCTCTCACCAACAGAAGTTGGTCCAATAAAAGATATTTCTTCACGAACCTTGTCTCTCTACTGCAGGGGCCAAACTTACTGACCCTCTGAACCACATATGACAATCTTCACAAGTTCAAGAGCTGAGGAACACCTGCCAGACCTTGGGGATTCAGCCCCATGGGAAGCGCCTGCTGGAGCTCAGGGCTTCAGTCCCCCAGGTAGCACCTGATGGGATTCAGGGCTTCACCCCCACTCCTTGCACGTGCGCCCAGCAGGGCTGAAGCCCTGTGACCCTCCTCCGCACTGGGCAGAAGGCCCTACGTCATGACCAGGCAGAGGTCCTGAGCTCCCACACCATCAGTCTAGTAGGTGGAAAATGGGGGGTCACTGGGGAGCTCTACAAGCCACACTTCAATGGCTCGCATGTGGCTCACAAGGCACAGTTTGGCCACCCCTGCTCTTCCAGTCGCTTACATCTGTGCAAACCCACTACAGACAACAGGCAGCACAGACACCAGCTAACAGCAGAATCTGGCCAACAGAACCTTATTGTTGCTGACTGTGCAAGAGGGAAAGAGCCCACCTTGAGTGTGCAGGGCTAAAACACAGAGGTAGGAGGGGCAGAATCCTTTTAGTTGTAAATTAAACACCTCTGCTACAGAAATTATTGAACCTGTGCTGTTGTGAGTCACCTTGCAGAACAGAACAAGTAAGTTAGTTAGTTAGCTCACCCCTCCTTCCCCCATCACGGCAGCTTCTCCTCACCCCAACCCTTGCGTGAGCAGGGAGCCACTGCCTAGCCTTTAGTTCCTTATTTAAGGGCAGAGAGGAGGGCAGTGGCTGCAGCTCAGCCACAGCTGGGAAGAGACACTGGTGTCTCCACTACGAGGAGCAGGCCAGGTTCCAGATTGCTTCTCCCGTTTCTCCAGCTTTGGGAGGCAGAAGGTCTTACCTGTGGGTGGGTGGAGACGGGAGAGAGTTGACCCCTCGCTTCAGCTTGGTTAGACCCATCTACTCCCTCCCCTCCTAGCAGCCGCCTCCCAGGAGACACCAGCCAGCCCGCCCAGGGATGCTGCTCTGTGGGGCTGCGCGGCAGGCACTGCTGGGAGAGGGAGGGGAAGGGGGGACTGGGGAGCAGACACGGGGAACTTGCTCCCGCCTGCCAACCCTCCCTCCCCCCGTCGCCTCTGGAGCGCCCCCAGGCGGCAGCGGCGTCACCCGGGCCCGCCACGGAGACTGGGCTCCAGGCTCCAAGCCCCGCTGCGCGGCCGCCGGAGCCTGGCGGGGGGAGCGGGCTGCAGGGGGGAAGGGAGCGGCTGGGGCTGGTCTCGCGGGGCCCTTGCGCCCAGCGCGCTCGGAACAAGCCCCGCGTCTGCCCAGGGCCGCCCGCGGGAGGCGGTGGCGGCCGGGGCGGTGGCCGCTGACCTCGCCCGAGAGCCCCGGCTCCTCCTCCCTCCCACGCCTGAGCAGGAGGAGCAGCAGGTGCAGCCTCCCTCCCCACCGCGCAGCCCCGGCCGGCCGGTTTGCAGCCGCTCGGGGCAGAGGGGACACGCCCCGCGCCGCTGCCGTGCGAGGCGGGGCAGAGCGGCGGCAGGAAGCGGAGCGAAGGCACCGGAGCGAGAAGTCCCCTCGTCGGGGAGATTTAAAGCGCTTTAAATGGCCGCGATTTGGGATGTCAGCCAGGGGGCCGCGCGGTTGCCGGGGCCAAGCGCGCGACAGGCAGCAGCAGGAAAAACAAGCCCGGGCCGAGGAATTTAGTGTTTGCTTGAATATAAAATTTGACATCTCCGCCCACGTGTCTTTCCGTGAACACGTGCAGGGAGGTATGTCACGCACTAGTACAAATACGATTTATCAGACAGAACAGGTAAGTATTTTGGCTCCAGGCTCAGTGGAGTAATTTTCCTTTCAGTGCACTGGCTCAAAAGCAGCAGTTGCTCTCAGCGCACCTCTGTCTCACTCCATAAAATATCTTGGGATCACAGCCTTTACCGGAAGTTATCTGTAAAGCCTGGTTGCCAGCCCCTGGCTTTTAACTCCTTTACTGAATTATGTTAAAAGAGAGAAGTGTCTTTTGAACATTACTGTAGTACCTTTTATCGGGTCTCATTAATACTGTCTAGTGCTTGGATTTGTGAACTTCAGACCAAAAAAACGAAATCTAAGATTCCCAAAAATGAATGGAGGCTTTATAGCTAACTCCCTGCTGTACTGACCATGTTAAAGTTATCAAATAATAATAAAACCCATCTACTCTACATACCAGTTTTAACCACCAACTTTTGTCACTTATTTGGTCCATCTTACAGTTCGGCTGATATTCCTCATGTCTAGACAACAAATTTTCCAATATTAATGCAGTTTAGTCTTGATTAGAAGAATATTAGTTATCCAAAATTCCATTATCCCACACCAGATTGTCCCCAAAGAGGTACCATGTTGAAAATCAAAGGGACTATAGCAACATAAGTGTAGGTTTCAATGCCCCTCTGTCATGTACATTGGTCAAACTGGACAGTCTCTATGTAAAAGAAGAAATGGACACAAATCAGATGTCAAGAATTATAACATTCATAAACCAGTTGGAGAACACTTCAATCTCTCTGGTAACGGGATTACAGACATGAAAGTTGCGATATTAAAACAGAAAAACTTCAAAACCAGACTCCAGTGAGAGACTGCTGAATTGGAATTCATTTGCAAATTGGATGCAATTAACTTAGGCTTGAATAGAGATTGGGAGTGGTTAAGTCATTATGCAAGGTAACCTATTTCCCCTTGTTTTTTCCTAACGCACCCTGTTCCTCAGATGTTCTTGTTAAACCCTGGATTTGTGCTGGAAATGGCCCACTTTGATTATCATACACATTGTAAGGAGAGTGATCACTTTAGATAAGCTATTACCAGCAGGAGAGTGGGGTGGGGGGAGAGAAAACCTTTTGAAGTGATAAACACCCATTTTTTCATGGTCTGCGTGTATAAAATATCCTCACTGCATTTTCCACTTTATGCATCCGATGACGTGAGCTTTGGCTCACGAAAGCTTATGCTCAAATAAATTGGTTAGTCTCTAAGGTGCCACAAGTACTCCTTTTAACATAAGTGTAGCATTTTACACCCAAAAGTGTGTCTGGCTCAGGGTTCTTACTGTCTTAAGCTTGTCTTTTATCCAACAGTGAATGAACAGGAAAGTAACTAGAATAAGAGATAGTTCCACATTTATTTAAACATTTATAACTCATCCCCACAATATTTGAGTATGACCTTAATTTTAAGTATGAAGGTTTCGTTTGTTGTTTTGTTCGGAAGGTGTTAGTTAATGTCAAAGGAAGTACAAAGGCGCTACCTGCCCTGCCACTCAGAGGGAGTGTTTCTACCTGGGCTCAGAATACAGGCAGTCCTTGACTTTATGGCGTTCTACTTACGATGAACAGCACTTACGTTTCTGAATTGACACCCTTTAACATTCGACTTACAATGTTTCTTTCGACTGTGACGCTTGGTCCCGCAATGGAGTGGATTGCGGTTCCGAGTTATGTTTTGACTTATGATGCCATTTTCAGGAACCAATTGTGTCATAAGTCCGAGGACTGCCTGTACATACTTAGAACTGGAAGAGGAAGCAAGCAGAGCCAGCCAGAGAGAAAGCAGAGTGAATCTCTCTTCTCTCTGTCTGAGCCAAAAAGGTGGTCTTGGATTTTGACACAGACCTGCAGAAAAAAAGTCTGTGATCCTTAGTCAGGAAATAAAGCTATGTCTACACTGCACACCTTACAATGGCACAGTGCCCCTCTCCTGCTAACAAAATAAAACCACCCCAACCAGAGAGCGCTTTTTGTCAGTAAAACTGTTGTCGGTCAGGAGTGTGGTTTTTTCACACCCTGACCAACGAAAGTTTTACCAACGAAAGTGCAGGTTAGACGTAGCCTTAGGTGAGTTTTACATTGGACATGTTTCCTACTGGTTTTATCACAAGTCCTTCAGAGGACACAGTAAAAAGTAGTCAGACCAGTCTGTGGTAAGTGGACAATTCTACTGTAGGATGGTACCCAGGGCAGTGGTGTTTACTTTGGTAGGATAGCCAGCCACAGACATGGGGAAAGGCCTTGTAAATCTCTGTGAATCATGAAGGAAACAAAAGATGCTACAGAAAAGACACTGGGACAAAATAAAGCCAGTAGCCTTCAAAGAAACAGAGAGGGTTTAGGAGTCAGACTGGACTTCTGCTTGCTTTTCAGATTGCAAAGCTAGACACACACACCCCTTCCCAGAGCGATTGAATGAAAGTTCCTACCCAGATATCATTGTAGTAGCTGCCTTACAGAAGGGATTGGAAAATGAGGCAGTCTGACAGGCTAACAAGGACACTGTTCCAAGAATAGCATGTGGTGTTGAAAATCACTGGAATTTGAGTGGGAGGAGACCAAAGACACAGTAAGACAGGAGTTGAAGGAATGTAGTACAGACAGAAAGAATGATTGTGTGAAGACACGCAAGACACTGCATAGCAATAAAAACTAAGTGCAAGACCAAATAAATGTATTGCTTAGGTTGTCAGTTTAAACACGAAAATAGGAAATGCAATCATGAAGGTTCCTATGTCATCTACATGATTATATTTATACACCATCGATTCAGTTCACTATTGGGAGAAGCAAATGCTACCCTTGACTTCTGCCAACAAGTTCAATCTTCTGCGTTGTCATGTATTTTTACCAAATTTTGAAAGCTTTTCAAAACTGGAAGTTATATGTTAAAATCTAGTGGACACTACAAAGAAAAATAAATTCAATATAACTTTAATAGGGACAAAATATACCACTGGAGTTTCTGATGTATCTTTTATGATACCATACACATTCAAATTTAATCTACCTAGCTTATCCCACACTTTTCATCAGTAGATCTCCAAGCACTTTATAAAAGAAGCAAGTATTATTGCCATTTGACTCTTTGGAAAACTGAGGTTCAGAGAGGCGAAGTGACTTGCCCATGTTCACACACTATGCCACTGACAGAACTGGAAATAGAACCCAGAAAAACAAGTGTTACCCATATCACCTCTTGCAATTACTTAATTCATCATCATCATATTAGTCAAAATGAAGGGTCAATATTTGTACAGAAATTAACCCTTCAAGAGGTGCAAGATTATCCATTTTTTCTAAAGTATGTCAACAATAAAGCTGGGCATCTTCTACAGAATTGGTATCCTGATCCTCAACAAAATATAATTAATGGACAGTTTTGAAGCAAGGAATGTCAGAATGATCATACTGTAATCAGTATATGAAAATATTTAACTCAAGCCTGAGTAATTTATAGATTTTCATGGAAATATTTGAGCATCAATTCAAGAAAATTCAGAAATCAGGGGTTTTCAAAACACCTGTCTGACACTGTGTACACAGTCCATTTTTAGTAGTCAAGACTCCAAAATTGCACACAACATTAAATCTAATGACTTAAAATGTATATCTAAATATACAATATGTAAAATGTGGGCATTTTAATATTGCCATGGGAAACTTAACTTCTGTATCTCCTTATTCTTTAAATTTACAACCTTAATGCTATGTTAACAGGTTTCTGGAGGGCAGGAAGGTTCCCCTCAAAAACAAAGAAGAGAGGAAATCCTAGCTCGTCCACTTTGGAATGTGTACTAGGACATTTGTACAGCTCCACAGATTTCAAACTACACTATTATCTACATACCAAAACTCAAACGTAGCACAATAGTTCAGCAATTACGTCGTGTACATGATGAATTAAAAACAGCCAAGTTCAGGCATGCACAGTACATACTTTTAAAAATAACTTCATTAGCTATTTATTTTCCAAACTGTTATACACAGCAACAGTTACTCACTGTGGGCCAGCTACAAATGACACTTTAATATTTAGCCAATTGAGTTGACCCTGTGCAAAAAAACTGATTTTTGTTCGGAGTGGGATAATACAAGTACACAAATAAAAGTGTACAAATACACTTATCAGTTAATTCAATCATCTGAACAGATTTTCCTTAAACATTAAAAAAGGCAAAGATCAAACACTAAGCTTCAGCCCCAAAAGGATTTTTTTAAGATTGAAAACATTGGTTTATAATAAAAATGTTTCTAGCCTCACAGAATCAGCTACTGCAAGAGTTGCTCTAGAAAGTAACGCTGAAAAAAGGTTCCATTCTTTGACAGGCTAGTACAAGGTCCCCTTCTTGTCTTATGTCTCCCTCTCACCTCTCCCCTTGGACGATACCACATGATGTAATACAAGGATTCATCTTTTAGTAGATTGAATAAGTCCACAATTAATAGATTGCAACACATGAATGAACTAGAGTTTTGTTTCATTCAAAACTACAGGTTTCCAGACCTAAACCCATCATATAAAAGTCAGGATATAACCACACTATTTCCTTCATTTTCATCCTTTTGCTATTTGGAAAAAAACATGTCTTTAAAAGTGCAAAAAATGCTTTTCGTTTTCCTTACAAAAAATGTATTTCTTCAAGAAGTCCTGCAGTTCTTGCTACAGGCCACTGCAATATTGAAACAATGCTTCAGAGTGTTCTTTTGATCTGCTCAGGGGAATGGAACCCTGAATCAGCTTTTCAAATCTGTCAATGATGTTGTAGAGGCTTTAATCCTGTAAGCCTCCAAATGAGATGGCCAGTGTATAACACATATGGGTAGCCTACAACCAACCATTTAAAAAGCAATTGAAGTGAGCTGTTCACAGCTGTTAAAATTGAACTTGGGTGTCATCTTTGTAATGTTATTGTATGTGGAGAATTAAAGGCTGGTGGTAGTAACTGTAGTTCTGAGGGAGACAGAGTTTGTCTGGGTGGCATTTGGTATCGTACATTTTTCCAGAATTTTGTACTTGCCGAATGAGATCTCTCTGTGAAGTCCCCTTTCCATCTGATGGCCCCATGCTTTTGCTTAATATATTTGATGGATTCTGGCATGTTTGTGTAATCCTTTATTTTATCCAGTTCAATTAGAATAACTTTAATTCCATCACGGATAAGAGCGTTGTACACGGCCAGTTGCTGTTCAGAAGTATCGTCTAACACACAGTAACAGGATGATTCTGGTACTAACACAATTATCACTCTTCTACTTTGGTTGATTTTTTCATCAGCGACATTGACCACAGCTGTAAACAAAGAAAAGCAGAGAAAGGTTTTTTTACTCCTGTAAAAGCTTATACAATGTTTGTTACTTTCATATTGTGGCTGTTTAGTTTTCAGAAACAAAGATGTCTTACTTGTCTCCTTACTCCATATTATTCATTGATATTAAACCTGTAACTGTAAAAAGTTGGCATTGTTTAAAAAAAAATATATTGATTCCATACATATCTTTAGATAAAGCTACCAAATGTCATTAGTATATTAATACATGTAACAGGATTGCTTGCCCCTGTGCTTTAGAGCCTGGGGCTAAGCCAGCCCTGATTACAGGACAAGCCACACCTGAATTGAATCAAATGATCCCAGGGTAAAAGGCATCAGGAAAGCTGCAGGGAAGCGGCTCCTGCAGAGTGAAGCTGTGGGGGGGATGGGGGGCGGGAGGTCTCCTGCAGTGGTCCCTGAGGAAGGCACAGTTCCTGAGAGAAGACAGGCTGTGCCCAGCTTAAGCTGGGGGCAGGGGTGCCGTGTTATTATGATTGTTCTAGAACTCTGATAATTTAATAAAAAGGCCCAGACCCAAGAAGGGCTGTGATTGAACGAGACGGCATGGAGTTTGTTGAAAGAGTCCTGAAGAAGAGGAAAACCGGGGCAGGCCGCTGCAGAGGCACCCATTGGCGACGAGAGGGTGGTTGGGTGGCAGCTGGCCCTGGTACACTAAGTATGTTGCAACTAGATCATCAGGAATAAGTATCAGTGTGAAAAAACTCAAATTCCTATGAAAACTAAAGCAAAAATACTCCGCCTTAAATCGTGCCCTGCAGACGGCTCAAGGAAGTAAATTTCAAACAAGAGGACCCCCACCCATGAGAAGGCCTGCTAACATGACTAGAAAGTTCTAGAAAATGACAGCAAAAGCATACCAGCCAATCTGAGGCCTGTCCTACACTACAGAGTTAGGTTAATGTATGGCAGCTTATGTCGACCTGACTTTGTAAGGGTCTACACTACAACGTTGCTCCCACTGATGTAAGTCGCACGCTATACTGACGTAATAACTCCACCTTCGTGAGAGGCATAGCACTTAGGTTGATGTAGTTAGAGTGACACAGTGTCTGTGTAGACACTGAATATCAGGGGGTAGCCATGTTAGTCTGCATCCACAAAAACATCAAGGAGTCCGGTGGCATCTTAAAGACTAACAGATTTATTTGGGGATAAGCTTTAAGTGGTTTTTTACCCATGAAAGTTTATGCCCAAATAAATCTGTTAGTCTTTAAGGTGCCACCGGACTCGGTGTTTTTGTGTAGACACTGTGTACTTACATTGGCCGTCAACCCCACGCAGGGCTCACAGTTGGGGCCTGACATCCCCCACACTGCCCTACTTAAGTCAGTGCAAGCACTCCTCATGAGGATGCACAACACCAGCTGGAAGAGTGTAGCGTGGACACGAAACACCACTGTAATTACTTGCAGTGGCTTTACGGCAACCTAATATACGTCAATTTTGTAGTGTAGATAAGGCATCAGCCACAGACACCTAGTGTAGGGCAAGCAGTGTAAATATTCGTTTTAGTAAAAATAAGTTATCTGCATTACTAAGGATTTATTCAGAAATACGAATGCCTTCTGCTAAAATTATATCTTAAGACAAAAGCATGTGTAACCCACACACCACCTGGGTGTGGTGTTCTGTCCCCTCTTGTGGCATCAACACCACCGAGAGAAAGAGAAAGAGATTAATGAGTCTGCTCTACAGCCTTAGCTAAGAGGCATATGGCTTTTAGCTCATGCATTAGAGGCTCACGCACTAAGCTCCAGAGATCCCAGGTTCGATCTTACCCGCCAATGACCAGGGTCTGTCAGTGTTCATATGTTCATATGGAAAAGCTTGCTTTTCCAGAACTAAGCACATATTGCTTACTTTGACAAACTTCCAATAGAAACTTATTTGGTTAAACAATTTGGAAAAAACAGACCAACTTTTAAGCTTGGTTTTAATTATTTTATAGTGCGTAAGTACAGCTGAAAGTGTATACAAGACGGTACATGAATAACTCAGTGTTATCCCCACCTTCTCCTCAGGAAAGCAATCAGTGAACTATCTTTCCTCAATTTCAGTGCCAAATGTTAGAATCTTAATTTCAGCAAAATATGGCAAAAGAAACATTCCCTTTTTAAAAGCACTTGGAGAACACACTGTTTTGCTCATATTTGGATTAGAGTCATGCATTTTCTCATCTCTTACTGATCTTTTCTGATACCGGACACAAAAGAGTTGCTTTGTAATAATTTTTATGTTAAGTTGAATCATTTTGCCACACTTAAGTGCCCTCTCCCCTCTCATTGCCAGATGAGTCATTCACATTTTATTTGCTCTTCATGGGCTTCGGTCAGAGTGGAAAAGTAAAGAGGTACATTTGTCGGAGGTGAAATGACATGCCAGTAGCACTTCCCTTCCTTTGCAAGTGCTGCTCTGCCATTGTCCCTGACCCTGTGGACAATGAAGGCTGTTGCCAGTCCTCTCCCTCCAATCAGCACACCAGTACCAGCTGCTTAGGCTAGCTACATATTAAAGGAAGAACTAGGAGCTGATCAGAGGAAAAGCAGACAGGGCTTTATGGAAGCACCAAGCACAGTACTTCCACATTACCCATGGGATTACAGAGGAGGGAGGAAAAGGGATAAGAGACTGCCTACGCTAATCAGGCTGCCTGGGGCACACAAGTTTGCTTATCTCCATTTCGAGGTTACTTGCAGCTCACCTTTGAGACTGGTGAGAGAAAACATAGAAATTCCAATTTTTTTAAAAAAAAATCTTACCTTGTCCTGGTAAATCATCCCTTCCAAGTATAAAGAGATTGTATCCACACTGTCTCTCTAAGACCTCAGGTAATATCTTTAGCACAAAGATATCTGGTGAGGAGAGGCAGCTTACTCTGTTTTTTGGATACAGCACATATGCATCATAGATCTTCCCATCTGAAACTAAACAAGGTAAGCAAAATGATTAAGACCAAAAAGTGTATTTAATAAGAAAGTAAACTATAGTTTTCCCCACACAACACTGCCATGGGCACAAATCCTTTAATTAAAGTTACTGTAGTGTGAGTAATTATACTTATGTAAGTAATAGTTTGTACACGTAGACCATTACACTTTAATATGCAAAGGTGTAAAATTGATTACCTTTGAACAGTCTTGCTCTACACTAAATAAAAAAAGCATTATCACCAAACTATCTGGTTCAAGTACAGCATGTTATTTAAGTTCCAAGTTACTCATAACTGGTGTTTACTGCTTATGACCTGAAGTTAAAACAAACAAAACAAACACTATTCAGAACGATCAGGAGTGTTCTGATGTATCTGGAACAAAATTTCCAGTAAGGCACGATTTAATAAACTTTGTACAACTGAAGTAATTACCTCAGTGCAGTTATTAAATACATTTTACTTCTCTCATGGTACATTTCCTCTCTTAGATCCTCACGATTGATCTAAATTCCAGTATTCTGCTCTCTTGTGTATGGCATTCCCATTGCTAATGCAAATTCCAGGAACACAGAGAAAGCCGAATATCAGTCCAAAATATGGGTCTGAGACAAATTGTCTTTAAAAAACATGTAGATGCTTAGGATTTTTCTCTGCACTCTTTTACAAAAATGCACTTTCATATGATTTATTAGTACTCTTCCAAACAGTAATTAAAGGGAAGGTAGCTTGAGAACATATTACAAGTGGAGAATACTTCAGCCAGCCATTTTAAGGCAAACAGCAATACAGTACATCAACAAGTCAGCACACTGCTATCAAATATACAAGCCAATCACTGCCATTTTAGAAATCTGAAGCATTTTAAATAATCTAAGTCAGAAAATCTGCAAATAGTTTTCATCATACATCTCAAAAATGTAAATGCACCCACTTTGGGAGAAACTCCAAATGGGATCACTCTCACTCCAGGATCATTTCTTGAACGCATTCCCAATTAGATTTTAAATACTGTAATCTTTTTTCTTAAGAAAACACATACCTTCTTTACTCAGAAAAGGATGGCAGGAGTTCCGATACCAAAGCACAATGTCAATCTTGAGTAGCTTGTAGACAAACACAGCAACAACTAATACAAATACCAGTGAAACAAGTCCTCCAATCAAGTAACCCTGAATGTTTGGAGCTGCATTAGCAAAGGGAGGAAAAAAAGATACATTGGGACTGCAGCATGTGTCAAATGAAACATTCAAAACATTTTCTACAATCCAACAATTTGGTCTCTTAAAACCAGCTACTTGTGTAAGGATTCAAACCATGCAACCAGCAAACAAGAAAAGACTAAAGATTCTTCCTGTATGGTTTCAACATAAAACTGTTATTGGCCATCCTGCTAGTAAACCCAGAATGCATGCCGTCTTGTCTCAACAGAGGACATCTTTCAGTCAAAAATGTTACCATACAAATGCAAAGAAATTGTATTTTCCAACCAGAAAAGAAATGCTGATGTTTATGCTGACAAGACAACTGAATTCTCAGACAAGTTTGAGTTAGGACTTGTCTACACAAATATTCAATTTGCAGCAAGCTGGGGTGTGAATCTACCCCACACTGTGTAGTTCTCTTTGAAAGAGAACTAGTTCAATATTCCTCTAACAAACTGTGAATGTGCATCAGGAGGGTGCACCCCGACAGTTAATCCATGGCAGGCTAAGAGAGGTAGATTCACAGCCTAACTTGCAGTGAACTAAATCTTTATGTAAGCAAGCCTTTGTTAAAAAATTGGCACGTGGTTGTAGAAAAAAAAGTAAGTAGTAAGACAATCCCACAAGAAGACAAAGAAAAGCGAACACATAAATGTGTTCTCTTGTTACATCATATGCTCTCTGGAACTGGAACAGGAACGATCATTTATTAAATGACTGTCCTGTGTCTAGCACAGTGGGCGACCAATATGGTAGAGGTTTCTAAGTGCTAATGCTGTGTAAGCAGCAACAACGGAAAATTCCCAATTAGCTGAGTGGGAGTTGTTAGCACTCAGCACTGCAGAAAATAGCCCATGTTCATTTAAGTGACTAAATATGGTTTTAAGAGCACAACTTTAGGCACCCAAACTTTGATAATTTGGGATATTAACAGAATGAGACCAGCCACAAGTAGTAATTTTGTAGTACGAACTACATTACAGGAGTATTGTATTGTCTCACTTTAGTGCAATCTGTGCTCCGTAGTTGCATTAATGGAGGATTAAGATCCACAGTCAGAAAAAGTCCCAAAGAGATGCAATATCTCTGTAGGGTCCATTCTCATGAATGAAGTTGCATCCATTGTGGAATGCAAGTTTGCTTTTTGTACTCAAAAACAGCTTTGGGCTTTGTGTTAAAGTAGTATTTTTAAGTCTTATAAGCCTCCCCACTCTGCTATGCCTTTATGAACTCTAGCTCCCTCTTCCACTCTCCTTTATGGCACACTAAGCCAGTGGTTCTCAACCAGGGGTACACAGAGATCTCCCAGGGGGTATGTCAACTCATCTAGATATTGTCTACTTTCACAACAGGCTACATGAAAAACACGAGTGAAGTCAGTACAAATTAAATTTCATTCAATGACTTGTTTATACTGCTCTGTATACTACATCAGTGTGCCTCAACCTGTTAATCATGATTTATTTTATAATTATACGGTAAAAATGAGAAAGTTAAGCAATTTTTCAATAATAGTGTGCTGTGACACTTGTGTATTTTTATGTCTGATTTTGTAAGCAAGTAGTTTTTAAGAGACTTGGGTACACAAGACAAATCAGACTTCTGAAAGGGGTACAGTGGGGTACAGTAAACTGCTGATTATGTGCTGAGTCACAATGAATTTGGCAATAGGGACTTTTTAAATGTTTCACACATTCCACATTAAACAAAGCAAAATCTACACTCTGGGACAAAAAACAGAGTGTACAACGGGGGAGTGGTGTGTGCATGGAATTCCTGCCTATCTGTTATGGAGTGATGAGGATAGAGGGAATCAAAGAAGCAGCAGCAGCCACTGCTATATGTATCCTCTTGTCCTCCTCCACACCTCAACAAAACAGTAGTAGTAGTAATCTACCATGTCTGGAATAAGCTAATTATAAATTTGTTTCCATTTATTTTTTTACTGAAAAATATTTCATTGATATTTTCTGAAAGGCTGTTGAATTGAAATACAGAGTCCAAAGTTTATTAAAACTGATAGTTTATTTAAATGTGGTAATAGAAAGAATGTAGAATATTTTAACATTAGTATACAATTGTAACATCCCAGTCATTTCTGTTTAATACAGAGCTGCTTTACACAGTTATAGCCAATTATGGTTGATATTAGCTGAATCTTTATTGAACTGTTCCCTTTTCATTAATTTCTCATTACATGATCAGGTTAGAATTGTAGTTAAAAAATTATTTTATATCTTACCTGGGTGTTTTAGTACAACGTATGCTACAGCTTCGCCATAGGGATGCAAAACATGACAGAAAAACTTGTGAGAATAATCCTTACTTTTCACTTCTGAAATGTTGAATCTTGCTCCAATTATAAAACCACCTCCCTGGGAAGGTTTTCTATCATCACAAAAAAAAACCCACCCGTGGATAGAGAAATTATATATTAGAATTTCAATATGGACTAGGCAGACTTAACTGCAAATACAAGAAAGTTCACTTTTACCCTCAAGAGTGTATTAAGCAAGTAGAATTCAGGTCACTTGTGAGCAAACATTGATATTAGGAGTCAGGACTTTACAGTACAAAGCCTAGTGTCAGCAAAATAATGTACCAGAGCCAAGGGTTTGAAACTACACAGATGGAACAATGATATTATACAGGTTGAATTACTGCCCACATTAGAACATTTAAACTTCTGTGGGAATTGCTGTCAGGTACTGTGCCTCCATATTTTCAGTTCTGATACTGTTGCTGGCCACTTTAAAAAATAGCTCCTTTCCATACCGACTGAGCTTTGGTTAAAACTGATTTAGCTGACATTATGGCTTTATAATTTAAAAGATAGATGAGGACAGGTTGCAAACTGATTTAGTTGTATTGGCATCCCATAAGAACAGTTACATACTTTACAGTAGCCAGGGGTCTTCGAGATGTTCTGTCCATATGGATTCCATACTTGGTGTTCATGTACCCCATACATGAAAGATCAGGTTCTTTTGACCAGCAGTGTCCACTGGGGCCATGCCGGTCCCCTAAGCATCCTCTTAACTCCCTCACCCAAGAGCGTAAAGTGCGGAGCAGGGCCTCAGTGCCTTCACCAATACAGAATCCCAGGGGAGTAGGATTCCATAATAGGGAAGGAGGGCAGGTCATGGGATTCTTGTGGACAAAACATCTCGAACCACAGTACTGTAAGAAAATAACCATTCATTCCAAGTTTGTGTCCACATGGTGGGTGCTAGGAGCCTTATTTAAAAGATTGTAGGACAGCCTTACCAAAATGAAGCTTCTTACAAGACATAGCTTTAGTAAAGTGTGTACCAAACTACGTAACTGCCCTATAAATTTCAGAAATAGACCACCTGAGTTCTAGTGGAATGAGCTCAGCTGTGCCTATGTGGCTTTAAGCTGGCTAGGCTAACTCATTAAGGTACTCTTGCATAGCTAGAAAGCCATTTTGATAACTTCTGTGAGGTTACTGCCTGATTCCTAAACATATCCACAAAGGACATGAACGGTCTGGGTGTTCCTAAATGGTTTTGTCCTGTTCAGCAAATAAAACGTTCTTACTGCATAAAGTGTGTGAAGTTTATTAGTAATGCTAAACCACACTCCAAGCCTTTCACTGCACTGCAGCAGTGTCCACACAGTGTGCTGTAAGCTGGTGTGCTGATGGTTCACACCTTGGTTTGTGACACAGTAATTTGCCATGTAGACAAGTCCTTGGGCCACTGGCTGCCAAGCTTGAGACAAATCTAACATTAACTCTTTTGTCTCAGTTCCAAGAGTCTTGAGAGGGAAACAATGTCTCATTTCTGGAGTGATGTTCCTTTCTCAAGGAAATCAACATGTGGATTTAAGTAGACAACTGGGACATCTCAGCATTGCAGCTTGGAGTTGGAATCATGGCTGATGGGGTGCACTAGCTAAGGAGGACTGGAGGGAGGACTGAGCCTTAACTACTTCCTTCTTCTCCATATCTGAGATGGCTTTTATGGAGTACTCTAGAAGAAAAAAAACTTTAGGTGGCCAACCCTAGTGTGACACTCTATACCTCTGGGGAACACCTTTGAAGCCACATATTCATTGTTGGTATATATTTCTGACATTTCATATAAAGCATGCCATGTGAGGTATCGTGGGAAAGATTATGATCTGCTGAAACCCACTGTTGCATCTAAACATACATCCGATGAAGTGAGCTGTAGCTCACGAAAGCTTATGCTCAAATAAATTTGTTAGTCTCTAAGGTGCCACAAGTACTCCTTTTCTTTTTATAAATATGTACAGTAGCTCCTTGCTAAACATTGTAGTTATGTTCCTGAAAAATGCTACTTTAAGCAAAATGATGTTAAGTGAATCCAATTTCCCCAAAAGGATTAACGTACATGGGGGTGGGAGGTTAAGTTCCAGGGAAAATAAATACACACACACACTCACTCACTCTATAAGTTTTAAACAAACAATTTAATACTGTACACAGCAATGATGATTGTTAAGCTTGGTTGAGGTGGTTGAGTCAGAGGGTGGGACATTTCCCAGGGAATGCCTTACTGCTAAATGATGAACTAGCATTCAGCTGAGCCCTCAAGGGTTAACACATTGTTGTTAATGTAGCCTCTCACTCTACAAGACAGCACAAATGGAGGGAGGAGACACAGCATGGCAGTGGCTGCAAACATTGGAAACTGAAAGGAGTGATGAACCCACACTATCCCACTGGAGCGCACCACTCCCTCCACTTTCCAAAGTACTGGGGGGAAGGGGGGGAGAATGCATGTATGTGTGAGTCAAAAACCATTAACAGCCATTGTCCTGCTAGGGAGTTACAATTCAATGACTAACTTGCACAAGGCCACACCAGGGGAATTGCTCAATCTTGCCTGGGGACTCAGCAATGCCCACCAGACATGCCTGGACTTGTGTTCTCCAAGCACATGGACTAAGGGTATAAAACAGAACCCATGCTTGGCCTTTTCTCCTCCCCACCTATGCTGCAAGCAACAAGGACACTCAGAAGATTGAAGACTCCTACAGAGGAGACTAGCCCAGGTTTCAAGGGTGAAACCTGTGCACTATGAACTGCAATATCCAGTAGCATGAGAAAAACTGCTTAATCTAGATGTTGCCCAGTCTAATAAGGTTGAGAGTGTAGACTGCATGCTTATATTTTATTTTGGTAACCACTCTGACTTTTTGCCTAATCACTTAAAATCTGTCTTTTGTACTCAATAAACTTGTTTTAACTGTTTATCTTTACAAGTGAGTTTGCCTGAAGCACTTGGTAAATCTAATCAGGTTTACAAAGGCTGGTGTATGTATATCCACTTTCCATTGATGAAGTGGTGAACCAATTAATAAACTTGCATTTCTCAAGAAACGGTCTTGAGAAGTGCAAGACAGTATATTGCTAAGGTACAAGGCTGGGAGTTGGGGGGGGGGGGGAGAATTGGCTGGTGCCTTTCTCTGTGTGATTCATGAGTGGCTCTGGGAACATTCATGCAATCTAGCTGGGTATGTGGCTCCATGTGCAGTTGTGCTGAGTGATAACAGCGCCTGGAAGGGTTTGCTGCTTGTCACTAGCAAAGAATTGTCAGAGACAGCCCAGGCTGCAGAGTTAAGGGGGCACAGTGGTCCCACAGTCCTAGACTGAACCCTGGGGATCCTGTCAACCTACCCTTTGGAGTCTGTTTGGAAATAGAGCAGCAGATGGAGCACCAATAAGGTATATGACCTTCACCTAAATCAAAATGGCATCTAAGAGGGCCCATCATTGAATGGCGTAGAAGCATCACAGGAGAAGTATGTCAAACCCTGGAGATTTAGTTTCTGCCATAGTGGCTCAAGTCCTGGTATCAAAGGGAGAGGGCGGGGTTCTGCACCTACCTACAGAAAAGGATTTTATTAAGCCAACAGGGACATTAAAAGAACTAGCTTAACAACTATATTAACTAATCACTAACACTAACTACAATAGAGTTGCAGAGAAGCAGCCTGACTCTGCCCGGGTTCCATCTTGTACCATCGATGGCAAAAAGGAATCGAGGGATGGTTGGTCCCCTCCCACGAGTGAGGTAAGGGAGCACGAGGATACCTAGGGAACAAGCACAGTCCCAGCTGAATTTGATTTGGCCAAATGAATCCAATTTTTTGTGCCTGCACACCAAGAGTAGGATCCATGTGAACAATCACTTGAAAAAGAATACCAGCTTCTACCCTCCCCATAAATCATTCTACGTGGTTCATCATCCAGCATTTTTGGCTTCTCAGTGGATAAGCATTCTGTCATGCTCCTGATGGGTAGCTGGGAGGCATGTTGGGAAGACTCCTACTAATTAACAGGACCAGCAGCAGTTGGCAAATCATTCAAGCTTACACAAAGCTGACTACAGAGTCTGTTTATAGAAACAAAAAAAAATCAGCTAATATAGCCCATGCTAACAGTGTGGCTCTGTCCTCTAGTGATTAGCCCATGTACAGAGATTTCTGAATTTGCTGCTGCTGTTGAACTATGGAAACTGGCTCTTCAGTTCAAGGGGTAAAGCTTATACTTGTAGATCACAGAGGTCTCTGTTTCAATCCCAGTTATCACCTCCTCCAGAGGCACAGTGTTATATGTGCAGCAGAAAAGTACATCTGTACTTGAGCTCAGCCCCAAGTGCCTATCAGGAGCTCATCCTTCAAAAGGGTGTAAGGAGGAAGCCATAAAAAGAAACAGGTAAAACAGGATTAGGACAAGAAATAGCAGAGAAAGAATCAGGCCAAAATTTTCACACTGTAGTGCCTGAAATTAGATACCTAAAGTGTTTTTTGGAGATTCCCAGGTATCCAACAGCTCCAGCTGACTTCAAGGGCAGCTGCATGTATTCAACACCTCTGAAAATGAGGTTACCGAGGATCTATATTTTTAGGCACCCAAGCTGAAAAGTTTTGCTTAGGTCAAAACAAACAATAATTAACTTACTCCTGGTGCCTCAGTTATGTGGGACACTAAGGTTTAGAGGTAAGCAGGGAACGTTAGTTATTTTTGTAGCCTGTGAGACTATAATACAACAAAAATAATTCACCCTATAAATCTAAAGGAAGAAAGTAAAACTAAAATTAAAGAATTTTCCTGAGGAGCTGGTTGGCATTTAATATTCTCAAAAATAAAGTGGAATAAATAAATAAATAAATTAAATTAAATAAAACAAAAAAGGTGAATGTGTCAATCTTCTCTAAACAAGAAAATGTTTTATGAAGCTTCAACTTGATTCAGTGGCAGATGTTATGTAATTTGTGAACCTGGCCACCGCATACATGCAGGCAGAGCAGCCAATCTTAAAAGAACTCAAGGAAACACCTATTTTATGTATAATGAATTGTTCCCATACTGGCAAACTGGGGCTGGTTTTCCACTGGGGCTGGTTGAGAGCAGCCTTTAATCTATGGATGAAAAGTGCTAAATATTATCATGCTATTATGAATTTCCAAAATCTAGATAAGCTGGCCTCAATAAATTACTTACAGAAAAAACAGGTAATTATTAAATGCATGGCAAATTTGTTGAACATGAAGTACTTTCAGTGGTCTGTTGGCATTCATTAGAGAAGACTGAAAAAAGTGGGTTTGTTTAGTCTGGAGAAGAGAAGACTGAGAGGGGACATAACAGTTTTCAAATATATAAAAGGTTGTTACAATGAGGAAGGAGAAAAATTGTTCTCATTAACCTCTGAGGAGAGGACAAGAAGCAATGGGCTTAAATTGCAGCAAGGGAGGCTTAGGTTGGACATTAGGAAAAACTTCTGAACTGTCAGGGTAGTTAAGCACTTGAATAAATTGCCTAGGGAGGTTGTGGAATCTACATCATTGGAGATTTTTAAGAGCAGGTTAGACAAACACTTAACAGGGATGGTCTAGAAGATAATACTTAGTCCTGCCATGAGTACAGCAGACTGGACTAGATGACCTCTTGAGGTCCCTTCCAGTTCTACGATTAGACACTATTTTGTCCAACAGTTACTTTTATGGATGATTCACACCAAATAATTTTAAAATATTTTAGCATTCAATCCACATGCAATTTGATTTGTAAGAATACTTACTCATAGAATTGTTCTTCGTAGGTATCATCAAAGATATTAACATCCGTACCATTGACTTGCCAGTATGGATTCAAAGTACTTATGCTACTGGATATATTACAGTCCATCAGGACATGAGATCCTACAAAACATTTAAATGTGACAATTAAAAATCGTGTACCATAAGCAAGCAGGCTCATATGATTATGTAAATAGTTTGGGAAAGGACAGTTACTTAGATTACAGCAACTGTGGTTCTTAGAGGTGTGTTGTTCATGTGTGTTGCACTTTTGGTGCACACACTCCTACCTGCTTGAGACCAGAGTCTTTTGGCCAGCAATGTCCATTGGGGCTGCGCATACATTCTGAGTGGCCTAGTGCTCCTCTACTGAGGGCATAAAAGGGGGTGTGGGGCCAACTGCCACTCAATTCCTTTGCCACTGCAGAATCCAGATGTTACAGAACTACACAGTAGCAGGAAAGAGGGCAGGTCATGGAATACATATGGACAATGCATCTCAAAGAACTCCAATTATAAGGTAAGCAATTCTTTGAGTGCTTGTCCATAAGTATTCCCCGTTGGTGACTCACAAGCAGTAAGTAACCTGATGGAAACAGGTAGGTACTCAGAGTCTGCTTAAACGAAGACTGCAGTACAGCTCTGCCAAAAGCAGCATCAGATCTCAATGCTTCTACCAAGAAATATTGTTTGGTAAAAGTATGGCTTGAACTCCAAGTAGCTGCAATGGATACGCTTAGCACAGAAGCCGCAGAAGCTGTTCAAGTGGAGCAAGCTCTAATCTGAGTTGGGGATCTCAACTAGCTAATTCATAACAGCTCTTACTACATCACAAAACCCACTTGGAAAGCCTCTGGGCTGATAGAACTTTTCTCTCAGAAAATATAGAAATGTAAAGAATAAATAGTCATGGGGAAATCCTGAAGGATTTGGTTCTTTGTAAGTAAAAGGGTCCTGCATACCTCTAAGGCATGCAGCCTAGCCTCACCTGGATTAGTATGTCATTTCTAAATGAACATTGGCATATTAATCAGTTGGTTTAAAGGAAAGCCCATAAATCCTTTCGGTAAGAACTTGGGATGGGGTTTAAGTAAAAATTTATCCCTCTGATGTCTGCCATATATGTTTACCAGATTCCAGGAGAGCATCATTAATGGGAAGTGCCAACTGACCAGGCATAGAGAATCTCCAAACATTTGGGAGATTTTGTACCTCTTCCACAAGTTTCTTGGGAGAATCAGCTATATGTGTGGACAGATCTTGAAAACTCTTGTTCACATACAGATGAGATGGTCTAGAGAGGACTACCACCTCATCCAAGGTCAGGAGAGTATAGCCTCAGAAAATGGCTGATCCTCAGCTTGACGGTGATCCTCCTCAGAAAACTCCTCACGGGGCTCAAATTCATGGGTTGCAAGCCTAGGTTCCTGAGAACATATAGGGGAGGAGGTTCTCATTCTAGCAGGTGGCACAGAGGTGTGATGTCTTGGGAGGTGAACACCCCAGGGGTTCGAATAGAACCATGTTGGAACACTGTATGGAAATGGGGCAGGGGAGCACAAAGAAGGGTACCAGGACATATGCCTACTCCACATCACATTTGAGACCTTCACATAACTAAAACCTCCTTAATTCCTTCTCAGAGTCACAATACCATCAGAAGGGACCCTTGGAGAACAAGTATGGGAACGTGTTGAGAGTCAAAAGATGAAAACAAGCACTCCAGATTATTTTTTTGGTTGCGGGGGGCGTGTAGCAGGGGAAAGTAGAGGGGAGCATTCCTGGAGTCAGAATGCTAAAATTTCCACAGTAATTCTAGAGGCCATCAGCACTGGGGAGATAATCTGGGCCAATGAAGCCTTGAGCATCAGTACCATGACCAGTGGAGAACAGAGGAGACTTTGATTCCTCTAAAAGCTGGAGGTCCCTCAGTACTACATATGTTCTTAGTATCGACACGGACGGTGTTACAAACCTGAGTGCAAGAGAAGAGAGTATCAGGGTTGATGGTAAGGACATGCCCAGTACTGACACACTTGATGCTGAAGAGAGTAGCATCAAGAAGAGCAGTACCAATGAGGCGGATACCATCACAGACAGCATCGAAGCACTCAGTGTTGAGGTAACTCCCAATGCTGTGGCCTCTGTCCTGGAGGCAGTTAACTTTGATTCCCAAGATCGTGCCAGAGCCATAGTGCCACGCTGCCTTAGAGATGCTGTGGCACCCAGATTGGGCAATGGAGTCTCTTCAGAATGGGAGAAGTGAGGTGACTTAAGGCTTCTTACTGAGGATGCCCATTAGGGGATCGGGTCTACTTTCCCCACAGAAGTGATGCTCCTTTTTGTCTGATGACTTTGCTTCAAGTCCTAACGGAATGCAAAGCCTGAATGGTCTTAGAAGATGGAGCCTGGGAGCTAGAGGATCCAAACTCACAGGAGCACTTCTGGAATGCCGGGGGGAGGGGGGGGAAAAGGGAGAGGAGGTCTGCCCTGCCCAGACTGAGACTGCTCCATGCAGCCAGCCTCAACAAATATTTCAAGACACGTCTCCCCAAACCTTTAAGGTCCTTTTAGAAAAGACCTTGCACACCAAGCACGTGTCAGGGATACGGGCTTTCCCATATAGAAGAGATGAGGTATCTGGTATGCCTGTCATCAATTGCAATTGCTGCCTTACAGGAGGGGCAACAGATTCACATAGATTCCAACACTGCGTGATTTTGTGGGGGGAGAACCACTAAATCCTGGGGCCAAGAATAAAATCCCAATCTGAGAAAAAACAAAATATGGAAGGAAAAACTTCCAAATACCAATAAGAAATATCTAAAGTGGTGGTTCTCAACCAGAGATACATGTACCCTTGGGGCTATGCAGAGGTCTTCCGGGGGTACCTCAAGTCATCTAGATATTTGCGTAGTTTTACAACAGGCTACACAAAAAGCACTAGCAAGATCAGTAGAAATTAAAATATCATACAGACAACGACTCATTTGTACTGCTCTATATGCTGTGCACTGGAATGTATGCGCAATATTTATATTCCGATTTTTTTATTATATGGTAAAAATGAGAAAGTACACAATTTATCAATAATAGTGTGCTGTGACACTTTTGTATTTTTATGTCTGATTTTGTAAGCAAGTAGTTTTTAAGTGAGGTGGAACTGCTTTGAGCAGGGGGTTGGACTAGATGACCTCCTGAGGTCCCTATTCTATGATTCTATGAAGTTGGGGGCACGCAAGACAAACCAGACATCTGAAAGGGGTACAGTAGTCTGGAAAGGTTGGGAGCCACTGATCTAAAGTTTGCCAGCAGGCAACCACCCTAACCAACACTAATCTACATACAATTAACTATAGCAATTACGAAAAAAGATGCTTCAAGATGTAGACACTGAGGAGCTCCATCTCCAAGCCACAGGTGGGGAGAAGGAACTGAGTGGCAGTTGGGCCCAGTCCACCCTCTATGACCTCAGTACAGTAACACAAGGACACTAAGAGTATGTCTACCCAGCAAAGAAAAACCCGCAACTGGCCTATGCCAGCCAACTCAGGCTTGCGGGGCTTGGGCTGTATACAGCTGAATAGATTTCCAGGCTTGGGATGAAGCCTGAGCTCTGGGACCCTCCCACCTCGCAGGGTCCTAGATCCCGGGATCCAGCCCAAGCATCTACAAGGCAGTGAAACAGCCACACAGTCCAAGCTCCGCAGCCCGAGCCAGCTGGCACAGGCCAGCTGCAGGTGTCTAGCTGCTATGTGGACATACCCTAAATGTACATACACTTCCTCCCAATGGGCATTGCTGGCCAAAAGACACTGATCCTGAGCACGAGGTGTAAATGTGCCCCAAGAGCAAAATACATATGGGCAAGCAGTCAAAGCAGAATTGTCATCTGGCTTTTAAAAATCCTCAACTCCTCGGGTAAGATCCTGGTCCTACTGAAATCAATTAGAGTTTTCCATTTACTTCAATAGAGCCAGGATTCCAGGCTGGTTTTGCCAGGCAGCTATTATGATCTGGGAGGGGTTACAACTACTTTGGAGGACAGGATTAGAATTCAAAATTATCTTGACAAACTGGACAAACGGTCTGAAATAAATAGGATGAAATTTAATGACGACATGCAAAGTACTACACTTAGGAAGGAATAAATCAATTACACAAATACAAAATGGGAAATTATTGCATAGAAAGGATACTCAGAAAAGGATCTGGGGATTATGAAGGATCACAAACTAAATGAGAGTCAGCAATGTACTACTGTTGCAAAAAAAAAAAAAAAAAAAAAGCAAACATCATTCTGGGATGTATTAGCAGGAGTTTTGTAAGTAAGACATGAGAAGTAATTCTTCTACTCTACTCAGCACTGATACGGCCTTAACTGGAGTACTGTGTCCAGTTCTGGGCACTACACTTCGGGAAAGATGTGGACAAATTGGAGAAAGTCCAGAGAACAAAAACGATTAAAGGTCTAGAAAACCTCTGAGGAAAGACTGAAAAAGTTAGGTTTGTTTAGTTTGGAGAAGAGATGGAGGAGAGACACGATAATAAACTTCAAGTACATAAAAAGTTGTTATAAAAAACAGGAGAATGATAAATTGTTCTCCTTATCCACTATGGACAAGACAAGTAGTAAACCTCCTTAAATTGCAAGGGAGATTTAGGATAGGCATTAGGACAAACTTCCTAACTGTAAAGGTAGTTAAGCACTGGAACAAGATACCTAGAGAGGTTGTGGAATCTCTATCACTGGAGATATTTAAGAACAGGTTAGACAAACGTTTGTCAGGGGATGATCTAGATAATACTTAGTCTTGCCTCAGCACCAGGATTAGTTGTCCTATCGAGGTCCCTTCCAGTCCTACAATTCTATGATTAGTTAGAAGACAATTACTTACCAAGTTCTACTTCAATCGAATGGTTTTTTGGATAAATAAACTCTGGTGGTGTCTTCTTTGGGCCCTCTAAAAAAATTTTTAAAAAAGATGTTAACAACCAATGGTCATTACCCTTACTACAACAACTGCTACGCTATTGGTTTTACAATGGTTCTGTTTTATGGTTAGTTGACAATGAAGTCACCAAGTACTGAATATTAATGCACATAAAGGTCATTTCAAACTTTCCAATATCTGTAATAATAGATTTCTTGTTATTTAGTTAAAGGATTTCACTCTAGGATCAAAGCATAAGTTTCACCTTATCTGTAAATATGCAAAAATTTTCAGATTTATAGGAATAAAGCTATAGGAAGCCTAATACCAAAACAAATTCTCATGATACATACAATGGTGGGAAGAAAAAGGGGGAAGGAGAGGATATTTCATTGACCTCTTGGATGTTCACCACAAACCTATGTTTCATGTATGTTTTATCTATTCAGTAAAATAATGTCTGGACCGGAGCTTCGAGTGCATAGTAATCAGGAATTGTATTGTTTTGTATGCTTTATCAATCACAGTCAGTCTTCAGCAAGTAATAGCTGTCCTCTCACCACAGGTAAAATCCTATTCTATTTAGGCTCTTATAGAATACCAACCAATGTTATGCAAGTATATAAACCAGGGGTCGGCAACCTTTCAGAAGTGGTGTGCTGAGTCTTCATTTATTCACTCTAATTTAAGGTTTCGCATGCCAGTAATACATTTTAACGTTTTTAGAAGGTCTCTTTCTTGAAGTCTACATTATAACACTAAACTATTGTTGTATTAAAGTAAATAAGGTTTTTAAAATGTTTAAGAAGCTTTATTTAAAATTAAATTAAAATGCAGAGCTCCCCAGACCGGTGGCCAGGACCCGGGCAGTGTGAGTGCCACTGAAAATCTGCTCACGTGCCACCTTTGGCCCACTTGCCATAGGTTGCCTATCCCTGATCTAAATCAAGTAGGTCACCAAATCAAAAATCTTGAAGATGGAAGTTTCATCTCAAGCAGCCTTTTTTTGGAAGAATGGTTATTTTCATGGTGGTTCTTGTAGTGTCAGTCAGCATTTGACACCACAACATTATATACACATATGCAGCAGCCATGATACTAGCGGTGAATTCGGGTCTCAGGATGGTCAGGCAGCAAGCCTGACTTTCCCTTAGATGCACACAAGCACGTCTGACGATACCAAAGCTAGTGCTGATTCTAAGGCAGTTTCCCCATTTTAGTGTTTTAGGTTTGCTGGAGGCTCAAGGTTTGAAACTAATTTTTTATTGCAAAAGGACTAAAGTAGCTGGCAGTGATTTTGTTGTAGTCAGCTATTTTATGCCCCAGCCACATCTCCCTCTCCACCAGTAGTGGTTCTAGCCGATTCCTGAGAGCAAGCTGATCACCCAAGCCATAAGGATTAGTTTCCCAGCAGGTTTGCTTTCATGGTCTTCTCTCACCCTCACACACACAAAAAACACAGCCTGATTGTGTGTGTGTGTGTGTTTGGTTTTATGCATAAAACTCCTTTGTGGGCATTCCATTACACAAGTCTCTGCATAATAACCACCAGTTCCCCCAAACCAATAATCAATTTTTAATCCCTTACACCCAGACACTTAATTTCCTTTCCCCTTATCAATTCTTCTTTAGATGTCATGCTCTCCTTCTCAGCAACAGCTGGTGCTGCTGCTCACAGTGGCTGAGATTCCCTCCTTTTCTCCAACAGCCTCACAGAGGGAGAGGGGAGGAACTAAATTAGAGTGAACAAGAGATTAGCAGGGTAAGATGATGTTCTCAAGTCAAATCTGCTCCCACTACCTATTGGGAACCTGTCAAATGCCAAAGATGTCAGCAGGAAGCTGCAAGATGGGGCTGGAACGCCATAACACCTCTAGCCAAAAGCTAGATGATGGGCAGATCTGCTTCCCAAACAACTATGTTTCCGAATGGCACACTGAGCCCTGAATCCTGCAGGCAGGCACTAGAGCTGGTCATAAGTTTTTTGACAAAATGTTTATGAATCAAAAAAATGCTGATTTATCAAAACTGAAACTGTTTGTGAAATGGTCACTTTAGAATTTCCTGACTTGAAAAACAAATTCAAAAAGTTGCCAAAGAGTGTTTTGTTTATACATTTTTAAAATGAAAACTTCCAGTTTTTTTAGTTCAAAACTACTTGGTTTCAAATTTTAAGCTAATTAGACTAGAAGGTTAAGGTGAAAAGGTTAAAATGGAAAAAAAGTTTTGATTGACCCAAACAAAAGAAAATTCAGGGTTTTTTGGTTCACAATTATTGGAGATTTTCAAGGTAACAAAAAAAAATCAGGCAAAACTTTTGAACCCCTAGAGTATTTGCCAGGTGGGAGAACTGTTTCCTGCCCAGCTCTAGGTGCCAGATCCTTCTCTCTGCAAATCAAAAAAAAAAAAAAAGTCCTAAACCCATCTTGCCTATCTCTCCCACATCTCTGCTGCTGTGGACTTCCCATCCAAGTCCTTCTGAGTCAATATTCTGTCCCTTTTCCTATCTCCCTGCCCACATAAACCAAAAAGTTTGGAAGCCACTACAAGAAACCACTTGTGCTCCTAGTGCAAGACAGAGATAAGGTCTCAAACGTTTTAGGAGTTACATTGAGATTTATACATTATATTTTAAGTGTACACTACTTCCTTTCACATGTCTCAGGAGGCCTGTAAATTCACATACATACAAATGTGTCTCTTCTCAGAGATATACAAAGCCCAGTATTCTGCCCTAAAGGTCAACAAAACCCAGGCTCTGTCTGATCAGCTGAAGGAGCTAATCCTAGAGTCAATAATACTTCAATGGAAGTATCCCAAATTAAGCTAGGAGTTTGGTTGAATGCTAAACTGACTTCAAATGCTGTGGCAAACCACAGGGATAGGAGTATCCCTGATACCAAGTACCCAAAAGCAAATAGGGAACAAGTGAATTGTTAAAGAACTGCTAGAGCGGGGGGGGGGGGGGGGGGGGGGGGGGGGTGTGTTGGTTGGGATTGGGGTTGGGTTGGGTGGAGGGGGGCACGGCACCCTCCAGAGCCACATGCAGCTCTTCAGAAGTTAATATGCGGCTCCTTGTTTAGACACCGACTCCTGGGCTGGAGCTACAGGTGCCAACTTTCCAATGTGCCGGGGGATGCTCACTGCTCAACCCCTGGCTCTGCCACAGGCCCTGCCCTCACTCCACCCCTTCCTGCCCCCTCCCCGAGCCGGTTATGCCCTTGCCCCTCCCCCTCTTCACCCAGAGTCTCCTGCATGCCATGAAACAACTGATCAAGAGGTGCAGGAAGGGAGAGGGAGGCGCTAATTGGGACGCACTGAGAGCAGGGAGTGCGGGAGAGCTAATGTGGGGCTGCTGACGTATTACTGTGCCTCTTTGGTAATGTACATTGGTAAATTCTGGCTCCTTCTCCAGCTCAGGTTGGCCACCCCTGTGGTACAACGTATTCCTATTGCCTACCACCACCAACGCAGGCAGGAAAACATGTTTTGTGCCTGCCGTAATCTTCAAGTGGGTCTTGTGTGGTCCCAAACAAGCCACACCGTGGTCCATAAATCGAAAAGGCATAGATTACTGCAATAAGGACTGGCTTTGAAAGAGGAGAACAAAAATGATGAGCCAGATGCAGTGGAAAGAGGTGCTGTTGGCCACCAACTTCATTCAAGATTCTAGAAGTAGTTGCTGACCCAGAAGCATTCCTAGTTCAGCAAATACAGGTTTTGTGCAACTTTAAACTAGAATTCCCCCTCCTGATTATGGATTACTTTTGGTTTTTGTGTCTTTTCGGGTGAGCACTTTGCAATAATACAGGCTGTCACAGCCAAAAAGACAAAATGCCCTAAATTGTTTCCAGCGCTGCACACACTCACTCTTGATTTTTCGTTTTAAGCAGAATTGTTGATTGATAATCTTGCCAAAGGCAATTTCCTCTTATTGTTTGCAGTCAGGACTCTCCTGTGCTCTCACTGGGGCAGTGAATCTGTTTTATACGGCCCTCTAAAGAGGCCAATGGACCCAAGTGAATTCTTGAAGTGTAAAAATACTATGCAGATAGTGGCCTATTCTTGCCAAATATTGATCATCTTTTTTCCTCAACTACTTACACAGCGGTAATAACAAGTGACAGTTCCCTGTACTACCATCACCATTACAGGTCACCTCTTTCACAGCTATGTATTGAGACACTGAAACACATGCACAATTAGGTAGCATTGGCCTTCAGTAAAATAAAATACTGCAGTAACAACAAAATTATTTTGGAAGCATACTGGCAAGAGTAACAAGTCATGCACTTTAAGCCCTGGATATCATTTGCTTTGTTATGCCAAGTACATTGAGAGTTTGGATTCTGGTAGTTTAAATTTCATCAATAGCTTAGCAGAAACTAGTGTCACATGGTCTCTCACCCTTTCCTCACAAAGAAACAGATCTCAAGTCCAGGGTTTTTTCAACTGCGGGTGGTAGACCTTTTTCCACAAGGGGATTGCAAGCCTTAATTTGATCCAAAATACAAGTAGGGTAAAGAGTAATTGTTACACAAAATTCTATTGTAGTTTATTTCTAACATTCTGGGGAAGAACAATTTAGAAAAGTTTCAATGCTTTTAAATTTTACAAACCAGCTACACTTTTTGAAGGTGAAAGATTAGAAGTACTGTGGCATGCCAAAAACTAGCTCTATTAATGCTAAACTTTAACACAGGGGAGCCAGATAAAAAAATAAAAATCAGAACATATTACCTTCAACGTCTGCATAAATGGTTCGTGAAACATTATGTTGTATTCCCATATAAGTATATATTGTCTGGCACGTGTAGTTTCCTTTGTCATGCATAGTTACATTATTAATCGTAAGATAGATGTCACCCTTTCGAGAGAGAAACCTGTTGTCCTGCAGTAATCCAGGCTTACATTCCTAAATAAAGCAAAAATAGCTGTGATTTAGGAGTACTAATAAAATATTGATTATTAAAGCATTTGCACACAAAAAGTGTTATTTGAACCATGTAAGACACAGCTCCCTGCCCAAGGTGTATATACTACCAAATATTTTCTGAATATGGGAAGGTAGTTGTCAAGTTTAATATGAATTTTTAATAACTGCCAATTTAAGGTACAGAGCTTTGGTACTGAAACACTAACAATATGTCAGTCTATTTTAAGAGACACTATCAAGACCGAAAGTGAAATGTTTTGTAAGAGGATTTGTTGGGTTTTTTTAAAATAAATAAAATGGGAGTAACAGTCAAAAAACAGGAGTAATTTTGAATTGAAAAAAGTCAAGACATTTCATTCTGAAAAAGTCAAAATGCAAGGTTTTTCCCCAGCTGACAATTCAGTGAACTCAACACAAAAATGTTTCAGTTGACCCATGTGTTTTTCAAAAAAATGTTAGTCCAAAATTTTTTAGCCAGCTCTAGTTGGGACATCTATCCAGATATTTAACCTTTACAGCATATATTGGTGCTGTTTCTTAGCTGGACGGCATAGTCATTTAACTAAACTGCAGGAGCTAAGTGCTTTCTTCCTACAATAAGAGACCACGACTAGAACTCATTTCTTCTTCATGGCAGTGAATAACAAGGCCCTTGACTTAATGGATTTTATTTTTTGTTTTTATTCTGGAAGAGATTATGTTTTCAAGCATCTAAACAGATTTTGCATTATGTTCTCTTCTGATTAAGACACCGTTTTAGAAGTTTTCCAATGAAACTTCTAAGAATAGTCTCGCATGGTACTCTAGGGAAATGGGTAAGAGGGAGACTTAATCAGGAGGCACATTGCATGGCTGAATCATCATTTTGGTCTTGATATTAAACGTACTGTATATTCTTTAAGTGATGGATTACTTTAATTTCCTACACAGTGCAGCAAGGAGGTGTTTCTAGGAGTATTAATTTAAACTCCAATTTTTAAAGCACTGTAGGTATTCCCCCCCCCAACCTAATCATGGTGCATGCAGAAAGATGCAATTTCTCCATTAACTAGACCCCCCAAAACCATTTAAGACTTTGAAGATCAACAATTTGAATTGTACCTAGAAGCGAATAGAAAGTCAGTGCAGTTTATGAAGCCCAGGATGAAAGTAAGTTGAGTGACTTCCTGGAATGCTGGGGCCAGCTCTGACCCCCAGAAGGGGTGGGGCTGAGGCGGAGGTCAGAGCCAACCCCAGCCCACCCTGTAAGGTAAGGGTCCTCCCTTCTCCTCCTTCCCTCCCCACCAACCAGGGTAGCAGCAGCAGCCTGGGGCTCCGGGGGCAATTTAAAGGGCCCAGGACTCCCCTGCTTCTATAGCCCCGGTCCTTTAATTAGCCGCCGGAGCCCCGAGGAAGCGGCGGGGCTCCGGCGGCTATTTAAAGGACTGTGGCAGCAGAGGCAGCTGGAGCCCTGGGCCTTTAAATAGCCCCCGGAGCCCCCGCTACCCGAGGGCTCTGGGAGCTATTTAAAGGGCCTGCGGCTCCCCTGCTTCTATAGCCCCGGTCCTTTAAACAGCCCCCAGAGAGTCCTGGAGTAGCGGCAGCGGGGCTCCGGCAGCTATTTAAAGGGCTGGGGCAGTAGAAGCAGGGGAGCCCCAGGGCTCTTTAAATTGCCCCCTGGGGAAGCTGCGCTGCCCCAGTACGGTGCACCAGCTCTTGCCGGTACGCCGTACTGGCTTACTTTCACCTCTGATGAAGCCCCAATATAGCACGCTCCTTAAAGCCAATCTCACTAAATAAGTGGACTACCGCATTGTGACAGCTGTAGCTTCTAGTTGATTTTCACGAGTAAATCTCTTGTACAACGCATTATTACAATCCAGTTTGGTGACAAATGCATAGATCACTGGTGATCTATATTGGAGTTGTATGTCACCACAATCAGTGTGCTAATATGCATATGAAAAAAAAAGTTTGGCCACTAATGTCTAAAACTACAAAAGCACTCCTAACACGGTATGCCCACCTATCATCAATGAGGCTGAATCCCTACTTCCACCCCTCCCCCAAGTCATTCATACACGAAGATGCCACTTCTCTAGATGCTTCCTCAGGAAATCATCACCACCTCCATCTTGCCTAGATTGAGTTTCAGCCAGTTTGCTCTCATCCTAGGCTCTATCGGACACACAAGCACTTGGGCTTCTGGGTTTTGACCTTTACACAGAAGGCCAGCTGTTCCCCTAGATAATTTAGCTTGCTTTGGGACCAGAATCTACACCCTTTGTGGCCTAAAATGACAGATACTTTCCTGTTACTGGAGCAGGAGATTTAACAGCTTTGATGAGCTTTATTTTCTTTGAAGCTGAAGCTGCACTAGCAATGTAAAGTGCCAGATTTATTTAATCTTTAGGAGACAAAGCATGTCCAACAGGTTTTTAAGAACTGTAAGCTACAAAAGAAAAGTGATCCTATTGCATGATTAAAAGTGTAATGTGTTCATCTACTTCATATTTTTAACCAATTACACATCAAAGTAACATATAGCAAGATCACTCTCACATTTTTGATGCTGAAATATTATGGACTATCTTACAATTTAAGTATAGATCAGAATCTTTTAGAATATGCTTTGGAAAAATAGAGGGGTTGGGTTTTTTAAATGTAAGCACATTCTTATTGTGTTTCCTATAATATTCCAATAGATTTGGCAAGTTAGGTACCCATTCACATTACACAGAAAAAAAATCTTGTCTTTCTCCATTACCATGCACAGTTAGTTTACTAGAAGCGTTAAATTATATGATAGGGAATGTTACAGTAAAAATACATATACACAGTACCTTATACCACTGTATTTCAGGTGCAGTATTATTTTCATCATTAAAATATTCCAGATCAGGACATGTAATCTTTCCACCAATTGATGTAAACACTTTTTGTTTATATATAGTTTCTCCATTAAAACATAAACCATCATTGTTCTTGAAAACATTTAGATGTATATATTCTTTGTCAGGGCTGTCAGAATTCCTGTAATGAGAACAGCAACAAACTGGACCATTACTAGTACTTCCCATGTCCACAATAATGCAAGTCAGGCTCTAGATCCCTGACTGGAAAGGCAGAAATGAGACTCCAACCAGAGGTCAAGATTTTCAAAAATGAGTAAAGCTGGGCTCCTAAATCCAGATCTAAAAAGGTATCCATTTCTGAAAATCTTGGCCAGAGTCTACACCATTGCTGATCAGTGTTAAAGGTTTTGTGAAGTGACTGATCCCTTTCCCCAACTCATCTAGAGTCACTAAATAGTCTGAAAAATAATTCAAAGGAGAGAAACATGATCAAAGACAATTTTTACATTATCAGGCTAAAATTTATTTTCTTATATTTTACTTTTTTGTATTTCCATGAGTTTGAAACAAAGTGAAATTGCAAGGAAAGAGGTTAAACTTGGTCATTGCGAAGGCTGGGTCACTTAAAGAGTAAAAATAAAAACTATTTCAACTCAAGTGGGTGGTTAGTAATCTCAGAGCTAAAAATCCTTAAATTTACAGTTCATGAACAGTGGATTGTTTAACTCTCAGCAGAAGAGAGAAACTGCTTCTGAATCCAGTTAAGTTACATGCTTAAAGTATGGATCTCAAGGTGAAGCAATTTTAAATTAGGGAGTCGTGAAGATACTGATACAGATATCACCAACTTGGGTGGAGCCCCAAGGGAGATGTAAGATGACTACTGCAGATCACAAATCTAAACAAGTGGAAGATCAGTGTTGTTTGATGCTTGTTGGCTCTTAGTTTCTAGACTCTATGCTTGTCAGAGTTAAAGTTCTAGAGGATCTCTCAAAAGGAAGGGGTTGTAAGTTTTAAAAAAGTTATATCACTCTCCTTTTGTTTGCAAATTCAATGTGTTGAAAGTTGGACAGGTTTAAAACAGAGGCTTCAGAAATATGTCCGATGCCCAATAGGTGGGGCCCTACCAAATTCACAGCCATGGAAAACGTGTCACACAGGCAGCTGGTCTCCCACTGTCAAAGCTGGTCTTTTATGTGCTTTTACCCTATACTACACAGATTTCATGGGGGAAACCAGTGTTCTCAGATTGGGGGTCCTGATCCAAAAGGGAGTTTCAGGGGGGTCACAAGGTTATTTTAGGGGTGTCATGGTATTGCCACCCTTACTTCTGCACTGACTTCAGAGCTGGGCAGGAGGAGAGCAGCAGCTGTTGGCCAGGCGCCCAGCTCTGAAGGCAGCACCCTGCCGGCAGCAGTGCAGAAGTAAGGGTAGCAATACCATACCATGCCTCCCTTACTTCTTTACTGCTGCCTTCAGAACTAGGCAGCCAGAGAATGGCGGCTGCTGACTGAGGGCCCAGCTCTGCAAGCAGCAGTGCAGAAGTAAGGGTGGCAATACCCTGCCATGTCATCCTTATTTCTGCACTGCTGCTGCTGCTGGCAGCAGTTCTGCCTTCAGAGATGGGCTCCTGGCCAGCAGCCAGCACTCTCCAGTTGCTCAGCTCTCAAGGCAGCGCCACCACGAGCAGCTGAGCAGAAGTAACTGCAATCCCCCCATACAATAACCTTGCAACCCTCAACCCCACACACAACTCCTTTTTGGGTCAGGACCCTATGTTGGATCATATTAAAGAAGTTCTGTATTAAAACAACAAATGAGTTTGATTCCCCATAGTTTAAATTCCAGGGTATTACTAATTAAGAGGTCTCTTGGTTTTTGGTACTGTTTCTCTCCCTCTCTGTGTGAAACTTGCAAGCTGCTAATTGTGTTAGTACATTCTAAGACAGAGTCTGTTCTCAAAGCAATTCTTCGTAACAACAACTACTCACACAGAGATAGACTCAAAGCAATACTCTGTAACAACAGAAACAGCACCAGAGACTCCCTGCCCTTTTGTTGTATTCATCTCGCTTTGTTAACAATTGTGATTAAAATAGAGATAGAGGATGAATGTGGATGGATGCTTGGTGTGGATAACAACTGAATGTTCAGGGAGGTGCCAGCCTAAGAATGCAGTGTCCATCGGCTGAAGAAGGCGTCAAGTGGAAATAACCAGAGGACCCTAGGAGAGCAGACTGGAATCCACCCAACAGTCTCAAGAATGGGAGAACCAAAGAACAAGATAACATCTGGCAGCACGGAGCCGTCAGGAATGTGCCATCTGCTGATTGATTCAGCAACAGCATGATGAAGCAATTCCCATAGACTGGCACAGGAAGAAATTCCTATAAAAATGGACTCCAGAAAGTGAGAACTTTGGGGTCTGATTCTGCAAACCAACTTCCAGGAGCATCAGATGAGCATCTGACAAGGCCCTGCTCCCTCCTCATGTCCAGGCCACCTGGCCAGTGGCTTGGCATGAGCAACTCTAAGGCTGGTAACTATGATAACAGCCTTGCAGAACCTGCGTGCGTGCGTGTGAATAAATATGAGATTGAATGGAATGTTATAGCTATAACTAACTGCTTACTATGATAACACTCTTGCAGAACCTGTGTGTGTGTGTGTGTGTGTGTGTGTGTGTGTGTGTGTGTGTGTGTGTGTATAGGAATGAATGTGTGAATAAATATGAGATTGAATGGAATGTTATAGCTATAACTAACTGCTTACTATGATTCTTTCTGTATTCACAATAAATGTGGTATTTTGCCTTTTTCCCTTTAATAAGATCCTGCTGGTTTTTATTTTATTGGTATAACACCTACACTTACAACACTCTGAAATTTCAGATTCAAATAGCTGAAATCATGAAATTTATCATTTTTAAAATCCTATGACTGTGAAATTGACCAAAATCGACCGGGAATTTGGTAGGGCCCTACCAACAGGAAAAATACACTTTAAAAAAAAATGTTCAAGATAAGGTTTGGGTTATATCACTGCTATGCAATCAGGACCCATCTATATATTTTTCTTCCCACAGAATGGGGGAAAATAAGAGGTGCCTAACAGACTATTGCCAAAACTCAAAATTGAGTATTTAGAAACTGGGCAAGCCCGACTCCTAATTGAGTTAAAATTATGCTGGATTGCTTGACAGGATGTGTAAGCGTTGCACTCCCTCTCACCCCAATGCTTGCCAATTTTTGACAAGTTGCCACTTCAAAGGTTAATGGGATATATAGCCTAGGTCAGGGGCATAAATCAGAAGTTCAAGCTCTGAGCATGCTCAGTGCTATTTACCCCGTAAGTAATGCCTCCAGACTATGTCATTCCATTCGCAATTCAAACCTGGTGACCCTAATTCACATCCTTGTGACACAGATGTTATATTACTGCAGTGCACTCTGGATTGGGCTACTTCAAAAGCTTATGTTGATGATAGCCAGTGTGCAATGAAAACATCAGGGTGAAAAGGAGAATTTCTGCCCACACACTGCTGTGCTTTTTGGAAAAAAATCCTGTTGGTGCAGAATGAATATTAGGCTTTATTTCGAATATATAAAATCCTAATGTAGGCAGAGCCCTGTGAACAAAACTGTCAACCTATGAAGTAAGGAGAAGTGGGATTTTTAAAGGAAGATGAAAAGAATTGCTTTACTTCCTTCTTTGCCTCTACAGTCCTGGCTCTCTCGTTTAGGATGAAAGATATTCCAATCATTATCATCATCTATCTGGCCTCTTAAAAAAACCGAAAAGCCTAAAGAGTATTTGGCAAAGCAGTCTGCATAACATGGTGCCTTGATTTTCAGTAAGTTGTACTTCTTTTACTGTTAGTATTTTAATTCATACTTTAAAATCGTGTTTAGCGAGACATGTAAAGCTATCATAGATAAGTATTATTTTTAAAACGTGACTGGGCTAAATTCACCTCATGCCCACATTTCTCAGTTTCCTGATTAACTGAATCAAACCAAGAAAGTAAAACCGTTTTCTTGTCTGTCAGAAATGGACTATAAAATTAAATATGAAGTGATTCGTTAACTCCAATAGAGTTAAAAAGCATTCTTACAAATATACACTTCCAAAAAAATTCAATTAGTTAATAGTTCTAAAGGACTTTGATGAAAAACCCTTATACAAGCATAAAGTATAATTTTAAGCCAAGTTCTACGAGCATGGAAGAAACTCAGATATATCAGTATAAGTATCAAACACAGAGCTGAAAAGCTGTCTAACTGCTTCCATACAAATATGTAAAAGAAAAAAGTCTCTATACAATAGATTAACACCAAAAATACATTTTTGTACTTTGTGTGAGATCTTTTTTCCCTTTTGTAGAACAATTTTGCATCTGAAAACATTTCTAAAAATACAGGCCCTTACCTTTCGTTACATTCATAAAGTCCTGAATCTTCTAAAGTTGCAGGAATAAACCAAAGCAAGTTATCTCGCTGATGGATTCTGGAACGTGTCTCTGTAGTTATTGGTGTATCACTACCATTTCTATACCAAGTCAAATTGTAGTCAGAGTGAAATGCTGGACTTCTAGCTATTTGACAACGGATAGCAATAGGCTCTCCTACAAGTACGAAATGACTAGACAGTTTGCTTTGTTCTTTAAAAAAAAAAAATAGAAATTATCAAAATTGTTTGCTTTTTTAGTTACTTTTTCCTTAATTTTACTGGCAGAGGTAACTTAAATTATTCAGTTACAAAGATACAAGACTGACGAATAACTATTTATATTATTGTTTGCATTTGTTTAGCACCTTCCATTTGAGGACTTCAAAACATTTACAAGCTTTAAGTCACACAGTACTCTTTAAATAGGTGGTCAAACAACAGATATATTTAACTCCAGTAGCCTCAATATAAAGAGTGGTATATAAAGATATGTCAAATTCATTGACCTTCGTGATCTTCAGGATGTAATTTTCCTGTTCTTACTATTTAAAGACAAGCAGTGAATTTTATTACTCATACAAGATACTAGGTTGGCAATATAGAAATTGTCACAAATACAGTACAGGCAATGGCCATGCAAGTTTCCCCCACAGTGCTCTGGACAATGTGACTCAATTCTGGCCTGGTGGGACAAATCCAGGCTGGAGAGGACATTTCAGTGCTGGTTTCTGGCACTGGAGAACATGATAGGCAAGAAACTTGATGAAGATCTGAATCTGCAGCATGTAACATGACCAGGTGAGGTCAGTAGCAAGTCAACAATTCAGACCATGTAGTCTTTGGTTTTAGCATACATCCTGTGACCAATCCTGAAAGTCGCCATCTCTCCCCCACACTTCCAGATTTTAATTTAATTTGGCAAACATTGCTTGAGCATTACACTATATGACATGCCAAGCATAAGTAGGACTTCAATAATTATGACTGTGTAACAAGTTAAGACAAGACAAGAAGAAGTCTTTAAACAAAAGGGCAGGGACTGCAAACACTCAGCCCGCAATGGAAGACAGAACACAGATCTGCATACCCAATGCCAGAGATCTGCATACCTAACATTTTTAAGGGGTCAGTTTAACCACAGCCATATAAACAGAGCAGGTCAGTTGGCCACAGAACCGGTTTCGCATTTTTTCTTACTTTTGTAACGCTGAGTGTCCAAAATACTTGATAAAAATTGAGCCTTGCTGAAAAACTTCTAAATCCATGATATACTGAATTGCTGTACAAATCCAGAGTTGAATTTTTAAAGAGGAAACCCACAGCCATATTTTACTGCATAGAACCTTAAAATTAAAATTTTCCACTTACCAGTTTAGTCCTCCTTTCTTCCCCCCACGCTTCCATGCAGTTTGCCAAATAATTTAAAATATATTTGCTAGTTTTCTATGGAGTACAAATCAATTTGGATTTGTTCAAGATTGCTCTTGTTAAGAGGGGAGAAGAATGTTATTGCTCTGTGCAATCCTAATTTCTATTAAGGGACTTAAATATAAAGAATTTTAAATCAGTACACAAGTAAACTGGGAGTTACATACACAGTTTCAGGACCAGACTAACATTATGCTGTCTAAGGCTGCCAGCACTTTAAATGTTACAGTTTACATAGGATTGAAAAGATTTTATTATTATTATTTATCTATAGCTTTACTGAAATACCTAGAGCAGGGGTGGTCAAAATGTGGCTCACGAGCCATATGCGCCTTTTACCATTAAAGTGTAGCTCACAGAGTGCCCCCTCCATGCACCCCCGACCCCATTCTCCACCTACAAGACTGGGGGATGGGGACCTTGGGACCTCTGCCTTTCAGCAGAGTGGCGAGGCAGGGACTTCTGCCCAGTGGGGAGTGGGAGTCTTGGGACTTCTGTCCCTTGGGGCATACATTCCAGGGTTTGGGGCTTCAGCCCCATTCCTGCTGAAGCCCCAACTCCCATCAGATACCTCCCGTGGCACTGAAGCCCCGAGCCCCAGCAGGTGCGCCCTAGCTCTCGAACTTCTGAAGGTTGTCGAATGCGGCTCGGAGGGTCAGTAAGTTTGGCCACTCTTGACCGAGAACCATAACACTAGTCATTAGGGGACCTTGTACAACATGTAACCACCTTAGCAATAAAGACACAAAAAGTAAGATCTGGTCACTGCATTATACTATCATGAATTTAGAATTTCATAGACAGAACAAACAGTTAGAAAAGCCACTGACTTATATCCGCACTGCGAATTTTGAATTTCAATCGCTTGCAAAAAACAGTTTGTTTTTCCAGGAATAGAAGTATACTTTTTTTTTTTTTGCTTATTTTACTGAGATACTGTGCGTACTTGACTTTGCATATTAGCTCCTTCTGGAATTTTTGAGTGTTTTGGATAAATATATGTGAATTAATAAGAAGCGTGAGAATGTTATTGGAGGAGACTGTGAACTAAATCATTTAATCTCTCAAAGAAAGATGAGCCTTGCTATTCACTAAGCACAATAGTTCTACTTACTGGGACATTATAGATGCTATAACAGACAAAGAAAACTCTCTTCAGTAACATAGTTCATGCTCCACTCTGCTGCAAAGAGATGCTAAACAGGATTTCTATCCTATGTCTTTACAGCTCCATGGCCAATGAGAGACATTCTTCACTGTGACAGAAGTTAAGGAGAGTTGTGACTTCCAAGTGAATATAGGGATAGGATTACAAATTCAGTCTTCAACCCTGCAATCCTAAACCCAAAAAGCAAATCTCTACCTATGACTGGAGCCAGAAATTGCCCGCTAATAGATTCGCAACGATCACTATCCAGGACATTCTGAGTAAGCTCAAAAGCACTATCACCTATATGGATGATATCTACCACTGGTGTGCTGAGATATTGCACACCTCAGGAGTGCAGATGCTAGATCATAAACAATGCTGTTATAAAAAGGCCATTTTAACTCTAGAACTAAGTATTTTTAAGAAAAATTAAGATAGCTATTTTTAAAAAAAGTTTCCCTCTATATTTGTACAGTTTACTTTTTGATACATTTACAAGTCTGTCTGTCCACGCATCCTAAAAAGGGCATCCAATCAATACACCCACACCTCTGCTATGGCAGAGTGCAAGACAGCCTTCTCTGCTGTGCTATTACTTAACTCATGTATATACTGAAAATAACTCATTTTAGAAATAATTCAATTATTAATAAACATGTTTGACTTACCAGCATTGAATGAAGAAACAAAAGGAATTATACAGCAAAGGAACCACAATGGAGATATCATGTTTTGCTACAGAGAAAAAAAGATATTTCATTAACATGCTAGAAGTGTTCAAAGTGCACTGTAAATTTTATTCTGTACTATACCCACTGATCCTAGAACAAATGCAAAGGCACTAAGAAAAAGAGTATTCATCCCTTTGGGGAGGAGAAGCAAGTGTGCTGACCTAGCACCTTCCTCTGGAAGTTTTAAATCACAGCATTAACAGGTCCACACACAGGGGTGGTTTACACGTTTTACCCATGTACCTATATCAGTAAGGGGTGTGATTCATCTGACAGTTATACTAGTGAAAGCTCAAGCGTAGACACAGTTATACTGGTATAAAATGGTCTTATACAGTAACTCCCCACTTAATGTCCTCTCACTTAACGTTCTTTCGATCTTACGTTCCTGCTCAATTACAGAACATGCTCCACTTAAAGTTGTGCAATGCTTCGCTATAACATCGTTTGGCTGCCTGCTTTGTCCACAGCTGGCAGCCCCCCCATCACCACCCCGATGCCCCCCCCCAGCACCTCCTGCCCGCCAGCAGACCCCGCGGATCAACGCCTTCCCCCTCCTCCCCACGGCAACCAACTGGCTTGTGACGTTCAGGGGGCAGGAAGGAGGGGGGGGAGGAGTGAGGACTTGGCGCGCAGGCTCCCCCTCCCTCCCCTGCCTCCTGAACACCGCAAACCAGCTGATAGCCATGGGCACGAGGCAGAGGAGGGAGGGGGAAGGCTGCGCGCTGAGTCCTCCCTCCTGAACATCACAAGCCAGCTGACTGCCACAGGCAGGAGGGAGGGGGGAGGAGCGAGGATGCAGTGCGCCTTCCCTCTCCCTCCTCTGCCTCCTGCCCGCAGCAATCAGCTGGCTTGCGGTGTTCAGGAGGCAGGGGAGGAAGGGAGAGCCTGCACACCGTGTCCTCACTCCTCCCCCCTCCCTCCTGAATGCCGCAAGCCAGCTGATTGCCGCAGGCAGCAGGCAGGGAAGGGAGGGGGGAGGAGTGAGGATACAGCATGCGGAGTAAAGGGGGAGGGGGCGGGGGGAAGAAGAGCCAGGTTAAGAGAGGGGGCTTGGAGGAAGGGGTGGAATGGGCGGGCCGAGGGATGAGCTTGCAGAGTAGGGAAAGCTGCTGTTGCTGCTGCGCACCGTGCTTCTCCTAGCCTACGGCACCTTCAGCCTCCTTGCCTGCCTCATTGTCTTCAGTGCCAGTGGGCTGTGGCGGGGGCACCTCCCAACTACACTACTGTACTGTACGGCAAAAAAATTTCCCTGGAACCTAACCACCCTATTTACATTCATTCTTTTGGGGAAATTGGATTCACTTAACATCGTTTCACTTAAAGTCGCATTTTTCAGGAACAGAACTATGATGTTAAGTGAGGAGTTACTGTACCAGTATAGCTTATTTCAGTTTCTTTTTATACGAGTATAACTGCCTCTACAGTAGAGCTTTTTTGGTCTTTTAACTACACCAGTGTAGTTCAAGTGGCAGAACTTTTAAGTGTGGACAAGTCTAGAATTTTCTGTTGGAGGAGGACTCCAGTGCAAATCTGAGATGAAGGCGCTTGTTGCGACATTTGTATCTCATTATTAAGTACTCAGGACTATATATTCAAGAGCTGGCAGACAAGTTATTTTAGGGACTAATCTTGTCTGTGTTTTGGTTGTGTAATTTGCATGTCTGGATTTCCAAAGGAAAGATAGGTAGACTTTCACTGTTCAGTGTTGCAGGTTTCTATTAACAACCTGGCATGTTCTACGCCTTTTTTGTATGTCAAGTCTCATCGGCAATCTTCAAAGGTTTCTGGCTATTGCCAGTCTTGTAATTAGTTATGCAATCCTTATATGGAAGCTGATTTTAAAATTATGTAATTTTGTTATACAATGTATGGGGGTATTTTACAGGGTAGATAACAGAAATAAAAAAAGTAGCAAAGGATGCATATATGAAAAAGCAAAAAGCTCCAGACATACTTGGAATATATTAAACATGTCAGTTCAAACTTCAAACAGCTCATATATAAAGTTCTACAATGCATTGGGAAGAATTAGCTGTTCTTAACATGCATGCTCCAGTTAAATGCTGGAGAAGATGAATACCACAGTTTGTGCATGCATTAGTGTGCATAACCAAGCTCAGCTAATAGAAGGAGCTTCCTCTGTAAGTTTCTCTGACAAAAAACAATGCTGACCAGCAGATCCCACAGCTCTGAAGGCCTAAATCTTCCTCTTTTCCCGCAACTCATATGCCTGCTTTCTCTAGAATTACTCTCTTCACCCCAAAGCCCTCTTCCAACCCAGTGTCAAGCCCTCTCCCAACCCATCTGCTGTTAACCAGCTTCCAAGTGCCTTGCTCCTTCCCATTATGACAACCTCCTCCCTTCCAAGTAATAAGGAAATATTGCATCATTTTAGCTAAATTAATCACATTTATTTTACTGTAACCTCCTCCCTAACCATTCTGTTTCTGTCAGAGGGAAACAAACAGCACTATGTGTTCTGCCAGTTTTCCACTTGCCTAGGTCACTGTAGAAGAAGCAGCAGAATTCATCCACCCCCAAGTTCACTCTCTGTTCAGTTAGGGAGGTTTTATGTTCATTTTTGGACTCCACAGTATTTTTTTTTAAAGAAATGTTTGTAAAATCTTAATATGTAATCAAAACCAAACAGCCAACTGCTGGATCTGAGCTGAGCTTTTCTAGTGACTGTCACACAAATAAGTTTTGGGGGAAAAAATAAAAATTTCTGAGCAATGGGAGATAATGCATAGATTCTGAAGGTAGGACAAGAAAAAATTGGTTTAATCTGCAGCAATGGAGATTGAGGCTAGATATGAAGAAAAACTGTCTAACTAGAAGGACAATTAACCACTGGAATAGGCTTCCTAGAGAGGTTGTAGAATCCTCCCATCATTGGAGGCTTTTAAAAACAAGTTAAACACCTGTCAGGGATAGTCTACCTGACCCTGCCTCAGTGCAGAGTGCTGGACTTGATGACCTCTTGAGATCCCTTTCAGCCCTGCATTTCTATGATTCTAGGATTCATTCAAGAGAACTTGAGGGCTCTATTACAGAATTTAACAACTTCCAAATGCGTCCTCCTTTCGGATTTGTTGCTTGAGAAAACATTCATACCTTAGTCTTTATTTAGCTCTCTAATATGTATTTTTCCTGACATATGCCAAGGGGTTGGTCACCATCTTTGAAATTTAGGTTTACCTGAAAAGAGAAACATAAATCTTACAAAAGTGTCAAATGCATCATGCAAACAAGAGCATAACAAATTTCCAAAGGCAAATTTCCAGGGTCATCCTAAGTAAGTCATCAAAGAAATATCTTCAGTACTATAGAGCAAGATACTTTTTCATTTACAGACCTGTGGATAAAACTGGACCAGGTGTTTATGTATAGACATCAAAGAACGCCATCTCTACCTCCACGTCCTTCATTTTTAAATATGACTACTGAGATACAATTTAGCAAAAAGGTGGCATTATACAAGTGTCAGAGTTAATGCCAACCAAAAGTAGGATGGGGAAGGGGAAAAAACAACAGATAAGGAACCTGACTGTGAAAGCATACTGTCTGAGAAAGCCACCCCTCCCCACCCTGGAGGATGAAGAACTAGACAATCCAGTGGGATCTATACATAAAAACTGCACCAGGTTAACTTGACATATTTAAATCAAGACAGGATGTCTTCCCGAAAGACATGCTATAGGTCAAGCAGAAATTAGGGGCTTGATGTAGAAGTTATTGGGCAAGATTCTTTGTCTTATGTTTTGCAGGAGGTCAAATGAGATCATAGTTGTTCCTTGTGGTCTTAATCTATGAAAATAATTTAGCTCAGTTACCAAATTAAGCTAAATCAATATAAACCAGGAGCAAACTGATTTAAGTTTGTTCACACAGGGGCTTGCACAGGCTTAACAAAAATCAGTTTTAAAAAGGGATTTTATATATACTCATGCAGTTTGTGTGTTTAGGCAAGCCCTTAGCACTTTAAGCTTTCACACCTAGATACTTAGGTCAAAAGAAGCATCAAGAACAGTAAATATATATCCATGGATGGGGGCACGGGGGAGAGAGAGAAAGAATCTGAAAGTCCAGTGGATCCATAAACTCTTGGAAAATTAGGTACACCAGCACCAAAGCTTCCCATTTAAAAAAAAAAAAAAATGTTTTCCAGGTACAAAGATACCTTAAATGTGAACTGATGCAGTTTTGTTTGCAATCAGACAGCAATGTTACTACTAAGGAAGTATCTGTTTTCCCCCTTCACTTCAACAAATTGTTAATTTAAATACCAGACCTGTTGAAATATGATGGATAGATCCAGTCATAGTAGGATAAGCTGCATTTTTGATACAGTTAACAATGAAATACTGCAGAAATGTATTTTTACAGTGAAAACAGCTAATTCTGTTTGTGACTATAACAGATAGAGGGAAAGTAACTTTCTTGAAGTTCAAAGTGCTGCAGACGCTGCTGGGATCAGGAAAAGAAGCTTAGAAGGTTTAGAAGATCCAGGAAGGAGGAAGGAAACCCCTAGTTCCTGCAGCTCCCACACTCCTGCAACAACTCACAGTGCCTAGAGATCTTAAATTCAATGAAATGACCCAATGTATGTAACTAAACAAGATTATATTCTGCTGTAATTATAAGAGCATAACATAAAACAAAACACAAAACGTACTAGAAATAGCATTCCACAAAAACAGCAAGATTTAGATATGCCAATAACTCAATAACCTAATCTGACTGTACTAAAGGTCTTCCATCTAAACCTTGTTCTATTAGGTAGTTCAATAGCAACAATAAGTTTATTAATATTTGAGTTTATCACAGGAGCATATTGTGGTGTAAACATTGGCCTCAGGCTCCAGCCCAAGTCTGAATGTCTACACTGCAATTAAATAGCCCCTTAGCCCGAGTCAGCTGGCACAGGCCAGCCAGGGGGTTTTAATTGCAGTGTAGACATAGAGTTCAGCAAGGGCCCCCACTCTCAGGGTTCCAGCTCCCTAACCATTGCCTTTATTGGGTGGAGACATGCATCTCTCCCCTTCCTGACCAGGTTATTTCCAGGCTGAAGAAAAGTTCCCTGGCTTCACTGTGTTATTTCCAGCAAAAGACAGGCGTGCTTGCTTTCTCTTCAGAAACTGTTAATAGTGCAATGCCACAATTACAAGTTACCACACAGCACTTCCTAAGCAAGCATATTTATACTTAGGGCATAAACATTACAAAGAAAACATATTAAAATCAATAAAAGAATCTGCACATATGCTAATAAGCTTCCCAGAAATCACCCCAACTGTCTTCAATATGAGCTCTGGCACACACCCCACAGAGAGGTCTCTTTTGTTGTCACAAGTTCAAAACAGCCTTAGCTGAGAACTAACACCCGCATGAAAAGTTCAGTCCCTCCCTTCTATAGTTTGGAGGTCTTTGAACTGGAGTTTTCAGGAGCAGATAACCTGCAGACGATCAAGTTTCTCTTCCATGTAGCCAATAGAGATGATGCTTGTTTATGTTTATACAGAAATGTAAGTAGGCCCAAAAAAATCTATTTCTTAAAAGTAGGCTTGACAATAGTCAAGCAAGGCCTGGGAAAATAGGAGTAAAGTGAAGTGAGACAATTCGAAGGCAAGCTGAAGATAAGTTAGGACATAACCAAACATGTAAACAAGTTTTAGTCCTTGCTGGTTTTTACAAGTGTTTTAAATAAAATGTTAGCATTTTCCAAAATATTATCTATATTGATAGTTATTTCTATGGCATTTATGGGAGGTTAATTAGGATGACATTTAGTGTGGAATAGCCAGTGAGAAAGCAGAAAATATTTAATTATGGTAGCGGAAATACAGATATGGTAAATTAATTTACCATATAAATATATGTAGGTGGCTTTAGTGCTAATTAATTAAGGGGTGTTATTATATTTGATTATAAAAACAGAAATATGCTGATTTCAGATTAGGCGCACCCATCCACCGTCGAGATATCATTAGAGAAAAGATTATACCCGTTCTCCTCATTTAGGAAGTAATCACCCCTAAATGCATCATTACATCTTAAAATGGGAGTATCAGTGCAGCGTATGGTTATATTGCAATGCCTGTTTATTTTATACATAAGTCGGTTAAGCTAAGTTTTTTTAATTTGATCACTCACAGTCCTCCAGTAAAATTGCAGTGAATTTTTTTTTAAGGGTCGAGCCTCCAGGATGATTATAGAGATCACTTAGTTTGGTTTTATTCCTTATTTTTAAAATATTAATTGGGAACATATAAATCTAAGGTTACAGTTACTGCCAAAACCCAGGACTGTGAAATTTATGACTGAGTGATTTTGGGGTTTGTTGGGAAGTAGGAAAGTCAGGAAGGCTTTAAAAGAGCAGTTCTTGCTTCTCACTTAACTTAGAATCCTTAAGTTTTGTAAAACAGATGCAAGATTGTTTTGAAAGACTGTGGAATTGTTTTTGTCTCTTGTTAACAACTGCAACTAAAATATTTTTCGCATTATACAAAAGAACTGATTTTTAAATATATGATTTGATTTTTGGTGGTATTAAAAGTTATAGAAGCCCAGTAGTAGCTCAAGGACATAGATCCGAGACCACCCAAGAACAGCCAGATACCGACAATCAGTTAAGCTTGCGTCTTGAATCCCCCACAAATTTAAACAGGCTGTAGGGACTGGCCAGAGAGAGTTTTCCTCTGAGACTTCCAAGGCTGGTGACAGCACACTAGCCTTTGATTCTGGTGCCAAACAGGAGGGCAGGGTTGACCACGTTTCCTACCCCCTTCTTAATTCTGGCTCACAGAAAAGCCAAAGACCCCTAATGAGGTAATTTATCACTTACTTAAAAATCCAATCCACAAAGAGGCCGAAGACCTCCACAAGGGCATCTTATCTGGCTGCCAAAGAGGTGCTTAGAAAGTTGACCGTGTTTCTTCCTTCCGCTTACATGTCCCAAGACTGAAGAGGGTGTGTAGAAAATGATCATGTCTCTACCCCCACCTGTATTGATTCCAGTCTGGAGACTCTAAGAGGGGTATTTAAAAGATGATAGGTTACCAGCATTATGGTGCACAAATGGGTGTTCAGGAAGTTGAGGCACTTTTTCCCTTCATCGGAAAAAAAATTTGATTCCAGTGCAGGGTGACTGAAGACCCTAAATTAGGTACTGGGTGGGGATTGAGCACCTACCCTTTGATTCCTAAAAAATCCAAAGGACCACTGGGAAACATCCACTAGTGATTGCGCACCTTCCCTCTACCTGCATTGATTCCAGCCCAAAGAGAATCCAAAAATGTATGCCAGGAGTACATAATGCATAATCCTATTTTAGAAGATGATTGGATATTTTTGGAAATGAAGGAAGATACTCAGTTTTTTAGTGAAGACTTGTCAGAGATTAAACCTGGCACTCTGATTTCCCAGGGACATAAGACAGAGGAGGAACCGGAACAGAAGTATAGTATAGTGTTGACCAGGTCCACAACTCAAAGACTGAGAAATCAAACAGATTCTGACTCAGAGAGCAGCTCAAGGGAGGACAGTTTGGATTGTGATAAGACCTGTAATTTCATTGCTGGAGCAACGGGGGTGGGGGGGTGGGGGGGTGGTTTCTGTTCCAGATTTTAGAACAGATTACCTTTTCCTTGATCCTGTGGGTGAAGTGTGAGCAGCACCAAATGTTCCGTCCCTTCAAATTATAAGATTTTTTTTTTTAAAAAAAAACCACTGCTGAACAAAGCATCCTGCAATCTACTACTGTTATGAAACCGCAAGAGCACTACTAGATAGGTGAAATGGGAGTGGATTTTGTAACCCTTTGTATGCAGAATCTGGTACAGCACAAGTGTCTCATTTTCAAACCCCCAGCCTATCTTCCCCAGATAGGGTATTAAACAGTAGTACCTCAAAAGTGGAAAGGGAAGATCCAGAGAGATCAAACGAGGGACATCGTCCTGTGGCAGTAGTGGATGTTAAAACATTGGATTTGGTAACTAAAAATGTTGGTCTGTTTAAAAAGGGTGATCTAATTGCCCTGCACACTAGGAGAACTGTGAGTAATAGTCAAATGTTTCAATCGGATAATAGGTATTGATTTAAGGTTTTACAAATGTCAGGGGAGCCTTCTTTATGGTATGTTCTCCCACCACATTTTCAGTCAGGAGCTAAGGATTTTGCTGAAATGCTGGATAAATTGGAAGAGATTTTATATCCAGTACAGGCTGGGATGGCACAGTTAGTAAATATTAAAAGAAAGATGTTTCCTCGTGCCTATCATGAAAAGACAGCTGGAGCTTGGGATAGCACTAACATGCAAGGGGATTTTCCTGAATAAGTAGATTTATTAATTAATAATGTTTTGCCTGCTATTAAAAAGAAAGAAGATTCGCATATGAACAAGGAATCAGCACTGACCCTAATGTTGGAGCTGATGACCAAAGCTGCTGAGATAGTCATTGAAGAGACTGTGCAACCAACGAGGGGTAAAAACAGAAAGTTTCCTGTAGCTGCAGCAGGACGTGAATGGGTTGAAGCACCCAGCCATGCTCCTGCAACCAAGTCTTGACCAATAGAGTGGAGGTTTGAGACTTCTCAGACTAAAGAAAAGCTCCCAGTCAGCCCCAACATAGGCTTCTGCTAAGGTTTAAAAACCAGAAGCTTAGAGCACAGAAACTCTTATGAACCTAATCAGTCCTATGACCTGTTAAAACCCTAATCCTTCACTAAATCAAGATTCAAAAACTCCTAAGTCATTTTGGGGTGGGGTGGGGGGATCAGTGGAGCCTGTGGGCCCCTGCCCAATCTGATTCACTGAATCAGTGAGATGAAACAGTGGCAGATATTCGCCATACGAATGTTGCCTTTGTAGCTCAAGTGAAGGAACTGAAGTGGTTACACAAGCAACTGGATCCTAATGAGGAAGAGTAATCAGAAATCCAGCAGCTTCCTCCTTTCTACTGGAATGGGATACCTGGTTTTCTGGACCAGTTAATCAGGCCTGTGGCTCCAGAAACCAAGTAAGGTGAGGGGGAGAGGGAGAGTATACACATTCACAACCATGCCACCAGACTCCATCATGTCGTATAATGTCCTCCTTAGGTACAGACAGAGCAGGGAGACTAACTGTCAGCTCTCATAAGGGGTCACAAGATAATGTTTATTGTTGATACCAGATGCAAATATATCTGTATTAAATGATCCTCACTCAGCCATGTCACCACTGGCAGGAAGAGGAGTCATGTCTTTTGAAACCTTTATGAAACAGCCTACCACACCCACTGATAGCCCACATAGGAGTTTTATGCAGGAGGTGTGTTTTCTCTGGCAAAGTTACCAAAACCACACAGCCTGTTGGGAGAAGATTTTCTGATGAAGCACAGGTTAATTTTAGATCTGACTAACAAGCTGATTTGTCAAACAGTGGTAAAAGATTTGGGGAAAGAACCCCATGTGATTCCAGAATTACATGAGCCATGTCCCAAAGAGATATGCATAGCTGGAAAATTATGCAGTTATACCGTATTCAGACACTGTTTGGGTGTACAACTCCTTAACAGAATTTTTACTTTTCTGGCTTAGAAGTGGTTTTACCTCTACTGATGGCTCCATGAAAAAATACCCTATTTTAGTATCTAATATGGTTGAGTTAGTCTTTTGTTTACATAAGCCCCCTTTGATTAAAAAAGGTTAAGGCTCACAGTAAAACTGATCCATGAGCCATCCAAAAACAGAAACCAGTCTGGCTGGCTAAGTAAGGAGCAGCAGGAAAAGATTTGTCAGTGTGTAATCAATTATAAACAGAAAAGGAGTACTTGTGGCACCTTAGAGACTAACCAATTTATTTGAGCATAAGCTTTCGTGAGCTACAGCTCACTTCATCGGATGCATTCAGTGGAAAATACAGTGGGGAGATTTATATACATAGAGAACATGAAACAATGGGTGTTACCATACACACTGTAACGAGAGTGATCACTTAAGGTGAGCTATTAGCAGCAGGAGAGCAGGGATGGGGGGGAACCTTTTGTAGTGATAATCAAGGTGAGCCATTTCCAGCAGTTCACAAGAACGTCTGAGGAACAGTGGGGTGGGGGTGGAGGGTGGGGAATAAACAAGGGGAAATAGTTTACTTTGTGTAATGACCCATCCACTCCCAGTCTCTATTCAAGCCTAAGTTAATTGTGTCCAGTTTGCAAATTAATTTCAATTCAGCAGTCTCTTGTTGGAGTCTGTTTTGAAGTTTTTTTGTTGAAGAATTGTAACTTTTAGGTGTGTAATCGAGTGGCTCAAGAGATTGAAGTGTTCTCCAACTGGTTTTTGAATGTTATAATTCTTAACGTCTGATTTGTGTCCATTTATTCTTTTACGTAGAGACTGTCCAGTTTGACCAATGTACATGGCAGAGGGGCATTGCTGGCACATGATGGCATATATCACACTGGTAGATGTGTAGGTGAACGAGCCTCTGATAGTGTGGTTGATGTGGTTAGGCCCTATGATGGTGTCCCCTGAATAGATATGTGGACACAGTTGGCAACGGGCCTAGATACACTTCTGGAACCCCGATCTGGGGTATTCTATCTGCTACGCAAGATCCATAAACCTGGAAGTCCTGGGCGCCCCATCATCTCAGGCATTGGCACCCTGACAGCAGGATTGTCTGGCTATGTAGACTCCCTCCTCAGGCCCTACGCAACCAGCACTCCCAGCTATCTTCGAGACACCACTGACTTCCTGAGGAAACTACAATCCAACGGCCATCTTCCTGAACACACCATCCTGGCCACTATGGATGCAGAAGACCTCTACACCAACATTCCACACAAAGATGGACAACAAGCCATCAGAAACAGTATCCCCGATAACGTCATGGCAAACCTGGTGGCTGAACTTTGTGACTTTGTCCTCACCCATAACTATTTCACATTTGGGGACAATGTATACCTTCAAATCAGCAGCACTGCAATGGGTACCCGCATGGCCCACAGTATGTCAACATTTTTATGGCTGACTTAGAACAACGCTTCCTCAGTTCTCGTCCCCTAATGCCCCTACTCTACTTGCACTACATTGATGACATCTTCATCATCTGGACCCATGGAAAAGAAGCCCTTGAGGAATTCCACCATGATTTCAACAATTTTCATCCCACCATCAACCTCAGTCTGGACCAGTCCACACAAGAGATCCACTTCCTGGACACTACATTGCTAATAAGCGATGGGCACATAAACACCACCCTATACCAGAAACCTACTGACCGCTACTCCTACCTACTTGCCTCCAGCTTTCATCCAGACCAGACCACACGATCCATTGTCTACAGCCAAGCTCTACGATACAACCGCATTTGCTCCAACCCCTCAGACAGAGACAAACATCTACAAGATCTCTATCAAGCATTCTTACAACTTCAATACCCACCTGCTGAAGTGAAGAAACAGACTTGCAGAGCCAGAAGAGTACCCAGAAGTCACTTACTACAGGACAGGCCCAACAAAGAAAATAACAGAACGTCACTAGCCATCACCTTCAGCCCCCAACTAAAACTTCTCAAACGCATCATCAAGGATCTACAACCTATCCTGAAGGACGTCCCATCACTCTCACAGATCTTGGGAGACAGGCCAGTCCTTGGTTACAGACAGCCCCCCAACCTAAAGCAAATACTCACCAGCAACCACACACCACACAACAGAACCACTAATCCAGGAACCAATCTTTGCAACAAAGCCCATTGCCAACTGTGTCCACATATCTATTCAGGGGACACCATCATAGGGCCTAACCACATCAATCACACTATCATAGGCTTGTTCACCTGCACATCTACCAATGTGATATATGCCATCATGTGCCAGCAATGCCCCTCTGCCATGTACATTGGTCAAACTGGACAGTCTCTACGTAAAAAAATAAATGGACACAAATCAGACGTCAAGAATTATAACATTCAAAAACCAGTTGGAGAACACTTCAATCTCTTGAGCCACTCGATTACAGATCTAAAAGTTGCAATTCTTCAACAAAAAAACTTCAAAAACAGACTCCAACGAGAGACTGCTGAATTGAAATTAATTTGCAAACTGGACACAATTAACTTAGGCTTGAATAGAGACTGGGAGTGGATGGGTCATTACACAAAGTAAAACTATTTCCCCATGTTTATTCCCCCCACCCCACTGTTCCTCAGACGTTCTTGTCAACTGCGGGAAATGGCCCACCTTGATTATCACTACAAAAGGTTTTTCCCCCCGCTCTCCTGATGCTAATAGCTCACCTTAAGTGATCACTCTCCTTACAGCGTGTAGGGTAACACCCACTGTTTCATGCTCTCTTTGTGTACAAATCTCCCCACTGTATTTTCCACTGCATGCATCCGATGAAGTGAGCTGTAGCTCACGAAAGCTTATGCTTAAATAAACTGGTTAGTCTCTAAGGTGCCACGAGTACTCCTTTTCTTTTTACGAATACAGACTAACATGGCTGCTACTCTGAAACTAATCAATTCTAGTAAAACACATCCTTAATCTAGCACCTGTGGCCTCCTAAAAGGAAAAGATTCAGGATGTTATTCCAAACCTAAGAGAATTCAATAAATTCTCTTAGATTTGGAATAACATCCTGAACCTTGACATAGCTGGATCAGGTTTTCGGTCAGACTATTTAATAAATGCCTGGGTTAATGACCCAAGGAGTTGTAGGTGCAGGTTGGATTGGGAATAATGCTCTGCCTGAGAATTCACCTTACAAATCTTTTAAGGAAATGTTGAAATAATTGATGGGATTCGAATGTACATCAAAGATGTGGGTGATGCCTACGGCTCTAAGAAGAGAGCTCATTCGTTTGGTTCATGATTCCCGCGTGGGAGGACATGAGGGAACTGAAAAGACACTCCAACAGTTGTCCCTCTAGGATGGTGGATCACTATGAGGGAAGATATTCGTGAATATTGACAGTCTTGTCTTTTTTGCGCTGAAGACAATCTCACACCAGGAAAAAGAAATACTCTTTCAAGGTCACAAAGGCACAAGGGCCTTGGTATACCTTACCAAGCAATTGTGTAGGATCCCTGCCAATTACTCGGAAGGAAAAAAAATTTTGTTTGTGATTGATTCCTTTTTGAAATGTTTGGAAGCTTTCCCCATGTAAACAAATACAGCACTAGTCTCAGCTAAAGTTCTGGTACTGCAGGTGAATCTTCTGGTACTATAGGTGATCAATCAGGCCTTGCAGCACCATGGAGAGATACCCCTTCCTGTTGATCAATAGTCTTTCTATACTGCAACTGGGAGGTGTGATTGCAGCACACGTAGACATACCTGAACTAGCTTTGATCTAGCTAGGTCTAAAGTAGCTTAAACTTTATTATGTTCCCAGGTTATGCTGCCACAGCTTCACTACTATTGTTATTTGAGCCACTTTTGATCTAGCTAAAGGTATGTCTACACATGCTGCAATCACACCTCCCAGTTGCAATGCAGACTTATCAAAAGATTTTGGGGTGATGTGGTTGGCATAGAATAGGAATGTGTGTCCCTTCAATACTCACAGTTGGGAACCCCATCTATGCAATGCCCTCAATAACCTCCTGTGCATTGCCAAACTTTAAGACATGCAGTGCCTCATTTTGGCATTAAGTGGGCAGAGCTTGGAAGAGTATCCCTAACCTATTAAATTATTTGTATTCTTCTCAAGGAACAGCCATTACAAATAATTTACTCAAAAAATTTTACAGCATAGCAGTATTTCTCACTTAACACTATCTCTTAAGAGAAAAAATTTAGATAACAAAGATACTTTAAAATATCCATGGGTCTGAATTAAGGATTAAATTAACTTTATTTTCTGTGGTAAATGGTGGTTTTATTATGCTGGCCACTTAAGATTTGGAGAGTCCGGTTAACTTCCTTGCTTTTAAATGTTTTGATTTTGCAATTGATATGATAGGTAAGCACATCATCACTCTCCAGTCTTAACTTGCTTTAGAAACACCCTCTTCTGAGACTAATATAGAAATGTGGCCAAATGTGTAAAAACCAAGTAATGAAGGAGGATGGGGGGAAAGAGACTCATATTTTTGCTAAAGTCCCTGATGAAATCCTACACATTTGGGATAGATTCCCATAGATGGCCATGACTGCAAATGACACTAATTTTATGGGCTCAGTCTGGCTTCTAGCTAATATCTTATTACCACAAGCCATTTTTAGAACAGAGATCCAAGACTGGAATAACAGGGTTGCTTGTCAAATTTGATGTGCACTAGCAGATTTGCAAATGGAAACCTGACAATCTCTTACCCCACCAATACCTCACTCTAATCAATACTTGATACTGGATATTGACAAAATCCCCTTGAAAGTGGCAACTATGATGCTGTCTCTAGTGAGTGTAAGGGCCAATGCTATACTTTTCTGAAAAATTTCAGCATTCATTTAAAATATTAAATTTCTAGCTCTTATGGTTAAAAATAACCTTACAAACGTAAACCAAGACATTGTTGTCTCCTGAGTTTGCACTGACTATGCTCAGTGCTTTGCCAAGCAGAAGCGGAAAATTAACACAACTGATAGATTTAATTGCCAGTATTCAGTGTGATTGTTAAAAGTCAATTCAGTTTCACACTACTGACTTTTCTGGGACAGCTACGAGTAGACGCAGAGTCAAAGTCAAACTGGAGCTACTCACTTTTTTGGGGGTGGTTGTCTCCTGTAGCAGGGACTCCCTTACTTCCACCACTCCTTGCATCAATCATTATATAGTCAACTTCAAAGTGACAGCATAAATTATGTGTAGGTTATTTGAAAAAAAGCCATTCTAACTATGTATAATTCCAATCTATCTTGTTACAGATTCAGCATTCTGGACTTATTTGCTTACACTGGACAACATAGCAAAGAAAGCAGTAAAGTATTAAGGACAACTTCAGATCCTGGGTCACTGTCCGTTAACCAAAATTAAGTCTCCTTATTAGTCATTTCAAATATATGGTTTTTGGTAATTTTTAGGGGATTTCAAAGGTTAATTCCAAAATTTATCCCATTTCCTGTTACAAATACTTCCAAACATTACATGGAAAGAGTGCAGTACTGCTACAATTTTACTTTCTAAATATGATTTCCTACCTGTGTTTGAGCACAGTGATACAGTATTTGTAGGTAGACAATGCAAACCTAAAATAAAAATCACTGACTAGCAAGGAATCTAATGCTTTATAAGCAGTATAACCAAGAAATGTAAACGAAGACATTCTAGTCATGCAAACATACAAATCAAATCCAAATCAAATAATAAATTCAACTAAAATACAACTAAATTTAACCCAGACACTTGAGATAGATCCAAATTTTTGGCTGAATAGTTTATTCACTGAAAAAATATAGTTTCAGGTCACCAAAACTAGTTGCAAATTTGAAAAAAAAAATGGGTGGGCTAGATTCACAGAAAGAGTGAGGATGTCTCTGTTGCCCAAGGTTAGGGCACTCACTTAAGAGGGGGAAGGCCCCCAGCTCCAGTCTCTGCTCCTGAGCAGGAATTCAAGTCTGGGTTTCTCACATCCCAGGTGAGTGCCTTAACCACTAGCCTTTTAGTACAAAGGCAGACCTGACATCACCAGTTTTATTAATCTAGCCCTTCATTTCCTTTGCTTTTATTTTAAAAAAGCCAAAGGTTAAATATGCCCCCAAAACAAAATAAAATATTCAATTCAACATTGCATTCCTTTTTCAATTCACAACAAAATTCCAAATGGTTTTAGTCAAGCCAAATTTCTGTTTTTTTGGAACTGTCTGTGAACCAAAAAAATCAGTTTTTCCCACAGCCGTACTAGACACTGAGTTTTCAAACTCAAAACCCTTTACAAGAGCACACAGTGTATCCAAATTTGTGAATACTACTCTTTACAACTCTTTATTCTGCTCTTTACAACAGCAAGCAATGTATCCAAATTTGTGGCTCCAGATAAGAAATGTCATAGTTGCTATTAACAATTGAGACATACCATACTGAAGTCAGTGCAGAAAGAGAGCTGCTCTCTGTAAATCAAAGTAGCAATTCACAAAATGACAAAATACACAACTTTGAAAACTTGACAATGTAAGTATCTGTTTGCACATATCCACTGTTTCCCTAAACATCTTTTTACGTGATATTCTTTACCATTAGATAAATACAGTTTGATTGGTAAGTAGCATTTGGGGACAACGGTAAGAAATTGGTCTAGAAACTAACATCAAATACTGAAATATGAACACGAAAAAGCCTGGTTTCAGAAAGAATCTAAACTTCAACCGATTTAATGGCATCTATTCCAAAATAAAACAGAGACACTAACTCCTGTCATCCCACCTCCATATGGCCTTGTATTGATGACAAGTTCAAAAAAGCTCAAGAAATGGCACCGTTTTTTGTGAAATTATTCATAAGGGCCAGTCCCTAACCAAATCAGTTAATGCATCCTTCTGTTGGTGATGCACCCTACCCTCCCTAATTTCACTTGCCACCAATTTAATGGTAATGTAAGCATGCAGTAAATTAATTAAACCCTGCACACAAGGATAAGCTGACAGATGCACAGTTCCTGGCTGTGAAGCTCCAGGGTAACAACCCACAGGGCTGTAGGTTATGGCACTGATTTTCAGCCTGTGGTCCAAGGACCCTTAAGAGTCTGCAAACTATGTCTGTGATTTCCAGATGGGTCCACACCTCCATCTGAAATTTTTTAGGGCTCTGCAAATGAAAAAATGTAGAAAACCACCGGCTTCCAGGGCTGCTGGAACAATTTGTATAGTGGGGGTGTGGAGAGCCATTGATCCAAACCTGTAAACCCGCCCTATCTATGATGGAAACCACTTCAGGCCAGGGGGGTGCAGGCCACCCCTAGTTCCAGCACCTATGCTGGCTTCGGGCATCCAGAGGCCTTTCTCAGCCAGCCTGCTTTCAGCTAGATCACAACAGTTCCTACAGAGGCTCCTCTAACAGTTCCTGCTGCTTCCCGGGAGCCCAGGCACTTCCCGGGGGCTTCGCTTGGAGGCGGGCGTTCAAGGGAGAGGAGCCGCGGGGCAGAGCAAGGCTGGGGCCAGCCCGGCTCTGGCTCACCCGCACCCGGGGCTCGGCAGAGACGCCCCCGCCCCAAATCCCGGGCGGCTCCCCCGGCGCTCCAGGGCAGGGGCTGCAGAGAAGCGGCTGCTCCCTCTGCCGCCGCCCGGCCCCAGAGCAGAGGCCGCCAAAGGCCGGCAGCAGGGAGCTCCCGGCCCCCGCCGCCCTCTCACCTCCGCCAGCTCCGTCCGGGCGCCGCCAGCAGCACCAGCGCGGCTCGCTGCGGCCCGGGGCGCTCGGCAGGCGGGCGGGCCGGCAGGCAGCGCGCTCCGCCCCCACTGAGCAAGGAGCCCGGCCCCGCCCCAGCCCGGAGCGAGCGCCCCGCGGGCTGCGCTCTATGTCCGCAGCACGGGCCCCGCCCGGCAGCCGTGCCCGGAGCACCCCAGAGTGGGGGGCCGGGCTGCGTGGAGGGCCCAGCCGCGTGGAGGGCCCAGCCCGTCCGTGGGCCTGCGCCCCGCACTCAGAGACCTCGCTCCAGTGCAGGCTGAGGGCCCTGAATTAGTCCCGACTCCCAGCCCTTCACGAGCTAGAGCCGAGTTTAAGGGCAGCCCAGGCTCAGAGGGGCAGGGAAAAGCTGGAGCTCCCACAGGCTAGAAAGGGGGAGATTTGCTTCCTGCCCTGGGCTGCTGCGTCTGCTTCCCCTTCCTTCCTTCCCGCCCCAAACCGCTTCTCCCTCACCCCACGGGCTGTCCCCCTGCATCCGATGCAGCCCAGTCCCATCCACCCCTCCCCCGGAGCTCTACCCTTCCCTGGGGTGCGTTATAAGTGGAAGGCAGAGCAGGGGAAACTCCTACTGGTTCAGTTCAAAGCATAGGAGGGGTATCTGCTCCCCTTATGATGTTATATTAATAAAACATGACGAGGGTTCGCTAGATTTGATTTTTATCGATAAATGTCAGTTTCACTGTAGACGGTGGAGGTGTAGCCTGTTGCTCCCAGGATATTAGAGAGACCAGGTGGGGAGGTAGATCAGTTGCACCAACTTTTCACTGTACGCACACAAACTGAGGAAAAAAATATTTGTCTATAATAATCCAACTTGACAGATGGCAAAGTAAGAAAGACGCTTCTTGAGTAATTATTGGTTTGATTTAAGGATATTTAGCTTTAGCCTACTTTTAAAATGTAGGTCAACCTAGGTACATTGCTTCAGGGGATGGGTGGGAAAAATTCACAGAAAAAAACAATTCTTCTGTCAGTCATCCGATCTACTGCTGCTCAGGGAGGTGATTACCCACACTCAGGTAGGAAACCTCTAGACTACAGTGGTACAAGTGTAGCTCCCACAGTATAGACATGCCCGTAGGTTGTATGGTTTGACATGTGATGTTGACAGTTCGTGTTTTAACAGTTATAAAGCTTTATCTTTTTGAATCTTAACACTTATTTTCATTAAATAATTGTCTGACCCTCCCCCAATAGTTTCCCACAACTATGGAAAAGTAAATAAAAATCTTTTAAAATGCTTTAAAATAAACATTGATATTAATTGAAATAAAAAATAAAATTGAATTCCATCAAGCCTAAAGATGACACACAGTGGCGAATGCTTATTAAACAGACATTAAAGTGCTCAGCTTGCTTCAAAGACTCAAAAACGCCCTGTCCATTAGAACTAGATACTTACAATTAACTAATGGCAAGTTAGGTTGTAAGAACACAGAACTTTCTGCATCATTTGGACACATGCATGCAGAGGACTGACTGCCAAAAAATATCTCCAACAATTCTAAGAAATTTCCTCAGTAGTGTAAGACAGTGATTGGAAAGCGATTTCCACCCTCGCTGCATCATTTGTCCGTGGCAGAGTGGACTCATATTACAATACACCTCCACTATTATTGTCAATAACTTCACACTAAGGATCAGTCGATATTTCAAGTGACCCTATTTTCAAAATAAAAAACTGGATCACTTGTTTGGCATTTCTTTTTAGAGTCACGAAACAAAAGTCATACTAAAATCAAAAGTACACTATACAAAACAGAAGTGTGCCGTCATCACTGCTAGCTTGTGACTCAGTGATATTTGCACATTTCTCCTGGTGAAGGATTTTTCTTGGTAAGAGTGTTCTAAATAAACTCATGAAACTCAAGAACAATTTTAGTGTCTGCTCTCGTTCAACTTGTCTGTTCCCTTTATGCCTGTTTTTTCCCCCATGGTGTTACAACCTGGCCCAACTATGTGTCATCAATCTGTTGCAAATGGACCCAGTTGCTATGTCCCACATGCTTCCAAGTCAACGGGGCAGATTCTAGTCACTGTTTCTAGTCTTGGGGATCCAGGGCACACACTCTCTCTGACCTCTTTGACACCCTTCCTCAGGATGTCACCGTCCATCTGCCCTAGATCCCTCAACCAGTGTTTGAGACCTCAAGCCGCCCCCCTCCCCCAGTCACTTACAACTGCTTTCTCAAACCCTACCTAGATTGTGGACACTGGACTTCTAGTTTAATCCCTTCAGGGACAACATGGTGGAAAAGCAAGGAGCACAGGCTTAGCAAAAGAATTTTCTTAACCACAGAAACATTACTCTTCCAACAGTCAAGAGTTACAGACCTTTGAAAATAACAAAAGACTTGACCTGCATGTCTGTGTTGACCCCTTTTGTGAATCTCAGGTTTGTCAGCATTTCAGGGTGGGCAGAGTACCTCCGATACTCTCTCTCCTGCAAGTCCTTTTTATGTGGGGTGATGGTAGGCCTCCTACTCAGAGCAGAACCCCAGTCTTAAATAGGGCCTACAGTGCTAAGCCATGTGCTCAGACTGAAGCTACAGACCCACCACTCATGCTTTCCCCTTCCCCACTGTAGGTCCTGGTATAGAAAACTCATTGTACAAGGGGACCAGGCCAGCTGTTGAGAGACAACCAGAGTCATTGCACCAGATTGCAGTGTTGAAGGTTCTTAGTTGTTAGTCCTTCAACAAAGGTGTCAAGCATCTTTCCCAGACAGGGTGGCTGTCTGGAATGCAGTACAATAGTTATCATTGACCAGGCCCATGCTTCAGCAGTAGCAGTGTCCATTATTTCCACTCGTAGACTAAGACATATCCCACTGTCACAATAAGTACAGAGCAGATTCTACACTGCGTAGCAATACAGGTTGAACAGATGTTTTGTAGTGTTTTTTTAAATGGGTTGATTGATTAAAGGAAAAACCAGGATATTTTAGATACCCCAAAAGAAGTTTCTGGGAGCCTGGACATAAGATCACTTTTATTAACATGCCCCGCCTCAGTTCCAGACGCTTGTGTTAATTATCTTGTACCTTTTCAGGTTGCTTTGTTTTCCACTGTGAGCAGGGTGCCAGGGGATCAGCACTGAGGTCACTAACTGCAAAGAATGGGGCAGACAATCCCCAAAGCTGGTGGATATTCCAATACTTAGATTTACCAAACCAGCACAAAACAGCTTTTATAATACCTCACTGGTTACCCAGAAGCCAACACAGTTCCCTTAAAGCAACCCAGCCTCAGGCCTCCATCCAGACACTCACATCAAATATGATGGGGATTAGTGAAAATCTAATCATACAAGAAAGTTCTACCAATCCCAAAAGATCAGACATTACCTCCCACATTAATGAATATTCCAGATTTTACCCAAATACACACTTACAGACAATCCTTAACTAAACTAGAATTTATTAAAGAAAAAAGAGAGAGTACAGACATGAGTACAGTTCTGAGATCAGATTCATAGTAGAGATGGTGAGCTTTGTATTTGCAAAGAGTTCTTTCAGAATTAGTCCATAGGTTATAGTTCAATGTTCATATTCAAGGTGATCCGGATTAAGACTGGAGATCTCAATTTTAGAACTTAAGCTTCCCCTGTATGAAGTATCAAGCAGATCTGAGATAAAAAGGATCAGAATCCAAGGGGTTTTTATACAGTTCCAGGCTCTCTCTTGACAGGTCAGAGTCCTTAGGCCAGTAATTCTCAAACTTTTGTACTGGTGACCCCTTTCACGTAGCAAGCCTCTGAGCGTGACCCCCTTAAAAATTAAAAACACTTTTTAATATATTTAACACCATTATAAATGCTGAAGGCAAAGCGGGGTTTGTGGTGGAGGCTGACAACTCGTAACCCCCCCCCACATGTAATTACCTCACGTCCTGACCCCCAGTTTGAGAACCCCTGCCTTAGGCGAACAATAGGCAATCATGGAAACTTTGAAGACTACCTATTTCCTAAGCATCATCGGTAATTACCTACACAGATTAACATATGGCATTTTATCCACTAGGCAGTTTATCACAAACTTTAAAGAGACATATAGACAATGACATTATTTCACCCAAGATTCATTTAAATGTTAATATTCCCTTTTGATCTCTAAATCAATAGCTATAGTGACAGACAGGAACTGTCAGTTTAGATGGCTAACATCTAACAAGACGTAAGTACACACATACAATTAGTGTCACCTCTAATTCTCTAACAATACAGGTTTGCACTTCAAAGTTCTAGCCCATCTAAGATGGAATAGCCCTAATTACCATTTATATACTTTTATAACATGTCTCTAAAGGTTGACTCGGGGGTATTTAGCCTGCGAGCCACTTAACCCTTTCTGGCCATGCGTCACATACTGTATAAGATTCGTTGCAATTATATAACAGTGGTAGCAACGATGATTTGCACGGTCATACTCTAATCAGATAACATCACACCCACTTTTATTTTCAGCTCTCCAGTTCTGACATTTATAGGACTGTTCTGCTTATCTCCTGACTCCAGTATTTTCAGCTGTCAGGGTTTTGTCTGAACTAAATGGATAGATCCGGAACATGAGCTCCAGCACCTAGGAATTTTATAGCCTTCCTTTTTGCAACATGATTGAACTGATCCAAAATATTTGCTTTCTTGGCTCTATCACTGTGCTGTACAGGTAAGCTGTCAGTGCTTGAATCACTGGTAATAACCAAATATTGTTGGTTTAGAGACAAAGAGAATCTCCTCAGTCAGATCCATGAATGGTTCCAGGGCTTGAATTTGTCTCTGTAAGACTTCACTGAAGTGGAGTCAATGGTATGATGCTAAGATCATTGGGGGGAGGAGTACTTTATTATCCACCAGACCCCTCACTTTGCTGAAATTGGAATTCCACAATTTCTCTGCCTGTTAACAGTCATTCAAGATCTAATTCTATTTTGTATGGTGTGAAGGTTGGAAACAACAGAACCATAGGTGCTGGAATTAGGGATGCTGCAGCACCCTCTGGCTTGAAGTGGTTTCCATTATATACAGGGTTTACAGTTTGGTTCAATAGCTTTCACCACCCCACTATACAAATTGTTTCAGCACTCCTGAACAGAACTATGGTTGCAATAGGTGACTAGTTTCAAGTTCTTCACAATCAAGCTTCTATGGATGATTACTGATATAATGCAGCCTTTATACAGAGCTACAGTTTGGGTATGGAATACCCCGAATGGTACACACTAAGGTGTGAATTTATAGCCCACTAGCTACTCTGCACTAACTCTCAATGTGCAGGACCTACTCCAGCTTGCATGCAGAGATGGTCTGTCACTTACCCTCCTGTCTCTGGACCAGGAGAAGGCATATGATAGGATGGATTGTGCGTGCCCCATTTTATGGGTTTCCTCCAGGTGCTGTATGCCTCTTTGGAGTGTCTGGTCAAGCTCAACTAAACCCTCACCAAACTAGTCATCTTTGGTCGAGGGGTACATCAGGGTTGCCTGCAGTCCGGCCAGCTCTATACCATCACGATGGAGCCCTTCCTCCTTCTCCTTTGTGAGAGAATGATGGGGTCGTTGCTTTGGGCTCCAGACCTGCGGGTGGTCCCGTTGGCATATGCAATGTCATGGTCCTTATGGCCCAGGACCCAGGAGACCTGGTGCGGATGGAGGCTTGCCAAGCCATCTGTGTGATGGCCTCCTCCACCCTGGTCAATTTGGTCAAGAGCTCTGACCTGGTAGTTGGGGAGGGGTGGCGGGCCCACTGCTCTATCTGGGCATGTACCTTTCTGCCACCCATCCTTCCCTGCTGGAGAACTGGGTCAAAAATCAAGGCCAGGGTGGCTGATTGATGGCAGAGGTGAATGGGGCTGCTGCGGTGCCTTTCCTTTTGGGGGAGTGCACTGTTGCTCAACCAGCTTGTCCTGTCCATGACCTGGCATTGGTTCAACACCCTGACTCCACCCCAGGGAACTCTGGCTAGGCTCCAGAAGATGATGCTGGAGTCTTTTTGGCCAGGGCTGCACTGGGTCTCTGCAGGTGTCCTGAGCTTCCCCAGGAGGGAGGGTAGACAGCGGTTGGTCTACATCCACAGCTAGGACCATCCCTTGTGCCGTCAGGCCCTGCAGAGACTCAGAGTGCTAGTAGTCCAGCATGGAGCATGCTGGTGCACACCTTCCTCTGCCTCCTCCCAGGGCTCCGATACAACTGGCAACTCTCTTTTCCTTCACCTGAGAGGTCTCCCCCCCTGAGCTGCTGGTTTTTTACCAGGACCTGAAAGCTAGTTCCAGTGACCAGATCCATAGTGGCCGCCAAAGGGGAGGACCTCCTAGCAGAATCCCTGCTACACAGTGCTCATCTCCGTGTGCAGGTGGTGGAGTCCCCCTTGGCGTGGCAGAGGTTGGTACCACCAGAACTGGAGACCACCTGGACTAGAAACTGGGTGGACCCTGCTATGCTCGGTCAGCACATGGAGCTGCCCACCCTGCGCATCCCTTGTCATGTGCTCCAAGAGGAGAGGGCAGCCTTGACTTCTGCTTCTCTTGCTTTTCTCGTGTGGGTCCTGTGGGCAGATGCTCCCCACCCACCTCTCACCCCTGGCTCTCTGGACCTAGTCATCAGGCCCCTGCCTCAGAGCCTCCCCAGCCACCCCCGATATCACCTGAACCAGTTGCATGGTATCCAGCTGGTCCACCTCCAAACTGTGCCCAAAGAACATCTGTACATGCTTGGGCTTCATACCATCCACTTCCTCACCCCCATGTCCTGCCCCGACACCAGGTAATGGGATGTGCTGCCACCTGAGGAGGGCGAGGAACCCCATTGGGCCACCCTGTACTCCAGTCTGGTTCCATGGCCTGCTAGGGATATTAGTTAGCAGCTCCTTCAGAGCCACGAGCATACCTGGCATAGTTCACAAACTCCCCTGACACCTGTGCCTTCTGCAGTGAGAGGGAGACCCTGGCACACATCCTTGTGGAGTGTGTCAGGTTGCAGCCCCTTTTCTGGCTTTTCCAGAACCTCTTCCTGAGGTTCTGGTTGCACTTCTCCCTGCACCTCCTGATCCAGGCACACGCCATTCATGGCCCCACAAAGTCATGGGACTTCCTTGTCAGCCTCCTCCTGATGCTGGCCAGTACAGCCATCCATCACACCAGGAGGAGGAACCTGGATGGGGGGGAGGGGTACTCTGCAACCATGGGGCCTATTTCTGGTCCCTTATCTGATCACACCTCCAGGCAGAGTTCCTCTGAGCAGTGTTCACTGACTCCCTGGACACTTTTGAGGAGCAGTGGACACTGCCAAGGATTCTCTGCTCAGTGTCCCCCTCTGGATCCCCGATTCTTTATCTCTGAACTCACCCCCATTCCTGTTTTTTTTTCCCATTTGTAGTCCCCCATAATCAATTGATGCCTTGGTCCTGTGATTTCTTCCCCTTAAAAGGGAGACCTTTAGTTTTCGGTGGTTCTACACCTGCTCATCCACCCAGTGCTTCAAATAGTACTAACTCCCAGTGTTGACACCCCTAGGGTATGTCTCCACTGCAATTAAAAACCCGCAGCTGGCCCATGCCAACTGAGTCAGTCTCCCGGGGCTCTGACTAAGGGCTGTTTAATTGCTGTGTGGACATTTGAGCTTGGCCTGGACCCCGGGCTCTAGAACCCTGTGGGGTGGGAGGGTCCCAGAGATTGGGCTTCAGCTCAAGCCTAAATTTTATGCGGCAATTAAATAGCCCCTTAGCCCAAGCCCTGCAAACCTGAGTCAGCTGGTATGGGCCAGATATGGATGTCTAATTGCAGCATAGACATACCCTTACTGTGCACTAACAGAGCACCCAGGCAGTTTTGCTGAGATTGCAGTTTATCTCTGCCTCCTTGTACACATGCATTACAATGCAGTTTTGATCATGCTGATCTTTCTCAAATACAAATAGTTTACCATAACTGAACCAGGGTAAATGAGGAACTGATTTTACAACCCTTATTCAGCATTCTAAAAAGGATTAAAATTTTCCCAGAAAAAGAGGAAGAGATACACAGGGGACAAAAGAGAGCTGTTCAGGGGAGGGATAATGGATATAGAAATGGATTTACATAATGGAAATAGAGATACATGCATATACATGTCATTGAGAAGGAGATGGTGCACTGCTGCAATATAATAAAGACTTGTGCCAGAATATAGCTTTTGACACAAGTTGTCCAGAGCCATAACATGATCTTTAAATAAAAATTAATTTTCTTTCTCTGAGAAATGGATTGCTTTTGAATATGAGATACAATTGTATTGTGGTTTCTAGATACAATCAAAAATCACCTAAAATGCAACCTAGATGGAACTATAAGGTGGGTGCAAATCTGGTTGGAAAACCATTCCCAGAGAGCAGTTATCAGTGGTTCACGATCATGATGGAAGGGCATAACGAGTGGGGTCCTGCAAGGATCAGTTCTGGGTCCGGTTCTGTTTAATATCTTCATCAATGATTTAGATAAGGACATATAGAGTACACTTATAGTTTGTGGACGATACCAAGCTGGGAGGGGTTGCAAGTGTTTTGGAGCAGAGGATTAAAATTCAAATGATCTCGACAAATTGGAAAAGTAAATAGGATGAAATTCAATAAGGACAAACGCAAAGTACTCCATTTACGAAGGAGCAACCAGTTGGACACATACAAAATGGGAAATGACTGCTTAGGAAGGAGTACTGCAGAAAGGGATCTGGGGGTCATAGTGGACTACAAGCTAAATTTGAGTCAACAGTGTAACGCTGTTGCAAAAAAAGTGAACATCATTCTGGGATGTATTAGCAGGTGTGTTGTAAGCAAGACACGAGAAGTAATTCTTCCGCTCTACTCCGCACTGATTAGGCCTCAACTGGAGCATTGTGTCCAGTTCTGAGCGCCACATTTCAGGAAGGATGTGGACAAATTGGAGAGAGTCCAGAGAAGAGCAACAAAAATAATTAAAGGTCTAGAAAACATGACCTATGAGGGAAGATTGGGTTTGTTTAGTCTGGAAAAGAGAAGACAGAGGGGACAGGATAACAGTTTTCAAGTACGTAAAAGGTTGTTAAAAGGAGGAGGAAACAAAATTGTTTTTCTTAACCTCTGAGGATACCAATGGGCTTAAATTGCAGCAAGGGAGGTTTAGGTTGGACATCAGGAAAAACTTCCAAACTGTCAGGGTAGGTAAGTACTTGAATAAATTGCCTAGGGAGGTTGTGGAATCTCTATCATTGGAAATTTTTAGAAGCAGGTTAGACAAACACCTGTCAGGAATGGTCTAGATAATTAGTCCTACCATGTGTGCAGGGGACTGGACTAGATGACCTCTCGAGCTCCCTTCCCGTTCTATGATTCTGTAACTCCCACCACTGGTTACACCACATGCAGACTAGGATTAGCAATTTCTTACTACTTTCATGTTTAACAGTAATTTTTTTGTTCCACAAGTGAAATGTTTCCATTACCTGGACAGCTGCTCTTCTTATCAGCCAGGAGAGACCAAATCTAACTGTGACATACACTGCTATGCAAGGAGAGCTCGTGGTTTGGTTTTCTGCACACTGCACCTTTAAATATAAGGAGTTTGCTAGGGGCAGACAATAGAGTTAAGCAATACTGGATTAGAGTCATATATAATGCAGCACTCCCATTATGCTTTCTCTCTTGGAAGGATTTGTTCTTTCTTCATACGTTATCTTTCTTAGTATAAAAGTCACCTCGACTGAAAGTACATGTTTGCTTCTGGATATGGAAGAATGAATATCAGCTGTCATTTTCAACAGCCATGCAACATTCCGATTCCAACATTCCATCTCTTCTCCCATTAAGGGGGCATTACCCAAACCACTACACTTGCTTTTTGAGTATGGGGGGAAAAGAATATCACCCCATATATACACTTTTACACCTACAGCAATGTCTTCAACTCCCATGGCCCCAGTTTAACTGCAGTGGCAGCCTGCCCTTGATGGTGGAGTTACAGAAAATATTGTCACACTCTTAGGACTAGCTAGCTATAAACTGTATTTTGGCTCTGGTCTGGCATCCAGCACCACCATCATACCCACTAAGAATGACATGGCAGAAGGCAGAAAGGTTGCTTTGTCCCAAACAGAATGAGGTCTTCAAGTGAGTCACTAATAATATTTTACAAACAAAAACAACAAAAAAACCCACACCAGACTAAATGCTTCTTTTCTCTGAGTTTTCCAGTGCACCCCTTCTGCCCTAGGGCTGTTCTTTAGATTTCATAGGACTTCTCTCCCCCCATGAGAAAGGAAGGCAGACATTTTACTACAACTATTTTTTGCTACCTGCTGTACTGGGAATGATAGGAAACCATGAAAAGAGACAACTATAATAATTTTTGCCTGCTGTACACTAAAGAAATAAAACTGATTACAAAGCCCCTACATTTAGAAAAATCTGAAGAACATTTTTTGTCTATATGCTTCCTCCAAATGGTTTACAAATGTCCTAATAATCATTTAGAAGAAACTTACTTTCAACAGGCTTAATAACCAATTAAAGCTTAACCGCTTCAGTGTAAATTTTTTTTTTACCATTGTGGATCTGAAATAGTTCGACTACTCTTCTCAGTACTGTCCCACAGTGGATTGGTGGCCTCGGAAAATCTCCCAGAATTGACCGTTTCTAGGAGTTGAGCAGGGAACTATGAAATAGGTACCTAGAGGGCATTGCAACTAAAACAGTTTGGGACAGTACTAGCCTGGAAATAGAAGAAAACTGAAACCAATTCAGCTTGGCAAGCGCATGGAAGCTATAGTAGTTGTGCTTAAACCAATTCAATTATATTTAGTCTCTGGTGTAGACAAGGCATTGTGTGGCAAAAGTAAAATCAGAGATTTAATAAGTGTCTACTGGCAATGTTTTATAGAGGAAGCATAAAATGATAAATTATTTTGCTTCTGGAAGCAAATTCTGAGAGAACCATGATTTCACAGGGAGGGAAAAATGGACGTGAGCTGGTGATTGCTTTTTCTATGTTTTGCTGAGGGTTTTACCTTTGATTTTTCTTTCTGAGCACTTTGGTTTGTGAAAGATCACAGTGCTTACAAGGCCTTCCTGACCCAGAAGAGGGATGCATTGTTAGCATCAGGTTTTCATCCCAGTGAATCACAGACAGAGGTTACTTAAATCATTACTAAGATTCCCTTGAAGTAGAGAACAAATAAAATAAGGAAAGTGCACAGATTTATTTTTGAAGATTTAATGTTTGATGAGAAAATGCTCTTAACTATAGAAGAACTAAAGAATATTTAATGCATTGTGAACTTGTGATACCTACTAAGGCTAACTCTAAGTAGACCTTTCCTATTAAAATACCATTATTTTACCTCTTCACAGTTCTTTATTCCCCACATCAAAAGTCAACGTATACTGCATAAACAAACCTAGGAAGGTCCAAATTCCTATACAAGGCTCAGAGACAGATCTCACACTGACTGCAAATGCTGCATGGAAATGTCTCAATTTGATATGTCCCAGAATTGGGTGCAACTCTGGATGTTGCTGATGAAATACAAGCTGTTAGACCTACTGGATGATGATGGTGTGAGGCTGTTCCTGAAAGTTCCTCTGAACCTTTTCTCATAGACTCTTAGGACCAGAAGGAACCGTCATGATCATCAGTCTGACCTCCTGCATATTGCAGGCCACAGAACCTCACCCACCTACTGCGGTAATAGACAACCTCTGGCTGAGTTATGGAAGTCCTCAAATCTTGATTTATAGACTTCAAGTTACAGACAATCCACCATTTACACTAGTTTAAACCTGCAAGTGACCTGTGCCGCATGCTGCAGAAGAAGGCAAAAAACCCCAGGGTCTCTGCCAATCTAACCCAGAGGAAAATTCTTTCCTGACTCCAAATACAATGATCAGCTAGACCCTAAGCATGTGGACAAGAGCCACCAGTCAGAAACCTAGGAAAGAATTCTCTGTAGTAAAACAGAGCGCTGCCCACCTAATATCCCATCATAGGCCATTGGAAATATTTGCTGCTAGCTGTTGCAGATTGCCTACATGCCAGTGTAGGCAGTCTCATCATACCATCCCTGCCATAAACTTATCAAGCTCAGTCCTGAAGCCAGTTAGGTTTTTGGCCCCCACTGTTGCCCTTGGGAAACTGTTTGAGAACTTCACTCCTCTGATGGCTAGAAACCTTTGTTTAATTTCAAGCCTAAACTTGTTGATGGCCAGTTTATATCTATTTGTTCTTGTGTCCACACTGGCAATTAATTTAAATAACTCCTCTCACTCCCTAGTATTTATCCCTCGGACATATTCATAGAAAGCAATCATATCTCCTCACAGCCTTCTTTTAGTTTGGCTAAACAAGTCAAGCTCTTTGAGTCTCCTTTCATAAGGTAGATTCTTCATTCCTCGGATCACCCATATTACCCTTCTCTGCACCTGTTCCAGTTTGAATTAATCTTTCTTAAACATGGGAAACCAAAATGGCACACAATATTCCAGATGAAGTCTCATCAAGGTACTGAAGTACCTTGTTTAATGGTACTAACACTTCCCTGTCTCTACTGGAAATACCTACACTGCATTACTCTTTTGCACAGCCGGTTCACACTGGCAGCTCATAGTCATCCTGTGATCAACCAGTACACCCAGGTCTTTCTGCTCTCCTGCCACTTCCAACTGATAAGTCCCCAGCTTATAGCAAAAATTCTTGTTGTTAGTCCTTAAGTGCATGACCGTGCACTTTGCACTATTAAATTTCATCCCATTTCTATTAGTCCAATTTTCAAGGTCATCCAGATCTTCTTGTATGATATTCTGGTCCTCCTCAGCTATACCTCCCAACTTTGTGTCATCTGCAAATTTTGTTAGCTGACTCCCACTTTTTGTGCCACGGTCATTAATACAAATGTTAAATAAGATTGGTCCCAAGACCGATCTGTGAGAAACTCCACTAGTAACCTCCCTCCAGCCTGACAGTTCACCTTTCAAAGTACGAACCATTATAGTCTGCCATTTAACCAGTTCCTTACCCTTATTTCTAGCTCTTTTGCTTTCCTTTCTATCCCACCAAAGAGCAGCTTCTTTGTCTTCCTCAGTAGGAGGCAACAACCAAACTCACATTTCTCTCAGTTTAGAAAGAGCTTACAACATAGCTTAAAACAAGATGAAAGAGTTGGTGTAAAAATGAACTGTAGGGAGATGGGGAAGGAGGACAAGGAGGTAGTGACAGGAAAGAGTTATTAGACTGTAAACTCTTTGGAGTAGGGACCATCTTGTGTGTGTGTTTGTACAGTGCCTTGAAAAACGGTCCATAACTAGTACTCCCAGATGATATGGTAACAACAAAAACTGTAGATTGGCTATTTGCACAATTTGCAGGTTTGTTTTTATTTAAAAAACAAAAAACAAATAAGAGACATTAATGATGTCACTATTCCCTCCCTTCCGCCCTTCTAGTTATCATCAGCTGGCTATTCACCATAAGAAGCAACATGAGATACAAAAGGAATAAAGAATCTTAAAACTGACGTGATAGTAATTTGTAAGAGCAGTGCAGTCAAATGTGTCATGTACCCGTCTGCTGATTTACCATCAGCAGCTGGAGAACTGCTACTGCTGTGCAGGATCAGCCTAAAATATACATGAACCAAAGCCATACTTCAAAATTGCACTGTAAGATCATCAAGTCTAAGCAGAGTAAAGTAGTATAAAAATGTACTAATTAAATCAGACACCTGCCCCAGGAATATCACTGAAACTGCCATTTACAATATTTTAGAGATGAGGGTACTGTGATAGCAAGCACAAATCTTTTGGCACTGCTGGAGGGACCCCAAAGTCCAGCTGTACCCCCACCACATTGCTGCCCCTAGGAGAAGGGGTTCCGCTGAGCCAGCCAATAGCAATAGGGAGTTAACCAGGGTCTGGAGGCAGCTCAGGGAGACACTACCAGCTAGGTAGTGCTGATCACAGTAAGAGTCATCCATATTTCAGTCATTGCTTATGTAAATGTGGAAAATTAATTGTCAACATACAAACTTGCATATTTAATTGCTTAAATTTTCCTGATTGTGACCTTATAGCATCTCTCTCTCTCTCTAAAATAGCAAACAGAAAACAAACCACCCAAAAAATAGACATTCCATCATGTGGCATCATATTGATACCTACCTGGGTCATGGATCTAAAGGGTACAGTTTTGCTCATTACACAGGCTTCTGCCACTAGAGCTAATGAGAGCAGTAGTACATTACCATTGTCTATGTGGACCAGCACTATAGAGGGACGATACACACTTTGCCAGTACACCTCATAGCTATTTGCTGACAACAGAGAAATGGTGAGACCCGGGACCTTGGGTTCCATTCCAGGCTCTGGAAAAGAGAGTGTTCTCTAGTGGGCAGACATTCTTCTGCCCATTCCCCTCAAATCTGCCCCCTTCTCCTACATCCACTCCTACCAACTTGTTCCAGTTTTGTTTCTTACTCACCCTGGTTCTTTGTCACAGTCACATTCTCTTTGCCTACCCAGTCTCAGGCTTCTCATTGTAGTCCCAGTCTCCCTGCCCAGCCAGTCCCAATTCCTCCATTTCTGTCCCCATTCCTTGTCCCCAATTTCCTTGCCAGCCACTTCCAGTTCCCTTCTCCCAGCTCCTCATCCAATCTGTCTCTGTGCTCCACCTCCCCACTGGATCTTATTCTCCCTCCCCAGGCTCCTCATCCAATCTCAGTATTTTCCCCACCCCCTGCATGGCTCTTTGTCGCAGTGTTACCCTTCCTTGGCTCCTTGTTCCAGGCTGTTTGCCCATGTAATCCCAGTTCTCACCCCCGCACTGGAGCTCCTTGTCCACTCAGTGGACCCCCCACCAATATTGGTTCCTAATCCCCCATCTCCTAATCCAACTAATCTAGTTTCTCACAAACCCCCAAATACAATGTTCCACCAACTGGCTCCCAGTTCACCTCCATTTCCCTCACTGGCTCCTAGTCCCTCTTTCTCTGTCCAAACAGTGCCAGCCTCCTCTCCTCTCACTCCTCTCCCTGCCCCAGCTCCCAGTCTCCTCTCCCAACCAGTCCCAGCCGCTCCTCCCCTCAGCTCCCAGGCCCAGTCTTCTTGCCCACTTATTATCACTCTCCCCCACAAACTCCCAGTTACAGTTTCTCTCCCCCATACAGTTCCAGTCTAGCACTTTCCTCGTCCCAGTCTAATCCTTTTTCTCTCCCTTGTCTGCTTTTCTCCCCTATTCATTTGAATCAGACGGCTTCCTCCGCTATACTGCCTGGGTGCCAGAGGGGAGGGGGGTGTCATTAAGCACACAGGAGAGACAGGCTTTCTGCTCTTAAATTCCAGTACACAACCCCGCCCTTGCCTGGAGCAGCCATGACAGTGAAGCCCTAGGCTGGAGCACACTCAGTACCTCTGTGGACATGCAACATGTACAGTCTGGTCAGCACTAGGAGCGGTGAGAGGCTCAGGCATGCTCAGTGAGGATGGAACCTTCACATGTTTCAACTGCTAAAATTGAAATCTCTACTGAGCATGTGACACTTGCAATTTTTTTTTTAAGGCTTGTAACTTGGCTAAGTTAGAATGGATTTTCATGGGAATGGCAAAATGCACATCCCTGCCAAGAAGGCCACCTCCCTGCCAAATTTCAAGTCCCTGCTCCAAAGCAAGAAGGTGCTAGAAAAAAGGGGGCGGGGGGAGAAAATCACCAGAATATTTTTAACATGGGTAAAAATGTTTTTCTTTAGCCTCATTCTTGGAAACATGTGAACCATTTTGGCTGAAAGGTTCCGAAAAATTCAGCCGGAGACAAAATGAGCATGGAAAATTGCAGCCTGAACAATTAATATTTGGCAACATTATAAGGAACAGAAAACAGGGCTTTTCTCCCACCCTCTTAATAGGGCAATTTGAATAGAAGGTGATGCTACCAGTCCCACCTATAATATGTGATGTTGCCAGACAAAGGAACACACAGATACGTGTCATACGAATCAAAACAACTCCACACATCATCATCTGCTTCCATGAGTCTGAAGTCCAAGTTGTACAAATAGCTGTGGGGGGTGGGGGAGCGCTATTCCCATGTTTGTATATAAAAGCAATGGCTGGACATATTCCATTGTCCTACAGTATTTCCCCACATACATTTAGGAAACAAGCTGTCAACGGTGAACATTTTTATGATCTCCTGAGTTCAACAATAGCAAGTTTCCACTGTGACCAAAACAAATGTGGCTGGATTGGACAGTGAAAGAAGGGAGGTGGAGGAACAAGAGACAGAAACGGATGAGAAAGAAGATATGTGAGGAGGATAAATATGTTTGATAAGGGAAAGGGTTAAGTCAATGAAATAGCCATATAATTTTACCAAACAGACAAAGAAAACTGAAGAGAAAAAGAGACAGAAATAAAAAGCTAAAAAGACAGAATCCAAAAAGTGTCCTGAAGAGACTGTTCGAGTGAAGAAAAAAAAACAAACAAAAAAACACCCCAGAACATTTAAAAATTATGGGAAAATAGATGAAGGTAAGAGACCAAAAAACAAAACAAAAAACCCAAGGAAAGGTTACACTAAAGCAAACAAATAGGAGAGAGAGAGATGGAAGGCAGACCAAGTAAATTCAGTTTTTGAAACGAAGTTATGGAAGGTTTAATGCCAAAGTATCACAATGAAATACACACTTTATTTTTCTTAGAAGACATCAAAGAGCATAGTTAAATGCAAATAGAAGCAGGTGATTGTGGCTAGGTGACCTAATTGTTGAAGGCAGGAAATATCAACTGTTGGTGGCAGGAAATAACCTGTTTTAATTGAATAGGGAGGTGTTTTTGGGGGGAGAGGGATTGGTTTTTGTTTGTTTTTTTTAAAGAAACCCTAAGCTTTTTTTAAGAAATCAATGCTTTGTACGCTTCATAGAATGGCTTTTGTATCTGTTCTAGTTACTAATGGAAAGTTTGAGAGTGCATTTGTGCTTTGTTTTGGTACTTTTTTTAATTGAAGATATCTTTATAGTATATTTTTCTGATACAGAATTTCAGATAAATACTTGGAAAACTAGCTTTTATGCAAAATAATAATAATTTTCTTTTACAAAGCCTTTAATAGAAATAATGAACTGCTTTTTAAATATAAATCTTCTTTAGAGGTCTTTAATACTTCTGGGCATAGGCGCAGACTCCGTGGGTGCTCCAGGGCTGGAGCATCCATGGACAAAAATTAGTGGGTGTTCAGCACCCACTGGCAGCCAGCTCCCTCCTACCCCCCAGCACCTGCCAACTACCTGGTGCCCTGCCAATCAGTACCTCCCCCTCTCTCGCAGCGTCTGCCGCCCGCTGCAATCAGCTGTTTCATGGCCTGCAGGAGGCTCTGGGAGGGAGTGGGAGGCATGGGGATGGGGCATACTGGGGGGAGGTGGGAAAGAGGCGGGGAAGTGGCAGGGTGAGGACTTGGGGGAAGGGATGCGGGGGGGAAGAGGTGGGGCGGGGGCTTGGGGGAAGCGGTCAGGTGGAGGCAGCGCCTGGGGCGGAGTTGGGGGTTGAGCATCCCCGGGGACCGGAGGAAGCTGGCGCCTATGTTTCTGGACCAGATGCTGGCATCCTTATTCACCTGGAGTAGGACAATATTGTGAGTAGCTCAGCTGAGGTTTTTCTCATTTTGATTTTACTGGAGCTTGCTGTGGCATAAGGCACAACTTAAAGTGAAGAAGGGCAGCAGATTCTGTCCCTTTGTTAGGGAGAGGGGGGAAAGTCACAAAATGCTTCAAAAGCCCTTCTTTTAATCCCATCTGAGATTACATAAGTGTCACATAATGAAAATATGGTGGCCATTTTAGTCTATGATTTTCTTGAACTTCAGAGTAGAATTGCAACAAACCTTACTAGAATATATTCTTAGCTAGTCCAAAAGAAATTATCCACAATGTTTTGTGTTAGTCTTTAACAGCCTGACCAATTAATAGGAAGGACAAAAGACTTTAATTGCATCTCTACTTCCACAAAGACAGGATGCTGAGAACAAAAAGATCAGAGGCCAAAAAATGGTTTAACATCCGATAGTCTAAAGCCCCACATGCAATTATTTAATAGTCTGTCAGCAATGGTTCAGGTGCTTGGGCTGGCTGTAAAACACTGGCTAAGATGTTCAAAGCCACCTACAGGTTTTGGACACCCATTCCCTGTTGGGAATTGAGCAGCGGGCATCCAAGACCAACAGGGCTTTGAAAATCTCAAGCCTAGGGAATCTCTCGATGAAAGTTCTAACCCAGCAGAGCGTTACCAGTATCCCAGTAAGTGCACCACCTTGGAGCAAGGTATGGAGTTACACCTGCATGGAGTTACTGCACACGGATGCAATGAAATCATGGATGGAAACACAGATGCTGCATCGGCAGTATAACACCTACCAGCTCAGTCCCATAGCAATCTTATCCATCCTTCAATGGCCATTTGATGCTTTTCCAATCGACCTTCCAGGCCCATTTTTCTCTATTAGTTGTTGTTTAATAAATTGTATTTGCCTGAACTATATGATCAGTGGGTCAGGGAAGCATCCAGAGCTGAGCGAGTACTCCAGAATAGCCCTTGTCCCAAGTGACTACAACAAGACTGTGGGTCGAGCCCCGCCCCTGAATCCTGGGTCCAGCCTGGTCTGGGTTACAAGGACTCTACCACAGAGGAGAGTGGAAGGGGAGTCCTCGAGGTTAGGCAGACCTCTGGGTAAAGAGTGGGAGTGAGGATTGAGATCCTTTCGCTAGCCAATTCCACCATCATAGTGTATAAGCCAGGAAAGTCCCCCACAATACTGGGACCATTCCCCCACTTACACATACAAATTGGTGGTGAGCATCAGGCTACTGAAAAGTAGCCAATGTGACCTTAATTTGTGAATAATCTCTCCCGCCCCCAGACCGGGATTTGGAGAATGCAGAGATAGCTCAAAGCCTCCATAATTTCCGTTTTCCCAGGGCCTCTACACAGAATCTCACCCACTGCCTTACAGCACAACTCTGGTAAAAGTTTGCATGTCTGTATGCGGATATCTTTCAGCAAGAGAACGACCAGCATTAAAGACAGATGTGAACTGGCAATTGTGTTACACCAGTCTTATGCTGATATAACCAGTAGAGATGTGGAATTACACCACTGTAAATCTTGACTAATTTAGTGTTGAATGTGGCTCCTTATGTTTTGCTATTCTTTTTTTCTCCCCATTATGTTTGTCTCCTTTTGTCTTAAGAGCTAGACTTTAACCCCAAAACCTAAGAGCTACCACCTTAAATTTACCCTCTGAACAAGAGAATTTGCAAGCCATCAGAAAGTCTTTCAAGCAAGGACTTTCTTTCTTTTATATGGAGTTTTTTGTTTGTTTGTTTTTTAAAGGGAAAGGGTATAAAGGGAGATTAATTTTAAGTTCAGTAAACCTTAATTTAGCAAAGTGGTTTTTCCTCCTTTTTGATGTTTAATGAATGTTGAAGTTTTTTGGAGGTGGGGGGTTGGTAATGCAGAAAAAGTGAGACCAAACCGTTGGTGTCACAACCACAAACTGTAATTACTGTGAATGCTGGGCTAGAAAAGAAAGTAACAGCTAGGAATGGTTTTAAACCAACTCCTAAATACTTATCTGATCCTTACAATATGGCAAAGAAGCCAGGGTAGGGGCAGGTCACTGTGGTCCAGTGAACAACTGGGAAAGCAGGGATGAGTCATCTGCTATTCCTTGAAAATGTCAAGGAGAGATAGAGAGGCCCTGACTTTCCATTCAAGAGCTTTTGCTTGCACATCATGTACAAGCAAAAAGGGCACAGGGATAATTTTCCATTTTCAGATCAACTTTAAGGCGACTAATTTAGAAAAAATAGTGCATAACTGCTCAATTCCAAACAATACCTCAGATATATTTAGCAAATATGGTTACAATGGTGGTGTCAGTCCATTTCTTAGTGGTCTGACCTCCTTGTTACGATGAAACTGTGACAGACATCTTTTTCTCTCTCTGGGAAGGAGAGGGGAACCTTGCTGTTCTGGTCCCTGCCCCCTGACAGACACCATAACCATCTTACTCTGCACAAAACCCTGCCATTCCAATAGATTTGAACTCTATGCAGGCAGGTCTTTTTGTAGGATCAGGACCTAAGCTGGTACACACACAAAATGAAAACAAGAATTTCTAACATGTATATGTCTTAATAATAAAGAAGTGGATTGGTACAAGGCATTGTACTTTAATTGACCTTAATTTCCCCAGTCCTAGCAACAAGGAGGAAAGCAGATCCTGCTCTAGCTATATGAGATAATTATGCTGACTTGTTTTTACCATCTGAGCTAAGTAAGATAAATGAAAGCGGGAGAACTTTGAGTCATCTTAATTGAAAGGCTGCTTGGAAGGAATGACACACATAATAAATTGAGAGGTTTTTCCATGTGTTCCTTAACTCATTAAAAGACTTAATGCACAGGATTTCCTAGCCAGGAACTACAACATTATTTATCTAACGACCATGCTAATGTGACTGGATTAGGATAATGTTTTCTCCATCTGGCTCACTGTAATAAATTCTGCTTTAAACTGCAGCCCTGAAATATTTAGATATCAGATTTTATTTTTATTTATTTATTCTTAGACTTGGAAAGATTTAATTTTTATTGTTTATAAAACTTGACAAACAATATTTGCTTTGTTTTTAATCAATGAAAGTTATTGCAGTACCAGGAAATGTAATAAAGCTAAGACACTAATTATTTACTTTAATTTTATAAACATACAAGTCAGTTTATAACAGGTACAGAAATAAAATGTCATAATATTGTATATGGATTGCCAGTTCAAACCGACTGCACATATTACAAGTGCACTATATAACAACTTTTTCTTTCTGTATCTGTAAAATTAGTTTTGGAGAAGTAAGTGGAGCAAAAAACTAGATGAATGCCACCATATAAGCCCAAATCCTACAGATTTACAAATGTGCTTAACTTTATATTGTGAGTAGTCACACTGGGTGAAATCCTTGCCCCACTGAAGTCAACGGGAATTTTGCCATTGACTTCAATGGGGCTAGAATTATACTGACTTCAGTGGGACTGTTCATGATGTGTAAAGTTAATCCTATGTATAAATCTTTCCAGGATTGGGGCCTTCCTCATTAAAACCTAACCCTTCTAAGACTACTTATATTGTATTTTACATTTTTTAATTCTACTGGGCTTCAGTAGGATTTTCCCCCAAGAGGGTAAGCAATTTGGAGCAGGGACATTCTTTTGTCACCTAGCACAATGGGGTCCTGGTCCATCGCTAGGGCTCCTAGATGGTAATACAAATAAATAAATATACTCTGCACAGGGATGAATTTCACTCTAGAAGAGCAATGCTGGTACATTGAATATTACTTTCTAAAATCTGTATCCTGCATCCCTAAGTACATGAAAGTAGTATTGAAGTTATTAGTAGTTTGAGGAATGCATCCAGAGCTTGCAGAATTGAACTCCTAAATCAAAAGTTGTACTTTAAAAATGAAATGTACCCACTGTCTATAACAAGCAATATTTTGCACTTTCTTGGTGCCTTCCACCAGAGGATCTCAAAATGCTTTAAAAGCATGAATGACTTAAACTTTACCGCTGTGTCTTTAACAGAGACACAGGAAGCTTAAATTACTTAAGAAAGTCTGTGGAGGAGCCAGAAATGAAAACCAGATCTCCTTGCTTCCAATCTTGTCTCTAACCAAGAACTTTGGCCTCTCACATTTTCAAAGAACCTACAGAAGTTATGCACCCAGTTCCCAGAAGTCCCAGTCTCAAATCTCAAACTCTAACTAATGCAAGTGGTCTCATTTATTAAAATGATTGAAGTCAGAGTTTTCAAGACTAGGCCAAAAAAATATATATAGTTTTCCTGAGGATAGAACTACGTAGGAATGAACTCTTCGAAGTGCATAGACTGACATTTTCCAAATACTTTTAATAATAGTGCACTGGATAATTTCAAAATTGGAGCAAAATAAAAGTATCTATAGGACATTTCTAAATTGGATCAATAGCTAGTGCTTTCCAGACAGTGGTCCAAACAACGCTGATAGGTTTGTAGCGACTACTTTTCCACAAACTTCATCTATTCAGTTTGGAGCATTACCAGGGTTTATTACAGCAATTCCTTGATAAAAAACTAAAAACCACTGAACCCGATGGACAGACTCCATTTTACTACAGTGGCTTTGGATCAGGCCTTAAATGCCAGTAACTCTGGACTTAATATTGAACAGGTGCAGAACAAAGATAAGAGGCTCTGGAAAAGTACTGCTTTCCTCTGACTGGCTGTATAAGTTGCAAGAATTCATAATACAGGACGAGCAAAGGACACTTCAAAACATATCCAGCCTGAGTCTCCTCTCACTTTCAGTAAATCAGGAGCAATTCCATAGAAATCAGTGGGGTTGCAGTGGTGCAAACGAGATCAAAATCAGGCCTTATTGTTTTATAAACACCCATTAGAATTCCACAGGGACCCATCATCTTTCAACACTATATGTAGCTGCTTTTTAATCAGGAGATTAAATGTATTAAAGTAACTAAGGTTTCAGAGTAGCAGCCGTGTTAGTCTGTATTCTCAAAAAGCAAAGGGAGGACTTGTGGCACCTTAGAGACTAACCAGTTTATTTGAGCATAAGCTTTCGTGAGCTACAGCTCGCTTCATCGAATGCATCCGATGAAGTGAGCTGTAGCTCACGAAAGCTTATGCTCAAATAAATTGGTTAGTCTCTAAGGTATCATAGAACATCAGGGTTGGAAGGGACCTCAGGAGGTCATCTAGTCCAACCCCCTGCTCAAAGCAGGACCAATCCCCAATTTTTGCCCCAGATCCCTAAATGACCCCCTCAAAGATTGAACTCGCCACAAGTCCTCCTTTTTCTTTTAAAGTAACAGTACAAGATGACTTTATAGAAAGATGCAATATAATCATAGAAATGACATTATACAGTTACCAAACTTTTTAAATGAATTGTGTAAACCATTGTGTAACTACAGTATATTGTTACAAAACTGGATTTTTTTTAAAGTTACTTAATATAAAGGAAATGATTAACAATAGAACAGGTTGAGAGATTATTTTACAATCCAAGCTAACTAAAGACTCAGTTTAAGTCTCACCTCCAATATCTGGGTGTCTCTCTAGATAAAACACTTGTTTAATTAGACGTACTGCATCTTGCTAATATAGGTCAGTTTTAACTGTACATTTGCTTATTTATTACTATTCTTTACCACCTTAACATTCTTTGGACCAAATCCTCTCAATCCATGCAAAGTTCAACTAATACTAATGGGTGTTCCCCCAGGACTGATTGACTCTTGCCTTTGCTGCCTTGGAGTGCTCATGCTGGTGCTTCACAGCAGGCATTACAGCCCTGGGCAGGGGCTGAGGCCACTGAACATCCCAACCCAGGTGGTTTTGGCCAGTGAATCTGCCTAGCCACTGACCATGCATCTGTACCCAAAAAACAAACAAACAACAAACATTCATCTGGAATCGACGCCAGATACTGCCTCATTGCCTTCTCCCCACACAGAAAAACTAAAAGAAGGGCCAAAGCTATTAAAAAAAATCATATGAGTTTCCATGTGCAGAGTTTTCAGGTCTCATGCAGGCAGGGGAGCTGGATTTACCTTCCCATTTTGTGGGCAGGAGGCCAGATATCACAGAGCACCATGGAAGCATAGAATGTCCATGCAGGTGGCCAAACTTCATCTTCTCCCTCTCCTCTAGCAGCATAGCTCCACCTCATCTGGCCCCTTCCACTTCTGTCCTTACTTCCCCAAAGGTTTAGCATTAAGTCCTGTAGATATTTGCTGGGGCATAATTCAATGTAGAGTGGATCTCCCCCAGCCATGGCCTTCATTGCTCAATGATGCCCACTAAACAAGAACCCAAATTTGTAGCATTTGTCCAGAGAAGTTTCAGAAGAACCAGAGGGAAAGAAGGGATGATGCTGTTTAAATTCAGCTCCTCTCCCTCATTTTGCTAACATTTAAGCAAGTTTTCCTAACTTTTCATCCCTTCTTAGCTGAGGGCTGATAGAGATGGGAAAATAATAAAAGCTCTTAAATTTAGTCTTCAGATTGGGAATTTCCTGTTATACAGCATGCACTTGAAGTTCATTCCTTATTCATACTTGGAATTTTTCCATTTTATTTCCCAGTCTCCACATCGGTTCTGTAACAACTACCCTGGGAAATAGATTCAGCCTCCTCCTCCTTTTGATTAAACTCTATTTTATCAAGGACATGTTGATAAGTAATAGACCTCACATTTCACCCCTGCACTGTCAGATATAGTAGTCTTGATTCCTCCCTCTCTTTTATACACTAGGTTAATTAACTGACTTCAGTAGAATTACTGCCAATTTCCAACAGTATAAATGAAAAGACAATCAGTCTCAGTGAGTTTATAATGCTCAGCCTTTTACTAGCCTAGGAAGGAACTGCAGATGTAGGACCAAATCTTGTTTGCCTTGCTCCTGTGAACAGTCCTATTGATAAGTAGGGCCAGCAGTATTTGGTCCATAGTCCAGTATCATCTTGGATCTCCAGCTTTGCTTCCCAATATAGCTACATAGCCTCCACTATCTGCTTATCTGTTGGTCCATTTCCAAAGAAGTGAACAACTCACACTTAGTTTAGGTGAATAACCCGGAGCAAGTATGTGAGTGACCATCACAATGACAGGTTGTAAGAATATAAAAAAGGATTCTGTAGGAAGTGAGCAAATTACCTAAGTTTTTTTCAGAACCTTTAATTAACCCTGTTTGTTACAACAGTGTTAGTCATCCTGGCCCAGATCCTCAAATGGTATTTAGGCACCCACCTCCCAGTAAAATCAATGGAATTAGGTGCCTAATCACCTTTGATGATTTGGGCCCATGTCCCTAGATGACTTCAACCTCTTATTGTTTACATTTCTTTTTTTTTTTTTAAAGAAAGATTCTGAACTTAGAAAAAGGCAGCATCTCAGACCCTAAGGGCCCCTGAGTTTACTACACTCATGAACCCTTTGTGAAGTAAAGCTTGTTTAAAGTATTGCCATTCCTGCTCAGTCCAAATAGTTGATGTAGGGCAGAAGCAAGTGGGAAAACAAAAGTTGTGCAGAGAGGTTTATGCTCTTTCTTCCAGACTCCCACAGATCAAGTATATGCATTGCTTAAATATGCACAAATACATTGGCCCCAAATGTCCTCCTGATCCATGAAGCAAAATACACAATTCTGACATCTCAAGGTCCAGGTTTCCTGAAATGATCAACTGCCACTACAAGCAAACAACAACAAAAATCAGGTTCTGGGCAACTTTAAATAGTCAGTTTGTGACCTAGGCCCAATCCAACTCCTGTTAAAGTCAAAATGACTTCAGGGTGAATTGGCCTGGACCACATCCCCTAGCAAAAGGAATTTGGAATTGATCCTGACCAATGGGAAATCTTGGCAAGTGATCATAACAAGTGGTGCCATCGTCTTCATCAGCGTATCAAAGTCCATGACAGGAGCTGGCTCCTACAGCTTGAAGAGAGAAGAGCCCGTAGGAAGCAAGCAGTTCCCAATCAAGATACAGACATTTGCATAACTGCCAAAGATAGTGCAAGCCTCGGATTGGCCCATTCAGTCACATGAGACATTGCAAACCATCTGCATCATAAGCTGCAATTCCCACCGTCTCTTGCAGACGAAAGGATGCCAACACAGGTTTAAAAACAGAGCTGGAAAAATGAAAACACTTCTGAAACTGAATCTAGTGTAAGATGCAGTATTATTGTAGCTATGTAGGTCCCAAGATGGGAGAGAGAGATTGAGAAAGTAGGTGAGGTAATGTCTTTTATTGGACCAACTTCTGTCTCTCTCACCAACAGAATAAAAACAGATTACCCACCCAACTTGTCTCTCTAATGTGAGACTCTTTTTCAGCTCATGAAAATACACAAGTTCACCCTAGTGTGACACTGTTGTAACTGGAGTAAGTCAGCTTTGGCCCCTTACTTGTGCGCTGGTTTATACAATTGTCTTTTGTCATTTCAGAGTTATTTCATACGATTGAAACAGGAACAACATTTCATAACAGGCAGAAGCACTTGTCGTAGAATTTCTAAGACAGACAGACTTAAAGAACTAAATAAAGTCTTTTCCCACAGCATTAATTCAAGCTTATGTTTTGGTCTACCTACCTCTTAGATTCTAAAATATATTTTATGGGAATGTAAAACCCACTCAATCATCTTAATCACTTCCTCGGAGAGGAAGCGTGGTCCAGTAGCTAGGGTGTTAGTCTGGGCTTGCAACTGAAGTTAGACACAATGGTGCTTTTGAAAATTCCAGTAGGTGCCTAAATACCATTTAAATTCAGAATTTTAAATTCTGTCCCTTAGTTTCAGTGTTCCTCAGTTCCCCATCTGTAAAGTAGGGATAGCAGCAGCTCCCTACCTCACGGGGCAGTTGTGAGGATAAATCCATTAAAGATGGTTAGGTGCTCAGATACTACCATGATGGGGCCATAAGTAGCTTAGACAGATGGTTCATGTACATGCATGTGAGAGAAGACCTATTTTGTGAATGTATTAAACCAAAAAATATATATATTCTTGTGTGTTCCATAAACAGACTCATTATATGAATTCCATAAAATGCCTTCATACCTGCCTCTAACTCAGGTCAAATCACTATACATACATATTAATATTTATAGCTGAGTGGGCTTGAAAGCAACACTAGCATCAAAAAATTGCTGAGCTATATGAGCTGGCTGATGAGGAGGCCTCGTTCAGTGGACTGGTTTCAACCCCAGCTACCTTTGTCTTCTGATTAGAAGACTGATTAGAATGCCTCCAATAGCCATTTTGCCAAATTGCCCATGACCTGTTCTTGTACAACAGCCTTAGAAACTCTTATGGATTGCTTGGCCACAGTTGTACAGGAAAGAAAACTGTGACCGATCTAAAATAAGACTCAAGACAGAGTGGGAGGTCTGGAGCTCATTTGTGTGAGCATTCCTCTCATCTCAGAGTGTTGCAATTCCCTATGACGCAGGGACTTTTTTGGCATACCACCACAGGCTGACCTTTTCCCTGACTAGGGGAGTCATTGTCCACAGCTTCCTACAGACTGCAGTTACTGAGTGCTCAGGGAGGACTTAGTGTTCTACAGTTCTCAATTTTCGTAACTATTAATAAACTATAGATACGCAGGGTATAGATTATCCTTATTCAGACTTTCCTGAAATGCAATGCATGCATTATCTTAATTTATACTCACAAACAACTGTAAACATTTGTTACAATGCCTGGAAATAATGAGAAATCAGTGGCAGATAGATACCCTTTGAGGGCCTGATCCAAAGTCTAGGACACCATTGAAATCTCAGTGGGCTTTGGTTTAGCCCTTAAAGCCAGTCTCATAAAATTTAGTCATTTTACTGCACAACATAGAAAAGCTAATGACAACATTAAATCCAGAGAAAAGATCACATAGTCCAATGAACATTTGACTTTAACTATCTTACTTCACATGTAAATTGGGAACGGCACCTCCACTTCTGTCTTATAGGTGATCCTCCAAAGGAAGAATGCTGAGCTGTAGCTGGCCTTTTAAAAACCTGTATATGAAGAAAATTAAGAAAACACTTTCAACAAGCAGCACTTCAGTTCTCCATCTTTTTCCTCCCCCAAAGCTTTTATACCCAGTTTTTACACTATATTAAAATATACATACAGGACAGTTGCTAGTATGTTTTTATCTTGCTATTAATTACCGCTGTTTGTGAAAGAGCGACAACAAAAGGGAAAGTTCTTGTCTTATACTTTTGTTACGCTGAATCAGTTAGTTCTTGAATCCTCTAGGAACGGCACTTTCAGGAAGTCCGAACAGGAAACTATGAGCTGGGCATATTGTCAAGAAGTGTCAGAAAGATGCCAGAAAGTTGCAAAACACAAGCTTTAGTCAACTCACATGAACCACTAAATGGTTCTCTTTTAACCATTCCCTTCACTCAAAAATTCTGTGAAAAGCCGCTGAACTGAATGGCAGCATCAATTTCAGTAACAAAACCCATGGTACTGTTTTTCATTCTGTACTATAAACCTCTTCATTTCCTCATCTGTCACACCATCTCCTTTGGTGTTTTTCATGAATGCACACACAAAGTCTGATCTCATCTCCCACCGATTTTACACACAAGTACTTCAAATAAAGTTATCCCAAATGTACACGGGGTAAGTGAGATTAAAAAAATCAGACCTAAATGTGTAAACATTCTGCATAGCAGATCAATGAGTTCATAAAGATCAAAGCTTTTAGAAAGTCTATATTGTTAAAGGAAATTTGCCAGCATCTCTGTCAAACTATCTAGCTTTTTTTCCCCAAGGTAACTGCAGTCAGAGCTGCTTACATTTGAGCCTGACAGTAGCAACAATGTGACATTAGCATTTTAATAACCAATATATAGTTATTGCAAAACCACGTATATAGTACAAATCTCTCATTGCACTAAATGTGAACTCACTTCAGCCTTGCCACGCCCATTAAAAATACATAAGACTTTAAACTTTATTTAACAAAATGTATTTGATTTGATAGAACCATGTAGAGAAAGAGGTATATGTATGTTTAAAGATGAATGAAATTGATACAAGACAAAAAGTGCTGGAAAGACTTCATTGTCCAGTCATCTCTGCTGAATCAGAGGGGAATCAGAAAGACGTGTTTCTATGTTAAGGCCTCACACACTGCCTGTTGAGGCTAATAATCAGGCCCTAATGCAGCCATGAGTGCCCTCTGCAGCCAGAGATAGAACTGGTCCTGGAATCCTGTCAACAGTGGCCACACGCAAGCTGCAGCAGTCAGGAGCTGTCTGAGAACACAACTTTCCTTTTTTGACCCTAAAAATAAAAAACCTAATAACCACCACAAAATGAAAAAATTGGCTTTTTTCTTTCCCAGAGATAACTGTGGAGTAAATATGCTCAGGAATATGGGTGGGAGAAAAGCTATTAATTCTGAAAGTTAGCCTAGGAAAAATAAGCCCTTTTAACACTTAAACTTGAAAGATTTTTAATGCTAGAAACAAATCATAAGACTCCCACTTAAGCCCTGTTTGGAGGGCCTTGTGCTGACCTCACACAGGAGTGAATTGCACCCCGGTGAAGAAATTAGGACATTTTGTGTGATAGAGGGGAATATACCCTTCTGTCATGGGGTATACTCACCACTAGGAGGTGACTTCTCCTGGCCGCTCTGGGAATTAGCTCCAGTCATGTCTCGTGTCCCCTCTGTCACTTGTCCATGCACCTTGCTGCTTCTCTTTCTCTCTCTTTCTGCAACTCATGATGCTCTCTTTGTAATTTGGCCCTCCAGCCAGCTCTCTATAGTCCTCCCACTGGATGACTGTCCTAGACAGTCTTCTGCTCCACTGCCTGGTCTGTGCCACCTCCCCAGTGGTTGGTAGGGAACCAGGGCCCACGTACTATTCCAGGTTCCATCCCAGAGACCCAACAACCAGCAGCCAACATCTGCAGTGTCCCAAACCTTCCTACTGTTTCACTGGGCTGCTCCTACTTCACCTCTGTCAGGCTTTTTCTCCACTTTTCTCTGGGTTGGCCTTTCCCTCAGGACCAGGACCTCCGGGCTTCTATTTTCCCCCATTTTCCTCCTTTCCCTCTCTAAGGCTAGAGAGAGAGTGTGACTACAGCTCCATTCTGCTTCGAGGCTTTATCATAGCTCAGCCAGCTCCTTCTCAGCTGGGCTCAATTCCTAATCAGGGGTTGTTTATCTAGCTTAATTCCCCTCAGGTGCAGCCTATCAAGTTAATTGCCCCTTCTCAGTCTCATTAACCCTTTCAAGGCTGGTGTGGGGTGAACACCCCATCATATCTTCCACATCTTTCCTTCTTTTTATTAACTAAAGCCTTGAAGAGGTGGAAACTTAACAGTTAATTATTCTGAGTCCTGCTAATAAAGCTTTGGAAGCTGCCAAAACCACATCATTTGAGGATAATTTGAGCGAAAGCTTGCCTCTCTCCTTTTTTATGTCAAATACCCTATGCAAATTCTCATATTACCCAAAATGTAAGTCTTTCAGGGGAGGTGTACAGGATGAAATCCTTGCTCCACTGAAGACAATGTACATCCAGTAAAGTGACTAAGGCATCAGGATTTCATGTAAATATGATGTTGTGTGTACCCATTTTTCATTCTAATGACTGACACACACAATAGAACTGACTTGTTTCCTGGTAGCTACTCAAGCAAGCCTTTAAACCTCTCCTATGCGGGAAGCGTTTAGCCAAGAAAAAGAGCATTCTCTTATCTCACCCTGATTTTTCATTCTTTTTTTCTTCATCCTCCTTCTATATTATAAGTAATGGGAAGTAAATGAAAATAAAGTGAGATACCTTGATTGGGGCAGGGGTTGGGATGCAGGAGGGAGTGCGGCGGTCAGCCTCTGGGAGGGAATTTGTATGCTGGCTCTGGGCTGGGACAGGGAATTGGGATGTGGGAGGAGGTAAGGGCTCTGGACTGGGGCAGGGGGTTGGGATGCAGGAGAAGGTGACGGGGGGCAGCACTTACCTCAGGCAGTGCAGCTCCTAAAGCCACTGGCACACAACCCTCTGGCAGTGGCTCCTAGGCAGGGGTGGGGGGGGCAGGCGGTCTCTGTGTGCCGCTGCCCGCAGGCGCCGCCCCTGCAGCTCCCATTGGCTGCAGTTCCAGGCCAATGGGAGCTGTGGAGTCAGCTGTTGGGCAGCACGCTGAGACACTCCCCCCCCCCCCACCCAAGGGGCTGCAGGGACATGCCGGTCACTTTGGGAGCAGCGTGGGGCCACCGGCCATGGCAGACAGGCAAGCAGCCTGCCTGAGCCCTGCTGCGCCGCTGGACAGGACTCAGGGACAGGTTGTCAGATGAGATTTCTCCTGCATTTTGGGGGCCCCATTGTTGGGGGCCCTGTGCCACCACATGGTTTGTTTCATGGTAAATCCACTCCTGAGCTGGCCCACAAGGATTCCCCCATTTTCTTCATTTAAACCCTTCCACTTATTCTGTGATGCACACAAGAAATTAAGCTATCTACTTAGCTGTTGAACTGATAACTCTCATGACTGAGCTGTTCATCACTATGGAGGGAGGGGCGAGAGGACACCAGAAGCTGGGGGTGGGGGAGTTGCTGTGAAGAGAAGACAAGAGGGTTGTACGATGGAGAGAACAGGGGAGAATCTTAAAAATAGAAACAAGCAAATGTATGACTATTAAGACCCATACCTCTCATCACCCTCATTGCTCTACTTATGTGTCACAATCCTTCCACACACACCCCCAGCCTTTCCCTGTGTGTCTTTTTAAAATATTTATCCCAAGAGCACAGAGTCTGTGTTTTTATTTGTGTTTGGAAAGTGCATAGCACAACTTGGGGCACTACAGCAATCTTAATATTAAATACAGATCTACTCACAATGCTGTGGAAATGGTCATCCCACATCTCAGCTCCCGCCCTAGTTATGCAGCCTGAACCCTGAGGGCTGCTGGGAAGTCATTAGAAAGAAGCACAAATGCCTTAGAGACTAGCACATTTTGGCCATGGGTAATTAGTGGAATAGGTGGCTGTCATAAGGCTGCCCCTCCTAGAGTACCCTGCAGCAAGCCAGGTTCACCGACCTCAGTTTCCCCCTTCAGAGTCCCCAGTAACTTCACATGAGCTTTCTTGACTCAGTAATACTCTACCTTGGGGACAGTTATCATCAAAACATAGCCCAAACTAGTCCATAACAAAAATCCCCAGCAAAGTGCCTATATCACACCAGCTTACATTGTCCTTACAGACCCATGACATGATGCCCCACATGCCACACCTGGCTCTAACAATCGTCTTCAGTCCCTCTACCAAGAGGTCCACCCCAGCCTTTCCAACTGGAGTGCAACCCTACTCTTCCTGGTAGGAACCCCTACAGCATCTTGGCTGGGAAACCATCTTCACCATTGTACTCTAAGGCAACCCTGACTCCTCTCTCTTGTAGCACTCAGGTGCCCTCTTTTAAGCTTAAGTGGGTCAGCTGATAAGGCACAGGTGCAATGACCCGGCTCCCTCTTAAAGGGCTAGTATCATCCTGTGACTGAGGTGAACTGTAAGGGCATTTGCTTGCACTTCATAGGAATAGATGCAAGCAGTCTGAGATGAGAAATCAGAGCTCAGTACACATTTGGGGCCAACAATCCTTACTCATGCAGAATTCCCACTGTATTCAATGAGAGTAGGAATGGCAGGATCAAGACTTTGAAAGTTAATGTTATTGTCTGCACGACAAAGGGGCTAAACAATATACAATGCTCCACTGAAGTAACTATATACTGACTCTCTAAGAATATGTAGCTCGTATATTGGTTCTCCAGCACCACAGAGCTGAAGCTGTACTTCATGTTATGTCACGTTTCAATTTTCTAAGGTACCGATTGATGCAAACTCTGATCTTCCTCCAGGACGTCATTTCAACGCTGTCCAGTACAAAGTGGTTAGAAGCTACCCTATGTCCTAACCTCCTATGCACTTCAAGCATAGTTGCTGACAGGAAGCCTTTTACACCAAGCCCAAGATTTGTAAAGTTGTTAGTAATGGGGAAACTCACCAAGACATTGACATATCCTTTCAGGTAGTTCAGCTGTATAATAATTTATGCCATTTTGCTGCCAAGGTACTGTAATTGCATGCAATATACCCACAGTAGCACCACACTTTGAGTTTCTTTAAACATTTTGAGGGTTGTAGAGCTGGGATCTAAGTGTGCTGTGAATCAGCTGCAGGTGTAAATAGGCACTTTATGTAATGGGGAAGGGAGAAACAACCTTTAGCATGTTTTTCCTTCTCTCGTTTTAAATGGAATAATTATGGAAAAATTCCTGCACCCGTCTAAAAAAAAGTTACTTCTCATGGCTGTCGTCATCAGAAGGCTAAATCTGTTGTCTGTGATATTATAGTCATGAATAATATATAGTCATGAATGATCTCTGGAATTTTTTTCTCAGTAGCAACCTTCAATTTGGCACCCATGTCCTTATGTAGGCAAATAGTTCTTAGTGCATTTTATAGCACCCCCAAATCAGGCAGTTATGTTTGTAATTGCAATAAAATATCAGTGCACCTGTTTGAGGCCACTATTATTTGCAGGTAAAAAATTATCAGAGCCAAATCAGAAGCCAAGTTCAGCTTAAGAAAATTCTCAAACAACTTTTGCAACATTATAATCAATAGGGTTGTGAACATCAAACATTAATGTGAACCATTTGCTGACTTGCTTCTGACGTCCAATTCCCAGCTGCCAAAATAGCCATTGCGTAAGTCACTTGAAAACAAACATTGAGGGCAAATAACATTTGAAATGTCTTCTTGGTAAAAGCAAATAACTCATAATGGAAACTTACAGAAGACAAGACAGATGGAAACTTAAGACAAAAATACAAAAGGAAAGTTTATACCATTTTTTTCAATGTGTTGTCTGACAGCTTTATTATGTAACCATATTATTATTTTACCTGTGTACCTGCAATAAAAGAGAATTAATATATCGAGAGAGTGTTTTGGTCTGGTTAAAATCTTTAGCAGTCCATGAATAAATACAAGAAAAGATCTCTAGGTTCTGATTACTTTACTTGAGTTTACTCTCATAGTTACGATGACCTCACTAGAGCTACAGGTTTGTGTGTGCCCTAATAGCCTGGGACAAAAAATGACACAGGGGCTTCAAACTCCATGGATTTAAGCATTAATTTTACATGCACATAACACCACTCATTCTGAAGGATCCCAAAATACTTTTCAGATGGCACACCGTGTCCGGATCATTCATTCAACAATGAAATGCAGCCAGCCATTCTGAACCACTAACAGTACACAAAGTCAAAAATAACTTCCTACCTAAAGCTAAAGGGAAAGTTCAGGTTGCCAAAATGTACTTCAAGACTTCCCTACAGATTGTCATTTAAACTTTTCTTTAAAAAAGAAGTCTCAGTTGTCAATACAAGGTGTTGGTGCTTTAGCAAAGAATCCAACCTCTCCCTCAATAAGATCAAGAAAAAAAAAAAGATGAACCCTTCAAAGATTTACAAAAACTCTGCTAAAGAAGTTCCAAAATTATGGAAATGCCAAAGTTAAATGGCTGCATTGGTGTACTGCAGCCTGGAGAAAAGGAATGGTTCATAAACTCCCCTATACTAGGAGTAAAGAACAAAAACCTCCTCTTAATTACATTATTAATGTCATTATTAATTACTTAATTATGTACATAACTAATCAAATGACAACCAATAATTCTACAATGTAAATAAGAAAAACAACAAGAAACATTGTCTGAGAATAAATTCAGTGTCAGGACACACAGAATATTGGGATATATTGTTTCTTACAAGTCTAATTTACAAAATTTCAATTCTAGCCTCTTCCATGCAGGTTCTTATACCATGCTCATCCTGTAGGGTCTGATTGCCTTCCAGTAGTGCATTAATCAATGTGACTAACATCTGTCACATCTCTGTTTCTCTCATCCTTTTCCCAGGAAGAGAAGCATGTGTCATGTGTAGTGGTGTACATTATTTTGGAAGGGTTTTGTTTGTGTTTAATATACAGAGTTCTATGTTTTTATTCTGGAAAAAGGAAGGTTAAAGAAACGGGCCTTGCACTTGGAGAGGAAGGTGGTGAGATTTGGGATGGTCCATAGTTCCTGTGGGATTTCATTCTGGACTGGCCCCTGAGAAAGTACTGTTTCCTGTTCAGACAAGCTTGACCCTTATTGCTGAGAATCTCATTATGCCTGAGGAGCGGAGCTGTTGACCACAGTCAGTATCCTGGAGCTTTAGATGATCTGTTAGATACACTGGACCCAGGCCAGAGAGTGTGTCATAAAAATAAAGGGAAGGGTAAAACCCCTTTAAAATCCCTCCTGGCCAGAGGAAAAATCCTCTCACCTGTAAAGGGTTAAGAAGCTAAAGGTAACCTCGCTGGCACCTGACCAAAATGGCCAATGAGGAGACAAGATACTTTCAAAAGCTGGGAGGACGGAGAAATACAAAGGGTCTGTGTCTGTCTGTATGATGCTTTTGCCAGGGACAGAACAGGAATGGAGTCTTAGAACTTAGTAAGTAATCTAGCTAGGTATGTGTTAGATTATGATTTCTTTAAATGGCTGAGAAAAGAATTGTGCTGAATAGAATGACTATTTCTGTCTGTGTGTCTTCTCTGTAATTTAAGATTTTGCCTAGAGGGATTCTCTATGTTTTGAATCTAATTATCCTGTAAGGTATTTACCATCCTGATTTTACAGAGATGATTTTTTTTTACTTCTATTAAAAGTCTTCTTGTAAGGAAACTGAATGCTTTTTCATTGTTCTAAGATCCAAGGGTTTGGGTCTGTGATCATCTATGCAAATTGGTGAGGATTTTTACCAAACCTTCCCCAGGAAGTGGGGTGCAAGGGTTGGGAGGATTGTGGGGGGAAAGACGTGTCCAAACTCCGTTTTTTCAGGAACTCAGATAAAGTTTGGTGGCAGTGGAAATCCAAGGGCAAAGGGTAAAATTAATTTGTACCTTGGGGAAGTTTTAACCTAAGCTGGTAAAAGTAAGCTTAGGAGGTTTTCATGCACATCCCCACATCTGTACCCTAGAGTTCAGAGTGGGGAAGGAACCTTGACAGAGTGTTTTGAAGATAAAGACTGAGACTTTGAACTTGATTCAAAACTCTGTGGGTATCCAGCGTGTAGAGCAGAGGACAGGTCTGATGTGCTCACAGTGGCCTGTGTTGCTGAGAAGGCATGCTGCAGCATTCTGTACTAGTTCGAGTTTCCTAAATACGTAGGCTTCATACCCCGGTATGCATGGCTGTAGTCCAGCTGAGAGGTGACACAAGTGTGAATAAGTGAGGCAAGGTCATCATCTGGCACGATCATCTGTCTAGGCAACCAGAGATGGTAGAAAGCATTACTCGCAGAACATGTGGAACATATTACTCTAACTGACACATATTACTCTAACTGACACATATTTGTGAACAGGAAAACAACTGCTTGCCTGGAGCTAGAATCCAGAATGTGACTGAGTGTTTGCCGAGACTGATCAAGACCTTGGACCACTACCCCTTCCTACTTCTCCACGTGGGCACCAGTGACACTGCCAAGAATGACCTTGAGTGGATTACTGCAGACTACATGGCTCTGGGAAGAAGGATAAAGGAGTTTGAGGTGCATGTCGTGTTCTTGTCCATCCTCCCTGTTGAAGGAAAAGGCCTAGGTAGGGACCGTCGAATTGTGGAGGTGAATGCATGGTTGCACAGGTGGTGTCGGAGGAGGGCTTTGGATTTTTTGACCATGGGATGTTCTTCCAGGAAGAAGGATTCCTAGGAAGAGATGGGATCCACCTAATGAAGAGAGGGAAGAGCATCTTCGCAGGCAGGCTTGCTAACCTAGTGAGGAGGGCTTTAAACTAGGTTCACCAGGGGATGGTGACCAAAGCCTAGAGGTAAGTGGGGGATTGGGATACCAGAGGAAACACAAGGGGGAGGGTACAAGATAGGAAGCCTCCTGATTCATACTGAGAAAGTAGGGCAATCGGCTAGTTTTCTTAGGTGCATATACACGAACGCAAGAAGCCTGGGAAACAAGAAGGAAGAATTGGAAGTCCTGGCACAATCAAGGAACTATGATGTGATTGGAATAACAGAAACTTGGTGGGGCACTTCATATGATTGGAGCACTGTCATAGATGGGTATAAACTCTTCAGGAAGGACAGGTACGGGAGGAAAGGTGGAGGAGTTGCATTGTATGTAAGAGAGTGGTATGATGGCTCAGAGCTCCAGTTTGAAACTGGAGAAAAGCCTGTTGAGAGTCTTTGGGTAAGTTTAGAGGGGAGAGCAACAAGGGTGATGTCATGGGGGGCATGTGCTATAGACCACCAGATCAGAATGATGAGGTAGACAAAGCTTTCTTCGGACAACTAACTGAAGTCTCCAGATCAGAGGCCCTGGTTCTAATGCAGGACTTCAGTCACCCTGACCTCTGCTGGGAGAGCAATACAGCAGAGCATAGACAATCCAGGAAGTTTTTGGAGAGTGTTGGGGACAAATTCCTGGTACAACTGACTAGGGGCCTTGCTCCTCTTGACCTGCTACTTACAAACAGGGAAGAATTGGTAGGGGAAGTAGAAGTGGGTGGCAACGTAGGCAGCAGTGACCATGAGATGGTTAAGTTCAGGATCCTGAAAAAAGGAAGAAAGGAGAGTAGCAAAATACAGACCTGGACTTCAGAAAAGCAGACTTAGACTCCCTTAGGAAACTGATGGGCAGGCTCCCTTAGGAGGCTAATATAAGGGGGCAAGGAGTCCAGGAGAGCTGGCTGTATTTTAAAGAAGCCTTATGGAGGGTGCAGTGGCTGAACTAAAAAATCAATTATTTTCTCAGCTCTAGATGAAGGCTACTTATATGCCTCCACCCTCCCCAATACATGCTGGACACTCGCACATAAGTTGGCAGTCATATGGACCATTTAGCCACTTACATTGAAGTATCTTGAGGCCCTCCCCATCCAGTAGAGATTTCACCTTTTGGGGACCATGTGCATTTACTATAGGAAGTTCATATTTTGGGGGTAGCACCTTACAAAGAACGTATCTCTAAGGTCACCTCAGAAGCCCTTCTTGCTTTTCTTATATTTTCCTTGACTCTTGGTCTATTCTCACCCACTGCAGAAACAACAGGTGAGGGAGAAAAAAAACAATCTCCTCACATCTCGCCTGCCTCCTCCCTGTTACCATGTTCTCTACCCAGCCCACATTACTAGTCATCTCCCATTTCTCCTTCCACTGGGACAATCCTTTCCATTTTTCTATGAAATGACAAATTTACTGAGGGTATCTCTCTCTTCAGAAGCCATTTCATTCACTTCAATAGGAGTTGGAACGGATCCTATTTTGGGTGTTAGCAAGGAACTGTAATCAAGGGTGTTGTCACAAATTGTCATGACTCACTGGTCTCAGACTTTTAGAGCAAGAGGTTTTCACCCACTGAGAGGAAACTGGTTTGGCCCACTGGGAGCTGTGTTACAGTCTCAGAGTTCAAGAAGTCAAACTATATAGCAGGGAGAAAGGATGCAGCTTCATTACACAGACATATCTGAGGCTCAAATGTTTCCTGAAAGAGAGCTGCACAGGGGCAGAACCTTGCTGCTGAATATCAAAAATGAATCAGGTAAGTTAAGATGCAATATGTTTATCACCTAATGACTACAGAGCAAAATACTTTAGGAACTGATTGACCTTTGAAATTCAATTACACTTTTCTAGCAAACTAGTTCATTCCAAAAATGTAGAGAGGCGATGTCTCTGCTTGTAAATCCTGGGGTGACAGAAATCATGTGATCCTTTTACTGTAATCAACAAGCTTGATTCCAGATTAGGTTGTCATCAGTTGGCAGAAGTTCAAGGAAACCATTCTCTTCTTCAGTAGAGCTAAGCAAGCAGCATGATGATGCTGTGTGTGAGCATGACATGATTTCACACAATATTTTTCTAGCCAAATTGCAGGCAATCAATAGCCTGAGAACAGGGGAGAGAGATAAGAATGTATCAGAGAGAACCTGAGGAGTGGGAGTGGATAATCAAAGAGAACAGGACTGGGACAAGGAGCTGGGGTGGGGAAGAGACCAGGTTGGGACAGGGATAGGTTGGCAGGGATGAAGCGGAAGGGGTGAAGCTTAGAGGAACAGGCCACTAAAACACACTCCCCTGCAGAACCTGGAATGAGACTCGAGATTTCTGAGGCCTGGTCTACACTGGGCGGGGGGGCCAAGCTAAGTCAGTTTAAGTTACACAACTTCAGCTATGAAAATAGAGTAACTGAAGTCAACATACTTAGAGCTGCTTACCGCGGTGTCTTCATTGCGGTAGGTCGACTGCTGCCACTCCCCCGTCGACTCCGCATACACTTCTTGCTCCGGTGGAGTACTGGAGTCAACAGGAGAGTGCTTGGCAGTCAATTTATCACGTCTTCACTAGATGCAATAAATTGACCCTCCCCACTGGACTGATCGCTCTGGAGGTAAGTGTAGACATGCCCTGTAGACATGAGGTAAGTGTCGACATGAGTCTTGCCATTCACTTGCTGTCAGGAAATACCTGTGAAACTCATGGCAGATTATATGTCTCATCCTCCTCTAATGCTGGTCCACACAGAGGATTACAACCAATACTGCCATCAGTTACTCCATTAGCTCAAGCAGCAGAGATCTGTGCAGTGGATATAAAGTTTCCAACCCAGCTGATGACTCAAGTGGGTGTTTTTTGAACAAGCATATTAAAAGAACAGTATTAAGGCTGCAAAGTCAAGCACTCAAAAGTAGGAAATGCCAGAATTAAGATTGCCTGTGCTACCTTAATTCAGCTCTCTTACGTGCATCAAAAAAGATAGAGAGAATCAATTATGCCCTCATTTGCAGATGACAGGGTGAGATGGAAACTATTTCTGGATCCTAAAGTAACTTTGCGCACCTTATATATAAAAGGGTGAAATCCTGGTCCTGTTGAAGCCAACCAGAGTTTTGCCATTTACTTCACCGAAACCAGAATTTCACCCAAAGTATCTTTGTGTAACATAGAAACTCCTTTGGTGGCACACAATTGCGTGTATTTATTACCAAGCAGATCTCTAGTTGTTAATATCCTGTGTTACTATAATGACTACTGTGAAAAATAATGGGTTCTGAATACCTGGAGAGTTGTTCTAAGGTTTTTTTTCTTTGTCTTTTCCAAAATAATTCACTAAAAGTAACCCATCTGCAAAGCAGAACACAGAGACTATTTGATACAGCTCAGGGTTTGAAACCTTAGTTTTAAATCGTAGGAAGGGCTGACAACTACAAAAAAAGCTGTCCAGGAGGCATAGGCAGCTGTATAGAATGTGTATGAACTGCATAAAATTGAAACAATTAACTGAACATTAAGTGTTGAGTTAAACTTTTGGGCTAGACTATATCAAATAAATCACAAAGGCCCCGATCCTCAAAGCTAGGGGTGAGGCACCTAAAGACCTTTGAGAAACGTGTCCAAAAAGTCTAAAATAGTATCATCCATCACCTTGAAGGCAATTTGAGAGGATAATAGTTCCACAACCATCTTCCTTTTAACCGTGATGGTTTGAATTTAAAAATGAATGTTTCACTGATACTGGGAATTAGCAAAATTCCCCTGTGCAGATATTGACATTTAAGCAGAGATCAGTGATTTTTTTTTCATTAAACAGATTGAATTATAGTTGGTGTGTGTGCAGGGAAGTAAAAAAAAAAAAATCTCTAAATTGCATTTAAAAAGCCACATGTAACAGAAAATTATTTTGGTGATTTTAAAAAAAAGTAATGCTTCCTTCAACTAAAATGTAAACAACTCTTGTGCTGAGACTGATACAGTCTTAAGTGATCAGATTCAGACTTGGTGTAAACAGCAGCAATTCTGTTGGTAAGGACGTGAGGACATACGGTGCTTCATCAAGTTGGTAATTTTTGTTAACACAACTTTAATTCTCGCCCCCATGAACTTGGTGGTCTCACTGTTGATTAGTATTAATTATTGGCACCACAGAAATGCAAGATCTTGAATGTACAGTCCTAGATAACTTCATATTAGAAGCATTTACTCCGTGTCATTTTAAGTTTCCTGGGTTTTTTTTTGGTTTTTTTTTAAGGTTCCTAGGTTTTTGTTGTTGTGTGTATCATTTATGATCTCGGGCACGTATTTTAAAGGCTAGTGCCACACATTTTTGGATGTCTTGGATGGGCTGAGTGCTTACGTTTATGACACATTGTGACGATATAGATTATAAAAAGAAAAGGAGGACTTGTGGCACCTTAGAGACTAACCAATTTATTTGAGCATAAGCTTTCGTGAGCTACAGCTCACTTCATCGGATTGTGTTAACTCAAAGATTATGTTAACTCAGGGCTTAATCTGGAAACAGAGAGGTGCCAGGTTCAAAATGGTATCCTCCACCTAGCATGACCTTGCACACACCATACATGCAAGGTCATGCCACACGAAGGATCTATTTTGTTCTAAGCAATGTCATCTTCCACATCTTGCATGCATGATACAACATGAGGTCACGCCTTGCACAACAGACAGAAGAGGTGCCGGGGATAAGACCTGAGTCAACAAATTAAGCCCTGTGATAATTGTATATTTTTACCTGTATCCAAAATATTATGTATCTGCTTGATTTCTAAGCTTGTGTGTGTCATACTTACAAAGGGTCCTATCTGCTCAGACAGTTTCAATACCCACACCCACAAAGGAGACAGTCATCAAACCACTGATTACAATCCATTAAGACTGACTGAGTCCAACTGCCCAAACAATTGTGCAGCCAAGACTAGGGTATACTCCTGGCTAGACATCACTTGAATGCTCCAGCCCGCCAGGGGGAAAAGAAACAACCTAGAAACCAGTCTGTGGCGCCAGGAGAGTTCATGCCCAGACCTGGAACAAAGGCAACTATTGAGCAATATGGTAATGCATTACCACTAGAACAGCAGAGCCTCTCTTCTACTTAAGACTGAGACAGATTCTCATGCAGAGACCAGTGGGAAGACATCAGGGCATGTTGTCAGCTGTGATCAGAATGGGTCACAGAATGATCTTTGCTTTCCAAGGAACTGTGAGTTGGTTCATCGCTGCTCTGCTGTAAGTTAAGTTGGAAGCCTGTCTAACTTGTAATGAAGTTTAAGACTAAAGGAGACTAAATATTTTGCTGTTTTAAAATCATTGTTCTCTAATGCTCTGTCCCCACTGCCAAATACAATATTTTAAGGAAAGGGTTGAGTGTCAGGAAATCCACACTGATCATCTCACCTCTGAAGAGGCTCATGTAGGCACCCTACCCAGAAGGGTCTACAAGGTAACAGAAGTATGGGCTCTGATGCATTCACCCTTCTTTCGGTCTGGAAAAACCTGGATTGTTGAATCCAGACTTGCTACTCTACAGGTTCTCCCCAGTCGACTACATGTTTTCAGACCCTTGCAGAGATGAGGAGGGAAAAATCCTAGCCTACAGAGAATTCCTTTCTGATTGACTGGCTTTCCCATGCACCCATCTCCTGCAGTAGGAGAGCCAAACAGAGCTTCTATACGGGCTGATGGACAGATCAATCCATCAGCCTGTGTAGCAGGCCGGAGCATTGCCCCACCTCCCCCAGCTGTGTAAACAGAGAGCTGAGAGGAGTGAAGCTTCAGCCCTTGGATCTCAGACTCTACTGGGGAGCAGCTGCTCCCTGCTCTCTCTGCTCATGTGCCCTGCACCCACATGCACCTCTGACTTCAGCACCCCCCCACACACACCCCAGTATCCCCATATTCATCCCCATCATATCTATGTGCCCTCTGCCCCCACCCATGTACCACGGGCCACCTAGTGCCTTCTGCCTCCCCATGTAGGTGTGGAGTGTGTGACTGGGTGCACAGGGTGAGAGGCTATTTCGATTCAGGGTGGGCATTGAATATGTGGTTAGGGGAGGCTGGAATACATGGAGGTACATGGTGGAGCAAGTTGTGTCTTGGGAATGTGTGTGTAAATGAATGTGTGGGTGGAAGATAGGATGTAGCGAAAGCAGTTGTGGAATGAATGCTAGTTGAGATGTCTGATGTGGGCATTATGAGGACAAATGGGCAGCATGTTTGAATTTATGCAAATTTATGTAAAATAGACTACCTGGTGTTTGTTTGCAAAGGTTGGCTGGTAGGTATATCCACCCTGTAAAGGGGAGGGTTGAGAGACCCAGGGAAACAAGTTGGTGCAATTGTCCTACCCTATCAGGGGTGCCAGAAGAACTGCAGAAAAGTTCCCCACCAATCCCAAGCACCAGGTCATACTGCTACTCATTCAAATTTGGCCTGGCTGCCCCTCCATCATAACTGTTCCACAGTTATGCCACCCAGCTCTGGACAGGGGCCATGGAGGCCTGGACCTCCCCCTCATTGTGTTCAAGATCTCAAAAATCTCCAGTATCCATGTCCCAGGAGACTGGGTCATAGGCAGTTGGTCCTAATGGTTAGAGCAGGAGTCAGGCCTAGTAGTCTGAGACCAAACGCTAATGACCAAGGTGAAAGCAGTCAGAGCCAGGATGGGAGCCAAAGGTCAGAACCAAAGCCAGAGTCCAAATGCTAAAGCCAAGGGTCAAGAGAGAGTTGGAGCCAGGACTCAAAGCCATGGGTCAGAAGCAGAATACCTGGAGTCAGGGAAGACAGGAGCAAGGCTGGGACAGGACTGGAACAAGGCCAAGTGTAGGACAAGGTCTAGGCTGGAGCAAGGCTGGGTGCAGGGCAGTATCTAGAGTGGAGCAGTGCAAGAGCAGGGCTTGGAATCAGGCAAGTACAGGAAAGCAAAGTATCCACAGACATATGTGTTGAGTAGCCACTGATCTTCTGCAGCTTCTGGGCTTAAGAGCTGCTTTGCCTTAGCCAATCAGATGGTTCTGCTGTGGCCCAGTTGCACTCATTGGCTGCCTGATGACTGGGCCGGCACAGCTGCGGGCCCTCATGACTGACACTATGTACCCTATATGTGTACGTCCATTAAACACAACATGCCCTTCTTACTTACCTTTCACATGGAACCACGGTTTTGTCCTTCCCACTCATCCCACTATCATTAAACATTCCCCAAGGGTCTAAGGCTGAAGGGAATGAACATATAGTACCTTCTGCAGCAACCCCCTTCCGTATCCGGTCCAATTTCTGCATCCTCGCGAATGCTTTTATAAAAACACACTACAGGTGAAAGCTAAGAGGGCACAGATATGTAACTGCTGAAACTGAATGTCTGGGACATTTGCCCAGAAAGAACTAGAACCAAACTTATTCTATGTAAATTATACTTTGTCTGTGCAAACAAGATGCAACATGAACACTTCATCACAGCGTTACTGCATTCCTTTTGTTGCTTTCTTTTTTTGAGAGTGAAGGAGATTAAAATTCCTCTAAAACTAATCCATCAGCTTTTTTGGTTTTGTTTTTAATTTTTGCCCAAGGAGAATTAAATATATTTTTGCCCTTTTGAGCCAAGCAGCTAGTCAAAGTCTGGGGCTCTGGGAATGTTCCATTGGGAAGTAGAAATTGGTGAAAATCAGATATTTCTTTGAAGCTGTTTTGTTTATTCACAAAGAAGGTACAAAGTCCTACGTCTCTGAATGCAGAAGGAACCAAGAACAAATGGAGCAGGTGTTTAGCTTACAGCCCCAAACTTCTTTAGCCAACACCAGACCCAAAAGCGCTCTCTCTAGCTTTTTCCAGCGTCACTCTGTGCTTAATAGGCCCCCTGCTTGCCTCTCTTACTCTGTCTGCCTCTCTCTCTCTCTGTTCCTGTCTGTGACCTCAGGATCTGTGTGTTCTCTCACACTCCCACGCACACCTACCCAAAACAATAAGCAGTCCAAAAGCTCCTGGGCAGATTCTCACATGTTTATCTTAGGTGGGGCTTACATTTACAGTTATGAGTTGTGAATCTACTAGCAGCCTCAACAGTGTATTAACCCAACCCATAACAATGTTTCACCCTAACCCAATTCACAACAGTGTTTTCTTATCTGGTAGAAAAAACAATCGATGTCAAAGTTAAATGCTCACAACAGGAAAATTAAGTTACAGATTTGTTGACTGATGCACACACGTAACATCAGATTGCCACATATCTGGACCTTACCTTTATTAAATAACAGGAAAACTGAAAGATTAGATCAGTGGTTTAGGAAAAAGTAGCTTTTCATTCCCATAAATCAACATTCTATTTTTCTAATTGAAGTAGAAAGCCAGCTCTACAGAGCAGCAATAATTTTGCAGAGTGTTTTTATAAATGCAGAGATGTCAAAGGTAAAACCCATGGGCCGGACACAGCCCACACAACAGTTTCATCTGGCCCATGGACTTCCCAAGAACCTTTGGGCTTGTCTGCATGACCCCAGAGTCTACATAGGTGAGATTTGTAGAGTGCAACGCACCCTGTATAGTCAATACAGTGGAGTTCAAGCTCAACACACTGGTGCATGCTACAGATCACACCCCTGGAGTCCAGGCACAGGTGCAGCAATCCAGAAAAACCTCATGTACAAGCATAGAACTACTTGGTCAGTTTTAGAGGTGTGGATAGGCATAAGCTACTACGTGTCCAGGTGAGGGGAAATGGCACTGAAAAATGCTTACTTACAGCTGGAGAATAGATACCCCAACCTGGCAAGTCAAAGAAAGGAAACTTCAAATAGTCAAAGCATGAATATATTACCAATTGGTTTATCTTTGGGCATGTCTACGCTAGAAAGGTAAGTAATTTGCAGTAATTCATGTCCACACTACCTTCCTTCTGTCAACGGTGTGCGTCTTCACCAGGAGCACTTCCACTGACTTAAGAGGGGCAGTAGGGGTGGGGGTGAGAGCCCGGGCTCTCAGCTCCACATGCAGCTCTCCACCAAGAGCCCAGCTGCCCCCTCCCCTGGTTCTTGGTTCCCCATCACTGGTAGCCCGGCTGCCCACCCCTCCCAGCTCTCGGCTCCCCACCGCAGCCGGAACCCTGGCTGTGAGTCTGGACAGCTTCCAGGCTCCCAGCAAGGAGCAGCAAGCCTCGGTACAGCCACTGGGCTCCCGCGAGAGAGTGAGGAGATAGAGGCCACCAGGCAGCCAGGCTGTGCCCACCAGGCTCCCTGCTCCCCACTCCCACCCAGGCTGCACCTTGGGCTCCCTCCTTGCTGTCGGGTGCCCGATTGTGGTGGGGAGCCAAAAGTCTGGGAGGCACCTTGGCTTCCATAGTGGGGAGCCAAGAACCTGGGGGGCAGCAGGGCAGCACCAGGGCTCCCCACATGGAGCAGGGAGCTGGAAGCCTCCAGGCAGCAGCCCAGCTGGTAGCAGGGAGCCTGGTGGGCACAGTCTGGCTTAGAGCAGGGCGTGGGGAGCCCAGGCAGCAGTAGGGAGCAGTCCAGGGGCAGCCGGGCTCCCTGCAGGGAGTGGAGTGGGCACAGGCTGGTTGGGAGCAGGAAGCTTTCTTCTCAATTTCACTTCTCCAGCATAGAGCTGTGAAATTGACAAGAAGACAGCTGGCAGCCCATGTAAGTAACCAGCATCTGTGGGGACACTGTGTCACCCTAACTACACCAACATAAGCCCTATGCTTCTTCTGGAGATGGCTTTATGACATCAGTGTTGTAAGGCACTTACATTGGTGGGAGCAAGACTGTAATGTGCACACTGACATAATTAGGTCAACGTAAGCTGCCTTATGTTGACCTAACTCTAGTGTAGACCAAGCCACAATCTATTTTGGTTTTACCCACTTTTGTTGAATGCGGCCCATGCCAAGTGGCAGGTATCAGCTCAGGCCTGCCATTGCAAGGAGTTTGCCCCGCCTGTTCCCCGCCTGCACACCTTTATGGATTATGTTTCAGCAACTGGGCACCATCGTTGTTCTATAACAATTTTCTTCTGATGTACATTGGACTCTACTGTGCCATGCCACTGCTGTGCTTTTAGCACGTCATCACTACTGAGCTGCCTGGCAGGTGAATGTTCTTTCTGGGGCGTAGCAGTGTGTACACTCCCTCTGCTCACTTCTAGTCTCCAAGAGGACTTTTTCTTGCCTGAGTCCCAAAGCCTACCGGTGCTCCCTCTGGGGCAGCATTGCTCCACAATGCCCCCAGTCTGGGACTGCAGCTAGAAGCCACAATTCTAGCCCTCTGTACATAGGAAAGTGTGTTAAGCAACTAAACAAACAAAGCAAGAGTGGTATTCATAAAGCAGTGTGGGAAAGGAAATACCAGTATGAGAAGATCCTCCTCCATCCTGCTTAACATAAGACACTCGGGTCATAACGACAGATACTTGTCTGTTACAATGTACTGTAATTAGAGTTGGAACGCACACCCCAGCGCAAGATCCAGACTCCAATACAGACTATTGTCCTGAGGCAACTGGCAGCTCTGTTCATCAGCTAGAATGCATTAGGGCTTGGGACAGGATTACAAAGCTTTGCAGCTTAGCAGGCATATCCAGCAATTGTGTTCAATATTTACATCTCTTGATCAGCCAAATCTCTTCGCTCAGGAAAGGGCTGAAAATAAGGACACTGGAAGTTTAACTGAGGAAAGAGTAATGGTGATAAATTCCTTAACAATGTTTACAACCCAGATTTGATTCACAGCGGCATAGTGTAGTACTTGCATTGTAGCGCATCAACCATTTAACAGCCTAGCTTATTTTCAGTGCATGTCTAACAAAACAGCCTGCAGCTGGGAACACTGAGCCTCATGTGCTAAAACTGTGTTTAAAAAAAGGGAGGACAAAATTTACAGTTGCCACCAATTTGTCATGTAAAATCAATGAAATGGCAACGTTTACTCAGTGTGAAACAGACCCTGCTATCCCTTCTCACTCAGACCAACTTCCCAATTCAATCAATTGGTGTGCCGGCTGAGAGAGGCTTGTACAATTTGGCCCTGTGAAAGCCAAACCTTAGCTGAGCATCCGGTACTTCATTGGGCATGTGATATTAGTGAACAGATAACCTGCTATGTGACAGGAAAGTTATCATGGTATTATAGATACACTAAAGAGCAGGGGGCCAGATCCTCAACAGGTGTAAATTGTCATAGTTCGATTGAAGCCAATGGAGCTGTGACAATGGACACCAGTTCAGGCTCTGGCCCAAGGTTCTGAATGGAAATAATCACAATACATACTGGCAATGGGTTACACCGTACTAAAAGAGATGGCTGTAGCGCCCAAAGATTCCATGCAAGATGAGGCCCCATTGTGTTAGGAGCTGTAGGAAAATGCAGCCGCTTTCCCAAAATGCTTCCAATCTAGCTAAAGACAAGTTACCACAGGTTAAGGCAAAACATAAACATAGACTGTCAGCTCTTTGGGTCAAGAACTGTCTTTTTGCTCTGTGTTTGTACAGCACCTAGCACAACGGGATCCCCGGCGAGGACTAGGGCTCCTACAGGCTACAGTAACACAAATAAATAATAAAAATAATAGTCATAATGGAAAGATGGGGTGGAGGCACAGTAATAAAATCACACCATTGCTTCAGTTAGCTATTTGCACAGCTTGAGGGTTCCAAGTAATTTAAGACTTTTTTTTGCACATAAATAAATACATATCAGCTCTTCCCCCTCTCAGTCACCCATTCCCAGCATTGCAGACCTATATAACTAATCTGCAGAAGCCAAACCAACCACCAGGGTGACTCCTCTATCGCCACATCTCCAACTCAGCTGAATGTAAGTGCCAGAGGACTCTATCCAAGGCAGAATAGGCCCACTCACATGTTAAATGAAACATTATATATGATGAAAGTACCATGGACTAGAAAAACAGTAGAAAGGCACATCAGTTGCAAATTACATAGCTTGAGTCTTGCATTTCTATTAAATTTAAAAGCATATTTATAAGTGAAGCTCAAGGAATGCTTCCCAGTAAGTTATTCTGCATGTGTATAAAAAGGGTGCTTCTCACTTTTGAGATAGTTATGTTCTTTGGTGTTCAGTTTACAAAGGAGTTTACTTATTAATGCATAGAACTGTGTTTAGATTCTATGGTCATTAAAGCTTAAACCAAGGTGGAGAGAGTAAAGCAATTTAAATATTTTTAAAAAGCCAATAGCCTGTCACAGTCTGACATTCTCCGATATATTTGCAGAGGTGTGCTTTTTTTTTTTTTTTTTTAAGAGTGCAACACCTATATCAAGCTGAATCTTCAGGTGTACTGAAACAGCACACCTGGGGAAGGAGTGGCTTTCTGCCACATTTCCACCCACACTCTCAGATCCCAAGGGCTGCATGGGCTGGTTTGCCCTAGGGCACAGCTTAGCACAGACTTAAAACTGATTTGGCCTGTAACTGCAGCACACTCCAGTCAGAGTCCTTCACACTCAGTGTTTTGGAAACTTAGCACTGAGTTATGCCAGACAAGTAAAATCACTATTTTGCATCTCAGTGAGCTGAAGTGTCACAGATAGGTGAACTATGTTGGCCCAGTGCTATAGGATGACACAGAAGCAGCAGATCTCTTCAATAAAGTAGAGCCATTTTTACTTCATTACTTTCTGAATACATACAAATAAAGAAATTCCAAGTTATGGTTCTAGAGCAGAGGTGGGCCACATCCAGCCCGCGGGACTGTCCTACCCGGCCCCTGAGTTCCCGGCTGGGGAGGCTAGCCCGCGGCCACTCCCCCGCTGTTCCCCCTCCCCCACAGCCATGCCACCGCGTGGCTAGTGCGGCTTGCACCTGCCCACCCCCCAGGCTTTCCAATAAGCCTGTCCTGCCGCTCTGAGCAGCATGGTAAGGGAGAGGGGGGAGGAGGGGTTGGATAAGGGGCAGGAGGTCCCAGGAGGCGGTCAGGAGACAGGGAGCGGTTGGATGGGGCAGGGGTTTGGGGGGGGGCGCAGCGGTCAGGAGACAGGGAGCGGGGGGGTGGATAGGGGATGGGGTCCCAGGGTGGTGGGGGGTCCCGCGAAAGGGGGGGACAGGGAGCAGGAGGGGTTGGATAGGGGGTGGGGTCCTGGGGGGGACAATTAGGGACTGGGGTCCCAGGAGGGGGTGGTCAGGGGACAAGGAGTGGGGGGTTAGATGGTTTGGGAGTCCTGGGGGGCCTGTCAGGGGTGTGGCTAGGGGTCGGGGCAGTCAGGGGACAGGGAGCAGGGGGGTTGGATAGGGAGGTCCTGGGAGGGGGTGGTCAGGGGACAAGGGGCAGGTGGGGTTGGATCGGTCAGGGGTTCTGAGGGGGGCAGTCAGGGGGTGGAAAGTGGGAGGGGCAGGGGCCAGGCTGTTTGGGGAGGGACAGCTTTCCCTACCTGGCCCTCCATACAGTTTCGCAACCCCAATGTGGCCCTCGGGCCAAAAAGTTGCCCACCCCTCTTCTATAGCAACCATATGGTCTGGAAAGTGGCAAGAGAGTGGAAGGGAGAACATTCAAATGTGAGCCTGTGATGTAAAAATGCCTCTCTTTGGTATTTTATTCCTCTTCAGGTCTGAATATAAAGCAGTCTAAAGTTTAGTTTTTCCCATAATTCAAGGTTGGGGTGCATTGAGACTAATGGTGGGTAACCGCAAAATATACAAAGCCTCAGTTAAAGTATACACATGAAACACTGAACATGTTTATCTGATCTGCAAAACTAAGCTGGAAATTTCACACTGCTTCTTGTTGTGGGCGAGAGTAGGCAATACTGCAAAACCAGCCTCTCTTGTGGTGTTTTGGCACATTCGTTTCCAGCCACAAGTGGAACAAGGAAATGTAAGGCTATGAAGGGGGAAAAAAAAGTTAGCCAAGCTGTTTGGCTCCTCAGGGTTAGCTCCTTCACTGCAGAGTCAGGATGACTGTTGGGTAGAGAGATCTTCTCCCTCCTTGGTGGAGGACCCAGGAAGAACTGATAGCATAAATAATATGGTTTCTGATGAGAAAAGGTGGTGGGAAGAGCAATGTAAATAAACTACAGCTGTTTAACAAGGGAAGGTGTCTGAATAGTAGAGGGATTTTGGCCTGTCACACCCCAATACATTTTTTGGGTTAAACTCTGAGCTACCTACAATGGGTGGTGGAAATTAAGTAGCTTGTTTGAAGTTTTGTCCCAGATATCTAGGGACGTTTATAGTGTAAATGGATCATTGTTAACAGTGTAGTTTCTATATGTTCTTGAAATGCATGGAACTATACTCCCTGGCCTTTCTCCGTGTATTATGATTCCTTTATTTGGAATCAATGCTTGTCTTGACTCTGTCCCAACCAGTTTAGAATTCCTCTCAGCTGAAATATCTGAACATATAATTTTATATGGGGGATTGTGACGCCTGCTAATTTTGGGAACCTATACAAATCTGAAGCCTTAACTTTAGTTCTCCTCCTTTCCCATGCACATGGAGATAATAGCCACTGCATGTCATGTAACTGTTCCTCTACTTTCACATATATTATTGCTTGCAAGAGAAAGAATAATCTAGATACTATGTTCATTTTAATCACCGAGATTCTACCAGTCCAAGACATAGCATATTTATTCCATGTTTGTCTCTCTCTGTTGTGTGTCAGCAATGGAGTAGCATCAGATTAATCTAATTGGTCCAACGGGGCTGTGATTTGTTCCTTATGTATTTGATTTGACTCTTTGTATATTTCAATTTTAAAGTACAACACATTGAGCCTGATTCTGATCTCACAGCAGTTTTATACTTGTGTAATTTCATTGATTTTAGGGAAGTAATTGTACTGATGAATCAGGCCCACTATATGTAACAGTGGTATGTAAAATAAGTAGAGGCTCTGAGACAAGGTTATGGTATTTTTACTGGTGGGTTGTCAAATCACTTCCAGGAACCAAAGCGAGGATTAGTCAAATGATTTATGGAAAATGCATTTACAGTTCCAAGACTACAGTAGTGTCCCTCCGGATTGTTTTAATAGCAAAAGTAAAAACCATGTTATATTTGCCTATGAATCTCCAGCTACCAGGCTTCTGCTGACTAAATAAAATGGAATTCTCCGTTATATTTACTGTATTATACTGATGTAGAGCTGTTTGTTTCTTTTGGAAAGCATATGTTAGTGAATAATATCCTAAGTAGAACACGATCCAACAAAACTTGAGATTTTTGTGGAAAAGCACAGTAAGCAGGCAAGAAAATAATTCCTCTTGTCATGATGACTCTATTTGCCAGTGGAAAGGAGCCTGGTTCTTTTTCAGTCTGAGAAAAGATAAGGATAGGCAGTGCAAACAAACAATACCTTTGCCCCCACTGGAATTGTTCTTCTGGGAAGGAGCATGCTTAAGTCACTCTTTTAATAATTATTTTCTGAGTGATAAGATTATAGTAGTTACAAGGACTAGGGACAACTCCTTTCCTCTGTCACATAACCAGGAGACACACCAGAGATACGCAGACACATTCATGACACTGCAAAAATCTCTCCAACTGCAGAATAATGGCCCACCTTTTTTCTGTACATAGTCGTTTATACAAAAAACACCGTATTTACAGATTAACCCAGTCAAACAACTTTAGATAAGAGAAAGTATCTAATATCCACCCTCCTAGAAAATAATGTGGCTGGCCTGAGATATTTTGCCTTGTTTCATTTAAAGTATAGGCTGGATGAAAACGTTTCGGTTGATGGCTGAAGAGTAACACAGGTTTTCCCAGTTACAACTTGGCTATAGCATATCCGTTACCAGCTCTCCGCTTCCAGCATTTGTGCATGCATAATCCCCCCAAAATCAGGCAGGTCAGGGCTACTGGAATTGCTGCAGTATGCCAGGGCAAACTGGATGCTGTAAAAATCCAGAGAAAAACATTATGTATATTTTAAAAAGACAATTACCTAAATTCAGAAAAGCCTCCCCAGAAAAATCGGTGTCTGATACTACAGCCCTTTCTCACATGAATAATCCCATTGGTTTTAATGGGGTTAACCCCATGGGTGAGAAGAATAGTGTAGAATGAAGACTGCAGGATCAGAACCTTAAATTACTATGAACAAAACAAACTAAAGCTGAAATTTTTATTAAAGTAAATTGGACTGATTTCCAAGAGTAAATATTTTCCAGTGGAAAAAGTATAATGCAGCTCATTTTGGATTATGCTTTATCTTTCACATCGGAACCAAAAACTAGCAAAAGATCCACCTCCATCCATGTCATTTCCTTCACCTGAGTAATATCTAGCTACCTAAACAACTCAGGGAAGCTGTGAGCAATATAACAAAACAGCCCAAATCACACAGTTGACATGAGTGAATTGTGACTATGATGAAGGCACTAAATGTTACTGTGCCTTTCCAGTGCCAAGTGAGCAAGCTTTAGTCACTCACCAACATCATGCAAAGAAAAATCAGTATTATTTCATACTGTTTTCACAGCTGTTTCTCAATCCATGTGTCCAGTGGTCTTTTACATTATAACACAGTTGCACTAAACTAAGGGCCAGTCTCCACACAAACGTGAACCAAAATATCTAAGCCAGTTGTAATTTTCACCTTTTGCTATTTCGGAGCCCGCCCATGTGTGACAAACTGGGACATTAAGAGTATCCTTGTTCTCACCATTTCCCTTATTTGTTGGTCTCCCTTGAGGAGCTGGGTGAAATCCTGGCTCTTTGAAGTCAATGGGAGTTTGTCATTGACTTCATTGAGGCCAAAATGTCACCCATTATCTTTAAAAACCTAGGCCCCTCCAGCAACAGGATCCCTCACATGAAGCCCTTAAACCTGGGCAGAATGTCACTGAAGTCACCTACAGGCAGTTTCTATAGAGAGAGTGGACTGTGCCTTTCATGCTAGAAATACCGCAAAGTACTGTCCTGAACAGTGAGTAGGCAGGTAAATGAAGAAGCCATTATGTGCCAAACAATAATTCAAACACAGCCCTAGCTATTCAAACGTGGCTTAGCTGGATTTCACAGCCAGTAACAAATACAGTGTGCTTTTCCCACTAGCATGCAGTTAAGATAAATACCTCCTTGTCTGACCCGTGTTGGCAGCACTTGGCGTCCATGATTATTCTGGGCTTCACACTTAAAATCTGTATAAAAATCCATTTCTCTGACTGGATCAAAAATCAGTGGCACCTCAATGTAGTTCTCGTCATTTTCTACAATTTCCCTGGAACAAAAACAATGCATTTGTCATTTTTTTTATACCTGACTTTTCCAGACTATAATAATTTTGGTGATTTTGATCTGTTCAGTTACCAGTTTCTAACACTAAAATCTATTGAATATTGATTTATTTCCAAAATCACTATGGGATACATTCTAAACCACCCTGTTCACATCCCAGTGCATTCATGGCATCCATTTTGATTAGTCTAGTTATTTAATGGCCTGATTTTTCAGTGTTCTCTATTTTTTCATTCATAGAGTCTTCGAGGAAAAACAGGGTAGACAAGATCCGAATTTCTTATTCAACAAAATGCAAGCCGAATTTATTTTTAAAGCCTTTCAGATCTTCTTTGTGCATCATAAAGGCAGCAAAACAGACACATGCTCAACTGATTTTCCTCTGCAGGGTCACCTTCTCATTTGACATCACAGACAGCCTTTCTGAGACTAGTTCTTGATGTCACCTGGGATAATGACCAAGGAGGGCCCAATCCTGTTCATGCTTACTCAAGTTAGAATGCCGTTTGAAACCACTCACCCGAGTAAGGACTGCTCACATGTAAGGGGATTAGGCTTGTGCCCATATTGAGAGCTGAGTGGAAAAGACTATCAAAACAGTTCCAGCCTGCTTTAATAATGGCTTAAATGGAGAGGGAAAGGAATATCTCGAATTAAACATTTTCTTCAGGGTTCTTTTTATGCTTGAACCATTATTGAGCTGATGGCAAATGATTAAACAATCATAAATGTGTTGTGCACTGGAGGGTTATAGCCCTACTGCTGCACCCACTCCACTGGTGCCTTCCCTCTGTGCAGCAGAGCTGGAGTCATTCTGCAGAGCTGGAGGCTTCTGGTATGAATTTTGATTGTCTAAGGAAATTATAGGATCCATGGGACTAGAACCCAAATCTGTAGAGGCTAGGACAGCTGAGAGTCCCACATTACCACCAGGAGGCCATGCAGAACCCCACCCAAGGAGCTCTGTGGAGATTAGGTGCCACAGGAAGTACTGCCCCAAGGGACCAGAGCGACAGCTCCCTTCAGCCTTCTGGTTGGCCCATGCTCCCTATTTAACCCTGGGTGCCCTGGGAAGTTGTCTGGGCAAACACACAGACTTCTGGCCTACTGTGACTCCTGACCACACCTTGCTTTTCTGATTCCTGCCACCTGATTCCAGCCCAATAACCACCTCTGATCTTCTGTTTCTGACCCCAACTCTTGCCTATCAATCTCAGTTCTAGCAATTACTCTGATCCCCACTTGCTATCAACTTGTGAACACCAGTCCAGCTGTGACTGCCAGGCCAGACTGCATATACCCCGTCCCTCAAAGAAATTCACCCCTGTGCAGAAATTCACCACTAAAATCTCACTTACAGTGTCTATTCTGAGGCCTTGAGAAGGATTTAAGAGGTGCATAGGCCTTGTGCTGGCCCTGGCCACAGCAATGAACTTCACCCCCAGTTAGAATGACTCCTTTTCTCGTTGTGATTATCTCAAACTTCTACAATATTAATGAGACACCATCGCTGCAATTTTCTTTTAAAGCCGATAGAAATTGTACCTCTCCCTCAGCGCATTTTCTGTCGCACAGCCATTGCTATAAAGGCCTGATCATTTGTGCAGGTGAATAATTCAATAGATGTGAATAGTTTCATTGGGAATCAATTGGACTATTTGCGGCATAAGAGTCCTCGCTTGCTTGTGTAAGAGCAGGGCTTAAATGATGACATTAAATAAACTCATTGATTTTGTTCAGAAACCAATAGTTGGGGCGTTTTTGGTTCAGTTTAATTTGCTTGTTTGTTTCCTTTTTTTTTTTTTTTTTTCCAGCTCTACCATTTTCAGCAGAACGTTTCCCACTTCACTCCCTGACGTTCAGTAGCATGGTATGTCCCTGTAACGTTTCTGAGAGACAAACAAAGAAACAAAGAGCGTGACATTTCCTTAATACTTACAGACGCTCTCCCTCTGTAACTCTGCCCTGTTTGTAAGTTATATCAACGTAAGTGTCATTTGCTAGCCACCCCACGACCGTGTGAAAATGTTTACTCGATCCAATAAATACTTTACATGGAAGGATCAGTCTGGAGCCTGTTTAAAAAGAAATAAGAAAAAGAAAACATTCACAGATGTATTAGCAAGTACTGTTTCACATACTGTAAACTCCCACTGAAAGAGTTGGTAAACTCCCTACATACACTGAGCATGGGTTTCTCTTCTGACCTTGTACGTAGAGAATTTTTGTCCATCCTCTGCTTCTCGGCAGCTATCTCCATTATTTAGAGACTAACTGATTATATATTTTTTTCCAAACATTAGTTGGTAACATTTGCTCTAACCACATTACTCAGAAGATAAGTCCACATGCCACTGGCACGAAGCTTTGAGACACCGCAGTTACTGTGCGTCAAGGGAACAATTTACAGTTCAAGAAAAACCTGACTAGCCAGCAGTGTAATGTCATTCACAGCTGGACTGTCTGCTCAAGGCAAGCCTGTTAAAACCGGACCTCAAATACAAAAAGGGGCCTCCAAAAATAGGCAAACACCACAGTGCAAAAATTAGAATCTTTGCAAGAATAATTGTAATATGGACTTAGCACAACATATCTTCACCAGGATGCACCTACTTTATATTAAAAATAAAGAGCCCAATAAAACACCTAGTTTAATCATTTATACTTGTGTGGAGTGAGTGCAAAGTTAGTGTAAAATGCAAACCCTGAGGTAGACAAGGGAAGAATTTCTATTTGCTATTAGTTTTAGGCAATAGAAGGTGCAAGGCAGTGAATAATCAAACTCATAGAGCACAACTTCATGTACAATATAGAGTAAAATAGCCTATTAAAATATATGCTGGATTTGGTGGGGGGGGGGGAAGAGGAAAGGGGGTTTAAAGTTTATGTCGTAAAATAATCTATGAGGAAATGACACTGAGACCATACCAATCTGCTCTGTAATTAGTGACCAGAGTGGCTGAGAAGTTACAGTTCAAACATCATGGGCAAGGAAATCATTTCTTCCCCCCAAAAAACCACGTGGGCTCGTCAAAACTACCACATACCCTAGATCCTTTTTACAGAATGCACTGAATGCATCTGATGAAGTGAGCTGTAGCTCATGAAAGCTTATGCTCAAATAAATTTGTTAGTCCTTAAGGTGCCACAAGTACTCCTTTTCTTAGAGCAGGGAAAGTTACTGATGGAAAGGATAAGCTCATCCACTCTAAGGATCCTCAAAAAGAAAAGGAAGATTTGTGGCACTTTAGAGACTAACAAATTTATTTGAGCATAAGCTTTCATGGGCTACAGCCCACTTCATTGGATGCATTCAGTGGAAAATACAGTGGGGAGAGTTATATACATAGAGAACACGAAATAAAGGGTGTTACCATACACACTGTAACGAGAGTGGTCACTTAAGATGAGCTATTACCAGCAGGAGAGCGGGGGGGGGGCGGGGGGGAGAAAACCTTTTGTAGTGATAATCAAGGTGGGCCATTTCCAGCAGTTGACAAGAACGTCTGAGGAACGGTGGGGGGTGGGGAAATAAACATGGGGAAATAGTTTTACTTTGTGTAATGACCCATCCACTCCCAGTCACTATTCAAGCCTAAATTAATTGTATCCAGTTTGCAAATTAATTCCAATTCAGCAGTCTCTCATTGGATTCTGTTTTTGAATTTTTTTTGTTGAAGAATTGCAACTTTTAGGTCTGTCATCGAGTGACCAGAGATGTTGAAGTGTTCTCCGACTGGTTTTTGAATGTTATAATTCTTGACGTCTGATTTGTGTCCATTTATTCTTTTACGTAGAAACTGTCCAGTTTGGCCAGTGTACATGGCAGAGGGGCATTGCTGGCACATGATGGCATATATCTCATTGGTAGATGTGCAGGTGAACTAGCCTCTGTTAGTGTGGCTGATGTGATATATGCCCCCCCGCTCTATCCTTTTTGCGAATACAGACTAACACGGCTGCTACTCTGAAACCTCTAAGGATCCTGAAATTGCTTTACTATTAAAACATATTGTCATTTTTCTTTAGTAATGGCTACTGGAAAACAATCTGTGATACTTTTAAAGAGAACAAATGAAAATCACCACAGGGCAGATCCTCAGATGGTATAAATCAAAGTCAGTGGAGCTGAATACACCCTATATTCTCTTGCTTTTGGAAACAAGTGAATAGTTATTGGCCTTACCAAGAGCAGCTAATGTAGTCTTCTGATCTGGATATACAATCACTGGACTGAATCTCTTTTCTTGGTCTGCCAGGATTGAGAGAACAATAATCATGGTGAGTGCAATAGACAATTTAATAGACTTACAAGAACACAAATAGAAGTTTGCCATTTTTATTGCTTTTATTCTGCTGTAAAGCATTTTGTGATACCTTCACAAGCAGAATTGTGGTTTCAAGGGAAGGGACACAGGTTAGGGAACATTGTTATAGATGTGCTTAGACTCAGGTCTTGATCCCAAAAGTAGTGGCACACGGTGGGGAGCTTAACGGTAGATGTGAGCAAGTGGGGAATACCTGCAAGATTAGGCACCAGACATGCAGTCCTTTCTATGGAGCAGTAAGTCTCAAGTTCCCAGCACATCTACTCCCAAACTCAGAAGAACACAGAGTGAAAAATGCATGAGTTGTGAGCAGAGGATGTAAGTGTTTGAGGAGTCAAGAAGTCAAGAATGAGCCCCTGCATCCAAATGAAACCCTTAGCAGCATACTTCCCTTTTAAACTTTGCTCCTGCTATTAGATAGTAGTATTCTGGCAGCCCTGAGGCACCATTTTCATTAATGCACTGTTTCTTGATCTGGAGGATGGTGTGGATTGCACTCTCAGCAAATTTGCGGATGATACTAAACTGGGAGGAGTGGTAGATACGCTGGAGGGCAGGGATAGGATACAGAGGGACCTAGACAAATTGGAGGATTGGGCCAAAAGAAATCTGATGAGGTTCAATAAGGATAAGTGCAGGGTCCTGCACTTAGGACGGAAGAACCCAATGCACAGCTACAGACTGGGGACCGAATGGCTAGGCAGCAGCTCTGCGGAAATGGACCTAGGGGTGACAGTGGACGAGAAGCTGGATATGAGTCAGAAGTGTGCCCTTGTTGCCAAGAAGGCCAATGGCATTTTGGGATGTATAAGTAGGGGCATAGCGAGCAGATCGAGGGACGTGATCGTCCCCCTCTATTCGACATTGGTGAGGCCTCATCTGGAGTACTGTGTCCAGTTTTGGGCCCCACACTACAAGAAGGATGTGGATAAATTGGAAAGAGTCCAGCGAAGGGCAACAAAAATGATTAGGGGTCTGGAACACATGACTTATGAGGAGAGGCTGAGGGAACTGGGATTGTTTAGTCTGCGGAGAAGAATGAGGGGGGATTTGATAGCTGCTTTCAACTACCTGAGAGGTGGTTCCAGAGAGGATGGTTCTAGACTATTCTCAGTGGTGGAAGAGGACAGGACAATGAGTAATGGTCTCAAGTTGCAGTGGGGGAGGTTTAGGTTGGATATTAGGAAAAACTTTTTCACTAGGAGGGTGGTGAAACACTGGAATGCGTTGCCTAGGGAGGTGGTGGAATCTCCTTCCTTAGAAGTTTTTAAGGTCAGGCTTGAGAAAGCCCTGGCTGGGATGATTTAATTGGGGGTGGGTCCTGCTTTTGAGCAGGGGGTTGGACTAGATGACCTCCTGAGGTCCCTTCCAACCCTGATAGTCTATGATTCTATGATTCTTCTGCACAACTTGTTCTGCTTGTCCCTTTTAACATTGTGGTTATATGCACCACACACTGCATCGTCTCTGTCCACAGGCTAGCTGAATACTACAATAAGAAGGCATTTATCGAATAACTACTTCTATGCAGATTACCCAGACCATTCTGCAGTCAGGTATGAGAGATTAAATTGCAGACTGCAGTCTGACAGGCACTACTCAAGCAAGGAAGGGTTGAAGGATTTGCGCCATTTGCAGGGTCAATAGAATAAATACACAGTCATGTTTCTAGGTCTTCGCATATTCTGAACAACGTACATGTAACACTCCTGCCCTCTGTTGTTTGTGTTGTGTACAGACAGCCATCATGTGCGTTTCTTAGTGCAGCAGGCAAAGCAATTTGTACCATTTTACAAACGAGAAAGTGAAATGAATGTCTTTTCCCACCATTCCCTATTAGTTAAACTAAATATTATATTTCCTAAGCCCTCTGAAGACATTTGCATTGACTTTTGTGACAAATTATTCAGTTTAATTACTACAGGCACTTTCAACATATGTTCTACTGCCCAGAAATGTGGTGCTTAATGTCAATGCTGGCTCAACTGTTAGCCAAACAAAGCGCTGAGCTGAGCAGTGCCTGGGGGTTTTCTGTGAAACTGTTTTGGACCATTATTAAAAGTAAGCAGCATGCATGCTGTTCTAATATCCCAGTTTCCCTGGCAGCTAACCAGCAGCAACAGTGAGAGACTTAACGTGAGTTCCCGTCTGTACATTGCAGTGACAAAGACCATTCCGGCCAAATGGTTTGTTAAGTACTGTACCATCTCAAGTGGGAAGTATTTACCCAAAGTCTGTAGCTGGATAGTTCTGGTGATGTTATACGGTGTGCCTCCAGAGGTAAAAGACATTTCACAGGTGTAATAGCCAGAATCTTTTGATGACACAAAGCTGATGTAGAGATAGTGTGTGCCTTTCAAGCTTTTGAATTTTTTATTGTCTTCATCCAAAGGTACAGAATCCTAAAGAAATAACAACCACCAAATGGTTAAAATAGGCCAGGGAGTGAAGAGACCTGGATTTGATTTTCTGTGTAACCCTTGGGGAAATTACTTATTCTCTTATCTAAGATTTTATATCACATTTATGATTACAGTATCTAAGCACCTTTATTTCCCTACCTGTAAAATAGACAGAATAGCACTTGTGCTACTTCAAGGGTGAGCATTGCAAGGCTGAATTCATCAATAATTGTAAAACACTTTGCAATCCACCAATGTGAGGCCCTATGTGAAGTGTGATACATTGTTATTATTAACATGTATTTTCAAATGCTGTCATCTTAAATTATGCATGTTGGCTAAAGAGAATATATAATGAGCTTCTTTCCAGAATAGGAATGATCTTGTATGAGATACAAGAACATCTTAGCAATCATATATCTTCCCATGGCACCATATTATTTTCCCATGCCAAGTCTCGCAAGATGTGACATGTTGCCAAGTTGTTATCACCGATACTCTGTTGAGCTTTGCTAGCAACAAGTGTGTTCTTTCCCACTGTGGACAGGCCTGTTTTTTCCTGACAGCCAGGGCCGGCTCCAGGCACCAGCAAACCAAGCAGGTGCCTGGGGCGGCAAATATAAAGGGGCAGCAGGACATCGGGCTCTGGGGCGGCAATCCGCCCTCAGCGGTGGCGGGAATTCTTTGACTCTTCTTCGGTCGCCAGCATCAATTCGGCGGCCACACCATCACTCCGCCTCCGTGTTCGGTGGCAAGGCTTTTTTTGTTTTGTTTTTTTTGCCACTTGGGGCGGCAAAAACGCTGGAGCCGGCCCTGCTGACAGCCATGTTATTAATCAAGCTGTAGAGCTGAACTTTGTGTTACCTAGGCAAATAAACTACAGCATGTTTCTCAGGTGAAAGCTGAACAGGGAAACTTTGCTAGCATGATTTCAACCCCAGTAAAAAGGATGCCTTGTAAACCAGCCTAATGACCTATGCTCTTTATTTGCTGTACAACTAGGTACTGTGGAATTTCAAACTGTACAGAAGAGACTTCTGGACTAAATGATTATTGCTATTGATTTGTGATACATTCAAACAAGAGCATGGTAAATCAGTAATGCATTTTGCACAGTCCCAACATGCAACGAGCAAGTCACAGGAACTTCTCACATAAAAGAAGACAGAGAGAAGGTGAGTTAGTGCCTGGGTTAGGCAAACTCTGAAACAGCTCAGCTTCTAGTTCATGTTTGATGTTCCTAAAAGTTCACCATTCAGGGCTTCAGTCAGTCACCTGCAGGGGTCAGAAAGGGATCCCCCCGCCCCGCCATGTATTCTGGGATTATTATTTTTTTCTGTCTCCTTTTCTGAAGCCTGAGAGGGGGCCAAAGCTACAGCTGGGACACTGGACAGGGTGGATTGATGCTCTGAGGAGGTACCAAGTACTCTGTCTCTCGGGTGCTTGGCTGACTGGTTCGTGCTCACATGCTCAGCGTCTACCTGATCACCCTATGCTGAACGAGGAAGAAATTTTTCCCCAGGTCAGATTAGTAGGGACCTTGAGCTTTTTGCCTTCCTCAGCAGCAAAAGGCATGGGTCACTTGCCGGATTATCTAGATTTCTCTCACTTGATCAAGTCTCTGCCACTGCAGGAGTCTTGGGCATTGGGTGCACCTTGTTCCCACCTATTCTCTGCCTGTGGCACGTTATCATCTAGTCTCCTGTGGCCTGTAATACTTTAATCTAATTTCAGTTGTTGGGTTTATTGTGCAGGTGCCGAGTGGTGGCGGTGGTGGCCTGTGACACACAGGCCAGACTATATGATCGGGTGATCCCTTCTGGCATTAAACTCTATGACTCTGATTCTTTAGAAGAGGTGAAAGCTCTACCTTGTACCATTTTAGCTCCAAGTCTGTTTCCTTTTGTATGAAATCCCCCAGATCAGGGCAAACAAGTTTTCCAGAAGTAAACGTGAAGAGAATTTGATGATAGGAAATCTCATGAACAGCAGTTTTCTCAATAACTGTTAGGTGAATGGAGACAATAGCACAGTAAGAGGAATTCCTGCAAGCATATGAAGGATAGATGTTAACAGGTGTGCACCCACACAGAAAGGGGCGGGATGGCATGCATTTATTGCTTGTGCAAGATGCTTGATTGAGAGCCCTAGACACCAAAGTCCACTGCTTACCAACCGAACCAACACAGCATGAGCAGTACAAGCCTCCTCATACTGTCCTGCTGCCATGACTCAATTCTGAGGTGAGAGAGGCCACTTTAGTCCTAAAGACTGAAGGAGCATGGCAGCTAATGTTATAAATAATTCTGTTAAAATATAGAGCAGAGTCTCATTTCTCTTCATAATGACCAGAAGTCATTCAGCCGGTACTCCAAGGTCAGCCTTCACCTATTATTCCTTTCCACAGTGGCCAGACAGATTGTATTAAATTTTGGTGGCACAGTGACTGCAGGGATAGTCTGAACATTTTATGTCTTTCTTGCCATCAACAGATTCAGATTACATCTGGAATACCTCAGTCAGCACAAAGGCAGCATTGTCAGTGCTTAAAGTAGGGGGCTGGTAGGTTCTAATCTCTACCCGGTGACCTTGGACGGGTCAGTTAACCTCTTTGTACCTTGCTTTCTCTCAGTAGCCGGTTTCTGGTAAGTCAAGTGTGAGTCAATACTAGGTCACAAGCAGGGATTCTGGGAAGTCACCCGTGTTATTTTTGGAAGAATGAAAACTTTTTGGTGGTGGGTTGTTGATTTTAAAGTTCAAGCTTTTCCTTTGGAACACTGAGTTTGTTGTATTCCCTGAGGAAATCTTTCCCTGCTTGCCCGGCCTTGCAGGGAAAAAAGAAAGAATGTACCCTGCTGAACAGCACCAGCTCTGTTGCGAACTGTGTGCTTCTGCACCCATTCGCTTCAATAAGATGTTAATTCTACAGTGCAGGTGTTGGAGCCTGTCAGTGGCAATCTAAGCAACGAATATGAAAGCTGAGTCAGAGCACTTCTTAAAAATATGGCTGCTGCTGTTTTATTATTGACAGGCATTTATAGAGTGACAGGTGTACATAGTACTTTACAAAACCTAGAAAAAAGGACACCTTCTCTGCTTTGATGTGTTTACAATATTTAGTATCTCCTTCCCATTTGACCCAATGGGGCTTTTGTTTATGTAAGTTTCAAAGCAGGACTTTCCAGACAGACTATATCTACTGGATAGATTGATAGGGATTCTCTCTGTCCATCCTCTGATGGAATTGTTCACTTTAGTTCCCAGTCTTACATCCTCTGTAATAATTGCATAGTGGCGGTTTGCTTCCAACCCAGAAGACTGAACAAAAGAGCTATTTACCTGTTGTTGTTTTAAGCAGAATTGCTTCATCATAAAATACCTGTCAGGTATTGCAAAGCAAGTTCACAACCCCAACAAGTTTACCTCTGAGACCCCAATCCTGCAAACATTTAAATGAATTTGCTTTAACTTTATGCATTGATAAAAATGGTCTGCATATGCTCGCAAGACTGGGACCTGTTCTTTTGCAATGTGCAGGCTCTTGCGTTCACCCACTGCTGTCTGTTGCTGTTAATATTGTTATAACGTCATTATAGCGTTGCACATATAGCTATAATCCATAATAATTGCTAATCAGTATGAAATTGCCAGTCAGTAGTAAAATAATTGCTAATCAGGCAGAGGTGGAGAACTGTAATAGTTTGCCAATACCCTCATTTCACAGTGTACTGAAAAGTATGGTAAATTCCTTAATGGTGATTTGCAAGAGGAAAATTAGATTTCCTTGTTTGTGCGTTAGTGCTCCTTTATAAAGGCAGCTTCAAATATTTACATTTTTAAATTCTGTCTGTTTCTTACTTTATAAATCTCAGAAATCTCAGTGCTAGCTTTGTAGTGGAGGGCTGAATGGAGGATAGGAGAACTGGGTCAGGATGGTGGCAGGTATAGCCTTTAAGAGTCAGAAAGAATCAAGATTCAGCCTATTGTGATGTCATTATCCCTCTTCTCTGCTCCAGACATTCAAGCAGCACCACCAGATTCTGGATCCTTCCTTGAACCTGAAAGTTTCTTTCAAATTTGTAAACCTTCCAAGTGTGACTGTGACAAGCGGCTAGATTCACAAAGGGATTTAGGCATTGGCACATTCAGTGTCACCACCCCTAACTTTTAGGTGCCTAGAAATCACTTGGATTCAAAAGCCTGAGTTCAGCTCTCAGGCTTCCTGTACAATGAATGCAGGGAGACAGGTGCCCAAGAATACACCAGCATGCTAGGCAACTCTCTGCCTAAAGATAGCCAATGGGAGATGCCAAGGAGAGGTGTGCATCCTAAGCTCCACCCCTCTCAGGGAGTTCAGTGCCTAAATCTGGCCTGGAGGGAGGCACCTATCTCTGCTTGGGATTCTCATGTGGGATCCATTTCTTGGAGGTAGGGTGCCTCTTGTGAGAAGACCGGAGGCGGGGGAGAGGCAGTTAGCTGCCCAAGTCCCTTTGTGCTTTGGTCTTCCCTGAAGGTTGGAAAAGTCACAGTTCAAGTTTCAGCCTAGTTTGACATAATTATTTTACTCTAGCAGTCCAGTCCTATAAAGGATCTTCCTGCAAAATCAAGGAGATCAAGACTTACTATTTTAAATGTAAAACAGAGCAGAAAAAAATAGGGGAAATAATTCTGAAGCCCTCTCTATGGTATAATCAAGATTACAAATATATATTTACTTCATGAACTTTACTACAGGGATCCAAAGATAGTGGGTGTTTTTCATGGACTTCACTGAGCTTTGGATGAAGCCAATAAGATCTTTTAGGCACAGTCAAATAGTTTAGTGGACTGGATTTTTATTTAAATGCCTACCTTCGAGTGCAGACATATTTTCCAGAGTCCTCTAACGATGCTGGTAAAAACCAAAGAGCATCATCTTGTGTCCAGATTCTTGGTTCCTCATCTCCTCCTGAGGTCATTATTTTTGAATCATTTTTAGACCATGTCAGATTACACAGATGGCTGGAAAAGTCCAAGTGTTTGTATTTGAAGGAAGGGCATTTCAGGATCACAGGTTCTCCTTTCAGTGCAAAGTAGCGTTTGAAATACGTGGTGTGACCCTGGCAATTTTCTACGTAAACCAGAGAAATTGTTTCGTTAGTGTCTCACTTTTAAAAAAATAAATAAATAAAGGTAGGAAAACAAATGCTCTAGCTCAAATCCTTGATATGAGCTGTGCCGTTACCTGTGCTTTCCACATGCTGGATTCTGAAGGCAGAGGCATCCACTATGTATGTACAGATAACAAACAGGAGCCCAGCCATCTTCTTCCAGAGGAAACAGGAAAGAGAAAAATGGGGAACAGCGTCTTGAAGCCTGCAGGTGAGAAGATCACATGTATAACAATACATAAGATAATGTGCATCACCTCACATCGTATAATATATTTTAACGGCTAACTGCTCTTGCCCTATCACTCTTTGCCCCCTTGTAGTGCCCAGCCTACATAAAGTCTGTTCCAATACAGTTTTGAAGATAGTGGTCATTGGATTGTGCGGACTAACGAGAGCAACAACTCAGCAGCTTTTCTTTGTATTCAGTTTCTTTTGGAATCTGGACCAGTAGCAGGGTACACTTCAGTTGGGGTTGAATCCTGACCTCCAGGATGGATTCAGACTGGTTCTCAAATATCTCTGGCTATATCAATTGACGAGCAGAAATAAAGGCCCTATCCCAGTTACACAAACTATCCTGAAGAGCATCTGAAACTGCAGAAGCTCCAAAATAAGCTTGTTTTAAGCTATGAGCTTCAGGAGACTCAACTGACATATAAAGGAAAGGAGTACTTGTGGCACCTTAGAGACTAACCAATTTATTTGAGCATAAGCTTTCTGGACAGTCTCTACGTAAAAGAATAAATGGACACAAATCAGATGTCAAGAATTATAACATTCATAAACCAGTCGGAGAACACTTCAATCTCTCTGGTCACGCAATTTCAGACATGAAGGTCGCTATCTTACAACAAAAAAACTTCAAATCCAGACTCCAGCGAGAAACTGCTGAATTGGAATTCATTTGCAAATTGGATACTATTAATTCAGGCTTAAATAAAGACTGGGAGTGGCTAAGTCATTATGCAAGGTAGCCTATTTCCCCTTGTTTTTTCCTACCCCCCCCCCCCCCGACATTCTGGTTAAACTTGGATTTATGCTGGAAATGGCCCACCTTGATAATCATACACATTGTGAGGAGAGTGGTCAGTTTGGATGAGCTATTACCAGCAGGAGAGTGAGTTTGGGGGGGGGGGGCGGTGAGGCGGGGGTGAGAAAACCTGGATTTGTGCTGGAAATGGCCCACCTTGATTTTCATACACATTGTAAGGAGAGTGATCACTTTGGATAAGCTATTACCAGCAGGAGAGTGAGTGTGTGTGTGTGGTTTTTGGAGGGGAAGTGGGGGGTGAGAAAACCTGGATTTGTGCTGGAAATGGCCCACCTTGATTATCATACACATTGTAAAGAGAGTGGTCACTTTGGATGGGCTATTACCAGCAGGAGAGTGAGTTTGTGGGGGGAGGGGGGGCGGAGGGTGAGAAAACCTGGATTTGTGCTGGAAATGGCCCAACTTGATTATCATACACATTGTAAGGAGAGTGATCACTTTAGATAAGCTATTACCAGCAGGAGAGTGGGATGGGAGGAGGTATTGTTTCATGGTCTCTGTGTATATAATGTCTTCTGCAGTTTCCACAGTATGCATCCGATGAAGTGAGCTGTAGCTCACGAAAGCTCATGCTCAAATAAATTGGTTAGTCTCTAAGGTGCCACAAGTCCTCCTTTCCTTTTTGCGAATACAGACTAACACGGCTGTTACTCTGAAACTGACATATAGTTCATTGGCTCCCATGGGACGAAGTAGGGAAAGAGATATCTGAGCAAATACTGGCAGGAACTGATGCTTCGTGAGCCTCTGTCATCCCTGCAAGGGGACAACGATGATGCATGGCTTCCTAGCTAATGCACTGCTACAGGCTGGGGACCAACTGGCTAAGTGGCAGTTCTGCAGAAAAGGACCTGGGGATTATAGTGGACGAGAAGCTGGATATGAGTCAGCAGCGTGCCCTTGTTGCCAACAAGGCTAACAGCATATGCGGCTGCATTAGTAGGAGCATTGCCAGCAGATCAGGGGAAGTGATTATTCCCCTCTGTTTGGCACTGGTGAGGCCACATCTGGAGTAGTGTGTCCAATTTTGGGCCCCCCACTACAGAAGGGATGTGGAAAAATTGGAGTCTAGCGGAGGGCAAGGAAAGTGATTAGAGGGCTGGTGCACATAATTTATGAGGAGAGGCTGAGGGAACTGGGGTTATTTAGTCTGGAGAAGAGAAGAGTGAGGAGGGATTTGATAGCAGCCTTCAACTGCCTGAAGGGGGGTTCCAAAGAGGCTGAAGCTAGGCAGTTCTCAGTGGTGGCAGATGACAGAACAAGGAGCAATGGTCTCAAGTTGCAGTGGGGGAGGTCTAGGTTGGATATTAGTGAAACACTATTTCACTAGGAGGGTGATGCAGCACGGGAATGGGTTACCTAGGGAGGTGGTGGAATCTCCATCCTTAGAAGTTTTTAAGGCCCAGCTTGACAAAGCCCTGGCTGGGATGATTTAGATGGAGTTGGTCCTGCTTTGAGCAGAGGGTTGGACTAGATGACCGCCTGAGAGATTTCCAACCCTAATCTCCTATGATTCTATGATTCTATAATTAACACCAATGGGAGAGTTGATAGGACCGTGTTGAGGTCTCTTCCAACCCTAATCTCCTATGATTCTATGATTCTATAATTAACACCAATGGGAGAGTTGACAGGACCATGTTGTGCAGGTGGATGATGGCTGTGTTTATCTTGTATAACTCCCATCACTGTAAACTCTCATAAGAGATTGTTAACAGAAAGAAAGACAAAACAAAAATCCTGATTAAAAGTAATACTGCTGCAGAGAGGAGAGGGTAAATACTAAAAACCAAACCACTTCGCATGAATTGAGATTATTGGGATGCAAGTGGAGAGAGCTATTCCAAATCTTTTGAATGGGAAAACATCTCCTGTTAATTTGCTAGGTCTAACTGTTTGGAAGAAGCCTCTCTGCATAGAAAAGTGCTAGCTGGTCTCAACACACTGTAGAGATGAAAATGGCCTCTCAAGAGGGAGTGTTAGGGTAAATCTACCCTGCAATAGAAGACCTGCAGCATGGCCACTGCAAGACATGCAACTATGTATGATTTACACACGTAACTTGCATGAGTGCATACAACTCATGAATTATCAAGGATATCACTGGCACCAGACAAAGGGCAGGAGGGAGTAGTTGTCAAAAATACATGTAGAAAAAGTTTAGTGTTACCACACAGGCAAAGAGGAAAAGTCTCTTAGGGGAAAGTGAAGTATAAATAACAGACTTTCTTGAGAGATTAGAAGAAAGGTCTGCGTGCTTAAACTTTTGGTACATCTGGGACCTGGCTAGCTTTGATCCAGTCCACCCTTAGCAAACAGAAACATCTAACCTGCACTGGTTCAACTAAAAAAAAAAAAAAAAAAGCTGAATTGTCCCTTCACTATGAAACAGGAAAAGTCAAATGCTGCATATACTGTAAGAACGTGGAAAACAATTGCATCTCCCTAGCAGTCACTACAGTAGATAAACAAAATCAGCCAAATGGAAGTCTGAGGAGACAAATATTCAGACTGTAAAGCTTCAAATCCAATTGGTTGGCCAGCACACTTGATATGAAAATTGTGCACGCACTTAGAGCCATTTGTCAGCAGAGAAATCCCATATGGTGAATGAGCTTTGTTACAATGCTAACAGAGTTCTGCAGCCTGCGCCCCACATCCATGCAAATACAGACTTGCTTGACTTGTTATTGCTCCCATACAACCTACTATTATCAGTGTCAGGACCTAGGAAGGGGTTCACTCACCGCAGCTGCAGCTCCTTGTGGCCAACAGTGGCTCCATCTCTGTGGTGGTCTCTCTTCTTGCAACTTGCCCCTCCAACCAGGACACACTTTAGTCCATCCCTTCCAGCGTTTCAGAGAGTCCACCCAAGCAATAGTCCAGTGACAGCAGGTCTTAGACTCACAGACTTTAAGGTCAGAAGGGACCATCATGATCATCTAGTTTGACCTACTGCACATGGCAGGCCATAGAATCTCACCCACCCACTCCTGTAATAGTTAACTCTAGTTCAAATCAGCAAGTGACCCATGCCCCTCACTGCAGAGGAAGGTGAAAAATCCTCAGGGTCTTTGCCAATGTGACCGGAGGAAAACGCCTTCCCGATCCCAAATATGATAATCAGTTACACCTTAGGCATGTGGGCAAGACCCACTAGACAGACACCTGGGAACAAATTCTCAGTAGTAACTCAGAGCCCTCCATATCTAGTGTCCCATCTCTGGCTGTTGGAGAGATTTGCTAATAGCAGTCACAGCAGGCATATTTGGGCCATATGCCATTGCAGGCAATCTCATCATACCATCCCTTCCATAAACTTATCAAGCTCAATCTTAAAACAAGTTAGTTTTTTTGCCCTCACTACTTCCCTCTTCTGACTTGTGGCATGATAGAGTCTGGATGAAATATCACATAGATACATCAGCTTTGTCATTCTTTTCATTTCATAAGACCCATACAACCTGCCACAGAATCTGCAGCCCCTACAGCTCTGGTGGAACAATCCCTCATAACAGCAAGCATGAAAATGATGACTCAACACTTTTAGGGGGCTTCATCCTAGTCTTAATTTGGGGTGTACATCTTGGCCGCCAAATCACATGCACACCCAAGTTGTTAGGTGTTCAATTTGTGTGCCAATGGGTTTTCAGCATGAAAATGATCATTGGTACATACAAGTAATTATGAGCAAAACCCACATACAAAGTTCCACTCCCACAAATAGAAACTATTTTAAAATCTGAGGCAGAGATAGGAGAAGGAATTTAAAATAGAATGGCTATGCTCCACTGCCAATCGTTCACTAGCCACCATACATGCTGACTTAGCAAGGGAAAGGTGTATCTCTCTGTGCATATATGCTAATGCTACAGGAGTGTTTCTTATCTCACACCAGTTTTAAACTCCACTGATTTCAGTAGGGTTCTTCTTGATTAGCACTGTGCACACACAATATAGAACAGACACATAATACACATATAGTATACAATTCACATCCATTCACACATTGTGTTTAAATAGAAATGTGTTACACAGACACACACATGCTATATACATAGGTATCTGTTACACACACATACACTTAAGGTTACCTAACAGTGTTAGTGCCCGGATACCAAGGAGAATCACCTTGAATTCTCTCCAAAAGATAAAAATAAGACACACTTTTCCTGGCACACACATCATATTCACACACAGACATAAATAGGCTTCTTCTACTTATGTTACCAATCTGTTTATTCAGTCTTTCTCCTTTCTACTAGCTCAGTTTAGTTAATGACTGCTGGTTTGACTATAACCGTGCATTTTGAAGTTAGGGCTATTTGCCTTCTTCACAGGGTTGACCAAAACAAAATTCCATTAAGAAATACTCTATTATTGCAAACTTCTCTTAACATCTCCCCTGGTTTTTTGGAAGGGGCGAGGGAATTGTTGAATTAACAGTTCCTAAGATACACATGACATCCTACAGCAAAGTTCTCTCTCTCTGTCCTTTTGATTATTTGCATGATGAAAATATTTTGCTGCTTTGTTCACCTATTTAAGTTCCCTCTATTGTGCTGACCAGCAGTCTCCACAAACCAGTAGACAACTTATTTTTCCCAGATGACATTTCCCTCCCATTTACTTACCTCTGATTCTGCATTCTTTTGCCCAGTGGCTTCTCCTGTGGAACTCTAGGCAAGGCTTTCATGTAGCATTGGAAGGGTCCTAATAGATGGCTTTATATGCAACTCAACACACAACGGAAATGTTTTCACATTGTGCAATCAGCTGTGTGTCAGAACCAACAACTTTTTTGGACGCACCTTTCCCATTCCAAAGAGTGAGAATGAGAGAAAAGGGGGCAGGGGAAAAGGGGGGAGATTTCCCAACAGGGGAAATGACTGCTGCTAAATATGTTACTACGTTTCCCTTTTTGTGACGAACAATAATTTACTTATGTCCTGTTGATGGTGAGTTCAGCTGACAGTTTTACTTCCTAATTCACCACAAAAATACACAATGTATTTAACAACCAAAGAGTTGATGATCTTTGCTTCTTTATCTTCAGTAAGTTTTGTTACGGAACCCTAATGGACATTACTTCAGGCTCTGAGTTTTTCAGCTATTTGTGCTGCTTGAAATTTGTGAATCAAAAATGGGTCTTTTTTTCTTTGCTTATTTATTCCACAACATTGACAGTGGATTTTGTTTGTCACACTTTATGCTAAAGTTCTATTTATAAATGATATATAAAGGATTAACAAATGATGAATGGATTTCATAAGCATGTTCCAGACATGTAATAAGCATATCAGCAGCAGATGTTATAGAGGATTATAAGCTATGTTGATATTGTTCTAGGCCCTCCAAATAGGTCAGGTCTGGTCAATAAGGTTCTGTTGGGTGCCTAGGATGCCACAAGACAAATAATGAATAAAAATCATATCACAATTAACTATTTAAGACAACAATCATTTATTAACCCTTTATAAATCAGTTATAAATTGAACCTGAATATAAACTGTGACCATTTTGTTTAGCTGTTCTCAGTGTATTGTACATTTTCACAAGCAGAACCTTAAAGTATTGCTTAAGAACTAGGCATTTGACTGATATTATGGTCACCCTGCTATTTTGTAAACAGAGTAGGAAAAACATCCTTGGTGAAATCTTTCCTCCACTGGCTGGCTTTAATCACTGGGGAAAACTGCTTCTGTGGATAGAGAGAGGACTTAAGTCTGCAGGCCTCACAACTAGACACCTCTCACCAGCATTAATTCAACTTACAATAAAAACAAATGACTAAAAACACTCCACACAATCATAAAGGGCACTCTACAAAATGTAGGTTATTGTCTAGATTTATTAAGCCTGAACATGGCAAAGGAGCCAGTAAAGACTTCCTGATCCATTCGGGGGACATATCCATTGGCTTTATGGCCCCTTTGCACCACTGTTTAAAGCAGAGAATCTGACCCCATAAATCACAGAATTATGAAAGGAAGAAAAGAGTATTAGATCATAGTCCATCCTTTGCCAGTGCAGCACATAGGTCCTCTATCTAAGTGCTATTAAAAATGATCTAATTTTAATGTAGGTCAAAGTTTGGGTTTATATTATATGACCATCTTCCCTCACAAACAATACAGGTTGGAGTCTCTTCTTGAAATCCAATAGGAGGATTTTACCCAGTTTTCACCAAGTATTGAAAGAACAATCTCAATAGGAAAAGATAGTGGTTTTCAATGTAAGGGTGCAAGCCTGCCGAATGGCGTAGACACATTCATTCTGTTCAGTGAACACTGCTGCCTAAGGAATGGGGGCACCCCAAAAAGTATATGCTACTTTCATACATTTTCAAGAAAACCATCAGGTTCAATCAGCCCCATTCTGAACTGTGTGAAATCCTCCTATAATATTCCAAGAAGAGACTCTTACCATTGGTATTTGCGAGGGAAGATGGTCATAAAATATAAACCCAAACTTGGAGCTAGTCTAAAATTGTTATATCATTTTAATAGCACCTAGATAGAGAACCTATGTGGTGCACTGGCAAAAGGTGGACTATGCTCTAATACTCTTTGCCTCCTTTCGTCGTTCTTTTTTTCCCCTAAAAGTCAGTGGAGAATGATTGACTAAACTCATGCTCTCATCATGAGGCACTGTGTTCAAATATGATGTCTATAAAGGCTAAAAGTCCTGTTTAATATAGCTCAGGAGGAAATGAAAGATAAACCAATGGTTTTGGCAGCCTGGTGCTCTGAAAACTATGCCATTTTGTGATGAGCTGTTACCGATACCACCCTCTAAAAAGAGAAATTGATGCAATCCTGATTCACACTCATAGACCATATTTAAGGAAGCTTGTGTAGTTTTGTGGTTTGGTTATATATGAAATGTATTTCACAGAAACCAATATCATAGAATAGAATCATAGAATATCAGGGTTGGAAGGGACCTCAGGAGGTCATCTCGTCCAACCTCCTGCTCAAAGCAGGACCAATCCCCAACTAAATCATCCCAGCCAGGGCTTTGTCAAGCCTGACCTTAAAAACTTCTAAGAAAGAGATTCCACCACCTCCCTAGGTAACGCATTCCAGTGTTTCACCACCCTCCTAGTGAAAAAGTTTTGCCTAATATCCAACCTAAACCTTCCCCCTGCAATTTGAGACCATTACTCCTCGCTCTATGCCAGAACACAGCTGTACAATTTCTGGTTCCGATACAAGAATAAAGGTTTACTTATTCCCAATGTCTCTCTCTCGCCTCACTTCTCCGCAAAGATTTCTGTTTTCCCCCCTCTAGTCAGTGTGCAGTGTTATGCCTCTTTCAATCACCATGACAGTTACATTAAGAATGATTTTTTCCTTCACTAAAACATCACAATCAACCAAGAAACAACAAAAGCATTGAGTGCTATGTAGCATTTGTGCAGTTCTTTACGTATGAGGCTCTTCAAGTGCTTACGAAGTAGGAAAAGTATCACTATCCCCAGTTTACAGATGGAGAAACTTAAGCGCCGGCACCAGGGAGGTCGAGCAACTATTGACTAAGTGGCAGTCACAGACTGAATCCATTTCTCCTGCCTCTCTGTTCCATGGCTTCCCCACTGGCTCGGAGACTAGTGCTGAATGAATCAACTCCATTCAGATGGACATTTCTATGTATTATGCCATTCAACTGTCAAATGCAATCCATTTTGCTGAGACATCCTCATGTGATCAAATACAGAGCAGAATGTCCTTGACTGGGAAAGCCATTGTGAATTAATGAATTTGGCAAGATACTAAGTAAATACACACAAAGTAAATCAAAGCACCACAAAATGTTCTTTGTTTATTGATTTTGGCAACCCTAGTTTAGTTTTAATTATTTACAGTGTATTAGTGAGGAGTACTACATCACTAGTGGTCCACAGAGGGCTGGGAGAAAAGAGGCTAATCAACTCTAACAGAAACTGAACAGATGGGAAGGAGAGATGAAATAAAGAGCAGAAGTAGATAGTGTGATTAGATGTATTGAACTAAAGAAGGCTATAAATACATAAATACTTGCCTGGTATTGCTTTGCAACCTCAGCAGTTGCTGTAATTGCCACAGATAGCGTGTGGTCTTGACTGGGGAGAAGCATTGTTCCATGTGATCATGAATAGAGGGAGATGAATGATGAGATGTTCTTGGTTAAGATGTGTAGTATATTTTGTTAAAGTAGTGATGGCTCAGTAATGGGTGGCACCACTACATTGCTGCTTTAAATCTTTGCCTTTTCTGGGTGAATTATAAAGTGTGCATGTAATGGGGTGTACCACTCACCGCTGGTTCACAACCCATAGCATGGCACCTCCTCCTGATCACTCTGGGGATTAGCTCAAAGCCAACAACCCTGGCTGCAGTTTGCACACCATCATTCTGTATCTGATCTTCAGCTTTTCTTGTCCCAAGACCCTCAGTGGCTCCTTCGTGACTCAGCCCTCCAGCTAGGTCACTCAGTGTTTCCCCTTCTGGGGTAAAATGTCCAACAGGGCCTATCTTCAGCCCTCTTTCTGGGCTCAGTTCTCACTGAGTTCAAGCCCCTTCCCAGGGCTTTGGCCGCTCTGCCTGTGAGGGGGACCCAGGCCCGCCCACTACTCCAGATCCCAATCCAGGGACCTGCAAATATCAGCACCATCCTGCTTCCTTTAACTCCGTTGCTGCTATTCCCTGGACTACTTCCCATGTATCTAGCTCCCCCCCTCTCTGGGTTTGCTAGCCTACAAACTCCATCCACTCAGGTAGTGACTGCAATTTGTCTACAGTCTTTTCCAGCTGCCCTCCTCTGTTGCCAGCTAGCTTGCATTATATAGGCCCTGCCTCTTCCTGCCCAGCTGAGCCTGCTTTCACTCCCTGCTCCCTGGCTCCTCTTCCAGGTGTGCCCTGTGGAGTTAATTAGCCTGTCTGGACACCTTAACCCCTGTCACTCTTGTGTGCAGTGGACACCCCATCACAGTGCAGAACAGAGAAGTGCATATCAGCCAAGTTCTACTACCCTTTTGTTCCTCTGGGAGTCAAAAAGCTGCTGGCTGGCTGGAAACTGGCTACACATGGTCCCATCTTAGCCAACGCAACTGTTTCACAACCCACAGCATGGAGACTTTCCCTCATCTTTCATAATAATCTTTTACATTCTCCGCTCCTATCCCTTCTTTCCTTCTAGAGTGGCTATGGGGAGAGAAGAATGACATTATCCCACTTTCCCTTTTCTATCTGCTGCAGTAGATACCAATTTTGATATAAACCCTTGTCACCATCTGTCATAAATATAAAGGGAAGGGTAACCACCTTTCTGTATACAGTGCTATGAAATCCCTCCTGGCCAGAGGCAACATCCTGTTACCTGTAAAGGGTTAAGAAGCTAAGATAACCCAGCTGGCACCTGACCCAAAGGACCAAAAAGGGGACAAGAGACTTTCAAATCTTAGGCGTGGGGGGAAGGTTTTTGTTTGTGCTCTTTGTTTACGGGGTTGTTCTCTCTTGGGCCTGAGAGAGGGCAGACAGAAATCCATCTTCTCCAACCCATCCTAATCCAAGTCTCCAATATTGCAACCAGTATAGGTAAGCCAGGCAAGACGGATTAGTTTATCTTTTGTTTTATGTCAATTTTCCCTGGGTTAAGAGGGAGGTTTAGTCCTGTTTTCTGTAACTTTAAGGTTTTGCCCAGAGGGGGATCCTCTGTGTTTTGAATCTGAATACCCTGTAAAGTATTTTCCATCCTGATTTTGCAGAGATGATTTTTACCTTTGTTTTTTGTTTTTTTTTTTAATAAAATCCTTCTTTTAAGAACCTGACAGATTTTTCCATTGTTCCAAGATCCAGGGGTTTGGGTCTTTGATGATTTTGGAACCAATTGGTTGGGATATTATTCTCAAGCCTCCCGAGGAAAGGGGGTGTGTAGGGCTTGGGGGGATATTTTGGGGGAAGACGTCTCCAAGTGGTCTCTTTCCCTGTTCTTTGTTTAAAACGCTTGGTGGTGGTAGCATACTATTCAAGGACAAGGCAAAGTTTGTACCTTGGGGAAGTTTTAACCTAAGCTGGTAAGAATAAGCTTAGAGGGTCTTTCATGTGGGTCCCCACACCTGTACCCTAGAGTCCAGAGTGGGGAAGGAACCCTGACACCATCTTCCACAGTTTTTCTGGATAGGCACAGTACATATCAGCACCTCTATATAAGACTCCATGTTTCAGGAATAGGTCTGTGAAAACAATTGCTCAGGTCCTCCAGGTTGATTAAGTTGACAGTAGCTGGAAAAGAAAAATATCCCAGTCCCAAGAGTCACCAGACTGAGTGATGCAAAGGCAACAGTTCAAAAATCCAGGGCCTGCGGCTATTAAGACAGAACCACCACAGTAGACGTAAAGAGAAACAGGAACTTTGTCTGCCATAGAGTGACCAACAATGTAACTAATTAGTGGGAAACTTTACTAAAATTAGCTAAAATAGAAAGGCCTTAGTGACATGATGTCTATCACACTTTTTGTAACAAATAGAGTTGTCCCATCTACACTAAACCTTACTCTGTTTTCAATATGAGTTGAGGGACTTGGGGCAAGCGAGAAGCATTGGGTTATTTTCCTTGTATAGACCAGGTCTTAGTTTGCCTATGTAAATTCCACTGATAGAAGCTTGTGGTTTTGATGTAGACAGTTCTGTGTTCTGTCCTCCTGTGTTACATCCATGCAGCTAGCAGCTGACCATGTCCTTTCCAATCCAGCCTTGGATTGACACAATGAAGAAATAATGAATAAAAAAGAGGGTTGGTGGTGGTTGTTTTTAGTTTTTAAGGGAGAAGATAATCCAAAGCACTGAATTTGAGAAATAGGGTGGCAATGTGGACCAGTGTGATTTAGGGCTAGGCATTTTGTGCTCTTCTTTGTGCAACATAAAGCCCAGATTGTCTTGTAGTAAAGATGACAAGGTGTCGGGGTGAAAGTAAGTTAAAGGACTTACCGGTACGCCGGAGTCCTGAGCAGGGGGTGTGGCCTCAACCGAAAGAGGCATGGCCTTAACTAGAAGAGGCAGGGCCTTAAATCCCCAGGCCCTTTAAATCAAGATTTAAAGGGCCAGGGCTCCAGCTGCGGTAGTGGCGGCTCGGACCCCAGGGCCCTTTATATCACCCCCGAGCTACCAGCTGCAGAGGCGGCTGGGAACCCCAGGGCTAGGGGGCAATTTAAAGGGCCCAGGGCTCCAGCTGCCACTACCGCAGCAGAGCCCCGGGCCCTTTAAATCACTGAGGAGCCCTGGGGGCTCCCGGCTGCCACCGCTACCCCAGGGCTCTGGCAGAGCTTTAAAGGGCCTGGGGCTCCGCTGTGGTAGCAGCAGCTGGAGCCCGGAGCCCTTTAAATCCCCGCCTGAGCCCTGCTGCCCGAGCCCTGGGATAGCAGCAGCCGGGCTCCGTCAGGGATTTAAAGGGCCCTGGGGCTCCAGCCGCCACTACCACCCCTGCCCTTTAAATCCACTCCGGAGCCCTGCCGCCGCTACCCCAGGGCTTGGGCAGCAGGGCTCAGGCGGGGATTTAAAGGCCCGGGGCGGTAGCAGGGGCTGGAGCTCCGGGGCCCTTTACATCCCCACCAGAGCCCCACCGCCACTACCCCAGGGCTTTAAATTGCCATCTGGGAAAGCCGGTCCCGGTACGGTGCACCGGCTCTTACCGATACGCCGTACCGGGGAGTACCGGCTTACTTTCACCTCTGCAAAGTGTTAACTCAGTTCTTGTGCGCTAAACCAAAGAGACTATTTATCTAACTTTTAGCAACTACTATGGCTCTCATCATCACAGTATTTGAGTGCTTCCCAAATTTTGAAAGGAAACTGAACAATTTCTCGCATTTGCCTCCCTCCCTTCCCTGTGGGTAAAACCATAAGATGGACAGCCTGTATTAAGCTGAATCAGCTTTCTCAAGAAATGCTGAATGATTCAGGAATGACTGCACTGAGATCCATGTGATAAAAATAAATAGTCAGTATTATCTTTGTAATAGCATTTATATTTACAGTAACTCATAACCTATATTGCCTCAATTGTGTGGTATCCTTTTATATTCCATAAATCGTACACTGACTTTTACTGCTTATGAAAATAACTTATATTGTCAACAATTTTAAGCGCTGCCCCAGCCATCCTGACTTTTTTTTAAGCAAAAGTGGGGTGCAGAGGAACATGTGGGGGGTGAGCAATGATGCCAGCCCTGCGTGGGGAGGGGGGGAGGCAGGGCTCAAGCGAGCAGCAACACCAGCCCAAGTCCTGTGCTGGGGGCAGGCTGGGCTCGGATGACCAGCGATGCCAGCCCCAGGCAGGGATGGGGGGATGGGCTCTGGTCAGCCCCATGCAAAGGGGAGGGAGGGGCTTGGGCAAGTGGCTTGGGCTAGCCCCATGTGATGTCCCATTTTCCCTATGGGAAATATGGTCACCCTATTTAGCCATCACTGAAATGCAAGCATCTTTGTGTTAAAACACAACAGTACTTTTGTAGCATACAGCAAACACAATACATGAAAGGAAGAATACTATATCCAGTTGAAACTACAGGGAGATAGTAAATTAAGTAGAGAGCATGTAATTACGTGGATTGGAACAATAATAACAAAATTGATTTTTTGAAAATAAACAAGTTTTAGCAGATGGCTTAAACAAAACAAAGTATTTCAAAAGGCTTTGAAGAAAGAACAGCTGGAAAAAAACCCAGCTTTTGGTCACTGATTTTTTAATTAAAGGTAAATATAATTGTTGACAGTACTAGTTATTTTCATAAGCAATAGCAGCCAGAGTATGATATATAGAATATGAGAAGAGGATACCGCACAATTAAGGCAATATAGTTTACAGTTACTGTAAATATAAATGCTATTATAAAGATAATACCAACAATTTGAAAAGGCTCAGTCAACTTAATACAAGCTGTACATCTTTCCATTTCTCTTAATTTTTTTATTTTTGTGAGTCACAATTTTATGAGGTGAATTTATTTTTACAAATATAGAGATGAAAAAATTACTAGCCAAGTCCCAATAGGTAGCTGTATTTATTTCATACAAACTACTAGAAGGTTCTGAATCACCATTTTAGAGTATCTTTTGACAAGTGAAAACTAATGAAATGAAAGTATAGACTTTAAAGAAACACACACTCAAGTCTCAGTTCTAATCTGTGTCATATACATTTCTGTGTAAAGATGCAGGCAAATAGGAGCAGCACACAGGGGAATTTTGAAGGATTTTTAAAGAGGGAGTGTGAGAGGCTCTCTTTCTAAGTGAGGTTCTATGCTCAATACCGCGATGGCCAACAACGGAACAGTGACTGTGACCTACTACCGACGTGACATGTTTTCATTCCTGCCTGAAGCCAGAAGAGACTTCCTCTGTATGAAGTCTAAGTTGGCAGCTATTTTGGAAGAAAAGATTTGTGGTTTTCAAGGGCAAGTACAGACATTAACAGAGCGTTAGAGAGGCTGAAGAGTATTTGGACAATCAGATTCAGGAAACATCACCACCCCAGATTCAAGAAAGAAAGGAATTGGTGACCAAGAAACCAGAAAATGGAAACTGTGGAAATGAGAGAGGAGGCTTGGCAGTTCATAACCACCAGAAACAAGAGTATGAGGCAGCATTCTGCACAGCTGAAGGCAGATGAAGATGGACAGGCTGTGACCCCTAGAGAGAAGTGGGCCATGGGGAACACCAAGCAGCTAGAAGTATCCAGTCATTATCAGGTCTCAGTGTGAAACATGCAGAAAATATACCTGAAGCTCCAGCTGGCAATGGAATAGAGAGCTATAAGGGACATACCTGAGGAAGGCTGTTCAGCCCAATCCACCAAGACTATCAAGAATGTCCACAAAGAGATGTCCAAACAGCCAACAAAGCTAGTTGGACATTCTGTGCTAAGAGAACAGAAAAATGTTCTGCAAGAGACAGGTGGGTAACAGGATGGTTTGCTGTTTTCCCATAGCCAAGACATGAGATGTGAATGCAAGATTAGATAGGCTTCTAAAGTCAGTAGGTTCATATCAGCACCAACATTCCTTCATATACACCTAAGAGATTATAGACTATTCAGAGAAATTGGAAGGGTGCTGAAAGAAAAGAATGTCCAAGTGATCTTCTCAGAGATCTTTACTGTCCCACAAGCCAAGGAAGATGAAAAGCAGAAGATTCTATATGTTAACCACTAGCTAGTTTAATGGTATAAAATTTTGGTTTTACAGAATATTGATCTACCGTCTATGGGGAAAGAGGGCCGTTGAGTTTGGACAGCCTCCATCTCTGTAGAAAGAGAACCAATCTTCTAAGGAACAGTCTGGCTAGAGTAGTCAGGATAGCCTTAAATAGCAACAGAGGAAAATAAAAAGGAGGAACAATGGAGCACTCATTTAGCACAAAATCAAAAGGTCTAGAACAAAATTACTTAGGGCATCAAGAGACATGAAGATAAATATTTTAATTGACTATACCCCAATGCTAGGAGCCTAAAAAACAAGAAGAACTGGGTTTGCTTATTTATAAGAATAAATTTGACCTAGTTGGTACTACTGAAACCTGGTGGGAAAATCTGCATGATTGTTAAAGATCAAGTGGGAAAAGGGAATGGCTCTTTATAAAAATGACATTACCTGTTTCCAAGTCACTGACAACTTTGAAGCAAATGATCTTGAATGTTTATGGATCAATGTTCTAACTTATAAAGCACATGGCAAACCAATTGGTGTCTCCTACAGAGCATCAAGTCACACTAAGGAACAGGATGACCCGCTCCTTAAGTACTTTTCTATAATCTGTAGGAGAAAAACTGTGCTATCATGGGAATTTCAATCTGAGTGATATATACTGGTGTTCTTATTTAGCCAATACTAAAACGTCCTTGGAATTTCTAAAAATTATAGATCAGAATTTCCTAACTGAAAAAGTGCTAGATCCAATACAGGTGAATTCTATATGAGACCTCATCTGACAGATAAAGAGGACTTGATCACAGAACTAAAAATTAGTGTTTTTATAGACATAAGTAATCATGGCTTGATTATATTTTTAGGTGCAAACAGAATGAACCCCCAAATAATAATAAATATTATTAATAACTTGGTGCTTTAAAGGGTCAATTTTACAAAGCTGAAAACAATTATAAGTCAAATCAACTGGGAAGAAAAATCCAAACAGAAAAATGTGACTGATAATTGAGAACGGTTTAAAAACAGTTTACTAGATGTCTAAGAAGATACTATCAAGAAAGACTATGCCTGTTAAAAAACAGCCTAGCTAAAGAGGGGGAATTAATGTAAAAATAATTAACAAAATAATTATATAACAAATGAGTAAAAAAGGATATTTGATAGAAATGAATATAGGAATTGTAAAACATTGATAAGGGAAACAAAAGTCCTCAAGGAGAAATCTATGGTCAGCAGAGTTAAGGACAATGAAAAGGATTATTATTAATATATCTGGAACAAAAGAAATCCTGACAATGATATTAATCCATTACTAGATGGACTTGGTAGCAGTGTCAATAATAATGCAGAGGAAGCAGAAGTGTCCAATAAATAATTCTGTTCTGTATTTGGAGAAAAGCCAGATGATGTATTCATATCATATGATGATGATAAAATACTTTCTAGTCCAAGAGTAACTAAGGCTAATGTTAAACAGCCACTACTATAGTTAGACACTTTTAAATCAGCAGGCTGGGTAACTTTCATCAAAGTGTTTTAATAGACCTGGCTGAGAAGCTCTTTGGACCATTAATGTTGATTTTTCACGCAGTTTTGAAATGCTGGGCAGGTTACAGAGGCCTGGAAGAAACCTAATGATGTGCCTGTATTTTAAAGGGGGTAAATAAGATGACCCCAGTATTTTAAAGAGGGTAAACAAGATGACCCAGGTAATTATAGGCTTGTCAGCTGCCCCAAGCAAAATAATGAAATAGCTGAAAAGAAATTGATAAATTAAGACTTAAAGCAGCGTAATATAATTAATGCCAGTCACCATGGGTTTATGGAAAATAATGTTGTCAAATTAACTTAGTGTAAGGGGGCTCTTTGCCCCCTTATTAAAACTTCATGGATTTTTTTGGTTGGCCTTCTTCTCCCCATAAGAGGAGAAAGGGGAAGGCCCAAAGAGGAGTCAGGATCCTGGGGCTGACAGGGCCTCCAGCCAATCAGAGCACTCCAGACCAGGGCCAGTCAACAGTAGCCAGCACTTCAAGTCAGCCTGATTGACGAGGCAGCGAGGCTAATCAGAATGCCCCAGCTCAGGTCCCAACCTCCATGTGTGCTGGGAGTAGGAGAGAGAGAGAGCAGCACCAGTGGGCAGGGTGTGAGGGAGTTGTGCTGGAAACTCAGGAGCAGAAAGACAGTGTGAGAGGCTGGGGGGTCGGGGGAGAGAGCTGCTGGAAGACACAATGAAAATTAGAACAGAGCGGAGTGAAGGGGTAGGTCAGCGAGGAAAGCTGAAACCCCACTGTAATAAAGGTGAAAGAACCAGCAGGGAGAGGGAATTAACTGTGAGAGCCCAATAACAACCCACCCCATATACTGCCCTGAGACCAGCTGTGCAGGGAGCTGTAACTAGCACTGGCCTGGGGGAGTTCCCAGCAGTCCATGCAGAAGGCAGGGAGGTTTGTCTGGTCCGGTACAGTCCTGAGGCAAAGACCTGTGTGAGCTGTGCATGGCCCCGCACAATGGCGGCCCCACCTCGCAGAAGACAGAGGAGCCTGGAGCTCAGAGGAGGACTTTTTTTCCCTCTCCTGTTCAGTCAACCCTTGGCAGGGCAGGTGAGTACTTGGTCAGTTCATTCACCCGATTGAGAGGTGGGTTTTCTGCCTTCACTCAAGCCTACTGGGGAACAACATTTCATGATCTTTTGAACCAGAGTCTCTGATGTAGGGGGAGATTTGGGGCTTGCACAGAAAAGAAAAAAAAGTGGGGCTGGACACTGCTGCACTGTGCAGAACGCTGAGTGACACCATACCCTGGTGGGCAGGGCATTATCCTCATCACATACCCATTCTGGAACTATCAACCTGAAGAGCCAAGTTTCACCATCCCACAGAAGAGGCAGCTACTGGTTAAAATGGGGTGGGGAGTAGGTTGAATGTATACATATAGAGTAAATAGTTTAGCATGTCGTTTTATCAGGGTGTCGGAAGTAGCGTAAGAATTGCTTTAGTATATCTTTGAACCTTTCAACTGCTTAATATATTTTGCTAACCTGCTAACAATCTTTCTCCTGTTTTCAGGCTGTTTCTGAAGAAGATAAAACTTGATTTGGTGTTTTGTATGTGTGTCCTTTTTAAAACAGTGTAAAGATAAAGCTACTATGCCAGTTAGGGGTATGTTGCTTATTGGGAATGCATCTAGTAACTGGCTGGTAGCACTCCACCTCACAGACAGATCTGACGTGGTTAAGAGGAGCAACTGTGGAAGAGGTACTGTGAGAAGAGGACGAGCTGATTTGGAAGCTCCTTCACCATAGCCTCCAGTATTCAGGTTTGGTCCCAGGGTATCATGAGCAGTTGTAATGTCCCTCATGAAGGAGGGGGTTTCACCCTAAAACCTGATAAATTGGCGAGGGTTCAAAGAAGAGCCACAAGAATGATGAAAGGATTGAAAAACAAGCACTACAGTAAGATACTCAAGACGGGGTGACTTCATCAGTCTATAACTATCTACATGGGGAAAAAAATTTGCTAATAGTAGGCTTTTTAATCTATCAGACAAAGATATAAAAAGCTCTCATATTGGAAGCTGAAGCTAGACAAACTCAAATGAGAATTAAAGCATAGATTCTTAGAGAGAGAGTAATTAACCACTGGAACAACTTAAGGGCTGTGGTGGATTCAAGACTGGATCATTGTCTAAAAGATATGCTATAGATTAGCCACAGCCATTGGACTGGGAAGTCCTATGGCCTGTGTTATGCAGCAGGCCAGACTATAAGAACACACTGGTCCCTTCTGGCCTTAAAATCTGTGAAATGTGAACATTTTAGTGGTATATAGAAGACATGAATGTATTGCTGTTACAATCTTTATAAAAGTGTCAATAAAAGTGATGAGGGGGGCAATACAAACGTAATTTTTTAAATGACTGTATCAGAACTATAAAGTACAGAAGAAATTAGGTATATTGGGCCTGTTTCTTTAACTCCCCATATTACATGGTAAAAGGCTGCAAGCTCTCAGCTCATAAATTCCCATTAACTTCAAATTTTCTCCCTGAGTTACCACTGATTTATTAGTGGACTCCAAAACAAGGCAGCGAATCCTTGCCTTCATTATGAGACTTACCTATTGCTAACAAGTGCAGAATCAGCAATGGTTGCAGCTGCACTAAATACAGCAAGACAAGCCATGTGTAGCACGGTTTCAGGAACCGTGGTGCTGAACACAGTTTGTCTTTGCCTCCAGGTCCAGATTAAAATAATCTAGAGCCCAATACACAGTGTAGTAGTTTGTGGTAGTTTGCAGGGGATCCTGCCACAAGAGCTATCTGTGGACTGATGGAGGGCCCACTGTAGAGCACTACTGCGCTAGGCAGATAGGAATCCACACCAGAGTCAGCCCTCACCGACCCAAGCAGAGGGCTTTGTTGTGGGAGCTGTGGGTGGCCTTTAACCTCTGTGATGAGGTGGCAGCAGTTAGGTTTGATACATGCAACACTTCACTGGGGTCTCCCAAAACAGCAGGTTTCAAAATTAAGATAAACGAAAGAGTTTTATACCCTCTCAGGGCTGTGGTTTCAGGCTGAGTTATACGGGCCTGTAGTGCCAGTGCTCCACCAATATTTAGGAAAGTGGGCCCAGCTCCACCAATGTGTGGGCTTACCACACTTTGGGGGGCCCTGCACGTCAGGGAGCCATGGGGTCCAGGGCGGTCTGGGGGGCCTGGTGCCAGCAGCAGCAAGCAACCCAGCCCCATCCCATCCTGCTCCGCCCCGCCGGCTCCCAGCATCATTCGGGGGAGGGGACGGAAGCCGGAAAGAGGCAAGACGGGGGTAGGAGCTTGCGGGAAGGGGTGGAATGGGGGTGGGGAGGGGGCGGAGCAGGGGTGGGCTGGGGCCGGGTTGCTCACTGCTGCCAATGCCAGGCCTCCTGCTAACCCCCCAGGCTGCCCTGGGCCATGAGGACACTTTCTTAGGGTGGAGTGTGCCAATATGATGGGCAATATGATGGGGCTTCTGGCAGGAAGCATCAAATACCTGGTACGCACTATCATAGGTGTCTTAACAAACACTAGCTGTCCTTATTAAAATTAATTGCTTCCCTATGCTATGACAATGATTCCCAAATCCTTTTCACTTCAATGAGTCTATTTTTATTCGGTTTTTTTTAAATGTGCTCATCAAAATAGCTCAGAGTGCACAGACGCATTGAAATTGATACAACAGAAAAACAAAGAATAAATATACGCAGCCTTCACTGGAAGCAAATACAGGAGTCAAAAACAGGTCCTGGCTTGCTGCACCACAGGATACCCCTGTCACCTGTCCCCCACACTCCTCCTTGTCACTGTTAACAGCTGGGGCCTGTGACCGCCTGCTCCCCCAAAGAATCCACAGGGCCCTTGGGATGGTGCTGGGGTCTATGCCGAGGATGGCATGCAGCTCTTTGTAAAATCAGCATGTCTGCAGCTCCCATCAGAATGACTGTTATGTTCCCTGGCCTTCTGGTATGCCTGCTGCAGCTCCTTGGCTTTCATGGAGCACTGCTGCAGGTCCCTCTTGCAGCCCTTTTCCTCCATGCCCCAAGTGATCTGCTTGTAGATATTGACATTTCTATGCTGGATCATCTACAGTATAAAATTAAGCCTCTTCTCCACACAGACCCAGGAAATCCAACACCTCCTGCCTACTCCAGGCAGGAGCACATCTGCAGCATGTAGCTGGCATGGCCGGCTGGGCAGTTGCTAAGTGAGCTCTCCGTGCTGAGCAAACAGGAAACGGAATTTCAAAAATTCGTGGGGTTTTGAGAGAGGTGTAAACCTGTGTACCTACCTGGCCAGGCAGTGGAGTTCAAAATAAGGCATTGTGGGACACCACCTAGAGGCCACTACAGTTAACATAAGTAACATAGTGTCCACACTGACACTACGCCGACCTAACACCTTCGAACTAAGCGCTACGCCTCTCGCAGAGGTGGAGGTATTAAGTCGGTGTAGTGGGCGAGTTACATCGGTGGGAACAACATTTTAGTGTAGAAGCTTACAGAGTTAGGGCAATATAAACTGCCTTGCATCGACCTAACTCTGTAGTGTAGCTCTGGCCTAAGGAATGAAGTCAGAGAGAGAGAGGGCCTGAAAATGGAGCTCACTACAGCTTGGTTGGGGAACTGTGGTTTGACCAGAAAGGACTGTGCTTTACCCTTTATTTCTCAGTGCTAATCTAAAGACTTCCAATGCAGTGTTCCACTTGACTAATAAACCCGAAAACACTGTTCGGGGTGTCACTGTAAATGCTGCCTGGGGTGCATTCATCTCTGAAGAGCGGTCAAGTCTTTCCTAGGAGTCTCTCTCAGTTGGACTCCCCAAGTAGAGCACTCGGAGTGAAGCAGGAGGTGCTGGAGCCCAGTAGTTCAATCTAGGAGTCAGTGAGGCTGCATAGCCAACCCAGAAGGGAGACTTAGACCCCTGGGGGCGGTCTGGCACACTAAAGGGGTTCCTCCAAGAGATTGTTTAAAAAATGGGGTGTAGCACAGATCCTGTGGATCCATGACACCTGTGAAGGGTCCAAATAGCTAATTAAGATTTGATTCCTGGACACGTTCACAGTCAACTATGCCACTGCCCAAAATATTACCAAAACACTAGGGAAAAAAAGCTACCTAATCCAAGGATTAGCCCAAGTAGTTTGCTCCCCCCAGATTTTCTAGGGAATCTCCTCTATTGCTTTGAGAAGAGTGCAAAAGGAAAGGAACAAGCACAAGAGAAACTGTGTCAGAGAGAGCAACCCATCAGGAAATTGTACAATGAGCAGGAGAACACATTGGTTAACACGTCCTGTACCCTGGTGAAAGCCTAGGGGGTTTTTCGTAAGTGAAATTTTGCAGTGGATGAACAAAGAATAGTATTGCATCAAAAATCATCTGCTTTATTGCTGTGCAGTGTGCCAGTTATGTGAGGCAAAAGGCAACTCAAAGCTGCTCTGTACAATGTTTGTCACCTTTGAAGGCTCTCATGGAGTGTCAGCACCTTCTAAGAATGCTGTGGCATTCTAGTACCACACAGACTCACAGCTCAGTGGAGAAAAAACAAAGGCTCAACTTCTAGGAAAGGACCCATTTTTCTAACAAGCTAAATGTTTTCAAGAAGGAATATAATCTAGCTATTAAAGCAAAGGGGATCAGGAGTCTAGGGCTCTGTTTCCAGCACTGCGGGTTTGTCTTCACTCCAGAGTTAACTCTGGCTCTTATGTGGGTGTTCCCGCTAACTATTGCTCTTGCCAATACACGCAATTTTCTTAGCTGAGCTTAGTAGCGCTTTTATTCTGGGCTAGATGGCTTGTCTGGGATGGCTGCTAAAACCTGAGTGAAGGACCCACAAGTTTTCCCACAATTCACTGGGAAAGAATCAGAACAGCTCAGCTTACTGCAGAACAAAGACCCATGGGATGTGCGCCCATAAGTCCTAGCGACTCACATTGGTGTGTGCAGCAGCAATAAGGACACAGTAACTTGGGCGCGGCTTTGCAGTGTGGAGGATCAGACCTAAAGTAGGCTAACCCTGGTGCTGATCACCCAAGTTAACCCTGCAGTGAAGACCTTCTCTGTGTGACCTTGGGTGAGTCATTTATGGCTTAATTTTTCAGATATATTGGTCACCCACAATTCCCATAAATTAGACTCAACAGAGTGTTGTGAGGGTTCATTCGTTAATGTTTGGAAAGTACCTTAAGATTCTCAAATGCAAGTTGCTAAACAAGTTGAGAATGATGGAATAGATGTAACCGATTATATGCAAAACAATCATGAGAGAGAGAAGACCAAGAAGAAAAGACATGTTACAATGTAAACAATCAACTATCCATTTACAAGAACTGTAGGGATCAATGAAATGGATTCCTAATTATTTAATGGATTCATCCTGCTACAAAACTCCAAAAAAAGCCCCTCTAAATTTGCTAATATTTCCTCCATTCTTACAATCCTTGCATCGGTCTTGCAATCTTGCATCGTTCTTTGCTGCAGAGGATGTGAGAGATTCCCCCACGCTTGAGCTATTCTCTTTAGGTGACAATCTGAGGAACTGTCCCAGATTGAGGTGTCAATAGAGGAGGTTTTGGAACAAACTGCTAAATTAAACAGCAATAAGTTACCAGGACCAGATGCTATTCACCCAAGAGTTCTGAAGGAACTCAAATATGAAACTGCAGAACTTCTAACTGTGGTATACTTTTCATACTCTGTACCAGATAACTAGAGGATGGCTAATGTAACACTGATTTATTTTTAAATGGCTCCAGAGGTGATCCTGGAAATTACAGTCTGGTAAGTCTAACCTGAGTACCAGGCAAATTGGTTGAAACTATAGTAAAGAAAAGAATTAACAGACACATAGATGAACACTGTGAGTTGGGGGGAGTCAACACAACTTTTGTAAAGGAAAATCATGCCTCACCAATCTATTGGAATTCTTTGAGGGTGTCAACAAGCATGCGGACAAGGGTAAGTCAGTAGATATAGTGTACTTGGACTTTCAGAAAGGGTGCCTCACCAAAGGCTATTAAGGAAAGTAAGCTGCCATGGGATAAGAGGGTAGGTCCTCTCATAGATCAGTAACTGGGTAAAAGATAGGAAACAAAGGGTGGGAATAAATGGTCAGTTTTCACAATGGAAAGTGGTAAATAGTGGGGTCCCCTAAGGATCTATACTGGGACCAGTGCTATTCAACTTATTCATAAATGATCTGGAAAAGGGAGTGAAAGCTGAGGTGGCAAAATTTGTAGACAGTACTACATTATTCAAGACTGTTAAGTCCAAAGCTGACAGTGAAGAGTTACAGAACAGGTGACCGGGCAACAAAATGAAAGATGAAATTCAGTGTTGATAAATGCAAAATAACGCACACTGGAAGACTTAATCCCAACTATACATATAAAATGATGGGGTCTAAATTAGTTTTTAGCATTCAAGAAAGAGACTTTGGCGTCTCAGAAAGCATCTGCTCAGTGTGCAACAGCAGTAAAAAAAAAACTAACAAAAACTAGGAACTAGTAGGAAAGGGATAGATAAGACAGAAATTATCATAATGCCACTATATAAATCCATGGTACGCCCACACCTTGAATACTGTGTTCAATTCTAGTCATCCCATCTCAAAAAAAGATACATCAGAACTGGAAAAAGTACAGAGAAGGGAAACAAAAATTACTGGGATCTGGAACAGCTTTCATGTGAGGAGAGGTTAAAAAGACGTGAGCTGTTCAGCTTGAAAAAAAGATGACAAAAGGGGGATATATTACAGGTCTATACAATCATGAATTGTGTGGAAAAAGTAAATATGGAAGTGTTGTTTTCCCCTCCACATAACACAAGAACCAGAGGTTACCCAATGAAATTAATAGACAGCAAATTTAAAACAAATATGAGGAAGTACTTCTTTATGCAATACACAGTTAACCTGTAGAACTTGTTGCCGGGGGATGAGGTGAAGGCCTAAAGTATAAATGGGTTGAAAAAAGAACTAATTAAGTTCATGGAGATAGCTCCATTAAAGGCAATTAGCCAAGATGGTCAGGAATACAACCCCATGCTCTGGGTGTCCCTAAATCTCTGACTTCCAGAAGCTGGCACTGGAAGACAGAAGATGGATCACTCAACAATTGCCATGTTCTGTTGAGTCCTTCTGAAGCATGACTGACTGACTCCTTAAGCACCTGTCTGGAACGTGTGGAAAGAACAACTGTGTTATAGGGAATGTTAATAATGGGGTACTTATGCTAAAGCCCGTATGCAGCCAGTATCAAAACATCATTAGAATTTCTAAAAAATTTCTACCGGCAAAGGTATTGCACCCAACATGATGTAACACTATTTTGAACCTCATTATGATGGATAAAGATGAATTAATCACAGGACTAGAAGTTAGTGGTTGCCTAGGGAGCAGTGATCATGCTTTGATTACATTCAATATGGACGAACAGAGGACAGTTAAACCAGTAATGTACATATCTGGTGCTTCAAAAGGGCTTATTTTCCAAAGCTGAAGAAAATTATGAGCGAAACTTATTGAGGGGGAAAATTTAGGTGGAAAAATGTGAATAAAAATTGGGAGTTCTTTAAGAAGAGTTTATTAGATGGCCAAAAAGCCATGATTCCATAATCAAGAAAGAGGACAAATTTGGCGAAAAGCCCATCCTGGTTCAGTGACAAAGTGAAGGCAGCAATTAGAAATAAAAAATAATATATAATGAATGGGAAAAGGGGAAATATCAATCTGTAGAAATTAGAAGTTATGAAGTATAGAAATTTGATAAGGGAAGCTAAAGACAAGGAAAATTCCTGGGCAGGCATAGATAATTACAATAAGGAGACCATAAGAGTGGTGATAGTGGCCTAGACCAATGGTCCATCTAGCCCAATATCCTGTCTTCTGACAGCGGTCAATGCTAGGTGCTTCAGAGGGAATGAACAGAACAAGCAATCATCAAGTGATCCATCCCTTCGCCCATACCCAGCTTCTTGCAAACAGAGGCTAGGGATACTTACAGCATAGGGATGCATCCCTGACCATCCTGGCTAATAGACATTGATGGAGGAAGGTTTTTAAAATTATATTAGTAACAAGGGAAATCCTAGCAATGGTATCATCCCATTGCTAGAGGGAGATGGTAAAACTGTTAAAAACGATGCAGCTTTTACCTAGGAATTCAGGGAAGACAGGTGGGAGATGCTCATGCAATCTCCATGCCTGATTCTAATATTGAGCAGGAGATAAATTAAGTAAAAGAAGATACTGGGGAAAGGAACAACAGAGGATAGGAAAATGTACCAATGACAGTAATAGCCAGGTAGGCAATACCACTAGTAAGATGACTGTACCTAGTCTGGCACTGAACCTGGGTGAGGCTAAGTGAAAACAAGAATGAAGTCTGTACACCATGCAAAGAGCCTGGGTAACAAAATGGAGGAACTAGAACTACTGGCACAGGAAGTGAAACCAGATATTATAGAAATAATGGAAATACGGAGGAAAATGGAAAAATTATTAGTCATGACTGGCATATAGGTTGAAGGGTACGTGCTGTTCAGGAAAGACAGAAATAAAGGGAAAGGTGGTGGAGTACCATTGCATATTAATGATGAGGTAGACAGTAAAGAAATAAGTTGGAATGGTTAAAACAGAATCTGTTTGGTCAAAATCACCTTAGGGAAGAAATCTAACAGAGACTTCACGAGAATAGTGCTTGGAGCCTGCTAAGACCCTCCAGGACCTGATTTACATATGGATAGAGTTCACTAATATTTTTAATTAAATAAATGCTACTGAGAATTGTGTGATTATAGGAGACTTTAATTTCCTAGCTATAGATTGGAGGATAAATGCTACTAATTATGATAAGGCCCAGATATTCCTGGATGTGGTAACTGACCGATTTCTTCGCCAAATAATCACTAGTTGTAGGGGACAATCATGGTTTGAGTGATCATGAGTTAATTCAGTTTAAATTAAAAGAAAGGATAAACAAACATAGGTCTGCAACTAGGGTCCTTGATTTCAACAGGACAAACCTTTTATAAAATGAAGGGAATTAGTTAGGGATACTGACTGTACTGAAGAACTCAAGTATTTGAATGTGGAGGAGGCTTGGAATTACTTTGTCAAAGTTGCAGAAACTATCTGGAGCCTGCATCCCAAGCAAGGGGAAAAAACTCATAGGGATGAGTTGCAGACCAAACTGGATAAACAAGCATCTTAAATAGGTTATTAAGAGAGAGCAGAAAGCCTACAAGGAATGGAAGAAGGGATGGCTCATCCAGGAAAGCTACCTCTTGGAGGTCAGAAAGTGCAGGGATAAAGTGAGACCTACCAGAAACCATCCAGAGTTGGACCTTGCGGAAGAAATTAAAACCAAGGGTCGTAAAAGGATTGTTAGCCATATTTTTTTAAAAAAAAAGAAAAGAAAAGAAAACAAGGAAAGAATAAGTGGGACCACTAAACACTGAGGATGGGGTGGAGCTTAAAGATAGTCTAGGTATGTCCCAACACATAAACAAATATTTTGCCTCCATTTTTAATAAGGGTAATGAGGAACTTGAGGGTGATAGCACAGTGGCTAATGAGAACAAGGATATGGAAATAGAAATTACCACATCCAAGCTGGAAGCCAAACTCAGCATCTTAATGAGACTCATGTCAGGGGCCCAGACAATCTCCATCCAAGAATATTAAAGGAACTGGCACATGAAATTGCAAATAGCCAGGATTTTTAGTGAATTCATAAACTTCAGGGTTTGTACCCTATGACTAGAGAATACCAGAGAATAGCTAATACAGTAGCTATTTTTAAGAAAGGAAAAAAGTAATCCAGTAAAGAACAGTCCTGTTAGTTTGCCCTCAATTGTATGCAAGATCTTAGAGCAAATTTTGAGAGAGAGAGAGAGAGAGAAATTAAAGACATCAAGGTAAATGGTATTTGGGATAAAATACAACATGGATTTACAAAAGGTTGCCCGACCAACCTGATCTTTCTTTAAGAGGCTAACTCATTTTTCTAGACAAAGGAAATGCAGTAGACCTAATCTACCTAGATTTCAGTGAAATATTTGATACAGTTCCTTATGGGAAATAATTAGTTAAATTGTACAAGACAGGGAATAATATGAGAATTTAAAGGTGGGTAAGGAACTCATTAAAGGGGAGACTACAACAGGTTATACTGAAAGATGAATTGTCAGGCTGGAGGGAGGTTACCAGTGGAGTTCCTCAAAGATCCATCTTGGGGCCAATCTCATTTAACATTTTAAATAATGAAGGGAACAAAAAGTGGAAGTGGGCTAATAAAATTTGTGGATGACACAAAGTTGGGAGGTTCTGCCAATACAAAGGAGAACTGGAATATCCTACAAGATTTGGACAACCTTAAAAACTGGAGTAATAGAAATGGGATGAAATTAAATAATGCAAAGTGCAAGGTCATGCACTTAAGGAAACGACAGATGCGGTAAAGGAGAAAGACTTGGCTGTATTGGTCCATCACAGGATGACTATGAGCCACCACCAATATGATGCAGCTGGAAAAAAGATTGATGCAGTCCCAAGAGGCATCAGGCAAGGTATTTCCAGTAGAGACAGGGTAGTGTTAGTACCATTGTACAAGGCATGGGTGAGACTTCATCTGGAATACTGTGTGAAGTTCTGGTCTCCCATGTTTAAGAAATATGAATTTAAACTGGAATAGCTGCAGAGAAGGGCTACAAGGATGATCAGAGGAATGGAGAATGTGCCTTACAAGAAGAGGCTCGAGGAGCATGGCTTATTTAGCCTAACCAAATGAAGACTGAGGGGAGACATGATTTCTCTCTATAAACAAATCAGTGGGACAAATATCCTGGAGGGAGAGGAGTTATTTAAGGCAAGGGCCAATTTTGGCACAAGAACAAATGGATATAAACTGGCCCTCAACAAGTTTAGGCTTGAAATTAGACAAAGGTTTCTAACCATCAGAAGAGTGAAGTTCTGGGATAGCCTTCCAAGCCAAGCAGTGGAGGCAAAAAAAACTAACTTGTTTCAAGACTGAGCGTGATAAGTTTATGGAAAGGATGGTACGATGAGGTTGCCTACAATGGCATATAGCCCATGTGTGTCTGCTATAACAAATATCTCCAACAGCCAGAGATGAAACACTAGATGTGGAGGCCTCTGAGTTATTACAGAGAATTCTTTCCCAGGTGTCTGACTGGTGGGTCTCACCCACATGCTCAGGGTCTTACTGATAGCTGTATTTGGGGTCAGGAAGGAATTTCCCCCCAGGCCAAATTGGCAGAGACCATGAAAGTTTTTCACCCTCCTCTGCAGCATTAGGCATTGGGTCATTTGGAGTTTGGACTAGTGTAAATGGTGGATTCTCTGTAACTTGAATTTTTTTACATCAAGATTTGAGGACTTCAGAGGTTATGTTCCTAATGCTGGAGTGAGTCGGTGAGGTTCTGTGGCCTACAATATGCAGAAGGTCAGAGTAGATTACCAAGATTGTCCCTTCTGGCCTTAAAGCCTATGAGTACTCCTGTCACATGAGGATAATCAAATACTTTCCAGTCCATTAGTAACAAAGGGCAATGTTAAACAACATTTAGTAGTGATAAAGATTTTAAAATCAATGGCCTGGATAATTTGTACCTGAATGTCCTTAAAGAGCTGGCTGAGGATATTTCTAGCCTGCTGATGTTCCTTTTTTAATAAATCCTAGAATACCAGGGAAATTCCAGAAGACTTGAAGAGTCCTAATGTTATGCTAATATTCATAAAGGGCAAGCAGGATGACCTGGGTAATTACAGGCCAATTAACCTCACATCAATCCCAAGCAAAATAATGGAAAAGCTGATATGGGATTCAACCAGTAAAGAACTAAAGGATAGGAATATAATTAAATGGCCATCAACATGGTTTTATGGAAAATAGGTCGTCAAACAAACCTGCTTTCATTCTTTGAGGAGATTCCAAGCATAGGTGCTGGAACTAGGGGAAGCTGCCGCACCCCCATGCTTGAAGTGGTTTCCATCATATACAGGGTTTACAGTTTGGTTCAATGGCTCTCAGCAACTCCACTATACAAATTGTTCCAGCACGCCTGATTCCAAGTCTGGTTGATAAAGGTAACTGTAATATTCTGTAAGGTGTTTGAATTAGTAATGCACAATATTCTGATTACAAATTAGCACTATACAATATCAAAAATGTCCCTATTAAATGGATTAAGGACTGGCTAACTGACAGTTCAGAGTATTCATCAATGGGGAATCGTCACTGAACTGGGGTGTTTCTAGTGAGGTTCTGCAAGGATTGGTACTAGGACCTGAGGCTATTCAACATTTCCATCAATGATCTGTAAGTAAACAGAAAATCACTGCTGAGAAAATTTGCAGATGACACAAACATATGGAGTGGTAACTAATCATGAGGAAGGGCAGTCACACAGAGCAACCTGGATTGTTTAGTAAGATGATCCCATTCATACAAAATGCTTTTTTAAAAACACAGCTAAATGCAAGTTCTACATCAAGAAAAAGGGAATGCAGGCTGTGCCTACAGAATGGGGGACTGAATGTTGGAAAGCAGTGCCTCTCAAAAGGATGTAGGGATTATAGCGGACAAGCAACCAAACATGAAGTCCCAGTGTGACACTGTGGCAAAAAGGGCTAAAGAGATCCTTGGATGTATAAACAGGGGTGCAGTAAGCAGAAGTAGGGTGGTGATTTTACTTCTGTAAATGGCATTGGTGAGACTGATACTAGAATACCGAGTCCAGTTCTAGAGCCCACATTTTTAAAAGGATGTTGAAAAACTAGAGGGTGCAGAAAGAGCCAGGAAAATGATTTGAGTGCTGGAGAAAATGCCTTACAGGGAGAGAAAAGAAGATTCAGAGGTAACTTGATTACAGTATATCCTTTATAGGGATAATATACTATACTGGGTACTAAAGAGCTCTTTATCTGGTGGAGAAAAGCAGAATAAGAACCAAGGATTAGAAACTGAAGCCAGACAACTTCAAATTGAAAATCAGGTACACATTTTTAACCATGGGGGTGATTAACAATTGGAACAAACTACCAAGGGAAGTCCTTCCCCTGACAGAGCTTTGTCTCTGTCTTTAATACCATTCTGTCTGAACTTTGTGACCTGCATTGACCCAGAGCAGCACAACCGTCACGGTGGTTCATCGATTGAAGTGAAGTATCTAACGTCTATTGGACTTGATCCATTGATTGCTTTGAAGTTAAGGACCAAGGCCTTAAAGTGGGAGCAGTGGAAGGACTAGAGCTCAGGCTAGATGCTTACAGTTTTATTTATTTATTGGTTATTCCCTGGTGTTTTACATGCTGGGGTCCCAGTAGTCACATGTGGTAGATTCCTCAATCTTTTGGTTTTCCTCAAAAGTCTGTTCCATTCCAGCTGACAAAAGTTTTAGCCAAATGCAGAACCTATTAGGGCTGAGTCAACAGTTTCCATGAGAACTTTCACTTCCCTGAGCACCACAGGAGGGATTTAGAACAATGGAGGCACATCAGAGTGTGCATGACGTGAGGCGAGTCAGAGAAGGAGCAGCATCACATATGGATCATTTCTAGGGGAAAAAAGCTTAGCTTTTGCGCATAAACAAATAGGAAGCAGAAGAAACTGAGTCAGCTCTGAATGAAAAGGATAAATTCTAATATCTTCCATTACATCCTAGGAAAGAAATGCCATAACATTCTAAAATAAGGATCCAAAAATTCTGCAATAATAATGACAAGTGTGCAAGATCCCGTGTTTGCTTGCAATCAAGGCTGCATATGTTTATTCTTTGTTTTTCTGCTGTATTAATTTCAATGTGTTTGTGCACTCTGAGCTATTTTGATGAGCACCTTTTTAAAAAATGAATAAAAATAAACTCATTAAAGTGAACAGGATTTGGGAATCATTATCATAGCATAGGGAAGTAATTTGCTTTAATAAGGACAGTTAGTGTTGTTGAGACACCTGCGATGGTATGTACCAGGTATTCGATGCCAGAAGTCCCATCATATTGGCACAGTCCACCCAAAGATGGTGTCCTCCTGGAAGGAAAGAGCAGCAAGTTCAGACCACCAGAGTTTGCCTAGAGAGGCCTCCCATGATCTGTTGGCAGGCAGAACCAGCAAGAGTTGGTCCTCTGGCACCTAGAAGAGCCAGGACCAGACAGAGGCCAATCAGAGACCAGCAAGCCAGATAAAAGGGGCTGGCTGCTTTTACTGGGGGCAAATTCTGGGTACAGCCAGGGTAGGGAAGGAAGGCTCTTCCTGTCCTAATCAATTAACCTGGCACAGTCAGGGGCCTAACCTTCATATATTCCAAGGCCAGAAGGGATCATTGTGATCATCTAATCTGTCCTCCTGCATAACTTGGGCCACAGAACTTCTCTAAAATAATTCCAAGAAAAATTAAGAAAAAACATCCATTCTTGATTTAAAAATTGTCACTTATGGAGAATCTACCATGGCCCTTGGTAAATTGTTCCCAGGGTTAATTACTCTCCCTATTAAAAATGTACACCTTATTTCCAGTCTGAAATTGTCTAGCTTCATGCTACACCTTTTTTCCCTGCTCAAATGAAGAGCCCCATTATTAAATATTTGTTCCCCATATACATACTTATAGATTGTAATTCACTCATCCCTTAAACTTCTCTTTATTAAGATAAATAGATGGAGCTCTGAGTATATCACTATAAGGCACTTTTTTTTTAATCCTTTAATCAGTCCCATGGCTCTTCTCTGAATCATCACCAATCTATCAACATATTTCTTGAACTTTGGGCACCAGAACTGGACGCAGCATTCCACCAGTGGTTGAACCAGTGCCGAATACAGGCGTAAAAAATTGCTGTACTCTTACACCAGATTCTCATTTGTGCATCCCAGGATTGCATTAGCTCTTTTGGCTACGTGTCACACTGGGAGCTCATGTTCAGTTGATTATCCACCCCCACATCTTTTACAAAGTCACAACTTCCCAGAATAGTTTCTCTCATTGTGTAAATATGGCTTACATTCTTTGTTCCTCGATATATACATTTACACTTAATATGTATTTTAATGTGGCTTGCTTGCACCCCAGTTTACCAAGCCATCCAGATCACTGTGAATCAAATGACCTGTCCTCTTCATTTCTTACGACTCCCCCATTTTGTGTCATCTACAAACTTTAAGTGATTTTTTGTTTTTTTCCTAGTTATTGATAAAAATATTAAATAGTGTAGGGCCAAAAAGCAAGCCTTACTGGACCGCACAAGAAACAAACACCCAATGATAATTCCCTGATTACAGTTACATTTGGGGACCTATCCGTTAGCCAGTTTTTAATCCATTTAATGTGTGTCATGTTAATTTTATATTATTCTAGTTTTTGAACCAAAACGTCATGCAGTACCAAATCAAATGCCTTACAGAAATCTCAGTATATTTTGTCACCACTATTACTTTTATCAACCAAACTTGTAATCTCATCATAAAAAGAGAAGTTATTTTGACAGGAGCTATGTCCCTAAACTCATGTTGATTTATATTAATTACATTACCCTTCTTTATTAATAGAGACCCGTTTCAGCCACTCCTTTATCTTGCTTGGGATCACTATCAGGCTGACAGGCCTATAATTACCCAGGTCATCCCATTTACCCCTTTTAAAAATTGGTACAACCCTAGCTTATTCCAGACTTTTGGAACTTCCCCAGTGCTCCAAGACTTAGTGAAAATCAGCATAAATGGAGCAACAAGCTCCTCAGGCAACTTTTTAAAAACTCTTGGATGCAAATTATCTGGACCTGCTGTTTTAAAAATGTCTAACTTTAGTAGCTTCTGTTTAACATGCTCCTGAAATACTAGTGAAATAGAAAGAATATCATCAGCAGCATATGCTGAGCCTATAGTTTTGGTTTTCCCCAAATACAGAATTGCAATATTTATTGAATACTTCCACCTTTTCTGCATTATTATTGATAAATTCTACTATTTCCATCTAGCAACGGATCCATACTATTGTCAGGATTGTTTTTTTTTTCTTTTAAATATTGGGAACAAAATTAACACAACTCTGCAGGCCATAGAGTTCTCCTTGTATCTCCTTGCTTCCCTTATCAATTTTCTACAATTCCTAACTTCTGATTTATCATCACCTTTCCCTTTCTTATATATTTTCTTTTATTTTTTATAGGTGACTTTACTTCCCTTCTAAATTATGTCTGTTTCTTAATCAGCATGGCCTTCTTCCTCAATTGTGGCTTTTTGGGCCTCTAGTAAGGTGTTCTCAAATGATTCCCAATTATCATTCATGCTTTTCTGATTACATTCTACATCCCAGATGATTTGGCTCATAATTGTTTTCAGCTTTGTGAAATTGGCACCAACAATATATATATTACTGGTCTGCACACTATTCCGTTTCTATGTTATAAATGTGATCAATACATGATCACTTGTACCTAAGCTACCACTAATTTTTAGCTCTATGTGCAGTTCCTCTTTATCTGTTAAGACAGGGTCTAATAAAGAATTCCCCTGTGGTGGTTGCAACATTTTTGTTTAATTAGAAAATTGTCAACATTGGCCTTGGGTCTTTGTGAGGGAACAAAAAGAACAGGAGTACTTGTGGCACCTTAGAAACTAACCAATTTATTTGAGCATAAGCTTTCGTGAGCTACAGCTCACTTCATCGGATGCATACTGTGGAGGGAACAGTGTTTATATTATGGTCTTTAATGCCCACATAGGGCATTATAGGGTATTTTGAGATGAGATGTAACTTGTTCCCCCTGTAAGGGGACTGGCCTGAGAGCTAACTTGGCCAGAGGTGTGAGTCTCAAAGGCAGCAGACCATTGCAGAATCAGGACATGGGGGCACTAGAGAGGAAGAGTTCCTGCAATGCCGCATCCTGACATGACAAGGCACGCTGGTGGGGACTGCATATTATACCACCACCTTGGAGGGGAATGTTAATTTCATGACCTCTGACTAAACAAACAAGCATACAAACATAGACCAGGGAGGTAAATGTCTTTAAACTGAAGCCAGATTTTGGCAAACTGATTCCCCAAGTGGCTCTGCATTCTTGCCGGTCCAAACAATTTCAGATTGTGGAGGATACTGGGACAGAGCCTTCTCAGAAAACAAATCAGTTGGCTTCAAAGGAAATTGAAGGTGCGCAGTGTCACAGTTTCAGGACTAACTGCACCTCCCACCCGCCATTCTTCCTCCAAGGCACCAACCTAGTTACCACCTCTCTTGAGCGGAGACCCTCTCTCTCTTCTTCCGGACTGAAGGTTTAGACTTGCAGTCTTTCTGTACCTCCCTGTGGTTTCCCTAACAAGTCTGATCAGCATCCAGCACCTGTGATTAAACTTTCTCCAGGGGCTACGACAGTGTATGCCAGTTGCCAACCAGACTTCACAAAGCAAAATACATTTAGTCTCAGGTAAAAAAGCATTACAGATAAAACATAAAAAAAACAGAGGTTCCTAAATGCATGCTAAAAGCTTACCAGCAATCACCCATTAGTCTGATGAAGCCCTAGGAGTCTTTCCAACTCTTCCTCAAGAGTTGAGGCCTGCTTGACAGAAGATCCTGCCCGTAACGTTCCCCTACCTGCCATAGTTGTATACAATCCCTGGCCCACAATGATTCATAAAATTAATACGTTTCCCCCTAAGTCACTGCATGAAGATGCAGTGTGTCACATTTAGCATCTCTGCAGATCACGACACTGCTTAATATATACATGACCCAGATCAGTTTTCTATCTATTCTACTTTGAATAAGTGATCCAGAAGTCCACTGACAACATCAAGGTTTTATGATGTAGAATCTCCTGGCTCACACTAAAGAAGTGATAGTGATGTATGCAACTGTAAGGCTATTGTCTACGTAGTAGCCTTAGTTGCTTCCCCAAGCCTGTCATAAGGGCACTCACTGAGAGTTAGTTCAGGATGGCTGCTGTTAGAAATTGAGTCACATACACTGTGCTCTCACATGGAAACTTTATTGTTAGTTTCTTTTCTTTAACATGAACCAAACAGCATCCAGACCAAAAGTACACGTTGCTCTTCAGCTATAGAAACACATGTCAAGTTCCTATATACTGCTCCAGGCTGAGTAATATTGCAGGGTTCAGCTCAGTTCCCCATTTCTCAAGTTGCCATGACTGTTGAGCAGATCCCAGAGGTGTAACAGTTCCCGGGTATCCTGAAAAGTATAGTCTCTAAAGCTTCCGAAAAGAGATCTGGATCTGTTCTGCCAGAAGCCATCCATATAATTGCAGGTAACATAGGGAAAGTGAGAGGGAGACCAGTAAGCAAATACATAATCCTGGGAGATAAGTTTGCGATGGCAAGCTCTAGTCTAATTAGAAGGGAGAGAGGGAGATGCTGCCATCTAATGTTAGCAAAGAACATTTACTTCAAGTAGGTGAGAGATATTGGTTCCAAAGAGACATAAACGTCAGAGAAAGGAGAAGGTGAAAATAGGCAGTGCTAGAGGAGATTAACAGAAAATGGCTCTGTGAACATGGAAAGACTTAGTTTCCAAAACCAAAGCCAACAGTGACTCAACTTTGGGTCCCATTTTACCCAAGACTGAGAAGATTTGGATATATAGCTCACTTTGGCCCATCTGTATTGGGCCACATTTTGTCCTGTGGGAATTAAACCCATGAGAATGTTCTTCTATGACATGGCACTTCATAAGAGCAAGATGGAGGAAATCGCAACTTGGGGGAACTGTTTTGGAAAGACATGATGCCATTCTAGTATTTTGCTGGCTGAGCTACTAAAGTTGCACAGCACATTTTGCAGACATTTTATTTCCTGAACTAGAACCCTCCCCTTCTTTTTCCTTTTAATTTCTGAGACATGTAATGAAGAGAGGCACCTTCCCATGCCCTTTGTTCTGCTTTGATGCTAGAACACTTCGAAAGCAACAGGAAAAGTCAGAGTACTTGCCCCACTAGTATAGCATCTCTCTCTAGAGAGATTTGAAAAGATCACTTGAAAAAATGTCAGTGTTATTTTCTAACTGAAGTTCATTGACAAAGAATATGAGGAAAATAAACCTGCCTTGTGGAAAATATTGTCAAGGGGACTGCATAGTATTCACCACTCTTAGAATCTCATTTTAGCTGTATTAACAGGATTTTGTGAAATCTTATAAAAGGAAAAATATTTGCCTTGTCCCTTTAGTGAAAATATATCTAGCTTAATGAGTACTTAAAAATACTCTGTTCTCTTGTAGCCATGTACCAGTGCCCCCTTCTGGATGATTCCTAATCCATTATGAGCCAGGGAAGTGACCTGTAGGGTTCCAACCACTGCTGTTTCTAAGGCCTTGTCTACACTATGAAATTAGGTCGAATTTATAGAAGTCGGTTTTGTAGAAAGTGTTTTTATACAGTCAATTGTGTGTGTCCCCACACAAATGCTCTAAGTGCATGTAGTCGGCGGAGTGCATCCACAGTACCGAGGCAACTGTTGACTTCCGGAGCATTGCACTGTGGGTAACTATCCCACAGTTCCCGCTGCCCATTTGAATTCTGGGTAGAAATCCCAATGCCTGATGGGGCTAAAACATTGTCACGGGTGGTTCTGTGTACATATCGTCAGGCCCCCCTTCCCTCCCTCCCTCCCTCTATGAAAGCAACGGCAGTCAATTGTTTCGCGCCTTTTTTCCTGGGTTACCCGTGCAGACATCATACCACGGCAAGCATGGAGCCCGCTCAGCTAACCGTCACTGTATGTCTCGTGGGTGCTGGCAGACGCGGTACTGCATTGCTACACAGCAGCAGTTTATTGCCTTTTGGCAGCAGACAGTGCAGTATGACTGGTAGCCGTCATCGACATAGTCCAGGGTGCTCTTTTAACCGACCTCAATGAGGTCGGGGTGCCTGGGCAAACATGGGAGTGACTCAGCCAGGTCATTTCCCTTTTAAGTTTCGTCTCATGGCGATTGAGTCCTACCGGCAGTCCTAGTGCATTGTCTTTTAATCAGCAGCCAGGAGAAGACGATGGCCAGCAGTCATACTGCACCGTCTTCTGCCGAGCACCCAGGAGACGACGATGGCTAGCGGTCGTACTGCACAGTCTGCTGCCAGCAAGATGTATAAAGATAGATGAAGTGGATCAAAACAAGAAATAGACCAGATTTGTTTTGTATTCATTTTCTCCTCCCTCCCTCTGTGAAATCAATGGCCTGCTAAACCCAGTTTTGAGTTCTATCCTTGAGGGGGGGCCATTCTGTTTCTCACAAAGCCACCCCCTTTGTTGATTTTAATTCCCTGTAAGCCAACCCTGTAAGCCATGTTGTCGGTCACCCCTCCCTGAGTCAGAGAAATGGCAAACAATCGTTTCGCGCCCTTTTCCCTGGATTGCCCGAACAGGAGCAGACGCCATAGCACAGCAAGCATGGAGCCTGTTCAGCTCACCACAGCAGTTATAACTATTGTAAACACCTCGCGCATTATTGTGCAGTTTATGCAGAACCAGCACCTGAAAAACCAGCTGAGGAGGCGACGGCAGCGCGATGATGAGGACATGAACACACTTTTCTCTAAAACTGCGTTCCCCCGCAATTTGGAGATCATGGTGTTAATGGGGCAGGCTAATGCCGTGGAACGCCAATTCTGGGCCCGGGAAACAAGCACAGAGTGGTGGGACTGCATAGTGTTGCAGGTCTGGGATGATTCCCAGTGGCTCTGAAACTTTCACATGCATAAGGGCACTTTCATGGAACTTTGTGACTTGCTTTCCCCTGCCCTGAAGCGCAAGAATACCAAAGTGAGAGCAGCTCTCACAGTTCACAAGCGAGTGACAATAGCCCTGTGGAAGCTTGCAACACCAGACAGCTACCGGTCAGTCGGTAATCAATTTGGAGTGGGCAAATCTACTGTGGGGGTTGCTGTGATGCAAGTAGCCAATGCAATCATTGAGCTGCTGCTATCAAAGGTAGTGACTCTGGGAAATGTGCAGGTCATACTAGATGGCTTTGCTGCAATGGGATTCCCTAACTGTGGTGGGGCTATAGACGGAACACATATCCCTATCTTGGGACTGGACCACCAGGGCAGCCAGTGCGTAAACCGCAAGGGGTACTTTTCCATGGTGTTGCGAGCACTGGTGGATCACAAGGGATGTTTCACCAACAACAACGTGGGATGGCCGGGAAAGATCCATGATGCTCGTGTGTTCAGGAACTCTGGTCTGTTTAAACGACTGCAGGAAGGGATTTACTTCCCAGACCAGAAAATAACTGTTGGGGATGTTGAAATGCCTATAGTAATCCTTGGGGACCCAGCCTACCCCTTAATGCCCTGGCTCATGAAGCCGTACACAGGCACCCTGGACAGTAGTCAGGAGTTGTTCAACTATAGGCTGAGCAAGTGCAGAATGGTGATAGAATGTGCATTTGGATATTTAAAGGGTCGCTAGTGCAGTTTACTGACTCGCTCAGACCTCAGCGAAACCAATACTCCTATTGTTATTGCTGCTTGCTGTGTGCTCCACAATCTCTGTGAGAGTAAGGGGGAGACGTTTATGGCAGGGTGGGAGGTTGAGGCAAATCACCTGGCCGCTGAATATGTGCAGCCAGATACCAGGGCAGTTAGAATAGCACAGCAGGAAGTGCTGCGCATCAGAGAAGCTTTGAAAACCAGTTTCATGACTGGCCAGGGTACTGTGTGACACTTCTGCTTGTTTCTCCTTGATGAAAACCCGCCCCCTTGGTTGCCTCTAAATTCCCTGTAAGCCACCCGCCCTCCCCCCTTCGATCACAGCTTGCTTGCAAAGGAAATAAAGTCACTATCATTTAAAAAACATGTATTCTTTATTAATTGATTATAAAAATAGGGAGATAACTCACAAGGTAGCCCGGGTGGGGTGTGGGAGGAGGGTAGGACGGAAGGAAAAGGCCACTTTAAAATTGGTTGAATGACAGCCTTCTGTTGCTGTGGGCTGTCCACTGGGTGGAGTGGTTGGGTGCCCGGTTCTTGGATGTCTGGGTGAGGAGGCTACGGAACTTGGGGAGGAGGGAGGGCGGTTAAGCAGGGGCTGCAGCGGCAGTCTGTGATCCTGCTGCCGTTCATGAACCTCCACCAGATGCCGGAGCATGTCCGTTTGATCCCGCAGTAGCCCCAGAGTTGCCTCATGCCTCCTCTGATCTTCCTGCCACCACCTCTCCTCATGTTCATTGGCCACTGTTCTGTACTCTGCTATTGTGTCCCTCCACACAGCTCTGTCAGTGCCGGACGACTGCATGAGCTCAGAGAACATGTCACCGCGCGTGCGGATTTTTTGCCACCTTATCTGAGATCGCCTTTGGGATGCAGGAGGGAGGCTTGAAACATTTGCAGCTGCTGGAGGAAAAAAAGGGAGTGAAGTATTTAAAAAGATACATTTTACAGAACAATGGCTATACTCTTTCACGGTAAACAACACTAGTCACATTACGTAGCACATGTGATTTTGGTACAAGGTCGCATTTTGCATCTTCTATTGAATGCCTGTGGCTTTGGTGTTAAAGATCACACACGCAGGGCCGGGCAACAGAATTCGGCTTGCAGGTGGCCATGGTAAGCCATAGTCTTTTGGCTTCTGCAACCTTCATAACAGCAGCGCCCTCCTTTCCCATACCAAGCAAACCCCATTAAGTTGGCCATTTAGTGCTGTGGTTTTCCTGTTAACGTGCAGCAGCGGAAACCAAACTGACCGCCTCCCCCCATCCAATTCTCTGGGATGATCGCTTTACCCCTCCCCCCACCGCCTGGCTGGCATCAGGGAAGATCCCTGCTAGCCAAACGTGAACAGCTCAGCGCCAATGCCCCTCCCTCTTCCCCCCTTCTTCCCCCCGCATGGCTAACTGTGGGGAGGATTTCTTTTCAGCCACAGGCAAACAACCCAGTAGGAACAGGCACCTCTGAATGTCCCCTTAATTAAATTCAACCACGTTACCATGAATGATACCACTCTCCTGAGGATAACACAGAGAGATAAAGAACGGATGTTGCTTGAATGCCAGCAAACACCGGGACCATATGCTGCCAGGCTTTGTCATGCAATGATACCAGATTACTTGCTATTAGCATGGTGTGGTAAAGTGTCCTACCATGGAGGACGGAATAAGGCTGCTTTCTCCAGAAACCTTCTGCAAAGGCTTTTAGAGTACCTCCAGGAGAGCTTCATGGGGATGTCCCTGGAGGATTTCCACTCCATCCCCACACACACTAACAGACTTTTCCAGTATCAGTACTGGCCACGAATGCATCTCAAGTCCTCAGGGCTACTTAATCATTAAAAAATGCTTGCTTTTATAACATGTATTATATTTTAAAAGGTACACTCACCAGAGGTCCCTTCTCCGGCTTCATTGGGTTGGGAGGGTATTTCAGTCAAGGTGATAAAAAGATCCTAGCTGTTGGGGAGAACGGTGTGCTGTGTGCTCTCCCCAATCTCGTCCTCCTCCTCCTTATCTTCCCCATCTGCAAAATCCTCAGCCACGGTGGAGAGTACCCCATCATTGGAGTCCACGGACAGGGGTGAGGTAGTGGTGGCGGCTCCCCCTAGAATTGCATGCAGCTCAGCGTAGAAGCGGCATGTCTGGGGCTCTGTCCCGGAGCGTCCGTTTGATTCTTTGGTTTTCTGGTATGCTTGTCTGAGCTCCTTAAGTTTCACTCAGCACTGTGTTGCATCCTTGCTGTACCCTCTGTCCCTCATGGCCTCTGAGATTTTTTTGAAATGTTTTGGCATTTCGTATTTTGGAACATAGTTCTGATAGCACAAATTCCTCTCCCCATACAGTGATCAGATCCAGTACCTCCTGTTCCGTCCATGCTGGAGCTCTTTTTCAATTCTGGGACTGCATCGTGACCTGTGCTGATGAGCTCTGCATGGTCACCTGTGCTGATGAGCTCGCCTGGCCAAACAGGAAATGAGATTCAAAAGTTCCCAGGGCTTTTCCTGTACACCTGGCCAGTGCATCCGGGTTCAAAGTGCTGTCCAGAGTGGTCACAATGGTGCACTGTGGGATAGCTCCTGGAGGCCAATACCTTTGAATTGCGTCCACACTAACCCTAATTCGAAACGGCGATGTCGATTTCAGTGCTAATCTCCTCATTGGGGAAGAGTACAGAAATCGGTTTTAAGAGTCCTTTATGTAGAAAAAATGGCTTAATTGTGTGGACGGGTGCAGGGTTAATTCGGATTTAACGCTGCTAAATCCGACATAAACTCGTAGTGTAGACCAGGCCTAATGCAGTTAACTACATCTACAACTGTAGACAATGTCAGTTTTAGTTGTTGTCTACAGCTTCAAGCAAGTGTTTTGGTTTTGTATCTTTCAGCTAGAATACCTGGAGAACAATCTCATTCCTGTCTTTGAAGAAAGCAGGTAGGTAGTTCAGTGGAGCAATTGATCTCTAAAAGTTTTGTTCAAAGGGATAACTGTCATAGATTTTATCCAGCATATTTTGTTAGGGATCAGCAAACCAGTTGAGATATAAGATGATCCATCCAAAACCTTTGCTTATGACCACGACCTCTAACTGTGATTCAAAAAAGTTTGTGTGGCTCGAAAGCTTCTCTCTCTCACCAACAGAAGTTGGCCCAATGAAAGTTATTACCTCATCCACCTTGTCTCTCTGTTTTCCACTTCTCATTTTTGGGCTGTTCTGTGCAATTGAAACTAGAAGTCGCAAAATACTGTGTGAAATCCTGCTCTTGGGAGATTTTCATCCTCATTTTGTAAAAAGTCAATTGGTTTGGATAAACTTCACCGAGCATCCAAATGTTCATATGCTTGTTGAAACCCGTCAGATATGTTGACAGATAGCCACTACCAGTTTCTAGCATGGAAAATCTGGTGAGAGAGGTAAATTAACACGTTTAGGTATACAGCTACAATTTACAAAACAAATCACTAGCAACAGTTTTGTATTTTCAGGGTGTGATGAATTTATTCTAATGATGAAATACTTGTAACTTGACAGCCTCCTGGGGAGTTATGATAGCTATATGTTTGTGGAACAACCAGAGTTTGAATTTCATTTTCTTCAGCTTGATCATGCAGTTTAATCTCTTACTCTTAATAAAATTTGCCTTTTCTCTTTCCAGATTCAAACTTTGCTTTTTCTATTTACAGATTCAAGAGCTATTATCCAGACAATATAAAAACAAAAGTTTTTCAGCCTCAAATTCTCACAGGTCTTATCACTGCCTGGATTTCTGATCGGGTAGAAGTGATGTCCTCTGAAATTTTCTGGCAAGGTATGTCTGCCCAAGAAAGATATGCTGTGTTGTCTCTTTACAACTCAAGTAGCCAGTAATAAAGATTTCAGCCTTAACAAATTTAACTTAAACAAGTGTTTCAAAACCCTATAATGTAACCATGAAAGAAGATTTGCAGAATTGGTCCTTGGAATTGCTGCTTCTCAGAAGATGAAGAAACAGCACCTTGCAAGATCCTGTTATTTTGCCAACTTTGAGGTTGTTGTAAGAGGTATTTTCATCACGTGTGGTGTATATGAGGCACAAATCTTTAAGACTCATGTTTTAAAGATTCAGATAGTCTGTGGTCAAGACAGTGCTTTTTCCTGACCCACTGACAAGAAGAGAACAGTAGTGTGATTGTGCAAAGGTCACTATCCCCAGTGTACTAATGCACAAGGATCTCTAACCCTGCTTCAGTGACATGGAGAGGTGGGTGTGCAATGGACATCAGTGCTGGTGTACAAGTGTGTCAGGGTCACTCCTTTCCACACAGTGCCCTTGAGGTGCCATTGTGCAATGGCTACCAGCCCCAGAGCGGTGATCTGGAGTCCTGGAGTGTGCAAAAGTCACCGGGGTCATGCAAAACCCTACGACCCCAGTGCAGAGCAGCCTCCTGTGCCAGGGTGGAGCAGGTAATCCTGTAATTTGCTATCTAGTCCCTTTGCATTCTATAAAATTCAGTAACTTAAAGGACTGGGTTCAAATTACATAATATTTCATCATACCAGATTTTGTATTACGTTCAGTCTTAAAAGGGCAATACATATATATTTTTGCTTCACAAACATGATCAAGAACGAGAAGAACACGGAGTTATATTTACACAATTGTGGTGTACTTCTGAAGTGTTTTCCCTGATTGCACCATTCCTGTGATAATCTGTGTGACGGGTTGGATCACAGAAACCCCCTTGGGACTGCCACCTGATGTGCCCAGACTACTTCTGCCACTGCTTTCCCTGCCAGCTTGAGACTCCAGCACCCTGTCTTGTTGAGCCGGACATGCCAATCTGCTCCAACACAGATGCACTGTCTGAACCACGTGCTCCAAAGCTGCAGACTTACCTGAAAGCAACTTAAGAAGTGTACCTGCCTTTAACATTCAGAAGCCCAACTCCCAATGGGGTCCAAACCCCAAATAAATCCATTTTACCATGTATAAAGCTTATACAGGGTAAACTCATAAATTGTTCGCCCTCCATAATACAGAGATATGCACAGCTGTTTGCCCCCCAGGTATTAATACATACTCTGGGTTAATTAATCAGTAAAAAGTAATTTTATTAAATACAGAAAGTAGCATTTAAGTGGTTCCAAGTAGTAACAGACAGAACAAAGTGAATTACCAAGCAAAACAAAATAAAACCCGCAAATCTATGCTAATACAGTAAGAAGCTGAATACAGATAAAATCTCACCCTCAGAGATGTTCCAATAAGCCTTTTTTTACAGACTAGCCTCCTTTTAGTCTGGGTCCAGCAAGCACTCACACCCCCTGTAGTTATTGTCCTTTGTTCCAGTTTCTTTCAGGTATCCTGGTGGGTGGAGAGGTTCTCTCTTGAGCAAGCTGAAGACAAAATGGAGGGGTCTCCCAGGGGTTTAAATAGACTTTTCCTTGTGGGTGGAGACCCCCTCCTCTCTCCTATGCAAAGTCCAGCTCCAAGATGGAGTTTTGGAGTCACATGGGCAAAGTCACCTATCCATGCATGACTCAGAACTTATAGGTGGCAGCCATGGTTCACATGCTTCCTTGAACGTCCTCAGGTAAACTTATGTGGATTGGAGCATTCCAAGATCCATTGTTCATTAAGTGCTTCTTGTTTGGGCATTTAACTTGCATATTCCTTTCTCAAGAAGCTGACCAAATGCTTACAAAGGCTACTTAAAAATCAAGCCAGTACACACCCAATATTCATAACTTCGAACACAAAAATGACACATGCGTACAAATAGGATTAATAGATTCAATAGATCATAACCTTCACAGAGATATGTTCCATGGCATATGTAGCATAAAACATATTCCAGTCATGTCATATATTTATATATATATATACACACACACACATTCATAAGCATATTTCCATAAAGCCTTACGGGGGGCACCGTCACAATCAGTTACAGAAGTCAAGTGCCGTTTTAAGACCAATCTGAGGCAGCATGTGGTGTGGATGGAGAAAACTTAAAGTTTACTTCAAATAATATCATCCAGAACACTGGCTTTTGCACTAGTGCAGCAGGGCTGTGTGTTGAACACTGTGTCAAAGCATTCCCAGGCTGCAGATGTTAGCAAGATAGAACTATACAGGAAGCCCAGTGTACTTCAGGATGTGTGTGTGGTGTGGGGGGAGGCGGGGGAAAATCAAACAAGCTTGAAAACATGTTGTTTCAAGACTCCATGCATATTACAACATGCAGGGTTGCCTAATATTATTTCAGGTTCAAAAGGAACTAAGGCAGATCTGCGCATGTGCCAGCTTGAGAAATACAGGTCGTTGTTAGCGGCTGTGGTTTATAATGAGTAGGAAAGACGAGTGTTATGAAATATCATTAGCCAGATTTAAAGTTAGCACAGTCATGTCAGACTATTAGAGGGCATCTGTGCAGAATGTTTGGTTAACACTAATAGTTTTCAGTCTTAGCAACCCCAAACATTCAAAACTCATGAATCAGCTCCCCTCAAATCCCCCCCTAAAATTAGCTTCAGAACGCATGATTTTTTTTTTAATTTCAGGTATTGATTTGCCGTCTGGTTTTTGAGCACTCAGGTCACATTTTCAAGTTTTTCTCTGCAACTGTGAAAGCTAAAAACATTCTTATTTAATGAAAACAGAGATCCTCACATAATCACTTTACTTAAAGCTTGAAGGAAAACATGAAGTATCACAAGAGTCCTGGTAAAATTACGAGAGTTGGTGACACTGAGGTGTACTGGTACACATGCTGAATATCAGATCAGTGACAAGTACCTACATCTTAGCTGCCATTAGAGTTAAATTGGCCATTCAGTGAGGTTTGTTGATTCACAAGCTGATATACCTCTCGATTCAGTCCCATTCCTACCTCTCTTTCAATGAACTCCTTGGCGAGGATTATAAAATTAAAGCTAATCAACATTTTTCAAAATTTGAAAATTTGGATGAAAAAATTCATGATGTTTCCATGCAAATTTTACTTTGTGAAAACGTTGTCCTGTTTTGGACCAGCTGTTTCAAAAAAAATTCAAAAAAATTGAATCGCTATTTTAATATTCAATAAAAAAGGGAAAATGGATCATTTGTCAACTAACACTAAAATAATAGTCCTCTCCCCATCTCAGATCCATAATAAATATATATGTTTGTTATGTACTGTACACTTTCAACATTCACTTTATTCCCCCACCACCCAGCAGCACTACACAAAGGTAACTTTGAACTCACTGTCTTTTTTCTGTTCTTGTACTCTGGAAAAATGGACATTTTGCATCAAATATGGCCATGTTTGTTTTGAAAAAAACATTCTGTTTTTTGATGTTTTGTAAATTCTTATTCATCATTCTGCAAGTTTATCACTGATCAGATAAAACGCATTCCTCTTTCCTAGTTTATACACTGTATCTTTCTGTGTCTCAGCGGGACACAGCTGGTACCCATCTGTTTGGGCAAAATGATGCTAATGATGTTATTTGGCTAGTTAGCTCTATTTTTAGAAACGTTCTCAGCCTTCCTCTCTCATCTCCCACATCAGTTACTGTTCCCTTCAGTAATGCCAGACTTTCTTGAATTGTGTCTCAAATACATCCCCAAATGAAAATAATTCCAGCTTACAAAGCAACTCATTGCAATCAATCCAAATAAGTTACAGTTCATTCTTTTAGTCAAGTCTCACACCATCAGTACAACCATTTGTGAATTAATATAATAGCACAATCTTTAATGCATTAACTGTATAACTCTTAAAAAAAATAAGCATGAGCCCAAACCAAAATACCAGGCCTGGACAACCCCAAATTTAAGAGGTGCTGGAGTCTATTCTTGAAACTAAATTACATAGTTTGGTACTCTCTCTAGTCAAAGTGAAAACTGAGAGCAGAGCATCCCAAAACTAGCCCTTTCCACACCCAGATCCAAAGTTTACAGTTCAAACCCATCTGTAGTCGTGGTGTTTAAAGAATTCACACATACTATTTTGGATGTGCCTAAGTTCCCAGAAGGGATTTATAAATGGCATGGATATCATTACCTAGGTGGGACGGAGCCCCCCATAAGGCTTTATGGAAATATACTTATGAATGTATATATGACATAACTAGAATGTGTTATGCTATTTATGCCATGTAACATATCTCTGTCAAGGTTATGATCTATTGAATCTATTAATCCTATTTGTATGCATGTATCATTTTTGTATTCAAAGTTATGAATATTGGCTGCACACTTGTTTGATTCTGAGTAGGTTTTAGTGAAGCAGTTGGTCAGCTTCCTGAGAAAAGACTATTCTCAGTAAGTGCGCAATCAAGAAGCCCTTAAGCCAACACTGAACTTGGAGATGACAATCCACATCTGGGCTTTCCCAGGAATGTGGCTTGGCTGGTAAGGAACTCAGTCATGAATGGACATGTGACTTGCCCAGGTGACTCCAAAATTCCATTTTGTAGCTGGACTTTACATAGGAGAGAGGAGGGGTTCTCCACCCACAAGGAAAAGTCTATTTAAACCCCTGGGAGACCCCTCCATTTTGTCTTCAGCTTGCTCAAGAGAGAGCCTCTCCACCCACCAGGATACCTGAAAGAAACTGAAGCAAAGGACAGTAACTACAGGGGTGTGAGTGCTTGCTGGGGACCCAGACTAGAAGAAGGCTAGTCTGTAAAAGAGGCTTATTGGAACATCTCTGAGGGTGAAATTTTTTCTGTATTCAGCTTCTTACTGTATTAGCATAGATTTGCGGGTTTTATTTTGTTTTGCTTGGTAATTCACTTTGTTCTGTCTGTTACTACTTGGAACCACTTAAATGCTACTTTCTGTATTTAATAAAATTACTTTTTACTGATTAATTAACCCAGAGTATGTATTAATACCTGGGGGGCAAACAGCTCTGCATATCTCTCTATCAGTGTTATAGAGGGCGAACAATTTATGAGTTCGCCCTGTATAAGCTTTATACAGGGTAAAACGGATTTATTTAGGGTTTGGACCCCATTGAGAATTGGGCATCTGAGTGTTAAAGACAGGAACACTTTTGTAAGCTGCTTTCAGTTAAGCCTACAGCTGTTAGGGGACGTGGTTCAGACCTGGGTCTGGGTTTGCAGCAGGCTAGCGGGTCTGGCTCAAACCAGGCAGGGCACTGAAGTCCTAAGCTGCCAGGGCAGGAAAGCAGGGGCAGAAGTAGTCTGGGCACATCAGGTGGCATCTCCCAGGGGGTTTCTGTGATCCAACCCGTTACACAAGGATATTTAAATTGTTTCTAAGATATAACAAAAAGAAACAGACATGAACCAGAGATAAGCAGCTGTAATTACCTTCCAATAAAGCAATTGTAAGGGGACTGTTGCCCCCTTACTAACATTCAGTGGGGGTGTTTCAGTTGCTAGCTCCCAGTACTAAAAGGGGGAAGGGTCGATGGAGAATCAGCATCCTGAGACTGACAGCCCCCAGGAACAATGGGGAGAGGCCAATGCTCCAGGTCAGCCTGAATGACAGAGCGGGCAGGCTAATCAGGGAGTCAGGAGGCCCCGTCCTCCATGTGAGCTGGATTTGCCTGGGTCAGACAGAGTGGGGCCGAGCTAAGGGGAAAGCAGGGGCCCAAGCTAAGCTGGGGAGCAGAGCTGTGCCAGATCCAGAGGGACCAGAAAAGCAGCCCAGAGAGAGCAGACCCTGTCCTGGGAGCAGAGCTGCAGCCCCAAAGCCAGAGGCACAGCCCAGAGAGAGCAGACTTGCTCTGGGAGGAGAGCTGCAGCAACCAGAGCCAGAGGGGCCAGAAAAGCAGCCCAGGAAGCAGGTCAGTGCTGGGAGCAGAGTCACAGAAGCAGCCTGCAAAGCAGACCTGTTCTGGGAGCAGAGCTGCAGCAATCAGAGGCAGAGGGGCCAAAGAAGCAGCCCAGGGAGCTGGAGGCAGAGCAGCAGCAGTGCAGAAACAGAGTGGTGGAACTGGGGCTGGAGCAGTCCGGAGCTGGGTGCGGTGAGCAGCTGGGGAGAGCGAGGGGGACCCTGGGCAGCGGGCCCAGCACAGGGAGACACCTCAGCCAAGGAGCTCTGCAGGCCAGGCTTGGATCGTAACCCCGACAGGGCGGGGGTGACACTGGGCAGAAGGGTCCTACCACTCAGAGCCTGAGAGCGTGTGGCCACCGCCAGAGCAAGTGTCCAACCCACAGCATCCCTGCAGCACAGCCAGGGCCTCAGAAGGAGGCCTGGGACTTACCAGGAACAGACTGTGAACTGCCCTGACATTCCAGAGACACTGTTTGTGATGTTCCCTGCCACAGAACGGGTTGATGTGTTTCCTTTAACCTTTCCCATTTTTCCTTATTCTTTTTAAAATAATTGTTGATTAAATAACTTGCATTTGCTTTAACTTGTATGTAATGGTCAGTGGGTCAGAGAAGTGCCCAGTGCAGAGAGAATACCCCGGAGTGGGGACACCCTAGCCCCTGTCCTAGGTGACCACAGCAGGGTTGGGGGTCGAGCCCCCCAGGAATCCTGGGCCCAGCCTTGTTGGGGTTACGAGGACTCTGCCAGACAGGAGAGTGGAAGGGGAGTCCTCAAGGGCAGGGAGGCCACTGGGTAAAGGAAGTGGGAGCGAGGACTCAGATCCTTTCGCTAGTCCACTTCACTGAGGTAGTGCAGAAGCCAGGAAAGTTCCCCACAAGAGCGGGACTGTTCCCCCGCTTACACAATCACAGAACTAAATAGATACAAAGTGCGACTGGGCTGAGTTATTCAAATATAAATTCACATTATTTTAAGAGTAACACAAATGTTCACTTGTAAAATATTAAAGAATTATCTAACATGCAGGTATTATAGTTGATGGACAGAAGCTCAGTGGAGAGATACAATGGTAGTGCCTGCAACCATCTTAATCAGAGTATAAAACATTTGTTCAAGAAGCCTTATCCACTTGAGCATAATAAAATAGAATAGACCAGGGGCAGGCAACCTATGGCAAGTGGGCCAAAGGCGGCACACGAGCTGATTTTCAGTGGCACTCACACTGCCCGGGTCCTGGCCACCGTCTGGGGGGTTCTGCGCTTTAATTTAATTTTAAATGAAGCTTCTTAAACATTTTAAAAATCTTATTTACTTTACATACAACAATAGTTTAGTTCTATATTATAGACATAGAAAAAGACTTTCTAAAAACGTTAAAATGTATTACTGGCACGCGAAACCTTAAATTAGAGTGACTAAATGAAGACTCGGCACACCGCTTCTGAAAGGTTGCCGACCCCTGGAATAGACTATAAAACTTCCAGGCCAAGTGATGAAGGGATACAACCACTACCACTCTGAACTCCAAACACTCTCCCAATCAGAAGGGGGATAAGCACATTTTAAAAACAGGCACTGTAGGGTTAAAAGATGTCCTGCCAGCAGACAAATGCATCAAATCTGGGAAAGTTCTAGAACAACTGCTGCTGCTGAGGTAGATCAAACAAGGTGTTGACCTGACATTACTTATCATCTAGCTGAAGTAGTTTAGGGTGCTTGTGCATATAGCATGGTCATGTTTTTGGAACACAGTCCTCACAAAGATCCCATCAATTGCTTCCTAGATACCAAGCTGGCAGGCAGTGCTTAATTTGTACCAGGGCTGAGCCCCGACACCTCTAGGCTTGGCAGTTCATAGTCCCAGCACCTCTGGGATTGCTGCATCAATTATGAATGTAAAAAAATTGCTTGAGCCCTGGCACCTCTTTCATTACAAATTAAGCACTGCTGATAGGGCATTATACATACCTTAGTATTTTGGAGGGGACTGTGGACCAAAAGAAGCAAGGTAGCTTCTTCTCATGTCCCTCTTAAAAGTATTCTTCAGTACTTGCCTCCTGCAGCCAATCCCAAGTCCTCTTCCCCGCTCACCTGTCAATGTGGTAGCTTGAAATATTCCTACACACACACGTCAGAGGGAGACTATTTGGGTCTCGTCCGTGAATTACAGATGAGTTTATATGGCAGAAGTTGTGATTCACAGTTCTGATTTCCTCAGCATATTGCATATGTTATTTATATTTTTGCCTCCATATGCATATGAGAAAGTATAGGAATACTGTAGCTGCGTAAGGTGCCTGAGTTACAACTGCTGTAGGGACAATGTATTTTCCTAAGTTTTTAAAAAATTTTTTAAACTGAAAAAAATCATCCTGGTAGAACCATATTGACCCCCACATTGGTCAACAGCAGGGTTGGAATCTCTAGATCCACAGCCCAGTCCTCTACCACTTGACAGAGTAACTGTAGCAGTAAAAGGCTATGTGGCATTTCCACTATAGAAGGACAGAGAGATGTACTTTGCCAGGACATTTCACAGCTCTTCCTAGACAGTAGAGGAATGTTGAGACTCAGAAATAATGGGTTCTATTCTGGGTTCTGGAGGTGAGTGTCCTCCTCTAGTGCTTACAGACCTTTCTGCCCCTCTCCTTCCCCAACCTCTCCCTGATCACTTCTGCTTCTATCCTCCCTTCTCTAGCTCCTGCCCCTGTTTTGTCCCCCACCTCTGCTGTCCCCTTCCCTGGCTTCTGCCCCAACATTCCCTCACCTCCGACTCCCATCTTCCCCACTCCATGGCTCCTACCTTTCTTCCTTCCAGTATACCTATTCTCCCCCCAACCCCAGTCATCTGCTCCCCTGTCTCTCTCCCTCCCAGGACCTGCTCATGACCCCCCTTCCAGGTTCTATCTCCCTCTCCTCCTTTGCTCCATACCTTGTTCCTCACTCCACTGTATTCAAGTCAGGCTTCTTCCGCCAACTCCTTGCTGCCTGGGTGCCAGCAGGGGGAGCATTGAGAGTGCAGGTGACAAACTCCCTGCTGTTGGTTTTGGCGGCCAGGGCAGAAAATGAGTAAAACAGAAAAACACACAGCAATATGGTAACACTGGGGTGACTACCCTGCTTGCCTGCCCCTAGAACCGGACCTGGCAACCATGACCCCCGCTTGGATCATCCAGAGGGAGTAACTGAAGGGGAGGTCCTGCTCAGCTCCTGCAACCCAAGGCTCGAGCATGCTCAGTCGCTCTGAGGGGTGGTGCACAGGAGGTAGGCGGGGATGCAACATGCTCAGTGCAGAAGTCATCTTTGGGGAATTTATCTGCCAAACGCTAACAAGTCTCCACTGAGCATGTGCGAATGGCAATTTTTCAGCCTTATAACCTGGCTAAATTTGAAGGAGGGAAGGAAGAATGTGTTAAGCTCCACTAGGGAGAGCTACCTTTTCCTTAGAGCGATGCTTTATGGCTCATGTTTTGTAAGAGAAGAGCTTCTGGATACCCTTCTTGCCAACATCCAGTTGTCTCAGATTGTGGGGCAAGGTCAGTCCCAGAAAGGTAATTGTCCGGTAACAAATGTTCATTTCCCCAAAAGGCAGTATGATGGTGGTGGTGGAGGTATTGCCACTGTTGTGGAAAACGAGTCACACCATCTGTTTGGTTCAAACAGTCTGAGGTCTTTTATTGAATACAAGCATGCAGGGAGAAAGAGACAGAGATGGTCACATGCAGGTGTCATCCTGGTCTCTCTCTGTCCTGCACCTATAATACCAGTCTTATATAGTTTTTTTTACATCCAAGTCAATTGATACATTTCCTTAATTTCTTTATTACTCAAGCATTGTTAATAAGGCCTTATAAGGAGCTAAAATAAATAGTTTCATAATTAGCACTGTGCTGACGCACTTCGTTATTATCAAGATCTGCGGTTTGCTTGTGGCAGTTTTGTCTAGGGGCTTTTGCAGGTTTGGGGGGGGTTGCATATAATGGACAGCTAGGGACTTGAGCTAGGCTAGAGGTTGGCCTAGTTCGTTATCTGGGTCAAAATACAATGGTCCAGCTTAAGCTAAGTCTTACAGGATGCAGGCCTCTGTAGGCCTCTTGCATTACCGCTCTTGCCTATGCTGCATATAGTGCGTAGATCTTGTCACAGAGTGGGATGGGGTCAGATCAACAATACTTTCCCCCACACCACCTTGGAGACATAATACGCCCTTTGCCCTGACTGCAGCAGGAGCCCCTTTCTGTCTCTGGAGCTTGGAGTTGTACCCTTTAGAGCAGTGTCTATGCTGGGGATTTTTCTATTAGTGTGTAGCTACCAGTATTTCAGGCTGGGGTACCACACCAGTCCAAGCACTGTATTGTACTGGCGTAGCAGTTCTACACTGCAGTTTATACGAATATCCCCAATATGGAGATCAAACCAATTTTGTCTGATCTGGAAATTCATGCACATAATATTTTAGCTGCATGAATGTGTGTATACTGCAAATGATGATATTCTGAACAGGTTGAATTGAAAACCTGTTTCTAACCCGTTGAACTGTTTGCAAATCAAACCAATTTTTACACTATATGACCAGCTCTAGTTTTCACTTACATATCCAAATCTTCTGAGCTGACTGGCGTCCTGACTAATGCAATTGTGTAAGAGAATTCTGAACCACTAACTCTGAACTCAGCTGGCTGTGTTGACTCTTATTCCCCAACCACTGCGTGCATAAAGACCCACATAAGTTCCTTTTGGATTTGAAATACTATTAAGCAAGCATATGTTGCAAGGTCTATCAAACTACAAAAAAAAATAACTCCCATGAGGAGGTGACAAACAATGAAGAGCATGCAGCTTCCAATAAAGTCTTTGTCTAACATCTGTCAGCAGGATGTGCTTTCCTAGCATGCAGAGCAAAAGCCTTGTATGAATTTTGTGCAATAAAGAATTAGAGGCTGTGAGTGGCTCTCACACGATTGTGGGTCTTCCTGGGGCAGCAAGACCAAGACCAAATTCTTCCAACCATCCAAGCCACTGTAATGTTAAAAAAATGTTTTAAAAAATGTACAGTTCTGTACAAAGTTGACACAATTAAATGACAATGTTGAGGATGTAAATGCTGAAAATCAGGACATTCACTTACAGTTCTCACAGCATCATATGTGTTTAGACTGAATGCTTTAGTATGGTGGATCCCTGACTGGTCCATGGAGCTGTTAGTGGTCCATGCCACCTATGGAGATGAAAGCCCTTTTGTGAGACTTGGGAGGTGGCGGGAGGAGGGAGGGAGTATATATGCATGGCCTGGGAAAACTTAGGAGGTGGTTGAGATTCCATTCTAAATGTTGGGGGTGGGGGGGAGGAAGGATATTAGTAGGGAGGGAGTCACAGTTGTGGAACGAGAGAGGCAGACGCTGTGATTACTTCACTGCCATAACTCTCCTTAGAGTTGTAATGCCAAGGGTTATTATTTTTAAAGTTCTAAGAGTTTTGCTATTTAGTCCCTACAAAAAAGACTTCTGAGAAAATAGATGTCTCTTTTCCATATCTAGTGAAGCCTGGCATTAGAATGCCTAGTCAATACAAATGAACCACATTCATGCCAAATGATGGCTGAGATTTTAAATGTATAATGTCAGTAATCAATTATTAAGAAAGATTGAAGCTTGCCCTGTTGTTTGTGTAGTGAATGAGGCTGTTGTCTGTGGGACCGAAGAAGTTGCAAAGCTGGAAGGCATATAACAGAGGCTGGGAACTACAGGAAGGGAAAAGATGATCTCATGGTTAAACTAACTGAATATGATGTCCCTAGAGAATTGGAGTTTATCCCTGCTTCTGCCACAGAATTCCAGTGTGATGTTTGGCAAGTCACAAATTAAATTTTTCATAAATTTGTCACTTTCTACTTCTCATTTTCTGGGTACTCAACTTGAGACACCCACTGTCTGATTCGCAGAAGTGCTAAGCACTCAGAACTGCAACTGGGACTGCTGTTGTAAATATATAAAGTGCTAAAAAATGCTAATTACTCTGAAAAATTCCATCCTGGGCTTCTCAGATTGGGCACTCAAAATGAGTGGATACTTCAGATAATTTTGGCTTTAATCTCTGTGCCTCAGTTTTCCTTGTGTAAAATGGGGAAGATAATGAGAATTGGCCTGGAAAAATCTAGAACATGATTTTCCAACAGAAAATACAGTTTCTGCCGAAACTGAAATTTTCTGCAGGAAAATCTATTTTGCCAAAACATTTTGAAAATTGAAATTAAATATTTAGTTTCAGGTCAGTTTAACCCACATGGGAATATTTTGTTTTGTTGTACTGATCTGATACATTTAATTTCAAATCAGTTCAATAAAACGTTTACACGTTCCAATTTCAGCTCACTGCCTCATGGAAGTTATAGTTTGGGTCCCCATTCTCTCCTCTGGGCCCAAGCTCCCTGGAGGACTACATCTCCCAAAAAGTCTCCATCAGACCAAGCTCTGAGTGGTACATCATGGGAGTCACATGACCCTGGGTGCATCATGGGACATGTAGTCCAGCCTGAGAGCCTGGCCCATAAGGGATCTGGGGGTGTATCAAGCTACTATTACCATGAAGCAATGTGGCACAATGGGAAAATGCAGTTTACTGTTGAAGTGACTCGAAAGAAGGGTCAGTTAGGGTCATTTCAAACAAACATACATTTGGATTTTGGAAAAGTTGACATTTTTATTGCCATTGCAAATGCTGAAACATTTTGTTTCAACAGTTCCAAATAGATGGTTTTTTTCCAGAATCTCCATTCTGTGAAAAATTTCAACTGTCTCCCCCATAAGTTGAGCCCCATTGTGCAAGACCAATGGCCGTCAACCATTCCAGACTACTGTACCCCTTTCAGGTGTACTCCCAAATTTCATCTCACTTAAAATCTACTTGCTTACAAAATCAGACATAAAAATACAAAAGTGTCACAGCACGCTATTAGTGATAAATTGCTTACTTTCTCCTTTTTACCATATAAAATATGGTTTATAAAATAAATCATTTGGAATATATATATATTGCACTTTCATGTCAGTATATAGTATATAGAGCAGTACAAGCAAGTCATTTTCTGTATGACACTTTAGTTTGTACTGATTTTACTAATTACTTTTATGTAGCCTATTGTAAAACTAGGCAAATATCTAGATGAGTTGATGTACCCCTCCCCTCAAAGACCTCTGTGTACCCCCAGAGGTATGCATATCCCTGGTTGAGAACCACTGTGCTAGATATCATAGAATATCAGGGTTGGAAGGGACCTCAGGTGGTCAACTAGTCCAACCCCCTGCTCAAAGCAGGGCCAACACCAACTAAATCATCCCAGCCAGGGCTTTGTCAAGCCTGACCTTAAAAACCTCAAAGGAAGGAGATTCCACCACCTCCCTAGGTAACCCATTCCAGTGCTTCACCAGCTTCCTAGTGAAAAAGTTTTTCCTAATATCCAACTAAATCTCCCCCACTGCAACTTGAGACCATTACTCCTTGTTCTGTCATCTGATACCACTGAGAATAGTCTAGATCCATTCTGTTTGGAACCTCCTTTCAGGTAGTTGAAGGCAGCTATCAAATCCCCCCTCATTCTTCTCTTCCACAGACTAAATAATCCCAGTTCCCTCAGCCTCTCTTCATAAGTCATGTGCTCCAGCCCCCTAATCATTGTTGTTGCCCTCTGCTGGACTCTTTCCAATTTTTCCACATCCTTCTTGTAATGTGGGGTCCAAAACTGGACACAGTACTCCAGATGAGGCCTCACCAATGCCGAATAGAGGGGAACGATCACGTCCCTCGATCTGCTGGCAATGCTCCTATTTATACAACCCAAAATGCCATTAGCTTCTTGGCAACAAGGTCATGCAAACATAATAAATGACAGCCCCTGCACCAAAAAGCGTACAATCTTGACAAGTGTATTGAGACACTAAAAATCCATGCAGTGGATGCAGCTTCATAGCAACCCTGATATGAACAACTTCTGGTTACTAGGAATATTTTGCTGGGAACCAATCGTGTCTTTTTGGCTTTAATGTCGGACATTGGCACCGGCACGCCACTTATTGAGAACTCTTTTTGGAAGAAAGGCCCTGGCCACAGACAGATTTGCGAGGCTGCAACCAGGGGAGGAAGCTCTGGGACATGCTTTCCCTAGCTGCAGTCCTTCAAACCCACCTGCAGCAGATGCTGGCATGTCCCAGAGCTTCCTCCCCTGGCTACATCCAGGGACCACACAGAAGGTAAGGACTGAGGGGCCCACATCCCCACTGACAAGGGGAGCCCCTGCCGGAGTCCTGTGCTGCAGGCTGAGAGGGGAGGTTATGGGCATGACAGCAGTAGGAAGGGTATGCTGGGCTTTGTGGAGCTGCATGGTACCTCCCCCCACAGCTGCCCTGTCCACAGGCAGGTTTGCAGGGCTGAAGCAGGAAAGTCACATCCCAGGGCCTCCTTCCCTGGCTGCAGCCCCACAAACCTGCCTTCCACTTATTGGCAACTGCTGGATAAAGGCAACTTTTTGCTGGCAACTGAGGAGTTGCAAATAAGCGGAAACTACTGTATTATAATCCACGGGCCATTAAGTCAGTGCCAAAATAGGGGCTAGAACCCAATTTCCCCAGTCATTTGCTCTAGCCACTGCACATCCCAGGTCTAGTTTTCTACTGCTTTGCCCCTAACATGGGCACTTACATCTGGGAAAAGAGGAAGTAAATTGCTACCAAATGACAGTTAGTACAGTAAAAGTTGTTTTATCCAGCATGTTGGGGGGTGGGAGGTACCAGTAAGTGAAGAATGCCGGTTAACTAAGAGGAAGGGAGTTTGGGTGCAGGAGGGAGCTCTGCATGCTGTTCCCATGCTGCCCCAAGTGCTAGCTCTGCATCTCCCATTGGCCGGGAACCACGGCCAATAGGAGTTGTGGGGGCGGTGCCTGTGGACAGAGGCAGTACGCAGAGCTGCCTGCTATGCCTCTGCCTAGGAGCAGCTGGGACAGGTCGCTGCTTGCGGGGAGCTGCCCGCCCCCGGATCCAGCACCCTGCACCCCAACCCGCTGCCCCATCCTGCACCCAAACTCCTTCCCAGAGCCTGTGCTCCATACCCTCTTCCGCACCCCAACCCCCTGCAGGCCCCATGCCAACCAGACTATAAACGGAATTTCAATGAAGATCAGAAATGCTGGTTTATAAAGCTGTCCGGTTGGTGAAGTGCTGGATAAAACAGCTTTTACTGTATTTTATACACCCTTGGCACTACTGAAAGGATGCAAGGCATAGTGAATCAGGCCCTCTGCCTTAACTAGCACTTGGTATATTATAAATAAGGCTCCAGTTTAGCAAGATTTGTAAGCAAGTGGCTACGTTCAAGCATGTAAGTAATTCTATTGAAGTAAATGGTTCTGCTCACCTCATTAAAGTTAGACATGGACTTAAGTACCTTGCTGAATTGGGGTTTCAATCATGAGCCAGTGATCAGTTGTGTGATCTTGGACAAGGGAGGGCATGGATCAGCGTTCACGTCTCACTCCCTGTCAGTACCCAGGCTGGGCCGGGCAAGCTAATGTTCCAACCAGTGGACCAAATACCATGATGAATCCTGGTCACGTGCTACCTGCAGCACGTTAGGAATATGCTAAGATGATCTTGGACAAGTCACTTCAAAACTCAGTGCAGTTTCTACGTCTGCAGAATGGGAATCATTCCCACTCTGAGATCTTACAAAGTGCTAGGTCATTTTGTTGTTTTATCCAAGTACAATAGTTAAAACAATTATTACTACTTCTTAAAACAATCAGAAGAGAATAAAAAAATATATCGGCAAGCTACAGTGATGATAATTACAGCTTAATTATCCATAACTGATTCTTTATGCCCTAAAATAATTTATTCTCCTCAGTCTGGTTGCTGATATCTGGTAGATTCATCACAAATGTCAATCTGTACTTATGTACTTAACATTTTAACATTCCACGTTGCTCCCTTTCCTTTTATTTTTCAGAGTCAGTTGATTTCACTAAGGAACATCAGGGAAAGTTCTTATGAGTATCTGCAGGAAGTCTACAAAGGGAGTTTTAGATCTCTTAGAATTCTTCATTTTTGTGTCTTTAAGTAGGATACAAGCTTTTACACTTTTGCGCAATTTTTGCAAATGCCAACATCTTTATCCCTTCCAAACAAACGCTGAACATACCACAGTTGTCAGCATGGCTCCTCTTTAAGGTCTAGATTCAGCACAACACAAATATGCTGAAGTCCCATTAAGATCATTTGGATTTAAAAACAGAATTAAAGTGTTTAGCTGAATAGGGATGGAATTGTACATGTGGTTGAAGTTAAATACATGCCTAAGTGCGTTGCTCAATCCACGCCTACAACTGGGAAGTGATTCCTTAATTTAAAAATTAATAAATGCCAAATAACTAAAATCCACAAACCAGGTATAATCTCTTTTTAACATACTGCAGGCATGAACGCCTATGTTCAAAGAACATTGTTAAGGTTGCAAAGTCAAACACTCAAATTAGGAAATGCCAGAATTCAGGTTGCCCGTGCAACCTTAATTCAACTCCCTTTGGGCATGTGCATTATGATCATCTACATGATGCCAGACTGTTTTTCCCACAAGTTCCTGACTCCTTCAGTGCACAAAATAGAGGATACTCACTTAGGAAGCAGCTATTCAATATTTTGTTTTATCCTCATTGCTCAGCACACAGCCGTAGGCCTTACTTATTGCACACTATTCAAACCATGGTCTGAAGACAGAATTATTAATTTATCCATGGGTTTTTCTATGGCATTCACCACCACCGTATCCGACTGCTTCACAAACATTCATTTATCTCATAACGTCCCTGTGAGATGAGGGGATATTATCATCCCCATTCTAGAGGTGGGAAACGGGGCAGAGAGATGGAATATCCACTAATTTGGGGTGCCCCCCTGGGGACACGTAGACCATTTTTTTCAGAGTACTTAGCCCCTGCAGCACTTTATATATTCAAGCACAAATCCCACTGACTTCAGTTGCAGTTGTGAGTGCTCAGCACTTCTACAGATTAGGTTCCAGAGCCTCATGTCAGGCACCCAGAAAATGAAGAACGCACAGTTAGTGATCATCTGTGAAAAGCTGGTTGAAGTGACTTGCTTAGAATCACACAGAAACTCTCTGTCAGGGGTAGAAATAGGATCCAGGTCAGAATTCAGCTGTCTTGACCACAAGATCCTTCTGTTTTTCTTGCAGCCCCCTGCATTTACTACACCACTTTCAACATTCTGCAACAAATAAGGCAGGAGTCAAAAGGACAACAGCCTCCTTTGCTACACAACTCTGGTCCATCCCCAAAGCAGGTCCGGCCCGTGCACTGGAGGCAGGGGTCTGATGGGGAAAAAAGTAGTATGTGATCATGTACTTCAAGACTGTTACCATAATGCACATGCCCAAGAGGGCAGAGTTAAAGCTGCACAGGCATTTCTGAATTTTCAAGTGCTTAACTTTGCAACCTTGATGTTCTTTTAACATAGTTTTTGTTGGTGTGTAATTTTCTAGACTTTTTTAAAAACAAAAAAACCCCAGATTCCATCATGTATCATCATATGACCCACTAGGGTCATCATCAGACCCTCTGCCAGTGGAGCTAATGGAATAACTGACAGCAATAGTAGGCTGGCGTCCAGTATCTGGACCAGCCCAGGGGTGGGAGGGAGACACACGCTTTGCCAAAAGGTTTCGCAGATATTTGAGGACAGCAGAGGAATGGTGAAACTCAGGAATCTTGGGTTCCATTCAAGGCTCTGGAGGGGTCTTTACTCTGGTGGGAAAGCTCTTATGCCTGTTCCCCTCCAAATTTGACCCCTTCTGCCCTGTCTCTTCCAACCTTTCCCTGTTCCAGTCCTATCTCTACCCCACAACCTGATTCCTTGTCCTAGTCCCATTCTACTTGCCTAACCCAAACCCAATCTCTACTCCTGAAGCTTCTCATCTCAGTCTCCTTGCCCAGCCAGTCCTAGTCTCCTGTTCTGGGCCTGATGTCCGAGTCCCAATCTCCTTTCCTGGGTTTTTCACCAATATCAGCCTTCTCCCAGTCGTCGGCCCCAACCCCTGCATCCTTGCACCTTGTCAGTTCTCTCTCTCCTCCCCCTGCCTTCCCCAGCCCACGGCTTCCTGGGCTGTCTCCTTGTGCAGCCGCAGTCCCCTCCAGCTCCTTGTCTGATCTCACTGTCCACCCCACTCTCCCAACCAACTGGCTCCCATTACTCTTCCCCATTTCCCTTACGGACTCCCAGTTCCAGTCTCCCCCTTCAATTGCCAGTCACCGTATCTCTTCTCTCCTCCACTTTAGTCCCAGTCTCACCAGACTTCTCATCTTGATCTACTCCCTTCCCCCAGGTCCACCTTTTGTGCCCTCTGCATTCAAAATAGACAGCTTCCTCCTCCACGCTGCCTGCACGCCAGCAGGGGGTCACTGAGAACACTGAAGGGATAAGCTCCCTGGTGCCAGTCCCCACCACAAAAGAGAGCAACTGGCACCAGAGATTACAGGGGAAATCTTTCTGAGCCCCTGTAGACACGGCTGGAGCATGCTCAGTCACTGTGTGGGGATGGCACTTGCCTAGTCTGGTCACACGTAGGAGCTGTGAGGGCATAGAGCATCTTGAGTTGCGCTATGTGAATGGTGCATGCGCAGTCTGGTCAGCAACAGGAGCTGAAAGGCTCAAGCGTGCTCCATGAGGACAGAATCCTGGAAGTTTTTAGTTGCCAAGATCTAGCAACTCTCAACTGCGCATGTAAGTATGCTGCCTGCCAGGGGCCCATATCCGAGACAATACAGGGGGATTGTCAATGAACATACGGCCCTCTGATTACTACCTCTGCTACTCATCCATGTGGGCACTAATGATGCTGCAAGGTATGACCCTCTGCAGATCAGAAGTGACTACAGGGCTCTGGGAGCATGGGTGAAGGAGTTGGGAGTGCAGGTGCTGTTCTCTTCGATCCTTCCGGACAAGGGTAGAGGCCCAGGCAGAGACAGATGCATCCTGGTGGTGAATGCCTGGCTGCAAGGATTGCGTTGCCAGGAGGCCTTTAGCTTCCTTGACCATGGGATGCTGTTCCAGGAAGCAGGACTGCTAAGCAGAGATGGGGTCCACCTATTGAGGAAGAGGAAGAGCATATTTGGATACAGACTGGCTAACCTAGTGAGGAGGGCTTTAAACTAGGTTAGAAGGGGGCAGGTGACCAACGCCCATGTTTTCGACTTACCTGTGGAGACCTGGGAGAAAGGTTGGAATTTGGGGGGAGCATGGGCTGTTATAGGAGGGATAAAGGAGAGACAAGACAGAACTGGTTGGGGGGGGAGAATCAAATCAGTATCTTAGATGTCTGAATACTAATGCAAGAAGTATGGAGAATAAACAAGAAGAACTTGAAATGCTCGTACATAAACACAAATATGACATGGTTGGCATCACAGTGAGACTTGGTGGGATAATACAAATGACTGGAATATTGGTATAGAAGGGTACAGCTTTTTCAGGAAGGACAGGCAAGGGAAAAAAGGGAGATGTCTTATATATTAAAAATGTGTACACTTGAACTGAGGTTCAGATGGAAATAGGAGACAGACTTGTTGAAAGTCTCTGGGTAAGGATAAAAGGGTGATGTCATGGTAGGGATCTACTATAGGCCACTTAACAGAGAAGAAGAGGTGGATGAGGCTTTTTTTAAACAACTAACAAAATCATCCAAAGTAGGACTTGGTGGTGATGGGGGACTTCAGCTACGCAGACATCCGTTGGGAAAATAACACAGCAGGGCACAGATTATCCAACAAGTTCTGGGAATGTATTGGTATTGGAGACTATTTTTATTTCAGAAGGTGGAGAAAGCTACTAAGGGAGATTCTGTTCTAGATTTGATTTTGACAAATAGGGAAGAACTGGTTGACATTTTGAAAGTGATCATGAAATGGTAGAATTCATAAATCTAAGGAACGGTAGGAGGGAGAACAGCAAATAAAGATAATGAAGGAGGCAGACTTTAGAAAACTCAGGGAGTTGGTAGGTAAGATCCCATGGGAAGCAAGTCTAAGGGGAAACTTATTAAGGGCACTATTAAGACACTATTAAGGGCACAAGAGCAAACTATCCAACTGCATAGGAAAGATAGGAAGTATGGCAAGAGACTACTCTGGCTTAACCAGGAGATCTTCAATGATCTTTAAAAAAAAAAAAAAAAAAAGTCCTACAAAAAGTGGAAACTAGGTCAAATTACAAAGGGTGAATATAAACAAATCACACAAGTATGTAGGGACAAAATTAAAAAGGCCAAGGCAAAAACGAGATCAAACTAGCTAGAGACATAAAGGGTAACTAAGAAATGTATTCTACAAATACATTAAAAGCAAGAGGAAGACCAAGGGCAGGGTAGGTCGGTTACTCAATGGGGGGGGGGGGGGTGAGAACAACAGAAAAATGTTGAAATGGCAGAGGTGCTTAATGACTTCTTTGCTTTGATTTTCATCAAGAAGGTTGGTGGTGATTTGATGTCTAACATAGTGAATGCCAGTGAAAATGAGGTAAGATCAGAGGCTAAAATAGGGAAGAACAAGTTACAAATTACTTAGATAAATTAGATGTCTTCAAGACACCAGATCCTAATGAAATGCACCCTAGAATACTCAAGGAGCTGACTGAGGAGATATCTGAGCCATTAGCGATTATCTTTGAAAAATCAGTCATGGAAGACAGGAGAGATTCCAGAAGACTGGACAACCCAGGGAATTACAGACCAGTGAGCTTAACTTCTGTAACCGTAAAGATAATGGAGCAAATAATTAATCAATTTGCAAACATCTAGAATAAGGTGATAAGTAACAGTCAGCATGGATTTATAAAGAACAAATTGTGTCAAACCAACCTGATAGCTTTCTTTGATAGGGTAACAAGCCTTGTGGATGGGGGGGGGGAGTGGTAGACATGGTATATCTTGACTTTAGTAAAGCGTTTGATACGGTCTCGCATGACCTTCTCATAAACAAACTAGGGAAATGCAACCTAGATGGAGCTACTTTAAGGTGGGTGCAAAACTGGTTGGAAAACCATTCCCAGAGAGTAGTTATCAGTGATTCACAGTTATGCTGGAAGGGCATATTGAGTGGGGTCCTGAAGGAATCAGTCCTTCGTCCGGTTCTGTTCAATATCTTCATCAATGATTTAGATAATGGTAGAGAGTACACTTATAAAGTTTGCAGATGACACCAGGCTGGGAGGGGTTGCAAGTGCTTTGTAAGATAGGATTAAAATTCAAAATGATCTGGACAAACTGGAGAAATGGTCTGAAGTAAATAGGATGAAATTCAATAAGGACAAATACAAAGTACTCCACTTAGGAAGGAACCATCAGTTGCACACATACAAAATGGGAAATGAGTGCCTAGGAAGGAGATCTGCAGAAAGGGATCTGGGGGGTCATAGTTGACCACAAGTTAAATACGAGTCAACAGTGTAACACTGTTGCAAAAAAAGTGATCATCATTTGGGGGTGTATTAGCAGGAATGTTGTAAGCAAGATATAAGAAGTAATCCTTCCGCTCTGCTTCGCATTCATTAGGCCTCATCTGGAGTATTGTGCCCAGTTCTGGGTGCCATATTTCAGGAAAGATGTGGACAAATTGGAGAAAATCCACAGAAGGGCAACAAAAATGATTAACGGTCTAGAAAACCTGACTTATGAGGGAAGACTGAAAAAATTGGGTTTGTTTAGTCTGGAAAAGACAGAGGGGACATAACAGTTTTCAAGTACATAAAAGGTTGTTACAAGGAGGAGGGAGAAGAATTGTTCTTCTTCACCTCTGGGGATAGGACAAGAAGCAATGGGCTTAAATTGCAGCCAGGAAGGTTTAGGTTGGACATCAGGAAAAACTCCTAACTGTCAGGGTGGTGAAGCACTGGAATAAATTGCCTAGGGAGGTTGTGGAATCTCCATCATTGGAGATTTTTAGCAGCAGGTTAGACAAACACCTGTCAGGGATGGTCTAGATAATACTTAGACCTGCCCTGAGTGCAGGACCCTGGAGTAGATGACCTCTCAAGGTCCTTTCCAGTCCTATGATTCTATGTGTGAACAGGGATATTTCAAAGACCTATAACTTGGCCAATATGGGCAGATTACCACAGGGATAGCAAAAGGCACATTCCTAACGCAAAGGCCAATCCTCCCTGCCCATTGCCAAATTTCAAGTCTCTGCCCCAAGTAGCAAAGGTACTAGATCATTTTAAAGACATGGTTTCAGGAATTTAATATGGACAAAACAATGTGTTTCCCCCTAGCTTTATTCTCTGAAACAGCTGCACCACTTTGGCTGAAATTTTCCCCAAAACCCCAGCCTGAGGCATCCAGTTTTCAACTGGAATGCTGGGTCAAAAAGGAACCCTGGTGGCTTCAGTCAGCACTGCTGACCATGACGTAAAAAAGTCTGGTTGGTGGCGTAGCAGGACCCTGGGTCTAACGCAGGCTCCCTGCCTGCCCTGGCTCCATGCGGCTCCCGGAAGCAGCTGGCATATCCCTGCGGCCCCTAGGTGCATGGCTGGCCAGGGGGGCTACACATGCTGCCCCAGCCTCAAGTGCGGACTCCGCAGCTCCCATTGGTTGCACCTCTGCCTAGGAGCCAGAGGACATGTCACCGCTTCCAGGAGCCACCACAGGTAAGTGCCACCCGAAACCCACACCGCACCCCCTCCTATACCCCAACCCCTCATCCCTGGCCCAACCCCAGATCCTGCACCCCCAGCCGGAGCCCTCACCCCCTCCCACACCCAAACCCCCTGCTTCAGCCTGGTGAAATGAGTGAGCGAGGGTGAGGGAGAGCAAGTGACAGAGGGAGGGGAGATAGTAAGCAGGGTAACCAGGGTAAGCAGCAGGATACGGACCCTGGACTTCAGGAAAGCAGACTTCGACTCCCTCAGGGAACGGATGGCCAGGATCCCCTGGGGGACTAACTTGAAGGGGAAAGGAGTCCAGGAGAGCTGGCTGTATTTCAAGGAATCCCTGTTGAGGTTACAGGGACAAACCATCCCAATGAGTCGAAAGAATAGTAAATATGGCAGGCGACCAGCTTGGCTTAATGGTGAAATCCTAGCGGATCTTAAACATAAAAAAGAAGCTTACAAGAAGTGGAAGGTTGCACATATGACCAGGGAAGAGTATAAAAATATTGCTCGGGCATGTAGGAATGATATCAGGAGGGCCAAATCGCACCTGGAGCTGCAGCTAGCAAGAGATGTCAAGAGTAACAAGAAGGGTTTCTTCAGGTATGTTGGCAACAAGAAGAAAGCCAAGGAAAGTGTGGGCCCCTTACTGAATGAGGGAGGCAACCTAGTGACAGAGGATGTGGAAAAAGCTAATGTGCTCAATGCTTTTTTTGCCTCTGTCTTCACTAACAAGGTCAGCTCCCAGACTGCTGCGCTGGGCATCACAACATGGGGAAGAGATGGCCAGCCCTCTGTGGAGATAGAGGTGGTTAGGGACTATTTAGAAAAGCTGGACGTGCACAAGTCCATGGGGCCGGACGAGTTGCATCCGAGAGTGCTGAAGGAATTGGCGGCTGTGATTGCAGAACCATTGGCCATTATCTTTGAAAACTCGTGGCGAATGGGGGAAGTCCCGGATGACTGGAAAAAGGATAATGTAGTGCCAATCTTTAAAAAAGGGAAGAAGGAGGATCCTGGGAACTACAGGCCAGTCAGCCTCACCTCAGTCCCTGGAAAAATCATGGAGCAGGTCCTCAAAAATCAATCCTGAAGCACTTGCATGAGAGGAAAGTGATCAGGAACAGCCAGCATGGATTCACCAAGGGAAGGTCATGCCTGACTAATCTAATCGCCTTTTATGATGAGATTACTGGTTCTGTGGATGAAGGGAAAGCAGTGGATGTATTGTAAAGCTTTTGACACGGTCTCCCACAGTATTCTTGTCAGCAAGTTAAGGAAGTATGGGCTGGATGAATGCACTATAAGGTGGGTAGAAAGTTGGCTAGATTGTCGGGCTCAACGGGTAGTGATCAATGGCTCCATGTCTAGTTGGCAGCCGGTATCAAGTGGAGTGCCCCAAGGGTCGGTCCTGGGGCCGGTTTTGTTCAATATCTTCATAAATGATCTGGAGGATGGTGTGGATTGCACTCTCAGCAAATTTGCGGATGATACTAAACTGGGAGGAGTGGTAGATACGCTGGAGGGGAGGAATAGGATACAGAAGGGCCTAGACAAATTGGAGGATTGGGCCAAAAGAAATCTGATGAGGTTCAATAAGGATAAGTGCAGGGCCCTGCACTTAGGATGGAAGAATCCAATGCACCGCTACAGACTAGGGACCGAATGGCTAGGCAGCAGTTCTGCGGAAAAGGACCTAGGGGGGACAGTGGACGAGAAGCTGGATATGAGTCAGCAGTGTGCCCTTGTTGCCAAGAAGGCCAATGGCATTTTCGGATGTATAAGTAGGGGCATAGCGAACAGATCGAGGGACGTGATCGTTCCCCTCTATTCGACATTGGTGAGGCCTCATCTGGAGTACTGTGTCCAGTTTTGGGCCCCACACTACAAGAAGGATGTGGATAAATTGGAGAGAGTCCAGCGAAGGGCAACAAAAATGATTAGGAGTCTAGAACACATGACTTATGAGGAGAGGCTGAGGGAGCTGGGATTGTTTAGCCTGCAGAAGAGAAGAATGAGGGGAGATTTGATAGCTGCTTTCAACTACCTGAAAGGGGGTTCCAAAGAGGATGGCTCTAGACTGTTCTCAATGGTAGCAGATGACAGAACGAGGAGTAATGGTCTCAAGTTGCAGTGGGGGAGGTTTAGATTGGATATTAGGAAAAACTTTTTCACTAAGAGGGTGGTGAAACACTGGAATGCGTTACCTAGGGAGGTGGTAGAATCTCCTTCCTTAGAGGTTTTTAAGGTCAGGCTTGACAAAGCCCTGGCTGGGATGATTTAACTGGGAATTGGTCCTGCTTCAAGCAGGGGGTTGGACTCGATGACCTTCTGGGGTCCCTTCCAACCCTGATATTCTATGATTCTATGGAGTGATTGGGAGCGGGGCCTCAGAGGAGTGAAGCAGGGGTGTTTGGTTTTCTGCAATTAGAAAGTTGGCAACCCTACCTGAAGTCAGGCATGGGAAGTCAGGCAACCCTAACAGGCTATGAGCCCTGCCTAGAACGAGGAGGAGCTCAGATCAGGCGACTCTGAATCAGAACCTGGGGGTGTTCTGTTCACAACTCTGCCAGTATTTGACTACTTTAGCAAGCCACTTAAGCGGATTGTAGGTTGTGTCAAATTTAGATAGTCCTCACCATAAATACATGCAAGCACTCAAACCCTGGATGTTGTTCACACACAGAGTTAATGAGTCAGACTGATTCCAGCACCTGGGAACTGAGTCAGCAAGGGACTGACATGAGAATTACATTAATAAAATGAAAAAAATTGCATTTTACTAAGGGCTGGTCAAATTATTGGAAAAATCAAATTTCAACAAAATATTAAAATTTCCCTTTATAACAATGATGAATTCCCACGTCTGCTTCCTTTTCTGACCAGATCTAAATTTGCAAATATTTTTTAGTCTGAATAAGCCAAAATGCTAGTGATTGGTGAATTTCTTGCTAGTGGAAAGACTCAGTGTTTCATGTAACGGCTAGTCTACCATCCTGAGGAGGTAGTTTCAGTTAGTTGTTAGAGTGCTGGACTATCTGGAATTCTGTTTTATTGCGGACTCTGCCACTGGCTCCCTGGGAGACCTGGGGCAAATCACTTACCCTCATCTGTGCTTCAACGCCCCCTATTTCAAAAACTGGAATCTTATCAATCATCCCCCACAGGGTTCTCCTGAGAATTGTTGTAAACACTTTGAGATAAAAGGCTAAGTGTAAAATACTACGAAATCCCCTTACTTTTTTGTGTTTGTTTCAGAGTACTGAAAACACTGAAACATGGGTAACCCGGTGTGGGCAAAGGTTATTTAATATATACAAATATGAAATTAAATTTAAACTGAATGCGCCAAAATCCCTTTTTAATTGACAAATTATGCCGAATGACAAGCATGAAGTTGTGAAACAGCATTTCACAGAGAGGATAAGTAAAGTGTGAGTGGCATAAAGCACAGTTGGAAGAAATTAGATTAGCTTTCCCATGTCACATACTATTTACCCTGTAGAACCACAATAGCCTCTGTGTGAAATGTTAAACCCAATTTCCTTTTTCAGTTCAATGGAGGAAAACCCCTGCCATGCAGCACGGGGAAATTCTGCAGAACTGGAATTAATTTGCAAACTGGACACCATCAAATTAGGCCTGAATAAAGACTGGGAGTGGATGGGTCACCACAAGAACTAAAAAAATCTAAAACTTCCCCATGCTAATTTCCCCCTACTGTTACTCACACCTTCTTATTAACAGTTTGAAATGAGCCACCCTGATTACCACCACAAAAGTGATTTTTCATCCTGTTGATAATATCCCACTTTAATTGAATTGTCTCGACCCCACACTTGGTAAGGCAACTCCCATCTTTTCATGTACTGCTATATATATATGTTCCTACTGTATTTTCTACTCCATGCATCTGATGAAGTGGGTTTTAGCCCACGAAAGCTTATGCTCAAATAAATTTGTTAGTCTCTAAGGTGCCACAAGTCCTCCTCGTTGTTTTTGCTGATACAGACTAACACAGCTACCCTTCTAAAACCTCTTCAGGAATTGTTAGCCAAGGCAGAACTTCACACAGAAAGTGACTCCCACAGAGCAGCATTCTTTGTGATATTGCTAAGTGACATGACCACAAAGAAAACTGAGATTGAAGCTACCCTTCCCCTCTCTCCTAATTCTGTGATACGTGGCCTGTACAGCAGTGTCACCTATCCCCCATTCACAGCAATATCAATGCACTCAGTTTTAAATCCTCCTTTTATGTCACCTCAGAACGTTGCATTGATGTTTTTAAAATAAAAAGGGGTTCTACATTTTAAGATCTAACGTGTGATCCTGGGCTGAAAGTTATCGTCATCATCTTGATGCCAGAGCTCCACCGAAGGTGTGTATGTACTGGGATGCATCCTTGCTCCACCAGTTCTCACAGCTGTTCTGAAAAAGCTGCTCTTTGAACTTTCATCCCAGACATGTACTGTATTGTTTTCTTTAGATGAGCAGGGAGAATAATCCCCACTGCCTGGAGCTTACATTCTGGCAATTGAGATATTCTTCTCAAGTTGTCAAACAAGTATTCTAACCATTTAACTTCTGGGACTAAAAAAATGAATGAAAGAAGAAAAAAAAGCAGCCACCCATAAGTAGACAAGATTAGTTTTGACAAACATTTTCCTTATGATAGTCTTCAAAACTAATACTGAACGAGCCATGTGGAATTAAACTGGTTTCTTCTTCACAACGCTGCATGGCAATGTGCCCATGTGATTTTGAGGCAGCTTGCCAAGGAGATCTGGAAGTTCTGCACCCATCGTAGAGTTAGTCACAGTAACAGAGAGATGGACGCTACAGTTGACAGTAAAATGGGCTGGTGTTGTGTTAAATGCTAAAAGTGGAAATGGAACACACATCATTATAAGCAAGGTCTCATGGTTTCTGCAGAATTTTCTGCAGAATCCAGTGTTAAATTTACGGTGTTGCAGAAACCTTCTACCTGCCCTAGGTATGCTTCTTTCATTTGCACTTGTGCCATTTCTGTGGAATCTTTTTTATTACTATGTCAATTTTCCACTTCAAATTCCAACATGAGAGTCCTCATCCCAGACTCTAGGCATCCATGACAAATTATCAAAAATCCAGTCCAACAAAGACACGCTACATACCAACAGCCTCTCTCCACAAAGGAAGCTGTCTACAAAACTGAAGTTTGCTCCTGCCCAGCTCCCACAAAATCCTAATTCCACAGCAAGCATCCTTCTCCAGATCTCCCACCCTTTCGTTTTGTTTTTATATTTACATAGTTTTAACTTGAATCTTCTGTTTACCAACTGGTCTTTGCTTTTATATCTTTCATATTTATTTTCAACTTGAATGTAAATGTTTAAAGCTTGCATGGGTTTTATTTTTTCAACCGCTTTTTTGTTTTTTAGCGTTTACTTTATCTGGCTAACTGCAATTTATTGTTATTACTCAATACCCTGGTTTTCCTTTGTCATGTTGCCGTCCCCCCCCCCCCCCCCCCCCGCCCACACACACACAAAAACAGTTTTCCTTGGGCCTGATCCACTTGCCCATTTGCATATACACAAGCCACACAGAAGGATGATATTTGGCTCCCAGCTTTTAAGATTTGTTGGCTTCTTCCTGTGTCTTCCCCACTGCAATCGTGTAATTTTTTTCCTGTGGAGTATGCTGCCTTTCCATGTTTTCCATTGCCTTTGTTAACACTCAGTATGTGGACATCAAATCTGATCACTAGCATTAACCACAATCAGCTGCCCCAATATTAAATATGACAGTCTTTGCTTATGATGAGTGCTAATTTGTGTTTATCATCATTTTAGCAAATGTTCTAAAATTATATGATTTTCTAATGTAGACAAGCCCTCAAGGTGAACATGCTTGTTTTCTTCTTTGACGGCTTGCCAGTTTCACTGAGGAAATCCTGTAGCTCTGGCTCAGGCATTAGGCAAGAGTCAGTTTGAGTTTAGCTAGCAATTAATTGCTTCTGCTACTTTTTGTTGTTATTTAACACCAGTTGGACTCTAACGTCAAGAGAACGGGGTATCTGTGGGTCTGAACTATCTGCAAAAGCCTTTCCTGTCTATATAAAATGAAAGAAGCAGAGACATATTTTTTATTAATTTACAACCTATGGCTAGCTTCTACAGCTCAAAAGGAGAGGGAAACCAGAACACATGCCTGCTGTGTGAGCACAGACTTCCTGTTTCAGCAGCAGCCTAACTAACAAGTCAACTTGTTTAGAATAGGCATTTTCCCACTACCAAAAGAAAACAGCGCATGGTGGGAAGCACGTACAGGGTACGGCCAGGACCAGGCAGTGCAAGTCGGAGCTCTGTACCAATTTTGTCCACTACTCCCTTACTTACACTTGGCAGGCCTGGACTTCAATGGAGCTACGTCACCTACACCTGCTGAGATCTACCCCTAGATTTCAGTTCACCATACTTGCTTAGAAATACTACCCCCCAAAATCACGAGATTTCACGAGATTTTAAAAACCATCACCATTTTAGATTTCCTTTGAGTGTCTTCTGTTTTCCGAGCCTCTGGGTGCCACTGATTTACATTTTAAAGCTTTTCGACACAACCACGAGGACCAAAAATTAAAACCACAAACAAGAAAGCGGAGAAATCATTTGGCTCCAGGAGCTGGGGCTTAAATAAAAATACCAAATATTGCTGAACTTGCAGTAAAATCATGAAATTTGGTAACGTTGCTTTTTCTCACCTTCAGTGGAATAAGGCAATAAACACCTTGGTTCTCCAGGAGCAGAAAAATATTTAAAATACTTTCCACATACAGTAGGTGTCATTTTGACTTTATTTAAGGAAAAATGGGGGGGGAAGGGGGAGAACAGTAATATCCATAATACACAGAAGACAAGTTAGATAGCACTGCAGAAAAAAGGCTGTTTACTTGTCACCAGCCTGCTTTGCAGCTCTATAATTAGTCATTTTAATGCAGTTTGTCAATTGTATTATTGTTGAGCATCTTTATAATCAGCAGAGTTTGGGGTTATAAGTCACAAAAAGTGTACTATTACTAATATGAAAAACTAAAAAAAAAAAACCCCACAAAAATCACTTTCAAATAAACCATAAATATGTGATGCACATTAGTGTAACAAAACCATTTTTGTAAACATTTTCTCCAACATAACATGTGCATAAGATAAAAATAAAACACTGCAGTCATACAGTTAGGGTTACTTCGACAAAGATACAGGAAGTTATTACTTATTAAAGCTTAAAACTAAACCTAGGAGCTTTTTCCCTGCTCTGACAAAAGCACTGTTTAAAGAGTCCAACGTTCTATATGTGGTGGTTTGGTAACACTGTTTTTACTTGTCGTTTGGCCACCTTGGCACTTCTGTGGAGGCAGAAGCTGCCATCTGGCAGTTCCAGTGAATAAGTTTCCCTCAGGAAAAAGCACATATCCGTAACCTGGGGAATCCCTGGAACATTCTCACGTACATGAATCGTATTGATTTCCCAGGTAGTGTGTGAGGTGGGGACAAGAACTGAATCCATTTTAATCACACAGCACTGTAAGTATTAAAACCATGCAGAATGACATTGAACTAATCAGTGTCAGCTAATTATGCTACAGGGCCATCTTGTGATTACATCCCTGTCTATGATTATGTTGGACTTCAGAGTCCCTTTAGTTCATTATAGTACAGAGAACTGATAGCTCTTCTGGCTGATTGTAACAGATACTGAAGAAATGGGTCCCCACCCTTGACCTTCAGTGCTATCCAAAAGTCAAACAATTTAAAAAAATATTTCTAAGTACTCTTCTTTCAGCAAATGTAAGGCTTTCTTGATATATGTGTGTGTGTACACGTGTGTGTGTGTGTCCACGTGTGTGTACACACCAGCTCCCTTTTAAACTGTTTCTGATGTTCAAAGGAGAACTTTCAGCAAAAACGCTGATTAGATTAGAAGAATTTACAGCAGTCAGGGTTGATGCCAAAAGGGTTCCTTGAGCAAAACACTTGCCCAGTTGGTTCTGTTAATGTTAAAGCAATCAAGTGACCAGTCACTTGAACAATCAATCTGTTTGATTAAAGAATGTTTAAAAAGCCCTACCTGTCATGCCATGAAAGTAAATTAAGCACAGCAAAAGACAAAGACTGTGAAACACTGAGAGCCTGTTCACTGAATGAACAGCTTAAGGCAGCTGTCAACAAAGTACCCCACCAAAACAAAACAAAACAAAAAAAAATGGTTGAATCATGACACTGTGCATTATTACATCACCAACAGACTATTATACACTCAAGATTTCTCAAGTAATGAACATGTAGCCATTAAACATATTATTACTCTTGAGACATTTATTACAAATGTCAGAAACTTATTCATAAAATAAAACTGACTTTTTTTTTTTTTTAAAAAAAGGGGGGCGTGGGGGGAGCCAGAGCTGGGATCTTACACCTAAACACAAGTATATGCTGTTTTATGAATAAGCAGTATTAACTACATTCTTAAAATAGTTTTAGTGCATTGCATTCTTAGAAAAGAAAAACATCACCTCCCCAAAATGTTTCCTACAACATTTAACAGTTTATAGAACTAGACTAGTTATTGTTACCTGTCTGTTACTAAGCCCACATGTTAGAAGAGTGAAACCTCTGGTTTTAGGCTAAATTCATCAATCTTCCATTAATGATGAAGTTGGTAAAAATGTTTGATTTCCAACTTAGTAAGCAATTACATTAGTCAGTGTCTCACTGCCATAAGGCTATTTCAACCATCTCAATGGACTACTCTCCCCTTCTGCTGAAACTTGCTACAGAATAACAGTCAAACCTTTCATCTGGTAGTTTTGGTATTAAGATTAAATTAGACATTAATGGTTTTTCCTCTAAAAACGTATAAACTAAACCACCTCTTTTATGCATTAAAAACAATGAGGTAGGCACAACAAAATAAACATATGCTGTTTGGAATTTTTTCTTCTTCTCCTTCTGCAAGTGCAGACTATGGTAAAACTGTTGTTGCACTTCTAGGTTTAAACAAAAATTAAACCTTTAACTGAGGCAGTGCTAATACTGTGACATCACCAAGTTCTGTCCTAACACAGAATCATTGTAGAAAATGAACAAATTTTTTATCATCTGCACATGTTTCAGGCAAAACCTGGTACACAGAAAAATGACTAAGCTCTTGGCCAGGCCAAAATAAAACCAACCAACCAAAACCAAGAATTCCACCCCCCACCCCACCCCACCCCCAAGAAAGAAGTTATCCTAGCCACTGTGTCGTTCACATTTTATAAATATTAACTTCTTAAAACCTGCACCTTCCTCTTTGTCCATATATTGTCACATTACAAAAAAGAAATGTCAATTAAATACACTGTTAACATCACTAGATTAGATCTGCCCTCTGCTTCAGCAAGACTGTCTCTCACCACCACTTGTCACCTTCTCTTGCCTGCCTCCTGCCAAATCAACAACATGTTCATGATAAGCCTTTCTCTTTTCACACTAACAAACAGAGTCATTCAAAGCCTAGGAATTCTGGAGCTGAAGGAGGTGGGGGAGGGGGGGGGGAAGAGGGGGAAAGACCTGTTGTTTTCTAGTGTGATCCCAAATCTCAAAGACTTATAGCACCCGATGGTAATATCTTTACAGCACCAGCTGCATTGCAGCCTCAGTTTAAAAACAAAAAGAAACCTAACACTAGTGATGCCTGCACACACATTCACATGGAGTGCTTGCATCAGTGCAGGTCTGTACTCCAGTTACTAATAATTCCAAGTTATGAGGATCTCGAAGACTCTGGATGTCAGCAATCCCTTGTCAAATCACACTGCTTCTACCAGCTCAGAAGAGAAGTCCTGCCTAGGGTCATGAAATAAACTTGACTGCTTCCACCAGACCGCACAGAGGCAAAGAAAACCTGTGAAGAAAGAGATAAAAACTATTTACGATGGTAGCCAAGTGTTCAGATCATTTGCTTGCTCACCGAAGTCTGATGAAGAAGAAAGAAAGCAGAGATTTGTGTTAAGCTTTAATGTTTAAGATATTTATAATGCAATTAGAGAACATGGTGTAACTGAAGGCAAAAAGTTGCAAGCAAAAAAAAAAAAAAAGACTACCTTGTCATTCCGTTCACATAAGAACTTGAGTCTTTGTGCCCTTTTGTGCATGAACACGCCATCCAAATGCCCAGTTTCCACTGATCGTATCTCAATAGCCTTTTCTCCCCAGCCCATAATCTGATTGGATCGAATGTATGCTATAGAAACAAACAAAAACCAACATGTATTAAAAAGCAACAGACAGCAATTGTAAAACCCTCTGTCTTAAAAGTGGCTAGCAAAGAAAAAACACTTACCTTTTTATTTAAAAAAAAAATTCCTTATGACGCATAAGAAGGTGAGAACAGTTTAATTTTTATTTTTTTTTAAAAAGAGAGAAGGATTTTTGTTGTTTGTTTGTTTTTTACCAAAAGTATCCTTTGTTGCTGCAGTATTCATTGGAAGGCTAAAGTGAAAATGGGAGCTTTCACAACTTTCAATGAAATGGGTTGAGTGTTCAGTTTTACACAGAGCTTTTCTCTTAAGTGTTGCCAGCAGATAGGGTTAATTAGATGTAGGCAATAATGAAAAAACGGAACTCAAGATTTAAATGGAGTAAAATCCTTTCCCTTCTTAACTGCCCAGGTTTCAGTTATGTCTCTTGTGGTGTTATAATTCCACTAATTATATTTCTCAGCAAAAACAGAAATTGATGGCGGGGGGGGGGGGAGGGGAAGGGAATTGCTCATGTAAAAAACAGAAGTATTTTACAGTTAGCATATTTTTAAAAAAGTTTCTTCCATTCTGAAAAATTGTACTACTTTGAAAGGTATTCTCTATATTTTATAGGAGTCCATAATACAGTAAAAGCTTTGATATCCGGTATGTTGGGTGAATGGGGGTGGGGGGGGTGGGGGTGCCAGTAAATCAAAAATTCCGGTTAGCTAAGAGGGAGGGAATTTGGGTGTGGCAGGGGGCTGGGGCAGGGGATTGGGGCGCAGGAGGGGTTTTCGGACACATCTCCACTTGCGGGGAGCTGCCTGAGGTGAGCAGCGCCCAGATCCAGCACCCTGAAACCCCTCCTGTGCCCCAAATCCCAACCCAGAGCCCCCTCCCGCATCCAAACTCCCTCCCAGAGCCTACACCCCACACCTGTTCCCGAAATGCCCATTTATAGAGCTTTCCGGTTTGTAAAGTGCCGGATAACACAGCTTTCCCTATAGTTTTCAAAGCGCGACTGTAGATCTCCTTTCCATCATCATAAAAAAGCAAAATAGGACAGTTTTTTCTTTGAATGTCACTTCTAATCTCCATTAGCTAAAGAGCTTTGTACTAGCAGAACGAAAAGAATTCTTGTAGTCATTCAGTAATTACTACTGGGATGTAGTAAAATCTCAAGAAAAAGTTGTCATTATAAAAAACATGGTCAACAGATAATCCAGGTGTTATTCTGATGAGCTCTAACAAAGATAAATGGAGGTGACTTACTGTAACTGGAGGTTCTTTGAGATGCATAGTCCCTCTCTGTATTCCACACATGGTTACGCACGTGCGTCATGCACCTGAGTCCGGAAATTCTTCAAAGCAGTGTCCATTGACCCACAAACGTGCAGTAGTGCCCCGGCACTCCCATCCAAGGGCATAAAAGGCAGTGTGGGTCAACACCCCTCCAGTTCTTCTTCCTGCAACCCAACTGGATCCAAAGCAGAAGGGATGGAGGGCAGGCAGTGGAATACAGACAGGGACCACACATCTCAAAGAACCTCCAGTTACAGTAAAGGAACCTCCATTTCTTCTCCGAGTAATGGTCCCTGGGTGTCACGTGGGTGACTGGAAAGCAGTGTTCAGACTGGAGGAGAGTGTGAGAAAGGTGGCAGCAGAGATCCTGTAGTACTGCCGTTCCGACGGCTGCATCTGCAGTCGCTGCTTGGACTAGAGAGTAGTACATTGAGAACACATGGACAGAACTCCAAGTTGCTGCCCTGCAATGTCCCGCAGCGGAACGTACCATAAGGATGCTATGGAAGCAGCTTGTGTTCATAGGGAGTGAGCGGTTATACCCCCAGGAGGGGAAATTTTTGCTATTTTCTAGTATTCTAAGATTCATCCCGAAACCCACTTAGAAATCTTCTGGGAGGATATGGCTTGCCCACATGATCTTTCTGCTATGGCAGTTATTTTTAACCTGTGGTCCGTAGACCCCTGGGGTTCTGCAGACTATGTGTAAGATTTCCAAAGGGATCTACACCTCCATTCAAAATTTTTTAGGGGTCCACAAATGAAAAAAGGTTGAAAACCACTGTACTATGGCGATAAAGAATCTTGGAGATCTTCTAATGGGTTTGGTTCTCTGCTGGTAGAATGCCAGGGCATGCCTGACATCGAGGGAGTGAAGTCTCTTATCTTCGGAAGAGGCATGGGGTTTGGGGAAAAATACAGGTAACTATTGACTGACTGATGTGGAACTCAGAAACAATTGTGGGAAGAAATTTTGGGCATGACCTAAAGGAAACTTCCCCTCATGAAACACTGAGGGGAAATACCTTCCCCTAAAGGAAACCTTCCCTTCGTGAAATAGGGAGGATCTACCATTATGGCTCTTAGTTCACTGACCCTTCTGGCCAAAGTGATGACCACGAAGAAGGTCATGGCACATGTTGCCATAGGTTCAAAGGGAAGACCTGTGAGTGCCAATAGGACAATTGTACAGTTGCCGGGTGAGTAAAGACAGAACATCCTTCTGCTGGAGGGAGGAAAGCACTAACCGCTGCTAGGTGTAAATATGGGGAAGTAGAACCCTCTCCCTTGCTACCGAAAAGGGATTCCGCCTTCTGATGAAGAATCAGTTGGTGACAGTGGTCCCCAAAAGGAGACCAGGAAGGGGGTTTGTGAGGAGGGAAGGAGACAAACTCTATTGAGTATCCCTGCTAGATAATCTCCAAGACCCAACTGGTGATCCAGCTGTTGGCAAAGAGCATGTGACAGCCCCTAAAGCTGACAGGAGGAGAAGTGGCTGGCATTGCTTTGAAGAATTTCTGGACTTGGGCGTATGACATGCATGCATACCCATGTGTGGGATACACGTAGGCATCATCACTCAAAGAAGATCAAAGGATTAAACAAGGGAAAAAGGAGCTGCCTCTAGTTTGTGGGTGTATTTTCAATAGAATAGAATAGAATCATAAAATTATGATTTAGCAGATCTTAGCAAGGATGTCCTAAAATGTTAAGGCTCAAATATTTAATAGCACTCCCATTTCATACAAGAACGTATTTGACTGTTAATTTATAGGGGATTTAAATTACATAACTTGCTATGGTATAAGCATATTTACCATAATAATGAACTTTTAATTTATTTAGGGGTTTTTTTTTGGGGGGGGGGGAGTGTGGAGGACAATTTGACCACTAACACATCATCTTAAAAGCACTAAGCAAGATCTTCAGTTGGTGTAAACTGTTATAGCTCCATTGACTTCAATTGGAGCTATGACCATTCATACAAGTTGAGAATCTGGCCTCTAACGTTTACAAGAACATACTGAAAGGGCCCAATCCAATTCTCACTGAAATTAGTTTAAATCTTTCCACTTACTTTAATGGGAATTAGTCTGTAGTTAACGATCATAGAAAGAAACGTGGTAGGTCATTGTGGTATGAGACATTTTGTCTCATGAAAGTTCCTTCTCTATTCTCTAGATAACTACGGTAATTAAAAAATATTTTTAATATAAAATGCTTTACTGCTTAAGATCACAAAAAGACTAATCAAATCACATATAAGCCTATTAACAATTAAGAAATCTCTCAAAATAATACCAGCCCAAATCCCTTTAGAAATGCAGGTTATCACAATTTAGCAAAAATATATCTATTTTCAACAGGCTACTAGGAACCAAATGCTCAATAAGTTATTTTGTTCCCAGTACGCCATAACATTTATTTGGATTTCATTCTAAAAGAAACTAAACAAAAACTACCAGATTAATACCATCTCACCATTTTGGCACTTGTCTACCAATAATATTTACAGCATAACTGCTTCAGAATGAAAAACCTGAAGACCAAGTATCCCCACCCTGTTACTCCCTAACTTTGCAGATTATGTTTGATTCTCACAGGACACATACCAACTGATGTGGGCATCTCTCCCCACTGCAGAACCACATCTTTGGTGATCCTCCCATAGGTATTAACATAAACCCCTTCATCCTCATAGCAAACCAGCAGCTCCATCCCATCGGTGTTTGGGAGAATGATGATTGCGTGTGGTTGTATGCTGCTCTGGATCTACAGAAGCAAAACAAAAGCAAAGACACTATTTTTCACCTGAGCTGCTCCCAGTATAAAGGGCTGGATACTTTTTTTTTTTAAAAGCAGACTGTAGAAAGGAAGAAAACATAGGTCACTGGGGCCATGATGAGGTAAAGGCCCTGAGGAGACACATTAAGTCCCATCAAACGGTCATCTCCAGAATATTTGATTGACCAGTTCTATGGAATGACCTGTAGTTATTCCTTCATTAGTCTACGATTGAGATTTTCAGTGCTGACTTAGCTACATGGTAACATGGCAAAGCAAACCGGAGCAAAGAGCACTGGACTGGAACTCTAGAGACTGGGTTGTCTTCCCAGTTCTGCCGTTCACTTGCTGTGTGACCTTGAGCAAATCACTTCACCTCTCTGTCCTTCTGTGTCCATTCCCACCATTTATCTGCTTAGCTTGTAAGCACTTTGCGGCAGGGATGATCTCTCATGGTGTGTTTGTACAGTGCCTAGCACAGGGAGGCCCTGGTCTTGGTTGGGACCTCTAGGTGCAAATAAAGATAATATATTCAGGTGATCTTTAAGATCCATAAAATACTTATTCTTCAAGCTATTACTCAGTTTATATTTAATTACTGATGTCATTTTATCTCATTTTTTAAATTTAATTTTCTCAGTGCACCAGCTGCTCTGTAATTGCCTGTGTCTACTGCAATAAAATGATAATTCATTTTTTTTTTTAATAATTCTGGTCAATTCATTTTAAAGGTAGAAAAGAAAAATTAAAATCAGTAATGTTTCTACTAATGACTTGGAAGTGAACTTCATTAATAATTCTAGGGAATACATATGAAGGAATTATGCAATTTACTATTTTTTCCAAATTGATATAAGACTAGCTATAGCTATATATTCTATCATCATCCTATTTTTGTTCTCTCTATAAATTTTGGAGGGCTTAATGTTTGCAAGTCTTGAACACTTACCAATAGTAACCTTCTAAGGCAGAAATGTATTGAACAGCTTTACTTTTTTCTTTTAAGTTAAAAAAAAGTTTGTCTTGCACAAAACCCACAACAGAATTCCACTCCCATACAGAACTGTCCTTAAAAACTACCAATGACTGTTAACGGACGCCTCCTCTTTTAGCCTTGTCCTGCCTAGGCTGAGAGAGTGGCCATAGGGAACTGGTGCCCTGCTCTGCCTCCTCTTTCCACACACTTGATGGTGATCTCACCACTGTTTTAGGCTAGCAGGGACTGTCCTTTCGCTGCATGTCAAAGGTCGTTCCTCTTGCATTCATCTGACTTCATTCCTCTCTGCTTCCAAAGATTTTTTTGTCAATATGCTCACATAATTATACTTTACCATCCCTTTTCGGTTTTTAGGTTTTTAAATTTAAGAGCCCATATAGGTTCTGATATAGGATGGTTTTATATCTTTTACAGCCGTCGGTCTTAACCAGGGTACATGTACCCCTGGGGGTACTCAGAGGTCTTCCAAGGGGTACATCAACTCATCTAGATCGGTGTTTCTCAACATGGGGCTTGCAGCCCCCCCGGAGAGGGTCATGGAATAGGTTTAGGAGAGTTGCAAGTGCAGGGCCAGCATTAAGGGATGACAAGCAGGGCAAATGCTGGGGTTCCATGCCATAGGAGGCCCCGCTAAGCTAAGTTACATGCTTCAGCCCCACTGCCTGGGGCTCAGGCTTCGGAGAAGGCTCACAAGTGAAAAACAGGCTCAAGAATCACACTGAAATGTAAGTACAAATACTTATATTCCAATCAATTTATTTTATAATTGTATGGTAAAAATGAGAAAGTAAGCAATTTTTCAGTAATAGTGTGCTGTGGCACTTTTGTATTTTTATGTCTGATTTTGGAAGCAAGTTGTTTTTAAGTGAGGTGAAACTTGTGTACGCAAGACAAATCAGACTCCTGAAAGGCATACAGTCATCTGGAAAGGTTGAGAGCCACTGTTTTACACAACATCTATTTTAACAAAATTACGTTCTTTTCATTCTTGCTGTAAAACACGTTAGCCACCACAAGGACTGAAATAGCAAGCCCTCAAGATCTTGAGCTGTATTATTTTGAGCATGCATTAGGACTGACATTAACAAAATGTGTTTTGTACCTAGTATTTAGAGGAGGTGTAATGTTCTATGAAGGAAGAGAGGTTTAGGATTTTTTATTTGTGGGTTTGGGGATTTTTTATTTTTTTTTTTTTTAAGTGCAAGATGCTCTTATCTTTTAACTAACCCACAAGTGATAATCACAATTTCAGAAGTTAGCAAAGCATAGTGAAGGGAATAGATGACTTTTCTGCATGGTTGCTCACAGTATGATTATACCACAGCATTTGAACACCTGTATATCTTTTCAATGTGAAGTAAGTGAAAAAAACCTAAGAAATAAAAATCCCATACTGAGCCACAATTCTTACATGCGTTGGCAGATAAATATCATAGACTGATCCCGAGTCCACATCAACAGCATGGAAACCAGCACAGGAACCATAGATCACTTTCAGCCTCTGACCTTCCTCTACAGTTAGATCCACCAGCAATGGCTTATGTACCAATTCTCCAAATGACTGCAAGACAGTAATTAAAAGGAGGAGTCAGATCTACATCTCCGCTTAGCACACAACATTGAGATGGGAGTCCTTAAAAACATGCTTATCTCACACACACACGCTGGTAGCTTGCTCCTTCAAAGTCATCCCACTTGATCCAGCAGCGTGGTTAAGTACATGCCTTTACAGATGTGAGGCATTCCACTGAGGTTAAGTCCCTGGATTATGTGCTTTGCTGGACTGAGGTCAGAATAGTCATATCTGTGCAGGACTCAGCCATATAACACTATGAACTAAAACAACTTCCCTGGACTAAAAAAGCAGAAATAAAAACTAATCATCAACCCATGTTAAACTCCTTTAGTATATTTTTAATTTGTAAGTGACAATCTCATCTTCTGCACAACAGTTTGGGTAGTGTGCGGTGTGGCCTCCCTCTGACCCGGGGGGCAGGAACCACCCTCTGTGCCCAAGTGGGCAGAGCCAGACCTGGCTCACCCCACCCACCAGATGTGGGTAATTGGAATCGGAAGTATAAAGGGCAGCGCCTCTGGCTCATTTGGAGCCAGGACACTGAGGGAGACAGACATGTCCTGCTCGCTCCAGCCAGCTGAGACTGCGGCTGAGCCAAGTGACCCCCTGCCCGCTGGGGAAACCTGTCTCTGCCAGGGACCCTCTAGGACTGCCGCTGGCCACCTACCCGGGGGAAACGGAAGATGCCCCGTGGTCCCAGGTACAACCCGAGGAGAGGGGAGGAAGTGGCCCAGCGACAGCCAACTTCAGTCTGGCTGTAGCGCTGCCTGAAGCATGGTCGGTGTGTTGCAGCTGGATTCCCTGCTGACCCAGTGGTGGATCACTCCGCTCCCTGGGTCGGGGCCCAGTGGAGTAGGGTGGATCCCCTGGGGTGGCAGCCTCCCTTTGCCAGGTCAAGAGGCCTGCATTTGTCAGTTGTCCACTGGAGCTAGGACACCTGACCCCTGGGTTTTTCCTCTGTCCTTGCACCACGGGCCCAGAGCCAATTGACTCCTGGGTTTTCGCTCTGCCCTGGGTTTTCCCTGCACCAGGAGCCCAAAGCTAATTGACTATTGTGTTTGCCCTGCCCCTGACTAAAAAGCTTGGAGCTAATTGTCTCCTGTGTTTGCTCTGCCCCTGACTAAAGGGCCCAGAGAATATAGATGGCTGGGTTTACTCTGGCCCCTGCTTAATGAACCCAGAGCCTGCAGACTACGGTGTCTGCTCTGGCCCCTGCCAAAAGGGCCCCGAGACCACAGACTAAGGTGTTTAAGCAGGGGCCGGGCAAAGGTCCCAGAGGTATAGATGGTTGGCTGCTCAGCCCCAGCCTAATGGCCAGAGCCTACTGGCCCTGGGATTCCTGTTTCTGCCTAAGGGCCGGGACCAACTGACTATATGGGGGCTCAGCCCTGTTAGGCCGGTCGGAACACTAACACCTAATGCTAATTCCTCTGATACTAGGCAGCAGTCCTGACGGTGTAGAGAGGTGGTGTGGCCTCCCTCCGACCCAGAGGAGGAGGGGCTACCGCCCCACGACTAGTTTGGTAATGATACCATGGGACCAATGATATTTTACAGCACTCATAAAAACAAGTGAGACTAACGTAATTTAGTGATTTGTTCACTTGCAGCAAGATTGGGATTTCGTTCAATTATCTGTCTCTTGATTTGTATATGTAGAGGACAACACACACACACCTGTGTAGTACCTCAAAAATTAATCTGCCTAGAATTGAAGCATGGTCTGGAGGTTCACAACCATAGTGAGCTTCTTCTACATGTTTTATGTGACCACGTAAAATAAATTGCTTGCAGAGAAGAGAGAAGTCCAGCAGGGCTTTAAATTTTTCATTCTCCTTAAGCAAGAGTGAAGCTGTGGCAGTGACAACTGACTGCTCTTCGGCAGCCGCCATATGATGCTGTCAACCTGAGCAATCTCCTTGTTAGGTTTTCCATTTATCGTTTACATTCAGAGTTCAATTCAGAATGTTAATTTAGTTACATACGCTGACTCTTTCATTTAACAAACATCAATGATGGCATTAAAATGTAATCCAGAATTAGTGACAGATTTACTAGAGAACATGTAACTATATATCAACATTGTGGGTTGTTCAAACATTTTTATAAAAGCAGCTCTGTAACTGCAAATACACATTAGAAAGCCCAAAGACGGTTAAAATATACTGTTACCTTAAAGGCCATAAATTTGTGGTATGGCTTTGGTGCCCATGCATAGACTTCCACAGAACTCTTCAAAGCAATTACCAAGAATTTGATTCTTTCATATTTTACTGAAATCAAACAAGAAAATAAACTCAGCAGCAACTCCAAACTTTTAACTAACTTTAGGAAACAAGAAAACAATAAAGTTGCCACATAATTTTAAACATTTGAAGGTTCCAATTAATATTGCAATAACATTCCTATTTCTAAGTAGTTTAAAGTAAAGTAATACATATGTTTAGTCATCTGCTTCTCAAGAATATTTAATCTTGTCAGTGACTCAATGAATATCCATGTCTGGAATAGCCTTGCTAATACGCTATACACTATTCTATACAAAACACAGATGCTGTTTACATAACAAAACGGAAAGTTAACTTTTGGGTCGGGTCCTTTTTCACCTAAAAAGCTGGTTTAGAGTTAATGGGCAGACTTGCTTTTACAACATTGCTGTTATTAATGCATCATGATTAAGCTGAAGCATGAGGCACTAGAAGAAGACGACAAGGACTAAAATGAAAGAAAGAAGATAAAGCCAGTTTTAAAAGCAAAAGTAACAACAAGTTTGCTAATGGTGCACTTTCCTTTACCTCCAAGATCTAAACTTACTGTGTTAGTAGGGGACACATTAAATAGGGGACATGGGTGGTGAATAGTAGGGGACATGGGTGGTGAACAGAGGGATAATCATCCTCATGGAAAGGTGGAAAGAGGGGTGTGCGAGGGGGGGGAAGAGGAAATGTTCCCAAAAAGTCACAAAGAGAGGCTAACATGTCCAAGTACTGGTCATCATCTGCTCTTCTTCCCTTATAGTTTAGACTCCCCCTGCTAGGGCAAAATGAAAAAATTCTCCAAACTGGTAAAGAGTTAGAATTTCTTTAGAAAATACTTCAAAAAAATTATTTCTAGGCAAACATGGAACATTTTTGAGGGATGTTCCCCTCCCCCTCCCCCCCAGCCAAGAAGTTGCAAAGCAGCCTCACACACGCAAAAACATTTTGCTGCATCACTAGCAAAGTCGCATTACAGTCTTAGGGAGGAAAAAAGCTGCATGTGTCAGGAAACGTAAAATTTTCATCGTGTAGCAAATCTGTGAATTCTCAAACTTCTTCTGCATTCAGATACAAGACAAAAACTGGTCCTGTGGTAGAGCTCTGCTGGCAACTACTGTTCAGACTGTTTAAGATATATGGGATTAGGAAGGACCAGGAGAAGTAGAAAGTGGCTATTCAACTAGAGGTGCAGACTCTCCATTTTCCACTTCCATCTGAGGTTTTGAAGGACAGTACCATGGTCTTCCTCAATTTCTATTTCTGCTAGCCTCTTTTGTGATACCAGTTGTGGATGGGTGATGCACAATCGGCTTGACGTGTTACTTCTTTCCAGCTAGCCCAGGTAACAAAGGATGTGAAAATTTCCTGAAGTAGTGAGAAATCCTTTCCCCTTACACTTCACATCCAGCCTTGATGCAATGCGACTGTACCGCAGAACAATCCCACTGTTTTAATACATACTATTTTCATGGCTTCTCACGACTCTCTTTATTGCCATGCGGGTCTACATTTGTTTTCTCCAGGCATGCGGTAGGGAGATGGAGCTGTTCTTCAGCGGGAACTTTGCTCCGTTTACTTAACAGGGAAGTAAAAGCAGTGAATTTTCAGTGCTCAAGACCTGACACATTTTCATCTACAAAAAGGATGTTTCAAGTCTCCAGTTGTACTGAGTCTGCCTCTCTGCAAAATACAACTTTTGTCCAATCTTGTCTATCTTGAAAGAATTCTTAGGGATTTTGTGCATGAAGGTCATCTTATCTGTGAAAAGGAACTTTGATGCCCTTCCGTGTCTGCCTAGGGTGCTTTCTGGAACATACCCAGTCTTAGCTACCAAAGAGTAATTTATCATCTGGGAGAGCCATAAACTGCCTCAAGCATCTCTGAGATCCATCCATACCACCTCACCCTTAAGTCTGAACCCCGTGCTGCATCAAAGAGACAAGGAAGACATCAAATGCCAGCTGTTTCAGTGCACAAAGCCACAGAGGGTCAGCTCCAAGACTGCACTGTTATTAGATTTGCAAACACAACTATTTCCAGAGCTCATCATTCTTGGGAACTAAAATGTACTTGTCAAAGAGGCCTTCCTACTACCTGAGAAGATCTACTGTATATTTATGGTTCACAGTATAGTTCAGTGTCAAACTATAGCTGAGTGTAACAAATCACTCTTCATCTGGAAAAAAATGCTCTCAGTTTCATGTCCTTCACTGTTGGAGAGTCCCTTTTATATAGCTGTTAATGTATTGTTAAACAGGTTGCTTCATTAGGCTGCTGAAACCCTTGGGTATGACACAGGAGAAGTAAGTTATAAACTGCTTTTTGGATCAAGTTTTTGGTTCAGCAGTTTCTTACTGAGATATTTATTGACTACTTACTACTGGTAGATTTTTCAAATGTGTGCACAAGACAGACTGATTGATTACAGTCCAGTTGCTCAAACTGCTACTATAGACTGACCAGCACAGTTTGACAAAAGATAAGGTTTTGAAGCAAAAAGACAGGAGTTTGAAAGACAGGTTAGTTGCAGTAAAGAGTATACCTTAAAGTGAAAACAAAGCAAAATCATTCCAGGGCAATAGTGGTGCATCATCACGGCAAGATCTCATTTTGAAGCTGAGCCAGTAGAAACAGTACTAGCTTACTGATGTTTTCTGGATACCCCACAGCAGGTTAACAGGCTTATATGTACTCTCTGCCATCCATCACAGGTTTTGGTTCAGAGGGAGTCTATAACCCAATTAATCTCAGCAATTTAAGAAGCACTAAAAACAATCTATTTAATGGAAAGACACTTCACCCCACAATTGCACTTGGCTCAGTCTGAGAGTGCATTAGGAAATGCAATGAGGTAAGGGAAATCAATGCATCATCATTAACTTAAACATATGTTCCTGTTACCATAAACCCCTACAAAGCTAACATGCTTTTTTGTTGTTGTTGTTTTTACAACGATCAGCCTCTAAGAGAAAAATAAAAAATGCGTTCTTTTTCCTTCCAGTGTAACTGGAGATTACGGATCTGTAACCGGAAGTTCTTCGAGTGTGTGGTCCCTCTCTGTGTTCCCCACAAGGGTACACAGGTGCACCATGTGCTTGAGTCTGGAATTTCTTGTAAGCAGTATCCATTGGCCCACACATGCTCAGTAGCTCTCTTTGTGCTCCAACAGAGGGCATAAAGGGCAGTGTGGGCTGCCACCACTCCAATTTCCCCATTCTTACCTCAGTGTAACCAATCTGCAGCAGAGGGGATGGAGGATGGGTGGTGGAATACAGATAAGGGCCACACATCTCAAAGAACTTCCAGATACAGGTAAGTAACCCCTATTTCTTCTTTGAGTGATGGTCCCTATGTGTATTCCACACGTGGGAGGTTAACAAGTACTAGTCAACCAGGTGGTGGGTGCCAGGACACAGAAGCAATAGCTGACTGTAGTACTGCTGTCCCCACAGCCATATCTGCAGTTGATGATTGTACCAAGGTGTAATGTCTCGTAAAGGTATGCAAAGAGCTCCAAGTAGCTGCCCTACAGACCTCTACTAGGGGTATGTCTCTCAGAGATGCAGCTGAAGTAGCTTGCCCCATGGTGGAATGAGCCTTTTCTCCTTCCAGGATGGTGGAGAGGGGCAAGGAGGAGGATGCCATCTAATTGGTAACCATGAACAATACAACCCGAGGTACATTTTGAAAGTCTCTACGCTGATATACGTTGACCTTTTTATTGCTCTGCTATGGGAAAAAAATAAAGGTGTCTTTCTCACATCTTTTATTCCTGGCAGATAAAACGCCGAAGCCTTCCGGACATCCAGAGAACGCAGCCTTCTTGCCTCTTCCAAGGCACACGCTTTAGGGAAAAATACATGTAAGTGGACTCATATCAAATGCAGAAACTATCTTGGGTATGAATCTGGGGTGGGGGCGAAGCGAGACCTTTTCTTTATATGGTGGGCCCACTCTAAATGTTCCCGGCTTACCAACTCTTTTGGCCAATGTTATAGCTATGAGAAAGGCCACCTTCATGGGTGGCCACAGAGCATATGGCCAGTGGCTCAAACGGAGCCTTAGTGAGAGAACAGAATAAAATTGAAGTCCCACTGAGGTGCAAACTTCACTGCTGGTGGAAAGGATCTGAGAATTCCCTTTAAAACTCTCATTGTGACAGGGTGTGTGAAGATTGTATGGTTATGCACCAAGAGGATGGAAAGCGCTGACTGCCGCTAAATGCACCCACAGGAAACTGAACGCATGACCAGAAGATTTAAAAGTAAGTAGATACTCTAAGATATAAGGGACTTCAACAGAATCCAGAGACAAATTATATTGATGAGCCCAAGTGGAGAAACGCTTCCAGTTAGCTGAGTAACAGCTTCTCATAGAATTTTTTTCTATTTTGGTTAAGGATGTTTTGCACCTTCTTGGACCATGAGCATTCTATCTCTGATGCTCATCCACATACCAGGCTCTGAGTTGCAGTGGCCTTGCATTGGGGTGTGTGACGTTGTCCCTGTGTTGTGCTCTTGGGTGGGTGCACTGAAAGCTTCAACAGATCCATGTACTGGAACTGTCTCAGCCAACTGGACACGATGATGACGACTCAAGCTCTGTCTTGACAGACCGTCCACAAATCCTGCGCTATCAGAGGAATTGGAGGTAAAGCAAACCCCAGGTAACCCTTCCATGACATCAGGAGGGCATCTCTCAATGAGTCTTTGCCCAGGGCTGCTCTGGAGTAATACCAAAGAAGTTTCCTGTTCATTTGTGAGGCAAAAAGGTCCAAGGTCGGCATTCCCCACTGAGCAAAGACATTGTTGAGAATCGAATTGTAAACCTCCCATTTATGATTCACGAAAAGGTGTTTACGTAGGTAGTCTGCTAGGGAATTTTGCACTCCTGATAAATATGTTGCTGATTCCAGAGGATGACTGCCTCTGTACACAAAGAAAAAAATAGCTTCCCTACCCCCACTTACTTGTTTATATAAAATAGTGTTGTCAAATTGTCCAACATTATCTGAACATGTTTGTATTGGATGAGTAGAAGGAAGGCATTGCAGGCTGGATAGACTGCCCTGGGTTCTAGTAAGTTGATGTGCATTCTGGACTCCTGCGAGGCCCAGACGTCCTGTGTCATTTGATCGCCCATACACGCACCCCAGCCCAAGTAGGAGGCATCAGTAACAATAGTTTGACTCGGGTGTCGGTGTAAGGAAAGGGATCCCTGCCCGAATCTTCTCCAGTTTTGTCCGCCACACAAGAGAGCTTAATACCTTGGGTGGAATTGTGACCTTGTCGTTCATGATGCCCTCCTCTAGAAAGTGCACAGAGAGAAGTCAGGGTTTTAGGTAACATAGATGTAGCCTGGTGAATGGTGTCAAATGTGTGGATGAAGCCATGTGGCCAAAGAGGGAAGGCAAGTTCTGACTGATAACTTGGGTCTGATAACAACCTGCTGTATAAGAGTGCTCATGGCCTGAAACCTTTCGAGAGGTAGATATGTTCTTGCTGTAGTTGAGTCTAATGTCCCTATGAAGTCTACGTACCTCGTGGAGGTCAACATGGATTTTTCGTGAATGATGCAGACACTTAGGGAAGGTAAAAAGGCTGAGCAGAACACGGGTTGCCCTGTGGACTACCTCACAGGAACTGCCTGCGAGAAGCCAGTCGCTGAGGTCTCGGAAGACTGTAAATCCCTGTCTTCTCATCCAAACAGCCAGCACTGAAAAAAAGTTTATAAATACCCTGAGTGCTGTCGCCAGACTGATGGGGAGGACTCTGAATTGGTAGTGCTTCTGGTCGAAGAGGAACCTGAGGAACCTCTTGTGGCCTGTTGAGAGCCACAAACAATGTGCTCTCTTCTAATGAGGTAATTATTGATGCCCAGGATATCGTGCAGAATTTTAATTGTTGGATAAACTTATTTAACTGACATAGATTGAGAATCAGCCTCCATCCTCCACTCTTCTTGGGGACCAAGGAGAATAGAAACCCGTACCATGGCATTGAGCTGGAACCTTTTCTATGGCTCCCTGAGGAGCAGGGTGTTCACCTCCTGTCGTAAAATCTCCTAGTGAGAGTGGTCCCTGAAGAGGAAATGGGAAGGAGGTTTGTGGGAAGGAGTTTTCAGAAACTCAGTTAGATAGCCACCATGGACAACCTCATGGACAACCATTTGTCTGTAGTTTAGGGCCCTCTGGTTTTTGATAAATTGGGGAAGGCAACCTTCAAACATTTGAAGAGGAGAATGAATAGTCATCATAAAAGGGGCACGGGTCTCAACAGTCCCATCAAAAGAAACACTTTTTGTCTGGGGTTAGTGTACAAAGTGGCAGTGGATGTTGCAGAGGCTGGGTTCATTGGTCTAATTTGTGTGATGGCTCCCGAGGACACTGATGATAAAAGGGCTGAGGTTTTGCCTTATAACCTTGTCTATGATGGTTCCTCTTGAGGGGCAGGAGTATAAATGCCCATCGAGCAAAGAATTGTTCTTGACTCTTTGGGGGAGTGGAGAGACCCATCCATTTTCTAGTGGAATAGGTTGATAGTATCAACGGGTAGATCTTGAATGTACTCTGCACCTCTCCAGCGAAACCCAAGGATTACAACCACAAGTCTCTCATCATGACAATGGCTGTAGCCATCCCCCTTGATGCAGTATCTGCCACGTCCACCATGGCTTGGAGTGAAGCTCTGGCCACAAATGTGCCCTCACCCACTAAGGCCTGGAAGCGTTCTCTATCCTCCTCAGAGAGCTTGTCCTTAAACTCTAGAAATTTAGCATAATTGATAAAATCGTATTTGGCCAAAAGAGGCTGATAATTAGAGATCCTGAACTGGAGGGAGGTGGAAGAAAAGACCTTTCTTCCCGAAGGTTGAGTCTCTTGTGTCCCTTATCAGAGGGAGTAGCCTGTGGGTACTGTTGCTTCGACCGCTCTGTAGCCACCTGCAACACCAGAGAGTCTGAATGAGAGTGAGAAAAGAAGAGCTCTCCCCACTTGGATGGGACAAAGTAGGACTTTGCAGCCCTTGTAAGGGTGGTAGCACAAGAAGCAGGGGTGCACCAAACCACCTTTTCTGGATCTATAATGGCCTAGTTGATGGAGAGGACCACACTACTGGGACTGGGAGGAAATGTCTAGTAAGCCATGCTGAGGCTCCTGAATTTCCACCAGCTGGATGTGCAGCTCTGCAATAGGAGTGGTGACTGCAGATGGGAGAGAGCAAAGTTGTCTTCTGGGAAGACACGTCTCCGACCATCCCAGAGTATGAAGAGAGTCAACTGGTGGAGCTGGCAAAGCCAGAGCCTCTCTGGTCAACATGGCTGTTGGCTCCTTCTGGGGCCACAGCACTACCAGTACCACCTTGGTTCCCAAAGTGGACAGAAGCGCCAGGAGCTGACTATCCCACATCTTCACCATCAGTGCTAGTGTCTGAACCATCAGACCTGTACTCTGGCAAGCCTCCTTCTCTTGTCGAAAAGATTTAATTGTGCCCTAAGATGTCAGCACCTGTGTGAACTGGCTCTTCTTACTTCGATGGGGTCAGGGAGCGATCCCTTCTTTTTGGGACAGTCTTAGACATAGATGATTTGTCCTTACATCTATGAGAGTGCCCTTACTCTCCTGTGAAGCCTTCTCTTTAGGCTTAACAGACTTACCCTCCATTCAAGCTTGGAGGGGCACTGCCCACTTGTTGAGGCTGATGTACTTGGGGTGTGTGGTGGTGGTGGTGGGGAGAATGGAAGCTCAGCCCAGATCTGATTGGGGTTTCATTGTCTTCTCCATGAGGTTTTTTTTTGAGTCTCAGGTCCCGACCCTCACAAGTTCTGGAGAAAAGAGCGGCAGATGCTGAACTGGGCAGAAATGAAAGCCTCACACTGGAACAAAAGGCAGCCTTGATGTTCATTGCTCACAGAAAAGGAGCGAGGGCAGGAAACAGTTTTTGAATGCTAGGACCCTGGGCATAATCCCAGACCTCTTGGGGGGGAAATCTTGAGACAGAGAAAAAAATGTTTACTATATATGCTATACCACACTATAAAAACTACTAAAAAACCTAACTAGATACAGTTTTTTATAGGAATGACGCAGTATAAAGGATCTGAGGACACTGAAGATTTCAACTCAGACCATGCGCAGTAGGAAGGAACTGGAGAGGCATCAGCTTCCACCACGCTTTATGCCCTCAGTTGGGAGCATGGGGAGAGCTACGGCACATGTGCTCTTCAATTGACATTGCTTGCAAGAAATTCCCGACTCAGACACATGGGGTGCATGTGTTTCCCACATGTGGAATACAGATAGGGACCATCACTAGAAGAAGAACATGGCAAAACAAAAGTTAAGAGGAATCAGTTAATATAAACAGCAACTATGTTAGTAAGATTCCTCTGTTACTAATTTTATCCTGACAGATTGTCACAATTCATTTGCTACTTACCAACTTTATAGTGCACACAGCCTTCCAAGTCGCCCACAGTTGTCCAACCCTGTTTCTTTTCTACTTCAGGATCATTATGTAGGATTTTATTTCTTAACCAGGACAAGTAGTAAACTCGCAACTTGTTCTTCTTACCTAGCCACAAAATGCAACATTTGTTTTAACAAGAATTTCATGCTAATCACAACAAAAAGATAACCAAAAGACCATCATGAGATGAGAAACTGCTGTGAAAGCGAAGTGATCCTGCTAAGCATTTCACGGTCATAGATGATTAGAGTGATCGAAAAGTGCTGGTCACTTGGTACTGAAACTCTTAACATAGATGTTAATTTCATAGCCTGCTTTGCTTTTACCTCCTTTCAGACCTGGTCCCAATAGTGATGGCCATTTTCTGATATGTGTGTAAATGATTTTCAACCACAAAACTCTTTCTCTCCACTCTCTTTTCTGGTGTCACACAAATAAGAGCTGCTCTATATCAGAGCTGTTTTCAGTCTCCACACACAAAGGATTGGTGCTTGCTATTGTGGAATTACAATCTTACTATTAAAAAGTGGGGCAGTTTTAACATCAAAAACAAAACCCCCCAGAACTATTTCTTTAAGTTTGTCATTTTATGTTCATGCAATAGTATCATGAGGTTATTATGAAATAATGTTTGGAGGGATTCTGGAATAGTGCTGGTGGTGCTATAATCTTGTACACTCAGTATTGATCACAAATGTAAATTTAGTCAAACACAAATTAGTCAGAGACAAGTTATTGGGGTCAATATAGCAATAATTGGATGAAAGTTAATGGCCTGTGATACCTAGGAGGTCAGACTAGATGACTGAATGATTCTTCTGGCTTCAGTACAGCAGGGTCTACAGAAGGAGGTCACGTACCATTCAGGTTTTTGGTACAGACCATCCCGACAACACAGCTCTTTGGCACAGGATCTGTGCCCTCTGTGCTTGAGAAGTGTTAAGTACATTGTGAGTCGTTACACTACAATAAATATAAATTAAATTTTAAAACCCTATGTTACAAAACTATTATTAAGGATGCAAAATTAAGCATTCAGGAGTTAAGAAATGCCAGAATTAAGTTTGCTGATGCAACCTTCACCTGCCACTTCATATGTATGCACAATACGGTGTCCCTGTTTGAAGTTTACTGGTTAGAGTTGCAGCAAATAGTTCAGTTACAATATCTACCTTTCAGGGATTTCTCATCATTAAAAATCCATCGAGCGGAAAGTTGGCATTAGAGATCCAAGGCCAGGATGAAATTCTCTCTAAATCCCATTAAAAAGTGGAGTCATATAAATGTATGTATGTATAAATGAATCAGCAAAAGGTCCCAAATTGCTACATTAATAGTGTTGACTGTGAACAGCCACTTGAGCATATGGCTCATAATATGTATTACTTTTTCACATCTATTTGAACTAATTGAGTAAAGGACAGATGCTTCAATTGGGTTAGAATACACTGGGGATTAACTATTTTGGGGGAGAGGAGAGGGAATACTTAATGGCAGGCTTTACTAAGCTTGGCTCTTTAAATATTAAGGGTGTGGCCTCCTCACCTCTACGCCAGACCCTGGACACCAAGTAAAAGGGCTAGAGTGGTGTAAAGTAGCCCTAGGGGCCCCAAATCTGACCAAGGGAAGATTCTCTCTGGCACAGGCACTGTGAACACAGCCAGGAGGCTGCCTGTAGAGAATCCTTTCACAAGCCCTGGAGTAGAGACTGGAGCCAAGGTACTGCAGAGATCCTGGGTAGCGTCATAGCCCATTGGGCAGCCCAGGGAGGCTGCCGTAACTTAGACAGCCCTGGGGACCTGTCTAAGTCACACTGGAGTCCTCTCCAGTCCCAGGAGCAGCCCAGACCAGGACAGTGCAACAAGTGGTTTAAAACCACTGTAACAGCCTGAACCCCCAGGCTGCAAGATGTCTCTTAGAGGATTAAATGGAATCTGGCAAAAGTGGGTAACATTCAACAGTCTCCTAAAGAAAACCAGTAAAAACATGCCAATTCCCAGAGCACATGGTTTGGTTTTCTTTCCCCATCATTTATTAAAATTCACCAAATGAAGACCAGTAACAAGTGATACAGATGGATTTTCCCCAGTATGTGATTCTTTATTCATGTCTGGCCACAAGATAAGCAAGCACAGGGAGTTTCTCAAAAAAAAAATCTTTGTGGTCTAGAAACAAAAAGAATCACACGACAGGCAGGAAATCCTCTGCCTTCCAGAATGCATCCATTCTGACATATAAGGTTAGTTACATAAATGTGGCTATGCATGTATTTACACAACTGCTAAACAAAGTAAACTGATCTGACACTGTAGTCACAGACTCATTTATAACTGGCATATTCCCTATTAAACATTCACAGAAGCAGAGCACCAAGGATAAAGAGAAAACTAAGAAGAGTCTTTTAGGTTTAGAGCTGTAAATTGTTCTAAAAATCTGGTGGTTTTGCCAATTGTTAATGCTGAGACAAGCAAAAACTCTATTTTGGCTCTTGAATAAAAACATCATTTCTTGTGAGAACCACCATGGACTAGCAGTTGAACTGTACAACTGGAAGTCAGGAGATTTGATTTCTATTTCTGGCTCTGTCACAGGCTTTCTGCAAGATTAAACTCAAATCACTTAATATGCAACATTTTCCTTATTTGTAATACAGGAAAATTTCAACTAGCTCCACTTATTTGTGATTCTAGCCTATCTCCCTGGGGTGCTGTAACTGTTCATTAACGTTTGTACAATCCCTAGGAATGTGCTCTGTAAGGACAAGCAATTGCTTTTATTACTGCTGAATTATTTACTTTTCTTTTCAGCCATTTCTACAATGTTCATCACTATAGTATCTGAGCATCTAATACATCTTTGCCTTCTAACAGGTTAAGGACCTGCAACTTGCTTTTGTTAACTTGCTTCAAACTCTTTTGAGTGTCACAAAAACAAAATAAAAGCATCTAAGCAATTCATTTTTCAGCTTTTCATGAAAGTAGTAAACACATCAGCTAAGATTTACAGTTTTGAAAACTAAAAATAAAATTACATTTTATGTTAATGTAATTTTATTAAATTTTCCTCCTAAAATCCTCAAGCAAGACATTTCATTCAAACATGGTGGAGATGCTTTTCAAACTTTACCATCACATACATTCAAACATTTATTTCCTGAAAAGGGTGTTTAAATATATTGTGGACCCAGTTACTTATATACTTACATTGCTTAAAGTGAAGTTTCTTTAAACAAACCCAAACCAAACCCCAAAGAGACAATTACATGACTACGCCCATTAAGCCAACTCTTGGGAGAAGTTTGGTTAAAAGTCAACATTTCCATTTGCTCTGAGTGATGTAGGCAAAGAGAACATCTTACCACTGGGAGGAGTGGTAGATACGCTGGAGGGCAGGGATAGGATACAGAGGGACCTAGACAAATTGGAGGATTGGGCCAAAAGAAATCTGATGAGGTTCAATAAGGATAAGTGCAGGGTCCTGCACTTAGGACGGAAGAACCCAATGCACAGCTACAGACTAGGGACCGAATGGCTAGGCAGCAGTTCTGCGGAAAAGGACCTAGGGGTGACAGTGGACGAGAAGCTTGATATGAGTCAGCAGTGTGCCCTTGTTGCCAAGAAGGCCAATGGCATTTTGGGATGTATAAGTAGGGGCATAGCGAGCAGATCGAGGGACGTGATCGTCCCCCTCCATTCGACATTGGTGAGGCCTCATCTGGAGTACTGTGTCCAGTTTTGGGCCCCACACTACAAGAAGGATGTGGATAAATTGGAGAGTCCAGCGAAGGGCAACAAAAATGATTAGGGGACTGGAACACATGACTTATGAGGAGAGGCTGAGGGAACTGGGATTGTTTAGTCTGCAGAAGAGAAGAATGAGGGGGATTTGATAGCTGCTTTCAACTACCTAAGAGGTGGTTCCAGAGAGGATGATTCTAGACTATTCTCAGTGGTAGAAGAGGACAGGACAAGGAGTAATGGTCTCAAGTTGCAGTGGCGGAGGTTTAGGTTGGATATTGAGAAAAACTTTTTCACTAGGAGGGTGGTGAAACACTGGAATGCGTTACCTAGGGAGGTGGTAGAATCTCCTTCCTTAGAAGTTTTTAAGGTCAGGCTTGACAAAGCCCTGGCTGGGATGATTTAATTGGGGATTGGTCCTGCTTTGAGCAGGGGGTTGGACTAGATGACCTCCTGAGGTCCCTTCCAACCCTGATATTCTATGATTCTGTGATTCTAATAGGGAATCAAAAGATACCCAAGGAAAAGCTCAGGCCAGGAACTGGTGATGGAGTGGGAGGAGGGGGTGGAAGAATGGGACATAGAGCATAGCAGGAAGGAGACCTGGGAGGAAAAGGGCAGTGGGCTTCCCCCACAAAGTCATCTCATGGGCCGCAATCTCTGCTAGCTCTCATCGAGATCCCATGCTAAATACAGTAGGGTAGCTGTGGTAGCATGGGCAGCAGTGGCATGGGCTAGCTGCCTTGAGTACAAACCCATCTGGACCCCATGGTATGTACTCAGGGTGGCCAGCCCATGCTGCCATTGCTGCTACCCGAGATACTGTAGCTACACTCCTATTTTTAGAATTTTAGCTCAATGAGAGTTAGCGCGAGTACGTCTACTCAAGCTGGGCATCAACCCCTAGCTCCAAATGTAGATGCAGCCTCTGTGGGTAGAAACCCTCCCTCCTCACTGTACTCTGGTGACCTCCTGTAAAACCCAGGATAGAGAACAGTGCTTAAGGCATAAGCCAGCTTCAGCTCAAGCAATTTCTTCAGGGTTAATGTAACGTGTCTGAATAGAGGAAGCAATATTCTTGAAGGAAACAAACAGGACGTGTCAGGGTGTTTGAATCGTGACTCACGCAACTGTAAACAAAGCTAAAAGAATTTCACATGAGATTTAGCCGCAGATTCTCGTCACCAACGTGGGATACATTAACTAATGGACATTACACAAGCTGGGTTAGGTGGTATCTTTGTTTACAAGTCTATTGTACTATACACTGCGTCAGACGATCTAATGGTGCCATTCAAATAGATACCCAGGGAGCACATTAGAAGCTATCATGAAATATTGTACATTATACAGGTATAGGATTTTTAAAGTTCCTGGTTTAATTTTTTTTTTGTAATTCAGTCATCAGCCATAAGTGAAATTTAAATGAGTTACAGCCGATGAAAATATTACAGGTGTGTTTAAATGGAAATGCAGAGACAGGCTTTACTACACTGGCACAAAGATGGTACTTTAGATAACAAACATGTACACTCTCATACTGCACTGAGCTGGCTAGGGTCTATGAGTACCACTATCTTCTAGTCAATGGCATCAGAAACTGCTCCATTGTATATTGTAGAACCTATATAGTTAATACAGAATGGAGAGTCTCCTTTAGCTCCAGTGTTAGGGGTCTATGTTCTTGGAGCAGAAGGATCAGAGTCCTATCCCTGCTGCCACCGGTTCTGAGTGCCTCTGGAGTGCAACATAGTGACCACTGTGTGAAGCCCTAAATGACCTGGGGTTTCATACAATAGAGCATGGCAAAAGGTAAAATGCAGGAGAAAGGTAGACTGCTAAAAAACAGATCTGTAAGAACCATTTGCAGTAAACTCAGTTAAATTGTGTAATAAGTGAAGTAGCCCTTTTAAATAGTGCCTTGGAGCCCAAAGTGTCTGGAATTCCCAGCTTTAGTAAGAAACCATTATTCATCAGGACACGTTAAAGCGTGAACTATTTAAAGAATGGCCGTATCTCTCACTGTTAGCTCAACAGGCAACAGTCTCACTAAGTAAAGACACATTCAGATGCGACATCCATCTACTCCATTGTATCAGTAACTTAACCATGCCCATCTATGCTGCCCTTCCTCCCCGTCCTTCCATGCTGCCCTACAGCTGTACTCTGCAATGTATTTTCTATTCTAGTGACACAGACTCAAAAGAGGACTTCTAACTTCCTGCACCCATCCTCTCCCAAACACAATACAAATAAATATTTCATCATGTTATCCTCCAAACTTGTGAAAAAAATTTCCTTCAAGGCATGCAGTTTGGGGTGTTTTGTGCAACAGTTGGTTCTTAGCATTAAAAAAAGTGAAAACATGAAGACTGAAAAATCCTGGCCCCACAGATGTCAATGGCAAAAACTCCCATGGACTTCAATGAGGTCCAGATTTCAGAGAAATAACATATTGAAAAATGGGCATTACCAGATATTGTCACCAAGACATTCAGGCCTTCGAGTACATCCATCTGCTGGAACCGTCTTCGATTTATTAGAGGATAAACCTTCCCCTGGCCACTTCTGTCTAGCAGCATCAGACCACTCTCAGTTCCCACTAACAAATTCACTCCTAGGTTAAAAAAACAAAACAAAAACACCCAAATTATAATGCATGTTTTCCTGGTATTTTGACTAAGTCATGCTTTACAGAACAACTTGCATTACTTTAGGTATTCAAACCCAACACTGATTCCATCTGCACACCTGGCAGAGCGGTGGAGTAGCAGAGACCCCCCCCATGCTCACTGGGGTAGGTAGGTGGAACATCAAATTTATCACACATACACTAGCAAGAGGCTGATATGCAAGAAGAAGCCTTCCAGAGCAGGGTCCATCCTCCACTTCCCAAGAGCTGAAGATAACAAGGGTCTGGCCCTTATGAAAAAAGTCATGCAGAATTTAATAGAGAAAGACAGCTTAAAACCATTCTATAAAAATTAATAGAATGATCTTTCTGCGACTGAATTCTATAGAGTGGTTTTAAAAACCTACGGATATATCACTATTAAATACTATAGGGTTTTAGAATAATTTTTTATAGAATCCTATTTCATTTTTATAGAACCTTATTGGTTTCATCGCTATCTAGTTCTATAAGACTTTATTACAAAGGGGGTTTTCAATGGGGAATTGTCCTTGATCTCAATAGTTCCCCCTTCACATACACCACACTCATCTGGTTAGTAGATGTCTATTCAATTTTTCAATGCTTGCCACCATAACAGACAGCCATTACCACAAATTATGTGAAGAGAGCAAAAGGACAGTTGAAATACAGCACTAGGGATGAGAGTCAAACCAATTTTGTGACTCGCTTGATTAGACCTCCTCAAACATTTATTAGAGATCACAACATAAAGCTATTGTTTTTAAATGCAATAAAACAGGTTGAAATAACACAGGTAAATTAACAAAGCTATACAATTATGGTTCTTGTGAGTTAGAAGTTGTCACAGTAGGCCAGATTAATCCCTGGTTTAAGTGTACTGGTGATAAAATTACACCAGGGACTAATTTGGCCTTGTATCCTAAACTGGGCACTACTAATCTGATTCTGATCAGATCTGATTCAGCTACACAGAAATTAAACAGTGGGCAGCCTTGCAAACTACATTTATGGCATTATCTAAACACAACAGGGCAACATTTTAGGATGCTATGACAGCCTTAAATCAGCAGGCTCCTTGCTTTTATTGATTACTGTCTTGTAATTTCAAAAGGTGCATTCTTCCCTACATCTCAAAGATCATTATCTCTACGCTGTGAGGACAAGTACCTAATCATACTGTAGCAATAGCACAGGGATAGCACTAATTAGTGGAGCAGATATTGCAGGACTGGGCATCTACTTCTCTGATATTCTATGTTATTAGCACTGAACTTAACTATTTAGATAACTTCCTGGGAGAATCTTATAAAAATTACAGCCTTAAACATTATTTCATTACAATTAGTAAAGGAAATAATAAAACCCTCTCTCTTTACAGGAGCTATCATACTTAGTATCGCAAAGACCAAACTCCCAGCAGGGGTAAGTAGGCACAAATCCATTGAGAATAAAGATGTGCCTGCGTACACCAGAATTAATTTGGGCTAAATGTTTAGCAGGGAAGTGTTTTGTTATAGCTGTAAAATACCTCCAGGATTTTATTTTAAATCAACAGAAGAATGAAATATGTAGATCAAAGAAACGTGAAAGTGCTAAACATGAGTGATGGGCCAGCCCCTACTGGCAGAGCAATTTGGTTTGGCATGGAAGTTTGACACTTGTTCCCAATTTATTTAGTGTGATTTCATTCTCCCTTCTCTCTTTACCCGCCTCTCACTCTGACATCTTCCATTTGCACAAAGTTATAAATTTGGACTGAAAATTATTTACACAAAAGCACGTAAAAATATTAAGCCCACATTTGGGCAAAAACTGACACTGGTGAACTTTGATAAAGCTGATTGATGAAGAGGTGTTGGAATGGCAACAGCTCCCCAAACACACATAGCTTCATAGAATGAATACTGGGCAGGAATTGCTTCAACCCCCATTCCTACTCCCATCCCTCCCCTCTTCCCTGCAACACACATTTGATGATAACTGGCCATACTCCTATTTTTGAATATAACACTTTATAAACATGTAATCATGAAGAAGGTAAATATAATTATCCTTGCTTTATAGATAGCAAAACTAGTCTAGAGATGTAAAGTGAAACAGATGAAGCTAGGTGGTGTCAGAGCCAAGATTAGAATCCAGGTCTCTTATGTCTATCTAGCCCTTCTCTTCATGTATCAGTATATTTATGCCTGCATCTGTAATTTTCACTCCATGCATGTGAAGAAGTGGGTTTTTTACCCACGAAAGCTTATGCCCAAATAAATCTGTTAGTCTTTAAGGTGTCACCGGACTCCTCGTTGTTTTTATGTCTATCTGGACGATTGTGCTTTCCAGGCAAGTTGTTTAGATCAACTACCTCAAACGATCACACCTAAACCCATTTTTAGGCACCTAATTGTCTTAATTTTCAAGTGTTCTGAGTATCTGCAGGACTTTCACTAAATTCAGACACCCAGGTTTGAAAAATTGCAGTAAGACAGCTTTGCTGAACCAATTTCCTCATACACAGAAGGAGAACAACATATCTACCTTCCAGCATCTTAAATCACACATGTTTTCAGACCTCCTGTATAGTAAATATCATTGCCCACTATTTCACAGATGGAGAAATGGTCATATGAAGGCTAAGAGACTTGCTTGTGGACAACTGTGATTTAGTGGGGCAAGTATAGAACCAAGAGACCTAGATTTTGAACCTAGCTTTTATATATTTATATATATAAAAAACTTTGAGCAAGTCACTTTACTTCTCTGAGCACCCCCTGTAAAAATAGCGAACAATATTTATCTACACAGAGTGGTGAGCTGGAACCGGTTCACAACGGTTTGCTAGAACTAGCAAGGGACAACCAGTTCTAAAAGGGCTTCTAAATTTAACAACCGGTCAAAAGTGGCGCCTTAAGCGCCGACTCCGTGGGTGCTCCAGCTCTGGAGCACCCACCGGGAAAATTTGATGGGTACAGAGCACCCACCGGCAGCTCCCCGTCCTGCGCCTGGCCCCAGCTCACCTCCACTCCGTCTCCTCCCCTGAACGCGCTGCCCCACTCTCCTTCTCCCCCCCCCCCCCCCGGCTTCCCGCGAATCACCTGTTCGCGCAGGAAGCCTGGGAGGGCTGAGAAGCAGGCTCACCTCCGCTCCGCCTCCTCCCCTGAAGTACCGCCCCGCTCTGCTTCTCCTCTTCCTCCCCCTCCCCGCCCAGCTTCCCACAAATTAGTGTTCCCGCAGGAAGCCTGGGAGGGCAGAGAAGCAGGTGGCGGCTTCCTGCTCAGGCCCAGGGATGCGGAGCGGAGGTGAGTTGGGGCCAGGCGTGGAACGGGAAGCTGTTGGTGGGGGCTCTGCAACCCCCAAATTTTCCTTATGGGTGCTCCAGCCCCAGAGCACCCAGGAAGTCGGCGCCTAAGGCGCCATTTTTGATGTGATCAGTGGGGGGAGTGGCTGCTCCCCCCCAGCTACGCTCCCCTGCCCCTAGGAGCCAGAGGGACCTGCCGGATGCTTCCTGGGAGCCGCCCCAGGTAAGCACCTCTGGGACTCCCCACCTCGCCCCCTGGCAGGTCCCTCTGGCTCTTAGGGGCAGGGTGGGCACCCAGTTCATTGGCCCACAAGAGCCTCCTGCCCGGTTCTGGGGGCAGTCAGGGGACAGGGGAAGGAGATGGATAGGGCAGGGGTCCCGGGGGCGGCGTCAAGGAACGTGGGGGGTTAGATGGGGCAGGAGTCCCGGGGGAGTCCTGGCCGGGGCGGCCCCTCCCCGGTTGTTAAGATTTTGGCAGCTTATCACTGCCTACACACCATAACTGGTAAAGTGCTATGTAAATGAAACTATGACAGCAGCCCCATGCTTAATCTACTAATCATGTGACTTTGGGGAAGGACCAACTCTTTCTCCTCCAGCTTTTTCAACATTTACAACTGTTTAGTGTTTTTGTTTTAAACCGTTAAAACAGATATCAGTATCAAAAGGGCAGGATTCTGGCAATGCGTGTGGCCAGTGTTGAATTCTCATGGCACAGGCAATTTTTCTGCTGCTGTAAAGCCAGTGGAAATGACTCCTCTACAAAACCATCCTGGGTGTAGGAGGCATATCAAGATAGGAAATGGGCATCGGACCAATCCTTCTCTGGCATAAGATAACTAAGAGCCATAACTGTAAATGGCACATTGGCACCCCATGAGCCTAATCCCAAATGCACGGAGCAGAGCTTGGAAGAGAATGTGGCCCATAGTCTCAAAGAGAAGAAGTTTCCTAGTTACTTGCCCTATTCTCCCCAGGTAATTATGTGATTCCAACTAAACTGATATGAGATCACTAATATAGAAGTTATAACATGAAATTTGTTCTAATCAAGCCCTTTGATTTGTCAGCAAGAATTCTGAGAAGCAAAATCAAATATGAATGTATTATTAACCTAACAACCTTGTACTGACACAAAATGCCCACAAAAGCTGCAGACATATACTAAAAAGAGGTTTAAAAAGTTGACAAGAACATCCCAATTGGCTGACAAAATTCTGAATGATTATTATTCAGTTCTGAGACTATACCAGTCAGAACTTGCCATCAAGCCAGACCTCAGAATAGCCACATCATAAGCACAATAGTAACCAGATCTCACTGTGATGACATCAGACTGAGCTTTGATTACTATGTAGATATTCCAAAATATCAGATACTTATTTTTCCTTGCTCCTTAAATGAATTTATGAACAGTCTAGACCCCATTTCTAGGTCATTAAGCTTATACTGCTGTATTTTCATATACACCAAGAAGTTGTAAGAGACAACTTTCCATCCCTCCTTGTGTTGTAATCTATGGCTTATTTCGACACTGGATAATTGGTGCACTACAAATCCCTCTCACTCTTCATGCACTTTGATTGATTTTATGAACTCTCTCTGAGTAAATGACAAAGAAAAACAAAGAAATAAGGGAAGGAGAGGCGGGAAGGGAGGGATGCAGATATACATTACCCCATAAGGCAGCACACAAAATCTCAGAATTGAATCTCTTCTTGTATTTGCGAATCTCTGGGGTGTCACTTTGTGGTCGTGTATTAGTAGGATTCACATTGACAACTGATCCTTTCCTGGTGGGATCTTGCCTTATTGCCTCTGACCTCATGGCTTCACTAGAAAATCCCACTGGGGGAAAAAAAAAAAAAAAGAAGTAAATGAAATACTATCTCCTAAGTGCCAAATATTTACCATATACTTTCTATTAAATAACCAAGATCAGTAACTGACAATATTAAGCAAGTCTTTTTTTTTGAAAGAAATGTAAATGGAAAAAGGAAATAAACTATGCAATCCCGTGCAAATCAAGTAACAAGCATGATGGAAACATTCTAAACTACTTTAAAGAGCAACTCAAGTCACTGAACCCCCTTTTTTTTTTTCGGCTGTCTTCTTGCATCTACATTACTTACCCACAGAAGTCACAGTTGTCCCACTAGATGGAGAAATCTGAAGTAATCTGGGGTCTATAAAAGGTGTAAAGGAGGAGGAAGATTTGTGTTTCTGGAGTGTGTTACTAGCGGACTGAGTCTGCAATGTAAATTTCAACTTTATTAATATAAATGACAACAAAAAGTGACGATAACAATGAACATTTCTAAGTCACTACAGAATTTTACTGCTTTTCTGAAGCCCTTTCCCACCCACCCCCAACCTTCTATACTTCCTATATACATACGGCAGGCACCATAGATGCACATTTCACACATTACCACTACATGTAGTCAGTGTGTTCTTTACTCCTATAATCTCAGATTTTAAAGGAGATGTTTGAGGAATGGTCACTACAACAGGCAAAAAAGTAAGGGAATGTCTCCTTATCACCGGTTAAAATATGTACGGTACTTATGAAGTTATTAGAAGCTAGCTCTACTTCGTTCCATATTTTTATTTTCTATTTGTGAATTGCCCCCTACATACTTCTATTTGTTACGCATCTCCTGAAATGAGCTTGTTTAATATGTTATGGAATTTGATCTCTTAGTTTGAGCAACAAAATCTAAATAATCTGGGATCAGGCATTCACTTCTATGATTAATGAAATTTCAGTGTCTAGTACTTCATGTTAATTCTCTACTTTTGTTTTTTAAAACTGAACCTCTTGCCAGAAAGCTCCAGCAGTTTCTTCCACCATCATTTCACATAGCAAATATTACACCTGTATCAAACAAGGGGCTCATTAGTGTGAAAGGTTCAGTAAACAGTGATATGAAGCTATGAATATGTAGTTGATAAAAGCACTGGTGCTTTATTTAGTTTTGTATTCTAAACACAAAAAAGGTAGAAAGACAAGTGAAACAATGAACTGTTAAAAGTGGAGATGGAATGACTGAAAAATCCTTGCCAGTTTAGTGAGTTAAGTGTTATAGTGATAACATTGCACATTAAAGCAAAATGGCACAAATAAAAAACAATCAAAAAGTACGAGTGTTTTTCTCTGTACATGTAAAAATTACTGTGGACAAAAGGAATGTGTCTCTGCTCAGCTTGTTTTATGCCTTTGCAAACAAGATTGGAGGAGCTTCCTCACTGTTAACCAGCCTAAAGCCTCTGTCCCCTCTAAACCTCCACCTTCCTCACCAAATACAATTACACCGGACCCTCGCTAGAATGCGCGTCTATATAGCACGAATTCGCATATAACGTGGTCATGGATCCCAAATTTAATTACTTTAATTGCAATTCATTTTAAGGCGGTCCCCATGCATGGATCCCAAATCCCGCGTTCTAGTGAGCGTCCACTGTATTGGGCTTAATCATACTGAACTTTTCTGCAAAGCAAAATATTTTCAACCACATTACTAATAACTTCAATGCCACCACAAACAACTGCCAGAGTCTCCTTATCAAAACTCAGTTTGCGCTAAATTGATTGAACCCTGCTTATTTGTTGCTTAGAGCAAAGTAATGAACAGGTATATCCTTGAATCACTGAACTGGTCTATGTAACCTGTCAGAGTATATTTTTACAAAGTTAAAGACTAGTGAAGCACAGCTGAAAATGAAGAATGACAAGCATTACACAGACTGAACTTCTGTGACAAAATGAATGCTTGCCGTCACATGGTTCAATACGTTTCACAAGCGTTTTTCATCCTATTGTGAAAATTGTGCATCACCATTAACTCAGATTCTTTGGTAACTGTACAGGGAATACCTCAGCCTGGCACCGATGTCAAAGCACCTGTGTGTTTAAAGTTCACTTCTATTCTGAGAAGCAGCAGCATGTTGTTGCACATTTATAGTGGCTAGTTGACTCTACAGCATACTTGTTTACAAGTCTAAAGATGTTTTCTCTAAATGCCAGGCCTGCCTGTTCAACCTGGAAACTGAAAGTCATGCTGGGTGCTTTCCTTCTCATTCCTCGCCACCAGCGTTACAGGATGTGCAGGACAAATTCATTCACACCAGTGCATCCCCATCACCTTCAAAGAGTCGCAAAAGTACAAGGATTGACTATATAACTGGTATTTAATGAACAATTCTGTTGTTGGTTTAGAAGAATGAAACATAGTCCCTCTTAGCACTGCAGAGCCAGCAAAGATAACAGGAGTAAAATTCTGGAACAGTGAAGTCCTCAGATAGGACTCCAACTAGAGATAGACAGCAGACTTGGAGAATAAGCAGGAGTCATTTTTCACAGCACAGCTAGACCTTAAAAACCTGAAGATCTCCTGCAGTACACTATTCCAAACAGCTAATACCCCAAACAACCTAGCTTTCCTCAAATGCTCAACAACCCCATGTGGCAATTTCAAAGAGTAAAATCCTTCAGTGAGGCTGGAATCAGCTTCCTATCCTGTGCTGGTAGTTTGCACAAGTGAGTTACTTTCACATGCCTAGTTATTTGCTCCTTTTTTATGGTATCATCAAGACAAAATTACCAGGTTTGATTTAATTATTTTTTAAAACCCCGGCAGATTCCTTGCAACTAGCCTGTTCCCAAAATACAGAAATTTCAAACAAAACAAAACAAAAAAAACTTGTCTGAATATATGGTAATCAAGTTTAATTTAAACAAAAGCCATGCAATTAATGACTCACTGTAGAAAGCAAAAATAGTAAACTAGCAAGTTTGGGGTAAAACTGATCTAGAGTTAAGGGCTTTTCACACAGAACTGAAATGTGTTATTTTGGGGGAGGGAGAAAAGTGACAGAAAAAAGCAGGGGAAGATTGGCTAGAGTTCCTCTGCAAACTAGCTATTAGGCAATACTGGAATAACCCTAAGAAAGCAGCCAGCTGTGGTGCAAGACATACCTCATTAGTAGTTAGCTTGTCCTGGGGTGTCTGTGGGGACATGATGGGTGTCGGCTGGCTGGAGGATGGGGAGGAGGAGGTGGAAGAAGTGGAGGAGGAATGGCTTTGCTGTAAGAGATCTGGCAAGAGGTGAATGCGACCGGCAAAGCCATTGCTCTCATGATGGCTGGCACGCTTTGTGTCAACTGTACTCTGTAGAAAAAACAGGCACACTTGTCTTGCTCAAGTGCTGCTTAAGGCTTTCATCCCTATCAGCTGTATCTACTCTCTCGCTCTTTCTCTTTTTTTTTTTTTTTTTTTTAAAATGTACCGATATTCTATGCCTTGATGCCTGGGTTAGAAGTGTGCTGAGCTTCCAGAACTCAGTAAATACTGCACCTCTGGCAAGCAGAATTGAGCCTCTCACTTAATCTGATTCACTTGCAAGGCCAGCTCCTTTACCAGAAGAATAATTGTGCCAGTAAGTCTATGCTGCTTCTACTATGGCTACATGGAAAAGCTCTCTGTATTTGTTGTTTCCCATCATTTTATTTAATTCTAGCTTGAGTCATGTTCTGATAAGAACTTGAAATCTGGTGAATTCCCTAATCTAGCTATTTAAACAGTCACCATGAAATCTTAATTAGCAAACCGTAGGGTTCAACTAAAAAAATTACATTCAGTTGCAAAACTCGAGAATGTGATTACTGAGGAAGTCCTAGGAGCTGACAGACTCATTAACAGATGAGCTAGTTTAATACACAAGGAAGCATCATCTTCACAATCATAAAGATACAACATTTCAAAATAGAAAGAAACCAAACAACAAACCTAGATTCATCCACAGTCACTGCCCTGCACCTTGTAACGTTCCCTCCCAGCCCCCGGCACCAATTGTTTGCTACCTGGCTTTTTTGTTAGTTTGTTCCTGACTTTAGGCTTAAAGTAGTTAAAAGAACTGAGCACTTTCCCCCCACCCCCTTCTAATTCCGAGATCCAGCATCTGGTTTTAACATAAAACCAGGTTAAGTTCTTCTGTGCTGAGTGCTTTCTTCACACACCTGCAGCTTTTCTATCACTTTTTTGACACAGACTTTGAGGTGCTCTGCATGGTGCTATAATGGATGTCATTGCAAGGCATGCAAAACAGTAGCAGCAAGGGATGGAGGCTACTCTTTTCTCTGCATGCATCAAGTGTCTGCATATCCAAAATATGCTGCATCTGTGTCTTGATAACGTGGACAACAAATATAATGTAGAAACAGTATGGGTGAATGAACAAGCGGGTTAATGATCACAGTAAAGGAACAGCATTGTGCACGGAAGGAAATACAATACCTGTCGGACGATTAAAGTACCCTCCTTGGAAGGTGTCATGGCAGGTTCACTCTCCACATCATCGTGGACAATCATGGTTTTCACTGACTCTGTTTCACCATTGCTCAGGTTCAGAGTTGATCTATCCATCAAGCAAGAAATAATTTGGATAAAATAACCCCATAGTATTTCTTTTTTAGCTCTTTCTTCATGTATTCGTATGAAGTGCATGTCATAGATCATTTACAGCGGCATCCAAAGTGGAATATTGACATAAATCATCAAGGAAGAGCTTCTTCAAGAAGCAAATAAATCATAAAATAGCTAAACACAATTCTTCACCATTTATAAAATACAAATGAGGGAAGGGAACGACACACAATATCATAATTTGGCTTCTAGTAACACAAGACAAACATTAAGATTTAAAGGATCAAATTTTCAAATGGTGCCAAAGTGACTTAGGAGCTTAAGTCCTATTTTAAAAAGTTATTTAGGCACTTGCTCGTTGACTTTCAAAGGCACTTGAAATGCTAGAGTCACTTTTGAAAAAGGAACATTTTTGAAGATGTTACCCTATGTGTTTCAGAAACGTGAGCATTAACTGACTGTTAAGTACTTTGATGGACTCCTGAATACTGTCTTAGTAAAAGAGGGCTAATGAACGAAACATACGTTGAGGTCTTTTCCCCATAGCCACACAAAACAGAAAAAAACAGAGAACAACTAACACAGCTCTGGCATCCTCCGGCCCAGACGTAGATTCATCTGCTCCTTCTTGTTCCATATCGTCATCCTCCTCGTCTGTCGTCCCCGACTCTTCACTGGATGATGAATAGTCTGTCACCTTGTGTGGAGGTCGCACATCCTCTACAGCTCGCAATTCCTTTGCCAAGGCAGTTAAATCCTAATGAGAATGAGACAAAGGGGGAAAAAAGAATATGAAATGCAACAGTGAGGTTGCAGATTGGAGAGGAGGAGAGGCAATGTATCAGCAACACAGCCACGGGGAATGAGTTTGTTCAGTTTGTTGCTGCACTTCCATCGTTCCCAGCGACAGAGTTTTTTTTAATTGGTTTACTGATTTCTTTGTGCTTTACTGGCAAATTTAAAAAAAAAAAAAACCCTAGAAATTTAAGACTATGTAGGTCTTTGCCCCCTCTTGCTCCCATCAGAACTGCTAGAGCAATGAACACGCTATAATACATTGTTTTAAGGAGTCCATCATTTTCCCTCCCCAACTGTTCTGCATATTGACAGGCTACAGTGCACAGAAATTTGGGCAGCAAAGTTGTAAGACAGCCTAAATTTACTGAGCTGTCTGTTCGGCTGAACACTATTCGTATAAAATATTTCACATAGTTTATAAACTGATGGGATGGGAGCCACCATCTTCCTTTAAAGGACTTCATTTGATTGGGGCATTTGAGTGCGATGGCAATATTAGAACAAACATCAGATTCATAGATTTTGATTCAGATGGAACCATTGGAATCATCTACTCTGACCTCTTGGTTACCAAAGGCGCAAAATGTAATGATAATACAGCATATATATATATATATATATATATATATTTTTTTTTTTTTTTTGCAGTTAACATTCGATTGTAATAGCTAAGCACTTACCACTTCTCCCTGCACCATTCAGCACAGCAATAGTATGGTTGGGTCATATGAATCATCATTGGTCCAGCCACATGAAAAGTACACAGGATGGTAGGAGAGGTTTGAAAGGAGGAAAATGAAAAAACACAATAATTCAAGAAGCAAATAAAATGCATTTAAATGCTTAACACTTCATAGTATGCAACTGCCAAACTGAATCTCTAATTCACTCACAATGTTTAGGTTCACCACGTAAGTATTTGTAATGGACCTATCTAACATCAAGTGAAAAATCAGATAACCAGAACAGTTAGGTTTAGCTTACAGCAGGCTTGTTGGGTCTGAAGACTTCCTTCTTCTCTTCAGGTTTTTTTACTGCATTTTCATGACGTTGAGACGGTGAACCTTCAGATTTGGATGATGCTACATGCGTCAAGACCCCCCCCCAAAAAAAAACACACAAAAAAGGGGGGTCATTGTTAAGTTAGGAATTTTTTGTTTCTGCAGCAAAAGAAACACAAGGCCTTGTCTACACTGGGTATTTCAGCCTTAGGGGGCCAGCCACAAGTTTACCTCCACCAGAGCAAACCTCTCGTGCTGACAGGAAAAACCACAAGCAGTTGTGATTTGCACTGCAGCTTACCAGTGACTGAAAACATGGAAAGAGGAACATGACTTACAGCAGCTTTGCCCATCTATACTAGGGAGTTAACAGCATGCAACATTGAGCATTCTGGGGTTTCCACAGACTATTTCATTCCAAGCTCCTTTCCCTTAGCTACCCCTATAGAGTGTCTTACACCGTACAGCTGAATATGCTCTCACACCACATAGCAGCAGTGTCCTGCTCAATTCAAAAAGCTATAGTGAACCTTTTCTATTTTTGCTGTATGTTTACAGAGGGGGATTGGAACTGTTTTTCAGATATAATTTTTGTAGGTTTTCATTGACACCCTCTCTAATATTAAAAAAACACTATCGAGGATTTGATCTCGAGTCAAAAGGAAACATGACATCTTGACATTAGGAAAAAAGAAACCCAAATGCGAAAATAATTAAAATGCTAATGAATCTGGCTCCGGAAAAAAGTGTCTATCCTTGTACTCATGGAGAGAGCTGATGTGCAATGAATGATCAAAAAGTATCCGAGATGCTCATACATATGAAGGAAGTTAGTTCAAAGTTAGTTCAAAGATCGTATATGAAAAGGAACTCACATTGATGAATAAAACTGTAATTGAGTCTGAATTGGAGAAAGAGGCTAAAACTTATTATTGAAGATTTCTACACATACAACCCCCTCAAAACAAGGGCTATGAAAAGGGATGGCACATACAGAGGATCAAAACGTCCCAGCCTGATACTTTACATTAAAAATTCCTTTTAAGTGAAGATTCATTGTCCTTCATTCGTATTACTATTATTATTAGCTGTTGCACAATGCAAACATTACAGATTAATCTAGAAATCCTTAAAAAAAGGGTGGGGGGGCAGGGGGAGAAGAGAACTTACATCTCATTCGGAACCGTTCACCAGAGCCACTCTGAGATCCAGGATGGGACCCTGGCTGTGAGCTGGAGTTACTTGAGCCCGAGGAACTGCCGCTGCCAGGTCTCGGCACAAGTTTCTCCACCCTCTCCCATAGCAGACGAGGCTCTATATTGCTATCTCAAGAAAAGTGCATTTGTCAACTTTACTTTCAGATATCGCACTTTAAACTTAAAATCAAGCTTGGTTACTCATCAATATTTCGTTAATGACTGATCAGAAGGAGTGTACTAATCCTTGTGCTTAGGACTTTCTCAGCAATTCACATCCTACACAGCAGCCACACTAGCCATCTTAATACCTGAGGAACCAAACTTTCACTCACAAAAAAGAAATTAAAACAATGCTTAATTGCTTTTTGTGCTTCTTTTTGTTTGAGGACTGGCTATACAACACTACAACATTTGAGAGCTGAAAAGCCTCTGGGTTCCCTTAGGACTAGATCCCGTAGATGCTTACTACTGGGCATCATGCTTGCTCCTGGGAAAAGCTTCCGCTGCAACACAAGGGGACCATTTGCAGCAATACGTACAATACCTGATAGCAAGCACTTGCCTGCCTGGGCCCTTTTTTCTAAATGTTAAAACTACTCTGAAAATATTGCAAGACTTACTCAAACAGCCCCTTCAAAGAGGCACAGGCAAGAAGAAAATTCATTAAGGTTTGTTGAACTATTTAGTGCCAAAGAAACTCAACATTAACTGCTAAGAGAGAATGGGTCCACTTCCTCCTTCCTTCACATCCGAGAGATAATGCCACTGATCCTTTCTCTGGCTTCCAATTAACTTTCCTTACAAAACAGGAGAGATAGGGAGATCCAGGCTTACGAACCTCGTGGAGTTTCTTTGCCCTGCTTGATTATTTTGCTGCCCACTGCCCTGCAGTGGAGAATCTCGACGTGATAGGACGGGAGACCTGGACGTTGTTCTCACAGGTACCTTGGGTGAAAAGAGAAACAGTAAAAATTAATAAAGGGAGAAAGGGGAAAAATTAAGACTCTCCTGCCACAGCAAATACATTTTGAACAACACTATTCTAAGCCAAAGTCAGTATAACTGAACAAAATGAAAAAACGAAACAAAAGAAAAAATGAAGAATCTTTAGCGGGGCTGCTGGCTGTTTGGATACTGAAAAGAACTGAAAGTTTAGACTAACATACCTAAATAGCTACCACACAAACATACACGCCCCTTGCCCCCAGACTACGGAGACATTTTAAAAGAATATGGCATTTTGACTGAAGCAAGGGACACACAAAGCAATTTTCTGAAATAGCATGAGGATTAGGAAAATAAAACTCAAAGGAACCAAATGAATGCCTGGTAATGGATCAGCAGGAGACAGAGACTGGTGGGAAGCAAGAACATGTTCAGAAGAAGCAAATCCCAAGCAGAAAGGAAAAAATATTGAATGTTTCTTTTTTGTTCAGTTCCATCTAAACTTTAAATAAGTTCATGGTTTACAGCTTGGTTTTCCAACCAGAAATAGAAGAAAATAAACTTTAAGCTATCATGCCAGGGAAGTTTTAAATTCTTTCCTGAATATTGTAATGATTATTTAACTTTGCATAATAAATCACTTTTCTGCAAGAGCTACAGTGTGTAAATATTTGTCATTTTCATCAGAGATTTTGTAATTCATTTTTTTTAACATGTTATCATGGGACAATTGACTAGATATCTACAGTATAAACTCCCTTCAAAAATATGTTCCCCAATAACGGCACTATTCTGTGGACCCGGCTTTTCCAGTGCGTAAACGATCACACTCTTCAAATTAAAAAAGGAAAAAAAAAAAGCAGCACATTTCTGTCTTTCTACTCCTTACCCTTGGAGGCACCTCGTCACTGTCTGATCTAGCCCAAGCCTTTTGAGTGGGATCAGGTACCTCCGACTTAGAGTCAGAACTCTGATTTAGCACTTCACTGCGTGAAGGTGGATATGGGTCCTGAGAACGAAGATGGTGATGTGCAAATTTGGGAGAAGGGTCACTGAAGGAATGGGATCGCGAGACAGGGGAAACATTGTTCTTGAGAGATGCCAGATGGGACCACTGTACCTTACAAGAAAACAAAACATAAAACATTCAATGCGCTCTGTACAACTGGCTTTTTTAACAGAATAAAGGCGAGTGGGTGGGGAGAGACAAATTGGTTATGGCATAAGGTAAGCGTGAGGTGGAATCAAAAAGCAAGGAAGGTGCCCAGAGAACGTAACAGACTTAGAACACAGCATGTATGCATTTTGGTGAGGTACGCTCTCCAAATACACATACACTAGTAACCAGAAAATAAACAAACATAAGATCTGCACTAGGGGCCTGATCCAGAGCCCAATGAAATCAACAGGAGCTTTTCCTCTGGCTTCACTGGACTCTGATCAGGTCTTAGATAGCAGCACCTGTTGGATGGACAAATTGAAAGCAGATATCAAAGTGAAGAAATCCATAAGTTAGGAATACTGCCAAATGTGCAAACCTAAATATATTCTGATTTATATTATAACTAAAGTCTTAAATTTACTAGCCAACACAAAACTTTTGAAGGACGATCATAAAACAAAAGCCTTTATTCCTTTACAGTCATTGCAGTATTTTTCTATATATATTACATACATAATATATATTTATATATTATGTGTGTTATATGTATATTATACACTGTTACATATTATTTATAATGCATATTATACATAAACCATATATCATACGGTACATACAAACACACACACAATGGATGCACAGCAGCAACTCCATAGTTAAAGTCCATTAGCAGTTCTATTTGTAAGCCTCAAATTGATGCTCCACCCTATTCCCTTTTCAATTGCGAGCTCACTAAGCCATTTGTTTGAAAAATGCTTTCTGAAACAGATTAGGAGGAAAACCCTTTCCAGATAAGATCATAACTCTAGGATACATTGTTTTCACCCACTCATTAATCAACAATTAGCATTTAATCTTAGCTTTATGAGAGTGTCTCTATTCGGTTTTATAAGTGTATTATTGAATTGTTTTATTACACACAGCTGTGCAAGAGACACATTCATCTGAGTACAAGTCCAAGGCAGGACTACAGAAATAGTTGACATGGTTAAGGTTAAAGTAACACACACAAACCCAAGATTATCAAATACTGCTAGAAGTCTCCCTGACAGCCAGGAAAATCTGAGTTGAAGATGAAATTTTTTCACGATTCCTCCCACTCTCCCTTCTGATCAGATTTTGCAGTTGCTCCAAACATTTGCAATAGTTAGTCACAACAAGGTAAGCAGGGACAGTTTTAGTCATCACTGTCATTAATTATGTATAGACTTATCAAAAGAAAAAAGGCAACATTTTATCTTCTGCATGGATACATAAGTTGCATGCCAAGTTTAATTTAATTAATGTATTTAAATTTTATATATAGACTTTTTGTAAATTTAAGCCTGTATCTATTTGTACATTCATACTCTAAACTCTGTAAAATACAGGCTCCCAAAATTTAGAGATTCATTAGGAAACAGAACAATCAAGACAAACATCTGTTCTTGCATCTAGTTAGTTTTCCTACAGGGATGTAAAAGTCAAGCTTGGTTATTTCGTTCTTGCACATCATTTCCAGTAATTAAAGGCTGTTTGGCCCACATTATGACCTGTGCAACCTCACTGTTAACTTTGACTGGAATGAAGCCAACCATTCTGCTGGTGCACACCAAGGGACAGAATGCAACTAGCTCTCTTGGGTAGGCTGTCTCTGCTCAGAAGTAAAAAGCAATTAAACCCACATGATCATCACTAAAATAAGCAGGCATGACTCTGAATATATACAGAGAGCAAATCCGTTCAATAAGTCACTTTGAAAAGTAGTAATACACTTTAAATATGTATTTTTATATGCCAAGATCTTCAAACCTAAAGTTAAGTGAACTGGGGCCTCTAGGTTTCTTCCACCCCTTCCAAGATTTTCTGCTTTTACCTGGGGTTCCATCGGTCTTTGCAGTGCAGGCTGAACAGGCTCTGAGTTTCCATTGGAAAAGGACTCTGATCTTGAAGGCACTGGTGGCTCCAACGCTTTGCCCGTCTGTTTGGACTGTGCTTCAGGGGACCCCTGATTAGTTTTTCTAAATCTATCCTCCACCTAAACCAGAGTTACAGAACGTTAGAAGCAGTAATCAATAAAGTGGAGCATGTAGGAATAACAGAGCAACCACCTCTCTTTCTTTACAAACACATTTTATGTTTGAAGAAAAATCTTTCCCCAGGTACGGGAAATCCTGAATGAGCAAGAGCAAAACAGAGGTAAGTCTAGACTGGAATCCGTACCCGGATAAAGGGTGGAAGAACTGAGACATGCCTTGACACAATGAAAAACTGTTATACAGCCTTGTCAAACTCAAGAGATCACAATTTTTCAGGTGTAAAAAAAACAAAACAAAACATCAAATCACATTGTTGAGTCTGTCTTGTCTACTCCTCAACTAATGTGAGTGAGATAATTTTAGGTTGGAACATCAGTCTTCAGTGCACACAAAAATGCCTCTCCCTGGCTGCTCAGATGGAGACTACTCTTATCCTCTCCTCATCCCTAATACAAGGAAACTGCCATCCATTTCCTGGTGGTGTCTTTACTCTCCACTCATGGTTTATTTCCTTTGATAAAAGGAGGATTGGATGGTACATAGTTTGAGAACCAATGACCTAATTAATGCATCATCATTCCCACCTGCACATGGAACTTGCACACTTTTTAGGGTCGATGAGTTACAGATATATGTATTAAAGAACTTTAAACTTATATCAATCATTTGGATAACTGATAATGCCACAATGTGTGATTGTTTTAGCCTTTTGCAAGAGGCAACCCTTCCCTGACATTCCTCTCTATCTGACTTCTCTGCCAGAGACCTGCCATCACCCCACCCCGACTCCTCCCTTCCCTCTCCTGTTTCTCCACCGCTACCTCCCCTCCCCTCCCAACTCCGGCCATGCCTCCCCCTGTTGTGGACCCACTTCTAGCCCCCCCCTTTTCAAAAAACCCTAAATCTGACTCCTGCTCCCCATCCATCTTTCACAGTGTCTCTGCTGTTCCTCACAGTCTCTGTATCCTGGCCAGCTCCCTGAACCATGCAGTAGCCATCATTCTGCCCATGAACATGGCTTCAGTCTCACTAAAAAGAGGGGAAATGGCAGCCAACTTTATTAAGGGCAGCCTCACTTTCACATGCAGATAGACTGTAGGGAAATGGTGGCCATCTTGCTGGCTACAGACCCATTGACAGAAATAGGAGTAAATGAAAATTCATGAGTGGGCAGCCTTTCATCATGTTTCCAAGAACATGGCCAAATTGCTAGAGTCATGATACAATCACAAAAGTTGGCAATACAGGTTATAATACTACAATTTACCAGATTTACTGATCAACACTGTTTTCTTCTCAACCAGGAAGATAAATGAAAACAAAGCCATTATCTTTAGAACATAAAAAAAATATTTTCCATATAATACTCTGTGATATTAGTTCGTACTAAAAGAAAGAATCTGTGGAAGTTTTTTTTTTTACCAGATGGATTTACTTCATAGAACTTACTTCTTCCACAAACCAAAATATTTGGACTGCACCTCTCTTCCTGCAAATACAGATCAGATTTGTGCATAAGGCTTCAGTATTTGACGACAGATCTTCTGCCCTCGTCTCAGGTGAGTATTTCCAAAGCTCTATCACAGCATAACAGTCTGATTTGGTAGAATGAACAGAACTGCACCCACTTTCTTATCTGTGTGAACTCTACAGATGGGCCCTACGGACAGAGGCTATTGCATCGTAACCTGGAGAACGTATTTTGGGTGACACCAATTGGAAGAGGGGTCAGTCCCAGAAAGGAAATCAGGTGACCAAGTTTCCATTCTCGATCTTTACCTCTCCCTAGTCTGTGACAACTGGAACCAAGTGGGTACTAAGAAAAAGCTAGTAGGGAGAGAAAGGGAAGACAGATAGATGGGAAATGTTCTTCCGCTTCCCTAAAATTAGAAGTATTAATCTGCTTTGGAATCACTGCCTGGCGCACCTTCCTGCCAAAGAATCTGCTGCAGAGGAACAGAGATCAATCCTGCATTGCTCCATGAAAGTGTTGAGAGGTGACCTGGTAGCAGCTTGTTTGATTTCTTTTGTGGATTTCTGCTCAGAAGGCCACTGCGGTCTTTAGCCACTGCTTTATCTAAATATGCTTCCACAATGAAGGAATTGTTCCATATCACTGTGGAGCATTTGGACGATTTCAGGCCAGGGCATTTAGGGTGGTAGTAAGTGAATAACCATGTTTCCCTGAATAGGTCAGTTCTATGTTTTTTAAACTGTTCTCCTCACATCCAATATTATTCATGCTTTTTCTTTAAAGTGGTGAAGTTCGGAGAGAAATTAAGGAAGAATGATTTCCTGCGACGTATGGAACAGAGTTTACTTTGGTTACCAGTGACCCTGGAACAATGAGTTACCGTATCCTCCTGGAAAATGCAAGGAGGTTCAAGTCTTCTATGAGCAGAGATTTCAGAGACCCTTCTTGTCAATGTGATTATAACTAGACATCTTTATGGGAAAAAAAATATACAGGGATTGGTTTGTTAGCACTTGTAGCAATATTGGGCTGTATTAGTAGGGGCATTGCCAGCAGATCGAGGGATGTCATCATTCCCCTCTATTCGGCACGGGTGAGGCCACACCTGGAGTATTGTGTCCAATTTTGGTCCCCGCACTACAGAAGGGATGTGGACAAATGGGAGAGAGTCCAGGGGGGGCAACAAAAATGATTAGAGGGCTGGGGCACATGACTTACAAGGAGAGGCTGAGGGAACTTGGGTTATTTAGTCTGCAGAAGAGAAGAGTGAGAGGGGATTTGATAGCAGCCTTCAACTACCTGAAGGGGGGTTCCAAAGAGGATGGAGCTAGGCTGTTCTCAGTGGTGGCAGATGACCGAACAAGAAGCAATGGTCTCAAGTTGCATTGGGGAGGTTTTGTTTGGATATGAGGAAACACTATTTCACCAGGAGGGTGGTGAAGCACTGGAATGAGTTACCTAGGGAAGCGGTGGAATCTCCATCCTTCGAAGTTTTTAAGGCTCGGCTTGACAAAGCCCTGGCTGGGATGATTTAGTTGGGGATTGGTCCTGCTTTGAGCAGGGGGTTGAACTAGATGACCTCCTGAGGTCTCTTCCAACCCTAATATTCTATGATTCTGTGAGTAGATCTCAGGCAGGAAAGACAAAGCAGCACATTTCCTCAAACCAATAATCAGATGTAAAGAATCTCATCACTTTGTTAGTGTTTAGTGATGAATCATGAGATGCCATGGTGAAGATGTTAGGCCCAAATCCATAAATGCTGGAAGGTTGTGTTTTCTAGACTTGATCTTCTATCTTGACATCAGTAGGAGAAATCCATCTGATCCCCTTCGTAGGCCAAGAAAAAGGAAGGCCTGTGTGAGGCTAGAAGAGTCTCTACTGTTTTGAAGGAAAGGAGTACTTGTGGCACCTTAGAGGCTAACAAATTTATTTGAGCATAAGCTTTTGTGAGCTACAGCATATCATCCCAACATGTTTATGATTTGCTGCTCAACAGTCCAGCTGTTAGTCTCAGGTAGCCTGAACCGGGATGCATTAGTAGGCCAGAGAACAGGAGTTCCTGCCTCCTGTGTAGATGAATGGAGCCTTCTGAGATATCTCCATTACATCCAAGTACCATGGTGCTGTTGGCCATTTTGGAGTGATAAGAATGACTGGACATACTTCTTTTTGATAATATGAATAATTCTTTCTCGTACAGGGGCTCTCAAACTGGGGGTCGCGAGGTTATTACCAGGGGGTCGCGAGCTGTAATCCTCCTTGAACTTCGCTGGAGTGGGGAAGAAACGCCAGCTAGTAGGCATAGAGAGTCAGTGGGCCCCTCTACCACACAAAAAGAAAAGGAGTACTTGTGGCACCTTAGAGACTAACCAATTTATTTGAGCATAAGCTTTCGTGAGCTACAGCTCGAAAGCTTATGCTCAAATAAATTGGTTAGTCTCTAAGGTGCCACAAGTACTCCTTTTCTTTTTGCGAATACAGACTAACACGGCTGTTACTCTGAAATCTACCACAAACACACACACACACAAAGAACAGCCATACTGGGTCAGTCCAAAGGTCCATCTAGCCAAGTATCCTGTCTTCCAGCAATGGCCAATGCCAGGTGCCCCACAGGGAATGAACAGAACAGGTAATCATCAAGTGATCCTTTCCCTGTTGCTCATTCCCAGCTTCTGGCAAACAAAGGCTAGGGACACCATCCCTGCCCATCCTGGCTAAAAAGCTATTGATGGACCTATCCTCCGTGAATTTATCTAGTTCTTTTTTTAACCCTATTATAGTCTTGGCCTTCACAACATCCTCTGGCAAGCAGTTCCACAGGTTGACTGTGTGTTGTGTGACAAAATACTTCCTTTTGTTTGCTTTGAACCTGCTGCCTATTAATTTCATTTGGTGATTCCTAGTTCTTGTGTTATGAGAAGAAATAAATAACACTTCCTTATTTACTTTCTCCACACCAGTCATAATTTTATAGACCTCTTATCATATCCCCCCTTTGTCATCTTTTTTCCAAGCTGAAAAGTACAGTCTTATTAATCTCTCCTCATATGGCAGATTCTCCAAGCCTCAAATCATTTTTGTTGCCCTTTTCTGAACCTTTTCCAATTCCAATATATCTTTTTGGAGATGGGGCGACCACATCTGCATGCAGTATTCAAGATATGGGGGTACCATGGATTTATATAGAGGCAATATGATATTTTCTGTCGTATTATCTATGTCTTTCTTAATGATTCCCAACATTCTGTTAGCTTTTTTGACTGCCGCTGCACATTGAGTGGATGTTTTCAAAGAACAATCCACTATGACTCCAAGATCTCTTTCTTGAGTGGTAACAGCTAATTTAGAACCCATCATTTTATAGGTACAGTTGGGATTACGTTTTCCAATGTGCATTACTTTACATTTATCAACATTGAATTTCATCTGCCATTTTGTTGCCCAGTCATCCAGTTTTGAGAGATCTTTTTGTAGCTCTTTGCAGTCTGCCTGGGACTTAACTATCTTGAGTAGTTTTGTATCATCTGCAAATTTTTCCACCTCACTGTTTACCCCTTTTTCCAGATCTCTCTCTCTCTCTCTCTCTCACAAGCACACAGGCTATAAATATCTTCTTTAAAAAGATAAATACGTTGTGAAGCTCCTCAGCATATCAAATCATAGCTGGGATCCTTCTTTCCCTTCAGCTTACTCCATTTAGCCTGCTCAGACATGATAGGGGACAGGAGAACAAACAAACAGAAAGGGCTAAGTGGTTCTGTCCATGGACAGGACCGCCTGAAATCTCAGTACCTGATGGAAGAAGAAAGTGGGAAGAAAAGATTTAGCCCCAAAATCTGCTTTAAAAAGATGATGCTAATGAATAAGACAAGTGCTCAACTACCACTGTGCTTCCACTCCCACAGACTCAGAATCTGAGACACAGGCAGAAGGATTGGGCCAAGCCCCAGGGCTTTGCAAACAAGCCTGAACTGCCTCCAGCATAAGCAGGAAGAGAGGCACAGCCCAAATATTTCAGACTACAGGAGAGGACAAGACCTAGAAACACAGCATATGAGGAATCAATATAGTAGCACCCGTGGCAAGTAAAGCTTGTGTTAACCGTATTCCTCTGGTAAAAAGTAGCAGTACTTTAACAATGATTAAGGGTAGTGCTAAAGATGTACTGAAAGCTGTTCTATTATTTTCAATGTGCATTTTTGCTCAACACCCCTGAGAGTATTTTTATTCTCCTTCCAGAACATATTTAAGTTGGGGGCCTGAGGTTGCCACATGATATGCACTAATCTACAATTATGAGTACCACTAAGTATCCAGATGGAACGCACTGACTAAAATGGGAGTTGACAGCATGCAGCACTTCCTAGGATCAGGGCCAGATACTTTCACATCAGTAGCACAGAATGCCATAATGGAATATTTAATTCACTGATGTCACTTTTAAAGCACAGACTTACATTAATGGAAAGAAATAACTAGCAGTACTGGTTAAAGCAATCAGCAATGGTGTGAGTAGGTGGTGTGCAAGCTTCCTCACACAATATACCAATGCTCTTCAATTTACCCAGCCAAAACCTTGCTTTCTCAGTCCTTAAGCAGTTAAAAATAGAGACCACCAACTGTGCCAAACTAAGAGGAAGTTACTTACTTTGTGGTAACAGGAGGTTCTTCAAGTCATGTGGTTGTTATCTGTATTCCTCCGTGAGTGCACATGTGTTCCATGCATCCGGAGTAGGAGAATTCTTGCAAGCAGTGTCTGTTGATCCACTCATGAGCCCTTGCCTTCTTCACGCTTCCAAGTGAAAACACAAAGAGTGGTGTGGACCAACTCCAGTTCCTTCTCTCCCATGAATCCAGTAAAGATCCGAAGCAGAGGGGAAGGAGGGCAGATAGCAGAATACAGATAGGGACCACACATCTTGAAGAACCTCCAGTTACCACAAGAACTTTCTGTTCTTCTTTGAGTGCTGGTCCCAATGTGTATTCCACTGTGGGTGAGTGACAGGCAGTACTCAAACAGGAGAGGGTGCGAGGATGCTGACGGCAAAGCCACTTGGAGGACTGCTGTCCCAAAGGATGCATCAGAGGAGTTCTGCACTAGAGCATAATGTCTTGCACACAGGTGGCTGGAACGTCACGTAGCTGCCCCTAGTGATGCCAGTGAAGTTGCTTGTACTTTTGCAGAATGAGTCCTCACCCCATGAGTTGGAGGAAGATGCAACAACTGGTAACAGAGCAGGATACAGACCAAGATGCATTCAGAGATCCTCTGGGAGGATACAACTTGACCTCAGACTTGTTCTGTATAGCACAAAACAATCTAGGTGGTTTTCTCACTGTTTTGTCCTTTGCAGGAGGAAGGTGAGAACTCTTCATATGTAGAAATCTCCTCTCTTCCTCCAATGCATGTGATTTCAGAAAAACACAGGTAAGTGGATGGATTGGTTTACATGAAACTCCAAAACTACTTTGCAGGAGAATTTTGGATGTAGTCATAAAGAGACTTTGTGTATGGTGGCTCTGCTATCAGTAATTCAAGCTCACTTACCCTTTTGGCTGAGGTGATGGCCATAAGGAATGCCACTTTCACTGATAAGTGAGACATGGAACATGTAATCTTAGCAAGACAAGATTTAAGTCCCAATGAGGAGTAGGTTTCCTTACTGGCGGGAAAATTCTGATTAGGCCCTTTAAGAATCTAACAGTCAATGGGTGAGTGAAAATTGAATAACCAGGCTGATGGTGGAAAGTATGCACGGATTGTTGCCAGGTGAACTTGAACAGAACTCAGAAGTCCAGCTGTTATGAGAAAAAGATGATAATCCAAAATGAGGGGAATATCTGCTGACCCACGAGATACGTGGTTCTGCTACACCAAGACGGAAAAATGCTTCCATTTGACAGACTAGCATTTCCTAGCGGAGCCTTTTCTGCTCTTATATAGAAGTGGCTCTCAATAGTTCCAGACTACTGTGCCCTTTCAGGAGTCTGATTTGTCTTGCATACCTCCAAGTTTCATCTCACCTAAGAACTATTTGCTTACAAAATGAAACATAAAAATATAAAAGTGTCACAGCACACTATAGCTGAAAATTTGCTTACTTTCATTTTTACCATATAATTATAAAATAAATCAATTGGAATATAAATATTGCGCTTACATTTCAGTGTACACAGCAGTATAAACAAGTAATTGTCTGTATGAAATTTTAGTTTGTACTAACTTTGCTAGTGCTTTTTATGTAATCTTTTGTAAAACTAGGCAAATATCTAGATGAGTTGATGCACCCGCGGAAGACCTCTGCATACCCCCAGAGCTACATGTACTCCTGGTTGAGAATCACTGTTATAAAGGATGGTTTGTACAGCTTCAGAGCAGTAATGTTCTAATGTTGATGCCCATCCATACACCAAGTCTTGAGATGAAACTCTTCGGGGCTGGGATGCTTGACCCTGCCCTTCTCCCAAGTCAAGAGATCAGGAAAGGACCGGATGCTGATTTGAGGAAAAGATGACAGTCGTAAGAAATTTGAGAACCAAAACTTTCTGGGCCAATTGGGGATGATGAGGAGACTCGTGCCCTGTCCTGACAAACTTTCCATAAGACCTGGTAGGAGCAATAAGGAAGGAGAGGCACAGCACAGATGGTCTGACCAGGGGAAAAGAAAAGCATTGCCTTCAGAGTGTAGATCTGGAGCTCCTCTGGAACAGTTCATGTTGCATTTCTTGTTCGCCTGAGAGGTGAACAGATCCAAGTAGGGGATCCGCCACTGAGCAAAGATTCTGTTCACTACTGAATCATGCAATTCCCACTTGTGAGCAATGGCGAAATGCCTGCTGACGGTGCCTGCCAACACATTCTGAGTTACTGGAAGGTAAGATACCGACACAGGGTGATTCAACTCCTGATACACCAATTCCATAGGGAGACTGCGTCTACATATAAGGGGTGGATCTCATCCTTCCATGTTTGTTGATGTAAAAGACAGAGGTCATATTGTCTGATATTATGAGGACATGGTGGGACTGGATAAATTGCAGAAAAACTTCACAAGCTTTTTGGACTGCCTAGAGTTCCGGAAGGTTGATGTGCATCCTGTCCTCTTGAGGTGCCCAAGTACCCTGTGCCATATGGCTGCCCCTGTGGGCTCCCCAGCCTGAAAGGGAGAAGTGTCTGTTATGATCACCTTGTCCAGCAAGGCTGCTGGGAAGGGGACACCCACACATACCAGATGGGGATCTTTCCACTACATCAGAGAAGGCGTTACTCTGGAAGGAATTGTAACCAGGATATTCATGCTGTGATTGGTTGGTGAATACACGGCCTGGAGCAATGCCTGAAAGCAACATAGATGGAGTCTGGCAAATGGGATAACATAAGCGCATGAAACCATGTGCCTCAGGAGAGAAAGAAAAGTTCTGACTGGAGCATGAGGGTTATGCATAACCTGATCTATCAGAGTACTCATGCTGCAAAACCTGTCCCTTGATGGATAAGCTCTTGCAATGAGTGAATCTAGGGAGGCCCCCATGAAATCTACAGTCTGTGTCATTCTGAGGATAGACTATTTCAAGTTCAGCCGGACTTCTAGGGAAGAAAGTAGTTGAAGCCATTAATGAGGTTGATTCCTAGGCTTCCTGATGTGTCCTGGCAATGAGAAGACAATCATTGAGATGGGAAAGACAGTGAAGCTGTTCCATTTGAAATGAGCTGCTACTACCAGAAAGACATTGGTGAAGGTCCTGGGGGCAATGGTGAGGCTGAATGGGAGAACCCTGTACTGGAAGTTGTTGGGGCCCTGCCTGTGGGCGGGGTGAATATCCATTGAAAGTAAGTGTCCTTCATATTGAGAGATGTAGACCAAAAGTCTTCTTTTAAGGATGGGATTACTGATGCCAGAGTGACTATGTGAAATTTCATCTTGCGAATAAAGCCGCTGAGACTGCAGAGGTCCAGGACCATTCTCCAACCTCCCTTATTTTTGGGAACTAGAAATATGTACAGTAAAAAAGTTTCCCTTGGTGTTGAAGTATGTGCTCTATTGCCCTCTGCTGGAGGAGGGATTCCACCCCCTGCTGGAGAATCTACATCAGAGAATGGTCCCAAAAGGAAGACAGGGATGGGGGTTTTGGAAAGGTATGGAAGTAAACTTGATCACGTAGCTGGATTGGATGATATCTAATACCTACTTGCCTGTTGTCATGGCACTCAGGTTTTGAAAATAAGAGTGCTAAATGACCCCCAAAGGGTTTGTGAGGATTTAATTACTAGTGGCATTATTAATGGTTTGCAACTCTTGAACTCCTGTCAAAAATATCTTTTCACGTGGTGGGGGGGGGGAGGGAGGGAGAGATTGAGATGGTGCTATAGACATGGCATTTTCAGGAAAATGAGTCTTCTGTACTCTGTCTCTCACAAGGAGGGTCATAAGATGGCTGGGGATAAAACTGTTGAGATGGCAGTCTAGGTCTGTAAGGCTGAAAGTGATAACTTCCTTTTGGGGCAGGTGTATATATGCCCTGGAAGCCCAGGGTGGCCCTGAAGTCTTTTAAAGTATGTAAGGACTCATCCATCTTCTCATTGAAAAGTTGGGCTTCATCAAAAGGGTAAACTCTCCATGGTGTTTTGGACCTCCCTGGGAAATCCCGAAGCACGTAGCCATGATTTACGGTGCATCACTGCCATTGACATCGACCCACATGATGTATCCGCTGCATCAACCATGGATTAAAGTGTGGTTCTGGCCACCAGCTTATATCCTTCAACGAGAGCCTGGAAGTAAGCTCTGTCTTGCTTTGGTAGTTTGCCTACTAAGTCTGTGAATTTGGAATCATTCAGACAGTTGTCCTTAGTCAACAGTGACTGATCATTCGCTATATGAAATTGAAGGCTAGAAAAAGGCTGGTTTCTTCCCAACAAGACATTTAGCCTCCTTGTCAGACGGAGTAGATTTAAGATGATGTTATCTAGATGCCTCTGTGGCAGCCTGTACAACCAGAGAGCTCAGTGCAGGGTGGGTAAAGAGAAATTCCACTCCTTTAGCTGGAATGAAATAGTGTTTCTCTGTCCTCTTGCGGGTAGCGACGTATGTGGCTGATGTATGCCAGACTGCTCTAGCAGCTTCCAGACTAGCTTCATTAACTGGAGCTGCTATTTGACTGGATCTGGTGGTTTGCAGGATATCCCAGAGTTTGTGTTGAGGGTCCTGAACCTCCTTGAGGAAGATCTGGAGTTCCTCTACCACCCTTTGCAATAAATCCTGAACTATTTATGATCATCTGGAGGGGATGGAGATGCTTCATCAGGAGTTGAAGACGACAATCTTTTTGGTACTGGCAGAACTGGTTCTTAGTCCTCCTCTTCCAGGGGGTCAGGAGGAAACTTTGACTTTTCCCTCAGAGTGGAATGGTGGAGTGACTCAATGGCATAAAACATGGGCTCTGTATTTCTGGCATACGGGTCCCAGGTTCCCCAGTATGGCCAGTACACTGGGTTAGGAGGGGGTTGTGGGGGTCCCCATAACATGGGGCAAATGTCAAGAGAGAGGCTGGTACAAGGAGGCTCTGGATCTCCTGTCTGGACTAACATGTCTCAGAGGAGAAGATGATAGCTCCTCTGGTGGTTCAGATTTTCACAAAGAAGAGAAGAAAGGCTCCGGATCCAATGGAGATACCAACGGTTCCGACAGAGGAAAGGTCCAGCTGGCAGATGGAAGAGGGCATAGGCTTCTCTCAATAGTAACCTCTCCTGAGAGAAGGTCCTGATGATGGGGGGAACTAAAGCTCGGGAAGAGCAAAGACGTCTTCTGGTGTAGTATAAGTCTCTGATGTCCCTAGAGCAAGGGGTAGGATCCACTCGTGCCAAAGAGGGCAGAGGAGGGAGGCTCCGTGTGGCCAGAGTGAGATACAGTGATGGCACCGCCAGCAGGAGCCCTTACGGGTTGAACAAGCAGATATGCTCAATTTAGGCAGAGCTGTGTTGGACGTCTTCGAAGCAGACATCGAGGGACACCTGTTCTTATGCTTCTGTGAGCATTCTTTGCCTTCCCAACAAGGCCACAACAGGGCGTCTGTGGGTATGGATTACCATGCAACAGAGTTGGACCTCGTGACGGGAGGCACATTTCATGTTGATTCAGGCAATGTACCAGGAGTCCCTCAGCCTGAGTCCAACTGTGACCGCACGGCTTTCTTCATGGCATAATCCAATACCTGTAATGGGGTGGGAGGCAGGGAATCTATCTCACTAGGAAAAAAAAAAAAACAACTGGTAAAATCTATAAAAACTATTAAAAACTTACTAACTATAAGGAACTATACACAAAAGGCACTAAGGCAATCTTTGAAATATTTACAGATTGAAGAAATCCAAAGGAGACCTGCAGACACTGGAGGTTCCAACCAAGGTCATGCAGTGGTAAGAAGGAACTGGAGAGGCAGTCGGTCTGCTCCACTCTCTATTCCTTCAGTTGGAAGCACAAAGAAGGCCAGGCCACATGCGCAGACCAGCAGACACTACTTGCAAGAATTCTGTAACTTCAGCTGCAGGGAGAGCATGTACAGCCACAGTGACATACACAGAGGGACCAGCACTTGAAGTAGTGCTGCTTGTGATAAAAATACATGTCCACTACACAGTAGGTGAAACTGCTATGATTTAACAAACTTGAAACCAATTCTCACCACTGCTCTCGTTGAGAACTTTTCCTTCCATCCTTTATATGTCAGCCTCCCTGGGCCTTGGAGCCTGGGGATCTAGCCTGAGCCAGAACATCTGCTCTGCTCATTTTAGCTCTGCAGCACGAGCCTGGGTCAGTTGACCTGGTATCTGAGACTCGCTGCCGTGGGGTTTTGTTTTGTTTTGTTCTGCGCAGATGTACCTTAAGTGACTTAAAAACCTAATTCCAATTTTCAAAAGTGATTTAGGCTTCTAAGTTCCACAGTGGGCCTCAGAGGAGCCTAAGTCACCTCTGAAATGACTACCCAACATCTCATTTTGGTACTTTGGCTTCCAATTCTTTTGAGCCCCGTTATAACAGAATCATAGCTGTCAAGATGTTTGATCACTGAGCACAGACGAGCACATAACGGGAATAATATAAGAGAACAAAAGTTACCTCACGTGCTCTTTCAGTAGGTTCATAATGGGATTTAGGCTCAGGGATATGATAGCTTTGTTTATTCCTTTCTTGTTGCTGCTGCTGCTGCTGCCGCCTATGATCATGCTGCAGTGACAGGAGATACGCTTGCTCCTGTTGCAACTGGCGCTGGAGTCTCTCTGCTTGTCGATGCTCCTCCATCTCTCGCCATCTGTATTCCTTTGAGAAAAAGTGTGAGTAATTCAAGACATGACACAGAACTTATGGAAGATATTTCCCTCTCCATCCCATTAACAAAAACTCATTTTTTTCCCCTTAAGTGTAAGGTATAGAGAACTAAGCTGGACAAAATGGCATATAGGTTTCCTGCTGGGAAAGTTGAGAGTGTTTAGCTCTCCAGTTCCGTCAAGGATAGCGACAGCAAAATGTATTTTAATAAATCCACTATAATGTTCAAAAAACAGTGATTTGGAACAACACTAGGCCATTGTATCCTGGGGTTAATTTACATATCATATGTTTTTGATCTGCAGCATAAGTACCCTCTAGTTCTTCACTGAATGCCAAGGTCTGTTCAAAAACTTGACCACCAAACCAAAACTGTTCAACTTTAACATAAATCCTCCTCTTACTGCACAGAAAGCAGTATGACCATACAGTCTCTCTCATGTGTGCCTGTCAGCCCACTACGCTAGCATAAATGGCCCTTTAATCAAGCTCCAATGTTCATACAGTAGGTGCAGCTGTGTCCGACTAAGGGAAGTCTAGGACTGGCCAGATGAATGAATCTTATCGCTACTGAACAAAACAGATACAGTGCGTTACCAGTAACATGGCCTGCTCCTGGAGCAGCTGCTGCTGAAGAATTTCCAAGTTGCCGCTGCTCCTCTTCTAGCTGTCGCCTGATATACTCCTGTCACATAGAAATTACCCAGCAATAAATTTATTCAAAAGGAATGCATCAGAACCACCTGAGTGGAACACCACAAGCTACTTTCCCAGTCATCTTTAGTAATAAATTCCCTTAGTGCTGGATTAATGCCTAGAGAACAATTTAGAAAACCCTATAATCTAAAATTCTTAGTTGGCTGATGTATCCTGTTCGGACTACTGTAATATTCAGGGCATGGGCCATAGCTCGTTTATGTATTTTGAGAGTGGTTTCAAAAGAAGCAAATGCACTTAAGAAAAGTTTTGAGAGTTAAACACAGCAAGTCTTACTCAATCCAGCCAACACAAATCACATGCAAGTTTTATTTTAAATTAGTTTTTCACGCTTGTGGTGATGAACAGTTAGCAACAGCAAGAGCCAGGCTTAGTATAGGCAGACCCTTGTGCAAGCTTCCCCATGGGGGCCTTGCCAAATGCAGTTGACACCTGACCTGCCATCTCCCATACTAGCCCAATCAGAAGCCTCTCCTAAGCAGACACTGCCAATCTTGCTGAATTATGCGATGGTTATGACACAAACAAACATCCACTAGGAAACAGATTTTAGACCAAACAAACTCACTTTCTCTTGTGACCTAGCCATAGTTAAACCTACATCAAGAGGTCAAAAGTGAATATGTTGACCCACTATGTCACCAGGCCCCCTATACCAACTCTAACTATGAAGCACCCTATCCAAGCAGATAACATCCTGTCATGCAAGTAATGGAAGTATGTAATATATGCATGCGTGCAACATATATATATATATATATACACACACACACACACGTACAGTGTATGCATAAAGAAATTAATGGGTCAGTGCTATGGAGACAGGAGCAACAGAAAAGTCTAATGATAGATCAATGATGTACACCAGCTTATCACAGGAACCCTGGCAAGTCCACAGGTCAGGTTAAGAAAAATAAAGAAGAAATGTGTTACATTTCTTATAAAATATGTAGCGGCAACAATTTGACTCTTCCAGTTAACGATTGCCATCATTGCCACTGCATTTTTGTGATTTCATAATTAGCATCTAAACATTTTAAGTTGCTACTTGGGATAAAAGGCATCTGCCTAAAAGCAAATTACGCTTCATTCATTCATCCCAGTAGGCTCAAATTATTATTTTGTGCCCCATCACTCCCAAATGTCTTAAAACAAAAACAAAAAGTCCATTGCATTCAGAAGGGCAACAATCCATAACATAAAGGTACCACACCTTTAAGTAGATGTTAGATATTTCTGGCCAAATCCTGCTCCCACTGAAGTTAGTGGGAATTTTGGCCTTGATATCTGTGGAAGCACCATTGGGCCCTTCATTTGGAATGAATATTTAAAGAGTACACAAAGTAATTACCCTGATTAAAGTTTATAACGAGTTTTTAAGTGTGCAGGTTTCATGCATAATTTCCACAGTTCAGTGACACACAGTTTGAAAGACCTCACTTATACTTTAAACATTAAGAACACATTTACAGTACATAAGATATTCTAAACGTTGTCTGAATTCGGCATACACGATGTGGATTTCCCCCGCATTCCCAACACAGAAAAGGAAAATACGGTACAACACAAATTAATATAGCGTTACGGGTTCATTTTTCAACTCAGCATATTCAGCAGTTATAACTAAGCCTTTGATTTATCTCATCCAACATGCCAAAGCATTACAAATAATATGTCTATCTTCCTCTGAGGTCTTCTGGACCTGGCTGATCCTGTGAGAGCTACTGTTCAACAAGGAGAATCAAGGACCAGTTTTCAGTATTTGTTCAGATTCCATCTTCAGAGGATTTTAGTCAAATGCTGGGTGTAAATTTAGTTTAGAGCCATCTGTGGATGTCAGTTAAGACTTCACTTTGCAAACAACATGAAGGTCACTTTATATCCCCGTAGAGCTTTATGTTCTACTTTTCTGTGTTTTTTGTCAAGGACAACAAAGAGGTCGGCTGGACTCTTCGGTGTTGGTTCTTTATATTGAACTAATTTTTTTAAAAATAGAACAAACCTAATGCACTTGTATCATGGACTCACCTGCTCTCTCTCCACTCTCCTTTTCTCTTCCTCTGCTCTCCTCCTCTCTTCCTCTTCCTTACGCCTCCTCTCCATTTCTTCTAGCCGTCTTTTCTCCTCCTGTTCTCTTCGCCCTCTGCTCACGCTCTTGTTGCCTTCGAGCTTCCCGTTCTCTTCTTTGTTGCTAGAGCAAGGGGAAAAAATGAAATGTTACTTTTATGGTTACCAAAGAGAGAAAGTTGGGGTTGATTTCTACTTGAAGGCTGGTAAGTAAAGTATGTAGGCCCCAGCAACTAACAAAGGAGTGTGCAGTAAACTATTTCATACATAAGAGGCAAGTATCCTGACATGGTCAGTTATACTCTTGAGCTTCTTCACAAGGCTGCACATAACGTTTTCCCAAACACTAAGAGGTTCACTGCTGCTGCTGCCCCAAGACCAGATGTAAAGCTCAAACTGAAGCATCTGTGAAGAACGAACGCAGTGAGGTAGTCACATGCTATCAGTCACCTTCTGAATTCCATCAGCCTTTCCCATTATCCAAATTTTGCCAAAAAAAGAAAATGAAATGAAATCATCACTTTCTGGATCACTTGCAGCAAAAATAACAATCCTATGAATACTTGATAAGCTTTTTAGTCAACATGATATGTCCTATGCGAAGAATTTAACTGCTGGTGCAACAACCCAACTGATGAAAAGGTGCCATACATTAATTCACTGGCAAAAAAATTTGTTAATGAAGAACTGAGGTTGCCCAGAAGTGCCTCACCTTTCCAGAACATAAAATCCACCTATTTTTAAACCTCTGAAAATCAAGAAACACAGGTTTACATCTTTATGGTCGCATAAATGAGCTTCCAAACACGAATCAAACGTAAACTGGTGCAGTGATGTCTGCCTGAGTCTGCAGAGAGCCCTGAACAATAGCTCTGAGAGGTGTGAACTGATAGATTCATGTCCATATAGCACAAACTTAGTAAGCAAGACTGATATTTATGCTTCAGTCTAACTGCTGATAATTGTAGCAGAACCATCCAGCTAATCTGCCTACCTCAAAATCTTAAATTGCCTCCCACGCGTCCTCAAGTGCCAAGAGACCCAGCTGTCTCCGGCTTAGCTGCCAAAACCTATCTCCCCTGACAATTTCTACAACATGCTTACAGGCTTCTAATACAGAAGTCTGCAACTTGTTGAGAATAAAATGTAGAAGCCATGTAACAAGAGATAACTATAATGATTATTCTTTTTCACATTTAATTAAATAAAAATTCAGTTTTTTAGTTTATCTGAAGCTGCCACAGAATCATGTCTGCTGAGCCAGAGTGCCACGGTAAGCAGGGGCCTTACCAGAGAATTTAGTCAAACCTGTGATGGAGTTCACATGGTCATGGCTATAGGTGCTCTCTCTGTAACTGTGCACACTGAAGCACTAAAGGCCATGCTTCACTCCCCTCCCTTCCTGCACCTGCTGCTTGCTTTGCTAAGTACACACACAACTTGACTGCTCAAGTAAGTAAAAATGCAACTGCTTTTTCCTTCCCACTGGGATCAACACTTTGCCCCAGGTGTAGAGGAGAGTGGTTGAGAGGAAGGTGACTAACGCAGTTTAAGGCTCAGAAATACATAGCTAATGCTCTACGCTTCCAGTGCTTCTTGACTAGTAGCACTTCTGGAAGCTATGCAGCTTTCTTCGAGATATTTGTTCACATATACCCACACCACATCTATTGGCAGCATTCCTGCTTTTCTTTAGAGTCACCTGGGGTTCACCACCACCTTTCTTCTCTTCCAATTTCATTGGACATAATTATGCTCTTTTCTCTAGTATGTATTTTACAAGTCTCTACACACACGACCTTTGCACTTTTTCCTCTAAGTCGGCACCTAGATTTTGCTGATCTGAACAACTTCTCTTCAATGAGTAGAGATACAAAAATAGTAAAGGCAACTCAGGAAAACACTGGAGATCTTAGGTTTTACTACTTGTTTTTTAAAGAACATTGAAAAGGGTTAAGTGGGCTCTTTTGTTTCAGAATCTACACATCTCTTGTCAAACAAATTCTGTATTTAAGTGAAAACATTCAGGTGCCTCTTGGCTAATCAAATCTCACAGGCTCTAAGTTTTGAAGCAGAACAGTTTGGTTGCCCAGAGAATGCAAGAGGCAACAAACTGTGATTAGTTAAGATGCATGTTTATTAGCTCTAACTCATCTTATACACAATTGCTCTACCACTTCTTAAACATAATTTTTTCAAAGAAAATAATTCTACGCTTAAGAAAACCTCTTGACCGCAAAAAGCAAAGGCAAAAATACTTTCTGTATACAAATAGTCATCATGGGTCAACATTTTTTTCTAGGTTTCAGAGTAGCAGCCGTGTTAGTCTGTATTCGCAAAAAGAAAAGGAGGACTTGTGGCACCTTAGAGACTAACAAATTTATTTGAGCATAAGCTTTCATGAGCTACAGTGGGGCTGGGTGGGGACATGGAGTGAAGTGCAGATGTGGTTGTCTGGCTCACTGCTCCCCAGAATGGACCCAGCTGAGGGGTCCTGTTCTCTGCACCTACAAGCTCTGTGTTAGACCATGTTCCTGTCGTCTAATAAACCTTCTGTTTCACTGGCTGGCTGAGAGTCACGTCTGACTGCGAAGTTGGGGTGCAGGACCCTCTGGCTTCCCCAGGACCCCGCCTGGGCGGACTCGTTGTGGGAAGCGCACGGAGGGGCAGAGGAACTGAATGCATCCGATGAAGTGAGCTGTAGCTTACGAAAGCTTATGCTCAAATAAATTTGTTAGTCTCTATAGGTGCCACAAGTATTCCTTTTCATTTTTTTCTAGTTATTGCTGCGGGGCCAGCAATAAATAAACTGCACCAGTTTGCTGCAGTATCTATATCCCTAACAGGTCATGATAACAGATCTTAAAATTGTATTATTCAGATTACTTTCTTGCTATCCTCCTCCCCCATTTTAACTCAAGCTGTTCTCAAAATACTGACAGCTAAAAATCAAGTCAGAGATAGAGACCTATGCTTGCTCTACCTAAAACAAATACTTTACACCAGCTATCAAAGTATTAATATGCAATTCAATGGTGCATGAGCCACACAGCTGCTTGGTTAGTGTCACTAATAAGCTTGGAGAAAGAACGAACGAACAAACGAAAATGAGAATAATTCAGTTCTAAGGTCCATCTTCCATGACATACCCATGCTAGAAATGGAATTGGTATACCATTGGGAAGATGAGAATCCCAGCATGTGTTTCTCATCTTCATGGTTCACGAGATATTGCACCTTCAATCTGACACCAGTCTCTCTGCCTAACAGTATTTATTGACACAATACAGGACATATTGCAAATCTTGGACCAGGGTCTTTCATTCCTTGGAAGATGGACACAGTTTGGGTCATTTTAATGAGATGAATCTATCATTTCTTGAAGCTATGGAGAGGTTTTTAGCAGTGACTATAAATAGCAACAACTGATAAGATAGCAACAACAACAACAAAGGAGTTCAAAATTGACTGGAGGAGTATGGCACTCTGTACCTCAGAGCAGCAGCCTGGAACCCCCATATTCTCCAATATCATATAATGATGATATGTTTTGTACAAAGTATTCCTTGTGAGGTACCATTTTAAAAGTCTTGATCTGTTGAACATTAATATCCTCTTGGATTGTATGTGATATCATTGTATGTGAAGTTATGGAGGTTTTCCTACGTGTGTGTTACTGAAATATGTTGTGGGAGATGCCCACAGCCAAGCTTTCAGGTACAACAGTGGAGTAGCCAGATGTGCTGATGGCCCATTGAAGGGAATCCACTCTCCCAATGACTAACCATCTCAGAGAGAACACGTATACAATGGAGACTGCTTGACCCACACCATAGCTAAAGATCTTTCCAGCAAGCTGGAAGAAACAATAAAAGCAGGGCAAGTGACATCACAACCTGGCCTCACTCCCCCCACAACACAATACCTGGTAATGTCTGGAGGACAAAGACTTTGAACTGGGGAGGGTGGTCCTGGGCTGGAAGACAGTTCCAGCTTGTGAATTAAAGATCTGCGAACTGTTTGTGCCATCTGTCAGGATGAGACACTGCTTGATTCCTGTTTAGTTTATAGAACTCATATTGCGAATTTACTTTTATTTCTTAGGTAACCAACTTTGATCTCTATGCTTACTGCTTACAATCACTTAAAATCTATCTTTCTGTAGTTCATAAATCTGTTTTATATTTTACCTAAAACAGTGTGTTTTGGTTAAAGTGCTTGTGAAATCTCAGCTCAGTTTACAAAGGCTAGTGTGTGTCCTCTCCACATCGAGGGAGGGATGGACTAGATAATGAACTTACACTGGTCAGGCTTCTGACGAGGGCAAGATAGTACAGTTCTGGGGTGCAAGGCTAGGAAGCTGGGGGCAATTGACTGGAGCCTCTCTCTTCTTGGTTCATGAGTGGTTGGCAAAGCATTCATGTAACTCAATTGGGTGTGCCCCTGCCTGTGGATGTCTGTGTAAGCGCAGTACCTGTCAGAGGTTTGTAGTGTGGCAACAGCATCATGGGGTGGGAGGGATACACCAAAGTTGGTGGGACAGAGGGTTCAGTGGTCCCACAGTCCAAGTTGCACCCTGGGGGTCCCATCACAAGGAACATGTGAGTTTCCCATACCATGATGTAAATAAAAGAATAAAATCCTATTTTAAAAAAAAAAAATCTTGAGTTTCAACATCCACAGTGCATGTTTACCACCCACTAGAAGATAAAGAAATACAAACTCTGCCACCAATCTGCACTTAAAGCAAATCTCTAAAGCACAACCATGATGTCTGTATGCCAAAGCACACAAAGGAATGGAGTTTCTTTACACCAGTTCTACCTTCCTGTTGGCACCACTTTAGTGGACTTGCTAAATGAATGCAAGTCTAGGCACCTGGCACTGCTTACCAAGAACACCACCTACCCACGGTTCACCGAATATGCAGAGTCCAACTTATAAGATTTCCCTTTCTTTGAATATGGCCTGTGAAAACCAAGCCACTGGAGCAGCAAACACTAAATACATAGAATTATTTTCAACCAGTGAGGAGAGGAGAGATGTATTGTAATAAAAACAGAGTAGGCTCAGAGAAGTTTTCGACATGAGTAATGACGCTACTAGCTAGCTACAGATTTCCTTACTTTTAAAGCAAGATGAGCCACCTGACCTCCCACTGGGCACTTGTGCTTTTTAACCTAAGATCACCTCACTGGCTAGACTTAAACTTTTTTTGAGGAGTGAATACTGACAGGATATGTTCACAGTGCCGTTTGGGCTTGACATCGGAAGCATCACTCATGTTGGACTTTTTTGGTCTAAGACCAACTGTAAGTGTCGCTAATATAATTTTCTTCTTGATTTTAAAAGTAAGTGCATTAGTTACTATACCTCTACCTATACATCACAAAAAATACACTAAAAAAATTTAGTATATAGCCTGGCTCCTGTACATACGGAGCTGGCTAGGTGGACCAGGCTGTTGCACTGTGGCTCAAGACAGTCTTTCAAACCTTCTTTAGCTGGACGAGAGACATGGTAGTCTAGTACCAACCTTTCATGATGCTGTATGTCAGATGAGCAGATTATTTTCAGACAACCAGCCACTAAAGAAAAGGCAAGCTCCAGAGTGCTGAAAGGAAATTTCTAATAGGTGCAGATAGAGCAATGGTAAAACTGCTAGGATCCTGACAACTGTCCTCTTAATGTCACCCATACCGCATTCTAACTCAGCTCTCAGAATGGTTCATGATTTTATAGGTCTGAGCTCACAGACTATGCTGTGTATCATGATTTACCAGAAGGGGGCAATGCAGCTACATATGCAAACTGCTAGTTTGCATATAAAAACAAATACAGTACCCTCGCTCACACAAGAAAACACTACCGATGAACGCGTGGATTAGAATACATATAAAACCACCTCTATATATCTGTCTTATATCCACATGAAGGTAGATATATACATGCATTAATGTTGGTGACGGAGTACTTGGAGGTGGGGAGAGGATAAAATAATCATATTGGACATGAGTCCACAGTGTAACCAACCCAAAATGTGGGCAATTCAAATGAAGTGGACCTGGATGGAAACCTTTCCTCTTTTAGTGTTGTAAAACAAAGTCCTGGCAAAATCACCCTCTGTACCTCATTGTGCCTAGCTTAATTGGAACCAATTAGATCAGAACCCTCTGAACTGTGGACGTTATTTTTATTATTTGTATTATGGTAGCACTTAGGAGACCTAGTCATAGAGGCTCAGTACTTACATCGCAACTAGTTCTCATTTTGCAAAATCAAAACTAGACTCGGTTTTGCCAAGCACGAATTCTGATGCTTCTTCGTTCCCTTCAAGCCCAGGATTGCTTTTTTCCATTTTGTTGTAGAGAAAAGCTCAGATGCAGGCACATTTAAATAATAATAATAATAATAATAATAATAATAATAATAATAATAAAGTCGAGGACAGCTCAGATTTCTTTTTTTAACCACCTAAGTCTTAAGTGTCATACAAGTGATCGTTATATAAAAGCATATGTCTAACCAAAAACTTGCAAAGCTTCAGATAATCTTCTACACTTCAGCAATGTATAATTTCCTCCTTCTAAGTAATTCAGAAATTACAAGGTCTCTGAAACAATTGTTTTCAGTAGTCACTTATATGCCTTTTAAAAGCAATCTTCTCTCTAATACTGCTGAGGATAATGCACTTTTGGCACGTGTCCTACACGCTGTTCTTGTGGCAGTCTCAGTCAAAACTGTCTAGGATCTGTGCCAGAATTGTAAGAACAAGTGCTCAATTTTAATTTAAGAAAGAAAAAGAAAAAATAGACATGTCGGCAATATGTCCAGGGAGACTACCTATGGTCTAAAACGTTCCTCTAATTCTCACAAGTGAATGTCAAACACAAATGCCAAAAAATGCAACTTCCACCAAAAGCAGCACCAGAAACCCAAACCGACAAAAGCCAGGGAATTTGAAAGCGACGCTATTTTTAACTCACGTTATTAAGCTTTTCTTTCTTCATAACACAAAGTAAGTTAAGAACAAAGGTTCATCCTTTTGGTTTCTTGGCTTTCATCACTCTGTGCCACAATATTAATGTTATCTAAGAACGTTTCTTCCCCTCACCCTCTTAAAGAAGGTTTGTTCTGGCTAAAGTTTTCCTAAGAATCTCTCAGATGGACGGATGCTTCTCCAAGAATAGAAGATCCAAAACAAAAAAAAGTTCAAAAGAACTACATATGCTTGTAAGCAATTTGGTGGGGGCCATGTTCTTTTTTAAACTAATTTCTTATTGATGACAATGCTTTTTTTCTAAAAAAGCTTATATGGTAATTTCACCATAAAAAGTGAGGGAGTTTGGCAGCAGTTATAGATTTGGCAGACGCAGAAGTTTTTCTCCTCCAACTCTTCATGGTCTATTGTGGAACTCTATTCACAAATGCATCAATCCTCAATACACAGTGTCACTGTGTTGCTAACGTTGTAATCAATCAGTTTGAAGTCTATTTTTCAGCAGCAAATTATTCAAAATTGTTCTGACTTTTTAAAAAAGGGTGAAAGGATATATTTAAGCAAAAGAAAACATGATTTTATAAACTAAAAAAAAAAAAAAAAAAAAGCTATCCAACATGCATATGCTGGAATAAACTGAAGAGTCAAGTGAAGGATAGGCTATCTAAAGACAGAAAACTAATCATATTGCCACACAGATCCATCCTTGAAGGAGGTAGGTTTAGACATATCAAATACTGGGGTTTTTTTAAATACATAAACACATTCACTTACAGGGCCTTATTGAAAAGAGAGGGATTGACCTAAATGCAACTTCCACCTGATTTAGCGTTTTCATTTTTTTAAGTTTTGCACGTATTTACACACACTCTCTAACACCTAAATAACCCCTTCAATTAAACTTTAGACTCTTTCTAGCAAACAGACACATTGTTCTCTGTTATTTGCAGCATTTTTCCTTTTGTATTGAGAGCAATTTCAGATTTAAAAGGTCATATTGATCATGGCAGATTAAATGGGTTACATCACTTAGTTATTAAAAAAAAAAGCCTAGAATTACAGTTTTCAGATGTTTTTAAAAAAAAAGTTTCACTTTTGTATTAAGTGGGATTTCAGATTAACAACATCATGCAGGGGACTAGGCGAGTCATTAGATTAGGGTCACCTCAAAGGTTTTAATTCAAATCCTGACTCAAGTAAAAAATAAGCATCTCATTTTAGCTTTCCCCAGTCTGCTTTATGACCAAATAATAAAATTGCTGCACAACTGACAGTCTCTTTAAGACAGGCCAAGACCTGGAATGGCAATGATATTTATCTTGGCAATTTGAGGATGGTGGGGGAGAGACAGAAGAGAAAAGAAGCTTGCATAGCTCCTTCCTGCTGCATATGTGTGGCTGGGTCCTAGCTATCAGTTCCTCCTTATAAAAGCAGTAAATTCAGTCACACATTTGAAGTGGGTTGGTGAAAAAGTCTTAAGGTAACCTGCAAAGCTTTTTTGAATTTTATGTTACATTATTGATCGTGTTAATACATAATGCAAATCTTAAAGTTATGAATCGTAAATGTATGTGTAAACTTGACGTACTACTACGTGGAGCTATGGAGCTAATCTGGTCATCGTTGCACTGTTAAACATTATCAGTGCTTGGAAAACTAGATAGCTTTGATGAAGAACTACATGCCAGACGAACAGCTGTAACAGCAAATCAAACAAGGATCTTTGAGGACAATTGGAATTTGACCCTGTACTTCCTGAAGAGCCAAATGATTGGTTTCACTTCATCTCCCAGACTCAGTTTTGGTGTGCAAAATTTTTTAGAAAATTTTCCATCTGCCAGATCCTAAAGAACCTTTTATTTCCTCACTTACTAGCTGTCTTGTGTGAGCATTTAAATAAAGAAGTTTAGAAACAAAATAAAGACAGACTCACAAGGGACAAGGTGATGTACAAAAAACTTTTGAGCAAGAAAATCCGAACAAACTATGTAAGCAAACCATCAGTATATTTCCCAAAGGGTAAACATGCAAAAATTTACCTGGGCTTTTGTTAAAAAATTCAGATGGATATAGATACAAAAATGTATGAAAATGGCATGTCTCCTACAGGACAAATGGGAAAAAAATCCGGTATATTATGTAAGATTTGCTACCTATGACATTGAGAAAAATGAATAATGGGTATTCTTATATCATATACCTGTATGCTACTACACATAGAATTGTAGACCTGGAAGGGACCTCAAGAAGCCCTCAAGTCCAGCCTCCCGCACTGAGGCAGGACCAAGTGAACCTACACCATTCCTTGACAGGTATTTGTCCAACCTGTTCTAAAAACCTCCAATGATGGTGACTCCACAACCTCTCTTGGAAACCTATTCCAGAGCTTAGCTATTCTTATAGTTAAAAGTTTTTCCTAATACCTAACCTAAATCTCCCTTGCTGCAGATTAAGCTCATTACTTCTTGTTTTATCTTCAGTGGACATCGAGAACGATTGATCACAGTCCTCTTCATAGCAGCCTTTAACATATCAGAGGGTTAAAAAGGTGCCCCCCCCTCAAGGCTAAACATGCCCAATTTTGTTTAACCTTTCTTCATAAGTAGATTTTCAAAATCTTTCATCATTTTTGTTGCTCTCCGCTGGACTCTCTCCACGATTTGTCCAGAATTGGACACATTACTCCAACAGAGGGCCTCACCAGTACCAACTAGAGCAGGACAATTACCTCCCATATCTTACACGAGTCTGCACTGCATCAAAAAAGAGGTTGCCATCCACCACGCACGAATGCCAAATGCAGATATTTAAGAAAGCTCTAAAAGAACTCTGATACATACCATGAACAGATATTTCTCAAAGCCGTTTAAGCGGCATGATCTGGTTTAAGAAAGCTGTACACTGATAACTAAACATAGAAGTCTTTCCTTCTGTACAGCTACACCAAAAGTCTCTAGGCCAATTGCCTGGTATTTTGAATAGCAATAGATATATACATACACAATTATCTTCATTCAAAATACAATGCATTTAGGTTTTTGGAATCAGTTACCTCCTGGGAGTTTGCAGGGTATTCAGTACTTTTGGAAATCAGACCACCACGTCTACACATGGATGCAAGAGCCTTACTTTAGGATCCTGGTTTTGAAAATCTTAGCTAATGGATATATATACTGTTCTTGCACAATACACAGGGAATATTTCTTAAGAACTTGGGACAATAAGCAAAGCAGGAGCTCTGCCACCTTAGCTCCAGTCTTCTATTTCTACCTCTTCTAGCCGCCTCCTTTGCTCTTTCTGCTGCTCTATGCGTTTCTGTCTCTCTGCCAACAGCTGCCTCTTGTACTCCTCCTGCTCTCGGAGCTGCTGTTCCTGTAGCAGCTGCTGTCTCCGAAGGGCCTCCGAACGTTCCTTGTTTTCCTGCTGCAGTCTCAGGAAATCACGTCGGAGGGTAGATTCTCCAGGCACATTGACAATCGAACTGCAAAAGCAGAAAGTTAAGCCTCCCATACCACAGAGCTGATACATTATATATATATATACACACACACACACACACTCACATACCTACACACATATATATACACACACACACACACACACACACACACACATATATAATTAGTTTAAATTTTAATCTGTCTTTCAAAATAAAGATACTGGATACATATCAAATAGATACTCTCTCTGGAAGGTGTCAAACCAGGTCAGGCAAAATAAGAGCCAACACAAACTTTTTTCCAGTCCTTGAACCGAGCCTACATCCTCTCGTTAAAGACAGAGAGGTCTGATTAGAGCCGCAGCTACCTGTGTACTTTGCCCCAGACACACCCACTGTAAGTCTCACACACCCACAACCTCTACAACAGTGGTTCTCAACCAGGGGTACTCGTACCCCTTGGGGGACGCAGAGGTCTTCAAGGGGGTACACCAACTCATCTAGATATTTGCCTAGTTTTACAACAGGCTACATAAAAAGCACTAGCAAAATCAGTACAAACTAAAATTTCATATCATCGCTTGTTTATACTGCTCTATATACACTGAAATGTAAGTGCAATATTTATATTCCAATTGATTTATTTTGTATTTATGTGGTAAAAAGGAGAAAGTAAACAATTTTTCAGTAATAGTGTGCTATGGCACTTTTGTATTTTTATGTCTGATTTTGTAAGCAAGTAGTTTTAAGTGAGGTGAACCTTGGAGGTACGCAAGACAAATCAGACTGCTGAAAGGGGTACAAAAGTCTGGAAAGGTTGAGAGCCAACGGGTATCAAGTCCCTCTGTGATGTATCCAAGTTTAGAGTGGACAGGATGGGGACCTCAAAAAAGTTCAGAGGTCTGAGCGAATGTTCAAACCTTTTGAGGTTCATGTCTCATTAGTGTATGTGATTAATTATATTTAGTAACACGCGTAAAGGCTTATGAAATAAAAGTATACTCCAGATTTGTCAAGGCAGGTTATAAAATTATTTGTCTAGATCTTTTAATGGCCTCCCATCAGCAATTATTACCTTGGCTCTCCCTCTTGTTCAGGCACTTCCTCCTCCTCTTCCTCACTTCCGCTATATTCATATTCTGTTTCATCTAGCAAGAAAGAGGAAACAATATTCCAGGTGGCTCTTACAATTGTTTATTTTAAAATACTTAGCTCCGGCTGTAGGGTCTCAGCAATCCAGTTCTGACCAGCTTAAATTATCAGATTTACATACAACATTTTGGAACAATTCAAATGTCATCTCATCCTAGAGACATAAGGAGACCTTCATTTGGATGTGAGCTTCAGTTTAATCCACAGGCTTTGTCTACAATGATAACTATATAGTCTTAGATTTTTTTGTAAAATCAGAGGTTGGTAGAATATCAAATAAACTGCTTTTAATAATATATACAAGTAAACACAGGCTTAGTTTTAAAAGTCTGCATACCCTTCTCTCCTCTCTTCTTTCTGGTCCTGTCTATATGGTCCTTAAGCTGGATTCGGACTTGCCGTTCATTTGGCTGATCGCGTATAAAAGGATGTTTTAAAAGCTGTTCGGTGGAGGGTCTCTGCATATAGTTCTTCACTAAACAACCTTCTATAAAACTAAAGAACTTTTTTGACCTGAGGGGAAAAAAAGGTGTAAAGCTAAGACTCAAATAATCCATTTTTCAGTTTTTCCTCATTAGTCCAAAAACCTTCAGTTCTCTTTCCCAAAATAGCATGTTTCTGTCTAGCAGCATAAATGGTGTCTTAGATAGATGTCTTCAAAAAAGCCACAAGAATGCTGCCAAGACAATTTGGGGACTCTTCCATTATTGCAAGTAATACCAATCTGTTTTTATATGTACTTGGCTTAGTGGGATAGGTCTGTAGGAATTGAAGAACATTTTGTTTTTTTAACTGAATAACTATGCATTTTTTAAAATAACATTTTCTGAATACTTAATGCCATATAATTTGTTCAATCAGGGCACACAGGACCAAATTAATCCCTGTTTTAACTATTGAAGTTAGTAATGGAATTCAATTCATCTCTGTCTAATGGATAAAGGGATGAGGAATACATGTTTGGTAAATCAGAACATTATCTTGCTAAAGTAGTAACTACTCCATGGTACTCCTGGGGGAGTTCTGTGCCACTGTACAATGCAGAATTTTGCAGAAATTAACGTTGCGCATGCAGAATTTCGTTTCCTCCCCTGCAGTGCTGCTAGCCATCACTAGAGGCCACTGGACTCGGCAGAACCCAGCTTTCATACAGAAGACACTGCTGGGGGGAAGGAGAGGGAGCTAAAGGGTTCCTGGCAGCTGCAGTTCCCAGCATGCCTTGAGGGAAGAAGGCGGCACACAGGAAACTCCATGCAAACCTGGGACCCAGCATCAGGCTGTTTCTCCCTCTGGATCCCTGGACTCAGGGGGTCTGTATTGTTACTTACATACTTACTGACAGGTATTCTGAAATAAATTACCAAAATAATTGAAACTGGTGATTATGTAGTGTAGGAGGACATGAGGCACTCTTAGACACTTTCAGGATAAAAATAATTGAATTTTTTTCCTTACCTCTGTTTCTAACAAAACTTTAGAAACAGAGTGAAAATAATGCTTAAAATTGTATTTTTCATCCCTTATCCTGTTTCCTTTTTGCCCTTCATTCACCTTGCTAAGTAAAAACAGTATCATTACTACTGCTGTTTTTAGCCAGTTTAACTTTCTGATTCTTATTCACTAGCAAAATGCGGCAATATTGGGGTTATAAACACTACAGGTAACGCTTACATCTAAAACAAACATTTTTTCATCCTTTTTCAAAACTATATGAATAGGTATGTATTCATAAACTCTGTGTTTTATAAAAGTTTATTTAAAATACACACACTCACACAGATGCTCCACTAGTCAATTACTGTATGAGAAAGTCATTCCAAACAATGATCCAGTGCACCAAGTCAACAAAGTAAATTATGTTATTTATATATCAGTGTAACTGGTCACATCACTTTACTAATTTCTTTTTTGACAGGACTCTAGCATTCAACCTCATAGTCATGCAATTTCCATTCACAGAGTGCATATTTCTTGTATGAAACAAACACACACACACACACACACACTTTTCCTTCACTTAAGAAGAAAGCACAGTAAAGCGTTACTTTGGTTAATGTTGAGGCTTTCATTGAGGATTTTAAGATTCTCATCTTCAACCTACATAAACCCTCATTCTAGTGAAAATTATTGCTTCATACAAATCAGTTGTGTTTAATAATGGGGAGGAAAATCCCATATTGTTAAGGGATTATTCCCAGCTGGCAAGAAGAACAATTTCAATCGTTTGCAATAATTAGAGTAAAAGCCTTCATTAATTTTAATAGTTCCTTTCAACTCAACATCTAGAAGTCAATGGCGCTGTCCTGTTTCTTTATAATACTGTATCTTAGAAAAGATATTGCATAAAATGCAGCAGAAGTCTAGGCTTTGAGCTGTGGTATAATTTGTCACCTTAATATGATGCTGCTCTGTCAACAGAACAGCTCATTTTTTGTCTCATGATTCAAAAGAGAAAATTTCGCTAAAAAAATAGAGCTAAAAAATAATCAATGCACATCTCATTTTGTGCTTTGATTTAATAGTGCAGAAGAGAATAAAAAGAGTGATTTTAGCCAGCTTAAATTATTTTACAGTTCTGTGGAAATGGTAAGAAAAAAGCATGCCATGAAATAAGAGATAAGAAAGTGCTATGTTGTAAAGAAAACAATGAAACAGACTACAGAAAACATAGGAGCCTCTACATACCATTTCTTGGATTTTAGACGTGGAGGAGGGTTTCTGGGTATAAGAAACAGCGCCCTCATTGGATGCATGTCACAGAGGGCTGGAAAAAAATATAATTTTGTTCAGTTGTTTTTCCACTTCTCGTGATTCTGCATTTTCACTGTCTTCACTTCAGGATTATTTCATTTTCATAGACATTTCCCCATCACCAACCCCTACATGTGATGGACACGGGAATGACATTAAGCAGAATTAAACTGAAATGCAAAAGTTAAGACAACAGTTCTGCCCCTAACTGCAAGTTTAATGCGGCCAAAAATAAAGGCCTAGATTATCCACTCAGATCCAAACATGGAAGGGACCTCTGTGCAGAGATCTCCACCTCCCTCATGGAAGGGAGAGTCAGCCTCCTCTGCAGCACTGTCCCCACACCATTCTCCAAACACAAGGGCACTCCGTAGTGTCAGGGTCCATAAAGGCGGCGGGGGTAGAGATAGAGCAGGTTGGGGGCCAAAATGAGGCCAGGAGCAAGGGGCCCCTGTGGCAAAAGAGAACATCCTGATATCTCAACTTCAGCTGAACACCACTGCCAATGAGTGAAGAGAAAAAGGAGGGGCTGAGGGCTAGAGATGGTAGGAGGCAAAGGACTCTGTGCAGATGGCCCTAATCTCCCATGCTTGGCAGTGGATCTCTCAACCTCTCCTGCAGGGAGAGCAAACCTAAAGGAATGACCAGAGAGGATACCAGTGAGGGGTTCATTATGACTCATTTCCTTCCCCCAACAGACCCTGTTGTGAGTTCTTCTGTAAGAGGGGCCAATCTGAACCCAACAGTTTAGCATGAAGTAATATCAATTACCAATTCCAATCAAGTGAAATGCACACACAGGTTACGGAGCCCAGTGACAGAGATTTAATTAAAACAAGAGGAAGTTACTTACCTGTAACTGGAGATATATGGTCCCTGTCTGTATTCCACTGTATTCCATCATGCGTCTAGACTGAGAGATTTTGAAAGTAGTAGTGTCCGTTGGTCCACCCGTGTGCCGTTGGTCCACCCCATCTTTTATTATCTCAGATGAAACCATGAGGTGAACCGACCATGACTCCAGTTCTTTCTCCCCCACAAATCCAACGGCTCCGCAGTGGAGGGGAAGGAGGGCAGGAAGTGGAATAGAGATAGGGACCACAAATCTTGAAGAGACTCCAATTACAGGTTAGTCACCTCATAGTCCCTATCTATATTCCACTGAGGGTGATTAACAAGCAGGACCTACATCAGAGGAGGTGCGAGGATGAGGATGGAATGGCTGAGTGGAGGACAGCCGTGCCAAATAAGGCGTCGATAGCGGAGTCCTGCACCCAGATGTAATGCGTAGAGAAGGTATGTACTGAATTCTACGTGGCCACCCTACATATGTCCTGAAGCAGCACATCTTAGAGGGTGACCATGGTCGAAACCTGGGCTCTCATGGAAGGGGCTCTCACCCTGGGGGAGGAGGCAATCCTGACAGCTGATAGCACAATGCAAGGCAATGCACCCCGAAATTAAATTTAGATATTCTCTGTGTGGAGATTGCCTGTTCTTTAACTCTCTCAACTATAGCAATAAATAATCTAGGAGATTTCCTGATTGGTCTTGTCCTCTGCAGGTAGAAGGCCAAAGCCCAATCGTGTCGAAGGAGTGAAGTTGTCATGCCTCTTCTAAGGCATCAGGCTTCGGAAAGGAAGCAGGTAAGTGGATGGGTTGGTTCAGATGAAACTTGGATACGACCTTTGACAGAAATTTGGGGTGTAGGTTCAGAGAGACTTTATCCTAATGGAAAGTGGTGAAAGGAGGGTCTGCCATCATGGCCACATGTTCACCTACCCTTCTCGCCGAAGGGACAGCCACAAGGAAAGCAACTTTCATGGAAAGGAGGGACATAGAACATGAAGCCAGCAGCTCAAAGGGCTGTTTCATTAGTGCCAACAGAACGAGGTTAACGTCCCACTGGTGAGCAATAGGCTGTAGGGTGTGATGAGGCATTTCTGAAACCTAAAAGTCAATGGGTGTGTAAATATGAAGTGTCCCTCCATGGTGGGGAGTGGAAGGCACTAACTGCAGCTAGATATATCTTGAGGGAGAGATGCAAAGACTTCAAGGGCAGGAGGTAATCCAAAAATAGGGGAATTGGCACCTCTTCTGGGGAAAGCCCCTTCTGTTGGGCCCAGGGGGTGAAGCGGTTCCACTTGGCCTGGTAGGAATGCCTAGTGGACTCTTTCCTGCTGCTCAAGAGGATGTTTTGCACCTCTCATGAGCACACCCATTCTAGAGAATATGCCCATCCAAATAGCACACCCTGAGGTGAAGCATCTGCATATCTGATCCTGTTGTGGCGCTGCCTAAGTAGCTTGGAGAAAGTAGGGACGGGCTGACACGTGATGTAGGTTGGAAAAGAAAACTGCCTGGGCCAGCATGGGAAAATCAAGATAACCATTGCTCTGACGCGCCTGATCTTGTGGAGTACTCGTGGCAGGAGTGGTAGAGGGGAGAAGGCATTGTTAATCTGGTCCAACCAGCAGAGTATGAGCGCATCACCTTGAAGGAAGGGACCACTACCCCCCTGGAGCAATAAGCACTGCATTTGTTGTTGATGGCAGAGTTGAAAAGGTCCCTGGTCAGAATCCCCACACTGGTGGGGGATATCACATACTACGGTGTCATGGAGTTCCCACTCATGATCAATCACAAATTGTCTGCTGAGAGAGAGTCTGCAATCACATTTCGAGTCCCCGGGAGGTAGGCTGAAGATAACAGGATCTGGTGGGTGATGCACCAATTCCAGAGGTTGACCACCTCAGTAGAGAGAGCAGTTGACTTTGTGCACCCTTGTTTGTTGATGTGGTAAAAAGTGGTGGTGGTGTCCAAGATGATAAGAATACGATGGGGATGGACGGATGGGAGAAATACAGAGCATGCCTTCCTTACAGCCCGGAGTTCCAGAATGTTGATGTGCATTGTGGATTCCCAAGGGGTCCATGTTCCCTCTGTCATGTAATCTCCTGCGTGCACTCCGCATCCTACGAGGGATGTGTCAATGACGATCGCCCTGTCTAGGGAAGATGGGAGAAAGGGGACTCCCACACAAACCTGTCACAGGTCCATCCAACACTGGAAGGAAGAGTACCACATGCTTCCTTACCTCCCGGCTAGATCCTGGAGCATGGTCCATAGCGGTGGTACCACCAGTGCTGACTTCAGACTCCGTAGCTGGAGGCGCACTCCTGGCAGCACCAGGCCGATGTAAAGTGGAAGCTACCCAGCCAGGGTCTGAATGAGGTCTCATGGCGACTTCCATGAGGGGCTTCCGGAAGCAGAGAGCTCAACCTTCTCGGGTACGGCTGTGGAAGCACTGGCAGATACTGCACCTGGATGCAATGTGGGCTTTCCCCAAGCAGTAGAGGCAGTGTTGATGTTCGTCGCAGACCGAGAAGGAATTCAGGCAGGAGGCACAGATTTTAAAGCCTGAGGTTTTCAGCATAGTCTAGTATCCACACGTGAGTATGGGTGGGAGGGTCCACACAGAATAAAACTCTCCAGGAAGAACCCCAATTCTACTCCTAAAACTAGCAAACTACTATAAAAACAATAGAAACAGTAAACTACTCTAAAAACTATGTTCAATTGTGTATTTTAAGGTGCATCACATGCAAGAGGACACTAATAATTCCAACCCGGACCATGCAACAGTAAGAAGAAACTGGTGATGTGACCGGTCTGCCTCTCCCTTTGTCACCTCAGACAAAACCATGAGGCTAGCCAGGGGCATAAGCATGGACCAACAGACGCTACTACTTCCCAAATCTCCGGCTCTGGATACATAGTGCACATGTGTAAACCCTCAGTGGAATACAACAGGGACTAGCACTGGATGAAGAGCAAAAAGTATGTACATGTTCTGAACCAAAAGTGGTTTAAGAAACCTAAAGAACTAAAGTTACATGCAGACTAATAGCCAAACAGTAGTTCTAATGCTGTTAGTTTTGTGCTAGTCGATTTGTCCTGGGAGAAGCCTCTGTAGATTTGGACCCATGCAAATGTGCAATTATGAGAAAAACCCATGAGATCTCTTAAAACGTGAATGTGAATCAGAACAGTGAGCTGTATGTTAGATTTAAAAATCAGAGTTGTAAGCATGAAGGCTACAATGAAGCTACCATTTTGAGGCTAGACAGAAGTCAACACCCCTGAATGTCTGAGTATGGTGGTAGGAAAAAAAAGCCAATTTGCAGTTTTACAAGTAAAATAGTTACTTTATGCTTTGTTAATCTTCACAGAGGACATGTGGGAGAAAAAAGCACTATGGAAAAGTTAGGCATTTTTAATTTTACCACTCAAAAATCAGACTTGACAGCTTAATATACTCAAATAGTCTGCTTTTAAAAGTTCTTCACTGACAGTATTAAAACTAGGTTATAATTTAAACCACTGTCTTCCAAGAGTCTTCTACTCTGTCCAATGAAAGCGAAAACAATTCGTAATAGGAGATTAAAATAGATAAGTCTCAGAGTTCAAGAAGAATGTTACCATTACACAGACTCATGGAAATCAGAGATAGAAAGGACCTGCTAAGCCATGCAGTCTATCTCCCTGACAGAGCAGGATTTTTCAAGCCAGTACACTTTTAGCATTTTTTTCTCGCAGTCTGGTTTAAATATCCCAAGCAATAGGGCTTCCACCACTTCCCTGTGGATACAATTCCAAAGCCTAATATATCTCATGGTCAGAAAGTTTACAGATCCATTGGCTTCCAAATAGTCCTGTCATTGCTATTATACTACTACAATTACAATCACTGCACAGTAATGCTTTAACACTGTAGTATCTTTATCAACAGAGTTGCCATTTATAGAATTTTATATTTATGGTGCAGGAAAAACCAAGGAGTAAAGATACACCATCAGTGCATTTTCAGAAACCTCAAAACTGGGTTTGGATTACAACCAACAACTTCGAAGTATATGTTTCTGTCTTAATAAACCCTTAAGAAAAAGCACACATATCACTTACGGGGAGCTCCTTCTGCCATCTCAATGGCCGTAATGCCACATGACCAAAGGTCACTCTGCAGAGAAAGAGACCATATGTTAGTAGGTACACTTTGTCACACAAGGTAACGGCATCTACTAATGCACTGCAGGTAAGAAACTAAAACCAGCTACCAACGTTATTTAAACAACAGTTTTTAAAATGGCTTTTCTTCTTTTAATCCTAATATAAAATGCTAAATATGATACCATACAGTATTTATGTTATATACACACACAATTATGCATACATAAGTTCTTAATAGTATACAAACACTTTCATATTAGGACATTTCAAGACATAATTAGGTCATAATTGCCCAAACGTTAAGTTCTGTAAAAAATTACATTTCCCATGGATATAGTTATTGTAAGAGGTGAACATTCCCCGGTAGTATTTGCAATCCAAACATTGCAGCCCTCTCCTAGCATATGAGACCCTGAAAATGTATAGACTAGAAGCAAAAGTGAAACCAACAAGTCAGTTTTCAGATGTGTTCATTATCAGACATACAAAACATTAAATAAAATAGTTCTAAAAATTAGATTTTTAAAATTCTTTTCTGCTGTTGATAATCTAATAGTATTTTTACATACGGATTTTTTTAAAAAATTGAGCCCATCATTGCTTATTGGCAGTTCAGCCAAACCTCTACCTTTACGTTGCCCAATAAAATTAGAACATGCCATAGCAGCATGAATTCCTAATGCCAGGAGACACAGGCAACCGGCTATGCGCCCAAGAAAAATAAGAAGCTACTGTTCCTTGGAACCCTGGTGGCCAGAGCACCTCATTCCAGCAGTCTCATATTATTTGTGGCATCACACAAGGGGGATCCTGGAATGGAAATCTTTCAGGACATTAGCACTGGATAGCCACTAGGACCAGAGGATAACTGCAATCCCTGCTGAATCAGAACTATGGTTTAGAGATTCTCTTCCACCATAGGAACACCAAGAATAAGTAACTGCTGAACAGTCCTGGAGTGGAACTGAGCTCAAGGGGCTACAGTAGGTCCTGACAGGAGACCGTATCATCCCCATTCGGGATGTGGGGAAGAGAACTACTGTTGAGGAAAATGGTGCTCACAGCTTCCAGGTTGATAATCCTTTTAGAATATGGGAAGACATACTGGAATGGGTGAACAAACTCTTCTCTGTGCTCACCATTAGCTCCAAGCAATAGAACAACTGCATTTTCAGGCCCCAGAAGCTTTCCAACCAGGCACCAGTTTCTTCTGGCTCAACCCATCAGTTGCAATAATTAAATTAAGCTTGTAAAACACTAATTTTCTAAGAAAAAGAATATGTAATAGGAGGATATTGAGATATCTCCATGTGAAGTACCTCCACTTCACATCAGGAGCAATAAGGGAGCGTTTTAAGAGACATAAGCGTAAATCACAGGCTTTGTACACCTCATGGAATTGCTTACATTTGATCCCCTTTAATTATTAAACATGTAGATTAGTTTGGAGGTTTTCTCCCCCTCAGAATAATTTCTATCTATTGAGGTCTGTTATCTTACTTTAACCTTTATCCTTATGTCTTATCAACTCCACCCTGAAAGGGATTACATTTTTTCACAGATCTCAATCAGGACAAGGAATATCTAAAGTTATTAGTCAAGAAATATGGGCTCAATCCTAGCTAGATGTTCAGGTATGCATAATATCAACCATGGACATTCATATATCTAACATGAATATCAACCCCAATTCACTAGCTCCAATGCTCTTGATGTAACGATAATCAGACTTTCACATTTCCTAGCTACCTCTCCTAGTTTTAATGCTTGAAGAGATGCATTAGTCTGAGTAAAGATTAAAAACACATTTCATATTTTATTCCCTCTCTTGTGGCTCCCTCAAACAAGCTATAAGGTACTTGGGAGATTCCCAGAAAGCTTCTATCAAGAAATTTAGCTTTAGAAGATGTGACAAAAACAAAAAGAACTGTTGGTGCAAATACCATCAAGCCAATTTTACTTTTAGGGAGGTTAGATTTGATGTTTGCAGCTCAGTGAAGGACCAGTTGTGTCCAATTAATTTTTGGAGAAATATATTGTTTGATGGATAAATCTTCTATGTGATTGTGACAGAGTGCTGAGAACAAGCAGCTGAACCATCACTCTGGTCACTATAAATCCAAGTAGCTCCCCCACGCCAGGGGGAAGGAGTGACTAATTACTAGAGCAGCCTCAGCTGGGGAGAAATAAGGAGATAATTAGCCCATTAACAGTAAGCGTAGAAAAGGAGCACAGGAAGGAAGTGCAAGAGAGGGAGACAGAAAGGCCAGCAAGGCTAACAAAGGGAGATCTCTGTGTGGAGGAGCTCTCTTCTCTCTGGCAAAAGGGGATGATGATTGTATGTCACTGTAAATAGAATTGCTGCACAGGGGTGGTGGCTGATATAACAAAAATAAACTACATGATGTGGGTTACAAACAAGAGGTGGTAAAGCCATTTGTGCAGAAAGATAAAAGTGGAGAGCCGTGCCCAGCCACAGTGATTAACATTCAGATGATCTCTCAAACCAGGACAGCACATGCTTTAACCAGCTCCTTCTGTATTACATTGTAATTTAACGCTTCTATTCTGGCAAAAAGATGCATTTGAGCTGGGGGCTCTATTTAAGGCAAGTGTTACAATGTATTGTTCTGAGATTACCACAATAAGCAGGATATATTAAACAAATTAAAATGCTAAGATATTCATAGAAATTGAAAACAACAAAATTTCTTGCTAGACTCTTTCTACACCATTTTGAACAGTGCCTAGCACAAGGAGGTCTCTGTCCATGACTGAGGCTCTCAGGAGCTACTGCAGTACAAGTAACAAATACGATGTTATTAATTATGATAATCTAGTAATGATCTGTTCTTTGTATTCACATTATACAGATTTACCTTTACAAGAAATCACTCTCACAACCATACACAGAGACAATGAAAGAGACAAATATAAGAACTGCCTTCACTCATGGTTATTAGACAATAGATATCACTATTTTATTACTGTGTAAACAGGACTTTCTTACTCTGTAATCATAAGTAGCATCTGGATTTTCATCACAGGCAATAACTTCAGGAGCCATCCAGTATGGGGTTCCAATAAATGTGTTTCTCCTGCCAACCGTCCTGTCCAGCTGGGCGCTAACACCAAAATCCACTGTGGGCGGAAAAAAGATTAAAATAAAGTAAGAGGGGGGCAAAAACATGCTGCGATTACTTCTCTAAGATAATTTGGAAAATAAACCCATGTGGAAGATCCAGGTGGGAGAGCCATGTTCAGGAGAAACCATTAAGGTTAATACTCAAACTTGCCAGTGTCCTCAGGCATCAGACCACAAAAATCAGGAGAAAGAGCAAAACACAACTAGCTCTTCAAGACCTCTTACTGGGCTGCTAGCACAGTCTTCCCATTATCTGTGGAGCTACCCTTCCCATAGCAGAGAAAACGGATGCAAACATATTGTCTTGGGGGCAGAGGGAGACTTGCTATCTCCAGTAATCATGAGACAGGGTGTCTTGGCTTATCCAGGGTGACCCTGCTTTCCACAGATGCTCTCATGGTGTGGCAGCACTACCAAGTCAGCTGGGCCACCAATTGGTCCTCCACTCTCTCTGCCCAAAATTCAGGACAGAAAATCAAGTATTGCTCACAGGGACTGCTTCCTGTCCTAACACATGTAATGAGGCACAGTGGGAAGCAAATGTGGAGCGCAGTTCAAAAAAACGGTTACTTACTTTCTTGTAACTGTTGTTCTTTGAGATGTATTGTTCACGTCCATTCCACATTAGCTGTGCGCACGCCGCGTGCACAAGTGTCGGCAACTTTTTCCCTTAGCGGCTCCCATCGGGGCCCCCCAAGTGGCGTCACTGCGCCGTGCATATATACCCCTGCCGGCCCAACCCCCTCCAGTTCCTTCTTGTCGGCGACTCCGACAGAGGGGTAGGAGGGTGGGTGGTGGAATGGACGTGAACAGCACATCTCGAAGAACAAGAGTTAGAAGAAAGTAAGTAACCGTTTTTTCTTCTTCGAGTGCTGTTCACGTCCATTCCACATTAGGTGAATTACAAGCTTACCTCTGGAGGAGGGTAGGAGTCACGGAACAATTGCTCGGAGGACCGCTCTGCCAACTGCCGCGTCTTCTCTGGCCTGCTGGTTGACTGAGTAGTGGGTTGCGAAGGTGTGCACCGGGATTCTCTGCCTCTGTAAGAAGGCCGCCCCCACCGCCATGCACTTCGTGAACACCCATGGGGCTGCGGCTAGACCTAACGGGAGAACTGCAAACTGGTAATGTTCTTGGCCCACGGTGAAGCGTAGGAACTGCCAATGTGCTGGGTGGATGGCGATATGAAAGTACGCGTCCTTCATGTCGAGGGCAGCGTACCAGTCCCCCGGATCCAGGGAAGGGATGATGGTGCCCAGAGAGATCATGCGGAACCGGGCCTTGACCAGGAACTTGTTGAGCCTGCGCAGGTCTAGGATGGGGCGAAGACCCCCTTTGGCCTTGGGGATGAGAAAGTACCAGGAGTAGAACCCCTCCTGCCTTAGGCTGTGCGGCAGCGTGTCTACCGCCCCCACCTCTAGCAGCTAGCGGACTTCCTTCTCTAGGAGATGCTCGTGAGAGGGGTCCCTGAAGAGGGATGGGGAAGGGGGGTGGGAGGAAGGAGAACTGCAGCGAGTAACCATTCCACACCATGCGTAAGACCCAACAGTCTGACGTAATGTTGGACCACACACAGGAGAAACGGGACAGGCGGGTCAGGAAACAAAGGGACAGATCCGGTGACTGGTCTGGTATGCTGTCCTCGAGAGCACCTTCAGAAGCCTGGCTTAGTGCCCGGCTGGGGTTTGTGCTGGCCTTGGTCCTGGCCCAGCACATTATTGTTACTGTTGTCGTTGCGCTGTCGCCCTTTATCCCTGCCTTGCCTACGGTAAGGCTCATGCCTATGGCGAGGCTGGTACTGACGCTGAGGGGGAGGCTGCGGCTTGAAGGGCTTCTCTGGGTCGCCAGGATGTACATACCCAGCGACTTAAGCGTAGCTTGCGAGTCCTTAAGACTGTGCAGCCTCGTGTCTGTCTGGTCCGAGAAGAGCCTGGACCCTTTGAAGGGGAGGTCCTGAAGTGTACTCTGGACCTTGGGAGGCAGGCCTGACTCCTGGAGCCACGCCGAGCGCCTCATGACCTCCCCTGATGCTATTGTTCTGGCCATCACGTCTGCTGAATCCAGGGAGGCCTGGAGAGAGGTCTTGGCTACTGCCTTGCCCCCGTCCACCAGGGCCGTGAACTCCTGTTGGGGACCTTGCAGGAGGTTGTCCTTAAACTTCCCCACCGCCGCCCAGGAGTTGAAATTGTGCCTTTGAGGATGGCCTGCTGGTTCGCAATCCTCAGCTGAAGGCCCCCAGATGAGTACACCTTTCTGCCAAAAAGATCCAGGTGTTTTGTCTCCTTGGTCTTAGGGGCCGGGGCCCGCTGTCCATGGCACTCCCCTTTGTTTACCGCTGAGACCATTAGGGAGCATGGACTTGGGTGGCAGAAAAGGAACTCACAGCCCTTAGATGTGGCAAAGTATTTACGCTGCACTCTTTTGGCCGTTGGAGCGCTGGAGGCTGCGGTCTGACATATGGTCTTATAGTTGGACTGAATGGTCTTAATGAGCGGAAGCGCTATTCTGGATGGACCTTCGGGGCTCAAAATGTCCACCATGGGGTCCTCCTGCTCAACCGTCTCCTTGGCCTGCAGCCCCAAGTTCTGGGCGAACCTACGCAGCAACTCCTGGTGGGCTCTATGGTCTATCGGTGGAGGGTCGGACACCGCTGTACCCGCTCCCACCTCATCTGAGGATGACGAGGAGGTTAGCTGCTGCTCGACCCCCTCTGGCTGGTCCTCCTGCTCCCCTTCTCCCATGGGAAGGGCCTCCGGCTCGGGCGGGAATCCATGGGATGGCACCAGACTCGGTGCCAGGCTCTCCGGTTTATCCTGGGGCGGATGCTGGAGGCCTGGATACTGTAGCCTCCGGCAATGCCTGGCATCAGTACGGGGACCGGGACTGCTGCACCGAGTAACTTGCCCTGGATGGGGCCCCTTGGCGCTCCTGATAGGCCCAGGGGGTTCAGAAGGGCCAATGGCCTGGCAGCCCCCATTGAGTTTGCTAGCCCACCTGAAGGTCTCTGCTGTCCCGGGGTGGGTAGCTATAGCGTCCGGAGTCGGCGCCGGGCTGCGGCGACGCCAATCGTGATGGCCACAGCGGTGCCCATGATGTGGGCCGGCGGGAGAACGAGCGGCTCCTGGCTGAGCGGGTGTGGTTCCGGTATCCCCAGGACCGGGACCAGGATCTGGACGGAGACCGGTGCCGGTGTTCCCTGGACCGGGACCGTCTGCAGGAGTCCTCTGGGTAGGGCCGTCTCGACTCCTTCCGGTGCTGGTCTCTAGGTGGTGCCAGAGAGCGGTGTGCCCTTTCCGGTGCTTCCTCATGCCGACCCACTCCCGGTGCCGCGACCTCCTTCTGGGCAGCTGGTAACTGTGTGTCTACGGAGTCGGAGCTCGACTGGGACCAACTCCATGAGTGGTGCTGGGACACTGTCCTCGAGCAGCACACCATTGCTGGCTCACCCCTCGACGGCACCCATGCCATGGGTGCCGGAGGGGGCTCACCGCCAACAGCTCGATGAGGTCCTTTGCAGCCTCAAAGGTGCCAGGCGTGGAGGGCTGATCCATTCTGCCCTCGAGCCCATCGTCCACACTGAGCTCACTTAAGTCTGGGCTCGGTGGGGCTTGTGCTGCCGCGACCACCAGTGTCGGCGCTGGTACCGCAGCCTTCCTGCTCTTATCGGCACTCAGGGCCTTGGGAGGCGCTGGCCTCCTGTGTGGGGAACGATGCGCCTTCCTTTCGGCTGCGCCGCGGGCTGCACCGGGGAGGACGAGCGGTGCCGGGGCCTAGTCTGGCACTCTGGGACCGACAGTTTACGATGCTTAGCCAGTGCCAGGTCTCTCGACGGCTCCAGGGCACTACGCACCGAGGATGCCTGAGCCGGTGTCGGGCGCTCCGGGCCCAGTGGCTGCAATGCAGCCTCCATCAACAGCTGCTTTTAACGAAAGTCTTTCTTTCCTTGTTTTTGGCTTAAACGCCTTGCAAATCCTACACCACCCAGTTTGATGTTCATCCCCCAGGCAACGTAGACATGAGTCATGGGGGTCACTAACTGGCATAGGTTTGCGGCACGTGGCGCAAGCCTTGAAGCCCTCATGCCCTGTGGGGGGTGCGGGAAGCCTCCAAGCACCTAATCACTTAAGTGTCCACAATAAAGGTATGTTAAGTAACTGATAACAGCTACTCTGAAAAGGCTAAGGGACTGCTCTTCTGAGAGGGAGAGGGGTGGGGGGGGGCGTTGTTCCAACTGCTGCCACAGACGGTAAGAAGGAACTGGAGGGGGTTGGGCCGGCAGGGGTATATATGCGCACGGTGTAGTGTCGCCACTAGGGGGGCCCCGCCGGGAGCCGCTAAGGGAAAATGTCTCTGATGCTCGTGCACGTGGCGTGCGCATACCTAATGTGGAATGGACGTGAACAAGCACTCGAAGAAAAAAGTACTAATTCAGGGTTCATCTACACACAGCTTTTGCAGTTACTGATTCATTAAATTGGGAGAAAAACCATTTCATTAAATTCATGCAATTGCCCTTGCACGGACATGGTTATACAGGTATAACTTGTTTTGGTAGACGTAAATTTAATGCACCAAACTATGTAGATACAAACCCCTTCATATGGTGTGACTGCATTCGTACTAGGTGTTGCACTCATTTAACTAAATCAGTTTTTCTACCAATTTAGTTAAATCAGTGCAAAACTTGTGTGGACAAGCCCTATTGAAACAACAGTACAGGAGCTGCTGTGTCCTGCTTAGAGGACCAAGGAATGGGTAGCTCCCCAGAACACTTCCATCCCAGCAGACAAGACATCTTTCAGAGTGCCATCTAAAAAGAAAGTACAAGGCATGATATAAGGGGTGTGGGCTGGGTGGGAGGTCCTGAACTTGGGTCTGTATTTCACCAAATGAAAGGTGGCCACCTTACAGTACAACAAACACTCAGCGTAACTGAAAGAGGCAAAATAAATCAGCATGGAAGTGTCCCACCCACTTGGAGCCTGGAGGACGAGTATCAAAACAAACATATTTAAACCTCAATATGTGTAAACCACTAACTACACAGTACATGTCTGAGAAATTAATTTGTAATTGGTTGGTGATAGGGATAAAAGAACAGACCTCATGTGACCTCCTCTGTCTGGAACCAAAGTAGCTAGGAATGATAATAGGTTCAAATGTTCCAAATGGGCATTCCAGGGCTGGACCCATGTTAGACTTTCTGCCACAGACCAATTGTGAGTGCTGTTACACATTACGTAGATGTTTGGGTCTGGAGCCTGAACAGCCAACACTTCTTTAATTGAATGCAGAAACAAAGAAAGACACCCACCACATCCTATAATTTTGTGCCATTGGCTTCTAAGCCCAAATTCAATGGAAGCAGAACCAATTCTGGCTCTAAGCTGACCCGCAGAGCCATACAAAGAATAAGTGAAGGACATGGAGTGATCTACCCACTGATTTTGGTATGAGAGCCAACAATCTCCAGCAACAACCCTAAGAATCCCTGCATTCCTTGAGAGACGGGGAGGGAATAAGGCCAGTGTCCTGACTCAGACTGCAGCAATGACACAGGATATATTACTGTACTAAGGAGCATGCCACACTCCTAAGAGATCAAATAAAGTTAGGGAACATACAAAAAACATAAACAAACCAGGAAGCGAACATGCTTGCCCACTTACCAAGCTTCACCTCTGCATTTTCTGTTAACAATACATTCTGCCCTTTGATGTCCCGGTGAATCACATGGTGGGCATGAAGATGTGCCAATCCCTTCATTTAAAAAAGGAAGACGTCTAGGTTTAGGCTCTTAGCTTAGCAGCAACAGTCTCATAAAACGTCTGAGTTGACGCAGGAGACACACTTAATTAGTTACTCTGAGAGCTGTTTTAAAAAGAGCCCACCCCATTCTCCAGTGGCTCTTGGGGTCCTGTCCTGAATGCATGAAACATGATCCACAGTAGACTTCTGGCAGTGTGCCACCCACCTACATTTTCATAAGCTAGCAAGGAAAAAGGCTTCAGGTTGTGCACATACTGTACACAAATAAAGTCCAACATTTTAAGAAATTTTAGATGACAAAGTTTTAGATTTAGTTTTAGGTGACATGAAGTTTCACACACAGAGTCACCCTTAGAAGAATGGGGAATTTAGAGTGGGAAATGAACCAACCCACCTATATTTTAATGTGAGAGATCTCACAAGAAGAAAAGGGGTACACAATTTATGTTTGGGGGTAAAAGGATACTGGCAACAGACAACAGCACACTTGCAAAGTTACAGTTCTGTTGTTTAGCCTCCATAAATTTGATCTCTGATCATTCTCCTTCAAAACAGACCACATTAAAAAAAAAAGCATGATACTTTCCAAAGGAAACAAAACCTACTGGCAGATGGTGCTTTTTGTGGATACAGCACCTGGATGCATGCCCCAAAGCATCACAGTGTACAAGTCCTGTGGAGGGGAGAAGGAGCAAGACGTATGTGGTATTTTACTGTCTACTGCAATTTGTGGAGCAACAGACAAACGTCTCAGCAACTGACTTGATTTTGGTTTCTCTCCAGCAGTCGGTTTGGAAAATTATACTCTCTAGTGGCATCATCTTGCTTGCTCATGCTGCCCTCACATATTTTTAATTTTTTTAACGTTACAGTTACAGAAGGTTAAAAGAGCAGTAAGTTGCTGTAAAACAGTATTTTCTAACACATGTTCTTCATTAAAAACTCAATTTACCAGTTTGGTTATTCTTTTTTTAAACCGTTGGTAAGTATGACAAACAATACAGTTTGGAACTCCTCCTTGCAGACGTTATGCTATGAACGGTTAATGTCCTTGACATCATCTGCTGGGCATTAACACTAAGGTTAGATTTGTGTCCTGTGAAAATTAAGGCTTCTGGTTGCCCTGGCTTGGCACAATAATTTGCAAAGCCTCATGTCACACTGCACCAGCCAGGAAGATAGTCATGTGTTCTCACCTCTTTACATCTGATCATATGATAAAGTACATGTGTGTTTGGGATGGAATAGGAAGACAGAGAAAGGTTAAAGACTAGTTACTTCTTGCAATTCAAATTTTGAACAGTCGCCCCACCACCACCTGGCATACAAAAATGCATTTTGTATACTCTCCCCTAGGTTTTCACTTGCACAAATCTTTAGCCCACTAGCTCATCTAACTTTCATTCTCTGTATTATACACTGTGTGTGGCTTCACATCCTTACCTGATAGGAACCTAGAATGTGAATAACACTGTATGTTGCACTTCAGAAAGAATTTACATAAAGTCTCATAAGTGTTGTAGATCAAATGTAACTTTAACATTGTAACATTTAGCTTGACCAATACTGAAGTCAGTTATCCATGTGACTAAAATACAGCTGCCATTGGGTATTCATGTCACCCACATTCCTATTTGCTAGTAAACAAGAATAAAAAATGTGCTCAAATGCCCAACAGCAGCAATTTGCACCACCGCTCAGAGTTAGGGCAGGAAGCCAAGATTCTTCTCTTGCTCCCTCATCTCCCCGAAAATCACTCGGCTGGAAGTGTACAAATGCACAACGATCAAATGTGGATTCCAGAAGTACTGATTTATATAAGTACCACTTATGCTTTTCTTTAACATAATTCCCTTAACTACAGAGATTATTATTGGAGCAATTCTATTCCCATACTTTACTTAGGGTAAGGTTGTGAGGTTTTTTGCTTTTTAAATTAACCATGGAAAGCTGGACTAGTTTCACTCAGCGTAGCAATCAAATGCCAAATCAAGAGGCACTATTCACTTGTAGCAGTGGGAAATTAGACTTGAAAAGTAATGAACCAAAAATCTCCATTTTTCAAATTACTATAGATGGCAGCCATCTTTCTAAAAAGTACAATTACTTAGGCATGTCTGCACTATCCGCTGGATCGGCGGGTAGTGATCGATCTATCGGGGATCGATGTATTGCGTCTAGTGTAGACACAATACATCGATCCCCGATCGCTCTGCTGTCAACTCCGGAACTCCACCACGGTGAGAGGCGAAAGCAGAGTTGACGGGGGACCGGCGGCCGTCGATCCCGTGCTGCGAGGAAGCGAAGTAAGTGATTCTAAGTCGATCTAAGATACGTCGACTTCAGCTACACTATTCCCATAGCTGAAGTTGCGTATCTTAGATCGATTCCCCACTCACGTGTAGACCAGGCCTTAGTACTGTACTCCAGTAACAGAGGTGCCTAATTGAACACACCAGTTTGTATTCTGCCTTACGTGTGATTTGAGAACAGATTCATGTGTAAACATTAAGAGTAGTATTTTCAAAGGCATGCAGTATTGGCCTCGTTCAACTCCCACTGGCTTCAAGAGGAACGATGGTAAGGCCAGTACTGAGCACTTCTGAAAGTGTTAGCCTAAATCTCATTTTTTATTATGTAACTGCAGGTATTGAGGTTTTATATTAGTCAGTGTGCTACAGTGATATGGAAAATGGTTCTCAAACTCTAAACTGGTTTCTCATGACACAGTTATCCACTTTTCAGCAAGACTGCCATTGGAGTACACAGCAGCTATTCAAGGCTTTTATTCCTAGAAGCTCAGCCTAGACATCATTCTTGGGTTGTACCTGTGTTAGTACAGAAATAGGATTGTATTTTTTCCAGACAACAGACTGTCTTCCTCACCCTGAGAATCTCTCTGGAGATATACGCTATCCAGTCTTCTTTTAAAGTGTTCCCTTTTGTGTTCTTCACAAGGTCTGTGATGGAGCCTGCTCCACAAAATTCCATAACAAGCTGCAAAAGAAACATAAGGACAAAGCCAGTATTAAGCAAAAACTCACATCTGTGTACAGCAGCAAAAGAGCTAAGGGTACACGCGCAGTGATGTTCAGTACAATGCTCATGTCACACAAAGACAATGGTCAAGTTTAATGTCTCCACATGGAGAGTGGATCCAAACCCAATGTCTCTATTATGACCTACAGTACCCCCTTGCTAAAATGAACCCCCTTTCACTACAACCAACCCCTGGCTATTCTGAAAAAATGACTTGGAAACAGCTCCTCTGGCATGGGGCTGCGGTTGCGAGAGACAGCTCCTTCAGCCCCAGGGAGGAGTGCACTGTCAGTCCCCCACCGTAGCCCCAGGCGGGAAGAGTTCTTAGCCCCACCACCACAGTGGTCAGGGCTGGAGGTGGAATCCAGGGACCACATTTGCTATAGCTCAAGGTTCGCTATTGCAGAGGGCGTTATAGCAAGTGTCTACTGTATATGGAATATGTCTCATATTGGTTAGCTCATCTTCAATGGCTGATTTCTTCTCTGTAATTTGATGCTGGGCATCTGGATTTTCTCAATTAACAACACTGCTCAACAAGCCTAGTGCTAAAGAGTTAAACTGATCGCACCATCACATCCGTCTCCTGTATTTACAAGCGTCAGGAACAGCTATTGGTTTTGCACGCACAGCTTCCTGAGGGGCTGGATACTGTTACCCAAAGCAAACTCAAATGAAAACATTTAACATTAAAATATTTTCTACTTGTCCAAGCACTAAAAACCAACTTCCCTCTGTTCATAGCACGCTTAGAGATTTCCAATATTTGATTTAGAAACTAACGGATTTAAGGTATGCTGATTCTAAAACATATGCATGCCTGTCTTACATCTCTCGCACTACTGAAAGCTAGATTCATCCTAGGTACTACATGTTTTAACTAAACATAACTATACACACATGAAAAGTAACTTACAAGACTCAATTTACTGTACGCCGTACAATATTTAACTGTATTTTAAATACTTATCAGTTACCAGGGCACAGAATGAAAATGTTACGTTAAGGGAAGAATAATGCAATGCAGATAGTGCTGATAATGCAGGTGGCTATGCTGTGGACATCCCACACGCATTAAAGAAAAGAGAAATCATAAGTGCTGATTTATTTTCAAGGCAACATTCTTTAGCTGCTCAGTATCTCTGCCTCATTAGCAGGAAACATGTTACTATCCAGCTGGGAAAGGAAAAAGTTACTTATCACAGAATCATAGAAATGTAGGGCTTGAAAGGACCTGTAGAAGTCATCAAGCCCAGCCCCCTACACTGAGGTAGGACCATGTTTACGTAGACCATCCCTGGCACATATTTGTCTAACCTGTTTTTAAAAACCTCCAATGATGGAGGTTCCACAACATCCCTTTGAAGCTTATTCCAGACCTCAACTACCCTTATAGTTAGAAAGTTTTTCCTAACACCTAATCTAAATCTCCCTTGCTCCAGATCAGGGGTAGGCAACCTATGGCATGAGCTGATGTTCAGTGGCATTCACACTGCCCGGGTCCTGGCCACCAGTCCAGGGGGCTCTGCATTTTAATTTAATTTTAAATGAAGCATCTTAAACATTTTAAAAACCTTATTTACTTTACATACAACAATAGTTTAGTTCTATATTATAGACTTATAGAAAGAGACCTTCTAAAAACGTTAAAATGTATTACTGGCACGCGAAACCTGAAATTAGAATGAATAAATGAAGACTCGGCACACCACTTCTGAAAAGTTGCCGACCCCTGCTCCACTTTAAGCCCATCACTTCTTATCCTACCTTCAGTGCACATGGAAAACAACTGATCAGAGTCCTCTTTCAGCAGCCCTTAATATATTTGAAGACTATTATCATGGCCCCCATCAGTCTTCTTTTCTCAAGACTAAACATGCCCAGTTTTTTTAACCTTTACTCATAGGTCAAGTTTTCTAAACCTTTTGTCATTTTTGTTGCTCTCCTCTGGACTCTCTTCAATTTGTTCACACCGTTCCTAAAGCGTGGTGCTGAGAATTGGACACTACGACAGCCGAGGCCTCACTATCACTGAATAAAGCGGGACAATTACCTCCCATGTCGATTTTTCCTTCCTAAGTCAAGTACTTTGCACTTGTCTTTATTGAATTTCAGATCAAGTCTCCAATTTGTCAAGGTTGTTTTGAATTCTAATCCTGTCCTTGAAAGTGCTTGCAAAGCCTCCCAGCTTGATGTCATCTGCAAATTTCATAAGCAAGCTCTCCCCTCCATCTTCCAAGTCACTAATGAAAATATTAAATAGTACTGACCCTGGACTGACCGTGGGCCCAATTAGATACGCCCTCCCAGTTTCCCAGCAAATCACTGATAACTAAGGCTGCAAGCGTGTCACGGACGTCACGGATTCCATGACTTTCTGCAACCTCTGTGAAATTCTGCAGCGGCAGTGGCCAGTGTGACTGATCCCATGGCCACCCCAGCAACTGGATCCAGGGGAATACTTGAGCAGTGGCCAGTGCAGCTGGCTTCGGGGAGCACCTCAACAGCAAGGCCCCGGGGGCAGCCCGAGTAGGGCCCCCCAGAACAGCGGGGCCCCGGGGCAGCTAATATTTAGTCAGGGGTGTTTATAGTAAAAGTCATGGACAAGTCACGGGCTGTGAATTTTATTTATTTTTTTTTTTTTTATTGCCCATGACCTGTCCATGACTTTTACTTAAAATACCTGTGACTAAATCTTAGCCTTATTGATGACTACTCTGAGTACGGTCTTTCAAACAGTTGTGTACCAACCTTACAGTAATTTCATCTAGACCAGGGATTCTCAAACTTCATTGCACCACGACCCCCTTCTGAGAACAAAAATTACTACACGACCCCAGGAGGGCGGACCGAAGCCTGAGTCCACCTGATTCTCGCTGCCCTGGGCGGGGGAGCGGGAGCCAAAGCCTGAGCCCCACTGCCCTGGGCAGGGAAGGGGTCAAAGCTGAAGACCAAGGGCTTTAGCGCAAGCCAGGAGGCCTGTAACCTGAGCCCTGCTACCCAGGGCTGAATCCCTCCATGGCCCCAGGTGGCGGTGCTTGGACTTCAGCCCCGAGCCCCAGCAAGTCTAAGCCAGCCCTGGCAAACGCCATTAAAATGGGGTCACGACCCACTTTGGGGTCCTGACCCATAGTTTGAGAACCACTGATCTAGATGGCATTTCCCTACTTTGCTTATTAGAATATCATGTGGGACAATGTCAAAGGCCTTACAAAAAACAATATATATTACGGCTACTGCTCCTCCTCCCCCGCCACAAATCCAGTAAAGGTTGGTTTGTCATTATTTGTTTTTGACAGATCCATGCTGGCTATTCCTTAAAACCCTATTATCCTCTAAGTGCTCACCAATTGATTGCTTAATAATTTGTTCCAGTAGCTTTTGAGGTATCAAAGTTAGGCTGATTGGGTCAATCCCCTAGGTCCTCTTTGTTCCTCTTTTTAAAGACAGATACTATGTTTGCCCTTCTGCATTCTTTTGAGATCCCACTCGGCCTCCATGAGTTCTCAAAGATAATTGTCCCAAGATTGCTTCAGCTACTCCTAAAGTACCCTTGGATAAATTTCATCAGGCCCTGCTGACTTGAATACATCTAACTTATCTAAATATTGTTTAACCTGATATTTCCCTATTTTAGCTTGCGTTCCTTCCCCCTTGTTGTTAATATTGTGTTGAGTATCTAGTCATCATTAACCTTTTTAGTGAGGACTGAAGCAAAACATGCTTCTTGATATGATTAGTTATTAGCTCTCCTCCTCTGCTATGTATAGGACTGTTAACCTATGCCCTGTTTTGCCTTTGTAACAACACTACAGGGGTATAGTGTTGATAGGTTTGAAATGCTATTAACTTGAAACATGCTAAGGAAAAGTAGAAAACATAAATATGAGGGATATTAGGCATTTATGAAGTGTAAGGCCTAGTGTGATGTTTGATTTTTAGTTATCCAAAGTAGGCCTCAGGACTTAATCACAGCACATAAAGTTGTGCCTTCTCATTCTGCATACAAACAAGTTCACAGCAGAAAAACAGGTACACTGCATGCCTGCAAAGTTACCTTGATATAGCAGGACAGTTGGGGGCTTCGGTAATATTTTGTAACATAGTAACTAGGCATCTAGACTGCCCTGATATACATGATTTAGTAAGAAACTGATTGACACAAATTCCTGAGGTCAGTGATCAGAATTAGAATTATGGTTATCTGGAATACCACATAAATAATGGGCAGAAATAAAGGTTATTATGATCACGGAAAGGGTCAAATATGGGCACGTATCTGAAAGGTCACATAAAGGATGAGTATAAAAGATCTGACTTTGTTCCCTAAATTTTGGGTGTATCAGGTTCCTGAAACAGTAGCAACTGGTTCATGACCTGCTTTCTTTCGATGTACTCCACTGACTGAATTCTTCCGGCTTTGTTTTACATAATGTTTAAGGATATGTGAGTATGCTATCCATCCTAAAACCTATTTCTCTGTATGCGTTATGCTGTTTGGTTATATTAATGAGCCGACTTATTTGGATGTTAAGTGAAGCTTATGATTATATTTATCATCTCTGTTGTCTGTCACATAAATCCAGAAACGAACAACAAACTTCTGTGTAGCCACCTGAAAGGGAAGAACCTGTGCTAAAGAATTAACAATCCTAGTATACACACTAGCAATAATTGATCAGGCTACAGGATCTCCACTTTACTTCATCTTTCTCTTGCTCCTAATGTATTTAAAAGAACCTTTTAGGTCCCTTGCTAAGTGTAACTCATTTTCTTCTTCTCCTCCTCCTCCTCTTCTTCTTCAAGCCCTTCTGATTTTCTCCCTACATGCTTGTTACATCCTTTTGTACTCCTCCTTAGCAATTTGTCCATGTTTCCATTTTTTTTTTTTAATAGGATTCCTTTTTGACTTTCAGGTCATTAAAGAGCTGCTGGTGGAGTCATATTGGCCTCATTATTCTTCCCATTTTTCCTTTGCAAAAGGATAGTTTGCAGTTGTGCCTTTAATATGGTCTCTTTGACAAACTAGCAATTATCCTGAACTTCTTTTTCCCTTAGATTTTCTTTCCATGGGTCTTTACATATCAGTTCTCTGAGTCTGTTCAAGTCTGCTTTTTTGAAGTCCATTGTACTTACTCGGCTGCTCTCAGTCCTTCCTTTCCTTAGAATCAAGAAATCTACTATTCCACAATTGCTTTCACCCAAATTGCCTTCCACCTTCATATTCATTACCAGTTCCTCCCTGTTGACCAGAATCAAGGCAAAAGCAGCTGTGCCCCGGTTACTTCCTCCACTTTCTGAAACAAAAGGTTGTCCCCAATACATTTCAAGAACCTACCAGAAATTTTGTGTTTTGCCATATTATTTTTCTAACAGTTGTCTGGATAGTTTAAGTTCTCCATTACTACCAGGTCTTAGGTTTTAAATATTTCTGTTATTTGTTCTAAGAATGCCTCATTCACCTCCTCTTCCTGATTTGGTGGTCTAAGTAGACCCCTACCAGGATGCCACCCCTATTTTTTTTTCGTTACCCCTTTATCTTTACCAAGCTACTTTCAACTGGTCTACTTCTCACCTCCTTTTGGACCTCAGCACAAGTGTATATATTCTTCATGTACAATGCAACACTTCCCTTTTTATCCTGCCTGTCCTTGCTGAACAAGCTATACCCCTCTATACCAATTATCCAGTCATGAGACTTATCCCATCAAGTCTCTGTGACACCAAGTCATTATTTAGCTTACGTTCTAAAGCTTTCAGGTCTTTCTGTATATTCTGCCTACTCCTTGTGTACAGACATTAAGATTTTCATTGTGAATTAAACATTACATAGCAAATTAAACATTAATAGCACATTTTAGCTTGATTTTCTGGTTAAGGCTGCACAATCAGCCTGTGTGATTTATAATAAAACCACCTTCATAAAACACCACATTTCATTAATGTTGTTCTCCCAATATGATCTTTCTGTTGTCCTCAAATTATAACCAAAGGGAAAAAGCCCATGAGCATGCTTGGGAAACATCAGCTTACCCACAATTGGTCATCATGTCCTGGGGGACTTTTCTTAATGAAAGCACCGTAATAAGTTGCAATGTTTCTATGATGCGAATATTTCTTTAGCATATTTATCTCCAGTTTGATTTCTTCTTCTTCATCCTTTGGAACAAAACAAAAAACACGTATTTTATATGACAAATACATTATTTATCTCTTGTCTCACATGCATGGATAGATATAATGGAAAGTTCAATTTATATCAGCAGCATGATCAGTAAACACAATCTGGCTTCATGCCACAGAACTTCAGTGCTTATTGGGAAAATTATCTGAAACAAACATTTATTCTCCAGAACTTCAGTAATGCTGAAAGGAAATAAATGACTGAAAAGATATACACATAACTAATTTCGATTCCATGAAAGATTCCTGTAAGTAGTGTTTTGAAACAAAAGTGTTTTGGAAAGACCAGAAGGGTTCACTTATCAAAAGTAATGGTAAGTAGGACAGTATCTCTCTACAAAGTTATTATAAGCATAGAATTTATAAAAAACAAAACAAAAAAACTTGCTGACAAGCTTTCTAACATGACTCGCAGAAGGCAATTCAAAACTAGAATGGATCCAAAAAGACCCACCCTTAGTTGGTGGGTGGGGGGGATTTTCCCCTTCTTGAAACATTTTTAAAGTTGAAAAAAAATTGACCAGTTATATTAAAATGCCACAATCACTGAGCTGAACAGGTTTTCACAGTTGAAGTGTGCTTTCAGGAGTGGGTTGGATGGAAGCCCATCTTTTGCAAAGAGCAGCAGACAGAGTGGGTCTGCATCAGGAAGACAACTTGGGAACTGAGGAAGTTGTCTCACTTATGTGAATGAGTCATTTGCACTGCTCATTAGAGTTCGCTCCTGCTCCATATGGCCATAGAGGAAGAGCAAGTGCATCAGGAAGAGCATGACTGGGAGTCCAGCATGTAAACAGGATACTATACACAAAGACAGAGGAAGGGGTTTCACTCCCTTGGCCAAGCATTCCTGCACAGGCGAAGAAAGGCATCTGGTTTTCTCCAGACCCAAACTGAGCAGAATAAGAGGTTTTCTGCAACAGATAACAGTACACTCAGCAAATCACTGATTTTTTTGGTTCGGTGGCTGAACCACCACCCCCGCAAAAAATGTGTTTTGTTTGAAACCAAAACTAAATGTTTTTCATTTTTTTGTGAAGCAAAACACTAAAAACGTTTGGTTGGAGTGAATGAATATTTTGAATATTGTTTCAAAGCAACATTTAAAAAAACCTGATTTGAAACCAAAGCGTCAAACGGGCTCATTTTGCCATTTCCAAAATTTGTTTTCAAGGTTTGTCTCACACAAAACATATTCAAACTGAATTCAGCCCAAATTTACAGATAGTTTGGTACTCCAAAAATGCATTTCCAGGAAAAATGCCACACAAATGTAATCCAGCTCTACACATAACGCCTTAGAGGCAGCTCGAACCTGGGGGCTGGAAAGGGTTTAAAGAACAGGTAGGGTGCATGATGTGGGAGGAGTAGGGTGGCTTTGGGGGTGAGATGCAGAACACATGCAGGGGTGAAAGTAACTTAAGGGACTTACTGGTACACAGAGTTCCCAGGGTCGTGGGGGGCAGGGCGGGGCGAGGGAGGTCAACCAGAAGGAGCAGGGCTGGGGCCAGACTCCCCCAGCCAGCCCTTCAGTGTTACTCAGCCCACTGGGCAGCGATTTAAAGGCCCCGGGGCTCACCGCTGTTGCCGCTACCACTACCCCCTGGGGCTCCAGCTGCTGGGCATGGTAGGCCCCAGGCCCTTTAAATTGCCACCGGAGCCCCAGGGCAGCGGCTGGGAGCCCCAGGGCTCCAGTGGCAATTTAAAGGGCCCGGGGCTCCCGGCTGCAACCACTACCATCGGGCTCCAGCAGTGATTTAAAGGGCCTGGGGCTCTGGCTGCTGGCGCGGTAGCAACGGCCAGGAGCCCTGGGCCCTTTAATCTCCACCGGAGCCCAATGGTAACGGTGGTGGCTGGGAGCCCCGGGACTCCGGTGGTGATTTAAAGGGCATGGGGCTCCTGGCCGTTGCTACCGCCGGGAGCCTCTGGCCCTTTTAAGTTGTCAGGCCCTGGGTAAGCCGCCCCTTTTGACCCCCCTCATCAGCGGTCCTGCCAGTACGGTCTGGTCGGCTGTGTACTGGCTCTTACCGGTGCTGGACCGGACCAGACCGGCTTATTTTCACCTCTGAACACATGCCTGGAGGCAGTATGGGTGGAGGTAGTATGGCTGTCTATGGAAGGAAATATTAAGAAGGAAGAGGAAGCGGGAAACCTACTAGTGAGGAGAAACAGCTCCTATCCTATGCTCCTATCCTAACCAACAATCACCCTGGAGTCCTTTTAATAGACCAGGGGTGGCCAAAAACTTCAGCTCTTTTACAGTTAAAGTGGAACTTGTGGAGCCTCCCCATTGCCCCCTCCATTCTCCGCCCAGACTTTGGGAGGCGGGGGGAGGAAGAGGAGGGGAGGAGGAGGCTTTTGCCCTGCGGCAGGAGGTGGGACTAGGCGCTTCTGCCAGAGACAGCTAGTGCCTACCAGGGGCGAGGGTGTGCACAATTTAAAGGCTCCCACCCAACAGCTTGAATCATGCCCCCGCCAAGCATGCCCCCCTCTTACCCTCAGTGGCCCCTCCCTGCTGCTCCCACCTGTTTGCCACTGGCTCTCCCCTCCACTGCAGCTCCCAGCTTGCTGGCTCCTGCAGCTGTTGTGCAGAGAGGGGGCCTGGTGGCACCATGTGACCGAGCGGAGCCAGAAAACCCTAGCAAAAATCTGAGGGGGCACATAGGGTTACATGCCCCCACACACACATTGCCTCTGGCTTCTGCCCATGTGGGAGGAGAGTCTCGGGGCTTCAGCTTCACGGAATGCACCTTCTGGGGCTCAGGGCTTCGCAGGTGTGGGGCTGAAGCCCCAAGCCTGGGCAGGCACCTCCCACAGGGCTGAAGCCCCAAGCCTCCCCTGAAGGGCTGAAGCCCCTAACCTAACCATCCTGCAGTGGGGATGAGGCCATGAGCCCCAGCAGGATCTTGAACTTCTGAAGATTGGTGCATGTGGCTGGGAAGGTCAGTAAGTTTGGCCACCCCCTAATAGAACAAGACAGTGAGTGGCCTAGCTTTGTTGGTCTCAATCACTTTGCATTCTAATACACTTCAAATTTACAGGGGAAAGACACCTGTAATGAGAAACTAAAGCCTCAGTTTGACTGGAGGACAAGCTAACTAACAGCCCAGCAAAATTGTTGATTCTTCCACAGTATCAGCCACTGATATGGGGAAATTATCAGCAAATTTCTTTGCAATCTGTAAAATGCCTAATAGTTAAAGTATACTATTCACAACATGTGCAGGTGTCAGGTAACAGAACACTCTCTATATATTAACCACACTGCTTTAGCTTCTTTCTTAGCATAAAAGGAACAACCACTGCTCAAAACAAAAAGTTATTACTTTATGAATAAATGTTGTCCTCCATATTAGTCTATTTTAATTATTAATCTGGGAGAACCCGAAATGCACCACAATTAACCTGTTTTTATCTTTTCATTAAGTTTTCTTTTTTAAAACATGTTTTGTAAGTGCTGGGTATGTTTAGAACTTTGTATAAAATATAAAAATGATATGGTGAATCAGAGTCCTCTATAAACATTGTTCCTGTGAAAGAACGATCATTTCATCATTTCTAACTATGAGGCATGATGTTTGAAGTAACTGGACTCATCTGCTATTTGGAGTGACTTCTGATACATGAAAGTTCTTTTGTATTCTTTTGTTGAATCCACAAAAACACAACAAACCTTGAAATACAATGGACAGGCCATGCTGAAGGCTGGTCACACATATTTATGGTCATAGGCAAAAAGACTTTGCTTACAAAGGATATATTTCTCAAAAATAGTATTTAAAGAGACTCTTAAGTAGTGCAGGTCTCAGTCCTGCTCACAATGATTTTAACAGAAACAGGACTGGCCCCTCAGAGCTATGGTCGGGGTTTCCATTCCGTCTAGTAGCTTTTAGGAATAAATCTAGTGACATTTTAGAGGGACAAAAGGAAGGTTGATAAAACTGGATAAATCTAGCAGAGTGCAGGCAGACAATGCACTATCAGTTATCCCGTTCCCATGCAGTTGTGTCAATGCACTTCAGTCCCTGACCAGCAGCAGCCGCCCTGCTTTTCCATGTCTGGGCCTCTTTCTTAATAATAACCACCAATCATAATGCAATACGACAAACTGTTAAGACTAGTTTCCAAGTGATATTTGTCCACATCCCAAAAGAAAGTCCATACCATATGGTTTCCATCAAATTTGAACTCTGGATTACAGAGGTGAACGACTCTGGTGCTCTAAGCATCACCAAATCTTTAAAGAGGACTCAATTTTTCCCCACACTTAAATCAATAACCTTGTATGCCATTAAATTATTTCTTTTTTGGTGAGTTCGCTGTTGGAACCGATTCTTTATACTCCGACCAGTACCCCCTAATTACTTGAGATATACTATATAGGCAGCTCAACCTAGCAATTTAGGAATTTGTGACTTTGGTCTTTAAAGCGGACAACCAAGTTACTCTAATCTTCCATTATATTTCATCATTCTTTGTCTACTAATTAACTAACTAATTACACATACAAAAGAGAAAGAAGCAATGACAATGAAAGATAATAAAAGGTACGGAGTCACTAAGTTATGGTAAAGTAGTGCAGCAAGCGTAAGTCTGAAAGGTATTAACTTGCCTGGCAATATCGCAGGTTTTTTTAAAAATGTGACAAAGGCCTTCCAAAATCTGTCCAGAAATAATCAGACCAATTCTACCTGCTAACAAATCTATATTTTTCTGTTTGTTGAATATTTAAAATATGTTGGAATACAAATAAAAAATAAAAAACTTTTCTTCCATCGACCTGAAGGTACAGACAATTAAAATGGGATATCATACATCGATGAATATTACTCCTGGGGGAATTCTATGCCACTGCGCATGTGCAGAATTTATGTCCCCCCGCAGATTTCTTTGCTTCCCCACAGAAAAATGACTTTCTGACAGTGAAGCAAGGGGAAGCCACAAGAACGGTCATGCGCCCCTCCCCAGCAGTATGTTTCAGGTGCCCAAGGCAGCCGGCAGAGAGGTAAATCACTGTGGGGCAGGAGGCGCACGACACAGCTCCCTACCCTGCGCCGGGCGCAGCTGCTAGTCCTGGCTGGGCTTGGGAGGACAGGACTTCCTCTTCTCCTGTGCACGGCACCTGGGGCTGGGTCAGACCCACCCTCTGATTTCGCCCCAAGCTGCAGGAAGCTCCGCAAACTCTCCCCCCCTCTTACCCCCACACACCCCTTCCTGTACCCATTGCTCCTCAGCTGCAGAGGGAGGGATCTCTGCACAGGGATCTGCTCCCCCATCTACCTAACCCCCATGCATCCAGACCCTCCCACCGATCCTCAACCCCTCACACTCAGAACTCCACTCCCTTTGCACCTGGACCATCTTGAGGAGCCACCCACACTGACACCCACACCTCCACCCCACCAAGCCTCAATAAGTCACACCTGGATCCCCACTCCACTGAGCCCCACTCCCCAGTATCTGGACAACCCCCGAGCCCTCCACACTCAAACCCCCCTGCTGAGCTCTATCCCCCACACATTCAGACTCCTCCCCCGCCGCTGAGCCCCAACCACCTTCACCTGGACCCCCCTGCAGAGTCCCATTACTGTTGCACCCAGAACACCCTAACAAGCCCCTGTGCATCCAGATTCCGCCCGCACTTGGTTCCCCCACTGAGCCGCCCGCACCCAGATTGCCCCACACAGAACCCTCTCAACCCACACCTGGCTCCCACACACACACTAAGCTCCTCCACACTTGGATCCTGCCTTGCTGAGCCTGCCTGCCCACAGTTGGTGCACCTGGCACGGAGGGGCAGGGCCCTGGGGTGTTTCTGCAGCAGGCCCAGTCCATGCGCTGTGTCACGGGTGGGTGTAGCCTCACCACTGAGTCTGTGTCTGGGGTGGGGGGAGCTGTACAGTGATCTCCCATCTCCGCGCTGTCTGTGGCCTGTGCTCCCCAATGCCATGCTGGAGCCTCTGCGTTTATTTGGCAAATAAAATTTGCAGAATTTTGCAGAATCTTAAAATATTGTGCGCAGTTTTTTTAATATTTTGGCACAGAATGCCCTCAGGAGTAGATCATCATTAAAAACAATCAAGTACTGTTTAAGGCAAAAAATACATAACCATTTAACTATATTTGCTCACTTGAATCTTAATTCTGAGCATTACAATTTTTTGAACCCAAGGATTAATGCGTCAGCCTTTAGGTTTAAATCATTCTTTGGCTGCAAGTACAGTAAAACCTGCCCTCAGAGACCACCTGTAAAGAGAGACAACTGTCACGAGCACCTACGTGCAGAGGCCACGGAACACCTCCGCTCCCTGGTGTGCAAACCTTTGGAGAGAGACCACCTCTCGCAAGACCCCTTTTGCTAACTTCCATGAATGGTCGCTCTTGGCAGGTTTTACTGTAGTACATACTTAGACCCCAATACTGCAGGTGGTTACAATGTGTAAGCATTTGCTGGATTGAGGCCTTAGACTGTAAGCTCTACAAGGCAGGGACTGCATATGTTTGAACAATGCCAAGTAGGAAAATGGGACTAAGGTTTCCAGGCGCCATGGCAAGACAAATAATAGTAAGAAAAAGTGGTGGTCTCATCAGCAGAGCTGGTTGCTAATTTTCTGACTACATGTTTCATCAAAAAAATGCTAAATTTGTCACAAGTGAAATTGTTCATGGGAAAGGATCACTTTTGACCAATCTCCCGATTACAAAACTTTTTTTGGAAAAAAGTTTAGAGGCCGTCAAAACATTCCACTTTGACATTTTTGAAATGAAAAGTTCCATTTTCCCATTTAAAATCACTTTTTATTTTGAAATTTTAGTTTATTTATATTAAACAAGGTTAAAAATAAGAAAGTGCCAAAATCTAAGTGAAATGTTTTGAGTGACCTAATCCAAAAAGGTTTTTTTGGTTTAATCAATTCATGAAATTTTTTGAGATTGACTTGTTTGTCACTGTTTAGATGGGAAAAAAAACTTGGAAGTCTCTAAAGCTCTCACAGGACAGGAAAACTATTTCCCACCCAGCACTACTCATTAATGCATGCTTCACTGAAAGGATATTTTGTAACATGACTGGCAACATCTGCGCAGAAAAGACCTGGGGCTTGAACAGAAAGGTTGTTGTATGTTAGGATTAAGGTGCGTTGAAAGCTGGCACTCCAGGCTATACTATATTCCTTGCAGTTACTACTTCTATTCTGTCAATTTCCAGAGACCACTGGTCACAAAGACAAAGAGTAAGTTTAAAATGATTGCGAAGAGAAAGTATCCCTCTCAGGAAGAAATACAAGGCTACATCCTATTCCTTGGAAGGCAGAGGCAGCTGGTAAACCCCACTTAGTGATTTTATGCAGCTGGCACCAATTACCACTGTAGGCCATTATCAGTGATACAAACTCTCAAAGAAACATTCTTTGTCTCTGCCTGCCACACCACTGCTCTAAGTGTTTTCACTTATACATTCACCAGCTGTTTGTGACAGAATGTCTGATTACTAGTAATTTTTGCAGTAAGCTATATTTTTGTAAGAGGTGCATGATTAAATCAAGTGGACTCCTCTCCAGTTTTCATTATTTAAACTACAGATATTACTTTAACATTTTACGGCCATTTAGTATCTCTAGGAATTTCTAAATATAGCCATTCTAACAAAGGACCTTGCCTGTAAATTGATTAGTGGTTACAACACTAGTTATGCTGAGATCCAACACAATACAATAATACCATTTCTCAAGATTTAAACTCATATTCATCACAAATAAACAGAATTCGGACCTTTATCTGTAATAACGCCATCTGGCGGCCACCATATACCTTGCACTTGGAAATCACAAAAGTTTTTGTTCCCTTCCCAACAGATACTCTGTGTGTTAAATGCATTATTAGCACACCCAATAGGTATCTAACAATATGTTTATTGCAGTATGTGACTTCCTGAACGTCTTGCTAAGGCCCAGCATTGTGCAGCTGTCCTAGAAGGCAGAGCTGCACAGCAATTACAGTTGCCTCAAAAACCACCCGTTGAGCTGTCCTATGTTATGATTCTATACTCCTAAGATAGGGAAAAAACGAAAATATTTTTGAAACATCCTGCATGTTATGGCAATACCTGGTCTATGAAGTGAATGATAAACCACATTCAGGCAATCTTGCCAACAAACCCAAACTGCTTCAACATGTATCACTTGATATCATCATCACAGCAGCAGAATGGCAACGCACTGATCTAGTGTCCTGGACGGACTTCACAAAATAAGAATATTCTTGCTATGGCAAAACCAGTGCTTCACTGGAACTGGCCAGGACACCAGGATTGTTCTTCACAACCATATGCCTGGGCACTTTTTGCTTCAAGTTTCTATCAAACGGGTTAAAAATACACAGCTGCATTCAAAACAGAGGGAGCCTTTTCTACCCTTGGGACAGTGTTCTCTTTATTGTGCGTTGAGGGTAGAGTTCGAGGCAGCCATTGCAGAGCAAATGAGTTGAAAACTCCTGCTTTACATCCACAGCCTCACTGATCTCATTGCAAGTGAAAGGTAACTGGACAAGGGAGTATGACAGATGGCTATGGTTTTTAAAGGATTTTCGGCAATGCCTGAAGCAGCCTGTGCAAGCAGCAATGTGTGAACGCAGGCTGGAATCGTTTGCATGAAAATAGGAGCCAAAACCACTTAAAGACAATACTCATTTGTTGTCTACCTAAAAGGACTTCCTCCCCTAATCTCTATGTCTAGGATATTCCCTCTTTTATCTCATTCTGCCTCCGGCACCTTTGTTACTCACTGCATGACTTGTATTAAGGCCACAACTGAAAGAAGCTATGTAATGTTAGGGGTGTATTGCAACTGACCTTATTAAGACAAAGACACTACAGTATCTGCAGAGGGAATCAAGAAAGCAACCCCTCAGGGCAAACCCGTTCAAAATATTTCCCAGGTTGGTGCCCTGATTCTTGGTCATGGTTACTTAATGTTTCACTTCTCAAATGCATATTTATCTCATCTGTATAACGTAATTGTCCATCTTCATCACATCTGTATTATTTACACATTAGATAAACTAGCCTTTAACTTTCTTGAGCTCCCACAAAATGTAGAGTGTTTAGTACTCTTCTTACATTACCATTACTTTACATCACTGTTACTTGTATTAAAAATATTTGTTCTTGCTCTAAAATAATATTTCAGATCTTCAGACCTACACGATTACAGGAAAATTCTAGCTACAGGATGTAAAAAACGAGACTGCAACACAAATGAAAATGACTTTCTGACTGATTTTCCTATATGGGGGACTCCTGACAAAAAGAGATGTGGTTGCCATAAAGACAGATTTTTCTTGTGCAAAAAAAAAAGTTAGGTGGCATTTCTGTGCTCAGAGGAAGGCCAGCTTTGACGCAGAAGTAAGCTGGGAAGACTAAATATGTTAGTGTACATTGTTGCTTCATGTCACACAAAAAAACATATTAAAGAAAAGTTCATGTGGAAAAGTGAAGCACTCATGTCAGGAAGTGAAAATGCTGCTGTAACCTTAGCTCTGGCTAGGGTTGCCAATTTCTTAATCGCACAAAACTGAACACCCTAGCCCTGCCCCTTCCCCGAGGCCCCATCCCCGCTCACTAGGAGCCAGACCTGCTGCTGGCCGCTTCCGGGGCGCAGGGCAGTGCCAGGACAGGTAGGAACTAGCCTGCCTTAGACCCGCAGCACCACCAACCAGACTTTTAACGGCCCGGTCGTAAGTGCTCACCGGAGCCGCCAGGGGTCCCTTTTCGAGCAGGCGTTCTGGTCGAAAACCAGATGCCTGGCATCCCTAGCTCTGGCTTTGTACATGCATTATGATATTCTATAACTAAACAAGCAATTTAAAAATCATTTCCACAAGACATCTGACTCATTCAGTGTTCACGATATAATCGGCGAACAAATCACACAGTGCTCAGGGATCAAGGTTAAATAGATATTTTTCTCCTTACTGTTCGAAGTATGGCCCAATGTATCATATGCTGTAGCCATCCAACTCATCCACTGAATGAAGCAATGGTTTGGCTTTACTCTTTACATTCCGGCTTTGCTCACTACACAATCCTGCCTCATTCACCATCCAGCATCTGCCATGAATGAGGCAGAAACTATGAAAACCAAAAAAAAGTATGTGATCATGCAATCAAAGATCGTAACAGAATGCATACCATCAAAGAGGCAGAGTTAAGGCTGTGTGGGCAAACTAACTTTGCCATTTTCTGTACTTTATTTAGTAGCCTTATTTTGGGGGAGGTGAGGTCGGAGGGGACAGGCTGAGAAGGTATGGAATTTTTGTAAAGAAAAATTAAAGTCCACCATGTGTAATTATTTGTTAGACAGCAATGATGGGGCTCTGTACTGCAATTCATGGAGCCATGTGAAATGCGAAACCCACTTGAATCCCAGGGTGCCGTCACTAATCTCTTGCTTCTCCTCCCCCCAGCAGCATGACTGACTCATTGACTGTGCCAACACAGTCCTATACATGTTAGTTTCAGCACAACTGTAAGTGGTAAGGGGCTGGAAGCCATGGCACTGCTATCGTCCAATTTTAGAAAATGTCATCTTCCCAATGACAATCCACTAACATGAGTGTTTGCTGTGTAATTGGTGAGCCACATTTAGGGCTTACATGTCCATTCAGTCTCCATACCTAATCAATCCATGCTCTCTCTTTGCAGACTTCAGTATCCTTTGAGTGCCAGCCATGATGGTTGGTGCACTTAGCCACTAACAAGTACCAACCCTTTTCTCAAAGGCCACCAAATAGCCACTGGAAGACTTACAGAGAGATTGATTACTACTAACCTGAACTGGCTTCAAAACCACAGACTGGAGGTAAAATAGCTTTGTATCACATTGCTAACCACTTTGGCCATCCAGCTCCAAAAAGTCTGATCGGGCTTTAATTAAGCAAATACTCCTCGCTAATATTTCTACACTAGCACTTTTGTCGGAAAACCTTTGGTCATTCAGGAGCGTAAAAAACCACACCCTTGACCGACGTAAGTTACACCAATGGAAGTGCCGGTGCAGACAGCTCTATGTCAGCGGGACACGCTCTCCTGCCCCCATAGCTATCGCCACTCATTTGTAGTGGTTTAAGTATGCCAGCAGGAGAGCTCTCTCCCGTCGGCATAGAGCAACTACACAGGAGACTGTACAGCGGTGCAGTTGCATCGGTGCAGCCGTGCCACTGTAAGGTCTCCAATGCAGACATAGCCTAAAACGTTGCCAAGGCTCGGTTTCTCCTTTAAGTGTCGCAAAGTACAACGGTAATGCTGACAACTGGGGCGCTGTGTTAGAAAAATGGCTTTAAAAAATAAAAACACACGTAAAACATTTTGTCTCCAACCTGGCAATCCACTTAAAGAGTAACACTTCACTTAACACACACTATGAAGAAACAAATTTAGCACTTTTTTTTTTTTTTTTTTAAAAGAAGTCCTATTGAGGTAAACTGCCAGAGATGATAACATCTAATACACTGCTAGCAAGTCTCCAAACATCTAGGTAACAGGTTGGTGTCGCTAACAGCCACGTTTAATACTGACCTTCACATACACCCTGGTTTATACCCAAAGAGCAAAGTTTCACATACGGAGCCAAGCTGTAACCACCACAGGTTCCTTAGCCAAGGTCTAGCTTCAGACTATAAGGAGCCTTATTCAACATAGGATTTCTTTAATGAAGCAGCCAGGATATGTAAATTATTAATAAAATGGACCTCAAAATCTGCACACCTCTCCACATGCATGACTAAAGGACACAGTGAGTAAGTGTACCTACTAAGAGAGTCTTAATTTAAAAGTAATCTCAGCCCCTTTTTGGATGTTCTGGTCGAATATCACTCCAAATTTTGAGTTTTTGATTAAAAATTCAATTTTCAATAGCCCCTGGAAATGTCTAACATTTCATCAATATTTCCTCCCCCCCCCCCCAAAAACAAACCCAAGCCCCACAGCAAGTCCAAACGTTCTTTTAAAATTTCCATTACATTTTTTACCTTTTTCTGACCACAAGCAGCATTTAGTAAGAACAGTTCCGCCCAGATTATGTTGCAATAGCATCTATACGACTAGATTAGGGCTGGGAGGGACACACTGTACAATAAGCACTATACAAACACATGGGAAGATGCCAGCCTTGCCCCCAAGAGGCTACCATCCAAGAAATGGGTTAGTGGCTGTGGTGTTGGAGAGGGTTAGTTTAGAAGGTGACTGCTATGCCTTTTGACTTCCTGCATGCTTCCGCACAGGACTGCGGGAAAGGACACTGTGGCTGTGCAGAAGCCCCTGACACTTTTCCTTGAGAGGAGTGTCTCTCATTGCAAAGGGTAAAAATGAGCCTGAGAACAGATCTACTGTTGGTGCCCTTTTATCTTCTTCTGTAGCCTGACTGAAGCCTTCTGTCAAGAGACACCTTTGAGAAAAAAGTTAAGAGCTGAGTTAGTCTGTGTGAATGAACTATGTGGCAGAAAGGAAGCAATTAGAAAAAAAGACAGGCCGAGAGCAGCTTTGCTGCAGCAAAGATTTCTGCTCCAATTGCTTGTTCTCATAAGAAAAAGGATCCACGTATGTAACCCTGAAGGTTATAGAAGCAGGAAGAAAAGGAGTGCTTGTGGCACCTCAGAGACTAACAAATTTATCTGAGCATAAGCTTTCGTGAGCTAGGTATTTTCCACTGAATGCATCCGATGAAGTGGGCTGTAGCTCACGAAAGCTTATGCTCAAATAAATTTGTTAGTCTCTAAGGTGCCACAAGTCCTCCTTTTCTAGAAGCAGGAAGGAATACATCTTCTAGGCTCAGCAGACTGTATTTTATCTTTAGAGCCTGTTTGTACTTGGAAAATTAACCATTAAAAGGGAATACCATTATAGAATGATTTACAACTGAGTGACAAGATGATTACTCTATCAGTCTAGTATAATTATTAGACCTAATCACTCCAGTTATAATTTACCCTCAGACAATCAAGTCACTTGATTCACTGCTAACATTTTCTTCAGCGTATACTAAATGCTGCTCACGCGGACAAGACACACACTATCTCAGTCAGTGACCATAAATGTGGCCATCAGAGAAACGCATTCAGGGATGGCAGTCCATGTCAAGTTTAACCTTATGTTTGTGCAAACTCATCAGCACGGTGGACGACAAGAACAGTGCTGAAGAGGTTTTTATCCTGTGCCAGACGGAGAACAGCCAGTAAAGTAGGTACATGAGCATGTATGCGTATGCCTGCCTGCTAAGTTTATAAATTGGTTGCTGAGGTTTTGCTTTTAGTTGATACATCTACACTGGGTTGCTAGATACGTATTCAGGCTGTGTACTTTACCGTACAAGTAAATGTGTTTGGCATTTCTCCATCATGTACAAAATCATTTTCATACAGCTGCCAGCAAAAAAGAACTATATTCTTGGACCAGATGTTTTTGGTATCGGTGTTGCCAAGCATGCATGGAAACCTCACAGCTGAGTTGCTTTGGGAGAGTGAATTAACAATGAACAGAGTCACAAAATGCTAGTGTCCATCTATCAGACATGACGTCACAGCCCTGTTAGAGGCAAGAGAGCTGAAGACAGCCGGCTAATTACTGTACCTGTTTGAGAACAATAACTCTTCCCCTCCTGTGAATAGAAATAAAGGCAGCAAATATTTCTAGAAACATTACACCTCCAAGGCTTTTTATAGCCCTAGCTGAGCAGTTGACAAGGAGGCTGTGATTAACAGCTAAGCAAATAAGTCTGGAGAACATATAAACAGGCCCTATATCAAAACACAAGTTTGTTTTCATCACGGGGCTGTGAACAGGCTTCCATTTATAAAACAATGTGTTCTAGTTGAAAATCGGAGCTGCTGTGGCATTTCATTGCCCCACTAAAAACAACAGGAGTAAAAACCAGAGCTGCCAGGGCAAATTGCTCCTCAATCCACATCCTGATGAACAGAAAGGATGGAGCCTGAGAAAGAAAGGCTTTGTGGTGAAGATGCTGGCCCAAGGCTTGGGAGATCTAGGTTCAGTTCCCAGCTCTGCTCACAGACTTCCTGTGAGACTCCATGCAAGTCACTTCAGCTCTCTAACTCAGTTCTGAAAATTGGATCATAACTTCCTTCCTCCCAGCATTTGTCCATCTTGTCTCTCTGGACTGTAAGCAATTTGGGATGGGGACTCTCTCTTATGATATGCTTGTACAGCATCTAATGCACTGAGGCCTCTAGATGATACTGTAATACAAATAAACTATAACACTGCTCTTTGCAATGGTGGACTCAGTTTTATAGCCAGTTAGCAGCAAAGTGACGTAACGGGGGGGTGGGGGGAAAGAAATACTCACCTGCAATAGAATTGAAATTAGGTTCACCCAGCCCACCAGTAGCGAAACTCATTGACTAATCCCACTCTAAACAAACCATGAAAATTATGGCAGAATGTTGAAAGACCAGACTATCCTACACTGTCCAAAATAAAAAAGGCCAAGACATAAAACTTGATCCATGTCATGATTCTTGTATATTTGGGTGCTACTTCTGACAGCACAAGAGGGGGGGAAAAGTTGAGTCTACTAGAAACTGTTTTGGTCTTTCTCTTCTTCTCTAAGAAAGATAGTTCAGGCTAAAACGAGTCCCAGCAGCCTGCTGTTATACATCACACCCACAGACACTGTCCTAGCCTGTAAGTGTCAGAACATGATCATTTATAGCTCAGCTGCCTCCTGTTCTCCATCTGACTGAAAACATATGCACATATTTGCACAGTCACTTCCCAAGCAGATTGTTTTATGCTTTCAACGGCAGCATTATTGTTTTTCAAATGAAGTCACAAAATAGATGGCCTTCCCATTTTCTCAGTTAAAAATTATACGCAGCAGCTTGACTGTAAAATAAATGCACATGTAATGTGTTTTACTGAAATCCTCCTAGACAGAAATAATCTGATCTCTCTTGGAAAGAAGAGCGTTTCAGTTTCCTAGCCTCCAGTGGCTACAGCATCTTCTGTGCCAATCACAGCTCCAGCCCATTTAGCCTAGCCAATCAGCAAGCATCTGCAGAATAACAGCAGTTAAATCTAATGTCTGAGTATGGCTTCATTTAAGGACTATTCAAATGTTACATGTGCAAAATGGGCAGCCATTCTCTTCTGCATAAACAGTTTCTTTCTCAAGCCGTTTACAGAAGTAATACTATCACCCCAGGGTCTCCTGGGAAGATGATTCATACGCAGGAAAAGCACTATAACTGCATGCTCAGCCTACTCAACCTAACAACTATTACTACTTTCACTGTCCTAGCCCAATATTATGACAAAGTCACAGACTGCAAAACCTTTAATTATTTTGAAAGAAACACACACACACACAGTGGACCCAATTCACCTCTCACTTATACCAGATACCACTAAAATAGCTCCACTGACTAAGATGGAGAGAAACTCCATTTACACCAGTGGAACGGAAAGGACAGCCAATCCCAGCGGATCTGAACAGATGGCTAAATTCAGGACTCCATGCAGACCTCATGCTTTGGGGAGTGGGATTCATTAAAGGAGAATACGTTTCATGTATTTAAAAATGAGCCATATCATGAAGGGACCAACTGAAGCAAGCATGCCAGTCACACAAAGAGGGTTAGAACCTTGAGGTTGGCTTGGAAAGTTTGTCAAGCAGCATGCCAAATGCAGACGTCCCCAGAAGTTTTGTGTAAGTCCCTCACGCAGGAATAAGATCTCTTTTAGCTGGAGAGAGGAAGTAAAGTGAAAGTCCATGCATGCTGAAGGTCAGCTTCTGCGAGCTTTGAAATATCTGAACAATGCCAATCACTGCTGGTGTTCCTACTCCCAAGCAACAGAAGAAGAAAACCCTATAATGTACATAAGATTGTTTTCTGGGAGGTTCTGGGTTCAGTTTATGTGCATTTGCCTTTATGCTAACCAATGCCGACCCATTAGAACAAGAGAAGATAAAAAGGGAAAGGAAGACGAGAGAGGGTATTATAAAGGAAGCAAAACCTAATAAAGGAGGCAGAAGTTATGGTCCTCTTTGGGATAATGGATAGAAGCTTTCATAATCAGTTCCAAGTAGAGTCCCAAGTAGCTGGACATTTCTGCCAAACTGTTCAAGAGCTAACGAGCTAATGTTGTCTTTTAATTGTGGTGTGCTAACTTTGAAACATATAATGACTACAGAGATAAATGGAAGAAGTCCAGAATTCTTAGGACTAAATGTTGAGCTTCCTACACAAACCCGATCAAATTATTATGGCGTATACTATATATAAAGTACAAAGCACTGCGGGATAAAAGGTATAATGTAAATGCTTCCCACAAAAAATTAAGAACAAGTAAGGTTGGCCAAGAGCAAGACCCATCCCCCACACAAACCCTGTTAAAAGTAAGATGTCTAGTAAAGGTAGCCTTTAATTGAACCAACTCTGTCCCTCTGTAAATGTCTCATACACCTCCAGTACAGAGTAATGCAATACATACACCATATTCCTCACGTCTACACTAGAACACAAACTTCTATTCCGACCACAGCAGCAGGAGCATGCATGCCTGTTAGACATATGTGCACTGGTGAACTATATGATGTAGGTTTTTTTCCTAGAGGAAAATATGGGAGCATTCAAAAAACAGTCACTGCCTACCAGGTACTCTTTGCATGCCTCATTTCTGGAAGAAAAACCTCACCCTATTTTACATTCCCAGTATAAAGACAACTACAAGGCAAAGCAATAAAAAACATGAAACTAAATTCTCCACCAAGAAAGTAGCTGAGAAAACTGCCAACAACAGTAAAAGCTGGAAGTAGTGTAACCTATCGGTCGATAAGTGTTACAGGTCCCTCCTTCTGTACTTGGTCAACAGAGGATATGGGTTTTTTATAGCTCCCAAAAACAGAGCCTGGATCTTTCACTCATGCTTTTAGCTCCTGATGTCCCCAGTTCTCTTGGTGTCAGCCAAGATGGCGGTCATCACATAAGTGACGCTAGCTAGCAAGTTATCCCCAGGGGAAAAAGCACCAAATCGTGTTATGAATGATCCTCGATTTGGCACTGAGTCTGACAGTCATCAATCCACCATGAATGGCTCTTATCTAAAGCCTTACCAGCAAAATAATATACTTCAAGACAACTGTGGAAACCACACAGTGAGTTAAGCAGAACACGAATGCTACTGGCCCTGATACTGCCAAGTCCAGTCTATCTTCATCCTTACCACTAGGCACAATCTTCATTTGCCATTGACTAGAGCCAGAGCCGGCTCCAGGCACCAGCTTTCCAAGCGGGTGCTTGGGGCAGCATTCAGAATGGGGCAGCAGTCCATGTCCCATGGCAGCTCCACCGCTCTTCCGGGCAATTTGGCAGCAGCTCCACCGCTACTGCGGCAGCGGCAATTCAGCGGCGACTGCTTGGGGCGGCAAAATTGGTAGAGCCTGACTAGAGCTGCAGTTTTTGGAATTCTCACCACTACACTGACACCACTCTTCTTTGCTATATAAAAGGCTGATATAAGTGGTCTCTTCATTCGGCTTTGAAATAACCTCTCCACTCCTACCAGACATACCAGCTACTCTCAGTCTCACCTCCAGAACAACTAAATCCTGGAGGGACACTATTGCGAGTATGTTAGATAGGGAGGCCTTTCTTTGCAAGCCTGCAAAACCTTTGCCCAAATCCACCTACTTTAATAGATTGGTTAGTCTCTAAGGTGCCACAAGTACTCCTTTTCTTTTTGCGAATACAGACTAACATGGCTGTTACTCTGAAACCTACTTTAAACCCTTCTGCTTCAACAGCCTGTTTGCTCAAAATGGAATTTTACCTATTACGTGGCTGAACGCACTTTTAATCAGAAAGCAGCAGTCATTAAACACAGCGCATAGAATCACATCCAAGTAGGCGCTGTTCTCCACCCTGACCAACAAACCGTGCTCCAACATTCAAATCTCTGACCCTTTTTACAGCTGCTGCCAAGGAAATTAGGGCTTTAAAGCAGAGGTTCCCAAACAGTAGGAGGGAGACCTGATGTGGCCGCACTGAAAGGCTGGAGTCAGGAGGGGGCTCTGTGCAGCAGGGGAAGCAGACCGGGCTGTGTGCGGGCCGGATCAGCTGCCAGGACCGGTTCTCTGCCCATCTCACTCTCCCAGTGACACAGCTACCAACTGTCACCCTCCTCTGCTTGGGATGCTGGCAGGGACTCTGCGAGCAGGGAGGCTAAGGCTGCATCCTGTGAGTGCTGACTTCCCTGGCAGACAGAACCCTCTCCTGACCATAGCCCATCAGCACTACCCCATCTGATTCTCCTGCCAGACAGAGCCTGACTGCACAGGGGGAGCAGACGGAGCCACACTGAAAGGCTGGGGTAAAGAAGGGGTTGTGTCTGGCATGGGGGTGTCCGGCCCGGGGTGCAGCTTTCCGCTCCTCTCCTGACCCAGGTCCCGCCAAGACCACCTGATCACTTTAGGGAATGGAAGGCTTCCTTGACTGCCACATGGCGAGCACACACCCCCAACCCCTGTGGGTACCAGGTTCTCTTCCCTCTGCCATCAGAAGCACAGGACACTCCTTTCCTGCAGTCCCCACGGGGGTCGGGGGGGTGTCATACATGAATCATGAGCCTCTGAAAGGAGGAGGGTGGGGGAGCCTCAGCAAAAGGAAGTTTAGGAACCTCTGCTTTACATCACATCATTAAGTCAATTTAAGCCTATCATAAACCTGATGAAAATCTCCAAAAAGGAGGCAATACCCAGTGAATTAACTCGGTTCAGTGGAATTACAGAGGTGTAAACGAGGGCAGAGTTTGGACAACTACGTTTTCATCTGGAACATATTCTGAGCCAGTCAATGCTTTGCACAAACATACCTACTTCCAGTGACTATCTGAACCAACCCATTTGAGGTTCACCACCTGTCACCAGTGAAAGCACTATTACATGCCAGAAAAATATTTCCTAGATCAGCAAGGTTCATAGTCTGTAAATACAGGTCACAGTACATAAATGTGGCCTTTCTAAGCCAGCCTCCTTCAGGTGCCCAATTCATAAAGTCAGTTTGCATTGCACACTTTTCCCACTGTACTTTTCTTGGCAAGTTTTGCTTTAATTTTGAAGCCATACACCCAGCTGCCTCTTTGCCTCCTATTTTTTTGTGCAGCAGAGTCTTGATCTTGACTTTGGTATCACAATAAATGCCATGGCAATGGGGCCAATGTGAAAAGTAAAGTAATTTCTGAGCCAGGCAAATGGCCTAGAGCTAGAAGGTGCAGAGAGAGTGGGTGGGGGAATCCCAGCTCAAGAGCCTTATCAGGTTCTTTGTTCCCAAGTCTATAATATGTTTGAGCCCTCCAGAGCCGCCCTGCTTAGCACCTTCCAGGGAGGGAATAGCCCTCTAGCAACCTCTCCAAATGAATGGAGATGCTACCATGGACTAGCTCCAAAAGGAGTCACAGCCAAAGCTTCTTCAGAGCCTAGTGAAAGATGTTCCAAAATCAGGTCCTTGCAGGGTGGAAGGCATGGAGACTCTCTAGGTACTGATATGGCCCCCATCATTTTAACAGCAAAGTGCCTCCCAACTATTTAAAGAGACACGGTGGGTGAGGTAATATCTTTCAGTGAACCAGTTTCTCTTGGTGAGAAACACAACTAAAAAGCTTGTCTCTCTCACCAACTGAAGTTGGTCCAGTAAAAGATATTACCTCACTCACCTTGTCTCTCTAATATCCTGGAACCAACACAAAGGCTACAACAACACTATATATCCCAAATATTTAAACATAGAAAAAAGCAAGTGCAATTCCTCTTCCTCCCTTCCCAGTGCGCAGGAGAAATCCCTTGATTAATTTGTTTGCTTTGTTGTGTTTGTACAGGAGAGAAAATGGGTTTAGGATTTAAATGCTGATTGTCCCTTTTGCCATAGCACTGCCAATGACAACACTCCACTAATTTGTATTGCAAATGAAGGATTAGCAATGTAGGTTTAGAAAAAGAGTTGTCTCTCAACTATTTAGGCTATCTACTCAAATTCACCCCCAGATTTTAACCAGAACTGGGGAGCAGGAGCTATATCCTGGCATGGAAACAGTCTATTCCCTCAGTGCCTTGGGTTAAATGGAGACCTATTTCGTGATGCTTTACCCATAACTCTCACTTGTCTATAAATCAGTCCACACAACTCCATATAATTTTATAGTTCAACTAGGGCTTTGTAAAATCTTTTTAATTAAATACAATAATTGTTTCAAAGTGCAGTAGCTAAATTTTTACAGCAGGGGAGGTGGGAGCAAGGGAAATTTGCCAATCAAAAAATAAACAAAATGCATCTCATTAGTTTAGAAGTGGGTCAGTTGCCCAGTAAGAACAAAGAAAAATGACAGTGAAAAAGCTATGAGGTGAAATATGCAACACTCAGTTAAACACTCCTAAATCACATTTTAGCATCACTATTGCCAGGGCCGTCACCAGCTATTCTGGGGCCCTACACAGCCTCCCTGCACGGCGGGGGCCTCCACCGGGGGCGGGGAGGAGTGGGCCCCAGGCCTCCACGCGGGGGGGGGGGGGTGGAAGAGCCTGGCTTGGGAGGCAGGGGGGAACCACCCCCCAGCACTCACCAGCGGCGCTATGCAGCTGGGGCCGGGTCGCAGCACTTTCCGCCGCCAGTAAGTGCAGCCCCGGCCCTGCTGCAGTAGCATTCATGGGGACAAGGCTAGTGGATAAGGGAGTGAAGACTTCATGCACAGGGATTTCCCTTTTACTTGTGGTATGGTTTTTCCAGCTAAATTTCTGGTTGCTAAAAAAACTCCAATTAAGTGACAGATTTTCAGGGATCATGTGTGTGTGTTCTCATTGCCTGCTCCTGTACTTGCATCCAAGATGCTTTGACAAGCTAGTTACAGTTAATTTAAGTTATATGGGCTGTTGAATTTATACTGGGATTTCCACTCAGTTACTAGTAACACATGAAACAGCCATTGGAATTCAATTCAGAGGGGGGAAAAACTGGCTGCAGTGGAAAATATCCATGTAGCGGTGAAAAGGTGCAGAAACACCTCATATATCCTTCTGGCAAATGGAAGTTTTGTTGCCTGACCATTTCATTTCTGAGACTGACCTCTTCACGAGACACACGGACATCCGTGGTGCCCCTCTTTTCCTGCAAATACCAGAAATAGTTTAGACCAGTCCATGGGGCCCCACGTACGGCCACAAAATGAGTCATGAATGATAGATAAACATGACCAAAAGATGACGGTACCTCTTCCCTAACCATAGCACTAATGATCTATTTTGGGGATTTCCGCTTGGAGCAACTTCCTGCTGAAGAAATCCAGCGCTGAGAACTGGAGATTAAGCCTGTAGTGCTTTTATAAAGATGGTATTGATGATCTTTGCAGATTTCTTTTGTGGTGGCTGATGACCTTTCTCCCCAGGAGACTATATGGGAAGATCTTAGATACAGCTGAATGTGTGTCAGTGACACATTTAAAGCACCTAGCTATGGAGGATTTGGACACTTTCAGGCCCAGGCTATTCAGGTGAAAAGAAACAAGAGTGTTTCCTGAACGGATCATTTGCACTAAGATAAATCTGCACAGCATCTTCACAGCTCTTCTCACACCTTGCATGCATCATATGCTGCTTCTTTTGCATTCTGAGGAATTGGGCAAAACCAAGGGAGAACATTTTCCTTTGAGGTACAGAAGGGAGTGTTAACTTGGTGACAAGTTAGCTTGGCCCATGGAAAATTACCTTATTCTTGCATATCGGCACTTCCGGTCATAAAATCTACATCTAGAGCTTGGTTTTAAGACTGCAGTTTAGACAACGACTTTCACACGCAACCCCATGTTCTGTTTTGTAAAGGAATGCCATCAAGGGAGTCATCCTAGATACTTCTCTCTCATTAACAATTAAAATGCCATTTTACATTTATATACATACAGCTGCACACATGCCTTTGAAAAAACAGATCACACCAGATAATCTGAAATGTACACTACAATTTTGGTAGGCCCATAACCTAAGGAAAGTGCCAACAGGAGGTTTTTAAATGCCTAAAAGTTGTTTCTTTGTTCCACTCTGGATGGGTTCCCACAGCTACAGCTTCTCCACATAAAAGAAAGACACTAGGCTTGTTTCTTTTTAAATTGTCTACTTCCTCTTGTTTTAACGACATTGCTGGAAAACATCTTTGATCAAAAGAATGCTACTGGGACAGAAGACCAGATACTGAGCTAGTTCAATCATTGGTATAGCCATTCTTATATTACTTATATGGAGAAGGGGGAGAAACAACTGAAAAGGAGAGGATGAGAGAATGGAGACTGATTCCACAATGAAATGCTATGTGATATACGGTAATCATGATGTATGGTGAATGTGTCCCATTTAAAGAGACATCAACTTAAAACAAAAAATCCATCTGAATATTTTTAAACTACTGTAACAAGGAAAATTTAAGATTACTGTAACAAAGGGGCTAATGATTATTCTTCTTTGATTTCCCCTCCTCCCCCAAGTTTGCTTACTTTGTGCATTTAGCAGTACTTTGGATACAGCAAGTTTCACTGTTTCCCCTCTATAGTTAGCCAGTTTTCACTGTGTAGATCTTTCACACAGCAAAAGGGGAATTTTTCAGAAATAAGGAATGTAATTATAAAAATCATAAAACTTTGGCTGGAGGGACTCTGGGGCAGGTGTAGTTCAAGAACTACAATTAACACAAAAAAAAGTTTAAGACTGACTAGATTTCACATTAATATGAGCAAATGAATTCCCAATTCTGAACCCTCATTCCACACCCCAAGACTAAGGCCCCATCTACACAAAAATAACCACATTTAAAGAGTTTGGGCTACAATAATTAGTTTACTACTTATTCTTGCCCGCATGGACAAAATAAACATGTTATAAAACTGTGTTATAGCCTAGGTGCCTACCAGAATTCAATCTGGTTCTCTAACCTGGTTATAACTGGTTTTTATTCTGGCAAGAAAACACATGTAGCATTTTATGGCCACCTTGTCTTGACTACTCTAGGAAAATGAGATATCTAATTCGCCACCCATGGAGAAGCTGCAATGTAGAGCAGACAGTACAGCCCGTTTAAAAAAAAAAAAAAAAAAAAAAGGAGGGAGGGCAGGGGAGAGAATTTAGCACAAATATTCACACAAGAACTTTCTGGTTTTAGTCAACAAAATTTCAAAGTTTGACATTTTTTCTACTAGCTCAGGAGACAGAACTCTGAATCTGACAACACAATAGTACCAAACCTCGCATTACTGCTACTCCTGGTAGAGATGCACCATCATTAGAACAATGGCCGGAGATTTCTCAAAATAACGTTAGTGTAAGCACAGCCCTTAAGCGGAGTTAGATGGCCTGACTGTGAAAGCTAACTCCTTTCTAAACTGCAGCATCCACCAATGAAGAGTTTGAATTTTCCCACTGTAGGTGTAACCAGGTACTAAAGCCGAGATCCTGCAGAAATTTACACACACTTAACTTTATTGGGGACTATGTATCAGAACTACTCACAAGCTGAAACTCAAGCATAAGTGTGTTGGCATGTTCGGGACCTGTATCACTTATCCTGGTCATAATAGGTCTAAACCAGTGTAAGAGCAGCAGTAGCTGGTCTATGCTGCTGGCACTACATTGCTGTTGATGACAACATAGCTGCACTGGTGCTAGGGCAACAGACGGCTATTTTAAGAAAAGGGTCAGTGCGGACAAGGTAGATCCTAAACTTGTCCACAAGATAAAAACCATTCACACCGAACAACAACTCACACAAAGCTTCCAGCAATAGCACAGTTACTGCCACAATGGGGTACCCACTTCTTATCTGGTGCTCCGCAACATGCTATAACACGGCTCAGTTATGCCTAGGAAGAAATAATTAAACAGTGTCCATATGAAGGGAATTATGTTGCATTCAGGTTTGCAGCACAGTTGCCTCAACAGGGTTATAAACCCAATTTGGCCCCAGCTACACAGGTATAACACAACCACGTTACAGTATTTTATGGGACACCCAAATGGAAACTGGGTCTCTCAACAAGACTGCTCTGGCAGATGGGACCAAAGCCTTAGAGATTATAACTGGCATAATTAAGGTGTGTGGCAGGGGTATAGACACCACAGCTCTCCTCCCTAATACTGCAATATACTGTCAGCACTGGGTAAGAGGCCAATTCCTGAGGCAGGCCTTGAGCCCGGAAATGGGAGTGTCACCAAATGAGCCATACTGATACTTCCTGGTCAAAAATCCTTTAACGCACGCACGCAAACGCACAGAATATGAAAGTAATGTTGCTACGCGACCCCAGAGCATGCTCAAATAAATTGGTTAGTCTCTAAGGTGCCACAAGTACTCCTTTTCTTGTTGCTATCAAGGATCTTTATGAAAGTCCGATAACCTTTGTTTCCTCCAGCCTTGAAACAATTAGGTTCTCTGATAAGGAACGTTTAAAAAACAAAATCAATTATTTTTAGTAGAGTCTCACACGAGACAGTGTGTGTAATCAGTCTTTTGGAAAGATTAAAGCTTTTGCACAAAAGAGGAACAAGCAGGTATAAGTTTAAAAAGTCCTCCTTTATAGGTCAGATGTTTTCAACCATTTTTCTCTACTGTCCCCCCTTCTGCCATGTTAGCTGACATCTTTGTGAAGCTGCTCTCTGCTGGAACCCTGACAGCCCAGTACCTTCTTACTGGACAATTCCCTTCTCCCCGCTTCCTCCCCCGGGCCTGCTGCATTTCCCTCCCCCTATTGCTTCCTGCGGCTCCCGCAACCCCCCACCCTAGCTCACCTCCGCTCTGCCTGCTGCCCTGAACATGCTGTTGCTCCGCTTCTCCCCCCTCCCTCTCAGGCGAGGAAGAGGCAGTGCGTTCAGGAGAGCAGGTGGAGCAGAGGTAAGCGGGGGCGGGGGGGGTGCAGGAAGTAACGGGGTGCGGGGTAGAGGAACCGCTCCCCGTCCCAGCTCACCTCCACTCCACCACCACAACCTCCCCCGAGCGCGCCGCCGCTTGGCTTCTCCTCCCTCCCAGGCTTGCTGCGCGAAACAACAAGCCGGGGGCGGGGGGGGGGGAGCGGAGCGGCGGCGGCGTGCTCAGGGGAGCGGACGGAGTAGAGCTGGGGCGGCGGGGGCACATCTCTAGGGGCGGCAGGACTGGCACCAGAATGCCGCCCCTAGAAATGTGCGGCCCCGAGCCCCAGCTTGTTTTGCTGGTGCCTAGAGATGGCCCTGCCTTCTCCATAGTTGTGCTTTGCATTGTCCACAGCTTCCCACATGATTCTTCTTCAGTCACCCTGACGGTGCTTAATTTGTGCCAGGGCTGAGCCCCAGCCCCTTTAGGAGTGGCAGTTCATAGCGCCAGCACCTGTGGGCCACTTGCCCGCTCAGTTATGAATGTAAAATAAATTGCTTGAGGCAGCACTTCTTTCATTACAAATTAAGCACGGCACCCTAAGCTCCCCAACGCCCAGCAGCTGATTCCACCAATGGCACCCTCTCCTCATTTTCACTTAGACTCCCCCATTGCTATGGACACCTTTCCAGCTGCTGACTAATCTTCTCGCTCCCCAGTTCAGACTTCTTTAGCATGACAGCCTTGCCATCCATCCCAGAACTCTGAACAGATACTGAACACGTGTCCTCTTTAGCAACTGGCTCCAGTATTGCAATGGGAAAGTTATTTGGAATATGTCCAAGATCCAAATAACTGACTAGATTCAGTTGTTAAATTGGTTCTCTTTGTTGAGGAATAAAATCATTGTTTCCACTAGTTGGGTTCTTTTCACTGTTGAGGGAAAAATCTGTCTTGAATTAACTTAATTCTACTGTGTATCAACTATGAAATGACAGATGAACATCCATCTGCCACAAAAGGATTGTGATATAACTTCAGCGTTGTGAGCTTCACTGAAAGATCTAATATGCAGAGAAGTCTCTTTGTGACAACGGATGCCCTTGTTTGAACAGAAGTATCACGCACAATTTGTGGAGCAGAGCTAACCAGGGGGATCCAGTAAGTTGGTACAGGGATGTTCAGGGCTCCAGCAAAGAATAGCCCCATATAGATGTCAGTCACATGCAGATTGTGCAAGCATGGTTCTGTTAATTGGCTGAGCCTCTGACACAACTGCAAAGAGATCAATTGCCATGGTGAGCGGTGATGGGTGGGTGGGGGGGAGTTATATTGCTCAGGACTGGTGAAGAAGAGGTGTTAGATCTGAATTGGCTAATGGTAACAATTAATTATACAAATACTCTTTTCAGAGTTGTCCAATTGGCAGCAGAGCCATGTTACTTTTTGTAACCCCTTCTCCAAAATGATACTTTAAGGCTGGATGGATCATACCGCCCCGCTTTCTAAACTTCCTCACAACTTAAGAGGAGTTTCCAGAAATTTCTTTGGACTCAAACTGAAAGTAACTTTGGAACAAATTAGACTAGGAGAGAGGTATGTGTGGACTTCAGGAGAGTGTGGTTTGGAAAGGATGCAGACTGAGTGCTCTCCCTATCCTCCTCCATGTCATAATTCTTCAAGCTGAAGTTGTCCATCCAAGAATTGTACAACCCTCTACAAACAACAAGCAAGCCTCTCATCCTTCGGAGGTCAGCAATCAGATACGACTGCAACAAACACCTGGATACATAAGCATTACAGATGGGCAAACTCAGACCAGATCCACATTAGGAAGTAGGAACATGTCAGTATGGTTGTCAGCAACTGTGAGAGCTGAATTAAGGCTAAAAGCAAATTTACCTGTAAAGCACATACAATCTGGCAGCACAATGTATTAAAATCTCATTTCATGGGCAAGTTAGTGATAGAAAAGTAGGGAAGAAGTTATTTGAATCGTAGAAATCTACAGAATCATAATTTCAATGGTGTCACCCTCTATGGCGTGGCATGGCAAGGGCGCTGCCCCCCGGCTCCCAGCTCCAGGTCCTCTGGTTAGTGGAAAAGTTTGATAATACAATGTCATTGGAAATGCGACAAGTTGAGTATCACTCGAAAGCCCTCTCCCATAAACACAATGGTACTAAATATGACAAACCTAGAACAAACCTAAAACAAGTGTGTGTGTGTGTGTATATATTTGAGAAAATGCTTAAAAAAACCCAACTTTTTAAAATTATACTTTAACACAGGGATTCACTGCTTACCTAAAAAAGACATTGATCTTTGGTAACTTTAAGAAAGTAGGTTTGAGAAGTAGGACTGAAAACATTTATTCAGAATCATCATGTCATCTCCATCTAGGGCGCCATTGCAAGACATGTTCTCAAACTAATCCTCGTCCATGCCACACTCACATATCTCCTTACTGCTGGCAAAAAATTTGCAGGGTGGTGAGCATCTAGCCTTTGGCCATGAGCATTAGCAATTATCTTCAAAAACTCCTGGAAGACGGGGAGAGATTTTAGAGGACTGGAAAAGGGCAAATTTAGCAATCTATAAAAAGCGGAATAAGGCCAACCCAGGGAATTACAGACGAATCAGCTTAACTTCAGTACCCAGACACACAATGGAACAAGTAATCAAGCAATCAATTTGAAAACACCTAGAAAATAATAAGGTGATAAGTAACAGTCAGCATGGATTTGTCAAGAACAAATCATGTCAAACCAACCTAATAGCTTTCTTCAATAGGGTAACAAGCCTTGTGTATAGGGGAGAAGTGGTAAATGTGATTGATATCAATTTTAGTAAGGTTTTTGATACTGTCTTGCATGACCTTCTTGTGAACAAACTAGGCAAATACAGCCCAGATGGAGCTACTATAAGGTGAGTACATAACTGGTTGGAAAACCATTCCCAGAGAGTAGTTATCCGTGGTTCACAGTCAAGTTGGAAGACCATATTGAGTGGGGTCCCAAAGGGATCAGTCCTGGGTTCAGTTTGATTCATAAAATATTTGGATAATGGCATAGAGAGTACTCTTATAAAGTTTGAGGGTGATACCAAGTTGAGAGGGATTGCAAGTGCTTTGGAGGATAGGATTAAAATTCAAAATGATCTGGACAAACTGGAGATCAATGAAATTCACTAAGGACAAATACAAAGGATTCCACTTAGGAAGGAACACTCAGTCGCACACATACAAAATAGGAAATGACTGCCTAGGAAGGAGTACTGCAGAAAGGGATCTGGAGGTTATCATGGATCACAAACAAATACTGTTGCAATAAAACAAAACAACAAAAAACAAAACAAAACAAAAAACACCCCACAAACACTATTCTGGGAAATATTAGCAGTAGTGTTGTAAGCAAGACACTTCCACTCTATTCCACACTGATAAGGCCTCAGCAGGAATAGTGTGTCCATTTCTGGCCACTACATTTCAGGACAGATGTGGACAGATTGGAGAACATCCAGAGCAGAGCAACAAAAATTATTCGAGGTCTAGAAAACGTGACCTATGAGGAAAAATTGAAAAAAATGGATTTGTTTCGTCTGGAGAAGAGAAGACTGCGGGGATGGGGGGGACATAATAGTTTTCAAGTTCATAAAAGGTTGTTACAAATAGGAGAGTGAAAAATTGTTCCCGTTAACCTCTGAGGTTAGAACAAGAAGCAATGGGCTTAAATTGCAGCAAGGGAGGTTTAGGTTGGACATTAGGAAAAACTTCCTAACTGTCAGGGTGGTTAAGCACTGGAACAAACTGCGTAGGGAGGTTGTGGAATCTCCGCCATTGAAGGTTTTTAAGAACAACTTAGACAAACAACTGCCAGGAATGGCCTAGTTGTTAAGTACTCTTGCCTTGAGTGAAGGGGACTGGATTAGATGACCTACTGAGGTCCCTTCCAGTCTTACACTTCTATGATTCTGTGATTAGCTGAAAGATTGATTTGGAAGCACATATTTCACACAAAACTGGTGTCATAATCCATCCTCCAAGACCCAAGAGGGTACTTTTAGATGTGCTCAACGATCCCAGAGCTATTCCACTACTTAATAATTTGTCCTCTTAGTAGCAGGTATAAATTCACCCCTCATCAGGGGCAATTCTTCTCCATTTGTCTGTTTCTGGGAAAACATTCACCTATGTAGTTCGGCAAGTGTGGTAATGCTGGTCTTCAAATGGTAAACTGAGCATATGAACTCCTCCCCATGTATTTATGAACTTATCAGTGACTCTCTTGGCCATCCCAAGGACCTTCAGAGTGAGGAGAGTGTCTTCAGAGGCTGAATCAAATGTTCTTTCCAGCCAACCTTCCAGTAGCATGACATCCTGAAAAGACATGAAAGCGTACCAGTGCAGTGGCTGTCAGTGGTCCGAGTGGTAGGAAAATACCTGAGGGATACACAGCAATTCCGTTTCCCAAAAGCAAGCACAAAAACAGAATCTTGGAATGGGGTGGCTCCCACCTCTCACAAATGCCCCCTTTTGGTCAGGTGTGAGCCTGCTGTTTTTTCCGTTTGAAACAGGGATGGCACTCACCTCCCCAGCCGATGGTTTCTTCAGTGGCTCAGCCCTCTGACCGAGTCACACATGCTGTCCCCCCTTCCAGGGTACACAGTCTCTAGTTTTTTCTCACAGCCATGGTATGGGGCCATCGCACTACGGCTTCCCCCGGAGGCACTGCCTTCTTTAACAGCCCAACAGGGGCCATCTTGACACCCTTGGTTGGTGTCTTTTCAGCAACACTCATATGGGCTCAGTCTTCAACCAGACCAGCAGGGCTCATCATGGTACCCTCGCCCTGTCTGGCTAGGTTCTGGGCTCAGACCCCTGGGCTCAGCCTGCAGGGCAGCCTGCCTGCACTGACCTGTCGCTCTTCCAGCCAGACAGGCACCCATGCCTCCTCCTTCAAGCTCCAGGGAGCAACTGACTGCTCTGCTTCTTCCTTTTATATGGCTCTTCTGAACCCTGATTCATTGCTCCAACAGCCCCTCTGCGTGGCTGCTCCCCTGTAGCCTCTCTAAGCTGCCTGGAGGACTTCTCTATTCTTTTCTGGGGCAGGGTGAAGCAGAGCCATGAGGCCTCCAGCAGAGGGACTCCAGACCTAGTCCACCCTGTAACAGGAAGTCTTGAGTAGCATCTCACAGAGTGCACTAGAACATCTGTTTGTTGTGCAGAAATGTGATTTAGTGGTACTTCTCTATGCGGCACTGATGGCATGAAACACAATTTTAGTGGCAGCCTCTGCTGAACAGTGCAAGGCAGTTGCTTCATTATGCTATGTGACTATGAAATTCTTTGCATGCTGGAGCATTTTTCCTGCAAGGTGTGCAGTTAACTCATCCTTTGTGAGAGTCCGAGTCAGCAGCTTCTTTATTGTGGCACTGGAGATATTCGTGGAGTCAGTGGTTTTCTGTTGGACAGGTGCAACAACATAGTCTTTCTAGTAATATTTTTTAATTGATTCCTCTGCATACGAGTCAAACATGAGGTGGATTTTGTCATACGTCTAGTATTTTCGCTGTAGCCTCACAATAAAGTATTCAGCCAAATCTCGGCAGGTGTTAACAGTTTCTGGTTTGTTGAGAGCTTGACAAGATCTTTAATGACTGGTATTCTGAAAGGCCTCTGTTGGCATAAGGTACTTAGTCACATGGTCAGTAGGTGCTGGCTTAGGAAGACCATATGAGATGTGTGTTAGTTTGCTTTTTGCCATGCACATATGCATTGTTCCGTCACACTCAAACGTCAATTGTGATACCATGGAGAACTCGTAATTTCCCAAAGTCTCACACAGATCAACATCTTGCCGTCATCTGGACACAATCAGGAGATGAGCAAACAATGACCCCTCTACGTTTAGCTCTTTAATAGTTCCTGCCACCTTCACTCTGACTTTCTTCTTTGCATTCGAGCACAGCTTTAGTCTGTTCTTCAGATCAATGGAGCCTTGGATAATTCTTTGAGTTTTGAAGGCTTCATACAAGTCATGACCCAAAATATCTATTCAACTGACATCTTTAGCGATCTCATGACTGAAGAGTACTTTCATCATGATTATTAATGAGCTCCAGTCTGCCACTCACAAATGGGTTGCCAGTGCAAGCAAGCTCATCCAGTAGCTTTAAAATTGCTCCTTCTTGGACAGCAGCTAACGAGTCTAGATGGTGCTTGGTTGTTTTTGGGGAAGTCATCCCACCCATGTTTAATGTTTTGTTCGAATCATGATGAAGCTCTGGGTATGTCAGGAAAGAGCATTTGGATGCTGTGTTATCCCCCACCAATTCCCCCAAAGGCTTTCACCGCTCTGTTTTCATGCTCTAGGGCTTCATCTAAGCCAAGTGCACAGAAGGGAACTGGTGACCTTTTAACAACCCAATTTCCTTTTTGAAATTCCTCCCATATGTGATTAATACCACTGAACCGCTTCTTTTTTTGCCGATGATGACAAATCAACTTGAAGCACTCCTTCCATTTCTAGCAATCTGTAACATTTTAAAAAATTAATCAGATATCACGTTCTGAGCATTAACTTGAGAATCACACTACTATCAGTCAAGGGCCACAATTTAACTTTCTCAGGGCTAAGTGTTTGCCCTGCCCTTTCCCTTTATTAACTTGCCCACAGAATTACACATGTTGCCAGACTTCAAGGACTAACTGTGATCAATGTCATCAGCTAGCTATGATAAAATCAGCTGAAACTGTGGTGAACCTGGTATGGCCTTGTCTACCCTCACAGTTAAACCACGTTCAGCTAGCACAACAGCTAACCACCATTCTACAACTATGTTAGAAGCAAAAGGAAGACCAAGAACAGGATAGGCCCATTACTCAATTGAGGGGGGGGGGGGAATAATAACAGAAAATGTGGAAATGGCAGAGGTGCTTAATAACTTGTTTCGGTTTTCACCAAGAAGGTTGGTGGTGTTTGGATGTCTAACATAGTGAATACCAGTGAAAATGAGAAAGGATCAGAAAAGGCTAAAATACAGAAAGAACAAGTTAAAATTACTTAGACAAATTAGATGTCTTCAAGTCACCACGGCCTGATGAAATGCATCCTACAATACTCAAGGAGCTGGCTGAGGCGATATCTCAGCCATTAGCAATTATCTTTGAAAAGTCATGGACGACAGGGAGAGAGATTCCAGAAGACTGGAAAAGAGCAAATACAGTGCCAATCTATAAAAAGAGAAATAAGGACAATCTGGGGAATTACAGACGAATGAGCTTCACTTCAGTACCCAGACACACAATGGAGCAAGTAATCAAGCAATCAATTTGCAAACACCTAGAAGGTAATAAGGTGAAAAGTAACAGTCAGCATGGATTTGTAAAGAACAAATTGTGCCAAACCAACCTGATAGCTTTCTTCAACAGGGTAACAAGCTTTGTGGATGGGGGAAGCGGTAGACATGGCATATCTTGACTTTAGTAAAGCTTTTGATACTGTCTTGCATGACCGTCTCATAAATAAACTAGGGAAATACAGCCCAGATGGAGCTACTATAAGGTGGATGCATAACTGGTTGGAAAACCGTCCCCAGACAGTAATTATCACTGGTTCACAGTCATGCTGGAAGGATGTTAATGAGTGGGGTCCCGCAGGGATCAGTTCTGGGTCCGGTACTATTCAATTTCTTCATCAATGATTTAGATAATGGCAGAGAGAGTATACTTATAAAGTTTGCAGACAATGTCAAGCTGGGAGGGGTTGCAAGTGCTTTGGAGGATAGGATTAAAATTCAAAATGATCTGGACAAACTGGAGAAACGATCTGAAGTAAATAGGATGAAATTCAATAAGGACAAATGCAAAGTACTCCATTTAGATAGGAACAATCAGTTGCACACATACAAAATGGGAAATGACTGCCTAGGAAGGAGTGCCGCAGAAAGCGATCTGGGGGTCATAGTGTACCACAAGCTAAATATGAGTCAACAATGTAACGCTGTTGCAAAAAACACAAACATCATTCTGGGATGGATTAGCAGGAGTGTTGTAAGCAAACACAGAAGTAATTCTTCTGCTCTACTCTGCTCTGATTAGGCCTCAACTTGAGTATTGTGTCCAGTTCTGGGGGCCACATTTCAGGAAGGATGTGGACAAATTGCAGAAAGTCCAAAGAAGAGCAACAAAAATTATTAAAGGCCTAGAAAACATGACCTATGAGGGAAGATTGAAAAAACTGGGTTTGTTTAGTCTGGAAAAAAGAAGACTGAGGGGGAACATGATAACAGTTTTCAAGTATGTAAAAGGTTGTTACAAGGAGAAGGGAGGGGGGAAAAATTCTTAACTTCTGAGGATAGGACAAGAAGCAATGGGCTTAAATTGCAGCAAGGGAGGTTTAGACTGGACATTAGGAAAAACTTCCTAACTGTCAGGGTGGTTAAGCACTGGAATAAATTGTCTAGGGAGGTTGTGGAATCTCCATCATTGGAGATTTTTAAGAGCAGATTAGACAAACACCTGTCAGGAATGGTCTAGATAATACTTAGTCCTGCCATGAGTGCAGGGGACTGGACTAGATGACCTCTCAAGGTCCCTTCGAGGCCTATGATTTTATAGTCTGCCATTGTTAAATTGTGTATGTAGACCACAAAAAGAGGATAAGCAGCTTGTCTACAGTAGTACACAAAGGCAGTGGCAAAGTTGGTGAGAGAACCTAGATTTCCTAACCCAGTTCTGTATTTTCACTATCTAAATGCAAGAGATTTGACAAGCGTTTCTGCCATTGGCTGCTTACATTTTTGTGTTGGACATGGGGAAGGGGAAAAAAAAAAAGGGGCAATAAAAATAATCCAACTTTTCCTTTACAAATCAGCAGGGTATCTTATCCAGTCATTTACTTACATAGTTTTATACAGTAACTCCTCGCTTAATGTTGTAGTTATGTTCCTGAAAAATGCTACTTTAAGCGAAACAATGTTAAGCAAATCCAATTTGTTCATAAGAATTTATGTAAATAGAGGGGGTTAGGTTCCAGGGAAATTTTTTTCACCAGTCAAAAGACACTATATACATATACAATATAAGTTTTAAATAACTGTAAACAAATTAATACTGTACTCAGCAATGATGATTATGAAGCTTGGTTGAGGCAGGGGCATACCTAGGTCAGGGTGTGAGGGCTTGTCCCGCTCCATCCGCCCAGCGCTCCTGCCGGAGAGCGGGGTCTTCCCAGTCCGCCTGCCCAGTGCTCCTGCCAGGGATCGGGGTCGGGGGCTTGCCTGCTCCCTATGTGGAACGCCAGGCAGGCAGAGCAGGGCAGGAGTGCCCCAGCAGGAGTGCTGGGCGGGTGGAGCAGGGCAAACCAAACAATCTTATAATGGAACATTGCGTGACTTTAAACAAGTACGTTCTCTAATAGATCGCCAACCTAATAACAAAACAATGCTAACTGGGACGATTTTAAGTGAGGAGTTCAGTACTGTAGTCTATACAGTAACAAGTCAGGGAACGCTGGACACGTGATCTCAGAGTTGCTGCTGTTAAAAAGGCATGTGAAAAACTTTCACAAGTCAAGTCCAGCAGGGACCCAAAAATGGGGGGGCAGGGGGAAGGAGGAGCAATGTCAGGTATATGACAGACAGACAGACACAGGAGAAGTAATTTGGTACAGTGATTGTATGTTTCACTCAAAACCATAAAAGGAAGCATAAAAGAAAGTGTCTCCTACTCAAGAATAAGATTTATTCCTGGAGAGATCAATACAGAAAGTCCCTGAAAGAGTTAAACAGCTATCAAAAATGGATACAACAGATACAACTAACAAACAATTCAGATACAAGGAGGTTTGCAAGGTACATTTTGCTAAGTTTAAAAGGTTCTTGCTTTATACGAAAATGAGTGGATTCAAATCAAACAATGACCATCAAACTTTAATCATAATTAAATCATACTTGATATTAATACCAGTCATGCTTAATTTGATACGCTATATGAATACACTACAGTAATATCCTACAGGTCAAAAACACATGACAATGTGATGCCATGGCCTGTAAGTGCAGTTAGGGGGGTGACCAGCATGAGGTACCATCTGTCCAAGTACAGTCATTTCTAAAACATGTGTCCGGTAAGGAACATAGAATCTGCGATGGAATGATCAAAGACTGACTGTGAGGACTTTTTTTGAAAAGTTATTTTCCCACACATACACACATAGCCTGCGATACACAAGAGATAGATAAAATATGATACAGTCCTGAAAATAATTTTTAAAATATGCATATGCTAACAGTTCATACATCTTTACCTTTTAAAGCAGTTAATTCCCTCCAGCTGCAGAGTATCTTTTAGTTCATAAACACGGATTAAGCTTGTTTTGTATTTTTATTTCCTATTGAAATGTTCTATGCACCAGTAAGAGCTCTCTCATCCTATATCCACTGCTGCTCCAACAGTAAAAAGTGAAAGTGTGAGCTATAAACCTGATTTAAAAAAAAAAATAAGTTGCAAGTTTTGTTTGTTTGTTTTAAAAGCCAGGCATCTCTATATAAAACAGTGCTTATGTTTCAATACTATGACTAACTAGTCTCAAAAAGAAATTTCAGCGTCTAATCTGACATGGGATTTTCAGCCCACAATGTTTTCCTTTTTCAAAATTAAATCTAAACAAGGCACAGCAACATAAGCATTGAACCAAGAACAACATTTTTACAGCTCTGTGTAAGGTTTGAGCTGCACAATTTCCATTTACTTTAGCGGGCATTATATGACTCTTTCTTTCTATTTCTGATCAAAAAGCTACGTTCACTTTAAATTGAAAGTTACTGACAATTGGTTTGTCAAAACCTTGTGGCCCAATCCCACAGCTTAGCAACTCCACATGGTATTAACTCACAGCAGCAGAGAATGTTTGCAGGATTGGGCCTTTATTATTTACAAGTTGAAGTTTGGCTATGTGTTGCTGTCAGGTATCTTGAACATTTTTACCTTCTTAAATCTTCAGCAAAGCATTAATTAGAGCAAGGTGATTAAAAAGGAGGCAATTTGTGTGGTCTCCTATTCTCTATAGAGTATGGACAAAATCATCACTTATATCCATCCATGCCACCAGTCAGATTGAAAAAGTTCTGGTCTTGAAGCAGATCGACAAGCTCAATAGTAACGCTTTTACCAGCAAAACTAACACTGCTAGAGCTGTAGTACAGCAATCATACTGATCCCAATCCCTGCAGTTAAGTTTGTAAAACAGCTTCCATTCAAATCCCATTTTCACATATGCACCCACAGTTCTTTAACTCAGCAACCTCTGGAATTTACAAGTCCAGCTATGAAAGTAGTATGAGATTCTAAATATGAGAAACCCAATGTCTTCAGAGCAAAGAGCAGTAATGGAAGATGCTTAGCCCAACACTGAAGAATGTACAGCATCTCTGTAACCTCCACAAACCTATTACATCAGAACAAAGAACTTACAAAGTCTATTGGGGAAGCCTGTGATACTTGCAAGCTCCAACAAGCTAGTATCTCAAAATTTTCTCCTCCCTTCCTTCTTTCCCCACACCCCCAACAGTCTAGGGCTGTTAAGTGAAAACAGTGTTTCTACAGTATTAAGGTTGCAAAATCAAGCACTCAAAAGAAGAAAAAATTCTATAGCTAAGGCATCTCCCCCTAACATTAACTCAGTTGCAATCTACATGACTAATTTTTTTCTACTGTTTTCCTTGTATAATGTAACCTTTCAATCCAAACTGCTAGTTATTAATTCATGCCATAAAAAGAGATCTAGGATGTGTAGCATAATCAAATTCAGGTTGTGGAAGAACCCTTAATTTTGTAATAACCTGATTTGTGAGTATTTGCTGCACTGATACTATCATCTGCCATTAAAGAGCAATCGCTCTAAGTCAACGCACCCTAGTATTCCCTACTTTGCCTTCATGCTGACTATAGTGAATACAACCATGCCCCTTCACAAAGGCAGCCTTAGACAATCTTACAGCTGAAAATTGATTTTTATTAGCCCGTTTTATGAAGAAAGCATGTCTAGCTCTTGGCAGACATAACAGCTTAACTTAAGATCAGCAGTCTCACTCTGATACAATCACACAGAGATCTAGAGACATAACTGAAGTCCTATCAGTTAACATATCCCTGGCTGCTGCTTTATACATTTTTTAAATGGTTTAGCCATAAGGCTCTAATCCACCCTCCTGGGATCCTGTGTCCAAGGTAACACATCCAGTTGGGAGTGTGCACGCATGCATATGTCAAAACATAAAACGAGTAGCAATCTTCTTAACAAATTAATATGTCTAAGGTGTACATTTACTTGTAACATAATCGTTCCGCTGATTAAAGACTCTGCTTTGTGTACAACCCACCTTGAGCTTTGATGCATTTTTTTTAAAAAATAACCATAGGAGATGAATGGGGTTGAGAACAATAGGATGCTTGGTTTGACGATGGGTTCTTCAGAGGCTGCTCAGCCAGTATAATGCTACCGAAACACATACAAAGATTTTGTCCAATTCTAAATCTGAAGTCTATGTGATAACTGCATATAGAATTCAATACAACACAAGTGCAATCTACAGAAAAAATCCTCTTTATTCTGATCTGTTTTAAATATTTTAATTAAAACTAATCTCCTTTTGAACAGAGTAAACTAAAGTTATTATATATGTACAGGTTTAAAAATAGACACATTTTTATTTTTTTTGGCTGGGTTAATTTCCCCTCTTTCCCATCTGAACTCCACAGTGAATCCCCCTGAGTCAGTTACAACTACTACTTTACACAGTTGAATTCTGCCAGCAATCTGCTCATCATTCTAGCAGATGTTTCTGCTTTCAGGCCACTGGGAGCTTTATTGGACCCACTTCCTTTTCAGCCTAAAAAGGGTATAAAATGTATTCAAAAGTACTAGCAGAACTATGATCCTCCAGTTCCTGCCCCATGTGTCCCCCATAACCTTCTTCTTCTATAAAAGCAGAAGGTTGAAGTCACATTTAAAAATCAGTATCGTCATCGTTCTTTGAGAACTTTCTGCAAAGGAGACGCTCCTGATTCTGAGATACTTTGGGACCACCTGCAGCAACTCAAGCAAATGTCCCTCATGAACACAAAGCCACAGAAGGGCAGACTTTCTAGCAGGTCAGCTCCTGCAAACAGAAAGTGATCACTCTCACCTGAGAACTGCCATTAAAAAAAAGGGTTAAACCACTTACCAACTCCTATTGTTCAGTTTTTTTTTTCTATTTCTAAAAAACGAAAGAATGTTTTCTTTGCTCACCTCAGTAACGTCCATGACTTTGATGGCTGCCAGTTGACCTGTTTTGACATGCCGACCCTGAAAAACAGAAAGAAGAGTCAGCACCGCCATTCCATTTAATCATTTAAACACACACAGAGTAGTACCGTTAAGACAAGATTTCCAGACAGTGGGTTTTCCCCATCCCGGCTTGCCTATTATCTTTCCTATTATTTCATGTTGAAGACAGGAGATAAATACTTTAGATAGCTAACCAAAAGAGTTTCATTTAAAAATACCTACAGAATCCATTGAGATAAATCACTTCTCATTAAAAGGATAATTAGCAAGATTGTCAAATTATAATTAAGCACAAAAGCAATGCATTTGCATTTACCATTCCTTTCCATTTTCTTTAGCATAATTCACACAATCTACATCAATCTCCCATAGCTAGGCAACTGACATTGTAGCCATGTTTATGAGGCAAACTACTCCAGATACTGTGCATTCTAAAAAGGTATCTTCGGAGCACACTTAGGTAAGGCAGAGATTCCTTCAGTATTCTGCATTTATATTTTGCTGTGAACTCTGAGAAACACTGTGTAAACCATGCAAGTCAGACCACCACTGAAAGAGGACATTTTCCTTATCGTCACTGCTTAAAAAACGGGTGGTTTGGGGGGAAGAGTTTACAGGGGAGAGAAAAAAAAAAAACCATACAATTATCTCACTGTAAAATCTTTAGTGATTTTATTTAAAATCTTTTAATATTTTTTTCACCTTAAATTAGTAATACAATCGCTTTTTCACTGAACTGGTTTGGGTATGAGAACAAAAGTAGAGCATCTGGATGCACGGAAGTACAGGCACAGACGTTTGCTGTAGGGAGTCAATAGCCATGTTACAATGCCTGTGTGTTTCTGTGTCCCATGGCATCCTTTCAGCTGGTCTAGGAAGGAGAGGTTAAAGTCAAGTCAGGGCTGGCTACTACATGTTAGGTTAGCCAACCTTGACCTAACTTTGACAAACCCTTTCAGTAAGCCCAGGAGGGGCCTAAACATCCTATCTCATGACAAGAGCCACTGGCCTGGTCCTTAAGGCTCACCAACACAGCTGCCTCCCTTAACCTGCTGCAGGGAAGGAAGAAATGTTGCAATAGACCCAGATAAACAGTGCTTCCCATCTCAGACTCTCCCTCTTCCTCACTGTGGATGGAGTTGAAGCACCAAGAGTCCAGGAAGGTGTGGGGGAATGGAAATATGAAATGGTGGGTAGAGAGAAAAGACACTAAAGCTAAAAACAGAGGGGACAGAAGCTAGATCTGAAAAGGAAACTGAGTCAGAGAAAAGTGAGAAAATTTTTTTTTAAAATAAATCAGAAGTTAATATTAACTCTGCAGGAAAAAACAAACTCTGGAAAAGTGAAGGAACAATATACCAAGACACATGGTAGACAAAGAGTTGCGCGGTTAGAAAGGAAAAGAATAAAGAAAATAACAAACGATACACAGGATGCCATTTATTTTCACGTAAAGTTTTCTTTATTTGCTGCTTTAAATCCATGAGCTACTGATGGCCTGGCCATTTCCAGAAAGAGATCTGAAATTATTCCCAGCCTTTGCCAAGAAGAGGAGACATTCCGCTCAGAGAGGTTAGCCCACTTTGGATGACTAGCACATATCATACTCAGTTCCTCTTGGAAAAGCTGTCCTTCCCCAACAGCTTCAAAAGATCCTGCTGGTCCCTCTGTTGCTCTTTGTCATCTTGAGGCCACAGCAGCTGCAGCGAAGTGTAACTACAACTAACTTCACTCTCCTGATCCTTGGGAAGGGATAGAAACTGCTTTGCCACAAACCTCCTAAGGGACTGTAAAGCACGGGAATTGCAGACTGTGGGAAATGCAGGATTCCCAGCATCCCAGGCCAAATTTAAGCCCCAGTCATATTCACAATATTGTTAATCATTCCAGATACCTTCTTCATAATGTATGGAATACTTCAGATGCTCTGTATTTAAAGTACACCATGGGATTTCTCTGTATGACAAACAGATTTATGCATCAAAACCACAGCAACATTTTGAAGCATTTCTTTTCCTTTACAATATACGTTCAAAGGAAAAAGCAAGCGCTAAATCAAAATATAGGCATCGGCATGGCTTTTTTTGTTCACCTCTTTGCCTTCTCAAGAGCTCCCTTCCAGAACGTAGACTGTAGACTGCTAGTGTAACATTACCTGCTACATCAGGAAGTTTCTAGGTACTACTGTTCTGGAAAGTGCTCGTCAGATTACCATTGCCAGGTTTGGTTTTGGGAAGGCTCACAGAAGAGGTTCTTTTATAAAATTACTTAATATCAAAGAATTATAGATGTGAAGATGGAAGAAATCCAGATGAGCAGGATAGTACCCAGTTCCAAAGACACTTAAAGACTTGGGATTAAGGCCTCATCCACACAGCAGCTCTTTAGCACACGCGTAACCTGTTACACTTACAGCTGGCAAAACCCACTGTTTCCACACTGCACACAGTAAATCACCGTGGCACCATCCCTGCAAGCGGCCCAATGACGCATAGTTTGGTTCCTGTTAGACCCATGGCTATTTTGCTGTGCACCAAAGAACCCCTTAACGACTGCCACTGTAACCAACATCCTCTTCCTGTTGTGTGGTATGGGTGGGGAGGGGGAGGGATGACGACAACCAGCCTACCCACCCCCAGAAACCTCCCCCAGCTGCAGGAAGCTCAGCATCCTCCCCTGCTTCCTGCCCCCATCACTCCTCAGCTGCAGGGAGAGGGGTCACTGTACAGGGAGCTCCTCCTCCATCCACCCAACCCCCGTGCATCTGGACCTCCCATGCCCAGACACCCCTGCCAAGCCTCAACCAGAACCCCCCTAGCCTTCCCCCACTGAACCTCAACCACTGCATCTGGAGGCACCCAGCCTCCAAACCCCCACTCCTGCACCCAGTCCACCACCCCCCAGAGCTCCCTGCACTCCAACCCCCACCCTGATGAACCTGAGCCCCACCCACCCCATTGACCCCCAACTAGCTGCACCGACCCCCACCTCACCAAGCCCCACTCCCCCAGCACCCAGACCCGCCCTGCTGAGACCCCCACACTCAGAACCCTTGGCTGATTCCCAACCACTTTCACCTGGAAGCTCCTACAGAATCCCATTGCCCCTGCACACATACCCCCCAAACAAGCCTCTGTGCATCCAGATCCCCTCCAGACCCCACACTGAGCTGCCTGCACCCAGAATGTTTCACAGAGAATCCTCCCACCCCACACCTGGATCCCTCCCACACTAAGCCCCTCCACACTTGGATCCTGTCATGGTTGAGCCTGCCAGCCCCACACCTGGTGCGCCTGGCACCGAGGGGCAGGGCCCCAAGGTGTTTCTGGGGCAGGCCCAGGCCTTGTGCTGTGTCAGGGTCAGGTGCAGCCTCACCACTGAGTCCATGACCCGAGGCTGGGGAGGCTGCAGGGTGATATCCCACCTTCATACAGCCAGTGGCCTCTGCTCCCCAATGCCATGATGGAGCCTCTGCATTTATTTATGGACAAATAAAACTTTAAAATTCTGCAAAATTCTGCAATACTGTATACAGAATTTTTCATTTTTTGGTGCAGAATGTCCTCAGGAGTAAAAAGGATCATTACTATTGTCTAGGTACCTGAATAACTCTCTGAGACTGCGAACACTATCAATACTACTGCCTCTCTTAGGTGGAAAGGGGAGAGACTCCTTAAAAATTCCCATAGACACCAACACATATGGGATAATTACCCAGAAATAAAACATTAAAGCCAAGAACTCAGCATGAACACAAAATATGGGGTCAAGATGGCGGACACTCAGGTGTAGGGACATATATTTAACAATGATAACTATAAGCAGTTAAGCCAACAGAGCCTCCAAGAGGTTACAAAATCACAGCTGTAGGTTTACTGTGGGTGGACCTTAATGATAAAGTCCTACACACAATTTCAGTCAATTTAGTTCACCGATTGAACTCTCCCACTTCCATGCACCTTACTGACTGCTGTTTTTGATGCACCTACTTCTGTCTTCTTGCTTTCACTTATTTATTTTAAAGCATTTGTTTCTCCTCCCCAAAAAGGAATTCAAGCATTTCTTTTTTTTAAAGACGATTACTCCACGATTTTATTTTTAAATCATCCATTCAGGGCCTAATGCACAGCTAGGATGAGCAAGTCAATGGAGTTTCACCTACTCATGCCAAGTCTTAATCTAGCTGTATTTTTCTTCTCAGTTGTGGTCAGAAAGTTCATATACATATCAAGATCCAGGATAAAAAATTGTGTTCTGATCACATATGCTTCACGGAAAGTGAAGCATACAACAACATTAACTGGATCACATGATGCCTAAGCATGTTCCCAACAGAGCATCAAAGCAGTCTGCAGTTTATTTCTCATCTCTGTGATGTTAAGATATACATACTTGAGAAAAAAAATTAAATATGCAGTCCTTAATAAGTTGCCAAGATATGCATAATGCTATAAATTCCAGCCCTACCTAAAATCTTCAAGTCAGGCAAAACATGTACAGTGCATCTCCTTCTCCCCTCTCACCACACACAGCCAAGTTACCCAGTATATGTACATCAAGTAAGCTGCATTCATTACCCAACATATTGCTGTGCCTTCAGGGAGACTGTTCCTGGAATTCTGCTCCCCAGCCAAGTGGCAAGAACACGCAATATGAGGTGATGCTACTAATTACAGGTGGAAGGCAGCCCTCACTGCTCATAACTCACAGGGCTGGATTATCTTGTGCACCAGGTGCCATTAGCTTCTGAGAAAACCTAACCTATCTTCCATTGTGGAGATAACTATAGGGTGAGGAAGAAAGAGATTTAACTGAAAATGTACCGATAGTTCAACGTTTAACTGCTACAAGATATGCATAAGCAATAGACACTATCTAAACACATTATAAAGTGAACATTGTGGTTTCATTTTACTGGATTGCTTCCCTAAAGCAGTGCCCTTGTGCTAATCAGTTTTTCCATTATGTTTCTCATTTAGTGGATTCTGATATACAGAGTCCTAACAGCCTTGGGCAATATGCAGTGCTGCAATACTAGAGTATCACTCTACAGTATTCTAATGGTTGACGCCTTCAGGCAATGCTACTGTATTATTCCAATTTGTGCTTCCAATACAACTCCTCTGTCACAGATAGCAGCTCTCAGGTAGCCAACCTCATGCTGAGTACCTTAAACCTTACTCACTGAACACACAAAGACCTGCAAGGAGCCGCTTCTCACAGAAACATGGAATCTGCCCATGCAAAAAACCAAAAGCAAAGCCAAGGGCAGGTCAAAGTAAATGTAACTGGCAAGGAGAGAGAGAGTGTTTAGGAAAAAATTAAATAAACCTCATCTGTGGAAAAAATGAAACGGTCATAAGCAAGAACAACAAGTTACATTTCTAGTTAAAACAGTATTACTGCTAATGATTTGTACAGTACTTTACAGAGGAACTAATTAGCCCTCCTAACACCAGCTATGCAGATAACTATTATCCCCATTTTACAGATTAAATGAGCATGAAAGTTCTCAAAAATTAGCAAACAACCAATGCTAGTACTAAGGCCTAACAAATTACTTCAGAATCTGTACAAATAATGCAATTAAGCAGAGAAACAAGAAAAAAAGGTTTCAGAGTAGCAGCTGTGTTAGTCTGTATTCGCAAAAAGAAAAGGAGTACTTGTGGCACCTTAGAGACTAACCAATTTATTTGAGCATAAGCTTTCATGAGCTACAGCTCACTTCATCGGATGCATTCAGTGGAAAATACAGTGGGAAGATTTATATACACAGAGAACATGAAACAATGGGTGTTACCATACACACTGTAAGGAGAGTGATCAGATAAGGCAAGCTATTACCAGCAAGGGGGGGGGGGGGGGAGAGACCTTTTGTAGTGATAATCAAGGTGGGCCATTTCCAGCAGTTGACAAGAACATCTGAGGAATGGGGGGGGAGGGGCGGTAGAAACATGGGGAAATAGTTTACTTTGTGAAATGACCCATCCACTCCCAGTCTCTAGTCAAGCCTAAGTTAATTATATCCAGTTTGCAAATTAATTCCAATTCAGCAGTCTCTCATTGGAGTCTGATTCTGAAGTTTGGTTTTGTTTTGTTTTGTTTTGTTTTTTTTTGAAGAATTGCAACTTTTAGGTCTGTAATCAAGTGACCAAAGAGACTGAACTGTTCTCCTACTGGTTTTTGAATGTTATAATTCTTGACATCTGATTTGTGTCCATTTATTCTTTTACGTAGAGACTGTCCAGTTTGACCAACGTACATGGCAGAGGGGCATTGCTGGCACATGATGGCATATATCACAATGGTAGATGTGCAGGTGAACGAGCCTCTGATAGTGTGGCTGATGTGATTAGGCCCTATGATGGTGTCCCCTGAATAGATATGTAGACACAGTTGGCAGCGGGCTTTGTTGCAAGGATAGGTTCCTGGGTTAGTGGTTCTGTTGTGTGGTGTGTGGTTGCTGGTCAGTATTTGCTTTAGGTTGGGGGGCTGTCTGTAAGCAAGGACTGGTCTGTCTCCCAGGATCTGAGAGAGTGATGGGTCGTCCTTCAGGATAGGTTGTAGATCCTTGATGATGCGTTGGATAGGTTTTAATTGGGGGCTGAAGGCGATGGCTAATGGCGTTCTGTTATTTTCTTTGTTGGGCCTGTCCTGTAGTAGGTGACTTCTGGGTACTCTTCTGGCTCTGTCAATCTGTTTCTTCACTTCAGCAGGTGGATACTGTAGTTGTAAGAAGGCTTGATAGAGATCTTGTAGGCATTTGTCTCTGTCTGAGGGGTTGGAGCAAATGCGGTTGTATCGTAGAGCTTGGCTGTAGACAATGGATCGTGTGGTGTGGTCTGGATGAAAGCTGGAGGCATGTAGGTAGGAATAGCGGTCAGTAGGTTTCTGGTATAGGGTGGTGTTTATGTGCCCATCGCTTATTAGCAATGTAGTGTCCAGGAAGTGGATCTCTTGTGTGGACTGGTCCAGGCTGAGCTTGATGGTGGGATGGAAATTGTTGAAGTCATGGTGGAATTCCTCAAGGGCTTCTTTTCCATGGGTCCAGATGATGAAGATGTCATCAATGTAGCGCAAGTAGAGTAGGGGCATTAGGGGACGAGAGCTGAGGAAGCGTTGTTCTAAGTCAGCCATAAAAATGTTGGCATGCTGTGGGGCCATGCGGGTACCCATAGCAGTGCCGCTGATTTGAAGGTATACATTGTCCCCAAATGTAAAATAGTTATGGGTGAGGACAAAGTCACAAAGTTCAGCCACTAGGTTTGCCGTGACATTATCGGGGATACTGTTCCTGACAGCTTATAGTCAGTCCATCTTTGTGTGGAATGTTGGTGTAGAGGGCTTCTACATCCATAGTGGCCAGGATGGTGTTTTCAGGAAGATCACCGATGGATTGTAGTTTCCTCAGGAAGTCAGTGGTGTCTCGAAGATAGCTGGGAGTGCTGGCAGCGTAGGGCCTGAGGAGGGAGTCTACATAGCCAGACAGTCCTGCTGAAAAAAAAGGCTAAACCAAGTTCTCTTTTGTGAACTATATATGTTTTCTTCTGCCAACTGTATTTAAAAAACAGTATTAAATAATCAAAAGGAATGAAAAAAATAAATTATAGGCATAAGGACAGGGCAGGATTCTGTGTTGTGCCATTAACTCTTGACTTCAAAAAGCCTCAGAGCACAGAAGGCCGACGTACACCTATTCTTTACCTTGCTTTAGAAATTACTGATCCAATCTTCTGTATTAGGGAAACATGATGATAGCGTATTTGTGTATCATGCCATGCCCTGGTCTCTGTTTGTGACCTACGAAAGGCAGACTGTCCGTATAAAGCTACCCTCGTAGTCCCATGTTTCCTATGACACCTTCACCATCTGAGGCACAGTATGGAAAGCAGCTCTGTGCTCCGATTTAGTGTTATTGTTTGTATTACGCTAGTATCTCCATTGCGGTAGGCACTGTTCTCACATAGTGAGAGAGGCAGTAGCCGACACGAAGAGATCACTATCTAAACAGACAAGGCAAGAAAAAGATGGGAGGGGAACAGAGGCAGCAACGTTCCAAAGGTGTCATAGTAGATCAGTAGCAGAGCTGGGAACAGATCCCCAGTCTCCTGACTCCTAAGGCAGTGCCCTATCCACCAGACCACACTGCCTCTCACAAGTCACCAAGCAGAATCGTTATTCATGTTATCTACTGCTAGGAGAGAATCAGAATCCTGAACCCGGGTTCTGGCAGATGGATCATCCCAGAAAGTTGTTTCTTGGATTTGCCCTCAGCGGCTTTTGTGTCCAAATCTTTGCTGTTCCTGTAGAGTAGATTTGCCCAGCAGGAGTCAAGAATGAAAACGGAGACTGACGTCAATTTCATTCTACTGGGAAAGCAGCATGTAGGTAAGTGACCCTGGAATTGGGGAAAGAGGACAGTGATGGGAGAAAAGGGATGAGGGATCTAGTCGCTGCACACTGAGGCAGTGCTGGGCCCATTACTCCCCAGCCCTGTCAAGTAAAATGCTGAGGAGTGAGAACACACAGGCAACTCTGTGTGCTTTAAGGCTCTGTATTCAGCAACTCGAGAGCAGCAAAAATATACACCATTAGCAGGTGGAGTTTGCAGAATCCCTCTCTGCCAAACAGAAAGAGCTGATGAATGTTAGGATATTCAGCAACATCTGCAGCGAAGCTGCAACGCATTTTGCATGGTCCTACACCTTCAAACCATCTGGAAAGTGCAGCTAGATCAGAATGCACCTTCCCAGAAGGCAGGCCTGTACTCTGTGAGCAGCACTGACCACCAGCTGAACTCTGGATGAAGTTTAACATCTCAGTTTTGCTCTATTTAAGTGTTTGGGGTCCTGCCAACTTCAGAAATCTCACGTGACTGGGGCACACAAGCCACCACATGAGGAAGGAAGGGGTTAATGGGCTACTAAAGCCCAAGTAACCCAACTTAAGGCACCTGGAGCAGGAAGCAGGCTTCCAGGGAGAGGCTTACAAAGAAGAGCCCTGCTCAGCTGGAAGGGAACAGGCAAGGAGAGCAGATGCAGACCTCTCACTGTTGTGGAGAAGGCTGGCTAGGGCCAGGGACTGGTGCCTAGCTGATCTCTTGGAAGAGAAGGCAGAATTTATGTTTACTTTGCTTCAGGCTCATTCTGGATTTTCAGAGTGCCTCCGAAGGAGTGGAACTGTAAGTGACGGAGCCAGAGGGCAACCCAGAAGACAATGGAGGGTGGGAAGAGCAGTCGGCAAACTGAGGCTGAGTGGCTGCTGCAGTCCATAATATGCCTTAAGGGAGCGCTCTGATCAGGAGGTACTGTAACACCTCCCGCCCCCATCCCATGACTCCATAATCAACTGAGGCACTTGAGCAACCAGCCCACTGATTTAAATGGGGGAGGCTGGCAGCAAACATTCTTAGTGAGGAGCCCCCTTTGGATTTCACTGCCTCCCTTTATCCACTAAAGCCCAGATGTAGTGACCTTCAGGAGACACGGTCCGTCTCACTTTCCCGGGATTCTACTAGGGGCAGGTCCATGCTCCCCCTCCCCCCACATCTCTGTCCTCTCGGAGAAGGTGCCCCACCCACTCCCCACCCCAACTGTTCTTTAGATACATGCTACTACTGTTTGTGCTTTTACATTTTTAAAAGTGTTCCTAGATAATCTGATAGGGTCAGGACTGAAAAAACTGGAATAAAATACCGGTAAGGGAACTCTCTCGCCTCCCACATATGCGCACTTGGCTCAGTGCGCTACTAGCTTCCTCAAAGAGCGCTGGCCACAGCTTCCAGCAGAAAACTCACCTCTGTCCGTGCCACTCCCTGCTCTCACATTCAAATATGTCCTTCACCATATCTTTAAGAATTAACCATTTATTAAATCCTCTACTTCTAACACTGATTCATTCCTGCTGGCATGAACGTACAGTCTCTTTACACACTACAATCTATTGCAGACAACTATAATTAAAGACAGGCCTATAAACAGGATGAAGAACCACAGAAGCAGCATTTAGATCAAAATGAAAAACATAGCCCACACATTCAGAATAACGTGGGCTACAGCCATTTAGGGCCCCATAAGTTTCACTGTGTTTGATGTCTATATGCCCTTTTTCATCCCAAAGCACTTTACTAATCTGTGTAGACCACCACTATTGAAATGAAGATACTTCTGGGATGATGGCTGTAACCAATCTGACAAAGACATACAGCATGGTCATGGAGAACAGGGAAATATAGCCAAGGACACCAGGGCAAACTGCTACTCCAACAAGAAGTGACATGGGAACTTAATTGATCAAACAGAGCAGACAGGACTAAATTTAATGGTATTTTTCTAAAACATAGTGAGAGTCATGCTGTACTGAATATATCTACCTCACAACAAAGAAAGGTTGAATCCAACCAGCTAGTTCAAAATATCCTCACTCAGACTGGGGGAAAAAAGGGTGAAGGGCACTTCTCCAAGGAAGAAAGATCTGCCCACGTGACTCACCAGAATCAGGTGTTACTCAGAGTAGTTTATGTAGATATTCAAAGTATGATCATGGAGCTCCCTGAGCTCTTTGATCTTGGCTCTCTTCGGTGGGACTCTAATATACCCAAGAGCTCCGCCAGACTCCTTGCACTTGGCCCCTTCTTGGTTCAGGAAAAAAGTAAATGGTAGTGTATCCCAATCACCATCCACTCGTGGCAGATTTGTGACCCTCTCGGTTTTTGTTTTTTAAAAGACTGAAATAACATTGACATTTACATCACTACCACCAGACATGCAAGTTCACTCCTCCCTCAGATAAATGGAGCAGTTAACATCTTTTGTTTCAGGCTCTCTGCAGACAAACATTTGCGCTGTGGTTACACTAAGCTCATATTTTTGAGATTTTCTTTGCAACCATAACAGCTGCAGATTTACCTTCAAAAAACAAATAAAAACAGATTCTGAAGAACAAGATACTAGCTTCAAACTGATACTGGTATGGGGTATCAACATGTACACACTGTTTCCAAGGCATAGGCATAGATGGCATGCAAGCCAGCCTCAACCCAGCTTAGGACAAAAGCATTAGATTTAAGCAACAAGTATAAAGTGCATTAAAAAAAAAAACAAACCAGAACTGCCGTTTTCCTTCAAAAATCCACCACGCTTGCTACGTTCACGTACACAGGGCTGTTTTGAAAAGTGTTGAGTTCTCCTGGGACACTTCAGTGCCAAAGTTCTTTGGCCAAAGGAAAGAAGATCCTTTTCTTAAACCATGAGAGAGGGAAAGTGAGCATATGCACATGCAAACCTTGGTTCATTTGTTCTACAATCAAGAAAGCAATGGTTACAGCTGCTGGACTGGCACTGGACAAGGTAACAGAACTCAAATCAGAGAGCACGGCAGCTATGTGGCTTTAAATAACACCAACATGCATGTACAACAGCAATGAGGGAAAACAAAACAGTGTTATGATCAGAATGCTGCAACGATCCTTGAAAGCACAGCAAGTGAAAGTATCCATCACTGGCTGGCATTAGGCAGGCAGTGAAAGCATACACGATCGTCCAAGAGTTTGAAGGTTCACAACTAACCATTATTGGGCTAACCCTTTCAATGCCATCAGCTGCTGCTGCTGACACACTAGTACATGTACGGCTATAATGCTTTGGGACTAGAAGACAAAAAAGAAGAAGAAGAAGAAGAAGAAGAAGATCACAACAGAGTTCTGCAGTACTGAGCTGTAACCAATAAGGCACGTAAAGGGTTAATGAAATGACTATCCATTTTTAGTTCTGAATACCACCAACAGACGGAGTTCTTTCACACAGCTATTTTGGAAACCTTCACAACCCATCCAAGTTCTCCCTCAAAAAGAGGGAAAGAGGGGGAGGGGAGAAAAGCAGCCTCATTCAGACTAGCCAGCAAAGAAGGGGCTTACATGCTGCAACATTCAGAATTAAAGCAGGCTGCTGGAAATCCCTCTTCAGACCAGTTGGAGCAGGGACACTAACAGACCTGTTTTAAGAACGGAGTTGCACACATGAGGTATAACAGAATATACTAATCGTAGTTGGGAGAAATATCACTTACGAGTCAAGTATAATGTAGATTAACTATATTAAGGAGGGCAGGACGGGGCTGATTTCAATGGAACCAACACAACATGCAGGTTGTACAGATCCTCCCTATGTCTTTCCTTTCCTCTTCTGCTCCCCTCACTTTGGTCTGTTTATGATCCTCACTTGTATCCTATCTAATTTAGATTGCATGCTCTTTGGGGTCTGAAGCATGTGTGGTCTTGGTTTTGTGAAGCACCTAGCACATTCTCGAGCATATGGCAAAAAGTAATCAAAGAACACAGGGGGTAATTTACTTACTGATTACAAATGAATCCAAGAAAAAGAACAGCAGCCTAAAAAACTGCACAATAGCTTTCATGTTATACAGTCGTCTTATGTAGAATATTGGGTGGAATCAAGCTTTTGTGATCCAACCCAAATGATAGTCAAGTAGTATAATAACCAGAATTGTGTTGAGCTTGCCCTTTCTTCCCATCCCCTTTTTTGTCTAAGTAAATTATGGAATTGGAGTCTTCCAAGGTAAGATTTTGTTGTTCACAAGTATGGCAAAGAAAGGGTTATTTGTGCAGGCTGGAGTTCTGAGTCAGATTCTAGTGCTGACAATGCAGAAAGAGTTTCTGAGATCTGAAAATATACTGTAGGAAGGTTTGGAGATAGTTCATGTGGACACAAAGCTGTTTACGGGTGACTCTGTCCATTTGCCAAGTTTTCAAGGACAAGGTGTTTTGTTTCACAATCTCAGATGTACTTGGCAAGAAATCAGATATACTTGGGAACAGATTTTATATTGCAAATTGTGGTTTAATTAAAAATATGCAACTTTAGGCTAAATATGTGTTTTGCATTTTACAACCAAGTTTACAAAATATTAAATCTTCTCCCCTTAACAGTTAGCTGTTAGACACTCTGTCATCTTATAAAATGCAGAGGCCCAATGCACAACATTTCACCCCAAATGACTCCCTTTTGCAGAAAGCTAATCCCAGTTATGATTCATTATTCAGCTGATTCTACAGTGCAGTTTAACTTTTGCATGTGAAAGTGGAACACAGTGCAGGGAACAGATTGCTTTAACGATTCATCTTTGTCAGGTGGGCTATTTCTTGTCTCTCTCTCCTATTACTCACTGAGGTGTGTATTCTACAGCGTCAAGTTGATAGACAATTCTTAAGAGCCATTACACACAGCATAGCACTCATCCGACTGTGATATTTTTTCCCCACATATCGCATGCCCTGAATGCTGTGTGACACAGGCATTTGTATGCATTTCAGTTCCAGTATTAACCAGATTGGCTGCCTTCCCCATAGTAACTAGCTGTGACTGAGAAGCGGTGAGTTTCTCTCATGTTTTGTAGGTAAACTGAAGAAGTACCTTAAAGCATCTACCTGTCTTTATGCTTTCTGGCTTTGGGCTTTTCATATTAACCTTATTTCTTCTGTTTATCTTGTAAAACTGGAGGAGTAACAACTAGACTGGATTTTCATTATGCATTATCAACTGCTTAGAGTGATTTCCATGTTCTGCAATTAGTGTAAATAGTAAAGAGAGGAGGGGCATGGGTGACAAGGGGTAGGTGTGAAATCATGGTAAAAATAAAGTTGACATGAAAACAATTTATCAAGTCTGATTACCCTGTTCTCTTCAGCTACATAGTTGCTCTGGGATGGCATAAATGAAAACACTCTTGTTTTTCAAGTAAGGAAAAATTATTTCAGTTGAAAAGGATTTGTGGGATTTCTGTCCCAAATTTGTAAGCCTTCTATAACTACATCTGGTGTACATTTCAGACCTCTTTATATTCAGTCATAGCAATTGCACTACAGCAAAAATGAAATCTCCTATCACTACTGTTGCACACAAGGATATTACTCATCTTCTAACGTGATGCTGAACACAGTTATGGACCACAATCACTACTTTGGAGGAGAGTCGTCACATATAAACTCGGGCATCAGATATACAAAACAGATAGTTTTAAAGTGATGGCCATGAATAATTTAGTCAGCTACAGCAATATGAACATTCACCATTGCCTTGGACTCCTTACTGGGCTTGACAGATCTGGTTATTTGCAACAGCACAAACAAAACCAGCTCCCCCTTCCAGCTCAACAGTCAGAATGGCTAATGAAGTGTAGTAGCAGTGGGCATTCTGGGTAAAACTAATGTTGTTCACCATGATAGTTTGACAGTAAGTGACTGCAAATGCCAGTCATACAGTAAATGAACACTGAAAACCAGCATTCAATTGTGGAGAATGATTCCCACATTTCATAATTGATTGTATTGATTAAAGCCGGGGAACTTATCCCAGCACAATCATTCATCAAACCTATTAACATTGCACCACTGCACAGACAATAATAGACACAGAAGGGTGGAGGCAGAGGAGAGGTGGGAGAATAGCACACAGGCTAACTGAGCCTTCTGTAAGGGAGAAAGGCAACCAGAGCAGACTTCCATTACTCTGTGGCTGAGGGAACTGGGGCATAATATGGGTGATGGAGAGAAACTGGGGGTGCAGTCAATGGAAGCGGGGGAACAGTGTTAGTAAAGGGAAACAGGGCCCTCTGGGAACCAAGTGCAGCAAGCCACCCTAGTTGAAGACAACCAGACTAGGAAAAGGCAAGCCAATGGACCAACCCACATAATAAATACATAGTCCAGCCACCCCTAGGCCCATCAAACTATGTCCAAGAGACACAAGTATGGGAACAAGCGAGTGTGAGGTTCTATTAAAGTTCAGAGAAAACACTTAACTCAAAGCAGTACATGTTCACTGTCTAGCTAAAATATTCTTGTCAGTCATTTGGTCTACAGCTAAGAAGAGGAGGTTACTTACCTATAACTGTAGGTTCTTTGAAGTGTGATCCCTATCTGTATTCCACTGGGAGTTTACACATGAGTACCATGCGTCCGGAGCCAGAGAATTTGAAAGTAGCAGTGTTTGTTGGTCCATGCACACACCCTTGCTTCGCCTCATAGGGCTTGTCTTCACTACCGGCTAAATCGGCGCTGCTCCAATTGATGCAGCAGCATCAATTTAGTGGGTCTGGTGAAGACCTCCTAAGTCAATGGCAGAGCACTCTCCCATTGACTACAGTACTCCACCTCCCCGAGAAGCGACAGCTATCTCGATGGGAGAGCATCGCCTGTAGACATACCACAGTGTCAACACCGCGGTAAGTCGACTTAAGCTACGCCTACTTAAATTATGTAACTAACATAACTTAGATTGACTTAGCTCGTTAGTGTAGACGAGGCCATAGTTTTGTCTGAGGTGATAAAAGGTGGGGCAGACCGACCACATCTCCAGTTTCTTCTCCACTGTAAATCCAACAGATCCGCAGAAGAGGAGCAGAAGGGCAGGAAGTAGAATACAAAGAGGGACCACACATCTTGAAGAACCTCCAGTTACAGGTAAGTAACCTCCTCTCCTATCTTCGAGTGATGGTCCCTACTGTATTTCTCTGAGGGTGATTAACAAGCAGTACCTAATTTTGAGGTGGTGCAAGGAGGACAAGAGAATGGTTGAGCGGAGGACAGCCGTGCCGAACGAGGCATCCGCTGCAGAGTTCTGTGCCAAGGCATAATGTGTAGCAAAGGTATCTACCAAACTCCACATGGCCACCCACCATATGTCCCTCGGCAGCACATCACAGAGGGTGGCCCTGGGGGATACCTGGGCTCACGTGGAATGGACCCTCATCCCGAAGGGTGGAAACAGTCCTGACAGCTGATAGCATAGGGTAACGCACCCTGATATCCATTTGGAGATTCTCTATGGGGAAACTGCCTATCCCTTAGCTCTCTCTGCTACTGCAATAAACAATCTGGGAGACTTTCTGATCGATCTTGTCCTCTGCAGGCAGATGGCCCAGGCCTGGGGGATGTTGAGGGAGTGAAGATATCGTCCCTCTGTCAAGGCGTGAGGCTTTGGGAAGAAAGAAGGTAAGAGAATGGGTTGTTTGAGATGAAACAGAGACGACCTTTGCTAGAAACTTAAGATGTAGGCGCAGGGAGATTATCTTTATGGAAAGTGGTGAAAGGGGGTCCGCCCTCATGGCCTCAAGTTCACCTACCCCTTCTCGCCAAAGTGATAGCCACAAGGAAGGCGACTGTCACTGAAAGGAGGGACATAGAGCATGATGCCAGCAGCTCTAAGGGTTATTTCATCAGTGCCAATAGAACAACGTTGAAGTCCCAATGGGAAGCAATTGACTGGTGGAAAAGTTCTGAGGAGGCCATTCCAAAACCTAGTAGTCAATGGATATGTAAAATATGGAGTGTCCTTCCCTGGGAAGGTGGAAGGCACTAATTGCTGCTATGTGGACGGACGGACAGAGAGAGTTTAGGGTGAGCCTGGACATCTTTTAGGACAGGAAGTAATCCAAAAGAAGGGGAATCTCCACTTCCTCTGGGAAAGCCATTTCTGTTGGGCCTAAGATGTGATGCATTTCCACTTAGCCCACTAGGAACGCCTACTGGACTCTTTCCTACTGCTCAGTAAGATATTTTATACTTCCAGCCAGCACTCTCGTTCTAGAGAAGATTCCATCCAAATACCATGCTCTGAGGTGAAGCATCTGTGGATTGGGATGTCTGATCCTGCAGTTGTGATGCATTAGTAGCTTGGGTAAAGTGGGAATGGGAAGGGGGGATGGGCTGACATGCAGAGAAGGTTGCTGTGGGAAGAATAGGGCAATATAGATGACGGCGGCTCTTTCCTTCCAGATCTTGTGGAGTACTCATGGCAGAAGATGGGCGGGAGGGTGTAGGTGTAGTTGATCTGCTCTGAGAGCATTGCACTGAGAGTCGGGACCGATTCCCCCTCTGGAGCAGTATGTTCTGCATTTGTGGTTGGTGTGGGAGATGAAAAGGTCTCTGGTCAGAGTCCTCCAGTGGTGGGCGGTAGAATTTCCGCTTAGATGCAGGTGCGTAGCAACCCAGTGATCAAAGTGTGGCTCTTGAATCCTTGAGGATGTGGAGAGACTCTTCGGTTTTCTGGTTAAAAAGATGTGATTCATCAAAAGTTGGTATTTTGTACCTCCCTGGGGAAACCAGATGAATGAAGCCACTATTCCCTCCGCATGACAATGCTCATAGCCAACAAGCACGATGAGGTGTCTGCTGCATCTACAGGCAATTGAAGCACTCTCGTTGCCACCAATTTCCCTTCCTCTAGAATAGACTGGAACCAGGCTTTATCTTGTTGCAGCAGCTTTTCAGTAAAGTCCTCTAGTGTACCATAGTTTAGGAAGTCATATTTGGCCAACGAGTCTTCGTAGTTCGAAATCCAGAACTAGAGGCTAGCTGACGAGAAGACCTTGCATCCCAGAAGGTCCAATCATTTACCCTCCTTAACAGCTGGGGTTCGACCAAAGTGGTTGCTATCTGTACTGTTCAGTTGCTGCTTGTGCCCCAAGGGAATTGGGTAGGGCATATGAGTGAATAAACTCAGACCCCTTAGCTGGTACACAGTATCTCTATCCTGCCCCCTTGGGGATACGCATGCACGTGGCCAGACCATGCCAAACTGTTTGAGCTGGCTGGAGAATGGCATCGTTTATTGGCAGAACAACTCTACTCGGTACTGAGGAATGAAGGATGTCCAGGAGCTGATGCAGCTTGCCTTGTACTTCTCCAGGGGCATATGGAGTTTGTCCATTATCCTTCGCAGGAGATCTTGGAACTGCCGAAAGTCATCCAGAGGCGAGGGGGAAGCCAAAGTCACTGCAGCGTCTGGAGAGGATGATGGAAAATGCTCTTGGTCTGGCGGTTTCGTTGGAACCAGACTGAGCAGTTCTTCCTCCATAACTGGTTTGGAGTGTTTGCTCAAGGGTGCTCTAGATGTGGATAGAGGCAAAGCCTCCCCTGCGGAATGAGTGGGTTCCAAGGTGAGTAATGGGTCCAGAATCCCCAACAGAGCCAGCACAATGGATCCAGCAGCTGCTGCAGAGGGTCCCAGGGCATGGTAAACCAGTAGCTTCTCTGCAGTTGGAGAAAAGGGTACTGCCACAATGTTGATGGTTTTTTGGGGTATTCAGCTTGTGGTAGGCGGGGGATGGGTAGCCCCTGAACTTCCTCCAAAGACAAAAACTCAGATCCCAGTTCCAATGGTGGCACTGTTAGAGCCCATGGAATCATGTAACCAGTGTAAGATATGGCGAAGCATGTCCTGACTGCAGTATGTCCTGGGTGGGAGAGCTCACCTCCCTAGATGTAGATGGTAGTGGAAGATCTTGGTTCTCTCAAGGCAGTTTATGTGGCTCTGGCGCTTTTTCCAATCTCCCCAACATTAATCGTAGTCGTTCTGGAGCCAGAACCGATGCCAGAGCAGAGGATTTCCCTGGAACCAATGGATCCCGTTGTGACCTTACACCCCATATTGTTCATAGAAATATAGTTATGATATGAATATTGCATAACTAAGATATACTTTATGCAAGATGGCACATGTAATATATCATTGGAAAGATGATTTACTGAATGCAATTATCCAATTTGTATGCATGTATCATTTCTGTATCTGAAGTTCAGAATATTGACTATGTAACAATTACAACTGTGTGTGTACTTGGTGAAACGCCCACCAGACAGTAAGCAATCAGCCTTAATGGGCCATTAGAAAAAGACAATGAGTCTTTGGAGATGTGGATCTCCCATCTGCCTGGAGTTCCTTCCTGTGGATATTGAAAATAAACCTGGTTTCATAGTTCCTTTGACACAGAAAGGTCAGCGATAAGACCACCTAATACAAAATCCCACCTTGGACACTGCTGGTGCTTTTCCTCTGCAGAGGGATGGGGATCAAACAAAGGTTTCCCGCCTTAGGTAAATCCTTTTTAAGGCTGGGGAGGGGGTTAATCTAGACTCTTCTCCATTGCCTACCCAAGAAGAAAGGCTGCTGAAAGTACCAGGAGGGACAAAGGAACTAACCTGAGGGGAAAACAGGGGTGAATCCAGACTGAGAGAAGGGTCCAGTCTGTAAGAAGAAAAAACTGGAACTCTAAGCTGCAGAAACTCTACAAATTGCTTAAAATAACATTTAGGGTAAGAAATTACTTATCGAAACCAGTCTCTTTAAGATCTTAAGCTTAGTATGCATGTTTTGTTTTATTTGCTTAGTAATCTGTTTTGTTCAGTTTGCTATCCCTTATAATCGCTTAAAATCTGCCTTTTATAGTTAGTGTTTAGTTTATTATTAAACCCAGTTTGTGTAATTTCTAACAGGGGGGAAAGAACTTGTGCGTATTTCTCTTCACATTGAGGGAGAGGGTGAATTTTTATGAGCTTGCGCTATGCAGATCTTTCTGTACAGCGCAAGACAGTATTATTTTGGGTTTATTCCCCAAAAGGAGTGTGCACGTGAGTACTGGGTGAATCCTCTCGCACAGAGCTGACTTCAGTCTGTGTCTGCAGCTGGGTGTGGCCCTACCTGTGTGTGCGCGCGCTGCAGGAGTCCGGGGCGCCTAATTCAGCAAAACAGGGAGAGGGAATCCAGGCTGGTGGAGCAGGAGGGGCTCAGTGAAATCCCAGTACATCAGGTGGCATCCCAGAAGGGGGGTCTAACTCATCACACCCGTGTCTTAAGGGAGGCCAACTTTGATAGTATTCATGGCTTGGAGCCTGATACAGGCAGAGCCACCAGTCTGTGCAGTTTTCTGTCATGCTTGTGTGTTTTGGAGCACGCTGCCTCTCCAGAGCTGAAACTCATGGAAGGTGCATCACCCTTCTTCAATTTGGAGGAAGACTTACTGCCATGCTTATGTGCATGCTTCTTTACCTCCCATCTAGGCCCCAGCATAGGATCCACAGCAGTGGTACGGCCGGAACCAGACTCCAACCCCATAGCCAGAGGCACACACCTGGCTGTCTCAGGCCGATGCACAGGGTGGGGTTCTCCAACCTGGGTCTGAATGAGGCCTCATGGCAACTTCCATGAGGTGCTTCTTAAGGTAGAGAGCCCGACATTCTCATGTACAGTTGAGGAAGCACTGGCAGATACTGCACGTGGATGAAATGTGGGCTTCTCCCAAGCAGTAGAGGCAGCTTTGATGTTTGTTGCTCAACGAGAAGGAACGTGGGCAGGAGGCACAAGTTTTAAATCCTGAAGTGTTCAGCATAGTCCAGTACCTGCTCCTAGGCACAGGGGGTGGGCAGTGAGGTAACGAGTAAACAGATTCCCCCTAAGTCTCAGTTCTACTCCAAATACTACTAAAAAGGAAAAAGTACGTTAAAACAGTAAAAATGGCAAATGCTGCAAGAAAAGCTAACTGTATACAACTATACACTTTTAAGGTGGATCACACATGAGAGGACACCAGTAGCTCTGACTCGGACCCTGAGGCGGTGAGAAAGAACTGGGGGCACAGTCGGTCCACACAACCCTTCATCACCTCTGATGAAACCATGAGGCAAAGCAAGGGCGCACACGCAGATCAACGGACATTACTACTTTCCAGTGTTCTGGCTTCAGTTGCATGCATAAACGCGTAAACCCCTCCATGGAATATAATGGGGATCAGCACTCGAAGAAGAAGTGGTCAGCTGTCATTCCATGTAGCCTTGGCCCTTTAAAGTTTCAACATCTGCCTGGCTGGATCCAAGACTGACTTCACTTTTCTTTCCCAACTTCAAAAATTATTCCATGTCTCTAACCTATTTTACTACCAGAAAGCTAAAAGCCAGACCAACACTCATTTGCTTTGTCAATAGATGAAGCATTTGCCCCTCCTGAATGTGAAATAAAAAGTCTGATTCCACAAACTGAAAGTCCAGTTTTTCTATTCTATTTATTTTCTATTATGCATGGAAGAGATCTGTTCTAATGGTAGCTAAAGAGGAGAAGCAACTGAAAGCTACGGCAAAAAAAATATCTGTTTCTCTTTTGGTGTTCACAACAGAAAAAGATCGGTTTCAAAAAGAGACTTTTTACTATCACAGAGGGGAAATATTTTTTTTAAATGTGACTAATCAAAAATTTGTCTGTTCTTCCAATATTAAATTGTTAATCACAAAGTTTATAACCCCAACAACAAAGCATACAAAGTCCTGAAGCCACAACCAAACTGAAATTCTTACCATCTCTTTACCCCCTCTTCACATTTCATTTCATGTCCCTTTTAGGCAGTAATTATTTTTAAACAAACATGAAAAGGAACAAAAAGCTTTCGATCTTTTGAAGGAGCATTTGATCATTCACCCTTGACAAGACTTTCCGAGAGCGCATGCTAGCTAACTGCATAAGACAACTTTGGGAAATGTTGACACAGGAGCTACGACTCATGTTGACCACCACGTGGTACTTTGTCAAAACGTTACAAGTAGAACCTTAATGGCTGATTCAGTGATTTACTGCACCAACTGCAGCTGCTGGGATTAAGAGCACAGACTTCCAATTAAAAACCATGGCACTAATCTGTCAATCATAATGCCACTGCATCCCTTTTGATTCTGCCATCCCCATATCTCGACCACACACAGGGAAAAAAAAAAAAAGTAATGAACATGCTAAGAGCTATTTCATAACTTTCATTAAGCTGAATTTCTAGGTCTTCAGAAGTAGCTCTTTACCCGGACCAAATTTCTGAGACATCATATTCCTGTTTCCCATCTCATGTGTGGGTCTCTCCTAAGTTACTGTGCTCTGAAGTTGGGTAAGAAGCAATTACTTTATTTTTCAATTGTAACAAAATTTGGATTTCTTAGAAGTTTAGACTTCTTTAAAACTTTCATTTAAATTTACCATCGCTTGTCTCAATGTTTGAATGTTATTTATCAATTACAATAACCATATGATCAAATTGAAAAAAGTCAGTTCGGTATGTTGGAATTGATTGCTCGATTATACAGTGCATACCTATGAAATTTTTGTCACAGCAGAATTCATATGACTGGCTCGCAACAGGCCTGACTTTCAAAATGCTATCATGTGTAGTACTTGCAAATGTGAGCAGTCTCACAGAAACCTATGGGACCAGTTGCAGTGCTGAGTACTACATTCAGCTGCAAGTGTTTACAAAAATAGGCCCTGTTTTATTGGACACTATCAACACAGCTGGAAACTTCACACTGGATTATTGTATGGCTACTGGTATTCTCTTAAACTCAATATTTTAAGGCCAAATTCTGCCCCCACCACCCTCCATTACCTACACAGGTGCAAAGAATTTTACTGAAATGCAAAATTAGCCAGGTCAAAAAAAAAAAAAAAAAGTTTCTTCCTTAAGGATTTTGCTTGCTCTGAATTGGAGAGGAGTTCAAGTGGAACTTCCCATCCTCAGAGAAAGGAATCAAATGATGAATTTCCAGATGGGGTGGAAAAGGGGAACCACTTTCAGGAAGTTGGGTGGAAAAAGCACAGAAAAAAGAAAATGTACAGCTTCCATTACCATGAGCCATCACAAAGAAACCCTGCATTGAGACTGCTGGAAAACGAAGACATGACAACAGACCATTGTACAGACCAGCTCAGGAGACAAGTGTCCATACAAGAGATTAAGAGGATGAGGAATTCCAGCATTTAGTAATCCTAGCTACCACTATCACTTATTTATTTGTACTCATGCAGAGGGCTTTCTTTAGAGTATCAAACTTCATGTCTGACAACGTCAGTGACTTTTTGCAGAGATCAGAGGGATTAAGTTTAGACCTTTGATTCTAGGCTTTGAAAAAAAGTCAGAATAACCTATTTAATTGTATTTTAAAATTGAGAAAGGATGGAGGCATTGGAGGATAGTAACAGAAGCAATAGTTCAGGAAGATTTCTTAATCTCCATCAATGATGCCCGAAACTCAGGCTTATCAATTGTGCTTCAGGTAGAAGTTAGCATTTTTCGGTATTTATCTCTACCTTTTTGATTCTAGCACCCCAGGAAAAGACCAATGGGCCAAAACTTTTGCACTCAGATACCTCAAGTTAAGAACATAAATATGGCCTAATTTCCAGACGTACAAAGCAACTAAATTTTTACTTTTAATATTTATTATATGTTTGCAGCAGCACCCACAGCGTGCTAGGCACTTTTCAGACAAAGAAACAATCCCAACCCTGAGGAACCCACAGTGTAAGGACAGATGGACAGGCAGACAGATTAAGGTAAGGGAAACAAAAGGTACTTTCTATATGTATCAAAAGGATTCTAATACAGGCAATAAACTATATACCTCAAAGTACTAATGAAGCCAACAGGAGCTTTGAAAATCTCATTGTTTATGTAAGCATTTAAATGTGGACTTAGATGCTTACTTTTAGGTAACTAAACATGAGAAAATATTGACCTTGATTTTTGCTGAACTCAATGTTTAGTAGTAACAGCAGGGCACAGGTCGCGCCTGTTACTTTATTCTTAAGGCAACCGTAGGGGAAGGGACTTCTCAATTCTAAGTTCTGTCTGTCCACATTCCTCAAGCCAGACCTTATACAGTTTATTACTTTAAAAAAAAAATCAGTGGATGATTTCCTTTTGTCAGAACACAACATCTCTCTTGCATTTCCTCATAAGGCAAGGTAGCCTTCACGTTAATGAGCTCAATAATAGTGTGCACAAGCATTTTGCCTTTGCTCCAAAAGTAAAACACTACAATGATTAATTGCAAAAAGGAAAGATGATTAAGTACCATTAACCCTCTACTTGAAAGGGACAAAAGGATTCTCCGAGCACAACAGACAAAGAGGAAAATGGAATTTTCTCAGTGTCTAAAAGAGAAGCATTGGGAATGGAGCTGTCCCCACTGAGGAACTCTAACTTCAGATATCTCTCTCTCTACCTCACCCTCTCGTCCCCCCACACCCGCAAGCTTTCACGTTTTTTTGCCACAAAAGCCCCCAGAAACTCCAAATTGGTTCAAGGAGAAAACATTTACTTCAATAGTAAATCACTATCCAGTGCAATGTGCTGCCACAGCAGGATTCAAAGGTGAAGGGCGCATGAAGATCATTTACCACTGGAGGCATCTGTGTGACTTGCACACCAATTTAGGGTGTTTGCTTTAGCTAGATAACTATTTTTCCCCTCGCAGGAATTTTTACAGCATCACGGTGTATTTCTTGGTGACAAAGGATTTAGAGAGTAGGTGAGCTGGGCTCTGTTTGCATCTCTAGCCAAAAACTTCCTGTGTAATTTTCAGTGAGTCATTCAATTTCCTCTATTCCTCTGCTTCTTCAGCTATAAAATAGGGACAGTAATAACCAACTTCATAGCTGTTTGTGAGACATAATTCACTGATGTTTATAAAGTGCTCTGAGGTCCTGAGGTGGCAGCTGCTACAGAAAAATTAAGTATTAATTATTGAATGCCTAGATACTACAGAGATTGGTGCCTTATAAGTATGTTTAAAAATTATTTCCCGTGAATAGTCATTTTAAACCAGGAAGCTGAAGAGTTCATGTTTCCAACAGGTGTGTCATATCCAGAGCTTTTAGACATTTTGGAGGAAGGCAGCTGATATTACAGAATTGAAGTTAAAATCCCGAGCATGAAGAGGGAGAACGGGAGGAAGTGGAGTCAGATTTCCTTTCCTCTGAGCTAGCAAACTAGAGGATACAGATAATCAATGCCTTTTCCCAAAAGGCCTGAGGGAACTCTTATTGAAGGCTATAAAAGTATTTGCTAAAAGAATCAATGGCAGACAGGTTAGAAAGAAAGAAAAAAAAAACATTTAGAAGTACCGCCAACTGAGTTGGGCAACTCCTAATAGTGACCAGTTCATGAAAGACACTTGCCTCTTATAACACATTTCTTCAGATATTCATTGGTTTGAGGTGAGTATGATGATGGACTGGGTTGTTGGCCTTTTGAAGCAAGGAAGAAGAGCACAGATGATTTTGAGGAAATGCCTGGATACAGGTAGCACAAAGAACTCATGATAGATTGTGCTCTTTTAACAATAAACCTTCCAGCCGTCATTAAAACCCAGGCTGCAAACAATTATGCTAATTTAGCAGAACAGTCTGAGTAACCAAGAGTTTCTATTTAAAGATATTACTATTTAGAGTGTCCTCATTGGGCCACTTGCCTGTAAGAAGAGATCTTTGCAGCTCTCTAGAGTTTTGCATCCATTTCAATAGAATGAAAACCCTCTTCATGAAAGAGCAAAGGTACTCAAGGAGCTCATATGTTCAGCACATCTTTTAGCTTCAAGAAACTTCAATACTAGCCACATTAAGACAATAGAACTCATCCTTTAAAGTCAGTGCTAGTTGTTTAATTGCTCCTCAATATTGCAACAGAAAATGAACAGGTTTAAACAATATTCAATGTATCTTCCTTACAAAACAAAAATCTATGTTTGGTTAAAAGCAAGATTTAAAACGCTGCTTAGACGAATTTATAAAAGAGATTACAAATCTGAAATTGGCTGACAGGAAGGTAACTGGAAGGAAATGCAGATCTTTATCTATAAACCTGAATGCAAAAAACTTCTAAACTTCATCTCTGTAGAGATGTTTTGTACTTTTAAGGCTAAAATGCTAGCTTACTCTCTGCCAAAGGCTGCCATTTATATCCCATCTTATTTGGAGTTGGCACTGCTGCAATACTTAGGGCCCCTCTACACTTAGCAGGGGATCGAAGAGTGGCGGGTCAATTTAGCAGGTCTAGTGAAGACCCATTAAATCGACCGCAGATCGCTCTCCTGTCTTCTCCTGTACTCCACAGGATCAAGAAGAGTAGAGAGAGTTGACAGGAGAGCATCTCCCGTCGACATCACGTAGCGTGGACCCCACAGTAAGTAGATCTAAGCTACATCAATTTGAGTTATGCTATTCACGTAACTCAAATTGCGTAACTTAGATCTACTTTTCCCTGTAGTGTAGACAAGGCCTTAGAATAAGTGTTTATTCTTCCAGGTTTAAAACGCATTGGGTCCCTCTGAGAGTCCATGTTTTGAAGGTGGTGAGAAAGGAATGATGTGCTATGGTGCTCCACAATCTGGTCAAATCCTCCCACACTTCTCAGTTCATGGTGCCATAAGCAGCTCTCCCCTGCACCACATTCTTTCAAGTGCTGCAAATTCAAGGAGCCTGGACATTAAGAGCAAATCAGCAGCACACTGCACTGGGGCAGCACAGTCGTCCCTTGGCCTCCCTTGTTTGATGAAGGACATAAAATTTGTAATAAGCTTATCGCAGCATTATGACTGCACAGATCTTACCTAAGATTACCAGGAAGAGGAGAGCTGAGGAAATCTCAAAATTGCAGTGAAATGTTTTTTTGTTCTCAAATTGTTCATTATATATTCAATACATTAGTGTACTGTACAGCATTACAGACCACTTTAGGGTGCACATTCACTTGCATCTTTAGTGGTCAATTTCACTCAGTGTTTCCCCATTCACTCATAAACATTATGGCCACTGAAAAAAATGTATCATACAATCAATACCAATGATTCATCTGAACTATTGTGTAAGCCAGTCCCTCCCCCCCACCCCGGAAGCAGATGGGGTTCTTACGGACAGAGGCTTAAGCACCTTCCTAATTAGGCCCTGAAGTGTAAATAAAATGGGATTTTATGTCCCTCAGACTCATTAGACGATTATAATATTACTAAGACCTGATTCAAGATAATAATGTACTTAGTAGGGCAGTTTTCATAATTGCGTGTAATAAGCAATGTTTAAAGGGGAGATACACAACTACATTATGAATTCAGTGGAACAATAAAGATGAAGCATTTCAATTACCTTCTCTACAGAGACAAATTTCAAATAAAACCCTTCACTGGACTAACAGTACAGCCCTGAAACAAGCTGCAGTGATCTATAAACCTGTTATTTTCATCTCTGTTAGGACAAGAAAATTAAGAACTAGGATCAGAAGACATTTGATGGTGATTAGGGTACAGATATTACTCCTGAGGGAATTCTGCACCAAAAATTAATAATTCTGTGTCAAAAAAATTAAAAATTCTGCACAACATATTTTAAAATTTTGCACAATTATGCAAATTTTATTTGCCAACTAATAAATGTGGAGGCTCCAGCATGACAATGGGGGGCACAGGCCACTGGCTGTATGGAGGTGGGAGATCACCCTGAAGCCCCCAGTCCTCCCAGGACACAAACTCAGTGGTGAGGCTCCACCTGACCCTGACACAGTGCATGGGCCGAGCCTGCCCCAGAAACACCCTGGGGCCCTGCCCCTCCACTCCAGGTGCACTAAGTGTGGGCAGGCAGGCTCAGCCCAGCAGGATCCAAGTGTGGAAGGGCTTGGTGGGGGGTGGTGGGGAGAGATCCAGCTGTGGGGTGCAGGGGGGATCTGGATGCACAGGAGCTGGTTGACTGTGGGGGTTGGGGGTGCAGGGGCAATGGGACTCTGAAGGGGGTCCAGGTGAAGGTGGTTGGGGTTTATTGTGGGGGTCTGGGTGCAAACGTGGAAGTCCGGATGCAGGGGTATAGAGCTCAGCCAGGGGGATAGAGTTAAGCAGGGAGAAGATCGGGGGGGGGGGGTTCAGATGCTGCGGGAGTGGGGCTTGATGGGGTGGGGGCCCAGGTGCAGCAGGTTGGGGCTCAGTGGAGTGGGAGTCGAGGTGCAGGGGGCTCTTCGGAGTGGTCCAGGTGCACAGGGGGTGGGGCTCATCAAGGTGGGGAGTTTGAGCGTGGGGGGCTCAGCAGGGGTTGTCTGGGTGCACGGGCTGAGGCTCGGCTGGGGAGTCTGTGTATTGCGGGGTCTGGTGGACAGAGGAGCAGCTCCCCGTACATTGATCCTTCTCCCCACAGCTGAGGAGTAATGGGGCAGGAAGTGGCGGGGAGGGGGGTGTTGAGCCAGGGGAGGTTTCTGGGGGTGGGTCTGACCCGGCCCCAGCTGCTCCATACAGGGGAAGTGTGCTCCTCCCCTACCCCCATACCAGCTAGGACTAGAGCTTAAAATCAGTGGCCCTGAGTCTAGATCAGAGGTGGCCAACCTGTGGTTCCGGAGCCACATGAGGCTCTTCAGAAGTTAATATGTGGCTCCTTGCATAGGTGCTGACTCTGGGGCTGGAGCTACAGGTGCCAACTTTCCAAAGCTCAACCCTAGGCCCCGTCCCCACTCCACCCCTTACCCCAAGGCCCTGCCCCTTCCCGCCCCCTCCCCTGAGCCTGCTGCACCCTTGCTCCTCTCCCCTCCATCCCAGAGGCTCCTGTACACTGCGAAACAGCTGATCGCAGCAGGCAGGAGGCATGGGGAGGGAGGGGGGAGGTGCTGACCGGCAGGGCTGCCAGCAAGCAGGAGGTACTGGGGGGGCGGGGGAGCTAATGAGGGGGCCGCTGATGTATGCCAAAGAGCCACAGCCAATGTACATTGGTAAATTCTGGCTCCTTCTCAGGCTCGGGTTGGCCACCCCTGGTCTAGATAGCACATAAGCCTGTCTCTGTTTAGGACAGCATTGCTGTCAGGTATGTGTTCCTGAATTGGAGGCCTAATTCCGACTAGAACTGGTTCTACAAACTCTGCCCTTCCTCCTGACTGGTTTGCCCTGTAAGCTCTCTGGGGCAGAAACAAGCAAGTACTGGGAAGCGTGTAACAAACTGTAGAGCGCCACAAACACTAGTAAAGCACTCTCTAGATTAGGTATAAAATATGCAGCTGAGCCAAAATTATTTGGGGTTTTAAAAAAAAAAAAAAAAAAAAAAAAAGTAGGACCGCTTCTTTAAAATGCACACTTAGGTCAGAAGGCCCCCAAAATTGCTGAACGTCTAAAATGCAAGCTCCGTGATGCTATTCACTCCCCTGATGTTAAGGAAGAATGTTCAGGGTGTTTTGAAGGCTTGTGAAATGTGCCCGTGCATACAGCAGTGACAGCTAACAACTCCATCATGATAATTTTCCTTAGTTTAACATTTCAGCTTTAGCCACAAGTAAAAAAAGCTGGAATTTTGTAAAATGACAAACTCTATTCCTTCCTTCACCCTGCTGAACTCAAATGGCTAAGCAAGTCTCCCAAGACCCGCTTTAAAAATTCACCACTCCTGGGCTGAAACAGATATGGAAACTTTCATCCCCCAAAGAAATTTTTCATCTCGTTTGAGGGCCTACAATCAAGGGCTTATAATGGAATCATTTTACAACTTTAATTAAACCTTTCGCTAGAAGCTAAATTTATAATGCATACTTAACATATGTATATATGCCTTAAATTGAATCAATTAAGCATTAAGCTTATTGGACTTCCTTTTTGCTTGCACCCTGCTTGGCAGCATATTTTACAGCAGAGAGTTTCAGCAGCAGTTCATCCATAACCATGACGCTATTCCCTTTCATTATCTTAAAGACTCAAATCAGAAGATATTTAGTTCTTCTAATTAAGTATTCATAAATTAAGGAAGTAGGACCATGAGTACAGGGTTGCTATAAGGCCACATCCATGCCAAAGAGTTCAACTAGAAAAAATAGCATTGCCAAGGACATCATTTTCAATAGCGTTTCACAATTAACCACTGCCGGAGACCTGCTGTGAGACTGGGGTATATGACTTACTCTCTCTTTGCTTCAGTTTTTCCCTCTTTGGAAAATGAGGAAAAATACCTCTCTTCACAAGGATCTATGCAAAGTGCATTCCAATCGGGGTCTGAATCGTACAATGGAAGTGCAAAGCAATTTATTAAGGTGGAGCTGAGTCGATGATTTTTGTATTTGTTAGCATATCTTTGACTTGACATTCTGGGATACATGCACAATTAGGCTCATGTCATGGTATATCACTTTCACTGGGAACAAGGAAGGCTAGTTACCCAGTTAAACCATGGGCTGCACCGGAGGCTGCCGCAGAGCAAGAGCTCAATGCCACCACCGCAGCAACAAAGAACCAAATCGGAGAACTGCCTGCAAGCACTAGCTGCACCTGGGTGATTAGGTTTCTGCTTCCACCAGACTAAGAAGAAGAAATCAAAAAAATTGGTTTCACAAAAGATCTGCTGTGCTATGGCAACAAATGGCTTCACTGTGCCTGTGATGTGCTAAATGCTAGTTATTTACACAAACACAGGGAAATAGCTTATTTGGGGTGCAGGCCATTTATTTTTATTACATTTCCATGACCTTCTACAAACTGCCACGCTAAAAGAAGTCCTACTTATCAGCATAACTAATTCTGACACACAGTAGCAATACAAAGGTAGTCCTTTCCAAACCTGCCTCTGTGAGAGCTTACCTTTTTACCCTAGCCAGATATGGGCAACATATTGCTAGTTTCAGAGTCTTTCCTGAAATGTAGACCTCCAATTGCCATTCAGGGGGGAAAGGGGTTGGTGCTGCTGATGTGACTGAACAAGTTGCCATTTTGAATCCAAGTGGAAGGCCAATGTCCCCAGTTTGTAAGGAGCAACTCTTTCATATCTCGAGAGGTACAGAGTCATGCACTAGAGCACACAAGGAATTTGGCAATTTTTGGATAATTTTAAAAAACTAGCTTGGAAAAAAATGTCTTGAAGGAGAGATCTCCCTAGTGGAACGTGATAAGGGTAAAAAGCCCTTTCTAAGTGCTAGTCTACCCTGGCAATGCTAAATCACTGCTGCGGCAGTTCTTTAATGTGGCTTGTGTGGTCACAGCAGAGCGATGGGAGAGAGCTCTCCCAGTGCTCTAAAAAGCTCACCTCCACAAGGGCCGTGGCTCCCGGCGCCGGTGCACTGTCTACACGGGCACTTTACAGCGCTGAAACTTGCTGCACTCAGAGAGGTGTTTTTTCACACCCCTAAGACTTACTGCTCCTCCCACAAGAAGCAAGACAATTTGCAGAAGGGTGTTTTGTTAGTCTCCAGCACAGCTGCCAAAGCACGTTCCACGCCTTGATTGGACATGAAGGTGGCAAGGTAGGGAAGCAACAGCAGCAAGAAGAGAAAGAACATGCCGGAAAGGGGCGAAAGGTGCAGCTGGGCAAGATATAACCCGAGAACATGTGCACAGAGAAGGTTAGGGATACAGTAGGGACAGGAAATCCACATTCTGTGCATGAAGGCACAAAGAGTCCAGTGTCAAAATAGGCCAGAATGAGTCTACCCAGGGTAACCTACACCAATGCGAGTCCCAGTTTACACTGTTGCACTGTGTCTACACCCAGGGTTTGCACTCTGCAGCGATCCCACTGGGTAAACCCCAGGGCGGACAAGGCCTAAGCAAAAGGTGAAAGGAGAGAAGTTAAAAGGTCCCAACTCCACACAACAGTGTTCGGGGGCAGTGCTGCAGCTGCTGCTTTGCTCGGTTCTGCATTCCTATGAGCAACAAGCAACCAGGAAATACTTAGATTTTTTTTTTCTAGAGATCAACCTAATTTGCTAAACAAAGTAATTCCAACATATTTTTACTTTGCTTTTTACAACAATGTAAGCACTTTTATTGATTTAACTATCCACTGGAGAATTTATTGATGGGGGAGGGGGTGCCCTACAGCCCCACTCAAATTTGTAGCGGATCAACCTTACCCAGAAAGGGCTCTCTATTTTACTTGTGATGACATGTGGCATAGGTATATCAACAGCTGCAATGCAAGTTAGCCCTTTTGTTCTATATATAAGGACACTGGCTGCCAACACCATGGTCTTCAGCAGGAATCAAATCCCCTCCCTTTCCACACCAAGAGAACAGGCTTCTCCCTTGGAAAGCGAAAGGAGGGCTCCTTTCGCTTAAGTTGTAAGCTGTTAAAGTAACTTGGGCCAGACATTAAGGGCATGTCTGCACGTACAGCACTGGCGTGGTGCCTTCGTACCCATGCAGCGGCACTGCTGCAGGACATCTGGTGCAGACACTCTATGCTGCCGAGCGAGAGCTCTCCCATCGGCCTAGCACTGTGCACACAAGCACTTATGTCGCTCGGGATGGTTTATTAACACCCGGCATGACGTAAATTATGCCAACATTGGCTGAAGTGCAGACATAGCCTTAGAGGGAGACTCAAACATATTACACCAGCATGTTACGTGTACAGGACCCTGACAGCTAACGGTGCCCTGGTAAATACTCTCCCAGCTAGGATATGTGCATGCCTCAGCTGAGTCTCTGTTACACTTAAAAGACTTAATGGTGCTGGAAAGGAGGCAGGAGACTAAAGATGCAATAGACACTTATCTCCTGCTGCAAAGAAAGTATTCACTCGAAGTTATGCTATTTCTCTCCTTTTTCTCTTCCTGTCTCCGGTCACAACAACTCCCCCCTTGTGTTACCAGAACATTCTGGGTGGTGTCAGGGATCACAGGGTTGCAACCTTCCTGAGGAAATGCCACGGAGATGGTATCATACACGATTATTTGAGAATTGAGCACAGATATGACCACATTCTAGAGATAATTACCCACATGCACTAGAGGAACAAGCATATTTTTTTCTTCTACAATAGAAAGGCTTTCACCCCTAAATCTCTAGAGAATTTTCATCTCATAAGAAAGATTAATCAGCGATTGTAAAACACTTGTGGTACAAATTGAAAATGCCAAAACTTGCTAAAATGATATGGCTAAATAAAGAAATGGTATCTGAGTCACTTAGGGCAAACTGGTCCACTCTCACTAATTTGAGTGGTTGTCCGTTTTCTAATGTGTACGCTCACCCTCAGCTCCTGCCTCGCCTCAAAGTCTCTAGCTGTTTGAGCTCATGACTCTTCTCTACAAAACTTGCTTCTTCCAAAAAAAAGCACTACTGAAACAGTAGATATCTAATGCATTTTACAAACATGCTTAAGTACCATTGAAATGTTATGGCCAGTTCAGGTTATAAGCCAGTTTTAGCTAACTAGGGTGTTCTTGTCTACCTGAAATCCCTACCTAATCTGAAGCATGTTTTTTCAGATGTATGTGACATCCGCTGGCTTCTTCCACAATGGCTAGCAAAAGTATGTTATAATTTTGTTCAGCCATAAGAGTTTAAACCATACTTAAGTTTGCCTCTTAACGGTAGCTAGAAGTCCTGTGTAAATGCAGCCAGAACTATTTGCTTTCTCCACTAGCAAAAACATTACATCAAAGACAGTGCAGACCTATAAATGGTATCTGCTCTATTAATAATTATTTGTATTACCATACTGACTAAGAGCCCAACTCATGAAGCAGGACCCCATTGTGCCCGGTGCTGTATAAACAAAACAAAAAAAACCCCAAAAAGTCCCTGCCCCACGGGTCTTACAATCCAAGTACTTCATCGTTTCAAATATTTCAAAACGAAAGTGAAAACATAGAAATTTCAATGGGTTTTTTTTGGCAGTTATTGTTGTTTCTTTGCTTTTTATTTTTTCTTTCCTTTTTTAAGTCCATATATGGGAACAGTTACTTAACATGGAGGTGTGAACAATAATTTATAAATCACTGAGCTAGTTTCTAAGACTAGTATGAGAAGTACTCGCAGAAAAAGCTGATTAACCTCAGAACATATCCTTTGCTTGCTAAATATTTTCAGCATCAACAAGTGATCTGGGGACTCAAATTAAGATACATTGAGGGAGCTTGATTTTCAGAGGATAGGTACTAAGCATCCTCTGAAAAACCAAGCCCCACTGAAGTGTCTCTAGTTGGATACCCAAAGTTAAGGAACCCCAAATCACTAGTCACATTGATCGTCAATTCTTTGGGGGCAGGGACAGTCCTTTTGTTCTGTGTTTGCACAGAGACTACCATGATAGGGTCCTGATCCAGGCCTAGCTCTCTGAAGATACAAATAATACAGTAGTTTCAGTTTATTAGCAGCCCCTTCCCGTTGCCAGCAAAAAAAAGTTGCCATTATCCGGCAGTTCCTGATAAGCAGGAAGGCAGGTTTGTGACGCAGAAGCCAGGGAAGGAGGCAGTGGGGAGGGGGGCTGAAGTCCAGATGCCGGGGCTTTTACAGGGAGTGGGGGCGCTGGGGCGGCATTGTCTCTCTCCCTGAGCTTCTCTAAGAGTTGGGGCTCAGCACATCACAGAATTTCCTTCCCTGTGTGCAACCCCCAGGCAAGGCACAGCCTGAAGTGTACAGGGAGAGGTACCATGCAGCTCCTGCATCCAGGCTGCAGCCCCTTTCCTGCTACTGACCTGGCCAAAGCCTCCCCTCTCAGCCCCTTAACCTCCCGGGCGGTCCTTGTGAACAAGCAGGTTTTCAGGGCTGCAGTCCCAGAAGGAAGTTCTGGGTCGTGGCTTCCCTGTCTGCAGCCTCGCAAACCTGCCTGAAACTGGGGACTTCCTTTAAAAAATTTTTTAAAAAAGGTTCTAATAAGCAGCATGTCATTGTCGTTATCTAAATCCCATTAACACTGATATTAATGGGACAGGACTGGTTTCTGGGAATATGTTGGCATTAACTAGTTGCTAATATCAGGATTGTTATTAAGCTAAATCTACGATTATCTGACAATTTTGATCAGAGCACCCAAACACTGTGGGGTGATGAGCACTTTAGAAATGTAACAGAGAGAGAGCAAAAGGTTAAGTTTACAAACAGTACAAATGTTATCTCACCCAAAACAAGGTATATTTTATCTGGCACGAAGCGGTTGCAGTCCACGGAAGTAACAGTGCAGGGGAGGTTGGTGGGTAGGTGGCAAGAGTGTATAATGTTTTGTGAATTTTACTGAAAGCAAAGGAGCAATCACTCCAGCTTGAGGCACTCACAGTGCAGGCAGATGCTGTACAAACTTCTCTCACACAGTTCAGACCTGACCTGTAAACATCCCTCTCTTTTCCAGCTTAGAGCCTCTCCTAAACACAGACCACCACACATGCCAAAGCTGCTCAACTGTGCAGTGTTTGGGATGTGGGTAGTGCCCAGAGACAAGAAAGACCACCAGTAGTTATTTAAAGTCCCACCACAGAGTCAGCTGCAGAACTCTTGCTGTTTTGGTAACAATTATAGAGTAAAGAAAGGAACGATGATAATAAGATAAATAGATACATAAACCATTTGTAATGATGGGTTCCACAACAGACAATATCAAAGGCTAAAAATAAATACATAGGATTTACTCCTGCAACTGCACCGCTACTAGTTCATAAAGCATTCAAGCTCACCATACAGATTTTATCCAAACTTCATGTTTGAAAGGCTGAAACCTTTCAGTGATTTGTTTCCTATTTAGTCATATTTCAGTACAAAAAAAGTATCCTGCATTCTTCAAAGGCTAAACTAGTTCTGAAAGTACCCAGAACCACAGGGGTTCAAAACCTCATTAAGTTCTAGCAGCCCAGATGCAAGCTTGATATTCTGAACTGGGTAATCAAAAGATTCTGTGAATTGTCCGTTATTTCTCCTTGCACTTTGCACTATGTAAAAACACCCAAATTTCATATTTGCAACACTCCTAGAAAATCCATTAGGGGACAGTATTGGAACCACCCAATGCGTTAAACAGTAAGTAGGTGCTTTATGTTGCATTCATGTAGGTATCCCTACTTACACAACATTGGAAAAGCTGATCGCCAATCAAATATATTTACTTTATAAAAGAAACCTAAAAGTTCCACTTCTTAGAAAAAGGGTTAATCCCTCCCCCCACCACACACACACACACACACACACACACACTTATTCTCCTGAGCCTCACAGCTTTTATGAAAGGCTTCTAAGCTCTGTTGATCTTCAGCCCAGAGCCTAACGCAGTGTTGCCAAGAATTAACACTTTATTTAACGTACCTATTGTTCCAAGCCTCCAAAAGATTTAAGTTTATAAAGTACCTCTGCCCTTCCCCCCCAAAAATCAACTTCTGAGTTGTACTTTAATTCTTCTTCCCTCATAACACAGAGAACGTAGGTCAAGAATGTGCAGTGATCTAACCCCCTCAATAAAATTAAATGACAAAGCTCAGAGATTTAATACCCGATTTATTGTAGATATACCAGTCAGTATTAAATCCTTAGATACAGTTCTGATACTAAGTTTAAAATAATAAAGGGAGTTCAAGTTTTACTAGGTTTAGCAATTTTCTTTCTAAATAAACTATGTAGGAGTAAAAGCTGTTGATAAAAAGGAAAGAAAGGAGGAAAGAATACTCAAAGCCCAATGGGTGAAGTCTGAAATCTTGGCTCTATAGATGGGCTTTACTATCCTGCATGCAGCTTGTACAATGCGGTCAGAGGAGGGGCCAATAAAAGAAGAACACCAAATGAGAAGATCTGTAATATAAAACAATTAGGTACAATACTGAACGTTTTCCTATCTGGCCAGGGCGGAAGGGGAGAGAGAACGGTAACAGCTCATTAAAGCATGTTATATACAGTTGGTAACATCGTGACTCTTCCCTCACCTGCAACCCCATAAAGTCTTTTGAAAGAAGAATGAGCACTACTCAAGTACCTGTTGGTACAAGCTAAACAGAGGTGGAGATGTCAGTCGTGTGCAATGCCACCACCACCAGTGGTCTGCAGAACCCACATGAAGGCATGGCTAAATCAGCAGCATTTAGCTACAGCCAAATTAATGACATTGCCTTCTGCAAACAAGTCAAAAGAAACCAAGAAGAGCATGTTTGAAGCAGGAGGGAAAATATTACATACAACTGATTTTTAGATTTAAGAAAAATTAAAGAGGCTGCATGGGGCAATAAAACAGTCTGTTCAAAAAGCTACCAAGAGTTACTACCAGTTAAAATACTAAAGCTGTTTAGAGTTTCTGTAAGAGAAACTCATCATGGATTTTATAGTGACTTCAGTGTAGATTTTTCTCTTAGCTGAATTTAACTGTAGGGGGAAAATTGGGCCATGCTCAAAGAAATCAGTCATGGACCCATAGAGGGTGAGGGGGAGATAAGTAAATCCTTTGCTTTGCACATGTCCAGCAGTTATTTATCCCCTAGCTGTGGTCACGTGAATTGAGAAACAGTCTGCATACAGAACAAAAGGCCTTTGCTAGGAAGTCTACAAGGAGGCCTTTAAGAATTTCAGCACAGCATACAAGTATCTTTCCAATTAGTCTTTAAACTGTGACACCAAAATAAAAAACCTTCTATGCAACAACGTTACCCCTTCACCATTCAATACAAAGTGGCTTGACACATACCCCAACCTCTGAAAAAAGAATCTAAATTTAGATCCCATATCTAGTAACAAATGCAAAATTCTTTATTCATTTTGCTTAGTTAACACAGTGTAATGTAAGAGACAAAAAAAAAAAAAATCTCTCGTTCCCCCTACATTACCTTACCTTAAACAGCACCATAAGTCATTTTAATTCTCTGTTACAAAGGAAATATATCAGAGAAACCAAATTTATTCAACTTAGTTTGATGTTAATTAGAAATATGCTATAGAAAAAAACAAACATACATACATACCCTCTCACCTAAACTTCACATCTGAAAGGTCAATGTGTTGCATAGAGAGTTCTTGTGTATTGATAAATTCACCACCTGTATTATTTTCTCTCAAAAACTAACATACCACGAACAGGACTTCCTCCGCAGAACAATATGAAGTTGCATTGCAGAATGTTTTAAAGTGATTACTTCCCTCTCTCCTTCCACATCCCAAGAAATTGTGGGCTATCCAGGAGCCTGAACCTACAATCTTCACTCACATGGATAGCCTTTGTGTGATTTGACTAACTAACTGCTTCAATAAGGACTAAAAAAGAGTAAGGGTTTGCTAGACCAGGCCCTAAAAACAGAATATCAGTTCCTTTTATTAGCTAACTGTGCTGATTCCCTCACATCAGTTCTTTTTATTACTAGTCTGAACGCCATGTGGTAAACTCCGCACCGCCAAATACCTGTCAATTCATTCGTGTTGCCAGCTTCCATACTACAGAGGGCATGTCGACTCGTAAAACACTCAGCTGTGCAGCTGTCCCCGTGCAGCTGTAGCACTTCAGTGAAGATGCTACTATGATGACAGGGGGGCTTCTCCCATCAGTGTAGACAATCCGCCTCCAGAAGAGGCGGAAGCTATGTCGATGCAAGAAGCCCCCCGTCAACGTAGCGCTGTCTACATGGGGGGGGGGGGGCGGCAGTTAGGTCAGTATAACTGCGTCGCTCAGGGGTGTGGATTTTTCACACTCCTGAGCTACCTAGTTATACGAATGCATGGGTTCTCAAACTGGGGGTTGGGACCCCTCAGGGGGTCACGAGGTTATTACATGCGGGGTCACGAGCTGTCAGCCTCCACCCCAAATCCCACTTTGCCTCCAGCATTTATAATGGTGTTAAATATATAAAAAAGTGTTTTTAATGTATAAGCGGGGGGTCGCACTCAGAGGCTTGCTATGTGAAAGGGGTCACCAGTACAAAAGTCTGAGAACCCCTGTATGTAAGTTTATAGGGTAGGCCTGGCCTGAGACAATGACATCAAAAAAAGCTGTCTTCTGGGTAGTTTATATTATACAGCAATGTTCTGTGTATACGACATGAGCTGCCTCTGAAAAGTCATTCGTTCAGAAGTAAAGTCCTATCCTGAAAATTTTATCCTGACATCAAATCAGTATCCTGACCCTAAAATATTTTAAAAGCCACATACTAAGATTCAGTTTAACAGTGATTTTTTTAAATACATAAATTTACTACAACTTACATCTTACTGAACTGCTTTGACTTAAAAATTGCATTCCATATTTTACTTTGGATTATTTCACTCTAAAAACATCTGTTGGGAATTGATATCAATACACTACCAGACAAATCTCTATTAAGATCAAGAGAACAAAGTATTCCTAACAAAAAAAATGTTCAAGCAAAATGTTGGTTTCTGAGGTTGAAAAATGTTTAGCAGACTAAATATGTTTATACAGTACCTAGCACAACAGAGACTCGCTCTTGGCTGGCCTTTAGGCACTACCATAATAAACAGAATTAAGGTGCTTTTTTATTGCTGTTTTAATAGGAAAAATCTGCACAAACTTTTTTTTGGCAGTTCCAGGGAATGCCAAAAACATTTTTCACTCTTTCAGTTAGGCTCGTTCAAAGTCATGGACTGCATAAATCACATGGTTTCTGGTTTCCCCATTTGCTTAAATTTGCCAAACCTTCTCTATATGAAAAAGATAATTAGCAAAAGCACCCAGTCATTTCCATCCCTGCCTGATTTGGCGTGTGCACAAGTATACATTACGAAGTGCATCTGTCCCTTGTGCATGGGTCTGTCCATTCCCACTTCCTTGGTCTTCAAGCCAAAGTTGCCAACAATTGTTACAGTAGTTTCATGCAAAATTTTGAGCTAGGAGTGAATTTTGAAAGCCGATGTACAAATAAAACAAGATATTTATAAACCATTTAGATGAACATGTGTTACAGAGGCAAGTTCGCAAACTTTACCAGAACTATTGTCTGGTTTAAGAATTCCACCAAATCCTGACTTAGGCCCTGTCTACACTCGTAAGTTTCTGCGCAGTAAAGCAACTTTCTGCATTGTAACTCCAGAGGTGTAAACACTGCCAAGGCCACTGTGGATACTTCAGTGACTTGCATGCCAGTCGAGAGTGGACAGCACCAGGAGGAGAAATCTTGGATGAGGATGTGGAGGGGCAGGGAGACCCAGAGGCAGAGGATGACTTGGAGGTCAGAGATGCATGCAGCCAGGAGCTCTTCTCTACCCTGAAGGAGGCTAGCCAGGCACAGCTGTCGGATCTTGGCAAAGTGCAAACAGGACAGCAGGCCCCCGGCACGTGGATTTGATTTTGGGAATCGCTGAAGCAAGTTGTTGGGGGCAGGAGGGATTCAGAAAGCAGGCTTGTGTGTGCGTATGATGCTTGTACCACCACTGTCTAGTCTGAGCAATGGAACAGGCTGTTGATTGATTCCCTCACTTCACGGGAATCTGCCTCAGAGATCTCCAGGAAACTCTCGTGGAGATACTGGGCAATCCACTGCCACAGGTTCTTTGGCAGAGCTGCTTTGTTTCTTGCCCCATTAACGGTAACTTTCCCGTGCCACTGTGCCATCAAGGGGAATGGCTCCCAAGGCTGGTGCATTGTCTACGCTTTTCAGCGCTGAAACTTGCAGCGCTCAGGGGGGTGTTTTTTCACGCCACTGAGCGAGAAAGTTGCAGCTCTGTAAAGTGCCAGTGTAGACAAGCTCCTGGTCTCTTATTGCCTGTCTTTAAAATACCACAAAGAGGTGTTCTAATGACTGGCTAATGTTTGCATACTGCTCTGATGGTGTAAAGCACAATATTAAAATATTTGGTATTTTATTTTAAAAGCTACATAGATATCCAAAGTAAAATATACTGATCGTTCTGCACTTTTAGCAATCAGCAAGTCTTAAATCTTTGCAGATAATCCTCAAGGAAAGCTATGCTGCACAGTTATCCCCCAAACAATTAGGAAAAAAAAATGTAGCTAACTGAAAGGGGGTGGAAAACCACAGACAAATCTCTTTAAATAGAAACAGCAAATTCAAACTCCACCAGATGTATGGCACATTCCCTTCCCATATGATTAATAATCCATTACTGAGTACAGGAGTCAGATTGTGGTCTCAGTCACACTGATGAGCATATGAAGTAAAATACGCTAATGCCAATGGAGGTACTCCGGATTTACAATAATGTGACCAAGAATAGAGTCAGATCCATAGTATGTATCTACCCTCTGATCGCTTTGAGCAAGACTGACTTGAAAAAGCAAATTTTCTGGAAGGCCAGAAGAAAAGAGCATGTACATAATCACAGCTATATTTTGCAAAAATGTTGGGTTTCCAAGGAACGCCATAGTTAGAGAGATTCACATAACCACAGTAAACATTGTTGTTCTACCTTTTCTGTATACGGTTTAGAAAGTGAGGGACAGACAGAAGGTTAAAGAGCTATGCCGCTTAACACAAACTGAGGAGCTGAACATAACTTTCTATGTAACTGATTACACAGAGACTATCCCATTGTCTGTGCACCCTTAATTCAGACCTCTTTGTAGGTATTATAATACAGTCTTTAATTACATAATCACATACTACATTTTCCATGAGACTCCTGCCTCCTTCAGTGCATAGGATAGATGCACAAAGGGCAACTGTAAACCTGGCATTTCCTCACTTTTGAGTGCTTGACTTTGCAACATTAATGACTTGCTTTTTAAGTATTTTTGTTTCTAGGTGTGTGCATTATACACTAGGCAAGAAACCATGCAAGCACGGGAGAAACTAATCCCCATAGCAATGTCCCACCAATGTAACTCAATTATTGACTTCGACTGAGTTACACAGTGATGTAAATGAAAGTAAAATTAGACTCCACAATACTGAAGTAAGCAGGCATTTACCCTGGTGTTGCAGATACCTTAGAACTAACAGAGTATTAAATAGTTCACGCTAAAAATTAAGAGTTTTTTAAATGCTGGTAATGTAAACAGAATAATTATGTCCCTTTTTCATAGTAAGCATCAACTCCATTAAAATAATAAATGGATTAATAAAAGTGTTTGATACAAGAACTGAATGAGCCCCAGCCTTCCCAATTCAACAGCCAAAATACCAATGGTGGAGTTGAGACTTGTTCCCAAAGTTAAGTGCACTCCTGGAGATGAGGGTGGGCAGGACAGAAGGAAATCACTTTGGCCTTGTCTACATTGGGAATTTGCCCCAACTCCAGACACCAAGCTGCAACCAGTGCAAATTGCAAGTGTAGACAAGAAAAGCCACAATTTGCATTTATACCAATGCAGCTACAGTGGGTAGCTGGCTGAAAATATAAAACCAACTGATCGTAATGCCAAAACAGACGATACATTGAAGACAATACCAACTGTATTATTCATTTTCTTTTTAGTTCAATGAACAAATTAAGTTTTGAATTTCAAAGAAGCTGCTGCAGAACTTCCAGGGTGTGTAGGCAGAAACCTGAGGACCCCACTAAAAACTTGACATAGAGGTTGCCGCAGAACAGGCTACGCCTCAAATGCGGGAGGAAAAGGGGTCTGAAAGGAAGACAGGACCCAAATCTTACAGGGCATAGAAACGATCAGCATCATTTCCATCTTGCCTGGATTGAGTTTTAACCAGCTGGCTCTCTTCCAGGCCCCAAGCTCACACCACACAGCCCCCCCCGCAACACTCACCGCTCACCCACAACCCATCAGCAACTAACCCTCAGCCCCCCAACAACTACTCACAGGCCATTCCTGGCCACTCACCAGCTCCCCCACCGCCCTTCCCACTCAGTGCTCGACTCCTGCCATGGGCTAGGGTGGCTCCTCCCTACCCTGGACACCCAGCTCCACTCAATTCCATACCCGTCCCACAATCACATGGCCCTGTGCCACTCAGGTTTGGCCTGCCTTATCCTGTCATGACAGAGGGGCAAGCTGGGCCAAGTTTGAGCGAGTGGCATTGCAAATTGGCATACAGGGACACAATGCCACTTGTTTTTTTCCCATCCCGGTGGCCATGGGCCCCCCTGAGATGGGAGCTCTGTGCGGGTGCACTGAGTGCACACTGGTTAATCCGGGCCTGCTGAAGAGTGGTTTCAGAATAATTTCTGCTAACGACCCACCAGAGAGCCCTTGCAGCAGGACAGAAATCCTCTAGATCCTCACAGAGGAGAGAGCGGCACCATTGCCCACTCCACAGAACTCCTCAAAGGGTGCAGAATGCTCTAAAAGACTCCGTATGGACATGTGAAGAGGAGACTGGCCAATGAGACCAGAGCCACCTCTGTACCACATGCATGTCTAGAATCAGACTAAAAGAATCCTAGGGAATCTTAGGACTGCAAATAATACATTGGCTTTGCCACAGCCTTCTCAATAACTCTCCCACCGGCAAAGAGAAAGAGTCTCAGGCCTGGTCCACACTGAACATTTAGATCAACCTAGCTATGTCACTTGGGGTGTGAAAAATCCACACTCCCAAGCACCATAGTTAAAGCTGGCCTAACCTCTGGTGTAGATTCAGCCAGATCCATTTAGATGTCTAATCCTTTTTCTTTTTTGAATCCTGCTAAGGAGTAGGCCTTATTATTTGTATTACTGTACCACCTAGGAGTCCTACTCAGAGACCCAATAGTTTAGGCGCTGTACAAACACAGAACAAAAGGTAGGTCCTGCCCCAAAGATCTGACAGTAAGTCTGGGGTTTATAACTCAGTGTACTTCATAAAGGAAGACTGTCTACAACAGATAGTAAAATCCAACTGGGAAAGGGGATGAAGAAACCCTATTACCCATTCTACCAATACATTTGGAGAAGCAGAAATAAAGGGAGAAAATGAGCTTCTTGCCTCCTGAACTACACGTGAACAAGAAAGCAATCATTTGTAAAGACTCTCATATCTAGGTATGTGAATATGTTACTCGTGGCTATTACTATTTAACGGTTTATAATAACTTAAAATCTTAGGTCATCAGAGTTTGCCAGAGAAACTCATGAAATATCAAATTAACACAGAACAGAACTTTGTTCTACATCTGAGGACTCCTGTTGTGCCCACTGCACTGTGCTGGGCTACCCAGAAAGAACTCTCTCAATGTATTGATAGTAATCAGCATGGAAGTGAGACAGCATCCCTCACTCCCCATTGGCATTTCATTCTGTGTAACATTGACATGTTCTTCTGTGAGTAACTAGAAAGCATAAGGGAAGAATTATTACTTGCTCATTGACCAACGATAGGATTTAAAATAGAGGTCTCTGCTACTTTAGTTTAATCCCAAACTCAAAGAACCATTAACTATTAAAAAATAAGAGTAATGTAAGCACAGTGGCTCCTTTAAATCCCTAAAGGGATTTTCATAGAAGCTATACTCTCTCATTAGGAACCTAGATGCTAAAAACAACAGAACAATAAACTGCTCTGGGTTCCAATTCACTCCCAGGCAGCCGCTGATTTTAAAACATTCTCATGCTCGAGGAATCCAAACTGGTCTTTTTACTCTCCTAGCCTGGCAGACTCTGAAAAGAGGAGTAATTGACCAGGGTGTGGTTTTCCTATTTCCTCAACTCCAGTTGGGATGTTTCAATTTGCAGTCATCCCTGGTGCAGACCAATAACTTTCTCTCTTTTTAATTACACAGTGCGGATTATCTGTTCCCTACTGAACTCCTTAATTCCTCTTTGCTTTACCTCCCATCCCCCTACTTCAGTGATCACTTTTGCATTTCACAACAATTGCAAGATCCACAACACAAATCATCATCTCCAGAGTTGTAGACGCTTCAGCCTTTATTCTTTTTGGCTGTTTCAACTCTGAGAAAATCCACACCAGATATACACACATTAAAAAAAAACTGTCAAGAGATACCAGCACAAGCAAAGCAGTTTCATTCACAGAAAATGTACTCTTTTCTTAGGATCGCTTGGGCCATTTCCAACACAGGATTTCAATTTAATGTTTTTTATTTGTCTAATAAGGTAAATTTCTAGACTGAGGTAGAACTGGACTCAAACCACTAAAAGAGGGGGGGGGGAACACAACTGTTAAGATTCAACACTATAGAACAGGAACTGAAGAACAGAGTATGCTGATGCTCAGAGTCAGCAGGCAGCAATTTATGTTGCAGCTGAAAAGCATTTACTTGTCCTAGACATAGTATATATTGCTACGTAAAAGATGTTTGTTTGCTTAATGTGTCTTACCCAATTAAGTTTACTTAAGTTTAAGAACTCGAGAAAAGACTGAGGGAGTAATCTCTGACATGCCATACCTAGAGGTTCCAGACCTTTGTAACAACAGCACCTAAGTTCACATATTGCCATCTTACCGCATATTTACTTACAGAGAGAGAATTATATGCCTGACAAAATAAAAATGGGGGAACATTTCAAATACTAATATTTCAATACTTCTCTCCTCTCTCTCTCCGGCGCGAAAACTGAAAAAGGAAATACTGACAAAGGAAGCACTTTGATGCCAGGTCCTCAAGGGCTGAGTGTATTGTAGGTGAGTCACACTAAAACCCGATGGTGAAGGAGCATCCAGAATTGCTCTCTACTGGCCCCCTAAGGTAGCTGCATCCAGCCCACCTTCATGGGAGGGTTGCTGCAGCACTGAGCGTTTAGGAGGACTTTAAAAGCTGTGTTAGTGAAAAAAGGCCATGAAACAATCCAGGGTCCTCTGTCCTCTATTTCCCACCAAAAAGGAGGCCCCATACTGTTCACCGCCACCACTTGGTAGCACTGTAAATTATTACGAGGGTTTCAGAGAAGCAGCATGGTCTAGAGCAGTAGTTCTCAAACTTTTAGGGCTCAGGACCAACTCAGGTGGTTTAAGTCGGGTCCTGCCCCCCAGGGAGGGGAGGGTCCTGCCCAGCACTCGCCACACACAGGTGTAGCTCCCGTGCAGTGGCATTAGGCCTGGCTTTCCATTCTGGGCATTGCAACCTTCGAGGTTTCAGCACCGCTTAGGTTTGGCCCCGCCCCCCTGATTGCACCAAGGTTGTGAGACTGGAGTTGTGACCTGGCTCATGGGGTTGCAGTGCCACTCAGTCAAATTTGGACTACCAGGGCTCCCATCTTCATGACGGCTGGGTCAAACCTGAGTGGCACTGGGACCCCAGAGGTTACAGCTCCTGGAGCAAGGAAGCTGAGCCCAGCCAGTTCGGTGGGACAAGAGCCACCGCCTGACCCTTTGAAACATTCTGGCAACCCAATGTTGGGTCCCAACCCAGGGGTAGAGAAACCCTGCTCTAGTGGATTGAGGACCAAACTGGAAACCAGGAGCACTGAAATGCTAACCCTGGTTCTGCCAACGACTGAGCAAGCGGCCTTGAGCAAGTCACTAACCTTTCTGTGTCTTAATCTCCGTACATTCTCCCCCCAAACACTATCCTGCCACAATCTGGGAAACAACGGGACCAATTCCCTACCTCAATACCATGTGAGGATTAATGGTTTTACAGCTCTTTGGAAAACGTGAAGTGCTAAGCATAATCCAAAATAAATACATGCTAAGTACCATCTGAGTTTATAGCAGAGGCCTGGAAAGTCATGTGCCAGAGTTAATTAAAACACACACACACACACAGGGAAAACCATTCATGGAAGTTGTTGCCCCGAACTTTCCAACCAACGAGAGAGTTGGCAGAAAAAGAAAAAGAATGAATTTGGGAAAAGTTTCCATTGAGTTTGTTTCCTCTTCCCCTCCCCATTCATCAAACTTTCAAGCCATGCAGTGTGTTCCAACTAGTTCTAGTCATCCCAGTGCTGCCAACTAGGTCTTCTCTATCATAACCACATAAATTCAGTACTTGTCATCTAGGTCACTAAAAAGAAAACATTAGGTACAAAATGTCCAGCGTGTGCACACATTTTCCCGTCCAGGGCATTATAGTTTCTCTCTTCACACAGCATGTTAGGAGTAGATAAAATTTATTAGTATCCCGTGCTTTTATAATATTGGTTCCTACACTTCTTTCCTTGTGGACCACCTTCCCCCCACCCACCCTCAGCTCCAATGCCACATACTCTCTGCTGCAGCTATATTGGTTACTTGAAAGCTATAAAACCCTACTCCAGTATCATTAATTTTTGGAGAGTTAGTGTGCGGCAAGCCAGGTGTGAATCTACTGCACACTAACTTACTGTGCATTAACTGGCCGTGTGGACCCTGCTACCATACACTAGAAGTTCAGTAAGTCAAAGCATACAGGTGGTAGCAGGGTCCACACAGCAACTTAGTGTACAGCAAGCAAATGAGTTGTAGATTCACACCCTGGTTTGTCACACTGTAACTCACCATGTACACAAGCCCTGGGGCTTGGAAGAGAACTAGCAGGTTCCTTTTTTTCTTTTAAACTTGGTTAAATAGAAGGTTCATGGACAACATGTAAGGGTCTAACATGTTGTCCACGAACCTTCCATTTAACTTTAAACTGCAGGGGTGTGGCTATCTGAGGTGGTAGTATGACCCTGACAATTAGGAAAAAGAAAAGGAGGACTTGTGGCACCTTAGAGGTTAACAAATTTATTTGAGCATAAGCTTTCGTGAGCTACAGCTCACTTCATCGGATGCATTCCGTGGAAAATAAATTGGTTAGTCTCTAAGGTGCCACAAGTACTCCTTTTCTTTTTGCGAATACAGACTAACCGGCTGCTACTCTGAAACCTGATAATTAGGATTATCCCTCAGGCTACCAAGTGCCAGGTACATTTTTCAAATCCCTGCAGGAAATGATCCCTGTATTTAACAAACAATTAAAATAGACAAAGAATATATTTTCCATGTGCTGAAACACCGTAGGTTAATATATTGCCAGTGGATGAGAACAAGCAACATGCATCATTAAGTCAAAACAGCAATAACTGGCAAAATGTCTTTGTTTATTATACATGGTTTTGCTACATAAGGTTGAATTAAGCTTTCAAACGTCTAGAACAGGGACTCTCAAACTGTGGGTCGGGACCCCAAAGGGGTTGCGACCCTGTTTTAATGGGGTCGTCAGGGCTGGCGTTAGACTTACTGGGGTCCAGGGTGGAAGTCGAAGCCGCAGAGCTTCAGCCCTGAGTGGTAGGGCTCAGTTTACAGGCCCCCCTGCCCGGTGCTGAAGCCCTTAGGCTTCGGGTTTAGCTCCCCAGCCTGAGGCTGCTGGCTCAGGCTTCGGTCCCCACTTCTGGGTCATTTAGCAATTTTTGTTGTCAGAAGGGGGTCACGGTGCAATGAAGTTTGAGAACCACTGGTCTAGAACTCAACATTAATTCTTTACCACACCAAAAAAAGGCAACTTAACCAGAATGCCAGGCAGCCACTACTGTAATTGCTATATGCTTTGAAAAAAACCTTTATTAACAAAACCACACGCTCTGTTGAAATGAAGCAGAGGTTAAGAGCTTGCTTTTTTTTTTTTTTTTTAAAGTGTCCCACAAACAGAGATGGAGGAAGAATATCAGGAAAATGGTTTCCTCTACATTCTTTCTTTCTGCTCTCTTCCTCTGAGAAATACTTTTCTAAAACAGAATTAACACTTCACTTGGTTTGCACTGACTAGGTAAAGCAAAAAATACTTATCTGTTAAGATGCAATGTAGATAAGGCCCAAAGAGTGTGATTTAAGGGGTAGGCTTAGGGCTTGTCCATACATTGAAGTTTCTATACTTCAGTCAGGCGCGTTCTCTTTCTTATAACGTATATCACTGCAGCCCTCCCAGTGTGGATGCAGTTACACTGGTATAAAGAACACCTTATACCAGTATAACTAAGGCGGTTAGAAATTTGTGGGTTTTTTTCGTTCAAAAGTTTCAGCCATGGCTTATTAAAGTTGCGGTTCAAGGCATGCAGCCTACTAGGACAGCATCACAGAAGAGACGCTGTGTGTCCCGTTTGGCTCTTGAAGGCAGAGGAGCAGCCAGGCCAAATTTTAGTAGCATTGAGACCCTGTGCACCAGGTCACAATGCCACTCACTTAAATTTGGCCTGACTGCCCCTCCAACTTTGAAGCCACTAATATAGTTGAGGTTTCTGCAACAAAATCATAGCCTGCAATTTTCTTACATCCCGAAGTATAAATATGGGAATAAGCTATACCAGCACAGAAGAGCTTGCATCGGGTGTAACTAAATCAGCACTAAGCAAGGTCGGACTGCTTTAAACTATACTTGTATAGTTAAAGCGGTACAGTTTTCTAGTATAGACTAGCCTTAGTTTTGCATTCTGACAGGTGAAGGTTGAGAAAGCCTGCTTCTTTCTAACTGCTTTTAGCAGACCTATAAACAGTGTTGTATGCAGTGTTGTTGCAGCCATGCTGTCTAAGGATATCAGAGAGACAAGGTAGGGGAGGTAATATCTTTTACTGGACCAACTTCTGTTGGGGAGAGAGACAAGCTTTTGAAGCTGGTCGAATAAAAGATATTACCCCATCCACCTGGTCTCATACAAACAGTGTAATAGCCACATACATGCATGCACTGAGGAGTGGGATACCCCACAAATTTATGTCCCACTAATCAATCCAAAGAAAATCTCTTTCTTGACTTCTAATACCATCAAACCCCCCTCCCCCCCCTCTCTATATATTTTACACTTACTTCTTCTATGGAACTTTGTAGACTTTTTCAATCTAATGGGAATTCAGCACTAGGTCATATTACATGTAAAAACAAACATTGAGAGCTCTCAATTTTGGACCAGAACATTTGATTCTCCCTCTTTCACTTCCCGAACAATATACATATGCAGCCTTTAGCCAGTGGGAACACCCATCAATAACTGAAACCAAGAATCAAATTATTTCAGTTTCAACCTACATATGACTAATCAATCCAGATATCCTGCTCTCAAGTACCAGTGTTCTTGTCTGCACTTGTATACAGGAACTGAAGGGCAAAATCTTAACCAACAAAGACTCAATTCATTTAGTATATTATAGGGCTGTCAAGCGATTACAAAAATTAATTACAATTAATCATGCTGTTAAACAATAATAGAATACCATTTATTTCAATATTTTTGGATGTTTTCTACATTTTCAAATATATTGATTTCAGTTACAACACAATACAAAGTGTACAGTGCTCACTTCATATTTATTTTTATTACAAATATTTGCACTGTAAAAACACAAAATAGTATTTCAATTCACCTAATACAAATACTATAGTGCAATCTCTTTATCATGAAAGTAGAACTTACAAATATAGAATTATGTACAAAAGAACTGCATTCAAAAATAAAACAATGTAAAACTTTAGAGCCTACAAGTCCACCCAGACCTACTTCTCGTTCAGCTAGTCACTCACACAAATAAGTTTGTTTACATTTGCAGGAGATAATGCTGCCCACTTCTTGTTTACAATGTCACCTGAAAGTGAGAACAGGCATTCGCATGGCCCTGTTGTAGCCAGCATCACAAGATATTTACGTGCTAGATGCGCTAAAAATTCATATGTCCCTTAACCACCATTCCAGAGGACATGCTTCCATGCTCATGATGGATTCTGCTCAATAACGATCCAAAGCAGTGCGGATCGACACATATTCATTTTCATCATCTGAGTCAGATCCCACCAGCAGAAGGCTGATTTTCTTTTTTTGGTGGTTCGGGTTCTGTAGTTTCTGCATTTGGAGTGTTGCTCTTTTAAGACTTCTGAAAGCATGCTCTACACCTCGCCCCTCTCAAATTTTGGAAGGCACTTCAGATTCTTAAACCTTGGGTTGAGTGCTGTAGCTATCTTTAGAAATCTGATATTGGAACCTTCTTTGTGTTTTGTCAAATCTGCAATGGAAGTATTCTTAAATCAAACAATAGATGCTGCGTCGTCATCCAGAACACAAAATATGGCAGAATACAGGTAAAACCATGGAACTGGAGACATACAATTCTCCTCCAAGAAGTTTAATCACCAATTTAATTAAAGCTTTTTTTCTAACATGATCATCAGCATGGAAGTATGTCCTCTGGAATGGTGGTCAAAGCACAAAGAGGCATATGAATGTTCAGCATATCTGGCAAGTAAATACTTTGCAATGCCGGCGACACAAGTGCCATGCCAATGGCTGTTCTCACTTTCAGGTGACATTGTAAAGAAGAAGCAGACAGCATTATCTCCCGTAAATGTAAACAAACTTGTTTCTCTTAGTGACTGGCTGAACAAGTAGGACTGAGTGGACTTGTAGGCACTAAAGTTTCATATTGTTTTGTTATGGAGTGCAGTTACATAACAAACAAAAAAAATCTATATTTGTAAGTTGCACTTTTATGATAAAGAGATTGCACTATAGTATTAGTATGAGGAGAATTGAAAAATACTTTTTTTTGTCTCATTTTCACAGTGCAAATATTTGTAATCAAAAGTAATATAAAGTGAGTACTGTACCCTTTGTATTCTGTGTTGTAACTGAAATCAATATATTTGAAAATGTAGGAAACCATCCAAAGTATTTAATAAATTTCAATTGGTATTCTATTGTTTAACAGCGTAATTAAAACTGTTATCAATAGCAATTTTTTTAATCATGATCAATCTTTTTGAGTTAATCATGTGAGTTAACTATGATTAATCGACAGCCCTAGTATATCATTTTATATACTAAGAACAAATGTTGTTTCTCAAATGCTAGGTAAGGATCAGTAAATCCCTCAGAATTATGATTCTTTTCCTTCCTCTCAGCTAAGATTTGAGTGCTGGGCAACCCCTTCTTCTCTGCCTTGGAAGGAATGCAACTTCCTGTGGCTGGCCCACGAGCATTTTACATATTCTTAGGCAATAAATTTAAATCTCGATTCCCTGTTCCTCAAAGAGCCATTTTAAGTGGACCATGTCCCTACTGAAGACAATTTTAACTGCCACCTTAGCCTCTCCACACAGGCTGAGAAGACAGAGACAAAAGGCATGGCTACACTTGCAGATGTAGAGCGCTTTAAGTTAAACCAGCCTTTGGAGAGTGCAGTAGGGAAAGCGCTGCAGTCTGTCCACACTGACAGCTTCAAGCACACTGGCGTGGCCACATTTGCGGCACTTGCAGCGGCATTGGGAGCGGTGCATTGTGGGCCGCTATCCCAGCATGCAAGTGACTGCAATGTGCTTTTCAAATGGGGGGGTGGGATGGAGTGGAGTGTGAAAGGGAGCGTGTTGTGTGTATGTGGGGGAAGAGAGAGTGGATTTGGGGGGGGGGAGGGGGAGAGCATGTCAGCATGCTTTCTTGTAAGTTCAGACAGCAGGAGACCCCCGGCCTCTCTCTCTCTCTCACACACAGCATTCCACACTAATGGCTTGCTGTGTCTCGGCGCAGATAACAGCCGGCTGTCAGAAACAGAGCTTTCAAAGGGCATATCTGCATTCCTGCAGCAATTCAAAAACAATGACAAGAGTGGCCACTTGACTTAAGGGGATTATGGGACGTATCCAGAGGCTGATCAGAGCGCAGTAAAGCAACACCTCGTTCACACTGGCACCGCGGAGCTCCAGCGGGAGCGCAGCAAACGTTATTCCACTCGCCGAGGTGGAGTACCAGCAGCGCTGTAGCCGCAGAGTCAGAGCGCTCTATATGCCTTGCCAGCGTGGACGGGTAGTGAGCTAGTGCGCCCAGGGCTCCTTTATTGCGCTGTAACTCACAAGTCTAGCCAAGCCCAAAGACATATTACATTTTAATCCGTTCTTAAACATATGGAATGAACAAGGAACCTAAAGCAAAACAAGAAGTCTAAACAAGGACTTCGCTCTTATTTTACTTAGCACCGGACAACTTCACATTCTCAAAACATATCCATTGTTTCCTTTCAATTCACTAGCACTGGAAAACTTAAGACTGATCTTCTACATTAAATTTAGCATTCTAAGAACTGTTTTGTCCTCTTAGGATTCTTATAAAATATCTTGCATCCATGCACAGAAGTGCCTTAAACATGTCATGCCAAATTCTACTCAGATTAGTCTTGCTTAGCAAGTCTCAACGTAATTTCAGTCTGCACTGCTTCAGAGTCAATGCAGACAGAGGTCACTGGCATAGCACAAACAGTACAAAGAGTCCTCCCCCACTGCAATCCCATAGTGCACCAGTGGCTTTTCAAAATCTCCCAGAATCCACTGCTTCCAGGAGATGTGGGAAAGATACCCAGAAGTAACACAATTGAAGGGGTTTGGAACGGCACTGCTGTTGACACAGGACAAAAAATTTCATAGTTCACAATACAGCTGATGTGGGCACACAGAATTGCTTGTGCTTAAACAGGTTCCATCCTATGGGTATAATTAGGAATGGTTAGTTTCTCTAGGTTTTGGTAAATTAACATTTTTTTTCCAGCGTAAACTCAAATCTACAATAATTCTTTTTCTACTCAACAGGAGATGAGACAAAAATCTTTCCTTTCTAAAGGCAGCCTCTAGCACTCTACCAGGTTAACTTCCCCTTTATTTCTTTACAAATTTAATATATTCCACATTAGTAGATCATGATTCACCTATGACCAGACAGCTGATATCCTGATTTAATTGTTTAAAGAGATGTCAATAATGAGCAAGGATTTTCCTTATTGAGACTCATCCTGTTTTTAGCAATGTTGTCCTTGTGGTTGGTATCAGAAAAGAGAGACTTGTTTCTCCCCCCCCCCAACCCCTTGTAGTCGTTATAGATTAACCACTGCATCAGTCTGCAGGAAAACAAAGCAGCTTAGCAAACACTTTAACTCAGTCTTCCGTCTGTCATTGTTTCTGACCATGGATTTAGCTAAAGAGATCAGACTCAGCAGACTTTTAAGTATTCACACACCTGTTTACCCAAAAGAACATTACAAGGTTATTATTGTACCAGAGAAAATAGCAAACCTAATCTAACACTACGTGGCTAGCATGCTTTTTGCCCTTACTTACATTTTAATACAAGCTGCAGTTAAAAGACAAAGAAAACTTTTTATTTTGGTTTGGGTTTTGTCTAAGTAGAATGCTGATTCACAGCTTTGATTTCCATTATAACACAAGCAGTTTTGAACTCAGTACCTTCTAGAACTGTAGTCCCTGGTATTCTCTTTAGCCTTTTTACACTAGCAAGCTTCATAGCTCTAATTCACCACTGGTGCACCTCAACCAGCGAGAGCTATCACGGAAGCTGAAGTATAGACATGGCTCAGGGTTTGTTTGGGTTTTTTAGACAGCCATGATTTCTGAACCCCATCTTCATTACAGAATCCAAATTTGCTACCAATGCTAGAACTGAACAGATGGCAAATTACAAATACTGAGCTTGCTAGTGAAGGTTCAACTTCTACCATATTAACCCTTTCAAATATTTTAGAACTATTTGTGTGTTCAAAGGATTGACTATTCATTTGAGTGCTATGTCTTCATTTTGGTTTTAAAATAATGGGATATGTCTGGCAATCCTTTACCATAATTGCCATGAACCAGACAGACTGAAAGGGCACAAGACATCAAGGGCACCCCTGAATCTCAGACAGAAAGTCCTACATTCAAACAACGCACCAGCGGAGACAGAATTAGATACTAAGCACTGGCTTGAAAAATACGCAGGGCAGCTCTTTGACGAAGGGATGTCTTTTTGTTCTGTGTTTGTACGGCGCCCTACATAACGGCGTGCTGATCCATGACTGGGGCTCCTTGGTGACACAGTAATACAAATAATTCACCACCACCACCACTTTCCACTAAAGCGTCACCCTGAATCATATCAAAAGAGCTTTCTGCCGTGGTAGAATCCATTTTGGGTACTGCACTCCTTGACCAAAACCTTCTTCAACACAGTTTTATTTACCAAGACAGTGATTTCAGATGCCCCCAAACTTCTAGAGCTAGCTGAAAATCTTAAGGGGGTCATCCCCCCCTCCTCTTTTTTTGGGGCGGGGGGGGTTAGAAATGTGTCCCTCTTTTACCTGCATTGCTCCTTGGGTTGCACACATTGTTTGCAGCCCTCTTAGCACTTATTGACCTGGGAATTAACCAAAGACATTAAACCTGCCCTCATGCGTCAGCTCTATACAATGCCAGCAGCCTGCCAGGAAGGTTAAGGGAAGAAGCACAAAAATTATTTTAAAACATTATTGCTTGTTACCACCATTCTACAGGCTTCATTATATTTATTAGAGTATTGTACTGCACACTGCAAATATTACTGAAACTGGACTATCCAGTTTAGGAAGGGAAAACGAGAGGTGAGGGAAATGTTCTAAGAATCAGCAGTCGCATTTTCAAGTAGCTAGTGAACCAAGGGGAACTCACTATTTCCCCACAGTTAGTTTCCAGTGGTCAGTCCTACCACCTCAGTCTACAAGTGAACTAGACCTCATAAGTGAAGCACAGATAGGTCTGGTCACTGCACGGATCAGAAACTTCTAAAGAGCACTCAGATGTTGTAGGAAGTGATGTTGATAGTAACTCTTACAACTTGATCTGTACTGAATCTATGCTCCAGCATAGTGTTAGGGGGCACTGTGGTGTTGGAAGTACCTTAAACCAAATGCAAAGTCTACTAAATGCTCCGAGACCTCTTGCCTTGTACTTTTTGTGAGAATAGGAGAATTTTAATCTGAATGTCTTGGCCAAATTAATACTTGTATAATAATTCCACTGTACCTAAAAAGTGTCCCTTGGAGTTTCATGTGGAGAAACTATTCACCTCTTTAAACTGTGGTGTCACATTGCTATCACAGAATTCTGTTCTATTTAGCTACTTAGGGCACAGTGGTTCTCAAACTGTGGGTCGGGACCCCGAAGTGGGTCGCAGCCCCATTTTAATGGGGTCGCCAGGGCTGGCTTAGACATGCTGGTGCCTAGGGCTGAAACCCGAGCTCCGCCACCCAAAGCTGAAGCCTGAGGGTTCAGCCCCGCATGTTGGGACACAGGTTACAGGGCCCCCTGCCTTTAGCTGAAGCCCTTCAGCTTTGCTGGCCTCCCCTCCCCGGGGCAGTGGAGCTTGAGCGGGCTCAGGCTTCGGTCCCCACTCCTGGGATCGTGTAGTAATTTTTATTGTCAGAAGGGGGTCGCAGTGCAGCGAAGTTTGAGAACCCCTGTTATAGCACACCCATCACCACCTGAACGCACATTCCACAGACTGCACTCCACAGGAGAGATGGGTGCATCTGAATGGTGGGGAAATGCTGAAGTGCTCCCCTGACCCGCCCCCCCCCACTGAACCCTCACACACACACACACACACACACGCACGGTCTGCCATGCTGTGACAAACAAGTGTAATTATTTGAGCCATTTTGTTAATATTTCTTATCTGTCCTGTATTTCCATACAGGCAGGGCCCATCAAGGGGAGCTAAGTGAAACAAGTAGGGACATGCCCAGATTTCATGTCTGCTAGAGCTATCAGAACCACACATGACATGGTGAGCTAAAAGTTTAAACCACAGACTAATGGGCAAATAGAGGGAGGCAGAGCCACAGCTAACAGCAGGGAAGAATGCAACTACCAGTTTGGAGTCTTTGTAACTCAGGTTTTCCATCCTGCATAGTGCAGCTTCCAGTCACTGCATCCATGCAAGATGCAGAGTAAACACTTGTTCTTTATTTTGTTTTTTTTTTCTCCCCTTCCCTAATTAATAGGTTGTTTAAATGTGTCTGTAATTTGGATTTGTCTGTTGATTGGAGGATTACAGCTGCTTTCCACATTCCCCTGGGAAGAACTCAAGATCCTCTTCCCTCAAGGGAAGAAGAAGAATCACAAGAGGTTAACTATCCTGCAGGGAACTAGGTCAGGAAAAAGGGTCTTCCTTCTCTATATAGGTACTACCACAGGCCGTGTGGAAGGCAAGGGATTCCAGGAATCGTAAAAGTGATCCTTCCAACTTCAGGAGCATAGTAATGTACTGCTACAAGTGTGCAATACAATAAGAAGAATGACTTTCATTTAAAACCATAAGATCTTATTTAATAAAAGAGTACTGTGCTTTTGGGAGTTGCAACAGCACTCACTAGTATAAAACCTTCTCCCTGGTGGGAGCATACAAGAAATGGACCTGGAATTTGGGAGGAGGAAAGAAACAAACATACATTTAAAAAAAAAAAAAAAACACTCAATGTAAATATGTCTTCTATGAAAGGTTTTCAGATTATACAGGCGAGTATTGTGAAGGCTACAATAAGGATCCTTACAAAGAAAACAAGGGAAGGATTTTGTTTATGCTGACAGTGCAAATTGAGCAGACCAAAACCTATCTTCAAATATTTATTTTCACATTGTGAATGTCAACATTTTTTTCTGCCTTCATAACAAGTGGGTAATGTTCAGTAACTGCAGACAACCAAGGTCAAAAACATCCCTTCAAGGTTTCATTTGGCTAGATAGTATTAAAGGACCGATTTGGCCATGGTTTGAGATCCATAATAAAGTGGGAGACTGAAGAATTCAGAGGGGCAAGGGGGGGTATCAGGCAGGTTATTCATGTTTTAAGTTATAAAGGGTGAAAGATTAATTGTTAAGATAATAAGCAGAATTTCAGCCAACAGATCCACTAGTACTTGTTCAGCAGGGTTCTCCACCCCCCCTGCAATGCCCTGACTTCAGAGCCTGCCCCTCTAAGTTTTGTGTATTAAAATGATAAAAAATCCAAACTATTTAAACTGTACTTTTCATAGTACAATTTCTTTCATGCTGGGGGTCACACATGAGCTCAATTATTACCATTATTTCAAGACTTTGCAGGAGAAGGGGCGGTGAGTGGAACAGACTTCTATAGCATTTTGCGACTGATCAGTTGCAAGGAAAACAAAAGAGTCATCTAAAGAATATGGACTGTTAATACAACAATTTCAGTACATTGCTTGTGGGTCTATACACAAATGAGATGGACTTTCTTACAAGCCTCCAAGTATTTCAAATGCTATATTAAACCATTATCTCAGACAGCAAATGATTTCAGCGCAGGGGATCCACTTTACAACTTGGAAGGACAATGACAACCTTCTAGGATCCTGAGAACTGCATCTATTTTGTATAATAATTTACATTGGCTGTAATTGTATTTTTAAAAGGCACCCAAATACAGAAAATGCCAGACAACCCTGTGTTTTCTTTTACTGGAACTTTCTGTGATAAAGTGGTTGGCAGAGTTCATGAGCCATGAAAACCTGCAGTCTATCAGCTTTGTCTTTCACCCTCCAGCTAAACAGACACTTTTACAGAAAACATGAAGCTTTTAAAAAAAAAAAAAAAAAGTAAAGCCCAGGTGTTCACAAAACCATTACAAAAACTTAAATGAAGGTTCTAGACTTTTTGGTCTCCGTAAGTGACACCTCCATGTTTAAAGGAAAACCGCAGAACAGAATGAGCCATTAGAGACCAGATTTTAGGATTCCATGAGCCACAATTGGCCCACAAGTTGCACTTTGATTTGCATAAAGTTGTGCAATTGTGAAACTAACAATGTTGGATCAGGGATTGGCTTGCAAAAATAAGTTATTTTGGAGAAGAGAAGTAGAGATTCAGGGCAAACATTTTTTATTTTATGATATTCAAGTTCTTATATTGCACCTGATAGGACAGACATTAATGAACCTCCAGGCTCCAAGCCTGCAACTGAAGTTTGGCCTAAAAGCCCATTTAAACCAGCCAAGGCAACCTTTGTCTTTCATGGCTTAAGGACAAAATTTTCACCATTCTGCTTTTCTGCGAGCCTCTAGGTTCTTTTGCAATGCACTTTTGAGAACTTTATGATGTTCATTTAAATACACATTGGTGCATTCTGGAAAGCAGAAACATCACAGCTATGTGCATTCCTACTGGTCCACTGTAATACAGTGGAGAATTAAGAGTTTGGGGGATTGCCTGGTTAAAAAAAAAAAAAACTTAGTAAAAAATTTTACACAGACACTCTTTACAGCTGTCTGTGTTACTAAATGTGAAAGATGCAGTTAAAAGGTAATAAGGATGATACTGAAGAGTAACCAGAAACTCAGACTTTGTTTCCATCTCCTTCATCTGAGTCACCTGTCTGACACAAAGTGCAGGATCATCGCCTCAAGCAAACAGAGCATGACATGGAAAGGAAAAAGGGTGCGTTTCAGGGATTTTTTCGTTTTAACTGTGTTAATCATCATGTTTATGAAGGGTAGTCACCCCACCTACAGAGAGGAGCAGTGCTGGCTTTTCTCCAAGTATTACTATCAAACACTCTACCTGCCATTATTCTCTGAGCCGTCATACAAAAGAGCATTTAGTAAGTCAAAAGAAGGAGGTTGCAGAGTTAACTAAATCCAAATTTATGTAGTTTAGAGAATAATCAACATGTACAAAAATTAATTCACGTCAGACACAAATTAAGAGAGATGTATTACAGCATTTGGCTCTTGAATTTGGTTTCAGAATATTAGAGACACCCTGGGAGTAAGTCACATATATGCAGTGTCAGAAATATCAGAGTAGTAATACTTAGCTGAAAGTTTTACACTTAGTTACTTTTATTATTGTGCTCTCAAAATGTTGTTCCTCTCCGCTGGTACTGTATTTACTTAAAAGAAGAAATCAGAGCCTGGTCAAAACTAAACAAGGCAAAAATCAGGCTGAAGGTGCACAAAGCTAACTAAATATAGAGTCAAGTATCAGTCAATCAGAAACCTTTATTTTAGAGGAACACAAAGGATGAATCTATGAGAACGTAAACAATGCACTTGCACTTCACAAGAAGGGGACACTTCCAAACATCACAAAGATGAAAACGAAAGCCACAACATAATGATAAGGGTAAAGTTTAATTATTTTAACTACATGGTACATCACAGTTAGTTGTTAGCTCAGGTTTCTCCCCACACCAGTCTATGGATGGATCTTCACATCAGCATGAACTCAGATGATTTGCAGCCACATAAAAGCACCCAGGCTGGCCTAGCTCAGGCGTGAGCAACCATACTGCAAAGCCACACACGAGCGTAGTGTCCACTTGGCTGCATCCACACTGGCACTGTACTCATTTGAGTGAGGCACTGGGACCGCTGGGGCCATATCCTATGGTTCTTAGCACTGCAGTACGATTCTTCCCCAGTGAATTGTGGGAGAACTGCTGGGCACACAGGGGAACAGTGGGAGGACACTGCAGGACTACCAGCACTTGAGTGGCTTAGCTTCCACACTGCCAAGTGGTCAGGTTACGTGAGCTGTAGCCTTTACCTCAGAACAGGCCAGCCCGTTCAAGTCAGAGTCTCGTGTGTGGACGGCAGCCAAGACAGGGGCAACGCTGAAGAAAAAGCCTGAATTCTATGCTTATGAAGAATTGCAGTAGATACTTAACTACGAACACTAAGGAAAGGTAATGCCAAATCATTTAGATTGCCCAAATCATGGTCCCCTCTCACCCTCACACACAGCCTTTGACAGAGATGCCGGTCCTGAAAGTACTTTACTTTTCTCCATCCGTGTATTCCGTTCCCTGAAATTCTATGCACACTTACAACTTGGTCCTAAGAAGATCCAAGAATCAAGCTTAGAGGAAAAAATATATTAAGACACTTTCCCAGATTGCTCCAGTACCCTTACAGCATTTTAAAACCACTCAGAAAGGAACCTGCCCTGCAGTTCAGTTTGGTGGGAGGAAGCAATAGATATTAAAGTCCTACATTTTAAATCATGCTGTTCTGCTTGAACCTAAAGATTACTCATCACCACAGTACAAGGAATTGGAATATGTATTTTCCTGCATATGCTTGTCTACAATTTCTCCTCCAGCCTTCAGCCACACCCACGTGACTGGTTCTCAGTTGCACACCTAAGGGACGCTAACTTCTCAAAGGCAGACAGTAAACACAAACACAAAGAGTGTTCCCACTTCAAGCAAACAAGAGGGACATGAAAGAAAAACACAAACTCAGGGAAATGTTATAAAGAAAGGCTGTAAAACTTACTACAGCACCCGGGTAAAGCTAAAATATACACCAGTTACTGATGCAAGTTTGATATGCTAATTTACTCTCCCATTGAGAAAAAGAAATGGGCACTTGGTATTGCATTCACTGCCACATATACTACCTCATGGATAGAGTAAGGGGAGGGGGGCAGGGAAGAGACACTGACAGAGATTTTCTGTTAATAATGTTTTGAAAAACAATTAAAAACAAACAGATTGTAGAGCTCTGCTAGGGTCCAACATGGTCCACATCATTTATGCTCCTTTTCCCTCTTTTCACATATGCACTGGAGATGCTCTAGGTACTGTACTTGTTTAATGTTTTCTGTGGTAAATCTGAAAGGTTCTCACAATCATATTTTCTGCATGCATTTTACTAGCATGGTTTGTACAGCAAACAACTTAACAGATACAACATAAAATACAACTTAAAAGTGATGATGTTCAACTGTGGAATATTTACAAACAGTGCAATGGGGAGGGGGCAGCACACTCTCACTTCTGGTCACAGGCATGCGTGCTGGAGTGCCATGGGAGAAAGGCCTCTCCTGCATTAGAGGGCTTGAATGAGCTTTCAAGAGCTCACAGCGTTGCGGGGAGAGAGGCACCAAGAGCTATCACAAGAGATCAGGTAGTTGCAGGCGTTCCTGGTTAACAAGGCAATAACCATATATTGGGCTGGGCTGAACAGACATTCTGAGGACGGAGCCTATGCGTCTATCTGTCCAGCATGCAGCTGTAACTTCAGGGTCATCCATGTAATAACTTCCCCCCTACTGGCCCTTCCTCCAAGAGGTCTTTCCCAAAAGTACATGGTGTGCCCAGCTGGCGGGAAGCTGGTGCAAAGGACTAGCTGGGCTGAGGGGCTTAGATGAGTAGTAGTGCAAGTCTCCCCCATGCTGCCCTGCTACTGTAGCAGGATTGAAGGGAGTTTCATCTTCCTACGTGGGATTGGGAGGGTGGCTCAGCTTTCAAAAGTTTGGAAACCTTGTTCTCTCAATGCCCTGCTGCTTGGCCACCCCTACAAATAAGTCATTTTAATTTATAAACGGGCTCCTTCTTCTCCCTCAACCCTTGCCCTTAAAAGGGAATATTTTCCCTTCCCGATTAATTTTAAAGCTTAGTACTGAGAAGGCAGGTGAGAAGCAGGAAAGTGGACAGTTGGGCCATGTCTGCACTACTAGCCTTTGCTGGCATAGAAAAACTGATATACTATACTGCAGAGGTGGGCAAACTACAGCCTGCGGGACATTCCTGCCCGGCCCCTGAGCTCCTGGCCCCAGAGGCTCGCCCCCCAGCCCCTCTCCTGCTGCCCCCTCTCCCCTGCAGCCTCAGGGCGCTGCACCCTGGGGGGGGGGGGCAGTCAGGAAGGAGAGGAGGTGGTTGCAGGGGGCAGTCAGGGGTGGGGGATCCAGGGGTGGTGGATGGGGTAGGAGTCCCAGGGGAGCCGTCAGGGCAAGAAGCGGGGGGGGGGAAATAGGAGCCACAGACCGGGCCACGCCTGGCTGTTTTGGGAGACACAGCCTCCCCTAACCGACCCTCCATACCATTTCGGAAACCCAATGTGGCCCTCAGGCCAAAAAGTTTGCCCGCCCCTGCTGTACTGGCAAAGCATTCCTAGTGTGGACGCAGCTAGACAGGCAAAACTGTGCTTTTGCTGGTACAGCATATTCAAGCCTCCCTCCCACCTTTAAGCAAAACAAACTACACCAGAAAACGTGCAGTTTTGCCAGTCAAACTGCATCTACATTTGGGACTTTTGCAAGCACACCTACGTCAGTCAGAGAGCATCACATCTCTTCACACCACTGGCACAGCTACCCCGGCAGAAGTTGGTAGCATAGACCTGGCCTTGGACCCCCTGCCCACAAGCCCCATCCCTAAGGCAGTGGGAAGCTGTGGGGAAGGGAGAAAAGGAAACTTCTAAACAAAGCACAATTTAGAGCATAGACTGGGTCAAAGCAAGTGTTGACAAAATCTAAAGCCAACAGAAACATTTCCATGAATTTCTTCCAAGAGTTCCAGGGTAAACGTTGTTTGCTACTGAACACTGCAGCATCGCAGACCCTTGAAGTGAAACTATTAACAGAAGTGAAACGCACTTCATTTAACGATTATATTTGAATATTTATTGTATTCCAGTCCTCCTCCCCCTGGTTTATGTATTCTACTTCGGCTGAAAGTTCTTCAAGGCAAGACATGTCTTCTTAAGTTTATGTGAAACACCCAACACATTTTTTAGAGCCAGCGTAATAAAAGTAATGCATTTATTTTTTGCAGTCTAAGCAAAAATAAATGAGAAGTAGAAAAGTACGTCAGCTTTTGAATCGTATGTACATACATTACATGTGCATATACATAGATATGTATTAGCAGTACAGGTAAAGAAACATGGTTGGCAACTAAACCTTGTTATGAACAGTGCACCTATAGGGTTTTTTAAAAAGGCTTGAAGACAGCAGCGGATTGCAAGGAAGGAAGAGGAGGAGGCGAGGAGAGAATAACTGAAATGTGTGGGGCTAAAAGATGGGCAAGAAAGTAGGAATCAAGAGATAGCTGTGCTTGTTATGGACATGCATGTGGATTGTTAAATGCAGTAGCCAATCAGAGCAGAAGACATAGAAAGTTGCTCAGCAACAACCACGCAATCTATTAAAACAATTCTAGTTAGAAGTTCTGATGTTAAGAGAACAGCTACATGTTGGTATTGTACAGCATTCCTGCACTCTGAGTGTCTAAAGGCAATGTCCATCTAACACAATTCTTTTTAGAATTAGTTACTTATCTGACAATTGGCTATGAAAGTTTCAGAGGGTGGGCCAAATAATCGATCTTCCTCAGATATGGAGCCTCACTGAGGTCTATGAAATAGTCGAATAAGACAAGCAGGATTTGGCACCAGGCCCCACTGAACTTTAAAGAAGAACAAGCAAGAACCACTGGTTCTCTGCTTTTAAAAAGGCATGAAAATTCTCTGGATAAATATGAACTTTAATATTTGTTATTGTTTCACCTTCCTTACAACACTTAGTGCAAGCACGATGTTAAAGGAATTGGAAAATGGCCCAGTTTCTCTGTAAGTACTGAACCTCTATATTGGGCTCACCTGAAGGAATACCTATCTGTAAATTTACCTACCATTAAGGCACAATTGTGTGACATTACGGGGCTCAGTTCCAATATAACATGCCTGGGTGGATAGGTAAAGTGTTATAATTATGCTAGGTAACCCATATTTTAACCCTAGTGGAGTCTAGTCTAAGACAGAGCTTGCTAGTGTGCTTATTTCTGTTGACAAAGGCAAGAAAGCATGTTGTAGCACCGTTATGCCACAACCACGTTTCATGAGTGTGTTTAGAGATGGTTATTTCTGTAGTATAATCAGGGCTCACCAGTACACTTTAGGGGACTACTGTTCATCAGTTTACTTTACCACAACCACCAAAAGCTGCACTAGACAGAGCTCTCTCCTTTTCGATACTAAAATTAAACACACAAATGTTGACTGATGTGCTGAGCCAAGAAATGGGGGGAGACTCACAATTCTGTGGGTTTAGAAGTTCCAATTTTAAAGACACTAGCAGCCTACCAGAACAGTTGGCCTCTAATATGTTAACATGCATGATTTATATCACTCTGAGGTGCAACATACATAGTGGCTCTGGTACACTGAAAAATTCATAACAAATTACACAGGGAAAAAACCAAGTGCACAATATAGCTGCAAAAGCTCTTAACTCAAAAGTGACGTACAATGCTCTGATTCAAATGCTCCTTGCATGTGGCTTTGATTCAGTGCAGCAATTCTCGATCTTCCCATTATCTTCTTTCTACTCATACCCACACTTTTCTTTTTTAGTTTCCCCTTTTGCAGGAAGGCAGAGCTGCAGCTGAGATCAGCACTTCACATGACTGCTATTCAGATCTTCTATTAAGATTTTGCCAAGATCGTCCAGCATAGAGACACACAGCACAAGTCATCACGAAACAGACTGAAGGACAAAATCCCTTTTTTAAAAAAAAAAAAGTGTACACTTTAATCCGCTTTTAATCATGCTCTACCACCACAACATATTTGAGGACTTAGCCTCACCTCTCTGCAAACAGATTTTCCAGGGAAATTATTTGAGCTGATTTACATATTGGTATAAAAAAAAGCTTCTTTGAAGAAAAAAATTTCGTAAATTAAGAAAGTACACTTCAGATGAGGCAGCAAAACAAATAGCTATGCTACAAACAATGACACTGTCTGATAATCTAATATTGACAGCATAGAGCTTTATATTCAAATCCAGCGCACACTTATGCGCATGTTTAACATTACCACCATGAGTAGTTTCCTGTGATAGCAAGGGGCAGGACTTGAGAATCCAGGAGATCCATATCAGGCCTATAGAGCCATTTCAGCCAATGGGACTACACATAATAAAAGTTAAAGAAAAAAAGGCCTGTATGTAAGAGTTAGTACATTCACATAAGAGCTCAGGATTGAGTGCAAAAACTTATAACAGAAGGAAATTGTTTTCAACATCCAGCTTTCACAGTTAGCTGCAGGTGGATAGCTGCTTCTGGCAATCTGAAACTCATTAAAACGGTCTGCAGTCATTAAGAGGGGCATCCAATCATACATATCTCCCTCAGCTCTAGACTCATGATTTACTAGGTGAAACAAAGATAGCAGACGTCAGGCTGAGCACCAAGCTTGAAATCCTCTGAACATGTTAAAACTTTTGAAATTTAAAGACTTGTGAGCAGGAGCGCTGGAACAGTTTTTATAGTGGGGGTGCTGAGAGCCATTGAATCAAACGGTAAAATCTTGTATATAATGGAAATCAGTTCAAGCCAGGGGGTGTGGCAGCACCCCCCACCATCCCTAGTTCCAGTACCTATGCTTGTGAGAAATCATTTGTAAACTATTAACTCACTGATCATTAATATTCTTTTGTAGTGTATGTAGGCAGGGTGTATTCAGAGTAACTGATATATGCTGGAATTATGACTAACGTGTGTTTAAACCAGGCATTTCAGGGGGAGTTAGCCAATAAAAAAAGCTATTAAGCCAACAAACGGGAGAAGAAAGAGCATGGAGCTTCCTTCACTACCAGACTCCATGTTGCCTTCCTCATAGCTTGAATAAATTTTACTTTGACTGGTAACCCTCAGAAGACTCCATTTCAGAGGTTTACTGGTCTATAAAGATGGGGGCTGAACCTCAAGTGATAAGCTGTTGAATAAGTTGATTTAATACAATATTACTGTTTTATAACAATGTATAGGGTGAATTCTTTTCTGGAAGCTAATGACACACCAGTGATTAACATCACTGTGAAACATATATATTACCACTATACGAGGAAATACAGATAGTTAATTATATTATGCTTTAAAATCTGTGGCTAAACAGGGAGAAACAGGTGCCCACCCAGACAGGAGAGAAGGCAGCTATTTATCTGTTTCCTATGTAAATTAAGCATGGTGGAATCAAAACAATGGGAACTCCATTTACATACAGGGGGATGGGAGGCCCACAAGAAGGGAAGAACAGCATGAGGTCATCTTGCATCTTGAAACAAAAGTCATTGAACTTTGGAAGATATAAGCAAAGACAGAAGCCATCTTTGGCATCCATCACCAGACACAAGAGGCCAGCGGGCTCTTGAAAGCTAAAAGAGACAGGTCAGTCCTGCAACACCCTTGGTCGAAGGAAGTCTCTGGGAACTGAATATAGGTGAAAAACCTGCTTAGGCAAAGATTGGTCACCCAGGAAGACCAGGGAAGCCAGCCCCTTGTGCGTCTATGGAAGGTCCTGACAGAGAAAGTCAGCCACAGCTGGGAAAAAGGGAAAATGGTGAGAGAAACCACATTGAACAAAGCCTGTACATTGCTTGTTTTAGACTTTTAGATGTGTGTTTTCATTTTTATTTGCTCGTAACCATTTCTAACTTTATTCCTTTTACTTGGCATCACCTAATCTATGTGAAATCATTAATAAATGTTTTATTTACTATAAACCAACTCAGAGCTGTTTTTTGTAGAGAAAAGTGTATTTACCGCAGTTAAATTAATAAGCTATGATGTGCTTCTGTGTCTTTAAAGGAACAAACAAAACCACATGATTTCTCTGAACTGTCCAGGAGAGGGCTGGACATTGCACAGAACACCTTGCTGGTTGTAATCAAGGCTGCTGAAAGACAGAATGTAGTGGTGGAGCGATAGACAGGCTGCTGAGGTCAGAGCTGCTGAACGAGGGCTCTCTAGGAAGCAGACACTCAAGGTGTGACCTACATGCTTGTAGGCTGGTTGTGAGCATCCCAGGCTGAGAGCTACAGCAGCAAAGCACTATTCAGCACCCAGGGTTGCAGGGCAAGTGGTGATTGCACCCCAAACCCCAAAACAGACAGTAGTTACTAAGATGCTGAAATCATTGTAAGCTCAGATAGCTGGAAGTGGTGTTGGACTAGAGTGATAGATTTGAACCGTAGCCTTTCCCCACACCTTGCAGTGCAGGTCACATGGCACAATTCCCATCTTGCCAAAAACCAGGGTGCTCTTCTGTCAATACCTCTAGGGTCTCTCTAGTTCCTTCTGCTTCTTCCCAGTTGGTTATGGGAGAAAAACTCTGTATTATAGTGGTGCAGCAGCATGACTATAGTTAAGGTTGCATCACAACTTCTGTTTAAAGATTGACCTTTCTAAGGCCTCTAAAATCAACATGCTTAGTCAGATTCCTTTTGCGATTTGGTGTGCCCCAGGGGATGCAAGGTAGGGTTAGTGATCCCAATTTGGTGTCCTTTGAGCTAGGGATTGCTGAGATAAGCCCTGGGGGAAAAAAAACAATTGTTTTTTTTCAAAAAGTTTTCAGATGGGTGTTTTATGCAAAGAGCTAGAGGTCAAAGTATTGATTTTGATGTGTGTCAAAATAGTCTCAAGCTGTTGAGTTTCACCCTAAGTAGTACATGGCACCCACTAAAGCTTTAGGGGACCCAAACGGAGAACAGTATTTAAGCAAAGGTACATATTAACAGCACACGTGCACCAATACAGAAAAACAGCTAGAGGGTTTCCATTCCTGCCATTTTACATGCTTTAAAGATCAACTCTTGTAAGTGCTCTGAGATCTGTACAGTTACTCGGATCGCTTAGAAATTTGGTGTGCCTTGTGTGAATGTGGGTAGCATTCTGAATTTGGGGTCATTTGACTGAGGGGGTTCCCAAGTTACAGGAACCCCTTTTTCCCCCAAAAAAACAATTTCCTTCTGTTGCCTTGTACTGCTAAAGCGGAAGGTACTAGTGACTGGATGAATCACAGACTTTCTTAAGATTGATGGCTCTGAAATCACACTTCAATTAACTTAACTAAGGATCAATTCATTACAAGCGGCAAGCCCTCACCTAAGACCAAAGGCTTTTTGGACTGAGTGTCTGGAGGTTACAACAATTTGAGTCATGGGTGGCAGTTTTATTTTGGAAGGAATGTAATCAGTCGGGGGTGGGGGGGGAGGTATTAGATGCGAGAATGATGGGAGGGTTTTAAGGGGGCAGCGGAGTAGGGTTTGAGGCTGCAGCAAGAGGAGGTTACGGGAACAGGAGAGAGGGTGAGGGTTCAGGTGAAAGAAGTGTGCGACACTGGGAAGGAGGATGTGGGGGTGAGTGGCAGCAGGACTGGAGGAGAACAGCAGCACCAGTCAGACCCATCTTATTCCCTCCCATGTGCGTGCTCATATCTGGGGGTCTCTTGCCATCTAGGGGAGTCTGAGCACCCCACCCTGGGCCCCTCATAGGAGCCTTGTCCCCCCTGGGGCTGTCTGAGTTGCTCTTGCTGCCCCCTGTGTTTGTGCCAGGATCTGGGTGAACCTGTGCCCATCTACAGGAGTTGGACCCGCCCTTTTCCTAAACCCCACTCATCTGAGTCCCCCTTCCTCCTCCCCATGTGAAGCAGGATCTGGGCAAGTCCTGCCTTGTTGGGTGTACAGCTGAAAACAGGCATACTTCATGCCCATCACCCCTCAAAAGCTCTCCGGAGTGGGATGGGAACACCACTGAGAAGAATGGAGCAATTCACACCTCTCAGAGCTATTGTGTCAGGTTGTATTCATCTCCACAGGGCATTCTCATTCAGCTGAGGACATATGCCTCTTCACACCTTTCAGAGCCTGAATTCTGCAGATGGCTGTGTAGAGGAGGAGCCCTCTCTCTCCACTGTCCCTCTCCTTCCTGGTTAAAGTATGATACTTTTAAGGTTCTGAAATGCATATACTTAACTAGATTTTCTTAAAATTTGCTATGCCTCTTCGGGTCACTGGAGTCAGGAATCTGGAGGTGTAAGCCCCCCAAAATAGACCTTTTTCCAAAAAATTCCTCAAGGTGGGTTGTTTGTTTTGGGGGGGGGGGGAGGGAGGGTTGCACAGAGTACTGTAGACACTTCTTAAAGCGACAGAAGGGTCGCCCCCCCCCACCGTTAATCCACCTCTCAGAGGCAGTAATTCTTCCATCAGCCTAACCACATGTACCACGGGGGCTAGGTCAGCTTAACTATGTCAGTCAAGGATGTGAATTTTTCATCTAGGTTGATCTAGATTTTAAGCGTCGACCCGGCTCAGGTCCCACTTCTTAAGTGGCTCAAGAAAGTAATTTTCCATTTTTGAGCCATTAAAATAAAGCAACAAGCCAACAGCTAGGAATCCCTTTCAATGGTTTCTTAATGTCAGATCCCCCACCGGGCAAAGCCTCTTCCTGTCCAGGCGTTTCTAACCTGTTCATCATTATGGTATCTTAGGAGCTTCGTCACCCTGCAGCTTAGTGATGCACTAAAAGTCAAGTCAAAATTTCAGTGTTTTAGTGGCTTTTAAGCACTGCTGGAAATCTGAGCCATTGGCTGCCCCCTCCTGCCCATCCAACCTGGTTAAAGTGGTAAAAAGAACCACCTTTCCATAATCCCTGGTGGCGCTGGAGAAAAGCAACTTTCCTCCAGGGCCACGGCACCAGCAAAAAGTCTGTTCTGAATCGAGTTTATGAGGCTTACAGCTTCTGAGAGCGACCCTAGACTGCAACGTAAATACCAGTCACATATCTGGAATTGTATTTACAGCCACAAACAGCTCCCAATATTCAATATATAGCAGCCACAGCTCCCACGCCTCGGAGGCTAATGGGGGTTTTCAAGTTTGCCACCTTGTCAGGGGTCTTGAACCTTCAGCTGTTTCTGTATGTCCAGGGAGCAGCAGCAGCCGCTCACTTTAGTCCAACTGCATCTGGCAAGTTGCTGTCTTTTCTTTCAGATGTGGACCATACTGTCCAAGTCTTCATAGTCACCTCCAGACTGGATTATTGCTATGTGAAAACTGTAAAGACCCCAGCTATGAATACAGCTGCCCACACACCAGTGTGATCCCTGTATGAGGAACCACTTACGCCTGTGCTTCCATAGCCTGGACTAACTTCCAGTTCCTTTCTGGGTGCAATACAAGGTATTGATGTTAAACTATAAAGCCATTTATGGTTGGGTTCCTCATACATTAGTGAGCACCCTTCTAACATTCTAATCTAGCCGTTTAGATGCGTCACTAGATTCATACTCTGGTGGCAGGCCATTTGCATTCCCTCTGCCTCCCTATGGTCCAACAGAGCCCTCATTTCTTAACCTTTAGGGGCACCTATCTACTCAGGGTTTTTCTCAAGGGGTTGCTTGACAGAGGGAGTTTGTTTTTATGGACATCTGGAGAGTGCAGGGTAGGGAATTATTTGGTTTAACATCCATTTAGCTGAGGTTTTTATTATGTTTATTGTAGGTACACCTAAAGACTGTTAGACACAGAGAAATGGGAAAAAATAATACATTCAAAAGTCTGTCCTGAGAAGGTACATGGTTTCACTGCTAATAGGGAACAAAAATCCTTTCCCCCTTCTGTTTGAATTTCTTGCTTTATTTTTCAGCTTGTTTCCCTGCCAAAACAGCTTCCTTCTTTAAAATAAAATAAATAAATGGGTAATAAAAGCCCTCACCACTGATGTATGCAAGAAAGAAAGAGACGGATAAAAACCCCATTCCATCGGTAGCTGAACATCCAGAATATAAATAAATTTGAAAATGTAATGGAAGAAAAACTAACATGCCAACATAGAAGACCTTTGACATATGACCTGAGGAGATGCTATCAGCACTCAGTGCACACATTGGGGGAAGGGAAGGGGGGGGGAGACACGGACCTTTTGTAGTGATAATCAAGGTGGGCCATTTCCAGCAGTTGACAAGAACGTCTGAGGAACAGTGGGGGGTGGGTGATAAACATGGGGAAATCGTTTTATTTTGTGTAATGACCCATCCACTCCCAGTCTTTATTCAAGCCTAAGTTAATTGTATCCAGTTTGCAAATTAATTCCAATTCAGCAGTCTCTCGTTGGAGTCTGTTTTTGAAGTTTTTTTGTTGAAGTATTGCCACTTTTAGGTCTGATGTGAATAATTGTTCTATTCCTCCTACTTCCAAGTAGCTGGTGTCATTACCCCATATAGGGGATTTTCTTTTATTAGATGGGGAGATGATGGGGTAGCCACCCATCCAGGTTTTACCTAGACAATCTGTTTTTTAACTTTAGGGTTGCCAGGTATCCAATTTTCAACTAAGGGAACCTGGCAGTGTCTGATCAGATGTACTGATCTGACACCAAAAGTCCAGCGACCGTGGGGTGTGGGGGAGGCGCTAGGTCATTAACCCGCACCAGCCCCTGCTCAACCAGGGCCGCCTCCTATCTACAGGCAGGCTCCTTTTCAGGCTGCAGCAGCTACAGGATAAGAGACAAAACATAGGGGAGATTTTTTACATCCTGACCAAAAAAATACCCCAACAAAAATAAAAATCTCACACAAATGTCAAATGCATTCAATGCAATATTAGACAGTCTACATTAAGTATGGAAAAACTGATATGACTTTTAAACAAAGCCTCAAAAGATACATACACTAAATTTGTCTGATACTATTGTTTAATAAAACAGCTATTGTCATGTATTTATCAACAATCTTTCATAAGCTTCCCTAGGGGTTTACAGCTCTGAAAGGAAAATAAAAATCACTTCCAGAAAAAAAAAATGTACAAAAAAGTCTCAGCTTAGAAGTTAGCTTTCACGGGATTTCTTTAGGCACTTTATAAATGTTCTTTATGAGTGACTTTTACATATATACTATCATAAAGGTACAATGTGCAATATTAAACAATGTCAATGTTCAAAATAAAAGTGGAACACTCAAAACTGATTGATATTGGGAGGAGGGTGTGCAGAGGGGACAAGAAAGGTCAGGAATTAAGGTAGAGTGAGAAGTCAGCAGCAAGGTGCTCCTAAATTGCAGGAATATGGGGGCCTCTCTTTTTAACCACCCCACCCTCCCAAAGGAACCTTTAGCAATCCTGAAGCATGTCATGTGATTTTTACCTGTTCACACAGAGAACCAGTATCCCTTTCCCCAGGTTGCTGGGGCCCTGCCTCTGAAGGATTAATAACTTCTTCTCTCTGGTTTATAAAAGGTAGAAGAGTTTCTAAAGTTTAGGCCTTGAGACTCTAGTGCAGGATCTGTTCCCCTCTTGAAAGGAAGGCACCATATTCTTGTGCTGTGCTATGTCTGTATGCATGATAATGGGGAACCTCTCAGTGAGATCCAATCATAGTTGAGCAGAAAGATCATTCCTGGGTCAAGTAGTACAGGACTGTGTGTGGTAAGAGAAGAATGCAGTCCAGCCTGCTTGCCATCCAAGCAGCTATACCCCAACTACTGGGGTGTAAGTAGTGGGGGAACCCCCATGCCACTGCCCCTCTGAGAAGGGAAAGGCCCCCTACTACAGGCAATCCAAGGGAGATACTGAACTATTGTGCAGTGATGGGCCACAAAGGGCTTTGTGTTGGGGTGTACCTTAGGGCTGGCACACTTTGCAGCCCAGAGCTCTGCCTGGCACCAATGACTCATCAACGCAGCCCCTAGATACCATGTCCCTGACATGCCCCAAAAAAAGGGCACACACCTTCGGAGATAGACAAAGGGGTTCCTAACAAGCCCAGAGAGCTGTCCTCCTGCTTTGTGGGGCTCCTCCTTTAGGCAGAACATTCTCCCACCCTGCTGCTGGCTTAATGCACTCCCCTTTGGGGTAGAAGGTCCCTAAGGGGCAAAATGGCCACGTCAGACACCCAGCTACAGCAAAAGTGCAGATTCTCCTATGGACACAATAGCCAATTGTATGTGCAGTCCCATGAGTCTGGGATCATAGAGTTCACAGAGCCCTGCCACCATAAACCATTTTTAAAAATGGATTTAAATGAAAGATTCCAACTGGAATGGCTCCCTCCAGCGTGGTCAAGGCATCCTGTGGTTATAATGGTTTCTTGACAACCATTATCAGAACTAGACGGTCACCATTATAACCATATTATGCTCTGACCACACTAAGGGGACAGATATCCTGCGTGTGCAGACATCGGCTATCACAGCTCTGTGCCAGTAAAACACCTGTTTGTGTATTTATAAAGTGTCAAATGCAGCCCCATTGTTTCTGGGCACAAATACCTGAATGCACAGCAAAAAGTGGGGTGGGAGGAGGTATTGTTTCATATTCTCTGTGTGTATATATAAAGTCTACTGCAGTTTCCACGGTATGCATCTGATGAAGTGAGCTGTAGCTCACGAAAGCTCATGCTCAAATAAATTGGTTAGTCTCTAAGGTGCCACAAGGACTCCTTTTCTTTTTGCGAATACAGACTAACACGGCTGTTACTCTGAAACCTTTAAAAAAACAGTTCACCCAGCCCCCTGCCCCAGATATATTGCAGCAGCCAAGCTTCCTTTCAGGCATATGTATAAGTGAACAGATTTTACACCTTTAAGACAGTGTTCAGCAAGAGTAGCTAAACACACAGGGCTTCTTCAGGAGGCTGATGCACTTGTCTAGGGATCTCAGTGGGGATAGACATTAACCTCTATGAGTAAAGGAAAGCTTGCTTGAACAATCTGCTCAGCACTGAATCTATTTTAGGAGCAATGACCCAGATCTTTTTTTGGCAGCAGGTAACTTGTGTAACTGAGATGAACTGGCAAGGAGTGAAACAGGCATCAGGCATTGTCCAGGTGTTAATCAACAGTAGAGGAGCCCAGGTGATGCAGGATGGGACCTCCTCCATATGAGCTTGAACCATCTCAGGCCAAGGGTGGGATCTCTGTCAAGCTTTCTTACAACTACAATACCCACCTGCGGAAGTAAAGAAACAGATTGATAGAGCCAGAAGAGTTCCCAGAAGTTACCTACTACAGGACAGGCCTAACAAAGAAAATAACAGAACGCCACTAGCCGTCACCTTCAGCCCCCAACTAAAACCCCTCCAACGCATTATTAAGGATCTACAACCTATCCTAAAGGATGACCCAACACTCTCACAAATCTTGGGAGACAGGCCAGTCCTTGCTTACAGACAGCCCCGCAACCTGAAGCAAATACTCACCAACAACCACATACCACACAACAGAACCACTAACCCAGGAACTTATCCTTGCAACAAAGCCCGTTGCCAATTGTGCCCACATATCTATTCAGGGGACACCATCACAGGGCCTAATAACATCAGCCACACTATCAGAGGCTCGTTCACCTGCACATACACCAATGTGATTTATGCCATCATGTGCCAGCAATGCCCCTCTGCCATGTACATTGGTCAAACTGGACAGTCTCTACGTAAAAGAATAAATGGACACAAATCAGATGTCAAGAATTATAACATTCATAAACCAGTCGGAGAACACTTCAATCTCTCTGGTCACGCAATCACAGACATGAAGGTCGCTATCTTAAAACAAAATAACTTCAAATCCAGACTCCAGCGAGAAACTGGTGAATTGGAATTCATTTGCAAATTGGATACTATTAATATAGGCTTAAACAGAGACTGGGAGTGGCTAAGTCATTATGCAAGGTAGCCTATTTCCTCTTGTCTTTTCCTACCACCCCCCCCCCAGATGTTCTGGTTTAACTTGGATTTAAACTTGGAGAGTGGTCAGTTTGGATGAGCTATTACCAGCAGGAGAGTGAGTTTGTGTGTGTATGGGGATGGGTTTTTGGAGGGGGGTGAGGGAGTGAGAGAACCTGGATTTGTGCAGGAAATGGTCTAACTTGATTATCATGCACATTGTGTAAAGAGTTGTCACTTTGGATGGGCTATCACCAGCAGGAGAGTGAATTTGTGTGGGGGGGTGGAGGGTGAGAAAACCTGGATTTGTGCTGGAAATGGCCTAACCTGACGATTACTTTAGATAAGCTATTACCAGCAGGACAGTGGGGTGGGAGGAGGTATTGTTTCATATTCTCTGTGTATATATAAAGTCTGCTGCAGTTTCCACGGTATGCATCCGATGAAGTGAGCTGTAGCTCACGAAAGCTCATGCTCAAATAAATTGGTTAGTCTCTAAGGTGCCACAAATACTCCTTTTCTTTTTACAAAGTTAGGTTGGCTTAACTACTGAGGGCTTTGAAAAATTTCACACCTTGTGCAATGTAGCTGAGCCAAGCTAAACTCCAGTGTAGACACCGCTAAGTCGACAGAAGAATTCTTCCATCAACCAAGCTGCCATCTCTCGGAGAGGTAGATTTTCTAGGGCACATCTACACCAGAAATGACAGTGGCACTGCAGGCACTTCAGTGTAAACACTTACTACAGCAATGGAAGAGGAGTCTTCTGTCAACCTAACAGTGTCTACACTGGAGCTTAGCTCGACTTAATTACATTGCACAGACTAGAACGTTTTTCACAGCCTTGAGCTACTTAGCTAAATTGGCTTAACTTTGTAATATAGACCAGCAGCTACAGGAACAGAAGAACCCCGTCTCCCTTTCCGGGGCTGTAGTAAGTGTCTCCAGTACAGCAACACAACTATAGATATACCCCAAGTGTACGCTACAAGCTTTTGCCATTATAGGTTTTTGGTCAGGGGTGTGATTTGTGACCAATATAGCTGTGCAAACAAGAGCCCCTACTGTAGACAGTTATATCAGCAAAAATAAATAGTTTATTTCCCCAGATGTGGGGGGCGGGGCGGGAAAGGGGGTAATACCAGTGTTTACCTACAAAGCACTCCTACTGTAGACCTGGCCTCAAAGTAAAGGTGGGGTGAGTCACAGCAATCCAGTAATAGTTTAGTCAATGTGTTGGCCCACAGCAGGCACATCTTTTACACCAGAACACTTAGGGTGATTTTTCAGAAAAATCAAGATCTGACAGGTATCTCTTTACCCAAGGCAACATATCAGTGTGAAATAGTCAAATTGTTGTCTAGGCTGAGCTACTTTCTCAATTAAAATCTTCAAAAAGAGTGAAACGTAATACAAGGCATTGTCAGAGAGAGCTAAGGAGATGGAGGAGCAGGGAAGACATTTAGCCATGACTGGCAAGACAGGTAAGTGTCTAACAATAAGCACTCTTTTTAGCAGGACTGGTTAATAAGCAACTGAGTTCTTGGCAAATAAACAGTGGGAAGCCCTTGCTGAGACCTTGAAACTGGCAGATGATGGATTGGAGGCTTGGCACAAAAGACAAAGCAACCCAAATTATACTTTTTGTCACAGCGAGGTATTTGTTTAGTTTTTTTCCTCTTATCTTCATCCAGTGTCTGAGCTATTTTACACACACAACCCTTGTACGAAAGAATAAGTAAGACTGAGGATAAACTATGGTAGGGACTATTCTAGAAGACACAGAGTTCAGATCTATGCTGGCCACTTTTGTTAACAAAGAGCAAGGAGGAAAACTGACAGGAGGCGCTCGCTCACTTAGCCAAATGTTCCAATTCTGCAATTCCATTGTCACTTGTGACTGGTCAAGTGGTGGCATATGTAAAAACCCCTCAGGTTAGAGACGGGCCTAAATCCACTGGGAGGAACCCAACACTCAACTCCATTAAGATTATAAAACCAGATATTTAAGTGTCAGCATTACAGTTGTTCACATAGGATCAACAATTTTATCTTTAACTTACACCCACTTCCCCCAGCCCACCGCCCCACATGCACACAAACACTTTCATTAAGGACAGCTATACTGCCAGAAATAATAAAAATTAATTATTTTTCCCCACAGGCTTGGGGATCAGTGCAAACTATGTGAAAAACAGCAAGAAAGTAGTACTGTACTAGGCTGCGCTGAACAGCTACCAGGAATTGTTTATATTTTCTCCTTCAACTTCCCACCATTCAATGTTTTCACAACAACAGAGTGCTGAGTTAGGCAACTACAATGAGAAGAAAGGACAAAAGTAGGTATATCTGCTCAATACAAATGGTCTTTGTCCAAGACTCTGTGGAAGGACAAGTTTGCATAAACAATCCCTGAAAGGCAAAAAGCCTATTAACAGCAGCTAAACAGCAATCAGGTGAAAGCTCCAACCTTTATTCAGTTAATGGGGAGGAGTCTCGCAGATGCCCAGCAGAAGCAACGCAAACAAGCAAGCCAACTAGTGTGAGCACCATGAGTATTTGAGGCCATACATTCATGAGACTGAAGTACAGTTGTATGCATTTCACACATCCCTCCCTACATGTTTGAAATCTAGGGTTGACAACAACCTCCTCCACACTACGGGCAAGTTTCAGTGTCAAATAATAAAACGGCTATCGGATCTCAAGGAAAACAGGAATATAGAGAAGGGGTGGGGGAGGAATGTCACTCTTCTCCCCACACACACACACACAGATGCTGCCAGTAACACTAGCGCAGGACACTGTGGGGCAAGAAGAAAGTGGGTATTTTTATACAGAATACTTCCATCGTAATAAGGCGAATCAAACACTTCTGATGCACTAAATGTCATAAACGGCTTTGCTCCTGCCATCAGACCTCCGAGAGTTAGAAATTTATCACTAATTCCGCAGGGATTGTTCTGTACATCTCCAATTATAAGACTATGATTATAACCAAGTAATCATTCCCAGACTGCTAGGAAATAGGATCACTGCATCACACGTTATTCTAATTGGAAATAATTTCTTTGAATATAATTTTCTAGAAAGCACAACTTGCCACTTACAGGAAAGGATTAAGTTACAATGTCATGGGAGGTGGGGGGAAGGGGGGAGAATGGAATGTCAATGTTCTTCAGGCTTAAAATCTTAAATAATTAAAACCAAAACCAGAATTCTAGTCTACTACAGATTTATCAAATATTTAATACAAAAAACCCTTACGTAAGCCACTATCACAACTGAGCTTAAGAGAAATTTCCTCCTTCCAAGCATGGCTTAATCTGTTCCCAGGATGCATTTATTTACTCTGTGATTTTTGTTTAAAGAGAACTGAACTGTGGATGTACATGTTAGCTAAATTATTGTCCTTTTTGAACACTACTTTTAAGGGTGGGCGGGAGGGGTGCTAACCTCCTCTCCCTCTGCATGTTCAGTGCCTCTTATGGACAAAAGATGATACCTTTCTATGGTATGTCCTTTAATCCCTTTGGTGCCTAAGAACAGTCCTTGGACAGCACACCACCTTTGTGTGGCACATTTTTAGTCTATAAAATAATTACCCTGCTCTTTTAAACAATCCCAGCACTGAGATTGTGGCACAGAAAGGGTTGATTTCAGCAGAGCAGGACAAACGTGGATGGATCTATGTCTGAGGGCAAAGTGAATGTCTCCCTTGGATTTGCACTAGCAATCCAAACACTCAAAAGGGTAAAGTTGGAAATGTGCTGTAATTTAAACCTTTCCCAGGAATTTAACTGTTTCCAGATAGCTGAAATATTTATAACTATCACTGCTACAGCCATGCCCAAGTCAATGGAGAGAAGGAAGAGATTCCCAGCTAGTTAAGAATCCATTTTATTATTGAGTTTGCCATACAGAAGCAATTAATGATTAGAAACTTTTGTCTACTTATCGCATTAAACAGGTCAGCATCAAATCCTTTCAGAAGGATTACCTTTCAGATTTGCCCATTTACCTGGACTTTCAGCTAGAGTATTTTCTGCTGCTAGGAAACACAGACCGATATATATAGCTGGTTGCTTTTCTCAAATCCCAAACCCTGAACATTCTCTTTTCACCCTTCTTTTAGCTCGTGCACGCATCCACACACACATGCCTTTCTAAACAATTTGCTTGTTGAATCAATGTGGATCTTCCACAAATGAAGCAGATGGCATTATTACAGAAACTCCTCTGAGTACCTCCTAATACCTAAAGGACAGTCTTGGCTCAATCCCCTGTCACCTCCTTCAGATGAGGGCAGAAGAAAGGAAAGAACAAAAAAACCCTGCACCTTCAATGAAAACCAGGCAAAGTGAATATCTCAGCCAAAACTGGAGGCACGCAAATTTGAGCATTTGAGTCATTTTATTTTGTTATCTGCCATTTAGAGGGACAATTAGCAAGACTTGATAGAATAAAAATATAGCAATAATTTGTACATGTATGGTTGGAGATTAAATGTACATAAATGCACCATCACTGGTTGCCCTGCTGCTCTATTCTATCCAGAGTGGATAAAAATCAATGATTTTTTTTTTCTTTTAACGGATTTGGGGGTGGGGGAGGGGAGATAAAATGCATCCAGCAATCGTCCCGACATAATGCCAACTATAATAAACTTCAGAGCTAAGAGTGAACTATTCAAGAAATATATGTTTGCTGATGATGTTTTAAAGAAAGTCATACCAGTGAACTGGTAGAAGTCACTTAAGCACTCGGGGCATGGCTACACTGGAAACTTCAGAGCGCTGTTGCGGGAATGCTCCCGTGGCAGTGCTTTGACGTGCGAGTGTGGTCGCAGGCGAGCGCTGGGAGACCGGTCTCCCAGCGCTCCTGGTAATCCACCTCCATGAGGAGATTGGCTCTCAGCGCTCGGAGCCTGTTTATACTAGTGCCTTAAAGTGCTCAGATTTGCTGTGCTCAGGAGGGTTGATTTTTCACACCCCTGAGCCAGCAAGTTAGATACCTATAAAATGTAAGTGTAGCCAAGTCCTTAGATTCAGAGACTGTTGAAGTGCTAATCTCACTTTTAACAGCAGTAGCTTCTTCTGCCAGTGTAGAAAGTCCAAAGGAAGAAAATACTCTGTCATTTCAAATTGAGAAATCGTTTGGGACCTGAAAAAACAGGAAAGCTTGTTTTTCTTTTCCAGACTACGTACAAAATGGGGAAATGAAGGTGAAGACGACTGAGTTAGCTGCAGAAGCCAATATTTTAAGTTTTTCATGTTGACCTGGCTGACATAGTCTATTTGTTTTGTTTTTTAAAATATATTTCATTTAATTATTTTAGTTAAAAACAAAACAAACCTGATTTTAAAAAACTTGAATGTTTAACTAAATTAAAAAATTCATATGCTTGTTTTGTTAAATTATTATATGTTTGCTGTTGAAGAAAAAAATCCAGAATACATAACGTTGTTGTTTTGGTTAAATAAAATTATTTAAATGTCTGTCTGGTGATGTTCTCCTCCTAGAAAATCCTCCAAATATTAATGATTGACCTGTTGAATTGGAGATATTTATGAAGTCATTGGGAGGTGAACCTTCTGCTTCAATTACCTTTGGTAAATGAAATAACCAAACAATCATTCATTTTCCGATATAGCTGTAAAACTAATCTGAAAAGTTTTCAAAATAAATCACTTCAAAATGTATAGTGTGTACCTTCTAAAAACAAAAACCACTTCTATCTCTGAGTTGTGAAGAATATATATTAAGGTTATAACAACCTACAAGAATGCACTTATGTAGAAATCCATGATTAAATCGAGTCTTCCTGACTAGTCATTTAAATCAATTTGATTTAAATCAAATCCACCCTGATTCTATCCCCAGAGCTTGTTATCCGGTGCACCATTATGTGAGCCAAAGTATTTGCCTGGGGCCATTAAGAGAAAATTTGGGTAGATGACTAACTGTGCTTCACCTGGATACATAAAGAATGCAAGCTGGTAAATGTGGCTGCATACGATTTCCTGTAGCTTAAACACCCACCCGCTTCCTGCTGAGTGAAGAAACATCAGATATAAGATGATAAGATATGAGTCAAAACATAAGGGCATGTAACCTCAAGATGCATTTTAAAATGCTTTCCAAGGAGCGCAAGACCCTTGCATTTGTGTGGAGGACTTCTAATCAACAAAGAAAACAATGACTAAGTGGCAGATTCAAAGAACAGTCCCATAACATTTTAGGTTTCCTTCACCAAATGTTACTGTTTTCATTATAATGAATTTGATGAACTACTACACCTACTCCCTAAGTCCCAGATCTTGAAAGCTTATCTACAGTCACAAGGGTCCCACCCACAAAGATCAGCTTGCTTGCAAGACCGGGGCCTAAAATTGTAGTAAAGCCAGAACCTTGGAAAAAGCCAGGTTTGGTCTACACTTACAACATACACCAGCATGCCTATGTAGGTCAAGAATGTGTTCCTTCCCTTCCCCCCCAACTAACAGCACAGCTCTGTTGACAGAACCCTATGTGTAGATGGCAACTATGCAAACAAAAAAGCGCTCCCGCCAGCAGAGTTAACATCGTTTGGGGAGGTGGTGTTCTGTATATTCTCTCAGAAGCATCTGGCGCCAGCCACTGTCAGCAGACAGGATACTGGGCCTGATGGACCATTTGTCTGACCTAGTATGGCCAGTATAGTGTTCTTAACTATATTGTGGGAGAGAGGAATGTTTGCTATCAGCATTGGAGAAATTATACGTTAGATGACATTTGTTTTGAATTTGGGCATGACAGGGTGGGGATGACAGTCAAATATATGCTAGAGAGGACTGTTTCTAATATTTACAGCTTTGACTTTTAAAAAAAAAAATGCCTGTAAAATAGCTGTGACATTTGCTTCTTTTTTTTTTGGATAGTGTAACTGGCAACCATTCCCTCCACATGACTGTTCTAAGCTAGGTGATATTAGTGACTTCATTGCCAGAGCCCCGTGCACCATCTTCTAAATGCCCATTACAGTAAGCTATGGATGTATGGATAGGTCAGTATAAGAGTTCTCCCCCCACCCTCCTCTCCTTTATGCACGCACAAATGAGTAGTGACTTTATGTATGCTAAATAACCATTCTTACAATATAACTTCTTTAAAAGTTAATGGTTCTGCAATCCACATGGAGGGAGAATGTGTGGATGGATCACTCTTGTGGTTCTATGAAGCCATGTCTACACTACAGAACTTATGCTGGAGTAGCCCCCTACTGTCAGCACAGCATGTGCCAACAGAAGGAATAATTCTGCTGGTCAATTATCGCATGATCCAAACCGTCATTCAGAGGTTTAGGGACAAGAGCATGGGCTTGCGTCCCTGCCCATCTTGACTGATGGCCGTCAATGGACCTTTGCTCCATGAACTTAACTAATTCTTTTTTCAACCTACTTATACTTTCTGCCCTCACCCCTGGCAGCAAGTTCCACTAGTTGACTATGCATTGTGTGAAGAAGTACTTCCTTTTGTTTGTTTTAAATCTGCTGCCTATTACATTGGATGACCCCGGTTCTTCTGTTATGTGAAGAGGTAAATAACACTTTGCTGTTCCCTGTCTCTATACCAGTCATGATTTTATAGACATCTATCAGATCCCCCACTTACTCATCTCTTTTCCAAGCTGAACAGTCCCAGTCTTTTTAAATCTCTCCTCATCTGGAAGCTGTTCCATACTCCGAATCATTGTTGCACTTTTCTGCATTTTTTTCCTCCAATTCTAATTTTTTTTTTTTTTTTTTTTTTTTTTTTGAGATGGGTGACCAGAACTGCAAGAAGCATTCAAGCTGTGGGCATACCATGGATTTATATAGTGGCATGGTGACATTTTCTTATTTTCTATCCCTTTCCTAATGGTTTCTAGTACTGGTAGCTTTTTTGATTGCCACTGTACATGGAACAGATGTTTTCAGAAAACTACCCATGACTACTCCAAGATCTCTTTCTTGAGTGGTAACAACTAATTTAGACTCCAACATTTTGTATGTATAGCTGGAATTGTGTTTTCTGATGTGTATTACTTTGCATTTCACAATAGTGAATTTCATTTGCAATTTTCTTTACTAGTCACAGAGATTTGTGAGACCATTTTGCAACTCTTCACAGTCTGCTTTGGACTTAACTATATTAAGTAATTTTGTATTCTCTGCAAACTTTACCACCTCACTGTTTACCCTTTTCCCAGATCATTTATGAATACATTGAACAGCATTGTTCATAGTACAGATCCTAGGGGGATCCTGCTACCTACATTACTACACTGTGAAAACTGATAATTTATTCCTACCCTTTGTTTCCTACCTGAAACCAGTTACTGATCCATGAAAGGACCTTCCCTCTTATCCCCATGACCCTTACTTTCCGTAAGAGCCTTTGACGAGGCATCTTGTCAAAGGCTTTCTAAAAGTCCAAGTTCACAATATCCACTGGATCACCCTTGTCCACACGTTTGTTGACAGGCCCCAAAGAATTCTAATAGATTGGTGAGGTATGATTTCCATTTACAAAAACCATGTTGACTTCCCCAACATACCATGTTCATCTGTGTGTCTCATAATTCTATTCTTTACTATAGTTTCAACCAATTTGCCTGGTACTGAAGTTAGACTTACTGGCCTATAATCGACAGGATCACCTCTGAAGCCTTTTTTAAAAACTGGAGTTACATTAGCTACCAGTCATCTGGTACAGAGGCTCAGAAGCAATAGGTTACATACCACCGTTAGTAGTTCTGCAATTTCATATTGGAGTACCTTCAGATCCTCGAGTTCCTCTGTCCTGTTGAATTATTACCATCAACTTGTTCAAAAACCTCCTCTACGGACATCTCAATCTGGGACAGTTCCTCAGATGTGACACCTAAAAAGAATGGCTCAGGTGTGGGAATCTCTCTCACATCCTCTGCAGTGAAGAGCAATGCAAATAATTCATTTAGCTTCTCCAAATAGCCTTGTCTTCCTTGAGTGCTCCTTTAGCAGCTTGATCGTCCAGTGGCCTCACAGACTATTTTGCACGCTTCCTGCTTCTGATGTACTTTTAAAAAAAAAAAAAAAATTGCTGGTAGTTTGTGTCTCTTTTGCTAGTTGCTCTTCAAATTCTTTTTTGGCCTGCCTAATTATACTTTTTACACTCGACTTGCCAGACGTTATGTTCCTTTCTATTTTCCTCAGTAGGATTTGACTTCCAATTTTTAAATACTCTGTTCTTTAGACATGGTGGCATTTTGGAGGAAGGGGGCGTATACATATAGTTTGAGCCTTTATTGTGATATTTTTTAAAGGTCTCCATGAAGCTTGCAAGCAAGTATTGTGACTGTTCCTTTTAGTTTCCATTCAACTAGCCTCCTCATTTTTGTGTAGCTCCCCTTTTTGAAGTTAAATGCTACTGTGGTAGTCAACCACCCTTCCTCTCCCCTTCCCCCCACATGGACGTTAAATTTAATTACATTATGGTTGCTATTACTGAGAGTTCAGCTATGTTCACCTCTTGGACCAGATCCCAGGAACCAGTTAGGACTAAATCAAGAATTGTCTCTCCCCTGTTGGGTTCCAGGACTAGCTGCTCCAAGGAGCAGTTATTCATGGTATCTAGAAATTTTCATCTCATCCTAAGGTGACATGTACCCAGTCATTATGGGGATAGTTGAAATCCCCCATTATTATTGGGTTTCCTGGTTTTGCAGCCTCTCTAATCTCCCAGTGATTTCCCAATCACCATCCTGATTAGGTGATTGGTGGTAAGAGTCCCACTCCTATACTCTTCCTATTCAAACATGGAATTTCTGTCCATAGAGATTCTATGGTACTGTTTGATTCATTTCAGATTTTTACCATATATTTGACTCTATGCTTTCTCTCATATATAGTGCCGCCACTCCCCCACCAGCACGACCTACTCTATCATTCCTATATATTTTATACCCTGGTATTACCATGTCCCCTAAATGATCATTGTTCCAGCAAGTTTCTGTGATGCCTGTTAAATCAACATCCTCATTTAGCACCAGGCACTCAGGTTCATCCATCCTAGTATTTAGACATCTTGCATTTGTGTACAAGCACTTATAAAATTTGTCAATATTTAGCTGTCTGCCTTCACGTGATGGAACTGAACAGGACTCTCTTTTCATTACAGCTTTTAATGACTTAAAAAAGAGATTCTAAACAAACATCTGCACCAGAATCAACAGTGAAATGTCCCAACAATTTTTCTTAACCTCACTGCTAGAGTAGTCATGACTGAGAATATTTTGAAAAGTGTAAAGATTAGAACATGAATGTTTTTCTAAAATGTATTCCTAATATTTGTAACGAAACTTCCCTCCAGGCACACATTTTCAAGACAATGCAGAGAAGTAGCATGAGTGTGAAACAGCCAAATGATTTGCAGAAGCATATCTTAAGACTTGAAGGGGCAAGCTGAAGATAACAGCAAGGCCCTGTTTACAGACTTGGGAAAAAGCTTTCAAAAAGCCAAGAAGATTAAACCTTTCCCAAGCATTTATCCACAAGTTGTTTAAGACTTTCCCTCCCACCCGCTCTGAATGTGCCAACACTGGCGTCAAGTAGCCTTGGATAAAGTGTGCAGTCTACTTGTTAATTCAAAGGAAAACTGTATTTATACAGTGGTTGCGAAGAGTGCAGAACTGAGCAAGCTATCCTCTCACACAGCTAGGCTGCACCCAGACTTAAAAATCAGAGGACCATATCAAGTCCTGAAGTCAATGGGAGTTGCACCTACTGACACCAGAGAGAAACGTGGGCCAAAGAGCAGGGTCTCTGTCATACACCCACACCTAACTTTTCACAAAACACTATGTTGCGACTATGTTCCTATATAGTACATCTTTCTCACCACAAGTCAGAGGATTAGTTTGTCCTATGAAAGAACTAAGTCAGTCCCCCAGCTTCAAAAACAAGTGGACACTAGCCCCAACACTTTATTTCAAGATTGAAGGGAGTTTGTTGTGTTTTATTAAATTTATATATTATTTTGAAAACTCAGTTACTGGGGGGAGGGGGGAAAAGAAGTTAAAAACTATGCAAAAAAAATAAAAAGAGTAAATAACATATCACATGAAAAACCCTTAGTCACCCAGGAGCTAATGAGAGAAGAGATTTCCACATTTTACTACTGTTTGTTGCTAGTTTTGTATTTGGGTTCTAGCAAAGGAGAACTCTCCCCACCTCTGATGAGTGTCACAGCCTCAGGGGGTTTGTCTAGTCCAGGGTTTAAAATGTGAGGTTAGCACACTAAGGCAGGGTGCCTAGGGCCCTGTCTGGATGAGGTTTCTAAAACAAGGTTAATTACCCCATGCTAACCTCAAATCTTAAGTCCAAGTCTAAGACAGGCTTTGGGAGACAGATTCTTTACGAGCTCCCTCTGCATACTGCCCCCATACGGCAACATGAGGCTAACAGATCAGCAAGCAGGAGGGCAAAGAAGTACCCATACAATCCCCACAAACCATCCTTTGCAAGGTGTTCTGACCATGGGGCTTTTACATCTGTGAAAGGGAACAAAGCGCTTCCTCAAGTCTCTCCCTAGCAGCAGTCAGAGGCCAGAGGACACGCTCAGCTCCCACTCATATGCAAGTACAGCGGGAACACTGAATAGAGCAGCTTTAGTAGCTCCCAATAGCAGGTCCTCACTCGGGTGTGTCTATATAGAGCGGTTTAACAACATCCTGACTGGGGTGGAGAAAGTGAATAAGGAAGTGTTATTTACCCCTTCACATAACACAAGAACCAGGGGTCACCCTATAAAATGAACAGGCAGCAGGTTTTAAAAAAAAACATAAGGACATATTTCTTCACACAACACACAGTCAACCTGTGGAACTTGTTGCCAGAGGATGCTGTGAAGGCCAAAAGTATAACTGGGATCAAAAAAGATTCAGATAAGTTCATGGGAGATAGGTCCATCAATGGCTACTAGTCAAGATGGCCAGGGACGCCACCTCATGCTCTGGGTGTTCCTAAGCCTCTGACTGCCAGACGCTGGTCCTGAATGACAGGGGATAGATCACTTGATAAATCACCTGATTCCGTTCACTCCTTCTGAAGCATTTTGGCATTGGCCATTGTCAGAAGATAGGATACTGGGCTAGACAGACCTTTGGCCTGACCCTGTGTGGCCATTCGTATGTTCTTAAATCACCGCAGCTTCGAGAGATGAAAAGGATCCTTTCACTTCCCAAAAGAAAAAATAATACTGGGTTTTCACTCGAGGCAGAAGACTATCCATCTGCCACATCCCCCCTCATTCCAGTGAGGACAGGGGGCAGAAGAAAGGACTACCCCTCCCCCTGCACAGAAGAGGTACTACAGGAGAACAAGTATTACCACCTCCTCTACCCCCAAAAAATGAATCCTGGGAAAGTTCTGAAGAGGATGTAAGAACAAGAAAGGGAGATAAGTGAATGTACAGAAATAAGAACCTTTATACTGGTAGAATTGCATCTATATTTGGGGCTGCACCAGCGTAACCATATCTGTTTTCAAACATACACAGTTAAATTGGTACAAAAACTGCACAGACATAGCCAAGCCCTGAGAAGGTACTGTAAGGTTAAGAAATAAGATTGAGAGAAAGAGGAGAAGTTTAACCCAGGGGAGAGAAGAAAAATGTAGCAAATAGAGCACAGATATATGAGAGAGAGAGAAAGAGAGAGAGAGAGAGAGAGAGAGAGAACAGGGGATGTGAAGGGACAGCTGAAGAAAGGCACAATTAGAAATGACATTTTCCTTAGAGAGGAGATGAAAGAAAGTAAAAAACAGAAATCCTGGAGAGAGGCAAAGGCATGGGAGGCATTATATGTTAAATGGGGGTATGAGAAATAATATATTTTATATGAAGTTTGAGGTGAAAGCCCAGCCTACTACAAAAATGTGCTAACTCTTTCTCTATAGTTCACACAGTTGAGCCAGATCTTCATCTGATGTAATTCAGAATAATTCCTTTGACTTCAACAGAACTACACAGGGTAACACCAGCCAAGGATCTGCCCCATGTGTTTCCAGGGGGAGGGAAAAAATACATTAATAAAATGAACACATACTCACGTGCTGTAATACAAAGGATTCGTTCTATTGCACTATTACTCTGTTGGACTTATTTTTGCGTCAAATTATATTTACATGTATAAATTATATATTCACACAGTCTGAATAAATCTGTTAAAGATATAATTCCCACTGCTCAACAAAGCAAGAGAGGCAACTTCATTCAAAAACATTCATATCATGAAACCAGGTATTTGCTGAAGAGTTGCTCACTTCATACTCTCCCATAGGACTCTTGTTGACATAATGCAAAATTCCTACTGAAGTGAGGTGGTTTAACTCAGTGGTTCTCAACTTATTTTCATCTCTAGACCCCTAAAAAATTTCAAATGGAGGTGCGGACCCCTTTGGAAATCTATCGACTCTGAAGAAAGTTGCATTCTGTTCAGTCAGGTTTCAGTCTAAGTCTTTCGCAAACCTCTTACACATGGACCCCAGATCCCAGGTTGAGAACCACTGGTTTAAATGACATGGCACTCAGTTCTGATTCAGATGCAAGTCGCTAGTAAATTTATCGTGCTCTCTCCAACATCCTTCATAGCAGCCCAGAGTCACTCATAAAAGCAACTTAAGGAATTCAACACACTGAAGTACATATATCAAGCCCACCTCTAAAAGAAACCCATGACTGAACAGCCGTTCACAGAGAATCATCTCTCACTTACACAGAAAGAATGACAGGTTTCAGAGTAGCAGCCCTGTTAGTCTGTATTCGCAAAAAGAAAAGGAGTACTTGTGGCACCTTAGAGACTTAAATTTACAGCCATTTCTTCAACTAACCTTGATCAAATGGCAAGTTTTAGTGTGGTTCTATGAGGAAAATGGCTTTCTGGGGGGCTCCATGATTCTTGCATCTCTGATTCCAGATCAAATGTGCTCAATTTACAGGTAAAAAGATATTTGTTTTTTTTCCCCTAATTGCCAGCCCTGCCAGCTTAGCCTGAGTTTTTTTGTTGTTGTTTTGAGGGGTTTTTGTTTTGTTTTTAAACCATTTGTTGTGCTAATCACAAGTTATAAAGGCTCTGTGGGCCAAATCATGCCTTCATCATTAACATATGTACAACCCAATGGCTTCAAAAGGTTTGCACAGGTGTAATACATTTGATTTTAGTGAACACTTTTGATGATGACAAACAAAGAGGAATAGAATCCAGCTCATACTGTCTCAGCTGTGTTGACTCTGCAGACTTAACAGGAGAAAAAAAGGAGTAGTAACTATCATTTTAGTCGCTAAGGCTAATAGACAAGACTCAGATCTGTCGCCTCCAGTTAAATTCTGAGAGAGATGGTGACATTTTTAAAAAATCAGTTTTCTGACTAGAACTGCACTTTAAGTATCTGTGCAGTTACAAACTCTTTCATTTGTCTTCTCTTACCCAAGTGAAACAGTAGGACTATAACCCACTTAATTGTGCTAGTGTATGACTGCATTCTCCAAGTCAAGGAGCTTCCAACACAGGTGTTTAACACAATTCTATACAATGTGTCCAAATGAATACACCTTTCCCTACCGGAACAAAGTAACAAACACTGCTGAGAGCATTTGCAGACTTCTGCTTCCTTCCCTCCTCCCTTCTGCAATTCAAAAAAAAATTAAAAAGCCACATATGGGAACCATAAAATGCTACTCCCTGCATAAGTTTCCCCTTCTAGTTATAAGCTAAGTATTTTGAGGAACACAACAGCAGAGGAGGCACTCTGAAACAACCACCAGAATACTTTCCTTGGAGCAAGGAAGAACAGGCACCTTGATCTGTAACTGAAATTCCTGTGGTCTAGGAAGAGTCAGTGTGCTACTCCGGCTTGCACAAGAGCTGCCATTACATTCCGTTAGATAGAAGACACCTCCACAACTTAACTTTAACCAGAAAGAAGTTTTGTCATCAATAACTAACATACTATTGTTTCTATTATGAAAACAGGGCACTCTTCCATTACCTCACAGGAAATCTAAGCAAAGGTAGCTTTGCTAACAGACACTGATTTACTGACTTTCTGTCTTAAGCCACTAGATTTGAAAACCATCGAGTCAGTGACATAAAACAATTACCTCATTCACAAGAGCTCTTTGAACCTAAATACAAATCCAATCAGGTCAATATTAAAGGTTTTATTCCCTACCATATAATATATTCAGAAAGATCAAGACATTCTTTCCATCCTCCTTTTTAACATTCGAGTAATTTAGCAACCCCAATTTATTTTAAATGACTGGAAATATTTTCCTCCATATTCACTTATCACGCTAGAGTTTAACCCATAGAATGCACACAGAATGTTTAAGAAGATGTATGTACATTTCAGTCTCAGCAGTCTCCAAAGATTAAAAAGATTTTTACTCTTTTTGGGGGGGTGGGAGGAAGGCTATGTGCCTTTTCCATCACTTGTATTAAATAAGGTTTTCATTAATTTGTTATTCAAAGCATTCAAGGGATCTGTAATAGCTACTGTACAGCTTCCCCCCTTCATCTATTAATAGACTGCCATTCTTTCCTCCCCCACAAGACTACACCAGAAACACATGGGAAGGTGGCAATTTAAACAAGAATAATGGAAACATGCCAGCTCCGCTTGGTGAAATTTAAAGAACCTACACACCGCATTCATGCAAATGCACACAAACATTTATTTGAATTTCTATGTGCATATGATATATAAAATATGATACACATTTTTTTAAAATAGCATTGCTTAAATAAAGCAAGGATTTTTTCAGTAGAGTCTTCCCTATAGCTCGACACACTCCTTTGTGTCTACACCTTGTGATACAGGACCATTAACTGAATCCCCCATAATATCTAGGTAAAAATTGGTAAGTTAAGCAAATAGCAGCAACTAAAATAAAAATCCAGAAATACTTGCATTTTTGGTTTAACATGCATGATTAATTTAACACATTCTTAAACTGTTGTTGTTTTTTAAAACCACCAATATCTCACACAAAATTCCCTTGGAATTATCATCCTTAAGCAATACTGGCCTGAACTGCACAGATATACCAAATTTTAGAAGTCTCAATAAACTATTAATCCATGGTAAGTAAGGGGCAAGGGAAACTATTCAAGATTTTTTTAAAAAAAACACTATCTAAAAAACGGTTTCATCAACTACTGTGGGGGAAAAGAGTGAAATACAGTTGCATCTGGGCAGTTAGACTCAGCACTGGATTTAGACCAGTGGTGGGCAACCGGCAGCCCGCGGGCCGCACACCACCATCATGGTAATCTACTGGCAGGTCACCAGTTTGTTTACATTTACAGGTCCCAGTGGCCACAGTTCGAAGTTCCTGGCCAATGGGAGCTGCAGGAAGCGGTGCAGTTTTCCTTTGGGCTAAAGGAAAGTGCACACTAACAGCTGACAATCAAAAGCCAGGTTTGGGGGTTTTGTTTGTTTTTTGTTTTGGGGGGAGGAGGACGGAGAGAGGGAAGGGTACCAGGCAGAGAAACTTATCTCTGAGGAGATAAACAGATCTGATGTCACTATTTATTCTCAACCCAGCTATTTTGGTCATGTTGAGTTTAGGTATATTCCTATAGCTCTGTTCTAAAAAAGTAAATAAGTAAATAAATAAGTATGGCCTCTGTACAAGCACAATTTCTCAAGGAGAAAAAGATTCAAAAAGCTCATCGTCATGGACACAAGAGTGGAGGTAGACAACATGCCTGTTTTTAAACGAAGAGCTCATCTCAGCCAGATTCCTGAGAAGTTCTACAAATATAAAACCATCTATATTTAAATACCAAGTCTTAATATAGGTATGACAACTAAGTAGTGAAGAGACGATACTAGCTAAAGAAAAGCAAATTAACTCCTTGGCAAATGCATACAAAATAGGTCACCTTTATAGGACACTTGGACCTTCCGTTTCACTGACAGGTATTCTATTTGCAAGTACAGACTTCCTCACTTTTAAATTATGAAGAGGTGTGTTCATTCCTACTACATCTTCTACTCCTTGATAAAGGACATGATGAAGGCAGGAGAAAGGAATTAAGAGCATGGTTTCGTGTCTTTCTAAATGCACTTTCAAATATGTAACGTGAATCCAGTTAAGAAAAAGAAAAAGTTGCAAAATAATGAGTGAGCATGTCTGTGTGCAGTGCTCACTCTGCAACATATTTTCAGTACAGCAGCCCACTGCGAAGAAATTAATGATACACAGCACTACCCATTTTCTGGAGAGGCACTAAAAAAAAATATGCAATCAAGGCTTCCACTCTGTAGATACCCCCCCTTTTTTTTTTTTTTAATTCAGACACCACTGCATCAGCTCTCTACAGGGGTACTTCATAATCTTACAGCAGTATATATCACTGATGCTACAATTACGAGTCTGACAGCATTTCCATTTTGCAAAAAGACCCCTATTTTCAGGGCATTCAGCCACAAGTATTCCCTACTGACGCCTTGATGGGATGATGCAGAGCTGACAAGAGAGAGGGAAGAGGATGACAATTGTACCGAGGCACGGAGTTTAAGGGAGCCCCCAAAACATTTGTAACTTGGGTGAAATGGGATGGGGTGTGGCTCCAGTAAACATGGTGTACCAGAGCCCCAAATTTCTCTCGAGAGGCCTGAACTGATGTTCTTGGCAGGCAGTGTATAAATTTGTTATACTTTCAGTCAATTTTTATGTTCCAAGAATGCAGAAAAAATACACTTTGGGATACTTTTTTTTCTGGCCCTGAACAGCTTTTTAAAAGCTTATGTATTTTGCAGATCTTCAGGTCAGAGTAAGGTACTCTGCTAACACTTCTTAATTGGCTAAAGTGCCTGGGAAATTTTTTTTTTTTTTTTAAAGCAGTCAGTTGGAGCCCATAATTTAAGGATTAAGAAAAGTTAAGACAAAAATCTTTTGAACTCATGATTTTAGTCTGGATTTAAACAAACTTTTAAACCACCGGTGTTCTAGACGTTTGTACTCCCCCAAATATTGAGAAGGAGAAAATGAAACATACTCTAAAAGTTCAACTTTTAATGCCCAAATCAAAATGCAAAAAAATCCCTAATTTCACCAATTATGATTTGGCAGCTTTGGACTGTAGCCTTGGCTCACCCAAGATGTTAGTGAAACACATCTTGTTATAACAGGATTCTTTAAACTGATGGCGTTCTTTTCCACATCCGAGAGGAGATATGTCCCTCTGTCTCACCTCTGCTGCCGTGCTGAAGTAGCTGAGCACACAATTAGATCCAACAGCTCCATGTGGTGGACTGGTACAAGGAGTTAAAAGATATTAGCCAATAATTTCCAATCCATATTTAGACACCAAGATAAAAGTGATCTGATTTTTAGAAGTGCTGAGCACCCTCAAATTCCTGCAAAGCTAATGTGAGCTGTTAGAGCAGTTTAAAAAAAAAAAAAAAAGTCAGGCCGGTCACTGTCAGTGGGAGGGAAGGGAGGAAAGAGACTTATGACATCAAGGTATCCATTTATACCCACTTCACATTCAGAGAGTTAACTTGCAACATTAAAAGCAATTAACAATGAACATTTAGATTCTGCAGAAGCCAATGCCACTTCGCAAGGAAAAATTCCTACTCGCTGCATGACAGTTGATTTGTCAGGCCTGATTTTTCTTTGCCCCTTGTTAGAGAGGCATCATCAACTTAAAAACAACAGGCTGTTCATTGAGCAGCATTGCGTGTGTAGTGTTGTGTGTCACAGTTTCTCAATTTGAAGAGGTCTTTCCCACAGCAACAAAGGAGAGAAAAATATTTATAGAAAATATTAAGAAATAATGGTAAAAACCTCACGGTTCGTAGAACAGCTCCTGTGTAGTATCTAAAACTACTTTTAATTCTTTTTTTGAGCAGATTACATGTGAAGTTGATGGTGTCCCTTTTAAAAGCAAAGTAACTGGCTTTTGAACTAGGGGGAATGCCATGCTCTAAGTGACAATATTTGATCAAAAATAGTAATAATAAAATAATAACCTTAAGTAGAGTTCGGAGTTGCCTCCCAATCCACCTGCCATTGAAGTCAATAGAACTCTTTCCACTGACTCCAGTGGGAAGTAGATTGGGATCAAAACTAATGCTCTTAGGTAATGGTCTACTGGGATTTCAACCCAACTCGTGCAAGTGAATGATATCACATCTTGGATGTCAACATCCTTCAGAGTGAAGAGGAAGTGAGAAATGATCTTGTAAGAGCTGGAGTTTAGAGGCAGAAATGCAAAGAAGAAAACCCCTAATTACTTTCTAGGATGGCGGCTCTTAAGAAAAGAGGCCATGTCTACACTACAGTCACTGCAACTGTGCTGCTGTAGTGTCGTAGCATAGACGTTTCCTACATCAACGGTTTAGTTACTCCGTCTCTAGAGTTACTGCCGATGTAATTACTCCATCTCTCCAAGAGGTGGCACTGTAGCTAGATCAAAGGAAGAATTCTTCTGGTGACGTTGCTGCATCTACACTAGAGGTTAGGTCAACCTAACTACAGTGCTCAGGACACAAAACTTGTCACAGCTCTGAGCGACGTAGCTAGGTTAATCTAATTTTTAAGTGGAGACCAGGCCAGAGTTGAGCAGCTGGAATTGATATTCAAACTACAAACTTCACGGGGGGGATATTAGACTGCAAGAGAGAAAAGTCAACCACACTTTGAGTTCACGATTTACATTAAACCAACAAAAGCAAGATAATATAAAGGGCTGGTCACCTCTTCTAAAGCAGCATACACAAGAGGGATCCAGGAGAAGGACAACTACATGAGGACCCCCTTCTGGAGATCCCCTACATTATCCCATCGGGAAGCAGGACTTTCCTCACCATAGCTGCAGAGGGCAGCCTACTGTCCTGAAGTATCCTGTCTTTGCATTGATGGTACTCATCTGCTCCCTGGCAGCAGTCCTCCCTATGGAGGAGGCTCCACAAAGAATACAGCCACAGTCTGTGTTATTGTGTCCTTGTAAACTCCATGGGGGCTGGCAAGGGGGCACCTGCCTGCATAGTCCTCTCCCCCCCGACCTCCTCAGGCCCCCAGACTTGTGGAGGGACTTCTCTGACCCCTGTGAAAAAGGGAGAACAATGCTGTGAAGATGAGTGTGCACCCCTTCTACAGGAGAGAGAGAAACCACTGCACAAAGGATCTCCCCAGAGTTAAGAAAACAAGCACAACAGAGTGAGTTGGGTGCTGAGGAGAGGTCTCCCAGCAACAGCTGTTTACATAATAAAAATAGATATACTACAAAAAACAAGCAAAATGGGCAAAGAAAAAAAAAAGGTCATCAAACTTCTCCTGACCTCAGTTAGATTCTTTCCACTGACTTTTAAGGGAATTTAGACCAACCTATTAATACTGTATTTCATTCCTTCCATTACAGTAGCGCCTACAGGCCTCACACAGGATCAGGGCCCCATTGTGCTTGACACTGTACAAACTATGGTAAAAGACTGTCCCTGCCCTAAGCGCTTGCCATTTGACGTAAGACATGATACAAAAAAGCAGGACTGACAGACAGACAGATGGAATGGGGGAGGGAGGAGGAGAGTAACATGTGGTTACCCACAATTAACAGGTTGCATTTTTTTAATAAAAATAAATATCAGTAATCCCCACTGGCCACCTGCCTCGCCTTTGTATATTGAATTAAAATAATTTGGGAGGTGAAGGATGATCAACAATGAACTTTCTGTTGAAAATGAACTGAGAATACATTTACCTCTAGGAACAAGAATACCAGATTTCTGCATCAGAACTACCGTTTTGGCATCCCTGCTTCCACCCGAGAAAAACAGCACTACACAATTGAATTCCCCCAGAAAGTAAGAGCTAAAAGGAGGGCAGCTCATCCTTAAATAAGCTGGTCTGGGCCAGCTGAAACCAAGTGACTTCACTGACATTGAATACAGTTTGTCTTTATAGCGATAAGACTGGAATTGTATTCACGTTTAACAACGTCATTAGAATTCACAATGTAATCTGTTTACTAGGGGGGAGAACAAAAAAAAAAAAATGGCTATTAGGAATACCAAGCACAGAAAAAATGAAGCCCCCTTTTAAAATAAAACTGCATTAAGATAAAATGGAGTACCCTTAATGAAGGGAAAATCTCGCTCTGATTTTTAAACTTAGTTTCAAATCACCATTTAAATGATCGTATCTTACATCATGTCCTTTTAGTAGCCAGAAGTTAGACAATACGAATCATTTACATGCAGTTTTGGAAGGCTGTGACAGAAATCAACAAAAGAAGCCTTCACTATGAATTAACTCTCACAAGACTCTTAGAAAGCAACACTAGCATGAGTTAAGGGTAATTAGAAGTTTCACCCATAATTTTGAGCTTCCTGGTACTTTCCTGTGTATGCCTCAAACCTACCATGGACACTTTCCCCCCCCCCAATCTTTACAGAAATATGAGGTCTCAAAATATAACGTGTGAAGAAGACAAGCAATACCACATGAACAAAAGCTTTAAAATGTTGATATCTTAGTTGTATTTTTTAAAAGTACAAGAGAAAAATCACTATATGGTACTATACCTTAATCTCAAATTAAAGTTAGTTTACAGAATATGCATCTAAAATGCATTTATTTAAGAAGATGTGAAATCAATACATTTCTTAAAGGGTTATTGAATATCTATAATTTACATAGTCCCCTTTTTGTACATTTTACCAAATCAAGAAAAAAAATGGTTACAAGATTTAAATATTATCTCAAACGAAACGTGAACGTTTTCATTTTGGGTGAACAAAGTTACCCTTTAATGTAAGGTTTACTATTGTGGTGTGGAAAAAAATGTTAACTATAGAAGTGCAAAACTGCTCCTGCGATATTTGCAAATGATCCAAAAATTCTGAAGACATGTTGCCCAATCAATGACTATAAATTCCTATTACACTTAAGTGCTCTGATAAAGTTTGACTAAGTCAAGGACCCGAGGCCACCCTATATGAAGACTTCATTGTTCCAAAAGATAGCCCCAAACCAACCGTGATAACACCATTTTCCTGCTAAATTCCATGCCATTCAGATAATTCCCCGTGAGTGTACTATAGTAGTTAAATAGGGGGTATACACCTGGGTAACAAATTCAACAACTCTAAAACCTACTTTTTTCTATTGTTTGTTTACAAAGGGAATTGAAGGCTATGCAAAACACAGGGTAAATTTTTTCAACAATCCATCAAACCATTGAAACTCCTTTTCCTGCAAGAAGGAAATACATGCTTGTGGGCAAGTCTGTACATGCCATTTAGCTCAAGATCAGTTGATATCAACCTGTTGAAGAGAAACTCTTCTCTCAAAATTATAACAATTCTTTGCTCTCTAAAACTTTTTATTCTTTTTAAACAAGAGGCCTAACAGTTATCTACATCCACAGTGATTCAGAGGTTAACTTCACTCACTGTATCTCACAAAACTTTAACCCTTTTCTTCCTAAACAAGAACAAATATGACTTGGAACAGCTTAATTCAGGGATTTCTTATTATTCTTTTCCTATTTCTAAAATAATCTACAGAGGAACAAACAAGATGGATTTAAATAATCTGCGGAGGGACTATTAGCTACAATCTTTTAGACTCTGGGGAAAATACCAATACATTAACTATCCACCCTCTACTGAACATACAATAACCAAAGAATTTCCATCTCATTCAGTCATACAGAGCCCAGGAAATGTCATGCACATTTTTCCCTGATTCACCATTGCATCACATGCTTTTCTTAAAGTGCAAAGCAAGTCTCCCCAAGGAAATGTGGAGGCATAAGCAAAGCTATGGAGGAAAGAAGAAAAAAAGGGAAGCTACTGATTTCAATGGGAGCAGCTGGGTGCTCAGCATTCCTTAAAATCATGCCACTTAGACCCCAATCCCACAATGAGTTCCATGCTGGCAGGCCCTTGTGATTACACAAAGCTCCACCGAAATCCATGTGGGTGAAGGCTCTGACCACATGCTGCTCATTGCAGGACTAGAGCTTTATTTAGGCACCTACATAGTGATTTAGGAGCCTAATTTTAGGTGCCCTTTTTTAAAAAAATCTTAACTTTTTTTTAAATGCAGGGAAACATTTTCAAAGAGCTCTGCTGGGGTTGGGAAGGGAAGAGACCGTAACATTGACTATATTCAACAGGTGAATGAAGATGCCCAGAAAGACAAATGACCATCAGTATAAACATTGACGTACAGAAGCTAGACAAAGAGACAACAAAACGCAGTGCCGTGAGGTAGTCTCTGTAGTGACGGTAAGCAAGACAACCGTATTCCTACAGTCTGGGTGGCATCTCAGTGATGCCAACACACAAACAAGGAAATAAACCAAACTAGCCATGTTTGAAAACTTCTAACTATTATTTGTAAAATAGAAACAATTTTCTGGCATCTAGGCATATGTTACAAACAGAATATCAGAGTTGGAAGGGACCTCAGGAGGTCATCTAGTACAACCCCCTGCTCAAAGCAGGGCCAATCCCAAACATTTGCAGTTAAAAAGTAAAAACAATAAAAATACTTGATCAACACATCACAAGGATGGGGCTGAGAGAAACGGAGCACACATGGTTCAGATAATCACCTATTTCCCCAAGAAGTCAAATTTGTTCGTTGAAAAAAAAAAAAAATCAAATTCTCATTTTTGGATGATACTGGATTTTCGTCCCAAAAAGCAAGAGTAGAGCTGGAGGAAACTTAAACACTGCTTTACAGCCCAATGTTGCAGTCACAATCAAAATTCAGCTAGGCAAGAAACTCAGAATCAAGCCCATGGTTATAAAAAAAACCTTATGACATGTTCATGTTTTGGGCAAGTGTAGAGTGGTTACAGTAGTACATACAAGTGCACCACTTACCCAAGCACTAAGCTGATGTCAGAGGGGTTTCTTTCTATAACAAAGCAGCATTAAATACCTTCTGAACTGCAGTACCCAATCAGCTTTTCTCAAAATATTTACTGGGGGAAGGGAGAAATATTTTATCACTTTCTAATACAGAAAAAAAAAATATTAATACCACGTATATTGAAACCAGACCTCAGATAGACAAACGTCTGTTAGCTTGTGGGTTATCAGTCAGAGTAAAGTGATTGCCATTTAAATCTAGCATGATTTTCTAATGGCATGTTTTAAATTGGTAACCATATTTGTTCAGCTTAGTTTCTAAAATAGGTTGCTCTAAGTACTTAACCAAAATGAAATTTACATCTCCTATTGTCAGACAGTTAATGCTACAAGAAATGCACTAATTAATTCAAAAGTATTATCAGGTAAGTCAGCTAACAATGTACCAACTGCAATAATTAATAGGGGAGTTTAAACTCACACACACGCCCTTTTTCTTTTAAGGAGGGCTCAGGTGATGCAAATTTAGTAGGCACAAAGATTACAGAAAAGGAATTATTAAATGGGTTAGCCTGAGGGAGGTGTCAAAGGTCAACCTCTAATCAATCTTCCTATCTTACTCAGGCCTGTTGAGCCATATGGTTTTCCACCTTTTGCAAACAGAAACAGTGAAATTACTTCATTTCTACTTTTAAAATTTAACTTGTATAAGAGGAGACACATACTGTCTCTCCATCATTGAGGCTAAAGTTCACCCTCTTAAAACAAACCTAAATGTTTGGAGAAGACATACCAAAATGGCTTATTTAGAGACATGTAATGGTAGTTTGATAGTGATAAGTTCTCTTAATAAAAGAAAACCATGTTCTGTTATTTCTAATTACTCCACCCCACCCCCATTCCCTTACATCTGTACGTAAATAATTATAGACTTCTTCAATCCTTAACCCATTTATTAAACTGTATGGTTGATCACTATTAATCATACTGGTAACCGCTACTCCTTGCAAAGTCATGCAATCTCAGATTTGCTTGTTCCACTTACTGAACGCTGTATAAAGTAAACTGTTTTCACACCCACATGGACAATCTCTTATTTCTCACTATCCTCCTTCGGTTTTTTTTTGTTTTTTTTTTTTTTTTAAATCATACACTTGTCAAACAGGTTATTCTAGGCATTCTGATTTTACCATCTTCAGACAAATAATCTGTCCAGCTACGGTTGCCCCCATCACCCATGCCCTGTATACTGTGCATAACAGAGTAGCATATGATGCAGCACCATTAAACCTAGACTTTGCATCTTAAGCATTTTGAAAGCTTTTCAGCAAAGAAAATTGGTCACAATTTTAAGCAAGGTCAATGCTTTGTTTAAAGTAAACACAAAAGCAATACCTGCCATTAAAACGTATTTGATTTTTCGATGAGCCCACACCTCTATTTATATGGACCCCCGGAACCACAGTACCTTGGAGTGATCTTTTGTTTTGTTCTTTATTTTCTAAAATAAATCAGGAAGATCTTAGACCTTATCAGGAGAGGTAACTCTGAGAAAGTAATTTATGCCCCTTTTCTAAACACCAGTAGTGTCATCTGGAAAGGTAGAAACCAGTTGGTCACCAACAAGAAGAATTTTTTTTTAAATTATCCTAAACTTTTGTATGCAGAATAGGGTGGCCTGCCATCAGATGTGCGGTAAACAAAGCAGGGAAGTACGTGTTGTGCAAAAGGATAAAGGAGAGAAATTCTGACACAAACCTTATAGACTTGCCCATATGTGCCATTACCAACTACTTCCACCAGCTCAAAAATCCCAGCTGGGTCCTACAAAGAAAAAAAGAAGGGCGGGGGGAGAGAAGGAGGGTTACATTTTTGAAAGCTCTCGCAAATGGCAGAGAGTCTTGTAAAAAGGGGTCTGGAGCTAGAGAGGATGTTGGCTGCGCAGCTGTTGCGCCCTGTTTTTCCATGCACATGCCAATACATGCAAACAAAGGAAAGCAGCCCAGGGCTGAACTCTCCCCCACCACCTCAACCACCCCCAAGTAGCTCCCACTCCGGGGGCGGCGGGGAAGGGAGCAGCCAGACTGGCCAACAAAGTGCCCCTCCTGGGCGGCAGCTGCCCCCAAAGCCGACTGCAAACCCAGCGGCTCCTTCGCACCCACCCAGCCCAGCCCAGCCCGGCCCGGCGCTCTCTGTGCTCGCAGTAACAAAAGCCCTGCCAGGAGCCCGGCGAGGGGAGCGCTGCCCCCTTTGTGCGCGGTGGGGGGCAGCCCCGCGCACTCACCCGCAGGGAGGAAAGGTCGATGTCCACCAGACTTTTTGCAGGAGAATCGTTCGCCATCTTCCCGTCTCTTTTTTTTTTTTTTTTTGGAGGGGGGGGCGCTTAATAATCAAAACGTGTGAATTGCGGGAGCTGCTCTACCTCCTCCTGCCCGCTTCAGCCGGGGCGCACCTCTGCTGCATGGGGCGGCCGGCTGGCCGGAGGCGGCTGTGGGCGCTGGTTTGTTTCGCGGCGAGGAGTGGGGTCGGGGGGGGGGCTTTTCCTCCCCAGCTCTCCCAGCCTCTCTTCGGCGGGTGCTGCGAGTCGGTGTCGGAAGCGGAGTTACACCATGTTGAGGTGGCCGCTGCCAGCCGGGCTCTCCCCTGCACGCCCGGGCACGGGCATTACACACCCAGCGCGAGCCCAACTCCAGCCGCCCCGCTCCGGCGCAGGGGGCTCGCAGCCACCCCGCGCGCGAACAACGAGAGAGCCGCGGGTCCCTCCGTGCTCGCCGCCGCCCTCCTCTCCTTCCTCTCCGGGGGCTGCTGGGCTCCTGCACCCGGGGCACAAGGCACGGGCGGCGGGGGGGGGCTCCCGACCTGCAGCGCTGCTGAGCGGAGTTGAGGGAGTGAGACAAAGATAACCCAGGGAGGAGGAGAAAAGGGATACAAAATAGATTGTGGGCAGAGAGAAAACAGCTCCCCCTTTCCTTCTCCGGCAGGAAAAACCAGCGGAAACACACAACACCCCAAAGCACTTCTGGGAAAAAAAAAAAAATCCTCGCTCCTCTCCCAGCCGCCGTGTGTGTGTCTCCGCGCCAGCTCAATATATTCAACAGGGGTGTGGCAGAGAACAATAGATAACTCACTCCGGCCTCCCTCAGCGCTGCTAAGGTCCCTGCCCTGCCTTAGTGCCCAGGCGATGGCGGGAGGCACACACGTTACACCCACCCCAGTAACAATACACGCTCCATGCGCGTGTTAGGCACAGAGCTAGATATGGGAACAGCCCAGCATAGTCTAGAGCAAATCCCAAAGGCTAGAGAAAGAAGAAGAAAAGCAGAGGAACACACAGTTAAAGGTGAAAGGGCTCACAACATTCTCCAGCACTAAGGGACACCTCAGGAGTAATAAGGGTATTTGCACTTTGAACATGCAAAACACTGTGGAAGTGAGAAGCATTATTATCTGTTATAAATGATACCTTTTCATCAGCCTAACTCAATATGCCTCAGCACAGTGGAAGGAGCAAAGAAATTAACCCCTTGAGTGCCACCAGCAGCTCTGATTCAGGGACCACAAAGGTTGGCTGGGTTGCTCAGACTGTGGAAATGTTTCTTGTATGTGTAGAGTTATGCTACTTTTACTAACTGACAAAAGGGCATCTAGGAAACATGATCTATTAACACCCTTACTTGTACATTTCTAGGTTTTTATTGTTCCCTGTAAAAAAAGGAATTATTCAAAATCATCATTGTTACACCACCTGGTTCCAGTTGACTATCAGTAAAGGGTAGAGTGGTATTGCAATGGATCTGGTAAAAACAAAAAAAGCATTCAATCTGCATTAATCTACCCTGAGACCCTCATGCTATGTAGAGGTGATGCCCTTCCAACCGCTGGCCCACCGCCAAACCATCCTGCATCCCAGTGACTTTAACAGAAGTAGAAGGCAAACAATAGCTTCCAGAATCAGGTCCTCCAAGCCCGTAAAGGTGCTTTTAGTAAATCCATTACTGACACATCCATAACTCTGTCATAGGCCCCATTCCTGCAAAGACATACTGATGGGCATACATTTGTTCACATGTGTTGTCTCATTGACTTCATTTGAACTGCTTACATAAGTCACACACATGCACAAATCTTTGCAGGATTGGGCTCTTAATGAAGTTATTTGCCATATCAAAACAGAAAAGTTAACGTCACTATATACAATAATAAAAAATGCTACCTAGCTACAAGAAGGTTGAGTTACACTTGTTGTCAGCACCTGTCTCTTTTGCCTTTAAAACTTTTATACTGCGTAAACATAGTTTCAAGTATTTGATTTAAGTTTATGGTAAATTTAAGATTTCCTACATGGAAATATTTAAAAAACAAACAAAATGAACCTGCTGAGGAGTAAGAGCTTAAAAATTATCTTCACAGTTTAATATTTCTGTTTTACCTAAAGCATAATGAGAGAAACAGCAAACTTAGGCCTGGATCATACAACTACATCTGCATGGACAGAACCCCAGGTCCTTGCAAAGACCCATTGACTTCAGTGGGACTTCAGTGAAGGGATCGGGCTGCTTGAATACAATTACAGGATCAGGGCCTGACATTTTGCAAAATTTACAAATCTATTTTTTACCTAGACATATTGATAAGAGATTTCTTTATTTGCACCATTGTGAGTGCTTCGTCCTTTTATGCCCCAGTGCTTACACAGATTTACAGGTTCTATAGAGCTGGCACAGATTCTAGTGCTTAAAGTTGAGGGTTTGTCTGCAGCCGAAGTCTTCGTCAGGATAGGACCTGTCCTTAGGGAAAGGGCCTGAGTGTTCTTTTCTGTTTAGAAAGCATCTAACGCATTCTTGGTGCTATTGGAAAATAAAATAAAGTTACTAAGGAGTTTGCACATTAACCCTAAACATACCATTTCACCATGTTAGGCCAGTTAGACTTTGTCATTGTAGTACATGCATGGATTCTTGAAGATTACATTTGATACCGGAGGGGGACGGGGGAGAGAGTTACGTGTTTGACCACTCTGTTCAGTGCTAGGATATTTGTAAAACAAGGCAAAAGTGCAAATAAAGACTCTGTGTCTCCAGAGTACCTGGCATTTTACAAAAGTCAGTGTTTTGTCTGAGTTTTTGTAAACCCCCACAAGTCCCAGAAGACCACACAGAAAGATCCCAGCACGAAGCATCCCTCTCACTCCTACCTACTAGTTTACTAGCCAACCCTTCTTCTCACACAAAGGGGTACTTGAAAGGAGAGGGAGGAGTGCTGCTTGCCTGAGGAAGCAGGGTCTCCCTCTGCTGCCAAACCCCCCACCTGTGCACACCTCTCTGACCCCCACCAAAACTGTGCTGTGTGTTGGCCACAGCAGGTTCTTCATATGGAAAATCTAATCCTGCAGCTGAAAATTAAAGGCCAAATCCTATACTTTTAGAATAAAAAGCATTGGGAAGGGGACTGGCAACTCAGGAAACTCCTCAAGGTTCCTCGGAATGCTTCCCTCAGATATATGGGAATTCCTGGATGAGACAAGAGGCATAGCCTCCAGGCACAGTAGATCCTGGTGGTTTGCAGGGAAAGAAAAGCTTCAGCTCACTGGAGAGTCATCTCTTGGGCAGCGACTGCTAACCTTGATCTTCTAATGACTCATGGAGTCCAAATGTCACAGATAGGAGAGTTTCTGTAGGTGCAGAGGGGAGAGAGGAGAACGTTGCAGATCCAGTGTCCTTTCTATGTCCTCCAGACCTAGGTCCACCAGCTTCTGCTCCCCTCTGACCACATTAGCAGGGGGGAAACATATAGCTCCATGCGTAAATGTCACTGTCAAATTGTTTAGGCCCAATATTTATGGTTTATGAATGAGAGGTCATTGTTGTTGGGTTTTTTAAAAGACAGATATGAATAGAAATATTTTAATGAATTACTCTTTACATTTAATTAAAACCATTTTTTTAAGTCAAAATTTTCCCTGCGGTGATGGAAACCCAAACACAATAGCATTGTGCTGGGGAATTAGAACCAGAGAGTGAAATTGACTATACACAGAATATGAAATTGACCAGGCTGGTTCCAAGGTCCAAGCAGATTTAAATGCAAAAGGTAAGAAAAATCAGAAAAGCATGAAGAGTGCTTTCGATTTTAAAATTCTAACAACTAAGGATGTTATTAGTAAAAAGGTAAGCACCTTTAAAAAAAAATACCCAAGGCCAGAACCTCACTTTACACTTTGTTGGTGATGAAATTTGACCTTAAACATGGTTTGAACAGCCCAGAAAGGATCATCCCAGTGCATGGATGATTCTGCAGTGGTGAAAGCCAGGCAGTGTAGTTGTGGCCCTGTCGGTCCCAGGATATTAGAGAGACAAGGTGGGTGAGGTCATCTCTTTTACAGTGGCTCAAAAGCTTGTCTCTTTCACCAACATAAGTTGGTCCAACAAAAGATACTACCTCATCCACTTTGTCTCTCTAATGGCAAAGTATGACATATATCCTCCTGCTACTGGCATAGCAGAGAAGGGTGATGTAATTGCAGAAAAGGAGGCATAGCTAGGACATATCATTGCTACATCGTGTTGATCCTAGGCTGCATTTTTGGACCCCTGTGTTTATTAAAGGTCAGCATAAATTAGAGAAGTCTAAGAGCTTTTCAAACACACTGAAATGGGAAAGGTGTGAAAACAGTGTAAATGGTGACTTGCCCTCTGAGTGTTTTGGCCATACTCAAAGATTTGGCACAAGACTTTTATAATTACCAGGCTTTTTTGACACTGTGGTATCACTATGTTAGAATATAAAGTAAATGCCACTAATAAGGTTTACAGATAGACTGACCTGCTCTTTTAAATAATAAAGAAACAAATTTCTCAGTCTCTCCCATCCTAAACTGCTTTGGGCCTGATCTCATTCCTAATGAATTAAATGCTATTTCCTTAATTCAGAGCAGGATTGGGCCCTCTCAATGGATCAGATCCTCTGGTCTGGCCAAGCTACTCTCAGCATAAGACCCAGAGGGAGGCAAAGATGACCTTAAGCTACTTATGCTGCCTCTGAATTCTTGAACCGATCTTTGTCCCAGACCCCATGAGCAAGTTACAGCAACCAGAAGGCTAATGTAAGATGGCTGCTCACAACCAGATGCCGAAGGCTTAAGTTGCTAAAAAAGTTCACACAAATATCCCCGCTCTCCTCCCAACCCTTTTGAAATGCTGCCTGCCCCTTCTCTGTCCTCCTGGCTGACCAAAATGCCAGACTCCTGCCTACAAGTAGCAGGTGTTGATTGCACCAATTCTAAGCTAATGGTGAGGAAAATCTCAGTGTAGACAAGGGCCTTGTGTACACTACACAGTTTTGTTGACAAAAGTCAGGTTTCATGGACAAAACAGTGGAGGTGTGCACACTACAATGCTCCTTTTGCCAACAAAACGCTCCTCCTTTGCTGACAAAATAAAACCACGTTGACAAGAGGCGTAGAGCTTTTTGCTGCAAAGTTATATCAACAGTGTCAGTGTAGACACTATGCTTGGTTATGTTACTGTTGTGACATTGCACTCCATATGTTTTACAGAAATGTGCTTATGAGTGTGAATCTGATGTAACTGGAATATGCTTTACACAAAAGGTTTCTAGTAAGGTATCATTACAAAGCTTATAATTTACCATGTGTGTTTGTCCTATTTATTTGCATGTATTATTTCTATGTCTGGAGTTAGGAGAATAAGACATAAACTTGTATTACTGATGTAAACATATTAAGTGGAAACCATTAAGGGTGCTCCAGAAACAATCAGTTGTAAATGGCCCTAAGTTACTTGAAAGCCTTGCTGTGTATGTATGGGCCAGCCCATGGGGAATGGAGACTAGAGGTCTTACAGTGACATGTGACCATGTCACCTGTTAATGTAATCATCTTAAATCTGGTACTTTTCCATTTAGAAGGAGGGGTGAGGACCCAGACAGACAAAAGATTCCTGCCTTGTGCCAAAGCTAGAAAAGAGAGTGGAGCAGGAAAAAGGGGCTGCCAGTCATGAGAAAACCCCTGCTTACCACCTGAGATGTCTTCTGGAATTAACAAGGACAGTACCAGGGGAAAAGATTGGGCCCAGATTAGGAAGGAGTCTAGTCTGTGAAAGAAGCTTATTGGAACATCTCTGAGGGTGAGATATTACTTGTAATCAGTTTCTTAATGTATTAGGCTTAGACTTGTGTGTTTTTGCTTTATTTTGCTTGGTGACATAATTTATTCTGTCTGTTATTACTTGAAACCACTTAACTCCTACTTTTTATACTTAATAAAATCACTTTTGTTTATTAATAAACCCAGAGTAAGTTATTTATACCTGGGGGACCAAACAGCTGTGCATATCTCTCTAGCAGTGTTATAGAGGGCAGACAATTTACGAATTTACCTTGTATAAGCTTTATACAGAGTAAAATGGATTTATTTGGGATTCAGGCCCCCAGAAAGGCTGAACACTAGGCACTGGGAAAGTCCCTGTTAACTGAGAAGCCTTTGGGCTGAGTGAAACTCAGTTTCAGTGAACTGCAGAGAGGTGTGGCCAACCTCTGGGGCTGTGCTGAAGCTGACTGAAGTGTCTAACTCAGCAAGACAGGAGTGGAGGGGCGCCTGTTTTGGCAGGAGGGTTGTTCTCAGTGATATCCCAGCTCATCGAGTGACAGTCTCGAGGGGAGTCTCTGTGATCAAATCTGTCACAACTGTAAGTGGCCTCCAGGAAGTGTCCCACAATGCCCATCCTGACCACTCTGGTCAGCAGTTCGAACTCCACTGCCCTGCACCCAGGTACACAGGCATCCACCACTTCCCCTTTAAAGGCCCAGGAATTTTTGAAATTCCACTTATTGTTTGCTCGGTGTGGACAGCTCACATCACATCTTCCCAGCTGACCATGGCGGCTCCACACAGCAAACGCTGTCCCGCTTGGAGAACACCAGAGTTGTTGGATCTGCTTGCACAGTGGGGAGAGGAGGCTGGGCAGTCCCAGCTCCACTCCAGCTGTAGGAACTTCGATACCTATGGTCAGATTTCTTATAGCTTGTTGGATAAGGGCTATGAACGGAATAGGCAGCTGTGCCATGCGAAGATAAATGAGCTGAGGCAGGTGTACCAGAAGGGAGGCAAACCATTGCTCTTATGCTGCACTGAAGACCTGCTGCTTCTATAAGGACCCAGATGCCACCCTTGGCCGCAACCCTACCTCCACCGTCAAGAGCCCCATGGATACTTTGGTGGGGCTGAACCTAGACCCGAGGACAAAGTCTTGGACGAGATGGTTGAGTTGGAAGACGATGTGGAGAACACGGCAAGGTCGTCCAGTGGCACAGCAAGTCAGGAATTCTTCTCCACTCTGGAGGAGTCTAGCCAGTCGCAGCAGTCCTTCACCAGTGCTCATGATGCAGGAGAGGAGGGCCCTGATAAGTGATCTTTTTGAGTTGATGCTGCTCAGTTATATGACATAGAGCTGTCCCTTTGCTCTGTACATTCTTGACATGAGTAAAGGGATAGAAATATACAAGACTAGCTGTGTTTGAGTGAGTTCCACATTCCCCTTTGTAGCTTAGCAGTGTGGTGGAACAGGGTGTTAATGCACACTGAGATTTCACGTGAATCCTCCCAAGAGATCTCTAGGAAACTTTCCTGGAGGTACTTGCCAGTCCTCTACTGAAGGTTCCTTGGCAGAGCTGTTTTGTTCCTTCCCCCATTATAGGAAACTTTCCCATGCCATTTGGCAATCACTTGTGCAGGGACCAAAGCGGCACACAGGTGAGCAGCATAGGGCCAGGTCTGAAGCTGCATGCATGCAGTAGATGCACCCTTGTTTCCTTGCTTACCCTCAGGAGTGAGATATCGGCTTCAATGAACCCCTCTTTGGAAAATTTGGCAAAATGTATAATATTGTCCCAAGTTGCCTGCACTGATCCCTTTAAAAAAACATCTAGACCCTTTGCCCCATCATAAATGCCCAACCCCCACACGGCTCAAACTCACCATGTTTAGAGTGGTTGCCGAGATGTGTGTTTGCCAAGGGACAGTGAGAAAGTGGTTGCTATGTTAAATGAGGTACATTTTACAGTAATGATTCAATGCTGTGAATGAATAACAATCATGCTTCTGTGTATTGTTTCTTGTGCTTCTGCTGATGTGGCCTTCAGAGGAACCACCTACACACAGGCAGAGTGCCTCTGCCAGATAAGGAAGCAACCAAAAGTGTAGCAAGGAGGTCATTTTCCAAGAGGTGCTGCAATTCTCAGAGGCTGAAAAAAGAAAACACAGGGAGTGGAGAGATACCCTGAAGGAAAAATTTAAAATAGAAAAGCAGGACAGAAAGGTAAATGAGTAGTGCCTTGTAAAGGGCCAGGAGCAGATGATTAAAGTGATGGAGGAGAATCCCTAATCATGCTCCAGGCAGAACACATGCATGCTTGCCCCCACCTCATCCCACCCCACCCCACCCCACTCCACTCCCTGCAGCTAAAACAGAACTGTTTTCCATGCCTGCCCCAAACTCCTCCCACACATTCCCTGCAACTTCCCAGAATCATCTCGGTACACCATTCACTCCACCCCTTCAGACAGCTTGCAAAATCATAGCTGGACTTATACATAGTGATGAGAGCCTACACTATCCTGCACTCTTATCTCCCTTCCCACCAAGCCTTTTTTTGTTTGTTGTTAATTGGTATTTAATAAAAACAAACGCGCTGAAAGATAACCAATCTTTATTTGTCTTCTACACATGGCAGTTGCTGCTGGCAGTAATACATAGTGGCAGTTTGATCATTTGCTGATAACAAATCCTGATCAGGTATCATAAAAATTTTCATGCAAGGTGGCAAGTTAACAAAGCATGGCAGATTGCTGTATAGAAAGACGCACATTACTGGTGCTCATTATCAAAATGTTGTCTCAAAGCTTCCCTGATTCGAATAGCCCGCCATTGTGCCCCTCTAATAGCCCTGGTATCTGGCTGTTCAAAATCAACCGCCAGGCTGCACTCCACCCCGGGGAAACTTTTAATCCTTAGCCTGACAAATATTATGGAGTGGACAGCAGGCTGCTTTGACCACAGGAATATTTCCCTCATTTAGGTCTAACCTGCCATAAAGGCCTCACCAGCACACTTTTAATCTGCCAAAGTCACATTCCACAGTCATTCTGCACCTGCTCAGCCTGTTGTTGAAGCAGCTCCTTGTTGCTGTGTAAGACCTCATGAGCCATGAGAGTAAGGGGTACGCTGGGTCTCCCAGGATCACGCTGGGTATTTCAGCATCCCACACTGAAATCTTCTGGTCTGATAAGAAAGTCCCTGCTTGCAGCTTTCTGTACAGGCCAGTTTTCCTGAAGAAGCGTGCATCATGCACCTTCCTGGACCACTCCATGTTGATGTTAGTGAAACACCCATGGTGATCCACAAGTGCTGGCAATACCATAGAGAAGTACCCCATTCTATCGATGTACTCCATTGCAAGATGGTGTGGGGCCAACACTGGAATATGTGTGCCATCTATTGACCCGCTGCAGTTAGGGAATTCCATTGCCACAAAACCATCCACTATTACACACACATTGCCAAGAGTCACAGTCTTTCATAGCAGGATGTGATTAATGGCCTTGCACATTTGCGTTAACACAGCCCAAACAATCGACTTTCTGACTCCAAACTGATTCACGACCAACCAATAGCAGTCTGGAGTCACCAGTTTCCCCACAGCGATCACCACATGCTTCTCCGCTGAGAAGGTTGCTCTCATTTTGGTGTCCTTGTGCCGCAATCCTGGGGCAAGCTCTGCACACAATTTCTGCATCCAAAAGTTCTGCAGCCACTGCTCATCATCCCAGACCTGCATAATGATGCAATCCCACCACTCAGTGTTTGTTCCCAAACCGAAAAGTGGCAGTCCATCATGTGTAGCTGCTCCGTGAATGCCAAAAATAATCTGGCGTTGTTCCTTTTCACCACACACCGCAGGTCAGGCAACTCTGATTCCTGTTCAGACTGGGAGCTTATGATATGCTGCATGACCATCCGTGATGTGTTCATAACAGTGACCAGAACAGTAGAGAGCAGCCTGTTCAGACAGAGATGGCAGATGCACAGTAAACAGAGGCGCTGAAAAATGCTGCAAAACACAGTTCGAAGCCCATGGAATGCTGGGATGGAAAGAACTGCATCAAGTGGGATGTTGTGCCCCTACCCAAGATGTGCTGCAATCCATTCCGCCTTCCCACAACTCCTAACTGCAGGAGGCGGCGAGCAACGCCGTGGGATAACGATCCACGGTGCACTGCTCTCACAGTTGATGCTAGAGCACCAAGTGTGGACGTGCTCTGCCTGCAGAAGGAGCATAGCATGAACATGCACAAGCGATGTAATTATACCAGTTTTTGATTGTCGGCTTAACTTATCTCAACAAAACTCCATAGTGTAGACAAGGCCAAGGCCTCTGCGTTCATTGTGAAGGCACAGTACTGTTCCATATGAAATTCACTTTCCTTTTTAAGCCTGATTTCAGTATGCACACCGCTTTCTCAAAACAAATCCTCGCCACGTGAGGACACCCCCCCCACCCACAAGCCCTGGAGAAGGGGGCCTATTAGGGTTGGGGCTGGGGACAGGAGGGTATGTTGGGGTGGGGCTATGCAGTACTGTGGAAATTCTGAGCTGTGCCGCAACCCATAGACTAGCCTAGGAAGACTGCCCTAACTTAAACAGGCCCCTCACGCCTCTCTGAATCACAGCTGAGGTTGGTCCAATCCAGGATCAAGAGGACACAAAAGTGACTTAAGGCTACCTTAGCACTCACTCTTACTCCCTCCCCGGGCTGTGAATTCTATGCTGTGCCTCTAGGAGGCACAACACAGAATCTCACCTTTGTCATGGGTGACGATGCAAGAGCTCAGAAGAGCCCAGTTTTATTTTGAGCCCTGTCTACACTATAACTTTTAACCAGTTGGTGACATAGGTGGCTCTAACCATGTTTTGTGCCTACACATAATATGGTAAATGTGCAATTAATAAATGTGGCAGTTACCCCGCAGCTACCCTTGCTAGTAGCCTACGCTGGTACATGGTTGTCTTCCTATAACCAGGGTGCAATGCTGTCATATTATAGTGCACTTGCAGTGCACCATGTCTGTGAGTGGCTTGGCCAGTCTTGCTTCCTGCCAGACTCCCTGGAGTGTGCTGTCCACATGCTGCTGGTCTCGTGCTGCATGCACGTCCTCTGTCTCATGCAAAGGCGCTATGGGATACCCACCCAGAGTGTCCCAGATTATGTTTAGGTGCCATGGTAGATGTGGAGGCACAGACTGGCTTGGACACAGTTGTGTCACTGAAAAAAGCAGCTCCAGAGACTCAACCATGGTTGTTGTCATTGGTTCACATATGGACTGTGAACTGGTTACAAGAATACAGTTGTAAATACAGTACAACCAGAGGGTCGAAGGGCAGGTCTTAGAGCCCAAGTTGAGCTTGCAAGACTGGCAGTTGAAAAAATTACAGCTCAGTTGAGTTTGTTTGATGTAGAAGTCATTGAGAGACAATAAGGACCCAATCCAATTCCAAACACCAATAGTATTGTTTCCATTGACTTCAATGGGAGTGGTACAGTGTGCTAACATGCAACCCCACAATGTCATTTTTACAGTCAGAGGTCAGAGTAGAGTTGTACTTTAAATCCTCAGGCCTACAAAGATTTATGCACGTGCTTAACTTTACGCACTGTCAGTAGTCTTAGAGAATTCAGAAGTCTTTGCAGGGCTGGGACCTAAGAGAGATAAATTATAAAGAGTGAAATTTAAACTACAGTAAATGTTAGAGACAAATTAATGCTAGTGGATTCAGTTAAAAGAAATATAAACAGTTAAGAGCGATCTTTAATTTTTGGAATGCTTCCATGACACTGTTTCCATCCTTGGGTTTCAAGTAACATTGGTTTATTTCAGGGGGAGCTGAAGGAGAGGGTTGTTCTGGAGCAAGGTACTGTATTTTGGAAGTAACTGTAAAAACGAGGATGTGGTTATCACCACAATCCATTTAAAAACAAAAAAAAAGCCGTAATTAACAACCCTTTGGAACAAAACAGTTACTGCCGCTGAAGGAAACCAAGAGTGAAAGCAATGCCAGGTAAGGCTTTTAAAAATTAATACTCAGCCTTCCTGTTTTAAATTCTCTTTAAATTTGTATCGTCTTTGGATGCACTAAGCGTCAGCATGAATGTCTTCAGCCATCAGTGTGCAATGTATAATGTAACAGCGATACACCCGGCAATGGTAATATATCCTTAAAATGAAACAGCATTACTCACCCTTGGACAGATGTTTGACACAATGTAATGCCCCAGATATTCAGGTTTTGTTGGGGATTTTTTGTCATCAAAATACCGCAGAAGAGTCCAGGACATTTTCATTTTGTGATGCAAGGCAGAGTATTTTAGCTGTAACTGAGCTGGGAGGGACTGACATTTGCCCTTCCTTCACCTTTTTTTATGGGCCTTGTTATTACTTACCAAATGGTCCTTCAGTATGGTTTACCTATCATCTGCAATTTGCTTTGTCAAAGCCAAATATTAGGGACAGTTTGACATTCCAGTTTGGTAAGATTTTTCAGTATGACCTTCAATAATTAACTTTGGAACCAATGCACTGTTTTACCTTCTAAAATGTGGGGGTATCCTCCTCATAGTTTAGACATTTCAACAAAGAAATCGGATGTACAGACAACTACAGATAGTCACAGATAGTCAGAATTTCAAGAGCTGATTTTATCTTTTGGGTATTGTTAGTTGCTTGACTCTTAAATAGTGATACAGGGTTCACAGTACAATCCTCACTCCTCTTGGTGAATATTTCTGCCCATGGATAGTCCCACTGAAGTCAATGGGCCACACGCTCATCTGGTGTAAACTGGCATAGCTCCTTTTACTTCGGCTGAGAATCTGGATCAGTGGGTTTGCTCCACAAGTAAGTGCTCACCAAGAGTAAGGATTGCACAGCAGGCCTGTAATAATTATGAATATTCCTGGAACATGAATATGTGGCTTATTCTGCACTGAGTTTGATTAACTTGAAGATTAAACAAAGAGAAAAATGCCAAAGGGACAGAAGAGTAGAAGGACAGTGCAGGTGACTTTCAAACTGCATTTGAAAAATTCCCCACTTATTTGATCCACCGCTATGTTGTTTCTCTTCTCCTGGGCCCTAACAGATATCTTTGTTTGGACTATGTGAAAAAAAAATAGGTAAGATTGATAAGATGCAGCTGCATACATGGTGGAGAAAGCTCAGTACTAATTAAGGCCCATTCAGAAAAGTACTGAAGTTAATGGGACTTAAGCATTTTCTGAGTAGAAATGCTTTCCTGAATCAAGTCCTAAATTTGTAGCTAGCGTGCTATGCAATTTTTCCCACAAAACTCTGCAAAATGCACTGAAGTCCTGCCCTTCAACCATCCTGATATTCTCGTCCTTGTTTTCTCCAGGAAAATAACTTTGATTTGTGCTAAAGTATGGTTTGGTAATATCAATATATATCCACTAAGGATGAAGGTGATGCCACCAAACTAATTTTCACTTGTGACTTGAACCAAGATTTGTGGCCAGATTCTCTGCTGGCATGATACTACTGAAGTCAATAAACTTATGCCAGCAGACAACTTTGCCTTTTAATTGGATCTACATCTGCTGAGGTGAAAAACTTGTGAAAAAGTAAAATAAAATAAAATAAAATAAGTGCTGCCTTGGTTTTCTTCCATCTCTCTTAAAAAGTAGCATGAAAACATGTTTTTATTCTATTGCTAATTTAATGGAGGCCTGGCTAGCTGAAATCATGGCCCCTTTAATAAAGACCAGTTACCTTTTAGACAAGAGTTCCAACACTTTGTAACCGTTAGTCACTTTCTGTTCTCTCACAGCCAGTATAACCTAGGCAGGAAATGCCCTTTCCCCAGTATAAGTTTTTCAGAGGATAAAATTTTAAACTGGCAAGGTAACTAAGATGGTATTTACATAATAATAAACCTTTTTCTGCATCAAACTGCAGTTTCAACATGTTAAAGAGGATAAGGTTGCAGCTTGATAGATACTGTCTGCATAATTGTAATATTATTTAGATCGTATATAGCTGTTTTCATCTGAGGACCTCAAAGGGATTTAGGTTTTATCTACAGTGGCACTTTGTCGGCAAAACTTTGGTCGTTCAGGGGTATTAGCCTTTCCCCTCCCCCACTCCGAACAACAAAAGTTTTACTGACGAAAAGCACCGACCGGTGTGAACAGCGTTTTGTCGGCAGGAGCGCTCCTGCCAACAAAGCCGCTGCTGCCTGTGGGTGTTGGAACTTTTCTGTGGGCAGGAGAGCTCTCTCCCGCCGACAAACAGCAGCTACACTGGGTGCCTTTTAGCGGCACAGCCGTGTCGCTAAAAGCCTCGTAGTGTAGCCATAGCCTTAGATAAAAAGATCAATATCCTTATCCCAGGTTTATAGGCTGTGGAAACTGATATGCAGATAGGCTGGAGGCAACATTTTTAAGAATGGTCACTGATTTTGGGTGCCTAACTTGAGAACCATAGGGCCTGATTTTTCAAAGGGGCTTAGCACCTGCAGGCCAACTGACTTCAACTATATTGTTTTCAGTGCTCACCACTGTGAGAAACCAGGCCGATAGTACCTCACTTTGAACACCCAAAACCAGTGGCTACCACTGAAAATTTGGGGTTAAGTGATTCTGTGGCAGTGGCAGGAATAGCACCCCAGCCTTCTGAAACCCACTCTAGTGCCCTACCAAATGGATCACCTGCTGTGTTTTAGCTAAAGCACAAAATTATCTAGGCAAATATAAAGTAAAAATGGATCTTTCGATACTTTTGTGAAAAGCGTCAAGTATTCTCGTGCGCATGGTGATTTTTATGGTCAGAGGAGAGAAGAGAGTGTGGTGGCTAGAGCAGGAAGCCACATCTATTGGCTTTTCTTCTCAGCTCCACCATTGATTTTGCTGGGAACAAACTTAACTTTGCCCCACTTCATTGAACACATTAGTTCTCACTTGCTTCAGAAGGGTGCTGCAGTAATGACTGAATGTTTAGCGAGTGCACTGAGATCTTTGGGAGAAAGGTGCTATGACAGTTATAATATTAATTTTTAGACACAAGGTTAAAAAGACAAAGATGGAAAACTGGTGAAAGGAAAAAGATGATGTGTAGGGACAGAGGTTTAATCCTGCTGCACACGACTTATTTGCAAATGTTATTTAAGTGACCCTGGGTCATTCACAATCCATTTGAAAATGAGCCAAAGAAGAATTTTTTTTTTTCTGATTTGCCCAATTTGTTGAGGTGAGTCAGCCACTAATGGACATAACAAAAAGTGTTCATTAAAAAAGTACCAACATTCAGTAGAACAGCAATTCCATTCATAAGGTTACATGTTGTCATGGAATATGATCAGGTAAGCCTGCCGCCTCGCTCATGTTGTTCTTGTTTGGAAGCTCTGTCCAGCTGGGGTTCAGCAGAGCCATAGATAAGGGCTCTGAAGCCTTCTACCTGTGGGAGGGAGGGGGAAGAAAACCCTTTATATGTAATAGAGAACATGGATGAAAATGGCTTAGTGAACAAAGCAGCACTACCCTGTCACATCTGGGAACCCTGGTTAAAAAAAATCCAATTAGTTCTAACTGTAGTTACTACAGTGGTCCTAAATCAGCCCCTAGAGGACAATTGCATCAGATAAGTACATCATGCAATTACTCCAAACATTCTCTCTGAGGTTTGCCACAGATGGCAGTCTCCTTCCATGAGAGATAGGTGCCCATTAGCAGAGAGTCAGAACTCAACTAAGTGCGTCTCTCGCTCCCAGAGAAGGGGTGCTGGCAAGAAATGGAGTTTCATGTTAATGGTGATGTACTGAACTTTCCCTTCTGTGCAAAAGAGACCACTGTTTCCACTGCTCTACAATCTAATGTCTAAAAACTCCTGGCAGATATTCTTTCACTGTAAAGACACTTGGGTAGGGCCCTCAGCATTAAGCCCTATTTATTCAAGTGCTGTAGTTCACTAAGTGCAAACCACACCATATCAGGCTAGCAGGATTCTCCTGCTGCTTTACCTTGTGAGATGTTGGAACCCAGTAGGGATCTGCAGGTTAATTAAGACCAATTTACTAGGGCTGGAGTGGTTCGTTAGACTCCATCCTGGAATTAAGGAAGGCAGAAGTAGCCCTCTGGGGAGAGGAAGGCAGTGTCTGTGGAAAAGGAATCTTAGGTACCATGAAATCTAGGGAGGAGGCTGAGGGTTTATGCAACTTTGTGGAACTATGCCATTCAATAAGAAAACCAAACCTCAGAAGGCGGGGTCTTTTTGACTCTGTACAACAAGCGTGTGATTTGTTGAAGGTCAGTGATGTCTCTGGTAACTGACATACAAAACCAATAAAAAAAACCTACACCATCCTGCTGTACATCTATGTAAGTGGGTGAGTGGTGCCGTGCATTTAGGACTTGATCCACAAAGGGGATTTAGGGGCTTGGCTATACTTGTGAGTTAGAGCGCATTAAAGGAGCCCCGGGCGCACTAACTCACTACCTATCCACACTGGCAAGGCACGTAGAGCACTCCTGGTACTCCACCTCGGCAAGTGGAATAACGTTTTGTGCACCCCCCCGGGAGTGCCACGGCGCCAGTGTGGACACCCTGGTCTGTTAGTGCACTCTGATCGACCTCCAGAAGTGTCCCAAAATGCCTGTTCTAGCCACTCTGGTCATCACTTTGAACTCCACTGCCCTGCCCTCAGGTGACCAACTGTCAGACCCACCCTTCAAATTCTCTGGGAATTTTGAAAATCCCCTTCCTGTTTGCTCAGCCAGGCGTGGAGTGCTCTCAGTGAATCTTTCCAGGGGACCATGCCTCCACACACCAGGCGATCCCCAGTATGGAGCAATGGCGAGGTGCTGGACCTCATCAGTGTTTGTGGGGAGGAAGCTGTCCAGTCCCAGCTGCGCTCCAGGAATTACAATACCTTTGGGCAGATATCAAGGGACATGATGGAAAGGGGCCATGTCCGGGACGCACTGCAGTGCAGGGTTAAAGTGAAGGAGCTGCGGAATGCCTACCCAAAGCCCGTGAGGCAAACAGCCGCTCCGGTGCTGCCCCTCCGACCTGCTGTTTCTACAAAGAGCTGGACGCGATACTTGGGGGCAACCCCACCTCCACGCCGAGTACCACCATGGACACTTCAGAGCAAAGCGGGAGTGAGGGTGCTGAGGCAGACACCCTGGAATCCCTAGATGTATGCAACCAGGAGCTGTTCTCAAGCTAGGAGGAAGATAGCCAGTGGCGGTGGCCAGTGCTTAGGGAAGGAAAAACAACAGAGGAGGTTCCCGGTAAGCAGCTTTTATTTTGGGAAGGATGTTATTTGGTGCAGGCTCTTGGGGCGAGGAGGGTTAGGGCTGCATGCATGCCTAGATGCTGAATAGGGTGTTGATATGCTCTCTCACATTGTGGTAATCGGCCTCAGTAATCTCTTCAAAGGTCTCATCCAGAACTTGGGCAATGCGCTTGTGCAGGTTTCTCGGGAGAGCCACTGTGGTCCTTCTCCCAGTCAGGCTCACTTGTCCACGCCACTGTGCCGTGAGGGGTGGGGGGACCATTGCTGCACACAGGCAAGCTGCATAGGGGCCAGGGCAGAAGCCGCATTGCAGTAGAAGACCCTCCCTTGCTTTCCAGGTCACCCTCAGCAGCTAGATATCTTCCAGGACAAACTCCTGTGAAAAATGTGGGGACAGTGTTCAGTATAGGGGCCCACTGCCGCTGCTGGCTCTCCCCAAGGCACAGAAACCCAGAGGACAGTACAGCTGTGAAACAATCAGTCACGCTTGACCCTGTGCTTACTCACCATTTTGGGGCTCCCGTGGGTTATGTGCGCTCGCTTTGGGACGGGCAAATTATGCTATTGTGTAGACTGTGCTTGCCCTTAAGTACAGGGGAATCATTGCTCTGTCTGGTGTGAACAATGCTGCCTCTGTTAAGTGTTGCATTTTGTCTTTACAGATGCAACCTTGAGATCTCAGCCATCCATGTTATTACCAGCCAAAAGACTCCAAAGAATCAGAAAGAGGCCACGTAGAAGCAAGGAAGACATGTTGCATGAAGTAACGCAGCATTCAAGTAATGAAAATCAAAAAGTGCAGGAGTGGCGGGACAGTGAAAGGAGGATCTGCCTGCAGAATGAGGAGCACCGGCACAAAAGCATGGTGCTCTGGCAGCAAAGCACGGATCAGCTGTTAAGCATAATGGAGCGCCAAGCAGACTCTATCCAGGAGCTCCTAGCCATGCAGGCGAAGCCCGCCTCCCCCTGTAGCCCTTGTCCCAAAACTCTTTCCCTTGTGTTCCCATGTCACCATCAACCCACTTTCCCCAACAGCCAGGTTCTTATCGCCACCAGCTGCCTCCAACACCTGTACAAGCTTTACCACCTAGCCCTGAAAACTATGACTCTTATCCACTGCACTCAACCCCCATCACCAGGCAGTATAGCCACCCTGAAGTGCAGCACTCATTGCACAGCACTCCAGACAGGAAGGCTGAGTAGGACAACAGGACATACGCAAATCTGTGATTGTACCGTTCCCCACCCCACCCCCTTGCCCTTTCTGTTTCCCAAGCAGTTGTGTTTCTTTTCAATAAATGGATTTTTTGGCTTTGAAAACATTCTTTATTACTGCATAAAGTAAAAGATACCTTAGGCCAGGAAAGAAACAGGAACTGCAAGCCAGCGTAGCAAACACAGATTCCTACTAACATTGGAACCACTGCACTTCACTCCTGTGCAGGGCACCAGACATTACTGGTGGCTTTCATCCTCAAATTGCTCCCTCAAGGCATCCCTAATCCTTGCAGCCCCATGCTGGGCCCCTCTAATAGCCCTGCTCTCTGGCTGTTCAAATAGAGCCTCCAGGTGTTGAACCTCCGAGTTCCATGCCTGAGTGAATCGTTCACTCTTCCCTTCACAAATGTTAAGGAGGGTACAGCATGTGGATATAACCGCGGGGATGCTGTCATCGGCCAGGTCCAGCTTCCCATACAGAGAGCACCAGTGGCCCTTTAAACAGCCAAAGAACACTCCACAGTCATTCTGCACCTGCTCAGCCTGTTGTTGAACCGCTCCTTCCTGCTGTCAAGGCTCCCTGTGCAGGGTTTTGTGAGCCATGGCATTAAAGGTTAAGCGGGGTCTCCAAGGATCACAGTGGGCATTTTGACTTCCCCTATGGTGATCTTCTGGTCTGGGAAAAAAGTCCTGGCTTGCAGCTTTCTGAACACGCCAGTTTTCCAAAAGATGCGTGCGTCATGCACCTTTCTGGGCCAGCCTGCGTTAATGTCAATGAAATGCCCACGGTGATCCACAAGCACCTGGAGAACCATAGAGAAATACCCCTTCCGATTAACGTACTCAAAGGCTAGGTGGGTTGGTGCCAGAATTGGAATATGTGTGCCATCTATCACCCCTCCGCGGTTAGGGAAACCTATTTGTGCAAAGCCATCCACAATGTCATGCACATTACCCAGAGTTCTTCTGAGCAGGATGCGATTAATGGCCCTGCAAACTTGCATCAACCCGATTCCAATGATCGACTTTCCCACTCCAAACTGGTTTGCGACTGATCAGTAGCTGTCTGGAGTTGCCAGCTTCCAGATTGCAATAACCACCCGTTTCTCCACCATCAGGGCAGCTCTCGTGTCCTTGCACCGCAGGGTGGAGGTGAGCTCCTCACACAGTCCCATGAAAGTGGCTTTTCTCATCCGAAAGTTCTGCAGCCACTGCTCGTCATCCCAGACTTGCATGACAATGTGATCCCACCACTCAGTGCTTGTTTCCTGAGCCCAAAAGCGGTGTTCCACGGTGGTAAGCATGCTATGAATGCCACAAGCAAACTCATGTCATATGCGTTACTCGAGTCGATATCATCATCGGAGCCCTCACTGTCACTTTGGATCATAAGGAATAACTCGACTGCCAAACATGACGTGCTGCCGAGACTTGTCAGCATATTCCTCAGCAGTTCAGGATCCATTTCCACAGACCAAAAGGGAAGACAGAGTGCGCAGTACAAAAAATATTGAAAGATGGCACCAAATGTGGATGGAAGCACAGGGATTTCTGGTGGATGGAAGCACAGGGATTTCTGGGATGCAAACCGAAGCATCATGGGGTATTAGAACAGGACCCAGAATGCGCTGCACATGCTCTGCCTCCTTCCCACAAGCCACAGCCCCAGAATGGGAAGAGGTGCTCTGTGGGATAGCTGCCCATAATGCACTGCTCCCAATGCTGCTGCAAGTGCTGCAAATGTGGCCACGCCAGTGCGCTTGCAGCTGTCAGTGTGGACAGACTGCAGCACTTTCCCTACTGCGCTCTCCAAAGGCGGGTTTAACTCAAAGTGCTCTACATCTGCAAGTGTAGCCATGCCCTTAGACTCCGTGTTGCGACACTTAATATTGAGGCACTCTGCTGCCTGGTGGAACCTGCAGCCCAGAGTTAGGCATGCAGGCTCCCTACAGGATTTACAGGGAGAGTTAGACACCTAAGAATGAGGTCCACAGACACCAGCATGCTGAGAAGGGAGATGCCTAAGGAAGCCAATAGAAACAATCCAGGTGAGGCATGTGGCCTAAACTCCACACCTCTCCTGGAGTTAGGTGCCTAAGCCAGGTCAGCCCTTTCTCATACAGTATAGCAGTGAGGGTACCCTCCCTTCTACTGTACAGCCTGGTGGTGAAAGTACTCTCCACCAAGGAGGTGGCAGACCTGGGTTCAACTCAGAGCTGGGAGTTGCACACTAGTCTCCTAATTCCTAAGAAAGTGTCCTCACCACTGGTCTGTAGGGGGAGCACTAGCAACACTCCCTCCTCTTTCTCCATTTTGTATGGAACCTGGTCTGGCCGGCAGTCTCTGAGCACACCTACCAGGCAGGCCCCGCAGGTCAGATAGGTGTGGAAAGCCTAGTCTGAGGATCCCCTAGGGCTTAGGTGTGAGTTAGGTGCTGAGCTGCTTGGTAGTGCTAGGACTTACGTGTCTGAGTGCACACCAACTGGCAGAAAATAGAGGCCTAGAGAGCTTTACCAGCATAAATGTAGATGCCTTGGGAATTTAGGCACCTAAGGATTAGGCGGTGGTTTTAAGGATCTGAATTTTGGATTTAGACACCTAAAGTGGCAGTTAGGCACCTAAATCCCTTTGTGGACCTATCCTTCAGTTGTTGTCTAGATTTGTCATTTTAGGCCCTGAATGGGGTTGGGCAAGTCAGAACATTTTTAGAAAAATATGCTATTAGTTGTAGAAGTTTGATTTAGACATGCCATCCTTTATGAAATTTCAAATCATACACAAATCAGAATTGCTCGTAAGCTCCTATAACAATGAAAACCCCAGCACTGTTGTCCTTGCTAGAATTAAAAACCACTTGCTTTTTTTCTTTTACCATTCCTGATAGGAGTGTGGTCCAAATTCTCAAGAGACAACATATAGGTACTTACAATATTTCATGTCAAATGCACAGTAACAACAAGCTGATTACCGTTTTAGATTATTTCCTGGGGACCCACAGAGCTCTCATCTCAATTTGCTGTCTGTAGTGGATTCATTACAGAGTCACCTACTGGGCATTTGGGAAGTGAGCTGTAGCTCACGAAAGCTTATGCTCAAATAAATTTGTTAGTCTCTAAGGTGCTACAAGTACTCCTTTTCTTTTTGCGGATACAGATTAACATGGCTGCTACTCTGAAACAAGGTTAAGAAAATCACAATGAGGCTGGAGATTGGGTATTTTAGGAAATAATCTCATGGCAGCTTCAGAGCTCTGACAATGTAAATCCACCTCCATCTATGACGTTTTATTGTGCTAAAAGCTCCTTTGTTAACTACAAATTAGACTATGTGATTCCTAAAGAATCCTACAGGACAGAGATTATGGGCCAGATGCTGGTGTTCAGCTAATAGCATGTAGCATAGGGTCAAGCAAATTTAACATAATACTCACTGTGCCCTATTCCTCTCCTGGAGTCACTGAGCCTAGTCAATGCTGATTGCTTCTGTGAGCCAAAATCAATCAGGTATCAGAAATCAGAAATGACTCAGAGGAATAGAAATCCCATATTCTCTATCCATGGAACAAGGTGACAGGACAGTGTACAAGGGAACAGGAAAGTGACTTTTCTCCAGGTTCAGGTAAAGAGGCAGCTCTCTCTGGTACCATTGCCCTCCAGGTACTGCCGTAGACAAAAACCCAGTGTATAAGTCAAGAAAAGCCTTCCACTGATATATTTCCTTCAGGGATAAACATCAGAGACTGGAAAGTAGTCATCCTATATTAATAGGGTTTTGAGCTATGCACATGAAATGAAATTGGTCAATAAGTGACACTATTAATGCATCCTGGTCATGTCTGGGAATGGTTTCAGCTGGGCCTGGAATCAGCTATTTTTTTGCTTGCTTTCTCAAAAGAGAATCATCAGTATTGCCAACCCCAAGTCTTCACAAATCATGAGCCAAGCACCCCCAAAAATCATAAAGTGAAAAATATTGCAGTTCTTATTTGCTTTGTGGGTTCTGAGCCTGTGCGGAGTCACATTATCGAGGTTTTCTCCACCATAACCACAAAGGCTAGAAACTTTTTTATCAAATGATGTGGAGATTCTAACAAAGCCCTAGTTGCCAGAGCCATTGGCTTAGTAAATGTCACCAAATGTCACAGGACAACTAAAATCGTGAGAGTTAGCAATGTTAATATATGTAGCTGTATTTTGGATTAGTTTCAGCCTTTGGAGGGACATCAGTTCCCTTTCCATTTCTCTACAACCCATAATCAGAAAGATCAGAGCTGCAGAATATTAATCTATCTTGGAGTCTAGGAAAATGCAAACTAATGGTGAGACTGCTGTACTTGGGCACATCAATCATTTCTATGGCAACAGACTATGATATAACAATAACATACAGAACTAAGCAGGAGAAGCTGGATTGTGTGAGGGAGCCCATTTATACAGTACAAGTATTTTCATTGGCTTCTTGTGGTAGTAAAAGGAAAAGGAATAAAGATAATTATAGGCAAAACTACATGGATTTTCATTTACATATCACAGGTTTTAGTTTATCCGAGTAGAAAAATCTTTTAATACAACAGTGAACAAACACCTTGCTATATTCTTCTCTGGGTATTTGTAGGTTCTTATTTCTACTACACAAAAGACTGTATATCTATTGTGATACAGCATGGCCAGAGGGTAACAGGAGAGTGTGAGAAGGGAGCCTTACTCCCTGTTGAGGGAAGAAAGGGTTGCTATAGATTAATTAAAGCACCTGAAGCCAATTAAAGCACCTGAAACCAATTAGAGCATCTGAAGCCAGTCACCTGATTAAAAAAAAAACCCTGCTTCAATCAGACAAGAGGAGAAGTTGAAGCAGAGTGGATTGGTGTTGGAGCAGAGAGCAGTTTGGAGCAGTTGAAGCAGAGTGGATTGGCGTTGGAGCAAAGAGCAGTTGAAGCAGAGTGGATTGGCGTTGGAGCAAAGAGCAGTTGAAACAGAGTGGATTGGTGTTGGAACAGAGAGCAGTTTGGAGGAGTTGAAGCAGAGGAGAGTTTGGAGAAGTGCTGCAGTGGGCTAAGAAGACCAAGACCCTAGGTAAAGGGATACCTGGTTTGCGCAGAGGGAGGGTAGAAAGCCCTTCAAACTGAAGGGCAGGAGAGGGAAGTAGCCCAGGGGGAGGAACCGCTAGTTCAAGTAGTTTACCCCTATCCCTAGGGCCTCTGGGCTGGGACCCAGAGTAGAGGGTGGGCCTGGGTCCCTCCCTCTCCGCTCCCCTACTCTAGGACACTAGTGGGTCAGTTAATACCCCAGTTCAGGGGTAAGAAATGGTGCCCTGAACCCCCTCCTCCCCGCAAGAAGAGAAAGCGTGAGACCCCTCATAGTAGTGCTGGCAATTTGCCACACTATCTTTCTATCTATACACACATAATCAAAGTTTATTCCTTGCAGATAGCACAGATGGTAATAAGCATCTGGGAGTACAATATCAGTGTCTGTTTCATCCTATCATAATCATTCTCTCATTGCCATGATATCAATCTTTAATACCAAATTGTGGTAATAACAGTTTCAAAACTAAATATGATGTAATTAATATTATAAACTTATAACTGAGCTCTTAACAGTTCCGATCCTGTACCCTCTACCCTATACAGCAATCCTAATGCCTTTGAAGGCAGGCAAGATCAGGCCCAGAAAGGATTGATTTATTTTGGATGTTTTGTTTTGGGGTTTTTTGGGGTGTGGTGTGGAGGAGGAACTTTTCCAGAAGCCATTTACAAATAAAGGATGCTTTTGGAAAGGGAAGTCTATACTGCAACCTTCCTTAAATGCTACTTTTCTGTGGCGGTCCAAAGAAATTGAGCCCTCTGTACCTACCCTTCTATCAGGAGACCGTACTGAAATACGGTTACAAATATTTTATACTTTTTTGCCTTTTTGGTTTTGTTTGTCTTTTGTTTTTTCACTTTCAAAGTGAATTTAGTGTTGATAAGCAGTGGATGACAACCGTGTAGACTGAAGTCCTCTATCCACAGAGCAGCGCGGGCAGTAGTAATGCAAGTTTCCTCACATTGCTCTGTAAAATTCTTCAAACCTGACCCAGAGGAAGAGTAATTCATTCTTATGCCCATTTAATCCTGAACATCTGTCTGTCTACATAGGTGCCAAATAGTACTGACCCTGATTTTTATGATTTGGACACCCAGGAGGAACTGGATGACACCAACTCACCTATCAGAAGTCCCCATACAGTTGTCAGATATACACGTTTAACTTTTATTGGAAAAAAATGTACAGCTAGTAATGGCAGCAGGTTTGTATAATTTTTGGTGGTGCCCAAAAGGGGTCCAAGTTTCCCACCCCACCACCTGCCTTGTAAGCTGATACATTATTATAAAAAAATATATAAAAATGGATTGGAAACAGTAATCGTCGAACAGTTTCCCTATATTGCACAATATCACTATCTTAAAACATTTATTTAACTAAGAATATCAACTTTAGTAATACTCTTTTTGAATACGGAAACTGCCAACCACTCCTGGATCAATAACCCTCAAAAGCAAATACTTTGTAAAATTAAAACAAAATGTAGCCCCTTCTTTTGCAATGTTCTTCAGGAGGCAGCAAACAGTATTTTCAATGGAATTTAAAAATAACAGGGGGAACATTTTTCTGTTGGCTCTTAAGGGTTTATAAAACTAATTTTTAGATAAAGTGAAGTTGTCACCTGACTAAGGGCTTGTCCATGTTGGGGTTTCACACTGAGATAAACTCTGCCAGCACACTTCTACCACTATAAAGCACTATGTACATCTACAGTACTATATAATCATCCAGTCCTTGGCAATGCAATGTAATATCTGTATATGTTTTACAGAAAGCCTCTCTCATTTCAGTAGCCATACATCTGGCCAGGAGGACTCAGGTAATGAAAATGAACATGCATTGGTCCACACTGCTTTGGATTGTTATCGAGCAGAACCCGTCATCAGCATGGACGCATGTCCCCTGGAATGGTGGTTGAAGCATGAAGGAACATATGAATCTTTAGTGTGTCTGGCACGTAAATATTTTGCGATGCTGGCTATAACAGTGCCATGAGAACGCCTGTTCTAACTTTCAGGTGACACCGTAAACAAGAAGCGGACAGCATTATCTCCTGTAAATGTAAACAAATTTGTTTGTCTAAGCAATTTGCTAAACAAGAAGTAGGACTGAATGGACTTGTAGGCTCTAAAGTTTTACATTGATTTATTTTTGAGTGCAGTTTTTTGCACATAATTCTACATTTGTAAATTCAACTTTCATAATAAAGAGATTGCACTACAGTATTTGTATTAAGTGAATGTAAAAAATTGTATCTTTCAAGTGTAAATATTTGTAATAAAACAAATATAAAGTGAGCACTGCACACTTTGTATTTGCGTTGTAATTGAAATCAATATATTTGAAAATGTAGAAAACATCCAAAAATATTTAAATAAATGGCATTCTATTATTGTTTACCAGTGTGATTAATCGCAATTTTATTAATTGCCTGACAGCCCTATTAATTACTTACCCAAAGTTATTAATTGCACTTATCTCTGGCTCCAGTTTAGTTACAAGGTTATATATAAATAAAATAAAACCAGTTCCACTAAAATATTAACACAAGCAGGCCCGTAAATCACATGAGCCTCTTGCAATATCTTCCAGTCTCAGCTGGCCCCTCCAATTAACCTCTCAGTCTTCAGGAACAAGCTGGGAGAACAGATGAATCTTGCAATGTGGCTCTGGTGAATCCAGGAAGGAATCAAACTGTAGAGCCAAGGATCCTCTATTGAGAGCACCTTTCCACCAGCTCCTTCCATTTATAGCAAGGGTTGCCTGAGCTTGAGAGCCTCAGATGATCTCAGCTGTTGCGATAATGCAAAAGAGAGAAAGATGATCTCTCAGATATTACTAACATGGGAGCTGCTATGTAAATGTGGTAATGTATTGCTTGTATACTAATAACTATGTTAATCCCCATATTAAAACTGAGCATTCCCACTGTAAACTAGCTCTTTGCTGCCTTGTACCTTGCATACCTGTACGAAGTGGGGGTAAAACTCATTCACACAAGTGGTAATATTTGACACCCACTTTGTACAGGTATAAACGACTACACAAGGTGCAAGGCAGGGGAGAGTCAGGCCCCTTGTTCAGAATGGGCATGTTCAGAAGTTTAACATAGGGATTAGCACAACTACGCCCTTCCAAGCATTACAACATCACTTTTACATAACTACTCCCATATTGGTAATAAGACCATAGGAAATGGTGAATCATGTTTCCGGGATCCTGAGCAGACTGTCTGTCTGAACAAGGTGCTTGAGCAATTAATAGAAGTACTGTATCTGCCACCTATTTGGTAAAGAAACTTTTCTAACTTATTTAGAGATCAAAACTAACTTTAACTGGCCCACTCTTGCTTGGTACTGGTATTTTCAAACCAGGCATTATGGGTTTTTAATGTTCTAGAAAACTTGATTCAGACAGAAAGCTACCTTTAGTAGAAACAATGGTGTTTTGTCAATTAAGAAACAAAAAAAAATTATAACTAATCTGGACCAATCTTTGCAGACCCGCAACCTCAGACTGTAGCACAATAGATTAAAATTTCTTGAAAATACTGTTTCAATGGTATCTCATACCAGTCAGTTTTAAAAACAGAGAGATTGAATGGGCATAAATGTTGGAGAAATCATGGTGAAAGAGGAGACTTTATGCATACATGGTAGACATGTCTTGGGATGCAATCAATAACCAAATATCACAAATCATTAGATATTTATTACCAGATGATCCTTTGGGAATCCTCCTGGGCCTTCCTACTAGAAATGGTCACACAAAAGGCAATGAAGAATTAATCTCGCTTCTGTTAGGAGCTGCTTTGCTATTGGTAGCCTCTCACTGGAAAAAAGAAAAATAGCCCAACCATAGAGGAATAGTTCAAAAAATATTGGCAGTTGTGGTTATGTAAAAATTACCACATTAATTCCATATCCAGAAAAATAGACAGAGGACAGATAAATACTTAGAGCCCTGCAAATCTGTGGATATCCGCTTTATAGCCATGGACCATGTTTGTGGATTGTGGATCGGATGCGGATACAACCGCAAGGTTGTATAGATGCTTAGATATTTGGTTACCTTTATTCACTAGTCAAAGTACCTTAACCTGCAAAAAACACAGTGTACCTGTCCATTTTTTAAAAATATCAACATTTGATAGATATGGCTGATGTGTTCAATATGCGTATAGTGAGATTTCACTCAATTTAATACAATCACTAGAAATGAAAAAGGTAGTGCTTTGATGCTCTCTCCGTTATATGATAACACTGTCAAATAGAAAGATTTGATGACTATGTTCTCCTTCAAACAAAAGCTAATTGTTGTAATGATGGTTTTGTTTCTGATACTTCCATGGCAAGGATTTGTAAACTTATTAACATTTCCTAAATATAAATACATAGAAAAAAAGTAGCAGGAGTAGTTCTGTGCCTTTTCTCCAGCCAAAGTGACTCTGGAGTGGTTTGCTGAACGTTACATGAAGCGTTTCTAAAAGTTTCATCACTAGGACTTTTACTATTCCCACTAGCGGCTTGCAGCTGAAAACAGACTCTATTATGTATGCACAGTACAACTGAAGATACAAGCCTGCTTTGAGACATAGAGAAGAAACAACTTAGTGACTAATGTGAATGTTGTGTTCCTGGTGACGAGCTAAGTATTTTCTCCCTCCAAATTAGTTACAGGCCAAATCCTGACTCAGCCCTCTAGCAAGGCTCCCACTAGAGGCAAAGACCATTTTGCCAGACCAGGAATTGGTTAAAGACTGCAGGATCTGGACATATGAAGACTACAGCTTTACTGAAACATGCCTGCAGAGTTACAGTGTATTCTGCATGTGAAAGGGTTTAAACTGCATTACTAAGCACCTTGAGGTGAATAAAAATTCCCTCATATTATAATGTTTACAAAGGCACCATACGTTGAAAGAATAAAAAAATCAGAGAGGAAAGTGGACACATGTAAAGATTTCATTGCTTGGAACTAGTTATTTCAGATGTTGCTTGTGGCACTTTATGGCTATTTACTAGATTACTATGAGAGGGCCAAGTTCTCTACTTCATTACTCTGCTGAAGTCAGTGGAGTTAGAAAATTTGCCCCAAAGTTTTTAGTTTGCATGTGTGGCTGGAGCCACCCTCCTTGGGAATGCCAAGGGAGAGCAGATACTCCCAAGACTGATGGGTAATACTGAAGTTAATCTCCCTAATCAGTCACAAACAGTGCTTCTGATCCACCAAGAAGCAAAAAAAAAAAAAAAGAAATCATATAGCCCCTTCTTGCATTCCAGTTCTCAGGCTCCCAGTCAGCACCTAGGTCCAGTATAGTGAGAAGTTATTTAAAAAACTCTGCTCACATATACAAAATGTTCTTCTGACCCCAAAGGGCCAGCCACTTTACAGGTCAGTATAGGTTTGGATCTTACCCAAAATACCATGCTGCCAGCCAATCCTTTAGTGCCTAAAACTAAAGGTTTATGCCAAAGAAAAAAGAATGAACAAGAAGAGAGATGTTAAATGGTAAAGCAGTCACATACATACAAAGACTTCAAAGTCCATATATCAGGTTCGTAGCAGTATTGGTGAGTTTGCTGGCTTGAAAGTCCCTCTGGAACACCACCACAGGTCGGATGGGTCATTCAGTCCTTTGTTCAGAGCTTTGTTTTTAGAAAAGTTACTCCAGAGCTAAGAAGCAGGATTGAAGACAAGAAGCAGGATTGAAGACAAAATGGAGATAAGAATATAAGAACGGCCATACTGGGTCAGACCAAAGGTCCATTAAGCCCAGTATCCTGTCCTCTGACAGTGGCCAATGGCAGGTGCCCCAAAGGGAATGAATAGAACAGGTAATCATCAAGTGATCCATTCCCTGTCACACAATCCCAGCTTATGACAAAGCTAGGGGACACCATTCCTGCCGCAGCTGCCCTTTATAGTCCTTTTGCCGTATGTCTGGTACTTCCTTTGTTTCAAACACAAACTCATAGCACATGGCATTGGAAGGCCTTAGAGTTCTCTCCATAGTCATGCCCCTGCATGCCTTGCTGAGTCATAAGATGTAGAACCGGCCCTTTCAATGGGTTCATTGTACAGTTGATGTCCCTTGATGGGCCATCAAGCAGGCCTCCTGCTGATGCCAACCTGTCTGGGGGTGTCAACCAGAAACACAGCACAAGTTTGGAAACACAGATCTAACATACATATCTATAACTCACAATATGAAGGTGATACAAACATATGAACAAGATCATCAGACTTGGCAAATTATAACATTTTTGCAGATACTGGCACGAGTTATTGCAATTTTATAATATTGGTATCAACAATATCAGAAAGTATCTCCCATGTTCCATACGGCATCACAGCATGTTTATTCTCAAGTGAATGAAAAGAAAAAAGACTCAACATCTCCTCTCCTCCCACCAAAAATCAAACCAAACACAAATAAAAAGCAATTGCAATCTGCACCTCTGAGGTGTGACACATTTCCTCTAGAATTACAAAACAGTCCTATATTTTCATTGCAAGATACATTGATATGTGAAGCTAACACACCTAATGACAGAGGAACGGCTGCCAGCAAGCAGGTGTGAGCTAGCTTTCCTAAGACCAGGCCCTTATCCAACGGGGTGGAGACAAAGAAAAGGAAAGATCTTTTCACTCAGCTATATCATTGTAGGGTGAGTCAAGGGAGTCACACTCTTACTTTGGTGCAGAAACTCATACAGTGGGTAGGTGCAGTCATTTTCCCACTAACTTCAGCTCCAATCGTTCAGGCTGCTAGCTGTCCCCTTCCCCTTCATCTCCCCAGTGCAGGAAAGCAATGTATGCCTGTCCCTTCCATAGATATTCCCTCTGCCTGCATCTTCTTCCTTTCTCACACACCAACACAGCAGGGTGTTGCAGGTTAGCACTAGCATCCCGTTTTTTCTCTTTGAACACTACTTGGCCGCCAGTGCCATTGGCACCAGTGGAACAAATTCTGCCCTCAAACATGCACACCCAGCTCCCACTGGCTTCAGAGGAATTTGCAAATGAATAACTAAGAAGAGTTTTGCTAAAAGGAATCTAAGAACCACATCTTAATAGAGTAAATGTCATGAAAATGCAACACCGGCTCTGAGGACAGCTGTTGGATCATATTAAAGAAGTTCTGTATTAAAATCACAAATGAGTTTGATTCCCCACAGTTTAAATTCCAGGGTATTACTAATTAAGAGGTCTCTTGGTTTTTGGTACTGTTTCTCTCCCTCTATGTGTGAAACTTGCAAGCTGCTAATTGTGTTAGTACATTCTAAGACAGAGTCTGTTCTCAAAGCAATTCACAGAGAGAGAGACTCAAAGCAATACTCTAACAACAGAAACAGCACCCAGAGACTCCCCGCCCTTTTGTTGTATTAACAATTGTGATTAAAATAGAGATAGAGGATGTATGTGGATGGATGCTTGGTGTGGATAATAACTGAATGATCAGGGAGGTGCGAGCCTAAGAATCCAGTGTCCATCGGCTGAAGAAGGCGTCAAGTGGAAATAACCAGAGGACCCCCCAGAGGGCAGACTGGAATCCACCCAACAGCTTCAAGAATGGGAAAACCAAAGAACAAGATAACATCTAGCAGCACGGAGCCGTCAGGAATGTGACATCTGCTGACTAATTCAGCAACAGCATGATGAAGCAATTCCCATAGACTGGCATAGGAAGAAATTCCTATAAAAATAGACTCTAAAAAGTGAGAACTTTGGGGTCTGATTCTGCAAACCAACTTCCAGGAGCATCAGATGAGCATCTGACAAGGCCCTGCTCCCTCCTCATGTCCAGGCCACCTGGCCAGTGGCTTGGCATGATCAACTCTAAGGCTGGTAACTATGATAACAACCTTGCAGAACCTGTGTGTGTGTGTTTGTATGAATGAATGTGTGAATAAATATGAGATTGAATGGAATGTTATAACTATAACTAACTGCTTACTATGATTCTTTCTGTATTCACAATAAATGTGGTATTTTGCCTTTTCCCCTTTAATAAGATCCTGCTGGTTTTTATTTTATTGGTATAACATAGCAGGAGCGAATATTGTTTCAAAAAAGAATCCTACCTCATAAATTGAGCTGACTGAAGAGTAAACAAAAACCTGGTTCATTAACATTTTTGTGATGAAAGAGTTGAATTCAGCTCATTATTATTTGTGTGGGACTATATTATTGATTATTTGTGAATATTCACATAACTGCTACATATTTCTGTAAATGTTCACAAATCCTGAGCTATGAATTCAGCATGAATTATGTGCCTGAAAAGGCATACAAGAAGCAAATTTATCATTCCTTATCTTCCTGGTATAAGTTGTAGTCTGCCGATGAGGGAGCAGAACCCATGCCATACTTAGGTGATCATGTACTCAGTGTGAATAGCTAGTAGTCAAAGCAAACATTTCACACACAACCCATAATCTGAGTATTTGAAACAAATATATTGAAAGAAAATTAGGATTGTTTGTCAACATTTCACTAACTCAAAAAGGGGCTAAATTAGTAATGAGTATTTTCAACTATTACTTTTGCCAGGTCTACCCAGAAAATAAAACTCATAATACTTAACATGTTTGGAAAATCACTGTTGCTGCTCAATGCAACACAAAGGAAAAAAATCATTTGTTGTATTGTCCAGAGGTTGAAATTAGCAAATTCTCATTTTCCTACCAAATCATAGAATTTAGAGAGGGGAAGCACCTTTTGTATCAACCCATCTCCTTCTGTCAAGGAAGGTTTGTTCCTACAGAACATTTAGTGAATTAATCTTTAAAAATACAAGCAATGGGGCTCTCACCACGTCTCTGGGAGACTATTCCATGGCCTAACAGATCTCCCTGTCAGGAAACTTCAGCAGGGGAGCAATATGTTTCACTTTTCTCCCTAAACTAAAATCTGAGTAATTGGCTACCAGGAACAGTTCAAAACTTTCTTAGCTGGCTGTGGTATGTTTCAGGACTGGCTAAGCCACAATACACAAAGATTTCCCATCACCTCTTAATGCTGAGCCTTTAGTGTGATACAATGCATGTGTGCAACATGAAGCTTCTAGTACCCACTGTCAGAAGGTTCTAAAGTACCACAGTCCAATCCACAATGATACAACATAAGAACCCACTTAGCTTACTCAGGTGGGTCAGTGACTATCTGTAGCTCTTAAGAATGGAGATGGGTCCAAAACAACATCCTGAATCCAAGCATCCTAGAACTTTTGGGGACATTTGGGCCCCATCCAACTTCACTGATTTAGTGGGAGTCTTTCTCTTTACTTTAAGGGTAGCTGTATCAGGCCCTGTATGTGAAATGGACTGGACCCAAACTCCAGATCTGAACACCTGCAAGCTTATGGAATACTTAGCTTCTGATCTGAATTTTGCAGCTTAGACTTATCTCTAATCGAGAATCTTCTCCTACCTACAGTATATTTAAGAGTAATTCTCTGTAATGAGATTAGTCCACCTGAAGCCAAAAGCTGACCTTCCACTAGCACATAGGAATGATTTTCAAAAATCTAGAATACAGGGTGCATTCTGATTGTATAAATATTGTATGCAGTGATGTGATTAATGATAATGATGCATGAGGAAACGTTTGACATGGGCTTTGGACAAAAAGGTCTGAGTAAGATCATGCGTATTTTTAGCTAAACTGAAGAAGCTGATGTGAAATCAATCTTAAAAATGGAAATGAGCTAAAAGAAAGCAAATCTTATCAAGAAGAGAGACACGTTCTGCTTCCTGAAGAACAATAATTTGTGATGTAAGCCTGGAGATTTTGGTCCAGATCACTGTTCCCTCTAAGCATGCGCACATAGATCCTAAACCCAGAGCACACGGCAAAACATCGCATGCACAAAAATTTGCACAGAAGCACAATTTGCACAGAAGAAATTTTTTTGCGCACACGGCCTGTCAAAAATTTGCACAGAAGAAATTGTTTGTGCACACAGCTTGTCCAAAAGTAGAGGGAATATTGGTCCAGATCCTGCACTGCAACTGGGGACTGCTGAAGGCAGCTCAGAGTGTATGTGTGGGATCAGTACAAAAATGGCTTTAAGCTCGACTGATTCTGGGGCTCTCCACACACTGGGCCGGTCCCCAGCAGCCAACAAACATAAGGGAAGTTCCAGAGAAAAAGAATTCAAGCCATGCCTCCATTTCTCCAGCCACATACCCTGCACTCATGGCCAGGGATGAGAATGCAGGACCTGCTATAGCAGCTCCACATGGCACAAGGATCCCCGACAAAGGGAGGCTGCTCTAGTGGCCAGGTTACATAGTTTAAGGCAGCGTTTTTCAAAGTGTGGGTCACGACCAGTACTGGGTCGCGGCATGTAAGGCACTGGGTCGCTCTGGTCAGCACTGCCAACCGGGACGTTAAAAGTCCCATCAGCGGTGCTGCCCAGCTACCTGTTCCGACACCACGCTGTGTCCTAGAAGCAGCCAGCAGCGGGTCCGGCTTCTAGGCACGGGGGCCACAGGGCTCTGTGCGCTGCCCCTGCCCCGAGCACCGGCTCTGCACTCCAATTGGCTGGGAACCGGCCAATGGGAGCTGGGGGGGCGGTGCCTTTGAGCCAGAGCCGTGCAGAGCTGCTTGCGCGCCTCCGCCTAGGAGCTGGACCTGCTGCTGGCTGCTTCAGGTGCAGCACAGTCCGCGGTGTCAGGACAGGCAGGGAGCCTGCCTCTGTACCCTGACTGCACCTCTGTATCCTGACCGGGAGCTGCCGGAGGTAAGTCAGCGCCCCAATCCCCTGCCCCAGCCCTGAGCCCCCCCCAAACCCAGAACCCCTTCCTGCACCCCAAACTCATCATCCCTGGCCCCACCCCAGAGCCTGTACCCCCAGCCCAGAGCCCTGACCCCCTCCTGCACCCTGAACCCTCATTCCCAGCCCCAGCCCACAGCCCGCATCCCAACCCTCTGGCCCAGCCCTGAGCCCCTTCCATTCCCCCAAACCGCACATCCCCAGCTCTGTTGGGTGGCGGGAATCAACAATTTTCTTCAACTGTGTCCCCAGAAAAAAAGTTTGAAAGCCACTGGTTTAAGGTAGCTTCACAATGACCGTGGCTTCCTAATACAGAGCAGGATCTGGACCTTTGTGTTCCTGTTGCAAAGTAAATAGTAGTGGGGTGTCACAGCTGTGTGCCTTACCCAGTATCAAGACACAGCCACTGATACACATTCACCTCAACGATGGTCTTTCATAGGCTGGTAAAGTGATTTGACCTTCTAGCCAAGTCAGTAAGAAGCCTCCAGGGCAAGAGAGGAGAATGCAACAGTCCTCCAGCCCTCACCAAGCACAACAGTCCTTCTTCCAGAGTTTACCTGGGCTTCTCCATTTGGTCAGAATTCTTCCCCCCACCCTTTGTGGAAGTCCCAGACTGGGGCCTCTAAACAAAGACATGTGCTACCACTGAATCTGCCACCACCACATCAATACTGTGTCAGACCTTTTCTTTCTTTAGCGTCATCCCTCGCTAGTGTCCTTCTACATCCTGCCCACATACGGGCCTCTTCCACAGTCTCTGTTGAGCCAAGAGTTTCTCCAGTTCTCTTGGTTTAGAGCCCCTAACCAGGTCTGGTCTCTCCTTGTGCTACAGCAGAGACGCTTACAAGCACATCCTGCTCTCCTCAGTCTATCGCTCGTATAAACCGCAGACAGTTTATTTAAATCTTGCCATCACATGACACAACCCCTCATCCCTGACCCTTTTAGAGACTACAGCTCCTGTCTTTTAAAGGCCAGACTTCAAATCAGGATAGGCTAGGCCCAAGCCTGCCCTTAAAGGGACAGCTCATCTTGTGATATGGGGGAGACCAAATCATTTTATGATGAAATCTATTTAAAACACCGCCCAAAGAGACTTCTGTTTGTCTTCCTTGTTTGTGTATCTGCACAAGGCCAGGCCACACAGTCTGGCTCCAAGTGACTAGTCCAAAGTTGTACAGTGAGTCACCAGCAGAGCCAGTAATAGAACTCATGAGTCCTGATTTTCAGGTCTTACCGTAATCACGAGAAGACAGACTTTGCTTTCTCCAGCAACACCTTAATGAGTAATAAGGATACAAAAACACCTACTATAATTATGATTTTTCCAATGAAATTCTTGACTGAGTAGCATTGCTGCAGATTTATGAGCCTCTGTCTGAATTTTCTCCAACCTCTCGTCTGAAATGCCATCTGTAATTCCTTTCTCCTTTATCCCCCATTTTTACTTCAATAACATTGCACCAGCTGAATTCTGTAGCTTTTATTATTCATAGTGTGAGCAAACTGAATGCAGCTTTTGCAGGTGAAAAACTAATGTAGCTGAAAAATAAATAAACAAATAAATTATTATAATAATAATAATCTTTTTGCTGTGAAACCAAAGAATTTCTCAATTCTGCCCAAAGGAAAGTGAAAGTTTATTGCAAAGAGTAGTGCTGAGTGACAGAAAAGGCAGCATTTCATAGGAATTCAGAAACAATGCTCAGGAAAATCCTTTCCAACCCCAAATTGGTCATTTGCACAATCCAACATCCAGTATTTTTATTCATTCTTTAGTAACGATTGGTCAAATTCATCCTCCTGCAGAGGGGTGGCGTAAGGTCGTTTACAACAAGGCCAATAGGGGAGCTGAGGGCAGAGGCGTCATGCAGTAAGCCTGCCGCACCCTCTGCCTGCCGCACAGAAAGTCTCCATGCCAGCTCCAAATAGACCAATGTGCTCATTACGCACAGTGTGCAGAGGGCAGCGATTGATATGCTAGCCTTTAGAAATACTTGAGAGAGAGAGATTAGGTAGCATAGTTAGAATGTTATTTAGCACAGATAGAAGTATAGCCCCACAGCCTACCCATTGGTTCAGGGTTTGGATTTTGTTCTCCATTCCTGCTTGTTCTCTGCACAAAGCCAAATTATACAGGTTCTGTACCGTTAAGAGGTGAATTTCACTTTATATGTGAAGCCATGCAGTCCTTGTTCATTACTCCAAGTTCCCATTAATTTTGGACTTGCAGGATTCGGCCCACTCAACCAGCAAGACATACATTTGTTTATGTATAACGGAAATTGATGCCTAGGTAGAGATATGAGGTGATCACTTTTGAATTAATTTTCCTTGATACCACAATCTTTTCTAAGTGCTGTTGTCACTAGGCGTTACAGTTAAAGACATTCTCAAATGTTTTATATTACTTGGCAGTTTTACCTTTTAATTATGGCAACCTTAAACAGCCCCTACAAAGATACAGTCTTTTCAATTTGCAGCAGAAGATCCAATTGCATGAATGACAGTATCTCTTTTAGAATCTTTTTATTCATTTGACTAGAGAGCATGAATTATATCAATGCATTTCTTTTAAAAAACTTAATGGTGATAGAAGTAATAGAGATCTTGTAATGAACTCTACTAGAAAATCTTATTTATAATAACTATCAGACCACCTATGCTGTTTTACGGTCACAGAAAAAGATACTCCAGCATCCTGCAGGGATATTTCTTCCAGTAAACTTCTTGGGAAGAACTAACAAGTGAGACTGAAGTCATAACTCCCAGACTCCAGAAACACTGTCTTTGAAGATGATATTACAGCAGTATAATCATAATGCCACTTGGTTACAACCTGAGGGTAATGTTTTTATGCTAGTATTTCCATAGAAGCAAACCCCTTTTAAAGAGTATGCTCTCTGATCCACTATGTTTAACTCACAAAAGTATGTTGGGTGAGCTATGATTTGTTGTCCACTTCGCATTACATTTTGGAAGAGTTATGCTTCTGTTGGTGCTCTACTTTATTTTACTGGTACAGTTGAAATCTGGCCTGAAACTGTCTAATATGATGTGCTAGTTAGTACATTTTCTCCAGTATGACTCAGTGTCATAATGAGCTTACTAAATTCAATGTGATCATTGTTTGCCGTTGCTCCATGTCAGCAGGCATTGCACAGACCCTAGTGCTATTTCTTCCTAGCTTTTAGACCACTGACTGGGGCAAGTGATTCTCTCTTCTCTCCTGTCTCACCTGTGGTGACACAGTAGCAAGGGGAGCTAGTTCCAGCAAGCTTTGCACTCCACCTGAATGCCCTTAAAGGGGCTGGATCCTAGCTCCTCCAGCCATACTTCCCTCCTCCCACCACTGGGTTCATGGCACCAGGGGAGGGGCCACTGTTTACTTTTGAAAATTTTTGAAAATGATTGAGGAGACAATGAGAGATATTGAGAGCTGTGATTCCTCTCCCAGCCTCTCCCTTCAGTACAGGAGTCCTCACCAGGAACAACGCTCCCAAAGGACTCTGCAGCTCTACAGAGAAGCTGCCCTAAGCCTAAGCCTAAGCCCTGCTCTTCCAGCCTTAACCACCATCTTCTGGTCAAGAGGACATTTTACAGCTGTAATTCTCACATACAACTTAATAGTAAGTGTGATCTTCCTTCCACTTTCCCCTCCCCTAAACGAGGTAAGGGCAGCAATAGCATCATGACAACAGACAGCTTATTTCAAGGGAATGGATGTCTGATGCCATTGACAACCCCATTTTGGGAGTTTTGACCCTACCTAATATTATTGTTGCTATTATTATTTCCATTGTTGTTTTGCCACCATGCTTCCAACACGATCACCACTCCTAGGGCAGACTATGCAAGCTCCACCCATTCTTGGGAATCAACCAGGTCAAAGTGCCAAAGGTTATCCATCAGACCAGCCTTTCCCATGGTATTTGATGAACTGAACAACCTTTCCTCCACTCAGGACACAACTCACTACTTCACTTATCACAGTTCAAATTGGGAGGAACTGTCTAAGGAGACAGCAGAACAGACATAAGAAACTAGACACTAGACATTTAGAAAGTAAATAAGGAAATGTTATTTACTTCTTCAAATAACACAAGAACTAAAGGTCACTCCATAAAATTAATAGGCAGCAGGTTTAAAACAAACTAAAGGAAGTATTTTTTCACACAGCACACAGTCAACCTGTGGAACTCTTTGCCAGAGAAAGTTGTGAAGTCTAAAATATAACAAGGTTCAAAAAAGAACTAGATACATTCATAGAGGATAGGTCCCTCAATGGCTATTAGCCAGGATGGGCAGGGATGGTGTCCCTAGTCTCAGTTTGCCAGAAGCCGGTAGTGGATGACAGGGGATGGATCACTTGATGATTATCTGTTCTGTTTATTCCCTCTGAAGCATCTGGGATTGGCCACTGTCGAAAGACAGGGTACTGGGCTGGATGGACCATTGGTCTGACCCTGTATGGCCATTCTTATGTTCTTATATTCTTATGACTAATCCATTGCAAAGGACCATTTCCGAGACATGAGCCCAAAGGAGGCAGCAAAAGGCTAGTTGAACTAAAACTGATGCTGATCAATGGAAGATCTATCACCAAACAACAATACACAACTTCATCAGCAACGAAGCACCCAATAAAGCTTGCATCACCAGGACCTCGCTGGATGACGCCAGGAGCCCTGTGCTAGCCCATCTTGTCCCACACTCTCCAGGATACTTGGCCCATCACATGCCAGACAGACAAGAAGGCAGGTAGCACTGCATTCATCTTCTCTTCACACAGGCATGACAAGTTCATTTGAATTCATTGACCTGACAATAGAAACCAGAGCCAAAGCTAACAGAGATTTAATGCATATTTACAGACCACATGAAACTAAAGGATTCATAAAGGAGCTCAGTGTTACCTTGCTGGTGATGGTAGTGAAGTACCTCAGACTTGTCCTGAGAAAGTTCAACATTCATATTAACAATACCACAGATGCAAAAGCCCCAAAACTCATCTCCTTACTTGCCTCCCGAGGACTTTCTTTGGTCCTCTCTGGTCCAACACACACAGCCAGTCACATCCTGGACTTGAACTTCTGTTTAGGTGACAATATTAAGGACAAAACAAAACAGCCATTGTCTTGAAGAGCTATCACCTAATTAAGGCAGTGGTCAGAGACCTCCCAGCTCCCAGAAAACAAGAAAGACCCCTGACCCTGATTCAGTTATGACTCTTGTCATAAATATACAGCTAAGGGTAGCATGAAATCCCTCCTTTACCTGTAAAGGGTTAAGAAGCTCAAATAACCTGGTTGGCATCTGATCAAAAGGACCAATAAGGGGAGAAGATATTTTCAAATCTGTGGGGGAAGGTTTGTGTTTGTGCTCTCTTTGTGTGTTCTCTCCGGGACAGCGAGGGACCAGGGCAGGGAAAATACATCTCCTAAAGCCATACCTGAACTCAGCATCTAAGATTACAAATTGTAAGCAATAGAAAGGAAATGTGTTAGATTATCTTTTGTTTTATCTTGTGAATTTTCCCTATGCTAAGAGGGAGGTTTATTCCTGGTTCTTTGTAACTTTAAAGTTTTCCCTAGAGGGGAATCCTCTGTGTTTTTAATCTGATTACCCTGTAAAATTACCTTCCATTCTGATTTTACAGAGGGGCTTCTTTTACTTTTTCTTGATAATGAAGTTCTGCTTTTAAAACCTGATTGGTTTTTAGTGTCCTAAAAACCCAAGGGGGTGGTCTGTGTGCACCTTGTTAACCTATTTGGTTGGTATATTATTCTCAAGCCTTCCCAGGAAAGGGGATGAAGGAGCTTGGGGGGATATTGTGGGGGAAACAGGAACTCCAAGTGGTCCTTTTCCTGAATCTTTTTCTAACTCACTTGGTGGTGCCAGCAGGACTCATCCAAGGACAAGGAAGGATTTGTGCCTTGGGAAAGTTTTTAACCTAAGCTGGTAGAAATAAGCTTAGGGGGTCTTTCATGTGGGTCCCCACATCTGTACCCCAGAGTTCAGAGTGGGGAGGGAACCCTGGCAACTCTTAAACTCCCTCAAATCCAAAGCATGTTGTAACAGCACTCCACCCACAGGACAAGAAGTTGAGAATCATTGTATGCTAACCCTGACCACTGACACACTGACCCCCAAGCAGCCACTTCGTCCCAATTGCCCAAATAGATCATCTTAGTTTGATGCCCTTCAGATGAACAAAGAGTCAGAGAGTCAGAAATTCAAGCACAGATGGTAAAAAAATAAAGGCTGCAACAGACAGATTGAAACAAAGAGTTACCCCAAGCTTACGCTGAGGCTGTATTACAAACCAAGAGAACCTTCCTACCAGCCTCCATTGAATCTGCCAAATCTGTGCCCTAAGGAGCTACCCAGGACAGTAAACCATTTAATCATTTCTGAGTGCATACTGCCCACAGGAGAACCCAGCACCAAGTACTGTAAAGAATTATCATCCTACTTCACGTAAAAGTTTGTGGACATTTGGGAAGGCCCTCAAACAGACTGGATCTGTTCCTCCTATCCTGGCCATAAAACAGATTACCTGCATTCCCAGACTTCAGCACATTCATTCTTCAAGAAGTCTTGGACACCCTAAAGAAGTCTTGACCTATGGCCTGTGAATCTGACTCAGGCTCTTCATGGCTGGTAAAAAAGAGTCATGAGTAGAGCTGGGCAATTTTTTTCTGAAGACTAGTAAATTTACCAAAAACTGCATTTTGGAGGGAGACACCAAAACTGCTAGTGAATTTCAGCTGAATTGGGCAAATACTTTCAGCTGAAAAAAAACCTGGAAAAAATTTCAAAAATGTCAAAATGAATTTTTTTTCAGGTTTTTTTAATTTTTGAAATGAACTGTTCTAATATTTCAAATGGCAATGAAATGTCATTTCAAGATCATATTTGAAATGTTTTGTTTGACCGAACACATTTTTTCAGATTTTTGTTTTGGTGACAAAAAAAGTCCGTTTGAAATTAAACAATTTTTTAATTTATTTTTTGGTTTCGCCGAAACTCTAAAAGCATCCCAGTGTAAGAGGGCAAGGGGCTTACTGGTATCCGGTAGTGAGTTTCAACTGGCCTGACCAGTTCAATGTACCCCAATTTTTAATGTGATAAATTGTATGTGATATGTGTCATGTAAGGTATCACTGGAAAACTAAAAACCCACTGATCACTAATATTCTTGCTTGGTGTATGTACAGTAAATGCCCAAGGGACCATACAAATGTGAAGGAAATGTGGAACATGTGTTTATCAGGCAAGTCTGGGGAATGGGTAAACAGGTTTCTCCCAGGCAAAGGACAAGCTGATGCCTCCAACCAAGTGTCAGAGTCGATTGGTAATCTCATATCAAATGGCCATTAATTTGCATCAGAAGAGTCAGGAACAGATCTATTTGCATTACAGCAAACAGCAATAGGGGAAGAAACCAGCATGGGACTTCCTTCCCCACCAGACTCCATGTCTCCTTCCTCAGCTTAAATGAACTTTATTTTGGGGGATAACCTTCAGAAGAATCCATTTAAAAGGGTCACTGGACTACAAAAGAGACGGGCAAAGAACCCCAACTTATCTTTCACTTAAGAAGACAAAGGAACTGAGCACTTTGGACTTTGTGGGAGATCCTGACCAAGGGGGTGGTCAGCCATGTTGCTGGAAGAAAGTTTGATCAAAATCTTACCTTGAATCAACACTGGAGATTCATTAAATCTTAGCCCCTAGAAGGCATATTTGATTTTTATTTGCTTGTAACCACTTCTAACTTTGTCCCTTACACTTAAACTCACTTAAAATCCTATCTCCTTTTGTTAATGAACTTGTTTTACTTTTAATCTAAACAAACCCAGTGCTGTGTCTGAATTGAAGTGATTGTTATTTCCAGTTAATGGGGCAAGCTTTTGGGTATTGAGTCTTTAAAGGAGCCAGTGAGGCGCTTATTATTGCTCTGAATGGTCCAGGAAAGGACTTCACATTGCAGAGTCCGTGTTTTTTGGAAAATTTGGGCATGGGAGTGTGCTGGTGTCACCTGGCTAATAATAACCAGCGCTGGTGGACACCAGAGTGTGGCTGGGGTGTAACCAAGCAGACTGCTGGAATCAGAATTGCTGAACCAGAGCTGTCTAACACACAGACATTCAGTGCATGCTTGTCTGCAAGCTGTTGGCATCCAGGCTGTGAGCCAAGCAGCAGAGCATTTAAGGCACCCAAGGTTACAAGGCAGGTGATGACACAACCCCTTACTTGTCCGCACTGCACCACAGAACATGGCAGTCACTGAACAAAAAAATCAGTTATTTACTCAGTTCTGGTCATGAGCAACTGGTGCTATTTGTGACCAAAACAGCAAAAGCCTCATTTGGGAAATGAATGTTCCCTTCCCTCCTTCAACTATGCAACAGTCCAATCAACACTGAAGAAATCCACCCCGGATATATCCGTTCTAACTACCACCCAGTATCACACCTTCCATTCCTGAGCAAACTCATAGAAAAGCTAGCCAACTACAAGTTCATCTAATTCAAGATGGCTCCTTGGCCCAGCACAATCCTGGTTCAGGCCAGGACATGGGACAGAAACAGCTTTAGTGGCACTGGTGGGTAATCTCTTGCTGTCAGTGGAGAGAGGGCCAAGATCTATTCTCATCCTCCTGGAACCCAGTAGAGCATTCAGTATTGTTGAGAGGTGGCAGGGATTCAGGGGCATGCACAAGTTACTCCTGGGGGAATTTTGTGCCAAAAAAAAAAATTCTGCTCACAGTATTTTAAAATTCTGCAAAATTTATTTGTCAAAAATAATACTACATAATCACGCCAGTTTTAGTTATTTTGGTCATTTATTTCAAAATACCCGTCAGCAAGGATGTCTGTAACAATGCAGACAGAAAAATTCCTCCAGGAGTAGAGAGTTAAAAAAAACCCTATGACAAACCACTTCCTGTTTCTCTGCTCCTTCCTCCCCCCAGCCCAGCCAGGGGGCCAGACAGCCACAACCCCTCCCTCCCAGAGCCCAGCCATGTGGCGCCCCCAGCCAATACACCCAAATCCCCTACCCACCATAGACCAGCTGCAGCCCTCCCCCGGCTCAAACATCCGCCCTGAGAGCCCCTCAGAGCCCAGGGATCCAGAAGGAGAAACAGCCTGATGCTCAGTCCCAAGCTTGTGTGGAGTTTCCTGCACACTGCCATCTCCTTCCCTCAAAGCATGCTGGGAACTGCAGTTGCCGAGATCCCTGTAGCTCCCTCCCCATCCCCCTGGAAGTGTCTTTTAAGTGCGAGGTGGGCTCTGCCAATCTAGCAGCCCCTAGTGGTGGCCAGTACCACTGCAGCCCATCTCTGTGAGAGAAAGGAAATTCTGCACAAAAAGCATTGTGGTGCAGAATTCCCCCAGGAGTAAGGAATAGTGATTGGAAACTGTATATTTGCCACTAGACCCTTCTTTTGTGGATTCCCACAACAATCAATTCTCTCGCCGGTCCTGTTCAACACTTCCATGCAGCCATTAGGTGAACAGGTCAGATGACACAGACTCAAGTGACAACACTGTGCAGCTGACAAACAGCCCTGCTTAACCTTCACCACATACGACCACAACACTACCGCCAAGATGGCCTTGTGCTTGGATGAGATCAACTCATGAATGTAGAACAGCTGAACCAAGCAAGACAGAGGTCACGCTGGTGGGCAGAGGAAAGCACTTCAAAGAGTTTTCAGCCTTTGGGAAGTCTCCTTTAGTTGATACACCCACCCACCATTGGTCAATTCAGTCTGTAGTTTAGAAGTGGTCCTGGGCTCCTCATTGATGTTAAGCTCTCACGTATCAGCATCTGTAAGTAACACTTTCTATCATATCCAGTTGGCTAGGGGACTCCATCCCATCCTGGCAGATGAGAACCTGGCTTCAATTATTCATGCCCCCAGCACCTCCCACCTGGACTACAACAATGCAATATATCTGGGCATGAATCCATCAGCCCTTAGGAAACTTCAGTTAGTACAGTACACTGCAGCATGCCTCCTCAGCAACACAGGTTACTTCAAGCACATTAAACCTGCCCTCTGCTCCCTGCACTAGCTTCTCATAGAATATTGAATATGTTTAAGGTCTAGATCTTTATCTTCCCTCAATGGGCCCAAGGTATCTAAAAGATGGCCTAGATCTCCAGGATAAAGAGCATGATTGACAACTTCCCTCTACCGGCACACTGGAACTTTCTACAATAAGGGTAAAGCTCATCTGTGCGGGAGATAGAACTTTCTCAAGTGCCCATCTGAGGCTGCGGAATGAACTCCCCCAGGAACTAAGGACCATCCAAAATGTCACTACCTTCTACTCCAAATGCAAGGCACACCTCTTCAACCCGCATTCGGTAACATAAATACACAGCAGTGTGTAAATTTAAAAACAAACAAAAAAATAAAGCTCTATCAAAACAAACCACTACACTGCATACACAATTGTTCCCCTCAGGAGAGAATGGGAGAACAAACCACACATGACAGATGTTACTCACATCACTTAATGCACTGCTGGAAGATGCTCAGATGTAAGGGTGGTGAGTGTGGCATAAGAATCTATATAGAATAGAATAGAGTGCACAGATGGTGTGTTGTCAGGCTGTGTTACCTGCAGACTTTTATGGTTGTGCTTGTCATTGTATTATTTGCCATGAGCTTGACTTAAAACAGAGTGCTTGAAATTATATTACCACAGGACATACATTGTGATAACCCGTGTAGTTTAATTTTCTCCTGGAGGCCCTTGCATCTCTTCTAGAACCACCACTATTTATTTGTCCTTTTACGTACCCAGTTCTGCACTGGTCGAGCCTTCCTTCTAGCTCAGGAGAGCTGGACATGATTGCTATGGTATTCAGTAATCGCTCTGGGCTCAACATGCATGAAAAAAATCCTGTTTATTCAGTGATGCAGTTCCAATTGCCTCTGCCCTCTGCAGGTATGTCTATACTGCAACTAGGCACCTGCGGCAGGCCTGTGCCAGGCTCACGGGGCTCGGGCTGCAGGCTGGGAGTATCCAGAGCTTGGGCTCCAGTCCAAGCCTGGAAATCTACACTGCAATGAAACAGCCCTGCAGCCATAGGTGTCGACTTCCTTTCTTTTCCCTGAGTGCTCGACCGCCCCTCTGCCCCCATCCTGGTCCCCACTCCACCCCTTGCATGAGGCCCCGCCCCTGCCCCACCTCTTCCCCACCCCCATTCCAACCCCTTCCCCATAGTCCCCACCCCAACTCCGCCCCCTCCCTGACTCTATTCCAACTCCTTCCCCAAATCCTCGCCCCGGCCCCCCCTCTTCCCCACAGCATGCCATGTTCCTGCTCCTCCCCCCAACCCAGAGCTTGCTAACACCAGCAAACAGCTGTTTAGCAGCAGCCAGGCAGGAAACACTGGGAGGTAGGTGGAGGAGCGGGGACGGAAGCTCGGGGGGGGGGAGGAGGAGGTGGGGTGATGAGGGGACGGGAGCTTGGCTGCCAGTGGGCGCTCCAGCGCTGGAGCACCCACAGAGTCAGCGCCTATGCCTGCAGCCCAAGTCCCATGAGCCCAAGTTGGCTGGCACAGGCCTGCCACCGGTGCCTAGTTGCAGTATAGACATAGTTTGTATGACAGATCATGGACTTCTACAGGGCCCTTCCCATGGACATCCTGCCTGGGAAGCTAAACCTCTTAATTGTATACTTTTCACAACACCACATCTGCCTTTCCAGTCAAAAGATAATAACCATAACACTTAACAAACAATATTTATTTAACGCAAAATTCCAAACATTAATAACCAGCCACTAACAATGTGCAATTAATTTCTCAGGTGCACCGGCCCCGTAGCTTGGACTTATGAGTCTCCCTTTAACTCCCAGTACTGCAATTGCCACATTTGTTCTGTCCTGGGGTTTGGTTGTCTTAACCCGCCGTCATCAGGCTGGATTGATTTAAATCAAAGGGATTTAAATAACCCATTTTAATCATGATTTAAATCAGCAAGTAAGAAGTCTTGATTTTAATCACGTTTTGCATTTGTACTTCAGTTATTTTTCTAAAGAAAGGTTTAACGATAACCCTGAAAACATAGATGTTGTTTTGCAATTAAACAAAGCCTTCATACTAAATTCGGTACTTCTTTTTGCTAACCAGGAGGATACATTATATGTACACACATTTATTTAAGCAATTATGTACCTTAATTTACATTTATTCAGATTCTAAATTTATATTTTTGTGTTAGAAAATGGTGAATAATGCATTTCTTATTTACTAGCTGATTAATTTTTTTATTTGTGATCTGTGTCAAGCTCTGTTTGGATAGATATTCAAGTTCAATTAAAATGCACAAAAGCAGCCCTTAAAATTTTGTTTTAATTAAATAAAACTACCTTGTGACAAGGTGCTAAGCAGAAAACTGCTTAGCCAACCCCACTCAAGCTCCAATTAAGGGAGGTGAATTGGAGCTGGGTAGACCACCTGGCCCTGATTGCGGAAGCTTGAACAGCTGCTGCCTCATCAGGCTGGGGCTGGATAAGAGCCCCAGAGGGAAGGAAGCATAGGAAGGGCATGAAAGTGGAAAGCTGTAGTAGAGGAAAGGCAGTGAGGGGAAGCAGAGAGTGAGAGATAGCTTGCCCCCTCTCTCCTGCTAGGGGACTGCTTGTATGGTGGAAAGGTGGTGGGAGCACAGCCTGTAAATAAAAGCACTAGGTGGGCACCTAAAGGTCTCTGTGTGATTTTTCTCCACTCAGCAGGGGCAGGAGGGCCCTGCAGGGACGCTGTTACGTACCCCTAATGTAGTATAGAATATCAGGGTTGGAAGGGACCTCAGGAGGTCATCTAGTCCAACCCCCTGTTCAAAGCAGGACCAATCCCCAATTTTTGCCCCAGATCCCTAAATGGCCCCCTCAAGGATTGAACTCACAACCCTGGGTTTAGTAAGCCAATGCTCAAACCACTGAGCTATTCCTCCCCCAAATGTGCTGGATAGTTTTAGATAACTTTTTTTTTCTTAATTATTTTGCTTTTAAAATTAACTGATTTGTTAAACAAAGGAAGTATTATTTGTAGTTAGAGAATTGAACAGATTTGTTTCTGATCACCATGTCCTTCAAGATTTTAGAACTAGTAGATCCCATCCTCTTGCACTAGTTTTTATTCATAGATTAAGAGGAAAACAAGTTTTCCTGCTTTTTCAGTTCTCAGCCAGTTTCTTATCTTTGGATGAATTAGCCACTGAACCAAACTAGTTCAATAAACTGAAATGAAGAAAATATTCTTTCTGCACCTGCAGAAGAGGCTATGGTTGTCAAAGGCTGGTTTAGCATGCCAACTAACTCTGATTTCAAGTGCTTAGCTAGTGACTTCCCCAAGTTCAGTGGTCTGACCTTCTTCAAAACTTGATAGTAAACGTGTACTGCTTAATATTTTTTTTAATTTAATGTTTTAATAGATTATAATAATTTTAGGTTTTGACATAGGTTGTGAATTTAAAATTTAGTTTTAAATAGATGTATTTTTTAAAAAACAAACTTATTTTTTAAATTTAAAAATGATATAAATAAATGCAATTTTAAATGAAAACAATCTGATTGATTTATTTAAATAATCAACTTTGAACCACCCTGGTTGTGGTTGTTGCCTAACTGAGACCTTCTGAGGAAAAATGGCAAACTTATCTCCCTCCCTCCCTTCTGGAAGCTGGAGAGTCTGTCCCCTATTATTCCTCACTATATGTCCTTCTGGGCTGACAAGATTGTAAGAATAATGAAGTAAATAAAAAACAATGTCTATTTCTTCTATAGCTTTTTTTCATCAGTAAATCTCTAAGTGCTTCACAATCTTTGAATATATTTATCCTCACAATATCCCTCTGAGGTAGGGAAGCATTGTTATCCCCATTTTACAGAAGGGAACTGAAGCACATAGAGGTTCTGTGGCTTGCTCAAGGTCACACAAGAAGTTTATGACAGAGCAGGGAACTGAACCTAGGTCTTTCACCTCCTCAGCACGTGCCCTAACTACTAGACCTTTCCTCCGCATAGCTGATACCAGTGCTGTTTGCAAACATTGATTTATATCTACACTGGAGCAGGAGGCATAATTTCCCCTTGGGCAGACGTACCCGCAGTAGCTCTGATCTAGCTAGCACATTAAAAATAGCAGTATAGCTATGGTGGCACAAGTGGAGGAACTAGCTTCCTGCCCTGTGTATGCTCCCTCTGAAACCTTAGGTATGCACTTGAGCAGCATGCCTATCCCCACTGCTGATGCTGCCAGGGCTACACCTCTATTTTTAATATGCTTGATCAAAGTGGGCAGGGTATGTCTACCAAAGTTGGAAATTAGACCTCCAGCTCTGCTGTAGACATACCTGGAGATGCATACTGTGTCATGTTCATGAAGTGGTGGGAGCTCCCAGAGCCCCAAATCATATTGCTTTTTTTGTTTAGCTTTATCTGTCTTTTTATATTTCTGTCAATCCGCAGTTCCTCTGACCTCAACTTCTCCCATGACAGGCCTTCTAGTTCTCTCTTTTCTGTTAAACAAAATGTGTGTGACAAACCATGTTTTATTGGTGTGGTTCTGTAATTTAACAGTGCTAGGTACAGATAAATGTTTTACTCTGTAGCCTTTTTCAGTAGTCACCTTATTATTTTAACACCATTTTCCAACCACCGGTTGTGTTATCTCAAAGGGGAGCCCAGATAACTCTGAATGTGTAAAGTGGTGTAGGTATCAGAATAGAAACAAGCCCCTTTTTCTCAAAAGAGCAGATTCGCCCTCTGCTGTATCACTGGTGGAATGGTGCAGATCTCCTCCCTTTGTGTGGTGTACAATAAATATAACTGACAAGAGATAAGGTTCAAAACAAACAGGTAAATGTATTTGGGGATAGAATTACATAGATAGGGAAGGGGTAAATGTAAATGACTAGTAGCTATATAACAAACAAACCCAGTGACGCAGCAGCTCTTCCCTGCGAGCGTGACGCTCAGGCCCAAGAATGAAACTAAACCCCCCTGGCATTCAAGAAATATGACTCCCAACTTAGAAACTCTAATTGCTTTCTCACTCAATTCCCAGCACTTCAGTGGCGGCAGTGAAGTCCAGGACCTCTACTCCGTAGGTAATTGAAACCCGTGGAGGAGGAACACTGGTGAGTCCCTCGATGGATGTCAGGGCAGAAGAAGCGGACCAAGAACCCTCTGGATGGTGATGTTCTCCACATGCAGGACCGGTACGATGCTGATGTGTCATCTTCTTTTCTTTTCACTTCGGGAATGTAGGGTGATCTTCCCTGATGCACGAGTGCCACAAAGAACCAAACTGCACACATAGTCACTATGATGGACTGCCCCACTAGCCTGTGATCACAGTTCTTTTCTAGAATCTATGGCGGGAAAACATGGTACAATACGTAGAAAGGTGGGAAACAGTCTGAGGTGATGGAAGCTTAGGGATCGCCCAGTGGCGGGAAAAATCAGTTCAGTCCAGCTTTATCCAGACCAGGCTGGCAGTGTGCAGGTCACAAGATGGAGTCACAAGATGACTGTTTTCAGACTCCTGTGGGTGAACACTTTTCAGATAGCGATCGCTCTATAGCTGACCTAGCAGTCCTCTTCCTCAAAGGAAACCTGCACAACACTGTCAAAAAACGAGCCTGGGAGCTTAAATTCATAACTTTGCTAGACACTAGAAATCATGGACTGAACAGAGACACTGGATTTATGGCTCATTTCAACAATCAATAACCCAATTACAACCCTGCCCCCCCGCCAGCTGTATCTCCCTCTCTTTCTCCCTCAAACCTTTCTTTCCTCCCTGTGAGGGGTGGGAAAGGGGGCAGGAGTGATGGAAGCATTTATAAGCTTACCTCATTTGTCCTAATCTGCTTTCTACCTGTGTTCCATTTCAGTGCGGAAATCTTGTAAATTTTAATACTTTGGATTTCAGTTGAGTTCAGTTGCATGAGATGGGTTCATATCAGCTACGGAAGTTCAGCCATAACTTGTGTGACTTTGGCAGACTTGAGTCCAATGAATGGTGACACTTCCTGCCGCCGCCTCTTCACTGGAACTAAAGCTTTATTGTACAGCCATTGTGATGTAATGACCTTTCCTTTCTGCTGCTGAGGGCTTCTTCATGGGCTATATTGGTGGGACCTGAACTAAATTTAACCCCATGTTTAATCAGGAGGTATCATTATCTCATTGGTAATAGGCAGTGCATGTAGCAACATATTAACCTTGCATTATGATGGGTATTATCATTTTTAGAAAAGCCATTGCTGCTTAACTCTTGTGTACATCATGGTCTGCCTCCGCTGTCTCCATGATCATTTATAATATAAAATATTTCTTTCTGAGCTGTGGTCTTTGTTCAAACCAGAGCTGCAAGAGGTAGGAGCACTACATTTTTCTCTTTTAGACTTCTGAATCATTGAAGCACAAGGATACTGTATTTGATTTGAGTATTTTTATACTGCCTTTGCTCACCCCTCATGTAAATATTCAATTAACTTGTGAAATTTACAGATATGGAGAAATGTGGGAACTAATAATAGGATGTGCATTCATGGCTTTAGTGGACCAGCCTCCTGTTACCATGGAGGAAAATCTTTACCAATATAAACAAAAAATGCAGGAGCAGGAGCTGCTTCTTGCTGTGGCCACAAATAGTGCTTGTTTTTTTAAATCCCCTTACTATACAGTGAGTCCCCTCTTTTAGAGGATCAACCATAACTTTTGGAAGGAGAAGTTAATTTAACTAAGCAAAGCTGATCCTACCTCTCTTTGGCTTTATGACCAATTCTCAGAGCCCCTCTCAAAGGAAGCAGGGGTAAAAGTGAGTTTTCATGATTCTATGGAGGCTACAAGGGCACTCATTTGTATCTTGCAAAGGATGTCCCATGACTTTAGACCGGACTTGTGGCTAAGAGCTATAGTAATGGCAAATGGCATACCACCTTTCAGGGGCACCGGAATGGAGGGGTCAGGTCACTTTTTACTGACTGTAAGCGTGAGTGACGGGGGGAGACGGTGGAGCAAGTGGGGGACTGTGTCTTGGGGGGAAAAGGCAGCATAGGGTCTAAGGGGAAGAGGCAGCGTTGGGGCAGAGCCTTGGGGGAAGGGGTGGCATGAGGGTGGGGTCTCGGGGGAAGACGAACAAAGGACTAAAGAAACAATGTAATAAACCAGTACAAAAGCTGAAATACAATGAATAACTGCTTACGTTTAATAAACGTTTTTACATGTATACATCTGAGTCAGGTCTATGATGCTTTTTTATTTGAATGTCCAAGTGAACCCAGGAACAAATTATATTGTTACATGGAGTGACAATATGCATTTTCTTTATTCATTATACATGACTCTTGCAGTAAATTCTTTTCTTAAGACTTTTTCCCCCCTTAGCTCTGTACTTTCTTTACCAGTGATGTCCCAGGAAAGGTCCTCCTCACATGAAAAGATGTAGTCAGCACTTTGAGAGTGGTGCCTAAATTAAGTGGCTAGGTTTTTGAAAACACTCAACATGTAGCAGCTCCCACTTAACACACTGAGAACAATCAGAACTGCTGAGTGCTGGGTACTTCCAAAAATGGTCATAAGGGTCTGATCCAAAGCCTACTGAAGTCAATGGAAAGACACTCATTAATTTCATTGTGCTGTGGATCAGACCTCCTAAGCGATGAGTTCTATCAGACAGCCCTAAGCTGATAGATAGATGTTATCTTTGCTATCACAGAGCATTAGAAAGCATTATAGATAGCTGTATTGGGCAGCTATATTTTCTTTGCGGTATGACCAATAGTTTCTTTGATAAGGCCAAAAGTAAAGGTGACAATGGGTACTCACACCTATAGTGCCAAGCAAATACCATTCAGTTATATCATATGACTCATAAACACTGCTGGGATAGACATATATACACAGAGTATTTTTTCTCCAGACTCTAAAGTTAGGACCTAAACCACACAGAGCCTAAAATTTAAAATCCCTTGAGACCTCCAAATGCTTTTTTCATTGTCAAATGATAAAACAAACAGAACTTGTGAAGGCTGAGCACACTAGTTCTGATTTAGTGCTTGAATTATCTTGCCAAATGAATTCTGCCCCTGAACAAAACTTCCCTGGTCTCTTATGCCCTACTGTTCCAAGTGTACTTGTTAGAGTCTCGACCAGGACCTTAACATTTGTGTTAAGGTGCAGAAAATACCTATGTGGCCCCCATATCCTAAGCAAGTCTACCTGTTTTTAACAAAATAAAGGTGGTTGCATCACACAGACTAAAAAAGTCTTCATTTATTTATATATTTGTTGATGTATGAGAAGCGCTTATCTATGACTTTAGGTGCTTTTACATCATTACAATATACAAAAGAAAAGGATTAAAAACCACAAAATGCATAGCAAACCACCCAACAAAAACCATCCAGACTTGAGCATTACTCATAATAATTGTAATAATAATTTTTAAAAACCCATTCTTTTAAATCCTTTGGGTTAAAAATATAAAGCCTGTTGGATATTATGGAAGCACTATGGAACGCACTATGAAAGCTGTAATATATTTTATTCTTTTTCTAAGTAAAAAGGAATTAATTAGAGTAAAAAGTTTATTGCTTGCTATGCAACACTAGTAAAAATGAATTGAAGTCTAAAAATAACAGTTACAAAAATATTTAATTTAGTAAAATAATTAGACTCCAGCAATAATTTTCTAAAGAAAGAGTTTGCTGAAAAACGTCAACATACTAAAAGTACCACATAATAAAGTGCTTGTGCAATTAGTGATTAATCATTTTTACCAGTGACCCTTATTACTTATGAGAAGAAATAAAAAACTGCTTTAGTTTCTCTATGTTTACACTGGAGGTCAGGGGTCTGATTCGTCTATCATGTACACATACTTGTGCTAGCTCTCATCAAGCTAGGGCAAGTATAAAAGGCAGTGTAGCCAACTAGCTGACCTCTAGTGTAGACAGAGTTTAGGCTATGCAGCATGCCTACGAGGTAGTTTCTCCCTTAGGTATAATTGTCTATATTTTTCACACCAAAAGGATATGTCAAAGGAATATATTCTGTATAATTATTGTTAAGGATGAGAATGATAAGATCATATGGTAGAACCTCAGAGCTATGAACACCAGAGTCACAAACTGACCGGTCAACCACGCACCGCATTTGGAACCGGAAGTACGCCATCAGGCAGCAGCAGACACACACACACCAAAAGCAAATGAAGTACAGTACTGTGTTAAATGTCACCTACTAAAAAATAAAGGGAAAATTTAAAAAAGTTTTGCAAGGCAAGGAAACTGTTTCTATGCTTGTTTCATTTAAATTAAGATGGTTAAAAGCAGCGTTTTTCATCTGCATAGTAAAGTTTCAAAGCTGTATTCAGTCAATGTTCAGTTGTAAACTTTTGAAAGAAGAACGATAATGTTTTGTTCAGTTACAAACATTTCAGAGTTATATACAACCTCCATTCCTGAGCTGTTCATAACTCTGAGGTTCTACTGTATTTGTAACCTCTGCACTCTAAGTTCTCCATTCACACACCCTTCTGTTTTGTCTTTGCTTGTCATATCTCATCATGTCATGTCTTCATTTAGACTGTAAGCTCTTAGGGAAGGGACTATATGACTGTAGTGTACCTTATCATATTCTGGTTTCTATAGAATCATAGGACTGGAAGAGACCTCGAGAGGTCATCTAATCCAGTCCCTTGAACTCATGGCAGGACCAAGTATTATCTAGACCATACCTGACAGGTATTTGTCTAACCTGCTCTTAAAAATCTCCAGTGATGGAGATTTCACAACCTCCCTAGACAATTTATTCCAGAGCTTAACCACCTTGACATTTAGGAAGTTTTTCCTAATGTCCAACCTAAATCTCCCTTGCTGCAATTTAAGCCCATTGCTTCTTGTCCTATCCTCAGAGGATGAGAAAAAAAATTTCTTCCTTCTCCTTGTAACAACCTTTTATATATTTGAAAACTGTTATCATGTCCCCTCTCAGTCTTCTCTTTTCCAGACTAAACAAACCCAGTTTTTTCACTCTTCCCTCACAGGTCATGTTTTCTAGACCTTTAATCATTTTTGTTGCTCTTCTCTGGACTTTCTCCAATTTCTCCACATCGTTCCTGAAATATGGCACCCAAAACTGGACACAATATGCCAGTGGAGGCCTAGTCAGCACACAGCATGTAAATAAATAAATATATACATACATTAAATCCTCAAAAAGTAGAAAACAGAGAAAACACCAAAATGGATTTAAAAGCAATGCCACTTTTACCTCTGTGAGAATGATGAAATAACACTTGAAGGCGCAATTCTCAGGTACATCTGAGCTGCTCAGACCTGTCAGAATCAGTGCAGGACCTGAGGGGATGGGATCAAAGGTGGTTTTATACCACGTTTACACCCCCGTCCCTAATCCTGCGTTTAGCTGGGGCCTCCAGCACAATTTAGAGCAGTTTGAGAGCTGCTCTAATTTGAGGCTGTTGGCAACTGAGCACAAGTGGCTATTCTGGCATCCAGGGATATACAGAACACAGTGGCCCTGCACCCATACTCTCTACATGCTCCCCTGGGCTGCGAGCTGCAAGCAAGGGGTGGCATAGAGACAGCTGTGCCAGCTGTATGCTACACAAGGATTCCCTCAGATCAGGGACTCTTTTGCTGGCCAAAGAAATTAGCTATATATCCCCTTTCCACTGATAAGGCAGCACAAAGGGTCATAGAGAGAAAAGTCTGGCCAGAAATATTGAGACATATAGCTCCAATTGGCTTATTCAAAGCAGAAGTGAGGTTTGGAACTAGGTATCTCCTTTGTTCAAGGGGCATTAGTTCATATTCCATGCATTGCTAAATTCTTTTCATTGATCACACTGGTTTTTAGACAAGTTTTCATGTATATCTTTTGACCACTAGGGTGAGCATTTTGCCCCAGTTCTGATCCAAGTAGGTTGACTGGCAAAATTCCTATGATTCCTTTTGCCACAGAATCAGGCCCTTAATTCCTTTCAAGAGCTACAGTGATATTATTCTTTTATTACAAGAAAAGATGGTTGACAGAGCCTCTGCATGTCTAGAGGCTGCCCTACCCATATCCAGCATGCAGCTCATGTACTTGGAACATTTTATTCATTGAGTCCTTACCTCACTTTGCAAGTGATATGGATTATGCCTATTTATTCTGCTCAAAAGAAAAGTATAAGACAAGAATTTCCTAAATGCAATGAATATTTCTAAAAATAATCCTTTCCTGGGGAAGTACAATTAACAATATGGTAATGACATATTAATAAAACCTAGTTTGTTGGACTGTGACCTAAGAACCCCTCAGTGTAAGGTGACCATATTTCCCAAAGGGAAAACTGGACATCGCATGGGGCTCACTCAAACCCCTTCCTCCCTGCACGGAGTTGGTCCGAGCCACTTGCCTGAGCCCTCCCTTCCCCCCCAACACAGAATCCTCCCTCCCCGCAACATGCGGTTGGCCTGAGCTGCTCACCTGATCCTCTTCCTGTGTACAAGACTGGCCTTAGGGACCTGCCCTGCGCTGAGCTGGTCTGAGCCGCTTGCCTGAGATCCCTCCCGTGTGTGGGATTGGCCTTAGGGCTCCCCCTCCCATGCACAGGGCTGGCCTGAGCTACCTGGCATCACTGCTTGCCCAAGCCTTGCCACACAGGGATGGCATTGCCGCTCACTCCCCTCCCCAGATGTTCCTCTATGCCCCACTGCGGGTGAATGCCCCACTTTTTTGGCAAGAGATTTAAAAGCCTATCCTGATTCTGGTGTGTACAATCAAAGAATGTCATGTGAGGTCTTACAGGAAACACAGGATCACACTGGGCATTGTTATTGTTGTGAAATGTATATACAGATACTATGTGAGAAGTTATGTGTGTATATTGAAAATATGTTTTAAAGTCTGTATCAAGGCAAAGTTGACAAACAGGTTTTCTATCAGACAAGGGATGTTTATTCATCTCGCTCCGTTGAAATGTAAATTAAGTACTGTCTCATTCACAATGGGTCTCTATAAGCGGTGCAGTTACCCACTCCTGGGGAAAAAGATAGGCTGATTGGGGAAGCGGCCACAGTTGTAGCCACACCCAATCACGCCACAACTGGCCCTGATATAAGGGCTAAGGGAGGAGCTACGTTAGTTTCACTCCAGCCTTGGAGTGGGAAGGACCTAGCTTCCTGGGAGCACAAGGTACCAGTACCGGTACCGGTACCGGAAGCAGTGCAGTGCAGTGCAGTGCAGTGCTGGGGAAGGGCAAGAGGAGCTCTAGCCTGGTAACTCCCCAGGCTGAGGCCTTGTTAAATGCCAATGATGAGTGGCCATTACAGACTGCAGTTTGCCCCAGTGAGAGGGGACTAGATGATGACTGGCAGTAGCCACTGAGGCAAGGTTGGCATAAGGGGAGAGGTTTCCCCTGGGAAGGGAGACCCAGAATGTGGGGGTGCTGCTGTGGGGCAGAACCTGAAGATAAGGGGCACCAGGGTCTGGGAGGGACACAGGGGCCTGAGGCAGTAGAGACACTAGCCAGCAGGAGGCTCTCCGAGTGCTGGAATTGAGCTAATTCCCGGACGACCAGCAGAAGGCACCGCACTGCTGAGTCAGCAATCTGTTACAGTCTCCTATCACCTATCTAAGCTGAATGCAGATGAACAATTGTAAGAAGCTCAGAAACATTCTCACATGTATAGAAACACAGCAGGGGAAGAGAACCTTATCTTGAGATACACTTCAAACGTTTGCTGGACTGTATTTGGGGAACAAAGAAGACACCCTGCTATCCTGCACCTATGAGGTAATCAGGCAGTGCATTTACACTTATGAAAATGGGATCACAACTAGCCTGGGTTGAAGAGCTGCAAAAAGCTTTGGCTGAGATAAACGCAATTAAATAGGAGATTAACCTAATAGTTAAGTTTAGACTCTAGAAAGCATGTTATGAGTTTGTTTTGTGTAACCTTCTGTTTCCATTATCCTAACTCGCTATCTCTTGAACCTCTGGCAATAAACTTAACCTTGTTTTCACTATAAACATATCTAAGTTCTGTGGTATTAAGCTAGATTCTGATCACGAGCAAAATCATAAAAGCTGATATGTACCCTGTTTCCCTGGGGACAGCAGACCTGTATTTCACAGAACCAAAGGTTTAGCAGGGACCACAAGGGTCATCTAGTCTAACCCCCCTGCCACTGTGTAGGATTTCTTGTGTCTGTGAGTGTTCGAGTGTAGAGGGCAGGACACTACAGGGGAATTCTTCCAAGGGGCTCAGCACAGGTGTACCCCTACTGTTAACCTGCAAGGCAAGGGAAGGACTGGTATTGCCCAGAGGAGACACCCACTTAAGTACAAGCAAGTCTCACTCACGCGGGCGGCAGAGGCGTAGCAAGATGACTCAAAGTTCTGGGTATCCTGAGACCATCACTGTTATGGACATGAGAAGATACCCCACATATACTGCATTTGTGTATACTCTACAGTTCTGCTGGAATCAGTTACAAGATCAACCACCACAAAATATTCAATATGAAGTTTCTATATTATCAGGTTGCATATTCAGGCCCTGCGCCTGCCAGTTGTTCTGAGTTGATCCATTGACTTCTGGGAGTTCCACATGGATGCAGGGGTCCAGGCAGACATAGGATTCTCACTGCAGGATCTTAGCTCTGATTTTTTTTTTTTTTGTTCTGTTTGGATATTGTTCTTGAACCAATCCTGATTTTTTACAAAAGTATTTATTTGTAAACATTCACCAAATAGCTTATGGAAAAAAATTCAACCTCTGAGCTGTTTTCAAACTATTCATTTAAACTATTTTGCTATTTATAATATGTGATTGGTCCCCTATCTAGCATAATTGCTTCAGTGAGACTACTTGCATGAGTAAAGGCTAGAGTTGAGTGAATAGTGGAAAAATATGTTCCACAGACAATTTTATGAATATGAAAGTGAACTCTTGATTTAACTGTGGTTGTAATCCTTTCATATTTATTTTCTATGAATGTTCAAGCACTTGATCGTGATATTGGTCTTGGAGAATTCCTATATTGCACAATCCTGAAAAACAAATATTTAAATCAGATGCTCAGATATTCACCAAAAGGGAATTGTGAATCATATATTTCATTATAAACTTTGTAATAGGTGGCATGGTGGTTATACATAAGTCAAATGTACGATGGATAAAGCACAACACAATTTGTCAGTATTACAATAAACTGTACTGTTCAAAATTCACATTATATTGATTAGTTACATAGGCTGCAGTAATGTATAAGTTACAGTTACATATGTGATGTAAGTTACAATTACCTAAGTTATTTTATAAGTTATAGCCCAAGTTCTAAATTATAGATTGGACTGCAAAATTCACAATTCAAATGATCTACAAGAACTGGAAAAAATTATTCATAATTTTGAATAACCAATATACTTGAAAGTTTCACAGTCTGTTGACAGACAATTCCAGGTGAAATCTGTCATATAAATAAATTCTAGTAAGGCCAGTTCATGTGAGCACAGGTTGCAGGATTGAGCATCAAGTAGAATCTTGGACATTTTGCAGAATACAGCTGCTTATTTATTAAGCAGCAATTTGCTCAGAGTGCACAGTATAATGGTACTTTATAATATTCCCGGACTGTGGCCCTTAATTTCTGGGTTTAATCTAAAGTATTGTATTTGAGCATTAAAGCCCTAAACAATTTGGGACCAGGTTGCTTGAAAGAAAGCTTCTTTCCCTGGGCAATAGTCTTGTAACTGCAATCGGTGAGGTATTTGAACTAGCCATACAGTAGTTTAAAACAGAGAGAGAGAGAGAGAGGAGAGAGCTCATAGCAGAGCACTTTCTGTCTTCCCAAGCCCAGTGGTTATTAGGTCATGCTACACAGACCTCTGCCTTTCATGAAGTGATGGGTAAAGGGCTGTGGGTCATTAAAAACAGGCCAAAAATATAGGCTATTTATCATATAGACGAGTGGCTAGCTGTGGATATGCTGTTGAGGAGGCTGGTTGAAGTCTGGATGTAGGGGATCAGAAATCTGCACTGTGGAAGCAATATGCTTGTGGTGGCCTGTGCAAGAAGCATAGCAACCTTGTCTGTGGCTAGCCAGTGTCTCTACCTAAAGCAGTGATTTTCAGACTTTTTGAGCTGAGACCCCTTTCTGAGTTACAATTTTTGGACATGACCGCCCCCAAACCCAGACGAAAATATGCACATGCAAACGTATGCTTGATAGCCTACTCATAAACCTAACAGAGACTTTCACAAAGTTTCAAATACACAGATACTTAATGTGAAGGGTGTGCCTGTGTTTCTGTGGGCAGTTTATCAATTTGCAGGGAGATTTTTGAAACCAACACTCTGAGCTTGTCCTCTACTTCCAGTCTCAAATGGTACTTTGTCTTTAGCACAGCCAGCGCAGAGAATCCAAGTCCCACGCAAATAAGATGAACCAACTGGTAAAAGAGCTTTGATTGCAAATGAACTGCCCTCTTTCAGGTGCTGCGTGGCCCAATGGCCAGAGTCAGTATAATGGCCCTCTTCAGTAGGGCTGTTTGGCCTAGTGGGCCGCCACCTAAGGGAGGGGGCAGGCGGGGAGGCTGGGTCGGAGGACCCAGGCCCTCCCTGCTCCACTGGGTCCCAGCTCAGCACCCTCACAGTGGCAAGTATGCTTGCCACTGGGTCAGTGGGGAATCCACCCAAAACACACTGACCCCACTCGGTACAATGCCTAGTCCCCCTGAGCTACTTCCTACCCTGTCCCTGGTGTAGTGGTCCTGGTGTCTCCAAAGTCTGTAAGCTCCTTAGCCTGTGCGGCTCTCAGCAGCTCCATCGCTGCTTGGGCGCCTGCAGGAGTTTGGTCATTTACCGGGATCTTGGTGTCTCCAGCTTCCGGCATCTGGGGCCTCGGCAGTTCCCAGGCTGGAGCCTGGAGCAGGCGTCCACCCTCCTCAGCAGTCAGCCCCGAATAAGGTGGGCTGCTTCCTTTTATACAAGGTCTCCAGCTGAAACATGCCCAGCAAGGCTGCGGGGGCATGGCCTCATCGCCCCAAAGAGTAGAGTTAACCCTTGCAGTACCAGTCCTGGGTGAGCTTCTCCTGAATGTTGTTTGAGAGATGGGACAAGGTCCCTGCCTCAGCTACAAAAGGTTGGATAATACAGACATTCAGGGTGCATTTCCTTTGGGAAAATATTTATCCAAACTGGCTCTGAGAGAAGTCAAGTGATTCTTGATTGGCTCCACAACACTCAATAGTTCAGATTCAGTTTCGTCAATACCATAAGTTAAGAACAGGAATGGAATGCTTAAACCAGTTTTCATCTTTGTTTTCCAGGGCTCTAGCTTTCTCTTGAATGCCGATATCTTGTTGTACAGGTCAAAAATAGTACTTTCCGCTCCTTGAAATGAGACATTTAGAGAATTCAATTTGTCAAAAATATCAGCAAGGTAAGCCAAAAGCACAAGGCATCGGGGATCACAGTGTGTCTGCGTTGCTGAAATTCAGATCCAATAGGAAAAGCCAAACTTCATTTTTCAGTTCATAAATGTGTTGCAATACTTTCTCCCGGATAGCCACCTGACTTCCATGTGAAACAACAAAGCATTGTGCTCTGATACCATTTCTGCTCAAACCATCGCAAAGAGATGTGCCTTTGTGGGCTGCATCTTGATAAAGTTAATGATTTTAATAGCAGAACTCAGAACATCAGTAAGTTCTCGATCCATGTTTCGAGTTACAAGGGCTTTGTGGCGTATCATACAATGAGTCCATGATATGTATGGAGTAATTTCAAACACTTTGGCTTTCTACCCTGCCCTACCTCTAGACACAGAAGGGGCTCCATCTGTGCAGATTCTGAGCAAGCTTCCCACTTCAACTTGTGAGCAGTTAAGAAGTCATTTAAAATGTTAGAGTTCGAATCCAGTTGCATGCATCTTAATTGGCTTGAAGAACAAAAAATCTTCCAATATTGATGTTTCGAGAGAGTACCGAACATAAGTAATTAAATAAGCTGTTTTTGATATATCCGTCACTTCATCCAACTGGATTGCAAATAAACTGGACTACAATTGAGAGATTAGCTGTGCCTTGATATTTGCTGACATGTCAGAGATTTGGTGGCTGTGTGTGTTGTCTGACAGTGGTATCATTTTTAACTTCTCTGCCGCACTGTCACCAAGCACTGTCCCTGCAAATGTCAATTGCAGCTGGGAGAATCCGTTTTTCCCTGGTTGTGTAAGACTTTTCATTCTTGGCAATGTGGTATGGAACTTGATATGATGCACTTATCATATCGCATTTTTCATTGTGGTTTTTTGGTTAGTTTCTTGTAGCTTTCGTTAAAAAAAAAAAAAATCTCTATCTCCTACCAGATCACCATGTTTTGTTTCTAAATGGCATCCTAATTTTGTTGGCTTCAGGCTATTGTTTGAAGCCTATTGAAGCCTAATTTCTTCATTAACTGCAATTGAAGTGAATCCAAAAAATCCAAATGTGCTTCATAATATTTTGTTGTTGCAGATTTTTTCTCTGTATCCACTTTAGCCATTTGAGATTCTGGCTTCTATTTTGGAACACTACCATCTTTTGGCAATACGTAACAACACATTTTTCACCATACAATGATATGAAAAAATATCGAACTCACCAGTGGAATAAACACTGCACAACTGCTTGTTGTAAGGACAACATATGATACTGAACTGGAAGGTGGGAAAGGTAGTTGTTACTATAAAAACGAAGGGCTGGTGGTGGGGCTCCCACTGTCAGCCCCAGTAGCTAAGTGTGGGGCTCCGGCTTTCAGCCCCTGAGCAGCCGGGGCTCCAACTGTCAGCCTGGGGTGGGGGTGGGGCTCCCGCTGTCAGCCCCGGGGAGGCAGGGGCTCCAACTGTCAGCTGGCTCCCAGGGTTCCTGCTTTTAGCCCCACAGTGGCGGGGGCTTCCACTGTCAGTCCTGGGTGACTGGCGGCTGGGGCTTCCACACCCCCCAGAATGTTTCCCAATGCCTGTCCAGGGGGGTGCACCTCACACTTTGAAAATCTCTGACCTAAAGGAACATACTTAACTCCAGAAACATCTGTGCTCAGGGAAACTTCAGAGCTGTATTTCCTTTGGGGCAGTTGTTTTCTACTTTTATAAAATTCTCTTAGATGGACTTTACATTAAACATTTTTCTAGTCAGTCCCTGACCTCATTCCTTCCCCCGCAACTAATAGCTTCACTCCACAAATATCTCTGACGCATAAGGGACAGTCAAAGATGGTTTGCAGGTGGTCTCCTACTCAGGCACAGAAACTGTCAGGGCTACAGTTTTATTCACCAACCTCTGAGATCAAACAGAGAACCTCAGAGTGACTCATCACCGCTTTTTTTATAGAGTTTACTCAGTTATTATTTAATAAGTGTAGCATACAAAAGTATAGTCCAGTTATAGCCTAAGTAACACATTTATTCAGCTTATAGCACAATCACTAATGACAGATGATCATCTGTTCCTATTTAACATAAAGATAACCCAACTACGCATTCAGCATCATAAGCAGCAACAAAAAGAAAGAATTAGTTAAGCATAATAAATACCATTTAGATTTGGAGGAACAAATTTGGCATCCTGTGCCAAGAACAAGTGAACAGGTTACTTCATCAATCCCCTATAAGCATTACATCAGTCTCTGCTGGAGAGATAGGCACTAAGCCCAGATCCTCAAAAGGTTCCTGGTATGGGCGCAGAGGTCCCAGGACCGTAAGTTCATAGGTCTCGCCACCAGAAGATCAAATTCCGGGTCTTGAATTGGCCCAAATGGCCCACAAGTGGTGAATCATGGAATAGTTTCAATACCTGAAGACTAGGTTGACCCTCTGGAATATAAAGACAACTCTTGCGACAGAGGATGCCATTCTGTAGTCAGAACTCATTGAGGGTCTGGTGGATCTGGGTCGCAAATGTGTCATCAGGGAGCAGCGTGTGCATGGAGGACATCAGACGCTGATGATTTTCCCATTGACAAAGCTGGATGCCTTGAGCATGATAGCAGCGGGCTCTTTGCCAGTTTTGAGATATTCATCTCTATGGGATAGGGCATCTGCCTTCCCATTTCTTGGTCCTGGGCAATAGGTTACAATAAAAGTCAAAGCAAGTGAAGAGGGACCAGTGGATTTGATCTTGGTTAATGTGTCTAGCAGTCAATAGGTATTCCAGGTCCTTATAGTTTGTCAGGATTTAGGGATTGTGGCTCCATCTGGAGGATGGCATTGCTCCTCGAAAGCTGCATTGATAGCCAATAGCTACTTGTCACAAATATATATATAAAAAAATTCTGGTGGTGTTAGCTTCTGATAATATAAAGCACAGGGATGGAGTAGGTTGTGAGAGCCTACATATTGAGATAATACTGCAAAGTGCAGTACTGAAAATATGGCAAAGTTCAAGGCATTGGCCTCAATCATCAGTGTTGTAGTGGCATCTCAGTGAATCAGTTTAGGTGCCAAGGTAAATGTCCTTTTCAGTTGATCAAAGGCTGACTGAGCCTCGATGGACTGGTCCCCCTTTTGCAGGCACGCCATTATAGGTGCAGCCAGTCTAGCAAATCCTTTAATAAATTGCCTGTAAAAACTGGGGAACCCCAGAAATCTCTGCACTCTGCATACATCCTGGGGTGCAGCCCAGTCAGATATTGCTGCCACCTTATGTAAACTCATGGTGAGTCCCTCAGGCGAGCCAATATATCTGAAGAATTTCATGGTATCTTTCTTGAACTTGCACTTCTTAACCTTTGTGTGGAGGTAGTTTTGGCAGAATGTCTCCAAGACAGTGCTTACATGATGATTGTGGAGGTCCTGACTTTCAGCAAAACTGAGGATGTTGTCCAGGTAAATGACAAATTGTCATTTATGAAATGACACTTATGGAATTCTGGAAGGTCACTGGGGTGTTTCACAACCCAAAAAGAATGACCAAATACTTGAGGGGACCATACCTGGGAGGCAGTCTTTCATTCATCTCCTTCCCAGATCCTCACCAGGTTATAAGCTCTGTGGAGGTCCAACTTTGTTAAGAGCTTGGCAGAGTGGAATCTTTCGAACTGCTCATTAATAAGCGGTAAGAGATACTGGTTTCAGATTGTAACCTTGTTCAGCATTTGGTAGTCACACAAGGCTGGAGGAAGCCATCTTTCTTCGCCACAAAGAAGATTGTGGCCCACACTCAGGACATGCAGGAGTGCATGAACCCTTTTGGCAGGTTTCCATCCAGATAGTTCCAGAGTGCCTATAGTTCAGGTTCAGAGAAAGAGGTTCCCTTTGGGCACATTTACTCTGTTACTGGCTGGAGGTCAATGGAGCAGGCACAGCTGCAATGGGGCGATAAGAAGTCAGCTTTCTTTTTGTTGAACATGTTGACATAAAGTTGCTATTTAACAGGAATCCCTCCAGCTGCTGGGGAGGTCATGGGGGGCTGCCAAGGTCACATCAGAAACCTCTCTTTATATCTCTGAATTCTTTGGAGGACCAAGCAAGCCACAACAGATTGCTGGTCCTGGATTGGTTCTCAGTAAACAGGATTGTGGGCAAGACAGGGAGTCAAAGTGTATCATCACTGACAACCAGTAGATGTACAGGTCATGGAGGACAAGCCAGGGATGCCAACTGATGAATGCAGTGCATGAATTTGCCCAAACTGAAGGTTTTCTCAGTGGCCTTGAAGGGTAGTTACCTCTAAGAGAGCCATCTGGTGGGTTACTGGTCCCATTAAAAGGAGTGACCTGTCTATGGACTTGACTAATGCAGGGGAGTCTCTGCATTGGATGGTGATATGGTGTGCTCTGGTGAACTCTAAATCCATGAAACTGCCTGAGGCACCTGAGTCCTCCTGAGGCACATTGAAGGGTACTGGAGCCAAAGAGAGAGTTGGAGAGATGTTGGGCACTGACTGGCCATCATCAGAACACTGGTGGACAAGTGTTGGTATGGACTGCTGGGGAGAAGGGAAGGGCACCATCTGAGGCCAGACCCCCACAGTTGGGCCGGAGGTTGGTGTTTCCCAACCTAGATGCACACTGAACCTTGACAGGGCAGTCTGATGCAAACTGTCCTGATTCCTCACAGTATAGGCAGAGGTCTGATGCCCATCACCAATTCTTCTTCATGTCAGGGAGGCGGAGCCAGACCTAATAGTCTTGCATAGGTTCAGGTGACAGAGAAGGGACTGGTGATGGGGATGAGGGTGGGCACATGAGTCCGTAGGGCCGGCAGGAGCTGGGAGAACCATATTTTTTCTTGGCAGTGTTCAGCCAGTCGGTTGTTGATCTTGGTGTACAGGTCAATGAAGGTATCCTGGGCCGATGGGGATTACACCATGCCAGTTCATCTTTAATACAGTTGTTTAGGCCGAGATGGAAACAATAATACTGGACAGCAACTTTCCACTCAATATCTAACACCAGCCATTGGAACTCCACTGGATATTTATAGGTTTCAGAGTAACAGCCGTGTTAGTCTGTATTCGCAAAAAGAAAAGGAGTACTTGTGGCACCTTAGAGACTAACCAATTTATTTGAGCATGAGCTTTCGTGAGCTACAGCTCACTTCATCAGATACATACCGTGGAAACTGCAGCAGACTTTATATATACACAGAGAATATGAAACAATACCTCCTCCCACCCCACTGTCCTGCTGGTAATAGCTTATCTAAAGTAATCGTCAGGTTAGGCCATTTCCAGCACAAATCCAGGTTTTCTCACCCTCCACCCCCCCCCACAAATTCACTCTCCTGCTGGTGATAGCCCATCCAAAGTGACAACTCTTTACACAATGTGCATGATAATGAAGTTAGGCCATTTCCTGCACAAATCCAGGTTCTCTCACTCCCTCACCCCCCTCCAAAAACCCACCCCCATACACACACAGACTCACTCTCCTGCTGGTAATAGCTCGTCCAAACTGACCACTCTCCAAGTTTAAATCCAAGTTAAACCAGAACATCTGGGGGGGGGGGGGGAGGAAAAAACAAGAGGAAATAGGCTACCTTGCATAATGACTTAGCCACTCCCAGTCTCTATTTAAGCCTAAATTAATAGTATCCAATTTGCAAATGAATTCCAATTCAGCAGTTTCTCGCTGGAGTCTGGATTTGAAGTTTTTTTGTTTTAAGATAGCGACCTTCATGTCTGTGATTGCGTGACCAGAGAGATTGAAGTGTTCTCCGACTGGTTTATGAATGTTATAATTCTTGACATCTGATTTGTGTCCATTTATTCTTTTACGTAGAGACTGTCCAGTTTGACCAATGTACATGGCAGAGGGGCATTGCTGGCACATGATGGCATAAATCACATTGGTGGATGTGCAGGTGAACGAGCCTCTGATAGTGTGGCTGATGTTATTAGGCCCTGTGATGGTGTCCCCTGAATAGATATGTGGGCACAATTGGCAACGGGCTTTGTTGCAAGGATAAGTTCCTGGGTTAGTGGTTCTGTTGTGTGGTATGTGGTTGTTGGTGAGTATTTGCTTCAGGTTGCGGGGCTGTCTGTAGGCAAGGACTGGCCTGTCTCCCAAGATTTGTGAGAGTGTTGGGTCATCCTTTAGGATAGGTTGTAGGTCCTTAATAATGCGTTGGAGGGGTTTTAGTTGGGGGCTGAAGGTGACGGCTAGTGGCGTTCTGTTATTTTCTTTGTTAGGCCTGTCCTGTAGTAGGTAACTTCTGGGAACTCTTCTGGCTCTATCAATCTGTTTCTTTACTTCCGCAGGTGGGTATTGTAGTTGTAAGAAAGCTTGACAGAGATCTTGTAGGTGTTTGTCTCTGTCTGAGGGGTTGGAGCAAATGCGGTTGTATCGCAGAGCTTGGCTGTAGACGATGGATCGTGTGGTGTGGTCAGGGTGAAAGCTGGAGGCATGCAGGTAGGAATAGCGGTCAGTAGGTTTCCGGTATAGGGTGGTGTTTATGTGACCATTGTTTATTAGCACTGTAGTGTCCAGGAAGTGGATCCCTTGTGTGGACTGGACCAGGCTGAGGTTGATGGTGGGATGGAAATTGTTGAAATCATGGTGGAATTCCTCAAGGGCTTCTTTTCCATGGGTCCAGATGATGAAGATGTCATCAATATAGCGCAAGTAGAGTAGGGGCTTTAGGGGACGAGAGCTGAGGAAGCGTTGTTCTAAATCAGCCATAAAAATGTTGGCATACTGTGGGGCCATGCGGGTACCCATAGCAGTGCCGCTGATCTGAAGGTATACATTGTCCCCAAATGTGAAATAGTTATGGGTAAGGACAAAGTCACAAAGTTCAGCCACCAGGTTAGCCGTGACATTATCGGGGATAGTGTTCCTGACGGCTTGTAGTCCATCTTTGTGTGGAATGTTGGTGTAGAGGGCTTCTACATCCATAGTGGCCAGGATGGTGTTATCAGGAAGATCACCGATGGATTGAAGTTTCCTCAGGAAGTCAGTGGTGTCTCGAAGGTAGCTGGGAGTGCTGGTAGCGCCAGGTATCACTTCTGCAACATATGGAATGCAGCTTCAGTCGTACGCTCATGACTTGGATAATTGAAGATCACTGCCCTAGCTCTAATTAAATCCTCAAATTGTCCAAAAAGTGGGCTTGAATGTTCCAGGAGCTGAGATGACCAAGCCATGGCCTCCCTGGTAAGCAGGCTGATAATCAGTCCCACTTGAATTTGATCAGTGGGGTATGACTGTGGGTACAGCAGAAATAGGAGCCAACACTGATTTACAAACCCATGAAATCTGTCACAGTTGCCATTAAACTGCCATGCAGGGGGAACTTGGGCTTGGAGATGAAAGTGGCCTGGCTTGCAGGGCAGCAATTTGAGCATGCAAAGTCTTTAGGGTTCTGTAACAGGGACACTCACCTCTTGAGCTCCTCCCGCTGCTGCATATGTGGTACTGCAGGCCTTTTTCTGCTCCTGGTGTCCCCTATAGGTTGTCAATCTCACTTGGAGTGTCTTCAGTGGCTTGGCTCTCCAGCTGGGTCACACAATCAAATTGAACCCCTTCTGGGATTGCAAAAGTCCAACAAAATTGTCTATCTGCCCTAACCATGGTCTTTAGCCCTGGTTATGGGGCCTTTAAATTCAGCCTTTTATTCAGGTTCTCAAATAAATCTTGTCTCCTTGTTAGGGTTTATGTCACTTCACCTGTGGCGGGTGGGGGAAGCTGGGCTTGTGTGCTACTCCAGGTTCCAATCCAGGTGTTCTATTTAGACCCAGCAGAGATGGAGAAAGATAGACACAGAGAGAGCTGGTAGAAACACAGCTGTCTGCTGTGAAGACATAACTGTTCTGGCAGCAAAACTGAAACCAACATGAAAGTGAGGCTTTGCACTTGGGGGCAGGGAGTGCTCAAACATTTAAAGAGATAGGAGGACATCACATTGTTCCACCCTACTTTAAAAAAACTTTCCAAATGTATATACATTAGGGTTTACATGGCTAACATGAAACACTATATAACCAGCGGTGAGCTGGAGCCGGTTCGTGCGAATCAGTTGTTAAATTTTGAAGCTGGTTTAGAACCGGTTGTTAAAGGGGTGGGCAAACTTCGGCCTGCAGGCCACATCTGGCCCGCAAGACCGTCCTGTCTGGCCCACCTGAGCTGTCGGCTGGGGAGGCTCCCCTGAGAATCCGTTTTTAATTTTTACTCACCCAGCGGGCCCCTCGCTTGCTCCGGGTCTTCAGTGGCAATTCAGCGGCAGGAACCGGTTCTTCAGCTTTTGGCAGCTCATAACTGTATATAACCTAACTATAAATTGCAGGTGAACTACTGCAGATTCTCAAACAGCAAGGGATTATTCTATCTTGGAATAGCAAGACACTACATAAATTCAGGCACAAAACTAGTTTTCACACTCACAGGATACCGTGTTGATGGTTGTGCAGCAGTGTCCTGAACAACAGGAACAATCAGTGGTAAGGAATCGACTGTATCTGATACCAAAGTTTCTTCCACCAAGTCATCAAAATTAGGAGTTGTAACGGAAGGAGATTAGGTCGGAGGAACAGAAAATCCTACTGGAACATCCCTGGACTCTGGTACTTGTCAGGGCTGCAACTGGTCCACATGTACTTTTCATAAAGTATTGTTGGATAGTTTTACCACAAACAAAACAGGCACTATATATTTTACAAGTTCTCCAGGTATGTATTTCACTCCACAACCATAGTTGCAAGTCCACACTAAGTCTTCTACTTGAAAAGAATAGTGAGTCTCAGGTTGCCAATCAATTTGCATAGCTTTGGATTTGGCTACACATGAGGCAACATCAGGACATAGGAGGTCCCAACAGGTACACAAAGATCACTTCAAGAAAAGAGTTGCAGGTGGCTCCTAGGTTGCTCTTGGGTAGCATGTGGTGTGTTCCTGTAGACAAGCAAGAAATTGTACAGTTTCCTCTGATTACTCAAAATAGACTTGTTAGCTCTTAAGGCTAGCTTAAACATTTGTACAAAGCTTTCCACTACTCCATTTATAGTAGGCTGGCATGGAGCTGGACATATGTGCAGAATTCCATTTGAACTAGGAATCTCTGAAATACTTCAGAACAGAATTGAGATCCATTGTCACTCACCAACTTTAACAGTAAACTAAATTTTCTAAACAAGCTATAAAGTTGTCCAGTAGATGTAGTAGGAGTCATTCTGAAAATGTCTGGCCATTTCGAATGGGCATCGACTATGACCAAAAACATATAATCTTCTAAAGGTCTGGCAATGTCTGTGTGAATACATGTCCCAGGAGTCTGAGGTCATGACCAACGGTGTAGATGAGCTGGGCTGGGATCATGCTGGATTTGCTGACACTTTGCCTTCCTCTCAATGTCTTTGTCAATCCCTGGCCACCAGACATGACTCTCACTCTGATGCTGTGTGATTGAGATATAACCATTTATATCATTAGTATTGCCACTGTTAGACAATTGCAACAAATCTTGTACAAAGTACAAGGTGTCAATGGAAAAGTTAGGATTTGCTTATTATGAGTATCCAATTTATACACGTGTATCATTTTTGTATATGAAGTTATAGATATTGACAATGTACTGGCATTCTACATATGTGCTGTATTCCTGGGTAACACCTACCAGGTAAAGATTTAAGAATTTTATTAAGATGATGTTAAAATAAAAAGAAAACGGTACAGAGTTTAAGCATAGAAGTTTCTGCTTATCAGGGAATAAGGTACAGATTATCAAGGGGTGCGAAGTTCGGTTTAGGATCGGATGATGTAAGGAATACATAATCTGCAATATCACCAATTGGGGGTAAAAGGTTAATGGGTCAAAGTACAGACATTGAGCTATGGGGGTATGTTGTTCATATAATTATGTTCAGGTGCGGAGTATAATGAGTGGATACGATGATGATGATGAATTTACTCTCATTTGGTGAGATTTAATGTTCAGTGAGTTTATGGTTCCAGTTCATATGGTCCAATGGAAAAAGTCTCTCAGTCCCTTCCTCGTAGTTGATGCATGTGTCCGTTCCAGCTCATGCCTCCTGGTGCTGTCGGTGGCCGGTGATGTGTTCGATGTAGATGTCCCTGGACCATCGGATGGTGTCCGAGACCATGAGGCGCCGCATGAGCCATGTGTAGCGTCAACCGATCCCACAGGTCTGCAGCACACGCACGTTGCAGGGGTCCCAGGCACTCAGGGCTCCGATGATCAGGGCATCCATCTGCACCTCGTAGCCCTTTGCTCTCAGGGTGTCAGCCAGGGGGTCATATTTTTCCAATTTATGAGCTTGGGCTTCACGGAAGGCCGGAGTCCTGTTCTCAAAGGAGACTGTGATGTCAACAAGGATGATCTTTTTCTGGGCCTCGTTGGTGATGACCACGTCAGGTCACAGCTGGCTGTCGGTACTGGGGATGGCTCAGTTCACGGCAACCTCCCGCAGGTGCGGTGTGATGGCTTTCACCAGGTGGTTCTGGATGGCGTTGTGGCGCAGCTGCCAGGCTCTGGAATGGGGCTTGCAGTTGCTCAGGACATGAGGGAGGCTCTTGTTGAAGTAGCCGCACTTCCTGCAACGCTTGTCTCGGTTCCCGTGGCGGACGGCTCTGTTGAGCAGGACGCAGTTGAGCTGGGCACGGTGGATGAACCACCAGTCAGTGAAACTGGTGAAGCTGCCCCTGGCGAGGAAGTGGTTGCTGGCATCCCACTTGCTGGTCAGCTCGAAGGCTTTACCTGATCCGGTTTACACTTCAGGGTTTCCATATACTGTGAGTGGATAGCTGCCTTCAGGGTCCTCTCCACAATGCCCCTGGCACTCTGGATGACGATGGTGTTGTTGTCGGACCTGATCTGCGGCACCAGGACTCCTGGCACTCCTTGCACCACTCAATCTACATTGAAGACAGACAGCTTCATGCTGATGGCCCATTAAAGAACACTTAACTCTCACAATGGGCCATAGAAGAAGCTTGTCCCCACCCGGTGAGTCTTCCTGTGAACACATTAGCCAGAATATGGGTAAAGGATGCTCCTATGAGTCATCAAGCCACGTAAGGGTATGTGACTTGTTAATTTGACCCTGGGCTCCATCTTGTGCCTGTAATTTTCCACAAACTGTGCTGTGAGGCTTTGATATGTGTCTGGAGATTCTCTGTTTCAAACAGAGGATATAAAAGAACCTTGGATCATCTCCATGTTGCCTCTTTCCTGCTCTGATCTCTGGACTATAGATTTACACTAAAAGGCACATTTGAACTATGGACTGAGGACCATCCAATCTTTTGGAAGAAACTTTACAAGCCAGCAGACTGTAACATCATTGCTACAAACCTGATCCAAGAACTTTTCAATTATTGTATATATATGATTTTTTGGACCCAGTGTAACTCTCTTTGTCTTCTTTTCTCTTATAAATAGATTTTAGATATTAGAAACTAAAGGATTAGCAAAGGCATGATTATTGGGTAAAATCTGAGTTATATATTGACCTGGGTATGTGGCTGATCTTTTGAGATCAGAAGAACCCTTTTGTTTGATGAACTTTGTTTTCAATAACCACTCATCAGAAAGTCTAGTGAAACAAGGGCAGGGGTGCCTAAGGAGACTGAAGTTTGGACTTCTTGCTCACCAGTGTGGTGGGACAGAAGTTTACTTTTGTTTCTGGCTTGTTATATCTAATAATAGAATTACCACCAGTTTGGGGTGAGTCTGCCCTATTTCTCAGCAGTTTGTCTTGAGTCTAGCACCCTCAACTCTGACCCACTGAGCCACGGTGACCCTATCAATGGCCTTCATCCATACAATGCCAAAATGACCTTCATGAAGAACTTCCAAAACCTAAGACTGAAGTGATTTTGGGATGGTCACTCACATTCCCCATGAGATGCAACCATGATTCCCAGATAATTCACATTGACCTGACATAAACCTGTGTAAACAGGATTTTTTTGATCCAACTCTGCACCTTGTAATACCATTCCCTTCACGAGAGAGCACATCATCCTTAGTTGTTTCTTTGTCGATGTCTGTGCTAGTGATGCATAACCTACCCATCAAACTGAGATAAAACACTTAGTCTGAAATCTCTTTGGGTTGACAGGAACTTGGGCATGGCAGGCATGACAGCCCATCAGCATTGCTGTGCTGAGTCCCTTTCTGGAAATGAATAGCATAAGAGTGAGCTGAAAGTAGTAATGCCCATCATTGCATATGAGCAGCAGCTAATGATAGAATTCCATGTTTCAGTGCAAAAACTGAAAGTAATAGGTGCTGAGCTGTCAGTAAGGCAGTGTCTACCATACAGATAGGTGTGTAGCTTCCAAATTCTGAAGACAATGCTGAAAGCTTCTCTCACTATTTGTGCATAGTTCTTCTCATGAGTGGTGAGTTTTAGTGATGCAAAGGCAATTGGTTTCTCCATGCCATTAGGAAAAATGTGGGAAAGAACTACATCACAAGCCAAATCCAATGGTAGAGAAGCATCAAAGTGCGTGAAAACGTTGGCTGAGGTCAACAGTTTCTTTACTTCTGCGAATACACAATTACACTCTTTAGTCCATTTCCATTTTTTCTTTGCTTGTAACCATTCATGTAAAGGTGCCAATACTATTGCCAGATGAGCCAGAAATTTACCGTAGTAGTAAAGTAGTCCTAAAAATTAGCGTAACTGATACCTGTTCTCTGGCAGTAGCACTTGAAGACCCACCTTCTCTTTCTTCTGTGATTTCCTTCAGCCTGTGCCATCAATTACATGTTCATGGTATTCATCTGAAGGTTTGAAAAACTCTCATTTTTCTTGACATACACTCAGGAAATGGTCTTCCACATGTTGCAAAACAGCATCCAAATTTGGAAGATGATCCTCTTGATCCTTTCCCATAACAAGGATGTCATCCAAATACTACTGACCTTTGTTCAGTCCCTTCAGAATCTCATCCCATGGCTTTCTGGAACAGGATAGATGCTGAAGCAATACTGAAAGGCAACCTGTTATAACAGAAAAAGCTGTTTTAGATTCATAGATACTAAGGTCAGAAGGGACCATTATGATCATCTAGTCTGACCTCCTGCACAACGCAGGCCACAGAATCTCACCCACCCATTCCTACAATAATCTTCTCACCTATGTCTGAGCTACTGAAGTCCTCAAATCATGGTTTAAAGACTTCAAGGAGCAGAGAATCCTCCAGCAAGTGACCCATGCCCCATGCTACAGAGGAAGGCGAAAAACCTCCAGGGCCTCTTCCAATCTGCCCTGGAGGAAAATTCCTTCTCGACCCCAAATATGGCGATCAGCTGAACCCTGAGCATATGGGCAAGATTCACCAGCGTGTTGTAAGACATTTGTGAGATGCCGAATTGATCTCTCTTAGTAGGTATGCATTGAGCAAATCCAATTTACTGAAACACTGTCCCCTGCTAAGAGCAGCAAACAAATCTTCAGCACAAGGTAGTGGAAACTGGTCTGCACATAAAAACTGGATTCAGCATCACTTTGAAATCTCCACAAATTCAGTATGAGCCATCTCGGTCACTGGTAGAATGGGTGTAGCTCACTCACTGTGTGAAACCAGTGACAAGACTCTGATGTTCATTAAACAGTCCAAATCAGCTTCTACAGGAAGCTTCAGAGTATAAGACACAATTCTGGGTTTCCCAAATTTTGGCTGTTTGTCAAACTTACCAGTGAGCTTCACTAACATGTTGCTCATCTATCCAAGCTCTTTTTCAAAAACTTTGGAGAGTCTGTCCAGTACTTCTTGAAGATTTTGAGGTGTTTTTGTGATCACCTTGATCTTGCTCCAATTCACTTTGAGCTTCTAAAGCCAAGATCTGTAAAATAATGGTGGACACTTTCCTTCAATCACATAAAAGGTAAAATAATTGATTGTCCATCTAGTTGAACTTTCACCTGGAGTATTCATTTTGGAACCAACTTTTCTCTTGTTTTAAGTCTTCAAAACTGTGGAGGTTTCTTCCAGAGGAATCGGTGACAAAGTTTGGTGATAAGGAGATGCAGAAATCAGTGAGACGGCAGCTCCAATATCAAGATCCATTCTTGCAGGAACTCCTTCAATCAAGGGTGTGACCCCGATGCCATCTATGACTCCATCTTCCAATAACACATGTAGTGCTAGGTCTTGATCATTGTCACTAGAACTTCTGTCTTTTTCCCCAATATGAATTCCCAACTTCTGTCTTTTCTTAGGTTCAGTCTTCATAGATGTCTTCTTGAATGGACAGTTACTCTGTGTTGCTATTGTTGAACTGTGCAACAGGTCATGGTGATGTGTCCTCTTTTCTGGCACTTTCTGCAAATGACCTAGTGTGTCCAGCAATCCTTCTCATCATGTGTCATTTGTCACTGTTGTGCACATGGAAATTCCTTAGATTCATGGAAGATAGGTCCATCAATGGCTATTAGCCAGGAGGGGCAGGGATGGTGTCCCTAGCCTCTGTTTGCCAGAAGCTGGGATTGGGTGACAGGACATGGATCACTTGATGATAACCTGTCTGTTCATTGCCTTTGGGGCACCTGGCATTGGCCACTGTCAGAGGACAGGATACTGGGCTTGATGAACCAGTATGGCCATTCTTATGTTATGTTCTTATGTCTTTACATTCCTGTGGTCCTCTGTCTCACCGATGCAGGGGTGAACTTCTCTGTTGACATTAAAGTCCAGAGAATCTTCTCTCTGGTCTCCATGGCAATTGCTATTTCCATATCCTTCTTGAATGGATGTGCTGATACAGTTAGTAACTTTTTCTGGATCCAGTCATATCCTAAAGCAGAGATAAATTGGTCACACAGTGCATCACTTAATGTTTGTCTGAACTGATAATACCTTGACAACTTCCTTAGAACAGCAACAAACTGTGCTGTTGATTCTCCACTTCCCTGATGTCACTATAGAGCTGATATCATTCTGCTATCATCGATGGAGTAGGAGAAAAATGTTCCTGCATTGCTGCAGTAATTGTAGCATACGTGGCAGTTCCAGGCACAGTTGGAGACAATAGGTCATGCAGCAGACCGTATGCCTTTGAACCCATCCCCGTCAGCAAGTTTAAAACTCTTTGTCCATCTGGAATGGAACTGCAAGCTGCAAATTGCTCAAAATGTTTGAGGTACACCACCTATGGTTTGCAGCGTTCACCAAAGTCACGAAAAGCCCACAAAAATTGCCATTTATCTGCTTTTTTGTGGGCCTTCACACCTCCTGGACACCATCTCAGCCACAAGGAAAAAAAAAATTATTATTTTTTTTTTTTTTTATAAACTGTGCACTATCTGCGCCTGATTTCCTTCTGCAGGCTGTCTGTGTCTACACTGCAGAATGCTTCCTTTGGCTGCACTTGGGTTCCCTCTGCTGGCTATAAACCCTCAGTATAGACTACAGGCTGTTTGCCTGCTTGCACATGGTCATGCTTTCTTCCCCTCTCACTGTTTTGTTTGGACAGCTGTGGCAATAATTACAGAACTCTTATCCTTTGTTCTCTCTTTATTTGTCTACTTCCCCCTCTCTAGCTAGCTGGCTCACTCTGTCCTAGCAGCAGTTTGTCACCTTGTGCCTCTAGGTGATTCCCCCACTCTTTTTTATTATTATTAATTATTATTATTATTATTATACTTTTTTTCTTCCCTTTGTCAAGACAAATAGTAGCAATGGACATAATGGAAAAGAATGTTATTGCCAGTATGTTTTATTTGGACACAGCAGAGAAGGAGATAGACACAAACATACAGAGAGCTGATAGAAATGCAGCTGTCAGCACTGGAGCCTTTACTGTTCTGGTAGCAAAACTGAAACTAACATAAAAGTGAGACTTTGCACTGAGGAGGGGGAGTGCTCAAACATTTAAAGGGACAGGACATCACCCTAGGGACCCTATTAACAGCAGCCCCCTACCACTTATTTCAATTTGTTCCTGCTTATTCCCTTGGCCTCTTCCTACCTGGCCTCTTTATCTTTACCCATTATCTCAGGGTTAAAGTTCTCAGGTCCTCTCTCTCCCAGCTTAAGCCAATGTAGCCAGCACCAAATTTAGGCTATCCCTCAAGCTCGTTTAGCCAAAGGGGCCCTCCCTGCCTTTCCCCTCTGGTCCCAGCGAGAACTGACCTGCTAATGCTAAGGCCCTGAAACTCCTTTTCTCTAAACCTGCTGGGCTTTGATTGGCTGCTTCTGTGGGGCGTCTCAAAGCAGGTCTGTAGGACCTATCTTTGCTGCTCCTTTCCTAGGGTGGGGTGTAATAGGACCATGGGTCCCCCCATAGGGAGCTGCAAAGGTCAGATACACCCTGTGACAGGCTCCCACTATCTCCATCAGATATATTGGCCTTTGAGGAATCCACGATTGCTGCATCAGCTCTAGTTCTCTTATTTTTGTGTTGGGGTGATTAACTGTCTGAGCTTGGGACATGTGCAATCATGCTGAGTGACTGGAGCAGGAGTTGTGTCTAGTGGTTAGAACAGGAGTCAGTAGCTAGGAAGAGAAGTCCAGGGTCAAAGCTGGAGTCAGAGGCTAGATGCCAAAGCAGAGGGTCAGAGCCAGAGTCAGGAATTGGAGCCAAGGGTCAGAGCTGGGTTACTTGGAGTGAGGCAAGGCAGGGGCAAGGCTGAGTCCAAGGCAGGACCAGGGTTACTGCAGTCAAGGGTGAATGCTTTGAGCAGCCACTGAACTACTGCTGCTGCTGGAATTAAGAGCTAGTCTCCTGATACTTCCAACCAGTCAGGCAGTGTAGCCAATTAGGTAGTCTGCTACAGGTCAGCTGAACTCCTTAGATTGCCCAGAGACTGGCTCTGCTTCCAGACAAACTTGAGGGGCAATAGTTGGAGATACTTATTTAAGAGAAGTTGGTACTTTGCCCTCCCTTGAGGAGTTATCTCTAGCATAGCCCCTACAACTCCCTATGGCTTCATATCTGTAGGAACCCTGCTTCATTAACACTGATTCAGCAATCTATCCCTATTCAGCAAAGCACTTTAAAAAAGTTAAGTGCATACTTAAGTGCTTTGCTGAACTGAGATGTACTTAAGCATATGCTAAAATGTATTGCTGCACTTGGCCTTGATGCGTAAAAGTGTGCATTAGCCCTCAATCACTTGCTGTAGAAGCCCTTCCCTTACTGAATAAGTTGCATAGAACACTCGGTGTGCCTCTAGCACACAACTGTGTTCTACTCCTATCGACCACACAGAGGCCCCAAAGAGCTTTGAGCATGTCAAAACACTCTTCATGGTGAGGACAATTGCAGTTCCGTTTTGTTTTTCCTGCTGCTTCAAGTGTTGGGACACAAAGAAATATAATCTTGTATTTTCTAAGAGCTATCAGGTTGATTTATTTCAAACTGAGTATTGCAGTCTAGCTAGTATCTTCAAGATCTCTGTTCACAGTAAACTGATCAGAGTGAGATAACGGCTGATCACTTGGCACCATTAAAATATCAAAGGGAAAAACCAGTCATTTGTACAGATGCTACTGCATCCCTGGTAGGTCATCTAGTAGAGATATGGAAAACAACAAAAATTTAGTGGATGAATTATTTCTTGAAGCAGCATGTTTACCTTTTTCAAACAAGACTTTTGCTCAAACACTGCCTAAACCCTGTAGCTTGTCATTTTAAAGACCTACTTGTATACTGTTCCAGACCAAGTTTCTTACCTCTTACCCATCATTAGGGCCCTACCAAATTCACAGCCATGAAAAACGTGTCATGGACTGTGAAATCTGGTCTTCCACCGTGAAATCTGGTCTTTTGTGTGGTTTTACTTTACGCTATACAGATTTCAAGGGGAAAACCAACATTTCTCAAATTGGGGGTCCTGACCCAAAAGGAAGCTGTAGGGGGGTTGCGAGGTTATTTTAGGTGGCTGCAGTATTGCCACCCTTACTTCTGTGCTGCCGTCAGTGGAGGCTGGAGAGCGGCAGCTGGTGGCCAGCACCCAGCTCTGAAGGTGGTGCCCTGCCAGCAGCAGCCCAGAAGTAAAAGTGGCAATACCCTACCATGCCACCCTAACTTCTGTGCTGCTGCCTTCAGAGCTGGCTGCCAGAGAGTGGCGGCTGCTGACTGAGGGCCCAGCTCTGCAGGCAACAGCGGAGAAGTAAGGGTAGCAATGCCATACCATGCTGTCCTTACTCTGTGCTGCTCCTGGCAGTGGCTCTGCCTTCAGAGCTGGGCTCATGGCCAGCAGCCGCTGCTCTCCAGGTGCCCATCTCTGAAGGCAGTGCCACTAACAGCAGCAGCACAGAAGTAAGGGTAGCTGTACCGCAGCCCCCCTACAATAACTTGTGACTCACGCACACAAAACTCCTTTTTAGGTTGTGACCCCTACAATTACAACACCATGAAATTTCAGATTTAAATAGCTGAAATAATGAAATTTATGATTTTTTAAAATCCTATGAGCATGAAATTGACCAAAATGGACCGTGAATTTGGTAGGGCCCTGCCCATCATCACCAATTTCCCGCCACAGGAAAATAGATCAAGCAACTATCTCATAGAAAAATGTGTATTTAACTGCATTGAGATAGTTCCACTACTGCTACCAATGATGGAAACAGCAATGGAGACAACATGCAGGTGCTTTGAGGACCACATACTCTTGCACTCTTCAGAACCTGTGCCTTGTCCACACTTCCAATTCTGCTGTTGGAAACACTGGTGCAGAAAAATGTTTCCCTAATTGTAGATACACCCATAAGGGTGCCAATACAGTCCTGCTTGACTGTTAGTGGATGGTAACTGAAGAAGCACCTGGCTGAAACTAGGAAGCAATTGTGTGCAAAATAAACTATTTAAGGTAATTTTTGACCCTTTTGTGACCTCAAGGTTTGATTCAAATTTGTTCTAGCTACAGGTGAATGTTGGAGGAAAGGAGTTTGTTTGGGGTTTTTTGTAATCAATTCAACCATACCTAATTTTAGGTCATAAATTAGTCTTGATTCAAGTGCAGATATTTTCCCTTAAAATGTGTCCAGAGGTGTTTCATTTGACATAAAGAGGATATCCACAACAGCAATAAAGTAGCTTGATGTCTTTCAAATTATGGCAGAATATGGAGTTATGATACTGTCTTTATAATTATTATGGCCCCAATCCTGCCATTGGAACTGTAGGGACAGACCCTGGAGTCCATTGTGCCACAAAGTTCTGTTTGATTAAACTGAAGGATCAGAGCTTAAGTTTACAATCAAAGGCCTTTAACCATTTGGATACTGAAATTGGTTTTGTCTGAAAATTGCCAGGTTTATTCTGAAGAATAAGGAGAAATTTTCTGAAAAATGGAAGAAAATTGATAAAAGAATTTGAGTTTCAAACTTGAAACAAGGCACTGAGCCTTAGGGCACATGCACACATCCTCCTGTCAGGAAGCTGGACACCTCTGTTCTTACACCTGTTAAATCATGTATCCAGTCAGAGTGCTTTTGGGTGAGGTCCACTGACTCCCTGAACAACTTTTCACAGTAGTGGATTCTGCTGGGGAATTCTCTGCTCAGTTTTCCCTTTCTGGTTGCCTTGTTTTTAACCTTTGACCCAAGCTTGTTTCTGTTTGATTTTTGTTGCTCCAAGGAGGTCAATTGGGCTTCACATTTTTGTGACCTCTTCCCTTTGAAGGGGGAGGTTGTTGTTTTCCCAGTGGAATTACTTCCTCTTGAGGACTCCACCTACTTCATGGCATTTCAGATAGGCCCAGTGTGCCTGTCACAGTCCTTGGTCCCTTTAAAACTGCAAGCTGTAGTCCCAATAGATGTAAGCATAGGACCCACAGGATATTGTCTGCCTGTTTCTTATGGGCAGTCAATAGGAGAGATCCAGGGTCAGGAAAAGACTTCTCTATAGTAGCCAAGATTCAAGAAAGTCTACAAGCAGGGGGAAAGATGTGTCCTTTTCACTACCAGCTTGCAGAATGCAGAGAAGTCTATTTATTAAGCATTTGTATTACTTTGAGCCTTTTGCATCTTTTATTTAATAAAATCTGCCCTGAGAAGAGCAAGGTGGAACTGACTGCAGCGTTTGGGCTTATTTTGGACCAGTCTAGCTAGTGAATATGCCCACTAGCTTACAAGACCACTAAATAATTGGCCTGATTTGAAATTTTGACTTGTCGAACCTTTTTGGTGTTATTGTAGCCCTTCATACTTCTCACACAGCTAAATCTCCTTGGAGACTCACATGCAGTCTACACTGGGAAAAACAGGTGTCAGGGCTGGGCTGTGTGCATGGGTTAATTACCAAGTTACGGTCAGGAGATGAGTAGCAGAGTTGGCGTTGAACTGGGTCAGGAAGTCAGGGTCAAACACTGACTTGCAGACAAAAGCCAAATAATGGGGTCGGGGTCAAGATGCCAGGAAGTCAGAGTCAGGCACTGAGGTTAAGATAGGAGCCAAGTAGCAGAGTCAGGGTCAAACTGAGCACAGGAGCTGGAGTTTGTGGTTCACAGCAAGGCAAGGTCTGGAGCATAAGTAAGCAGGAAGTCTGCATCGTTGCTCAGACATCTCCTTGTGATGGCTTTCTGGTTTATATCCCTGTATAGGCAATCAGTGCGATGTGAAGGACTGCCACTCAAGCCCTGATGGGCGGTACTTCCTGTAGTGTCTAGCATCACAGGATCCCCCAGCAGAAACCTGGCTTGAGCTTCTGGTGGCAACACTAACGTCTTGGGGGCCTGGAACTTCCTGGTTCTAGTCCTGCCGGTTGTTACATAAGGCTGTTATTAAACAGTGATTAATGACTGTTGTACCTAATTGTACCGGTTAGTATGTGTGTATGTGAGCCTGTGTTTTAAGAGACAGTTTTCAAGGACCGGCCTGAATCCTGCGTTGAGAACTGCATGGATGAAGGGGCCTGCGGATGAGGTTCTCAATACAGTACCAGGGTTCTACAGATTCAAAGCAATGTATATTATACATTATGGCTTGTGTGCTGCCCCCTTAAATGCAGGCTAGAATGTAGGAATATAAAATGGAATAAAAAACCACATCTACCTTCAAGCTGTCTTTTTTGGCTTTCCCCCCCACTTTTTAATTTGCCTACAGCAATGGTTTTCAACCTTTTTTCATTTGCAGACCCCTAAAAAATTTCAAGTGGAGATGTGGCCCCCTTCAGACCTCTGAGACATAATCTGTGGACCCCTAGAGGTCTGCAGACCACAGGTTGAAAACCACTAGTCTAAAGACAAGTTTGTTTTGATCCTCTTGTCATGATAAATAAAGCAAATCTGTCAGTGTCAAACGTTTCTGCTAGGGTATCAACAGTTAATTTACATTAAGAAGCCATGGCAGTTTCTGAGAGGCAGAATTCTGATATAATTCAGTTCTGTCCACTAGGAAGCTTTTAGATGCTCTGACCATATATAATGTATTATTGTCAGTCATGTGGTAATAAAATTCATTTTGCATAATGGATGCGTGCAATGGAAAAGTGCTTGAAGGGTTTCAGTGGAGCAGACAGTCTTTTCATCTGTCTATAGTAAAGAGAAATTAAAAAATTATGGGAGTTTAAGGCATCGTTATATAAAACCCTGTAAGTAATGCTTTAAAATGCTCACAAAAAATGTATTGAAAAGAGCGCTTACATTATCCAAATGTACTGCTGCGTAACAGCTGCTTTATGCCTTTACCCAACATCTTTGCATATAATTATTTACATGTAATTCGTTTTCCTACATGCAATTCATACAGAATTCAAATTTGGGAATGTTTTATTGAGCTCCAGGAAAGGCCCTATTAAGAGTCGGAAATGTCACCGTTTATGTTGCTGGGTACCTCAGACTTTCATCCTGCCAAACACTTACGTACATACTTCACTTTAAGCATGAGTAGTGGCACTGAAATCAAAAGGTCTTTCTGACTGTTCCAGTTGCAGGACTGGGGCTATGATTATGATGATGATAAAGAAACTACTGTCATCCGTACTGTTGAATATATTGTAGATGTCAGGATATCATTTTATTGTTGTGATGAACATTTTGGTTATTAGAAGTGAAAAATAACTAGGACTGCTTGTTATTCTCAGTGTATATTAAGATGTCCTTTATATTTTCAAGCGTTCTTAAAGAGGCTGTGGGCAATCTTTTGTGCATCTCATTGTTTTGGTACTAAGTGTCTCCAGTTATATACTTATACTTCACCGAAAGTCAAGCTCAATAACATCCACCTGACTTTATTTGCGCAGGATTGGGCCCCGTTTGTCCCCAGCGAAGGCAAAGATGGAAGCCGCAAGCTAAACTTTCTTTGTCAGTGGGCCCAGGATTGGGCATAGGGAGACGAAGCAATTTTTTTTTTTTTTAAGTAACAGCACGGAACCTGCTGGTGCCTGTTTGAGGACTGATGGAAATCAGGGGACGGAGGGAGTCGGGTTTGCGGATTGCGGGGAAGGGAGGCCAGGAGCCACGATTTAAAGAAAGCGCGGCTGGCGGGCGGACTTGTGCCGGTTCTCCCCGGCTGGGGGCAGGAGAGCGGCGAGAGGGACATGGGGCTGGAGAGAGGGGTAAGGCGGGGCTACGGCGGCGCGAGACAGGCTGTCCTGCTTGCAAGGGTGGGGCTGCGATCCCGCCCCCTGCGTGTCTCTTCCCGCCGGGCAGCGTTTTACCGGCTGGGCCCCGCTCATGGGCCGCCTGCTGCCGCCGCCACAGCCGCCGGGCTCCTCAGCCCCAGGCGCCAAGCCCGGCCCCGCCTCCCGCCTCCCCGGGCTTGGCGCGTTGAGCCGCCTTCGTGCGCCCCGCGCTCTGGAACCGGCTTCTAAAGTAAACAGCGCCCCGGCGGCGGTAGCCCCTGCCCGGCTCCGCAGCGCCCCCGCCCCGGGCTTGCAGAGGATGGCGGAGGGCGCGGAGGCTGCCCCGAACAGCAGCCGCTTGTACCAACCCATCACCCAGTGGTGGGTGCCGCCGGCCCCCGCCCTGCCGGGGAGGGAGCCTCCCTTTCCCCGCTGCATGGACGGACCCTCGGGGTGGTTTGCAAAAGGAGCCATACCTGGGCTTTAGCAGCCCCAGAGCCAGGGCGGCAGATGCCAACCGCTGCTCTGGCACCCCCTCGGCATGGGGCGGAGAGGGGCGTTACGCTGGCCACGGCTCTGGCACCCCTCGGCATGGGGCGGAGAGGGGCGTTACGCTGGCCACGGCTCTGGCACCCCTCGGCATGGGGCGGAGAGGGGCGTTACGCTGGCCACGGCTCTGGCACCCCTCGGCATGGGGCGGAGAGGGGCGTTACGCTGGCCACGGCTCTGGCACCCCTCGGCATGGGGCGGAGAGCGGCGTTACGCTGGCCACGGCTCTGGCACCCCCATGACATGGAGGTGATGCACCATGTGCGTCTTTGGTACCCGCACTGCTGGGCTATTTGTGATGAGATGTGGCCACCCCTTTGCACGACATAGTAGGTGACAGGCCATCGTGCTGTTTTGACACTTGCAGAATATAGGGGTGAGCACACCATGTGCCCCTTGGGTACCCAGAGAGTAGGCCCTGCGTTGCAAGGAGGGGTATTATGTAGTTTAGTTTAACTCTTGCTCCTTGGTATAGCTTCATAAGATACAAATCTTGATTGTTATGGGGGTCCTATATGCTCAAGTTATGGAAACAGTTCCAGTAGGGCATAAATTGTATAGTGCAGAACAGTAGCTCTGACACCAGAAACTGCCGATAACGCTGACTACCTGGTCTCCCCGCTTAATGTATATTGGCATGTGTGGCTACAGAGCTGTGCCTCAGTGTCACCTAATTTAAATGATGCATGGAAGGTGTAATGATGGTTAAAGAGGACAATCCTCTGGTTCTTAGTGGCAAGCTTTTAAAATGCTGTATGAATGGCAGCAGGAGTGTACAGCCGATGCATGTTGGCATGTAGAGTGCAGTAACTAATAGTGAATCAGCACCAGTATTTTCTTGAGGTTACATTGTCTTGAGGCTAAAATGATGGTTGTGGCAAATGTTGGTGTGAGTTCTTGTGTGATGGGATAAAGTTATCATAATCATTTTTCATTGGACAGTCCTAATTTCCATGCATTCATCTGTCCTGTGTTATTCAACACCCACTTGGCAAAATGCCTCGTGTGTGATAGTGGTGCTTCGTTTAAAAATTGGGAAGGGACGGTGATGTAATACAGCAGTGAGACACAATATTAACATGTCATGCAATGTAACAGCTACTTGTCAAGAAAATAAATTTAGAAAAAGTTAAAATCCCCAGTGGTCTGGGGTATCTTCTCCTAGAAAAATTAGTTTCCTTTTTATTTTCCTTCTTCACCATTTTTTGGCATTTGGTACCTATTACATAGGGCTGTTCTTTCATTTTTGGCAGGACAGTTAACTAGTGTATGACACTGTATAGAGCAGAAAAACTTCCAGTATTGCCTCTCTGTCTTTCCAAGCCACATCACATCTACCATTTTGATTCTAGGCTGTGGACTGTAATATCTTTGTCAACTTTGTTTAAAACAACAACACAGCACATTCGAGGACTTTAAATTGACACCACCTACTGATCTTAATTCTGTATATGCCCCCATTATGGTAATATGTGAACACCTCACAATATTTTAATATTTTTATTCTCACAGTATACCTATGAGGTAGAGAAATAGAAATAATAGTATTTTACAGATGGGGAACTGAGACACAGAGAGGCTAAGTGACTTGTCCAAGGTCACACAGGAAGTCTGTGGCAGAGCAGGAACTTGAATACTGGTCACATGAGTCCAAGGCTAGCTCCTAACCACTCACTACCGTACTTTCTCCTCAATGAGCTCATAGATCACCATCTTATATTCTGTCTTTGATAAGTTTATAAAAGTTTGAGTTTTATTTTCTGTTTGGTATGTTGACAATAAAAAAACACAAGATTTTGGTCCAAAAGTAGTCTAATACTAGGCATGAAGGCTGGTATAATGGACTGGTGGACCTAGCTGCGAAGGAAAGGATCACCAGTGTCGGCCTTTGGGGTGGGCCGTCCGGGCCCCTGCCCGGGGCAGCCCGCCAAAGAGGGCGACATGCGCAGAGTTTGGATTCCCACCTGACCTGCTGAGGGCCAGGTGGGCTGACGGAAGCGGCAGGCAGGCAAGCAGCAGAGCTGGAGGCGGGGGGAGAGACCTGAGCTGCAGTTGGACAACCAGCTGTGGAAGCCAGGTGACTCCTCCAGAGCAGGGGTTCCCCTCTTCCCCCCACTGCTGTTCCTGTCCCTCCCTCCTCCCCAGAGCCACCCCTGTCCACTCCGGACTGGGAGCATCCTCCTGTCTGCTGGGGCGGGGTGGGGGGCGGCTAATGTCAGGGTGTCCCCTCACCCATGCACCCGATTTCCACTGAGCTGGGGTGATGGGACAGGGGGAATCTGTGTGTGTGCTGCTGCCGCTCTGGGTCTAGAGCTGCTGTACACAAGCCTTCAGGCTCCTGACCCTGAGTGCTTTCTTAAAGAGCCAGCGCACTCATACACTCAGGCACACACACATTCACCTCAGCACAACACACACTGTCTCTGTCTCTCTCACACACACACACACCTCCCTCCCTCCCCAACACACACAACACCAGGGCTCCCTGCATTCAGGTCACTTCCCCTCCTGGGCTATGCTGAGGCTGCTGCTCTCCTGTTCTCTCCTTATGCAGCCCAGAGGGTGCCTGGGGCAGAGGAGCAGCAGTCCAGTGGGGGAGTGAGCAACAATGCCAGCTGCTTTGTGTATCCAGGTGGGTCTGTTTCCCCATGTGGGTGCAGGAGGGGGATGCAGGGGTTAGGGGCTCAGGAGAGAGGTGCAGGGGGTAGGAGTGGAGGGGGCACCATGAAGGGGTTGGGGCACAGGAGAGAGGTGCAGGGGTTGGGGTGAAGGGGGCACAGTGCAGGGGTAAGGGGCACAGGAGGGGAGTGCAGGGGTTAGGGTTAAGGGGGCACAGTGCTGAGGTTGGGGTGCAGGAGATAGGAGCGAAGGGGTGCAGGGATTGGGGCACAGGTGGGGAATGCAGGGGTTGGAGTAAGGGGGCATGCACAGTGCAGCGGTTAGGGGTGCAAGAGGGAGGTGCAGGGATTAGGTTGAAGGTGAAACAGTGCAGGGTTTGGGGGGGAAGGGAGGGTGGTGAGCCCATGGGCAATGGAGGGGCAGGAGCACCAAAATACAAGTTTGCCCAGGGTGCCATTTTCCCTAAGGCCGGCCCTGAGGATCACATACAATGGACAGCAAACCCTGGAAAAATATGAGTCTACTTGGGACAGTTTCCTAGAACTGGTCAACTAAACAGCTCTACAAGAGACCTGGTTGAACGATGGGAGATAAATCGACACACTCCCTCTCCTCTTTGTCTCTTTTCTCCCCTGCCACCCTTTCCTTGCTTGATTTTTATTTCCTTAGTTTTTGTTTGTTTGTTTAGATATGTGCCACAAAAATCCATGTGCTGGAAATATTGTAGTTAATACATGGGAATCCAAACATTGCATTTTTTTCTTTGTCTTTTCTCTTTTCTGATGCATAGTACTTCTGTACTTCTTTTATATGTTGGCACCTAGAATATGTTTGGTATGTTTTAAGAAAAAAGATTGGAAAAAAAATAACTAAAAACAAAAGTAGTCTAATACTATGTCAATAAATAATTAAATGCGGAGGCAAAGCTATTGGAAAAAATCATTGAAGTACAAAACTTGCATTCTCGTCTCCTAGAAAACTGCCTAAAACCCTAAAGAAATTAATCTCTGTTGTAATTCAGTGGATTTCAGTGATGGTATACCTGGGATGAATTTGGATCCAGGTTTAATGCCTCAGGGAAGAATGATCAATTCTTAAGGGTTTTCCAATGGCTCTTTACCCAGGAGAAGAGAGGATTTCTGGTGGCTGGGAGGCAAGGTTTAGTCAGGACTCTTCACTAGACCGAATACTATTTCCTCACCCCTATGATGGGAACACCCCATTATCTCAGCATGCCCTTTGCCTGTTCACTGCCTTGATGCTGGTTGCTCATACCTGCCTCTAGCTGTGAAGCAATTCATTCACAACAGGCGGTCAAGCTGGAGGTGGTGAGAAACTGGCAGGAAGCACAGAGCAGCTGTGTGCAGGGAGGTAAGGCCAAGCAGTACTCTCAGGTGGTGGGCTGAGTGACAATCTGAGGTTGTAGAATTGTTTGGTGGATGGGGGCATAGGTTGCAAACGGGTGAGAGGTAGGGAGGTAGGCCTGGGGGGGGTCTCTTTAAAAGGGAGAGAGCGGAAGTGGGGACACACTCTGTGGAGAAAAGAGAGGAGGCACGAGTAAGAAGCTGAGTTGAAACAGATCCAGTCCCTCACATTAGAATACTCGGAAGTAATGTTCTTTCTCAGTTATATCAAATAATCTGTTTCAGCCAACCAAATTGTTGGAATCCTAACCCATTAGGATAAAAGATAAAGCAGAAAGATAAATGTTAGCCAGCCTGAAATCAGGTTGCTAATAAAAATAGCCAATGCTATTTTAAAACCTGTACTTCATGGATAAGCTAGTGCTTATAAGTCTGTTTTCTAAAGCAGTTTGAATGTCAGTAAGGGTACTGTGAGTAACTGGCACTCTGCTAAAATAATTAAATTGACATAAATTATTTGGTATAACAGAAATAAAGTCGCTGTAATAGAACATTTTCATATGATCCATGAGTCATTCTTTGAAAATTAATCTTTTCCCTGTCTCAACATTTATTTCCCACAAATGCGTCAGTTTTGCTTCAGTATTTGTGCTACAGGAGGTATTATTCTTAGACAGCCTGGATGCCATTGGCATTATCCCTTAATTAAACTGTATTTTTCTGGTGGTGATAATAACTTAGGCTAACAAGAAACTACGTTCAAAATCTTCCTCATCTTACTCACACAAGTAGTTTACTTTACTTTAATGTGACCACTCAGGTGAGTAAGGTGAGTGGGATTTGGCCCAAGGACAAGCATTTAAGCCAGGGTTTGGCAACCTTTGGCATGCGGCCCATCAGCGAAATCCACTGGCAGGCTGGGGCGGTTTATTTACCTGCAGCGGCCGCAGGTTCGGCGGAACTCCCGTTCCAGGCCAATGGGGGCTGCAGGAAGTGGCGTGGGCTGAGGGATGTGCTGGTCGCCGCTTCCCACAGCCCCCATTGGCCTGGAACGGCGAACCGCGGCCAGTGGGAATTGCAATGAGCTGAACCTGCAGACGCTGCAGGTAAACAAACCATCCTGGCCCGCCAGCAGATTTCCCTGATGGGCTGCATGCCAAAGGTTGCCAATTCCCTGATTTAAGCACATCAAGAGCAGTCTGGATATCAGGAGTGATACTGAGTAGTAATATCAGATTAAATTCTGCTCTCTTCTATACTTGTGCTAAAATCAGTGGAATTTCACAGGTGTGAATGAGAGTAGAATTTGGCCCTTTGTATTCTGGTAAGGTCTAACTTTTGTAACGCCCTGTTATACAGCATCTTTTAAAAATGAAAACAGATAATTAATATATTACATTTGGTTGTGGAGCCTTTTATATTTGCATTATACATTAGAAGATCACAGTAGTTTCCCATTTTAGAGATACTAATACTTTTCCATGTCAGTTTTAACTTTGTTATGATACTATTAAACTATAGTATAAAAAAAACCTGCATAGTATCTGATAGGTTTGTTGCTCTGTGGAGTATATTCACACAACCTCTTGATACGTATGAACTGATAGGTCTTCCAATGGGAATTCAAAGGAACCTGAGAACAGTCTCTTATTCATATATGTGAGGATGTACCATTTTCTTTAGAATATGGATCCACGTAGAAGTAGTGGATGTGATTCTGATCTCACACTGTTGTAGATTAAGAATAACTCTATGGAAATCAGCAGAGTTGTACCAGTGTAAACCTGGAGTGATATCAGAATCAGGCCAATAACATTTAACATTCTAATCTTGACTATATAATTTGATATAAATTTTGTACCATTTTGTTTTAAAGGATAGCGGATAATTTCTATGTTTGTGAAGGATACAGCATACCCCGTTGTCTACTTTATGAAATGTATATAGAGAATTGCACTCAGAATGCTCAGACTCAAGTAAATCCTGCTACATTTGGAAAGGTACAAAGCACATTGCTTTTATAGCATATATGGGGTTTAAGATAATGGGCTGAGACCTTGTGTAAATTCATAAAGAGATATTTGTACAGGGTTTGATCATGTTGCAAACTAAGGGAGCTTAATTTACAGACAAGGATAAGTAGTTATGCAATAAAATACCTTCAATGTAGAATTCTGGGAGAGATTTTGTTTGAAAGCTGCTATCCTATCTCTTGGTATAATACCCTCTTTGGCTTGCTTGGGGAATTTTATCTGCATTATTTTCTCTCTGAGGTAAGGTCTACATTCAAAACTTTTACTGGTTTTGTAATGTTGATTAGAGATGTGATTTTTTTTTTTAAATGACATTTCTATACCTGCAAAAGCTCTAGACACAGCATAGATGAAATTATACCGGCAAAAAAGTCCTTTTGCTAGGACAGCTTATTTTATTCTTCAAACTGGTATAAGAGTTAAATTGTGTCTACAGTAGGAAGGTTTGCCAGTATAGCTATACCAACAAACCTCTCAGGTGTAGACTGAAAACTTTATATTTTATATAAACAATTAGCACTGTATTTTTTTTGTCCAGGTTTGATGCTGCAAAGCATCCTGGTCTTCATGTTGTTTATCAGTTTAAAAAAAAATTAAATTTACTTATGAAGATTTTGCGCCACACACAGAATGTGTGTGTGTTTATAGAATCATCCAAGCAAAGCAAGATGCAGGAGTAAAAGAAGTCCTTTAGACAATGTCACTCTTCAAATAGTCTGGAGCTTTTATAGCCAACAGGGGAATTATTTTTTAAGACCCAAATCATTCAGTCCTAACAAACAGATGCATACTGCTTAACTTTATTCATGTGAATAAAGAAAAAATAACATTTTTGACTATGGTTACCCTATGCATTTTTTGCTCAAAATTTCCCACTATTGCTACCACTGGTGCAACTCCACTGGTATTCAAGCTGTTAGGCCTTGTCTTCACACTTACTTGCCGCTGTTTAAGTAGAAGTATTTTTTTTAATCAGTTTAGTTTAGTTGTACAAGTTGTATGTAGCTATTCTTATTTCAGTTTCAGAGTAGTTTATTGTTGTTTCACAGGATTAAGCTAAATCAAAATAAGCAACTCTTAAACCAAAATATGGCACACAAACTTGCAGTGGTTTAATTAAATGGGTTTTAAAAGACACATTTTGTTAAACTAGTGCAAATTGGTGTGTAGACAAGTCAAGGGATGAAATCCTTGTCTTATTGAAGTGAATGGGAATTTTACCATTGACTTCATTGCGAGGATTTCACCCCAAGACCTTTAGGGTATGTCTATGCTGGAATAAAAGACCTGTGGCATGGCTTATGAGCTGGCCCAGGTCAGCTGACTTGAGTTCGCAGGACTCGGACTGTGGGGCTAAAAATTGCTGTATAGACATGATTGGGCTTCGGCTGGAGCCTGGGTTCTGGGACCCTCCCCATTTACGGGGTCCCAGAACTCAGGCTCCAGCCCATGCCTGAATGTGTACACAGCAGTTTTACAGCCCAGCAGCCCAAGCCCCATGAGTCCGAGTCAGTTGACCTGGGCCAGCTGCAGGTGTTTAATTGCTGTATAGTTTTATTATATTTTTATTATTTATAGTTTAATTGCTGTATAATTATTGCCTTTATTTTTACTACTGTGTCATCAAAGTCAGTTTAAATCAAATAGAGGTAACACGGTGGTAAAAATGCTGGCAGACACTACCAACGTGGTTACATTAGAACTCCCATCATTACTACCGATGTGGGAGCTGCATCTTAGGGCAATTGGGGGGGAAAATGTCTAGTATAGACAAGGCCTTTGACACCAAACAACTTCATACTTGATTCATTTTGTTCCTACCCTGGACAACGAAGACTCCCACGGTTTATCTAGAGTAGATGCATTGTGTATTTGATAATCTGTTCCTGTTCTAAAAAGGAAAGGTAGCATGAGCTCTCTTGTTTTGTCTGTAGCTTTATAAGATAGCTCATACTCCTACTGTGTGTGTAATAATAGCAATTTGGATTATTACACTTACAGGCTTACATGGTGCTAATCTTGAGAGGCGCCAAATGATTTCAATTCACATTTCCTTCAATATGAGCAAAGGGATACTCGGCAACTTGATGAACTTGATAAAAAAAAAATTGATAAGTCAAACCCGATCCTGCAAGCGTGAGAAGGCTAACTAAAGTCATTGGGGCTACTTGTGTGAGTAAGAACTACTTGACTGAGTAAGGTGTGCCAGACTGGGCTTCATATTGGCAACATGTTAGAGATGCACACCAGCTAATTCAGCAATTACTATTTGAGTGTTATTGGGAAAACAGGTATCACAGCAGTTTGTGAGGGGATGTGCAGTAATGGAAACAATTAGAGGAAAACAAATCAGATAAATCGTTATATGTTAATGACTCACCCAGGTAACTCTTATCTTTTGTGTTTTTTAGCTTGTTCGCTTAGTTTTCCCAGATCTGGGGACCAGAAGGCTGGGCACAAGGGGAAGTGCCAGGTATTATTTATTTATTTCATTTACTGCTTTATTTTAAAATGTTAATTACACCCTTTTTGGGGGGGAAATAATATAAATAACTGTATCCTCAGCTCTGTTTACTTGAGACCCTGCTCTACCCTAGCTGAGGTTCTTGTTGAATGTCTGTAATCACAAGAACAGCTGTATTGTGATTGATGGCGTTACCAGTAAACTAAAGTAGGATTAATTTAATGAAAGTCACCATATCCAAGCTGTTTTTTAGCATATGAATTCAAGATAATTTTAATTTTTAAAACTTAAAAAACACTATTTAAAGTACTCTGGTGCTTTTGAAGCACCGACTTGTGTTAGGTGGGTGCAGAAGCTCATTACCCTAGTAAGGCACTCCAGAGGCATTGTGTCTGAGGGAGGCAGAGTGATTCTTGTGATCAGGTAAGCCCAAGGACTCTTATTTTGACCAGTCCTATGCAAGAGGTCCTAAAGGCAGGGAGTCTCTTCTGTCCCTGTGCACCCATTGAGTGGCCCTTCACAATCTGGCTCATAATGGAACTGTTATAAATTGTTACTGGCTCCCTGATGGATTTTCCCCTCTCCCACTCCCATACAGAGCATGGAGAGAATTGAGTCCCATTGACTTTTAATCCATTGATTTAATGTCCAAATTCATAACTGCTGAACAGAAGAAAAAAAATGATTTTATTTCAAGGCCTTTAGGTATGCCAATTGCATGAGAATTTTGCTTAATAAAGATTAAAGGACTGCAATTAAAATACTGATTCTGAAAGTGGCATAGTTTACTTAGATTGTCTAACAAATCTTCTGTATCAGCCTGGCCCCATCACTTTCAATTACTGTGGTGCCATTCTCACATTAGATTTTTGACTAATACACATAGCTGATGCCAGAGCAAACTAGGTCCTTTACACCAGCATAGTATCAGCACAGTGAAGCTCTGACATACACTCACATGCACAGTCTGACACATCCCCTAACCTGGGATTAGGGGTGGCTGGTACACAAACTGCCTACACTGGTTCTATGCCATGCACTCAAATCGGGGCGGGGGGTGGGTGGGTGGGACACCGGATAATTTCTACCACAGAATATTGAAAGAACTGGCACAGGGGATTACTAGTATTGCACCAAGGATTTTTAATAAATCTATCTATTTGGGGGTAGTACAATATGACTAGAGAATAGCTAACATCATACCTATATTTAATAAATGAGAAAAAATGTGATCTGGGCAATTTTAGTCTGACTTCATTGGTATGCAAGATTTTAGAACTAACTGTGAAGGGAGGAATAATGAAATTCGTAGAGGTAAATGGTAAAGGGAGTGCAATGCAACATGGGTTTACCAAAGAAAGATCATGCCAGAGTAACCTGATTTTCTTCTTTTAGAAAATAATGTTTTGGGTTTTTTTGAAGGGGGTAAGGTAAGGAAAATGCAGCAGGTCTAATATATTTGGACTTCAGTAAAGCATTTGACACAATGCCACATGGAAAATTATTAGTTAAATTAGGGATGATGTGGCTCAGTAGAAACATAGTAAGGTGGATAAGGAATTGGCTAAACTGGAGAAGGCATTGTTTTGTGCTGAAAGGTGAATTATCGGACTGAGGGAAGTTACTCATGGAGTTCCTCAAGGATCAGTCTTGGAACCAATCTTATCCAATATTTTTATTAAATATGAAAAGTAGGAGTGTGCTAGTGAAATTTGCTGATTATACTAAGTTGGGAGGCAACATCAATACACAGGAGGATTGGAACATTATACAGGAAAATCTGGATGATCTTGAAGACTCAAAAAACAGAAATGGGATGAAATTCAACAGTACCAAGTGCTCGGTCATACACTTAAGGTGATCACGGGATGACAATGAGCCACCAATATCATGCAGCTGTAAAAAAGGCAAATGGCAAATGTGATCCTAGCATGGATTAGGCAAGGCATTTCCAGTAGAGATAGAGAAGTATTAATGCCATTGCACAAGGTGCTGGTAAGACCTCACTTGAAATATTGTGTACAATTCTGGTCACTCATGTTCAAGAAAGATTAATTTAATCTGGAACAGGTGCAGAGAAGAGCTACTAGGATGACACGGGAATGGAGGATCTATTTTATGAGAGTAGACTGGACAAGCTCAGCTTGTTTAGCAAAAAGAAGGTTGAGGGAGGATATAATTAATCCCCATTTGTATTTATTGATAGCAAATACTAGAGAGGGTGAAAAGTTATTTATGCTAAAGGACAATGTTGGCATTAGAACAAATGGGTATAAACTGGCCATTAACAAATTCAGGCTGGAAATTAGAAGAAGGTTTCTAATCATCAGAAGGGTGAGGTTCTGGAACAGCCTCCCAGTAGGAGTTGTGGGAGCAGACCACTTAACTAGTTTTAAGAAAGAGCTGGATAAATTTGAGTGCAGTTGCATGACAGGGTTATTTATTATGATGATGAGGGCTAGGTTCAACAGCTCTGGAGTTCACCTCTGGTTTAAGTCCTATGTTCCTACAGCTCATGCTTCAGGATTTTAGCCAGCCACCCAGCAGAGGTCAGGAAGGAAGTTCCTCCCTCCCCGCCCCTAGTATACTTGGGGGGATTTTTTTTTTTAATCTTCTTCCACTGAAGCATCTGGATATGGGACACAATGCAGGGAGGGCCAGGGCCCTGAAGTAGCACAGAGCATTCTTTCTCAGGTGCTTGGCTGGCTGGGGCTTGCTAATATGCTCAGGGTCTAACTGATCACCATACTTGGGATCAGGAAGGAATTTCCCTCCAGGTCAGATTGACAGTCATCTTGGAGGTTTTTTGTTTTCTTCTGCAGCCTGTGGGTGAGTCACTTGCCAGGACCATCTGGGTATATCAATCATTTCCCCTGATATTGTGGGGCCTTAGGCACTGGTGCACCATGTTCTTTCCTATACTCTACTTGTGGCACATAATAGACTAGTCTCCTGTGGGTTGTAATATGTTGGTTTCATCATGGGCGCCAGATGGACCTCCCCTTTGGGGAGGCTAGCCCCATGCCCTGCCCCTTCTGCATGAGGCCCCACCCCCCATGGCAGGAGCCCGGAGCCCCCCCACCCCTCCACTCCTGCAGTGGGAGAAGTCCTGGGCTGGCTGGAACCTTGAGCCCCCTCCTCACCCACCACCTGAGGAGCCCCAGGCCGGCCCTAATCCCAGGCCAGCCCCGGCTGGCCCAAGCAGCCTCAGTCCAGCGTCCTGTGGCAACGGCTCCAGACAGGGAAACCAGAGCCTTCCCTGGCCCATTATATCCGCTGCCCATGGGGTTTCGTTTTAGTTGTTGGGTTAGTGTGCGGTTGCTGGGTGGGTTGATGGGCTGTGCTATACAGAAGGTCAGACTAGATGATCTAGTGGTCCCTTCTGGCCTTAAAACTCTATGAGCAGGGCCGGGCCCAAGCGCCAAAAAAAAAAAAAGCCAGAGTGCAGCCAAAGCGGAAAAAAAAAAAAAAGGGCCAGAGTGCCACCCCTTGAAAAGTGCCGCCCAAGCACGGGCTTGGTTTGGTGGTGCCTAGAGCCGGCCCTGTCCATGAGAGAGTAACCCTGAGGAAAGGGGAAATCTCTGCTGGCTTAGTATGGTCAGAATTGGGCCCACTAAGTATTGTTTACTGTCCAATAGGTATCAGGTAAAAAGCCAGTGGGGAAATGGCACTTCAGAAGCTGTACAGTGGCATGACAGCAGTGTGAACAGTGGTTCCACACCACCCCAGTATCAACAAGAGGTGCCAGTGCTTCGTGGGGGATTTCAAAAAACAAGACATTTAATTCCTCAGGCAGCAACTGGACAGGTGGCATCCTTAACCGAAAGTGGTTTTAATCTTCCATGACTGGAGATGGGAGGCCAAATCCTCAGTTGGTATAAATTCATGTAACTCCACTGAAGTAGCTTCTTTGACCTCAATGAGGATCCTGCCCTAGTCTCTGTGCTTCTGCTGTATAGGTTGGCTGCACTCCCCACACTGCTCCAGGGTTGATAGTTTTTTAAAAACTAACAAACACTTTATTTTTATTTATTTTATTTTATTATTATTATTAAATTACAAAGGCTGTTTTAAAAAGTGATTGTAAAGTTATTTTTTAAAAAAAAGTTTGTCAAAATGTGCTTATTCAAACATTAGACAAAATAAGATTTAAACAATTTTAAAAATAAATACAGTTTTCTACCTTTGTTTTCTTATTTCAAAAGAATTGCGAGCTGCTTGCAGAATACAGATGTGAGTTCAGAGATGACTTGGTCTTGCAAACTGTATACTTGTCAGTCCATCACATTTTGTATTTTTTTAGGTATCACTACGATGGAATACATATCAAGAAGAGCTCTTCCTTCTATGCTCATTATTGCTATCTTCTGGCTAAAAAAAAAAATCACAGGTTTGGATTTAAATGTTCTTAATTATAAAAGGTGCATTAATACAATTTTCTTTAAAATCTGCTTCATTGCCTACTGAAAATTGATAACAGAATTGCATTTTCCTATAATAATGCAATCTAATTAAATATTGTCATTAATACAAAGGCTCCAGTTTTAAAAAGTGGCAGTTGCACACCTAATTGAACACAAAATCACACTTCCATGCACTTGACATTTTCAGCAGATGGCTCTTAAGTGCAGGAAATCTATGACAAAACTAAAACAAGAGCTTAAAAATGCTGAGAAACTAAATAAGAGCAAAAATATAAGTGGTCAGCACCAGTGGTGTGAACACTTGTTTAATCATATTAGTGCATCTTGATTGCTAATCCTCACAATTTAAGCAATGTATTGGCACTTACAGTAATTGTGATTTATTGAAATGCATTCTATATGTAGTTTTGTTTTCTGTTTCTTACCATTCAAATTAATGCGGGATAGTCTTTACTTTGAAAAGGCCTACTTTTGTTTTGGTTTCCTTTGTATTACAGTTTTAGAGTTAAAAAGAGAGCCAAAAAAAGGATGCAACTGTGAGAAAATACACACAACAGAAGAGAACAAATTAAATGTGAAAAATAAAAAGTCTAAAAATATGGTACAATGTAAGACTCCTGCAGACTCTTGTCTATGGGCAAAGGGCTTGATCGTGTCCCATTGAAGTCAATGGAAGTTTTGCCATTGACTGCAATAGGAGCAGGATCAGATCCACAGTTCTCCACCATGAGTAGTCCTGAGTACTCATAGCAGTAAGCCCTATGCCTGCTATTTCCAGGATCAGGCCAATAGTTTAAATAAGCAACTGTTGGGCTGATTCTCCACTGACTTGCACTTTCATGCCTGTGCAAAGTGGATATAAAATGCTACGAAATCAAAGTTCACTCATTAACAGTGTTTGCACCCATTTCTCATTCACTTTCTACAGGAGGAGTAGGATGTCCCAGCAGATAGGGTGCTAGGCTGTGACTAAGGAGACCTGGGTTAAATTCTCTGCTTCTCCACTGTCTTCCTGCGTAACCTTGGGCAAATGGTCGTTTAGGGTACGTTTACGCTGCAAAAAAACCCCAACCCTGCGGTGTGAATCCAGGTCAACTGACTGGGCCTTGTGCTCTGGGGCTAAAAATAGCCAGGTAGATATTTGGGATCAGGCCAGAGCCTGGGCTCTGAAATCCGCCGAGGGGATGGTCTCAGAGCCCAGACTCCAGCCCAAGCCCAAATGTCTGCACAGCTATATATCCCTGCAGCACAGTTTACCAAAGCTCTGAGACTCACTGCCATGGGTTTCTTTTCTTTTTCTTTGGTTGCTGTTTGCAGTACAGATGTGACTTTAGTCTCTCTGTGCCTTCATTCCCCATCTGTAAAATGGGGATAATATCACTTGCCTACCTCACGAGGTGTTGTGAGGATAAATACATTAATGACTGTGAGGCACTCAGATACTATGGTAATGGGAGCCATATAAATACTTATAAAGAAAAGGAGTACTTGTGGCACTTTAGAGACTAACCAGTTTATTTGAGCATGAGCTTTCGTGAGCTACAGCTCACTTCATCAGATCTGATGAAGTGAGCTGTAGCTCACGAAAGCTCATGCTCAAATAAACTGGTTAGTCTCTAAAGTGCCACAAGTACTCCTTTTCTTTTTGCGAATACAGACTAACACGGCTGTTACTCTGAAACCTGTCATAAATACTTATGATACTATATATAGGGTGACCAGAGAGCAGGTGTGAAAAATCGGGACGGGGGTGGAGGGTAATGGGCATCTCTATAAGACAAAGACCCAAATATTGGGACAGTTCCTATAAAATCGGGACATCTGGTCACCCTAACTATAAATGACTATATGAGCTGCAAGGGAATGGAAAATTAGACCCCATCACTTTGACTGTGCACCCTGTTACACCAGTTTTACAGCAGTGTAACTGCACTGAAGTCAGAGGAATGACGCTGGCATAAAACTGGTGGAATAGAGTGGAGGATCAGGTTCTGTAGCTGATCAACTAACAAATACTTATTCGGAGAATAAACAAATTGTTCTCAGAGAGTCCCAAATTCAAATAGTATCCATAGCTACCTATAGACATGGGTTTAGAGCAGCCATCATGGGGAGCTTGCCTCCTGGTTCCTGTCTAGGAATGTGGCAAATAAGTGCATCAGTCTGCAGCACCCTTGTCCTCCTGGAAAAGAAGTAACAGTTTCTAGTCACTGTACTCCTTAGAAAGAAAAGGAGGACTTGTGGCACCTTAGAGACTAACCAATTTATTTGAGCATAAGCTTTCGTGAGCTACAGCTCACTTCATCAGATGCATTTGGATGCACTCCTTAGCTCCTTTCTGTTGAAGAAACCACATCCAACTGGCACTGCCTCTGCTGCTGGGTTCGGCTTAGCCACAGGGGGGAGCTGCTGTGCAATAGCCCAACAGCGACTGCAGCACCTGCTCCAGCAGCTTCCCTGGCTCTGGCTTCCCTGCAGTTTGTCCTTCATCCCTAAAACAAGCAGCTGAAATTGGACCAAAACACCTGCAGATCTAGGTGTTTGGCTGGAGGCTACCTGTTGGAAGTTTTGTGTCACTACACTGACTGTGGGGCCCCTCTTCCCATTTTCATCTCCCTGCCAAGGATATCCTTAGCCCCTGAAAAACAGGTCTCTTCTTTGGTTATACCCTGGTGATCAAGAGACATTCTCCAGAGAGAGAGCAGCTATGAAAATGACAATGTAGTGACCTCTTTCCAGTTTCAAGAGAGATTTTGAGATTTGATAAATATAAATAAATAAAATAAACTCCTTTTACTGGTTATAACAGAGAAGTATAACAAAAAGTGTGATCATGTTTGTCCTAATAGTATTAACTCACTTTCACAGGCCTCCCTGTTGAGTCTGTTACTTTCTGAAATCACCATCATCTTACATATGGGGTCTAATTAAAGCTGATAAACTGGTAAAAAATTCACTTAAAAAAAATTTACATCAACATTTTCAAAAAATCCAAGAATTCCAACTAGCGTTATAGCTATTTGTAGCCCCCAAGCCCTCCAAAAACCATCATGAACATTTAATCATTTTTTAAAATAATTTAAAATATTTTTTGGCAAAATATTTAAAAATATCAAAATATGAAAGACTGGAGTTGGAGATTTCCAAAATCTGGTGTGATTAATTAATAAATTAATGTCGAAGAAGATCTTAACATTTTCTTCTAAATAATGGAAATTGATCTTGAATCTGCTACGGAATCTAATCTTAATACTGTTTATGTAAAACTCTTTATATTGCTCCTCCAACTGGAAGGAGTCTGAGAGAGGCTCTTTCACCTGCCACCCTCCTCTTCCTCTTTTCCCCTCAGTCTTCCTCTGTCACTTTTCTTCCCCTCTTTCAGGCCTATGATATTGTCCCTTCCCCACAATTTCTTTCCCGTTTCAACTGCAGTTACCCCCCAAACCCCCCAAAAACACATTAACAGGAATGAATAAATATCAGATGATCTTGTTGTTACTCATCCTCCCCTTCCTCTACCCACTTCCTTTTCTTTCTTTCCTTTTCACTTACATCTTTCTTGACCTTATTTAGATGGTAAGTGCATTAGGGTAGGAACTTCCCTCACTCTCTGTTCTGTGTGATGCCTAGCTCACTTTCGGGTACTGGGTAAATAAAGATAATATTTGCTAACAGTAGAGTCACATATATGTTAATTTTTCCAAGGCAGAGATCAGACTGTGTTTACACTTAATTATCTTTGAGCTTTCATCTGGCTGTTGAGTGGAGGGAGAGTGCTGCCATTTGTCTGTTTCTAGGCAGCAGCTCGCACACTCACATGTTGCCTGACTGGCCCTAATGAAGGGGGGCAGCACAAGAACAAGCACGCTGTGCCAGCCAGCCTACTGAGCGAGAGCACGGCTGAGATGTGTTGCCATAGTAGCAGCAGCACAAGATACAGCTGGCCACCTTCTCAGAGCAGGAACTGAAAATCCCTTTTTTTTTTTTTTTTTTTTTAAACAGATTTTAGAAATCTGCAAAATTAACAAAATAAATGACAGGAAATACTTCTAGTTCTAAGTTTCTTCATTTTTTCTCTCACCAACTTAAAAAGCTCTTGATTCTAGGATAGTGTTGGTGTTAAGGCCTTAAACATATTATTGAACATACATAGTGTTAAGGTCGTGGACCATAATGGTCATTGATCAACAATTTTATTTTTCTAGCGGAATGGAGATTTCATGGCAGATCAGAGTGGTGATCTCTCAGGTGGCTAGATCCAGTCCCATGGATGGTTTTAAATATCAGGGCTGAGACCTTGAATTGGCCTCCGTTCTTAATGAGAAGCCAGTGCAAACAGCAGGGCAGTGGGATAATGTGTTTTTAGTAACTTGTGTTTTTAAGGCCTGTACTACACTGAAAAGTTGATTCAGTATAGTTACATGCGGCAGGGTATGAAAAAAGAGTCCTTTTGTCAACTTAGGGTCTGTCTATACTTAAACCACTACAGCAGTGATTCTCAACCAGGGGTACGCATGCCCCTGGGGGTACATCAACTCATCTAGATATTTGCCTAGTTTTACAAAAGGCTACATAAAAAGCACTAGCAATGTCAGTACAAACTAAAATTTCATACAATGACATTATACTGCTCTGTGAACTATGCACTGAAAATAAGTACAATATTTATATTCCAATGGATTTATTTTAGAATTATAGGGTAAAAATGAGAAAGTAAGCAATTTACCACTAATAGTGTGCTGTGACACTTTTGTATTTTTAAGTGAGGTGTAACTGGGGGCTATGCAAGACAAATTAGACTCCTGAAAGTGGTCTGGAAAGGCTGAGCACCACCCACCGCACTACAGCGGCAAAGCTGCAGCCGCTGCTTTACTGCTTCAGTGTAGACACTACCTAGGCCTCTTGGTGTAGGTAATCCACTTCCTCAAGAGATGGTAGCTAGGTCAACAGAAGAATTACTCTGTTGACCTAATGCTGTCTACTCCAGGGGTAACGTTGGCATAGCTATGTCTCTGAGGTAGAGTTGCCAATCCAGGATTGTCCTGGAGTCTCCAGGAATTAAAGATTAATCTTTAATTAAAGATTGTCATGTGATGAAACCTCCAGGAATATGTCCAACCAAAATTGGCAACCCTACTTTAGGGGTGTGGATTTTTTATATGCCCAAGAGACTTAGATATTCTGATGTAAGTTCCCAGTGTAGACCATCCCTCAGATAACTTTGTTCGGGGAGGAGTTTTCCTAACCTGACAGAAAAACCCCTTCCATCAGAGTAGGCTGCAGCTACACTACGGGGCTGTGATGGCACAACTATGATGACATACTAAATTGGTATAGTCTCTGTAGTGACTAACATGCCCTAAGTAGATAATGCTGCTGCATTTTCCCTAGTTTGAGTTATTTCAGGGTGGGTGGCTTTCTCCCTACACATAATGAGTTGCAGTAAGCAAGTCTTGAGGTCACAAATGCATGGATCACTATCATGAGGTCTGTGTCTGGTTGGACAGCCCTAATGCAGGCTTCTGGCCAGCTGTAAGTGGAAGTGTACTTTTTACACAACCGTGACTATGCTCCAAAAACACTGAGGAGTCCAAAAGGACCGAAAGCTATGAAAATTCTTCAAAATACTTCCTTCTTCCTATCAGTATTAGGTGACCAGACAGAAAGTGTGAAAAATTGGGACGGGGGTGGGGGGTAATAGGAGCCTATATAAGAAAAAGACCCAAAAATTAGGACTGTCCCTATAAAATCGGAACATCTGGTCACCCTCGTACTACATCTCTTTTGCCTGGTTGGCTGGCTGAAGCTGATCACAACCACAGAGAGAGCTGGGAGATGGTGTTGTTTACAGCAGATGTAAAACAGGTAGAGCTACATATTTTCTGCACATTCTTGGCATTTCAATCTATGTTGTCAAACCAGCTTCCTCGAGTTCATATAAATGTTAGTAGGATGGACTAGGGCTGAGCCTTGTGGGACACCTCTGATGCATTACAAAGTTGAAGAACCAGTTCCTACTCTGAACAATGTACAATCTAAATTGACCATAAAGGATTGGGGGGGAAAGGGATGGGATGTACAATCAAAGTGATCAAGATGATAAAAAGGGCCCCTTTCATTATTTACATGTTTGTAGTTCTTTTGTGTGTTTGTTTCAGTGGAGCTGCATCCACTAATGTAAAATAGTGAATTTGGCACAAGAAGTTAAAAAAACCTAATCACCTACCTTTGCATTTTAAAATGGCCTGTTTGTTGATTTTATTTGCATAATGATTTTTTAATTAAGATCTGAGAAATCAACCCATTTAGAAAATCAATTAATAAACTAAAAGTCATGGGACAAAGTGGTAAGAGGGAGAGGTTGTTTCTTAAAATTATTATTATTACACAAATGGTTGTGTCAGTCCCAGTCTGATAACCTAGCCAGTTAGAGATCATTTTCATACTAAAGACCTAATAAGCCAACAGTTTTTAAAATTGGAGTTATGCTATGTGTATTCCACCACAGTGGGGATGGCTCCAGTTCTGAGGATGCAGCAAATTATGAGCGCAACGGCTACAGAAAAGGAACAGTGAGTATCAAATAAAGTGGATTTACTACAAAACTGAAAGATCAATAATGGTTTAATGAGCTAAAACGATCACAACATTATGTCTTAGTAAAGTGCAGCTTGCCCCTAATACCCTTTAAAGTAGTATATCTCTGTGTATAGGTTCATTTGCTGGCTACTTATTTTTTTGCTTACTTACTGGTTAAATATTTTTCGTCACCTCACTGTCTGCCCAAATCATTAGGTAGGCTTAATGTGGAAGCTGTAGCTAAGAGAGCCCAGGTTTGTGTCTATCGGTGTTAGTAGGACATGGCCTTTGCTGTGCAGGTCCACACTTAGACTCATTTCCACAAAATATCGGGCTGCTGAGCCTGAATCAGTACAGTTCAATGAGACTGTATTGGCATGACAAGAATTCAAGTATTGCCAAAGGATTATAAAAAAAAAACCCTCTCGACCATTAGGGTCTGATGCGAAGCTCACCTGCTAGTGCAGATGTTTCTGAAATAACACTGCTGGGAGTTGTCTTGACATTGGAGTTCTTGGTAGTCTGTCAACAGGATGTGACCAATATGAGAACCCTGATTAAACTGAGGGAAAGGAGGAGTGTGGATGTATCCCTTATTTTTGTAGAGCACTTGGATATGGCAATGAGTGTATTACAAGTGTATGCACCGATGATAGATGAAAAACGTGCAGACACAGGACAACATTATATCCAGCAACCTCACTAGCAGAGCCAGATACACTTAACATTAGTTAGAATGTCATGATTATGAAATGTGTTAGTATGTCTACACTATAGTGTAAGCCCAGGTGCAAGGTTAACCCCACTTATGTCTACACTGCAATTGAGCTAATCCAGGCTAGGGCTCTGGACTCTGCAGGCCTGGAAGGTCCAAGCTCAAGTCAAGCTGGGACCCAGGGTCAAACCTTTTGCAAAGTGAGCTGCTTCCTGGTAATGTGCAGGATGGGAGGTAAAGTTTTCTCACAGTGCGCTACAGTCCTAGGGTAGAGCAGCCACATTTGGGTCAGGGTAGTAGGGACTCTGGGATATGGTTACTTGGGTATGCGCATTGCAGTGTGGATCCCAGAGTCCTAGGTTTCAGCATGGGTTAGAAAAGTCTTAACATAGAGTTTAAATACAATGTAGATGCTCAAGCCCAGGGTTCCCTAACACGGGTCAGCTGACTCAAGTCCCACTAACCCTAAATTTACATTGCAGTGTGGACATACCCATAGAAAAGGTGCATAGGATACACATATCACTAAATACTTTCTGTGAAAAAAAATGTATATTCTTTAGGCTCTGGATTTCTAGCCTGCCCATACCTGTTCCTTTTACCTACCTTCCAGTGAATAGGTGAGGTGTCACAGTTCCAGGTTTTGCTGCCTGTAGCAATCATCTGTCTATGGGTGGGAATCTGCATTCCTGGCCCTCCAGACCAGAGTTTTAGGGTTGCAGTTTCCTTACTTATCCCAGCAATCTGAGATTAGTGTAATGCCTGCTCTGCTCTCTCCCAGGGCTCTGACAGAGTTTACCAGTGATCAGCCAACTTGCATAGAGCACAGTATATTTATTTAGAAGAAAAGCATTACAGAGAAAATGTATCATAAATGAATAAACAGTCTACATACATGCCAAGCTTACCAGGTGTCACCCATCTTCTACATGTAGACCCTTCCAGCAGGGTTTTGCCCTCTTGGTTAACATCTCATGTCTGTTCATGCAATTCCCCCCAAGAGGTGTTACTTCTGCATAGTTGTTTATGCATCGGGAGTTTGCATTGATTACCCCGTCAGCTTCTCCCCAGCTCCAAAACATGCACTGCCCTGCTCAGTCTTTATCAAGGAAGTTTATTTCCTTAACATAAATAGCAAACAAACAGAAAACAGTATTTTAACTCAATCCTTGGCCTAGGGTGACCAGATGTCCCGATTTTATACGGCCAGTCCTGATTTTTGGGTCTTTCTTATATCAGCTCCTATTACCCCCCACTCCCTCTGTCCTGATTTTTCATGCTTGCTGTCAGGTCACCCTGCCTTGGCCCCAGGTTTCAGGGCCACCCTTCCCAGGGGTCTCTGGCACTCCAGTTCCTGGCAGTTTCCCTGGCAGCTCTGCTCTCTTCTTGTAGCAACAGCCCCAGAGATGCTTCCCTTGCTCCAGGGACCCACCTCAGGAGCTAACTCCACTTCAGTGTGGGTCTCCCCTCCCCAAAGCACAACCTGTCTCAATCAATCTCCCCTAGTTCCCCACTAGCAATCCTTTATAGACCCAGGGATAGCCCAGCCCTCTTTAACTGCCTGGAATGGGTTTACCTGTTCTGGTCCAGGGTTGCTGGGCTTAGTCTATCCACAGAGCCAGCTACCCTGTGATACCCTCCAGTGATTTAAGTTCCTGCAGGAAGTTCTGTGATCCTCCTTCATGGAGCCAGAATTCAATCCCCTAGCTCACAGAGCTATATATAGAATTTATAGATATAATAATCTGTGAAGAACCCATGTGCATATAATATCTGGCACATCTCAAAAAAATATTCTTGGAAGCTTCTGCACTATGACACTCCTCGGGGGTACCCAACGTTGTGAGGCACCTCACTGCCACCTGGCCTTAGCATGAAGGAATCTTGTGTTTGCCTGCTGTGGATCAGCTCCCTGAAACCAATAGCCTTTGGCATCACAAGCACTTCCTACCTTTCAGGCCTCCGAGGAGGAATTTGCTCATTCTCTGCAGGGAGTGACAGGCACCACCAACCCCCTGCGTCCTCCAAGCATTCCCTGCAGTGTCCAGCCCTTTACCCACTGAACACGCACACAATTACCAGGCCAGCTGTTTCCAGAGGAACAGTACATACCAGCTTTAAAGATTCAACAAAGAATCCTCACTTTGCCTAACACCAGCACTTAGATGTATTTATAGTGAAAACAAGAATAAGATGATTATTCTGAGACCCTGGGTTTTTTTTGCCTTCTTCCGCAGCACGGGTCATTTGCAGACTTAAATTAGAGTCCATGGTGGAGTCTCTGTAACTTGAAGTCTTTAAATCATGATTTGACTTAAGTAACTCAGCCAGAGTATTACAAGAGTGGGTGAGTGAGGTTCTGTGGCCTGCAATATTCAGGACATCAGACTAGATGATCATGATGGTCCTTTCTGATCATAGATTCATAGAATATCAGGGTTGGAAGGGACCTCAGGAGGTCAATTAGTCCAACCCCTTGCTCAAAGCAGGGCTAATCCCCAACTAAATCATCCCAGCTAGGGCTTTGTCAAGCCTGACCTTGAAAACCTCTAAGGAAGGAGATTCCACCACCTCCCCAGGTAAGCCATTCCAGTGCTTCACCACCCTCCTAGTGAAAAAGGTTTTCCTAATATCCAACCTAAACCTCCCCCACTGCAACTTGAGGCCATTGCTCCTTGTTCTGTCATCTGCCACCACTGAGAACAGTCTAGATCCATCTTCTGTGGAACCCCCTTTCAGGTAGTTGAAAGCAGCTGTCAAATCCCCCCCTCATTCTTCTCTTTTGCAGACTAAATAATCCCAGTTCCCTCAGCCTCTCCTCATAAGTCATGTGCTCCAGCCCCCTAATTATTTCTGTTGCCCTCTGCTGGACTCTTTCCAATTTTTCCATTTAATTTAAACTGAATTAGCTCCAGATCACTCGAATTAAGGTTGTCCTCTACACACAGTTCTGTGAAATCCTCACTACTCACCAAATACTAAATCTAAAGTGGCATCACCTCTTGTTGGTTTGGTGAAGAAATCTGTCAGTTATCACATCCAGGAATATCTGGGCCCTCTTGTCCTCCAATCTATATCTGGGAAATAAATATCTCACACAATTCCCAGTAGTATTGAGTTCATTAAAAACATTAAAGATGTCTCTACCCAAATCCAAATTGGATTCTGGGAGTCTATAGCATACCCCAAGCACTATCCCTGGGGAATCTGTGGTAGCTTTCTTCCCTAAAGTGATTTTGACACAGTCACTGTCTTATCCATTCCATCACTTCTAATTTCTTCACAGTCTACCTCATTGTTAATATACAATGCTACTCCACCACCTTTACCTTTATTTCTGTCTTTCCTGAACAGCCCATACCCTTCAATACATGTACTTCAATCTTTACTATTCCACCATGTTTCTGTTATCCCTATAATATGTGGTTTCACTTTCTGCACCGGTTTCAGAGTAACAGCTGTGTTAGTCTGTATTTGCAAAAAGAAAAGGAGTACTTGTGGCACCTTAGAGACTAACCAATTTATTTGAGCATAAGCTTTCATGAGCTACAGCTTACTTCATCGGATGCATACTGTGGAAAGTGTAGAAGATCTTTTTATATACACACAAAGCATGAAAAAATACCTCCTCCTTTAGATAAGCTATTACCAGCAGGAGAGTGGGGTGGGAGGAGGTATTTTTTCATGCTTTGTGTGTATATAAAAATCTTCTACACTTTCCACAGTATGCATCCGATGAAGTGAGCTGTAGCTCACAAAAGCTTATGCTCAAATAAATCACTTTCTGCACCAGTAACTCTAATTCCTCCATTTTGTTACCCAGGCTCCTTGCTTTGGTGTACTGAAATCTTAGTAGTTTCTGTATTGCTTTGCCCAGATTCCTCACCTGTTTAGGTACAGTCGTTATGCTGCCAGTATCACCTAACTGAGCTATCATTGGTATTGGCACTATCTTTCCTCTTGATGTCCATTCTCCTACTTCTGTTGTTCCTTTCTCCATTGCTATATCCTTTCTTACTAGAGTTTCTTCCCATTCAGTATTACAAGCAGGTGTGGAGAATACGTGAACATCTCCCAACTGTCTCCCCCAGATACCTAGTTTGAAAGTTCTTTTAATCAGTTGTGCCAACCTCCATCCCAGAAATCTGTTTCCCTCCCTACTCAGGTGGAATCCATCCCATGAGAATAGTCCTTTGTCCATGAATACTTTCCAGTGATTAAATATCCCAAAGCGCTCCTTACAGCACCACTGCCTGGCCATCATCATAATGGTTGATCATCATATTGTTGTCTCACCTTCATTCTCCTCCTCTAGGGAAATGGCAGAATCCCACTCAAGATCACCGGAGACGCCATTTCTTAAAGTATCTTACCCAGCCTGGCATAATCTCTCTTGATGTGTTCTAGCAAGAATCAGTTGTTCCCATGTGAAGGACAGTGAATTCTTCCCTGCTCTCATTAGGATTCTCTTCAGCCTCAGGTCCACATCCCATATCTTAGCTCCCAGCAGACAGCATACTCATCCGTTTTCCAGATCATCTCTGGTGACAGGCCTGTCTGTTCTTAATAGGGAGTCCCCTATTGTTGCTGTGATTCTCTGGTCTTCCTCGTTCTGTTCTTTCCGGCTGCAAGTCCTCTTATCTTTTGCTCTTTCTTGCTATCTTCTGCAAGTTGTCACCTATCCCTCCTGGGGCTCCAAACCCTGGCAATCTGCATTTATGGTTCCCCTCTTCTTGTAGGACTAGCCACCCTTCTCTTATTCCTTGCCCTCCCATGTTCTGTTGCAGCCTGCTGTGCTCTTCATTGTACAACTCGGCAAACCTGTTCCTGAGCTCTGTTTCTCCTTCACTAGCTGATCTTTTCCTGTGCCTGGTTCTCATGGTCCCATGCTGCCACTGGCCACTTTCCTCATCCAGCAGTCTACCCTCAAAGTTCTCCAGTCCAGCTTGCATCTGTGAAACTCGAATTTTCCCTTCAGCCTCCTCTTGCCTTCCCTCCATTCTCTGCAGACTCCAGCACAGGGCCCTCTGAGGGCAATAAAAGGGTCTGACACCCATGAGCACTTTAAGGCTGCCCTCCCTGGATCACTCCCTGCCACCCCACTATTGTCCAAAGTTCGGCATCTCTATAGGAAAGCATGAAGGGAGTCAGCTCACCGCTTGGCACCTCTTCACGGCCAAACGTGGCATGGTAACTCGCTTCTGCTCTTCTCATGCCTTGGCCTCTGGCCAGGTCAGTTCCAAGTCTCACCCCTTCAGGGGTAGTCCATAAGCCAAATCAACGGGGTTAGTAATAGGTGAAGGAGGGGGAAATGCCTCCCTCTCAGGGTTTATCAGAAGCCGGTCCTCCCTTGCCTCAGGGAGGGACCTTCATGCAGCTGTGGATGGGAGAGATCCTGCCTTCCCTCAGTCCTTTCTTCAGAAGCTGCAAGGTCCTTTTTCTTCCCTGGCCTGCCTCCAAGTGAGCTGTTCTGCTCCCTTTTAATTCCTCCTCCAGTCTGTGAATCTCTTGCAGGTGTGGCAGGGCAGGGCTGGCTGATCCCAGAGCAGCTCTTTAACCCCTTGTTGTCCAGTGCAAGACTTGGTACCCCATGACACTCCCCATATATACTCCAGCAAACCTTTGATCTGTACCACCAGATAAGATTCGCTCCCCACTGTTGTTTTTCTCTTCCTGTCAATTTCTTTCTGAAGTCCCCACAATCCTTCATTTGCATATAATTGAGACTGGTGATGGGAGACCCATTATGAATGAGACAATATTCAGTTTACATGTAAACAGACAGATGGGTCTTGTCTGACAGAAAACCTTTTTTTCACCTTTGCTGGTGACCACTATTTTTATTTAGACTTTAAGAACATATTTGCAGCTCCTTACTTGTATATACATATACAATTCACAAAACTATTGGTGACCAGCGTGACACTGGCTTTTATTTGAGACCTTCCATGACACTCTTTTGTGAGCTAGACTGTATGTCAGGTCCCAGTGATCTCTGTAACCCCTCTGCACCTCCTTGCTGGTTGGCATTACAGAGTCTTGATTTCCAAGCACTTGTAAGGTCTCACATCTGTCATAATAGGTATCAGGACAAGAATTCCCATGGAGAAATAGATGAGCTGCTTTGGCAATATTGTTTATACAACATATAAACACACTGTGGCCCAGATTTTTAAAGGTATGTAGATGTTACTGTGCTCAGTGTCACAATGCCTAAGTCTCATTTTCAAAAGGAATTTAGGCACTGGGGAGTCTAAATCCTATTGACTGTTGAGAGGATTCAGGCTCCTAAATCAGGTTTCAGAGTAACAGCCGTGTTAGTCTGTATTCGCAAAAAGAAAAGGAGTACTTGTGGCACCTTAGAAACTAACCAATTTATTTGAGCATAAGCTTTTGTGAGCTACAGCTTATGTAGCTCACGAAAGCTTATGCTCAAATAAATTGGTTAGTCTCTAAGGTGCCACAAGTACTCCTGCTCCTAAATCAGTTAGGTGTTGTGATGCTGAGCACAGCAATGACTAAATACCTTTATAAATCTGGGCCTGAGTGCCTTTAATATAATATGAAATGTTAGTAAGATAAGTGTGTTCTTCTTTTATTAACATTTTATTGTTTAAATTTAAAAATCTAACAAAGTGATTGTGTTAAAAAAAGTAAGCCTTTAAATTGTTTCCAGTCTGGTATCAATTTGCAGACAGAGAAAGACAAATGTGGATCCCCTTTGCCTGAATTCAAGAGATTTTCTTCTTGGGAGCAAGAGTTAGGAAAGACACACTCATATAAAATAGTAAGTTTAGCCATTCAGTAATCAAGAAAATTAGCTCTTGGCCTGTGTGATTGTTTTGCAGATTCTTTTTTGTTTGCATTCTCTAGGTTGCATTGCTTGCTGATGATTATTGTAACTACTGTCAAGATGTTTTACAGAACTTGAGGAACAAAGAACTTGACAGGGTATACCCTTGTTTTAATAACATATCTGTAAATATGAGTATTAGTGATTTATTTAGATGACAAAAACTGATTGTAATGACAAAATTATTTCCATGTAGTTCACTTGCTTTGTCAGGTGATGATTATTTATATGCAAAATGAGCACTCAGTTAAATCATTCTGGAATACTTTGTTAACATAACATACTTACCTGTTCCAAAGACCAAATTAGAGACCCAACTGTTTAGGTGCCTAACTCCCATTAAATTTAAAATGAGTTCGAATTTAAATACTTTGCAAAGGGCAGATGCTGACTTTTGAAAGAGGAAAAAATGCTTGGTGGATCTCAGAACACTCTAAGGAGAACAAGACTTCTACCAAACTTTGCCTTAGATTTTGGCTGATTTCTATTTAAACATGGGTTGCTTGAGGGGATGATTTACAGAACTGTTCTTGAGAAAGGCCTAGTTCATATTCAGCCAGTTAGCCCCATATCTGGGGCCATATTTATGCTACTGCTTCTTTTCTTTTTTTCTTCAATTTTGATTCTTCCTTTTAAGGTTTAACTGGCTCCCCCTGGCTGCTCTAACCTGGGCCTGAATTAGGGCTAGGATGGAGCCAGGAAGAGAACCAAGGAACCACTATTGGCTCCTCTCTCTGCTGCACTGAGGAGTGTTCTGTTGTTTGCATTCAGTTTAGTGTTCTACAAGTGCAGATTTAATGAATATTAACCAAAGAATTTGTGCAATAGGTGGAAGATCTTATCATGTCATTCTGGAAGTCTTTGCAGCCTGAAACAGTAATGCTTATGTCACTGCCAGATGTATGCAGACTGTTTAAATGCTATGATAGACAGCTGTTCAAGGTACTGTAGACACAGATTTGTTTATTGCAATTATTTTGCTATCTGTTCATATCTTTTCTGTAATTCTATTTGAGACATAATCACAGATGTTTGTTATTATCTGTACCCGCGAAATACCACCTGAATCTTAAATCTGTTCTTTGTACTCTATGCTGAAGCTCTATGGCTGAGGTTTTTGGATGAGCCCATTGGAGTTTGCCACCCCACTCTCACTGAATTTCCATAGGCTCCTTTAAAAGATCCAGCCTACATCCATGGAATTTGCTTTTATGACCTTGGGCTATTTTATCTGAGGTTGCATCTGATGAAGAATGAACACTGGATTAGTGCCATTTTAAAAAAACAAACAAACCTATGTTGTTCCTTTGACAGCAGTATATACTTTTGGTGAAATTCCATATTGAAACATATAGCTTTTCATTCATAAGAGTTTACCGTTTACCTGAAATTGGCCATCATAATAATGTTTGATAACTAAACATCATTTATTTAATTAGGCTTGTATAGACCTCACATCCAGGCTGAGGTCTGAGTTGTATAGATTTGTTCCTGCTGCCATTAAAATCTATGGGAGTTTTGTCATTGTCTTTAGTGAAAGCAGGAACAGGCTCTTAGTATTATGCAGATTTAGGCCATAAATATAATTTTGTCTTATGATGCTAGAAGCATCTGTAGTAAGCCAAAAATAATGTATTTTCCCTATGAACCTCTGTTTTAGGAAATGGAGAGCATTCTGCTTGATGACTTCCTGGAAGATGTGTCTATACAATATTTGAAGTCAGTCAGATTGTTCAGTAAAAATGTTAAACTCTGGCTGCTTACTGTTTTGGAAGATTTTCCACTCTTACTACAGATGTCCAAAATCAAAGGTGTGCATCAGGAATAGAGAAATTATTAGTGGATGGATGGATGGATAGAAATTGTCCAAAACTTTATAACAAATCTATTTTTAAGCTCCACCTACAGTGCAAAGAAGACTATGATTTTGATAATATGATTTTAAAAACTTTCAGGTGGCATGATTTTGATACCTGTGAGAACTCGGATTAATTTGGTTACAACCAAAAATAAGTAGTCTCAACGATTTGTAAAAACAGTTTTAACCAAAGTATATCCAGTCAATGCTAAACCATGCTAAGTAAGAGTGTTTATAAAACCTTTTGTAAATCCTGTGCCTTAGCATAGTCTCTTTGGCAGTGTCAATGATTATGAATAAGGTGCAGAGAAGGTAGATCATAGTTAGAAATAGCTGAAACTGACAGCAAGGTCTGTCTTAAAGTTATAGTACATGACCAGTATTTTGGTGAACAAAATAAATACCTGAGTGTAACTTTACAAATAACAGATAAATAGTGGTTTTGTAATTGGCCATTTTGTAAGCTGTAACAAACATCAAAGTTCCTATTCATTTATGAAATTATTATATGCAGGGTTGGTAGCATCATCTATTATTAAGCTTACCCAACACTTCCCATTATGAGACCCTGTTTTCAGTTTCTTATAACTTTTTGCTAAACTTTAAAAATTTGGGTTGAAATTTTCCATGCTAGGTGACTGCCTCAAACTGAATTTTCTTGGAAAATTTCAGGGGGAACAGTTCAGCCATTTATGAGAACGAGGCTAGAAGAAAATACGTTGTTTTGCCCATGTTAAAAAATCTGAAGCATTTTCTTTCTTTATTCTTTATTATTATTATCAGTCATCATCAACGTCATAGCTCCTGGGAGCCCAGACATGTACCAAAGCCCCATTGTGCTAGGTGCTGTAGAAACATGGAACAAAAAGACAGTCTCTGCCTCAAAGAGCTTGTAATCTAAGACCAGAGACAACAGATGGATACAGACAGACAGATGGGGCAGTACAAGGAAACAGCCAGCATGATAGGCAGTGGTCTCAACACACTGGCAGCCTAACTGTTGTCAATTTTTTGTAGGCCTCACAGTAAAGTGCAGTTTTAAGGAGGATTCTGAAGGTGGATAATGAGGCTGCTTTATGGATGTTTATAGGGAGCTTCTCCCAAGCATGAAGGGCAGCATGGCAGAAAGCATATAGGTGTTTGAAAATTTTAAGTGGCTGATGATGGCTGACATCATGGGCTGATCAGAGTTGGGAGTCAGTGTTTCATTACTGAATGGGTGATGGTAGGTCATGAAGGGCCTTGAAAGTGAAGACAAATGGTGTATGTTTGATATGATAGCGGAGAGGGAGCCAGTGAAGGGATGTAAAGAGAGGGGTGACATAGTCAAACGCTAGGAGAATGATCTTTGCAGGAGCATTCTGAATGAATAGCAACAGGGCAAGGGTCAGGGAAGATGATGTTGCAGTGATTGAGATGCGAGATGATGAGAGCTTGGACATGAGTTTTAGCTGTGTGGATGGATAGGAAAGGCTGTATCTTAGAGGTGTTATGCAGAAAGAATCTGCAAGAGTTAGACATTTCCTAGGTCCTCACATCCAGGCTGAGGTCTGAGTTGAAGATGACACCCAGGTTACTGGACTGAGTGGCAGAGAAGACGGCCGTGTTGTCCAGTGATTGAGAAAGGAGATAGTAGGAAAGGTTTGGGTGGAGAATTAGGAGCTCCTTTTTGCTAGGTTGAGCTTGATGGCTGATGGCTAGACATCCACAAGACGATGTCTGAGAGACAGTCTGGGATTTTAGTTTGGACAGAAGGAGACATGTCTGGAGTAGAGAAGTATATCTCTGAAATACTCTAGCGCCCTCATCATGCCCTGAAATTTGACCAAGGGGGAGGAGGAGGCTTTGTGTCAGGGATGTGCCTTATGCTGTCCCTGTGAAAATCTGCCCAAATTTGGCCAAGTTATAAATCTTGGAAAAATTTCAGTTTGCACATGCTTACTAGATTTGAGAGAGCTTATCAGGTAAAATCTCTGACGATTCCATACTAACTGAGCATGCTCCATCCCCTCACAGCTTCTAGTAGGGTGACCAGATGTCCCAGTTTTATAGGGACAGTCCTGATATTTGCAGGAGGTTTTTTTATGTAGGTGCCTATTATACCCCCACTCCCACCCCCATTTTTTACACTTTCTATATGGTCAACCTAGCTCCTAATGCTGCCAGACTGCACTTATGCCATCTCCACAGAAAAACTGAACATGCTCCAGGGCTACCGGGGTGAAGACAAACGTTCACTGTAATGGCTGCTCTTGGCTGCTGCAGGCTAGGGTGGGGGCCGGCACCAGAATGGAGAGCAAGGAACCTGTCTCTCCTGTGCTCTCATGACCCTCCCTGATGGCAGCCAGGGAGTGTGGAGAAGGAAGCCATCTGCTTCAAATACAGAGAGGATAAAAAACAGATGATAGGGGGAGAGAAAGGGGTAGATTGGATTAAGGAGTCTGCAGAGACTGGAACGTACGGAGGAGAGAACTGTAACTGGGAGTTGGAGGGAAAGACTGGGACTGGCAGCAGTGAGGGAAATGGATTTGGCAGAACTGGGAGCTACTTGACTACGGTGGGGGAACACTGAGATCAGATGTGGAGATTGGGGTAGTCTGGGACTGGTTGCACAAGGAGACTGTGACAATGAAGCAGTAAGGGTTAAACAGAGAAGGGATGGGGAGACAGATTTGACAAGGAGCTCAGTTGCGATGGGAAAACTGGTATGGGCTGGACAAAGAGACTGGCACAAGGAGACAGGGAGTGGGTGAGGGAGACTGAGATTGGATGAGGAGCCCAGAATAGGAGACTAGGACTGGGCACCAGTGGTTGGGTGGTAAGAGACAAATCAGATGAAGGAGTCAGGAGGTGGGAACTGGGATTGGTTGGGCAAGGAGACTTAGACTGGGCTAAGAAACCTGAAGAATACAGACTGAAACTGGCAAGTAGAATGGGACTAAAGGGTTAAGTTAGGGAAAAATAATCAGAAGAGAGTGTGCCCACTGGAGCACACTCCTTGCCAGAAACTGGAACGGAATCCAAGAATGGGATTCTGTTTCTGCTTCTGCCACAGAGTTTGTATGTATTGCTAAGCAAGTTACTTAACCAAAACTTTTCAGAGGTAGTTGTCATAGTTTCAGGGTAACTGCACCTGTATTTACCTTCCATGGTCCCTCGAGGGCACTCATTTAAAGGTTTACAGCTCCAAGTTGTCACCTCTCCTGGGTGGTCACCCATGTCTCACTCCCTTCTGACAGGGATTTTTTAGGCTGCACTGCTTCCTGATCTACACTGTGACATCCCCAGCAAGCCAGTCTGCCTGAAAGACAGTGCCTGTGCTGTGCTTTCTCTCTGAGGGCTATGACCAGTGTATTGACAGCAGTTACAAGTTACCATACAGCTCCTTCTAAGCAAGCACATGTATTCTTAAGGTAAAAGCAAGGAAGAAAGAATATAAAAACAATAAAAGAAACTACACGCATGCTAAAAAGTTTCAGACATCACCCCCAACTGCAACACAGGGGTTTGGTAGGTGTCAGTCTTTCAGACCCCATAGCTGGCTTTCCCTTTGGTTACAAGTTCATTTCATCTTTAGATCAGGAATGGAACCATGGCCCTGAGTCAGTTTAAGCTCAGGCTGTTTATCCCAAAGTCCTTTCTTTGTCTGTTGGTCTCTGGAGAACCTAGTTTGAAGCAAAATATGTGAGCCTCCCGAGGAGAGGTACCTCTTTGGAGGTGTTATAATTTGAGAGATTTGCCTTAATTCTCCCCTACTATTTTCACTTTCTGGACGAACTGTGGTAACTCTCCCCCCCATGGGGTGCATTCAGTCCCTGGCCCACAATGATACATAAACCATTCATACACTTAATACAGTATGGTCTCCCAAAGATATTGCAGGCAATTGCCCTGTCTGTCAATGGTCACTAACTGACTGTTTCTCGCTTTCTGAGTGCCCACCTTGAGACCCTGGGGCCTGATTTGTGCTAAGCACTGACAGCTGTAACTAAAGTCAATGGGAGCTTGAATATATAAAGTCCTATATAACACTAAGAACTCAGAAAAATCAGGACCTGTGTGTCTCAAATTGGGCACCCAAAATTAGTGGATATTTTTTACCATAATGTCTCTAAGTGCATCAGTTCCCATCTGTAAAATGAGGATTATAATGACTATCTGTGTTATCATAGCACTTAGGCCCCAGTCGTGGACCAGGACCTCATGGTGCTAGATGCTGTACAACCACAGAATATTGACTATCTGCTCATTAACTGAGCACCATCCATCCTGCACAGTGAATGAGACAGGGGTCCAGTGGAAAAACTAGTGTGTGATCATCTAATTAAAGACTGTATCGTAATGCATAGGCACAAGGGGGTCAAATTAAGGTTTCAAAGGCAATCTTAACGCTGGCCTTACATAACGTTTGAGTGTTTGACTTTGCAACCTTAATAATGTTCTTTTAACATAGTCTTTTGTGGGTAATATATTATATTGGGCCTTATTCAGAAATAAACATAGCCTTCTGGCCTGCAGAAACCCCAGAAGGTCATGGATACTAATCAGAGAAAAGATTGTCCATCTGGAAACTTCTGTAACTTATTTTATAGTTACACTGGATCTCCCTGCACCTAAGGATAAGACATAAACAATATTTTATCCTTAAGATCCCAGGGCAGGGACAATGCTTTCCAAGTGTTTCAGTGTCTAGCACATTGTGAGTGCTACTGGAAACAAAATACCAGCTCTTAGTCATTATCTAAGGATAATGGACTGTGGAATCAGGAAGGCGAAGGTTTCGGTTTTTAAATCAAAATTGAAAACGTTTATAATTGTTGTTGCTTTAATTGATCTTAAATTGTAATATAACAGCATACGGCTGCAAGTAAAAAAGAAAAAGTATAGTGGGTGGGAAATCTTGGGGGTTTTCTCCTCTTTGTCATGAGTCTATTAATTTTAGGAATAAGTTTTAATCAGTGCAGCTATTGTCTGCTAACTGCAAGCTTTAGAATGATAGGGCTGAATCCTACAAGATACTGAGTACTTCAACTGTCTTTGAAGTCAAGGCACTAAATACCTTGCAGGATTAAGCCCTCAGCCTTTCACATTGCTCCTTCAGGGGCCCATTTTCTAAATTATAATATCTGTCTTCATTAATGTGCTTTAGAATTTAAAATGCCAATGATAAGAAACACCTGCCTCTTCCTCCTTAACAGAAGTTACTGTGTTTGTAAAAAGACTAAGAAGAAAGACGTATCTTTCTAATATGGCAAAGGTATGTTTTATGTACTTTTTAAAACCAGAACCCATAAAGCACAAGGCTTGAACACCTCACATGTAATAAGCCTGACCTAGGTTTTGGTTAACTATTTTACACACTCTTTTTGTAATATAACAACAAAACATTTCTTTATGTTTGTGTATTGCTACAAGCCATGATTGGAGGTCAAATCATGCCTCCTAGGTCCACACACGGAGAGCACTCTTTTGCACTATTTACCACTCTAGATCCTGCAGAAGCCTCTCAAATAAAGTCAGGATCCATGCCGGTACCACAGCTGTAATGAAGCCACACTAGCAGGGAGCTGAGGAGGAGAGTTCAAGCTAGAGTTCAAGCTGTTTCAGAGACACAAGGCCTTTGCACAGATCCCTGGGGAATCAGTCAGGTGTGGAGACAAGCCTGTGCCCTTTTCCGCTAGGGTAGGCCATCCTCACCACTCCATCCCCAATAGGACAATCAGCAAGGATCTCTGCAAGCTTGCTTTCACACAGCTTTCCTCCTTGGGGTCACCTTCTATGGGTTTTGTCATGGGAGGGATGATCATGGTCTAAAACAGGAAATATAAGATCAATGACAGTGTGGGTCTCCAACTCCTTGTTGGCCCCGCAGTGCTATTCTTCCTAAATAAAATGACCAGAAAAACTTCAGCAAGGAGCTGGCTTTCTAACCCCATAACTAGTATGTTGTATATTTTATAACAAAATTTTATTTATTTATGGCTAGATTGCGAGGTGGGCTGCACTCCTCTCCCCTCCTTTGCATGAGCTACTTTTACCTTGGGTCTAGATGTGCAGGGATAAAGAGTACTGCACATTTGCTTACTCTGCCCTGAACAGATATGCAAGGAGTGGGCAGGGAGGAGGAGGAAAAGGGTGTGTTGGCTACACCCCTCCAATATGCAGACCAACAAAGGTGAGCCAAAATACTAGTGGTAATTACTACCCTCCTCTTCACCCCTGAGCAAGGTGAGGCAGAGGGGAGGCCTTTCATTTAGTTTATTGAAAACCACAGCATTAGCAAAATAAAAAAGACACAATTTAAAAAGCTAAAAATAGATCATACATTTTTTAAAAATCAAATTGCCCCCTTCCACACACACACCGGGCCTGTCCTGTGAGGGGACAAGCATCCTCAACTCCCATTGACTGCAGCATGCCTTAAGGGTGCTGAATACTTCATAAGGTCAGGCTCTCACTGCCCTCATCACTATTTCTTATGCACCTTACAGAACAACCTGCAAGACTCAGGGTGCCTATGACACCCATTAATTCAAAATGTGTTTATTGAGATTTACTAGGCTTGTTTTGTCACTGTGTTTTAGTTCTGCTGTCAGGGAGCTGCTTTCAGTTCTCTGATACTCAGCTGCCCCCTCTCAGCACAAATTAAAGTTACTGGGGGTCAGCTTTAACTTACATCAGTGAGCTTTATTCCAGATGAAATTCACCCTATGCCAGGGGAATTCTCCAGTGGCAATCTCTGGCAGCTTTAGGTTCCATCTAGCATCATCTAGAATCTGTGCAACTGTAAGTTGCCCTTATACCCTAAATATATTATGGCCTGATTCTTATTTACACTAAGAGCCCTTTCTACCACTCACATGTGTAAGGCCCCTTTAAACTACCAGAGCAGTATACAGAGGCGTTAGTGTAAATGGGAATGTGTTCTTAAAAACACATATTTGAACAAGTGAAATATGAAATAAGTCTTTAAAACAAACTTTCAGAAAACCTTCCTTCATCAAGATAGCGTCTGTTACAGCTTATTACATTAGAGACTATTTCATGTCCAGATTTGGTGGCTTCTGGTGAACCAAGGCAGGAAGCAAATGCCTGTCAAGGATCCTTCATTGGATCGTTCTACTAGATCCCTCACTGGGCCTTCAGCCCCTTCCTGGTTATGCTACAGGACTGATAGCCTGAACACCTCAAATAATCACAAGAAACACATAGGTATCTCACAGGGAACTAGGTGGTCACTCAGGTAGATAGAACCCAAACCACATGGAGCTTTTATAGGTCAAAAGCAAACCCTCCTACACTCAAAGTACACCTTGAACTTTATGCAGAAATAAATTGGCAGCCAGTGCACTATGCTCCGAATGAGAAACACCATTGAATGACTGCGTTGCTGCATTCTGCGTCAACTGCAATTTCTGAATGGTATAAACACATAGCTCCACACAGAGTGCTTTGCAATAATCTAACCACCTGGTGACAAAGCATGGGCAACCTTGGCAAGATCAGCATCTGAAAGAGAATGATGTAACCTCTCTGCCATGTGCAGATGATAAGAAGCACACTTGACATCTGCTGATGTTGGGACACCCAGAAATAATTGGGGATGTAATAAAATGGGCATACTTAGGGCCATCCTTACCCATACGCAAAGTACGCAGCTGCGTAGGGCACCAGGAAATTTGGGGCACCCAAATTTCCTGGTGCCCTGTGCAGCTGTGTGCTGCTCCAGCCCCTGCTCTGGCTCTTCCCCAGGCCCCTACCCCTCCTCTGCCCCTGCCTCCACTCTCCTGAGCTCTGCAGCAGGACCGGGGCTGCACTCATCAGCGGCGGAAAGTGCAGTGACTTGGCCGTGCCGCTGGTGAGTGCTGGGGGGTGGTTTCCCCCTGTCCCCCAAGCCAGCCCCGCCCCCTCCCGTGGCGGCCTGGGACCTGCACCTCCCCCCCGCCCCCGCAGAGGCCTGGGGCCAGCCCCCCTGCAGAGGCGCCCCCCCCCCCCATGGGGGGCTGCGTAGGGCCACACAATAGCTAGGGACGGCCCTGGGCATACCTCTTCAAAGAGGAGTGTGGATATAACTTCTGCCATTTCCTCTGATTGCTTCTTATGTTCCATAAGCATTATCTAGGTGCTGTGAGGGTTGGTTTTTAGTCAGCAAGCCCTCACTCATAGCCCAACGCAATAAATTGCTGCACTGCACCAATGAGGTCTAAAGAAATGGAAACATGGAACTGGGTGTCATACTGAGGATGCCACACCCATATTTTGTCACTAATGTTCAGAGTCGCATTCTCTTGGTTTTAGCAGCTGCTGTTAGAAGCCTGGGGTGGTCTTATTTCCTGATAACAGAAAAAGGCAGGGGTGTTTTGTAAGTCAGGTGTTTCTAGTTTGTTGTTTCCTGTGAGCCTGGAAACTCCCAGTGAAACAGGGAGAAGAAGGGGGTAATATTTAATCCTGCCCAAAAACTGTTTTGCAAGATGAACTGCATTAAACTAAAATGAATGAGGACTGGAATGTTATTGATATTGCAGTCAAATAGGGTAAATAATGGAAAAAAAACAGGTTAGAATTATATTTGCAAATAAATGAGCCTATTGTACTCCACTGCTATTTGTGCTGTCATTCATTATTCACAAATATCCAGTTGATTGTTGGGTTTTTGTGAAAATGTTTGTGAACCCTGAAAGTTTTCTGGATTTTAGCACAAATGATTATTTATCTGGAAGTCCATACCAGAGGTGCATTATTCATCATCTATTATTTTCTCTTCATTATTTTCCCATTTTAAAAGTTTCATTAGGAAGCCAAAATAATACTGTGTGATAAAGGTAACCAGTCACAACCTATGAATAGTAAATAGGTGAAGTGAACAGTTCATAAACAATCTACAAGCTGAAAATTAATTGCTGAAAGTATTGGGGGAATAGGTGTGAATGAGGAATATACTGAATAAATCAGAATCACTTCACAAATGATTCACAAACAAAGGAAAAGGTATTCAGTGTCAACTAATACTATTTTAACAAATAATTCAACCAATTTTACATTTCAGATCTCAGAGATAGGGCTGTTATATTTTCTGAGCAGGATGTGAAACATTGCCTGTGAATTTAATTGAGACACACACATCAATGTCCATTGCCATTGAGGAAAAGTTAGTCCTGATACACCTTTTTATTCTTCAGTCTTTATAAGACTACAATATTCTTTGATATAAGGATGTTATACCAATAAAATAAAAACCAGCAGGATCTTATTAAAGGGGAAAAGGCAAAATGCCACATTTATTGTGAATACAGAAAGAATCATAGTAAGCAGTTAGTTATAGCTATAACATTCCATTCAATCTCATATTTATTCACACATTTATTCATACAAACACACACACACACAGGTTCTGCAAGGTTGTTATCATAGTTACCAGCCTTAGAGTTGCTCATGCCAAGCCACTGGCCAGGTGGCCTAGACATGAGGAGGGAGCAGGGCCTTGTCAGATGCTCATCTGATGCTCCTGGAAGTTGGTTTGCAGAATCAGACCCCAAAGTTCTCACTTTCTGGAGTCCATTTTTATAGGAATTTCTTCCTATGCTAATCTATGGGAACTGCTTTCATCATGCTGTTGCTGAATCAATCAGCAGATGTCACATTCCTGACGGCTCCGTGCTGCCAGATGTTATCTTGTTCTTTGGTTCTCCCATTCTTGAGGCTGTTGAGTGGATTCCAGCCAGTCTGCCCTCCGGGGGTCCTCTGGTTATTTCCACTTGATGCCTTCTTCAGCCGATGGACACTGGATTCTTAGGCTGGCACCTCCTGATCATTCAGTTATTATCCACACCAAGCATCCATCCACATACATCCTCTATCTCTATTTTAATCACAATTGTTAACGAAGCGAGATGAATACAACAAAAGGGCGGGGAGTCTCTGGGTGCTGTTTCTGTTGTTACAGAGTATTGCTTTGAGTCTCTCTCTGTGTGAGTAGTTGTTGTTACAAAGAATTGCTTTGAGAACAGACTCTGTCTTAGAATGTACTAACACAATTAGCAGCTTGCAAGTTTCACACAGAGAGGGAGAGAAACAGTACCAAAAACCAAGAGACCTCTTAATTAGTAATACCCTGGAATTTAAACTATGGGGAATCAAACTCATTTGTGATTTTAATACAGAACTACTTTAATATGATCCAACAAGAGCAACAGGCTCGCATACTGAGAATTCACCAGGCCAGTTTATTTTATATTGGTCAATATTGTCTGTTCCACCTTGCTCAAGAATACAGAATATAGTTGAGAAGTAAATCATCAATCACTGAACATTCTGTGAGGACAACTTGAAATGTGCCTAATTAGTCCTTTGGGGACTAGAGTGTTTGTGTAATGTCATTCTTATTAACACTGAAAAAGGGGTACTTTTTGACAGAGAAGGGTTTAACAGAATTAAAGGTATTTCCTTTTTTTCCCTTTATCTACAGACAATGAGAATAGTCTTGAACAACAACAGCAGAGTCACTATTTTAAAATCAGACTTGAATGCCATCATCAACCAGGGAATTGTGGACATTCCTGGAAACCCCTTGCAAAAGAAGTTTAGAAATATGGACGAAATGGAAAGTGACATGGAACTCAAATGTAATATTTTTATATCTTTTTCCATTCAGTGAAGCACTTGTCACACATGTTATTTAAGCTTTAGCATTTCCCGGTGTTTGTTTATTCATGATCTTTTCTAATTGGAAGCGTAGTCTTGCTATAACACTACTTATTGGAACAGGTCCAGTAAAATTGAGATTGGTACATATAACGTTACTCTCTAAGCATTAAAGGATAAGAATGATAAGCTTTCAGTTATGGCTCTGTCTTACAGCTTTCTGTAGCAGCAGCCGCATTTTTATGTCATTATAACAATGTACTTTGAGCAAAAGGTTTACAAATGAGTATATCTGTTTTATTGTTGTCTTTAATAAAAAAGGATGGAGAATTACATTTTGCATGATCCTGTGTTATTAACCAAATCACACTACATGATTTTCAAATGGACAGATTTAAATATTGAAGAATGAACAGGACAAAGGTTATTGACCTTGCAATCTGTGTCTTTCTACTATGTCATTTATAAACAACAAAATGCAATGTTTATATGGAGCAATGACATACTACATTTGCCATTATAATGAATAATGATAGGACTATAATGACAAGTTTAATTCTTAGATTAATGGGCTGCCATTTAAATTTATTAGTGAGAGATGGGCAACTTGGTCTACTGGACTGAACATATGACTGGAAAAGAAAATCTTGAGTTTTGTTCCTGGTTCTGTCCCTGACTTACTATGTGAATTTGGACATTTCATCTCTCTGTGATTCTTTTTCCTAATTCACAGAGTAGTTGTGAGAACTAAGTAGATTATGCTTATATAATGCTTTAAAAATCTAAAACACTTTATAAATGCAAAGTATTATTGCTACTAGAATTAGTGAGTACCTTATTTTTACAGAAGTGGATTTATTGATTGTCCTTGAACCTTCTTGAAAGAAGACACGGGGACAAATTCTACTCTCAGTTGTACTGGTGTAAACCCAAAGTAACTTTACTTTTGTTACAGAATAATATTGACTCTGGTGTAGATCACAGTATAGCATTTGGCTTAGTGTGTTAATTTTCAAACATTTTGCTTTTGCCATATCCGAACTGAGTTTGGGCAATGGTGGCTAAATTTTTAGTTTCTCAGCAAAATTTTCAAAAACTCCTTTTATCATTTGAAAGCAATTGTCTCCACATCAGCAGGTGAAAAAGACTGCTTTGTGAATCAAGTGAAAACTCAAATTATTAATCTGATAGTGTTTACAAACTCAGTCCCTCCATTCTCCTTTCACTGAAAAAACCTCTACTCTTAGAGGGCCAGAATCTGCCACCTTTACTCATGGTGAGTAGTCATGTATTACAGTGATGGAAAAGGACATGATCCTGAATAGAATGGAATTAATTTCAGAGTTAGGTGCCTCCCAGCATTAATGGGGGTGTCAAAATCTGGTCCAAAATGTATTAATTATATGTTATGAACAGTTGTTTAATGTTTTTTTTTGTTTTACATTACTGCTAAAGAGAAGTGTAAACCAAATGCTGCAAGCAATGCATATTCCTTTTATATTTTACAGGCTTGAATAACTTGATTTCCTTGCTGGATACTTCCACAGATGTCAGGGTTTTCCTGAACTGTATGTCTTCAAATCTTCAAGCTTTTGTCATTCAGGTACATAATTAACTCATTATTTAAAAAAGAAAAAAAACCCATAAGAACATAAGAACGGCCCTACTGGGTCAGACCAAAGGTCCATCTAGCCCAGTAGCCTGTCTTCCGACAGTGGCCAATGCCAGGTGCCCCAGAGGGAATGAACAGAACAGGTAATCATCAAGTGATCTATCCCGTTGCCCAATCCCAGCTTCTGGCAAAATCACACCATTTATCATATGTTTGTCTTTCATGTTACAGTAAAGTCAGTTGTTATCCTGCTTGTCAGCAGTTTGCAGCAGAGGTATTGCATACCAATATTCAGACTACATTATCAAGATTACATAAATTATATAAAGAAGAAAGCATTTGTCAGACACAGATTTCATCTTTGCATGCATCCTGTATAATCACACAGCTGGGAATGCAAGTGTCTGGTCTAAGTTCATATCCATGACACATTACCTTCCTTTATAACCTAAAACCTGTAAGAAAAGGCAGATAAGACTGAAAACTATGCTTCATAATTTAGGAGACGCTAAAATCTGAGAAGCTGGTAGAAAAGTGGTTTTTCATACTGAAATAGCTGTGCCTATGGAAATAGATGTAACTATACTTAATACTGGTTTCACACACCACACAACAAAAACACTAACCCTGGAACTTATCCTTGCAACAGAGCCCGTTGCCAACTGTGCCCACATATCTATTCAGGGGACACCATCATAGGGCCTGATCACATCAGCCACACTATCAGAGACTTGTTCACCTGCACATATACCAATGTGATATATGCCATCATGTGCCAGCAATGCCCCTCTGCCATGTACATTGGCCAAACTGGACAGTCTCTACGTAAAAGAATAAATGGACACAAATCAGTCGTCAAGAATTATAACATTCAAAAACCAGTCAGAGAACACTTCAGTCTCTTTGGTCACTTGATTACAGACCTAAAAGTGGCAATTCTTCAACAAAAAAACTTCAAAAACAGACTCCAACGAGAGACTGCTGAATTGGAATTAATTGCAAACTGGACACAATTAACTTAGGCTTGACTGGAAGTGGATGTGTCATTACACAAAGTAAAACTATTTCCCCATGTTTATTTCCCCCACTACTGTTCCTCACACATTCTTGTCAACTGCTGGAAATGGCCCACCTTGATTATCACTACAAAAGGTTTTTTGTTGTTGTTGTCCCATCCCGTCCCGTCCCCCATCTTCCCGTCCCCCCCCCCCCGTGGTAATAGCTCACCTTACCTGATCACTCTCGTTACAGTGTATATGGTAACACCCATTGTTCATGTTCTCTGTGTATATAAAATCTCCCCACTGTATTTTCTATTGCATGCATCCGATGAAGTGAACTGTAGCTAACGAAAGCTTATGCTTAAAGAAATTTGTTAGTCACTAAGGTGCTACAAGTACTCCTTTTCTTTTTATCTTAATACTGTGCATACTTTTTCCCTTGCCTCACCAGCCTTTCAATATTTCCTCCAGTGGTAGATCAGAATTATCAGTAGCTGCAGTGGTGCTGGTAGTTTGGGCTAGATGGGATAATCATGTAAATTTAAATGGAGTTATTTACTTTTTCTTTCTCCTTGGAAGGATCAGGGGAAGCTGTACTCCCTGTTAATTAATTATTCCCTATTAGTTCCTGTTGTGATTTTTTTAAAAAATAATAATAGTACTTTGAACTTCTATAGCATCTTCCCTCAGAGGATCTCAGACTGCTTGTATTGTTTTTATTTCTGTATACAAATTGCTTGTGAAGTCTTCAGTACTACATGTACATTCTTTATTTGACCGTATCATGAGTCAGGTCATTGTCTATTTACAGCCAAGCAAGAATAAAGAAGAGTTTAGAAAATTAGCAGCTAACTTCCAACTGAGATGGAACTTCCTCTTAACTGCAATAAGCAAGGCTATGACACTGTGCCATACAGACAGTTTTGGTAAGTAAGAGCTTTTTTCATGCTCCATGCTGCAATGGACATAGGCCCAGATCCTTGTCCCTTTTGTGTCAGAAAAGTCAGTGCCAATCTCTCATTGGCATTGACTCGTAAACCTGCAGCAGGCCCTTACTTTCAGGACACTTCAAGGTCTGGTCTCAGCTGCCTTCAAGCATAAGGCCAAGATGAAGAAGAGAAGCACTGAGAGGTCTTTAACTATTCTCTTGACTTGCTATCCAGATCTGATATTTGCTTCAGGAGGGCAATTCTGCAATTCTTGTTTAATTAAAACTCCTTAGCCCATCCTCCTGGGGATTGCACTGACAACTATACTTCTACAAATGGAAATATGCAGAGACCATCTCAAAGAAGAAAAAATGCCTTATTCATAGATTTATTTTTTTAAGGTCAGAAGGGAGTACTGTAATCACCCAGTCTGACTATCTGCATAACACATCGCCACACACTTCCATGAATTAATTTCTGCTTCGAGTCGAACAGCTGTGATTGAACTAGAGTATATCTTTTAGAAAAACATCCAATCTTGATTTAGAAATTTCCAGTCATGGAGAATCCACCACAACACTTGGTAAATTGTTCCAGTGGTTAATTACACTCACTTAAAAATTTGCGCCTTATTTCTAGTCTGAATTTGTGTAGCTTCAACTTCCAGTCACTGGATTTTGTTATACCTTTGCCTGCTAGATAAAAGAGCCCTCTATTATCAGATTTCTGTTTCCCACATAGGTACCTCTAGACTGTGATCTAATCACCTTTTTAACCTTCTGTTTGTTAAGCTAAATAGATTGAGCTCCTTGAGTCTCACAATAAGGCATGTTTTCCAATCCTTTAATCATTCTTGTGGCCCTTCTGTGAATGCTCCAGTTTTTTAACATCCTTCTTGAAGTGGGGACATCAAAAGTGGACACACTATTCCAGTAGCAGTTGCACTAGTGCCAAATACAGAGGTAATATAACATCCCGACTCCTCCTTGATATTCCCCTGTTTATACATCCAAGGATCACGTTAGCCCTTTTGGCCAGAGTAGTGCACTGAAAGCTGAAGTTCAGCTGATTATCCACCATGACCCCCAAGTTTTTCAGAGTCATTGCTTCCCAGGATAATGTCCTCTGTCCTGTAAGTGAGGCCTACATTTTTTGTTCCTAGAGCATAATCTGGTAAGAGCAGAGGCAGTTTTTCATTTAAAAATTAACAAGTTCCTAGGCACAGACCCTTGGTTGAAGATCCTTCCTAGTTTATGCCCATGTAAAGTGTTCATTCCTTGTTAAGATTATTCATAATTGCTTGTTTAGTGCCAACAATGTGCTTGGTGCGGAACAAGACACAGAAGAAGACTTGGTCTTTGCTGAGTGGAGTTTACAGTCCAATTAAATCAATGAGGGTCTTTCCATGGGCTTCAGTGGGCTTTGGCACAGGCTCCAAGTTGGGCTTTTCAGCTTCACTCATACAGTTACATTGATTGAGCCTCAAACTATATGCAGTCAGTAGGATTTTTTGTTTGGGGAGGGCTGGAATTATTAACCAGTGTGAGCAAGGCAACATGGATGGTGGGAAGTTGTTAACCCTTGCAAAACAAGAAAGATGGACAACCACACTGTCCCATATTGTTAAAATAAGGGGGATCCCCGTTAGTCCATGTTTAAAATCTGTATTTAGTGCATATTCTGCCTGCATGTTGGTGAGCAGGCACACATAGTTCAAGATTTCTTATTCGGTGAGTATTATGCTCCATATCCTATTAATATAATGACACCATGTGGTTTACAAAGGAAGATGTACCTGGTTAAGTAGAGTGTTTATATGAAACTCTAAAAATGATGATGTTGCAAGTGATTTTTGTTGTTGTTTAAACCTAGGATCCTGGCATTTGTTTAATTTGCTACTTTTGGAATATGTTATTCACATTCTCCAATCCCATATAGAAGAGGAAGGAGATGGAACTCTCTCAGACATGCAGCAAAACGATTCACCTACCCAGCTAGTTCATGAACCTGCTCGCCTTTGGGACAGTTTTTCTGCTGAGCAGTTTCAAGCCAGAGCCCCAGAGCCAACTCGGGTAACTCTGACACAGAATCAGAGTGATGTTAATCTAAACAGCATTATTCTCAGGGTACTGAGCTGTCTGGTAGACTCAGCCACAGGCAACAAGGTAAAACTAACAATACATTTGTTTAACGATAAAATAGAATTAATTTTCAAAAACCAACTGCAAGAGATGATGACGTGTGGATGTATATTGAACATCTAAGAGTAATATAAATAATATTGTACATATGTAAGAGTTTTCAGATTTCTTCTTCATATACTGGCAGCATACATCTTAAATCTTTCTAGAAAGCAGCAGCCATTGGAACTGGACACATGTTAATTGCACTAAGATTCAGACCTAATGTTATATTATAAGGAGTTGTACCCTGACGGTCACTCCAGTTCCTTTGCTGCCAACCTTATCTACCAAGATTTACCATCTTACCCAGGTCTTCAGTGACAAGAGTGGAAAGGTACTGGACTGGGGTCAGGGCTACTGCTTCTTTAGGTCAGCACATTCAGTGCCACAAGTGAGCATGGGCGTGGCCTCAAAGTGACATCAGAACCTGCATTCTATCAGCTTCAGCAGAACACCACACAACCCAGGTATCCCATCTCTACTAGCAGCCAATGGTGTTATGCAACCCCACTCATCTGCCCAGCCCCATTATGCTTCCCACCTTCAACCTCCCGATCCTTACCTTCTCCCTCCACTTTGTCCTTCTCCTTCCCTATGCCTTTCCCCTAAACCACTCTACTCTCCATTTTCCTGCCTTCTCCCCTGTGCTCCTACTTTCACATACCCCCCTCAACCCTCTCTTGTCACCCCAACTCTACTACTCCCTCAAAAAATAAATCACTTTAGAATGCAGGTTTTGATATCACTGGACCACGAAAAACAGGGTCTGTAAAGGTGCTGCTGGTGCTGTGTTCACTACTGCGACTGTTGCAGAAACTAGAAGGGAGCTGGGGCTTTTGGAGCTCCAGCCCAAGAAGGTTATAAGAAGTCAGCTGGTAGTGAGGAGCCACATAGTGGTGGGTGATGCTGGCACCTCGTGTCTCTGGAACAGCCAGATTTCTTGACATAAACCTTGTCTTCTCCCACCTCAGCTATTGCAAATGCCTCCTCTTGGGTTTCTAACACGAAACTTCTCCGTCCCTCGTGTCCAAAGTGCTGCTGCCAAAATCATCTTCCTCACTCATCCCTTCAACCATATCACCCCCTCTGTGGGTCACTTGACTGGTTTCCTGTCCCTCTGTATATCAAGGGTAAATTTCTTACCTTTGCACGCAAACCCCTACCTTATGCAGCCTCTGCAAATATCTCTGAACTGGTCTCCTTCTGCCTTTTACTTCTTCCCCTTCTGCTCTGCCAACACCAGTCTCCATACTCTTCATCTTCTTCTCTCACAGGCGTCTCCATGCTTTCTTCCAAGCAGCCTGCTATGCTTGGAAAACCTATTTGTCACACTTCCACCGTCATCTTCTTGAAGTCACTGCTGAAAACACAGTTCTTCTGTGAAGCCTGCAAGAAGTGAGAGGAAGGAGTAGGAATAATACTCCTAAATAAAAACCCTTGAATCAGAACCATCATTTGGTGTCTATGTCTTACTGAGTAACTGTAATATTATTATCACCCTTGTCCTTCCTCTTCCCTCCCATCTCTATCTGTTTGTGACCCTCACTTGCTGCTTCATGTTGAATGTAGACTACAATTTTTGGCACAGGGACCATGTTTTTACTTCTGTTTTGAAAGTCACAGCACAGTTCTGAATACATAAACATCATCATTAATAATAATCATCTGGAAAATGGGTAAATATCAAGGTGCTTATTACAGAGCTTGCACTGTCTTTCCCTCAGCCTGAGTAATGTTCATTCATCCATAAAACCCCAGCCTGCACACTCTGTGCTTCCTCTGTTTACCTGTTACCAAATTAAAATCCCATCCAGCTGCACCACCTGCAGTAGGTTTATCTGCAGAGCACTGTGCCGTAGTCAGTTCTACACCTACATTACATGCAGTACACTGTAAATCACAGGAAAGAGACCTAGGTGTCTTATAACCTCAATGGACAACAATGGCAAATAAGCAAATCAAATGCTTTGATTTGTTAAATGGATAGAAAAAATAAGGAAATAGTTAACTGCATTATAGAAATCAATGGTGTGTCCTCATCTCAAATACTCTATTAAAAAGATATAAATGTGTTAATTAAAATGATTAGAGGCAAGGTTAACCTGGCCCCAAAGAAGTCAGTGGCAAGAGTCCTATTGACTTTAACGAGACCAAGATTTTCACCCTAACGATGTACGCCACAGGAGCAAAGATTGAAAGGACCAGGGTTATTCATTTTGAAAAAGAGAAGATTGAGAGGGGATATGGCAGGGTATGTACAATTATATATTATTATATTGAAGGCTAGTCTGGTGATTCTAAGAAACATATCCCATGCTATGAGGAGACTTAATTAAATGAAAAGGTAAAAAATTCGGGGGCACAATCCTGAAAGCACCTATGCATATGAATAATCTCACTGAATTCAACAACACTAATCATGTGCACAAAGTTATTCACAGGCATAATAATACCTAATTCTTATACAGTGCTTTGCATTAGGACAGTTCAGAGCACTTCACTGTCTACATTGTAGCTATCCTTACAATACACCTGTGAGGCAGGAAAATACTATTATTCCCATTTTACAGATGGGGGAACTGAGGCACAGAAAGGCTAGGTGACTTGCCCAGGGTCACATAGGAAGGCTGGGGCAGAGCAGGGACTCACTCCTGGGTCTCCCATGCCCTAGGCTAGTGCCCAAATCACTGGATCATCCTTCTTCTAAACATGAGTGTTTGCAGGAGCAGGCCCTTGAAACAGAAAAGACATTTTATTCAATAGCAGGAGGATCACTCTCCACAGTGATAATAATTACACTTCCATGTTTTATTTGCAGCTCATCCAGGTCATGTTGGAAGACAAAGCAACTAAAAGTTCAGTTAAACTACATCTTCCAGTTGGAAAGGAAGCACTTGTTACTCTGAAAGATGGACAGAAATTTATTCTTCGCACCTGTGATGCACAGCAGAGTTGCACTAGTGTTTGTTTGAGGGAAATCGAAACAGACTCATAAGAATTGTTTACAAGGGATTTATTGTACTTATCTGTATGCTTAATATAGATTTAAGAAAAATGTTTTATTTTTCTGTGAAATGAAAGAGTTTTTTTCTGTAAATACTAGCTGCAGAACTGTGTTAAAGTATTTATTTATTTATTTATTTATTTATTATTTATTTAAAGGTCTGATGTATTTAACTGTTTGGCTTATTTGAGTAAATACATAAGAAATCCTAACATGGAATGTACCAGCCTGCTTGGTTTTTGTTCTTCTCTGTTTCTCATAGCTCTATCATCAATAATGTTAAAGACCTACCTGAAACCACAATGCCAAAGAAAGTCAACAGGAACTATGGAATGGACTATTAACCCCATCAAAATTCTCCTTTGTGTCTACAATATGGACACCAGAGTTCAGGCTGCCATTTTGTCTTGGACATATCCTATTATGCTAGGTATCTCAATTTATACAGAGCTCTGCTCTAATCTCAGATCCATGGATATGCGTTGCCATGAATCTTTGGAAAAACTCCTGCTGAACTTCCCATTTCTGCAGAATACTGTGGAGTCAGTATCTCACATACTTTGTTATTAAGACAGAATAGGCCCTATAATATGTAACTGATTTTCCCATATGTCCAATACAGAATTGTCTCAATTAGCTGTCTGACCACCACATAAACAGAATTATACAGAAAATACTGGGAAATACTGGAAATAAATGTGTATAAAATTTGTAGTATTCTTCAGGATACTAAATTTATATCACCAGCATTTGCTTTGGGAGACTGACTAGCTGTGATGAGGGCAACACTTGGGAATTAGCTCTTTCAAATCATTTTAAGAAGCATTAGTACAGGAAGTTGATCTCACCATGTAGAATGTAACTCACTATTGCAAGAAACTGGGAGGCAGGGGAAGGCTACTTGATTTGAGCTCCCCTGATATTCCCTCTTTCTGCTTTTGGAAATTGTCACTTATCTTTCATCTGCCTCCAAGTAGTTCTCAGCCCAGCCATGGGGAGGGAACTCAAAAGTGAGGAGGACAGTCGGATAGCCTGACAAAGGGTCAGGTTGGGGTTATTTGCTAGAGAAAAAGAGTCGGGGTTCATTCTGTTGTGGGGATAGATTAAAAATTTGGAGATCTTACATATGTTGGGGAAAGAAGGGGATTGAGGGTCAGAAAAGCAAGCCTTTGTGCCATTGTTTAAGAATACCTCCTATTTGCACCACTTTTGCAGATGTGCTTGTAAATATGAAGATGAAATATTGCAGATCTGTGAGTCTGTGATAAATAGCACCACATCACTTACGTGAAAAATACTTAATAGTTCAAGTGATTTCAGTTCACTTTTATTTATAAAAGTTCATATTTGAGATTAGAAATGCCACGTATTCTCACAAGGAAGTTCATCATGTAATGGAACAGGAGACCTACTTAAGACCTGAACTGGGACATCCACTCTTCAGAACTGTAAGAGACTAGGACCTATAAAATGTATCTGAGTCTCCAGTGAAAGGAAAAGTCTCTGATGAAAATTACACCTCCTTGCCCAACCTTAAATTTGCCCCCTTTAATAATTTGCACAAATATAATGAAAAGTTAATAACACATTACTAAGAAACAGTAAAATTTCATTTCCTTAGCAAAGAGTCTACTTCCAATGTGCTATAATGCTAACAGATAGTACACAATTACTTTAAAAAATAAATTACAAATGTTGAGCTTCAATCCTTCAAAGATTTATGCCTCTACTTAATAGGACTACTCATAGTGCATAAAGTTAAGCATGTGCTTAATCTTTGCAGGATCAGGGTCTTAGTTGGTAAACATACCAATTAACAAAGGATACATAAACAAATCTAAAAAGGCAGGACAATTTCTACACTGATCTACACCTTGTTAAATTCCACCAGATCAGTGAGATTACCTGGGATGTAAATCAATGGAAAATTTGGCCTCATGCATTCATCACATTCCATAATCCCAAAGATAATGTTTTACCTTTTGTCATAAAAATATCTTCTTATTCAGTTAATCTATACTAGCAGAAAATGTGTGTGGAGTTCTGACAAACACTACTGCACGATGGAACTAAATTAGTTTTTAAATCTGTAGTCTAGATTAAATCTATAGAATATTATTTCTTTTGCAACTATCCAACAAATCAGTTTAGAACATGGGGCGGTGGGGGGGTATAGTGTACAGTGAAGGGGAAGGAGAGAATATAGTAAATGGAAAAGGTATATTTGGCATGACTGAAGTGGCTGCATCCTTTAGCTTGTCATTGCCAGACTTTTGATGGAGAAGAATTATTTTGTGGAAATTATAATACATTTCTTGTATGTTCAGTAGGCTCTGTTGATACATACTTTCCAGCTGAATTCTAGCCAAATTCTTTTGTTTAGCAATATTGCCTAAGCTTTTGTTTCAGGTGGCAGGGTTGAGTTTCTATGCAGGGAGATTATACAGGCTGTTGATGCTTTAGCAAGAGTGTAAACTCAATCTAATCCATCTCTGAGCCAGTTTTCACCACAGGAGGGTGCTGCTATCATTCCAAAGGTTCAGGCTTTGCAAGGTTCAGTGTGGATCTTAGCGTGGAGTGTTTATTACAAAATGTCTGTGTGCTGCTGTCAAATACAGCTGAGGAAAAGGACTACACCAATATCCTGGCTTTCCTGGGTTCTGTGGTGCAGTGTGATGCTGTCTCCTGCTTGGGGGTATGTGATAGTCAACTGGGTTTCGTGGTCAGTTACCAATGAGGTGGAGGAAGAACTGGACAGCTCCTCAAACGAGGAGGCTCTCCCGGCGCTTCTGGAAGACACGACTAGCATCTGGAAGCAGAGCTACCCAGCCTCTGTTTACAAAGAAGATGGGGAAATGAGGTCAAGGCCAGTGGCTGGGAGATCCAAGCAAATCTCTTCTCCTTCTAGGATGTTTTCCTACAGGAGAGAGAGTGTCAAAGGGACAGACAGCATAACTCCTCAGGAACAGGCAATCAGAACTGCCCGTTTCCTGACCCATTATAACGGCTGGGGCTTCTTGGCTACCGAGTCCACCCAGGAAAAGGTACCGTAAGTCACATCCTCTGCTAGACATTGAGAATTCTCTTTGACTACTGGACTTATTTACCCACTAACAGCGGGAGAGGGCTTGCACATTGCTTGCTTGTATTTTACTGTTCTGTAAAAGGCAGTAAATAATCTGTTTTGAGAAAGCATTTAGTATATAAATTACACAAATTCTTTACTAGCATTAGCGATTTATTATAATACAAAACTACATAACAGCATCCCAGCACTGTTATGAAGAACAATATTTACTATCTTATAATCAACCATGTACTGATGTCAGCTACAAAATATGCAGATAATAAAAGCTGTCAGTAATATTAATCAGCCTGTAAAAATACAGTGCTGGTGCCACATATTTAAGCAACATTCACAGCTTTGCTTCTCTGCAAAAGATTTCTAGGAATAGAAATCATGCTTACAGTACAATAGAAGAGAGATGCTAAAGAACAGCACCTCCTGGCAAGATGCAGAAAAAGAAGAGAAAAACATTGGGCTAGATCCTCTGTTGAGGCCACGGAGCCCACACTACACAGCTCAAGGAAGGATGCCTTTATGTTCCCCCAATCCTGAACTGGCTATGTGTCCTGCTGGTTCCCCGGCATAATACAGAGCAGCCTAAAGACTGCTATAACTAATGCTGGCTGTCAACAACCCCAAAGGGCTGATACAGTAGCCAGAGATCCGCAGGATATAAGGGGTATGCCAGCTGCGCCCCTTTGCTTCCGCTATATTCTCTGCACTAGGGGTGGGGTGGAAACTGCAGCACTGGTGCTAAGCCTCGAAGATATGCCTGCATGGGGGTCAATGGCGTAGCCACAGGTGAGCCGCAGCCGCATATGGGCCCATTCAAATATGGCTCCCTCTACCCATGTCAGGCCAGCTCCATGGGGCCCCGGTACCAGAGCCCAACTTCTTCTGCCCTGGTCGGGCCAGCTCTGTGGGGGTCCAGGAACAGAGCTCAGCTTCCTCTGCCCATGTTGGTCTGGTTCCATGGAGCTCAGGGAGCCTCTGCCCATATTGGGGCAGTTCAATGCAAAGTTCAACTAAATTTATACTGGCATTTTTTTAAATAGTGCATCCTATTGGGCAAATAGACAATTTTTGAAAAGACTTTAGTCAGTCAAAAGCAAAGCCGTGTCTGTAAGGGAATGTGTGGGTGGAATAGTGCCCGTCCGTAATAATTTGCGGCCCACCCAGATTCCTAGCTACACCACTGATGGGGGTTATCTGACCTTGACCATCTGTACCCACTTCAGGACCATTTTATCAGCGGTGTGATGCTGAGCAGCAGGCCTACAGGGCAGAATTTGGGCCATTATTTTTCCAGCTGTAAAATACTTCTAAAAAAAGATGGTTTTGAACTATACATAGCTTTCAATAATACTGACACACAGGAAAAGTGAGTTTAACATTACTTCTCTTGTTAAAATGTCCACAAATTAGGGATTAATTTTTTTAGTTACATTAAAAAAAAAAAGAAACTAAAAGTTAGCAGCCAGTAAAACTTCTGGGAAGATTTATTAAAGAAGCAGCAGCCTGGCAGTTTGTGAAATGCAAAGCGTCAGAAGCTAGAAAAAATATTAATAAAATATTCCCAGTTGTACATTTGAAGTCTCTAATTCCATCTCAGGATTCCAAATATGCTATTAAATCATATGATCTTAGCTGCTATGGTTTATACTCTCATCAGAACCCTTTGATGGAATTACAGTCTTAATAAAATATGTGCAGTTTGCTATCCATAATTATAATACATAAGTAATAGCGAAAAATGGATTCATAATAAAACATGTAATTCATGGGTCTGTCATCTTTGCTGTGAATTTTGAGTTATGTGGCCTAGACTCAGAGTTCCTTTTTGAATGTGAACTGTAAAGTTAACCATGTATGAAAGACTCAAATTTAAGTGATTGAAATTTCTAATGTTATTCACAGCTTCTATTTTTTATTTTATAATTCTTAATAAGATTGGTTGGTTTCCTAGATATGTGTTTGCATAAAAAATACCCCTTATCATCTGCAGTATAGATTGTATATAAACATTAAAAGTGTATAAGCATCAAAAAATGGAAAGCACGTGATCCAGGTTAGTATCACCCATGGTTTTCTCCATAACTATTCATGTTTAACTTAGTTTTGTTACAAAAACCCATTGGTTATACTGAATTAGCTCAATATATTGATTATTATTTTTAATATCTAACATCTAATTGGCCATTTGGAATTACATACCTGAAGATATATTAAAAAAAACCAAAAAACAAAACCCAATACAAGGTCTAGATGGGCTACTGTGATTTCTGAGGGGATGAGAGACATGATACAATTACCACGTTATAGAGAAAATTATCCTTTGTCATTCCTAGGCAATAGAGCTACAACCACAAGGTCTCCTTTCCAAAAGTGGGGGCAGATTTTTGCACATGGAATATCCACTGTGCAAGTGCAAGTCAGGGGAAAGGAGAGCCAACTTTTGAAAAACTGGCACAGTAAGGTCTGCTCCTGTGCCCATGCATGTCAATGGAAGTTTTGCTACTGACTGTGGATTAGATGGCCTATAGGCCCCATCCATGCTGAGTTGTCTGTAACTGTGTTTAAATTCAGTTTAATTTTAATCATAGTTCTAGTTAAAATGGTTTCTACTATAGTTTAGCCAGTCAATGTGGCCACATTTCAAAGCAAGGCTAAGACCTCAGTGCAGAGGGGTCCAAAATCAGAATGAATCAAAATCTGAAATGGAATACGAATCCTTTTAGATTCCTGAGAAAAGATATCAGTGCCATCTGGGGCAGATGCTTTCATAATTGTTTTTTTAATGCAGACATGTTTTTGTACTTGCTAGTTTCTTTTAAAAAGTTGGCAATTTAAAGAAAAGGAGTTCTGCATATCACCATGCGGGGTGGGGGAGGGAAGAGAGATTTGTTACCATACCACTATGATAAGTAAATCTAATTTAGAAAACAATGAGGTCTAGTGGTGAGAATGGAAACTGGGAGCCAGAACAACAGGTTCTATTCCCATTTCTGCTACTGACCTTGGGTAAGTCCCCATCTTTGTGTACAATGTATAAATGCAAAGTTTTAAAGCATTGATTGTCTGGCTTTTCTCAGATCCAAGGTGTACCATTTGGGAATTGTTTACTAATCAGTGATGGGCCCATCAATAACAGCACTGGAATACCTTTCTTTTATGTGACTTCAAAGGACAACACTGTGACAGATCTGATGAAGAACTCTGTGGCTTCTCTGACATTGCCAGAGGCAGAAGGAGATTTCTGCAGGTACCAACAGTCTGTCTTTCTGATAGCAGTCAATGAAAACAAATAGATTTCTGATAGCATTTACATTTGTGTTGTGAGTACAATATTATTTGAAATACTTTTGGCTAAACTGAAGCAATACAGGCAGAGGCATGGTCTAAGCATAGGAACAGGACCCAAGAAATCCTGGATTCCAAACATTGCCTTGACAAACACCCATTCTGGCTTTGGACAATATTTTAGGCCACAAATTTAAAAAAGTGACCTCCAGTTTTGGCTACCTCTGTTTTTGTGTTCTAATGTTTGATACTTAGGTCTGATCCAAAGCCCAATGAAGTCAGTGGATCCTTACACCCTGATTCTTACATCTGACATGAAGGGGGAACAATGGTGGTTTTAGGCCACCCTTTCAGTGTCCCACTTCTGGGGCTGGATGAAAGTTATTTTGGCCCCCAGCAAAAGCTAGAATCTCCACAGGTTTGTTTTATATTATAGGAGAAATGCCTCAGCACAATCTCTTAAAGGAAAGCTAAAATATGAGGTGTATTCTAATATCTACATCTAACTACAGAGAGTAAGAGACATAGAACCAGTGTGCAACACCACTGATTTCAGTGGCATTACAGCTACTTTCAGAGGGTATGAATTGGTCTAGCATCATTAAAAATGTTTCATTGTCTTAAATACAACATCTTCATAGTCAAAGAGGAGAATTCTATCTTGATGGTCCGATGGAGGTTAAGATAGAGAAAATGTAGCTCACCCTTTGAAAGCATAAGGAAGTCAGGAGAATTGTAAAGTCACTGTAAGGATAGTTCTATCCTTTCTTTAAAACATTGGATTAATTTTTTTAAAATTAATCATTTTAAAGTTGTACGTATCGGAATCAAACCTTTTTCAAAGGAATAACAAATGGTATAATTTTCACTCTCCCAACCTTCTCATGCATTTAAATGATAAGCTGAACATCTTCACCAAGAGTTTCAAAACTTGATGACTAAAGTTAACCTTCTTTGTCATAACACTTAAATAAGTGGCCTCATTTTCAGATGGCAACGAGAGCTGCTGGTGATCAGCAGTTCAGAAAATCAGGCTACCAATTTAGGTGCCTAATATGGACATAGGACCCTAACTTTGAGTGATCATTTTTGAAAATCTTGGTTTTATGTTTAGCTGACCTCATCAGACTTAACCACCTGCTTGGGACTTATCAGTCCATAGGCAGCAGTCAGAAAGACTAGTGACAGCTTATAGAAATATTGAAAAACCTTTGAAATTTCACGTTTATTATATACTTATTTAATAACTATTAGTTATTTGAGGTACTAAAGCTCACCTCTGCCATTTTCCTTTTAATGCTGATTCTCCAGAAGCTACTCTCACTTATGACCAAGGCCAGAGCCATCCTTTGAGTAGGGCGAATCGGGGCAACCACTCCGGGCCCCGCGTTTTGGGGGCCCCTGTGGGCCGGTGCAATTGGCCAGCGGGATCAGTCCTGGAAGACGAATCCATCACTTCCGACCCAGGCCCCACACTGCCCTAGGAACAGCCCTTACCAAGGCACTGTATATTTTGCAGCCAGCAGAACTGAAATTCTGCAGCTGGTGTCTGTAGCACTTTGGTACTAAATTCTGTGGGAAACTTAAAGTTTGGTGTCAGCTGCAAGTAAATTAAAATGTAGATGTTGCTATTGCATTCAATTTGAACATAAATATTCGAATCATGATGACATTCCTTGCATTATTTATATGGATATTACGTTCAGTTTATTTTACATTATTTCTGAAGTTACCCATTTGCACAGATTTAGTATTAACAACGCAAAACTGCACTGGCAAATTGTGAGATGAAATGGAAAGTTTGGAAGCTGATGAGTCACCACTGGGGTTTTTGGTCCTAGGAATGCGTGAAAATATTTCTACAGTCTTTTGCACCTAGGAAGCGGTTGGGAATTTGGGCAGTGGGAGATGATAACTCTTTCCCTTCCCTCCGTGAGCAGGGTCAAAGGTGATTTTAACTTTTGGGCTAGAAAAGCAACCCTTGACAGCCGCCAACTGTCACCTCCACCTCCATATCTGTGACTGCATCCCCTGAGTGATAAGTACATAGATGTTTGTGTAACCTGACTGGCAGTGAAAAAGTTATCAATTGCTGGTATTTAAATGGTTTTTGTTAGGTTTCAAAGTCATTCCCCAATTGAGATGACCAAGACTGTACATGTCTATGCAAGCTGTTGCTTAGGGCTTTCTTCAAGTGCATGAAGATATCGTTGCATTAGTTTACATTCAGTTCACATTTCTAAAGTTTTCTCCACATCCTTAAGAGCTAGACATTAAAATAAGTAATAGTTTGGATACTGCTGCACAGACCTGCCTCTGGGGGTAGCTTCAGGGGCCAATTCCACAACCAAGAATCACAGGATACCTGGGGCCTTCCTTGCTGTCTGTGCAATGTGCTTTTCTGTGTCCTCCAGTACTAACTATAGTATTGACAGTGCTGTTGGACACTCTCGTACCATAAGCCCTCCTGAACTGGCATTCCAAGCACTTCTGCTGTGTGTATGTAGGAGATATAAGGACAGTGCCGGGTAAACAGCGGAACAGTATCAGTGCAGCAAAAGTGTATCAATGACCTCAAAGCACCCAGCACTATCCCCAAAGTTAGTATCATCAGAAGGTTAGGGCCTACATTTCTCAGTGCAAGGTTTTAAATGGGTGGATTGTTTTATATGCAGGGAGTTTTCTTCCCTGCTACCCATTCTTCATCTCAGAGGCAAGATCTACTAGCCCAACATAGGCTACGATGTCTGTCAGCTCAGTGTTTCTCTCCACTGCTAGCGAAATAGTGAGACGAATAGCTATTTCTTGCATAAGAAAGTTCCATTGTATGAGGTTTTAATATATGGTACTTTGCACAGAAATTGTCTCTATCAAGGGTATCATTCACTTTATAACTGAAGAACAATTATACAAAATAGCTAAACAATAGTGGATTCCACGAGAAAGGTTGTATGCAAGCAATGAATTTGGTCCTGTATCTTGTCTGCATGCAGAATTCTATTAGAGTATATACATACCCCAAGTTGTAAAAACTAAAGAAAACTTGAAAGCAATCAAAATTCTTAAGAACAGTTAAGTATCAGGGGGTAGCCGTGTTAGTCTGTAGCCACAAAAACAACAAGGAGTCCATGACTCCTTGTTGTTTTTTAGGAACAGTTGGCACCCTGCTAAGGAATACTTCTGAGTTATTCTACACAAAATGAAAAGGAGTACTTGTGGCACCTTAGAGACTAACCAGTTTATTTGAGCATGAGCTTTCGTGAGCTACAGCTCACTTCATCAGAGCTGTAGCTCACGAAAGCTCATGCTCAAATAAACTGGTTAGTCTCTAAGGTGCCACAAGTACTCCTTTTCTTTTTGCGAATACAGACTAACACGGCTGTTACTCTACACAAAATAAATCTCTGGTTTAGAAACAATACACAACTGGCATTTTAATAGACTTTTTATAACTAACAAGTATCAGGTGATGTGTATTCACATGTCAGACTGGTATCCAATTTATTGATTTCACAGTCTTACATCTATTCAGCTGGAAAGAGAATTTGAAAAACCCAAACTTAAACTAATAACAGAAACAAAACTTCTGGTCATGCAAGAATGAGGGAAATGGCCCCATACTAGTAGGGGCTAATAGCAGTACATTATGATATTGTGATTATAATCTAGATTCCTCATCACTGATCAAAAGATTTCCACTTCCCAGAAGGATACAGGGGACATTGCTTTTAGAGCACTCCCTGATGGCCTGTCCATGGAATAGCATTAACGAGTATCTTCAGAGGATACTAGTTGAAGGGTAGGTGTTATTCTGAAGGGGGGCTGTAAGTGGGAAAAAGAGGGAAGAAAAATTAAATGGCAAAAAGCCATTCCTGGAATAAATTGGTATATAATAGTTCACTCTCCAGAAAAGGAGAAAGGGCCCAATCCTGTTCCCACAGCATACGGTGAGAGCAGGATTGGGCCTTAGATTAAGAGGCAAAAAACAAACCCAAAATACCATTGTTTTAAATTAAGACTGACACACGAGCTGCTTAGAGCATTTCTCTTACTTAGCAAAGTACCAGGCCTCACTATTGCCCTGATTCTGCAAACACCTAAGCATGTGACTAGTCCCACAGAAGTCAAGTTAAGCACATGCAAAGGTGTGTCCAGGAGCAGGGCCAAATACTGACCTCCTAAAGTAGTATTAGTTACAGAACTCCCTATCATAGACTGACTTCCACACTGGAAGAAAAAAATGAAAAGAACATTCTGACAAAAAGCAGTTTTCTAGGTTAGTCATGTTTTTTGTTTTCCTTTTACGAATAGGTCAGATGCTGGTGTTTTGAACAAGCCTTCTGTTTGATCCACATAATCCTGTATTTGTGAGGTCACAGTCTGTTAACATGAAAAGGAATGGAATGCCACAAATTCAGCATTACACCTTCAGGCAAACCCTGATTTCAATCTAAATATCTGACAGTTAGTAAATACAGTAAGACAAACTATGAAAGCTAAGTGAAAGGCAAATGTGTTTGCTAGAGATGGGCCTGCACAGAAACCCTGAATCCAAACACCCCTGAACTTTGCAGAAGTTTAGATTCAGATCCCAATTTTGTGACACAGGAACATCTTTGTCTCTCTAGTATTTATGTTGTCCCTCTTTAGTCACATTCAGGATAAACACTTCAGTAACTGTTACTCCAAAATCCATATTTAAAGATCCATCCAGCAAACACATAACTACTAAATTAGAAAGTTAAATATGAAACCTATTATCATCACCATGCAGCACACACAATATAGCTCTAAATTATTGTTTTCTTTTTTTCTTTACACTTAAATAACCAACTGTAGAAAATTCCAGCCTCGTACACCAAGGTCTGTTTCTTTCTCTGTGTTTACTGAAACTACCTAATGTTGTGATCCTCTTTTCAGGGGGCTGACTGTTACCATAAAATTGGCTATGGCTGTGCCACACAACATTCACTGCTTAATCATGTAATTCATAAGACCATAAGAATGACCACACTGAGTCAAACTAATGGTCCGTCTAGCTTAGTATCTTATCTTCGGGCAATGGCTGGTGCCAGACACTTCAGAGGGAATGAACAGAACCCGGCAATTATTGCGTGATCCATCCCCTGTCAGCTTCTGGCAGTCGGAGGTTTAGGGACATCCAGAGCATGGGATTGTGTTCTTGACCACCTTTCTTAACAGCCATTGATGGACCTATCCTCCATTAACTTATCTAATTCTTTTTGAACCCAGTTATACTTTTGGCCTTCACAACATCCCCTGGCAATGAGTTCCACAGGTTGACTGTGCAGTGTGTGAAGAAGTACTTCCTTATGTTTGTTTTTAAATCTGGTGCCTATTAATTTCATTGGATGACCCCTAGTTCTTGTGCTATGTGAAGGGGAAAATAATACTTCCCTATTCACTTTCTCTGCACCATTCATGGTCTTACAGACCCCTATCATATTCCCATTTAGTCATCTCTTTTCTAAAATAAACACTTCCAGTCTTCCTTATATGGAAGCTGTTCTACACCCTAATAATTTTTGTTGCCCTTCTCTGTACTTTTTCTAATTCTAGTATATCTTTTTTGAGACAGGGAAATCAGAACTGCACACAGTATTCAAGGTGTAGGAGTTCCGTAGATTTATATAGTGACATGATATTTTCTGTCTTGTTAACAATCCCTTTCCTAATGGTTCCTAACATTCTGTTAGCTTTTTTGACTGCCACTGCACATTGAGTGGATGTTTTCAGAGAAATATCCACAATGACTCCAAGATTTCTTTCTTGAGTGGGAACGGCTAATTTAAGCCCCATCATTTTGTATGTATAGTTGGGATTGTTTTCCAACGTGCATTACTTTGCATTTATCATCATTGAATTTCATCTGCCATTTTCTTGACCAGTCACCCTGTTTTGTGAGATCTCTGTGTAACTCTTCGCAGTCAGCTGTGGACTTAACTATCTTGAGTAATTTTGTATCGTCTGAAAACTTTGCCACCTCACTGTTTACCTTGTTTTCCAGATAATTTATTAATATGTTGAACAGCACTGGTCACAATACAGATCCTTAGAGACTCCACTATTTACCACTTTCCACTGTGAAAACTGACCATTTATTCCTATTTATTTAATTTATCTATCTATCTTTTAACCAGTAACTGATCAATGAAAGGACCTTTTATCTTATCCCATGACTGCTTCCTTTGTTTAAGAGTCTTTGGTGAGGGACCTTGTCAAAGCTTTTCTGAAAATTCAAGTACACTATCACCCCTGTCCACATGTTTGTTAACACCCTCAAAGAATTATTGGTGAGGTATAATTTCCCTTTACAAAAGCCATGTTGACTCTTCTTCAACATGTTGTGTTCATCTATGTGTCTGATAATTCTGTTCTTTACTATAGTTTCAGCCAATTTGCCTGGTACTGAAGTTAGGCTTCCCGAACTATAATTGCCAGGATCGCCTCTGGAGTTTTTTAAAAAATTGGCGTTACATAAGCTATCCTCCCGTCATCTGGTACAGAGGCTGATTTAAGTGATGGGTTACATACCACAATTAGTAGTTCAGCCACAGAAATTTGCTATTTATATGAACAAAGACAGTCAAGCACACCAAGAGCACTTAACCTGAAAGAAAAACAGCCTAGGAAGGAAGTTCTTCTAGGAACTGTGGGGTGATCTAAACCAAACTAGAATGGGCATGTGACCAAACACAGAAATCAATTCTATACAAAAAAGCCATTTTTTCATTCTTTTCTTTAACCTCAGGACTTTCTTTTGATTTAAAATGGAAGACTCTACATCCACAAATAAAGATGCCTTTTTAACTCTCTTTGAAGGCTTTGAAGATAGAATGAGAAAGAACATTCTTTTTTGTCCAAATCAGGGGGAAGGCAGGGCAATAGTACCCTGCAGTATCAAGCTGACAGCCAGCAGCGGCTTTTCAGATTATGAATTTTGCTTTCAATAGAGATTTTGTCCCATGTTCAAACCACACAGATTAGTAATGCTAATACATACTTTCTATTTCAGATCCTTCAGTGTTGAATTATGATGGCATATATCAGGAACATAACTTGTCCTTTTCTAAATATAAAATCAAAGTGCTGTGTGTTTTAATACACAACCATGATAATTATCTGATGGCATAACGTTTCCTTCTGTAGACTTTAGAAAATAAAATCCTATGGTGTAGAATATATTTCCAATGTAGTAATTAACCCTGTGATCCTCACTTCAATGTTGGGCTGTTGGAGCCAAGTGGAAGTGACTAATGATGCTAAAAGGTCCCTAGATTTGCATGTGTGGGAGCAAGAGACAGAACATTATCAGTGGAGGCAGGGCCCTCAACTTTGGAATTTACCCCTAAAAAAAGCTCTGTTTTGTTGGGTGTTAATGTAGCCCTACCACTCTGAGTTATAGTTTTGTCAGATCTGGACCTGGCTAATTTTTGGATGGGAATTCTCCAATGAAAACTCAGGAAATGACTGCAGGGACTAGTGTTGGGTGTACTCTTGTGCAAGTAAATATTTTAATAAGTAGGTGCCACTCTTTACTCTGAGTCATTTTTGAACCATGACCCAACATAGGTGGAAACAGAATGGAGTGAAATGGGTGGAAAATGAAAATATTTGTTGGTGTACACCTCAGAGCATTGTGTAATTCCTAAAGGTATTTCATCAGTGTATGGTTTTTGCCATAAGATGATCAAAAGTGACAGCTTCTTTTAGTGCTTAAAGCAGACTGTGTGGTTCCTTTCTGTAGGACTGGAATGAAGTGAATGCTTTTGTATGCAGCTCTCTCCAGGACTGATCACACATGCTTAACATAAACAACTGGCTGACCAGAATCAAGTGTTCAATGCATAGTTTGCGCCCCCAGGAGCAGAAAAAGTGGATAAATCAATTCTTTCCTCTTCTCAGACCTGATGAATAACTGAGATAACCTCTCTAAAACAATGTGCACATGAGCACTCATGTAGCTCTAATAAAATGCATAAGCTTTGTCTGATTCCCATTAAGTCTGGTTTTGTTTAATCTCTTTAGCAAGGTGTGTATCTTTTTATGTAAATGGTATCCATCTTGATTCCTTTGTCTCCTTTCCCAAATATGATCTAATAATGCTTCGGGATTCAACCTAGACCATTAAGGGATTGTGTCACTGCCTGCCCTGCAACTCTGGATGCCTTCAATGCTGTGCTCCTGTGGCTCACAGCCCTGACACCAAGAGCCCTCATTCAAGCCTCTAGGTCGCAGCTTGGCTTCAACTGCCCAGTTATTTTGAAGGATGATTGAAAAACCCCCTAAGGCCCAAACTTCCCCAAAATTGCCTGCCAATGTGACAGTCTGCTGAAGTTCCCAGACTTGTGAGATACTGTGTAACCCCTCTCAGCCTCAGCAAGTGAGAATTTTGCTGTTAAAATGGGTGACGACTCCCTGACACACCATTTTGTCTGCCTGCCCAGCAAACTCTTCAGGACTCTAACCATCCCAGCCTTGCCTCCCAGGTAACAAACTCTGAGCCCTAACTCCTGAGTTCCCCAGAAACGTCTCCCTGCAGCGTCCAGCCTTCTTACTGAACACTCACAGAAGTTACTAAGTTTGTTGCTCCTTTAAAAAGAAAATACACTGCAATTAATTAATTTAACGGGGGTTTGACAAACACTCTTATTTCAATCACAGCACTGAATTGGTTTATAGCAAAAGAAAAACAAGTTTATCAAACAAAAAGTCATAGGTTTATGAGATATCAAGTATAAGGAATAAAAACCGAAATGGTTACAAACCAACAAAAGTAAAAATACACCTCTAAGACTAAAACTTAATTTCAGCAAGTTACAATCTTTCCCTAAGCAGGTTTCTCAACCATATTCAGTTCTGAGAGACTTCAACCCCTTGGTTAAATGATCCAATGTTCAGTGATTTGAAGAGCTCTGACCCTTTTAATCTCCCCCCACCCCCAGTGATAGATAACTATGAGGTTCTCTCCCTTTCTTTTTATAGTCCAGTAAACGTTTGAATTGTATTCTTTGAAAAGTAACCTTGGAGAAAGCTTCTCTCCCTTGCTGGAGTGTAGATGCCAGGCTGTCTTCCCAAAGTTCACTGAACTTGCTTCAAGAGGCAGGGAGGCTTCCTGGGGTACAGTCTCCATCCTCCTGTTTATTCATATATAAGTAGGGCTTCCACTGTTTTGATCTGACACTACTTCATTTACATTGGAGATAGGTAGATAGCTGCCTTCCCTCCTCTCTGGGAGAAAATCTGTTTCTCACTGTGTCTGGTCACGGACTGTAAAGCAGGGGTTCTTAACTTTTTTCTTTCTGAGGCTCCCCCAACATGTTATAAAAACTTCAAGGCCCAGCTGTGCCACAACAACTGTTTTAATGCATATGAAAGCCAGGGTAAGCATTGCGGGGTAGTGTGCAGGGCAACTGCCTGAAGCCCCATGCTACAGGGGGCCCCACAAAGCTAAGTTACGCAGGGTTTGGCTTCAGCCCTTGGTGGCAGGGCTCAGGGTCCCAGGGTTCAGCCTGCTTGTGCCTGTTCAAACCTGCTTGTGCCCCCTCACCCCTCAGGGGGCTCCGGATCCCTGGTTGAGAACTGCTGCTGTAAAGCATGTCAATGTGTGTCCATAATTCCTCATATTGTATTAATGCCTACATTTCACAGTTATATTAATCACCAGTGTGTCACAGGCTTTCATTAAAGACCTTAATTGATATGCTTTTATACAGTAATATTGTATACAATCAGTTGATGCAATTGCTCATCAGTTGAGGTTCCGACCGCCACTGTTTATAGTTAAGAGGCTCTCTCCCCCACTCGCTAGTTTGATGGCTTTGTTTACCTTTTATGTAAATATACCTTCGTTGTCTCTGCCTGATGACCAGGCTGGTCAGACAAGCAAATACACATTCCTTTCTCTAGGGCATTCTGGGCTTATGCATTGCTTGCCAAGCACATTTTAAGACCATAATTCTGGTGCATATTTATAACTCTTTGTACAGATCTTATAAATACCTCATGTTAGAATTTTAAGGATCAGTGAGTTATTAATTTTCAGTTAGATATTATATGCCACCTTTTGAGTATATATCATGAAAACGGTGTGTTAGGTGTAGTGAGTATGTCAGGCCTGATGAGTTACTGAAATAAAGCAGCGAATCACCAATGGCCCTCCGTGTCACAAAAATAGACCTACTTTCATCTTCCCACTCAGTTTTATGCCACACAAAGCTAAGATGGACCTGAGGAGTGAGGACTGAATGTGAATGTTTTTATATAGAAGGCAAGAAATCATTACTAAATGTATAACTATGTATAGGGGGGAGGGATAGCTCAGTGGTTTGAGCATTGGCCTGCTAAAACCAGGGTTGTGAGTTCAATCCTTGAAGGGGCCATTTAGGATCTGGGGCAAAAATTGGGGTTTGGTCCTGCTTTGAGCAGGGGGTTGGACTAGATGACCTCCTGAGGTCCCTTCCAACTCTGTTATTCAGTGATATCCACTGACATGCACAAGGAGTTTATGAATGAAGAGAGGCCGCTGGTTCACTTCCTATATCCCTCTATTTCTGGGCAGAAAGTCCCAAATTTACATCAGCTGTACCAATAACACACTGAAAACACAGGACCTGTCCACATCAGAGACAGAACTGTACTACTACAACTTTAGTGCTTGTACACAGGTTTAGAAAGAAAAAAAAGCACATTGTAAGGGAAATACTATACCAAAGAAAATGCAAAAGTAGAGTTCTTTCAGAACATTAAGCCTTTTGTTAGATAAAATACCAATGTCAATGTAAGACTAGGATACAAAGTTAACTGTTATGGAACGGAAAAGTATGATAAAAGCCAGTGATAAAAGCCATGCCAACAATATAACAACAGAGTGTACCAAGTTCAGATGTGTCACTGTCCTTGTTCAGCTTTTCTAGTATTTTGTCCGATTTAATCTTCACACAAAATTTGCTTGCTGATTTGCCAGCAAAACAAACTGCGCCCCCCTAAATTGAATATTTAAATATACAAACTTCAGTTTGAACAAACTGTTCCAAAGACTAATAGTCTTTTAATCACATGTGCAAATAAGCGAAACACCCCAACCAGTGAGACAAAAACATAGTGAAATCTGCAAACAAAAGAAAAGGCCAAGGAGAAAGAACATGCTCAAACATTCTAGATATTGAGGTACATATCTCTTGGTGTAGGCCAGTACTGAAAATTAACAGATATAATTATTTGATCTTTTTGTGTACACATTTCTCTTTTATTCTAAAAGAGTTAGGAGGAGGGATCTAACATGCTCTCTGATAGCTCCTAATTATAACGCACATAGTCAAATCAAATCTCCCACCGCCATACGTCCCATGAAACTTAACCTTCCAACCAGAAAGAATGTCATTTTATAGTTCCTTCTTCCTGTAAGTAACTTGCAACAAATAACTAAGATATACCAAGCAAATGCACTTGCAAACTAATTTGCTTTTATCCACTGTTCAATTGTTTTACTCCATTTTCAAATACCTGACGGGCTTGTAATGAAGAAATAGTCAGTTGCATGCAGGTGGAAACAGGCTTATTAATTAAACTGAATTTCTACAGGTACATATTTTGCTTGTTAAAAATTCCGTTCACTTATTTTAAAAACTAATCTAATTAAATAGATAAAAATATGATGCTAATGCAATCTTAAACACAAAAAGTCAGAGGCTAGACTAATCTCAGTTATGCAGTGTAAATTGGGAGTAACTCCACTGACTTCAATGGACTTACGCTGGTATAACTGAAATCAGAATCTAGTCAGGGAAATGCAGATTTTCAGGTGCTCAGAGTAACACTAATTCCTTAGTCTGTACTAAAATATGTTGCTGGAAAATTTCTAGATCATCATTTTTTTAAATAAACCAATGTTAAATAAAAAATTTGAGCTGGATCCTAGCCCCAACTCTGGTCTCTCCCTCTTTCCCCCACTGAATGTAGAAGGTGGGAGGAGTCATGACCAAAGTACACATTGATCTCAGTCAGCATAACAGCTCCTTGGGAGCCCTGAGGCTGCTCTAAGCTTCTGGGGATGGTAGAAAACCATCTTGTGGGTAAGAGAACCACATATTGCACCTTTGCCGCTCATGCTGTCAGCTGTGCCCAGTGCTTATTCGGCACAGCTGAGTATCAGCCCATTCTATTTTCTGTATAAAAGCAGACACTTTATCCAGTAGGCGACAGAGTTTTTATTACCATTTGTGGGGAATTTGCAGGTGTTAAATTAGCTGCAGGAACACTCCCATATGTGTCCATGCAACAGAAACATACTGAGAATTATAAGGAAAAAAGTAATAGGCAAATTGTATCTACAGTGAGGGGCTGGGCTAACGAGTTCAAGTCAAGATCTATGAGTAAAACTGCATGCAGATCAGGCTTAATTTACTGCAGTTTCCTTCTTTATGTTAAAACACTTGAGAACAACAATTGCAATGCTTGTTTCTTAATGTGAGTCTCTGGACCTAATTAAGCCATCGTGTAGGATCTAACACTGTGAGGTGCTGAGCAGTTTCAACTGCTGTTGAAACTAATGGAAGTTGAGGCCACTCAGCTTCTCACGCAATTAGGCCCTCACAATGGTTTCATTGTGATTTTGCTAGCAGTGGACTTACTCCTCATTTATATCAATGTAACAGAGAGCCAAGATGGTCAGGGATGCAGCCCCATGCTCTGGGTGTCCCTAAACTTCAAACTGCTAGAATCTGCGACTGGATGACAGGGAACGGACCACTTGAAATTGCCTTGTTCTGTTCATTCCATCTGAAGCATCTGGCACTGGCCACTGTCAGAGACAAGATACTGGGCTAGGTGGATCATTGGTCTGATCCAGTATGGCTGTTCTTATAGTCATAGAATCAGTCCCATAGCTACACTTGTAATTTATTTTAAATGCCATTACAGTGCAGGCAGAGCTGGAGAGCAGTCAAGAGCCCCCTAATTTGAATGAACTAGAAACGTAACAGAGAATCAGAGTTCTCCTTTTAAAAATAGTGAGACTCTAGCTCTTTTCCTTGTCCTTCTTTAGCCTTGAAAACATAAAGTGATGTAGACCAATCACTAGTGTAGAAATGAGCAAGCAGGTGGGTCTACAGCAGAAGGCTATGAGGAAGGGGACTAAAGTTACATACACATTCATTTTTGTAATCGTTTAGGTTTTGGGTGTATGCTAAACATTTCACTAACCCTCCTCAAAATCCTGTGTATAGTGGTGTGATAAGGGTGGACAAGAATCAGTGATGTTTTTGAGGTGCTTGGGTGGGGCACCTTAAAATTGTTTTGCAGATCTACACAAAAATTCTAAGTCTGGTTCTGTGCATGGATGGCCAATCCTAATTTTTGTTGCTACAGAATGACATTCATAAAAGTTCAACAGAAAATCAGCTTATAACATAAAAGATTAGAACAATTACAATTTGAATAGATAGAAGACATCATCTACTTATTAATTATTTTCAAAAGCATGGTTAGAAAATAGATGAATCTCTGTTTTGCTTCAAATTTTGGGCCTGATCCTGTAATTCTTGTTCATGTGAGTACTCCTCACCCACCTGAACAGTCCCATGGAATATCACTACTCATGTGAGTAAAGGTTTGGAGAAGCAAGCCCTGGGCTTAGAATATTACAGCTGCTCAATATGTGAGCACAAGCTCATATTCCCCAAGAGCATGCTATATATTTAGCCAATATGAATAGCTTCTTAAAGACCTCTGCTGTAAAAAACAATCTATTATACATGATTACTTTTCTCTGTGTGCAGAAAAAATATAATTGATCCTGAGGATCCAAGGTGTGCCAGATTGACTCTCACAGGACAGATGGTCATGGTACCACCAGAGGAAATGGAATTTGCCAAACAAGCTATGTTTTCTAGGTCTGTATGTGATATTTATGTAATATAGTAATACCTACAATATTGAGATGAATAAATTGTGAGTGAGGTGGGCAGTTGGGATTAAGGACCCCAGGAGTAACAGGCCTGCTCTTTACTTACTAGGCTGTAGAGCATGTAAGGTGAAATTTTATCCAGTGCTGCTTGGTTAATTATCCAGGCCTTTAGGACTATCTTAGTACTCTTGGGACAGTCAGATATGCCATCCAGATAAGTAGCGATCAATATGTATTTTGATAGAACCTGCTGTATATAATTCTAGGATTTACAAAAGTATTAAGAGTGATTCCCTTACCTCCAGCATGTGTAGTCATATCTGAGGTTTCTGTGACTAGCACTTTTGGCTCTTCCTCCCTTCCACAAAACAAGATTGTGTCAGTTAGGCACAGTCCATAGAAAGGGCCAGTGATGAACTCTACTGCCTCATAGGGAGATCCCGGAGGCAGCCTGAATGTCTCAGGGTGCTTCCAAGTGTCGCCACATTTGCTACTTACACACCTTTGTGTAAGTAGCATCTTCCATGCAGCTAGCCAGGTGTGACGGTTAGTGGTTAGGGGGACAGAATTATGGCTCATCTCGTCCCCCACCCCCTTTGAGGTGCCATGCACTCTCACAGGACTAGGAAAGCAGTAATACTGATGTTCCCCAAAGCAAAGGACTGCAATTCTTCCAGGCCTTTAAGTGAGTCAAGCAAGGGGATGAAGGCACCTTGGCCCAGATCCGCCTGAACCCCAGATTTAGGTGCCCAAGTCCCAATTTTAGGGCCCACTGTGATCCACAAAACCCCCGCTCGGCTTCCGCCTAACACTGTAGGCACCTAAATTCACTGGTGGCATAAAGTTTCTACTGTAAAAGTTATTTAGGTGCCTAATTTTCCGCCTCTGAACATGCACACTGCTGCCTTACTCTAGCATCTGTACACCTACATTTCATCTAAGACCCAGTGCAATCCACCAACCAGGGGAAAATAGGCAGTGAACATCAATCTTGCCTGCAGGGCCCAATGTGGTAGGCACACTCAGAGGTCACCTACTGGATCAGTCCCCTTCACAATCTTGCAGGGAGGTGATGGTGCCACCACCACCTTGCAACTTTTAGCCCAGTGGTTAGGGCATTCTCCTGAGAGGTGGGAGATCTCTGTTCAAATCTTTTCCTCTCCATCAGACAGAGGAGTGAACTGAACTCAAGCTTTCCATATCCCAGGTGAGTGTTTTAACCAATGAGCTAGAACAGGGGTGGGCAAACTATGGTCCGCGGACCATTTTAAGCCGGCCCGTGAGCTCCTGCTGGGGAGCAGGGTCTGGGGCTTGCCCTACTACAGCGCTCCAGCTGGGGTGCTGGGTCGGGGGCCGCACCATGCAGCTCAGCCCTGCTCCAGCCAGGGTGCCGCTGCAGCAATCCGGCTGGGGCGCTCGGTCGGGAGCCACACCACATGGCTCCGCCCCGCTCTGGCGCTCCAGCTGGGGCACTGGGTTGGGGGCTGCTCCACACTGCTCCCAGAAGCCGTGGCATGGCCCGACTCTGGCTCCTAAGCATTCCAATGGGAGCTGCAGGGGCGGTGCCTGTGGATGGGGCAGCATGCACAGCCGCCTGGCCACGCCTCTGTGTAGGAGCCAGAGAATGGCCATGCCACTGCTTCCAGGAGCCGCTTGAGGTAAGCATTGCTCAGAGCCTGCACCCCGAGCCTCTCCCCACGCACCAACCCCCTGCCCCAACCCTGATCCCTCTCCCACTCTCCACCCCTTTATCCCAGCCCAGATCATCCTCCTGCACCCTAAGCCTCTCATTCCTAACCCCACTCCAGAGCCTCACCCCTACCCCAGCCCTGATCCCCATCCCATCCTCCGAACACCTCAGTCCCAGCCCAGAGCCCCCTCATACACCCCAAACTCCTCATCCCCAGCCCCATCCCCGAGCCCACACCCCCAACCAGAGCCCTCACCCCCTCCCGCTCCCCAACTCCAATTTTGTGAGCATTCATGGCCCGCCATACAATTTATATTCCCTGATGTGGCCCTCAGGCCAACAAGTTTGTCCACCCCTGAGCTAGAAGTTATAAGGTAGGCAGCACTACACTTTCCATCTTCTCCCATTGTATGTGGAATCAGGTGCCTGCCTAACTCATTCTCACACAAAGTGGTTTAGCTGCCTGACTCTAGGAAAGGTTTCAGAGTAACAGCCGTGTTAGTCTGTATTCACAAAAAGAAAAGGAGTACTTGTGGCACCTTAGAGACTAACCAATTTATTTGACCATAAGCTTTCGTGAGCTACAGCTCACTTCATCAGATGCATTCTGTGAAAACTGCAAAAGAGGGTTCCAAGCTGTGGCATAGAAGCAGAAATAGGCAGGTGATGAACTGTGAGCGGAGCAGCACTTGGGACACATCCCTTTCATCAGCATCTCCCATTGGCTAATTTAGGCAACTCCCTGCCTAGACTGCTGCTTTTGTGGATTGCATTCTTAGGCACCTTTTTCTCCCCATTTGTTGTATAATTAGCCTAGGCACCTAACCCAAGCTTTGTGGATCCCATTGTTGTTCCAATGATTCTCTAGGCGCACAAAAGTGAGTCACTGCAATGCTCCACATTGCAACACCCAAGTCCCTTTGTGGATGCAGGCCCTTTTGCCTTCTGCCAGCACTTTCCACCTGTTTAAGGGCTGGGCAAAATCTGCCTTTTAATGATGGGCCTCTCAGGTACCCTTGCTGCACTTTTATTTGCTGCCACATGTAGGTTTGGAGCAAGGTTCATTGCAAGTGAAAGTGAGCATAGGTCAATGATGCTGCCTGGTACAGCCCAGGTTTTATTCAGGTAAACTCTTCTAGTTGCCGAAGGTTAGCAACTACTGCATTGAAGAAAGAAATCCACTAGATATGCATTTTGGCAAACCTTTTTGGAATTCTTTGTCTTTTCAGGCACCCAGTTATGAGGAAGTGGCCTCGTAACTACGAATGGTTCTTTATGAAAATGAACATTGAGCACATCTGGCTTCAGAACTGGTATGGAGGAGTTTCCACCATTGCAGTGGAAGAGTATTTCAAAGCAGTTCCAAGTAAAGAGTGATTGGGTTTGAAATATAAATCTTCACAGTTTTCATATTTGCTTTCCAAAAACTTTTTCCAACACCATGTTGTTGGACGGGTATTTTACAGTGACTTTTTTTCAAAAGCATTCAAAATGGCCCCATCTTTTTTATGTGGATCAAATGCTAATAAACCAATATGGATCTTTATATTAAAAATGATATGTGGATGGTAAATCCTACACTGGAACACACAATCTTGGCATTTCAGATAGGTTTGATACCTTCCTGACTGCTACTTAAAAATTTTTTGGATCTGCCTGTTTTGATTTTTAGTGTCATCCACTCACTCATGTGACACTTACAATATATGCTAACTGTGGCATTCTGATTTACAGAAAATCTAATTACCCACATAAAAAATAAATGACTGCTGAATATTGTGGAAGTATTATTGCTACTTGCTATCTTGTTTTGTTGGTGTTCTAAGCAAATATCCCTAGCTGCATATATAAAAAGATGTTTTAAGTTTGTGTTTAATACTTTTAATGTAGAGATCCTCATTTTGGAATTTATGTTTTAGTCAGTCACACCCTTTTCCAAATTATCCAGTTAAATATTTTGTTTGGAAATTGAGGAGAAGGAGTGGTGGACCTTGCTGGCTATTGCAGTGGCAAAGTACAAGCAGCTCAAACAAATTAAATTCAGTACACAGTATCTTTTACCAGCACAAGGATGATTAAACATGTTAAAGGGTCAAACAAGAAATCAGATCCACCACAGGATAATCCCAATACATTTATCAACATTCTTTTTTAAAAATGTAGTCTCTACTAAACCTGTTTTAGATTATGAGACAGGAGAAATATTAAGTTACTTGCTAGCCTAAGGTCACATCCTGTCTCTCCCCTCAGTTTCATTAATTCATTCCTGAGATAGCCTTTCATAGCCAGTCCCTGATTCCCCCCAGTGGTGGAGCCAGCCTTTTAATCCTGTTCCCTAGGTAGATTTAAAAGGGAGTCTCCTACATTGTCTTTGTACCGGGAAGCCTGGAATAATTTAGTAGCATTTTCAGTTCAAAGACCAAGCAAAAAATTTCCAATCTCCCTATGAGGAAAGTCAAAACTTCACTGCAAAGCACATGTTGGACTGGCAATTTTTTCCTGCAGGGCCAACTGGGGCTGCTTTATCAGTTCTTAGCCTCTGCTTACTTTACAATATACCACTAATGTTGTTCTACCCCACCTGACCTAGAATATCTTACTAAGTCCACACTTCTTCTCTCTCCTGTCAATTAATACTGCAGTCTTTGAAGGACTAAGGAGTTTTACCAACAAATTTTAGATTCTTGTCAAGATGGCAAAGGAGGCTTCTTAAACAGATATGTCATCTTAACCAAAAGTCTTGCTTCCACACCACAAAAGCCCCTGAAAGGCTATAAAAGCCCATCACAAACCTGCCCAAGTAGCCTTGAAGTGACTTCTCTGAATAAAGGGGTTTGGGGAATGGTGGGGTGGAGGTGGAGGTTGTTTGTTTAATTGGGCCTTAAATAATTAGCTACAAACTATCTAAAAAAAATTTAAATTCCCAAATTCTTCAACTTATATCAATCATCATGTGATATGAGTTAAGTGAATAGAGTTTATTAAACTTTTAACCCAAAGATTATTGTAAAGATTCTATAATAGATTCAAATTTCCCTCAGGCTATTGGTTATAACCCATGGGGTCTGATCTTGCGCCTATGGAAATCAACAGTAAAACTCCCTTTTATTTCATTCTGATCTCAAGGATTTGATCGTCAGTACAGTATCTATAAAGCATTGCAACTTACCGACATCCAATTTATTTTCATGTATTCTGTACTTCAGTAAGAATCACATTTTAGTTTAATTATTTTACAGCTTAATATCAATCAAATATTCTCATTTCAGAAAAGCCTTGCTGTGCAATCTTTCTTTAGTTAAATCTTCACTTGTGGCTCTGGAATAGTCCAGAGATGCATTTATTTATGACTGTATGTTAGCTGGAAAAAAGAAAATGAAGTTATGAATTTTGACTTCTGATGAACAATGTTACAATCCTTTACTAATTTGTACCAAGGTAATGCATGTACAGTATTAAGCACAGCTAGTTTTAACTGTTGTTCTTATTTAACCAAAGAATGCTTCATTTCTAGAGTAATTTTCATCATTTACTTGTATGTACTGTGTATGGATGTGTATTGCACTTTGCAATGTATTTTGACTTGTAAAGATAATGAATGTTGTTAACAAATTGCCCATCAAGTATGAAATGCAAATAAATAGCAAAAGGGAAGTTGCAGTTTGAATATTTTGATGTCTGTAATAGGATTTTAACAGGAATGAACAAGGGGAAGTTTGGTTGACAGCCTTTAAAATTTCTATCTTATCTAACTACTGTTTTTCTCAGTCTTGCACAATCTTCCTGGTGGAAAGGACATCTTTGTTCCTTTAAAGGGAATCTGGGAATTGACAGTCAGCTCTTCAGATGTTTAGGGAGGAAGGAGAGGGATACACTGGGAAAACATGCACTCTTCTTTTTTTCCCCCTCCATTCCTCTCTGTATTTGGTTTAATCTCAATGTAACACAGCATCCTATAGCCATACATCATTCTTAATACAGCTCACCACTCATTCCTATACATGCAGGTGTCAGGCAAGCGACAAGGCATTGGTTTCAATCTTTTGTGAATTAATAGTACTATGGAACTTCATTTCAGTGCTGTTTCTTCCCCTTCCTCTCCCTAATTCTCATCTCCATCTTGTTCATACTGACTACTCTCTGGCAATCTCTCCCAAGCCAAGGCCCACCATTCTTCTTCTCTTCCTCCCCCACATTATTACCTACTTTCACCAACCTCTAAGCTAGCCAGCCTTCCCCCTCCAGAGTTCCTGTGCCACATCCAAGAAATTAATTTGACTCACAGCCTTTAGCTCCTATTAACTCCTCACAATCATTGAAATCCAATCCATCCCTCTATCTCCAACCCAGTCTCTTTCCTTGTGTCTACAGCTGGCCTCTTCCCTTCAGTGTTGGGCTCCTTTCCTACCCATCTAATTAGTCAGCACTTTCTCCCCCCATTCCACCACCCTACATTCTTAAAACTGCATGCCCTGCAGCTGTTGTGTACAGTTCCCTTTATGTTACAGACTTTAATGCCAATTCTTTCCTCCTTTCATCTTAATCTCCTGCTCGCATCTGTGGTAGCTTTAATCTCCACGTTGATGTCCACTGGCTGCTTTTAATTGCCTTTCCATAACCTCCTCATTTGATCTTCACTTTTGGACTGACTCAATGCACCATCTTGGTCACCTCTCTTGATAAAGTTTTTATCAAACACTGCTCTTTTGTTCACTCTGAATTCCCTGTCTTGTCACTTGCTGTCCTTCAACACTGCTCACCTTTTGTCTGCCTCTAGTCTGTCACTAACTCCATTCATCATCTCCAACTTACTGCCCTCTGACTTCTCTGCTTCTCTAACCCCTCTTCTTTCAACTCCATGATCTCTACATTTAACTCTTTGGTCTCCGAAGCTCTTGACTCCTTTTATCCCCCACCCCACCCCTGGCAGTACTTTATATGTTCCTTTAATTCTCAGTCTTGGTTGTCCTCCTGATTTTGCTACTTTGATCTTTTTCTTGAAATGCTGAGTGCCTTTGGAGAGAGCCCTAAAACTACATTGCCAAGAAGTTTTAGAGAGTGCTCTAACTGTACTGGCTTCCTCTACTCTAGTGGTTCTCAACCAGGGGTATGTTTACCACTTGAAGTACAGAGAGGTCTTCCAGGGGGTACACCAACTCATCTAGATATTTGCCGAGTTTTACAACAGACTATATTAAAAGCACTACCACAGTCAATACAAACTAAAATTTCATACAGACAATGACTTGTTTGTACTGCTTTATATACAGTACACTGAAATGTAAGTGCAATATTTATATTCCAATTGATTTATTTCATAATTATATGGTAAAAGTGAGAAAGTAAGCAATTTTTCAACAACAGTGTGCTGCCACACTTTTGTAAGCTTATGTCTGATTTTGTAAGCAAGTAGTTTTTAAGTGAAGTGTAACTTAGGGGTATGCAAGACAAATCAGACTCCTGATAGAGGTGCAGTAGTCTGGATAGGTTGAGAGCCACTGCTATACTCCACTTTGAAAGAGTAGATGGATTGGGGAATTTTTACTTTAACCCCTGGAATGGAATTTTAAACATATCAACCTTCATGCTGACAGGGAAAACAGCTGTTCTGCTGGTATAAACAGGGTCAACAGCGCTCAAGGCTTGGAACTGCTACGAGGTGTTATGATCACTACTGGTTCAATCAGTTTAGTGGGAAAAGGAGAAGCCTCGTTTGACAACATATCAGACGTAATATGATCATACCACATAATGCATTTTTTCTAAAAGAAAATGTTGGTGCCTGAGAGCATTAAAAGCGGCTGGGGACTAGGGAGAGAGAGTAGCTGGGAAAACATGCAGATTACTTGGGCACTAAAAACAGCGAAATCATTAAATCCTTGATATAAATTTTATTTTGTATAGCTCAAACTTTTCATACAACTAAAACAATATATAAAACTGTTATCTTTATTTTTGCCTTAGGCTTTTTTCATTTTGTTCACTTTTTTTTTTAATAATTCAGTGTTTTCCAGTCTACAGGTTTTCTCTCAGACAAATATCTATAACAGTGGTTCTCAACCTTTCTGGGCTCAGGACCCATTTGTAAATGTTTATGGCCTGTCATGACCCAGTAAATAATAGTCTGAGGGTGGAGGCCCTGTGGTGGTTTCGATCAGGTCCTGCCTGGCACTCACCTCACAGTGGCATCTCCTATGCTGTGGGACTGGCTGGGCTGGGTTTGGTTCTCCGTTCCAGGCATTGCAACCTCTGAGGTTTCAGCATCCCTGGGGTTTGGACCTGCCACCCTGACTGGACCAAATTTGTGTGAGTGGAGTTGTGACCTGGCTCATGGGGTTGCAGTGCCATTCAGTCAAATTTGGCCTACCCAGGGTCCCATCATCATGATGACTGAGCCAAACCTGAATGGTACTAGGATCCCAGAAGTTTCAGCGCCTAGAGCAGGTAGGCGAGCACAGCCAGTTCTGTGTGACAGAAGCCACAGGAGCCACCGCCCAACCTTTTGAAACATTCTGGTGACCCAATTTTGTGTCCTGACCCAGGGACTGAGAAATCCTGGTCTACAATTTGTTCATCCCTTTTAAAGGGCACACTTCCTGAATACTACAGTGCAAATAAGTGATGGTCACATAAACACCACCCTATACCGGAAACCTACTGACCGCTATATTTACCTACATGCCTCCAACTTACATTCAGGATACATCACACGATCCATTGTCTATAGTCGAGCCCTAAGATACAACCACATTTGTTCCAATCCCTCAGACAGAAACAAACACCTACAAGATCTTTATCAACAATTCTTAAAACTACAATACACATCTGGGGAAGTGAGGAAACAGATTGACAGAGCAAGATGGGTACCCAGAAGTCACCTACTACAGGATAGGTCCAACAAGGAAAATAACAGAACACGACTGGCCATCACATACAGCCTCCAGCTAAAACCTCTCCAGCACATCATCAAGATCTACAACCTATCCTGGAAAACAATCCCTCACTCTCACAGACCTTGGAGGGAAGGCCAGTCCTCCCTTACAGACAGCCCCAACCTGAAGCAAATACTCACCAGCAACTACACACCACACCACAGAAACACTAACCCAAGAACCAATCCATGTAACAAACCCCGTTGCCTACTCTGTCCCCATATCTATTCTAGTGACACCATCAGAGGACCCAACCACATCAGCCCACCATCGGGGGCTCATTCACCTGCACATCTGCCAATGTGATATATGCCATCATGTGCCAGCAATGCCCCTCTGCCATGTACACTGGCCAAACCGGACAGTCTCTACGCAAAAGAATAAATGGACACAAATCAGACATCAGGAATGGTAACATACTAAAGCCAGTAGGAGACCACTTCAATCTCCCTGGACATTCAATAACAGATTTAAAAGTAGCCATCCTTCAACAAAAAAACCCCTCAAAAACAGACTTCAAAGAGAAACTGCTGCACATTTACAATTCATTTGTAAATTTAACACCATTAATTTGGGCTTGAATAGGGACTGGCTGGTTCATTACAAAAGCAATTTTCTCTCTCTTGGTATTGACACTTCCTCATCAATTATTGGGAGTGGACCACATCCACCCTGATTGAATTGGCCTTCAACACTGGTTCTCCACTTGTAAGGTAAGTCCCTTCTCTTCATGTGTCAGTATATTTATGCCTGCATCTGTAACTTTCCCTCCATGCATCTGAAGAAGTGGGTTTTTTTACCCATTAAAGCTTGTGCCCAAATAAATCTGTTAGTCTTTAAGGTGCCACCAGACTCCTCATCCCTTTTAAATGTTTATTTGAGCTCTCTTTACCTTCAATGATTTTGCTCTTCTCCTTGTCATGCTCTATTTTTGCCCATTCTCTCTATTTCTACCTGGCTTTTGACCCTCTGTTCACCCTCACTTCCTCTCATCCATTTCTCTCCTTCCCATCCTCCTCTGGGGATGACCCCTACAATGCAGATGAGGAGTGTTTTGGAGGGTGGAGTGAGTGACTAGCTTGTGTGTCACCGACCAAATGTGGGCGAGCCTGCAGCCAGGCCTTCAATTAGTCACATCCTCTTGCTGGCATTGAAAAACAAACACAGACATCCAAGTGATCATCATCATCCTCTTGGTCTCCTTTCCAGCCCACGACCTACACCCTGGGCACCGTTGGCAGGGCTCTGAGCACTGGGAGGCGGAGAATGTCTTTTCTCCAGACCCTGCAAACGCTTCAGGGCAGGTGCCCGGCTTCACTTTGATCGTTTTCAGGGGGACCCCTTCCGTTGAGCACGTGCTTCCGCGTGGGCGGCCGGATCGGGGCCGCCCAACGCTCCACGTGCCCGGGGCCTCACGCGCTGACAGCACGGGCGCTGAGCGGGCAGCCTCCTCTGTCCCCCAAGCCGGGAGACCCGGCAGCTCCTCCGGCACGCGTAGGGTCGCGAGCCGTTAAGGCTCCGCCCCCGCCCCGTGTTCTCAGGCCCAATGGTCGGGGGGGAGGAGGGAGCGGGCCAGATTTCGGGGGTCAGGGGATATTAACTCGAGGACTCCTTTCCCCCGCTCGGCCCCTGCGCGCGCGCGCACAGGGCGGGTCTGTTGGTGGTCGCGGTTTGCGAAGGAGCCGCGCGCAGAGCCCCCCCCCACCCCCCGCGTAGCTCGCCGGCCGGCCCCGCCCACCGGCCACGCTGAGGGGGAGGAGCCGGCTCGGCCCGGCCTCCGCCTCCCATTAGCTGCGCTCCGGCCGCAACTCCCACGAGGGCGGGGAGGGCGCCCGTTACCTGCGCCGCGGGAGCGGCGGCGGCGGCGGCCTGGCTGGGGAAGTGGGCGGCGCCCCTCCGCCTCTCATTCGTCCCGCGGCCCGGCAGGAGACGTGAGACGCAGGCGGCCCGGGTCTCCCCGCTCGCCGCGGCCGTGCCATGCTGTGCCGTGTCCGCCTGACGCTGGTGGCGGCGGCGCTGCTGGCGCTGGGGGCCCCGCGCGGCGGCGGCGCCCGGCTCCTGGAGTGGTACACGGCGTGGGTGAGCACCGCCTACACCGAGCCGCTCAGCAACCGCACGGTGCGGGGCAGCGCCGAGAGCGGCCGCTACGGGGACAGCTCCCCCAAGGAGAGCGCGCAGGGCCTGGTGGGCATCCCCCGCGGCGCCTCCGCCCGCCGCATGGAGGGCTGCGCCTCGGACACCGACTACGACGTGCCCCTGCCGCCGGGGAGCCGCGGCCCGCCCGGCGGGGAGCCGCCGCCGCCCTGGATCGCGCTGGTGGCCCGCGGGGGCTGCACCTTCAAGGACAAAGTCACCAACGCGGCCCGGAAGCGGGCGGTGGCCGTGGTGATCTACAACGAGCCCCGCTTCGGCAACGCCACCGTCTCCATGTCTCACCTTGGTGAGTGGGCGGCGTTGGGTCCTGGGGGGTCGGTAGCGGGCGGGGCCGGGGGGGGGGCTCGGAGGAAAAGGGGCCCAGTGGGGAGTGAGGTGTTTTTTTGGGGGGGGGGTGTGGAGGGGGGGGGCGAGTGTGTGTCTGGGTTCAACATTCCCCAGTGACACGAGATGCTTTTTCGGGGGAAAGGGAAAAGGGGAACACCATGAAGCGCCCTTAAAAAGGACGTGTAGGGCTTGTTTCCTGTCACTACACATAATACTAAAGCGAGGGGTCTGTTTGGTAGAGGCACAAAGTTTTACACCAAGCCTTTAGGAAGGGACGCAGAAATTATCAAGCAGTGTTGCAGTGAAACCATTAAGCAACTGCCCCAGGTCTTACTACTGTGAGAAGCACCACAGAATCTGAGCACGTAATACATCATAAGTGAATATGTTGCTCTTTAACTACGGGCTGAACAAAATTGTACTGGATACCGCAGAGATGTAAAAATGGTCACTTAAGACAGGGAATTACCTATTGGATGAGTCTTTAGTGCAGGCTTTATTGTAGTACTTACCACTTCATCGTCAAAGTACACCTTATAATCCTCACACCTTTCTGAAGTAAGGTGAGAAAAGTGATGTATAGAGGGATCAAATTGACTTGTCTAAGCATGCCTGTCTATCTGTAGCTTACAGACAGTGTCTGTGACCCTGCCAAGGTAAGAGCTCAAGTGTTCTGGCTCCACACAGTCTGCTGAATTTTGTGTGTGTGAAAGCATTACTTGCTTGAGAACTTTATTTAAAAAAAAAACCACACACACCTAATTTTTTTTTAACTACCATCAAGTATGTTTAAAGGCATAGGAGGCGACCTTCAGGGCAGGATACAAGGAGTAAGAAATCAAAGCATAGTGGGAAAAACCCTGTTGCAGATGCCAGTGAACCTGCTGCTGTGTAATAATCTTACTAGTATCCTGGCAATCCTTCAAGAGGATTTTAAATACATTTTGGTAGTTTTTTAAAAACAAGAAGCAGTTTTCTTTTCTCCTAGTAAAATTAGCTGAAAAAGTCAACTTTGGAGTGCTGTTGCTTCAAAGTATATTTGAAACCCTGAAGGGAAGTAAGTCCCTCTTGAAGTAATAAGTGAGTGGCACCATCCTGCAAGTTGGAATCATGATTAACTAGTACTGTTAAGCTGCTTTGTAAGGCTGTGTCTACACTAGCACTTTTGTCAGTAACTCTTTTCAGTCAGAGGTGTGAAAAAACTGACGGTATACTGGCAAAACTGCGTTTTTGCTGGTATAGCTTATTTCATCAGAAGAAGGGGGGAGACAACAAACAAGAGGACATATCAAATATACTTTCCTGTTTAAGATTTGCATACCTGTGGTTCTGAGCTATACACATCTAGGTTTAATGTACATCCGGAGTGGGATCAGAGCTACTTGTTGTACTTCCTTGGCTCTCTATTTAGTATTAAACTACACAGAATGTTAAAAAGTGCTTAGCAAAGGTTGATAAGCCATGCTGATAAATAACAAGATATTATAAAAAAGAGAGAATTTCATCTGTTGGATTACAAATAAGTAAAAGTATTTAATTTTGGATGAGTGGCTGTGCAGATGCAATGAGATTTTTTTAAACTTGTTTCCAGCTTCTAGAGTTGAATAAATACATGTACGGTTAGTTGGTTGACTAGATGTTTGTCTTCTGAAAAAAAACCCTCTTTTCTTGCCAGAATCTTTTCTTCTGTAGCATGTATGTGGAGAGTAAAAAGTGATCTAAATTTCCTTATGTATCATTGATGATACTGCTCTCTATAGCTGGTAATGGTCTTTGGCTTGGTTTAAAGGTGGAAATTGTTTCTGATTTCCCCCCCTTATTAACTAATTACTTGTTTTTTATCCTTGTAATGCCTAGAGTGGTGGGTGTTCTGTAACCTAAAAAAAGGCCAACTGTGATATTAAGATCTAAATCTTCTGGAAGGAGAGTATTATTCCATTGGAAGAGGCTCAAGCTTTAAAAACTATAGATTTTTGATGAGGATATTTGTATCTTTGAAATGAATTCTCAGTTTTCAGTATTGCTTTATGTCCACTTTAGATTGTAGGTTCCTTGGGGCAGAGACATGTCTTGCTGGTTTGTAAAGCTCCATGTACAGAAATGGCAGTGTAATAATTTCTTAACACGCATGAGTGTGCAGTCCTCTTAGGCTTGTGTGAGAACCCTCCTGCTTCCAGCATTATCCTGTCCAAAGGTTGCCTCTAAAGGATTTAATAAATACTGGAGTCAGAAAAATGTGGCCTTCTCTTGGTGGGTAATGGAGGGGTTTGTTGAATTGTTAGCCTGCATAGGGTATTTCAGTTGTGTTAAGCTAACACATTTGAAGCTACAGTATGTTGTAGTTTAGGAGGGAGCCTGGGTGATGTGACCAGCTAACACCGCTTCAAACACAAATAGCCTACATTTTAATGGGGTTTTGCAATTGTGACGTTAATGCTATTGGAAAAAACATTTTTGCCCATCAAAACGTATCTTCATGGGGAGGGAATGGTCTTGAATAAGCAGTCTGGAATGTATAAGGAAGCCCATTATGTTGATCCCAGCTTTAAAGCCTGAAGTCAATAGTTTCATGAGTAGGGTGGGTTGAAATAATTCCCTATGCCACCCCAGGGTATCAAGCTGGCTTCTTGTAGTTCTGTTCCATTCCTTGCCTCAGAACTGGGAGGAGAAAAGCAGGCTGGAAAATGTAATCCTTTGAAGAACCATAATAGTTTTAGCATACAGGGAAATAGGGGTCAATACAGATGGCACTCTTGTCTCCTCCCAGGTCATCTGAAAGTTGCACCTGTGAGTCTCCAGAACATTGTTAGCAAGTAAACCCCCTTTCTTTGTTAGGTGCAGTTTATTTACTTTAGAAAGATGTTGAGACAGATACCTCTGACGAAGGTCTGAGAATACGCTGTTTTCAATAAACTGAAATAAAGCCTCTAGGGAAGGGGAAATTTTGGTTTTGTTTACAGTAAGTCCCATGCATGTCTTCTATTTGTCTGGCCTGCCACAGTGCTCTGATTTTTTTTTAAAAAAGCACTTATAACTTCAAGTAACTCTCTCATGAATATAAAGCCTTTTCAAGTCGAGTTCCTAAGTATTTCCACAGCAAACTCTCTGACAGATACCATTTAAAAAGACTTGAAATTCCTGTTGGTCCCATCCCAGAGTAATACTTGGGATCTGGCTTGAGTACTTTGGGATCTGACTTGAAACTGTCTATTACATGTGACAAAATCATCAAGCTCTTTTGTTCTATCTTCAGCTACTAGTTTAGAGTTATGAACTAACAAATGGATGCTCGTGAATGCATTCTAGTACTTTAAATAGAGACTTCAAAGCCTAATAAATTGTACTGATCTTTTTATTTGCTAAATGATTCTTCAGATCAGCATCCCATTGTATTCTGTGGAATGAGGCATGCGGGGCCTCAATAAATGTTTTATTTCAACTATGTCTGGTTCGTGTATAATTATGTCTGGTTCTTATATATTATTCCATTTGAGAATTTCACAATGTAAGCTGTTTTTAGTAATTAAACTTGCTTTGTCAAAGTAATTTTGTTTTGTTTTCAGAATTTTAAGCATTTTCCATTAATCTTGTCCACCTCTTATATGTTAACTTTAAAAGATTGAATTGCATTCAGATAATAAACTGGAGTAAGTGCATTCTGTTGACTTTTTTTCCCCCCTTTTCTCCAACAGGAACGGGCAATACAGTGGTAATTATGGTTGGATATCCAAAAGGGATAGAAATTTTGGAACCAGTACGCAGAGGGATTCCAGTAAAAATGACTATTGGTGTTGGCACAAGACATGTGCAAGAATATATCAGTGGACAGTCAGTTGTGTTTGTAGCCATCGCTTTTATCACCATGATGATTATATCACTAGCCTGGCTTATATTTTACTATATACAACGTTTTCTATATACTGGGTCACAATTTGGAAGCCAGGTAATTGCAGATGGTGATAATGATTTTAAAATAACCTTATTAAAAGTTTTTAAAGTTTGTTTTCTCTCCCCTGCACGTCTCCTGTAAAATTCTTTGTCTGGATCTGTTACTAATTTTATTGAAATGTTGTTTAGCGCCATATTTTCTTGTCTGACAGACCATGGATATTGCTTAAAATTAATACTTTTTTTAAATGAATACACTTATAAGCAGCATGTTAATTGGCATCTCAAGCCTATTTAGCTTTAATAACTAGATTTTTATCTGAAATATCTGCCTCCTACCAGATCAGTGTTTAATTTAGAATTGGGGAACAATTTCTGTGAAACTTGGTACAGAGCAATGTTTGATGACTAGTGCTTGCTGGGTGAGATGTATTAATTCTCTTTTTTTTTTCCTCCCAATTAAAACTGTAACTTTGGAAAAGGAGGAGGAAGCAATTCCCTATCTTCAGCTAGAGAGCTCTGTTGTGTAAAGTTTAATGGAGAGAGTCAATGGGCCAGCCACTAATGCTCTTAAATTAACCCAGTAGTATCCTATAAATCTAAAGTGTTGTATTGTAAAGCTTTACAAAAGCTGACCCTGAAGCTGGCATTGTAATTGTAGTTCAGCCCCAATCCTCTGGTGGGCCACGACCTGGAAATTGATTGCTGGGGGAATGCCCAGTGAGTTGCAGCAAATTTCCTGGGCCAGTAGGACCCAGTAAAAGCTGGAGGTGTGGGGGGAGGGAGAGGATCAGTTCATTCCCCCTCAGTTGCTGCTGCAGATACTTCCTTTGCCTCTTTACAGTCCCTCTGCTTTTCAAGAGCAGTTCATCTGTGCTCACTGCTCCAGGGGGAGATTTGGCCCCAGGGTGAGCACAAAGGGCTGTGCAGTCAACTTTACATCTCTTTAGGAAGTGCTGTTCCAAACTTCTGGAGCTGATTACTGGGGAAAGAGTAGGTGCTCAGCAGCCCCATCGGTGTACCTCACTTTTTTTTTTATTTTATTTTTTTTATTGTGAGACCCATGAAATGGATGGGAAATCAACTTGTGGGGGGAAAAAATCCAGTCTTCGGGATGTGGGACAACTTCAGCCATTTTGTGGGCTGCAGGAAAAAAAAGGTTAATCATTAGTCTAGTGGACTGCATATGGGGATGAGAGTCGGGAGCTACCCAGTTCAAAATCTGCCTTTGCTACTGACTTACATGGCCTGGAGGGGGGGCCATCAATCATTAACCTGCTTTCCCAGTCAGTAAAATGAATACAGTAGCTCATAAGGTATTATAAAAAGCAGAGATTTTTGTACAATGCATTGAAAATTAAGCCCTGTGTAAGGATTAGGTGTTAGCAATAAAAATTTTTCCTGGAACTTCATATTTCCAGTCCAAATTAAATCTGGTGGTGGTGTGGGAAATACTTTCATATCAGTATGTGCAAATTGCTAATAGTTGACAAATCCTGTGCTTAACCTGTTTCATAAAGCTAGAACATAATAGTTGGATAGATTATGGAAAGATATTTTTAAACATATGTAATGAGGTGCTCCAAGGTGATGAATATATGTCTAAGAATGTGATCCTACAAACTTTACTTATGGATTCAGAGTAGCAGCCGTGTTAGTCTGTATTTGCAAAAAGAAAAGGAGGACTTGTGGCACCTTAGAGACTAACAAATTTATTTGAGCATAAGCTTTCGTGAACTACAGCTCACTGCTTTCTTTTTACTTTACGTAGTCTTCAGTCATACAAGTTGTCCTATCCTCTCAAGTAGGACTACTTGTTTAAGGGTTATAGGATCAGGCTCTAAAACTGAGAAGAGACTATTACAGGCTGTCTTTTGGAAACCCTAATTTGATTGGTAGAGTTTAAAAAAAAAAAAAAAAAAAGAGAACCTTTGCAGTTGGAAGCACTGTTACTATTCAGTGGCAAAATCTGATAAAATTTATTAGAAAAAGTATATAAAAAGTTATATTGACTTCATTGTTTAAAATTAATATTGTGCAAAAAGTAGATTGTGTAAATGGTGAATATTAAGTTCAATGGGTTTTTTTGGGGGGGGGGGGGCAGGGGAGGCGGGGAAGAAGACACATGTGAAGTGGTGTTGGTATCTTATGCCCTGATGGTGGATTTGGGTCCATGTGGAACTCCACTGGATTTCTGAATAGGCATGAAGCTTCACTGGCATGGATCCAAATACAGGATTTAGATCACCCTTAAGAATTTTTTACTTTAATGAACATTTAACTAAACAGTGTCCTCTTAAATTGAAGTCCTCTCCGCATGCCATTCACATTACAATAAGGGGCATATGTTTGCATTTGCAGTGGAAAAGAAAATTTGAGACCCAGACTGAGCAGAATAACATTTTTCTGTAATCTATAATCCGTATGGTAACACCCATTGTTTCATGTTCTCTGTGTATATAAATCTCCCCACTGTATTTTCCACTGAATGCATCTGATGAAGTGATCTGTAGCTCACGAAAGCTTATGCTCAAATAAATTTGTTAGTCTCTAAGGTGCCACAAGTCCTCCTGTTCTTTTTGCGGATACAGACTAACACGGCTGCTACCCTGAAACCTGTCATCTGGAAAAAGTATCTTTATTTTAATCCTAGTTCTATATCAAGAGGGGCTATTTAAGGTGTGACTGCTCCTCCCTCCCCATGTCCTCCTCTTACACGTAGTTGTAACTTTACAGGGAGTATGTAGCAGGTTAAATTGATTTGGAGAATTATGCAATTGATATGATTTTTTTTAAACATCTTCTCAGGTTAAATGAAATACATTCTCTGATCATTGTCTGTGGCAAGATAACAAGGAAGATACCCCGCTGTGTCTTGACATTCCTTTTTAACTACCCATTATGCACTACCAGTATATTTGGTCATTGGATTAACTGTGGTCCTGTTATGTCTCCCCTTCTTCCTCTCTACACTGGTTGCCTATAAAGTGATGAATTGATTGTTTGTCCTTGTCCCCACATGTATCTGCACTCTGACAATACCCAGTTCTTATGCATCTCATCACTGTGTGTATTTGCTGTAGTGCCCCATACAGTGTGGAACTCACTCCTCCTTAATGTGCATTGGTGGGTGTAAGGCTTTATAAACCTACTACAGTGACAAAAGGTGGGAATTTCCTCAATGTATTTGAAGGCTTTGTAGACTATACAGAACACGCTAGTATTGAAGGTTTTTCATAATTTAGTTAAAAGTGAAAGAGTACCAAACTGAACTTGTGTAACATTATTTTAAACATTCTCTTACCACTTTAAGGGCCACAGAAAAGAAACCAAGAAAGTGATCAACCAGCTTCAGTTGCATACTGTGAAGCATGGAGACAAGGTAATTTAGTAACTTTAAATTGTTTTGTTTGGTCAGAATGGTCTTTGCAAGCTGTCTTCATTTTATTTATGGTTTTAAAAATAAAAATGACTAACTCCTGTTGGGCTGTCTATAAATTAGTGCATGACTGTCTCCTCTTGTTTGTTGTTAACCTGTATTTCTCTGTCTAGAAGCATGAAGGCTGGTATTTAACATCTAACAAAGATATATTTACCAGCATAGGATCTTGGCTACTGCCAGATATCAGCATTACAGTTGAATTGTGCAATATTTCCCATGATCTGTTGATTACACAATTCCATATATTACAAATCTTAGTCTTGGTACTGTTTTTCTTTTTATGATTCTAGAATAGGAAGAAATACATACAAATTGTGATTAATCCTTTAAAGAATGTCTCATTCCCAAAGATTTTTACATATTTCTAATCATTACTTCATGGACAAAGAAATAGCTTATTTAAAATGTATATATTAACAAAGCTTGACAGGTCTTCACTTCTGGACTTTCTCTACATCCCATGTGGGCTTACTTTGTGAGGCTATAGGTAGATTTGCAAAGACCGGTTAAATTTAATATAACTTACTGGAGCAGGTGTACTTCTGTGAAATGAGTTTATCCAGAAGTAGTATCTTACATTGTCTGGACAGATGTATATTTTGTTTTCCTTTGGTCCAGTCATCACAATCACAACAGTTTCCCTTCTCTTCTTTATTATTAAGGCTGATTCCCCACTCTGGCACTTCAAGTGCAGAAGGTGGGGGCCCGCAAGGATTTTTAAAAATTAATACTTGCCGCTCCAGGCTTTTATTAAACTCCCAAGGATACAGCTTTTTTCTGATCTTGGCTTGGTAAACGCTGCCACCATCCAAATGCAAAACCCCTTTTTGGAACCTAGGAAGGCGCACTTAGGACTTCCTTCCTGTGAGGTACCCTCAAGCCCTTTCACCCACTCTTCCGGGGAAGAGCTGAGAGAGAAAACAAAGAAAATTAGCTGTTGCTATCAGCTAATTAAACATATGCACAAACCTCTTAGGACACCAAAAATCCAATCCTGTTCTTTTATAAAGAAAAAAAAAGTAAATTTTATTAAAAACAAAAAAGAAAATACATCTGGAACTTAGGCTTTTGCTAGATTTAAATGAGCAATTGCAAAAATTAAGCCCCCAAACTAGCTTTCTTGGGGTTCAGATTAAAGGTTGCAAGCAGACAAAAGCATCTGGGGTTAGCACAGAGGAGTTCACTAGCCATAAGAAGTAAACAGAAATAAAGCTAATCACGTCTTTCTAAACATTTCTGATCTACTTACACATTTGGGGGTTCCAAATAAGTAGCTCTAGGTATGATCTGATGATCATGCCTGGGTTAAAGCTTCTCATAGGGTAACTGCTCCCTGTTCCCCTCTTTCCTGGAGAACCACAACAGAGAGAAAGGGGAAGTTTTTTCCCCATTTTAAAAATTTCTAGCCTTCCCATTGGCTCTTTTGGTCAGGTGCCCACTCCCTTTCCTTTACCTGGGGGACTTTATTAACCCTTTACAGATAAAGCAAGCAGAGAACAGCCACCAAGAGGGACTCCACAGCCAACTAGTTGGCTGGGAGCCCACAAAAGGGAGCTCTTTCTCTCTCCCGCCCCCCCCCCCCTTCATCCATCACAATTGTAACAAATAATATAGGACTTTTTGTGTTTAAAGTAGTATAGCAACATTCAAAGTTGAAGCACTTTAAAAACACGTCAGCCTTAAGCATGTTTACAGTTGTGTGGATCTTTTCTGAGCAGTTTGGAGGATTATTGTGAAATGGACACTTATGTAGCACATAATCAAATATGCCATGGTTGGCATCTGCCCCTGCATTCAGTGAAAAATATCTGCAGTAGTAAATGTATTTTATCAATTTAACTTTAAACGTACAGACTAGCAACTAATACAGAAATGTTACAAGTAACTTTTTATTTAAAATGACTGTTACATACAGTGTGTAAAATAGAAATTATGGGCCTGATCGTCCAATCTTACTCACATTACTGCAAATGCTTACAAGAGTTGGTAATGGACACCCATATTTTTTAGTAACCTGCAGATATGAAAGACTTGCATTGTATTTTTATGCTAGGACCCAATTTGGATATCCTTCATATTTGTTTTTGTATACAACTCAGTTAAAATTGATTACATGGTATACAAAATATCTTCATACTTAAGTTTTCCTTCACATTTATATTGCAACTGTAACTCCAAAAGGGGCAGAACATGGAGGACTCTCCCAAAAAGCGTTAATGGCATGAGTAATTGCACACTGTACTCTGACTACAGTGTGGTGGTTCTCAACCTACAGCCCAGTCAGCACACAACTGTGTCCATGTGACATCTTCAGGCCCATGAGCATTCAGTATACTCTTTTCTTAGGATTGAATGAGCGAGAGGTTAGAGAGAGAGGTTTTAAGAATCTTGTTAAGCTGCTTCATTTGGAGTATGAGGGCAGATTCTTTCCTCTCCAGTCCTTCTTAGATTTCCTGTGCAAGCCTGTTTACCAGGGCACTGTGGGAGGAGAAGGCTGAAGAAGCAGGATGACGTACCATTCAACTCTATAAGAGTATGTTGAATGCTCATTAGCTCTTGAGACTGTAGATTGGGAGTTAAATGAGTTGTCTGTTGCCATATCTTTCATACTTACCATGTGAAATATCATACATCTGGAGATGGTTACCTTTATTATAATTTTTAGCTTACTAAAATGCTTGATTGCACCCCATTAAAAACACCAGTGTTCAGAGAAGTAAGTCACCCAAAAAGTGCTTGGATTAACATGTGATATGTCTAGGTTTAGCCACGATCAGTTACTTTGATTATATCAAAGGACCTTTTGGTAGAGTATTTCTCCACCTTTTGGTAGAGTATTTCTAATTGAATTAAATAAGAGAACTGCTTCTTATTTATGACATTTTAAAGCTTTCTGTTCAAATGGTTATACTGTATGACTCAATGCTTGTTATATTCATGACCAGGACATTAAAAAGATCTACCTGTACATTTAAATGTGTTTTCTGTAGGGTTTAGATGTTGATGCAGAAAATTGTGCTGTGTGCATTGAAAACTACAAACCGAAAGATATTGTCCGAATTCTGCCATGCAAGTAAGTTTGATTGCCTTTTAAAATCTATTTTTACCATACTTTCCATAAGAAATATTTAATGAGGTTCCTAGAAACCTAAACCATTTCTGGAGTTTTGGGGTCATGAAGCTATACAATGCACTGAAGTTGTGCTATCTGTTTGTCCAGTAACATGTGCAGGGCATGAGGAGATGGTATTTCATAAATGTGGTGGGGAGTTCAGCCTCTCAAATGTTATAAACTTGTTAATTAAAATATTACCTTATGTATGACGTATATATGTGACTATTACTAGTTCTGTGGGAACATTTTTTGTTGTGAGAAACATTTCTCTTTAGTTAAAGAAAATTAGATCTATAATTAGAAATATGACAGACATGATCTTGAAAAATTCTCAGTAAAAAAGAGAATTTGTAAACTAATGTTTCCACTTTTGGGGTTTTAGTGTGTTTGAAATATAAAAATATTGATTCCTTATTTGTATTAATGTTTTGATCAGTCCTGAAATGGTCATTTCTCTAAAAATGTCTGTAATCAGATGTCTTGGTTATTTTACCAATCAAGGGCTACTTGCTCTTCATGGTCAAGTATTGTACTTTAGATCTCATCTTTAACTGTTCTTATTAAACTTTGTGTGTAGTTGTTGCTATGTATTACCAAATATTTGAGTAGTTATATTATTATTCGAGTGCTTGTTCATGTCCATTCCAATCAGGTGTGTGCGTGCGCTCCAGCCAGAAGATTTTTTCCTTAGCAGTGTCCATAGAGTTGGCCTGGGCTCCCCTTAGAGTTACGCCTTCATGGTTCCACGTAGAGCACCCTGCTAACCTCCCACCCCTTCAGTTCCTTCTTACTGGCAGTGACCGCTAGCTGGAATATTTCTTGCTCTTGCTTGCAAGCGCTTTGGCAGTGTCCTCTTTAGTTGTACAATAGTGTAAACAGGGAGTTAGAAATAGTTATTTCTTGTAGTAGTAGTAGTAGTAGACTTTTTTTGGGGGGGGTTCCCCCCAACGAAGTCTTCCCCAACTCTGGGGGTATACCCAGGTCCCCAGGGTTCAAACTTTGTGAGGACTGTGGCAAGTTTATGCCCAAGAGTGACCCACACTCTTCTTGTCTACGGTGCCTCGGGGAGAGCCACCAAAAGGACAAGTGCAGGATCTGCAAGGGTTTTCGACCTAGGACCCTTAAAGACCAGGAGCAGAGACTTAAGATCCTGCTGATGGAAGCAGCACTCTGGCCACATTCCAACCCCGGGTCTGCAGAGCCCGCGCCAAGTACTTCGTCGGTCCGCAGTGCTCTGGCACCAATGGTGCGTGAGCCAGTGCCAAACAATGACCCTAAAGCCTCACGGCACGGCCATGACTCCGCCCATAAACAGCCATCTTTGGTGCAGCACCGCTCTGTCTCCGGTGCCACAAAAGAAGAGAAGGCCAGAGAGGGGTTGGTCTCCCCCTGTAAAGTCCAAGGGACCTGTGGCATCGACGAGCACTTTGAGCCAGGCTACCTTGTCCCTCCAACCCTTTAAGGTTTCACTGACTCCTACCGCAGCTGGGGTTTACTTGAGTCCAAACCCCCCACGGTTCCCGGACTTTCAAGGTGACCACCTCCAGCTTCCCTCTACGCCAGAAGCATTTGAGGTGGCTCAGGACCTTATGCGCCTCACGGTGCTGTCCCCCCCCGCAGAGGAGAGACAAGTTGCTGGTGACTGCATGGTCCCACTTTCAGTCGAGGGGCAAACCAGCGCTGATGGCGCGCCAATCCCCATCTATGGCGCATCTCTCCCAGGCACAGCCCACACATGCAGGGGAGCCGCACTGATCCCCGGCCTCTCGGCACCGCTCTCCGGCAGCCCAGGGCACCACTCTTCCTTGGTCATCCTACTCAGAGACCTCGGAGTCAGAGGTGGACTCCTATTGCTCCGAGAGGACCAGGAGGTCCAGATCCTGCTGCGACCACCAGCCCTACCCAGCACCGTGGCCTCCGTAGGGGCAGCCTTAGTCACAGTGGCCCTTTTGGACACCCTGGGCATATCACCAGGTGCAGGGTCCACGGTCCAGGTCGGCGTTGGTGTCCTCAGTGTCCTTCGCGCCCTCCTCCACCCCATCCCACCGCCGACAGAAGCGCCAGCACTGCTACAGCTCTGGCACCAACCCTTCCATCAGCGGCACCACCGACGGCTTCGACTTTGACTCCATCGGCATTGACGAGATCCGCACCGCCGGAACCAGTAGCTTCAGCACCTACCTTGGCACCAATATTTCCGTCTCTGGCGGGCCGGGCACCGCAGACTTGAATACTGCATGCCGCGAGACCCATGGGGCACCGAAGGCAGTGAGCAAGGTCCACTGCCAGGTCTCTCCTCATCCTCACCAGATGAAGCGGTTGCGGGGATGTTGACGGCCCCAGCTCTGGAGGATAACAGAGCACTCCAGCAGTTCTTATGCTGTGCTGCCCAGCACCTGGGCATACAGGCGGAGGAGGTGGTGAAGGAATCGGACCCGGTTGTTGACATACTTGCACCCTCTGGTCCCTCACAGATCGCCTTACCTTTATTAAGATGGTAGTTGAGACTACCAAAATCCCATGACAGACCTCTGCTTTCTTGGCCCCTACGGCCAAGAGAAATGAAAGGCAGTACTTTGTTCCTTTTAAGGGATATGAACATTTATATACGTAACCGCCCCCCCAAAGCACTGGTGGTTCATGCGGCCAATCAGCAGGAGCGCCAGAGCTTCCAGGGCCCCTCCCCTAAAAATAGGGAGGGAAAAAGACTCAACCTTTTCGGCAGGAAGGCCTATTCTACAGGGGGACTACAGTTCCGCATCGCAAACCAACAGGCCATCGTGAGTGGATACACACAAACCTGCGCTGTGATGGCCAAGTTAGTGGAGCTCCTGCCGTAGGACTCTCGCGCTGAGTTCTCTGCATTAGTGGAGGGGGGAAGGCTGGTCTCCGGAGCGTCCCTACAAGTGGCATTGTACGTGAGGCTGCATCTGCTGCATCCAGTGGCTACGGGGGTTGTAATGAGAAGGGGCTCCTGGTTGCAGGTCTTTGGTCTGCCTCATGAAGTCCAGCAAACAATCCAGGACCACTCCTTTGAGGGTTCGGCCCCCTTTTTCAACAAAATGGATAAGACTCCATAGTCTGAAGGGCCACACTAAGATCTTTGGGGCTCCTTTACCCAGCATAGGCATTTCCAGCCACAGCCTCCTTCCAAGTTCTACCAACCCCACAACCGCCAGGATGCTCCTCGTAGGAGGAATAGGAGTGGTAGGAGGAGGCAGCACCCCTTCTTGGGGCAGAGCTCAGGCCAGCTCAAGCCTCCTCCCGGTCCCAGACCCCCCCTTTTGAAGGTGCAGTTAAGGATGGCACACCAGTACCACAACTGGATCCATCCCCTCTTACCTTTTCATCCTGTCTATCCCCTTTCTACTGTGCTTGGTTCAGTATCACCTCAGACCACTGTGTGCACCTCACGGTAGAGAGGGGATATTCCGCCCTCCCGCCCTTCCACCCCCTGTCCCCGTCCCTCTTCAGGGACCCCTCTCACGAGCAACTTCTAATACAGGAAATGCACTCCCTCCTCTCAGTAGGGACAGTGGAAGAGGTTCCTCAGGAACAAAGGGGCAAGGGCTTCTACTCCCAGTATTTCCTAATACCGAAAGCCAAGGGTGGCCACAGACCCATCCTGGACCTGTGGGAGCGCAACAAGTTTGTCAAGAAACTCAGGTTCCGCATTGTCTCCTTGACTTCCATTATCCCCTCATTGGCTCCAGGAGACTGGTACGCTGCCCTTGACTTGAAGGATGCATATTTTCACATAGCAGTAATTCCACCTCACAGACAATACCTCGGGTTTGTGGTGAACAACAGGCACTATCAGTTTACTTCCTTTTGGCCTGTCAGCAGCACCTCAAGTTTTCACCAAGTGCATGGCAGTCATCACAGCATTCCTACGCAAGCAGCAGATGCAGGTTTTCCCATACCTTGACAACCAGCTCATCAAGGGCCACTCCAGATCTCAAGTGGAGGAGCAGGTCAGCTTCATAAGAAGGACCTTCATCGAACTAGGTCTCCTTCTCAATGAGGCCAAATCCGCATAGTGCTAGACTCGACCAAAGCCAGGGCATACCTCCTAGAAGCCAGATTTCGGTCTCTGGGCGACATCATAAAGGCTTCAGACAATTCCCCATGACCATAGAAGGGAGCTGCCTGAAACTGCTGGGGCATAGGGCTGCTTGTACATACTTAGTACAGCATGCCAGACACAGACTTCGCCTGCTCCAGTCATGGCTAGCGTTGGTTATTGACCGGCTCGAGACGCTTTGGACAGCATTGTAACCCTACCTCGCCCAATATTAGACTCCCTCTGTGTTGGCTTGAAAACAGGTAGTTTGTGCAGGAGTTCCCTTTGCCAGCCCCCAGCCATCCCTCTCATTAGTGACAGATGCCTTGGATCTGGAATGGGGGACACATTTGGGAGACCTCAGGACCCAAGGTCTCTGGTCTCAGGCGGACCTAGCTCAGCATATCAATGTCAGAGAACTGAAAGCAGTGCGCCTAATGTGCCAAGTTTTCAGAGCCCACATATCAGGCAGATGTGTATCAGTCCTTACGGACAACACCACGGCGATGTTTTATATCAACAAACAGGGTGCACTCTCCTCTCCCCTGTGCCAGGAAGCCCTCGTGCTGTGGGACTTCTATGTAGAGCACTCTATACGCTGCAGGCATCCTACCTCCCTGGGATCCAGAACGAGCTGGCGAACAGTCTCAGCCAACTTTTTTCATGGCCACGAGTGGTCCCTCCGGCCTGACGTAGTGAGCTCAATTTTCCATCACTAGGGCTTCCCCAAATAGACTTCCTGTTGCTCTGCGTGGCAAACAGGTATCAGCTATTTTGCTCCTGAATCACAGCCCAGGTTCTGTTGCGGATGCCTGCCTTCCTTCCATGGGGAGGCCGTCTCCTTTACGCGTTCCCAACCAGTTCTGTTAGTCCACAAGGTGCTCCTCAAGATCCACAGGGACCAAGCCCTAGTGATATTGATAGCTCTGGCCTGGGCATGCCAGCACTGGTTCACATTCCTCCTGGAAATGTCCATGGTGACTCTGGTCACCCTACCATTTGTCCTGGACCTAATCACGCAGGGTCACGGCTGCCTCCGGCACCCAAACCTCAAGTCGCTCCACCTCACAGCATGGATGTTCCATGGCTAAAGGCCGTGGAGCTGTCCTGTTCTGATCAAGTCAGATAAGTAGAAAGCCCTCCACAAGGGTAACGTACCTTGCTAAGTGGAAGAGGTTCTCTGTCTGGTCAGAGGAGAACCATCAGTCACTGACACTCGCCTCTGTGCCATTTGTACTGGACTACCTCCTCCATCTTAAGCAACAGGCTCTGTCTGTCGTCAAGAAGGGTCCACTTGGCTGCCATCTCTGCCTTCCATGCGGGCACAGACAGCCACTCAGTCTTCGCGAACTCTATGGTCAGCAGTTTCCTTAAAGGTCTCGATAGACTCTACCTGCAAACACAACAGCCCAGCCTATCCCATCTTGGGACCTTAATATGGTCCTTTACAGACTTATGGGTCCACCATTTGAGCCACTGGCGACGTGTTCCTTGCTTTACCTCTCATACAAGGTGGCATTTCTGGTGGCGATAACCTCAGCTAGGAGAGTGTCGGAGCTCAGTGTCCTTACGTCAGAGCCCCCTTACAGTGTTCCATAAGGACAAGGGTCAGCTCAGGTCTCACTGGGCTTTTCTCCCTAAGGTTGTCTCCCAGTTTCACATCAACCAGAACATCTTCCTCCCAGTGTTCTATCCTAAGCCACATTCCTGCAGCAGGGAACAGAGCCTTCACTCATTGGATGTCCACAGAGCACTGGCCTTCTACATAGAGAGAACTAAGCCATTCCAAAAGTCCGTCTAGTTATTCGTAGAGGTGGCAGACAGGATGAAAGGCCTCCCCATCTCATCACAGCGCATCTCATCATGGATCACGTCATGCATTTGGGAGTGTTGCGACTTGGCGAAGGTGCCCGCTCCGCCGATCACTGCACGTTCCACCAGAGTTCAGGCCTCCTCAGCAGCATTCCTGGCACAGGTCGCCACACAGGAACTCTGCAGACCAGCAGCGCGGTCCTCAATACACACTATGCGATCACACAACAGGCCAGAGACGATGCAGTCTTCGGATGAGCCATGCTCCAGTCAGTAGATGACTCCAACCCCACCTCCTGAACTTTGGCTTGTGAGTCACCTAATTGGAATGGACACGAACAAGCACTGTGTAACTGTTTTTTCTTCTTCTCGTAACTGTTGTTCTTCAAGATGTTGCTCATGTCCATTCCAATACTCACCCTCCTACCCTTCTGTCAGAGCAGCTGGCGAGAAGGAACTGAAGGGGTTGGCAGGGTGCTATACTGAAGATGTGACTCCAGGGGGCACCCAGGCAGACCCTATAGACACTGCTAAGGGAAAAATCTTCTGGCTGTTGGGTACGCACACACCTGATTGGAATGGACGTGAACAACAGTTACGAGAAGGTGAGTAACCGTTTTTTCTGTATTGTCTGGCTAATACTGTTTTTTTATATATAGTAATCTTTAAATCTGACTGACTCTCCTTTTTAAAGAATCAGTCCAGACTCCTAAGTGATTAAAGAGAAGCACTATCAATATATTCTGTCAGTATACTTGTCCATTGCCTTCCAACTTTGACAGATAGGTTAATATATTGAATGACTACTAAGATTAAAAAGGTTCACCCATGAATGTATCTAATAACCTCAAGATGGATATACTAGAAAATTAATAGGCTTTCTGAAAGAATAAATCATAGTTTAAAAAAATTAAAACCAAGTGTACTTTGTTTTTTGTCAGGCATATCTTTCATAGGACCTGCATTGACCCCTGGCTGTTGGACCACAGAACTTGTCCAATGTGCAAACTAGATGTCATCAAAGCTCTGGGATACTGGGTGAGTTACATATTTATTGAGTTAAAACTGCACTGCAGACGTTCAAAACAGGAAGCAAGACTGCACATCAACCTGTTTAAAAATTCAGAGCAGTTGTTTCTCCAGATTATCTCCTCTGTGTGTGTATATATAGATACCACAGTGATGGCTGTAGTACAAGAACCCAAACAAGAGTAATCTGTAATGATTTATAATACTCATCCTTAATATTACACTTGACAAAGTGCTAATTAACTATCTTGTAATACCTTTCTGAGGTAGGAAAAGTTTCATTCTTTGAGTGTTTGTATATGTCCTTTATGCTGGGGGGCGGGATGCACCAGTGCCGGAGAGTTTTCCCTGGAGGTACCCACAAGGATAGCCCTGTCTACACCTGAGCGCTGTGAGGGTATAAAGGGTGGAGCCACCCCTACCCTTCGGTTCCTTCTTACTGTCAGTGTTTTGTGTGCCCTGTGAACAAAATATCTTCAGTGCTTTGTTTTGATCTAATGGTACTTTTTTCTTTATCCCATGATGTTTAATTTTCCATTTTATTTTATTTTATTTTATTTCAAATTTAGTTCTTAGTTGCATTGCAGTGTTATGCTGTCAAAGCAGTAATGCCTCCTGAAAAGTTGACAGGACACATGACCAGAGCACATTTGATCTCCACAGCCTTTGTAGCACATGCCGATTACCAACATTTATAGGGTGGCAACATGGCCTTCGCTTCATACGTTCCCCAAGCATTGTGCACTATCAGCTGCTTCAAGGGAGGATGCAAATGTGGGAAAAGTGGTCATATAGTTCCCCCTTCTGATGAGACTGAGCCCCACTGCCTGGGATAACAGGTTCGGAATTACCTACAGTGTAATGGACATATCCAAGCACTTACAGTTCAAAAAAAGAAATTATTTTTTCTTCATTTTGAGATGTTGCATTTGTCCATTACACGGCCCACCACCTGCTTCCCCAGTACATCGGAGTCTGCCATCAGCTTCCATTGTGAAGGAACTGAAAGTGACAGGGTGGCTTCACTCTTGTAGCCTCACTTCAGATCATAAAGAGTTTTGATGTGGGCAGTGCCACCCCATAGGTACTTCTAGGGAAAACTCAGACCTGGGTGCATGGGACGCCAGACACCAGCAGTGTAACAGACATATGCAACACATCTTGAACAACAGTTACCGAAAGGTAAGTAACTGCTTTTATCCCCATTTTACAGAGGGGGGAGGAAACTGAGGAAGAGAAGTGAAGTGACTTGCCTACAGCTGCACAGTTGTAGAAACCAGTTTCATGCTTCAGCTTACAGGGACCTCAAGGGCCCTTTTGCTTTTTGAGTCCTTGAAATTTTTCAAGTAGCCGGACAAATTAGTTAACTGTGTCTGTATGCTCCCAGATATGCTGAGTAAGCATTTCGTCTCTATAACTGAATAAGTGTTCACTAAAACCTTCCTGAAAAACTTTAGCAGTAGTTGGCTTAACTAGTAGAAATGATGTGCTTTCATTTCTTTCTGACAGGGCCAGCAAAGAGATGAAGATACATGTGGTATCCTCTAGAGATCTCAGTACATAGGGGCACTTACCATCAGAATAAAGTGGTTTGTTTTAGAATGGTGTCTGGGATCTTCCTTTCATAAAATGCCTGCATTTTTCTGACTAGCTTTTCTTATGAACAAAAGAATACTGTTTGGAATGGTTGGAGACTTTACAATATACTTATATAAGGCCTGTGACTTCATCTGATGCACTACTTATGTCTTGTCAGAGTTCTAAGAAAAGCAGTAGAACCCTAGATCTGCTTGTCTACATGATTTCATTATGCAAAATGAGGCAATGGTTGTACCATATGGCCTGAAGATTCCATTGTTGCGGAGACTGGTCTGGAAGCTACATTAGGTTATTAGAGTCTTGTTTTTATATCATCCATATAGTTGAAGCCCATAATTCTACTTAATGACAGAAATTAGCAAAAAAATAATGGGTTTTTGTGATTATTAGCGTATCTGAGTTCAGATTTTTTGGGATGGACGTTGATACTCTACCCATGACCAGCCCAACATATAATTTCTCTCCTATTGATCAGACATGTCTCTTCTTTGCTTGACAAAGGTGAATGTAGGAAACGCGTCAGTTGCAAACCCCGGTTCATTAAGGTATTCATAATGGATAGCTAGTTACACATCACAAGTTCAAACCCCACTCAAGTTGATAATATGGAAAGTTACAATCTGACTCTAAATGGTTGCCTATGTGGTGATCAGTCCATTTTAAGTAGATGAGCATTTCTCATTACAGAAATCACCATTTCCATGTGTTGTATCTTCTGCAGAGATTGAATTAACTAGAGAGAACTGAACTTCTCATAAATCTAAAAACTTGATACTTCTAGAATAGCTTGGAGGAACTTTAACTTCCTTTGCCTGTTGTTGTGTGCCTGTTTTGTAAATGAAGGACTTTGGTCCCCAAGGTGGTTGTTCCAGCCCTAAATTCACTTGATAAAAAGGAACCCCAATTGACAAGTTAAAAATCTTTCTGATGTAGTAGAGTCTTGCTAACTTACACTATTGACTGAGTCACCCATTATGAATTACTGATTTTGGAAACTAGCGGTACACAAATATTGGGGGGGCCCAAACAACTGTCAATGTGTTTTGTTCACTTACATTGAAAAATGTAGCTTTAGTTTTTAATTTGATACTTGGAAAGTTAAGAAATACCAGAATTAAGGGGACTCGTGCAACCTTATTTCACCTCCCCCTTGTGTGTGTATTATGTTCCTGAAAAATGTGACTTTAAGCAAAACAGTGGTAAACGAATCCAATTTCCCCATAAGAATTAATGTAAATGGGGGCGGGGGGGGGAGAGGTTCCAGGGAAACTTTTTTACCAGGCAAGACTATATTTGTGTATATACATACACACAGTATAATTTTTTAACAAACAATTTAATACTGTACACAGCAGTGATGATTGTGAAGCTTGGTTGAGGTGGTGAAGTCATAGGGTGGAAAGATCCCAAACACAATTCTAAACACACCACCTTATTCTGAGGTAAGTGCCCCTATGTATTGAGATCTGTAGAGGAGTGGTACAGAGAGAGAGATGATCATTACCCCTTTAAGTATGCTGACCCCACTCTAAGTACATTGCCTTTTTAAGTAGATCAGCAAGTTGAGACAGCAGCTGCTACCAGCAAGCTCCCTCCGTCCTGAGCCCTGTTTTGTGTCCCCCTTGCTCTATGGAGATGGGGTAAGTGGGGGGCCGAGGGAGGGGAATACCCTGAGCACTGTGTAACTTTAAAGGAGCATGTTCTCTACTAGATCAGCAACAAAACAACGTTAACCGGGACAATGTTAAGTGAGGAGTTACTGTATTAGGAAGGGCAAATAGCTTTTCTTCAATGAATTCAATATGTAAAGGTTAATCAGAGGTTTTTTTTGCTTTTGTAGAGTCCTTACAAACTTGTTTTTCTGATGTCTAAATAATTGTTTACTGAATATTTTGTCTACTTCTGAAGGGTGACCCTGAAGAGGCACTTGAAGTTCCAATACCTGAATCAATAAGTGGCAGTGTATCAGTAGGAAGTTTGAGTATTGCTTTACAAGAAGATGATAGAAACGAAGTAAGCGATTTGTCAGCCTCCTCAACTAATGAATCTGTGCTACAGTGTAACAGTTTAAAAGAGGATGCAGGTGAAACCACAGCATTGCTTGGTAAGTACAATGTAATATGTTTAAAATCAATGTGTAATCTATATAATAAAATTCAGGATTGTCAGTCTAAAACCTAGGTTGTCTGAATGAGTGTGAAACTATGGAAACAATTACAAGCATGGCTGAAGCTCTTTTTGTTTAGAATATCACCAGATTCAGTATCAATGAATTTTGCAGTTTAACATCCAATATTTAAGTTCTGAGCCATTTTTCTTTTACAGATTACACCCATGTGACAGCATGGGCTTTCAGTTAGTCAAAGATGTATCTGCCATTCCAAGAGTCCTAGACCATTGTGATATCATTATCCCTCAACCAATCACCACTCTTTCTCTAAAGCTAATCTGTATGCAACAATTTTATTGGTTGTATGAGGGAGGCTGCATAGATAGGGCATTACGTGGCCCCATGGTTAAAGTTTAACCCATACACAGATCAAAACAACTTTCCCAGCATAACACCCTTATTCATCCACCTTCACTCATACTTCCCATAAAACCAGGTCTTCACTAATCATTTGGATAATCCTTTAATTTTATTAATTGGAACTTTAGAATGAAAACTCTTCGTTCTTGAGTTTACTTCAGAACTCGCAATACTGTGGTGTTGAGGTGATGGCTTTAGTGAGTAGTACCATTTTCTGCCACGTGGAAGATTGGGAATCAAATTACTTCAGGCTGAAATCATGCCAGACTTGGAAAATTGAATTTAAAGAATGATCGACCTCCCCCTTGCTCAGCTGCCAGGTGGAGACATGGCCAGGCAGCTCTGTGTGCTGCCTCCGCCCAGAGCGCTGGCTTCGCAGCTCCCATTGGCCAGCAGCTGGGGAGGCAGCACACAGCACTGCCTGGCTCTGCCTCTTCCTAGCGGTTGGGTGAGGGGGGGATGTCGCCACTTCTGGGGAGCCCCCCCATGTAAGTGCCACCCAGAGCCCGCCTCACCCCATTCTGCTCACTCCCACACCCAAACTCTGCTGCTGCTTGGGGAAGGTGGTGTGGAGCCAGGTAGGGAGCCTGCTGATGGCTCCAAACCCAATCCCCCCCGCCGGGCCACTCCCACAGCACCATTGGTGGTTCCGGGCTGCCCACATGCCCCTTCCCTTCTCTCCTCCCCCCCTCTCCCCTGCACTGTTGATAGAAGAGGGCTGACTGCCTGCTAGGAAACAAAGTTGTTTTTAGAAAAGGAGTACTTGTGGCACCTTAGAGACTAACCAATTTATCTGAGCATAAGCTTTCGTGAGCTACAGCTCACTTCATCGGATGCATACTGTGGAAACTGCAGAAGACATTATATATACAGAGACCATGAAACAATACCTCCTCCCACTCCACTCTCCTGCTGGTAATAGCTTATCTAAAGTGATCACTCTCCTTACAATGTGTATGATAATCAAGTTGGGCCATTTCCAGCACAAATCCAGGTTCTCCCCCCCCCCCCCCTTTTTTTTTTTTTTTTTGTTTGTTTTTCCCAAAAACCACACACACAAACTCTCTCTCCCGCTGGTAATAGTTCATCCAAAGTGACCACTCTCCCCACAATGTGCACGATAATCAAGGTGGGCCATTTCCAGCACAAATTCAAGTTTAACCAGAATGTCTGGGGGAGGGGGGTTGGAGGAGGAGGAAAAAACAAGGGGAAATAGGCTACCTTACATAATGAGTTAGCCACTCCCAGTCTCTATTTAAGCCTAAATTAATAGTATCCAATTTGCAAATGAATTCCAATTCAGCAGTTTCTCACTGGAGTCTGGATTTGAAGTTCTTTTGTTTTAAGATAGCGACCTTTATGTCTGTAATTGCGTGACCAGAGAGATTGAAGTGTTCTCCGACTGGTTTATGAATGTTATAATTCTTGACATCTGATTGGTGTCCATTTATTCTTTTACGTAGAGACTGTCCAGTTTGACCAATGTACATGACAGAGGGGCATTGCTGGCACATGATGTCACATTGGTGGATATCACATTGGTGGATGTGCAGGTGAACGAGCCTCTGATAGTGTGGCTGATATTAGGCCCTGTGATGGTGTCCCCTGAACAGATATGTGGGCACAGTTGGCAACGGGCTTTGTTGCAAGGATAGGTTCCTGGGTTAGTGGTTCTGTTGTGTGGTATATGGTTGTTGGTGAGTATTTGCTTCAGGTTGGGGGGCTGTCTGTAGGCAAGGACTGGCCTGTCTCCCAAGATTTGTGAGTGTTGGGTCATCCTTCAGGATAGGTTGTAGATCCTTAATAATGCGTTTGAGGGGTTTTAGTTGGGGGCTGAAGGTGACGGCTAGTGGCGTTCTGTTATTTTCTTTGTTAGGCCTGTCCTGTAGTAGGTGACTTCTGGGAACTCTTCTGGCTCTATCAATCTGTTTCTTCACTTCCACAGGTGGGTATTGTAGTTGTAAGAAAGCTTGACAGAGATCTTGTAGGTGTTTGTCTCTGTCTGAGGGGTTGGAGCAAATGCGGTTGTATCGCAGAGCTTGGCTGTAGACGATGGATCGTGTGGTGTGGTCAGGGTGAAAGCTGGAGGCATGTAGGTAGGAATAGCGGTCAGTAGGTTTCCGGTATAGGGTGATGTTTATGTGCCCATTGTTTATTAGCACTGTAATGTCCAGGAAGTGGATCTCTTGTGTGGACTGGTCCAGGCTGAGGTTGATGGTGGGATGGAATTGTTGAAATCCTGGTGGAATTCCTCAAGGGCTTCTTTTCCATGGGTCCAGATGATGAAGATGTCATCAATATAGCGCAAGTAGAGTAGGGGCATTAGGGGACGAGAGCTGAGGAAGCATTGTTCTAAATCAGCCATAAAAATGTTGGCATACTGTGGGGCCATGCGGGTACCCATAGCAGTGCCGCTGATCTGAAGGTATACATTGTCCCCAAATGTAAAATAGTTATGGGTAAGGACAAAGTCACAAAGTTCAGCCCCCAGGTTAGCCGTGACATTATCGGGGATAGTGTTCCTGACGGTTTGTAGTCCATCTTTGTGTGGAATGTTCGTGTAGAGTGCTTCTACATCCATAGTGGCCAGGATGGTCTTATCAGGAAGATCACCGATGGATTGTAGTTTCCTCAGGAAGTCAGTGGTGTCTCAAAGGTAGCTGGGAGTGCTGGTAGCGTAGGGCCTGAGGAGGGAGTCTACATAGCCAGACAATCCTGCTGTCAGGGTGCCAATGCCTGAGATGATGGGGTGCCCAGGATTTCCACATTTATGGATCTTAGGTAGTAGGTAGAATATCCCAGGTTGGGGTTCCAGGGGTGTGTGTGTGCGGATTTGATCTTGTGCTTTTTCAGGAAGTTTCTTGAGCAAATGCTGTAGTTGCTTTTGGTAACTCTCAGTGGGATCATATGGTAATGGCTTGTAGAAAGTGGTGTCGGAGAGCTGCTGAGGAGCCTCTTGTTCATATTCCGACCTATTCATGATGACAACAGCACCTCCTTTGTCAGCCTTTTTGCTTATGATGTCAGAGTTGTTTCTGAGGCTGTGGATGGCATTGTGTTCTGCACGGCTGAGGTTATGGGGCAAGTGATGCTGCTTTTCCACAATTTCAGCCCGTGCATGTTGGCGGAAGCATTCTATGTAGAAGTCCAGTCTGCTGTTTCGACCTTCAGGAGGAGTCTACCTAGAATCCTTCTTTTTGTAATGTTGGTAGGGAGGCCTCTGTGGATTAGTATGTTGTTCAGAGGTATTTTGGAAATATTCCTTGAGTCGGAGATGTCGAAAATAGGATTCTAGGTCACCACAGAACTGTATCATGTTCGTGGGGGTGAAGGGGCAGAAGGAGAGGCCCCGATGTAGGACAGCTTCTTCTGCTGGGCTGAGAGTATAGTTGGATAGGTTAACAATATTGCTGGGTGGGTTGAGGGAACCATTGCTGTGGCCCCTTGTAGCATGTAGTAGTTTAGAAAGTTTAGTGTCCTTTTTCTTTTGTAGAGAAGCAAAGTGTGCGTTGTAAATGGCTTGTCTAGTTTTAGTAAATTCTAGCCACGAGGAAGTTTGTGTGGAAGGTTGGTTTTTTGAGAGTATCCAGTTCTGAGAGCTGTTAATTCTTAATCTTTCCCTGTTTGTTGTAGAGGATGTTGATCAGGTGATTCCACAGTTTCTTTGAGAGCATGTGGCACAAGCTGTCAGCATAGTCTGTGTGGTATGTAGATTGTAATAGATTTTTTACCTTCAGTCCTTTTGGTACGATGTCCATCTGTTTGCATTTGGAAAGGAAGATGATGTCTGTCTGTATCCGTACAAGTTTTTTCATGCAGTTGATAGATTTCCACTCCATACGGCTAAATGCAGTGCCTTGCATAATGACAGGTTTCAGAGTAACAGCTGTGTTAGTCTGTATTCACAAAAAGAAAAGGAGTACTTGTGGCACCTCCCTCCCCCCTCCCCCCCCCCCCAGACGTTCTGGTTCAAATGACCCACCTTGATTATCATGCACATTGTAGGGAGAGTGGTCACTTTGGATGGGCTATTACCAGCAGGAGAGTGAGTTTGTGTGTGGGGGGGCGGAGGGTGAGAAAACCTGGATTTGTGCTGGAAATGGCCCAACTTGATTATCATACACATTGTAAGGAGAGTGATCACTTTAAATAAGCTATTACCAGCAGGAGAGCGGGGTGGGAGGAGGTATTGTTTCATGGTCTCTGTGTATATGTCTTCTGCAGTTTCCACAGTATGCATCCGATGAAGTGAGCTGTAGCTCACGAAAACTTATGCTCAAATCAATTGGTTAGTCTCTAAGGTGCCACAAGTACTCCTTTTCTTTTTGCGAATACAGACTAACACGGCTGTTACTCTGAAAGTTGTTTTTGTTTTGTTGTGTCAGGTCTGAAGACAGCCACTGTTAGCAGTGCCAGATCCCATGCATTAGACTTAGCTAATCCATCAGATTCTGACAGTCTCTTCGAATCTGACTTTGAAACACAAATTGGTTCCAGATTTTACTTAGAAGTCCAGTGTTCTCCAGCGAAGCATTAAATGGAATCTCTGTCCAACTCAAACTCCTTTAATAGGTTCCATACCAGACTCAATGGAAGGGAAGGCTTTTCATCCAAAGAACAGGTTTCTAAAAATAGTGCAAGTGGCTTTGCAAATTTGAATTTGCCAATCCCGGAAGGTGATTGTCATCCCGAGTCTCATGGGCAGACTACCACTTATGTAACTCCCTTTGATTCTCTCAGAATGAGACTGATGCAACATTGGAAGTCTCAGGTCTACACATCCAGAAACGGTGGAAAAAGGTTTGTCAGGACAGGGCTAAAATGATATTGATTGATTGCCCTAGCTCAGCTGAGACAGCAAGGGAACATAGACCTGCTTCGGCTCTCAGATTGTACATGTCTTCCTGTGTCTTCAGATCTCTTGTCACAGCAACAAGGCAGTATCCTTCATCCAGGTCTTCAGTTTCTTCATTTGACAGCCTGGGCTATCAGACTTTGACTAATCTTGAGCAGTTTCATTCCTCATTGATGCAGAGCATACTGCTTAATTTTAGAAAACTGTGTATTAGAAAGTGTTACTGAAAATGGGCTAGATTTCTTGCTTGGATATGAGGAAAATCTGATTCTCCAGAGGCAGCTTCCATACCCTATATTCTGGAATATGTACTGAACTTAAATCTGAGTAGTTGTCTAATTCTTTAAAAGTTCACCTGACGGCTATTTCAGCTTACGTTCTGGTCAGTAGTAGATCACCAATTGTACATAATTCTGCTAAAAGATTCAAGAAGGGGTTACCTAATGTGTCGTTCCATCTTGAGATCTTAATCTGGCTTTATCTATGCTTATGAGATCACCCTTGAACTTCTTGAGGGAGTGTTTTTATTTATCAAAGTGGTCTTCATTACTGCTGTAACAGCCGGAAGGGTCAGTGCATTGAGTGCCCTGCTGGCTGCCCTGCCACTTAAGATTTTTTAGAGAAGGTGGTTCTTGGATCTGATCCCCAGGTTTTTACCAAAAATAGTGTCCGAGTTTCATATGTCAGACAATTGATTTACTTTTGTCTTCCCTTCTCCAGCTTATGCTAATAAAGGGGGAATCTCCATTATATATTTTAAATGCCAGAAGAGGTCTTGCATATTATTTGGATAGAATGAAGAGTTTTAAGAAGTTTGGTTTGTTTAATAATCATATGGGTCATAGTACATCTGCTCAGACTATTTCCAGCTGGGTACATCCTTCAGTGTTAGAGACCAACAGAAGTTCCTGTGCCTTGTGTGGTATGCTCTTATTTGTCTAGAGCTGTAGCAGCATCTTTGGCTTGTCTTCAGCAGGTTCCTATTAGGGAAATTTGCAAGGCTGCTAACCTAAAAGTAAGTGCGCACACCCACTAAACATTGTGCTCTAGATCTAGCTTCTAGAGTGGATGCTATATTTGGCAGAGCAGTTTACAATCATTAGGGCTCTGTGCTTCCGTGACTTCCTTCAACCTCGGTTGACTTCTGCAGTGTAGCTGATCCCAGGGCTGCCCAAGCAGCTGGCCCTGGGGACAGCCATAGCAGCTGCCGCTGGAACGGCTCTGCGGCCAGCCACTCTGGCGTGCCCACAGCCAGCCACACCAGGCGCTGCTGCAGCTGGCCCCAGGGACTGCCTAAGCAGTGGCCAATGCAGCTAGCCCGGGGACCACCTGAGCAGCCACAGGTTGACTGCTCCCAGCAGCGGTCCCAGGGTGGCCTTCCATAAGTATTCTTCGAGATGTCACACATGTCCATTCCATAACCTGCCCTTCTACATCGGAGTTCTTTGGAAACAAGGAACTGAAGGGGCTGGGCACTCTCTACTGGTGCTACAGGCATGCTGCCCGACGGGTACCATTGAGGGAAAAATTTCCAGCAGCTGTGCTTGGGGCACGCACACCCTAGAGTGGAATGGACATGTGCAACACATCTAAAAGAATAACAGTTACAGAATGGGGGGGGGAGGAGGACAAGGAGTACTTGTGGCACCATAGACACTAACATTTATTTGGGCATAAGGTTAGTAACTGTTTTTTTGTTTTGTTTTTTTTTTTGTTTTGTTTTTCCCCCTGCACACTTCCCCCATCTCAGTCCTGTTATGGTCTCTCTGAGTTACTGGTGGAAGGAACTGAGGTGGTAGAAGGTGCAGTGCCCCCCTCCCCCCATATTTTGCCACACAATCAATGTTCAGAAACTCTAAGGAGAGGTGAGAGGAGGGGTGCATGTGCACTCTGAATTGGCACTGCTTGAAGGGTCTACCATTAGGTGCCACCAGGTGGCACAACATCCATAAGTGCGACTATGCAGTCATCTCCAAGAATTCTGGTTATAAGTAACCTTCATTTCCTGTGCACTATTTTGCTTTGCCATTGAAATCAAAGGGAATTTTGCATGACTGACTGTAGAACTTGTCCCCAAATTGTTTCTTTATGGGATAGCGTCAGTAAATATAATAGCTTACCACGTTAATATTTAAATAACCAGTTTTAACAAATTATGATTTACATTTTATAACTCCCAATTTTTAGACCTGGATGGCAGTGATAGTCGGCATGGAGAACATCTGTCTAATGGAAATTCCCACTGAAAACTTCATGGAAGACTCTCTGATTAGACTGCTTAACGAACTTCTTATTTAATTAGTATGAACTTTTGCCTAGTTGATGGAGAAAATAACAATGTAATTTATTTTACCTTGAGAACTTTTCTAGTTCATATTCCAAAAGGGCTAATAACTAAGAATTTTGTATAAAGAGGATTTTTTAAAACTAGTCTGTCTGATCCTATGAGAGATGCAATACCTCTGTTGATACAAGAATTATTACAATGTCAGTGTGTTCCAGAGGGCTGTAACAAAGATGTAGACTAGGATGAGAGAACAGAATATAAAAAGTTTAATGGATAAATGTTGGTTACACTGTGTTTATGTTTAGCATGTACATAAAGCTGAAAGCATTTACAACACTACATTTTATTAAACCGTACTTGAAAAAAAATTACATTTTGCTGTAACTGGAGCTGGATGTTTAAGAAGCATGCAAAATAGATTTGTGAAAATATCAAATAATTTCTTTGATATTACATGGCATCTTCCACTCCTCCCACCACTGGTTGAAAAATAATTTATCGCAACTTTCTTAATATTGTTGGTTCTTAGTGTTTTCCAACTCAGAGCCGAGTACTTAAATTTTTCCAGCTTGTTAACTTCTAGCAGTAACAGTTGACTTCAGTGTCTTTGCTGGACAGTCTTAACATGTTGAGCGTGTTGACTTATCTAGCATTCATGTCAGTTACCTCCCTCTCAATCTTTAACTCAGTAAAACAGAGTAGAAAAGGGCTATTATGGCTAGGGAATTTATTTCTGTTTTAGACTTCCCTGATTTCCCTCTTACACTCTTGTCCCCATTTCCATGTACACAAGTTGGGATCCCTCCTTAAGATCTTTTTATGAAGCTAGGGGTCTTTGCTTTTGTCCCATAAACTAGGAAATTCCTTTTGGCTATTTTCCATTATGACTTTGGGGTTGTCATTAGTTTTTTCCTTTGCTAGGTTAGCAGTATTGTGCCTTATAGTTGTGGGTGTTTTGTTTTGTTTTTTTTAAAAGCACTTATTACTAAACCCAAAACATCAAAGATGAAATATCAACCCCTTCTTTTTGACATCCTGTTCGGATAGTTACATACAATAGATAGTATAAGGAAATGCTAAATTGTTTTGTAAAGAACGACGTATGTTTACAATACTGTATACATTTTAATAGTGTTGAATTCTTAGGCTTTTAGTATTGTCATGTTACAAATGAATGTATATGGTACATTCCTCAGACTTTTTGTAAAGTTGCTTAAAGCAGTGTCTTTTGTCAGGCATTTGTTCAAGTGCACTTTGTTTCTAAAACAATGTGTATTTGGAATGTTTTTAAGAAAATGAAAATATGCAATCCTTTTCTAATTTGTATTGTGCTTCAATTGGAGCAGTAATTTTATTTTAGAATGAATGTTCCAGAAATGAAGGTTTTCAACTGAGGGAAAAAAAATGAGCATTTACTTTACCAAACAGTTCATAATCAAATATTTGTTTTTCCAAAATGTTCTCAGTAGTGATAACTTAAGATCTGCCTCCTCCTCCCCCCTGCCCAGTAGGAGTGCCCCCTGGTTAGATTTCATGGAATAATTGTCAGGGCATAGTTCTCTCATTTCACCAGCAGGTGCAACTTTTGTGATGCCTCTATCTGATGAGAAGCACATGGGGAAGTGGAATATTTAATAACTAACATCCCCATCTCCAAACAATTTTGATGCATAGGAACCAGTATGCCTCCAAAGCAAGCTCATCTTTACTTCCAGGACTGCCTTTTTAATTTACTCTTTAATATAGCAACTGAGTCTTCTCCCTCTTCCTTAACACAAAGTTGAACATTCTTAGTGGATAAATGTCAAGAGGGTCACAACTCCAGCTCATCAGTCAGGAGCCTGTAGGAAGTTATCAGACACATTGGGAGTCTCCAGATGATGATGCAGATACCTGCAAGACATGGAATCCACATTGAAGGGAGCATTGTGGTGAGTAGTACAACTTCTATGTAAGAGTAAGGCCCTACTTGAATTGTGGGATGATTGTCCAATAATTGCGGCTGAGTGGTGGACAAGAAATAGGAAATCGCAGAAAAGTAATAATGGGCCTTTTTTAAATTGTGGTAATTTGGAAAATCCTATTTAAGAAAGACCTATTTAAGAAAAAATTTGCTGGAACAATATAAACACAAGAATTGTTATGCCTAGCCATTTTTTTGATAACCAGACATTTTACTGCAACTATATTACAATCAATGTGCAAGGCTGACAGCAGGAGCCCCTTGGGCGGCTGGGATCCCCTGCTGTCTGTCAGCGGCACAGCTGAGAAAATTTAGGTGGAACTGTAGTATTGTGGGATCCGCAATTTCTGCAATATCCCGAATTGAGTAGGGCCTTATATATAAGCCATTAAAAAGTGAAAAGGAATGAATAGATTGTCTGCTCACTTGAAGAATAGCATGTAAGATTGGAGAGAAATGTGGCAAAGAAAGTTAAAGAATCTGCAAATTTGCTTATAAAATTTTCAGAGGAAGATTACGAAGCTGTCTCACAGCATACCTGCACTGTAGCACTCTCTGCTGGTCAAGCATGGTGCTCCCGACTTTCCCTGGCTCAGTTTCCCCTAATGTGTCATCCGTACATTCAATGAGGCCCAATGAAAATACAAGCAAAACGTCACCAGAGAGTCTTAGCTGGGAGATGATCAGTCTTAGTTTATCCATTTCAACCTGGATCCAGTGCTTCCTTCCATACCGGGCCCTGTACTAGCAGGGTTCTCTCAGCATAGGTCTCTTAACTGGAGTCAGGCCTCTTGCCACTATCTGAGGAGAATCCTTTCCCAGAGCCAAGGGTCAGCAGAGCTATATCAACTGCAGTTCTTCTCTGGAGCAGTGTGTAGTTCCTGACAGGCTTGGCTTTCTGCCACTGTTTGGGAGTTCCTTGTCCCTAGAAGAGCACCTTCTGGACTCCTTGCTCTGGTGAGCTCTCCTGGGAGCATATTTCCTCAGGAGCTTCCTGTTTCTAGAACACTTTCACCCCCCAGCTGAGCCCTGGTAACCCTTTATCAGGCTAATTAGCTACCAATCAGCCACCTTAGATTTAATTATGTCCTGGTGGGTGTGGGTTGACTTCTCTTACAGGAGCCTGTCACAGATAAGATGACCCTTACTCCCCTTAAAGGGCCAGCCAACCATTGTCAAGCTGTTTCAAAACATTAAGTTTGACTGATTTAGAGGTGTTGTCTTGTAGAGCATAGACGTGGTATCAAGGATTCCTGGCATATGTTTTTAGCTCCGCCACTGACTTTTTGAAACCATAGCCAAGTCACTTGCAGACAGAAATGTCCATTAATTTTGTGCAACCCAATATTTGAGTGCTCAACTTGACACCTTGTTGTTGTTCAGAGGTGCTGAGAATCCACAGCTTCCGTGAGAATAGTTATGGTGTCCCTCATAGCTGCTTAAATGTATATAAACTCATTTAGGATTTATTGTAATTCTGATTATCAGTAACAATATCATATGATGCAATCATAAGCGATCCTCCTCTTTTGCTATGCCAAGCTTTGTAAGGACTTCTGTGTTGCTGAGGAATGATGACAATAAAAGGCCGAATTGCAGTGTCTCCATAAGCAGTTTGCTCTCTTTGGAAGCACAATGACAAAGTCTCCTGAAGCGAATTATTAGTCTGACCTCAGTAACCACTTTTCTAGAGGTAGGTGGAGAAACACAGGTGGTGGAAGAAACCCTCTCTGGACTTCAAATGGTAGCAAAAGACTGTCAGAAACCTCCTGAAATATTTCCCTTGTCGTAAGTCGATAACCAGTCTAGTGTTACTATGTAAAGTGACCTCCTAGATCAGTGGCTTTCAACCTGTGGTTTGCAGACCCTGGGGTCCGTAGACTAAGATTTCCAAAGGGGTCCGTCCCTCCATTTGAAATTTTAAGGGTCCACAAATGAAAAAAGTTGAAAACCACTGCTCTACATAAATGGGCTAAACAGTATTAGAATTAACTGAGGTAGATAGATAACTGAGAGATCTTGCCTGTCCAGAACACAGGACTTGCCATATTGGATCAGACTGATAGAGGACGAGAGAGAAAACGTTGTGCCAGTATTTAAAAAAAAGGTAAATGAGAACCTGGGAAATTACAGGCAGGTTAGCCTGACATCAGTCCCAGACAGTATCAGGGAAATGCTGGTATGGGACACAATCAGTAAAGAAGGCATTGTAACTAATGCCAATCAATATTTTTTATGGAAAACAGGTATTGTTAAGAAAACTTGGTATCTTCTTTTTAAATAAGATTCCAGATTTGCTTGATAAAGATAACTGATAAAATATACTTCGTCTTCTGTAAGGCATTTGACTTAGTCTTGTATGACATAACTGATTTTTTTAAAAGTAGTATTCAAATTCAACCGCTCATATTACATGAATTAAAAATTAGTTAACTGAAAATGGGGGGGAAAAATGTAAATGGAGAATAGTCACCCAATGGGACTGTTTTTAATGAGATCCCACAGGAGTCTGTTCATTGCCCTGTGACATTCAGTATCTTTTAGTGATCAGGAAGAAAATATAAAATCATTACTGGTAAAAACTTGCAGGTGACACAAATTGGTGGAGTGGTAACCGGCCCTGGATCGCATGGTAAGAGTGCTTATTTGAATGTTTTTAATACAACCATGTGCAAGATCATACATCTAGGAACAAATAATGTATGTTACACGTAAAAGAGTTGACTATATCTTTGAAAGTAATGACTGGAAAACAAGGCAGTCACCTGAACATGAGCTCCCACTGTGGTGATGTACCTAAGAGGGTAAACATGATCCTTGGGCGTATAAAGTGATGCATATCTAGTAGACTGATAGATTCCAAGGCCAGAATGGATCTTTGTTATCTAGTCTGAGCTTTTGTATAACACAGGCTACAGAACTTCCAACGTAATTCCTATTTTTTAGAAAAACAAGGAGTGAGGAGGTGGTATTGCCTCTATATCTGGCATTAGTGAGAATTATTGGGATACTGTGTCCCGTTCTGGTGTCAACACTGCAAAAAGGATGTTGACAAATTGGAAAGCCTTCAGAAGAGAGCTATAAAAAGATCTAAGGTCTGGAAAATATGCCTTTTAAATTGAGCTTTTTTTAGTCTCATTATATTTTATCCATGAGAAGGTTGAGATAAATTGATCATGGTCTGCAAGTAGCTACATGGGGGAGTCAAGACTAGTTGTGTGTCTAAAAGGTATGCTATAGTTCCATTAGAAGTTATGGATTTGATCCAGAAATTATTGGATGAAGTTCTTTATCCTGTGCAAAGCAGAAAGTCAGACTAGAATGATACTAGTCTATTCTGGCCTTATTTTATGAATCCATTATCTGGGTATCTTGTCGCCAATATTAGATGCTTGAGAGAGGGTACCAAAACTCCTGCAATAGTTATGGGATAACCTGCCACGTGGGAATGTTTCCTGTTAACCCACCAATGGCTAGAGGTTGTGTGAAACCTTGAAAACCATGAAGATTTATATCCCTTTCACAGCCCTTTATTTTATTTTTTAAATTTACTACTATAATTCTAGCACCTTTTATAACATATCAAATCCCATTTTGAATCTTTCTAACCTCTTGGCCTCTATTATATTGTCAGTTACATAAGCTGATTGTGTGGTGTGAAAGTTCTTTCATCTGACCTCCCACTAGTTTACTGGGACTTCTGCCTCACTTTTTCCCTCTGTAAAATGGAACAGTTGTGCCTTACAGGGGTGTTGAGACTGTTTAGAGAGCAATGTTAATGATTTTTATATTATGGCTGCAGTTGGATGCTTTGCCAGCTCTGGTTAGGATGGTTATATAACCCCAAAGCAGGCTTCTTTTCTTTAGAGGAGAGTTTTGATAAGTTTACTATTAACAATGCCAGTAATCTTGAGACTAGATGTACAATAAATTAAGGCTGGCATATTCAGTGTGTGGAACCTAATCCCAAATATGGTACAGGCTACAAAGAACAATAAAGGTGCCCTAATGTCGCACTTTAGAACCACTCCACAGCATTTGGCAAAATTGGGGAATTGTGCTCCAGAAAGCTCCAAATAATAAGAGTGCTGCAGATCATAAGGGCAATGACTTCATTGTGGAGATTTAAGAAAATCTAAGTTACCGGAGTTGGGAGGTTGTGTATAGCTTCCATCAGTGACTTTCAACATCATGTGCTATTTAATGCAGAGCTACTTCTTGGTGGAAGACATGAGGTTATTCAATAGGGGAGCGTCAGATCAACTCTTCTGCCCCTGGGGAACAGAGTGAGCAACTGGAGTTTAACTTGGGAGAAAATGACAGTGCTCTTAGTAGATTCAACCTAGTAGTATGATGGAATTTGGCAGGTGCTGCCCTATAGATGAGAAATGTGGCAGCCAGCAGCTAAATGAACAAGTGCTATTTTCCATTTTCTGACTTCAGCCACAACAAGCAGTCTCTTCCCTTTCATCAGTTCTACAACTTTCAATGCTGCACCAAAATAACGTTCTAACTTACATTCTTAATCGGACTCTTTGCTATTTACTTAATATTCTCTTCTCTCATACAGGTGACATGGTGTGAAGATTCCAGAACTGGAAATATAAAAGATGCACATACATCAAGTTAATGTTTTCATGTATTCAAACTGGGTACTGAACTCTATTCTTGGATAACTTGCCATGTGGCAAAATTTTGACCTGAGATTGTTTAAAGTAGGATATCTTTGATTGTTTGCATGTATCTGTGTAAGAGAATTCATTACCAGGGAACTTAACAAGTCCACCTATACTCTAATTGGACAGGGATCTAATTTAGTAGGTATCACTTATACTGTATTCCATCTACAACATGGTATTGCTGCATTTTTAATTAAAGAATATATTTCAGTCTGAAAAACAGGATGAGAAAGTGGAACTCCTACTGAATTAATGAAATACAGTAAGTAGTCATGAGAGCTTTAGTTTTTTTTCTTAAAGCCCTAAGTCAAACTTAATTCAGTTAAGTTTGATGTTTATGGTGAAAGACTATATCTGCAAGTAATTGCTAGTTGAACTTGCTCACTGAGTTACCATTAATATTTGAAGGTTTCTTGTTCTTTCAGTCACCAAGTGGAATCATCTGATATTTAGAATGAACGCATTAAAAACTTAACAGGAAAATGTGTTAGTTTTGAGTCCACTGGTGGGACTTTGCCTTTGATTGGCAACTACAGGGGCTGCTTTGGTCTAATGCTTAGGAAAACATTCAATCCACGGAAATAACTTGTTCAAACTTGATTGATATTGAGCAAAACCAGAATGAGTAAACTACTACTCAAACTGTTTGACTTTGATAATGGCAAGCCTAGTGCTAACTTTTTAATAAACTTGGTTGCACTGATTGGATACAGTACATCAAACTTTTTTCATTGTATACTTCAAACTATTTAAGAAAATGTTGAATTAATGTTATGTATTGTGTATTTAAAAAGTTATTAGTAAAAAAACCTAAAATCCTGTAAGTTGTATGGGCTTATTAAATGTAATGGTATTAAAAAACTTGACTGCTTTCTTAACCTTATTATACCAGCTAGCTTTTAATTTGCTTCACATACAACTGGCTCTTCAGCTTCTTTCCTGAAGATGCTAGAGTTTCAACATTGAATGCAGTACTGAGAAAAGCTTGTTCTTTACTCATTGGTAGGAACACAGAGGTGGTGTACTAGTCTTATCATTAAATCTGGGCTCAGAGTTACATGACCCCCCCTCCCTGAAAGAACAAGCCAGGTGCAAGTCCTATATGGCCTCTCCCACTTCCTTCTCAGTCATCCGCTCTGGGGCATGAAATCCTTCTGAAGCTAGATGGGAGGAGGGACTAGTATAACAAGAACAGAAGTACTTGTGGCACCTCAAAGACTAACAAATTTATTAGAGCATAAGCTTTTGTGAGCTACAGCTCACTTCATCAGATGCAAAGTAATAGGAGTGGCTGGGTCATTACACATTGAATCTATTTTGTGAAGTTAAATATCCTCACACCTTGTCAACTGTCTAAATGGACCATCTTGATTATCACTAAAGTTTTTTTCTCCTAATAGCTCACCTTAACTAATTAGCCTCAGTTTGTATGGTAACTTCCAATTTGTGTGTGTATATATAATCTTACTATATATTCCATTCTATACATCTGATGAAGTGAGCTGTAACTTACAAAAGCTTATGCTCTAATAAATGTTAGTCTCTAACATGCCACAGGTAGTCTATCTGCAAAAAAACAGGAGTAACATGGCTGCTACTCTGAAACCTAGTATAGCAAGATTGTTCTAGTCAGCTTGAGATGGATGCATTAAAAATTTGAGGAAGCTTTCATGCCTGTAATCCTTACAATTAAAAATTCAGATAGGGAGGTCCTCTTAAAAATACTGCATTTACCCATGCTATGATATGGGCAGGTCTTTAAGGTGTGCACACAGAAGGTCCCTCTAGTGTAATGGTGAGTTTTTGTGAATTAGGCTTGTAACACTCCCTTACTGAAGTGGCATGCTACTATAAAGAACTATACCATGTGCAATTTAAGTAACCCTGTTTGTTTCAGCCTTATGCCTACAGCACTACCCTATAATCAGGGCTGTGTACTCTGCAGCACATCATCAGCTCAAAGCCAGCAGCAATATTGATTTATTCCATCACTATCCCTTGTTCCTACTCATCCTCACATGGACACAGCTACCCACAGAACTAAGCAATGATGTGACAGATCAGTTGCCAGGAAGCAGTCACCTTCCCCAGTACCATAAAAGAGAATCTTCTATCAGAGGGGCTGCTGAAAGCAACAGTAAGATAGGCTGTGTTAGAGGCACAGCCCCCAGACTTGAGGGATTGTTACACTCCCTCAGCCCAGGCTTTTAGGGTTTCCTCAGAACCAGTCTGTGGTACTGCCAGACACTTCAACACCAGAACTCTTAGTCCTGGCTCAAAGTGTGTCAGGTCAGACTGCAGTACCAAGAGCACCTCCATCTGCTAAGGACCAGACAGCAGTTATGCTACAAGTGCACTGAACACCACAGCACTCTCCTTCAGGGAAGCAGCTGATACATGGATAACACCTGAACTAGTGTCTTTCCTTGGATTATTTGAGTCAAGTCACCCTCAGGACATCCCAGGGAGCCAGTCATAAAAATTTTGCTGGACTCCCATATTCCTGGGTATGATAGTCTTTCACAAATACCAGCTCAGCCTTCAGAATATCCTCCCTTCTCAGGATTCATCTTCATAGGTACCTAGCAGTGATCAGTCACCAAACCCTTGGCCACTCAATCTCAGGTTAAGGGTCACCCCGAATAATTATTCTAGGATGAGGAATACTTGTGACACTTTAGAGACAAATTTATTTGGGCATAAGCTTTCATGGGCTAAAACCAACTTCATCAGATGGATGCAATGGAAGATAGATATATATACACACACATACAGAGAACATGAAAAAATGGGTGTTGCCATACACACTGTTACAAGACTAATCAATTAAGGTGGGCTATTAGCAGGAGGAAAAAAAACAAACACTGATCCAGAAGTCATCTACTCCAGGACAGGCCCAACAAAGAAAGTAACAGAATGGCACTAGCTGTCACCTTCAGCCCCCAACTAAAACCTCTCCAGCACATCAAGGATTTACAACCTATCCTGAAGGACAATCCCTTACTCACAGATCCTGGGAGACAGGCCAGTCCCCACTTACAGACACCCCCCCAACCTGAAGCAAATACTCACAAGCAACCAAACAAAAACACTAACCCAGGAACCTGTCCTTGCAACATAGCCCGTTGCCAACTGTGTCCACATATCTATTCAAAGGACACCATCATAGGGCCTAATCACATCAGCCACACTATCAGAGGCTCATTCACCTGCATATCTACCATCACCTTCCAGCAACGCCCCTCTGCCATGTACATTGGCCAAACCAGTCTCTACGCAAAAGAATAAATGGACACAAATCAGACATCAAGAATTATAACATTCAAAAACCAGTCAGAGAACACTTCAATCTCTTTGGTCACTCGATTTCAGACCTAAAAGTCACAATTCTCCAACAACAAAAAACCTTCAAAAACAGACTCAGAGAAACTGCTGAATTGGAATTAATTTGCAAACTGGACACCATTAAATTAGGCTTGAATAAAGACTGGGAGTGGATGGGTTACTACACAAAGTAAAAACTATTTCCCCATGCTAATTTTTTCCCTACTGTTACACCTTGTCAACTATCTGAAATGGGCCATCCTGATTATGACTAAAAAAGGGTTTTTTTTCTCCCTCCTGCTGATAATAGACACCTTAATTGATTAGTCTCGTTACAGTTGGTACAGCAACAACCATTTTTTCATTATCTGTGTATATATCTTCCTGCTGTATTTTCCACTGCATGCATCTGATGAAGTGGGTTTTAGCCCACAAAAGCTTATGCCCAAATAAACTGGTTAGTCTCTAAGGTGTCACAAGTATTTTTTTTTTTTTGCTGATACAAACTAACAGCTACCACTCTGAAATCTATTCTAGGATGCGTGCAGTGTAGTTGTAGCCATGTCAGTCTCAGAATATTGAGACAAGAACTGTTGATGGAGTAACCCTTCACGATTACTTTAAAGATTAAAAGGAGTGATTAGCATGTCGCATCTATATTTTCCCTAGAAATGTAATTTTTTTTAATCTAAAGCTCTACAGGTACCGTGAATTTATTAAAAAAATTGGCATGATGGAATTTGGAGTGACATCACTCCCTCAGTTTCAACTGGCAGTAGCAATTCTAAGCTTGCTTAGCGTGATTTGAAACAACTCACTGAACATGTTGGACATTCTCATGTTCTGTCCTTCCCCCTCCAAGCTTATTTTTCTTGGACAGGGGCATCACATAATCCTCCAGTAAAATTTAAGTCCCTTAGAAGTAAGCAATGCTTGCACTTTAGGAGATTCTTCCATTAAGGATTATTGTTCCTCAGGCTTAATAGTCAAGGACAGAAAATACGGTGTGTCCAGAGTCAAAAATCAAAACAAATTCAAGATGGTCTAGTATCAGAAAAGCAATATTTATTGCCTTGCTTTATGCATAAAATGCTATTTATACAGTATTAAACCAAGCAATCCACTGATTTAAGTTTAAAATTTATACACAAAAAAGTAATGATACAGAACATTCAGCTGACTGCTGTTTCGCCAAATTTTGAAAGGGTCTTATTTTGAAGCTTTTGCCTCCGAAGGGTTTTCCCCAGTATCCAATGTCTTCAGCAATCTGAAAAGGCCAGCTGCTTCTCGTATCCGACTGAACTCAATACAAAATGCCTGCACTTCTATAAACAAGTCCTGTACATTAATAATTTTGTTCCGGATCAAAGATTGGAGAAAGACACAAACGAGACGTACCAGGCGGTTCTGAAACAGAAAAGGTCTGGCTTTAATATCTGAAAATACGTCCAAGCAATTCTGTTGAAGAGTCTGACCCTTTGTACTGGTATTTTGTGACAATTCAACTGGAATTAGTTATATCAGTTTACCAACCTTTTCACTTCAAGATTTATACAATCTGCATTTAGCCCTTTATTTTTCCCATCTGCTGCCCTATAATGAAATGTTAAGGATAGGGAGCTGGACATGCTCCTCAGTCCTGCATGAAATTTTTTTTACTGATTGTACAAACTAGGTCCTACCACTGTATACTTACTTTATACGTAGGTGGCATGGCTACCTCTTGGGCAAAAACTTGGATCTGAATACAAGATTTCCACAATAGAGTGACTCAAGAGGATATTAAATATATGTACTGAGCATTAAGGATAACTTAGTCATTACTTTTAGGAAAAAGAACCCATTTTAAGAGTAATGTTTCCTAAAAGAAATTATTGCAGAATAATTTCTCATGCTAGAGGATAGAATTTGTGGATTTTTTCAGACTGGGAGGAATTTTAAAAAGCTGGGAGCCATGCCAAACGCAGGGCAAGAAGGTTGGAAATACAGGGTGCTGCCTCATTTGCTAAGGTTTTGAAATGCCACACATTAGCCCTGAGAGCCATTTTGTTTCCACTTCAAGTGTAATTCTTTTTTGCATAGCGTGTCCTTAGAAACAGAATGCCTTCTGTTTATTTTGGTAACTGTGGGCACTTCCCTTTGCAGTACTAAAAAGTGCAGGAGATTCTGGAGTGTTTCTCTGATGACAAAGCACAGCGCTATGCAGAAATAAAGTTAGAAGTGGAAGGATCTGGAAGCTTGAGGACAGGGAGAAGAGGTAAAAATCTAATATGTGGATGGAGAGAAGGGTACCAAGTGAGAGATCTGACTCTCTCTGACACCATATAAAGTCCTGAATAATGTAAGGGAAGCACTGTACAATTACTTTTCTACTGAATGCATGAAGTACTCTGCAGAAAATTAAGACTACTACCTGTGCGCCTATAAAAATACTGAAGGAACAACCCCATCTCAATCATATGCTTATTAAACATCAGAATTTCATTAAAGCGGTATTTTACTTCTTGAAGTCACAATTCGTAAAGAGGGAATATGTGAATTCCCAATGTAGTCACCTTATTAAATCTCACTACTGAAGATGCCTCATCTTGACTTTTAACCAAGTCGTTCTCAAATACCCACCTGCATGTATTTATCCTTAATTTGTTCACAGGTAGAGATGCAATTGGAGATATAAAGGTGAATAAATTCAGGAGGGAGATCAACTGCTGTAGTAAGCCTGTTAAATGTAAAACCAGCTGATTAATGTACAGATAAAGTAGCAAGTTAATCATCCATAGTACCATTAAACAATGGACAAGTATAGTTACCCTCATAATTCAAATTTGTATACGATTCATCGACAATCCACTGTAATGTCTAAGGGAGTTGTCAAAAGACCATAACTCCAAACATTTTAGTTATGTCCAATAAGTGTGTTGCACTAGCCGGACACCAACATCAAAAGGCAAATCTATTTTTACATCAAGTGCAATATAGAAATTGGTTTTATTTAATGTTACTCTCTAGATGTCTCCGTGCAGGAGGCCTACGTCAAAGGCACCCATGTGATCTTTACTGTCTAATAAGCAGATGCACTTCTTACACCCTACAGAAGCTAGTGATGGGCACTGCTTGCGGAGCAACAGAAACTCTCAAGTTACTTATCTGAGTAGATTAGAGCTTATTTGAGTGACAATTTCATACTGTAGCAAGCATCAAATACAACTGTGTATATCAGCATCAGAGATCAAGTTCTAGAAGCTGGAACACTTCTTCTAAAATACACAACTGGAACAGCATTATTTTGTGCTTCAAAAACGTTAGTTTGCCTTAGTTTTTTTCAGGGTTCTAAATTTAGAAATCATGGGAATTAGAACATCATTAATATCTGGATTTCAAAATAAGTTCAAAAGACTTTAAATGACTAAACATGTTAATCACACTATTGGTGTGAAGAACCAGAAGTGTCTCACCAAAGAGCGAGCTAGAGAACATTTTTTTAAAATACGAGAAAGCAAGAGAGCTTGTGCTTTCAGAATAGTGCTATAGACATAATATCTTCAATCACGCAATACATGTACTATACTAATGGATCATTAAGGTGTACAACTGCCATCTGACTTGTTTGAAGGGGACTTTTAAGTTGTTTTCAAGTTGTTTCAATACCCACAAAGTAAGAGAGGTACTACAACTAAGGAATGATCTTACATCACATTTGAAGTATGCCAGTTAGATGCAGTTCTGCAAGATGCTCCAGCTTGCACTAGACTGCTGTGCAACCAGTATGGAACTTTGCTGGATCACAAAGGTTTTGGCTTTTTAATGAAGTGGTTCGGAAGACTGGAGCATGTAGGTCAGTAGGTGTCTTATCATAAGACTTTGCAAGTGTTTTTTATATCCCACAGGACATTTACTTTACCTGATTTCCCTCACCTCAAACTTCCCTTTTGACACTGCCAACCATTTTAAATTTTATGGAAAACTCCTGCCCAGGTGTTTAACAACTCCTTGAATAGTATGGAACGCTTCACAAATTTGCGTGAATAGTTGAAAGACCAAGAGATGGGGAAGAAGTTCCAACTACTTCTCATTTAGCTTGTAGCCTCTGGGAAACTTTCAGGTTAAATACTTAAAACATTTTACTCAGAAGACTAATGCAGATCAGTGTTAGCAGTTTTTCTTTTTTAAACATCCAGAAAAGTAGTCTGCAGTGCTGAAGTGGGGACAGGAAGGAAGAAAACTACAGGGTTTGGCATGAGGGGAAGAAGAATTAGGCTTCTCATTCAAAAATGGTTGCTTAATGCATGAACATACAAGCAAGCTACATATCACTACAGTAACATTTAATCATGGGTATGAAACCCAACTGGTCAATTACAATAGATCTGGAAGTCAACATCCAAGCCTATTATAATAAAACTTCTGAGAACATACTTATCTGACAGTAGTTTGTCCCAACTAAGCAAATTTGAGTGCATCTCTGATGCCAGAAGCAAAAAAAAAATCAGCTGTATTATAGGTGGGGTTGGTAGCACTTCAGAGTAAGGTAGCACTACCCTTCCCATTAAGACCCTGTTTTCAGTTGCTTATAACTTTGCCAAACTTTAATATTTGGGCTGAAATTTTACATGCTGGATGTCTACACCTCAGCTTGATTTTTTTTTAAACGTTAACCAAAATAATTCAGCCATTTCCAAGAATGAGACAAGGGAAAAATAAGTTTTGCCCATGTTAAAATATTCTGGTGACCTTTTCTCTGATGCACTCCCCTGCCCCCATGCTTTGGAACAGGGACTTGAAATTTTGGCAGGGGGTGACCTTCATGTCAAACACTCAAGAGTCACAAAATACCTGATTTAAGGTTGCCTGTGCAGGCTTAATTTGGCTCCCTTGTGTGTATGCATTATGATACAGTATTTTTTCCACAAGACCCCTGGTTCATTTAAGGCACAGGAAGGATGATGCTCACTAAGTGAGCAGAGCAGCTGTTCAATATTTTGTTTTATACTCATTGTTCACTATGTGGCCCTTGGGCCTTAAGTCTTATGTACTGCATACTATTCAAACCCTCCTCTGAATGCTCAGCACTTCTGCAAATCAAGTCAGGCACCCAGAAAATGAAGAACACACAATTAGTGACGACCTGCGAAGGGTTTGGTTCAAGTGACTTGTGTAGCATCACACAGGAACTCTGGCTGAGGCAGAATACAATTCTCCAACTGCCTTAACCATGAGGTCATCCTTTCTCTTCACTACACACCTTCCAAGTTCTGCAACAAATGAGGCAGGGTTCTAGATAGTCTGTTTCACTACACAGCCCTGATTCCAATCCAGAGCAAGTACATCCCGTGCACTGAAGGAGGTGGGGGTCCTGTGGAAAAATTGTATGGGATCATGTAAATAAAGACTATCAACGTACAGGCACAAGGGGGCCCAATTAAAGCTGCACAGACAACTTTTATTCTGGCATTTTCAAACTCTCGAGTGTGACTTTGCAATTTAATCTAGTTTGTGTGTTATGTAAATAAAAGCAAAGAAATGCCCCTGCATAACAGTTCTGTTGTACCCATCGTATGCAATGGAGCTTTCGCTCTAGAAGTTTACAGCATCCATAAGCGTAGCATTATACAGAGGCATCAAAATCCATTGCGGTCAGTGTCTCTAAGTAGACTCTTTTAAAAGTAACACGAGCTAGCAGAACCTTCTGTTAAAGAATCACTGCACTGACTCCAGATGTAGGACTTTTCCCTCTATAGCAGGTGGCACAGCTCTCCAGCTGACTGAATGAACAAGAACTGTGTGTTTCTTGTTGCTCCTGTTCATTCTGCCTGCTGCAAAACAGTAGAGATAACAGGGGAGGCGTCTGAGGAGAGAGAAAGCGAGAAACAAGGAAACGAGATCATAACTTTACCCTGGTAGAAGCAGTACTTCCTCAGACTCACACTAGTAGTAGTTTTGGTATTAAAATGCTCCCAGATTGTATTTCCATAAACTCTAGGCAAAAACGACAATCTCACCCTTCACATGCTCTTGTTGACATCTTCTGATTCTTCTCTTCCACCCCAAAAAAGTCATTCCAGTTAAGATGAGCTGCTGTAAAATCTCTCTATTAGTGCTTCCCCATAGGCCTCAGGAGTATCAGTACAATACTATTCTAAGAGGACTAAAAATAGCATTGAAATCTGTCTCCAATTTCAATATCAAAGGTGATCAATTTACAAGTGAAGTTTTTTCACTACTCCTCTACAAACTTTACATAGCAATGAGCGGCGGGGCTGTTTCATTATTGTGTAGACTTCTGGGATGGGGATAGAGCCCAACCTCGGAAGTCTACACAGCAATGAAGCAGCCCCACAGCCCCTTTGCTGTGTAGACAGACATACCCTAGGAGAAGTTACGTTCTTTATTGCACACACACACACGTTAAAAATGGTCAGTGAGCTAAATTAAACCCAATGAAAGCAACGGTACCTGATGTAACTGAATGGAATAATTCCGATGCATAATATGAAATAGAATCTGTCTCAGTCTTGCAGGACTAACAGTAAAAACATGAACATTTACCACTTGTGTCAGGTACAGAGTACACCAGTGGAACAGATTTGTTAAATAAGCTAGTGCCATTTCTACAGTCTATTTTGGAAAACAACAGTAACTAATACTATTTCTGAATCTAATTATTGCAAGACCCCAGAAGTGCACTATTCTGTCATTTTGTGCATTCCTGTAGCAGATAAGTATGGCAATATTAAAACGTTTACGGCTTATTGATTAGCAAATCTTGAAATGTTAAAGATAGATTTTTTTTTAAAGGATACATTGTCACTTTCTCATATGAGTGCTGTTATTCATAGAACTAGCTGCTCTCTAATAAGGATGCTTTTGTATATTAGATGGTGGTTATTAGGCAAAAACTCAGTTTAAAAGTTTGTGGTGATCAGATAAATTTTCATAAAGCTGTGAAGACTGAAAAAAGCTTATTCCTACTAAAAGTGTTCTCTTGATGTACACAGATGATACACAAAGAAATTTTACATATAAATAATTGTCAAGTTCAACATGAAAATGAGAGAAGCCACAACCATTCAAACTAAATACATTCACTGTCACGTGATTTGATTTACAACAGCACAGAAGAGTTGATTTTCTTTGGAAATATAAATGTAGAAAAGTAAGAATCTTCTAGTTAAGCATAACATTCTACTGAGATTGCCATTAACCCAATAGAACTACACTTTTCTATTAAGAGGTGGGATTCAATGTGAATTTCAAATAAGAAGCAAGATTTCAAGATTTGCCCTATTTCATTTGCAGAACAAAATGGCGGACACAACACTCATATCACAGAGGCAAAACCACTACTACGCACAGCCTTGTTTTAAGATATATTGCATAATTATTTCTGTGAATACTCCTACTGAAATGAACTGTGCCTCTCATGTTAGTGGCATTTCATGAAGAAGTGTTTATTACTTTGTTTGAATTAATTAGCAATATTACACCTTTCATTGAATAAACCCTTAAAAGGGATGAAACTAACTTGACATACAGGCAGTTTTGAATGATAGTGTTCAGACTTCTTTTGGCAAGAGGACAGGTAATTCAAAGCTGCTTCACTGCATTTTAGTGAGTCTGCTTATATAGTATAAATTGGTATATTTAGTCAGATGAGTTCAGCACTTTTCCAGCCAATGATCATGTCCTGTGGTAAAAGAGCATAGAGGAGTCTTCTCTTCCCCCTTCTTGCTTTAATATGTCTGATTTGTGCACAAGGACCATCTTTTTCAGGCCAAAACCTATTTCAATGAAATTTGACAGCTATTTCCTAAACTCCTGCTAACTTTGGTACCCTTTAGGGGCACAGTGGAACAAGCTACTTTTCAAATTTGACTATACCACTATGCATAAAGCCACAATCAGTAAAACTCATCAGGTACTTCCTGTGAAACATTATGCTTTCATTTTTTTAAAAAACAGCACTGATCAGAGCACTCCAGTGCGAGAACTCACAAAGATAAGTTTAGATTTAAGATGACAAGGAACACTTACCGATTTACAACTTCCATTGAATGTAAAGACATGTCCATGTTGACCAGGACAGAAAAATACTCTGTTATCTGACTGGACTGCATTAGCTTAAGCAACATTTCTATAGCAACTAAAGGATTATTTTCCACCAGGTCAGGCAGTTTGGCAGGAGTGAGGCCAATGTGGTAAACAAGCTTGGGGTCCTTTTCTAATTCTCCAAGAAGCTATAAAAAAAACAACATCATTTTAAATTTGAATTAAACTGTACATGGTTGACCACACAAGGTGAACTAGAAACCTAGCCTGGATTTTATTATGACTTAGTTTAATAAAATATTCTGCCTTGTGCAGAAATTCCAGTGATATGAACAACGACTCCAAGTTTCCTGTAATTGTCAACAGGTTATGCATTTTTTACAAAAATGATGTAGCCTGCAAAACAAAAGCAATAATCCATCTATATTATACAAAAGGAGAATAATTCTAGCCACTTGGATTTAAGTATTTCTTCTTATACATATTTTGTTTTCTTCTAATATTTCAGTTTCTGCCCCAGGGCAACTGCACAGAAAAGCCTTTAAAAGAAGCTAGGGTTTGAAGCTCATGGCAGTTAGTAGCCTTGTATGTTGTGGAAAAAATTAAACCCACATAATCCAAGTTTCATTTTTATCTCTTGCTCTAGCTCTTTCATTGAACCGGAAAATACACTGTTTAACTGACCTTACCAACAACTTTGATAAGTTATCTTAGACAGAAAGAGATAGTTGTTCTAGAACATCTCTCTCCTTATACAGTACAATGATAAGACTAAGACCCATTGAAGTCAGTAGTAACACTCTGACTAACTTCAGCCAGACAAGATTAGGCCCTTAGCATTTCTACATAAACATCTTATTGAAAGCCTCTGCCAAACCTGAAACAGCATTACTGCAACAAGGTTATCCTAGCAGGGAAATACTGTTGCTAGTTACTAGTCACATTTTCCATTTGTTCAGCTAATGTCTATCTGCTGTTTCAACACACACTGCCAAGTTTTAAAAAATGCTTTCCTCACCTGACCATACACAAACCAAGACTCCAGAATTTTGGTATTGAGACAAGACAACTCAAACAATATTGAGATTTCCTAAATTTGGAGACAGTTTTAAGCAAGTCCACTCCTTGGCAGGACAAATCTTCAAACTTCTGGAGTGCCCACAGACAGATTAGTGCTCTACACAGGAGTTTAGAGAGTTTAAATCTTGTAGTGACACTTCCATCTTAGCACCTCGGGCTACTGTTTGTTTTGAGTTCCATCATTCTGCTTCACTGGGTCTGCTCTGTGACTATTTTAATTTTATGTAATATAAATAGGCGTGGAAAGATTAGATTTTTTTATCATCTGTATATGTTGATTTCACCATATATACAACAATGCAAAATATTTCCATCAATGATAACTGAAATGTACAGATAGGCCAACTTAGAACAATGCTGCTTGAGAACTTAAGAGTTTGATTTAAGGATATTTACTTTGTATATTTTGACATGTGATGCTGACAATTTCTGTTTTAATGGTTATGAAGCTTTAACTTTTTGAATCTCAAAATTTACTGTCATTAAATAATTACTGTCTGACCCCAAATGTTCACAAATATAGGAAATTATAAATTGATAAAAAATTTAAAAATGCTTAAATAAACAAATATTGATATTATTCACTGAAATTATTTTAAAAAATTGAATTCTGTCAACCCCAAATATAATGAGTTGAGTACTATTTAAGTCATTTAATTTGACCCTAGTTTTCTAAAATGTATGAAATACAAGAACATGCATAGGAAAGATTAGAAGGGAGGGCAGCTAGCACATAGTACCCACCTGTGTTTGCTGGGGAGAGGACAAAGGACTTTTGAAAGCCTTAGCCATGATGCGTTTGATCTCCACTCCAGTGCTGTTTTTAACACACATTGACTTATCCCACTGAATTGCATGATCTGGCTCTATTGGGTTTAACCAAGCCAGCTCATCCTCACAAATATGGAGTGGAGGTGGTGGCCGGATAAACTCTGGTCGAAAGTGACCTGAAAGACAATGTTGTGAAGATTTCTTTCAAAGGAAAAGTAAAGAGGTGAAGTCCTTTTCGTATTACTCAATGAAAAATCATTTTACATTTAGAAGGTTATTATACTGCATATTTAATATAAGGTTGACAATAGCAATACCTCTCTCCCTCCCACAACTGTAATACTTTTCAACGTACAATCAGATGAATTTGTTTTTACTGGAGTTTTGTACTATGACGTATGAGCTTGGTCACATACAATCCAATCTACAGAAAAGTAGCTCAACACATCATTTATATCACTCCTTAAGTAATTGTGCCAAAGACTACAGAAACTTAAGAGTAAACAAAGATGCACATACTTTCTATAGGTGGTTTTGGTCCACTCACTAAAGCTTCAGTGATCTGTGAGGCAACAGAGCTGTCAAAACCAGAATTTGAGGAATCTGGGTCAGGATCGCTGAGAATGCTGGGGAAGCTAGCTTTGCTCTGTGTTGGCAACTCAGACTGACGCTCTGAAAAAAAGTTCAGCCCATGATATTAAAGCATACAACCAAAATACAGATGTCAGGAATACTAAAAGTAGCAGGAGACAATCTGAGCTTTAGAACAGCACTGGCTTAAAGAGACAGTGTTAACATGAAATCTAGTTCAGGTTTGTAAACGGTGGGCCATGGAGCATTTGCTGGTGGTGTGCAAAGAGTTGATTGGTCGGTCACATGGTGTTGGCTCTCCTCCTTTCCACTTCCTAAAACTGCATTAGATAGCTAAAAATACTAACACTTTCCCAGTATTACTTTTCCATGAAAACAGCAATTGTTGTATTTGTCACAAGGATTTACATAATTGCAAATGGGAGCAATGCAGTGATCGACTGGGAATGGGTGAGAACATAAGCTATCTGTGAGAATCCTCTGGGACAGTGGTTCTCAAGTGGGGGGCCAAGAGCTGTTTCAGGAGGCCACGCCCTCTGAGGCAGGAGCCCCGGCACCCTAGGATTACCATATGTCCGGTTTTCCCCAGGCATAGCCTCTTTTGATTCTCCACTGTCTGTCTGAGCAGATTTTTTCAAATCAGAGGCTATATCCGGGCTTTTGCAGAGCCTCACTGGTTCCTTCCCTTGTAGCTGATGGGGCAGGATCTGGCAGCTGTGAGGGACCAAACAGCTTCACAATGCAGCATGTCAGCCTCATGCTGCCAGATCCTGAACCCTTTCTCTAGGGAGCAGCTCCAGTTGGGGCTGCATTTCGCAACAGGTGAGCTAATCCCATGCTGCAAGGCTGGTGGGAAGGGCAGAAAGAGGACAGGCTGTGGCTGTTTCCAGGGAGGAGCTATGTGCAGCTGCTGGAGGTGAGAGACAGGCTGCACCAGGTGCACAGGAAGCATGGAAGGGGAGTGCAGAGGTCAGGGTAGAAGGGGCACAGGAGGGTTAGGGGACGACTCCTTCCTGCTCCCCCTCTGCCTCCGCCCTCTGGCCGTGCCTTCTTTTGGGGAACCTGAAACATGATAACCCTAAATGGGGCCAAAGCCCCAAACCCCGGTGCCCCACAGGGCCCTGAAGTTTTTAATAGTATTTTGGGGGGAAGGGGAGGGTTCAGAAAGAAGGTTGAGAACCCCTGCTCTAGGATGTGAGCTAGCTTATGGAAAGAATTAGAACCCCAGATCTAGTCAGTTTCAAAAAATGAGTTTGGAGTAGTTTTTCATGCACTATTCTTGCCAGACTTGTCCCCCTGCCAATTGTGTTTTTACAGTCACATTTCTCTCTCCCTCCCCCCGCTTTCCCCACTGTTGTGTGAAGACCCACACAAACAGACATTCAGACTCTACAATAATGGGGGCCATAAGAAAATCTAAATCAGAGGTAAAAGATTTTTCGACGTGGACTGTGTTTTTAGTGATGTTGCACAGACTAACTACCTTCCCCCATCTGTTGTCACAACATCCCAGTAGCAACTATAGCAATTGCTTACATTGAAAAAATATATATTAGGAGTCTAATATAAATTAAAATGTTATGCATCTGGAAGTGAGCCAGCAGCATGGGACATCCAGCACTATCTGGACTACAGTTGTAAGCAAGGATTGTTCAGAGGTGGACAATGCCCCTAAAAAGGCCAAATTACACAGCATAGAAAATAAATTACACAGTACTACTACTAAATCCAGTAGATATTCTTTGTTACTGCAAAGCTGCTTACAGAGAAAGGAAAATAGGTTTTAAACTTATAGATACATTCTGAGAAACCATAACATGGCTTCTGTCATAGGAGCACTCAAACAAGTTGAGGACTTGGGAGTAGCTGACCCTTTATTCCTAATCCTAAATTTCAGGCTCCAACTTTTATGACCTCTGTAGTACTGTGAAAAAGGATGTCTTTACTTTCTGTCACCCTGATCAGTTCATTTTAAAATAGGTCAACCTTACTTCACAAAAGTCAGTAGCTGACTAACAGATGCCAGCCCCACAGCATTGCTAACAGACTCCATCTGCAAGGGGAAGTCTAAGTATGTGCTTATATCTAGTCATTCAGGGAGTTTTCATCCTTTTGTAGGCATTTTTTACATAGCATGCTCCTTAACAGATTCAGCCTCTAATAATTTGAAGCTTGAAATCTTGGTCCCATAACTAATACAGCTCTTGTTTTGTGCCCAGCAGTCACTGAAGAGAGACACCGTACTGAAATGAAACTACTGCTTCATTTCCTGTGTAACTGAGCTTGTATACTGCCTCTACCTACACCGAATTTGTTTATACTTTCCCCTTTATTTAGAACCTGGTGAGCTAGTACTCAGAGCTTTTCTCTGCAGAAATGTTCTTCATGCTAGATATGGCCCCCTAATTATCTAGTGTTCAAAATTTTAACTGAACCCCTTCCCAAAAATAGACTCAATGTCAGATAACAGAACTCTCTTCCACAGATAATGGTAGCCTGCGGAGTCCAAAGGCTTTTTTTCTAAGTGTATTTCCTATGGCTGGCAAGGGAGCAAGCATGAACCTTTGCCATCAAAGCAAAGGAATAAGCAGAAGTTATTAAGTTTGCAAAGTACCTGGTGGTTTTCTGTTTTATTTTATCTGAATATTGACTCACTGAACTAATTTGGTAGGATATTTTTCCTTCAAGGATATGTATGATATACTTGAATACTTCTTTACCAGTTTCCCAAGAAAAGATATTTGATTGCAAAAAATAAAAATCCAATTTCACCAATTTTCAGAATGCTTCTACTGGTTTATAAACTATTTAGAACTTCAGTATACAAGCCTAAGAATTTTTTTTGGAATATTCTTGACCAATTCCTGCACATTACAAGTAATCCAACAGGCTAAATGTCACATCTAAAAGATGAGTAGATATCATTTCAGTTTGGTGGCACTGTGGTGTTCATCTTAAGGTCATAGCTGGTCAACAGTTGATAGTAAATTGTAGGTTTGATTTGGACCCCAGTATTCCCAGACAATAAAGTACCATCGGATATTATTATGAGATCTACAACAGGTTTAGGCCCCAGTCCTGCAATTCAGTGCACACATGAAGTCTCTTGGGCTTGCAAGGAGTCTCCAATGAACTCAGTGAAGCTCCATGTGGTCACTGCAGTCTGCCCACAAGCAGAAGGTTACAGGATCAGGCCAGATCAATTCTTGGGGATTAGGGAAAGCAAAAGCTGTATTTAAAGCAGAATCCTTAATAAAAGAGCTAAAGATTAATTTGTGTATGGGAAGAGCATAAGCTCCTTAACCCAAGCCACCTAAAGTAAAAAAGCTATTCAAAGGCAAGCAGTTGGAGATCTCTATTGTGGTGCTACATTTTTCCTCTTCTGTAAATTGCAGGAAGCTTCCTTTGATTCCTAACGGAAGGTGCTGAAATGTATTGGAAAAAGCAGCTTTGACTACAAGCCAATTACCCTTAACCAACGTAGTCTTCTGTCAGGCTAACCGTATCGAATAAAGGCAGTATTTTGCCAGAAAACTTCCTTTTCCCACCAGCATCAGAAAATGACGTTTTTGGCAGGATAATGATCCAAACAGGCAGAAGTACAAATAAAGAAACAGAAGCAAATTTTGCAAAAACATTCTGCAAATCAGCAGGTTGAAGAGAAGTTAATACTGATCAAACAAAAAAATCTAAACAAAGTCCTTAGGAAACTGTATTTCTGCCCTTTAAAAAAAGCAATTACAGCTGCAAGTCAAATTGTTCATATTTAAATTCTGATTGTTACTTAGGATATTACTCAGAGAAGATCAGATATTAAAGGACAGGATACATCAGTTGTCTTTCCCATATGTAATTTAACATTCAGGATAGTTATCCTGACAGAATGCTTTAAAATTTTTTGAATAGCAGTAAATCTTTGTGAGGTACATTCTAGAACAAGGTCCAAACTTGTCCCTAAAATGAATCCAGGGATATTCTGAATAGGAGAACACCTTTACAAAAGCCATCAAGATTTACAACTCTTACATGACAAGATTGGCTAGGAAAGAGGGACAAATATAAATAAAGTTCTCAATAACTTTTAAGTTTTTTTTGTTTCACTCTTTTTATACTTTACGGACTACTCAGTTAACTTCTTTTCTACATCTTTGATTACTGGGAAATATATGGACTTGAAACAAGTTATTTTATAAATGGAGAAGTCAAAAAGGTGATTCTGAGGTGTCAAGACAGCAAGAGCAGTTGCCTTCCTATGAGGCACATAGACAACGGCAGGCATTTATTCAAAGAAACAAATCTTGTCTCTCTCACCAACAGAAATTGGTTCAATAAAAGATATTACCTCAGCCACACTGTCTCTGTTATGAACATGTCAGATCAGAGATAGCCTAAGGTCTCTATGTAGTCAAGTTAGTTATGTATGTGATTTATTGTATAATTTTGTTGTATCCACTACATACAGAATAAGCATTGCACATTCAGCTACTTATTTTTAAAAGCAACCAATATCAATGAATTTGTTCCGTTTTCAAAAATACTACTGGCTTTGTATTTTGAAGACAGGACAAACCAAAATGCATGGAACCTCCAGCAAAAACAGTCAAATTTAGTAATTTGGGGTTCTTAATTTGACACCATTCAAAAAGGACCTGATTTTCAGAGGGCAGGTACACAGCTCTTGTGAAAAATCAGACCCCTTCAATGCATTGTAATTTGGGCACCCAAAGTGTCAAGTCATTTTTGAAAGTTTAAGTCAAAGAATACAGCATTCACAAAAATGCTCAGAAAAATTCAAAGAGGGAGACACAGGACTAAGGCAGGAAAACTCAGGCAATAGGTTGAATATCACACTAATATTTGTCTAATTATCCCGAGATTAGGTATTAAAAACTTAGTTCACAGGATCATAGAATATCAGGGTTGGAAGGGACCTCAGGAGGTCATCTAGTCCAACCCCCTGCTCAAAGCAGGACCGATCCCCAATTAAATCATCCCAGCCAGGGCTTTGTCAAGCCTGACCTTAAAAACTTCTAGGGAAGGAGATTCCACCACCTCCCTAGGTAACGCATTCCAGTGTTTCACACGCTCCTAGTGAAAAAGTTTTTCCTAATATCCAACCTAAATCTTGAGACCATTACTTGAGACCATTACTCCTTGTTCTGTCATCTGCTACCATTGAGAACAGTCTAGAGCCATCCTCTTTGGAACCCCCTTTCAGGTAGTTGAAAGCAGCTATCAAATCCCCCCTCATTCTTCTCTTCCGTAGACTAAACATCCCCAGTTCCCTCAGCCTCTCCTCATAAGTCATGTGTTCCAGTCCCCTAATTATTTTGTTGCCCTCCGCTGGACTCTTTCCAATTTTTCCACATCCTTTTTGTAGTGTGGGGCCCAAAACTGGACACAGTACTCCAGATGAGGCCTCACCAGTGTCGAATAGAGGGGAACGATCACGTCCCTCGATCTGCTGGTAATGCCCCTACTTATACAGCCCAAAATGCCATTGGCCTTCTTGGCCACAAGGGCACACTGTTGACTCATATCCAGCTTCTCGTCCACTGTAACCCCTATGTCCTTTTCTGCAGAACTGCTGCCTAGCCATTCGGTCCCTAGTCTCAAACAATGGTTATCACATCCTTATAAGACCATACTTGGATTTTTCGTGCTCCAGACTGGCCCCATTTACTATATCCATCTTTCCTACTGTTTCAATCAGTAGCTCCAAAAGTGACCTACTATAAGTGATGACTCACAACCACCACCCTTTTCTCTCTTTCTCCTGCCAAGTGGTCCAAAAGAATCACTTTTACTAGATACAGCCAGCCAAATTAGCCACTTTCCCAATCTGGAGGCAATACAGGAAGTAACAAAAACCTGAATCATCTCAGATTTATAAAAACTACCAAAAATTCAGTTATAACACCTGGGCTTGCCAAAAGAGATAACTGAAGAAAGAGGTGTAATGGCTGCCTGATAATAAGTTATCCTGTGTTTCTGAATTGGAAACACTGCACAGGATACAAGGGAATAAAATTTAAGCATGAAAACAGCCACCAGAACAAAAGACATGTTTCAGATGTAAAGCCTATTCCTATATTGTAAAAAAAGTGTCTTCACAGCCTCAAAGAAGAAAATTCCATGTATAAAACTTGCTTTTTAAGCCAAATATAAGGCAGTTAAAAATGCTCTGTGCTTGAAGTTTCCACAGCCTAGAATTATAGCTCAACTCATTTTACACTTAAAAAGAAATATCTCGCTTTCACTATTATCTCAAGGAAAAGCTGTCAGGATATACCTAAAATGGTTTGTTATTTCTTACCTGCTAGTGCTAGCTGAAGTCCACTTATATCCACTGACTGGGCCACATTTCCTATATCCATTAAGGCAATCTGTCGAGGAGTCTTCTTGAAGAGTTCTCTAGGAGGAGCCAACATCAGTTGGGAAAGGAAGAATTTTTCTGGTGGAGTTATGGGAGGTAAGAAACCTGAGAAAAACAATTTTCCTCACATGTTACACAGTGGCAATCAATACTTTTCACTTTCTACTGTGAAGGAGCGATGTTTGCTAAACAAACTATGGCACAAATATTAAAATGTATGAATTAGGCTGACACTAAGAATATTCAGTTGTGTTAATATTTTAAATTAAATCCACGCCTCTGTCTATGTAGTATTTAAATATGAGCAATACAGAATAATTTTGCTTAAACTGTCTAATGCAGTGTTTCCCAAACTTGGAATGCCGCTCGTTCAGGGAAAGCCCCTGGCAGGCCAGGCCAGTTTGTTTACCTGCCGCGTCCGCAGGTTCGGCCGGTCACAGCTCCCACTGGCCGCGGTTCACCGCCGCAGGCCAATGGGGACTGCGGGAAGCGGCACCGTCCGAGGGACATACAGGCTGCCGCTTCCCGCAGCCGCCATTGGCCTGCAGCGGCAAACCGCAGCCAGTGGGAGCCGCGATCGGCCGAACCTGCGGACGAGGCAGGTAAACAAACCGGCCCAGCTCGCCAGGGGCTTTCCCCGAACAAGCGGCGTTCCAAGTTTGGGAAACACTGGTCTAATGAACTAAACCCAGTCAAGGTATCTTTGGTTTTAACTATTAAATCATTTTAGACTTATTTCAACAGCCCTATGTCTCCATTTTTGGGTTGAAGGCTAGGTCACAGCATACCATAAGGGCTAATGAAGCCATCTAAAATTAGTTTAATTATTACAATTAAAAAAACCTAGTTCTTCAGCTGTTACCAATGTTTGGTCATCCATGTTAGTAAAACGTAAGCCCTTATATTGCAATTGCATCTATGAGACCCACACAGTCATATCAAGCTCTGTTACACTTTGGGGAATAGTTTGAATTTGGGTGCTCCAGAAATGAAAGGCAATTTGATTAAAACTAGGCAAATACAAGGAAAGCTGAACCCTTCTGTAGAGAGCAGTGAATACAAACAGGCCATCAGGGAAGGAACAGAAGAGAAAAATGTGGCATAAGTAGTAAAGAGCTCCCAACCCTTCCCCACACAACTTTTTAAATTTGGTTTTGAATGTCAAGCAGTCTTGATGCATCATTTTGTTTTCTAATTTAGACCAATGATCAATTCTTAACAAATAACAAGCACATTGCTAGTCACAGCCATAATATTCATTGTAGTTTGTGGTGAACAAGTTGCTATTAACACTACAAATTATTCAAAGTGAAAAACTTTTAGAATCCAGTTTACCTGTCACTATTTATAGTTTGATTTTCATTTCAAAGCCAAGAAATACAAATCACATCAGTTTCTCTTTCAGGTTCTTAATGCTGCTGAGTTTGGGCTTCACACACTGCAGGGAATGTTTGTTTCAAAACAACTTTGTTAAAATTATGGAAACATTTATATTAGTCTTGAATGTTTATAAACAAATTTTTATGGAACTTTATTTTTGGGCCAAGTAAAACTGACAGTATCCCTTTAAGACTGAGCAGAACTTGCCTGTTTTCAGAACTTTATAGCTATCAAAAGTGTTAAACAAGATCTCCATTTGTTGTTAAAGCAGAATTTATAATACTCTGTAAATGCTGAATTTTGTACTTTAGCCATTTTAGTTTTCAATGTAAATAAAATTTAAACTTGGCGCATCCATACACCTTAGTAAGCACTATAGTAACTTTAATAGAATTTAAAATTTGAACTTTTCATATGAAGTTATAAATACTCGAGACTCATTTTGCAGCATGTTATAAATACCTCTTACTGAAATATATACCGAAGGACAATATTTCAAGTAGTCACATCAAAGATAATAGTTCTAATAGCCACCAGTGAATCCACAGAATTTTACTTTCAGCTGAGGGGAAGCTTGGATTTGAAAATCATTTGGATTTAAATTAGTGGCATACAGCCAGTTTATATACTCTCTAGAGCAGTGCTTGTAAAGTTCAACACCCTTTACCCCACATTTTAAACCATGACCAACAGAGCTTGGAGAATACTGAAAAAAAAAGTTTGCTTTAATATTTAAATGTTCAAACAATTTGACTGTGCTGCTTTCAATAAACATTCTCGAAAATATTAATGAAGTGAACGTTTTGCTGAAAAAGCAAGTTTTAAACTATTAAAACTCAGAAAGAATCCAGAATTCATTTGTATTAGCTCCAGAAATCAGAGGCTAAAAATAACTCATCCAATCAGAGATTAAACATTTTACATGTGACCAATGGGTACAAATGGCTCAGGTTTTGAACACTTAAACAACGAGCTGTTTGCAAACAAGCTATAATCCAACATCTAAAGTTAGTTGGCCAAAAAAAGAAAAAAAAATCCTGCTTGTTTTTACATCAAAACAGAAGTTCCTTGTATTTTTATTTTCTAAAAAGCTTGACTGGGTGCTCCCTCAGCTCCCAAATGCAGAAAAGTGGGGTGGAGCACTGAATCATAGAGGTTTTTGAGGTCAGGCTTGACAAAGCCCTGCCTGGGATGATTTAGTTGGGGATTGGTCCTGCTTTGAGCAGGGGGTTGGACTCACTAGATGACCTCTTGAGGTCCCTTCCAACCCTGATATTCTCTGATCTTTCACAAAAGAACTTTTTTGTTCTTTCCAGTGTTTGTCTGGAACATAAGGTGTTTTTTATGATGTGATTAAATTAGGATTTAATCAAATAACACTGCCCCTCCAAATTCCCCTTCCTTCAGTTCCTCTGGTTTCAGCACCTTGTGATGATATTAATCCCTCCAGTTCTTCAAAGCAGAAAAGCAAACCCTGATAATTCTCATGTCAAATGCTTATTTTTAAGTGATTCAGGCCTTCTTTAATTATCACAAAACAGCAAACAGCCCCCCCTCCTTTCCTTCGTAGGGCAATTTCAAAGACAAAATTTTTAAAAGCACCTCTCAACAGGAGTCATCCATCACTCAGCACACATCACTCCGATTCCCAGTTTGGGGGGCACTAGATTAAAGAAGGGAGGCTTACCTGTTACCGTGCCCCTCAAAAATAAATATGTGGAGAAGAGGGTCCCCTTTCGGCCCCGGATCACACAGAGAGGGCCCTATTCCAGGGATTTATTTGTACTGGGAACAGAGGGGACAGGAAAACCTCACTTCTTGCAAATTCCCCCCTACACAAACAGTGAGACATCTCTTACATGGCTTCAAACAACCAACAGCTCTCCAGTGTTGGGGAATGGAGTTAAGCATGCCTGTCTCTCTTCAGTTTCAGAGTAGCAGCCATGTTAGTCTGTATCTGCAAAAAGAAAAGGAGTACTGGTGGCACCTTACAGACTAACAAATTTATTTGAGCATAAGCTTTCGTGAGCTACAGTTCACTTCATCGGATGCATGTAGTGGAAAATACAGTGGGGAGATTTTATATACACAGAGAACATGAACAATGGATGTTACCATACACACTGTAATGAGAGTGATCAGGTAAGATGAACTATTTCATCCAAACCACACCACATGATCCATTGTCTACAGCCAAGCTCTACGACACAACCGCATTGGTTCCAACCCCTCAGACAGAGACAAACACCTACAAGATCTCTATCAAGTGTTCTTACAACTACAATACCCACCAGCTGAAGTGAAGAAACAGATTGACAGAGCCAGAAGAGTACCCAGAAGTTACCTATTACAGGACAGGCCCAACAAAGAAAATAACAGAATGCCACTAGCCAACACCTTCAGCCCCCAACTAAAACCTCTCCAACGCATCATCAAGGATCTACAACCTATCCTGAAGGACGACCCATCACTCTCACAGATCTTGGGAGACAGGCCAGTCCTTGCTTACAGACAGCCTCCCAACCTGAAGCAAATACTCACCAGCAACCACACACCACACAACAAAAACACTAACCCAGGAACCTATCCTTGCAACAAAGCCCATTGCCAACTGTGTCCACCTATCTATGACACCATCATAGTGTGGCTGTTTGTGATTAAGCCCTATCAGAGGCTCGTTCACCTGCACATCTACCAATGTGATATATGCCATTATGTGCCAGCGATGCCCCTCTGCCATGTACATTGGCCAAACCAGACAGTCTCTACGTAAAAGAATAAATGGACACAAATCAGACGTCAAGAATTATAACATTCATAAACCACTCGGAGAACACTTCAACCGCTCTGGTCACTCGATTACAGACCTAAAAGTTGGAATATTACAACAAAAAAACTTCAAAAACAGACTTCAACGAGACACTCCTGAATTGGAATTAATTTGCAAACTGGACACCCTTACATTAGGCTTGAATAGAGACTGGGAGTGGATGGGTAATTACACAAAGTAAAACTATTTCCCCATGTTTATTCCCGCCCCCCCCCCCACTGTTCCTCAGATGTTCTTGTCAACTGCTGGAAATGGCCCACCTTGATTATCACTACAAAAGGTTTTTTTCCTCTCCTGCTGGTAATAGCTCACCTTACCTGATCACTATCATTACAGTGTGTATAGTAACACCCTTGTTTCATGTTCTCTGTTTATATAAAATCTCCGCACTGTATTTTCCACTGAATGCATCCGATAAAGTGAGCTGTAGCTCACGAAAGCTTATGCTCAAATAAATTTGTTAGTCTCTAAGGTGCCACAAGTCCTCCTTTTCTCTTCAGTTTATCTGCTATGTACATTAGTTACTTTAGCCAGAATCCTTCTGATTTTGGAGGGGTAATTTATCTTCATGCACAGCTTCTCGGTTTTCATGGCTTTAATCTAATGCCCCCAAAAATTAAGAGCCAGAGCAATGTGCACTGCCGTTTGAATGGAGTGGTGCATGACCGCTGTTGAGATGTGTTTTTAAACATGTTTTCTGAACTGCACTGCAAAGGAAAAGGGTGCGTGGTGTTTTATAACGTAGAAAGAAAGCCTGAAAGGCTTATTTTAAAGTGTCTGACCTGAGAATAATCCGGGTTTCTTTTGCTGCTTGCTAGAGGGCAGTTTAGATGAGTGAAGAACTAAGGGGACAGGTACCGAAACCAGAGGCAACGGAGTGTTCTTTGATGAACAACGATGTAACTTAACCTCCTGAAAAACTTTTGTGAAAAATACACACACACACACACACACGGCCGAGGGAGGGGGCTGGGGCAGGCTCCGGTCCCGTGGACACAAACCGAAACATCACTCCGCGCGGGGCCTCCTTCTAGCCCCTGCCTGTCTCCCCCGAAAGACTCGGGCCCGATCTCTGCTGAGCGGCCGCAGCCCGGGAGCCACCTCAGCAGCGCGGCCCCCCCACCCATCCACCCCACCCCGGGGAGACCGGGCCTCGCAGCGACGCGACGGCCGCCGAGAAGCGGAGCCGGTTGCTCAGCGGAAACCCCCGCGCCCCGGGCCGGTACCTGAGAGCGGCGGCCGCTCGGCCTCGTCGCCGCGCTCGGGCGCGGGGTTGAGCAGGTGGGCGAAGATGGCGGCGAAGGGGTTGGCGGCCAGCGGCTCGGTGCGGTACATCTCCCAGAGCAGGTAGAGCGCGGTGAGGCGCTGCGGCGGGCTGGGCAGCAGGTCGGGCTGCTGCAGCAGCAGCACCAGCACCGAGCCCAGGCGGAAGTGCTCGGCCTTGCCGAAGTAGTGGTGGAAAGCGCTGGACAGGCCCTCGAAGGTGCTGCCGCCCGCCTCCTCCGAGACGATGCTCAGCAGGCTCGAGAGCTCCTTGGGCGACAGGCTCATCCTGCCCGCCGGGGCCGCCGCGCCGCCCGCCTCCCCGCCGGCGCCGGGGGCCCCCGCCTCCGCTCCCACCAGAGTGCAGGGCGCCGGGCTCCCCCCGCCCCCGGGCATCCAGCTCCCCGCGCGAGCGCGCGTGCACACCCCGGCGGGCCGGCTCCGCACCGCCTACCCCCCACCCCGCCGAGCTCGTCGGGCCGCTGCTGCCGTAAAGCTGCGCGCCGGCTCCGGTACGGCGGTTTTACGACACTGGCGGCCAACGGACCACAGGATTGTTGCCGTTGGAGGGAGATATCGCGGCAGGGGATTGGCCGGCGGCTGCCCCCAATGGGAGCCGGAGTGAGGCAAAAGGTCGGCTGCCGCCACCGTAAAGTCGCGCTCCGGCTCTGGCCCGGCGTGTTTAACTTTGCGACACTGTCGTTCAACAAACCAGGCGGTGGTGTAGCGGGGGGCGGAAGGGAGACACAGCAGCAGGGGGGCGGCCGGGCGGCCGCCGCCCCCGTGGAAGCCGGAGCAGGCAAGGAATTGGCCGCTGCCAGCGGGGATGCGGCTGGGTGCTCCGCCCAGGGAGGCGGGGCCGCCCCAGGACGGGAGGCGGGGCGATGTGCCGGCTTCTCCCGCCTCAGAGCCCCCTGGGACCGGCAGTCAGCGGGCGCGAGCTGTGGGAGCAGCTGCCGGGGAGCGGCCGACGCGCGGGGGCTGCTTTAGCCGGCCTTGTGTGGGCTGGTGCGCCGGAGCCACAGGCAGCCGCCCATCCAGCCCCGTCTTGCTAGCGGGCCCGGCCGCGGTCGCTCGACAAATAACCTGGGGGAAAGGAACCAGGAGTCCTGCCTCCCCGTCCCCTGCGCTTGTTTATTTGCCACCCGCTTTCCTTGCGCTTCAGCAGCTCGCCTCAGGCAGATGCCCACTGCAAACTGAAAAGCGTCCTTGGCAATATGGCTTGGCAAGAGAACCCTTTCGCAATATATTTGACTGGCTGTGTGATGTTAGTAATTTAAAAGGACGTCTACTTGTTATTGCCCTAGTCAGATCACGATAGGAACGTATTAGATTGGTTTGTTGACAGCAGGTAAAAGCTAAAGGAAAAAGCTGTATGATTTGATTGTAGAAGTTGTTTTTCGTTCCTTGCTAAAATGGTCTGTTATTGTTTACTACCATACATTCAAATAGAGAAGAACAAGGGAACAGAAATATCCCAGGACCAGCGAACCCCAAATACATTTTGCAAGGGAGGAGGCAGCAGAGAGAACAGGACAGGGAAAGAGACAGAAAAAAGAAAGAGCTACAGTAAAGCGTTTGATTTGCTATAGAGATTGTATTTTAGTTTCTTTCAGCAACCAGACTAAATAGTTAAAAATAGAAGAAACTCTCTACCCAATTATTTTTTTTAGATCCCCTGCCTTATTTTCAAGAACATGCTGGGGAGGGGTGAGTTCCACTCTACAGACAAAAATGAAATTAAAGTACTGCCAGACTTTATTATTCTCAGGAGTTTTTCCTCCTAGATAGGTTTCAGAGTAGCAGCTGTGTTAGTCTGTATTCGCAAAAAGAAAAGGAGTACTCGTGGCACCTTAGAGACTAACCAATTTATTTGAGCATAAGCTTTTGTGAGTGACAGCTCACTTCATCGGCTGCATACTGTGGAAACTGCAGAAGATGTCTTCTGCAATTTCCACAGTATGCATCCGATGAAGTGAGCTGTAGCTCACGAAAGCTTGTGCTCAAATAAATTGGTTAGTCTCTAAGGTGCCACGAGTACTCCTTTTCTTTTTCCTCCTAGATACAAATTCCTGTCCTTGATAGTTTGTCAGGGGTCTTAAACTCAATTTACTTTAGGGCCAGTGCTAGTCCTCAAATCCTCCCAGTAGGCCAATAATGTCACTGAAGAGGGTGTTCAGAAGAGAAAATGTTTATATTGCATTTTTTATTTCGAATTTCTTAGAAATAATTAAACTGTCATACAACTTTATACAATTCTTTGTCTGCCAGATAGTTTTTAGTGTTTGCCAGACACCTGGCAACGCTTCAGTTCTGTCAATTTGTTGATGTTTGGCCTCAGTGACTGAGCAGTTGAGACCTTCAGGATTGCAGCAAGGGGTGTATCCGATAGTTGTGTTCATTATTTTGACTTGTTTATATTCATTGTGGAAAAAAGTGATGCTGCAACTAATGATGCTGCCTTCATGGCTGACTCTGCTTGGCAACTAGTGATAGTGTATCTGTCCCTCTCCCCCAGCCAATGGGAGCTGTGGGGGGCAGCGCCTGCAGCAGCAATCAGGCAGCATGGCTGCATGGGTCTCTCCTCCGTGGGCCGGAGTGGAGAGGTTCTCAGGGTGTAGATGGCCCGCGGGCTGGGACTTTGAGATCCCTATATATATTCCATTTATATATATTTGGTGTCTACCTGAACATGACTGTAATCACCCCATATTTTAACATACACATTTTGGTATCCTAGGAAGTTCTTGTTTGGTACTCCAGCTAAAAACTCAAGGTTAGATGCAGATGGTTCTTTTGAGACTGTTTTTGATGTATAAGTCCCATTCTAAGGCAGATAATTCTTCAAAATTTTTACCCTGAATGGAATCTTCCTCATATAGTTAAGGAAAAAATGTTAACTTTGGTATAGTAACTCTACTGAAGTAAATCGAGTTACACCTTGCTTATACCACAACTGATGTTTGTCTATAATGTTTTGTTTAAAATATGATGAATTTGAAAAAAAGTCATCTCAACTCCATAAAGGGTGATATATGCAGACAAGAGATCAGAATAAATAAGGAGAACACAGATCCTGGCCATATGCACAATAGTTTTTAGCTCACGAGGAAATTTTGCTTTTTAAAAAACAATTGTTCCCATCTCATTCTCTGTAGCAGAAGGAGAATTTTTTCAATTTTTTATATTTTATTTAAATGTTAAATCAAACTTCTGATTATTTATGTGCTATTTCAGGCAGAAGAAGCAATTTACACTGTCTGAATTTGGACCCTACATTGTCACAAATGATGTCACTTTTCAGCAAGATGGTGGTCACCAGGAAGTGGCTCAGAAATATTAATTTTTAAACTTGCTTTTAGGATTTAATGTGATTCTTCTCTGCAAGGAAAATAAAATGTGAATGGTATTTTTAGATACATTACTTAGCATTGTGCAGCAATGATATTATACATCAGACAAAGGGAAGATGACAAGTGCCACAAGCCCATTTGTAAAAGTATCTTTTAAAATGTTTTATTACTTTGTTATCCTCAGCAGTTGGCTCAACTCTACTGATACACTGCTTCCCTCACACAGTCCTTTTTTGTTCATTTGATAATGTTTTCTACACACCCAGTGAATGCTTTGCCGGGCATTCTTTCCAAATCCCTCTAAAGTTTCCCATTTGATTCTTTAATGTCTTTTAAGTATGCTGCACATCATCAGAATGTCTCATTATTTTCCCCAACTTCCATTTATGTTAAAAGCTTTTAAAATACATTTTAATGATGCATAAGAGGCTGAGCAGTATGATGAGCCTAATAGCGTGCTATTGATTTTCATCTGAAACAGACATTTGAAAATGTCAATAGCCATTTAGCAATGTGTATATTTACTGTGGTATGAAGACAAGGCAAATACAACAGTCTTTTTCTACTAAAATTAGATACAAATTAATTAGTTGCAGTAAGCTACCTTAAAAGTCTGTCTTTTTCAGTGTCTTCAAAACAGCAGTGTTAGTAATAACCACTGGTGTAGGGAGTAGAATAAAAACCCACAGGACTAATGTGTCCACCCACAGCTTCTACTTATCTGCCAGTCATGGTCTTAAGAATTCAGCCACAGGCGTTGCTTGTGGAGAATATACTGTGTTAGATACAGCAAAGCGGTTCTCAAACTGTGGGTTGGGACCCCAAAGTGGGTCGGGTCCCCATTTTATTGGGGTTGCCAGGGCTGGCTTTAGACCTGCTGGAGTCTGGGCCTGAAGCCGAAGCCTGAACCCCATCACCCGGGGCAGCATGGGTCAGACTTCGGCTTCAGTCCTGTGCGGCGGGGCTTTGGTCCTCCCTCCCACCTCGGGCAGTGGGACTTGGACTTTGTCGTCCCCACCCCTGGGTCATGTAATAATTTTTGTTGTCAGAAGAGGGTCGCTGTGCATTAAGTTTGAGAACTGCTGATATAAACTGCAAATCACAGTGTGATATCCCAGTTGCTAGATGAATACCTTCTGGGCATGCCACAGCCAAGCACAGAATAGAAAATAAAGCAGGAGGTCATTTGTCCATAATTCAGACTCAGTGGGCAGACTAGAAAGGAAAACAAATAAAAGTGTAAAACAGGCACACATGCCAACATAAGGTATTAAAAAAAAAATAAAGTGGCATGTCCACAGCAATCCATGATTGCCAAACAACTAGGTAGTTTTGCCCTATGAAATGTGCCATATTCAGGAGAGGTTTGCAGTCAATTCCATAAGAAAACTGTGATTTGTAAATTTGTAATTTTCACTAAGTTATACCATTTGTGTAGATGCCACAAAGTAACATTAACAATAGTTTCATCTAGGTGCACCAAGTGATATATCACTTTATTCTAGGGCTGTTACATCCTTTTTCCTGGACTAGTGAACCACATGTAGATGCAAGCCCATTTTGCACCAAACACAAACAACCCCATCCAACTTGACCATTCTTCTTTTAGTTTGCACACTGCCTCTTGAGCGCATGTAATAGCTATCATCTGTACAGCAATTTAAATGTGTATCGCACTATACAGACAAATAGGAGGCACATTCCTTCCTCAAGAAGTTTATAGTCTGGTTAGATAGGACATAATACAATAAAGGGAGAGGTAACCGGCAAGAGAGTAAGGATAGGAGGAAGACTTACACAACATAAGGTCTTGAATTTACTAATTTTTACACTATCCATATTGGTTTGTAATCACATTAACTAGCCAGAGTCAGCTGAGAAGTAATGACTCAGACTGCATAGCAATAAAGAACAACAAGACAGGACACCAACAAAAATAAAATCCAGATCAACAATTAACTTAATAGAATCATAGGGTTTAGGGCCAGAAGGGACCACCAGATCAGATCTAGTATGACATCTTGTCTATTAAGGACACGGCCACAACCCACATACTAAACACAACAACTGAAATTAAATCAAAGCATTATAACTTTCAGGCACGGGCAGTGGGTGAACACACCATTGCGGGAGGCTTGCCCCCGTCCCCTACCCCTCTGCCTGAGGCTTCATCCCTCCCCTTCCATCCCCTCTGCCCCACCAGAGCCCAGAGCACACCCTGCCCTGGCAGCTGCTGGCTCCCCCCCGCATGCCCCCATCCCTAGAGCATCAGGCAGGTGGCACAGCCAGAGCACCCCCAACCCCGGAGCGCTGGGTGGGTGGCGCAGTCCCAGCACCAGGCAGATGGACAGGCAGCGTGGCATGGCCTCAGCCCAAGTGCCCCCAGCCTGGTGTGCACTGGCCCCAGAAGTGAGGGAAGCAGGCAGGAGGGGGCCTGTGGGCTGGGCTACGTCAGGCTGTGTGGGGAGGCATAGCCTATGCTACCCGCTGCCTATGCTTTCAAGAGACTAAACTGTTTTGTGCCACAGACAGAAAATAGGAGGGACTGATGTGCACCAGTGCCTGAGGCTCCTGCAATGGCAGGGAAATGATAAAGTGAGATACACCCAGATGATCCTGGCAAGTGAATGGTGCCACATGCTTCAGAGGAAGGTGAAACCCCCCAAGATCCCTGACATTTGTTACAGAGTACAAATACCAGAGAATACTTAAGTTTGATTGCAGCTTTTAATATCACCCCTAAATCCTTTCTTTTTGGGATCCTAACAGAAGTGAGCTCTAGGATAAAAATTTTAAAGCCGCATAAGGCCTGGATGATCCACAAAGGTCTGGAGGCATTGCAATGCTGAATGTGGCAACACTTAAATTTTAGGTGCCTAGAAAATCACTAGAACAGCAATGGGATTCACAAAGTTTCCTATACAATGAATGGGGAGAGATAAGCACCTAAGAATGAGATCCACAAAAGCCAGCATGCTGGGCAGCTCCCTGCCTACACTAGCTAATGGGAGATGATGACAAGAGGGTTATAAAACCCACCCCTATCACAGAGTTCAGCTCCTAAATCCAGGCTGCAGGGAGGTGCCTATCTCTGATTACAATCCATGACTGAGAACCCCTTCCCTGGAATTAGGTGTTTTATGCACCTGAGCCATTTCTTGCTAGAATGAGTTAGCACCACACAAAATGTCCAGCTGGGAAGAGGCATCCCTTTAGCCTAGTGATTAGGGGTTATCATCTGGGCTCTACTTCAATTCCTCTCTCTGCCTAATGAGGAGGAAGAATTTGAACAGGGGCTCACACACCCCTTAGGTGAGTTTTCTTGCCACAGGCTTTGGGTAATTGGCTCCTTGAATCTTTATTGTTGATGTCATTCCACTTGAATTAAATAATAACATATTAATTGGGTCAGAAAAGAGTGTGAATTACGCTGTTGTCCAGCAGTGAGGGCACTCAGCTGGGAGCTGGGCAATCCCTGTTGAAATTCCTTATCAGGCAAAGGGGGAATTGGAGCAGTATCTCTTGTATCCTAGGTGAATACGCTAACCACTGGGCTAAAACAGAAGCATCCTCTGGCTACCTTGTGTGGAGCTAGGCAACTGCCCTGCCTTCATATGGGTATAAATAATGAGTAATGCTGTTGAAGTCAATGGAGTTACACTGGTATAAAACCAGCATGAGTGGCTATTCAGACCCTGTATTAGTGGAAAAGGAAGGAACTACTGCTATCTCTTCTTCAGACTAAGTAGTTCTGGGATTAGAGGAAACTCCAAACAAGCATTCTTCCTTTGAGTCTGAACGAAGAGACATTAGGAAATCTTTTCTGCAGAAACCATCAAGGTATGGGTCAACAAGCCTGTGCTCTCTATTCTCAGCCCTTCTGATAGGAGGAATGGTGGGTGTGGGGGGACACACCACAAAACATAATGAAAACTATAGTGTTATTTCTGCTTTGAGGTAAAGTGTAGAAAACAGAATGCTGTTATGTATTGAAGAAGTGGGAGAAAAAAGAATTATAGGTAAATATTATTCATATTTATCTATATCACATTCACACTAGAAATTATTACCAGCATAAAACAGAAGTGACTATCTGTGACTTGATATCTCCCACTAAAAAGAGGGGAAGATAACAAGTAATTTCACACTTTGCTCAAACAGGTAACTTAGAGGCCTACAAAATAAAAACTGGAAGCTATATTTGCTTCTGAGGATCCACCACTTTGTCTCACAAATCCTTTCAGAATATTTGTTTATACATGTATTTATAAATAACTGGGATGGGATCGGAGAGGAGGTGAGCTTTGAAGAGAGAATGGGTTTAGAGCAGGGACTTGAAGGAAGAGAGGAAGGTGGAACTCCTAGAATATTCTGGGCATAAATGACTGCCTAAGAGGCAGCACAGGGGCTTTTACACCACTGGAAAATTGTCAGTGAATGGATTGTTGGTACAAATGGCCTTTAAACCAACTTTCTATCTACCGTTAACCTGATCGGGCTACTGGATGCTCTTTTGCACCACCAGAGAATCATGCCACTCTTTCTGTAGAGAGAGTGGATTCTATATTTTGGGCCAAATTCTGCACGCACATTGATGTCAGTGGACTTGCAGAGGTTCAACTGTGCAACGTAGGAATTGCCAGACTGATTTCAATGCCCGGTCTCTGACAGTGATGGTCACTAGATGCTTCAGAGGAGGGTGCAAGAAACCCCACAGTAGGCACATGTGGGATAATCTGCTCCTCAGGAAGGTCTTGACTGAGAATGTCTTAACCCTGGAGATGTATGAGGTTTTATATCCTTTCAACAACTGTTTTTAGTGGTAACTTTTATCACCCTGGTGTGATGGGGTGTCTGCCGCACACTGGCAGAAAACAGGTTAAAAGCAGCCCTACAGAGGCTGTGCAGGAGGCAGCCAATCACAGAAGGGCTTATAAGAGCAGCCAATTGGGGCCAGGCTGGCCCATATAAAAAGGGCTGCAGAACAGAGCAGGTGTAGTCAGTCTCTGGAGCTTGAGAAGGGAGAAGGACTAGCTGCCTTGCAGGTAGTGGGTAGCAAGTACCCTGGGCAGAGCAATGCTACAGGCAGAGACCCAGGGAGCTAAAGGCAGCTTCTGGCAGGCTGCAGGGATCTGCAGACAGAGCCCTGACACAAGGGCAAGGGGGGTACTAGAGCCACTGGAGGAAGTGGCTAGACTGTGGACTGCAGTTTGCCACTGTCATAAATGTAAAGAGAAAGGTAACAACCTTCCTGTATACAGTACTATAAAATCCCTGCTGGCCAGAGGCACAAAACCCTTTTACCTGTAAAGGGTTAAGAAACTCGAGTAACCTAGCTGGCACCTGACCAAAAGGACCAATAAGGGGACAAGATACTTTCAAATCTGGGTAGCGGGAAAAGTTTTGATCTATCTGTCCTGTGTGCTTGCCGTATACAGATCAAGGAAGCAAGCAATCCAACTCCATTAGAATTAGTAAGAACTAGCAAGGGAATGCGTTAACTTATTTTTGTTTTGGCTTGTGATTTTCTTTGTGTTGAGAGGAAGGTGTATTCCTGTATTTGTAACTTTAAAGTTTGGCCCAGAGGGAAATCCTCTTTTCTTTTTGAATCTGATTGCCATGTAAGATTATCTTCCATTCTAATTTTACAGAGGTGCTTCTTTTACCTTTTTTCTTTATAATAAAGTTCTGTTTCTTTTAGAATCTGATTGGGTATGTTTTTAGTGTCCTAAAAAAACCCAAGGTTGGTCTGTGCTCATCTTGTTTGTTCTCTAGCCTCCCCAGGAAAGGGGGTGTGGGGGCTTGGGGGGATGTTAGTAGGGAGTAGAAACTCCAAGCGGTCCTTTCCCTGAGTTTGTTTAAATCACTTGGTGGTGGCAGCGTTACCTAATCCAAGGTACAAGGGAGAATTTGTGCTTTGGGGAGTTTTTAACCTAAGCTGGTAGAAATAAGTTTAGGGGGTCTCATGCAGGTCCACACGTCTGTACCCTAGAGTTCAGAGTCAGGAGGGAACCCTGACAGCCACTGTAGGAGTAACCAGACAGTAGATTGCAGATCATCTCTTCCCCCCCCCCCACACCCCCCCGAAGGGGGGAACAGAATGTGGCACAGCCAGAGGGCAAAGTCACTGAAGAGGATGCCATGGTCCTGGGAGTGATGTGGGTCCAGGAACAGATGTGACAGTGGGTGAGATGCCACCAGAAGAAGGTGCAGTACTAATTCCCCAGACAGCAGGAGGCGCCACAGTGGTGAGACTTACCCTGTCATACCTGGATCTTGTTATCCATAAAAATGTCCAATCTCTGTCTGAATCTTGTTATGCTCTTGGCCTCAATTATATCCTGTGGCAACAAGCTCCACGGAGTTTAATTACATGTTATGTGAAAATGAATGTCTTTTTATCAGTTTTGAATTTACTCCTTTCAATTTGATTGAATGGGAAGAATTTGCACCTTTTCTTTGTTTTATTCCAAGTTATACCTCACAAATTAAGGGCAAGCCTGCACTACAAAATTAGGTCAATTTAAGTTATATTGACGTACAGCCACTGCAGTAATTAAATTGAGTTGGCATGTCCACACTAGCTCCTTCTGTTGGCAGTGTCTATCCTCACCAGGAGTACTTGCACCAATTTAACTTCAATATGGGGCATAGTGAGGCACTGATACCCAGAACCCTGCCACCCAGGACTGAGAGCCGGAGCCTCTCCAGGCTGATACCTGGAACCCCACTGCCCGGGGTTGACAGCCAGAACCCTGATGCCCAGCGCCAACAGCTGGAGCTCTGCAGCCCCAATGGATGATTCCTGGAATAGTCAACACGGTGCATGGGCTGAAATTGTGGAAAAGCAGTATCACTTGCCCCATAACCTCAGCCGTGCAGAACGCAATGCTATCCACAGTTTCAGGAACAACTCTGACATCATAATCAAAAAGGTTGACAAAGGAGGTGCTGTCATCATCACGAATAGGTCGGAATATGAACGAGAGGCTGCTGGGGAGCTCTCTAACACCACATTCTACAGGCCATTACCCTCTGATCCCATTGAGAGTTACCAAAAGAAACTACAGCATCTGCTCAAGAAAATCCCTGAAAAAGCACAAGAACAAATCTGCACAGACACACCCCTGGAACCCCGACCTGGGATATTCTATCTGCTACCCAAGATCCATAAACCTGGAATTCCTGGACGCTCCATCATCTCGGGCATTGGCACCCTGACAGCAGGTTTGTCTGGCTACGTAGACTCTCTCCTCAGGCCCTACGCTACCAGCACTCCCAGCTATCTTTGAGACACCACTGACTTCCTGAGGAAGCTACACTGCATTGGTGATCTTCCAGAAAACACCATCCTGGCCACTATGGATGTAGAAGCCCTCTACACCAACATTCCACACAAAGATGGACTACAAGCAGTCAGGAACAGTATCCCCGATAATGTCATAGCAGACCTGATGGCTGAACTTTGACTTTGTCCTCATCCACAACTATTTCACATTTGGGGACAATGTATATCTTCAAATCAGCGTCACTGCTATGGGTATCCGCATGGCCCCACAGTATGCCAACATTTTTATGGCTGACTTAGAACAACGCTTCCTCAGCTCTCATCCTCTACTTGCCCTACATTGATGACATCTTCATCATCTGGACCCATGGAAAAGAAGCCCTTGAGGAATTCCACCAGGATTTCAACAATTTCCATCCCACCATCAAGCTCAGCCTGGACCAGTTCACACAAGAGATCCACTTCCTGGACACTACAGTTCTAATAAGTGATGGTCACATAAACACCACCCTATACTGGAAACCTACTGACCACTATACTTACCTACATGCCTCCAGCTTTCATCCAGACCACACCACACGATCCACTGTCTACAGCCAAGCTCTACGATACAACCGCATTTGCTCCAACCCCTCAGACGGACAAACACCAATAAGATCTCTATCAAGCATTCTTACAACTACAATACCCACCTGCTGAAGTGAAGAAACAGATTGACAGAGCCAGAATAGTACCCAGAAGTCATCTACTACAGGACAGACCCAACAAAGAAAGTAACAGAACGCCACTAGCCATCACCTTCAGCCCCCAATTAAAACCTCTCCAGTGCATCATCAAAGATCTACAACCTGTCCTGAAGGATGATCCCTCCCTCTCACAGATCTTGGGAGACAGGCCAGTCCCCGCTTACAGACACCCCCCAACCTCATGAGCAACCACACAACAAAAACACTAACCCAGGAACCTGTCCTTGCAACAAAGCCCATTGCCAACTCTGTCCACATTTCTATTCAAGGGACACCATCATAGGACCTAATCACATCAGCCACACTATGAGAGGCTAGTTCACCTGCACATCTACCAATGTGAGATATGCCATCATGTGCCAGCAATGCCCCTCTACCATGTACATTGGCCAAACCGGACAGTCTCTACTCAAAAGAATAAATGGACACAAATCAGACGTCAAGAATTATAACATTCAAAAACCAGTCGGAGAACACTTGAATCTCCCTGGACACTCAATTACAGACCTAAAAATGGCAATTATTCAACAAAAAAAAATTCAAAAACAGACTCCAGTGAGAAACAGCAGAACTGGAATTAATCTGCAAACTGGACACCATTAAATTAGGCTTGAATAAAGACTGGGAGTGGATGTGTCATTACACAAAGTAAAACTATTTCCCCATGGTTATTCCCCCCCCCCCCCATTACTCACACCTTCTTTTCAACTGTTTGAAATGGTCCATCCTGATTATCACTACTAAATTTTTTTTCTCCTGCTGATAATAGCCCACCTTAATCAATTGGTCTTGTTAAGAGTTGGTATGGCAACCGCCATTTTTTCATGTTCTCTCTGTGTGTATCTATCTCTTCCTACTGTATTTTCCACTGCATGCATCTGATGAAGTGGGCTTTAGCCCACAAAAGCTTATGCACAAATAAATTTGTTAGTCTCTAAGGTGCCACAAGTACTCCTTGTTCTTTCTACAGTGTCTATATAGACACTCTGGGTCGACCCTAACTACCTTGACCTAAGCATTACGCCTCTTGCGGAGATGGAGTTATTAGGTCGGTGTAGTGGGTGACTTACATCAGCAGGAGCAATGTTGTAGTATAGATGCTTACAAAGTTAGGTTCATGTAAGCTGCCTAACTCTGTAGTGTAGACCAGGCCTAACAAACTACTCACAGAAACAGGGAGTGAAGTTAGAAGTTTCAATTCCTATATAAACTTCTGATTGTGGTAAGCTGGGAGTGTCGGCTTAAGGTCAAGGAACAGACAACAGTTCATACTGTGGGAATAAGCAAAGGGGAATTTGTCACTGTGCTTATGTTCAACTGAAAGCGTTGTGTTCTCCACTTACTTCCCTTTTGCATTGTCCTTTTGCTTCCCCAGGCAACCTACTGTAGACTTATTTCTGGGACACTATTATTTCTAATACAGCTTACAGCCCACAACAAACAATTGGGGTGGCTCCAAAAATTGTGCTCTGTATCAGCAAATCTGTTAAGAGACAGTCCTGGCCCTGAAGAGCTTAAGTTCTAAACAGGCAAGAAAGAGAGAGAGAGGGATACATAAGAACATACAAATGGCCATACTGGGTCAGACCAGTGGTTCATCAAGCCCAGTCTCCTGTCTTCTGACAATGGCCAGTGACAGATGCTTCAGAGGGAATGAACAGAACAGGGCAATTAGCAAGTGATCCTTCCCCTGTCATCCAGTCCCAGCTCCCGGCGGTCAGAGGTTTAGAGACATCCAGAGCATCCTGACCCTCTTGGCTAATAGCCATTGATGGACCTATCCTTCATTAACTTATCCAATTCTTTTTTCAACCCAGTTACTTTAGCCTTCACAACATTCCCTGCCAACAAATTCCACAGATTGACTGTGTGTTGTGTGAAGTACTTGCTTCTGTTGCTGCTGATTCCTTTTATTGGGTAACCCCTGATTCTAGTGTAATGTGAAGGGATAACACTTCCCTGTTCACTTTCTCCACCCCATTCATGATTTTGTAGACCCCCTTAGTCCATAACCCCCTTTAGTCTTTTCTAAAATGAACAATCCCAGTCTTTTTTTAATCTCTCCTCATTTTTGTTGTTTTTCTTTGTAGCTTTTCCAATTCTAATATCTTTGAGATGGGGTGACCAGAACTGCAAGCAGAATTCAAGGTCTGCAAGTACCATGGATTTATATAGTAGCATTATGATATTTTCGGTCATCTTAGCTATTCCTTTCTTAACGGTTCCTCCTGACATTGTTAGCTTTTTTGACTGCTGCTGCACATTGAGCAGATATTTTCAGAGAACTATTCTTGATGACTCCCAGTCTGGGAACTGAGAGAGGTGTTATGTGACTTACCTAATGTTACACTGGAAATCTGAGTCAGTTAGGAATTTAAGGTTGTGTAACAATATCAGCATCCACCTCTCATGGGCACCCTCTTTTCTCTGGCCGATACCTACAATCAGTCTTTTTCAGGGAAGCACCCACCTCTCACGGGAAACACCCTTTGGTTGTTTGGGTGTGAGCCTGCTTTTGGTTTTAGTTCTTATATCAGGGTGGCACCTGCCTCTCACAAGCCCCCCCGAGCTGATGGCTTTTTGAAGGGTCTCAGCAACTCAGACCAAGCCACATGTACTGTATACCCTAGAAGAGGGGACAGTCTAACTTCTTTCTCAGCTCCGGTATGGGGCCATAACTCTAAGGCTTCTCTCAGAGGCACTGCCTTCTTCAACTACACAGCCAGGGCCCATCTCGCTAACCTCGCTGGTTTGGCCAGGTTCTGGGCTCAGTCTGCCCACTCTGACCTTTTCATGGTCCTGTTGCTACTCTAGCCAGCCAGCCAGGCACCTGGTCTTTGGCAGCCTTCCCTGGGCTCTCTGTAGTGAGCTGTCTGTAGCCTGCTGCTCATCTAGCCAGCCAGGCACCCAGTCCTCCCTCATCAAGCTCCACACAGCAACTGAAGGCTCTACCTGCTCTGCTGCTTGCCTTTTATCTGGTCCTTCTAACCCCTTATTGGTCGTTGCAGCAGCCCCTCTGATTGACCACTTTTCTGAAGCCACTCTAGGCTGCCTGGAGGACTTTTCGCTACTCTGTTCTGGGGCAGGGTGATGCAGGGCCACAAGGCCTCCTGTAGGGGGCCTCCAGACATAGTCCACCCTGCCACAGGTTGGTCTTCTGAGTCAGTCCAATGTCTGAACCACAGGACCATTCTTTGTGCAAAAGGACAGCATATCCCAATAAGCTCCTCAATTTACTTTCCCAATTTATGTACATTGACGTAAATCACACAGTTACAGTTGTCATCAATTCCACTGTACAGATCAGTTGGCAAAATGATCCAGGAGCAGAGTAGCTGACAGTTTTCCCTGTCTGACTACATCCTAAATTTCCACTGGCCACAGAAGTCCTGAAGTTATTTCTACTTTCACAGTAAATGCCAAAATTAAGGGTCAAGTTTGGTAACAGTCATCTACCTATGATACGTCAACTGGGAACTATTTTAGGATAGTTTGATATTATGAGGATGTTTCTGGAAACATACAGGATCTCAGTATGACTTTGTTGTTGTCATGTTGATTGCTAGTAAAGAAGAAAATCTAATATAACACTTCTTTGCCAAACCATTATAAATGTTGTGTAACTGAAACTGTAACATGAAGGTATAAACTCACATACACTCCACAGTAAATATCAACCTTGTAAAAAACAAACAAACACATTGTGAAATGTTGATATTGTATCAGAAAATACTGTGTTCATAGTATAGTTCATTCAACTTGGTTGTAGTCAGAGTATTACTTCTGAATATTTACATTTTCTAATATTATAACTTTATCAACAAAGGGAGAAAGCTACTTTTTTACATGTGAAAAGTTAGAGGTGCAAAAACAGTCTATTTAAAAAGTAAAAATAATACTTTCCAGTTTTGAAGTGCTTTATAAACATTAAATTAACCTTCGCAGCTGACTTGTAGGTCAGTTTCAAGTAGTAGCCCCATTTTACTGATGGGGAAACTGAGGCACTGGTTTAAGTCCAGAGTTTTCAAAAGTGTGCATTTGTGTGTGTGTGTGTGTGTTTGTGTGCGCGCGTGCAGAAGTTGATATCTTGTATTAGACTTTCAAAGGTGCCAAGTACCCACAACTGCCATTGACTTGAATTGGAACTGTTTTCTGAGCACTTCTGGAAAACTAGGTCCAAGTTGTCTAAATTAGCAGGCACATCTGAAAATGTAGGCTATGTTGACTTGTTGTGTCTGATACGTTAGAAGTGCCCTGTTCCTGAAAGAAATGGATACTTACAAACTTCCAAAGCCTTTCAGTTTTGTCACCATTGCAGAATGGCAAGAATGGAAACAAGATTTTCTAGATTTAAGACAGCTACAGTAAAGAACAAAGGGAAAAAAGATGTCCAAGTAAACACACTTATCTGTGCAATTGGGATGGGAAACAGAGACTGTTTCCAAATCTTTTGACATCTCTAGCAGAGAGCATACAGATGGTTATGAGGCATTTCTGCGAAGTATGATTATTTTATCCCTAAAAAGAATATAGTACCTTGCCTGGCTACTACAACATATCAACATGCCCTTTCATGTACTAACAAACTTCAACAGGACTTTATTTTTTTTAAGTGGAAACCTCTTTTCCAAGCTGCTGCTGCTGCACCCTCAGTAGCTCTCCCTCTGCCTCTTCAACTCCTCCCCCCTCCTTCCTGTTCTTTCAGACTCCCAGCAGCCAGTGCTCCCAATTCTAATAATTACAAGCAACATCTAAACACCACATGATACCAACATTGCCAAAATGAAGGGGAGACAACACAGGCCTTTATTAGAAACCTGCGTGAATTATCTGAATTCTGTAAGTTCGAAGAGAGCAAAGATGAAAAATCAGGGACAAATTTTTAGAAAGGATACATGAGAAACAGAGCAATTTGACAATTTCTTTTTTTTACTTTTTTATTACCTTGATATTTTCTCTTTTTTGTGACCACAGTAAAAGAGAAAAGACCTTATTGCTCATCACCACAAACTGGAAAAAGCCTGAAAATTCTGTACAAATGGAGACAGAGACTTAAATTAGACTGCTGCCAGACAGGAAGAAATCAAACAGTGCTAGCATACAGAAAAGCACGGGGGTATAGTAATTGTCAGATTGCAGCTCTCTTTGAGTACTATATTTCGGCTTCTATTGCAAGCATAAGCAGAGTGATTATTGGCTAGCATATGCTGACAGTGTAAAAAAAGGTTTCAGAGTAACAGCCGTGTTAGTCTGTATTCGCAAAAAGAAAAGGAGTCCTTGTGGCACCTTAGAGACTAACCAATTTATTTGAGCATGAGCTTTCGTGAGCTACAGCTCACTTCATCAGATGCATACCGTGGAAACTGCAGCAGACTAGTTTCCACGGTATGCATCTGATGAAGTGAGCTGTAGCTCACGAAAGCTCATGCTCAAATAAATTGGTTAGTCTCTAAGGTGCCCCAAGGACTCCTTTTCTTTTAGTGTAAAAAAAGAGGCCATTGAGCTAGAGTTTGTCATATCAAATCAATGAAAGAAGTAATAACAAGTAATCTTCTTGTGGAGATCCCTGGAGTGTGAGAATTACTCAAAACCTGCTTGGAAAATTATCTTGAAGGAGAGCCACAAAAATATTAGTTTTAACACTTATTCAGGTGCTAACACTTCAGTGGTATCAGCATTGAATTATGATACAGTTTTGCCGTTCTGGCCACCAGTACTACAGTATTTTGAAATCCCCAGGCGGTATGCCACAATGCAAAGGGTAGTTTATTGAACAAGTGGAATGAAAGGGCAAGCCATACATTTTCCGTATTGTTGTGGTCTGCAGTGACAACGTGGATGTGAATCAGCTGAATTCTAATGCTGTTCAGAGTATAAAGATTGCACTGAAACCCAATGTAGAGTTCTATTGTGTACTGAGTATTACTCACAGAATAACTGCTCCACAGCTGCCAAAAGACAGGCAGGACTAGAAAGAATAGAAAGCAATGGTGGTGTTGTGAGAATTTGTGAACACCAGAGGAGCATGCACTCCTACTGTTTCTGTCATGAAAGAAAGAAGGGAAGATATAGATGGTCTATATTTAAATCCAGCAATTCTGAGGAAAAAGTATATTTAGCATGCACTTGTTAACATCCTTCCAAAACTGGATAGGACGTGTGTTCAAGTCTACATGCCTCTAAAGGGTTGTGAAAATTCCCAGTAGAAGAGTAGCGCTAAATTAGGTCGTGATTCTGCAAGTTCCTCTGCACAGGCATACGCAGAACCCTGGCCCTGAGCGGCTTTCAGGATTGGGAACATAATAGCTTGAGTTGGCCAACAACATTTCACGTTTGTTCCATTTTTGCATTTGTAACATGCCTGACATTTTTCACTGAGAAAAGGGCTCAGCTATTACAAGACTCTAAGAGGGAGTTACTGTCTACATGGACGATATTCCGGTGTGTGGATGTTCAGAGGAAGAACACGATAAGCACCTAGAGGAAATCTTTAAACAATAAGAACTTCTGGTCTGAAACACAAGAGGGGAAAAAAAAAAAAGCAAACTGTGCCAAACTACTTCCACTTTTTAGGCCATGAGATTACTCAAGATGGACTGCATCCAGATCTAGAGAAAGACAGCCATCTTAGAAACACAGTCTCAATAATCTATGCAAAGCAACAAATAAGGGGCATAATAAACCATCTTGGACTTTTTTTTTTTTTTTTTTACAGAATCACCTAATTATTGCTGAGCCACTGAGGTACACTTTTGAGCTTGAAAGTTGAATGAACATGGAATTTGAATAAGGAATTAGCCTTGAAGGAAGTAGAAACTAGCATTGAGGGCTCCAGTATGAGCTTTCTTTGATATTGCATAGTAAACAATTGTGTGCATGGATGCCAGCAGTTACAGTGCAGGCAATGTGTTACTGCAACAGTAATGTTTCATATTAAAGCCATTACCTTCCTCTTTGATAACATTACTACTGCACAGGCACTTACAAATAGAAAAATGTCAGGCCTGTGCCTCAATTTATAAAAGTTTTCTTATTTCCAGACTTTTTTCGCCTAGTCACAGATGCCAAAATATTTGTAGATTTAAGTCTGCTTCTGCCACCATTCCTCATATTTAGTAGGATTTACTCATGTGAGGAAAGTCCATTGATGTAAGGCTAGTGCACCATGAGTAAGGATGGTAGAATCAGGCCCTAAGGGAATAAGCATTTTGCAGTCTGTAACTAGGTGAAAAGATTTTTTTTAGAGTTAATAAAGAGGTGTAAGAACCAGTGGAGTAAGCCAGCAGTAGTGTAAAATAAATAAATAAATCTACTTCTCCAAGCTCCTATGTCATTGAGATTAACAAAGGAAATTTCAGAAAGAATAGAAGATGCCTATAACTTGTTGCAAATTCCTTAAAGGGTGTAGATGAGACTTTGCAGATGGACTCTTTAATTCCTGAAAAGAAACCAAACTTTTAAATTAACACACACACACGAATAACAAGACTCCCCTCCCCTCCCTCCTTCCATCCCAAAAACCCCAACAGATTATTGGAATTCTATTTCTAATTTGGGGATGGACTCTAATCTTGTATTACACCAATACAACTTCAGTGCATTATTTCTATGTAAGCAAGATCAGAATCAGGCATCCAAGAGGAGTGTATGTAGTAGTAGAATAGTCTATTGTGTTTTTCCTGCTAGAGCCAGTCCGTTCACCACAGCATCTTGGGCAGTGGTCAGCGCCTTCCCTTAAAATGCACATACTTGTGTAATTACATAACGTGGGGATGGGATGGAAAAGACAGACTGTCTTCCTGTCCCTAGCAGAGGGACACCTTGAAACTTGATAGTCCTTTTATTTATCCTAACTAGTGTAACAACAAATGTTGTTGTTTTTGAAGACTTTCTTCCTGTCAAAATATAGAAATGCTCATGTGTATTGTACTGCCAGAAGGGGGAAAGCATGCTAGATTACTGGGCAAAGCTGTGAGCCGAACAAATAGAAACACTTAATTGTGCGATGAGTGGTTTTTTGTGGTGTGGTTTTTTTTTTTTTTTCCTCCCATAGCTGCCTGGAGCTTCATTGTACTTGCTGATTGTACTGTAACGTTGTTGTGAAAGACACCTTTCACTTCAGGATAAGTGTAAAAAGCGATTGTGGTCCTTTATGGAACCACATAGCTGAAGCAACAGGAGCACCACCCAAAACACAGGCACATGGCAAGGCTTGAGTAGAAGCTGAACCACGTAGCTCAAAGGGCTTTTTGCAGACTGATATAGTAAATGCTGGGGCTTGGGCATTGATTGTTGGAGCTGTGAGAGAAACACCAGAGAAATGGAGAGAGAAGCAGCAGAAAGCCAATCAGACAGACCGACCAAGCATTGGGGGCGTGGCCCTGAGAAAAAGATGAGAGCTGGGTTCCCAACCTGTGGTACATGTACCACTTGCAGTATTTGAGCTTGATGTCCCATCAATTCACTTCCCAAGAATTTTTTAAGAAGGTTGTATGTGAACCAGTGAAGTTTGGTTGCCACTGGCCTAAAGAGATTTTTTTGGGCAGAGTGCTGACTGAAAATGACTTGGACACAGTTTCTTTGCGCATCATAGTTCCAACTATTTGACACCTTCTATGTACAGGGAAACAGGACTTTATGTACATTCTTGGTAAACAAACAGGATTGCATAAAAGAAATACCTGACTCCATCATCAATGTCTCTCCCTAACGGAAACAACTTGCAAGGTCCCAAATGCTGGCTACCTGTTTGAGTCAAAAGGGGTAACAAAATATACTTTTATGTTGTCCTTTACAAAGTAATTGTTAACTTAATCAGAATCAATAAACAAAACCACTAAGATTTATTACAGATATTTATGACAGGTTTCAGAGTAGCAGTCGTATTAGTCTGTATTCACAAAAAGAAAAGGAGTACTTGTGGCACTAAGGTGGTTCTAAGGTGGCACTAAGGTGCCACAAGTACTCCTTTTCTTTTTGTGAATACAGACTAACAGGGCTGCTACTCTGAAACCTGTCATTAGGCAAGGCACTGCATTTAGCCGTATGGAGTGGAAATCTATCAACTTCATGAAAAAACTCATACAGATACAGACAGACATCATCTTCCTTTCCAAATGCAAACAGATGGACCAAAAGGACTGAAGGTAAAAAAAAAATCCATTACAATCTACATATTTGTTAGTCTCTAAGGTGCCACAAGTACTCCTTTTCTTTTTACAGATATTTATAAGTTTGTTAGTTCAGTGGGGCAGGAGGGAATGTTATAAATATGTACTTCGCTGTTAACTGCCATTTGCAATCTAGTCAGACATGACAATTTTACTCTTGAGAGCATTTTGCGCCAAAAAATAAAAAATTAGGTGCTAAAAATTCTGCACACAGTAGTTTAAAATTCTGCAAAATTGTGCAAGTTTTATATGTCAATAAATAAATGCAGAGGTTCCAACATTGGGGAGCACAGGCCACTGGCTCACAGAGGTGGGAGATCACTGTGCAGCTCCCCCCCCCCCACCCCCCCGGGACACGGACTTGGTGGTAAGGCTGCACACAACCTTGACACAGTGCAAGGACCGTGCCTGCTACAGAAACACCCCAGGGCCCTGCCTCTCCCTGCCAGGTGCACCAGGTGTGGGCAGGCAGGCTCGGCAAGACAGGATCCAAGTGTGGAGGGGTTCAGTGGGGGGGGGGGATCCAGGTGTGGGTTAAGAGGGGTGGGGCAATCTGGGTGCTGGTGGCTCAGTGGGGGAATCAAGTGCGGGGGGCATCTGGATGCACAGGGGCTTGTTAGGTGGTTCTGGGTGCAACAGTAATGGGACTCTGCAGTGGGGTCTAGGTGAAGGTGGTTGGGGCTCAGCGGGGGGGGTGTCTGAGTGTGGGAGGGGATACAGCTTGTCAGGGGGGTCTGGGTATGTGTGTGGGGGTCAGGGGAGGTCCAGATGCTGGGGTTGTGGAGATCAGTGGGGTGGGGAATGAGGTGCAGCTGGTGGGGCAGGTGGTGGGCTCGGTGGGGATCCGAGTGCGGGTGGCTCATTGGGGTGATGCAGGGGGAGTTGGGCTCATCGGGGGGGATTCTGAGTGCAGGGGGTGAGGCTTAGTGAGGTATGAGGGGGTCACTGCACGGGGGTTGGGTGGATGGGGGAGCAGCTCCCTGTACAGGGATCCCTCCTCCTGCAGCTGAGGAACGATGGGCACAGGAAGCAGAGTTGGGGAGGAGAGTTCGTAGAGCTTCCTGCAGCTGGGGGAGAAATCTGGGGATGGGTCTCACCCGGGCCTGGATGCCGTGCAGGGGAAGAGGAAGTCCCCTCCTCCACAGCCGAGCCCAGACTAGCAGCTGATTCAGGCGCAGGGTAGGAGCCACCAGTCAGGTCTTCCCCAGTCCTGCCCCCTTCCCCACAGTGATTTACCTCTCTGCCGGCTGCCCTGGGCACCTGAAACACGCTACTGTGGAGGGTTGTATGACTGCTTTTGTGGCTTCCCTTTGCTTCCCTGTCAGAAAGTCATTTTTCTCCAGGAAGCAAAGAAATCTGCAAAGGACATAAATTCTGCGCATGCGCAGTGGACAGGAGTAGACAATGGACACATACTTCAGACTCCTGGGCACTTCCACTGAGTTCCACTCATGGAAGGATCATCCACATGTGGTCCAATCCTCTTCAGCCTGGAAGTGGGTCTCATATCCCTTTCTTGCATTATTTGCTTCACCTCCATTCTGGTCCCTCCAAACCCATGTATGTTGCAATAATAACTTAATACAGACCAAGGTTTATTCACTTCTTTTGCAGATTCCCAGGAGCTGGTATGGCCAGAGTGGAGGGTCCCTTGCAGCATAGTCTCAATGGAAGCAGAGCCTGGGTCGGTGACTAGGACCCATGTTGCTGTGGGGCTAAAAAGAGTAGGTTGGGCTGTAGCCTGGGCTCTGAAACCCAGCAAGGCGGGAGGATCTCTTAGCCTGGGCTCCAGCCTGGGCCTAAACATCTACACTGCTCCCTACAGCTCTGCGGAATGAACCCTGTGATTCCGGGTCAGTTGATCCTGGCTCTGAGACTTGCTGCCACAGGGTGGGTTTTTGCTGAGTAGATGTACCAAAGCAAGTCAGGAATAGAAGATCACACTTACTCTGACTACATGACATACTGCTTCCCTCTACTGCCTCAAAATGCCACATCCCAAGCATATTAAGGGCCACTCCTTCTTGAAATTTTCCATGAAGCTTTTTGCTAACCCTAGATGCTCTCATGTCGTCTAAACTGTAAAATCAATATCTTGTGCTATTTGTTGATATTTAAATCTAGAAGTGATATCAGTGATCATAAATAACCTATAGCTATTTTCAGAAGGCATATTATGGATGGAAGGAACCCAGAAAACTTATTTTCTTAGTCTGTTCCTTCCAAATAAAGTGCTTCCTGGCTTGACTTGTCCTGTTCTTCTACAGAATTTATGAGAGAACACCTGCAAAGTTTATATCTTCAGAGACCTCAGGCAGGTACTATGGATGGATCACCATTTTCCCCTTTTTGTTTACCTGTACATATCACCAATGCAAGACTGTAGGTGAGATTCCCAAGAAAGATTCTTAGACTATTAAAATCTTGATTGCTGGAAATAACCAGTAAATAACTGGGGTGGTGGTGGAATCCCTCTAGTATCACCTTGCATTTGTTGCTGACTATCGTCCGCTGATTGCCAGAGGTGGCTGTATTTTGTTTCTTGAGTGCTTTGGATTGAAAGTTATGGTAAAATTGTATTTTTCTTCTTGCAACCATTATTTAGCCTTACTCAGATGTCAGTGCACTCAACATGCAATTCTGCTCCTAGAAAATTTTGTTCTTCCACCATGAAAAAGAACCAGACTATTTTCAATTTATCTGGAATATTTATTACACTATGTATCACCATAGCCCTTTGTTTTACTATATGATCCTTGAGACAAGGTAGGTGAAGTAATCTCTTACTGGACCAACTTTCATTAGTGAAAGGGACAAACTTTCAAGCTTAGAATGAACTCTTCTTCAGGTCTTTGATTAGTTTTCAGTTGTCTGATCCTCCACAGCCATTTATAAATGGTATTTTGTGTTAGTTTCCTTCCACTGATTCTATATGCCTGAAAAACAGCAAATTGCGTGTCTTTTGATGATATGATTTTTAACCAACTTTAATGTGATTAAAAAGCCTGAGCCTTTGAAGGAGTACTGTTGATTAGGCTCAACGAGAGGCAAATCTCAAGGAATAATCAATAATGGCATGTGTGCATGACATGTGATACTAAAATGGAAGGAAGTTTATTGTACTCTAGCCTTGCTCTCTTTCTAGTCCTAGGAAAAGTTTTCCTCAGGGGACAGAAATCTCATTTTAAAGACTAACAACTCAGTCAGTTTTCTTTAAGTACTTTTCAAATTAATTTTCAGCGAAGTCAAAGTTGAGTGTAAAAACAAAATAGCAATAAGTGTCAAATCAGAACAAAAGAAGGAATAAACATGCACAAATCTAGCCATTCAGCAGTTTTTTAATTTAAAAAAAAACCTGACTTCTCTTCCAAACTGTTTTATGAAGGGAAAAAACACCATCCTGCTCACTACTATGTCAAATCATACTCTAGAATACCCATGTTCTGACTGAGCATTTTAAGTAACCTCTTCTCATTCAATAATTAATATTTTAAAAGACATTATTGTTCCTCCATCCCTCATCTGTTCTTTTTAATATTTCAGCTGAGTAGTACATTCACTTTTCCTTCTGCTTGCCATTCTCTAGTACGAAAACAAAATTCTGGTACTTGTGTAGACCACGCACACACTGTGAGGGAAAACAAAGTTGAACAAACTATAGTCAGCTTACAGTGTTTGGCCTAATCAACTATTTAATTGGTACCTAAAAAGCAATCAAAAGAGTCACCTTCAGGTATTCCAAATGCCAGTTACCATTGGCTGTGCCACATACCTGGCTGCACATGTTAGAATATTCAGAATACATAAAACATCTTGTGTATTGCAAGCAGAGGGCCAAATCCTTTGTTTATTAATCAAAATTCTCTACTAATAGGCACTTTGCCCAATTTAGCAGTATGTGATTTGGTCCATAGTGACTGAGTGTCAGAGTCTAGAGAGGGAGTGAGATTCTGACCTCAGTTACTCCAGTAGTTATAATGGAATTACTTCATATTTACTATTATTTATAATCTGACCAAGAGAGAGAACTCTGGACATTGAATTAGACCAGCGGTTTTCAAACTGTGGGTTGGGACCAAAAAGTGGGTGGTGACTCTGTTTTTAATGGGGTCACCAGGGCTGACTTAGACTTGCTGTGGCCAGGGGCCAAAGCCCAAGCCTGAAGGCTTCAGCCCTGGGTGGCAGGGCTCAGGTTACAGGCCCGCTGCCTGGGCCTGAAGGCCTTGGGCTTCAGCTTTGGCCCCCTGGCCTGGGGAGGTGGGGCTTTGCCTCCTCCCCCAAGGCAGTGGGGCTTGCTTGGGCAGGCTCAGGTTTCAGTCTCCCCTCCTGGGGTTCTGTAGTAATTTTTGTTGTCAGAAGGGGGTTGCAGTGCAATAAGTTTGAGAACCCCTGAATTAGACATTCATATTTCAGTGGTCATCAGTATTACCAGTATAAAATAATACCAGGCAGGATTTACAGTAGTAGTCCTTGGTTTTCAAAATCCCTTCTTCAAAACTATTTAAAATGACAGTGGGGTATGCATCCCTATCCCACTCCATTTTCTGAACAAAAACTAGTGAAGTTCTGCCTCATCTTTTGTTTCTGTCTATAGACTCCAAGGTTTGGGCCCTTCAGCAGAGGAAACTCCAGCAAGTTACTGTTTTGGGGCTTGTTTGTTTGAACTTCTGATGCCAGGTGGATTTCACAAAAGCAGAAGAGAGTTAGATTGTAAGGTATTTGGGGCAACTTTTTGACCTGCTTGTATAGCACCTTGCACACTGGGGCCCTAATCCTTAACTTGGGTCTCCTAGGCATCACAGGAATATAAATAATGTGTGAGAGTGCTGAGAAACAATCCTAGCCCTAAGCCATTTAGGTCATGTTCAGTCAGTCCCTGACATTTCTCATAGTTTAGAGAATTAAGATGTTGATTTTGCAAATATTTACACATGTGAATAGTTCCACTGATTTAAAAGTTAAGCAGGTACTTAAGAGTTTGCAGGCTTAGGCCCTAAGCAAGTAGGTCTGCACAGTTGTGATCCAGAAAACATTTGGAATCCCTTTGCTCTCCCCTCCCCCACCTTCTTATGACTTGTGAATATGAAAATGACTAGGCTTAAATGGATATATAGCATGAACATTATTTATCTATTGGATGTATTTACAGTATATGTAACCTAGCAAGCAATCTTGTTGTTACAGAGTGACTTTAAAATGGGAAGGAACTTGCAGATAGCTCATATCTGAACTGATGCAAATATACGCCAAAAATGTGCAATGCACTGTGTGTTAGTGTCAGAGGATGGTGACAGATATGGTATGCTAATACTCTGGCACATTGAGGAATGTTGATGCCTAGAGATGGCTGTGTGAGCTTCTGATCATATCTCCCTAGGGAGCAGCAGTACAGTATTTAGCATATAAGACCTTGCCTTCTTGGAGGGGCAAAAAAGAGAGACCTGTCCTGGAATGTGGAGGCAGGGGTGCTGGAACAATTTGTAGAGGGGGGTTGCTGAGAGCCATTGAACCAAACTGTAAACCCTGTACATGATGGAAACCATTTCAAGCCGGAGGGTGCAGCAGCACCCCCAGTTCCAATACTTAAGTGTGCACACGCCCATCTCTCTGAGGGAGAATAGGAGAACCCTGATTTCTGGGAGCTGGGATGGGTGGAGGAGCAACCAGCAGCCCCTGCCTTCAGCAGGCACAGGGTCGATCCCTGGATGAGTGTGGAGGCGATACTGATTTCACTCTCAGTAAGATGTAAGGGAAAGGGAGTATCAGGGCCGTTGCTAGCCGACTGGGGGCCTTAAGCAAGAATATCCCCCCCAATAATTAATAGGGGGCCCCTGAGTTTCTCAGGCCCCGAAACAATTGCTTAGTCTGCTTATGCCTAGTGCGGCTCTGCGGGGAGGAGGGCTGAGGGGAATCAGTGCCTCTCAGGACAGCGGTGGGGAGGCGCTGCCCCTTCCCGGCGGGGTCTTTCTCCTCCCCGCAAGGGGGTGTCCGGGCTTTCCTCTCTCCCAGCCCGGCACGGAGAGACTGAAATGCGGAGTCCCGGGTGGGGGAGGCGCTGCTGGGCCGGGCTAGGCGGGGAAGCGAGGGGGAGTCTCCTGGCGCCGCAGCGCGAATCCCGGCCGCGGTGTCCCCGGGGAGGGAGCGGCGGCGGCGGCGGCGGCGGCTCCGCGTCCAGGCTCCTCCCCCGCGGCCGGGCCGCTAGGCGAGCGGGCAGGCAGGCGGGCCGGAGGGAGGCGGCGGCGGCACGATGTGGCTGCGTCCCGAGGAGGTGCTGCTGAAGAACGCGCTCAAGCTCTGGGTCACCCAGAAGAGCAGCGGCTACTTCGTCCTGCAGCGGCGGCGCGGACACGGGGACGGCGGGGGCCGCTTCACCGGTACCGCCCGGCCGGGGCTGGGGTGGGAGCCGCCCAGGTGGGGCCCGCCGGGCCATTGCCCCCCGGAGCCGCTTGCCCCGCGGGCCCCGCCGGGCTGGGAGGGGAAGCGAAGCAGGAGCGCCCCCCACCTTCTTCTCCCCGTGCCTGGCACTGCGGCGGGCGGCGGCCCCGGGCTCAGGAATCAGCTGGTTCCGGTCGGGGCCGCAGGGACCTGCCCGCCAGGGGGGCAGCGGAGGGGCAGCTGCTGCCCGGGGGAGTCCGGAGCAGGCTCTTTGTTCCGTGCCCCGGCGGGCTCTGAGGGAGGCTGGTGCTGGGTTTAGCGCGGAGACAGCGCCGCCCCCTCTAGCCGGCCGGGGGGTGTCTTTGGCTGCCGAGCGGGGCACTGCCGGGGGGTCCAGCTGCGGCGGGTTCTAGTCGCTGGGGGCCTAGGGGCCTGCCTGCAGCCACGGGGGTGGCCCCTCCCAGAGTCACCGGTGCTGGGGTGGTTTGTTCTGACAGCTGGATAAGTTACTTGGCAAGATGCTCCTTCCGGGCTCCTGGAAAATCCTTCCCTTTAAGGTGAGAAAAAGATGTTGAGGATTGTTTTGGGCAAGGCACTGAAAAACCGCGGGCTGTTTGTTCAGCTGCAGTCGGAAGGCAAACAGAATCCTGTTGTCCCCCTGCTTCAGTACAAAACAAAAGCGTGTCCCGCTTCATAAAGTACTTGTTAAACTCCCTAAGAAATAATGCGTGCAGTTCTGGGCACTCTGCTGTAAGAATTTGAGTTATTGCCTTGTAGGGAGTGTTGCCTTTGTCTCCCATGAATGTTGGCAGTTTAAATAATCCAGATGACAAGGAGAGGGAAAGGAATTGGTTTTTGACTCTTTCTCAGTGATCTTCTGAAAGGTAACCAAAAATACTAAGTTAGTGCATAGACTCCATCCTAATGGACAGTGTAGAAAAACAGAAGTTTTCAGAATAGGTGGATTAACCTGGAATGAAAGGAGAGAGATACTAGTGAGAAGAGTGAGCCAAAAAAAAAAAAGTTCCATACTGTTCTTATACAAGTGTTGAGTGAAAAACACACACAATTTATAGTGGTTTAAATTTCCTTTGTGCATGTGTTGCAATATATTAAGTGCCGATTATCCATATTTCCTTTTTTTAAATAAAGGATTGATTCTTCAGAGTTCTTTGACTCTGACCAACTCTCTTGAAACTTGATAAGTTCAACATCAACTGTACTAGTGTAACTACCCCGGTTAGGATTGAAACAAAAGGGGTATATTAGCATTTGTCTTAAAATTTCACTTCTTTGAGCTAGCACAAATGCAGCTTTGGTACACACTGTCCGCAAGCATTTTAGTGACTATGTTGTCCAATTCTGCTTTAAGCAGGTCTAGCCTTTATGGTGGTTAATGTGCTGGTGGCCTATCTGCTGCTTCATATACATGCGAAAAGCAGCAGTGATAATACAGATGGCTGCAGAAGAGCAATTGCCCAGAGCTATCCTTTGGGATTTCTAAAAATGAAAGGGGCAGAGCCGCTCAAGATTGATTCTAGCTTCTTTGCACAAAGAAATCACCAAAAACCTTGCAGTCAGTAATATCAAAGATAGATCTGAGGAAAATCACCATGAGTGATCTCTTTCTACATCTGTGGCTAGGACATGATTAACTAATGAAACAAGTGGAGCATCACATATTCAGGACTAAAATTGATTGAGTAGGGCCAAGAAAATGATTTGGTGGCAGTTATCTGCATATACTTCCTTAGTGTTCATAGGATTTCTGTCATCCTATCAAATATACATGGTGAAAAATTAGATTTAGTAGTGCATTTGCAACTTCATATTTCCATTAAATAGCTTCCAACCTACATTTGCATTTTTACTTCATTTAATTGTACAAAACGTTTATTTTTAGCTCCTTAGTTGTGCATGGTACTTTTAGAAGAAAATATGAAGACAATGGATCATATTCTGCCCTAAGTTACAACTGTGTAAATCTGGAGTAAATTCACTGGGATCAATGAGTTATACCAGGTTAACTGTAGAGTAACTGAACAGAATTTGGTCCAAAGTCCTTGCTCTGAGACGTTTAAAATCCAGATTGGACCAAAACATAAAGAATATGATGATACATCATGTCGGGGATGGAGAAAGACAGCAGCAAGCAAAAAGATGAAGGAATGCTGCTCTTCAATGAGTCTGACTTCTGCAGAGAGAAGATTGTATTCTATATCTTAATTTTTTTTAATTCAAATTTCTTATGATGGATTGTAATTTAAAAAAGGTTGAGCTCTTTAAATCTCACAATCTTTTTTTGGTCCATAATAGACACTTTTAAAGGCTACTATGTTTATTTGATATACCAAAGGTAGAATTGTTCTATGATTCTTGTCAGTATGTGGCATTGTCTTCTATCATCTCCATTTTATTTGGAGTCGGTGTCTGTCCTGGCTGTGTAGGCATTCACTGTTTGTCACCACGAATGCTTAATTCTGATTCAGTAGACCAAGATGTCATGTTACAATTGTGTACCTTTCATGAAACCCTGGCCCAGCTGAAGTCAAGGGGATGGGATCAAGATTTAACCCCTAGGGTTTATATTATTATTATTTCCCCTTCCTCTTTGTGTGGAACACATAGCCCACTCTTCATTCCTTGATTGCTGGGATGAGAGAGATTAATTTCTAGATCTAAAAATAGCTTCTTCAGCTGTTAGTTTTAGGTCCAGGTGGATCATGTGGCTGAAATCACAAATGTGAAGTCTCTACTCCTGAGCTTTCCATGGCAGACATCTGCAAGTTTAAAATAAAAAATTGATGTTTGTTGTCTAGCTAAGTTCCTGGTGCATCCTGTTGACTGAATGCAGAAGCTAAATCTGCAGTGCATACAGTCTTTTTATGTAAGGTTAGCATAAATCTGTTTTGGCTGATTAACTGAAAACACGCTTTCTCTTTCTATCCTCTTAATTTCCCCCATCTTAAGAAAATTAGACACATTTCTTTAATCAGCTTTTGTTTGTATTGTAGAAGAGCCTAGAGCAGGGGTGGCCAACCTGTGGCTTCGGAGCCACATGCGGCTCTTCAGAAGTTAATATGCGGCTCCTTGTATAGGCACCGACTCCAGGGCTGGAGCTACAGGTGCCAACTTTCCAATGTGCCCGGGGGTTGCTCACTGCTCAACCCCTGGCTCTGCCACAGGCCCTGCCCCCGCCCCACCCCTCCCCTGAGCCTGCCGTGCCCTCACTCCTCCCCCTCCCTGCTGGAGCCTCCTGCATGCCAGGAAACAGCTGATCGGGAGGTGCCGGGAGGGAGCGGGAGGCGCTGATTGGCAGGGCTGCCGGTGGGTGGGAGGTGCTGGGAGCGGGGTGGGGGAGCTGATGGGGGGGGTTGCTGACTTATTACTGTGGCTCTTTGGCAATGTACATTGGTAAATTCTGGCTCCTTCTCAGGCTCAGGTTGGCCACCCCGGCCTAGAGGTTAGGTGCATCTTACAAATGGAAAACAATTAATAGAAAAAAATTAAGTGCACTTTATGTTGAACATAAATGAAATGTTACAATTCTCTTTTACTTGGAACAGTCAAAAATGAGAACGATGGTGGGAAACAAAGTGAAACAAAATAGTTAAAACTAGTGTGAAACTTTCAGTGTAAATATTTAAAACAAGTTAGTTCAGTGATGGGAGAAATGGCTTGAAATTTCTAGGACTTTTAAATAGACTCTAAAAATAGATTAAAGAAATGTCACCCACATGGGACGAGATTATACTACTTATTTTTTAGAGCAGATGTCTATGAGTCAGGAGTTCTGGGTTTTGTTTCTGGCTCCATCAATAACTTAGTGAAAAATGAGTGCTTACCTCGCAAGGCTCGATAGGCAGTATGCATTTTTATTCAATCTTTCATGTGGAAGCAAAGTACTATTATTAGCAGAGCCATCTTTGACTTTAAAATTATACAGCAGTTCACAGCCCTAACTTTGATAAATCATGGAGGTTGTTTTTCTTTTTCTTTTGGTTTGTTTTTTAAAGGCGGCATCAGATGTCGCTTAATACATTTTAGTGTGCACAAAGGCATGTAAGCCACCATGATAGTATATGGTGTTTTCACTGCTCCTGTGTGTGAACAACTGTTTTGGGGTCCATTCTTTATTTACTCACTCTTCTTTCCAAACCATTTCTCTCTTCTTTCCAGGTTAATCTATCCAGAAAGTACAAATAAACCTAGCACAGCAGAAGAAAATATTTTGTTTAGATATATTCTTATTTCATTCCCAAATAATTGAACTATAGGGTAGTCATATGAAAGTACTAGTCTTTAATGTCTGTTTCTGTCATCAGGGTAGTGTATTTGTATTGAACTTTGAACAGGTGTGTACATATGAGATACATATAACCTGTACAGTCACTTAATCTGCATACTAGCAAAGTTCACTGATACAAGTTGGGTTTGCAGGTGATGTGGAAAACTGGCCTACTTTCATACAAGAGAAGGTGAGGGGAGATCTCTTAATCTGTTGATCACCCACTTTGTGTAGACTCGCAAGGGACCTGACACAGCAAAGCGCTTAACCAAATGCTTAACCCTGAACATGTGAGTAGTTCCCTTGACTTCATTGGGACTACTCACATGCTTAAGTGCTTTGCTGGATCAGGGACATAGGCAGGAAATCTGAAATGTGTTTTAGAAAGCATGTGTTTCAGGATGAAATTATCCACAAATTAACTTTTATCAAGATGTAATTCAGTAGCACTGGCTGATTCTGGGGTTCTATATACGTATAACTGAAGAAATCCTTTTGTAGTAGATCACTTACATTGTTGCTCTGGAAAAGGTGGGAGCTGGTTGAACTTGAACTTAATAACTAAGATATGTGTGGTATCTTTCTGTAGTCTCTGTAAAGAATCTATGGTCTCCTTAGGTCAGGGGTAGGCAAACTATGGCCTGGGGGTCGCATTCGGCCTGTGAGACCTTTTACTCCGGCCCTGGAGCTGCTGCCGGAGAGTGGGACTGGGGGCTTGCCCCGCTCCGCACATGCCGTGGCTCCCGGAAGCAGCAGCGTGTCCCTCCTCTGGCTCCTATGCATAGGGGCAGTCAGGGGTCTCCACACGCTGCCCCCACCCCAAGTGCCACTCTCTTACCACTTCAAAAGTTATTTCTCCTCCCTTGGTATCCTGCTGTTAATTGATTTATCTCTTTAGACTGACCTAACACTTGGTAAAGCAACCCACATCCTTTCATGTTTTATACCTGTTCCTGTATCTTTTACTTCAGGCATCCGATGAAGTGGGTTCTAGTCCATGAAATCTTATGCCCAAATAAATTTGTTAGTCTCTAAGGTGTCACAAGGACTCCTCATTTTTTTTCAGCTAGGAGAGAAGCTCATAGAGAGTTGCATCCCAGTGTAGGAGGAAGCAGACTATACACTGATGAAATTTTTCAGTTATAAATGGTTTTACTGGGTAAAAAATCATGGAGGATTGTGCGAAGCTGCAAAAGAAAGGAAATGCATTAGGGAATTTGGCAGTATCATTGACGGTGACATTTAATTCTAAGTGTGATGCAACACTGGTAAAAATAATCAGTATTTCTTATATACTGATAGTCTCTGAATCTGTATGTTCCTTTAGGAAAGTAAACTTAGGGCAGGTCTATACTTAAAACCCTGCATCAGCGCGGCACAGCTGCGCTGCTGTAGCACTTAAGTGAGGATGCTCCTATGCTGATGGGGAAGTTTCTCCTGTCACCTAGTTAATTCACCTTCCTGAGAGGCAGTAGCTATGTCAACGGGAAAAGCTCTCCTGTTGATGAAGTGCTGTCTACAACAGGGGTCTCAAACTCAATTTACCTTAGGGCCAGTGCCAGTCCTCAAATTCTCCCAGCGGGCCCATAATGTCACTGAAGAGGGTGTTCAGAAAAGAAAATGTTTATATTTTTTTATTTCGAATTTCTTAGAAATAATCAAACTGTCATACAACTTTATACAATTCTTTGCCTGCCAGAGAGTTTTTTGTGTTTGCCAGACACCTGGCAACGCTTCAGTTCTGTCAGTTTGTTGATATTTGGCCTCAGTGACTAAGCAGTTGAAAACTTCAGGATTGCAGCAAGGTGGGCATCAGATAGTTGTGTTCAGTATTTTGATTTATTTATATTCATTGTGGGGAAAAAGTGACGCTACCTCCATGGCTGATTCTGCCTGGGAATTAATGATGTTGCCTCCATGGCTGACTCGCCGTGTATCTCTGTCTCTCTCCCTCAGCCAGTGGGAGCTGCAGGGGGCGGTGCCTGCCACAGACATTGCCGGCAGCGTGGTTGTATGCGCCTCTCCTCTGCGGGCAGCAGGGGGAGGTTCTCGGGCCGCATATGGCCTGCGGGCCGAGACTTTGAGACCTGTGGTCTACAAGATGGGCTAGGTAAGTATAACTGTGTCGCTTAGGGTTGTGGATTTTTCACACCCTTGAGCAACGTAGTTACACCGATATAGGCCTGTAGTGCAGATCTGGCCTCAGAAGCTGTAGAAAATAGGTTTTGATCAATTCATAGCATTTTTTAAAGTGAATAAGATATTATGGTGCATTTAAAAAAAATGCCATCCTGCAAAGCAGCTGTTCTCAAATTGTGACCCACAGAGCACCTGCTGGTATTGCAGAGAGAGCTGGCTGGTCACAGGGTGCTGCCTCCCTTCTTTATTTCCAGTTGCCAAATTATTTACTGCATTTTGATTTAAAATAAAAAAGTGTCCATGCTAGAGTCTAGATTCCTTTTCGAGAAACAAAAAATATAATATAAGCAAAACTAAAGCCAGCAGCTGCTGTGCATCTTCAAGCCAAAAATAATCAACTATGATAAAGTCCAGTCCAAACAGTATCCCCATCCCTCGCAAACATTGGCTCTTACCATGCCTGTTCCTCTCCCTGGGCAAATAATGAGGCGTTTAGCATACTCCAAAATTCAAGCTATTTCAGACCAAGGGAATGAGTAGGCCGCAAAGTTGAGGTCCTGTCCTGGAAAACATCATTCTGTTAACAGCTTCTTATGCTGAGGGACTCCACATTAAATGTCCCCATTGATAGCAGCTGTTGCAGTATGGCTCAGGGAGAGGTCTCAAGAAGGGAGGTTCTAAGTCCGTTAGGGCTTCACAGGTCACAACCAAAGTCTTAGACTCAAATTGGGAATCGATGTGTGGATGAGACTATAGTGTTAATAGGAGGGATTTAAGTTTATTAGGAACTGGGGAACCTATTGGGAAAGGAGAAGCTTCTACAGGAAGGATGGGCTCCACTTATACCAAAATAGAACCAGATTGCTGGTGTATTTAATTAAAAAAGTCATGGGGGAGTTTTTAAACTAAGGGCTGGGGGAAAGCTGACAGGTGCGGAAGAGCATGTGGTTCAGATGGACACATGCCTAATGGGAGGATCTATTAACAGGGATTCTGTATATCCTAGTAAAGAGGATAGAAGTTGATAAAGTACTGGTAGGAGCCGAAGAGAAACAGTCAAATGAAAGAGTCCCATTCAGTTACATCACATGAAGGCAGACAACTAAATAAAATTGACAAATTTTATAAGTGCTTGTACACAAATGCAAGATATCTAAATATAAGAAGAATGAAATTTTGTGCCTGGTATTAGATGAAGATGATATTGATATAATAGGTATCACAGAAACTTGGGACGATTGTTGTTCAACATAGTCAAAATGATCTGGAAAAAAGGGATAAACCGTGAGGTTGCAAAGTTTGCTGATGATACACAATTATTCAAAATAGTTAAAACCAAAATTTACTGCAAAAAGTTACAGAGGGATCTCTCAAAACTGGATGACTGGTCAAGAAAAAGACAGATGAAATTCAGTGTTGATAAATACAAGATAATGCACATTGGAAAACGCAATCCCAACTATACAGGCAAAATGTTTAAATTAGGTGTTACCACTCAAGAAAGTGATCTTGGAGTCATGCAAATTTATCTGAAAACATCTGCTCGATATGCAGCTGCACTCAAAAAGGCTACCAGAATGTTAGCAACCATTAGTAAAGGGACAGATAATAAAGATAGAAAATATCATAATGCTACTATAGAAATCCATGGTACGGCCACATCTTGAATACTGTGTGTAGTTCTGGTCTCCCCATCTCAAACAAGATATATTAGAAGTGGAAAAAGTACAAAGAAGGACCACAAAAATTATTAGGGGTATGGAATAGCTTCCATAGAACAGGTGTTACAGTTATCATCACTACTCCCCCTCATAGGAGAAAACGATTCTTTCTGACCAATAGGCTATTCAATAACTTAGGTCAAGTTTACCCTACAAACTTACATCATATAACTACGTCGCTCAAGGGTGTGGATTTTTCACACCCCAGAGCGATGCAGTTACATCGACCTAACCCCCGATGTCGACTGAGCTGTGTCAATGGGAGGGCTTCTCCCATCGCCATAGCTACTGCCTCTCGTGGAGGTGGATTAACTCTGCCGCTGGGAGAAGCTCTCTTGTTGGCGTAGTAGCATCTTAACTGAAGTGCTACAGCAGTGCAGCTACAGTTCTTTAAGTGGAGACCTGCCTTTAGGCTTTAATCAAAAATGTTTTTGTAGCCTTGTCCACAGCTGGAAATCAGAGATCATATTTCTCTCCCTCCCTCTTATATTGTTCTTTAACTGTAACATCTTAAAAGGTCTCTCTTAAAAACATGTTTTTCTTAAATTTTCCCCGAAGAAGGTGACGTCTCCACAAGTGAATTTGGGCTGCAAATAACTTAAAGCAGGGAATCACATGCATAAATAACTCTCAATCCTCAACAAAGGCTGTAATATGAAGGCCCAGTTTCTCAGCTGGGCCAAACCAACAAACATTTTGTATTTTTGATGTGTGCATATGGCATTATCTGTGTGCTCTGCCTTGCTCTAATCTTATAAGCTCGCAGGTTACAAAGCAAAATGGAACCAGCAAACAGAGTGGAGGAGCAGCACATTATGCATACACACACATACTGCAGTGATGTGTGTTTTTAGATGCCTTGAAAGCCATGAATGCACCTGCAAATCAAAACAGAAGTTTCAGGTCTAATATTTAGCCTACCAGCATGGATTGTATCTGTTTAAAGTGTGAACATCAGCCCCTTTAACACTGAAAATCACTAACCAGCTAAAATGAGATTGGAATAAATATAGAAGGAATGTGTTTTTGTTTCTGTTGTGTCGTAGTGGACACACTCTGCAGAACAACAAGATGGGTAATTTTTAAAGGTTTTTTTGTGGCTACTAGAATTATGTAGTACTAGAGTGCTCCTAATAACTTTGTGGGGGCATTATATGGCACCAACAAAATGTGTGAGAGATTCTTTTTTGACAGTATTCAACAGAATTTATATTGTGGTGATTTAAGGGACTATCAAAAGGCAGCATATATGTCCCACATATTTATTAGGTACATTAATTTTAGGCTGGAAACAGTTTTTCTAGACTTGTAGTGTGACAGAGCCTTTAGCTCTGTGGACTTTAGAACCAACATGGATGGCAACCTTATCTTAGTATATCTTAGGCTGCAGTCATGTTGACTCCTGTTAAATAAATGTGACAACCATCTGCAAGAAATATGTGGATAAAAGCATACTTGGAAAAATGGCCTGAGGAGAAGAGGGGGTCATGATAAATGTTTGTTCTTTCATAACAGACTAGGAGAAGTACATTGTGGGTTTTTAGGAAGTGGGGAAGCATGTGCATACTTCTGCTCTTTCCTCCTTCCCCTTCCTATATCACGTCTCTTTCACTCTCCTACAGCACCCCTATGACAGCAGACCCCATGATCATATCTTGAATTTCCAAGGATATTAGCATATGAAACAAATGGGTAGCTAAATCTCAGAGTAATATAAACCCACAGAAAACATTGAAGAAAACTTGTGAAATAATACCATTAAAAGTAAAAACTTCGCTGGCTGGGATATGATAACTTCCAACTTCACAAAGAACATAATGCTGGACACTCAGTTTAAGAAGTAACACAAACAATTGTAATTTCAGTTCACTTTTACATGGTGAAAAAGAAATTTAAGGCACTGACTTGTTGCCTAGGTGTTGAAGGGCCTGATCCTGCAAACGCACATGAAAGTAGTCCCACTGACTTCAGTGGGATTACTCTTGTGTAATGTATTACACATGCATAAACGTTTGCCACATCAGGCCCTTAGTAATGAAATCTAGCTTCGTGAGCTTTTTTCAAATGTGGTAAAACCAGCATCGTCACCAAGGAATTTTTTGTTTTGTTTTTTGTTACAGCAGGGTTAGTGTACTATTAATTTATCTTTTCCCCCCCTTTAAATAGCTTTCCTTGCTATCGGTATAAATTCTGTTGAGTTGAATTGAGAAAGCTAGCAAGAAATACACCACTGTGTGTGTGTCCTGTTGGCTTGAAACCTGCCCTATCTGTACCCTGTGCAATCTCGGTGAAATCAACATATGTTTGTATGAGATGTAAACTAAGATAGAATTTATCTGCTAGTCTTTAGCTGTCTGTGTAACCAAAAATTTTCCTGATATTACAGAGCTATAAAGCAGAAGTTCCTCAGTGAAATGTGAGTGAAAGCAGGAATCTATTAAACATCACTGCTGCATGACTAAAACATTTAGAACTGCTGCAAGCAAAATCAGAGTGTCATGTTGTACTGGTTCTAGGAAGAACTTGATGCCAATTTTGGTGCTAAGTTTTCCTTGTTTTGATGTTCCCTAGCCTGCTATACCAAACACCTGTTCACCAGAACAGAGTTCTTTGCCTATATTTAATCCACAAGGATGAGGGCCAGATACTGAGCTACATCAGAAATTAGCTCAGTGCAGATCAGCAGTAGGGGGATGCAAAGGTGCTTTAAGTTGCCTTTATGCTGCTAACTGTCCTGGAGTTGGACCAGCCTTAGACAGCTCCAGTTAGTTATGTCCAACTGTCTGTGAGCCCAATGGAATGTTTTGATAGCTGGAACACAGCAGTTGAACTTGGCAGTTTCCATCCATGTGCCTCACTTGTGCTAAGAGGTTCAGAAGGGTGGTGTAGAGCTGGTAAGAAAATAAGAATGGCCATACTGGGTCAGACCAATGGTCCATCTGGCCCAGTATCCTGTCTTCTGACACTGGCCGGTACCAGATGCTTCAGAGGGAATCAACAGAACAGGGCAGTTGTTATAGCTCTACCCTATCCAGGGATTCCCCTTTTGCAGGTTGAATCCTCAGGGAGAGGCCACTTAAGCTACCTGTAAAACAGCCAGAGCATAAGGGAAAAATTGGGGTCTCTGAGTTGGAAGGTTTGGGTTTTCTTCCTGGCTCTGCTGAGTTCTTCCGTGATAACAGGAAAGTTGCTTAACCACTTTGCCCATCTGTAGCATACAGGTAGCTGCCAGCCTCACAGGGTATTGTAACTTTCTAATTTGCTGTTTTGAAAAGTGCATTGAGCTGTTCAGATGTTACTTCGCAACAAAAATACTCAGATATATTGTTTGAGGGAACTAGGGGTGAATAATACTTAATTCCATTCAGAAGTTATTTCATTGTTCATTTTTATTTCTAAAAGTTTTAGATAAGACATAACTTCTGTATTTTCTTGGTGTGATTTTTTTTTTCCCCATGGTTTACTTCTTGCCCAAAGTCTCATATCTGTCATCTGGGATGTAGAGCAGAAAGTGTTTCTCACAACCATTAGCTGTCATCCTGAATTGGAACCTCACTCCATGTTGCAACAGATGGAAGCATCCTGTTTTAATTCAGTGTATTTATTACTCTTTTGTGTAAAAGCATTTTGTTTTTACCTGACCACTCGTTTTGCTCCCATATTCCTGTTTTGATTATGCTTATAAGCTTCTGGATGAGAGAGGATATGAGAGGCAGGGATGGCACATGGCACTAAAATGCTTAATGAGCTACTGGGTATTGATATATTGGGGCAAAGTAATGTGCCAGGAGAGCTAGAATTTTACAGCAAGCTTGGGCCTCTCTTCTTGTAAACCCTTGAATCTAGAATCTGCTGCTAGACTAGTTTAAAATGTTCAAAAGCGCCCGGAGGGGTATGACGACACAGCAATCAGGAGGAGTAATTACAGCATGTGTAGGCATACCTGAGCTAACTGTAATCGAGCTAGCTGGATAGAAAGAGCAGTGTAGCTGCAGCAGCCTGAGTTAGCTGCCCAGGTGTATATCCAGCGTCCTAGAGAGGATTGTACTGAGTGGCTAGTCAAGGGGCGCTGGAACAATGTGTATAGTGGGGGTGCTGACAGTCATTAAACCAAACTGTAAACCCTGTATATGATGGAAACTTTAAGCCAGGGGGTGCAGGAGCACCCCTAGATCCAGCACCTATGGACTAGTCCATGCTGATGTGGTTACACTGCTATTTTTTAGGCCATGTCTACGCTTACCAGGATCAACGCTGCGGTGATCAATGCAGCAGGGGTCGATTTAGCAGGTCTAGTGAAGACTTGCTAAATCAACTGCAGAACGCTCTCCAGTACTCTGGTAAGGTAAGTTGACGGGAGAGCATCTCCCATTGACGCAGAGCGGTGTAGACACTGCAGTAAGTCGACCTGGGCTACGTCGACTCCAGTTACGTTATTCACATAGCTGGAGAAGTGTAACTTAGGTCAATTTACCGCGGTACTGCAGACAAGGCCTTAGTGAGCTAACTCAATCAAAACTAGCTTGGGTATGCCTACACTTGCTGCAATCCCACCTTCTAGACGTAGTGTAGAAACACCCTAAGTGACTTTTTCAAAAGTGGCTTGAGCTTTTAGGCTCCTAGTCCTGTTGACTTTCAAAAAACTCTTAGGATCCTAACTGCCCAGGCCACTTTTGTAAATGGGGACATAAGCGCTTTTGAAAACTTTACCTTAGTTTTACCTAAAGACTTGTTAGGTGCAGTGCCGATGGGCAGAGAGAGCCTTTTGTTCTGTAAAGGGGGATCTTTGGATCAGGTGCTACCTGACCTGTCTTAATTAATTACATCTTAGGCTACTTCCCCAAAATCTTGAATTGACAGATGGAAAGAATCAATATTTTTCACAAACCCAGATTTCAAAGTGTCTAACTTTGAGTCCAGCTTTAATTTTCTAACATCCAGTCTCTCAAAGTTTAGTGGAATTCTTCAAATATCATATGGATAATTCACACCAATTTAGAGAAATCTGCATTCCTGAGAGTTTGAATAAATACGTTTTAAATAGAAATCAGTGTTTTTCAGGTGGCTTTACTGTAATTGGTCCTTTTCTAGACTGTAGCTGTGAGTTGTGGTACTCAAAGTACAGGGTCATACGTTGCAATTTGTGATATCATCTTCTCTCTGAGGTTTCAGGTAAATACAGATTAAGCTCAGATGGTGGATCATACTTCTGCAAGTTTATTTGATAACCAGAAAGGTATCACTTTAATTTTCTCCCCAGACAAAACAAAACAAAACAAACGGGTGCACAGCTGTGTTACACACACAGTTGGAATTAGCATGAATAAGAAGGCCTAATCATACAGCTGTGTAGTGTGCTGCTTCCAGGCTGATTAGATTACACTATGATCTTGGTAAAGCAAAGACCCTGCCTGTCTGTCACAGGATCTGAAAATAGTGCTTCAGTCTCCTGCTAGCTTGTCCTTGGATTCATTTATTGATTGAACTGGTATGCATAAAATAATGTGAACTCTCTAAAATGGATTTCAGGGTAGAAACTTTTATTGTAATTCTGATTTAGTTGTACTTTCCATATAAGGTGTAACTTTACAGTGTTTGATTTGCACTATTTAGGTTGTGTTAAATGTGCATAAAGATAGACCTCTGAAATGTAACTAAACAAAAATTGTAGTTAAGACCCATGATCCACAGTAAGAGTGCAAATTTTGTTTTAGAGAGCTGTTTGTTTCCATAAGAATACAAGTTAAACACTTGCTTTGAAATCCCATGTCCAGGGAAAGTGTTTGTTATTGAGCACAAACTGATTTTAGAGCAGAAAAGCAATTTTCTTCCCTCTTCTTCCCCCAGCCTTGTCTGATGTCCACATTGGACTCGGAGCTTCCCCTTGCATTTCAACATTCTTTGTAATCGTGATAAAATCATGAAAAGACTTGTGATGTTTATGAGATGATCTGTTTCTGGACTCTGAAGTCTTACTAGAAAACCTGTGGCTGCAGCTTTCTGTAGTGCAGTAAAAAATCAAATGCATTTTATTCTCGGTGGCTTTATTTTTCCCTCCTGAAATGGTTTTGCATTGTTTGAAGCTGAAAAATTGAAATAGAGAGCTTGGTAGTACTATTGTTTAAAAGAATGCAATGAACTTGAAAATCATATTTACTTCTGAAATTTTTGTTCCATACATGGTATCAAGAAAGACCTATGATTACTAGAATAAAGTTAGTAAAACATGTTTTTCTTTTTTTTTTTCTAGTTTGTTTTATTTGATAGGCTTGTATGGACAGTAAGATTTGCTTTTCCCTGTAAAAGTCAATCCGTTTCTTCATGGTTAAGAAGACCCTTAAACATCAACGGGGAGTGGTGTGTGTGTGTGTATCTGTATAATATGTAGGAAAAATAATTTTAAAAAATATAAGGACTGTTTTAAATGGTGCTCTATCAGAAACATAAAAAAAAAATCTAAAGAAAAAGTTGATTTTAAAATTCAAATTGTGTCCCTTTAGAAAGTTCTTTTGTTTGCATGCTTTTATTGGTTCATTCAGCAGGAAGCACTGTGCAGTTGTTGTATGATACAAGTATTAAGCGGAGTTCAGAGTTTATATGATAGGAAAAAACACTTGGAAAGCAGCACCATTTGAATAATTTAAGTAGCTTTCGTCCCTTCTTTAATATTAAACTTTGTACTCAATCTTCACCAGGTTCGTGTACAAGTTTTGGCTAACTTGCATAGTTTTTGTAGCACTCACTGATTTAATCATTGAAAGATCTATTTTTGGAGCTTGTTCAGTTAAATTTCAACCTATGCCATTGCTGTAGCACCTCAAAAATAGACGTGCTAAAGTATAGTAATGAGGCTACCTCAGAAAGATTATTGTTATGCTTTTATGTCAAATGAGGAAATTGTTTTAGCCTGCACTAAATACTTAATATTTTTCTCTCTTGAAGAAAATAATCAAAATACAGGTGTGAAACGTGCATAAATTGCTTATTCTGCATCACTGGTGCACCTTTGTTTTACTGCCCTGGAATCAGCAGCAGATATGTGAGATCAGAAATCTAGACAACATTCTTACTTGTAAAACTAGAAAGCACCTTCCATCTTACCCAAATTGAAAATAGATTGGGGCCTAATCTAAATCCCACATAAGTGTATGAGAGTCTTTCCATAGACACAAATGGAAGTTCAGTCAGGCTCCTAATGTATGATATTAATTATGAAAATACAAAACTAACTGAAGAGGGAGACTTCAGATATATATTCCAGTGACTCATCATTGGAGTTTGTGAATGAACCTGGCTAAGATCTTTTTTTAAAATATAATATATTAAAAGGATTCATCTTAGTTTTGGCTTCTTAGTATTTTGTTTTTATAATATTTAAACTGTGGCTAACCTAGCCAATCTGGGGAGTGAGTGATATTTACTATTTTCCTTTATTGGAAACTTAGTGAACATTATGGAACTGGTAAGCAGAAGTACAGAGTGAAAAGAGGAATTGGCTGCTGTGATCAGTCATTCAGGGACAGAAAAGGGAATTTAATTTGCACAAACTGAGAAACAAGATAAATGCCCGTCATTTTTCATGTACTTACATGGCTTCATTGTATGGGTGCATTTCTTGTATTCTCTAAAAATAACCATATTTTACAAGTCTGACCTTTTATCAGGATTTTCAGAAGTGCTTGGTCTAACTTTGCCAGTGACTTAAATGGGGCCAAGGTGAGACCTAAACTAAACGCTTTTAAAAATTCCAACTGATAGGTTTATTATCAGGATGAAAAAATTAGTCTGGGCTGTTTCTTCCTTTGTTAATCACCTGGTCTTCAATATTTTGAAACTTGCAGGCTAGACTGTGCTATGCCATTGCCCTACAGCTTCCTCTGATGACTGGATGCGGACTCACAGGGTGCTCCTAATTGTATTATTGTTATTGGCAAAATACAGAATTTTAAGACCATCTTATAGAATTAGAACTTTTTATGAGGCAAAAGGGAATGCACATTTTAAGTGCTCATCTTTTGTAGTTGGAGGAATTTTGATTTTTTTTTCTGATTGTTTTTCCTGTCATAGTTGGAGACGGTTTGGTACTTTCTTTGTGTTATATTTTCACCTGCCAATTCATGACTCCAGTTCAAACGCTGGCAATAATATGCTAAGACTTGTTTTACTCAGGAGCCAATTATTATGGAATAGACTCTGAGACACAATGCATTTGAGACTGTTCTAAATAATACATGTTTATGTATTCTAACCATAGCTTAATGACAGGTTTCAGAGTAACAGCCGTGTTAGTCTATATTCGCAAAAAGAAAAGGAGTACTTGTGGCACCTTAGAGACTAACCAATTTATTTGAGCATAAGCTTTCGTGAGCTACAGCTCACTTCATCGGATGCATACTGTGGAAAGTGTAGAAGATCTTTTTATATACACACAAAGCATGAAAAAATACCTCTTCCCACCCCATTCTCCTGCTGGTAATAGCTTATGTAAAGTGACCACTCTCCTTACAATGTGTATGATAATCAAGGTGGGCCATTTCCAGCACAAATCCAGGGGTTTAACAAGAACATTGGGGGGGGGGAAACAAGGGAAAATAGGTTACCTTGCATAATGACTTAGCCACTCCCAGTCTCTATTCAAGCCTAAGTTAATTGTATCCAATTTGCAAATGAATTCCAATTCAACAGTTTCTCGCTGGAGTCTGGATTTGAAGTTTTTTTGTTGTAATATAGCAACTTTCATATCCAGACTCCAGCGAGAAACTGTTGAATTGGAATTCATTTGCAAATTGGATACAATTAACTTAGGCTTGAATAGAGACTGGGAGTGGCTAAGTCATTATGCAAGGTAACCTATTTTCCCTTGTTTTTTCCTCCCCCCCCCCCCCCAACGTTCTTGTTAAACCCCTGGATTTGTGCTGGAAATGGCCCACCTTGATTATCAGACACATTGTAAGGAGAGTAGTCACTTTACATAAGCTATTACCAGCAGGAGAATGGGGTGGGAGGAGGTATTTTTTCACGCTTTGTGTGTATATAAAAAGATCTTCTACACTTTCCACAGTATGCATCCGATGAAGTGAGCTGTAGCTCACGAAAGCTTATGCTCAAATAAATTGGTTAGTCTCTAAGGTGCCATAAGTACTCCTTTTCTTAACCATAGCTTAAGTTTCAAAGCTTCTGTTAGTCTTATGTATATATGGCATAACAAACCAACTAGAAGCATAAAAACTTGGTCTTCCTGGTCTTCTAGTCCCTGGTGCATTTGAACACTTCTCCATTTTACAAGCCAATATTGGAGAGCTTTGTTATAATTTTGTTCTGTGCTTAATCTGAGGGTCTTAAACATGAATAGGTCTAGTAGTGATAAACTGGTCTCAGTGAGAGTTGGTGCTGCTGTTGTTAAAACACGTCATTCTCCTTTTCTGTGTGTGTTCAGGTCGTTTGGTGGGTGCCCTGGATGCAGTGCTAGATTCTAATGCACGTGTTGCTCCATTTCGAATTTTACTTCAAGTTCCGGGATCACCAGTTTACTCTGCCATAGCATGTGGTGAGTTATTGAATGGATCAGAAGTTTACTGGGCCATAGCCGCTGGTGAGTTACATACCAATTAAAAAAAATCCCCAAAGCTAAATTCTGAGCATGCTCAGTATCTGCATGTCCAAGAAGCTGAAGGTAACCAAAATTAGTAACCTCGTGTGTGTGTAAAGGCTACTGGCTGTGACTTGTTTAACAACTAAAATACTTATTGGTTATATTTCAAGGTATTAATAACATAAGGGAATGTTTTCTTCTGTTAAGGAAGAACAAAAAATCTGGCTGTTGCTGCCTTTCAATTTTTCTGTCTGTTACAAAATGTCGTCATTCCATTCACATATTTATCATTTCAGATAGTAGCCTGTGCAGGACACTTGCAGCAGGAGGCTTTTTGGTCTGGTCTGTCTTCAACACGTGTATCAGTAGTTAATTTTTACCTGCAGTTTATTTAAAAAAAAAAAAAGTCTCCCAGCTCCTCTGATCACAATAAAATCTCATGAAAGAAATGATTTTAAAAAATACGAAATGTTTTTAAATAATAAATGTTTTAAAGTATCATAGTGCTAGGTGACCCATAAGAATAGTGCACTCTGAAGACTTGAATTTGCTAGTCTTTAAACTAATTCTTAATGCAATGTTTCCCATGCTTTTCAAAGCTGAACACCCTTTTAGAAAAATAAACCAGTTGTAAATCATAGCAACCCTGCTATGTGGTGTTTAAAGCCTACCAATTTTAATGTAGGCATTTTTATACGCTTTCTGTGCTCTCCTGGCTAGTCCTTCATTCTTCCTCCTGTTTTGGAAAATGCTGGTGTAGATCTTCATAATATATTTCCTCTCCTTTTTTTCATGGATTGAGCAGTGAAATAGTTAACAATGTTGACATTTAAAATATCACTAACGGTGTTAGATTTAGTATTAATTGAAATTAGTGAGGCAGTTCACACATTAGACTTGTTGTTTATGGCTTACTGAGAACTCTGGTAGATGTCGCTTCATCAGCTACACACATTTCACGTTTTGAAGGTGCATGCGTGTGTGCTCTCCCTTGTATCCCCTTGAGGAAGTGCTCCATGCACTGGAGAACACTACCCTATGGATGCCTGTCTGTACCTCAAAACCACTGTATGATTTTTAGTGTATTTTGAAGATACGAAATTGGAGCAAAGGGTAGTAGGTCAGGATTGATGTGCATTGTTACATTTGTTTGGGGAAGCTTGCAGAGAGTCTGTTCTCCATGTTATTTTTGGCTATGGTTAGGTGATACTGTTTCCTCATTTTCATAATTGCTGTTGATTTGGTACTCTTTTTTTTGTTTATTTGAAAGGTAAGAACACACCACTAAAGAGAGAATGTTTTGTGAAGAGAATACTTCATGCTCTTAAATATTGCTCTTGTAATGAAGAAAATGAGTTTTGCATTTTAAAATGCAAATCAATGTTCATCTCAAAGAATGCTTAGGTCCCTTTCTCAGTAAGATCTAGGTAATACCTCTCTCTCGGGTTGATCATTACTCTACTCGTTGCAGATTTCTTCAGCCTGCTAGGGCAGCTGTTTTTTGGTTTTTTTTTCCCACTTCACTTGTTTGACTAGAATGGTTAAGATTTTTTGTATAGGTTATAGAAGTTTTAGAAAGCCTTTAACAAATAACTCTTTAAGATCTTGAATTGCCATCCTTCACCAAATGGATTTACAAGATGTATTGTTGTAAGTAACAGTTAATTTTTTCAAGACAGTAGAAGATAATTCTGGTTGAATAGATCAATATTGCATTAATCTATAGTATGGATTCAGCAGCAGAGGGGGAGCTAACCAGTTTATTGCACTGAATGCAGCATAAATGATTGCCTGCCTTGCGTGCATTCAGTGCAAGCAGCCCATGGCTATCAGAGACCAAGTACAATCTCTTGACACCAGAGTTGCTGAGCTGGAGGAGCTAAGGGAGACAGAGATGTACATAGACAAGACTTTCCGGGACACAGTAGAGCGGTCCCACTCCCAGTCTGACAGCCTCTATAGTGTTGAGGAAGATGAAAGTCTCCGGAAAGGAAAACATCAAGCTGGAGTGGAGAGAAACAGTCACATAGTTGGGACATCCTCGCAGATGATGCCATGGTATCCTCTTGCACTGAGGATCCCCCTCTGAGGGAGGTGACTTTTTAGGAACAGACAGATAATAGTAATGGGGGATTTGATTATTAGAAAGATAGGTAGTTGGGTTTGTGATGCTTGGGAGAATCCATGGTGAATTGCCTGCTGGGTGCGAAGGTTGTGGATCTCTCAAGACATCTAGATAGACTTATGCATAGTGCCGGGGAGGAGCCGGTGGTCATAGTACATGTAGGTACCAGTGACATAGGGAGGGATAGGAGAGAGGTCCTGGAGGCCAAATTTAGGCTGTTACTTAAAAGATTTAAGTCCAGAACCTCCATGGTAGCATTCTTTGAAATGCTTCCAGTTCCATGTTCAGGACAATTAGACAAGCAGAACTGCAGGGTCTCAATGCATGGATGAGACGATGGTATTAGGGAGGAGGTTTTAGGTTTATTAGGAACTGGAGATCCTTTTGGAAGGGGAGAAGCCTATACAGAAAGGATGGGCTCCATCTAAACTAAAACGGAACAGGATTGCTGGCATGTAAAAGTAAAAAAGTTGTAGAGGAGTTTTTAAACTAAGAGCAGGTGGAACAGTCAACAGGTAGAGAGGAGCACATGGTTCAGATAAATACATCCCTTAGGGGAGGATCTATTAACATGGATTCTCTCTGTCCTAGTAAAGAGGAGTGGATAGAAGTTGATAAAGTACAAGCAGGAGCTGAAGAAAAACAATCAAATGAAAAAGAGTCCCATTCAATTACATCGCACAAAGGCAGACAGCTAAATATTGAAAAATTTTATAAGTACTTATATAGAATCATAGAATCATGATTCTATATAAGTATTTTATAAGTACTTATATAGAATCATGATTCTATGATTCTATATAAGTACTTATAAAATTTTTCAATATTTAGCTGTCTGCCTTTGTGCGATGTAATTGAATGGGACTCTTTTTCATTTGATTACAAGTGATAGAAGTCTAAATACTAAGATGGGTGAACTTGAGTGCCTGATATTAAATGAGGATAATGATATAATAGGCATCACAGAAACTTGGTGGAATGATGACAATCAATGGGACACAGTAGTACAAGGAAACAAAATACATAGGAATGATAGAGTAGGTCATGCTGGTGGGAGAATGGTACTATATGTGAACAAAAGCAGAGTCAAATAAGATGAAAATCTGAAATGAGTGAAACTGTACCAAAGAATCTCTATGGATGGAAATTCTATGCTTGAACAAGAAGAATATAGCAGTAGGAATATGGTACCAACTACCTGACCAGGGTGGTGATGGTGATTGTGAAATGGTCAGGGAGATTAGAGAGACTACAAACAAAGAAAACCCAATAATAATGTGAGATTTCAATTAATCTCATATTGACTGGGTATGTCACCTCAGGACGGAATCCAGAGATAAAATTTCTAGACACCATTAATGACTGATTCATGAAGAAGCTAGTCCTGGAACCCACAAGGGGAGAGGCAATTCTTGATTTATTCCTAAGTGGCGCACAGGATCTGGTCTAAGAGGTGAATATAGCTGAACTGCTTGGTAATAGTGCCCATAATGTAATAAAATTTAACATCTTTGTGTGAGGGAAAATACCACAGTAGCATTTAACTTGAAAAAGGGGAACTACACAAAAATGAGGAAGCTAGTTAAATGGAAATTAAAAGGAATAGTGACATGATAGTGGCTCAGATTAAATGTATACCCCAAATAAAAAAATAATTAGAGGACCAAAAAAATGCCACCATGGCTCAACAGAATAAAAGAGGTGGTTAGTGGCAAAAAGACATCCTTTAAAAATTGGAATTCCGATCCTCGTGAGGAAAATAGAAAGGAGCATAAATTCTGGTAAGTCTAGTGCAAAAAATAGAATTAGGCAGGTCAAAAAAGCATTTGAAGAGCAAACTAGCAAAAGAGGCAAAACTTACGCCACATTTTTTTTTAACGACATCAGAAGCAGGAAGACTGCCAATCCGTTAGTGGGGCCATTGGATGCTAAAGGAATAATTAAGGAAGACAAGGCTGTTGCAGAGAAGCTAAATTAATTCTTTGCATTGGTTTTTACTACTATTGTCAGACACACAGTTGAACATGATTTCTTGGGGAAGAGTCAACACTGCTTTTGTAAAGAGAAATCTTGCCTCACCAATCTATTAGAATTCTTTGAGGGGGTCAGCAAAAGGGTAATTCAATTGATATAGTGTATTTGGACTTTTAGAAAGCTTTTGACAAGATTCTCACCAAAGGCTCTTAAGCAAAGTAAGGAGTTTTGGGATATGAGGGAAGGTCCTCTCATGGATCAGTAACTGGTTAAAAGACAGGAAACAAAGGGTAGGAATAAATGGTCAGTTTTCAGAATGGAGAGAGGTAAATAGCAGGGTCCCCTAAGGATCTGAACTGGGACCAGTGCTTTTCAACATATTAATAAATGATCTAGAAAAAGGGGTTAATGGTGAGGAGGCAAAGTTTGCAGATGATACAAAATTACTCATAATAGTTACATCCAAAGCTGCCTGGGAAGAGTTGCAAAACTGGATGACTGGTCAAGAAAATGGCAGATGGGGAAATTCAACGTTGATAAATGCTAAGTCATGCACTTTGGAAAACATAATCCTAACTATATTTATTAAATAATGGGATTTAAATTAGCTGTTACCACTCAAGAAAGAGATCTGGGAGTCGTGGATAGTTCTCTGAAAACATCTGCTCAGTGTGCAGCAGCAGTCAAAAATGCTAACAGAATGTTAGGAACCATTAGTAAAGGGGTAGATAATAAGTCAGGAAATATCATCATGCCACTTTAGAAATCTATAGTATGCACACACCTTGAATGCTGTGTGAAGTTCTGGTTGCGCCATCTGAAAAAAGATACATTAGAATTGGAAAAGCTACAAAGAAGGGCAACAAAAATGGTTTGGGGCATGGAACAGTTTCCAGATGAGAAGAGATTAAAAAGCCTGGGACTGTTCAGCTTGGAAAAGAGACGACTAAGGGAGGAGATGAGAGAGGCCTGTAAAATCAGGATTGGTGTGGAGAAAATGAATAAGGACGTGTTATTTACCCTTTCACATAACGCAAGCAGCAGGGGTCACCCAATGAAATTAATAGGCAGCAAGTTTAAAACAAAAAGAAGTATTTCTTCGCACAACGCACAGTCATCCTATGGAGGTCATTGCTATGGAATGTTGTGACGGCCAAAAATATAACTGGGTTGAAAAAATAATTAGGTAAATTCTTGGAGGATAGGTTGATCAATGCGTATTAGCCAAGATGGCTAAGCCTCTGACTGCTTGATACTGGGACTGGACGACAGGGGATGGATCACTTGATGATTGGCTTGTTCTGTTCATTCCCTCTGAAGCATCTGGTATTGGCCATTATCAGAAGACAGGATACTGGACTCAATGGATTATTGGTGTGACATAGTATGGCCATTCTTATATTTCTTATGTGTCTTTTTTAGTCAAAGCATGTTTGCAGTTTTATGCACACAAAATTCATAAAGACATTAAGAACAATAAAAATTTAACCTGCTTCTGACTAATAATCCTCTTGTTATGCAATGTTGCCTTCAGCAGCTGGGAAAGAAGCAGGCTTCGTGCTAGGGCTGGCAATACCAGTGAGTAACACAGCAGAACCCGACTCTCTTTAGCACAGTGTTTGAAGTTCTCCAAGCTGCCTCTTCCATTGTGGTTCTTTGCTTATCCTCGTTCCCCAAAACTGATACCTGAATTTATTTAGGGAAGGGCCTGGGGAAAAGCTGCTGAGACTCTTCCCCGGTAAGTTCCCACAAAGCTGAAGCCTTGGAGCAGGAAAGCAGGGTTAGGGTTCTACTGTAGCAACGGGGGGACTCTGCTTATTAATTTCTCCCTGTACTAGTGAGGTGCTGGAGGGGCTTTCAAGGTTCCTCTCAACAATCCAAAGATTGTTCTGGACTGAAGGGGGTTACAAGCAGTTTCTACTGCAGTAAAAGTTGGAATGCAGCCAAGGAGCAGCTCCTGTGCCTCCTAGCAATCCCCATGAGAGTACATAATTTTGTGTTGCACCCACATTGCCGGATAGTTAACATAGTGTTGAAAAATGGAATATTAATTATTAACAGTCCTCTTAGAAATGGTCTGTGGGCTTAAATGCTAGCTTTCACACGAAGACATGTTCTCTGCCTTTTCAGAGCATTTACAAGCAAAGTAAGATGGACAAATTCAAGACAAGGTGGATGAGGGTAATATCTTTTATTGGAGGAACTTCTGTTGGTGAGAGAGACAAGTTTGCAAGCTACACAGAGCTCTTCTTCGGGTCTGGAAAAAGTATTCAGAGTGTTACTGCTAATTACAAGGTGGGACAGATTGTCCTGTGACCGCAGAGGTGTCAGTTGCCCCTTCATTTTAACTGGTCTCCTGCAACATGTGTTAACCCTTTATGCTTAACAATCTGTCTCACCTTGTATTTAGCTGTGACACTCTGCTTACTTTTTCAGACCTAAAGAAGAGCTCTGTGTAGCTTAAAAGCTTGTCTCTCTAACCAACAGAAGTTGCTCCAATAAAATAAATTACCTTACCCACCTTGTCTCTCTGATATCCTGGCACCAACCTGGCTACAGCAGTGCTGCAGAAAATACCAGGAAAGACACATGAAGACAGTTCAGGTCAGGGTGGGTGTGGGGATTATTGAAAAAGTGGGTTCGGAGGAGAGAAGAAGAGAAGTGAGAGGGCGCTTGGCAAATGGGGACAAGAGACTCTAGGCATAGGGCAGAATAAATTAAAAAAAAAAAAAGAGCCATGAAGCAGAGTGAGAAGAGTAGATTACGGGAGGAGTAAGGCAAAAGGATTGGGAAGAGCATAGGGGGCATGAGAAGGAATGAGAGTAGCCAGGGAATGGGTGAGTAAGGCCATGTCTACATTACCACTTATGTCGGCAAAACTTACGTTGCTCAATGTTATAAATAAAGAACACACCCCTGAGCTACCAAAGTTTCCCTGGCATAAGTGGTAGTATGTACAGCACCATGTCGGCAGAAGAGCTTTTCCTGCTGACAGAGCTACCACTGCTCGTGTGGGGTGGTTTAATTATGTCGACGGGAGAGCGCTCTCCTGTTGGCATAGAGCGGCTACACAAGAGATCTTACAGCGGAGCAGCTGCTTCAGTACAGCTGTGCCGCTGTAAGGTCTGTCGTGTAGACGGAGTCTTAGATCATGTTGTATTTGAAGACAAGGAGCTTGAATGTATGGAGTAAGAGATGGGGAGCTCATGGAGCAGAGGGAGTCACAAAGTGGTGAGGTGACATGGTTCAAGACGAGGAAGATAACTTGGGCAGCATTTTGAACAGAATGAGTGGGTAGACGGTAAGGCAGAGAGAAGATTTACAGCAGTACAGGTGAGAGATGTCCAGTGCTTGGACAAGGTGTCTAGCAAAAAGGAAAATAGGGCAACTGCTATGGAATACTCCTTCTTACTGTAGTCTCATTCCAGACTGCACACACAAAGGCAGACCGCTGATTCATCCCCATCGTGTTTACCCTCTGTCTTCATTGTCCAGGCTTAAAAGTTCAATTTAATAAATTGTCATTTTATATTAAAACAGCTCCTATGAAACAGTAGGTCTAGTATTCTTAATTAATATTCTACAGTGTGTGGTCCTCCTAATTGTAAGCAAAGGCCATCTAAATGGCTGTCTTCTTTCTTCATGATTTCTTCTATTTTTTTTTTTTTTGCCTTGATTGATGATATTTATGAAGTTCCATCGCAAGACCTTCCTGTTGAGGAAGTTAAATCTTGGAAAGTTTCCCTGCCTGTTGGCATTCCTTCTGGGAAACCTAGCAGAGGAAGGTGGGAAATGTTTAGCTAAATTTATCATCTCTGCCGTGTGAGGCGACATGCAGTGTCTTTGATGTTTACAGATCTCAGGTTTTGTGATAATGAGATTTGTACTTGAATTTTCTTTTTCTTCCTCCATGCTCTGCTCTTTTTGTTCACTGTCGCCTCTCTTCCCAGCAGGGCACTGAAAAGAGCACATCATGTCTTCTTTACATGTAGGCTGTTTAATGACGGACTGGCAGGCGCTATCTTGTAGTGGGGTGGCTAGCTTTTTTCCTAATAGTGCTGTTTTACAACTTGCCTCTATTCCTTGCACTTTTCTGGTCTCATGTCGTTATGACACACAACTGCAGCTTTTTTGGAGCAGTGGAGCTCAACAAGCATTTTGCCTGAAGCAAACTGCCAGAGATTAAAATCACGTTTTTGGAGTTCGTATGTACACGTGGTACTTAATAAGAATAAATTGTATTGCTTTTTAAAGAAGTCCATCATGTTTCAAAGCTGTTTCTGTTCACCCACCTCTCTCCAAAACTGCAGACATTCTCATTTTGTCAAGCAGCGTTAAAACAACCAAATACAAACTCCTTTGTTGTCAGACATCTTGAGTATTATAAAAGCCTTCACGAGTAGGGTACCAAATTAAAGGTTACATAACCTCCTCCCAAAGGCGCACGTGTGTGTGTGTGTGTGTGTGTGTGTGAGAGAGAGAGAGAGAGAGAGAGATCATGTGTTTGTGGGGAGAGGCGGGAGAGTTAAACCTTAAATCAAAAATGAGCCACCTCCAGACAGGGCAGTAAGAAACTTTGTTGTATTTTGTCTGCTTCGAAAACCAGAACAGCATTTGTCTGCAGAGAACTTGTATTCAGATCTTGAAAACTAAAAGTACTAAAAACTACTACTTAAAATAGTATTACTTTTGTTTTCTCTAGTTATGCCTTGAAATGTAACATCTTATTGACCTATTTGCTACTAATAGTTTTCATTTGTGACTTCAGAAACTTAATTTCTTTTCATGCACTATGACACAACTGCATTTAATTTCTTTTTTTCTAGTTTCTTTCACAATTTCTTCTATGTGGTTTTTAATTAGCTCTTTTTACTTTTCTAGGTGCCACTTTAGAGGAGATAAACCAGCACTGGGAGTGGCTGGAGCAAAACTTACTCCATACATTGTCTGTTTTTGATAATAAAGAAGATATTGTTAGTTTTGTCAAAGGGAAAGTAAAGGTAAGAAAAGTTGTCTTGCTTTCATCTTTCCTCTGCCCACTAGTAAAGGAATTGAAAGAACTCTTGATGTTGTGGAACTATACCAGTCTACCAACTGTTTGTGTCCATATTAGCTTTTGCCCATCTAGGCAGTATTTTTGATAAAACGAGGTGACTTTGCAGCTCTATTTATTCTGTACACAATTATGTTTGTCATGAAATGTACATAGCTTTCTTTTTCAAGTCTTGATTCCCACATTCTGTATCAGTGGTTTCATTAGTTTGTTGTCATCCTGCATCAGAAAGAGTTGGAAAGTATGTCTACACAGTATTTTCATCAGATAGCCACATGCCTGGGGCTTACTAGCTATGGTGAAAAATACCTGTGTCACCATGCCTCAGGAAGCTACAGGAATAACAGCTGTGTAGTCTGTCATAGGCTGTAGTTGATTGGCAGTACATTACATATACCTTTCTATTTAATACTTGCAGGGCCTGATTTTCAGAGGTGCTGAGTGCTTGCAACTGAAGTCAGTGGGAGCTGCAAGTTCTTAATACCTCTGCAAATGAGGTGTATAGCTTCATCTTTCTCACTTCCATTATACATTGTTTCCCATTCTGGCTTCACTCCAATTTTCTCTCCTGTAATAGATCATGATGTATTGTTTCTTGAGTTTTCTTCAATATCTGTCATATCTCTTTTCTTGATCCTACACTAAGCACACATTGTATTCCTATAATTGTATAGCTTCTCCCTTTTCTTTTTCTGCTTCTTTCCTCTCCCCTGATCTCTCTGTCTCTCTCATACTTTCCTAATACATCCCATCAGTTTCTCCTGTCTACATCTATCCACTCACTCTCTCACACTCATCCGCTTACTCAAGATTGGAAATTTCACCAGACACTTAATTGACAGATGGCTGAACCTACTAGCACAAGACCCAGGTGTAAGATGTGATGGGTCCTACTGTCCAGGGGCAGTGCTTATGTGAGAAGCCAGCCTTGATCGATCGATCGATCTCTCTCTCTCTCTCTCTCTCTCTCTCTCACTCACACACACACACACACGCACACACACACACAGAAGGGGGAGGTTGCTTGGATTTCTAAGAGGGTACTTCCCCTGCACCCATGCTCAAGGGGCTCAATCTTTTAATTTGTAGAGGGTAGTCAGCACAGAAATGTTCTGACATCCTAGATTACTAAGGCCCTATCAAATCATGGCCATGAAAAATGCGTCACAGACCGTGAAATCTGTGATTTCATGGGGGAGACCAGCATTTCTCAAATTGGAGATCCTGACCCAAAAGGGAGTTGCGGGGGGGTTGCAAAGTTATTTTTGAGGGGGCGTTTGCAATATTGCCACCCTTACTTCTGCACTGCCTTCAGAGCTGGGTGGCTGGAGAGCAGAGGCTGTTGGCCAGGCGCACAGCTCTGAAGGCAGCGCCCTGCCAGCAGCAGAGCAGACGTAATGGTGGCAATACAATACCAGGCCATCCTTACTTTTGCGCTGCTGCTGACGGCAGCTCTTCCTTCAGAGCTGGGCTCCCGGCCAGCAGCCACCGCTCTCTACCTGCCCAGTGCCACTGCCAGCAGCAGCAATGAAGAAGTAAGTACTGCAGTCCCCTGCTACAATAACCTTGTGACCCCTTCCCACACCTCCTCTTTGGGTCAGGACCCCTACAATTACTGTGAAATTTCAGATATAAATAGCTGAAATCATGAAATGTACTGTTTTTAAAATCCTACGACCATGAAATTGATCAAAATGGATCGTGAATTTGGTAGGGCCCTATAGATTACAGTACATGAATCTCTAACATCAGTGATATCATTGGTCCCATCAACTGCAGTTAAACTCTGGATTTATCTGTGATGTTACAGAAATAAAGGTCGCATTAAAAGGCATTCAGATAAAATTCTATCCAAGGACTGAAGACCATTTAAAACATCTGTGTTTAAAAGACTAGTTCCAAATAGTCTGTTGTTGTATCTAAATGTTATCCATAAATGGGGAAAAATGACACCATCACCTACTTGATCCTTGATGCAACATCTGTAAAGCGTGCACCTTGTTGAGAAGTTTTTCTTTTTTTAAATTCCTATTTTTGGCAGTAGTTCAGTGATTTATCTTTCCTTACTACACCTTGTACATCCAAGTGCTCTGAAAGGCTTGAATCAAACTCTCATCTTTTAATAATTTTATGACCATGAAAGTGAGAGCAGGACATCTAGAATTCTGCAGGTTTCAAACTGAATAATGGGCCCATATTTTTATTGTTACATCAGCTCTCTGGCCTTTGCTATAGACATCTGGCATATGGGATTACAGTATTCCAGTAGGACTGATTTGTATTCTGTAGCACCTGAAGTAAATTTGCATTTAGCCAAGCAATTTGCACTTAATTGTCTTTCTCACCTCCTTATTTATTGTAGAGCTGTAATAAAAAGACACAGCATTTAATTATTTCAAGACTTTAAAAATAGTTATGCTTATTACAGGTTATCATATACTTCACTGTACTGTTTCTTGGTAATAGTGCTGATCAATATAAAAATTTGGTACTGTAGCTTTGCGCTATGTAAGTCAAATTAAAGCTTCCACAGCCATCATATACTAAGTGAAATTCCAGTCATGTTTATTGCCTTCTCTGGGTTATTTGAAATAATTGTGGTGATCAAAGCAAACCATTATTGGTATGAGATTTTAATTATACATTGTAGTTTGAACAATATTTTTCAGTTATCACTCGGGATCAAAAAGAAAACTGGGTTTGGAAGTGTGGGTAAACAGACTGCAAATAGTGAGCAAATGTCTGTGTAACTTGCACATCAACTTGGATACCTTTCTAAGAGAAAAGGAGTACTTGTGGCACCTTAGAGACTAACCAGTTTATTTGAGCATGAGCTTTCGTGAGCTACAGCTCACTTCATCAGATACAGTATCTGATGAAGTGAGCTGTAGCTCACGAAAGCTCATGCTCAAATAAACTGGTTAGTCTCTAAGGTGCCACAAGTACTCCTTTTCTTTTTGCGAATACAGACTAACACGGCTGTTACTCTGAAACCTTTCTAAGAGAGAATCAGGATTTTAAAAATGTACTGATAGCTTGTAATAACTCGTTCAGGCAAACTACCGGTTTGCCATAATATATTATCTTGTCATTGAATCAGGCACTGATAGCAGAAGAGACCAGGAGTAAACTAGCAGAGCAGGAGGAGGATCCTGAGAAGTTTCGAGAGGCGCTAGTGAAATTTGAAGCCAGATTTAACTTCCCTGAAACAGAGAAGTTAATTACCTATTATTCATGCTGCTGCTGGAAGGGTAAAGTTCCTCGTCAAGGCTGGCTTTATCTGAGCATCAATCACCTCTGTTTTTATTCCTTCTTTCTAGGCAAAGAATGTAAGTCTGAACATATAAAAACTGTTATCCCTATACCTATGCAGACTTGTAAACATGTATATCACTTTTGGGGTAATTTTTAAGCTGATGTATTTAAATCTAATCTTATTTATGGTATTTCGCTAATGCAACAGTGAAGAGGTTCTGAAACTTGTTCTGGTTGGATCAACTATCCTGTTAAATTTGAGTGTATTTGCTTTTAAAAATTCCACGTTGTCATTTGTCATCTATTTTTATATTTTACTGGCAACAAATTTTTCTTATTAGTGTACATAGATGATGATTGCTTTAAACTGTTGTTTTTTTTAAATGTGAAGTGGACCGTGGTGGTAATTATATGGTGGAAGTCAGGAAAACAGTTTGCTCTAAAAGCGTGCTAAATAGTTTAGGCCCCAAAGTAGATCTGCCTTAAAATGTATCTGACTTGACAGATTCTTAAATACCTATTTTTAATACAGAACATAGTCATTCAGAAACAGTCTCTCCCCCATTGGTGTGACATGCACACACACAAAAATAGCCACTGTTAATAGCTGCAGTTAGTACAGAGACATCAAAGGAAGTGTAAATTGGCTAAAAAATCCCCGTTCTTAGAACTACGTGACATCAATTATGCACTTTAAAGTAATGTGAGTAGTAAACATAACACAGCTGTGTCTTGTGCTCCATGTGACGAGGTAGACGGGGAAAACTTAGTATTTTCTAAAAGGAATGAAATTTTGTTTTTTCAAGCTTCTGAACAAGTTTTACAGATAAGGGGGAATTAAAACAAACAACTCCCAAATATCTTAAAACTTTTGTCTTCCCTTTTCTACCTTTTAAATCTTTCACAGAAGTGACAAGTTAAAGTTTTAAGAATGGCTTGAAAAATCTACCAGATAATCACTACTAATAAGCCAGTCCAAAAGATATGGTCCCATGTTTCCACTGGAGCCCCAGGGAGCATTCTTATGAGATGCCCTCTATACCCAGTCTTGGATGATGGAAATAATACATGAAGACAACTTTTAACTGTTTTTTTTTCTTTTAGGGTGTGTGTGTCTTCTTCTCCTTAACAGGATTATGCTCTTGAGTAGCACTGTAGGGATTCCTGTGAATCCTACCATAACTCCAGCAGCAACAGCAGAATGAAGCTTTGTTAATTATACTCTAATGATCAGGGAGGCTTTACTATTTATGAATAGAAGAGTTATTTTGTCAAGTCAAATTGTGATCATGTGGTTATTCAAATATTTATAGATTTAAAGATGAATTAGAGAGTACAGTAAAATATGCAAAATGTTAACTCTTAATTTCTAGGATTTAATATATTCCCTTCCTCTAATTAGATGTCTCTCTTTCCTTTCTGCTTTATTAGAACCCAGTTATCTTGTTGCACTTTCAACTTCTGCTGATTTATAATACAGAAGTTGCATGTGGCTTGGAAAAATGTCGTTGTTGTTTTGATGCATAGTTAGCTCAGTCTCTGTTTAAATATCTTGTTGATTGTCCACTAATATGTGATGAACATATGAAATCCTCTGCACACAATAAAATGGATTCTTACAAATCAAAGCAGAAAGGGAAAAATGCTTTAATATTAGTACAAAGCTTCATTTATGTACTACTGAAGATTGTTGAAGGATAATGAAGGAACACGATCAAATATTATACTACATAACGAGAAATAGTCCCTTATCTTTGTTAGTAACACTTTATTAAAATGCAAAATTGAAATAAATATAATTTACTTTACATTTATATTCATTTTTCATCTTGGACAGTGAAAATAAACTACTCATTCACTTTTGTTTATAGTCTGTTTCACTTCCTGCTTCTCATGCATTAATTAGGCTAATGCTTGGGAAAGTAAATTTAAAAAAAACAAAACAGTTTTCATTAACATTTTTTTTTCTCTTGAAGAATGTACTGTATTCCTCCCCCTCCTCCCCAAAATAAAACAGCAACAAAAACCCCAACACACCACCCCAGGTGTTGCTGGAAGAATTTTTATAGTGGGGGTGGTGAGAGCCATTGAACCAAACTGTAAACCCTGTATATAATGGAACCCCCTTCAAGCCAGGGGGTGCTATAGCACCCCCTGCACCTCTAGTTCCAGCACCTGTGCACCAACCCTTCCTAAATTTTGGTCCTAAACAGGGCTGTCGATTAATCACAGTTAGCTCACACGATTAACTCAAAAAATTAATCATGATTAATCGCACTGTTAAACAATAGAATACCAATTGAAATTTATTAAATATTTTGGATGTTTTTCTACATTTTTATATATATCGTATTCTGTGTTGTAATTGAAATCAAAGTGTATATTATTCTTGATTACAAATATTTGCACTGCGAAAGATTAACAAAAGAAATAGTATTTTTCAATTCACCTCATGCAAGTACTGTAATGCAATCTTTGTGTCGGGGAAGTGCAACTTACAAATGTAGACTTTTTGTTACGTAGCTGCACTGAAAAACAAAACAATGTAAAACTTCAGAGTCTACAAGTCCATTCAGTCCTGCTTCTTGTTCAGCCAATCACTAAGACAAACAAGTTTGTTTACATTTACAGGAGCTAATGCTACCCTCTATTTATTTACAGCGTCAACGGAAAGTGAGAACAAGCATTTGCATGGCACTTCTGTAGCCAGCATCGCAAGGTATTTATGTGCTAGATACACTAAACATTCATATGCCCCTTCATGGTTCAGCCACCATTCCAGAGGACATGTTCAGGACACCGGTTAAAATAATAATGCATTAAGTAAATTTGTGAGTGAACTCCTTGGGGGAGATTTTATGTGCCCTGCTCTGTTTTACCCGCATTCTGCCATATATTTCATGTTATAGCAGTCTCGGATGATGACCCAGCACATGTTGTTCATTTTAAGAACAGTTTCACTGCAGATTTGACAGAACGCAAAGAAGGTACCAATGTGAGATTTCTAAAGATAGCTACAGCATTTGACCCAAGGTTTAAGAATCTGAAGTGCCTTCCAGAATCTGAGAGGGATGAGGCGTGCGCATGCTTTCAAAAGTCTTAAAAGAGCAACACTCCGATGAGGAAACTACAGAATCCAAACCATCAAAAAAGAAAATCAACCTTCTGCTGGTGGCATCTGACTCAGCTAATGAAAATGAACATGCATCAGTCCGCACTGCTTTGGATTGTTATCGATCAGAACCCGTCATCAGCGTGGACGTATGTCCGCTGGAATGGTGGTTGAAGCATGAAGGGACATATGACTCTTTAGCGCATCTGGAATGTAAATATCTTGCAATGCTGGCTACAACAGTGCCATGTAATGCCTGTTCTCACTTTCAGGTGACATTGTAAACAAGAAGCAGGCAGCATTATCTCCTGCAAATGTAAACAAACTTGTTTATCTGAGTGATTGGCTGAACAAGAAGTAAGGCTAAGTGGACTTGCAGGCTCTAAAGTTTTACATTGTTTTATTTTTGAATGTATTTATTTCCTGTAAATAAGTCTACATTTGTAAGTTCAACTTTCATAATAAAGAGATTGCACTACAGTTCTTGTATGAGGTGAACTGAAAAATTTTGTTTTGTTTTGTTACAGTGTAAATACTTGTAATTAAAAATAAATATAAAGTGAGCACTGTACACTTTATATTCTGCGCTGTAATTGAAATCAATATATTTGAAAATGTAGAAAACATTCAAAAATATTTAAATACATGGTATTCTATTATTGTTTAACAGTGCGATTAATTTTTTTAATCACTTGACAGCCCTAGTCCTAAACTTACTTGATGGTATCTAGTGTTTAAATTTATTTTTTTTCTCATCTGATACGGGGACAGATACGATCTGAACACTCTTTGTCATGTTTGTCAACTGACCTAGTGAATGGTTCATAAATAATTATAGTTATGAATGACTGTTAATATTGGAGAACTTGACACTTATTGTGAAGCAAGGAATTTGTTATCCTGGTTTTCATGCCATAGTCACTGAGGACTAGATCTGCAAAGTCACTGAGGACTTAGCCTCAGCATTACAATGCCTAAGTTAACCCTGCTGCCTAATGGCATCCACAGCCCGGAGTTAGGCACCCAGACTCCCTATACAGTATATAGGGAGAGTTAGGTGCTGAGAAATGAGATCTGCAAAACCCAGCAGGGTGAGTGGAGAGCTGCTTAAGCTAGCCAATAGGTCACACTCCTCTCCTTGGCATTTTCTATCTAAGTGCCTAAGTCTGGGTCAGAGGGAGGCACTTATCTCTGCTTGGGATCCACAGTCAGGAACCTTCTCCTGGAGTTTGGCACCTAAGCCCTTCCTCACAAAAAATGGGAGGTGACAGCTGCCTTTAGCTCAGAGCACCCAGTTAGTATGCAGGGGACCCCTCTGCCTGATTTGAAGCAAGGGTTTGAATCCATATCTCTCACTTCTCAGTAGAGTGCCCTAGCCAGCAGGGTATTGGATATTCTGGGGTAGGTGTCTGTCAGTCTTCAATGACTGATTATTTGTACACAGTGGAATGGCTTCAACAAGAGACGAATTCCAATGTGTACATATTTTAGCATTGGAACAGGGAATTGAACTTGGGTCTCCCACATCCCAGATGAGCCACTGGGCTATAGAGTTATTCTCAATCTTTCTCTGGCCTAGTTCCCACTTGGGTTTAAGCATGAGGTTGGCACCTGGGTATCAGGACTAAAGCACCTGTGCTTATGCCCAGCAGCAGATTATTAGGTATCTAAGGGACTTTACTGGGGGAAATGTAGCCACCTATAGGATTAGGCGGCAGCTGAGTGGAGGTTTTTAGCATCTGAATTTTGGATTTAGGCAGCTAAAGTGGCAGTTAGGCTAGATCCACAAAGGTATTTTAAGCAATGCTACTTAAAATGCCTAAGTCTTAACGACTTTAGAAAATAATGCCAATAGAACATGTTCTTGCATTCTCAAACACAACTGCTGGGAGAAACAAAACACGAATTACAAAACCAAAATAAAAAAGTCTTGGCAGTTATTTTAATTCTGTTTTATTGCAATGCTTCAGTGCTGTTGGATGAACAGAAATATGGGCAAAGTACTAAATCTTCTGGTTCTGCCTGTTGATCAAAAAATCCTTATTTTATTTCTGGTGGTGGTGTCAGTGAGTTTTATGTGAAGTCACAGTACTTCGACACTAGAAGGGCACTTACATTGAAACATGTTCAAAGATACTCAAAGGAGGAAGATCTATCAAAAGATTTAGAATTTTGAAAGGTTGGAAAGTTCAATTCCTTAAAGGGCTACTGTCAAGTTTTCATAGTTTTTAATTACGGTAAGTTTTCATTGTTCCTAGACTTTGAAAATATGTTGTCTTTTGCCACCAGTTTTGACCTTTTTTGTAATTTGGCATGCTCCTTCTGTTTCATACAGAATATGGGCAACCTGTGGCCTGCATGCGGCTCATCAGGGTAATCTGATTGCGGGCTGCGAGACATTTTGCTGACATTGACCGTCCACAGGCATGGCCACCCGCAGCTCCCAGTGGCTATGGTTCACCGTTCCCAGCCAATGAGAGCTGCGGGAGGTGGCGCGGGCCGCAGGGACATGCTGGCAACTGCTTCCCACAGCTCCCATTAGCCGGGGAAAGAGAACCGTGGCCACTGGGAGCTGGGGCAAGTCGTGATGGTTAACATCAGCAAAATGTCTCGCAGCCCACAATCAGATTACCCTGATGAGCCGCATGTGGCCCACAGGTTGCCCACCACTGATAAAAGCCGTTATGTTTTACTTGGCTGACGTGTTTGACAACAGCGTTAGTAATAACGTTAGTACAACTCTAGATAACTGGTCTTTAGTCCCTTGGCTGTCTCGCTCTGCTGAACTAAAATATTTTATGGCGATTGATAAACAATTTGTGTGACATTAGTGTGCCACATTTAAATAGGAAAAGTTAGAATCAGGGAACAGTCTTGACAGGATTATGGTTATGGAATAATACAGTAAACTCACTCGGGTCTTTTATGAATGTAATTAATTATTGGCATAAAAAGGCAATAATGTAAAGCCTTGTCGTGATTTGATTGTTTTGTTATATATAACATGTTACATATAACATGTTATATATAACAAAACAATCAAATCACGACAAGGCTTTACATTATTGCCTTTTTATGACTTGGTTAGCAACAAGAGATTGGCCTGGGCTATTGGTAGAGTTTTTCATTGGCAACGAGAGTCCTGGGTGAGCTTTCAGCAGTTGTTAACCCAGGTGGAAAATCTAATTTATTTTCAAGTGTTTTTCAGTAAATAGTAGCCAGATTGTTAGTCTTAGAGCTCATATAAAAGGCAAATGATCTCCTTTCATAATCATCCAATATGCGCTGATCCTTTTTCTCTTCTTTAGGTAGTGACAGATGATTTAACAGAATGTCAATATCAAAAATGCTATCTTGTACTCTTTCTTAATTGTAGTTGGCCTTTGTCACATGCAGTTAAATGCTTCTAGACAAAATTTACAGCTGTCAGTTATTTAAAATTAAAATGGGAAGATTAAATTAATATGCATAGTAATTTTCTTCAGAATTCTATTTATGGATGACATTGCAGCCTTCTTCAGATTTCCATTGGTAACAGTTATATTTTGTGTGTGTGTGTGTGTGTGGACTTTATATTTCATATGTGGTATTTCTCACTCTTCTTTTTTACCTCATTATACTATATTGGTTATAGAAATGGGTGTTTCAAACTGGACACAGACAGAAATGTACACATCTATTTTCTGATGACATTGTCCCCACAGTAGTTAAATTAGAGTAATTTGTGAGCTTGAGTTTTATTACTGTTTTCTGGTGATCTTTGTAGCCTTGTTAAAGGGTGGTGTCAGTCTCTTCTTCATCAAAGGAAACTTCTGATATATAGATCTATACGTTTATATAGCCTGCTGCTTCCCTGACACTGTCTATGTATGTCTATACTACCTGCTGGATTGGCGGGCAGCGATCGATCCAGCGGGGATCGATTTATCGCGTCTAGTCTAGACATGATAAATCGATCCCCGAGTGCTCTCCCATCGACTCCTGTACTCCGCTGCTGCAAGAGGCGCAAGCAGAGTCGATGGGGGAGCGGCAGTAGTCGATTCACTGCGGTGAAGATACCACGGTAAGTCGATCTAAGTACGTCCACTTCAGCTACGTTATTCACGTAGCTGAAGTTGTGTAACTTAGATCGATTTCCCCCCGCTGCCCTCCTCTCCTCCAGTGTGGACCAGGGCCAAGTGAGTAGGAGGCCAAGTTCTCACCCTTCTCAAAACCTACTTCCAGTAGGGTAGATGGCCCTGGAACCTTTCCTCATGTTCTTGCCACCCCCTAGCGAATGAAACGTAACCTGTTTTATGGGGAGAGGACTCCCGTCAATGTTACTTGATGATTTAGTGTCTTTCCTGAAAACTAAAAGAGACTTAAGAGGGCAATCCCTCAAAAGAGATGCTTTCTGCCTAGAACATTGGAGAATGAATAGTGGGTACGTATTAGGCATTTATGTTTTTTTTAAATATACAGAAGGATATTTTCTTCCCCTTTATACCTGTCCATCTGAATTTTAGTATGTTTGCATATTTCTGAAGTCTGTGAAAAGTTTAAACTCAGTTCCTAAGAGGTTTTTGCTTTTTCTCAAATTGCAGTAAAACTCCTAGTTCCCTGGATTGATGTCCAGAAACTGGAAAGAACCTCCAATGTCTTTATGACTGATATCATCCGTATTACCACTTCAAGTAAAGAACGAGACTTCTCCATGTTCCTTAATATTGATGAGGCATTCAGGATAATGGAGCAGCTGGCAGACGTAACACTCCGAAGGCTACTAGATAATGAGATCTTTGAACTGGATCCAGGTCTCCAGGATCCTACTCAGATTACAAAAAGGTAAAAAGCAAAGTTCTTGCTTATGCAAGAAGAATTATAGAAGTACATTTCCCATTTTTCAGTATTTTATTTGCTTGGTAGTAATTAAATATTGAACAGCTGTGTCTTCAGGAAAACCAGACTTTATAATATATTCGATCTTCTGGAATAGAGTTTTTCAGTGTGTATGCAACTCGTCTGGAGTAGGTATTCAAGTCACACCACTACGTTTTCTGTGTTTTCTGAAGTAACATCACTCCTTTTTTTTTGTCTTTTAAAAGCACCATTTCATTGCCCAAAAATAAATTCCAACTGCCTTGAACAAAAGCACTCTTTGTTATGCTCTTTGTTCTGTGTAAACTTTCCAAGTGCTGATAACATGGTAATTATTGCTTGGGGTCACCTCTTCTTGAACTTCTGACAGATGGAAAGTCCCTACTTCTATTATTCTCATCGTTGATTTAACAGGGAGTTCTGGGAATCAAAACTGTAGTGAGAGATTCATATGCAATTGTCTGTACTACCCTTGGCCTTTCATTCCAAAGAATCCCAACATGTATAGTTTCTTTCTCTCTCTCTATTCCTCACTCACCACTGAAATGAAGTTGACTCGGAGGGAGGAAAATGGTAGCCATTCTGTGCCGGTAACAGTACACAAAACACGCATGCATGCTCGCTCGCTCGCTCGCGCTCTCTCTTTACTTTTAAGGAAAGTGAAACTGCAGAGGGAATTTTAGGTGGGCAGAATATAATGACCAAAACTGGAATTTGCCTAGGACACCGTTGTTGACATCATGGTGTCAAATACTTCTAGTAAGGGGGTCATTCCAGGTGTGTAGATTGTGGTTTTCCCAATTATACATCCAAGTCCCTTGACCCTGCAGTGAGAACTGTGCACTCTCATAAATATAGATCACTCATGCTACATGAATGAATGATCTGTGAATGGTTTTTAGGTGAGGAGAAGAAGCTCTGATGATGAGAATACAGATGTACAATAACTGTTTTCCGTTATTAATATGCTTCGGTTTTGGTGGCCATTTCTGCAATGATGCTAAAATTACAACCCCTTTTCTAAACTCCTGTGAATAGTGCTATAGGATCTTTAATAGCAGTTGAAGATTCCTATACACTATTATTTTCCCCAAGCATTTAAATTTACGCTTCATAGGTGAAGTCCTGGCTCCATTGCAGTCACTGGGCTAGGATTTTGCCTATTATGTCATTGAAGAATATATTCTGAGCAGTCTGTAAGTTTAATGAAGGCAGTAAGCAGTAACACTTACTTATGTACACCTATTCAGTGATGCCAGAGGTTTGTTTAGACTAACGAGTTCCTCAGAACCTCACCTTTTGGACTAAAAATATATTATGTCTTGAAGTAAAGAAACTAATGCACAGGAGCTATGACACCAATTGCACACCAGTTTTTTTTCTGGGGGATTCCTAATTTGTAATTTTTAAGTTCTCCTTTTCCCACTGAAAGACTCCTTGAATTAAAAATCTTAATTGAAACAAAAGTTAACACCCTCCACCCCCTCAGATGTAAATATTGAACTTAATAGACCTCTGATATACTGTAGTGTTAAGACCTTCAACTGAATCAAACTACAAATTGTGTCCTGAATCGAGTTTGAAAAGCAATACGTATATTAATGAACCAGCAACAGGAGCACAAATCAGCCCACACCTATAATCACGCAGTTTTTTTCCTCCCCGTCCTTCCTTTTTTTTTTTTTTTTAATTTTTTTAAAGAAAAGAGAGAGAAGAAATAGTTTGCAAGAGAATTCCTGAGCCTGACATTCTGTAAACATGCTGGTGAGTGGTAACTTGAGAATACAAAGATGTTGAAATCCCATTTCCTGTACACAGGTTAGACAGTAGTGGCTAGGTAGGTTCGTACTTTGATGTAGTATGATTCAGCAAGTTCATTTTTTGAATAGTGGCTAAACGAGTTGCTAATTCTGACATATTTGGGTTGAAGTGACTTTTTTTTCGCTGTTGTAATAGTTCAGGAAATACTAGTTCTCACTTAATTTTTCCCTGTGTTCTCTCTTTATAATTCCCTTTTTGGTCTTGGAAGCAAATATTAGAATGTATTATAATGCAATGTCAGAATCAATGTAATAGGCCATTTCAGGGTGTATACAAATCATTTTAAAATAAAAAAATCTGATTCTCTCCCATCCCACCCCCCGCCAAATATACATTTATTTTTTGGGGAAACAATAATTTAAAATTTAAAAATCTACGTTCAAGCCAAAATTTACTATAATCTATAAAAATCATTTAAATTAAATATAAGTAATAGTTAAGTGGTAGGTGTTTGCTGCCAAAGTTTTAAATAAAATCAAACCACTGAACTTTTTGAAGTCACTGGCTAAGTACCTGGAACCAGGGTTTGTTGTAGTTCTAAACCACCTTTTGACACCAGTAGCCTCTTCTGCAGGTTTAGAGAGAATATTTTCTTCATTTAGGTTATTCAACTAGTTCAGTTTAAGGATGTCACTAGTCCATTCATAGTTGAGAAACCAATTGAGAGCTGAAAAAGCAGGGGAGCTTGTTTTTCCTTTTTCCAGTCTATGAATAAAAATGAGATGAGAGAATGAGACTTACTAGTTCTAAAATCTTGAAGGACAAAGTGACCAGAAAAAAACAGTTCGATTCACTAACTGCAATTACTTCCTTTATTTAGTAAATCCATTAGTTTTAAATGTAAAACATGTTTTGATAAACTCTTTTTCTTACATTTCCAGTACATCTAAGATCATTTTTACTAATTAAATAAAACAATTTTAAAATGTTGTTTTTGTGCATTCCAACTGAATTCCAGTTTCCATCCAAATGCAGCTTTACACAAATCACGAGCCAAAAAAAAAAAAAAAAAATTAATTGTAAATGAGAAACATCATTCACCATTTTCTAATAGAAGATGTAAAAATTAAGGATCTGAATAAATGTATGTTAAACTATACATAAATGTGCATAGATATTATGTACCCTCTGGGTTAGCAAAAAAGGGGACCAAATTACACCAACCAATGAGAATTAATCTTTCTTTAAGAAAATAACTAAAAAGTACAAATATAAAACAAGATTAAAATTGATATTTAAATAATGGTTTCCTGCCTGCTGATTTTTAAATCATGATTAAAATCAATTATTTAAATCACTTTAATTTAAATGAATCCACCCTGGGCCAAATATTATAAAAATGACTCCTTTACCCCACTCCCCCCCCGTTAGTATTTTTTTATACTTGTTGATGGGTTGGACCAGGGGTGGAAAAACTTTTTGGCCTGAGGGCCACATCGTGGTTGCAAAACTGTATGGAGGGCCGAGTAGGGAAGGTTGTGCCTCCCCAAACAGCCTGGCCCCCGCCCCCTATCTGCCCCCCTCACACTTCCTGTCCCCTGACTGCCCACTTCAGAACCCCTGACCCATCCAACACCCCCCTGCTCCTTATCCCCTGAAAGCCCCCTCCTGGGACCTCCTGCCCCTAACTGCCCCCCTGGGACCCAACCCCCTATCCAACCCCCCCCTGCTCCCTGAGTGCCCTGCACCCTATTCACAAACCCCCGTCCCCTGACAGCCCTCCTGGGACTCCCACACCTATCCAACGCCCACCCAGAACCTCCGCCCCATCCAACCGCCCCCTGCTCCCTGACTGCCCCCCTGACCCCTATCCAACCCCCCGCCCCCCTTACCGTGCTGCTCAGAGCAGCAGGAGCTCGTAGCCCCACCGGAGCCAGCCACGCTGCCTGGGAGGAGCGGCGGGCCAGAACACTGGCGGCGCTGCGGGAGAGGGGAAGGGGCTGGGGGCTAGCCTCTGCAGCCAGGAGCTCTGGGGCCGGGCAGGACGGTCCCGTGGGCTGGATGTGGCCCACAGGCTGTAGTTTGCCCACCTCTGGGTTGGACACTACATTCCAGGGGCTTGTGGCAATTCTTTTAAAAAGATGCCTTCGTTTCTCTGGAAAAATGAGAACTTGTGTGGAAGATCTTCACGTTCTGTATAAACTACACATGAAAAATAGCAGCTTATAATTATAATTCATATTTTAGAATCTCCTGTTTTCATCTTACTGAAAAGTAATATAGGGCCCATCCCTGCGACCCTTTCTTTACTAATGCAGGTAGTTCTGTAATCTCAATGGGACTACATGTGTAGGGGCTGCTGGATCAGGTCCATATTTGTGACAAGAACAATACTGGGGCCTAGTTGCAAAGCAGATAGTAAATCAGTTTCCTTCCTGCTTAATGTAATGATGATGTTCGTAGACATGGATTGCAAAGGGATTAATGGCCATTTAAGCACACTCAAAAGCAAACTGAAGCTGAGGGGCAGTTGATAACGACAAAAGGCCTTTATTGCAAATGCAGTTCAGTGCCATGAACTGCACTGTTACATAGGATAACTCTTTTATCCAAAGAGATTAGATTTTCTTGCTTTGTGAGGGTTTGAAAATGCTGTTTTACTGCTTTCTTTGATTTTCCACTTCCATCTCATTCAGGATGTGTATAGGACAAAAACTTCTTGAGGAAATGGCCTGAGTGGAAATGTAATTGGGTGCATGCGGTGCCAATAAGATTTGAAGAGGATAATAATTTCTCTGGGCTGTTACGGTCTTAAATCCTTTTTCTTGTTGTGTAATGCTGAGTTTCCAATCCATAGAATTTGAAGCAAAATATTTAAAGCAAAAAAATACTTTTGATTGTTAAACCAGTGTCAGAGCGGAATGGAAACTGGTTGATGAAATAGCTTGCATTACAAATGTTGCTTTCGTCCATGTGGTTGCTTCTGACAGGGAGGCTCAGAATATCAATGTGTTTTTAATAAACTGACAAACTTTTACAAATACTTCCCAGCTTATACATATCAGGTACTTCTCACCCCATGGGGGAAAAAATAGTGAGTAACTTTTCTCTAAAAGTGAGACGTCATCTAGCTACTTACCGATGGAACATTGTCATTTAGATGCTTTATTCTGTCGCTGCATGTTGTTTTAATTCTTTGAATATGAACAGGCAGTGACTCAACAAAACTGAGATCCTGCCAATATGACCCTTGTTGGTTTTAAAATATAGAAAACACACTTGACAGTGAGGATGCAGTCTGAAGTGTGGAAACACTGTCCAGGAATTGTTTTGGTCAGCCATATGTGTATTATTTCCTTTAAGTAAAAGACTTTTTAAAGGTAACTTTTAGGTCACCTATAGATGATCACAGTTTCAGTCTTACTAGTCACTCAATGTGCTGGAGACAAAGATAATCCTAGAATCCAACAAGGTGCAAGTTGGGAATCCAGGCCAAAAAAAAAAAAGGGGGGGGGAGGGTTTATATTTTTCTTAACTTTCATCATATCTTCTCACTGGTACATATAAAAATAACGCTACTTGTTTTAGTTGCCTGTTGATTCATAAATATGGATCTGCCAATATCAGGAAGAAAAGAGGGAAGTTGCTTGAGTTTAACAGCCCCAGCACATTGGGACTTTGCACTCATGTTTCAGCGCTGGAGGGGTTTTGAAATTCGGAATGGAATCTTTGGAATCCCCTCCCCCTTTTTTTTTTCTTTAATTGGGAAGGGGGAAGATAACCTAGATGACAAGTTCTTTAGTACAGGGAATTTAGCTTATTTGCCAAACACTGTTCATGCTTCTCTGTAAATAATAAATCTTGACCGTGTCCTTATTTCAGCATAGGCAATGCCCCAGGGCTTGGGTCCACCACCTTAATTGAGTCATTTAAACTTGTCTCCAGGGTAATATCATATTTATTACTGGAAAACTTACAGCTGATATCATGGGTCCATAGATCTCAATCTTTGCTGTATCGCATTTAAAGGGTTACCTTTCCTGTTTCAGCAACTAACTTTAGAGGTACCTTTTTTTTAACTGCCATAGATATTTTATATGCTGTACTTTTGCTGGGAGATATTTATGAGGGCATGCAGTTGCTGAGAGGTGGAAATGCATAGCATTTCTCTTTGGGTAACGGAATTCTGCTCTTCTGTTCCACTTGTGATTCTTTTCATATAAGTTTTCATCTCTGCCTACAGTGATGTGAGTACTGACTGCATTTCATTCTTGTGCTGACACTTATTCTCTTTCCCGTATCGCACAAAGCTGACCTCCATCTCAGCACCTTTCTTTAGGGCAGTCGTGGATGAGGTGTGGTCTCCTGGTGCAGCTGTCTGATCTTGCTTCGTGAGTCGTTCAGAATAGGCAATTCCAGTGATGTTAGGATTGGCATCCTTCCCTAATGACAGGAGGCTACGGTTATGTCTATATGTAAACTCCTGGTTCAGGAGCCAAATTAGCGATCGACATTACCCAGAAGAGCCACAGTTGTGTGAATTCATTGTTTCATATACTGTGGTACTATGTATTCATATTTAAACCGTATGGCAGGGGAACTATTTAGTTTTTATTATAGATATATATTCTCACAGCAAAATGACTGACCAAGTATTATTATTTTATCAACTACAGTTGGTTAATAACATAGTAAAAACATCCTGATTGGTTAATAATTAAATCACACAGTGTTTTAATATCATGTGCTACAAAGAGCTGCAGGAGATGCATTGAAGAGCCACTTGTGGCTCGAGAGCGAGTCTGAGTAACGCTGGTGTAGACACTCACTGCACTGATGAGAGTTCTGTTGCTGGAGTTAATCCAGCTCCCCGAGAGGCAGTAGCTACAATGCTTTCGTTGACCTAATACGGTCTGCACTGGGGGTTAGGTCAGCTTAACTGTGTTGTGCAGGGATGTGGATTTTTCATACCCTCGAGTGTGACGTCGCTGGGTTGACGTAATGTTTTAGTGTAGGCCTGACCCAATGCACCCTTTTCCCCCTAAAAAACCTTCATGTGGTGTTGCAGTGCATGCCGTCATGCCAAAAGGCAAGTACGCACTTTGTGAATTTATATAGGCTTTAACATAAATGTTGTTAGCTCAAAGAGAGGTGAGGCTAATGAGTCAGGTCACTGTGGCAAAATAAAATTTTAAGATACTTTAAGACCTGTTTTGGTTGAAACACTCAGTGTATCTATGTAGTGTTGTTACTTTACTAGCTATGAGTTGCTGTCCTTCCTCCACAGTAACAGAAATCCAGCCAGATGAAAAGAAAACTTAAAAGGAAAAAAGCATAAATGTTCCCATTTTAATATAACAAGTATTGGTGAGCACCATCAGCCGTTGCAAGTTGCCAAAGTTACAGCAGTATTTTTTCTTGTTCCTGGGTAACCTCTCTGAAATTCTTAAATATATCAGATTATTTTTCCTTCTTAACTGAGTATTGTCTGTATGTGGCTGCCCCCGTCCCTTTTAATTCAGATGTATTCTAAGATATGTCTCTGTCTATACTACAGAACTTCTGTGTTTGATTTTTGGTGGGAAGGAAGGCTGATCTTGTAAAGTATTAAACTGGGATTTGGGAGAGATTTGGATTCAGTTTGCAGCTCTGCCACAGATTTCCTGTGGGACTGTGAGCAAATCTCATAATCTCTCTCTACTCCAGTTCTCCATCTGTTAAATGGGAATGATAAAGCACAGACATGCTCTTCTCCGCTCCCTCTCCCTCCCTCCCCAAAAAAAACAAACCAAGGAGTATTCAGAAACACTTGTTCTTTTGGTATAGAGAGGCTACTATATTCAACCGCTGCTGACAGTATGCTCGTCATCTTGTGCTAACAGATGCTGGGTGCACCCTGTACGCCAGGTATTGAACACAGTTATGCCATATTCACAGTGGCCAATCAGCGTTTAACCACTGTTTAGGAGGGAGGGATGAAATTGAGCAAAGCAGTGTTTGACAGCCGGTGTTAAACATAGCCAGTTTAAGATTTTCAGCTGTCTTGGATGTGGTCTGTAACATTTTATGAATGCTCAGGCATCAGGTTTGTAGGAAACAGGGCACAGCCCTTCTAAATTGCATGAACACTCATCTCAGCGTGAGAAGTGCAGGCTTCTCGGTGTTGCCCAGAGGCAAGTATTGGCATACTCCTGTACTAACATTTTACTAGCAAAAGTGTTTGATACCTGTCCCTACGCTACCCACAGCGCAGGGTGGAAGTCCATGTTGCAGAATGTGTGGGACATGTTTCGAAGAGGGGGAACGGTAAAGATCACATCTAGAAAACTGGTTCTAAGGCACTTTTCTGATTTATGCTAAAACAGGGGACGTGTCGCCATGATGGCCAAAGCCTGATTTTAAAATTGGTTCAGCTAGTGCTGCTTATTTCTTTGTGGATAGGACCCTAATGTTCCAGGCATCAAAGTGGTCTTTGTTAAATTCCAATGAATAGTTGTTCATATTACACATACGAATGAGCATTTATGTATTGTGTGCGTATAAACACACAATTGTATAGTGGGGGAGTTCATATACATAGCGATATAGTTTCCATTTACACATAGACTTCACGCACCATGTAATACTTTCTCAAAATCTCATGCAATTTCAATACCCCAAAACTTCATTTATACATAACAGAAATCCAAAGTTAAGGTATCTTCCACCCCTGCAATGAAAATTTAACTCTGCCCCCTTCCAGCGCTGCTCCACATACTTGCAATCTGCCCTCACAGTTGCTACAGAACACTTGGGAAACAGAGCACGTGAGCACTGTAGGACAGCCTAACACATTTTCTTTACTAAAGCCTGGTCTCTTCTTAAAAGTTAGATTCACATAACCCTGAGCTTTATAGTTAAGCCAACCTAACCCCAGTGTAGATGCTGGAAGGTTGATGGAGGAATTCTGTTGTTGACCTAGCTACCACCACTCAGAAAGGTGGATTACCTAGAGCAACGGGAAAAACCTCTTCCGTTGCTGTAGGAAGTGGCTATGCTACTGCAGCACAGCTGTAGTGCTGTACCTATCGGGTTCTGGGAAGCAGGCGGGCAAGAGCCTACCCACTGCTTAAGGACCCCCTCTCCCCTAGCCTAAGGGGAGGATCTACAGGACCGGGATTTAGGTCATGTGTCACAAACAGGAACTACCTACATCTGGGCTACACCCATGCACTGAGCCTGCTCCACTCAAACCACTCCAGATTGCTACGTTACACCTTCTTCTCCCCTTGCCCTGAAGATTCCTTCTGAGACCTTGCCTTCACTTACCCCTCTCTAAGCCCCAGAGACCACTGTTGTGTATGTCAGAGTACTGACAATCCCCATGGGGAAAAAGACACCCCTGTGCACCTCTGCTGACACAACCAACATAATTAATCATTGACATAAAGCATAATTGCTCTCTCTCTCTGTATACATGTGGCTCTGTTCATATCGTAGTGACAATTCTTGCCAATCTGCTCAAACTAATCCTTCCACCATTCAGTACAGTTACACCTAGCTCAGGGAATGCAGCTGGAGAGCGTGCAGATAAATGCTGGAACTCAAAGCTGTAGAACACAACACAAATGATGGAGCATTCTCTTTGTCCCTCCTCAGTCTGCTTACTGTAGACTCCTAGATTTTTAAGGCGAGAAGAGACCATTTGGTGGTCTAGCTTGACCTCATGTATAACACAGGCCAGAGAATTCCAGTTACTCCTGCATTGAGCCTAATATATGTGATGGACTAAAGCCCCCTGTCTTGATCTGAAGCGATGAAGAATCTACGACTTCTCTTGGTAGTTTAACCTTTGCACCACCCTTACAGTGGCTTCTGCCAGCTCTAGGGCTGAGAGTGGAGCAGCAGAGTTAAAATTGTGTTGCAGGGTTGGTCTGTATTACTTCACTTAGTATTTCTAGAAGTTTAGTCACTCTCCACATTGTGGAAGGGCCCAAGAAACCACCACCAGGCAACCTTAACTATCCATTAATGAAGTTTTGGGGCATTTAATTTCCATAATTTAAAACAAATAATTTTCAGCATCATCATGTACCATAGCCCAGCTATGCCCATTTAGTGCCTCTGGCTCCTTGGTTACGATTATCCTGGCACAGAATGCACTGGCTCCATGTTAGTCCCTTCAGTGCCCCGACTCATCTCCCATCTTCCTGCCTGTATAGCAGGGCTGGTTCTCCCTCCTTCGCACAGAGAAGAAGGTGTTGGTATGAGACCCACAAGTTGAGGAGCTGGGCCGAGGATGCAGGGACTAGCATGAAGTCACTGGGGACATGTTTTGGAGAGAGGGGACAGACATTGGGGATGCATGGATGTGGGTGATTTTGGAGGACAGATGAACATACCCAGCATGCCCCACTACACAGCTCTGACCCCCTTATTTTCATTCCGTTCTTCCCTCTGCTGCTCCAACAACTGCCCACATTCCCCTTCTCTGCTTAGACCCCCCCCAGCTCCCTGAATTCCCGCCAGCTGCTTAGACTCTCCCCTGCACTGCTCCAGTATTCCTGCTATCATGCCCATGGCTCTGACCACCCCCACCCCCAACTACTCCAAGCCCCCTCACCCCCACTCCCGTACTCTCCTACTGCATTGAGCACCTCCACATGCCAGCTGCACCTTCCATGTTTCTGGTAAGCTTGGAGTGGCCATGGGGAGGTGGGAATGTGGTGGGGCTGTGAAGAGGGTATGTACCAGATGGAGGCAGGGAGATGCTGAGTCCCTCCCCCAGATCTGGGCTGAGTTTATGAGGAAAGGGCTCTATCCATCTGCCTGCATCAGGAGGCTCAGAGAGTCATGAAGGGGACCATTATCTCAATATGATGATTGCAGCTGAATGAGAACGCTTCATGGAGATTAACGTGACCTGAAATCATAGCTCTGAGGCATGTGAACTAGAGCTAAGAGAATAATTGCGTTCTTTGTTTTTGGCATTTGGTGGTCTCTTCCCCAAATATTGGTTTTGGGGCAAAACTTTAGGGGGAAAACACTGCTGAATGCAGGTAGAGAGTAAGGTATGGGCAGAAGACACATTCTCTGAAAACTACTAGGCGGTAGGACTTGACCTCACACTGCATAGGTGCGGCTCAGGTTCAGTGACCCCAAGCAGGTCACCCTGAGACACCCAGTTATTGTGAAAAGACTCCCTGAAAACCCTCTGGCTTCAACAGAGCCCTAATCTTGCTGCACGGGCACATTTCACCCTTTTAGGCACATCAGTTTGGCACATGCCAATCTGGATTTATAAACTGTACCCTTCAGTATAACTGCCCAAAGAGGCAATGGATGCCAGGCATTAGGTGGGATAAATCCTGGGTGGGTGAGATCAATGTTTGGAGTATTAGAATAATAGTTTGAGCCCCAGGTGTGTGGAAAATAAGTTAGAACCAGGTCATTTTATAAAATGTCGGATTATTAGGGTGGCTGTAATCCCTGGAACCCTTTGCTCAAATGACCCCAGCTTTGGACCACTAACCCTCTCTCTCTCACCTCCATGAGGCACAGCAAATATCAAGAGAGTCTGAATCATCATGTGGATTGTAGAGTACTTAGAATGGTCGTCTTTTAAACAGTAAGCAGCTCTCAGCTGTAAGCACAGCAGAGCTGTCGCTTTGCTATAATACACTTTAATACAACAATTGGCAAAGCATGGGAAGCGATAGCATCAGGAGGGAACTTACCTTCTCAGCACAATAACTGGAGAAAACAACCTTATATAGAACGATGGTGGATGTTATCATTAATGCTCATCTGTGTTGTGCAGAAGTGGAAAATATTTTTGTGCTGAGCTAACAGAGAGGCATATCCTGATTCAGCTTAGTCAAAATAGCAGATCCTTGCATGCACTTGTATGTGCTTGTCCGAGTTTCTTTTGCTATGGAAATTTAAGTCTCAAGAAAGCTTTTGTCTTGCTTTGTAAAGAATACTTCTCTTTGTTATTTTTAACAGAATGGAGCCTTTTTTGTCTGTTTTCCTTGGATAACAGTATTACTGAAGATAGTGGGTCAGAAACTCTGGTCAAGTTCATTCTGTTGTTTCTATTGTTTACTAGCTTTAGAGTTTCCTTTCCCCTTTTCCAACTTGCTCTCCGCTCTGTCCCTCACTTCACCGGGCTTTGTTTTTTCTTCAGTTAAACATTAAATAAAAAGGGAAATTAGGTTATTTATTAAAAGTGAAAGAGGCTTCTATACTTTAGCTTTTATTCCTAAGTAACGCGAAGAGAGGGGTTTTTAGCCTGCTTTTCCTTGGCTCACCATAACACTGGGGAGCTCCATAGGTCAACCCATGCTTTGCATTCTTTCAGTGGAACAAAGACAAGCTTTGTTTCCCCCTAGGTGAGTTTTGTTGGAGGAACTCATTCAAAGTAAAGAGAATAATAGGACTTCATTGTCAAAAATTTAATGCCAACAAATAAGTATGGATTATGACTGTTTTCTTGGAAATCCTCAGAGTATCACGGCTGTGGTTCACTGATACTACCACAGCATGGTGTAATGAGCAGTGTCTTGTTTATAATGTAATTTATAAAATATAAATGGCTGTGTAATTCCTCATTTAAAATTTTTGCATCACCATTCAAAAGCTAAATGTTTGTTTATATAGATTGTCTCTTGGCTTCATGGTTTCGGAGTGGGGGAGAAAGGAAACCTTCCAAATTCAGTCTGAATGTATCTAATATCATTATACCTATCTGAGTTTGCAAAATGGCCCCAAAAATTGCTCTGAATTTTGAACTGTTCGAATTCGTCTCAGTGGCTGTCAGCTTGGAAGTTTAATGATGACGATTTAAATGTCATCATGGTTAACAATTTCACTGCTGAATGTTTTAGCAGGAGTATCAAGTTAATGTGCTTTTCCATCACTTTTGGGGTGTGTAGAGGCAAGAATCAGGAATGGTGGCAGTGGAGCAGATAATGCTGATAAATATTGAATGAGGAATTAAAGACCTCCACCCACTCGATGACGATGATACATTAATCCCCTTTGTCCTTGACTAAAAAGGGAGTGAAGGGGGAGAATGTACTGATAGCCTTTGGTTGCCTTCTGGGTGCCCCAAATCAAAACTGCTTCCCTGAATGGCAAGTTCCAGCTGTCATATCCTTTATGCCTTGTCCCCTCCCCTGCACCTCCAGTTCACATTTCTCATACAAAAGCCTATGGCACACTGAAAACTAAGGAACAACTAAAATTAATTTATGTGTGTTCCTTTTTTAACAGGTAGTAATATTGTTTTTAGGTTACTTGTCAAAAGTGATCAGTTGCTACGGTCTTTGTACTTAGAAGTTGCCACCTTTATAGGCTTCCACATTCACATAAAGACCTGGTTGGCAAGATTGCTGTATGTAACAGTTTTACTCTACATTACTTATTCTTAATTATTGTTATTTCTTTTGTAATGTAACTTTTGGAAAGGAAGCTCAGATATTAGGTTTCAAGATTTTTTTTATTTCTCCCTCTGTCCCCCTCTTTTTTTTTAACAAGGGATCTCGAAGCCAGAGCACAGAGTGAGTTCTTTCGGGCCTTTTTCAGACTGCCGGGGAAGGAGAAGCTACATGAAGTTGCAGACTGTTCTCTGTGGACTCCATTTAATCGCTGTCACACTGCAGGAAGGATGTATACTTCAGACAGCTATATCTGTTTTGCCAGCAAAGAAAGTGGGTGTTGCAATGTTCTCATCCCCCTTAGAGAGGTAGGGTCTGCTGATTGATTTTAATTTTACACTGTGCCTGTTTTTTTCTGATCCAAACCACTGCTGTCAACTAACTTAGCTGAAAAACAGTTGTTTTCCATAGGAAGGAGATGTGTGGAAGAGAGTTGCAATATGTTTTGTTCCTATCTTCATTAGCAGATGAATTTCTATATGGCAGTTGGGTGAGGTAACACATTTCTCAAAGTAGTATTGCCGATTAATACAGTGTGATGTAACAGAAAGGCACCTTGCAAAACAAGAGATTGATCTATCCAAGGAATAATTGCTATTGGCAGTAATAGTGGCCCAAATTCTCCCAATCCCCCCTCAGTAGGCAGGGGGATGTGAACTGGGAAAGTCCCAAGGTAGAGGTATGGAAAGAGGGAGTGCCAGTTTTATTTATTTTATGAACTGTGGTAGCACCCAAACGTTTCAAGGATTGGGGCCCCATTGGGTGCTGAACACACATGCAGATAAGATACAGAGGCATCTTTCCCTCCATTCCATGCAGTCTTCCCCCAACCAAGCCTGTGGGGATTCCACACACAAGGGACTACTGATTGGCAGTGGATTGTCCTGTGGAGCTGAGGGAAGCAGGGGGCTCTGGATGCAGTGCCGACACACAGGTCTCCAACACAGACACGATAGTCCAGTCTTTTAAAAAAGACTTGTACGTTTTTATCTAATGGAGATTTTTGGAGACAAAATTTACTTCTTGGCACTCTGGTGTAGAATCAATAGAATTGGTTTCTGCTTTCAGCAGAATTAAGTGGCATTTCCCCCTCACTGCAAGAAGTCTGGCCTTCAAGTATTATGAACATTTCAGTATATTTCATTTAGCCTTTGTCTGGCTCATGGATGGCAAGTAATAACTGCCAATCAGCTATTTTAAATGCACTGGAGTGGGATGCTGATTGATTTTTAAATATTTTTTTTTCAATCCCTGTGCCTGCAGTTGTGATCTCTTAATGATGAAGCTCTACTTTCATCCTGAACCAATAACAGCAACTTCTAAATGGTATCCTGACCCTAGCAGTGACTTGTAGTGACACAGCATCTGAAAACTTGTGGAAAACAAGTGGTGTAATGTACATAATTGGAGACAAAGGCTTTTTAATTTCATATCTATCAAAAACTGTTAGGCTCACAGGGTTAAAAACTTAATTCAATGCTATTGGTCAGAAACTCTGTATTTCCTCAAGAATTTGGTTATGTTGATCCCATTCCAATTGTTGTTTTAAATGTCGGCAAAACCATAGCTGTTTGCCAAGATTTTAAAAAGTAGCATAATGATTCTGAGTGCCCAGTTTGGGATAACTTAATCTGGCATGAACGTCCGAAGGTGGGTGCTCAGATTTTTGAAAATCAGGCTTCTTTAAGATGTCTTAAGTTGAGCATTCAAAATCACAAGTTACTCTTGAAAATCTTTAGACTGAAGGGGGTAAGGTCATCTGTCTAAAGTAAAGAAAATTTAATCGGTCTTGATCTTTAGGATGTATCTGACCATTTAGACAATCTGAATAGTCATAATATCAGTGTGCAAAGAAATATATCCCTTTATGTACATTTCAGTGCATGTACACTATATCAGGGAGTGTATTTGAATGGTGACTAATACATTTTCTGTCATGTTTTTGGAATAGGTGGTTAGTATAGAGAAGATGGAGGACACTAGTCTGCTTCCCAATCCCATCATTATTAGTATAAGGAGCAAGATGGCCTTTCAGTTCATTGAGTTGAAGGACAGGGATAGCATGGTGGAGAACCTGCTTCTGAGACTAAAACAAGTCAACACCAGCAACCCAGTGCACTATAACTGCTTGGAAAAAAAAGAAACGGTACTAAACATTTGATCTGTTTCAAATTGCATAATGATGATGATACTTAGCCTTTTGTTCAGCATCTCCTAAAATCATAACTAGGGCAGAAAATTGGTTGGAAGCCTGTGATTAAGGACAGGATTAGAATTCAAATGATGGTGACAAACTATAGAAATGGTTTGAAATAAATAGGATGAAATTTAATAAGGACAAATGCAAAGTACTAAGAAGGAATAATCAATTGCACAAATACAAAATGTGAAATGGAAGGAGTACTGCAGACAAGGATCTGGGAGTTATAGTGGATCACCAACTAAATATGAGTCAACAATGTAATACTGTTGCAAAAAAAGCTAACATCATTCTGGGATGTGTTAGCAGGAGTGTTGAAAGCAAGACACAAGAAGAAATTCTTCCTCTCTACACAGTGCTGATAAGGCCTCAACTGGACTATTATGTCCAGTTCTGGGCACCACACTTTGGACAAGGTGTGGACAAATTGGAAAAAGTCCAGATGAGAGCAACAAAAATGTTTAAAGGTCTAGAAGACATGATCTATGAGGAAAGATTGAAAAAACTAGGTTTGTTTAAGAGAATGAGGGGGGACATGATAAGTGTCCTGCGACGTAAAAGATCCTTAAGAAAAGGAGGGTGATAAATTGTTTTCCCTGGGGACGGGACAAGAAGTAATAGGCTTAAAATGCAGCAACGGAGATTTAGGTTAGTTTGGGAAAACTTCCTAACTATCAGGGTGGTTAAGCACTTGAACAAATTACCAAGGGAGGTTGTGGAATCTCCGTCATTGGAGGTTTTTAAGAACAGATTAGACAAACGCCTGTCAGGGATGGTCTAGAAATGTAGTTCTGCCTTGGGGCAGGGGACTGGACTAGATGACCTGTCGAGATCCCTGCCAGTCCTATGTTTCTATGATTCTGTGATTTACAATTTACGAGTAACTTCTTACGGATTAATGTAATGAGGTTTTTTCCTATGGTGTTTATAAACTGTAGGCTAATTAACTGTGTGTTTGGTATAGTATCTTTTGAATTAATCTATAGTAAATTCTTTTCTACTGTATTGTATAAACCATCAGGGTATTTTATTCTTTGTGCAGGACCAAAAATGCTCAATATTTAACCAGGAAGCTAAGAAACACTGAGTGACAGATAACAAGTACTTGCTGAAGTGAGAGCATTACTGCTTGTATTTCAAAAGGTTTTCCTGGGACAGTCTTGGGGAAGAAAGTTGGGACTCTAGGAATCCCAAGTGGGAGTGCAGGGCGGAGCATGACACTTCGATATCCTAGAGGATTACAGGCAGTTTCAGTCTGAGTGTCAGTTCTCATGACCTCAAAGACTTGGGATTCAGCTAAGCTGCCAGGAACTCAGCATTTTTCAGGAAGTAGCATTTCTACCCTTCCCTTCATGTCTCTAGGAGGCCTCTCCCACATGGTGTCTCCCCACTGAGGAATAAGGCTGTGGAGAACTTCCCTCCCCTCACATCAGGGGGCCTTCAGACTTCTCCTTGTTCACTTTCCTGTGTTGTTCCTCCCCAGTATGAAAAATCAGTCTTTTCCTTAAACTAATGCTCACTCTGTTTCAAAAATCATCCGTCCTTCCCCACTCCCCTCAATCAATTCAGTAACTGTTTCTGGTACTCCAAAAATTCACTAATTATTTGATGTGAAAACTGACCTGCCACAGGTTGAATCCTGGGCTGCTGCCTGGTTACCTTCTAAGGCCTCACCATAGCTAACTTTCCACTACCTGCACGATAATCCCACTTGGAACTCAACCCCGGGAGACACGGGATGATCTGTATGTGTCTGTCCTGGAGCTCTGGCTACCGCGCTAGGGTGTTGGGACAGTTTATAAAAACCTGGGATTGTTCCCACTAAATCCAGGCTATGGAGTAGCATAGTTGTAAAGGCTACTAGCTAACTTGTCTCTAAAAAAGAATAGAAAAACACTTCCTGTTCCTTCCTAAAAAATATGGGGGAAGGTAGCAATGGAGTCCTGATCTAGTGGTGCTGATCACCTACAGCTCCCATTGACTTTACGTAGTGACTGCACGTGCTCAGCAAAACTACTAATTAGTCCATTCTTAATTAGGTGCCTAACTGTGGATCTTGGTACTTAATTTTAGGTAAAAATTTTCAAATTTGGGCAAAAGTTAAGACTATAACAAAGTTACCTGCTTCACTAGTTTGTGTTGGCTCTTGTTGTCTCAAACATTATACATACAGTACAGTTTTTTAAACTCTTTCCAAAAATTATTTTTTCTTCAATTCTATGTTGCAAGAACTCTCTCGTGTTTCATTCAACATGTGTGTTCAGTGACTGCGAGTCCCGGGATTTGGGAATGGTGGCGTCCCAAAGCAAAGATAAGAGTGAAGGTGAAAAGGAGAGCAGTCATTTGTTAAATGCAGAGGCACTAAGATCAGTGTTTCACCAGTCCGGAGCTGAAGGGAATGACTTTAGGATGGTATGTACAGCTGGGGTGCAGTTGTAAAGTAGCTTTTAAAAATAAGCCTTAAAAATAACTATGGTAACTCGTTTGGCCAAACCCTCTCTCTTAATAAAGTGAACTATATATAGCCAGGAAAGTGTAAGTGTGGTTGTGTGTGTTTTGAGTTTAAACTATAGTAAGCTTCTTTGTTTGTTCGTTTGTACAACTTTGCCTGCCTGGCTCTTTTCTCATCCCACCCCCAAAATATTTATTTACCACCCCTCCCCCAATACGTAAAAACTGGTGTCTCTTCACACTCTTCCTTTCACATGATGTCACAACCACAAATGTGTGAATTTTTGAAAATAGTGTTTTGATAGAGAGGAGGTGTTGGATCCGTCTGCATAGTTGCAGCACTTGTACTTTATCAGGCTTTCTTATTACTACTGCCTCTCAGCAGTGCTATCTTACCAGAGTTGTAATGAGCTAGTGGATCAAGCAAAGGACTCATAGTATTCCTGGTAGCAGTGTAGCTCTCCCTTTAAAAAGCAAAACAAAACTAGCTTTATGGGCCTGTGGAGTCCACAGTTGTCTCTGCTCCCTCAGACTCCCAATTGATTTGGGGAGCCTGGTACAGTTATTGTCAGTGCTACTATCATTTAAAATAAGTTGTTTGCCCTTTTACTTGTGATCTTTAGGATAATCATGGTTATTCACAGTCACAAGAACTAATCTTTTGGGTCTGTGAGAACCATGGCTGGAGATTTCTTGAAGGCTTTTTGGGAAGCCTTCTGTCCACTTCATGAGTGTGGGAAAGGGGCCCTGCTGCCCAGGCTCCCCCAATGAATGTCGAGCTGCTGCAGGCTCCTTCTGAGAAGTAATTGTGACCTCTGGCAGCTTTGTAGTGAGAGAAAGCATGAACTAGTGGCCAAAGCACAACACTAGCACCTCCTCTCCCCAGCTGCAGAGTGGAGCTGCTTCAGCCTAAAGGCTGTGAGAGAGGAAAAAAAAGGACCAGTGGATCCCTATGCTGCACTAACTCGCAGGCAGTCCCAATGGAGCTGGGCTCTGGCACACAGTGGGGCTCTCATTGTCTTGCCTAGTGTTGCTCTTCCCTTGGGCTGTGGGACTGCACAGGTTCCTCCCCAAGGGCAGAATGGGGCAGAATTTGCCCCTTAAAGTAGATCTCCCATGTCTATTACCACATTTTTTGGTCCAAAAGAAATCCTTATGAAAGAGGAAAATTGGGGGTATTTAACATTTTTTGTATATTAGACCTTGAAAGCACACTGCTTGTTTTAAAACGTATCCTCTGATTTCCAGTCCAGAGAACAAATAAAAGAGAGATTATGGAATGACCATTTTGCAGAATATGGCAGAACTGTGTGTATGTTTCGCACAGAGAAGATTAGAAAACTTGTTGCAATGGGAATCCCAGAATCTTTACGAGGCAAACTCTGGCTCCTCTTTTCAGGTGAGAACTCTGTAATACATCTTGGATATAGCCAGGATCCAGGGCTGAACGTAACTACAGATGCAGTTAGGCAAGAAAGCTCCATAAGATCGTTCTTCAGCAAAGGAACACTGTGTCCAAGCTGGATATTTTGGCACGTAATCCCATCACATTCTCTAGTGGAAAGGAAGGAAGGATTGGTGCTCAGCTACTGTTGGGATAGTATCTGTATAAATACCTAGATAGAACAGTAAGATATTTTTATTTTGTGTCTCATAACTGGTTAGTGGTGCGCAGAAATAATGGCAATTTTGTCAATGTAATTAGCATAAAATGCCATCATGTCTTTATGAAATAATGTTCTTTTTAAAGCAACAATTAGACTATAATATAAGTATTGATTTAATCTGAGCTAAATCTAACTATTTTGAAGTTATGACATCTTTAGATCTACAGTGCTGCTGCTTCCCTTAAAGCACTGGCAGGAATCTATAGCTGGAAAAGACTTACCAAGTAAATTTGTTCATTGCCCTGTCTGAGCAGGATTGTTTTCTACAATGTGATCTCCAATTTGTCGGGTCCAGTTTCAGACACATTTGCAAGGATTACATACTTTTATTTTTGGAGTTTTTTCTTTTTGAACATTACATTCAATACTGAATAAATTTATCCTAGCAATGCTTTTAGCAGGGGATGTTTCACAGTACAAAGTCAGTACCAAGCGGTTTTTTCTTCTACTGTGTGATTTAGGCTTTAGTAATAGCTGTTTCATTTTCTATGCAAACATTGCACCTTGGAAAATCAGTACTAGTATTTTATCTCCTTTTTAGGTTCAGGGGTTTACTAAATGCAAGTAATGTCTAATTTCATAGACCTTTGGGAAAAAAACCTCTTCACGTTTGTTCTTTTGATAAACAATTCACTTAATGACATTATACTGTACCTGAAATCCTCTTTTAACCTCCTCATGTTTTCCTCTTACTGCTGCCTTCAGATGCTGTAACTGATCTTGCCTCCCATCCTGGTTACTACGGAAATTTAGTGGAGGTGTCAATGGGCAAGTGTTGCATAGCAACAGAGGAGATTGAACGTGACCTGCATCGCTCATTGCCTGAGCACCCAGCCTTCCAGAATGAAACTGGGATAGCAGCCTTGAGGAGAGTTCTGACAGCTTATGCACATAGGAACCCCAAAATAGGATACTGCCAGGTGAAGACTTATTAGCATGTGGAAAAGTATGTTAATGCTCTCTCTCTCTAGAGGAATTCTCTGCTTACTCAGTTTTGTTATCTCCTCTGTGTGTTTTGCAATGGCGTTGTTATAAATAACATGCTTTGATTTATTGCATACATAATGAAAGAATAATTTAAATGTTGTGTAGTTTTACTCTGAAAAACGAGTATGTAAAAATGGCCCTTTCTGACTCAGACTTGTACCCTGTGTATGTTCAGAATTTTCATTGAGAGTCAAAAATAAGTTCCCACTACTGTTGTTAGTGCTGAGTGCAAGTTATCTCATGCAGTGCTCAGCCAGTGAGCAAAGTAAACCATCCTACGAAGATGAGCTTCACATAGGGGACCCTGTGCGGGGATTTGGTAAGCTGAAATCCTCCTCTTCCCAGACTGGTGGCAAGTACATAGCACCAGTGCAGTGTAATTGCAACCTATTGGCTCTAATAATGTCTCCGCCTCCCCTCATGAGTTCTGACCAGGGGAGTAGTGTAGTTCTAGACCCATGAGCCAGCTCCCTTATCTTCCATGCAGACACCTCTACAGAGGCAAAAAACCCCATGTTATGACACGGATGCCCATTTTGCGTCTTGACAAATATAATGCTGTGTTTTGCATAGTTGGTTCATGTTGCCCCATATGAAAAGTGGCATGTATGAACTTTCAAATCCCCCTATGGCTTAAATTCTTAGCTGGATTGCAATAATATAATTAGTCTCTCCCCTTCTCTCCCTCAAAATTAATATCTCCACAGTAAAGAGAGCAGTGTTCTGTGGTAAGCTGTCAGACTGTGGGAGCCCTGGGGGTGAAAGGCATTTCTCCTGCCAATTAATTAATGTTTTATCTGAAAAGTTTTATTGTTGTTTTTTAAAGCAGCCCTGTTGTTGGAGAAAGGGGTGGTTCTGCAGCTAATACATCCCATTTTCTTCTTTGACTTCATAACAGTCTATGAATATTTTGACCTCTGTGTTGTTGTTGTATGCCAAAGAGGAGGAAGCTTTTTGGCTGCTGGTTGCTGTGTGTGAGAGGATGCTGCCAGATTACTTTAATCACCGAGTGATAGGTAAGCTTGTCTCTCTCCCACTCTTTCACTGAAATATTACTCTGAGAATGAGGGAGTGAAATACTGCAAGGCACCAGGACGAGAAAAACCTTCCAATTCGGATTTTGTTTACAGCTGTGCAGAATACCGTGTGTGAATTGGTATGTGAGAGCACCATTCATATTTGTAAAAAAAGAACAGGAGTACTTGTGGCACCTTAGAGACTAACCAATTTATTTGAGCATAAGCTTTCGTGAGCTACAGCTCACTTCATCGGGCATCCGGATGTAGCTCACGAAAGCTTATGCTCAAATAAATTGGTTAGTCTCTAAGGTGCCACAAGTACTCCTTTTCTTTTTACGAATACAGACTAACACGGCTGTTACTCTGAAACCATTCATATTTGTGTAATTGCTGTTTGCTCATTACAGGTTTCACTGAGTCTGTCTGAAATATTTCAAGATTAGTAAAAAAAAAAATTACAGAAGTACATCTCGGCTTTGCAGTCATTTTCTTTTGCAGATCAGGGAGATGGTCCATTTATACCGCAAGTGTTAAACCTTGCACACTTTTAATTAAAAACAGGCTAGCTACTTGCTAATCTGTGTTACTGTAAAGTATTGAGTGTTATTGGGATGTTTCCCCCAGCTGTATGGGTGGCATATGTAAGGATATGTTGTGGTAATTATCTCGTATCTGACATGCCTGTGATATCAGGGTGCTGGAGGAATATAGGATTGTGTCTAAAATTACCCTGGAGAAAGAGCTGATCTAAACCCTGTGTTTCTTGGGCTTCAGAGTATACAGTGGTGGGAGAAGCAAAGTTGGGAAATGGTAACTTCCACCCTTTATGCATCTTGTGCTCTACAGTGTGCCATGCCGGATGTGTCTGCTTGTTCTGCAGCGAAGGTACCTTTAAGACACAGTAGGTCAAACTTTCAGAAATGTGCATTTAAGTTGCTTGTGTGAAAAGGTGTAACTACATGCATAGTGCTTGGCTGCAGATGCAATGACCCGTTTTATACACTAACCTTAGGCATGTACTGTTAAAAAAAAAAAAAAAATTCCGTTGTTTGCACTTGCTTGTCCTTCCCAAACTGTTTTTTAAATTGAAGCTATTTGCTTTATGTTGAGTTTTATTCATTTTTCTGTCTTTACTGCTAGCCTTAGTGCTTGTATCCCCTGGTCACTGAATAGGGATAAGTGCAGGCATTTAGTTTAAGTGAGAGGAGTATTGCTCTAGGGTCAGCTAGCAGAAAGGTTAATGGTGTGGTAGTTGATACCACCTACACAGTGGCAAAGTGTTTCATTCTCAGCTGGTGATTGGGCACCGTTGTGTCCCATCAGTCAGAACCTGCTCCTCAACTGCGAACATGGCTTTCACTACCATTTTGATGCTGATGACCCGCAGGTCTGCCTCTCAACTCTAGATTTGCCTCCTTCCATCCAAACTAAAATCTCAGCCTGTCTTTCTGATAGCTCCTTGTGGCCCTCCAGCCGTCAACTAAGGCAGAGGTGGGCAAACTACGGCCCGCGGGCCACATCCGGCCCATGGGACCATCCTGCCTGGCCCCTGAGCTCCTGGCTGGGGAGGCTAGTCCCCAGCCTCTCCCACGCTGTTCCCTCTCCCCCATAGTGATGCTGCCGTGCGGGCAGCACTCTGGGCGGTGGAGCTGTGCATTCCTGCAGGGCAGAGCATCCGGCTCTGGCCGGGCAGCACGGCTCCACACATGCTGCTCTGAGCGGCATGGTAAGGAGGCTGGGGCCAGGGGGGTTGGATATGGGACAGAGGGTCCCGGGGGGGCAGTCAGGGGACAGGGAGTGGTTGGATAGGGCAGAGATTCGGAGGGGAGGGGGGAGGAACAGGAGGGATTGGATAGGGGGTGGGGTAACAGAGGGCCTGTTTTGGGGAGGGGTGTGGATAGGGATCGGGGCAGTCAGGGGACAGGGAGCAGGGAGGGTTATATAGGGGGTCGGGTCCCGGGGGGTGGTTGGGGGCAGGGGTCACAGAAGGGGGCTGTCAGGGGACAAGGAGCGGGGAGAGGGTTGGATGGGTCGGGGGGGGTTCTGAGCGGGGCAGTCAGGGCGGGAAGTGGGAGGGGTTGGATAGACTGTTTAGGGGGCACAGCCTTCCCTACCCGGCCCGCCATACAGTTTCACACCCTGATGTGGCCCTCGGGCCATAAAGTTTGCCCACCCCTGAACTAAGGGCTTGTCTTCACTGCAGAGTTAACTTGAGCTTTTACTCAGATGATTTCCCTAATTTGATTCCTGTCCATGCAAAACTCTGTTACCTAAGCATAGTGGTGCTTTACATCCAAGCTAGCTGGGCCATCCTGGGCTCTAGGCTAAAACTCAAGTGCTGCTTACACTCAGGCTGATTTCCTGCCCACTTTGCACTGTGGACATAGGCTAAACCACTTGAGTGATGATAGTCCTCCAGTGCCTTCCCACAGTTCTTCCTGTGTGCCCAGAAGGACAGACAAGTTCTCCCACAATTCACTGGGAAAGAATTGTATCTCATTTACTGCAGCACTAAGAACCCTATGACATGTTCTTAGAAGTCGTAATGTCTCACCCTAGTGAGAGCAGCACCAGTGTGGGTGCAGCTGAGTGGACCCTCTTGGGGGGTATGGGTTTGCAGGGTGGCTGGTCACACCTGAGTTAGGAGTTTTCTAAAATATATTAGGAATAAAAAGAATTCTGAAAATGCTATTAGTCCATTACTAGAGGGAAATGGTAGAATTATCAGTAATAATGCAGAAAACACAGAAATGTTCAATAAATATTTTTGTTCTGTATTTGGGGGAAAACAGATGATCTGGTCTCATCATATGGTGATAATACCCTTTCCATTTCACTAGCATCTCTGAGGGATGTTAAACAGAATTTACTAGTTAGACATTTTTAAATCAGCAAGTCCAGATAACTTGCATCCAAGAGTTTTTTAAAAGAGCAGGGTGAGGAGCTCGCTGGACCATTAATGTTGATTTTCAAAAAGTCTTGGAGCGTTGGGGAAGTTACAGAAGGCTGGAAGAAAGCTAATGTTATGCCAATTTTTAAAAATGGCAAACAGGTTGAACCCGATAATTATAGGCCTGTCAGCCTGACGTCAATCCTAGGCAAGATAATAGAGTGGCTGATACAGGACTTGATTAATAAAGAACTAAAGGAGGGTAAAGTAATTAATGCAAATCAACATGGGTTTATGGAAAATAGATCCCATCAAATTAACTTGATATCTTTTTTGATAAGATTGGTTGATAAAAGTAATAATGTTGATGTAATATACTTAGGGTTCTGTAAGGCATTTGATTTGGTAATGCACATTTTGATTAAAAACTAGAATGATATAAAATTAACATAGCACACATAAAATGGATTAAAAACTGGCAAACTGATAGGTCTCTAAATGTATTTGTAAACAGGGAATCATCATTAAGTGGGTGTGTTTCCAGTGAGGTTCAACAGGGACTGGCTCTTGGCCCTACTCTGTTTAACATCTTTATCAACGACCTGGAAGGAAACATAAAATCATCACTGATAAAGTTTGTAGATTACACAAAAATTGGGTAGTGGCAAGTAGTGAAGAGACAGCTCGCTGATACAGAGCAATCTGGATCTCTTGGTAAACTGGACACAAGCAAACAATATGCACTTTAATATAGCTAAATATATACATCTTGGAACAAAGAATGTAGGCTATACTTACAGGATGGGGGACTCTATCCTGGGAAGTAGTGACTCTGAAAAAGATTTGGGGGTTGTGGTGGGTAATTAACTCCTAATATGACACTGTGACCAAAAGAGTTAACACAACTCTGGGATGCATAAAGAGGTGAATCTCAAGCAGGAGTAGACAAGTTATTTTACCTTGGTATTTGGCACTGATGGGACCGCCACAATATTGTATCCAGTTCTGGTGGCCACAATTCAAGAAGGATGTTGATAAATTGGAGATGGTTCAGTGAAGAGCCACAAGAATGATTAAAGGATTAGAAAACATATCTTGTAACAATAGACTCAGAGCTCCATCTGTTTAGCTTAACAAAGAGAAGGTTAAGGGGTGACTTGATTACAGTCTATAAGTATCTGCATGGGGAACAAATCGGGCTTGTCAGGCTAGCAGAGAAAGGTATAATATGATCCAATGGCTGCAAGTTGAAGCTAGACAAATTCATACTGGAAATAAGGTATACATTTTTAACAGTGAAAGTAATTAACCATTGGAACAGTTTACCAAGGGTCATGAAGGATTCTCCATCACTGACCATTTTAAAATCAAGATTGGATGTTTTTTCCTAAAAGCTCTGCTCTAGGAATTATTGTGGGAAATTCTATGGCCTTTGTAATGCAAGAGGTCAGACTAGATGATCACAATGGTCCCTTCTGGCCTTGGAATCTATGAAAAACCTGGCTGCTCAGACCTAGGTGCCAATAGCCCGAGTTCACTCTGCATTGAAGATGTGCCCTAACCCTTAACATGACCAAAGGGGAATTCCTGATCTCCCTCCGCCCCACCCCCATAGGTCAGATAACAGTGTTATTCTTCCTGTTGCTCAATTTTGTAATCTTGGCTTCATCTTTCACTTGGCCCTCTCTTCTGACTGTCATATCCAGGCCTTGTCTAAATGTTATTGCTTCTTCCTGTACAACGTTTCCAAGATCTAGACTTTCCACTCTGCCCACGCTGCCAAAATTCTTGTCCAAGCTTGGATCATTTTGCCACATAAATTCTGTAATCTCTTTCTTTCTGACCTTGACACCCAAAACCTCACACCCCCTCTTTGGCATGTGACAGTAACACGTCCACTCAAAATCCAGCTGCTAAAATCATTGCACTGACTGTGCCACACACAGCCCTTAACTCCCTCCTCTAGCTCTCCCTCCCTGACAGCACCAGAGAGACTTCTTGCTCTTACTTTCAGAAATTAGCCCTACCTTGTGTACCTGATCTTTTACCTTTATTGTGAGGGCCTCTTCCTCCTCCACTGATGGCAGCCTTGATCACCTGAGTCTGCTCCAAGCACTTTTCTTCATGCCACCCTTTTCAAGTGGGAAAAGCCTCGGAGCCACAGCCACCTCCTCCTCCGAGTACTTCCTCCAAACTCACCTCTTCTGGGTTGCTTACAGGCAAGTGTAACCCCAGTAATGGCTAGGCAGGTGGCAAGCTGTGAACACTGCTCCTGGTTGATTAAGAATTGGGTATCCTCTCATTTTTTGGTTACCTTTTCTCCCTCATCTCCCACCATGACTTGTTGGTCTTCTCTACTTGTTATGTCTTGTCTTTGGCTTTCATCTTCTGTTTGTACCGTGCTTTAGCACAGTGAGGACCTGGGTTCAGTTCCTGGCTCTGCCACAGCCTTCCTGTATGGGCAAGTCACTTTGCCCCTCTGTGCCTCAGTTTCCCATAGGTAAAATGGGGATAATAGCACTTCCCTCCCTCATGGGGTGTTGTATGGGTAAATACATTAAAGGTGCTCAGATACTACTGTTGTGGGGGCCATAAAAGTACCTTAGATAGACATGGTGGGCCACTGCCACAATTTAAACATTTCTAATAACATGGCCTTTTCTAAAATGTACAGCACTTCATGAATGTATAATATTAAACTTCTGACTTAACAAATCTGATATCTATCCTCCATGCTGTGTCTCAGGCACAAAATGCCTTCTCTACCCCTGTTTGCCAAGCTACCTCTGCCTCCTCATTGAGATCCTTCCTAAAAATCCACTCTGCCTCCTTGCCTGAGAGAGTTAGGTTAAACACACACAAACTTAATGGAACTGTCAAGTGGAGCCCATGTTTTGCTGAGTAATCATGTGATCTTATTGTCACCTGTTCCCTTCCTCTCTTGTCCCTTATCCTTTTTGTCTGTTTGTGGTCTGAATTAGATGGCATGCGCTGCGAGGTGGGGATTGTGTCTGTCTTGTTTCTCAAGAGGTCTTAGCATTCAAATTATTATAATCATCTTGGGATCAGGGTTGGATCTGGCCATCTCCCATGGTAGCATAATTTGCATACTCCCCATCTCTACTAGGGTGCCTTCTTATGACTTGATGTAGAAAGTCCTAAAAAACAAAATTGCTGTATCCAGTGCTTTGGGATTTGGGTTTGAAAGCTGAAGCTTTGGGCTTCCTGTCACAGGTGATACAGGATGTGCTCTGCGTTTGGGCAATAGAAGTTTTGAGTGATGTATTATGGAGATTTGTATAACTTGATTTTTAACCCAGGAATTTCATAGCAAGCAGAACTTTCTGATAAGGAGAGGAGAATCTGGGCTGGGAGGAGAAACATGGGTTGCGTGAAATAACTGTAGAGGGGATACAGAAAATGACTGGCAAAGAGAATTCCTTTTTGTATACAGTGAACATCTTTAATCCAAGGCCCTGATCTCGCATATCTGATTTGCTACCATTGATTCTTTACACATGTGAAGTCACATGGACTCCAGTGAAGCTATTCATGGGCACAGGGGTGTGGGCTAGTAGATAAGATTGCAGGATCAGGGCCTGAATGTGCTCCACTTAGAAAGATGGTCTTTAAGGCACCAAGGAAAACTTACATCCGGGAATGCTAAGAAATTACTATTTTTTTATAGGTTTCAGAGTAACAGCCGTGTTAGTCTGTATTTGCAAAAAGAAAAGGAGTACTTGTGGCACCTTAGAGACTAACCAATTTATTTGAGCATAAGCTTTCGTGAGCTACAGCTCACTTCATCGGATGCAGTGGGCTGTAGCTCACGAAAGCTTATGCTCAAATAAATTGGTTAGTCTCTAAGGTGCCACAAGTACTCCTTTTTATTTTTTTATAAATACCCTACTTTTTACCAAATAAATACTTCCTTGAAGAGCAGCTTTTTATTTTCCACTCCAGTGCAGCTGCTCCTCTGCTCATTTGTTTGCAGTTGGTTTTTGTGTTGAGTGCTGAACTATATACACCGGAAGGAAGGGTTTTTTTGCTTTGCTTTTATTGCATAAATCCCAAGTTGAACAGTAATCCACTTTTCAAACTGTTCTTGCTAGCACTTAGGTAGGAAATTGTCCGTATGAAATAGCTGCTGCTGCTGCTGCTATTATTTTATAGCACCCACAAGGATGCCATGCACTTAACAGAAAATGACACAGGCCTTGTGCAAAAGAACTTACAATAAGTAGTATAGACATGACACAATGGTGGGGGACGAGGTTTATCACTGTAGGATAATATGGTTACTCGTTTCAGGTGCGTACACATCTTGGTGGTTCAGATTTCATTCTGTTGATTTGGCAGCTGTTGAGTTGCAGTTAACTGTAGATCTAAACAAATCCTTTCGCCTCAGCTAACCCTATAGTTTCATTGTGACTTACAGGTGCTCAGGTAGACCAATCAGTATTCGAAGAGCTTATAAAGGAGCGACTTCCAGAACTGACTGAACACATGAAAGATCTGTCCACCTTGGCTTCCATTTCCCTTTCATGGTTCCTTACCCTGTTCCTCAGCATCATGCCCCTAGAAAGTGCTGTGAATGTCGTAGACTGCTTCTTCTACGATGGAATCAAAGCCATTTTCCAGTTGGGCTTGGCTATTCTTGAAGCCAATGCAGCAGAACTATGTAACAGCAAGGATGATGGGCATGCCTTGATGATTCTTAGCAGGTATCCTCCTCTGTCTGAACTTCAAATTATACAGTACTTTCAAATTGCTCTGCTTTAAAACTAATACAAAGGAATGTGGCTACGGTATCAATAGTAAGAAAAGAATATAGGATAGGCATATGCAGCAGCGTCTAACTCAAGTTCGGCTTGTTGCTGCTGTCCCATCAGTGCCTGATCTCAACAAAAGTTTTAGGAAATTTGGCTAATAGAAGTCCTATGAAATTTCCTGGCAATACTGAGCGAAGCAGGGGACTGCGTCAATGTGTACTGTTTACTGCTGCTCTTAGCTTCTTCCTTCAAGTGAGGAGCTTCTTGTCCCAGACTTTGTGGAGACAGAAACGTTTTTCCTTGGGACCGGGGGGGGGGGGGGGGGTTGTCTGCCTTTAGTTATTGGCTAGATCACAGTTATAGTGTGAGTAATAGTCAAGGCATTTTGAAAAGCTTAGTAGCATAAAAACCTGTGTATTTCCATTAAGTTTGAGCCAGAAGATCATGCTTACTTCTTATTCTGCTCACAGCAAACACAGTGAAGTAGTCTGTGTTTATATTGCTTTGTTCCCTTTAGGTTTTTAGATCACGTTAAAAATGAGGAAAGCCCTCTACCTCCAATCGGCAATCACCATGCTTTTTTCAGTGATGATCAGGAGCCCTGTCCAGTGACTGAAATAGCTGACCTAATCCGTGATTCCTATGAGGTAAAATAAAACTTGATATCTCCTGGATTTTCTGTGATACTGAAATAAAGGTGTGAGTTTCCATAGCATAACCCTCTGGTAATTCAGCCCCTCGATAAGTGGCTCAGATACCACAATGATGGGCATGGTATAAATACCTAGTTAGGTTGATAAACTAGAAACTAAATATATTAAAATGCTCTCATTTTTCTGGGACTAATAATACTACACACTTTTTACATTTTCAGAAAAGTTAAAGAAATCTATTCCTATATTCTAGAAATTCGGAGACCACTCTGTGGAACATATAGAGCATATGCGCTATAAACACCGGATTCGTGTTCTACAAAGCCATGAGGATACAACCAAACAAAATGTGGTGAGTATAATTTTCTAGCACTTCGGGGGTTTTTTAAAACTACTATTACTCTAATTAATTAAGCTGCTTTAAATTTAAAAAGGCACCATAGCGTGAGTTAAGGGTGATCTGTTATCTGATGTTTTTTAGCCTCCGTGCTTTTTTGCACTTGTATTCATGATGTCCCTAAGGTAGATTTAAAGGGGGGACTGGAAGAAATATGGAACCATAAATGTTCCAGTTCTTGGCTGTCCTTTTTTAATTGTGTCGAGCACAATGTGGGAGGGCACATTTCTTGACCATGCCATTTATACCAGTGCTAGTATTCACCACTGTGCTTTTCCCTTCTTTCCCTTTAAGCTCAGAGTTGTCATCCCAGATGTTTCAATTCTTCCTGAAGATTTAGAGGAACTATATGACTTGTTTAAGGTGGGTATGTCTGGAAAGTAGAGGGATGAAGACAGAAAACTCCAGTGTTATGGGTTTAGTTTGCAGATCATTGTTTGGGCTCACACTGGAGCTTCAGTGAAGAACTGCAGGAAGAGGGAATTACTGTAATAGTAGTGGTGTGCTCATTTGGATAAGATGCTTACCTTGCTGTTTTTCTCCCTTCAGGTGGCTGTTCAGCTAGATTATAGAGAGCAAATTTAATGACCATTTAAGACAGTGGGGCTCGGATTGGGTCTCAGGGACCTCATGACACTTCTAACCTTTAGTACAAAAAGGACTGCATGAAATCAGGTTCTGTTGTACTCTAGCAACTTCTGTCTGCACACAGGTTTAATAATGCACAGCTCTGCAACCTCTGGTCTCTGTGCTGAGCAGCAAAAAACTTAAGTACCAAAAAAACCCTTCACTTTCTTCGTCTTAATGTTCTTTAGAGGCCGGTCCTCTCAGTAAAAAATTAACCTGGAGTCCTTTCCATTCACTTACAATTTTTTCTGAGCTTTGACAATTTTATTTTATAAATAACTTATTTAATTGTCTTGTTCCTAATTTAATTTCCTGGTTTTGTGTTATTCTCTTTGAAATCGTTCTTTTTTTTTTTTAGTAATGATGTGATATTTACCTGACTCTTTGTCTGTGTATTGTTTACCTTACAGCAATAACTAGTAGGTAATTGGGAGAAAATATTGTAAAACTCTTACTAGTTTTGAAAATATTACCTACTAATTACCCGTTGGAAATCATGAGACAACTTGTCTGATTTGAGACTTGAACAGTGGTTTTTTCTTAGGAATTGTCTTGGTATCATCACACCTACAAAAAGAGGTTAACCGTTCCAGCATACCTTTAAAAAAATATTTAAGTCTGTATCAACTACTATTCTTAATAGTTTATGTAATAATGCTTTCTTTTCTTTGGCTTCTGATTCCTTTTAGAGAGAACATCTAATGAGCTGCTACTGGCAAGGGATGAGACCTGTAATTCTGCGACATGACCCAAATCGGCCTTATGCTGAGCAGTACAGAATAGACTCTCAGCAGTTCACTAACCTTTATAAACTTGTCTCACCATGGACATGTGGGGAACACACTCAAATTTTAGCTGAAAGAACATTCCGACTTCTGGATGAAAATATGGACCATCTCATCGAATTCAAAGGATTTGCTAGCTGTTTAGGTAGCTACCTTTGCGACAATCCAACTGGCACCTGGGCTGGGCTGGTGGCGGGATGGGATGGGATGCAGGGTGGTCTGGCTTCAGTTAGTGTGCCAAAGTAAGAGAAGGACATCTTTTTCTTGAGTACAGTTTAGCTAATCTCTCTTCTGTACTGATTTCACTTTGAAGTAATCAGAATTCTAAGGCAACCAAAGGACCTGATTGAAAAATCATATTAAAATGCTTCACAGTTCTCAATCACCGGAAGTTTAATTTTTGCTAGGAAAAGATGTTTGAAGTCATATCAGGTGTAAAATTGTCTAAACATTCTTTTCTATTTGGAGATTAAGAAATCCGCTTTTCTCATGTTAGTTTTTTTCCCCAGTTGAGAGAGCTGCCTTGTATCTTTTGTGATTCATAATCCATTTAGCCTTTATGTAACTAAAGGGCAGAACAGTAGAGACTCAGCCCACCTAGGTCTAGCTTTGGGGGCCTTATTTTTCTCTTACACAGCAACCTCCTGCCTACCCCCTCTTTCCGTGTACACAGGCTGTGCTTGGAATGCCAAAATTGTAACCCAACCTGGAGTGAACTAGATTCCTTTGCTAGGGTATTCCTGAGATGCAGTTAGTGTCTGAATGGCATGAGGCTGTGCACCTCCATATCTTGCCAAAGTTGAAACTGCCTTACCTGTAGCGAGATGCCAAATCCAGTATTCAAACATAGATCTCCTCACTTAATGTCTAGAACTGATTTTTGATACGGAGCTGCGTCACTGTATCACTCCTAATGTCAGCGGATGTGACTAGTTTAAAAAACCCTTCACAGTATGTTTTGAGTAAATTAAACAGTACCTTGTCTGCATTGGTTATTTAAATAAAATAGGGGAGCCCTCACTGCTCTGCTTATCCTACAAGATGGTAGTGGTGGTGTATGGGAAGTATTAAGAAGTAAATGGTGGCCCCCAAATATTTCTAAATTAGATGTGTTTCATGGTTAGTAACAGTTGGGCTATGCACAAGACCAACCTAGCTGGTTACTTGCTGGTCAGGCACAGCTTAAATATTTCATTTTAATACACTGGCTGCATGTACATCTGAACATTCTGTTGTGCTTAAAGAACTGATTATTTTAAACTGTGGAAGTAAATGTTCTGGTGCACTGTTTATTTTCCTCTTGTAGATGTTATGTACAATGGAGAAATGAATGAAAAGATAAACCTGTTATACAGGCTGCACATCCCTCCTGGTAAGAAATTTGAAAGGAAAAGATCATCCTTCCTTCCTCTCCCAGTCCCCATAAGTAGACGCTTTGGGAAGTAGAAGTTGCTGAATGAATGGACATGGCTTCGCTCAGAGGAGAGGATGTGCACTCTACATACCTAATGGTGCTAGTTAGTTACAATTTTTTAAAATTCCAGTCAAAGCTCTTCGTAGCTTAATTTTGAAACTTGTGGATGTATTCCTATAAACAAGGTGGCTTACAGCTGCTATACTCTGAGATGTCTTGCAATCGATTCTGGGCCTTTTTCCATACAGGAGGTAGTTCTAAGGGGTTGGTACTCTATTTTTATTGAAAAGATTTGTGCATACACTACTGGTTTGACCTTGCAGAGATACAGTCTCCGTCTAACATGTGATTAGGTGACTAGAGTTTGTGTGATATTTTATACAGCGTGTGTGAAGCTTTTTTTAACGTGTTACTTGTGGCAACATTTCCTGCTACTCCACTACAATAAGCTGCTTCTTTTAACACAAGCATAAAGTCTGACATAACTAGGCAATGTTTAAATAACCATCACCTGCAAATATCAGCTTTAGCATAAATGCTAGTTTTCTTCCTGAGCTCAGGGGATTAAAATGCGATAAAGCTCTTAGTTATCAATGCACCAGGTCAAGTATCACTAACTATCTCAGTCTGTTTCATTTTTTTGGGTAGCTCTCACAGAAAATGAGAGAGACAGTCAGTCACCACTAAAGAATCCTTTATTGTCTACTTCGAGGCCACTGGTATTTGGAAAAACAAATGGTATGTGCTGTCAAATTTATAAAATTATGTTCGTATAATTATGTACATAATAGAGGTGTCCAGGTCTAAGTTCTTTATGGGTCAAGTTTTTTCTCCTCTCCAGTTTCTGGCTTTTGAATTTGTTGCAATGGAATTAAAACTAATGCTTGTGTTTTTTCCCCACCCAAGGTGATACAGTAGATTACCAGAAGCAACTGAAGCAGATGCTTAAAGATTTAGCCAAAGAGAAGGATACGAAAACTGAAAAAACAATGCCAAAAATGAGCCAGGTATTATATATTGAGGATGTAATTTTAAAATACCTTTTTAAAATGTGTGAGCACAACTCTGCAGCTCCTTCTAATGGCAGGTACCACAAACAAATCTAAAATTACTCTGTGTACTAGATCCAAAATTTGAACTACTTCGGACCAGGTGAAGCTAATCCAAAAGGGTAGGGGCCCTTGACCACCCCACCAGCAACAGGGTCTCTTGTAAATTGAGAGCCCATGTACCTCCACTGCCTGCAAATACACTAATGTAGTACTGGGAAAGAGGTAATTTCTCAAATAGCTAGGTCCAAGCCGTATCTACGTTTTCTACAGGCCGAAACCAACAAGCAGCTAAATGCAGATCCTAGATCGCCTGTGTTGTGCTTAATGCACTGTCAGTTTCAGGGTTGACTGAAGATGTTACCCCGTTCCCATGAAATCCTAATCTCCCTCCCCAGATTCCCACACACATACCCTCTCACTCACACAGACACACATGGCTTGTTTGAAATCCAGTCTTTGGCACTTTAAATTAGGAAAGTATTACTAACTGCCAGAGTACATCCTTGAAACTTTTTTTTTTTTGGCATTTTATCAAACCACTAAATGTCTTAAATTTGTAGCAAGAGCTTACAAGTGAGGATGCTCTAAAATCCTGTCGTCACCTTATGCTTACTGCCCAAACTTTTACAGCTATTGTACCGTGTCCGTGACGTGGTGCGATCAATCATTTGACCTGTTACAATAATTTCCCCTTGCCTATTAGAGGGAATTCATCCAGTTCTGCAAAACCTTGTACAGCATGTTTCATGAAGATCCAGAGGAAAACTCTTTATATCAAGCCATTGCCACTGTGACCACTTTATTACTTCAGATTGGAGAAGTGGGTCAAAGAAGCAGCAGCTTGGGAAGTGGATCAGATGAATTTACTGAGGAGACACAGGCTGAGGCCCCTGCCTCAGACCAGGATACTGTTTTTACTGACACTGTGAAGACTACTCCTACAGAGACTCAATCTTTACCTGGGACTGAAGGGAACTGGACTATCTCCTTTGAACAAATTTTAGCATCACTCTTGACTGAACAGTCACTAGTAAATTTCTTTGAAAAGCCTTTAGAACTGAAACCAAAACTGGAGAACGCAAAGCTAAATCAATACTGTCTCAAACCAAATGGAATGAGTGAGCAGTCACTAGCTGAACACATGAAACTAAATACATAGTAGCAAATTTTCCTGAAACTGACCGCACTGAAGTTACACCAAAGCTACATGTTGCAAAGAAAGGGGTTTTGTTTGCTCTTCAGTTTGAGAGCTTTAAAAGCTAAAGGGGGGTGTGTAGTTTGTGCCACTGATTTATGATGATCTTGTTTTGAATGTAAAAGGAAACATCTGTCTGCACTGTGAAGACACTGCAGACCCATTACATAGTGGGAGAGCAGAAGCTGGCTCCAGGAGTTTTGTTACAGAGCTTGGTTTTTTTAATTGGGGAAAACCCTTCTCAGCTACTGTCTGCAGTTTATGTGGTGGTTTGGGTTTTGTTTTTTCTTTGCACTAATCCTGAAGACTGGTTTCAATGCTGGTAATTGAAACTATTTTAATATTTTTGATTGTATTCAGATTTGTATGTCTTGCTAAGTGTACATGGACTGCTTCTGATGTTCTGTGAAAACATGCACTTTTCAATTAAATCTTTTTGTACTGGACTTTACTTGAAGTAGGGGTACTGTATCAACTCTTCAACTCAGGAATACCTCATGAGGTATGTGCAGGACACTCACTCTAACCCTCCTCTGTAAAGAGTACTTTTCAAAGTGGGGGGGTTTGTAGCCCATATTGCACAAGTTACTCTTCATGTTTTTCTAAAAGCATCAGTGAAGAGACGAGACCTAATTAAAAAAAAAAAGTACCCTTAGCCACTACAACCAGTAATTGTATGTACACTGTTTTTACAAATTGCCACAGAGCACTGAACCTGAGGTCTATGTAATTTAGTATCTTGCCTCTGACGGGCAAGAATGAGATGTTTTAGAGGATACAGGTCTCAACTTCCTACAGCAGTTTAACTACAGGTTGGGGGGGAAATCTTTTTGCTGTGAATTTCCTTGGCTGTCCTCATGGTCTTTGTAAACAGTATCTTTTAAAAACACCTTTAGAGCAGAAGGGTGATAAAAATAACATCCTAATAAAGCAAGCAGAAATTTCAGATGCTTAGCCACCAACTGCTGATTTGGATATGCTGTAGTTCTTTGAGCATTAAAAGACACACTGTTCAATAAGGTATCTTAGTCAGAATAAGTGTCATTTTTATAACTTTATTGTCCTGAAAATCAGTTTAGTTTTCATCTACATTGACTGTCTGTAGACCTGCAAAAAAAACAAATTAAGTTGTATTAATGTACCAGTGACCAAGATTAAATCTTAGATGCACTTAAGGAGATTTACTCAAAGCCATAATTAGCAGTTAACCACAAGATAGACTGCCATCATCAAGGTACAAATTAACTCTCATTTATGAATTTTTTTTACGCTACTAGTGACACACAACATTTAAGATTAAAATCCCAAAATTATTCAGTTTCAACTTTAGACTTCTGTTTGTGTGGGTCTGAGAGCAGCAGAGGTAACTGCTGGGCAAGAGAAGCCGCCCTCGCCCCCCCAGCAGAAATTTAAGAGTGAAGCTCTTTGACAAGAACTTAGCTAGCTAACAATGTCCACAGATAGCTGGAAGAGTCTCTATTGCAGCAGAAGCTTAGTAGGCTTGTCTTTACCAACGGCCTTGCTCAGAAAACATGTGATGGAGAAGAGTATGAACACTCACTTTTGAAAGTGGTGACTGGTACATAGGTAACCAGCGTGTAGAGTTTGTTGGGTGAATCTTCATCCTCATTGCGTTTTCTGGATAAACGTACACGGATGCGGTAGGGAACATTCCTAAAATATTACACAAGTTTATGTAGTTTCATTTTCAATACAATTTACATGAATGCAATTTTAGTCTCACTGTAGAATTTAAGACCGACAATCTGAGTTTCAGTGATATACAGGTAGCAGAGCACCCTTAAACAAAGTGAGTCTTATCACACCTGGTACGTAAAATGAGTTCCTGGATGTTTCAGCCAAGAAAATAACTAAAAGTGGCCTATAGCCCTTACAGATCTGGGGTGTTTACACTGTCACTGCCAATTCTGTACTTGAGTGCAGCTAAGACAAAGGTGAGCAAACTACGGTCCCCAGGACCATCCTGCCCGGCTCCGCTCCTGTGGGGCAGCATGGCATCAGCGGGGGGTCTGTCAGGGGACGGGGACAGGCACAGCCCTCCATACAGTTTTGCAACCCCAATGTGGCCCTCAGGCCAAAAAGTTTTCCCGCCCCTGAGCTAAGAGCACATTTCATAAGCCAGGGCTCTCCCAAGAAGCAAACAGTGGGACTATAAAAATGGGAGACATTTGGAAATAAGGACAGATCAGTCTGCTGTGAGGAACAAGCACCATTACTGTTGGCTAGCTAAATGTCTCCCACGTGACTAACAGAAATACAGGGCAGACAATTAGATGTTAATAAATTCTTCCTGGTCACATGCCACCTGCAGCATGTTGCGCATATTCTAAGAAGTAGATGCTTGAAGTCTCATCCTAGACAGAGCATAAAGCACTGTTTTCTAACTGCCTGAGAATCAACAGCTGAACTCGTGTGTTTGCAAGTTTTATCCAGATACTTATGGTCATCATCTGATGGTAGCAGAACATGGTTTTTTGAAAAGAGGGTATCTGAACATGCCACATGTAACAAAGGGATAAAACATTTGAAGCCTAAGTGGCCTGTGAGACATTAACTGTATTAAGACTTACACTAGTCCTTCAAAGCTAGTCCCAGGCTAGGATCCCTGTATAGCTTATGTTTTGTCATTTTTAGTATGTACCAGTTGAGAAAGGGAGACACAAAATGATCTGTCCAAACTCTTTTTGAGGAGAACCTACACAGCTACTGCCCGGTGTACAGAATTCAAGATTTTGAAACCCCACTGCCAGGAGAATCTGATTCTGCAGAGGAAGAGATATGAGTCCACGAACAGACTGATGTGTTTAGTGTCCTCTGCCCCTCTTTTCTACCAGTTTCCTCCCCAAGGCTGCAGAGAAGACTCTTAGGCCATGTCTACACTGAGTGCTGCAGCGACACGTACGGTGAAGATGCTCTATGCCGCCGGGGGAGAGCTCTCCCATTGGCATTCCCCCCCCGGGAGCAGCATAAGTTATGTTGGCAGGAGAAGCTCTCCCGCCACCATAGTGCTGTGCACACTAGCATAGGGATCCGGGTGCCTGTCTGACACCTATACCCCACCATGGTTCTCAAACCAGGTGAAGATAGGCAGGTCTTGCCTGCAGGGTCTTTATTTAGTAGGTGTGCTCTGAGCACACCTAATTCCACACAAAATGACCAGGTGGGGAGGAAGCCTTCCTTATAACCTTGAGCCCAGTGACACAAGTACTGAGCTCCGGTGTGGGAGACCCCAGTTCAATTCCCTTCAAGCCCTGATGAGCAGGGGTTTCCCACTTCTCAGATGAGTGCCCTACCTTCAAGCATAAGGATGATAAAAAAACTAATTAAAAACAAGTTTATTTTTAAAAATCTGTCTAAAATTAAATTTATAACCTATGTTAAGGCCTAAACGTATTCTACTCAATTGTGTAAATACTAAAAAAAATATTAAATGGTATATATTTGCTACCAAGTTTAAAAAAAAAAAAAAAAAAATCAAACCACCAAACTAAGCACCTGGAACAAGAGTTTGCATCTACTGCTGTCAAAAAGCAAGTTTAGCACTTCAGAGAGAATATTTTCTTCATATGTTTACTGAACTAGTTCAGTTCCATGACTAGTTCATTAAAAATTAAGTAACTGATTGGGAGTTGAAAAAGCAGGAAAGTTTGTTTTCCTCTTCCAATCTGTTAATAAAAACTGGGTATGAGAGAGTGACCAGAAATAATCAATTCAATTAATTAACTACAGATAATTCGTTTGTTTAATAAATAGGTCAGTCTCTGTTTTGCTAAACTTTACTCTTACATATGCACCACATTTAATGTAATTTTATATAAAAAATAATTTTTTTTTGCATTTATTTGAATTTCTATCCAAAGAACTTGACAAATCACAAGTAAAAAAAATCTAGTAAATAAATGCATTAATCATTTTCTAACAAAGTAAAATTAAGAATCTGAATAAGTGTAATTTAAGCTATACAGTAGAACATCAGAGTTACAAACTGACCAGCTGACCACACGTCCCATTTGGAATCAGAAGTATGCAATCAGGCAGCAGTAAAGACCAAAAAAACAAAAAAAATCCAGTACAGTGTTATATGTAAACTAATAAAAATAAAGGGAAAGTTCAAAAAAAGATCTGACAAGTAAGGAAACTGTTTCTGTTATTGTTTCATTTCAATTAAGATTGTTAAAAGCAGCATTTTTCTTCTGCATAGTAAAGATTCAAAGCTGTATTAAGCCAATATTCAGTTGTAAACTTTTGAAAGAATAACCATGTTTTTGTTCAGAATTATGAACAACCTCCATTCCTGAGGAGTTCGTAATTCTGAGGCTCTACTCTATAGCTGCTTAAATACATGGGTATAGATGTAGTAGTTCCTCCCAGTTAGCAAAAAGAAGCACTAAATTTAGTATAAAGACTAAAAATAGTTGCAAGTCAACAAAATGTAATGGTTACCAACCAGTGAGAATCACCTTTTCTTTAGGAAGATAACGGAAGAGTACAAATACAAAACACTATCAATTATTTAAATCAATCCACCCTGATAGAGTCATTTGGCCCTACTTAATTACAAAGTAGAATGACTTCAAGAGTTATTGAGGCAGCCCTACATTAGAATATCACAAGTCCACTGGTTAGGACACTCACCTGAGAAGTGGGGAACCTCTTTTCAAATCCTCTCTCAGCAGAAAAAGGAGGAACTGAACTGGTGTCTCCCAAATCTGGCTATCTAGCCACCTGGCCGAAGATTATAAAGGAGGCCTAATTTCGCCCCCCCGCCCCCCATGTGAAGAGGGGGTTCCCAGCTGCATTTCACAAACAGTGGGAGGAACCACCTCTGCAGACCAGATCTATCCATGAGAAGGGCAGGGCTTTCAACACAGCCCTCTGGTAGGCATCTCCCCTTGGCTAGTTTAGGCGACTCCCCGCCTAGTGTACTAGTTTGTGTAGATCCCATTCATTGTCTAGGTGCCTAAGGCCATGTCTACACTACCCGCTGCATCGGCGGGTAGTGATCGATCTATTGGGGATCAATTTATCTTGTCTAGTGTAGACGCGATAAATCGATCCCCGATCGCTCTGCCGTCGACTCCGGAACTCCACCACTGGAAGAGGCGGAATCAATGGGGGAGCAGTAGCCGTCGATCCTGCGCTGCGAGGATGCGAAGTAAGTGATTCTAAGTTGATCTAAGATACATCGACTTCAGCTACGCTATTCTCGTAGCTGAAGTTGCGTATCTTAGATCGATCCCCATCCCCAGTGTAGACCAGGCCTTACTCAGGGTTTGTGACTTCCAGTAATTTCCTAAGAAGCTAAATCCCTTTGTGGATGTGGGTCCTAAGCCCAAGACCTCGCCCAATCACTTATAATACCAGAAAGGAAACATCTGCAGGCAAAAAGCAAATACTGGTGAGTGGAAGAGATACTTAGAGATTCTCTCACGTGTGTGTTTGTGAAATTCTTCCCCCCAACTCACGATTAGAGCCCCTGGGACGTACCTTATCCCTTTGGCCCAGACCGCTTTGTTCAATCTGGTGTCAATGCGTACATCAGGAGTACCCATCTCCTTCATTGCAAATTTACGGATCTCCTTGAGAGCACGGGGGGCACGTTTCTTGAATCCCCTGAGAACAGAAAAAACGGTTATTTAGCTAATCTTTAATAAATATCCCCAGCACTGGAAACTTGCCATGGATCTAGCCAGACTGTCATTCCATAGGCATATAAAGCCAAAAGGTTTTGTTGGGCTATCCTAACCTTATTGTTGTTGCAACAACTGCATCAGAGTTATTTCTAAATAGATACAGATGTGCAGTGTACATACAATTTCAATAAAATTTCACTACAACAAGCTTGTTGTACTAACTGGCTCCAAGGGCTTATTTCAAGTTGTCCCTTGGATGAGATTTTTAAACTAAAGTAGCACAGCTCAGAGCACTATTTGTATGTTGCTGACAGATTAACATCTAATGCTAGTGGGGGAAGAAAAGTTAGGAGCAAGATGGCAGGAAGACTAAACAAGAGGGAGACACAAACAGTATTTCAGACCAAGTACCTCCTGGTAGTGAGAGAAAAAAAGCAGCCTCAAAAAACTAAATAAAATTAAATAGATTTATAGAATCAGAAAGTGAAAACAACAAAGGGAATTGATTGAATCACCAGAGGAAAAAAACAGTGCATGTCCCCCTCCCCACTTCTGTATAAAAGTAATGACATTTATCAATTATCTTCCACTTAGTAGAAAAACTTCTCTTATCTAGCCAATACTTTCCTATTATTGGCTCCTTAAAATTTATAAAACTAAACCCAAGTTAAAAAATCTCTCCCACTTGAATATAACTATACATCCACAGCCAGCTCCCAAGTGAAATAACAGAGTTCCTGTACAAGTCTTCACTCTCTATAAACTCAACAGCAGTGTGCCAAACCTAGAAAAAATAATGTAAAGTGAGAATAACATCCTGATAACTGTATTTGCCAGAAACCATAATCACTCAGGCCTTGATGTTGCAACTAAGGTCTACATGCAGGTGCAGAACTGAGGCCTAATATACCCCATCACGCTGAAATCAGCATCTTTGATGACAATCATCCACTTCCAACAGTTAGAAAGCTTACTGTAACCATTTCCAAACACCAGCCAACTTAAGCAGGTAAAGTAAGATCAACTTTATTGGGACAAACAAGGCATGAAAAAAAGCCACTCACACTCCATGGATCCGTTTGTGAATGTTGATGGTATATTCCCTAGTCACCACCTCATTGATGGCAGATCTCCCCTTCTTCTTTTCTCCACCTTTCTTTGCTGGAGCCATCTGTTCAACATTGAAAATCAAGGACACGTCTAATTCCATGTGGGCCTTTCCATCAAGTCATCTCTAACCCTTTCCCCCTCACACATTAGGGTTTCCACAATCAGAAGTCTATTTCAGCTTAAAGAACAGGAGTACTTGTGGCACCTTAGAGACTAACAAATTTATTAGAGCATAAGCGCAGATAAATTTGTTAGTCTTTAAGGTGCCACAAGTCCTCCTGTTCTTTTTGCGGATACAGACTAACACGGCTGCTACTCTGAAACCTGTCATTTCAGCTTAATCCACCACTGACAGAGCACTAGCCTTGCAGGTTTCAAAACATGCAGCTTCAGTGTTGCAGTCCCCCCTCCCCAGGCCCTACAGCAAGGTGCTGCACCACGCCTCAGTTTGCTGACCCCTCTCCCCCATATGCTCACATGACACCCCGAAAGCACAGACCCAAGCTTGGCTCCAGCTTTCGGGGCCCTCAAAACCTGGGGCAAACCCTAGCCCTAGAGGTGCCGCCTGCTGCTGAACAAGCACCCGCACCTCTCCCATCCGCCCTATACAAGGCCTGGGTCCCAGCCCCGTGCGGGCCCCTGTGCCCACAGCCCCTCTCGCCCCGTGCTCATAACCCCACCCCCAGCCCAGGCCCCTCTCCTAGCCCGGGCCCCGGGCGCGTATCCCGCCCCCCGGGCCGGCAATACCCGGTGCCCCGGGCGCGGGGTCCCCTCGCCACTCGGGCCGGGCGGGGCCCGGGGCTCGGCGGGACCCGGCGAGGCGGATGGCGGCGGATGGGCGGGCGGACCCCGCAGCGAGCCACTCACCCTGCCCGGGCACAGGTCGGAAAGGAAGGCGCGGGGGACTGTGGGACGAACCAAACCGGAGGGGGCGGGGGGAAGCGAGGAGCACTTCCGGGTTGGGGGACAGGCGGGACTGCGCCTGCGTGGCCTGAAGAGGCGGCAGGTGGCGCCCGGCGGCTCCGAGGCTGCCCCGTTGCGGGCAATGGGAGGGGCCCGGGGGGGGGCCGCAGGATCGGGGCCTGCTTGCCTGGAAGGCCGAAGCGCGGGAGTTGCTGAGCAACCCGGCAATAACAGTCCCGCCCGCGAGCGCCCCGTGCAACCCGGGGCTGGTTTAAAACCCGGGGGGGGTGGTTAATGGGCGCTGGGTCCATGTCCCGGGGGCTGCGCCTGGGGGGCGCTGGGGGCGTTTCCAACGAGAGCCAGAAACGGACTTTTGTAGCAGTGGGAGCGGAGCTTCTCCTGCGTCTGCTGAGTGCGGCCTTAGGAGCTTGAAGAAAATCACCATGAGACTTTCAAAAAAAATTTGGGGAGTTGGTGCAACTCGTGGTCCAGCAATCCTTCAATAGCAATCCAGTGTCGTAATCCAGCACCCCTACAATAACCCAGTGCTGTACCCCAGTAACTCTACAATAACCCAGTTCACTTGCTCAGCAGCCCTACAATAACAACACTGCACTGCAGCACTCTGGGAATAGTACAGCTGTCTGTTAGAGACTATAGCTTACCTCAGCCTAGCTGTGAGCAATAAATCAACCCGCAGTAATAAGCCCAACGCAGCATCACTGTCCTATAGTGAACATAGCACAGCCTGAGTGCTGTATAATATCAGCTCTACAACTCTAAAACAATAAAACAGCTCAGCATGATGACCCAACAATAATAACAGCCCAGTGTAGTGTCGCATTCTTTCAGTAATAACCCAATACAGTGGGACAGAGCCCTAAAGGAGTAAATTGGCCTAGCATGTTACAATTCAAAATGGGGCTGGGGTATGTAGAAGTGAGACCAATAGCATTTGAGAAAGGATGGTCAGTGGCCCTCAATCTATTCTTATGAGTATCATATTCCTGTATAACAGTTAAGTGGAACTCAAGCATGGCAAGTTTATTGTTTCCTCCTGTAAACTACTGGTTTTTGCCCCTGGTTATAGGCTTCAGTCAAACATAAGATTATTGACTGCAGAAATGAAGTGGTTGAGGGGAATATTGGGAGTTTTAAGACCGGGGCACTGGAACAATTTTTATACTGGGGGTGCTGAGAGCCACTGAACCAAATTGTAAACCCTGTATGTAATGGAAACCACTTCTAGGCAGAGGGTGTGGCAGCACCCCTCGTTCCAGCACCTATGGTTAAGACTACAGCAAATTAAAAAAATAAGATGTGATAAGAAAATGGCTAGGCCAAGAAATAACGCTGTTACAGAAGAGTTAAAAAAGACAATTGTGATGAAAGACTAAGGATGCGTTGGATAGACACTGTGACAAACAAAACAAAAAATGATTAACGATGAATTAAGCCGTGAAGCTGGGTCAAGACAGAAAGTGGAAAGACTTCATCAGCCCATCAGCGCAGTTGATCTGGAGTCAAAGAAAGAAGGGAGCATGGCCAGAGCACCTTGCATTCTGGTAATCCCTGCCAGTGCAGCAGCCCCCCGGCTTCAGTTGTAGCTAACATAACTTAGAGCAGGGGTTCTCAAACGTATTTGATAGCCGCTATCCCCTCCCCTCCCGCCCTTTGTAGCTGTAGCATTTTATCCCTCCCCGCCACCTCCAGGTGCCTGACCAGCAGCCACTGCTCTCCATCTGCCCAGCTCTGAATGTGCACAGTAAGATTTTTTTTCCCCTAAAGCTTCTCATGCCCACTGCCCCTCCAAATACATTCTGCCCCCTCCCCCCAATTTGAGAACCTCTGGGTTAGGGCAGCCCTCGAGCTGCTCTAATTTATGGCAGAGGCAAAACAGTCTCTAGCTGTCTCCAGAATCAAGAAAGCCCTAACAAACCTTTAAGCTACCTTTTCGTCTCCTACCCCAAGGCTCTGCCCCATAGTGTCTTGAGAATTTTAAGTGAAATGATATTTCCCGATGAGGAACTAGTTACCTACAGGTACAAGTTTAATGTTGTCTTTTGGGGCTCCCTAAAGCAGTATTATTCTTGTTACCTTTGATGAAACAAGGAGAGGAACAGCTGTCAGAATAGGGTTTTTTTGGAAACAAACATCAGTTTGTAAGGTTACAGTGAGACTTTCAAGTCTAAATTGAGTTACATAGTTAAACAGCCATAGGAAGGAGAATGTGTGTAAATTCTGTAGTAAAGCTTTCCAGCTACTTTATTATGCTCCAGAGCAAATACAAATGTGCATTATTAAATGGAAAGAAAAAAATAATTTGAGGATGTATATAGCATGAGACAGTAGCTCCCTTCACAAAAATGTTACTAATTCATTAATTTATTACTAAATATTCACTCACAAAAATAAATTAATAAAAAGCACAAAAAACTTTGAACTGAAACTGAAACTGAATTAATATTTCATATACAAAATAATTTCCACATAATTCCATATAATTTTATTTTATATAGAAATAGGTCATTATTACAACAGCTGTACAATACACTACTTTTTATTTTATAATTACATAAAATCTTTCTTAGAAACATAAAACATACAAAAAAGCGAAAAGTGCATTTTTTAAAGGAAAATTCAAATGTTATCATGAAAAAGATATGTGATAATTTGCAGCATCCCTAGTCATTGGGCCAAAACACAGTGCAGATTTTTCAGATACTTGTTGCTATGACCATCTGTAAGTGGGCTGTTCATTTTGTAAAAGGACCCACTCTATATTATCAAAGAGTCTACTAGAATTCTGGAACAATACAGCTGCATGTTTGTGCTTATATTTTTAGTTCTCCTTTGCAGTCACAATTCACAGAGTAAACAGGAAACAGTCCAGTGTTTTTTGTTTTTAATCAAAAAGAGCAGGTAAGGTAAACTGCTTTAATCAAGGGGTATGGATTGTGTAGCATTTTTAACTGTGACTGGGCTTTCTGTTTAATTGGATGTACCAGTTTGGCCACCAGAATAATGAAACAAACCTCTCTTTATAGAAAGTGCCTAGGTTATATCTTCTGTGCAGTTGTGCAAAACAACAATAATAATCATAATAAAAATAATCTCTTGTTCTCTGCTCTATAGATTTTTGTTCCATTGCTTTTCTTACACAAAAGATGAACTGAAACAGTGTAGGCCAAGTACCTCATGTGTCCACAGTCTTTAGGAATCAGAGTGCTCTCAGAATGATGGACCAACAAGAATGTTCTCCTGCCGCACAGCAATCAGTGATGGAGTTTGCACAAGATAGCATTCGTGTTTATTTTACTCAGCCTGATGATACATAATATTGTCATGAAACAGTGCAAACTGAATCCAACTCCTTTTCTGTGGCACTGTCTGCTGCAGTCCACACTCTGTGGCCTGCTACTGCCTTGGAGCTTTGAAATGAATGCATGTGCAAGAGTCAAAATTGTAGGTTCAAAGTCATTTCTTCTCTCCTGCCCCACGCGTCTATTGGTTATAGCTAATCGTGCATTGATTGTGCTGGTGTGGGACTCTATCATAGTGACTACGGTATATTTGATGATTCTGACAAGCTATTGGTTCTTCTTGAAGCAAGTGGCTGCTGCTGTGTATGATGGTATCCTATATTTCCTTGCTGTTGTGAGTAGGACTGCAGGAGCAAAGAATCTGGTTGCTCACTGTGTAAAGAACTTGGTGTCTGCACCTACAGATAAAAGAAAATTCATTTGCGTGATTTGATACAAAAGTTCTTATTTCTTAATGTGAAGGGTATTTTAGAAAATTATGAGTTTGCAGCCTTATTCTTAGGCTAAATATTTCAGAGGCTGTGTACCTGGTATTGTTAGCGTAGGTAATAGGGCCTGATCCTGCACCACTGAAGTCAATGGGAGTTCTAAAATTGACTTAAACAGGACTAGGATCTGTCTGATAGCACAGAAGTGGCTTTTCCATCAGTTTCAGTCTATAATATAGGTTTAATTCCAAGATTTTTGAAATCAGTGGAATTTTGCCATCGACTTCATTGGGTTTGGGATCAGGCTTTACAGGCCCAATCCATCTGAAGTTAAAAGGAAGACTCCTGTTGACTTCAATATGGGTTGTCTTCATTCCAAAGAATAAACCAATTAGCTGGTTCATATCACCTGGTTCTTTCAGGCAATCTGCCCCAATTCACACTCCTTGCTCCTTGAGGGGGAAATATGGGTTAAAAAAAAAAAGTGGTTTATTTATTTAAATAGGGATTACTGTGAGAGAAGAAGAGCTATTCAGGAAGTCTTTAACCAGGGCCGGAAAAAAAGCATAAAGAGCACAGCACAGGAGTTGTTAGAGTCCATGAAACAAGATGAAATCCTTTGGAGGGCATATTAGATTTAGAAATTGGCTTTTGGCCTCAATCTCTGATCAACCCATTTCCAGTCCAACCCTGCTGGAATACCAGTATATATATTCCTGATTTGGGTAGTTCTTTGTTCTGTGATGACTTATTTAATAATAACTATAATGCTTTGCTCTTCCATATCATCTTTCAGGATTTGTGAGCATTTTACAAACATTAATTACTACATACAACACTCCTGTACAGTAAAGTATCCTCAGGCCCATTTTGCAGATGGACAGCAATTAAACAGTTTGCCCAAGTCACACAGAGAGACAACGGCAGAGTTAGGAATAGAACCCCGGAATCCTGATACCTAGTCCCCCCTCTAATCATTGTATAACGTTCTGTTCCTCACCACTGTTGAAGTCCTTTGCCTGACATGCATCTAAAACTATTAAATAAAGTGAGCTGATGTTTCATATACAGTCATTTCCAGGGTTGCACTCAACTCAGTGGAAGTTGTAGACGTGAGCAGAGTGCAGAATTTGGCCTATAGGCTCCATTGTGCCTCTTTTCCCCTCCCTTGCAGTTTACCCGTTTCAGGCAACATTTTTCTGAAGACTTCAGTAAGAGGTGGACCTGAGAGTAAAATTTGGCCCTACATATTTAAAGTCTTTTAAAATTGTTAAAATTATATGGGACAAATACATTGATTATACCGGCACTTAAATCCAACCTTTTCCAAGCTAAATCTTGTCTTTTTACTTAATGTGCTGTTATGATAAAAATGTGACTATGTTAAAAGTAACACCTTCCTATTCATCATATCTGCTTCTGCTTTAACTCATATTTTCTTACTTTATTGCCACAAGTTTTTATTCCCATTAGCCCTGTAGCACCAATACAACTATGGTAGCTGGATTCTGTTTTGGCTTAGCACATCAGCAACAGCACTATCACCTAAGTTCCACCTTCAGAAACTTTCATGCAGAATGTGATGATGTAAAAGACAGTATAAAAAAAAAAAAGCTGGATTTTCAGATCTCATTTCAAATTTGTGGTACTGGCAGTTAGAAAAATCATCTTTTGACTTGTAAACTGAGGAAATTTACTACAGAATCAATGAAACACTAAAGTGTAAGCCCATGATGACAATTTTCTGACTGTGACTGTGATTTAAGTACATTTGGGTTTGTCGTATTAATTTTCCAATTTACAGTATTGGTATTTTTTTTTTTAATATTTTGACTTACCTTAATGCTTAATTGGTGTGTTTGAAAGGTTCACATAACATTTCCAGGTCCTTATTCAATTTCTATGACATTTGCAAAATTTAACATCTTCAGTAGAGAAATCTATGTAGCACATGCCCAGTCATGTTCCCAATGACGTTTATGGCAAAACTTCCACTGACTTTGGTGAGAGCATGGTCAGACCCCATTTGTTCCGCCATCTAAAGATCTTAAAGATCTTTCCTGCTTTGCATATTATGGACAGATACAAACTGTATATTGGCCTTTCTGTTCTAGCCCACCTGAAGGTAGCAATGCTGCTGCTGTTGCTGGAGTTGCAGAGGTTGCAGAGACGACGGCTGAGAAGGCTGTGATGCAGAAAACCCTGGATGTAACACTGCTTGTCCCATCAGCACTATAGGTGAACTGCTGCTGGAAGTCTGCAGCTCCAGACTTTGAAACAATTGTTGGTTTTGAGAATATCTATTTAAAAAAAAATCAAGAATAAACTGTTGAAAACTCAGATGTTATGTCAGGATACTAGGGATAAAATCCTTATCCTTAAAATAGTGTCACTGGAACTTTAACGATAGGGACCTCAATTTCAAACCCCATCTGAAAGACATCACCTCCAGCTGCACGTTTCCCTGAACAATATGTTGAGGAACTGGTTAATTACTGACTCAGAGGGAAGAAAGCCAGCTAATGAATTATCAGCCTAAAATCCTGCATCTTTTTAGGTTTCCTGAGATCTCCGATTAACATAGGGTTCAGTTGTGAGCCACATCTGGGCCTGGTACAGATTATAAACCCTCCAGAACAAGGTCGGGGGAGGGAATGGGAGGGGGGAAGAGATGAAGACCAGGGACAAGACTGTGAATGAGAAATTGAGCACGACTATGTTTCCCTCTTTGGTTTGAAAGAAACGAAAATTAATTTGGTTCATTTAGCAGATTCTCATGTAACACCGAGATGTGGGCACCTGGTTCTTCTCTCACTTGCACTTGGGTAAATCAGGAGTAACTCCACTGATGTCAGTGTGGTTAAACTGATGTCAGACAAGAGTGAGAGAAGAATCAGGCCCTAGCAATTCAAGGTGGGTCAGTACTGAAGCTGAGCTCAGATATTTAGTATATTTCCATTTTGGTGGATCAGAAACTCAGCAGTGGGACAAGTACTAAATGTGAGAGAGAGAGAGAGGTCCATATTCTTGGCTTGCTAAAATCCCACTAGCACATTCTATTTCTCACAATAGTAATTTTAGACATTGAACCGACCAGAAAGGGTAAGATTAACCCTAGAAGCCTCTTACTCAAAGAGAATCAGAACAGTAATGCACTACTGATGTTTACAAGTACTGGCAGACTCATTCTAAAAGGCCATGTGCTCTCAAAAGTCACTTCAGTGTTTTATTTTTCACAAGTAACATACTTAGCCTGGCGTCCAGCCACGTTGATATCTGAAGTGAGTCTTGAATTACAGGAACCAGGCATCATTGGCTGAATAGGCTGGCTGAGCAACAGTCTTCCACATGGAAAAGAGAACTAACATTACTGCATGAACATGTATTCCAAGTCACAATCTAGTTCTAGGTGATCTATTGATTTTTAACCCATTTTTCTTTCAAAGCATACGTATTTTCATTCTAGTGCAGTGATTTTCAGTGTTTTTTCATTGAACCCCCTAAAAAGTTTTGAATGGAGGTGCGGACCCCTTTGGAAATCTTGGACATAGTCCACAGACCCCCTACGGTCCACGGACCACAAGTTGCAAACCACTGTTCTGTGGTAACGACAACCTTTCGCGGACCCTTTAGACATAGTCTGCGGACCCCCTGGGTCAGCGAACATACGGTTCTAGTACCTTTCACTCCACGACTTGTTAACATACCTCACCCTCCTTAGTGTTCAGAATCCTCATTTATCATGTAGTAAAATGATAAATGGATAGCCTTTTTGTCAGGGCAGAAATGATTAATTTATTAAAAATCATTTACCTCAGTTGTCGGTCCTGGCTGAAATCTGGACTAGCATGACACTGGTTGCTATCCTGTGCTATAACAGCAGATGGAGCCATGTTCACAGCCTGTGGGAGCACAACGGAATTGGTAAATTGTGAAGCTAAGCTGCTGGATGAGTGACTGGTGTTCTGCGTTACTTGTGCACTTCTCATTGATTTCTGATCCGAGATCACAATTTTTAAAACACACACACACACACACACACTCTCTCTCTCTCTCTCTCTCTCACTCACGATTTTTATTATGGCAGGGGATATATGAGCAAAACCTACAGTGTGTTATAGGAGGTACCCTTGTGATATACTCTGATTGAACTTCAGAATAGAAAGGGCTGTTTGGGCAGGAGAAGTGAATGACTGATATGTCCTGATCTGGTACGTTACAGTAGTTTTCCTGGAAGTCTGGGGGCAAACTGGGGTCTGAGAACAAGTGTACAGAGTGAGGACAGGAAAGACAGTGAAAGTAGACAAGGAAAGGTAAGTAATCCCTGACCAGTTTTTGGAGAAAGACTTAAAAATCACTTACTGTGATCACGTGACACAAGCATAGGAGGATGGCTGGGTCAGCATCTGTGCACCCAGGCACTCAGCCTGTACCCAGGTTTTGAGAAGGAACTGTGTAACTGACCTCCTGGAGGGAAGCAGTCACACAGCTGACTTCTCAGGGACAGAGAAAGGGGTGGCAGAGGGTACCCCAAACCAGGTCCCAGTTTTTCAGGATGCTATTCCTGTTAAGTTTTTGGAAAGTAACTGTGTCTCTTTACATCAAGATGCCGCTCCAAAGTCTGTAATAGCAGAGGAGTTGAGACCAGGAAATTGCCAGGTGGTAGTTTGTGAGAACGCAAATGACCCAACTGACAGAGAAGGGGGTGTTCTCCCCCAGACTGGTGAAACACAGAGAGCAGTTATGGGAAAGCTGCTGGGAAAAAGTGAATCTGATCAAAGGGTAAACACACCTAGCCCAGAGAGCACAGATCACAGCCCTCTAGGGGGCAGGGAAGGACTCAGTGCTGGGAGTAGGAAATACAGGCTAATCCCAAAAGGGATGCTGGATTTCCTACATATGTACAGTCCTGGGGTTGGGAGACTGCCCCACAAAGGGCCAGCCAATGTGCAGGATCCCCCTGAACACCTATCTTGCCAGACCCTGAGGCACCACAAAACCCTGTGGTGAGAAGCATCTAAGTTTGTAAGGACACTGAAAGTGTTAAGATCAGCTTAGAATGCGTTTTGCTTTTATTTCATTTGACCAAATCTGACTTGTTATGCTTTGACTTATAATCACTTAAATCTACCTTTATAGTTAATAAATCTGTTTGTTTATTCTACCTGAAGAGTGCATTTGGTTTGCAGTGTGTCAGAGACTCCCCTTGGGAGAACAAGCCTGGTTCATATCAATTTCTTGGTTAAATTGACAAACTTATATAAGCTTGTAGCATCCAAGCTGGACACTGCAAGCGTCCACTGCAAGCGTCCAAGCTGGACACTGCAAGACGGGAGTTCCTAGGGTTGTTTCTGGGACCGGAGATATTCGCTCGTGTCATTCGCTTGCAAGTAGCTGGGAGCAGCTTACATGCCAGATGCTGTGCGTGAACAGCCCAGGAGTGGGGATTCTCACAGCAGGGCAGGGTAAGGCTGGCTCCCAGAGTCAAGGATTGGAGAGGCCTAGCAGATCACTGGTCCAGGCAACACCAGAGGGGAACGTCACAATTACCCTCACATATGCACCACAACTATTTCACCATGTTTTATTTTACAGACTTTTCAGAGTATTTGAGTCTGAAATCAGAGTACTGATTCAACAAAGCAGGCCCCGTAATTCTAAGAACCGGTTCTGGAAACACAGAAACCCCCAAGACAACACCAAAGCAAAATTAGAAGGGATCACATTGTCATTAAAGCCCTGTGATGGGAATGAACCTTACTATGTACAGAAGGATTTTTTTCAGGATGGAATGGATTTAAATCAAATTGATTTAAATCATTAGTCAAGAAGACTCAATTTAATCATGGATTTCTACATAAAAGTGCATTCTTATTGGTTGTTATAATCTTAATACATATTCTTCACAACTCAGAGATAGATGTAGGTTTCATTTTTAGAAGGTACATACTATACATTTTTAAAGTGATTTATTTTGAAAACTTTTCAGATTAGTTTTACAGCTATATCAGAAAATGAATGATTGTTTGGTTATTTCATTTACCAAAGGTAATCGAAGCAGGTATTTATGGAGTCATTGAGAGGTGAACTATCTCCAATTCAACAGGTTAATCATTAATATTTGGAGGATATTCTAGGAGGAGAACACCAACAGACAGACATTTAAATTGTTTTATTTAACTAAAAAAACGTTATGCATTCTGGATTTTTTTCTTCAACAGCAAATATAATATTTTAACAAAACAAGAATATGCATTTTTGAATTTAGTTAAACATTCACGTTTTTTAAAATCAGGTTTGTTTTTCTTAAAATTGTTTTTAACTAAAATGGTTAAATAAAATATAAAAAAAAATTAAATCAATCAAAATTAAGTCAGCCAGGTCAACATGAGAAACTTAAAATATTGGCTTCTGCAGCTAACTCAGTCATCTTCACCTTCAATTTTCCTGTTTGTTCATAATCTGGAAAAGAAAAACAAGCTTTCCTGCTTTTTCAGGTCCCAAACGATTTCTCAATTTGGAATGAATTAGTCCAAAGGAAGAAAATATTCTTTCTACAGCGGCAGAAGAAGCTACTGCTGTTAAAAGTGAGATTATCACTTCAACAGTCTCTGAATCCAAGTACTTAAGTGACTTCCACCAGTTCACTTGTGTGACTTTCTTAAAAATATCATCAGCAAACATATATTTCTTGAATGGTTCACCCTTAGCTCTGAAGTTTATTATAGTTGGCATTATGGAAGGATGATTGCTGGATGTCCATGTCATAGCCAGCTCCTCTTCTTCAGCAGTTAAGGTTTGACCCTGGTCCCAAATATTGAGACTATTTGCCAGAAAATGAGCTGCAGATCGTGCGTGTTCCATTTGTTTTTTTAATGCTTGTAATTTAACTCTGTCATTGCATATTTCGCTTTTTAAGCTCTCACTCAGTTCCTTCCAACTTTCAACAGCGTCCGCAATAAAACAGCTATTTCCCTGCATTTTGTTCAAGGCTACAGAAATAGGCTTCAGGGTGCTCAGCATGTGTTCAACATTTCCCTTAAGCCCAGTGTTGAGAACTGTGGCTGTGCCATCTCTTTTTTCACAATTTTGTTCACAAACTGTCATCGGATTAGGCCAGTTCTTGATACAGTGCTCAAAACAGCCCACTGCTGAATTCCATTGCACGTCTTGAGGGAGAGCTAGCTTGGTTCCTCCCACTTTTTTCAGAGCAGCTACTGCAAAGTGGTGGTTTGGGCAGGATTTTGCAGTTTCAATAACATTACCCTTTATTTCTGGAACACTGAAGTCTTTGGCTAGGAGGTGCATCAAATGAGCACTGCAACCCTACGTTATTAGCTTGGGACTCTTTTCACTCTCTTCTAAATAATTTCTCATCTTGGATACATTGGTAGCATTGTCTGTGACTTAGACATTTGAGGTTTTTTTCAGTTTGTTATCACTTTTACTGCTACTTCTTGTAAGTATTCTGCTTTCTGTGCATTTCCTGATGTATCAATTGTTTCTGTAAGGAAGACATTCCCGCCTTCTGTTGTCACACAAACACATGTGATCATTGTGGACATTGCTCCACCCATCAAGACTCAGGTTAACAATTTCACCCTCTAAGACCTTTTGCACACTTCTCAATTTCTCTTTCATACACTTTATCCAGAAATTTGCCTGCGACATCTTCTCTGTTGGGTGGACTGTATCTTGGTCTTAATGACTGAACCAAGTTAATGAAGCATGGGTTCTCAGTCATACGGAAAGGAGGGTTTGTTGCATAAGCATACTGGGCAATTTTTTCATCAATTACCTCTTTTTGTAATCTGCTGGTTCTTATCACAAACATATCTATGGTTGTTTCTGGATGATGGAGATATTTTTTTCTTTTTGCTACAGGTGATATACTGTGGCTATGTGACATACGTGATGTAACTGAAACACTATCACTGACAGATAACTCTGAAACTACAGAAAATTATGGTGATCTTGAAGGTGGATACTCTTCAGAATCCTGCTTCAGAATGTTGAAGATGGATTCTCCTAAACAAAATAAGTCAATGCAGTTATTTAATTATTATTACCATACTGCTCATTCAGTATTACTCATTGCATTCACTGACATTCAGTATTACTTTAAAGGTGAAATCGTGAAAGGAAGATCTGCCTATTTCAGCTATTTTATTTTTTTTTATCACAACTGCATCTAAAATAGTACCATAGAGTAACAACTATATTTTTTGCTCAAACATGAGAATTCAAGAATAGTCCAGAAGACAGGCAGTCCATAAGAAAGAAGCATGAAATAAAAAAATTTACCAACCTGAAGATCCTGCATGTTCAGACATGTTCCTTTCATCATCTTCAATGCAGCTTCCTCTTGAGAAGGAACACTTCTCATGATGTTGTTTCATTCGGGCAACGAGGCCTTGCATTTCTTTGTTGCACTGTTTGCATTTTGCAAGCATGGCCGTCTTACCCACAAGTAAAGGAACTTCATTAAAATATTTCCAAACTGGGTCTCTTTTAAGGCCTACTGCCATTATAGGTTTTCCCTTCTAGTGAGAGAATGGTATGGTAGATCTCAAATCAATGAAGGCTACATTCAGAAAGACCTCAAGACTTCTGGAAAATGCTGCTCAAACAGTTTCACTTTTGTTTCTACTGCCAGTCCCTCCCTTCTCACATTTATCTCCAGACTTCTTCTCTTTGTCCAGATCTATTCTGCCCCCAACAATCTTCTATTCATTGAACTTTTGGAAACTTTGTACTTTTAGAGAGAGATAAGGGTTTGACTCTGGGTATACAAATTTGCAGAGGGACAATAGGGTTGAGGTCTGTTATTTCTCACCTCTATATATTATATTATATTATTTATTTATTTAAAAACATTTTTCCTGTTAACAAGCATGTTATCTCCGGGGACACAAATCCACAGTTTGAGAACTGCAAAACTAAGCATCTCTGATGGTATCTTCTAGACTGAGCACTGAGTCCCATTGAGTAGATAGAAAGATTAACCTAAATAATCTATACAGAAACTCCTGGAAACCCATAAGATTGGGTCCCTAATCCATGAACTATTGGAACTCATTACAAAACTTTTCTTAAACATTACACAAATATATTGTCTCATACTATAGAATTCAAATTTATAATCCCTATTCCATGATGAGATATCTTTGAGCTATAATATCAGAGGGGTAGCTGTGTTAGTCTGGATCTGTAAAAGCAGCAAAGAGTCCTGCGGCACCTTGTAGACTAACAGACGTATTGGAGCATAAGCTTTCGTGGGTGAATACCCACTTCGTCAGACGTCTGACGAAGTGGGTATTCACCCATGAAAGCTTATGCTCCAATACGTCTGTTAGTCTATAAGGTGTCACAGGACTCTTTGCTGCTTTTGAGCTATAATGTATCTTAATTAAAACTCTCTTTAGATAGGTTTTTTCCTCAAAAAGCATTTTATCAAAAAAAATCTGATTTTTTTTATTTAAAAAAAAATCATTGATTTTTATCCACCCTGATTTTTTTTTTTATTGTAAACCATGGTAGCATTTTATTTTAATAGACTTGTTATAACACAGGGGCACGGGAGGTTAAGAGATACAACTGCTTTGAAAGTAAAGTTGTAAATGTGTTCACCGAATAGCAGTAGCAGGTTAACAGAAATAGGGGTTTGTGCTGGGATTATGCTGAAGAGAAACAATAGAAATGGAGAGAAAGCGCTGCAATAAGGCAGAAAGATAACTATGGTGAGCATACTTGTAGAATCACAGCTCTCAGTTACTAATAGTTAGAGTTTAATTTTTATTAGTTTAAAATTATTTTTTTAATTTAATTAAATCTTAATTTTATTTTTTTGGGCTGGACTCTGTTTCTCTTGTAAGACAGTGGTTTCAGTTCAGTTCCTTATGGGCAAGCCCCACACATCAACAATACACCATCATAACTGGCCATAAATAGGCTGTGTTGATGGTCTCAGGCCATGACTGACTGGGCGTTTCAGCGAACTAGCTACCAGGACAAGGTTAAAGCACTTTTTGGGGGCTGGAAAGGTTGCCCTGCTGTTGCAGATACTGCCAGTTTCTGTGGTTGTCAACCTGGCACCTTTCATGAACAATAAAAGAAAAACAGGTCTCCACATATTCCCCTGTTTAAAACAGAAACAAGCTGGCTGCATAATGTTCCTGGTTTAGATCTTTAAAAAAAAAATCAGATCTTAAAGTAAAAGTAGAAAGCTGTGGGAAGAAGCTTTTGTTTAGAAGGAAAGATAAAAAAGGCCACACATTTCTATTTACAATACTGATGTCATTATCTGTGATCTTTCAGTAATGACTTCAGTGGCTTGTATCCACATTCATTTCTTTGTAATGAAATAATACGTTTACCTGGCTTGATATCACATTTGCCTCTCTTAATATTTGCTGGTTTGCTGGTTGGGAAGATGCAATTTGCCTTTGAAGTTGAGGACTGGGGATAAGCTGCTGCTGAGAAATGACCCTTGACCTCTGCTGTAGGTGCTGAGGATCTGGCTGCTGTATGTTGCTAAAGCTCAGGGACACTGTTGGCTGTTGTAAAAACATCTGGAAAAAAGAAGAGAACTTTTTTTTCTTTTTCTTTGAAATAAGATATCATATCCTAAAAGGGAGATCATAATATTTCTTAATTAATTACCATTGTGCTATATTTAATTGTGAATCATATGCCCTTTTTAGAATATACATTGTGCAGTCTATTTTTTATTTTTTTTAAAGTATATTCACTGTTCATGAATGCTGCCCGAAGGCTGAAGTCCTCTCTACACACAGCAAAGCACAGGACTGTAGCAGCAGTTCAATAGGCATTAAGTCTGTTCTGGAGGGACCACCTGTGGGGATAGGAGAGTAATTCTGTGCCCATTCAATCCTTGGCCTCTCTTTTTAGCAAAGAAAGCTGAGGCTGCTTTCAAATTTGTCTCCGATAGTTCAACACCATAAAGGACTGTCTGGCTGAGTCTTTTTAATGATGTCACAGCCAGGCACAAGTTCCCAATGTTGCATGGCTGGGCCCTTGTCACTGAAAAGATATGTATGGCTATGTCTACTCTACGGAGCCAATGTCAGCATAGTTATGCTGGCATAGCCCCCTAGCGTGGATACAGAGTCTCAAACTTCATTGCACTGCAACCCTTTTCTGACAACAAAAATTACTACACGACCCCAGGAGGGGAGACTGAAGCCTGAGCCTGCCCCAGGCGGGTGGGAGCAGGCAAAGCCAAACCCCAGGGCTTCAGGCCCAGGTGAGGGGCCTGTAACCTGAGCCCTGCTGCCCAAGGTGAAGCCTTTGGGCTTTGGCCCCTGGTGGTGAGGCTCAGGCTTCACCTTCAGCCCCAGGCCCCAGCAAGTCTAATGCCAGCCCTGGCAACCCCATTAAAATGGGGGCACGACCCACTTTGGGGTCCCAACCCACAGTTTGAGAACTGCTGTGGATTCTCAAACTAATAGAAAGAAACACCCCCTGCTCCTGCAACAATATCAGCTATATCGGCTGCAGCACTCTTCCCCCAACATAGCTGCATTTACACTGGGGGGTAGGTCAGCATAGCTATGCGGATCAGGGGTGTGGTTTGTTCATGCCCCTGACCAGCACAGCTATGCCAACATAACTTTTAAATGTAGACCAAGCCTTAATAAACCGGTGAGCACTATACTTTGGTCTAACTTCCAGTCAGAGAACTATTTCCAGGTGTTACGCCCAGCCAGGTCATGAGGGGCACTTAAAGTATTATGACAAAAAGCTAACAGAGCACCTGTTATCTACTCAGTGGTTCTGTAAACAATTTGACACTACTTATTTTACTGCAAAGTGATGCAGTCTTAAAAGTGCAGTTTCTTTTGTTTTTCTAGGGGCTATTTCTTCTGCTACAGTAATGCAGAAAATAAAGTCATCATTTTAAATAGTATCTTATTAATGTTGCAAGTTGTCTTTGTAGTGTTTAAAACCTAGTCAGAGATTGACATGCCACATCAGAGGCTGCCAGTATATAGCAGAAGGCATTCTTGGGTCAGATTCTGATTTCACACCAGTTTTACACTTACGTAAAACTATTAACTTCAGTGGAGTTACTCATGATTTACCTTGGTTTAAGTGAAATCAGAATCTCAACTCCTTATCAGCCTCATGCCTCACAACACATCTGAGGTATGTCCAGTAACGTACACCTTGTATTACCAATTCCCTAAACTGTCATATCTCTTACACTTCCTTTTTGGAAAGACAACACACAGAGCTGACATGGTAAATTGTGTTTCCTTTGTGTAAGTATGTTTTGACGCATCGTGTAAGTACATATTTACCTAATTTTTAAAATACATATTATTTGTCCATTAAATTATGTTAGTTTAAAAATGTCTGTATTATTTTTATTGAAAAAAAGATCCACTCCCAACCTGACCTCTTTTATGCCAAGTTTTAGCTCAGAGAAAAAGTTACATTTGAATTACAAACCTCTAAATTAAAAGCAAGAAGTAAAGTAACTGTCCTTGTGGCAGTTTTTCTATAGGCCGAAGACACCTTCAAAAAAGTTTGTATTAAATACATAGGTCATGTAATGGAATTGTGACTGCTCACAGGAGGTCTGAAATTAGCTCATAGTGTTTTATATTTTGAAACATAGCTCATTAAAAGATGCTAAATTAATCTGGGGTTCTTAATCATCAGTTCAAAGGGCTTCACTAAAGAGAGGATCAGAACACTGGTCATGCAGGTGCAGTGGATATTTCAATTTGCTAGTAAAACTTAAAAACAAGAAAACATTATATACTTGGTACAACATTTACCAGTAATTTTTTCACAAAATATTTAATTTATGGTAGCCCTATCTGGGTTCCTTTTAAATACAGTGATAGCACAGCATAAAATAACTACTAAAATCTCACGAAGTAGAAAAAAACACTCCTCAGACTGAGCATATCCAAATAGATAAACTAGCAATGCCATCTCTGAACTGCATATAATGACATGTCTCAGGACTGTTTTGCAGAGTGCGAGGTCAGGAGAAGCATCTTGCAAATCCTTCTTAATTGGCCATCTTGTTAGCATTCTCAGCCAATCAGCCAAGGAGTGAATGGACATGGAAGCACAGCTGCTCTCTCATTCCTAGAGGGATTTCCTCCACCTCATACCTGAATCACATTGGCAAGGCAATGAGAAAGCTTGAACTGCCACTGTTTGACTCTCGCTGTTCTGTAGAAAACCAGAAATTTTTACCCTCCAGGTCTATCAAGCCAGCATCTTTTATCAATACTATCATTTTGGTAAAATGGACACTGATGAAAGGCATAGGACTAAGAGCCAAAGATTCATTTACCTTCAAGAGACCGACTTGCAAATTATTCGTGGGTACTGATGTTCTCATCTGTAATTCTAGCATGCTGGTCACATTCAGCCCTTCTGCCTTTCTCTAGATGTGCTAGTCATTAACTAGACTATTTTTAAATCTGGAGTAGGCACTGCATCCTTTCAGACATCTGAGATTATACTTACTGCTCCTGTACTTTCATTTGTCAGTAAAAGCAGTAAAAGAGACGTAATGGGTTTTTTAACACTTTTGTCCAAGGACCAGAGCCCTCCTGCTAGTTCATCTTTCATCACACAGGGCTCTTGGAAACAGTTACTAATACACAGTACTGGGCTCAACATCTCTCCAACTGAGAGAGTATTGCTTGGCTGACTTCTGCACTATAGTTCTGAAGATCCTGTGTATGAAATGAAAATAGGGCTAGTTTCTCCACAGAGCTATCTGTTATTCAGCATGGAAGGGTGAAAATGGGGAATGCCAGTGAGAGAGCTGAAAGGAGAAAGTAGAGGCTGTATTACAGGCTCCCTTCCTTCCAGGGAGCAGAAGGAAGTCCCTCCATGCTTACAACATGCAGCATGCTGTGTTCTCTATATGGCATATTCCACTCAAACAGATACAGAAATCTGTGTGATAGTAAATCCCCTCCATTTGCACCCAGTTTTATGGGTACAATCAATGATGGACAGAGATAATCAAATTCAAACATCTCCCTACCTGACCTATGAAGCGCCGCTTCCATTCACAGGACCTTCAAACGAATATCCCACCTTGTCCTTAAGTATGTGTGGCCTGAAGCCCTTGCAGATTCTGCACTTTTATTTGATGTGAGCTTCCCCGAGGCACTTTAAGCAGCTCGTATGTGGATCACTCACTGGCATCGGCTTGTGACAGGAAGCACATGGTTTCAAACCAGGGGACCAGGGTATGCCCTGTCCCTGGGACAACGTCCCAGATGGGACCCTAGCTAACTAAGCAACTACAGCTAACTGAACTTATTTACAACAAGAATGAGTCCAAGAAAGTTCATAGAAAATAACACTAGGAAGCTTGCAATCACAGGAGACATCCCAGCAACCATCACAGGTGGTAAGAAGGAACTGAGAGGGCATGGGGCTGGCAGTGCCCCTTATACCGGCGCATGAGCTTGGGGTTCCAGGGCGCACTAGGATACCACAAAGGGGACCAATCCCCAACTAAATCATCCCAGCCAGGGCTTTCTCAAGCCTGACCTTAAAATCTTCTAAGGAAGGAGATTCCACCACCCCCCTAGGTAACGCATTCCAGCGCTTCACCACCCTCCTAGTGAAAAGGTTTTTCCTAATATCCAACCTAAACCTCCCCCACTGCAACTTGAGACCATTACTCCTTGTTCTGTCATCAGCTACCACTGAGAACAGTCTAGATCCATCCTCTTTGGAACCCCCTTTCAGGTAGTTGAAAGCAGCTATCAAATCCCCCCTCATTCTTCTCTTCCGCAGACTAAACAATCCCAGTTCCCTCAGCCTCTCCTCATAAGTCATGTGTTCCGGTCCCCTAATCATTTTTGTTGCTTTCCTCTGGACGTTTTCCAATTTTTCCACATCCTTCTTGTAGTGTGGGGCCCAAAACTAGACACAGTACTCCAGATGAGGCCTCACCAATGTCGAATAGAGGGGAACGATCACGTCCCTCGATCTGCTGGCAATGCCCCTACTTATACAGCCCAAAATGCCATTGGTCTTCTTGGCAACAAGGGCACACTGTTGACTCATATCCAGCTTCTCATCCACTGTAACCCCTAGGTCCTTTTCTGCAGAACTGCTGCTTAGCCATTCGGTCCCTAGTCTGTAGCGGTACATGGGATTCTTCGTCCTAAGTGCAGGACTCTGCACTTGTCCTTGTTGAACCTCATCAGATTTCTTTTGGCCCAATCCTCTAATTTGTCTAGAGCCCTGTCATAAATATAAAGGGAAGGGTAAACCCCTTTAAAATCCCTCCTGGCCAAAGGAAAAATCCTCTCACCTGTAAAGGGTTAAGAAGCTAAAGGTAACCTCGCTGGCACCTGACCAAAATGACCAATGAGGAGACAAGATACTTTCAAAAGCTGGGAGGAGGGAGAAAAACAAAGGGTCTGTGTCTGTCTGTATGCTGCTTTTGCCGGGGACAGAACAGGAATGGAGTCTTAGAACTTTTAGTAAGTAATCTAGCTAGGTATGTGTTAGATTATGATTTCTTTAAATGGCTGAGAAAATAGCTGTGCTGAATAGAATGACTATTCCTGTCTGTGTGTCTTTTTTGTAACTTAAGGTTTTGCCTAGAGGGATTCTCTATGTTTTGAATCTAATTACCCTGTAAGGTATCTACCATCCTGATTTTACAGAGGTGATTCCTTTACTTCTATTAAAAATCTTCTTGTAAGAAAACTGAATGCTTTTTCATTGTTCTAAGATCCCAGGGTTTAGGTCTGTGGTCACCTATGCAAACTGGTGAGGATTTTTACCAAACCTTCCCCAGGAAGTGGGGTGCAAGGGTTGGGAGGACTTTTGGGGGAAAGACGTGTCCAAACTACGTTTCCCAATAAACCCAGATAAAGTTTGGTGGTGGCAGTGGAAATCCAAGGGCAAAGGGTAAAATTAATTTGTACCTTGGGGAAGTTTTAACCTAAGCTGGTAAAAGTAAGCTTAGGAGGTTTTCATGCAGGTCCCCACATCTGTACCCTAGAGTTCAGAGTGGGGAAGGAACTTTGACAGGCCCTCTGTATCCTATCCCTACCCTCCAGCAAATCTACCTCTCCTCCCAGTTTAGTGTCATCTGCAAACTTGCCGAGGGTGCAATCCACATCATCCTCCAGATCATTAATGAAGATATTGAACAAAACCGGCCCCAGGACCGACCCTTGGGGCACTCCGCTTGATACCAGCTACCAACTAGATAGACATGGAGCCATTGATCACTACCCGTTGAGCCTGACAATCTAGCCAGCTTTCTATCCACCTTATAGTCCATTCATCCAACCCATACTTCTTTAACTTACTGGCAAGAATACTGTGGGAGACCGTGTCGAGAGCTTTGCTAAAGTCAAGGAACAACACGTCCACTGCTTTCCCCTCATCCACAGAGCCAGTTATCTCGTCATAGAAGGCAGTTAGATTAGTCAGGCATGACTTGCCCTTGGTGAATCCATGCTGACTGTTCCTGATCACTTTTCTCTCCTCTAAGTGCTTCAGAATTGATTCCTTGAGGACCTGCTCCATGATTTTTCCAGGGACTGAGGTGAGGCTGACTGGCCTGTAGTTCCCAGGATCCTCCTTCTTCCCTTTTTTAAAGATGGGCACTACATTAGCCTTTTTCCAGTCGTCCAGGACCTCCCCCGATCACCATGAGTTTTCAAAGATAATGGCCAAATCACCCCTTCTCCATTACCCCAGTCTCCCCCCACCCCCCAGTCTGTCCTTCAGTGAGCACTCCAAGCCAAGGCATCTAACAAAGGCCTGTTTCAATCAGTGTTCGAAGTCTAATGGATCAGCATTGCCTAACATGAGTCTCTCCATGACACAGCAGCTAGTTCCAACTGGCTCTTGCCAGAGCTCTTAAAGGTGCAGTTCTCCACAACTCCCAGCGAATCGCCAGTTTACTCTCCAATCTTCCCACCACACAAGTCTCCTTCCACAGGGGATGTTTGCACTGCAGCTGGAGGTGTGATTTCCAGCTTGAGCAGACGTACGTGTGCTAAAAATAGTAATGTAGCCACAGTGGCGCCGGCAGCGGGAGGTGATAGCAGCCTGAGTACGTACCAAGGATCTTGGACAGGATTGTACTTCAGCAGAAAGCCCATGTTGCCACCCGTGCCACGGCTGCTACACTGCTATTTGTAGCACGCTAGCTTGATGCAGTCTAGATACACCCTTACTCAGCTGGAAAATGGTCAGTGCTGATGTCAGAGTGCTCCCAGCCCTCAAATGCTCTGAGTCAGAGGTGGGCAAACTACGGCCCACGGGCCACTTCCGGCCCGCAGGAACCCTCCTGCCCAACCCCTGAGCTCCAGGCCTAGGAGGCTCACCCCCGGCCCCTCCCCTGCTGCTCCCCCTCCCTCCGCAGCCTCAGCTCACTGCACCGCCGGCACAATGCTCTGGGCGGCGGGGCTGCGAGCTCCTGGGTCAGCTGCAGAGCCTGGCCTGACCCGGTGCTTTGTACTGCATGGTGGCGCGGCTGGCTCCAGCCGGGCGGTGTGGCTGTAACGCCGCCAGCCACCGGTGCTCCAGGCAGCGCGGTAAGGGGGCAGGGAGCGGGGGGTTGGATAGAGGGCAGGGGAGTTTGGGGTGGTGGTCGGGGGTGGGGGTGTGGTTAGGGGTTGGGGCGCTCAGAGGGCGGGGAATGGGTGGGCGTTTGAATGGGTGCAGAAGTCCTGGGGGTGCAGTCAGGAAGGAAGGGAGGTTGGATGGAGTGGCGGGGGGCAGCCAGCGGTAGGGGTTCCAGGGGCAGTCAGGGAAAAGGGATGGTTGGATGGGGCAGGGGTCCTGGGGGGGGCAGTCAGGAATGAGAGGAGGGGTTGGATGGGGCATCAGGGGGCAGTAAGGGTGGGGGTTCTGGGGGTGTTCAGGGGACACGGAGCGGGGGGGGTGGATGAGGGAGGGGTCCCGGTGGGGGGGCGTCAGGGAGTGAGAAGCGGCGGGGGAGGGGAAGGGGAATAGGGGGCAGAGGCTGAGCCACGCCTGGCTGTTTGGGGAGGCACAGCCTCCCCTAACTGGCCCTCCATACAATTTCCGAAACCCGATGTGACCCTCAGACCAAAAAATTTGGCCACCCCTGCTCTGAGTGTTGCTCCTCCAGCTGTTGCTCTGCCCTGGGGGAAGTACAAAGGCACCTGTGCCATGGTTACTGGTGGCGTAGCCACTGGAGGTATGTGCCCAGAAGAGCTCAGTCCTGTGCTCTGGAGGTGAAATTTTAGGCTCCACGCTCACCACCTGCTGTTCTGCTGCCTGGCTCCAATGTGAATCTCTTCCTTCAGGGCTGGCCCTTGTGGGAGGCTATGGAGGGTCTGTGCCCCACATGGCTGATGAGGGGAAAGAGGTGGGCAAAGCATGGCTGAGAGCACAGTAAAGATTCTGCTCTACCATCGTACAGCAGAACCAAATGAGAAACAAACCACCCAGGCAAGAAATTATTCAGAGCTGGACTGGCAGGCCAAAGCATTCTGGGTAAGATCTGTGGAAATAAAACCTTTGTGGCCAGTCCCAGGGTATTGAAAATACATGCCGTTTGGTCTAGTCTAGCATATCCTCCACTGAGGGACCGTATGCCAGTGGTATAAATTAGAGAGCAACTCAGCATCTTTAAACTTATGCTGGGGCTGGGCAGCATAGGATTGGGGTAATTTTTTAGTTCAGGGTTCCACTGCCCTTTAATCCCCTCAAAACAGGCACCCAGACGGCCTCCGTGTTCTCTGTGCTTGGTCTCTGTGGGCACAGTTGAGAATCTGGCCCATGGTCTTTTGGTTACCACAATCTTCCTCCTCTCTGTGAAGGTATCATCTTGTGTATTGAAAAATTCTAGTGAAAATAGTATCAATTTCCCATATTTGAGGAAACCATGTTGGGATCTTCCACTTTTTTCTAAATTATGCAAACACTGGATCAGTGCATATGAATATTTAAGACTTGAGCATGAGAGAGTAATGCAATGTGCCCAATTACAGGGAGAAAGGGAGATCATCCTTTTGCTATGTATAGTAACAACAGCTTTCAGAAGTGTGCTAGGATTCTGAACTAAGAGACCAGTTAATTGCAGAGAGGCTTTCATTTCCCATTTATCAAAATCAAGGCACTGGAAGATGTACACGGATATATGTCTTCCTATATGTTTGTGCAGTTCCAAGGACAATGGCCTTCAGTCCTGGATGGGGCTTGTGGTTGCTATGTTACTATATTTACAACAACAAAAACATCACCACCATAGATTCTAAATGGAATGACTTAAGTAACAGGATTTCTGATATGGGACTATTAACCTCTTAATCACAGAAACCTACAAACTTATTTATTTAATGTGTGACATTGTATGAAGTGATTTTTTATAGTTGCTGACTATGAGTGAAATCCAAAACTCCCATTGACTTCAAGAGGGCCAGGATTTCACCCTGTATGTTTACAATGCTACTTGGCTATTAATTGATTTTGTGATGTGAGTTTGGGGTTTGTGTGTCCATAATCCTATCAATATGATAATCAGAACGGGACAAATTCATCCCCAGTGCAACACCAATACCGAGGATGATTTGACCCAATATTCTTAGTTAAATTATCAGGAAGATAGCAGTAATTCCTCCTCCAGAAACAATCTGAGATGCTGGGCAATGTCTCCACTAGTAGTTAATGATACGTGAGTTGTACGGTATTGTTTATATAGTATAGTAGATACAGGTAAAGATAAGACGCCCAGGTCCAATGAAGTTTCAGTCTGAAGGCAAACACAAACTGGGGTGTGCACTTTATAGATGGAAGATTTTGTGGGACAGGTGGTTTCTTCAGCAGTTTTTTGAAGGCCAGGGAAGGTGTTTGGCAAATGTTATTTGTGATGCACTTCCAAGAGGGGAAGGTGGCATGCAAGTAGTCACAGATTTGGGAGTGAGTGAAAGAGACAAGCTTGGGTGGAGCATATGCAGGGTTTGGAGTGCAGAAAAGTAGGGAAGGGACGTAGGCAGACGCAGAGCTGTTCAACTTGATACTGAGGACTAGTAGCTCTAACCTGAAGCAAAAAGTGAATAGAAGCTAGTGAAATGAAGACCCCATCAAAGCAGTGGTGATTTCATTGTCACAGCCTGAACACCCTTCGATGAGAATGGCTCATTCTGAAGTCTCAGTAGATTAAAATACTCCCATATATGAAAAACTAATCTGAAAGACCACCAGCCCTTCCATTTCTTCTTGTGACTGCTGGGACAAGCCCTCCTATACAGACAGCCCTTAGCATGTCTTGATTTTTGTGACTGACAGGCTCCTGATGAATTAGTTTTCTCAAGTTTAGATTTCTTTGACTCTGCAAATAAAATGAAAACAGCCCACACTAAGAAATACAGAGTCTGAAAACGGTCTATTTGCCTCTTGTGATGACACTGACATTACTCACCTGTATACTGGAATCTTGGACCAAGCAGAGCTGTTCCTGTATTTTATGGAGCTCTTCCTGCTGCCACCGAATGTTGGCCTGCAGGATCCGAGTTCGCTGCTCCAGCTGTTCCTTGATCGTCTGGAACATGTTAAATTGTGCTGAGAACTTAAAAAGAGAAAACAAACAACCATGTCTCTTTCTTGTCATTATGGTAAGAATTGTGCTCTGTGCTATTGTATTCTGTATGTAGTGCTTGGTTTCTTGTTTGCAAAATGAAGTCAAAATATATTTTTTATATATGCTAACATCTGGACACCATGGAATCTTCTTTTCTATTTTCCATCTCAGGCATATCTGTTCAAGTGATAGAGCTTCATCGATATTACCCCAGATTACATTGATCTCCTCCTGAAGGTGGTTCTTTGTTATCTTATTAATCATCAGATGGTACTTTAGTACTTAAGTCTAGACAGATTCACTGACATCAATGGTGACATTTCTAACCGTAATTTGTATGTGATTGAAAAAGGGGTCTATAAAAGATCCATAGATTGTAACACAGCTTGGGACAGGATGAGTGGCAGACTGGACCCCAGTATTGATGAGCATCACCTTTTTCTGTTTGTTGCTCTGTGATCTTAGATGCCTCATCTTTGATTAGTAAATCAAACTGAGCCTGACCACTTGATAGAACCCATTCTTTACAGTTCCAAGGGGGGGGGGGGGAGGGGAGGAGGAGACTCAAAGGGCAGTCTGGTATTGGTGAGTCTGTACGGCATATTGGATTTCAGTGGAGCTATGCTGATATACCAGCTGAGGATCTAGCCTATCATATTGAGATTTCATTCACAGAACTGCTTCACCTTAAAGCAGTTCCATATATGAAGGAAAATACCTCCTCCCCCATATTCTCTCCAGCAAATATCCGAATTATCCATGTAAACTTTCTGAAGGGGAGAAGTGAAGAAAACTTTAAAATGATTTTCCTTTGTATTTACACATATAGAAGAGGAGGTAACTTTCCACCAAATCAAAGGTCACTGTTCAGAGAGATTTCCTTGCCCCAGCAGTCCTCCCATCTTCTCATCTTCATTTAGTATGTTCTATGTTGAGATTAGTTGGCAAAGGTCAGAAATTGGGATATTGGGACATCCCACTTTCAGTTGCTGTGAGAGATCTCTGGTCTCCACGCTGACTTCAGCAGGAGTGGGGAGTGCCCAGTGCCTTGCAGGATTGTTAACTGAAGGTAGGCAAATATTGAACCATGTGTTAAGTTGAGTTTTCCCTATGGCATTGGTATCCAGAACATTTTTGCCTTTCAACAATAGCCCCATCACATTAAATCCAGCACCTCTGCTCAACTTGAAAACAAACTCGATATTCCTTTTAGGGTATGTCTATACTACCCGCCGGCTTGACGGGCAGCGATCAATCCAGCAGGGGTTGATTTAGACGCAATAAATCGACCGCCGAGCACTCTCCGGTCAACTCTTGTACTCCACCGGAGCGAAAGGCATGGGTGGAGTCAACGGGGGAGCATCAGCAGTTGATTCACCGCAGTGAAGACACCACGGTGAGTAGATCTAAGTACGTCGACTTCAGCTACATTATTCACGTAGCTGAAGTTGCATAACTTAGATTGATCCCCACCGTATAGACCAGGCCGGACAGGGCTAGCTCTAACTCTTATTCTATCCCAAATAGAAAATATTAACCTGACTCATGGGTGAGTGAAAACCCTCTGTTTGGAGTATAAGATAAGTGGCTCCAAAAGAGCATCAAACTCCACTTGCTCAAGCCTGACCCAATGTTTCTCTGGATCCCCTTGGTACTATGCCATTACGGAACTGTGCTATCCAGCAGTACATGATTGGATTAGGCAAAGATAATCCCTGCTCCACCATGGATCTATAGAGGTGGGTTTGTTTTTTAAAACTCACTTGTGGAAACTAGTTCCCTCATATGAATTCTATTACCGAGGCTTGAAACTCCTCTCAGTCCTTAAAAGGCACCTCTTCTATCAGGCAGTTTTGAAAGAAAAAACAATTTTAGGCAAATGGTTCATTCTGACTGTCTAACCAGGTTATAAAATACTCATTCCAATTTACATGGACTTTTTTTAGATGCTTTGGAAAAGGAATGTGATTTTCCTCAAATAATTTTCTGATAAGAAATAATTTGTATGCCTAGATATTAGTTTTAAATTTGTTGTACAAAGTAAAAGCCAAAAGACGTTGCTTCTGACGGAAATAAATTATTAGCATTATTTTTATTCAGCATGTTCTCATATTTAGCTAGATTTAGCTAGATTAGCTAGATTTTAGTATTTCATTCCATATTTTCCTCTTTGTGTTTCTTCTTTTACTAGCACATTTAAACAAAAACAATTAGCTGGTTTGTTAAACATATGTCACTAAGGGCAGAAGTTTAGAAACACTTTTTTTTTTTGTTCAATTAATCTTTCTGCAATCCTGTGATTCAGTGTAGAAAACAGAGTTATACTACAGCCTAGCAATGGCACCTACCAGGAAAAGGTTCCATTGTTTTCCTATGAGGATAGGTGAGCAGCCTTGAACCTGTAACTTACAATATTTACCTCAAGATCTGTTCAAGTAATTAGGAAACAAGCTGTAAACTTACAACAAATGACAGAGTTTAACTCAAGGCATTCCACATACTACTCTAACCATTCTAACTATTTCACTCCATGCATCTGAAGAAATGGGTTTTTTACCCAAGAAAGCGTATGCCCAAATAAATCTGTTAGATTTTAAGGTACCACCGGACTCCTTGTTGTTTTTATTCTAACTCTATGATCAGTGCCTGATTAAATTACTGATCATCTTCACTTTAACAATTCTAAGTTTCTGTGGTGTACTCAGAAAAGTGAAAAACACAAAATACCAGCTTTCCAGACAATAATAAATAACAAATATGGCTAAATGTGAAAGACCAAATCTGTGAGATATTTGGATGCAGCTTATCATCATTTTGTTCACGATTTCGTGTGTTAATATGAAAGACAGCAACACTTTCTACTCTTTCTTTCTGCCTTTTTAGTAACATCTGTGCATTCTCAGGTACAATAATGACTATTATTCATTCATTAGCATGCACTGTGTTTTGGTGGGATTTTTTTTAGTGCATTACTGTGAAAAAGACAAATCAACTAATATGTTAATAGATAGGATTTTGTTTTTTAAGATGATCATTTACTTTCAAACTACATTCAGTCATAATTGTGGTTTAGATTTCATTTTAAAAACCATAGGCTAACAAGCAGGTCAGACATAACACTGTATTTAGGCCAGGACAAAAATATATGTTTAAAATAAAGGCAAAGCATTTAGAGTATGTCTACACTGCAAAAAAACCCCTGTGACAGTGAGTCTCCAAGCCCAGGTCAACCGACTCTGGCTCCTGGGGCTTGTGCTGGCAGGCTAAAAATAGCACTGCAGACGCTCGGGTTGAAGCCTGGGCTCTGAGCTCCTTCCCCTTTGTTGCGTCTGAGAGTCCAGGCTCCAGCTCAATCATCTACACAGCTATTTTTAACCTCACAGCGAGAGCGTGAGTCACTTGACCTGAGCTCTGAGACTTGTTGCCACGGGGTTTTTTTGGTGTGTAGACACATACCTTTGCACATAAGCCATGTACATTGGTCAAACTGGACAGTCTCTGTGTAAAAGAATAAATGGACACAAATCAGATGTCAAGAATTATAACATTCATAAACCAAAAAGAAAAGGAGTACTTGTGGCACCTTAGAGACTAACCAATTTATTTGAGCATAAGCTTTCGCGAGCTACAGCTCAGCTCACGAAAGCTTATGCTCAAATAAATTGGTTAGTCTCTAAGGTGCCACAAGTACTCCTTTTCTTTTTGCAGATACAGACAGTGGGTATGTCTACACTACGGAATAAGGTCGAATTTATAGAAGTCGGTTTTTTAGAAATCGGTTTTATATATTCGAGTGTGTGTGTCCCCACAGAAAATGCTCTAAGTGCATTAAGTGCATTAACTCGGTGGAGCGCTTTCACAGTACCGAGGCTAGAGTCGACTTCTGGAGTGTTGCACTGTGGGTAGCTATCCCACAGTTCCCGCAGTCTCCGCTGCCCATTGGAATTCTGGGTTGAGATCCCAATGCCTGATGGGGCTAAAACATTGTCGCGGGTGGTTCTGGGTACGTATCGTCAGGCCCCCGTTCCCTCCCTCCCTCCCTCCGTGAAAGAAAGGGCAGACAATCGTTTCGCGCCTCTTTTCCTGAGTTACCTGTGCAGACGCCATACCATGGCAAGCATGGAGCCCGCTCAGGTAACCGTCACCCTATGACTCCTGGGTGCTGGCAGACGCGGTACGGCATTGCTACACAGTAGCAGCAACCCCTTGCCTTGTGGCAGCAGACGGTACAGTACGACTGGTAGCCGTCATCGTCATGTCCGAGGTGCTCCTGGCCACGTCGGCTGGGAGCGCCTGGACAGACATGGGCGCAGGGACTAAATGACCAGGTCATTCTCTTTAGTCCTGCAGTCAGTCCTACTGAACCGTCTTATGGTGAGCAGGCAGGCGATACGGATTGCTAGCAGTCGTATTGTACCATCTTCTGCCAGGCAGGCAAGAGATGAGGATGGCTAGCAGTCGTACTGTACCATCTTCTGCCGAGCAGCCATAAGATGTGGATGGCATGCAGTCCTTCTGCACCGTCTGCTGCCAGCCAAAGATGTAAAAGATAGATGGAGTGGATCAGAACAAGAAATAGACCAGATTTGTTCTGTATTCATTTGCTTCCCCACCTGCCCCGTCTAGGGGACTCATTCCTCTAGGTCACACTGCAGTCACTCACAGGGAAGGTGCAGCGAGGTAAATCTAGCCATGTATCAATCAGAGGCCAGGCTAACCTTCCTGTTCCAATAAGAACGATAACTTAGGTGCACCATTTCCTATTGGAACCCTCCGTGAAGTCCTGCCTGAAATACTCCTTGATGTAAAGACACCCCCTTTGTTGATTTTAGCTCCCTGAAGCCAACCCTGTAAGCCGTGTCGTCAGTCACCCCTCCATCCGTCAGAGCAATGGCAGACAATCGTTCCGCGCCTTTTTTCTGTGCGGACGCCATACCAAGGCAAGCATGGAGGCCGCTCAGCTCACTTTGGCAATTAGGAGCACATTAAACACCACACGCATTATCCAGCAGTATATGCAGCACCGGAACCTGGCAAAGCGATACCGGGCGAGGAGGCGACATCAGCGCGGTCACGTGAGTGATCAGGACATGGACACAGATTTCTCTGAAAGCCTGGGCCCTGCCAATGCATGCATCATGGTACTAATGGGGCAGGTTCATGCTGTGGAACGCCGATTCTGGGCTCGGGAAACAAGCACAGACTGGTGGGACCGCATAGTGTTGCAGGTCTGGGACGATTCCCAGTGGCTGCGAAACTTTCGCATGCATAAGGGCACTTTCATGGAACTTTGTGACTTGCTTTCCCCTGCCCTGAGGCGCATGAATACCAAGATGAGAGCAGCCCTCACAGTTGAGAAGCGAGTGGCGATAGCCCTGTGGAAGCTTGCAACACCAGACAGCTACCGGTCAGTTGGGAATCAATTTGGAGTGGGCAAATCTACTGTGGGGGCTGCTGTGATGCAAGTAGCCCACGCAATCAAAGATCTGCTGATATCAAGGGTAGTGACCCTGGGAAATGTGCAGGTCATAGTGGATGGCTTTGCTGCAATGGGATTCCCTAACTGTGGTGGGGCCATAGACGGAACCTATATCCCTATCTTGGCACCGGAGCACCAAGCCGCCGAGTACATAAACTGCAAGGGGTACTTTTCGATAGTGCTGCAAGCTCTGGTGGATCACAAGGGACGTTTCACCAACATCAACGTGGGATGGCTGGGAAAGGTGCATGACGCTCGCATCTTCAGGAACTCTGGTCTGTTTCAAAAGCTGCAGGAAGGGACTTTATTCCCAGACCAGAAAATAACTGTTGGGGATGTTGAAATGCCTATATGTATCCTTGGGGACCCAGCCTACCCCTTAATGCCATGGCTCATGAAGCCGTACACAGGCAGCCTGGACAGTAGTCAGGAGCTGTTCAACTACAGGCTGAGCAAGTGCAGAATGGTGGTAGAATGTGCATTTGGACGTTTAAAGGCACGCTGGCGCAGTTTACTGACTCGCTTAGACCTCAGCGAAACCAATATGCCCACTGTTATTACTGCTTGCTGTGTGCTCCACAATATCTGTGAGAGTAAGGGGGAGACGTTTATGGCGGGGTGGGAGGTTGAGGCAAATCGCCTGGCTGCTGGTTACGCGCAGCCAGACACCAGGGCAGTTAGAAGAGCACAGGAGGGCACGGTATGCATCAGAGAAGCTTTGAAAACCAGTTTCATGACTGGCCAGGCTACGGTGTGAAAGTTCTGTTTGTTTCTCCTTGATGAAACCCCCCGCCCCTTGGTTCACTCTACTTCCCTGTAAGCTAACCACCCGCCCCTCCTCCCTTCAATCACCGCTTGCAGAGGCAATAAAGTCATTGTTGCTTCACATTCATGCATTCTTTATTCATTCATCACACAAATAGGGGGATGACTATCAAGGTAGCCCAGGAGGGGTGGTGGAGGAGGGAAGGAAAATGCCACACAGCACTTTAAGCACAGCACTTTAAAAGTTTACAACTTTAAAATTTATTGAATGACAGCCTTCTTTTTTCTGGGCAATCCTCTGTGGTGGAGTGGCTGGTTGGCCGGAGGCCCCCTCACCGCGTTCTTGGGCGTCTGGGTGTGGAGGCTATGGAACTTGGGGAGGAGGGCGGTTGGTTACAGAGGGGCTGCAGTGGCAGTCTGTGCTCCAGCTGCCTTTGCTGCAGCTCAACCGTACACTGGAGCATACTGGTTTGGTCCTGCAGCAGCCTCAGCATTGAATCCTGCCTCCTCTCATCATGCTGCCGCCACATTTGAGCTTCAGCCCTGTCTTCAGCCCGCCACTTACTCTCTTCAGCCCGCCACCTCTCCTCCCGGTCATTTTGTGCTTTCCTGCACTCTGACATTATTTGCCTCCACGCATTCGTCTGTGCTCTGTCAGTGTGGGAGGACAGCATGAGCTCGGAGAACATTTCATCGCGAGTGCGTTTTTTTTTCTTTCTAAGCTTCACTAGCCTCTGGGAAGGAGCAGATCCTGTGATCATTGAAACACATGCAGTTGGTGGAGAAAAAGAAAAGGGACAGCGGTATTTAAAAAGACACATTTTATAAAACAGTGGCTACACTCTTTCAGGGTAAACCTTGCTGTTAACATTACATACATAGCACATGTGCTTTCGTTACAAGGTCGTATTTTGCCTCCCCCCACCGCGTGACTACTCCCTCAACCTTCCCCCCTCCCTGTGGCTAACAGCAGGGAACATTTCTGTTTAGCCACAGGCAAACAGCCCAGCAGGAATGGGCTCCTCTGAGTGTCCCCTGAAGAAAAGCACTCTATTTCAACCAGGTGACCATGAATTATATCTCACTCTCCTGAGGATAACACAGAGAGATAAAGAACGGATGTTGTTTGAATGCCAGCAAACATACACTGCAATGCTTTGTTCTACAATGATTCCGGAGTACGTGTTACTGGCCTGGAGTGGTAAAGTGTCCTACCATGAAGGACGCAATAAGGCTGCCCTCCCCAGAAACCTTTTGCAAAGGCTTTAGGACTACATCTAGGAGAACCGCGAATGCCAGGGCAAAGTAATCCTTTCACATGCTTGCTTTTAAACCATGTATAGTATTTTAAAAGGTACACTCACCAGAGGTCCCTTCTCCGCCTGCTGGGTCCAGGAGGCAGCCTTGGGTGGGTTCGGGGGGTACTGGCTCCAGGTCCAGGGTGAGAAACAGTTCCTGGCTGTCGGGAAAACCGGTTTCTCCGCTTGCTTGCTGTGAGGTATCTACAACCTCATCATCATCATCATCTTCTTCGTCCCCAAAACCTGCTTCCGTATTGCCTCCATCTCCATTGAAGGAGTCAAAAAACACGGCTGGGGTAGTGGTGGCTGAACCCCCTAAAATGGCATGCAGCACATCATAGAAGCGGCATGTTTGGGGCTCTGACCCGGAGCGGCCGTTCGCCTCTCTGGTTTTCCGGTAGGCTTGCCTCAGCTCCTTCAGTTTCATGCGGCACTGCTTCGGGTCCCTGTTATGGCCTCTGTCCTTCATGCCCTGGGAGATTTTGACAAAGGTTTTGGCATTTCGAAAACTGGAACGGAGTTCTGATAGCACGGATTCCTCTCCCCAAACAGCGATCAGATCCCGTACCTCCCGTTCGGTCCATGCTGGAGCTCTTTTGCGATTCTGGGACTCCATCATGGTCACCTGTGCTGATGAGCTCTGCATGGTCACCTGCAGCTTGCCACGCTGGCCAAACAGGAAATGAGATTCAAAAGTTCGTGGTTCTTTTCCTGTCTACCTGGCCAGTGCATCTGAGTTGAGAGTGCTGTCCAGAGCGGTCATAATGGAGCACTCTGGGATAGCTCCCGGAGGCCAATACCATCGAATTGTGTCCACAGTACCCCAAATTCGAGCCGGCAACGTCGATTTAAGCGCTAATCCACTTGTCAGGGGTGGAGTAAGGAAATTGATTTTAAGAGCCCTTTAAGTCGAAATAAAGGGCTTCATTGTGTGGACGGGTGCAGGTTTACATCGATTTAACGCTGCTAAATTCAACCTAAAGTCCTAGTGTAGACCAGGGCTAACACGGCTGTTAGATTCATAGATTCATAGATATTTAGGTCAGAAGGGACCATTATGATCATCTAGTCTGACCTCCTGCACAACGCAGGCCACAGAATTTCACCCACCACTCCTACAAAAAAAAACCTCACACCTATATCTGTGCTATTGAAGTCCTCAAATTGTAGTTTAAAGACCTCAAGGAGCAGAGAATCCTCCAGCAAGTGACCCGTGCCCCATGCTACAGAGGAAGGCGAAAAACCTCCAGGGCCTCTTCCAATCTGCCCTGGAGGAAAATTCCTTCCCGACCCCAAATATGGCGATCAGCTAAACCCTGAGCATATGGGCAAGATTCATCAGCCAGATACTACAGAAAATTCTTTCCCAGGTAACTTGGATCTTACCCCATCTAAAACCCATCACAGGCCATTGGGCCTATTTACCATGAATATTTAATTACCAAAACCATGTTATCCCATCATACCATCTCCTCCATAAACTTATCGAGTTTAATCTTAAAGCAAGATAGATCTTTTGCCCCCACTACTTCCCTCGGAAGGCTATTCCAAAACTTCACTCCTCTGATGGTTAGAAACCTTCGTCTAATTTCTAATCTAAATTTCCTAGTGGCCAGTTTATATCCATTTGTTCTTGTGTCCACATTGGTACTGAGTTTAAATAATTCCTCTCCCTCTCTGGTATTTATCCCTCTGATATATTTATAGAGAGCAATCATATCTCCCCTCAGCCTTCTTTTAGTTAGGCTAAACAAGCCAAGCTCTCTGAGTCTCCTTTCATAAGACAAGTTTTCCATGGTTTACTCTGAAACCATTCATAAACCAGTCAGAGAACACTTCAGTCTCCCTGGTCACTCGATTACAGACCTAAAGGTCGCAATATTACAACAAAAAAACTTCAAAAACAGACTCCAACCAGAGACTGCTGAATTGGAATTACTTTCCAAACTGGATACAATGAATTTAGGCTTGAATAGAGACTGCGAGTGGATGGGTCATTACACAAAGTAAAACTATTTCCCCATGTTTATTCCCCCCCCCCCACCACTGCTCCTCAGAACTTCCTGTTAACTGCTGGCAATGGCCCACCTTGATTATCACTACAAAAGGTTTTCTTTCCCCCCCGCCCCCGCTGGTAATAGCTCATCTTAAGTGATCACTCTCCTTACAATGTGTATGATAACACCCATTTTTTCATGTTCTCTGTGTATATAAATCGCCTCACTGTATTTTCCACTGAATGCATCCGATGAAGTGAGCTGCAGCTCACGAAAGCTCATGCTCAAATAAATTGGTTAGTCTCTAAGGTGCCACAAGTACTCCTGTTCTTTTTGCGAATACAGACTAACACGGCTGCTACTCTGAAACCAGTGGTGCAAGTAAAATCCATTTCTTACCAGTATGGGCAGGGGCACCAGCTAAGGGGGGGCAAGTGACCTCCCCACGTGCCCCTCCATGTGACTCCTCACCGCCCCACCCCCAGCACGGGGCCCCCCACCCACCCACCCACCCATTTACCTGGGGGTCGGCGGGGGGGGCTCTGTCGTCTTCCTGCTGCGCCGAGACTTCCGGGCAGGGCTGTCCCGGGAACGCAGCGGGGAAAGGAGCAGAACCGACCTGCTCTTCCACGGAGCTGCATCTCCACCCTCCCTCCGTGCACCACAGCAGCAGCCCCGCCGGAGCACAGGGCTGGGGGCGGTCCCGCCGCCGGAGAAGCTGCCGGCGTCCTGTGCCTTTCCCCGGTGCTGCCCCTCCCGGGAGGGCGGGGGAGCAGAATTCCCAGTCCCCCCCCCAGCCCTCTCCGTCAGCGGGGCTCCGTGGAAGGGCACTCGTGGGCTGGAGGGGGGACCGGTTACCGCGGGGGTGGAGGGACCCTCTGGGCTCTGGCAGGGGAGGGGGCTAGCCTCCCCGCGCTGGGAGGTCGCTTGCCGCCCCTGGTTCTGGCAGTGTAAAGAGATCTTAAAGTGGACGGAAATTTCATTTGGTAATTAGTGTAAAGAAGAACCAGACCACAGGTTTTTGTTGCCTCTAACAGAGGTGTGGCTTCCTGAAACAGATATAGAGTAAAATGTTCTAGGAATGCAGGAAGACAAGAAATAACTAACCCTTGGGGATTGTCTTTAGTAATGTGGGGACACGAAGGAAAGTTAAGGTGAATCAATGTGCTTAAGTTAAAGTGTCTTAAACCCCCAGGTGGATGACCTCATTCAAGATCAAGTGGCCTTAGTTCTCTGTAACTTAACCCTCCTTGCTACCTTTTCCTAGAGATCTCCCTTATGTAGGGTTAAAGTGACAACAGCCTGAACTTAGCAGTTGTCTATTCGCAGCCATCACTGAAAGCATTCATGAGTGAAAAAGTCCTGCCCCTTGGGCTTCTGCAGAGGTACTGTAATGATTGGCAGAGCCTAGCTGTCCAAAAGATGATTGCCAAATAACAGTGTTGAGACAGGTTTGCTTCCACTTAATCAAACTTCAGCCAGTCCATAGGCATTCTAGTACTGAACCAACAGCTAACCTATCAATCTGTGGCAGGGGAAAAAGAGGCTAGAGTTGCAGGAAGGGAAGGCAAGGCAAGCTGAGGGGAGGTAGATGGTCACATTGGTTTTTGGCAGTTTTCTCTTGATGAGATCCTTTGTGGAGAAAGGGGAGGTAGGAGTAGGGGAGGGTTTGAGCAGTAAGTGCAAAATGTGACACTCCAGTGCACATGCTTCTCCTGTGGGGAGAGGATGAGAGAACAAATATTTGTCTGTCAGGTTGCTTAATACGTGACTGGAGAGTGCTCAGATATTATGGTGATGGGCATGGTATAAGAACCTGAACAGAATAGATTATACTCTGAATTGAGTGGAAAGGAATGGACTTGGGATCCCAGTAATTGTTCAAATGAGAAGAGGTGGGACACCTAGGGCTGGTGTAAAATAAAATAAAATAATAATATAAAATAATATAATAATAAAATAAAATAAATAAATTGCAAAATTAATTTGAGACTAGAAGAGAAGAACATCTGCAAAAGAAAATTAATGCTAAGAGCTGATAAATTGGGTTGTTATTTACTATACACTGGTGTAGAGTCATGGAGGCAAATTAAACTTAAAGGAGAAATGAGATTTTGTTATTTTATATCAGTGGTCATCCAGAGCCTTGTGGGCATAAGCCATAAGGGAACAACATATGCTTCTTAGAAGGAGTAATGTGTGCAACAGAGCCAGGAGAGGCTCCATCTCTGGGAAACTGTGGAAGGACAGAAACAATGTTATGAGAAAACACAGTATTGAAATTCTTTATTCCTTCTAATCAAGTACCAAGGAAACCTGTAGTGCTATTAGATCAGTTGGGTATTCAGAGCAAAAACCAAACCCACTTCTGGGATCCATGCTGGTGGATCCCAATGGAGGAGTTAGTCCCTCATCTGCATCACCATTCATAGGGCATAACTCAGGGAATGGGACTTGTTGAATTTGTGTTTTCTTTGACGCTGGCTCTCTCTGCATCTTCAGAGCAAAACAAATATTAAGGGTCTTTGTAAAAGAGAGATTAATGTTTTGTTGTTTTTTAAAAAGATTCTCAGCAGCAGATTGGTGTGTGTGTGTTTAGAATCCAGAAGACATTCCCACTATAAGTTTTAGAGCCTGTGTAGTTTTAGGTCAAAATTACTTGAGAGGGTCCCTATATTCCTTGCTTTGGTTGGTGAAGTGGGAAAACAGTGTGAGATGGTTAAGTAACCTATTCCAGTTTCAAGCCCCCAACTAACCTGTGCCATAGATGTAGGCTGATTTTGCAAAGCTGCTTGGGCCTGTAGCTGCTGTGGGAGAAGCTCACATGATGGCTGAGAAGGCAAAGACGCCTAGGTTTAAAAAAAATAAAACAAACTTTATTCATATGCATGGCTACTTTAAATCTCAGGTCTTCTCCTAATGTGATTGCCTTTGCATAGCTTTTTCTTTATTTGTTGAGTTGAACCTCTGGCATATTTTACATGTGACATTTTTATCTAACTCCTCCTTGTAAATTCCATTTATTTTTATGCCCATTTGTAAACCTACCTGAATAGTGACAGGTTGACTGAGTCTTTGCATGGATGAATCCTGCTGTATGCTGGGTGCTCTTTGCAAGGAGGGAACATTAGATTCTGTGATCAGCTTTGTTGGTGTGGCTGTAAGAGATTTTTTTTTCATATTTAAGAATAATCACCATATAAAATTAGAATTATGAGATATGGTTAGTAATAATATAGGCATGGGCGGCGGGTGGAGCCCCCTTCAGGGAGGCTAGCCCCAGCTCTGCCCCTTCTGCCCAAGGCTCTTGGAGCCCTGAGCATCCGCCCACCCCTTGGCCAGAGGAGCCCCAGGCCGGCCGGAGGCCCAAAGCACCTCAGCCGGAGTCCAGGAGATTACTGATGAAGCTGAATATCACATACTGCCTCCTCAGGTGCCATGGAACCTGCAACTTTCCCCCAAAACCCCGCAACCAGGGGTCCAGCGGCAGAGCCTCCCCTGACCTATTATACCCGCCACCCATGAATATAGGGTCTGATCAAACTCCAGCTGGCGTCAAGGGGAACCAATGACTCCAATGACAGTTAACAGCTGATAATGAGGATCCACACAAATCTTAATGTATATACTGGACCAGACTCAGCCTATGCTCCATCCAGGACAGCAAAGGGTCCAATAAGGTGTCCCAAAAGGGCAGACGTGGGTTCCTCTTTCATAGGTGAATCCCTGGCTGGAGTAGAATTCGCATCGCTGGTTCTATAGCACTTTGTTCCAGCCCACATGCAGGAGGTTGTTTACCAGGTGTGTCAGGGGCATGGCTAAAGGGCCTTCAGCTCCAGTGATCCTGGGCCAGCAGAACATCACTGCTGTTACTGCTGACCTAAGTCAGAGTGGCTTGATGCTGCTCTAACTCAGGAGTTACCAAACTTTTTCCCGAGGCCCACCTGTGTAGCTGCAATAGGCACTGCGGCCCACTGTTAACATGCATCTGTCAGGGAGAGGAGCACCATGGGAAGGAGGCACAGGGCCGATACTCCAGGGGGCCTGACAGCCACGGATCATGGGGTGCAGTGGCTCGGAGCAGGAATGGCCACGAACCATTCATCCTCCTCCAGCTGCCCTGGGAGCTGCTGCCTCTCAGGGACAGCCCCCCTCACCCTGTGCTCATCACCTGGTGGCTCTGTTTTGCTCTCTGTCACCCGTCGAAGGTGCTGGGCTCCTCCAGCCCTGGGTGTGGGCCATCACGGGTGTCCAGTCCACCAACGTACACAGTTTGGGGGGCACCCGGGATTGTATCATGGCCCACAGTTTGGGAACCCCTGCTCTAAATGATACCCTCAAATCTGAAGAGCACAAATCTAACATTTAAAGGCACCTTTGTGCCACCCCTTGGGTTCTGCCTCAGGAGTTTATGGGATACGTAAGTGAGTACAGGTATGGGTCTGAATGCATGTATGGGAGTCTAACTTACACCACTTCATAGATTTTAAGGTCAGGAGGGAACATTATGATCCTCTAGTTTGACCTCCTGCATAACACAGTGATTGAATTTCATCTAATAATTCCTGCATCAAGCCCATAACTTCTGCTGGAGCTAGAGCATCTCTTTTAGAAAGTTAGCCAATCTAGATTTAAAGATGGCAAGTGATGGTGAATACACCACATGCCTCAGTCAGTTGTTTCAATGGTTGGTTACCTTAACAAAAATCTGTACTTTATTTCTAGTCTATATTTATTTAGCTTTAACTTCCTGTTGTTAGAGCTCATTATACCTTTATCCTATAGGTACTCATACCCCATGATCAATTCACTTCTTAGTTTCTCTTTGACAAGCTAAACAGATTGAGCTTTTAAAGTCTCTCACTGTAAGGGATGTTTTCCAGACCTTCAGTCGTTCTTGTAGCTCTTTTTTGAACCTCTTCCAACTTTTCAACATTCTTTTTTGAAGTGCAGACACCACACCTGGACACAGTAATGGGGTAATGGTCTCACCAATGCCTTATGCAGAGGTAATACCACCTCCCTACTCCTACTCAGAATTCCATTTGTACTTCCAAAAATTATATTAATGCTCTCACCCACAGCATTGCACTGGGAGTTTGTATTCAGTTGGAGAGCCATTATGACCCTTAAATCCTTTCAGAATCACGGCATCGAGAATGCTGTCCCCAGCCCTGTCAGTGTGACCTGCATTCTTTGTTCCTACGTGTATCACTATGCATTTGGCTGTACCAGTGGTTCTGAACCTGTGGCCCGTGGGCTGCTTGTGGCCCAATCAGCACACAGCTGTGGCCCATGTGACATCAACAGGGCTATATAGGTTGTACTGGATGCGTCCCACATAACACATTGTAGGTCGCATGTGCCTACAGGTTGAGAACCACTGGGCTTTACTAAAACCTTATGCATGACTTCTGAATTTAGCCTTGAGTTTCAGAACTTTCCAGCTGATGACCTTACTAACTTCCAGGACAACACAGTATAATATTATAGCTTGGAACTGTGCCTAGCAACTGTAAATTTCATCTTCATAGAACTCAACAGCAACAGGCTTCATAACTAGCCCCCTTTATTCCGAAGACATGGATGATTACATCAGCCCATTTTACCACCTTCAATTAACTACTTACCTGTCCATGGGCGATGGAATTAATGGACACGTCATCAGCACCTTCAGCATCTCACCAGTAATTATTATACCACCAGGAATGATACACTCACTTTTATGGGGGTAATTTAGCTAATTTTAAAACAAAGTATTGATACAGTAGCTCCATAACATCACTTACATGCAGGGTCAGACATGGGTGTGTTGGAAGATTTGTGTGAGCTTCTAGATGATACAGAGGGTGTCCGACTAGTGTTGAGAACTGAGACACCTATTTCAAGTGCATTAAAGTGCTGTTCGGTATTCAAGCCTAAGCCACTGTCCTAAAATTAAAAAAAACCATCATATTACATCTGACAGGGTATGGTGTTCTGTCATGTATCTAATAGTACTCGTAGGGTCAGATCTTCAGCTGGTATAAACTGACTTCCATGGAGCTATTACAATCTACAGCAGCAGAGAACCTGGGCCAGAATGTCTATGACACCTACTTCTGCTATACCTTCCAGTTGCATATGAATGAGCTTTTACTGTTGTGGAAAGACCATGCAGGATATTGCCCTATTCATTTTCGGTCCAGTCCTTTGAGTTGCAGAATCTCTTTCTTCCTTCAGTGGTGAGTGACAATACCCAGAACCATTCAGCAATGCACAAAATTGGACCCTTTGTTCTTCAGATAACACGTTTTGGACAGGTTCAGACTTATGCATGTCAATGTGTAGTTAAGGATGAGTTGGCAATTTCATTTAAACCCTGTTTTTCAGGTTGTAATAAATGTGACCTTTTGATCCACTCGAGGTAGGAATTTGGCAGACAAGTCAACACAGGAGTGAATTTTTCCTCCTAAAACTTGCTTATATTGGTATCACCATGTGATATATTACATGAAAGACTCAGGTATTATCATGACAGGGTACTGCTTATAAATAACTTTTGTACACTCTGCTTTAATATGCAGGATGCAGTATTCTTGTGCATGAAAAACAATCTCAAGATGATTGTTCCAGAAGGAATCTCACTCTTAGAAATGGCCCCTCTAGGTCAAATCATAGCATGTTGGCAAGGAAGCATGGTAAAGCTCACAAATGCTACTGCCCAGGCTTTGTGTTTCACCACTCTCTCTGATCTCTAAGTTTGTCCTTTTATGCGCATCTCCAGTTCACTTAAATAATTGTTCAAGAGCTCATCGAACCCTGGAGTATAAAATTCAGGGAATATGTCTAGATCAGCATTGCTTCTAGATCTTTGGAAATGTTAACACAAGAATAGGTCACAATTACTGCATGTTTATGAAAAACATATCTGGTTATACCTTTAGTGCTGAAGAAACAACTTCTGAGGGTGCAGTTTCCAAGGCCAGTTCTTGTCTCCTTTCCACTCGAACATCGGCATAACTAATTGAAAAATGTAATTCTACATGAGTAACATTTCATTATTTTATTTTATAAAATGCATTTTAAACAAACGGAGCAACATTACATGATACTGTAAACCATTACATGATAAATGAAATCAAGTCACATTTAATGCATATGATTTGAAGGACTGTGTTTTTATTTTCAATTTCTGCTCAACTTCTATATAACCATTCACAAACAAAACATTTGTTAAAAAAGCGTTAAGGCTGAAAGTGTGTTTTGTTGGAGTCCAACCCAAAACAATGTTACAATTTCTTTACAAAAGTTCCACACTTTAAAAAAACCCAAATATTAGAATGTCAGGAAATGAAAGTTAAGTGATCAGCCTGTTCCCCCACTGCCATATAAACCTTCATCACTCACTTCCATCCCACCCCACTCTTAAGCAGGCTGCCTATGGGCTGCTCTACGGCCCTACATCCCCATTGCACTAAGTGCTACAACCACTCCCAGCACACCCCTTATGCTGGATCCTATCGGGCCACTTACAGCAGCCCTATGCTTCTCCTACCTAGCCTACTGTGACCTGGAGTGGGGGGGTGGGGCTGGAACAGGGGACAGAATCAGGACCTCAGTGGCTTGCTATTGTCTAAGTCCCCAAAACATCAGAATTTTATTTACTCTGAAATATGCTCAAAGCTTTTTAATTTTCTTGTTCTTTATGTTAACACTGTGTAGGAAGCTGAGAGTTATGCCTCCTCCTTATTTTCAAAAGCAACACTTGAAATACCATCATCTATGCTGCATTTACATCCATAAGCTGTATTGTACTATTGTACTGTCTTGTACTATTTTATACAGTTGAATGTCCTGATTCTCTGATTCCAGCTGAGAAGAAGGGATGGGGATAAAAGGTAGCTTTAAGCCAAATTTGCAATTCCCCTATCTGTGAGCTGGTCAACTGCTTTAACCTACTCCTAGTCATCTTGGCCCCCAGGGGCCACTCCACCAGCCAAGAACAGCTGGAATGTATCAATACTCTGGCCTCACTCTTTTCTTCAGCCTTGCCCCTTGTGTCAGAGGCTGTTAGAGAGGTGGCCTACTACCATTACATTTGCCATATACCATGCATGGCTGATCCCTATGTAACACCGACAGATCCCAGTTGTCAGTGGGCGGGATCGAACCTGGGGCCTCTGAATGTTAGTGCATGAGCCTCTACTGCATGAGCTAAAAACCATATCGCTGTTAGCTAAAGCTGTAGAGCAAATTCATTAATCTCTCTCTTTCTTTCTCTCTCTCTCTAAGGTTACATCACTCTACAGCACTAAATTATTTCGAAATTATTCTATTCGAATTTTCAGAAGTGATTTTATACTTTCGGTCTTGTGTATCCCCACTAAAGTGCGTGAATTCGGTGGAGTGCATCCACAGTACCGAGGCTAGCATCAAATGTCGGAGCGGTGCACTGTGGGTACCTATCCCACAGTTCCCATAGTCCCCACTGCCCATTGGAATTCTGGGTTAAGCTCCCAGTGCATGATGGGGCAAAAGCATTCTCACGAGTGTTTCTGGGTATGTGTCGTCAGTCACTCCTCCCTCCGTGAAAGCTATGGCAGACAATCATTTCGCGCCTTTTTGGCGTGCAGACGCCATACTGCTTTCAGCAGACGGTGCAGTACGGTGCACCGCTTCTCTCCTGGTACTATGAATCCATCTCGCATTTCTTCTCATCTTTCTATGTAATTTCTATAAGTATCTACTCTTTCTCTTCCTCATCGACTGCTTCCACTGCCAACTATGCTCGGCCATAGTGAACTGAGCAACACAGCTTCCGCTACCAACTCTGCTCTCCCGCTCTTGCCACGCTATTGAGCTTCTCCGTGTTGTCTGTCCTGGGCTCTCGCCTCCGTGAAAGCTACAGAAGACAACCATTTCTGGGCTTTTTTTGGCTATTGTGAACCAAACAGCACCTATTCCGCTGCCACTCTGCTCTCCTACGTTTCGCGCCCTTTTCCCAGGATTACCCATGCAGGCGCCATAGCGTGGCAAGCATGGAGCCCACTCAGATCTCCGCTGCAGTTTTGACCATTGTAAATACCTCGTGCATTATCCAGCAGTATGTGCAGTACCTGCAAAACCGGGTGAGTAAGCGACAACAGCGCGATTATGATAGTGATGAGGACATGGACACAGACATTCCTAGAAGCACGGCATGTGGCAATTGGGAGATCATGGCGGCGTTGGGCCAGGTTCATGCCATGGAACGCTGATTCTGGGCCCAGGAAACGAGCACAGACTGGGGGGACTGCCTAGTGTTGCAGGTATGGGATGATTTCCAGTGGCTGCGAAACTTTCATATGCGTAGGACCACTTTCATGGAACTTTGTGACTTGCTTTCCTGTGCCCTGAAGTGCAAAGACACCAAAATGAGAGCAGCCCTCACAGTTGAGAAGCGAGTGGCCATAGCCCTGTGGAAGCTTGCAACGCCAGACAGCTACCGGTCAGTCAGGAATCAATTTGGAGTGGGCAAATCTATTGTGGGGGCTGCTGTGCTGCAAGTAGCCAATGCAATCATTAACCAGCTGCTATCAAGGGTAGTGACTTTGGGAAATGTGCAGACCATTGTGGATGGCTTTAATGCGCTGGGGTTCTCTAACTGCGGAGGGGTGATAGACAAAACGCATATCCATATCTTGGCCCCGGAACACCAGGGCGTCCACTGCGTAAACCGCAAGGGGTACTTTTCCATGGTGCTGCAAGCACTGGTGGATCACAAGGGATATTTCACCGACATCAGTGTGGGATGGCTGGGAAAGGTGCATGACGCTCACATCTTCAGGACCTCTGGTCTGTTTGTACAGGAACGGACTTACTTCCCAGTCCAGAAAATTACTGTTGGGGATGTTGAAATGCCTATAGTTATCCTCGGGGACCCAGCCTACCCCTTAATGCCATGGCTCATGAAGCCGTACACAGGCACCCTGGACAGTAGTAAGGAGCAGTTCAACTATAGGCTGAGCAAGTGCAGAACGGTGGTAGAATGTGTTCTTGGATGTCTGAAAGCACACTGGCGCAGTTTACTGACTCGGTTAGATCTCAGCACAACTAATATTCCACTTGTAATTGCTGCTTGTTGTGTGCTCCACAATATCTGTGAGAGTAAGGGGGAGACGTTTATGGCGGGGTGGGAGGTTGAGGCAACTCGCCTGGCGGCCAATTTTGCACAGCCAGAAAACAGGGCAATTAGAAGAGTGCAGCAGGGCGCACTGAGCATCAGAGAAGCTTTGAAAGCCAGTTTCATGACTGGCCAGGGTACGGTGTGACAGTTGTGTTTGTTTCTCTTGAAGTTACCAGCCCCCTATATATATGAAAGGAAATAAAGTCACAATTGTTTAAAAAACGTTCTTTATTATTTGTTGCACAACACATTGAGAGAAATCAGAAGGTAGCCCGGGGGAGGGGGGTGGAGGAGGACATAAAGACAAGTCCAGAAAACAAATCAAAATTTCGGATATTCCAGCTTTCTGCTGCTTGTGCAATCCTATGAGGTTGAGTGTGTGGGTCCCCGTAGCTTCTCTCCCCCTCCTCCCCCCCCCCGGTTCTTGGGCGTCTGGGTGAGGAGGCTATGGAACTTGGAGACGAGGGAGGGCAGTTATACAGGGGCTGCAGTGGCAGCCTGTGGTCTTGCTGCCTTTCCTGCATTAGAGCCACCATACAACAGAGCATGTCAGTTTGCTCCCCCATTAGCTTGACCATAGCATCCTGCCTGCTCTCATCGCGTGCGTCCCTCCTCTCTTCGTGTTCATTTAACACTTTACGGGACTCTGCAATTGTTTGCCTCCATGCATTCAGCTGGTCCCTATCAGTGCAGGAGGACTGCATGAGCTCGGCAAACATGTCGTCCCGAGTTTGTTTTTTCTGCCTTCTAATCTGGACCAGCCTCTGGGACGGAGCAGATAGGGGCCGCGTTGAAACATTTGCACCTGCGGGAGGAGGAAAGGGGAGGGTAGTATTTTAAAAGATACATTTTAGAGAACAAAGGGGACACTTTCTCAGTGAAACAAGCAATTCATAGTACACAGCACATGTTCTTTCTGTACAAGGTCGCATTTTGCCTCTAATACTGAAGTGCCTGCCACTTTGGTGTGAATAAGCCATCACAAGCAGCCGGGCAACAGAATTCAGCTTTCAGGCAGCTATGGTAAGCCCTAGGGGAACGCAGGTTCTGCTTCTGCCACATTCATTTCAATGCTTTCAAAGTGCCAGGCCCCCTTTCCCATAGCAAGCAATGCCTGGTGGGTTTGCCATATAAAAGGAGGGCCTGCAGGCTCTCTGGGATGATCGCTTCACACAACACACCCCCCCGCCCCCACACACACACACCGTGTGGCTCCGATGAGGCTCTGAGCAGGGATGAGCCCTTTAAACTAAACACGAACAGCCCAGCGTGGCTGGGTTTCCCCCCACCGCATGGCTCTGATCAGGCTCTCACTCACCAGAAGTGCCTTCCCCAGGGTCATGGTCCGGGAGCCTGCATTGGGAATGGGGGGAGGCTATTGGGTCCAGTGTTAAGAATAGTTCCTGGCTAGGGGAGAAAATGGATTCCCCACTTGCCGCATATTCACTGTCCTCCTCCTCCTCTTCATCCTCCAATAACTCATCCTCCTCGCTCCATGCAACTCCCCCCTTGCAGGTGTCCATGGACAGTGGTGGGGTAGTGGTGGCGTCACCCCTCATAACTGCATGCAGCTCACAGTAGAAACGGCATGTTTGGGGCTGTGACCCAGAGTGCCTGTTCGCCTCCCTGGCTTTTTGGTACGTTTGCTTGAGCTCCTTGGTTTTTGTACGACACTGCTCTGTGTCCCTGGAGTTGCCTCTTTCCATCATGGCTCTGAAGACTTTAGCGTACGTATTTGCGTTTCTTTTTTTGGAACGTAGTTGTGCCATAACAGATTCGTCTCCCCAACATGCGATGAGATCCGTACCTCCTGTTCAGACCATGCTGGAGCTCGTCTGCGAATCAGGGACTGCGTGGTCTCATGTGATGGTGGACTGTGCTGATGATGACCAAACAGGAAATGAAATTCAAAAGTTTCCGGGTCTTTTACTGCCTACCTGGCTAGTGCATCGGAGTTGAGAGTGTTGTCCAGAGCGGTCACAAGGGAGCATTCTGGGATAGCTCCCGGAGGCCAATAAACGTCCAATTGCGTCCACAGTACCTGTAACCTGGAACTGCGATCTCGATTTTAGCGCTACTCCACTTGCCGAGGTGCAGTACAGAAATTGGATTAAAGATCCCTTTAAATCGAAAAAACCGCTTTGGTCGTGTGGACGGAATCAGTTTTATTTCGAATTAACTCGGCTAATTCTGAAATAACTGCGTACTGTAGACAAGGCCTAAGTTGTCTCGGTGCCACTAGATGGGACAGAACAGCACACCCAGGAGGTGTATGGGTTACACCTACAAGAGGGAATTCTCCAGTGGTTAGATGTAATGTGATACTTCACGGCCCCTTTGTATCATAGGATTGGCACAAAGGGGGCCAAATGCAACCAATAAGCTGGCCCCTGATTTTAAGAGTCTGATGGCTGACAAATGAATTTTGTACTCATATGGTACATGGAGCATGAAGACAGACTTAACCTGATCATATTTGTTTAATGAAGCTTATTTTCTCTACAGAATTCAGACTTCGTTTTTGTTATGCGAAAGACTCTTAAGGAGACTTTATGAAATCATTAAAATGTCCATACGTTCTTGTGCTTTTAGGTCCATACACTCTGACTTGATTACAATGGTGACAAATATAACTAAGTCTTTTCCCTACCTTACTACGGTGTGTGTGCATACAATGAACTCTGGCTTGGAGTTCCACTGATGGTAGGTGATATAGTAATGGGTCTGCAGCCAGATCCACTGCTGTCCTTTGGTCAGAAACCGGTAACAACAAGACTTTCCCTTGCCAAACTGCATCACTGTTAGTAGAAAACGGAGACTGCATATAACAAATTTTAAAATGTGAAAAATAACTTTTAAAAAGTTTTGTAAGAAATCTCTCTGAGATTTATGGTAAAAGCACATATCATGTATGTCACCAGGCATCCCTTTCTGAAATTTTAAATATACAACAATATGCTTATAAATAGCACAGATATGATGAATGCTAACTATGGCCATGTATTAATAACTACAATTTATATGTAACTCTTTCTGTGTTCTAAGTGCTGGTCACAAATTAGCCAAATAAGCATCTGGCATTGATTTCTAAGACTATATAACTGTATGTGAAAGGTCTGAGTTTCATAGCAGGGAAATAGAGCATGTGAATGCCTTAGAAGATGGACTAAATCCTGTGCAGACTTACCCTATGCACATCCACTGGCTTATATGACATAGTTTAAATCAGTGCAAAATTTGGCCTTAAGTCTACACACTGAGATAACATGAGACATAGATGAAAATCATTTGAAATTGAATGGAATTCCCCAGCCAGTAAAGATTTCAGAGATGACCTGACTGAGGCCTGGCCTACACTACAGAGTTAGGTCGATGCAAGGCAGCTAGTTACGTCAACCTATCTCTGTAAGTGTCTACCCTAAAATGTAGCTCCCACAATGTAACTAGCCCACGACACCAACTTAATAACTCCACCTCCATGAGAGGCGTAGTGCTTAGGTCAATGTAGCTAGGTTGATGAAATGTCAGTGTAGACACTGCGTTCATTACATCGATTGTTGCTGGCTTTCAGAAGCCGTATCACAATGTCCCACACTGGCAGTTAAATCAGTGCAGGTGCTCCTGGTGAGGGCACACACGGCCGACGCAAGGAGCGTAGTATGGATACGCAAAAGCAATTTAATTACTGTGGTGACTGTATGTTGATGTAACTTAGGTCAACTTAATTTTGCAGTTTACACTTGCCCTGAATGTTTTAAACCTTCCTGGGCCAAATTCACCCCTGCTTTAGTTTTATTAACATCAAGGGTCTCCCACTTCAATGCATTTAGCCTTATATTTTAATGTCAATATCCCAAAACTAATTTTGACTGCAGGCGTTCACACCATAGCAGGGTAATAAGACTGAGAATTACCATCAATGCTATAAGCAATATTTGAATAAGATTGCTTGATTTTTATATTTCTTCACTTAGCAAATGGTGTTTTTTAAAAATCCTAATAGAGTACATTTAAATAATCCTTGATTTTAAATATATATTGAACAACACCAGGGATAACAATCTGCAGAAGGTTTACAAAGCTGTGACCTTCTCCAAGACTGTGTGAGTTTACTAGAATAACAGAACGTAGCTCAAATCCTGATTGCATCACTCATGCAATGAGTCCGCCTGACTGCTTGTCATTGGCACTACTTGTGTGAATAACAAAAGCAGGATTTGGCCTTCTAAGTGCTAAAGAACACTCAATCTGAAACAAGTCCACTAAAGTTAGTTCATAGGTTTATAGCAGTGTGCCAGAGGTAAGAACCTGGGCCACCAAGTTTACACCTATCTTAACGGAAGCTGCATTTTACTGAGAACAAGCATGCCAATTAATTCATGTGAGCTTACACTATGCAATACTTACAGTGTTCATGGCACCTTGCTAAGAGTTCTAGGTCATCAATGTGGTAATAATCATAGCCAGAAGTTCCCAGCACTTCAAAAGGCAAGTATCCTATAATAGGCGGTGCTCTGCATATGGGCACAGTACAAATTATTTAATCAAAACAATGAAACACACAGCAACTCTTTCTATGTTAAATAGGAAATTCAGAGTGTCAGTTGGGCCAAATTCTGCTCTCACTTACACATACGTAACTCCCACTGAAATAAATGGGCCAAATCCTGACTTCTCTGCTCTTTGGGCAGGGAGCTCAGCTGTAGTTCAGCTTCCCGACTGGGTTCCACACCTGCAGAGTGGCACGGGCATCCTGAGATGGGAGGTCCCACTGGAGAGCAACCATGATACTGCTCTATAGCAATTCCTTTCCCCTCAAGGCACTGCCTGGTGACTTCAGCCTCCATCCAACTGCCTTATATGGCAGTGGTGTCACCAAGGAATGGTGACAGGAGTAACATGGTCTCACCCTGATGTTCCTGTTGCGGGAAGGCAGAGTCTCCTTGATTGAGTTACACCCAGAGATAGCAAAAGAGCTGAGCAACATCTCTCCCCACCCAACACCAGAGCTAGCTAGCAGCTCTTGAACAAAGTTGCCAGCCAGCCAGAGAGGTCATAGACTTATAAGACAGAGATCTCCCTTGCAGGAAAAAGGTAACTGGGAACTGAGCGCCCCAGGAACGCCCAATATCCTCTCAAGAACTTGCTTCGAGGAGCATTCCCCCCTCGCCCCCCCGGCCCATTCTCAGGCCTTTCCCTGTTTCTCCCCTGGGGCAAGTGACTTCACTAGAACCACAACTGTTCTAGGCAACAGCAGCCTCTATGGCTCCTGCATAGCAAAGAGTACCACTGAGACTGGAGGAATAGACAGGGAGATAACTTGCATAAGCTTCTTTTCATTGTGGGCCTCTGCAGGGCCTGAACATGGAGTGTCTGAGCAGCCAATTCACACCTCTAACCTTGCCAGCCCGACTGCCCCAAGACTGGTCAAACCAGCACAGAGCTGCCCTCCATGATCCTCAGCAACTGGCCCAATTGGAGTTGCACACATGGCTGAATTTGGAAAGAAATATTTTCATGGCACATTTTTCTAAAATGCACAGGTTACACACAAAAAAAATCTATCCTCCTGACTTTTCTGGATTTATTACCTCTGATTTCTGGATTAGCCAATTAGCCGTATAATAATTAGAAATTGTTGTGGTTAGAGCTCATAGCCTACTGACATTTTAATACAGATAAGGATTGGCTAATCAAAATACTTTCAGGAAATTTTTTTTTTTAAACACACAGTATTTGTGTAAAAAAGATTGATGAAAAAATAAATGCAGACAAAATCATCCAGCTCCAGAATCAGTGAAATCAAACATCAGCTTGTGTAGCAATTTTAGTCATAATAGTGCTGATAACCAGGCTCTTCAAACTATTTTGATGTGAAGCATAATATTATTTGACAGAATCTGGCTAATGAAAATAGCAGTAAACAGGTACAAACAAAACCAAGTATGTTTTTCTGCTCACAAACCTGTGATCCAGAAATAAAAATTTCCATTCCAGACTATGTCTTGAAGTGAATTCCTCTAAAGGTTCTTCAACTATGCACATTTCCTGCATTGGGAAGAAGATCTTTGTTAACTTTATCTCTCGGCTTCATCTGCTTCTTGTTAAATAGGAAAACACAGCAGGTATGAGGAATATAATCAAATAGAAAGTACAGATGTCTACTGGTAATGTTGAATAGAAATCTAATGTTAATACAAACGGATACTAACATTATCGCATAGAGTAAGAAAAGAATACTCTACAATACATGCCAAGTTAATAATCATTATTATTTCTTACAGTATATAGGATGTTATGTTTTTAAAACACTCTACAGATCTCAAGAGCACAACTGCTGCACTGTAAGAGCCCACAGTAGAGGACAGTGCACAACCCAGGCAGGAACTCAGAAGGCATGTCTGCACTGCAATTAGAGACCTGCAGCTGGCCCATGCCAGCTGACTTGGGCTAAGGGGCTTAGCCTGAAGGGCTGTTTAATAGTAGTGTAGACATTCAGGCTCGGGCTGCAGCCCAAGCTCTGGAACTCTCCCACCTTGCATCCAAACATCTACACTGCAATTAAACAGCCCCATAGCCCGATCCCCATGAGACCGAGTCAGTTGGCATGGGCCAGCCACAGGTGCCTAACTGCAGTGCAGACACACCCTAAGAAGCATTGTGCTTTTAGCAGGTACTTTGGCTCCAGGAGCCCTTAGCTGCTGTTGCACCCTTGAATATGTGCTCTCTCCTCCTGCAGACGTTCAATACCACTGGCCCATGTGATGGCATGCGATTATGGCCCCACCTATGAAGGAACAGCACACCTCTGTGGCTCAATCCGAGGTACGCAGGTGGCCTCCTATATTACCACTGTATCTGAGCACTGTGCAATCCTTTAATACATTCATCCTCACAGCATCCCTGTGGGATAGGGAAGTACTATTATGCCCATTTTTCAGCTAAGGAGCTGAAGGAAAAGAGAGAGTATATGACTTGTGCAAGGTGACACGAGAAATCTGTGGCAGAACAGGGAACTGCATCTGGGTATCCTAAGTCCCACACCCACATGCTAACCACTGGACCATGCTACCTTGGGTGTCCTGAGTGCAAGGACTGAAACTCTCCCCAGCCTTTGTACGGGGGCATAAAGAGGTAGGTTCCTTTCACCTTGTTCTCATGTCCCACTCCTACATGCATTCATGCCAGAGTCAGGAACAACCTGGCCCTAATTCATTAAGCCTCTCAACCCCCATAGGAGCAAGTGATAATAATAATTAGTAAACATATTATGCTAGGTAGGATTGGGGCCTCTTTGTGAAAAAATAAAATCCACGACGCAGAGGGATGATGGCAATAATAATAATAATAATAATAATACTAGAGGGTTGCACACTTTGTTGCATCTCCAGGCAGACCTCACTGAATGCACTAGGGCCTCCTTGCATTCTTCCATTCAACCCCACAAGTTCCCTGTGTCCACCCTCCCATCTCCTTCCTTGCAATCCACACACCCCATGCCAGGGCGGGGGATGTCTCCCATGTCTGTGTGCTCCCATTCTCTGCCTTTGTGCCCACTCCCACTGATCAGATGTGGCATTTAAACGTTATCATGTTACAGACAAACAGAGAGAGAGAGTGCCAGGCATTGCTTTGCCAGGCATCGCTTTGCTCAGAAAATCAGAAAGGTAAGTATTTTAGAGTGGGAAATTGAGACACAGAGGTTAAATGACTTGTCCCTGGTCCTAGCAAGTAAATTAAGGAGCAAAGATTTGTATTCAGCAGTTCCTGGCTCCCAGAGCCGTGTCCAGGTCACTTACAACACACAGCCGCTTATTGTCATAGGCAGTTTATGTTAATGCAACATTAATGTTGAGTTTTAACTAAACAAAGGAAAGGAAATTCAGAGTACTATTAGTAGGAATACTACTATTGAGGTTTATGAGAAGTATTCTTGCTTTTCCAGAGGCGACGTACAATCAGGGCTGTGAATCTGTCAAGAATACCTTTAAAAATCCCTGTGCAGTATTGGAGTGAGGCTGAGCGACCAATGCTGTCAAAGGGGATTTGTCTCAATTAGATTTCTTAACCTCAGAGGATAGGACAGCCAACGCAGTGGCTTACATTTGCCAACTAAATTACAGCAGGGGCAGGTGCTGGGCTGAATGCACTGTCCCGCAAAACTGAATTCCCTAGTGTCATGATGGGAGAAGAGTGGGAAGGGTCATTTTAATGCACCTATCTAGCCAACTGAGGGCATGGTTTCAGCGTCTCTACTCACTCCATCCCAGTTGGGAAAATACAGCTAAGGAATGCTACACTAGGCATCCTAACACCCAAGTGATATCCCCTGATTGCATTTCCCAGTATAAAGAAACAGATATATCACCATTTCCAACACCATTTCCATCAACCCTGCAACAGATCAATAACCCTACTCGTTGTATACATATTGGGTTTTGATTCATGATTGTGAAGTCTCTGTATTCTGACCAACTCTGTTAGTAAAATTTGGAATTTTGCATGTACAGCGATTGAAAGAATATATAGTACCTCTAAGACTAATGTACTCCATTACATGCACTTACCTTTATAAACTGAGGTGTTGCCAGTCGAACAGTAGCAACAAAACAGACTTGTTTCCCTAGTGATGTTCTATAAGCCTGTGGAACAGCACCATCAAAGCAGTTACAAGTGGAATTAGGCACTGGGAAGGGAAAAAGCAAGATTAGCAGATTTGCCCTGACTGAATATTTTACAGATTTGAAAAGCACTAATAACAAATCTTACTCAGAAGAGTGTCTCAAAACCTTTTAAAGCTTATATGCATATATTTGAATCGAAATCAGTCATGTTAGGCAAGAAGACATGAGAGCTTAACTCAAAGTAAGAAGTATGTTTATAAAAGGTAAGGACAAACCTTCTAGTGGTATATACAACAGCTTTCTGGAAAGAAACCCTACACATCCAGTTGCTCCTTTTCACCATTCACAAAAACAATATATATTTCAGCGATCTTATTGCATTACTTGTAGGCAGCAGATGAAAGAAGTGTTGTTAGAGGTTGAAGGGTGTTATTCAAGTCACTGGTGGCAAAACATTTAAACCAATATCACTGAGGCTTTCATGGAGTTAGCAGGCATATTTCTTCAGATATTAAAATGTATAACCCCAATTGCAGCCCCCTCATCCATCCTAACCCTCTCTTTCATCCCTGCCCATCCTCCCCAATCCCTCCCTGCATCTGTGGGGATTCTTCAGCCCCCTCAATCCCCAACTCCTCCCCAGTCCACCCACACTCTCTCCCTCAGCCATAGGTCCCCCAGCATCCCGTTCAGTCCATTCCAAACTGCCCCCATCCCTGGGCCCTCTCCAGCCCACCTCCCACCCCCAGTTCACCCTAACCCTCCCCTTTAGCCATAGGCCCCCCCAACATCCCCTTCAATCCATTCCAGCCAGCCTCCCCAGCCCTGGGCCCTCCTCAGCTGCACCATCTACCATAACCCCCTTGTCCTTACCAAACCCCCACCCCCTCCCTGGATCTGTGGGGACCCTCAGCCCCCACTTCATCCTCAATCTCTCCCAAGTCTACCCACACTCTCTCCCTGAGCCCAAGGGCCCCAGCGTTCCCTTCAATCCATCCCAACCTGCCCCCCATCCCTGGGCCCTCTCCAGCCTCCCTGTCCACCCTAATCCTCTCCTTTATCCTTACCAATCCTCCCCAGTCCCTTCCTCCCAATAGCACTGAGGTTTGAAAATTATAATTATTTTAAGCAAAAGAAAAGCAGAATCTAGCAGGCTTTAGTATATAGTGCTAGTCTTCAAAGTTGGGCATCTTTTGAGAGTTCCTGCCCCATTCTCTCTTGGCACAGTAGACTAGGAAAGGGGCTGAAGAGGAAGGGTTTTAGCCACAATTTTTTATGATGGACTGATAACTGTGTCTTTCATGATTCCACAGGTCTCGTGTCATGTTCAGGGTCCACTGGTACCTGCATGCCCCTCAGGCCCTCATTTTCAGCAATGGTTTGCAAAGTTGTCATGTTGCCTCTAGCTAGCCTATGATCCCAATGTACGTTAGTGTCACAGAGGATGAACTCCTCCTCTTCAGAGCACTTGTAGTAAAGAAAATTACACCCCAACTTATGCTGCTTGGAGATCACAGTCCTGCTACCTCTGAAGTCAATGCACCAGACTTCAAGTGAGTACTGGAACAGTCCTGGGAGAACCTGCACGGTGAGGAGCTATTTCCTGACTCCTGCACTCTCCAGCTGACCACAGCCCTTGACAAAGAGAGTTCAACCTGCGTAGCAATTGCAGGTGGGGGGATGCTACCACAGAGCTTTCTCTCCTCTATCTGTGGCCCTGGACCCTATTTTCTCAAGTTTCTCACAATCTGGCTATAGCAAGGAGGCATGGCCTCCCTTGGAGATTGACAGGGAGGGATGGCCACACACACACGTGATGGGCAGAAGCAGAAAGGCCATGCTCGCCCTGCTAGAAGAAGTGGGGCAGAACAGAAATAGGAAGTACAAAAGGCAGGCCCTGCAGCTCCGCTGGGCTGGAGCCACTGAGGGAGATAGATGCTTCCAACCTGCTGCTAGAGCAGGAGCCTGCGGAAGACCTCTGCTGTCCCGAGGACTCACCAGAGCTGCCAGACATGCCTGATGCTGAGGAGCTGCTTGAACTGCCACTGGTGGTGTATCCTGGGGAGACAGAGGGTTATCCCAGGATCCAGGTACACCCTGAGGGGATAGTAGAAAGTAACCTAGGGACAACTTACTCTAGTCCAGCTGCGTTGCTGCCTGAATCCAGGTCACTGTGTTGTGGGTGGATTCCCTGTTGACCCAGTGGTGGAACAATCTGCCACTCCTAGGACCCTGGGCTAGTTCCTGGTGGAGTTGGGTGGGTCTGGGTCCCCCCATGCCCCTGCCACCTCACCCCTGGGACGGCAGCCTCCCCACCTTAGGCCAATGTTAGTCTATGGTCTGCCAGAGCTAGGACACTAGACCCTGTATTGCCCTGCCTTGCCTAAGGGCTGAAGCCTTAGACTTCTGATGCCTGGCCCTGCTGAAGGGCCTGGCTCCTGGACTATATACTACTCTGTCCTGCCTGAGGGCCCCTTATACTGTTTGGGTTCGTTGCCCTGCTTGAGGGCTTGAGCCTGATGACCGATAACTGCTAGGCCCAGGCCAGAGGGCCTGAGCTCTAGAGACATCTAATTTCTCCCCTTTTACAGATTACCATTCTAAATGTGTGATGGTGAGGAGATGTGGCCTTCCTCTGCGATTGACAGGGAGGGACGGCCATGCATTCCTACACTGGCTCCTTTCTGTACCACACAACAGAGGCAAACATGCCCTTTGATGAAGAAAGGCTGCCTTTCAGCCAATTTGTATATTAGTATATATGGGTAGTTCGCTAGCAGTTTTTATGTTGGGTATCTGCTGTACTGGCTTTTTATAATGGACTTCTCTTCACTGGCTTATGTATTAAGCCAATTTATTACACCTGCTTTTTGAACCCAATGCAAGCTATTGTCAAGTCACAATATCCCAATACATAGCTGATAACAAGAATAACAGTGAGAAACAGAAAAATAAGTAGCCTGTAGAGAATTTAGATGTGTGATTAATCAGTTCAGACCATTGTGGATCCATTTATGTACTGAGCCAAAAAGTACAAAGGAGAAGAAAAATTCCACATTTAAAAAAGTGGTACAGCTGTCAACATCTGTATAATTAAAAAAAAAAAATCTCTAGACATGAAACATCCTCTACCTGAGCCTTAAGGGCATAATTGACTGGATTTATTAACATAAAAATTAAGGGAAATATTCTCCTTACATAAGTAAGGCATGTATGTATTTGCTGGTCCTCTTAGGCCTTCCTAAGAATTTGTATTCCAATTCTGCTGCTGCATTTGTATGCATATATGAGGGCTTCTGTGGGACTTAATAAAAGAGGTGGAGGGAAATGGAAAAGGAGTATGAACTGCAGGAAAATAGGAGGAACCTGCATAAGCAGCAATTTGCATTGCTCTACATGGGCTTTATCATGCCACTGAGTATTTTGCAGCACTCTGTGAATCTCAGAAGGGAGTTCTGTTTAAAAATCAATGGCATGATACACACCCATATTAAGGGCACTGTAAAAAGTTACTTCCAGGCATACTTCTCAATACCATGAGCAGTCACATGTGAAGTCAACAGGACCATTCCTAGTAGTAACCCTTAATTCTAATAGTTAAATGTATGCAGGATGGATCCTAAGAGGCCAAAAGGGCCTAAGCAAAGTCTCCTAAACGCAGGTGTGATAAATTAAAAAACTGGTAAGTAAGCCTATTAACTTGTGGGAAGCACCTCCTCATTGGGGAACACACGACAGCAAACCTGTTGGGCTGAGGAATTTTCACTGGAGCATTTTAGGTTATTTGGTATGAACAAGCTTACATCAGAGAGACTTCTGTGCTTGCACAAAAAGGCAAAACACAGTCCTAAATTTTGCATTTACAAAATATAAGACTGCATTATATTCCCAAAAGGAAAATGTAATCCAGAAAGGATAAGAATTGCTACAGTAAACTTATCTGTCAAATTTGGGATTTTGCAATTGGAAGAGCAGAGCTGCTGTTGATGGAGTTTAAAAATCAGGAGCAGGAATAGAAGTTACTTTTTTTTTTTTAAATACAAGCCCTAAAATCCATGGATAAAAATATTTCTACCTTTGGGGACAGAGATCACTGCATGTGAAATGAATGGAATATATTTATGAAACAAAAAGGCTCCATTGTCTAGCTGCGAATGACACAGCATCCAACTGGTCTACCCACACTTTTTATTTTAATTTAGAATGTTTTCGACCATTTGTTTCTTATACAACTGTAACCCTCTAGTTTATGCTGTTTACATTTTGAGCGTGTGTGATTTATTGTTTATTGCTTATCTTAACACAGATGATAAACATAACAGAAACAGCAAAGAGAAGAAAGGAATCTAACCTGGAGTAGAGAGTCAATTATTGGGATTTTACAACAAGATAACGGCCAAACATCTTCATTATTAAGGGCAAAAAGTAATATAACAAAGACAATCTTTGACTGGTTAAAGACATTTGTAACCATGGTCATGTTGTTGTTCAGCCCCAGTTTGGGATTCCGTGTAAAGTAAAATCATAAACTAATCCACAGAGTTATCCCCTTTCAGAAAAAAATGAGAAATGGAAGAGAAAGAGGAAGAGCGTAGAGAGCGAGAAAATGATCAAGCAAATGCCTGAAAGGTTAATAAAAGAGGGCAGGAGAGGAATGATAGAAGGGGGGGAAGGGAACTGAAGAGGGGATGAGTTGGAAAGATGGGAGGGGACTAGGAAGCACTGTGCACAAAAACAGGGTTATCCATTGGGCAATTTAATTAAGTGATTATTCCAATACTTCCAAAAAAAATGAGGCTCATATCTATTTCTACTGCAAAATGTTATTTGTTCCATTGCTGGCAAGCTCACCAAGTGAGGGTACAATTCTTCAATAGTTTGGCACACTTGGAACTTTCATTGTTGTATAATTAGGCACGTCACTACAATCAGAGCTTTCCAACCAAAGTTTTTTTTAAGGATTTCCGTTTCCAGAACAGATTGGTTAGGCTGAGGATGGCATGGTCAGCCTGCAGTTCCATCTTGATAGAGAGAAAGAAATTGGCCCAAATAAATAATTTACCTCTGTCCAAAAAAGATGGATTGCAGGGCAACGTGTGGTGTAAACTAGTGCTGCTGCATTGCAGTGCCAGCATTTGTCACAGGTTGACTGCTCTGGGTCTGAAAAGTGTATATACAGTACAGTCCATCCTCCAAATCATTTTCTGATGGATTAATCTTAACTCCAAGGGAGCAGTGATGTATATTGGAACAAATCTGAGTCCATTGAATATTGGTAAGGGAGATTGAAAGTTCTTGTTCCTATTTCCTTCTAACATTGTCACTACTGATTGCTACTGTGCCTGATGGATAGGAATACACACTGGCCACTGACTTAGGTCGGCAGTATAACAGTTTCAGAAAGCCCCAAGACTAAGGGCATTGTTGTAAGGGCATCTGACCCAAATTGGAGTTGCAGAGCATGTCTAAGTTACAGGTATTGCCATTTCTTCTTTGGGCCCAGTTGGAATTTCTCCCTAAGGCGAGGAAAGGGCATAAAGGAATCATTTTCAATTATGTTGTTTCTGCTCACGATCCTTTTTTAAATCCAGTTAAGCCACAGAACAGGACTATGGGCAATTCAAATTTTTGAGTTACTCCAAATCGAAGTCTTTGAATGTACTAAGGGATGATACTTAAATTTAAAAGCAACCAGATACCAGGCTTTCCTAGCAGCGAAAATTGTAACTGATTTCTCTTTATGGAAATGGTAGAGATCTGAGTTCAGGACTCATTCTAGTGGTAGTGGGGTTACAGTTCCTTCCCCCTGCACAGCCAGGCTGCGGAGCCTGGGAGGGTCATAGAAATGTAGGGCTGGAAGGGACCTCAAGAACTGGATGTCAAGTCCAGTCAGGGCCATCCCTGGGAGGGTGCGGGGTCCGGGGCGGAAGTGATGGATTCATCTCTTCCAGGACTGACTGTGCCGGCCAACTGCACTGGCCTGCAGGGCCCCCCAAAGTGTGGGGCCCAGAGCGGTTGCCCCAATTCACCCTACCCAAGGGACAGCTCTGAGTCCAGTTCTCTGCACTGTGGCAGGACCATGTATGCCTAGACCATCCCTGACAGGTGTTTGTCTAAGCTATTCTTAAAAACCTCCAGTGATGGGGATTCCAAAACCTCCCTGGGAAGCCTATTCTAGTACTTAACTATCCATATAGTTAGCAAGTTTTTCCTAATATCTAATCTAATATCCAACCTTGCTGCCGATTAAGCCCATTATTTCCTTCAGTGGACATGGAGAACAATTGATGACCATCTGTTCTATAAAGCCCTTAACATATTTGAAGACTGTTATCGGGTCTCCCCCAACATCAGGTCCCTTTTCTCAGACTCATGCTGAGGGATCAGCCATTGTGGTATTTAGCTCAAAATTGAGGATATATAATAAAACCTAACGTTGGGCAGACCAAAGGCTCTTGATTGAATAGGTAGATGTATTTTTTTTTCCCAAAAGATACTCTGGGCGTGTTGCCTACACCTCGCAATATGGTCTTAAAAAGGTTGTTAATTCTGAAAAAATGTATTTGGGGGACTATAAACTGGCAAAGAGCTAAGAACAAATAGACATCTCAGGAGGACATTAATCTTTAATATATTACCTCTGCCCAAAAGGGATAGAGGGAGGGCTAGCCATCTATGTAAATCCAAAGCTTTCTGTGTGATAAAAGGCTTGAGATTAATTTTCACTATTTCTTTTATGTTCCTAGGAAAGAGGACTCATAAGTACCTGATTTGCACCTTCTGCCAGGAAAAAAATATTATCTAAAAGGGCGTAATTATGCACCCTTTGGGAGACAGGGAGAGCTTCCAACTTATGCCAATTAATTTTGTACCCTGCAATCTTCCCAAACAATTCCATAATTTGTAATATGTTAGGAATGATCTGAGGGGTTGGTGATGAATAAAAGCATATCATCTGCATGTAAGATTATTTTTGTCTCCTGGGATCCTGTTTTTATATCCTGTATCCCCTGATGTGCCCTTATTTGTATCGTCAGCAGCCCTAAGGCCAAATCAAAGGCAGGTGGGGGTGGGCAGGGGACAGCCCTGTCTAGTATTATGGTGGAGATTGAACAAAAAGGAGATATAGTTATTGGTTATGACATGGGAGCTAAAACTGGGACTACAAAAGTCTAATCCAGGAAATGAAAGAGGGACCAAATCCAAATTTGTGTAGAATAACGACCAAATATCTCCAAATTACTCCTACTGAAGGGTTTTTCCACACCCAGTGACACAACTGCCATTCGTTTCAAGGGGTTTTGATAGTACAACAGCACAGCGATAAGCTGACCAGTGTTGTCTAACTCATGTCTCTTTTGTATGAAACCCACCTGTATTATGTTCCTTTTTATTTTTTTCTGATTGTCCAACTACGATTTTAGACAATATTTTAATGTCAGAGTTGATTAAGGATAGCTAACACATTCCTGAGCATCTTTTTCAGACTTTAAGGGTGACTGAGATAGGGCTTCATTCACTGAGAGGGACAGGGTTAGTCTCCCAAAAGCTTCTGTATATAATTCGGTCAGTCTGGGAACCAGGGTGTCGGAACCAGGGTGTCTGAACTGGCCATAAAATTCATCTGGAAAGCCATCTAGGCTCAGGGCCATACCTGATTTCATAGCCATAATTTCAGAGGAATGTAATAAGAAATCATGCCAAATTTAGTGTTCTTCTGTTAGTTGAGGGAGTTGCAGATTTTGGGTGTATTCCTCAAAGAACTCATTGACGGGGTGGTCTTCCTCTAAATACAAGCACTGGTAAAATTTGGAGAATTGTTCATTAATACTTTAATGATCAGTGATACTCTGGCCCATCACTAGAGTGAATTTAATTGATTATAGCTTTTAGTGATTTTACTGTAAGTCCAGGTGCTAATAATTACCCAGCTTTATTGCCAGATTCCCAGTACATCTGATTCAATCTAACCAAAGCAAATTCACACTGTGCTGAGGTTATTTTAGTCATTTCATATCTGACATTGGTCACCTCTTAGAGTTTAATCAAAGTGGGTGAATCAGCATAGTTGAGGTCTGCCTCCTTGAGCATTTCCATTAAATTCACCAGCTCATCTTGTTTGGCTCTTTATGTGGGAGAAGTAGGATACTATCCTACCCCTTAAATATGCCTTGAAAGTGTTGCTCACTAGACCAAAGGGTGGTTGTTCATCTCAAAGAAAATTATTTTCTTTCCCCACACACTTTTTAAATTGTGTATAAAGTAGTAAAGAGGAGTTTTACCCCCATCTTCTGGTAGTCCCTTGTTTTTCAGGAGGAGACAGCTTGCAATACCACAGGTGCATGATCACAGATCGTAATCAGTTTTATTTCATTGTTAATTACAGAGCTCACAAAACCACTTATTACTAAAAAATAATTGATTGGTTAGATCGGGGGGAAATGAGTAAAAGGTGTAGTCTCTACCTGTAGGATGCTGCAGCCTCCATATAGCCTTTAAACTCAATTCCTGCATCTGGGCAACATTAGTCTTCTTAGCAGAGGATTAGGATTGCCGGGATCAGCTCAATTTATCCAAAAGCAGGGCTAACGCTTCCTTGAAGTTACCCACTAGAATCAAATGTTCTAGGGAGGTGTAATTTAATCTTGAAAATAACTGAGTGTAAAAGGAGGAATCCTCTTCGCTGGCAGCATAGAGTGTATGTAACATTGGAGATATGAACATTAACAATTAGGAGTCTACCCTCCATGTCTTTATAAGTGGACAAGATCTGTGTATTCAGTTTTTAATGAACAGGAATGACACACCCCTGGACCTCACCAATTAATTACTAAACAACCCAGCCTTTTAAAGCTTTTCAGCCTCTGACTCAGTGAGGTGGGTTACCCAGAGGAATGTTAGATCTAAAGTGAGATACAATTTTTCCCCTTTTTTATAGGGTTACCAATTCCTTTTATGTTCCAAGAAACATATGTAAGTTAGCCACAGGTACTCACAGGGGGAAAGCATCTCATGTTATGCCCCTGGAGACCCAGGGGTAGGGACAGGGAGAGGAATCCAGGGTAAGGCATAGCCAGGGGAACTCATAAGAAGTTTAGATAGAGAAGAGAGGATAGAGTGGTAAGTGGGTAAGAGAAAGTTGAGAGGAGGTAGGAGGACAAGGGTGTGAGAAAACCACACTGAGTCAGAGTGGAAAGAAAGATCAGGAGGTTAGAGAGGAACAGCCCAAATGTACACTTCCCCTCTGCCCCAAGTTGAATGCATAAATATATGAATATTTCCTGCACCTCCCCTAACCTCTGCAAAAGGCTGAGATAAGCAGGTGAAAATGGTGAACATCCCTGAGTACATTTTTAAGTAAGGTTTGTGGGCTGAAAGATACATGCAACTGTGCATCAGAAGTCAAAGACCTGCAGGACAGGTATCTATGTGGAAATATATGGAAAAACATGAGGGGTGGGAAACAAGAAGAAACACCCTCAACACCTCCTATAGCCAAACAGATCCAAAATCACAGTGAATGGCCCTCCACTGGCTGGCTATTTAAAGGCTCATCAGAATTGAAATATTGCCCTCAGCCCTGGGCATATAAGCCAGTTTTTACCAGCCACATTTTAAACTGCATAGATTACCATTATGATGTTCTTAAGGTCACTGTAAGTAAGGCAGCAAGACAACAAAGCCTCCAATGATGGTGATTCCACAACCTTGCTTGGAAGTCTGTTCCAGAGTTTAATTACCCTTCTAGTTAAAAGGTTTTTCCTAATATCTAACCTAAATCTCCCTTGCTGCAGATTAAGCCAATTACTTTTCATCCTACCTTCAGTGCACATGGAGAACAGCTGATCACAGTCCTCTTTGTAACAGCCCTTAACGTATCCAAGGAAGGTGTCAGGTCCACCCCCAAGATTCTTTTCTTAAAACTGAACAGGCCAAGTTTTATTAACCTTCCCTCAGCGGTCAGGTTTTCGGAACCCTTTATCATTTTTGTTGCTCTCTTCTGGACTCTCTCCATTTGCCCACATCCTTCCTAAAGTGTGGCACCCAGATGTGGACATAGAGCCTCACCTGGAGTACTATCAGTGCCACATGGAGCAGGACAATCACCTCCTCTGTCTTACATGAAACATTCCTGCTAATACATTACAGATTGTTAGTTTTTTGCAACTTCATCACATTGTTGACTCATATTCAATTTGTGATCCACTAGAACCCCCAGATCCTTTTCAGCAGTACTACCATTTAGCCACTTATTCCCCATTTTGTATCTGTGCATTTGATTTTTCCTTCCTAAGTGAAGTACTTTGCACTTGTCTTTATTGAAGTTCTTCCTGTTGAATTCAGACCAATTCTCCAATTTATCAAGGTCATTTTGAATTCTAATCCTGTCCTCCCAGCTTGGTCTCATCTACAAATGTTATAAGCACATTCTCCACTCCATTATCCAAGTCATGAATGAAAATATTGAATTGTATTGGATGTAGGACTGACTAGTGTGGACCCCACTACCTACACTCTCCCAGTTTGACAGTGAACCATTGATAACTACTCTTTGAGTACCATCTTTCAACCAGTTGTGCACCCACCTTATGGTATTTCATGTAGACCACATTTCCATAGATCACTCATCCTATCTTGTAGCTTGTGGATCAGACTTTGTTGCTGCTCTGTGGTGATCCTAACAGAGCCCATATTGTCCTCTGAGGTGGAGATTCCAGTTTCTGCCTCCCCAATCCTGCAAGATAGCCCCTGCAAACTATCTGGTATGGTACAATGATGGCTTTAATTTCAGAGAGAGCTTCTGATATTTCTTAAGCAGGATCTGCTCTTCAGATATCTGTTTTAGTATTTTATAGACTTGCTCCAGACCTATCAGGGGGTCATCCTCAGGTGGTGCTATGCTGCTCTTTACAGGGCTGACAAAGAGCCTCTGTTTCTTTGCAATGGGGGCGGAGGGGGAAGGGAAGGGGTTGGGGTGGAAGGATGCGGGGGGGGGTCCAAAAAATGCATCCATCTGCTATTATAATGTAAAGAGCAGGATGAACCACCCAGAGATAAAAAAACATAGCTTTAGTATACTGGATGTTGGCAGATTTTAAGTGGGGATGGGTGTCAAGCAGGAGCTCCAAGCCTAGGCAGCTATCTTCCCCTGCTGGCTCCCGGAAATCCTAAAGTATAAAAATCCTTTGTCATTGAAGCCTGTTAACATTTAAAGACTGAATCTGGAGAGACAGTGGACTCACAAGCACTTCCTTACCATGCTTGTCTTCACTGCAGAGTAACTTGAGTTATCACTCGAGTGTTGCCCCTAACTCGAGTCTCATCCACACACACAAACGCTTAACTCAAGCATGTTAGTGTTTTTAACTTGAAGTGGCTGGCCTGTCAGAGGAGACAGGCAACAGCTCGTTAGCGCAATTTGTCAGCTGACAACACAATCACTCTGTGCTGCTCAGGCTAATTTGAGAAGAGGTGACTCCACTGTAACTAAATTAACTCTGCAGTGAAGACACTGTCACAGAGATTTCCTCACAGCACATCATCAGGGATCAGGGTTTGGCTCTCTGTGGTCAAAGCCATGGAACCTGCCTCCAAACCTAGTGTTTCTGTGTTACAGTTCTGACTCCCAGCACCCCGTTTCCTCTCTGTCAGCCCAGCTCTATTACAGCTATGCTGCCAGGGATCTCCTCTGGCTATGGCTAGCCCCTGAGGCCCTGGGGTAAGCGAATCCGTAGAACAGTGAATATGTGCCTTTAGCTATATTAACTTTTCTGGGTAATTTCCACTGAACCATAATCATGTCTCTGTCCTGCCTCCCTCCCTTCTTGCTGCATGGACTCCAGACTTCACAAAGTCCCCTCCACTCAATCTGGGCATAGGGGTGAAGACAAGGTGCTAGGAAGGTGTCTTGAGCCTTCCTTCTGAGTGTAGGAGGGATGTTCAACAAGTGGAGGACCCTTACATGGGTGGAGCCATGGGTGTACGATCTGGCTCGTTGAAAAGTGAAAATAATTGTCAAACAATCAGCCTGTTGCATGCAAGGTGTCTGTACTGTATTATATGGAAGGTATGGAAGGGTCTCTGTAGCATCTCCAAGGTAACAAAAAAAAAAAAAAAGCTCATGGCTGAGACTTTCAGAGCTGTCTAGGGGATTTAGCCAGACATGCTACTGAAATTAGTGAGGGTTGTGTGAGTAAAACCTCTAGTTGGCTTCGAAACTCTCAACCTTCAGAATTAGATCACTAAAGTCCATCTTTACTTGCTGCTCTAAGCCAAACATATCTCCTAGGGAGGCAGCATGGCCTAGTGTATATGGCACTGGACTGGGAATCAGGAGGTGATTGTACAGTGCTTAGCACAATGGGGCTTTCATCTCAGTTGGGGTGTTACACACTATTGTAATATAAATAATTAAAAATAATAAATGCACCTTTGAGGTTAATGAGCAGATTCTTCAGGGAAGGTCACATGAAAGAAAATTAGTGACTTATTAAAAAAAGTTTTGCATAAGAGTATGTGAGGCAACATGGACCTAGTGAAACTTCCAAACTTTAGTGATGGTTAAATGAAAAGGAAACATGGGAAAGATTTGTTAGACTGACTGTTCCTATCATGAATGTGTCTGACATTACATGAATCAGAACTTTACAATTACATATTCTGATCAGATACAGCCTGCATGAAATAAGCTGAATGGGAACTCATATTAATGTAGTAGAAACACGAGGTCAGAGAACATTCAGTGAATATTTCCCAGAAAGAGCCAAAACAAGTTGCTAAAAACTTAGGTCAGAAACGGCATCAAACAACTAAAAAAAATGAGAGACTTTTACTAAAGGAAGAACATCCTGTACCAAGTCCCCATGCGTAAAAACATGTTCACTGCTGTGAAATGCTACAAGGAAAAACATTCTTGCATGCATTCACGAGGAATCATCTTTGCTAATTAAGCTTCATTTTTTCTTCTCCCTTCACAGTGTACTTGGCTAATTGTTTTCCTATTCCTAGCTTCATTATTTTTTCCTTCAAGAACAACTTTCAAAGGCAGATTCTTGGGCCAGTGGAAGAGTACCACAATGCAAGTCTTTGGAATGTCTCTCCCCTCCCACTCCTCGTACCCCTCTATCCAGGAGTGCTGAAATCGCACCCTGCTGAGGTGCCAATGTGTGGTTGGCAGAAAAAGGGAAATTGGCTGGAAAACTGGTATTTATTTACTGGAAAAAAGAATAACTAATCATTAGACCAGCAGGTCTCAACCCCATGGTGAGCTATAGAGAAGTCTGAGTGGGTCACTGAAGCTGTTGTGTTTCCCTTACACTCCTGCTCATGCAGGTCTGAGAGAACAGCACCAACCAAACAGCACTGCCTACTGTTTCATAGATTCACAGATTTCAAGACCAGAAGGAAAAGGAGTACTTGTGGCACCTTAGAGACTAACCAATTTATTTGAGCATGAGCTTTCGTGAACTACAGCTCACTTCATCGGATGCATACCGTGGAAACTGCAGAAGACATTATATACACACAGAGACCATGAAACAATACCTCCTCACACCCCACTGTCTTGTTGGTAATAGCTTATCTAAAGTGATCATCAAGACCAGAAGGGACCATCGTGATCATCTAGTCTGACCTCCTGTGTAACACAGGCCACAGAACTTCCCCCCAAATAATTCCTAGAGCACAGCTTTTATACAAACATCCAATCTTGATTTTAAAATTGCCAGTGATGAAGAATCCACAATGACCCTTGCAATTGTTCCAATGGTTAATTACTCTCATTGTTAAAAATTTACACCTTATTTCCAGTCTGAATTTGTCTAGCTTCACCTTCCAGCCATTGGATCGTGTTATACCTTTGCGTGACACACTGACAAGACAATTTATCAAATATTTGTTCCCCTGTGTAGGTACTTATAAACTGTGTTCATATCACTAATCTTCTCTTTGTTAAACTAAACAGATTGAGCTCCTTGAGTCTATCACTATAAGGCATGTTTTCTAATTCTTTAATCATTCTTGTGGCTCTTCTCTGAACCCTCTACGATTTATCAACATCCTTCTTGAATTATGTCACCAGAACTGGACACAGTATTCCAGCAGAAGTTGCACCAGTGCCAAATACAGAGGTAAAATAAACTCTCTACTCCTACTCCATAGATTCTCCTATGCAGGCATCGAAGGATCACGTTTGCACTGGGAGCTCATGTTCAGCTGATTATCCCGCATAATCCCCAAATTCCTTTCAGAGTAACTGCTTCCCAGGATAGAATCCCCCATCCTGTATGGCCTACATTGTTTGTTCCTAGATGTACTCATTTACATTTAGCCCCATTAAAAACATATTTGCTTGCACCCAGTTTACCAAGCAATCCAGATCACTTTGAATCAGTGTCCTGTCCTCTTCATTATTTACCACTCTCCCAATTTTTGTATCCTTTGCAAACTTTATCAGTGACGATTTTATGTTTTCTTCCAGGTCATTGACTCATGCTGACTGGCATTAATTATTCTATTCTCCTTTAATTCTTTATTAATAGAGTCCTGTATCATCCACTCCATTATTTTGCCTGAGATCAATGTCATACTGACAGGCCTTGGTCATCCTGTTTGCCCCTTTTAAATATGGGCACAACATTAGTTTTATTCAAGTCTTCTGGAACTTCCCCAGTGCTTCAAGCCTTATTGAAAATCAACATTAATTGTCTAGCGAACTAATCAGCCAGCTCTTTTAAAACTCTTGGATGCAAGTTATCTGGACCTGCTTATTTAAAAATGTCTCATTGTCGCAGCAGCTTTTTACCATCCTTGTAAGATACTAGTGGAATGGAAAGAGTGTTATCACCATCATATGATACTACATCACATATTTTCTTCCCAAATACAGAACAGAAATATGTATTGAACACTTCTGCCTTTTCTGTATTATTATTAATAATAATTCTACCATTTCCATCTGGTAATCACACACAGCTCCCTCTGTACCACGGAAGCAACAGCTGGGTAGCCTGCCAAGGAACAGAAAAGAGTTTTGCCAGGCACTAGAGCCTGAATCTTGGGAGCACCGCTCCTGCCTGACTGAGCCCTCTCCCACTGGAACACAGCAGGAAACCCAGCACATTTCTGTTCACACCAAAAACTCAATGGCACTGAAGCTGCTGGGCCCTCCAACAACTCAGAGGCCAACCAAAATCAAGAAGAGAATGCTGCAGTTCTCCCCTTGACACAGATGGCGGTGAATGAGAACAGACACTGGATGAATTTTAAATAGCCACAACTTTATTAAACTTGGCATGGGGTGGGGGGCTACCCACCTGTCACCCATTCTCTCACATACCAGGCATTTTAAGTGGTTCCAGTGTGGAGGTTACAGGGCTCCTATCATACAACCCATAACTTGGGGTAGACTCTCCTCAGCCTATCCCTATGACTCAGCTTCCTCATCTGAATCCTTTCGCATACACACAAGCCCACACCTCTGTAATGGGAATAGAAGGTACTAAATGGGGGACCTTGGCCCACAAACACCAACGCACCCCCTATCCCATGAGCAGAAGGCCCGTCAGCAAATTCCTAGGTCTTTTACTTCTGGGAACTGGCCCATTTAGCTTTTTAACCACCCTAGAAACCTGTGACGAACTAACAACCCTATCAAGTATTACAACTAATTACTAAATTCTGTGCCTATTTAACCTAACTCTGCCTCCAGGAAGCTGTGAGGAAGGCAAAAAAGCCCATCAGGCCTCTGCCAATTTGGTCCCAATGGGACTAAGAAATTCCTTGCTGACTCCCTAAAACAGGCAATCAGTCAGAACCACAGCATCTTCTAAACACAGCTCCAAACCCACAGTTAAGGGGAGGCGAGGCAGGGCTGCTGAAACAGAAGTAAAACAGACTCCTAAGGACCCAGGCTAAGCTTTAAATCAGTTAAAGGGGAAAGTAAGAGACCAATCACCTCCCCTCCTCCTCCAGCTGACGAATGGGTCACCAGAGACTCTGGAGGAGGTAGGGCCACTCCTATTTTCTCCAACCTGTGCCCTCCTGCTTCGCAACCACCACTGGTCCCATAGTTTGAAGTAGGTGGTTGGCATTTTCCCGATCGCACATCTCTACCATATGGAAGAAAAAGAAAGATTCCGAGAGATGAAACCTCACCACGTGGAGACAGAGAGAGGCAAAACCCCACCTATCAACCAGAAGGGTCTGAGACAGATGAGAGGTTGAAAGGGAGAAGAACAGAGGGAGAGATTTAGAAAATGGGGCCAAGAAAGGTCAAGGGGAAAGTTCTGGCATTTTTTAATGCTGGAACCTGCCTGGATTTAAATTTTAGCTAGGTCAGAAGGAAAAGAAAGAGGAAGAACAAAAATGAATTAAAGCACAAAGCAATACCTGCCAACATATGAAAAGCTATATGAACAACATATGAAAGCTATAAATTGGTGCATTTGGGGTCTGAGTCAATGCCCATTGACATCTATGAAGATACCCCACTGACTTTAATGGACATCAGACCAGGCCCTTAGAGAGAACCTTTTAACACACTAAACTAGGCGAGAATTTTCCAGGGACAGAATTTTTAAAAGTTATTTTTCTGAACAATAGCAACTTCCCCTTATTAAAGGGCTATGTCTGTGCGCTGGTATCTGGTGTCATGGTAGGAAAATAGAGGGCAGTTTTAGGATCATGAATGGAGAAAAATTGAGAATCTCTGTAGATCAATTGATCAAAAACTCTCCAAGTAAGAAATATATCCTTATGGGTCATCACTTGAAATCAAGCTTCTGCTCTAGAAAGCTACACGACTCAGTTTGTGTGTATGTCATTCTGCTAAATTTCACTTAATTCAGCACCGTAAAGAGAATAAACATAGAAAATAGAAAGGCAGTTTTATGTTTTTATATGAATAAACCCACAAATCACATGAAACTAAGAAAGAAATACATTTTACCATGCTGTATGTGCATTTCTGTTTTAGTCATATGGATCAAGACCAGAAAGTTAAATGGGGCAGGAAAGCTTTTCATAATGTGGTGTGTGGCTTTTGGAAAGCATAGTGAGGATTTTTTGCACAGGATAACCCATTTGGAACAATAACAGCAACTTCTGAAATACTACTCTTTGGAATTCAGACAAAATATCTACGGCAAACTCTGCGGGGCAAGGGAAGAAGAAGAAGTAATAAAGAAGTGTTTCTTTTCTGTCTCTGAATAGCTGTATAGCAACCTATTTGTTAAAACACATTACATACAAATTATTCGTCATCCCTTGAAAACTTATCTCCTCAGTCTGAATATACTGTATTAAGGTTAATTACTATACTGTATTAAAACTGTAAGGTTTTTGCTGAATTTAATTCTTCCCTTCTTATTCTATAAGTACAGGCTACTGGGGATGGAATGCAAAATTGAACAGTTTGGGATTCATAGATCTGCTCATTTGAGATACTCAGTGACCCCAACCACCCCTGAAGTCAATGGGAGTTGAGCTTGCTTGGCACCTCAGAGGATCCGGTCTAAATGCTTTAGTGGCCGCAATGGCACATTTCCCAAAAGGAGAAAATCTAACAACATAGCTGTGATTTCTTGGGAGCCTACAATATCATACGCTTTGTCATGAAGTGCTACAACACTTAACAACAATTCCCTGGAGAGGTGGTGAAGGAGAAGATTCAGTAGTTTTTTTCAGCAACGGAGCCTGCCAGGAGTCAAATTTTCAGAAGTGAAAGTGAGCTTAGGGATCTTAATTTTATCCATTTTTAGTGTTAGTCAATGTAATCAAACTGTTCCCAAGCCTGTCACCATCGGACAAAGGTAGCAGATACCCAGAACAGGATAACTGTGATCACAATCTAGAAGTGAAGTGCACTGACAGGGAGAGTTTACACTGCTACTGACTTTACCGATATACATGTGGCTGTTACTAATCAGTTGCTAAATTCTTTGTGAACTAAAATTCACCCCATAAAGTTAGAAATAACTCTTTCAGTTAAAGTCTGTCTGTTCTATGTAACCACATATATTTTTTCACAAATAAAATGTTTAGTAACATTTACACAGAAGTTAAGGCTTACCATTGCTGTAAGACCGAAAATTTCCTACAAATTTTATGTATTCATATGTTGGAAATTCCTTCGGGTTCAAACTTCCTCTCAGAAGATGACAGTAAAACTCTAAATCATTGTCAGCTGGATTGTTAGAAAAAAGAGAAACAAATAAATAGGCTATTTAAACTAAACATGAGTGGAAAATTTGGTCCCAATCCTGCAACTAGTAGCGTATGCCTACACTCACTCAGAGCCCCACTGAGCGCAGTCTACCACCATGCTAATTGCAGGATTGAAGCCTCTGTGAAAAGAACCCTAAATAAATCCAGAATGTTCAACACTCCTAACAGACTTTTTCTCATGACTGATTTGCAGAATTAGGGCCTGACTCTACACTCCATTACGCCAATTTTATTAAAGGAATTATACTACCATAAATCTGGTAAAATGGAGTGCAGAATCAGGCCCTTAATTTAAAACCCTTATTTATTTAGGTTTTTCTTTCCATAATTCACAGATTTTTCATGTCTTCTGTTTGGGGGAAAAACAGTCAATTTGTTTTTAAATTAACCTTGGAATATGAGAGTGTTTTTTATATAGTAGATTTTTTAAAAATTGTATAGATTCTATTGTCATCTGTTCTATATTTTTTACCCCACTCTTAGAACTAATTTAAATGAAGTATGTGAAAGGATTATTTATGAAAAATAAATTAAATGATAAAATAAATTCTGAATAATTTACACATATTTCAAATGAAAAGGAGTACTTGTGGCACCTTAGAGACTAACCAATTTATTTGAGCATAAGCTTTCGTGAGCTACAGCTCACTTCATCGGATGCATACTGTGGAAAGTATGGAAGATCTTTTTATAGACACAAAGCATGAAAAAATGGGTGTTTACCACTACAAAAGGTTTTCTCTCCCCCCACCCCACTCTCCCGCTGGTAATAGCTTATCTCAAGTGACCACTCTCCTTACAATGTGTATGATAATCAAGTTGGGCCATTTCCAGCACAAATCCAGGTTTTCTCCCCCCCACCCCCCACACAAACCCACTCTCCTGTTGGTAATAGCTTATCTAAAGTGATCACTCTCCTTACAATGTGTATGATAATCAAGGTGGGCCATTTCCAGCACAAATCCAGGGTTTAACAAGACCCTCGGGGGGGGAGGGGGGCTGCACGTCCACCAATGTGATATATGCCATCATGTGCTAGCAATGCCCCTCTGCCATGTACATTGGTCAAACTGGACAGTCTCTACGTAAAAGAATAAATGGACACAAATCAGCTGTCAAGAATTATAACATTCATAAACCAGTCGGAGAACACTTCAATCTCTCTGGTCACGCAATCACAGACATGAAAGTTGCGATATTACAACAAAAAAACTTCAATACCAGACTCCAGCGAGAGACTGTTGAATTGGAATTCATTTACAAATTGGATACAATTAACTTAGGCTTCAATAGAGACTGGGAGTGGCTAAATCATTATGCAAGGTAACCTATTTCCCGTTGTTTTTTCCTCCCCCGCCCAGAGGTTCTTGTTAAACCCTGGATTTGTGCTGGAAATGGCCCACCTTGATTATCATACACATTGTAAGGAGAGTGATCACTTTAGAGAAGCTATTACCAGCAGGAGAGTGGGGTGGGGGGAGAAAAAACCTTTTGTAGTGGTAAACACCCATTTTTTCATGCTTTGTGTCTGTAAAAAGATCTTCTAAACTTTCCACAGTATGCATCCAATGAAGTGAGCTGTAGCTCATGAAAGCTTATGCTCAAATAAATTGGTTAGTCTCTAAGATGCCACAAGTACTCCTTTTCTTTTTGCAAATACAAACTAACACAGCTGTTACTCTGAAATATTTCAAATGCAATGTAAAACACAGGTGTGCATCACTAGAGTATCTATGGACAGAATATAACTGTACTAGGTTGAAACATCAATTAAGATGTGATTTGTTTCCACTGAACTTTTCTAAATTTCCATGCCAGACCTGTTTTCCTTAGCTCTCTCCTAAGACACAATATTTTATAATTAACATAACTGCAAGCAGTCTTGCTTTAGTAAATAAATGCAATGAGTCTAGTTTGAAATTGAACAGAAGGATCACTCCCGGTGGCAACATTTGTTTCAAAATGAATGAAAATATATCTAAAGATGCAAAATATTCATACTGACATATATCACATAGACACTCTACCCTTGCAAGAGAGAAATCTTTTCTCTCCCATGCTTTTTGTTTAGTGGGAATGATAAAACAAAACTTACTCTTTAGGGAATCTGGTGAGGCAGAATCTGCCATAAGCATGTGAGAAGATAATACTTTATAAACTTCTGAATGTTCCTGTTCTGGGAGAAAATTTAACAAATTCTGATCCATGACGTCACACTGCAAAGAAAAGAAAAGAAAGTACAAATGATCAAAACAAAAAAAGAGTGACATTCTCATTCTCCACCAACCTGCCATTTTCTGCAATTGGGACTGAACTTTATTTGCAAAACCGAACAGAGGGCCCAAATTTCATAAGCAGCTGTCTAAACTTTCCATGCCCATAGGCATTTAAATACACAAAGTGCCAGATCCAAAGCCCATGGAAGTCAGTGGGAATCTTTCTGTGGACTTCCACGGGCAGTTGCTCTGCTCTAAAATAGGTAAGCGGGTATACAAGTTAGGCAGACACTTCTTAAAATTGTGCTCTGTATTATCATCATCAGATATTATACTGAACAAAAGTAGTACACACTGGGCCAAATCCATCTCTGGTGTAACTCCATTGACACCTGTGAATTCCACTAAGCTTAAGTTTTCTTCATTAGAATTAAACCTTTAAAGGTAACCCATTCCAAGGGAAGTTGCTGCTGCTCATATAGGGACAGACTGTGGACAGAGAGGGTGTAGTGAGCCTTTCCACCTGCAAAGCACAGCCACACTTGCAGTTTCTGAGCTTCGGGATGTGCAGTGACTGCCTCCTCTTGCTGCCTCCAGGAGCACAAACCAGCTAGGGGAGGCAGGGAAGAGGTGTGTCCATGGCTTTGCCCCTACCTATGTCCCAGCTAGAGCTGGTCAAGCAAACAGTAGAGGAGTGCTACACCATCCAAAGGGACAGTGCAGCACGTGAACTCCCCTTGTGTCCATAGGCGAGCTTTGGTAGGGATTGTGCATCTTCAGTCACAATGCCGGCTGGATTGGTGGGGCTCTGAACTGCCACCAACTGGCCACTGGCTTAACTGCACAGTCTGGCCCATACTCCATCTGTCTACACAGCAAAGAAAAACACACAGCAGGCCCATGCCAGCTGACTCAGGCTTGCAGGGCTCTGGCTGCAGGGCTGTTTCACTGCTGTTTAGATTTCCAGGCTTGGGCTGGAGCCTGGGCTTTAGGTCCCTGCAGGGTGGGAGCGTCCCATCTTTTTTGTTTTGTGTTTACACAGTGCCAGCAGAATAAAGTCGTAGAATCATAGATTAGGGTTGGAAGAGACCTCAGGAGGTCATCTAGTCCAACGCCCTGCTCAAAGCAGGTCCAACCCCAATTAAATCAAAATCAAAATCCATGCCTAGAGCTCCTAGCTACCACAAAATAAATAATAATGATCCATTTCCATATTTGGGATTGGATTTCAGACAAGGTTATCATGCTAAAGACTAGTAGGATGCAGAAAGAATAACCAGTTTACAGTTTTAGATCCCAATTCAGGAAAGTATTTAAGTACCTGCCTAAATACGTCCTTATTGAAATAGGGTTTAATTCTCATTGACTTCAGAAGGACTCAAGCACATGCTTAATTGCCCTTCCTGAATAAGAATGTTTTCCTGAATTGGATCCCTAGTTTCCAGTAGGATTCAAGAATAGAGGGGAAAGCAGTGAAAAAAGTTTCCTTAACACTGAGACAAACATCTGAAAAACCTTGAAAATTGAAGAAATTCTGTGGAAATCACTGGGCCCAACAGACCTTAGGACAGTAAGAGGCAATCTCTCTGCCCACAAATGACAGAAAAATTATTAAACTCCTGCACTGCGGAGGACTAAAGAAAAATGAAGTAGGTGGTTTTAGCTTGAGCTACTTTGTTACTGTTGCATAGCAATATTCCTACGTTCACCACCAGACGTCTTTATTTCATGACATTGTTTCACCTAAGAAGAAAATAATTACTCATCGTATTATAGCTTAGTGGAATATGTTAGATATATTTTGTTGGATGGAATATATTTAACATATTTGGCTGAATGGCGAAATGAGCGAAAAACATAATTACAATTTTCCTAAGCAAAAAAAAAAAAATGTGGCATAGAAGTACTTCCTGTTGCTTCTGGCTATGTATTTATATGGAGACTGAACTACTAAAAATAAGCGAGGATTAATGCCTTAATTACCATACCATCTGTCCCAGTCCAGTATCACCAGCAGGAGCAGAAAAAACAACTCCTCTTCTCCCCTGCTCCACAAGTTAGACACAGCATAGCATAGGAGCGTCTTTGGGACATGAGACCCAGTAACCAATCCCCCCCAGCACACAGCCACATAGAGGAGCAACTCCACCACTACCACCTTCCTGGGAACAATCCTTAAAAGGCTGCTTTCCTTTGGAAGGCACCAGACCAGCAGCAGACCTTCACAGCCCAACAGCCTGGTGACATCAGTCAACCAGTTCAGGATCTGATCCTATTCCACTGAAGTCAAGAGGAGTCTTGCCCTTTATTTCAATGGAGTAGAACCAGACCCTCAGTGCACATCTCAGAAGGACATCATCACCAGCAGCACATCTCAGAAGGACATCATCACCAGCAGCACATAGTATTCCCCATCAACTATAAGTAAGGCTGTGATTCTGTCACACAGGTTGCGGAAGTCACAGATTCCATGACTTTCTGTGACCTTCTTGTCTTCCGCACCTGCAGCAGCCGGTGCAACAGGCCTGAGCAGCATCGATCCTGGGGGGTGGCCCTGGGGACTGTCTAAGCAGCAAAAATCCCGAGGACGGCTGGAGCAGCGGCCCTGGAGGCTATTAGGAAAGCAGTCCCCAGGGGCCTCGGAGCAGTGGGCTGTCAAGGGCAGTCAGCCCCCACCACTGGAACAGGTGCCTCCCAGAGCAGCGGTACCTCAGGGCCCTCCAGAGCAGCGGGCCCCAGGAGCAGATTTAATCATGGGTATTTCTCATGAATATTTGTTTATTGCCCATAACCTGTCCATGACTTTTACTAAAAATACCCGTGACTAAATCTTAGCCTTAACTAGAAACCATTTGATATTTTTCCTAGAAAGCAAAGATGGAAAAGAAGTTAGGTCATATTGTCCCTCCCCAAACCAGAATATCCTTCAGAGCTTTGTCTTATATAGTTTTAAATGCTTCACAGCAACAGGGAACTGAAGTGTATGAATCATACTAAAAAAAACCAAGATCACTGGTTGGATATTTTTAAAAATTATACATTTTTAATTTTGATGGGAAAAAACATTTTCATCTCCCCCTCCCCTTTTAACCAATGCTAGAAATAAACTGGGAGCCCAATCCTGCCCCCAGAGTGAATATTCCTAGAAATCAATGGGACTACTCACAAGAATAAACACTACATGCAGGTTTTGGTATTTACAGGATTGACTCATAATTTGTATCTGCAAAAGAGTGTGCAAGAATTACTCACGGGTAAATGTCCAAGTAGAGGTGTAATACTGTCAGAAACATATATGATGGTTCCATCTGTGGTGACTGCTATAATGAAGCCATCTAATGCCTAAGAGAAATGCACAAGTGGAGAGTTCTTTAACAGTAGTATGGGCTTTTATCGGTAATTCTCATTGTACATTGATCAAAACCTTTTACCTCACCACCACATTATTAGTAGGCTGTAGGAACATTATCTCAAGTTGCACAACAGTAATTCTCTGATTTCACAGACTTATCTCACTTATACAGTGTTCTTTGTAGTTCAGCAAAATATACTAGCTGAGACAACAAAAGGCTTACAAGAATATTTCAGATATCAGTTTTTAAATTAATAATAATGCAAGACGGCTAAGCCTGGATCCTCGGAAGTTATTAAAAAAAGTTAGCTTTGTATAAATATCAAATCATCATGAAAGGACGCAGTGCTATCTCAAATAATTATTACCCACAAAATTAATCTGTTTGTATTAATGTAACATTGTATATTACTATGCTTTAATGTAAATAAAAGCAACAGAAATGATCAAGTAATCTTTAGCTTCAGGTTTAACGGAGGTGACATATTTTAAAGATCATGGTATTAGATTATTCATTAGTGGCACAATTCACCTTTGTGCAGAGAGTCAATATAGCACTTGCGCATTACTTAAATTCCACACAGCAGCAGATTCTCCAGCCCTGTGATTTAAGTGGGAGCACCTGCCTTATACAAGCCCTCTGCATAGGAGAAAATATCACCCTAAAATATTTTATCATGTAAAAATATTTTCTTCATAGCCATATCTGAAATCAATAGCCTACTCCGTCTTGAGCTAAACCTTCTAAGTGTATCTAAAGCAAGGCCTCATCTACTACTCCAACAATGAGAAGCAAACAAATAAGAAGCACTTACAGTATTTGGTCAAGTACAGTATTAAATTCTTAGCTCCAGTCCTGCTCCCACTGAAGCTGATGAGCCAATAGCAAAACTCCCATTGACTTCAGTGGGAGCAAGTCTGGATCCATAAATCAATCGATCTAAGTTCTGATATTGGTGCTGATCACCTAGGGAGGTTGGTGGAATCTCCATCCTTAGAAGAAGGAAGGACAATAGCATTATACAATCTCTTTGTAGTGAGTAAGCCCTGGTCTACACTAGGACTTTAGGTCAAATTTAGCAGCCTTAAATCAATGTAAACCTGCACCCGTCCACACGATGAAGCCCTTTAGTTCTACTTAAAGGGCTCTTAAAATCGATTTCCTTACTCCACCCCCGACAAGGGGATTAGCGCTGAAATCGGCCTTGCCGGGTCGAATTTGGGGTACTGTGGACACAATTCGACGGTATTGGCCTCCGGGAGCTATCCCAGAGTGCTCCATTGTGACCGCTCTGGACAGCACTCTCAACTCAGATGCACTGGCCAGGTAGACAGGAAAAGAACCGCGAACTTTTGAATCTCATTTCCTGTTTGGCCAGTGTGGCAAGCTGCAGGTGACCATGCGGAGCTCATCAGCAGAGGTGACCATGATGGAGTCCCAGAATCGCAAAAGAGCTCCAGCATGGACTGAACGGGAGGTACGGGATCTGATCGCTGTTTGGGGAGAGGAATCCGTGCTATCAGAACTCCGTTCCAGTTTTTGAAATTCCAAAACCTTTGTCAAAATCTCCCAGGGCATGAAGGACAGAGGCCATAACAGGGACCCGAAGCAGTGCCGCATGAAACTTAAGGAGCTGAGGCAAGCCTACCAGAAAACCAGAGAGGCAAACGGCCGCTCCGGGTCAGAACTCCAAACATGCCACTTCTATGATGAGCTGCATGCCATTTTAGGGGGTTCAGCCACCACTACCCCAGCCGTGTTGTTTGATTCCTTCAATGGAGATGGAGGCAACACGGAAGCAGGTTTTGGGGACGAAGAAGATGATGATGATGATGAGGTTGTAAATAGCTCACAGCAAGCAAGCGGAGAAACCAGTTTTCCCGACAGCCAGGAACTGTTTCTCACCCTGGACCTGGAGCCAGTACCCCCTGAACCCACCCAAGGCTGCTTCCTGGACCCGGCAGGCGGAGAAGGGACCTCTGGTGAGTGTACCTTTTAAAATACTATACATGGTTTAAAAGCAAGCATGTGAAAGGATTACTTTGCCCCGGCATTCGCGGCTCTCCTGGATGTACTCCCAAAGCCTTTGCAAAAGGTTTCTGGGGAGGGCAGCCTTATTGCGTCCTTCATGGTAGGACACTTTACCACTCCAGGCCAGTAACACGTACTCGGGAATCATTGTACAACAAAGTATTGCAGTGTATGTTTGCTGGCGTTCAAACAACATCCGTTCTTTATCTCTCTGTGTTATCCTCAGGAGAGTGAGATATAATTCATGGTCACCTGGTTGAAATAGAGTGCTTTTCTTCAGGGGACACTCAGAGGAGCCCGTTCCTGTTGAGCTGTTTGCCTGTGGCTGAACAGAAATGTTCCCCGCTGTTAGCCACGGGAAGGGTTGAGGGGGTAGCCACGCGGTGGGGGGAGGAAAAATGCGAAACGAAAGCACATGTGCTATGTATGTAATGTTAACAGCAAGGTTTACCCTGAAAGAGTGTAGCCACTGTTTTATAAAATGTGTCTTTACCGCTGTCCCTTTTCTTTTTCTCCACCAGCTGCATGTGTTTCAATGATCACAGGATCTTCTCCTTCCCAGAGGCTAGTGAAGATTAGAAAGAAAAAAAAAAACGCACTCGAGATGAAATGTTCTCCGAGCTCATGCTGTCCTCCCACACTGACAGAGCACAGACGAATGCGTGGAGGCAAATAATGTCAGAGTGCAGGAAAGCACAAAATGACCGGGAGGAGAGGTGGTGGGCTGAAGAGAGTAAGTGGCGGAGCTGAAGAGAGTAAGTGGCGGGCTGAAGACAGGGCTGAAGCTCAAATGTGGCGGCAGCGTGATGAGAGGAGGCAGGATTCAATGCTGAGGCTGCTGCAGGACCAAACCAGTATGCTCCAGTGTATGGTTTAGCTGCAGCAAAGGCAGCTGGAGCACAGACTGCCACTACAGCCCCTGTGTAACCAACCACCCTCCTCCCCAAGTTCCATAGCCTCCACACCCAGACGCCCAAGAACGCGGTGGGGGGGCCACCGGCCAACCAGCCACTCCGCCACAGAGGATTGCCCAAAAAAAAGAAGGCTGGCATTCAATAAATTTTAAAGTTGTAAACTTTTAAAGTGCTGTGTGGCATTTTCCTTCCCTCCTCCACCACCCCTCCTGGGCTACCTTGGTAGTCATCCCCCTATTTGTGTGATGAATGAATAAAGGAATGCATGAATGTGAAACAACCATGACTTTATTGCCTCTGCAAGCGGTGATCGAAGGGAGGAGGGGAGGGTGGTTAGCTTACAGGGAAGTAGAGTGAACCAAGGGGCGGGGGGGGGTCCATCAAGGAGAAACAAACAGAACTTTCACACCGTAGCCTGGCCAGTCATGAAACTGGTTTTCAAAGCTTCTCTGATGCGTACCGCGACCTCCTGTGCTCTTCTAACCGCCCTGGTGTCTGGCTGTGCGTAACCAGCAGCCAGGCGATTTGCCTCAACCTCCCACCCCGCCATAAACGTCTCCCCCTTACTCTCACAGATACTGTGGAGCACACAGCAAGCAGTAATAACAGTGGGAATATTGGTTTCGCTGAGGTCTAAGCGAGTCAGTAAACTACGCCAGCGTGCCTTTAAACGTCCAAATGCACATTCTACCACCATTCTGCACTTGCTCAGCCTGTAGTTGAACAGCTCCTGACTACTGTCCAGGCTGCCTGTGTACGGCTTCATGAGCCATGGCATTAAGGGGTAGGCTGGGTCCCCAAGGATACATATAGGCATTTCAACATCCCCAACAGTTATTTTCTGGTCTGGGAATAAAGTCCCTTCCTGCAGCTTTTGAAACAGACCAGAGTTCCTGAAGATGCGAGCGTCATGTACCTTTCCCGGCCATCCCACGTTGATGTTGGTGAAACATCCCTTGTGATCCACCAGAGCTTGCAGCACTATTGAAAAGTACCCCTTGTGGTTTATGTACTCGGCGGCTTGGTGCTCCGGTGCCAAGATAGGGATATGGGTTCCGTCTATGGCCCCACCACAGTTAGGGAATCCCATTGCAGCAAAGCCATCCACTATGACCTGCACATTTCCCAGGGTCATTACCCTTGATATCAGCAGATCTTTGATTGCGTGGGCTACTTGCATCACAGCAGCCCCAACAGTAGATTTACCCACTCCAAATTGATTCCCAACTGACCGGTAGCTGTCTGGCGTTGCAAGCTTCCACAGGGCTATCGCCACTCGCTTCTCAACTGTGAGGGCTGCTCTCATCTTGGTATTCATGCGCTTCAGGGCAGGGGAAAGCAAGTCACAAAGTTCCATGAAAGTGCCCTTATGCATGCGAAAGTTTCGCAGCCACTGGGAATCGTCCCACACCTGCAACACTATGCGGTCCCACCAGTCTGTGCTTGTTTCCCGAGCCCAGAATTGGCATTCCACAGCATGAACCTGCCTCATTAGCACCATGATGCATGCATTGGCAGGGCCCATGCTTTCAGAGAAATCTGTGTCCATGTCCTGATCACTCACATGACCGCGCTGACGTCGCCTCCTCGCCCAGTATCGCTTTGCCAGGTTCTGGTGCTGCATATACTGCTGGATAATGCGTGTGGTGTTTAATGTGCTCCTAATTGCCAAAGTGAGCTGAGCGGCCTCCATGCTTGCCTTGGTATGGCGTCCGCACAGAAAAAAGGTGCAGAACGATTGTCTGCTGTTGCTCTGACGGCGGGAGGGGCGACTGATGACACGGCTTACAGGGTTGGCTTCAGGGAATTAAAATCAACAAAGGGGGTGTCTTTACATCAAGGAGTATTTCAGGCAAGACTTCACGGAGGGTTCCAATAAGAAATGGTGCACCTAAGTTATTGTTCTTATTGGAACAAGGAGGTTAGTCTGGCCTCTGATTGATACATGGCTAGATTTACCTCGCTGCACCTTCTCTGTGAGTGACTGCAGTGTGACCTAGAGGAATGAGTCCCCTAGACGGGGGAGGAGGCAAATGAGTACAAAACAAATCTGGTCTATTTCTTGTTTTGATCCACTCCATCTATCTTTTACATCTTTGGCTGGCAGCAGACGGTGCAGAAGGACTGCATCCCATCCACATCTCATGGCTGCTCGGCAGAAGATGGTGCAGTAGGACTGCTAGCCATCCTCATCTCTTGCCTGCCCGGCAGAAGATGATGCAATAGGACTGCTAGCAATCCGTATCGCCTGCCTGCTCACCATAAGATGGTTCAATAGGACTGACTGCAGGACTAAAGAGAATGACCTGGTCAAGTCACTCTAAATTTAGTCCCTGCTCCCATGTCTGCCCAGGCGCTCGTGGCCGACGTGGTCAGGAGCACCTCGGACACGATGATGACGAATACCAGTCGTATTGCACCATCTGCTGTCAGAAGGCAATGGGTTGCTGCTATTGTGTAGCAATGCCGTACCACGTCTGCCAGCACCCAGGAGACATACGGTGACGGTTACCTGAGCAGGCTCCATGCTTGCCACGGTATGGCGTCTGCACAGGTAACTCAGGAAAAAAGGCGCGAAACGATTGTCTGCCCTTTCTTTCATGGAGGGAGGGAGGGAATGGGGGCCTGACGATATGTACCCAGAACCACCCGCGACAATGTTTTAGCCCCATCAGGCATTGGGATCTCAACCCAGAATTCCAATGGGCAGCGGAGACTGCGGGAACTGTGGGATAGCTACCCACAGTGCAACGCTCCGGAAGTCGACTCTAGCCTCGGTACTGTGGAAGCGCTCTGCCGAGTTAATGCACTTAATGCACTTAGAGCATTTTCTGTTGGGACACATACACTCGAATATATAAAACCAATTTCTAAAAAACCAACTTCTATAAATTCGACCTTATTCCATAGTGTAGACATACCCTAAGATATATCTTCTTACTCTTCCAGCTGATTGACAAACAGGAAAATGAACTTCTGGCTTTACTGTTTCTTGCCTTCATTTCTTTAGTGAGCTGGCCCTTGGCAAATATTGTACTTCCAAGATAGACTAAGTCATCAACTCTTTCGTACTCTTCGCCTTCAATTTCACATCTGCCAGTGTTGATAGCGTTCTCTCCTATCTCCATGGTCTTGATCTTCTGTGTCCTGTTTCAAAGTCCCACTTTAGCAGCTTTTGTTTTCATGCTCTCAAGAGTGGTGCAGGATCAGGTCATTATCAAGACAGCAACCATTTCACTGCAGTCAAAGATATTTTGGGCTTTTTTGAGCCATTGCTTGCAAAAAGCAAGCTTTTATAGCTGGACAAAGAATATTTTTAAACAGAATCTTGTCCAAACATCAGTAAGTTAGAACTTGTTTGGGTGAGAGAGCGAGAGCGAGCGAGAGAGAGCGAGAGAGCGAACAGTTCAACAGGACCTCCGAATATCTACTAAGCACCGGCTCATGAAGAATCATAGTGCTATCTTCTATTGGTAACTACCATACAAGAAAAGTCTGCAAAAAAGGAAGGTTACTTATCTTGTACTAACTGGAATTCTTCGAGATGTGTGGTCCCAATGGGTATTCATTGTGAGTGCACATGCACTCCTTGTGCCTCAGACTAGAAGATATTTCAGTAGCAGTGTCTGTTGGCCTGTGCTTGTGCAAGGCACCTCCCCGTGCTCCGGTTGCAAGGGTATGCCTGGGCGAGAGGCCACCTGTGGGATGGTGGTGAACCAAAGTTTTCTTAAAAAGAAAAGGAGTACTTGTGGCAACTTAGAGACTAACCAAGTTTTCTTGGCCAGCAAGGTGCTAACAGGATTACTGTTGTCTCATCCTGCTTGATCTTCCTGAGGACACCAGGGAATAAGGGAATGGGAGGGAAGACATACTTTGGTGGGTCCAATCACTATAAGAAGGAATCCCTCTGGAGTTGTGCCTGTGGGCAGCTTAGGAGCATTATGCTAGACACTTTCTTGGTCGCTTGGGTCACAAAGACATCCCAGGATGGAGAGAGCTCCACTACCAGAAGTACTGCATGGCTAAAGGGTGGATCTCCCACTTGTGATCTTTGTGGAAAAAGCCTGCAGAGGCTATCTGCCAAGGCATTCGTTACTGCCAGTAGGTGCACTGCTGAGATGGGGATCTGATGCTGGATGGACCAGTTCCAGAGTTTGATTGCTTCCATGCAGAGTGGGGCAGACTTCACTCTTCCTTGTTCGTTTATATAAAATATTGTAGTCACATTGTCTGACATGACTTCAACATGTGCAATACAGATGAAGGGAAGAAACCTCTCGCAAGCATTGTGCACTGTCCAAAGCTTGAAAAGATTGTTATGTTGTTTGGTTTATTGTAAAGTGCAGGAGCCCTGGGCTAGATGGTCATCCAGATTAGTTTCTCAGTCAAGCATGGAGGCACCCATAATTAATGTCTTTTTGGGGGGTAGGGGAATAAAGGAACCCCTGTGCAGACAGTGTCTTTGATTTCCCACCAGGTGAATGACATTAGGATATTCTGAGGAAGCAAGACTCATTTGTCAAGGGTGTCCCTACTTGGAGTGTAAACCATCCACAAACATGCCTGAAGGCACCAGAGGTACAGACTTGAGAAAGGTATCAGGTAGATCAGGGGTTCTCAACCTTTTTCTTTCTGAGGCCCCCCTCAACATGTGATCCAAACTCCATGGCCCAACTGTGCCACAACAACTGTTTCTCTGGATATAAAAGCCAGGGCCAGTGTTAGGGGGTAGCAAGCAGAGCAACTGCCTGGGGTTCCACGTCACAGGAGGCTGCGTGAAGCTAAACTGCTCAGGCTTAGGCTTCAGCCCTGGGTGATGGACCTCGGGGCCCCAGACATCAGCCCCAAGTGGTGGGGCTTTGGCTTTCATGGATCAGGTCCTCAAGGAATCAATTTTGAAGCACTTCGAGGAGAGGAAAGTGATCAGGAACAGTCAGAATGGATTCACCAAGGGCAAGTGAAGCCTGACTAACCTAATACCCTTCAATGATGAGATAACTGGCTCTGTGGATGAGGGAAAAGTTATGCCTTGACTTTAGCAAAACTTTTGATACGGTCTTCCACAGTATTCTTGCCAGCAAGTTAAAGAAGTATGGGCTGGATGAATGGATTATAAGGTGGATTGAAAGCTTGCTAGCTCATCAGACTCAAAGGGTAGCCATCAATGGCTCCATGTCTAGTTGGCAGCCAGTATCAAGTGGAGTGCCTCAAGGGTTGGTCCTGGGGTTGGTTTTGTTCAATATCTTCATTAATGATCTGGAGGATGGCATGGATTGCACCCTCAGCAAGTTTGCAGATGACACTAAACTGGGAGGAGTGGTACATACGCTGGAGGGTAGGGATAGGATACAGAGGGCCCTAGACAAATTAGAGGATTGGGCCAAAAGAAATCTGATGAGGTTCAACAACGACAAGTGCAGAGTCCTGCACTTAGGATGGAAGAACCCCATGCGCCGCTACAGACTAGGGACTGAATGGCTAGGCTGCAGTTCTGCAGAAAAGAACCTAGGGGTTACAGTGGATGAGAAACTGGATATGAGTCAAGAGTGTGCTCTTGTTGCCAAGAAGGCTAATAGCATTTTGGGCTGTATAAGTAGGAGCATTGCCAGCAGATCGAGGGACGTAATAGGGAGGGGATTTGATAGCTGCTTTCAACTACCTGAAAGGGGATTCCAAAGAGGATGGATCTAGACTGTTCTCAATGGTACCAGATGACAGAGCAAGGAGTAATGGTCTCAAGTTACAGTGGGGGAGGTTTAGGTTGGATATTAGGAAAAACGTTTTCACTAGGAGGGTGGTGAAGCACTGGAATGGGTTACCTAGGGAGGTGGTGGAATCTCCTTCCTTAGAGGTTTTTAACGTCAGGCTTCAGAAAGTCCTGGCTGGGATGATTTATGTGGGAATGTAGCCAGACAGCCAGCCCCCCCTCTCAGACCAGCATTGCTGGGAACACAAGGGAGCCAAAACAACAGGGCACTTAACATCAATTCCAGCACAGCCTTTGAAGCTGTGAGAAGCACAGGTGTGCTGCTACAATGTGCCTCTGGGAACATATACAACGATTAGGCTCACAGCAGACACAGAAGCTGTGACAGACATGGCTCTTAGCCCCTACTAAATAGCGTGATGCACACACCCCAACATCCTAGGTGGGAAAATATTTACCCTAATAAAAGGAATGTCCAGTAGTCGAAACTTATTGTTTCTCTCCCTTGCAAGTGTAAACTACTCTTGCGAGAGCTGGCGTCGCCCAGACAGACCAGCCCCAATTTGGCATAAGAAAGGAGAAGGAGAATAAAGGAGTACAGAGGTATAAGTATGGGACCTACAGCACCATGATTTTTGAGTGCTTTTCACTATCTATCTGCTGGTCAGATAAATGACAGCCTCCCAAGGCTTCTGCAGCTAAGAGGGTCCCTAAGCCTTGTCCCTTATTCGTCTTTCCGCGGAATTGAGTGACCGATCCTGGCTTGGCACCGCTGAAATCGAGAGATGCAAGGAGGGTAAGAAGCACCCACACCTGATCTCCTATCTTTAGTGTACACATATTTTGAAATAGAGCTCTATACTTTGTTTTCTTTCTTTGGGATTGTGGCTTCAGTTTTGTAACTTGTTTGTGTGTGTAACATCTCTACATTTAAATAAGTAGGCACTAGCAATTTTGTAACCACATGATTAGAATCTAGTTTAATAAATTTTGGTAACCATTTGTGCATAAGCCTGACTTGTTTCTCTGGTTTACTGTAAAGCAGCCAACACAATTAAAGAACCTCAGCCGTTTTGGCTATAAAGCCTGGCCATGAGGTGAGAGTACTAAGAGCCTAGAGTTGAGTTGTGCCGCCTCCACGGGGCAAACTCTTGGGGCGCCTGTCAAGTCAATCCTGACTGCCCACTGCGAAGGAGCTCTGAGCTCTAGCAGTTAAAGTCCCGGGTGTGGAGAGACTCTTAGTGCTGCCATTGGGGCACCTGTCAGTCAGTGTTGACTGCCCAACTGCCGAAGGAGCTCTGAGCTCTAGCAGTTAAAGTCACGGGTGTTTAGGACCTTGGGGCATCCGTCAGCCTAGCCCGGGCTGCCCGCCGCGAAGGGAAAGTGCGTCCTAGCGGTTAAAGTCACGGATGGTATAAAACGGGCATAGCTGGCATCTCACCAAACATCCTTGGCCATCGGCTAACAGGGGATTAGGTCCTGTTTTGAGCAGGGGGTTGGACTAGATGACCTCCTGAGGTCCCTTCCAACCCTGATATTCTATGATTCCATGATTTCTGCCCTGGGCCCAAACAAATCAAATGCCAGCTCTGGTTGGTGGACTCCCTGAACCTACTCACGGTCCTCCATAGGGCCCCAGACTCCTGGTTGAGAATCACTGATGTAGATGCAGGAATTCACATGGCCTAGAAGGACCAGGCAGGATCAGACTGCTGTCAAGGGGATGAGTTGAAGTTAGATCCCTCATTGTGAGGAATGTATCCTGACTTAAGTATGCCTGGCCCAAAATCGAGATCAGATTCACCCTGTTAAATTCTAAAACTTGTGTGGAGCCTGAAGTGGACCTTTCTAGATTTACCTGAAGTCCCGAGGCGTAAAAGCGATTGCATAAGGAGAGGACCGCCATCTGCGCCTTCTGATACGACTGACCTGCGAGCAGCCAATCATCAAGGTAAGGAAATATTGGGCTGTCTTAAAGACTCAGACTTGCTGCTACCATGGAGAGTGCCTTTGTGAAACCTCCTGGGGCCGTTGAGATGCCGAAGGAAAGAATTCTGAATTGAAAGTGCTTGAGGCTCAGCGTGGAATGCAGGAATCTTCTGTGACCTGGATGAATGTCTATATGAAAGTAGGCATCCTTCAAATTGAGGGCTGCAAACCAGTCGCCTTTCTGTAGGGAGGGGATTATTAAGATCAAGGTGGTCATCCTGAATGTCAAATGGGCACACAAAGACATTTAGCTGTCTGAGGTGTAGGATGGGTCTCCAGCCCCCTTTCTTTTTGGGGACGAGGAAATATCTGGAGTAAAAATCCTTCCTCCTGAGTTGAGGAGGCACAGGCTCTATCTAGCTGGATTTGGGAGTCCTCCTCCCATGTAAAAAGAAAAGGAGTACTTGTGGCACCTTAGAGACTAACCAATTTATTTGAGCATGAGCTTTCGTGAGCTACAGCTCACTTCATCGGATGCATACCGTGGAAACTGCAGCAGACTTTGAAGTGAGCTGTAGCTCACGAAAGCTCATGCTCAAATAAATTGGTTAGTCTCTAAGGTGCCACAAGTACTCCTTTTCTTTTTGCGAATACAGACTAACACGGCTGTTACTCTGAAACTCCTCCCATGTGTGAGTCCTCTTGTGAGAAGGGTCCCTGAAGAAGGACAGGGGATGGGATTTTGGAGAAGAGAAGACAGGAATTTGATAGTGTCGCCAGTCGAGAAGCTATTGAGGACCCATTTATCCAACATGATGTGATGCCACATCAGGAGGAAAGAGGCCAAGCAGCCCTCAAAGAGTGTGGGGTAAGGGGAGTGCAGAGAAAGGGCAGTGCAAAGACTTGTTGGTGATTCTCAACCATCCTTTGCTGGTGGAAGTCTGGGACTAAAGAGAGGGTGGTGATGGTGGTACATTTGCCTGCTACTTTGCGCCCTTTGATGTTTCCAAGGAGGCTCACAAACCCTTGGATGACAGAAGGACAGAGGGCCAGGACGGAGGAGGCAGCTGGGAATATTTCCTTTGGGGTGCCAGGGTACAGTTCTCCAACGAGCAGAGTGGTGTGTGACAGTTCTTAAGGGAATGAAGTGACTCATCTGTTTTCTGGCTAAACAGGTTGTTACCCTAGAAGGGGAGATCTTCTACTGTTGCTGGACCTCCTTGGGGAACCCCGAGGATTGCAGACATGTATCTCATGATGACTGAAGTCGCCATGGAATGGAAAACCGTCTCCGCTGCATCCAGCGACGCTTGATGAGATGGTCTGGCAACAATTCCCCTTAGTCAAGGATGGCCCGGAATTGGGGCCTGGCTGAAATTTGTTTTTCCTACTGAAGAGATATAATCTCTTGTCATCCTGGTCTGAAGGGGTGGGCGTAGGTTGGAGCAGTTTGTTGTGCTCCTTGGCAGCCTGGACCAGGGCGAATGTAGCCTCAGAGTGAAGGTACCCTGAAATGGTACCAACCAATTGCAGCAACACTCTCTGCCCTGGCACCACAAGCCTAATCCCAGCCCAGTTAGGAGGGGTGGAGGGTCCCAGGGAGGGGGTTGGCTGGACAGTGAACCCACCCTGCACTCACCCCACAGTGGGAGTTCCTCTTCCATGGGGCTGGGGGTGTCAGATATTGGCAATGATGTGCCTTCCCTCACTGCAGCCCCACCAACCTGCCTGCAGGCATGCTGTGGGGAGAGGGGGCAGCAGTCTGGATGCCAGGGCTTTCCAGGAGGAGGGGAAGCTGAGAGCAGGGCAGCAGCAGAGAGAGGTACCATGCAGTTCTGCGAGCTCCTAGCTGAAAACCCTGGCATCTGGACTGCAGCCCCTTCCTTTTCCCACAGCCTCCCGACCCAGCCTGCAGCATCAGTACTCCAGCAGGGGCTCCCTCACTGGGCGGAGATGTGGGGCCCCCATCCCCTTACCTCCTGTGTGGTCCCTGAGTGCAGGCAGGTTTGTGGGGCTGCAGCCAAGGAAGGCATGTCCCAGCCCTTCCTTCTCTGGCTCCAGCCTCACAAACCTGCCTGCAGTCAGGGCCTTTCTTCTAAAAGAAGTTCTCAATAAGTGACATGTCACTGCCAATATCCAAATCCTGTTAACAATGAAGTTGATGGGATGGGAATAGTTCCTGGCAAAATGTTGCTATGAACTGGAAGTGTTGATATCAGAGTTGGTATCAAGTGGCATCCACTGTATCTAAGAAAAAAGAAAACCGAATTACAATACAAGAAAGTTTGAGTGGGAACACTAGCAAAAAGCTGCAAACACTGAGGGGTTCTCTCTCAGACCACAAGTGGTAGAAAGGAACTGGAGAGGTGGTTGGTCCGCAGCACCCTTTGTACCCTCAGTTTAAAGCAGAAGGTGGGGAAAGGTGCAGGCACGGACTGGTGGACCCTACTACTGAAAAATCTTCTGGTCTCAGGCACACGGAGTGCATTCCAACCCACAGAGAATACCCACAGGGACGAGCACTCAAAGAAGAACCCAAGTCATTTGCCCATTCATTTGTTTCCACCTCAAGGGAATATTTTTAATTCAATGTGAAGGGAGTCATGTGTGTAAATTCCTGTGCACTGAAATGAGAATCTACAATTATGTCAGGCAAGTGCAAATGAAGTGTCTCTTAAAAACTCGCTTGCAACATTCACAAGTGCCATAGAAAAATGAAAGACAGATACAATAGATGCAAACTAACAGCTGTATCAAACAAAACTATTAGTTAATTATTTCCATTTGCGTCAAAGCATGAGCATTAACAGAAAGGAAAGTTAAATATTTAACAAGAAGAAAACTTATCATGAAAAACTAAAAGGTAATGGTGACCAAATAGTGGAGCCTCCGAGAGAATTTACAGCTATCCACTCCCAGCATAGGAAAGTTGCTCCTGCTGACTATTTGCATCTCCCTGCACCCATACAGTGAATCATGTCCATTCACACTTTTTTCTTCATACTAATGTTCATAAATCACAGCAGAGAAAACAAATAAGCAGTGAAAACATGTTATTAAATGACACTCCGAAACCAAATAACCTTTACATTTTTAGTAGCAGAAAAGACAATTAACAAAGTTGTAGTTATTTACAAGATAGAAAATTACATTTTGGCAGCTCATTTGGATTTCATATCAAACCTACACAAACATCACTGAGTCATTTCCCTAAAAATCTCTGCTAGTTTTAGAAACTCCTATGGTATAATTTAAATGTGATTTAATAGAATATAATTGCAAAGTGCTTCTGCTCCCTATTATAATAAAGATGTCTTTGATAGGAACTTTGGAAATGATTGCACTGCCAGTATAAATGGTGTCAAGTCAATAAGGGCTGTCATTTTCTATGTTTGTATAATACCTAGCACAATAGGGTTTTGGCATGGATGACCTTTAGGTGCCAATGCAGTATAAATGTTAAATAAAATAATAATAATATATATACAAAAAAGGAGATATGGCAAGCTTTCCCTTTCCCTATCTTATATTTGTAGCAATAAAATGTATATCATAATTTGAATTTATTTTATGTATTACATTTAATGTGTGTCTGTTCCATTTTTAAAAATGGATTTTTATTGACTGCAGTACTTCGGTTACTGCAGTGTCCAAGCATGGAATGGAACACATATTGGTTTCCAGTCTTTTTGTTTCATGGTGGCTCTGCTTTATGGTCAAGTACAATAAAATCTAAAGTTCTTCTCTTTTTGGGATCACAGACATATTGTTGCTCTAGAACAATGTGCACATCCATAGCAAAATTATATGCATTTTTACCTCCAACATCAGCTGGGTGAATTCTTCATTGCTGAGAAACGAAGGCTTCCAGTCTTGCTGAATTTCACAAATCTCTGTCTGTGCTGAGACTTCTAAACAAATAACAACATTACAATTTTTTTTAAAAATCCAAAGAAAAGTATATTTTGCAAAACTATATACAAATTGCTGCTAAGGGATGTAAATATTTTATATAACTTGAAATGAATAGAGATTTTCAAGCACTGGACATGCATGCAGTGCAAGAATATGGATAATCTCCTCATTGGGCCACGTCCGGAGGTCCTTACTCAGTTTTTATTCAGCCAAACCCCATTGTCTTCAATAGGAGTTTGCAGTCAAATGGCCATTGTTTTCAATCAGTGTGTTACCTAGGTGAATTTTGAATTAAAAAAAAAAGCAAAATCGCATGAGGATTAGCATATATCAAATATGTAGTTGCGGTTTACCGAGTTTCAGACTTAGGATGGGAATGACCAAGGGCTAGATTTTGGCCTACAGCCACAACGCCGAGTAGGGGCAGTGAAAAAGCATCCTTGAGGAAGCTGGATGACTGTGCCTTAGAAACCACAATCGCTCCCCCAGTTGCTTGGTGCACAGGTGGAATGTACAATTTACAACAGCATCTCTTGTGATGGAACATCCTTCTCTTCTCACACCATCTCCAGCCAGCTCCACAGTGCAGTGCAGGCCAGAGGATGGGGAAGCAAACCAGAGCTTCACTCACAAAAAACAGTTGGAAAATGCAATCTCCTATCCTTTAAAATAAAAATCTGACTGTGAACCTGTCTGGTGGTTTGATGGTGGCATTCTGTTCTGTCACATGGAAGCACCGTCCAATAAACACTCCTAGGGCATTCGTCCTTTGTAAGTTTTCACTTGGAGAAGTGCCAGTGTATGATAATTATAAATCATGGCTCTGTAGTTAAGACTGAACCCAAATGAGAGCTGATTGAATCATATTTGATGAATAATTTATTTCAAATAACATTTCCAATTAGTATTGGTACATTATGGACCTCGGTGCCTAAGTAATGTAAGGATGTATTTGTCAGATAAATTATTTGATACATTTCTCAAAATTTTATACATATTTGCCTAATAATCTGTTCAGTATTCACCCAGCTCTAATAAAAGTACACTTGAGCGCTAACACTGGTGGTCGGGTAGAGGATAAATGTGGCCTCTCTACTCTACTCTGATTAACCTAATCTGTCAACATTTACAGACCACTTAATGCCACGTTCTCTCTGTTTCAAGAGACTGACCACAAAAATAAAAATGGCTGAATGATTTAAAAGGCAGTAAACCTATAATACTGTCTGCGTGAAGTGTCTCATGGAAGTAAATCAAAGCACCCACACAAGCACAGGTTAGTGCTTTTATCAGTGGAGCTGCAGTAGTCTGTTTCCCACTAAATTAACTTTTTCAGCATTGCTGGGGTTGTCTTGATATCACAATGCAGTGGCTTTACCGGCCCAGAATGTTCAGCAGATGGCTGAGTAAAAAAGGATCAGCTCCAATCAACTCTTTATTATGTACCCTGCAAAATGCAGAATATTTTACAGTAGATACTAGCATGGCAAAAATGGCATATTTGAAAAATCAATTTCTGGAAGAATTATTTGAATTTTGCCAAGCTTCCTTGGATTAATAGAAAGAGACTGTTTAGTGAGCAGGAAATCTGAAAATTGATCTGCTTTTCTGTTATAACTGATTAATTGTAATTAATTAATTAAAAATGATTGGTTTAAAAAGCCAAATGTAAAAGAAAATACTATTGAATACAACAAATAAAACCATCATATACAATGGGGATAAAGAAATGTTTTTAAACTGAATTGTTTGTTTTGTAGTATGTTGCATATCTACTGTTGATTTAAACTTTTAAATAATGGATTTTTGTCTGAAAAGTATCTTTCTTTCTTTCTTTCTTTCTTTCTTTCTTTCTTTCTTTCTTTCTTTCTTTCTTTCTTTCTTTCTTTCTTAAAGAGTACAAAACCAATAGCAATTCAGTCCAACTTCTATATACAATCATAGGCTGTTTACTAAACAGAGAACAATCAGGTAAAATAAAGTAAAATGCCTTTTTTGAGTAAATTATTGGTGCTATCAGCTACTCCATTTACGCTTATTATTACACTTATGTGGTTGTTCTTTAGTGGATTTTTTAAAGTGTGCATATTAACATCTTCTTTTACCCTGCCTTGGGCAGATAAAAAGAAAGATATATCATTACTGTCAGATTTTAAATAGGTATATACAATTATCAAAGAAGCTGTAAAAGAATAACAGATATAATGAAACTTTCAGATGTCCCAATTGTGCCCTCTTGCATGGAATAACTTTGTCTATGGCAATATTTAATTAAAAGAGAACCATCACTGCAATAACAGATTAACTATAATTCTTTCCTCAATTATTTTGACATTTGTGACTTAATTATGTTGGTGTCATGATGTAAGAGTTTTTATCTGCTTCTTTATTACACCCATATCTCTCAACTCTGAGAAGGTGGAAAGATTGTCCAAGGAATAAAAGAGAGCAAAATGGCAAAGATTAATTCACTAGGCCCCAGTCCTGCAAGCTGCTCTGTGAGGTTGGACCCGTTCACCTCTATGGAGTTCTAGTGAAGTCACTGGAATTCCACATGGTCTTGAGGACTGTCACTTCTGGAGATGTGGCTCATTTACACTGTTCCAGAACTGTGTATACACTGCCTGAGCAGTGTAAAGAGGCCTTATCAAATGAGAATCAGTCCCTGCTGCAAACATGCCAAACCCGTGGAAAAAATGCAGAAATTGGGCTTGTTTAGAGTTGCTTGTTGGCTAGTTTTTGGCTTGTAGCTTGTTTCTTGTTTGGCTTGTCTCTTATTGTAGCTTGTTACTTCTTCTTTTTATTGGCTCCCGGCAAGCAGGGGCAAAGGGGGGCAGGCAGGGACAACAGGCAAGCAGGGGCAAGTGGCGGAGAGAGTCAGGAGTGCACAGAGGGCCCACCACAGTGCCAGACTGCACACCGGGGGATCTAGTCACATAGAGTGTTATGGTTCTTAGGGATTGGCTTGTTTTGGCCTTGTTTTGAAATGGGATTAGCTTGATTGTTGGCTTATTGTGAAAGTCAGGGTGCTTATTTACCACATGAAAGTTGGCAACTGTGCCCTACTGTCAAAATTAGCTTAGATTACAAGTGATAAGGTATTCTGGTGCTCTTAGTCTTGTTCCTGATTTGAGGCTGATGTGCATGCACAAGGGAACCCTCTGTGTGCAGATCTCCCCTATTGCAGTGGTTCTAAACCAGAGGTACATGTATCCCTGGGGGTACTTAGAGGTCTTCCAGGGGTACATCAACTCATCTAGATATTTGCCTAGTTTTACAATAGGCTACATAAAAAGCACTAGCGAAGTCAGTGCAAACTAAAATTTCAGACAAACAAGGACTTGTTTCTACTGCTCTATATACTAGACACTGAAATGTAAGTGCAATATTTATATTCCAATTGATTTATTTTATAACTATATGGTAAAAATGAGAACATCAGCAATTTTTCAGTAACACTGTGCTGTGACACTTTTGTATTTCTATGTCAGATTTTGTAAGCAAGTCGTTTTTAAGGGAAGTGTAACTTGGGGTACGCAAGACAAATCAAACTGCTGAAAGGGGTGTAGTTGTAGAGCCATTGCCATCCTGCCAGGAACTTGGAGCATGCACAAAGCCTTCAAGTGAATGGTCAACACTTCCAGATCATTTTCCAAGATCTCAAGGGATCTATGATTTGTGGGGGCTGAAGCATCTGCCCATTTCATGGGGTATGAGGCAGGGGGCAAATCCCACACTTCTGGTAGAACAATATGGTGAAACCTCTGCAAGGCAAAATTTGCAGCATTCCACCCTAACCTCAGGATTTCTTCAGCAAGAGGTGATCTGTGTCTAACGTTTACTCACATCACAAAAGAGTGGTACAATTCAGCACATTTATAGTTTTTGCTCAGAGTGGCCCCCAAAGATTGGAACAGCAACGGTTAGAGATCAGTACTGAGATATAATGGTAGAGCTGACACGTTTTTATGAGAATAAACATTCACCCTTCAGATATATTTTAAAATAAATTTCTGGCTGTCATCACTACTCAGCAGCTGTCTTTATTGTGCTCTTCTATGCCAAATTTGCAAATGGCCTTAAAACCAAACTAAAATTGCACCTATGCAAATGAAAAACTGGTATTTGCTTGTGCACATTGGGTAGAAGTCCCCCAGATTTATGCAAGCAAATATTTGTGAATACAATTTATTAAACCAATTTTAAAAATTTGGCCTTAATGTCAGAATTTCCCACTGTACTACATTATACACACATTAGTTCTGAGCTCCCCTCCTTTCGCCACCCTTCAGGCTGCTTGGTGTGACGGCACATGGATCCAAGTGCCAGAGAAACAATGATCAATATTTTAAAGCCAGAAAGTATGCCATGTGATCTTTCTTTAAGATATTTTCTGTACAGAAAATTATTTAAATTCGTAACCTTGAACCTTCACTTTCTCCATTTTTTTTTTTTTTAAAGAATCCCTGATGGATTTTCATCTGTTAAAAGGTGTAGCGGGCATGATGAAGTAGAAACTGAGACCTGGGAGAGACACAACTCTGGATGCTGGCTTAATAGCAGGTTGGATTATCCAGGGAAAACAACCCCACTCCAAACCCACCAGCTCTATACCAGGACTGTACCGAGGCACACAGGCAAGCTTCTCATATGATAACTCCTCTATCTCCTATCCTCAGAAGCTGCTTCTTTTTCATACTCAGGGCCCACAGTGTGCAGGAGTCACAGCCCCCTTTCACAGTACCCCAGGAGAGAACAGACTGGCTCCCTACATCTACTTTTAGAGAAGCTAAGAAGAATATTTCCCCACTCCAGTCAGAAGTCTGTTGGTGTCAGGAGAAGGGAGCTTCCTCTTTCCCGCTTGATCACTGTTTTGTGCAGATCACAAGTCCCTCCCCTGCTTAGCTCACAGGTTCATTTCAGAGCTCTGTGCCCTTTGCATTTCTTCCCTGGCTCCCTGATATTCAGTCAGCTAGGGAGGCATACATCCTCTGCCTTAGAACGTCGGAGGACTGACCAGCTTCATTCACTTGAGCCCAACAGCCAAAAGGAGCATTGTGAGCAAGAAAGGCAGTTTTGAGCAAGCCCATCAGGTCTGAACAGGCATTATACTACAGAGCAAGTAGGATAAGTACTATCCTGTAACCAAGGAACAGCCGAGGAGGCTGATTTGGGTTGCATGGTACCCTTAAGTTTTCTTGTCATAAACTATGACTTGGAAAAAATCTTAATATGAAATTTTTAACCACCTGAGCCACTCTGACCATCACTGGGGTAACAAGGATTTGGTTCAGTTTGACTGTACATGGATAGGTTTAGCAATTTTTACCATTATGTTTCTGCAGGAAGCCAATGACTTTTTCAAGCACTGTAGTTTTGTCCATTTTACGGGTGTTGCCTGGAAGCATGGAGCTGAGCTCTTTGATGAGAACATTGAATTGGTCACGTCTCTTCTTTTCAGACTTGTTACGTGAAGCCCTGTAAGTATGAAAAAAATAATGAATGGACCTAGAAAGAGTAATCATTATATATTCTTCTTGCGACATGTTATTTAGAAAATGAACTCGCTATGAATCAGTGTGTGAACACTAATGGCTGGCACCAGGCAAAGCTACATAAGCAACCAAGAACTGACCTTTCTCACTGTCATCTTTGTGACCTCTTTGGTGGGACATCTTGAAAAGCGGCATGCTCCGAAGGATAGAGTGCTAGGATGGGAAACAACAGAGCTGGATTTTATTCCAGTCTCTGCTCTGTGACTTTATTATCTTATTCCTGGGCTCACTCAGGGGGCACATGTTGGCTCTTCTGTCCTCCCCCTATCACTCCAGCAGCAGGACAAGATGTGGAGGAATTTCATGTCCTTGTTTTCAGACAAATTATAAAGCTTGTCTTGTGAGCACAGGTTTTCATATGTGTGTAGGTGTACTCAAAATTCATGCATTCTATGCTGAGGTACTTTCAGTAAAGGAAGATTGTAAATAGACAAGGTAAATAATATGACAACACTTTTTGTTGGCCCAGAAAACAATTTATAATGCTCAAACTTTTGGGCTGATCAAAACATTTAGGTATCCTAAATTATTTGTTGGTCAGATAAAAAAGTAAAAAAACTAAGGCAGTTTATAAGCATCCTGTAGAATTGTTTAATTTGGTGCCCCGAATTTCCTGTTGCCCTATGCAGCTGCTTACTTTGCGTACGGGTAAGGACGGCCCTGCCTCCAAGGACCAATATGTAAATAAACATTTTCAGCAGAGATATGACAATGGAGGCTTCCATATGTTACCAGTGACGGGGTGGGGGGCTGGAGGCAGTAATTTTTGTTTGTCTTGCTCTCTGGCCTGAATACTTTTTGACATGCACTGGAAAGAAGGTTTCAGAGTAGCAGCCGTGTTGGTCTGTAATCCACAAAAAGAAAAGGAGTACTTGTGACACCTTAGAGACTATCAAATTTATTTGAGCATAAGCTTTCGTGACCTACAGCTCACTTCATCGGATGCATTCAGTGGAAAATACAATGGGGAGATTTATATAGACAGAGAACATGAAACAATGGGTGTTACCATACACACTATAACGAGAGGTTTCAGAGTAGCAGCCGTGTTAGTCTGTATCTGCAAAAAGAAAAGGAGGACTTGTGGCACCATTTGTTAGTCTCTAAGGTGCCACAAGTCCTTCTTTTCTCTTTACTGTAACAAGAGTGATCAGGTAAGGTGAGCTATTATCAGCAGGAGAGTGTGGGGGGGGAAAGAGGGAGGGAGAGGAGAGAGCCTTCTGTAGTGATAATCAAGGTGGGCCATTTCCAGCAGTTGACAACGTCTGAGGAACAGAGGCGGGGAATAAACATGGGGAAATAGTTTTACTTTGTGTACAAATCAGACATCAAGAATTATAACATTCAAAAACCAGTCGGAGAACACTTCAATCTCTCTGGTCACTCGATTACAGACCTAAAAGTCCAAATATTACAACAAAAAAACGTCAGAAACAGACTCCAACGAGAGACAGCTGAATTGGAATTAATTTGCAAACTGGATACAATTAACTTGGACTTGAATAAAGACTGGGAGTGGATGGGTCATTACACAAAGTAAAACTATTTCCCCATGTTTATTCCCCGCCGCTGTTCCTCAGACGTTCTTGTCAACTGCTGGAAATGGCCCACCTTGATTATCACTACAAAAGGCTCCCCCCTGCCCACCCCCCCGCTCTCCTGCTGGTAATAATTCACCTTACCTGATCACTCTCGTTACAGTGTGTATGGTAACACCCATTGTTTCATGTTCTCTGTGTATATAAATCTCCCCATTGTATTTTCCACTGAATGCATCTGATGAAGTGAGCTGTAGGTCACGAAAGCTTATGCTCAAATAAATTTGTTAGTCTCTAAGGTGCCACAAGTACTCCTTTTCTTTTTACTGGAAAGAAGCCAATCTTTGGTTATTTTACAGCTTTGAACACAAAAGTTTGGGTGGATGCTGTCTAACTGATTTAAGCCTACTCCTGTTACACATGCAGAAGATTGTCGGGACAAGATTTGAATCCATCTTCTTCGTATTTCCAAACAATTCAAGAAGATTTAAAGAACAGCAACATTTTATTTTCATGTAATTCAATCCTCAGCCCATGTTAGCTTGAAGGCTCCCATTCCTCCAAAAACTGAAACTCCCCAACCATATATAGAGTAAGTGTTGCTTGCCTAGAAAGTAAAATATGTTTTGACAGAAACCAGAAAGTACCTATTTTTAACCCTTGACATTTTATTCACAAAGGAAATCTGAAAACTTTTGTAGTGGAAATAACTCGACCAAGATCCAAATCAATGAACAGAGTAGGATCCTTAAAAGAAGAAAACAGAAAACCTTATTAGGTCATCTAATCTATCCCTTTGCCAATGCAGGATTCTATATTTGCTAGTGCTTTGTTCAGTCCAGTTTTAAATGTCTTGAACAATGCAGGTTCCAACACTTCCCTTGGAAGCTTATTCCATAGTCTAGTAAATATCACTATTAGGGCACTATCCCTGATACTCTGCTGAAGTTGTCCTTGTCTTAATTTCATACCCTTCACCTTGATCAATTGGTCCTTCAGCCCTCCTACAGATTGCGCCAATCACAGCACATCTTCCATTCTTCTCATATCTTGGCCTTCCTTCTCCATATGCGGCTATGTCTTTTCATGATAAAATCTTCCCATCTCTTTGGGGGTTGGCTGAGTGGTCATTTCAGTTCCTGTGGGTACCACTCGGCGACAGCTGCAGTCCATCGATTGTCAGTGAGCCTCGTTATATGCCTGGCCCATCGTATTTTTTATGCCTGCTCTCAACAACGACATCCTGCACTCCACTCTGCTGTCTGATCACTTCACTGGGGACTCGGTCTTGTATTGAAATTCCCAGAATTCTTCTTTCCATTGCCCTCTCTGTGACACACAGTTGCTGCTCCTCTGTCTTCATCAGCACCCATGTTTTGCTGCCGAACAACATTGCTGGCAGGACTGTTGAGTTGAAGAAGCTGGCACGTGTTGCCTTTTTGATTTTTCCTTGGAGGACATCCTTGATAGAATTGAATGCACACCAACCTGATTTCTTTCTTCACGAGAGTTCACCTTCCTGATCTTGACGCATGTTAATTTCTTGGCCCAAATAGACATATTGCTCAACTTCTTCTATTTGTTCTCCCTTGGTTGTTATCTGGACTTTTGGTAAGGTATCAGACTACATAAATTTCGTTTTGGAGGGGTACATTTTCAGTCCGACTTGGCTGCTTTTTGTGTTGAGTTCTTGCAGCATTTTCTGTAGTTCGATATCATTTTCGGCGGTCAACCCAATATCGTCCACAAATCTGAGACGGTTTACCTGTTCTCTGTTGATGTTGATTCCACCCTTCCAATTCATTTGTCCCATTATCACTTCGAGGCAGGCTGTGAAGAGTTTCAGTGAAACTGTGTCTCCTTGTTGCACACCTTTCTTAACCGGGATGCGAAGGGGAGTATCAAACAAGGTTATATCTGTAGTGCAGCATTCAACAGCATAGAATGTTCAACAGCATAGAGATCAATGCGGTGTTGAAAGCTTTTGAAGAGCAGGGCATTGACATAAGCTATACCAAACTATTAAAGGAAGCAAATTCTGATTGCACAATTCATACCATTAGTCCTGGTTATGTACCTCCTGGTTATCTTCAAAGCAATACGGCATATGCTAATGGGAAAAAGATACACTGTCTGAATGGAATTTTGATTCTGAGTAAATATTAACAAAGGCTTGTCCCTATGCATCACCAAAAATGCCCCTTACAAAAAAAAAAAAAAAAGAGGCATTAAAATGTCAGCAGATGGTAATGACAACTACCACTATTTAAGATATGTGTTTTCCTATGTCTGTTCTGTGTGTATGTTGCTCACTAACCCCCTTTTTAAATGGTTGCCTTGCATGCATCATAAAAGTAATTTGGACCTAAGTGTGTGAACTGGTAGTGACAGTTAAATCTGGAATTCCTCCCTCTATTCTCCCCTTTGCTTCATTCCCCACTCCATGAAAAACAACCCTGCATTCCAGCAATGTTATAATTCTTGACACTTTGTATCACACTTTCAGCTGCAATAGATCATCTCCAAAGACATCTTTTTCATGATGTAATGTGGAATGAGGCATCCATTCCCTTCATCCTCCTCCTCCATTCACAGAGGTCTACATTATTTACAGATGGTTAGGCGCATCCTTATATTGTGCTTCTTTGTAGTATGCATTAATAATACTATGTTTAGCAACTGTCATACATTAAGTCCCTTGTGAAGAGTGTCAGCACAGTGGCTTTGGGAAAACTTTGATAAGCCCTTTGCCTTAGAAGACATCCCTTGCAGTCCTAAGTGTTTGCAGCAGTTAAGTCTGCACATTGCTCCTTGTATCAAACAGTGGGCTTCTGTATCTCGAGCATGCATGAATTAGAAAAGAAGCAAAGGAGAACAGTTGAGCATGGCTGAAGAGCTTTCTGACCTATATTAGTGAAAAAAGGCTGCAGAAGGGAAGAAGCAGGAAAAAAATCAAAAGAGACGAGCCTGGACCAACTAGTTGTGCCTGGACTGGAAATACTTTCATTAGAAAGAACAAAGGAAAAAAGTACATGCAACCTAAGGCTACCTCTACACCAGTTAAACTGCTGGTCGCAGTACTGATCACACTTCCAAAAAAGTTGCTAGCAAACAGATTCTGTGACACTCCTGGTGCCAGCCAATTACTATGGAGTTTTACTGCAACAAATGATTTCCTACCTGAAAAGACAACCCCTACAAAGTGTTAATAGCAATTTCCTGTGTATGTATGAACTGTGACTTTACCACTGTAGTTAATAGCACATTACCACTTAGACCCAATCAATTAGCTAAAAATTCAGCGTCTTGTGGGTTGTTCCAGTTAGGAGCAGTAATTGGTGATGGAACCAGATGTTTCTTTGAAGCAATACTGTTTATTTACAAAGAATGTACAAAGACCTGTTTCCCCGAACACAGCAGGAATCCAACAATCATGAGACAGTGTCTTTGCTCACAGTAGCAGGCACCTTTTCCAATCAGCACTCAGCTCAAAAGCTGTCTCTCTCTCTCTCTCAGCTTTTTTTTTTCTTTCTCTCCCTAAACTCTTGCTTATGTTTTCTTAAAACCACATTCCCAGTGCTTGTTCTGATTGTGCCCTTGGTTTTTCTGTCCTTGCTCTCTAGTGTTTTCTCCGCTTTTCCTCAAAAACACAGACACACACAATAATAGCTCCATCAATCAATACTTTAACCCCTGCATTTGCTGTATCAATCCTGGTAAACCCCTCACCCTGCATGGCATAGCTTCTGACTCAGTCTTGCCAAGTGGATCTGTGTGTTTGGTGGTGGCTTCTATTGTTTTATTACTAATCAAAGAGGCATTTAGCTGCACCATCATTTACCCTAGCTTCAGTGGAGTTTAACCCAAACCATAACAAGCACATATGAAAGGAGATTATGTTTAGGTCTGAAATAATGTTTGTAATGTTATTCATTTTTGGCGATTAGGTGATTTGAGAGTATTAGTCGTTTTTTGTTTTGTTTTTCTCCCAAATCATTATCAGATGATTACCCATGTATAAACTGAGTAACATAATAAGAAAACCTCATTATTTTCAATTAACAATCTGTGTTTCTTTTACAAAGTGTTTGTCATAAAGATTATATAACAACATGTGTTATTTTATACACATGGTGGACTAGACAGTTGTACTGTGGCAGAAACAGCATTCTGTAGGTTCCTCGGTTGATCCTATGCAGTAATGTGAAAAAATTACCCTTGTATTTGGCTTGCTGATATTTTTCAGAGGAAGCACTATTGACATGCTTTTATTCTTAAAGGATGGCTGATAATAGTGCTTTGTGATTCAACAGTTTTTCAAGTTGTATTTGGCTTTATTTTTCTCTCCCTTTTGGTTAATTAGGAGGGAAAAAACAGCTTCTGCAGCAACATAAAACCTTAGGTTCACAACAAAATGAACAGTGTTATAAGAGAAAAAAAGAGCTCACCTCTTTGCCCTGTCTTTCTCATTTTCATCCATGAGATTGTCTGACCAGTTTTTCCTGTGGAAAGAATGCAGAGTTATTTTCAGTTGTCCTGTCATTAGCTCTACCTTCAGGTTAATCTCAGAGTCACACTTCTGCTTTACTGTAATAACAGACTGATGGTACCCAAGCCAAATAAACATGTCAGCAGGGTTTTAAACTCAGACCTTAATTTTAAGAACCATCTATTGTAGATGTTATGATTCATTATTTAATGTTTTGTACTGCAATAGCAGCCAAGGGCTCCAATCAGAGATTAAGGCCCCATTGTGGTAGGCAAAGTAAAAACACATACTAAAAAGACAAAAAGAAAAGGAGTCCTTGTGGCACCTTAGAGACTAACCAATTTATTTGAGCATGAGCTCAAATATCTGATGAAGTGATATCTGATGAAGTGAGCTGTAGCTCACGAAAGCTCATGCTCAAATAAATTGGTTAGTCTCTAAGGTGCCACAAGGACTCCTTTTCTTTTTGCGAATACAGACTAACACGGCTGTTACTCTGAAACTAAAAAGACAGTCTCTCTGAAAAGTTTACAGTCTAATCTGTCTACTGTGGACACCTCCAAGTTACTAGGCTAGACCAGTGGTTTTCAACCTTTTTTCATTTGCGGACCCCAAAAATATTTCGAATGGAGGTGCAGATCCCTTTGGAAATCTCAGACATAGTCTGCGGAGCTCCGGGGTCTGCGGACCACAATTGAAAACCACTGCTCTACGGTAATAATAACCTTTCACGAACCCCTTAGTCATAGTCTGTGGACTCCCCTGGCGGGGGTGGGGTGCATGGACCACAGGTTGAAAGCCATTGAGCTAGATGAACGCCAGGAGATACAGGGAGGTAAATATGGAACCCCTCTGCACATTCAATGCTGCCTGTCCCAAAGAGGATTCACCCCTGGGGAAAAGCAGGTATTATTTCCACTACTGCCCTCCCGGGCGGTTCCTCCAGTTGGGGGAAGCTTAAAGTTCCTACAAGAGCTCGGCAGGAACCCCAAAGACAAAGGTAATATGAGGATGCATTGTGGGCTCAATTCCACAAAGCTCTGAAGCATGTGCTTAAGTCCTATTGACACAGTCTAATTCCTACAGTACAGGTTTTTTTACACGTTGCAAAAACCAGCCTTGCAACTGACAACGTCTGAGACCCTTGTTGAAGTCTCAGTCAAGAGGTCAGGGGTTGAATGTGCCCAACTGCCTTCTCACTATCTGACTTGAGCTTAATTTTTTAGAGTTCGATAGGTTTTTAAGTGGTGCAGCTGTCAGTCCTATGTTAGACCAACTTGACTTGTCACACAGAAAAAATGCAACCCCTGTGCAAAACTGAACATTTACCAGACCTGTCAGTATTAACCGTTTTGGAACAGATACTGACTAAATTCTTGATCTTCCATAAGGCGTACGTCCATTGCTTCTATAAGAATGAGCCATTATGAACCTGCAACAGATACATACAAGTGCCAGCCATAGCTCAAAAGAAGAGTAGGTAAAATAGATAAATCATGTAGGCAAGACAGGTAAAAAGCTGTGTAAACTCAGCACAGCCGAGGATTCAGCTGTGTCTCCTCAAGCTATGGCTACCCTATAGAGCTTACAGTGGTGCAATTGCACCGATGCAGCTGCCCTGCTGTAGCACTGAGTGCAGACGTTCTAAATTGACTTAATTACTCCAGCCCCCGCAAATGGCAGTAGCTATGTTGGCAGGAGAAACTCTCCCATCGATATAGCACTGTCCACACCACCGCTTAGGTCAGTGTAACTTACGTTGCTGAGGGAGTGGCTTATTCACACCCCTGAGCGACATAACTTATACCAACGTAAGTGGTAATGTGTACACAGCTGGATACATTCGTTCTCTGGCCACTGCCTGCCCCTCTTTTGTCAAGTGCTCTTTTGAAGAAGGGAGGCTTGAGACATAATACCAAGCAGTGAGGAGAACAAAGCCTCGCATTTATCATTACCTGTGTCCATTCAAGGCATGTACTCCCACTTGTATCAGAGCACAAAACCCTTATGCACTGCTGCAACCCCCACAAGGATTTTCAGGATCAACAGCACAATGTTTCAAACTTTAGACTTTCTACACTGTGATTTGCAAAGTGGCACTCTGTATCACTATTCTTTCCATTAAATGATTCCACAAAATTTAGGAAGTATGATGCAACAAAAAGTTAAGAAAGGAGGGTCAAGTTACGAATATGCATTACTTAGGCTGAATACAATTTCAACATATGATTTTGCACAGGAATTTTATTGTCTCAAGAATATTTGTTTAAAAACAATAATGAAAACTGATCAGTGGAAGAATTATGGATAATTTTGTCAGTAGCTAGTAGCTAGTTGTCCTCCATTAACTCATGAGACACTTATTAGCTAAGAAATATGAGATATACATGCAAATTATGCTGTTAATTTTTTGTAACAATACAAATGCAGCAGGAGGTTAAAAGCTGCTGTTCATTGGTCTGAGGATAAAGCCACTATAGGTGAGAAGCTTAATGGGATTTTAATTGGGTAGTGGAGGAGCATAAATAGGAGATACAGAGGGCACGTGTTGGATTTTATTGATGACTGGCACATTGGAATTGCTGTGTTCTGTAATCCAGAATATAGACAAAGAACACATGACTTATGAGGAGAGGCTGAGGGAACTGGGATTGTTTAGTCTGCGGAAGAGAAGAATGAGGGGGGATTTGATAGCTGCTTTCAACTACCTGAAAGGGGGTTCCAAAGAGGATGGATCTAGACTGTTCTCAGTGGTAGCAGATGACAGAACGACGAGCAATGGTTTCAAGTTGCAGTGGGGGAGGTTTATGTTGGATATTAGGAAAATCTTTTTCACTAGGAGGATGGTGAAGCACTGGAATGTGTTACCTAGGGAGGTGGTGGAATCTCCTTCCTTTGAGGTTTTTAAGATCAGGCTTGACAAAGCCCTGGCTGGGATGATTTAGTTGGGGATTGGTCCTGCTTTGAGCAGGGGGTTGAACTAGATGACTTCCTGAGATCCCTTCCAACCCTGATATTCTGTGATTCTATGAAATAATAGTAAGTAGTGCTCATAAAGCTTTCAGACATTAGCTAATCAGGCTTCACAAACCGCCCATGAGGCAGGTTAGTATCATTATCCACATTTCATAATGGGGAAATTCATACAGCCAGGTGAATATTATTTAGCAAATAATTTATTTGACAAAATTCATTACCTTTTAAAATTAATCAACAAACACTTTTAAAAATTATACCCTGAGCCACAGAGTCAGACTGATAAACTGAACTGAAAAATATACTCTCAAATAATATATTTTACAAATGGAGTGACATTTTCAAAGAAATAATTCAATAGTTTTTAAAATTATTTGCCCATTGGTAGGAACTGAGGCAACATGGTTAAATGACTTGTCCAAGAACACAGAAGCAGTCACAGAAGCAAGGACTATAACCCAGAAGTTCCTTGCCTTAAATCCCTTGGCCTTTGCTCAAATCACTAGGTTAGGCATCTCCATTGTCTTGATCACAAACTCTGATTCTGACTACTGCAATAATTGTTACCATTTTGTACTTTTTTATTAATGAAGAGAAAAAGAATGACTGTTTTACTGGATATCTACAGAATACATGGAATTATACTGTGGGGGAAACTTATGCCCATACTCACTGGCAATAGACCTAACTCCTCTGTTCTGTCCAGGATTTGGCTTTCTCACTGACTGATGTCACATCCAGGATCTGCTGTGATGCTGCCAGTATCAGACACTATCCAGTTGTCACTTTGATTCCACATCCATTTGTTGACACAATCAAATCTCCAGAGCATCTTAAGTGTTGCTAACAATGTTTGTGAGTGTGTATTTGGCATATGAAATTAGAACTGTGGTCAATAAAATAGATATGGAAGAAAAAAATTTATTTTTTGCTAAATAGTTGTGTCGCCTCTCTGAGAAGCTGTAGAAGATGTCTGGGCCTGCAGGCCAGCTTCCTGTTGGAGCAGAAATCAGTGACATGAAGTCTGGGCATATGCTTAGTGCAACTCTTTTATTTTATACTTTTTCAGCCAGTCTTTGAACAGAGGGGAGGGAGGTCACAGACAGCATACAGGGAACGCCCTCTTTCAGAACTGAGTCCCAAAGATCTCTCTCATTAGAGTGATTAAGGCAGAGAACAAATTCACTTGCTCCTTGCCACAGCTCCTCCCAAAAGAACTTGCATGACAAAACTAAAAACAACGCAGTATTTCTTCCAAGACTGAACAGTGCTCACACGTTAAGAATTTGCAACCCTATGACTAATAGGCCCACCGGCTGACTCCTGCCATAAGAGTACTTAGCAATGACCATCATGTTTGTGCCTTTACTCTTATGGAAGGAGTCAGCAGGTGGATAATAAGCAAAAGATAGTAAGCAGCTTGAATCAGCAGAGAAGACTATCAAGAGTCTCTCACTGAAGTAAGCCACCAAATCAGTCAGCATTTGAAATTGATAGTCCACAATGAGAACACACCTGAAGAGATAAAAAGAAACCCTCAGCTCACCACATGTACATATTGGGCCTGATCTTCCGCCACAAAGCTGCTGTGGATTCCCCAGCATGGGGAAATCCAAGGGAGCACAGAGCCAGTGAATTTACCTCTAAGTCATAGCTTCCATTGGAGGAAGCAGGTCAGGGGCATGTCCAGGAAAGCTGTGTGGTTGTAGTGCTTTTGAGCTCCAGCAATCCCCAGATAGCATAATGGCCCTTGTGTGCCTCACTTTTTAGATGTGCAACTTGAGATAACTTGGACCTGATTTTTAGGGAGTGGTATAAGAATTTGGGTAATATGTCAACTTACAATTTATAATTCTCTCATTATCACGCTGCAAACTCCATTTTGAATGTGCAGCCCTTTGTCTTCTTCATTGTCTTTTTACTGATTTGTCTGGGGATGGTCTCCTGGCAACCAACTCACTAGGCTGATTTGGGAATTACTAGACAGAGGGACTGAAAGGTTATAAAAGGCAGGAGCTGATCTATTTGGTGTCTTTGGTCACTTTCACCAGCTCAAAAAGAGGGAAGCTGCTGCAGGAGTCTGATGAAATGGGGGAACCTAAACAGTACCCCAAGAGGGGCACTATGTTGTGTTTTAACTCTTAAGTAAAGAACACTGGCGTTTTAGAATCCTGTGCAAAGTCTGTCTCTCTGTGTTATGTGCAACACCTGTCATATGTCCTTGAAGGGTTAGCATGTGACCCCAGAGCACCCACATTGCTGTAGTTTGGGAGAGGCTGTGCTTAAGCCATAGGGGAGGTTGAGGGGTCAAGAGCTAGGCAGTTGGACCATGGGGTCTAAGCCCTCAGGAATGGATGCCAGATTGAAGATCTGCACCGCAAGAGTGGGCCTAAGGATCCCAAACTAGGGGCAGTGCATGAAGTCTGTTCAGATTCTGGAGGCTTAAAGCACATGGGAGATTCAGTAATCAGATCTCCTCACAGCAGCCTGGTCAGTGCACAAGAGGGGGTGTTTAATTAGATTTGTGACGGGAAAGTCATCATTTTTCCGGCTTAGTAGGAACTCACAGCTGGGAGAGGTCAGCACTTGTCAAAATGAGGCCCAAGTTGTCTCAAGTCAGTGGCCACTTCCAAAAATGTTAGCCAAGGCCCTTGTCAGACAAAGTTCCGCATTCCTGAGGGATTTGTTCAAAATAGTAAAATACTGAAGTGTGATAAAGCAAGTTAAAGGATAAAAACTATCTTTGCTCCACATACATCTGGGTGAATGGACATAGCCAAGTGGTATGCCCAGTTCCAAATGATTCTTGCCAGTACAGGGCAAGATTCAGAGTGGCCTGACTCACTGAGCTCTTTTCAGCTGGTGCCAATTGCTTGCTGGCTGCGGATATGCCCCCTGGTGTGGGAATTAGCCCTGCCCCTTTTCTTGGCTAACTACACCTTTTCAGACCTCTTTGCCCATTAGCCGGCTGTGTCTACCAGCGTCTATTCTTGTCCCATGTGGGGGTTATGGTTGGCTGACAGATCCATCGTACCTGACATCTTTATGTCTGGTAAACAGCGTTTTTGACTTGTTTGTTCAAAGCAAGAGGCAAGGTGAAAAATAATAAATTTTTGTATCAATTTTTACTGACAACAGCTGAAACTGATAATTTGCATTTTTATTGAAATATTTAAATCATGTTTTTTATGGTTTTGTGTGTGCTGCATTTATTGGGGAAATAGTGGTATCCTTGAAACAAAAGAGTAGCTCAAACCACCAGTCCTGTATCCTCTGACAGGGAAAGACAGAATAAGCATCTCCCTATCACCCCACATTCATTCATACAATGATAGCTGCTTGGGAGAGACGTCATGCAGGCACAATGTCAGCTCACTCCAAGGATTCTCCTGGATAAAGGCTGTGTGTGTTTGTTTTGATATACTCTGTTCCCAGTAGAAACTGAGCTCAAAATAGAAAACTCATCTGGCCATGATCACCTTGTAGTGCATATGAAACATGGTTTTAGCAAGTTATGCTACTGCTTTGCTACATCTGCTAAGCTAGATCTCCCCACGCCCCCACAGCTCTTGTGCCTGTGGCCTTGTCTACACCAATGCTGCAAGTCGATCTAAGTTACACTACTTTAGTTACGTAACTTATGTCAACATAACTTATATCGACTTACAGCGATATCTACACCGCGCTATGTCGACGGGAGATGCTCTTCTGCCTCTCGTTGAGGTGGATTAATTAAGTCGACGGGAGTGTGCTCTCCCATTGACTTATCTCATCTTCACCAGACCCACTACATCAATGCCGCTGCATCGATCACAGTGGTGCTGATTTAGCCGTGTAGTGAAGACAAACCGTGAGATAAAACATTATGAGGTGTGACTGTGACAATAAAATAAAAGTGATCAGTCATAGGTTTCACAATAGCCCATACAACAGCCAGCTAACCTGGCTTCATAGGTGTTAGACTGAAATATAAGGGAGCTTTACAATTCCATTAAGCTAACTTGATTGAGAAAACATGATTGAAAAACTTACTCTTTTGCCCATCGTGACAGGGGCAGAGAGGCACAGTGGTCCACTGGAATTCCCAGGTTGTGCTGGGGAACAGTTACTTGGAACACCCCATGAAACAGTGGAACACAGTCTTCTCATGTGACTGGCCAACTCTGCTAGCTGGCAAATTAAAGCCGTGGCCTGTCTATTCTCTGTCTCATCCTCTTTCCAGCATCTAATTCCCAAAGAAACTAGGTAACCGCAGCCCCTGCCATCTCCTGCATGCAGGGTCTATTATGCCGGTCAGCCAGGATAAGGACCACCTAATGCTGTATGGGAACTCTCCCCCTCTTCTCCAAAACTGCTCATCCATGTTACAAAGGATCACTGTGTCACCCATTGTTTAAGGTGTACACCTGAGCCCTAAATTAGATCTTCTGGATACCAGTACTGTACCGGGAAAACAAATACTGTATCTGGTCAAGGTGTGGATAAGAGATGTATGCAGAAATAGGGAAGAGGTATCTCTGATGAATCATGTTCACATCTGAGTGGTGGGCAGGCCTTTAACAACAGCTGCTCTTTTGCTGGATATCAAGGAGGAAATATGGGAAGGAATGGATGGGGAATTGCCTATCTGGGTGGAGGGATGAAAGCAGGTAATGGCAATACAAACATTAAATTAATAAATAATTTGAGGGAATCAGGGACAATGCTGCTAGATTCCTACAGTGGCACAGTGGTCAAGCCTCCTGCTTGAAGAGGGATAGCTCCTCTAATCCAGTGGTTCTCAGACAGGGGCACGGGGCCCACTGTGGAGCTGCAAGCTGGTCTCAGAGGGTCTACCAAGCAGGACCAGCATTAGACTTGCTGGGGACCTGGGCAGAAAGATGAAGCCCCACTGTATGAGTCTGAAGCCTGGGGCCCCAAGCCCCACTGTCCAGGGCTGATGCCGAAGCCTGAGCAACTAAGCTTTGCGGGGCCCCCTGTGGTGGGGGACCCCGGGCAATTGCCCTAATTGCTACACCCTAGTGCTGGCCCGGCTTTTATATGCAGAAAAACAGTTGTTGTGGCACAGGTGGACCATGGAGTTTTTGTAGCATGGTTGGGGGTCGAGGGAGCTCAGAAAGGAAAAGGTTGAGAACCCCTGCTCTACTCCACATGTTCCCTGTCTCACTGGCTGCACCACAGTAGGACTTCAAAGTGAATCTTACCAAGACTTAGTGAGCTTCATTCTGACTCTGAGCTAGCAGCTGTGCTCTCTTCCTCTGAGTTGTGAGTTTGTGCCAAAGCACAGTAAAACTTACTCATATTTATTAAACTTCACTTCAAAGTCCTGCTGTTTTACTAGAGCAAGGTTAACAAGTGAGGAGTAAGAGGAGAGATGACAGTGCCACAAGATGGCAGTGAACATGTTATGCACCTGATTTTAACTCTTTTTTTTTTTTGGATGAGGCACCTAGATAGTCCTGCCATGCTGGATGCTATAGTAAATCAAAGCAACAGATAGACTATTAGGCTGGATTTGTCTGAATAAATGACCAGATTCGAGGGCAAATCAAATTTGAATCAGGAATTCAACCTATTGCTACATCTTGGCCAAATATAACCTTCTGAACTGTTACAAAACATGCTAAAGTTTATTGCTAAAAATAACACACAGAAGGGAAAAGAAAAGTTAATGAAAAATTACAAATTGAATTAAAGAACTGAAAACATAGCTATCTATAGCACAACTGCCAGAAAGTAACAAATATAAGAAAATCCCTTTTCATTCTAATGTGCATTTTATTTTGAGAAGGCCCTGTGATTTTTTGTGGCAGAATAGCAGCATTAACAAAGTTACCAGGTGTCATGTAATGCAGCGATTGCTATTGGAATTACTGTATTTAAGTGCAAAGGTAAAGTCCACAGGAATGGTAAGTGTGCTGCTTTAGAGCTATTTTTGCCCAAGCATATCTAACATAATCATCCTCCTTTCAATAGCTTGCTGGATTTTGTTTTTACTAGGAAAGAGAATATTTTGGGTTTTCAAACAGGACAAAACACAGTAAAAAGAAAACTGTACTTTCTAGACTTGATGAAGGCTAATAATTCTTGGCAGAGAATAGTTTGTTCTGCGGTTCAAAAATATTTACATTTTCAATATTTATGAATGATCCTTACATAAAAAGCATTACATTTAAAACCAGACATAGAACAAGATTACAAAAACAGAAGATATTCATCAAAATTTTCAAAAAAGACATATATTTCTTTAAATGTACCTTTCTGGTTAGTTATTTAAATGGAGTGATAATATTTCTAAATTTGATATTTCACCAAGTTTCATGCTTCAGTTTATAATGGCTCTTCAGATGTTTTCAGGGTTACAGCAACACAAAAATGTCTAAAGAAAACAAATACAGGTATTAAAATTATGGAGTATGACATATATTAATGTTCCGTTGGCCTGGCTTTGGGATGAGGGAATGTTTGTAGGTAATACATCTCAAGATTATGGGATTATAATAAAAGAAGAAAAGGCACATAATGTATTTTGACTATATTCCTTACATTCTGCCTACTTAAAATGGTTAGTTGGAAAAAAGAATCATTTTTATCTGTAGAAGCTGTTGTATGGTATAGCTCTGCACTGTTAAACTGCTCTCTATTCCATCCTGGAGATGGTTGTATTTCAGTGATGAGTGAACTGAGCTCTATATATAGACAGCATAAATCTCCTCTCACCAGGTAAATCAGGAGTAACCCCTGTGATGCTGGCAGATCAGGACCCAGCTCATGCCAAGGACCAGGGCCTCATTGAATGCTGACAAATGCATAGTTGGAAACCAGTCTGGCTCACCTGTCGGTTAGTATAGTTAAAACAGATATCAGTGTTATGAGAATGTGTTTAGTGTTTAGACTTTATGGAATCCTTGTAGGATACTGCATGTTTTAATCTTACCTATAATATCTGTATCCCATGGTATGAAGTTATATTGAGTGTGTGCATTGTAACCCTCTGAATTGTGTAACTCAGCAAATAGGAAGAGGAGCATTAACTAAGGTAGAACTGCTCATTCTGCACACAAGATGGCTCACTGAATGCAAATGAGGCATTGCATACCATCAAAGAACAGAAATCTTGTTGACTGCATTCCTAACTCTCTCTGGGGTAAAGGATATAAAAAATCCCTGACAAGGAGAAACGTGGTCTCTGTGCTGTCCAGACTCTGAGGGACAGAGATTCCTAAACATAAGCAAGAGATCCCCGTACTGCTTGGCATGGGTCAGCCCTTGTCATAAATATAAACGGAAGGGTAAACACCTTTAAATCCCTCCGGGCCAGAGGAAAAACCCTTTCACCTGTAAAGGGTTAAGAAGCTAAGATAACCTCGCTGGCACCTGACCAAAATGACCAATGAGGAGACAAGATACTTTCAAAGCTAGAGGGGGTGGGGAAACAAAGGGTCTCTCTGTCTGTGTGATCCTTTGCTGGGACCAGAGCAGGAATGCAGGTCAGAACTCCTGTAAAAAGTCAGTAAGCAATCTAGTTAGATATGCATTAGATTCTGTTTTGTTTAAATGGCTGATAAAATAAGTTGTGCTGAATGGAATGTATATTCCTGTTTTTGCGTCTTTTTGTAACTTAAGGTTTTGCCTAGAGGGATTCTCTATGGTTTGAATCTGATTACCCTGTAAGGTATTTACCATCCTGATTTTACAGATGTGATTCTTTTACTTTTTTTTTTTAATTAAAATTCTCCTTTTAAGAACCTGATTGCTTTTCATTGTTCTTAAGATCCAAGGGTTTGGGTATGTGTTCACCTATGCAAATTGGTGAGGATTTTTATCAAGCCTTCCCCAGGAAAGGGGGTGTAGGGCTTGGGGGAATTTTTGTGCCGGAGACGTTTCCAAGTGGGCACTTCCCCTGTTATTATTGTTAGACACGTTGGTGGTGGCAGCGTTTAACCTAAGATGGTAAGAATAAGCTTAGGGGGTCTTTCATGCAGGTCCCCACATCTGTACCCTAGAGTTCAGAGTGGGGAAGGAACCTTGACAGCCCTAAAGGACACATAGAATTGGTTATTATAGAAGCTTATATTATCTTTTTAAACCTAACACTGTAACTCATTTACGCGTGTATATTTTGTGTTTTAACCTTGTAAATAACTCATTTATTTTCTTAGTTAAATCTTTAGTTAATTTATTACAGGACTGGCTACAAGCTTTGTCTTTGGTTTGAGATCTGAGTACAAATGACTTGGGGAAAGTGGCTGGTTCTTTGGGAGTTACTTGAATATATTTTGTGATTTTTGGTGTAAAGGACCATCTATCACATGGTCCAGCTTGCGTGGGTGGCAAGATAGACTGGAATGCCCAAGGGGATTGTGTGATTCCATGGTAAGGTGATTATATTGCTTCAGGAATTCACACTTGTTACTGGATTGGTGAAATCTAATTTTAGAACATACCACCAGTTTGGGGTCTCTGGCCTGCTTGTTGATTACCTGCTCTGAGGTTGGCACTCACAGTCATGAGCCAATCCAGACCCCACTAAACTCAACAGAGCTACACTGATATAAGTGAGAAAAGTGAGGGAAGGGAACAGATAAGCGTTCATGTCACACTCCTCGTCAATACACGGCCCAAGCTGGGGAAGCTAATGATCCAACCAGCGGACCAAATTTGGTGATGAATCCTAGTCACATGCCACCTGAGGCACATTGCGCACACACTGGGAAGAAGAAGAAGAAGAAATTAGAAGAATCATATCCATAGTTTGTAAAGTTTACCCAGTCCTTTGGGGTCTTTGATGGAAGGTCACTAGATAAATGTTTATTAATTTTCACTTTCATTAATTATTATTATTATTCAACCTTTGGTGAATGGGCCAAATATATCATGTGAATTAAATTTTGCCCAGATCACTCCTAACACTATAGAAAACAGAAGATCTAACAAATTAAAGTAACATTCATCAGTGAAGGCTGCCATCTGTACAACTCAGAATGCTCCTTGGTGCGCCTGTCCCCTTCCAGCAATGCTAAACAGGATTAGCGTTCTATACGTGTACAGGAAAAGTAGGTCAGTTCAGTAACATTGTTCCCTGTGATGAACTGACGATGTGATTGTAATGTTCTGTTCACAGTCACCTATCATTCTGAGCTGACTACAGTGATGATGAAACTGGGCTTGTCACAGAACACATAATAATAACTTAGCTCACTGCACACTTTGTGGGGGAAAACATGTCCAGTTGGGAAAAATAATAATGCTTTGCATTTATACAACCAGACATTTTCAAAGGAACACACTCACATGATATCCTCTGCAGTAAATTAGTGTAACCCTTCTGCCTGTCAGAGTTGGCAGCAACAAGGGCCGGGTTCAGTATCTAGGGGTTCCATTCCAATAACACAATGCAAACCGGCTCGAGCCCCCACCCAGTGACCTGGGACAAATATATACCACCCCCGCTGGGCGCCTCCAAGAGACAATACTTAACCTCTCACAAGCACATAGTCTGAGTGTAGCAAAAAGCCTTTTAATAACAGAGAGAAACAATGTGGCATTATGTTGGGGAAACACCACCAACAGGATTCATAACACAACCCATGAGCAAAAAAGCCACCCCAAGCAAATTGGGGCATGTCCTTTCCCTTTGGTTCTTGAGTCCAGCAACCCAAAATCACCCAAAGTCCCACAAGTCCAATGACCCAAAAGTCTCTGTCCCTGGTCAGGGCAGCCCCAGAGTTCAAAAGTTTATCTGCAGAGTTTTACCTCCCAACCTGGGTGGAGATGGCGGGGGGCTTAAGGTGCACCTTACGTGGTCCAAAGCTGATGACCCCACCTCTCCATGGGGCTCCGCTCTGCCAGCCGCCCCATGAGCTGCTCTAGGCATCCAACAAACTGCTCTGCTCCACAAGCCGCTCTACCAGCCATCCCGCAAACTGCTCTGCTCCACAAGCCGCTCTGCTCGCTGTCCTGCAAACTGCTCCACCATATATCTTCAGGCTCCCCCACTACTTAACACAACACTCACTGATTTCAGCTCTTAGTAAGTTTAGCTCTTTTGTGATTTCAGCTTGTAGTAGGGGAGCCTCAGTGCTGATGCACCATTAGCCCAAAGTGAATTCAGCTCAGCAGCCTGTAACTAGACTCCTAATGGAATCAAAATTAGCTCTGATATTCCACAGTGGAGAGAGGAGGAAATGCAATTAACATGTAAGGCCCTCCCCAGGGGGCCCATGCCACCAAGTATTAATACCTATCCCCAACTTCTCTCAATTCACAGAGTTTTGGAACCCGTGTCCCTTGCCTAGCGAGTGCTACTTAGTTGATGGCAAGTCCCTCCATCATAACAAAAGGCCAAGTACAATTCCACTGTCCTTGATTCCCATAATCAGGGTAATAACAATTTATTCTTCCTGCCCCAATAACAGAGACATTGGGGATCCCACAGCAGCCAAAGTGACCATTTGGGCAGCTATGGCCTCATTCTAGGTGGAGTGGGTGTGCCTATGCAAATGAGATCGGCCCCTGAAGTTTTTTTCCACAACTTGCCACACCTCACCACCAGATGTCAGGGTGGAGCTCGTCCTGACTCTGCTTACATTAGTATTATCATCCATGTTTTAGAAAAGGAAACTGGGGCACAGAGCAGTTAAAAACTATATTCTGGCTCATTTTGGACAGATACTGCACCCTACTTGCACGACTATGCAAGAACTAGGTAGACTGTTACCATTAGCATTCCTGAATGCAGGGGAGCCAGAGGCTCCAGCATGTCTGGAAATACTTCACAGTTCCAAGGATGAGTAGTCAACCAGGTATCCACCAACAAAGTTAGCATCCACCAACAAAGAAAGAGGGTGTATGCTGCACCTCTTCAAGCAGAAGTCAGTGCAGCTGCAAAGGATGGCTCTGACAACACCCCGCATTAAGGTACTGTGTCTGCATTTGCCCTGCTCAGACAGAATGTATCAGATTACAAATACTTTTATTAAGATGATGTTGAAGTAAAAAGAAAACAGTAAAGAGTTTAAGCATAGAAGTTTCTGGTTATCAGGGAATAAGGTACAGATTATCAAGTGGTGTGAAATTCGGTTTAGGAACAGGTGGCGTAAGGAATACATAATCTGCGATTGGGGTAAAAGTTTAACAGGTCAAAGTACAGACATTGAGATATGGGGGTATGCTGTTCATATAATGGCTATGTTCAGGTGTGGAGTATAATGAGTCGATACGATGATAAGGATGGATTTACCCTCATTTGGTGGGATTTAACGTTCAGTGAGTTTATGGTTCCAGTGGAAAAAGCCTCTCAGTCCCTTTCCCATAGTTGATGCATGATGTCATACTGGCTCACACGTCCTAGTACTGTCGATGGCCGGTGATGTGTTCGATGTAGATGTCCCTGGACCATCGGATGGTGTCTGAGACCATGAGGCGCCGCATGAGCCATGCGTAGCGTCGACCAATCCCACAGGTCCGCAGCACATGCTCTTTGCAGGGGTCCTAAGCGCCCAGGGCTCCGACGATCAGGGCATCCATCTGCACCTTATAGCCCTTCGCTCTCAAGGTGTCGGCCAGGGGGGTGTATTTTTCCAGCTTATGAGCTCAGGCTTCACGGAAGGCCGGAGCCCTGTTCTCAAAGGAGACCATGACGTCAACGAGGATGATCTTTTCCTGGGCCTCTTCGGTGACTACCACATCAGGTTGCAACTGGCTGTCAGTACCGGGGATGGCGCAGTTCATGGCGACCTCCCCCAGGCACGGTGCGATGGCTTTCACCAGGCAGTTCTGGATAGCGTTGTGGTGCAGCTGCCAGGCTCTGGAATGGGGCTTGCAGCTGCACAGGACGTGGGGCAGGGTCTCATTGGAGTAGCCGCACTTCCTGCAATGCTTGTCTCGGTTCCCATGGTGGACGGCTCCATTGAGCGGGACACAGTTGAGCCAGGCACGGTGGGTGAACTGCCAGTCGGCAAAACGGGTGAAGCCGCCCCCGGCGAGGAAGTGGCTGCTGGCGTCCCACTTGCTGGTCAGTTCGAAGGCTTTACCCTGGTCCGGTTTACGCTTCAGGGTTTCCATGTACAGTGAGTGGATGGCTGCCTTCAGGGTCCTCTCCAGCATGCCCCTGGCACTCGGGGTGACAATGGTGTTGCTGTCAGACTTGATCTGCGGCACCAGGACTCCCAGCTCCTGCCACTCCTCGCACCACTCCCAGTGGAGGCCGATGCGCTTCCCCAGGCAACGCGTGGCATTGCGAGCGCGGGACCACAGTGAAGCAATGTCACGCCCATCCCGTCCGAATTTGCCATCCAGGGAACCACTCAGGAAGGTGGAGGTGTCTTGGTTGGAGGGGGCTCTGCCGATCCGCTTCTTTGTTGCGTCATGGAGGGCGTTTGCTGCGATGTTCCTTACCATGGCGTCGGGACACGTCAGCAGGCGGAAGGCGTGGGTGATCACCGCGATGTCACACAGGTCGCCCATGCGGCCGACAGTGGCACCGCCATGCCTGTGGGCGCTGTAGACTAGCTCGTTGCTGGCTCTCTGGGGAAGGAACAGCTACTTCTTCACCAGCTGCCGGATGATCTTGTCTGCCTTGTTGAGGGGTATCTTTGCCACGGCGGATCCCCTTAGGACGAACGAGATGTGGGGGATCAGGAAGGTGTTCAGGGCGTTTATCTTCTGCCACTGTGCTAGCAGGGAGGCGTCGATCTTGGTGGCATCCTGCAAGATCTCCTGGATGGTGTCCTCGGGGGTCTGCCGGACACGGAAACCCGTCGGCATGCCGAGGTGCTGGTATGTCTGCCTCTCTGCCAGGGGGATGACGGGCTCGCCCTGGATCTGGAACCCTGTCGTCTGCACCGAGTCCCTTTTGCTGCTGTCGATGTGGAGAGTTGCGCGCTTCTTTGCATTGAAGCGGAGCCCCATCCAATCGGCAGCTCGACTGGTGGCATCTAGCATACGTTGGAGTTTCGCGTCCATGGTCAGGACCAGGTCATCTGCGTAAGCCAGGATGCTCACCCTCTCACCGTGGAGGTTGAAGCCATCTGTGCCATTGGAGATCGGCGGTCTCCCCTTCGACTGAACGAATGGTGGTGCTGCATCCCTCGTACACCTCTTGGATCACACGAAGGAAATTCTCTGGCATCCCAAACTCCTGGAGCGTGGCAAAGATGTGGTGGTGGGGCATGGACCCAAAGGCGTTAGCCAGGTCGAGCCACGCTACCGTGCACTGCCTCCGTGCCCTTCTGGCCGTTTCGAGGGTGGTTTGGAGGACAAAGTTGTGTTCATAGCAGCCCTCGCAGGACATGAAGCCTTTCTGGATGGAGCTGATGGCTCCCCCGCTCACCAACCACTCCATGATCCTCGACGCCAGGCAGCTGGCATAGAGCTTGTACGTCATGGAGCAGAGGGACATGGGCCTCCAGTTGCTGGGGTCATCCCGCTTGCCCTTCTTGTACACCAGAACCGTCATGGCCTTCTTCCAGGAGCTGGGAGTCCGGCAGAATCGCTTGCACTGGTTGAAGAGTGTGGCGAGGACCAGGCAGCCGGGATCTCACTTTTTCAGGAGGCTGTAGGGGATGCCGTCTTTCCCAGGAGCTGTGTTTTTTGTTTTTGAGAGTCTGGCCACCATTTCCTTGGGCGTGAAGTCAGTTTCCAGGACACCTGCGTCGTCGACACGGGGCAGGGGGCAGAGGCGCTCTGGGCACTGTGCGTCATTCCAGGCAGTGTGGTCGAATACATCCTTGAAGTAGCTGTAGAGACGCTCAGATGGGATCATGCAGTTGGGCGAGGGCCCATCTAGGATCCCCCTCATGGCCTTGGAGCGGTTTGCCCGGTACAGCTTTTGGATCCTTGAAGCTGCTGCTGGATCGTAGCAGCGGCTGGCGTCTCTACTTCTGGCTCCCCTGATAGTGGCGTTGTGGTTTGGAGCAGGCGTTCCGTGGGCAGGCGGGGCGTTCTCCTGGTTTGAACTTCTCCTGGGAGCGATTTCCGCAGACAGTTCTTGGGTGAGCCTGTCTACGAGGAGGTCGAAGTCGTCAAAGGAAGCTGCCGCTTGTAGCTCCTCAGTCCAGGCAGTCTGCCACGGAGTGGCAGACCTCACCATCGGCTGCTGGCCCTCAAGCTCCTCGACCTTGTCTGGTGCAGGATCAAAGCCTGCGTGGTCAGCCTGTCGTCTATCTTGTGGGTCAGGATTCCCTTCAGCTGGGTGCTGGGGAGGGATCTCTGGCGGGATGCTGGCGTTGCTGGTGGTCAGAGAGACGTGGTCTGGCTTGGGGGTTGCTGGGACACCGCTGGTCCTTCTATGAGTGGCTGCTGCCTGGGTGGTTGCTGCTGGAGCATGAGATCTCCCGTAGGCAGTGTCCCGCAGAATGGACTTGGGGGCTGTGTTGGGCCATCTGGCGATGAAGGCCCGGTGCTTTGCTGTGGCTGCGGGGCTGGTTCCTCCAGTAATGTCTGGAGTTTGCAAGGCGATCTGGGGCATGGTGCTGGCTCCCCCAGCGGCTGGAGCTCGCAGGGCGGTCTGAGGCTTGGCACTGGCTCCTCTGGCTGCTGGAGCTTGTAGGGTGGTCTGAGGTGAGGCTCTGGCTCCTCTGGCGGTTGGAGTTCGCAGGGCGCTCTGAGGGGCAGCGCTGGCTCTTCCGGCGACAGGATCTCAAGCAGCTATGCGCGGTGGGGCGCTGATCCTTCTGGGGACGACACCACCACGTGTCCCCAAGAGCTCTTCCAAGTGTTTTAAAAAATTACCCCTAATTGACTTTGCCAAGCTGGTGCAGTGAACCAGTGACATCATTGGGACTGGAAATCAGGGCTTTACGGGGCACAGCCCCACACTTGGTGAACTAGGCTAAAGATTTCTGGATAATATAAAAATGTCCCAAAAAGGCTGAGGACACATTGGGAAACACTTTTTTTCTTTTCTATAACAAAAATTAAATAATTATTGGGGGACAGAGCAGTGCTGGGTGGCGCGCCCTCCTTGCCCACTGTGGGGCTGGCCTGGACCCTGCCATGGCCTCTGGACGTTCCTCTGCTCCTCCCTAGGGGGGTGCGCCCCAGAGTCTGGGGACCACAGATTTAAAAAAAACCAACTGTACTAAGTGTTTACTCACACAACATACTAGAGCCCTGCTGTCTGACAATAAGATATACTGATTTGTACTTCAATTCTGGATATTCAAATCTCGTTATTATCAGGAAGACCCTAATCATGTCAGTTACACTGGATATGTTCAAACATTAGATAAATTTCTGGGGCCTATTTTACGAAGTTTTTGCTATCTTGCAGTGAATATAGCACCCTCCCACACTGATCTGTCTCTCCTGTTTTATACTTGTCATCTAAGAAAGGAACGCAAGACAAACATCTGAATATAGACTGGGTCTAAACATTATGTGTTCGTCATGTCATTTTTAGAAAATGAATAAAATATATATGATATCTCTTTATGATAATAGAAAACAAATTCTCCTGAGAAAGGACCACAATTGCAAAGATGTATAATTTTTGATACCTTTATGTACCCATCTAGCTGTCTGTCTTAGATATTTATAAAGTACTAGAAACTGCAGTATCTAGGGCCCTGATCATACAAAGCCTTACAAATATGCTTAACTTCACGCACTCTGAGTAGTCCCATAGGACAAAGATTAAGATAAGCATGTGTGTAAATCTTTGCAGGAAAAGGGCTTAGGTGTTGAGACATCATGCATAGATACCCCTGTGACTGCGAGTAGATTAGTTGATAGAAATGTGAAACAGTGTAATAATTAATAGCTGAAAAAAGCTTGCCTTGAAAATAGTCTCAACTATGAGATATTCAGAATTCTGAAATCCCCCAAAAGTTTGTTTCTTTATTTTTGCAACCGTTTCATTGTGATCGTCAAACACTGAGCCAGGGGCTGGAAAACACTCACACCAGCAGCACCCTAGGAGGCCACAAAGTAAGCCTTTCCAGATGGGACTACTGTCAAGGTAGGTCTATTTTTCTGGTATAGCAATAAACTTGACAGGATCCTTTTAATCCTATCCACACAATTCCTTCCCCATATGCAACCACGTAGCAGGAGTCTGTTTGCTAATATTACCATAAAGAGAATATGCTTTCAAATCAACAGGTTACAGTAGCACTAAGTACAAAACAGGACATCCATGGGCTGAAATAGATTGAACTCATCATCCTCCGTTTGTCTAGTAAACCTTTTACATATAGCTTGCAAAGGACCAAACCATTTTTGGGTTTTTAAGTTTATGGGCCACATTCATCTTTGGTGTAACTCTACTGACTTCAGAGAAATTTACAGCAGGGAAGAATCTGACTTCAGTGGACCTAGGACAATGTATACCAGCTGAGGATCTGCCCCAGTAAATGTATTTCCAAACTTGAAGTCACGTGTTCCTGATCCCAGGGGAACCCCTCAGGAAGGGGAAAAGTACATAGGCAACTCCATGAAGTTCACCTCCTTTCAAAGCTCAGATGTTTGAAGATTCATAGAGCCCTACCCTCTGCAGGAACTCAGGCTCCAACTGTACAGATCCCAGGACTGCTGTGGATGGAGAATGGCCCTTTCAGGTTGCCCCAGCATCCTGCCTCGTCAAGTGGGAGCTACATCATTGCTGTCCTCTATTCCCAATAACATATTTGACCCCTAGGTGGAAGGCACAGCTGGAGTTACACAAATCACGTTACGCCCTCCCCATGTGTAACCATGTAACTGCAGAGAAGAGGCAAAACCAAGCCCTAAGTCACGTATAATACAGGAACAAATTATTTTTCTATCTGAGGTGTGAAAATAAGTACAAACATTAACACCAATAATCCACTGCCTTTGCATCAATAACATGATGACATTTCTGCTCTTACCAAGCATGATGTGACATTTAATAATTCTGGGGAGATGAATCATGTAGAGCTATTTTGGTAGTATATTTTTAAATAGAAAACAATCTTTAAATTTCTGTAAATGTGTCTGAGTAAACAATGCAAAGAAGAGACTCCATTAGCCATGTGTCTACACATAGAAGGTGCACCAGTTTAACTAATGGTGGGATGTTGCAGCTGTGACAGAATTGCAGCTGCTCTGCAATAATTTACGAATACTGCATGTTGACCTGGTTATTGGGATGTGTACTGTATAACTATATTGCTGTAGTTTAATGAGGGACAGAAAGGAGAACAAGTAGGAAGGGAAACAATGGCACAAGATAAACCACCCATTGGTAAACAAGTATGTGTTGTTAAAAGACAATTCCCAAACTATTAGCTTGGAAGATTCTACCTTGGGGCTCCAGCCAACTGATAAAACTGGTTTTGACAAGCTGGGCTAAGGTCTGGGAACCAGGAGATCAAACTGTATACGTTTAAAAAGGGATTGCCTCCCTCAAGAGGGGGTGCTTCAGGGCAGATGGTCAGGGGACCAGACTGAAACACGGGACCCATGGTGGCATAGGAAGAAGTTAGGCCTCCGTATGCTAGTATAAGGGGATAGTAAGCCTCTAGGTAAGAAAGACATGTGTGAAGACTGTTGTTTTAAAATCCCTTTTCTCTAAATGTTTTGTTCCTACTGCTAAAATAAACAATACTTTGGTGTTAAGAAGGTTGTCTGATCTCTGTATAACACAGACTCCCAGAGGGACAAACTATAAGTGCAGAAGCCAGTCAGATTCTGCTGCGTAAGCAAAGCTGATACACAGGACCTGGTCTAGGTGTGGGAGACTTTTGGAATTCCACCCCACGAGGGGCATAGTCACAAGGCCTGACACCTATGGGGATGCACTGAGAGGGAGAGAGAGATCAGAAAGAGGAGAGAAATGCAGCTAGCACCTATAACTGTGACACCTCTGATTTGGTTATACCAGGGCAACTCTGTGTGTGAACTGTGTTATATTGGTATAGAACTGGGCCAAGTTAAACTAATGTAAACCAAATTTAAACTGATGTAAGAGTGTCCATATACAAAGCTGCACTGGTTTAACTAACCTGACGCAACATCTAACCTTTAGTTAAACCGGTGTCACTTTATGTGTAGATCAGGCAAATGTTTTATTTCAGCTAGCTCTGAAATAAAACCTTGCATTATTTAATTTATAAATGTGACTGGCACTTCTCGCTCACTATTTCCTGAAAAAGGGAGGAGGTTGAGCCATAGCACTGCCCTACTGCACACTGGCTAGCAGGCTAGGTGGGGCTGTGGGATGGAGGTTGGATGAAAAGATGTAGCTCCTCCTGCACCCAGGCAAGCTCTAGGAGGAAGGGCACTTCTTGGTGCTTCCTGTGGGATGGTGCAGCAATTTCATAATGTAGCCCCATAAAGACAATGCGAGTTTTACTATAGACTTCCAGTGAAGCAGGATGGAGTCCTTTGTTTGAAAGTGTTCAGTAAAGCATGCTGGGTATATGTTTTTACATGACAGATGCAGTAATTCATCCCCAGTATAACTCAATTGACTCCAGTGAGTTTAAAATGGGGAGGCGTTTGGCCTTCTTCAAAGTATTAGCTGTAAGACATCCTTACTTGCTGAAAATAAGAATTAATAAGAATTGTTGCTTAAATACATTGCTGTAATGTATCTGAGAAACATGTCACTGTCCAGTAAATACTCTTTTAATCAGGCGGTGGACAAATCTGTTCTTCTTACTCACCCTCAACAGTGCCATACTCAGCAAGCGGTACCATTGAAATGAAGGGTGGCTCAATCTGTCATCTTCAAGAATTCTTTCTTTACTTCACAATCACATGAAGAGCCAGATTGTAGCTTTCCTTGCCCGAGTGCACATGGAACTGGGGGGAAGGTTGTGCCACGCTGGAGCAAGGAACACTCCACACAGGCGTAAGCTGCAACTGCAGTCCCTGTGCTCTTTTATTATTTGAAATAATAATCTGTTTAATCTGTTTATTATTATTTTCATTTCCACAGTGAGCTGACTTTTTACCAGCCAGGAGACTGAGCAGATTGCATGGCCCACAATAGTGACTTCCCAGTTGACAGTTCTCTTATACAGCTGTCTGCTGGGTCAAGTATGGGGCCTAACAGGGCAAAGGAAACCCCAGGTGATTAGGGGGAAAAGGACACCGCTCTACTCCCAGTAACTTCCCCTGCTAAGACATCAAGTTGTTGTTGATCATAATGGTCCCTTCTGACCTAAATATCTATGAATCTATGAATCAAGTTGTTGTTTTAATTTTGGGAACTTGCCTGGTTCCTCTCTGTCCTGCCATGAGGGATATTAGAGGGAACCCTAGGTCCACAGAAATCTCTTAGAGCAAGGAGAGAGAGAAACCAGGAACCACATCTAAATAAGTTGTCTCCCCTGCCAAGCAACTCCCTGTAGCATCACCAACCATCCTACCCCTGCACTGGGCTTCACTGTCCTCAGCACCGCCATAACAGTATGGAGCCTTCATTCATGGTCTCCATTTTACAATGATAGAGATTTCCTCAATGTAATATAAAACTCAAATCAGGTTTGCAAAGTAAACCTCTGAGGAAAAGGGGTAACTGTTACAGAACTTCATTGTACTTTGCAATCTTAATTATTATATTTTTGTAGCTAACATAACCAAACTCTCTGCTTCCGATTCCCATTAATAAACGTTTTGATCCCTCTATTATGAGACTAACAAAATTATAATGCTGAACTTTATACTTAACAAAGGGCACATTCCTAACAAAAAGTATGCATTGTTTATTCAAGATTTTCATGTACTTTATTGTACGTCAGCAAGTGCAGGTCTTTCCAAGACATGACAAATGGAGTAGACAGAACATTAACGATGAATTGGACCTCTTAGGTTTGATTCACCTCCTTGTATGCAAGGGAATGCAATTTGCAGCTCCTTAAACCCAAGAAGGCAGCTTGACACTCACCCAGTGAAAGGCAGTCTGTGATACTTTTGCTCACCTCTCCTAGAATTCTGCTAGGCAGTAAAGCTTTAAGGACTCTGATCCTGCACAGAGTTATACAAGTACTTAACTTTATGGCGTGAGTAGTCCCATTTGACTGCAATGAGCCTATTCACCATGCGTGTTAAGCACATGTATAAATCTTTGCAGGGTCAGAGCCATAGTTTAAAGTAGGGGGCAATAAAAGTCTTGCTGAAAAGGTTATGTAGGGCCTATGAAATGAACAGAATTGCGGAATCAAAACAGTAACAGTGATCCCTTCTCTCTCTCTGCTGCAGCCCCAATGCTGGAGGAGCTCTGTGCACCCCCCTCCCCTGGCCACGGCCCTGGGGACGAAGGAACTCTGTGCCCCTCCCTCCCACCAGCCGCAGGGATGGAGGAGCTTTCTGCCTCCCACTTTCCCCCCCGATGGCAGACCTGGGTCCAGAGTTAATATTTTTTAAAATGGAAAAAAAAAATCAGAAAATAATTCATTCAAAAATCCACAATACTAAAACGATTTGGGGGTTGGACTAGATGACCGTCAGGGGTCCCTTCCAACCCTGATATTCTATGATTCTATGATTTTCATAGGGCCCTAGTTATGGAAGAGAGTAAAGCCTTGAGTAACAAAACAAGATCATGTGATTGCACAGTAAGATATGGATATATCACATTGGTTTCACTGAAACATCTTTTGTTATTTTTACCTTTCATTTCACCTCCATTGCTTGTAGTCAAGGTGAAAGAAGGGAGTATTTAGGAAGAATTTAAATTAGTCCAGGCATGTGGCTTGGTGAACAGGTTTGGGGAAAACATTCCAGTCATACAGGGCAGTACAGTAAAAGTCACATAGACATGTGGTAGAAGGAGATGAAAGAGTATTGGGGTTGGAATGGAGAGGGCACAGGGATCATGCCATCACAAAAGAACTTGAAGGCATGTCCTAGGTACATACACTGGCCATGCTGTGGTTTTTCACAAGAGGCTGGTTTTATTCAGGGAGCTTAATAAGGGAAGGGTGAAAGTTCCCTCCCATATTCCACCATCTGTTCCCCTGCCCAGATTCAACCTTTTTCTCTAACAGGTTGGTAACTGCTTATCTGCTCTCTGCAGAGGCAGGGAATACAGAAAGCCTCTTACTGGTTTGTCACCTGAGCTACACTTTTTCTAGTGCAAACAAAGGGCCAAATTGTAGCATCCAGGCAATGGTCCACCTTGCACGTGGGGCAGAACTGCACAGACGTAGGGGGATCCTGCAAGCTATTGTGAATCCAGGATTTCGCCTGCACATCCTGCTCTGTGAAAGATCAAGATTGTGATATACCCTTGCACAGAGCCTGCACATGGAAGAGGCTCCTTGCAGTGTCCTCATTACATCCCAGAGGGGCCCATCAAATCTGACCCATACTGTGTGTAGTTCCATGTTCGGAGTTTTTTTACATCTGCCAGCTGCAGGATTTCTTACGCCTTCCTCTGAAGTATCTGGTGCTGGCCAGTGTCAAAGACAAGAGTTTGGACTAGATGGATTGAAACTCTGATTCTGTACAGCAATTCTTATTTTATTTTCTTCATTGACGTATGTTGTTGAATGTTCAAATCTAACACTGTGTACAGTGGAATTTATCACTGCTAAGGACTAAATAAAAAAAAAGCTTTTATTAACAACTACAGTGGACTAATGGAAATTACATATTACAGTCTGTTTGCACTCAAATATTTTTCAATTACTAATGCAAAGAAAGAGTAAAAGATCAAAGTTGGACCTTAATACAAACACAGACATCTCAATAAAGATAAATGAAAACAATAAAGCATCTTTTATCTACCATTAATCTCTGGAGTCAATTCAGGAAAGTAATTAAAAGCTTCCTCACAGATAAGTGATAAGCTTCTTTATTCAATGAGCTCGACATATAAACACTCATAGGTCTGTGCTGATATCATGCTTATTAGTAATTGCATTAAGACATAATATTTTGTAATACTACCAAGAATGCAGTGATTTGAAAAACAAAAGAGTTGTAGTAACTAAGGCCCAAAAACATGAGTTATTACTATTTAAGAATTGTCTGGGTATCAATGCTGTTTAGGAAAGACAGCACAGAGGACTGAGAGAAAAAACTTAAGTTTAATGGCAAGATTTCTTCAGACTGTTTATGGAAACGGAGTCTCTGTAACCTTTCACATGAATGTTCGGTTGGTGCAGCCAAATAAACCTTCCTTTTTCTCCCTGACTGTGAATGAATGAATTAAAAATTGATATTAAATATTAAGTTACTATATGATGTATCAGATACAGTAGTGAAAAATAGGGAACTAGGGAACTTAATAATCTAATATTATGATTAAATTAAGTTATATGTATAAAAGGGAAGTCAACTAAGTGATTCAGCTTCGGGCAATACACTGTTAACTTTAATGACAGGGCTTACTTTATTAATCCTATTAGGGAAAGAAACATTCATTGCATTCATATTGATTTCTTTTAGTAGTGACAAAGAGAAGAAGTAAGACTAATATTTGCAATAAAGCATGCTCATGCTATCCTGTTAGTGAAACACACCTGGGCTGAAAGAGGCAGTAAATAAAAGGAACTGAAACCAAATAGTGTGTTTTTAAGGGCATTTGATCAAAGAGTGGAATAATCAGAAAGGTAGCTATTTGATTAATAATGCACAGACGCAGCGTAGCCATACATAGACGATTTATACACTTTTTCTGGCCTGCTGGAGGACAACAGTTCTTGACATGACTTTGCATTGTATAATGGACTGTTAAAACGAGTTTAAAGAGCATCAAAGAATATGAAGGAACTTTTTATAAATTATATGAACTATAAGCTGGACATTTCAACAGCTAGCAAAGTGTTGATGGAGAAACTGCAACTTGAGTAAGAACAACAGCAAAATTGGCCAAGGGATGCACTGCAGAGGGGCTCATGGAAAGTGACTTGCACAGGAGATAAGTTGCTGACCGTCTCATACCAACAGCAATGGACTGACTTGTCATACACAAGCAGGTGTGACAAGATATGTTGCACAAAGAGTCTGGAAAAGTCAAGCCCTAGCTAGCAGCAAAAACGCTAAAAGTGACATCTCATTCCCTGATTAGATGGTGAGAGAGGACAATTATAATTTTGGGTGGATATTTTGAATCTTTGGCAGAAGTATAGGTCACCGTCTGATTAAGCCATGCTAGCACCCCCAAGAAGAGAAACCAAGTTGAACCCACCTATAAGAAACGGGATAAACCGGCCTATTTCCTTCAGCACATTTCCTGAAAGTATGGACATGTGGAAGGGTGAAGACTGAGGTCCTGGGCCAGCCACCTGGGAGTCCTCCTGGTGACATCAAATATCTATCTTGGACACACATCTTTAATTGTCTCTATTTTCCAGCAATTCATATTGCCTGCTAGCACACTGGGAACAGACAATAGTTATTTCCATCCTTTGCTACACCTATGCTTCCAGTGAACAACTCCCGCTGTGAAAACGGAGCTGAAAGCTGATGGCTGAGCAAAGATGAAGGCTTTCTCTTGGATGACAACACAAATCAGTCAACTGACCACTTCCTGAAACAGGGTACCTAACTAATAAGGGAGTGTACATGCATGTGTGTATGTGCTTTAAAGATTGTCACAGTTACAGTATGTGTCCTTATTTTGTACTGGATTCCAATCAAGATTGTTGTAAAGTAGTTTTGAAACTGAGCAAGTTACTGTTGTTAAATAAGAGTATGTCTACACTAAGAAATTAGGTCAAATTTATAGAAGTCGGTTTTTTAGAAATCGTTTTTATATAATCGATTTTGTGTGTCCCCACACAAAATGCTCTAAGTGCATTAAGTGCATTAACTTGGCGGAGCGCTTCCACAGTACCGAGGCTAGTGTCGACTTCCAGAGCGTTGCACTGTGGGTAGCTATCCCACAGCTCCCGCAGTCTCCGCTGCCCATTGGAATTCTGGGTTGAGATCCCAATGCCTGATGGGGCAAAAACATTGTCGCAGATAGTTCTGGGTACATGTCGTCAGGCCCTCCCTCCCTTCGTGAAAGCAACAGCAGACAATCATTTCGCACCTTTTTTCCTGAGTTACCTGTGCAGATGCCAAACCAGGGCAAGCATGGAGCCCGCTCAGCTCACTCTCACCGTACGTCTCCTGGGTGCTGGCAGATGCAGTACTGCATCGCTACACAGCAGCAACCCATTGCCTTGTGGCAGCAGACGGTGCAATAGGCCTGATAGCCATCGTCGTCATGTCCGAGGTGCTCCTGGCCGCTCCGGTAAGGTCTGTCAGGACCGCCTGGGCAGACATGGGCGCAGGGACTCAATTAGGAGTGACTCAACCAGGTAATTCTCTTTAGTCCTGCTGGCAGTCCTATTGCACCATCTTCCGCCGAGCAGGCAGGAGATGAGGATGGCTAGCAGTCCTACTGCACCGTCTGCTGCCAGCCAAAGATGTAAAAGATAGATGGAGTGGATCAAAACAAGAAATACACCAGATTTGTTTTGTATTGATTTGCTCCCCCCTCCCTCCCTCCCTCCGTGAAATCAACCGCCGATAATCATTTCGGTGAGATCTGTCAGGGGCACCTTGAAAAGTTTAATGGAAATTCAGTCCTGCCTGAAATACCGGGGGAAGGGATAGCTCAGTGGGTTGAGCATTGGGTTAAGCATTGGTTTGCTAAACCTAGGGTTTTGAGTTCAATCCTTGAGGGGGCCATTCTGTATGACAGTTGTTTTGTTTCTCCTTGATGTAAAGCCACCCCCTTTGTTGATTTTAATTCCCTGTAATCCAACCCTGTAAGCTGTGTCGTCAGTTGCCCCTCCCTCCCTCAGAGCAACGGCAGACAAACATTCTGCGCCTTTTTTCTGTGCAGACGCCATACCACGGCAATCATGGAGCCCTCTACGATCACTTTGGCAATTAGGAGCACATTAAACACCATGCGCATTATCCAGCAGTATATGCAGCACCAGAACCTGGCAAAGCAAAACTGGGCGAATAGGCGACGTCAGCACGGTGACGAGAGTGATGAGGACATGGACACAGACTTCTCTCAAAGCACAGGCCCTGGCAATGTGGGTATCATGGTGCTAATGGGGCAGATTCATGCGGTGGAACACCGATTCTGGGCCCGGGAAACAAGCACAGACTGGTAGGACCGCATAGTGTTACAGGTCTGGGACGATTCCCAGTGGCTCGAAACTTTCACATGCGTAAGGGCACTTTCATGGAATTTTGTGACTTGCTTTCCCCTGCCCTGAGGTGCAAGAATACCAAGATGAGAGCAGTCCTCACAGTTGAGAAGCGAGTGGCCATAGCCCTGTGGAAGCTTGCAACGCCAGACAGTTACTGGTCAGTCAGGAATCAATTTGGAGTGGGCAAATCTACTGTGGGGGCTGCTGTGATTCGAGTAGCTGACCCAATCAAAGATCTGCTGATATCAAGGGTAGTGACCCTGGGAAATGTGCAGGTCATAGTGGGTGGCTTTGCTGCAATGGGATTCCCTAACTGTGGTGGGACCATACACGAAATCCATATCCCTATCTTGGCACCGAAGCACCAAGCCAGCGAGTACATAAACCGCAAGGGGTACTTTTCAATAGTGCTGCAAGGACTGGTGGATCACAAGGGACGTTTCACCAACATCAACGTGGGGTGGCTGGGAAAGGTACATGACACTCGCATCTTCAGGAACTCTGGTCTGTTTCAAAAGCTGCAGGAAGGGACTTTACTCCCAGACCAGAAAATAACCTTTGGGGATGTTGAAATGCCTGTAGTTATCCTTGGGGACCCAGCCTACCCCTTAATGCCATGGCTCATGAAGCCGTACACAGGCAGCCTGGACAGTAGTCAGGAGCTGTTCAACTACAGGCTGAGCAAGTGCAGGATGGTGATAAAATGTGCATTTGGATGTTTAAAAACACGCTGGCCCAGTTTACTGACTCGGTTAGACCTCAGCGAAACCAATATTCCCACAGTCATTACTGCTTGCTGTGCCCTCCACAATACCTGTGAAAGTAAGGGGAAGACGTTTAGGGCGGGGTGGGAAGTTGAGGGAAATTGCCTGGCCGCTGGTTACGTGCAGCCAGACACCAGGGGGGTTAGAAGAGCTCAGCAGGAAGCGCTGCGCATCAGAGAAGCTTTGAAAACCAGTTTCATGACTGGCCAGGCTACGGTGTGAAAGTTCTGTTTTTCCTTGATGAAACTCCCCCCAGCTTGGCTCACTCTACTTCCCTGTAATTTAAGCACCCTCCCCTCCTCCCTTCGATCACCACTTGCAAAGGCAATAAAGTCATTTGCAAAAAGAAAAGGAGTACTTGTGGAACCTTAGAGACTAACGAATTTAATTGAGCATAAGCTTTCATGAGCTACAGCTCACTTCATCGGATGCATAAAGTGGAAAATACAGTGAGGAGATTTATATACACACAGACCATGAAAAAATGGGTGTTTATCATACACATTGTAAGGAGAGTGATCACTTAAGATGAGCTATTACCAGCAGGAGAGTGGGGTGGGGGGAGAGAAAACCTTTTGAAGTGATAATCAAGGTGGGCCATTTCCAGCACATTTCCAGGAGTTAACAAGAACTTCTGAAGAAAAGGAGTACTTGTGGCAGCTTAGAGACTAACCAATTTATTTGAGCATGAGCTTTTGTGAGCTACAGCTCACTTCATCGGATGCATACCGTGGAAACTGCAGTAGACATTATATACACACAGAGACCATGAAACAATACCTCCTTCCACCCCACTGTCCTGCAGGTAATAGCTTATCTAAAGTGATCATCAAGTTGGGCCATTTCCAGCACAAATCCAGGTTTTCTCACCCTCCGCCCCCCCCCCCACACACACACACAAACTCACTCTCCTGCTGGTAATAGCCCATCCAAAGTGACCACTCTCTTCACAGTGTGTATGATAATCAAGGTGGGTCATTTCCAGCACAAATCCAGGTTCTCTCACTCCCTCACCCCCCTCCAAAAACCACACACACAAACTCACTCTCCTGCTGGTAATAGCTTATCAAAAGTGACCACTCTCCCTACAATGTGCATGATAATCAAGGTGGGCCATTTCCAGCACAAATCCAGGTTTTCTCACCCCCCCACCCCCATACACACACAAACTCACTCTCCTGCTGGTAATAGCTTATCTAAAGTGATCATTAAGTTGGGCCATTTCGAGCACAAATCCAGGTTTTCTCACCCTCCGCCCCCCCCCCCCCCAACTCACTCTCCTGCTGGTAATAGCCCATCCAAAGTGACCACTCTCTTCACAATGTGTATGATAATCAAGGTGGGCCATTTCCTGCACAAATCCAGGTTCTCTCACTCCCTCACCCGCCTCCAAAAACCACACACACAAACTCACTCTCCTGCTGGTAATAGCTTATCCAAAGTGACCACTCTCCCTACAATGTGCATGGTAATCAAGGTGGGTCATTTCCAGCAACAGTGGGGGGAGGGAGGAAAGGAATAAACAAGGGGAAATAGTTTTACTTTGTATAATGACTTAACCGCTCCCAGTCTCTATTCAAGCCTAAGTTAACTGTATCCAATTTGCAAATTAATTCCAATTCAGCAGTCTCTCGTTGGAGTCTGTTTTCAATGTTATATTTATAAATGGATAAAATTTATAAATGGATACAATTAACTTAGGCTTGAATAGAGACTGGGAGTGGTTAAGTCATTATACAAAGTAAAACTATTTCCCCTTGTTTATTCCTCCCCCCCGCCACTGTTCCTCAGACGTTCTTATTAACTCCGGGAAATGTGCTGGAAATGGCCCACCTTGATTATCACTTCAAAAGGTTTTCTCCCCCCCCACCCCACTCTCCTGCTGGTAATAGCTCATCTTAAGGTGCCACAAGTATTCCTTTCTCCTTACAATGTGTATGATAAACACCCATTTTTTCATGGTCTGTGTGTATATAAATCTCCTCACTGCATTTTCCACTTTATGCATCGGATGAAGTGAGCTGTAGCTCACGAAAGCTTATGCTCAAATAAATTGGTTAGTCTCTAAGATGCCACAAGTACTCCTTTCTTTTTGCGAATACAGACTAACACGGCTGCTACTCTGAAATAAAATCATTGTTGCTTCACATTCATGCATTCTTTATTAATTCATCACACAAATAGGGGGATAACTACCAAGGTAGCCCGGGAGGGGTAGTGGAGGAGGGAAGCACCAGAAGGGGTGGTGAAGGAGGGAAGGACAAGGCCACACAGCACTTTAAAAGTTTAAAACTTATTGAATGCCAGCCTTCTGTTGCTTGGGCAATCCTCTGGGGTGCAGTGGCTGGGTGGCCAGAGGCCCCCCTACCGCATTCTTGGGCGTCTTGGTGAGGAGGCTATGGAACTTGGGGAGGAGGGCAGTTGGTTACACAGGGGCTGTAGCAGCGGTCTGTGCTCCTGCTGCCTTTCCTGCAGCTCAACCATACGCTGGAGCATATTAGTTTGATCCTCCAGCAGCCTCAGCATTGAATCCTGCCTCCTCTCATCACGCTGCTGCCACCTTTCAGCTTCAGCCCCTCTTCAGCCCGCCACTTACTCTCTTCAGCCCGCCCCCTCTCCTCCCGGTCATTTTGTGCTTTCCTGCACTCTGACATTGTCTGCCTCCACGCATTCGTCTGTGCTCTGTCAATATGGGACGACAGCATGAGCTCAGAGAACATTTCATCACAAGTGCGTTTTTTTCGCCTTCTAATCTTCGCTAGCCTCTGGGAAGGAGAAGATCCTGTGATCCTTGAAACACATGCAGCTGGTGGAGAAAAAAAAAGAGACAGTGGTATTTAAAAAGACACAGTTTATAGAACAATGGGTACACTCTTTCACGGTAAACCTTGCTGTTAACATTACATACATAGCACATGTGCTTTCGTGACAAGGTTGCATTTTACCTCCCCCCACCGAGTGGCTAGCCCCCCCCCGTGGCTAACAGCGGGGAACATTTCTGTTCAGCCACAGGCAAACAGCCCAGCAGGAACGGCCACCTCTGAATGTCCCCTTAAGAAAAGCACCCTATTTCAACCAGCTGACCATGAATGATATCACTCTCCTGAGGATAACACAGAGAGATAAAGAACGGATGTTGTTTGAATGCCAGCAAACATACACTGCAATGCTTTGTTCTGCAATGATTCCCAACTACGTGCTACTGGCCTGGCGTGGTAAAGTGTCCTACCATGGTGGAGGAATAAGGCTGCCCCCTCCCAAGAAACCTTTTGCAAAGGCTTTGGGAGTACATCCAGGAGAGCTTTATGGAGATATCCCTGGAGGATTTCTGCTCCATCCCCATGCATGTTAACAGACTTTTCCAGTAGCTATATTGGCCACGAATGCCAGGGCAAATTAATCATTAAACACGCTTGCTTTTAAACCATGTATACTATTTAAAAAGGTACACTCACCAGAGGTCCCTTCTCCACCTGGCGGGTCCGGGAGGTGGCCTTGGGTGGGTTCGGGCGGGGACTGAATCCAGGTCCAGGGTGAGAAACAGTTCCTGGCTGTCGGGAAAACCGGTTTCTCCGCTTGCTTGCTGTGAGCTATCTTCATCATCCCCAAAACCTGCTTCCGTGTTGCCTCCATCTCCACTGAAGGAGTCAAACAACACGGTTGGGGTAGTGGTGGCTGAACCCCCTAAAATGGCATGCAGCTCATCATAGAAACGTCATGTTTTGGGCTCTGATCCGGAGCGACTGTTTGCCTCTCTGGTTTTCTGGTAGGCTTGCCTCAGCTCCTTAAGTTTCACGCAGCACTGCTTCGGGTCCCTGTTATGGCCTTTGTCCTTCATGCCCTGGGAGATTTTGACAAATGTTTTGGCATTTCAAAAACTGGAATGGAGTTCTAATAGCATGGATTCCTCTCCCCATACAGTGATCAGATCCTGTACCTCCCGTTCGGTCCATGCTGGAGCTCTTTTGCGATTCTGGGACTCCATCATGGTCACATCTGCTGATGAGCTCTGCACTCACCTGCAGCTTGCCACACTGGCCAAAGAGGAAATGAAATTCAAAGGTTTGCGGGACGTTTCCTGTCTACCTGGACGGTGCATCTGAGTTGAAAGTGCTGTCCAGAGCGGTCACAATGGAGCACTGTGGGATAGCTCGCAAAGGCCAATACTGTCTAATTGCGTCCACAGTACCCCAATTTGACCCAGAAAGGGTGATTTCACTCGAAAAAAAGGGCTTCATCGTGTGGACGGGTGCAGGATTAAATCGATTTAATGCTGCTAAATTTAACCTCAACTCCTAGTGTAGACTAAGACTATAAGACTATACAACACTGCATGTGTGTCTACCATTGTTAACAGTTTCATACTGCCTTTCAAGATCTAGTTGCAAACAAATATAAAACAGAACAAGTATACAAGCCTCTTGAATTGCATGCTTTCTGTCATAAATGTACGGGTTTATATTAAATAGTTAAGAATGTTAGTGAGATCCTGGAGCTAGTATAATTTGTGGGGAAGTAGGTTAAGAGGGTTGACTATTAGAAATCCATTGGGAAGGAGACCTTGTTGAACTGGCATGTATGTAATTGAACAAACCATCTTATGCGTTACTTTTGGATTTTCTTCCCCTCTGTTGTGTTGGCAACACCAGAATGAATAACCAGTTTGACACAAATGAGGCCCTATTCTGAGGGATTCTGAGTCAAAAATCAATACAAAGTCACCTTCCCAAGATAGTAAGTACAAGTGTTATTTTCTACTGCGGTTGTGCGATTTGATTCTGAAAACCAGAATGGTTATATCAACCAATTTTCTAGTTTGTGTTAGCCAGATCATGGTCCAAAACTACTTTATTCTTCTTACATCCTATATACTATTAGATACTGGTATTAAGAATATTTAATAACTCAATAAAACCTAAATTCAGCACTTCGGTCCTTTACTTTAGATAAGCAAGCAAAATTAAAAGAACCCCAAGAAAGGTGGTACAGGTAATCAGTTAAGCAGTTGCTTAACTAAGATTTGTTTTTATACCATATATTTCTTACACAGTATGACACACAAAATACAAACTTTCAGGGTGCCAAGATAGATATCACAATTCCTGTATTTTTTTCTATTTATGGTAGTAATAACTCTTAAGACTCAGTTCAGCAGAATATACAAGCAGAATCCTCACAACTCTAGTCTGCACAAAGCCAGGAAAATCCCTCCATAATCATTTTACATGGTCTTACATAATGTAAATATAACCTCAAGGGACAGTAACTTCTCCTGGTTGGTAGGCTCTCTAGTTTTGTTTTGTTTTGTTTTTTAACCGTACCTCCTGTTTTGGAACAATGCATAATTCAGCCCTTGGTAATTAGAAAATAATTTCCATTGGACAAGTCCATTGTTGAAATTTTTAACATGTCACAGGAACAGTACACCACTGAGTATTATCAGCCTTACAATGAGATGTGAACACCTACCAGCCTAAAAACAAAATCTACTTGCCTGTTCTTTACCATGATGATGGTTAAAGTGAGAAAGTTTATAAAATATTGCTCACTGATTTAAAAAAACCATTTGTTCTAGGCGAGTAGAATTTTGCAGATCTGGTCTACATTGTACCCTACTGTTTAACAACATCAATAATTAGTAAACTACATCAATTATTCTAATTATTTTGTTGGGTAACCATGAGTATTTCTGAGTGACAATTTAAAAATATTTTTGATGATAAAAAACCTTCTTTTCTTTTGAGTCTTTTTAAATTCTATATCTTTTCAACAGTTTTAATATACAGGCTAGGAATCTTTCTTTTTTTTTTTAAAGCAGGAAAACATATATGGTCTGTTACTCTATATCATTTGTTTAAATCCAAAAACCTGTTTAGTGACTACACCCCAAAGCTTTCCATCCAAAATCTCTTAACTGCCTCATTAACCACTTACATTTCTACTTTCTATTCCAGTGGTTCCCAGACTTGTTCCACCACTTGTGCAGGGAAAGCCCCTGGTGGGCTGGGCCAGTTTGTTTACCTCCGCGTCCACAGGTTTGGCTGATCACGGCTCCCAGTGGCTGCGGTTCACGGCTCCAGGCCAACGGGAGCTGCTGGAAGCGGTGTGGGCAGAGGGACATACTGGCTGTTGCTTCCAGCAGCTCCCGTTGGCCTGGAGCAGCGAACCGCGGCCACTGGGAGCTGCAATCGGCCAAACCTGCGGATGCGGCAGGTAAACAAACCGGCCTGGCCCGGCAGGGGTTTTCTCTGCACAAGCGGTGGAACAAGTTTGGGAACCCCTGTTCTATTCTATTGTTGAGTTTGAAAGCTTGTTCCATATTTCATCATCCTTTTTATAAAGAGATCCTGCCTTAATTTATATATGTCTCTCTCCTTAACCTTACTTGCTAGTACCTCTTATTTTAAATTTTACCATCACAAACAGTTTCAATTTGTCTTTTTCCTTCAGTTTTCAGTATTACGGTTAGCAAGATTCCTCTTTCTAACCTCCCACTTTCTTCTTAGGGCCTGTTCTTTGTTGCCTGTGTATTGTGTAATCATTTCCGCCGTTGCAAAGTGAACACAGAATACTCCCAAACCAAAATGGCAATGTTTTACATCTATTCTGTATATGTTTTGCATGGATATAAACCACTAACATATGGTACAGAACAAGGATGAATAAGGCCACCTATTTTCTACTCTGTGGATGGCAGATGTGCTGGCTAATTTTTCCTCACAATTATATAACTGATAGCACAGACACCCTGAGTTATAAAGATTGCCCTCTGTTGCATCAATTCAGTCTCTGCAATGTCTGTTCTAGAATGCAGCTGGGATGGCACATTTGCACACGGTATTTGAAAACCAGATTACTTTTCAGTTAGAATTTACAGGAATAATAATCTAAGGGCTAAAATGAAACTTCTTATTAGCATAACATCCTATGCCCATCAGTGCAGAACACACTCGATTTGGTGCTTCCAAGAAAGCGCAGTATGTACCACAGAAATCCAAGGGTTCACACTCTTTATTGTACAGTTTCATTGTTTAAGGTTTTTATTTGTATTACTGAGGGCAGAGAAGGGGATGGTGGTGTTGATGTATATATGAGGCTCCATCATGCAGATGGTGGGTGGTTAAACAGTTGAAAGGGAAACTGCAAACGAGAATTGTTAATTTGTTAATGATAGTCTTGCATCCGCTTAGAAAAACACACACCTGCAATTCTCAGAATCCTCATTAATTATAATCTTTGTTTTATTTGCATTCAGGTTTTTTTTCCACCATGGATTTGACTGTGGCATTTAGTCACAACTCTGTCTAGGTGTGCAGGGGAGCCACACCACTCCAGGAAAAGCACTTGGAAAATGCTGTCCACCATACCTCCTTTAGCTCCCCAGCTATACAGGGGTAGACCAATCTGAGACACCCCTTTTAAAGCATGCAAAATATTCTGCTCCCCACTCCTATTCCTTTAAGATAAGTTGCTCCTGTATCCAGTTCATTCTGAAACTCTGGGAAAGAGAGTGATCCTTGAAGAACATCCAGCTGAACAAGTTTAATAGATTTAGTTATATATTTAATTTAAATGTATAGTCTGAAGTAAAAACCACATGAATCAAGTAGTTCTGGACCAGCTCTAGAATCCATATAATTCTCTGTTCCTCATTGTTCTGTAAATTTTATCTGAAGTGATAGTAAAATCAATTGTATTTCTAGGTATTACTAGTGCATTTTAGCAACATATTAAATATCTACACAGTAGTTTTAAGGCCATAATACCTGGGTAATGAAACAGAATTATAGCCATTCTTTTCAGTGTTTATCATTCATACTCAAGCACATCCTTACTTCATAGTGTATATCAAACTCTTCCTATGAACTAATCTGAAATACAGATTTCAAGAAGCCTTAGCCTGTCCTCTTCCCACGCATCAATTGAGAGCAGGATGTGGTCCACTGAGTGTACGCTGAACTTAATTTTTAGAATGTTCTATTAATTGCTGTGTTTTAATAAAGAGAAGTTACTAAAGGTCCAAACCTTGCTCTTAGCTAATAGAAAAATACAGTTGCTCCTATTTGACCTGAGTAGCTAGTCAAATTTCAGGGTGCTGGGGATGTTCCAGTTGGAAGCTGAAATTGAAGGCCTCTAGTATTGTAAGAATTTGTAGGATTAGAAACTGGGACCATGTGGGTTCTTTGATTTCCTGAACCAGTGCAGACTGCTCTTCCTGCTCTGCCCCGGAACATACTCCACAGGCCAGACTAAGGTGGGGCTCTCAGCCTGCTCTCTGGCGAGGCACTCAATTGGGCCTCCCCCTCTTGGAGCAGAACAGCCCCATGCTCTCTGAGTGGGATGCCTTCTACAAGCCTTTGTGACTCTCTTAGATGATGAGCATCACATCCGTTCTGCAGAGGCTGCCCTCCGGAAGCCTCGCCAGGAACAAGGGCTGGCCACCTCTTACGTCATCCATTTCCGACGGCTTGTAGCTGATACTAGGTGGAATGAACCCTGGATGGCAGGGGCTAGCTAGATGGGAGTAGCTCCAGGCCAGAACCTCAGCCTCTGTGACAAATATTGTGACTACTTGGATGTGTTCAGGAAGAAGAATGCAAACTTACTACCCCCACATAGAGACTATGACTGCCCAACGGACCTACAGGCCAGGGCCAAGGTGCCCTACAGACGGATATACTCCGTGTCTGAACCAGAGCTGGAGGTGCTACATAGGTATAAACTGAACCCATAACAAAAGTTTAACCCAACTCACAATACTAATCAATTATTCCTCTGCCAGATATGAAACAATATTGGAAAAATAAAACTAAAAAAACAGTACTGCAAAAACTTTAGTCAAATACAGCCATGCTAGCTCACAAAGGTGAAAAACATCCCAGTCTCAAGTACCGTGAAAAATAAAGTAGACCATACACACTAGGGTCCCAAACTTACTGCAAATCAGATCAATCGGCGTGCTTCATTGACTTCAGTGGGAGCTGACCCCAGTTCTAAATGATGTTTACCTCATTTACCATAATGAAAACTAGAAGTCACTAGTACTTCAAACCATCTTGACGTTTATATGCCAGCAACTGCAAAACTCATACAGAAATATTAGGTATGTGCCTATATCCCTGAAAAATATGAAAAGTTAGCTATTGCCTAATGCTGCATATTTTTAATAGTTACCGAGAACAAAAATAGTTATGGACAAAAACAGTGCCAGATTTTGATATCCTTTGATATCCTTACTCAGAAAGGATAGCACTTTACTTTAAAAGTAGTACATGGATTTTAATGGAACCTCATATAGAATGCAACATGATTCAATGTGAGTAAAGTTCTGGAATCTGACCCTCCAATGCCCCCAGTGAAATGGAAAGGTAACTTGATCAATCAGGATATAATTAGTTAATATAAAGTAAGGCATCTTAGATACTGTAACAAAAACTAGTGACAAGCCTACTGACATCACAGCATTCCACTTTAAATGACTTATACTTTTGCTCCATCACTACCGGTTTGTTTGGATTTTCTTTTTTAAACAATATCTGATTCAATGTGGGTGTTCTTTCCTCAACCTTCTTCCTTTAGACGCTTCAAAGGGTAAATTCCTGAGAGAGCTTTTATGCTGGTTCCTATTGTTTCATACTTAAGTTAAAAAAAATGTTTAATCTGAACACCAAGACCTCGTGAATTTGTATAATTCAGAACTCCTATACCTCTCAGATGCTGCCAATGTAAACTACCTAAAGAGCAGAGAATTAACTACACTTTATCCTCTCTCTGACTGATTGTGTCATAGTACCTCAAAAATATGCAGTAGGGAGCCTCTAAAATCCCAGAAATTAGAGTTTGGATTTTCCAAAGGGGCCCGAGAGCATTAGGCATCCAAATCTCAATCCTTTGAACATCCATCCCAACGCAGAACGTTAAATCACCTCACTCTCAGCATCATGGGACACCAAAAAAATAAGACCAGCACATTTGTCAAATGAATTTGTACATAGTCCCCCCTGCTCCTTATTTCAGATACTGTATCCGAACATACTATTTGTTCCTTTATTTGCTGTAACAAACTTTTAGACAGATTACACTGAAGTTTAATAAACACTCTTGCAATTGGGCCAGATCTTCAGCTTGTGTAAATCTGCATAGTTCCATTGTCTTCAGTATTGCTACCCCAATTTACATCTGCTGAGGATTTAGATCTTCTAGAAAAAACAGACGTCTTAAAAGTTAGACACAATTCTAACGGATAAATCAATCAACATTTTGTATTGTCATATATAATCCATATTTCTCAAGTGCTGAAGTCAGTTGCCTTGGGGATGGTGCAAGTAACCTTTGATAAATTTTGGGACTCTGTGAAAGCCTAACAGATGCATTGGCCTCTAGGAAACTGGAATCTAAGTGGGTAGATGTGGCAGCTCAGCACACAGCCCCTCACCTCAATTTCCTGTCTTGGATCCCCAAATAAACATCACACTGGATTTTTCCAGTCCAGTCACAACAGCCCTTGTTAGGGAGCAAAGTTCAAAACTAAACACAGTCTAGCCAGGCACAATCCAAATATCCTTAGTATGGTGGAAATCCTTCCTCCCTTAGCAGGCTACTCCCAGCCCTTCCTAGCTAGAGCAATTCCCCAGGTCTCAGAGCCTTCCTTGCAGGAATCTCTCTCACAATTTGCAGTCTCACTACCGCCTCCTGAGCTTTCCCCTTGCTGCAGCCACCTTATGCACTTTATAGAAAATTGTCTGATTCCCCTCAAGATAAGGTGTCCGTTCTATAATCAGGATTGTCTTGACCCCAGGCTCTCCAGCCCAAGGGCAAGCACACTGTTACAGTGGGCCAAAAAGAGTTTATGTTACCATGGTTTTGATGAAAGACAGGCATTGCAGAACAGCCAATGTTTTAGTAAAATGGCAGTATTCTTTACATTTATTCTTATGTCTTTATAACTCAGAAAATATTTGACTAATATGAGCTATTTCTTTAATCACAGCAACTTCAAATGGTCCATGGTCTAAATCCAATCCACATTAACACAGAGAATATCTTGAAAGAAGTCACAGTTCTTAAAACTGTACTTTGAGGCTTGCAGTAAATTTATAGGTTTCAGAATAGCAGCTGTGTTAGCCTGTATTCGCAAAAAGAAAAGGAGGACTTGTGGCACCTTAGAGACTAACAAATTTATTTGAGCATAAGCTTTCGTGAGCTACAGCTGCTACATGCATCCGAAGAAGTGAGCTGTAGCTCATGAAAGCTTATGCTCAAATAAATCTGTTAGTCTCTAAGGTGCCACAAGTACTCCTTTTCTTTTAGTAAATTTATAGGTTTCAGAGTAGCAGCCGTGTTAGTCTGTATTTGCAAAAAGAAAAGGAGTACTTGTGGCACCTTAGAGACTAACAAATCTATTTGAGCATAAGCTTTCGGGAAAGCTTATGCTCAAATAAATTTGTTAGTCTCTAAGGTGCCACAAGTACTCCTTTTCTTTTTAGTAAATTTATAGTCAGTTAAATAGAGAGAAAAAGTAGCAGTGTACGATGCTAGAGAATTTTTTTATTTCTTTCAGTCTTTTTAGTTGGAAATATCGATATGAGGAATGGTAATATAGCTACTAAATTCAGACTCATATGGTCATAAAGATGTATTACTCACATCAGTGTATCAGACAGCTTCCTCAATCTTGCTTTCTTTGTAAATCCAATTATCTTGTTCTAGCACTATGCATAATCCTCTAAATTACTAACAAATCACATACTCCTAATTTATGGAGGATTGCAGTTTAACCAATATTTTTACCATGAACTATAGTTATAAAACATTTTTACTGACGCTGTAAAAAACATGAGTAAATCAATCTTTAATAAAAAGAACAGGAGAATTTGTGGCACCTCAGAGACTAACAAATTTATTAGAGCATAAGCTTTCATGAGCTACAGCTCACTTCATCGGATGCATAGAATGGAACATATAGTAAGATATATATATATATATATATATATATACACACACACATATATACACACATATATACACACACATACAGATAAGTTGGAAGTTACCATACAAACTGTGAGAGGCAGACAAACACCTACAAGATCTCTATCAAGCATTTTTAAATCTACAATACCCACCTGCTGAAGTGAAAAAACAGACTGACAGAGCCAGAAGAGTACCCAGAAGTTACCTACTACAGGACAGGCCCAACAAAGAAAATAACAGAACGCCACTAGCTGTCACCTTCAGCCCCCAACTAAAACCTCTCCAGCGCATCATCAAAGATTTACAACCTATCTGAAAAATGATCCCTCACTCTCACAGATCTTGGGAGACAGACCAGTCCTCGCTTACAGACAGCCCCCCAACCGGAAGCAAATACTCACCAGCAACCACACAACAAAAACACTAACCCAGGAACCTATCCTTGCAACAAAGCCCGATGCCAACTCTGTCCACATATTTATTCAAGTGACACCATCATAGGACCTAATTACATTAGCCACACCATCAGGGGCTCATTCACCTGCACATCTACCAATGTGATATATGCCATCATGTGCCAGCAATGCCCCTCTGCCAGATACATTGGCCAAACCGGACAGTCTCTACACAAAAGAATAAATGGACACAAATCTGACATCAGGAATCATAAAAAGAAAAGGAGTACTTGTGGCACCTTAGAGACTAACCAATTTATCTGAGCATAAGCTTTCGTGAGTTACAGCTCACTTCATCGGATTCATGCATCGATGAAGTGAGCTGTAGCTCATGAAAGTTTATGCTCTAATAAATTTGTTAGTCTCTAAGGTACCACAAGTACGCCTGTTCTTTTTGCGAATACAGACTAACACGGCTGCTACTCTGAAACCTGTCATAGAATCATAGAATATCAGGGTTGGAAGGGACCTCAGGAGGTCATCTAGTCCAACCCCCTGCTCAAAGCAGGACCAATCCCCAATTAAATCATCCCAGCCAGGGCTTTGTCAAGCCTGACCTTAAAAACTTCTAAGGAAGGAGATTCTACCACCTCCCTAGGTAACGCATTCCAATGTTTCACCACCCTCCTAGTGAAAAAGTTTTTCCTAATATCCAACCTAAACCTCCCCCACTGCAACTTGAGACCATTACTCCTTGTCCTGTCCTCTTCTACCACTGAGAATAGTCTAGAACCATCCTCTCTGGAACCACCTCTCAGGTAGTTGAAAGCAGCTATCAAATCCCCCCTCATTCTTCTCTTCTGCAGACTAAACAATCCCAGTTCCCTCAGCCTCTCCTCATAAGTCGTGTGTTCCAGTCCCCTAATCATTTTTGTTGCCCTTCGCTGGACTCTCTCCAATTTATCCACATCCTTCTTGTAGTGTGGGGCCCAAAACTGGACACAGTACTCCAGATGAGGCCTCACCAATGTCGAATAGAGGGGGACGATCACGTCCCTCGATCTGCTCGCTATGCCCCTACTTATACATCCCAAAATGCCAATGGCCTTCTTGGCAAAAAGGGCACACTGCTGACTCATATCCAGCTTCTCGTCCACTGTCACCCCTAGGTCCTTTTCCGCAGAACTGCTGCCTAGCCATTCGGACCCTAGTCTGTAGCTGTGCATTGGGTTCTTCCGTCCTCAGTACAGGACCCTGCACTTATCCTTATTGAACCTCATCAGATTTCTTTTGGCCCAATCCTCCAATTTGTCTAGGTCCCTCTGTATCCTATCCCTGCCCTCCAGCATATCTACCACTCCTCCCAGTTTAGTATCATCCGCAAATTTGCTAAGAGTGCAATCTACACCATCCTCCAGATCATTTATGAAGATATTGAACAAAACCGGCCCCAGGACCGACCCCTGAGGCACTCCACTTGACACCGGCTGCCAACTAGACATGGAGCCATTGATCACTACCCGTTGAGCCCGACAATCTAGCCACCTTTCTACCCACCTTATAGTGCATTCATCCAGCCCATACTTCTTTAACTTGCTGACAAGAATACTGTGGGAGACCGTGTCAAAAGCTTTGCTAAAGTCAAGAAACAATACATCCACTGCTTTCCCTTCATCCACAGAACCAGTAATCTCATCATAGAAGGCGATTAGATTAGTCAGGCATGACCTTCCCTTGGTGAATCCATGCTGACTGTTCCTGATCATTTTCCTCTCATGTAAGTGCTTCAGGATTGATTCTTTGAGGACCTGCTCCATGATTTTTCCGGGGACTGAGGTGAGGCTGACTGGCCTGTAGTTCCCAGGATCCTCCTTCTTCCCTTTTTAAAGATTGGCACTACATTAGCCTTTTTCCAGTCATCCGGGAGTTCCCCCGTTCGCCACGAGTTTTGAAAGATAATGGCTAATGGCTCTGCAATCACAGCCGCCAATTCCTTTAGCACTCTCGCATGCAACTCGTCCGGCCCCATGGACTTGTGCACGTCCAGCTTTTCTAAATAGTCCCTAACCACCTCTTTCTCCACAGAGGGCTGGCCATCTATTCCCCATGTTGTGATGCCCAGCGCAGCAGTCCGGGAGCTGGCCTTGTTAGTGAAGACAGAGGCAAAAAAAGCATTGAGTACATTAGCTTTTTCCACATCCTCTGTCACTAGGTTACCTCCCTCATTCAGTAAGGGGCCCACACTTTCCTTGGCTTTCTTCTCGTTGCCAACATACCTGAAGAAACCCTTCTTGTTACTCTTGACATCTCTTGCTAGCTGCAGCTCCAGGTGCGATTTGGCCCTCCTGATTTCATTCCTACATGCCCGAGCAATATTTTTATACTCTTCCCTGGTCATATGTCCAACCTTCCACTTCTGTCAATCTTTAATGCAAACTCCTTCCCTCCCCTCCTGACTTGGGGAGGGAGTCTGGCTTCTGTTACAGTTACTGTATTTTTAGTAGGTTGTATTTTCTTTGGGTTCCTCATTGGTATCTATCCAAACAAATTTTTTTTGGTAGGGCTTGGGACAAAATTTTTAAACTTGGGTTTTCAAAATCAAGCACTGAAATCTATATTCAATCACCTACATAAGTGATTGAATTTTCAGAGGTTTCCACCGATTTGATGCAATCCCCCTTCTGTAATGTTAATTTTTTCATAGATATACGATGGGTTATATTAGTTATCTGTTAGATAAAATGCGTCTCACAAAGTATTCTGAATTACATTGAGGCTATTAAGAAATGCCAAGAGAATTCCTAATAGTGATGAGTCATTGAAACCAGTTGAAGATGTGGTGCTCAGCACCTTTGAAAGTCAGTCCACTTATCCAGGTGACTAAATGTGGGATTAAATGCCTAACTTTAGGCACCCAAGTTTGAAAATGTCGGCCTAGATATGTAACGCTAGTATTTTGTCTGGCTATGGAGAAGACGTAGGAGTGAAGATATGGCATGAAACTGCTATACATAGTCTAAAGAAGGTAGCAGTATTGGTAGGGGTAGGTGAAAAATGGAGATTCTACTGACAGCATCACTGGGCAGCATCTCTAATACAACAGAATTTACAGAAGTCTTGGATCAGGCCTGCCTTTTCACCATCTAGGAAGGGGGCAGAACATGTGTGACAACACATGTCATTTAATTTACAGCCAGATAAACAAAAACTCTCTCCCTAACTTCCCATCCCATCACTGTTTTAGCTTGTACATGCCAAATTGACATGAATGATATTTAAGGAGGGAGTAAGAAAATATTGCATAACATTATGTGGACTGATTGAATGTATAATTCTTTCCAGATCTTTTCAGTGACACAAAACTATTAGAAATGCCAAGAGCACAACCTTCATATTCTCAAAATAATGCAGAATACTTTGTGATGTCCGTTCTATTTGATAGATAACTAATGGAATGACCATAAATTTGTGAAACATAACATTACAGAGAGCAAGCAACCTGTGTTTTGAAAATTATTGCCAGTTCTTTTATGCAGTATGCATAATATACCATTATCCATAATGTTTAGTATTGCCGTTTTACTTTTTAAAGCAACAATATTTTTATTATTGAAGTCCTAACATTTGTCAAAGCCCCCCTTCTGGATTTTCCCCATTGTTTTAAGAGTAAAACTGCATCACATGCCTTTCTACAGCAGGTAATTGTATGTGTGCTCAATTAACACATTGATTATAATGTTCAAAGTTCAGATCTTTAGCTTTTATCTGAATGAATTACTATTTAATTAGAAACAAATATGGATTCCCAACTAGAGATTCTGGATCAGAGATCTGGCAGAATGTCCAAAGTAGAATATTCTACTGTACTCCTTCTGTAATACTGAAAGATTCTACCATGCTCATTATCCAAAGAAGAACAAATCTTTAAATTACTAATACAGATCCTAATTTCATAGCTAGCTTGCTATGAAATTGTTGGGATGCTTTCCAGTCTCACAAGATATACAGGGGCAGGCTGGGTGATGGCTTGGCTGAGAGACCTTGAAGAAAAACCCAAGCGCGGCTGGAAATGGCACTGATAATTCAGCAGATAGCACTCTAACTTTGACTCAATGTCACAGAATGTTGATAGGGGCACTGAGCAGGAGGGAAGTCAGAGATTTCATGAAAACACAGCCTCACTGCCTGATCAACCAGGGACACTTCTAGGAGTGGGTGAGTAGGGTGGTCACTGTGAGCACCAACTTCCAGGGGAGGCCAGAGAGCTGTGCTGCCGCTTGGCTGTTGTTTTTTTTTTCTTTTGTTCTGCTATTTGGGGGATGAGGGGGGAGAGAGAGAGAGAGAGAGAGAAATGGGATATTTCCCACCATGGTTAGCAAAATGGCTAGGGCCACTCCTGTATGCAACCCTTCTTAGATTTTCTTTCTCCATGCTATTCTTGAGATGGCAACGACTTCCACCTGAAGCCTATGAAGAAAAAGGAGGGTCAAGATCTGCTGTCCCCAAATGAGATTTTTTTTTTTTAAACTGTAGCTTTGTGTCAAGTCACAGAAGGTTGGTCTCTTTCTCTCAGCCGCGATCACTGTGGAGTAAATCTTTTTACCTGATGGTCCTGTCATGTCCTAGGGGATAGCTGCTTTTCCATATTCTGAATCTATCAAGCCAGATGTTCTTTGGCCCAGTCTGAACTTTGACCTACTCTGGGGTAACAGACCATTCAATCTTCACTCCCAACCTGACACTCTATCAGGGGAGCCCACGCCACTGCTTCCAACTGTGATGCCATGGAATTACTCTCTCTCCCAACACGCCCTGCAGCACCCCAGCTGGACTAGATACACAAGGCCTGACTCTGCTCTCATTCCCACCAATGTAAATCAACAGTAACTAGTTTGAGATCAACCGAGTTACACGAGTGTAAAACGGATCTGATTAGAATCAGGCCTATACACTCTACCTCTCAAAGAGAGTTTGGGTAAGTGGACACATAGCAGCTATGTAGCCTTCCGTAAGCAGGTGTGTTACTCAGGATCCACCTAAGCTTTGGGTGTGGAGTTTGGCCAGTCTGCACAACTCTCTGGCCATGTTCCATGCTGTGCATCAGAATTTGGCCTAATGATTTAAATCCCTGTAGGAACACAGTTACAACTACGTGTATCACATTGGGTGCAATGTTTGCCCTAGAGTCAATTCAAAGGAACTCCCTGGTGAGTTAATAACATTTTTTAATGCTGTGTGTTGGTCCCTCGATATCACAAGATTACATATTTGTGCCAGGATTTTCTCTTATTTCTCCATCAGCAATTCACAACCTGCCAGACAGGCATTATTACAAAACCTGACATTAGGTTCTAATTCAATTCACATTTATCTGTCTTCCACTGGAAGTGTAACATGTTCAGAAAGCTGTAGCTGATACCCTGTCTTATGGGTTTTTGCAGATCTGCCAACTTATGTAAAGGAAAATGTTGGCCCCCATATATTAGATTACATATATTGGTTGCTTTGTGTCTTTTCACTGTAAGACTGGCAATTCTTTTTGCAGCTGTGCTTTAAAATGGGTTTTCTCTGAGGCATAATAAAAATATCACAGTGGCGGCATACATCATCTTCTGGATGCCATGTTATGTGATGCAATTTTTCATGGTACAGTAAGTTTGCACTGGCCCAAAATAACTGGAAGTGAGAATGTGCATTGACCTGCTCCAGAGCAATCACATCATCCACCAATAGTGTGGAAGATCACATGAGTCAATGTGACTCAGTGCAGTACAGTAAGCTTATCTATTTCTTCCTCTGTAAATTGCAGCACAGAATAAACTGGTGAAAGTAGTTCACTGATGTCTGATAGAATTGCAATACATCCCACTGATATTACTCTGAGAGAGCACACTGGGCAAATGTATGATTCTCTCCTCTCTTGAGGTGTTGTCCTAACTGCATAAGAACAAGATACTGTACATTTCTCCTGATGCAAAAAAATAACGGCTTGTCTACACTTGAAACACTACAGCAGCACAGTTACAGCTGCGCCACTGTAGCGCTTCAGTGTGGACACTACCTACGCCAACGGTAGAGGCTCTCCCATCAATGTACGTAATCCATCTCCTCAAGAAGTGATAGCCGGGTCAATGGAAGAATTCAACCATTGACACTGAGGGTTAGGTTGGCTTAACTATACCACTCAGCGGTATGGATTTTTCACACCCCGAGCAATGTAGGTAGGTTGACCTAGCTTTGTAATGTTACCAGGCCTCAGTCCCATGCTGTGAAAATCTGCCCGTGAGCAAAATTCATTCATACACTCTGTGAAAAGCCAAAATACATCGGCTTTTTGCAGGGAACACCACAGGAACTTGGGGAGATGGTTCCCACGCACCCTCAATCTGTGGGTCAGGCCACAGAACGGCAAAGCAACCCTTCTGCAGTTCTGTGTGGGGTTATAGGACCCTTGGATCCACATAAGAGTGGATCTTGCAGCCCCACCCCACTCCCAATCACCTTTCTCATGCCAGCCTATTTAGCGCCAGTGCATGGGGTGCTATTGGGATGTAGGGACAAATGTGCAGCCCCTCTGACTGTCCTCACCACCCTGCGTAACACCAATGTATGGCTTACATGGTACAGAGGTCCATGGCTGAAGTTCATCCTTAGTGAATAAAGTACATTAATTTATTTTAATGTACTCCACTCCCAATGAATAAATACTGATGCAACGAAGTGCTCGGATAAAACCTTTTACTGGTTGTATTCCCATGAGGAAAGAGCTAAACTAACATGGTTATGACAGGGAACGTTTTTGATAATATATATATATTTTTACCAAACACTTTGTGTTACCATTTTAACCAAACGCTTTGCAGTCATTACACTGTAAGTTAGCTTTCCCTGTTACCAGGCCAATTACTGTTAACTCTCTTCTCTTTTATTTAATTAAGTCATATATTGGTTCAGAATCCGACTGGATGCCTGAAAGATATCTATTTTCTGCAGATGAAAGGAGTTGGTGGTGTGATTTCACCAATTAATTTATGAATATCCTTTGAGCTTCAGGAGATTTAGTTCTCTCTACCCAGAAAAGTGTAGGGGGATGTGGACTGAGGATGTAAGGGCACAGGAGATTGGGATTATATATAGCTAGATGTTTGAACCCTTCTAGGTACAGGAATTTAGGGACCTGCTATTAACTATAATTGAGGACATAATCAATATGTTTCTGGAAGAAGACATTTGGACCTGAAGATTCTGTTAGTAGGCTGCTGCCTTCAGAATAAAGAAAGAGTGATTCCGACCCCTCACCTCAAATAAGGACCCTGCAGTGAGACACAGGATTTTATTCTTCTGGAAAAAGACACCACAGAGAGGCCAGTGAGTACATCAACTAAAAGACAATCTTATAGTGGCGGCATACGGCATATGGCTAATCTTTATGGGAAGTATGGGGGAGCACTATCAACATTGGCTTCTATTCCAGGACTATCTTGAGACACAGAAGGGCACTGGTGTGCCCTCCAAAAGATTTTGAAAAGGAAAGGCCCCGGGAGCTCTGTGATGGTTGTTTCTCTCCACAATATGCAGAGGCATGTGGATACATTTTTTTTGTCACTTTGTGAATGTTTTAAGCTTTACCTTAATATAAAATAAAGATTTTTTTAACATGAAATCAAAGACACTAAGCACTTCTCCAATTTAGGGTTGTATTTTTAAAAAATTATAAGTGAAAATTAAAAGCTACAGTGAGATAAATTGTTTCTGATTTCAGAAACAAAACTCACAATGAAGATTACCACAGAGAGACAGAGAGAGCAAAATTAATAAATTCATAGAGTCCAAGGCCAGAAGGAACTACTGTGAACATCTGTCTGACCTCCTGTATACCACAGGCCATAAAAATTCCCCAGAATAATTCCTTTTGAACTACAGCATATCTTTAAAAAAATCCAATCTTGATTTAAAAATTGTCAGTGATAGAGAATCCATCACAATGCTTAGTAAGTTGCTCCAATGGTTAATAACCTGCACTGTTAAAAAGGTACATGTTATTATCAGTCTGAATTTGTCGAGCTTCAACTTGCAGCCATTGGATTGTGTTATAGCTTTTCCTGCTAAACTGAAGAGAAAATTATCAAATATTTGTTTTCCATGTAGATACTTATAGACTGTGATCAAGTCACCCCCTTTTAGAGCCGTCTTCACTTCCCCTCTAAGGCAGTCAATTTTTTAACCTTCTTCCTTGATTGTGGCTTTTTAGGCATCCAGTAAAGTCTCAATTATCATTCATATTTTTCTGATTAAATTCTCCCTCCCAGCTCATTTGGCTCATAATTATTTTCAGCTTTGTGAAACTCAGGCTATTAAAGAAAGGTTTCTTCAGGTATGTTAGCAACAAGAAGAAAGTCAAGGAAAGTGTGGGCCCCTTATTGAATGAGGGAGGTAACCTAGTGATAGAGGATGTGGAAAAAGCTAATGTACTCAGTGCTTTTTTTGCCTCTGTCTTCACGAACAAGGTCATCTCCCAGACTACTGCACTGGGCAGCACAGCATGGGGAAGAGGTGACCAGCCCTCTGTGGAGAAAGAAGTGGTTCGGGACTATTTAGAAAAGCTGGACGTGCACAAGTCCATGGGGCTGGATGTGCTGCATCCGAGAGTGCTAAAGGAGTTGGCAGATGTGATTGCAGAGCCATTGGCCATTATCTTTCAAAACTCATGGCGATCGGGGGAAGTCCCGGACGACTGGAAAAAGGCTAATGTAGTGCCCATCTTTAAAAAAGGGAAGGAGGAGGATCCTGGGAACTACAGGCCAGTCAGCCTCACCTCAGTCCCTGGAAAAATCATGGAGCAGGTCCTCAAAGAATCAATCCTGAAGCACTTACATGAGAGGAAAGTGATCAGGAACAGTCAGCATGGATTCACCAAGGGCAAGTCATGCCTGACTAATCTAATTGCCTTTTATGACGAGATAACTGGCTCTGTGGATGAGGGGAAAGCAGTGGACGTGTTGTTCCTTGACTTTAGCAAAGCTTTTGACACGGTCTCCCACACTATTCTTGCCAGCAAGTTAAAGAAGTATGGGCTGGATGAATGGACTATAAGGTGGATAGAAAGTTGGCTAGATTGTCGGGCTCAATGGGTAGTGATCAATGGCTCCATGTCTAGTTGGCAGCCGGTATCAAGTGGAGTGCCCCAAGGGTCGGTCCTCGGGCCGTTTTTGTTCAATACCTTCATAAATGATCTGGACGATGGTGTGGATTGCACCCTCAGCAAGTTTGCAGATAACACTAAACTGGGAGGAGAGACAGATATGCTGGAAGGTAGGGATAGGATACAGAGGGACCTAGACAAATTAGAGGATTGGGCCAAAAGAAATCTGATGAGGTTCAACAAGGACAAGTGCAGAGTCCTGCACTTAGGACGGAAGAATCCCATGCACTGCTACAGACTAGGGACCGAATGGCTAAGCAGCAGTTCTGCAGACAAGGACCAAGGGGTTACAGTGGACAAGAAGCTGGATATGAGTCAACAGTGTGCCCTTGTTGCCAAGAAGGCCAACGGCATTTTGGGATGTATAAGTAGGGGCATTGCCAGCAGATCGAGGCACGTGATCGTTCCCCTCCATTCGACATTGGTGAGGCCTCATCTGGAGTACTGTGTCCAGTTTTGGGCCCCACACTACAAGAAAGATGTGGAAAAACTGGAAAACGTCCAGCGTAGGGCAACAAAAATGATTAGGGGACTGGAACACACGACTTATGAGGAGAGGCTGAGGGAACTGGGATTGTTTAGTTTGCGGAAAAGAAGAATGAGGGGGGATTTGATAGCTGCTTTCAACTACCTGAAAGGGGGTTCCAAAGAGGATGGATCTAGACTGTTCTCAGTGGTAGCAGATGACAGAATGAGGAGTAATGGTCTCAAGTTGCAGTGGGGGAGGTTTTGGTTAGATATTAGGAAAAACTTTTTCACTAGGAGGGTGGTGAAACACTGGAATGCATTACCCAGGGAGGTGGTGGAATCTCCTTCCTTAGAAGTTTTTAAGGTCAGGCTTGACAAAGCCCTGGTTGGGATGATTTAGTTGGGGATTGGTCCTGCTTTGAGCAGGGGGTTGGACTAGATGACCTCCTGAGGTCCCTTCCAACCCTGATATTCTATGATTCTATGAAAGCACCAACTTTATAACTGGTTTGGACTTTATTTTGTTTACACATTACAAATGTGATCAAGTCACGATCATTTGAACCTAAGCTACCACTAATTTTTAGTTCTGTGATCAACGCTGTTGCACAAATAAAATAATTAATAAGATTCCTATATATATTTCCTCTTGGAATTGATGACTTTTCATAACTCACTACTTTCCCTCACACTCCGTCACTTGTGATTTATAAGGTGATCAAGAAAGCAACAGAAATAATGTATCCACAGCCAATTCATTACATTCCTATATCTCCATAGAGCACTGGTTCTCAACCTATTTACCACTGTGGGCCGCATATGAAGCTCTCTGTATGTTATGTGGCCGCTCCACACCATATATATACTACCTGTATGGCCTTGAGGATGTCACATGAGCCACAGCTGTGTGCTGATTGGGCCGCAAGCGGCCTGTGGGCCACAGGTTGAGAACTACTGCCATAGAGGGTACTATGTATGTTTCAATAATAACTAGCTTTCTTACTTCAGTTTTGACCTCACTTCAGAATTTATCAAAAAATCCACCAGAAATTTTACATGTACACTTATCAGCCAGTAAAGATATTTTTAAAGTTTGCAGGGAACTGGAAAAAGCATTGTGAGATACAGCTGCTGATAAAATTGGAGTGCTGTATTTCATTATTTAAAAATTTCTTCTTTTTATTTTTTGCAGTTGGGGGTGAAAGGAACATAATATCTTTAAAAATGTTTGGGCCCAGAATCTCCAAATTTATTATAGTTAGTTGTCCCCAAAGAGGACTGGTGCCTTTAATTATTTTTTGAATGGCTGATTTGCTATTTTTAGAGTTATTTAGCTTGGAATGTGCAAATCTAATATCACTACAGATGCCCCAATATGAGGGGCTCACTGACTGGGCTGAGGGCTGGCAGCCAGGAACTCTTTTAGACTATATTCCTGGCACTGTCATACTGTGTGGCCTTAACAATACTTCACATTTACTATCACAAAGCAACTTCTATCCAAGGATAACACTGTGTTTTGTAAACAATGAAGTAAGACACAAGGAACCACAAAGGAGACCAGGTGCACCTATTGGAAGTACTTACACACACACGCACTCTCTGACTGGAATACTAGGAAAGATAATTCTTCTGCAATGTCTGACTACACCGGTGATATCAGTGGTGAAATTATTCTCATTATGAAGAAGAGTTGACTTGAAAAGGTAAAGGGAGGTAGTAATTAAGTTCCTATAATAGTCACACTGGGACCTCCTGTAGCGTGAGGTCTGATGTTAATAATATATTTTTTCCCTATAATTAATGTTCATGTTCTGTTCCTGTGGGATTCTTTTCCCCTATCCTCAGCATTGTCATTACTTTAATATACACAAGCAACATTAACACTCCACTCTACGCAACAGCTAATCTAAGCACTGCTAAACCCAACCTTATGTACCTCCCTACCAAATGAATGGAAAATGTGATAATCAAAACACAAAGTCTCAGCAGAGTGGAGCTTGTGAGGAGTCTTGTGCTGAATAAGAAGGAAGCTAAAATGTTAAATAAGACACGACAGATTTATGAAAAATAAAACATACGACAGTTCGTTTTTTAAGAAGCTTTGAAGCACAGAAATGGGGAGTGGAATATCAAAAGCCCATTTCTCCCATACTCCATGGTAGCTTTGGAACACCTGGCTGGCACACAGCTGTCCCAAAGCAGACTGATCCTCCTGAGCAGGGAAATCCTTGGATTTCAGAAAGCCCAGTGTCTCCCATGTCAGCCTCCTGAGGGCAGCGGAGGGATGTACTCAAGGAAAAAGGCAGCATGTTAGGGGCTCTTTTATGCCCAGCTGATCACTGGTGCAAATTAAAACAACTTCCAGACTGCACAGGTGCTGGAAGTAGGGGTGCTGGGTGTGCGGCAGCACCCCCTGACTTGAAGTGGTTTCCATTATACACAAGGTTTACAGTTTGGTTCAATGGCTCTCAGCACCCCCACTATATACATTGTTCCAGCATCCCTGCCATACTGCTCTAATTTATGCCAGGGACTGATCCATCACCTCAAAGACGAAGGAAAGGGTAGGTCTTTTTCTTAGAGGGGAAGGAGAACTAATAAAGGGACATCAAGAAGGCTGAGGTGTTTGATGTCTATTTTGTTTCAGTCTTCACTAAAAAGGTTAATGTGACAAGATACTTAACACAATATTAACAACAATGGGGAAGGAATGCAAGCCCAAAATAGGAAAGAATAGGTTAAAGAATATTTAGATAAGTTAGATCTATTCAAGTCAGCAGGGCTTGATGAAATTCACCTAGGGAACTTAAGAAACTAGCTCAAGCAACCTCAGAACTATTAGTGAATGATATTATTTTTGAGAACTCATAGAGGATGGGTGAAGTCCTAGAGAACTGGGGGAGAGCACGCATAGTACTTGTCTTTTAAAACAGGGAACAAAGAGGACCAGGAGAATTATAGCCCAGTCAGCCTAACTTCAATACCTGGAAAGAAACTGGAGCAAATTACTAAATAATCTATTTATAAGCATTTGTCAAGAACAAACCATGTCACAACAACCTAATTTCCTTCTTTTATAGGGTTACTGGCCTACTGGATGGGGAGAAGCTATAGACATGATATATACAGACCCACACGACAGTCTCATAAGCAAACTACACAAATGTGGTCTAGATAAAATTACTATATACAATGGGTGCAAAACCTGTTGAAAGACTACTTAAAGAGTAATTATCAATGGTTTGCTGTCATACTGGGGGATGTATCTAGTGGGGTCTTACAGGGTCTGTCCTGGGTCCAGTACTATTCAATATTTTCATTAATGACTTGGATAATTGCATGGACAGTATGTGTATAAAATTTGCAGATGACACCAAACTGGGAGGGATTGCAAGCACTTTGGAGGACAGGATTAGAATTCAAAATTACCTTGACGAATTGTAGAATTGGTCTGATATCAATAAGATGAAATTAAATAATAGCAAATGCAAAGAACTATATACACATATCTGTTGAGTGAGAAAGACTTAATTTTACTGATCATTTTAAAGAAACAGGGAAATTCTCCCCGCCTAACAACACAATCATTAAATTAGAACTAAGCTTGCTCAAATACATTTTCCATCAAAACAATTACTAAAAATCAAGGACATTACCAGTTACAAGAACATTTAACAGTCAGAACAACCACAATGCACATATTTTATCACCCAAACATCATAAACCCAAACTCTCTCATAGATGCCTCACATCCATAATAAATTCCCTTTCACATTTAGCTTACAAAAGCCCACAACACACGTCCACTTTCTCAAAATTACATAAAAACATACAAACCTCTACTCTGATCTCAGCCTTTTTTGGGGGAGGGCGAGGGATGGGGACATAGCACTATAAAGGGACTATAGTTTCAAAATAAAGACCAAGGATACTGTTGTGACAACATTTTTTAGGGCTTCAAAATACTCATTCTGGCTCCTTTCTTTGATCTGCTCCATCTGGGTTGGAATGGCTCCCCCAGGGCATTAGAGAAGAACAAAGAACGTCTGAGTTCCACCTCTTCTCCCTGTGCTCCTCTGACCCTTGATGCTCTCTTCTCTTTGGCTAGGGAGGCCAAAGAGAGGAGAGAAGCACCACCAAATATTCCACCTCTCTTCCCAATCCCCTACCCCCCATTCACTACCAGGAGTCCGGAGCAGAGGTCTTTGCACTGACTAGACATGGTCATCAACTCATCAGATTTGTAGTGTAATGTTGTGGCCTGGCACATTCCGCAAGCGTGACTCTGAGCAAAGGTAGATGTGAAACACACACTGGCATGTGACATAAGTGAAGGAGGTGCATACTAAACATTTGATACCAGGGTAGCAATACATCTTGTACAAAGATTTTGTGGTTGATGAAATATAAAACTGGGACATTTCAGATGTCCTGAATGAAATCCCTGGGACACCTGTAAAACTGGAACACATGGTCCCTTTATGGAAATAACACATAGGCTTTTAGATTTTTACAGTAAAAGTATAGCTATTCGTCAGACATCTTTGTGGTCCTGAGGTTCATAGGAAAAGGGCACCCCTCACACACAAACTCAAAAGCTTTTCACAAGCGGAGACTACTGGGATGGTATGCCTCTTCTCTCTAGTGCAGTCTCCCAGGGTATAAAATGCTCCAAATCATACTTTAGTTCCTTCCACTAATTCAGGAATCATTTACCTGCTACTTCAAGGAAGTGGGGAAGGTGAGCAAGGAGTGAGAGTCCATACATATAATTATCTTGGAGAAACACTGGGCAGGTCTACACTACCAACTTAAGTCGATTTAACTTACGTTGCTCAGGGGTGTGAAAAAGAGTGACACAAGTTACAACAATCTAAGCGTTGTCCACACCGGCGCTATGAGGCTCTCCCGCCAACAAAGCTACCTCCTCTTGCGGAGGTGGCGTAACTATGCCAATGGGAGAGCACTCTCTTGTTGGCATAGAGCGTCTTCACCAGATGCACTGCAGCGGCACAGTTGCATCGGTGCAGCTGCGCCAATGTAGTGCTTCTAGAGTTGACCTGCACAAAGCTACTACGATAAGTGATCACTTTTCTCCTTTGAGAACTGTCCATACAGATTTCCGGTTTTTGGAGATTAACAAGCAATAGAGATCCTCTAAAGATGGGTCACTGTTTTTACTTGACTAATCTCAAGAACTGGCATCAAATCTAGAGGCATAGCCTGTGTAGTAATTGTGCTTTGTAAAGGTGTACCTAGAGCTCTACGTCTTACATATTTCAATGTGAGAATCATTTTGAAGGTATGCTGTGAGGCTGCTTTAAACCTAGTGGAATTCCCATAGATGGCTCAAGACCTGCTAAGCCATAGCAATGAAGCATATAATGTCTGATCCATCTGGACAGTACTTGTGTTGAAATGGACTGGCTCCTGATCTTATCCCCAAATGCCAAAAAAAAAAAAAAAAAGAAAAAAAAGCCAGAGGGACTTTGGGATTGGTTTGGTTCTATTTAGGTGATAACTAACAGCCCTTTTTACAACTATACTGTGCAGCTTTTGTATATTAATATATAAACCTATTTCAGGTATCTAATCCGAAATTGTTTTTATTTTTTCTTCTGGCCCCATAGCTAGTCAGTCATAGCTAATTTAACTCCACCAGGGTAAACGGCATTAATGTCTAAATGGAATTAATTTAAAGAGCTCATCAAATAATTGTAATATCAAGTTCCACTGAAATCAGATCAATTGATTCAGCTCTATTGTAAAAAACATAGTGTGGAAGTAAACAGCACTGTAATTATTTGCTCAGGAAAGTGAGCATCATCTTAATGGAATGCTACTAATGATCTAAATTAAACAAACTGCATTTTTACTGTTCTCAAAATCAGTACAAGAACCACCAATAGTAGTGTGAATTGTAATAGTGTTTTTGTGATGTGTCCATCAGGACCCTTGGTGGATGAAGTACTGCGATCCAGATAAGTTTATATAAACCACCAAACACCCATCGGAAGGAGTCTTTTGATCACCACCACTCTGAGCTTAATTTGAATGGTTACATAGAAGTAAAAGTCTCCATAAGTCTTTTTGGATACTTAAACACATACCTACACACATACAGTGAAGGCTGCATGTCTTCATGAAGCAAAATAGCAAATATCATAGAACAACTTTAGGGGCAAGATACTTTAGGGTATGATTCAAGGGTATGTTTGAATGCTTTGCACTGAGCCACTGGCACTTTCTGGCAGTAAACCTTATGATCCTCCAGGGGCGCAGCGCCAGTGTAGTAGAAGCTATTACCCCACATCCTCTCCTTGTTGCCAGTATGGAAGGGGAAAGGGGCATGATCAGAGGAGAGGGGGCTTGACCAGGTCACCCCTGCAGTATGCCAGTCCTTAGCTGTGTTTTCAGCTCCCTGTGGCCACTGTCGCCTGGTGTAAGTTAAAGCATCACTCAAGCTGTTCTAACGTAGAGCAAAAGGGGACACAGCAGGAAGACTCGGGAGTGCAAAGGTGAGCTTTAAGTCACTTTCCTGCACAAACTCACACACACCCCTCCTACTTGTGCTCTTTAAGGTTTGACTGCAATGGAGGATTTAGTCATAAATTGAACAAAAACGTATGTTAATATTTAGCACAAGCCAAAGTGATGCAAACGCTTCAGTACAAACCTGAAGGAAGAATCACAGAACCTTCCCTTACTGTTTAATTTGTTGGAGCTTTTCTTTGAAAAAGTCACAGGTCCACATCCTGCAGTGCAGTGCATCTGCCTGATGCTACACTGCCTGCAGAGCATGGCCCTAAAGTTGTCTTTATTGGCCATAGGAGGAGCCATCCCAGTGCAGGGGGATCCTTCAGTAGCATAGAGCCAGAATTGTGAGTCTTACATTGCTCCACCTCCACACACTTCCTCCTTCAGCTAGTGTAGACACTGTGGGCATGGAAAGGTGGTGTGGCTAGCCATCCATATGTCCCTGCAGAGGCCCATTTGCCATCTTGATTTTTGTATTGGTTGCCACTGGCAGCTCACAGGACAAGCCTGGCATATATCAGGCTCAGGAATGGGAGAGTAAAAAGGCCATCCCCCTGTTCCTGTGCTGTCTGCTCCGCTGCAGTAGCCAAGAATCTGGGCTCAAGAATAGAAAAGTAATTTATGCAGAACATACTTTATTAAAATTTGTTGTGTTTTTGAACAAAAAATATTCTGGATCTTCTACTCTAACAATGTATATTTAAGGTTTGTTTTCAGGTAGGAATGCAAAATTGTGCTACTCAGAGCACAAAGTGGAATATTAGCAAATGCAAATGTTTCCAACAAATTAAAAATAACTTTTTTTGTTGCTCATTGTACTGTTTTTGTGCCAAACATCACTTTCTCAGGTTTGAGTGGTAGCCATGTTAGTCTGTATCAGCAAAAAAAAAAAAAAAAAAAAATGAGGTGCCACAAGTACTCCTCGTTTGTTTTTTTTACCACTTTCTCAGTTACCTTTTTTCCCAGCCAATAGCTGCAGCAGAATCAATGTTTCTTAGTCTTAGTTTAGGCTTCTATGTAGCAAGTACAGTATAACTTTTGTTTGAGGATCAACTGGAATAATGTATGGACAGTGCAAAATAGCACATCATCTAACACATGAAATCAATGATCAATGGCTCCATGTCTAGTTGGCAGCCGGTGTCAAGTGGAGTGCCCCAGAGGTCGGTCCTGGGGCCGGTTTTGTTCAATATCTTCATAAATGATCTGGAGGATGGTGTAGATTGCACTCTCAGCAAATTTGCGGATGATACTAAACTGGGAGGAGTGGTAGATACGCTGGAGGGGAGGGATAGGATACAGAAGGACCTAGACAAATTGGAGGATTGGGCCAAAAGAAATCTGATGAGGTTCAATAAGGATAAGTGCAGGGTCCTGCACCTAGGACGGAAGAATCCAATGCACCGCTACAGACTAGGGGCCGAATGGCTAGGCAGCAGTTCTGCAGAAAAGGACCTAGGGGTGACAGTGGACGAGAAGCTGGATATGAGTCAGCAGTGTGCCCTTGTTGCCAAGAAGGCCAATGGCATTTTGGGATGTATAAGTAGGGGCATTGCCAGCAGATCGAGGCACGTGATCGTTCCCCTCTATTCGACATTGGTGAGGCCTCATCTGGAATACTGTGTCCAGTTTTGGGCCCCACACTACAAGAAGGATGTGGATAAATTGGAGTGAGTCCAGCGAAGGGCAACAAAAATGATTAGGGGTCTAGAACACATGACTTATGAGGAGAGGCTGAGGGAGCTGGGATTGTTTAGTCTGCAGAAGAGAAGAATGAGGGGGGATTTGATAGCTGCTTTCAACTACCTGAAAGGGGGTTCCAAAGAGGATGGCTCTAGACCGTTCTCAGTGGTAGCAGATGACAGAACGAAGAGTAATGGTCTCAAGTTGCAGTGGGGGAGGTTTAGATTGGATATTAGGAAAAACTTTTTCACTATGAGTGTGGTGAAACACTGGAATGCGTTACCTAGGGAGGTGGTAGAATCTCCTTCCTTAGAGGTTTTTAAGGTCAGGCTTGACAAAGCCCTGGCTGGGATGATTTAACTGGGAATTGGTCCTGCTTCGAGCAGGGGGTTGGACTAGATGACCTTCTGGGGTCCCTTCCAACCCTGATATTCTATGATTCTATGAAATGGTATGATTCTATATAGCAGCTGCTGAAATTTGGCAGAAACATTTCCTATTTTAGAATATACTTTTGTCTGTCTCAACATTTTACACTCCATGCACAGTAACTCAAGGTTTAAAGTCAGTCTGGCTTATCTACAGTAGTGATTCATCTAGGGGAATCAGGGTAGCCAGAGCCTGCTTCTAGGAGAGGGAATGAACTATTCAGAAATGGGGGTTGGGGGGGGGAATTAAGAACATTATAATTTATCAGTGGCATTGTAGAAGTTTCAGGCAGGAGGGGAAGATCCTCTTTCTCCTTACCTTTCAAGGTTATTTGCCTTTTCCCTTGTTGCCCTCAGTCATTTGGTCTACATGCTTAGCCTCAGAAAGCCCAAGAATAAGCCAGCTGGCCAAGGCTAAGGTCACACCTCTACCTGTCCCCTGCACGTTAGCCGCTACCTCAGTTAGACTGATTACTCAGGGCAGGTCTACATTACCAGTTATGCAGATATAATTTACGTTGCTCAGGGGTGTGAAAAAGCAGAGGTGGAGTAATTATGCTGATGGGAAAGCCAATATAGTGATTCTAATGTAGAATAGCCCTCAATAACACCTACATTTCAGGCTTTTCTATGCTTGATCACAATTAGCAATGAACCAGCAGAAAGTTTGATTATGGGTTCTGTAGAGATTTTGTTTTTTCCCTGAAAATGGTCAATTTAACATTTTCACTCAGACCCATGAAAATAATAACCTTACCCATTGCTAATCTCCTAACCATCCAGCCCCTTACAGTTCATATATGTTTTTTTTCTTGGCTGCTGTTTTAATATTTTTCTTTTAAAAACTGTATACATAAAAATATGGTGATCTTATTTACTATGGGCTCAATCCAAAGCCCACTGAAATCAATGAGATACTTTCCATTAACTTCACTGGGCTTCGGATCAGGCCCTTGGGCTCACTGTGGATGGAAGACTGTAGTTTCAACTGACTTCAGAAGGGCTCTACCTAGACACAAGAATCTGTCCATGTGAAACCAACAGGGCCTTGGTTTGTAATAAACTAACGGTAAACAGGTCCATTTCATCCTTACTCTTGTAACATGACTAAGGATTCAATAAACCACATTTATACTCTATTTCAAGCATGTAATATACCATGGAGGAAACTGAAAACTTGGATATTTATTATAGGGAACTCACTGATGATTTAGGTACCTAAACTCCTATTAAATCCTCTTCTGACAGGAAAGTTGATAACCCCCTAGCGAGGTCTAAACAGAAAAATGCATTCTTGGTTACTGCTCTCCAATCGGGACTTCCAAAAGCAGACAGCTTCCACTAGCACCTCTAGACTGTAAACATTAGTGACAAAAGCAGACTTCCTCAGTCAAAAGACCTGAAGAGCATTCTGTCGTAGGTCTTCAGTTGCATCTGAAGAAGTGTTTTTTTTACCCACGAAAGCTTATGCCCAAATAAATCTGTTAGTCTTTAAGGTGCCACCGGACTCCTTGTTGTTTATAGAGGAGAAAATTATGTATACCTAAGGTTGTCAAAAAATTGGATGATATTTGACAATTAGTACGTACCAAATAAATGTAATTAAAGGCTGTGTTTAAATGCATGCACGCCAGGGACAAATTTAAGTTTGTACAAGAAGTATTGAAGGGACACTGTCTTCTTTGTCTTTGAAGTTATGGCATTTTCATTTGGATACATGATATTTCACAAAGTTAAATGTTGCTTCAGAACCAATGAAAACTTCTTCCTTGCCCTTACACTCCACTTACAGTCTATCTGTAGGGTATCCTGGTTCACTTAATACTCTAATTTGCTTGTTTCCTTTTGTTTTCTTATAGTTATTTTAGGGTTTTTTTCCACATCCAGACTGTAGTTCAGGGGAAAAAAGCAAGATGTGGAATATATCTAAGGTAATATTTAATTACCCTATCACCATGGTATCTAACCGCTTCTCTGGACAGAGACTTAGTGCGTGAAAAAACAGAGTGTGAATGTCCAGCGCACTAGCCTGCCACGCATTAAGTTGCCATGCAGACCCTGCTACCACACACTAAAAGTTCCATAGTGTGCTTTGATGTACTGCCTCTTACTCCTCTGCATAGCCGCATACGGGCAAGTGTCAATCTTGTTCAAAATAACTGAGAGAAATGGATTCCAGCTATACAATACTTTCCGCATCAAAAAGTTGTCTTTTCATGATAATGTTGACATGCATAACATTGAGTACTAACTATACTTTGAATAACTATATGAAGTCACATAGTTATTTTGAAATAGTTTAATTTGAAATTCAAATTAAATATGCCTTTCTGGAAGGATGGAAAATTAACTTGAACTAAATGCTTATCAATTCTATTTTATTTCTAGTCAGGCCATCCTTTCATCTCACACTATGAAGCATAACAACGTCTCAGTTTTTTTCCTTCAGACTTTGATCAGTGCATTACAATGACAACAGTGTATTTACTGTAGCCATAATGGCTGGACTTCAGAAAATGTTAACTGGGTCCCTTGAAAGTTCATGAAAGAGCTTTTGGTTTCCACACTCTATATGAAAGAACATTTCTCTTAACTGAATGTATGGATAGATCATTTAAATTCACTTTCAAATTACCCGTGTTTTGAACAATGTCCAATGTCTCTAATGTGGTTTTAAATGTATTTAATATTTTTAATAATGAAAAAAACAAATCAAACTTTTAATTATGAGCTTGCTCACTTTTTTGCTGACTAAAGTCCATAAACCATGGAGTTAATGCATCAGTCTGACAGGATTTGAAGTATGTACACAATGAAGGTTTTTACTCTTCTTGCTTACATCATTATTCTTTTTTAGAGCTTGGGAGCCTTGCATAATGACAAAGAAAGATGTAGGGTTATGTTCCTACACAACTCTCACGACAGTGTCTGACTAATTGCAACTGATTTTAGCTTATATGCATCACCTATAACATTGGTCAATCGCTACTATCTCCTGAAAGGTTTTTATGCTCTTTAGCTGGAAAAAAGGACAAGTTTATTATTCAGGAATAGTTACATTACCTGATGCTTGCATATGCAAATATCTGCAAACTCACTGTAGTTGACACTTATGCCTCAGTTCTTCAAGCTTTAAAGCACAACATAGTTTACATACTGATTTTTCTGTTTATTTTATCTGATTGTTAGCAGTATACTATAAAGTCTGATCCATAAATTATGTCTCTGTAGCGAGAAAAATAATTTCCTAAAACATATGGTAAAAAGGGCATAAAGGGTGATATTTTGTAGGCATATTGGATGGGAGGGGGAAATATACCTTAATAATAAGAACTATGGCACTGTTCACTTATTATAAGACATAGGCTCCAATCCAGCAGAGTAATTAAGCATGTGCTTAACTTTAAGCATATATTTAAGTCCCTTCTTCTTCAGCAAAAGGGCCATGAGCATGAGTTCAAAGGTAAGCCTGAATTTGCTAACTCAGGGACATACTGCCAGACAGCACATGCAAGAGGAGAGAAAACATTTTGTAATAGCAAGATTCCTAAAGTTTGTTTTTGCCTGTTACAAAGAACAAATTCGTAAGAATAAAATGTCTTCTGCACTAGATTTTGTCAGTGTATAATTTATAAATGTGTACATAAAAAGTTTCTTTCATGTCTGTTGATCTGTTTGAAAGAGATGGAATTAGAAGATCAGAAACTAATTAGAAAGCCTGTTCAATCTTAAATTTTGTTACATATGGATGATCTTTGAAAATCATTCATATTAAATATATATTTGTAGCCATTTTAAATAACTTGAAATATGAACAACTAATATTCAATCAGCTACAATATGCAGAGCTTTAAAAAGAAAACAGTGTATTATTTATGATCGTCAGTAACACATGACTTCAGCTATCACTAAGAAAAAATCCTGACAATCTGATTTTACTCCTACACTAAAACGGATGTAATTTAATTTAATAAATGCCTCCTAAACTGAGGTTCTTTTCTGAAAAGTGACTGTAAAAATGACAGAGGAATTCAATATTTATTTTGTTTCTCAATTATTTACTCATCAAATTGTGGTGTTTAGATGTTGCTTGTAGTTATTAGAATTGGGAGCACTGGCTGTGGGAGTCTGAAAGGACAGGAAACAGGAAGGAAGGGGAGGAGTTGAGAGGCTGGGAAAAAGCTACAGAGGGTGCAGCAGCAGCTTGGTAAAGAGGTTTCCACTTCGAAAATAAAATCCTGTTGAAGCTTGTTAGTACCTTGCCTGGTTGATACAACACAAATTTATTCAGATTACAGTTTCCAAGCCAAATTTAATCTTTTTACTCTATCTTTTTTTCAGCTGTATAGATGTTCAGAAACCACATTCTCAAAATTGTTTTATAATGGAGAAAGTATTTATTTCAAACATTGAAACCATTTTTATTATTAATTTTTTTAATTTTTAAATCATCGTGGGACAGACACCAAGCCTGAAAAATGTCTGCCTGATAGGTGAAAATTTTAGGAAGTTATGAGCAGTTGAAACAGAGATAGAACAGAAACTGTTACACAAATTTAATTTATAATTAATCATTGTGAGCACCCCAATGGTACTCCTAAATACTCCAGGACATTGAGGGAGATATCTTGATCACACTGAAGTCAAAGAAGCCAGGATTTCACCCTAAATCTGCTTTGCATGCTTGCCTGGCACAAAGCAGACTTAAACCCAATGGACATAGTTCCTTGAAGGATTCCCCGTGGCTTAGGTGCCATAAAGCCAGTGTAGTGAGTCTTATGTCATCCCCCATCTTGGCCACCAGCATAGGGGATGTGGCTAGAGAACAGGGACGTGGTCAAGGCATCCCTGCACCCTGCTACCAGAATGTTTCCTGGTGGGTTGTTAGCCACCAGCATAACTTAGTTTTGGACTACTGTACACTGTGCCTGCTGACCAGCTCAGCTTAAAGTCACCTTTGGACCCCTAAACTGTGCCAGACCTTCTGCAGGTGTAACTCTGGATTTAGCCCACAATGTGCATGTAATTCCACTGTTTCTTTTTTTTGTATATACACACTGGTAGCCTATTTTAGATCTCAGGATTAAGAATAAATGTGACTTTTACATTTTTCCTCATCCTAAATTTTATAGTTAAAAGAACAGCAATTTGAGAAGACAGGAAGACTCACCCCTCAATACACTCTACTATAACATCACAGAGTGATCAGGGCGAAAACCTTAGCCTTGAGCACTTTATAGAAGAAAAAGGAGGTCATTTTTATTGCAGGGTAAAATGTTAATTTCTCCCTCTATTCTGTTTAGACCATTACACCTGATTATGGGCAGAACAGCTAGCACCACCAATAATTAAGTTATATAGTTATGGTTGCATGACATTTCCCATTATAAGACCCTGTTTTCAGTTGCTTATAACTAGGGCCCTTCGTTTTCAGTTTTTATTTTATTTAATTTTTCATGGGAATTTATCTTTATTACTACAACAAAACCAGGTGAAAATTGGTAGAAAAACTATTAATAATTTTTCTGGATAAATACTGGGGTTTATTTTGGTGGATGGATGGGCAGGGGGAAAAAGTATTCAGTAGATTAATGCTTTGAATGATGAATGGAATTCAATGTGGTTTCCTACAGAACTAAAACAGAACTCAAAACAGTGCCACCTCTGAGTTTAAGAAAACAAGAACGATCTCTAATCCCCAAATCAAACTTTTCATTCGAATAAACAGCTTACTGTTGTAGACATAGAACTAGTAGCCCATAAATATTTACATTTAATAATTGGGCCATACCATTTTCAGCATATACATTCAACTTCATCCTTTTCTCCTGTTTTTGTTTTATTAAAACTTTCAAATACTTCCTTGTGTTCCAAAACTTATTCTTATACAGACATTCATTTTCTTCCCATTTTAGTGTGTCAGATCTTTCCACCATTATCCACTAACAGTTTGAAATGTGTATGTGGTGGGGGAGAGATTTATCAGTATGTTGAGATGTGCACATACTTCAGAACTTGTGCATGTGCCTGTTTGTTTATTATGTGTATCTTCTAAATTAATACATAGTCTCACTTCAACAGGCAGCTTTGCATATTGTGGCAAAATACCTTGTTCGCCTCAGTAGGCTCAGTCCTTTTTAGCCTTGGAGACTCAGGTTTCGGGCAAGGCGAATCCTTAAAGGTGGCACTGGGTCCTGCCACTCCTCTCCTCAGTCAGTCCCTTGTGCTTGTCTTCCTTCCCTTCTGGGGAGCGAGTGCAGTCTCCCTGCTGGGAAGGTCTGGTGTCTTCCTGCAAATAGCCTACTGGCAACTTCCCTGCTCCTCTTACTCCCCCCTCCTACCACCCAGGGGAGGGTTTAAAAAGGTCCCAAGTAGTTGGAGTCAGCTGAACCTAATTGGTTCCCTAGCAACCCCTTTTCCAGCTGAACCTTTTTGCCCCCTGGTTCTCTCTCCTCAGTGGATAGGGAGGGGCCTTTTAAACCCCTGGGACTAATTACTACCCCCCTTTTGTAGTTGTTTGTCCTGGGTTTACCACATATCCCCTGCCCCCCCGCTCAACACTATGGGGTTGGGCTACGTGGGTCGGCAAACAGTGCACTCTGGACAGGCCAGCCGCATTGCCATGTTGGATTCCAGACCTACGTTGTCCTCTGAAGTGGAAGGGTTGAAGCGACAGGAACCATCTCGTCACATTGGCATTTTTGTCTTTATTTTGGTGCATCCACTGCAGAGGGGCATGATCCATAAAGGGTAAACCTCCGAACCAGTAGATAGTAGCGGAGGCTTTCTACGGCCCATTTTACCACTAGGCATTCTTTTTCGACAACGGCGTATTTCCGTTCCCTAGGCAGAAGCTTCCAACTGAGGAAGAGGACGGGGTGTTCGTCATCCCCAACCCTTTGTGAAAGTACCGCCCCCAACAGAGGTGTCGGTTTGTAGGATAAACTCCTTCCCCCAGTCTGGGGCCACGGGTATGGGGTCAGTGCAGAGGGCCATCCGTAGATCTGAAAAAGTGTCTTCAGCCGCGGTCGTCCATCTTACTATGTCTGGGCCCTGAGCTTTCGTTAGGCATGCCCTGGTGGCAAAGTGGGGAATGAACCGTCTATAGTACCCCACTAATCCCAGGAATGCCCTGACCTGTTTTTTTCGGAGTGGTTGGGGCCACTTCTGTATAGCTTCTAACTTGTTGAGTTGGGGCCTCCCCACGCCCCTCCCTACTATATACCCGAAGTATTTGGCTTCAGCTAGCCTGAGCGAACACTTGGAGGGGTTTGCTGTCAGCCCCGCCTTCCTCAGGGTATCCAGCACTGCCTCCACCTTCTCCAAGTGCGTCTCCCAGTAGGGGCTATATATGATAACGTCGTCGAGATAGGCTGCTGCGTACTTGCCATGTGGTCACAACAATTTGTCCATGAGCCTTTGGAAAGTAGCGGGCACCCCATGCAACCCAAAGGGGAGGACTGTGTACTGATATAGCCCCTCTGGCATTGCAAAGGCAGTCTTGTCTTTGTCGGCCTTGGCCAGAGGGATCTGCCAATAGCCCTTGGTCAGGTCAAGGGTAGACATAAACTGTGCTTTTCCCAATATGTCAATTAGCTCATCTATCCGGGGTATAGGGTACGCATCAAACTGGGACACCTCATTCAGCTTTCGGAAGTCATTGCAGAACCTCACGCTGCCATCTGGTTAGGCACTAAAACCACTGGACTTGACCATTGGCTATGAGATTCTTCAATGACTCCTAAGGCCAGCATTTTCCTGACCTCTCTGTCCTGATCTCCTCTCTTTTGGCCTCCGGGATCCGGTATGGCTTGACGTTCACCTTCACTCCAGGCCCTGTGAGGATGTGATGGTGAACCTCAGTGGTCCTGCCTGGCTTTTCTGAGAACACATCCTGGTTGTATTTAATCAGGCTGATCACTTCAGATCGTTGCTCCGGTGTCAACTCCGGGGATATTCCCACTTGGTCGGGCTGGTTGCTTTTAGGGGTTGGTGCCCCTAGCTCAACCACATGCACTTCTCTATCCTGCCATGGTTTCAGAAGGTTTATATGGTAGATCTGCTAAAGCTTCCGGCGACCCGGCTGTTGGACTTTATAGTCGACTTCTCCTATGGCTTCTATTATCTCATATGGCCCCTGCCACCTGGCCAGGAGCTTGCTCTCTGCCGTGGGTATGAGCACAATTACCCGGTCTCCCACCTGGAACTTCCAGGTCGTTGCTTGGCAATTATAGTATGTCTGTTGGGCCCCTTGGGCCTTCTCCAGGTGTTCGCGCACAAGGGGGGTGATTTGGGCTATCCTGTCTTTCATTTGCAATACATGTTCAACAATGTTTCTCCCGGTGTTCAGCTGTTCTTCCCAGCCCTCTTTGGCCATGTCCAATATGCCCCTGGGGTAGCGACCATATAACAGCTCGAATGGGGAGAATCCAGTGGAAGCTTGGGGAACCTCCCGTACAGCAAACAGCAAGTAAGGCAGCAGGGCGTCCCAGTCTTTCCCATCGCAGCTAACCACTTTCCGTAGCATCTTCTTTAATGTTCTACTGAAGCGTTCGACAAGACCATCAGTCTGGGGATGACAGACTGATGTCCTGAGGGTCCGTATATGGAGCATTGCACAAAGGTCCTTCATTAACTTAGACACAAAGGGGGTCCCTTGGTCCGTCAGGATCTCTTTAGGTATCCCTACTCTGGAAAAAATCCGGACTAATTCTTTGGCTATGATCTTGGACATGGTGTTCTATAGGGGTACGGCCTCGGGATATCGGGTGGCATAATCTAGTACTACCAGAAGGTACTGAAGACCCCGGGCTGACTTCTCCAGTGGCCCTACTAGATCCATAGCTATTCGCTCGAATGGGATTTCAATAATTGGTAGAGGTATCAAAGGGGCTCTTAGGTGTGGTCGGGGCCCATGTAACTGACATTCTGGACAGGAGGTACAATATTGCTGGAGAGCCGCATAAATGCCGGGCCAAAAAAACCGCTGCAGAATCTGATCAAGGGTCTTATCTACCCCTAGATGGCCCACAAACAGATGGCTGTGGGACAGATCCATCACGCCCCTCTGATGCTTCTGTGGGACCAAGAGTTGTTCTATGACTTGCTCTTGGACCTGGACTACTCTGTATAGCAGATCACCCTTAATCACATAATATGGCCCTGAGCCCTTGACTCTCCCCTCCACGGGGACCCCATTTACCTCGACTACTTCTTTACGAATATTGCTGTATATTGGATCATTGGCCTGATCCTGACCAAAATTCCCGGTGAGGTTCTCATTTGTCCAAACTCAGGGGGATCTACCTCTGTCTCCCCCTCGGGGAAAACCCCTCAGGAACAAGGTCCGGCTATTGGGTCGTTGATCTCCTGCCCCGCCCCACTGTCTGTTGAGCCACTTCTTTCCCCTACAAGCGTAGATTTCTGGTATTGGGTCAAGATCCTCGTTCCCCTCCTTTTGTCTGCCCTCCGTTCCAAGTCTTCCGGGGCTTTCCCGGCAGGGAGAACAAACCCTGGCCAAATTCGTGGAAGGCCGGGTGGGGGTTATCTATCTGGGCCACCCCCTGGGTCCCGGGTTCATTATTTTCTTCCACCTTCTCCCCAGGGAGTTGGCTATCAAACCCCGGGAAGTCTCGTCCGATAAGGACTGGGTGAGGGAGTTTCGGAACTACTCCCACTGTCACCTTAGTGGGGTTTCCGAGAACTTCTATTTTTACAGGGATGGTCGGGTAGTAACTGACATCCCCATGCACATAGGATATTCCTGAGCGTTTGGCCCGGGATAGTTGGTCCTGCCCGACCAGCTTTCCAGAGACCAGCGTGATTGCACTTCCCGAGTCTACTAACGCGGTGGTCTCTATACCATTCATCTTAACAGGTCTAGTGTATCTATGAGGGACCATCGCAACCCCTACTAGACTTATTAGATCACATGGTCTCCCTATATCTCCCAGTTCGCATTGCATGGGCTCGTCTAGATTTAGGCATTGGGCAGCGATATGCCCCAATCCACCACATGCATAACATCGGTACCCTGCTCGGGCAGCCACCGATTTTTCGGGCTACTGGGCTTTATCCCCTGAGCTTTTCTCCCCCCAGCCTCAAGTCTCTCCGGGACCTCTGGCTGCTCTTTGGCCTCCTTCCTCCCCTCCATAGTCCGGCCTGGTGTTGGGGCAAACCGAGGCCTTGGCGCAGAGACTTGTCTCCGATTCTGGCGCCTTCCTTCCCCGGTGGTCCACGAAAGTTCTTGGTGTCTCTCTACAAGTGCAACCAGTTCATCATAGGAGGAGGGATCGTTTTGGCGGACCCACCCCCGTATGTCCGGCAGCAAGCCCCTCATGTACCTGTCCAACACAAGGATTTCCACTATCTTCTCCTGCCCATGGGTCTTGGGGTGGAGCCACTTCCGGGCGAGGTGGATTAAATCAAATAGCTGGGACCTCGGCGGTTTGCTGTCCCAGTATTTCCATTCATGGAAGCACTGGGCCCGTATGGCTGACGTCACACCTGACCTTGCCAGGATTTCTGCCTTCAGCTGCGGGTAATCCATAGCTGTCTCTGTGGTCATGTCGAAATAGGCCTTCTGGGGCTTCACACATAGAAATGAAGCCAGGATACCTGCCCACTGGTCTTGAGGCCAGGCCTCCCGCAGTGCCGTCCTCTCGAAGGCGAGGAGATATGCCTCTATATCGTCATCCGTAGTCATTTTCTGTAAATAGTTGCTTGACCGCAACAGCCGAATCCCCTGGGGCCCGTGTGTCAGCACGGCCAGGGCTTTTAACGGGTTCACTACTTCATTCAGGGTGGCTCGATCTTGGGCCGCTTGGTACATCAGTAATTGGTTCGTCTCCTGTTGAACGCGTACTGACTCTTGCTGGGCAAGCATTTGCACCCTGGTAGCCTCTTGTTGGGCCGCAGTGGCCTGTACCAATGCCTTCACTACATCCTTCATTTTTTTTTTTTTTTTGGTGTAATTTACCCTGCCCTGAGATGGCTTGCCACAGAGCCTTATTCACTCACCACATCCCACTTCTAACACCACATGTGGCAAAATACCTTGTTTGCCTCTGTAGGCTCAGTCCTTTTTAGCCTTGGAGACTCAGGTTTCGGGCAAGGTGAATCCTTATAGGTGGCACTGGGTCCTGCTACTCCTCTCCTCAGTCAGTCCCTTGTGCTTGTCTTCCTTCCCTTCTGGGGAGCAAGTGCAGCCTCCCTACTGGGAAGGTCTGCTGTCTTGCTGCGAACAGCCTACTGGCAACTTCCCTGCTCCTCTCACTCCCTCACTCTCCCCCTCCTACCACCCAGGGGAGGGTTTAAAAAGGTCCCAAGTAGTTGGAGTCAGCTGAACCTAATTGGTTCCCTAGCAACCCCTTTCTCAGCTGAACCTTTTTGCCCCCTGGTTCTCTCTCCTCAGTGGATAGGGAGGGGCCTTTTAAACCCCTGGGACTAATTACTACCCCCCTTTTGTAGTTGTTTGTCCTGGGTTTACCGCAATATATACACAGTCTAATGTATTATCCTAATACATGTATCTCATGCAATGTATTGTATTTTCCTAATAAAACAAGTTATTTTTTAATATATTTGAATGATACAAAAGTAGGATGAAAATTGGAAAAAAACAAGTAATACTTAAAACCTGGGATTTTTTTCAGTAAAAATCAGTTTAAACTGAAAACAAAGGGCTTATAACTTTGCCAAATTTTAAGCATTCAGGTTGAAACCTTCCATGCTGGGTATCGGCCTTGGGCTGAATTTTTTTGCAAAATTTCAGTCAAAACTGTACAGCCATTTCCAAGAACAAGGCTACTGAAAAATACATGGTCTATTTAAAAAAATTCTGGTGCCATTTTCTTTGAAAAGATCCAAAGCTGCCATTCTTTGGAGAAGGAATTTGAAATTTGGCTGTGGGAGGTCTTTATGTCAGAGATATGCCCCTGTTGTCCCTGTAAAAATCCATCCACATCCAAGTTATAAAGCCTCTGGAGAAAAAATCATAGTTCACCAATGCTCAGTAGAGACTGAAATTGGATGAGGAGATGTACTGGGGTACTGTCATGGATAGTTATAAACTGTTCAGGAAGGACAGGCAGGGCAGAAAAGGTGGGGGAGTAGCACTGTATGTAAGGGAGCAGTATGACTGCTCAGAGCTCCGGTACGAAACTGCAGAAAAACCTGAGTGTCTCTGGATTAAGTTTAGAAGTGTGAGCAACAAGAGTGATGTAGTGGTGGGAGTCTGCTATAGACCACCGGACCAGGGGGATGAGGTGGACGAGACTTTCTTCCGGCAACTCGCAGAAGCTACTAGATCGCACGCCCTAGTTCTCATGGGTGACTTTAATCTTCCTGATATCTGCTGGGAGAGCAATACAGCGGTGCATAGACAAACCAGGAAGTTTTTGGAAAGCGTAGGGGACAATTTCCTGGTGCAAGTGCTAGAGGAGCCAACAAGGGGGGGGAGCTTTTCTTGACCTGCTGCTTACAAACAGGGAAGAATTAGTGGGGGAAGCAAAAGTGGATGGGAATCTGGGAGGCAGTGACCATGAGTTGGTTGAGTTCAGGATCCTGACACAGGGAAGAAAGGTAAGCAGCAGGATACGGACCTTGGACTTCAGGAAAGCAGACTTCGATTCCCTCAGGGACCGGATGGGTAGGATCCCCTGGGGGACTAACATGAAGGGGAAAGGAGTACAGGAGAGCTGGCTGTATTTCAAGGAATCCCTGTTGAGGTTAAAGGGACAAACCATCCCGATGAGTCGAAAGAATAGTAAATATGGCAGGCGACCAGCTTGGCTTAACGGTGAAATCCTAGCAGATCTTAAACATAAAAAAGAAGCTTACAAGAAGTGGAAGGTTGGACATATGACCAGGGAAGAGTATAAAAATATTGCTCGGGCATGTAGGAATGAAATTAGGAGGGCCAAATCGCACCTGGAGCTGCAGCTAGCAAGAGATGTCAAGAGTAACAAGAAGGGTTTCTTCAGGTATGTTGGCAACAAGAAGAAAGCCAAGGAAAGTGTGGGCCCCTTACTGAATGAGGGAGGCAACCTAGTGACAGAGGATGTGGAAAAAGCTAATGTACTCAATGCTTTTTTTGCCTCTGTCTTCACTAATAAGGACAGCTCCCAGACTGCTGCGCTGGGCATCACAACATGGGGAGTAGATGGCCAGCCCTCTGTGGAGAAAGAGGTGGTTAGGGACTATTTAGAAAAGCTGGACGTGCACAAGTCCATGGGGCCGGATGAGTTGCATCCGAGAGTGCTAAAGGAATTAGCAGCTGTGATTGCAGAGTCATTGGCCATTATCTTTGAAAACTCGTGGCGAACGGGGGAAGTCCCAGATGACTGGAAAAAGGCTAATGTAGTGCCAATCTTTAAAAAAGGGAAGAAGGAGGATCCTGGGAACTACAGGCCAGTCAGCCTCACCTCAGTCTCCGGAAAAATCATGGAGCAGGTCCTCAAGGAATCAATCCTGAAGCACTTATATGAGAGGAAAGTGATCAGGAACAGCCAGCATGGATTCACCAAGGGAAGGTCATGTCTGACTAATCTAATCGCCTTCTATGATGAGATTACTGGTTCTGTGGATGAAGGGAAAGCAGTGGATGTATTGTTTCTTGACTTTAGCAAAGCTTTTGACACGGTCTCCCACAGTATTCTTGTCAGCAAGTTAAAGAAGTATGGGCTGGATGAATGCACTATAAGGTGGCTAGATTGTCGAGCTCAACGGGTAGTGATCAATGGCTCCATGTCTAGTTGGGAGCCGGTGTCAAGTGGAGTGCCCCAGGGGTCGGTCCTGGGGCCGGTTTTGTTCAATATCTTCATAAATGATCTGGAGGATGGTGTGGATTGCACTCTCAGCAAACTTGCGGATGATACTAAACTGGGAGGAGTGGTTGATACGCTGGAGGGCAAGGATAGCATACAGAGGGACCTAGACAAATTGGAAGATTGGGCCAAAAGAAATCTGATGAGGTTCAATAAGGATAAGTGCAGGGTCCTGCACCTAGGACGGAAGAATCCAATGCACAGCTACAGACTAGGGACCGAATGGCTAGGCAACAGTTCTGCGGAAAAGGACCAAGGGGTGACAGTGGACGAGAAGCTGGATATGAGTCAGCAGTGTGCCCTTGTTGCCAAGAAGACCAACGGCATTTTGGGATGTATAAGTAGGGGCATAGCGAGCAGATCGAGGGACGTGATCGTCCCCCTCCATTCGACATTGGTGAGGCCTCATCTGGAGTACTGTGTCCAGTTTTGGGCCCCACACTACAAGAAGGATGTGGAAAAATTGGAAAACGTCCAGAGGAAAGCAACAAAAATGATTAGGGGTCTGGAACACATGACTTATGAGGAGAGGCTGAGGGAACTGGGATTGTTTAGTCTGCAGAAGAGAAGAATGAGGGGGATTTGATAGTTGCTTTCAACTACCTGAGAGGTGGTTCCAGAGAGGATGGTTCTAGACTATTCTCAGTGGTAGAAGAGGACAGGACAAGGAGTAATGGTCTCAAGTTGCAGTGGGGGAAGTTCAGGTTGGATATTAGGAAAAACTTCTTCACTAGGAGGGTGGTGAAACACTGGAATGCATTACCTAGGGAGGTGGTAGAATCTCCTTCCTTAGAAGTTTTTAAGGTCAGGCTTGACAAAGCCCTGGCTGGGATGATTTAATTGGGGATTGGTCCTGCTTTGAGCAGGGGGTTGGACTAGATGACCTCCTGAGGTCCCTTCCAACCCTGATATTCTATGATTCTATGATAGGAAGGCTGGGACAGAGAACCAGTGGAGTAGAGGAAAGGAGCTGAGGAGGATCAGAGACAGATCTGATGAGGAGCCAGAGTGCACAGGGAGAACTAGGACTGGCTGGACAAAGACACTGGGATAAGGACATGGGTGGGGCAGGATGGCACTGAGATTAGAAACTGGTCTAATAAAAGATATTAATTACCTCCCCCATCTTGTCTCTCTAGTTTATCAACAGCAGACAAAGAAATCAAAAATTGCTGCCTCTTTTGACTGCTTCTGTCGTCCTTTTATTCAGGGAAAAAAGGCAGCCTTCACAGTTCAGTCTGCAAAACTTAAATTGATTTAGGTACCAAAATGATCTTTTCACCTCTTCCTTAAACCTGAAATGTGTTTGCCTCTAGTGAATGTTTTGCATCATGCAAAGGGGGGGGGGGAGGAGGGGTACTGTAAGGCCTCTGAGGAGCTAGCTTAAAAAATAGTTCTGCGAGATGGTCAGTTTTTGACTGAATAAGTAGAAAATAAATAAGCAAGTTCCAGTGCCTGGTATGTTGAATAGGCTTAATTGTTGATCTCATGCTTAGATCAACAGTAGGGTTTATAGAAAACAAAATGTTCCTCCAAAGCTTATACTGTACACCTTACAGAGGAGAGCTTACTTTAAGCCATACATTTTTTCTGTACTTTTATCCAGTTAGTAACCATTCTGTAGGTTTCTCCCCAGTCTCCTTGCCCAGCCATTCTGCAAGTTTACTCAGTGATGACAAAATCTTTTTTATTCTGTCAATCTTTTCCTTTTTGATCTGACATTTCTTGGATGACAGTGTCACAGTTGTCTTAGAGACCTCAAATCCAAACAATAACTAGGGAACTGTGGATTATTCTAAAGTAATTATGGTCAGGACTAACAGTGCTGCCGACTATTAAGGTTGCCAACACTTCCCATTATAAGCCCCTGTTTTCAGTTACTTATAACTTTACCAATTTTTAACCATTTGGATGTAAATTTTACATGCCAGATGTGTTCTTCAGGCTGATTTTTGGTCTTTAATTCTAGTGAAAATGGTTCAGACATTTCTGAAAATGCGGCTAGGGTAGAATACATTTTTTAAAAAAGCTGTTGGGTCCCCATGCTTTGGAGCAGGGATTTGAAATTTGGTAGGGGGTGACTTTTGTATCAGGAATGTGCCTTTTGCTGTCCCCATGAAAACCTGCCTAAATTCAGCCTTTGAAATGCTCTGTAGAGACTTCTTAGATTTTGGAAGCTATCATCCTGAAGATTTCCTTTTGCACTGAGCATGCTCCATTCCAGGGCTCAGCAGGACTTCCCCTGCAATTGCAAATGTGGGCTGATGCAGGCCATGCCGGGTCCGCGCACATGAACAGAGAACGGGAAGACTGTTTCGTCTGTGCTCTTATGATCTCCCTGCTGAGCCCAGTCAGAATGGAGGATGAAGTTTCATGATTCAAATAGACAACAGCTGGACCTGCAGAGAGGGCAGGAGAAGTAAACTGGGACAAGAAGCTGGGTGGGGAGTTGGGAGTGACAAAAACTGGGACTGGAAACTTGTAGGGGGAGATGAGAGAAACTGGGACTGGGAGTTGGGGTAGAGGAAAGATTGGGATTTGGAGTTGGGGTGGAGGGGTTGGCACTGGCTGAACGAGCAAACTGAGACTGAGCACCAGGAAGCCGAGGGGAAGGAGATGAGAGAAGACTGATCTGACAAGGAGCTGGGGTGAGGCAGGAGAACTGTGATTGGACAAAGAGACTAAGACAAGGAGCTGGTGGTGGGGGAGGGAGCATTGACATTAAAAAAGGAGCCTGGGGAGGGAGACTGGGACTAGAAGCCAGTGGGGATGGGCAATGTGGGCAGGAGGACAACTGGAAGCTGTGGGGGAGTGAGAGAGATCAGATGAGGAGCTGGGAATGGGGGAACTGGGAGTGGCTGGGCAAGAAGACTGGGACAAGGAGCCTTGAGGAGTGGGGATGGATCTGGGGATGGCTGGGCAAGCACATTCGGAGTTGGAGAGAGAGACTGGGATGGAGCGTCTGAAGGGGTGAGACTAGGACTTGCTGGACAAGGAGACTAGGACTGAGATGAGAAGCCTGAGGAGTCGAGACTGGGACTGGTAGTTAAGGAGAATGGAACTGGAGTGAGGAGCCAGGGGTGTGGAAGAGATTGGATAGGAATGGGGGCAGACTGGAGGGGACGGTGCAGAAGGGGTCACACTTCGGGGGGGATGAGCAGAAGAGTGGGAAGAGTGCGGACTACGTGGCTCTGGGAAGAAGGATAAAGGAGTTGGAGGCGCAAGTGGTGTTCTCGTCCATCCTTCCCGTGGAAGGAAAAGGCCTGGGTAGGGACCGTCGAATCGTCGAAGTCAACGAATGGCTACGCAGGTGGTGTCGGAGAGAAGGCTCTGGATTCTTTGACCATGGGATGGTGTTCCATGAAGGAGGAGTGCTGGGCAGAGACGGGCTCCATCTTACGAAGAGAGGGAAGAGCATCTTTGCCAGCAGGCTGGCTAACCTAGTGAGGAGGGCTTTAAACTAGGTTCACCGGGGGAAGGAGACCAAAGCCCTGAGGTAAGTGGGAAAGCGGGATACCGGGAGGAAGCACAGGCTGGAATGTCTGTGAGGGGAGGGCTCCTGCCTCATACTGGGAATGAGGGGCGATCAACAGGTTATCTCAAGTGCTTATATACGAATGCACAAAGCCTTGGAAACAAGCAGGGAGAACTGGAGATCCTGGTGATGTCAAGGAACTATGACGTGATTGGAATAACAGAGACTTGGTGGGATAACTCACATGACTGGAGTACTGTCATGGATGGTTATAAACTGTTCAGGAAGGACAGGCAAGGCAGAAAAGGTCGGGGAGTAGCACTGTATGTAAGGGAGCAGTATGTCTGCTCAGAGCTCCGGTACGAAACTGTAGAAAAACCTGAGTGTCTCTGGATTAAGTTTAGAAGTGTGTGCAACAAGAGTGATGTAGTGGTGGGAGTCTGCTATAGACCACCGGACCAGGGGGATGAGGTAGATGAGGCTTTCTTCCGGCAGCTCACGGAAGCTACTAGATCGCATGCCCTGATTCTCATGGGTGACTTTAATTTTCCTGATATCTGCTGGGAGAGCAATACAGCAGTACATAGACAATCCAGGAAGTTTTTGGAAAGTGTAGGGGACAATTTCCTGGCGCAAGTGCTAGAAAAGCCAACTGGGGGGGCGCTTTTCTTGACCTGCTGCTCACAAACCGGGTAGAATTAGTGGGGGAAGCAAAAGTGGATGGGAATCTGGGAGGCAGTGACCATGAGTTGGTTGAGTTCAGGATTCTGACGCAGGGAAGGAAGGTAAGCAGCAGGATACGGAACCTGGACTTCAGGAAAGCAGACTTCGACTCCCTCAGGGAACGGATGGCCAGGATCCCCTGGGGGACTAACATGAAGGGGAAAGGAGTCCAGGAGAGCTGGCTGTATTTCAAGGAATCCCTGTTGAGGTTAAAGGGACAAACCATCCCGATGAGTCGAAAGAATAGTAAATATGGCAGGCGACCAGCTTGGCTTAATGGTGAAATCCTAGCAGATCTTAAACATAAAAAAGAAGCTTACAAGAAGTGGAAGGTTGGACATATGACCAGGGAAGAGTATAAAAATATTGCTCGGGCATGTAGGAATGAAATTAGGAGGGCCAAATCGCACCTGGAGCTGCAGCTAGCAAGAGATGTCAAGAGTAACAAGAAGGGTTTCTTCAGGTATGTTGGCAACAAGAAGAAAGCCAAGGAAAGTGTGGGCCCCTTACTGAATGAGGGAGGCAACCTAGTGACAGAGGATGTGGAAAAAGCTAATGTACTCAATGCTTTTTTTGTCTCTGTCTTCACTAACGAGGTCAGCTCCCAGACTGCTGCGCTGGGCATCACAAAATGGGGAGTAGATGGCCAGTCCTCTGTGGAGATAGAGGTGGTTAGGGACTATTTAGAAAAGCTGGACGTGCACAAGTCCATGGGGCCGGACGAGTTGCATCCGAGAGTGCTGAAGGAATTGGCGGCTGTGATTGCAGAGCCATTGGCCATTATCTTTGAAAACTCGTGGCGAACGGGGGAAGTCCCAGATGACTGGAAAAAGGCTAATGTAGTGCCCATCTTTAAAAAAGGGAAGAAGGAGGATCCTGGGAACTACAGGCCAGTCAGCCTCACCTCAGTCCCTGGAAAAATCATGGAGCAGGTCCTCAAAGAATCAATCCTGAAGCACTTGCATGAGAGGAAAGTGATCAGGAACAGCCAGCATGGATTCACCAAGGGAAGGTCATGCCTGACTAATCTGATCGCCTTCTATGATGAGATTACTGGTTCTGTGGATGAAGGGAAAGCAGTGGATGTATTGTTTCTTGACTTTAGCAAAGCTTTTGACACGGTCTCCCACAGTATTCTTGTCAGCAAGTTAAGGAAGTATGGGCTGGATGAATGCACTGTAAGGTGGGTAGAAAGCTGGCTAGATTGTCGGGCTCAACGGGTAGTGATCAATGGCTCCATGTCTAGTTGGCAGCCGGTGTCAAGTGGGGTGCCCCAGGGGTCGGTCCTGGGGCCGGTTTTGTTCAATATCTTCATAAATGATCTGGAGGATGGTGTAGATTGCACTCTCAGCAAATTTGCGGATGATACTAAACTGGGAGGAGTGGTAGATACACTTGAGGGGAGGGATAGGATACAGAAGGACCTAGACAAATTGGAGGATTGGGCCAAAAGAAATCTGATGAGGTTCAATAAGGATAAGTGCAGGGTCCTGCACTTAGGACGGAAGAATCCAATGCACCGCTACAGACTAGGGGCCGAATGGCTAGGCAGCAGTTCTGCGGAAAAGGACCAAGGGGTGACAGTGGACGAGAAGCTGGATATGAGTCAGCAGTGTGCCCTTGTTGCCAAGAAGGCCAATGGCATTTTGGGATGTATAAGTAGGGGCATAGCGAGCAGATTGAGGGACGTGATCGTTCCCCTCCATTCGACATTGGTGAGGCCTCATCTGGAGTACTGTGTCCACTTTTGGGCCCCACACTACAAGAAGGATGTGGACAAATTGGAGAGAGTCCAGCGAAGGGCAACAAAAATTATTAGGGGTCTAGAACACCTGACTTATGAGGAGAGGCTGAGGGAGCTGGGATTGTTTAGTCTGCAGAAGAGAAGAATGAGGGGGGATTTGATAGCTGCTTTCAACTACCTGAAAGGGGGTTCCAAAGAGGATGGCTCTAGACTGTTCTCAATGGTAGCAGATGACAGAACGAGGAGTAATGGTCTCAAGTTGCAGTGGGGGAGGTTTAGATTGGATATTAGGATATTCACTATGAGGGTGGTGAAACACTGGAATGCGTTACCTAGGGAGGTGGTAGAATCTCCTTCCTTAGAGGTTTTTAAGGTCAGGCTTGACAAAGCCCTGGCTGGGATGATTTAACTGGGAATTGGTCCTGCTTCGAGCAGGGGGTTGGACTAGATGACCTTCTGGGGTCCCTCCCAACCCTGATATTCTATGATTCTAAGAGTCTGTGCCCACTACAGCACACTCCCCTCCCGAGCCTGCAATGGAACCCAGGAGTTCTCCACCGTCAGGAAATACCTGTGAAACCCACTGGCAAAGTGTCCCATCTCCATCTAGTACTGGTCCACGCAGAAGATGAAAAAAACCTATTACTGCTCTCAGTTACTTCATTAGGTCTGTGTCATGGGATCTATACAGTGATGCTAATGAACCATGTAGGTGTCAATAGATGCCACATGATAAAATTTCTGATTTCAGTTTACTTTCTTAAAAACCTAGGAAATTTCCCACAAAAAACTACATTAAAAGAACATTAAGGTTGCAAAGTAAGCACCCAAAAGTTAGGAAATGCCAGACCCTTAATTCACCCCCCCCCACCTTGTGCATATGTATTATGATACAGGCTTTAATTACATGATAACATACTATTTTCCCCTGCCCACACTTCCCATCCCAACCGACTCCCAGTCCCAATATCCCTCCCTCTTTCTCACCAACAGAAGTTTGTCCAATCAAAGATATTACCTCACCCACTTTGTCTCTCTAATATCATGGGACCAATACAGCTACAACACTGCATATTGACAAAATAGTTTATATTTTTTACAAAAATCCTCCAAAACAAATGTAATACAAGGTCATTCTCCAAAGACTTAGCACACAGAATCAACATTTATCAGGCTGTTTAACAACAAATTGATAAATTAACACACAAATCACATCAGATACAACGTATGAGGAATTGGGAACACAATTTTCTTTCAGAGCTTGCAGAAGAGAAAATTTTAAAAAGTTATAAAGCTGAAGAAACAAAATAAACGACTTCGAATTATAATACGCTCATATCATCCTTGTTATATATGGAGATATTAAAGGAGAAGATGGATAATAAAGCAAATGAATAGCCAAAAGTTCAGGGCAGCTAATATCCTCAGGACCATATCCAGATAAAGGGTAACTTCCAATTTGCTGGCTCAGAGAAGCATTTGGGCTCCTCTGTACTATATGAGACTGGGAGTGACTAAGTCATTATGCAAGGTAACCTATTTCCCCTTGTTTTTTCCTACCCCCCCACCCCAGATGTTCTTGTTAAACTCTGGATTTGTGTTGGAAATGGGCCACCTTGATTATCATACACATTGTAAGGAGAGTGATCACTTTAGATAAGCTATTACCAACAGGAGAGTGGGATGGGGGGGGGAGGGGAAGAAAACTGGGTTTGTGCTGGAAATGGCCCAACTTGATTATCATACATATTGTAAGGAGAGTGATTACTTTAGATAAGCTATTACCAGCAGGAGAGTGGGGTGGGGGGAGAGAAAACCTTTTGTAGTGGTAAACACCCATTTTTGCATGCTTTGTGTGTATAAAAAGATCTTGTGTACTTTCCACAGTATGTATCCAATGAAGTGAGCTGTAGCTCACGAAAGCTTATGCTCAAATAAATTGGGTAGTCTCTAAGGTTCCACAAGTACTCCTTTTCTCTGTACTATACTGACTTTCAAAGGGTACTTCCCACTTACTAGCAGCCATGTAGTGCTTAACTTCGCTGCCTAGGACCACTCCTTTTCCATCTGCCCATCCTCATTGAAATCTACTTCCTGGCCTTGGTTCAGGATAGCACGTAACCATGTACTTAAGCCCATCTCTGTTCAGGAAAGCACTTGATCAACTTCAAGCACGTGTACTTAACTTTAAGTATTACTTAAGTTTTTTCCTGAATAGGGTTATGTTCCTGAATTAGGGCCATGATGATGGGTATGCACAGAGCATGCTCAGGACATTCCCACAATGTTCTCATCTAGGGGGACTAAGCTAAGGAAGTGTGCACCCCAAAGACAAAGATTTCTCCCAGGATAACAGCTTTGAATTGGTCAGCCTGGAAGGTAGAAAAAAGGATCCACTGGATCAAAGAGATTATTCTTACCTTCCCCATGCCAAACAATGTTTTATTTATTTATTTATTTATTTTACAAAAAATAGAAAATAAACTAGCAATAGACAAAGATAGGAGAGAACTGAAAAACAGAGGAGGCAGACTCTCTCTCCTTCTCCAGTTACTGAGAAATGAGAGGTTCCATCACCCATCTTTCCTTTAAGACAACCTGTAGGGCACCTGGGATCAGTCCCTGTTGCTTACTTGGAAGAGCCATGAGCTGAGAGAGATAGGAGATAACAGAATACAGGAGGGAAGGAGTTTATTTACAGGAGCTTCCTCCCTCCAAGCAGCTCCACAAATCCACAGCATGCAAGAGTGTTTTTAGATCCACCACAACAAGCCGATCTTTTCTCTACATACATTGGTCGTCGAGGAGCCAGGTAAAATGATCTATGGTCTCTGTGACTCAAGAACCCTATATACTTTTGTTGGATAGGCCCCTCATCATTGCCTTTGTGAGACTGTCATTTTAGCTGGGATTAATAGGGTGAAGAAAAAATGTTGTACACTGTTAACTGATTTTTTCAAATACACAAACTACTACAATGTTGGGGTATAGTATTAGTGAATCAGTCTTTCAGCCAAATTTATCTTTTGTGCAATTTCACTGAATGAAGAAATGCAGCTGTTAGTATGGGTGTGGATATTATTTGAGTAATTTTCTAAAATTCAAAAGAAAATCTGTATAATTTTGCTTTGAACAGGTTGAAGTCTTACTTTACGCTGAGGTCTTCAGATGAAATCACTGTATATAGTAAAAAGAACAGAAGTTTGTGGCACCTTAGAGACTAACAAATTTATCTGAGCATAAGCTTTCGTGGGCTTCAGCACACTTCATCGGATGCATAGAATGGAACATATGTAAGAAGATATAGATTATATGTATACATACATACATACAGAGAACATGAAAAGGTGAAAGTAGAGATACCAACTGTAAGAGGCTAATTAATTAAGATGAGCTATTATCAGCAGGAGGAAAAAAAACTTCTAGTGATAATCCAGATGGCCCATTTAGACAGTTAACAAGGTGTGAGGATACTTAACATGGGGAAATAGATTCAATATGTGTAATGACCCAGCCACTCCCAATCTCTATTCAAACCCGAGTTAAAGGTATCTAGTTTGCAATCTAGTTTGCATATTAATTCAATGTGATATATGCCATCATGTTCCAGCAATGCCCCTCTGCCATGTACATTGGCCAAACCGGACAGTCTCTACGCAAAAGAATAAATGAACACAAATCTGACATCAGGAATCATAACATTCAAAAACCGGTAGGAGAACACTTCAACCTCTCTGGCCACTCAGTAACAGACTTAAAGGTGGCAATTTTGCAACAGAAAAGCTTCAAAAACAGACTCCAACGAGAAACTGCTGAGCTTGAATTAATATGCAAACTAGATACCATTGACTTGGGTTTGGATAGAGACTGGGAGTGGCTGGGTCATTACACATATTGTCATGTTCATATGTGTGTGTGTGTATATATATATATATATATATATATCTTCTTACTATATGTTCCATTCTATGCATCCGATGAAGTGAGCTGTAGCCCACGAAAGCTTATGCTCAAATAAATTTGTTAGTCTCTCTAAGGTGCCACAAGTACTCCTGTTCTTTTTGTGAATACAGACTAACACGGCTGCTACTCTGAAACTTATATATAGTAAGCACTCCATATTGTTGTTCATTGTTTTTAACTCAGATAACACCTACCTAAGAAGCTGGGGCCAGAAATGTTCAAAAGCCCAAACCTGTACCCCTTTGTCACACAGAACTCCATTTGATGTCAGTGGAAGCTTTGCCTTAATAAGGACTGCAGGATCAGGCCTCAAATGAAATTCTGCTTCCTAAGGGTTGAATACTGGCAAATTTGAATACCTGCAAGGTACTTGGTTGTTGAAAAGGTTGTACTGTATATTTTTAGAGGAAATGTGGATATTAGGAGCCTGACTCTCAGCAGTTTTTTCATTTCAGTAATTGTAGTTGTTAAAATCAACTAAGCTATGCCAATTTACAGCAGCTGAGAACCTGGCCCTTGTGCTTGAGAGAAACAGGAAAGATTAAACTGATTATTATCACTTTGAGACCAATCAGATTGAGGGCTGAGTATTACGGATCTTATTCAGGCAAAATTCCCACTGACTTTAATGGAAGTCAAAAAAATTCAGTGGCAATATACGGTGTAACGGAGACTTTCTAGTCTTTATTGTAAAAACAACATAATTGTTAAAACAATAACTTGTATGACTAATCTTTGTGCTCTGCATTACTCTTCCTGAAATTGTTGGAAATACAACTAGCATGTTTCAATTAGAAAAGAACTGTTGTTTGATTGGGATATCTAGTTGGACATATTACATTGCAGAAACACTGAGGAAATACAATATGTAAATAAGAAAATGGCTTTTTTTTTAAAGGCTTATTAGTGTACCTGAAAATGTAGCACAAGATCACTAAAATATGAGAAATAGAAAAAAAAATTCTTTGTAACTGAAGAGGAAGCAATATAAATGTTGGTCTGATGAACAGGATGGAGTTACTGAAAGGGTAAAGAATGCCCTTGGGCCATACAGAAATAATAAAACAACTTTTTCTGTTACCATAAATTGAAGAAACTTTCACTAGAAGTACAAATGCCATATGAATTTATCTAACGTAAAGCCTCTAATTTAAAACCTTTTTCTCTTTCGGATGAGAAAACCAGAAATAGACAAAATGCCAGAAGTAGAATCTGCAGACTTTTTCCACAAGGCCCAGAGAAGAAGATACATCTAGTTAGAACAGAAACAATATCCTGCCCGCTAATTGATAACTTTGAAAAAACAAAGGTTATGAATAATGAGATGCAATATCTGTCAACTCCTGCAACTGGAAAATGAATTCCAATTATTCTGTACAATACAAGAGGTAATGTTAAATATCACAAGTCAGACTCATGAGAGTATTCCCACTTCAGTCATTGGAACTACTGTGCAAGCAAGCCTTGAACGGTCAAGCCATTTGTTGTATTTGACTAAAGTCAGATAACCCAGCAATGTTAAGTTTCATCGAGTTTGATTCAGAGGCTCTACAGCACTTGTTGATTAAGACAGCCAAAGTGAGAGCTTCATTCTGAAAAGAAGCTCTCAATGTAAAAAGTTGCTTGGAGTCTCAAAGTGTGAATTAAGAGAAAATATGGTGAACAGTTCATCAACTGCAAAATATCAAAATTAAATCAAACCCAATATGATTGTGTCAAAAACTTTTTCTGCAAAAATTTATTTTCAAGTGATCAATTTCAATTTTCCTCCCAGTGATTCCACTTACCCAGGGAGGTCCAGTTTTTTTCAAGAAAGGAACATAAAAATATGAAGTTTAAATAATGAAGTACATGCTTTCTTAAAACAGAATAAATCATAGTGTGACAAAGTTCCTCCTCTACCTTGGTGGGTCCTGTGCTTATTGGCGGATTTTGCTTGCCTCTAAGTTTCACGGCAGCCCTCAGTTTGGCCACTTTCATGGCTCATATCTGCCGTTCACTTAGATATCCTCATCACTGGCCAACATGGGGGAAAAAAGAGTAAGAACAATCCCCGCAGTTTCTGCTGATCCACCATGTGGGTCGGGGACCAGCTCAGAGACCTTCACCTCTGGTGGAAGCTTCTGTGTTGGGTCAGAAGTTGGGAGGTTTGGGCGGAACCTGGGCCTGCCCTCTACCCCGGCTTCCAACCCAGGGTCCTGTGGACTGCAGCTGTCTAGAGTGCCTTCTGGAACAGCTGCGCAACAGCTATAATTCCCTGGGCTACTTCGCCATGGCCTCATCCCAACATCTTCTTTGTCCTCACCACAGGACCTTCCTCCTGATGTCTGTTAACACTTGTACTCCTCAGTCCTCCAGCAGCATGTCCTCTCACTCCCAGCTCCTTACGCGCACACCTCACTAACTGGAGTGACAGCCTTTTTAAACCAGGTGTCCTGATTAGCCTTAATTAATTCTAGCAGCTTCCCAATTGGCTACAGGTATCCTAATTAGCCTGCCTGCCTTAATTAGTTCTAGAAAGTTCCAGAGTGTTCTGGAATAGTCCCTGTTATTTTACCCAGGGAAAAGGGACCTGCTTAACCTGGAACTAATGTATCTACCTTCGACCACTCTCTTGTAGCCATCTGGCCTGACCCTGTCACAATAGTGACAGACTTGTAAGAGTAACTGCCAAATTAGAACCTAAATTTGTCGAAAAAGTATTTTCTAACTCCAAGCTTTATTTTGTATATTTTATTTTTAACTTGATTGAATGTTAATTACAGAGCACCCAAGAACCTTTACTGTTGTTCAATAGACTGAACAATCTGACAGATCTCTGAAAAAGAGATGTCTATTTGTTCAATAGAATCAGTGTCCAAAACACTGTTTCACTATCACCATTGGGGAGTGTGGTTAATGTTGCTTATTAAATAACACAAAAACAGCATGAACAAGAAATACAAAACTCAAGAGTGCTTTTAGATACAGTACACCTAGGTATAATGCCCTTTATTACCATACCGTAAAAAAAAAAAGGGGCAGGGGGAGATGTTGTATATTTATGGACAATTTTTATCCAGGGTTGAGCCCAAGGGGCTCTGGGGCTGACAGCTGGGAGCCCGGAGCCCCGCTTCTGCAGGGGGCTGACAGCTGGGAGCTCTTCCGCCAGGGGTTGAAGTTGCAGAGGTCACCAAAGATGACCAACTTGTAGCCTTAATTATTATTAATTAGTTAATTAAGCTAACACCTCTATCCAATGCGAATTCATTAACTCACTCCCGCAGTTTATGGTTCGTTCTGATTGTCCTTTTGCTATAATGAACCCCTGGCTATAACGAACAAAAGGCCTGGATCCTGACAGGTTCGTTATAGCGAGGGTGGATTGTATTTTGTTTTCCCCCAACTGCTTATACAACAACACTCTAACATGCAAAAGTATGAGAGTCTGCTGTTTTATTTTATAATATCAGGATGGATAAAAATCAATTTATTTTAAAATATTGGGTTTTTTTAATCAGATATTTTTATTTAAATTAAATATAGGGTTTTTTTAAATAAATCTATTTAAACTAAAATTTGAAATTGACAATTTATGTTAAAGTCTTAACTATTAAAATAATGTAAATTAAAAACAACAAATATTGAGCAGTACCTCTGTCAAGTTTTAAATACTGCAGAATCAAACCACTGAACTGGTTGAAGTCACTGACTAAGCTCCTATAACCAGAATTGGTTGGCATTCTAAACTAGCTTTTGACAGTGGTAGCCTTTTCTGCAGGAATAGGGAGAATATTTTTTTCATTTCAGTTTATTCAACTAGTTCAGTTTAATGACTAGTTCATTTAAAGTTAAGAAACAAAGTGGGAGTTGAAAAAAGTAGGAGAGCTTGTTTTTCTCCTCCAGTGTATGAAGAAAAACTAGGTGTGATGGGATGAGATCTACTGGTTTTAAAATCTTGAAGGAGATGGTGACCAGAAGCAAATCAGGTCAATTCATTAACTACAGATATTTCCTTTGTGTAATAAATGAGTTTTGAATGTAGAATATGTTTTGATAAACTTTTTTTCTTATGTACCCAGCATATTTAAGTTTGATTTAAAAAAATTAATACTGTGTTTTTGTGCATTTTAGATTGAATTTGAATTTCCATTCACATAGACTTGACACAAATCACAAGTAAAAAATTAGTCATATTCTGGTAAATAAGAAATGCATATTTCACTATTTTCTAACATACTAAAAAAATCTAAAAGTTAAGAATCTGAATAAATGTTAGTTAAGCTATATAATTGCTTCATTAAATGTTTATAGATGTAGTATATCCTCCTGGTCAGCAAAAAGAAGCACCAAATTTAGAATAAAGGATATAGTTAGTTACAATGCAACCTGTTTTAATTAACCAGTGAGAATCAACCTTTCTTTAGGAAAATAAAAAGCACAAATACAACACATGATTAAAATTGATCACTTAAATCAAGGTTTCCTGTTTGTTGATTTAAATCATGATTAAAATTGGTGATTTAAATCTTTTTGATTTCAATCAATCCATCCAATATAATATAGTCGTGTGTGTGTGTACGCGCGCATTTGCTTCTTTGAAAAACTGCCAACTTTGGTGTCTGTGCCAGAAAACAGAGTGGTGGTAGCGCCTGATTAAAAATAGTGAGAGACTGTTTATTTAAAAAATCAGGATGAATTCATCTAAAAGCTAGCAAATATCATCAGAATGACTTTAATTTTAAAAATTACTATTTTGCCATCAAGAAGCTGGCAACAATATAAAGTCTTTAGATAAAAAAGGTAAATTTTGTTCATTATGATAAAAATAGTCTAGTATTTAAAAGTATACTTGGTCGCCACATAGGCTACAGTGCATGGGCCCTGCCTAAACAGATTGCTGCAGGAGATGTGCATCTTTGGAGCCACATTGGCTCACATGTTTTGGGACTTATATAATAACAACTTCTCAAAAATTATTTCCCAGAACTACATTTGGGATATAACCCTTCATCTCAGAAACTCTCCAACTCAAGGAAAGCTTGGTTCTCTAGAACAGTGCTTGTAGCCCAATGACTCATATTGCTCAGATGGAAGAGCAGACTGCTTCTGGGGATAGAAGCTTGGCACAGCGACTTGGCTGACCTGGCAGCTAAAAAGCAGGTAACATTTCAAAGAGGGACCTCACACAAATTTGAAAAGATTTGGTATAACTTTTTAGAAATCTTTGATTAATTCCTAGTGTATAGAAACCAAGCGGTCACTCTCTGTTCCCTTCCTGCCCCCTTCCTTCCTTTCCTTTCCCCCAACGAAGTCAACTGGGCTCCAGGCAGGCCCAGCAGTCCACAGTGAATCACAGAGCAGGACCAGAGCCTTATATTATGAATAAATATTGTGACATACAAGATAATAACACGATACCAGCAAGACTAATACCTCTAAAAGAAAAGGAGTACTAGTGGCACCTTAGAGACTAACCAATTTATTTGAGCATAAGCTTTCGTGAGCTACAGCTCACTTCATCGAATGCATTCAGTGGAAAATACAGTGAGGAGATTTATATACACACAGAACATGAAAAAATGGGTGTTATCATACACACTGCAAGGAGAGCGATCACCCAAGATGAGCTACCACCAGCAGGAGAGTGGGGGGGGCGGGGAGGGGAGGGGAGAGGGAGAAAACCTCCTGCAGTGACAATCAAGGTGGGCCACCCCCAGCAGCCAACAGGAACGTCCGAAGAGCAGTGGGGGGCGTTCATGGGGTTGGAATTGATTTGCAAACTGGATACAATTAACTTGGGCTTGAGTGGAGACTGGGAGTGGATGTGTCATTGCACGGGGTGAAACTGTTTCCCCATGTTTGTTTCCCCCGTTTTATTTTTTAAAACTTAATTAAGCTGTCTCATAACAAATCTGTTAAAAGGGTACTGTCAGCTTGAATTGACTTCCACAGAACTACTTGTGTGAGAAAACTTATTCACAAAAATAAGTATATGAAGGATCTAACCCTAATTTTATAATAAACAATTTTTTATAAAACCTAGGGCCAACAGGAAAACATAACTGAAATACAGAAACTGCTATGTTTACACAAATAAATATTCCTTTGCAGAATCTGAAACTCAAACATTGCAGCACTAGAAACCTGAAAGTGAAACTAACTATAAACAAAAGTAAAACCAAAAATTCATTAAAATTCTACATTGTCCAGGATGAGATGAGAGAAATACAGAAAGTAAACACAGAAAATACATAGTGACAAATACATTGGATTTTAAAAATTCTTTTACTTTTAATAATTACAGTAATAATATGGGTAATTGGTATGTCGGCTGAAAATTATATGTTTAAACAAATATTTATTTAACTGACAGTAGCCTCTTCAAATCTTTACACTCACCATATAAAACCCTACATGAAAAGAATATTAAGGTTACCAAGTCAAGCGCTCAAAAGTTAGGAAATACCACAATTAAGGCTGCCCACGTAACCTTAATTTAGCCCCCTTGTGATATATCCTTTAATTACATCACCACATACTATTTTTCCATAAGATTTTGCAAGTTTAATGTTCTTTTAATGTACTTTTATGTAATTTCCTAAGATTTTTAAAAACTTAAAGAATTGAAAAAAACAAAAATTCCATCATGAAGCACAGTGAGCCCCACATGGGTCATCAGCAGGGTTGGGACCACAGCAAAGTTCTCTACCACTAGAGTTAACAGAGTAACTGGTAGCAATAGAAGGTTATCATCTTCTATGCAGCCCTGCCAGTAGAAGAGGATGAAGACATAGACTTTGCCAGTAGCTTTCTCAACAGATTGCTATCAAAGAAATGTTACGACTCCAGAATAATGGGTTCAATTCCAGGTTCTGGAGGGGAATGTGCTCTAATCATTACAGATCCTTCTGTACCTGTCCTCTCCAGCTTCTGCCCGTCTCTTGCCCGGCTGCTATCCACTCGGGTTCCTTCCCCTTCCCTGATTCCCAACCTTGTCTCTGTTCTGCTACTCCCAACCCATTTTCATTCCTGCCTTTCCCCATTCCCAGTTCTTGCCCTACTCCACCTCTTGTTCCCATTCTCCTCCCCATCTTCTGACCCCCTCAACTCCTGTCCTGTCCCACACTTCTGCTCCTGACCCCTGCATGCCCAAATCCTCCCTCCCTGCATCCCTTTCTCCTCTCCCCACTACTTATCACTCCTCTGCATTTGAGCATAGCTGTTTCCTCCATCTCTTCCCCTGCGCCAGCAGGGGAGCACTAACAGCACATAAGAGACAGCCTTCCTCCTCTCAGTTCTGGTGCTCAGCACCATTGCAGCCACTGGAAATGAGGAGGAGCAACCACAGGGAAGACGCCTGCTCAGCCCCTGCAGCCTTAGGTTGGAGGATGCTCAGTCGTTCTGTGGAGATGGCACATACATAGAGTGGAGCTGTGAGGAGATGGAGCATGCTCAGCACAGAGTCTTCAGAAAATTTAGCAGCTGAACTCTAACAAGTCTCCACCGAGCATGTGCAAATTGAGGATTTTTTAAAGCTTATAACTTGGCCAAATTTGCATACATTTTCACAGAAGCAACAAAAGGTACATCCCTGCCACCGGGGTGACATCCCTGCCAAATTTCAATTCCCTGCTCAAAGTCATGGAGGCATTAGAGCTTCCCAAAGAAATGGTTGTACGATTTTTGTTTTTTTAACATGGACAAAATAATATATTTTTCCCTAATATCATTCTCAGAAGTGACTGGACTATTTTAGCTCAAAATTAAAAATAAATAAATAAAAATCAGCCATAGGCAGACACCAACATGGAAAATTTCAGCCCAAAACATTTACTTTTCATAAAATTAAGCAGTTGAAAACAGAGGTTTATAATGGCAAGTGTTGGGCAACCCTAACTATAGAGGTCACTCCTTGCACTACTTTTAATTAAGTTACAGAAAAACTTGTTGAAAATTTTACTGAAAAGAAGATGAAATCATAGCTCTGTATCTTAAAACACAAGAACAGACAAACAGTGTTAGTGTTAGGTTCATGAAATATATTATTGGCCCCAAACCCTCACACATGCAGGTTACTCATGGGTACTCACATGAGTAACAAACTGGACACCATTAAATTAGGCTTGAATAAGGACTGGGAGTGGATGACAGGTTTCAGAGTAACAGCCGTGTTAGTCTGCATTCGCAAAAAGAAAAGGAGTACTTGTGGCACCTTAGAGACTAACCAATGAAGTGAGCTGTAGCTCACGAAAGCTTATGCTCAAATAAATTGGTTAGTCTCTAAGGTGCCACAAGTACTCCTTTTCTTTTTGGGAGTGGATGAGTCATTACACTAACTAAAAACTATTTCCCCATGCTAATTTTTCCCCTACTGTTACTCACACCTTCTTGTCAACTGTTTGAAATGGGCCATCCTGATTATCAGTACAAGTTTTTTTTCTCCTGCTTATAATAGCCCACCTTAATTGATGAGTCTCATTAGAGTTGGTATGGCAACACCCATTTTTTCATGTTCTCTGTGTGTGTGTGTATATATATATATATATATATATATCCCTACTGTATTTTCCACTGCATGCACCCGATGAAGTGGGTTTTAGCCCACGAACGTTTATGCCCTAATAAATTTGTTAGTCTCTAAGGTGCCACAAGTACTCCTTGTTCTTATTACTCCTAAATGCACTCTGGTTGTTTGGGCCCTTTGTTAGGCAGCCAATAGGTGTCAGAAACAGACACAGATCAATGGATGAGCTGATTACATCATGAAACTACAATCACTAATTATTTAATCTAACTAAACAAACATCACTATGGGATACAAATTAGCATTTCATACATGAGTGAAGGAGACAATTTTCCACTTCAAGGTACAGCCACAGTGGACACTTGTTGAATTTGTACACTTAAAGCTCATTTTATGCATGCCCACACTAAGGGGTTTTATAGTCTTTCTCAGATTTAGTACCATAAAAAGATTAAAGTTCCTCTGCTGGCTATAATATTTATAACAGCTAATTATTTCTAAATCACTGGAGTGAAAGGAAGATATCCTGTACGCAGTTAAGGAATATCAAGTTTTTGGATTAGCATCCTCACTAATTGCTAAGTTTCAGAGTAACAGCTGTGTTAGTCTGTATTTGCAAAAAGAAAAGGAGTACTTGTGGCACCTTAGAGACTAACCAATTTATTTGAGCATAAGCTTTCGTGAGCTACAGCTCACTTCATCGTAAATTGGTTAGTCTCTAAGGTGCCACAAGTACTCCTTTTCTTTTTACTAATTGCTAAATCACTCCACTGCCCTGACAGGAGAAGAGCATTACACAGCTCTTTAGGAAACAAATTCCATGTTGTTAGAAGTCTATTTAGCACCTTTTTTTCTGGTCTGCAAACTAAAAGAAAACTAGAAGAAAACTGACAAATGGTTTAAATTAAAAGAAGCTCTTGGCAAATGACAACCTTGTGGCCCACTCCAGGAACCCTTCCTCAGCCAAAACTCTCACTGACCTTAATGGGAGCTTTGCTTGAATAAGGACTGCAGGTTCAATGCCCAGATCCCTGTTCAGTCCTGTATGAATGCAGCCACAAAATAAGATGACAAATTGCAACCATATGATAATATTTGAGGCAATGGGACCATCAGTGCTTTCCCAACTCACTGTCCATGTTCAAGCCAAATACTCAAAAATTAAAACGAACACCTTTGTGCGTGTGTATGTGTGTGTGTTTTCTGAATGGACAGTAGCTGACAACCCAAGTTCTCGCTGACACCTCCTACTGCCAGAGGCGATGTCCATTAAAATGCAAACCACTTGCTATACAGCGTCCTGGCATGGGTGAGTAACCCAGAATACACAACCTCCGCCCCGCTAGCCAGGAAGGGAAGCTCGTGCCTGAGGCTGTGTACATGTGCCTCTGACGGAGGGCCACAGGCTCTCAAACCCCGCCGCACACAGTATGAAACCCTGGCTTGGGGCAGAGCCCTGAGGGCTCAGTCTCCGTTCCCTTTTGGTCGGGCGGGGGCAACCGGCCATGCCCAGGCAGAGTGGAGCTGTGCGGGCGTCCACACGCGTGTGCCCGTGCGTCTGCCTGCCCCTAAGGGCGCGGAAAACGCGAGGAGTGTGAGCGGGGCTGACCCAGCGATGTGTGTGTCAGAGTGCGCGCACACACACACCCGCGCTGAAGCCAGTTCCCCTGGCTCGCTGGCTGTCCCCGTTCCCCCCGCGTGGAGCGGCGGGCTGCGCCTTACCTGGGGCGCTGGGGGCGGCGGGCCGGCTTAGCCCAGCCGCCGCTGCTGCTGCTGTCCGCTGTGGCGACCTGAGCGCGGGAGCCGCGGCCGCTCTGACACTGGCTGCTGGGTTTGTGGTGCCTCCCGGTGCCGCTGCGGCGGCGGCGGCTCCACGCGCGCAGGAGGCCAGGCTCCGGAGCCGGCAAACTCGTCCTCGCACACGACAAGCCCGGGGGTCTGGCCGCCGCCGCCGCCGCCTTCCTGCTGCTGCTGCTGCTGCTGCCCCCGCTGTATCTCATGGTGCAAGGGGACGCCGCATGCCGAGCTCCCGCTTGCCCGCCGCACCGCACAGAGACACGCGGCAGCGCGGGCTCTACCGGAACCGCCAACCAGCCGGCACCCCGGGCTGCTGCGGGGCGAGGAGGAGGAAGTCGTGGGGCAGGGGGGCTGCTGGCTGGGGCCAGTCCTGGGGCATTAAGTTAAATGTACCGCGGGGAGAGGCAGGGAGGCTGCAATCCCGGGACTTCTCCTTAAAGTTGGTGCCCCGGGGGCGAGGAGGGAGCATCCTCCCAGCAAATCCTGCATCGACCCCCACCCCCGCTCAGCAGAGCTTTTGGGGCGCAGCCCTGCCTGCGCCCGGTGATCATCGGGGTGCTAGCGCGGGGTTGCCGAATTAGCCGGAGGGGGAGGCGGCGGCGGCTGCTTCTATAATCGGACTGTCTTACAAGGAAAACGTAGCTGGGCTGTAAAATTGGTCTGGGCTGAAAAGGGACCTGGTGATCGCTTCCCGTCTCCCCCCTTTTGAAGAGCGGGTGGTTTTGCTTTTGGGAGGAAAAGGGTGGGGAAGAGAAAGCTGCAGAGAGAAGGAGAGGAGCGCTCCCTCCCCTGCCTCCCCTTTGCACAAGTGCAGGAAATGTTCCACTGACCTACATATTTTTCCAAACATACGTGACCTTTTTTCTCTCTCCCTCCCACCCCCTTTCTGTGGGAGGAGACAGGCGAGGATCCAAGAAAAGGAGACGCTGTAGCGAGAGAAAGCACAGAAGAAGAAAAAACAGGGAGGGTTTCTCCACAATGCCGAGAGCAAATATCAACTTGGCTGTATTTATACATATGCACAGCACAGTGAAGGACAGAGCATACAGCGGCAGTTGATCTTTGCTAATTCTGCGGTGTTCCTGATCCTAAGGAACGATCGCAGTTTAACCTGGCCAGAAAATGTAGAGTGTGGGTTTAAACTCTCTATCTATGCCTCTTTCCTGCTATAGTGCCCAGGTTAGAGAGGTTAGAGATCGCTGTACCCTACAACCCTCTGCTATATGCACACTTTACAAACAATGATAATCTGAGCCTTTCATCTGATGATCCCCTTTATAAATATTAATTATTTAAACCTCATAACACCAAGGAGAGATGTAAATATCACTCCTCCCCTTTTATAATTGAGGAAGCTGAAGCACAAAGACTCAACTCCAAGACCATCCTTCTCACCCCTTATAGGAAGTGAGGATCCTCAGGTTTAGCCAACTAAAACCCAACAAGCTACTTATGGCAGAAGTGTTAAGTACCATATTTTCACTAACAGCCCAGTCTTCAAAGGCACAATTCTTAAACTGAAGAGTAACCTCACAAACCTCTGATCCACAACTAGGAGAAATATTCCGATCCCATGAAAAGGCATAGCAGCACAAAACATTGTATCCTTGCCTCCTCCCTGTCTAAATCTTGATGGCTATCTCCCAATGCATGAGATTAATTGACTATCCTATGACCTCAGGATAACAGGGCATGGTCCATAATGGGGACTATGGGCCCTGCCCCCATTTAAGTTAATAGGGGCTTTGCTATAGATTTCAGTGAGAACAGTATCAGGCCATAGAACTCCATTACCTAAAGCAAGGTTCTCAGCTATTACAGGCATAAACAGTAACTCCTTATTTGGTTATGCAACTCCACACCGTCAATTAGAGCAAAACCTTTACAGAGAGCTCTTTTTTGTAAAGTAGGTCATTCTCTTTATTTCCCACTTGTATTATTTTTGTCTAATACTCCTTCTGAAAAGTGGCCAGTGAGATATAAGGAAATGTGTTAGATCCTAGGAGAAGCTGTTTATTTTTAGGCTTGCTCCTGATTTGCTGCGCTTTCTGATGCTGAGTATGATATATTTGAAACGTTAGTTTGAATTGCCAAACTATGGAAAATTTTGCACTCTTTAGTCAGGCACTTTTGTACTCTCCCTTCTAGCACAGACATGACTAATGTTAAAAGGGTGAAGCAGTGTATTTATAATCAGATTAAATACAAAACTTGAAAAAGCTCCTCCCTTCCTTTGGATGGAACCCAGCATTTTTCCCCCCTTTGGAAATTGCCAAACAATGGTTAAATGATCCTCTGGCAAACTAAAAGTGTGTGAGGGAATAAAGCATCACATGAGGAGTGGAGCAGAAGACATTTTTTGTTTCTGATGTATTTTCCCCTGTGTTGCACAATAAGGTATCGCATAAAGTCTGCAGGCCTTGTAAGGTCATGAAAAAAGAGATGTCCTATGATTGCATACCACATGATTTGGTATCCCAGTCCTTTTGCACAAATACCCAAATCCCTCCAGAACATGACCACGTATTTTCGAAATCTGTAGAACAGAATGCCTTGTGGAATATGCACCATTGAGCTGGGAAGGGCAATCTGCAAGACACAAGTGAATATACACAAAATTAGAATGCAGACATTAATTAACATTATCCTGCAGAAGGTGGTAACTTTTAGTGCACAAATAAAAAAGTGAAGCTGGTTCACATTTGTTATTTAATTCATACATTACATCTCATATGTAACACTGGGGTGGCTAGTAAAATGCAGATTTGCCAAAAGTAGAGCAAGAATTTCTCTTGATGTATTCATTGACTGATACTTTAAATTGCATTGTGAAAACAATAACCATTAAAAAACTAATTAGAACTTGTATTGAGGTAATTATAAATTGTTATAGTTTAATTATGGAAAGTACCTTTCCTGCTTAGACTTGATACCACATATAAGAACTCCAGAAAATTGCTTTCCAGCCATGAGAGATGCATGACCCAAAGTAGCAATCCCATTTGTTCCAACTAGAAGTTGGCCCATAAGAGTCTTATTCATAGCCTTTAAGGCCAGACAGGACCATCATGACCTAGTCTGACCTCCTGCACAGTGCAGGCCACAGAACCTCAGCCACCCATTCCTGTGGTTGTCCTATAACCTCTGGCTGAGTAACTGAAGTTCTCACATCTTGATTTAAAGACTTTGAGTTCCAGAGAATCCACTATTTACTACCTAGTTCAAACCGGCAAGTGATCTCTGCAGAGGAAAAGGGAAAAAAAACCAACCCCAGGGTCTCTTTCAATGTGACCTGAGGGAAAATTCTTCCTGACCCCAAATATGGTGATCAATTAGACCCTGAGCATGTGGTCAAGAACCATCGGACACACACCTGGGAAAGAATTCTCTGTAGTAACTCAGAGCCCTCCCCATCTACTGACCTATGTCCAGCAGCTGGAGACATTTGCTCACAGCAGTCGCAGATGGGTCATATGCTAGTGTAGGCAACCTCATCATACCATCCCCCCCAAAAACTTATCAAGTTCAGTCTTCCTTGCCTTTATTAATGCTTATAATGCTGCATGTGGAATCTGATCATTTGAATTTCAGTCTTTAAAGGGCATTAGTAATATATTTTGGTTCATGTAATAATTTAAATATAAAACCTACATTTGGAATGGTCTTTGTGTGTGCACATTATACAGAGGGAAAAACAATCTCCAGTTACTGTAAAGGAAAAACAAAATGGCAAAGGTTAAGTAAGGATCATTGGAAGTGGGAAACATGAACTAAGAGAATAGAAAACCAGCAGATGGAAGACCAAGTAAATGGAATTTGAAGATCTCCTCGAAGTTTTTGAGCAAGTGAAGGAAGATGGGTAAGGATTCATTTAATTAATACTGCAGATTGTGATGGTGCAAATGATGGGACATCCTTTGGGCCCTTTGCTGCTCTACACTCCATGTCAAAAGGGGCAGCAAACAAGGACAAATACTTGGCAGCCATCACCTGGTACTTAACATGCTCCCCTAACTCCAAGTAGGAGGCAGTCCCTCACATGAACAATCCTTGTTTGGAACCACATGTGATTTCTGTTAGCTGGAGCAAGTGGTGGGCGGGTGAATGTGAGGAGTGTTGGGTTAGCTTCTGAGTCCCTATCTACTCAGGAGTATGTTGGGGTGGCTTCTGAGACCTTATCCACTCAGTTCCCAGCAACTCAGTTTAACTCCGAACTCATCACTGCGGTTTCTTTATTGCTATACCATCAAACTGTGCATGAGTTGATTAGGCTCAAGCACTGGGGGTGGTTACAGGGCATACCACACATCTAAATTTACACAGCAAACTTCTTCCTTTATATACTGTCAGGGTTCCCTCCCGATTCTGAACTCTGGGGTACAGATGTAGGGACCCACATGAAAGCCCCCCTAAGCTTATTTCTACCAGCTTACGTTAAAAACTTCCCCAAGGCACAAATCCTTTGTCCTTGGACGGTATGCTGCCACCACCAAGTGATTTAGACAAAGAATCACGGAAAGGACCACTTGGAGTTCCTATTCCCCCAAAATATCCCCCCAAGCCCTTACACCCCCTTTCCTAGGGAGGCTTGAGAATAATATCCTAACCAATTGGTTACAAAGTGAGCACAGATCAACCACCCTGGGTCTTAGGATACTGAAAATCAATTAGGTTCTTAAAAGAAGAATTTTATTTTTAAAAAAGGTAAACGAATCACCTCTGTAAAATCAGGATGGAAGATAACTTTACAGGGTAACAAAAGATTCAAAAACACAGCAGAACTCCCTCTAGGCTTAGTTTCAAAGTTACAAAATACAGGAATAAACCTCGCTCTAGCAAAGGGAAAATTCACAAGCTAAAACAAAAGATAATCTAACACGCCTTGCCTTATTTACTTACCCTTTTTGCAATATTGAGACTTTTATTTTAGGATGGTTTATGCTTCCCAAGAGAACACACAAACAAAGCCTCACCCCAGATTTGAAAGTATCTTCTTTCCCCATTAGTCCTTTTGGTCAGGTGCCGACCAGGTTATTTGAGCTTCTCAACCCCTTACAGGTAAGGAGGAATTCTAGGATACCCTTAAATGTATAGTTATGACATACATTTACACATTAGATTGCATTTACTACACATTGCATCACACGTTTCGGGACTGGCTTGGTTACCTTGTAGGAACCAATCCTTATACAACATGCTCTGTCCATGTACAATTTATTTGTTACCTCATCTTTACGTTCCTTATTTATCTTATCCATTGTTATCTTGTCCATGGTAAATGGTTCCCTGAGTGTCCCCCCTTATCTTAGCTAGTACAGACATTCTGTGTCCAGCCTGCTGATCCATGTACCTCCCTAATCCTGTCTCCCAAGAAATGAGGCCTCACCCATGTCAAGTCAGGCCTACAAGGAGCAGCTCTAGGTGGTATGCTTCTCCAACAGACTTGTGATGTTTCTGAAAGAAATCTCTGTAGAAGTAAATGCTGCTCAGAGTTATCAACATTAACTTCCCATCTGTGGTTTATCACTGACTCAGAGGGGGAGGTAATGCACAATCATCAAAGGGAAAACTAATTGCAGCAGAGCCCATACTGCCAGGGGAGTAGTAGAGGGATGCCTGAAAGGACTGCAAAGGGATTCGTGGACGCTTGGAGCTAGGATGCCTAATGAATCTTCAGGCTGTGTCCAAATAGAAGGCCAAGTTCCCTGCCTTTCTGCCTGGCTGCTAATCCCTACAAGCAAAGGGACAATGAGTTGGGTTTTCTGCATCATCAACCTGGTGCATTTTTAAACAAAACTTTACCTCTTTCACAGGTTTTCGAAAGAAGGGAGTAAATTAGTCTTACATTCAAACCTTATTCACCATGGCAGGTTGTTTTTTCTCTTTTATGCAAGGTAGGTCAAGCACTAGACAGGGGAGCTAAGGGAGGTTTTCTTTTAAGCAGGTTTATGCAGGGAAAGAGGGAAGAAAGAAGGGAATGGTTTGAAAAAGTTGCTGAATAGATTCAAGAAAGTGTGAAACAGTTGTTTTAATGTGAAAAAGTCTTGAAGTCTACCCCTGCTCTGGCATCTTGTGGCTGAGCATTTGCAGACTTCCCATAGAGCAAAACTGTGGGTCGGGAACAGGATTATAGGCCATGTCTACATGAGCGAGTTTACAGTGACACAGCTGTACCGATGCAGCAGCGCTGCTGTAAGACTGCTCGTGTAGCTGCTCTATGCTGGCAGGAGAGAGCTCTCCCGTCGACGTAATAAAACCACCTCCACGAGCAGCGGCAGCTATGTCAGCAGGAGAAGCTCTCCTGCCGACAGTGCTGTGCACACCAGCGCTTCTGTCGTGTAACTTATGTCACTCAGGGGTGTGTTTTTTCACACCCCTGAGCCACATAAGTTTTACTGACAAAAGTGGCAGCGTAGACGTGGCCATAGTTTGTCACTGAAATAACTATGGGCTTTTTTCCAGTGGAACTCTATGTGTATCTTGGCCTATATAAGCAATGTTTTCTCACTCAAGTAGTTTGAACAAAATGGCAGGCATTCACACCAGGGGTTTTACCTTGACTAGGAAAAGTAACTGAGTTTAGGATGGGCATAGCTAGCATGGGGTTAGCTAAACTTGGGTAGATGGAGAGTAACACCCTTAGCTTGAAGCTCACACTACAATTCAACAAGGTAAAACTGAGCTGTGTTACCTGGCATCTACACTAGAAAAAAGGGTAGAGTTCACCAGGTTTCGGTAGCACACATTAGCTAATCTGAACTAAACCTGACTGCCTTTCCTAGTCAAGACAAACCTCTGGAGATATGTCCCTGGATCCTGATTCTCAGTAGATTTCACCTGGAATCCTCTGCCTCTCTATTTCAGAGAACCAGTCCCCCCAACATGTGGGGCTTGATACCCAGTTGTTCCATTGACTCCAATGGGAGATGGCTCAGGCCCATAATTCAAACTCCTTATCATAGACTATCAGGGTTGGAAGGGACCTCAGGAGGTCATCTAGTCCAACCTCCTGCTCAAAGCAGGACCAATCCTCAATTTTTGCCCCAGATCCCTAAATGGCCCCCTCAAGGATTGAACTCACAACCCTGGGTTTAACTGGCCAATGCTCAAACCACTGAGCTATCCCTCCCACCTCTTATCCTCACTTTCAAGGCTCGGCACAATGTCACCCCTGCTTCTCATACACTCTCTTAACTATTCCCTCCTTACCACCTTCTTTGACTACTTTTCCCATTCACGACCCTGCACCTGTTATCACATCACCCCCTATATCTGGAATAACTACCTACCTCCAGTGCACCAAAAACCTTCGTTCTCCTTATTCAAATACTCCCTTAAAGCTCACCTCCTGTGGTTCCATCTCCATCGCTAACCATCCATACCTGCTCTTTTGCCACTCCAAATATTTAACCCACATAACAAAACATGACTGTTAACTGTGAATCTTCAAGATTAAATAAAGAATAGAAGTAATGATAAACATTTTCAAACTTGGGTGTTTATAGTTAGGCACCTGAATCCATAGCTCAAACATCTAAACAGATGGCATGCTTTTCTGAAGTACAGAGCAACGGCAGTTATTATGAACATAAAATAGGATACCTAAGCCTGAATTTAGGTGCTAGTTAAACCAAGTTTGAAAATTTTGTTCCGGGGTTTTAAAATGTGGAACTTATAGGATACATGCTCAAGTCACATTACTTTGTCTGATAAAATCTATTAAGTATATGGAATGTAAGACCAGAAAGTAATGGTATGATAATCTGTTCTGACCTCCTGCATAATACAAGTTACATAATTTTCCCCAGTGATTCTTGGATTTAGCCCAACATCTTGAGCTAGAGCATATGTTTTAAAAAAGACATCAGTCTTGATTTAAAGACTCTAAGTCTTGATCATCTCTTGGCAACCCATTCTAATATTTTGGTTCAATGTAGCTTTAACTACAAAAGTCAGCAGTATGTCAATGAGGCATTATGAATGTTCTACTGAAATATACTCACCTCTGTGCAACCATATACATAACTCCCATGAGCCCATTAACAATAAAGAGACTGTCAAGTTAAATTGTACATTTAAAAATAAATTGCCATGCTTATCAAACTAATAGCCGTAGCTTATTAAAATGAAAAGATATTTAAAAATCTATTTTACTTTTGCCATTTATGGTTTATTTACTTGCAGTCTGGACAATGAAAATAGACAGCTTCAATTTTGTTTCTCATCAGTTGCTAGACAGCTCCACACTTTGATCCTCATTTAAAATGCTATAACGATTTCACTGCAAATGCTGCAGAAGGATGTTTAAACACAAACGAATGGAAAGATTTTTAGTAATATAAAGTTTTTAATTTTTTTGTTGTTTTTGCAAAACCAAAGTTTGGGATATAAATCATCCTTTAACTCAATGGTTAATGGAAACTGTACTCAGACAATAAGAGGAGAATGGACTTCACAGTGAAATATGTGATGGGAGAAGTCTGAGGGGGAGAAAGTGTTGAAAAGGCAACTATCGATGGGGAATGGGTGGAGATAAGGAGAATATGGGGGGATCTGTAAATGAGCAAAACAGATGGGAAAAAATTCTTAGATGACTATAATTAGGCTATTCTTCAGAAGTACTCATAGTGTTCCAGCAACAGCAGATATTGTAGGCAATATCATTTCAGCAATGAAAGGTATTTGCTCCTCAAATGTATTTGTGGAGAAGGCAGATTGTTAAAGCACACAAGGCCTGACTTTGATTTCAGTACACTGATTTTACACAGATATAACTCCATTGTCTCAAACAGACTTTCTCTTATTTATGCAAGTGGACTTGCAATCAGATTCAGGCCCAGAGGTTTCCAATGAAAGGAAGGAGGTTACCTTTTAATCACAGGGACAGAAAGACAGCTGTGTGCACTGACACAAACATACATTGTCTTCAACTACTTTTGAACTAATCAGCAGAATATGCATAAAATACAACAGTCATGAAAACTAGTCTTACCAATTTAACATCTATAAAGTATAGTAAGCCCTCTACATATTTGCTACAGCCGGCCCACTACAAGATATTTTTTGACTCACATAGATAACAGTCTGTAGACTTGCACTCATTAGTGGGTAGTGCTGAGTACTACTAGCATAAGAGCCTCTGCACACTTAAACCCTGCACTGCAGCATGTGTTGAAGTCGGGGATGGAGAATGTGCACAGTGTTGGTGTCAGTAGAACCCTTATGTGCTGCACAGAGAGAGGGCAGAACCTCAGCTGAGGATCTGGCCTAGTGTCTGCCTGCCAGTCCTATATAGGCCAGTGTGGAGGGTTACAGTGTACACAGTTCAAAGGAGGGAGAGGGAAGAAGCCACAAGATCAATATTTACCCACATGCAGTAGTCCTGACAACCTGTGCAAATACCATGAAGAGGTAGGGTTGCCAATTTTGGTTGGATGTATTCCTGGAGGTTTCATCACAACATAATCTTTAATTCAAGATGAATCTTTAATTCCTGGAGACTCCAGGACAATCCTGGAGGGCTGGCAATGCTTTGAAGAGGTAGTGACCACTAATAGTGTTGCCACCCATCCAGTTTTTATCCAGACAGTCCAGTTTTTGGCTTCTGTGTCCAGGTGCCACAAATGAAAAGTCTGGTTGAAAAGGGAACCTGGCAACCCTAAATGGCACCCAAACCAAAATCCCAGTTACCTCAGGGCAAGGGAGGTGCTGGGTCATTAACCCGTGCCACCCCTGCTCAGCCAGGGCTGCCTCCTACCTGCAGGCAGGCTCCTTGAGCTGATCCAGTGAGCGAGGGGCAGAGTAGGGAGAAGAGCTTGCGATGGTGCGAGGCCTTGGGGGAAGAAGCAGAGCAGGGGCAGGGCCGTGGAGGGAAGAAGCAAAGAAGGGGTGGGGCCTTGACAGAAAAGGCAGGGCAGGTTTGGGGTCTTGGAGCGCCAGTTACCAGCAATTAGAAAGGTGGCAAACCTTATCTAGCTCATAGTTTGGAGTAGTGGCTGTGCGGTGGGAAGTCCACTTGAGCTTCTCTCATTCACTGAAATTTGGGGTGGAGTAGATTTTATTTGCACTCTCCACATACATTTCTCCTGCATGAAATCAGATTACATGAGCTTTCCATGGGAGAAATGAATTTCACCCTAAAATCTTCTGGAGAGATTTTACATTGGCAACTCATGCACCATCAGAAAATCAATTGCTAGCAGTATTGCATGCAGGCAAGAACACAGAGTAATGTGAAATTCATTCTGCACAATGCTCTTCAATAAAATAAAATGCTAAATACAGTAAAATATTTTCCAAAATATCTTTATAGGGTCTGTGTAGGAAGTAAGATTTCTGAAGCTAAGGTTCATGCATCAGTGAGGTACATGAATTGTGAGTTGTGATCTTTCTTACTGCTGTTGACCAGATAGCAAGTGTGAAAAATCAGAATGCAGGTGGGGGTAGTAGGCACCTACATAATTCAAATCCCTGAATATCTGAACTGTGTCTATAAAATCGGAACATCTGGTTACCCTCGTTACAGCTATCTGCCTGGTTCGGTCAACAGGACAGCAACACATAATTTATGATGGCACTAACTTCACAATAGAAAAAGATCAACACGTTGTTTTTGAAACAAAAGCCTTACTGTTGCAGAATGCAATTAAAATGGCAGAAAGGTAACCAAATCCTTCAGTTTTTGCATCCTGACCCTGATGTCACTGGAGTACGGTGGGAGGGGGGGAATTTTACTGTGTGCGTTTCAGTGAAACATTTGCAAACATCCACATATGAACAGACCTAATAGCAACATGACAGTAACAGTCCCTATCTCTGTCTGAGCCCGCATATCAGGCCAGGTAGAGTGAATAGTCATAGTTATGTTACAAAGAGAGAATTAAGTCATGAAGCTCTTCTTCAGTGTATATCAGATTCCAGTTAAATAAATTCAGAAGTGATTTTTACAGTTGCTTGTAGCTTTTTTAATTGTCAAAAGCTCTTCAAAATCAAAGAAAAAGCATTAGGACTGTGCCCATACAAGTTTCAAACTTCAATAAATTTTGTTGTGGCTCCGTCAAAAGAACGATCTGATTAGAATTTCTGACAATGAGAAAAATTAAATGTTCATTTTCTTGTAACTCAAAAATTGTTCAGTGGACTATGCTCAAACTGTCCAGAAAAAAATCATCATTTGGAGGGCAAAGCCGAATCATGGAAAATTTCAGCCAGCAACAGGAAATGTTTCAAAATCTTCTTAACATGAAAATAAGGTTAATTAAAGTGTCTTACAACTTTACCTACAATGGGCTGCACAAAGAGCCCTCCTATAATACCTTATTTTTTATTTGTTTGTTTATTTGTTTTGCCAGAGGAGAGCAAAAACATCCCCTACAAAAAACCAAACCAAAACAAAAAAACAGCAGCTGAAACCCACAACGAAATAGTTTTGGGGGAATAAGGACATGGTCATTGAAAACTAACCTCCTAAGCCTGGGAAGGCTTGTCAGATACTCCTAATACTTTAAAAATGTATTAAATAACAGAATCACCCAGTTTTTGCTTAGTTATATAAACTCTCCTTGACTCCACTGCTCCGGTCGGTTTATTATTTAGTTTCTTCTAACTGTCCCCTAATCCATTCTGCTACAGCTGAACGATAACCACTCTATGGATCCACAGAAAAGTGGTGATGATGATCTAAGTTGTCTCAGTGTGACATTTTCTAATTTCTCAGTGACCAATAAATACCTCTCATTCTAATGTACCAGTATCAAACTAACCACCAGAGTATGGGTCCAGAGCTGAACTTTCAACCAAATTCTACCCTCAGATGACCTGTACCTGCAATTTCTATTGATTTGATTGAATCAGTGGGACATTATTAACATAACTAGGTTTAACTATGTTGATGTTAACACCAGTGAAAAATTTTGGCCCTGTGTTTTCAGAAGTGTTCTCTAAAGTTACGCCTTAGCCTCAATATTGTAAGTTGCTCTATGTGAGTGAAATAGTTACTGTAATAACTTCAGTGTGATTTAAACTAATCACAATTCCAGCTCTTCCTGAAGCGATGTATCTGGAGTGACATTCTGCTCTTAAAAGTTGGCCAAATTATACTGGGTTGTTAACTACTTCAAAGAACAGTAAACAGCCCTGATTTTACATCACATAAATTGAGCTTAATATTTTCAAATCTTGGGTTTGCAAGTTTCCTACTCCTACTGCTTTGTCATGTTTTAAATACTTGAAAGTTTTGCTTGGCAGTGCAGGCTTTTCTTGGGGCATGATGGGCCTCTGCCTGTTTCCTCTCTTTGATTATTTATTTTTAGAAAGACAAAGAAAGCAAAGATCCTTTCTGTGGGTTTTTCTCCCCTAGGTAACTACTGTTCAGAATGGAACCCGAGTAGCGGTTTGCTATTCAGTTCAAATGGAAATCTTGAGTGCACAGTGAAATTACGTGAATATGAGAGACACAGAAGGGTGGCATGGAGCCATGTTTTCTAGTCATGTAAGGAAGGAGGCTCTGGAAAAGGCAAGAAGAGAGCTCTAATGAGGAGGCAGGGAACTGGCTGTGTAGTGGCAAGGCATGTGGGGAAGTGGGGATCAAAAACCCCTGGGGGCATAAAAGAAGAAGTGTATAGAATGGGATGTGGAATGAGAGTAGGGGAGAGAGGGCATGTGCAGGCAACCGTGGGAAGCATGGACAGGGTTTGTATACCACTGGATAGCGATGCAGTGTGGCTTAGTAGAGAGAGCATTGGGCTGAGAAACAGGACTGAGCTCTAGTCCGAGCTACTAACCAGATGAATGATCTTTGGAAAGTCACTTTCCCGCTCTGTGCCATCCCCCTCCCACCCTTAGTCTGTTTAGATGATAAACTCTTTGTAACAGGGTCTTTCACTATGGGTTTGTGCCTAGCACAGTAGGCCCTAATCTTGGTTAGGGCTCTAGGTACTTCTGTAATATAAAAAACATTCTAAGGAGGGAATTGAAAGAGAAGAGGATGGCAGTGTAGTGGATTGGCCCAGGTAGGAGAATCCAGGCATAGGATGCTGCATGGACAAAAGCACCTGCATGAAAGTGGGACAGGTACATGATTGGGCTGGTTAGTCATGTGATTTAGGCTGAGCTAACTGGCCACTTAGGACCTGACAAGAGACAAGAGTGGAGTGGCAGGTAGGGGATAAGTTATGCATGGTTTTGAAAGCGAGGACATGGAGCCTAAATTTGATGCAGAAGGTAAGAGAATTCTATCCAGCTTCAGAGAAGAGTGGATACAGGCTTCTCAAAGGGGTTATACAGAAAGAGATTCAACAAAATTATATCTTTATATCCTCGGTTATAAATAGGAACAGAAAAGAAACCAATGCTAAGAGTGAGATACAGTATGCGTATGGTTTAGATAGTACTACGAGATAAGTGCCGACCAGAGATAAATGTATGGCAAATGAGTTACATAAAACTTATCTCTCTCCATATCTTTGGGACAGATAACCAGATATGATGACTATCTGTTAAAGAACTATTAGAAGTTAGGAAGTTAACTGGATTTTTGGCAGGGATAAGACACCAAAAGAGGACAGAATCTTTGATTAATTTTAGAAGTGTTCAGGGAGCAACTGCCACCAGCACTGCTGGATGTTTTTATTTTTGTATTACAAAGACAGATATCTTATTTCATTGCGAAAGTGACCATTTTTATTATCTAAATTATGTGCCCACTACAGGCACTCACATGATTATAAACCACTTGTCAAGTGATAAATTACAGAGTCTTCTGGTTTGCCGGGCGGCTGGTGGGGTAACCAGCCCCGGTACTCCTGACAGCGGGGCCCCAGCACCAGCCGCCCTGATTCCCTGTGGGAGGTGGGGCGGCCAGCCCTAGCCAGCCTAGACCAGCCAAGGCAGAGTGCTGGAATGCAGAGGAGGCCTGGCCTGGGGGCAGAGCATGGGTGGGATCCCACTAGGCTGTTTGGGAAGGCACAGCCTACCCCTGCCTATGATACCCGCCGCCCATGCTTATGAGCAAGCATCTCTAAATTATAATCTTCTAAAAACATATTTCTCTACTAAGGTCCCTTTACACCACTCTGAGGATTTTCTGGACAAAACTCAGGATAGGCTTCTAGGGGCACAAAGCTCTAAAGATATAGAGCAGGTTGCACAGAGAAGCCAAGAGGCCAGTGAAGAAGCTTGGCAACATGTGACCTCCAGAAGAGGTAAGCGGAATGTCCGGGTTTCAGTAACACAGACACAGGTAACTAACCGCTTTCATGTTCTCTCCGCAGGTACCATTGCGGAGAGTGGACCAGATGATACGTCTGGGGCGAGAAAGCAGAAGGAGACTCCGCTGGTTGGAAGGCATGAGATGCGATGTCCTGAGGTTGGGGGTTCCACGACCACCACTCCCAAGAGGAGAAGGCGGGTGGTGGTGGTCGGGGACTCTCTCCTCCGGGGGACTGAGTCATCTATCTGCCGCCCTGACCGGGAAAACCGAGAAGTCTGCTGCTTGCCGGGGGCTAAGATTCGCGATGTGATGGAGAGACTGCCGAGACTCATCAAGCACTCGGATTGCTACCCCTTCCTGCTTCTCCACGTGGGCACCAATGATACTGCCAAGAATGACCTTGAGCGGATCACTGCGGACTACGTGGCTCTGGGAAGAAGGATAAAGGAGTTGGAGGCGCAAGTGGTGTTCTCGTCCATCCTCCCCGTGGAAGGAAAAGGCCTGGGTAGGGACCGTCGAATTGTGGAAGTCAACGAATGGCTACGCAGGTGGTGTCGGAGAGAAGGCTTTGGATTCTTTGACCATGGGATGGTGTTCCATGAAGGAGGAGTGCTGGGCAGAGACGGGCTCCATCTTACGAAGAGAGGGAAGAGCATCTTTGCCAGCAGGCTGGCTAACCTAGTGAGGAGGGCTTTAAACTAGGTTCACTGGGGGAAGGAGACCAAAGCCCTGAGGTAAGTGGGAAAGCGGGATACCGGGAGGAAGCACAGGCAGAAATGTCTGTGAGGGGAGGGCTCCTGCCTCATACTGGGAATGAGGGGCGATCAACAGGTTATCTCAAGTGCTTATATACGAATGCACAAAGCCTTGGAAACAAGCAGGGAGAACTGGAGGTCCTGGTGATGTCAAGGAACTATGACGTGATTGGAATCACAGAGACTTGGTGGGATAACTCACATGACTGGAGTACTGTCATGGATGGTTATAAACTGTTCAGGAAGGACAAGCAGGGCAGAAAAGGTCGGGGAGTAGCACTGTATGTAAGGGAGCAGTATGACTGCTCAGAGCTCCGGTACGAAACTGTAGAAAAACCTGAGTGTCTCTGGATTAAGTTTAGAAGTGTGTGCAACAAGAGTGATGTAGTGGTGGGAGTCTGCTACAGACCACCGGACCAGGGGGATGAGGTAGATGAGGCTTTCTTCCGGCAGCTCACGGAAGCTACTAGATCGCATGCCCTGATTCTCATGGGTGACTTTAATTTTCCTGATATCTGCTGGGAGAGCAATACTGCGGTGCATAGACAATCCAGGAAGTTTTTGGAAAGCGTAGGGGACAATTTCCTGGCGCAAGTGCTAGAGGAGCCAACTAGGGGGGGCGCTTTTCTTGACCTTCTGCTCACAAACTGGGTAGAATTAGTGGGGGAAGCAAAAGTGGATGGGAATCTGGGAGGCAGTGACCATGAGTTGGTTGAGTTCAGGATCCTGACGCAGGGAAGAAAGGTAAGCAGCAGGATACGGACCCTGGACTTCAGGAAAGCAGACTTCGACTCCCTCAGGGAACGGATGGCCAGGATCCCCTGGGGGACTAACTTGAAGGGGAAAGGAGTCCAGGAGAGCTGGCTGTATTTCAAGGAATCCCTGTTGAGGTTACAGGGACAAACCATCCCAATGAGTCGAAAGAATAGTAAATATGGCAGGCGACCAGCTTGGCTTAATGGTGAAATCCTAGCGGATCTTAAACATAAAAAAGAAGCTTACAAGAAGTGGAAGGTTGGACATATGACCAGGGAAGAGTATAAAAATATTGCTCAGGCATGTAGGAATGAAATCAGGAGGGCCAAATCGCACCTGGAGCTGCAGCTAGCGAGAGATGTCAAGAGTAACAAGAAGGGTTTTTTCAGGTATGTTGGCAACAAGAAGAAAGCCAAGGAAAGTGTGGGCCCCTTACTGAATGAGGGAGGCAACCTAGTGACAGAGGATGTGGAAAAAGCTAATGTACTCAATGCTTTTTTTGCCTCTGTTTTCACTAACAAGGTCAGCTCCCAGACTGCTGCGCTGGGCATCACAAAATGGGGAAGAGATGGCCAGCCCTCTGTGGAGATAGAGGTGGTTAGGGACTATTTAGAAAAGCTGGACGTGCACAAGTCCATGGGGCCGGACGAGTTGCATCCGAGAGTGCTGAAGGAATTGGCGGATGTGATTGCAGAGCCGTTGGCCATTATCTTTGAAAACTCGTGGCGAACGGGGGAAGTCCCGGATGACTGGAAAAAGGCTAATGTAGTGCCAATCTTTAAAAAAGGGAAGAAGGAGGATCCTGGGAACTACAGGCCAGTCAGCCTCACCTCAGTCCCTGGAAAAATCATGGAGCAGGTCCTCAAAGAATCAATCTTGAAGTACTTGCATGAGAGGAAAGTGATCAGGAACAGCCAGCATGGATTCACCAAGGGAAGGTCATGCCTGACTAATCTAATCGCCTTTTATGATGAGATTACTGGTTCTGTGGATGAAGGGAAAGCAGTGGATGTATTGTTTCTTGACTTTAGCAAAGCTTTTGACACGGTCTCCCACAGTATTCTTATCAGCAAGTTAAGGAAGTATGGGCTGGATGAATGCACTATAAGGTGGGTAGAAAGCTGGCTAGATTGTCGGGCTCAACGGGTAGTGATCAATGGCTCCATGTCTAGTTGGCAGCCGGTATCAAGTGGAGTGCCCCAAGGGTCGGTCCTGGGGCCGGTTTTGTTCAATATCTTCATAAATGATCTGGAGGATGGTGTGGATTGCACTCTCAGCAAATTTGCGGATGATACTAAACTGGGAGGAGTGGTAGATACACCGGAGGGCAGGGATAGGATACAGGAGGACCTAGACAAATTGGAGGATTGGGCCAAAAGAAATCTGATGAGGTTCAATAAGGATAAGTGCAGGGTCCTGCACTTAGGATGGAAGAATCCAATGCACCGCTTACAGACTAGGGACCGAATGGCTAGGCAGCAGTTCTGCGGAAAAGGACCTGGGGTGACAGTGGACGAGAAGCTGGATATGAGTCAGCAGTGTGCCCTTGTTGCCAAGAAGGCCAACGGCATTTTGGGATGTATAAGTAGGGGCATAGCGAGCAGATCGAGGGACATGATCGTTCCCCTCTATTCAACATTGGTGAGGCCTCATCTGGAGTACTGTGTCCAGTTTTGGGCCCCACACTACAAGAAGGATGTGGATAAATTGGAGAGAGTCCAGCGAAGGGCAACAAAAATGATTAGGGGTCTAGAACACATGACTTATGAGGAGAGGCTGAGGGAGCTGGGATTGTTTAGTCTGCAGAAGAGAAGAATGAGGGGGGATTTGATAGCTGCTTTCAACTACCTGAAAGGGGGTTCCAAAGAGGATGGCTCTAGACTGTTCTCAATGGTAGCAGATGACAGAACGAGGAGTAATGGTCTCAAGTTGCAGTGGGGGAGGTTTAGATTGGATATTAGGAAAAACTTTTTCACTAAGAGGGTGGTGAAACACTGGAATGCGTTACCTAGGGAGGTGGTAGAATCTCCTTCCTTAGAGGTTTTTAAGGTCAGGCTTGACAAAGCCCTGGCTGGGATGATTTAACTGGGAATTGGTCCTGCTTCGAGCAGGGGGTTGGACTAGATGACCTTCAGGGGTCCCTTCCAACCCTGATATTCTATGATTCTATGATTCTAAAGGTAGCTTTAAGTGGGAGCAAGTGTGTAAAGAGACTTTAGTGTCAATAAGAATCAGGTCCGGAAAGTTTAGGGAGAGCTCTTCTTAAAGGATATGAAAGGATCTGGGAATTATCTGATATCTATGTTTACTTTGTTTAATGTTTACTTTCCCCTGAACAAATCCTTTCTGTTTGGTTATCTATTCTTAATAAATTAATTGAAAGTTCTACTGAAATAGTAAGGGCGAAGGGCGAAGAAGAGATACAGGACTCACTCTGTCCCAGAAATCTATCTAATTGTCAATTTTTTTAACACTCATATAAAATCCACAATATGAAACTATTACCAACTTTCAGAAAGCCTCAAGCCTAATACATTACTATTGGTGTCCTCCTTTTTGTTTTTGTTTGGTTGGTTGGTTTGGTTTTTTTGGTGTTTCCCAGGGACAGGGACGTTTGATAAGTGTGTAAACGGATATTATAAAACATTATAATTGAGGTAAGGCTTTCTTTGGGTATTGTTTACCTTAAATTAAGGACTTCATACATGATCCAGTCATACCAGGACTTTATGTTTGGTATGATAGTTTAATAATATATAAGAAAATAAAATGTATCTCTCTTACGGCCATTAAATAACAACTCTAGATGGCATGTTTCAATATCCTTTTTTAAAAAAGGTTGGGGAAGACAGAGTTAGTTTAATGGCCATCTTTGGTAAGGAAATATTCATTTCTTTTTCAATGATAAAATGAAAGTGGGATATTCTATTTTTCTCTTTTTATTACTCAGACATTATTTACATATAGTTTTAAGAAATGAACTGAAGAGCCTCATGAATTTTACATTAAATACTTTTAATTGATATAGATTTTTGAGTGACAGTTATGAGGGATATTTTCAAAGGTCAAGAGGAAGGCAGAATGAAAAATTAAAATTAAATCAGATTATCTAGAGGAAGATTGGAGGTTGATATACAAGTGTGTTAAATTATTATTGATAAGTACAGCACTAAAAACTTAGTCAACTAAAAAGATGACTTTTTTTTCATTTTGAACATAATTATATATCATTCAAAAATAAATATCCATGACATGAAGAACTGTGTTAAAACAATAAAATAGAGACTGAGAATTTTGTGTGTGTGATTTGGAAATGCAAAGTTTTGGTCAGATGTGATCAGAGGTGCTGGAATAGGGATGCTGGGGGTGCAGCCGCATCCCCTGGTTTGAAATGGTTTCCATCATATATAGGGTTTACAGTTTGGTTCAATGGCTCTCAGCACCCCCACTATACAAATCATTCCAGCACCACTGCATGTGATCAACTATATGCAAGATTTGCTGAACGTGTTTAGTTTATTTAATCTAGCTGTCTGAATTTAAAATAATTTAGAAGAAGTTATATTAAATAGATATCAAAATAAACTTATTAGGGTTCTGTTCTCAGTAGCAAGAACATGCTATGAATGCATGTATCCCATTAGAACATATTTATCAATTCAGAGGAAATCCAGAAATATCTGAGATATTTGACCCATATTTAAGCTTAAATTTAAGATAATTTCATTTGCAAAATATGAAATATTTTTATGTTTGTATTTATTCTGCAGTGCAATTCTTTGTAAGGTTTTTATCTGATTTACCTATATTGTTTTGTGCTTAGAGAAAAATATGTTTCTGTAAGGTTTATTCAGTGTGTTATTTAAGGATACACAAATATGTTCAAAAGTGGCCTCTGATCTCAAGGATGCACTGACTCCACTTTTTCAGATTTGCTGGATCCCAGGTGTCAGGTCTCTGTATTCCCTAGACACTGCATGAGGGAGAGGGCAAGAATTATATGTGCTCAAGGGTGGCAACAGAAGGGAGATGCTATGGGTGAGTGAGGATGAGAAGTGTTCTGTGGAGCTGGGACTGGCAGTGGAAGGGAGGATGAGCGAAAAAGGAAAGAGTGGTCAGGGTTGGTCGGGGGAGGATTTCCTCCTCTGGCATCTGCAGGAAGCCATCTCCAAAAGCAACTGGAGACTACCATCTAAGTGTCAATTCCATGCCGATCACTGTGGTGTCTGAGCTGATGAGACAACAAGATGGAGTTTGTCTCTACCTAAAATTGCTACCACAACCATTAAATCTCTACAGCCATGTTAATTTTTGTAATCAGGTTTGCACAAAGATGAATCCAGCAAAACTGTTGGATTTCTGAGCAAATGGCTTATCACTACCCCAATCTGATAGCTGCACAGTACAATACAGGAGATGAATGGACTGAATGGCTAAGTGGATGAAATAACTCCTGTTCAGTCCCTGGCTTTCCCATTCCTGGCCCCAGCTCAATTCTCCTGAGCCTTGATACTTCAGAGATGACTTTGCTGGGTCTGGGTAGGGGGTACAGTGTCAAAGAGCGGCTAATCCACTTTCCATGAAATAAGGAAGGTGTCTGCATGCCAGAGACCTCCTGTACTGTATCAGCCAGAGAATCTGGCCCAAGGTTAGAAATGATAGCTAAAGAGGGGAAAGTGGTCTGCAGTTAGCATATATATAGAAGTGCAGCCTAGCAACAAATCATGTTTTTAATTGGAATTGTTGTTTTGAGATGTACTGTACCGTACGGTATTTAATAACAGAGCTTGGGTGGATCTGGAAATGGATCAGTTTAAACAAATTAAAGTGCCAAAATCCTGCTCTCCTTACAGTTTTCCATAACATGCCCTGACCTGAAAAAACTCCTGTTTCTCCAACCTTTAATACATACGTTTAAAACTGAAATGTGCAGAATGCTTAGTCTATGTGGCTCGTCTGGGGAAATATGAACTTTATGAATGATGGGTGCACGCCCAGCAATGTGTCTCCATTGGAAAGAGAGAGGTTTCACTGTTTAAATAATATATGAAATAAGAACAAACACGTCTTTCTATTTAGAGACATATGAGGTATCATAACGTACCACCAGAACATTGCAAAAAATACTTGCATAGAGCAAGTTGGTTAGTTTGGAAAGCTAGTAAAGCTGAAAACATGAAACAAAAAGTGAGTAAGAGTTTTATTTTGTTTAGGCATCATTTGCTAGTTAAGCAGAATACAGGTATGTTTTGTTCTGTACAGAATAAGGTGCTGAAAAAGTGGGAACGGGAGTTTGGCTGTCTTTTTGAGAGAAAAGAATGAAATGAAATTTGACAGACTGCTAGGGCACTTCACAGGTACTTTGGTGAATCCCTATAAGCTAAAGACCAAAGGAAAATGCTAGAAGTGCGAGCAAATATTCTAATAATGGGAAATGGCAGTACTGACCAGGAGGCAAGCGCTTATAGAGATATTGGTCCACCTGATAGGAAGTAAGGATCTAGATTTCACTAGGATAACTCCAGATAGAGAAAAAAAGAAGGAATCTGAGACATTTTGTCCACAGCGAGCTATATAATTCCTTCAAAGTGGAAGCTCTTCTCAACAAATAGGAGTGCTAGATTCTCTTCTGTGCCTGGTTTCCACTGACTGCAAGAGGGTGAGAAAAAGCTGGTTTGGCTCTAATTCTGGAGCAGGGTCTAGGCCAGCTCTGATGCAGAGAACAGCAGCTACCAGTCTTCTCTGATCTATGTCACTGGCTATGTGCCACAAAGTGCTGACTGAGGATTGCGGGAGTAAAGCCACTTGTCCCATTCCTGGGACGCTCTCTAATGTAAGTGGTGCCGGGGAATGGCATCAGAACCAGGTACCTTGCCTCTTCTCCCACTAGGGAACTTCAGCTGCTTTCTGGCACCTTTGCATCTGAAACAATCTGGCTCAGAATGTTCCTATATGCAGTACTTTAGCAAGGTGCGGCACTATAGTAGATATGGACAGGTAAGTACTACAAGAAGAATGGCAACAATTTAGGGAGCTAGACAAATCCTTATTCTGCTATAGCTTTAATTCTTAGGTATAACAAGGTGCTGCCATGATATTACTCTGTCGTGCCTACTGAGCATAGTGTTGGAGGTTTGATTTCTTAGGGCACAAACTAACGATGATAACGCACAGAACTCCCTTTGACCACAGTGGCAGTTATGCTGCAGCCTGAGGGCAGTACTTGGGCCATCTTTATAAATTAAAATCCTGGTGCAAGTCAAAACCATAGGGATTTATTCCCCCTTTAAACTGTGTAGCTCCTATTATTGGGAAGCAGTTCTGTGTTCCTCCAGAAAGAAGTACAGGACTCTCTCTGTGGGGTGGGAGGGTCCCAGAACTTGGGCTCCAGTACAAGCCCAGAAGTTTACACTGCAATGAAACAGCCCACAGCCTGAGCCCCGCGAGCCCAAGTCATTTGGCATGGCCAGCCACGGGTATCTAGCTGCTGTGTAGATATCAGTTAATAGGCCACATTCTCACTCTGGCCTCAACTATTGTGCAGGCAGGTGCCTGTACTTGTGCATGCAGATCAAGTAGTCTGATACACAAATTATTTGTGTTGCCCACATAAACTCCCATTTGCACCTGCAAATGAGTGTGTGTGCAAAATATGCCTGTACAGATTTAGAGGCTGTGTTTGAGAATTTGGCCCTAAATATCTTTCAGTGTAGGTTTTTGTTTATGAATGTGGATCGAAAGATCAAAGAAACAATTGCACAGTTTGTGGGGGAAGCAGGGAAGTGTATGTAGTTTTCAAAAGAAAAGTCAATAACTTTTCCATGAGACAGTTATGTTGTAATTGTCAGTGGCTTGGCAAATGTGCAACATAATTTTCTGAATGGTAAGCAGAATCCCATCCGTTTTAAATCTGTAAAAAAATATAATTTCCAGAAACAAAATTATATTTTTTTTTCTTTACTCATATGGATCCAAGCCTGCATTCCTTTCCTGGCCAAACTCCCACCAGTTTTTGTAGGGACTAGGCCCAAAACTGCACTCTTGGCTAATTTTATATCCAGCTCTGCTTTGTCACTGCCATTAAGGATCTAAGATGCACTGTTGTAAATGTACCGCACATGTCTAATACAGTCACATGCTTTCACGTCTATAGAGGATCACTACCTTGTCTAAAGAATCACATTTGAATAACATACATCTAAAGCTACCTTCCAAATACCAGATAAATACCTTCCAAAAATACAATCACTCATTTTTCACAGCAGGTGTCATTCATCAGGTACAAGGTTGCATATATACGTGTTGATAATAATAATTCAGTATTGTATGTGCTTCTAAATTCATTACCTGCTGCCCTGGGCTCTGGAGGCTAGTAAAATCACTAGAACAGTTTAGAACTATTTAATCCTATAACACGAATATTTCCCTTATAAAAATATTAACCCTATAATCTAAAGACCCTGAAGAGTTTGATGTCTCCTTTTTCTGTTTCCACTTTGTGGTTTTTCTTCTCACTTGCTCTTCTAAGAAATAGCATTTGCTGACCAAGGACAAATCCTGCCCCAGAAGATTGCTCAAATAACCAGCCTTTGCAATGGGGAGATCCAGAGCAGAGGGCAGTCAGCAAACTGTAGGTAGTACTCTTGCCCCTAGGGACACTCTGGGGGCAATACGACAGTGGCTTCTGCAGCTGTATGGTCTCAATGAGCAGGTCAGAATGGCAGTTGCAATTGCAGGGGATTCACTGGACACACTTCTCCCTAGTTCACTCCTGTCCCTAAACTCCCCATCCATTGCCAGGCAGAAGGAGCCCCCACAGAGCTATATTCTGTAGCATGCAGGAGAAGACTCCAGACAGGAAGCCCTCAAAGCCATTTGCATAGCAGAACTGCAACAGTTCCAAGTGCTCTCTGCACTTGTAAGCTAGGATGGGGATGTGGGATGGGCTGCCCTCTATTGCATCTTTAATAGGATATTTCTGTGTTTGACAATTAGTTGTATAGCTGACATAACCCATGGAAAATATAAACTTATTCCGGTCATAACGGATATTTGTTGGGGAACAGTAGTTCCGTAACAGGGTAGTGTTTGTGCTGTATGAAAGTTATTCCTGAAGTACTGCAGGGAATGCCTTTAGTCCTTCGGCAGACACAGTCACCAGCACACTTATTCATACTAGTGGATTTTGTTGAAGGAAATTCCAGCACCCACAGGTTAACAATGAGTTTCCTGGGAATGTTGTTGCAAGTTCCTGTTTTGTTTGAAAGATGTTTTCCTTGTGATGCTCACAATGGGTCTGATAACAAAGTCCACTGAAGATGACGGGGGTCTTTCCACTGACTTCAATGAGCTTTGCATTAGGGCCATAATAAAGAAAGTGGCCCTTTGGGCATCGCCAAGTCAGAGAGTCAGCTGGCCTTCGCTTGTAACTATGAGATCAGTCCTTCTGCCCTAACTCACACGAGTAGTCAAGTGCAGGACCACTCTCATTAGCAAGGAGTGAGCAATGGTTGCAGGTTTTCTGTCTATGTAAAAGGTAGCATAGGCGCCGACTACAGTGATGCTCGGAGCTTAAGCACCCACTGAAAAAGAACAGGGGGTGCTCAGCACTCACAGGGTCTGATGAATCTTTTGTGGGCCTTGGAGCCTGGACCGTGGCGCTGCCCCCCATTCAGCCCCTGCTCCACCCCAATGCCCTGCCCCTGCTCGGCCTCTTCCCCCTGAGGCCCTGCCCGTGCTCTGCACTGAGACCCCGCCCCCGCTCAGCATCTTCCCCCCGAGGTCCCGCCCACTGCTCGCATGGCCGGGAGGGGGCAGAGAGGAGTGAGCAGCGGATGGGGCCTCGGGGTGAAAAGGCCAAGTGGTGGTGGGGCCTTGTGGGGGAAGAGATGAGCAGGGGTGGGTGCTGGGGCCCTTCTGCGTGTGGACATGGCGCAACAGCGCCATTGGTGCCATTGAAAACCCTGTACTGAGCACCCATGGGCCACAGTGTTGCTGATAGTTTCATCCAGAAAGCTATAGAGAGACGTAATGTCTTTAAATTGGGACGTTAGTGAAGACAGCTTGTAGGTGAGTGCAATGATTTTAAGATACTGTAATTTGTGATAATGTAATTATGTAGTTCATTACTATTTTAATAATGATTAAATTATTAAGATACCAATGATAGACACATATTCAATAACTAGAATATGAAAGAAGTGTATAAATATGCTGAACATAGCCTCCTCCCAAAACTGGCCAAGTGCCACCCCCGAAAAACACGCACCTCTTCAAAAGCACCTACCGGCAAAAACAAAAGTCAGTGCCTGTGCGTTGTCTTCTTACAATGATGTCTTCTTTCCTTCTGCACTGTTTCTGCATTTTCTTTCATACTGGAGTTTCCCCTCCCCCCCATCCTCCAAACTAATCTTTTAAAGAGTAATTTTCTTCACATTTCAGAGTAACAGCCGTGTTAGTCTGTATTCACAAAAAGAAAAGGAGTACTTGTGGCACCTTAGAGACTAACCAATTGATTTGAGCATAAGCTTAAGTGAGCTGTAGCTCACGAAAGCTTATGCACAAATAAATTGGTTAGTCTCTAAGGTGCCACAAGTACTCCTTTTCTTTCTTCACATTGTGACACCATAAGAAGTCATTACTTGTGTACCTAACATTATTATTGTTTATTTGTATTATGGGAACACCCAGAGAATACACTGAGGATCAGGGCCCTGTTGTGCTAGGCACTGTACAAACACATATTTAGAGACAGTCCCCACCCCACAGAGCTTACAATTCAGTCACCTTACAGTTGTATTTTTATGCTCAGTTAACATATAATACAATTTGAATGCCTAATCCTTCATATCCTTATCTCCCCTCATAAGTGGTTCCTGAAATATCACGTTTGGATTGCCTAAACTCCCAGAAAAGACTGTCTAGAGACAGCAAAATTGGGAGGATGGAAAATATTCAAATTGTGTGAGGCTTTAGGAAAAAGGTAAAGGTAAACTGAGGGCCACATTTCTGACCTTCATATAAGCATATACGGCTCCTACTGAAGTCAAGGAGGCCACTGGACCTGTGACTACATGGACCCACTTGCCATTCTTCTCTTAGCCAAGTGGCTACAGTTGCAGCTGGGTAGTGACTCTGCTGCTCCGCTCTGTCCTGGTGGGTGGAAGTATTCCTTTCCATCTCAAGTCACCAAGGAACTCGTCAGTGCAGAGCCTGGTTACTCGTGCTGAGTGCTGACACCGGGGTTTACCCTGAGGTAACATGGGTTGGTCAGCAAGAGTTGGAAAAAACTCTGAAGTAGCCCAGGCATGAATGGCAAAAATGCTTGTGGTTTAAGCACACAAAGAAACATTGACTGCTGAGCTGAACTGGGAGCACCAGCTTAAAGCAGCCCAAAGAGACAAAAGGCTGAGAGTCTGGAAAGCCATCTGCAGTGACAGAGACGAAGCCATTGAGGTAGCTTTTTTCCATAAATGTAACACTCTGTGAGGAGGCAGGAGAAGCAGAGTGACATGGAACTGATGCTGCTGAAGGGAAGTTATGCATGTCGGAATGGAAGGAATTTGATTTCATTCAAGTTCCTTGTTCCATTTTAAACAAGAACTTACTGTAAACACAAACGGTTAAAGCCAGGGGGAGTTTGAGGAGAAATCAGTTCCACAATGCAGTGGGAGAGCTCTATTTGCTCTTCCTTTCCTGGCCTCATTTGAAAGAGAAGCTAAAGGAAGAAGGGACAGTACATAGGGGACAGAAGGAGGGGACAGAGGCTTAAGAGAGAAGGGAGAAATTTAACAAAAGGTAGAGAAAAGCCGGTCACAGCAAAGTATTAAATAGGAAAGAAAATGGATGAGGGAAGGGGGGGACAAGGAGCTGAAGAAAGGCACAATTAGAAAGAGAAAGGGGGAATGAAAGTGGAATGGTCTGAGAGAAAAAAATGGACTGAAATTCAAACAAATATATTAAATTTAAGACAAAATAGACAGATGAGAGACATAAAACGAAGGAAAAGATAAACCATAATAAAAAGTAAAAGCAAGCAAAGTGAGTGAAAAAAAGAAAGAAAATTAGGAGGAGGAACAAAGACAAGGAAGACACATTAAGTTAAATATTTTTTAAAATGTTACTGGATGTCAAAGTTGGATTATATAATCTGGTTGTGTTTAGTGGCCTCCAAAATTAGTGAGCTCCCCTCCTCCTCAGAGCTCTACCATGTGAAATAAAACATATGAACAGTCTGGCATTGCTGTTAATATCCCTTTCTTCAAATCCAGTTCTGAGTACAGACAGTAGAGAAAGAGAAAACGGCATTACAAGTTATGTACTCTAATCCATTGCAAACTCTGACATTCAATTTAAAGGGGTACGGCAACCTCCCTCAGATAATCAGAGTTCTTTTATTTACTTTCTTTTCTTACAAAGACTCTAGTTATTCTGACTAAATTTCAGTACCCTGTGGTAGACAGAAGGGACTGAAACTTGGACCAAATTATCTGGCCACAAAAAAATAGGTCAGTTAATTGTTCTATTATACGAAGTGTGGCACTCCATTCAGAGGTGAAAGTAACTTAACGGACTTGCCGGTACTCAGGGTGGCTGGGATGCTGGGCAAGGTGGGGGGCGGGGTGGCTCTGGGCCCCTGGAAGGGGCGGGGCCTCCAGCGGAAGGGGCAGAGCTGGGGCCAGATTCCCCCAGCCAGCCCTTCAGCACTGCCCAGATTGCACCACCTGGGGCTCCGGCCGCTGGTGTGGCAGCAGCAGCGGCAGCCGGGAGCCCTGGGCCCTGGGGTAGTGGCAGCCAGGAACCCCTTTTAAATGGCCGGGCCCCGGGGCAGCTGCCCCTTTTGCCCCCCCCGCCCCATCAGCAACCCTGTCGTATGGTCAGCTGTGTGCTGGCGGCCCCTTTCTTATCAGTACGCCATACCGGACAGTACAGGTTTACTTTCACCTCTGGCTCCATTCCATTTAGTGTCATTTAGCAGCAGATAGAGGATTATTGAACATTTGGCAGAGAGTATTTTATTTTACATAAGATGGACTAAACGTCCCATTCAGTCTCAACACAGCCTCTAGCCTGCTACCTGGAAAGCTTTTTACAGTTATTTGTACACCTAGCGCAGTAGGATATGGAAGGTTACATGTGATAAGTGACCATTGCCATGCACATCAAAATACTGAGTGCTAGGTTAGGATCTGCCTTTTTACAGATGCATGGGAAGGGAGGGTATACAAGAAGCCTTCCCTGCACTTGCACAAGGGCAGGTCACAACAGCAATCTCTGTGAGCAGGAACTGTTCAGTTTTTGCTCCTTCAGGGAGCAAATCTCCCAAAAAGGGATGGGAAGGAGTCAAGGCCATTGTCCCAGTAGGGTTGCCAGGTGTCAGGTTTTTGTGCAGAATGTCCAGTCGAAAAGGGAACCTGGCGCTGACTAAACCTAAAAGTCTAGTCTCCACCACTGGCCTCCACCACTGGGGTGCAGGAAGAACAGTTGCTGATGCCTGACAGAGAGCAGTGGCTGGCTTCTGGACCAGGCTTCAAGAGGTAGGTGCCGCTGCCTGGGGGGGCAGAGGGGTCCTGTCCACCCCGCTTCTGCTTTGTTGTGCCCTGATTGCCCTGGCTATGGGGCCCAATCCCTCTCTGCCCTGGTCCCTTGCTCCAGGGACCAGCCCCTGCCGTGCCCCAATCCACTAGGCTCCGCAGCAGCTTCTCCCAGCCTGGCTCGGCAGGCAGCCAGTGAGTCCCAGGAGACGTGGGAGTGAGCGATGTGGGGTAGGGAGCAAGTGATGGAGGGAGGAAGGAGGATTGAGTGGGGGGAGGGGCTTGGGGAAAGAGGAGAGGCAGGGGCAGGGTGTTCAGTTTTCAGCAATTAGAAAGTTGGCAACAGCTAAGTTCCAGCAACCATATGCAACCGGCCATAGAGTGGGACCAGTGCACTGGAGAAAGAATGTGTCATCCTAGTGCAATCAGTTCTGTGCCATGCCCCAACACAGTTGTGTGCAAACTGCACAGCTGAACCATTAAAATTCATGTTTGTGTAAATAAAACACACTCCAAAATTTAGTCTCTTATTGAGATCATGCAGCTCTGACTCAGTAAAAGCAAATGGGGTGGTGGTGGGGTGGAGAAGTCAATGTTACTGCTCTCAGCTATTCCACATTCACTAGCTTCTTATGCAGTACCCAAATATTAGGTCACATCACTTGGCAATATTGCCCTTCCAGCAGTAACACTTTTATACTCATCCATGTCACTCTGCTCTTTTATTTTCCCAATTTAAAATGACCCTCTACTCCAGACTTCTTGATTATTCAGCAGAACAATAGAGACATGCCCTCCTGCCCTTTACCAAGAACTCTGCTGTATAGGCTCTATTCAAGGTCTTGTTTTAATGTGGTTTTAACCATCACTGCTCTTGTGAGATGATTACAGAGACTTTGGAAACAAAGGCAGACAAAAGACACAGCCCACAAGGAAAGCTAATCTGAATAATTGTTTAAAGGATGAGTCATGCCTCAATGCATGCATATGTCAGGCATACGAGACAGGCATCCTCTCACCAGATTAATCAGAATCAGTTTTGTTTAAGTCTATTCTTATATTTATGCTTACAATAAGGGAACACAGTTATACATAGCAGCTGTTTAGACGAATAATTATTACCTATCTATTTATGCATTTGAGCTCCTCACACAGATCAGTGAACTTAACCTCACAACATGCCTGTGAGATAGAGGAGTACTGTTGCACCCATTTTACAAATAAGGAACTAGGAACAGAGAGATTAAGGCTGCATGTATCCTATGTGAATTGGACCATTGGCAACTGAACGGTCTGCACTGGAAAAGCACCTATAATGCACTGCATCCACAGTCGCCATCTCCTTTAAGATACAGTTATGATCCACATCCACACAATGGGCCAGATCCCCTGCTGGTCTAAATTTGCATAGCTTCACTGATGTCAGTGGAGCTACACCGATTTACAGAAGCTGAGGATCCAGGCTGACGACTCTAGTCTGCCAGTGCATTTGCACTGCACTCTGGGTACTTTTTCCACAGTTACCAGACACAGGGAAATTTGCAGTTTGATTTGCCTGGCTAGAATACTGGCTTTACCAAAGTTCTGCTTTCATTACTCCAAAAGACCGGGGGGAAATTAGGGCCAAGATAAATTCTCTCTGTAAGATTGATTTCTAGGAATTTTCTGAATAGCAGCAGAGAAGATGGACATAAAAATGATTCCATCCACCTTTCCTGTAGCAGCTGTATAGCAGTTTGCTATCAAGAAATATTTGTGTCTGTGTTTCATATGTTAAATGGAAAGGCAGATTGAAATGTGATTGCAGCAAGATATTAGAAGATAGCTAAATAGGGTCCTGGGTCTGGCATAAGGGCCTGTGCACCATGGAGAGCAATTGTGTGTGTGGACAGGTGGTGTGCTTCCACGTGAAAGAGCCAGTATGCCAAAATTCGCTAGTTTAGACAAGACCTAAATGACTTACTTAAAGTCAACCAGGAAATCTCCTGATTCCCAGGCCAGAGCCTTAGCCACAAAAGAATGAAGAGATGATACTGTTTAATTTACTACCAATTGGCCAATGTTTGTAAATAGCACTGAACATGAAAAGTGCTATGTAAGTGCTAAGTAGCATTTACGCTTTTCTTCATTATTGATGCAAATATTTCTTCCTCAGATGTTGCTTTTCTCTCAAATAGCAGTTGCTTAAACTTCCAAACTATCAAATTCAGAAAAACAGAGGTAATGTTTAATACGTTAAACCAAAGACTAAGCAAAAAAGTCACAGTAAAAAAAAGTTTGTGATAATCTGTTGGTTTTTCTCCTCCCATGTTATAAATTATTCATTTCAAATATATAATATTTAGGAAAACATGTGACTTTTTTCTCAGTAACCTCAAGCTTTAGTAAAACTCTGTGCTACATTATCTGCAAACAATGTATTCCTGTTTAACTGGTATTTCACTTGGTATTCATTCTGTAGGTTGCAGCAGCATAGCTCATCTTCCTGCAGGCAAAACTCTGCCTTGTTTTGACAGTCTTTCCTTCTGGTTTTTGCTTTTGCATGAAAGATTTACACAAGAAGAGACTCAGCACAGCTGTGGGGGCCAGAATTGGGATTCACTTGACATGCCCAAAATTGATGAGGCATTTGTGCTTTTTTGATATCAAGCGGGGCAGTATTTTTTCTGTGTAGAACTAGGAGCTGGAGAGCCAGTGTCATGGTCCATCAAAACTCTAAACATCTTTGGTTTTGTCAAAACAGGAGCACTGCCCTCAACAGACGTCTAGTAAGGGAGCTAATCCTGACCACTGAATGAAGTTTGGATGAACTACAATTCTGGGGTGCAATGACTGGAGAGAGAAAAAAGGCACTCAGGGAAAATAATGCTGCAAAAGTTATTCCAAAACACGCTTGGTAAACTACATCCTCTTGTTCCATTAAATCCAAGCAGATTTGCAATCTGAGCAGCAACCAGTAGTTTCATGAAGGGTTCATGTTCCATCCGTAAGGAAAAGCCCGTTTGCCTACATTCTATAAAATCACTCCCATGCACAGCTCCTAAAGACTCAACATAGAACAGGTTGCTCAGAAGCAAAGCAGGAATCAGCTCAAATATAAACGATTTCTCTTTTCTCACACGTAGCGCAGCGGCAGTCGATGGTGGCAGCAGGAGAAAGTAGATAGGACAGTACAAGTGAGTAGGGAGTGGGAACACAGAACCCGGTTCTGAGCTGCAAGCTTGCCCTGTTGTGGTAGTCCAAAGGCACTGGAGAGCAGCCTGATCCACAGCTGGGGAATCCCCAGGCATGAGGCAGTACGCAGCATTGAACAGCATTGGCAGAGATGGCTGGAGTAATTTGAAACAAGTACTCCTTAAATTTCCTTTTCCCTGTTTAATATTACAAAACAGGTATTGCAAAATTCAGATAAAGGCACATATAAATTAAAAGGCAACTGTGCAGCTTTGCTATGCCTAGGTAGAGAGATCAGGAAAAAGAGGCTGCAGATTGCTTACACAAAAATGTATAAGTGCTTTCCCTTCCTTTTGGGAGCTCCTCAGGGATTCAGTGTTCCTTTTCTATGTTCCATCCTTCCTTTCGTTTTGGAGGAGGGCAAGAATCTTTTCATTGGCAAGGTTCTGCCTAAGGGTCAGATGGGCACCTCAAGGAACTGTCTTTCAAGAGAGTTTGATCTCCACCGGGGGGGAGGGGGGGAAGCACGTCTATCCTAACCCTTTTTTTTTCTTGCAAAAGCTGAAGTTATTATGAATGTTGATTTTGACACACATAGATGTCCAAATCCTCAGCTGGAATAAATTGGTCAATTAAAATTTACACCAGCTGAGAATTTGGCCCAGAGCCTCTGTTCAACAAGTTTTTCATTTAAATACATTCTTATGGGAAATATTTAGTACTAAATTTTAAATAAAATCCTCCAGTTTTTGATTATTGCTAGTTCTGTACTGTAACCTCCCGTTATTTCTCTTTTTTCCCTACTACTTTTTCTATACTATAAATGTATCTTATTCTGGTCCTGATTTTCTGCTGCCTGGCACCTGATGCAGTGATTTACACATCTGCAAAAAGAGTTCACAATGCATGTAAAATGTTCATTTCTGCTTGAGTAGCATTTTACCCCTACTTTGCACAAGTGCAAATGACTATACAGGCATAAGGCAGTGGAGACTCTGCCCCTTTATTTGTAAATCAACATCTAAATGTCTGGTTCCATATAAAGCCCTGATCTTGCAAACACTTGTGCTCATGCTTAATTATACACATGTGGGTCGTCCCATAAGGTGGAACATGTCCATATTTTTTTTCAGGATTGGGGTTTACATTATTACTACTACTTAGATGTATAATCTGGATTTCTTCAGGTGGCAGAATGACACATTTAAATAAATCAAATAGGATACAGGTCAGGGCACCTGTTACATTTTTCTTACTCTGAATTTTGAGCTTGACTGATTCCAAGCTTTTATTTTATTTTTAGAAAGTAAAAGCTCAAAGCAGAAAGTAAACAAAAGAACATTTAAAATCTAGTCACTATTGATTGTGAAAGCAGCAGCAAATAGGAAGTAGGCCCTATTTCTCCTTCTCCTCCTTCCTCTGCCACCCCAGAGCCTGTTGCTGAAATATAAATATAGAAATGACCTCCACTGAAGTCTGTGGACTTTTGGCATCAACTTCAGTGACAGCAAGATCAGACCTATGTCTCTAACAAATTAAGTTGGCATTTAGACAAGATTTCACTCAATGTTCATTCTGTGAGGGATGAGATCCTAATAGTTTAGTTATACAAATCTATTCCTGCCACTAACACAACTGCCATCTATTCTTTACTCACACATAGAATTACTGGGCTCCATCTTATAAGTATTTAGCTTCTCCTTTAAAAATCAGTGGCGTCTGATGGTATATTAAAAGGTGAGAATGCTAAAAATTGTTTCTGACTAAAATGCCTTGCACTCAAATCCAGTGTTCTCCTGCATTTGGAAATATTTCCCAGGTAATGGTTTTTTGCTTCCAAGACATGTGGTGTAGATAGAAAAGTTGCTATTTTATTTTGGGCTATAATAAGAAAGATCACTAAAATAAATCCATTGGACACTATAGAATGAAGAAGACCTGAATAAAAATAGTGATTAATGTTGGAGTTAGGAGGCTAAAAAACCCAAACTTAATACATACACACTGGGAGAAGTACATGGGGCGGGGCGGGGGGGAGGAGAAGTGAAAAGGCTTACATTAATATCAAACATAGCTCTTTCAGGGGATCTTATATTTTCATTCTAGGAGAGCAGGACAGTAGACTTTTTTAAGGAGAGCTTCTTGAGTTGTTAAATTACTAATTCTCAAAAACTGGAATATATCTGTAATGCTGAATATTTTAGGACAGTGTGTAGATCTGACAGTTCTAGTTAACTTTGATAGGATTTCTTACCAATTAATACAAAAGAATTTTAGAGGATATGGGGTGAAATCCTGATCCCATGTAAGTCATTGACAAAACACCCACTAATGGAGCCAGGATTCCTCCCTTATGTATCATATTTTTCTTGTGGTTCGATTCTGTCCTCTTCTCTATAACTAGAAGTCTTTCTTATTTTTCATTTCATATATTACATTTTGGGTTTGGAAATGAAAAATGTTAAAAATGATTTACTTCAATTGTTTTTTTACCTCATGTTTTATATTCTAATATTCTCTTGTCATATCTTGTAAAGCTTTTCCAAATTCCTAACAGAATAGCACAGTGTAGAGCAGCGGTTCTCAATCTTTCCAGACTACTGTATCTCTTTCAGCAGTGTGATTTATCTTGTGTACCCCAGGTTTCACCTCACTTAAAAATTACTTGATTACAAAATCAGACATAAAAATACAAAAGAGTCACCGCACACTGTTACTGAAAAATTGCTTATTTTCTCATTTTATCTGCATTAAATTTTAGTTTGTACTGACTTCGCTAGTGCTTTTTATGTAGCATGTTGTAAAACCAGGCAAATATCTCAATGAGTAGATGTACCCCCTGGAAAACCTCTGTGTACCCCCAGGGGTACGTATACCCTAACTGAGAACCACTGCCATAGAACATATGATAATAAGGCTAAACAAGATCTCCTTAATGGACCAGCATTTTGGTTAAATCCATTCTTATCACATTTTTAATTTAAATAGGGGATTGTTTTTTATAATTTCTATCTGATCACCGGAATACATATCACAGTTTCCATGGCACATTATAGAAATGAATAATTCCAAGAAAAAATCCAGCTTCAGTTGTAGTCCTCTTTTATCCTATAACTCTTTCTGAAGGTCTTTCTCTATGTTGTGCTTCCTCACTATGGTTCTGAGCCTGTTCCCTTTGCAGTCAATGAAAAAAAGTCTAATTAATTGGGCCCTACAGTCATTGATCAAGTTACCCAGAGACTATGCTATGACAATTGATCAGAATAAAGGATGAAATTGTTTTGAATACAAATTATTTAGTCCAGAAGTTTGGAACAAATTAATCAATATATGAAATAAGTGGAAAGCACTGTATATATCCAAGGGACTCTCTTAGCATCATCGTTATCTCCCAAAGATTCTACAGAGCTGGATCTAAAACTGATCTATAAATCGTAAGTTTGCTTTAAAAAACAAAAAAAGAGAACGAGAGAATGGTCAGGTTTTCAGAAGTGAGTTGCACTTTTCCATACTTAAAAAGGCCCCAAGCCTTTATGAACAAGCTTAAGTCAGTTCCTGTTCAGCAAAGTGTTTTGCACACACGTAACTTTAAATATGTGCATAAGTCCATCCCTATTCAAAGTTAAATCAATCTTTAAAGTGAAATGCATGAGTATGTGCTTTGCTGAACCAGGACTAAATTATTCATTATTAACTGAGCTCTTTTGTTTAACTAAGTTGGGCATCTTCTAACGCATGGTAAAAAGTGTTATATGATAACTAGTGAGTTTACATCCCTACAAATGTAACACAAGAAAATTAATAATACAACTAACATGATCTTTGTTTCTCCAGAACTTTGGACAGATTCATGCTCTGGTTGCACAAGGGGACAAAATACTGCCTTAAACCGCCAGCTTGAGATACACCTTGTATAGGGGAATCCCAAGGTGGTATAAAGCTGTTGTAGCTGGTTCTATGCTACTTGCTCATGGTGCTGTCAGTGCAGATCTAAGGAGGTAGGGCTGTAATGTGCTGTGCCTCAGAGAAACTGGGCTGGCAGAATGGCCCCCGGCAGAGGTTATTTCTGGCATAAGTTAGAGAAGCCTTGCGCTTCTCTGAATTATCTGTTGGGGGACAAACAGGATTCCAGTCCCCGCCCGCCCCCCCAAGAAAGATGGTGGAAAGCCACCTGCGTCCCCCTGGCTTATAAGGTGCACCTGAGGATTTGGCTTTATAAATTTAGTAATTCTGGAATAAAATTATTTGATGCCCACTATCCTAACTCATACATAAAAATCCTCTTTGATGCCCACAAATGCAAAAACAATTTTGGGTTGCCAGTATTTCAAAACAAAACAAAAAACCCACCAAGTTTTGACTAATATACTGGGTATTTAAAATAACTCATTCTTGCTCTGTGTTTGTGTGGTATAGGGGCTGTAGCCAACTGCAGATGAGAGGACAGATGGAGTTTTATGGTACATAAAAAAAGAACAGGTTCTGATAATAAAAGTCGTATGTCATACTTGTATGTTCAGCTACACAATTAAGATACTTCCTTTATCAAACAGCAAAAAAAAAAAAAGTTGGAAGAGAATTAGCATCACAGCATTTTGACTTAGCACTGCTGTAACAAAGTTAGCAGCATCAATGCTGCTGTAGTCAATGAGTTGTGTACTTCCCTTAAGACTCTACCCAGAAAAATAGCCTTTCTGGTTTGCTGCCATAAGGAAGGTTTGTGAACTTCCAAGGAAATATACAGCAACAGAAACTGCTTCTTGCTCTGGAAGGGGAATACTTTCCCCACACCCCAATGGAGTGCCACTCTAGTCATTCTGTTTTTGTCCCTGATGGACCCTTCCCCAGGAAACGGGCTTACGAGAATGAAATTGGTAACTCCCTAACTTAAACTTCCCCAAAGAAATGCTCAGAAAAGAAAGCAAACACTTTCAGTGACAGGGGGCCGGGGTTGTCCCACCACTCCATCCCTTTCTGCTGACTGAAGGTGGGAGGCCTTTTGCATCACACACCTCCAGTCCACTCCCCAAAACTGGTTGGCATTTTTAGAAATTAAAGACAATTAAACTGATTTATAAATTGAGCACAGGAACTGTCCATTTCCATGCTCGGGGCTGTGACATGCATTTCCTCAGCCTTACATCCACATAGAACTTAGGACTGTCTGAAAAGTTTGCCTAGAACTCTGGGTAGGTGGATTCAGGGTTCTTTTGTCATTTAGGCTGAGGCAGGCTGTGCAGGTACCACTTTGTTCCCCAAGCTAACCACACTCCTATGGAATCCTCTCCCCTTTCCTTTCAGGTAGGACCCACAGTTGTTTCACTCAGTGGTTTGGAAACATTTGTAGCTCACTGTGTACTTAGTAGAGCTGGCTGGAAAATTTTAAAATTTTGCTAAAATGCTTCCCTGTCTTTTAAACCAGCTTGTGTAATTATGCTCAGAGGAAGTTTGCCACCTTCCCAGACTCTGATCGTACATTTTAATGTACCAGCTGTTACATGAAGGCCCCAGTATTACATCCACTAAAATCAATGAGAATTTTGCGATTGACTTCAATGAGAGCAGGATCCAATCCTGAAATTGAAACCATGGAACAAAAACCCTATCTGCAAAGTGTCCAGGTCCAGAGAGTGAAGCACCAGAAGCAGATACTTTTAATATGTGCTATATCCTTACTAGGGTCCTACCAAATTCATGGTCCATTTTGGTCAATTTAACGGCCAAAGGATGAAAAAAATTGTAAATTTCATGATTTCAGCTATTTAAATCTGAAATTTCACGGTGTTGTAATTGTAGGACCCCTGACCCCAAAAGGAATTGTGGGGTGGTTGCAAGGTTACTGTAAGGAGTGTTGCCCTTCCCTCTGCGCTGCTCCTGGCAGCAGCGCTGCCTTCAGAACTAGGTAGCTGGAGAGTGCTGGCTGCTGGCTGGGAGCCCAGCTCTGAAGGCAGAGCTGCTACCAGCAGCAGCGCAGAAGGACGGATGACATGGTAGGGCATTGCCACCCTGACTTCTGCGCTGCTGCCTGCAGAGCTGGGCCCTCAGTCAGCAGCTGCCACTCTCCTGCCGCCCAGCTCTGAAGGCAGTGCAAAAGTAAGGGTGGTAATACCATGACCCCCCTAAAATAACCTTGTGACCACCACCCCCCCGCAACTCCCTTTTGGGTCCAGACCCCCAATTTGAGAAACATTGGTCTCCCCCGTGAAATCTGTATAGAATAGGGTAAAAGCTCACAAAAGACTAGATTTCACAGTCTGTGACGCATTAAAATTCGCAGCAGCAAGAGAAAAAGCAATTCATTCTTATTCACATTTTGCTGCAATTAGCTTTAAACTTTTACCCAACGTTAACTGTGAGCCCTTTCCTCTAAAATGGTTTCAAGAATAGATCTGGAGGCCAAAAAGCAACGGTCTGGAATCCTTACTCTCAGCATGTCTATACAATCTCAATTAATCTTGCATGTATAGATCCCTATGGATGCTGTTCAGATTCCAATATTAATATTTTTGATAAAGATTAAATAGATTTCTTTATCACATTGTAATAATCTTTTAGCCTCACATTAGAGCATAGTAAGGCAGCTGCTGCTTACTGAGCATCTTTCATGCAATACACTACTAGGAGCCTGATACTGTGAAATGCTGTTTGCTGAGAGTGCTCAACTCCCACTGAAGTGCAGAGAAGGCTGATGGCTCTCAGCACATCATTGGACACATTCAGCACCATGCAGAACTGAGCCCTGTCCTCTTAAAAATTAGTCTGCCACAACATAGTATTAGAGTATAGAATTTTCTTATTGTTTCCGGTAGTCCTTTAGGTCAAGATCATACCTGATCATAGCAATTGCACTGCGGCATGAGGAGGAATTAAGAACCCCCTTACCTCCCTCCTAGAGTTTGACCAATCAAGAGTAAGCAGTGCCCCAGAGTAAGTGGGTGAGTAATGGCCCCCAAAGTGCATCTGCCAGCAGAACTGAGCTAGCACAGAGAGGTTAGAAATGTATTGCTCATACAGGCCAGTTAGACCATTGCGGAATGGAGGAAGCATGAAGGGATTGTGGCTTCCTGAGCCATAATTCCTTCCCCGAGATGCTCCGTGCATGGCACAGCTACATGCTACCCCTTGTTATGGGTCATGTCGCAGCCTAGCCCTAAAAATAAGCAAAGTACCTGTATTTCAAAATAGAGAGAGAATTTTATCTATACACATTTCCAGCTGATGATATATGCTCCTACAAGGAAAGAAGCAGCTACAACCACACACTCTAGGAAGCTTGTTATTGAATCTTTAGCTAACAAACAGATTTGTTTCAAATGGTCTCAACAGGCAATTAAAAGGCTACAGTTAAAAGACTATAAGAAGGGCTAACCTGAGGACATGTAGTTTTGAGAATGAAAAATTCCTAAATGTTTCTTTATGTTTTTTCCTTAGACGTTGCTGAAAGTAAATGCTTTTGTCACATCTCATAGCTCATCATTTTAGAAATATGTTTATTATAACCTTGCTCAAATAAATATCTTAATCATGACAGAGTTTCAGCATGTGATGCAATGAATACTGTTTCATTAGAAATCAGTAAAAAAACAAAAAATCTTAAAATCTGATCACAAGCTGCTATAATACATCTTATTCTTAGCACATAAGACACAACATGGTCCAATGGATAGGGCTTTAGATTGGGAAATAGGCCAGCCATGTTCCATACACGTTAAACAGCAGCAGTATTCTTCTTTAATTATATCAGTCTTATGTTCTTGGTTAAGATAGGGTGACCAGATGTCCTGATTTTATAGGGACAGTTCCGATATCCAGGGCTTTTTCTTATATAGGCACCCATTACCTCCCACCCCCTGTCCTGATTTTTCAGACTTTCTATCTGGTCACCCTAGGTTAAGATGATTTAGGTCTTTGCTGTGATGAGCACTGGGCTTTTCTCTTCCTCTTCTAACTCAACTCATCTATACTAACACTAAATAAAAAAACATAGAAACACTTCCTTTCAGAGCGGTTTTGTTTCAATCACAGGTGGCCCACTGGTTCAGCTTTTTAAATGATACCAGATATTTCATCTGGCTCTTAGCATGTATACTTTGTAAGTTCTATATATATAAAATATATTTATAATAAATATATATATAATTAATAAATAAATATAAAAGATTTTATTGTTTGTTATTATAGGTAACTGCAGACTACGTGGCTCTGGGAAGAAGGATAAGGGAGTTTGAGGTGCAAGTGGTGTTCTCGTCCATCCTTCCCGTGGAAGGAAAAGGCCTGGGTAGAGACCGTCGAATCGTGAAAGTCAACGAATGGCTACGCAGGTGGTGTCGGAGAGAAGGCTTTGGATTCTTTGACCATGGGATGGTGTTCCAAGAAGGAGGAGTGCTAGGCAGAGACGGGCTCCATCTAATGAAGAGAGGGAAGAGCATCTTCGTAAGCAGGCTGGCTAACCTAGTGAGGAGGGCTTTAAACTAGGTTCACCGGGGGAAGGAGACCAAAGCCCTGAGGTAAGTGGGGAAGTGGGATACCGGGAGGAGGCATGAGCAGGAGCGCGCGAGATGGGAGGGCTCCTGCCTCATACTGAGAAAGAGGGACGATCAGTGAGTTTTCTCAAGTGCCTATACACAAATGCAAGAAGCCTGGGAAACAAGCAGGGAGAAAGGGAAGTCCTGGCACAGTCAAGGAATTATGATGTGATTGGAATAACAGAGACTTGGCGGGATAACTCACATGACTGGAGTACTGTCATGGATGGATATAAACTATTCAGGAAGGACAGGCAGGGCAGAAAAGGTGGGGGAGTTGTACTGTATGTAAGGAAGCAGTATGACTGCTCAGAGCTCAAGTATGAAACTGCAGAAAAACCTGAGTGTCTCTGGATTAAGTTTAGAAGCGTGAGCAACAAGGGTGATGTCGTGATGGGAGTCTGCTATAGACCACCAGACCAGGGGGATCAGGTGGACGAGGCTTTCTTCCGGCAACTCACGGAAGTTACTAGATCGCAGGCCTTGGTTCTCATGGGAGACTTCAATCACTCTGATATCTGCTGGGAGAGCAATACAGCGGTGCACAGACAATCCAGGAAGTTTTTGGAAAGTGTAGGGGACAATTTCCTGGTGCAAGTGTTGGAGGAACCAACTAGGAGCAGAGCTCTTCTTGATCTGCTGCTCACAAACTGGGAAGAATTAGTAGGGGAAGCAAAAGTGGATGGGACCCTGGGAGGCAGTGACCATGAGATGGTCGAGTTCAGGATCCTGACACGGGGAAGAAAGGAGAGCAGAAGAATACATACCCTGGACTTCAGAAAAGCAGACTTTGATTCCCTCAGGGAACTGATGGGCAGGATCCCCTGGGAGAATAACATGAGGGGAAAAGGAGTCCAGGAGAGCTGGCTGTATTTTAAAGAACCCTTATTGAGGTTACAGGGACAAACCATCCCGATGTGTAGAAAGAAAAGTAAATATGGCAGGCGACCAGCTTGGCTTCCCAGTGAAATCCTTGCTGATCTTAAACACAAAAAAGAAGCTTACAAGAAGTGGAAGATTGGACAAATGACCAGGGAAGAGTATAAAAATATTGCTCGGGCATGCAGGAGTGAAATCAGGAAGGGCAAATCACACCTGGAGTTGCAGCTAGCAAGAGATGTTAAGAGTAACAAGAAGGGTTTTTTCAGGTATGTTAGCAACAAGAAGAAAGTCAAGGAAAGTGTGGGCCCCTTACTGAATGAGGGAGGCAACCTAGTGACAGAGGATGTGGAAAAAGCTAATGTATTCAATGCTTTTTTTGCATCTGTCTTCACGAACAAGGTCAGCTCCCAGACTACTGCACTGGGCAGCACAGCATGGGGAAGAGGTGACCAGCCCTCTGTGGAGAAAGAAGTGGTTCGGGACTATTTAGAAAAGCTGGACGAGCACAAGTCCATGGGGCCAGATGCGCTGCATCCGAGAGTGCTAAAGGAGTTGGCAGATGTGATTGCAGAGCCATTGGCCATTATCTTTCAAAACTCATGGCGATCGGGGGACGTCCCGGATGACTGGAAAAAGGCTAATGTAGTGCCCATCTTTAAAAAAGGGAAGGAGGAGGATCCTGGGAACTACAGGCCAGTCAGCCTCACCTCAGTCCCTGGAAAAATCATGGAGCAGGTCCTCAGGGAATCAATTCTGAAGCACTTAGAGGAGAGGAAAGTGATCAGGAACAGTCAGCATGGATTCACCAAGGGCAAGTCATGCCTGACTAATCTAACTGCCTTCTATGACGAGATAACTGGCTCTGTGGATGAGGGGAAAGCAGTGGACGTGTTGATCCTTGACTTTAGCAAAGCTTTTGACACGGTTTCACACAGTATTCTTGCCAGCAAGTTAAAGAAGTATGGGCTGGATGAATGGACTATAAGGTGGATAGAAAGTTGGCTAGATTGTGAGGCTCAATGGGTAGTGATCAATGGCTCCATGTCTAGTTGGCAGCGGTATCAAGTGGAGTGCCCCAAGAGTCGGTCCTGGGGCCGGTTTTGTTCAATATCTTCATAAATGATCTGGAGGATGGTGTGGATTGCACCCTCAGCAAGTTTGCAGATGACACTAAACTGGGAGGAGGGGTCGATATGCTGGAGGGTAGGGATAGGATACAGAGGGCCCTAGACAAATTAGAGGATTGGGCCAAAAGAAATCTGATGAGGTCCAACAAGGACAAGTGCAGAGTCCTGCACTTAGGATGGAAGAATCCCATGCACTGCTACAGACTAGGGACTGAATGACTAAGCAGCAGTTCTGCAGAAAAGGACCTAGGGGTTACAGTGGACAAGAAGCTGGATATGAGTCCACAGTGTGCCCTTGTCGCCAAGAAGGCCAATGGCATTTTGGGCTGTATAAGTAGGGGCATTGCCAGCAGATCGAGGGATGTGATCATTCCCCTCTATTCGACATTGGTGAGGCCTCATCTGGAGTACTGTGTCCAGTTTTGGGCCCCACACTACAAGAAGGATGTGGAAAAATTGGAAAACGTCCAGCGGAGGGCAACAAAAATGATTAGGGGACTGGAACACATGACTTATGAGGAGAGGATGAGGGAACTGGGATTGTTTAGTCTGTGGAAGAGAAGAATGTGGGGGGATTTGATAGCTGCTTTCAACTACCTGAAAGGGGGTTCCAAAGAGGATGGATCTAGACTGTTCTCAGTGGTAGCAGATGACAGAACATGGAGTAATGGTCTCAAGTTGCAGTGGGGGAGGTTTAGGTTGGATATTAGGAAAAACTTTTTCACTAGGAGGGTGGTGAAACACTGGAATGCGTTACATAGGGAGGTGGTGGAATCTCTTTCCTTAGAAATTTTTAAGGTCAGGCTTGACAAAGCCCTGGCTGGGATGATTTAGTTGGGGATTGGTCCTGCTTTGAGCAGGGGGTTGGACTAGATGACCTCCTGAGGTCCCTTCCAACCCTGATATTCTATGATTCTATTCTATGATTTATGCAGTGCCCTGAGCACCTAAACCTGGCGATGGGAAAGAAAGGGAATAAAAAATGGGTACATGTATATTTTGTAAGTTCAAGTATTACTACTCTAATAGGGAGGAGATGAGAACTATATGTTATTGTTTGTTCTTATATAGGAACTTTAATATTGGATCAGACTGGCAGTAAATCTTTAGTAAAAACGAGATGCTTCAGAGGAGGGTGCAATCAACCCCCTAACAAACAATTATGGAATAATCTGCTCATATAGGAAATTTCTTCTTAACTCCAGGCCATCAGTGGTTGTCATACCCTAAACTAGGAGTTCTCAAACTGGGGGTCAGAACCCCTCAGGAGGTCACAAGGTTATTACATGGGGGGCTCATGAGCTGCCAGCTTCCACCCCAAACCCTGCTTTGCCTCCAGCATTTATAATGGTGTTAAATAAATAAAAAAGTGTTTTTAATTTATAAGGGGGTGGGGGAATGTCGCCCTCAGAGGCTTGCTCTGAGCAAGGGGTCACTAGTACACAAGTTTGAGAACCACTGTCCTAAACCATAAAAAGAAAAGGAGTACTTGTGACACTTTAGAGACTAAACCATGAGGGTTTGTGTTCCATATACAGTTTTATCCTATCATACATAACTGTGAATGGTCTCATTATCCATATAAGTACTGACTCATCCTAGGCACTTGGCTTCAATAGTATCTCATGGCAGTGAGTTCCAAACACATATTACAGATTGTATAAGTAGCATACCACTCCCCCACCTCCACAGGAGCTCTACCCATTCATTAGTGCACAAGGGCTGCACTGTCTTCTGGACAGCATTCCTATGGCTATAAACTCCAGCCATAGCTCCACTGAACCTTTGTGGGACCTTGCAGAGGATTATTTCAGAACTAGTAAAGTAGTGGCCAGAAACATTAGCAAGAGACAGTAAAATAATGTCCAGATTACAATTCAGTCTAAGGCCCTTTGTTTAGGGCTGGCTTTCTTACCACACAATGAGTCTAAGAGAGACAAGCAACTCACATAACTTGGTCCTAGCTAAGAGACCTTTACAGCTTCCAGCAGGTTAGGAAGGGAAAAGACACATCCTCCCACCTGGGAAGATTTCCCAGTATATCACCACAGCCTCTTTCACCATTAAAAAACTTTCCTCCCCCCCCAAAAAAAACAAACAAACCCAAAGCTAACTACCTTCGGTATCTAACCTCAGCCCAGATACTGAGCTCCAGCCAGCCTTATATAGTTCCAAAAAGGCAGTCAGTCACCTGATTCCCTGATCACATGACCTATGGAGTCAGTCCTTCCTGGGGAACTACATTTCCCAGAATGACTGCTCTCAAGTGGCCCCAAGGGCAATAATAGGTGCCCTAGGCCATGTGCTTTGTGGTTACAGAGCTCTAGCTGAGACCCCTTTTCCTCAGGAAACTCTGGCCTGGATCTACAAAAGGAGTTAGGTGTTGAAACACTGACCTTTCCAACACCTTACTTTTAGGTGTCTTGAAAATCAATACACTAAGCTTGAGTTAGGTGCCTAGGCTCCCTATACAATGAAGGGGAGGGACAGGAGAATGAGAATGTGATCCGCAAAAGCCAGCATTCTAGGCATGGATCTGCCCAAGCTAAGCAAAGGAAGATGCTCTTGAAAGAGGTGCCTGTCCCTGCTTGTGATCCACAGCTGGGAACACGTCTCCTGGAGTCAGGCAGTTTAGGGGGTGAAGAGGGTTATTGTAAGAAACAGCTTGCCTGCTGGTACAAGCCTTCCTTGTTATTGTTTAGCACAGAAGTTGGAGCACTCAGCTACAATGTGAGAGACCATGGTTCAATTCCCCCTTCTGCATAAGAAGAAGGGAGTAGGTCAGGGATCTCTCACCACTCAGGTGTATGCCTAACCATTAGACTACAGAGTCATTCTCTCTCTTCCTGTGGCCCAATAAGTATTTAATTAAAGTGGAATGGCTTCACCAACAGAGAGTGAGAGAAATCTACCTCAGACTGTCTGATGGCCCAGGGAACTCACCTGTCTGTGCTCATCTCATCTGGTCAGGTGTGTGGGAGGGGATAGAATGGAAAAGGGGTCTCCTACATCCTGGGTGAGTGCTTTAACTGCTGGAGAGAGTAGTGTGCATGCTCAGAGGCACAAACACAGGTGCCTAGGGGACTTTTACAGCAAAAAATTAGATGTTGGATGAGTTTAGGTGCCTGCAGGGTTAGGGAGCAGCTAAGTAGGAGCACATTGGATCACAGTCATGCCTAAATCTGGGCTTTAGGAACCTGAATGTGTGGCTCTGGCTGACCATCTCAAACTCCCATGCTGTTTCTCTTCAAGTTCTTTTTCCTTCTCCCGCTGGGGAGAAATAGGTCATTGGGTTCTGGTTCATTCTGGCCTCTGGAAATTTTCCCCAGCCTCTGTTGGCTACCTTCTGAAGGAGAAGGAGTGAGCTCTTGTTGCCATGGCAGTTGGAGTCAAAATCAATTCTCTAGTGAGAACACAACACTACAGTAACGGAACTGAAAACAACTGTTGAACATTCTCCCTTCTCCAACTCAGTGGGCAGGTGGACCAAAAGGGGAGTGAACTGCAGCCGGGAAAAGCAGTAAAAGAACATTGCCTGTGGTCCGTTTTGACTAATAAGTATTGATGGAGTTGGTTCTTGAGATCCTTGACCCAGCTAACTGCTGCTCTAGAAACTAGCTGCCTGTCATGGATCACACAATGTCTTCTCGAGCCACCCAGAGCTCAAAGCCAGTCTTGGGCATTTCAAACTGTGCTAGATGTGGAACAATATAAATAAAGATGTGATGGCTAACATTGGAATAAAAATGCACCAGTCCTGCAGTTGTGCTGAAAGAACCATCAGCAAGCTAGTGAAAAGATGAAGGGTAAATGTACCTTTCTATGTGCACACGCCCACACACAAAGGGGTTGCCTCTATGACCTCTGCTTGAGTACAATAAAGTGATGTTGATTTACTTTTCAGCATTGCATTCATTCTGTTTAGTCTTGAGGAGCAAAAACTAGCAATACAGGGGCAAGTCATACTTGAGAAATCAAGGCCATCATCATTTGTAGCTCTATCAGAAATTCTGCCAAGTGCTTTTTTTTTATCTTGATTCAACTCTGGATCCTAATTCTCTCTGTAATTAGTAAGTACAGAGCAGATTGAAAAAAGTGTAGAGCAGGTAAATTAATGTGAAAGAGCCCTGCATCATTCACATCAAGAAATTCAGAACTTACCACTTGTTTTATTTTTTTTTAAAAGGACAAGCTGATAGAATTTAAAATAAATTGCTTCTTGACACTCATGGCCTGAAAGATCTAAGGAAATAATCTGAACCTACATAGCAAACAGCCTTGAAACCTTGATAGTTTTTTTGCAAGAACAAGTCTCAAACATTTAATCCATATTGTACATTATGATTTCAGCTGAGAAATGTCACCTTTAATATTTTGGATTAAAATGGAAGGTGGGCAACTGCAAATCACTCACTTGTATCCATGGTGTGATTTAATCTTTCTGAAAGGAGAATCACAAATATAGAGGGGTTTGTTTTTTGTGATTCAAGAATGTATTTTGCAAGCTGCACAGAAGTGAGCAGACGTAATGTTAACAAAGATGCAAATGCTGCATGAAATAAAAAACACAGAGATGATCATAGATTCTGGCAGGCGATTTCAGGAGCTCTCTTTGAAGTCTGACAACAGGAATTGATGCCCAGCTTGATGGCAGGCTTTAATCCCTGACAAATTAAATGGCACAGATAGAAGATACTGCAATCATTACTTGTGGTGGGATTAGTTATTTTCAAATGGACGGGAATCCCTACCTCTCATAATGTTATTTAATACAGCTGTGTCCAGTCACACACTAGATGGTCCATATAGATATAGACATTTAGGGGTTCCTAAATGTCTGTGGTCTTGGGTCCCATTCTTCCTTCCTGACCTTTTGAAGGGGTAATCACTAGCAGCCAGCATGGATTTACCAAGAAGAAATCATGCCAAACCAGCTTGATTTCCTTCTTTGACAGGATAACTGGTTTGTGGATAGGGGGATGGGAATTCAGTGGACATAGTGTACCTGGACTTCAGCAAGTCTTTTGACACAGTCCCACATGACATTCTGATAAGTAAGCTGGAGAAATGCAGGCTTGGTGGAACTACAATTAGGTGGATACATAATTGGTTAAACAACGGCGAACAAAGAGTAACTATTAATAGAATGATGTCAGATTGGAGGGAGGTCTCAAGTGGGATTTCATAGCGATCGGTTCTGGGTCCGGTGTTGTTCAACATCTTTATTACTGACCTGGAGGTAGGAATAGAGAGCATACTGATCAGATTTGCAGATGACACAAAGCTGAGTGGGGGGTACTAACTCTTTGGAGAATAGAGCTAAAATTCAGGGGGATCCTGATAAATTGAAGAACTGGGAGAGAAAACAAAATGAAATTCAACAAAGACAAATGTAAGGTGCTGCACTTAGGGAAGAAAAACCAAATGTACAAATACTTAAGGAGGGATAACTAGCTTGGCAGTGGCACTGCTGACAAGGATCTGGGAATTGTGGTTGATCACCACCTCAACATGAGTCAGCAATGCAATGCTGTTGCAACCTAAAATTGCATTTGCTTTGTTTTGCATTAACAGAAGCATAGCATACAAGTAATGGGAGGTGATATTACTGCTCTGCTCAGTGCTGGTTAGACCTCTGCTGGAGTACTGTGTGTAATGTATAGAAAGGATGTGAAGAAACTGGAAAGGATCCAGAGGTGAGTGACAAAGATGGTCAAAGGGATGGAATGCAAGCCATACAAGCAAAGGCGGAAGGAACTGGATTTAGTCTGGAAAAGATGAGATTGAGGGGGGACATGATAACTGTCTTCAAATACTTGAAAGGCTGCCATAAAAGGGATGGAGAAAAGTTATTCTCTCTTGCCACAGAGGGCAGGACGAGAGGCAATGGGTTCAAACTATAGCATAGCAGATTTAGATTCAATCGCAGGAAAAACTTCCTAACTGTAAGAAGAGTAGGACAATGGAAGAAACTGCCCAGGGAGGTTATGGAAGCTCCTTCACTGGAGGTTTTCAAAAGGAGGCTGGTTGGCCATCTCCTTTGGATGGTTTAGAAACAACAAATCCTGCATCTTGGAAGGGGGTTAGACTAGATGACTCTTTGTGGTCCCTTCTAACCCTATATTCTATTATTCTTATTGTTACTTCTGATATACAAATACAAGTGTCAGGTATGTTAGTAATGCTGGGCCATGTACTAACCAATATACTTATCATAAGGACATATCCCGGGGTACATGGGAGTATCAAAAGCATTTTTAAATGCTAAGTGTCAAATATGCAGGGGGACTTCAAATCTTCTTTGTGCCAGAGAAGAGAGCTACATGGTGGGTCTCTGCAGCTGACTGTGGATGGGAAGACGGTTAGCTGGCCAGTGGCAGATCCACTGGACCAAGACCCCACATGAGGTGAGCAGTGGGTTATGTTTCCTGCTTCCCCCTTATATTTTAAGTGATGGTTGTGGCCCTGACCAGTTTGTGCTGAGGATACTTCCCTCATCCCCATAATGTTTTCAGGCAGAGAAAATCCCTTTCATGTCACTGCTCTGTGCCTCAGTTTTCCAGCTGTAAAATGAGGTTAATGTTGCTGACCTCATTTGTAAATCTTTCTGAGATCTAATGAAAAGTGTTGGATAAGAGCTAGGTATTATTATTATTACTTGAGCTTTGCTCCATTCCCAGGATTTGTCCTACAGTAACTTGCTAAAATCTTATCCAAATGGCAGGCTAAAGATGGCAAATACATATTCAATGCATAGTTGTATTTCTCCTGGCTTCTGAGTGGTTGAACTAGAACCATGTGACCAATTATAAATCCAAGTTATCATCTGTCTTAGATATCCCATGTTTTTAAAAACAGGAGTGCCCCAGAACAGCATAGAAATCTCATTTTGGAAATCTCTCTAAATAAGATTTACAACACTCACATTTAAAAGTCATGCTGTCTAATAAAAACTTGTGACTGTTTTCTTGTGCTGGGTAAAATATTGCCTGAGGATAAACAAAAATAATATAGAGTTTGTAAAATATTGCCATTGGTCTGTGACTTTCTGGCATTTCATCTCATCTCAGGTCTCTTATATATCTCACAGGTAATATTTACTACTTAATACAGTCAATATTTATAATTTATGATATACCAGTTAACATTTATATTGATGTTGTCAGATATTTGGCTGCATGTGTGTGTTCTCGCTGTGTGTCGTCCCCGCTCTGTGCAGACAGCTGGCACGGCAGGCCTCAAGCAAACCACCCAATGACCACAAGTTCCATTAAGGTACGAAGGCACCCAGCCAGGTTTATTGCTGATGAAGCAGGGTATTGGTGCCTTATAGCTGATACAAGTACACTCAATGCATGTATGCCCGTGACAATGGATGCAGCTCAATTAGTGGTGGGACTGGTTATGTGGTGTACAAGTTACGTATTGCTCCTTTGACATAGTTAGTTACTGCCCCCTGACGTGGGTTGTTACCACCCGTTATCTTGTACATGTTGGTTTGATCAAACATCTTTATTCATCACATTGTCATCCTGACCTCATCTTTAGGAGCGGTCAGTGTGTTCTCGTTACCTTTGCGGAATGTGTTGGTATGAGGTGTTCTGGTACCACCCTTCTGGAATGTGTTTGCGTAAGTGTTCTGTGCCTAGCACCTCTTAGGAATGTGTGTTTTTGGAATATTAGCCCTGTTCTTGCCAGATTCTGTGAGCAGGGCCTGCCTTTAGCTCACAGCCTGACTTTGCTTTATTTCAGCAAAGCTTTGCCCGCTACTTTAGCCTAGGCCTCAGGCCTCATACCAGGCCTCTGATACAAGGGCTTATGCTTCAGGCCCTCTTCCTACTACAGTTGTTATGCTGGAAAACTTATTGGATTGCTCGTTGATTGATCAATGATGTTTATTTACTAAATGTTCTGAATTGCTTCTGTGATGTGGATTTGTCAAGTAATGAGTGGATTTGCTCCCCGAAAACTCGTTTTTCTTTGGATACATGAGAAAATATGTTTACATTGGGCCAAATCTTCTATACCTTGGGGATAAACCACACCCTCATCTGATGGGGTATACAAACCCTACACTGGGGCCACACTGTGTAAATGAGCCCACAAGGCTCAGTAAGCCTGCCCACCACACCTGTGAGAGATGTCAGACTTGGAGGGAGGAGTTTAAAACAAGAAAGCGCACACACAGTTAGTGGTAGGCCAGAGAGGAGAATAGGCCTCCAGTCTCCAGGTCCTGGAGAGAGGGCTGGCTGAAAGCAAGTGCTCCTTGTATGACTGTTGCCTGATGGGGGGGCAGGACTACTCAATGCTGACCTACCTTTGATGGGATTTTTGCCTCCTATTAACCTGTGAGATTGGTTGTAGCCACAACTTAACAGAAGCTTCTCTGAAGGAAGAGGGCCTTAAACACAAAGAAATTGTGCCACAGGTGGGCTGTTTGCTGATCATCTGAAAGAAGTGGGATGTCTGGGCTCAGCTGGAGAGCTGAGCTGCTTACATCTGGACTGGTGGTAGAACATTTGGAGGTTGCTGAGCAGCTGCCTGGGGGAGCATAGGGTCCTGGCCCAGGTGGTGTCCTGGGGAATGAACCTTGCTGGTGAATACGAGCATGATCTTCTCACCCTCGAAGAAGGGGGAGGCTTGCGTGCCCAGAACAGTCAAACACCCTAGTCCTAAGGAAATGGGGTGGTAAGACAGTGACAACGTGTATTTGGAATGTCTTCTGAAGTGGATGACCAAGAACCACCCTCACCTCAGCAGCAGCAGCTCCTGGCAGCTTAGCAACAACAGTCAGCCCAGGACATAGGGGCACAACAGCAGAGAAAGCAGTAGTGGCTGGTTCAACAGGTGATGGACCTTATGCAACCTTAGATGCTTTCCAGGGTTTCCCCTCCAGGAGCTGTAGGCCCAGCAACTGTGGCCATGCAAGTGAGGCTTGTGAAAATGAGCCCCAAGGATGCCCTGGAGGCTTTCCTCATGATCTTTGAGAAAGTGGCGACAGAAGTCCAGTGGCAATGGGAACAGTGATCCATCTTTTTAGCGCCGTACCTGGCTGGGCCAGCACAAGCTGCATACTGAGGGCAGGGCACAGAGGCAGCACAAAACTATGGCCAAGCTGTCACACAATGTTAAACTGTGGTGTCTACCCTCTAGGTGGTGCTATGTGTAACATACCTTATTTGAGCACAGAACTGCCATTCCGGGCATTGCCTTAAAGCAGTGGTTTTCAAACTTTTTTCTGGGGACCCAGTTGAAGAAAATTGTTGATGATTGTGACCCAGCGAAGCTGGGAATGAGGGATTTGGGATGTGGGAGGGGCTCAGGGCTGGAGCAGAGGGTTGGGGTGAGGGCTGTGGGGTGGGGCCGGAATGAGGGGTTCAGGGTGTGGGCTGGGGCTCTGGGCTGGGGCAGGGGGTTGGCGTGCGGGAGAGGGTCAGGGCTCTGGGCTGGGGGTGCAGGATCTGGGGTGGGGCCGGGGATGAGGGGCTTGGGGTGCAGGAAGGGGTTCTGGGTTTGGGAGGGGCTCAGGGCTGGGGCAGGGATTGGGCATGGGGTTGGAGCATGAACTTGCCTTTGGTGGCTCCTGGTTATCAGCACAGCCGGGGTGCAGAGGCAGGCTTCCCGCCTGTCCTGGCACCGCGTACTGCACTGCGCCTGAAGCAGTCAGCAGCAGGTCCGGCTCCTAGGTGGAGGCTCACAAGCAGCTCTGCGCGGGTCTCGCCTACCGGCACCACCCCCCCAACTCCCATTGGCCGGGAACTGGCCAATGGCAGTGTGGAGCTGGTGCTCGGGGTGGGGGAAGCGCACGTAGCCCCGTGGTCCCCCCCACCTAGAAGCTGCATCCACTGCTGGCCGCTTCCGGGGTGTAGCACGGTGTCGGAGCAGGTAGGCACTAGCCTGCTTTAGCTGGGCAGCACCTTCAACGGGACTTTTAACGTCCCAGTCGGTGGTTCTGACTAGAGCAACCTAGTGTGTGACATGCCGCGACCCAGTACTAGGTCACAACCCAAACTTTGAAAAATGCTGCCTTAAAGGGTCTTATAGTGATCACTCTGGGAAGGAAGTTCTGTAGACAGTCCATGTGTGGTACAGAAGCCTGACCTGCTAGCAGCCGTCCTGCAACTGACCGTAAACAAGGAGTACATGACACGGGTAAAAGCAGCTATGTTGGTCTACCTTGATATCATGGTTAACCCTACTTGATCACCTGACATCAGGTAGGGCCTCTGCCTCTGAACTGCACCTTAACCACAAATTTTAGACAAATTTAGATTCAAAATTCCTCCCAAAGTTTGTGGGTGTTTCACTCTGGGGTTTGGTTCTGGCCCTTCTCTAATGGAGGTCAAAGAACCGCTCTCTAGGAATAAGAGCTAGAAGCAGCGTTTTTAACTGTTTTAAGAACAGGAGGACTTGTGGCACCTTAGAGACTAACAAATTTATTTGAGCATAAGCTTTTGCGAGCTACAGCTCACTTCATCCCCAGCCCCACCCCAGATCCTGCACCCCCAGCCGGAGCCTTCACCCCCGCACACCAACCCTCTGCCCCAGCCCTGAGCCCACACTCCAAACTCCTCGGCCCCATCCCTGCCACATGAATTTTGTTATGTGCACAAATATGGAGGTGATGTGTCATCCATCACCTCCATTTCGGTGCACATAACAAAATTCATTCTGCAAATGGGTGGGAAAAATTAGAGGGAACACTGCCCTGGAGTGGAGAGGAGTCTGAGGCAGAGAAATGCATGTAGGGTGGGTGGCTAGACATAGGATTTGCACTCCAAGAGCGTGTTCCAATGCAGGAGCAGTGCCTGGATTCTGTTCAGACCCAGAAGGATTAAAACATCCATGGATGCAGTGGCTGGATTCCCCCATGGCAATCTGGTGGACCACTGGCAGGGTGAGCCCAACCAGATCTGTGAGAGCCTGTCTTCTGTTTCAGCAGAGTTGATAGGCCTGATAAACTAGTGTGTGTGAGAGAGAGAACAGAGTGTTGCAGTCTCACTATGTTCTTAGGTATTATTTTCCCTGCAATTGCCATTCCTAGCTGCTCCCTGCAGTGCCTGGACCTAGGGCAGGGAACTGGTCTCCCCTTTGATGTCAGTAACCCCGCCACTGCACCCCTCTGGGCCCAGGCAGCATGGATGAGGAAGTTGACTGAATCAAATGCAGAGGTTGGTAGGGGGGAATAGATCAGGGAAAGTAGCATGTGGGGAGACTGGGACTGGAGGAGGGGAACTGGGCGCAGGGGCTAGGAAAGGGACTGGCTGAGTTAGCAGATTCAAGCTGGGAGCCAGGGAGGGGAAAGGGCTGGATGGCAGGGACGACAACTGGGAGTCAGTGCGGGGGAGACTGAGATTGGATGAAGAGTTGTGGGGAGAGAATGGAAATGACTGTGCAAGGAGACGGTTTCGGAACCAGTGGGGGAGTGGGAAGCAGGTATGTGGGGGATGGAGATGGACTTGATGAGGAACCAAGATGATGTGGAGGGAGAACTCTGATTGTTTAGGCAAAGAGACTGAGACAATGAGCCAGGGGTGTATTTGTGTCACACACACAAGGAGATTGAGACTAGGATAAGAAGCCTGAGGAGTAAAGACTGTGTCTGATTATGTGTGGAGAACGGGACTAGGATGAGAAGACCGGATGGGTGGAGGGACAGGTTTGAGGGGATGGGACAGAAGGCGTCAAGTTTAGGGGAAATGGACAGACGATTACGTTATTGGCAGTCATCCCTCACTGCTGTTTCTGGGGCTACTACCTTTGTATGTGCAGTTTACATGTGCAGTGGGCCTACAATATATTCAATCCTGGATAATTATTTATTAGATGCTCATGTGCCATGTTCCGTGCAAACGAAGCAGATGCAATCCTTGCCCCAAGGAGTTTACAATCTACTTCAGACAGATAAGACTACATATGCAGAGCACAGATTGAAGATCAATTTATTTTTAATATATTTTTATATATACATGATACAACTTCAAGATTTTTTGTGTACAGGATATTTATACCTCTGTGTAATAGAAATACAGTAATTCAGGACCTCTTCACATGACTTACTAGCCCATGCAGAAATAGATCCCCATTTCATTTTTGATTCTGGGACAGTTAATTAAAAATTCAGGGCCAGATCCTCAATAGTGTAAATTCATGTAGCTGTATTGAAATCTGTGAAGCTACACCAATTTACACCAGCTGAGAATTGGGTCCTCACAGCTTCCTTCCCAGATGCTGATAAGTTCATGGAGGATTGGTCCCTCAATGGCTATTAGCCAGGTGGGCAGGGGTGCAAAATCATGCTATGAAGTGTCCCTAGCCTCTGTTTGCCAGAAGCTGGGAATGGGCGACAGGGGATGGATCACTTGATGATCACCTGTTCTGTTCATTCCCTCTGAAGCACCTGGTATTGGCCACCGATCATTGAGCCACTGGCAGGAGGCACCTGGGGGAGGGGCGGCGGAGAGGAGCAAGCAGCTGGTGGGGGAGCAAGCAGCTGGTGGGAGGGCGCGGGAGGAGGTGGAGAGAGGGTGGGGCGGAGCGGGGGGGGGGGGTGCAGCACCCACCAGGCAAAAGAAAAGTCAGCGCCTGTGATGTCTCCTCTGTCTACAGTTCTGTTGAGTAGTGGGGGAGGGAGAGCTCAGTGGTTTGCGCATTGGCCTGCTAAACCCAGTGTTGTGAGTTCAATCCCTGAGAGGGCCTTTTAGGGATCGGGGCAAAAATTGGGGATTGGTCCTGCTTTGAGCAGGAGGTTGGACTAGATGACCTCCTGAGGTCCCTTCCAACCCTGAGATTCTATGATTCTAAAACAATAAGGGAGATAGGCAAGATTGTGTTATCTCTCAGCCTCAGCTTGGTGCACTGTGCTGTGGTGTCACTTTTCAAACAAAGCTTAAAGACTTGCTATATCTGGGCAATTTTCATTTCTTACTTTACTCCCTCTCTCCCCTCACCCTGTACCCAAGATGAAAACATCAATCTCTGTTTTGGACTCCCAAAATATGACACAATGTCAATGTAATTTGTTTTTAATCTGGGTGACTAACAGTTATCTGACACTTCAAGTGCTATGTCTTGACATTGTTCCATCAAACCCAAGTTAACTTACTAGTAAGATTCAGCGTCAGAGTTAGAAACTTAATAAGTCTCTTAACACTGTGGAATCGTAACTTTAACTCTGGGTGATAACATTTCCCCTGACCTGTCATTTGCTACCATTTTCATATATGTACAACTAGAGCCCCTTCTTTTGAAAATCATTCTTGTTATTTCTAATGCTGATCAAACTCCAGTGAGTCAGGTCAGGTAAACTATTATTAGGAACGTGTTTCTTAATAACAAGTAGTTTAGCATCAAGCAATGAGACATGTCTGGCTCTGCATTTCTGGAGGTTTACTATTTGCCTTGGGTGAGTGCCAAGGCAGGAGGCTGAAGGCAGATGCCCTTCCATAACCAGCCCAGAAGTGCAGTAGCCCTCCAGACATGAACTGCCATGAGCATCTCATTGCTGTTATGAAATGAAACATTTGAACCAAAATGAGGACAGACTTGGGCCTGCGCTGGTGCTTGTTGACATGGATACAGGAATGCTGGAACAATTTGTATATGGGGTGGTGAGAGCCATCAAACCAAACTGCAAACCTTGTATATAATAAAAAGAACAGGAGTACTTGTGGCACCTTAGAGACTAACAAATTTACTTGAGCTTAAGCCTTCATGAGCTACAGCTCACTTCTTCGGATGCATTCAGTGGAAAATACAGTGGGGAGATTTATATACATAGAGAACATGAAACAATGGGTGTTACCATACACACTGTAACAAGAGTGATCACTTAAGGTGAGCTATTACCAGCAGGAGAGTGGGGGAGGGGTAGGACCTTTTGTAGTGATAATCAAGGTGGGCCATTTCCAGCAGTTGACGAGAACATCTGAGGAACAGTGGGGGGTGGGGAGGGGAGAAATAAACATGGGGAAATAGTTTTACTTTGTGTAATGACCCATCCACTCCCAGTCTCTATTCGAGGCTAAGTTAATTGTATCCAGTTTGCAAATTAATTCCAATTCAGCAGTCTGTATTTTGAAGTTTTTTTGTTGAAGAATTGAAACTTTTATGTCTGTAATCGAGTGACCAAAGAGACTGAAGTGTTCCCTGACTGGTTTTTGAATGTTATAATTCTTGACTTTCCCCCTTCCCCCCCCCCGCCCCCCGCTCTCCTGCTGGTAATAGCTCATCTTTGCGAATACAGACTAACACAGCTGCTACTCTGAAACTTGTATACAGTGGAATCCACCCCCTGCACCTCTAGTTTCAGAATCTGTGCATGGATATCCTGCTACTGACAGTCAGTCAAACTCTTCCAATGGAGCTTGCATTCTGTAGCAATTCCCCAAGACCAGGGAGAGCATTTAAATGACTTGCTCTAAAGCCAAGTGCACAGTCAAGATTCAAGGAACCTGGAACAAAATGTAAAAGCAGGGAACACTGTAGTTTTTTATCCGCTCTCCATCCTCTTTGTCCCCCGGCTGTTTACCCTCTGTTTTTCCATAGTGCTGCCATACTTATTTAGTTTGTTCAGTTTTACACAGAGTTTTATGTTATTTACAACAGCTCACAAACCAATATACATATTTTATTTATTAATTTACATTCCATTTTATCTTACAAGATGCTTCCAGGTCAAGAGGTGACTGAGGTAAGGCCAGGCAGGGGTGTGAAGTAATTAAGGCCTGACAGACTGGAGGGGCACTACTAATTCAGTTAGTGATGCCAAACCTGCAGCAAAGTGGGGGCTCCATGACCCTGGGGGGCGTCACCCCAACAGGGAAAGGTTGAAAATATGTTAATGAATTGCTTACTGCACAGGCTCCAGTGCTGCATGGTGGCAAGTACAAGCTGCTTCTTGCTGATAATAACTCAGGCCCCTGGGGAATCAGAATGTTTCCTCTTTATTGTAGACCTAGCTGGGTGCCTGTCACAGACTTTCCACTCCCTCTGTGTAACAAGGAACCTCCTATTTAATTAACTCCTCCCCCAAACACCCCAATTCCAGACACATCACTTCCTGCCCCTCATCTCCTGTGGGCCGGAGCCTCCTTATGCGGCTGCTGTTTGGGGAAAATGCATTTAGAACTTTCAGTTGTGGGCCTTGCAGCTGGCATGGGGTGGAGTTCTGGGTGTCCCTTTGGGTGTCTCTGGGTGGCGAAGAATAGTACACAATAGTACACCATCATAAGCGGGCTGGAGAGGGGGTCTTCCTCTCTTCCCTGGCAGGCTGAATTACATGGAAGAGGGGAGAGCTGGGAATTCCACAGCAGTAGAGCAGCCAACACATAGGCTGGTGCCACGCCTTGTGTCTTTCTCTGCTCCTAGTCCCCTCCCCAGTGATGTGCAAAGTTTGGGGGGAGAAAAGTGCCTGGTACTGCAGGAAAACAGGCTGGCTTTTTCTGCTGTTGCTCGCAGCAAACTTCCAAAAGCACCTATTAAAAAAATTAAAAAAAAAAACCGCTAAAAAGAGCTGGGTGGAATTTTTAAAACAACTGTTTTTCATTAACCCCCTCCCTTCCTGCAGCTTTTAAAAATAAAACGGATATTCTCACCATTTTTCCCCATTGTTTTTGATACACTGGAAAATTAAACATTAAATCCTTTTTTCAGGTTGTGATTTTTCTTCTCCCATGTTTCAGTGGCCGAAGAAAAGTAAAGGAGTGAGGTGAGAGAAATAAAAAAATAAATAAATAATAAAAAACCCCATACCCCCCCATTTTGAAACAAATATTTTCAATTTAAAAACAACAACCCTCAAATGTTTGAATAAACCAAAATTTGTTTCATTTCAAAACCGGAAACGTGACTTTGAAAGTTCTGAAATGTTGGGCAATTCCCCCTGCCTCCCCCTTTAACATTTTCTGTCTAGCTCTACTGCTGAGACAGCGTAGTGTTTACACCAGGCCCCCAAGTAAGCCTAGGTGTGACGTTATTGACTTGAACTGGGACCGTATAGAACATTGTTGCAACCAAGGTCCTGTAGTGGGACCAAATCTTGTATAAAGGGGGTCAAATAAGGTGTCTAAGATGAGGTTATGGTTTGCTGGTTAGGATTATGCTATCTGTTTGCATGTATCATTTTTGTATTTGAAGATATAAGTATTGGCTCTGTACTGTCTGTATTTCAAATTTATGTTATACTTCTGGGTGACACCCCAGACAAGTTGGTGTCAGCTCTGCCTAGTCTGCTTGATGGCCCATTAAGGACCATCAGCTATACCACTGACCCATTGAGAGAAGGCAGACATGCCTTGTGACTCAGCAAGGTATGCAGGGACCTGCCTATGGACAGAACTCTGAGGTTCTTCCAGGCCATGTGATGGAATGCTTGTCTTTGGGACAAAGAAAGAGAGACCACATGGCAAGAGAGTATCAAAATCTGCTGCAGCTCCTCCATCTGGTCTTCCGTCCTGCTTCTTACCTCTGGAGGGACTTTGCTACACTGAAGCTTTGAACCAAGGACTGAAAGACCCATCCCAGCTGTGGATGTACTCCAGAGACTTGATTTGAACCTGCAGTTTATTCGGTCACTGCTGCAAGCCTGAACCAAGAACTTTGCCATTACTGTATGTAATTGACTCCATTTAACCAATTCTTGCTCTCATCTATATCTGATTTGTATATTGGCCTGGGTCTGGGGCTTGGTCCTTCGGGATTGAGAGAACCTTTTTTCTTTTACTGGGGTATTGGTTTTCATAACCATTTGTCCCCATAACGAGTGGCACTGGTGGTGATACTGGGAACTGGAGTGTCTAAGGGAATTGCTTGTGTGACTTGTGGTTAGCCAGTGGGGTAAAACCAAAGTCTTCTCTGTTTGGTTTGCCTTGGTGTGCATAGAAACCCCAGCCTTGGGCTGTAACTGCCCTGCTTAAGCAATTTGTCCTGAACTGGCACTCTCAGTTGGGTCCCGCCAGAACCAGCATCATTATAGTATCCACTTGGTTAAATGGAATCAATTACATACAGTAATACATACTCCCCACTGTATTTTCCATTGAATGCATCCGATGAAGTGAGCTGTAGCTCACGAAAGCTTATGCTCAAATAAATTTAAGCATATATGTCTATGTCTAAGGTGCCACAAGTACTCCTGTTCTCTTTGTCTTCATAAAGTTGCTCCATACGGTCTTCCAAAGGTGTTCTTAACATTTTGTAGCATTAATATTTAAACTGTGCTGTATTATATTTTTGCTTAAGGAATGAGAAATTAGTGTGTCATGATTATAATACAGTAATTGGAAGGGGAGGGGGGACAAAAAGGGCTGGACTGTGCCCATAATCCATGCACACAAGTCCCACTTATGTCAATGGAAGTTGTGTGCATGCATTTGAGGGCAGAATTTGACCCTATATGGGTCTGTTCTCTCCCTTGCATTATGCCCCTGTTGCTTTCATTGACACTAAAAAGGAGGCTTGCGCATCGACAGGGGAACAAATTCCTAAATTATTCATTGTGCTGATAACCTGGCAGCATTTTCTTGTTTTCTTATTGTAATCTTTCAAACTGCAATTATTCCTACACCGGGGGATTTCAGATTTTTTCAGACGGTCGCCTGTAAACCTGCATTAGCAGAATGGGAATGTGTTGCTTATAAGAAATGTCTCTGGTAAATAAGTATGTGTATCAAGACATCACTGTATCATTATTCCTATTAGAGATCTGAGTTTAACTTCCCTTTCTTAACATATGTCCTGATTCTGGACAGCACTCAATTTACACCTATACCTAGGGGTGAACTTAAGTGCAGGCTTAAGGGCTGTCCTAAATAGGGATGCTTGCCCGAATCAGAGTATTGCAGCTTGTAGAAAAACGAATCGGATGAATATTTTCAATTCAAGTTTTTAATGATTTTTTTTAAAAGTCCCCAAAGTAGAGTTGGTCAAAAGACAGAGGAGGGAGGAAAAAATTCATTGTAATTTCAAAAGTAGAACAGTTTTGATCAGCTCTACCCAGAAGAAACAAAGCATTATTCTATAACTTAAAAAGTTATGAATCATGACATAACATGCAGCGGAAATAGATTTGACTCTAAAGCAGGCAGTGACAGGTACTATGAGGACAGCAAACCAGGTAAATATTAGTTTGCATTTCCAAAATGGGGTCCTGATCCAAAGCCCATTTAAGTCAGTGGCAGTCTTTCCATTGATTTCAATGGGTTTGGATCAGGTCCTGGGTGCTCACAAGTAGTGGCTTCCAAAATGTGGTCCGTAAATGTGGTCTGCAGGAAACCAGGCTGGGAATGTGCTTCTAGCTCCACCTACTTGTTCCCAGCTCTTAAATGGCATTAGAAGAATGTAAAAAGCACATTGAGTACTTTCCTAATATTATTTTTCCGTTTAAGCATCTACTGTACTTGTCAGAGAGATGTGATGTGATTGGGGGGCTGAGGTAGCCCACATCCTTGTGAATGGGAGGGGAGATGTGCCATGAGACATCTCTCTACTGAAATGCGTTCCACATAATGAAAAAGTTTGAGAACCCAAGCCCATGAGCCAAGGGCCTAAATATTAAAAAGTGACTAGTGATTTGGGTGCTTCTATTTTTGAGTGCCCAACTGGAGACACTCTAAAGAAGCCAGATTTTTTTAGAGGATAGGTGCTTGGCACTTTCTAAAAATCAGACATCTACAAGCTTTCTCAAGTTGAGCATCCAAATATGGAGATAACACCAAATCACTAATCACTTTTGAAAATTTAGTCCTTAAAGCACATAAAAGTATAACAACAAAGCATAGGAAATAGCAAAATCCAACTTTCGGTCAAAATGAAGTCAAATGATCTGCAACAACACTGCCAAAAAGGACAGTTGCAGATTTAAGTATCTGTTGGCATCACAAGAAAGAAGAATCAGTGCTAAAAGTAGTAAAAGAAAACCATCACACAGGATTCTGTACACTGTACTCTAGCATTTGAAGACGGTAAGAGGCTTTTGGAGCTACAGCAGTGTTTTTCCTGCATTATTGCCAAACATTTTTATATGAAACAGTTTGGCAGAGTTGGGGGGTGCTGGCTGCAAATCTTGTGGTCTGTACTGAGGGCCTGCTCCTGCCCCCACTGAAGTAAATGGGACTTTTTCCTGAGTAAGAGCTGAGGAACCACATGATTTGACACTAAAAATTAAGCTTCACAATATTGCTGTGTCTAATATTATCCCTCAGGGAGCTTAAGTGATTTGCCTAAAGTCACACACAGCGAGTCGGGGGCTGAGCCAGGCATAGAACAGAGGACTCCTTGCTTCGAGGCATGTGCTCTCACCACTAGACACACAGCCCCAGATGTAAAATGTAATCCACAAAAGCAAGATAATGCAAAATTAAAGCTTCTTCTCGGTTCTTAACATATCTAAGTATAGCATTGCAGCACAGATCTAGGGCTGAATCTCATTGCCTTACTTATGCAAGTACTTCCACTGATTTTCAATAGAATTACTCACCTTAATAAAGCGAGGAGGATTTGATTCATGATGTGTAATATCAAGCATGCAGTTCAGACCCCTGCAATACCAATGGAGAAAAGGAAGAAACGGAGTAGTGACCCTACTTTTAATCTCTAGATTTCTTTGCTTTTTGAGGTTTCAGTTTGAGGTTTCAATCAAATTTATTACATAAGTCACAGCTTAATGTGTGTTAGTAATGGAGGCTTGATTAGTTAAACTGCAAAGGAAAATAAAACTGCTGGAGCTCTGGGTATCACCTGGCAGCAAATAAAGCAGGGGTTAAATACAAAACAGAACATATGTGAAAGAAGATTAATAAATACAACAAGAATCAGTATTGGACTTCTAATGGTTTTAATCTGTTCGTTGACCCAGAGAGAAAGAGAGAGCAACTCTAAGCCAGTTAAATTGGCTGAGTGTTGATGACAGAAAATTTGCAGCTCATGGGGGTAGCTGAAGGAGAGTAGATGGTGCGAATAAATAGGGAACAGGGCAAATAGCAAAAGAAGATCAAAAGCAATTAAATTTCACAATTACAGGTATGACAAACGTGAAAGGAAACTCAGTGCTTATAGGGCAACTACAAAAATACAAATGGTGAGATTAAGTGAGTAGGGTGGGGGAAGAGGAGGAAACTAAATCACAGCCTTCTCTCTAAAAATATCTCCTATACACACAGAGAGAATAAATAAATAAAAAAGAATCGCACTGAGCTGCTTCCCAGGGATTTGAATTCTGACAAATAAATGCCCTCAAAAGGCTTACTGGGAAAAGCTTCTAAAACCTCACTGTCAATCTCCATTCTGTTTAGGTACAGGGTGGGGGGCAATGTTGAAAACCACCAGGATTTAATAGAGCAGCACCCAGCTAATTCCCCCATAACAGTAAGTTTTATGACTTTTTAAAGTAATTTTAGATTTAGTTGTCAAAACTCAGTCAGGGCTGAAACTGGCATACACAGGGAGGGAGAGTAAAGATTTGTGACCTTTTTAGAAAATATTGGTTTAATGATTTTATTTTGTGGAAGAAAAAAAAAGCATTTATTTTACAGATTGCACACTAAGCTTTAAAGAATTGATAATAAAAATACAAGTAAAGTCAACTGTACCCTGATCCTAAGATATTTCTTAGCGTGTAGGCACTAGTCATGGCTGCATAGTTAATGATGAGCTGAGTTTTACACTTAAATGACCTCACGAAAGCTTATGCTCAAATAAATCTGTTAGTCTCTAAGGTGCCACAAGTACTCCTGTTCTTTTTGTGGATACAGACTAACACGGCTACTACTCTGAAGCATCTCTAGCCTTCTTCCTCCCCTTTGTGCCACTCTTATGGTCATATTCTGCTCACACAGAAGCCTACTTGGCCTTTACTTCAGTGAGACCAGGATCTGCTGTTTAGAATGTATTTATTAAGGGTTCAGTCCTGTTCTGTGAAAGGCAGGTACTCTTTGCTGTGCATTTTCTCACAAAGCTAACTTCTGCACTTGTACCTACAATTTATTACTGCAGCTGATTTTGCAAGTTATGAATCCAACCCTGTAACCAACGAAAGAAGAGACACATTTCTTCAAAAGGTTTCTGGAAAATTCAGCACAGCATCACAACCCTTCTCCTCAGAGAAATGGAAAGGGACACTGCACTGTTTTTATCTGACCACAAGACCAGCTCCTTTTCCCGCTCCTGCAGCATGGCTGTGTGTGGGGAAAGGGCAGATACCACAGACAGAGACTGTACAGACTTTAATCTTGAAAGGGAGAAAAGACCGCTGTAACTAACTTCTCCTTAGACAACCATCTGTACGTTTTCTACAACTGTGTTCTGTTCTCTTCCCCTTTCTCCCCTCACTACCCTTCCCCCATCACTGTTCCACATGGCTCTGGTTTGTAAGGGGACTAGAAGATCTGGGGTTGGGAAAAGCACTGAAACCTGCCAAGGGAGAAAAAAAAAGACTACTGTAACTAACTTTTTCCCTTAGACAACCAACTAAATTTTCTTCAGCTGTGTTCCCTTCCCCAACCAGGACCTTTCCAAAAACACCTCCCGACCCCCCACCCCTCCTCCCAGGCCATGCTCTCCTGGGACCATTGCTGTCTGCCTGCTGGCTGAGAAATTCATAGGCACATGGGCACACTGATTTTTCCTTTATAAAGTATTTGAAAAAATAGCATTTAGAACTTGCTTGAGGACCATTTTGGGGTGGGCAAAGCAGATGTTGGATGGAGCGGGGAAAGGTGAAGGAGTTCGATAAGGGGATGGGGTGTGATAATGCCGTGGCATCTCAGCATTGTGGTTCAAACACAGAGACACAGCAATGCAAGACATATTATCCAGGGAGAAAAAGTCAGTACTTTAAATGCCCTTGATCTTCAGATTAGGAATTTAGCAGCAGAGCAAGAGGGGATATTGGTGGGGATTGTGGGGATCCCAACCTGAGGATCTGGTTCCTGCCATGGCTCAGGGTCCTCCCCAGGTCTCTCATGGGGCGTTCTTCAACTTGCTCCTCCGGGCACAGGTGCAGAATCACAAACTCATCCTCCAGGTCTTCTGGGCATCCTGCATGGTCCCTGCTGCCTCCTTGCCCTGGCCCTCATCAGTGACCTCTTGGACAGTAAGGTCAGAGGTTGAGGAAGGGATCACGAGCCACTTTAGGCTTGGCTGAGTACGTGATAGCACCCAATCAAGCTCCTCATGGAAGGGGCATGCAGGTCCTGGACCGACTGTTGGAGTTGCTGACCTTCCTGTACAGGATCCTCAAATGCTTCCTGGCACTGGGATGGAGTCTGCTGAATGCCCACCTGTTCCAGCCTCTGTGAAATTTCCTGGGACAGGCGAATGTTCCTGCTGCCCTGGCCCAAATCGTGGAGGACGGTGTACTCCGCCCACATATTGATCAGCATCCAGGTATGCTCCGTGGGCCAAGTGGCTGCTCTCAGAGCTGGATCCATTGTCAGCTGTAGAGAGTTGTGCTGTGGTCAGTGCAGCTCGCTACTAGCAGTACACAGCGGGACAGGGACCCAGACTGTGTAAGGATCAGGAAGAAAAGGGTTCAGTGCTTTGTGGGAATGGGGGTGGAGGACTATTGAAACTCAAGACCTGGTACACCCCCTTAGTCTCTGTTCACACTTCAAACTGGCATGGGTAAGGGGCAGTGCCATAGTTAAAGTAGGTCCTAAGCCTCACTGCTCAGGCGTGCTCACTTACTGACCCGCTGCTCATCTTCAGACATGTGCTTCAGGGGTTTAAATGTGGGCAATAGGGGGGCTGTGGCACAAGTCCACACATGGACATGTGTACAGTTATGAGTGTACATGTACCCTCTGTGTGCCCATGGGTCTTAAAAGACTAAGCCTTAAATATGTACTTTCATGACTGCCTATTGGTAACCAATACGTGTTTTAACAAATTGTCCCGGTATGTTCTGTATTCAGATGTTCTATTAAAAGGCCATAATGGCTGCTAGGAGAGAACACTTCAGTCTGTAAGATTAAAAAAAATGTAAAAAACCTGACTTGTAACAATAATTTATTAATCACACAATGCCCAATCGGTGCTAACAGAACATATCAAAGGATGGTCCCAAGCAGCATTCAATTTGGGCCAGATCTTGCAAACACTGCTGAATAGAGAGTTTACTACGATAAGGTGTCCAAGTGCCTTTACTGGGACTACCTTGGAAGTAAAGACCACGCCCTGTAATAAGCGTTTGCAGGGTGAGGCCCTAATTTTCAAACTAACATGACAACATATAAACAAACCGAAGCAGCTTTGTACAGATCCGGGATGGGAGGGAAGCAAATTTAGGAAGAGCTTTTCCCTTTTTCGGTCTGGGGAAGGCTCAGTGTTAAAGGCTCAGAACTGGGAGTTAGGAGATATGGGCTGTTCTGTTACTGGCTCTGTTAACGACTTCCTGTGTAATTTGGATAAATCACATAGAACTTGGCCAGGCTATAGTTCTGATTGTGCTGGCACATTTGCTTTGACATGTCCATGTTTTAACACGATTGAGTATATTTGTTTGGTAGTGTGAATAAGACAACTTGACTCAAGTAATATGGTAAGGAATATTATCATAAAACTATAAACTGTGTAGAAGAAAATGAGCAATCTCAGCTATGAATATTATAGTGGGCTTTATCACATATTTTTTATATTGGCTGTTTTAAATTCTGTAAAGAACCTAGACTGTGGGTAGTGCTAACTTAAGCCAAAAGGAGGAAAAAACACTGTGCAGCTTGAATTTCGTTTGTGCAATAGCATTTGTCAAACCAGATTACTGGTCCACCTAATTGGTATTCTGCAGACATCAGTCAATAATACCTGATGCTTCAGAAGCAGCTAATGAAATAAAACCTACTATCATCAAGGGTAACATTTTCAAACATGCCGGAGTGATTTAGGAGATCAGGTCCTATTTTCGTAAGTGACTTGTCATCACACAAACTTTTACCAGTTTACTTAAACCACTACATGAGGCTGTGGTTTGAGTGACTTATTCTGGTTTTGCTTAAACCAGTTCCTAATAGATGTACTGAAAGAAGCTATCTTTAAACCAAATACGTGTCCACGCAGCGTTCTGCACTGATTTAACTAGGTCGGTTTACATTTACACCTTTAGGGTATGTCTACTCTACAGCGACTGTACTGGCATTGCTACGTTGCCATCGTTATGCTGGCATAACCCCGTGCAGCCTACACCGACAGAATGACAGTAGCTAGGTCAAGAGAAGCAATGGATTTTTCACGCTCCTGACTAATGTAGCTCAGTCAATCTAAATTTTAAGTGCAGACTAGGCCTTAGTTAAACTGGTGCAGCCCTCTGTGTAGGCAAGCCTGTAGGCACCTAGGCTCCTAAGTCCCATTGGTTTTCAAGGGACTTGGTTCCTAAGCTACTTTTGAAAATATTACCTCAATGCTGCCGGGGTGGGAGTCCAGGAACATAGTCCCTAAGATCCCCACAGGTAATTAGGAGCCTAACTCCCATTGATCTGAGGCACAGACCCTTGCTAGCTGGGGCCTCAATCCTGACAAATCTGGACACTATGGAATACAAATATTTAATCATAGCAATAAAATTAAAAGTCCCATCGGACCCCTGCTGCCCAGCAGTTTACATGGTACAGCATGACATTTTAGTAGGCCTATCGTGATCTCATCCTACATAGCTACAGATGGTAGTTGCTGAATACCTGCAACTCCCGCTAATGTGACCAGTTGCTCTCTTTATATCAATATTGATATGCCTACACTCTACTAGCAATCACACTTTTCCAGTTCTTTTGCATGTCCTTATTTTCACCTTATTCCATTTATTTTTACTGAATAAAAATTTACTGCTGCCTTGAGGACCTCTTTGAATCCAAGCACTGCTGTCTGGGCAGGCACAATGCAGAATGTTTAAGCGGCCACAGTTCAGTCTTTATCTTCTGATCAGAACCACTTTTTATACTGAAAAAAATATAGCACCAGTTGGGATGTGCTGCGTACAAACCCCTTCAGCCCCAACTATTTATTTAGGTATAGAAATACTGCTTGGTCTCCAGGCACCAACAGCAGAGACAGCTGGAAATGTGGGAACAATCTGAAGCTATATAGTACAAAAGAAAAAGAAAAAGAAAAAGTCAGAATAGCAGGAATTATATTACGTTTACATAAAATCCAGGAATGGACTAGATGTTCTCACTATATCTTTGAGAATATTTAACCCTGACAACACTGACCAGTTTCTGGGTGGATGATAATCAGAAACCGATGGTTTTAAGGTGTTAGAAGTGAATTTTCTAGTCAAGTCTCAATCTGCTCCTCCTTTTCGCTGCTAGAAATCCTGCCTCCTTTACATGTGATCCTCCTCCAGTTGCCAGTTCCTGACCCATCTGTTGAGTCAGGAATCAGCACCAGGTAAGGGCAGATAGATGACTCGGGGAATCAGAGATTCATCTAATGAGGAAGCAAGGGGGAGAGCAGATGTTCAGGTGATAGAAGGAATTTACAGCATGCAGGTGGGGGTGTGTGTAAAACTGAACCAGGAGGAGTTTGAGTCTTGTGGCAGGGTGGGGAGAGAAGTAAGTCACTTTTTCTCAGTGTTATGTTATACTACAAGATTATCTTTTTTCAAGTCTTAACTTGCCAGGATTTTTTAAAATGTGCTAATAAGTACCAGTGTTCCATCCAAGTTATTTTGGCCTAAGCAAGTGAAGGAAACATTCACAGAAGGCAAAGCATGTGCCTCTGTTGGTTTGAGAGGAGGATAGGAACTTAGGGTTCAATCCTTCATTCCCTGCACACTCCAAACTGCCACTGATTTTGGTAGGGGATTGAATGCATAAGAGGTGTGGGGTCGTGCAGGACTACAACCATACCCACAACTCTTAGAGATCATGTCAGCCTACTTATCATACTCTTTCAGTCTGTCCAGAGGAGGGTTGTGTAATAATCTCTGACAGAAAACTGAAGAGATTTCAAGTGGCTGCCAGAAAGCATTTTGTGACTAAGGTGGCAACTCTGAATAAGAAAGCATCTGGCACATTTGTTCAGACAAAGGAAAATTAGGTCCCTCAGAAAACTATTTGATGTTCTTCTTGAAGAATATAATGCTAAAAATGTGTATATCGAGAATGGCAGAATTCTCGTCTTCACAAATATTTTCTCCTAAAAGGATGTTTTATATCGTTCTGAGTAACTGCACTATTTTTGGAATCTATTAAAAGGTACACTATGCATCATATAAACGATCATCTTTCTCCTGACAGTAATAGGAGTTTAAAAGCAAAGAGTTTGGTTAAAAGGATTCAGGGTCAATACTTTGATCCATTATATTGCTGGGTATTTTTAATAAAGACTTTTCAAAACATGTTACTTGCCTTTATGCTGAGCCATTATTTTAACTCTTTTTTTCCCTTGGTTTGGGCCGTTTCCCACATATGTAACATATGTCCACTGCTTCCCATCTCTTCCTGAGTGGGAGGCAGAGCACTGAGAGTCCACAACGAAAGGAACCTGAACGCTGAGAAATACATGGTTACTGCTATTGGGCTTTCCTCCTCCAGGGGGAGTAGTGGAGTGAGGAAAAACACAATTGCCAGACCCTGTACTACTAGTCCAGTAGGAGCAGAATGCCCTGATGATTCTCCCAGAATAGCAGATAGACCCAAGAGCAGGAGAGGCAGAGTAAGGGTTTGACCCTGCTCGGTGCTGAGCACTCCTGCCAAGCAGCCTCAAACCCCCCTGCCGGTAGTGGGGGCTGAGATGGTTCATCATCTGACAGGATTTGAAATTTCATTTGCTGGAAAAATTTCCAATGAAAAAATTTGAGCAGCTGTAATTACCCCCACTTTAGAGACGGGGAACAGAAATTGAAAGAGTAGATGATTTGATTAATGTCACAGGGGGATCCAGAGTCAGAGCTGGGATTAGAATGCAGGAATCCCCCTTGATTTCTGTCCAGTGCTAGATTGTGTTATCTTTTACACTATGGAACTACTCTTCTTTATATCCAGGGCCTCTATTAAACTAGGTTCACCGGGGGAAGGAGACCAAAGCCCTCAGGTAAGTGGGGAAGTGGGATACTGGGATGAAGCAGGACCACGCAAGAGGGCAGGGCTCCTGCCTCATACTGAGAAAGAGGGACGATAAACGAGTTATCTCAAGTGCCTATACATAAATGCAAGAAGCCTGGGAAACAAGCAGGGAGAAAGGGAAGTCCTGGCACAGTCAACGAATTATGATGTGATTGGAATAACAGAGACTTGGTGGGATAACTCACATGACTGGAGTACTGTCATGGATGGATATAAACTGTTCAGGAAGGACAGGCAGGGCAGAAAAGGTGGGGGAGTTGCACTGTATGTAAGGGAGCAGTATGACTGCTCAGAGCTCAAGTATGAAACTGCAGAAAAACCTGAGTGTCTCTGGATTAAGTTTAGAAGTGTGAGCAACAAGGGTGATGTTGTGGTGGTGTCTGCTATAGACCACCGGACCAGGGGGATGAGGTGGACGAGACTTTCTTCCGGCAACTCACAGAAGTTACTAGATCGCAGGCCTTGGTTCTCATGGGAGACTTCAATCACCCTGATATCTGCTGGGAGAGCAATACAGCGGTGCACAGACAATCCAGGAAGTTTTTGGAAAGTGTAGGGGACTATTTTCTGGTGCAAGTGCTGGAGGAACCAACTTGGGGCAGAGCTCTTCTTGATCTGCTGCTCACAAACTGGGAAGAATTAGTAGGGGAAGCAAAAGTGGATGGGAACCTGGGAGGCAGTGACCATGAGATGGTCGAGTTCAGGATCCTGACACAGGGAAGAAAGGAGAGCAGCAGAATACGGACCCTGGACTTCAGAAATGCAGACTTTGACTCCCTCAGGGAACTGATGGGCAGGATCCCTTGGGAGAATAACACCGGGGGAAAGGAGTCCAGGAGAGCTGGCTTTATTTTAAAGAACCCTTATTGAGGTTACAGGAGCAAACCATCCCAATGTGTAGAAAGAATGGTAAATATGGCAGGCAACCAGCTTGGCTTAACAGTGAAATTCTTGCTGATCTTGAACACAAAAAAGAAGCTTACAAGAAGTGGAAGATTGGACAAATGACCAGGGAAGAGTATAAAAATATTGCTCGGGGATGCAGGAGTGAAATCAGGAAGGCCAAATCACACCTGGAATTGCAGCTAGCAAGAGACGTTAAGAGTAACAAGAAGGGTTTTTTCAGGTATGTTAGCAACAAGAAGAAAGTCAAGGAAACTGTGGGCCCCTTACTGAGTGAGGGAGGCAACCTAGTGACAGAGGATGTGGAAAAAGCTAATGTACTCAATGCTTTTTTTGCCTCTGTCTTCACTAACAAGGTCAGCTCCAAGACTACTGTACTGGGCAGCACAGCATGGGGAGGAGGTGACCAGCCCTCTGTGGAGAAAGAAGTGGTTCAGGACTATTTAGAAAAGCTGGACGACAAGTCCATGGCGCCGGATGCACTGAATCCGAGTACTAAAGGAGTTGGAGGATGTGATTGCAGAGCCATTGGCCATTATCTTTGAAAACTCATGGCGATCGGGGGAAGTCCCGGACGACTGGAAAAAGGCTAATGTAGTGCCCATCTTTTAAAAAGGGAAGGAGGAGGATCCTGGGAACTACAGGCCAGTCAGCCTCACCTCAGTCCCTGGAAAAATCATGGAGCAGGTCCTCAGGGAATCAATTCTGAAGCACTTAGAGGAGAGGAAAGTGATCAGGAACAGTCAGCATGGATTCACCAAGGGCAAGTCATGCCTGACTAATCTAATTGCCTTTTATGACGAGATAACTGGCTCTGTGGATGAGGGGAAAGCAGTGGACGTGTTGTTCCTTGACTTTAGCAAAGCTTTTGACACGGTCTCCCACAGTATTTTTGCCAGCAAGTTAAAGAAGTATGGGCTGGATGAATGGACTATAAGGTGGATAGAAAGTTGGCTAGATTGTTGGGCTCAACAGGTAGCGATCAATGGCTCCATGTCTAGTTGGCAGCCGGTATCAAGTGGAGTGCCCCAAGGGTCGGTCCTCATGCCGTTTTTGTTCAATATCTTCATAAATGATCTGGAGGATGGTGTGGATTGCACCCTCAGCAAGTTTGCAGATGACACTAAACTGGGAGGAGGGGTAGAAACGCTGGAGGGTAGGGATAGGATACAGAGGGCCCTAGACAAATTAGAGGATTGGGCCAAAAGAAATCTGATGAGGTTCAACAAGGACAAGTGCAGAGTCCTGTACTTAGCACGGAAGAACCCCATGCACCGCTACAGACTAGGGACCGAATGGCTCGGCAGCAGTTCTGCAGAAAAAGACCTAGGGGTTACAGTGGACGAGAAGCTGGATATGAGTCAACAGTGTGCCCTTGTTGCCAAGAAGGCCAATGGCATTTTGGGATGTATACGTAGGGGCATTGCCAGCAGATCGAGGGATGTGATCGTTCCCCTCTATTTAACATTGGTTAGGCCTCATCTGGAGTACTGTCTCTAGTTTTGGGCCCCACACTACAAGAAGGATGTGGAAAAATTGGAAAACGTCCAGCGGAGGGCAACAAAAAATGATTAGGGGACTGGAACACACGACTTATGAGGAGAGGCTGAGGGAACTGGGATTGTTTAGTCTGCAGAAGAGAAGAATGAGGGGGGATTTGATAGCTGCTTTCAACTACCTGAAAGGGGGTTCCAAAGAGGATGGATCTAGACTGTTCTCAGTGGTAGCTGATGACAGAACAGGGAATAATGGTCTCAAGTTGCAGTGGGGAAGGTTTAGGTTGGATATTAGGAAAAACTTTTTCACTAGGAGGGTGGTGAAACACTGGAATGCGTTACCTAGGGAAGTGGTGGAATCTCCTTCCTTAGGAGGAGTCAGGCTTTTTAAAGTCAGGCTTGACAAAGCCCTGGCTGGGATGATTTAGTTGGGGATTGGTCCTGCTTTGAGCAGGGGGTTGGACTAGATGACCTCCTGAGGTCCCTTCCAACCCTGATATTTTATGATTCTATGATATTGGCAGCTTAGTTTCAGGCAGCTGGTGGGGAGAGATCTTGTGGTGGTCTAGTCCAAAAAGCAAGAGTCTGGATGGCACTGTTATTCACCAACATGAACTGGTCCCTGGTACTCTCAAAAAATGAGGACTGTGGGGTTTTGTGTCCCAAAGACCAGCCCTGGCTAGCTGGAGAGTTAGGACCATGAATGGCTCATGATCTCCAAAAATAATGCAGGGAAAAACTTGCATCTCAAGCAATCTTTTCCCATCTAGTTTCTTTTCAAGGCTCTTGTCTCAAGGAAATGAGCTAGAGGCTTATTTTTTTAAATGAAAGCTGAGATTAATTAGCCTTGATGTTCCCAGCATCCTCAAATCAGGAGCAGAGACTGTGACCACAGGCTTCACAGACTCTACTGCCTGTTCTGAGCCAAAGTCTTGCACAATGACATCAAAATTCCTCATTTGTGATGTTTCCCGTTGTCACATTCCAGACCAGCGAGGGGTTGTGTCACCACCTGTCCTGCAACCTTGGGTGCCTCACAACTTTGCTTTGCTGCTGTAGATCCAATTCTGGACCACTCACAAACAGCCAAACAACATGCAGGTCTCACCCTGAGAGTCTGTGTATAGCTACAGCCCTGGCCCTGGTCCATCAAATCTGACTCCAGCAACTTGTCAGCTATACACCAAACACGCTCTGCCTTCCAGCAGCCTATGTTACTACTTACTGGGTGACCCCAACACACTTCCAATATCAAATTTTCCCAAAAATGCATGTTCTGCACTGTCCAGCCCTCTCTGGATGGTTCAGATATTATAGGTCCAGTAAGGCAGTGGTTCTCAACCAGGGGTACATCAACTCTGGGAGTACACAGAGGTCTTCCAGGGAGTACATCGACTCATCTAGATGGTTGTCTAGTTTTACAACAGACTATGTAAAAAGCACTAGTGAAGTCAGTACAAACAGATTTCATACAGATAATCACTTGTTTGTACTGCTCTATATACTATACACTCAAATGTAAGTACAGTATTTATATTCCAATGGATTTATTTTAGAATTATAGGGTAAAAATGAGAAAGTAAGCAATTTATCAGTAATAATGTGCTGTGACACTTTTGCATTTTTATGTCGGATTTTGTCAGCAAGTAGTTTTTAAGTGAGTTGAAACCTGGGGGTAGGGAAGACAAATCAGACTCCCGAAAAGGGTATAGTAGTCTGGAAAGGTTGAGAGCCTCTACTGTAAGGGATCAATATACAACAGTTTGCTACTTTAATTGGAGTTACCAAACAGTTCAGTTTAAACAGAGCACTGGGTTAGTTTTGATTAAAAAACAAAACAAGTTGATTTAACGACAAAAAGAGAGATTTAAGTGAGTACAGCTTTAAGGTATTAAAGTCAGAAATAGTTATAAGAGAAATAACGATAAAATGCTTAGCAAACTAGACTTGGTTCATGATAAAATTCTTCCCGCATATTCTCAGCAATGGGGCTGACCAAATTCTCAGGTTAGAACCCCACCCAAAGTCCAAAGGCTGGTTCCTTTGTCTTCTTAGGTGAAAGAGAGAGAGGGAGAGAAAGCAAAAGAGAATCCCTGGGGTCTTTTTGCCCCTCACTGTTATAGTCAAGTCACCCTTTGAAATGCATTTTCCTGAGGATTACCCCTAGATAAAGTTCCTTCCCACTGTGAGGATGGAGACATGGAGTCTTATGGTGAAAGAAGTTCTGTGCTGTTGCTTGCTAAAATGCAGATTGATCTGTTCTTGCTCCCCTTTGTTGCCAAAGAATGGCCACTTGACCATTGATTGCCAATCAACTGTGATGACACCTAGCTAGAGGCATCAGCTTGTCTTTGTCTTTGAGAAACTGGTTTACCCCTTCTTGCTGTTCCAAGAACCCTGTTTACTACTTATATGTAAATTGAAGTAAACATACATTTCTTTGTTTAGGATAGACCTGTTCCCCCAAACACCATCATACGGGGGAACTCAGAACTTTAAATATAATTTCGCTACACACATTTCTCAATGATGTTTTTGAGAAGTAACAGGTTTCAGAGTAGCAGCCTTGTTAGTCTGCATCCGCAAAAAGAACAGGAGGACTTGTGGCACCTTAGAGACTAACCAATTGATTTGAGCGTGAGCTTTCGTGAGCTACAGCTCACTTCATCGGCGCCACTACATGCATCCAATGAAGCGAGCTGTAGCTCACGAAAGCTCACGCTCAAATAAATTGGTTAGTCTCTCAGGTGCCACAAGTACTCCTTTTCTTTTTATTGACCAGTGAGTTATTGGCTTTCAAATGATACCTCACAAGGCATATTTTGTACAAAATTATTACAATAGTGTGTAGGGTGTGAATACAGGGGTGTACTCAGTCATGCCACTAGGTAAATTAATACATGTGGTGTGTTGGCATGCATTTTTGTTTGATCATGACAATGACAGGTATCTGAAAAGAAGGTCCAAACTGTGGGATAGTACTAATTAATTACAGTGCTGCAATGTGATTGGTTTAGCCAATCACAATCCAGGATTATTTAAATGCCACTTAATAACATAGAGTAAAGTTTCCTAATTGTAGGCAATAAGACATGGCTCAGTACATATAAAGAGCTTTTAATTTTCAAAGTGCTTTATAAACAATAAACCAATTTAACCTCACTATGCAAATATTTAGAATTATCCCCATTTTACCAAGAGGTAAACAGAACCCCAAGGAGGCAAAAGAAAAAAGGAACTTGCCCCAAGCCCTGCAGCAAGTTAGCACAAAGCTAGAATAGAATTTAGGAGTCTTCTGGCACCTAATCATGAGTTTAGACAACTAGACCCTGCCTCTTCTTGAATTCTCTCATTTATCCTTTCCTTTAATTTCTTAGAAGGATTTTGCTGCCCTCATAAGCCACAAGAGCAAATCCTTTGACTGGCTTGCTCGCATCAACAGAATTCAATATAACAGAATTATAGCCTAAATGTATGTATTTTGAGATTACATTAATTAATACTGTGTGTAAGATATAAAGAAAGGTCAAAAAAGCTTGATCCTCCCAGCCATCTTTTGTCCACTTCTCCTTCCTGGCCTTTACTACAGCGTCCTCATTCTGTGTCTCTTGTCCTTCTCTGATGCTCAGTTTGACAGTTTCCTTTTTATATTCTCCTAAAATAAATTGTTCTCATTTTCTTACTATGGTACCAGTATTGATCATTAGTAACATTGTAAACACCCATTTTGCTAACCCTGTGCCTGGCTCAGATCTGATCTGCACTAGAAAAATGTTTTCTGGTATAGCTTACACCAGTTCCCCAAACAGAATAAGTTATACTGGCAAAAGCACTTTTTTTGCTAGTACAACTATGCCTACAATAGGGCTTTTGCCATTTAGAAAAATGACATTTAGAAAAAAAAATCCCCCCAAACTACATTTTTATACCGTAAGAAGCTTCTAGTATCTATTTGGCGTGAGTTGGAATTCTTGTATTTTGCAGCATGTTTTTCCCACAAAAATAAACAAAACATGATGAAGGAAACAAAAAACAACAAAAAAAGTAAAGGAAATTCCATTTTGTTAAATAATTCTCCTTGCGGGAAGCAGACTAATTTTTGGTAGCATGAAAATATTTTGTTGTTTCCTTCTCCTCCATGCCAGAAACCTAAACCGTGCAAATCTCGCTGCACAGATGTCTGCTAATACTAAAGCACTTAGGCTACATCTACACTACACATAACTGGCAGTGGCCTGACATGCTGTGTACATGTAGCTACACGCCACAGGGAAAAGCATGCTGCGTCCACACTGTGGTGTGTAGCTACACGTGTCAGTGAAAGGCTCTGGTAGAGGGGGGGCAGCAGGGAAAGGCTTCAGCAGCTCCCTACTGCCAGAGCCTGGGGGCAGAGGGATAAGGGAACTTAGGCTGGAGTGGTGAAGGCAGCCAAAATGTAAATGCAGTCATCCTCAAATATAGGCTTCTTAGATGCAATTGCAAATTATTGAAAGAAAGAAAGAAAGAAAGAAAGAAAGAAAGAAAGAAAGAAAGAAAGAAAGAAAGAAAGAAAGAAAGAAAGAAAGGTCTTATTTTCCATACCTATGTAAAGCTTGTTTTGATATCGGATGTACAGTATATACTCCCTCAGCTTTACTAAGGATGAGATTAACTGCTGAAAAATCCAAGAAATTGAGGCAGACAACATGGTAGTTTATTTCACTACAAAGGAGATTCACTTCAAAGTTGGGAGTCCATCTTGCCTCTCATAAAGTTCAGGGTTGTTTGGATCCAGGGTTTTGGTTTGGGCCCACCTCTAATCCCTCACGGTAACTTCTGTCTCCTGACTTTTTGTGTCTTTATCCAGAAATAAGTGGGAAGGCAGCTGCGCAGTCTGTCATGCCAAGAGTTTCAGAAGGCATCACATCTTTCGTTAATTACTTTTTCGCTCTCCCTCTGCTTTATGTTAAAAACAGTGTAGCTGAGTGTGTATAAATTGTGTAGGCTTCAGTGAAAATGTACTTGTGGGACCCTTTAAACTGTCAGGTTATATCATGTAAGCTGAGGAGATCACATTCAAACAATTGTAGAACTATTTTCTTGCCCGAAAGAGCACACCATGATGCCATTTAGCTGGAACCTGAAGCTATTGGTATCCTGCTGTGGTATCATGTGCGGCAAGCCCATGTGATTGTTCTCCTGAGGCATTTATTACATGCATCTTGTTAACCATAGTTCAGTCAAAATAATTGCATTCTGTGCTGCTTGACCTATTTTATCATAATGTAGCCCCTGAATGCAGTGTATATCAGTTGCAATAAACTCTTCAACTAGAAATCTTTTCCTGGCAAAAATAACATGGGAACTGTTAATGGAACTGCAAGACTTTGAAAGTGTAATCAGTAATTTATGCATCTTTCAGAACTGACCTACCAGTGAAACATACATACTAGAAGAGACTGTAATCGATCCCAGATTGAAATTAATTTTCTTCTTAGCTAAACTAATCTTTGCAAAGTCTTTGGAAAAAGGACTGCAATTGGGATATCATTTAAGAACTCTCATAATGCCTTGTTAATACCTGATCCTTAAAGGAGTCCCAAAATCATATTCTTATTAAACAGGAAACTAGGATTCATTGTTATTTCTAGGATGACAAGAACAGCCATTTTGTTTCTCTGAGGCTTATGCACTAAGGGCTTGATTTAGGAAAGCACACTTATTTAAAATTACTTAACAAGATAGCTAATGTCAGACCTATTAGCAAATCAACTAATATAGCCTTGATTCCCTAAGATACTTAAGCACATGCCTAACCTCCATGATCAGTCCCTTTGATTTCATGAGGACTGCTCCATGCTTGATGTTAGGCATATGCTTAAATATCTTGCTGAACTGGGACCATATTGCACAAACATTTAGGCCTAAAAAGTCCTTGCTTCCAGGCTTTCTTAGAAGATGGGCTATACAGCTCCACATACCATGACTTGCACTGATACAATACATGAACACAACTATACGCTAGATACTAGAATCCAACTGAAAAGTTATAATACATTTATTTATTTTAAAAATAAATGTTGGGGATATATTTTTACCTCATTAGGCTTAGAACATGGTACAGTTTAAGGTCAAGGTTTCCTGGAGCTAGCTTCCTTTTCATGGGTGTAAACCGCAGACACAATTTTGCATCCACAATCATTTGTGCTGGCAATTTAGGTCACTTAGCCATCTAAAATAATCTCTGGTTTTTTGGGTGAAGTCAGAGACAGACATATGAAGTGACTTAACTTGTAGGCACAAATGATGGTAGTGGAAAATTGCATCCAAATGACACCCACAAAAATGGAAGTCCATTAAAGCCTGTTCTCCTGAATGAGTTATGCTCAACGAATGACATTATGGAGGTTTCCTAAATAATATATATGAAATGAAACTCTACTTCATTTGTCGGCTTGCTCTGTGTGACTCACTGAAGGTGCTGAACCACCTAATGAAGGGGAGGAGGAAGTAGGGGTTAGTAAGAACGGGAGACAAGCAGTGTGACTGAAACAAGAAACACAGATTCATGACCAAAAATAAAAAAAAGGGTGTATGAGTGTTTTCTAAAAAGTCAGTGTAGTCTTCAGCCACATCTAATAAACACAGCAGACAAGCCAAGATCCCACGGGTTTTGGAAGAATGTGTGAATCAGAACTTTTAGTCAAAAATGAGATAATAGGACTTTTTAACCTGATCGTAATGACGGGGCCTCAAAATCCTGATTTATTCATCTGTCACTTACTGTCCCTCCCAAACGTAAATGAAGATGGCTTGGAATTGCAAACCTTTATTTAGGATTTGTTAGCATGGTTTCACTTTAGCCTGGGCTTTTAGGGCTTGGTTTTTTTTATCATTAGTCTTTTAAAGCTCCGGATAGCTAAGGAAGAACCTTTGATGTTTCCTAGAGAAGAATGTTGTCAAGGTTCCTTCCCCACTCTGAACTGTAGGGTACAGATGTGGGGACCTGCATGAAAACCTCCTAAGCTTACTTTTACCAGCTTAGGTTAAAACTTCCCCAAGGTACAAACTATTTTACTCTTTGCCCTTGGACTTCCACTGCCACCACCAAACTTTATCTGGGTTCCTGAAAAAACGTAGTTTGGAAACGTCTTTCCCCCCAAAATCCTCCCAACCCTTGCACCCCACTTCCTGGGGAAGGTTTGGTAAAAATCCTCACCAGTTTGCATAGGTGACCACAGACCCAAACCCTTGGATCTTAGAACAATGAAAAAAGCATTCAGTTTCCTTACAAGAAGACATTTAATAGAAGAAAAAAAAAAAAGAATCACCTCTGTAAAATCAGGATGGTAAATACCTTACAGGGTAATTAGATTCAAAACATAGAGAATCCCTCTAGGCAAAACCTTAAGTTACAAAAAAGACACACAGACAGGAATATTCATTCTATTCAGCACAGCTATTTTCTCAGCCATTTAAAGAAATCATAATCTAACACATACCTAGCTAGATTATTTACTAAGTTCTAAGACTCCATTCCTATTCTGTTCCCGGCAAAAGCATCACATAGACAGACACAGACCCTTTGTTTTTCTCCCTCCTCCCAGCTTTTGAAAGTATCTTGTCTCCTCATTGGTCATTTTGGTCAGGTGCTAGCGAGGTTACCTTTAGCTTCTTAACCCTTTACAGGTGAGGGATTTTTCCTCTGGCCAGGAGGGATTTTAAAGGGGTTTACCCTTCCCTTTATATTTATGACAAATGTGTATTGAGAAAGTTGGAATTGGGGAGTGTCTGGAGCAAGGAGTGTGAGGGGGTGTCGTGGTTGGGTGTTGGCTGATTTTTGTTGGGACATAGGGCATGGAGAACAACTGGTTCCTTTTTTCAAAATAGTGAATGAGGATGAGAAATGGATAATACCAAACTAGATCTTCTGTTAGCACCAATATTTCTCCCTAAGAATCATGACTAGCACGTGGTATCTCTGTGGGCCAGAAGCCAAGTTAGTTTGTTTTAGCTGGATAAGGTTCCCGTGTCCTAACCTCGTTTAGACCTAATTCCAATCCCAGTTCTGGGTTATCAGAAACTGCTAATTTGCCAAGACCTGTAGTGGTTTTGTGATGTGCACAAAGGGGATTTTGTTGAGACAACCAAACTCATTTTCACTTGTGAACCGATTGAAATTTACGCCTGGGTGTCCTGAAGTGAAAGGCTAAGCGCTGTATTTTGCTGCCCCGCCAAGCCCCCAATTTGAATACAAATATCATTATAGCCCCATCTGAACTTTTTTTGGGATAACTGTAAGATTCCGTTAGGAGAGTTTCATGAAACAGTAAGTAAGTACTCTGAAGTGGCTTATCCATCCAAAGAAGAGCTGACATTAAGGTACATCAAAGAAAACAATACTGCTCTGACCTACATATTTCACTCTGAGAGACTCAACTACATATGCTAGATCACTTGGAACAACTGTTATCCTTTAGAAATGAAAAATCGTTTCTGTAGAGAATAAGACAGGGGAAAAAACTATAGCACTCTGCTAGGGCACAGAACATTTAGTCTCAACTGTATTGATTGAATTTTATGATTGAATGCAATCATTGCTGTGTCTATATTTTTCTTTTCCAGTTAAACTATGAGGCAGTGACTTATGCTATGCATGTAACCTGAAAGAGAGTTCAGAGAGGCTGCTGGGGAGTACCAATCCTAAAATATTGTTGGTATCTTTTACTTTGGACTACAGGATTCTGAACAATTCCCTTGCTTTTACTTTACTGTCATATATATTTTTTCTTCCAATTATATATGCCATCCTCTAAAATATGTAACAGAGTCAGGAACCTAATCATGAATTAAGAGTCTTCTCTCGCGTGCTGTTCCATAATTAAAGAACAGATATAATAGAAATCCTACCCGTTCTTGCATCAACAGCTCAAACTCTTATAGTCTTTAAGAGTTCACATGTTTTTCTTTTAATCTGCAGATGAAAAAATCTTACAATAGATCAAGTACAAGGCTGCAGTTTGAACAATTCAGTGAAAGAAGATGCAATGTCATTAGACACAAAACAAACTTAATTAGCCTACTGCTGGTTATTCAGTGATGCATGCAGAAAGGATAGAAATCTGGAGGAAGGAATAATAATCTTATCCTATTTATTATTTTAAGAATTTGTTATTAAAAATTTTTAAAAATCTGTAAGAAGTGAAAACTTGGAAAAATACTTTATTCGTACGTTTTAATTAATCAATTTGTTTTATTCTAATAAACCAGAATATTTTTATGGACCCCTTCATCATCAGAGGTGTTTGTGATGGAGCATATTGTTATTACTTAAGCTAAGCAGGGGGGAAATACCTTAATTAGTAACGACTGCACTATAAATTAGGATCTGTGGCTACCAACCTGTGGTGACTCAATAGGTAGCCATGACTGCAGCCTGATTCTGCTGCACAAGGTGCTGAACACAGATTACAAATTGAGGGACTTTCATCCTACCACTCGGAGGAGTTTAGGAAAGTAGTTATCGCTGCATTGAACAGAGAAATGCAAGCAACTTCAGGGGAGATCTTTTCCTTTGCTTTTAGCCAGGGAGCTGAGAATCTGATCTTTCTTGTGCTTACAATTAAAGAATTGTAATAAAGTTATCACACCTCATATCCATGACCTGATACCCACACACAAAATTCCAACAGCTGCAGAATGTAGCACTGGGGCTTTGTGGGCAGCCCCATCGAAACCTTGAAAGATTCTGGAGATGTGTCGTCTCTAATTGCAATAAATGACAATTGAACCAATGAGATGGCCCAAATGAAGTCCTGATTCATCAATAGCCTACTTCCAGTTTACAACAGATGTGCCAATATGAAGTAGCTGCCGAGCCACTGTAAGGCTCCCCAGCAACACTGATTTTGTCTAGGCACCCCCAAAGCTCCTAGTTCCGCAGGCCTGCTGGGGCCACGTAGGCAGCAGGCTAGGAGTGGGAAAAGGTATGGATGAGGTTTTCATGTGCTCAGGCTATTCTCCATCTGCTCAAAGGCCCTAGAAGCCACGACAGCTGGGATACAAGTTGCCATGACAGCTGCTCTGATATGTGTCAGGGGCCTAAGGGGCCCCCAGCAGACACAGCATGGACGAGCAGCACCAACTAGTGTATCTCCTCTAGGTTCCTGTACTGGGCTCTGTACTCACAGGAGGAGTCTCGTTAAAGTCAGTGGGACTACTCGTGTATGACATTAAGCACACACATATGACTTTGCAGGATGAGGACCTTATTCACTTGCAAAAAAAACGTACTGTATTTGAACAGTCTTTAAGGGCATTAGGTAAAGCTGGGCCTATGAAGGTTGATGATGTCTCTTTAAATCTACTGCAACATTAAATATTCCTTGAGATGTGATATGTTTTTCTGTCTCTTGATATTTAGACTATTATTGTGCCAACTTTTCTTCTGAGGCATCAACCATATTTTCTGGCTTTGAAATCTACTGTATGTATCTCACAATATGCTCTATATTTTGAGATGACGTGCAGAATTTATTTGTGACCAGGGCTAAAGTTTTTATGGACATGGTTGTGACACCCAGCTGGCGGAAAAAGGGGTAACCTGTATGTATTTTTCTGACCTGTTGTTTACTGTCTGCTTAAAGCTTCTTTTTGTTTTGTTTTGTTTTTTTATGGCAAGATTAAAATCAGGCACTCTTGGTAACGGGAGAAAGCAGATGAAGGCAGGTTTATTTTTTTTCACCCCATCTTTAGCAGGTGTTGTGAGAGGCGACTTTGTGGCACATGGTGTACAGTGATGCCAGACCGCACGAGTCAGAAATTAGAGAAAAAAATGAAGAACATTTTTTTTAAATCCTCTGTTTTTCTAAACAACAGACAATTTGCTCTTTTAAAAAAATCTGTCACATGCAATTTTCATTTCTGACGATAAGCAGCACCTGGTCATCACCATCTGATCGTCTGACTTTGACTTAGTGGCTTATTAAAAGGGGGCAGGCAATTTGATAGCAGCACCTCTCTGGATTTTATGGACTGATTTTTGAACCCCATGTTGCATAGAAGCTGCATAGCACAGGCAGTAACGCAATGGCAAAAATTCATGACCAATAAAAACTAAAGGGGGATTTAAATCTCCTTTATCTGAGCAGCAACTAGACATTCTTACTATTCCTACATCTGCGATCTGCACCAGGCGCCAAACCCAGCAACCCCAGGATAGAGAAGGGCCACAAACTGCCTCCTCTTGGTCCCTGCACTGGGCTTTGTGCTCACATAAGCTGTCCCACTGAAGTTAATGACCCGCAGAGCAACTATAGCTAAGGGAGAGCGCACTGCATTCTATTCTGGCTCACACCTCATTAAAAGGATTGGCTACTCATTTCCAAGGCCGGGTCTAACACTCAGGTTTTTGTGCAATTCTCCCACCTTAGCGCCACTGGCGATAGGCATGGTGGGAGCACAAGTGTGGAACAGTCACTGTCATTTTTACCACTTTACCTCAGAGCAGGGCTAGAAAAAATGGTAGTGAAAATGTCTGAGCCCTGCCTATTCTCCCCCTACGTCTAGCAGTGGTGGTGCTGCACCGGTGTGACAGCAATGATAGGAGAACTTGACAAAAGCCTGAATGTAGACAAGGCCATTTACACGAATACACCCCCTTTGAAAACAACAGGTAAGACTTTCAAAGGTGACTAGAGGATTTAACCACATGGTTTAGATACAACAAATCCTGTATCTTGGCAGGATTAGATTAGATGACCCTTGCAGTCCCTCCTAACTCTATGGTTCTATGACTCCCATTAAAATTAATGGGAATTTTGTGGCTAAGTCCCTTTGTAAGCTTTGAAGATCTCAACTGATGGGTCTGACAGGTGTACCAGAGGGCAGAGTCTGGCCTGCACAATCTAGTACAGGCAATGGTGCATAGAAATACAGTTTTAACTTTCAGATCCCAGATTGAGTTGACAGAGCTGCCACTTAGAAATACTGTCTTTTTACTTGTACATTGAGCAAATATGATGTGGAACTCACAGAAACAGAAGAAACCCTATGAAGCGATTTTAGGTCACTTTTCACAGTAGAACCACACTTTAAATCAGTGTTGTGTGGATTAGGTTTGAGCATTACTCTGAAGATGCAAAGTATTATAACAACTGTTTATTGTACCCATAGGCTGTACACTTATACAGGCATCTCTTCTGTTGGCCAATGCGACTGTTTCCTGAAATCAAAATCCAAGTATTATCAACACTAGCAATGGCTCACAGTAGTTCCACAAAAAATGAGTGCCTCCAATCAGAGATGTTTTGAACGTGACTGGGTATTTGCACTAAATTCCTAATCCAAAACCCTGGCATGTTGTTTTCTGTCTGTTCTGCAATACTGCCCCCAAAACACTACTTTTGTAAATGAGGGTGCAGCTGTATCATGTAAGAATGCAGGCATTGTGAGCTCATTCATAATAGAATAGTCTTCCAGATGCCAAAACAGGGCGTCTCCTCAAACCATTCTGGATTTGCTACAGGTGAGTTAGATAATCTGGAAGATTTACAGGCATCTTTTAGTGGCTCTGTCCTCTGTTATTTTGTTATACCCTTTTCTGGTACATTCTCTGACCAGGAAAAAAAAAAAAAGGCTTCTCGTGTGCCTCTGATGATGATACTTGGCCAAACATTCAGATTCGGCTACCTTCTGGAAATCACCTTCCTCTCAAGATTACATTATTTGGTCCTGCAGCAAGGTATTTTCCTCCTGTATAGAAATACATTAAATTATATCAGAGACATTACTTTTTGCCATAATTCTATGAGTTAAATTTTGCCTACCAGGCCTTAATAAAGATAACCCCATTCTAGTTAGGCACACTAATCTCTCTCACTTTCTTGAAATAAATCCTGACTAAAGCATCATGCACCATCCCTTCTCCTGCAAAGGAGGAATAAACTAGCCTCCATATCAATAATGGACTAAAACTACTTTCTACTGCACAGGTAACCTGGACATTATGGGCCAAATTCAGAGCTGGTGTAAGCAGGAATAATTCCTTTGCCTTTATTGGAGCTTGCAAAAGGTCAGAATTTGCCCTTTGTGAAATATGTTTAGGAATGATCATACTGTATTAGTTCATTAATCATCTAGGCTGGGGCAGCAGATAGTCTCCACAACAGTTCAGAAAGGAGAACTCCTTTGAGACACAACTTCTCCCTTCAGAGTCAAATTTAAAATCTGTTACTCTTATGCAACCCCACTGAAGCCAATGGGTTGTGATGTAGATGAGGATAGAATCCGGCTTGATTTCACTCCTCCCTGCTACAATTCTACTCCTTTCTTCTCATGCCTCCCACCTCTTACATTCATTTGCTTTTTTTTTCTTTTTTCTTCAACATCACCTCCTTTCTATAAAGAATCATGTACTTTATTGGTTATTCATCTTTATTTATTCATCAGAAATATTGCAAAGACAGAAGTAACCAGAACAAGACAGTTGTAGGAAGGAACTTTGAATTTTTTTTCTCAACCTGTTTATGTTTCACATATCAGCAATTTCACTTTTGCCATAATGGAAATCCCTATTTGTATGATGATTAAACTAAATATTGTGGCATTATTATTATTAAGCATGGGTACGTTAGTGTACTAAGGCTACAGTCAGAATGAGAGCCCTGATGGTTCATAAACACATAGGAAGATGTCCTGTCCTGAAGAACTCTCAGTCTAAGAAAGGTAACATATGAAGAGTGGTGGAGAGGGATATATGCAACATTTATACACACCTGTTATATACTTTAAAACAAAATTAACAAAAATAATTCAGTAATACCTGACTGCCCCTCACTTTGTCCCTTCTTTGTTGTAGACTTGAATCTCTCTATTGACCACCTCTTTATACCTGTTAAATGAAATGTTATTTATGAAAAGTAAATATCTGTATACATTTGCCTTAACCTAACTTAGCTTCTTTTCAATCAGAAAAAGAAAGCATTCCTTATAATTAAAGCAAAAATCAGTGTACAAAAAGCAGAGTATAAATGCTCTTTCTTGAACTGTCAATTATTATAAAAAATGGACTGCTTAAATTAATTCCAAATTGAATCTAAATTGCATACACCCACACAGTAAAAATTAGGCATATCAGTTTTTCACAATATAAATACAGTGTTATAAATTCATATCAATTTTTTTTTTTTGCTTATTGAGACATCAATAGAAGTTCTAAATGTAGAAACGACTAACAATGGCTTCAATGCAAACTATAGGAAAAACAGATCAAAGAACTGCAGCAACCAGAATTTCAAACAACTGGTTACAACCACTACATAAAAGTAATGATTACTGTGTTTGTCTCATTAGAAAGGCAGTTATCATACAACTTTCTACCTGGACAGAAAGAAATAAGTTAGCACAATGCTTTAACACGGTTTGCTATATGGCTAAATGTGGCTCTGTTACTGCATTTTGCCAAAAGAATGCTAGGACATAAAATCCTTCATTCTAGAGATTAATAAATAACTGTCATGCTTCCATTGTTCTAGCATATTAGCAATTGGTATAAAATAATGAGCATCACATAAGGCATCCTTGGTGATCTCAAGACCTTACGGAGACTTCAGAGCAGTGATTCTCACACTGCATCAACCAGAAACAACAAACTGGATAAAGACGTGAATGCCCACCACCATCAAGTACTGAACACCTTCATGAAGATCAGTTCCATCTTCAAGCCACAACCCTTGACAAGAAAGTACCAATGCAACTCAAGAGCTACAGCCTTCCATCCAAGAAGGTTAGATATGGCCGCTGAAAAAAAACACATTCTCAGGATCTAATTTTCAAAAGTGATTAGTGCCTCAGTCTGGGGGGAGCTGAACCTGAGACACTGTAATGGGACTTGATTTACAGGGGGCGGGTGCTCAGCATGAGCTGAAAATCAGGCTTCTTTAAAGAGTCTCAAACTGAACACCCAAAATCAATAGTCACTTTGAAAATAGAGACCAAAGAATGCAAGAGTAAGCTTTTTGGATGGGTTCCCTGTTTTACCATACCATGAGCAAGTATAGTTGTCTGCAAGGTGCTGGATACCTACTGTGGACTGAAGAGAATGAGGCCATTCAGCACCTTGCGTGATTGGGTTCACCATTAGTCCCTGGTGTAAATCCACTGTGTTGGAGTTTCATCAGGGATTCTATTCAGGGGAAATGGAGTCTTTCTATGAGGCCCCACCATGAGGCCCCACCACCTCGGTGGCCCTGTCCCTCCTCTTTCCCCCACAGCTGGGGGCTGCTCTCCGCCCCCCACTCCCAGCAGGTGAAGAGTCTGCGGCTCCCTGGCTGGACTCCAACTGCTGGTCTGGCCGGGGGGCAGGGTCTCAGGGGGAAAGAGAAGGGGCAAGGGGCTGGGCCCGTGGCAAAAAGTGGTTCGGTCAGGCCCACTCACTTTCCAAAAGTTGGAGGGCCATGACGCCTTGGCCCGCTCTGTTCCAGCACCCCTGATTCTATTCTATTCTAGTTCTTACTGCCCTCGTCACCTTTAAAAATCTGGTCCCTACTCTCATGTTGATAAGTTGGCCCCACATTTCACTTTATCAGATAGCCTAATAGCAACTGGAAAGTGAGCTATCAACTGTGCTTTCTTTATAACCATTCCACTCAATAGTGCTTCCTTCAGCAGCTATCACATGTGCTGATTCAAAGCCTCTCTTTCGCAGAAGTAGCACCCTGCGTTGTCGCATACTTTGTTCTGCAGCATGTTTATCTATAAGAGTGTTCACTCCTGGTCACAGACTTTCCTATGCTCCTTGACCAATGTAGTAATGCCATACTGAATATTAGACCAGACCAATACACAGAAGACAACTGTGATGTAGGCAAAGGTGGTTGGATGCTCAGCATACCTGGGAGCAAAGAGGAGCACCTTCCAGTCCTACTGAACAAACCTGCTCCCAGTGCACGTTAGAACAGTGTTTTCGCTTCCACAGGTGGATAGCAACTTCAAGGATCTTCTCTGTCAGCTTGGATCACACCTCCACTTGCCCCTGATATGCCCTATCTCCACCCTGGCCTACCCCAGAATGCTCACTATGCCAGCCCTGAACCTACTTAGGTTTCCATTTCTCTGTGACAGAGGACTCCACAACAGCTACCTTAAGACAGCTTTAAGCCTCCTTGCTGCAGCGGTGTAAAGAGGCTGGGGATCTGACTCGCCCGCTCAGCCTGAAACTAAATGACTCTGCGCTGTGATCACATCCTATCTCATAAGCTGGGCAGAGTTGAAGAGATAGCAAAGGAAAATGCAGGGCGCTACAGATTGTGTTACAGATTTCATAGCGGGTACTCTTTCTCTGGATCCAGTTCTGTACAAATGCCCCGGCATAATACTGGGGATTATGGTTAGAGTTGGTTGAGAGTTTTCTGGTGAAATTTTTTTTGGATGAAAAATACTAGAAACTTTTTGTGGCAATGTACCAGTTTTGACAAAGCTTTTGTCAGGAAAGGTTTCTCGGGTCCAGGATGGAATTTCTGGTCACAGAAAGAGTGACCTCTATTCCAGAAGAGCCTGCTTGTTATGGCACTCACCCTAGAAGATGCAGGTTCAAGTCCCTATGTGATGCTGGCAAACCAGATGCCAGCTCATGACAAGGTCCCTAGGCCTGAGCTGAACACTGACAAGTACACAGCAGAAACCAGTCTGGCTCACCTGTGTGTTAGTGTTGCTAAAAGAGGTATTAGAGTTCTAAAAATGTGTTTAGTGTTTAGACATTATGGAATGCTTGTAAATTGCTGCATGCATTAATGTCACCTATAACATCTGTACCCCGCGTTATAAAATGACATTAAGTGTTTGCATTGTAATCCTCTGTAATTGTGTCATCAAACAGGAAAGAATCATTAATTAATGTAAAATGCTGGATTCCTATGGAAGATGTTAGGCCCTGCCTACCAAGAAAGCCCACTGAAACAAATGTGAAACATCAAAGAACAAAGACTTTGTTAATTACATTCCTCCCCCACCCCAAGAAGAGGAGACATGCTGGTGAACTCATCCCATCAGCTTGAACTCTGGGGGCAAGGGGATAAAAATCCCTAACAAGAAGACACTGGATCTCTATGCTGCTTGGATTTTGGGAAGGTGAGATTTCTAGACGTAAGCAAGGGATCTGCAGCTGCTTAGCCTGAGTTAGCCCTGAAGGACATATAGAGCTTGCATACTACAGAAACTTCTATCACCTTTTAGAATTTAAGATTTTATCTCATTTGTGTATGTATGTTTCCCTGCTTTAACCTTGTAAATAACTCTCATTTCTTTTCCTTAGCTAATAAATCTTCAGATAGTTTATTATAGAATTGACTACAAGCATTGTCTTTGGTGTGAGATCTAAAGTGCAATTGGCCTGGGGTAAGTGACAGCTCCTTTGGGACTGGACGTAATCTGAATTTTGTTGTGATTTTTGCTGTAAGGGGACCATCAATCAGAAAGGCAGGCTTGCCTGGGTAGCGCGATAGATCGGAGTACCCAAGGGGACTGTCTGTGACTCCACGTTAAGGCTGCTATAGTGCTTGAGGAGTTTACACTTGATAATTGGTTGGTGACATCTAAGTATAGATCTCACAATCAATTTGGGGTTTGTGCCTTACTTCTTCACAGTCTGCCCTGAGGTTTGAACTCATGCTCTTGAGCTTCTCCAGACAGCTTAATACCCTGCTCTGCCTAATTTGGAGGAGACACTTGAATCTTGGTCTCCCAAATCCCAGGTGAGTGACCTAACCACTGGACTGTAGAATCAGTCTCTCAGTCTCTCCCAAGGCATATGTTATTATTTATACAAAGTTGAACAGTTCCAGCTGGAGAAACTGAAAGAGAGACACACTGACTGTAGAGCCAAGTGCATTCACCAGGGATGTGGGAGACCCAGGTCTGGTCTCTGCTATGCCTGATTCATAATAGGGACTCAAACCTGGGTTTCCCACAACCCAAGTGAGTGTGATAGTCCCTGGGCCATTATCTATTCTAGGGTAGCTTTCCCTCTGTGGGAAAAACTGCAAAAGCTTGCAGGTTTGTCCTGATGCTGAATGGGAAATTTTCTGAAATCTCAGAAAGTTTTGTGGGATGTGGAAACTCTAGTTATGGTACTGCTGGAGGAGATGCTGTCTTTCTGAAGAGATGTCCTATGAAGCTGAGACTCTGATACCATCTGTACTCCAGGAAGTTCCCATTACACTTTGTGCAAAAGCTGGGGTAAACCTATACCTATTTAACAATTTCAATACTTGGAATAAGGTGAACTGCTGGAACCTGGTAGATAAATATCTTATATAAGAAAATATATACAAAACTACTATAAATTTGATCTCAATTCTTATATTGTGACCATGAATGTAGGACCTCTGTACCAGTTTCAACATGTATTCAGATGTCCTTACGTATCTTCACACTGGGTAATAGTTTTTTTCCTTTTGGGTGAGGCTGAAGGCCAGACTTATATTTTATTAAACAATAAAAATGTTGAACTGAACTTTCATACATTCTTCTGCTGCCAGGTGATGCTAGCTGACAGAGTGGCTTGCTTCTGAAGCCACTAAATTCAGTTTGCCAAATAAAAGAGAGAGAAAAAAGTCATAAGATCTGTTTCGTCTAGGGAATCCTGCTTCTTAGTACACGGCAAATAAAAAGATCAGTGCACTTTTTTCTGCTTCTATTGTGGCAACATTGTTCTGTTTGGGTTGCTAGACCATCAGCCCCTTCTGTTTATTCAGTGTATGCTGACGACATGTATTCAGTGGTGAGTATAATTTGATGGGTTTAACAAAACATTGTTGTCTGACCTTCATATGCTGGAGACATGATTTCATTGCCTTGTCTGAAAATGAGCATTAATAAAACAGTTGCTTACACCATCCAGCTGGAATATCACACTGCTGATGTGTTCCCAAATATTTCCTTATCTGGACAATGTTACCACCTTCAAATCCTCCTAAGAACAATAGTCCTATTTCTTTCCTCTCTGCTCACTTTCTCAGCCATCAAGGAATGAATTAATTTTGTTCTAATTTACTGACTAATCTGAATAATTGACAGGAATATACAGCAAATAGAAAATTAAATGATTGCTTCTTGGAACAACTAGTTCTAGAGCTGTGGTGCACAAACTTTTCCAGTTGCACCCTCCCCCCCATCCATTACTTGTAATCTGAAACTGTTTTATTGTTGGTTTTTTTTTTTTTTTTTTGCAAGGGCTCTACTCTGCAGCGGGATTGGGATCCTGCTGCCTTAATAGGAAGAGCAGGATAAAAATTCAACAAACAACGTGGGAACAAGTGGCATTGGCTGTTGCAGGGTGGGACGAGAGCAGGATTAAAAAAATTGTCCTCTTGTGCCGCAAACAATATGAACACCCTGGACAGCAATAGGCCACCCACACTTACTTCCACATTGCTGCTGGTGGTGGCGCTGCCTTCAACTCTGGGTGGCCAGAGAGCAGCGGCTGGTGGCCAGGGCAATCATGTTGTTTGCGGTGCGGGAGGACTATTTTTTAAATCCCCCTCCTGTCCTGCCCCACAATAGCCACTCTATATTTAGCCCACTCCTGCTATTATGGCAGCAGATCCTGCGGGACCCACTGGATCCCAGTTTCTTTGTGCCACCCCCAGAGAACCTCTTGCACTCCTCTCCCTCAGTTTGCACACCACTGTTCTAGAGCAAACACAATGAGATGTTATTCTCAACTTAATACTAAGCAACACACAGCAGTTAGTTCAAGAACTCACTGTAGTGAGCCAGTAAATAACAGTAACCAGAATATTATTAGGTTCAGTATACTAGGCGCAGTACCAAAACCAAACACTGTGGGGCAGATTTTCAAAGGCTAAACTGAGAAATAAACAGGCAACTCCCATAGGATATCAAAGGAAGCTGGGGTGCCAAACTGTCTATTTTTGCCTTTAAAAATCTCCCCTTAAGTGGGGAAATTAACACAGCGAAGTCAGTGGGCCTACTTATGCAGTCAATAGGACTACATCATTAAAGGTAATCAGCTGCTTAAGGCTCAGATGCTCAAAGGTATTTAGGTGCCTAACTCCCATTGATCTGACTGAAATTCCTTTGAGTTTCTGGACCAAAGTGCATTGCTGGATCAGAACCAGGGTGCTCATCACCTTGCAGGCTCAAATCCTTATGAGAAGCAGGAAATCTGGCAACAAATTTTAAATGGATAAAGGAAATACTTTTTAACACAATGCATAATTAACTGGTGCCTAGGGTTGCCACCTGGCTGATTTTTAACTGGCCTGATTGGTACTGCCTTGCCAGTTAAAAGATTTAATGTGTTGGACATTTTTTCACGTGAGGCACTTTAAAGTAGTTCACTGCCCTGATGTCTGGACTCCGCTGCCGTGTTGGGATAAGGTAAGAAAAATTATAAAATAACATCTAGTTATACATATTGTGATATTGTTTTTTGTGTACAATGGTTCTCTAAAATTTTTTGGCAATAATTAGCTGTAATTGGCACCAGGACCCTTTTTGTTGTTGGTGGTAGGGGGTCAGTGGCTGTTTTTTCTGAGTCTCAGAGGTGGCAATGGCACAAGATATAATTGAGGCAAAGAGCTAACTATGGGCCTGTTTAAATCAGTGGTTCTCAATCAGGGGTACGGGTACCCCTGGGGGTCGGCAGAGGTCTTCCAGTGGGTACATCAACTCATCTAGATATTTGCCTAGTTTTACAACAGGCTACATAAAAAGCACTAGCAAAGTCAGTACAAACTAAAATTTTATTCAGACAATGACTTGATTATGCTGCTCTATATACAGTACACTGAAATGTAAGTGCAATATTTCTATTCCAATTGATTTATTTTAAAAGTATATGGTAAAAATGAGAACATAAGCAATTTTTCAGTAATAGTGTGCTGTGACACTTGTATTTTTATGCCTGATTTTGTAAACAAGTAGTTTTTAAGTGAGGTAAAACTTGGAGGTACACAACAGTGTGGAGTATCTTCGCAGTGTGGACTACAAGGGTGTGAACTGCAGCATGCTGCTCTGTAACTGCCCTGAGTAAATCTTGCTAGCAACAACTAACAGGTATCTAGTTCAGGCTAATGTAGTCCCGTTTCAACCAAGACAATGTTAAAAGTGAGCTAGGTACCTTTCAGTTGGCACGAACAGGGTCCGCACAAGGCAGTTACAGCGCAACACTTTAGTATGTGCTACAAGTAAAACATCTAGAGTCTGTACTGTGAGGCATGCCCTTAGATTAAAAAAAAGAATTACATGGGTACTGGGAACAGCTAGAGTTATGCTAGACAGAGGCTAGCGACATCATCCCTGTCCATCCTGGCTAATAGCCATTGGTGGACTTATCCTCCATGAACTTATCTAGTTCTTTTTTTGAATCCTGTTATAGTTTTGGCCTTCACAACATCCTCTGGCAAGGAGTTCCACAGGTTGACTGTGTATTGTGTGGAAAAAATACTTCCTTTTGTTTGTTTTTAAATTTCTGCCTATTAATTTCATTTGGTGATCCCTAGTTTTTGTGTTATGAGGAGTGAATAACACTTCCTTATGTACTTTCTCCACACCACTCATGATTTTATAGACCTCTATCATATCCCCCTTAGTCATCTCTTTTCCAAGCTGAAAAGTCCCAGTTTTATTAATCTCTCCTCATATGGCAGCTGTTCTATACCCCTAATCATTTTTGCTGCCCTTTTCTGAACCTTTTCCAATTCCAATATATCTTTTTTGAGATGGGGTGACCACATCTGCATGCAGCATTCAAGATTTGGCGTACCATGGATTTATATAGAGGCAATATTATATTTTCTTATTATCTATCCCTTTCTTAATAATTCCCAACATTCTGTTTGCTTTTTTGACTGCCGCTGCACATTGAGTGGATGTTTTCAGAGAACTATCCACAATGACTCCAAGATCTCTTTCTTGAGTGGTAACAGCTAATTTAGACCCCGTCATTTTATATGTATAGTTGCAAAATTATATTTTCAAGTTTTCCTTTGTGAATCATGGCCTGTTTTCCAGGTATGATTATTATTTATTTATGAATTTTGCATTATATTAGCATCTAGAAGCCCTGACTAAAAGATGGTCCCTGCTCAAAAAAGATCAAGCCAGCAGTGCCTAATCCAGCTCTTACATGCAGTCCAGTCCAGCATATAAGGGTAAATGTATCTCATGGGACTCCTCAGGCCACTGACCTATATCTTCCTTCTCATAATACTGCTAGTCTCCTGCCAGCAGTAGGCAACTGGCTGTTTCCCTGCTTGGCTTTCCATACCAACAGCAAGAGTCCCTGCTTCGGGCCTTCCCTCTGTAGCCAGCTCCCAGTCTGCAGCCTCCAGCTTGCTGCTCCTTTGCACATGGAGCCTCTAGGTCTCTGCAGAGCCTAGTCCACACTGACCTCAGGCAATCCTCCCTGGTCCTGTATTCTGGGGATTATTGAGCCCTCTACTGGCTGGATGTTGAACTGGGGAGTACGACAGCACTAAGTGACGAGCCCACAGGTTCATTATACTATGTGAGTAAAGCTTTACAGTGAATGGATATTTACTTGCTTCCCTGTTAGGTATGGATTAACCTCCTGTTCAATTTGGTGAGAGTAAAATAGTACAATATAAGGGTCTAATCGGTCAAGCCTTTGTTCTGATGAGCATTCCACTGAAATCAAGGGGCCTACTTACATGAGTAAGTGTAAGGGGACTGTTGCCCCCTTACTAACATTCAGTGGGGGTGTTTTAGTTGCTAGCTCCCAGTACTAAAAAGAGGGAAGGGTTGATGGGGAATCAGGACCCTGAGACTGACAGCCCCAGGAACAATAGGGAGAGGCCAATGCTCCAAGTCAGCCTGAATGACAGGGCGGGCAGGCTAATCAGGGAGTCAGGAGGCCAGGGAGGTCCCGTCCTCTGTGTGAGCTGGAATTGCCGGGCTCAGACAGAGTGGGGCCGAGCTAAGGAGAAAGCAGGGGCCCAGGCTGAGTGGGGAGCGGAGCTGCAGCAACCAGAGCCAGAGGGGCCAGAAAGCAGCCCACGAAGCAGGTCAGTGCAGGGAGCAGAGTCACAGAAGCAGCCTGCAGAGCAGACCTGTTCTGGGAGCAGAGCTGCAGCAATCAGAGGCAGAGGGGCCAAAGAAGCAGCCCAGGGAGCTGGAGGCAGAGCAGCAGCAGTGCAGAAACAGAGTGGTGGAACTGGGGCTGGAGCAGTCCGGAGCTGGGTGCGGTGAGCAGCTGGGGAGAGCGAGGGGGACCCTGGGCAGCGGGCCCAGCACAGGGAGACACCTCAGCCAAGGAGCTCTGCAGGCCAGGCTTGGATCGTAACCCCGACAGGGCGGGGGTGACACTGGGCAGAAGGGTCCTACCACTTAGAGCCTGAGAGCGTGTGGCCACCGCCAGAGCAAGTGTCCAACCCACAACATCCCTGCAGCACAGCCAGGGCCTCAGAAGGAGGCCTGGGACTTACAAGGAACAGACTGTGAACTGCCCTGACATTCCAGAGACACTGTTTGTGATGTTCCCTGCCACAGAGCGGGTTGATGTGTTTCCTTTAACCTTTCCCATTTTTCCTTATTCTTTTTAAAATTAATTGTTGATTAAATAACTTGCATTTCCTTTAACTTGTATGTAATGGTCAGTGGGTCAGAGAAGTGCCCACTGCAGTGAGAGTACCCCGGAGTTGGGACACCCTAGCCCCTATCCTAGGTGACCACAGCAGGGTTGGGGGTCGAGCCCCCAGGAATCCTGGGCCCAGCCTTGTTGGGGTTGCGAGGACTCTGCCAGACAGGAGAGTGGAAGGGGAGTCCTCAAGGGCAGGGGGGCCACTGGGTAGTGGAAGTGGGAGCGAGGACTCAGATCCTTTCGCTAGTTCACTTCACTGGGGTAGAATAGAAGCCAGGAAAGTTCCCCACAAGAGCGGGACTATTCCCCCGCTTACATAAGGCCTAGATATATGAGTAAGAGGTGAGCTTTCCAGATTGGGCTATATAAAGTTAGGTTCAAATTTAGAGTGCAGCACAACCAAAACTCTCATGCAGTACACGTCCATAGAGAACTGGCAGAATTAAATTTGTTTGCAGTGTTGCTGAAGCCGTGTTGATCTCAGGATATTGGAGAGACAGAGTGGGTGAGGTAATATTTTTTTATTGGACCAACTTCTGTCGGTGAGAGAGGCAAGCTTTCAAGCTACACACAGCTCTTCTTCGGGTCTGGAATTTAAATTTAACAGAACATTAAAACACATCACAAATAGAAACAGCTAAAAAATTACAGGTTTCAGAGTAGCAGCCGTGTTAGTCTGTATCTTTAAAAAGAACAGAAGGACTTGTGGCACTTTAGAGACTAACAAATTTATTAGAGCATAAGCTTTCATGGGCTACAGCCCACTTCATCGGATGCAGAGAATGGAACATATAGTAAGAAGATATATATATATACATACAGAGAAGGTGGAAGTTGCCATACAAACTGTAAGAGGCTAATTAATTAAGATGAGCTGTTATTCTTGAGAGCTCATTCTTAATCTTTCCCTGTTTGCTGTATAGGATGTTGATCAGGTGGTTTCGCAGTTTCCTTGAGAGTGTGTGGCACAAGCTGTCAGCATAGTCTGTGTGATATGTAGATTGTAATGGATTTTTTACCTTTAGTCCTTTTGGTATGATGTCCATCTGTTTGCATTTGGAAAGGAAGGTGATGTCTGTCTGTATCTGTACGAGTTTTTTCATGAAGTACTATTTTTCTTGATACTTTCTTTCAAAGGAAAATCTATTCCTCACTCAATACATATATACACACAGACACACACACACTCACTCGCAGCTCCAGTTTTTCTGTACACATGCTCTGCAATAACAGTTGCAGGTAAGCTTGAGACACATGACTTTGACATGGAAACCACAAGGCTCTCTGATGATACTTTTGCTTTACCCGTGAGCTGGACACCCAGTACAGTCCTGTTTCTTGTGAAGTATTTGTGAGTGCTACAGGATTTTCCAGGGAAAGATTTCTTGGGGCAAGCTCTAGTCAAACTTAATCCAAATCACTCTATGCAGCGCTGTTTGTTGCAAACAGTTCCTATGCTCCACCGCTATTCTCAGAATGTTGCAGAACACAATAATAACAACATTAAACTCAGGCCCCTTAAGGGACAGTTATAGTAGAGGATCACATTTTCCTTCATTCCAATTAACCTACTTGTCATATTCAATGGTATATGCACTCAATAAACTGCCCTAAAGTGCATCTCATGCTCTTTTAATAATACAAAGCTGCAGGGGGGGAGGGGTAGGAATAATTCATGCTATGCTGTTTGACTTGTCCTTGGTATTGTCTCTTATGGGGAAATCCTCAAGTATTGAATTTAAAAATTTTAAGAGGTTAAAAATATAAACAGGCTGATAGCTCACATTTTCTGAGCTAGAAAGATGCCTTTAATCTTATTATTCCTGAGCGGCCAAATCCTTAAGGACTTCCCCAGATTTTACTCAGTCCTTCCTCAGGCAAAATATCCCACTGAAGTTAATAGATGTTTGCCTGAATAATGGGTACAGTAGAATCTCAGAGTCATGAACACCAGAGTTACGAACTGACTAGTCAGCCACACACCTCAGGGAACTGATGGGCAGGATCCCCTGGGAGAATAACACGAGGGGGAAAGGAGTCCAGGAGAGCTGGCTGTATTTAAAAGAACCCTTACTGAAGTTACAGGAGCAAACCATCTCAATGTGTAGAAAGAATGGTAAATATGGCAGGCGACCAGCTTGGCTTAACAGTGAAATCCTTGCTGATCTTGAACACAAAAAAGAAGCTTACAAGAAGTGGAAGATGGGACAGATGACCAGAGAGGAGTATAAAAATATTGCTCAGGAATGCAGGAGTGAAATCAGGAAAGCCAAATCACACTTGGAGTTGCAGCTAGCAAGAGATGTTAAGAGTAACAAGAAGCGTTTCTTCAGGTATGTTAGCAACAAGAAGAAAGTCAAGGAAAGTGTGGGCCCATTACTGAATGAGGGAGGCAACCTAGTGACAGGGGATGTGGAAAAAACTAGTGTATTCAATTCTTTTTTTGCCTCTGTCTTCACTAACAAGGTCAGCTCCCAGACTACTGCACTGGGCAGCACATCATGGGGAGGAGGTGACCAGGAGTAATGGTCTCAAGTTGCAGTGGGGGAGGTTTAGGTTGGATATTAGGAAAAACTTTTTCACTAGGAGGGTGATGAAGCACTGGAATGCATTACCTAGGGAGGTGGTGGAATCTCCTTCCTTTGAGGTTTTTAAGATCAGGCTTGACAAAGCCCTGGCTGGGATGATTTAGTTGGGGATTGGTCCTGCTTTAAGCAAGGGGTTGGACTAGATGACCTCCTGAGGTCCCTTCCAACCCTGATATTCTGTTTTTCTCATTTGGAACTGGAAGTACACAATCAGGCAGCTGCAGAGACAAAAAAAAGCAAATACAGTATGATATTAAATGTAAACTATTGTAACTCTTCTGCCAGGCCAAGCTGACAGCAGCAAGGGCCGGGTTCAGTACACAGGGGTTCCCTCTCATCAAAGCAAATGCAAAACTGGCTCGAGCCCCCACCTTGTGACCTGGGAAAATCTTACACACCCCCTGGGTGCCTCAAAGAGGCAATACTTCCCCTCTCGCAAGCACAGAGTCTCGGTGTAGCAGAGAATCTTTAATAACATGAGGTAAACGATATCAGCATTAAATTGGGGAAACACCACAACTAGTGTTCATTAACCAAACCATGAGCAAAGACCCACCCCAGCAAATTGGGCCACATCCTTTTCCTCGGGTTCTTGAGTCCCAGAACCCAAATGTCTCTTGAGTCCAGCAATCCACAAATCACCCAAAGTCCAAAAAGTCCAGCCCCAGAGTTCAAAAGTTCATCTGCATAGTGTTACTCCCCAGTCTGGCTAAAATGTGCCTGTGGGGGGGGAAAGAGGTAAGGGGCACCTTACGTGTCCTGAAGCTGACTGCCCCACAGGGCTCCGCTCCGCTCCACTGTCTCACGAACAGCTCCACTCTGCACAGCTTGCCGTCTCACAAACGCTCCACTCCGCCATCTCACAAATAGCTCCGCTCTGCACAGCTCGCCTCGCCGTCTCACGAATGCTCCGCCAGCCTATCCACGAACAGCACCACTGCACTCTAGATCTTCTGGCTCCCCACTACTTGACACAGTGCTCAGTGATTTCAGCTTATAGCAGTGGGAGCCTTAGTGCTGGTGTACTATAAGGCCAAAGTGAATTCAGCACAGTACCTGTAGCAAGACTCTTAATAGACCCAAAATTAGCTCTGACATTCCACAGTGGAAAGAGACAGAGGTGCAGTTGGTGTTTCAGGCCCTCACAAAGGGGCCCACACCACCAGATACTAATACCTGCCTCAAGCCTCTCTCAATTCACAGAGTTTTGGAACCCATGACCCTTGCCGAGCGAGTGCTACTTAGTTGATGGTGAGTCCCTCCATCATAACAAAAGGCCAAGTACAGTTCCAAGCACAGTTCCCATAATCAGAGTAATAACAATTTATTCTTTCTGCCCCAATAACAGAGACACTGGGGATCCCACAGCAGCCAAAGTGACCATTTGGGCAGCTATGGCCTCATTCTAGGCGGGGTGGGTGTGCCTATGCAAATGAGATCGGCCCCTGAAGTTCTTTTCCACAACTTGCCACACCTCACCACCAGATGTCAGGGTGGAGCTCATCCTGACTCTGCTTACACTACTAAAAAAACTCAAAGGAAAGCTGTATATTTCTTCTGCATTGTAAAGTTTCAAAGCTGTATTAAGTCAATGTTCAGTTGTAAACTCTTCAACGAACAACTATAAGATTTTGTTCAGAGTTACGAATAACCTCCATTCCTGAGGTGTTCGCAACTCTGAATAAAAACTGAGGGCTGGGTTCTGCAAGCCTGGGATTCCAGTGTGGGGGCGGGAGGGAAGTGAGTAAGGACTCCCCTCCATTAGGGTGACCACCCATCTTGAATTGGACAGGACAGTTCTGAAATGCAGAAGTCAAGTCCTGGTCCTGGGCTGAATAACTTTGGGACAGCATTTGTCTCAGATTCCCTGCGGCACCACTTCGTGCCTGCCTGCGGTTCAGATGTGGTGCTAGCCTCTTCCTGGACCAGGTTGGCGGGAAGAGGGCTGGGGTGGGCCTCAGCTGCCCCTTACCATGAGGCTTTAGCCCCTGCTCCTCCTGCTCCTCCTCTCCCCCCTGGCCAGGCCAGAATCTGGAGACAGGCAGAAGTAAGAGCCACCCAAGGAGCTTGGGCTGCTGTGGGTAGCCCTGGACCCTCCTGCCACTCGGGGCAGCACACCCTGTGGGACAGGGACACAGGCCAGGGGCTGCTCTCAAGCCCCTGGCCCTCTGCCAGGACAGGTGGAGGGTTCGGTGCTCCCCACAGCAGCTCTGGCTCCCTGGGCAGCTCTTACCATGGCCCAGCTCAGGCCTGGCCAGGGGGTAGAGCCTCTGGGGGAAGAGGAGGGGTAGAGGCAGGGCCACAGTGCGAGCAAGGCTCCTGTATGTAACCCACTTTTGCCTTTTGAAAAGGTGGTCACCCTACCCTCCATTAGTGTGGCCCACAAAAGAGCTGCCCAGAAACAGAGCCGCTGTGCTGCAGGGAGCCTGGAAACTGCTACTGAATTGTTGCTAGCTCCAATATGGCAATTAGCATCCAGTGATTGGTGCTGGCCTTGGCTATAGACAAGGCCTGAAATTTCCCCCCACATGAGCCACTTAGCAAGTAGAGGGCAGGGCAGCAAGGGGAATGTGGTTCTGCCTTCTCCCCACACATGTGGGTTAGCAGAACAAGCTGACTGCACCCGGGGAAAAAATCTATACCCTCTGAAAGGATGTAGTACATTAGTCACAGAGAGCATTTTGCGTCTCTGAGGTAGAATGCCTCCTGGCACTCTTCCTGGGGCTGTGTGGCTCTGCCTGGCCTGCAGCATGAGCCTGTGCATACAGACCCTGCCTCATCAAAGTACATAAGCACATATTTGACTTTAAGCGTGTGCTTAATTGTTTTTTCTGAATTGTGACATAATGTACATCTACCCCAGTGGGTACAGGCCACTCCTTGTGAGGAAGGGCTGCAGAATCAATTGGAAAGTAAGGACCTCAGGACTCAGCCTGAGAGATCTTTGGTCTACAAAGGACTGGAATTTAAAAAGAGGGATTTCATGAGATAATATAAAAACATCTTCGTCTTAGGCAGAAATTTGGGAGCAATAATTACTGATCTGTCTTATGCGTTGTTTTTTACATTGCATGGGGTCTACCCTCTCCACTCTTAACTAGGGCGAAGAGAAAGAGTGGACAGAAGAATCACATGACTAGAGGATTCTTTAAATCTGATATCAGTCTACTGCTCTATCCTGGCTCTTTGACCCACGTAAAACCTGAATGCTGTAGAACAGCTCAGGGTAACAGTCTCCTAAACCATCCTCAAACTACCCCCTTGACACTCAGCTCTGTTTCCTAAGAAGGCATTAAGTTGTCTGAATTCCTACAATCACATAATTAGTTCATTTCAATATCTGCATTAGATTGGAGAAATAAGCTTATTGAGACAAAAAAAATTGCTTTTTTTTTATTACAGGGACCTAATCAAGAAGTCATACAGATACCCACACAGTTTATTTCTTCAATCTCTTCCCCAATTTCCTTTTCCCAGTAAAACTGTCTCAAGCATCTAGATATTCTGACAGCTAACGTGATAATAGGATGACTTTTTTTTTTAATTGGGGTTCTACTCAGCATCAGAAGAATTCATATAATAAAGAAGCATTAATGTGCAAAATGAAGTTTGGAAATTATGAGGGCTTTAAAAGACTAATGAAATTAATTCTGCTGATTAATTATGGCCTCAAGAATATGTACCTAGGGTCTGATCTCACTTCTGCAGTATAAGGTTATGTCTGAAAAATGATTTTTTTTCTGGATTTTTTAGTGACAGGGAATGTAGAGAAATGTACTCATATTTCATATCAGTGCTGCATGTATACATAGTCACTCCAAATGTACAGTATAAGTTATTTTTTTGTGCGGTAGTCAATGTAAGACATAAAAAAATTAAATTCTAATATTTAATTTTTGTAAGTAAGATCTATTTTTTTGTCTCAGTGATTGTAATTTTTTTCATTTTTGTTACACAGTATTCTTCTCTCTCTGCTATCCACCTCAGTACTTGAATTCTGGAAAGTTTCAGTTCTTTACAGTTCACCAGAATGAATTCCAATGTCAGTCCTTCTGTTTTCTTTTTAAAGAAGGATCCTTACAGTGAGGCACACTTAATAAAAGGGAACTTTTATGCAGAAGGCCATATTTTTTTTTGCTAGCAGCTTTCAGTATCCCTTTGCTGCTACTAAAGAATATATTTGTTGTGAATAAGAGATATCGGCGTCATAACCAGCCTGTTCTTCTACTTGATCCTGCAAGGAAGACTAAGCTTGTATTTATTTGCTAAAAACAAATAAACCTTCTGTGTGTGTGTGTAAGAAGGTAGAACTGGACTTTAAGTGAAAATAAATAAATATCTTAACCATCAGTGTTCAGCAACCATACTATCTTATCACCGGAGAACTCATCCTCCTGTCTTTTTCATCACTTGCTCAGTGTTTGTACACATCCCCCATGCATCCTGTATCTACTTAGCCTGGGGGCTCCTTGGGGAAGGGACTGCAGCTCAGGTCCTCAAAGATATTTAAGCATCCATCTTTCTGTTAAAAGCCATGCACACTTATAGCACAATAGCACTATAAATATAATAAACACTGTCATAAATTGCATTGGAAGTACAGCAATTATGACATCGAAAATGACTCAACAGGAGCTAATCTCAGATAAAAGCCTTTTTGGAGCACAGACTCAGAAAGGAATGCAGGAAGTGGGCTACTGTTAGGTTCACAGAAGGGAGAGGTAGGTTGTCCTCCCTCTCAAAGAAATGATCACCTATGCCCTGATTAGTGCAGGCTGCTGACATTTAAAAACAGGCTGGCAAAATTAACATGCAAAGATCCAATTCATAGTAGTAGTTAAAAATTATAATGTATCTGTATTTTATTCCAAACAGGGTAGTCAGTGCTTAGCCAATCTGCTCCAAAGAACCACTACTGGCCTCAATTTTCCCAAGCGTATGTCTCTTCATGCTTGGTTCAGGGGTTTTATTCCCTTAATGTTCATTGGAGACACAGCCTGGAGGCAAACTTTCTCACAGCCGTGCCTGACTTTATTGTGCACTGTGGTACATGTCGTCAGTTTTGACAGTGTTAGTTCTGCACTGATACGCTGTTTCTGCAAGTAGAAATGTGCAAAAACATGTGTTGAGGGTGAACAGTGACTTCAGTTCACTTGTGACCATTTCCTTTGATTTTTGATTCATGTAGATTTCTCCCCTCCCCGCATCTGAGTTGTGCTTTGAGTCCAAAAATCTCAGAGCAACAATCAAATTTTACCTGGTTTCACTTCAAGTTTACAGATGGGTCCACAAACTACAAAATGCAGATCCATATTTTGAATGCTCCAAAGTTTTGGGGTGTTCAGACCCAGAATTTTGGCTCAATCCACCATAGACATAAGGGCCAGCTACAAAAATTGGACCCAGATTAAGGTTCAGATTTTGAATTCCCCCCTCAATCCCTCAAAGCTTAGGGTGCCTGTGATCTGGGGTATTTGTTAGTCAAAACTATGTGAAAGTATGAATTTGGGATGTAAATTTCACGAACCCAAGGGTGCCTTTTAGCAATCCCAGGCTGTTCTTTATTTATTTAGTAATGACATTCAGAATCAGGAAAAAAATTGTAATGAAACTTTCACACTTCTCAAGCTGCCAGAAATCATGATATTCCAAATCAAACTGAACACTGCTAATTCCGCATTTACACAAATCTCTGTAGCCTGAATAGATAATAAATGCACAGGATAATCCTGCCCAAAGGTTTTTTAGATTGCATCATAGTGAAGACACATGTAAAAGGTTGTCTTGACACCTATCTACCCCCACTTCTTTCACTGCACTTGAGAAGCAGTGTGATCTGTGCAATGCTTGCAGCCCCAGCAATAAATACTGAGGTTTGGAATTCTGCTCCGAAGAGCTGGGGAGAAGAGGACTGGAGGTGATTCATGGGTTATATTCCATAGTTCTGAAACATAAGAACCATGTTTGGTGCTATTTTGTAGATGCTCCATCGGTAATGATAGTTCACATAAGTCTAAAACTGATATGTTCTCTGTATAGAAAGAGTTGCACAACTTAGACAGTCTATGTATAGTCTCATGGGACCCTCTGGATTTCTTTAACTTCTCCTCAGTGGAGTGAAGTTATAGTTACCATATAATAATTGCTTATAAACTATTGGCAGCCATCTGTACAAATGTCTCTCTTATTGGGTATGTGAGTCAGAGCAATCTCTATGGCCCCTTTTCTTCTTAGTGCTTGTTAGGGTGTGGGTATTTATGCACGGTGGCTACCGGGGAATGCATTCCATTTCCTGTATGTGCTTTTGTCTGTTTTTAGCAGCATTGCTTATTAGTCATTCTCACTTGAATAGTATTCTCCAGTTGACATGTTTAAATCTAATGTGGAATTTGCTCTCATGTAAGCATCTAGCTAGGCAGGCACATTTTTTTTCAAATGAATTTTGGAGGTGAACTAATGAAACCATATTTTGCATGCCTTAAATAATGTCTTGTGGCATTATTTGCCCTTAGCAATGGGTACAGATCAGACATATTATTTCCAAGGAATTAGTGTAAATCAGCCAACACAATTTGACTCTTTTTATGTCTGAGTGTGCACATGTGTAAGAAAGGGCATGGTGAACTCCTCAGCATATAGCATCAATAAGGATTAAGTATAACTAGACTGTAATGCAGCTACCTGAGCTGTGCACTGACTAATTTTTTTCCTAAACGCTTGTCTACAGGTGTGGTAATGCCCCTGTGAACAAATCCGCACACTATTCAGCTGTGCACTGACAACACCACTTGCCCTTAAATTAATATTAAAATGTGTGCTTAAAAATTCTAAGTCTTTCTCTCCATGTTTTTATCTCTTTAGCATGCTAAACATTTAGCATAATAGAGCAATGCTTAGCACTTATCTTCAAAGTGTTTTTACAGACCTTGATTGATCATCTTACCTCCAGTCTCCCCATTTACAGTCGGTTAATTGTTTTACCCAAGCTCAGACTGGAAATCCGTGTCAGTGCTGGAATTACCATTGAACATGTAAGAGTTCCTCTCCCTTTTCCTGTGCTTCAGACTACTAAACTAGTCTGTCTCTAAGCATGAAATAAAAAAGTAGGTAACAATAAATAAGTGCTGTTTGACCATAAAGTTCATAATCGTCAGGACTGGTTTGCTGACTCAGTGAAATTCTACATTTCTGCAACTTTGGTTGGTTGGTAGGTTGACTTGAATTTAATGCCGGTAAAAGGTGCTGGATTGACTGCCTGCTAGATAGAAAGGGTGAAATCCTGGGGTCACCCCTCAAATGAGTGGGAGTTTTGTCATTGGCTTCAACAGAGGCAAGAATTCACTAAGGTCTGTGGAACAGATACGGGACAGACAACAAGAGTACAAACTTTCCCGATTGCTATGCTGCTCTGCCTCACTCTCCATTCAGCTATTGGTCTGATAATAACAAGCCTGATCCCACAAGCCCTCCACATGTAGAACTCTCTCACTTACTTTAGCTGGAGTTATGCACACAGAGAAATTGCAGGATCAGGCCCCAGGGCACTAACTGTGATGGGGGCATCAGTCTACTAGGATTTGCACTGAGATCAAGAATTCATTTCAAGCAGGTTGTCAAGCAGATATCAGGTAGTTATGGCTTTCAGTTACTACAAAGGCTAAACTTAAAATGGTGACTAAGATATGAAAGGTTCTGTCCTTCATTACCAATCTCTTGAGTCTTCCAGACCCTTTCAATATTCTTTCACTTTGTGTGTTTGACAAGTACTTTTAATAGGGCACTTTTCTGCAAGTATATTTAATGGTGCTTGAATGATAGTATGGCATTCTTTATTTTTAGAATGGCTTCAGCAGGAGGTTAAACTCTGTTTATTTAATTAAAAATTATCTTTATTCCATTTTAACTTTTCTAAAATAAAAATGCAGTTTTGGTTTATTAACTTGAAAGTCTTCTTCTATCATCCATAATTTATATTCTGCAGTGCATACCACTGCATTTCCAAACCACAGTCATATACAATACGTGGGACGTCTGGCATGATTTATGTTAAACAAAACCAGCTTTTAGTTCTTGTTTTTTCTTAGCAAGGTTGTAATAGGAAATCAAACCTCCCATTCTCCAGTCTAGAAATTGGGCTGAGCAAGAGACAAACTAGAAGTAGCAGTTTGTAAGAGCTTCTGACTTCTTTTTCCATAAAGAAAACTGAGGAGAAGGGAAAGTGAATGGTTGGGGGACAAATAATTCATCTTTGTATTCAATGCCCACATTTTCCCAGGACAAAATATAAATCCGAGAGAGAACCTAGTATTGGGCTCAAATGTTAATTTTCTTGATTACATCTTGAATTTGTTTAAAATAGGAAATATTCAGAACTAATTCATTATCTTACACACTTTAGACATGATTCTCATGTACACACAGGCCCCTTGACACTTCTCTGGCAGTTCAGTTTTGAGGGGATTTGCAGTAGGTCCAAATGGAACTTAAGGTATAGGGTATCCGTACAGCTGTACCATTACAGCTATGCCACGGCAGTGTGTCTGGTGAAGATGTTCCCTGGGGGCGTGGGAAGGGCGAAGGAGTTGTAAAGGGACCATTCAGTGCAACAAAATAAATCTATACACAAGATTGCAGGCTGGGAACTTGCTGTTTATCTAACTGTATCATCACAGAGGGAGGGGGAAAACTACCACTAATGAAACAGACAGGGAAGGGTGGATCATGGCTGCATCCCATAATAGGTTGTGGGACCCAGTTAACCCCTTGATGACCACTTTACTCCAAATGTGGGATCGGGGATGGGGGAGAGTGGGGAATGGGGAGCAGGGACTGTTTGTAACAAACCCTGGGTTTATTAGCTCAACCTCTGCAAATATTGACTTGGGAAAGAGAAGGGCTCGGAGGAGTGTGTATGTGTGCAGGGAAGCAGGGAACGAGTCTCAGCCCAGGCTTGGGGGAGGAAAGGAGACTTCTGGTTGGGGAGAGGTGTGAGCTTCTGGGGTCAAGTGGGAAGGTGATTGGGGCAGGCAACTGGAGAGTAAAGAACAAAGTTGCTCCGATGCAGGGTCTGGGTAGGGTTGCTAACCCTCAAGGATTGTCCTGGAGTCTCCAAAAATTAAAGATAAATGTTTAATTAAAGTTTATGTCATGAGATGAAACCTCCAGGAATATGTCCAAACAAAATTGGCAACCCTGGGGTTGGGTGGGGGCAGACCCCCTTCCCCCATAGCCCATCCCTGGACTCCTTCTGGACTGGTCCCCATTCCCCCCCCCACCAAATGAGAGCAGGCAGAGGTATCTCTTGGTTCCCCCTGGTGCTGCCTACACATAACCGCAGTAGCTTCTCACGCTGCTCTTGCTCTTTAGGTGTACAGCTTGGCATAAGTGTGCGACTCTCTAGTTAGTAATAATACTACCCTGATACTGCCACAAACTTCAATGTAATTACTGCTTTATATTAAGAATGTTCACCCACCAGTCTAGTGCTGTTTGAATCTTAAACCTGTGAGTGTTTCAACCAGATACTTCTATTCAGCTCACTGAAAAATATTCTGTTTGATGTTTTCATAGACATCCTCTTAAGGCATTACTTCAACTTTTTCTCTAGAGCTGCCCTTTCTGAAGTCATTATTACTCATTAGGTATATTGTGCAGAAAGCAGAAGTAGGTCAAGGATGAAAAGCCTCATCTTAGCAAGTGGCGCAAGTATTGTACAAAGCTATTTTCAACTTTCATGAGATGAAGGGGAAAAAATGTTTTCTGTAGTATGAGAGCTGTCACTGCTGACTTACAAATGAATGCCAAGCATGTAAAAACTTTCATTTCAGATTTCCAGTCTTTCATATGTTAAACACATTGTTTTAGAACGCTATTTCAAAAGATAATGCTGTGTGTATAATGTATACCATCTAAATCCTGACAATACTATACACCAAATCAAGGGACAGATCCTCAGATGGTGTAAATTGTCATTGACAGTTTACGTCAGCTGATGATCACCCCCCCACCCCAAGAATCCCTAACAGGAAAGGAAAAATAAGGCACGTCACGGTGGGTACTTAGGAATGGATTTCTCAGAATGAGAAACTAGATTTTGAGTACTGCAGAAATACCTAAAGCCCGTGGCTATCTGTGCATGACATCAGAAGGGTGAATTTGCATCAGTAGGTCAGAATGACCTCTAAGGCACGGATGGTAGCTCTAAAAGCAATGCCTCAATACAAATTGTTATGGCGTGTCTCTTGCTTTGACTCACAACTTTCTGGTAAAAGCAAAGCTTTAATTTCTTTTTGACTAATTATTAATCGGATTTTAATTTGTGTTAACAAGGTTATTTTTAGATATAATATAAACAATGTCTAGATTAAGCATTTCTGGGGTAATACTGAATCTTTCTAAACTGGTGATCTGTTTATAGGCCCTGGTTTAGCAAAATGCTTAAACTAATGTTTAACTTTAAAGCATACACTTGACTTCAGTGGGATTTAAACATGATTTCAGTGGGAAGTGGGGTGTGGCCATAATCTGTTCCTTGATAAAAAATGTGTTGGAAGCACTTTTTATTACTGTATGTGTAAGCCATAGAATTGTGGTGTTTGATTTCTACAATAAATGAATTTACACAGTAACTTTAGTGCTGTTTTATGTGTAAATGCATTTTTCTTGTTATAGTCACTCAGCTCTCTGTCCACTAACTACTGATCGAATTCTTTTAAGGTAGACAGTAAAAAATTACACAGTGTGGTCCAGTGGATAGGGTAGTGGACTGAAACCCAGGACAGCTGCAATCTATTCCTAGCTTTGTCACAGCCCTGTTGTTTGGTGATGGTAGGTCTCTTCAACTCTCTGCTACCCTTCCTACCCCTTGTCTGTTTAGATTGTAAGCTCTTTTGGGCAGAAATTGGCACAATAGTGCCTTGATCTTGGATGGGGCCTCTAGGGGCTACTATAGTACACACAACAATATAATATTTTTATTTCTTTTCTCTTCTTCATGCTGATATCTGCATTTGCTGTATACACAATTCAGTTGTGTTATCTGGTTCCTCATTTCAGAAAAGTTTGAGCTAAATCAGAGTAGTGAATGGTGTCTGTCTGTTTAGTGTCTTATAACTGAGCCCATTATGACAGCATCAGAGTATCCAGGTCTTCCACATAGTCAATAAAAAAAATGATATGGTCAACAAAAATAAAAAGTTAAAGCTTCAGAAACAAATTGCTCTGTATAGAATCAGAAAGAAATGAGATCTTAGCTCAGAATTATTTTTTAGACATGGCTAGACATTTCAAAATGTACTTTCTCCAAACTCCCCCAGCAGATTTTAGTTTGTTAACATGTTTTATAGATCTTCACATATCGCTGAAGATTTCCAAATCTACGAAACAGAATTCGTAGTGCCAACATTGAATTTCCTGGAGGCAGCTTTTGAATGGAAATGTCTTCTAGTCACAAAGGTGCTTAGAAAATGCAAGGCTGTGAGACAAGCAGAGGGAATAACTGCAGACCAAACCAGAAAAGTGTGAAACAAGAAAATCTGCCTGAGCTAATCAAGAGAAAGGCTGGGTGTGCAATCAAAGGGAAAAGGGAACGTGAAAAAACACTTCAGCCTGAAATGGCCTCACAGTAACAAAAACTAAGCACAGCAAACTAATAGAAGCAAAGATGCGGCTAGTAGGAAAGCATTAGAAGGGTCCATACCAAGGAAAGGAAAGTAGGTTAGCGTGAAACAAAGGAGACGCATCTTCCAATGAAAAACGAACAACAGAATCTGAATTTCGCCATTGTTAGTTTTCATGTAGCAACACTTTATGAACTGTCTGTGGGCCTGTGTTGTTCAGTCCTGGCTGAGGGTTAGGTTCTGCGTAACTCGTACAGGGATGTGTAGTCAGTGGGCTGCAGAGTATAACGAGATTCTTGTGTGGCCTGGGTAAAGGGTTGGCAAGAATTGCGATCCTCCACTCACTAGGGTGCAGGGTCTTTTCCCCAGTTACTCCCTAAGAAAGAGCCATGATTCTGCCCTCCACACACCAGTCAGCAGAGGGGACAATGCTGCAACACTTACAGGAACAGTTTATACTCCCCCCAGCACACTGGAGAGCTCTGGAGCATATTGCCTTAGGACATGTCTACACTACAGCGACACAGTTACTACCCAGCAGCTATGTAGATGCTTCCTACATCAATGGAAGGTTTTTTCTATCAATGTAGTTAACCCACTTCTCCAAGAGGTGGTAGCTAGGTTGATGGAACAATTCTTCCATTGACCTAGCCCTGTCTACACTGGAGGGGGTTAAGTCAACCTAACTACAGACCCCAGGAAGTGAATTTTTTCACAGCCTAGGGCAGGGGTGGCCAACCTGAGCCTGAGAAAGAGTCAGAATTTACCAATGTACATTGCCAAAGAGCCACAGTAGTACATCAGCAGCCTCCCATCAGATCCCGCCCACCAGCAGCCCCACTGATCAGAGCCTCCCGCTCCCTCCCATACCTCCTGATCAGCTGTTTCGTGTTGTGGAGGAGGCTCTGGGGGAGAGAGGAGACAGGAAGAGCAAGGGCATGGCAGGCTCAGGGGAGGGAGCGAGAAGGGGTGGAGTGGGGGCAGGGCCTGCGAGCCAGGGATTGAGCAGTGAGCACCCCCTGGGCCATTGGAAAGTTGGCGCCTGTAGCTCTAGTCCCGGAGTCGGTGCCTATACAAGGAGCCGCATGTTAACTTCTGAAGAGCCGCATGTGGCTCCGGAGCCACAGGTTGGCCACCCCCAGCCTAGGGCTACATCTACACTAGAAGTGGAAGCTTCTAGAAGCTGCACTATAAAGTGGATAGAAAGTTGGCTAGATTGTCGGGCTCAGCGGGTAGTGATCAATGGCTCCATGTCTAGTTGGCAGCTGGTATCAAGTGGAGTGCCCCAAGGGTTGGTCCTCGGGCCGGTTTTGTTCAATATCTTCATAAATGATCTGGAGGATGGTGTGGATTGCACCCTCAGCAAGTTTGCAGATGACACTAAACTGGGAGGAGTGGTAGATACGCTGGAGGGTAGGGATAGGATACAGAGGGCCCTAGAAAAATTGTAGGATTGGGCCAAAAGAAATCTGATGAGGTTCAACAAGGACAAGTGCAGAGTCCTGCACTTAGGACGGAAGAATCACATGCACCGCTACAGACTAGGGACCGAATGGCTAAGCAGCAGTTCTGCAGAAAAGGACCTAGGGGTTGCAGTGGACGAGAAGCTGGATATGAGTCAACAGTGTACCCTTGTTGCCAAGAAGGCCAATGGCATTTTGGGATGTATATGTAGGGGCACTGCCAGCAGATCGAGGCACGTGATCGTTCCCCTCTATTCAACATTGGTGAGGCCTCATCTGGAGTACTGTGTCCAATTTTGGGCCCCACACTACAAGAAGGATGTGGAAAAATTGGAAAACATCCAGCGTAAGGCAACAAAAATGATTAGGGGACTGGAACACATGACTTATGAGGAGAGGCTGAAGGAACTGGGATTGTTTAATCTGCGGAAGAGAAGAATGAGGGGGGATTTGATAGCTGCTTTCAACTACCTGAAAGGGGGTTCCAAAGAGGATGGATCTAGACTGTTCTCAGTGGCAGTAGATGACAGAACAAGGAGTAATGGTCTCAAGTTGCAGTGGGGGAAGTTTAAGTTGGATATTAGGAAAAACTTTTTTACTAGGAGGGTGGTGAAACACTGGAATGCGTTACCTAGGGAGGTGGTGGAATCTCCTTCCTTAGAAGTTTTTAAGGTCGGGCTTGACAAAGCCCTGGCTGGGATGATTTAGTTGGGGATTGGTCCTGCTTTGAGCAGGGGGTTGGACTAGATGACCTCCTGAGGTCCCTTCCAACCCTGATATTCTATGATTCTATGAAGTGCTACAGTGGCACAGCTGTATTGATGAGAGCTCTCCCATCAGCTTAATTATGCCACCTCCCTCGAGAGGCGGCAGCTACAGGCGCTGGTGTAGGCAGCGCTTAGGTCAGTATAACTTACATCTCTCAGGGATGTGGATTATTCACACTAGAATTTACTTACTTTGGTATAGACAAGGTCTAGGTCGATCTAATTTTTAGGTGTAGGCCAGGCCTTAGGGTACGTTTACACTACTGAGATAATACCGGCCTAGCTATGCCTGCATAGACTGTGTAGACCAGTGGTGGATTTAGAGTTAGTGGGGCCCTGTGCACAGCTTCATTTTCGCCCCGCCCCCCGAGACCTAGCCAAGAAAAAGAACATTCTCTTTTATCTCTCCCCCGTTTTTCATTCTTTTTTTCTTCATCCTCCTCCTATATTATAAGTAATGGGAAGTAATTGAAAATAAAGTGTGGAACCTTGACTGGGGGAGGGGGTTGGGGTGCAGGAGGGAGTGTCGGGGGTGGAAGTTTGGGAGGAAGTTTGGGTGCTGGGTGCGGGCTCTGGACTGGGGCAGAGGGTTGGGGTGTGGGAGGGGGTGAGGGGTGTGGGCTCTGGGAGGAGGTTTGGGTGCTGGGTGCAGGCTCTGCGCTGGGGCAGGGGGATGGTGTGTGGGAGGGGGGCAAGGGGGCAGGGCTTACCTCGGGCAGCGTGGCTCCCAAAGCGACCAGCACACACACCCCTCTGGCAGTGGCTCCTAGGTGGGGGAGGGGCAGGGGGTCTCCGCACGCTGCTGCCCGCAGGCGCTACCCCTGCAGCTCCCATTGGCTGCAGTTTCTAGCCAATGGGAGCCGCGGAGTTGGTGCTTGGGGCGGGGGCCGCACGCGGAGACAGACATGCACACACCCAGGGTCCACAGGGACATGCTGGCGCTTCTCGGAGCGAAGCAGCGCAGAGGGAGGGAGGCAGAGTCGGCAGGGAGCCGCCTTAGCCCTGCTGCTGGCACGTCTCTGCGCACCCCTTGTGGGGAAGGGGCAACAGGTCTCCATACGCTGCCTGGGGCAGGGGCAGCGTGCGGAGCTGCCTCCCCCCTGCCAGGGGCATGCAGAGATGTGCCAAGAGCCGGCCGCTTCCGGGAGAGGTGTGGGGCCACTGGCCAAGGCATGCAGGCAGCCAGCCTGGCTGAGCCCTGCTGCGCCACCGACCGGGACTCAGGGGCAGGTTGTCAGATATTTGTCCTGCATCTTGGGGGCCCCCCTGTCTTTGGGGGCCCCGTGCCACTGAACGGTTTGTTTCATGGTAAATCCGCTCCTGCTGTAGACACAGCATACATCGACAGAAGAGGTTTTTCCTGTTGGTGCAGGAACATCACCTCCCTACATCAATGGAAGCACACTACACTGGGAGCTATGTTGGCAGAGCTACGTTGGTAAGGGGTGTGCTGATATTGTTGACCAAAACAGGAGCTAGAATTAACAATGGTCAGGAGTCTCAGTCTCAGGTTCGCCTTCCTTCCCGTATCTATCACCAGGCGTTTATGTTCCCAGATATGACTCAGACAGGATAAAGATACAACAAGTTTTATTAATGGGGTGGCAAGAACTCCCCAGGTAACAAGGTGAGACAGATAATGAAACAAGGCAGGCTGTGTCAATAGCGATTTGTATACAGGAATTAAAATGACAATGACTCTACCATCTCTAGCAGCTTGATCTGATGATGTCTTCTCTTCTTCAAGGTGGATGCAGCACGGCAGGGCAGCCGGATCCCTCAGATGGGGATAGGACCTCAGGGCAGGAACAGATGAGCGTCTTCAGGTAATTGAATCCCTCCCACTCCCTTCACCTGCCTCATTGTGTGTGGAGCAAGTGATCACTATAGGAGATGAAATAGGTGCATGTAGGTGAGTATATCCCCTGCTAAGATGACCCTGATGGGGTGAGTGGCCTACCCGCAGTCACTTACTTTGTCTCAGACAGACAGCAACAAGACTCTGTCACTCAAGCGGGCAGTCCTGATCTAATCTGAGCACCTAATCGGAGCACTTATATAGACATTGGGTTGCTAGGCAGATTAGCTGATTGACAGTAACTAACTTTTCCCGCCTAAACCTAAAAAGGCGCCAAACTCAGAGTGAGGGGGGGACAAGACGGGCTTACAAAATGGATGCCTAGTTGTCCTTTAGAGGATCCAAGATGGCTTTAGGATTTTTATCTCTACAATATAACTTTCAGGTGTAGACCAAGCTTAATAGATTAGCATCCCTCCATGTTCTATCCCTTTCTCATGTGTAAGATGAAAGTCATGATGTACCTCTGCTCTCCATTGACAAGAATGTGAGATGAGAATTTTTAATATTGAATTAATCCTGTCTCATTCTTGAGCATATGAGTTGTGTAAAATATTAAGGATTAAATTGGAAGGTGAAATATATTGTTAGGATGAAATGCCTTATGATGCTGCATCAATAATATAAATAAATTGTACAGTTCACCATGGATTTACAGTGTGTTTAGTTACAGTACAATTTCACTTCTACTTTATATTGTCTTTTTAGTGTGAGAAAACACCATATATGATCGGTCAGTTCCTTGTACTCTATGAGCAAAAGGTATTTCAGTCTCTAACATCCTGAACATTTCAGTCTCTAACATAATGGCTATTAGCCAGGATGGGTAAGGAATGGTGTCCCGAGTCTCTTTTTTGTCAGAGGGTGGAGATGGATGGCAGGAGAGAGATCACTTGATCATTACCTGTTAGATTCACTCCCTCTGGGGCACCTGGCATTGGCCACTGTCAGCAGACAGGATACTGGTCTGGATGGACCTTTGGTCTGACCCAGTATGGCCATTCTTATGTTCTTATGTTCTTATCCTCTTTGATTTTAACTTATTAGCTCACATTACTGAATGTTGATGCATATTTAAGGGAAATGATATGCACAGACTGTACGTAATGCTAGAATGTGTTGAAGCTTTTTTTCTGCAGCAGGTGAAGGAGTTTCTTTCAGTTCATGTTTGCATTAATGACCCACTGACCTACTTTCCTGTATCTGCCTAGCATAACTTGGTATCCCTGAAATTTGAGACTTCATCTCCTCCACAGATGTGTTATGTTTAGATTCTGTGACAGAAAACATTAGTGTAAAATGACACTGCAAATAAAAATGAAATGTGATGTGGTGGTTGGTGCTGCAAGTGCATTTTTATTTAATTGTGTGAGTGTTATCCATCATGTAGATTTGTCTTTCCTTTTTTTTATGGCCCTGTGTGTGTTTTATTAGGTCTCCTTTTCCCTCCTTCAGATTAAAATGAAAAATGAGTTGTGTACATTTCCCCATATTCTAAGCTGTACTGCTTCTCTGCCCGTTACAGGCTGAGAGTGAGGGAAGAGGCGAACATCATGGATCAGTGAGGAAAGGCATCTTCTGCCTGTCTTAAATCATCTGCTTGACAGAGAAGCTGAAATTGCTAGAAATAAAAAAGCTCCTTGGCAGCTCAACAACTGTACATAAAAGAAATAATATTTTTCAGTGAATTGTAAATGTCATAGTCTCAGATAACATTTATATTTGAATAGAAATGGGAACTGATTGGAGAATTAACTTTCCCTGGCGATATCATTAACTGACTTTGAATCGCATCACCGCTGTAAAAGCAGTGCAAGCCAGTAACTCAGAACAATGATACTTTTAAAGATCCAGTGCAGCGTGTGTAAATACAGAACGGTATGTCTTCAGCAGAGGGATCTGCGTGTTTGAATTACTAGATAAAGATTGACTGGTTAAAACGCTGCAGAAAATGAACACTGAATGCCTGTTGTCAGAAGTGACTGACAGCCTGTGTCCAAAGCTGAAATGAGGTCGTTTTTGCCTATTCATTTCAGCTGGTGTGCAATGACAGGACAAGAGAGGACAAAGAACGTGATGGGTTGTCATGTGATTGTCTGACTAATGTAGTCTTACTGCCCCTTTGCCTGTTGTATTAAACCAAAATAATTTCAATATATTGCTGTGCTATCTATGCACTTATTTAGGCCCCTCATCACCATAGTACGCGAGCACCTCACAAACATTAGTAAATTCATCCTCACAACACCTGTGAGGCAGGGAAGTATTATTTGCAGATTGGGAACTGGGATTAAGTGATTTATCCAAGGTTATACAGGAAGAGCCAAGGATTGAATGCTGATCTCCTGATTCTCAATCTAGTGCTCTAACTACTAGGTCATCCCTCCTCCCTTCTACACACATGCTATAAAAACACCGTGTTTGATTTCTTAGTGATAATACAGCATAAGGGGCTGAATTTAGTCATGCAGGGTGTGGATACATCTTCCACTGAAATCAGTGAGTTCATTTTGTAGAATGTGAGCTCAAGCTGTTAGGCTTTCTAGCGTGCCCTGAAAATTATCTGCTTACCCAAGCACTGGGAGATAGAGGGGCATAAAAAGGGCATGTATTTGTGAGAGAGGTTTTATACTCTGGTTAGGTAGTCTTAGGGTGGCCAACTTTCTAATTGCACAAAACCGAACACCCTTGCCCCACCCCACTCACTCCATCCCCCATCCCTCTATCCCCCACCCTCACTCACTTGCTCATTTTTACTGGGCTGGGGAGGGTCCCTTTTCAACTGGGTGTTCCGGCTGAAAACCCTAGTCTGTATTTGGAGTAAGAAGAAGAAGCTGCTGATGGTTTTCTCCACACCTCCCACCCATGTAATTGTATATTTAACTTATGGCAAAGGTGCCCTAGAGACTGAAATAAGTACTTTAAACATATTAATTATAAATCTAAATAAATAGGTGAGTGGGCAGTGACTGACAACTCTTGTGTGCTACCAGAATACAGTTTTCAAGTACTTAAAAGGTTGTTACAAGGATGAGGGAGAAAAATTATTTTCCTTAACCTCTGAGGATAGGACAAGAAGCAGCAAGGGCAGTTTAGGCTGGACATTAGGAAAAATATTCCTAACTATCAGGGTGGTTTAAGCACTGGAATAAATTGTTTAGGGAGGTTATGGAATCTCCATCGTTCGAGATTTCTAAGAGCAGGTTAGACAAACACCTGTCAGCGATGGTCTAGATAATACTTAGTCCTGCCATGAGTGCAAGGGACTGGACTAGATGACCTCTCGAGGTCCCTTCCAATCCTACAACTTTATGATTTGGAAGTTGAGCTAAGTAACAGGTTTCTCAATCTAGGGTGTTTGTGACCGTTGGTCTAGATTCTTATAAATTAGCAGGTTTCACTGCAGGACAGTGATATTTGATATATTAGTCAAAATGATGAAAAGCAGTTTTTAGCATCAGGGTTCAGACTGGGGGGGAAAAGTGGTGGTATTCTCCTAAGCTTTATCTTCAAAACATCCTCTGCCTCCATCCTAGTTCCATTCACTCATGTAGCCAAAATGAGATGCCACTTACAGTAGATGGTATAGAATTTCATAATATGATAGCATCAGAGGGGTAGAGTGTTAGTCTGGATCTGTAAAAGTGGCAAAGAGGCCTGTGTCACCTTATAGACTAACAGACGTATTGGAGCATAAGCTTTCGTGGGTGAATACCGACTTCGTCGGGTGCATGTAGTGGATAATATGATAGTCACTCTCTTTTTTCATGGTTTGATCCTTAGATGTTTAAATTGTAGAGTCAACACCCATTGAGTCTTGGGTTGTCTGTTAAGGTGGCTTTGGTGGTTTACTTCTGGTTCACATTTTTAAGGCTATCTTCACATGCTTAAGTGACCGATTTTTAAACCAACACTTTTTAAAAGTATGCTAATTTTGAATGCCTGGATTTTCAGGTCCCATTGACTTCAGTTAGAACTGTGATTGCTTTGTACCTCTAGAAATCCTAAAGACACTAAGTTAGGTACACAAAGATGAAGGCACTGCAAATTAGTGGGCAGGTTTTTAAAATGTTGGTCTTAATTTTTTTTTAATTAAAACTTAGATTCTGTGACACAAGATGCAGCTTCCAAGGAAAGATATGGAATTGCTAAGCCATTGTGAACTGGCCCAGTTTGAGTCCTGGTTATCAAGTACCAAACGTGTTCCATTGCTTATAAAGGCCTCAGCCCAAAACGAATTTCAGGCATCTCAAACTTACTTCAACAGTTTATAGATCCTTCCCCCCCCCCCCGCTCGGTTGTTACACAGATGGTGTAATGGGGATGGAGCCCAGAGTCCAAACCCTTACTCAGTGGGATTTCGCAAGAATAACAGAGAAGGACTGTACCATGTCTTGCAGACACTGGCCAGGAGAACAAGAACAGGAACAAAGACAGGAACCAGGGAAGGATCAGGAACACACCAGGAATTGGAGTTCAGGACCCTTTGCAACAGGTAAGTAGATCTTCATCAGGATGTCTTCTGCCTTTTACTCTTGACCTCAATGTCCTGTGTGCTAAATGCAGAAAATACACTGTCTGATGGTTTAATAGGTGAGTGAGGGTAAGTCCAAGGAACCTTGTTAGGTGTTACTAGTCCACCTTAGGTCTTATTCCCTCATGGCTCTTATTTTTTATGTGTTTTGAACTGTAGAAAAAGATATTGTGAAGAAATAGATCATTCCTCTATTTCCTGAATTTAGGCTTCTGCATTCCTATGAGGAACTGAGCACCCTTTTCCCACTGATTTCAACTGGACATAAGTGCACTTACCACCTCACAGGAGTGCTCGAGGTCTTGCAGGATTGAACCATTGGGTCTCTGTCTTTCTTCCATGTCTCTTCTTAGCTGTTTGTTCAACCTAAGAGCTATCTATAATTTTTGTCACTTTCATTTCCAGTGTGTCAACATGGATTGTGAAAAGTAAGCCACCTTTTGCTCATCTAATGGAATACATCACTGCAGATAATCCATCTGGAATGTAAATTAGTTTTCTGTTACCTGGTTACTGTTGTTAGATGTGCGTAACAGAGGGAAGACAGATTTAAGATATTGTAGGCTTAGCATGCAGTTATGAATGTATCAAACACAATTTTATTTTAACAGGTATGCTAAGGATGGTTACAGGAGGAGTGTGTACAGTTTGTTGTACTTGTGTGTGTTTATCGGAGTTTGTGAATTCATATTTAATTCTCTTAGAATGTCATGTTGACAAGACATATTCCCTGCAGAAGACTTTAAATGGGATTTCTCTATCACATTTCTCTATTATTTCTTCAGAGGAGATGTTTGCAATCCTTTAATTAAAAATTTGACAGTAGGCCAAATTCTGATTTCAAAACTACCATTGTTAAATCTAGAGTAGCTCCATTGAGTTAAATGGACTAACTTGGGATTTACTGCTGTGTAAATGAGAGCAGAACTTTGCCCGGTGTTCCTATTTTCAGGGGTTTAAAATAATAATTATAACTGTGTAGTTTAGCACCTTCTAAAGATCTTAGAGAACTTTACAAACACACCGGCTAGGCATTATTATCTGAGTTTATATATACCTTAAAATGATATATTGAGCCTGATCAAAAGCCAAGTTGAGTCAACAGGTGTCTTTCCATTGACTTCAATGAGCTTTGGATCAAACATTAAGGCCAGGTCTACAATAGACTTTTTGCTGATACAGTTATGACAGTTAGGGGCGTAATTTTTAATGACATTTCTATACACACATAAGCCCTAGTGTAGATGCATTTATAGTGGCATAAAAGTGCTTTTGAGGGTATATAGCTTATTTCAGTACACCCTACATCTGCACTAACAGGGTTTACTTGAATAGCTATAAGGTGCTACCCAGCCCGGGTCCAAATGCTTAAAATGCCTTATCCCCCAACAGTTTCATCCAGGACTTTATCTGTGCAGAGTAGATAATTCGGCTGGGTTGCTGAGAGGGAGGGGGTGTCTAACACCATGTTCCTGCAAACATATATGTGCTTAATTTTTAAGCACATCAGCAGGCCCATTAACTTGGATGGCACTCCTTACATGATTAGAGATAAACGTATGTTATGATGGGTGAAACCTTGATATGGGTTGAGTTAAAACCTCATTGAGAATGATGGGTGTGAAGATACCATACAATTAGCATGACCGTAAGGATGAATTAATTACAAACATCCACCTAAGACAAAAGGGTTATGTGAACCTGCTCAGGAGTTTTGGATTGTATGGACGGAGGGGCTCTTGCTGTCTATGGTGTTGGTAAGGGGGTGTGTGTAGACAAAACACAGATCCAGAGCGTGACAGAGGCAGCCTGGAGAAATCGAAGCAGAGGCCGGTCAGCACAGTGTGACCCTGGAAGAAGCTAGAAGGAGAGCTTTGGGGCCTGGGCTGACAAAAGAGGCTTGGGACTGTAAGCTAAGAAACTGTTCCATTTGCTTTTAGTTCCTCTTGCATTTGCAGAAGCAGGACTTTGGGCATACTCTGTAAATAACCAAGATTGCATCAAAGAAAATAGCAGACTCCATCATCAATTTCTACTCCCAAATGGAACATCCTCAGGGCTTTGGACTTTGACTAGCTCCTCAGGTTGGAAAGGGGCAACAATATTCATGAGTTCTTGCCATTTAGCTAGCAAAGTCCCAGCCCATTAAGGGTTTGATCCTGCGTAACTGAAATCAACTGGCACTTAGAATCAGACCCTAAGAGATTTGAAAATGAAGACAAGGACTTAAAATTGGATTTGGAATTAAATAGGGAGCCAGTAGATCATATTTAGTGTTAATGTTATCTTTAGTTTTAATTGCGTAAGAGGCTGCATGTTGCAACAGCTGGACTTGCCACATAGCACTCACTCTAACTTTCAGATTTTTTCCATGATGAAATTACCATTTTTATGACATTTTGTGGATATGTGAAATTCTGGGGTGCAGATATGTCTGAAATTGAGGAAGCAATTATATTTTACACAATTTTTCTCCACTTTTTTCCCTCCACCATCCTAACTTAACTTTGTATGTCCAGACTTTCCAGTGATTGGCTTTTCAGTGAATTGTAATCTCAACTCTGATTCTTCTGGCTTTCAGACCAGAAATTTCATCATCCATTTTTTTTAAACTGCAGCACTACTTAGTTTATTTCCCCCTCTAATTTACTGATAAATATGTGAAGCCTTAACTGCAGATTAGCACAGCTTGTGCCTGGAAATTTACTACTATTTTCTCAACTACTCATTTCACTTTTTCTTGCTACACTGCTGCGTTAACCCCTTGAAAGCTTAAAAATAAACACTTTCATTTTCCCCAGAGCATCCCCTTTTTCACTGGACAAATGTCTTATTTTGCTTTCTCGGAGTGCTGTCTTTTATTTGGTGTGATGTATGTTGTATCATGAGGCAAGCACATATTATAGTGTTAACAAGAAAATGAACTGCTCTGAGACTGAATCTACTATCAAATTGTTATGCAGCACAGGAAATGCGGAACAATTAAATACATCAGTGCTAAATGGAGGTCACTGCTCCTTTAAGGGATTAACATGAGAGCAATGTAACATTCTGTACTGCTTATTCATCTAACAGTGAAGCTACTGCTGAAGTTTTAAATTGCTTGTCATTGAAGGATCCTAAGTCCTTTAAATCAGATTTTGCCCTTACGACCAGGCTTTCTTTTATATATTCTGAGCAAAGTGCTGCCCTTGAACTCGAGACATTTTCCTGATAGTGCTCAATGTAAAAATACTGAATAAATTATACTGATGATGTAGGTTTGGCTTCGTTTTGTCCCCATAAAGCTAGTTAGCCCAGAATCCAACTTTGGTTTAAAAAAAAAGAGTCCAGTTTCTACATGCAGGGTTTGTGCAGACTTTTGGGGAGAATGACATATTTTATTGCAACTAGCATAATGAGATATTAATTAAATAAATCAGACAAAATGAAACTTTCTATCTGTGAACACAGCAAAAACATAGTGAAGTGTTTGATTGCAAAAATCAATACATTTTCATTGCTACCCATGTAAGGATATACTGGATCTTCCTACCCACCCTAAATCTTGAGTGCCATGGACATTTTATCTGAGCAAAGACTAGGATTTGTCTGTTAGGTCCAGATCCTGGGAAGAAGTCGTTAGCAGCACAATCCAGCCTGGACTGTGTGTAAAAACCCCTGCAGAGGTCAGGAAAATGGGAAGATTTCCTTACAGAGTTTCCTCTAATGGAAGTTAAATATATGTATGCCTAAATACCTTTGAAGAGCTGGGCTTTATTGTTTCTGGCCATTGAGAGCAGAAAAATTCTGAGTGTTCTTTCCACTTCAGACTGGTAACAAGAACAGATGCAGTGAATCAATTACTTTGGGAAATTTATTAAACAGCCTTTTTCCTTAGTCATTCTCTGCGGTTTCCAGATAACAAGGAATTCCCGGGTGATGGTGTATGTTGATCATCATAAGCTTTACTATATGTAGGTTATTTTGAATGAGACCTTAAGACCTCAGGTCTTGTTTGCTCTTGGGTGGGCTTTATGAATTCCATGGTAGTTTTAATAAGATTAAGGGGTCACCCGGCTATCACTGGCCAGAATTTTGCCGCATTATTGCAAGTTGCCTCCACTCCAGAAACGGCTACATTTTCACAAAGTGGTATCTGTATATTGGCCAAATCATGAGAGGTGCATTTGGAGACATGCTGCTGGATAGCTGGGGCACAGCTGCAGGGGCCTAGAGCTATTGTAGAGACACACAGCCTCTCACCTGGATAGTCCTGGTCCCCTGTGAGTGTCTCTGTGATCAGTGGGATTTGTGAACTGCAGCCTCAGTATCTTTCTTGGGGTGGGGGATTAAACGTTCCTTCTCTGCTCACAGAAGAGTTCAGAGGAAACTCCACAGGGAAATCTTTCCATTTTCCCAAGCTCTGAAGTGGTATTTGTACATCGCAACACAATCTAGCCTGGACTAAAGATGTCTTTGGTCTAATTCCTTACATGAGTGTTTTGTCTGGTTAAGCTCTTAGGCCCTGATATTGCAATTGGATCCACATAGGCAGACCCCTGTTCTTGAGTAGAACCTCTCTGACTTCAGTTGGGTTTTGCATGGCTGCAGAGGTCTACACAGGTGGATTTGATTGGAGGAGCAGGGCCTTGGTAAGAACTTCAGGATTTGGCCTCAATGTGATTACTTGTGAGAGTAGTGGTTGTAGGGATCAGACCCTGAATTAGTTAGTGTTTATCAGCACTTTACGTCTGAAAAGTGCTATACTGTATTATTACTTTTAAGTATTGTTAGGAGCAGGGTGAAATCTTGTTATGGGTTGAGTTAACCCCTCCCACCTCCCCCCCAGCTAAGACAAAACCCAGGTGTGAACCCCCTCAGGAGCTTTTGGCTGAGTATTGTTTTAAGTTGGGTGTGGGGAACAGAAGGCAGAACAGAAAAACTGGAAAAGGGGTGTGGGAGGGACAGCACAGTGGATGACTCTGGAAGAAACCTGAGGGAAGATTTTTGGGTCTGGGGAGCAGACTGAAAAGGGTGCTCTTGATGCTGTGAGCAAAAGAAGCTGTTCCTGCTAACTGATTCCATCTGCGTTAAGAGACACAGAACTCTGTACATTCTTTGTAAATAAACAAAGCTGCATCAAAGGAAATACCAGACTTTATCGACTTCTACTGCCAACTGAACATCCCCAGGTCCCAAAACTTTGACTAGCTGCTCAGGTCAAAAAGGGGTAATGTTACCATTTATTTTATAAAAATAACTTCACTTACTGGAATTTTTTCCCCATGTGGGAAGAAACATCTGATTTGATCCCAAACGTTTAAAATTGTCCCTTTCTTTGCTGATGGGATTCATTCTGCAACAGTTCTCACTCCATTGCCTACATCACAGAATTTTAGAGATACTTTTCTAAGTTACATTTGATAACCTATTCAAGCAGACTCTTTAGCCCACACAGGTATCTTTTACATTATCCATTGGCAAAGAGATTCATCCTACAATTGTATCTGAAGTTTGTGCATATGGAGTGGCATAAGTTAAAAGAAGAGAGATTCTTGACAGCTTATTGTGTAAATCTTTCTGACATAGTTCTCTGCATTTCTGGTGGAGACGAGAACTAATCACTACAAAGTAGGTCAAAAATTCCTGAGAGACATATTGACTGCCTTTGATTTTTCTACCTTGAAGTTCAAAGAGCATGAGTAAGTTCATTGTAAAAGGGAGGAATTGAGTTATTTTAAGAAAAAAGGAACACAGTTAGCATGAAGTGTACTAAGAACTTGAGAAAGAGCTGGTCATAAATCAGGCAGTGTGGAAAAAAACAAATTGTATATAGAGAGTTTCACAATTTTGCTTTTGGACAGTAGTTACTAATTCCTAACGAATACTTTCTATCATTTAGTAGCTACTTTTTTTTCTTTTTGGCTATTGATTTCACTGAGAAATTTAATGCTATAAACCTAATTATGTATACCGTGCTTCATATTGATTGTCGAGTTTGGTAATTGTTCCTTGAAATACTTTACTTAGCTTGAGAGCTTAGGGCTAGATCCACAAAGGGGACTTAGGTTCTGTGTTGTACTTGTGTGTGCCCTGCCACCTAATGTAATTCATAGCCTCAGATGAGGCACGCAGTCTCTCTATACAATGTATAGTGAGAGTTAGGTGCCTAAGAATGGGGATCCATAAAAGCCAGCAAGCTGAATGGGGAGCCACCTAAGATAGTCAATAAGAAATGCCAAAGAGAGGGGTGTGACCTAAGTCTAACCCCTCAAAGAGATTTAGGGTAATGGTGCCCAACCTAGCCTTTAGATGCTACTGCAATATAGATGTTAAACAACAGTGATAATACAATGACAATGGGACCTCAATATTCACATGAGAAGAGTTGCAGAATCAGAGCGCAAAGCAGTTACGTTAGAACTATTCAGAATTCTGTTCTGCTTAGATTTATGGATTGGAATTTGGCAGAGGGAAGAGTAATATAATATAGAGAGATAAACAGATTGAAATAGAGAGCGAGAGAGAGTGTAACATGGTCCTTTTAAAATGTTAGAGGGGAAAACTTTGTTTTTCAAAATCAATCTTTTGATAAAACCTAATCCAAATTGTGATTAGAAATTGTGTGGACAGTTTTGTAGATGGCTGAATTGTTTTATAATTGTTTTACTATGTTGTGTCCATAGTAAAGATGTAGCCTCAATGCCCTGGTGGAGACAGTTAGCAAACAGACCAATCTGCTGATTTGAAGGTAGCATGAGTAATGATTGAGAAGAAATGCTTTTTTTGCAATCTGTCACACGTTAGTGACATTAAGTGAGGGATTTGTCATGCTCCTTGCTGGTGGTGGAATGTCTCATAGCTTTAAGGAGAGCATTGCAACACACACCTTCTTTTCCCCCAAGCATATTCTGCTAGTAATGAAACCAAGGCCAGCATACAGAGTGCATATTTCTTTGGGCAGTTTATGCATAAAGCTCCAGCTGTGTTTCGAGAGCAGCCAGAGTGGCTCAAATGGCTAACCCCATCCCATGGCAGTGGTTGGTCAAGGTAGTCCCTCCTTCCACATCTTGAGATTAGCCTGGCCACTGTCCAGGAACAAATGTCCCCTGAGAGGCCATCTGGTTGGGCAGCCTATCACCAGGTTGCCTTTTATAAAGTTGGTTGCAGCTGGGAAAGGGAGTATCTGAAGGATACCAGGAGAAGCAGTCTTCTCTCCTGATTGGGGGATGGAGTTCCTTGGGCAGGGCTGCCAGTAAGGCATGGGGATACCACAAGGACACTTCCTTGTCTTTGTTGTGACATGGGCTCCTTCCCCGACCCCAGGCAGTCCTGGGGCTGCTGTGTAGTGGCAATGGGGAAGGAGAGCTTTTAGGAAGCGCGGGGAGGGAGGGGGAGGTGGGATCACCTGTACTGTAAACCCTGGCCTACCATATAGCCTTATATATGGTGTATGAATACTACGCTTCAGGCAACAACAAGCTTCAGAGCAATTAGGCTGTAGGCCACATTCTGTCCCTGTCCTCATCTCACTGTGAACAGTTCCCTCTGAACTCAATGGGAGGTGACTGTGCTTAGCTAAGAGTGGAATTTTGTCCTATACATTAGTAATCCTGGTGTGTGTTGAGGGGTAGCAGTTACAATACTTAAAGTCACAAGACTATACATAAAAATAAACACTAAACCGCAAGAGCAAGTTACAAGAGGGGTCCAGGCTTTGCAGCTGTTAAACAGGGACCCTACTCTCATCACTCACACTTTGCAACTTTGTGACAATTTGAACTGTGAAATTGACTTCTTGCTGTTGAGCAGAGATCTGATCAACACTGAAAAGTTACAGCGGCATAGCTACATCTCTCAGGGGGTTGAGAAATCCGTACCCCTGAGAGAGACATAGTTAAGCCAACCTAACCTCTGGTGTAGACAGCGCTTCTGTTGACCGAGCTACCACTTCAGGCTTGAGGTTGGCTTAACTGGATGCAGGGAGAAATAGCTTTAGCTCAAGTGATGTACACATGTTATTGGTTTACTGTGGAAGTGTTCACGGTGCTCGGGCAGGAGAAAACATCAGGAAATACAAGTTCGTCTTTGCTTTGTGAAGAATTCAAAAAGGGCATTTCCTCAGAGGCGTGCTGTACAACCTCAGCCTCCCTAATAGTAACTCTCCTTATAGGGTGTACTTTCAAGCGCTTAATTTTGGTCTCCTGGCTGCGGCTGGGCAACAGAAACTGCAAAATGCTTATTCTTTTATATATTCTTGTGGGAAAGGAGGAGATATGACCTTATTCAGCCAAACGAATGAAACTGATTGATTATTAGAAAACATTTAGTTTTCCTAATGGAACTTGCATCAACTACGGAATGAGCGTGATTTTTACTCTAAGTGGTGGATGAAACATTGGTTAAGAACCTGGCAGTCCACTGAGCTAACTAAAGAAAATTCCAACACCCTTCTCCATATTCCCCTCTCTGGGAAGGCTGATAAGTGAGTGGGACCCTAATCCACAACTCCCAGAGTTTGTCTTAATGCGTAAGTGAGAAGTATTGCCTATGGCATACTGGGGTTAGGGGTGGGGCAGCAATTTTCTAGCAGATTCTTCTCCTTCCTTCTTCCCCAAATGCATGAGGGAAAGCAGCATCAGCTACTGCAGTAACTAGGGAAAGCAGCATCAGCTACTACAGTGACTTGTGTAGCTTTCCCTTCCACCCTATGGAACCACTTATTCAGATGACTGGAGGACAGCTAATGTAATGCTGATTTTTAAAAAAGGTTCCAGAGGTGATCCTAGCAATTACGGGCCAGTAAGCCTAATGTCAATACCAGGAAAACTGGTTGAAACTATAGGAAGGAACAGAATTATCAGACACATAGATGAACATGATATGTTGGGGGAGAGTTAATGCTGCTTTTGTAAAGGGAAATCATGGCTCGCCAATCTATTAGAATTCTTTGAAGGGGGAGTCAACAAATGTGGACAAGGATGATCCAGTGGATATAGTGTGCTTGGACTTTCAGAAAGCCTTTGACAAAGTCCCTCACTAAAGGCTCTTAAGCAGACATGGGATAAAAGAGGGAAGGTCCTCTTATGAATCAGTAACTGGTTAAAAATAGGAAACAAATGGTAGGAATAAATGGTCTGTTTTCACAGTGGAAAGAGGTAAATAGCAAGGTCCCCCAAGGATATGTACTGGAAACATATTCATACATGATCTGGATAAGGGCTAAACAGTGAGGCAGCAAAGTTTGCAGATGAGACAAAAGATAGTTAAGTCCAAAGCTGACTGTGAAGAGTTACAAAGGGATCTTACTAAACAGGATGACTAATCAAAAAAAAAGACTGATGAAATTCAGTGTTGATAAATGCAAAGAAGTGCACACTGGAAAACATAATCCCAACTATACATACCGAATGATGGGGTCTAAATTGGCTGTTAGCACTCACGAAAGATCTTGGAGTCATCGTGGATAGTTCTCTGAAAATGTCTGCTCAGTGTGGAGCAGCAGTTAAAAAAGCTAACTATATTAGGAACCATTAGAAAAAGGATGGATAAACCAGTGTATTATAATTCCACTATGTAAATCCATGGTACGCCCACCCCTTGAATACTGCATGTAGTTCTGGTTGCCTCATCTCAAAAATATAAGAAATGGAAAAGGTACAGAGAAGGGCAACAAAGAGGATTAGGCATATGGAACAGCTTCCATATGAGGAGAGATTAAAAAGACTAGGACTGTTCAATTTAGAAAAGAGATAATAAAGCGGGATTATGAGAAAGGTCTATAAAATTGTGGCTGGTGTGGAGAATGTGAAAAGGGAAGTGTTATTTACCCCTTCACATAACACAAGAACCAGGGGTCACCAAATGAAATTACAAGGCAGCAGGTTTAAAACAAATATAAGGAAGTAGTACTTCATACAATGTATGGTGAACATGTAGCATTGTTGGGGATGTTGTGAAGGCCACAAGTATAACTGGGTTGAAAAAAGAATTAGATAAGTTCATGGAGGATAGGTCCATCAATGGCTCTTAGTTGTTTTATTAATGTCTATTATTTCGCTGATTCCTGTGCAATTTGTAAATTCTTTATCTCGGCTGGCATGCTTTGGCAGAGTAATACAACTGATATCAAGGGCAAGTTGGTAGCTTGCCATTGAATGTATGTGTAAGTGTAACATGCTTGCCACTATGTGCCACTGGTGCAGTGGCCAGTAGTCACTGCAGTCTCTGCATTGCCCTGAGTGCCAGATCTTACTCCCTCCTATGACCTTCTGAGGCACAGAGAGAATACAGGGCATGCCCCTCCTTGTGCTAGGGTGGGAGTTGGGGGGAGTTGCTCCAAATACCCCCCAGGGGCCAGTGGTTTTGAGCCCCAATTGATCCCCAATACTGAAAGCTTATAAGCATATTTTCTATATGTTTTATTTTGCATTTTTATGCCACCTCAAAATATTTTAAAGCAAAATGTATCCTACGATGTTTGACAAAGAGATTTGGGTGATTAATGAAAGTGGTGAGAATGGGCATTAATAAAAGGTATATTTCAAATTTTTCAGCGGCTAGTATTGACAATGACTTTTTATTTCCCCCAGTGAATTCTTTTACTCTAAAAGTTCATAATGGACACCTTAACATTTCTTTGAATATTTGTTCAAAAGTCTAAGATGATGTCTATACTGTTCTTCCACTACTTTTAGTGTTCTCCAAAGATGAGAGAGAATCTGTTCTCCTTTGAAAAGTATTGTAATATTCCTTTGATCCTGTACCTGGAAGTTTTTCTTATTAAAGAATATGGAGAGTATAAAACCTATAAAATACAAAGTGTTTTCATTTTTAATGTGCCTAAGAAAGGAATGCATGCCTTATGTGCATGGACATCAGATACCCCTCCATCAATTGATATTTCCTGGTATGTATAGTCAGAACAGGTTCTGTGGGAATATCCTATCTTTTGCTTAAAAAGTAAGATTACTTAATTGATAATTGGGTAAATTCTTTCAATTTCCTAGTGACCTTGGACAGAGAACAACCTTTAGCATTGATTCTTACTGTTCCCAAGTATGTAAGAAGGTTCTGTGTAGTTCTGGGACCCAGGTGTTTAATCTTCTTCTTAGTGTGTGTGTAGTGTGCCTCAGTGGCACGTGACCAGGATTCATCACCGAATTTGGTCCGCTAGTTGGATCATTAGCTTCCCCGGCCCAGGCCGGGTACTGACAGGGAGCGTGACATGAGTGCTAATCCATGCCTATGTGGTATAGTTGTAGTTATTTTTCAAAAAGGATGTTTTTAGACAGAGCCCTCCTTCAGTGATAGGTGTGACTCTCATGAATACCACTGATGATTGTATGCATGAGCCTCTGAAGGAGAATATACCTGTGCAGATGACTCAGACAAAGGTACCTAAGTATGTGTTGGCTTTTACTTGTAACCATAAGAGAGGGAAAGTGCGTATCTACCTGGACAGGGCTGGGAAGCAGCTAAGAAATCTACTCCACTCACATAAAGCATGAGCGCTCAGACTCTGCGCAGGTGGTTGGGAAGGTGGAATCCATCCATCTAATGCCAGACCAACACGTGGGGCCACTCTGCAGCTGTACTGCAGCCACTGTTCCAGCCTAAAAAAAACTAAGGAGGACTTGTGGCACCTTAGAGACTAACAGATTTATTTGCGCATAAGCTTTCGTGGGCTGTGGGTTTTAGTCTCTAAGCGTCACAAGTACTCCTTGTTTGGTTTTTTTTGCTGATACAGACTAACATGGCTACCCCTCTGAAACCTGTTCTAGACTGTGGGCTGGAATAAAGGCTGCAGCCCCTCTGTGTCTGGTGCATAGGGTCCAGGGCCAATTGACATTGTTTGGTGGCCCATCCCCGAGCCTGCCTCCATTGTGGCCTTACACACCAGATTATGTTTTTCCGGGGCATTGACGCTTTCTGCAGCAAGTAGTGGGGGTGCCACCACCCCCATGCAACCACTCTGCTGACAGACACCCGAAAAAGCCCTAATGCAGTTTTGCATAAAACAAGGGCTTTGTGCTGGCTCTCACCACTATGTGTAAATTTCACCCTGGATGCACATTGATATTGGGTTTTTCTGGCTAACAGCTCTCGCATTTGAACTCAAATCTCTGTAAGGTAGGGAGAGATGAGGGCAAAGAGCAGTAATAGAATACTTCAATGTTATTTTAATAGGATCACAGTTTTATGATGTCTGGGTTTTTTTCTTCTTCTTTTCCCCTCTCTATCTTTCTCTGTCCTCTGCCAAGCTTCTGTGTTAATGCCCTCTGGTGATACTGCATTCTTTCCAAGCTTCACTTCAACAATTCCACCAGCGTTAATTATTGTTCCAGGAGGACATCTTGCCCTAGAGAGGCAAGGTTTCTTTGAAGCCATCTGTCTGGACAGGGAGAGCAGTTAGCAGTTCAGTATTTCCAAAGGAAAACTTGCAGCTAGTGAAGATAATATGAATGACCCAGGTGCCCTGGGAAGGGAAATGCTATCTCAAGTGTAGTATATTCCATATGCTACCTATCCACCTACCTCAGTTAATAAGGTTCCTACTTCTTCACGCTGGTCAAGATAAATACAAAGCTTTCTAGCCTTGAAATCACCATAGTGAGGTTGCCATGGTAAAAAAAGGAAAATTGAATCCGTCACAAATTAGGCTGAAAGAGATGATACAAAGAGGAGCACTAACACTGCATTGACACCACATGACATTTTTTCAGAATAGCATGTTCTGGATACAGTGAACTTCTAGTCTTAGTTTATATTTTTGTGCTCAATATAAATTAGTCTCTGTGTTCAATATTCATTACTGTCTGCACGTGTCATCAGCATGGAAAATAACATTGTTAGGGATTTCTTTTTCTCAGGAGAAAGGTTAGCTTTTTTTAAAAACTGATCTGAGTACAAGAGGGGAAAACGAGAGACTCCTAAATCCTAATCCAATCTAATTCTAATACTGACTCCTCCTGTAGCCTTGGGCCAAGTAATTTAACCTAGCTGCCTCAGTTTCCCCCCTATAAAATAAGGACAATGGTAACAATTGTGCCTGAAATGGAACTCCTGATCCAAGCCCGCCTACATTTGGGGGAAGTTCAGATCCATTTAAATTGTATGATTTAGGCCTCTCTGTAAAATGAATTCAGATCCAAACTCCACAGCTCCATCGTTACTGGTGATGCTGCTTTCTTATTTCACCTGCGTAGTTGTGAGGACTGATTACTTGTTTGTATAGCACTTTGAAGATGAAATCCCTGTGAACAGTTCTAAGAATTATTATTTTATTTATTAGTATTATTAAAAGAATGTTAGGGACACAGTTAAGATTTTTGCCAATTTGTTTCATGTGGTCTTCCATTCATCAAATGTATGGTCTTCTGCAGCATGTTGAAGGCCCACTATGGTTTTCACAGCTTAGCTTGCAAAATCCACTTGTCCCTTAATACTGAACAAAAGACATACCAGAGCAGCAAATTCAGGATGTGTGTGGGGTGTAACAACCCCTCTGCCTCTTCTGTGAAGCTTGATTAACCAGGAGGAAGTGGAAATCAGGAGAGGGAGAGAAGGGGCGAATTAGGAAACCAAGCATTTTCCACTACAAAATATTGTGGAATTCTGATTTGATCAAGTCATACTTATGTTTGACCATTTGTGGGGATTATTTTGGCACATTTTTATTTTATTTTATTTTGAGAAGTGCTTTTTATACGTTTAGGCACAGCAATGCCTGTCTTTTTATTTGTTACTTGTTTTTATTAACAGTATGGATACACCACTAACCCAGAAAGGGGCCAGAGGCTTCTTACTTCGGATAGTCTTTCTTGGACTAGGTTTATCATATCATTGCTCCTAACCAATGGTGCTAACTACCTCCTAAAATCAGGATGAGCCTGAGTCTTGCCACTTATAGGTCATGTTGCAGGGCCCTTTGTGTAGGCCTGTCTTTAGTAGAAAACAGAATGGGGAAAATGGCCCAGGGAAATTCTCCTTGGAAATTAAGTCTTGAAAGTGATCTGACCCTGGACAGTAGCTATAACGACATGGCCAGAGTTTATAGCCTAGAACCTGAAAAGACTTAGGCACATGCTTACTTCACCCACTGAGAGTCAAATGGGACTACTAGTGCATAAAGTCCAGCCTGTGCTAAAGCTTTGCAGAAAAGGAACCTAGATCCCTTTTGAAGACTGAACTGGATGTGAAATCTATTTATGTACTGGTGTCTAGATACTATGGTGATGCATGCATTAGAAATGCATATAGACAGGTATTCTTGACTTACAGGCGATTTATCTGTTCCTCATTAAAATATTAATGCCAAAAGACATGATTTTCAGCTTCCATGGGTGTACTGTAAAAGTGTCCAGACTTTTGTTTGGTTAGGCAGCTTAATTTTTTTTTGCAATAAAGATCAACATGCCCAATGTTTTTCTATCATTTGGAGCAGCTTGAAAAGACATTCTGATGCACTGAAAGTAGATATACATGACAGGCATATACTTACCTTTTATCAGTTAAATCAGAATGCAGGAAAGACCAGGATGGTGTTAAATATAAAAATATCATGCACTAATATTTGGTACAACTAAAACTGTTAAAAACCTTGAAACATGAACACTGTGGGATATGTTTCAGAGTAGCAGCCATGTTAGTCTGTATTCGCAAAAAGAAAAGGAGGACTTGTGGCACCTTAGAGACTAACAAATTTATTTGAGCATAAGCTTTCGTGAGCTGCAGCTCACTTCATCGGATGCATTCAGTGGAAAATACAGTGGGGAGATTTATATACACAGAGAACATGAAACAATGGGTGTTACCATACACACTGTAATGAGAGTGATCACTTACGGTGAGCTATTACCAGCAGGAGAGCGTGGGGGGAAAAACCTTTTGTAGTGATAATCAAGGTGGACCATTTCCAGCAGTTGACAAGAACATCTGAGGAACAGTGAGGGGTGGGGGAGAATAAACATGGGGAAATAGTTTTTTTATGGCTGACTTAGAACAATGCTTCCTCATTGTCCCCTAATACCGCACTCTACTTGTGCTACATTGATGACATCTTCATCCTCTGGACCCATGGAAAAGAAGCCCTTGACGAATTCCACCATGATTTCAACAATTTCCATCCCACCATCAACCTCAGCCTGGACCAGTCCACACAAGAGATCCACTTCCTGGACACTATGGTGCTAATAAGCGATGGTCACATAAACACCACCCTATACCGGAAACCTACTGACCACTATTCCTACCTACATGCCTCCATGCCTGCATTGTCTACAGCCAAGCTCTACGGATACAACCGCATTTGCTCCAATCCCTCAGACAGAGACAAAGACCTACAAGTTCTTTAGCAAGCATTCTTAAAACTACAATACCCACCTGTTGAAGTGAAGAAACAGATTGACAGAGCCAGAAGAGTACCCAGAGGGCCACATGTCACCTACTACAGGACAGGCCCAACAAAGAAAATAACAGAACGCAACCAGCCATCACCTTCAGCCCCCAATTAAAACCTATCCAATCATCATCAAGGATCTACAACCTATCCTGAAGGACAACCCATCACTCTCACAGATCTTGGGAGACAGGCCAGTCCTTCCTTACAGACAGCCCCCCAACCTGAAGCAAATACTCACCAGCAGCCACACACCACACAACAGAACCACTAACCCAGGAACCAATCTTTGCAACAAATCCCATTGCCAACTGTGTCCACATATCTATTCAGGGGACACCATCATAGGGCCTAATCACATCAGCCACACTATCAGAGGCTCGTTCACCTGCACATCTACGAATGTGATATATGCCATCATGTGCCAGCAATGCCCCTCTGCATTTACATTGGTCAAACTGGACAGTCTCTACGTAAAAGAATAAATGGACACAAATCAATCGTCAAGAATTATAACATTCAAAAACCAGTCGGAGAACACTTCAATCTCTTTGGTCACTCAATTACAGACCTAAAAGTTGCAATTCTTCAACGAAAAAACTTCAAAAACAGACTCCAACGAGAGACTGCTGAATTGGAATTAATTTGCAAACTGGATACAATTAACTTAGGCTTGAATAGAGACTGGAAGTGGATGGGTCATTACACAAAGTAAAACTATTTCCCCATGTTTATTCCCCTCCCCCACCCCCCGCTGTTCTTCAGACGTTCTTGTTAACTGCTGGAGATGGCCCACCTTGATTATCACTACGAAAGGTCCCCCCGCTCTCCTGCTGGTAATAGCTCACCTTAAGTGTTCACTCTCGTTACAGTGTGTATGGTAACACCCATTGTTTCATGTTCTCTATGTATATAAATCTCCCCACTGTATTTTCCACTGAAAGCATCTGATGAAGTGAGCTGTAGCTCACGAAAGCTTATGCTCAGATAAATTTGTTAGTCTCTAAGGTGCCACAAGTCCTCCTTCACTATGGGATATGTTCTCATATATGTGCAGTGGGGTATATTTTAGCACTCCCTACATCAATCCTTGCCTACTAGCATGAGTGTAGGTACTCTCAAAGGGCCCAATCTATAAACACATATTATAGACACAGTATCTATCAGTATCAGTAATACCATTGATATTCCATTGGAATAAGCACTATGACTGCAGTATTATGCCCGAGGAAGTAGTGATGGTACCTTTTCATGGAGAACAGTGCCATCTTGTGGGCAGCTGTAGTTTACTGTATATCTGGCATATTCTAAACTTTACAGCAGAGGTGTGCAAACTTTTTGGCCGGAAGGCCACATCAGGGTTGTGAAACTGTATGGAGGGCCGGGTAGGGAAGGCTGTGCCTCCCCAGACAGCCTGGCCCCCTCCCACTTCCTGTCCCCTGACTGCCCCCCTCAGAACTCCCGACCCATCCAACCCCCCTGCAGCTTGTCCCTTGAGTGCCCCCCCGACCCCAATCCACACCCCTGCCTCCTGGCAGGCCCACCGGGACCCCACCCCCTATCCAAACCCCCTGTTCCCCATCCCCTGACTGCCCCAACCCCTATCCACACCCCTAGCCCCTGACAAGCCCCGCCAGGACTCCCATCCCTATCCAACCCCCCCTGCTCCCCATCCCAACTGCCCCCCCAAAAAACCTCCACCCCATCCAACCACCCTCTGCTCCCTGTCCCCTGACTGCCCCCCGGGAGCCCCTGCCCCCTTACCATGCTGCTCAGAGCAGCAAGAGCTCGCAGCCCCGCTGGAGCCAGCCATGCTTCCCGTACTGCCCGGGAGTAGTGGTGGGCCAGAGCACTGGCATCGCTGTGTGGGAGGGGCTGAGGACTAGCCTCTCCGGCCGGGAGCACAGGGGCCAGGCAGGACGGTCCCATGGGCCATATGTGGCCCGCGGGCCGTAGTTTGCCTGCCTCTGCTCTACAGAGAGGATCCTTCATAATATTTTAATTACCTCTATTTACCTCATTAGCTCCCAGGTACTGAAAACCGGTTGTCTGAACTGCTCCAAGCAGAGTCTGAATCTTTAAAGATCAAAGTTAAAACATCTGTGAATGGAAAAGGCCTCTGAAGTTTGTTCCTAGTCCTTAAACAATGAGAATATCTAAGCTCCCTTCACTGAGAGTAAAATGCTTCATTTTCTCTTGCAAAGTGTTTTATGATGATGATGATAATCACTTTAAAAGACCAATCTGATTTTATTACAGTAAAATTAATAAAAGAGTTGAAAATAGGGACTAACAAAGTTCTATAAATAAAATCTATTGCAGAGAAATACTTTAACAAGATGAAAACAATTATTAGTTATTCAGTTAGGCCTGAATCACCAAGGGACTTAAGTGCTGCAGTGCTTAGCATTGTGATGCTTAACTTTTGGGCTCAGAGGAAATCACTACAAAGGCAATGGGATCCAGAAAGCCTGGGTTTGGCACCTAGGCTTGATACCTGGGGAGAGAAAGGTGCCTAAGAATGTGATCCGCAAAATCCAGCACATGAGATGACGGGGTGTTGCCTAAACTAGCCCATGGGAGAAGGTAGTGAGCTGGGTGTGTCCTAAACCATGCTTCTTTCATAGAGTTCAATGCCTAAGTCTGAGGTGTCAGAAGGTACTTGGCTCTGCTTGCAATCCACAGCTGGGAACCCCTCTCCTTAGGAGAATGGCATAGGTGCCTGCTTTACTCCACAGAGAACAGGGGGGTCAAGAGGAAGAGGACACAGCATCCCTCATAACCTTTAGCCCAGTGGTAGGGTACTCACTTGGGATGGGGGAGACCCCAGTTCAGTTCCCTGCTGTGCCTGATAAAGGAGAAGGGATCTGAAGAAGGGTTTCCTACCTCTCAAATGAGCTCCCTAATCACTGGACGTTAGAGTGAGTCTCACTCTGTCTCTGGCCCAGTTACTGTTTAAAGTGTAATGACTTCATCAGGTGAGAGAGACCCACATCACAATATCCCAAAAATGCTTTGGTAATAAAGAATTGGAACTAGACCAAGCTAGTGTGAATTTACTAAAGGAGGTCAGAAGGAGATACCTAATCTTGGGGTTTGATTTTGAACACACACTGCTTTTACACCAGAGTGATTGCATTAACTTAAATGAAGAGTCTCCTGATATACACCAGTTCATGTGGGAGCAGCAGTCAAGCCTGATGTGTTTATTTATATCACGGTAGGCTTTGATAAGTGTAGATAATGACAATGAAACACAAACATAGGAAGAAGGAGAGAAGGATCAATTCCCATGCCTTGCAATCACAGGAAACTGATCATGGGATATGAACTTTTCTGATCCTAAAGGATGATACTCAAGAGGAAGGGGGGAAAAAACCTGGATGTACCTGTTAATGGGCATTGGGAGAGGGTGGTGGTGGAAATGACTTCCTAACTTCAAATCTGGCAGACAATTTGTATATGTGAACATGAAATGCAGTAGTACATTTGAGTGCACATCTTTGGTGCCCAAGTAATTTTTTGTCTGGGTTTGTTTTTTAGTCCTCTAAAGGCAAATTTGGAAGAGCATTTCAGACATTGATGACTCTTTGGGAAACAAGAGCCTCTGTATACTTAATCTCACTTTGATGGGCCACCATTAAGGGTCTTTAAGATATGAGACTCTCTACTGGAAGGGTGGATGCAGAGAGTAGCTAAAGGGGTATTGAGATGCTGAAGGGTATTGAGGTCTGGCCAGCCATCCTAAGGAATATGGAGCTACAGAGTTTCCAGGAGAGTCTGAAAGCCAAGCCTAGGTGTTGGTTCTATGCTGTCGGAATGGGAAGAAGCAGTTTCCCTGCAACTCTATACAGAAGCAGAGGCTGCCAGACAGCTGCTCCCTGGGTATGGGGCTGGAGTGGCTCATTTGGAGTCTTTGGCCAAGGAGGCTGCCTGTTTGCTGGTTGTACCAACTGCTGCTGTTCAGGGAAATGGGAGTTTGAGTACATTTTTGTGAACTAACAGATTACAGCAAGGTTTACTGTGACTCCATGTCACCAATTTCTCATCCAAAAGTAACCTATCCTGTGAGTCATAGAATATTAGGGTTGGAAGGGACCTCGGGAGGTCATCTAATCCAACCCCCTGCTCAAAGCAGGACCAATCCCCAATTTTTGCCCCAGATCCCAAATGGCCCCCTCAAGGATTGAACTCACAACGCTGCGTTTAGCAGGCCAATGCTCAAACCACTGAGCTATCCCTCCCCCTGATCAACAGAGGGCCCCAAACTGTAGGGTACAAATGGTTGGAAGAACTGGGTCTACTGAGGCCTCATAAGCCTGGATGCTTATTCTGGATGATTTAATTGGGGATTGGTCCTGCTTTTGAGCAGGGGGTTGGACTAGATGACCTCCTGAGGTCCCTTCCAACCCTGATATTCTATGATTTTATGAACTGGAACAGTCATGAACTTGTGACCACCAAGGAATCCCCTTGTGGTGGGTGTTAGGATTAGGGTGACCCTAGGACATGTATTAGCCTGCATGTAGGTTCTTTTATTGCTTTTAATGCATTCTCTCTGTATTGCTCTTTACCATTAGAATAAAGGAGGCTTGCATAAGAAGTGCGGTTTGGGTAGCAATTACACTTGTTAGTCTCTAAAAAGCAAGCAAGCAGGTATGCTTGGGCAACCTGTCTGCGATGGGAAATACACAGTGAAGGCAGAGAACTGTGAAGCCTGGAAATACCCTGGTCAGAACAGAGAGAGAGAGATGTGCGGGGCCGCACCCAAGAGAGGCAACAGCTGGGGAGATGGAAGCCTGAGACTGGGTGCTCTGGCTGGACCACTGAGGGGAACTACAGGTGCAGTTGCTCTGCCCTGTGACCTGTGAAATGGGAACAATGGGTCAATGCTTCAGACAAAGAAAGGCATGGAGAGATTATTAGTGAAGAAAACGAAGTAGGAAGGATTTATTCTCTCTCCTTCAGCATCTCCAGTCTCTTCTCTGGCCCTGCAGTTTTGATCTTGTTTTATTCTAACCTACCCTCAGCTCACTCCTGCTTCCTCATGACCTGCCCCAGCCACACACTCGCTGTTCCTCCCAACCCATCCCTCCCTATTCACAATCCTCACTTCCCTGTGCTGCTCCCCGCTCCACAGGACTGCGGGATGAACGGAATCTAATGAGCAGTAGAGGCAGAGCCAGCAGACATCTTTCAAGAGCTCTAGCCCCTTAGCACCTTATTGTACCTCTCTGGGAAGGGGTAGGGATTCTCTCCCCCTCGCCCCACCTGGACACAGGGAGTCACAGTGGTAGGAAGAAAGTAATGCTGAGCTTCTGGGTCTTGAAGCTAAGACCACTGATAAGGGCTCAAGCCCCAGATCCACAAAAGAACTTAGGCATTGCAACAATGAGCGTTGCAATGCCTAATCTTTAAGTGGCCGGGAAAGTCACTGGAACAACAACAGGATCCACAAAGTCCGACTTAGGTGCCCAGGATCCCTTTACAATGAATGAGGAGAGACAGGCTCCTTAGAATGCCATCCACAAAAGCCAACATACCAGGCAGGGAGCCACCTAAGCTGGCCAATGGGAGACGCTGATGACAAATGCCTATCTTCCTCTGGTTGGTGGATCATGCTGAGGCTTACATGGGAGACAGGCATCCAGATGCAGACAGTGGGGTAGCAGCTTGCTTGCCCAGAGGCAGCAACTTGGGCACCATGGGAACTTTAACCCTGAAAACTGACATTGAGTGTTAGGTGCCTACACAGGGTCCACTGGGACTTTTAGGCATCACAGTGGAGCCCCAACGGAGACTTGCTCACCTAAGTGCATTTGTGCAGATGGGCTTGTTTGTTTTCCTTTTCCAATAGGATAACTAGGGTTTTTAATCACTAAATTGCTAAAATTGGCCTAGTCCCCGATTGTTGTTTGACAGACATTATGAAATCAGGTAAAGTCCCCTCTCTTCCCCTTAAGGCTTGCTTTAGGTCATTCCCTATTTCAACCTAATTTAGCTAATTTAATATTCAGGATAAGAGGAGAGCCTAGCAGTAAATGCTTTGCTGAAGAAAATAGCCAGTGTCAGCTGTTGCAGCCAAGACAAGTACAGCTTGTACACACGGACTGCTGTCTTCGCTTCAACATAAGTCACTGACTGTTTTCTTCAGATAGGAGGGACTTCTGGATTTTTTTTAAAAAGGGAGGAAGTAAGTATCAGCGAGGTTTAAAAATTGGGCAAGGGTAGTGTTAGGGGGCTTATTCCTTCACCCACTTACTTCCCTGGTCCTTCTCGCATGAACAGAGAGCAACAATACCCGAAGTCCAAAGATGCAAACAATGCAATGTTTATTAGGGTGAACTTCCAGCAAGCATGATTCCAGTTTCCTTCCTTAGGGTCCCCCTTCCCAGCTCTGAAACCACAGAGCCTTACACCTGTGTCCCTGTTCCATTCCTGCCCTTAGCCAAACATGATTCTAATTTCCTCACCCCCATTCCCATTCCCCCCTCACATGCTCACCCACTCACTTCCTGATTGACTGCAGACTATATAGCAGAACTCAAGTTTTACTTAGCTATACCTTAACCAATCATTTTACTGAAATTTAACTAACCAATCCTAACATATTGTAACATGATTATGTAACCAATTATATCCCACCACCTTAATTAGTTTACACCCAGCAAAATTAATTATACAGCAGACAGGAACAATCACAGAACCAGACAGAGATTATACAGACAAACAATAGCAAAGTGGGAACTATAATGACAAAACAATACAGAAGTGAGGATTTCAAATCCCAGCTATTGATAAGTGAGTTCTTGCCAGACAGGATGCTATCAAACTAAGTTTCCTTTTACATCTAGGCACTTCCCTTTCTCTGGAGGCGACAGGAATACAATCCTGTCCTGATAATGCCTAACAGCCCAATAGCACCTTATTTCAACGTGACTAGGTTGGAATGTGAGGATGTGACCGTTCGCTTCCCAGCTTATGGCTGCCTCTGTTGCTTAGCCAGAGATCTCAGCCTAAGAACAGGTCCTCAAACTGACATAGTAAGAGAAGGACCTTACACCGGCAGACAGTGATTTTGATTCTTTCTTTTATACCTCTATAACTAGCTAAGTGATAAGAAAACACCTAAATTCTTAGAGTATAGGCCTTTACAGACAGGCCTGAATATCTATATCCTAACAGGCAGGTAGGGTAAAGATAAACAGGAGGGCAGAGTGCAAAAACTAGAGTGGACTCTCTCCCAAGATCTTAGTGCTGCAAGACCCCTTTACTCCAGTTGCAACTCCTATCAGTCTCTCTCAGACTTGTTATGAACTGGGTGAAACCTTGTTAGGGGTTGACTTAAAACCTCATTGAGAGTGAAGGGTACGGATGCTCCCTTCAATTAACATACCTGTAAGGATAAATTAATCACCAAGCTCCCACCTAAGACAAAAGTTTTGTAACCCCACCCAGGAGTTCTGGAGTGTGTGGGGGCAGAGGGGTTTTTGCTGATTATTGTTTTTGGGAAGGGTGTTTCTCTGAGCGAAGGCAGAACATAGAACCAGAGAAAGACAAGGCAGCCTGAAGAAATCCAAGCAGGATTCTGAGAGCACAGTAAGATTGTAGGAGAAACCTTAGAGAGCTTTTGGGTCTGGTGCTGGTTGAAGAGGCTTAGGGGCCTAGGCTATAACCAAAGAGGATATCCCCCATTTTTGGTTCCTCCTGCATTTGGTGATCAGGATTTTGTACATTCCCTGTATTTATTAAAAAAAAAAATACCAGCCAGCCTTGTCAACAACTTCTTCCAGCTGGAACAGAATGCGGGCCCTGAATTTTACCTAGCTGCTCGGGTCAAAAAGGAACAACAGTACTAATACCTTCTTACATGATCTTCCCCCTCTCATCAGCCACTCCCTGCCTGCCACAGTTCTTTCCCCCTCTACCCTTTCCCCAGCTGAAGTTCCAGCAAGGTTCAGTCTGGACCAGGTTGAGTGAACCGAGACCCAGATCCTCAAAAAGGACGTAGGCACTTAACTCCCCACGTTAGGTGCCTAAAACCAACAAAATGTAGGCGCCATTGAGATTCTCAAAACAATTGCTTGGCTGAAATCTAATCCTGTAGGCATCTAAAATCCCTCAGTGCCTAACCTTCCACCCTAAAAGTCCCCTAGGCACCTAAGTCTCTGCCTCTGGGCACATGCACCAAGTATTTGGACCGTTATTTCATGCCTACGCCCCAGTTGGATCCTCCAACCAGGGGAAAGATAGGCCAGACAATACCTATCTCACTTGCTGGAGCTTGATCCAGTAGACCTCGCAGATCAGGCCCCTTACAACATCTGGTTGAGGGAGGAGCCACCTCCCTCAACTTTTAGCCCAGAAGTAATCCCCTCCTCTGCAAGATGGGGAGAAATGTGGGAGATCCCTATTCAAATCCTCTCAGGAGGGTGGTCTAAGCACTGGGTTATAAACTATTCTGAGGTGGGGCTCTCTCAATTTCTCCTGTTGAAGCTGTTCTGTCTTGGATAAATGCTTAAAATAGTCATTGTGCCAGAAACGGACCACAAGAATGACTCTCTCAGTTGGTTGCTTGAGCACCCAAGTGGGAGACCCAGAATCCAGTTCCCCTGCTTCAATGACTCTTCAATCAGTTATACAAAGTGAAACATCTTCACCAGGAGAGACCCACCTCAGACTATCCTATAGCCCAGTGGTAAATTTATTAATTCACTGAAAAACAAAAAGGTTTTGTGGGTGAAAAAAACCCAAAAAATTACCCCTCCCCCCGAGCCCAACTTCCAGTGAAATACCAGGGAGATAAAATTAGCACATTTCAAAATTCCTTAAAAATTCACTACTACTAACAGTTACATCACATCTCAAGCTATTTAAGGTATTTCTACTTCTGCAATGCTCCTAAGCCCTAGTCCTGCAAACACTCATGCATGCGAGTAGTCTCACTGACTGCCACTGGATTACTCACATGCGTAAGGGCTTGGTGGAGTGGGGTCTTATTCTCATTGCCCTGAACTTTGTGTAGTCATTTACTTCAGTGCAAAATGAGTGTAAAATGGTACTATTCTGATTTGGTAGTTTTACACCCATTCTACACTGGTGCATGGCTAGTGGAGAATCAGACATATGGTCCATCCAGAATAGGGCAAGACACCCTGGCAGAAGCAGTATGGAAAAGCATGCACTGCATAGACTATACCTATACTGGGGATAGGTGACTTCAGTTACTAGTGCTGCTTTTTATAAATCATTAATTCACTTAATATATATATATATCTGGCAGGTATCTATTAATGACACATTATATCTATATAAGCAAATAGACTTTAGAGTTAAAAGTTGCTCCTATGGTTGTCTTTTGCCTTACATCCTGCTGAATGCCCTAGTTAAAATCTGTTCACCTGCTGGAAGTGCCTTTGTATCTGGTCAGTTAGGCAGAGATTTCCACAGCAGTGCATGGAGTAGTTACCCCAGCTGATAGTGTTGAAATGATGTGAGTTAGAGTAAATCATCAATAATGATGACATAAAATACATGTAGAGTAGTGCAGAAACTAGCACTTTGTGGCATTACGGAAGGAGGAAGATAGCCTGCTCCAGGTCCTCCTACCTTCCCTTCTTAGGGAGTAAAGACTGAGGGTATTCTGTAACATTGGATCCTTCGCCCCTTCCCTTCCCAGTGAGCCCCTGCTGAGCTTGGCACTGTTTACTGATGTTTATTTAAGAACTGGAAAGGACCACCTTAAGCCATGAACAGGCGCACCTGTTTATTGGATATATGTGTGCATAAGTTAAAGGGGATCAGAGTCCTTGTCAGACCCGGACTTGGAGCACAGCAATTTCTTGCTGCCAGTCCTGTGGTAAATCCACGCTACCCTTTAACACTTGATTAGACTCCAAACTTCCTTCACACTCTAGGCCTATTTTGTAGCAGGATTACACCACTGAGCAGTCTGGTCCCATTGACCAAGAGAACGATTTATTGTAAAAGATCAATGATTCTTTCCTAACATAAAACCACACTGGGCCTCTGTTTTGTGGGTGCAAAGATTTAAGAACCATCAAATACTCTCTCTCTACTAAGTGGGAAGTAGTATCTCCTGCAGCTGGGTTGAACTTTGTCAGATATGAATATGAGAATAACCGTTTCCTTTAAAGAGATAAGGTAAGAGGGGTAATACCTTATATGGGACCAACTTCAGTTGGTGAAAGGCAAGCTTTCAAGCTCCCAACAGTTCTTCTTCAGGTGTGGAAAAGGTGTTTCGTTTAAAATCACATTCAGTTTAAAAGCCAATAGCAGGTTTAAGTGTTTTGTGAAGGCTGAGGAAGTAACCAAGAATGTTTAATTTCTGAGTCTCCTTTTTTAACTGTATAGGATGGAGGAAAAAGGAGAATTGATGAGTTGAGTACAGGACACACATTGGATAGTCTACAGGGGATGTTGTGTATACCGCTGTTTTATTACTTCAGATGGACATTTATAAAACCCTCCCACCCCACTTTTCAAATGAGATGCACAATCAACATTTATACTTATGCACCAAAGCCTCTGCAAGACACACTGGAAGAATTTCTCTGCAACATACTGATCACTTCTGTGCTCTAGTACAGGGTGTAAGAAGAATTGCTCCAGATATGCAAAGACAAAACAGTCAAGTACACAGACAGGTATCAAATAGTCTGAGACAAGGAGAAGCATTTCAGTGTTTGTGTTGATAGAAGTTTGTTTGCATAGACAAGATTAATCTACAACTTAGTTTTTATGTTCAATCAGATCACTCAATTGGGTGAAAACTGATAATCTTGGAATTTTAAACAGGTATAGAGTAAGTAAATCAGGAACTTCTAATAACCCTTTCATAATACAAGAAGGGAACCATCCCCCAACAATGCACAGGTAGTATTGAGGCCAAAAGCAATTTTATATCTTTGTTCTCTATTTGTATTGCAGTAGCACCAAAGGATCAGAGTCCCCTTGAGTTAGACACTGTTCAACCCCACAGGAAGACAGACCCTGCGCCAAGATCTTACAACCTAATATGTAATTTATTTAAAATAGCAGTTCTTTGGTTAAGTTCCACTGATTCAGATAGAGGGGTCAAGCTGAAGAAGCCAAGATGAAAGCTTCCAGAGGCTAATCTCAATGCAATGCAAAGCAAAAGGATTTTAATGATTTTGGTTTTATACTTATTACATTTCTATACTCCCATAGAATCCATCAGCGACATAACAAAAGGTCTTTGGGTGAGCTTGTTAGCATAGTCACGTGCAGCTTATTAGCATACACATGTAGACAAATGAGAAGCGTAGGTGGACAGCAAGCCCAATCTGAAACAGGCATGCAGCTTTCTTAAATTTCAGAATATCTATAATTAGGATGGCATTTCAACTTTTTCTTTCCTCCTCCAAGGGATTTCTATTTTAACAAGTAGTATTTGTAGCAGACACTGGAACGCAAAGTTTTTACTTTAATACAAAAAAATGACAACTCTTAAGATTACTTCCATTGCAAATGAGAGGCACCAGTTTGGTAGCAACACTAATTTGATAAAGTTATAGCCTTAGTCAGCTGTGTATTCTCCAGGTCAGAGACTGTCCTTGAGGCAAGCTTGCCTCTCTCAGTGCCCAGAATAGACATCTTGATAAACAACAGGACTCTGAAGCCTGAACTTACTGCACTGTTGCAATAAATGGTGCACTGTAACTTAGATATGTATAATGTATTTACATGAATATAAAAAGAAAAGGAGTACTTGTGGCACCTTAGAGACTAACCAATTTATTTGAGCATAAGCTTTCATGAGCTACAGCTCACTTCGATAAGTGAGCTGTAGCTCATGAAAGCTTATGCTCAAATAAATTGGTTAGTCTCTAAGGTGCCACAAGTCCTCCTTTTCTTTTTGCGAATACAGACTAACACGGCTGTTACTCTGAAACATGAATATAAGTTACTTAAAATCAATACACTATGTACCATACCATTTGGTACTTAAACATGTAAGCCTCTCTCTGTCACAAAGATTTACCAAAACAAGAGGAAAAAGGATCACTCTTCCTACTATAACTATTTTTCAAAACGCAGGGTAAGATTTACTGTATTTCCATTTATAAAAGTCTTTCAAAAACTGTTCTGGATTTTAAACAAAGTTGTAATAGATAGCAGTTTTATTAGCAATTTCAAACTTTTTATCTTGAAAATCTATTCTTCCATAATTCAGAGCCTTCAGTGGAAAGATTAAAGTGTGACATCTGGGTTTCATCCAGTGTATTGGATATGAGCTTTGGCTGAAAATGTACTGTATCAATCGTACACGTTGGTATAGGAATTAATCATCTTCAGAGTCGCTGTCCCTCCTTGTTGGAACAGAGCTCCTGACTGAGGATATCAACTGGTCCTGGATCTGTTTCCTGGGGTTTTCTTCTAGATCGGTCTTGACTGCACCCGACTCTGAAATCTTCCACTCCAGTTCTACATGGAATTAAGAAAAAAAAAGAGTGCCCCATGAGGTTGGAGGAACAGCATATGCACTTTCAGGATCAGCCTTCTCTTTTCTGTAGCATACAAAGCCTTTACTATATGAAACATACAACATTTTACACACTGTGTTTGCAGATTGTCTTGTGAATTTTAAAGCATGTATGATACAGACTATTGCGTGGTGCACTCCAACTGGTGAAAACACTGCAAGAGGGTAAAAGTTTCTTGAGTTATATAATGACTGAGTGGTAGGAAGACACAAAGAATAGATTACTTAACAGAAGGAAAAAAACTGTAACAATTCCATTTACACATCTGAATTAGATATTTTTACAGGGAAACTTTAAAAATACAATTCAGCCACTTCCCGCACCCCTTGCGTGGATTAGATCCTTTACAAGAGAAGGATCTCCTTCCTGATAGCAGGCCTATTATTATATAGGCTCACATTGGATTTCTTCCTCGAAGTGGAAGAAAGTCAATACCACACATTCAGCAGAAGCCTCTCTCCTAGTCCTGCTGGCAATCCAATCATTAAAATCTAATTCTGTTAGACAAAAAGGAAATGAATATAACCTCACATTCTCCTCAATCACAGATAAATCACCCAGTTTCATAGACCAAAAGAAAAAGAATTCAGAGTGCAGAGGTGAACCTTATGTGATGACTAACCTGAGGTGGGTAACACTTATCCCCAGGAACCTGAAAATCAATTACTTTAGATACCAATTACTTTACATGAAGGGATGCATGCTTTGGATGTCCCTAAGCCTCTGACTGTCAGAAGCTGGGACTGGAAAACAGGGGATGGATCCCTTGATAAATTGCCCTGTTCTGTTCATTCCCTCTGAAGTACCTGGCACTGGCTAAAGTTGAAAGACAGGACACTGGGCTAGACGGACCATTGGTCTGACCCAGTATGGCCATTCTTATGTTCTTAGAAATGGAGAACTGATAAAAATAGAACCTTTAAATTATTTCTCACTTTGATGTACAACTAGCCAATCTCCACATTTAGATGTAGTTGTTCCCAAAGCAATGCTCTCATTAGTGAATTTTCCACTGGAAAGTCAGGAATGCTTACTGTAGAGTAATACACAGAGAATGTGAAAAGACCAGGATTTTAGTTAAACCACAACTTTGATTAGTGAAAGTCTATTAGCACGCTATTGCAAAATAGCTAAGTGATCTAGTTAAATACAGCGCTTGAAATGCCTTTTATTTGTGGTATACTTCGACGGCAGCCTCAAATTTATTTAAAGGTAACTGGACAGAAGCATTGAGAAATTTAACAATATCATTTTAAGTATAATAAAATCCCCTATTAAATCAGGCTAAAGGGTTTCATTCAGTTTCCAATATGCAGGAAGTATCGTTTTACAGCCAACATCCTTCATCTTGATGCACCATTTAAGAAGAATTTTGTTCCCCTTCCCTCCACTTTCAAAGAAATGCTTTTGCAGACAAGCTTGAAGAACAACAACATTCATAGGAATAAAACACCCAGTGCTGAAATACCTTGTCAGACCTCATGTACAGAGCACATGATATGCTTATCAAACATTTGCATCAAGTATGTTAAAAGGTTCAGTAACACTGGTGGTCTGTGCCTAGATTATTTGCAATAGGGGAATATGGACTAAACTGAGCCCTGACCTCCAGAGAAAAAGTAGCGTCCCCACCCCCACAGGGCACCTCATGTAAGTGCCTCCTGCCCACTCTAGAACAATGTGAGACTGCGACACTTTCTCTCAGAGCTCAGATTCAGGCTCTACTTCAGAGAGGTGAGAGAGACCCCAGCTACTGCCAGAGATGCAGAGGGGCGGGGAGATGGGGGAATCTTCAAGCTCCCAGCCCCAGTGGAGCTGGGGAAAACGTTGCCTCTTGGGAGGTATGGGCATAGTGACTAAGGAACAGAGTCCGTGGGTCAGGAAGGTAAGAGAGAAGAACTCTAACACCACACAACCGAGCAGCACAGGTTATAAGACAAGCGGAGGATGGTCAGGGAATTCAGGTACAAACAACTTTGGAGGGAAGAAATGACAGAAAGTGTGTATATATTTTACTGCTTAAAATATACTGTTGAATCAGAAGATGTACATGAGAAATGTAAATAATCATGTGACCTTTCTATTACACTTTTTTCCTCCTGTCACCAATTCCCAGCCCCTGCATTCTGAGGGTCAGTGCAAGCATAACATAGGGAAGATTAATTAAACTGGTTATTGACATTCTGCTTTTCCTCTACAAGATACTAGATCAGCTGCTTACCGTCTCTTGTCAGGTTCATGCCACCAAACACCAGGGGCCCAACAAACTGGGCCTTGATATCTCCTTCAAAGTATGTGAAAATTGTAGGCAGGTTCCTATCAGGGTAGTTGGGTATGCAGGTTGTAGAAATGGCTTTGATAAATTTGACGTCTGGGAACTTCCTGGCAAGTCCACTCAAATGCTGATTTATTAAGGTACAGAGGGGAATTCTGTTAAAAAAAAACAGATAAAAAGAAGAGCTAAGAGACAGAATATCAAGAGTAGTCCCTTCCACATGGAAAGTTAGAAGTACCAACCTATTTAACAGTACTTATGGAAATACAAATGTATAAAACAATGTATAGATATTACTACAGTGCCCATCACTCCAGTATACATGTAAGTTTAAAGCCATTAGAGTCATTTGTTACAGTAGCTGAACTAAGATTTCCCACTCTTATTATAGAACAAAGTTAGTTTACAAGATGCCATTTCTGTGACTAGTGCATGCTAAAAAAGTAGACACAAGGTGGAGAGAAATAACAGCTTTTTAAAGAAAAGAATCAAACTTCTATTTGTATTGTTAAATGAACAAAATATTGTGTGCTGTGAAGAGCTGATTAGTGTAATTTAAATTAAAGACAATGAACAAGCAAGTTTTTAGAATCATTTCTATAACACACAGATTTATTTCTAAAAGTAGTGACAACTTCCTTGGAAAGCTACTTTATAATGTCAGTGGGGTTGAGTACCTTGCTCACCCAAATTTTGCGCAACAAAAGATGGGCCACATAGAACTCCATTGGATAGGTAAGGAAGCTGGTGATCTCGTGTGCATAGCCTCAAGTGCTTTTATACAGAAAAGGATTAAGTCTGTCCCCAGAAGCTCTCTGTAGTGAAGTTTCAGTAGACTTTGGTCGTAAGCGATAAGCGTAAGGAGTGTGGTTTTCCTTAATTTTAACTGATAGAATTCTGAAATTAATTCTTTCAAAATGGCCATAAGACAGTTATTCACTTGTCTAACGGTATTAGCATTGTTCACTAATAGCATCTGAAAATGCTAAGTGTTTAAAAACAGCTTACTTACCCTTGTTTGTAAAGATGCAGGATTACCCATATACCCTTGCCAGCTTTGGTAACTTCTTGAACATAATCCTGTCCTGAAATCTCCAGAATTTCCCCAAATTTGTTCTTTATTTGAGTTGCTTTCCATTCTGCTATCCTTTGCTGTCTATACAACAAGGAGGGGAACGATGGAAGAGAAATCAAACAAACAGATACACTTGTATAACAGAGCAATGATTAGACAATCAAAGTTACGGGTTTTGAAGCCTAGTCTGCAGAGATGAAGTGTACAGGTCTCTAAGCACCAGGGTAGTGAAGGAGAGTTTACATAGTTTTGCATTTAAATATAAGAGCAGTGTAAAATTGATTAATGTTTGTATCACAGTGGAATAAAGTCACAATATTCAGCTTTAGACATTGTGCATAAAAATATATTTTGTCCCTGAGATAGAGTTAAGTAGTTAAAAATACTTAAGGACGAGCTCTCCACTATCCTGCACCTTGAGCTGTCATTTATAGCTATACAAAATATTATCAAATCAGAAAGACAGAGTTTTTAGACTTCCACACTAAACAGATATAAATGACTGCTCAAGGAAAAACATGGTAGAGATTCAGACCCAAAATCTCTTTTCCTCAGTTTCATTAAGGCCAAAATTTTTAGACGTCTTCAATAAGTTAGGTGCTGAACCCAAGATCTGATCTGCGGAGGCTCTTTGCACCCATTGACTTCAACTTGGGTTATGCATTAAGAGTACCTATGAAAAATGGAACCCTAAATAGGGTATCCAAGATGTAGACCCAAGTGGCTTAGTTAAGGATATTAAGAAGTCTTTCAGATTAGGGTACAAACCCCAGATTTTCCAGCTCCCTGTCTTGGGCCTTATTAAGGACATCCTTCCTCGCCTTCTCTTCAGGAAAATGGAATTCCAATTGCATTGTATTAGAGTGCAAGGAGGTAACCAACATAGTTTCATTTAGACAATTCTGCAAACTGCTCTCACCTGTACATTTTGATAGCTTGCTCATCTTCCTCATTAAACTCATCTTCATTTTCTTCTAGCTCCTCCAAAGTCATGTCTTCATATGTTTTCACTGGAGGGGGAGAAATATACGATTAGCAATATTCCACAAGAGAAGAAAGATTAACCTGTGCAAGTTTGTAACCCCACGTCATGCATTTTTCCTCTTGAGAAAATGCATGTTATTTTCTGCTGTTTTTCTAAGCTATTGAACAAGATAACACAGTAAGACCACTTACAATGATCGGAGAAGGGAGTTGAGAAACCCTCAAACTCAGCCCTTAGAGCGGAAAGAGGGATAGTCAGAGCTTTATCAGCACTCCTCTCCACAGATTTACAATTGTAAATATCTGGGATATAACTGCAAATACTTGATCAAAGTTACTAAAGTGAAACTTTTCCCTTCTAAGCATCAGTTCTTGTTGATTATCCTGTGATCCCACTGAACAAACATGTACTGCATTACAAATAAGGTTCTAACAATTTAAACAAGTCACGAAATTTAGGATTACAGTCACCAGCCTCACACCATCATCAGCTCTGTTCCCTTGCCTCTATCCCAGGGTTATTTGAATATTTTGCAAATTCATAACTATAGCCAAGCCGAACCTTATTTTAGACAATTATATCTGTTTCTTTTGAAAATCAATAAGCAGAATAAGTCCAGAGAAGTATATCACATCATGGAATGGGCCATCCAAATAGCCTTAGAGAACCTGCTTCAATACAGAAACAAAAACCCCTCCAACCGCACCCCCCTTATTGTAGCCTACCACCCTGTACTGGAACCCATATGGGGTACTATCAAACTAATGACCTCCTGAGGTCTCGTCCAACCCTAATTTTCTATGATTCTATGAACTACAACCCATTCTCAACGGGGACCCCATCCTGAAATAAGTCTTTCCTGACACACACACCCTGGCCTTCAAACAACCCCCAAGCCTCTCCAAGCTCATCATCAGAATGAAGCTCCCCAAATACCCGGACACACCAGCTCAAAGCAGCACCAGAACCTGCCAGAACAGATGCAAAACCTGCAGACATATCTCCACTGCTACAATGATCATCACTCACCAAAGCATATCTTTCAAGATCCAGGGATCCGACACATGCCTATCACACCATGTGGTGTACCTCATCCAGGGCACTAAATGCCCCATTAGCAACTATGTGGGTGAAACCAGATCATCACTATGCTCTCAAATGAACTCTCATAGGAAAATGATAAAAGACACACACAAAAAACTATCACCAGTAGGTGGGTACTTTCCACAAAGCGATCGCTCTATAGCTGACCTAGCCGTCCTTATCCTCAAAGGAAACCTGCACAACACTTTCAAAAGATGAGCCTGGGAGCTTAAATTAGTGTCTAGCAAAGTTATGAGAAATTATGGACTGAACACAGACACTAGATTTATGACTTATTACAACAACAATCTGTAACCCACATCCCCCTTTTTGTCCCATGACTGCAGAGGCATTAATGGGCCTCAAACAGTCCCTTAGTATAAGTGCTAACTTCTTACGCAAAACAATCTGTTCCACCTGTTCAGAATATCTTTCCCAGACCTGAAGAGGAGCTGTGCGTGTCTGGAAAGCTTGCCTCTCTCACTAACAGAAGCTGGTCCAAAAAAAGATAACACCTCACCCACCTGCTCTCTCCAATAACCTGGGACTAACATGTCTGCAACTGTACTACATACAACAATGGAAGATTTCAAATATAGCCACCTGAAATGGAAAATCCACAACATGAGGAAAAAGGAAACAAAAAACTTAATAGCAATATCTACTTTCTGAACAAATGCAAGAAACAAAACAGTGGTTACGGGTCTATTACAGGAGTGGGTGGGTGAGGTTCTCTGGCCTGCGGTATGCAGTTCAGTCTAAGGTCAGAAGGGACCATCATGATCGTCTAACGTCTATGAGTTTTCAAATGATACCTCACAAGGCATATTTTGTACAAAGATTATTACAATAGCGTGTAGAGGGTGAATTCAGGGGTGCTGAGTGTCATAACCGTATATGGACACACAGACCAATGAACTTTTTTTCCCCCATAGATAATAAATCAAATTTTAAAGATAAAGTAAGAAAAATGCTGCTTGAGAATTTACTAGAGCCAAAGTCCAGTGATTTAGATTTGTTACAAACGGACTAGTAAATGAATAGGAAAAACATGTATGACTTATTGATTTAAAGATATTTACTTTGTATATTTTGACATGTGATGTTCACAATTTATCTTTTAACAGCTCATAAAGCTTTAACTTTCATGACAGTAGAAATTGAGATTCGATCACAAAATAATTGTCTGCCCCCTCCCCTCCCCCCACCAATAATTTCTGGTAACTGTGGGAATTAAAAATCTATAAAAGAAATCTAAAAATTGCAGAAAAACCAATAGATAATATCTGCCAAAGTTGTAAAAAAAAAAAAAAAATGAATTCTGCCAATTCTGCTATGTTGTAACAAGCAAAACATGTCATATGAGGCCTACTCTTGGTATCCCCTAAGTTACAGGAGAAAAGGTTGTTTTTCATTTGGACATTTTAAAGTGATTGGCAGGGTGGATTTGATTTAAATCAAATCAAACTGATTTAAATCACTACTCAGGAAGACTTAATTTAATCATGGATTTCTACATAAAAGTGCATTCTTGTTGGTTGTTATAACCTTAATACATATTCTTCACAACTCAGAGATAGATGTAGGTTTCATTTTTAGAAGGTACACACTATACATTTTTAAACAGGGATTTATTTTGAAAACATTTCAGATTAGTTTTACACCTATATCAGAAAATGAATGATTGTTTGGTTATTTCATTTACCAAAAGGTAATTGAAGCAGATATTTATGAAGTCATTAGGAGGTGAACTATCATTAATAGGATTTTCTTGCCATACTATATTAGGAGGAGAACACCACCAGACAGACATTTAAATTGTTTTATTTAACTAAAACAACAACCTTAAGTATTCTGGATTTTTTTCTTCAACAGCAAACATATAATAGTTTAACAAGCATATGTCCCTCGCTTCTCACATTTATTTCCAGACTTCTTCTCCTTGTCCAGATCTATTCTGCCCCCAACAATCTTCTATTCACTGAATCTTTCGAAATTTTAGAGAGAGGTAAGGGATTGACTCTGTGTACACAAATTTGCAGAGGGACAGCAGAGTTGAGGTCTGTTATTCTCACCTCTATATATTATGTTATTTATTTAAAAACATTTTTGCTGTTAACAAGCATGTTACTTCTGGAGACACAAATCCAGTTTGAGAACTGCAAAACTAAGCATCTCTGATGGTATCTTCTAGACTGAGCACTGAGTCCCATTGGGTAGATAGAAAGATTAACCTAAATAATCTATACAGAAGCCTGTGGAACCCCATAAAATTGGGTCCCTAATCCATGAATTATTGGAACTCATTTACAAAACTTTTCTTAAACATTACTTGAATATATTGTCTCATACTACAGAATTAGAATTTATAATCCCTATTCCATGATGAGAGATCTTTGAGCTACAATGTATCTTAATCAAAACTATCTTTAGATCGGATTTTTTTGATAAAATGCTTTTTGAGGAAAAAACCTACGGGGGGAAAAAAAATCAAATAATTGATTTTTATCTACCATGGTCACTGGACATGCTAATACAGCAGTGGCTCAGGATTTAGCTTTCTGCTCCTCTTATTTCCTGATCACTCACCAACAGAGTTCTGCTGAAGTCTTTGCTGCTCCTGCTCCTCCACTGCCTCCTCATGCTCTTTCGGCTTTTCCTTGGAAGGGAGGATGCCCTTCTTACGCAAAATGTCATTCCACTCTGTATCTGCACTAGGGTCCTAAAACAGAACAAAATGGAGGATGTGTATGTTTCACACTGAAGGAACACTTCTACCACGTCCACAACTGAGCCCCAATCAGCTTTGCTTTTTTGTTGTTGTTGTTGTTGAGGGGGAGGATGTGCGGGTTGGATTCCCCCCCGAGACATACCACATTACTGGAGTAGTGATTTTGTTGTGCCTGCAACTGAAAACACACACAGATTCTCCTGATGATGGATTTCTGTTCAGGCCTGAACAGGGGATAGTGCCTTGCAAAGAAGCTGGTACCTTGCTCCACCCCTGTAGGGTTTTGAGGTAGGATGGAAAGAAGGGCTTCTGCAGGTTCTCAAAAGAAGAATGCTGCAGCACAGTTTGTAACTCTCTTACTTGGGGAAAGGAAAGATGATCTGGGTGGGAGGGCAGGGAAAGAAGAAGCAGGGTGTCTGCATGCATGCATCCGATGAAGTGGGCTGTAGACCACGAAAGCTTATGCTCAAATAAATTTGTTAGTTTCTAAGGTGTCACAAGTACTCCTGTTCTTTTTGTGGATACAGACTAACATGGCTGCTACTCTGAAACCCGTCTGTATCAGGAGTTTGCTTTTCCTTAAAAAAAAAAAAAAAAAAAAGACAACAGAGGTCACAGGACCTGTGACCTCCCTATGGGCACAGCTAGCTAGAAAAAAAGAAAAGAAAATTTCCTTTTTTTCCAATCAGAAAATATTCACCAACTGTGCAAATAGCAGTTCTCCAATAATCGCTCCTGTCACACTGGCTTTTTCAACCCAAAGAAGTTTCACCAGTTTAACTTAAAATAGATTTTAAAACCAATTTTTTTAAAATTGCACCAGTCTGTGAAAAAACACATTTATTTGGGTTTAGCTCAGATCACTACGGAATCAAGTTTAGCTAAATCTACGTAAGCATCTTGAACCAAAACAGGGTTTTGTACTGGTTTAAACAAACAAACCTTTATATAAAAGGTGTGTGGAGACAAGGACTAATTTAAGGTTCAGAACATACTGGGTTTGGGATTCCAACAAAACAGAAGCAGTAGGTACTTTTGTCATTTCCTTCCAGGTGGGAACTTTTTTTAAAAAAAGTCTGTTCTTGCAATTTGTTATTGTTCATTGGCAACATTTAGATGTAATGCCTAACTTTTCCAACAGTTTGTTTTACTATCTGAACAGAAAGATATCAAAGTAAGTTGTAAAAAATAATACTGTTTTTAATACATACAGCCACCACTAACCAGAACCAAAGTGATTTTATATCCCTCTCAGGATAAGACAAAGGAACGCTGAACAGAGGGTCAGACGCATAACACATACTATACACCTTGGAGTTATAATAAAATTGTGGGAGTCAGGGGAGTTGATTTAGGTTTTCTTTATTTTGAGATTTATAGATGTCTGCTCCCCACATGTACTTGAAAGAGCGGTGTGTAATTAAGGCAATGAACTGGGACTGAGGACATATAGGTTAAATTAGTGGCTCTGCCATACACTCCTTGTTCCTTAGTTCAAGTCTACACCATGGGACTAATGCTTCCTTACTTTGTTAATTCAGGGAGTCACTCAAATACTTGCATGTTTCCCATCACTTCAGTATCTGTATAGATTACTTGGGTGACTAATGCAAGATGTACTTCTATAAACTCTCCAGACAATATAGCTTTGGAAGATCGAGATGGGCTCTATCTTTCTGGGTCACAGATCAATAGCACTGTAATTTCCTATTGCAATTTCAAATTTTGTAGGTGCACAAGTGCCACTGAAGGCAGAAATCGGCCAGCAAAATTGTATTATTCGTGGTGATGCACAAGCCAGAAACAATTCAAGTAGGTTTCCAGAGCCCGGGTGTATTTGTAAGTCTGTCACCTAGGAAAACAAACCAACTTTTTTTCTTGTAAGCCAAACAAATTTCATCTGAGCTCTGAGACAATAAACAATCAGTTCCACAATGTTACCCAGACTAAGACCACACTTTACATAAGCATTAACCTTTCTGACTGCAAGATCTTGTGGCAGACAATGCTTTGCAGGACATCAAAATAAAGACAAAGCATGTCAGTACATGTCAAGTCACCATTTACACAGTTTCAGAGTAACAGCCATGTTAGTCTGTATTCACAAAAAGGAGTACTTGTGGCACCTTAAAAACTAACCAATTTATTTCAGCATAAGCTTTCGTGAGCTACAGCTCACTTCATCGGATGCATACTGTGGAAACTGCAGAAGACATATACACAGAGACCATGAAACAATACCTCCTCCCACCCCACTCTCCTGCTGGTAATAGCTTATCTAAAGTGATCATCAAGTTGGGCCACACACACACAACTTGATGATCACTTTAGATAAGCTATTACCAGCAGGAGAGTGAGGTGGGAGGGGGTATTGTTTCATGGTCTCTGTGTATATAATGTCTTCTGCAGTTTCCACAGTATGCATCCGATGAAGTGAGCTGTAGCTCACGAAAGCTCATGCTCAAATAAATTGGTTAGTCTCTAAGGTGCCACAAGTACTCTTTTTCTTTTTGCGAATACAGACTAACACGGCTGTTACTCTGAAACCTGGCTTTATTCTGAGGCAGTATTGGAATTTTTCACTTGTAATAAATATGATTGTGGTCAGGCTAAGCTCAGGGCCTGGTACCCCGCCCTTCTCCCTGCCTCTTCAGCCCACAGCGTGGGAAGTGTGTTTTGACAGAGTTGAAGTTTCCTGTAGTGCTGCTGTAGTTGTGTGGACCCCAGGATATTAGAGAGACAAGGTGGGTGAGGTCATCTCTTTTATTTGGACCAACTTCCACAGGCGAAAGAAACAAGCCTGGGAGCCACTCAGTGCTGTCCTTCCGGGCTGCTCCATAGCGTGTCCCTCCCCAACAGAAGCCGGTCCAGCAGCAGATGTCATCGCACCCATCCTGTCTCGCCGCCCGAGTGGGAGCCCAGCCCCAATGCTGCAGGCCCCCGCTGGCTATTAGCAAGGCAAGACGCGTGCCCAGATCAGGCGGAAGGGGAGTCGCGACGGAGGCTTTTCCCCCTTGCAAGGAGCAACCCCCACGCAACATTTTGTAACCCGAGACCCAGGAAGTGCAAAGCGAGCCCGCAGCGCGCTCCTTATGTGGCCATGGCTGGCCAGCGCTCCCCCCGCCCCGCCTTGCAGCCCGGCCAGCGCACAGCGGCGCCCTGCCCGCGGGAGGCCCCGAGCGAGCCCCCGGCTGCGCCGAGCGGAGCAGGCCCCTTACGGGCCACGCTGCAGCTGGGGCCAGGAGACACCCCCCTCCCCGCCGATCCCCGCCAGGGGCGGCCGGATCCAGGCCGCAGCGCGGGGGCTTTGCGAGCCCTTCCCCCGGCCTGCCTGCCTCCCCGGGGACCTCCCCACGGCGCTCGCGGCTCCTCACCTGCATTTTGTCCCCGAAACTGCAGCTGCAGGGGCGCCTCCCCGGGGCCGGCCGCAGGGCAAGTTCCCCCGCCTACGCTCAGCCCCCACGTGCCGCTCCTCGGTCCTGCGGGTCCCCGGGAGCAGGAAACTGTGTAAGGCGGCGGGAGCGGCGGCTTCCGGGGTAGCCTTGTAAGGACAGACAGGGGCGGTAGGGACACCCGGGGTTACTCCCCACTTCGCATTCGCACCCCGTGGGGCTGGCGGAGAGCGGGCGCCCGGCCCTAGGGCGCGGGGATCCGGCCCTAATCAAGGATTTCATAATCTGCCTTAAGAAGAACAGGAGTACTTGTGGCACCTTAGAGACTAACCAATTTATTTGAGCATGAGCTTTGGTGAGCTACAGCTCACTTCATCGGATGCATACAATAAAGTGAGCTGTAGCTCACCACAGCTTATGCTCAAACAAATTGGTTAGTCTCTAAGGTGCCACAAGTACCCCTTTTCTTTTTGCGGATACAGACTAACACGGCTGCTCTCTGAAACCTGTCATAATCTTCCTTGTAACTCTAGTGTTACGCGTGAAGCGGTCTGCTCGCACAGCAGAGCTCAGGGCCCTCTCACAGGCCTAGATGAAGTGGATTCTGCTAGAGAATGCCAAACCTGTCCTCGCTCTGAGACAGGAACCCTCTCCAGGTATTGAACTGATCTCTATCGGAGTGCAATGGAGTGGCGATCCCAGGCTGTCCGTATTAAAATGTCCTTTGCATTTATCAAAATCATAATTCAAAAAGTCTTGGAGACAACCTGGGGGAATTATCTGCAAGCCTTCCCCTTCACAGATAAAGAGGAATTGATAACAGAACTAAGAATGACTGTTTAGGTGCAAGTGATCATAGTTTGAGTACATTTGTTATGTGCAAACACAATCAAGTCCAAACCAGTAGCTTCACTTGCTTTTAAAAGGGCTGGTTTTGTAAAATCAAAAACAATTAGGAGCTGAATCAACTGGTGGAAAGTTTTCACATTTTTCTGTTTAAAAATTTCTGGTTGGGAATTTTTTAATAAGAGTACACCAGCCTGGCTTAGAGGAGAAGTGAAAGCAACTATAAAAGATTTATATAAAAATAAATGCAGAATGAATGTAAAGTAGAAGGTAGGAAGTGTAGAAAATTGATAAGGAAAACAAAAAGACACAAGGAGAAATCTGTGACTAGCAGTGTGAAAGACCATAAAAAGGAATGTTTTAAGTATGTCAAGAACAAAAACAATGGTACTGGTCTGTTACTGATAGAATTGTCAACAATAATGCAGGAAAGGCAGAAGTATAAAATAAATATTTCTGCCCTGTGTTGTGGGGGGAGGGAGGTCAAAAAACAAGATGTATTCACATTATCCACTCCAAGAGTAACTAGTAAGGTTACAAAAAGAAAAGGAGTACTTGTGGCACCTTAGAGACTAACCAATTTATTTGAGCATGAGCTTTCGTGAGCTACAGCTCACTTCATCGGATGCATACCGTGGAAACTGCAGCAGACATTATATACACACAGAGATCATGAAACAATACCTCCTCCCACCCCACTGTCCTGCTGGTAATAGCTTATCTAAAGTGATCATCAAGTTGGGCCATTTCCAGCACAAATCCAGGTTTTCTCACCCTCCACCCCCCCCCCCCCAAACTCACTCTCCTGCTGGTAATAGCCCATCCAAAGTGACAACTCTCTTCACAATGTGCATGATAATCAAGGTGGGCCATTTCCAGCACAAATCCAGGTTTTCTCACCCCCCCACCCCCATACACACACAAACTCACTCTCCTGCTGGTAATAGCTCATCCAAAGTGACCACTCTCCCTACAATGTGCACGGTAATCAAGGTGGGCCATGTCCAGCACAAATCCAGGCTTTCTCACCCCCCCCCCCCGCTTTTTTTCCCGGGGACACACACACAACACACAAACTCACTCTCCTGCTGGCAATAGCTCATCCAAACTGACCACTCTCCAAGTTTAAATCCAAGTTTAACCAGAACGTCGGGGGGAGGGGGGTAGGAAAAAACAAGAGGAAATAGGCTACCTTGCATAATGACTTAGCCACTCCCAGTCTCTATTTAAGCCTAAATTAATAGTATCCAATTTGCAAATGAATTCCAATTCAGCAGTTTCTCGCTGGAGTCTGGATTTGAAGTTTTTTTGTTTTAAGATAGCGACCTTCATGTCTGTGATTGCGTGACCAGAGAGACTGAAGTGTTCTCCGACTGGTTTATGAATGTTATAATTCTTGACATCTGATTTGTGTCCATTTATTCTTTTACGTAGAGACTGTCCAATTTGACCAATGTTACCAGCAGGATAGTGAGTTTGTGTGTGTGGTTTTTGGAGGGTGAGAAAACCTGGATTTGTGCTGGAAATGGCCCAACTTGATGATCACTTTAGATAAGCTATTACCAGCAGGACAGTGGGGTGGGAGGAGGTATTATTTCATGATCTCTGTGTGTATATAATGTCTGCTGCAGTTTCCACAGTATGCATCCGATGAAGAGAGCTGTAGCTCACGAAAGCTCATGCTCAAATAAATTGGTTAGTCTCTAAGGTGCCACAAGTACTCCTTTTCTTTTTGCGAATACAGACTAACACGGCTGTTACTCTGAAACCTGTAGTAAGGTTACCAATTTTGGTTGGATGTAGTCCTGGAGATTTCATCACATGACAATCTTAAAGATTAGGAGACGCCAGGCTAATCCTGGAGGGTTGGCAACCCTAGTAACAAAGGATGATGTGAAAACTTAACTACTAAAGTCAGACATTTTTAAAACAGCAGGCCAGGTGTTAGGGGGCTTATTCCTTCACCCACTTACTTCCCTGGTCCTTCTCGCATGAACAGAGAGCAACAATACGCAAAGTCCAAAGGTGCAAACAATGCAATGTTTATTGGGGTGAACTTCCAGCAAGCATGATTCCAGTTTCCTTCCTTAGTATCCTCCTTCCAAGCTCTGACACCACAGAGCCTTACACCTGTGTCCCTGTTCCCATTCCTGCCCTTCGCAAAACATGATTCCAATTTCCGCACCCCCATTCCCTGTTTCCATCTCCCCCACCCACACACCCATCTCCACCCCCCTACTTCCTGATTGACTGCAGACTATATAGTAAAACTTGAGTTCTGCTTTGCTATACCTTAACCAATCATGTTCCTGAAATTTAACTAACCAATCCTAACATATTGTAACATGATTATGTACCCAATTATATCCCACCACCTTAATTAGTTTACACCCAGCAAAATTAATTATACAGCAGACAGGAACAATCACAGAACCAGACAGAGATTATACAGACAAACAATAGCAAAGTGGGAACTATAATGACAAAACAATACAGAAGTGAGGATTTCACATCCCAGCTATTGATAAGTGAGTTCTTGCCAGACAGGATGCTATCAAACTAAGTTTCCTTTTACATTTTCTAGGCACTTCCCTTTTTCTGGAGGTGATAGGCACTATCAGGACAGGATTGTATTCCTAACAGCCGAATAGCACCTTATTTCAGTGTGACTAGTTTGGAATGTGAGGATGTGACCGTTCGCTTCCCAGTTTATGGCTGCCTCTGCTGCTTAGCCAAAGGCCTTAGCCTAAGCACAGGGCCACAAACTGTCACAGTAAGAGAAAGCCCTTATACCGGCAGACAGTGATTTTGATTCTTTCTTTTGTACCTCTATAACTAGCCAAGTGATAAGAATACACCTAAATTCTTAGAGTATAGACCTTTACAGACAGGCCTGAATATCTATATCCTAACACCAGGTAACTTGCATCCAGGCGCTTTAAAAAAGATGATCAAGGAGCTCTCTGGACTATTAATGTTGATTTTCAATAAGCCTTAGAATAATCAGGGAAGTTCCAGGTGACTAGAGGAACGCTAATGTGCTAGTATTTAAAAATGACCCAGAGATCTATAGGCCTGTATCAGACTGACATCAGTTTTGGGGAAAAAAATGGAATAACCGATATGGGAGTCATTTAATAAAGAGCTAAAGGAGGGTAATATAATAATGCTAATCAACATGATTTATGGAACACAGGCCTTGTCAAACTAACTTTTTTTTTTAATAGAGAGATTAGAAGTTTGATTAAGAAAGATAATACTGTTAATGTAAAATACCTAAACCTCTGTAAGGCATTTGACTAGTAGAATAGAACATCCGGATTAATAAACCAGAGTGATGCAAAATCAACATGGCACACATTAAATTGATTAAAAGCTGGTTAAGTGGCTGTTGAGTGGCGGTGTTTCTAGTGGGGTCCTGCAGGGGTCAGTTCTTGGCCTTACCATATTTAACATTTTTATCAATAACTTAGAAAAAAAACCCATAAAATCGTTACAAATAAAGTTTGCAGATGGCACAAAGATTGGAACAGTAGTAAATAAGTGAAGTACTGGGAACAGGCAAACACTGTGCATTTCAGTACAGCCAAATGTAAGTTACATACATCTAGGAACAAAAAACATAGTCGGCTGTTCTTACAGGCTGAGGGTCTCTATTGTGGGAAGCAGTGACTCTGAAAAAGACTTGGGGATCATAGTGGATAATCAGCTGAACATGAGCTCCCAGTGTGATTCTGGCCAAAAGGGCTGATGTGATCTTTGGATGTATAAATGGGAATATTGAGCAGGTACAGAGAGGTTATATTATCTCTGGATTTAGCACTGGTATACTGTGTACGGTGCCCACAATTCAAGGAGGATGTTACAAAGTTCAGAGGATTCAGAGAAGAGCCACTTGAATGACTGGAAGATTGGAAAGCCTCATAACAAGAGACTCACGGAGCTCAATCAATTTAGCTTAACAGAGAGAAGGTTAAGGAGTGACGATCATATTCTGTAAGTACTACATGGGGAAAGGAAACTTGATAATAGAGGATTTTTCAGTCTAGCAGACAAAAGGTATAAAAGATCCAGGGACTAGAAATTGAAACTAGACACATTCTGACTAGATATAAGGTATATATATTTTAACAGTGAGGATAATTAACCAGTGGAACAACTGACCAAAGGTCATGGTGAATTCATAATCACTGGAAATTTTTAGATCAAGGTGTCTGTCTTTCTAAAAGATGTGCTCTAGTTCTATCACTGCTATTGGGCTTGAAACAGGAATTAATAAAATAACATCCTGTGTTATGCAGGATGTCAGAGTAGATGATCACAATTGGTTTCCTTTGGTTTTAAAATCTAGGAGTCTATTATTTTTAATTTTCAGTTGTCAATGTGTTTTTCCTCTCCTGCTTACTTCAAATATCAGAGTTCTTATGGTCTTTTAGTTGCTTGCCTGCATAAGTGGTTTCAGGATTGGGGTCTATATGTTTACTATATGGGAATGTTGTGGAAATTTTAGAAGCTAGGAAAAGCTCAAATTTTCATGTTAAAGTATTTGATAACGTGTTGAATCTGTGTACTTGTTATTTATCTTACAGAAAAAATGTTAAATGTGGAAATGTTGAAAATATACCAAAAGGAATTATCAAAAATTTCCAGTTTAAAATAAAAACAAGAATGTTCCAGCTAAATAAAGAACCTCAAACGCAAGATTTTGTAGTACTGCTTCGCTTCCCCCTACTACTGAATCTTCCTATAACAATAAAGGCAATTAAATCAAGGATAAGGCCTCAGTCTTGCAACTGTATCTAGATGGGTGGGCTCCCTGTTCCAGTGCAAAGCCCGTTGATTTCCATTGGGCCTCACATGAGAATAGAGGTTTACTCACACAGATGTATTTGGTGCTAAAATAACTTCAAGCTACTGGGCACAGATTCTGCAAACATTTCTTCACATGCTTGATCATACTCTTATTGGCCCCAATCCTGCAACTGGCTATGCACAGACATACGTCTCTGGGGATTCATATGACCTCAAAGGTCCATCTCTTCAAAGCTGGTTGCAGGGTCAGGGCCATCAGTTGTCTTGACTTCAGAGAGACCACTCACGTGAATAAAACTATAAACATGTTTGTAGGATTGGGGCTGTCAAGGTTGCTTCCCCACTCTGAACTCTGGGGTACAGATGTGGGGACCCGCATGCAAGACCCCCTAAGCTTATTTTTACCCGTTTAGGTTAAAAACTTTCCCAAGGCACAAATTCCACCTTGTCCTTGAACAGTATGCTGCCACCACAAATTGATTTAGACAAAGAATCAGGGAAAGGACCACTTGGAGTCCTGTTCCCCCAAAATATTCCCCCAAACCCTACACCCCCTTTCCTGGGGAAGGCTTGAGAATAATATCCTCACCAATTGGTACAGGTGAACACAGACCCACCCTTGGATCTTAAGAACAATGAAAAATCAATCAGGTTCTTAAAAGAAGAATTTATTTAAAAAAAGGTAAAAGAATCACCTCTGTAAAATCAGGATGGAAGATAACTTTACAGGGTAACAAAAAGATTCAAAACACATAAGATTTCCCCTCCAAGCAAAACTTTAAAGTTACAAAAACAGGGATAAACCTCCCTCTTAGCACAGGGAAAATTCACAAGTTAAAACAAAAGATACTATAACACATTTCCTTGCTATTACTTATTATTTCTGTAATATTAGATGTATCATTTCAGTGGGAGCTGGATTACTTGCTTGGTCGCTCCCTTTGTCTCTGGGGAGAACACACACAGAGCACCAAACAAGCCTCCCCCCCTCCTCCATTTGAAAGTATCTTCTTTCCCCATTGGTCCTTCTGGTCAGGTGCCAACCAGGTTATCTGAGCTTCTTAACCCTTTACAGGTAAGGAAGAATTTTATGCTACCCTTAGCTGTATATTTATGACAAGGGCCTTAGATTGTATGCTCTTTGGGGAAGAGACCATCTTTTGCTTATGTGTTCATGTGTGCTCAGCAAAGTGGGGCCTCCAAGGCTCTGCCATGATAAAATAATAAATATGCATATTACCAAACATGCATGTAATGATATGCCTTTGATGTGCTGAAGCTCAGTAGAACAGCACCTGCTGGTTCATTTATATTTAAGAATCTGGCAATATTTCTGTTGTAAACTTCATTTTAAAATATTAATTCCAGACAAACTTTGCATTCCAGAAAATGGTACTTTTTATCAAATTGTATGAAAATGCATCTGACCCTTCGTAAGTTACAGGATGGATAAAACCTTTTGATCTTCCCCCAGAACTGATGGCAAGCACCCTGGCACCCCCTCTTAGTTATTGAAACCCTGTGTTGTTCTATATATCTAGAGTATTCCTAAAGCAACGATCACTTTCGTATCTAAGTGCCATGCACATTAATTAAAGCAGTAGCATGAGAGTCTACCCATAAAGGTTTTATTTCTCACCCTTCTCTGTAGAAAGGGAAAATGTAAGTGTTTGGCTTTGGAGATTTTATAGTTATTGATGCCTGCTATTCAGGGTGGAGGAGGACTTTTCAAAAAGCTGACTCTTTACCTTTGGATCTAAACCATCCACCCAATGACAACAGAGTCTGAGTTGTACAGCTACCAGCTTCCTCCAGTCCTCAGTTGTACTGAGCCAAAAGGCTGTGGTTTACCTTAGTCAACGCAAATTTGTTCCCTATCTTCCAGCCATAGGTGCTGGCTCTGCCTTCAGTAATGTTGGGCACAGAGAGAGTCCTTTCTTGGCCCTCATGTCAGGAGCAGGGAAATACTATTTATTGAAGAGGCAAAGTGGGTAATCTGACTGGAGCCAGTCTAATGCAATAGACAGTTAGAAAACCTGGCACATGGAGACCATGAAAAAGTTCCTGGGACAGATGAGAAAGGGTCCTGTGGTCTAGCTGCTGCATTTTTAACTCATCCCAAGATGGAGATGGATTAACACCAACTGGAATGGAGGCAGAGGTAAGTAGCGTGGAAAGCAACTTCAATAATATCAAAGCAGAATGGTTGATATCATTCCCGATGCACGGGCCGTTCTAGAGTATGCCAGGGAGGCTGTTCACAATGTCCCTTTTTATATTTGATTCCCACCAACCCTACTTTTGTTTTGTTACTGTAACTACAGTCAGAGGCCCAGGGCCTTTGATTCAGATATAAATCAGGAATAATTCCCACTGAAATCAATGGAATTATGCTAGTATTAAGTTAGGGTAAAATCAGCCCCCCCTTTTCTTTGGGTTTTCAGCTCCTAGTTTGGAAGTGCCAGGACCATCCTTTGTTGGAACAGGTAATACCTTGCTGCTTTTAACAGTGAGCAAAATTATATGCCAGTGGCACTGCCTACAGCCTCTCTGATAGGCTGTCTGTATGTAATATGTCCTGAGAAATGTGGTAGATACGGATAAGCCGCCACCCTCCCAGATATCCACCTCAAATTAGTAATAACTACCTGATGACCAGCTTCCTAGATTAGGTACACAATGCGTAAGAACTTCTGCTCCCAGTTACCAGCGTACCCAACCCAATAGTTTGCACAGCAATAATAGGCTTCTGTTTGCACATCTTATTCTACAAAACTCTCCTCTTAAGGAGAGCTGAGTATAGATTGCAATCAGGGCTTAAATTCTCAGAGTATTTCCCAGAGCACTGGGACTCAGGGCTTCAGCAATGTGGGGGGGTACAAGGGCTTGGGGCTTCAGTCCCGTGGGTTTGAAAATATTTACTGGAGCTTTGCTGCGGACAGCTCCAGCTGAATTTAAGCCCTGCCTGCAATACAAAACAAAGACTGAGGTCAGTCAGGCTAGCCCTACTCCTCGTATAATTGCTTTAGTAGCATTAAAGAGCCAAGTTCATATTGTTTAAAAGCTGCAAGCTTAAACACTTTCCTAGGAAAATGTTATTGAATTAACGGACAGGAGAACAGAATCAGTTAGTAGATTGGAATTGTTTGTTTCAACAGTTAAAAAACCCCACACATTAAGATAATCAGTCTGAATATTTAGCAGCAATTTGCAGACACAACACATTGATTAACAAGGGTTCCATGTTGGTGAAGAACTGGAGACGAGGAGGAAGCGTACATTTTCTCTGGGTCCGTCATTACTGGATTCTTCCTGGGAAGCAACAGCTATCTTTTCTTTTGAAGGATCTTTAGGAGTTCTCTGGGGAAGAAGCTGGGCAAGAATGTTTGGCAAAACTCCTCCCCCTGCAATGGTCACATCTTCAAAGAGCCGGTTCAGTGCTTCCTCGTTCCTCACAGCCAGCTGGATGTGTTGTGGTAAAATCCTGACTCTCTTGTTTTCACGGGCAGCGTTTCCTGACAGTTCCAGTATCTCAGCCGTCAGATATTCCAGCACAGCCATCAGGTAAACCGGAGCTCCAGCACCTATTCTCTCAGCATAGTTCCCTCTTCGGAGAAGCTGGTGAACACGACCCACTGGGAATTGTAGACCAGCCCTTGGTGTCTTTGTTTTCCTTGTAAGCACAATTTTTCTGTTGATCTTTTTGCCAGTTGGTGGCATTTTTACTCAGCTGGGTGTGGTGGATGGTGAAATCTCATCATTCATAGCATCATGCCCATAAGATTTATATTTTTAATAAAACTAGTAGAAAAACTAGTAAAAATCCCAGTCAGTATCCTTACAATTTTTCTTCACTGATAGACTGCTGTAGTTATACATCGCACTAGATAAATACCAGTCTGTCAGAGAGAATGGTTTTTGGACCACTGGCGTTCTAATGTTTTGCTTGTGCATGCCATCTGTCATAGCTCATCTGTATGAGCCACAATTATATTCTTGGTCAGTGTGTGGTGAGTGGATGGTTTGGGGTCAAGGTGTCAATGGTAGTGGACAACAGCTGATTTACTGTGGTACTAACTCAATGGCACCTTGGCCTTGTATTTGTGTAGCTTGTTCTCTTAAGGTGAGTTGGAAACCTAGGGAGTTCAGGAGTAGAGCTGGTTAAATACTTTCCAATGAAATGTTTTTCTATCTGATTTTTCCATGGGAATGTTTGACAAAATGTTTAAAAAAATTAAAAAATTTCAATGTTGTCATTTCAAAACAACTTTTCTTTTAAAAATTGAAACTGAGCATTTCAATTGGTCCAAAATATTTTTTCAAAAGATTTGTTTTACAGGAAATTCAGAAATGTTGTTTTCATTCCAATTTGGAACAAAACCAAATTTCAGGATGTCAGGATTTCCCATGGAACAGAAATTCAGAGTTTCTGAATTCTAGCTCTGTTCAGGTGCAGACCAGCTTCGGTTGCTCACTACCTTGGTGGGAAAGCTCTGTTCTTTGCCTGGAGATCAGGAGAGTGGTAAATTGGTAATGTCTCCATTATTCAGTCCTAGGCTGAAGTTCTGTAGGACTAGGTGGTATAGAAGTAGAACTGATTTGTAAAAATAAATAAAAATCTCAAACTGTCAGAACCAAAACTTTTAGTGGAAACAGATTGGTTTCAACCAACCTTTTTGGGAAGGTGTTTCAGATCCAGGATGGAGTTTTTCTGGCCAAAACCAGGAAGAGAAAGCCAGAACCCCTACAACAGCCCAGTGTTTAGGGTACTTAGCTGGGGTGTAGGAGACTCATTAGGTTCAAGTGTCTGCTCTGAATCATGCAGAATAGGGACTTAAAGCTGAAGTTTGCACATCCCCAAGTGAGAGCCCAAATCATTGAGTGATTGGCTATTTTGGTGGGGGAGGAGGGTATTTTTTTTGGCAAAATGTTTTTAAAGGTCTCGTTTTTGTTCTGATGGAGAACAAAAACAATTCCAAAACCTCAATATTTTTCACAGAACAGAATGGTTTTCCAGCCAGCTCTATATACAAGTACTAAAAGTAGGTCAGTAATTATTTAATTATATTGACCGTTCAGTGTAGGGATATTTTAGCAACGTACCACATTTAACCATTCTGACATGTCACTAACTTAATTTCTATGGAGATATATATTCATACATTTACACAGGTCTAGTGCTACAGAGAGGTGTCACTTCCCAAAGTAGCTCCTGCTTTTCTTGTTAGTAGTAACAGCTTAGACAAGTCAATCATAAGCTTAGAACAGAGGTAGTCTGAGAACTCAACTGATTTTTCCCATGTGGGTCTAACATCTGAGTCTCTTAGTTGCCCCTACATTCAAGAACTCTAGCACGCTCTTCCCTGCTCACCATCACTATCTCCAACAGATCCTCAGAAGGAAAACAAATATCAGAGGGATAGCCATGTTAATCTGGATCTGTAAAAGCGGCAAAGAGTCCTGTGGCACCTTATAGACTAACAGATGTATTGGAGCATAAGCTTTCGTGGGTGAATACCCACTTCGTCGGATGCATGTAGTGGAAATTTCCAGAGGCAGGTATAAATATGCAAGCAAGAATCAGGCTAGGGATAACGAGGTTAGTTAGATAATGAGGAAAACAGTGTATGAGAGCATCTAATATAAATTCCCTTTAAGATTTTTCTATGTGCAGGAAATTACACGTGGTATTTCAAAATGATAGAGGAAAGACCCCTTCCTGTTCTCTTTTCATGTGATTTATTACTTCCCCATAGCTTCTCACTTACATGTAGTAAAGTTCAGGTCTGAACTTACACCCAAGTAAAAAAGCTTTAATGTTTCTTTGTGACGTTTCAGTCACATGTGTGGTAGTAGAGAATAAGAAGGAAAAAGTGTACTCTTAGAAGGAAAAAGTCCTTCACATTAAAAGCATCACATACTAAGACAGCAGTGGATTACAGTACATTTAAAATATTGTAAGTCAATAATTTACCTTTTCATACTTTTTTCCCCTCTCAGAAAAAACTAAAGTGCATTTAAGACTCCTGTCCTTCTAGACTAGGGCTATTCCTCTTGTTTTTAAGCAAGGACCAGCTCATTAACACTTCTTTCAGAATAATTAATCCAGAGGAAATGACACCTCTGGCATTAATCAGCTCCAAAAGACATAACAAAATTATGAGGAGGAGAGAGAGGAACACTTCAGAGACTGAGATTTCTGATTTGGAAAATATCAACCATTTTTATTCATTGATATTTTATTGAAATCCTTGCAATACATCCAGTCTTCATTTTCAGCATTTCTATGTTTCGTTGTTTAAATAATCATTATGTCCTTTTCTAACCTACTAATTTAGGCATCAATCCTGCAAAAACTTATACATGTGTGTAACTTGACTATTATGAGTAGTTCCTTTGATGTCAATGGGGCTATTCACAATAGTAAAGATAAGCACATACACAAGTGTTTGCAGGATTGGGGCTCATATGTGTAAAGTGCATACCTGTTGTAGGATAAGTATAAAATTAAAGAATTAAAATTAGTTTAAGTTTGGTTAAGGAACTACATATGTTTTATAAAGAAAGGCCCTGACTAGCAAGTATAAGGAAGGCCTTGGAAATAATAAGTAATAAGACCAGAAGAATAAAGTAGGGAGGATGACTGATGCACAGAATAACTAAAGAGATAGGGGGAAGTTTCCTGAAAAGAAGGTCTCTGACTGCTAGGGGTGACTGCTGATAGTTTTAAATCAAACAGAGAATCTGTCTTAAAATGAGCCAGAACAGCCCTTCCCCAACCCACATACCCGTGTTACAACCTGTGTGAATCCAGGTGCAATGGGAAAATCGTTGGATAGCAAGATGGAGTGGAGGAAAGGCCTTTGTAAAAGGAGGTTGTAAATCTTAGCTGGATTAAGACTGGAAATAAGGGTTAACTGTCTTCAACTGAAGTCAGTAACTGGCAATGACATCACTTCTTTGTTCAAGGGTATAAAAAGTAAACTCTGGGAGGGTTTATTGCTAATACCTGCCTGACCACGCTGGAGTCGACCAATATGGGTCTAAGCACCAAGGGGTTTAGCCCATTTGTAAGTAGCTTGGTCAAATGCTTATAAATTGTTTTGTTATTGTTTGAATGTAGTAAATTGCTTATTATTTAGGCATGTTTAGTGTAAGTGCATAAAGTACAATTTGGCCTTTGGATTTAATAAAAGGAATTTATGGTTAAATTAATGTTTTGGGGGTTTCCCATATCAATATAAATAACTTCAGATATTATTACCAATTCCAACATGTTGGCAGAACTGAGGCCTTAGTTGCTGGTTCCAGTTTGTGCTATGCTGGGAGTCAGTGATAGCCAGATCCACAAAGGAACTTAGGTGCCTAAAGCCTAGATTTAGGTGCTTAAGTCCTAGTTTTATGCACCATTGTGATCACAAAACCCCTGGTTGGCTGCTGCTGAACCCTGTAGGTGTAAACTCACTCAGCCCCTACATTTTTGCCATAAAAATTCTCTCTATGCTTAACTTGTTGCCTCTGGGTTCGCACGCTGCTGCCTCAGCTGGGTGTCTATCTCCAGCCTAAGTCCCAGCAGAGCCCTGAAACCAGAGAAGGATGGGCAGAGGAACATCTTGCCAGCAGGGCTCAATCCAGTAGGGGTGATTATAGGCCTCTCACAGAAAATGGCTGGGTGAAGAAGCCTCCCCTTTAACCCAGTGGTGGAGGTTCTCATTTGGGCTGTGAGAGCCCCCTGGTTCAATTCCCCGCTCTGCCTAACAAAGTGAACAGATGTTGATCATCTCTTAGCTAACTAAGTGGGGCTATGGAGCAGTCTGATGTGGAGGTGACAGCAGGGGGTATTCCCTCAATCTCTCTTGTTGAAACCATTCTACTTTGTAGAGAAAAGACAAAATAAGAATGACTTTATAGTCCAGTGATTAGGGCACACACCTGAGTGGGAGTCGATTCCCTGTTCAAATCCCTTTTCATCCAGCAACAAGGGAGAATAGAACTGCAGTCTTCCATATCTGATGTGCATACCCTAATCATAGAGTCTAAGGACTGGAAGGGACCTCGAGAGGTCATCTAGTCCAGTCCCCTGCACTCATGGCAGGACTGAGTATTATCTAGACCAGCCCTGACAGGTGTTTGTCTAACCTGCTCTTAACCCCCAATGACGGAGATTCCACAACCTCCCTAGGCAATTTATTCCAATGTTTAGCCACCCTGACAGTTATCAAATTTTTCCCCTAATCTCCAATTTAACTCCCCACCAGGCCCCTTGCTGCAATCTCTGAGGATGCACAAGAAGCAAAATCACTGGGTTAAAGATTTTTAAGGGAGGTTTATGCCTTGTCCACACCACCCTTATCTTTTTTTTGTGGTTTGAGGCAGGCACCTAATTCATTCTGATAGACCCTAAGCAAAGACAGGCACTCCCCTCTAACCTTGAGACTGGGATGCCAAACTCTGTGAGAGGAGTGGGGATTAGGACACACTCCCATTATCAACATCTTCCATAGTCTATCATAGACTGTTCCCTACTTACTGTGCTGGCTTTTGTAGACCCCTTTCCTTGGCGCCTGTCTCTCTCCAAGCATTGTATAGGGAGCATAGGCACCTACATCAGGCTTTCTAGATCCCATGATTTTCAAGGTGCCTAAAAATGAGGCATTGCAATGCTGAGTATTGCAACATCCAAGCCCTTTATGCAGCTGGGCTACAGATCCTAGGTATGCAGACTGACCTGCAGTTTTAATAGCAATTCAAACAAACTAATTGTTGGAATTACTAATATTTGAAATTATTAGTATGAGAAATCACCAGATACCAATTTAACCATGAATTCCTTTATTAAATCCAAAGAGTACTTTATGCAGTTGGTCTAAATATACCTAAATAATAAGCAATTTATTGCATCCAAACAATAACAAAACATTTTATAAGTATTCAATCAAGGTACTTACAACCAGGCAAAACCTCAGGGTGCTGAGGCCCATAGTAGTCAGCTTCAGCATGGTCAGGCAGGTATTAGCAATAAACTCTTTAACAGTTTACTTTTTATACTCTTTAACAAACAAGTGGGGTCACTGCCAATTACTGACTACAGCTAAAAATCAGTTGGAGGCAGTTCACCCTTATTTCCAGTCTTCATTCAGATAAGATAAAAGAAACTTCCTCCATCTCTCAGGTGTTGGTAATAAATTTCTTGCTTTCATCCATAATAAAGTTTACTAGTTTGGGGAATGAATGGCTCATCAATAATCCAGAGGGTCAGCTGATCTGGAATAAAAGCTGCTAATAGGATGGCTACTGCTGAGAGATTAAAAAGAAGGCAATTAGCTTCTACTATAAGAAGAGTTTTGCTGGATAGAGCTGGTGGCAAGCTTGGGAGAGGATGAAGTAAAGTTCATTGAAGGTAATGGGAAGTTTGTCTTGATTTTTAGTTATGTTATATACCTGAAAGGTGAAGATATTGTATTTCAAAGGAAGCATTGCTTTAGAAAAAAACAATAGTGGGTATTAGTAGATGTATGTAAGGTAGAACTTATGTCTTTAGTTCATATCTAGGATTTTTCTTGACTCTGTATGTGACTATGTAGGGCTATTTTGTTTTCCTTACTGTTTTGTCCTAGCCTAATAGATATTATACTCACAAAACCATGAGTCCTAGACTTAAGATCAGTTTGTTTTCCTACTGTACTCTGCCTTTCACCAGTACTACACAGAAGAGCTTTAATGGCTCTATATTAAGCTGATGACCTCTGAACTCTAATATATCCTGCACTAACTGTGGTGAAAACTAGTTAGTGAGCATCTACTGAGAAGGCAAAAAACTGTGAAGAGTAATCCCTACTGATGCTTGTGCTTTGAGAGAAATAAGTCTGACAGTGGATTCTACAACATAAAAGTTTCATGACTCCATACTCTTCTACTTTAGGGTTCTTGAAGGTCTCTGTTTAGCTTTTTTTTTAAAAAAAACAAAAAAAAAACAGCCTTAGGGAGCCTAATGGTATCTTCCTTCAGCAGGAAAAAAATCCCACGAAATACCCACTGTCCTGTGAAAAAACTACTGGGAGCATTTTAAGATTACATTGCTTCAGAAGTTGTTAAAGGAATACTTGGCACTTGAAAGTTGTTGGTAAGACCTTACTTGTGTCTCTTGGGAATAGGCCTGGCTGCTCTGAAGCAGAAAATAAGTCTAAAGATGCTGCGTCTGTATAGGAGAACCAACTATCCCTCTATTTTATTTTTTTTAAATAAAAATCTGAAAATAGCTATCTGCTCCTATGTAATATGAATAGAGTGGATGGTGATACATGGGCCTTCTCTTGGCAAGGGGAACCAAAATTGTTCTCTAAAAGTGGTTTCTGGGTAGATTATTCTTGACTAGCTGCCTTGCTAACTTAAGGCAGGCATGGGAGACAATGATTCACCAAAGTTAAACAAAAATCTGTTTGAGATCTATGGCTTAAAGAGGGGATTACTAGTGGTGCGCTGTAGTTCAAGCTGAACAAATTATTAGGGAGCTGTCTAGGTGGGTTTTGGGGGGGGGGGGCCTCTCGTGCATTTGTGAATAAATCTAGGTATGGGACTAGGAGGGTATATTTAACCTTGGTACCCTTTAGGCTCTTATTCTATAGCTGTAACACTGTCGTAACCTAGTTCTTCTTCTCTGGTTTGATGTTAGGATGTCTGGACGTGGAAAGAAAAATGTGGTGGCTGCAAAACCTACACTTCTACCAAGAAAAACAAAGTCAGCAAAGGCTGGCCTGCAATTCCCAGTGGGTCGTGTCCACCGACTTCTCAAAAGAGGGAACTATGCTGAGAGAATAGGTGCTGGTGCTCCAGTCTACCTGGCGGCCGTGCTGGAATATCTGACGGCTGAGATATTGGAACTGTCAGGAAATGCTGCCCGTGAAAACAAGAAAGGCAGGATTGGGCCACGACACATCCAGCTGGCCGTGCGGAACGATGAAGAGCTGAACAAGCTGTTTGCCGATGTGACCATTGCTGAAGGAGGAGTTATGCCCAACATCCTTTCCCAGCTTCTTCCCAAGAAAACTCTTAGAGAGCCTTTACCAAGAGGGGATGCTGCTGCTTCCCAAGAACAATCCAGTAGCCACTGACTTACTCCTGCCTTGCCTTGGCTGGACTTCTGTACTTGGTGACCATTGACTCATGTTTATCAATGCTCTATATATGCTAACACTGCTAAATATTACTCAGGGTGATTGTTTTAATGGTTTGTATGTGTTTTAGATGTTTGTAATAAACTTTATAGAATTCAGCAGTTGATTCAATCTACTGTTTTCCCTTCAAGGAGTGGGGAGTATTAACACTTTCTCCAGGAAAAATCTAGCTGGTAGCTCTTAAGCCACAAACGTGCTTCTCTAGCGCTTTCAAAGCAAGCATGTTAAGAGGAGAGCTAGCCTGGCCTCAGACCCTGTGTTGAACTCCAAGGTCTAATTAAACCTCTCAAAAAGAAGAGGGAGGGAGAGAGCACAGATTCTTTGCACCTATGGATGTAATGCAGATGGGAGGACTCTGCAGCCAGGAGGGATGAAGGGAAACAGAAGACCTCTGCTTCTACATGCTAAAATAATAACATATCCATCTTCATTTATGAATTTGTAATAGAGTTGAGTCCAGTACCTTCAATAGTCATGAACATTGTAGAATGAACTCATTACTCACTGATCAGCTACAAGCCATTGACTTTTTTTTTTTAAATGGATCAGCATAGTAGCGCTCTCTACCTCTTCAGAGACCTTGTCTAAAAAGGTAGGATACCCTCCATGCTGATCGTGAATTAAATCTAAATCTCTAATAGTCACTCCTTTCTCACTGCCTTTTGCCAGGTCATGTCCATTGAAGTGCTCAGTACTCAAATAAGGGGTAACTCCTGCCATAGCTATGTTTTAGCTATTTTGGGGCTGGTTACTTTTTCTTCAACCACCACCAGTTAGTCAGGATAGGAAGCCCTGGGCCATGGTTTGGCCTTTCCTTACATTTTGAGGTATTCATCAGGCAGCTGAGAGTCTTTCCTCTGGGCCACAGAGGTCAGTTGTGATGCTGCTGTAGTTGAATAGCTGGATTTTTCCCATTTAGCTAGTAGAGCCTTTACCCAGGATTTGGAATGTCCCATTCAAACCAGATTTGATGTAAACTGCCTTGCATCTACTTAACTCTGTAGATTAGGACTTGGTGTGCTTTTATCCTATGACTGCACAGGTAGTAACAGGCTACTCTAACTTTTAAGTGTCCCTTAGTTTAACATAAGTAGTTAGGACATTCTAGCTGTTCCTCGTTTCATTTAGCTGTGATAGTCTGACTACCTTCCCCAGACTGGAAGAAGAGCTCGGTCTTGAAAGCTTGTCTCTCTCTCCAACAGAGGTTGGTCCAATAAAAGATATCCCATCACTCAACTTGTCTCTTTAATCAGGGCCGTCTCCAGCTTTTTTTGCTGCCCCAAGCAGCAAAGGGAAACAAAAAATCCCAAGCCTGGTTGAGCTGCTGCCAAAGAGGAAGAGAGGGACTGTAGGCCCTGCTGCCCAAGTCCCAGACATGCCGCCCCAATGACTGACAGAGTACCACCCCTTTCTATTGGCTGCCCCAGGCACCTGCTTTCTTCGCTGGTGCCTGGAGCCAGCCCTCTCTCTAATTAGCTAAGAGTCAGGCATGCAACCTGTGCTCTGGATGTCCCTAAACCTCCAACTGGCGGAAGCTGAGTCTGGACAACAGGGGATAGATCACTTGAAATTGCTCTGTTCTGTTCACTTCCTCTTAAGCACCTGCCACTGGCCCCCATCAGAAGACAAGATGCTGGGCTCAAGGGACCTGTGGTCTCACCATATGTGGCTCTTTTGTTGTTGCTTCACAGAAGTGGGGTCAGTGAGAAAAGAGAAACTTATGCTTGTTTCATGTACTTCATGCTGGGTAATAGCATGAGGTCTCCATCCTCTTCCCTTAGGGTGACCATATGTCCTGTTTTGGCCAGGACAGACCCTTTTTTAAACCCTGTCCTCTCTCTTTTGGCAAAACTGGGTATTTGCTCTTGCCAACTGATCATCAAATGCACAGTTTTTCAAAAAGAAGTGGGGTGCAACCCCTTGCAGAGGAATGTGTAGGGGGGATGAGAGGTGAGGCAACGCCAGCCCTGTGTGGGAGGGAGGACTTGGGAGAGCAGCTCAGGCTGGGCCAGTGTGATGCAGGGAGTTTTGGGCCAGCCCCGTGCACAGAGGTGGGGGTGGGGGTCTTGGCCTGGCCCCAAGTGAGCAGGTGGCGGGGGGCTTGGGCCAGCCCCATCCATGGGGTGGCGGGTGCCTCAGGCTGGCCCTGTGCAGTGTCCTGTTTTCCCTTTGGGAAAATATGGTCCCACTATCTTCCCTCCACGTTCCATGCAGGCTGACCTCTGCTGCTGTAGAAGAACAAGGGGCTAAGACTAGCCAAACACTTCACCTAGCTCCTTTCTGATGAGAAAAAGCTTTTTGAAAAATAAAGAAAATGTGAATAATCTTATATTAATCTAAGACAATTTTTTTTAATTAAAATGAAATTTCCCTACCCACTCTTTTTTGGGGAAAGCAGGGGGCAGGAGAGAGAAGAAACTAACACCTTTTGTTTTGAAAGTGTTGTGAAAAAATAACTCACTCCATTGCTAACATCTTCAGGCAGCCATGGGAGAAAGTGATTCGCTAAATGTAGGTTCTAACTGGTAGGTTTGCCCCCAGATTCCTGCAGAGGATGGCATCAGTTAGATTATCCACTTAACTTTAATTTCTTTTTTCTAAACAAAGATCCTAAGTCTGGCTCTACAGAGATGTAGGTAGCACATATGAGGGAAAAGGAAGCCGTGCCCCAGGCTAACTACCTCCCTTCACAGAGTATACATTGGACTGGGAGAGTATAGTAGCAACCCCTCTATGGGTGGTGTAGGATGTGGCAAGTTGGTGAAGGTGAGAGAGGCTGCAGTGAATTTTTCAAGGTGAGACCAGGATGGGATGTGTGCTGGTACCTAAGGGAGGCAAAAAGACTTCTGAAAGATGGCACTTCAGACAGCTTAATACTCTGGGGCCAAACCTACACAACTCACTTGCCACACCTTACACAACCATGGTAATGGAAAGAGTCAGAGGTCCCTTTATTTTGATCAGAATACTTATTTTGCAATGAACTGTTTGAATTCATATAATTAACCTCTTAAAACCATTTATTGCAGCTTTCCCAATGTTTGCCAGTTCAGCTTTACAGTGGCAGCAGTACAGGAAGCCATCATTATGACTTTCTGTGAGCTTTCCCTGGAGCTCACCGTTCAGCTGGTCAGCTCTCAGTTAAAGAAGTTATCTTCCCACACCAGAAGAAGACCCAATATTAGAGAGACAAGACCTCATCCACCTGGTCTCTCTAATATCCTGGGACTGACGTGGCTACAACTACGCTGCATACAACAAAAGACCCAATATGTCATAAGTCAGGACTACATATGTATTAATATGAAAATCATGGACTCAATGACAGACAGACAGACAGACATGGGGATATGTAACAGAGCAGAGATTTCTAAGGCCTTGAGTCTTCAAATTGCTCTATGTTGTTGGAAGGGGGTCTGCCTAGGCTTGGGTATCTTAAAGGAATATGGTGTAAGGCACTCGTTCCAATCTGTGCTTGGCTAGAAGTGAGTGAGAGTAGCCACCTACAGACACCTAGGCACATCTATGCATATTAACTATGCAAATTAATTAACATTTTGATAATAGATATTCACAAGCATTTTAAAAGTAGTAAATCAGCTCTCATGGAAACACTAAACTAGCCCTGAGTTTGTTGAGGAATTAAATAAAGGTTTGTAATTTGGAAGCCGTTAGCTATGTCCTAGATACTTTTAAAATCAGTTCTAGCATTTATATAGCACTTTCCACCTGAAGAGCTCAAAGCCCTTTTTAAACTATCAGCCAATCAGAGCTCAGAACAACCCAGCGAGGTAGAATAATATATTATACTCATTTTACAAATGGGGAAAATGGGTCACAGAGCAGTTAAGACCCAGATCTACAAAGGTACAGGTGCCTAAACCACAGATTGAAGCACCTAAATCCTAGTTTTAGGTTCCACTGCAAGCCACAAAACTCCCCTCCAGCTGCCGCTGATCCATGTATGTGCCTAATGTTTACTTGGTGCCTGTATCTTCACTGGGAAAGTTCCCTAGGCACCTACGTTTCTGCCTCAGGCAGCAGGGCACATGCCCAATCTCCTGCCTAAGCCATCCACAAACTGGGTGGAGATAGGAGGGTTGCCTGATCCAGTAGCTGTGCTCAGCTGTCACCTACTGGATCAGGACCCATTCAAAATATGGCCAGAAAAGGCATTGCTACCCTTGCAAACCTTATAACTTTTAGCCCAGTGGTTAATGCACTCACCTGGTATGTAGGGAACCTGGCTTCAATTTCTCCCTCTGCCTGATGGGGGAGCAAGGTTTTTACTAGGGGTCTTCCACCTGGCAGGAGAGCATTCTAACCACCAAGCTATGGGATATTCTGATGGGTGGGAGAAGCCCTCAATATCTTCTGGTGGAACTGTACCACTGTGTATACATATTTAAATAGTCATTGGAGGAGAGGGAGTGAGGAAAAAATAACAATGCCATAGCCTGTTGCCTAGGGCACCTCCTGGAGGCAGAGGGCCCCAGAATGCAGTGCTGAAGCTCCAGACACTCTTTAATATTTATGCAGAGTGGAACAGCTGCAACAGCAGAGACTGTGGGAGCCCTGCATCAGAATGTCACGCAGCTCGGTCATTAGAGCACCGTTCCCAGGAGGTAGCCTCTTCCTGTTCAAATCCTTCTGCCCTCTCTAGGGTAGGGGGGGAATTGAACCAAAGTCTCCCCTGTCAAAGGTTCATGGGCTAAAAGTTATAAGATTGTTCTGAATTGAATTAAGGACTTCCCTAGCTCATTCTCACAAGAAATGGCTTAGCCACCTGACTGCAGGAGAGGGGTTCCTGTTGTGGATCGCCAGCAGAGATAGGTGCCTAAATCCAGGCTACAAGGAGGCACCTATCTCTGTGAGAGGGGCAGGGCTTAACACACCCATCAATCGCTCCCATTGCTTAGTGTAGGTGGCTCCCCACCTACGAGTGTGCTGGCTTCTGTGGACTGCATTCTGAGGCACCTATCTCTCCCCATTCATTGCCTAGGCACCTAACTAAGGCTTTGTGGATCAAGGCTTACCTAACTCATCAACTAATAGAGAAACATCCTCAACCTCTCAGGTGTTTATGCTGTTTTTCTCTTCTCCCTACAATCAAGTTAATCTTTTTGGGGTGTGTGCGTGTGTAACTGAATCATCAATAATCCAGGTGGGGCTCAAACAATCTGGAGTAGACACTGCTAATGAGTGGCTATTACTGAAGGGTTTAAAGAGTAGTTTCTATAAGAAGAGGAATCTGTTAGATTCAGAAAGTAGTGTTCCTAGATAGGAGAATAAGTAAAGGATTTGGTTAAGGTAAAAGTGTGTTTGTTTCTCACAAGGGAAAGTATACCTTATTTTAGGGGGGGAAGTGTCTTCTGTAATGATCTATGAATTTTAGTTTAAGTAGACCTTAAGTAGCTGTATTTGACATGTAGTGCAAGGCAGGTTTCTAAACGGAATAACTTCAGTTGCTGTTACTGTTTCTATTCTGTGTAAGTCACTAGTTTAGCTTCTCTGTAATCATGATATGAGGTAAGGTCTTATCTCCTGAAGACATTGCTGTTCAACTTCTGAACCCTCTGCCTAAACTCCTCTTGCTTTGCATCTGGCACCCTACTCAACTATCACCAACTGTAAATAGAAAACTTTCACTACTCCTACATCTTGATTCTCTAATAATCATAGTGGCTCCCCTTCCCTACCAAATCCTGGAAATAACTGTACTGAAACCTAGCTACCGCTCTCTAGCTACCTAATAATAAGGTGCATATGTTGAACAGTAGGAGTTACTACTAACTTAATGGCTTTTTTTTTTTTAAAAAGCTTCAAACTGTATTGAAGTCCCCTTATTCCAAGATCGCAAAATTCACTTCAAGGGGCTTCTACAACATAAGAAAATTCTAAAATCCTTCTGTCTTGCAGTTGCTTTACAGTTTGTGTGTTTGGGGCAGATTTGGTGAAACTGCTTAGTTTTCCTGCCTGGGGTCCCCAGTGTTGTAGGAGAGGCTCTTAACACAGTCTTCATGCAGAGCTTCTCAAAGCTGTAAGAATCCTGAATGTGTAAAGCCTTAATGTATGTATTCTACCTCTTGACCAATTTGACCGTTCCTCTTAGAAAGGGGCCTCGCCTGTTCTTTCAGAAGCAGATATCTTGGGTCTAAGACCCTGAGCCTCGACAACACTTCTCTCTCTGGACAGCAGGAAAAAATTTCATTGCTTTTTCTACCTGACATCTGAATTTACTGGAGACTCTTGATGGGCTGCGGTTTTTCCTTCACCGGACTTCTAACCAGCTGCCTGACTCAAACAGGCTCCTTCTTCAGAAGAGAGAGTGAGGCATTTCACTTGATAAACTACAGCTAATAAGTTGGCCTCTTAAAATCAGGACCTTCCTCCTAAAGAGAACAAATAAAGGTGGGAAGGTGAATGTAATCTTGCCACCATATTATTGCGCCTGCTTCTTTATAGCTTAAGAAACACTTGGATACTATAATGACATCCTGGGGCTTGTCTACACTTAAAATGCTACAGCAATGCCACTATAATGCTTAACTGTAGACCCTTCCTATGCCCAGTGGCAGATTAGCTAATGGGGCCCCTAGAAAAATGGGCACCCTGACCTTCTCTGCCCACCCAGCACTCCTGCCGGGGAGTGGGGTTGGGGCATGGGGGCTTGCCCCTCTCCTGCTGAGGAGTGGGGTCATGGTGCGGGGACTTATCCTGCAAGCAGAAGGGGTGGGAAGGGGCTCCCACTGCTCTGGCCTGGGGTCCCACAAAACCATAATCTACCCTTGCCCAGGGGTTCTCCTGTTGGCGTAGATAATCCACATCCCCAAGAGGCAGGAGCTTAGTCAATGAAAGAATTCTTCCATAAACCTAGGGCTGTCTATATGGGGACTTCAGGAGGCATAACTATGCCACTCAGGGGTGTGGATTTTTCACACCCCTGAGCAGCACAGTTAAGCCAACCTAAGTTTCTAGTGTAGACCAGCCTCTGGCTAATGGTTGCTCTTACTTGCCCCTCACCTCCTTTTCTACACTAGATTGATGTTAGGATGTCTGGACGTGGAAAGAAAAATGTGGTGGCTGCAAAACCTACACTTCTACCAAGAAAAACAAAGTCAGCAAAGGCTGGCCTGCAATTCCCGGTGGGTCGTGTCCACCGACTTCTCAAAAGAGGGAACTATGCTGAGAGAATAGGTGCTGGTGCTCCGGTCTACCTGGCGGCTGTGCTGGAATATCTGACGGCTGAGATATTGGAACTGTCAGGAAATGCTGCCTATGAAAACAAGAAAGGCAGGATTGGGCCACGACACATCCAGCTGGCCGTGCGGAACGACGAAGAGCTGAACAAGCTGTTTGCAGGTGTGACCATTGCTGAAGGAGGAGTTATGCCCAACATCCTTCCTGCTCTTGTTCCCAAGACCACAAAGGTGCCTAAGCAAGGACTGAAAGATGGCCAGTCACAGGAATTCTAGTAACTGCTAACCGGCTGAAAGTGTGCTGGTTCTAAGGGTGGCTTTCTCCACAACACTAGCGCTTCATGCACCTTGGATTCTTGGTTGTAATCCATATATTTATATATCGACTGTATGTCTTCACTGCTTGTAAATACTGAACCTCCGAAGGACTCCCTCTTGGGGGTTGTTGTTGGTTTTTTGTTTTTTTGTTTTTAATGTCTTTGAAATAAATACTTAGTGCATAGAGAACTCCATGAAACTGGTTTTCTGAAATTGGCGGATGGAGGAACTGTGATCTGACACTTGAGAAGGAAGTTGCTGTCCCACTACTTCTTAATTTAAGGAAACTTGGGGCCAAGATTTTAAACTAGTCTCACTTCATGCACACGCAATCATTAATCTGAATGGGCCTGATTTTCAGAGGGTGGGTGCTCGGCGCTTTCTGGTAAGTGGGGCCTTTTTATAGTACCTCAGATTTGGTCACTCAAAAGCTCTAGGCAGTTTAGGGAAACCTTGACTCAGGTTTCCCTATAGTAATGATACAGTAGGTGTGGATTTCTCTCCTGTGCTGTAAGGGGTGGAGAAGGACTACCCTGGTAATTTTAATGATCGTCACCTGTGCATTATTTGGTCTTTGAGGTAGCTTCACAAAGGTATTTAAGTGCTTAAATCTGGATTTAGGCCCCTACGAGCAATTATAGGCTCCACTACACTCCACAAAATTCCTTCCGAACCCCGTAGGCTCCTCAGCTTACTCAGTACTTAGGTTTATGCCCCTGGGCATATATGCTGCTCCCTCACTCTAGGCAATCCATAAACGGGGAAGAAGGATGTATGGCTGCCTAATTTGCCCAAAGGGCCTAAGCCGGTCGGTGGCCAGAGGAGGTGCTGCTGCTTCCAAATGTTTAACTCTTCGTGCAGTGATTAAAGCACTCCCTTGCAATAGGGGAGACAGGATTTAACAGGGGTGCTCTACTTCTCAGACGTCCGCTCTAACCAGTGAGCTATGGGCCACTCAGATGTGGGGCTCCCTCAATCTGTCTAATTGAACTTGTTCCTCTATGGATAAATACTTAGTCATTGGAGCAGAGGGCCTGGACCCTGGTGTCACAGTTCGGGGCAACTGTAGCTGTATTATCCCTCTGTGGTCCCTTGAGGGTACCTACTCTAGGCTCCTGGCTCCCCCATTGTCACCTCTCTTATGCATAAATACACATCTTTCTCCCCCTGACTGTGTTTTCTCCAGGTTGCAGAGTTCCCTGCCTGCACTGTCATGTCCCCAGCAAGCCATACCATCTAAAAGACCAGCGTAGATGGCTTGCTTTCTTTCCAGAAGTTATGAACAGTGTATTACCAGCAGTTATAAGTCATCACACAGCTCCTTCTAAGCAAGCACATTTATTCTTAGGATAAAAGCATTAAAGAGAGAACCTATACCCATGCTAAAAAGCTTACCAGAGATCACACCAATTCCAGCTGCAACCCTGCACCTTTCATAACCAGTAACTGGATTTTCCTTATGGTTACAAGTTCATAACTGTCTCAGATTCAGACCCACCATGAATAGTTCAGTCTTTCTTTTATATAGCTTGGGCCTTTGATCTTGGCTGCGTGTGACAGGTGAGCAGCAGACAATGGCCCTCTTCAGACTGTAGCTTTAAAGGTTGGGCTTTTGCATAATCAGAAGTGTGGAATTTGTATTCCTCTCCCCCTATATGTTTCCCAGGAAAAACATATAACACTTTTTGTTCCAAGAGCCCAAGCTTGTCTGGTGCATTGTTCAATATAGTCCTTTGAACCTCCAGGAATCACATATGTCACAGCTCCCCCGTCGAGAGGTAACATACAATTACAGCCCACAACAATACATAAACCACTCTTTAAGACCCCAAAGACACTTAAACTTAATCCAATGAGGTCTCCCAAGGAAATTGCCAATCGGTTACACCTGAGTCTCCCACTGGTCGTGTGGGTCTCCTGAAAACCAGGCTAGAGTTATTCTCACTCGCTGTAGCCCTCTGACATCTACAAAATGAGCATCTGAAGACAAACTTTGGAAGGGGTGGCTCTGCACATAGGTCTCATTTTGTGTGGCTTGGTAGGCTACATAACAGTCCGTCAAGACTGGCTGATAGCAGAGCTGTTCCTATTTAAAAAGAAGCCAGCATATGGTAACCTGGACAGCCAAAACTGGACACAGCATGAGAACATAAGGAGGTGAGGGTCTCGTTAGAAAATGATGGTGCTTCAGAGAAATGCATGAACCTTTTTAGATAAGGTTTTCTGCTCCCAAAGGAGGAGACGTGAACTGAGGTAAGAACAAGGAAGGCTAATTGAAACCACGTTGCTTAAAGAAAAGGAGTACTTGTGGCACCTTAGAGACTAACCAATTTATTTGAGCATGAGCTTTCATGAGCTACAGCTCACTTCATCGGATGCATACCGTGGAAACTGCAGCAGACTTTATATACACACAGAGATCATAAAACAATACCTCCTCCCACCCCACTGTCCTGCTGGTAATAGCTTATCTAAAGTGATCATCAAGTTGGGCCATTTCCAGCACAAATCCAGGTTTTCTCACCCTCCACCCCCGCCCCACACAAACTCACTCTCCTGCTGGTAATAGCCCATCCAAAGTGACAACTCTCTACACAATGTGCATGATAATCAAGGTGGGCCATTTCCTGCACAAATCCAGGTTCTCTCACTCCCTCACCCCCCTCCAAAAAACACACACACAAACTCACTATCCTGCTGGTAATAGCTCATCCAAAGTGACCACTCTCCCTACAATGTGCATGATAATCAAGGTGGGCCATTTCCAGCACAAATCCAGGTTTTCTCACCCCCCCACCCCCATACACACACAAACTCACTCTCCTGCTGGCAATAGCTCATCCAAACTGACCGCTCTCCAAGTTTAAATCCAAGTTTAACCAGAACGTCCGGGGGGGGAGGGGGGGTTTAGGAAAAACAAGGGGAAATAGGCTACCTTGCATAATGACTTAGCCACTCCCAGTCTCTATTTAAGCCTAAATTAATAGTACCCAATTTGCAAATGAATTCCAATTCAGCAGTTTCTCGCTGGAGTCTGGATTTGAAGTTTTTTTGTTTTAAGATAGCGACCTTCCTGTCTGTGATTGCATGACCAGAGAGATTGAAGTGTTCTCCGACTGGTTTATGAATGTTATAATTCTTGACATCTGATTTGTGTCCATTTATTCTTTTACGTAGAGACTGTCCAGTTTGACCAATGTAAATGGCAGAGGGGCATTGCTGGCACATGATGGCATATATCACATTGGTGGATGTGCAGGTGAACGAGCCTCTGATAGTGTGGCTGATGTTATTAGGCCCTGTGATGGTGTCCCCTGAATAGATATGTGGGCACAGTTGGCAACGGGCTTTGTTGCAAGGATAAGTTCCTGGGTTAGTGGTTTTGTTGTGTGGTATGTGGTTGTTGGTGAGTATTTGCTTCAGGTTGCGGGGCTGTCTGTAGGCAAGGACTGGCCTGTCTCCCAAGATTTGTGAGTGTTGGGTCATCCTTCAGGATAGGTTGTAGATCCTTAATAATGCGTTGGAGGGGTTTTAGTTGGGGGCTGAAGGTGACGGCTAGTGGCGTTCTTTGTTAGGCCTGTCCTGTAGTAGGTAACTTCTGGGAACTCTTCTGGCTCTATCAATCTGTTTCTTTACTTCCGCAGGTGGGTATTGTAGTTGTAAGAAAGCTTGACAGAGATCTTGTAGGTGTTTGTCTCTGTCTGAGGGGTTGGAGCAAATGCGGTTGTATCGCAGAGCTTGGCTGTAGACGATGGATCGTGTGGTGTGGTCAGGGTGAAAGCTGGAGGCATGCAGGTAGGAATAGCGGTCAGTAGGTTTCCGGTATAGGGTGGTGTTTATGTGACCATTGTTTATTAGCACTGTAGTGTCCAGGAGGTGGATCTCTTGTGTGGACTGGACCAGGCTGAGGTTGATGGTGGGATGGAAATTGTTGAAATCCTGGTGGAATTCCTCAAGGGCTTCTTTTCCATGGGTCCAGATGATGAAGATGTCATCAATATAGCGCAAGTAGAGTAGGGGCTTTAGGGGACAAGAGCTGAGGAAGCGTTGTTCTAAATCAGTCATAAAAATGTTGGCATACTGTGGGGCCATGCGGGTACCCATAGCAGTGCCGCTGATCTTAAGAAATTTGCTTAAGAAATTTGACTCAAGGTACAGTACGAATGTCAGCCAGCGAAGAAAAGTGTAGGATGTCAAAAATGCCTGTCACAGAAACAACCTTTTCAATGCCTGAAGAAGAGAGGGAAGCATCCAGTAACCCATGAAGTGTGACTGATAACTGTCCTTTCCCCACTCCCTTGGGGATGGCACTTGCTAGCAGTCCTGCACTTTAAGTGCAATGTAGTCTGGCTTCTTTGTTTCATGTTGTTCAGGCAAAAAGATTGGACTGAAGACCATTGCATTTTAGAAAAGAGACATTAAATGCTATTCAACATTTATATTCATGCGAGTTAAAAATCAGGTATAATGGTTATTGTATCAAGATGAATGACATATTTTACAGGGAATGTTTGGGGGAAAATCATGTTTTATTGTCTCTATCAGATGATAGAGATTAAAATATCTTTCTTGCACAACTATATCATTTAGTTCATTTTCTTGCCAATCGGTGATTATTCCAAATAGTATGCTTTCTAGTGTTTTGACTACTCTTAACTTTAAATTCAAAAGTTCTGGCTTGTTCTTGGGGATACTATAAGGCCTGGATCCACAAAAGGAATTTATGCAGTGTGATACTCACCATCACAGTGTCTAACTTTTAAGTGCCTAGAAAATCACAGAAACACCACTGCAATGTGATCCACAATTCCTGAGTTAGGTGCCTAAGCTCTCTAGACAATGAATGAGGGGAGAGAGGTGCCTTAGAATGCAATCTACAAAAGCCAGCATGTTAGCCTGGGAGTGGTCAAAGCTAGCCACTGGGAGATGCCAATGACAGGGATGTGTACTAAGGCCCACCCGTCTCATGGCAGGTCTGAGTAAATACCCTGCCATCAGCATTTCCCATTGGCTAGTGTAGGCGGCTCCCTGCTTAGCATGCTAGCTTTGTGGATCCCATTCCTAGATGCCTGTCTCTCCCCATTTATTGTATAGGGAGCTTGGGTGCCTAACTCAGGCTTTGTGGATTGCAATATTGTACCAATGGTGTTCTAGGTGCCTACAAGTTAGGCTTTATGATGCTCAGTGTCACAACTCCTCAGCACTTTTTGTGGATCTAGACCTAACTGCTGTTGGCATTTCATGGCATAATGTGGCTAAATTTCCTTCTTTGCCCTTAGTTTTATTCATAGCCTTTGCCATTAAAATAGCCATGAGGCTAAGTGGCATTTGCAAAGTGGGTTTGGGCACATGTATCTCTCCAGTGTAGGGTCTAAAATGTAGGTGCGCCAGAACCAAACCTAACCTGTTATGCCCTGCACCAGGAGGGCCACATGGAGGCCAGCAGTGGGTTGGCTGGTAGAACAGCACCCTTTAAAGGAGAAAACTATATAACGGAAAACTCCGTGCAAGTGTGAGAGATTGGGTGAATGAGGTAGGCATTTGGGCTGCTGGAAGGGTGGGGGCGTGTGTGTGACCTGAAAGCGGGAAGTCACGTGAAGCCTGTGAATGATGCAGCAGCTGAGCATGACTGAGGAAAGAGGAGGGGCAGACTGCAGACAATGCCCATTATTGTCACCAGTGCACTAGAATCCTGGCTACTGGATTGTTTCAGAAGGTCAGAGCACAGACTACAGGTGTCAGCCACCCCACAGCTTCTTATGTAGGTGCCAGGGTGCTTTTGAAAATCCCAGTTGGCACCGAAATACCTTTAAAATTCTGGGGTTTAATCTTACTGCCTCAGGTCTCCTATCTGGCCACTTGTATTTACTTTCCAACCTCATGGGCAGATTGCTTATTAACTAGCTAATGTTTATTGAGTGCTTGGCAGCTGTAAAGTGCTAGAAATGTTAACTATCATGACTTTGTTTATGAAAGTAACTCATTAAAACCTCCAATAAAGAGGTATTTAAAGCATGTTTCCGGAGGAATGGAACAGCTGATTTCTTAGCACAGCAGTGAAAATGACACTTTCTCTAACAGCTCAAACTACCTGTACTCCATGAGTGGCTTTCTTAGAGATGCTGTGCATCACATCTGTGAAGATATTTTTGCCAGTAGTATGGTGATGGGATTCCATCCATCAAGGCTCATTCCATCTAGGAAAAAGAAAAACACTGAAAGTGAGTTATTAACCATATAAACTTTTATTATGTTAAAAAGTCAATCAGACTCTTTAAAGCTGATGAAATCACACCCACAGTAAGTAAAATTTAGGGACTGACCTGATAGTCTCTGTCTACCCTGAACTCCCATCAGAGTCAAGGAATGCATGATTAGGCCCTAAGTGATTCGCTAGGCAGCCTGATGTAGCTCCTATTGAATTAACGGGGCTCTTTCCATTGACTTCTGTGGGAACTGGACTGGGCTATTGCTTTGTTCCTTGTTTTGAGTTCTGTGTAGCTAGTGATAACCGTGCTTCCTCCCTACCACCCACCACTATTTTGGCTCTCAGTATTGTGCGTGGTTGGCTGTTTCTTTAGTTCAGGTTTGTTTGTAGAAAAATGATAACAAGGCTATTTATATAGTGCCTACATGCCTTTACCTTGTTTTGGAGTGAGTTCCCTATTGAACTGGAACGCTCAACTCGGGAATCCCTTACAAGAGTCACCACCACAATGCCAAGGCTTTTGATCCTTTGAGCATCTATCCTTAGCAATCTGTAAGTTATTATTTTCTTAGTGCTGAGAGTGTGCTGGTCACTGTACAGTAACTCCTCACTTAAAGTTGTCCTGGTTAACATTGTTTCGTTATTAGGTCGCTGATCCATCAGAGAACATACTTGTTTAAAGTCGAGCAATGTTCCATTATAAGGTTGTTTGGCTGGCCCCACTCTGCCTGCCCACCCGGCACTCCTGCCAGGGAGTGGGGCCGGGACGTGGGGGCTTGCCCTGCTCCACCCGCCTGGTGCCCTTGCCAAGGAGTGGGCAAGTCCCTGACCCTGCTCCCCAGCTGGAATGCCGGGCAGGCGGAATGGGGCAAGCCCCCATGCCCTGAGTCTGCTACGCCCTGCCTCAACCAAGCTTCACAATCATCAATTTAAACAGTATTACATTGTTTAAAATTATTTAAAACTTATATTGTATATGTATATAATGTCTTTTGTCTGGTGAAAAAAATTTCCCTGGAACCTAACCCGCCCCCTATTTACATTAATTCTTATGGGGAAATTGGATTTGCTTAACATCGTTTCGCTTAAAGTAGGATTTTTCAGGAACATAACTACGACGTTAAAGGAGGAGTTACTGTAGCAGTCAAAAGAAAGAATCTGTCCCTGCGCTGGAGACTTTACAGCCTAAAAGTCAAGAGGAGACTGGTCACACGGGGAAAGCCAGAGGAGGGAATAATGTAAGGTTTTGTTTTCTGTGAATTTATAATGGTGAAAAACAACTAACAGTCTTTAGGGAAGAAGTGAATGGAGGAATTTGAAATGGGGATTGAATGAACAGTATTGAATGAACAGAAGATCCAGTTATTACTTCCATTGACAGGGTTGCCAGTATATTAAACATGTTATACAAAGTTTTCTCTTAACTACTTGTTGCAAGCTTCCTCCACTACGAAATAAATTTCTCCTTCTGTGATTTTCCTAGCGAAGCTAAGTTCTATTTCTACAACATAATTGAATCCCATGTCTTCAAACCCAGCACCCTTTTTGACACCTATGAATCACTCCTCAAACTGTCCCCTCCTTCTGCCTCCACTTTTGTGTCTGCACTGGATTTTCAACTTCTTCCAAGAGAAAATTGACAAAATATGATGTGACCTTCCTCCCTCCCCTTGGCTCACCTCCCCCTTTTTCTCTTCCCCATCGCAACTCTCTCTTCCTTCTTCCTGTCACAGATACTGAAGTTTCTCATCTGCCCTCCTCTTCTAGCCTCACTACTTGTGCCAGTGACCCTATCCAATCCCATCTCCTGATCTCCTTTGCACCCACTCTCACCCCACCCTATACTCTTCTCATTAACTTCTCACGCACCACCAGCTTGTAGTGGGGTCCCAGGGGGTTTTGTCCTTGGTTCCCTTCCTTTCTCCCTCTACATCTTATCTCTGGGTAATCTCATTCACTAACACAAATTCAACGACCATCTCTATTCTGATGCCTCACAGATCTACTGTTCTACTCCAGACCTGTCTCCTTCTGTCCAAACTAAAAATCTCAGCCTGGCTCTCTGACATCTCCTTGTGGATATCTAGCTGTCATCCATAGGCAACACAATACTCTTGTATTTGGGGAGGCTGGGCGCGAGTGCCGGAAGCTCCCTAGAAGGGGAAGGGGCCACTGGTGCCAGGACAGTGGCCTTGCCCCCTGCTTCACCCTGAGGCCCTGCCCCTGTTTGGCCTCCTCCCCTCCAAGGCCCTGCCCGCGCTCCACCCCCGCTCTGCCCCAAGGCCCCGCTCCCACTCGGCCTCTTCCCTCAAGGCCCTGCCCCCATTCCACCTCTTCCTGCCCTTGCTCTGCCCCCTCCCTCAGGGGAGGTGGGAAGGGGCTCAGGGGAAGAGCTGGAGAATGGCAGGAAGAGGCAGAGCGAGGGCAGGGCCTTGGGGCGGAAGAGGCAGAGTGGGGGCAGAAAAGGCAAAGTGCGGGCAGAGCCACAGGGCAAGAGACCGAGGGAGAGCTGATCCTTGGGGTGAGACCGAGGGAGAACTGAGCTTTTGGAACATGGGGTGGAGTGGGGGCAGAGCACGGACAAGGCCATAGTCAGGGTGTCATTGGCCCCCCACTTCTCGGGAGCTCCCGGCAGCAGCGCTCCAAAGGCAGCGGGCCAGTGTGCCTCCAAAGGGAGGTGTGCCGAATCTGGCATTTCTTGCCACATTTGGAGAGGCTTAGCCTCCCCAAGCCTCTTATACCCACTTCTGTCATCTGAAGCTCAGCATGACTAAAATAGAGATCTTAATATTGCATCACAAGCCCTCCCTGCTACCTTCTTTGTCAGTGTGGACACCACCATCCTACCTGTCACTCAAGCCTGTAACCTGTCCATCTTTGGCTCAGACTTCTGTTTAGGTCCTCACATTCAGGTTATTTCTAAATCTTGCTGATTCTTTCTGCATAACGCCTCTAAGATATGGCCTTTCCTATCCATCTACACAGCTAAAACTCTCCTCCAGCTCTCATCCTTTTATGTCTGAATTACTGTAACACCCTTTTCTCTGGCCTGAAGAACTGCAGACTTGCTCCACTCTTCTCCAGTCAGAACACTGCTATAAAGATCATTTTCCTAGCATACATGCTGGAACTAAGGGTTTTGGGGGTGCTGCCACACCCCCTGGCTTGAAGTGGTTTCCATCACTTAAGGGGTTTACAGTTTGGTTCAATGGCTCTCAGCACCCCCACTATACAAATTGTTCCAGCATCCCTGTTTCCTAACTTGTTGCTTTGATGATATCACCTTCTCTTTGCATCCCTCCATTGGCTCCCCCTTTTTTATTGCATTAAACTTATGCTGGATTCACTTTCAAGGCCCTTTGTGGACTATCCCCACACACGTATCATATCTCATTCACTATCAAGAGGTCGACTCCCATCTCCGATCAGGCCATGATATCAGCTTCCATTGTCCACCTGTTAAATTTTCAAACTTTCTTCAGTTTCTTAACTTAACTTTCAAACGTTCTTAAATCATCAGGCTTTCTCCCATGCTGCCCCTCATGCTTATAAAAAGTTGTTGTATTGATATTGATCTAAAGAGTCAAAGGAATTTGTAAACTCTTTCACTGTCCAACATTAACAGTACGTTTAATAGGTAGATTTGGGGTTAAACAGAGGCCTTGGTTTTACTTGGTTAGTTGGCAAACACGCAAAAGCATTAATTCAGATTAAAAGTGTATTGATTAAACACAAGAAAGAACAGGAAAGTAACATAGCCCTTTGCACAGCAACTGTGGTTGAGTGATTATGCAAAACAAGCTTAGTTAAAACCTTCTCCTTTTGGAGGCCAAATATCAGAGTCTCTTATTTTCAGAACTACCTTTCTTTGGTGAAAAGGAAAGGGTTAATTTTACTCTGGGCCCTGATGTGTACAGGGCATTTACTTATCGTGTTCTTAACAAACAGAGAGACACAAAGTGGAGGAGAGAGAGGATGGAAAAATGGCTGAAATACAACTTCTGTTGATGTTTTGGAACACTGGGCAACTGGATAGTTACAAGCAGATGGTTTGATTGGCAAGTTGACCATGACATGTGCTACTTGGACCCTGTTTTACAATCTAGTCAGGGATGTCATCGGATTGGTCCTTTTCTTCTTAGCCAAGACATTCTTAGATAAATACAGCATAGCTGACGTCAGGATGGGATGAAAAGCCAGGAGAGTGAGAGAGATGGTAGGCAGAAAGAAAGTGGGGCAGATAAGGGAAAACAAGGCAGGCTCTTATCCACCTCTGCAGGGCTGGGAAATAGATATCCCACTGATAGGCAGAGGACTGGATGTCATGATAATGTGATGACTTTCAGCATCACAGGTGACCACAAATGTCCTTGAACAAGATCAAGGCCAGCTGGCCTTCCTCTCAGGAGGAAAGTTCTTCAGATGAGCCAAGATGAGCGGCAGTGCTGGCAGGTTGGGGGATGGGCTGGGATGGAGAAATAGAGAGAGCTGGGACAGGAGAAATAGAGAGAGACAACTGAACTGATGGTGGGGTTTTTTCAGTCTCTTTTAAAGAAACTCCCAAAGGGCAAAAGTGTGTGGCATAGTTCATCCTCCTCATTATTTTGTCCACCAATTAGGCCTAATATCCCTCACAGTGATTTTGGTCTTTTAACATTTGGCCAGTTAAAAAAAAAATCTTCATTTTTTATCAAGGTAATTTCAATAGTCCTTGAATTATATCAACATGGATATTTTGGTTTAGATTAATTTAGCTTCTTTGTCTGGTTCTCATGCACTTGTTAAAGTAATTCAACATCTTAAACAACGTGACTTATTTTTCATGGTTATTGTAACACACTATGAGCTTTCACATACTGTTATATTTGAGCTCACACTATAGGTACACTTTGTAGACCCCATGAGCACAGCAACGCTTCCTGTAAACATCTGCAAAGCTGTCTCATTATCCACCTACAACATCCTGCTTAAAGCCCCCTTTTGCTGTGAGCCCTACACAAATTTGACACCAGTCAGGCTGCTGATGTGCAGAGCCCCTGTCATACTGACCAATATTGTCTCATTGTTTCCTGGTGTTTCCCTATTGGTCTGTCCATCTCTTGTCTTATACTTCGATTGTAAGCCTTTTGTGGTAGGAACTGTCTTTTTGTTCTGCATTTGTACAGCGCCTAGCACAATGGGTTTCTGGTCTATGACTGGGGCTCCTAGATGATATGTTAATATTGCTACTACTAATAATAATTAATAATAAAGTGGTAGTAAGTCTAAAAGGATTACTTTTCATTACATGGAATGCTGATATGAGAAAAGCAAGCTAATAAGTTGGAAACAGCTTTCCTTCCTCTGGATCATAATGAAGGAGAAATGTCCAAAGCTTTTTCATCAAGTTCATTCCAGATAGCAACTGAATCCAGGGTCCTCCCTATGCAGGAATGAGGGAAGCATGTGAAGAGAAGCACTGAGGTTCCTCAAGTGACCAAGTAACTTTGCTGATTTTTGCCCAATATTGTAGTTCTCCTATTGAAGTTTTTCAGACACATCTGGGATAAAGCTCAGACAGCTTGTTGAACTATCAAACTGATTTTATTGTGTTTCACTCTCCCTTTCAACATCATGTGGTTACTTGATGAGGCTTAAATTATTTGTGCTAGCCAAGTTCATTGAGAATGCTACATATTGCTCCTGGAGAAGTCAAACATAGCTCATTTATACATCTGTTGAGGAAGAATTAAGCATCTGTCCTACGTCACTGTCCCACCACCTCCCAGCTTTCTTATCGCTCCTTGTTACACATTTTGTTTTTTTCCTTTCTGATCTCCTCCAGTGGAGTTATCATGACTTGTTTACTAACTCAGTTGAGACCTAATTGCTTTAGCTTAGTTGCTTCAAAACTTTATCTCACTCACTTGGAAAACCTGCAGCTCATATAGTCATTTAGCTGCACTAAATGTATTTCCCCTTTACTCTTCTGACTCTCTTCCCTCTGTTTGTATGGGCCCGATTCTGCCTTCACTGAGCAGCTGTAAATCAGCAGTAACTCTACTGAGATGTCTGGAGTTAAACTGGTGTAACACCAATGGAAGATCAGGCTCATGTCCTATTTCTCTATGAGCATTTTTGTAGAGTCCATCACTGTGGCACATTGCTGATACAAAGTTGAGAATTGCTGCAAATAATATCCAAAGTAAGACCTGCCCCTGTTCTGGGCAAAGGCTGCTGTCTTCCAGAAGAATGCTGGCAGACTTCTCCTTCCTTTCCGGTGTGCCATGGAAGGAATGACTTTGCAAAGAGATGAATGCCTTAGCATGCCCTCATCTGAGCAATTGAAACACCAACTCTGAACTACCTGGGAACTTTCAGAGGGTGAGTCTTCCTTCTGCTTTTACAATTTTCTTTCTGAGAAGTGACCCCTTCTGAGCATGGCAGCTAAGTCATAATAAGGGTCCTCTGATTCTTTCCTCCCGGTCTAACAGTTACATTAGAAGTATTGTATTATTTACTGTTCAGCTCTGGTGTTTGTGCTTTGCACTGTACAAGACACAGAAGTAGACATGGTTGCTGTCCCATGGAGCCTATGATAGGATTAAATAATTTTTTGCTATTACATTTTGAGCTAAAAATCCTCCCAGAAAACAGGGGAAAACACACTTGGAAGGAAAGAGATGGTGGGAGGAAGTGAAGATCATCTTTATCCAGAGATGAAGGAAACCCAAAATAGTCATTCAGAGTTGAGGGGTAAGTTTTATTGGCAGTTTCTTTCTAAAACTTTATTTAGTGACATAAAAATTTTAAAAAGCATTCAATCCATTTCTTTTCTAATATCAGTATAAGGTATTTTAAAACAGCAATAAAACATTGGAGGGTGTCTGTCATGCAGAGATATTGCCCCTTTAGGGATTATAGGAGGACTTTTGTGTACTTGCCCCACACTGGTCAAGGAGGGGTTAACCCCACACTCTGGGCAGAGGAAGCCATGCCCCCTCATCCCTGCTTGGCATGTTCCAACTGGAGCATGAGTATAAAAGGCAGTGACTTAGCTCAGTCTGGTCTGAACACTGAGGAGGAAGGATGCATCTTGTAGTCTCCAGCCGGGAACTGCAGAAAGCCCATTCCACAGAAGCTAGAAGTGCCGAGACCCAGGCAGATACCAGCACCTGCAGATGCCTAAGGAAGGTTGGAGCCTCTGGGAGCCGCACAGGCTGAGGAGCCTGGAGACGCCCAGACCACTGCGTCAGAGATAGGGTAGGAAGTAGCTCAGGGGGACTAGTGGTTGTGCCAGGTGGCATCAGTGTGTTTTGGTCAGATCCCCTCATACTCAGTGGCAAGCACACTTGCCACTGCCAGGGCCCTGGGCTGGGACCTGGTGGAGCAGGAAGGGCCCGGGTCCCCCTACCCTGTCTGCCACCGACCCCTAGGTGGCAGTTCACTTACTGGACTGGCCACCAGGCCACACAGCCCTGCAGAGAAGGGCAGCCATATTGTCTCTGTTTGTTGGGCCTCACAGCCCAGAGGGAGAGGGCAGATACATTGAATTTGGCCACCAGGCCCCATAGTCCTACCGGAAAGGGTGACTTTATAGATTTTGCCCACTAGGCTCCACTGCCCTAATGCTGAGGGTAGACTGGCAAACAATGCTGAGGGTAGACTGGCAAAAAAAGAAGGGGGACGGGGTGTACTTGCCCCATAACAACTTGTAGCGCACATTCACCAGTGGGTTGAGGTACCACTAAGCCCTTGGCCTTGTGCCTATCAGCCTGCAATGCACCTGAAGTGTGGCAATGCACCATTATGACTTATCTTGGCATGTATTATTGCTCACAAATGTGCTGCATAGACTGCAGTGGCTTTGTTGCTGGGTGCAGTTCAAGAAGATGACTTTAACTTATCAAGCCTTTTGCAGTCTGGGTCCTATATTATAGGTGGAACTGGTAGCATCTCATTTTGTTAAAGTTGCTTGAAATTTCTCATTATAAAACCCTGTTTTCAGTTGCATATAACCTTTGCCATCCTCTGCGTGGGCTGAAATTTTCCAAGCTGAGTGTCTGACTAAGGCTAAAACAGTTCAACTGTATGTGAAAACGAGGCTAAGAAAAAGAAAACACTGATTTGCTCAAGTTAAAAAATTCTGGTGACCTTTTCTTTTGAGAAACTCTTGTGCCTCTGTGCTTTGGAGCAGGGAAATTAAAGTTTGGCAGGGAAAGGGGTGTGTGACCTTTGTGCCATGGATGCATCTTTTCTATCCCTACGAAAAATCCAATTGTATTTGGCTAAGTTACAAGCCTTTGAAAAATCTCAGTTCTGTAGTGCTTCATGCTCCCGTTTTCCTTTTTTAGACTGGACTCCTGATCCGATTGCATCTCCCATGATGTCCCCTAGTTCTCCTTTCTTGGAAAGGGGAGGAGGTGCACCATGGGAGTTCCTGGCCATGGTACATTATGGGAGATATAGTCCAGCTATGGATCCCAGCCCACAGAGGAGGACTGGGAGATAAGGCAACCAGACTACAGCTCCCATTAGGTACCATAGCAGCATATCCCAATCAAAATCTGCAGAGGAGATGACTTGTTACAGTCCCCAGGTACAAAGACTTGGCTCTTTAGCTCATGTGCCGAGACCCAGGCACTGGTTCAGTTCCCCCAGTGTATTAGCCAAGAGTTCAGCAGTCACACTCTCACTAAAGTCAGTGGAAGTTTACCTTACTGTGGGCTCTGTTTAGGGCATTAATTAATTAATGTTTGAAGATGTAGTACACCAGGGATCTCAAACTCCAATCACCACGAGGGTCACATGAGGACTAGTACGTTGGCCCGAGGGTCGCATCACTGAAACCTTTTCGTACAACGATACAAAAGTATAGTCAAAAATGAAAAAAAATGAAAAGTAATATAGTGTGCTATTAAAAGTCAATGTATTCACTTTTTAAAACCTGTAATGTGAAGAGGGGTTTTAATAAAATATAGCCACTCAGTAATGCACCTCACTCAAACGACAAAACACGCATTTACTTTTAGAATTACTTCAGTTAAAGCCCCACTGCTCTGCCCCTGGCCCAGCCCCCACTCCACCCCTTCCATGAGGCTCCTCCCCTGCCCCGCCTCTTCCCACCCCTTCCCCAAATTCCCGCCCTGGCCCTGCCTCTTCTCCACCTCCTCCCCTGAGTGCGTCGCATCCCCGCTCCTCCCCCCTCCCTCCTGGAAAGTCCTAAGCGATGCCAAACAGCTGTTTGGTGGCGGGAAGCACTGGCAGGTAGGCGGAGGAGCAGGGACGTGGCATGCTCAGGGTGGGGGAGGAGGGAGGGCAGGGGGTGAGGGGAGCTTGGCTGCCAGTGGAGTCAGTGCTTGTGGTGGGCCGCAGGAAATAACTCCACGGGCCACGTGTTTGAGACCCCTGTAGTACACTGTACAAATGCTAAATGTTAAAAACAATGTTTTCTAGTATTTATTTGTGTGCAGCAACATAATGGAATTTAGTAATCTAGCAAAGATGCTGTGGTGAAGAATTTTAACTGATAGTTTGTTGAATGGATTGATCAATATAAATACATGAAAGGATAACATAGGCAGACCTTTTTTAAAAACATGCTTGTTTGGAACCTAGAAATTGCCATACCAGCTCTGATCCTTGTAGCCCCGTATCCAGTCTCTGTACCAGGAGCTTAAAATGAAGGTGCAAGCAATTCCATAGTGAACAAATATGGAATAACCTGGCCATAAGAGAATTTTCTTCCTAACCTCTGTTAGTGGTTTGTGCATAACTTGAAGCATGAGTTATTGTTATATATCTTGAATCTATTGAATAATAGTTGATGTTCTCATCATAAATATCTAATATATTGTAATGCTACTAAACTCATGTCTCTGACAATGAATTGCACAGATTAATTAGGTGTTGTATAAAAATAGTTTATTTTTACTTTCTTAAATGTGTTGCCTCTCAATTTAATCAAATGTCTTGCTTTGTTCTCTTATTATGGGACCATAAATAGGAACATCAAATTTATTATCTCTACACCATTCATTATTTTTCAGTATTTCTACCATCTCCCTTCTTATTTGTCTCTTCTCTTACCAAAAGAGGACCAATGGTTTCAGTCTGTCTCCCTACGAAATCTTTCTATGCTTCTGATCATTTTGATCACAAGTGTCTGAAGCCCTTTTATTTCTGTTACATCTTTTGTCAGCAAGGATGACCAGAAATGAACAAAATATTCTAACTGAAGGTGAAATATTAATTTAAGTCATGGAATTTTAATATTTTCAGTATTCTCTCCTTCTCCTCACATTTCCTTTGGTATATTTGCTTTTTTGATTGTCACTGTTCAGAGAGCAAAGGTTTTCATTGGGCAGTCCACAGAAATTTTCCCTGGGTGGTTACAGTTAATTTAGAATTGTATATGAGTAGTTCAAATGATCCTTTCAAATGTGAGTTACCATGGATTTGTCAACAATCAGTTTGATTTGGGGCCAAAAGGAATCATTCGATCTAGTCTGATGTCTTCTATAACGTGGGCCAGGGAACTTCATTCAATTACTCCTTTATTAAACTCAAAAATTTGTGTTTGGCTAAAGTGTATTTTATTCAGAAAGGCAAAGACTTGAAGACATGGAGAATCCACCACTTCCCTTGGTGGTTTCTTCTAATGGTTAATCACCCTCACTGTTAAAAATGTCTGCCTTATTTCTAATCTGAATTTGTCTGGATTCAGTTTCCAGCCATTGGTTCTTGTTATGCCTTTCTCTACTAGATTAAAGAGCCTTTTAATACCTGACAGTTTCTCCCCATGAAAGTACTGGTACACTGTGATCAAGTAACGACATATTTTAATATTATGCATACAATTCATCTAGCATTGTAGTCCCTCTCAACTCTAGTTCTGACTATTTCTCAGGGCACAAATACCACAAGCTGCTGGACAGACCCAAAAGACCATGACTTCAATGGAGCATTCAGATGTTCAGCACTGCAATGCTGTCTTGTTGAGAATGACCCGTTGTATTTTTGTTCTACAGTTGCAACAAATCTTATACAAAGTGTATCATGTAAAGTGTCAATGAAAAAGTTACAGTCTATCAAATATCATTATGCTGGTTAAATCCATGTATCCTCACTCTAGCTGAAGTTTTGAATATTGGCTATATATCTGTATCTCAAATGTGTTTGTTCCTGCAGTAACACCTAGAAGGTACTTTACATCCAGTCTTCCCAGCCCATTGTGAATGGCCTATTCAAGATTGATTAAGAATCAGTTTTCCAGACACCTCTTCCTTTGGATGCATCAGCAAGAATATGGTCAATGGCTGTCCCTCTGAGTCTTTAAAGCATGTAAGGACATGTGATATGCTCATGTGACTCCTGGACTCCATTTTAGCTCAATAACTTTTCCACAAACAGAGATGGTAAATTTCCAGGCACGTGGCAGAGGATATAAAAGGCCTCCAAGATATCTTCACTTTGCCTCTTTCCTGCCCTGATTCTCTGATTTACAACTAAAAGGGGCCTTTTGAACTATGGAATGAGGGCCTTCCAATCTTTTGGAAGTTACCAGAGAGACTTTACAAGCTAGCAGACTATTCCATCACTGCTACAAACCTGATATAAGGACTTTGCAATTATGCGTATGCATATGATCTATTAACCATCTATAAGTCTCTCCTTCTTGCTTTTTATTATTAAACCTTTAGATTTTAGTTACTAAAGGATTAGCAGTAGTGTGATTATTGGATAAGATCTGTGTTAAATATTGACCTGGCTTTGTGGATGATCTCTTGGGATTAGAAGGACCCTATATTTAATTAAATTGGTTTTCAGTAACCACTCATCATAGAGTCCAGTGTCTAGATGGTGAGACAAGGGCTGGAAGGCCTAAGGAGACTGCACCTCTGGCTTCTTGTTAACCAGTGTGATGAGACAGAAGTTTGCTATTGTTACTGGCTTGGTATAATCTAATGATAGAATAACCACCAGTTTGAGGTGAGTCTGCCCTATTTCTCAGCAGTTTATCCTGAATCTCGTATTCTCAGCTGTGACCTACTGAGGCACAGGGACAAGCACATCTCATAATTTGGTCCCTGATGTATTTTTTATTGTGCCTAGCAGGGGAAGGGTGGAAAAGGTAGACCACAGTTTCCATTTTGGCAAATTGTTTGGTCAGATACTGTCAGTCAATAACAATTGTCGTTGATTAGTGACACTCAAAGTAGATGATTTGAACCTATCAGTTATCATGATCCGCCTTTTGTTCTTGTTTTGGAGAAGATAATTCAGTTATGAAAGTGATGTTGTGCTGTGCAATTTGCGGTAGAGCAATGTGTACCTCAAATCCTAAACAAAACACACTGCATAGTCATAAAAAGGGCATGTTGATCATGTATAATTCTAACAGAGGTCATCTACATAAAAAGATGATAGAGAAAACATTTTGAGAATGGTTCTTCATTGTATTACCTTAATAAATTTGATTTGGTTCCTGTAAATAAAGAACTCTATTTTGGAGCCAGACAAAGGACTGTAACATAAAGAAGGCTGATAACTGCTCAGTGACCACAAGTGTGTGTAACTTGACAAAGAAAAGATGTAAAGAAGTACAAAATAATTAATGACTGCAAATTTATTATGGAACAGTAGCCTCTAGTCAAATGAGTCACTTAAAACAATAGACACATAGTCCAACAGGATTGTTTTTCTTTGTATAAATCAAGTCTTCAAGCTGTTAAGTCAACCCATGAGCTTCATATTCCATGGAATTCTGAAAGAAATTAGCACAAATTAGGACTATACTTTGTGATGAGCTCTTAAATGATGTACTGAAAAAATTCAGTTCTGTATGTCCATTCCATCCCAAAGCTAGAAATATAATGGCACAAAATTTTAGCCCCTGCAAGTAATAGTTGATGAACCTCAAAAAGTTTGAATAACTATCCAGAGTCTAGGATGCTTATCTGAACATGTGAGGTCTTTCACTCACACTATGAATCCTTCCTCCCTACACACTTTTTTCCTTCATCACCAAGGTCTACCACCGTCTCGGAGGCCTTCTTCTTGAAGGCTGGGAGCATAGTGTTTATCTTGCAGCCCATTAAGCTGACCCTTTAGAAGACACACTGCCCAGTGGGTGAAAACTTAAAGGAGGCACAGCAGTAAGGCACACTTTAGTCCATACAGTAACACTTGAGTGGGGTTTATTTGTTGCCATAAGCCTTCTGTTGGCCCTGGCATAGGGTGACTTTCACCCAGAGTGTTTCAACATGTTTTACACTAACCATGGTTAGAATTATTTTGCCAAAAAGTTCTAGGCATGGTCATTCCACATCTCTCCATTGATCGGCTAGTGCAGTGGTTCCCAAACTAGGGGCACTGCTTGTTCAGGGAAAGCTCTTGGTGGGCCGGGCCGGTTTGTTTACCTGCCGTATCCGCAGGTTCAGCCGATCACAGCTCCCAGTGGCCGCGGTTCTCTGTTCAGGCCAATGGGGAGCTGCGGGAAGGGCAGCCAGCATGTCCCTCGGCCTGCACTGCTTCCCGCAGCTCCCATTGGCCGAGGGACATGCTGGCTGCTCTTCCCGCAGCTCCCCATTGGCCTGGAGTGGTGAATTGTGGCCAGTGGGAGCTGTGATCGGCCAAACCTGCGAACGTGGCAGGTAAAAATGGCCCGGCCTGCCAGGGGCTTTCCCGAACAAGTGGCACCCCTAGTTTGGGAACCACTAGCATATTCATGGCTTGTTCCTTCTTAAATGGTTTAATATCAAAAATATATTTTTGTAGATTTTTTTTTGTTGTTGCTGTCATTCTAGTCACCATCCTTTCCTATCACGAGCTTTATCCCTTGCAGTGGAAGCAGATAATTCACAAACAGAAAATAGTGACCCTTTCTTTTGAAAAGTTCAGAAGGGTTGGGAGAGGATGGGGGAGGGGAAAAGAGCATGTGGTTTCCTGTATAGACAAATATCTACTTAATTTACCATTAAAACCTAATCATGACTTTAATAGAACAATCAAGATGTGAACACACTGAAGCTGAGTGAGCACATATTATTATAACCCATTATCTTTCATCACACACACACCCCTATTGTTTGTTGTTTTTCATCTAAAATTAGGTCCCAATCCTGATGTCAATGAAACTCCATATGAGTGCAAGGATCCATGTTAGTGGGTTCTGATGTAGGATCAGGTGGTTCTGGATTATAAGCATTTCAGGACCGAGATCTTGTCTTTATATTTATCTCTGTGGAGCGCCTCACATGCTTTTGGGTGTTGTGTAAATAACAGTATTTCCAAGTTTGGAATAGTATTGTACTTGTAAATAACAGTACTGTAAATAACAGTATTTCCAAGTTTTTTATAAAGTGGGCTCATTATAACTTTAATGCTCTGTCAAAGAGGTAGTAATACAAGCATAAAACAAATGTTTTATGCTTGTATTACTACCTCTTTGACAGAGCATTAAAGTTATAATGAGCCCACTTTATAAAAAAAATTCAACTTAATTAGCTTGTTTACAGTATATATATAAGACCCCCTGATCCTTCAAGTGGTTCTGTGCAGACAGACACCTGTCCCTGTGCAGAGCAGTTAGCAGTAAAGGGGCTTAGGCATGTAACAAATTATTTCTAAATAACACTTTCTCTGTCAAAGATTATTATTTGTTGAGTAAACAGAATGAAGCCTTTTAAAATCACCTTTCAGAGGCCTACTCACCACTGTCTTCGATAGTTCTTCCATTTCTAGGCTGAAAATGTAATTAAATAATCATATTGAGGTCAGACAAGTAAACGCAGCAAGGGATGACTCCCATAGTGCATTTAGGAAACTCATAAAATCTTGTTCCAAATTTACCACACATGGGTGATAGGTCTTGAGTGGAAATAGGGCTTATCTATGGGGTGGGTGAATTCCTACAGCCTGTAACGTCTTCAGTCAGCCTCTGGACCAACAGCTGAAGAATCTGATTAATTTTTCATGCAGCAACTTGGCCCCAATCAACAAGATACATAAGCATATGCCTAACTCTGATCATGTGCGTCATTCCACTGGCATCACTTGGAATACTGACCTGGTTAGAAGCTAGGCACATTTTTAAGTATCCTGATAAACTAGGGCCCAGGTTATAGTCAGGGCCTCTTTTTAACTGATTTTTCTGGCTGTGTTGCTAGAGGCATGTGAAAAATATTTTGCCCAGGTCAACATAGTGTGTCACTAGCTGAATCTGGGTTAGAACAGGATCAGCAAGATACTTACTTGGGGCAAAGATCCAACAGTCACAATGAGAAATAAATTAACCACAGATTATTTTCATAATTTCTATTTTTTTTTCTCCGTTGTGCACAGAGTGTGGTAATCGGATCATTTAGTCAGAGCACTGCTAACACTTATGTTTTTCTGCTGAATTTAGGGCCGGTGCACTAGTCAGTCTAATAGGAAATAAACACTTGGCCCCAACCCTATGTCTAGGTAGAACAGCTCAAGGCCTAACATTTTACTGGTCACCCCTGTGCAACAGAAAGTTTTAATCCATTACTGCCCAGGATTTCACAGTTGTATAGACCTTTTATTCTAACCCCAGCACCACATTGACTCCCTAAGCTTTTCAAGCAATGACTTTAGACGGCAGCGTCTATAGAATACCAGGCAAGAATTTTTAGATGTAAACAGGTTTATATTGTTTTCTATGGATACATGAAATTGTATATGATTCAAAATTGTAAAAAGGAAAAGACAAATCTGATACCCTGAAAAGAAAAAAAGGCCGTCCCATGGTACCAGCACTATCCTGTAAAATAAAACACAACCCATTAATAAAATATTTGTAAACTATCGTATGGCTATATTGACCAGTCTCTGTGTCATTGTCAGAGCTGTTGTCATCAGTAATGCAGGAGCCTTTTCAGCAGTGTGCAAATAACTAGATACTAATAGTCCCCAGTGCCTTTCACCTGAACTACCGATTAAACATTAACAGCCAGAGGGCATTGTCAAGAACCATCCATTCTGTCTGATGTAAATATATGAAAATACCATAATTAAATATGATGTTGCATGGGCTCTAGAAAATAGCTTGAAGGCCGGTTTAGAAGTGATTGATTATCTCTCAGAAGCAGCTTGTGAGCTAGCTCAGAGCAACTGTGGTCTCCGATTTTTAAAAAAATCGAAATTAAGTTAACGTACCTTCTTTATAAACTCTGCAGCAGCAATTTGTGATTCCTGTAAGGTGATAGCGCGTATCAGTTTTAACATATCCGCCTGGTCATGGGATTTTCATAATCCTCTAGTACAGGTTAAGTACATCGCTCCAATCCATTTGTTTTTTTGGAAGTGAGAATTTTAAACACAAATCAGATAGTTACAGGAAATCTAGAAGCAACTTAAAATTTTCTGCCTTTATTTTAAGTATTACTTTAACTGATTTCAAGGTAAATACATTCTTATCACTGAAATTGAAATTAGACACTCATGCTCTTGAGAACAATGCAGTGCTTGAACTGAAGGGAACATAAGGAACAGCATTCACCAGGATTCAAAGTAATATTGATTTTTCTTGCCTTGTTGAAATGAGGTTGGTTCCCCATCATTAAGATTGCCACTGATTTTATTTTAAATCCAGTCTGGGTTGCTGTTGCTAAACTCAGCTCGTGCTGTACTTATTTTTCAGAAGGTAGCTCATTGTGGGACCAATCTTGCACCACTGAAGTCAATGCAAGTTTTGCCATTGACTTTAGCAGCAGCAAGGTCAAGCCCGGTGTTGATGAAGGCTCTGATTCTTCAATCTGATCTGCAAGGACAACCCCTTGTACAGCCCCACTGGCTTTGACTGGACCTTAAATGGAAAAGACCCTTTTAATAGCATCAGCAGAGATCAGTGACAGCAGCAGCTGCACCAGTGATTGGATTTAATTATCAGGCACAAGATTTAAAGATGAGTAAGTAAAATGGAAGATGAGAGCAAAGGTGTAAAAATAAAGGAGGAGAGGGGCCGGAAAATGGGGAACAGACAGTGAGAGGAAGAAAGGGGAAGAAGAGGTTGAAAAGGGAAGGAATTTAAATTTAAAAAAGGAAAAAATAGAGAAGGAAAGAGGAGTGCTAGGGACAGGATATAAAGCAAGGGGATTTTCCTTTGTTAGATGTTCAAGGTTCGAATAGTAAGACAATGATTTATAAAACAACTGAAATTAACATTTAGTGCCATAAAATACTATGGAAGAAACAAGTGCATACGGGATCAAGGAATCTTTTCATTCTTCTCTCAGAGAGCTTTGAAGCAAGGCGCATTAAAGGATGCACAGGGGAAGACTACAACAAAGAGAGATTGTGAACACTAGTTTTATATTAAGATGATCAATGAGACACAAAACATTCAAACATAGTCACTGACTAAAAGTTTTTGATAGCCTGCAGATTCAAAAATCAGACTTATTTATAATACAAGTTAATTAATTTTAGTGCAGAATCACTGCAAAACATGAGCTTCTTGACAGAGCTTTGTAATAATCATATGTTGAATTTTTCAAAGGAATCTAGTCGAGAGAGGGACCTAAATTCAATGAGATGTGCGTGCTCCCTTGGGCTCCTTTGAAAACCCCAGCTGTAAAGTTTACACAAAAATTGGAGGGAGAAACTAAACTCTCTACCCAGCTCTTTCAGGTGACTTTAAGAAACGCTACACATTTTGGGTGAAATCCTGGGCATTTTGCCATTGACTTCAGTGGGCAAAGATGTCATCCCTTGTGTTAAGATATAATCTTAATGCCTTAATCAAACTCTAATCCACATGATACCCCACAAATTCATAGGACCATGTAAAAGGAGGATCTATGCAATAAGAAATGGCATTTTATCCTAAGGCTGAACTTAGCCCATAGTTCCCAGGGTGTTGGGGAAAGTTCAGGTGGGCCAGAGACAGGGAGATTCATATCATAATAGATCTGTGAAGCTGGACAAAAGTTTAGAGTTTGCAAGAATCTCTCCTCCACACCTCAGAGCTGGACCTAATCCTGGTGCTGAGCCATTCTTATAGATTCTGATAAGGCCCCAAATAGACCACATTTTGGAAACCTGGCCACAAACTGCTATGTGGCAAAGGTCAGTTACATCGCTTGGAACGCTGCAATGTGGGTCATCTTCCAGGCCTCAAGAATGATCAGATAGGGTGAAATCTTGGATCCACTGAAGTCAACTGCAAAACTACCATTGACTTCAATGGGATCAGGATTCCACCCATAATTTCTAGCTGACTTTGGAAAACCCCTAATCAGCATTTTGCGGGTTTGTGGTTTAGCTAACATTGTATTGAATATATTTACTACACAGTCAAGGTCTAAAAGGTGTTTGTTTGGATTTTATTTTGTTTTGCTTTTGTTTGGGGGGAGGGCTGTACAATTAGAATACAATGTAAATATTGTACTGCTTTTTTATTCAAATGTTTCAAACAAATGTGCTCAGAATTAGAAGCTAAAGAAACTGACAAGTATAGAAAAGATAGAGAAGCACCTTTTTAAAACACTTCCTGTAATTATTTTAAAGTCATTGCACGTGATCTGAGTAAACTGATTGTCTGAAACTCGATAATCATGGTGCATTTTATCCTTTTCTGACTAACGCAATTCAGATATAAACAGGGTTCAAAGAGCTCTGTAATTTTTGTGAGTAAAGCTCTTGAATAGCTAGCATTAACCAAAAAAGTGCACTAGGAAAAAATGGCTTTGGAGCTGATTCTTACGTTGGCTGTAATCAACATGAGTTGAGGGCCTCAGTATCTCACAGGCCTGAACTTTTATAGATAATTGAATAAGGTACTTAAGCATGTGAGACACCCCCACTGAAATGAATGAGTCTACTCACATGCTTAAAGTTAGGCATCTGCGTAAGTACATTGCTGAATCATAGACTTAGTAAGCATCTTGTTCACACATTTACGCTATGCAAAAGTGATGATTATGTTAAAATACTGACCCCGGTTTTAAGTGGATATGTTGGTTCTTGAACTCTGGAGTAGTGAAATAAAAACTGCATAAAAAGAGCAATTTTAGTATATAGTCTTATCAAATCTAAGAGTTGAAGTTATGCATATATTACTAAGATGGAGAAATACTTACTCTTTTATATATGTCCTCGTTGTTTTCCTAGTAAAGATAATGATGATAGTCAAACTCTGTTTGGTTAGACAAAATGTTGGGAAAGTTTTCTTCAAGGAAAGAAAATCTTTAGACCTTACCTCATCTATCTGCATGCTATTAAAAATAGCATTACAAAGATCCATTGCTTTACTGGAGATCTAAAAGAAAAATAGTTTTTTAAACATACATTCATTTATGGTATGTTTTGTACATGACTTTTGAGGTAAGAAGCCTGATTTTCATCTCACAACAGCTTAAACCAGGAGTAATTCTACTGAAGCCAATGGCATTATTCCCGAGTAAATCTTACTGCAGCTACCAGATATAAAAAATTATATTTTCTATATATTTTACATTATATTTTCTATCAGGAAAAAGTTGATAGTATATTAATTATGTCAGCATAATCCTATGCTGCATACAAAACAAATAGTATCATTTAGTGAAATTCGATTGCATGAGAAAATAGAACATAAGCCAGCAGAACCACTACCTCATTACAGCTGAGTATTCAACTCCTTGGAGGAGATGGAAGAGACATTTCTTTTTATCTTTTCAGATCATTTTAATTTGAACTAAGTTTAATTGTTATGGAATAGCCAATGTACCTGGAAGAGTAGAGTCACTTCAATAAATTGTTAAATCAGTTTACCTGGGGTTGATTAGACAGTTCTGTCCACTGACTGAAACACAGTGCCAGCTTAAAAATAAAGATTAGACATTAAGGTCAGTTATACACTTAAACCCGTGTTTTAGCCTGAGAAACTTTAGCTTTGGTAATATTCTATCAAGGCCTTTCCCGGCTCAGATATCTTACTCTTAATGTGTATATTTTGTTAAAATGGGCAGCAAAAGGTTGCTTTAGGGACATACACTAACCGGGAGGTGATCAAGTGGACTTTCCCGCATTTCATGTTACTGTTAATTCACTGGTTTATCAATTCAACCTCAACTGTAACCTAGACTTGATCATTGCATTGTCTTATATTTTCAATTAGTTTAGGGAAATTGTAAGTAAATTAGTCAGCAGTAGATTTGTTTAGTGTCCTATTTGCTTGTTTATTCTCTTAGTAAAACCCATGTAAGTGCTACCAAACTTGTTTCTCTCTGAGAATTGCAGCATAGCCATGACCTACAAAAGGCACAGGTGAGCCCCTAGAACCACTCCTGAATTGACCCCCATTAGTCTTCCACTCTGCATATTTATGTGTGTGTGTTGTTAGAATGGGAGCAAAGGGTTTTTAATAATGCATCCTTAGCCACTGACTAACCGGAAAACGATGGCGCCTATCGGGGTTTCTCATCCCCTAATGGTAATTCAGCCCCGTTTCAGTGCGCCCTGCACTGTTATGAACATGCTTCCAGTTTATGACTGCCATGTAATGAAAACGTTTCCTACCTCACTTTTAGGAACCTCTGGCGCATCCATAGAACGGGAGACAGGCTGAGGAAACCCTATTGAGATAAAGCATTCACAGATATAATCTCCACTAGAAGGGGGTGACTGTGCCCTGCGTTTGAAAGCTACCTCAGTACAAATTCAGGGAGCGGGTTCTCCAAGACCACGAGGAAGCTATAACCGGCCAACAGCTCGGGTACAAATGAAACCTGACCAGGGTTAAAACACTGAGCCAGCGGGTTTAGCAGAGATGCTTAGCTTCGTCCTCTTTAAAAATATTTTTGCACAAAAAAAAAAAAAAAGTATCCTTCCAATGTGAAACCCTAGAGCACAAAAATAACCCAACACCCCCCCCCCCCTCGCCTGGCCCGGCCTCTGACATTGCCGATCTGGATGTCGGGCTGGGCAGCCCCCACGCCTATCGGCAGCGTACACACACACTCGGGCGCCCCGACCCGCTCCCGGGATGTGCTGTGCGGCCGAGTCCCCCGGTCCTCTGGGCCGGCCACACCGGCGGGGTCCCGGGCTGGCAGCCGAGAGCGGGTCCCCCCCCTTCAGCACCCTGGACAGAGGCGCCGGCGGAGGAGGCAGTCCCCAGCCTTCTCTTCCCCAAACTTTCCCTGCTCGCTTTCGCCTCTTGCCCAGCCCTGGCACGGACAGCTGGTGTCAATGGGGGCAGCTCCGCTGAGCTGGGGCGTACTCCAGCTGAGGCTCTGGTCCCAGAGCTATATTCATTCCCTCTTTGCCCACTATTCCCTCGGGGCTTAGTGAAAATGTCCCTTTCTCATGTTCAAGTCGCTTTTATAAGAACCTATTGTGCACCTACTAACAGTGCCCCCCCGTTCATCAAGCATCCCCTGTCTCTCCCTGGTAAGGGGCATGCCACCCAGCCCCCTCCTGCCCTGCCCACTTCAAACGAGAACTTAAAAACCCGCTCCGGTCTTTTGCTGCTGCTGGTTTTGGAGGAAGGACGCCGATAGCCATGTCCTTTGTTTAAACTATCTGCCGCCTTCAGCCCTGCACGTTCAGCTCCTTACAAGCGCTTGATGTTAGAGACCAGGTTCAGGGCAGTCTGCAACAACTGCTCTCCCAGTCTGAAGCGAGCCTCGCTTCTCCCAACTGCAAAGCAGAGCCGGGGGTGTGAGGGAGGGAGAGAGGAATGAGTTACGCTTTCTGTATTAGTCCCTGATCGAGTGACTATTCTTTATCCACATCGATCAGGTACGTAGGAGGCAGTTATGGGGAGAGATCGGGTCTTACCTGGGGTGAACTGTAGAGCACAGAAGCAGTAGAGAGCGAAGATCCAAGGGAAGGGAGAAGGGCGCTGTTTCATTTTCAGCCACCTGTTCCTTCGAGCTGGGGACAGACTTTGGTTGTTTTCCCAGGACCTGAGCATTTCACATCAGACTTCAGATGGCAGGGAGGATGCTCAGCCTGTGGACTACTGGCCCAAACTGGAGAGGTGTATTTGTGACAAGTTGTATCCCATTGCAAGGGGAGCCAATCAGCACTTTGCATGGGCCTTGTTTTCTCAGTCATAGGTGTCACGCTGTGCTTTTATTTATGCAGCAATATCTCTCAAATCAAAGCTCTCTGCAACGCGACCTCAGCCAGTAGTCAAGGCTCCAAGAACACAGAATTAAGAAATCTGGAATCCGCATTGCCCCCCTCTGTATAAAGGAGGCTTTATAGGAAAACTGCTCTCATGCAAACAGGCTGTGTTACATACATTACTGCTGCATCACAAACATCTTCTCATCATTACATGCAAACTGGCCTGTCTACTGCAGAATCAGAGTTCAGTGAAAGTTTGCTAGGAAAAGTAAACTACAATCATTCTGCAGTTCTTTGATTAATTTTTTAATAAGACTTTAAAAATTTCATAAAACCTAGGCATGAAATAGCTATGGATGCCAGTGATGGCCTCCTTAATAAAACTGACAAGACAATAATTGTCTTATATAAAATTTCCCATTCTTTTAAATGAAAAAGCAGACTTTATTTTCCAGGGTGTCACAAGTAGAAATATTTTCCAGGGATTATTAAATCAGAGTGTACAACAGTCTCTTCTATTTTAAGGGAGTGTAGTAGTCCTTTACAAGTGGGTATAAAATGCTACCATTCTGATGTAGTAGTGGTTTACACCCATCCTGCACTCCATGTGCAAGGTAACTATATGAGGCACAAGGTGGTGGAGAACCAAGTCCATTGAGTCCTACAGGCATCTTGCAAGTGCTGACCAGTGATGTGATGTTAAATGTGACAGTCCCTGTTTACACTGTGTGCTAGGTTATAACTGATGTTGTGTTAGTTAACAATGTTCATGTTCTAACACAATGGATTTTTCCATTGCAGACCAGCCCAATAGATCAGACAAGCCCCTCCTCTATTCAGGGACCTAAAAATGAAGGTTATTACCTCATTTTGTTTTTACATGGGCAGTGCTCCACACAGGAGGCAAAGCTAATGTGTGAATAGGATGGAATGGGAATGGAGAGAGGGAGAACCTAGTGTGGGGGGCATAATGTAAGAGAGATACATAGCAATCCAAATTAATCCCTGGTGTAATTCCATTGACTTGACTACACCAGGAGTGAACCTGGCCCAGTCTGAGGGGGAGAAAAACCATGAGGGGAGGTAGACAGATAAACGTAGCCAGAGAATAAGGGAGGAATTGAGCCCAACTATGTGTAGAGGACAGAAAGCAGGGCTGAACTAGGAAGATAGAGGAGAGGAAATAGGATTAATTGGGGGTCAGTGAGTGAGGACAATTCATGGAGGGAGGGACAGAGAGAAACAGAGTGAAGTTGTAATAATTGGGGCTACAAATTTGTCCTAATTGTGTGCTTGATTGCAAAAAGTGAGTGAAAGTTCATAGGTATGTCTACGCTGCAAAAAAGGACCCGCAGCAGCAAGTCTCAGAGCCTGGGTCAACTAACTTGGGTTTGTGCTAAGGGGGTAAAAATAGCAGTGTAGAAGTTCAGGGTAAAGCATGGACTCTGACCTGTAACAATAAATGCTGATGGGAGAAGGTGCAAAAGGAGACAGAAAAGACTAAATTAATCCAAACAAAAAAGCCTGTTGATATTGTATCTCAAGATCGTGGGCTCCACTTAAGGGCAGACTGTTCAGTAAGAGTCAAGTTAATCCAGTGCCAGCTGTGGGTCAAGCTCCTTAGACATGGCAGCTAACCACATTGCTTATTAACCCCCTAGGCTTTTGCCAGCCTCAATATAGAGTTTAAACAGTCCCCTTGGGATCTCCACTCTCTCTTGACACCAAGTAAGTGGAGCCTGTGATATTAGGACCTTTTACCATGACATCCCAGAAAATCCAACTTCCTCTGTTCCAAAAGGACCAGATTCATACCACAGGTCAGTTCCTCCTTAGATCTCCCTCCTTTACCCACCCAGTCTGATCCTATAATAAACTTTTGTAGGCTTTATTAATTAAATGAAAATGAAGCAAGAGAGATTTGCTCAATGCTAAGAATACAGATAAAGACATAAACTTAGCTTATTATCTCATAAAACTTCAAAGCCACAAAATCTTATAGGTTCAGCTTCTGAGGCTTATCCTGGCTGTGACAGCTCTGGGTCCTTTACCTGGCAAAGTCCTCATCTCTTAGGATCCAGTCTGGTAACAAGAACCTTATTTCCTTTCAGTAGGCAGCTTTTATCCGAAAACCCGGCCATGTGACTGTTCTGACCCTAGGGCTCATGGATTCAACGGTAAGGGGGAGGAGGGTCCATGATGTAATCCTTTGTAACTCATCCTTGGGTGGGAGTGGCCCCTTCTCCATTGTCTCGTAAACTGGTTCCTAGCTGTTGTATTGAGAAACAAGGAGTTTCCTCTGGACATGTTGCTTTTTACTGGGTATTAGCTGATCACTCTCTCCCTTAAGGGGTGTAACCATCTCTATCAGCGAAACTCAGCAATGATTAATGGCTCTTGTTGTCATGGGGTCTGTCCCAGCCACATGAAAGTTATGTAGCACAAATGTACAGATATGAAAAACAATACAGTTTTTACTGCAATTTTTGCAACTTAATTGTAATAATGTTCAACCGGCATTAAGCCTGACAGACTCTTACTTGATATATAGGCCTAGAGTTTGCCTAAGCCCCCAGCATCATGAATAGAACTCAAGGACTGTTTTATATGATCATGTCAAGTGAACAAGAGATGTGTGGGATGAGAAATCAATGTACCAAAATTGGCGTGTCAGAAATTGGGGGACTAAATAACAAGAGGATGTGCTAGTAAACTGATCATTCCTTTTGTGGTGCCTTAAAAGAAAAGACTTTGGGGATGTGGAGGGGGGGACAATGGCACCAACCTGTCTGACAACAACTGCCAGCTGAAAACCGAGAGGACCGAACGTGCGAGTTTTACCATCATGTCTGCCACCAGGTCACGAGACAGAATAAATTATGCCACAAAGCACTTTTATGCTAGTATAACTGAGTTTACACCAGGGCTTTTGCCAGCATAACTATATCAATTTAGGGGTGTGATTTTTTTTTCACAGCTCTAACCAACATAACTATGCTGGTAACATTTTCTAATGTAGGCCAGGACTTAAGCATGGACTTAAATCCCTCCCTTGGAGAAAGGACCTAGGATGCTGTTAAGAAGGATATATGGGGAGTTCCTTCTAAAGGCGTGATCCTGATAGATCACCACATCCCTTCCATATCCATCCACACAGCTTTATAACTATTACTAACATTCATTAAATTGAAACTACAATTTTTCAGATAAGCACCGGAGTACAGACTTATTTATGGAGAGACTGAATAGTCACTTTCCTATTTGTTTCAGTCTTTCCTATTCTAACTTATAGCTTTTTTTAAAGTAGAGTCAGTCAAAATTTTGCTAAAGTTTTTTAGATGAAAAATGACATTTTGACTAAAGCAAAAAATTTTGCAGGAAAACTTGAATTTTGGTGAAACGTTCATGTTTTGACAAAATTCCTAAACAAAAATTATAAGGGGAGGGTGGGAAAATTCCACTTTCTCTCACATATTATCTATCTATCTATCTATCTATTTGTGTGTATACACACACACACACTCTTTATACTGGGGAAAAAGTGTGTGTGTGTGTGTGTGTAAATAAAGAAAGTGAGTAGGTTTTCCCCCACCAAAACACATTTAAAAAAAAACAGAAAAAGTTTCAAAAAATGAAAAATATCATGAAACATGTTGAAGAAACAAACAAAATGTTTCTTTCAACAATTTTCAAGAAACATGCTTCCCTGGTTTTGACCAGCTCTAATTGGTCACAATGTCAGTGTAGGAAGTGGTCCTTTTGAAAAGCTATATGTTTGGGGTTGCTTTCTACAGGACAATTATTAATATTTATTATTTGTATCACACTTGCACAATGGGGCTAGGCACTACTGTAATATGTATGAAATAACACAGTGTGTGCAAACATAAGATATACTCTGTCCAAAAGAGTTTGCAGTCTAAATAGGGAAGACAGATAAAGAGTGAGAGGATAAACAAGGGCAAAGTGACATACCTACAGTCATACACAAGATCTGTGGTTGAGCTGGGAATAGAGCCATGTCTCTTTTCACCCCGTCTAATAGCCTTACCACTTCACCATGCTGTCTTCTTGTCAAGGCACTCATTTAAAATATAGTCATATCTTGTGCCTTATTCTCATACATTCATAACTGTTCAGTGGTTTGAGCATTGGCCTGCTAAACCCAGGGTTGTAAGTTCAATCCTTGAGGGGGCCATTTAGGGATCTGGGGAAAAAATTGGGGATTGGTCCTGCTTTGAGCAGGGGGTTGGACTAGATGACCTCCTGAGGTCCCTTCCAACCCTGATATTCTATGTAACAAATATTCTATGTTCATATGCTGAATGCATCTGAGCAATATATGATGAATACAAAACAGCACTTCCTCCCAGGCTGTATCTTGTGTATGCCAAGTTTCAATCCCAAATGAACTTTTATAATCAAACTACACCCCCTGATGAGTATGTATAGAGATTAGATGTTTTACAAATAATTTTAAGAACTGAAAAAAAAAACCAAAAACCTGGGATAAAAGCAAATCCCGCACTAGGAAGTTCTGCCTTAATTCACTCAGATGCCAATGTAAATAGGAATGTTTGTCTTACAAACGTTTACACAACATATCTGGTACCTATCCAGCGCCTAATAGATCAGTGCAACATACACTACATTAATACGGAGCATAAAAAATGCAGGAGTCCATCATATGAGTGTAAATAGCAAATAGCGCTAAGAGCACTTGTAGCCAGACAGGGAGTTTGGGTTTTCTGTGTGTGCCTTCCCTTGGGTAAAGACCTTTTTTTTCTCTTCTGTTCAACTAGAGGCAGAAAAATGATAATCCCAGTGGAATGCAGCCATTTACACCTCCTAGGTTAATTGCTGCATTCCAAGGAAATTAGCACAGTGGAAACAGATTACAATGGACTAAAAATTCTCTGTAATGGGAGTGAAAGTCTCCTGAAATCCACTGGAGCAATTTGCAACTGCAACTTCACTTAATTTTATGTGACATTTGCCCAGCGGTGTAGGGGCTGTGGAAGGCTCCCATTACAGTGGGACTGCGGTTCTGCTTGGGCTGCAGAAAGGGTAGCTCCAGAGCAGTCACCAAGAATGCCGCATCCCCTGAACATAGCACATCCCATCTCCAACTAGGCTAGGAGTTTGTGATCAAATGGGGATGGGGTGTGCTCTGTATTTGCATAGACCCAGTTCTTCACACCTCTGCATATGGTGCTCAGAGTTCAAGGGCCACTGTTTCAGCCCTGAGGCTGGCACAGCACTATTGGGGGGCCCTGCAGCTGTTCTGCTCACTGCTAGAGGGGTAGCTCATGTTCATGGTGGTCATGAATTTCACCCTTCAGGTGGACAGAAGGTAAGACAAGGTGAGTGAGGTAAGATCTTTTATTGGATCAACTTCGGCTGGTGAAGGAGATATGGTTTGAGCTACACAAAGCGCTTTTTCAGGACTGCAAAATGTAACCAGAGTATCGCAGCTAAACACAAGATGGAACAAATTGTTTAGCATACATAGTTAACATATATTCTAAGAGACCATTCAAGATGAAAAGGCCCATTAATACCCCTGCAGTCATAGGACAAAAAAAGGGGGTTAGTGGGTTCCAGATTGTTGTAATAAGCCATAAATCTAGGGTCTTTATTAAGGCCATTATTTTTTGTGTTTAGCAAAGTTATGAATTTAAGCTCCCAGGCTCATCTTTTGAAGGTGGTATGCAAGTTTCCTTTGAGAATGAGGACTGAGAGGTCAGATATAGCGGGATCACATTGTGAAAAATGTTCACCCACAAATCGTATGGTGTTTTTATCTTTTATCATTTTTGTGTGTGAGTTCATCTGAGACCATAGTGATTGTCTGGTTTCACCCACATGGGAGTTACTGGGGCATTTAGTGCACTGGATGACGTACACCACATATTGTGATAGGCATATGTAAGACCCAGGGATTTTGTAAGGTATATTGGGGGGTGGGTATTGATCAGTGTAGCAGTGGGGATATGTCTGCAGGTTTTGCATCATGTTATAACAGGGTCCAACGCTGCTTTGAGTTGGTGTGTTCTGGTCTGTGGGGAGCTTGCTTCTGATGAGCTTAGAGAGGTTGTGGGGATTGTTTGAAGGCCAGAAGAGGGGGGGCTGGGATTTCTTTCAGGGCGTTATCCCCATCAAGTATGGGTTGTAATTGTTTAATGATACCCCATATGGATTCCAGTGTGGGTTGGGAGATTACAAGAAGGGGTATGCAGTGGGAGATTTTTTTTTTTTCTGTATTGAAGCAAGCTCTCATGGGGTATTTGCGTGGCCCATTCCCTGATGCGCTCTACTTCTCTGGTGGAGTGTCCTTGTTTAGTGAAGGCAGTTTTAAGTGTGTTAAAATGTGTATTCCAGACTGTCTCCTCAAGCATATTCTGTGGAATCTGAGTGCCTGGCTGTAGATAATAGATTTCTTGGTGTGTTTAGGATGCTTACTGAATCTGTAAAGGTAAGTGTGGTGATATGTGGGTTTCTTATATACAGTTGTCTTTAGGGCTCCATTGCTGAAGCTGATCATGGTGTCCAGGAAGTTGATGCTGGTGCAGGAATGTTCTAGAGAGAGTTTGATGGATGGGTAGTAGTTGTTAAAGTTACAATGGAAATCTTCGAGGGAGATTAGGTCACATGTCTAGAGGATGAAAATATCACAAATGTATCTCAGGTATCTGATGGTTTCATGGTGCATCTGTCCTGAAATTCTTCTTCAAGGTGGCCCATGAAAAGACTGGTATATTGGGGAGCCATCCTATTACCCATGGCAGTTCCCATGATTTGGACAATCCCGTGATGGTTGTTGAATGTAAAATTGTTATGGGTGAGGACGAAATGGATGAGTTTGGCAAAGCATTTGGGGTAGATATCTGAGTGTTGTGCATTGTCTTGTAGATAGCTGAGACAGGCAGCAATGCTGTCATTGTGAGGAATGTTGGTGTAAAGAGAGGTGACATTCATGGTGGCAAGGGTGGTGTTCTGAGGGAGATTATTAATGTTGGACAGTTTCTGGAGGAAGTTGGTTGTGCCCTGGAGGAAGCTGCCACTTTGTGTGGTGAGTGGTTTGAGGATGGTTTCTATGGGTCCTGAAATTTCTCCAGTAAGAATGCCATGGACAGATATGATGGAGTCTACCTGGGTTCCCTTCTTTGTGTATCTTGGGAAACATATATAAGGTCCCTGAGGTGGGCTCGTGGGAAGTGAGGTTGTAGAGTTTCTTCTGGAGTTATGTGGGGAAGGATTTGATGATTAAGGCCAAGTTTTTGTCATGGATATTTTTAGTAAAAGTCATTGACAGGTCACTGGAAATAAACAAAAATTCTCGGCAGCCTGTGACCTGTCCCCAACTTTCACTAAAAATATCCCTGACAAAAGGGATAGATGGGTGCAGTGCCCACTGCTGCTGGGGCTCCCACCCACCAATTGGGTGCTTGGGAGCTCCAGGGTCCCTCTGCCCCTGGGGCTGGGCTGCTGTGGGGTCCCCTTGCCCAGGCAGCTGGTAGCTGCAGATCCCCCAACCACTGGCCCTGGCTGCAGCTTCAGCTGGGGAGCTCTGGGGAGTCCCCGCTACCTGCTGCTACTGGACAGCTGTGCGGGATTTCCCGGCTGGCCACTGTGGCTGGGCAACTGCATGGGGTCCCCCCACCTGCCCTCCTGCTGCAGCTGAGCAGCTGTGTAGGGTCCGCTGGCCACCCGCCATGGCTGGGCGGATGTGCTAGGTCCCCTGGCTGCTCGCCACCACTGGGCAGTTGCAGGGTCTGCCAGCTGCCCTCCATGGCTGGGCAGTTCCCCCACCAGGTTGGGGGCTGGGAGCTGCGAGAGCAGGGCTGGCTGGGAACTCCAGTCCCAGGGCAGAAAATGTCACAGAGGTCAACGGAAGTCACTGATTCTGTGACTTCTGTGACTCCATGAGATAATTGTAGTCTTATTGATGATATCCTCAAATTCATGGATGAATTGTGGTGTGGGATCTTCTTTGAGTTCTTTGTTGTAGGTGGTGCTGGAGAGTTGTTAGTTGGCTTCATTGATGTAGTCATGATGGTTGATGAACTACGATGGCACCCTCTGCTGACAAAGGGGTCACACAGTAAAAAGGAGGCTTTTAAAGTATATTAGGAACAAAAGAAATCCCAGCAATGGTATAAGCCCATTACTAGCTGGAGATGATAAAACTGTTGATAAGGATGCAGAATTGGCAGAACTGTTCAATAGATATGACTGTTCTGTATTGGGAAAGAAGCAGAATGATGTACTTGTATCACATGAGGATGATGAAGTACTTTCCAGTCTACTAGTAACTAAGGAGAATGTTGAATAACGTATACTTGGGATAAACATTTTTAAATGAGCAGGCTTGGTAACTTGCATCTAAAAGTCCTAAAAGAGTTGGCTGAGGAGATCTCTAGCCTGGTTAATTATAATAAACCTTGGAATATCAAAGAAATTCCAGAAGACTAAAAGACTACTTATGTTGTGTCAATATTCCAAAAGGGAAAGAGGAATGATGCAGGTAACTGTAAGCCAGTTAGCCTGATACCAATCTAGGGGAAAATAATAGGAAAACTGACATGGGTTTCAACTGATTCAAAATTAGAGGTTAGGTGTAGTGCAATGGTGTTAACTCAGAGAACCACGCTTTAGGCAGTAACTAGAGAATTCCTTGATTAGGAAGTTCCTATGTTTATTAAGCTCCCCCTGCAACACACTCTGGTCCTTTCTGGTAACTTGGGAGGACCAGAAACTATAACTAAGTTTGGCAGAATTTTATTTTTATTTTTTGATCATTTTGACAGACTATCACTGTTTATTTTTAAGCATTTTTTGGATGTTAATCAACTTACATTTTCACGAAAAATTATGGATTTGAAGTGTTTATTTTTATTTTTATCTATTTGAATGTTCACAGTTGCAGGAAATTATGGTGGGGCCAGACAATGAAAGAAGTCAGATAGTAATAAAATGACAGGCGCTGAGATTCAAAAAGATAAATCTTTATAACTTTCAAAACACAAATTGTCAATATCACATGCCAAAATATACAAAATATACTTAAATCAAACTCTAACAATCTTTCAAGGAGCATTTTTCTTACTTTATCTATCAATGTTGATAACTATCAATAGAAATATTTTTTCATAGATTGTTGTGTGTACTATAAAATCAACATTTATGGAATAAAATCTAATCCTTCCAACCATCTATAACCACTCCTTGACTCCCTTTCTTTATAATAAAAGATTAAAACTTGAATTATGAACCAATGTATATACACACAATGATTCAAAATAAATTCAAATTCCTTAAAAAGATTTACTTGTTTCCTGACAGAGTACCTGAAGAGCCCAGATTCTCTCTTTGTTGTGGCGGGAAATATTGAAGATGAACCCAATTCCAATGAAGAAGTCCTTTTAGAGTCTCCACTAGGTAGGATCTTCAAATCTTAGATGAAGTTCATCCATTGGTTTTGCACACTAAGGCTTGTGGTCGGTTTCCTTGTTAAAATCTAAGCCAAACAGATATGCCCTGAACCATTGGCAGGCCCAAGTGACTGATAGAGCTTCCTTTTCCATTTGAGTGTACTGCTGCTCGGTTTCTGTGATGCTTCTTGATAAGAATGCAACAGAGCTCTGGTCTCCTCTTCCTTTTGTGTGAGCGCCACTCCTACACCAGTTGAAAATGCATCTATTGCTACTGTTTTCTGAGTGTCATACCAAACCAGATGGAGATATCAGTAGTTTTTTTACTTTATTAAATGTGTTTTATTGTAGACTTGCCCAGATCCACATATTGTGACCATTTTAAGATCTCTTAAAGGTTTTGTTTGATGAGCTAGATGTGGTAAGAATTTTCCAAAGTGATTTGTCATGCCCAGCAATCTTCTCACAGCATAAACATCTTTGGGTTCGGGTAAGGCAAGTAATGCCTTCAGTTTGTCTGAATCCAGCTGAATTCCCTGTTTTCTCAATTATGTGTCCTATATTTCATCTGTTCCTGTCCAAATTCACATTTCTCTTTAAGAGTGAGACTGGCTTGTTGGAAGCATCTCAAAACTGCATGAAGGTGCGCATCCTGCTCATTTCTATCTCTGCCATATACCAACATATCATCTGCATGGCAAAGGACAACAGGTAAACCTGTTATGACCTGAGAAATTCTTTTCTGGAAATGTTTAGTGCTGAAGATATGAGGAATGGAAGCTGATTGAAACAGTACCTTCAAAATGGGGTGATGAATGTAGTTAATAATATAGATGTTGCAGCAAGGGGGATTTTGGTATTTTTTTTCTTTTCCCCATCAGTGAGGTGTAGGGCACATAGAATATGAGCAGCAGCATTATCCAAGGCAAATATCAGGGCATTTACCTGCGATTCTTGTGCTTTGTATGTTAAACCAGAAGCTGCCCGGGTTGCCAAAATCAAACTTCTCTAGCAGAGCCATTTGTACTATGGGCTTCATTGCTGTACTGAGAGAGGGTTCTGACTCCTTCTTGCTGGAGCTTTCACTGGTCTATTAGAATTCTTTGGGGCGGCCACCAAACATGTGGACAAAGGTGATCCAGTGGATATAGTGCACTTGGACTTTCAGAAAGCCTTTAACAAGGTTCCTCACCAAAGGCTCTTAAGCAAACTAAGCAGTCATGGGATAAGAGGGAAGGTCCTCTCAGGGTTTAGTAACTGGCTAAAAGACAGAAAACAAAGGATAGGAATAAATGGTCAGTTTTCAGAATGGAGAGTGGTAAATAGTGGTGTCCCCCAGGGATACATACTGGAAACATGATGTTCAACATGTTTATAAATTATCTGGAAAAGGGGGTAAACGGTGATATGGCAACATTTGCAGACAATACAAAATTATTGAAGCTGTTCAGTCCAAAGCAGACTGTGAAGAGTTACAGTGGGATCTCACAAAACTGGGTGACTGGGCAACAAAATGGCAGATGAAATTCAATGTTGATAAATGCAAAATAATGCACGTTGAAAAACATAATCCCAACTATACATGCAAATGAGGGGGTCTAATTTAGCTGTTACCACTCAAGAAAGAGATCTTGGAGTCACTGTGGATCATTCTCTGAAAACATCTGCTCAATGTGCAGCAGCAGTCAAAAAAGCTAACAGAATGCTGGAAATCAATAGGATAGGGATAGCTAATAAGACAGAAAATATCATAATGCCACTATATAAATCCATGGCACACTCACACTTTGAATACTGAATGCAATTCTGGTCACCCCATCTCAAAAAATATGTATTAGAATTGGAAAAGGTACAGAGAAGGACCACAAAAATGATTAAGTGTATGGAACAGGAGAGATTAAAAAGACTGGGATTCTTCAAGTTAGCAAACGGGGGAATATGATAGAGTTATATAAAACTGTGACTACTGTGGAGAAAGTGAATAAGGAAGTGTTATTTACTCCTTCACATAAAATAAGAACCAGGGGTCACCCAATGAACTTAATAGGCAGCAGGTTTAAAATAAACAAAAAGGAAAACTTCTTTACACCAATGCACAGTCCACCTGTGGAACTCCTTGCCAGGGGATGTTGTGAAGGCCAAAACTAGATGTTGCTAGGGGATGTTGTAAAGATCAAGAAAGAACCAAATAAGTTCATGTAAGACCAGGTCCATCAATAGCTATTAGCCAAGAAGGTCAGAGATGCAACCCCATGCTCTGAGTGTCCCTAACTTCTGATTGTCAGAAGCTGGGAGTGGATGACGGGATCGATAACTCGATAATTGTGTCTGTTCTGTTCATTCCCTCTGAATCATCTGGCATTGGCGACTGAGCTAGATGGACCATTGACCCAGTATGGCCATTTCTATGTTCTCATGAGAGTCATTCAAAGCTGATAGCCACAGATTGTAGTCTTGATAGTTTCTCCATGATAAGCCCTCAATGAGGTGTCAAGCAGGGCAGCTATCTGGAATGCATTTCAATAGGCTTGCCTTGGGCTAAGTTAGATATATGTTCTGCACACAATACAAAATGGCATTCACAGTTTGATACAGACATATCGCACTCTGTGATACCAGCCATAAATGTTCTCCTTAAAATGTGAAGAATGAATACTTTAGAGAGTTAATAAAAAATTTGTTTCAATAAGGATATTTCTAGAATTCTTTGTGTGCGTTTAAGACTAAAGGTCTTTCTTTTGCAGAGAGGAGGCTTAAAGAGGCCCACTTTTATGACAGGTGATGTGTACACTACAAACTTTGCTCGATGCAAGTTAGGCCGGTGTACAGCTGCCAAACTGTGTATATCATTTATGCTCTTGCATATTTGACTGCTTGCATTGGGGCTCCTTGTACTCAGCAGAAGTGCTTGTGTTGATGCAAAGTGAGGTGCACCCCAGGTAGGTATCCCAGTGTGCCACACGCTGTCATCTGGTACGATGTCTTTTCCAAACTTTCCACAATATGTTGGGTAGAAATGACTCACTCAGGGATCTCTGGGAGCTAAGAGTCAAATTCTCAGCATGCAATTTTCTCCATCCCATAATTTTTTCACTTTTAAAAAAAAATCCCACAAACCTGTGTGGCACTTTTCAGTGTTTGCCATCTCTAGCAGAAGCATGGAGTCTGCAGACCTCTGCACTATTTTTATGAACATTGCAAATACAAAAAGAAAAGGAGTACTTGTGGCACCTTAGAGACTAACCAATTTATTTGAGCATAAGCTTTATTTATGCTCAAATAAATTGGTTAGTCTCTAAGGTGCCACAAGTACTCCTTTTCTTTTTGCGAATACAGACTAACACGGCTGTTACTCTGAAACATTGCAAATACAGGACACACAATTCTTCTGTATTTGCAAACCCACAGGAAGTACTGCAACAATAGGGGACGTGAAGATTTATTTGAGGATGGCTTGCTGAGGGACACTGCAAAAAAACAATTCAAGTTGGTGGTGTTTGAAGACCAGCTGCAGATGGTGGAGCACAACTTCTGGCTCAAGAAATGAGCACTAACAGGTGGGATTGCATTGAAAAGCAGATTTGGGATGACGAACAGTGGCTGCAGAACTTTTGGATGCAAAGGCGACATTCCTGGAGTTATGTGCTGAGTTCCCCCCCCCCCCCCCAGCACAGGGACACTAGAATGAGAGCTGCATTGCAGTGAAAAACTGAATGGGGCATCACCAGATTGCCACCAATCAGTAGGAAATCATTTTGGAGTTGTAAATCCACAGTGGGACCACTATCATGAAAGTATGTAGAGCCATTAATCATCTCCTACTATGCAGAGCTGTGACTCTGGGCAACATGTGAGGCATAGTGGATGGATTTGCAGCAATCAGGTTCCCAAACTGTTGTGGGGTGATAGACAGCATGCACATCCCTATTTTGGCACCCGCCCACCTTGCCACAGAGTGCATCAGTAGAAAGGGCTACTTTTCTATGGTTATGCAAGCGCTGGTGCATCACCGTGGATGCTTCACCAATATCAATGTGGTCTGATCAGGGAAAGGGCAAGACACTGGCAGGTTTAAGAACACAAGACAGTTCAGAAAGCTGCAAGCAGGGACATTCTTTCCCAACCAGTGGATTACTTCTGGCAACATTGAAATGCCAACAGTGATTCTGGGGAACCCAGCCTACCTCTTCCCCATGAAGCTCTAGAGCCCCAAGGGAACATTCAACTACCTGCTCAGCAGGTGCACACAATTGTTGAATGTACTCTTGGTAGATTGAAGGGACGCTGGTGTTGTTTACTCACTGGATTGGATCTCAGTGAGAAAAATATTCCAATGGTTGTAGCTGCCTGTTGGGCCTGCATAATATCTGTGAGGGCAAAAGGGGAAAAATTGCTGCTAGGGTGAAGGGTAGAGGTAAATCAGCTGAGTTTGAACTGACAGACCCAAGGACTATTAGAAGATCCCAGTATGGAGTCATGAGGTTGAGGGAGGCTTTGAAAGAGCACTATGGCCAGCAACAGAGTAGCATTCTGTGCTGCACTGTTCTCTGGCCCTGGAGCTTTGGGTGCTGCTGGGAATTGGGTAGTACTTGCTGTACACTTCTAAATATGACTGCATGTTTTCCTGAAGCTATGGTGTTTGCTGTACATTTACAAGGACTGTGTGTTTTCAGTACCACTATGCATTCTGAAATGTGTTTTGAACTAATAAAGATAATTTTACTCTCCAACAATAGAAATATATTGAGTGGCAACACCAGTGCAGAAAAACGATGTGCACAAAACAACAGGCAATGCAATACAACATTTTAACATAAATTAATGGAATGGGACTTTAAAATTGGAAAGGCAGCAAACATTTTTGTCCATTTCAGTGCACAAATGTAATCCCTGGTGTCTACATATACAGCAGCCTTAGTTCTCATAGTTCAGTGCATGTGAAGCTGTGTTTTGTTACAGCACTTGTACAGAACAATACAGACTCTCTTGTTACGTTTGTCTGATGGCAAGAATAAACAATTATCTTAATGCGCCATCACTCAGCAAGTCCTGTAATAGTATGAAAATAATGGAACTTTGAACATCAGACAAGATTTTTGTTGACCTCAAATACATTCTGCCATGTAGAAAAAGATTTTTCAAAATCCTTCCTTATTTCCATTAAATGTGCCCAAACTAAAAAAACAAAAACAACCCTATGGCTTTATCCCTTGGAACCACAAGAATTTTAGTTAAAAAAAATACAGATGTATGTATAGTAGAAAAACATTTTGCTTATACTGGTGCAAACCTGGGAGGATTGTTTGGTGGGGGTATGCAAATTGAACTTTCCTGAGGTAGTCATCACAGGTGGTAATGAACCAATCTCTGGAGGGCTACCTGGAGAATTGGAATATAGAAATATAGAAGATTAGGGTTGGAAGAGACCTCAGGAGGTCATCTAGTCCAACCCCCTACTCAAAGACCTAACTCAGAGCTCCAGGAAGAACCCAAGCACACATGTAGTGGTCTGTTCTATGCTAGAAAAATGATCTGTTGTTGACAAGTATCAGGACAAGGTGCAGCTGAACTGGTGCTGAACATGGCTTAGCTGCAAGTGTTTGGCAGACAAACAGCTTCCAGCACCATTTCAGAAATGGAGGCATGACAGCTGAACCCATGGCTGGCAACCATCATCAGAAATGTCTTTTTTTTCTAGTGTTGGCTGGGCCCCATAAACAAACCATGATGGGAAGGAGAACACCAGGAAAGAAGAACCTTCCATTCTGGAAATGAAAAGGACTGGGGAGCCCATTTCTAGAACTGAAGAAGGAAGAGGAGAGTCTTGTCTGAGAAGTTCAACCTGTAGGCAGACAATATAGGAGGAGACACCAGCCTGGAGAACACAGCCCCAGGGAGGGAGAAGGGAAATCCTGTCTATATTTGGTGTGGTTTCCCAGAGGTTGGAGGAAATTCCGCCTAATGGCATAAGGCTAAAGAGGTGGGCATCTCTGCTGGAAGGTTCAACTTTCCCCCAATCAGTGGATTGGGCTCACCAAGTAGGGATATCCTCTCTCCCTTGCTCAAGTGCTGGGCTCTCAGGTGCAGAGTGTTCTCTTACCCAAGCACAACCCTTCGGCTTCTCAGGCAGAAATGTCTCTCTCTCACCACCATCATAGGTTAGAATCCCAGAGCTGGGATCCTGTGGGATGGAAGGAGCCTGGGGCTAAAGAGGTGAGATTTTACCTGTAAACAGTTTCTTAATGTATTAGGCTTAGACTTGCATGTTTTTGCTTTATGACTTATTTTGCTCTGTCTATTATTACTTGGAACCACTTAAATCCTTTTTATACTTAATAAAATCACTTTTGTTTATTAGTAGACCCAGAGTAAGTGATTAATACCTGGGGGAGCAAACAGCTGTGCATATCTCTCTATCAGTGTTATAGAGGGTGGACAATTTATAAGTTTACCCTGTATAAGCTTTATACTGAGTAAAACGGATTTATCTGGGGGTTTGGATCCCATTGGGAACTGGGTGCTGGAAATAGGTGACCTGCTGAGCAGTATTTGGTTAAAGTCTGCAGCTTTGGGGCCATGGACCAGACCTCGGTCTGTGTTGCAGCAGGCTAGCATGTCTGGCTCAACAAGGCAGGGTTCTGGAGTCCCAAGCTGGCAGGGAAAATGGGCAGAACACCACACCCAGAAGGTGTGTGGGTTACATACTTCTCCTAGCTGACGAAGTGCATCCTGAGCTTCAGAGTCTTCCCAGTTGAAATCCCGGATGAGCCCGCACTTGTAACACCAACAGACCCCGGTCAGCAGCGGGCAGGATCAAACTGGGGATCTCTGGAGCTTAGTGCATGAGCCTCTACCACATGAGCTAAAAGCCAACTGCCTCTTAGCCAAGGCTGTAGAGCAGACTCATTTAACTCTTTCTCTTTAAGTGGTCTCGGTGCCACTAGAAGGGACAGAACACCACACCCAGAAGGTGTGTGGATTATACATGCACTAAGAAGAGGGTAGCCGAGGTTTGTGCTGTTTAATTGCAATTAACAGCAATTGTTTAATCTAAATTTGAATCTGCCTACAACCATTTCTTCAACTTCCACAGACCCTTTCATGACCACGCAGAGAATACATAGCCTCTCACCTGCTAAGTTTGAATATGTTGGTTCTGTATTGGATTCAGTTATTATACCTATGCCTATAGCAGTATATTCAGAAGCTCAAAGTACTTGGGTCCAGCCTGGTAACTGAGGAAACAGGTTCCACAGCCACAGGCTCTTTATCAGTAAAGTTGCCTGTGGCCCATGACTGTTAACTTTAGTGCCCATGTAGTTGCAGTTGCCATTCTCATTGCCTGAAGAGAGAAGTAACTTCCAAGGTAGTTGAGTCCTGGTCCATTCAAGCCTTTGTAGATAATAAAAAATAGTAATACCTAGACATAGTGCTTTCCATCAGTAGATCTCAAAGCAGTTTGCAAAGGAGTATCATCATCTCCATTTCCTAGAAGTGGAAATGGAGGCACAAAGAGATAAAGTGACTTGCCTAAAGTCATCACCCCACTTCACTACTCTAGCCACTAGGTCAAACTGATGAGGGCCAGCTCCTTTAAATGAATTTTTCACTGTATAGTTAACTATAATCAAGGTAGCATGTGAAGCAGTGGTGTGATGTACTTTCATTGGCCTGATCTGCTTAGTAAGCTGGGTACAGCATCTGCACCAGCTACAGTTTCCATGTGGCCTTTTTGGTCAACCTCCAATATAGCGCATTACAGTACAATAGTCAAGCCTGAAAAGACATGGATTATAGTGACTAAATCCTCATCTAACAGATAGGGGTGTTGCCTTCTGGCTAGCTAGTGAGGGAAGAATCCATTTAATTTAGTACACTAAGTACTACTTCCTGGGGCTTCGAATAAGAGATGATACACATTACAAGTTAGTGACTGTGACTGTGAGTGAATCCGAGTTCAGAGTGCTGTCCAGAGCGGTCACAATGATACACTGTGGAATAGCTCCCAGAGGCCAATACCTTCGAATTGCGTCCACACTAACCCTAATTCGAAATGGCGATGTCGATTTCAGTGCTAATCCCCTTGTTGGGGAGGAGTACAGAAATCGGTTTTAAGAGCCCTTTATGTCGAAAAAAATGGCTTTGTTGTGTGGACGGGTGCAGGGTTAATTTGATTTAATGCTGCTAAATCCAACATAAACTCATAGTGTAGACCAGGCCTTGGATGCAAACTCCCTAAACTGGTTTAATCCATATGATGAGAGGCTGGAAAGGTTGTAGCAGGAATAACAGAAGTCGGTAATAGGTTTAAGTTAAAATAGGCTTGCCCTGCTCTAATTTATACTTTCTTTTGCTCCATCACAGTAGAAATTACACCAAACTGAACTCACCTACTAACACGTAATTTACAGCTGACTTTTTCAAAGCCTTCTATAGGATTTAGAGACTTAACTCTAATTGATTTTATTGGGAATTGGACATCCAAATCCTATAGATAGTTTTGAAAACCTCTTTTTACAGCTCTGTTCTCTCTGAATCTGAACCTTTGTCTGGAACAATCACTCTAGCCCTGATCCTGTAAGGTGATCCCTGTCGGCAGAGACCTGCACTCTCACTCCCAAAGATGTCAGAGGAATAGGATTCTGCCCATGTGGATCAGTTTAAAGGGTCATGTGCATTTTGTAAAGGGATTAGATTTTGCAGCCCAACACAATTACATTTATATAATTAAATGCTGTGGTTCTATTCTCTATTATGTAACAATGTGTGCATTCTTAATACCCATGTTCCTTGAATGGATATTTGCAATACTTATTATGCCCCAGTATTGGGCACTATACAACCATGGTCCCTTCCTCCACTATCCCTGTATCCAGAGCTTCGGGATGTGGGGTCCAGGGCAGCCTGGGGGGTTAATGGGGGGCCTGGCGCCGGCAGCAGCAAGCAACCCGCCCCGCTGGCTCCAGGTGTCGCTTGGGGGAGGGGGCGGAAGCCGGAAAGAGGCGGGTCAGGGGCTTGGGGGAAGGGGTGGAATGGGGCGGGGCCTGGGCCAGAGGTAAGGGGGGTTGTCCTGGGCCCCGCAGCCCCCTAGGGACGGGCCTTCCTGTATCCCATTAAAATGTGAGTCCTGCAGTGAACTTTGTGGAGAAGGACTCCTGTCCCTGAGCAGAGTCCCAATGACTTCACTAGGGTTCTCTGGAGGCACAGTGTCTGGCCTCATTGCAGACACTCTTTGTCTTTCTAGATTGTAATTTTTTTCTTTATATTTCTTATAAGATTGTGGCTGAGATTTTCAATGTATACTAGTGGATTTAGCCACAGAAGTACCCCTGAAATTAATGGGAATTGTCTGGCTAAATTCTTTCAGATGTCTTTGAAAATCTCCATTTATGTCTTCAAACATTAATAATTATCATCTCTATTTTCGTACCACACATGACCATGCACTCTAATCATTTGTATTGCAGAGGTTTTCCAAAAAATTTTAAATTCTGTTTGGCCACTTCATAAGAAAGAACTTGTCTCACATACACACCTCCTTTTCCAGCATCGCAGTCCCGCTATGCTTAGCTCTCCGAGTCGTTCTCCAGGAACCCCTAGCAAGGGCATTGTGGACAGTGTGGAGTGCAGTTTGGGAACCATGTCTTACTAGATTTATTGCCAATCCCAAGTGTAAAAAATGTTAGTCTCTAAGGTGCCACAAGTACTCCTGTTCTTTTTTGCGGATACAGACTAACACAGCTGCTACTCTGAAACCTGTCATTTAAAATCATGAGATTTTAAAAGGTAATACATTTGGGGCTGTTTTATATGACTTTTGTGTGTTTCAGCCTCTGGGGCACAAGATCACAGTTTCAAGCTTTTCCCTGCAACTGGGAGGGCTAGAAACTTTAAGAAAGAAAGCTGAGACTCTCATGTAATCAGGAAGATGACCCCAGCAGCTGGGCTCTAACAAACATTGTCAGACTCACAATAAACTGGTGAGAATTAGCAGCCCTGCACTCAGGCCTGGATTCTTCAATGTGATCCATGGGCAGATTCCTGAACTGGTCCATAATCCTATGGAAGTGGGTGTCCAGGGGCGTAGGACTGGGGCTTGGTTATGATGTTATTATTAGATAAATGCTAACCAGGTTGGAGAGCCTGAACGTGGGGATTTAAACGAAAAGGGCTGCAATTAGAAGGTCTCACTGAAACAGGATCCCCGGCCACATCCTCGGCTATCCTCAAACCCCAGCGGGGCGCGAAGCCCGGCCTTAGGATGCCTCCCCCCGACTGCCCGAGGAGCGCGCTCCCCAGGGCCAGGGAGGGCGGGAGGGCAGGCGGCGGCTCTGGGGTGGGGGCTGTGCTGGTGTCGCCCGCCCCCTTGGGGACAGAGTCGGGCCCCGGAAGGGAGCTGGCCGGAGAGGCTGCCAGGGGAGGCGCTGCTGCGCCCTGGAGGTGGGGTCTCGCCTGAGCCCCGCTGCCTCCTCCCGCGCCCCGGCAGGGAGAGGGGCTGCTCCAGCGCGGCGGGGGCCGCCTGCGGGGCCGGGCCGGCCTCCCCACCCCGAGGCGGCGGGAAGCGAGCTCCGCGGGGCCCGGCGGTATGTGGAGGAGGCAGCCGGGCCGGACAGGGCAGCCGCTGAGCCGGGGCGGGGAGGAGCCGGGGCGGGGCGCGATGCAGCCGCTAGAGCCGCTTCCCCGGGCCGCCTGCGCCGCCGACTGAGGGAGGCCGCGAAGCTGCCACTCCGCCCGGGGAGACCGAGGCTGCGGTGAGCGGCGCTGCAGGGCCCGGTAGGTGGAGGCGGGGCTGGCGCGGGCGCGGCGGGGCTCCGTGCGCAGCGCCCACCCCGCGGAGGCGGTGCCGCCGCTGCCGAGCCCGCCCGGGGCGGGGGGAGGCCCGGCTGCGGGGCCGGCGAGCAGGGCGGGATGCTGCGCCGCCGGAGACTCGTCCCTGCAGCCCGGATGCCGCAGGCAGGGCAGACGGTCCATCTCCCGCGAGGGCCGGAGCTGTGGCTGCGCTTCCCGCTTGGCCCCTCCAGCCTCCTGGGGCGTTGGATGATGAGGGATTGCGAAAAAGCCCCCCGCTCCTGGATTAATGCAAAACTCCTAGGTACTAAAGACCAATAACCCACTGGCACTTCTCAGCCCAGCGGCCAGAGCCATGCCTGGGGCTTTCCAAACCCAGAAAAGTCCAGGGAGCAAGGGTAGGTCTACACTAAAGACACTACAGCCTGCAGGCTGCTGTAGTGCTGTGTCCACACGAGCACTTTTGCTGGGAAAACTTTTGTCTGTCAGGGTTGTGAACCCCGCTTTCCCGACAGACATAAGTTTCACCGACAAAAGTGCCAGTATGGACAGCACTATGTCGGTGGGAGAGCGTCTCCCTGACAGCGCAGACATAGGCTAACTCAGGCCAGGTCTGCACTACAGAGCTATGTCGGTATAACTCTCTGGTTCAGGGGTGTGAAAAATCCACACCCCTCAGTGACGTAGTTATACCAACCCACCCCCGTGTAGACAGCGTTATGTTGGCGGGAGAGCTTCTCCCATTGACATAGCTTTCGCCTCATAGGAAGGTGGATTAACTGTGCCGATGGGAAAGCTCTCTCCTGTGGGTGTAGGAGCATTTTCATTTAAGTGCTCCAGCGGCCTGCGGCGATGTAGCGTTTTGAGGCTATGTCTACTCTACCGCGATAAGTCGATCTAAGTTACGCTACTCCAGCTACGTAAATAACATAGCTGGAGTCGAGGTAGCTTAGGTAGACTTAGTGCAGTGTCTACACCGTGCTGGGCTGACGACTTACCTTATTCTTCTTGTTCGGGGTGGAGTACCTAGGTCCACTGGAGAGCAATCTGTGGTCAATTTGGTGGGTCTTCACTAGACCCGTTAAATCGACCCCCAGTGCATCGATCACCGGCGCGTCAATCCGGTTGTAGTGTAGATGTAGCCTTAGTGTAGACCTACCCTTAGACACATGCAATGCAAAGGACAGTCGGGGAGAGTGAGGAGTCCCTAAAAAGGGTTAGAATCCAGGAGATCACTTATACTCACTTATTTGAGAAACAAGGTGGATGATGTAATATCTTCTGTTGGACCAACTTCTGTTGGTGAGAGAGACAAGCTTTCGAACAACAGAGAGCTCTTCTTCAAGTTCCTTATTTGAAATTCATGTATCCTTTTTTGCTGAGGGTTGGTTCCCTTATAAGATTTTGGTGAGCGAGAGAGTGAGCCCATCCATCCCAAAGAAGGGATCCAAAGCAAAAATATCCTGAATATCTGTAACTTCTTATGAATGAGTAATCAAGATTAAAATGCATGGTGGGAGAGTTTTTCCATGCCTACTAGTTCTATTAAGAATGCCTGGAGGTTAAAAGTAATGTCAGTACATTCAGTTCTCTTGTTGACAGTCAAGGGTCACTGTCAGAATTGAGAGGTATACTCCGTAGAGACTTGTCTAGCAAGCAAAATGAAGGAAATTTGCTGAGCTTTGTGAGGTTTTCTTCCCTTTATAAGAATAAGTGAGAGAGCTCTAAAAGGGTGGGTAGACATACATCTGGGAATCAATGTATGACGCTGGTGAACCAAGTGCCAGGCCATAGAGATTAACTAAGAACTGACAAATTCATAGCTGGAACCAAACCAGCTCACTGTATGTTAGTTTTGTTCAAAATAGGTATTAGTCTTATAAGAGTGTATTTAGCATTTAGTCTCTATGAAATGCTTGTAAGTTGCTGCATGCATTAATCTCACTTGTAATGCTGTATTCCACGCTATAAGGAAATATGTAAGTTTTGCTTTATAACTTGGAAAATGTTTGCCTATCGAGATTAAACGAGCCATTAACGAACATTGTGACACAAAGGATTGGTGATTGTCCCTATCACACCTTGGAAATGCTGCATTCATCTCACAGACCTGAAGACTAAATGTAAAAGATAAAACGGGGAGTCACAAGAGAATTTTTCATCTCTTTGCTGCTTGAACTCTCACAGGGCCAGAAACTCTAAACTGAGGCAGGAGTTCCAGGAGGTTTATCCCTTGGTTTGCCTTGAAAGAGACATCTTGAACTGACAGATCATTACCACTTTCCCTTAGGATTTAGATTGCAACTCATTTGTGTGTGTATATGTTGGCTTGCTTTAACCTATAAATAACTCTTATTAACTAGGAAAAAGAAATAAACCTTTAGTTAGTTTATTACAGAATTGGCTACATGTGTTGTCTTTGTGTAAGATCTAGGATACCAATTGATCTGGGGTAAGTGACTGATCTTTTGGGACTGGAAGCAACCTGAATATTTTTTGATTTTTGGTGTAAGTGACCATTTCCCAACTTGCCTGGGTGATAAGATAGACTGCAGAGCCTAGTGGGACTATGTTGTACTCCATGGTAAGGCTGTTATAGTGATCCAGGAGTTCACATTTGTTACTGGGTTGGTAAAGTCTAAGTATAGAACACACCACCAGTTTGAGATGTCTGCCCAGTTTTTTACAGTCTGTCCTGAAGTTGACGCTTGCGGTCATGAGTCACTCCAGACAGCGTGACAATTGGTGTAGTCTTGGCAAGATTCACATTCCACTGGTCAATTGGGTTTATAGCTCACAACCCCACTGCTATTAAAAGTTTAAATTTTATATTGAGTATTTAAGTATTTAAAGATTAGTCACAGATTGAATGACAGTCAGAGTGAATCACAGTCAGATGAGGAACTTGAAACAAACAACATTGAAAAATTATGCAAAAAATAGGGGAATATCCCCAAAAGAAAGCCTCAGATCAAGAACTGAGAGCTGCACTCATAGACTTTGACTAAGGAGCAGGGTCTGAGCACCCTCCTATTCCAGATGCCACAGAGACTGCTGCAGTGGAACTGGTTCAACTGAAGCACCAGGCAGCCCAGGAAGAATGTGAGCACCAGGTACTGATGGTGGAACTCCAGATCAAGGAGAAGGAAGAAACTGGGGAGGTGGAGGAGAGAGCCTATGAAAGATGCAAAACCAATGCTGAAATTGGGATAGAAGCTCACTGCAGATGCATGAAACAACTACAAGCTAAGGAGAGAGCACACCAGACACAGATGGAAGCCCACACCTTGCAGCTCAAAGTACTGGAGCAGCAAAAAGCAGCAGCCTCAGCCAGTGAGTACCCCACCCAAAGCATTACTCCAGGGGAGAAAGCCCACTCAAGAGACTGACTATTGAGGAATTCCTGTCCACCTTTGACAGACTGGGATCCACAAGATTCCAGAGGATAAGTGGATGCCAGTCCTTTTGACCAGATTACCTGGGAAGGCAAGACAAGTTTTTAATGATATGGAGCAAGATGGTGCTAAAGGTGTATAAGAGATTTAAAGAGAATATTTTGAAAGGGTTTAAGATTACCCCTGAGTCCTATTGATTGAAGTGTAGAAATCTTAAAATGTCTGACAATATCACACATGTTGAATATGAGCCTAAAGGTAACTATGAAAAACAGTTTGTTCTGATGGTGCAAGAACTATTGTGAATGGTGACTGATGAAACAAAAGCAACCATCTGTGTGGGGGAAAAACCTTCCACTATTTTGGAGACAGGAGAAATTGCTGATGAATATATTGAGTCAAGGGTTCATCGGGGGTGCAAACCTCAGGGGAAGGGTAATCTCTCTGTTAACCAGTTTAAGAGAAAAAAGGGGTCTAGGAAGAAACCTAATCTCAACTTTGATTAAAAAAAACACCTCAAGGGACCCCAGGTTCTAAAAGCCCTTGCCCTAAGGGAGGGCAGGTAGTCTGCCATCACTGCGGATCTCCTGGCCATATAAAGCCAAATTGTCCCAAACTTAAGGTCATCCCATGACCTGCACCCCCAATGCTACTACAGTGGCCCCAGAGGGAACAGCAGAGGAAGTGCATAGCACAGTGAATAATGTTAGGGCTCTGTCTTGGGAATCATAGAATCATAGAATATCAGGGTTGGAAGGGACCTCAGGAGGTCATCTAGTCCAACCCCCTGCTCAAAGCAGGACTGATCCCCGACTAAATCATCCCAGCCAGGGCTTTGTCAAGCCTGACCTTAAAAACTTCTAGGGAAGGAGATTCCGCCACCTCCCTAGGTAACACATTCCAGTGTTTCACCACCCTCCTAGTAAAAAAGTTTTTCCTAATATCCAACCTAAATCTCCCCCACTACAGCTTGAGACCATTACTCCTTGTTCTGTCATCTGCTACCACTGAGAACAGTCTAGAGCCATCCTCTTTGGAACCCCCTTTCAGGTAGTTGAAAGCAGCTATCAAATCCCCTCTCAGTCTTCTCTTCTGAAGACTGAACATCCCCAGTTCCCTCAGCCTCTCCTCATAAGTCATGTGTTCCAGTCCCCTAATCATTTTTGTTGCCCTACGCTGGACTCTTTCCAATTTTTCCACATCCTTCTTGTAGCATGGGGCCCAAAACTGGACACAGTACTCCAGATGAGGCCTCACCAATGTCGAATAGAGGGGAACGATCACCTCCCTCGATCTGCTGGCAATGCCCCTACTTATACGTCCCAAAATGCCTTTCTATTGGCCTCAGCTGTTTGAGACAGTAATAGATACTGTGCGAGTTGTGCCTTATGTCAGAAGCATAAGAGGTCAAAGGGACCCTGCAAACAACTTTTGCAACCTCCGCCCATTATTAAATAGGTGTTTGCCTGAGTGTCGGTGGATATTGTGGGCCCCCTCAATAAACGTTCTAAGAATGGAAAAAATATAGGCCTAATTTACACTACATGGTTAGGTCGACACAAGGCAGCTTATATTGACCTAACTGTGGACACATCTTCAGTTAAATTTGGCTTCTGCCAGTGTAAGCACCCCACTACACTGATTTAATAACACCACCTCCCCGAGCAGTGTAGAGTCACAGTTGATGTAGTTAGATCAATGCAGTCAGAGTGTAGACACTTTGCTACTTAAGTAGTGTGACCAGATGTCCTGATTTTATAGGGACAGTCCTGATATTTGGGGCTTTATCTTATATAAGCACCTATTACCCTCCGCCCCATCCCAGTTGCTGTCTGGTCACCCTATGCTTACATAAACTGTTACTGGACTCCAGCACCTGTCCCACAATGCCCCACACTGATGGCTCTGGTCACTGTTGTGAATTTCTCTGGTCAGGCAGATAGAAAGCTGCCCCTCCCCTTTAAAGTCCCACAAATTTTTGAAATTCCTTTTCCTGGTTGCCTGGCTTGGCGAGCACACCTAGCAACTGTCCATTGTTAAGTGTAACTGCTCAACTGATCATGTCGGCTACATGCAGCAGACAAACCTTTGCCTGCTGTGATATACAAGATTCCACCACCTCCCTAGGTAACCCATTCCAGTGCTTCTCCACCCTCCTAGTGAAATAGTTTTTCCTAATAGCCAACGTAGACCTAGTGCAACTTGAGACCATTGCTCTTTGTTCTGTCATCTGCCACCACTGAGAACAGCGTACCTCCATCCTCTTTGGAACCCCCCTTCAGGTAGTTGAAGGCTGCTATCAAATCCCCCCTCACTCTTCTCTTCTGCAGACTAAATAAGACCAGTTCACTCAGCCTCTCATCATAAGTCATGTGCCCCAGCCCCCTAATAATTTTCAGGTTTCAGAGTAGCAGCCGTGTTAGTCTGTATTCGCAAAAAGAAAAGGAGTACTTGTGGCACCTTAGAGACTAACAAATTTATTTGAACATAAGCTTTCGTGAGCTACAGCTCACTTCATCGGATGCATTCAGTGGAAAATACAGTGGGGAGATTTATATGCATAGAGAACATGAAACAATGGGTGTTACCATACACACTGTAACGAGAGTGATCACTTAAGGTGAGCTATTACCAGCAGGAGAGCGGGGGGGTGGGAGGGGATCTTTTGTAGTGATAATCAAGGTGGGCCATTTCCAGCAGCTGACAAGAATGTCTGAGGAACGGTGTGGGGTGGGGAATAAACATGGGGAAATAGTTTTACTTTGTGTAATGACCCATCCACTCCCAGTCTTTATTCAAGCCTAAGTTAATTGTATCCAGTTTGCAAATTAATTCCAATTCAGCAGGACTCTCTCTGAAGGAACAATAATCCACACCGTGTAGAGTCAAGCACAGGAGTTTATTATGCACAGCGCTGGCGGAGTGTCACTTTGCTTATTGGGCTCAGAGACGCTGCAAAACAATTAGTTACAATAGATTATATATGGTGCTCATTGGACGGAGAGACGCGACGGGGATGGGTTTTCCCAAACCCCTGGATAGGTTCCAGCAGCAAGACAAGATAAGCACAATAAGCCAATGGTCTAAAAGATTACATAATGGTTCTGCCCAAGGACCAAATTAACATATTACTGACACACAGGTAATTACCCCCAAACTATGTCTATTAAAGTATATAGGTTAAATCCTAATTTTGGGGTCCAGGGGAGTGAGGTAGCAGCTCTCCCAGTTGACCAACAGGTACATTACTGGAGATTTAAAGCAAAAAAGCAGTAATTAGTACTTAAGAATAACAATCGTTTTAAGTTTACCCTTGCATTTCTGTGGGCTAGGATTGGCATACATCTGTGAGGGGAGGGTGTCATAACTCATGTTGATCATATTAGGCCTCTACCCGAACTCTGTCTGGGATCTGAGGGGTATTATACCACTATCTCCTTCCTGCATTAAGGAGTAACCGTGAGGCCTTTCTCAGTGCTTCATGTGTCTATAAGTCACGATAAGGATGCCCAGTTACGTTCGGAGTTATGCTGACTCTGCTCACTGACTAGAAACACACAAAATTATATGTTTACCTCAGCTTTCTCTTAGCCATGTATTGTTCTTTGTTAGCTAGTCTTCATCCGGGCCTATATGAAAAGTTCTTAGCAGAAACTATAGTTAAGATCTTACAAATGGATTTTGGCCCTTCACTCTCCAATTTGTCCACATCCCTTCTGTAGTGGGGGGGACCAAAACTGGACACAATACTCCAGATTTGGCCTCACCAGTGCCGAATAGAGGGGAATAATCACTTCCCTCGATCTGCTGGCAATGTTCCTCCTAATGCAGCCCAATATGCCGTTAGCCTTTCTTGGCAACAAGGGCACACCGTTGACTTATATCCAGCTTCTCGTCCACTGTAATCCCCAGGTCCTTTTCTGCAGAACTGCCGCTTAGCCAGTCGGTCCCCAGCCTGTAGCGGTGCATGCATACAGCAAGCTCTCCTGGACTCCTTTCCCATCAGTTTCCTGAGGGAGTCAAAGTCTGCTTTTCTGAAGTCCAGGATCTGTATTCTGCTGCTCTCCTTTCTTCCTTTTGTCAGGATCCTGAACTCGACCATCTCATGGTCACTGCTGTCCAGGTTGCCACCCACTTCTACTTCTCCTACCAATTCTTCCCTGTTTGTGACCAACCCCTAGTTGGTTCCTCCAGCACTTGCACCAGGAAGTTGTCCCCAACACTCTCCAAAAACTTCCTAGATTGTCTGTGTACTTCTGTATTGCTCTCCCAGCAGATGTCAGGGTGATTGAAGTCCCCCATAAGAACCAGGGCCTGCGATCTGGAAACTTCTGTTATCCAAAGAAAGCCTCATCTACCTCATCCTCCTGGTCTGGTGGTCTATAGCAGACTCTCACCTTGACATAACCTTTGTTGTTCTTGCCTCTAAACTTAACCCAAAGACTCTCAACAGGCTTTTCTCTAGTTTCATACTAGAGCTCTGAGCAATCATACTGCTCTCTTACATACAGTGCACCTCCTCCACCTTTTCTCCCACTCCTGTCCTTCCTGAACAGTTTATGCCCATCCATGACAGTGCTCCAGTCATGTGAGTTACCCCACCAAGTCTCTGTTATTCCAATCACATCATAGTTCCTTGACTGTGCCAGGACTTCCAATTCTTCTGTTTGTTTCCCAGGCTTCTTACGTTCATGTACAGGCATCTAAGATAACAAGCCAATTGTCCTACTTTCTCAGTATGAATCGGGAGGCCTCCCCTGTTGCACCCTCTTTATTAAATGTATTAAAGAGCAAAAATGTGATAAGTACTTTTAGAACTGGTGACAGAATATTATAGCTGGCTGGCTTTAGGGTTCCTTGGAAGTTAGGGCAGATAGTTGAGCACAGGGAGCAGGAGGCAACCAAAGAGATGGTGAGGAAGCTTTTCTGATTTCACCACCCTACAGAACAAATTGGTGGTATTGAAGTGAGAGACAGGGAAGAGGCTGAAAAGTCCCTATGTGCTCCAGAAAGAGAAGACTCAGAAGAAACTTAAAACTACAGATAAGAAAAAAATAACGGGATTAAAACTAAATGCAGAAGGAAGCAGAAGAGCTTAAAAAGGAAAAATATCTCTAAATAAAAGAAGCACTTCAGAAACAAACAAAATTAAAGAGACGGAGGAAGCAGGTAAATATATGAATGAACTAGCAGCATGATGGAAAACAAAGATGAAGAGGAGAGATTGGAAATATCTTGATATTCAGGAACCCTGGTTTGGAGTGCAGTAGAGCATCCCCCTAGAAGGATTTAGAGAGAAGGAAAATGTAAGGTGTTGCTTTTTGTAAGTTCTTAAGGGGCATTATTTTGAATGAGCATAATCTCTAAACAGGGTTTACTTTTGAAATTAGTTACTTTTATTTAGAATCCTGAGTAGTCGTGGTTCCTGAGATAGTTAAAGAGCTGGTTAATATTGAGGGAGCTTGGTTAGCTGCCTGGGAGCAAACTCCAGGGCCCACTGTTAATATATAAGTTACGGTGAATCCTGTGTGAAAGCTATATGATCAATATACATCTGTGGTTGCAGAAAGTAGATAATGTGTCTACCAAAAGATTAGATGAAAATCGCATAACTTCTCTGCCACAGCTTCTCCATGTGTAAAATGAGAATGATAATAGTCATGGCTACGGGGCTGGCTGTATCTCTGTCCCCTTTCTAGTCTCTGAGTGCACCCCCTCAGGTGATAGGCCTCTTGTGTTTTCCTATCTTGGGGTGGAATCATTCTTCCACCCTTAGACAGGATCTGGCTGTGGTTTCCTATATATACCAACTGCTACTACCCTGCAGATCTGAGTACAGTACATTGAAACTGTCTGCTCCTCTCTAATAGTCTAACACACCATCTTAGAAATCGAATACATAAATCACATTTGGGGATACAGGTTAATAATCCTTACTGAGCACCCACATATTCGTCACAATAACAAAACTTGTCTTCCTAGCAGATATGTTATGAATATTAAAGGATGAATTCTGCCTCCCTTATTTGTGTTTAGTAGACCTTACTCTGAGTAATCCTGTTATTTTCTGAAGAGCTACTCAAGGAATGAGGTACCATTAAACATGAGTAAGAATTCCAAAAAATGGTGCTAAATTGGTGAAGGGCCTCCTGGCTCATATTTTGTATCTACTTCTGATCAGTAAGAGTCTAATAAATTTTTCAAGTGCTGGTGGAACTACTAGGATGTCTGTAAACAAGAGTAAAAGTTTTGGCTCAATTGCTAGAAGATGTCGCTGTCGTGGGTGTTGTGATAAACTGGAAAAGGTCACCTCTGAGACTTGAGACTCTAGCACGAATCTTAGGGAAAGGGCTGTAACACATTGTGCTAGAATGAAACCTATTTTGAACTATTGCTGATTTGAGTCTGGAAAGAAATCAGTGGGAACTTGCTCTAGAATTCCAATCATAGTACTTGCCCTTTCTGGACTCCAGTTTTCCATAATGGAGTAAAGCCTGATTCAGAAATGTTGTGCTTAGGAGATCGGAATTGACCTAGAAATGGAAGACAAGGTATTTGTCCTCCTGTGAGGGTAGCGGAGTTGAATATTCTACAGTGTCTATAAAAATCCAAAGGATAGTTGACTTGAATGCGACTGAGCATGGTTTTTAAGAAGAAAACTCTTAAAGCCCTGGTCTACACTAGTCGAATTTAGCAGCGTTAAATCGATGTAAACCTGCACCGGTCCACACAATGAAGCCCTTTATTTCGACTTAAAGGGCTCTTAAAATCGATTTCCTTACTCCACCCCTGACAAGTGGATTAGCGCTTAAATCGACGTTGCCGGCTCGAATTTGGGGTACTGTGGACACAATTCGATGGTATTGGCCTCCGGGAGCTATCCCAGAGTGCTCCATTATGACCGCTCTGGACTGCACTCTCAACTCAGATGCACTGGCCAGGTAGACAGGAAAAGAACCGCGAACTTTTGAATCTCATTTCCTGTTTGGCCAGCGTGGCAAGCTGCAGGTGACCATGCAGAGCTCATCAGCAGAGGTGACCATGATGGAGTCCCAGAATCGCAAAAGAGCTCCAGCATGGACCGAACGGGAGGTACGGGATCTGATCGCTGTTTGGGGAGAGGAATCCGTGCTATCAGAACTCCGTTCCAGTTTTCGAAATGCCAAAATCTTTGTCAAAATCTCCCAGGGCATGAAGGACAGAGGCCATAACAGGGACCCGAAGCAGTGCCGCGTGAAACTGAAGGAGCTGAGGCAAGCCTACCAGAAAACCAGAGGCGCGAACAGCCGCTCCGGGTCAGAGCCCCAAACATGCCGCTTCTATGATGAGCTGCATGCCATTTTAGGGGGTTCAGCCACCACTACCCCAGCCGAGTTGTTTGACTCCTTCAATGGAGATGGAGGCAATACGGAAGCAGGTTTTGGGGATGAAGAAGATGATGATGAGGAGGAGGTTGTAGATAGCTCACAGCAAGCAAGCGGAGAAACCGGTTTTCCCGACAGCCAGGAACTGTTTCTCACCCTGGACCTGGAGCCAGTACCCCCCGAACCCACCGAAGGCTGCCTCCTGGACCCAGCAGGCGGAGAAGGGACCTCTGGTGAGTGTACCTTTTAAAATACTATACATGGTTTAAAAGCAAGCATGTGAAAGGATTACTTTGCCCTGGCATTCGCGGTTCTCCTAGATGTAGTCCTAAAGCCTTTGCAAAAGGTTTCTGGGGAGGGCAACCTTATTGCGTCCTTCATGGCAGGACACTTTACCACTCCAGGCCAGTAACACGTACTCGGGAATCATTGTAGAACAAAGCATTGCAGTGTATGTTTGCTGGCATTCAAACAACATCCGTTCTTTATCTCTCTGTGTTATCCTCAGGAGAGTGAGATATAATTCATGGTCACCTGGTTGAAATAGAGTGCTTTTCTTCAGGGGACACTCAGAGGTGCCCGTTCCTGCTGGGCTGTTTGCCTGTGGCTAAACAGAAATGTTCCCTGCTGTTAGCCACAGGGAGGGGGGAAGGTTGAGGGGGTAGTCACGCGGTGGGAGGAGGCAAAATGCGACCTTGTAACGAAAGCACATGTGCTATGTATGTAATGTTAACAGCAAGGTTTACCCTGAAAGAGTGTAGCCACTGTTTTATAAAATGTGTCTTTTTAAATACCGCTGTCCCTTTTTTTTTCTCCACCAGCTGCATGTGTTTCAAGGATCACAGGATCTTCTCCTTCCCAGAGGCTAGTGAAGCTTAGAAAGAAAAAAAAACGCACTCGCGATGAAATGTTCTCCGAGCTCATGCTGTCCTCCCACACTGACAGAGCACAGACGAATGCGTGGAGGCAAATAATGTCAGAGTGCAGGAAAGCACAAAATGACCGGGAGGAGAGGTGGCGGGCTGAAGAGAGTAAGTGGCGGGCTGAAGACAGGGCTGAAGCTCAAATGTGGCGGCAGCGTGATGAGAGGAGGCAGGATTCAATGCTGAGGCTGCTGCAGGACCAAACCAGTATGCTCCAGTGTATGGTTGAGCTGCAGCAAAGGCAGCTGGAGCACAGACTGCCACTGCAGCCCCTCTGTAACCAACCGCCCTCCTCCCCAAGTTCCATAGCCTCCACACCCAGACGCCCAAGAACGCGGTGGGGGGGCCTCCGGCCAACCAGCCACTCCACCCCAGAGGATTGCCCAAAAAAAAGAAGGCTGTCATTCAATAAATTTTAAAGTTGTAAACTTTTAAAGTGCTGTGCTTAAAGTGCTGTGTGGCATTTTCCTTCCCTCCTCCACCACCCCTCCTGGGCTACCTTGGTAGTCATCCCCCTATTTGTGTGATGAATGAATAAAGAATGCATGAATGTGAAGCAACAATGACTGTATTGCCTCTGCAAGCGGTGATTGAAGGGAGGAGGGGCGGGTGGTTAGCTTACAGGGAAGTAGAGTGAACCAAGGGGCGGGGGGTTTCATCAAGGAGAAACAAACAGAACTTTCACACCGTAGCCTGGCCAGTCATGAAACTGGTTTTCAAAGCTTCTCTGATGCGTACCGCGCCCTCCTGTGCTCTTCTAACCGCTCTGGTGTCTGGCTGCGCGTAACCAGCAGCCAGGCGATTTGCCTCAACCTCCCACCCTGCCATAAACGTCTCCCCCTTACTCTCACAGATATTGTGGAGCACACAGCAAGCAGTAATAACAGTGGGAATATTGGTTTCGCTGAGGTCTAAGCAAGTCAGTAAACTGCGCCAGCGTGCCTTTAAACGTCCAAATGCACATTCTACCACCATTCTGCACTTGCTCAGCCTGTAGTTGAACAGCTCCTCACTACTGTCCAGGCTGCCTGTGTACGGCTTCATGAGCCATGGCATTAAGGGGTAGGCTGGGTCCCCAAGGATACATATAGGCATTTCAACATCCCCAACAGTTATTTTCTGGTCTGGGAATAAAGTCCCTTCCTGCAGCTTTTGAAACAGACCAGAGTTCCTGAAGATGCGAGCGTCATGCTCCTTTCCCAGCCATCCCACGTTGATGTTGGTGAAACGTCCCTTGTGATCCACCAGAGCTTGCAGCACTATCGAAAAGTACCCCTTGTGGTTTATGTACTCGCCGGCTTGGCGCTCCGGTGCCAAGATAGGGATATGGGTTCCGTCTATAGCCCCACCACATTAGGGAATCCCATTGCAGCAAAGCCATCCACTATGACCTGCACATTTCCCAGGGTCACTACCATCAGATATCAGCAGATCTTTGATTGCGTGGGCTACTGGCATCACAGCAGCCCCCACAGTAGATTTGCCCACTCCAAATTGATTCCCAACTGACTGGTAGCTGGTCTGGCGTTGCAAGCTTCCACAGGGCTATCGCCACTCGCTTCTCAACTGTGAGGGCTGCTCTCATCTTGGTATTCATGCGCCTCAGGGCAGGGAAAAGCAAGTCACAAAGTTCCATGAAAGTGCCCTTACGCATGCGAAAGTTTCGCAGCCACTGGGAATCGTCCCAGACCTGCAACACTATGCGGTCCCACCAGTCTGTGCTTGTTTCCCGAGCCCAGAATCGGCGTTCCACAGCATGAACCTGCCCCATTAGCACCATGATGCATGCATTGGCAGGGCCCATGCTTTCAGAGAAATCTGTGTCCATGTCATGATCACTCACGTGACCGCACTGACGTCGCCTCCTCGCCCGGTATCGCTTTGCCAGGTTCCGGTGCTGCATATACTGCTGGATAATGCGTGTGGTGTTTAATGTGCTCCTAATTGCCAAAGTGAGCTGAGCGGCCTCCATGCTTGCCTTGGTATGGCGTCCGCACAGAAAAAAGGTGCGGAACGATTGTCTGCCGTTGCTCTGACGGAGGGAGGGGCGACTGACGACACGGCTTACAGGGTTGGCTTCAGGGAGCTAAAATCAACAAAGGGGGTGTCTTTACATCAAGGAGTATTTCAGGCAGGACTTCACGGAGGGTTCCAATAAGAAATGGTGCACCTAAGTTATCGTTCTTATTGGAACAAGGAGGTTAGCCTGGCTTCTGATTGATACATGGCTAGATTTACCTCGCTGCACCTTCTCTGTGAGTGACTGCAGTGTGACCTAGAGGAATGAGTCCCCTAGACAGGGGAGGGGGGGAAGCAAATGAGTACAAAACAGATCTGGTCTATTTCTTGTTTTGACCCACTCCATCTATCTTTTACATCTTTGGCTGGCAGCAGACGGTGCAGAAGGACTGCATGCCATCCACATCTCATGGCTGCTCGGCAGAATATGGTACAGTATGACTGCTAGCCATCCTCATCTCTTGCCTGCCTGGCAGAAGATGGTACAGTACGACTGCTAGCAGTCCGTATCGCCTGCCTGCTCACCATAAGACGGTTCAATAGGACTGACTGCAGGACTAAAGAGAATGACCTGGTCAAGTCACTCCAAATTTAGTCCCTGCGCCCATGTCTGTCCAGGCGCTCCCAGCCGACGTGGCCAGGAGCACCTCGGACATGACGATGACGGCTACCAGTCGTACTGTACTGTCTGCTACCACAAGGCAAGGGGTTGCTGCTACTGTGTAGCAATGCCGTACCGCGTCTGCCAGCACCCAGGAGTCATATGGTGACGGTTACCTGAGTGGGGTCCATGCTTACCGTGGTATGGCGTCTGCACAGGTAACTCAGGAAAAAAGGCGCGAAACGATTGTCTGCCCTTGCTTTCACGGAGGGAGGGAGGGAACGGGGGCCTGACGATATGTACCCAGAACCACCCGCGACAATGTTTTAGTCCCATCAGGCATTGGGATCTCAACCCAGAATTCCAATGGGCAGCGGAGACTGCGGGAACTGTGGGATAGCTACCCACAGTGCAACGCTCTGGTAGTCGACTCTAGCCTCGGTACTGTGGAAGCGCTCTGCCGAGTTAATGCACTTAATGCACTTAGAGCATTTTCTGTGGGGACACACACACTCGAATATATAAAACCGATTTCTAAAAAACCGACTTCTATAAATTCGACCTTATTCCGTAGTGTAGACATACTCATAGTATGATAATGAAGGAAACTGTCTTTCAACAGCCAAATTAAAAATGATACATTGAAGGGGTGGGGGAGCTAATAATTTAGCTAAGCCTCACTACGTTATTGTGAAGTAATATTAATGTTTGACATTTGTATGTTAGATCCTCGTTAAGAGCTATCAAAGTTTCATTATCATATTTATCTTCACGGAGAAGAGTTCTCTTAGAGGTGAAGTGCAAATACCCAAGTTCAGGCCCTTGGGTATCTTGTGTTTATCCAGCACCAGTTGAAGCAGTACTGATATTGAAAGCAGGGTTAGGAATACAGCTTCTGCTTCATTCTTGCAATGAAACATCAACACCTGAGGGATCTCAGGTCTTAGCAGGTAAATGGAGATTGAACTAGAATTTTAAAAAGTTGTATAGACTTAACCTTTACGGGTGGGATTTGCAAAAGCACTCAACATTGGCCTAGCTGCTCCCATGGAAGTCAATTGCTAAGATGTCAGCTGCTGATCAAAACTAAACAAAACCGACATGCAGCCTTCCTACCCCAGCATATCTGCAAACTGCATGCATAAGTAGCCTACCACTGTTACTCCATCCTCTCTCCCATTCCTCTTTGGTTCACCACCTGTTGTACTTTGCTTTTAAACCAATAACTTGATCCTGCAATCTTTCCAGGTGAAACTTTTAACTTTCCTGAAGCCCTGTTGACTTTGATGGGGCTCTGTAAGAGAAAAAGGGCTTGCCCTGTGGATCTGATTGCAGGATGGGGGCCCAAAATAGTCATGTCTTTGGGGCAGGAATATTCTTTTACTTCCCTTTCATACAGCACCCGAGCATGATGGCAGCCTTGACCAGGCTAGAGTCTCTAGCAGCTACTAGAACACTAGTAATAAAATTATATCATAACTGTAGAAGTATTATATATATTAAAGGCGATATTGTTATAAAGTTTACTCCTCTAGGTGTATTTGATTTCAGGCAAAAATATAATATGTGTATTTTAATGTCAGCTATACAAAGTACTGGTTTTATAAAATAGAAGAAAATATATTTCGTATGTTGTAATTTTTACTTTTTTTTTTTAAGCAGGAAGATACAAAAGTTTTATATGGCTCACATCTGACAACATGCACCATCAGTGGCTGCTGTTAGCTGCATGCTTTTGGGTGATATTCATGTTCATGGTTGCTAGCAAGTTCATCACACTGACTTTTAAAGACCCAGATGGTAAGTTCACCTTTAATTAAATTTGATATAATACAGAGTTTTGAACAATGTTCTGTCCAAAAGTGACAGTGTAATCATTGTGCCCAAAGCAGATCCCAACACATTGTTATCTCTTTGTGTATTTTAGAGGATTAGAGATTGGAGCAGTGCATTTTATAAATTGCTAGCAAGTGACAATGCTAATACGTCTACAGTTTACATTCTTGTTTATAACAATCTGAAAAAATGACATTGCTACCAGATTCATACATTTGGGAACAGAGGGGGGGTTACATTTTGAAAGTCTGCCTTTTAATAAAGAAGTTCTTGAACCAATTCAAATTCAACATCTTAGTCAGTAAACAAATGGTGCGTGTTTGAAGCAGTGCAGAACAATCCCCTGAATTGTTTCGTTCCTTATTAGAGAGAAGGAAGATTTCACAGTAACTAAATAGTAACTACATAGTCTTTATTTTCTGCACCATTTTAAATACTTGCCATCCAGTTACAGCATTCAAGAGACATTGTATAAAGTTTGATTAGCAGTGCACGTACCCTAACCTCCCCTGTCTTGCTCCTTACTTTCAATTTTATCCTCTGCTGCTTGATTGACAAATAGCTTATAGCTTTTGCTTAGCCTAAGTAGCCCAGATGGTATTAGACTGATAAGGAGTTTAAAGCCACTTGATGACACTACACCGCATGGCGCATTCTCTATATACTGATGTGTTGCTGTTAACAAGCAGACCTGCAGGGAGCGTGTGATGAAAGCACTGACATGACATGCAGATAGTGTTTTTGAGAGAGAGTGTGAGTGTGAGATGTTAGAAGATACCTCTATTCTTGTATCTTTTAAAGACACTTAAAGAGTAAGGTCATCAGTTCAGTTCTTTTCAATGACTTGTCAATGGATAAATGGCACAGTTAAGTTCACTTAAATGGCATGCTTGGTAGGGTCTGCAGTCTTATTCAGCAAGGCTTACAGATGTGAACCCTTTGTAGCTGTTGTCACTGCAGGCTATTTCTGTGCTCTGTTATGGCTGCAGATGAGCTGATCTGACTTTAGTTAGATAACTTTTATTATTTTGTACTATGCTTATTCTTGAAGCAGTAAATGAAATAAAAGTGACCACTGATTTCCACAATAACAATGTATTGCTATAAGCATCTTATACATGAGGCTGCATGCCACAGCTTTCCATCAGGAAATGTCAAGAGAATTCAGATGTAATTATTTATTTTTAACTTTTTTGTTGGAATACCCACTCACCCCTTTTCTTTTTTGTACCTGCCAGTTTTTTGGGTCGAAGCTGATTCCTTTCCTCCCAGAATTGCTATTGGAACAAAAGACAATGTAATTCCTTAGGCTCCGATCCTGCAAAGACTTAAGCGCATAGTTAACTTTACACACTGCGAGTAGCCCTATTGATTTTATTGGGAGTATTCACATAGGTTATGTACATACCTCTGCAGAATCAGAGCCTTATTTGTTGTGCTAAGTAACTGCCATCCAGTGATATTGTGTAGAATGTAGACAGCTGTAAGAACAGTGTTTGTTAGCTAAAGATTTCTGGAAAGGGATCATGAACATTAGTTTTGTGTATGACTTATCAAAATGATGGCTGAGGGGGAACAGCGAGAGTAATTTTGGCCCCGAACTGTTTTGACCCAGAAATATTTAATAGTGATAGAAAAACTGTCTAATTACTGATTACTTATAAAAAAATATTCTGACCCTCCTAAATGACATGCTGTCAACTCTTGTGAGACAATTTAAAGGTAGAAAATACTATTTGTTTGAGTTAACTCAACCAGTTTTCATAAGGTGTATGTTTTGTCCAAATTGCTTTTGATGGATAGCTTTTTAGGTCTTTATTTGCTCCTGTGATTAAGTAGGCAACTCCCTGGCTTATTTTTACTCATGTTTTTGCAACTTGGGTCCGGGTCCTGCAATGATTTGTGCTTGGACAGACTGCTTCACCTTGGCAGTTTGGCTCAGAAGTTTGGCTCACCTTTGCAGTTTGGCTCCTGCTTACAGGAGCTCATTGCAGGATTGGGGCCTTAGAGATGAACTGATTCTTTGGGTTCTAATCTGGTCTCCAGTGAGACATGATTCGCTTTGCCTTCTCTTTGATTTTTCTGTCTTATCTGCGTGTATCCTCAAAAATAAATAACTGACTTCCTTCCCCTTGTCTTTATAGAAGTGGTAGTTTCCATTTTGTTTAATCTCCTCCTGCTATGATATACAAGCTTTTAGCAAGCATTGATTATCCTCCTGCACCTCAGTATGCTTAAGTTACGTAACTTTTTTTCACTACCACTACTTAATTTTCCTATTACTACTCCTGAACTAATTTGAAGAAGAATAAACCTACTTGGCAGGGAAGATGGCTTAGCTTGCAATTTGAGACACTTCTGTTCTAGTTTCAGCAATAATAAATTCTCACCAAGATTCATGATTGTCCTTAAATTGCGGGTGGCTTGCTCTTTCAAGTATTTTTTATGTATCTGTAAAAATGTGAGAGTAATGTAATGAAGTGCCACATACTGTCTTGATGAATTATTATTGTAGGAGACATCTTAAGCCGTAGGGCAGAGGGTTGGGAATCTTTGTTTGTTTGAAAGCTACAATAGAATTTTATTTTTGAGGGAAGGCTTTGCGTGTGTGGCGTGTGTGTGTGTCCCAGAAGCATCTTTGCAACTGTCATTTATTTATCATTGGTACTGTGGATTGTGCCTAGTAGCTCCAGTCATGGATCAGGACACGATAGCACGACAAACATAGAACAAAAAGGCTGTAAGCTCTTTGGAGTAAAGGCTACTGCAGTATAAGACGAGAGACCAGGTGAAGACAGCCAGCAGATGGGGAACACAAGGGAACAGTCTTCCTTTTTTCCCCGTTTTGTCTTCCTGCTCACTTCCCCTTCTCTCTCCCTCCTGTGCTACTTTGTTCTATGTATGAACAGAGTTGAATTGACAGGAAATTGAGGGGTTTCCCTAAATTTCATTTTGCTGTTGCCATGAAGGGAAATGGCAAAATCTGATTACTTCCTCTTTACTCCAATTTCAGATTGCTACTTTGCTCCCTGTGCAAATAGTAAAGTTAAAGTGAAAAGATCTTCTAAATTTCACTTTGCACTACAGGCACATGAATGAAGCAGCAAGTGCTGGTGGGTGCTTCTCTTTGTACTAGGACAAATGGAGACAAGTAACTATCTTCACAGAAGAAAAAAAATATAGAGTGCTAAACTGCGGGGGGGGGGACCAGTATGACCCAACCCTTTACGATTAATACTCATAGTGAGGATTATCCTCAAAAATATTGTACTCAGTTGACAAGGGGCTTGTTTATTTTACTTTATTTTGTTTAGCAATTGTTCTTTAAATCAATTATTTGTTTTCCATATTTTATGAGTATGGCATTTTTTCCCTTCTGCCCTGGACCAAATATTCCTCTGAGTACACGGGGTCTAGGGGAAGGTAAATGCAAATTCCCCACCCTTGGTTATGCAAAAGCTTTTTGAAGGTACACCCTGAGGAGTGGGCCATTGTGAGCTGATCACCTTTTACATAAGGCCAAGAGCAAAGTCCGAAGCTGTATAAAGGAAAGACTGAAATGCTTATGGTGGTTCAGAGTCTGAATGTGAGACTGTCACAAATTTGTTGCCACGGGGAAAAACCATTTCTGAGTTCTGAAGGATTGACACCTTGTTGAAGTTAGGGTGACCTCTGAGAAGATTTTTAGCATGTGTGTAGGTTTTTTGTTTTTTTTTAATTTTTAATATGTTTTCTATGTAATGCTTTCACCTTAAAAATAGTATGTGCTTGCTTAAAAAGAGTTGTGTTGTTAACTTATAACTACAGATAATACACTGGTTCTAGCCTCTGGAGAGAAAGCAAAGTGCAGATACTGGCCTTTTGGGCAGTCTAGCTTGCTGGGAATATCACGGTGTAGGCAGGGAACTGTGCAGCCTGGAAAAACCCTGTTCAGGAAGAAGAGAGAAGTGGATGTCAGCCCAAGAGAGGTGATGGCTGAGGAGCTGGGAGCTTGGAGTGGGTGCCCTTATGAACCATAAGGAGGAATACAGGCGCGGTTGCCCTGAACGGTGACATTTACAACAGGACAAACCTGCATACTAAGATGCGCAAACACTGATGGATTAATTTTCTTTTTGGCTATACTTAGCTGAGCTTACCGAAAGTAAAAATCTCCTGCTGTCAAACCCATATAGTTATGCTCATTTGTCTACTGAATATAATTTAAATATCATACATTAATGTCTCGAACAATATGTGAAATGACTAGATGAATCTTTTTTACAGGCTGGATTTATGAATTCTTATGTTTCTTTGCTCTTCTGTTAATAAAAGCCTAATAAAGACATAGCACAATATTAATCCCTTGTGTAATCCTACTGAAATTATACCGGGGTGAATTACGCCTTTAGCAACCAACATCCCAGAATGGGACATCCTCTAAAATATTAGTGAGCCATATTGTGCCATGTTTGTTTCAGTAACCTTCCATTTTGAAGCAAGCCCTAACATGTGTGTGTTGATTCAAGAACTGATACCAGTAGTTGGCTGTAATGCAGAAATAATTGTCCATTTTTCTATAATTTTCTCCTCTCTCATTCTTATCTAGTATATGGTGTCAAGCAAGAGCCATTAATGCTGACAGCTATGACAAAAGTTGAAAAGATACAAGTGCCAGAGGAGAAATGTTTGCCTGAAGAATTCCAGGTGCCTGCTTTTGAGATAACTGTTCAGTTTGCTGAAAAATGTGTGAAAATATGGAGTTAATGAAAGAAAGGTCTTGTTTTAGGGCATCAGGAATTGCTGGGCAAGAAATATGTACTTGGCCCTTTTATTTAGAATAAGTTAGGTGAACATCATACTGTTCTTCTTGGAGTTGTCATGGGGTTCAATCACTGCTGGGGCGCCTCCTTGTGGCTGCACCTGGGAATTAGTTCTGAACTGGTCTGACATACCCTTCTTAAGTTGCTTGCCCCTGGTTTCTCTCTTTCTCTCTCTCCGCTCAAGTTACTTCCTCTTTGTGACTTGCCCGGTGGTCTCTTTCTGGAGTCAGGATGCTCCCTCTTCATGTCTCAGCCTTCCGGCCAGTCACTATTTAGTTCTCACCTTCCACGGTATCAAAGTCCCACTGGACAAGCTGTTTCAGGCAGTCTTCTGATCCACTGCCAAGTCTGTGCCACTTTCCCAGTAGCCGGTAGGGCAACTCAGGCCCAGCCGCTACTCCCGGTTCCAGCCCACTATATTTATTTTTGTAATTAGACTGTGTCTCCCCACTTTTGGTTCCTTTAGTCCTCTGTGCAGTCTCTCTGTTTTTGTCTTTTGCTCTGCCTGTTCCATTCCATATCCCCCCACACTCCCCTTCTGCATGTATCGTGTACTCTCTGCTCCACATCTTAAGGTTTCACCTAAGCAGAACATGAACCCAATAGATTTCATTACAAGTTGAACTTTCTAGCATGCAATTTTGAGTGACTGGAAATTAGGCAAAACAAGTCTGCTACTCTCTAATTTACAGAGACAAGCCGATAACCCCATGTCATGGAATAAAGAATTGATGAGGGAGGCTGTTTTGGTGATGTTCTGAGGGAAGCTCTTTTTCCCATTGTCTCAAGTCATTTTATGGCTGATTTTTTGCATGTAGAGGTTGAAATTGAAGTCGTTACCAGAATGCTCAAACTGAGAAAGCCCCGGGTTTTGGACAGTACTTTGATGTAAGGCTGGCAATATTGTAAGTGTATAAAATCTGCCCTTGCATATCAGGGAAAGAATAATGAAGTGCCAGAATACAGTACTATCTCCCCCATGACTTTATGACAGCTTGAAGTGCTGAGGAGAGCCGTTAATCCAGAATACATGCAAAGGTGATGTTTATAGTCAGACAAGCAATCTGCTAGGTTTTTCAGATTTCATTATGGCCAAGAGAGATTGGAGAGGAGTAGCAGTAGAAAGCAAGATACTGTTTTCCCATGGAGAATTGGGGTGGAAAACAAGAAGGCTTTTAATTAGCCTCCTTACGTATGTTTCACAGACACATGCTTGAAGCTTTTGACATTTTGAATGCATGGATGACAGTGCTTGGGTTTCCAAGCTCCCTTAATCAAATCCTTCTGAACTTTACCTTTGTAACAGTGAGTTATAGAGAGGTCAAAGTGAATAACGGACTTTATTCAAGAAAATAAGAGAAGTAGGGTCTCTTCTTTCACAATATGTTTCTAACATTTGTGCTGAGATCGGCAGTGACAATAAGAAATCTATAAGGACAGAATGCAGCTGGAACCAATAACATGGGGGATCGGGGCTGTCGGTAGCCACACCATAGTTAAGGTTGTAACTGAATTTTCCTTATAAATCAGATTTTGGCCCATCCCTCTACTAAAATCCAAAAGCTGGTAGTCAGGCCTGGGGAAAAGGTAAATTTTTCTCCCTCATTTGAAATAAATGGTGCCTGATGGCCTAGAAATGGAGGTGTTTAGCAGAGTTGACAAAGCTTTCCAACTTTTTACTACTTTGCACCAAGAGGCAATATGAAGGGGGGAGGGATAGCTCAGTGGTTTGAGCATTGGCCTGCTAAACCTAGGGTTGTGAGTTCAATCCTTGAGGGGGCCATTTAGGGATCTGGGGCAAAAATTGGGGATTGGTCCTGCTTTGAGCAGGGGGTTGGACTAGATGACCTCCTGAGGTCCCTTCCAACTCTGATATTATATATATGAAAAGGGAGGAAAAACGAGAGGAAAATTTGACTGAAAATTAGTTTGTGAAAATGTGTGTTTTTCTTCATGATCTAACCACTCTATATAAAATTTAGTTCGCTGGACTCATCTAGATGAGATCTAGTGCACAGGACCAAATATTACTTGATTGAACACTAACTTCAAAGGTTATTTTAAATAGCAGTATCAAGATAGCTCATTGGCTTAGACTCCCTTAAAATGACTGCTGGAGGTGTCAGCACACTTCTTCTTTTTTCTTTTAATCCCTCCTCCCCATTTTTAAATGAAAGCTTCTAGCCCTTTTCCTCGAAGAATCCGGCCTCACCGTGTAAACCAATTACTGGGGAAGCCTGTTAGTAGAAAAAATAGATTTTTTCCCCCACCAGAAATGAAGTTAATCCAGCAAGCTGTTTATACCTAAAGAGCTCCCTTTTTAAGATTGGTGGTCACCACAGTTCTGCCAGATCCTTGCTTGAGACCAGAAAGTGGGAGGCAATTAAAATGGAAGGATCCTAATTCATCTATTCAAGGGGAGGGTGAATGTTGCCACCTTCTGCTGTTGATCCTCTTCCTCCTGCCCCTGCCAAGTCCCTGCTAACCCCAGTACTCCCTTCAGTAGACCTCCTAAGGTGCTCACTTCCTGTGGATTTAAGAGGCCCAGTGGAGATGCGTGGGGTAAGGAGAGCATGGAGCGTGGAGGTTCAGTGGGGAAGTGGGTCATGGAGAGGGGTAGCAGAGTGAGGACGTTGTATCCCTCAGGGGAAAACTGGAGGTTGGGTAGGAGAACAGAAGTGCAGAAGGAAAGCATAAGAAGCACTGAAGAAGGGGCCAGAATGTATTTCAAGCCTTAGGTTTCTTCTTTCCCCTTCCCTGTAAGCTGTAGGTTGTTCACCAAGACGTCACCCACTCTCTGAAAGATTTAAGGTGCTTGTGCAGACGCCCTCCTTCAGAGGATCAAATCACCTAAGTTTAGATCGTCTGTCACATGCCTGACTTTAAGTCTCTATATGGAGTAACCCTTGTTCTGAGGCTAATGCAGAAAGGCCATAAGCTTTATTACCCTGCAAGATCTTTAAGGCTGTAGCAGCTTTCAGCCTCATAAACCCAAGCTGCTTTACTTTAAACTGTTAATCTGTGGGTCTTTTTTCAGGGAATTTCCCTAAGCATTCCAATGTCTCACTTTAACAGAATCAGAATGCTCTGTATGCTTTCTGGAAAGCCAACACCTAACACTGAATGAAATAATTGTAGATATGACTGTGACAGGTTGGATCACAGAAAACCCCTTGGGAACTGCCAGCTGATGTGCTGAGACTACTTCTAAGTCTGTTGTCCCTGGCAGCTTGGGACTTCAGGTTTGAGCTTGCCTGGTTTGAGCCAGACATGCTAGCCGGCTGCAAACCCAGACCCATGTCTGAACCACGTTCCCCAACAGCTGCAGGCTTAACTGAAAGTGGCTTAAGAAGTGTTCCTGTCTCTAACACTCAGATGCCCAGCTCCCAATGGGGTCCAAACCCCAAATAAATCCGTTTTACCCTGTATAAAGCTTATGCAGGGTAAACTCATAAATCGTTCGCCATCTATAACATTGATAGAGAGAGATGCACAGCTGTTTGCCCCCCCAGATATTAGTATATACTCTGGGTTAATTAATAAGTAAAAAGTGATTTTATTAAATACAAAAAGTAGGATTTATGTGGTTCCAAGTAATAGCAGACAGAACAAAGTCAATTACCAAGCAAAATAAAATAAAACACGCAAGTCTAAACCTAATACAGTAAGAAGCTGAATACTGATAAAATCTCACCCTCAGAGATGTTCCAATAAGCCTCTTTTACAGACTAGCCTCCTTCTAGTCTGGGTCCAGCAATCACTCACACCCCCGTGGTTATTGTCCTTTGTTCCAGTTTCTTTCAGGTATCCTTTGGGGGTGGAGAGGCCATCTCTTGAGCCAGCTGAAGACAAAATGGAGGGGTCTCCCAGGGGTTTAAATAGACTTTCTCTTGTGGGTGGACACCCCTCCCTCCCCCTGTGTAGAATCCCAGCTACAAGATGGAGTTTTGGAGTCACATGGGCAAGTCACATGTCCTTACAGGTAGCAGCCATTGTTCACATGCTACCTTGAACGTCCTCAGATAGACTTCTTATGTGGATTGGAGCTTTCCAAGATCCATTGTCTGTTAAGCGTTTCTTGATTGGGCACTTAAGTTGCACATTCCTTTCTAAAGAAGCTGACCAAATGCCTTACTAAGGCTACTTAAAGTCAAACAAGTATACAGCCAATATTCATAACTTCGAATACAACAACGACACATGCATACAAATAGGATGAATATATTCAGTAGATCATAACCTTTACAAAGATTGTTACATGGCATATGTAGCATAAAACATATTCCAGTCATGTCCTATGTACATTCATAAGCATCTTCTCATAAAGCATTGTGGGGTGCAACGTCACAATGACCATTTCCATTAAACAGAGCTTGAGCTGTTTACCGTGATGTGTTCTTGAGATATTACTGCTCCTCTATCATCTTTGCTTCTCTTTCTGATTATTGGGTTGCTATTTGATTAAGTAGTTCCTCCTCCTCATCCAGAATTGTGCTAGGGCCTGCCTCTGTGCAAAACTTTCCCAAGCAACTGCAGAGTGAAAGGACCATTAATGTTTGCTTCATTGCTGCCCGTTGGGCTCTGAAGAGCACTTGTGAAACTGAGCAGAATTTGGTCAACCTTACTTTGCTGCAGCTTGGAGAAACGGATGCATTAGGGCTGTCTGCATGTGCAGATACGGGAAGTCAGCACAGCATCACTTTGCATCTGGAAGGTTATCTTCCTGTCCATAAGGGCTAAAAATCTTTTATGTTTCAAATGAAAACTTCATTTCTGCTGAAACTGATTGCTTAGCTCTGCCTTCCCACCACCTGGAAAAGTTCCTACTTGCCACTGCACTTAGACAAGGAATTTTAAGTTCTGGTAAAAGCATGGTTTGTTCCTTTCTATACAGACAAGGCCAAACTTGATAAAAATTGCTGTATAGAAAAGTTCTTACCCTCCTAGATAGTGATTGAAAATCACCAGCCTCTGTAGTAGCAACACTGAGGAAGCCAACAGAAACCAACTGGGATGATGTAAATTTAACAGTATTTTTTATACAGACAAGGGCGGAACATAATATATACTTTACTATGATACTGAATTTGACTGGTTGGTCTCTTACTCTCTAAAATTTGATCTAGAAGTTAAACTTTTGCTTGTTTTTGTTTTTTTTTAATAAGCCGACTGGAAGAGTTTTTTCTGAAGATCCGATGCACCAACCCCTGGTCCATGTGAAAAGGATTGAGCTTCTCAGGAATGTGTGCAGAGATGCAGCGTTGAGAAATCTCTCTCATACTACTGTTTCCAAGTTTGTCTTGGACCGAATATTTGTTTGTGACAAGCACAAGATCCTATTCTGTCAGACTCCAAAAGTGGGCAACACTCAATGGAAAAAAGTCTTGATTGTTTTAAATGGTACCTACTTACTCTAATGAGTGTAAGGTTTTTGTTTGAGGGGGAAAGGGCTGAGTCACTAGAATGAGGGAAACATTAAAACTAATTTCTTAACATTCTTCTTTACAAACAGATACTTAATTCCACTCATTCATTCCTTGCAGTTCCTTTTAGTCCTTTTTAAATGTCCCTGTCTGAAAAATTAAAAATTACCTTCTTTCTGCTAGAATAAATATCTTTGTAACTTACCTAAGAGTGATTTATCTGAGCCATTGAGGATTTATTTGGTGGATTTATTTTCACTGCAGGCCGAACACCCTGTGAGTAGAATTTTTAAGCAAGTGAATCATAAAGGATCACAATCCCCTAAACCAGGGTAATTTAAAACCTATGACTTGAACCAACAACAAAAGGAACAGTTGTGATTTCAAGTGTCTAGCCATAAGAAAAAGTTCAATTTTTCAGCAGTACTGTAAGATTTCCGTGGCATGAAGCTGGAATTTCTGTCTTGACAGCAGTTCTCAGTTTTCAGCTTGGCAGCTGCTGCAGGTCTGTAACACTGGGATTTTGTATATACATTATTAATGGGCCATGGCATGAGTTATGAAGAATCAATCATACACTTAAGGGTGTAGAATTGTAGCCTGGTCAGTGAAAATAAATTGTAGAATGACTTAAAACAGGAGAAAAGGAACAATGTTGTGATTTGTGTTAAAATAAATTTCTGACAGGTGCATGTTCTCTCTCTCTCTCTCTCTCTCTCTCTCTCTGAAGTGTTATGGTCTGTGAACAAAAATAATTAACCTCTTCAAGGCTATATCTCAAGGTGCAGTTTGCACAGTAAAAGTAAATGCAAACTTGGGTGAATGGTTTAATGTAATCACTGATGTCAAACAAGGATGCATTCTCTCATCTCTCCTATTTGGTATTGCCACTGAGTTCAATTTGAGAAAAAATGTAGATGGATACAACACAGGCCTCACATGGCTCGACAACAGTACAACAGAAGATCTAGATAGTGTTAACGACACAGCTCTTCTGAGTGACTGCTCAACCAACACGTAAGCAAAGACCAAAAGTCCTAGGCTGTCAAGTCTGGCTTTTGCCAGCATTCAATTCACACAAGAAAAGGGGAGGACAAAAAGCATTAATTATAAAACAGGAAAGACTGAGGACATTAAGATTCCAAGCTGTGTGAATTAGTCACTGCAGCCTTATCGACACTAGGCTTTTTTCTGAAACATGTTTCCTGGCACCAATGCGACTCCAGCAGTGGGAGCACTTGTGTATAGATGGGCACTGGTGGCTTTCATGGAGACTTGCTAGTCTGATGACACTGCGCTTGTCCTTCCGCCCACATGGATTCCCACTGAGTTCCATGGCGCTCTACATTGGCACGTCACTGCAGGACTGGGGTCCTAAACTAGCTGTTACTCTTTCCTGCACCCTCACATGCCTACAGAAAGACTGATAAACTAACACCTGGACTCTCACCATTCTAAATGTGTTATGTATTTTATTCTCTTATGCAACACAGAAGGATCTGAAGTTTGGTAGTTTTCAGCATAGTTTTTTGTTTAATTAAAAAAGGACCCAAGCAAAGAAAGCTTGCCAGGAGCTTGACAGTGAAGTGTTTTTGAGTTAACATGGTTCAAGTAGACGCTTTACAGTGTTCCCTGTTTGCTGGAAACTAAACCAAAAAAGCCAATCCCTCCTGTAATGCTAAGCTTTTCAGATGGGTTATGTGGGAGGAAAGTTGTGGGAAGGGAGGGGAGGGCAGGGCTGACAGATAGATAATGCTTGTTTAACATGCATTATTAAGAAACTTGAACGCTTGTTTGGTTTAGACAGGAGTTATGTTACAAATCTCCAAATCTGTATTCTTTTGAGTGTTGAACAGCCGTTAGTGTTGCAGTCTGAATCTTCCCTTATTTAACAGCTTTTGTACCTAGTAACCATAGATATTAATGCCACAGAAGAGAGAAAAAATAAATAAAAACACCACTGAGACACAAATACCCTTCCCCACCTCTTTTAAAGATAACCTTTTCTGTCTGTCTTCTTTATCTAGGAGCATTTTCTTCCATAGAAGAGATTCCAGAGAACATTGTACATGACCATGAGAAGAACGGACTTCCACGCTTATCCTCCTTCAGTGACTCTGAAATTCAAAAACGGTAAGATGTGATTTCCCAAGGAGATAAATAGGTTTCTGAACCAAAGAGGAAAATTAGGAGGTGTTACCACTGGTATAACTCTGCTGATTCCGTTGATGTTGGTGTTACCATCTCATGTTGACTTCAGAGGCGTAAAACCAACATTACTGATGAAATGGAGTGGAGAATCAAACCCAGGCTGTGCTTAGATGTGCTTAGGATTTCTCTGGTTCATCTGTTACCTATATAACACGGTAAGTGCTCAGGGTGTTTTAAATAAAAGATAGACGAAGATTCCTTTCTTAGAAAAACTTATAATCTAAGGTCAGATTGTGCCACCTTTATTCACATCAACAAGTGCCTTACTTCGTAAGTAATGCTACTGAAATCAATTGGGCCCTGAGAAGGGTTGCGGAAGTGGGAGGATAGGAACAAAATGATTGTGGTCACTTAGGAGACTTGTGCCCAGATGGTTATGAAAATACAGTTTTTTGTTGAGTATAAGACTAAAGGTTTTTATAAGCCACCTTGAAGAACTGGTTTTGAGAAGGGATAGTTCCATAACAGAAAGGTGACATCTCATTTGAGGCCAGGTCCAAAGCTCATTTGAGCCAGTGTCTGAGAGAGAGATGAAAAGTGAGCTCCTCCTTAAAAGTCATATTCTTGGTGTTTCAGAGGTCGTATTTTATCTCAGTTTTGTAGCTTTTCGGTACGTAGTTCACTTTTTCTATCTGTTTAATCCCTTCCATTTCTGTTTGCCTTTAGACTGAATTTATACTTCAAGTTTTTTATTGTAAGAGATCCATTTGAAAGACTTATTTCTGCATTTAAGGACAAGTTTGTCCACAATCCTCGATTTGAACCTTGGTACAGGCATGAAATTGCTCCTGGCATTATTCGGAAATACAGGAAGAATCGCACAGAGACCAAGGGGCTGCAGTTTGAGGACTTTGTGCGCTATCTGGGGGACCCTAACCACCGATGGCTAGATGTTCAGTTCGGTGATCACATAATTCATTGGGTAACATACGTGGAACTTTGTGCCCCATGTGAAATAACTTATAGTGTGATTGGACACCATGAAACCCTGGAGGATGATGCTCCATATATTTTGAAAGAAGCAGGAATAGACCATCTGGTATCATATCCCACAATTCCACCAGGAATAACGGTATACAACAAAACAAAGGTAGAGCGTTATTTCTCAGGAATTAGCAAGAGAGATATAAGACGCCTATATACTCGCTTTGAAGGAGACTTTAAACTCTTTGGATATCGGGAACCAGATTTTTTGCTAAACTGATGTCTAGAAACTGTGAAGACATGTCTATCAGATTAAACTAAAGCATATGAATACCAGCTGAAGCACTGACAGAACTGGGATTGACAGTAGTGTACCACTGTTTTCTAGTTTTTTGATGTTGCTCCATTTTTCAGTGGAATATTTGTAACACGAACAATTAGGGGTTCCTAACTGTTAGCCACTGACCATGTTTTCAACATATGACATTGCAATCTTCAATTGTGAATTAAATCTGTCTCATCCAACATATATACTGTACTTATCCCCTCTTCCCAAGGAAAAAGAGGAAGAAACCACTAGACTATAAAAGAACATCAAATAGAATGCAATGTAAAATGTTGTAAAGCATTTCGTAAAGATACCAGTTTTGTGAAATGCAAGGGGACCTGATGCTTATAAAAAGAAATGTGGAGTTTCTCACGGGCTATGAAAACTAGAGGCGGACATAGGACCAAAAACCGATGATGCGCTAGACAAGCAAAAGACATCCAGAGTCTGCTCTGTGGCTTCTCTAATCGTTGTGCTGAGCTAATGCTGTTTTTTGTGATACACATAAAATGAGTCTAACTTGACAGAAGCTTCAGTCCTATCCAAAAAGGGCGGATTCCAGAGGCCGTTTGTTTTTATTTTGTGTCATGGTGTTATCTGTACTTACTACTGGTCTATCAGGCCACATAATGGTTCATTTTTTAATTGTTAACTTCCAAGTTTGTATGTTGTCTGAAAACTTGAGGTGGAGCATAGATCCCAACAAGAAACTCGGAAGGACTGTTGGGGAGACTTTGAGGAAAACTAATTAAAAAGTAAAGATGAATTGTATTTGCAAGAGCAAATATAGAAGCCAAGACCCACTTTCTAAATAGTGTGCATTTTAACGTTGTTTATTTTCTAATGTTTCAGGCTGTTACAAATATTAAATAAGCCATGAGAACAAGAAAGCTTATGAACATAAAAGTTGCCATAATTATTTGGATCAATAGACCAGCCACTCCAGTATCCTGCTTCCAGCAGTGATCAGTACCTGATGCTTCAGAGAAAAACAAATCCCCTCCCAAAATGTGCCTCCCCAATTCTAAATGGGTAGATTCATTCTTGACTCTTCCCGGTGGTCAGTTGGCATAATGCCCTAAATCAAAGCTGCCCAAACTTTATGCCATCAGCTTTGGCAACTTGCCAGGAGTTCAAGAGCTACACTTGTGTATACATTTTTAAATCAAAATTAAATTAACACAACCATAGTATTTGCCTGTGTGTGCACTGTTCCTGTTTGATTACGAGAAGTCTTTTTGTTTTTTAGTTCACCAGCAATAAAAACCGGTGGTTGATCAGCTTTGCCCCCACCCTGCAGTAAGTGGCAGAGGGAAGACCACAGCTGCATTTTAGGATTCGCAGAGTCATATTTGGCTGCCGAGCGGCATTTTTGGCATCTCTCTCCTAAAGGATGAATTTTGAATATAATAGTGTCTCAACTTCCATGGCTAGAATCATTAATGATGGCCATAAAGTTATGGAGTCTTTCGTTCTAAATCCAGCCACAGTATTTGTCTGGATAGCCTCCTGTGGCAGGGCAAAGGAAGTATCTTATACCTGTGAACTTAAAAAAGGAAAACCAGTGCCAAACTGGACATGGGCTGCTGTCCTCAAAAAAGGAAGTCCTTTAGTAGCTGGATGTGATTCCAGAAGCATATTGACAGACTGGTCTAAGGGAGAATTGTTACTGGGCATTGTTCACAAAAGAACAGTATAAAATGGCAAAGCTTGAAGTGCTCTTGTTTTTCTTGAAAAAGCAGCAGTTACAATGTCTTAGATTTGTTACTTCTTAACTGATAATTAAAGGATGTAACAGCTCAGTTATTTTTATATGAAGTCATAGAAAAGTATATTGTTAAATGCATTTCAGAGCTAATGAGCTGATTGATTACCTCTCTATTGAATTAAAATGTAACAACGTGAATAATGTATAGTGAATTAAGGCCTTAAAGTTTAGTCCTAATAAAGGTGAAGTAGAATTTTTCTCTCTCAAGCAAAAGATACTGATCACATAACTGTGTCTGGTTTTATTCTTCTTAGCACAGTGTTTGGTACTAGATGCAGTGACCTACTAAGTTCAATTAAATTTCTATTCTGTGCCCTTTTTCTAATGGTTCCATACTACTAGCTCTGTGCTCCTACACTTTACAGTCTGGAATTGGAATGCTCATTATCTTTTTTTCAATTTGTAAGTGAAATATACTAAAACAATATTCCTCTGAGCTACTTTTTCTATGTGGAAATCTTCATTCTTTTGTGGTTAATAGCATTTCAGGAAGAATTGTGGATGAATATTATAGAAACTACTTAACACTCAGGTCATGTCTATGCTAGAAAGTTAGGACAACACAAGGTATGTTGGCGTAAAGTCACCTCAGAGAGTATAATGAAAGTTTCATTGAGATCTCTTAGGACAATTCATTGGTATAAGAGAGGAGGAGGACCAGGCTAAAATGAGAGAACCAGGCTTAAGAAGGAGGACTAGGCTAAAATGGTGAAAACCACACAGGAGGAAGAGAGGAGAGACAGACGAATGGAAGAGTGGAGCAAGAAAGCCTGCAACATGGGGAGCAGTGGCCAACATAGGGTGCACACAGAACCCATGAGGCAAGGTGCGGGCCTTCCACCCCAGCTCCTTTGAGACTTGTCATAAGAACTGCCATACTGGGTCAGACCAATGGTCTATCCAGCCCAATATACATCTAGCCCAGTATCCTGTCTTCCGACAGTGGCCTATGCCAGGTGCTTCAGAGGGGATGAAGAGAACAGGTGATCCATCCCCTGTCATTCCAAGCTTCTGGCAAACAGAGGCTAGGGATACTTCAGAGCATGGTTTTGCATTCCTGCCCATCCTGGCTAATAGCCACTGATGGATCTGTCCTCCATGAATTTATCTAGTTCTTTTTTGAACCCTGTTATAGTCTTGGCCTTCACAGCATCCTCTGACAAAGAGTTCCACAGGTTGACTGTGCATTGTGTGAAGAAATACTTCCTTTTGTTTCTTTTAAACCTGCTGCCTATTAATTTTATTGGGTGACCTTTAGTTCTTGTGTTATGAGAAGGAGTAAGTAACATTTCCTTATTCTCCACACCAGTCATGATTTTATAGACCTCTATCATATCCCCCTTAGTCATCTCTTTTCCACTCTAAAAAGTTCCAGTCTTATTAATCTCTCCTCATATGGAAGCCGTTCTGCACACAGTGCTTAAGATGTGGGCATACCATAGATTTAGAGGCATTATGATATTTTCTGTCTTGTTATCTATCCCCTTCCTAATAATTCCCAACATTGTTAGCATTTTTGACTGCCACTGCACATTGAGGGGATGTTTTCAGAGAACTATCCACAATGACTCCAAGATCTCTTGCTTGAGTGGTAACAGCTAATTTGGACCCCATCATTTTATATGTATAGCTGGAATTGTGTTTTCCAATGTGCATTACTTTGAATTTATCAACATTGAATTTCATCTGTCATTTTGTTGCCCAGTCACGCAGTTTTGTGAGATCCCTTTGTAACTCTTCACAGTCTGCTTTGGTCTTAACTATCTTGAGTGGTTTTGTGTCATCTGCAAATTTTGCCACCTCACTGTTTACTCCTTTTTTCCAGATCATTTATGAATATGTTGAACAGTACTTGTCCCAGTACAGACCCCTGCGTGACACCACTATTTACCTTTCTCCGTTCTGAAAACTGACCATTTATACCTACCCTTTGTTTCCTATCTTTTAACCAGTTACTGGTCCCCGAAAGGACCTTCCTTCTTGCTCCATGACAGTTTGTCATTGAAATAGTGTCTGTATTGGTGGCTGTAAAATACTGAGCTCCTCTTCTCTTGCACCAGAGAAAATTGCTGGTGGTGTGGCTCTCTCCTCTACCAAATTCCCTTTATATAAAATGAGTCAAGTACATTACAGGGGCTCAAAGAATCTTCTTGCTGACCCTCCTCAAAACAATAAGGCCAGGCCTGCGCTCATAATGAACATAGTTGACAGGAATCAGTTAACTGTAGGTGGAGGGAGGAAATTGTATATCCGGTTAAGGACCAATTATCACATAAGCTAATGCCCCTTTACACCACCCTGTAAGTACAAAGTGGTCTTAAAATAGGCATAAAATTAATTTACATTCACTATAAGGCCCCTTTACATTGCCAGAGTGGTGTAAAGGGGCCTTAGAATAGATGAGAGTTGGGGCCTAAAGGCTTAATTTAGCTGAATGGCTAAGGCACCTAGATAACTGCTCCCTGCACGTCATCCCCATAGGTCACCAGATTTACAGATGGCGTGCAACTGCAAGAGCAGGGGGACAGAGAAGTGTGCTGATTAATTTGCAGCAGAGTGTGTGTGTTCTGTGGCACTGCCATGGGGACAGTTGCAGAATTATATTCTTCTATTAGTAATCAAATCCACAGTGTGATTGTCCAGAATGTATTGCAGGCTGATGCCTCCCCTCTGGAAGAGAATTGAGTCTGTCTTCCTCAAGTTTTCACCCTACTTTGGTGCTGCCTTGTACAGAACTTCATTGGGGTGTTTTTAATAGACTTGTGTTTAACTTTAGGATGCTCCATTGCTTTCCCTTTGTCATCTGTTGCAATTGCTTGCGGTGCCATAAGCCCATTGCCACCAGAAGGCTGTACAGCTCTGAATGCACTGTAGTGTGGCTTGCCTTGTAATAAGAGAAGTGCCCCTGCAAGACAAGCAGCAATACACTTCCAGTTGAACAGCTGATGGCAACAGGCTGACATTACCCAGAGGAAATACAACAGCTGACAAATGATGCTGCTTAGTGCTAAGTAACACTTAATCATAATTTCCCCTTATTAAGGAAGGCAGGGAGTGCAGGGGCAAAGGAAAGTACTTTTGCCTGGAGTCATAACAAGCAATGACCTTGACAAAAATTCCAGACAGCACTGAAAACCGCTCCTGCTAGTCACTCTAACACCCCTTATGGAGTAACTAACATTCCTTTGAAACAACTGCAAGTTACACACCTACCGTGATTTAATAAATAGGGATATTCTTGTAGATCTTTCTGTTTCTTCAATCTGTAGCCTTTTTATGTTTCTCAATTCTCACTCTCCCTCCTTAGCAGCATAAGATAATATGCTGTGACATACACTCACCTCTCCTCCCTTGCAAAGATAGAAGATTGTAGGTAGCCACTTCCCTGAATGCCTATCTTTATAGTGTGATCACACCACAGTTCAGAGTTTAGCATATGGAGACAGAATTGCTATGGATTACAAATGACTTACTATGTGTGTGGGGATCTTGGTGATGTGACATTTACTGCTTTTAGATATTTCATCTGCCTTTAATGCTATAAATCTTGCTAACTGCATAATTATTGCATTTTTTTTGTGTCTCTGTTTATCCTGTACTTCTGTTCTTACTACTTAGGTGGTTTCTGATAACATTTCTCAGCAAGTTACATTTGAAATCTGACATGCTGTAAAGTCTCTATCTGGATCCACTTGTTTTGCTCTCAATCTATTCTCAAGGGGCTTTGCAGTATCCTTTGCACTGAATTTCCATCTTTATAGTGTTACTCAACCAATGAATGCCACTGTTCTTTTTTTAAAAGACACAGAATTACGTACAAAGTACAGTATAAAAAGGCAGCTACCACACAGTCTGCTGAGACAGCTCGGTGGGAAAGCCAGGGCCCCAAAAGGGTGCTCTTGCTCCTTTTTGTATACTTCTGTCTTCTTCACTAACATACTTCATTAGTATATTGTCAGTCTAACTTTCATTTGTAAAGCCCCTCCAGACAGGATTTTGGGATCAAATTCAGCAGCGAGATATGGTGGTAGAAATTCCATGTTGGTCATGAGCAGTAAGGGGGTTGAGGGCTGGGGTTATAAGATTAAATAATTCCACACCATCTCTTCCCTATACATGTTATTTTATATTCTCCTGTTGGTTGTTCTCCTGCCACAACCCCACCCTTCTGTCCACTTGGTAGATAAGTTACACCCACATATGCTCCTGCCATCCAGGAAGTTGGGCCTTGTCGTTCTATTTGCCTCTAGCGTGTTGTGCACCTAACCCTTTTTCCAACTACAATTTGGTATGTTTAGCATGTGTCTCCAGCTTATTCATCCTGTCCTTTCCTTTGTTCTATCTCCCTTACCTGAAATAACCAAACAGAAAGTAACAAACTGTACCCCTTCTTCTTTACCTGTTTCCGACTTTCTCACTGTTGAATCGCTTAGTATTTATATTGGCTGGTATATGAGTTGCTGGAGTATGACCCTTGGCTAACCAGCAGATGGGGTCTACACCCTGCCGCCTATGCCACAGTGACACTTCCTGAGCGTTGTGAGGCACCTCACTACCTGCCCTTGTCTGTGTCAGCTCCCAAACTCCACCAGCCAGGGGCAACACCAGCACTCCCCCCTAGGCCTCGCAGGCCCCACTGGCTCTCCACGGGTAAGTGATAGGCATACTCCAGCCCTTGAGGCCTCCAAATGTCTCTCTGGAGTGTCCAGCCCCTGTTCCACTGGACACACAGTATTCACAGATTTGCTATTTCCAAAGAACAGTACACCCCAGCCCACCAGTTCCATCTCTGATCATCGCTCTCCTGAACACACACCACTCAGATATGTTTAGAGTGAAAGCAAGTATAAGTTTATTTAACAAAGTACAGAGATTCACGTTATAGCAGGTAGAAGTACTGGAAACAAATGGTTACATATAGAATAAAAGCATAACATGCATTCTAGAACCTAGACTTAATTAACTAGATACACTCATGTCTTGTAGAGTATAGGTCACCCAAAGTCCTTGCAGCATGTTACAGCCAGGTTTGGCTGTGATCCTCTTTTCACGAGATAGATATGCTACCAGCTTGTCTCCTAAGAGAAGGACCCTCTGTGTTCCTTTGCCTCCCAAGATATACAAGTCCCATCCTTTATCTTCATTCATAAATAGAACTTCCACCTCCTGTTTTGTTCCTTCCTGTAGATTTTCTGTCTTCTAGATTTTGCAACCTTTTGATTGGTACCAGGTTCAGTATGCAAATAGGCCTCTATTGTGAGGCAGACAATATATAATGCACAAATGACTAGACAGGGAGATAAGCATCTATTACCACCTGCCTGGAAGGAACATGTCCGAGGATGTCACGGTGACTGGCCTTACCACCAAGACCTTAAGAACATAATTTTCAGTAATAGATACATAACTTCTTAAATATTATCCCCATATACATTGCACAATGTTTATAATGACTAGAGGGCTCCTGGCTCTCTGTAGAAACCTGACATACCACCCTTTGGTGAACTATTTTGCATATATCTGACCGAGGGGATCCCTGTAAAACCCTATGGACCAATGTGCTACCTGGCATCACAAGGTCCCTGGGTCACAAATTCTGATTTAAGTAAGTCTGAATTTCGTATATTGCTGAAATACATCTCTGTGTAGAGCAAGAATCTGCAGAAAGTTTTAATAATTTGTTATGGGCTTAAAGTTAGAGGGATAAAGGATTTGCCATTACCTCCATATAAAGAGCAGTCATCTAATTTCTTGCTAGCCAAAAGAAATTCTTCTAATGAGATATTGATTTTTAAATTGTAATCCTCTTAGCAGTGTATCGCTAGCATAAAGTACAGTACGGAAGACTTGCACTCTACATGCCAATTGTTCCAAGATAAGTTTATTTATACAGTTTAATACTCTATTTTGGGGTATATTTTCTATAGCTTCTAGTTGGAAATGACTTTGATGATCAAATGTTTTGTTTGAGTTCTTAAGTCATCAAAAGAAGAGGCTTTACACACTAAAGAGAGACCCAGAGCACAATGGAAGGACAATGGACCTCAATGGGTAGAGAATGTCATCTCTGAGTTCCTCTTTATTCCAAACTAATCCTATTTCAGCCGGATCCTCTCTGCACAATGAAAGAAAATCATATTTTCTACAAAGCCAACTGTGCAGGTATGTTTCTTCAATATTTCATTCCTTTATTTGATGACTTCTGATGCACTTTCAGGGAACTCAGGAGCCTGTCATGCTAGTCTTGAACAGTTCGTTAACAAAAGAGGCAAAAGAAAAACAAGCATTAAGACAAGGGAGCTTTGGTCCGGATGGGAGGGTATACACAGGTGGCTAGCTGAAGTGCCAAAAGATTGAATCTGCCAATCTTGTATCAAGCTTTTCAAAGCCACTGATTTTTTCTCCCATTAGCCTTTGCTTTGGTAACCTTTTTCCCCACCAAGCCTCAAACATCTTAAGCAAATATGTGAGGCAGCAGCTTTCTTTGCTGTAATGTCACCCATTTCTGGCTGCATTCACACCTTCATAAGTCTGTGCCAATGTGGAATCTTTCTTCTCAATAGCTCTCTCAAAGTTGGTTTTAATTGTTCTTTATTCCCTTTAATTGACAGGCTTTCAGCTTCCCTCAGATAAAAGCTTTATGAGTTAATTTCTTCTTTGGAAGGTGTTTCCTGGGTAGCAACACCCTTTACCACTCCCATCTCCCCCTCCTGTCCCTGGGAGTCCATCTTATTTTCCCTTTCTTACCAAAGGGGTATGAGGCAGTGATAGAGTCTTCTCCAAGATTCAGATCTAGATTCAATGCCGACCTAGCACAGTGGATATGGTGTCACTGAAGCCCAATGAACATGGTGTCACTGAGGCCCAATAAAACCCCCCACAGAACCACTGTTAGAACAGAGGTTTGCAAGGAAGCTATACCCCCATGGAAAGCTGCCTTTTTCCCAATCCACCACACACATTCTTCTGAACATGAATTCCCACCTGGCTTGTCTCTTATTTTAAGGGGAAAACAAATAGCTTCTTCCCAGCCCTGGGAATTGCCCCTATCAAATATATTAGTTACCTCCTTCAAAAAATCTGGTTGCTGGTGGGACCGTATGTCAAATAAGCTTTACCGAACATTACACCTTGTAAATGAGGCTTTCTGCATAAGCGCAGGATGTATTAAAGATATTTGTAATGTGTCAAGTGCAGAGTAAAGTTGTTATAAAGTCGGAGCAGACAAAATATTGATGACTGTGGTATCATAGTGAGAACTTTAGTTCACTGGAGACTTTTGAAAACGTGGTAACTTCTGCAAACCACATTGGAACACCAATCGAAAAAGCATGCACACAGTTCAGGCAGCTAATGCTTACTGCTCTTCTTTGGTATGGGTTACTCTGAATGCTGGCTTTGTTTTAATTTTGCAGCGCCATATAAATGACACTAGGGATATGTTGACTTCAAAGCCACCATTTAACATTCAAAGCTATGAGTAATAGGTTCGTTAGCCACCTTAAAATTTAGTTAAGGGCTTTCTTTGTCACAAATAATCCTAAATTGCATTCTGGATGTAGAGCATGTGAAATCTTGCTGTGTGCGTAAGTCGTGAAAAAAGTCTTTCCCTAATTCACTCTCAGCAGCTAGCCAGCCTTTAGAGTGCTCACCTCACACATGATGACCTCTGTGGAGGCAGGGCAGCTTAGAACTCTAGTGGGCCTGGATCCACCAAAACATTACCTGCCTAATACTAATAATCTTTTTAAAAAGTTTTTTGACCCCTTTCCCAGAGTATGACCAGCTGACAGTATTTGTAGCTGGGAGCGTATTGTGTGACTTAGTGATCACTGGCCCCACTTCCTTTGGTTCACCCTGACATAGCCTGGGTATGTGGCTGCATCTCGTCCTCCCTGTGTTCTCTGCCATGTGGACAGCTGGATGCCACAGAGCACCTACAGCAGGAGAAAGAGAGCATCTGCTCGGTGCACTCCCTGCTCCCATAGAGGTGGCCGCAGACAAGGCCCTGAAGATGGAGGAGGAGGTGGCACATCCTCCCATCTTCTTATAGCAACAGACCTAGTAGGGGCCACAGTCAATTTCAGGACATTGAGATCGAAACCTGAGTGCACAACAGGAAGGTCATCTCTGACAGAGAGTGCCCGGCTGGACAACCTGAGGGCCTGAGTTGATGATGATGTTTTGCCTGTGTTAAAAAAAATATCTGACAGACATGGTCAGCGGGTAAAGCTGGAAGAGGCTAGTTCCATGTCCTGCCTCTTCTGCCAGTGGCACCACCCACGCTCCCCCCCTCTGCTCCAGGCCCCACCCCCGCTCCACCCCCTCCCTGCTCAGCTCCCTCCCTGCTTGGCCCCCTCGCTGCAGCTCACCACATCCCTCCTCCTCTCCCCATCACCCGTTGTGTCCCTCCTCTCCTCCATCCCCCTCCCCTGTGGGGGGGGGTGAGGAGGGATGCAGGGGGCTGGGGGGGGGGATCTCACGGGGAGGGGAGTGGAGGAGAAGAGGGATGTGGATAGTGGCGGGGGCCTCTGGAGCAGGGTGGTGGAGTGGAGTGGAGGAGAGGAGTGAGGAGGGACTCACCAGGAAGTGGCGAGCAGTGGGGACCTTGGGGGCAGGGGCAGATTAGGGAGGGGAAGAGGCGGAGCACAGGCGAAACCACCACGGCCCAGGTGTCCGGTGGCGGGGTGGTGGGGGCTGTGCCAGGGGAAGCTTTGCCTCCCCCAGCCTATTATACCCGCCGCCCATGCTTACAGACATTTCATTGAGAATCTCTAGTGCCCCATGCTTTAAAACGGGGACTTGAAATTTGGAGGGGGCAGCCACCCTGGTGTCAGAGATGTGCCTTTTGCTGTTCTGGGAGAGGGGAGGGTCACACCCCACCTTTGGCCCAGTTATAAGCCATTGAAAAATTTCAATTTGCACATACTCAGCAGAGACAGAGTTTGGCAGCTAAATTTTCCAAAGAGAACATAACTGGGCATGCTGCAGACTGGGGCTGCAGGAGCTGGGCAGGATGCCTCTTGCAATTGTTGCTCCTCACTGGTAGGGCCTATTGTGACACTGGACACCGCATCTGACAGCAGGGAGCTTGTCTTTCTGGTGCTCTGACTGCTCCCACCCCGGGTGCCCAGGAAGCCTGGAGGAGGAGTCGGCCTGACTGGAATGCAGGGAGGACGAGAGCCAGACCTGGGTGGGGAGGGGTGCGTGTAGCAGTAGTGCTGGGAGGAGATTGGGCCTGGGCCTGGGAACTGGGGGGTTGAGAGAAGCTAGTGAAGGTTGTGCATGCAGCCTTAGCTCAGCCCCCTTGTGCCTATGAATTATGATAAGTCTTTAATTGCATCACGTACCAGTTTGTTTACATGATCCTAGCCCCAGTCAGTACACAGGATGGATGGTGCGCTCAGGGCAAATCAAAGTTGTTTTGCAAAGGAGGCTGTCGCCTGTAGGTTCCCTGCCTCAGTCCGTAGCAAAAGGTCAGTGCCTGCCTTCAATAGGCCCATAATGACAGCCCCCATCACCCACTCATAAAATTTGCTAATGAGCATCTTTGTGCTTTCTCCTCTGGTGCCCTTTATGCCTGGGAGGTGCTCCACGTAAGCACCTGCAAAGCTACTTCACTCTTCAATTCCCTCCTTAAAACTCTCCTCTTCCTACATAAAACTTGACAAGAGTTAGGCTAGGGTTGGCTGATAGCACTGCCTACCATACTGATCAGTATTGTCCCATTGTTTAGTTGGACTCTCTTGACTGTCTCTAGCCATCTCTTGTCTCATATTTAGATTGTAGGATGCTTGGTGCAGGGAACTGTTGTGTTGTGTTAGTGCGGTGCCTAGCACAATGGGCTCCTAGTCTATGACTAGGGCTTCTAGGCGCTACGATAATACAAATAATAAATAACAATTTGTTAAAGAAGTTGGAGGGTGTGTTGTGAATAAGGCAGGAATTTCAGGAAGTAAGGATAGTCTCATGTTAAGGCAGTTGAATGCTACCCTGGAGAATCAGAGCCTCTCTCTGCCTCTGTCAGAGTTCCTGCGTGATGGTAGGCAGGTAATTGAAACTAAACTTTTCACAGGTGGTCACTAATTGTGCGGCCTTCATTTTCTGAGTGTCAAATCTGAGGTCTGATTTGCAGAAGTGCTTAGCACTCACACCTGCAACTGAAGTCAATGGGAATTGTGCTTTGAACATATTAAGTGCTATATGATGCTAAGCACAGCATTATACAGGTCCTAGGTGTCTCAAAATGGGCACCTAAAATTAGTGGACACTTTTGACCTTCATCTGTCTCTTCCCCAGCTGTAGAATAATAATATCCCCTCATCTCACAGGATTCTTATGAAGTAAATGTTTGCAAGGCACCCACACTGCAGCCGTGAGCACTGTGGAAGAACCTATGATGAAATTAATACTTCTGTCTTCACAGCAGGGTTTGAATAGTGTGAAGTAAATGAGATTTAGGGCCATACATTGAAAAGTGAGGATAAAATACAACATTGAATAGCTGGTCATTCAGTGAGCAGCATCCATCCTACGCACTGAATGAGGCAGGAATCCTGTGGGAAAAAATAGTACTTGACCCCGTAGGTAAAGATTATCTCAGTGCATAGACACAGGGGTTGCACAGGCATCCTTAATGCTGGTATTTCCTGACTTTGACTTTGCACCTGTAAAAAGCTACACTAAAAGAATGTGTGAAATTTTGTATATACACTGAATAAGTTCCTTTGGAAAAGTCACATGGGTACCCTCTAGCGACCAAAATATGAATAGCATCAATATGTGACAAATACTGAGCATACAGATCCATTTACTTTTGTCAACACAGATTCATATGAATTCTAGAACTAACACTCCATGTGTTTCCACTCCTGCCCAGACACACACACACACACACACACAGTGTATATACAATGTACATGACATAAAATTGGCCTCTGTTCATTTTGCTTATTTGGTGCATGGGATTTGTGTGTCTACTGCACTTATAATATTTAGTCCTGCCAGAGTGCAGGGGACTGGACTAGATGACCTCTCAAGGTCCCTTCCAGTCCTATGATTCTATAATGGGAAATATCACAATAAATTTAACTCCAGCTGGATAACACTGGTTTTTATGGGAATCACTGTGTGTGTGTGCGTAAGTCAAATGGTGGTGACAGTAGCAACTCCATAGGTAAGAGTGCATTGATATTTGCACTTAAAGCAGGACTAAGCCATCTGTTTCACAGTTTAATAATTGAATTTAGTCTTCAAACTCGGCTGTAGATTCAGGAAGGAGAGCTTTGAATTGTGGTTCCCATACTTCCTATTGCAAGCAAATGGACAGGGAGAGGATGGGGAGTAGGGTTAACCACAGCTCCCTGCCCTGGTGGTTGGACATGATCAGGGCAAAAATTCTGGTGGGTGGATGTGACACACTTGTGAGAGGAGTTCCAGAGGGGTATCTGAGGCATGGTTCCTTTCCGGAGATGTTCCTGGCATGGTGCAGCTACACACTCACCTTAAAGGCGCAGTCTAGCTCAAACATAGCTATTCCCTTAATTAGTCATAAAGAAATGGAGATTTGCCAAGATTAGCCAATAGCAGTACTCAGCTCCATCAACTACTTTTGTTTTTTGATGTTGCCAGCCTGCTTCCCTGACTGCAGGCACAAAATGAACACTTAAAATTTATTTTTTATCTGAATTTTGTTTTCATCAAAGTTTTCCAATCCGCCCTATCCCTGACTTGAATAGGGATGTTGTAGCCATGTTGGTCCCAGGACATTAGAGAGACAAAGTGGGTGAGGTAATATCTTGTATTGCACCAACTTCTGTTGGTGAGAGAAACAAGCTTACACAGAGCTCTTCTTCCGGTCTGGGAATCCTGAAGAAGAGCTCTGTGTGAGCTCAACATTTGTCTCTCTCACCAATAGAATTTGGTCCAATAAAAGATATTACCTCACTCACCTTGTCTCTCTAGTAGGGAGGCAGGTTGGGCTCTGGGGGACGGGATTTAGCTCAAGGGGTGGGTAGCATTATGGCAACTGAGGGGGAATGGAGGTGTAGCTGTTATTAGTGGGAGGGTGTGAGAGATTGAGCAGGGCAGAGTTTTGTGGAAACAGGGAGCTTTAGCAAGGACAGGGCTAGGAGGGAGAGGGGTCAGTGTGGGGGTGAGGGTCAAGAGCATGATCTTCTTCCTGCACCTCTCCTCTCCTTTTTATTTTACCCTTCCTCCCTGTCTTCTCTACATGTAAATTGTAAACTCTTTTGGAGCAGGGAATGAGTCTTTTTATGTAGGTGAAGTGCCTGGCACACACACAGGCATTACAAAATAATAAATACAAAAGTTAAGGCTGAGTATGCTGACTCCACCCCCCTGTCTGTTTACATTACAAAATAGTCTTTACTTATGTGATCATATTTTTTCTCAAATATATCGTACTTTTTCTCCACATAGTTAATGTCTGCTCTTTCCTTTAATTTATACCTTCTGCCAGCCCCATGGCATTTAAGTTACACCGACCTGGAATTCTTACATTCACTTAGACCTCCTTCCACCAGGCAATCAAGGCATAAAACTAACCCATCACCTCAGAATTTGCCCCTCTGTCTCTTCCATACACAAACATATCGCTACCTTGTTAAACTATACATGTTAATCATTTTATCCTCTTTTCACTGTAGACAAGATTAGGTTTTAGCTATTTACCTTTTCCTACTTCAAGTGTGACCCAATTTAGCTCAAGAGGGAGTAAATACAGTACACAGGAGTGCCTTGCTAGGATGACCCTGTCATCTAGAGTTTCTTTCAAATCCTTAACCTAAAAACGTGATCTCTCACTCACACACACTGCTTTCAACGTTTGCAGCATGTCATCTGGGCGTGACACACTGGGCAGAACATGAGCAGCAATTTCACCTGTCAAGGAAATTCCTCAGATGCATCAGCTCATTCTGTTGACTCACTGACAGCTTTTTATCTCTGAGGCATTGTGTCTGGGAGGCCATGTGCTATAGGCCCAGGGAGACTAAGGTTCCACATGCCTCTTTAGGTTTCAGCCATTTCGCATTGTTCATCCCAGAATGCAAGTCTGCAGCCTAAAATGGAAATGGGATGCTGCCATATAAAGTCACAGACCTCGTCATAGCTGGTGAGGACAGAGTATGAACAAAGATTTTTAAAAAGATTTGTTGCATACTCGTATTATTCTTCAAAACAGGCCAGCTCACCACAGAAAGAGCTCTACTCCTGTGCAACTCTCCCTATCTCCCACAGAATGGGGAGTGCTGCCCCCATGGCAATAGTCTCATCCCACGACCCTGGGATTCCCTTCCAGCTTCCCTACTGGGTATAGGGACTGGGTGGACAGTCATGCCTAATGGTTAGAGTCAGGCGGCTGGGACCGGAGCCAGGGTGAGAGTCAGGTACAAAGCCAAAGGTCAGAGCTGGGGCCACAGTCAGGAGTTGTCATAAATATAAAGGGAAGGGTAACCACCTTTCTGTATACAGTGCTATGAAATCCCTCCTGGCCAGAGGCAACACCCTTTCACCTGTAAAGAGTTAAGAAGCTAAGGTAACCTCACTGGCACCTGACCCAAAATGACCAATGAGGGGACAAGATACTTTCAAATCTGGAGGGGGGGAAAAAGGCTTTTGTCTGTCTGTATGATACCTTTGCTGGGAATAGATCAAGGATGCAAGCCCTTCAAGGTCTGTAAAGTTAGGAAGTAACCTACCTAGAAAATGCATTAGGTTTTCTTTGTTTTGGCTTGTAAATTCGCTGTGCTGGAGGAAATGTGTATTCCTGTTTTTGTGTCTTTTTGTAACTTAAGGTTTTGCCTAGAGGGATTCTCTATGTTTTGAATCTGATTACCCTGGAAAGTATTTACCATCCTGATTTTACAGAAGTGATTCTTGTACCTTTTCTTTAAATAAAATTCTTCTTTTAAGAACCTGATTGATTTTTCATTGTTCTTAAGATCCAAGGGTTTGGGTCTGTGTTCACCTATACCAATTGGTGAGGATATTATTATCAAGCCTTCCCCAGGAAAGGGGGTGTCGGGCTTGGGGGAATATTTTGGGGGAATAGGACTCCAAGTGGTCCTTTCCCTGTTCTTTGTCTAAATCACTTGGTGGTGGCAGCATACTGTTCAAGGGAGAAGGCAAAGTCTGTACCTTGGGGAAGTTTTTAACCTAAGCTGGTAAAAATAAGCTTAGGGGGTCTTTCATGCGGGTCCCCACATCTGTACCCTAGAATTCAGAGTGGGGAGGGAACCCTGACAGGAGTCAAGCCAGGGGTTGATGCTGGAGGTCAGCATCTGGGGTAAGGTATAGAAACAGGGACTTGGAACAAGACAAGAAAGCAAGAACCAGGAATAGAGGGGAGTCTTGAATAAGAAAGATAGGAACCAAGAATAGGCTGGGAGGCAGGAACCAGAAACAGGCAAGAAGGCAGGGGGGGTAGGATGGGTCGGAGGCTCTGAGTGGGGCAGTCAGGGGCAACGTTCCCTCTAATTTTTGACAGGCAGTGTGCGCAAAACATTTCTTCTGTGCAAATTTTGACAGGCCATGTGTGCAAAAAATTTCTTCTGGGCAAATTTTTGTGCACGCGGTGTTTTGCTGTGTGCGCAGGGTTTAGGATCTGTGTGCGAGAACACATGCGCACAGCTTAGGCCTGGTCTATACTCCGGGGAGGAGGGGTCGATCTAAGATACACAACTTCAGCTATGGGAATAGCGTAGCTGAAGTCGACGTATCTTAGATTGCCTTAGAATCACTTTCCTCGCGGCGCGGGATCGACAGACACCGCTCCCCCGTGGACTCCGCTTCTGCCTCTCACCATGGTGGAGTTCCGGAGTCGACGGCAGAGCGATCGGGGATCTATTTATCGGTCTACACTAGACATGATAAATCGATCCCTGATAGATCGATCACTACCCGCCGATCCAGCAGGTAGCCATGGCCTTTGAGGGAACAGTGGTCAGGGGGCAGGAAGTGGGAGGAGGTGGATAGGGGGTGGGAGCCAGGCTGTTTGCGGAGGCACAGCCTTCAGTGTCCAGCCCTCCATACAGTTTTGGAACCCCAATGTGGCCCTCGCCTCAGGCCAAAAAGTTTGCCCACCCCTGGTGTGCCCACAAGGGCTGGGGGGAGAGATACCAACGAAAGGAGGACACTCAGAGGGCAGTTCCTCGAAGGTGACAGCACCCAAAAGCCATGCATGCACATCGGTAATGCTTGCCTGGGTCATTTGCATACGCAGCTACAGATAGTGTTTCCACTTCCATATGGTCTGAGTCTGGGCTACCCCACTCCGTGTGAGTGGGCTTTCGTCCTGGACCCAACCCATAATCGGTAGCGGGGTATGCACCTACCGTTATGGGCTCAGTTTGCTGCAGGGCCCACACTACTGCAAGCAGCTGCTGTTCAAGGGATGTATAACGCTCAGCCGAGCCTCGCAGGGATTGCGACCAGTACCCTATGGGCTCCTTTCAAGATGTAGCTTGCTGCCACAGCCTCCACAAGGCCACGTGGTCAACTACCGTTACCTCAAGTTCGAAGGGGGTGCCTCGTCTGCCTGGGCTCAGCACTGCGTGTTGGCTCAATAACTGCAAATAGATCTTCAGCTGAGGGGAAACAGATCTCATGGTAATGCATTCCCTATGTATCCTTTCCCTACTTCTAACCAATGACTAGTGTGCATGAAAAATTTCATTGAATGCTCTGTGAAGGAGCTGATACTTTTTGTAGAAAGAACAGAATTTTGTAGAAAGAACAGAATAAGCAGGGCTCCTGCTGCTAGTTATTTCATGACTGGAACTAATTTTGGCCCTACTATGAGCAGGCGCAGGCCTAGAATTTATCAATTCTTGGATAGGTAATAAATTAATCTGGTTGAAAACACTAAATAAAAGGGCATAAAAGATGATCTTCTTTGTATTTGAGCTAACCTAGACACATGCAATTGGTTGCATATAGCTGCCAATTTCTTGTGGTGATTTTGCTTTTATTTACAAATGTGTGCTTGTAGTGGAACAAGATTTTAAAACACCTTTCAGCTCTGCCATCTTTCTGGTCAAGCAGTTGTAATTACCTACTCTCTCTGCTTCCTGTTCTTGCAATCGCACCTGTGTCTTCACTATTTTTTTACTCCTTCTTAAGACCCTCCCAACCCCACAGAATCTTGGCAATTTCTTCAAAGAAAAAAACGGACAGTCCGAGGTGACATCTCTCCACCTCCACACTCCTTTCCTCCATGATGTTCTCCTGTCACAGATATGTAAGGCTGCTTCCACATCTAACCATTCCACCACCCTCAATCACTCCATACTCTCATCTCCTGACCTCTTTCTCACTCCTGCTCTCATTCTTCATCTCAGCCTCTCCCTCTTCAAACGGCATTGGTTTCAGCCTTGACCTTACCTGTCCCTTCAATTATTGCCCTATCTCCCTGTCCCGCTTCATCTCCAAACTCATACTGGCTGTGGAGTCTTAAATGCTTCTCCTCCTCCTTTCAGATCACTCCTTCATTGGGTCTTCTTCTTCCCCACTCCCACTTTTGGCAGGGGTCCTTCAGGGCTCTGTTCTTAGCCTCCCACTACAACCTTTCTTTCTTTTTTTCTTTCTCTCCTTTGGGTGACCTTATCACAAACATGGCTTTGATTACCATCTTGATGCTGATGGCTCATAAATCTACCTCTCTACCATGGGAGGTGGGTATGATAGGCCAGTGGAGGCTCTGCCTTCCCCTGGTGCTGCTGCTGCTGCCTGACCCTCAGTTGGGGGGTTTCGGGGGGAAGTTTTTGATTTATTATGCCCCATGCAGGTTCTGGGGTGGCTGAGGAGGCAGTATGTGCTATTCAGCTTCCTGTGTTCATCAGTAATCTCCCCGGACTCCAGGGAGATTACTGATGAACCCAGGAAGCTGAGTTGCAAATACTGCCTCCTCAGCCACCCCAGAACCTGCATGGGGCATATGAAAAGCTTCTGGGAGAGGATTTCCCCTGCAGTGGCTTGGGGCCTGGGGAAGGGAGGCGCAGTGTGGCTGCGCCTGGCCCTGGACACTGCGCCTCCCCCTGGGCTCCTCTGGCTGGGGGGAGGCTCAGGGCTGCTCCAGGCAGATGAGGGGGGGAGGCTCAGGGCACTTTTATTGTAGCATGCATCTCTGATGAGTAAAGATGGCAGACCCTGTGAATTATAGATGGGGAGAGGCTCAGGGCTTCAGCTGGCCCAGGGCTCCTCCAGACAGGTGTGGTGGTGGGGTGCTCGGGACTCCTCCAAGTGTGTGCGGCAGGGGGCTCAGGGCAAGGGGTTGGGGTGCAGGAGGGGTGTGGCAGGGGGCTTAGAGCAGGGAGTTGGGCTGCAGGAGGAGTTCGGCCTACGGGGTGGCAGCAGCGCGCACCGGGGCCAGGGCAGGCTCCCTGCATGCCTGCCCTGGTCACACGCCGTGCCGCTCACCACGTCCCTGCGTGGCCCCTGGGGGAGGGGAGGGCACAGGGCTCCGTGTGCTGCCATTGCCACGCCTCCAGGTACCTCCCCTGAAGCGCCCATTGGCCGTGCTCCCCGTTCCCGGCCAATGGGAGCTGTGGGGGGCGGTGCCTGGAGACAATGGCAACGCATGGAGCCATCTGTCCGCCTCCCCCCCCGCCCGGGGCCCCAGGGACGTGGTGTTAGCCGCTTCTGAGAGCGGCATGGGGCCCATGGCACCATGGGGGGCAATCCCGTGGGCCAGATCCAAATCCCTGAGGGGCCGGATCCAGCCCGCGGGCCGTAGTTTGCCCACCCCTGCTCTAGCACCATCGTCTCCAGATCTATCTCCTGGTTAGCTCCTCCACTAGCGGCAGCTCTCTTCTCCCTTCCTTCTGCTGTTACCCCTCCTCCAGTTCACCACATTCCCATCAGACCACCAGCTTTCCTCTCTGACACACTTTTTATTCACACTACGCCTGTCTGCTATGACCTGCTCTCCAGGAAGATTTTTCAGGGAAAGGATTTTACTCAAAAGCTGAAACAGAAGTGAGAAGTGTTCAAAGAACACCCAGTATACAGGGTTTACATATGCCCCTTTAAGCTGAGCTCTTGGGGTGAGCTAATTCTTACTGGCATAGCACAGGGGCACCAAGTCAAAGACGGGTGGCAATTGGGAAACAGCAGTTGAAGAGTAGAACACAATGCAGGAAAATAGCCTCTGCCATCACTAGGTCCACAGGACTTGATTCGCAAAGGGACTTGGGCACTTAACTGTCTCTTTAGGTGCCTAAATATGAAAATTAGGTGCCAATATCATTCTCGGCCCCCCTGCTCAGCTGCCACCTAACCTTGTAAGGTGCCTAAATGCCAAGTTTTCACTGGTGGGCATGGGCAAAACCACTTAAGTCCTGATGCCACCAAGCCGCTCAGCGCCTTCACACCTAAGTTGCTGCAGGATTCACAAACAAGGCATTTCCCTCCCTCTCTGAAATGCAGAGCCTGATCCAGTAGGCATGCTATGTGCATGGCTAATAACCCACACAACTGACATCTGGGGGTGAGAATTTGGGGGGCTGGCTAGTGTGTTATTGGACCCAGAGTGATTAGGGCACTCAGCTGGGATCCTTACCCTGCCTAATTTGGCAGAGACACTTGAACCCTGATCTCATATATCCCAGGTGAGTGAGGGGTGGGAGGTCTTTCTTAACCTCTCCTGTTGAAGCTGTTCTCCTTTGTATAAATAATTCAGCATTTGCTGGAATAGGGGTTTGAACCCGACTCTCCCGGGCTATAGAGTCAAGCTCTCATTTTCTCTTTTCTTCTCAATGAATATTTAGTTGTTTATACAAAGTGGAACAGCTTCAATGGGAAAAAGTAAGACCCATACGAAAGCACCTTGGTGGGAAGTGGGAGACCTCAGTTCAAGTCCCTGTTTTAAATCAGGTAGAGTAAGGATTTGAAAGCAGGTCTCCCATAACCCAAGTAGGTGCCCTAACCACTGAGCTATAAATGGGTGTGTGGATGGAGATCTCTCTCCCTCTGTTTTTTCACAAAGGCTGCCCTGGCTTAGACACCCATCTCCAGGAGAGGGTTTATGGCTGTGAATCCTGATTGGAGATAGTTTCCTTCTAGAAGCTTGTCTGTCACTTAAGCGTTTAGCTGTCTGTGGATCTGAGCCCTAAGCCCTGCCCTTGTCTTCAGCACGTCACTGCTGATCCCTTTCTTGGGTGCCTAGCTCTCCCCATGCAATGAATGGGAGGTGAGAGGGGCCTAAGGACCTAGCTCTCATCTGTGAATGCCACTGGATGGCAAGGCACCTAAGACTGGCGTTAATCTCGTTTGTGAATCTAGACATCAAGATATATTTAAGAATAAGATATTTCTTCCCCACAACAGAGAAGAACAAGAGTACCAAAAGTGAGAGAAAAAGGCAAGTGTGTTCAGACGTTAATAATGGTTCAGCTCGGTACAGGAAAAACAGGGAGGAATAAGGCAGTCACTTAAATCGTAAAAAGAAAAGGAGTCCTTGTGGCACCTTAGAGACTAACCAATTTATTTGAGCATGAGCTTTCGTGAGCTACAGCTGATGAAGTGAGCTGTAGCTCACGAAAGCTCATGCTCAAATAAATTGGTTAGTCTCTAAGGTGCCACAAGGACTCCTTTTCTTTTTGCGAATACAGACTAACACGGCTGATACTCTGAAACTTAAATCGTAGAAAGACAATTTTGTTCTCTGACAAGTAGCAAGAGACTGTCTTAATAAAATAGACGTTACATGCCAGGAGAATAAATTAGGAGAATGTTGATTATGTTACTAATTAAAGGACTTTGGAAGATGGACTTAGTGAAAGGCACTCCTGGCGAGTACTCAGCAAGTAAGGATGAGAAAAGAATTGCAGCCATTCCAGTTAGTCATCACATAAAACAGCAGCAAATTCAATGACTGGAATTCACCCCACTTGTAAGCCTAAATGTGGGAGAGTGGATAAAAAGTTACAAAATATTCCAATAACATATAACAACAAATGTTGATGGGAAAAGGTACAAAAGGGAGACAGAAATACTGAATAGTCCAAACAAAAAAGCATACTGATATAACTCAAGGAATGTGTTAAGATCATGTCTGGTAAACAAGAGAAGTGTAGGACTTGAAATCAATGAACTAAAATTGGCATGTTTGGAAATTAAACCTATTTGTGGCCAAAATAATGAAGGAATAGATTATTCCACTCATCACTCGTTTTGGGGTTCTTAAAAAGAAAATGCTTTTGGGGGGAAAGTAGCAGAAGAAGCTGTCCACCAAAAATTGCAGCAGTAAGCTTTAGCATCATGACTGCCACCCACACAGTCTTCTAGGACTCTGGGATCTACCGTAACACCATTAGGCCTTCATCGTTGATCCTGCTACTCTGACCAGACCAAGGGACCCAGATGCCACCTCCATCTGTGCTGGCTAAATGCCAACTACCTCTTGGGATGTGAGACTTTCTTTCTCATACACACACCCCTTGTGTGTCCTTCTTCTTCCCCACCTTATTTCTTCTCTTTCCTATCTCTCTTCTTTTTCCTCCTTCTGTCTAATAAGAGTCTATCTTAACCAGCCAAGACTGTATATTTTGCAACACTGTTGTAAGCCAGTGACTAGACAGGCAGCTAAAAGCAATGCCCTTAACAGCTTGACACAGGTACAACTTTGCCCGGTCTCAGAGTAGCTGATTAGAGCAGAAGTTCTCAAACTGTGATCCGCTGACCACCAGTGGTCCGCGAGCTCCATTCAGGTGTTCCATGGACAGCTCCCTCTAAGGTGCACGCCGGGTGGCGGCACACAAGAGAATGAAGGGCAACCCACCTAATTAGTGGAGCCGCACAGGCGGGGCTTCACTAATTAGGTGCCTGGACCCTGGAGAAGATGCACATGTAAGGTGAGGTGCTGGCTTTGGGAGGAATAGGGGGTAGGTGGGAGGAGGGAGTGTGATGAGAAGAGGGGGTGGGGGGAATTTGGGATGTGCAGGGCTGTGGTGGCCAGAGAAAGAGGCGACTTTCCCCAGTTCCAGGGCTGTGGCTGCCGGGGAGAGATGGCCCTCGTCCCAGCCTCAGCTCTGTGCCTGCTGCAGTTGAGGAAGAAAGAGAGAGACCCTCCTCCTTCCCAGCCCCAGCTCAGGGGCTGCCGTGGCGGGGGAGGGAGGGCACGTCTATTGCATTAGAAAGGTAAGACTACTGATATTAAAATATGAGTTGTGTGCCTTTATTTGTAGAACCTCAAAACGTTAATTATTATTACGTTTTTTTTTATATACTGCTTTTATCCAAAGCGATTTACAATAGTTAGCTAACAGAACAAACAACATTTGGAAAGATCATTAAGAGGTCCGCCGAGACCCTCAGCAATTTTCAAGTGGTCCACAAAAAAAGAAGTTTGAGAACCACTGGATTAGAGCATAAACTGTGCCTGTGTTTCTCCAGCAGTTAAGTTGCAAATGAGAGTTCAACACCAGACACAGAAGCTGCAATAGCTATCTCTGCTGTTCATTTCTCTCTTAGTTTGTCTTTTAGGAAAGACAACAACAAGAAGACTTCAACAAGAGCTCCAGTCCACATCAAATAACTTGATCTCTTTCCCCCCAAAAGACAGTTATTAATTACCATCTAAAACGCTTTCAGATGGGGGAAGAGGGAAGTGTCTTCTAAAATCTCTCTCCAGGTAAAGGGAAAGAGAACAAGGTATACCGTTAAAATGAAAGCCTTATTTAAATAATTAACATTTCAAATGCTTTAACTGTTCCCTTCTTTTTTGTATCTTTTAATAAAAGGTCAAACATTGTAATGATGTGTTTGCCATGGTACTAAGCAGGCTGAGGTCTCTGTATACCGAACCTTGTTTAAAATTGGAGTGACAGGGTCATGTTAATACCTTTCCATCTAAATTAGTAAAACAGTTATTGTTCATTAATGTCACGTGGGTCAGTATTGGTAGCAAAAACCTTGTATCAAGACAGACCAGCCTTGCAGCTGAGGTGTATAGCCATCCCAGAGCAATTAGAAGACATTTAGATAAATCAGTGATGTGCCTGCCTCCCCCTTTCCAGAATAGTAAAGAGAGTTGTCAGAAAGGGTCCCTTTGCTAGGAACCAAGGATGGGAGCAGGAGGCAGAATCAGCAAAAGTGCTGCCACTCCAGCTCAGAATCCCAGGAGCCAGAGGATAACTCTGAGAAACGGCTCAACCGTGATGCTTGTGGTTGATCCCATCGTCATCAGCCTCCCAAGATCTCCTGACTGGTCCTTGCCAAGATGCACCACAACATAGTGAAACAAAATGCTCCGTCACCTTCTGCCTAGAAGACGTAGGAAGTGGAGAATGTGACTAGAGTGTGCCCAGCCTGCTCTCTTCAACAAAATGGGAGCAATGGTGTTCAATCCTGTATTAAAATCCTATCACAGTAGAGCAAGTAAAGTAATGCCCTATCATAGTAGAACAAGTAAAGATCCCAAAAAAGGGATTGATGAAACTTTCAAAGGATACTAAGATAAGCTTTTAGACACTAGTAGCCTAGAGCCAGTGAGAGTGTGGATAATGAGCAGTGCTAGTAGGTCAGGATGACTTTGCTGACAATGTTAATGGTGCAAGAGTTGCAGGAATGCAGGAAATTGACAGAGCTGAAGACAGATCAGACCTATAACTACTGGCCAGTAAAGAGGTGGGGCCACAAGCAAAAAGGCTGTTGGATGGGAATTTGTCTTAGGGAAACTGGCAAATACACCTTCTATTGTGCAGTTGTACTTGGAAAAGTCACTATGAAAAATGGAAAAGGAGTACTTGTGGCACCTTAGAGACTAACCAATTTATTTGAGCATAAGCTTTCGTGAGCTACAGCTCACTTCATCGGATGCATACTGTGGAAAGTGTACAAGATCTTTTATACACACAAAGCATGAAAAAATACCTCCCCCCACCCCACTCTCCTGCTGGCAATAGCTTATCTAAAGTGATCACTCTCCTTACAATGTGTATGATAATCAAGTTGGGCCATTTCCAGCACAAATCCAGGTTTTCTCACACCCCCTCCTCCCCGCCCCCACACACAAACCCACTCTCCTGCTGGTAATAGCTTATCTAAAGTGACTACTCTCCTTACAATGTGTATGATAATCAAGGTTTCAGAGTAACAGCCGTGTTAGTCTGTATTCGCAAAAAGAAAAGGAGTACTTGTGGCACCTTAGAGACTAACCAATTTATTTGAGCATGAGCTTTCGTGAGCTACAGCTCACTTCATCGGATGCATACCGTGGAAACTGCAGCAGACTTTATGTACACACAGAGAATATGAAACAATACCTCCTCCCACCCCACTGTCCAAAAAAAAAAAAGGGGGGGGGGTGAGAAAGCCTGGATTTGTGCTGGAAATGGCCCACCTTGATTACCATGCACATTGTAGGGAGAGTGGTCACTTTGGATGAGCTATTACCAGCAGGATAGTGAGTTTGTGTGTGTGGTTTTTGGGAGGGGGGTGAGAGAACCTGGATTTGTGCAGGAAATGGCCCAACTTGATTATCATGCACATTGTGTAGAGAGTTGTCACTTTGGATTGGCTATTACCAGCAGGAGAGTGAATTTGTGTGTGGGGGGGTGGAGGGTGAGAAAACCTGGATTTGTGCTGGAAATGGCCCAACTTGATGATCACTTTAGATAATCTATTACCAGCAGGACAGTGGGGTGGGAGGAGGTATTGTTTCATATTCTCTGTGTGTATATAAAGTCTGCTGCAGTTTCCACGGTATGCATCCGATGAAGTGAGCTGTAGCTCACGAAAGCTCATGCTCAAATAAATTGGTTAGTCTCTAAGGTGCCACAAGTACTCCTTTTCTTTTTATGATAATCAAGGTGGGCCATTTCCAGCACAAATCCAGGGTTTAACAAGAACGTCGGGGGGGGGGGGGGTTAGGAAAAAACAAGGGGAAATAGGTTACCTTGCATAATGACTTAGCCACTCCCAGTCTCTATTCAAGCCTAAATTAATTGTATCCAATTTACAAATTAATTCCAATTCAACAGTTTCTCACTGGAGTCTGGATTTGAAGTTTTTTTGTTGAAGAATTGCAACTTTCATGTCTGTAATCGCGTGACCAGACAGATTGAAGTGTTCTCCGACTGGTTTATGAATGTTATAATTCTTGACATCTGATTTGTGTCCATTTATTCTTTTACGTAGAGACTGTCCAGTTTGACCAATGTACATGGCAGAGGGGCATTGCTGGCACATGATGGCATAAATCACGTTGGTGGATGTGCAGGTGAACGAGCCTCTGATAGTGTGGCTGATGTTATTAGGCCCTGTGATGGTGTCCCCTGAATAGATATGTGGGCACAGTTGGCAACGGGCTTTGTTGCAAGGATAGGTTCCTGGGTTAGTGGTTCTGTTGTGTGGTATGTGGTTGCTGGTGAGTATTTGTGCGTATAAAAGATCTTCTACACTTTCCACAGTATGCATCCAATGAAGTGAGCTGTAGCTCACGAAAGCTTATGCTCAAATAAATTGGTTAGTCTCTAAGGTGCCACAAGTCCTGCTTTTCTTTTTGCGAATACAAACTAACACGGCTGCTACTCTAAAACCTATGAAAAATGGCACTTTCTTACTTATCTGCTCTTGTTCCTTAGAATAATTTCTGCATGCACAATAGACTAAAATAAATCTTGTCTCCTTTCGGTTAGTCTCTAAGGTGCCACAAGTCCTCCTTTTCTTTTTGTGAATACAGACTAACACAGCTGCTACTCTAAACCATTTTACTCCTGTTAGCCCTGCAGAAATAGCTGGTTTCCATTGAGACTCACGCATCAACTGCTTTTAACTAAGCTCCCAGTGCATTATCTTTTACTGCTGCTGCTGCACCACCCATGAAGAACCCAGCAGCCTGACTTTCAGATCCCAAACTGAGTTGGCAGGGGCTGGCAGGTAAAGAAAACGCATCGTTTTACATATAAGCTGAGCGAACGTGAAGAGGAATGAGTGAAAAGCAACAGCCCAGGAACTTCAAGCTGCTCCTTTCACAAATTGCGTGTGTAAGAGTGTACTAGCGCCTGCCTCCTTAGGCACCAGAGCAAGTCAGGGGGCTGACGTCCCTCCAGTTACGAAGGCGTGGAGGAGCCAGGACGAAGCCCTTTCCATCCACGCAGAGGGGCTTGCAGCGGCGGGGCGCTCTCTGCAGGGCAGCGCCCCCCACCCCGCGCTGAGCACAGTCCTTTGCCCGGCACCGAGCAGGCTCCCAGGCCGCAGGGAGCTCCCCTCGCTCAGCCGGTCGGTGGAGGGGGCGATGCGATCTCCGGGCCGCCGCTCCCCACCTCGGCGGCTGGGCGGGAGGCGGCGGCGCGTTACACAGCCATTACATAATAAATGAGCCGGTGGAGGGGCGGGGGCAGGCGCCCGCGACAGGGGGAGGAAGCGAGCGAGCGAGGCAGGCAGGGCCGCCCCCCGGGCCGGAGCCTGCCAGGAAGGAGGCGCGGGCCGGCGGCATGGAGTAGGCGCCGGCGGGCGGCATGGAGCTGAGCCCGGGGCCGAGCCCGGGGCCCTGCGCCGAGATGCTGCAGGTGGCCGAGGAGGCCTTTCGCGGCGGCAACTTCGAGCTGGCGGCCGAGATCTACGGCTCGCAGCTGGCCGAGCTGCCGCAGCCCGAGCGGGGCCTCTGCCTGCGCCGGGGGGACGCGCTGGCCCGCGCCGGCCGCATGGCCGAGGCCCTGGAGGCCTACAGCGCCGCCGCCCGGCTGGGCCGCCTGCGGCCCGAGGAGCTGCGGGAGCTGGCGGAGAGCCTGGCCCTCAGCCTCCGCGAGAAGGCGCTGCGCCTGCCGCCCTGGCCCGGCGGCGGCGGCCCCGAGGGAGCGGGCGAGGCGCTGGGCGATCCCGCCTGCTGCCGCCCGCCCGAGCTGCTCGGCTGCCCCCTGTGCCGGCGGCTGCTCTGCGAGCCGGTGACCCTGCACTGCGGCCACACCCGCTGCCGGCGCTGCGCCGAGCCCGGCGACTGCTGCCACCGGCCCCGCCGCGCCGCCGACGGCCCCGCCAGCGCCCGGGTCAACGTGGTGCTGGGCAACCTGCTGGAGAAGTGGCTGGAGGGGGAGAGCCGGGCGCGGCGGCTCCGCGCCGAGGGGGACGAGCTGCGGGACAGGCAGGAGCTGCCGGCCGCGCTGGAGAAATACAACCAGGCCCTGGAGACCGGTGAGTGTCCGCCCAGGCCCGGGCTCCCTGCGCTGGGCCCTGCGGCCGAGCCCTGCCCCGCTCCCTGCCCTCGGCTAGGCTGCAGCAGCCGCCGCCGCCCGCGGCCCGGCCTCCCCGAGCGTCCTTTGTCTCCGGGCGCTGCCTCCCGCACTGCACCGTGCTGAGTCCACGTGGGTCAGTGTGTTCGAGCGCCGCGTGCTGCTGACTGGTTCTAAGTTTGGCCTCTAGTTCGTACTGCCGCTGTCCTAAACCATTTCCCTTGTAGTGCCCTCTGGCTCCCTTTCCACCGGCCGGGCACGAAGCCGTGGATTCTGGGAGATTAGTGAAGACCACCCGTGTACTCCAGGGAGAGGCGTGGTTGAGCCGCTTTAGCTAGCCTAGGTGCACTCTGTCAATAAAAGGGGGTGCAATGACCCCTTATAGACCCGCATGCACGTAAACCTGTTGGAACAGGTTCTTTATGTGGACACAAGGTGTATGTGTTAAGGGGCTAGAATGGTTCTTTGACTGTTAAATTATTTAGCACCCTTGTAGCACCACATGCTGCTGTTGTCACGGTATATTTTGGGGGGCACCTAGACAGCAGCCAAAGAAGGGGGTGGGTGCTTTCTGCTTTGCCAAATTCTGCCACACTGTAAATATATAGAGGAAACCAATCTGAAATCCTAGTCATAGTAAATGAGTTACACAATTTTTGATGCTACATCTGGCCTTGAGTTGTCCTGCCGGTTTCTATGGCTTTACCATCACATTTTTTTTTAAAAATAAAACAACAACAAAAAAAACTTTCTCCTGTTGGTGTGTAAAAGATCCATGCAAACAGTATATATGGGGAAACTCAAGGTGCTGTCAAATGAAGTGAAATAAGAGACTAACTTCTTTTTAGTTGGTCTAGATACAGTCTAGTCTACTTTAATATTGTGATTATTCACCTCTTAAAATTGACTGTGTTCCTTAATAGCGTGTGTGTGTTGGGGGGGATTCTCGCCCCTTTGTAGTAACTAATAGCGAAAGTGAAGCAATATAATTCATTGGGTATTTGTACTATTTGTTACATTTTTTTTATGTGGGACAATAGAGACAGAGTAGTCAGTTTTGCAATTTGTGTCCAGTTAACCCTGGTTCTCATTGCTTGCTCAACACTGCAGTTGATTGACTTGTAAACATAGATGGGGACTGTTTTGTTCTTTGGGGTAAATAGTGGAATAGCAAAACAGAGATGGAAATATATCCAGTACTGTCCTGTTATTGAAATGTAGTAGTAATGGAATATTTCTGCTGGCCTTGACCTGTGAAAACTTTATTTTGAAAACCTGTGTCGGAAAAATGCCCTATTTGATATAACTTAAGTAGTTTAACTTGCATAAGCAAAATTGAAACAGGGCACTCTTGAATCAAAATAAGTGTCCACACACAGACTTGCACTGAAATATCAAAAAGTGTGAATTACCAGTTTAATTATTTTGGTGCAAGTTTGTGTAGACAAGCCCCTAGAGTACTTCTTCATTCTCTCTCTGAAATGGTTTTGTGAGCCTTTATGCCTCAAAAATTATAGTAAAATATACCCAATATCTTAAATTTTTTTTTTTTTTGTTCAAAGAAGGGGCTGGTATTTGGAATTTGCAGGGATATAAACACAAACCTGGCACTGTATTTGGAAATGCACTGCCAGGTAACACTGTCACTAGTATGACAAATTTCAAATGAAGGATTAATTCTGGCCTTGTAAAATTGTGCAAATAGCTTACTTACTGCAGACCACTCCTTGATGATTTGTGGAAAGTTGGCAGGTCACACTGTCCTAAGAGCACTTTTTTTTTTTATAGATGCATGTGCTTTTAAAAAACAAACCAAAAACTGCCTTTGAAAGAGCCAGTGTTTTGCAGGAAGAGGAAAGGAAACAGGAGCCATCTTGATCTTTCTTGAGTGGTAACAGCTAATTTACACCCCATCATTTTATAGGTATAGTTGGGATTATGCTTGCCAGTGTGCATTACTTTGCATTTATCAACATTAAATTTCATCTGCCATTTTGTTGCCCAGTCACCCAGTTTTGAGAGATCCTTTTGTAGCTCTTCGCAGTCTGCCTGGGTCTTAACTATCTTTAGTAATTTTGTAGTATCTGCAAATTTTGCCCCCTCACTGTTTACTCCTATTTCCAGATCATTTATTAGTATGTTGAATAAAACTGGTCCCAGAACAGACCCCTAGGGGACTCCACTATTTTCCTCTCTGTCAGCTCTGAAAACTGACCGTTTATACCTACCCTTTGTTTCCTATCTTTTAACCAGTTACCAATCCATGAGCGCACCTTCCCTCTTGGCAGCTTACTTTGCATAAGAGCCTTTGGTGAGGGATCTTGTCAAAGGCTTTCTGAAAATCTAAGTATACTATATCCACTAGATCCCCTTGGTCCACATGCTTGTTGACCCCCTCAAAGAATTCTAGTAGATTGGTGAGGCATGATTTCCCTTTACTAAAACAATGTTGACTCTTCTTCAACAAATTATGTTCATCTATATGTCTGACAATATTGTTCTTTATTATAATTTAAACCAGTTTGCCCGGTACTGAAGTCAGGCTTACAGGCCTGTAATTGTTGGGACCACCTCTGGAGCCCTTTTTAAAAATTGGCATCACGTTAGCTATCCTCTAGTCATCTGGTACAAAAGCTGATTTAAATGACTACAGTTAATAGTTCTGCAGGTTCACATTTGAGTTTCTTCAGAACTCTTGGGTGAATACCATATGGTCCTGGTGATGTATTGCTGTTTAACTTATCAATTTGTTCCAAAAACACCTCTAATGATACCTCAATTTGGGACGGTTCCTCAGATCTGTTTCCTAAAATGAATGATCCATCAATGGCTATTAACCAGGATGGGCAGGAATGGTATCCCTGGCCTCTGTTTGCCAGAAGCTGGGAATGAGCGACGGGATGGATCACTTGATGATTAACTGTTCTGTTCATACCCTCTGGGGCACCTGGCACTGGCTGCTGTGGGAAGACAGGCTACTGGGCTAGATGGATCCTTGATCTGACACAGTAGGGCCATTCTTAGGTTCTTATCTTCTGTGGCTGGAGCTGCCAGTGGTAGAGAAATCCCTAGGGGAGAAGGGAATCAATTGGTAGGGTAGCATGTGGAGGTAGGAGAAAAGGACCGGGGGAATGGAGGACCAAGCAGTACAGTAGTAATGTGCAATGGAGAGAAGAGGCGAATAGGTGAGAGGTAGAGATAAAATGAAAAACAAAAATAGAATGATCTCCCCCCCACACCCTTTTTTAAAGGACAAAATACTGCTTCTTGTATCCTTGTCATAGACTAGATGTTTTTCCAGAACTGTGCACAAGCAATGGCTGTTTCCGTCACTGCAGCGAGTCCTCCTTTGTACAGGTCTCCCCAAGGAGTCTGCAAACAAGCAGGTGATCCCTGGTCTGCACTTCACCACACTTGCATGTATTAGTGTTTAGAGTAGCCCCATTTGATCATGTTAGTTTTTGATCTACCAGTTGGTGTACGTGGGCGGTTCAGACCTCACCACATTAAACAGACTTTAGCCCCTCCAGGAAGGTCCTCCTGGGTTCCAAATCTATTTCCCTGCATCCAACTGCATGCAGTCTTTCATTCCATAACCTCAGTAGTGCCTTGCCAGCTGTCGTATCCAAAGGCAAAACACTGGTCATAAAACTTTTGTGATTTAAGGTGCTACGAATTACACCTGGTAGGACACGCACACAAGTGCTACGAATTACACCTGGTAGGTCACGCACACAAGTGCTACGAATTACACCTGGTAGGTCACGCACAGTTCGAATCTAGGCTGAGGCACAGAAACAAAGTCCACAACTGCAGAGTTCCCAAAAGACACTAAGTTTATTACGCTCGAGCGTGGTGCCCCCCTGCTAGCCAGGAGGGGACCCTGAATGCAGATTATACAAAGGTTATATACCTTTTAGCAAAGCATGTTGCCCTCGTGCATCGGAAACCTTAGCCAATAAACAAACCCTTGTTTTATCTACCACCTATCCCTACTTGGTGCATTCCTCGTGCTATACCAGTATGTTAATTACACAGCATGGTCCTAAAGCCATGCATCAGTAACTTTTATTATCAGGATGGGAGGCCTCACATCAAGGCCAAGAAACCGGGAGTTAAAGACTGACAGAAACCAGATACTGGGAGACAAGGCAGGCTGGAGACAAGGAGGAGGATTTTCACAGGGATTCAATATCTAAGGATTACTCCTCCTGATGTATGATGTGCTGGCATTTAAACAATGGTGGGCCCCAAACCAAAATGGAGTCACATGTGCTAACTTTTCCTTAACAGTCCTCCCTTTTTTTTTGTACGTCAGTAAGCTATATTGGGGCTGAGTAACCGCGCTGCAGGGTTAGCAATTGCCGACAGCACATACTGCAGCATTGTAGGCATACAAAAAATAACGCAAAAACAATAACAGTTAAAAAAAGTAAATACAAAATACGCCGTCCCCAAGTCCCCACATCCGGTAGCCATGAGGTGAGCCAGTCCCAGACCTCCTGGAATCCGGCGCTGGTAGTGTCGAGGCTGATGTGGTGGAATAGGGCTGCCTGTTGCTTGAGGATGTGGATGTCAGTTTCCACCCTATGATGCTGATTTACAAATACGCAACAGCTTGAGTTGACCAGAGCACAAACCCCGCCCTGATTTGCAAGGAGATAATCCAGGGCTAGGCGGTTTTGCAATGTAGTTTGGGATAGCTGGGTGACTTCAATTTGAAGGGCAGATAGAGCATCTGCAGTAGCATTTGCCATTAGTTCCAAAGCAGCTGAAATGTTAACTATAGCTTTTTCCAGCTCGCTTACTCCCAACCATGGCAGAAACCAACGCACAAAGGAGTGAAAGCCTTTGGGCCGATAAGAAAGGGGGTTTAAAGGAATACTTCGTCGGTCCCTCCATACTAGATTGCGGATCTCTCCCCGGGTCAGGTTCTGGTGTACTGTCACGGCGGGTACTATAGCCCCTAAGGTACATGTACCACACCATCCTGCTGGGAGAACCTTATAGGCTGTGTGATTGCATAACCAATACCAGCCAGACCCCTCGGGGACTGGCCACGGGGTTCTGGAGTAGGTAGAGGGGCCTCCCGCACCAGAGCTGATTTGGGTGGTGTCCTTGCACCCTACAAAATTTCCTACAAAAACTGTATTTTCTATGCCCTTACGTCGTAACACACATAAAGCATAATTACCCTGGGCCACCATATTAATAGACCATATTTGAATTGTAACATTCCAGTTAAATGTAGTGTTTGCCCATAGCTTGGTTTGGAGCGTTCGATTAAGGGGGATAGGTACCCCTACCAACGGGACGCCCTGACCTAAATATGTGGGGGTATGAATACAAATTCAACACTGCGTTCGATTTATACCCTGTTTGATAGCACGGGTTAAATTTAAAAAGCTATTGCCCTCCCATCTTTGTACTGGACTTGGGAATAGGGAGAGGATCCCCCAGGCAAACCATACCAATGTTGACATCCTCCCCTGTACCATACAAAAAACACTACCCCCAATGTAAGTCCAATAAACAGGAACACAAAAAGTCCTGGTGGGCTATGAAGGTCCCAGTAGCTGGAAAGCTCAGTCCATGGGTTGGTTGTAGTGTTCATTCGTGAAGTGGCTTGTCTGCTGGCTTGCCAGGGTCAGGTGGGGGTTCTGTTGCCAACTTGACGTAGCTATGGTGAATCCAGGAACCTTTACCTGCAACTTTTAAAGCAGAATAAGTACATAACAGAACCTGGTACGGCCCCTCCCACCGAGGTTCCAGGGGGTCGGTGCGGGGGATCTTTTTTACCATTACCCAATCCCCTGGTTTAAAGGAATGAACTTGTAACCCTAAGGGTGCGGTTTGAAACAACTGAGCTTCAGACTGGTTTTCAGTCAGCTCCTTTTGCAGTCTAGCAACATATCTGGCCAAAGTTTCATCTCCATCCAAGAGGCTAGCATGTACAGGAACATAAGTTCCCGGGACTAAAGCTGGTCTCCCAAACAGTACCTCAAATGGGGACAGGCCTAGGGGCATGAGTGGCGTTCGTCTTATATGCCATAAAACTATAGGCAAGGCCTCTGGCCACTTAAGTCCAGTTTCCTTACAAAACTTTGCTACCATTGTCTTTATTGTTCGGTTCATGCGCTCCACCTGACCTGCAGACTGGGAGTGGTACGGGGTGTGTAATTGTCGAATAATCCCCAAGCACCGGTACAGTTCCTCCAAAATCTTTGCAGTAAAGTGTGAGCCCCGATCTGAATCAATGACTTCAGGGACACCAAACCTGGGTACAATGTCTTTCATTAAGAACTTGACCACAGATCTTGCATCTGGCTTTCTGGTTGGTATTGCTTCAGGCCATCCGGAAAGTTGGTCCACTATAACAAGGAGGTGGTGAAACCCTGAGCATTTAGGCATTTCTGCGTAGTCCATCTGCAAGCGCTGAAATGGGAAGTTTGCCCAGGGTCTCCCCCCTTTTGAGTTGGCATCGAGCCGAGTCTTAGCAGAGAAGGCCAGGCAAGTAGGGCAGGAGCCAAGAACTTGCTTTACCGTGGGATAGACATGCGGTGCTGCCCAGAACTTTAGTATGGCAGCCACCGTGCCCTGAATACCAGCGTGACCCAGGGAATGAAAATAATGAGCAGCTGCGAGTAGATAACGACGGGGGAGAATAGGTTTGTTGCCGATTCGCCAAACCTTATCGGAGCCCTTAGATCCCTCCCAGCGTTTCCAGTCATGCAGCTCCTCCAAGGATACGTCAGCATACAGCAGTGTCCAGTCAGCAGGTGGGAAGGACACATCCAGGGGGAGGGAAGCCGAAACTAGAAGGGGCTGTAGAGCTGCAGCCTTTGCGGCTGAATCAGCTAATGCATTGCCCTGAGATACAACACTGTTAGACTGCCTGTGCGCATAACAATGAACCACCGCCACCTGACGAGGGGCCTGAATAGCTTTCAAAAGGGCAGAGATTAGAGGGCCATTAGCGATTTTTGTGCCTGAGGAGGTTAAAAATCCTCGTTGCTTCCAGAGCTGGCCTGTAGCATGACAAACTCCAAAAGCATACTTAGAGTCTGTATAAATGGTAACAGTTTTTCCTGAAGACAATAAGCAAGCCCTGGTAAGCGCGTGTAACTCTGCACCCTGGGCGCTGAAGGAAGGTGGTGGGGGGCAGCCTCGATAACGTCTGCCTGAGAGGTAACCGAATAGCCTGAGACCCGGTGGCCATTTAAATAGTACGAGGACCCATCTGTGAAAAGAAGTAAATCGGGTTCTACTAAAGCGGAGTCCGCTAAATCCGGGCGGGGCTTACCATTTTGCGCGACGACATTCATGCATACATGGTGAGGGGTACCGTCCTCTGGGAGGGGTAGCATTATGGCTGGATTGAGGATGTTACAGCGGCGTAAAGTAACGTCAGCGGCCAACAGGATTAGTTTATATTTATGGGCCCGCTGTGGAGACAATGCCTGTGTAGAATGCTGTTTTAAAAGAATTTCAACCTCATGAGGGACCCAGACAGTCAAAGGGTGCCCCAAAACAATAGGTCGTGACCGTTCAACCATGACAGCAGCAGCAGCAACAGACCGTACACAGGAGACAGAGCCCTGAATTACAGGGTCCAGTTGTACTGAATAATAGGCTACGGGGCGTGGGCGACCCCCCAGATATTGCAAAAGGACGCCGCTAGCCACTCCCTGCCGTTCATGAGTGAAAAGAGAAAATGGTTTACCGTAATCCGGGAATCCCAAGGCGGGCGCAGAGATCAGAGCCTTTTTGACGGATTTAAAAGCATTTTCTATTTCCGGGGTCCAGGAGACAGGATCGAGGGTCAGTGTTGTAGTAGCTTGAACTAACGGTTTTACTAATTCTTCGAAAGCCACAACCCAGGGTCGACAGAACCCCGCAGCCCCCAGGAAAGCCCGTAACTGCTTTTTTGTAGTCGGACGTGGGTAATCCTGGATTGCCCGCACCCTATCAGGGGAGAGTAAACGCTCCCCAGGTCTAATTACAAAACCCAAATAAATTACCTGATCTAGGCACAGCTGCAACTTGGATGGGGAAGCACGATGACCCTTATTAGCTAATGCAGTAAGCAAAACAACAGAGTCAATTAAACATGCGTTATAATCTGAGGCAGCGATTAGCAAATCATTTACATACTGAACCAGGACAGACGAACTAGGCAAAACAATGTTTTTTAAATCCTCGGTGAGAATCCGGGAAAAAATAGTAGGGGATCCTGAGAACCCCTGGGGAAGACGTGTCCATGTTAGCTGCTGACCCTTCCAGGTAAATGCGAATAAATATTGAGAATCAGGGTGCAAAGGAATACTGAAAAATGCTGCACACAAATCTATGACAGTAAAGCAAGTGGCTGACTGAGGAATTAGCGTTAGAATAGTGCTTGGATCAGGGACAACTGGATGGGGGGCTATAACATAACCATTTATAGCCCGAAGATCCTGAACAAATCGATAGACTGGACGCCCATCTGGTCCCGGTTTAGGCTTCCTTACTGGAAGAATGGGAGTATTACAGGGCGAACTGCAAGGGACTAAAACCCCCTGAGTCAAATAACTGTCAATAAGGAGTGAGATGCCTTTTTCCGCCTCCCTCGGCAAGGGGTATTGTTTTACGGACGGAGGCGGTCCGCCCCCTGTTTTCAGACTTACTGGAACTGCTGATTTAAGAAGACCCACATCAGTAGGATTTGTGCTCCACAAAGCGTGGGGAACACTGGACAATTCAGAGGGCACACCAGGAATAGGGGTAACCGATGTCATAAGAGAAGCAACCGCCGAGTCCGGGACGGACATGCGGAGCCCCTTGGGGGCGCAATATATATGTGCCCCCAATTTGCCCAGCACATCCCGCCCGAGGAGGTTTGCGGGGCCCTCCGGCATTACAACAAATCTATGTGATAGCTTTAAAGAACTAAGCTCGATAGGGACAGGGTAGGATAAAGGGGCCGGGCAGGGATTACCTTCTATACCCTGCACCCAAACCTTGGTATCGGACAGAGAGCCCGGAACAAAAGTTAAAGTGGAGAGAGTGGCCCCAGTATCTACTAGAAAAGGCACAAGGTGTTCCCCAACCTTTAAATAAATTTGTGACTGTAATCCTAAGTCCCATTCCAACTCTCCCAAAGTCCCCAAAACCTCCGCCTCTAGTCACTGGGGGTTAACAAGGTTCTGGGGGGCGTTAGGGGGAAAAGAAGGATTAGCCTTTACCTGGTTCTTCCAAGGAGCCCCTCGGGGAAGCAGGGGACACTCCCTCCTCCAGTGCCCTGGTTGTTTACAATAATTACAATTCCCGTCCCTCATTCTATCCCAACCTCCCCCTCCTCCTGTCCCCTGTCCATGCCCCCTTCCCCTCATCTCTCCGCGCCCTCGCCAATGCTGGGTTTCCCGAAGGAGCCTGCAAGGCAGCAGCTAACATACTTACTTCCTCCTTCTTCTGTTTACGTTTTTCCCGTGCTTTTTCCTCGTCCCTGCCGTTAAACACAAAGGTGGCCAGGCGGACAACCTCCTGGAGGGGTTTTCTTGGCCAATCGGGCACATGCTTAGAAAAATATTTTTTTATATCTGATGCTGCCTGATCAACATAAAAGGAGACCATCATAGGACGGTTTTCCTCTGCCTCAGGGTTTATACCGCCCCCATATACACGAACTTGCTTGGACAACCGGGCCAAAAAGGCGGAGGGGTGCTCAGTAAGCTTTTGCTGACATTCACGAATTTTAGACCAGTTAGCCGTTTTACTACCAGCTTTACGTACAGCTTCTAAAAGGCCGTTTCTACCTGCCTTTAAAAGGCCCATTTGAGTAGGCATATTAGGATTCCAATTGGGATCAGTCAGGGGCCAAGAAGCCCGGGTACTATCCTCCCCTGCCCAGCGCCTATTAGCATCCAGAATGGAATATTTTTCGTCAGGGGTAAAAAGTGTGTCCAGGATTACCTGGACATCTCCCCATGTAGGATTAAATGCGGTAAATACAGACCGAATGGTTTGCAGAACCTTCTCTGGATCGTCACGCAGGCGAGGCATCTGCTGTTGCCATGTTACTAAATCGCCTGGGCCAAAAGGGCGGTGAACATAGGGAAAAGCAAACCGTTCACTTCCGTCCGTATTATGAGTAACAAGGGGTTGCTGAATGAGGGGAGCTTGCAGAGTAACCGGTGGGTCAATGGTGGGCCCGCACGGGCAGGGGGGTGGCGAGCAAGGAGATGATAGGCATAAATCAGAAAGCCGAGGGTAAGCCGGGGGAGGGGCAGAAACAGGCCGGGGAGGAGAAGAAACAGGCATAGCACAGAGTGGGGCTGAAGACCCCTGAGATAGATAGGAAAAGGAGGAGGAAAGAGGACATCCTTTCGCACGCGCATAAGCCCAGTTGTCCCATACATACCAATAATCCATTTGGGCTGGAGCTTTGTCCTCCAGCCTTCTTCTAAGCATTGTTAATGTATCCCCAGCAAAGGACCCATCCGGTGGCCATTCAACAGATGTTTGAGTTGTTAGTGCTGGCCACTTAACCTTACATAAAATAACAGCTTTCTTTCTGCCTAACCCATGGGTGCCAGAGATATTCCCCCAATTCTCGAGAATTTCAGCTAAAGGGGTCCCCTTACTTACACTCTGCCCAGAACCCATAATGGGCTACCAAAAGAACACAAAATGTGCCACCTTATTGCCTAAGCGACGGCTCACACACCCCCCCTCCTCGGAGTTCTCAAAGGTGAACTCACCCTGTGCCAGCTGGAGCTGTCCGAGAGGAGGAGTGTAGTCTCGCTTGTTGGGGCGAGCCTAGAGTCCCTTCGTGGTCGCCAAAACTGTTACGAATTACACCTGGTAGGACACGCACACAAGTGCTACGAATTACACCTGGTAGGACACGCACACAAGTGCTACGAATTACACCTGGTAGGTCACGCACAGTTCAAATCTAGGCTGAGGCACAGAAACAAAGTCCACAACTGCAGAGTTCCCAAAAGACACTAAGTTTATTACGCTCGAGCGTGGTGCCCCCCTGCTAGCCAGGAGGGGACCCTGAATGCAGATTATACAAAGGTTATATACCTTTTAGCAAAGCATGTTGCCCTCGTGCATCGGAAACCTTAGCCAATAAACAAACCCTTGTTTTATCTACCACCTATCCCTACTTGGTGCATTCCTCGTGCTATACCAGTATGTTAATTACACAGCATGGTCCTAAAGCCATGCATCAGTAACTTTTATTATCAGGATGGGAGGCCTCACATCAAGGCCAAGAAACCGGGAGTTAAAGACTGACAGAAACCAGATACTGGGAGACAAGGCAGGCTGGAGACAAGGAGGAGGATTTTCACAGGGATTCAATATCTAAGGATTACTCCTCCTGATGTATGATGTGCTGGCATTTAAACAATGGTGGGCCCCAAACCAAAATGGAGTCACATGTGCTAACTTTTCCTTAACAAAGGCATTTGGTTACTCCTGAGTGACCATATAATATATGCCATCTGCTGTGATCTTTCTCTTTGGCTTGCTACCTTCCTCTTGATATCACGTGGTGCAACACCAGCCAGTAAGTACAGGCTATTCTTTGGTCTTGGCTTTAGACATCCTGTTTTTACATGACAGCTGTCATTTAGGACAGGATTTAGTTTTTTAGCGTGGATTGATCGTTCCCACAGTGGACATACATACTCTGCTATGGAGTAGCACACAGCAATAGCAGTGGTTTGCAAAGTAGCTGGATTAACTCCCCGCTCTGAGGTGACCAACTTTCGAAGAATGTTGTTGCAGACGCTAACTTTCCCTTTCACCTTCTCTACATGTGCTTTGAAGGAAAGCATTTGGTCCAAAGTCATCTCCAGGTAGACCGCGTTCAGGTGATTAGTCAGTGGTATTCCATTCTAGTTGGTGATTAGTTTCCACTTTGATTCTCGATGGCATAAGTGAAAAACCATCACCTGTATCTTGGTTTGTGTTGGTGTGAAGCTGATTCTTGTTGTAGTAAATTGAGATGTTGCTCATAGTCCATTCTAGACGGTTGCAAAGTCCTTCTCCTGTGATGTGATGCATAGATCATCTGCCTATGGGTACAGGAGTCTGGTAGAAAGCGGATATACTCACCACTGGATGAACAGTTTTCTGTTCCCTGAGTTCCCAGAGCAGGGGCTGTACTAGAGCAATCAAGAACCTGCTAGAACCAGTTAAGACAGGCAAGCTAATTAAGACACCTGGAGCCAATTAAGAACATTCTAGAATCAGTTATGGCATGCAGACTAATCAGGACCTCCCATCAGTTAGGGGCGGATGTGCAAGGAGCAGGGAGTGAGAGGATGTGCTGCTGGAGGACTGAGGAGTACAAGCGTGATCAGGCTTTAGGAGGAAGTTCCTGCGGTGAGGGTAAAGAAGGTGTTGGGAGGAGGCCATGGGGAAGTAGCCCAGGGAGTTGTAGCTGTCATGCAGCTGTTACAAGAGACTCTGCAGACAGTTGCAATCCACAGGGCCCTGGGCCGGAACCTGGAGTAGAGGGTGGGCCCCGGTTCCCCCCATACCCCTCAACTCCCTACTTGATATTGGAGGAGTTGACCTGGACTGTGGGTTCCACCAGAGGGGAAGGTCTCTGGCCTGTTCCCCGATCCACTAGGTGGATCAGCAGAGACTTCAGGGATTGTTCTTCTTCCTTTCCCTATGCTGGCCAGTGATGAGGCTAACTGAGTGAATGGCAGGTTTGAGCCACTACCAAAAGTGGCCAAACTGAGGGCTGCCGTGAATCTCTGAGGCAAGCAAATCCACCAATAAGCGCAGGACCCATCAAGGCAGAGGAGGAACTTTGTCACACTGGTGTCAGGAGTGGGATCGGGCGCACAGTGGAGCAGAAGTAGGGTGTTTAAAAAAAAAAAAAAAAAAGAGGGAGAGGGGTGTGGGGTTTTTTTTGTTTGTTTGTTCCCCCCACCCCGCACCACAATGGAGGACGTAGTGTGGGCACTTATACAAGCCACAGCTGCCCAGCAGGAGGCTATCTGTGTTCAGGCAGCCGCCCAACAGGAGGCGGTGCTGCTGCAGCAAGAGACCAATCACCCGTTGATAGACCAGGCCGCTCAAGACCATGCTATGTTGCGGGAACTGCTAAACCAGGTGAAGGCCCTTACAGAGCTGAATAGCAGCCATGATGGGACGCGGATCATACGGGCCAGCAATTGTCTGCAGAATATGACGCGGGAGGATGACATAGAGGCATACCTCCTGGCCTTTGAGAGGACAGCCCTACGGGAGGCTTGGCCTCAAGAACACTGGTCTGGCATCCTCACTCCATTCCTGTGTCCAGAAGGCATATTATGATCTGTCTGAAGAGGCTGCAGCAGACTACCCCTGGCTGAAAGCAGAGATCCTGGCCAGATCTGGGGTAACGATCGCAGTGTGGGCCCAGTGGTATTGTGAGCGGAGGTACCAGGAAAACAAAAGCCCACGGTCCCAATTATATGACCTCCTCCATCTTGCACAAAAGTGGTTACGAACCGAGTCTTGGAGTCCAGAAGAGATACTAGAGGTTCTGGTCATTGACCAGTACATGCGAGGACATCCGCCAGACCTTCGCGCCTGGGTAAGTCAGAACGACCCCTCCACCTATAACGAGGTTGTTGCCCTGGTAGAGAGGCGTAGGAGGACAAGGGAACTGACCCAACCAGCTAAGCAAGAGGCGCCCTGAGTTAAACTAGTGGCACCAACCCCCAGAGCTCAGGCAACTGAGCCCCCAAGAAGGCCCAGGTGGAAAAACAGAGGGGCTGAAGGCCCACCAGAGGCCATTAAAAGTCAGAGCACTGAGGGTGAAGAGGATCGTGATGTTAGACTGCCTAAACCAAGAGACTGGGGAATGCCTAGGGCCCCATACAGATGTTACACCTGCGGGGAGTGAGGAAACATAGTTGCACAGTTTCCCAATGCCCAGGAGTCTATGCAACGTAGCCTAGGCAACTGGCAAAACTCCCTAATTTACATTGTGGGGGTTGCACTAACCCCACACAAATATACCAGGCCACTGAGTTTAAATGGAGTAGAGACCACAGCACTGATAGATTCAGGGAGCGCCATCACGCTCATCTCAGGAAAGCTCGTGAAACATAGTCCGTTATCTACAGGTGAAACGCACAGGGGTGACATGCATCCATGGGACGGTTAGCTATTACCCCACCATCCCGGTAAAAATTGAAATCCAGAGGAAGCAGCAGGTATAGTGCCTAAACTCCCTTACCCGGCACTCATAGGGAGCGACTTCCCAGGATTTGATGACTTACTCCCAGTAGGGGAACTGGAGAAAGGGGAGGACCCTGAAGCTAGTGAGGCATCCATGGTAAACTGTCAACCCCCAATTTTCTCTGAAATTTCCCCAGATGTTTTCTCCACTCAAGGCGGGGCAGAAAAAGAAAAAAGGAAAGAAGGGCAGCTAAGGCCTTGGGAACCCGAATACTGACCCAAAGCCAGAGGGTCTCTCTCGTAGGTAGGTGGACCTGGGCAGCTGGAAAGGAGGCCGCCCAGGAGGGAGAAGCACCTGAGCCAGACCCCAACCTTAATGCCTCTGAACCAGCAGAAGCAATAGAGACTCGTCCTCTAGAACTTGGGCAGACCAGCCCCGTGAGGGAAAATTTCGAACGGGACCAAGCCGAAGATCCAAGGTACAACAACATTAGGAAGGAGGTGGGGTCCCTGTGGAAGGGAAAACCCAGGGACCCAACCCCTACTTCATCATAAAAAAGGACCTCCTATAAGTTAGGGGAGGGTGTGCAAGGAGCAGGGAGTAAGAAAGGAGGACTTAAGAGTACAAGCATGATCAGGCTTCAGGAGGAAGATCCTGTGGTGAGGGTAAAGAAGGTGTTGGGAGGAGGCCATGGGGAAGTAGCCCAGGGAGTTGTAGCTGTCGCGCTGTTACAAGAGACACTGCAGACCGTTGCAATCCACAGGGCCGTGGGCTGGAACCCAGAGTAGAGGGCAGGCCCAGGTTCCCCCCATACCCCTCAACTCCCTATTTGATACCGGAGGAGTTGACCTGGATTTTGGGTTCCACCAGAGAGGAAGGTCCCTGGCCTATCTCCCGACCCACTAGGTTGGTCAGCAGAGACTGCGGGGATTGTTCTCCTCCCTTTCCCCATGCTGGCCAGTGATGCAGTTAGCTGAGTGAACGGCAGCTTTGAGCCACTAGCAAAAGTGGCCAGACTGAGGGCTGCCATGAATCTCTGAGGCAAGCAAATCTGCCAATAAGCGCAGGACCCACCAAGGCAGAGGAGGATCTTTGTCACAAAATATATATATATAAAAATAAAATGTTGAAGAGAGTTGATGCTAGCACACTGTCCTGTGGGAGACAATTTTGTTGTCTCAAGCGGCTCCACTTCTTACAAAGTTCTATGTAAAAATGTCTCTTCTCCGGAAGAGATCGGATGAGCTGCACTAGGTGGTGGTCGTGCATCATATCGTAGACTTTGGCAAGCAGGTTTTGTTGGCTGACTGTATCATATGCAACTGAAAGGTCTAAGAACACCACGTCTGTCATCATCCCTCTCTTGATTCCCTCTTCTGCATGCTGGGGGATGTTTAGTATTTGGCCAGTGCAGGTCTTACCGAAATCTGGAAGTATTAGATCTTGTTAAATATGAAGTGAGAGGCAATTGTAAAGGTGGTATAGAAGTGGTATTGGCCTGAAATTCTTTGGGTCAGAGGCATTCTTTCCTGGATTCAATAGAGCTGTTACACAGGCTTGTCGCCATAATTTGGGTAATCTAAAGGTTGATGAGCAATTGTTAAAAAGGCATAATACCCATACATGGTTGCAGGGCCAAAGTGCTTAATTTGCTCCATGCATATGTCGTCAAGTCCAGCTGCTTTTCCATTCTTCAAGTGACTTGTTCCGGCATTGAGTTCATTTATTGTGTACAGCTGGCTGAAATGATTTTCTTCCAGATTAGTTTGCAGTTAGTACAAATACTACAATTAGTACTGTAAGCTGCTTGTTCAGAGCTTTCCGGTTGAGCAGAAGCTGGTGTGCCACCTGATTAACTGTGATTTTTGTGGTGGTGCTCTACTTTCTTCGGGTTATTATTCAGCTTGTGAAAGGTCAATGATGCTTTCCTGTTACTGTGGGTCATGTCTATTCCTTCAGTCAATTCTTCCATTTCTGTTGCCTTTCTTCTAGAAGCTTGTTAGTCAGGGCTGTCCCTGCCGTGATAGTATCTTCTGAGAGGATCTCTTTGGAACATTTGTGGGTATTTTTTGTGTTCGGCTGCTAGTGTGGGAATAAATCCTGGTATGTGCTCAGTTCTGCATCCGTGACTTATTGCACTGAAGCCCATTACAATTGCTGTAGTTACTATAGAGGGCTCATGCAAATAGAAGAGGCAGTCTTTGATTCCTAATAGTATGAAAAGTGTTTTGAGAGAGACCGTTATGATTCACAGTGTGAAAGCTTGAGAATGAATGCTGGTAAATGCAATAAAAATTGGTAGTTCTTATTTTTAGTCTCACTATTGATTTTGTACCCAGTGCATCAGACTTCAAAATGAAACGCTTATCTGCCTGTGGTTGATGACTCATTATGCAGCATGTCTAGAAAATCCTTTCAGACTGGTGGTGAAAAGGTCCATCATGTAAAGTATATACTGGAACTCCTGCTTCACTCTTTCATAGTTGCATGGGAGAAACTTGTTTGTGGTCAGATCTGTGAGCCTTTGGCCGTACACAGTTACACTTTCAACAAGAATTAATTGCTAGAAATAACTTAATGTTTACATTATTGTCTTAGGAAAAGTTGACATGGCTTGTAAATAAAGCAAAGAGCTCCATGTCTTGCACTGTTAAATATGAAACCAGGTTTTGATCCATAAAGAGGAGCTATGTATCTGTTGGTTATCTGAGTCTGCATACCATTCCATCCAAACAGGTGCATAATTTTATTTAGGCAAAAAGTATACGTGCAAGGCATTCTCTGTGGAACATCTTCCGCAGGGAAATTAAACAAAAATTGTGGGTATCCTGCATTTTTCTTTCTGCTCCACCTTTACAATCACTTTGTAGGACAATCTTGAATTGTCTCTCAGAACAAAATAATTGATTTCAATCTCTCTAATGGGCAGTATGTGGACTCTGCTCACCTTGTTGTGGCAACATAGTATAATTTCTTTTAAAATGAGTTAGTGAAATGAGGACCAAAAACTCAAAGGGAGTGGAGCTGGAGATGCAAAAATGAAATGTTTAGATGAGGTATAAGGGAGGGGAGGAGAAGGGATGGTACCAAACACAATCTCGATTAGCAGGCAAAAGGAAGGTAAATTAAATCTGTTGCACCACACCAACTGACAGTATGCCAGTGAATGTATCTCCTACTGTACAAAAAAAAAAATAAAGTAAAACAGTGATCCTTCATCACCAATGGAGAATCTGATCTATCTTGAGTAAGATTGCTTCCCCCTCCACTGTGTCTTTGATCTAGGGAGGACACTTGTCTATGGAAAACATGTTCCCTTTCTTCTCCTCTTTTCAAAGTGGTGGTCAAAGCATTAAGACAGGGGAGGTCACTATTTGTACTTCTTCCAGGTGATGCTGTTAGCGGTCAATATGGATTGGGCCAGAGAAGCTGGCTGTTAGTCTCCTTCCCCCTCTTAACTGTGGAGAAGTAACAGACCGTTCTTCCCGCTTTAAAGTCTCATCTTAAAGCAAACATACAGCTCAACAAAATAATCTATGGTAATGTAGAGGAGGGAAGAACCAGACAGCTGGAGTGGAGCAGGACAAATAACAGACTTGATGTAGGGTAGTATCAGAAGTGGATTTTTATGTGTAGAAAAACTTTGATCCTCTGTTGTGAAGTCTTGCTTTGATCCACTAATTCCATCATTAATAAAATATTTAGACCACTCTTGGGACCTATTACCTACCAAAATTAATCAGGTGGTGTGTGTGTGTATATATATATTGGGACTTAAATAAGGTTGCTATCCCTGTTAAAACAATCAGTATTGTAACTGATGTGTTCTGATTTGGAGGCAGTTGCCTCACTGCATGAGTGTAGCTGGATTACTTAATAGTTATCTTGGACTTTCCTCACTATTTTTTTAAAAAGTGATGTATACCCAAACTGTTACAAGAGTTTTTAGTTGCATGTATTCTACTAGTTGAACTATAGAACCATAGGCTGGAATGTTATGGATCTTCAGTGAGTTTCACAGCAGCAGATCTAAACTCCAGTGGCTGAAGTGGCAAATAACCCTGTTGATGTTTGTCTGATTTGTGTTTCTCAGAATTCAAGCTGATTGAAGAGCCGATGTTCAATTTAACTTTGCCTCATACTGATCTGCTACTTCATTCTGATTTGTTTCATTTGAAGCAATAGTGAGACGATAGCATAAACAAAGAATAGAGGAATGGAATGGCAGATGTATTGAGTAACATGACCAGAAAACTGTCAAAAGTTAGCATGGACTACTACAAGTTAAGAAGAAAATGTGATCTGGGATATCAGCTTTTCCACTAGCTCTACTATTATGTGTCACAGGCAGAGAGTGAGAGAGACCAAGATGCTGCAATGCCCAAGGCCCCTGCCATGGCATCCATACAAATCCATCCTCCTCTTCCCAGAGTCTGAGGTGAAAGTGCTCTGTTGATAGACTAGATTTAGGAATAATGCAGTATTTCTGTATATCTTCCAGAGACTTGGAAGTGTCCTCGGAACACAGGAAACTCTTCTCCTGTAATGAAATAAAAATTTATTTTGAAGCTGAGCTACTGTGTATTTTTAAGAAACTGTGCAATTACTGGATGAAGTAGGTGGCAGTTACTCAGCAAGGAAGTTGACTGAATAGGGGTGTGCAACTGAAAGGTACAAAACCCAGTTGTGATCTTAGATTGCATCCAACTTCCTTGCAGAGAATAAAAATTAGAAGAATTATATTAAAGAATCTTATTATAAAAAAAAATAAGAATTAAATAAGGCATATAAGCTTTCTTTGTATGCAGCTACATTAAAAAATTACTGGCAATATAGTCCAGCAGTTAAATGTTTTTGCTTGTTTTCCAGGTATATGTGTAGCCTTCTTTTATATATGATGGCCAACAAACTAGAATGTTTGAGTTGCATGTATGTATCTGGAATATGCTCTGTTTTAGAGATTATAACCTTGTCTTGGTTATGTCTTGTTTCATATTGTCATTGTGCTTGTGGGGGCTGAGAGGGAATGTACTTTGTTCCACGCCACACTGTTGGCTTTAAGTTTCATTTGTAGCTAATGGAATCTGGGCTGTGATCAACTCTAGGGTGAGAGCAGACTAGTCACTGGCTGGGGAGAGGGCAGGGGAGGGAAACTGTAAAGGGAATTGGTGCCTTCAGCTGCCAGAAGTTCCTCTGAACCTTTTTTGATAGCAAACATTAAGCTATCAAGCCAAAAGAACAAATTATCATACCTCTGAGCACTTCCTAAGTAAGGCTAATAGACTCTTCTCAAAGGTAACAAGACAGCAGTAGTTTTTGTGGCAGTAGTCATATGATCTCCTTCTCCATGCTCAACTGGGCAACTGCAGTTTTTTAATGGTCTCCCAGGATGGAGCTTGTGTACAATACTGCTGTTCAGACCTCCTCTCACTAGGATTGTCAGCATATTCATCCTGTTGCACATACAACTCTGAACAGATTGCCCGTCTTGTAAAATAACACTGCAAAATTCTGCTCACAGGTAAGTGTGGCAAAGCTTCTGTTGAAGTTAATGAGACCTTTTTGTTTACCTCGAGACAGCATATGGCCCTTAGACTTTGTACAATAATTGACATTCTGGAACCCAGACTGTACAGTTGCTTCATATCTGAACATGAGCATGAACCTTACCTAACACGAGGCCAACAGAGCTAGATGCTATCTGCGTCTAAAGTGCAGTGACTTGAGGATGTAATAGCAACCATTTCTAGTAAGAGCTTTAACAATAAAGGACACTTAAATTTAATTAAGCAGCATTTTTCTCTCAAAAGGAAAACCAATTTTAAAATCCTGTTTGTGGACCCTGTTAAACACTGTCAGGGTAGTGTACGCGACATTTCTCTCACTTCCACAGTTGCAGGAGACAAAGCTGGCCAAAAGCGATTCTGTAGATTGTCTGGTGCTTTCCTACCTGCTAGCCCTTAATGCTACAAATTGTCTGTAATAGATGTTGTAGCTTATGAATTGTCACATTATCTCAGATGTAGCTGCATACTGCTAATATGTTTTTCTTATTTCTTTCTTCCTCTTGTTTTCCCCAACCTTCTGACTCTTCATTGTACAGCACCATGTGGAAGCAGAAAACAATAAAAAAAAATGTTTGTATTGAATGGTCTCTAATTTTAAAAGGAGGCTTGCCAAAGAAAAAGGAAATGTAGTCTCTGTTCACATTTTCAATACCAGGGTGGATAAACAATTATTAAAAAAAAAAAAAAACCTATCTAAAGATTAGTTTTTAATTAAGATACATTATAGCTCAAAGCTATCTCATCATGGAATAGGGATTATAATTCTGTAATATGAGACAATATATTCATGTAATGTTTCAGAAAAGTTTTGTAAATGAGTTCCAATAGTTCATGGATTAGGGACCCAATCTTATGAAGTTCTAGGGGCTTCTGTATAGATTAATCTTTCTGTCTACCCAATAGGACTCAGTGCTCAGTCTAGAAGATACCATCAGAGATGCTTAGTTTTTCAGTTCTCAGACTGGATTTGTGTCTCCAGAAGTAACATGTTTGTTAATAGCAAAAATGTTTTTAAATAAATCTATAAAGGTGAGAAATAACAGACCTCAGCTCTGTTGTCCCTCTGCAACTTTGTGTACACCGAGTCAATCCCTTACCTCTCTCTAAAAGTGCAAAGTTTCAAGAAGTTCAATGAATAGAAGATTGTTGGGGCAGAATAGATCTGGACAAGGAGAAGAAGTCTGGAGATAAATGTGAGAAGCAAGGGACATATGCTTGTTTTGTTAAAATATTATGTTTGCTGCAGAAGAAAAAATCGAGAATACTTAAGGTTGTTTTAGTTAAATAAAACAATTTAAGTGTCTGTCTGGTGGTGATCTCCTAATACAGCATGGCAAGAAAATCCTCCAAATATTAATGATTAACCTGTTGAATTGGAGATAGTTCACCTCTCAGTGACTCCATAAATACCTGCTTAGATTACTTTTGGTAAATGAAATAACCAAGCAATCATTCATTTTCTGATATAGCTGTAAAACTAATCTGAAAAGTTTTCAAAATAAATCACTGTTTAAAAATGTATAGCGTGTACCTTCTAAAAATGAAACCTACATCTAACTCTGAATTTTGAAGAATATGTATTAAGGTTATAACAACCAACAAGAATACACTTTTATGTAGAAATCCGTGATTAAATTGAGTCTTCCTGACTAGTGATTTAAATCAAATCCACCCTGTTTAATACACTTGACCGGCTGACCTTTTAAATAAAGGGTATGTTTGTAAAAGATGCAGTGCACCTGTCCTTTCAGTGAGGTGAGCATTCACAGGAACCATTCCTGTTATCCCAAATTGATGATTCTTCTAGGGGGTTGCACACACTATAGCTTGTGTAGACTGAGCTCCCTGCACATACCAGGAGCTCTTTGCATCCCTCCATTACCCCCACAAGCTCCCTGTGAGCCACCTTCCCATCCCTCTCTATTGCAGACACTCCCTGCAAATCGCATGCCTCTCCCTCAAGTCAGATTCTCTGTTCCTCTCCATTATACCCTTGGTCTCCTATGCCAGGGTCTCTGCCCTCATTCTCCCTCCTTTCCTCACAGCAGGGCCTTTGCTTTCTCCTCTCCCCACCCAGGTCCTTGCTTTCCCCTCACCATTTCTTCTCCCACCCCCAGCTATTGTCTTCCTCATCTCCACCATGTTGTCCCTTCATTCCCTCATGCCTTCCTGCTCCACCCTTCCACTGCCCTCTGGGTCCCTGCTTCTTCCCTGATAAAACCCTCCTGGAAGGCTCCCATTTCTGTAAGAGTCCAGGCTACAGACAGTTGCCCCATGCAGCAAATTAAACTGCTGTTTCTGATATGATTAGGTAGCAGCAGTGGGCCCCCAGAGAGATTACTGGGCATGCAGCACTAGGAAGTCTAGACCCGTCTGCCCCCATTTTTCCACTAACTCAAGCTTTTCTAGTATTCCAATCTGCACCAAATTCACTAGGCTTGTGCCCGTTGATGCTGGCAACATTCCCTAAAATTTTTGAATTGATGAGGGAGCGTTCACAGAGCTTGGGGGAGGAGGGGAAAGTCCGCTCGGACTACTCCAAGGATGGTGGCAGTGATGTGATGCTCTGCTCTGACTCCAGGTGTGGAATTTGCAGGAGGGTGGTGCGGTGCCCCTAATTGCCTGGGAGTAGCAGGAGGGGTGGTCACTCTCAAGAGCCAGCTGTTTGGTGGAATGGTATTGGTGGGAGCCCTGCATAAGAATTTTCTCAACTAAAGTAAAAAGAAAAGGCGTACTTGTGGCACCTTAGAGACTAACAAATTTTTTAGAGCATAAGCTTTCGTGAGCTACAGCTCACTTCTTTGGATGCATTCACCTAAAGTGTGAAGCAGGGGACCTGCAACTTATAATCTACTTGAGGTCTTTGGCGTGGGCATGTTTCTTTATTCTGTGTTTGTACAGTGCCTACCACGATGGGGTCCTGGCCTATGATGAGAGCTCATATGTGCTATAGCAGGTTCTCAACCTGTTTATCGTTTTGAGCCACAGGTTAAGAACCACAAATCCCCTTCCCAGAGAACCCTCCACAGAGTGGAGTCAGGAGTGGAGCACTTGAGAGTTCCCATTAACTTCAAAGTAAACTTTTACAGTGGAGTTCAGTTATTGGAGCTGGTCTGGACTCAACCAGGTTTTATAGCTCACTGTCAAAACCTGACCTAGAACAGAACCAGCAAGTTTCATATCAGAAACAATTAACTGGAAAGGCTGAGACTTGAAGTCATAAAAGTTTCAGGGTTTTTTACAAACAAGAAATTATGGTTCTATTTGTGAGATATTTAGGTGCTTTTTCTTTGAGTTCACATATCTTTCTCCTCAAATTTGAAGCAACTTTTATAGAGATGGAGTATGAACAGGGAACACATTCACAGCTAATGTAGTCCTGGATTTTACCATGAGAGTCCCAGGTTGGGAAACTGACTCTAGATGAGTATGACAAAGGTAAATTGTTCAGCAGAGCAGTCCTAGAATTGGGCAATCCTACTTCCACTGACAGTTATGTTAGCAGTATTGTATGCCATGTCCAAAGTTTCACATCATAATTGCACTCTCATCTTTCTTCCTTGGAGTCTGCTCCCCTCCCTGCTTCAGAAAAAGTGTACGTAAACTCTGAATATGAGGCACTACAGTTATCTGTTTTGAAGCTATCCGCATCCCACCCTGTAGTAGAGGGCTGCAGGGGTTTAGAGAAAGGATCCATGTTTGCTAAAGCCAGAAAGTCGGTTCTAAAAAGTGAAGAAACAACTGAATTCCTGTTCAAAAGTGGGGGCTTCTACATAATTTACCAGAACTCATTACTAGTTAAGGGAAGACTATGACATAAGTGTTTTATAGCATCACACACAGATCAGGACCCCCTTGGGTTAGGGGCTGTACAAAGGCAGAAAAGATTATTCCTGTCATGAAGAGCTTCCAGTCTAAGTACTGACTTACATAATAGCAAATAATAATGGCTGCCCCTTCTGCCCACCTTTCTGAAAGGCCATGCATTTCAACAACCTTCTCTAGCCCAGAAGAACGAGGAGGGACTCTAATAAGTTGGACTTCCTGAGCTGTTCACAAGGGTTATGGTAGTCTTCTCCCTTTTGGAGGTAATAGGGGAAGGAGGTCAGGTTGCCCTCATTTCCCTATGATAGAGAAGAGGACATGGCTATTATTTATTTGACTAGCTCTGAAGTGCTTCCTGGTTTCTGTGCAGAAAGTGTCTGATTTGTCTTTGCTCCAGTTGGAAAATATTTCTGAAAATGGAATGGTCTTTAGCAAAAAAATAAAACTAACTTGATTGTTGGGGTAGAGGATGTTTTACAGCCATTTAAAGAATTAATCAAGGTAATGTTTAATTTGCAGAACACAATATAGCCTTTGTCAGATTACACATTTTTAGACCTTTTGTGAGATTTCTCACAGAAGAAAACACTCTTATGACTGTAAATTATGTGGGATTTTTGTTTTTTGTTTTTTTTAAAAAAAAAACAAATGAAGTGCGTGTCTCTCTCTAGCACATGTTTCAAATGAATGATACCCTTTCTGGAAAGGGTTTGAGCTAAAAAGGAAATCTCATGTCCCTCCTTAAGTGCCCTATATCAAATTTGCTTAAAACATGACTCGGAAACCTGATCCTTTTTAGCTGTTGCACTGCACAGAAAAATGAAAGTGGGAGTTGTGCTTACCTAGAGACGATCTCATCCACTCATTCTTATGAGGTAGGGATTCTTTACATCTGGATTATTTTTTTTTTAATCTTGCAGACTTCTGTTGCTGTTTTAACAATTGAATCTGTTTGGTTGCAGAATAGCATTAATACTATTTCAGGTGTTGGTCTAAAATATACTAGGTACTTTACTGAAAATATCAGATGAGAATTTGCTCTAAAGCGTTTAGTTTAAGGACCTGATCCTGTGTTTGGGCATGTGCAAGCAGATCTAGTATGGTTGCAGAGTCCCTCTGAAGCCCATAGTGTTACACCTGGTTGTAGGAGTCTGTATAGATTAGATTGCAGGATCAGGACCTAAATGAATCTTGGTCAGATACAGGAGTGGGTGGCAAAGCAGATAACGTCCAAGGAAGATGAAGGCTGAGGAGGAATAAATACAGAATTGGTTGTGCAGTACACTAAATGTTTTTGATTTGTTTTTTTAAACTAGGCAAATGTGAGAGTAATATGTACAATTAAATGATGCATGATGTACTAATAATACAAGAACGTCATTGGTTAAGACCTTTTAATTTTTAGTATGTTAACTGCAATCTCTCTTGCTATAATGGGAAAAGGGACAAAGTAGAGTGGGAGTGCAAAGTTTTGAACTAATTCTAACTTTGTAATTATCTTATTTTTGTTTAGTTTTGGTACAAAGTTCATTTCAGGGGACACACTTATTTTTTCACTTCCGTGTTCAAATGTTTTGAGTTTTCACAGAAAACAAGACTCTAATGCTATAAAAATACAGATGAATTCGAATTATAAAAATGAAAATAGCATATTTCACCGTTATCTGTGTGCATTACTTAATATTTTATTGGTATGGCTTTTTACAGATACATAAAGTACTCTTAATACAAAAGAGAATAAAGCAGTACGGCATTATTTCTGGAGAACATGTTCAGTCAGCTGCAGAAAAAGGGAGAGGTTTTTAGAAGTATCTCCACCCTCCCCCACCTCCACCCCTCCACATCCCCGGAAGGAAAGGGGGAATAATCTTAGAACAAAGAAAGCAAAGCTTTAAAACGATAGCCTAAAGATATGTGTAATGATAACATTTTGATTTTTAAAGATTTGTATTGGACCAATCAAGTTAAGTGCTAGCTAGCTAATATAATTTTGACTTGACTGCTGTTACCTTTGGGGGGCACCCGCTCCCGCCCCACACACACACACACACGTTCCCTGCCTCTTTTTAATTGATTTTTAAATCACTTATGTCTAGTCTTACAACTAGACTGAGAGCTCTTTTGGGGCAGGGATAGCTGCTATTTCTTTACAGTGCTCAGCATGATTAAGCCCCCAGTCTGGATTAAGGCCTCAGGATGTTACAAATAGGGGATCCATTAAGTAAACTTCAAATGGGGGAAGAGGTGGACAGAAATGGTATTAAAACATCCACTTCCTTCCGAGACATCACTGCTACCTTTTTCTGAGGAATGCAGCTCTACCACTGAAATTGCCTTGTAAACAACCACCTTCCTTATGCAAGAGATGCCAGGTGTTCTGTTTGTGGAAGTCAATGAATAAGTAGCTTCCCTTGAAAGATACTGCCAAGCCTGCTTGTATTGTACTCTTTTGAGATAAAGTATGATCTTGGAAACTTCTCTACTCTTCAGTCATGGCATGCTTTGTCCTTTTTTTGTTTAGCAACATTAAAATTCCCTTGCCCTGTTTCATGAGAGCAGGAAAACATGGTGGTTCTTGTTTGCCTCATTTGCTTTCATAGAATATCAGAGTTGGAAGGGACCTCAGGAGGTCATCTAGTCCAACCCCCTGCTCAAAGCAGGACCAATCCCCAGTATTGCCCCAGAACCCTAAATGGCCCCCTTGAGGGTTGAACCCTGGGTTTAGCAGGCCAATGCTCAAACCACTGAGCTGTCCCTCCCCCATAAGCATCAGTGATTGTCAACATTTACATAACAGGGTTTGCTAACTTGCTCCCTCTATTGGCTACATAGCCAAAATAGTGTGATCATGTATTAGCAATAAAAGATGTTCTTTAGTAGCTTGTTGGGGTTTTTTTCTTCTTAATTTTTCACTGACTTCTAATTGGCCCAAGGCTATCTGATTCCCCAGTCTGTGTTAGTATCCATTGATACAAATGGAGGTATACTGCTGAAGCGTCCCTAAACCAAAGTGTAACATTGACAGATCCACAGAACTCTGAAAATTATGCTGAGCACTCAAGTATACAAAGCTCTGTACAAACACTGTTCTCCATAGAGAGGTAGTTAATATTCTAGTAGTACCTAGATGCATCCGATGAAGTGAGCTGTAGCTCACGAAAGTTTATGCTCCAATAAATTTGTTAGTCTCAAAGGTGCCACAAGTACTCCTTTTCTTTTTGAGGATACAGACTAACACGGCTGCTCTCTGAAACCTAGTAGTACCTAGAGGCCACAATGGGAATCAGGGTCCCATCATGGTAGGCACTGTACAAATGTATAAAGAAACCACCCTCCCTGTCCAGAAGTGTAAATTGAGAACTGAAAACATAGGGGGAAACTGGGTTTCCACACACACAATTCCTAGAGTGAGCAATATACTTCCAATAGAAGTGCTGGGTGATTAGGAACTTGATAGGGGAGGGGGAAATCTAAGCAAATCTAAGTCTACCCCAGAATGCTTTTGAATCTCTCTGATGCTGGCTTTCTTTTTATTTAAAGGGGTGGGGGGAGAAACACTGTTCAAAGTTCATTCTAGAATCTTTGAGGGTAAGACTGCAGACATTATATGTAAACTATGTAGCTGAGCTAACGCAGGACTACTTCCTTCCTCATTAGATTTATAGGTGTAATCTCAAAGTAAGGGGAGGAAACTAGTCAATCCCTCTTGATATGTCAGATTTTCTTCTGGGCAGAATTTAGAATCTCTTATACTGTTTCTTGGCTAATTATCTCAGTGATTAGCAAGATTTAGTGGTGATGGCAGTGCAGTTTTAAATATACATCATCTGCTATCTGGAAGACCTATTAATTGACGTAGAAAAAGCACGCTGAGTGTCCAAATTATATGGATTAGGAGGTATTTTTAATGTAGGTTGTAAGTCTGAGTTGTATTGTTTTACTTACTTTTCTGTGGAGTTCTAGTTGGAATTCTAAACTGTGATGAGAATGGTGATGCAACATGCATTTATCTTTTGGGGAGAGATTTTTAAAATAAAAACCACTCCACTGGCTCATGGGTAAAATGTTTTGTATATTGTTGCCTTTTGCCAACCAACTGCTAAGTATGCTGAACCAGGTATGTGTAATGTATCAGTTCTTCTTCGAGTGTGTGTCTGTGTTCCAATTCTAGTGTGTGTGTGTCCCATGCACTAGAGATCACCATCTTTTGATCAGTAGTAATTCTTTCTGCCAAATCTGTTCATTTGTGCCATCAAGCCTGCATGAAGTGTCAGGCAGATCTGAGATAAAAAGGATCAGGACCCCAGACATTCTTATACAGTTCCAGGTTGTCTTTGACAGCTTGGAGTCCTCAGGCAAACAGTAGGCAATTATGGAGACTTTGAAATAGACCTGTTTCCTAAGCTGAAATTTTGAACATGTGGGTTAATTATGTTTTGATTGGATGTGTAACTCCATTTAGCATTGGGAGGAGGGCTTGAAGAAACTGCTTCTAATATATCAGGGAGAAATGGTAGCTAAGCAGGATTGAGAATTTTAGAAACTTTAAATATTTTTCCTTTCCGAGCAACACATGGCTTGGCTGACACCTAATACATGTCAAGGTTCCTTCCGCACTCTGAACTCTAGGGTACAGATGTGGGGACCTGCATGAAAACCTCCTAAGCTTACTTTTACCACCTTAGGTTAAAACTTCCTCAAGGTACAAATTAATTTTACCCTTTGCCCTTGGATTTCCACTGCCACCACCAAACTTTATCTGGGTTCCTGAAAAAACGGAGTTTGGACACGTCTTTCCCCCCCAAAATCCTCCCAACCCTTGCACCCCACTTCCTGGGGAAGGTTTGGTAAAAATCCTCACCAGTTTGCATAGGTAACCACAGACCCAAACCCTTGGATCTTAAAACAATGAAAAAGTATCCAGTTTCCTTACAAGAAGACTTTTAATAGAAGTAAAAAGAAAAGAATCACCTCTGTAAAATCAGGATGGTGAATACCTTACAGGGTAATTAGATTCAAAACATAGAGAATCCCTCTAGGCAAAACCTTAAGTTACAAAAAGAGACACACAGACAGGAATATTCATTCTATTCAGCACAGCTATTTTCTCAGCCATTTAAAGAAATCATAATCTAACACATACCTAGCTAGATTACTTACTAAGTTCTAAGACTCCATTCCTGTTCTGTCTCCAGCAAAAGCATCACACAGACAGACACAGACCCTTTGTTTTTCTCCCTCCTCCCAGCTTTTGAAAGTATCTTGTCTCCTCATTGGTCATTTTGGTCAGGTGCCAGCGAGGTTACCTTTAGCTTCTTAACCCTTTACAGGTGAGAGGATTTTTCCTCTGGGCAGGAGAGATTTTAAAGGGGTTTACCCTTCCCTTTATATTTATGACATACCTGGAAAAACTATTTACTGCAAGCATTATTGGCAGAATAAGTTTAATCATCCTGAATGTACACAATGTGTGTACAGGTCCTATCTTTAGTATTTGCAGTCAGCTGTTTGTATGCCAGGGCACTCTGAGGAATTCTGCATGCTGTGTCAATGTTCTAACCCACGTACAGTGTAACACTTTTTGGTGTGAATGCTGGCACACGTGTACTCAAAACTTGCTTTTTACTCACTTTTTATGTGCGTAAAAATCATTCTGATGAATGCCTGCAAATTGAACTCAAAGGGGATGTGAGCAGAGCTGAAGCTAATTCATTAATAAACTCAGGTGGGCGCTCTCATGGAATACTTTAACTGAACAACTTGATACTATTGTTCAAGCGTGAACAGGATGCCATCAGACCCTTGGGGTAGAAATTTTAGTGATCTCAAACGGTGTAAAAGTCAGGTTAAAAATAAACCAGAGAAATATCAAATGTTTAAGTTTAAATATGGCCATTTGGCCAACTGTAAAAAGTGGGGCTGGATAGTTGAGAGCTTTGAAAGAAAGACCCTTATGTTTGCTTGTGTTAAAGTGTGAGTGTGGTGTGGTTTTTAGTTTTGTTTTTTTAAACTTAGATTGAATCATTTACTGTTCAGCATCTTGGAACCCATTAATTCCACATTTGTTGAGCCGAGTGTGTAACTTTGTGTCTAATTTTCCCTTATAAATGAGTGTACGAGGAGGTTGCAATCACTTGGAGTTAAGGTACTTTATAGATATGTAATAATCCACCTGGATTCTCTAAATTTGAGTTTAAACTCTAGCTCTGAGGAGTGACTCTCTTGTTTTTGTTTCCCTCCTCCCTCCCCTACCCAAAACTGTTATTCTACAACACTAAATTAAAGCTGATAAAGTGAGTTCAGTAGCAGTGTATACCATAATGACACTAAACTGGGAGGAGAGGTAGATACACTGGAGGGTAGGGATAGGATACAGAGGGACCTAGACAAATTAGAGGATTGGGCCAAAAGAAATGTGATGAGGTTCAACAGGGACAAGTGCAGAGTCCTGCACTTCGGACGGAAGAATCCCATGCACCGCTACAGACTAGGGACCGAATGGCTAGGCAGCAGTTCTGCAGAAAAGGACCTAGGGGTTACAGTGGACGAGAAGCTGGATATGAGTCAACAGTGTGCCCTTGTTGCCAAGAAGGCCAATGGCGTTTTGGGATGTATAAGTAGGGGCATTGCCAGCAGATCAAGGGACGTGATCATTCCCCTCTATTCGACATTGGTGAGGCCTCATCTGGAGTACTGTGTCCAGTTTTGGGCCCCACACCACAAGAAGGATGTGGAAAAATTGGAAAGGGTCCAGCGGAGGGCAACAAAAATGATTAGGGGACTGGAACACATGAGTTATGGGGAGAGGCTGAGGGAACTGGGATTGTTTAGTCTGCGGAAGAGAAGAATGAGGGGGGATTTGATAGCTGCTTTCAACTACCTGAAAGGGGGTTCCAAAGAGGATGGATCTAGACTGTTCTCGGAGGAAGCAGATGACGGAACAAGGAGTAATGATCTCAAGTTGCAGTGGGGGAGGTTTAGGTTGGATATTAGGAAAAACTTTTTCGCTAGAAGGGTGGTGAAGCACTGGAATGCATTACCTAGGGAGGTGGTGGAATCTCCTTCCTTTGAAGCTTTTAAGGATGATTTAGTTGGGGATTGGTCCTGCTTTGAGCAGGGGGTTGGACTAGATGACTTCCTGGGGTCCCTTCCAACCCTATTATTCTATGATAATATATCTTCCTGGTGACAGTTAGCTCTGGATATGATCCAGCATGAATTACTTTAACCTGTCTATTATTCTTGAATTGTATAGTTAGTAAATTTAAACTCTCAATGCAGTATGCTGTGCGAGAATGATAACAGATTACAAATTTAAGTAGTTCAGTCTAAGATTTGTGCACAGGTGAGCTCATTTGGAGTTGTGCATACACAACTCCAATTGCTTAGTCTTGGGTCTTGCCATCTGGAAAGTCTTATTTCTGATCAACCTAACATTTATAGACCATTACTTATAAGGTTGGCCATGCCTCCCATTTCAGAGTAACTGGAAGGTAGGAATCCTGAAGTAACTTGTCACTGTCTTCCTTGATCTGACTCTCGACTTTTGTACTACTTCTGGAGGAAAAAGACCAGCCCTTTCTCCTTTCATATATTTTCATGTCCTCGTGTTCTTGGCTATTTGGGAATTTGCTGTTGAATTCAACCTTCCCTGAACTGCTGTGTTCCAGAATTACTGCTTTCCTTTAATTAAAAGGGAAAAATGCTCTTGTGATTCTGCAGACAAGCTTATAACTGAACTGTGATGCAGTGTAGTCTACCTGAACCTATAGAGGGTTTGAAACAATAGCTCTGAATTCTTGACTGATACTGAAACTTAGAGATAATTTATGACATTAGCAGAAACATCAAGCCAACTTGCCTAACCCACAATCCCAAACTGCTTTCCACACCTCCCCAAACCCCAACTGCTTGTTCCATCACCAGAACCTCTAGCTTCACCGCTGACCGCTTCTGCCGCATGATTACACTGCTAATATGGAAATCCGCTGCATATGAGCACTGATTTAATATCAAAATACGACAGCAGCTGTTCCGATTGTATTTTTATACTTAATCCTCAATTTCTAGTGTACTGGTATAGCGTGTGACAGAATTGTAGAAATTTGCTGTAGAACTTAAGTCCAGTTTGTCATGGAAGGAGGTGTACAGGCATTTTCAAAGTTCATATCTGGTATATTATGTGAGTTGTAAAAGTTTATCAACTGCACACCTATATGCTACTTTTGTTGTACAGGGCAATATCTCTATCAAGAACATGCCCTTTGTTTCTGCTAAACATAGATAATTTCTACGTAACTATGCATTAAGAATGCTCTCAAAGAAATGAAACATGAGCACTGAACAGTCTCCATGCTTGGGTTCAAGTGCACTGCAGAGTTATAGGAGCTACATAAGTTGTCTTCCCTGTTTCTTCACACCCCATCTTTCTACAAGGCATTTGAAGTTGGGCAGCCATGGACACGAACCTCCTTACAATCTGTGTGTTTAGATGATCACAGAAATTGAAATGTGCCTGGCGAATTACCTAGAGTCATAAATGGCTATGGAACTTTAAATGGGGAGCCAGGAAACATGTATAAAATAAAGATAAGATTAAAAAAAAGGGTAAGGAAGTGGGATAAGGGCTAAAACAAATACAAGCCATATTGTGAATGGGTATGAAATGGAGTGGTTTTTAAAATTTGAGGTTGGGTAACTGGGGAGAACACAAGAAGGGAACTCTGCAGTGAAAATGCAAGGAGAGAAAAAGTCCATATTGAGGAGACAATGGAGGTCATTCTAGGTATAAAGGGAAGGTGTTTAAAAAGGCAGGAAAGGAAGAGTAACTGGGAGAAAAAGAGCGTATGGCACACAGTGGAGTAAGGAAAGTGCTGTGCAGAGCTTTAGTGTGAGGGTGAAGAGTTCAAACATTCTGTGGAAGATACAGGTATGTGCTAGCTCAGAGCTGTAGGACTAAGCATCTTAAACCCTATATACCCAAGTCTTTAGGGAACTTGGGGGCGGGGGAGGGGAAGCCATGATGTTGAAGTGGCTTACAATCTATAGTGCATCAGGTTCATGAATGAATTGCCACCAAAGTATACAAGGCTTAAGATGTCAGCGAGCTAAAAGACTTTTATCATAGACTCGTATCTACTTTACGTGGAGGTTACAGAGGATGGGAGGGACATAGCCTGGTGGTAAACAGGATCATAAAGTTTGGGGTGCCTTTACTCTATGCATTTTATACTTTTCAGTGAATGTGTGCAGTGTTTATTTAGATTTAAGTTTTTCCACATATTGCCCCAGAAGTGTGCTTGGCACTTCTGACGTTAGGTCTCTTTCCCCAGGGAACAGGTAATCAAAGCATACAACAGAATTGTGAAAAGTCAGAGGATGTTGTTTGCTACGTATTCATAATTCAGCTTGGCAGGATTCACTTTCAGTCAATAAATGTCGGTAAACGTGGATTTCAGCTGAGCCACTGAAATTGATTGGGGGGCGGCGGAATCAGTGGGAAGCCTGTGGGGTTCGGGTGGCACCAGCCCTGGGGCAGCACAGGGAGCCCTCTCCAGCTCTGCTGTCACAGGAGCAAGCAGGTTCATGACAGTGGGGTTGCAGAGGGTTCCGTCTGCTGCCGCAGGCTTGGTGACACCGGATCCTTGTAGGCACAAGATGCAGGGAAGACTTGCAGTCCTGGCCTGGCATCACAACCCCTTACCTTCCCCAGCCAGGACTGCGAGGAGGAGTCGTCCCAGGCCCTGGAGGAGGCCACCCCACTGCAGAATGGCTGTTGGCTAGGAACAGAGCCATTTGGCAGCGGGGTGGTGGCCTCCAGGGCCAGGACTCATCCTGGGTGGGGGGGAAGAGAAGGTCTCTGCTCCTCTGGGCCAAGACCTCAGCCTCCCTGATGTCAATGGGCCCCACTGTTGGTGCTGGGAACCCCCCACAGCCTCAACCTGACCCCCCCAGCACCTGTGAAAAATAGAAATAATTAAAAATAGGAGAAAATATCTTAAATAAGAATCAGTATTGATTGTCATAATTAGAAAAAAAAATCAAATTCTGCCAGCCCTATTCATAAGCTCTCTTAAGAGTCTGGCCGTGAACTTTATATATGTGAGAATAATTGATTAGTGACACGCTGAGAAAGGAATATACATAGCTTACAGGAAGAAAAGAAGGAATTTTCTGTTTCTAATAGGTAAGCATACAAATAAAATGCTTCATTGCAATAGCATTTTTTTGGGATAACTCAGGTTCAGGCTAGGATATTATGTTTTGCACGTGATTATTCTTCACTTCGTGGAGTTCTTAACCTTCTCTTTTTTTGTTTTCCAGCTCCCTGCAAATGTTCGTTAATAGCACAACGAGCAGAACTGTGGATAACCATGAAAAACTATCAACAGGCTCTCCATGATGCAGAGGCACTCTGCCAAAACAAACCCCTCTGGCCCAAGGTACGGTACACTCAAGCTTCAAAGACAGAAATATGTATCAGGGTCTCTCTTTGTGGTGAGGACAGAACTTTTTCAGGTCGCTTTTGGAAGGCTATTTTGGCAACCAATAGGGCTAGAAACTTGAATGAAAGCTTAAATTCTACATAAAACAACGAGGTCTGTGGTGGAACCTTAAATCTGTGCTAGTGCATGGAATTGCTTTGGCATGTACATCCATTGGTCCTTCATGCTAAGGTCCACTGATCTGTTAAAATGGGTACGTTGGCATGCTTGGGGACAGAACCAGACCTGTCAGTCACTGGCAGTAGGGGAATGCTCCGCCTCCTGAAATTCCCTCCAGTGGCTCAACCAGCCCTCCACGCTGCAGTGCTTTTCTGAGGAAAATGCTGGGTTTATTTCAAATTTTTTAAAACTAAAATTTGGTTCAACAATGTATCTAATTCTCAGACGTGACCCAGGGCTGCACTTTTTTGGGAGGAGGGAGAAGGCGGTTACACACTGTGGAAAGAAATACAAGTTATATGGTAAATTTGAAGCAGTCCATGAAGTACATCAGGGGAAAAACTAATGCCTCTTTGCAAGTGATAGGTAGAACAAGTGCAGCATCAGAAGCCACCCACTCTTGGCTCAGATCTATGTGCAGGTCTCCCAACTATCCTTTTCTGGAGTTGAACCCCCTGACTGGTGCCAGACTCTCTGTCCAAAAGTAAAAGGATTACCTATTGGTTTGCTCAAATGCAATCACTTGACATTATCCAGAGGGTCTGTGGAGCTGTGCAAGAATTTCAGGAACAGCTGTGTTCCATTCCTGGTCTCTACAACCCATGGAAAGGCCACAACAGGAATGGAAGCATCCATTTTGTTCTTTTAGATCAGAGCATTGCAATCCACTCCCCATCCTATTTCTAACTTCTGCTCCATTTGAAAGAATGCAGTGTGTCTTGAGAAAATAAAAGCAGTGTTCATTGGTCTTGTGTTACAGTCAGTCACTTTGGAAATGTCAGTTTCACATACCTTTTGTTTGCATGCAGGGTCATTATGTGAAAGCACAAGTTCTTTCTGGATTGGGAAGGACTGAGGAAGCACTGAAGGAGTTTCTTTATTGTGTTGCCTTAAATCCTGAATGGAGCTTAATGAAGAAAGAAGCCCAAAAGGTACAGTAACTACATCATGGCACTCTTTTTTTTATGCAGGTCTGTTGTGCCCTACAGCTAAGGAAAATCTTTGGATTCAGATACATTCCATGTTAATAAAAAACCCCACACATTTTGGCACAATATCAAATAAAACCTTAGTGCATCTGCCATGGGAGAGACTTCTGCCTTCTTGATCACCTCCTTGTCCTGCTTGTAGGTGAGTTTTACTAAACTGTGTGCCTTACCACTGTCCTGTGGAAGCAAGCTGCAGAAGTGAGGCTGAGTGAAGTGAGGTCTAACCTCATAGGCTGAGTGAAGTGAGGTCTAACCTCATAGGCTGAGTGAAGTGAGGTCTAACCTCAACTTAATGGTGTCCATCTAATAGAATAATTACTTCCAGAATTTCAGGAAACAGTCTAGGTTATCAGTGGGCACAGGCCTAATTTTTGTTGGTGCAAATCAGAACACCGGAAAAGCATGATACACAGGAAAATCAGGGCTCCCAGACTCACCCATGCCGCAGGCAGAGAAATCAGAAGCGGCAGCATAACTTGCTGTGTGGGGAGAGAGTCTGTAGCCTGGACTCTTATAAGAGAGTTTTATACAGTATATTGTAGGGGGTAGCAGGAACCTGAGGGGGTGGGAGTTGAGTTGAGTGAGGAGGAGGGGCACAGACCCTGGCATGGGGAAATGGGGATAGTCATATGGAGGGACCTGTGTGGGACAGAGGGACACAGCCTCTGCCATGAAGGAGAGGTGGGGGTGTTTCAGGGAGTTCCTAAAAGAGAGGGCATTGTGTGGGTGGCAGAGCCAGAGAGAATGAGTGGATGCAACGGCCCTGGTGTGTTCAGTGAGTTCATCTGCAGATTGTGTGATCCCCCTCCCGCCCACCATCCCAGCTCTTCAAGTGTCCTCTGCATTTCCCACTCGTGGGAATGCCCCAACTGGTGTCTCCTGAATGGCAGAACTCTAACTAGCAGATTGGAGCACTCATTTGCCTCTCCTGCTGTCCCTCAAACCTCTGTGAACATGGAATTGGGGTGCAGATATAAAAGGGGTGTGGCACTCCAGCCATCTCAGTTCTTTCCAACTGTGGCGTGCTGAATGGATCAGGAAGTGCTCCTGGATTTGCACCTTGCTAGCTAGTTAATAATTTTATAGTTAGAATTAGTTAATTTTAGCATTAGTTTATGTTGTAAATCTTTTGGTTTCAGGATTCTTTGCCAAACAAAAAAATAAAAAGCCCAGTTTTAAAAGATGTCATGCCCGGCAGTGTATCTAGCATTCAATGCACATGCCTGGCATGCTTAGGTGAGGCACATTCACCTTCAGAATGCTCGATTTGCTTGAATTTTACAAATGAGCTGAAAAGGAGAGACAGAACAGACTTAAGACAATTTATGGATAAGGAAGCCTAACCATCCAGGACCAAGAGAGTACAAGATTTGAACAAGTCTCCTAGACTAGTGTCCACTCTAAGCAAGTGTGGGGGAAAGGACAAAACCTCCACCTCAGTACTTGGTACTAAAGGAGCCAACGAGTTAAAACTACTGTGGTGTTGGCCTCTGTTTCTAGAGCCAATCCATGACAAAAGAACACAGCTGTCATGGTGAGCATGAGCTCTGGGTTCTCACTGTTGTCAGTCTCTATGCAAAGAGCCAATCCTCGAGAGAGAGACCATTTGGCCAGAGGGTCTTCCAGGAACCGATCCTGGGTACAAGAGCTCAGGAACCAATGAGCGGGGTAGACTAGGATGATGCAGGTTTCAGAGTAACAGCCGTGTTAGTCTGTATTCGCAAAAAGAAAAGGAGTACTTGTGGCACCTTAGAGACTAACCAATTTATTTGAGCATGAGCTTTCGTGAGCTACAGCTCACTTCATCATCTGCTTCATTAGATGCTTCATCCGATGAAGTGAGCTGTAGCTCACGAAAGCTCATGCTCAAATAAATTGGTTAGTCTCTAAGGTGCCACAAGTACTCCTTTTCTTTTTAGGATGATGCAATAACCTGTACTGACATGGCACCTCAACAAATAGTAGTTATGGCACAGATTCATCTATGAAATCCTGCTCTGGTTCCATTACCTGCTTAATTGAGTTATCAGACACTTTGTTGTAACAGATGCAACTAAATACTTGCCTGGGGAAGAGTTGAAGACCAGATCTCTCCTCTGCTCCCACCGTTTAAGACCCTCTTCTAGGCCTCTAAGAAAGGGTTGGTTGGTGTGTGTGTGTGTGCGTGCACTCCCCCATCCTCTCATGCTCTCCTTTATTCAGCCAAGGAGAGTGCTGTCTTCAGTTGCATCTGAAATGAGAAAGGGCTTGGCTAAGAGAAGATATGAATTGGAGGGCCGATCTAGAGACAAGTTTTTCCCACCAGAACCGAATGTGGGCCTTTGGCCTGACTGGCAAATTCCTCCTGGGCTTCTGTGCTCTTACTGGCCATCTTCTTAACCTTATCAAGATGTTTCTATGTATAAAGATAGACCTTTGCCAGTTTGGTACCAAGGAAACATTCAATTATCAGATCCGAAAAGAACAGATCCGAGGGTGGGTCTAAGTCCTGATAGGTGTCCTACAGAGGTAAGAGATTTGTTACCAGAAGAGGAAGAATTAGTGAAGATACAAGAATAGGATCCAGACTCTGAAAGGATACCTTCTCCAGAGGAGAATGTCAGACACTTTAGCATCATCACCATCAGAGGGCAAGGTGGTGCTCTGTGAATTGGTGGATTGCATGTGAGACATCAAAAAGTTTTAGTTTCTGTATGTTATCTCTAATTTCTATAATTCCTCCTCTTTCCCTTCAGGATTGATTTAAAGCTCTGTATTTAAGACACATTTTCATATTTCAGTAAGACCATATCACTGGAAATTTCTTCATTTCATGGTAGGAGAGGACCTACTATGTTTCAGTACATAGTCATCATCTTTGGCTCATCTAGAGGTCCAAGGCTGTTTATGAAATGCCTATCGGTAATGGCAGCATAACTGAGAAAATGGGATTTATGTATATCCTTACCTAGACAGCTGGATAGTTAGTGTCCATTGAGGGAAGAAATCCTGTTACATGTGGATCAAATGTTTGGCAAAAAGTAAATCTAGGATTATGCATAAATTGGGAAAAGCTATTCCTAAATCCAACAACCCAAAAGATCCCTTTCATAGGGGCCTTATTAGACTCAAGTGTAACAAAGTCTTTCTTCCAGAAGAAAGGTTTATTAAAATAATGTTGTCTATACATCTTCTGCAGTCCCCACAATGGTCAATGCTATTCTCTTCCCCCAGTTACTGGGTCTCTTAGCATCAATCATGTCAGTGACCCATACACTCGTCTTCAGATGAGACCTGCAGCACTGGCTAGGAAAAATTACAAACTTGTCTTACACAAAGTTTATTGTACATCAGCGTTAACTTCTATGGTAGAATTACTAATGTGGTGGATGTGTTCTAAATGTAATGAAGGTTATACCTTTCAGTCTGTCTTGCCGTCAGTAATACCTACCTCTGATGCATCTATGGTGGATTGGGTGGTGCCCATTTAAACAAAAATCTACTGTTCAGAGCTCACTGGTCACCAATGGAAAAGAATCTACATATCAGTATCTTAAAACTGAGAGCAGTCAGGTTGGCTCTCAAGTCATTTCTGTCTCAGGTCAAACACAGGGTATGCCAGATCATGACAGACAATAGTACAGTGTTTGTATTATCTGAAGAAATGAAGGGAGGCTCATTCCCTACAATTGTGCATACAGGCAAGGTGTCTGGGATTGGTCTAGAATAAGATGATCACCCAATAACAATTCATGTATCGGGGGGAACAAAATACCCATGTAGATCACCTGAGCAGGTCAACTACTCAAATGCATAAGTAGAATCTAGATTTGATGCAAATTTGGTATGGCTGTTCTGTAGTCCTTATTCAATTAGGATTCCATGGTCCCACCGTCCTTCATCAGAGTACTACCGTCTTGTGTGTGGGAATATGCTGAGGGCACTTGAAGAAGAAATGAAGGTTATTTACCTGTAACCAGCATAGTCACACTCCCTGCCTGTTTTTCCCCACTGCCTCGGAGTCCGCCTTACAAAGGGCTTGGCACATGGGGAAGGAACTGAGGCAGCTGGATTGCCATGTCCCTTTTTCACCCTCTCCCTGGAACATTCAGTGTTCACTGAGGGGTGGTTTGGGGAAGGCATGTGAGTGCTCCAAGAGCTACTGCTAGCTAGAGTTCTAACCGTGCAGGCTACATCTGTGACTATGCAGAGTACATCTTGAAGAACGCTGGTTACATGTAAGTAACCTTCATTTAGACTATACATATGTTTGTTTCTGTAACACCAGCTCAAAAAATTCTTTTTTTTTCTCATTTACTAGATAATGTGTGAGATGTTTTTCCCAGCCTTCGAAAACGTGCATGACAGCCTCACTGCACCTTTCTCTAGTCGGACAAGGTTGAAACCTGCATTTTTAAGCAGCTTAAATGCAGTTGAAGATGGTTCTGCTGCTGGGTGCTCTGAGGTAAAGAATAAAATATTAAAAATATATTAACACCAAAAGTAATTTTGAAGCATCTTGTAATATCTGATCTACCTGACTTGAATTGTTGCATATGTTTCTATACAAGCTTAGTTATTACTAATGCATCTTTCCCCCTCTCAGATTTTAGGGAGGGAATCTAGCTTTAGTGCAATATTATAAAAAGGTGGAAGGAAGTGTGAATTGTATTTAGATCTCTCATTTCTGAGGGCATGTGTACACAATAAAGAAAAATCCGTGGCTGGCCCAGGCCAGCTGACTCAGGCTTGCGGGACATGGGCTGTGGGGCTGTTTCATTGCTGTGTAGACTTCCGAGCTCGGGCCCAAACCTGGAAATAGTCCTACAGTCCGAGCCTGAGTCGAATGGCACAGGCCAGCCGTGGGTTTTTCTTGTCTATGTAGACATACCCTGAGACTACCTAATATAATTAGATTGGGGTACCACTTTCTAAGAGAGCCAAATAGCGGTTTTTGTATGGTGTGATGTTTTAAATAACATTTTATTTTTGTTAGTCTGTGTGCGCTTTGAGAATGCACAATTACAATATGTCAGGAGAGGTGGTTAGAAAAGAATGAGAATTGTAATGAGAGAAATAGCCCTCTATTTCTGAAGCAATTGGAGCAAGTATCTCTTATTAGTATTGGCTCAGATCAGTTACCAGGTTGCCCCATAACATTACTATCTTATCATTTCTATGGATAGAATTAGTGCAGAAAATGAGGAAACAGAATCTGCCTGACTTTCATGCAGTTTTTCTCTTTTCAGGATACTGTATTCAAATTAACAAAAGCCCTGTCCCAAGAGTCCGATGTTCTTCGAAGCACTAGTTCTTCTCTCTCTCACAATGTACTGGATTTGCATTTTGAAGACCATAAGTCATTGGGAACAATCCTCTCCAGCTTACCTGTTGCACGTTTAAAAAGAAAGCTATCCAGTGACTTGAGGGATTTACAAAGCTTGGATGTCCCAAATAAGATTCCTAAAAAAGGTCTGTCCTGTTGTGGGGTTTTTTGTTTGTTTGTTTGGGGAGGTGCCGGGAGGGTGTTGGGTTATGGCACTATATTTTAAAATAGATGAGAAAATAACAGTTCTTTGTTACTGTTTGTAGGTAAAACTCAGAGGGGGGAGAGGTACTCAGACCTGGTCTACACTAGGAATTTACTTCAGTATAGCTATGTCTCTTGGGGTGTGAAAAATCCACACCCTGAGAGACATAGAAATAATGACCTAGCCCCCAGCGTAGACTGTGCTAGGTTGATGGAAGAATTCAGCCTAGCCACCGCCTCTCAGGCAGGTGGATTACCTATGCGGACAGAAGAATCCCTCCCATCAATGTAGGTAGGGTCTACACTGAAGCGGTGCAGCTGTGTTGCTGTTGCATTTTAAATGTAGACATACCCTCAGTGTCACAGCTAAATACAAGCTAGAATAGATGGTTTAGGGCAAGTCTTCACTTAAAACACTGCATCGGCACAGCTTTCTCATCTGCGTAGTTAATCCACCTTCTCGAGAGGCCATAGCTATGTCGGCAGGAGAAGCGCTCCCGCTGATACAGCGTTGTCTACACAGGGCGAAAAGTCAGTATAACTTGGTCATTCAGGGCGATGGATTTTTCACACCCCTGAGCAACGTAGTTTTACCGATTTATAGGTCTGTAGTCTAGACCAGACCTTAGTACAAGTAGCTAACACACATTCTAAGAGACCATTCAATTTGAAGTGGCCCATTAACACCCCTGCAGTCATAAGACAAAAATGGGGAGATAGTGGGTTACAAATCGTTGTAATAAACTAGAAATCCTGTCTCTTTATTAAGACCATAATTTTTAGTGCCTAGCAAAGTTATGAATTTAAGCTCCCAGGTTCATCTTTGGAGGGTGTTGTGCAGGTTTCTTTTGAGGATGGGTGCTGATAGGTCAGATATAGAGTGATTGCTTTGTGAAAAGCGTTCACCTAGAGGTGATATGGTGGGGGGTTTTGAGTTGTGTTTTTCCTGTTGTCTTTTTTTTTTTTTTGTGAGAGTTCACTCAAGATCATAGTGGAGAGCTTGCTTCTGGTGATGAGCGTGGTGAGGTGGGGGAGTTCAGGAAAGATTTCTTTCAGGATGTGGTTCTCATTGGCTATAGGTTGCAATTGTTTGATACCCCATGTGGGTTCTAGTGTGGGGTGGTAAGTGACAAGTAGGCGTGTGTGGTCAGAGGGCTACATGGCTACAACACGACTTCAGACAACTCGTCATTCTTGTTTGTTGCGATGAGCAGAGTTGAAAGCCTTGTCTAAACATCAATGATATTGTTCCAGAGAAGTCTTGATTCATCTGAAAAGAAAAGGAGTACTTGTGGCACCTTAGAGACTAACCAATTTATTTGAGCATAAGCTTTCGTGAGCTACAGCTCACTTCATCGGATGCATACTGTGGAAAATACAGAAGATGTTTTTATACACACAAACCATGAAAAAATGGGTGTTTATCACTACAGAAGGTTTTCTCTCCCCCCGCCCCACTGTCCTGCTGGTAATAGCTTATGTAAAGTGATCACTCTCCTTACAATGTGTATGATAATCAAGGTGCGCCATTTCCAGCACAAATCCAGGTTATCATACACATTGTAAGGAGAGTGATCACTTTACATAAGCTATTACCAGCAGGACAGTGGGGCGGGGGGAGAGAAAACCTTCTGTAGTGATAAACACCCATTTTTTCATGGTTTGTGTGTATAAAAACATCTTCTGTATTTTCCACAGTATGCATCCAATGAAGTGAGCTGTAGCTCACGAAAGCTTATGCTCAAATAAATTGGTTAGTCTCTAAGGTGCCACAAGTACTCCTTTTCTGTTTGTGAATACAGACTAACACGGCTGTTACTCCTGATTCATCTAAGGAATACATACTTCTCTTCTCCAAATGCTGCCTTTCTGATGCTTCATCCATTAATAGCTTATCTATTGTACTGCTGGTGAAAGGAGTGCTGTAGTAGTTAGGCCTCTGAGGTATAGCTAAACTTCAGCGTCTCTTTACATGAAATAGAGGCACAGTAAGCCCAATGGAGGAAGCTAATTTGCATCAAAATCAGTCATATGTTAATATCTATTTTTCCCAGAAAACAAAGAATCCATTTAAAAGAGAAGTACCCCATCCATTCTGCCATTTAATACATCTGCTTACATAGATATTTCAAACTTTTTTAACAAAGATCTCGGGTTTAGCAGTGTGAAGGAATGCTAGAAGGCAGTAATGTACTGTATAATGAAATAATTAATGTTTTTTTAAATCTCCACTGTATTACCATTCATTGTTTCACCAAATTTTGAAGGTTAGAAATCTGACTTCTGCCTTGAAATTTACACACAACGTACCACTGTCTGTTTTCCACCTCTCTGCTCAAAACCCATTTCTTCCAGGTAATAGAAATGGTCCACCTCCCTGCTGTGATAGGAAAACTCCTACAGAGTGGCCTGTGAACTGCAAACCCACCCAATCACTGGGGTGGGAAATCTAACCTTCCCCTATCTTCACAGTAAGGGATTTAGAGCCATTTCACACTTTAACTGTCAATTTAAGGTTTACACAAGATGTGATGCCATGTTATTGTCTGCTGAATAGCCCGTTTAGGGTCCTGCTATTGGTCAGGGACCCCACACTCAAGATATAGGTTAAAGATAAACATTTTCTATGAAAACCACTAATGTATCATCCACAAGACCTCAACGCCCTCCACCCTTCCCCTGTACTTGATACACGCCAGAAGGTTGTGTACAGGTTGTCCTATAACAAATTGTAGTGTTGTAATTTGCATGCAAGGGGACAAACTTAATTTTTCATGTGACATCTAGTTAGACTCCTCCACCAGAGGGTTAGGAGGCAGAGATGCCAATGGTATGAGAACTTTTGCTTAGTATTTCTAGACTTTCTGCTGCTTAGGCTTTTTGAACTACAGTGTTAAAATCCTCAGACAAAGATGCTGATCCTGCAGTGAGTTGTGCACAGATGAAGGAATCTGCCTGCAGAGATCTTATTGCAGGGTCAGACCTTGTAAGTGCCAGTAACCATTATGGAACTTACACTGCTACAGAGCTTCTAGGTCCAAACTGGTAGAAATCTTGTCTACAGGGAGACAAGACTTGTCCACGCGGTTTTGAGTTATTTGTAAGTTTCTCAAGACCCAAGAATTTAGGAGTCTGCAGATTTGGGGGACTTAGGCTGAACCTGTGAATTTAGTAAGGTCTCTTAGTCCAGCTGTTCTGGCTTCAGCACTTAAAGGCTCAGCCTGCTTGGTTTAGTCAGAGCTTAATGCTCTGGGCTGTGCTTTAAGTTTAAAATTCTTGAAAATCAGGAATTCGGCTATACAGAACTTGCCAACAAAGCAGGCTATGCTAGAAGTTCGTTAACGCTCTTCACTCTTTTATAAACAGTGCCTGCCCTTGAGAACGCTAAACATTACTGCAACAGCAAAGTTCTCCGATTCAAATGTGTTAGCAAATTAATCTCCAGCCTTCCCAAAAAAAAACTTTAAATGCAATAGTCCTGATTTCAGAGGGAGAAGGGGGTGTTAAAAAACAAACCTGGAGTTCTTAAATTTAGCTTGTTTTGGGGGTAGGGGGGTTTGGGTTGGGTTTTTGTGGCTTTTTTATGGTGGGTTTTTTGTTTGTTTGAAACATGAAAAACTCTTGAAAAATTAAAATCTATTTCAAAGTCTGAAGGGTTTTTTGTCTTGTCTCAAACTTTGGCTCTCCAACAGAAAAAACTTTTACCCTCTCAGAAAAGTTACCCTCTGGCAGGAGGTCCATGTGTAATATTTTAGGTGGAGAGGAGTTTTTTTTGGGGGGGGGTTGTGTTCATAGAGAACAGATACAAAAACTGGGTTCATCATAGAAAACTAGCATGGGGTCACTACTCTGATTCCATAATATGTGTACATACATAGTGCCTGCTTTACCTGAATGTTTGACATAGAGCTGTCCTTCTCCCTTAGATGGAGATACTGTACTTGAAAACTCAGCCACCCCTGCATTACGTGAGATATCAGCAGTCCTTGTGGATGCATCTGACTTCGAGTGTTCCCTCTGCATGAGGTATGACTGCGTAGAGCTGAGAGTCTTCCTAAACTTTAGACCAAATATATTTGGTTTTGAGGAAAGGGTTGTACTGGAAGCTATTCTAACATGAACTAAAGGTTTTGTTTCATCTTTGCAAAAATGTAATAAATGTTAACATCAGTGGAGATGCTGAAATTATTTTTGCAACATGTCAATGTAATGGATTTACTTTAAAAATGAAATCCCTTTTACGTCCTAGGATAGAGACTAAATAATAAAAATGTCTCACAAGATTGACATGCAGGGCAGGAAATAGCTTTTCAAATGATAAGCTTAGTGACACATTGCTATCTGTATTGTTTGTGTGTGGGATGGAAATTCTAAAGAACCAATTTTATTTTGTCCCAACTGTCTGGTTTAGGTTATTCTATGAGCCTGTTACCACTCCCTGTGGACATACATTTTGTCTCAAATGCCTTGAGCGTTGCCTTGACCATAACCCATATTGCCCGCTCTGCAAAGAAAAGCTCTCTGAAGTAAGTTTGTATTTGTGAGGGGGTTTTTTAGAAGCTTTTATTAAGATCTTAGCATATTGTGCAAAATCTCTTCGCAAACATACAGCTGAACAATATAGGGCCAACATAGTAGTCTTGTTGTGCTCTGCACAGACATAGTCTGAATACTAACACTAGTATTTATTAAGCTGTATTAATAATCTGGAGCAGGCCGGAGGGAAGGGAAGTACTGACCAAAATTGTTCGTACAGTATTACTTTCTCACATTGAAATGAGGCGTTTTAGTTTTTGCGTGAACGGTCTCTAACAAAGACTGTGAAAATGCTGAAGAGGCCGTACTGTCATTGCAGTCAGTATCTCTACTGATACTGGGTTGGTGAACAAAGCACGCTTCTGGCCATTCTGGTGTAGAGAATGTATGCTCAGCTGCGGGAAATCTGATTCCCAAATATTTAGACTCCTCAGGTGGCAATAACTTGGTAGCTTGAGTCAAAAGGTATTATCTCCTTTACACTAAGTAAAGAGGACTAGAGGTGGGCAAAAGTGTTTTGTGTTTGTTTTTTTGATGCGGGCGGGGGGGTGTGGGAATGGGAACAGAAAATAGTTTGCAGAAAAATGCTGATTTGCATAGATCAAAACATTTCACAAACTCCTGTGTGTTTCAGTTAGTTGTTTCAGTCAAAATTGGGGAGGGCAGGAGGGTTAAGGGTCAAAAGAAATTCAGAAATGTCAAATCAGCTTTGTTTCACCACTTCTGAAACCTAAACATTTTGTTTTTGTTTGTTAGATTCACAAAACCACTTACACCCTTTAGCCCAGTTAAGCACACACCCCTCCCCCTTCTCTCCTGCTGAAGCTGTTACACTTTGGATACATGATTAAATATTCATTGGAGCAGGGACTGGAACCTGAATGTTGCCTGCCCTCCCAGGTGAGTGCCTTAACCACCAGGCAATAGTCATTCTCATTCGCTCACTCTCTCTCTGGTCCGGTGAATACTTAAACACTTTACACAGAGTGGAATAGCTTCAACAGGAGAGACTGAGAATACTCTCTAACCCTGGTGGTTGGGACACTCACCTGGGAGTGGTGGAGACCCCAGCTTCAAGTCCCTGTTCTAGAGTGGGGATTTGAACCTGGGTTTTCCACATCTTGGGTCAGTGCTTTCTTTAACAGCTAGGTAATAAGGGACTATCACTATCCAAAATGTTTTTTCTTTAGATGACCTGATACAAGTTTTTCCCAACTCTTTTGATATGCTGAACCAAACCTGAAATATTCTGGAATTTTCGAGTCAAACTGAATTGTTTTCAACACTTTGGAACTACCAGCGAATTGCAAGTCAGTTATTCTCACAGCTCTGAAGAGTACCCTTTTTTTTATTGTTATGTTGTAGATCCTATGATAAATTTGTCCTTCTGGAAGTTTATGGGCACTGAAGTGGATAGTGTGTCCACTCTTGTATCACAGAGATAATCTCAATTTTTTGAAAGAGTGAGAAAAGAAGGGGGGTTAGAACAACTTTACATCAGGAAGCTGCTGCATTAATTGTTTTGTCACTGTTTGCGAACCATCTTGAGCTATCTTGCTCTTGGAATGGAGGCTGGACATAACTGATTAAATATTAGTACTTAAGCTTTAACTCTCTTCTCTATAGTTTTTGGCAAGCAGAACTTATAAAAAGACAGTCCTTACAGAAGAACTAATAGTTCGTTACTTGCCAGAAGAGTTATCAGAAAGAAAGAAAATTTATGAAGAAGAAATGAAGGAATTATCAAAGTAAGTTGTTTTTCTGTTGTATCTAAATGTTGTAAACTTTTATTTTGATGTAGATTACTGAAGAAACCTTTAATTTATTTATGAAAGTAGGTTTCAAAGGCTCACTTAATCTATTCCAGTGTTGGCATGTTTGTAGTCGATAGTAATCAAGGAAAAGTAGGCTTGGATGTGAGAGGTGCACAACATCAGAGGAAAATATTAATTTTATTTGGCAATAAATTTTAGTGGATTTATTTCTGTGAATAAAAAACCCATAATTTAAAACTAATTAAAACATCTTCCCCAACAGTAGGAAGTGGGGGATTGGGAGTAAAAGAAGCGTAAAATGTAAGCAGGTATGCTTCTACACATCTTTATAAGTAGATGTATTGGCTGCTTTATCCATGATTACTTGTACTTGCCATATAGCTGAATTTAAAAAATCACAACAGAAAAATGAAAGTGTGTTACAAAACTAGAGGCTGAAAGTTAACTCTGTCCTTGAGTCCCCATTTCCACTGAATTCCTACAAACACTCCACGTCAGTTTGGAATATAAGGATTGCTTTCCAGCTATGTTTAAAGTATATGTAGTATGCAGTAATATATCTTTTTGAAAATTACAGATAAAAGCTGTGTAAGACTCAGTGATGTGCAAATTAGATGCTTTTTTCCATGCACATGCGTGAGAATGCGATTGCATTTTCCAAACTTTTTCTATTAAAACCGAAGAATGGAGGTATTAGTACCTAGAGTGCATTAATAGCAGGGAGAGCCCTTGGTGCTCTGGTGCCTGTGAAAGCAACAAATTTTTGTTGGCCAAGACCTTATTTTACGAGAAACAAGTCTGAGAAACCGTTCTAGTCAAACCACAACTATGAGGTTTTGTGCTGAATAAATACAGTATGCGTGAGGAGACTGACTGTTCTCATATTTGTATTTTTGCAGTTTGAATGAAGATGTTCCCATCTTCGTGTGTACCATGGCCTTCCCTACCATCCCTTGCCCACTTCATGTCTTTGAACCTCGGTATCGGCTAATGATAAGAAGATGCATGGAAACTGGTACCAAACAATTCGGCATGTGCTTAGCTGATGAACTAAAAGGGTATGGAATCTTGCTGAGAACATCCCTGTCGTAAGACTTTTGGAAGCCAGTGGAGAACCATAGTACTCTTGGTCTTGCACAACCAGTTGGATCCTTTTTAGGTTTCATGCTAGCAGATACAAATGTTACTAAGTGTTTTGTTGCCAGGTTTTTATATAATCTGTAAACATCCCCTTTTTACTGAAGTTTCTGATATCTCAATGTTAGACCCAGAAAGTTTGACTTATGCTCTAGTTATCCATCCAACCTCCTTGACGTATGCCTGGAAAGTGTTTCATTGTGGATATGCTTTGGAATAGTTATGTTACATTTAACTAGAAAATAGTAACATGTCAAAAGACTGGAGTGCATATGGCATCTATTTCCTGTTACGTTATGTATGAACGGTTTAGGGTCAGTCGTACCACAGAGAGCCTATTATGACAGTTTCTGATCCACGGTTTGGTTCCCAGTATAGGCTGTTGACTAAGTCAAGGTGAGGGTTGCTCTTCTGTCTGTCTGCTCTGTAAGGGTACGTCTACACAGGGATGATAAACCCATGGCTGGCCTGGGTCAGCTGACTCAGGCTGTGGGGAGTGGGCTCTGGGGCTGAAAAATCGCTCTGTAGATGTTCAGGACTGGGACCATCAGAGAGTGGGGTCCCAGAGCTCGGGCTCCAGCCCCAGCCTGAAGTCTACACAGCAATTTTTAGCCCATGAGCCTGAGTCAGCTGACCTAGACCAGCCACAGCCGTGCCATCGGTCTTTTATCCCTGTGTAGATTTACCCTGAAACATCTTCCCGTCTCCTAAGCTTTGGGTTCAAATCGGACTTTTATGAATACCCTGGGTTAATAAAGCTGGACCATACAGTAGGTGTTTGAAGTGGAAAATTAGGCTTTTTGAATGAGAATTACATGCTTGGTGGATGAGGATGCTGGATCTGAGCTTTCATTTGTAGGAACTGAAGAATCGTAAAGAGGTCATTGGTGTCCTAATTCCCTTGATGGCATGGTGTAGCTGCAAGCATGTACAGTGGAATCTTACAGTGAAGTGCTGATCCCTTTGAAAGAGGGAGGATGTAGAGAATAACTGGATTCTCTGCTCTGCTCTTAGAGCATGCACAACAGAGTTAGTTTCCAAAACCCTCCACCTTTTGGGGGCTTGGCTTTATTAGTAATTCGGAAATAACAGTGTAAACCTCAACTTAAGCTGCTTCTCAAGTGTAGCTGTTCTTAAGGTTTCTCTGTAAGACCACCTCTGGCTTAATTTTTTCTGGCACAGACACTCCCATCACCTTGATATTAGGAAGCTTACTGAAGCACTTACCTCCTGACTTGTACAGTGCCTGGCACAACGTGGTCTTGATCTTGGTCAGTGTCCCTCGTACTACAAATAATGTATTCACACTGGAGCTACTGGACGCACCTTCCGTCATGACTCAGCAGTAATTACCCTGAATTTTAATGCAGGATTTTAGCTCCAGTTGCCTTCTTCTAAAAGGGTGCAGTGTGTAACCCAGTTACATGGAGTTTCTTTAGAACAGGAGAGGACTTTCCTGACAAAATACCTCTTCCTGGTTGCTCTTCCAGTTGCAGGTGGCCCTGGCAGTTGGTGGGTGGGGAGTCTCTGGTTGGTGTCTCTCTTGCAGCAGAGACCAGCTGTAGTAATATCAGCAGCTAAGGATTCCTCTCCCCTGTTCTCTTCCTGCTTTCCCCTGTAAGTTCCCTGTAAGGCAACTTCTTTCCCCTCTCCTCCTCCTCCTCCCCACCCAATCAGAAATAAGGAGAGAGGGAGAGGAGTAGTAATCCCCTCAGAGTGCATCACTTACTATCTACATGGTGGTTGATAACTTACTACTAATCATTTTAGAGTGCATTAGAACTTGCTTACAGTGGTGTGTTAATTAACTTTAAAGCCTTGTGCCAAGGTTGTTTTTGCTGAAATGTCCCACCATTGTCTCCACTATTGGAGCTGAACCAGTGGTAGCAGCAATGGGAAAATTTATCAGAGGCCTAAATTGGAGTAAAAGCAGTAAAAGACATTCACTTCACTTGCACAGCTTCAGCATATTCTCTAGGCCAGTGGTTCCCAAACTTGTTCCGCCACTTGTGCAGGGAAAGCCCCTGGCACGCTAGGCCGGTTTGTTTACCTGTTGCTTCCGCAGGTTCAGCCAATCGCGGCTCCCAGTGGCTGCGGTTCACTGCTCCTGGCCAATGGGAGCCGCTGGAAGCAGCGGCCAGTACGTCCCTTGGCCCACGCCACTTTCAGCAGCTCCCATTGGCCTGGAGCAGCAAACCGCAGCCACTGGGAGCCGCGATCGGCCGAACCTACGGATGCAGCAGGTAAACAAACCGTCCCAGCCCGCCAGGGGCTTTCCCTACACAAGCGGCGGAACAAGTTTGGGAACCACTGCTCTAGGTACTTCTCTGCCTTCCTCAGCATTGTAACTGAGCTATCTCTTTATAAATAGTTGCAAAACCCTGCATAAGTTGCCACCAGCACTCAGGAACTGGTGTTGATGACCAGGAGCATGAAATCTGCTCAGTTTATTTAAAAACCTGCCCCTCCCTCCTTCCCCACACACAATTCTAATTTTAAAAAGCTGTTGCTTTAATCATGAAGTGTGTGTGTGACTGTTACAAGAAGCATCGTTGTGTTGGAAAATTATGCAGTTACTTTCGTTTTTCACCAATGTAACGCAGTGGTGAATCAGGTCCAGTAAGTTTATAAATGTCTGAACTTCTATAAATACCTGTTAGTGACTTCCTAGTTTTCTGTGCCCTTTTATTATTTCAGGTTTGCCGATTATGGCTGCATGCTAGAGATCAGGGATGTAAAGTTTTTTCCTGATGGGCGTTCAGTTGTTGATACGGTTGGTGTTCGTCGATTTAAGGTCTTGAACCATGGTCAACGAGATGGGTATAACACTGCGAACATTGAATATCTTGAAGATAAAAAGGTGATCTCTTGGGCATTCATGTTTCTTTGGGTTCGCTTAAATGTTCTGTCCTTGTCACATCTCAAGTTGAAGTTATTTATTTACATGGTCATAGTGCACATTTTCTTTACTTCGGAAACCATGGAATAAATGATTTTGCCCTTCTGACTACCTCACTAGCGCTCTCTGCAGTTTAATCCTCTCTCTACCAGTGGTACTTCTGTTGTCATCAAATCTCAGGGTAGCTTTCAAACCTTTGATACTTGAAAAGATACAACCTACCATGTCATGTTTAGATCGGGGCTAAAGTAGCAGGTGAAAATGACACTGGTTCAAGACCCTTCTAAAGACACACGTCTAAGTTTTATTCAAGTGCTTAGGATTCCATGCTTTGCATTGTTACACAGTATCTGTTCGTAGCTCCCACAGGTGATCTCTGACCTCACCACACACTGAATAGAAAAGCTGTTTTGTTTTTGTTTTTAAAAAGGTAGAACTCATTTTAAAGAGGAGAACTTGGTACTAATACTCAAATGCTTGTGTATGCATGGCATCTAAGGAAATCTACCAATTAAAATAACTTTCTTTTCTAAAATCTGGCGAACACCTCATTTAGTGAATTTGTGGTGGAATTTACTGGCCAAAACAAGAATGGCCTGCATAATGGTCTAGTGTTATGCTGGATATCTCAAATGAGTGCCAGAGTGAGCTGTAGCTCACGAAAGCTTATGCTCAAATAAATTGGTTAGTCTCTAAGGTGCCACAAGTCCTCCTTTTCTTTTTAGTAGAACTCTGATACCACTTCACAGTGCACTCACTGCAGAGTTCAGGCCAGTGGATAGCATTAGAAAAGTCCAGACAGGTCACATGGTTCTCAAACAGACTTTCACAGTTAACTGCAGTTAACTAGGAGGGTTCTCCCCGTTTGTGCTATGCAGGTCAATTGCCAACAAACACACAGAAAAAGAGACAATGGGGATAAAATGTCTCTTCAAGGTTAAAGTGGTCTAATATCCCATGTTATTGCTCAGGGTCCTCACTGTGTGAAGGTGAAGTATATCATCAGATCAAACATTTGTGTATATTGGCAGAAACCTTTTTAATACCATCCCTGGTACTGGGAAGTCAGTCTCACTTATCTACTTGTTCTGTTTCTCCCTGTCATCTTTCCACTGCTCCCTTGACCTGAGTACCACTTCTGCTGTATTTGAAAACAGCACTACTTTGTAGAATTCCCTTAATGCAGAAGCCCTGGCAGGAGGGCTCCTCGTCCTTATTAAGAGGAAATCCTAATCAACTGAAGACTCCAATAGCAATACTTCTGACTTGGTTGCTGAAAGGACCTAAAACTTCTGTAGGAGAGACCAAAAAATGGAACTGGCACGAGTTTGGGATGTATCAGACTTATGCACCACTTCGTTAGCTGGAGACATTCACATTAAGTGGCATAACCATCCCTTAGTAAGGAGTAGTCATTGCTGTTAAGCATAATTGGGTTGAAATTGGCTCTTTGTGAGGCATTTAAATAGTATAGAATATGGAATAAATCAGATTTATTCATCCTCCTTTTTCTTGATAAGGTGGAGGGAGCAGAGTATGAAGAACTTGTCCGTCTTCATGATTCAGTTTATGATCAAGCTGTTGCCTGGTTTACTTCCCTTAAAGACAACATGAAAGCACAAATTCTCAATCATTTTGGATCAATGCCAGGAAAGGAATCGGAGCCACAGGTAAATATTTCCTAAACCTGCACTACCATCCTAGATCTATGGATCTCCTAGACAAATCTCTGATAGAAAGGTCTCTCGTGTCTCATACATATCAAGCTTATTAATGATTACCCAGTTCTGGTTCACTAGAATCAAGGTTGGAAAAACATTGCCAACTACTCCCTGTGGTTTTGACTCCTGAAGATGTCATTGCTACTTAATTGCACAAAGAGGAAACATTTGAAGTTGGTGTAGCGCTCAAGAAACCCCCACTATATAGATGGGCATTAGTTGTATGTACTCCTAAAATAGAGGGAAAGTGGGAGGGAAGATTGCTAACACTAACCTGTAATCTGTAAGCATGTATCCTTTTATTTCTCTTGCAGAGTAACCCCAGTGGTCCAGCCTGGTACTGGTGGCTATTGGCAGTGTTACCATTAGAAAACAGGGCTCAGCTGGCTATACTTGCTATGACTTCCTTTAAAGATCGTCTTATTGCCATCAGACGTGTATTAATATTTGTAACACGCAAGAGACCCAGATGACATGGACTTACTCGTGAACAGGCACTGACTGTATGTTAGTAGATATGTTTTTTTTAAAAGCATCATGCAGAGATGAACAGTTCTTTCTGGCTGTCTGACGTTTGCTATTCTGGATGTTCACCAAACTTTGCACTCTACTCTGTAATTAATAAGCACTCTGTGCCTGTTGTCCTGGTGAAATCTGAGCCCCTATGAAGTTGTGCTACAATTACAATGTCGTTGGTAGTTGTGGATAACTACTTTGAAGTACTATTCATAATCAAGAGTTGATGTTTCTAGCCTGTGAGAGACTGAGTTTAAAGTATTAGAACACCACAAATGGCCTATGTGCAGTTTGGATTTACACTTAGAAAGGAAAAGAGTTCTCTGCAATGGATCACGGACTGCAGATAGATTTGTTAGAATTTTCCTGAGATGGTCAGCAGAAGGGAAATCAAACTATCCTGCAGATAAAGAATGCACAAAGTACATAGCTGACAGGATATTCTCTTAATGAGTTGGTAGAGTCTCCCTGCACTTTCATCTACTTGTTCAAGAAATATTGGTCTATAAAACAATTTTCAAGATTAAGGTTTTGGAGGTTGTCCAGGAGCGTAGTATTTACATGGTCAAAGCTGTGTGTCGGGAAGAGTAGTAGCTACTGAACAGCAATTTGGTAGCCTTAAGTAACCCCTTGTGTTGTGATTTGCATGTTGTAATGGAATGAATATATCAAATGTCAAAGGTGTGCATTTATTTTTAGAAAATCAAAGTAATCCCAGTTGGTCAGATGTCACTACACACAAATCAAACATATTCCCTAAAACATGAAAGGCTGTTGTGAAATAGCTATTTCACTCCAAATTCCGGGAAAGCATGCTGTGGTACTCGGCCGATGTGTGTTCTTAAAGTAAACTTGGCTAGGATAAGCATTGGGGAAGATTCCATTTCCCTTCTCACCTTCAAATGATGTGCCAAGCTGATGTTACATTGGAACAATATTTGTTAGAACTTTGGGTTTAAAAGTTAGTGTTATGTTTTATATCATAAGTGCTGCACGTGGTTGGAACCTTGGTCTGTGATGACATCATGAAAGGAGGTCCAAACTGAACACTAACAAGGCAAGTCTCAATGCAAGCTTAAGTCAAGTGTCCTCTTCATTTGTTTGTCTTGGTTTTTAATATATTGGTTTTGTTAATATCTTTCTTTGATAGCTATTGAATATGTTGCTGGTTAGTCAAACTATTTTAGTGGCTATTTAGAAAATTAATTTAATTGTGTAGCTTCCTAAAAGAAGTAATTTTACCAACTTGAAAAGTTAGCCACAATCTGTGCTCTCAAAGTATAGCAAGATGCTTTTAGAGACACTTGTTCATGTGCAACACTCTGGCATGATGAAAATGGTGTCTTATCTAAATGTTTAAAGTGCCTAGTTTTTAGTTTGCTTTGAATTATTATTTTTTTTGTGTCCATGAAGATATATATTAAAAATTTGCACATGAGTCCTGGAAGAAAACTGCATAAACAAATGAATTAACACATATTGACTGCTTTCTTGGATACTGTAATTACAACCTTTGTGGTCTGGGAAGCTAAAGTATCTAGTGCAGTGGTTTTCAAACTTTTTCTTTTTTCATTTATAAAACTTCAAATGGAGGTGCGGACCCCTTTGGAAATCTTAGACATAGTCTGTGGACCTGCAGGGGTCCACGTACCACAGGTTGAAAACCCGTGATCTAGTTAACTTTTCTTTCAGCAAATTGTTACCAGAAGTGGTTTCTGTAACCTGCTCTGAATGTACTGTAATTGCCTCTACCTTGAACGCGCCTTTTCTAGTTAAATAGTGATTTGTAATTTATCCTTTGAATTGTGAAGTGCATAACTTACAACCAATGATTTCGTAATCTCCACAATAGCCTTGCTGCAAGTTCTGCTACTGTCATAAGAGTACTAAAAGTAAAAGCTATATGAGATTCTGAGAGGGTGGAGAAGGCATCAGAGCCCCAAAGCTGCAAACAAAACCGCTTGAAGTCTTTTGGAGCACTTCCCCCTCCATCCATGCATTAGTAACTCTCATACTTCATCCCAGTGTTTTTTCCAGTTAATCCATTTTAGACTACCATCACTTTAGGTAGTTCAGCTTCAGTGTGGCAACCCAACTCATTTTCAGTTGGGAAAATAAATTCTCTTTTCAGAGTAGCAGCCGTGTTAGTCTGTATTCGCAAAAAGAAAAGGAGTACTTGTGGCACCTTAGAGACTAAAATAAATTGGTTAGTCTCTAAGGTGCCACAAGTACTCCTTTTCTTTTTGTGAATTCTCTTTGTGAACTTTCACATTGTTTGTTTGTTTTTTGTTCTGTATGCCACTCTTGCCATCATTGTCCTTGCTCTCTTTGTTTTACCCTTCCCCTCTTCCATGACTCTTTCCATGTCCATGCATTGAGTTTTAATGTTTTGGCGGCAAAGGGACATTGACAGAATCATACAGTCCTAGGCCTTGCACCTGCAGAATGTTACATATGTGCTTAACCTTACACACATATATATCCTTTTAGAATTGAAATGTTAGTTGCTGTCTCCTTGATTCTAATTACTGACGACAATGTGAATTTCTCCTCTTTGCAAAAGCCAGTGATTTAATATGTCTGTCCTTTAAGTACTTTTAAAAGTGACACTACAAAACAAAGTGTTCCCTTTAATACATCATAGGAAAGCAATAATGAAGATGTAAAAGTGTCTTTTTTTTTTTTTTTTAATTAGCTTTTTTGCATTAAATTACATTACTGTCTAAGGATGCCAGGATAACTAATGAAATGTCCTCGCTTGGGTGAAAGCTGAATGACAGAATTTTTGGTAAGTTTTTAAACTGTTTCTAGTACAATGGGGTCATGGTCCATGACTGAGGCTCCTGGGTGTTACATTAATACAAATAATTAATATTTGTTTTTAAACACTTAAGTGACTGACATTTTGGATACATAATATGAAATAATCAGTATCTGTATGCAAATGTTAAACTAACAACCCAAACTCACTGTTTCTTCCAAAACATGAAATACTGGATCATACAGCAAAGCTAAAGAGAAATGCTATTCATAGGCACGTACAGAGTCTCTAGGGGTAGAGACTTTATTCCTACCAAGTTCTCCTGTCCTGGTTTGTACAGCAGCAAATAGTAAATAGATGGAGAAACTAGTTGCCTCTTCTCTGGATTAGAGGCAAATGTCCATATTGCAGCTATCTTACATCTTTACTTCGTTCTTGTCCCCATGGTACGGTATTGAAACCATGAGCTAAGCAGCTGGAAAAGACAGGTGTTTTGCTGCCCTTTAACACATTACATTTTTCGTACTTACTTCCTAGCCTGGGCAATGTGATAGGAAAGTCTCCACTTTGGTGAGATCCTTTATACGTCATAAAGAAACAAAAATGTCCAGATCGAATTTTTTTTTTTCCCCTTATGGGTCACCTGTAAGACTTAAAAAAAAATATTTTTTAACTTCACCTTTCAAGAAGCCTGTAAATTGTTTGCCATCAAGACCTTTGTTATCAACTGTATTTTAACATGTCCAGTCTGTGTTTCATTTCATCGATTGCTTTGGACTTCTAACATGCTGATGATCAGTTTCTTACTGCTTCCCTTTCTCATGCTCCAGTCCATTTTGAAACTGAAATATAAAGCTATTGTTCAAAAACACTTGGTTCATATTACCTTTCACACTGGTGGAATTGGTATTTGGTAGCGCCTTACATTTACAGTTGTGAAATGATTGTATCAATAACAAAATCTCATCTGGGGCTTGTGACCAGATTAAAACAAGTATATGTAATGTAGATAAACTTGAAACAATTTTTTACTGTTTTAAAGCTAGTTATGAAACTGTATGTACATATGTATAAATATAAATTAAACTGCGCCATTTTGTATTTAGTAAATTCAGGACAAGTCCATGTTCTAGCCACATTTGGTACTTGTTGCATAAGCAAAGCCAAACTTTTTTAAAAATAGCAATGTTCATTTCATGTATATTTGCAATATTCATGGGAAATGTACTTAATTTATGTGACATTTTGAATAAACAGATTACATTTAGCAGTGTCTGTCTCTTAACAAAAACCCATCATATGTGAAATGTTAAGGTTACTTGGAAGTTTTCTTAATTAGAACTTAAATTTAAGTGTGCATGTGTATATCTGTTGGTTTGTTGGTTTGTGTATATCTGTTGCTGTTGGTTTGGATTTATGGCTGTAGGCCCTTGTAATTCGTTTCTGTTAGCACGTCTTGTAATTTTAAATGCCTTAATTTCTGTAAATCTGTTTTGGGGCAGACCACTCAGACAACATGCGTGTGTTTTCCCAAGAATGCTGCTTTAACATGATGTGGAGTAGGGGTTGGAATTTTTATTTAATTGGGGTCAACAAACTCTACTGTTAAAGGCTGAAGCTCTTTATAAGAGGTCCTGGTGATTACAGATCACAAGTGAAAGAGGATGGTGGGAGAATGTATTACACTTCCTGTATCAAAAGGTACACTCAGGTTTCCTTTTTCTCTTCCTCTTTGCAGTCTTTTCTGGCACTTAAGCACCTCTTTTCCCAGTTGATCCCTCATGAGATCTGCTTTACAGCTGTAGGAGTCTATCACACTCTTCAGTAGCTATGACTAAGGCTACGTTTTAGTCATGGGTATTTTTAGTAAAAGTCACAGGCAGTAAACAAAAACTCATGACCCGTGACCTGTGCATGACTTGTACTATATAGCCCTAACTAAAAGTTGGGTGGTCTGGGGAAGGGGCCGGCTCAGGGGTCCCACGGATTGTCGGGAAGGAGAGGTGGGGGACTCCTGCTTCTGTTGGGGAGGGTGGCTGGCAGGCTCCCTGCATGGCTCCCTGGAAGAAGCAACATGTCCCTCTGCTCCTAGGCGGAGGCATGGCCAGGCTGCTCCTCGTGCTTCCCACACCCCAAGCGCTGGCTCCTCAGTTCCCAGTGGCCAGGAACCGTGGCCAATAGGAGCTGCGGGGGCGGCACTTGCAGGCAGAGGTAGTGTGCAGAGCCACCTGACCACGCATCCACCTAGGAGCTAAGGAACATGTTGCCGCTTCCAGGGAGCTCCCCTCCGCCCCAAGGCAAGCGCTGCCTGGAGCCCTCACCCCCTCCTTCACTCCAACCCCCTTTCTCAGCCCGGAGCCCCCTCCCACACTCACTCCTGCTGCTGCTTGGGGGGCATGGTGGCCCAAGACTGCCCCAGTAGTAGCTGGCCCAGGGGCTGCCCGAGCTGCTCAGGCCAGCCGCACCAGCTGCTGCAGAAATCACGGAGGTCCCGGAAAGTCACGGAATCCGTGACCTCCGTGACAGACTCGCATCCTTAACTATGCCCACTGTGAAGCTGTCTCTTTTCTAAAGAGAGGGGCTAACCCAGAAGCTTTCTAAGATGCAGGACTATCTACTAAGTATCAGAGGGGTTAGCCGCATTAGTCTGCATCCACAAAAACGAGGAGTCCGGTGGCAAGGGGTCTCAGCAGGTTCGTGGCAGAGCCGAGAATAAACTCGGGCCTTCTGCTGCCAGCCCACCCACCATTAACTGTGTTGCCAGTGTGTGGGGAGCTCACTGCAGAGAGCAAGGGGGAGATCACTGCAGAGAGCAGGTAGTGAATGGGAACAGAAGGCAAGATCATGTGCCATGAAGTTTTGCTGTTTACTACAATGGGATTGAGCCAAAAGATAACTGATACAGAGCCTCAGGGAGAGGGCAAGAGTTGTGGCATCTGGGAGAGGACGAGGTTCAGATATGTAGCCAACTATGGAGAAGGAATTAGCAGTGAGAGATTTGTGAATGGGAAGAGGCTGCGCTGATGAGGTGGGAGGATAGTAAAGAACATGAGACCAGAAGGAAAGGGGGAGTTAGAGATGGATACATAAAATAAAAAGTGGGAAGCAATGGAGTAGGTATAAGGAAGGAGGCTACATAGTTACCGTCTTTTTTTCAGAAGTTCCAGCACTGGGAGCTTGGATTACTGATTTTTAAACCTAACCTGACTGGTTTATAATTAAATACATTTCCGAACTAGTTTTTCCCCCCTCAAATATTGAACTGGTTTATTGGCTCTTAACATTCATAGCTACCCACACCTATTCTTTAGTTTGAAATAATCAGTAGATGTACCTTACAAAAATGTATTCTCTGCTCAGACTGGCTTTTGTTTTTCTGACTAGGAGCTATGTTAAATTATATAAATGCAATTTTGAGGCTTAGAGGAGGATATTGATTGTAGAATATATCTGTAGCTCTTGCCATGGAGGGTAATGTCTGGCATGATAGTTGACCTAATAATGGAAATATGTATTCTGAAAATAATATTTTTTTTAATAAAATGGGCTGATTTCAGCCTGGTTTGTGCTCCCTTTATATAGGTTTTCTGTGAGTACTTGAGCAATTGAGCTTCAGTTGTGGTAGTACTCATGTAGAGTGAAAGTAAAGATCACTTATTCAAGTAATTCCATCTATATGTAAGTATATGAAAACAATGCTACTTTAACACACTAAAGAAGATTTCCAAAATCTCTCTACTGTCCCGGCACAGAGGCAAATAATTGAGCCAGACAAGGATCTGTGACTGCACCTTTCACAGCTAAGACCATACACAAAATTACTTTGTGTGTGTATAATGGCAGTGGGGAAAAAGCTGTATACAACCAGTAAATCTCGCACTGTAGCAAGAGGTTTTTCTTGCAGTCTTTTCTCTGCTAAGGCTGTTGTGTGGCCTAGAAAGGAAAAGCTAGGAGTTTTCTCCAATTCTGTCAATCTTCCACGATACGTCCCTTGGACTGAAAACTGCAGTGGTAGCTTGTTGCCGTCACTCAGTCAGGAACAGCAATGATGCTGTCTTACCAGTGGGCAATTGCGTCTGTCCAGCACAGCTTACACTTTTGAACAGAAGTGCTGAATACTCACTGCTGCTCACTATGAACCCATCGAGTAAAAACCAAGTGAGTAAACTAGAATAACAAATGTGAGAAGATTATAATCTATGCACAGTAAAAAGCGATTTGAGTAGATTAGTTGTGAATAACTTCTCTCAATGGCAGCACTTTTACATTCATGGAACAATTTCTTTGTACAGTATTAACAGCTTGGGTGTGGCTTTTTTATTAGACCTATTCTGTGTGCTGTGGATTGTGTTACCTCTAAATCAAAATTCACTCTCTGACAGCATGGTCTGGCATTTTGCTCTCTGAATGAGCTTGATAAAATTTGAATACATTGTAGAAGGGAAATAACTTCACATTTAAATGTGACTCATTCTTCATTTGTTCAGATGCATAGCAACATCTTCCTATTAGAGCTACGTTGGCTGAGCCCCCGATGAGAGGCTGGGGCCCAAGTTCCAATGCAGTGGAGATGTGTCCTGAGAGAGCTTTGGGTTTTGGAGGCAAACTGTGTCTTCATTCCAGAGAGGAGCAACATATCACCACCGTAGAATGAGTTGCCGGAAACCAATAAAGGCAAGAGAATCTCAGACCATCTTCTCTCTAGGAGTTTTCCATGGGACTATGCAGCCTATTTCCAGGGGAAGAAATGCCATTTACTATTTACCTGATGCATCTGAGGTTTCTGAAAAGTCTAAATTAGCTAAAAGTGGCTAGCACGCACACAAAGTACCCAGCTTTTCATCTAAATTCTACTCCGGCTTTTTAGTATTTAGCATTAATCCACATTTGCAGATTAATGGTGCTTTAAGAACTGCCACAAGCAGGCAAGCCATTGGTTTATACCATGTCAGTGAACTGTAGGAGTGTCTCTTCATGCAATCCGTGAGGTGGAATAGTTCAAGGAACAGGCATATTGGGGAGTGCAATTTACAAAAAAAAAAAAAATTGCCAACTGGCTGCCAGAGCTTTTTTGTTTGTTTTTTGTTACACTACCATTAAGGACACCTAAACATTTTTTTTAAAAGCTTAATATTAAAGTTCACATTAAGCATATACAAGACCAGGCAGTGAGGTGTATAGATGACGCATGGGGTATATGTGAGGTCACATGCCCTCCAGATTTCTGCTTGGCCTGCTGGGGGGAGGGGAGGGTCTCCATCGTGCTGCTACACCTGCCCCCTGGCAGCCAGGCCTGGGCAGAGAGCGAACGGGGAGGGACCAGCCACTTCTCTCACAGGCCCCTCCAGCTTGCTGTTCTGTGCAGCGTGGCGTCTGCTTGAGAGAGAACCCAACTGAGGAGGTGACGCTGGGAGGCCGCTCCCGGCCTGGGCCCGGTTGCTGGGGACAGGGGCCGAGCGAGCCGGAGTCCACTCTCCACATTTCTGGTTCACTGGGCCCCTGTCCCTGGCAGCCGGGCCCAAGCAGGGGGATGGCCTGCTGCCACTATCTCCCTGGCCGGGCTCTGTCTCTTGGGCAGCTCTTGCACTGCACAGAGCAGTGACCTGGAGCAGGCAGCTTCAGCTGGTGTGAGAAGCAGCTCTCTCCTGGTCCTGCCCATGGCCGCCTGCCAGGGACAGAGGCCCACTGTGTCGGGGGACGCAGCAGGAGAAGGACAGAGCCCCTCCCCCTCACATGTAATTCTGATGGGGTGGAGAGAGTGTGGTGGCCCTGGGATGGGCGTGGAGGGTTCACTGGGCAGAAGAGATGTGGGGGGTCACGTTTCCTCCTCCTCCCCGTCCGCAGTGTCAGGAGACATGAGTCGTCTGTGATGAGGCGTGATTCTGAACAATATCCGTATGAATTGCCATAGAGGTCTGTCTAGTCTACTATCCTGTCTCTGACATTCTGCTTAGCGTTGGAAAGCCTGACTACTGGTGCCAAGGAGTTAAATATTTCTTAATTCTAGCATGAATCATTTGTCCCTGCTTTGGGAGTCAGTCTGCTTGCCCTCACGTATTAGATTGGAGTGGTTCCTGGAATAGGAACTCCCTGCTCACGTCTGACATGCACAGCTCAGGGAGAAATGAAGAAACAGCTATTGCAAATAAAAACACATAGGGGCCCTTTGCTTGCAAAAAAGAAACAGGGACACAGGCTTACTCATTCAGGATTATCTCAGGACAGCTTGTTCCCTTGCACTTTTTTGAAGGGTGGAGGTGAAGTTCTAGGTACATTGTACCTATGAGTGTTAAAGGTCAGGTATGCTTAGGTACTATATTGACAAGCAATATAGAAAAGGAGAGAGGAGGAGGAGCAGGCAGTCCCTATACAAGTCAATGTGCAAGGTTTTACATTGGTCCTAGTTTGATCTCCCCGTGTGAACTGTGAGGTGTCTTTAAAAAGAGAACCATATGGGGAATAGAGCAGAATAAGTGGTGGGAAATGATCTATTTCTAGTCCCTGCTAGGGAGGTGGCTGCAGTACAGACACTGCTCAGACCAAACCCTGAGTTAATAGGCAGCAGGTTTAAAACAAAAGGAAGTATTTTTTCACACAACGCACAGTCAACCTGTGGAACTCCTTGCCAGAGGATGTTGTGAAGGCCAATTCTGTAATAGGGTTCAAAAAAGAACTAGATAAATTCATGGAGGATAGCTCCATCAATGGCTAATAGCCAGGATGGGCAGGGATGGTGTCTCTAGCCTCTGTTTGCCAGAAGATGGGAATGGGCGAGGGGGGATGGGTCACTTGATCATTACCTGTTCTGGTCATTCCCTCTGAGGCAGCTGGCATTGGCCACTGTTGGAAGACAGGATACTGGGCTAGATGGACATTTGGTCTGACTCATTATAGCTGTACTTAGTTCCTTTACTCTTTTAGATCATAATGGAAAGGTGGTAGCTGAGAATTATCAGCTCTCAACCTCTGGAGGTAGGAAATGCATTTACACAAGTAGAGAACTATTTACTGTAGTGATCAATAGTAGCCTTTCCCTCAGTCACTACAGTGATGCATAAGCATTATGTGCCATTTTGTCCAAAGAAACTTTGGAAAGGTGTCTCAAACACACCCAATCCCCCTTCATCACAACCTCCCTAGTTCAAGCTTGGCTCCATGCCCATTCCCACTTACCCACTCCTTCACTCTCTTTCCCCATGGCTTCAAAATCTTTACTGCTGCCAGCTCCAGATTCTTGCCAATTACCTCCTTCTTGGAGTCAAATTCCCAACTGGTCCTACAGATACTGTACTGTTGGTGTGTGCCAGTGAGAAAGATGTTTGTGGACATGGGAGAGAGAACTAACAGAGACACTTAGTATTTGTCTGACTTTTTTGGAGTCCATTCTGATACCACAGTCATGAGTGCACTAGAAAAACCTAGATAGAAAGCTTGTCATAACTACAGCTGATCACACTATTCTGTTTGATAACATTTTTCAGAGAAGAATAGTGTTTTATGGAAATGAGAATTTCCACAGAATTTTTCATGAAAATATTGTGGGTGGGTTTTTGGGGTTCTTCTTTATCCTTCTCTCCCACCTCCTCCTCCCCCCCCCCCTTCTCTTCTGTAGGTAAAAGATGGAAAAGGAGAGACGGGGGAGGGAAACAATTTTTTCCCCAAATGTTTTAGCAAAAACATTTTTCCTACCAGCTCAAAACCGAATTAACAGCTGTTCTGCTGGAATGGGGTCACTTTCACTCCTTTCAAGAGAAGGAAGGGGCAGAGATGAAAGAATTAAAATCTTTGGATTCACAGTGGTGTGAAGTGAAGTGTTTTGAGGGGAATCAGTGAAGCTTCTGTATTGTCTCAATGACATGCATCTAATTTTATTCAAACTTAACCACCTTATACATGTAAGCAGTGTCTGAATGAGCTCTCCCCTGACATCTAGTGATGAGCTGCAGGAGAAGACCTAAGGAATAGACCATGTTTGCATAGACATGCTACTCTGCCTAGGTGGATAGTGTAGTGGAGTTGTTTTTCCGAAATGATCACTTTTGGCTGGTATTGGGTTACAAATCACTATCTAGAGGACATCGGCAATACCAGGAGAAATGAGCTGGAGTGTCGATGTGAAGCGCAGTCAGGAAAGTAACTGAAATACTTCCCTGATGGATTCGCAAAAAGAAAAGGAGTACTTGTGGCACCCTAGAGACTAACAAATTTATTTGAGCGTAAGCTTTAGTGAGCTACAGCTCACTTCATCGGATGCATTCAGTGGAATGAAGTGAGCTGTAGCTCATGAAAGCTTACGCTCAAATAAATTTGTTAGTCTCTAAGGTGCCACAAGTACTCCTTTTCTTTTTGTGAATACAGAGTAACACAGCTGCTACTCTGTTCCCTGATGGATTGTATTTTCTAATGGGCAACCTACCCTAATTTCTCAAATACTGAGGGGAAATCTACACTCATTCCTATATTTGCTTTCTGCTACCAACTCTGTGTAACTTTGCATGAGTGATGTACCTAAGTATCCAGATTCTAATATCTAAACTGTATCGTTAAATTTATCTAAATTATTGCTGATTATGCATGATATGTATCTTATGACTTTTAAAACAAACTTTGTATTTGTAAATAATCTAAATACTATACCCAGATGTACAGACAACTCTCTTCTTAACCTGTGTATTATATAATCTTTTAACATTACCCCTGCATTCAATTTTATTAAAGCTAATGAAATGTTCTCCTTATTATATGAGTAAGCATAGTTCTGCTGCCCTTTAGTTTGCCCTTATTGAAGGGGTCACTCTAAACTGAACTGCACTCACTAAGCAGGAGTGGGGATACCAAATCCCAGTGAAGGAGAGAGAGACTGGGGAGAGATGTTCCTCCCGGATGGTGCAGACTCTGCCTAAGAAATCCTAAACACCATTTGACCCTCCCTCCACTGTTTAAAGACAGAGCTGATTAGACTCAAGTGAGAGTCCTTGTTTTGTTGAAGCTGAAATCACTGATAACCAAGTGCTGAGCCTTAGACATGATGTGGGACAGTGTTGCAGTGAAAGATGCTGCACAACCTGTATTAACAGCGAGGTTCCCCACTACTTGCTGAAATCACTGAGAGCTGGTTAAGTGGTGGAACCTCAGAACCTGAGGTCGCAGCAGAGAGACAGTGGGGGATGGTGGCAGCAGCCGCAGCCAATGGCACCGGTGGTAGCAGAGTGAACACAGCACGTGTGAGCCAGTTGCGATGGTGCAGTAGTTGAGGTGTTGATCAACGCTCCCTTCGTCCCCCTCCACCCCCGCGTAGGAGGTGAATTCACATGAACACACCTCTGAACTCTGGGTCTTCACTGACCAAGAACAGCAACTGGGAGTGGGGTGCAGTGGAGGGAGAGGGGGAGTGGCGTGTTAGAGGAACATTTGTTGCTTTACACGCCACAGACTGAAAGAGTGAGGCAAAGGTGGCTGCCTAGCATACTATGGGGTGGGTGTTTTGCTCACGGTCATATGCTTTTGATTTTTGGCTGTGGTGTTTTCCCCAATTAATTCTGGGGTCCTTCACCCTTTTTGTTAAATCTTTCCTTTGCTATACACAGACTCAGTGCTTGGAAAAGAGGAAGTATTGCCTCTTAGAGGTGTCCGGGGTGGTGGTTAATTTTCCCAAAGTACTGGTTGGGTCTTGAGCTGGTTCTGTTTTGTGGTGTTAAGAAGAACCCCTAGATATTGAACTCTGCCCTTGTTTCTGCTGATTCCACCGGGCAGAAGGGTTATGTACAAAACCACCTTAGTAATTAGCTCAAGAGCCAAAACTCCGGTTTTGCTATCTTGTAGGTAATGTCAAGATTCTGTACATCAGTCATTCATTTGTATATAAACAGGAGTACTAACATTTATTCACTCTACTAAGCCTTTGTTTGGGTTACTGTGGGTCACCTATCACCTCTTGCTGAATGTTATTTAACACATCAATGTGCCTGTCTAACCAGAAGATCAGGACAATCTGTGTACAGCTGCTAATACTCCCCTTCCTTCACCTCAGCTTTTAACTAAAGTGCTGGCCAGGTTTCAATCATCTGAGAAAGCATTACACCAAGCCAAATCCAGGCCCAATTCTGGATTTAGATTTAAAAGGCTCCCCATCGTTATCAAAATGAACCACACAATTGCTTTGTAGACAAAAAAGTATATTTAATACAAACCAAGCATTTTAAATAGTGTTTAAAAGACCCAAATAACTTTGTGAGCAAAAGTCTGTAGGCAGAAAGGAAGCCAGTGTCTATCCTACGCTGGTTTATTTAGAGGATTCTCTTTACTGTCTGTAAATAACACCTACATCAATTTAGAGGGGCTTTTGTTTGTTTTGTTTTTTGTACACATTCTTCTCTGATCCTCAGGGATTTTAGTTCTGTGTCGCCTAAAGTGAATTCTTTAGAATTTGACTGAAAACTGCAGTGTGCATCAACCCATATCCAAACACTTTGCAGTAAATAGAAGAGTGTGGTCTGTGAGTACTTCTAGCTAGCCACACTCAGTTAAACTTATTCCTGTGCCTTATTTTTTGGGTGGATAAGATACCTTGCCTGCAGAGAAAATATAATAGGTTTGAGACATCAGCCTGTGAAACAATGTATTCCTCTCAACGTCTATCAGATTCTAACCATTGTGACTACTGGTTAGCTGAGCAGTGCTAGCAAGAGTGAGCTGTACTGCTTTGTCTTTGCTGCCAAAGGTTCAGAGGGAGGGGGGTATAGCAAGATAATAAATTTATAGTTATCTGAGTGCAAAATCATAATACAGATGGGGCACTATAATTTTTACCTTGAGGTGCCTACGTGAGGTCAACATGGCTGACCTCACCTAGTTTTCCTTGCAGTAAAACTACAGTATCTTGTCTCCATTTGGCTTTTATAGCAGCTTCGCTAATGCATGTTAAACACACCTTTCTTTTTTAGCAGTGAAGATAAAGTCCAGGGCTAGATTGTCCACCAGGGATCTTAGCACCAGGTCATCTAACCCTGCTCAGAGCAGCTCTAATCTACACCGTGTGTAAAATGATTCTCTGTATGCTGGTCTCTGCTAGCACTCTCAGCGTCAGCACTGCTGGTGCTTCGGCATGCGTTAACTATGAGGGGAGACTTTTCAAAGGGTTAACTGGTGTAAGTTTGGCTGCACCGTGCTCTTCATTTTTTTTCTAAATAAGCTTGTGTGAGTCACACAAGGGAAGGACATCTCACTGAGGACCAACCGCCTCAGCAGCCCCGAGGCCTGCAGGAGGCACGCTGGCCTGGGGGCAGGTCCGCAGTAGGCTGTTTAGGGAGGTGCAGCTTCCCCCTTTCCTATGATACCGCCACCAATGAGTGAATTATAACCTTTTCCTAGACATCTTACATGCCACATTTTATGCAAGATTTGTTTCAAATATATAACAGTGGTTGCAACAAGGATTTACATGGTCATATTTTAATCAGATAACATCACACTATCCCATTGGATAGGAAAGATAGGAAGTATGGTAAGAGACCACCCTGTCTTAACCAGGAGATCTTCAATGATCTGAAACTCAAAAAATAGTCGTACAAAAAGTGGAAAGTAGGTCAAATTACAAAGGATGAATATAAACAAATACCACAAGTATGTAGGGACAAAATTAGGAAGGCCAAGGCACAAAATGAGATTAAACTAACTAGAAACATAAAGGGTAACAAGGAAACATTCTACAAATACATTAGAAGCAAGAGGAAGACCAAGGTAAGGGTAGGCCCAGTATTCAATGAGGAGGGGAAAAACAATAACAGAAAATGTGGAAACAGCAGAAGTGCCGAATGATTTTTTTGTTTCGGTTTTTACCAAAAAGGTTAGTAGTGATTTGGTGTCTAACATCATGAATGCTAGTGAAAATGAGGTAGGATCAGAGGCTAAAAAAAGGGAAAGAATAAGTTAAAAATTACTTAGACAAATTTTAGGTGTATTCAAGTTACCAGGGCCTGATAAAATACATCCTGGAATACTCAAGGAGCTGACTGAGGAGATATCTGAGCCATTAACGATTATCTTAGAGAAGTCACGGAAGATGGGAGAGATTCCAGAGGACTGGAAAAGGGCAAATATAGTGCCAATCTATAAAAAAGGAAGTAAGGGCAACCTGGGGAATTGCAGACCCGTCAGCTTAACTTCAGTACCTGAAAAGATAGTGGAGCAAATAATTAAACAATCAATTTGCAAACACCTAGAAGATAATAAGGTAATAAGTAAAAGGCAGCATGGATTTGTCAAGAACAAATCATGTCAAACCAACCTAATTGCTTTCTTTGACAGGGTAACAAGCCTTGTGGATAGAGGGGAAGTGGTAGGTGTGGTATATCTTGACTTGAGTAAGGCTTTTGATACTGCCTCGCATGACCTTCTCCTAAACAAATAGGGAAATACAACCTAGCTGGAGCTACTATAAGGTGGGTGCATAAATGGTTGGAAAACCATTCCTACAGAGTAGTTATCAGTGGTTCACAGTCATGCTGCAAGGGCATAATGAGTGGGGTCCTGAAGGAATCAGTCCTTGGTTTGGTTCTATTCAATATCTTCATCAATCATTTAGATAATGGCATAGAGAGTACACTTATAAAGTTTGTGGACAATACCAAGCTGGGAGAGGTTGCAAGTAGCTTTGGAGGATAGGATTAAAATTCAAAATGATTTGGACAAACTGGAGAAATGGTCTAAAGTAAATAAGATGAAATTCAATAAGGACAAATGTGAAGTACTTCACTTTGGAAGGAACAATCAGTTTCACACATACAAAATCTGAAATGACTTCCTAGGAAGGGGTATGGCAAAAAGGAATCTGGGGCCATAGTGGATCACAAGCTAAATAAGAGTGAACTGTGTAACTCTGTTGCAAAAAAAGGCAAACGTTACTCTGGATATTAGCAGGAGTGTTTTAAGCAAGACACGAGAAGTAATTCTTCCTCTCTCCCTGCGCTGATTAGGCCTCAACTGGAGTATTGTGTCCAGTTCTGGGTGCCACATTTCAGGGAAGATGTGGACAAATTGGAGAAAGTCCAGAGAAGAGTAACAGAAATTATTAAAGGTCTAGAAAACATGACCTGTGAGGGAAGATTGAAAAAAATGGGTTTGTTTAGTCTGGAAAAGAGAAGACTGAGAGGGGACATAAAAGATTGTTACAAGGAGGAGGGAGAAAAATTGTTCTCCTTAACCTCTGAGGATAGGACAAGAAGCAATGGGCTTAAATTGCAGCAAGGATGGTTTAGGTTGGACATTAGGAAAAACTTCCTAACTGTCAGGGTGGTTAAGCACTGGAATAAATTGCCTAGGAAGGTTGTGGAATCTCCATCATTGGAGATTTTTAGGAGCAGATTAGACAAACACCTGTCAGGGATGATCTCAAAAATACATAGTCCTGCCATGATTGCAGGAGACTGGACTAGATGACCTCTCGAGGTCCCTTCCAGTGCTATGATTCCATTCTATGACCCTGGGGAATCTCTTCTTCTGTTTCATTGCTCCTGCCCTCTGAGAGTCCAAACAGCAAAAGAGATGAGAAATTTTCTTGTTCACTATCTTTTTCCTTCTTCCAGAATTCAAGGCCTTTTGGCAGGTTGACAGTTACAGGGTGAACATTTTTTCACCATTTTAAAGCAAAAACTTAGTACCTTATAGCATGGGATACATATCTTATAAGTAGGATTAACACATGTAGTGTCTTACAAGCATTTCATAAAGTCTAAACACAGTGCGATAAGCCCAATACCCATCTTAACCCTACTACCACACAGGTGAGCTGGACTGGTTTCCTTTGTCAGTCCTGGGTTGAGGTCTAAAGCCTTGACAAAAGCTGGTACTTGCTTTGCCAATATCACAATCACCTTTTCTTTAAAAAAAAGTATTTAAATATCTGAAGGCCAGGGGCTTGAATGGCTCAGGGAAATTAGTAATGGCCTTACTATTATTAATAATTTTGTATTTCATGAGTGCCAAGAAGACACAATCGGAGGCTGCGAAGCTAGAGACACTACCTCTGACAATGCCTGAAACCCGCAGCTGCAAAAGCGGCTTTACCAGGACACTTGATGCCATAATGCTGTACTTTGATACCTGGGAGATTTGAAACCCCTGAAGGTTTTGAAATTATATTAAGTGTTGAATGTAAAAAGGTAATCACTGTGATGGAAAACCAAGCAAAATGAACAGTGTTTAGCCACGTGAAACAGTAATGTAATATGCTCTCTTACATGTAGTATAATGCTCCAATTCTACAATCTGCAGTACAGTGCTCACAAAAACAAGTACAAGCAAGCTGTTGGTTAATTATGCTGTTTCTCTTGATCAGAAACAGTTTATCTGCTGTTACTGAATATGCATTTATCTATACGTGCTGTTCTCACTGCAAAGTTACTCAGCAGTGAAAAATCTGTTACCAGTCAATTCAATTCCATGAAGTATTGGAGTAAGCCACAGCAAATAGTCAACATCACTGGGTTAATATATTGCATTAGTTGTTTCTCTTTGTTTTTTTAAATGAGGGTGGCATCACTCTGCTTCATTTTGTAAAGTTATTAGTCTTAATGGAAAAAGCACAGAACTGAATATCAAAAAGAAGAGTACAGTGCCACAAGTTCCAGCTCCTTGTGTCTAATATGCACTAGTCCAAGCCCTACAGGTTGTTGAATTGTGGTACAGATCTCACATTGTTCACCTCCAGCTACTAACTAGAGTTGGTGGAATACTGCCAAAAGAGTGCTCATGAACACAGATTCAAATTCCAAATGACTGTTTAGTTCAGCCCAGGGTACACTCCTTTTTATTTGCCATTCAGGAATAGCCATAAGTACGGCTCCGGGTCTGTCATGGAGGTTGCGGAAGTCACAGATTCCATGACTTTTCACAACCTCCGTGACTTCTGCAGCAGCCAGTGTGGCTGACTCCAGGGCTGCCCAAGCAGCTGGCTCCAGGGCAGCTGCTTAGGTGGCCCTGGGACTAGCCAAACCGGCTGCTGCTGGAGCCATTCTGAAGCCAGCTGCTCAGGTGGCCGCACAGCCAGTTGCACTGGTTGCTGCTGGAGCTGCCCCAGTGCAAGCCGCACCGGCTGCCACTCGGCCGGCCCCAAGCAGCTGGCCCCAGGGTCTGCCCAAGCAGCGGCCGATGCGACTGATCCCAGGGAGCACCCAAGCAGCAGTCCTGGGGTTGGCAGGAGCAGTCGCTGATTGGCGGCTCCCAGAAGCTGGTGCTGCTAGCCCTGCCCCGCCCCCAGCAGTAGCCCCCACCCCTCCCAAGCAGCGGCCCTCTGCCCCTCCTCCCCGCCCAGCGTGCCCTAGAGCAGGGCCCCCACTCTAAGATTTAGTCAGGGGTATTTATAGTACAAGTCATGGGTAGGTCACAGGCCATGAATTTTTGTTTATTGCCCATGACCTTTTATTAAAAATACTCATGACTAAATTGTAGCCTTAGTCATAAGCAGGTTGCTGTTCACACAACTATCTGTTTTTCTTATGGCTACTCATATTTGTATATGAAAAAGGTGTGTGAGGGGGTGTTCTGGTTTTGTTTTGGGGGGCTTTTTTTAGGTTTTTTGTTGTTTTTAAATCAGGGACCACTAACATTATCCCATGACTTTGGTGACCAACTGCATACCACAAACACCACCTATTTAAAGTAGAGTTTGCAAACAACCTGAGGGTTTAATTATGTGGCTGTACTATTCAGTAAATATAATTATGACTAATATACTTGCAGAAACCAGAACAGGTCACAAACAGAAAAGAAGCTAGATTTCCTCAAATTGATTTGAAATTAATAATTTGGTTGCCTGTACTAATAAGAAACAGGTGGGTATTTTTTATCAGCTATAGATGGAGAACAATCATGGACTGTGATATGTCTACTTCTGATACAGAAAATAATTAACTTAAATTCTTAGTAGTAAAAGAAAATGTACAATAGTTTTGTTCTGAACGGACCTGTTCACATGTGGCAGCTTGGCTGTACATTAGTCAAAAGAAACAAAATACACACTACTGTGTCCATAGCTGTTCATTTGAAAGCACTTGGAAAGACCATCCCAGGCTAACAAGGAATTTAACACGTATTATATGGGTGATGCTTATTTTAGAGCTCTGTTGGACTGAGGATAGGTCCCTAAAGAAGCCTTAAGATGATAATTTGTTGCCCAAATGACAAGGTTTTCACTCTTTTATTTGAGAAAATAGTGTTCATGCTTCAGGTCGGAGAGAACCATGGCAAAACATTCTGGCCTTCTGACATTTACTCATGAAATAAATATTGATGTCAAAAGTCAGTGACCACAGCTTATTTTCTGTAACAAATCTGCTGAGCATTGCCATTTCTTCCAGTTTTCTCATAGTTCTGCTTAGAGTTTACACCCTAATATACCTTAATATGTGCATCTTTGCTGTCAAAAGGGACACTGATCATCACAAACAGGGATATGTCAAAAATAGTATTAGATTTAGGCTTTGTAAAATTCCGTTTTTGTCTAAGTTTGAGGATCCATATCGATTTTTATTTTTAAGTATTTTCTTTGATTTTTTTACTTTATCACAGTTGCAGGAAATTAATTGGGGTTGGGGTTAGAGCCCAGCATGGCCAAGGGGTCCAAGACACCTGGGGGCAAGGTGAGGGGGAGGCTGTGATTCTAGCCCAGTGGAGCAGACACCCACCACGCCAGCCAGAGCCACAAACAAACCCACGACCCTGCAGTCTAGAGGAAGGCCACCCTCACTGCTGAATGACTCCTGCCCGGGGATGGCCCCTATGCTTTCAGCCGCTGAGTGGGGCTGTGGCAGCAGAGCTTGAGGGCTCTCTGCATGGATCCCTGCAGGCATGAGGTGAGGGGGAGGTTGCAGTCCTGGCAGGATGGATCAGAGACTCCTGGCCAGGGCCATGAGGAGGAGAACGACAAATCCCCATCTGCAGGGAAGTCCACCACATTGCTGAGCAGCTCCTGCCTGGTGACATCTCCTGCACTCCACACGTGGGAGGGAGGGAGTGGGGCCATGACAGTGGAGCTGCCGAGGGCTCCCTGCATGGCCATGTGCCCCATTACACCGGCTCCCTGCAGGCACTACGTTTGAGGTAGGCTGCACTTGCTGTCTCTTACAGATGGATTTTTTCCCATTGATTTCTGTGTCAGGTGAAATTGACGTTTACCCACACCTAGCAATTTAAACCAAATCCTGCCAAGCCTATCGATGATAATTTAAGGTTATCTGGAGTAATAAACATCTCCTGGTCTGAAGAAACGTTGAAGTCAAAGGCCCAGGAATTTCTTAGCCCAGCTACGCTTATTACTGACTGTGACGCTGTATGGAATATGGGAGACACTTTATGATCTTGGTAACACCAATATTGCAACATTGCAAGGAATCTGACCAGATATGCTGGGTAAAGTATCTGTGGAAATGTTATGATTTGCCAAGTGTGATCGTCTTGTTTATATGTTTGTATCACCTTTGTATTGTGAGTTATAGATATGTATGGTATATATGTATTTTCAAACTTGTGCTCAAATAAATTGGTTAGTCTCTAAGGTGCCATGAGTACTCCTTTTTCTTTTTGCGAATACAGACTAACACGGCTGCTACTCTGAAACCTGTCAAACTTGTGCTGTGTTTCTGGGTGGCACCCCTGGACAGACTGGCATCAACACTGCCTACCCTGTTCAATGGCCCATCAAGGGTCATCAGCTGTACAATGAACCCATTGAAAAAGCCAGGGACACACTTTGAGAGTCAGCAAGACATGTTGGGGTATGCCCATGGATAGCGGACTTCAGGGCTTTTCCATGCTATGTGCTGTGAGCTTGTGTTTGGGACACAGGAAGTACAGGCCACATGGCAACGGATATGAAAATGCAGCTGCCTCTTCTCCATTTTGTCTTCATTCCTGCTGGTTACCTCTGGAGTAACTTTTCTACAAACTGAAGCGCTGAACAAAGGAATGAATGAACTACCCAAGTTGTGTGTGTAGGCTGGACCAAGGAGCACACCTATACCTGTGCTTGCACTAGATGTAAGTTCTTGAACAGAAATAACTGTACAGCAAAGTCTGCATTACTTCAGGGTGCCATGAGGGTCTCTAAGGGCTGAATTCACAAGGGGGACGTAGGCACCTACCTGCCCTTTTAGGTGCTTAAATCCAGCATGTAGGCAAAACGGACTGCTCAGCTGCTGCAGGACATGTGCAAAGCTGACTAAGTCTTGGCACCAGTGAGCTACCTGGTGCCTACTCGCTCCTAAGGCTGGGTGGGATTCACAAACTAGGTGTTCCTCCGAGCACATTGTCATGCTGCTGCCCCCACCTTAAACCCATTACCCCCACGGTTACAGCACTCACTTGGGAGGTGGGAGGCAGGTGCAAATCTCCACTTGGTCTGATTTGGATCAGATACTTAAACTCAGCTCTCCCACCTCCCAGGAGAGTACCCCAGCCACCGGCCTCTGGGGTATTCTGGGGTGGGGGCTCTCTTCTGTGGAAGCTGTGCCACCTTTTATAAATAAATGTCAGGCCAGAGAGCACATGCAAATGACTGACTCTATAGCCTGGTGTTTGGGACATGCAAGAGAGCTGGGTTGAAGTCCCTGCTCCAAATCAGGCAGTGTGGGGTTCTGAACCTTTGTGTCCCGCATTCTAGGCAAGAGCTCTCATTTTTTCAGGTGCCTGCCAGATCAACCTGGAGCTCTACACCTCCTACGTGTACCTCAGCATGTCTTTCTATTTTGACCAGGATGATGTGGCTCTAAAGAACTTTGCCAAGTATTTCCTGCACTAGTCCCACGAGGAGCGTGAGCATGCTGAAAAACTCATGAAGCTGCAGAACCAGAGGATCAGTCGCAACTTTTTGCAGGACATCAAGAAACCAGATCGTGATGATTGGGAGAATGGGTTGACAGCAATGGAGTGTCCCTTGCACCTGGAAAAGAATGTGAACCAGTCACTCCTTGATCTGCACAAGCTGGCAACTGACAAGAATGATCCTCATTTGTGTGACTTCATTGAAAATTTCAGGTTGATCTGCCTCCAGGTTGATCTGTAGCAGGAGCCTGAGCACCTAACCTGGGGTTGTGAATTCCACTAGGTGGCAGGGCATTAAAATGTTAGGCACTGCAATGCCCAAGTCCCCCTTGTAAATCTAGCCCTAAGTGCCTTCCACTATTACATCTTTCTTTCCGCTTCTAACATCTCTGAATATCTAAATGAGGGACCTAAGCATAAACTTTAAGTGGCAAGCAGGTAGACCAGCTTAATTTATGAGTTTGCTGGTTCTCTTATGAACAGTGATGGGCGTTTTAGAAATGCCTAAGAAAGATACAGAGGTACAAACAGGCACAAAATAATTCAGGTTTCAGAGTAGCGGCCGTGTTAGTCTGTATCCGCAAAAAGAAAAGGAGGACTTGTGGCACCTTAGAGACTAACCAATTTATTTGAGCATAAGCTTTTGTGAGCTACAGCTCACTTCATCACTTCAATGCATCCAATGAAGTGAGCTGTAGCTCACGAAAGCTTATGCTCAAATAAATTGGTTAGTCTCTAAGGTGCCACAAGTCCTCCTGTTCTTTTTGCAGATACAGACTAACACGGCTGCTACTCTGAAAGCTGTCATTATACAAGGAACTGAATGTAGCCGTATGGAGGAATGCATCTGATGATGTGAGCTGTAGCTCACGAAAGCTTATGCTCAAATAAATTTGTTAGTCTCTAAAATAATTCAGATCATTCTAAAACATTTAGAATCTGCCACAAGAGGTCACTATAACCATTAGCAATGGATAAATGTCTTATACCAGGGTTTCAAACGCCCATATCATATATAAGGATGATTCCTTCCTTGACAATATGTTGACAGAGTAGAAACTAAGGCCATACTCAATGACTTATTTCCCACATGCTATACACACACCATCTGCTTATAAGGTGACCATATGGATGTAGCATTCTTTCATTAAAATTCACCATATGAATCCTACCTATAAAAGATACAGAAGTAGATCTCTACTTTTTCTCCCTAAGGAACGACCTTTACAAAGTCAGGCCTTGTCTACACTACAGAGTTTTGTTGACAAAAGTTATGTTAAGGATCAGAATGTGCTATAATAACATCACTATTGCATGTTCACACTACACTCCCTTGGTCGGCAGAGCCCCTGCACACTTGATGCTCTAGCATCGACAGTAAGAGCAGTGCACTGTGGGTAGTTATCCCACTGTGCTACTCACCACCTTCTGCTACTAGGACCTGTGGGAAGATGGAGTGAATTGCGGTGCATCATAGGTGTGGGCTCAACGTCCCATGATGCAGTTCTTTCTGTCCCAACATTCTATGGGTTTCCGACTGCATTTCACAGCATTTTTCAATGGCTCTTTTTTACTGTGTGCCCACCTTCTCTGTTTGACAGGATAAATCCCACACTGCTCTCTACTGTTGTGGAAACTGCCATTAACACTTCATGGATGGTCATGCAGTATATCATGAGCTCCCAATCTGAGCAGGAATCAGAAGTGCCTGACCTGCTCTGTGCCATGGAGAGAAACAACACCAGATTACTTTGGGCATTCATGGAGCAGCTACACACGGTGGGCTTGGGAAACAAACCCTGAGTAGTGGAATCACATCATTATGCAGGTCTGGGATGACGAGCAGTGGCTACAGAACTTTCAAATGCAGAAAGCCACCTTCCTGGAACTGTTTGCAGAATTCACCCCAGCCCTACGGTGCAAGGACACCAAAATGAGAGTTGCCTTCTGGTGGACAAGCGCATGGCGATTGCAGTGTGGAAGCTGGTGACTCCAGACTGCTTTCTGGAGCAGTTGGTCATGAATCAGTTTGGAGTTGGAAAGCTGACCTTTAGGGCAATGTTAATGCAAGTGTGTGGGCCATTAATCGCATCCTGCTATGAAGGCCCATGACTCTTGGAAATGTGCATGAAATAGTGGGTGACTTCGCAGAAGTTGGATTTCCTCACTTTGGAGGGGCAATAGGTGGAACGCATATTCCAATTTTGGCCTGGGACCATATTGCAACGGAATACATCAATAGAAAGGGGTACTCCTCCATGGAATTGCAGGCACTTGTTGATCACCGGGGGTGGTCCAGGAAGGTGCATGATGCACGTATCTTCAAGAACACTATGGCCTGTACAGAAAGCTGCAAACAGGAACTTTCTTTCCAAACCAGAAGATTCCAGTGGGGGATGTTGAAATGCCCATAGTGATCCTGGGAGACCCCACGTATCCCTTACTCCTATGGCTCATGATGCCTTACATGGGAAACCTGGACAGCAGCAAGGAGTGCTTCAACAATAGGCTGAGTAGGTGCAGAATGCCATGGAATGTGTATTTGGAAGATTAAAAAGGCGCTGGTGATGTCTTTATGGCAGGTTAGATCTAAGTGAAGAAAACATTCCAATGATCATAGCTGCCTGCTGCACGCTCCATAATCTTTGTGATGCTAAGGGTGAAAAGTTTGCCCATGGGTGCAGCACAGAGGCAGGTCACCTGACTGCTGATTTTGAGCAGCCTGATACAAGGGCTATTCGATGGGCACTATGGGGGGCAATTTGGATCAGAGAGGCTTTGAGGCAATGTTTTGATAGTGAGAACCAGTAATGTGTATTTCTATACAGCAATCTACCATTCTTCATTAATTTGAGTTTTGTCTGTTTGCTTAACACTTGTGATGATTCTTGAGTGAGATTTGCAGTAAGCAAATGATTAAACTGCATGTCCATGTTTTACTACCAGCTGCAATCACTATCTGTAGGACACAAATAAAAATTGGTTATCTTTCAGAGATTTATTAAACATCAGTTAACACACAGAAAAGCTTGGTGGGAAGGGAGGTAGCGGTGCAGGACTTTGGAGGCTCTCATAGCTGTGCATAAGTCCAGCTATCAATTTGGAAGCTGTCTGAAGAGGTGGAATGAATGGGTTATGGTTATTCTGAGAAGTTGCAAGGAATGTGTGGGAGGAGTTTGGGGAGGGCTTGGAAAGCAGTTCTGTTTTGGCTGCAATGGGGGGCAAGCATGCATGTGTTCTGACTATAGTGTGCTTAGGGACTTAAGCTTCTCTGTTTGCGCCTCCATGACTTTTATCATCTGCTCATGGGCCTTTTGAATGTTCTCCTCAGTCTCCTTTCTGTCCTGCGTTTCCGTTTCTCTCCACTCTCTTCGTTCTCTTTTTTCTGCCTCAGAGGATTGCAGCACCTCCTGGAATATGTCCTCCTTGGTCACTTCCTTATCTGGCAGAGACACTCTGCCAGTGTGTAGGAGGTTCCCCTCAAGGCCACATCTGCAGAAACACAAGAAACAATACACAGAAGCGTGATTGTTAGTACATGCACAGCATTGAATCATTACCTCTTGTAATATACCAAGCACTTTCTCACTGACTCTTGGCAAGCATGCCTCTCAGCTAACACCCTAAACATGGCAAATTCTGCCCAGGTGGGCAGGGGTTGTTGAAGCTGGGGTAAAGAGAGACTGTGGTGATTCAAGGTTAGCGGTGCAGGAAACTAAGGACAATATTGTAAACTGCCACCATTTCCCACAGGCAGGGGTCCTTGAAGCAGTGAGGATAAGAAGGGATGCAAAGGTGCATGTATTGCATGCATCCGGCTTCAGACCTGGTCCCTATGCTGCTTGCCTGTGTGCTGCTTTGATCCCTGTACAAGTGATTGCCGAGTGGCATGGGAAAGTTTTCTACAATGGGGGAAGGAACACAACTGCTCTGCCAAGGAACCTTCAGCAGAGGATTGGCAAGTACCTCCAGGAAAGTTTCCTAGAGCTCTCTCTCTAGGATTCCCATGAAATCTCGGGGTGCATTAACACATTGTTCAACTGCACTGCTTAGATACACAGGGGAATGTAGACCATACCCAAACCCAGCTAGTCTTCCCCATTTCTATCCCTTCACCCAGTCCTACAGTATACAAAGCAAAGGACAGCTGTATGTCATATAATTGAGCAGCATCAACTCAAAAAGATCACCTGCCAGGGCCCTCCTCTCCTGCTTCTTGCGTGCCAGAGAGAGACTGCTGGGACTGGCTAGACACCTCCAGAGTGGAGAAGAATTCCTGGCTTGCTGTACCACTGGATAACCCTGCCGTGGGCTCCACATCATCCTCCAACTCCACTTCCTTGCCCACGACTTTGTCCTCTGGGTTAGGTTCACTTTCTGCCACCTCCTACCTCACCAAGGTATCCACGGGGCTCTTGGCGGTGGAAGTGGGGTTGCTGCCGAGGATGGGGTCCAGCTCCTTACAGAAGTGGCAGGTCTCTGGATCCGCACTAGAGTGACAGTTTACCTCCTTTGCCTTCTGGCATGCCTGACTCAGCTCCTTTATCTTTGCTCTGCACTGCACCGTGTCCCATTCATAGCCCTTACCACACAAACCAAGAGAAATCTGACCATAGGTATCTAAGTTCTTATGGCTGGAGCAGAGCTGGGACTGCACAGCCTTCTCTCCCCACAATGCCAGCAGATCCAACAATTCAGGTATACTCCAAGTGGGACAGTGTTCGCTGCATGAAGCCACCATAATCAACTAACTCAGAAGATGTGATGTGAGTTCTCCACACCAAGCAAACAGGAAGTGGAATTCAAAAATTCCTGGGCCTTTAAAGGGGGAGGGGCAGATGCTTGTTTACCTGGCTGCAGGGCAGCGGAGTTTGGACTGCTGACCAGAGCGATCAGGATGGATATCGTGGGATGAAACCTGGAGGCCAGTTACGGCAACAAAACCAAGCACAGTGTCTACACTGACACTTTCTCATTAAAGGCTCTATGCCTCTTGTCAAAGTGGTTTTATTTTGTTGCCAAAACAGGAGAGTTTTGTTGCCAAAAGTTGCATTGTAGTGTGTACACTTCCACTGTTTTGTCAAGAAAATCTTCCTGTTGTAGACAAAATTCTAGTGTAGACAAGGCCTAAGACATTTTAATTATAAGGATTTACAAGAGGAGGTGTTTGTCTCTGCTGGTTGTTCATCAGGCTACCACAGAGCCAATGGAAATGAATGAGCCACTTGAGGATTTTCTGTTCTCTGATTTGATAGAAAGTAACAGCCTCACAAAGGTGGCACTGTTTGCCTGTGGTAGGAAAGATAATGTGTGTTACTCTAAGTGCATTCCTTTCCTCCCTATGACTGGAGAGGTGTTAATGGGGCACTTCACTTAGAATGGTCCCTTGAAATATGTTTTAACTACTTATGCTAAACAATCTGCTCTACCTTGTAGTTAGCCATGACGCTCTGATGGCTTGTCTTTATGTAGCACTTTAGTGAAGACACTACTATGCCATTGGGAGAGCTTCTCCCGTTGGCGTAGTTAATCCACCTCCCCACCAGCGGTAGCTATGTCAAGGGGAGAAGTTCTCCCATCGACATGGCACTGTCTAAATGGGGGATTAGGTCAGTATAACTACATCACTCAGGGGTGTACATTTTTCACACCGCTGAGCAACATAGTTATACCGATATAGGTCTGTAATGTAGACCTGGCCTGAGTTAGTTTCCCAGATCTGAAGAAGAGTTCTGTGTAAGATCAAATGCTTGTCTCTTTCACCAATAGAAGTTGGTAAAAGGTATTACCTTACCCACCTTGTCTCTAATATCCTGGAACTGACACAGCTACACCAACACTGCATACATCTAAGTGCATGGGTCAGTAATATCAAGAGAGAGACAATGTACAGGATCATAATTAGATGAGAGATGAAAAGAACACCTATTAGGATATCAAGTTCATCTCACTGGAAAATCAAGTCCGCTGACAGAGGATATATCAGATATTATACTGATACTGCTCCTTCCGATACTACATAAGGGGAGAAGAAAGTAGAGGCTTAAACTAGAGGTTAATGGAGTCCAAGAATGACAAACCCTCTGCCTCCTTAGAGACACTCCGCTGTAAACTCTACATTACCAAAAGTGAGGCCTACTTCATGCTCTAATGTTTGAGGGCTCTTCACTTTCCACCCGCTAAACAAATTCTCAAGAAATTCATATCTAAAAGATCATCTTCTCACCCAGGTTTCCCACTTTTAAACATTAATTTAAAGTGGAAAAGGGGAGAACAGTCTTTCTAAGGCCTTGCAGACAGCAATCAATATTAGCAATGCTGTCTGCTTGAAGTTAATCCCAACCCTTGACTCCCAAATTAACACAAACCCAGCTTTCATGTTGCTCTTTCATTCATTGTTCATATCTCTTGTTTTTGTGGAGAGTGGCTGCCTCCATTCAACAACTGGCTGCTTCATCTGAGTGTGTGCAGGACCTATAAAGGTCAGGGATGTGACTTCAGGACCTGGCAGAGCAAATGAAGCAGTGTTTTGACTTTGGCTTTCTGCCCAAGTGACAGTGTAACGGCTGTGTTAATGGAAATCCTGCAGTTAGGATGAATATAGCCTCTTTCTAGGGGCGGATTGTAGCTGGGCAAAAGTAATCCTACAACACAGTTTTGGTACATACTGTAAGCTAAAAGACAGACATAAAGAGAGCCTGCTTTTCTTTAAAGTCAATTTAATGTTCATGGAAAGTGCTTAAGGTGAAGTCTTTTATCCCACCACAGAAATACGAGGGGGTAAGTTTGTTCATGTGCATTGCTAATCAACACTGTCACTAATAGGGCTCATCTACAGAGGCAAATTGACCATGCTAGCAATCCCAGAATAGCTCCAGAATAGTAGACGCTTTTCCACATTAAGAGTCACTTTACTCACAAAACACAGTAATTATTCTCAAATGGAGACTTTTATTTCAGAATAGAATGTCCAGGTCGGGAGCTATCCTGGAATACCTGTGGCACTACAGCTTGTTTTGTAACAGCTATTTCAGAGAAATTCCCCATGTAGACAAGCTCTAAAAATCCAGGGAATCACCAGTTAATCCAACATTCACGCCAATCTCAATTTAGTTTAGGTGTGCAATTATGCAGCTATTTTGTTCAGTTACATCAATTGCATGGGCAAATCAAATAGTTGCATGTGGAGGAGCTTGAAAAGGCAAATGCAAACCTCCCATAGTTACCAACGCAAGATCTACTGTGGATTAAGGGTGGACTATGCCCTAACTTGTAGATTCAGCTCACACATCCTGATTAAAAATGTAATTTAGCCTTTGCCACAGAATGAGTTTGGCACTCTGGATCTAGAATGTGATTCTAATTGTGAGAGAGGAGAGCCAATGGATCAGAGCCTCAACTGGTGTCAAGCATTAAAGTCAATGGAATTCTACCAGCAGGGAGGATCTGGCCAAAATATCTTTTGCACAAATCCTATTCACCTGACTCACACAGAGAGGCCCGTTGAAATCAATGGGACTACTTGAATGTGTCTGACAAGCAGGTTTTAATCCTAGGTCAGGGGTCCCCAACGCGGTGCCCACGGGTGCCGTGGCACCCAGTGGGGCATTTTTGTGCGCCCGCAGGACACCGCGCTGCCGACATGCCGCCGCCGAAGAACTGCCCCTCCAAAATGCCGCCGAGAAGCATTGCTGTTTCTCGGTGGCATTTCGGCGGTGGTGCTTCTTAACCGGCAGCGGTATTTCGGTGGTGAGGTGTGTGGCGCCCGCCACAGTCTTCTGGGAATAGCAATATGCTATTCCCACAAGAAAGGTTGGGGACTACTGTCCTAGGTTATCAAGTTGCAATGCTTTTTTGAAATTTTCTAACAGCTCTTATCTATGAGCATGTCTATTCTGAAGTCCTAATACATTTTTAAACAAACTTGTCTCCTCTTTTATTCCTCTTTGCAGTTCTAATTGCCCCATTAAATATATATATATATATATATATATTTAAATTGGAAAAGCTACAGAAAATGGCAACAAAAATGATTAAGGGTATGGAACAGTTTCCATATGAGGAGAAATTAATAAGACTGAGACTTTTCAGCTTGGAAAAAAGACAACTAAGGGGGGATATGATAGAAATCTATAAAATCGTGACTGGTGTGGAGAAAGTGAATAAGGAAGTGTTATTTACTCCTTCACATAACACAAGAACCAGGGGTCACCTAATTAAATTAATAGGAAGCAGGTTTAAAACAATCAAAAGGAAGTATTTCTTCACATATCATATAGTCAACCTGTGGAACTCATTGGCAGGGATGTTATGAAGGCCCAAACTATAATGGGGTTCCAAAAATAACTAGATAAGTTAATGGAGGATAGGTCCATCAATGGTTATTAGACAAGATGGTCAGGAATGCAACCTTGTGCTCTTGGTGTCCCTAGCCACTGTTGCCAGGAGCTGGGAATGGATGACAGGGGATGGATCACTCGATGATTGCCTGTTCTGTTCATTCCCTCTGATGCACCTGGCCTTGGCAACTGTCAGAAGACAGGATACTGGGCTAGGTGGACCATTGGTTTGACCCAGTTTGGCCATTCTTAGCCTTTTATGTTCTTTGTCTTTTGGACACACCCCTTTTCTCTCGACAATTTGTGTCCATTTATTTTTTGTGAAACAGTGATACCCTGATCCCATGGACACATTAATTATTGAGCTGTAAACTGAGCTTTTGTTAGTCTACAACTTTTTTCCTCTTCCACATACTCGCTACTAGTAGATAGTAATGTAACAACTTTAACCAGAACAATCTAGGAATAGACAAGCATAGAGTGTGAGAGAGACAGGGGAATTCTATTTGCATAAATGTCAATATGGGGGTGGATCTTAATGCCGCTAACTCAGGCTTTTCTGTGACAAATGGGGGAGATGATCCAAAGCCACTGTTTTAAAAAAAAAAAAAAAAAAAATGAAAAGAGGCATTGTGACAAAAGGAAATGAAGCAAAAGTGGATCTTCCTGGACCATGAGTCTCTTACACTGCTGATGTGAACTAATCTAAAAAAAACTGCACAGTTCACCTTTCACACTTTTGAGAGGTTCCTCCAATCTGATACGAAAATCTCCTCCAAAACTAGGGCCCAGATTTTCAAAGGTATTTAGATGCCTATTTCCCACTGAAATAACTGACTTAGGTGCCTAAATATATTTGAGGATTTGGGCCCAGGTGCCTAAATGTGCCCATATTGTGCATGTTGCAAACACCTTAGATTGGATTAGATAGACCTAAAAGGTGGAGGGAAACTTTAGTGAATTATTTTTATTTCAAATATAGTTATTGAAAAAGAAATTCGGAGGGGACCTTAAGTCAGTAGGATACACTTAGATACGTCTTCCATTACAGTGCACTTGCTATACGGTTCAATTCACGATCACAGAGTAGGAAAAGCACATATACAGTATTGATCACTGGCTGGGTTACGTTTAATGATGATGGTTCAAGTAATTAGGTAGGAAGTCTAGTGTGAGATTTGCTTCAGAAACCTGCAGTTTGTGCATTTCTTTAAAAAAGTATTGAGGAGTAAGGCAATGAGAGTTAGCAGGTTTGTCTACTGGACATCACAGAGACATAGATGCTACCTGCTTGAGACATGGGGACATATTTTATTGGAAAAATCATTGCAATTCAGGGCTTCCGCACATGGCTTTTGAATACGTTAAACAGAACTGTGTTCAAATTCAAGCTGCAGCTGCATGCATCCACATGTACAAACAAGTGAGAGCTATTGAAGGACACTGTAGCAACAAGAAAGAAAACTTTATTTCATTCATCCCCTGTAAATCTGTGCAATGTTAGGAAAGTGTTTCTAATTACCACAATAGTTTTACACAGATACATAGGAAAGTCAGCAGGAAACAGCTATCCTTCTCATCTCTTGATAGGACTGACACAGATAAGAAAACAAGGCCCATGTAGGTAATTAATACGATGCTACTTAATTAATGCAGTTACAGGGTTTATTTGATATAACAAGAAGGTTTAGCTCTCACATAAAACATTAATGAGATTGCAGGATGTAGGTGTCACTAAGTTACCTGATTTATTTTTATATTATTTAGCTTTTACAGCATCGTCCATAAATATCAATGAAAAAGATAAGGCAGAAAAAAATAAACATACTGAACGAATCAGAGAAAATAGTTTGTGTACCCGACAGAATGTTGTGTATAGTCAGTTTCACTGATTCCCTTATATGAGAAAGCCACTTTTCTCTGTTGGGGGTTGCAGGGAACTTGTCATAGATGTTTGCTGTAACAGGTGGCTATCAGTCCCCAGATATTCTTCCCAAGGTGCTTTCTTAACACAGTGTGTCCAAAGGCAGACCAAATCTGCGTCCTTTCATGTACACTTTCTTGAAAGCAAAGTTTTCATGAGGTAACATAAAAAAGAGATATATTTAATGAAGAAATAGGATGTAGGTGGCTCTCAGCAAGCCTGTCTTTGATCTATGTTGCGGTGATTTGGGGAATCTATGTATGTCTGAATTCTTGAGTTTTTGCTATAAAAATAGCTGTATCCTGAATGTCCCTCTGTCTCTGTATATCCATCTTTGCTGATAAGCTTTTAAGTATGTACCTTGCAGACCTGAGATAATGGTGGGTCCTCAGTACGAGACTCAACAAGATTCTTGGAACAATAGGTTTGCTTGAGCTGGGAGAAGATACCCCTGTTTTTGTCTGAAGGGAGATGGACCTGAAGAGAGTGGAACTGCTATAAGCTGGACAAAGAGACACAGGAGACAAAGTAGAAGGTGATAAAAGGATTCACTAAGGGATGACTCAGAGAGTCATGGAAGATGTTTTGGGCAGGAAGAAGCAAGGGAATGGATAAGCCAACACCAGAATAGGTGAGCTGGGGGGAGGAGGGTCCAAGTTTCAGAATCCAGGCCCTACACAGCATCGGAAGGACTCTGAATGGCCCTAGGCAACCCTGACACCAGCCCAAAGAATGTTCTGGAGTGATGAGGCCATTGAGCTAGGGAAATATTATTTTTGTGTACATCTGTATATTTCTCATACTAGTAAAGAAAGAACAATAGTGTCTTAGAATCCCATGCAAAGTGATAGTGCGTTTCACAAGTTACATCTACCATGTGTACCCATGGTGAGGTAAACCAGGTAAACCTTCATCTTTGTGTGAAGGTCTTGGAGATGGTGTGTGTAAGCTATGGGAGGAGTTTCAGAGTTCTAGGGCAGGTGTGGGCCGCATGGTCACAACTCTCAAGAGTGGGTGCCAGGTAGAGGATCTGCTCCCCCAAAGTGTTTCCCAGACAGGGACAGTGCCTGGGCTCTATTCAGACACTGGAGGCTTATGACACCCAGGGATTCAATGGCTGGATTCCCTCGCAGCACACTGGTGAGTAGCCAAGAAGAGAGGATGCTCCACTAGAGCTGTTACAAATCGACAATTGCAGACCTCACTGAAACTGATGGGCACACTTGCCACATTTCATTCAAACAAAATGAGTGAGCAAATAAATTCCTCTTTGTTTAGTAATAGCTGAAACAATAGAAGCCACTAGACTACTTGGGCACAGGCTGGGCATGTGGGCTGAGCACTTCCCTGAGGACTGAGCCAAACACAGGGCCTAGAGAATTGATTGGTTTGCAGCTGTGTTGTGAGTGGGTGTGAAAGGAACCAGAAAGCAAGAAGCCAGTGACAGACGCAGTGTGAGTGTGGTCCTGGGAAGAACCCAAAAGGGGGAGGGGGTTTTTGGGGCAGAGAACTAGCTGGAAAGGCAGGCTTGGAAACTGAGCAGGGACTGCCTTCTGTTGATTGTTCCAACTGTGTTTAGGGAGACAGGACTTGGTGTACGTTCTCTGTAAACAAATAGGATTTCACCACAGGAATTTCTTCTGCTAACAGAAACAACTCAGCAAGACCCCAAATATTGGCCAACCGCTTGGGCCAAAGGGGAACATTATTTCATCCTCATCAAGGCTGCAAAGACAGTGTGAAAAACAGACCTCCGGGTTCCTTTCTGGAGAGCCCACCCCCTGAGCTGAAGACAAAACTTGACTTTTCTCAGCTCAATTCCACCTCCATCTAACCTCTGTAGTTAATCCTGTCCCTAATCTACACAATATGCTAGAACCAACCCATGTGAAGGATTACTACTGTGACCCCTGAAGATACCTCTGGTGTATCACAGTAACCATAGCCAAAGGGTTTGATCATGGCATTTCCAAATTAATTAGTAATAGAATTATCTTTATCTTTCAGTTCCCACATATGAAAAGGTTAGTCTGATGAGCATGTGAAGAACTACTGTGAAAGTGGTACTGTTACCGTATTTTGGTAATGTTGCTGCAAATATGATAGGAGATGTGTTATAATGTCAGGAAATTTAATCTGGGAGAGACGTTAATTGATGGCTAGATGAAGCCATGTCATGTCTAACTTGGATATAAATGTAAATATTCTCCGATGGACCACTAAATGAGAAGATCCCATTAGTATTTTTCCTTAGAGAAGAAACAGTCTTCTATCCCTGGGGAGAACATAGGAATATGACAAGCTAAGGGGAAGAACATCCCACTCTATCTGTCAACTTCTGAATGTCATCTCGTGCCCTTCAGACCAGCATGGAACTGGAACTGGTCTTCTTTATGCCTGCGGGAAATTAAGTCTGACTACTGTCATGTAAAAATCTGAAGTGATTCAGACAAGCATGACTCAGCCTGTATGTCACAGTAAGTTTATAATGCTGAAGAAGAAATTTACTCTTGAACATACTTTAATTGACACGCCAGATTTATATACACTGAAAGGATATCTTTCAAAATAAAAGATGACAGACTATTTCAACAACAGCTGGTCTAATTCCCTGGAACTATACTAGCAGATGTAAACTGTTATGTTATGTACTCTATTAGTAAATATCATTTCTTCCCCGGTTTCCTTTTTCTAAATACATGCACATATTTCATAATATATCTATACATAGTCAAAATATTAAATGTAAAAGCTCTGTTCATTACGGGAGTTTTGCCATTGACTTCAGTAGCACTAGGATTTCACCCAGTAAGTCTGTACATTCATTAAGAGTTTCTAGTAATAATATAAAAATAACAAGGAGTCTGGTGGCACCTTAAAGACTAACAGATTTATTTGGGCATAAGCTTCTGAAGAATTGGGGTTTTTTACCCATGAAAGCTTATGTCTTTAAGGTGCCATCGGACTCCTCATTGTTTTTGGGATACAGACTAACATGGCTACCCCTCTGATACTTGGTGATAATATAAACTGTGAGATTGAACCTGGAGTATATTTTTCCCATTGCGAGAACTGTGACTTTCTTATCATTCTTTCTCTGTCATTTTTCTGATTTCTATTTCTTTCCATTTACACCTCCTCCAGCACTGTTGAATAAAGATTACTGATGAACTACTGCTTCTATTTCTGCTCAGTGATCCGAGTAACAGCAAACTTAAAGAACCCTGTCATGTTCACACGCTAGACCCAATCCTTTAAGCCAGTGGTCCCCAAACTTTTTCAATCGTCCCCCCTTACCAGGTCCTAGAGCCAAGGTGGAGGTGGGGGCATAAGTGCCAACTCTGTGGGTGCTCCAGGGCTCCTTCTCCTCCCCCTCCAGCCCACTCATCCACCGGCGGGCCCCGCCAATCACCTCCTCCCACTCCCTTCCATTGCCTTCTGCCCACCATGATCAGCTGTTCAGCGGCGTGCAGGAAGCGCTGGCGGGAAGGAAGAGGCGTGGGGGTGGGACGGGGCCAAAAGAGGCGGGGTGGGAGTTTGGGGAGAGGGGTGGAGTGAGGTTGAGGCATGAGGCAGAGCAGGGGTCAAGCACCCCCGCCCACGGGAACTGGGGAAGTTGGTGCCTCTGGATAAGGGGGTGATTGGAGCAGGGTGGAGGAGGGGGAGCTGTGCTTGGGGCAGGAGGGGGGGGCACCGGTACCTCTCTTGCTGGAGCCTTCCCTGAGTGCTCCTGCAGGTTCCGGCAGGTAACTGGACTTTTAGTGTCCGGGCGGCTGGGGCTGGGGCTGGGGCTGGAACAGAACTGGGGGGCAGAAAGGGGCTGGGTGACACTCTCTCCCCATCCTCCACAGGACTGGGCTGGGCCTGTTGTGCCCGCACCACACAGTTTGGGGACCACTGGTTTAAATCCTTCTGTATGGAATTCCCATTGACACCTGCAGAACACTTGCCGGCCTCAGACTCGTGCTCCCTAAGGCTTTGAGCCTGAATCCATAGCTGCTGGAACTAGGGGTGCTGCCGCTCCCCCTGGCTTGAAGTGGTTTCCATCATATTCGGGGTTTACAGTTTGATTCAATGGCTCTCAGCACCCCCCCATACACATTGTTCCAGCGCCCCTGCTGCACGTACTGAATTAGGCCTTTAGACCACTGTACAAAGCATATAGCACACTTAATAGAGTGCCTGTAAGGTTGGGAAAAAAGCCTTAATAACAACAGGCCATCAACAGACCTACCCGAACCCTACTCTCCAAATAGCTATGTAAAAAATTGGGGGTTTGAAGCATGCTTAGGAGTTAAAAATTGCCAGAGAAGAGAAAATTGCATCTTTTTCGCGTAGTCCATCAAAATGACTTCTGCAAAAACACATGCAGGCCCCTAACCATTATGGATTTGTGTATGCAGATTTTGTTCGTCAGCTGCTTTATGGTAAGAAACAGAACCTTGTCAAGAGACGCATTGTTGCTGTGTTCCATTAGCATTTTTTTATTTACACTACTGTTGAGGAAAGGAACCCATTGAAATAAATCTCTGTTAAAGAAGTGGACCAGTTAAACAGTTAGAGCAGTGGACCCATAAAACACTAATTATTGCAGCAGTACCCCTCAAATGAATCCCTGCTAACAGGAAACCAGTATGAAAAGCATCAATTTTTAGTGCAACTCAGTCAGACTGCACACGGTCAAATAAATATATCTTAAAAGGCTTAACAAATGCAACTTTTCAGTAGCGTTGCAGTGTTGTCCACACAAACCCACTTTGAGTGAGGGCTCAGTGATTTTGCTATTTATATTAAGGACATATAGCCCCTGAATCTGTTTACTGCTTATTGGTCTTTGGAAAAATGGGTAACTCCTGAGAGATAACAACAGGAGTTCTGTAGAGTCCTTTTCCCTTCAGATCTAATGTTCTTTGATATCCATGTTTCTCGTGGGTAGGTAATAAGATCCCCAAAACATAAAAGACCAACTTGTAATTGTATTTCATGCTTAGGATACATAAATGAAACTATGTACTGTCACATATTTGTAGTTTCTTTTTAGTTACATCCAGATGCAATGAAATCTCTTGTAGAATGCATGTTTGCCACAAGGCAAGAAAAATTGATTATTTTTTTTTAGGTATTGTGCAAATTTCTGTCTCCCAGAATTCACCTAGAGGGTTTTCTAAATTTGTTCTATGATAATCAAGGAAAACGGCTAGATTAACTGGTGGGGGTATACATTTTTATGGAAAACTGTGGAATTTGTGTGTTTTAAAATGTTATTTACTGACAACTCCATTCACGTCTTGGCTCTTCTACATCAGCCAAGAGTCGCTCCTCTGGAGCTGCAAGAGCACCGTAGAAATCCCTTCGCAGACAGACCTCACTATTGTGGAACAAGGTGGGTGAGGTAATATCTTTTCTTGGACCAGCTTCTGTTGGTGAGAGGGACTATTGTGGACAGTCAAGCCTAGCTGGTTGATTAACTTATTCCATGAGCTAAAAATGCTCACTAAACTTTCAATTTTCATTTTAGGTGGAGAAAAAGGTGTACATTACTGAGATATACCGCGAATCCATGCAGAAATGCGCCTCTGCGTTCTACTGAAGACAGAGTGCAAGGCAAAGGGGGAGTGCAGTGTATTCCTAGCCCAAGGCCTGGTGAAGCGATTGCATGTACTGGGTTTGATGGCTCTCAATCCAGAATGAGTAGGGGACAGAAGTCCTGGGCATCGACAAATGAGGGCCACAGGTAGGGGTGCCTCAGGGGCAAGTTGGGCGACCTCCATTAGCAGGTCAGTAGGCATTATTTCAGTGTTATGGAGCCAGGCAACTGTGGTAAGGCAAGTGTATGCATTAAGCTGTGTTACTCTTTGGATTGTGCAAGGGTCCATGAATGCCATATATAAAGCCATACAGAAATATTGTTGGCTATGGTGCCCTCGAAGACCATAGCTTAGCCCTCCTCCCATAGAAGTTAGGGAATCCAGACTTGCTGTCCATGCTGGGATTCATAGTCAGAGCCCATCCATGCTAACCATAAGAAAGAGAACTACTGTCACATATCTCATTCTCTATGGAAGCCACATGACCGATTGTGACCCTACATCTGACATTGTCTGGAAATCAGGTGCCATGTGTCAGATCAGCTGTTCGCAACATATACAAACCATTCTAACCTTTCGCTGATGACTGTGGATGCCAGGAATTAAAGGCACACCACTGACGTCGTATAGATAGTCACGATAATTAATTTAGTGCTGGGCAGAATGGCATGCAGAATGGAGAAAGCCTGAGGTAGGCCAATACTGGGGGACACAATATGTGCCCCTGTAAGCTCATGCAGCCCTGATTTCAGCTTATGGTATTTTATTTTTTGAATTGCCCGCTCACATATGTTGGGGGGAACTGTGACTCTTTGCTCATGTGTGTTGCAGTTCTGTATGTACCATATCTGCAGAGAAACTTCTGATGACTGTGGGTGACTGCAGTTTTTGCGGTTGTCCTCTGAGGCCTATGTGATTTCCCAACACATGTTTACTCTTCATGCAAAAGTAACAGCTCCTGATAGCCTATGGCTTGGTTCCGTGGAGCTGTGTGCTACATTTTTGTTGCCATGACTGTATGGCATAGTTTATTTTTGGAGAACTGTTCTTATACGTGACCAGTGGCTGACTGTGATGTTACTGTCTATTTGGGAGCTGAGTGGACTTTAAGTCTGCAGTGGCTGTGAGGTATTTTACATGCTCCTGGTGTTTCTCTATATAGCTGTCTGCTATTAATTTTCCTATGTGGACACTGATTTTCGTATCTTGCCCGGGTTTCTTTGTCCAGATCTTCACCTCTAACCATCCTTTTCCTCTTTTGCTGTCAAGGGACTTAATTGACTTATCTTATGATGACACGTATCTGTATGTGGCTGCACCAGACAGCAAATATTTCCTGGTCTTCCAGTTTGTGTGGCCAGATGGGCCCTTTATGGCCATGCTGCTGTTTCCCACACACAGTGACTATGAGCTGGCTGTTGGAATAGCATTTCAGTGCTGATTTACAGAAATGCCGAGCTTCTGCAGCTTCCATTGGTTCAATGAAGGTGCCATCGCTCAGCTCCTCTGAAAATCGAGTAATTTTATGGATATGAAAAACTTCCATTCTCATGCTGTCCTATTTTTTGATGTTGTCACTCCATTCTTGCAGAACTTTCGGTTTTATTTAAAGGTGCCTTGCGGCTGCTTTCACTTATGCTGGCCAGCTGCCTTTTTTGACTTCCAAATACCTGCAAGAGCTGACTCTGCCCACCCTGTTTCTCCTCTCACACCCCCTGAGAAGAAAATGATGAAGGACCATGGGCCATTCCACACAGGTTTCCTTTTCTCCCCACTTCGCATGAAGCCACATAGCACCACACTGGGGTTTGGCACAGGGAACAAGATTTACCCCAAATGCTTACTCAACAGGCATATATTTTAGCGTCTTCTATTTTCTTTTCACATTACACAGTCCAGTGCGCTATAAATGATGGGTAAATACCATATACAAGAACAAAGGGGTTTGCTGAATAGTGATAAATAATCAATTACGCAGGAAAAACACATCCCCTGCTTTTATTTATTTATTTGACTTGGCACAATTTCCACAAAATTCTGACAACGATGCCACCATTATCTTTTCATGACTGAGGCCCTAGGAACTTGTTCAGCCCACAGCAAGAGCCCTTTATGTATCTACTAATGTGTTGATTCACAGAGCCTGAGCAAGGCTGCTGATCTGAATAGTAATGAGATTCCAGTGTACGCTGTCTCTTTACAAGAACCAGAGACATTAATAACGTCTCAGGGGAGCGGCTACAGCTGTAATAAAGAAAAGAGCTGCAATGTTTGCACAGCTCTCTTCATTCATCCTGCTATGTAGTGAAGTGCGGTAATAAGGCCTTTACAAAATTTAAATGACACTCTTGTGGGGATTTCTTTGTTCTTACAAAAAAGGAACAAACACATGATTCTGCCAGTTATGATTTAATGACATTCATATTTCTAAAAGATGACCCAAGTTTGCTTTATATGAAAGTCCAGCCACAAAAGTCATCTTTGAAAATGGCCTAAGGGGTTTTGATTTATAGTTATGGAGCATGGAAAATACCATGTCACAAACATCCACATTTTAACTGTTAGCCCACGATGCCATTCATGCTAAAAAAACAGCTCAGGAAAATTGATTACCTCTCCTATGCAAATTAAATTAAGCAAAGAGAATTCAGCTGTTATAAAACACTGATAACTAATTAAAGGAAGTGGTTATATAGCAAAACTGCAAAAAGTAACATTAAAAGGACTCCTTTAACTTTTTTTTAAAAAATCACACCTTTCTGAAATTAGTTTAGCTACTTACAAATAACACCAGCTAAGATTACTATAAATGAAAGAAATTAGAGAAAAAATTGTCTCATTTTATTTTGTGGATTTGATAGTACTATAGACCTGATCCACATCCTACTGACTTCCATGAGTTTGGGAGCAGGGTTTTTGGGCGTAGGAAGCGTCACTGTTTCCTCTATGGAGGAGGTCAATTAGGCACAGATCCTGCAAAAACATATGCATGTGAGTAACCCCAGTGTTTCTGGGTGACTGCTCATGTTTGTATAGATAAGTGAGTGCATAAGTCTTCAGCAATGAGCTCTTAGGCCCAGATCCACAAAGGTAAAAATACTTAAATACCGTTACCGATCTGGGCCTGACTTTTGTGGCTGCATGGGGCTCAAACGAAGTCAGATATAATCTCTACCACGGCCTTCCTTTGAAGTCAATGGGGCTCCTCACAGGCACAGTAGTCCGCCCGTGTGGCGCTCCCCACTCAAGGCCAGATAATGAAGATGCTGAGGTGCTTGCAGATCACTTAACTCATTCACATGACACACATTGGATTGTCTAGTCTTTTTTAAATGTGTAATTTAATGTAAGACATCCTGGTATTATTATGTATATAGCATAAAATATCCTGCCTGTATAACATGGGTGACAACATTACAATCAACAGTTATCTTTATTCCATTGCTTGGCCTTTGAGCATTTAAATTCATAACTTTACGATTGTATTCACATATGTTATGTATTTTAATTTCCCCATTTCCTTTCCCATTGAAATGATGGGGTAAAGGAAGAATTCAGGCCTACCAGGGTTAGGGCACTTGCAAGCTCCTTGACCCAGAACTATTAGGCTTGCATAGTCCACAAGGTCCATTAGCTCCATTAGAGGAGATCTTGCAGTGATCATTAGTGCTAAGGAAGGAGCCTTTGGACATTGTAAGTGCCTGCGATAATTAAATTCCCCTCCTCCACATCACTACAACATTACAGTTACAAATTTAAACAAGAAATGTCAAAGTTAACATCTCATAAAAGTGTTGGCAACTCTTGTGACTTTTCCATGGATCTCGTGGCAATTGATTTTTTCTTAAAGCCTCAGCTCCTAGACACATGATTATGTGAGTACAGTGACAGGCACTCACCCCCAGAAGCCCACCATGGAACTGCAGTTACATCTCTGCCTCAGCTTCCCCTAGTGAGCTTTCAGTCACGCCCAGGGAAGAAGGAGGAGGGTTTTGGAGCTGGTACACCCAGGTATAGAAGGGAACCAGGTGTGATAAGAAGCAGTCCAGGGAAGGAGCAGTGAGGGCTGAGAGACAAAAGCCCAGAACTGCTGAGCTGAGGATTCCTGGACTGGAGCCCAGAGTAGAGGGCAGGCCTGGGTTCCCCTACCAGATACTGAGGGAGTGGCACCATGGGCCAGTGAGAGGGAAGACTTCCTAAGACTGCTAGGGAGATGGGACTTTGCTCACCGAGTGACCCAGCCGGAGAGCTGAGTCATGAATAGGACAGTGTGGTTTCTGGAGTGAGAGAAGGGCTGAAGACCAGAGGGAGGGACAGAGTGACAGTGTGCAAATCGCAGAAGGGGAGCACTGACTTGAAGAACTAATCCATATAGCGACCAGAAGGAGGTGCCAGACCAGTGGTGAGTGGTGCACCCTGTCACATACATACTTCATAAAAATTATGGCCACTGCATCACTGAAGAGTTCCTATGATTTTTAAGGCCTGAAAATTAGGCCTTGAATGACTAATCCTTTTGTAATGTGGCTGCTTTTGACAGGTGTCCCATCTCTCTGGGGTGGAAGTGATCTTTTTCTGGTTTAGCTTTATTTTATGTTTAGGTGGAATGTTTTCAATAATATACAAGAAATACTTGGTACGAGCATTGTTTAAAGATGACAAGAGAACTGGATATCATGGCCAAGTGGGTTAGAGTAATCACAGAAGGGAAAAGGCTGCGGTTTAAATCCTTTTCTGCCCCGGGTATAACAGTCATTAGAATGGAATTTCTAGATTGCTGCCTACCCAGTAAAAGAGTGGTTGTTTCTCATATAACTTCCTGAGAGAAGGGAGGGTCCCAGAGCCTGGGCTCCAGCTGAGACCGAACATCTACACTGCAATTTGATAGCTCCTCAGCCCGAGTCAGCTAACCCAGGGCAGCCATGGGTGTTTTTCAGTAGTGTAGACATACTCTTAGCCCTGGTCTACACTTGGGCGGTGGGAGGGGGATCGATCTAAGTTACGCAACTTCAGCTACGTGAATAACGTAGCTGAAGTGGACGTACTTAGATCGACTTACCGTGGTATCTTTACCACGGGGAGTCGACTGCTGCCGCTCCCCTGTCGACTCCGCTTGCACTTCTAGCGGAGCTGGAGTACAGGAGTCGACGGGAGAGCGCTTGCAGATCAATTGATCATATCTAGACTAAACGCAATAAATTGATCCCTGCTGGATTAATCACTGCCCGCTAATCCGGCGGGTAGTGAAGACATACCCTTAGTGTCTCAGGGCTTGCTGTTTGTCCTCAAATCTATATGCATTCAACAAAAGCTGAAAATGACCTCTGTGCTGGGAAGCAGAGGACCAGCACAAGGTTTATGCACCCCTGAAGGCCCATTTACGTACAGAGAACTTGTGGTGGCATTTGCATGGGAGTGAATTTGACCCAAAGAAATACACCTCTGTGTGACATTCTGGGTCAGGTGGTAGCCTTTGTGCTTTTGTTGAAGTGCTGGCATTTGCCAATCCTTGCTTCAGAAAGTTTTTTAGGGCTGATTTATCTATATCTAACTGACTGATCTCCGTGCAGCAACTGGAAAATGAAAAGTGCTCCATAAGAGCTAGGTATTACTATTACTAAATCGGTAACTCAAGGAATGTGTCTTGACACACAGTTTGGGGTTTTATCCTACTTGTTGCTACTATCTGAAAGAGGGCATTGAGAGCAAATTTTTGTGTATAATTTATTCTATAAGAATAGTGGGATAAGTGGCGCACCTAAGCAACTTAAACTACATGCTCAATAGGAAGATCTCTGCTTATAGAACATGTGCTTTCCCCCCTATACACACACGCGCGCTGCTCAGCTACCTGTGACTCAGAGATTCCTGTGCAAAATGTAGCCTATAGGGACATCATGTCGGTGTGAGACACTCCCTGGGGAAATCTGAATTAATAAAGCACTCATGACATATGGTTCCAGAGCCTCTGGCAACGCAGTGAGTGTGGGAGCAATGCAGAATGTCACGGCAGGCACATGACTGGACAGCAGTGACATTCTGAAATTCTTGGAGAAAAGAAGAGAAGAGCTGGCGTTTTGGGTTGTGACAGAACCAAAAGAGGTTTGTGAGGCTGAAGCTGCTGATTGAGTGGATTAGGGGGTTGAAATTCCTAACCTCTCTGGCTGTGTGCCTTGATGTGGTGTTTGCTGAACCTCCTCTGGTGGAGGGGTCCATCAACACTGCTGCCTGCAGAGCAATCATCTGCCTCTGACAACTTCTTCTGAGAAAATTCAAAGGGCCTGCCTGTCCTCCCCCTTGCACACACACCCATTCCAGATTGCACATAGCCGTGGGACACCGGACATCCACTTTGCTGCTGTTACTACACCCCATGTGCTGCAATAGGACCTGGAGGTGGATCTGCATAGATAGATGAGCATCTGCTACCCCCCTACTTCTTCCCCACCCATCCCAACCCCTGTGTCTCTGCAGTGCAACACAGCACTGTGGTGCATAGTGCACCTGTGTAATGCTGACAGACCCCGGTCGTCAGTGGGCAGGGTCAAACCTGGGACCTCTGGAGCTTAGAGCATGAGCTAAAAGCCAACTGGTCGTTAGTAAGGCTGTGGAGCAGACTCATTAATCTCTCTCTCTAAGTGGTCTTGGTGCCACTAGATGGGACACAACACCACACCCAGGAGGTGTGTGGGTTACATGTATCCCAATACAGCAGCATTGCACACCCTGCAATGCCAGTCATTGCTTGCAATATGGATTTCCATCATGGATTTATTCTGAAACACCAAGAAGATAGAAAAATGTTGTATTTGTTTGTGGCAGGAGTAGGGAGATGGCAGTTTGTATCAGACTTGGGCTGCACCAGAAAAATATATGGAAATCTTACCATCCTTGCAGGATTTGGACACTGAATACAGCACTTTATGTTTGTAGAATTTCATTTTTAAAATGGGGTCCTGTTCCTAACCTGGGCCTCACTAAATAAGAACAGGGCGTTGAGTGGTTTAATTAATGTTTTGAGCATGTGTGTTTGTACAGCAGCTAGCCCTATAAAAGAGCTTTCAAAATGGAAAACTGTATAAGCACTAAAGATTAGTGTTTTTATTAATAGACATATGGAATATTTGTGACTTAAGGGTTGCTAAACAGTTTTGCTTGACTCAAGTCCAAAGGACTCAGTAAAAGGCTAATGACTTATCTACAAAGCCAACGCAAGCACATATTCAACAAATCATATCTGTATTATTACAATTTGAAAGTGGGTCAGACTATTTTTCTAGGATAAACATCCGCTACTGTGTATTAAGCATTAAGTAGGTCAGTGCTTGCCCAAATGCTTTAGCTTGAAATTGAAATAGTCAATATTAAATGAGTTGTTTGACAAATCAAATACAATGGAAGTCTTTAAATAAATGAAATGCAAAAGACTATGTTAATGCAACTTGAAGGTTATGAATTGAAATGGGGAAAAAGGCAGGAAGTGTGAAAGTTCAAGTTCTCATAGCAATATTAATTCCCATTGCCCATAGTGTATATCAAGGTACACATGGACTTATAAAGTAGTGATCAGAAATGTTATAGATGAATAATGTGAGTGAGTCAGTGATACTACAGAACCCTTAGCTCTTCCATTTCCTGACTTGTTAAAATACAGAATCTCAGTGTTGAATTTAATTTATCTGGCTTTTCCTTACTTTAAAGAAAAACGTGAACCCTCCATCCCTTATGGGTTCCCCCTTCTAACTTTTTTGTGGCTTTTCCCTCTTCCAAGAGGGAGGGGACCAGATCCTTATTTTCTACCCCTCTTGGTAGCTTTATGTAGGACAATGGAGAATCAGGCCCTGTGCTTTAAACCAGAGAAAAAACTGGTCACCTGACAGCAACTTTCACCTTCCCCCTCCCATTCTTCCATCCCACTTAACCTATATATAATATGATGTTCGACAATACATTTTTCTTAAATTCTAAATTTTTCTTGTTCGACTTAATTTTTCTGCAAAATATGCAGTACATACCCCCCTATAAACAGGTACTTAGACACTGTTTTATCAATATAGATGTAAGCAGAGTCAGGATGAGCTCCACCCTGACATCTGGTGGTGAGGTGTGGCAAGTTGTGGAAAAGAACTTCAGGGGCTGATCTCATTTGCATAGGCACACCCACCCCACCTAGAATGAGGCCATAGCTGCCCAAATGGTCACTTTGGCTGCTGTGGGATCCCCAGTGTCTCTGTTATTGGGGCAGGAAGAATAAATTGTTATTACCCTGATTATGGGAATAAAGGACAGTGGAACTGTACTTGGCCTTTTGTTATGATGGAGGGACTCGCCATCAACTAAGTAGCACTCGCTAGGCAAGGGACATGGGTTCCAAAACTCTGTGGATTAAGTGAGGCTGGGGACAGATATTAATACTTGGTGGCATGGGCCCTCTGGTGAGGGCCTTATATGCTAATTGCACTTCCTCTTCTCTCTGCTGTAGAATATCAGAGCTAATTTTGATTCCATTAGGAGTCTAGTTAGAGGCTGCTGAGCTGAATTCACTTTGGGCTAATGGTGCACCAGCACTGAGGCTCCCCTACTACAAGCTGAAATCACAGAAGAGCTGGAATCACTGAGTGTTGTGTTAAGTAGTGGGGGAGCCTGAAGATATATGGTGGAGCAGTTTGCGGGATGGCAAGCAGAGCGGCTCGTGGAGCAGAGCAGTTTGCGGGATGGCTGGCAGAGCATTGCGGTTTGCAGGACAGCAAGCAGAGCAGCTGGTGGAGCAGAGCAGTTTGTTGAATGCCTAGAGCAGCTCATGGGGCGGCTGGCAGAGCGGAGCCCCATGGAGAGGTGGGGCTATCAGCTTTGGACCACGTAAGGTGCCCCTTAAACACCTCCCTCCCATCTCCACCCAGGTTGGGAGGTAAAACTCTGCAGACAAACTTTCGAACCCTGGGGCTGCCCTGACCAGGGACAGAGACTTTTGGGTCGTTGGACTTTTGGGACTTTGGGTGATTTTGGGTTGCTGGACTCAAGAACCAAAGGGAAAGGACATGCCCCAGTTTGCTTGGGGTGGGTTTTTTTTGCTCATGGGCTGTGTTATGAATCCTGTTGGTGGTGTTTCCCCAACATAATGCCACATTTTTTCTCTCTGTTATTAAAAGGCTTTTTGCTACACTCAGACTATGTGCTTGTGAGAGGGGAAGTATTGCCTCTTAGAGGCACCCAGCGGGGGTGGTATATATTTGTCCCAGGTCACTGGGTGGGGGCTCAAGCCAGTTTGCATCGTATTATTGGAATGGAACGCCTAGATACTGAACCCGGCCCTTGTTGCTGCCAACTCTGACAGGCAGAAGGGTTACATTTAAGATTATACAAAGATCTGTTGAAAGATGTTCTTTCCAATATCCCTTCCTCTGATCTAAGGGTTTGGTCCAGCCTTCAAAGGTTTTCCTTGCTTTCTCAGAACCCTTTTATTGGCGTTCTCTTTTTTAGCCCTCAGGATGTTTAGCAAAGTTACAAACACAAGCCCTCCACTTTGAAAGGCATTTAATTCTAATGCACAACAGATCAGCAACTCAGGGGCACGCTATCCTCAGAGAGAGGGTAAGAGGAAATGAACAAAAAGAAGTGGAGCTCTGTTCTGTGGGTTCCTTACAAAACCTCAAACCTACTGGGGAAAAAAAATCAACGCCCAGCTAGGACTTATGAAAAAATTCCCTAGTGTTGCCTTCTTTCACTTCTCCTGGAAAACCCAGGAATCCAGAATTATAAAGGTATCGAAAGTAGGTGACTGTCCTCAGTAGAAACGAAAGAAAAAAAATTGACCAGACAGGTTTGCTGGCCAACACAGAAAAGAGGGAAGAAAAAAAAATCTTCCCCAAAAGTAAGTTTCCATTTTTTTTAATTCTTATGATGGGCTGTAGAGGGGTGGTTGAAGGGTTGTTACATATTCTATACATTCTGTTCCATTCTGTCTCATTATTGATCATCTCAGTAAAAGTAGCAAACATATATCTGTGAGTTCCAAAGCTAGCTCATCGATTATTTAAAATGTCAGCATTATAAACTAGAACTACCTGTAAAAAACCTTGCTGATGAGCATAAGGAAGCTAGTAGGAAAAAATAAAAGATTCTAGTTTATGCACAAAATTATACACAATAGAAAATCAGTTACAGGGTGTGTTCTCTACATATTAGTGGCAGGACGGAGCCCCAGGAGGGTGCAAATATGCCCACCAATGATCCTACTAGGCAAAAAGAAAAGGAGGAGTTGTGGCACCTTAGAGACTAACAAATTTATTTGAGCAGCAGCTTTTGTGAGCTACAGATGCTCAAATAAATTGGTTAGTCTCTAAGGTGCCACAAGTCCTCCTTTTCTTTTTGCAGATACAGACTAACACGGCTGCTACTCTGAAACTTACTAGGCAAGAATCTTGAGCCTGATCCTGGAAACTGTCCATGGGGATGAACCCAAAACACATTGAAATCACTGGGAGTTTTTAGCTTAAGCTTTTGGTGCAGAACATCCATTGTCTTCAGGCCTCAGACCTTCAACGGAGAGCAACTGGCAGCTCTTCCGGACAAGTAGGAAGAGAAGTAGTATATCCACTTACCTGGCTATAGGAGCATCGTTCACTGTCCATAACATCATAGCCTCACGTTTCTGAATAAATTTGATTGTGTGTGGGGGAGAGAGGGACAATACTTCCCTTTTTTCCCCTTTTGGGAGGTTAATTTGTCTTTTCATTTTTTTGAAATTTTTTTCAGTTTCTGAAGACACTATCTTGCTGTAGCACTCCTTGCTCTTAGTTTTTAATGTACTGTAATTACAATTTGGAAGCAATCCTTTAAATCAGTTCAATATGTTTAAATCGCTATCCTGTACAGCAGAGTTGTATGATTCATTGTCAGTCTGAAGTGTGTAAAATTATTAAGCTTTCCAGCTATTGAAATAACTCTGCAATGCCTCCTACAGTCCCAAACTGGACATCTTCACTTTAATTTAATAAACTCTTGAGTTTGGAAGCCAGTAGTTTGTTGCTGTGTATAGTGTAACGGAGGCTAAATGTTTCTAAGCCTAACAAGTTTTTCACAAGGATCATTCCCCTCCACACATATTAATCAAAGGTGCCCTGGCTGACCCCAAAGTAGCCCCAGAGATTTACTCATATCAATATGGAATATCATATCAATCATTGGAATGCATCCGATGAAGTGAGCTGTAGCTCACGAAAGCTCATGCTCAAATAAATTGGTTTGTCTCTACGGTGCCACAAGTACTCCTGTTCTTTTTGCGAATACAGACTAACATGGCTGCTACTCTGAAACTGTCATATCAATATGTCACTAATGGTGTCTGTCTGCACATTTAGTGTGAGAAACGAAAGCTATGGTCTCCTCACTAGCCTTATAGTGTAGGCAACATTGTCTAATGATCGACACACAGGATTGGAAGTCAGTCAGTCTGGGCTGTGCTCTGCCAAAATTTAGCTGGGAGACCTGGAGCAAAACACTTAACTTCTGTACTTGTCAGTAAAATGGGGAAAGCAATACCTATCTTTATAGGGGTGTTCCCGGGCAGAATTTCACTAATATTTGGACAGAATTCCTTGTAATACTTGATTACCTAAATGGCAACTAGTAATTGCCATGATGGGCATTTTAAGGATTCTATCTATAGCAGACTGATATTTGCAAAATGTTTTGAAATCCCTGGGTGACAGGGTGAGGGAGTGGTGAAGTATGGCTCTGTTAGATGTGCACTGTGGATTCTTGCACCCACCCACCCACACAGATACACACACACACACACACACACATTGAAGAAGGAGCTCTGAGTGAGTTCAGGTGTTCATCAATGTGGGCCTGATCTCAGAATTACCGTGTATGTTGTTACTATAGGGGCTGCTTCCCATGAACTGCTGTGAGTGTTTGTGTTTTTGCATACACAGTGCAAAACAAATGCAAACAAAATGGTTGCAAAGGTGAATGTGGGTCACTTTTCCAAAAACAGTTTTATTCAAACTAAATGTTGACAAATGTAGCTCAGATACTATGGATGCCTCAACTTCTTCTGATGGTAAGGAACTTTTGATTACGTGATAAATATGCTAAGTGAAATGTAATTAGAGAAGCTGATTGGGTACACTACTTTATAACTATCTAAACATACGACAGTCATTGTTCTAATGAGGTCTCAGTTACTTTTTTAGAGAAATGTTTCCCGCAAAGAGTGAGCTTACAACTTTCATTCTCTTTCTTTTCCTGGACAGATGATGGCATTGTAGCACTACTAGATACTGTAAAACCAATGGAGGTACTCCCAGAATGAAATCTCTATTTGGTTTGATCTCTGCATGCTTTAGCAGCTTGAGGTTTTGCATTTGCTTTTCATGTCTTTGGTGAAACAGATGAATGCTATAATAGCAGTACTTCCCAAAAGGAAGACATGAAATCCTTATATTTATAATAAAAAAGTGTTACAAACCTCATTGTAATTCAGACTTGAACTGTTCACCCTGTGCACGTCCAGAAACTCATTCTCTAATACTAGATGCAATGATCTCTGGAGGGAAGTTTTCCATCTGTTTCCTTATGATGTTAAGCTGTTAGTGCAGTTCATTATTTATTACATCTACTGGTTTATGTTAAGCTATGATTTTCTTCTTTAAGAATTCAACTGGATTAGTGTAAAAAGTTAAGATTTGCATGTCAGACAGACTTTTGTTAACATATCGGCAGAGGGCGGGGGGGAAGGGGAGGTGAAATTGCTCCCAAGATGCTTTTGAGTTAGCGGATAATTTATATTTAATTCAGTGATACAGAGCTAAATTAACCACTTGAAGACTGAGATAAATGTAGACTTGTAAATACAGCCTGACTCTGCCACCCTAACTCGCTTTGAACACCACCTTAATCTGCTTGACTTCAGTGGGACTACTTACAGAGTAAGATCCTTCTCAATCTGAGCAAGGTAGGCAGAATGAGGATCATAATGAATACATCCTAGAATGAAAGTGTGCACGTGTGTGTACACATCTGTGTATAAAAGCATGGCTCACAGGTACATGTTCATTTTCTACTCTCTCGTGGCCTAGCAGTTGGAAAGACACAGAGCATTGTGTGTACTATTTACACTAGATAGAAGAAATGACAGGTTCTCTCTGTGGGGAGAATAATAGCTCAGGGAGACTGTTGCTTCCCGCGAATTATTACTTTTTTTCTGGAAATAGAATTCTTGTTTGGTTCATACTGTTTCATTGCCACTTGCACTTAGAGCTCAGAACAGTGTAGTTGTCATGAAATAGCCATGAGGGGCAGAGGTTCTGCAGTCTTTGAAATTGTACAAGAAACAACTCTTAATGTGCAGCATCTTGCTTACAGAAATGTCTTGGGAGGCAGACTGGAATAAAATCAGAATCTTATTACACTGTAATTAAAGTATCAGTTTTGCCTATGAAATATTACAGAGAATAACCATAGAAAGGGCTCTTAACAACCCTGGTTGCTTTGGTGTAAATGTATGTGTTTCCAAACAGCAACAGAGGAAGTTTTTAACCTATCGTTCTCACACGCGGTTTCTCCTAATGTGATGGAGACTTGGAGATAAAACTGGATTGTTCTCTCCCCTGTCATGTTTCTGTGTCTTTATCTTAATAGAGATGTTAAGATAAAATCTCTCCACATTGTGGTGTTATAAAACCCAGAATTACCAATGCTTTATCATTTATAAAGAACAAAGACTATGACTGCTTTAAGCAATATCAAAGTAAAAATACCTTTAACCTGGGGGAGAGGGGGAGGACCATGAAGAAGCTCCCAATATTTGCTAAAATGTAAGTTAATTCTTGTCAGACTTAATGCATTACATTTGCAAGTATTAGGCCAAATAATCCCTGACAGATAAAACAAAAGTGCCAAAATAGCTTATTATGTAGTAGTAGAGTTCATCTACCTGGGGATGAGATGACTTGATTATGCATTTGTTCTTTCAAATTCTCTGAGTCAGAGCCTCATTTGGTGTAAATCAGTGTAGCTCTTCGACTTCAAGTCAAGGTAGAGGTGCTGATTTGCTGCAGCTGAGAATCTGGTCCATTTATAAGATGTCAGATTACTCTGATTCATAAATATATGCCGTGCTGGTAGAGCTTATACAGTCGCCTAACAATATTGATTATAAGCCCCTGTTTTCAGTTGCTTATAAATATGCCCGACTTTAAATATTCAGGCTAAAATTTCCCATGCTGGATTTTTGTCCTTGCCTCAGACTGGTTTGTTTGTTTTATCAGTGGAAATGGTTAGCCCTTTATGAGAACAACTATAGGGGGAAAATGATGGGTTTTTTGCTACCTGTTTAAAAAAAAGTTAAACATTAAAAAATAAATCTCTTTGAAATACTCTAGCACATCCAGGGTTGAGAACAGGAACTTGACATTTGGTGGCAGGGTGATCCTGGGGTCAGGCAGGTGCCTTCAGCTGTCCCTATGAAAATCCACTAAGTTCTGACCAAGTTATAAGTCTCTAAAAATCACCATTTGTACATACTCAGCAGAGTTTGTGAGAGGCTTTTGCTAAAAGTCTCTGAATGTTCAGCTCCTCTGAGCATGCTTCAGCCACACAGAGTTCCCTAACATGCCAGCTGCACTGAGCATGTTCCAAAGCAGAGTTCCCTAGCATGTCAACTGTACCAAGTATGTTTCTAGGACCACAGTTAACATTCTGGCTCAGGGGATGATGCAACAGCAGTGGGAAGAAGGAATGATGGGTGCTAGGAGGCCACCATGAGTTCTAGTCTCAGCTCCTCCACTGAATAGTATTAATGACTTTGTGCATTTCACAGCACTTCTTATTGAGCAAGGCCTCTGCTACTTCAGGAGTCAGAAGTATCTTTTCCTTCCCCGCTGACAAATGGGGTAACTGAGAGGCTGTACGAAGTCACTTCTGGCAGAGCTGGACATAGAATTTATGAGCCAGGTTCTGTGATTCATCTCTTGGGAGGCACAGTCTGGGTTGTGGGGACAAAGTCAGCAGTGATTTAAAGCCAAGTTTGCATGTCCCAGGTTATGGGCTGTTCTGAGAGCTAGTACAGTCCTAGGAATAAGTTAAATTAAACCACAAAAACAACAAGGAGTCCGGTGGCACCTTAAAGACTAACAGATTTATTTGGGCATAAGCTTTCGTGGGTAAAAAGCCCACTTCTTCAGATGCATGGAGTGAAAATTACAGATACAGGCATAGATATAGTGGCACACGTTAACACTGGTTCTCCACTTGTAAAGTAACTCCCTTCTCTTCGTGTGCCACTATATCTATGCCTGTATCTGTAATTTTCACTCCATGCATCTGAAGAAGTGGGTTTTTTACCCACAAAAGCTTATGCCCAAATAAATCTATTTGCCTTTAAGGTGCCACCGGACTCCTCGTTGTTTCTGTGGATACAGACTAACACGGCTACCCCCGGTACTTAAATTAAACCAGCTCCTGGGGCTGCATTATGGCAGCTGCTCTCAGCTGGTTATAGGCATCTCCATCTCCATCCAGAACTATCATCTATGCCTTTTTTCTGTTTCTGACATGCCCCTTCCCATTCCTAGTATACAGCCCAGGCATGTGCCAGCCCTATGCTACCCTGGCACTGGGGAAATTCCACACTTTCAGCCACTGAAGCATTGTCAAGGGGTTGAGGTGGGGGATAGAATCTGCCCTCAGGTCTCCAATAGTGCAGACTCAAGTCTCATCCACTCTAGCCACATTATCTTTGAAAACAAATGTGTGAAATTTCTGCTGTCTGTAACCACTAAAACACAGCCATAGAACCCAAACATTCCTCTGCTAGCTAGCAAATAGTTGTGCATGACACTGGCAAAGTATGTGCCAACCCCCAACCCCCTCTTGTGGCAGGTTTACTTAGAGTAAAATGCCTACTACTGCTACCAGTTACTCCTTTAGGTCAATCAGTAGAGGTCTATGATCTGGATTTACAGGTTCTTGCTCCAGCCCCGTTGATAATCCATGTAGGAGTCAATATGGTTCCACAGAATGGAATTTCCATCTGTTACAGTTTGCTTTTTAAAAAACATAGGAAATTCAGTACAAAGAAAATTACATTAAAAGAATGTTAAGGTTAAAAAGTCAAACACTGAAAAGTCTGAATTCAGGTAACCTATCAAGTCACTGGCATTAACTGTGTGAGTAACTGCTCAAGAGAGTGACTATGGCCCACTGGCAGGCTATGTTGGCTTTGTTTAAAAACAGTGGAATTTAAAAAAAAAAAAAAGAAAAAAGAAAAGAATGGGGTAACCTTTCTGCCTGACCTTTGGTTCTACCAAAAGGGTTGCTGTTAGGGTTGGGCAATTTGGATGTCTGCTCACAAGGTTGAGAGGTAAATATTCATCATTGTTTATTTGATAGGGCAAACTACTTACTAGTCCAAGGCACTGTTGAACAGAAGTTGTACCTTTAGGACTTTTTGGAACACACTGCAATATAGGAAAAACTTGAACAGCATCTATCCACATTACATGTTGTTGAAGTCACTTCCGTTAAACCTTAAAATGAAAACTCCAACTTCGCCACCTTCAAAAGCCATGATGCTGTCTATGTACTCTTGTTTTTGAGTTCCCATAAAATAGGACATTTGTATTGTTTCTAGAACACATTATTGCATTTTCTCTGTATGATTGATTATATTCACTGTAACAAGTTAAATGATATTTACTCTGGTACGAAGTTATACTATACAATACTGTACATTTGCTTCAGAGTAGCAGCCGTGTTAGTCTGTATCCTCAAAAAGAAAAGGAGTACTTGAGGCACCTTCATCCGATGAAGTGAGCTGTAGCTCACGAAAGCTTATGCTCAAATAAATTTGTTAGTCTCTAAGGTGCCACAAGTACTCCTTTTCTTTTTGTACATTTGCTGCTTCAATGAGGGCCAATTCCTGGTTCCCTTAAAGTCAACCCAAGACTTCAAGATGAATCAGGATTTAGCTTTAACACTGGCTTTCTTATTTACTAATCTTTGATCTACAAAACAAAACTTTGATGTCCCCAATTTATCAGCACAGAAAAAAGTTAAAGAAGGAAAGAGAGTCACTTATACATTTGGAAATACATTTGACAAGGCTGATCAAGTTTGTTCAAAAGCCTTTTGGAACATTTGATCAGAGAAATAAAACGCAAGTGCTGAGACTGCTTTGCTTTAGTTCATGAGGTTTTATATTTTACTCATGGAGATTCTAAGATGGCTGCCTTAAGTTATCCTGGAAATGTAGCAATAGACTACCTACAAAGTGACTTTAATTTGAGCTAGATTGGATTCCTATCCAGTATCATAAATTCTCACAATCTGAATTTCATGATATTTGGTGTTAGTCTTAAAATCCCAGCTCCTGGAGTTATGTGAGTCTCAACTGTGACTGCAAGTGTGAACCCTAAAGGCTCTAAAACCAGAAGACAAATATAAAAGCCTAAAATTTATTATTTTTTAAAGTTCTCATGACTTTTTTTGGGGGGGGGGGACCCTGACTTACGTGCATAGGCTGCATATACAATGAATGAGGAAAGGGAGAGTTGCCTAAGAACGGGATCCACAAAAAACAGCACGTTTGTCAGGAAGTTGGTATCTGTTTTTTGTTTCCCCTGAAACCTGTGCCAGCTTTCCCGTACTATACAAATTGTGTACATTTCATGTGCCTACTTTCATTACAGATTGGGTCTTCAGGATTCGGTGTCTCAAGATCTCTATGAAAGGCAAAAGGAAGCTGAGATCTGTCATTCTTGGGTTAAGCTCTACCTGCACCTACCATCCTCAATTTTTGGTTTAACTGAACTGTTTCTGTTGCAATAAGGTTTTACCTGAGAGGGTTGCAAACCCGACAGCAGAATCTTACTTTTTTTATCCAGGCTTGGGACCAACACTGTTGCAAACAGTGGCAGAGTTACTAAGTATAGCTTTCCTAGGTATTATATGGAATAGAATGATTGCCCTTACATCAGAAGTCCAATAGGAAACAGCTACAATTGGATGGAAGGTAAATGCAGGGAAAACCAATATTATGACAGTTGGAAACTAGACAGCAGATACAAAACTGTACGTGGATGGCAAAGAAATGGAACAGGCAGAGTTCTTCTATCTGGGTTGTGGGATGATGTTTGAAAGTGACTGCAATACATATTCACGAGAGATTAGAAAAAGCGAGCACCATTTTTGGAAGGATGAACAACACCGGGTCAAACAGAGGTCTTCACACCAAAGTAAAACTCAGATTATACCGTGTGATTGTACTGAGTGTGCTCCTGTACAGAGCAGAGACTTGGTTGATGACAGGGGCAAACAAATAGGATTGGAGGCTGCCCATCCCAGATGGCTGAGGAAGGAGTTAGACATTTAATGGAAAGACAAAATAACAAATGTGAGCGTAAGGGAGCTGACTGAGCAGGACATGATATTTTCTAACATCAAAGAAAGACCTTTCAGGTGGCTGGGACATGTACATTGTACAGAAGATGGGAGACTTGCTAAACAAGTATTGAATTGGCTACCTAAGGTAGGAAACAGAAAGGGAGGGAGGCCAAGAAGAACTGACAGAAGACAGTAACGGAGGATATTGAATTTGTTGGCATTGCCTCAGAAGACGTACCACACCTAGTGAGTGACTGTAACCGGTAGAGGAACTGGACTACCTGATGGGTCAACTAAGGAACTACCTGATGGGTCAACTAAGGAGAAACTAAGTTCTAATGTATGGTCCCACGGTTCATAACGAATGTCCTCTACTGATACCCTTTCAAGTTTTAAATCTTAATTCTGATCCCAAACTTGAACATCCACTCCACGAAAAGGTGGAATAATCTAATACATGGGCAACACCCTGAAATCCTTTCCCACTCTTTTTGCAAAACTCCCAGTGACAAATCAGTGGAGTCAGTTTAGCTGAGTTTACCCAAGAATTGAGTCAAATGAGGCTACTTGTGACAGCAGCATATTGTGCAGCATCACCAGGGCCCAGACAAGGCTGTTGAATCCTGAGATGTTGTAAGGGAATATGAGGGAGGGAGGGGTCATGTTGAGATGTGAGTGTGGGAGATTTAGCTGCCTCATGTACACAACTTAGCAAGTAGTCCCACTGAAGTAAAGTACCGTATCCTGCTGAAACAAAGCCATAGTACATACAGCACGTCTTTTCTCCAAGATATTTGCTAAATACTGGGGACTGCCTGCCTCTGCACTCTCCCTGCTGCCCTGCCCTGGCCAGCCACAGCCCCGTGTATTTTTAAGCCTTCTGGAGTTTGCAGGCGTGAAAGGCTCTGGGCAGGTGCGCTGGAGGGCAAGGAGCCCTGGTTTGCTCTGCACCATGGTTCTGTGGGCACCTTTGGGGATGGAGCCAGATGGGTTCTGCTGATGCTGTGGGTGTGAGCCGCCTGCTCCCCTGCATGAGTCACTTTCTGCCACAGCTGGGAAGGATCTCGGAGAAGGAAGCTGTTGTGTGACTTCCATGGGGAGGGGGTTTCAGACACAGCAAAAAAAAGTTTGGAAGCCTTTACCTTAAAGCATCCAGGCATTGTAGTACCTTTGATCCAATATCATGCCGAGTCTAAAGGTATACAGGGAACCGCAGCTGGAAGATAAATATTAATACAATGACAGGCTGCCTTTATGTTTGGTCCTGATCCATAATTTATCTGCCCATTTTCAACACATTACAAATGTGCTTGCCAAGACCACTACTTAACAGAACAGAAACCTCTCTATTTCTTAATGAAGATTCCATAAGAGTCTCACCTAACCGGGATGTTTAAACATAAATGCATCTCAAAATTTTAAACAAGTATGTTCAATCCAGTGCAAGACCACAATACAGTGGGATTCAGTTATAAGAATTGATTTGGGCAGCCTTCCATCTGATCGTTAATATCCTGTTGATTATATCAATATATCAGTAGTATTCAGATATAGTAATGCAGGTTACAAAAGTTTTGCCTCATTCTGCAAAATTTCCTCGTGGCGAATTGCACTTACTCATGCAATTAGTTCCGCTGACCTCAATGGGACAAGCTCCTGTTAATATATGCAATTTGGCATGAGTAAGTATTGCACAGCTAGGCCCAGTATGGATAAAGGCAATAAAAATGTTTCTATATCAGTTGTTTTACTGAGACCAAATAGTTTTTATTTCAAAACAGCCAGTATCTGAGAAATACTGAGGAGCTATGTAGGGGTATTATACAAATTCTATCCATCACTGAAACAGTGTGGAAGGGATGTTAAGGAAAAGAAAATGTGTATGTATCTATCTGCGTGTGTGTAAATATGTAAAGTTCTAAGGACCAATTGGTTTTGTTTTTGTTTTAAATAATGCCACTAAAAATCCATTTGACTCCTTAATTCAAAGTTGCAAAACTGACAGACCTTTTTGCTAGACACAGGTAATTAGTGTTGTTTGGCTTTGGGATTTGGCATTTAACCCTTAAAAGGTAACTCAATGCTTTACAAAATTTAAAATGTTTTTAAGTGGTGGCTGCAGCAGGGCAGTCAAAATCAGGAGAATAGAAAAAAAATTCTGGATTATTTTTGTTTGGTTGGTTGGTTTTGTAACAAAATAGCAGATGAGAATTGTAGCAAAAAAAATAAGAAATTAAAAAAGACAGTGCCCCTCTGAAGCAACAGCAGGGGTGAGGTGCGCAAAACAAAAAGAAGCAATGTTAGAAACACTGAATCTTAAAATGGCTCTGAGTAATCAGACTGTCACTTTGATAAAGGTACATGAAAACTCTGTAAGCAAAAAAAGAAATAGTTACACCTTATGTAAAAATTGAAATGGATAATGTTATAGAAGTTAAACTATGGAAGAAATGTCCATTTGCCCCAGAACTTGTGCAGGGTATATTGTAGAAAGGGCAAAAGAAATGCAAACATACCATGCTACTTAATTAAAATGCTATTAGGGCTCCAAAGGGAGCCACAATAGGTTGGGTTTTCTTTTTCAGATTGCTGTGTGTTTTGGAAGCAGAACTTAAAAAAGTAATCAAGTACATGCCAATGTAGACTTGGTCCAAATTGGTCTGGGTAACCTAAAAGCCCAATGGAATCTTTGGCAATGGCTTAACAGATTTAATAATTTTATTAAGATAATGTTGAAATAAAAAGAAAATGGTACAGAGTTTAGGCATAGAAGTTTCTGGTTATCAGGGAATAAGGTACAGATTATCAAGAGGTGCGAAATTCGGTTTAGAAGCTGGTGGAGTAAGGATTACATAATCGGCAATCTCCCCGATTGGTGGTAAAAGTTTAATGGGTCAAAGTACAGACATTGAGCTCTGGGGGTATGTTATCCATATAATGGCTATGTTCAGGTGTGGAGTATAATGAGCGGATACGATAATGGGGATGGATCTACCCTCATTTGGTGGGCTTTAATGTTCAGTGAGTTTATGGTTCCAGTTCATATGGTCCAATGGAAAAAGTCTCTCAGTCCCTTTCCCATAGTTGATGCACGATGTCGTACCGGCTCACACCTCCTGGTACTGTCGGTGGCCGGTGATGTGTTCGATGTAGATGTCCCTGGACCATCGGATGGTGTCCGAGATCATGAGGCGCCGCATGAGCCGTGCGTAGCATCGACCGATCCCACAGGTCCTCAGCACATGCTCGTTGCAGGGGTCCCAAGCACCCAGGGCCCCGATGATCAGGGCGTCCATCTGCACCTCGTAGCCCTTCGCTCTCAGGGTGTCGGCCGGGGGGGGCGTATTTTTCCAGCTTACGAGCTCGGGCTTTGCAGAAGGCCGGGGTCCTATTCTCGAAGGAGACCATGATGTCGACGAGGATGATCTTTTTCTGGGTCTCGTCAGTGACTACCACGTCAGGTTGCAACTGGCTGTCAGTACGGGGGATGGCATACTACCACATTGCTTATGCATAAGAAAAAAAATTTAGAAATAGGAAACTACACAGCCATAGCTATGGGATGCACTGAAATGCAGATACTTGCCCTGGCTACTTTGGAACATGAAATGTTCTGGGTCATACTGGGAAATATTAAGGGTTTGATGCATTTGTTAAAACAAAGAAAGAGATCATTGTTTGACACTTATCAATATGAATGGATGCAATACGTTTCCGGTATTGTAAAACCAAACTTGTTAATGGGAGAAATTGTTGTCAAAATTGCACACCAACAGTCCCTGGAGGCAAAGGTACTGAAGGTTAGCCCACTCCCCATATTACACATGGAGTCCTTCTGGCTACCCTGGACCTCGAGCTAGTGGGCTGGGGAGGGCGGGAAGCTATTGGACACTAGAGGTTGTACCGAATTGACTCCTCAAAAGTGGGTGTACCTCACCTTGCCTGTTGCCCCAGAACCTTGTAATAAAGATACTTCACTAGGATCATGTATGTGGCATGAATTGGAATCACAAACTCAAATTGCTTCACAGTACCTTCTCTTGAATAGGCTACATAGAAAGTGACACTGACAATTATAAATCTTAGTGTCAAAAGGGGGATTATGTTGGATCATACTAAAGAAGTTCTGTATTAAAATCACAAATGCGTTTGATTCCCCATAGTTTAAATTCCAGGGTATTACTAATTAAGAGATCTCTTGGTTTTTGGTACTGTTTCTCTCCCTCTGTGTGTGAAACTTGCAAGCTGCTAATTGTGTTAGTACATTCTAAGACAGAGTCTGTTCTCAAAGCAATTCTTTGTAACAACAACTACTCACACAGAGAAAGACTCAAAGCAATACTCTGTAACAACAGAAACAGCACCAGAGACTCCCCGCCCTTTTGTTGTATTCATCATGTCTGTGGATGGATGGATGCTTGGTGTGGATGATAACTGAATGTTCAGGGTGGTGCCAGCCTAAGAATCCAGTGTCCATCGGCTGAAGAAGGCGTCAAGTGGAAATAACCAGAGGACCCCCAGAGGGCAGACTGGAATCCACCCAACAGCCTCAAGAATGGGAGAACCAACGAACAAGATAACATCTGGCATCACAGAGCCGTCAGGAATGTGACATCTGCTGATTGATTCAGCAACAGCATGATGAAGCAATTCCCATAGACTGGCACAGGAAGAAATTCCTATAAAAATGGACTCCAGAAAGCGAGAACTTTGGGGTCTGATTCTGCAAACCAACTTCCAGGAGCATCAGATGAGCATCTGACAAGGCCCTGCTCCCTCCTCATGTCCAGGCCACCTGGCCAGTGGCTTGGCATGAGCAACTCTAAGGCTGGTAACTATGATAACAACCTTGCAGAACCTCTATGTGTGTGTGTATAAATGAATGTGTGAATAAATATGAGATTGAATGGAATGTTATAGCTATAACTAACTGCTTACTATGATTCTTTCTGTATTCACAATAAATGTGGCATTGTGCCTTTTCCCCTTTCATAAGATCCTGCTGGTTTTTATTTTATTGGTATAACACAGAATGGAGAGCTGGGATATGCAAGTGGAAAAAATGCATTCCAGAAAGCATCCTCTGTCAGCTCTCTCCCAATTTCCACAACACAATGTAGAATTGATTGGCACTTCTTCATTTCTTTCCTTGTTGGCATAATAACTATTTCCTCTTCATTTCCTACAGTCCCTTTCTACCAGTGGTGATGAATGCAATGCAAACACATACACAGGAGATTGGCTGTAGTAGCACTTAATTTCCTTCTAGCCTGATCCTTAAAACTGGAAACTAGCTGATGGTTATAAGTGAGGCAAATGTACCAGAACAATGAATACTAGGTTTTGGAAATAAGGATATGACTGTTATAGCCAAATAATCATTAGAGTGTTTAATTACCGAAATTGAATTCCTCATGTACCTAACTACACCTGTCTGACATCTGGAAAATTGAACTAATCAATCACCTTAAAGGAACACCAACTTGGAAATCACATTTCCATTTGACAGAGTTGTACCTACTATTGTTACAAATGGCCTCTAAGATTATTAGAATGGAAAGAAAATAAAGACAATCTTTTTTTTCAGTCTGTTTACTTTGTGAATTTGACAGCACTTGGTGTGGCGTCAATTGCATTGTTTTGTTAATTGTCAGTTATGTTGCTCCTGTACTGCTCTGGGAGGAGCTTGCTTGCACTGTCTGCCCCAGGTTTTGTGAGGGGACATTACAAAGCTGAAAGTGAAGAGGCAACGGGCAATAGTCAAAACTGAAAGAAATGAGCCCAAGCATATTTGGTGTTGCTGGTGGGCCTTCCAAAAGATCTTCTGAAAGTAGCAGGAGGGGCAAAAAAACCCTTATATTGTTTCTTTTAAGGAATACTTTTTAATGTACGGCCATGCGGTTTAATGGATGCCCCATCGGAAAATTATTTTTTAAAATTATTGAGGTTGGCAGTGTTCCTTTTAAGCTTGCAAATTTTACCTGCTCTGAACAAGATAAGGAAGCACAACAAATTTCCTGCACTGTCTCACCTTGAGGAATACACTTGATCATAGAGTTGGTGGAAAATTTGGCAACTTTTTGCCCATTAAAAAAGAACTGTTTAACAGAGATCTATCCATCTTGATGAAAATTTAATTGGAAAGACTTCTCAGGCCCAGGATGCAGATTAAAGTGTGTGCTCCTCAATGGCTAATAGCCTGATGGTTAGGGCTTTCACCTGTGATATGTAAGATCCAAGTTTAAGACCCTGCTCTCCGTATTTTGGATAAGGGACCTGAAACTGGGTCTCCTATAACTACCAGGCTATAGAGTCAGTTTCTCTCTTAGTCTCTCCTGTTGTACAAATAATTAAATACTCAATGGGCCAGAGGGAGATATTGGCTGTTCTTGGGTATCTTTTTATGTTTGGTGGGGTGGGAGAGAAAGGTCTTGGTTTTGTTTCAATGCAGAATGAAAACAAATTTTGAAATCTCAATTTTTTTTCTTGAAATAGAATGGTTTTCTGGCCAGCCCCACTTAACAGTCAGGTCTGTAGAACCATACAACACCCAACTACATACAGTGGGGACAAATATAAACAAATGAAATTTCACTGTCAACAAAATAATGCTATTGTTCTCTGGTATGAATAATTTGAACTGTGCATACACATTGATGGGTTCTTCTTCTGTGTTCTATCTTTGTACAGTGCCTAGCACAATGGTGTCCTGGCCCATGACTAGGGCTCCGAGGTGTTGTGGTTATACAAAATATCATCACCACACACCAAAACTGGACAAGCACTCCCATACCTGCTGTAGATTAAACAGACAAACTCCTCTCAACGTGAATGTATAACATGGAGCCTTATAGCAACTGGGTTAACTATTTCATGATGAGAAGAAGAGCTAATAGTCTTAAATATGTCTGGAGGTACATTTTCTAGACCATCACTGTAAGAATTACAAAGCAATAGTGGTGATTATTATAAGAGTTGTAGTTTTCTTTAAAAGAATGTCTACAGAATAATATAGACACTATATCTCCGGCCCCTATATGTTTTAGTTGTTTTGTAATGAAAATATTAATACAGTACAATAAAAGAATCGGACAGCTGGATTCAATATTTGATTTTTTTTCAGACCTCTCAGAACATGTTACTGAGGAGCTTAGTGCAATTTTTAGCACCCTGTCAACTGTCTAGCATCCGTAACTAAGGCAAAAAATCTTATAAAGGTTTTTTTAAATACAGAATTACCATCCTTTCAACCAGTAAGAAAGGGATTTTTCCACAGTTAAAATTCAGTTCTGGAAAATATTGGAAATTGACATGGTATTAAGTCTTTTCTATAAAAATGAGGGAACGTAATCATAGAATACCAGGGTTGGAAGGGACCTCAGGAGGTCATCTAGTCCAACCCCCTGCTCAAAGCAGGACCAATCCCCAATTTTTGCCCCCGATCCCAAATGGCCCCCTCAAGGATTGAACTCACAGCCCTGGGTTTAGCAGGCCAATGCTCAAACCACTGAGCAATCCCTCCCCCCCAATATTAATTTTTAACCCTCTCCTAAGCAACTCTTGAATCATTTCTTTTAAGTCACAAAAAAGGTCCTTTAATAGGCCTGTCGATTTTGTCTGTGCTAACTTAATGTGGAAGGCCTCTCTGGTTTGAAGGCTGATGGCATTGCAAGGCTGCTGATGGACAATAACGCTAATGTTCTTGCACTGCAAGACACACACATTGCAGAGGAAGCCCCAGTGCACCTCAAGATACCGGGATACATCATTCTCTCCAACCAAAATGATCAACGAACCAATACGTCCAAAACATGGAATGGCCACCTACTGTACTAAGACATTAGCCCAAGCACTGCCAGCAATGGACAATGGTTTCACGATCAGTACCCAATTCAGTGAAACACAGGGTTATATATTGTCATAAGCCACCCAAATGGAAGTAGCCCTTCCCAGCCCTACACAAATTACAACAGCTGTCTGAGTACCTTGGTGATTTTGACAGCCACCATACAGCATGGAGCTATTCAACGAACGACACTGCGAGCAAACAGCTCGCTGATTGGTCACTAAGGTGCCACAAGTACTCCTTTTCTTTTTGCGAATACAGACTAACACGGCTGCTACTCTGAAACCTAGCACAGGATCAGTACCTGTTAAATGGAAAACAAAAGGGTACCTTCTGCTCAGCCTGACTGGAAAAAAAGAATACACACCTGACATATGGTTTTTGTCTGCAGACTCCAGCAGATCACCACTCAAGGCCTCTTGAATCCTGGACCCCTTCCCGCACAAGCTGGCAGTAGTACACATCAGCATCAAACTCCCCGTCATTACCAGCTTCACACTGGAACCTGAGATAGGAGGATTGGCTGGGTTTGTCTGCCACAAGTGAAGAGACCCATCAGTAGCACACCACCAAAGCCTGAAAACTTTGGCTGCTTCACAAAGCTTATTATTAAAGCTGCGAAGAAGAATATTGCCCATATTTACAGGAGCTGCTTTATGCCATGCTGAGGCCCAGAGAATGAAATGCTCCTAAGGGACTATGAAGCTACTGATAACCAGACTTAGCCACTGCTCTTCTAGAATCATTGGTCTCTACAAGGTGACAATGATGGATAGTCGGTGGACGCCACAGACTTCACACACTCAAGCCCTAAAGCCTTCTGCAGTTCCTAAGTGGAGCAGTTGTATCGGCGTGCGCACACACACACACACACACACACACACACACTCTCCACAAGTCACTGCTCATGGTATTGCCAGCCTCCTCCTAAGAAATTCAAAGATGACAATAAGCCGACTTTCACACACAGAGGTGAAAATAGCTTTCAAGGAATCCTGCACATTGTGTGCTCCTCCCTCAAGTCTGTCAGTCCTTCACAAAAGCTGTGATCAATACTGCCCTCTCTGCTACCAAAGCAGGAAAAGCATCTGGCATTGACAGCATTCTTCTGGACTTCCATAAATATCTCAGCTGAGAGGATGTGATTGGATGGCAGCACTATTCATGGAAGTCATTGCCACCAGCAAACTCCCAACAGCTTGGAGATAATCAAAGATATCTGTCACACTGGCTGGAGTGGCTGACAACCATGAGTGCCTACCTCAGGGCAGACTGTCAAAAACAGGGCTGACACCCCAAACTGGTGGTATGATCTATAATTAGACTTTGTCAAGTCAGTAACAGTGACCCAGAGTTCACATTTGTTAGTCTTACCACAGAGTCACAGACAGTCCCCTTAGACTTTTCAGACTATCTTGCCATCCAGACAAACTGGACTTAGTGATAAATGGTCACTTACACCAAAATCACACAATATTCAAGTTGCTTCCAGTCCCAAGAGACCAGTCCATTACCTCAAATCACTTTGTATCCTAGATCATACACCAAAGACCATGCCTATAGCCAATCTTGTAATAAATTATCTAAAGGTTTATTAATTAGGGGAAAAAATGAGTTATTTATAGGTTAAAGCAAGCAAATGCTTCACAAAGAAATGAGTTGCCATCTAAATACTAAGAGTGACAGAGTTGTAACAATTTGTCAATTCAAAGTGTCTTTCAGGGCAGACCCAGGAGGTAACCCTTGGGGATCTCTGGCTTCAGTTTGGTTTCTCTGTCCCTGTGAGAGATCAAAGAGCAAAGATGAAAAATCTTCATCAACTATTTTTATTTCCCTCTTCTAGCATTCAGAGCGATGGCTCAAGGCCTTCTGCACGTGTTTCTCCCTGGGTGCGATAGAGCCATGTATTGCGACATTCCTTGATTACCTATCTGATAGTTCTTCTGGATGGGATGGGGAGAGGAGCGAGACATGACTATTCCCATGCCTGGATTCACTGGTTCAGAACAAACATTTTCAAAGTTATAAAGCAAAACTTACATATTATAGCATGGAATACAGCCATTACAAGTGAGATTAATGCATTCAGCAACTTACAAGTGTTTCATACACTCTAAACACTAAATACATTCTCATAAAACTAATATTATTTTGAGCAAAACTAACACAGGTGAACTGGTCTGGTCTCCAGCTATGAGTTTGTCAGTTCTTAGCTAATGCCTGCAGTCTTGGCAAGAGTTGGCACCCAGTCTCCCAGTGTCACAGTATCACCATTTTAAAACCTGGAAAGCCATCTGATCCCCAAAGCTACCACCTCCATATCTCTCCTCTGTTCAACATACAAATTACTGCAGCAAGCAATCCTGGTGAGGCTGACCTCACCCCCCCCCACCCCCTCCCCCCCAGCCTGGAGACTGGAATAGGCAGATTTCAGGGCAGGGTGAAGCTGCTGTGTCCAAGTGCACATGTATTCAGGCGAGCTTCAGCATTCACCAACTTGCTGTCAGCCAATGACACGGTCTGTCAGAAGGGCCTATTGCTGAAGTTATCCAATCTGCTTCAAGGAGACCAGACATTTTCACTCATTAGATCAATGTTTTCAGAAGAACATTCTGTATCCATCTTGGAAATCAGGTTAGCAAAAAACGGGCTCTGCACATTTGCATCCCACAGGACTCAGTACTGGCACCATCCCTTTTTGTGCCTGACATAGCATAAATGGACTTGTGGCATGAACTCCTGGCACTAACAACGCAACCGCAACATTCAAGGAAGCAGAAGATCCCCCTTAACACTGATCTGAAGAGGATGGAAAACTACTTTAGATACGTGCAGCTCAAACCAATCCATCAAAAGTGCTGTAGTCAGCTGCCATCTCTGCAATCCTGAAACTAAGATGATGTTGACTGTAAAATTCTGTGGCAAGGCAATTGCCCACGATCCTAACCCCTGCTACCTAGAGTCACTCTCTATCGCAGCCTTACCTATCAACATCTGAAGCAGGTGAGCCACAAAATGAGGCATTGCATCAATATCCTCCAAAAGCAAGCACGTTCTAGCAAGGGTTGTAATGCTCAAATGCCGTGAATGGCAACACTGGCTTTTTAGTTTATTTCATGGCTGAGTACTGTAACCCTGTTTGGGGAAGTAACTTGCACATGAACCTAGTTGATATCCAGCTAAATGATGCTGTGAGAATTGTAACACCCTGAAGTCCACCCCGCTGCCTTGGCTTCCAGTCCTCACAGACATCCTTCCTCCAGCCACCCGGTGAGAGAGGGCTATGTTGCGTGAGTAGAAGAAAGCTCCCACTAACCGAAAGCTCCCACTTCATGACAACCTTGTTCTCACACTTACCTGTAGTCCTGCCAAGCTTTCTGGCTGGCTGGAGAAGCTCTTCTATAATCCAGCTTCAACCCAGAAGATACCTGATGGATGCAATGGGCGCTCTGGTGTAAACAAGCACCTCATAAATGATCCCACTGTCAAACTGCCTGGTTTCTTGCTCTGCCAAAGACAGTGGACAGCCATCAACTGTATTAGGCTGTTACATGGAGCAAGCACACACAAACAAATGGAGAATGAAGGATTTGCCACAGTGTGAATGTGGAGACCTCCAGACCATCAAATGCATTGTGGAAAAAGTGTCTCATCTTTATTTCCAGGAAGTATAGCAAAGCACTCTGCATCTCCTGAAGTCCTCAAATGGATTTCAAATCGGTCTATCAACTTGTAAATGTTATATCCATACCAAAGAAAAAGTGTTAAAGGTCAATAAATTTTAGAGATTTTTTTCTATAATAGGAAAGGAGAACTTGTGGCACCTTAGAGACTAACACATTTATTTGAGCATAAGCTTTTGTGAGCTACAGTAAATTTGTTAGTCTCTAAGGTGCCACAAGTACTCCTTTTCTTTTTACAGACTAACACAGCTGCTACTCTGAAACCTTTCTATAATAGAGTAAACAGCTGTACTGCCACTGTGTGATTTTTTTTAACTTTAATTTTTGAGTCCTTTTTAGAAAACTGGCTTACTTTAAAACTTGTTCATTTTCACTTCAGTGAATTTCCACTTCAGTGATTTGCAACCATAACATTTCACACTGACCTTGAGTCTGCTTACTTCTAATATATACATGATGTACAAACCTTGAGGTTGTGATAAGATGGTCTTCAGGAAGCTTTCCTGTCAGCAAAGGAGATCGGTACATCTGGGTTTAGATTGTTCACAAAGAACCTAATCCAGCTTTCATTGAAGTTAGTGGGGAAAAAACTCTTTCATTGAATTTCAATAGGAGCTCGATTTAAGCCTTAAATTCAGAGGTCTCCCAGCTAATGTGTGAACTAAAAGTTTTAAGGCCCCGTTTCTTCAAAACACTTAACTGGATGGCTTTCCGGGTTTTAAAATGGTGATACTGTGACACTGGCAGTCAATTTAACTTCCATTGACATCAGTGGGACTTAAATATGAACTTCAAGTTAAGCACGTGCTTAAATGCTTTATTCTCTAGAGCCTAATTCTTTAAAGCCATACATAATGCCACACATGATTCAGGCACGTGCTCTGGTGTGGCTTGATGACAGTATTCAACAGTAAATCAATTTCTGTTTCAATTTAAAAAGTGTAATTTCAAACTTAAAATTACAATCACTCATCTTTAAAAGATGGACTTAACAGTGGTATCTTTTTTATTTTGAAATGCTTAATATTTTTGAATTGCTGTATGTATGTTTCTACCTCTTGCTTAAATTTTTTTTTTATTATTATAATTTTTTTTTTTGGTAGTGATCACCTTTTAAACTCATTTAATCCTAATGTTTCTTTGCTATTGAAGTGACTTAACCACATGGGTAAGTGGTCTTATCAAAGTACCATTATTATTCTGTCAGTTTGTCATTTGTATGCAAATCCACTTGTACGCAACGTATTCTTTGGCAAATGGTACTAGCGTACCAGCAAGCCTGGCTTTAATTATGTGCCATGTCTGTGTGTACTATATTTGTTACTGTATATGAACATTAACAAACACAGTATCTTTTATCATGTTCATGAATAGTGGTGCAAATCATCCTGCAATTTTTATCATGAATGTTCTATTAGTTACTGTCACTAAGGGTAAGAGCAATTTATAAGGTATTATACAATATTCATGGGTTCTTTCTTTTTGATTGCTCATCTCTTCCATAATAATGTCCACCGCATAGCCATTTCTTCAGCCTTCTTCTCATTTTTCAGTTTGTATATCCTTGACCATTGCCAAAAATGAATGCCGTTATGCACAAACAGAAAATGAGAATCTGCTGAAAATCTTCCTTAGATTACCGCTTTCATTTAGTAGTCATAGGCAAACTGCAAACACAAGCCTGTGTCATTTAAAGGTGGGGGCAATTCTGTATTAATGTGCAATTGTCCTTGAAACGGCACATCTATGTGCTACAAAAGCAGCATTAACGTGTGCCTGTAGTCTGGCCATAAGAAACCCAGGCACAGCCTTCGAGTGCAGATTATTCCTGCCAGGAGCATAAATAATTTTTGTGTGTGTGCTTTGTAAGGTTCATTGCTGGGTTAGGGTGTGTACACACACAAATATATAGATCACGCCAGCTGATTGACAGGGCCTGTTCCTAACACTCATCTGCAGCATCTCTCCCATGGAGTGGCATCTCTGCAGGTTTTAGAAAGATCCAAGATGGGAAAAGAGTACCCTGTACTCCTGAGATGGGCATGGGTTTTTGGCAGCCTGTGCTGAGTGGCCCCTTGTCATCTGTATAAGGCTAAGGTTGCATGTTTTAGTGCGTAAAAACAGGTCGACTCTTTGCAAAGCAGTATGTAAAAATAGAAGCACCCTAGTCACTAGTTCAGAAAATGTTCAACTACAGGATTTCAAAAAGTGTAACGAGAAAGATAGATAAATGTTGCAGCTTCTCACTGGTGGCATTTTAAAGTGGAAAAAATAGTTTTGCTATCTCAGGAAACGTGCAATGACAAATAAAATAGGCTAGTCATTGGAGTTGCACAAGTCATTTTAGAATATGTGTAATAGCTCTGCATTCCTATAATGTGTGTGTGTGTATAAATATTGGGGGGAGTGATGTATGTCATTGTACATGTATGAGAGAAAATCACACACATACAAAATTAATATATAGCAAAACAATACCTTGCAATAGGTACTAAAGAGAGAACATAGTGAATTCAAGACAACAAAACTTCTGCAATTACTAATAAAGCTGACAATTTGATTTATGACTATTTTTCTGCTGCAATCTTATGACAGATTGACCTGTATGCAAAAATTAGCAAGGTTTAAATTGGTATCATATGGCCCTTAATTCAACTGACAATATGTTAGCAATTAAATTCTGCTTAAGCTATCATCAGCTAGCAAACCCCAGAATGTGTTAAATGGGATGACAGTCAGAGAACCAATAAAATACTTTGCAGCATAATTCTAAGGGCTGGCCAGTTAACTAGGGAGCAATGAATAACTAGAGGAAAAAGACAAACAGTTTTTTCACAGTGGAAAAATGTAACTGTTACTGGTTCTACATTTAATTATCTCATGCTGGAGGAGTCAGGAAGGAATCCCTTTCCAACTATCTCTTCTGCTGCCTCACCTCTGCAACAGCACTGCACAATTGAGGAGATTCAGTATGAGAGAAATCCTGGAGAAACCAGTAATAATTTTGCCATCATGATTTGACTTCATCATGGTTCGGTTTTGGGGTTTGTTTTTGGCTCTTCTCTTAAGGATCATTTTTTATTACTTGTGGAAACAAGATCTCTTTGTTGCTAGACAAGAGATCTGATCCAGTGTGGCAAATCATATGTTCCTAACTTGGTTTCCCTTCTCCAATTCCTCCCCACTTTATTAATATAGGAGTAGGGTGACCAGACAGCAAATGTGAAAAATCGGGATGGGGTGGGGGGATAATATGATCCTATATAAGAAAAAGACTCAAAAATTGAGACTGTCCCTATAAAATCAGGACATCTGGTCACCCTATATAGGAGATTGGTCTGAAATAGCACAATGCACTTTCAAGGCCTTAGTAAGAAAACTGGTCTTTACTCCACATATTAAGGCCCTGATTCTGATCTCTCATACACCATTTTACACTGGTGGGAATCTTTCCATTGATTTGATTTTTTTTTTAGTGGGCTTTGGATCAGGCCAGGAGGTGGGGGAGGGAGGAGGGCAGAGGGTGTGGGGGAGGGAGGTGTGCAGGGGATGTGGGGGAGCTTATCACCTAAGATGAGAAAAACCAAAATCCCTACACAGGAAGCATAAGAGAAATTGAATCTGAGCTGTCCAGAGGTGTATAAAACAATGGGACCATCTAGTCCTCAACCAGTATGTCTGTTACATTTCCTTATTTGTGCAGTCACTTAACATTACAGTGGGTACAGCTCATTGAAACAAATTTATATGCAAGAACACAATTTTAATCTTAGACTTAAATTAGCTTTAATTAATAATACCTCCCCTTTCCAGTCTGTCAACATATCTCCACCTCTTGGCTTTTTAAGAATTAAAGTAAATATAGAAATATTAAATTACCATACATCCAGAAATAAGAAAATATCCATTCTCACGTCTGTGGCTAACCCCCTCCCCCAAAAGCACATTTTTCAAATTCATGCTGCCTGTTTAGCAGAAGTGTATCTAGTTTCCATTGGTTTTAGACATCTTATTTAAAGATTGTTAAAACTAACCATTGAAATGCTGTTCAACCAAAATATTATAACGCATTATCTCTTCCTTTATTCCTCCACAGTCTTTCCTGTACAAGGTTTTCTTCCCTTGATAACTGTTAACAAAAAACTACCCTTCTAACTTTGCCTATGAGATATACCCTGTTATAGCTATTATTTAGATTCCTCTTGACTGGAAACAACTGCTGCACGTGGCTAGCTTTTCTGTAGAATGCAATTCAGAAGCAATGCTAATACACTTAAATGTAGCTGCTACATAAAAATATATGGCTTTTCTGGGCTTCAGACCAAAAATGGTACCCTACATTTTTGGGACACAGTGTTACGGAGTTTGTTGAGGCTTCTTATTCTTACCCCTGCAGCCTTCCTCCTGGCTCATTCCCATAATGGGTATTTTTCCTGTATTGACAGCCAGTCACTGTGGACAGCAAGGATGATCAACTACACTTCTGTTGAACTGTTTCAAGATATTTATGACTCTGCTTCTTATTTAGGACAGTGAGAACTCTGAACTATTTCCCACACTTCTCCGAAACAAAGTTAGCACTTCTAAATTCTCCCCTATCCGGGCTTAAAAAACAAAAGCATTCTAGAATCCGATTACAACATGGTACATGAGCCATTATGCCATCTCCAAAAAGGCTAAAATGTATCCACAGGTGCTTTTAAAGAAAAAATACTTTTCAGGTAAAGAATGGGAATTATTGTGCATGATAAGGAATGTCTTGTTTTTCTAAGGATGTACTGATTTAATGGATGAACTAGAGGAAGACTACTAGAAATACCTTAATTACAGCTTAAATGACTATAAATATTCAAGTTGTTTATGGCTTTTAAAAGTCTTAAACCAAATGGTATTTAGGAGATGATGTATGGGTAAAATGCAAACTGAGAGATAATGGAATAAAGTAATTACAATTCAACCTACTCAAAAGCTTGAGACAGTAAATATCTAGCAAATAGGAGCATCCCTTTTCTCTCTTGGTGTGCTTTTGCAGAATTATGTGACCCAGGAAAGAAAACATTAAGAGATTCTGATTTCACCCTATAGTATAGGGAAATACAGTTTTGTTAATGCTTACCATAATTCTGTCTACTTGGTTCAGACAGTTATATTTTTATGAATCTTATATTACTTTCTGTCACCCTCTAGGCAACAATATAGAGTTATTACAGTATAAAGGAAAATTTGTCCTGTTGATCTTATACTTGTTCAAGTCCTAACCAAGTGGAAGTTCTCTTTAAAAGGGTAAATAAAGTGAGGAATAAACAGACACAAGGAGTAAACAATATTGGATTTATAAAATTTAGAAAATTCCAAGTTAAAGCTGACATTGTGGGCCAAATCCAAAGGCTGAGGAAGTTATAATGTTGTGCTTATTAAAGGTTATTGCACTCTCAGCACTGGGAACTGCGCAGTATCTGGTCTGAGGGTAATATAACTCCCACATCCATTCAGTACTTGGCGTTCATGCTAAAACTACCAGCAAGAGAACCAGTTGTTAGAAATTGTATTGTGAAGACCTGTTCTCTAGGCATTTAGCTATGATCTCCAGCTCATTTTAACATAGCTCACTGATGGGCCATTTGACAGTAATGTCTTGTTCTGAGCTGGATTTGAACCATCAATTTCGAAGCAAGACTCTTGTTGTTTGAGGCTTCATAAGGAGTTATTTTCATATCTCTATTAATGACATCACAGAATAGGTCCTGGGTTATTGGCTCACATGCTAATATTGCTTCTACATTTTTATGGCATCCAAATAGACCACTATCATGCAGTAAGATACCAATATAGAACATAAGAATTGCTGTACTGGCTCAGACCAGTGGTCCGTCTAATCTGGAATCCTATCTCTAACTGTGGCCAGTGCCAGCTGTTACAGAGGAAGCTACAAGAAACCCTTGAAGCAGTCAATTTTGAAAATTTATTTCCATAGTCTCCAATAGTAAAAGGTTGGCTTAAACCCTGAAGTATTAGGCCTGGTAAAAGGTCCTTTCCAAAACGCTCTCTTTTTTTTTTTTAATTATTTATTCCAACTGAATATTCTTGTTATCCATATAAATATCTAATCCTTTGTTGAATACTGCAAATTTTTTTACTTGCGATGAAATTTTGTTACAGTGAGTACCATGGGATAATTATGTATTTTGTGAAAAAAGGGTTTTCTTTTATGTGTGTTAAATTTCTGTCCATTCAATTACACTGAATATCTCCCTCGCTCTTATATTATGAAAAAAGTGAATAGAAGTTCCCAGTCATCTTCTCTCTACCATTCCTTATTTGATCTCCTGTCGAAGGTAAACAGGCCCAATTTCTTCAGTCTCACTTCATATGCGAGTTTTCCCAACCCCTAATCCTTCATATTGACCATCTCACATACTCCTCCGTCCTTTTGAGAAGGAGTTATAAAAAATGAAGTTTTCCAGATGAGGTCATTCATATAATAGCATTATACTTTCAGTATAATTCTCCATCTTTATGCATGCTATTTTTAAAAATTTTTTGCTAATGCTGCACATTGAGCAGAAGTCTTTGCTGTGTAGTCCGCAATGATACCTATCATTTTTTCTGACTAGATACAGTTAATTTAGAACCCTGTAAGATGTCTGAGTAGTTTACACTATTCCCTCTGATGTGCACTACTTTGCATTGTCAACGCGGAGGGCATGTCTTCACCACAAAATTAAGTCCATCAAACCGATGTCCGCAAACTGCTGCAGCTGTAATTGCATCACTTGTGTGTGTTTACACTTTGCTCCTTTTGTCAGTGATGCGCATTCTCACCAGGAGCACTAGCACCGATTAAACTGTCAGTGTGGGGCATTGTGGGACAGCTTCTGAAAGCCAGCAACAGTTGATGTAAGCAACACAGTGTTTACACTGACACTGCATCAACCTAACTACATGGACATTGACTTTGCGCCTCTCGTGGAGGTGGAATTAAGTCAGCGTAGCAGGCAAGTTACATCAGTGGGAATGAAATTTTAGCAAAGACACTTACATAGTTAGGTTGACGTAAGCTGCCTTGCATCAACCTAACTCTTTAGCATAGACCATGGCTGACTTTCATTTGCCATCCTTCTGTTTGACTCCCCCTTCTGTCCAGAAAATACTCAACTAAAAGAAAATTACCCAGAATCAAATCAACCTTAAAACAAACCCCCAAACCAAAATGCATATGTGAAGCAGAGACAAGGTGGGTGAGGTAATATCTTTTAAGCTATTGATTTTTATGAGGAAGGTGCTCAGACACTACATTATGAGCAGCAGTGTAAGCCCCTAGGAGAATCTGTTGCTATCATTATAGTAGGCATAAAATGGACATGTTGCTATGTGATGAAAATGCAACCCTCTTGAGGGGAATTTCCAGACTGCTTTTAAGGTCATGCAGGAGGAACCTAATATTTCCAGTGACGTACGTGCCCGCCATCGAAGACTGGTTGCCTGTGTATGTCACTTACAGAAATGTGAATATCAGATAACATTCTTTAGAGTATTCTGTTTCTGATATGGATAGAATGTGTATTGTGAGTAACGGTCATGAGGGGATTCCTAACTCCTCTACACTACAACAATGATTTTTTTGGTTAATATGGTCACTTATCCTTTCATTCTCTTGAAATGAGATGGAGCATAGTTTTGTTTGGCACAGAGCATATTGTTTCAGCACAGCCAGTTTATGTGGTTGCAAACTGCAAATGATTAATTCATAGTGGGCTGAGTTAAGAGTGGTTGATCAGCTTTTGCAAAGGTGCTTCAATGAAGGTAGTTATTTTGGGACTACTAAATGTTTCTGGGGCCAGCAACAAGTTCATAGATACCTTACAATATGATTTCAATGGTTGGTGAGCCAAGGATGATTCCACCAGAGAACTTCCTGGCACTACTGCCTTTCAAAGGGTAGAGACCCAGCATCAGTAAAATTGCCAGATTGGTTGAGTTCCCATCCAACTACCCTTCCAGGATATACACATAGGAAGATCTTTTAAAGGCTTTCTTTTTGCATTCTGTGGGCCTGATTGTTCACTGCTTTGCGCTTATGGTAGTCATTTATGCCTGTGTGAAGAGGAAGTAAAATGCTACCACTGGTAAGTGACTAGAGAACACTGTTTATACCTACTAGGCCAGAGGTGGGCAAACTACAGCCGACTGTCCTGCCCGGCCCCTGAGCTCCCGGCCGTGGAGGCTAGCCCCTGGCCCCTTCCCCACAGCGCTGCTGCCGTGCCATGCCACCGGCGCTCTGGCCCGCCGCTCCTCCTGGGCAGCGCGAGCAGCGTGGCTGGCTCCGGTGGGACTGCAAGCTCCTGCTGCTCTGAGCAGCATGGTAAAGGGGCAGGGAGTGGAGGGGGGGTTGGGTAAGGGGCAGGGGATCCCATGGGGCAATCAGGGGAGAGGGACCATGGGGTGGCTGGATGGGGCGGAGGTTCTTGGGGGGGGGCAGTCAGGGGACGGGGAGCAGGGGGGGTTGCAATGCTTTGTTGTACAATGATTCCCGAGTACGTGTTACTGGCCTGGAGTGGTAAAGTGTCCTACCATGGAGGACGCAATAAGGCTGCCCTCCCCAGAAACCTTTTGCAAAGGCTTTGGGAGTACATCTAGGAGAGCCGCAAATGCCAGGGCAAATTAATCCTTTCACATGCTTGCTTTTAAACGATGTATAGTATTTTAAAAGGTACACTCACCGGAGGTCCCATCTCCGCCTGCCGGGTCCAGGAGGCAGCCTTGGGTGGGTTCGGGGGGTACTGGCTCCAGGTCCAGGGTGAGAAACAGTTCCTGGCTGCCGGGAAAACCGGTTTCTCCGCTTGCTTGCTGTGAGCTATCTACAACCTCATCATCATCATCATCATCTTCTTCCTCCCCAAAACCTGCTTCCGTGTTGCCTCCATCTCCATTGAAGGAGTCAAACAACACGGCTGGGGTAGTGGTGGCTGAACCCCCTAAAATGGCATGCAGCTCATCATAGAAGCGGCATGTTTGAGGCTCTGACCCGGAGCGGCCGTTCGCCTCTCTGGTTTTCTGGTAGGCTTGCCTCAGCTCCTTCAGTTTCATGCGGCACTGCTTTGGGTCCCTGTTATGGCCTCTGTCCTTCATGCCCTGGGAGATTTTGACAAAGGTTTTGGCATTTTGAAAACTGGAACGGAGTTCTGATAGCACGGATTCCTCTCCCCATACAGCGATCAGATCCCGTACCTCCCTTTCAGTACATGCTGGAGCTCTTTTGCGATTCTGGGACTCCATCATGGTCACCTCTGCTGATGAGCTCTGCATGGTCACCTCTGCTGATGAGCTCTGTATGGTCACCTGCAGCTTGCCACTCTGGCCAAACAGGAAATGAGATTCAAAAGTTCGCGGTTCTTTTCCTGTCTACCTGGCCAGTGCATCTGAGTTGAGAGTGCTGTCCAGAGCGGTCACAATGGAGCACTCTGGGATAGCTCCCAGAGGCCAATACTGTCGAATTGTGTCCACAGTACCCCAAATTCGACCCGGCAAGGCCGATATAAGCGCTAATCCACTTGTCAGGGGTGGAGTAAGGAAATCAATTTTAAGAGCCCTTTAAGTCGAAAAAAAGGGCTTCATCGTGTGGACGGGTGCAGGTTTACATTGATTTAACGCTGCTAAATTCGACCTAAAGTCCTCGTGTAGACCAGGACTTGGAGTCACTTGTGGATCATGCTCTGAAAACATCTGCTCAATGTGCAACGGCAGCCAAAAAGCTAACAGAATGTTAGGAAAGGGAGAGATAAGACAGAAAGTACAATAATGTCACTATATAATTCCATGGTATGCCCACACCTTGAATACTGGGTGCAGTTCTGGTCATCCCATCTAAAAAATATATTACAGTTGGAAAAGGTACAGGGAAGGGCAACAAAAATGGTTAAGGATATGGAAAGGCTTCCATGTGAGGAGAGACTAAGAAGACTGAGACTTTTCAGCTTCAGGAAAAGAGAAGTCTAAGAGAGGATATGATAGAGGTCTATAAAATCATGACTGGTGTGGAGAAAGTGAATAAGGAAGTGTTATTTATTCCTTCACATAACACATGAACCAGGGGTCAGTCAATGAAATTAATAGACAGCAGGCTTAAAACAAACAAAAGAAAGTATTTCTTCATAGAACACATAGTCAACCTGTGGAACTCTTGCCAGGGAATATTGTGAAGGCCAAAACTATAACAGAATTCAGAAAAGAACTTAATAAATTTATGGAGGATAGGTCTATCAATAGCTATGTTAAGGAAAAGTTAGTATATGTGACCCCATTTTGGTTTGGGGCCCACTATTGTCTAAAAGCAAGCACATCATGCACCAAGAGGAGTGTTCCTTAGATACTGCATTTCTGTGAAAACGCTCCCCCTTGTTTCCAGCCTGTCTCGACTCCTGGTTTCTGTTCTTTGTCTGTTCCTAACTCCCTGCCTCCTGGCCTTGTGATGTGGGCCTCCCATCCTGATAAGAAAGGTTACTGATGTATTGCTTTAGGACCATGTTGTGTGGTTGAAGTAATAGTTTAGCACGGGGAATGTACCTAGCAGGGATAGGTGGTAGATAAGGAAAGGGTTTGTCTATTGGATAAGGTTTCCAATGCACGAGGGCAACATGCTTTGCTAAAAGGTATATAATCTTTGCATAACCTGCATTTGGGGTCCCCTTCTGACTAGCAGGGGGGCACCACACTTGAGCGTAATAAACTTAATATCTTTGGGAACTCTACAGTTGTGGACTTTGTTCATGTGCCTCAGCCTAGACTCGAACTGCGCGTGACCTATCAGGTATAATTCGCAACAGCTATTAGCCAGGATAGTCAGGGATGCAACGGTATGCTCCTGGTGTCCCTCAATCTCTGATTTCCAGAAGCTGGGTGTATGGCTTTTCAGAAAATGTGTTTGATTCAACACAAGGGATGACCCAATGATTGCCTGTTCTGGTCATTCCCTCTAAAGCTGCTGGCACTGGCCACTGTTGGAAGACAGGATGCAGTTATAGATGGACCATTGGTCAGACTCAATATGGCCGTTGTTATGTAGATATTGTCACACCCTTCTTTACCTTATTTCATACTGTCAGGTCTCTCCCTTGACAGTAGTTCTGAAGAAAACTTCCCAAAAATTCAAGATGAATCATCACCTTTCACATCCCAAGCGGGTGTCAGATGTCATTGACAAATGATTGGGAAAATGAGGGAGCTAGAAGTGAATAGTACACATCACATAAACATTTAAAGCATGGAGAAGAGTAGCTGTAATTATATGTATATAAGATGGACTGTGATTCCATGCATTATCACAGTAACATTTGTAGGGTATGGGCTGACTATCTCTGGGAATGGCCTGGAATGATGGCCCTTTTCTCACTTAGAATGTACTATCCCAGGGACATAAAGGGTGGTATCGCTATCATCATGGCATGCCTTACAGTAGATCCTGAGGTCCCGGTGACAGATTGCCCACAGTCAAGCTTAGAGTCCCAGAAAGATTACAGAATGTTGTTCATACTTCAGCAAGGACCACCTGACTCTACTTGTGGATGGGTTTGTAGTTGTTATCCAAAAATGCATCATAAAAATTTTCCCTAGATGTTTCAGCATTTGCTCCTGCCAGTGCTTGCCCAGATAGTGCAGCCTTAAGCCCAATGGGAATCTACATTTGAGCTGTGGTTCTACAGTCTCTCCCTGGCTTGTCTTGGAATGAGACAAAGATTTCACTTTGCACCAGGGTCTTGTTTCCAGTACTCTTCTATCTACTCAGCTAATATGATCAGACAGCTATCTCTTTAACACACCTATTTTCTTTAGGGATCCATTACTCCAAGAGATGCTCTCAGTGGATACAACCTTAAAAATGATGTAGTCAAAGAGAATTATAATTATAGCATTTACTAAGGCTATTTACCAAGCAGAAGACATATAGCCCGGAAAGCATGAGCTAAAAGAATATATAGCAACCACCTTACTAAATCTGGCATTGTTCAGGTATTTGAAAATATTTTTGTAGGAAAAGATCACAGATAACTTAAACACCTCTTGTAGTGTCCATCTACACTAGAAAAATGATGCACTGCTGACAGTGGCTGTGAGCAATAGGTCATCTTCTGGCCCTCCTTTGACTGGTGTTGAAAATTGCCTATCTATTAGTACAGAGGGACAAAACTGTCTTTGGCACCTTTTCAGAAAATGTGGTTGATTCAACACAAGGGATGACCCATTACTGACAATCAGTGTCAGCAACTATCCATTTTCCTAATGCAGAAGGTGTTTATGTAATTATCAGGTGAAATTTGTCTCCTCTCACAGGCATGAGGCAGTCAGTGTCAGTGACAGAATGATTTGATTGTGCACTACCTTTTGTTCCTCATTCCTCTATCTCTCGAGTAGACTGTCTGTGTCTGAACCCTAGACCAACCATCCCATAGGTTTGCTTAAAACTCTTCACCAAGTTATCTATATATGAGAGCACCTACCTTTCCAAACAACATTCACATAAATTCATCCGAAGCTGTACTCTTCCCTGTTGCTTGGAATTCTATAATCCAGCAATGGCTTGTTGTTCAGCTCAAACCACATGGAATGGTCAATTGTAACTGTTCAATTCTTTTGTTTCCAGATTAAAAATTTTATCTTTCCCTACCCCAATTCTCAAACAACTATTAAAAGCACTTCTGTTTAGCTTCTCTTGCAAAAATGTTCTCTGGAAGTGATCTTTTGGGTCCCAGACTACACATTTCCATTTTGTTCATAATCTTTTGTTTGAAAATTGAAGAAAAAATCACAGAGAAAAGTTTTATATTTGTCTCTAATTGGCGTCCATTCCTTCTGCCACGGCTCAGATTTAGAACAGCTCAATTTGTTCTACAGTTGACAAGACATGATACATATTGTCATCAGTACTTAGAGCTGTACGCTGTCCTTCATTCATGCACACAATGTCCACTTACCTCAGTGGGAATACTACGTGTGAATCAGAAGCACTATGTGACGAGTAGATTGAGTCTTGACTTATATCTCCAGGCTTGCAACATATATTAAAATAATAAATGTTCAGTATCCACAAAATCAACGCTGTTCCTCTACGTTAGTAATTGTTAACTAACAATTTGAAGTTATGACCACAATTAACCAATGAAAATTAAATCTGTATAATTTGTTTGTGCAAAAAGTTAGTTTTTAACCACTTTCCGCTTATAGGTATTATATGGAAAGGTGGGGAGTGAAATGAAATATGCTGTGTTAACTTTAGTAGCATCTGCAGCTATACCATCTTGTGCTGTGATCCTGTCAAATTTCACAAGCTACAATACAGGATTAGGCTGTATTAGTATTTGCATGAGAGAACTCATGCACAACACAAAGATCTTTTGCAGCGAATGAGACGAATCCCATGTAGGAAAAAAAAAAAAGGAATACTGTAATCCAATAACAAGGCTGTATAAGAATGCATATACACAAGGAGGCAGAGTTAAGGTTCTATATACTGTTTGCTAGACCTGCTTGCAGCAGCTTTCATCCTAAAGGATTCCAAACCTCATAAATTTAAAGAAATATAGAAATTATACACAGTGATAATTTCACTGGCCGCTGGAATAACAGCTGCCATTGTGTTGGAACATGGCAGTTATTTAAAGGAATACTATAAGGTTAAAATAATATATCTGGCATAAAAGATGGGTTGATAAGAGAAGATATTTATTATTATTTATTTATTATGCATTTCTACTATGTTAAGAGCACTAAATTACAGACTATGCAAGCATTCCAAACAAAACAGTCTAAAAATTTAGTCCAACGCAAGTTACTGGGCTCAACACGGGGGTAACTGGGTGAAATTTAGTAGCCTGTGGTATACAGGAGGTCAGACTCGATCTAATGGTCCCTTCTGGTTCACCATCTACATCTAAAACGACTTTAAGCTCAAACTCGCATGTGCCAAATTAAAGTGAAACTATATTTAAATTCAAATGCAAATCCACCTATTATATATTCAGATTGGTACTTCAGAGTCCCTTTTAGAAGTGAAATACAATTTAGAGTTTGTTTACGCTATGTTTTAAAACCTGTGGCAGTAAGTCGCAGAACCTGGATCTACAGATTTGGGCTTGTTACTATGCTAAGAAAAGCAGTGTAATGTTGGGGCTCAGGCTGGAGGTTGGACTGTAAATCCCGGGGAGCAGGGTGGGTTTTAGAGCCCCAGCCCAAACTGCAATGTCTACATTGCTGTTTTTAGTGCTGTACCATGAGCCCAAGTCTGTAGACCTGAGCTCTGACACTTGCTGCCACAGCTTTTAAAACACAGGAACTCGGGCTGTCGAGTAATCGCAGTTAACTCACGTGATTAACTCAAAAAAATTAAGTGTGATTAAAATATTAATCGTGATTAATCACAGTTTTAATAGTTCTGTTAAACAATAGAATACCGTTTGAAATGTATTAAATATTTTGGATGTTTTTCTACATTTTCATATAGATTGTATTCTGTGTTGTAATTGAAATCAAACTGTATATTATTTTTTATTACAAAGATTTGTACTGTAAAAATGATAAACTAAATAGTATTTTTCAATTCACCTCATACAAGTACTGTAGTGAAATCTCTTTGTTGTGAAAGTGAAACTTACAATTGTAGATTTTTTTGTTACATAACTGTAGTCAAAAACAAAACAATGTAAAACTTCAGAGCCTACAAGTCCATTCAGTCCTACTTCTTGTTCAGCCAATTGCTCAGACAAACAAGTTTGTTTACATTTACAGGAGATAATGCTTCCCTCTTCTTATTTATAGTGTCACCAGAAAGTGAGAACAGGCATTAGCATGGCACTTTTGTAGCCGGCATTGCAAGGTATTTACATGCCAGTTATGCTAAACATTTGTATGCCCCTTCATACTTTGGCCACCGTTCCAGAGGACATGCTTCCATGCTGATGACGCTCATTAAAAAAATAATGCATTAACTAAATTTGTGACTGAACTCCTTGGGGGAGAATTGTATGTCCCCTGCTCTGTTTTACCCGCATTCTGCCATATATTTCATGTTATAACATTCTCAGATGATGACCCAACACATGTTGTTCATTTTAAGAACACTTTCACTGCAGATTTGACAAAACGCAAAGAAGGTACCAATGTGAGACTTCTAAGGATAGCTACAGCACTTGACCCAAGGTTTAAGAATCTGAAGTGCCTTCCAAAATCTGAGAGGGACAAGGTGTGGAGCATGCTTTAAGAAGTTTTACAAGAGTAACACTCCGACAGGGAAACTACAGACTCAGATAATGAAAATGAACATACTTTGGGCCACACTACTTTGGATTATTATCAAGCAGAACCCGTCATCAGCATGGACACATCCTCTGGAATGGTGGTCGAAGCGTGAAGGGACATATGAATCTTTAGTGCATCTGGCACGCAAATATCTTGTGACACTGGCTACAACAGTGCCATGAGAATGCCTGTTCTCACTTTCAGGTGACATTGTAAACAAGAAGCGGGCAGCATTATCTCCTGCAAATGTAAACAAACTTGTTTGTCTGAGCGATTGGCTGAACAAGAAGTAGGACTGAGTGGACTTGCAGGCTCTAAAATTTTACATTGTTTTATTTTTGAATGCAGTTGTTTTTGTACATAATTCTACATTTGTAAATTCAACTTTCATGATAAAGAGATTGCACTACAGTACTTGTGTCAGGTGAATTGAAAAATACTATTTCTTTTGTTTTTTTACAGTGCAAATACTTGTAATAAAAATAAATATAAAGTGAGCATTGTACACTTTGTATTCTGTGTTGTAATTGAAATCAATATATTTGAAAAAGTAGAAAACATCCAAAAATATTTAAATGGTGTTCTACAATGCGATTAATTTTTTTAATTGCTTGCTAGCCCTAACAGAAACACTTACTCACTTATAAAAAGAAAAGGAGTACTAGTGGCACCTTAGAGACTAACCAATTTATTTGAGCATAAGCTTTCGTGAGCTACAGCTCACTTCATCGGATGCATTCAGTGGAAAATACAGTGAGGAGATTTATATACACACAGAACATGAAAAAATGGGTGTTATCATACACATTGTAAGGAGAGTGATCACTTAAGATGAGCTATTACCAGCGGGGGTGTCTGGTAATAGCAGAGGACGTCTGACGAGCGGGGGGTGGGGGGGTGGGGGGGAATAAACATGGGGAAATAGTTTTACTTTGTGTAATGACCCATTCACTCCCAGTCTCTATTCAAGCCTAAGTTAATTGTATCCAGTTTGCAAATTAATTCCAATCCAGCAGTCTCTCTTTGGAATCTGTTTTTGAAGTCTTTTTGTTGTAATATTGCGACCTTTTAGGTCTGTAATTGAGTGACCAGAGAGATTGAAGTGTTCTCTGACTGGTTTATGAATGTTATAATTCTTGACATCTGATTTGTGTCCATTTATTCTTTTATGTAGAGACTGTCCTGTTTGACCAATGTACATGGCAGAGGGGCATTGCTGGCACATGATGGCATATATCACATTGGTAGATGTGCAGGTGAACGAGCCTCTGATAGTGTGGCTGATGTGATTAGGCCCTATGATGGTGTCCCCTGAAATCTGTAGCTCACGAAAGCTTATGCTCAAATAAATTGGTTAGTCTCTAAGGTGCCACAAGTTCTCCTTTTCTTTTTGTGAATACAGACTAACATGGCTGCTACTCTGAATTACTCACTTATGTAGACCACTGAACTCAGTTGGAACAAGCTGTGTGCATAAGCGTTACCCAGTGTGAGTAACAGTTTCGGAATCAAGACCATAACTAGAGTTTTATTCTCTTTCATTCTTTGGAATAGATTGAGGCTGGCCCCCATGCATCTGTTCTGGGGGAAGTGTACATCCCATCCAAGCACTGGCCACCATTGCAGGGACTGCACTTTTCACAATGGCTTGCAGAGTTGGCTGAGCATATGCTGGACCCGCAAAGGGTTGTAACAGCAGGTGTGATCCTCCCAGTACCCCCAATATGGACAATGTAGCTTCATTCTATACAGTTGAGTCCTTTGATCATCAGGGATCCTAGTATTCCATAATAAAAAATAAAAATACATGTTTTTCTGTGATTAATATGAAATCTGAGAGCTGGAGCCCAGCTGGCCAGAGCTGACAGTTGGAGCACCCCTCTCCCTCGTCCTTTTTTCCTTGGCAAATGGATTTCTAGGAACCCTGGTGATTATTCAGTCTCATTAGTATACTTTTCAATAAAACGTATCTTCTGCATCACTACTTAATACACTGGCTTTACCAGAACAGTAAACACAGGTCTGTTTGTTCTCATGCAGTGGGTCCTTCATATAAACTTATTTTGTGGGAAACTGAAGGCAATACCAGACTTTTTATGAGTACTGCCTACAAAAAAAAAAAAAGAAAAAGAACCCTATTCTCCATCCACCATCTTTATGCTGGTGTAATAAAAATGGTATAATGGAGTGGAGAATCAGGCCCAGAGTCTTAAAACACACTGTACTGACACCTTTGGACTTACCCTATGCCCTGTACACACAAAAAATATTGTTTAAAAACCTTCCAGTTTATTCAAGGCTCCTCATCCTTTTTGTTCTTTGGAAATGTAACATCAGGGTCTTATGAGTGCATCCGATGAAGTGAGCTGTAGCTTACGAAAGCTTATGCTCAAATAAATTTGTTAGTCTCTAAGGTGCCACAAGTACTCCTTTTCTTTTTGCTGGGACTCAGAAAGGGGAAGATGTCATCACTCTCCACCTCTAAAAGCCTAAGCACAACAGCTGAGATTTCTCAGAGCCATCTGAGGGGTTTGAAAATCTCCTCTGACTTCAGTGGAATTACTCCTGATGTATACTGCTGTAAGTGGGAGGAGAATCTTGGCCATAATGGTGGAGAACACAAGAGTAATAATAGATATGTAAGAAATTTTAAAGAGTGACTCATGGGTTAAAATAAATTTTAAAAAGCTAAAATAAATTTCTTTATCTATGTTGCTAACATCTTGCGTTATCAAAAGTAAAAGGATTTTGGAAATCTAATTCATTTTATACTGGTTATGCTGTTTGTTTACTTTTTGTATTCCTGTCAGCCTGAGTGATGGAAACAGTCTAGTCAATTTCACTTTTAGGTTCTCATGCATTAGCGTCTTGCTGAAATATGTATTATTGTTTGTTAGTACCAAAATGTACATAGCACTTCACAGAAACATATAGGGTCAGGTGTAAGGTGGTTTAGCTCCAATGGGGCTCATAGAGGCAACCTAATTCTCCAGTGCCTTGCAGTCTGATTTTGGTAGCATTTCAAACCCTCTTTGCACAGGTGTAAATGACTGCACATGGTGGCAGGCAGTAAAGAATCAGGTCCAGAGTCTCCTTTCTGGGTTTAAAATCTAGGTTAAATCAAGAACAGCAGCAGGAATTGATGGCACAGGCAGTGGTCAAAGACGGGGAAGATGAGCATGAAAACAGTACAGTCATTCTGTCACCTAGAGTAAAATATTTGTCACAAAAATTACGTAGGTATTTTTAACCTTTTTCATTTATAAGGCTCAATCTTCAGTTGTACCAACCTCACACTTCAGCACAGCTAGTGGGATGGACACAAAGATGGCCGCAAGCCACCTTTTCGCCTTCCTTGATTCAGGAGTAAGCAAGGGGTTGGTCAGCCCCAAGCACAAATTAGAGCACTCACAAGCCTACTGTAACTTGTTCTGGCTAGATTATGGCCCAGGCCTTCCCATTCTGGAATGCTCCAACTCTGCCTCCCCATGAGTCATGTCATGTTCCTGCTCTAGGATGGGAGAGTGAAGATGCAGGGCTGGCATAAACAGGGCCATCCTTAGGATTTATGGGGCCCTATGCAGTATTATTAAACTGGTGCCTGAATGCCCGATGGCAGCCTGGGCTCGCATGCGTATATTAGATAAGGGTGATCTTTTAAAGGATTTAGTTAAAAAACTATATATCTGAAGATCCAACCATTTAAGGCTAAAGATTAATACTCAGATTGTGCATCTAAAAATCTATGCAAGGATTTTTTAGAGATTTGATTTATATAATCTTCAGCAACACACTAATGAAATATTTTTAAAGCAAATTTTAAACTAAGATCCTGTAGACTAACATGTTCCAAGTAAACATTACAGTAATGCACAACTGTTTTTGTCAGTAAATTCAGAAACTGACAGTATATACCTGGGTGTTGGCAAATGCCTGTTAAATGGCTTCATTACCACTTGAATGGCTCTTTAAGAGTTTCAGTGTTGTGCTAATAGGTCTGGCAGGCTGGAAGCCTTTTTCACTTTTAAATACTAGATCCCCTCTGTAGGAAGACTCACCAGGCTGCAGCAGCCAGCTGTGGTGGGATCCTGCAGGAAGGGTCAGAACAGGGAGAGGAAAAGGAGAGAGGGGCACTAAGACCCAGGGATGCCCTAAATTTTTGGGTGCCCTATGCAGTCGCATGTGCACCCTGGGCATAAAGCTGGCCATGCTTAATGGGGGATTTTTAGCTGCCACTGATTTTACACCTCTTTGGCTATGCAAAAATAATCTAAGTGGATCTAAGTAGCTCACGAAAGCTCATGCTCAAATAAATTGGTTAGTCTCTAAGGTGCCACAAGTACTCCATTTCTAAGTGGAACTGAGAATCTGGTCCATAATTTCTAAACCTCTTGTGACAGGCTTATAAACCACAGTTGTATGGTTTTCCAACTTTTTCATAGAGTGGACCACATCTGAGCAGAAAGATTCTCATGGACTACTTCCCTTTTCACTCACGATCTTGCAGACCACCCTTCTCATCTGTGGTTATATAACATCTCTGGTGCAACTGTAGCAATTGCTTAGATGGAAAAATAATATTCAGAAAGTGTTTGGTGTTAGCTTCTTTTAATGTGATTTAGCAACTAGAAGGCAGAAGACCCAGTATCATGTGACTAGCCAGCTCTCACAACCACAGTTTAAGGAATCATGGCTAAGGTTATTAGTTTATCTGAGAAGCAAACATTACAGGGGAAAGTATGTTGGTTTTTTAAAAAAATGTGTTTCCAGTGGATTTTATGGACTTGTCTATGCTGGGGATTTTCAGCCATCAGTGCCCAGCCTCTATAGGCAGTGACTTACACTGGTGCAGTTTACCCCAGTTTTAAGCAGGGACAACCTGTTTCCGTGTGACATTGCAGTTTGTATTGAATTACCTTGTCTACATTCAGGGTTGGTGCTAGTGGTGGCTGGCCACCAATGCCTGAAACCCACAAAGGTAGACAAGGCCTAAGACAAAGCAAATGCCTGTTCCTCTTAGATAACCTTGACTTTAACTCAGATACCGTTAGCACCAAAGTTGAAATAGCAATGTCCTTGCACAACAAAACTGGTTGAAAATGTTTCAATATTTTGGATACTCCATGTTCCCAATATCTTATCTGGGTGGTACTTATTTGTGTGGCACTTTTTTATTCTATATATTTCTTCAAGTCTACAGGTGATGGACATAAAAAAAAAATCCATTTTCAGAGGTGCTCAGACTCTGCACTTGGCATTAGTGTCAGCTGGAGCCTGAGTGCACAAGGCTGCCTGAAATCCGGCCCCCCCGGGGGGAGGCCCTAGCACAGGGCTATTGCCTGCCCTGAGTGCAGGGGACAGGACTAGATGCTCGACTGCGGTCCCTGCCACTCCTGCACTTCTATGATACTTCCCCTGGCCATTTGCCAGGATCAGTGGCTCTGGGATTTTGCCCATCATTTCCCAGGGCTATTGCAGCCCAAGAGAGGCAGAAGGCTGGTTTGTAAAGGTGTGGCAGGCGTTGGGGGAGGGGAGCAGAGGGGACCTGAACTCGGGGCTGGGGGGGAGGGAAGTGTATGGAAAAGCAAGTTGCAGCTAGAGATGGCGCGGGGGGGGGGGGGGGCGAAGTAACACACACAATCCCCCTCTGCCCTCGTCCTCTCCTCCTCCCCGTCCCCCCAGGCAGCAGGGAACGGAGCCAGTGCCCAGAAAACAAAGGGGGCTGGGCGGGGGGCGGCGCAGGCTGCAAGCGGGCCCTGGCGGCAGCGAGCGCTACCTGCCAGGCACAGGCAGAGCGCGGGGCTGCGCGGCGAGCCCGGGGAGGGCGCCCGCCCGCCCGCCGGAGTGAGTCACACACACACACGCGGCGCTGAGGGGAGGGAGGCGAGGGGAGCGCGGCGGCGGCGGCGGCGAGCAGAGAAGCGGAGCAGCCCGTGGGCGGCTGGCGGCGGCGGCTGCAGCTGCAGGGGGGGCCCGCGGCTGGCTGGCTGGCTGCGTGTTGCCCCGGGCAGCCCCGGCCCCCGGAGGCGCAGGGGCGGGCTCGGTGCGGGGGCGATGCCCCGGGCGCGCTCCGCTGGTGCAGCTCAGCCGCGCTGACGCGTCTCCTCCTCACCATGGACAGCTTCGACTTCGCCCTGCTCCAGGAATGGGACCTGGACTCCCTCTGGTGAGTGCTGCCGGGCCGGGCCCCCTCCCGCCGCGCCGCGCCGCACCTGAGCCGGGGGGCGCGTCCCTGCCTGCTGGGCTGGGTCCCGGCGGCGGGGGAATGTGGCGCTTCAGCTGGGGGTCCGGGGAGGACGGACTTCCCCCGCCCCCTAGCCGCAAGCACCCCGGGCTCCAGCCCCGCTCCCCGGCTCGCGGCGTGTGCCTGCCCCCCCTACCCCCGGCTGCCTGGTCCCCTTCATGGACCCCCAGCCCGCCGTCCCTCTGCTCCTATGCTCCTTGTCCTCCCACTGCACCCCTAGTCCCTCCCTGCTTCTCACTGCACCCCGTTCCTGCTTTCTTCTGCACCCCTGTGTCCCTCCCTGCCTCCTCTGCACCCCTAGTCCCTCCCACTGCTCCCCTAGTCCCTCCCTGCCTCCCACTGCACCCCGCTCCTGCCTCCTCTGCACCCCTAGTCCCTCCCACTGCTCCCCTAGTCCCTCCCTGCCTCCCACTGCACCCCGCTCCTGCCTCCTCTGCACCCCTGTGCCCGCTCCTACCTCCCATTGCATCCCTACACCCTCCCTACCTCTTACTGCATCCCCCTCCTGCCTTCCACTGCACCCCTATGTCCCTTCCTGCCTCCCACTGCTCCCCGCTCCTGCCTCCTCTGCACCTCTCTCTTCCTCCCAGTCCGATTGCGCCCCGCTCACGCCCCCCCCCCCCCGACTGTGCCCTACAGGACATGCCCTTGGACTCCTCGTCGCACCCTTCTCCGCCCCCAGCCAGCCCTTGTGAGTGGCCGGCGCTTTGGAGCGGGGAGGAAGGTCTAGTGTCTGCCAGGTTGAACGGGCTGCGCGCAGGGAACCCATTCCTAGAAATGCCATTGTCGACTCTCCCTGGGCATAGCCTCCCCCTAGCCCAGCCCAGGGGCTGGTATTTCGGTCGCTGTTGCTGGAGGCGCAGCACATGGGCACCCTCGCCGGAGGGCTTTGCCACCCTTGCTCCCAACCAAGCAAACTGGGTAACAGCAGCGGCGGGGAGGAGAAAGTGCCAGTCCACCCAGAGCAGGCTGGGGCTTTTTGCTTGTCAATCGCAGGTACTTTGTGGTACTGGTGTGTGCGGCTCCACGGTGTGTCACTGTTGTTTGTAACCCCCATAGATTAACCCCTTTCTGCACGAAAAAGCGATGGGTGAAATGGAATTGTACTCAAGCTCCCCATGTCCCGAAGTGCGTGTATTGTACGAAATCTTTATCTGGAGCAGTTTAATTCCAGCGGCAGGTGCCTTTGAATAACCCCCCCTGCTTCCTCCGCCCGTTCTACCTCCCCCGCCCCACCTATCCAAGTGGTATAATTATTTCAGCGCCAGTGTATTCTTATTACTACAGGAACTTGTGTTATGTTAATCATTTTAGGTGAGCATTTGCTGGAAGACGGACAGTAACTGCAGTTTATGTCCTATTAGCTCAAATGGTATATTTGGGAGTTGAGATTATTTTTGCCTTAAAAGTGTTGCATTTCTTTAACATTTTATGTGATCTGTATCAGTAGAGGATGCATTCAGCAACTACAGCTTATCTTTTCCATGACAGGCTTAACAAAATAAGCTGGACAAGCAAATCCATTAGTCAGCTTCCTCTTACAAAAGATCTCCGGATTTATGCAATGCATAATGCTGGCTCTTATAAATGCATACATTGATGACATGCAATATAATAAACTTTTATATTGCTATGGGAATTTTAAAGATCAAATATAATAGAACAATTTGTTACTATTCTATACAAGTTGTTAATTACAGCTTTGCTGCCTGGAATACTAGTTAAGGTTGTGTCTGAATTTCAGTAATAAATACCAATTTTCAGTTTATATCCAAACCATAACACTTATCTCTGGATCGATTTTAAATTTTCAGCCCACAAAATGCTTATAAAATTAAATTCCACAAACTTTCTATTTAACAAGTGGGGGGGAGGGGAAGGAAATAGTACGTTGGTCTGCTTTGGGAACCCCCCCCCCTCATTTTTTTTAATGGGAATGTGGTGGCCATTAGTCCAGTTTGTAGCTTAGCTCTTATATTTAATATTTAAAAAATGGAAAAAGTTGAAACTATAATGTTGGAAGCCCAGCTAGTACTATGTCCAGCAATCGCTGCTTTTCCTAACCTTTTTAGCATGCTTTGAGTGTTATTGAGTCACTCTGAACATAGTATGAGAGGTTCTACTGATTTAATTGATAATATTGATTCAAGGGACATTTCTAGAATCCCAGATAACACACTTTTTAAAAAGTCTATGCATTTGTGTAACAAGTATTTTTTTAAAAAATAGTTTTAAGTATGTATTTACCAAGTACACCACAAATGTTTCAAATGAAACGTAGACAGTTGGGTAATAGTGAGCCTGATCCTGCATTCCTTGCTCACCTAAACCTTCCCCTGAAGTCGTTGCAGGGTTGGATGCACAAAAAAATTAAACATCAAGCCATCTAAAAGTGAATCACATACATTTAATCATAACTTCTCTACAGAACAAGAGTTTCATAAGTGTTATCATTTTCTGCTTGCATTTTTTCAGGAAGAAAGTGTAGCTGTGTTCTGCTGAATGGATTGGTGAATCTGAGGTTGTTTGCTGGAAGTTTATCACAAAGCAGCTGTTTTACCAAATGTTTCAGAATAAAAAACTCAGAATAATCAAGTTAGAGTCATAGCAGAAGTACTGATGTCACATACTGTAAGCTTATAGCATGAATATTAGTAAAATGACAGCTTTACCACTTGGTGACCCAGCAACAACAGGCACAGGGCCCTGGGCTTGTTTATGATTGTGGGCAATGTGTGCATATCATGCAGTCTTTCCTCTATACTGCCAGGTTCTTTCTTGTGAACAGACGGGTTATTGAAATTTACAAAGAATCCTACCTTGTAGGACATACTCACTAACCAAAATAAACCTTGTAGATCTAACTTTAGACCTAAAAGACTTGACAGCATCCTTCTAAAGGAGCACAGTTATCATCAAAAAGAAAAAAAGATTTTGTACCACATAGGTGGAAAATACTTTCATGGTAAAGGGCAACACTTAGAGGATTTAATTTTCCATGCAGCAAGTATAAATATTATCCCTCATTTTTTTGAAGGTAGTCATATTGACAATTTGTGTACTTAACTAATGACAGAAAAGCTGTTTTTTGCAGTACTTGATGACTGTTTTGCTTAAAAGTGAAATCAATAAATATTAACACGCTTCTCTAAAGTTTTCTTTTTTAAATTTTTGTTATTGGAAAATCGAAATGGTTTTAAAAGGATGTCCATATCAACAGTAGCATGATACTCAGCTCTCATTGAGGACAGTGTAAATATTGCATTGAATGCATCAGTTTTGTTGAATTTGCCCTGCAGTTAATACCCATTACATTTTTACTCTGCTGTTCATGCTGTAGCAGACAAAATGTAATATAATATTTGTATCCTATACATGGCCCAGAAACCATCATAAGAGAGGATATTCATTAGTATATTGTAAATTGCAGAAGGTTATATAAGTTGATTTTTATATTGAATTGTAGTTTCTGTCAAGTTGCATCCACACCAATGGCATCTCCCACCCCTCCGCCCCCAGTAACATGTTTCAAATGACAAAAGCTGAGTGAGACTCAAATAGAAAATCCAGCAGAACCACACAAATTTGTGGCATAAACAAAACATGATCATGTGTTGTGTATAACACTTTTGTTGGCACTTTTTGGGGAGATCTGCATAATTCACTCATGCCTCCATTACTGGTGAGTAATGCAATTATCCCAACTTCACAGCAATAACAACTTCGTACCACAACGCCACCTCATATATTTTCTTTCTGTATCAATTCATTTGTATATAATATCTAGTTTATTTGTACAAATGCAAGGAGCCAAATTTTCCACTGCCTAGCAACTTGTATGTTCTTTTACACAGTGCAAAATGGTCTTATTCAGATTTGGTAGTGTTTTACATCTGTTTTGGTCTAGTTAAAACAAATTACACAAGGTGCAGGGTAGTAGAGAATCAGGTCAAATGCGTTAAATGGAAGTGCCAGGCATGGTTTTATAGTTAAAAAATAAAAATCGTGCAGCTGTTCTGTGTTGTATTGGTCAAACTTAGGCCCATATTCAGCAAGGTACTTAAGCATGTGCCCAACTTTAAACATGTGAGGAATCCTTTTGAAAGCAATTTTGTAAAGGAACTACTCGTGCTTAAAGTAAGGCACATAATTAAGTACATTGCTGAATCTGGGTAAATATTTACAAAATTTGTAAGGGTTAAATCAGTTAAATAAAATTATCAGGCTTACTAATGCATTTACTCACCATGTTATAGCATACAAAAAGTAAATTGCACACATATTTAAGCATGAGGCATGTTAGTCCTGAATAAAATGGTGGTGGTTTAGGCACAAGTAGCAAAGTGCATAATCAATGAATATGTTGCTGATCTGATGCTTTTGGATATTTTGAATTATCATCAGTTTTGTAGAGGTGGCCTAGTATTGTAAATAAATACACATGTAACTGTGTAGTTTCCAAGTAGAGGTCAATGTCAAATGCCACAGTGTGAGGTGGCCCACTGTTTTATACAGACTATGTATTGAATTACTAGCTCATTTGCTATCTTTGGGTCTGTTCCTGCTCCATTTGAAGTCAATGAGAGTTTTGTTTGGAAGCTGCTCTTAACAAAAAGTGGGTAGACATCCAGCAGTCTTGTAAAAGAACCTTTTGTAACTTTTTGATCCCAGGCTCGTCCAGTTTTTAGTCACTAAGTTTTATATTTGTGCAAGTTGAGATCATTTTCATTTTGTACAGACTGTTCACTAGAGAAGACTCTGGAAAGCTAATTTTACAAATTGTTACCTAGACACCATAAAGTATTAAAATGTTTATTTTCAGTTAATATTGGACTGATTTTTTTATTTGTGGTCACTAACCCATGGATATCTTTCCTTCTTTAGGACAGGAACCATAGTTTATCATTACAGATACACTAATACATTCACAAGAATAATAATATTTAGTTTTATTTAAGTGTTAAGTTTCTCATCTTAATCTTGATCTCTGTGAACATCTGGTGTATCTTGGGGTCACATTAGACTGAACACTGACATACAAAGAATACATGAAGAAGCTGAAAAAGAAAGTGAGCTCCAGGAATTATATACGCCAGAAACTGTCCAATACAAAATGGGGAGCTGATTGTAAAACACTCTGAGCAACCAGTCTCACCTCGTGTTACTCATTTGAGGAGTACTGTGTCCCAGTATGGTCATGTGGAAGAAAAACACAGTCTTCACTCTTAGGTTGTTTGCAACAAGTCAGAGACAGTTTATTCTCAAGCAGTTGCAAGGGGGAGAGTGTGCACGGACAGGGGATTCCCCCTTCCTAGGCAGGTCTCCGCCACATAAACAGTTAGGGCAAGCATTTATACCTTTTGTTGCATACAATAATGATCAACAGCTGCGTCTTGTTTATACATATTCCTTCTTGATATCTTACTTTTCTCAGCAGTTCCTGCTACAGTCTGCATTCCATTCTTATCTAACACAAAGTCAAAACAGCATCTCTTACAGTTTTCCTACTCGCTTCCCACTTGCCCAGGCCCTGCCTTAAAGTCTCGCGTTATTAGAGTTAGCCTGACTCTTGCTCTATTCCTAAGAAAACTAAGATGTCTGCATTCAACTTCCCTTTATCCCTTTTTCCACTTCCACAGTCATGCTCAAGCAATGCGTACAAAATTGATACTTATTCATGCCTGTAGGGTCATAAGAGGGGCTTTGAAACTGACTCCTATGGTGTTGCTGTACTGCGTCATGGGGACTGCGCCACCATCAGTGGGGCAGAATGCTTTCAGTAGAAAGGAGAGACAAAAACAGATACATGATCCAAGATACCTGCTGCATGGACACATTCCTCCACCCAAAAAGCTGAAGTTCAGAAATAGTTTTGCCTCTGAAATCCCTTACTCTGTCACCTTCCACTGTGGTATTTTGAGGTAACAAAATGGTGGGAAATGCTGATGATCCTGGAGAACATGGTTCTGTCAGGACAACTTCCTCTAGTCATTGACCTCAAATGGAAATAGTGGTGTACTCTAAATTGAGCAAGAGTTGGGGTGCTAAAGACTGGTGACAATATGATCAAATGGAAACCAAGGAACATGGAGAGTCTAGACAAACGCTTAATGCAATGTCCCTGTCAACACTCTGTACTGTTCGAGATAGGTGACAGCACCATGGTATTAGCTGCAGTTTTGGAGCAACAGGCTCTGATGATCTTAATCTTCGAGGTCCTACAGAACTGTGTTCCAGTGTGTCTTGGACTGTCTCTTATTCCTTTCCCTTCATCCCCTGCCGCTTTCTACCAGCAATGCCATGCTTGATGCCCTTCTTATTTTTCTCTTGGTTCCATCTTTGTGCCTCTTTCCATTCTGCTCCCTTCCCAATCCTGATTAACAAAGCCACCACCTTCTCCTCATTAAAACCCCATCTAAAAATTCACTCCTTCTGGGTTGATTATAAGTGTGAGTAGACAATAACAATGATGATAGTCATAAGTTATTCCTGTCTATGGATTTCACAGTGTATTCTTTCTTCTGTCTGTCTTTTAGACTGTAAGCTCTATGGGTCGGGAATTACCTTATTTGTTCTTTTACAGCACTGGACAAATTGTATTTGCTACATATAATACAGACAATAAGAAGGTAGAGCTTTTCATGTTCAAAATGCTGTATCAACTAAATAATAATGCCTTAAAAGTATGTCCATGCGAGTACTTATTTGCTAGATGTACGGCGTCAGTTTCTCAGCTGGTTTAAATCAGCATAGCTCCATTGACTTCGATGCATTATGACAATTTACACAAGCGGAGGATCTGGCTTATTTTCTCTAATTTGTGTGTCAGGAAATTAAAATCTGTAAGGAATAATATATTTTCCATCCCCACATTGTTTTTTAGTCTGAAGAATATTTGGGGAAGACAGTGGTACAGTGTGTTTTCCCTCTGCTCCCCCACTGTAGACAAGTTGATGGTCCAAGACCAGCAGTTTGATATATAATGATAAAAACTCTTCAGGCCTTCCTGCTAGCCGTCAAACCTCTAGATTTATGTAACTGTGGATATGTTTTCTTTGAGGACTCTGAGGATGATAGGCAGAAAGCTCAATAGACTATGGAGAAAGAACTGAGGGGAGGGTGTGCTAAGTTGCCAGGCTCACTCAATAAATTATGATCATTCTGAGGAAAGTATCAAATCTGGAAAAACTTGTAGAAGAAGAGAATGGGCCATTAAAGAGAAAAACAGACAGAAAGGAAGCTTACACCACCATATCCATATACTTCTTATCATCCATAAGAAATGTAAGAAATGACATTATAATCAATGCCATGGGATTTTCATATGGGAAAGCGAATGTTTCATTTTAAAGCATTTAAAATCTGGAAAAGTTAATATCATAAATTATTTTGTTGTATTATTTTTCTGGTTAGAAAACATTATCTCTGATCACTTTCAGTGTACTGCAAAATATGAACAAAGAGAGTGATAACTATTTACCATATGTGCTTCAATATAGCTAAACACCACATCATAACTTCATTAACATTATGGCTAATAAAAATAGTAACAACAGGAATGAAGAAAATCTGATTTCCATAAAGAGTAGAAAAACTTGGGTTTTCTTGGTATTTGAACTTGGTTTTGAACCAAGGGGTTTGAACTTGGTATTGAAAGTACAGGGAAAAATACTATACATCCCTGAGGGCTGTAATACTTTGGTCTAACTCTGATTGGTGGGGTTGGTGTAAAGGTGGCTGGGTGGTGTTTCGAGGCCTATGATGTACAAGAGGTCAGACTAGATCAGTAGTGGGTGGCCTGTGGGCCGCACACGGCCTGTCAGGGTAATCCACTGGTGGGCCGTGAGAAAGTTTGTTTACATTGACTGTCTGCAGGCATGGCTGCCTGTAGCTCCCAGTGGCCGTGGTTCACTGTTCCTGGCCAATGGGAGCTGAGGGAAGTGATGGCCAGAATGTCTCTGTGGATCACAGCTCCCATTGGCCGGGAACGGCAAACTGCAGTCACTGGGAGTTGTGGGCGGCCATGCCTGCAGATGGTCAATGTAAACAAACTGATTATCCTGATGGGCTGCAGGTTGCCCACCACTGGACTAGATGATCAGGTGGTCCCACCTGGCCTTGAACTCTCTATGATAAGTGTAATTCTTTGGGGGTATATCTACACACAACTCTGATTTCAAAGAGGAAACTTGTGCTTTCAAAATTTCAAGATTGTAGAACATAGGAGTTTCGTATGAGGCTGAACTGGATTATTTAGTCTGCAGAAGAGAAGAGTGAGGGGGGATTTGATAGCTGCTTTCAACTACCTGAAAGGGGGGGTTCCAAAGAGAATGGATCTAGACTGTTCTCAGTGGTACCAGATGACAGAACAAGGAGTAATGGTCTCAAGTTGCAGTGGGGGAGGTTTAGGTTGGATATTAGGAAAACCTTTTTCACTAGGAGGGTGGTGAAGCACTGGAATGGGTTACCTAGGGGGTGGTGGAATATCCTTCGTTAAAGGGTTTTAAGGTCAGGCTTGACAAAGCCCTGGCTGGGATGATTTAGTTGGGGATTGGTCCTGATTTGAGCACGGGTTGCACTAGATGACCTCCTGAGGTCCCTTCCAACCCTGAAATTCTGTGATAACCCTGTGATTCCATGGTTCCTCTATCTTAAGGACCACTTAACTACATGGCATGATTCTTCCCCCACTCCTTACTCCCCAGTGGAAAATTTAAACTTTTTGGTGAAAAATTGAAAGCTGAAAAATGTCAACAGAAAACGTTCACTTTTAAACAGAAAATCTCTATGCCACCATAGTGCCTCCTGGTAGTTGTAGTATGGGTGCCTCATGTCTCCATTCTTCTCTGTGGGCAGGGATTCCTAGCTGGACTAAATTTCCCAGGATGCACCACAGTCTACCCTTTACAAATCCATTGTAGTGCATCATGAGAATCCCTAGCCCTTGTGTATTCATGGAAGGTGTAGTCTGGTTGGGGAACAAAGAAGAATAGGGGCATGAGACATCCAAACTGCAGCTCCCATGAGACACTGTAGCAGCCTATCTGAACAGAAAATTTTTGCTAAAAATATTTTGGGATTTGGCTTTTCAACAAAAAGTTGAAAGCCGAAAGTCCATGTATAAAATTGTTTTTACAAACATTTTGTTTTGTCAAATACCCAATTTTCTGTTGAAACATAAGTTTCAGTCAGTCCTGTTTGGAACACTGTTTTCGTATTGTTACAAAGAGGGCTAAGAATCCAATCTTCTCTCGATTGAAGTCAATGGAAGAACACCTATTGATATTAATGGTGCAGAATCAGGTGCTACGAAAAGACAGACTGACATTTCTAGCTTAATAGTTGTTTGATGATCCACACATTCTTAAAAAATTGGAGAGTTCATGTTTATCTACACATAAGATTTTATTTTAGGAAGAGATGCATTATGGTTACTAGTATTAAATGAGCATGGTGATGGTTATTATGCTAGGTAAAATATTTTATACATGTTTTCAAAGAGAAAAATGCAGGATATGTTTGTTTCTTAAGTTTCTTACTTGCCCCCTTTATAACTCATCTTTCCAGATAATGGCAGTGAAAAAGTAATACTTGCTAGCAAGAAAAGTTGATTGCATTTTATTTTCTTAGGAAAATTGTAAACTACACACATGATACCAAAGGGCTAGAAACTCATACATAGTTGTATCTTGAGAAATAGGACTGTAGGAATGCAATTTAAAGTTATCCTAGGAGATCCTTTATATTTTTTCTATTTTCTTAATAAATTAGTCTCCAGGTGACAAAAGTCAGGAAGAATTTACAACTACAGTATGAGGGATGAGGCACCTTTGCTGAGAAGGTTTAAAAAAAAATATAAATAAATAACAGCAAGCACCAAAGGAGGCTGAGCTTCCCCAAAACAGTAAATGCTTTTAAAAATTAAAAACAAGGTTGGATCTGGGAAAGCAACTAAACCTTTTTGATAAACGAATCCTCTTTTATTATGGCATCCACCAGGTCCTGGTCAACAAAACTGTCCCTAGTGGTTGACAGGGAAACTAATGGATAAGATTAGATTCAGCCTAAACTGGCTAAATCAATACTGGCTGTGCTGGGTAAGGAGAGGATAAGGGTGATGTCTTCTGACATTGAGTTTCAGTTTTGATCACTTTCAGCTGTGACCTACCATTTTGGATCCATACTATTAATGGCTAATTAAATCTACCAGGGAGAAACTGGTGGACATGACAGGCAATGCATTGCCTGTATAATAATTTCTCTCACTAGGTATTTAAATCATCTGTTGTATGTGTACTGGATATACTACTGATGAATAGATAAGGGAGAACAAAGTGCTAGCATTTCTTAAAATTGCATTTGCTAAACTTCAGATCAAGAAGTCATCTCAGCAATCTTAATCTCATCAGCTATTGCCCTGTTTCTCTCCTTTCGTTCTTGGGAGAGGTTATGGAGAAGGTTTTGGTGAAAAAGCCACCTGGATTTGACAAATTTCCTGCGCCCTTTTAATGTAAATTTAGATGTGGCTAGGGTACTTTGGTTTGATTAGACAGTGGCCATCTCCTGGTCATGAAAAAAGACAATGCTGATGTTGGATCATACTAAAGAAGTTCTGTATTAAAATCACAAATGAGTTTGATTCCCCATAGTTTAAATTCCAGGGTATTACTAATTAAGAGGTCTCTTGGTTTTTGGTACTGTTTCTCTCCCTCTGTGTGTGAAACTTGCAAGCTGCTAATTGTGTTAGTACATTCTAAGAGTCTGTTCTCAAAGCAATTCTTCGTAACAACAACTACTCACACAGAGAAAGACTCAAAGCAATACTCTATAACAACAGAAACAGCACCCAGAGACTCCCCGCCCTTTTGTCGTATTCATCTCGCTTTGTTAACAATTGTGATTAAAATAGAGATAGAGGATGTCTGTGGATGGATGCTTGGTGTGGATAATAACTGAATGTTCAGGGAGGTGCCAGCCTAAGAATTCAGTGTCCATCGGCTGAAGAAGGCGTCAAGTGGAAATAACCAGAGGACCCCCAGAGGGCAGACTGGAATCCACCCAACAGCCTCAAGAATGGGAGAACCAACGAACAAGATAACATCTGGCAGCACGGAGCCGTCAGGAATGTGACATCTGTTGATTGATTCAGCAACAGCATGATGAAGCAATTCCCATAGACTGGCATAGGAAGAAATTCCTATAAAAATGGACTCTAGAAAGTGAGAACTTTGGGGTCTGATTCTGCAAACCAACTTCCAGGAGCATCTGACAAGGCCCTGCTCCCTCCTCATGTCCAGGCCACCTGGCCAGTGGCTTGGCATGAGCAACTCTTAAGGCTGGTAACTATGATAACAACCTTGCAGAACCTCTGTGTGTGTGTGAATGAATGTGTGAATAAATATGAAATTGAATGGAATGTTATAGCTATAGCTAACTGCTTACTATGATTCTTTCTGTATTCACAATAAATGTGGCATTTTGCCTTTTCCCCTTTAATAAGATCCTGCTGGTTTTTATTTTATTGGTATAACATTTAGTCTCTGAACTTTGTCAACAGCCTTTGATACTGTTGATCATGAGGTTTACCTGACACAGCTGTGGACCTTAGCAGGAAGTGATACTGCTTGAATGGCACTCTCTTTTTGTTTGTCTGAGAGACCCTGACTGCTTTTCTGTCCCATGCTCGTGTGAGGTGCCACAATATGTATTGAAGTTGGGGAGAAGGAGGAGGGAGTACGGCAATATGGACTGTGGTGTCCTCAACATGTGGGTGATACTCAGCTCTGTCCTACTTCCATCAGGTCTTGATGGGAAAGCTAGACAGAGAGCAGAGAAACTGAGATCTGGACCTGGATGAGAGCTAGTTGGTTGAAGCTCAATCCAGAGAAGATAAGTAATGCTTGTTGGCAAGGAAAAATACCTGGAGGAGACAGCAATGTTAATATGTGCCTCTTTGATCGGTCATTTCCCATCATTTGTAACTGAAGTGTGTAATCCAGGCAGGGTCTTGTTAGATCATCTGCTTTTAAACAATCAAGTAATAACCAAGAGTGCTTTTTTCATTGGTGTTTGGCAAGGAGAGTGCAACCCTTTCGTCTAAGATGAGGATCTTGAGATATCCATGCCTTTACCACCTCCTAGACTGGATTACTATGTTATGGTGTGTGCTGTTTGTGGCTAGGCCTGATGATCATTCAAGAATTTCAACTAGTGCAAAATGTGTCTGCCCATTTACTCAGTTAGAGACAAATTGGGTAAGGTAATATCTTTTATTGGCTCAACCTCTGTTGGTGAAGGAGACAAGCTTTTGAGCTCCAAACCTGAAGAACAGCTCTGTAGCGCTCAAAAGTTTCTCTTTCGCCAACAGAAAATCATCCAGTGGAAGACATTTCCTCACTCATGGTTGTCTGTCTCATATCTTAGGACCAACACAGCTATAACAACACTGCAAACATGTACCTCGTCGTGTATAGGCAGGGAGCATATGGCATCCATGCTCTGTAGTCTGCATTGGTTTTCTGTTCATTTTTTGATACAATTCAGCATGTTAGTTTTGACGTTCTAAAACCTTAGAGATTGCATCTTGTCTTGTGTTTTTGTTCCACCAGCTGAAGTCATCCAAGGCATTCAGGCTAGTCAGCCCCAGATTTAAATGGGTTGGGGCTCCAGACAGTGTATTTTCAATGACAGGCATTCAGCTCTGGAACTCACCTGCCATAGTTTGACGAAGCACAAGTTTGTTGCACTTCTGGGCATACTGTAAGGCTCATCTGTTTACATGTGCTTCTGTCTGTGAGGGTGAGGTTGGGACAGGTTCAAGGTTTGTTTTAATTGAGGTGGGGACTTCAGGTCTTTTAATATTGAGTCAATTTAGTTAACTGTCAATTTTGCATTTTAAAAATTATTACCCATGTGCTTAGAGATTTTGATAAGCACGTTTCTAAATTTAATAAATCAGTCAAAATAAAACATAAGTGGAGATGTCTTAGATAAGAACTATAACTTTTCAAGCTTATCAACCCTTTGTTGTCTTCAGACAAATTGGTGTGGTGCTGCTATGTTCAAAGTAGAAACATGAAAGCATTCCTTGGTTAATTCAAATCATATTGAAGAATCCAACTAAGTAACTATAAGCGATACTTAACATGATTTAAAAATCTATGTGATATTGGACTTAAGTAACAGTATAAACCAGACAGATGAAAATGCAGTCACACATTCTAGTTCTTACAAGGATATAAGTAACAATATTTTGAACTAATTACAACTGATGTAAAGTACATTTAAGGAAACCCATTAGAAGAGAATTAGAACTGGAACAGATTAGCTGTTCTTTAATGGCTTTGACTGTAGATCTTTTGATGCTTTGGAAGCTTTTTCTAACTCCCGTTGCTCAGTTGTCTTGACTAAATGACTGAGAAGCTATTTCTAGTTTTACAGTGTGGTGATAATGTCAAAAACATTATTTTCAGTCTGATACAATGATAATGTTTTTAAAATGAAAACTCTGCTATATTCTATAATTGCTCGTGAGATTTAAGGAATTAAGTTGAGTACTCATAGGGACTCATAGGAAGAGCAGTGTAATAGACTTCCATGTAGATACTAATTATTTACTTTCTTGAAATACTGATCATAGACATTTCTACATTACTTGTTTACTCAGTGATCCTTCTTTTTAGTCTCTCTTTATTTTTGTGTGCTATGCAAGCATTTAAGCTCTTTATCACTGAGAAGGGAAATAAGTAACATGAGCTATCGCAGCTGTTTCACAATTTATTTCAATATCTAACAAATAGTGCCCATTCCATTGCTGAGTACCTCTGCAAAAGATTAAGGTTAACAGTATCAAAATATGATCCAGATGGGAGCACATGCTTTATGATCAGAAAAGAAATATAGTTTGTACAAGGCCTAAAAAATCCTGCACTGATAAAAATGTGAAGTCCTATGAGAACATAAGAATGACCATACTGGTGTGGTCCATAATGGCCCATCTAGCCCAGTATCCTCTCTTCTGACAGTTGCCAGTGCCTGGTGCTACAGAGGGAGTAAACAGAACAGGGAAATTATTGTGTAATCCTTGTGGCAGTCAGAGGCTAAGGACACCTAGATCCTGGGGTTGCATCTTGACCATCTTGGTTAATATCCATTGATGGACCTATTCTTTTTGATCCCATTTATAGTTTTGGCCTTCACAACATCCCCTAGTAACGAGTTCCAGGTTGACCGTATATTGTGTGATGAAGTATTACCTTTGATTTGTTTTAAACCTGCTGCTTATTAATTTCATTGGGTGACCCCTGGTTCTTGTGTTATGTGAAGGAGTAAATAACACTTCCTTATTTCCTTTCTCCACACCAGTCATGATTTTATAGACCTCTAATATTCTCCCTTAGTCATCTCTTTTTCAAGCTGAAAAGTCCCAGTCTTTTTAATCTCTCCTCTTATGAAGGCTGTTCCATACCCCTAATGATTTCTGTTGTCCTTCTCTGTACCTTTTCCAATTCTAATATATCTTTTGAGATGGGGCAACCATAACTGCACACAGTATTCAAAGTGTGGGCGTACCATGGATTTATATGGTGGCATTACGATATATACTGTCTTATTATCTATCCCTTTCTTAATTGGTCCTTTTTATTAGGGCTGTCAATTAATCACAGTTAACTCATGCAATTAACTCATTCCTAGTCACCCAGTCTTGTGAAATGAAATCCCTTTGGAACTCCTCGCAGTCTGCTTTGGACTTTTATCCTGAGTAATTCTGAAGCATCTGCAAATTTTGCCACTTCACTGTTTATTCCTTTTCCCAGATCATTTGTGAATGTGTTGAACAGCACTGGTCACAGTACAGATCCCTGGGGAACACCACTATTTACCTCTGTCCATTCTGAAAACTGACCATTTATTCCTACCCTTTGATTCCTGTCTTTTATCCAGTTACTGATCCATGAGAGGACCTATCCTCTTATCCCAGGACTGTTTACTTTGCTTAAGAGCCTTTGGTGAGGGACCTTGTCAAAGGCTTTCTGAAAATCTAAGTGCACTATATCCACTGGATCACCCTTGTCTATATGACTTCCCTCAAAGAATTCTAATAGATTGGTGAGGCATGATTTCCCTTTACAAAAGCCATGTTGACTCTTCCCCAACAAATTGCCTTCATCTATGAGTCTGATAATTCTGTTCTTTACTACAGTTTCAACCAGTTTGCCTGGTACTGAAGTTAGGCTTACTGGCTTGTAATGGCCAGGATTGTGTCTGGAGCCTTTTTTAAAAAATGGTGTCACATTAGCTATCCTTCAGTCATCCAGTACAGAAGCTTATTTAAATTATAGGTTACACGACACAGTTAGTAGTCCTGCAATTTCACATTTGAGTTCCTTCAGAACTCTTGGGTGAATACCATCTGGTCCTGGTGACTTATTACTGTTTAATTTATCAATCTGTTCCAAAACTACCTCTACTGACAACTAAATCTGGGGCAGTTCCTCAGTTTTGCCAGTTAAAAAGAATGACTAAAGTGGCAAACTCCTTCACATCCTCTGTAATGAAAGCCAATGCAAAGAATTCACTTAGCTTCTCCTCAATGGCCTTATCTTCCTTAAATGCTCCTTTAGCTCCTTGATCGTTCAGTGGCCCAGTTGATTGTTTGGCAGGTTTCCTGCTTCTGATGCACATAACATTTTTTTACTGTTCGTTTTTGAGTCTTTTGATAGTTGATCTTCAAATTCTTTTTTGGCTTGCCTAATTATGCTTTTATACTTGACTTGCCACAGTTCATGCTCCTCTCTTTTTTCCTCAGTAGGGTTTGACTTCACATTTTTAAAGGATGCCTTTTTGCCTCTAATCACTTCTTTTACTTTGTTTAGCAATTGTGGCACTTTTTTGTCCTCTTACTACTTTTTTTTTTATTTTAAATTTTGGGGTATACATTTAATTTGAGCCTCTATTTTGATGGTTTTAAAAAGCTTCCTTGTAGTTTGCAGGCAATTCACTTTTGTAACTGTACCTTTTAATTTCCGTTCAACTAGCTTCCTCATTTTTGTATAGTTCCCCTTTCTGAAGTTAAGTGCTACTGTGAGTAGGTTGTACTGATGGGGGAGTGGCACTATATGTGAAAGAAAGCATAGAGTGAAATAAAGTAAAAATCTTAAATGAATCAAACTGTACCATAGAATCTCTATGGAAAGAAAATGCATAAGTACATTATTCAAGTTTTGAACCATTGTCTTAAGAATTATTTAAAAGCACCAGTTTGAAGCAGCATAATAACTAATCATTTTTAATGAACTGTAGAGCTAGGGAAACAGTAACATAGGAGTATTTATTCAGTTGGCTCATTGAATATTATTTACATCTGTTAAAATGTAACATGGTTTAGTGACTATTGCATATTTTCCCCTCTTTCTGGCACTGTAGGATCTAAAAGAAAAGATTTGCTATGATAAATCATCTCTTTACTTATAAATCAATATATAATATGCTCTACTCAGAAAAGTTTGATAAAGCAAATAGAAAAAATATTGAGCAGAGGAAAATATTATCATAACGGTCCATTGAGGTACATGTAGAAATCCTATTAAGCAAGTGTTAAAGTTCATATATTAACTTTTTACAGATTACTTCGGGGAAGAATTTAAGTCTTTTATATTAAATCAAATAATGTTTTAATTTTACTTTAAAAAATAAGTAAATACTTTTATAGAAGGTAATACAGTAGAATCTCGGAGTTACAAACACCAGAGTTACGAACTGACCGGTCAACCACACATCTCATTTGGAACCGCAAGTACGCAATCAAACAGCAGAGACCCCCCAAAAAAGGGCAAATAATGAACAGTACAGTACTGTGTTAAATGTAGTCAAGTATCAGGGGGTAGCCATGTTAGTCCGTATCCACAAAAACAACAAGGAGTTGGGTGGCACCTTAAAGACTAACAGATTTATTTGGGCATAAGCTTTCGTGGGTAGAAGTGGTTTTTTACCCATGAAAGCGTATGTCCAAATAAATCTGTTAGTCTTTAAGGTGCCACCCAACTCCTTGTTGTTTTTGTGTTAAACGTAAACTACTAAAAAAAATTAAGGAAAATTAAAAAAAAAAAAAAAAGATTTGACAAGGTAAGGAAACTTTCTGTGCTTGTTTTATTTAAATGGTTAAAAGCAGCATTTTTCTTCTGTATAGTAAAGTTTCAGAGCTGTATTAAGTCAATGTCCAGTTGTAAACTTTTGAAAGAACAACCATAACATTTTGTTCAGAGTTACAAACATTTCACAGTTACGAACAACCTCCATTCCCAAGGGGTTTGTAACTCTGAGGTTCTCTTGTACATTACAAAGAAACCTTTTATGTTTACGAGGGCATTTCCAAATAATGGGCCAAATCTGTACAGCAGTGGTGGGCAACCCGTGGGCAGCCTGCGGCCCATCAGGGTAAACCGCTGGTGGACTGCAAGACCGTTTGTTTACACTGGCCATCCACGGGCATGGCCACCCGCAGCTCCCAGTGGCTGTAGTTTGCCATTCCCAGCCAATGGGAGCTGCGGGAAGTGGCAGCCAGCACATCCCTGCTGCCCGTGCCACTTCCCGCAGTTCCCATTGGCTGGGAATGGCAAACCGTGGCCACTGGGAGCTGTGGGCAGGTGTGCCTGCGAACAGTCAATGTAAACAAACTGTCTTGCAGCCCGCCAGCGGATTACCCTGATGGGCCGCAGGTTGCCCACCACTGCTGTACAGCCTGTAGTCCTTACTCAAGCGAAATTGTCTTTGAAGTCTGTCATAAATATAAAGAAAAGGGTAAATACCTTTAAATCCCTCCTGGCCAGAGGAAAAAACCTTTCACCTGTAAAGGGTTAAGAAGCTAAGACAACCTCACTGGCACCTGACCAAAATGACCAATGAGGAGACAAGATACTTTCAAAGCTGGAGGGGACGGGAACAAAAGGTTCTCTCTGTCTGTGTGTTGCTTTTGCCGGGACCAGAGCAGGAATGCAGGTCAGAACTCCTGTAAAGAGTTAATAAGCAATCTAGTTAGATATGCGTTAGATTCTGTTTTGTTTAAATGGCTGATAAAACAAGTTGTGCTGAATGGAATGTCTATTCCTGTTTTTGTGTCTTTTTGTAACTTAAGGTTTTGCCTAGAGGGATTCTCTGTGTTTTGAATCTGATTACCCTGTAAGGTATTTACCATCCTGATTTTACAGAGGTGATTCTGTTACTTTTTCTTTAATTAAAATTCTTCTTTTAAGAACCTGATCGCTTTTTCATTGTTCTTAAGATCTAAGGATTTGGGTCTGTGTTCACCTATGCAAATTGTGAGGATTTTTATCAAGCCTTCCCCAGGAAAGGGGTGTAGGGGTTGGGGGGATTTTGGGGGAAAAGACATTTCCAAGTGGGCTCTTTCCCTGTTGTTTTTGTTAGATGCTTGGTGGTGGCAGCAATAAGGTCCAGGGACAAAAGGTAAAATAGTTTGTACCTAGGGGAAGTTTTAACCTAAGCTGGTTTCATTGCTCTGCATATTAGTATATTGCAGAACTTAGTTTTCTAGTTACTTTGACAAACTACACATCTTGCAGCCATTACACATCTTGTTCCACTTATGTTTCCAGATGAAAAATATTCTAAAAACTTGACAGCTACAGATGACTTGCAAGTGAGGGGTTCATAGAGTCATAAATTCTAAGCCAGAAGGGACCACTGTGATCATCTAGTCTGACCTCCTGTGTAAAAGGCCACTGAACTTCCCAAAAATAAATCCTAGAGCAGAGCTTTTAGAAAAAAATCCAATCTTTACTTTAAAATTGTCAGTGATGGAGAATCCAACACAACCCTGGGTAAATTGTGCCAAAGGCTAATTACTCTCACTGTTAAAAAGTATGCCTTATTTCCAGTTTGAATTTGTTTACCATCATCTTCCAGCCATTGGATCGTGTTATACCTTTCTCTGCTAGATTAAGGAGCCCATTATTAAGTATTTGGTCCCCATGTAGATACTTGTGGACTGTAATCAAGTCACCCCTTAACTTTGACTTTGTTGAGCTAAATAGATGGAGCTCCTTGAGTGCATCGCCATAAAGCATGTTTTCTAATCCTTTAATTATTCTCGTAGCTCTTCTTTGAACCCTCTCCAATTTATCAACATCCTTCTTGAACTGTGGGCACACGAACCAGACACAGTATTCCAGCAGTGACAGAACCAGTGCCAAATACAGAGGTAAAATAACATCTCAACTCCTACTTGAGATTCCCCTGTTTATGCACCCCAGGGTCACATTAGCTCTTTTGAACACAACGTCTCATTCAGAGCTCATGATCTGCTGATTATCCATCCACCTGCCGCCCCAAATATTTTTTAGAGTCACTGCTTCCCAGGATAGAGTCCCCCATCCTGTAAGTATGGTCTACATTCTCTGTTTCCACATTTATATTTAGCCATATTAAAACACATAGTTTGCTTGCACCACTTTACCAAGTGATCTAGATTGCTCTATCAGTGACCTGACTACTTCATTATTTACCACCACCCCAATTTTTGCATTATCTGAAAACTTTATCAGTGATGATTTTTATGTTTTCTTCCAGGTCATTGATAAAGATGGTAAATAGCATAGGGCCAAGAACAGATCCTTGTGGGATCCCACTGGCAACACATCTGCTCAGTGAAGATTCCCCATTTACAATTATATTGACACCTATCAGTTAGCCAATTTTTAATCCATTTAATGTGTGCCATGTTAATTTTATATCGTTCGAGTTTTTTAATCAAAATGTCACGCAGTACGAAGTCAAACGTCTTATTGCAATGCCTTTATCAGCCGAACTTGTAACCTCATCTAAAAAGGATATCAAGTTAGTTTGACGGGATCAATTTGCCATAAACCCATGTTGATTTGCATTTAATTACATTACTCTCATTTGCTTCTTTATCATATCAGTCACTCCACTATCTTGCCTGGGATCGACATCAGGCCGACAGGCCTATAATTACCTCGGTCATCCCATTTACCCTTTTTAATAATTGGCACATTAGCTTTCTTCAAATCTTCTGGAATTTCCCCAGTGCTCCAAGACTTTTTCAAAATCAACATTAATGATCCAGTGAGCTCCTCAGCCAGATCTTAAAACTCTTCAATACAAGTTATCTGGACCTGCTGTCAGGACTGAGGGCCTGCAGTGGCACCTGCCCAGTTGCCAGGCAGCCAATGAGTGGAGTTGGGCCACAGAAGAACCACCTGATAGGCTAAGGCAGTCAGATGGCTTGCTCTCAAGCCAGCAGCTGCAGAGGATCGATAGCTGCTCAATGCACATTCCCATGGATTCTCTGCCTCCCTGCACTCACCTCACTCCAAGCCTGCTCCAGCTTAGACCTTGCCCTGCACCCAATATCACTCCAGCCTAGAACCTGCCCTGCCCCTGGCCTTGCCCCAGACTTGGAACCAGCCCTGCTCCTGCCTTCCTTGACTCCAATTAATACAGTTCTGAGCCGGGCTATGGCATTTGGATTCTGACTATGGTTCTGCCTCTTTGCCCTGGTTCCAATTCTGTCTTGATCCTGGTCTCTAGCATTTGGACTCCGATTCCAGTTCTGACCCTCGCTCTGACCACCAGGCATGACTCCTGCTCAGACCACTAGGTCAGACTGCCTACAACCCTGCTCTCCTGACACCTGATTTAAAAATGTCTAACATTAGTAGTTTCTCTTCAACATCCTCTAGAGATACTAGTGGAATAGAAAGAGTGTTATCACCATATGATATGATATCATCTGTTTTTTCCCCAAACACAGAACAGATATGTATTGAACACTTCTGTGTTTTCTTCATTATTATTGGTAATTCTACCATTTTCATCTAGTAATGGACCAATACCATTATCACCAATATATTTTTAAAACTGCTTATTGTCCTTAATTGTGCTCACCATGCATTTCTCCTTGGTTGAGGTCAGATTCAGAGTTGTGAGGGCCCCAGTGATGTTATTTTTGGGTCACCTTTCCCTCAGTCTCTTCCCCCAATCTCCCTCCCTGTTAAATGTCAGCCTTTTTTTTTTTTTCGGCAAAAAAAATCAGAGTAAAAAATGATTGTGTGTTGAAGAAAGGCAGGAGACAGAAATAACTGGATGAATAGTTACAATTAAATCTGAGAGCTAAATAATATTAAATTGTACTGGCATAAAGACAGCCCTTAGGATGAAGCTCAAAGGGTGAAATACTGACCCTACTGAAGTCAATGACAAAATTCCTGTCACCTGAGTGAGGTAGTTCTTTACATATGAGCTAGCTGACCCATCCTGGGTTGTATGCTAAAGCTCAAGTACTAGTAACCCACCCACTTTGCAGTGATGATGCTGGCTAAACCACTTGAGTGCTGGGAGTCCTGTAGTGCTTTCACACAATTCCCCATGTGCCAAGAAGTTCTCCCACAATTCACTGAGACAGAATGATAGAATGGCTCAGTTTACTGCAGTGCTAAGAACCAAAGAATGTTCCCCCAATAGTCCTAGTGTCACACACAGGTGAATACAGCAGCAGTGTAGGCTGCAGTTGAGTGGACAGGACACACTTGGGTATAGCTTTATAGCATGGCTGCTCACGTCCAAGCTAGGCTAACAAGCCGCTCAGACCCCAGTGGTGATCACAAGAGTGATTTTCTGAGTCTGAAGTCTGATTTTCAAAAATGACTTGGGCACTCGGGAGTCCACATACACCTGTGATCAAGTGTGGTAGTGCTTTTAATTAAATTTGGCTGGTCCGAGAGGGGGGATAGGTTACAGCTCAAGTGAGCACAACCTGTCAGCTGGTAACATAACTACTCTTGAGTGCTGCTAGTCCTCCAGTGCCTTCCCACAATTTCCCTCATGTGCCCAGAAAGGACACACAAGTACTCCCAGAATATACTGGTAAAGAATTCATAGAGCAGCTCAGTTTACTGCAGTGCTGAGAACCAGGGGATGTGCCCCCAGAAGTCTTAACGCCAATATCAAGTGAGTGCAGTGCCGGTGTGGACACAGCAACTCAAGCGTCATTTTGCAGTGTGGCCACTTGCTCTTGAGCTAGGGTAACATGAGAGGAGTAACTCAAGTGCAGGTAAGTTGAGACAGTCCCACAGTGAAGTCTTACTCTTTGTCACTTAGATGATTTTGAAAATTTTATCCAAAGTCCTTCCATGCAAGAGACACTATAAAGTGGGCAGTGAACCTCAGAGGGATGGAGGGCAGTCTATTTCCAGGTCAGTGAAATGCTAGCTGTATACAGAAAAGGAAATGGAATTTAAATACAATGAAGCAGCTGTCAACCTCGTAAGTACTCCAGTTCAGAATACATGTGTGACTATATCTAGTCACAGCTAGGTTAGGGATGTGTTACCTAAAGTTTTTAGTTAGGTTTTCAGAGCAGTGGAAAGTAGGGAAGGTATTTTGCCTCTCAGAATATCAATAGTGAATTCATAAGGAAGAATAAATAATTTCATATGGTGTATAGGATCCAGAGTCCTACTCAAGTCAATTTTTTTTGTGTTAAAAAAACTCTTAGGTGGTCAAAATACTGTACAACAAGGAAAGGGGCTAGTCTTCCTTATCACTGCATCACTCTATTAAGAATAAAGAAGAGGGGGAAAAAGTCAAAGCAGTGCAAAGAGAAATGTAACAAGTGCAAAGCAAGGCCTCCTTGTGCTTCCTCTCATCTAGGGCTTGATCTGCTGAATTACTGAATTTAAACTGAAATTAAAATTCAGAATTTAATCTACTGAAATTGATGGGAGTTTTTCCATCGACTTGAATGGGAACAGGATCAAGTCCCTATCGAGGAAGGTGATAGCAGTTTTCAGACTCTAGACTGGAACAGGCTCCTTTTCCCTGCCCTCCGCCCCGCACGTTTCTTCGAGTGAAAGGTGAAAAGGATCTCAAAATTGCAAGAACAGGAATATGATTTTTAATAAGATAAAAACATTTTCTTTTTTATTTTTATTTTCTTCGGGAAGGCAGCCACCTTTATCATCCTGATATGGGATGAACTGAAATGGAACAAGGACTATATTATCACAAGGTGTTTGAAAAGTATCATATTCAAGAGTGAAGGTGCTGGCGTTCATACTGCCTTCAATGAACAGAAAGTGTTTTAAGATATTACTAGGTCTCATGGAGTTATAGTCACACTTCATAATAAGGAGATCTCTATGATGACTTTACCATGGTTTTCATTGTCAGTTCAGGACACGGCCTTTAGGTCTATGAGCGATGCCGAGAGTTTTTACCAGGATATTGGTTATAGTAATAGCAACGTTCAAGTTGGAGAGAATTCGTACCTTTCTTTCTCTGGAAGATATTTTGATCAAATAAACTGCCTTCAGTCTGATACAGGAAACTGCCAACAGACTTCTCACAGTTATGTAGAGGGTTTGTGATGAATATGGAAAACTTAATTAATACCACATTAATCAATTACAAATCTAGAAATCCTTATAGATTCCAAACAAAGGAGAGCTCTTCTTACAAGAGAGTTTTTGGAAGTTGCAGCAGCTCCTAACAGAAATAGAAATTAGGAAGGAAGCTTTGAGAAGATCTTTAATAAGTCTGTGGCACGATATTGTCATGCACTGAAGTGCTCTTACAGGACACACTGTATATGATGAACTTCCAAAGATTAATCTGTAAATGGTCACACAAAAGGAACAAAGTGAAACCAAACTGATATGGGTTTCAATACATGTAAACTCAACCTTTTGGGGAGTATACATGGAACTTTTCTTAACTTATGATTTATGGTCAGCAAAATGTCAACAGTATCAATATTTTTTCTCAAGTGGACAGTAACCATCTTGCTCTTGATAATGGCAGGATATGTTAGAAATTCTTTGAATATAACTATAGACTGGTTAAGCAGAAGTCATATACAATGGAGTGGAGCTTAAATCATGAGACATACACTAGTTTAACAGGCAATGGGGGAAGCAGCAAAAGCATGTTGACCTCTTTGCTTTGAAGGTCTAGTATTAAAAAATGAAATGCAGTGGATACTCTAAAGCAGAGATGATCTCAGAACCCCTTGTATGCACTTCCACTCCTTTTCTTGCTGGCCAGGGCAACTGACTAGTTTAGAAGGGAAAAGGATAGCACAGTATTGAGCTGGGAGACAGTGCCTCCTGAGCTTGATGGAAATGTCATCAGACTACCATTCACAAAGGACTTTTTACAACAAGGTAGAGTCGTCCATCTAAACCTAAACTCTGTTATCTTAAGTATGGTTATTGAAAGGGAGGGAGCATTGAAAAGAAAAAAATCGATTCAGGTGCGGTAATACTCAGCCAATGTTATTGCACAGCGGGAGTACAAATTAACAGAACACTTAAGAATCTTGGAAGTACTTTGGCCACAGATATAAAAAAAAGAGCAAACAGCTCTTGAAGGCCTAAATATCTCACACAATAATCCACAAAAGGGTGCTCATTAGTAGATTGAATTGATACCCAGGTTGGATACTGAGACTACTACTAAGACTTAATCAACTATATAATTTGAACCACTAAAAATATTTTCATTATATTTATCATCTAGTATTTCTAAGCACCACTACATCAGTCAGAAGTATCTCTGGATTGTTTGTAGAAGACTGATGTTGATTTTGTTGAACCAACTAGTTTGAGTTCATGCTAAAAGTCAGTTCAGCTTGCCACAGATGCACAAAGATATGTAGATGTCTCAATGCCTAATTTTTAGGTGCCCAATCTCTCTATACATACAATGCCTGGGAAGAGTTAGGTGCCTAAGAATGAGATTCACAAAAGCCAGAAAACTGAGTTCCTAACCCACTCACTAGAAAATGATAAGGAGAGGAGTTAGGCATTTGTCTGCACTCAGGATTCACAGCCATGAATTCTATAGGAGTTAGGCACTGAAATCGGGTCAGTCCTTTCTCTCCAAAAAATGGAGGAGGAATAGGAGTTGAGTATAATGGGCAGCACCAATAGCCCAGTGGCTAGACATTCATCTCCTGTGCCTGATTTGAAGCACAGGCTTGAATCAAGGTCTCCTACCTCCCATATGAGGGCCCTAACAACCAGGCTGTGCGATATTCTAGGGTGGGTCTCTCTCGGTCTCTCCTGTTGAAGCTGTTCCGCAAAATACTTATGTATTCATTTGACCAGAGAGAAAGACTCTACTTTAGTGGTTAGGGCACATGAGAGACCCAGGTTCCAGTCCCTCCACCCATGAGAATGTAAGTGTTTTATACAAGTTTATACAAAGCAGAACAGTGTCAACAGGAGAGACTTGGAGAGTGCTGTACCCCAGAATACTTTGTGGCCTGATGGTCAGGGCACTTCCTGGATGAACTGGGTTCAAGTCTCTGCTCCAGATTAGGCAGAGTGAGGATCTGGGTCTCCCACATCCCAGGTGATTGCCCTAATCACTGAGCCATTTGGTATAATGGACACCATCATTATTGTCTTTTGTGTGTGTTATGACTCCTCTGAGAACCTTACCCCAGATCAGGCCTGGCAGGTGAGATAGGTGGGGAACACTCATTTTGAGGGCTTAGATGTGACCTCGGTGCTGAGGAGCGTGACAGTATCAAGACTTCGGTGGCTTTGCACATGCCCCCCAGCAGGAATTTAGGAGCCTCGGAGCCTTCAAAAGCAGAAGCTTAGGTACCTAGGAACTGAGGAACCTTTTGGGAAAGAACATAAGAACAGCCATACAGGTCAGACCAATGGCCCAAATAGCCCAGTATCCTGTTTTCTGACTGTGGCCAATGCCAGATGCTTCAGAGGGAATGAACAGAACAGGGCAGCTATTGAGTGATCCATCCCCTGTCATCCAGTCCAAAGGTGGCAGTCAGAGGCTTAGGGATACCCAGAGCATGGGGTGGCATCTCTGACCATGTTGGCTAATAGCCATTGAATGGACTTGTTCTCCATGAATTTATCTAATTCTTTTTTGAACCCAGTTATATTTCTGACCTTCACAACATCCCCTGGCAACAGGTTTCATGTGTTGACAGTGCAAAGAAATATTTCTCTAAATTTGTTTAAAACCAGCTGTCTATTAATTTCATTTCCTGATCCTTGGTTCTTGTATTATGTGAAAGGGTAAATAACACTTCCCTGTTCACATTCTCCATAGCATTCATAATTTTATAGACCTCTATCATATCATCTCCTTAATGGTCTGTTTTCTAAGCAGAACAGTCCTTTTTAATCTCTCCTCATATGGAAGCTGTTCCACACTCCTAAGAATTTTGTTGCCCTTCTCTGTACCTGTTCCAATTCTAATATATCTTTTTTGAGATGCACGCAGTATTCAAGGTGTGGGGTACCATGGATTTATATAGTAGCATTATGATATTTTCTGTCTTATTATCTATCCCTTTCCTAATGGTTCCTAACATTCTGTTAGCTCTTTTGATTGCCACTGCACATTTGGCAGATGTTTACAGAGAACTATTCATGAGGGATCCAAGATTTCTTTCTTGAGTGGTAATAACTAATTTAGAATCCATCATTTTGTATGTATAGTTGGGATTATTTTTTCCAATATACATTACTTTGCACTTATCTGCACTGAATTTCATCTGCTATTTTGTTTTCAAGTTACCCAGTTTAGTGAGACCTCTGTGTAACTCTTCACAGTCAGCTTTGGCCTTAACTATTTTGAATAATTTTGTATCATCTGCAAATTTTGCCACTTCACTGTTTACCCCCTTTCCAGATCATTCATGAATATGTTGAACAGCACAAGTCCCCAATGTATTGTTGTGGGATCCTGCTGTTTACCTCTTTCCAATATAAAAACTGACCATTTATTCCTACCCTTTATTTCCTATCTTTTAACCAGTTACTGATCCATGAGAGGACCTTCCCTCTTATCCCAAGACTGCTTACTTTGCTTAAGAGCCTTTGGTGTGGGACCTTAGCAAAGACTTTATGAAAGTCCAAGTACACTGTGGGTATGTCTACACTGCAACCTAAACCTGAGCTTAAGCCTGGTCTCAAGCCGAACCCACTTTGCCTCTATACTGCAATTGCACTAAGCCAGGACTTGGATCCAGGGAACCAGGATCCTGCATGGCTATAAGGTCTGAGATTGCTTTAAGCCAGGACTGGGGGTCCAAGCACTATTGCTTTGCAGTTAGACACACCCCTATCTTGCAGGGTCCTAGAGCCCGGGCTGCAGCCCTAGCCCGAACACCTACACCACAATTAAAGAGCCCCTTAGCCAGAACCCCACGAGCCTGAATCATCTGGCTGGGCCAGCCACACTGTAATTTAGACCTAGTCAGGGTTTTGGGTGGATGATATCGGGCCAGGTAATCAGTGTGACGTGATGGTTCTTTGAGCACAGACCACGCAACAGCTTAGTTAAGAAAGCCAGCAACATTCCCTCCTTAAGGGAGGAGCTGACTGTCTCCAATGGCTGAGCCCAGTTCTTCTTTACTGCCCTTCACCAATCAAGAAAGACATGGGTCCAGAAGGCAGATTGTGTAACAAAAAGGCTCCTAACACCTGGAGTACCTGAGCCAGCATAACTAGTGTACTCAACTGGAGAAAACTAGGGGCAGATTCTCCTCCCTGCCCAATTTCCACTCAGTTGCAGTGGAGAAGTTGGAACTGCAAGGAGCTGGTTGTGGTTCCATGATCCTCAGCTACTCAGCCCTGGCACAGATTAGAGGTGCAGCTCTAGCTCATGGGAGAATCTGGTCTAGTGTTGCTTTACTCTGTGATGCTCCCTCCAGTTCCATCCCCCAACATGTACTATCTTTCTCTTACTCTCCTAGCAGTGGTTACATGGCAGCAGAGCTGTCTTCTCCAGCTTTATACTGGTGGAGTGCTCACTTGAGCAGGAGAAATTCTTCAGTGACAATCTCTGGTTGATTTAGGTGCAAAATGGCCTTGGCAAACTGAAAAACATAACCCTTAGCATTTGTCCTCTCCAGATCTCATCCTGCTTGAAGAGTAGGGTACTATTTACCATGAGTAAGGTGATAAAATCAGGTCCTTATGCTGCTCTGGAACATTTGGCTCTGTACTGTATAACTAAAAAAGCCATCTACCTGAACTACTTCTACCTGTGTTGCTTTCTCCAACTAAATAAAAGCAATATAATTTCCATGGACAGAAACTGTTTGACAACAGCATTTGAATTATGGGCCGCAAGAACCTTTCTTTTCATTTTTAACTTCTAACCTATGATTTATAACTTGGCCCTCATTTGAGAGTAAGAGGTTAGTGTCTTATTGACTTGGTTCTAAATTGCATTTCATTGTATTAAAGAGGATCTATAATTTTTCTATGAATCTAAATACTATTATATATAAAATATTTGACTAGCACGCAGCTGTGAGGCTAGATTTTGAAAAACAGTCATCTATGAAGCTAAGATGGTATTTAGTGAAAACATTCCAGAGGATGACTGTATTATTTAAAATGGTCTTATTCACAATTTGATTTTATTTAGTTTTGCTGATCATTTCCTTTGTACTTCAGGACTGTACATTGATTGGACATACTGTTCCATCTGCACTGGAGGTAGGACAGGAACTGAGCTAATAGCTTATAAGAGTGTTGTACCAATTCAAGATAGAGGCTAAAATGACATGATAGAGAGAAAGGTTACCCCTTTCCTAAGATGGTCACTCCTGGTCATATTTTAATTAGAATTTACTGGACTGAAAGAGACTAACGGGGTAATTCTGCACAGGAACAGAGAAATTTCTAACATAAAAGGGAACGGTTCAATATTCCTATTGTCTATAGGGAGTTGTCAGCTTTCATAATATTAACACTGTAATTAACAGGATATGCAGCGATATATTTTAAAATAATGTATATTTCAGATGCCTCTCAGTGTATTACCAACTAGCACCTCATTCTTCTCAGGTCTCTTAGAATTACTGCAATCCCTCTTTCCCCCTTGCCTTTCTCTATAAAAAAAGATCTTTCAGAGTTTTCTAAATAGTGCTCATTCCCATGGGTGACTTAATGGACACAGTATGGATAAATCCACATGACAATCCACTTTACATTATGGCACAGCTGGCATTCTCTGCTCATGTTCAGCTCAGGAATAAACTCATACAGAAACTGCATCAGTGTAAAGTGTGGGTCAGTGCATACTGCTTCATCATGTCCTGGAAATGACCTCTTTTCCTCTTACAGATAATGGTGATGTATGAATGTATACATTTTTTTTTTTTTTTTTTAGTGCAGTCAAGGCACTAGGAGTCATTTGCAGGGTATTTTGGGTGGGAGTGTGCACTGGAGTTGCCAGAGCTTTTACCCGGTTGTTAAAACCTCAAGTTTTTTAGTCTTCATTTGTTTAATAGAAGTACTCATATACTCTCCGTACTATCAATTGTCAATACTCTGTATTCTTTTTTAAAGTATAAATCATTTAAGTAGAAAAATAGAAAAAATAAGTAGAAAAATATTTACAGAACTAGACTGGATTAAAAATACCTGCTACTTGTGCGAAACCACACCCACAGGGAAGATGGGGAATAAAGTACAGGTTGTGTATCTGATAAGCAGCCTGAAACTAACATCTGAAGGAAAAAATCTTTTGAAATGAATGAGGCACTTCGGAATAGGCAGACAGGTTAGATGGTTAGCTGTGCAAGGTAGTGGCTGTGTATGCCTTTGTCTTTGTCCAGGACCTAGCACAAAAGACTGACTCGGACCTCTGATATGGATATTAAACAATAACAAATAAAAAGAGAAAAGAACAATGGAAAATGGGTCTTTTATGGCAATTCTTAGGTTCCTAAAGCAATTTCAACTCTTTTACAAAGGCCAAGTCATTTACTGCATTTTCTCCATTGCCCTTTTCCTGTCACCTTATACCCCCAAACCTGTACTGGTGAGCTATATACATTTTAATTGGAATATATTGGATTCATAAACTAACCCATCTACTTGATACACTACTAATTACACTTTGTTGTGATTCAGTGGGCAAATGCCTGGTCTACTTGTAGGACACTGAGTATGCCCCTGCTTAGGAGTACCTGAAGTGTTTCAAACTGGTTTGTCCCTCTTTACTACAAGTAAAATACGAAAAAGTACCATTTTTCATGTCTACTTATCATAGTAGACACAACTGTGTCTTACAGGCGTAACAATTTTCACTGCCAGAAGTAAAACAGTAGCATTTTAGTTGTACTTTAAGTGATAATATTTCTATTGAATGTCTACAAAGGACAATACTTTATTATTGTATTTGGAGGGTATAAGAAGTAAAAACATTTTTCTCTCGTACACTGGCCATGCTATTCCGTAAACTCACTTGTGGTAACCACTTATAGCAACTGAACAATAAAACATTCCAGTCACACAAGGTCATTTTCTAATAATTTAAAACTGCCTGTTACAACCAATAACTTGGATGCTGAAAATCAGGGTAGCAGTTATAAAGTCTTGGAATATAACTTTTCATGTAAGGCAATGGTTTTTAGCACAGCCAGGGACATGCAAGTGACCCGGGGCATAAAATTGCTGCTAAAAAAAAGATATATTTCCACAAAATGCTCAGATATCTACTTATAACAATTACAATAATGATAATTTCACATCTGTTAGGCAGACAGTTTTAATCTGTAAAAGGTTAAGTATTTGACAGTTACTTGTTCTTACATACAGATTAGCTACTTGAGGTTTAACCTTTAGATGTACTTAAGCAACCACTCTTTAAAATTTATTGTGTAAAACCACCCAAATAGAAATTGTCTAATCACTTGTAATTAAGAATACGGAAATCTGAGAGACTTTTTTTCCCTTCCTTTCTCATAAAAATCACTCAAATAACCTTCCTTTCCTTTTGTGTGAAAATATTTATAAGCACGTTATTTTAATTTCCAGAGACACAGGTTTGTAATTAAGGATTATAAAAGGAGGATTCTATGACTAAATGTGTACAATTAATTACCCAGACTTAATACAGATACTTCTGGAAGAACACGATTCTTTCAAATTGAATTCTGTGAAGTACATTGAAACAGGGTGGATGGGAATATGAATCTTCTTGTGGCCTTTACATTTCCTCAGAATGGAGAATAAGATATTTATACAGTAGTAGAAAGATCTCCAGATTTCTGTAGTTTTATATTAGGCTTTTCCTAAGTGTCATAAAACATGTGATGTTTTATACCTGTTGCATGGAACTGAATTTAATTAAAAAGTATCCTGTGGAAGTCAGGATTTTTTTTTCCTGGATGACATTTATTTAGCTATCAAGAACATGTACCTGATTCAAATTAAAAGGCTTATTTTATTGTATTTTTGATTACTGGCAAAGGAATAAATAGAACTTCAAGAGTCAAACATGCACACATGGAGACTGGATGCTTGTTTGTTGTTGCTGTGTATGTCTGCTTCACGGAAGTGCAGCTGGAATGTCCTTTTCATCCACCATCAGGAATGTGAAAGCATGCAAATTTCCATTTTAGGCACTTTATAACTGTGTTTTATAATCCATTACTTTCTCCCTCCCCAAAAATGGACACTCTGGAGTTTTGGTCCACACATCCAAATTAGGCCTAGAAAATAGCCAAGTCAAAAATAAAGCAACAAGTTCAGGGAAGAGGGAGGTTGTAGCTCAACAGCTAGATCTTGCACCATTCAAGTCAGTGAGAGTTTTTTCATTGACAGGAATGGGAGCAGGATCATGTCCCAAACGAGCAAGTTGCAGGAATTCACAAAAACATAACTTAAAACATTTCTGAAAAAGTCAGACTCCCATGTGCACAAAGTTTCTCCTGGGTAACTTTTTCTTTTGCACCAGGCATAGGGGTCTCCATATGTGGGTTGGTTTTTTTTGTTTTGTTTTGTTTTTTGAGCAAATATTTATTGTGGGTAATGCAAGCAATGGGATCATCCCTGGGCCTCAGAGTTTTCAACCTTGCCCCCCACCCACTTCCAATGTGCCAGGTATGTCCCAAGCAAGAAGCAGCAGAACTGCCACTGCCTTTTGACAGGGAAAGACAACTTTAAGTTTCAGCTGGTGCTACATAGTTCATCTCCAAGTACTGTGTCCCCTCCCCATCTATAATCTGTTGTTATGCTACCTTCTTCAGACTTTTCCTCTTTATTCTGTACTTATTGTGTTATGTCTGAATACACAGGGAAGGCAGACATTTCCTGGGCCTTATATAGAAAGGTCAAGTTTATCATAAAGAGGAAAACAATTAGTGTGGGTGGGGCAGATGTGATACCCGGGAAACCTGCATGAAGGGGTACATGTCTTTGGCAGCTTGGGAGCACCCAGGAATAGATGTCTCAGAGTGTTCCTGTAGCAGAAGTGTGTTTTTATGGGAGGACACAGAGAGGCTGAGCATGCAGTAGGGTTGTGGTTGTGTAGATTTCATTAGTTGCAAAAGGGGGTAGGTGTCTCTCAGTGGGGAGAACACACCCAAATTGAATGTCTTGACTAGGAGCTCTTTATAAGAGATTCTAGTATGTCCACTTCTGAACAGTTTAAAGAAGATGGACAGAGGTAGTTTTTAGTCTTTGATTGGTATTAACCATTGTGTTCTTATGCCCTACTTAGCTTATATCATCACGAGTCATTATAAATGAAGAAATAGATGAGGTCTGCTAGTGCCATAATATTATAGACCATTACAAACACATTAAAGAATAATAGCTATCTAGTAGCTGTAAGTCTACTATATGCCAATTAGTATATTTAAACTGAGCAATAAAAAGGAGTTAATAAAATACACCTTAGAACTTGAACATAAGATTAGAGGTGACATTTTGGCTCCTCTTCAGATTGTTGAACAATGCAGTAGGTTTGAAAAGAAGGTCAAATTATTTTATTCAGAGCCTGAGGAAGTTTTCATGGCTGAAGCATACTCCCTCTCCTTATTTTGTTAATGGTGATCTATATTTTGTTACACATTTAGCAGCCCTCAGTCAAGCCCAGCAACAGTTTTGTTTGCAAATTATAATTAACTGTTTGAAAATTGGATAACTAATGTGGTGCTGTCCTTAAAAACATATTATGGTTTCTAAATGTACAGAGAGAAACTGCAGTGGAGGTGTAGAAAGCCAATGATATGAAGATTTTGATAAAAGCTTGTTTCAAATTACTTAATCACTTTGGTGTTTTCTTCTGTCTCTGTGATTGCCAGTGCTATATATCTGATCTCTAATCCATTGTATAGCTGTATTAATTGAAAAATGGAAACAGGATGTACTGGGGCTATTTGTAAATCAAGTAATACATAATAAGGAATTTTATTTCCTATTCTTCTAGGTTTCTGGTAGTTTGCATTCACTGTGTTTCAGTGAGAAGTGTAAAAAAGACATCTAGTTGGCTTATTTTAAGAGCTATGGGATCAGCTAGATTTTCAGCTGGTGTAAATCATTGTAGCTCTATTTAATTAAATGAAACCACACTGATCTGCACCGGCTAAGGATCTCGCTCTGTATCTTCATGGGAAATAATGAAATTCATGCATTAGTTATAGTTGTCAGTTGTGGAAAATATTATTTAGGTTAATTGAATTAATTAAAATAAATATTTTTGTTTTTAAGCAAAACAGTTTATGTTGTAATAAGATAACAGACACATTTTATGCATTTTTTTTTTTGCTGGATTTTGTTCCTTACAGATAATGATCTTTCAATCTCTGTTCCATAAATATGCATGTCATGTTCAAGTTTCTATTTAATACATGCATGAGTAAGAAGCACTGCATTTGATTAACTTTACTAACAATAAATAATCAAGTGTACTGTTTTATGTTAACCCCTACTTAAGGGAAAACACCCATGTGAGTAAGTTTGCTCATGTGAGTACTGCCATTGATCTTAACAGGATTACCCATATGAGTAAAATTAGTCAAGTGTGTAAGTGTCTGTAGGATCATTCCTTTATTGTGTTGCAGCCTTTAGAGCTTTTACTATTTGGCAAGCAATCATTTATATCCTTTTAAAAAAATATTTATGGCTTTTTTTGACTAATTGCTTTTTACATGATTTAGAGTATTTTGCATTGTTACCATTTGTTAAAACACATCCAGAAGCAGGCAGAGCAGAATCATTTTTCAACTTTTTAGTGTCATTTTTATAGACAAATAACACTTGTAAATGATGGATAATAGCCAGCAGAATGCTGTGTTGTATAAAATGTGCATGAATTATATTTGCTGGGGGGTAGAAGGTTAACTTGTCTATGAACTAATTGAGGAGCTTTATGGTAAATGCAAAGTGGTGTGTGCACATTATAAACATGACTTTAAACCAGATTAAAAGGGGTTTTCCTTCTCATGGGGCTTATTCATTATCTCATCCCTTTTTTGGGCAGCCTAGTATTTAGAAAATGAAAGTCTAATCACAATGAATCCATAAGAACTAAAACAGTGAGAACAGAGCAGATATGCTTAATGATGTGACACATCAACACTTTACAAGCTTGGCCCCAATCCTGCAAACGCTCTGCTCAGAACTTCCACTATCTTCAGTAGGAATTTGTGCAGAGTGTTTGCAGTATTAGGCCTTAATCTTCATTCACTGTCACACATAATAAAGTTTACTAGGCTAGTATTCAAAAAACTGTTGGGTTTTTTTTTTGGTATTCTACAATTCATAGTTTACTTTAAAATGTTTATTTTCATGTTGTGTCTTATGGAAGAATTCAGAATAACTGCCTTCCCTTTACTCCAATATATAGTTGTATATTATGACCTGTGCTAGTCAATAGAAGTTTATATGAATGTCTTTGACCAATGCCAAGCAATGGCAAAATAGACAAATGGCTCTGTTTGCAAAAAAATGTTCTTTGCTTATACAATATAGGATCTAAGTCCGGAAGACACTTAAGCATGGGTTTAACCTTAACCCTAATCCATTGACTTCAATCGGAGTATTCACAAGTTACAAGATAATCTTTGCGCATAATTATTTGCAAGATTGGAGCCTATGTATTTTAAATTGATTAAAACATTATATTTGCATGTATTGTTTTTGGTTCATCCTCTAGCTTCCCAACCTTTTCTCTACTGTGGCACACCTCAAGCTCCAGGGGTTCTTCCTCCCCACCCCTGGCTGCAGGAGGGAGGGGAGAGGCAGAGGAGCAGATCTCTTGCTCAGACAGGAGGGAGGGGTGGAAGAGAGGGCGATTGAACTCTGATTGGTTTTTCCACCACTGGAAGAGGCCAGGATAGTGAGGCAGACAGCCGATCAGAAGGCAGCTTCCCTCCCTTGTTCTCACATGTACTTTTTCAAAAAATTATGTGGCACACCTGTTTGGGCCTGACGGCATATCAGCATGCCATGGCAAACTGGTTTGGAAACACTACTCTAGGCTTCTTCCATTTTCCTCCTTTACCCACCCTGAAAGGCCCAACATCATGATCGCTTTTTCTCTCGTCAAGGAGTGCTGGTAGCAGTTTGTCAGTCATGACCCATGCTTTGACTAGAGGGAAGTATTACTATAGAGCAACACAAGCCCCCGCAGCAACTGAGTGGTTTTTTCCCAGGTTCAGTTAAACTCGGGAGCTTGGGGTTGACCTCATGATCCAGACTCATATCCCCATCGAGCTCTGCAGTACTACCACACTGCAATCCTACTCCCAGTTCGTTGTTTTAAGTATTTTACCTTTTATTTACACATCTTGGCATTTAATTTTTGCAGTGGTTTTAATTTAACATTTAAATAAATATTTGGGGCACGGGTAGAATTTCAGCAGTTTGTTGCTAGGATTCAGTAGAATTCATGCCAGCATGCATTCTTTGTCCTTTTTCAAAGGTACTCAAGAGACAAAAATGCAGAACTCTGGATAATATCCTTCTAGCGATGGCATCTGGCTTCTTGGCAGACTCCTCAGGCAATTGGCAGCCTTGCCTTTAGATCCAAAACTAGTTCTCTGATAAGTTTTTTTTGAGATGTCTTGTCCTTCTGGTTATCGTATTTGCTTGGCTTAACTTTGATTCTGAGTAATTACTGCATTATTATTTGAGAACGTAGTGCTTGTCTAATCTGTCATGCTAGCTGAGATTTTATGGTAAAAGAGGTGCTTTCATATGTATCTAATGTGGACACATGCCTATCTGCATAGCTAAGGATGTGTTGAGATTTACACTCCAAATCTGACACAATAACTCTTCAGAAGACAACTGAATTTTCTGTGTAATTTTGTTTTGGTAAAATATTTACTACTTTGCAGTGGAAACATTCTTTGGCTTCTCTCTCTCTCTGCCACATGTGCACACACATAGATAAAATCTCAGGTTTAGGACACTCTGAACTTTTAAAAATTAAACACATTAAATTATCTTTAACAAAGGAGATTACTTTATTGAGCTACTCATCAGCAATCCTGGTCACAGAGACAATAGGAAGCTTGAGACACAGTCTGGACAGAACAAGGTATTGGGAGGAGGCTGAACTCTGGGGGGAAATGGGAAGTGAGGATGTGGGTGGCAGGCAGCGTGAAGAGAGCTTGGAGGAAGGCTCTGGCGGAAATGGAGGGCTTTAGAAGGGATATGTGGTAATTTTGGAAGAAGAGGCTTGTGTGTGGGGGGGGGGGGGAGCAAAGGTCCATGTTTGAAGAGTTCCCCTGATGCCAGTGCCCCTGCCATCTTATGGTGAGATGGGAAAGGGAAGGGAGAGGAGGGAACTTTCCTCTGAACATGCTTGAGAAACTGAGTTAGCAGTAGTGTGTTGCTGATGGCTTGATGCAAAGATACTGGGATTTCCTGCCCACCCCAGCCCCTTTATTAAAAATATCTCTCTGGTCCTCTCCATGCCCCTAAATTCCCAATCACTTCTTGGTCATGCAGAGTGGCAGGCTATTGTGTATGTACGTGGCAGGGAAGGGATCCCTTTGGAAAATTAGTGAGGGTATGGAATATGCTAACATACATTCACGGTATATAGTATAATTGATAGTGCATATAATTTATATGCACTAAAATATATATGATCAGTAGTTAGGAACCAGGTTGTAGGCCTCGTGGTCAGAGCAGGCATCCAGGTTGGGGAACAGAAGCTGGGGTCAAGGCTGGATTCAACTGCCAAATACCAGAACCAGGGGTAGAGCCAGAGTCAGTACCAGGAATTGAAGCTGAGGATCAGAGCCAGTGTTAGATATCAAATGCCAAAGCCAAGGGTTGAGCCTGAGTCAGAGTCAGAAGTTGGAGCCTATGGTCAGGAGCCAGGTGAAAGGGCAGGAATTGGAGAGGGGCTAAGACCAGACGTGGAGCAGGAGCAAGGGAGGAATAAGGAACAGGTCAGAAATCAGGAACAGGGTTGGATAAAGATTGCAGGAGGCAGGCAAGAGAAGGATCCAATGTGACGGCAGCAGTAGCAGCGTCAGGAATTCTTCGCAGATGCTCAGAGAGCCCACCTGGCTTACTTCCTGGCTTAAGTAGCGAGTGTGAAACAGTCAGGTGGCTGCAGGCCTTGGGTGCTCTGATAGGACTTCCTCTGGGGCCTGACCACCCAGGTTTAGCAAGATGCTGCTTCATCCATCTCCCTTGCTGGCAATGAGGGAGTGTCAGCGATCCAGCCCCTCCTTCCTGCCCAGCCCTGTGTTCTAGACTTGCACCTGTAGATCCTTACAGTAGTGCACGTCTACAGCTGAACTGGGTCAAGTGGGAGGTGCACCACGTATGACACAAGTTAACACTCATGTTGGAGACTGAAGGGCTTTGTTTCTTTATTCGTACAACCCTCTCTAACCCAGGGAGAAGTACTTTAATGCGAAGGTCACTGCTAACTCGTATTTTCCATAACGTAGCACAATGCAGTAGTATCGAGAACTCCTCCGCCCCCAAACTATTAGAGAGATATTATTTTAGATAGCTTCAAATAATCAAAAGGATAACTTGATGGAATAGTCTGGTATAATACTGTCCTAAATGCACCATGAGTGCCTTTTCCCCCCAAATTCTACAGCTGCATGTCATGGAAGCTGGTTTAAAATATTACTACTGTGCACGAGGAGTAATTAAAAAAGAATGGCTTGGGCAATGCAGTATATTACCTGGCAGTGTGGTGGATTTCCAAGTGGGAGACTCACATTTTGGAATGACTTCGGGACTGCCATTCCTTGTTCTGGACAGGGCAATAACACCACACTCTTTTCTAAGGACAAGGGAAAAGTAAGGTAGTATACATGTAGGCCTTGGTCCAACAAAGCACAAGCACATGCTTAACTTTAAGCAGGAGACTTGTTTAAAGTTAAGCATGTATAAGTGCATTGTTGGATTGGGACCGAGCACTCCCTGTCTGGCTATCTAGAATAATGGCATTGCAAATGTAAGGGGACTATTGCCCCCTTACTAACATTCAGTGCGGGTGTTTTAGTTGCTAGCTCCCAGTACTAAAAGGGGGAAGGGTCAATGGGGAATCAGGACCCTGAGACTGCCAGTCCCTAGGAGCAGTGGGGTGAGGCCAATGCTCCAGGTCAGCCTGAATGACAGGGCGGGCAGGCTAATCAGGGAGTCAGGAGGCCAGGGCGGGTTCCATCCGCCGTGTGAGCTGGAAATGCCTGGGTCAGACAGAGTGGGGCTGAGCTAAGGAGAAAGCAGGGACCCAAGCTGAGCTGGGGACCAGAGCTGTGCCAGATGCAGAGGGACCAGAAAAGCAGCCCAGAGAGAGCAGACCCTGTCCTGGGAGCAGAGCTACAGCCTCCAAAGCCAGAGGCACAGCCCAGAGAGAGCAGACTTGCCCTGGGAGGAGAGCTGCAGCAACCGGAGCCAGAGGGGCCAGAAAAGCAGCCCAGGAAGCAGGTCAGTGCTGGGAGCAGAGTCACAGAAGCAGCCTGCAGAGAAGACCTGTCCTGGGGGGAGAGCTGCAGCAACCAGAGGCAGAGGGGCCAGAGAAGCCGCCCAGGGAGCTGGAGGCAGAGCAGCAGCCGTGCTGAGGCAGAGTGGAGCTGGAGCTGGGGCTGGAGCAGTCTGGAGCTGGGTGTTGTGAGCAGCTGGGGAGAGTGAGGGGGGACCCTGGGCAGTGGGCCCACCAGCCAGGAGGCTCTGCAGGCCAGACTCGGAGGGGGATTGATAACCCTGAAGAGCGGGGGCAACGCTGGGAAGAAGGGCCCTGCCACCTAGAGCCTGAGAGCGTGTGGCCACCACCAGAGCAAGTGTCCAGCCGACAGCATCCCTACAGCACAGCCAGGGCCTGAGACTTACAAGGAATAGACTGTGAACTGCCCTGACATTCCAGAGACACTGTTTGTGATGTTTCCTGACACAGAGCGGGTTGATGTATTTCCTTTAACCTTTCCCATTTTTCCTTATTCTTTTTAAAATTAATTGTTGATTAAATAACTTGCATTTGCTTCAAATTGTATGTAATGATCAGTGGGTCAGAGAAGTGCCCAGTGCAGAGAGAACACCCCAGAGTGGGGACACCCTAGCCCCTGTCCTAGGTGACTACAGCAGGGTTGGGGGTTGAGGCCCCCCAGGAATCCTGGGCCCAGCCTTGTTGGGGTTACGAGGACTCTGCCAGACAGGAGAGTGGAAGGGGAGTCCTCAAGGGCAGGGAGGCCACTGGATAAAGGAAGTGGGAGCGAGGATTCAGATCCTTTCGCTAGCTTACTTCGTCGGGGTAGTGCAGAAGCCAGGAAAGTTCCCCACAATAGCGGGACTATTCCCCCGCTTATACAAACGTTGAGGAAACTGCGTGGTTTTACAGATTACAGCGGCTGTGCAAGAACTGTAGGCTATAGTGGTACAAGATAAGTAGGCCAGAGTGAATGTGTGGCTAGAAGTTCAACATATTTAGCCCCTTCCACATAAAATAATCCCCTTTGGGATCCGTGCTGAGGAAGAGCCAACATGTGGTCATTAATTACACTTGCTGCAAAAAGAATATATTTAAAAAAATCAAAATACCAATATATTTCTTATATCAACTGAGATTTTTTAAAAAAATCTTACATATTAGAAGCTATAGATCCCAGTTCTTGAGGTCTCAGAGCTATGATAAGTAATGATTGCATTTATCGGTACATTACTTAAGTCAACCAAATAATGTAACTAATCAGCTTTAACTGATCATATCTATTGCACAGTGTTGGAAAGATAGCAATCTAATTACAGTGGTTCATTACTGAATAACAGCAATAGTTAACTTTGGTGGAATATAACTATCTTTGATAACTGATCCCATCCCACCACTTCCTTCCTTTAAGAAGAGTTGCAATTACTTTTATTCAAGTTTTAGAAAAAGATTGCATTCAAAACTAAGAATCTTGGGTTAAGAGAAGAAGTTATATGTGTGTGGAATGTAGTACATCCCAAGACTCTGATTTCTCCATTTTAATTATTGACTTTTTTATTATAAAGGCACTGTTCAGAAATTGTGGCTAACTATGTCCATTTTCAGTTCTCATTCCTCTTAATGAATTATAACTCATACTTGTCAAGGTTCCTTCCCCACTCTGAACTCTGGGGTACAGGTGTGGGGACCTGCATGAAAGACCCCCTAAGCTTATTTCTACCATCTTAGTTTAAAAACTTCCCCAAGGCACAAAATCTTTGCCCTTGAACTAGGGTATGCTGCCACCACCAAGCGCTTTAACAAAAAACCAAGGAAAAGGACCACTTGGAGTTCCTCTTCCCCCAGCAATCCCCCCAAGCCCTTACACCCCCTTTCCTGGGGAGGCTTGAGAATAAACAAGTTGAGCACAGACCAGCTTGGGTTTCTTAGGACTCTTAAAATCCAATCAGATTCTTAAAAAACAGAACTTTATTAGAAGAACAAAACAAAGATAAAAGAAACACTCCGTAAGATTAGAACGGAAGATAATCTCACAGGCAGTCAAATTCAAAACATAGAGAATCCCTCTAGGCAAAACCTTAAGTTACAAAAAGACACAAAAACAGAAATACACATTCCCTCCAGCACAGCGAAGTTACAAGCCAAAACAAAGAAAACCTAACGCATTTTCTAGCTAGATTACTTACTAACTTCACAGGAGTTGGAGGGCTTGTATCCTTGATCTGTTCCCGGCAAAGGTATCACACAGACAGACAAAAGCCTTTCAGTCCCCGCCCCCTCCAGATTTGAAAGTATCTTGTCCCGTCATTGGTCATTTTGGATCAGGTGCCAGCGAGGTTACCTTAGCTTCTTAACCCTTTACAGGTGAAAGGATTTTGCCTCTGGCCAGGAGGGATTTTATACAGAAAGGTGGTTACCCTTCCCTTTATATTTATGACAATACTTGAAGTATTACCTTACACTTCATTACTGAGGATAGTTAGAAACTGGAACTTGCTAGTGTACTTATTTTTTTTAGGTATTGTAAATATGAGATGAAGTGTTGATAATGAGACGGTCTTATGGTGATTTCCATTAAAAAGTCAATGTTTGCTATCAGTCACCAGACAGTGGAATCTCAGTTACAGAAGTATTTTTCTATTTTTAGCATAAGAAACAATTGCTAAAGCTCAGATACCACTGTGTATTCACTGTTTAAAAATCTTGACTTTTTAGTAACAACCACATCTGAATTAGATCTGGCTTTATATTTGAAGACTGTTCTGTTTTCTCTGTTTTGGTTAATAATCGAAAGATGGTTCTGTGGAACTGATAGCCACACAAACTGTGATTGAATCCTTATTCAGAGTTTAGATTTTCAGGATTCTTTCTTGTCAGCTTTAATTTTCTTAAGGTGAAATTTAACCACAAATGTCCTTTCACGTCTTTTCACTTTCTCAAATAGAATTTTCTTTCTGGCAGAGGTTCTAAAATGTGAATCAGGTAGTCTAAAATCTGGTTTACTAACGATCAGAAAATAATCTAACTTCACATATTTTAATCATGAAGTAAAGCATTGCAGATTTGCAGAGCTCTGTTTTTGCACAGCGCTGCCTGTAAATCTTGCCTTGAGGAGCACTGGTCCTGCTGTTAATCCATATTAGTAAACTACAACCATGCAGCCGTCATGGACAGTCTGTCAGCATTGACTGCTCTGTTTAAATTAGTGAATGCCATCAAACTGCTATGCATATGCAGTAACAGCATGATGATGTAAACACTAAGTATTAAACTTGGTAGTTGCACGGTGACTGAGGCAGATAGACGTACAATGCAGAATTCATGGGGATTCTCACTAGCTTGGTAAAATTGAAAGATACAATCTTTTTTAAGATTAAGCACTGTATTTTGTTATTAGTAATGAATAATGTTAGCTGAAAGCAGCACTATACAGTATTCCCTGTCAATACCATTTATACAGATTAGAAACAGCAAATATTAACTAAAAACATGATCTGTTTAAATTTTAATTCTCACTTTAAGGCATAAAATATATTAATTGGCTACAGGAAAGTCATTCTAGAGGGAATGCATTTTTTATGGTTCTAATTCCTTGTAATCTGAGGGTATTGATAAATAATGCAACTTTCACTGGAAAAGTATTCTGCATTACTAAAATACACATTTATACAAGATAAAGAAGTTAACTGTTTATATGTAATTTAAGTGGAACCTGTTTTTTAAATTTTGAAACTGGTGTGTAATGCTATCTAAAGCTAGCACTGGTTAGCACTAAATAAAAATCTGTACTACTTTCACATAATGCAGATGAATGAGCTGAATGATTATCATGTATTGCTTTTGAGTTTATGAATACTAAAGATAGTTCAGCTTCAGTATGTCATTGGTTTAAAATCTTTGACTAAGTCAGTCTGCTTACAATTTAAATAAAATGTAATTCTGGTAATTTGCAATGACTACACGTTTACAAGCAAAAACGGGGGAAGGCACTGAGGTCACAAAGAGAATGGTATCGTCAGCATATGTATTTATTTAATGTCACCTAAGGAATTTATGAAGCAAAGTATCATTGATAGAATCTGCTGTCTTTTTGAAGCAATTCTCATTTGAGGAATTGCCTAAGGTAAATTGGTTTGGCTAATTGAATCATACACTTCCATAGTATGCTGCATATAAAACTAGACTAGGAAATAAATATAATTAAAGTAAGCATGCCCTTCTAATTAATAATTGTTTCTGCCTTTTTAAACAAATTTCAGTTGCCCAAAGTAGCCGTTCTAGTATAAACTTAATAATGGAGGCTGTAATAACAGGTATAAATTAAATATACATTGTTCAACCCCTGACAAATTAGTGCAGTACAAATACTAGATGATTTTATTTATAGCCAATGATATTTTTCTTGCTTTTTCTTTACCTGTGTTATATTGTAAATGAAACAAATGTGCTCTTTCTTTTTTCAGGAATATGCCATGTGCAGGCACTGACCAAAAAAAAAAAAGGGGGGGGGGATGGGGGAGAGGTGGAGAAATGTGGAATTTATGCAAAGGCAATTCCTTTTGTAAGTAATATGCAGGAATTGTTTGAGGACTTAACACTATCATCATAGTAGCTGTTCTTATTTGTGTATTGTTAGAAATAAAATATAGAGAATGGTTTAAATATCGAGTATGCAGGTACAAAGGTAATAATATCCACGATGCAATAAAATATTTTGATTCCCCTGAGTGCCTCCTCAAAGAATATACTGCACTACTAAGTGCTTTGCATTGATGTTTGCCTCGACAAATAAATATTGCCAAAAGTGCTTTCTTTTTATAATGGCAGCAAATTGAAGATAGAAAGCCAGGGGTAAGAGCAACAAAAATATCCCAACAAGAAAAAGCGTCCAGATTTTAATTTGCATCAAATGATATAATTCTTTTCACATTACAGAGAATCAGAATCCAAAATAAAGGACCAGATAGTTAGTGTACCACCAACATACTTTCAGATCTTTGACTACTTATTTTTTAAATTATTATTATTTTAAAAAACTGGGAGTGGTGTTCAGTTTTTTAGTCTTGATTTCATTTTAGCAATGTTATTTTGTTTGTTTTTTAAAGTTTGTATTTTGATGTATCAAATTGAAATAGCAAATAAAAATTAAAATCAGTAAAACAGTCTTACTACATTCTTTCCCTCCCACCAAATATCTTGGATGTATGCAGTCATGTCAGAAGACAGCAACAGAAAAGCTCTCTGGGTTGTAGATTTTAAAGAGGTAATTGTTACTTGTTAAATTAATGGCTCTATGGTCCAAAACTGCATTCACAAACTGTGTTCATGTAAAATTTTTGAGCTGAAGTTGGTAACAGTATATAGTCTATAGCAGGGGTGGGCAAACTTTTTGACCCGCGGGCCACATCGAGGTGCACAACTGTATGGAGGGCCGGGTAGGGAAGGCTATGTCTCACAAACAGGGTGGCTCCTGCCCCCGACTGCCCCCCTCAGAACCCCAGACCCATCCAACCGCGCCTGCTCCTTGTCCCCTGACCGTCCCCTCCCAGGTCTCCTGCCCCAAACCGCCCCCCCCCCCCAGGGCTGTGTGGGAGGGGAGACAGTGGGGGCGGGTCAGGGGATGAGCCTCCCCGGCCGGGAGTTCAGGGGCCAGGAAGGACGGTCCCGCGGGCTGGATGTGGCTCATGGGCCGTAGTTTGCCCACCTCTGGTCTATAGTGTAGTGCATAGTCTACAACAGGGATTCTCAAACTGGAGGTTGGCACCCCTCAGGGCTCGCGAGGTTATTACATGGGGGGTCGCAAGCTGTCAGCCTCCATCCCAAACCCCGCTTTGCCTCCAGCATTTATAATGGAGTTAAATATATTTAAAAGTGTTTTTAATTTATAAGGAGTGAGGGGTCGCACTCAGAGGCTTGCTATGTGAAAGGAGTCCACCAGTACAAAAGTTTGAGAACCACTGGTCTACAATGTACTTACACTTCAGAGCTCCCCCCTGATGTGGTTGACTTCTTGCCCCACATGATGCTTAAATCACCCGGTTCTATTGTACTGGGTGATTTCAAAGTCCACACTAATGATAGTTCTCTTGGGTTGGCTCAGAACTGCATGGGATGATTTCAGATAGCATTTGGCTCTGCACATACAGCTAGGCACACTTAGGATCTTGAGGCCACATCCTCATCTGGTGTAAATTGGCATAGCTTAATTGACTTGAATGGAGATATGCAGGTTTACATAGATGAGAATCTGGCTCTTGATTTTTGCATAGCGTTTGGTTATAGAGTTTGCATAGAGTTTGGTAAAGAGCAGGAAATATACCTTTGGTTATGCATCTTTGGAGTAGAGGATCTATTTCATTGGCATACCATCAAGCTTGGTGGACCAATTAGGTTTCAGAATTTTCTAAAGAAAAATAAGTTGCAGCTGGTGGCTTACTCTTTTGAAGACTTGATAGGAGTTGATTATAAAGTGCCCTTGACCATTGGTATGGTGTCTTCTATGAGTTATCTATCAATTAAGTGTTCATACATGTCTCCATGGTGTGTACAAATGACCGGCAAAAACTAAAACATGCAAGGTAGAGTTAGGACTGCAGGTAATGGAAAGCGTATTATAGATCTTAAGGATTGCATCACAGAGTTTATATGGAGTTTCACCCAGTTTTGCTCACTGAGGTTCAGAAGATACGGAAGGTTCTTACACCCTTGAAGTTTGTAGAAAAACAAGTGAGGGAAGAGTTTGTTTCACTGATAGTTGGGATGGATAATAACCCCTTATGAAAGAGTAGGGCTTCCCTCCGGTAGTGGTGGTTAGGGCCCATACTCAAGAAGCCCATCACTTACTACTGGTAACTTTATCCATTATTACCCTTTTCCTAAATTTTCCTTTTTGGGGAAGATTATTGAGAAGGTTGTGATGAGGAAAATGAAGTGTCATTTAAAGTTCTCAGATGTCCTTGATCCCTTTCAGTCCATATTGAGATCTGGATATGGCAAAGAAACAGTCTGGCTATATCATGCGTTATCTGTCTGCCTCTAGCTATGGTCAATGGCCAGCTATATGTGCTGATTCTTTTAGCCTACTAGAGTCTTTAGTACCGGATGCCATGACCACAAAGCTTTGTCAATTTGCTTGTGGTCCTTAGCTGAGGTAGACAGTACTGTTCATTCTTTCTGATGGAGTCCCAGAAGTTGGTTTGGGACAGGTGCTCTTCTTGTGTGGGGATCTGCAAGGTTTCATTTTGTGTCTCTTCCTGGTCAAGCTGTTGGTGAGATTGCTCGGTGAGATAGTGAGTGGTTTCAGCTGCAGGGTCATCAGTGTGTCTCATTGTCATCATCTTCTGATGGTGGTGCTGCATCTGTGCTTTCTCAGTGACTGGCTAAGATGAAACTTAGGTGAGGATCACTATCAGAAAGACAGAGGTGATGATAGGTGGATGAAAATAGGATCTTGAGTGTATGGAAACTTTTGTGATTTAGGACTGAATTGCTGAAATATGTTTTGCATGGGATGATTTCAGATCATTCAGAAGCCACAGCTGATACAGAAAACAGCTGCCTACCTGTTAGACCATATAAGATTCAGGGAACATATTGCATTACCCTGGTTCTCCAAGAATTGAACTGGTTTCTTGATTGCTTTCAGGTACCATTCAGTATGTTGATCTTAATTTCTAAAGTTCTGAGTGGCTTTAAACCTGGCTACCTGCGTACTGTACCTGTACCTCTGAGAGACTGCCTCTTTGCATGAGCCATTATGGCAGCTGAGGTTAAAGTGGGGTGCACAAGGTAATAGGCTCTACATAAATGTCATGGGGATGGTGTCTGAATATTCAAAGTGGAAGGCAAGCAGCTCTAGAAAGTGCTTTCCCCATTGGTCAGACAGTTTCTGTTGACCATTTGACCTTATACATTTTCTCAAACATTTGAGAGAGTGGATGCATTAAGGGAGAAGAGATTGCTGTTTTTTTTATGGAATATCCTTTGTACTGGTGAAAGGGACAAAAGTTGCATGCTTTTTGTTTAAATTTTGCATATGTGCCATGAGATGAGATGACAAGACACATTTTATAAATGTAAAAATATAAAACATGTTCACTGAACAAATTAATTTTGGGAAAAAAAGTTTCAAATAATTTTATCTACACTTTGATTGTCATATCTACCCAATGAGTCAAATCCTTTTGGCTCAAAGAGGATACATTCAAAATCACTATTACATAATTTCTCTTCTGAAATTCCACACAGCTTTCCCTCCCTTCATTATACCTTGCTAATATCATATTAGGTATCCATTTTATTCCCACACCAAGAACAGCAAAGTGCTCCTTAGGGTCTCCTATACAACCTCAGACCCTCTACATATCTTTGTCACCCAGTGAATAAAATCTTCTTTTCATTCAGATCAGAATAAAATACTAATTATTTAAAATTTACCTAGAAACAATCCCAAACGGACAGAATTTCTTTGTTAAAATATTTTTTTCTCCAGATATACTAAAAACTGACTGAAATAGCTTTACAGGATTCTTTCGCCTCATCCACTCTAAAAATTAGTAACTCTGCCATTTTCTCTGTTGCTTAGAAGCCATGTTAGCATGGTTATCTTGGGATGTTTTCAGGAAGGATCTTTGTAGTTGCAATTTACTATTTAAAAGTATGTATCATTAACAAAATGCTCTTTGGCTAATTACTTCTGTTCACTTTTGCATTGGGGTATCCCAGCAGGTGGATTCTGCCTTGTTGCACTTGGACCCAAAACAAGAGCCAATTCACTAACAATGTGCTGGCACCTGAACTGCGTTGATTTTGGAACAATTCTTTTATCCCCCTCCAGCCTATAGGTTTATTCTTATGCTTGTCAGGTTATTTCCATTGCAAACCCATCCAGAATGGAGGAGAGGGTTAGATGACAGACTTCTCTGGTTTTTCGGTGCTACATCAAGATTCTGCTAGCAGGCAGCATTCATGTGGTGTTTCTTCACTGCAGAGTTTACCTGGGCTACAATTCGAGCATTGCCCCTAACTCTCCTTCCAGCCACATAGAAAAACCTCCAACCCAGACTTCAGGGTCCTTTAAGCCCACAGCTATTAGGTATGGCTGAGGGTACAGGCTTGAGCTTGGTTTCATGTCAGCCTGGGCTCACACAGCCCACCTACTTTGCAATGAGAATGCAAGTACAGGTGCTGTAAGTTCTCTAATGTTATCCCACCGTTCCACCTCGGCTGTACTTTCTTGTCCAACTCGTCCTTTCTTCTGCACTGCATTTCAACCCTATGTTTGCCTGTTCCATTTCTGTTGCACTTCCCCAGCATTTTGAACGGAGATGCTATCCAAGAAATCCTTCTCCCATGCTGCCAGTTGGCCAGAAGCTAACACCAGCCTTTTGATAAAGCTGTGGTGCGACATCAGTAAGACCCATTTGAGCGCAGGAGGGACAGACAGATTCTCCCATAATACACTGAGTGGCTCAGTTTAATGCAGTACTAAGATCCATGGGATAGCCGGCTAGAAATCTAGCCCAGCACTCAGGCTAGTACAACATCACTGTGGGTGCTGCCACCCAGGTCTGGCATAGGTAGGGCTTTGCTGTGGAGAGACTCCACTTGGGCTACACTTGCCTGGGCTAACTCTGCAGTTCAGACATATCTATGGAGTGCACAGTCATCGACTTTCTGCCCTTTTCTGGCTCCCTCTCCAGCTCCCTGTCTCCCAAGCATGAAAAGAATTTACAGTTGCTTTAACTGAAAGTGAAATAAATGTAAACGAGGCACAAATTCCTTACACCAGCACAATCCCGTGTTTTAAATGTTAACACACCTTCCAGCTGGTTTCATATGTTATGTTCTTGTAAAAAATTGGTGTGCATTTATTTGGTAAATAGTCCTGTGTCTTGATAGTCATCACTTTTAAGTTCAGACGTTGAGATTGCAGAATCTGAAACAAGTAAAGTAGGTGTAATCATATCCCAAAGCAGATGATTATAGTTCTTATAAATGTTTACTCTCATTCATAAAACGCCTCACCCACCATTCAGCAGCCCCAGCAGCACGTGTCAATAAGTAGCATGATAAGCAGCCAGGACAACCTACAGAAGTTATAGATTCCCTTGGGGAGTCGTCATAATTCTATGCTTGCAACTTTCTGAGCCACACCAGACCCAGAAGAGCCTGGATACTAGATCTGTTATAGGCTGACCTGTAGAGAGAATAGCTGCAGGAGGGAGATAGGATGGGTTCCTGGCATAGGACATTTCTTTGTAAATTGTAGAGGAGGAGGAGGAGGCGGCGGCTGCTGTCCTGATTACCATTGTTTTGTGGGCATCTCTGGACTGGACAGTCCTGGGGGATTTCCTTCATCACTGATTGCCTCCCACCCCCCCTCCTTTTTTTTTTTTTTGACAGTAGGAAGGCTCCTTTTCTCCTCCATAATAGAATGCCAGGGAAATACTTTAAAATATTTTAGATCTATAGCTACCTAGCCGGGGAAGAATTTCAGTAAGTCTTCTCCTATGTCTTGAAATGAACCTGATTTCAGTAGGCTGACTGGGAAGAGTTTTTGATCTACACAATTGGCCCAAATAAGTGGGGGCAAAATGAAGCCCAGGAGAAACACTATAATAAAGATTTGTAGTGGAAATAGATCTAGAGTCCTCTAAACTGTCTAGAGGAATAAAGTGGGAATTTTGACACAAATAAGATTCAAACAGCAACATTTTAGGTATTTGTTATCCTGCTCTTTTACCATACTTAGAATGTATATAGAACTTAACACCTTCAAAGCAATGTACAGATTAATTTCACAACTCCCCAGTGCTGTACAAAGATGGTTGGTATTATTCCATTGTACAAACAATACACAGAAAGGGTAAGTAATTTGCCCAAGGATAACACAATGTGTTAGTGTCAAAACTAGAACTCTGGAATACCTTGCTCCCAGCCCGATGTTTGGTCCACTAGACCATACTGGCTCTTTGATTAGGAAATAATAAAGTTTCACTCTCCTTACATAATGCTTAAGCAAAATCCTGAGCAATGTACTCTGATATAAGTGTGTATTTGTGAAAATTTGCTTTAAAAATAAAGTATGAAGAGCTTCCCCCATTGCCCTTTTATTTTCTTGGAAGCTATTTTCTCCCCTCAAAAATACTAGGTATTTTAAAATGTATTGAAAGAAGTCCTGAGAATAAAGCAGCTGTTTGGGATATAGGGTACCATGTATCATACTTCATCAGACCACTTGCTTACCCATTTTGGATTGGAACCACAGGACTTTGAAGCCAAGCTGATATTCTTTTATAAGCAGCATCTGGCTCTTTGGCAGGCTCCCCATGCAGTTATATTGGTGTCTTTGGAGTGGCTTCTGCATCTGTCACATGGTTCAGCTGCTGGATAGCCGCCTTTCATTTTAATGTCATTTTGTCAAATGCTGAGTTATTTAAAGAAATTATAATCTGTCCGAAATTGAAGCATTCCTTACACTAGACATAATGCCTCTGTGTAATACCATATTTAAAGGGTTTTAAATGACCGTTTTTCCCTTAGTTATGTTACCATTAGTTGGTTTAGTGCTCTGTTTTTCTTTCTGAAAAATGTCTTTTATTGTTGGGTTTGTAAGCAGGCCATATCCTGACATCCTTTTTAAATAAAATCAAAGTAATAAGACAGACACAAATCGTTAAAAATAAAAATGAGTTAATTTGAAATCTTTATTGGATATAATGAAAAGTAAAATACTGTGTTTCCCATTGTGTCTCACTTCAGTAATTAAGTGCTTGTATGTATACATGGGTGCTCCTGCACACAATTTCAAAGATGGGCAGCATGAATTTTGATACAAATGCTCACCTGATAGGCTCAATGAATAGTGAATAACATGATGAAAAATTCTGTGTAAGAAGCAGAAATTAATTATTCTTGTCCCATTGTGCAAAAGCTTCAATATGTTCCTCATTTAAAGAAGACGTGCATTTTTTATTCCTGTATGGACATAAATTGTTGTTTAGAGCTGGGTATGCCAGTTTTGTCTAACTTCTGTTTCTTATTTTGATTTTGTGCTCCTTGGGGCTACGTGTCAAAATATGATGGAGTTGCAGAGGCCAAGCAGGATTTAATGAACAGGAAACTGAAATTTTATATTTTTGTGTGTTTTGTATTTTTCTCATTTAGATTCTAAGAATAAGTGATATGTGGTTAACTTGTTAATTGGGCAAGCATAAACTCCAGCTTCTGCTGGCATTTTCAGTGTTTGAAGGTGACAATTTGGAATAGCATTGCATTTAATTAGCTGCAGTTAAAATGTGTGCAGTTGATTTTATAGAAACTGGTGAGTTGTATGGTGCAACACAATCTGTTTAGCTGGTAACATTTACTTCTTAAAGAAACACAGTATACTGTATATAAAGTACTTTTACTTTTAGAGTAACAAAATACATAATAAAACACAGCTTTCTTGTTTCCTTGAGGCCAGACTTTTTTGAGTGGAACCATGATTGTTTTTACCAAAGTATCTGTATACGTAGGTACAAGGTGCGATTTTTACTTTCCTATATGCAGGATGTGGTTGGTCTGAGTCATATTTCGCTTATACCAGGTTTAAAATGGTATCTCATTATTGTTACTTATGTAAATGTATAATCCTTGCAGACTTCTGGTACAAACATAGGAACCATCACTGGGGTCAGGGAGAGAGTGTTTCTTTGTATAATAAGCCACAGTGTCATGTGTTCGTATGAGAGAAAACCTTATTGGACTTCTTCCTTAGATATTCACTAAGTTTGTTTTTCGTATATGTGGAACTGGCATAGGTTTGCAATACCTTGGCATTGATTTATTTTTCATTTGCATTTCTTTTCATCCATGTTTGTTTTGTGGGTGTGTGCGTATGTGTATTATGATACAAACTCACCTGAACCTCAGCTATGAGCCATGATGGTTGCTCTGTAATAAAAACCTCTCTTTATAAAATAATATAATTATCTATGAAATAAAAATGAAAAATAAACCACAAGCAAATACTGCAAAATGTATATCTATTCTGTAAATTCAAAAACAAACTCAATGAATGTCCATTGAATGCCCAAGGAAGAAGTGTTTTTTGCATATATATATATAATATATATATATATGTATAATGTGATGACTTACACTGTGATATATTCATTATTTGTTTCACATTCCAGCAATTGTCGTTTCCATAACATTGTAAATCATGATTTAACGCACTCAGAAAGGCTGTCACACCTGATCCTTTTTAAGCCAAGTAAAACATAATACAATACAAAATGTATATCATTTTCTTGATTAACCTTGATGAACCTTCAGTCATTATCCATTATAGTAACAGTAAATTGGAAATGTTGCTTTGTTAATAAAACATGTATAGACATTTTCATGAGTCATAGAATTGATGGTTACTAGCAGCTGACATTTGTAATAGAAAACTGTACTTTATCTTTCCTTGAAAGTAAAATATTACATATAGCTGCAATTATGCATCCCATGTTTCATGCAGGAGGCAGGTAGTACTGTTTTTTGATGTCTTCATGAATTTTATTTCAGAATTAAGTCACAGTGATAGCCAAGAGTTTTTACAGATTTGTACACATTAAAGCTAAATACCTGTTGCACATTTTTCACTCACATTTTGTCGACTTAACTATGTAGGGGCATTGTTAGGGCTAACAAACAAATTAAAATTACCCCCGACTGGTCTGTCAGCTGGAGGCTGAACTACTGGAATGTGCTCAATATGGCCTGATACTCAAAGACCACTTAGAAGTTTCATCTAGGACTTAATCCTGCAATGTGCTGAGTGCTCTGATCCTGAGACCTCAAAGTATTTAAGCATATACTTACAATTAAGCATATGCTTAAGTGCATTACTGGATCAGGGCCAGAGTGCTTATCTCCTTGCAGAATTGAGCCCCAAGTGTAGAATCCAGCTATCCTTCTTTTAGACATAGGGTACATCTACACAGCAATTAAACACCCATGCCTGGCTAGGGCCATGCTGCCGTCTTTTATTCCAGTGTAGACCTACTCTGAGAGCTCATTACCCTATTTTAATTACTATTATTTATTTTGATAGCACCATAAGTGATACGTGTCACTTTACATATTCATAAAATTCATAGAGCATGAACCGAGGAGCTTGCACATCTAAATTAAGATTTAAGATGAAAAGGGATTAAAAATATTAGACATTGCCTATACTAGGGAAAATCGAGTGCATAATTCCCCTGGTGGAAGCAACATAGAAGTTGCAGTGGAGACAGGAAGCAATGGTTTTATCATTATCATCCTGTTGTCTAACTAGTGGCGGGTTTACAGTTAGGGGGGCCCTGTACGCAGCTTCATTTTCGGGGCTCTCCCTGGGGACCCAGCCAAGAAAAAGAACATTCTCTCTTATCTCTCTCCTGTTTTTCATTCTTTTTCTCTTCATCCTCCTCCTATATTATAAGTAATGGGAAGTAAATGAAAATAAAGTGAGGTACCTTGATTGGGGTGCAGGAGGGGGTGCGGGGGGCAGGCTGTGGGAGGAAGTTTGGGTGCTGGGTGCAGGCTCTGGGTGGGGCAGGGTGTTGGGGTGTAGGAGGAAGGGGGCGGTGCTTACCTCGGGCGGTGTGGCTCCCAAAGTGACAGGCACACCCACCCCTCCGGGAGCGGCACAGTGCGGAGGGAGGCAGAGCGGGCAGGGAGCTGCCTTAGCCCTGCCGCGGGCATGCCTCTGCGCTCCCCATGGGGGAAGGGGGCCCAGCGGGTCTCCGTGTGCTGCCTGGCACAGGGGCAGTGCATGTAGCCGCCTCCCCCTGCCAGGGGCACACAGAGACATGCCCGCAGCCGGCCGCTTCCGGGAGAAGCGTGGGGCCACCGGCCATCGCATGCAGGCAGTCGGCCTGCCTGAGACCTGCTGCACTGCCAGCCAGGTTGTCAGATATTTGTCCTGGATTTAGGGGCCCCCCCTGTTTTGGGGGGTCCCGTGCCACCGCAGGGTTTGTTCCATGATAAATCCGCTCCTGTGTCTAACCATCTAAGTGAAGACTTAACATGACAGTGTGAAAAAAGACTGTAGGGATTTTTTTAGACAAAGCATTAGAAATGCTTAGGCCAAGCCTACGCTTTAAACTTTTGCCAGCATAGCTAAATTGGTCAGGGGTGTGCTACATGTGATCTCTGACTGACACAGCAGTGCCAGCAGGAACCACTAGCGTAGATGCAGTTTTAACCACAACTTCACACTTTCTGGTATAGCTTATTTCATTTGGGGTGAGGGTGAAGGGCGTGGGGAATAAGCACATTTTTGCTGGTACAGTTTTGTTCATGCTTGGAATGTTTTGCTGGTATGGTATACCTCTAATGGTCTTACTGTAAGTTTTCACTTTTTGTTCTGTTTGAACAGTGCCTCTTACAATGGGGTCCTGATCCATGACTGGGGTCCTCCTAGGCACTATGATAATACAAATAATACTAATTAAAATTATTTCTATTATTTCCATGAAAAATGTTGAAAAAGTAAAAAATGAAAAGCCCCCACCTGTTCAGACCCTGCAAAATGGAAACAACTTCAACAATTCAATATTTTTCACAACAGTAAAAAAAATGTTTCAACCATCTCTAGAAATTAGGGACCCCTCGGCCTGCACAGAGCCTATTGCAGGATCATGGCCTTAGACTGTAAACTGTTTGGGACAGGCACCAAGATTATGCAATTATTCAGTTTATGTTTGTTCACCTCCTAGACAGTTCTGTTACAAGGTTGGATTTTTTTTATAAAGAAGTAATTATAATTGACTCTGCTTATTGCCTTTGTGGGTTTTGTTGCTGTTTTTTAAAGGTTTAAGGAAAAAAATGAGGGCAGAAATCATCATAGTTTGGCAGATTAGAGTTGAAATGGTAATCCATGCATAAAGGTGCCTAAGAAAATTAAAATTGTTGTGGGAAAATTAGACAAATGGAGTATTGTGAGTGCCCTCTTTGGCAGGGACCAGTGTAATAAGAAACTAAATTGGATATAGGCAGGAGCAGAGATAGGTAATAGCTAGTGTAACAGCCAGTGGCATTTACAAGTTCTCATTCAATATCGAAAGGTTGATGCCTACGTGCAGTTAACCAGTGATGTTAGCGTCTAATGCTCACTTCTTAAATTTTCAAACAAAGCATCTTCATGCCTTTTCCCATGCTGCCCCTTATACCTGGGAGACACTCCCTGTGCACATCTGCAAAACTAACTCCTTATCCCCCCCTAAAAATCCTCCTTATAACTCCCTTGCTGTGAGGCCTACAAAAGCATTAACAATGGTTAGGCTTCTGGAAATGCTGAGACAACGGCCTTTCACGCTCACCATATTCTCATTGTTTCCTTGTACTCCCCTGTCTGTCTGTATCCATCTGTTGTCTCTTGTCTTATATTTAGACTGTAAGCTCTTTGGGGGCAGAGACTGTCTCTTTGTTCCATGTTTGTACAGTGCCTACACTGGGGGGTCTTGGTACATGTCTGGGGGTCTTAGATGCTACAAGAGTACAAATAATAATAAGTAATAATAAGTGTTAACTTGGAAAGTGCTTCCCTTTTGATTTCTAATGTTTTTTTTTTTTTTTTTAAACTACAAGGAAAAATAATTTTAAATAAAATAAAATACAAAGGTTCAAATCAAATACATTCCCTAGTGTGTTTTGTGCTACTCAGGTTTGATTTCCTGGGGTTTGGCTTAATGAAAAAAAAAATGAGGGTGGGAGTAGGTGACAAATGGAAGATTGTTTCCTACACATTAGCTACAGTGTCAGCGTCTCCATTTAAGGCACCTGGTAAAACTTCTTTGTTTTTGTTTCATATGTGATGTTTGTTTTTTCCTTGCTGATAATCAAAAGGGGCAAATTCACTGCTGGTGTAAGCTTATGAAGGTGGTGAATTTGCTGCCCATAAGAATAAACCTTCAAAACAACATATCAGGGCAATAGTCCAAAATTCCCATCAAGTTTAGGTATTTATATGTAGTAATAGTAAAGCTCTTTTCTGTTTTGGCTCAAGTCCCTACTGGGGGCTCTTTCAATTTTAGGTCTTTTTGGAGACTTTAAACATCATAGCACCAACACCTTAAGGATCATATTAGAATAAAGTTAAAAATCATCAGTGTTATGATAATACATAAATGGTAGGTTTGTTTGTCACAAATGAAGAATGTATGTGTGTGAATGTTATGTATCTGGAATGGCACGTTTTAGAGTACGATGAAGTTATTCCTTCTGAAATAAAAATGATGCTAAAGTTAAGGGCTGGATTCATTAGCGGGACATTGTTGGCTAAGAAAAAGTTGCTGGCTTGTCCAGTGGCAGAGCCATAAATAGTGCTTTTACATAAGTAAATGTCCAACTTAGCTACAGCCTCTGAATGCTCTTATGTTCTCAGGTTTGTTGGACTAATTCAACCTATTTCTAAATCCAGATTTTCAAAATTGACCAATTCAACTGAGCATAAACCCTTTGCATGCACAAAACTCACAAAATGTCTTGCACACATGAAATAGTAATTGCACACAAATGATACTTGGCAGTTTGCATGCTCAGAAGCCTATATGGTACACTCAGATGTAAGTTGTGGATGCAATTTAGGTAGCTCTGGAAACATGGCTCCTAGTTTTAGCCCTTGAATTTTCAGGAAGGTAATTAAAGCACCTTCAAGCTGGCACCTGCCACTGAATGGATGGCTGGTACTACAAGACTCTTCATATTCATGTTTGTATGGTAGTGTTTCATGGTTAATACAAATCATAAACAGGCTATAAAAGATGAAGCATCAGTGAATCCTGTCTTTAAAATTGCTCAGAGCTAAAGTTTTAAAACTGATACTGCAAAGTGAAAAGTGAAATTTAATCAGACATTTTTTGTAAAGAAAAAGTAATTTATTAGATATAAGATGAAAAGCTGTGAGAGTAAACATCAATCTCGTCTTAGACACATGTCATTGATTTGATGTTTTCTCTGTGCTGCTGCCTGGAGGTAAACTCTTTGAAATAGCAAAGTAGGTGCTTTATCTGTCTGTGGATAGGAGCACAGCTTGCTAAGTTACTGCTTTTTTGAGACCCTGTTATATCTTTATATTCAATCAAAGAGAAAACAGTAAATCAGAGTAATTGCTTTACCCCACGGCATTTCTATTTGTAAATGGAAAATATACTGTAAAAATCTTCAAATTAACTTCTGCTGTTTAAACCAGATGAAAAGTCTAAAAAAACCACTTGCAGCCCAGTATAGCATTTTATTGATCATGTCACTGGTTCATTAATGTCTGACTCTTTGTTCTAATTGAACCAATGGTTTACATTTCATTAGGGAAAGCATGTAACTCTCAGAAATGTAGAACTGTCATCTCTAAGAGCTTCTATTAGCAACAGGGTTTTGAAATTATTATTTTTATGCAAGTGAAAATGGAACTGATACCAGTAAATTGGCCAGTAAAGAATATGGACATAACCAATGAAATGGAAAGCAAAACAAACATGAAATGGTAGCACTGTAATGCTACATAGCAATTTAACAAGCAAAGTACACAGTGCTGTAATAATTAAATTGTCAGTATTAAAATGTTTTCTAAAAATATCTTGTGCTGTTTCCTGTACATTGTTTCTGGATGGCTAGTCTTTCTGTGGTTTAAAATACTATGGGACTACAGTAAGGATACCATTGTTAAAGTTATAAAACATTTTCCATTTTAACCTCAGTTTTTACAACCACTATCCTATATCGGGGCTAGATTGATTCTCCGCTGCATTATACCAGTTTTACCCAGGAGCTACTCAATTAAGTTACTCTGGCAAAAACTGGTGTAATGCAGTGGAGAATTAGACCATAAAATATTAAGAAAAACTTTTTTCAGCCTGAAATTTTGTGTAGTAAGTCATAGGTCTGTTGAGAATTTTTGGAGAAACTTTGAGGATAGTTGAATAAGCCATTTGTAAGTTATGAGTCTTTGAAATATTATTTGTTTTTCACATTTTTAAAATAGTTCTAACTTTAACTGCTCATAATTCAAAAGGGGCTTAGGCTAAATACTTTTTACATATTTATCGTCGCTTGTACGTAGGTCTAGCTTTACTGTTTGGAATTCATAAATCTTTAGTTATTTAAGTTTTGTTTTTGTAGGGTTTTTTCCTGTGAACATTATAGGTTCTTTATGCTACCATGCAGTATTTAGGAACTTAACATGTAAACCCACAGACATTGTAATTTCCATGATCTTGAAAGTAGGCATTGCAGTCTATGGTGCTTCCCTGTGGAGATTATAAATTCTGACGTGAGAAGGAAAAGAGGAAGTCTGGGTGCACTTGAACAACTAGTGGAAAGGAGGATCTAATCCCAAAAAGGGTGTCTAGATGATCATCAGTAAAGGTACAATAGGAGTCCCTATGGACTTTATATGCTCCAGTTTGAGATGTAAAATTAGCTATGTATTTGCCACCTTAAGAAACTGTTCCATATTAATGTAAAAATGGATTATGCTTTTGTTGTTCTATTTGGATTTGAGGTTGTAAAAGTTTTATATGTATAATATTGTGTACGACTGTGAACTATTAGGAGAAGAAACCTGAACAGATAATGTAGCCAAATAATAGTGTCACGACTGGGCATGGGTGGCCTGACCTCGTGGTGAGAGCAGGAATCAGACTGGGTCAGATACCAGGAGGTCATAGTCCAAGACAGGCCAGAGGGCAAAACCCAGACTCAGGTGTCAGGCAGGGTGAGGTTACTAGGAGATGAGGAGGAGCAGGTTGCGGGGTCTGCAGTCCTAATCTGCATGGACAACTTCCTGTTCCTGTGCTTGGGTTAAATAGAAGCTGGGGACCAATCGGGATCCCCTAATGTTCCACCAATCAGATTCCAGGACTGGAGTTCTCTGTCAGAGTTCAGCTGCTGTTCTGGCAGCAGGTCACTGGGTGGCAGGTTGGAATTGCCTAGCTTGTAGGGGCCCTGTAGACTACTGTTCAAGACTCATGGTTCCTGATAAATAAATACACTTTCCAGATAAAATACAAATAAGGTTACAATATTAGATCTGCTAAGAACTGTTTTAGCACATATGTGTTTTTTTTTTTAAATTAAAATGTCTTGAAATCCAAGAAATACTAACCTAAATCTCTAGAATCAATAAACAAACATTGAAAGCCCTGGCTGGGATGATTTAGTTGGGGATTGGTCCTTCTTTGAGCAGGGGGTTGGACTAGATGACCTCCTGAGGTACCTTCCAACCCTGATATTCTATGATTCTATGAAAGGTCTGGTAACTCAGCCAACCATAGTCAGGTCATTCTACATTCACTTGAGTGTGTTCTCTCACCTTGCAGGTAGGTCAGGCTGAGATAGGAAATGTTTTGTGTCTCCTTTCCCAAAGTTCCTTTACAGCAGGAGAAGGTCCCTTAAGGATGGACTGATACAAAGGCCAGGACCAGAATGCAAGAGAGATTTGTCTACTTCGATGTGCATCTTATATTCCTCCAAAATATCAGATGGTGTAAGGATGGGAGGTCTGGTAGCAAAAGACTGATGTCTATTTTGGAGCTCCCATTGGTACTCTCTGGCAATTTTTATGGCCTCGAAGAGGTGAAGTAGTGCTGGTGATGACAAACAATATTTGGTATTAGCATGAAGTATCTCAGAAAAGGGGGTTGCTTTAATTTGTAGAAAGAGTCCTGTTCCTTTGGAGTGAATACCAACTTGATCATCTAAGACAGGGATTGCCAACCTGTGGCTCCAGAGCCACAAGGGGCTCTTCAGAGGTTAATATGCGGCTCCTTGCATAGGCGCCAACTCCAGGGCTGGAGCTACGGGCTCCAACTTTCCAATGTGCTACAGGGTACTCACTGCTCAACCCTTGGATCTGCCCCTGGCCCCACTCCACTTCTCCCCCCGAGGCCCCTGCCCCTTTCCTGAGTCTGCTGCACCCTTCCTCCTTCTTCCTCACACCCCCCGAGCCTCCTGCACACCACAAAACAGCTGATCACAGCAGGCGGGAGGCGCAGGGATGGAGGGTTAGGTGCTGATTGGCAGTGCTGCTGGCAGGTGGGAGACACTGGGGGCGGGGGGGAGTGGGAGCTGATGCGGGGCTGCTGACGTGTTACTGTGGCTCTTTGGGAATGTACGTTGGTAAATACTGGCTCCTTCTCAGGCGCAGGTTGGCCACCCCTGATCTAAGAACTTGTGATCTGATGAGGAAGGGAAATGTGTTGATAGATGTTCTCAGATGCCTCTCAAATTGGAATTAGAGAATAGTCCTTTCAATGTGAGTTGTTCAACCTCCTGGGTGGGCTGGTTCTGGAATGGTTCACCCCAGAAGACAACAAGAAACTCCTGAGGTAGTGAAGTTGCAATGCTTAAAACCTCAGGCTTTTCAGGTGGATGTCTTCTCCATTGCCTGAGACCCTGTTACTATTTGGATGATTTGTGAGAGATTAAATTCAGTTTTTGGTGGGCAAGGTTTTTCAGATAAGGTTATGGCTACCCATTTAAGCCTTCTCATGAGTTGTCCATATCTATAGAACTTGGGGAAAAAATGTTCCTTCTGGTGTCAAGACAAGCAAAAGACAGCCCATGCGTGCTCCTGTCAGTATTGTGAAGTTTTTTTTAGGAAGGCTTGGTGTTGCAAAGGGTTTTCTTTCAAATTCCTGGGAATCCAGGCATCTATCTTTAATTCTTTCCAGTTAGGGCACATGCTTCAATAGTACAATCCTGAAGAGAAGTTTCAATCTATCTATGCCTCTTATAATGTCCACTGTACGTTGTCTAATGTCCACGGATGTTTATGTAAATCTTTTTATTTTTAATTATCAAGTTAATGTTTCATAGTCATAGTATTAGCTAGAGGAATCAGTGAACTAACCACTCTAATACAAGTCTCAATTCCTGATTTTCCTTAAAGACTGGGTTGTCCAGAAATGGTTGCTAGCCTTTATTCTGAAAAGTTTCCATGTAATTCCAGGAGATGATCCTTCTTAGTTTTGATCCTGTTTTCCTTCTTAGAGGGAGAAGTTTGGCATTCTCTAGATGTCTGAGCAGCAAAGTACCTGGGAACTCCACGGTTTAGACTGTTACATGGGAAATGTATATATTGGGGTGGGTGGGGGAACTGGAGAAGGGAAGAAAGCCATGTAAAGCCACTATAGCCATAGTAATGATGGTGTGCTAATAATCCATTGAGCATGAAATGGTATTACATAATTAACAGGTAAATTTTCCTCTTTTAGTATGTGCTTTGGCAGAGCTGAAATAAATCTAAATGTGTTTATAAAACAGATTGAAATACCTAGGATAATATAGAGATAAAGTGGGTGAGGTAGTATTTTTAGGTTTCAGAGTAACAGCCGTGTTAGTCTGTATTCGCAAAAAGAAAAGGAGTCCTTGTGGCACCTTAGAGACTAACCAATTTATTTGAGCATGAGCTTCACGAAAGCTCATGCTCAAATAAATTGGTTAGTCTCTAAGGTGCCACAAGGACTCCTTTTCTTTTTGTAGTATTTTTAGTGGACCAACTTCTGTTGGTGAGAGAGAGAGAGAAAAGCTTTCAAAGTTGGTCCAGTAAAAGATATCTCACCCACCTTGTCTCTCTAATATCTTGGGACCGACAGTGTTACAATGACACTGCATAGGATAATATAAGCATTATATAAATGCAACTTTCATCCATTCATATATAGATGTCAGTACTGCATACATTTGGATTGCAACTCATGTGCCAATTAATATCTTTTACACATGAATTCAGAATGTATACATTTTAAAAATAACCACTTACTGTCTATGAAAACCATTTAAACCTGTCCTTTTAGTATTTGACTTCAGTGTATAATGTAGAATAAACCAGTTTTAAAGTTTTGAGGATTGTCTGCTGTTTGGTTGTCCAGTTTTGCCTAACTGCCTAGGCATTTTGGCCTATACTCAAAAAGCTGCATCAGTATATTTTTGGGATGCATATGGGAAAAGTCTTGAAATGTTTAAGAATCTGTGCCATATGGCTCAGGTATCAGGGAGATGAACATAGTATAAATGCCTAGATAGGTATATGTACATTTAAAAAAAAAATTACAAAGTGAGGAGCTTCGTCGCTGCCCTAAACACCAGAGGCGTAATGGGAACATGATGATGATGAAAGTTTGTTTTTTTTTTTAAAAAAGGAAACTCTTAGACTTATTTTTCGTTAACTAAAGTGTTTGCAATAAATAAAATTATAGCAGTTGGCCTATTGTCTTTGAAACAAAATAAATAAATACATTTGGTGACATACGTTCATGGAAATATGATTCTTGCAATGTTCTTGAAAATAAAGAGCAGTCTTACAAATACTAGAGATTTTGCCATCTGCCATTAACAAAGGAACATATTTTTCAACTTGCAGCTGTTTCTAAGGTACTGTTTATAAATGGCATATTAGTCATCATGATGTTGCTTTGTCATTTGCATAGTCTTTCTATATTGTTGCAAGTTATGAATTCCACTGCTAAGTCAATATCTAATTCAGGATGTGTAGATGGGCATTCAAAGACCTAGAAACGATACATTTTTATTGACTTTTTTGCATCAAATAAGACCCTCAGCTTTAGCAGTGAATGTCATATGGGTGATTGTTTTTAATCTGTGGGTGCCAGAGTGAAGACTCATGTCGTCATTTACTTTCTAGAAACTGGTTAGGGTATAACAGCCTCAAAAGGAGATGTCTGCCTGAACATCTGTCTACAGACTAGATGCCATATATAAAGCATTTCAAGGCCAGAGTTTCTAAATGGGAAGAAAGGTACCTCAAGGTGAAAATGTAAGGAGATTCCTACTACTCCAAGTTAACTTAGCAACCCTTATCAGGGACCACAGAGAATCCACTTTATATTACATGCAACAAACTACGCTCAAGGTTGTCAAGTCAGGCTCTCAAAAATTAGGAGATGCCAGAATGAAGGTTGCCTGTGCAATCTTAATTTGGTCTCCTGGTGTGTCTGCATTATGATACAGACTGATCGTGGAGTTCTGCTGTGCATTCTGGGACATCCTTGGCCTGGACCTTGCTACCATCTGGGCCAAGTCCTTAGAGAGCAGAGTGCTTCCCTTGTTCTGCATGCAAGCTGTGTCTGCATGCCCAAAAGGGAGACCTCTATGACCTGAAGAATTGGCACCAGTGTCACTCCTCAACATGCACTATAAAGTCATACCGAAGGTCATCTCTCTGTGGCTGAAATCCGTGCTGGCAGACGTGATCCACTCATAGGCGCTGACTCTGTGGGTGCTCCGGGGCTGGAACACCCACGGGGAAAAATTGGTGGGTGCTCTGCACCCACCGACAGCTCCCCCCCCCCCGCCCCAGCTCACCTCTGCCTCCTCCCTGAGTGCGCCTTCCCCGCTTCTCCCCCTAGCTCCCAGTGCTTGCCACCACAAAACAACTGTTTCGTGGCAGCGGCAAGCGCTAGGGAGGGGAGGGGGGCGGAGGGGGAACATGGTGTGTTTGGGGAAGAGGCGGGGCTGGGGCAGGGATTTGGGGAAGGAATCCAATAGGGGCAGGGAGGGGGTGGAGTTGGGACGGCATGGTCTCTTGTCCCTCTTCCAGGAGAAACCTTTGATCCACACGGTCAAATGCTATCTCCTGGGCACTCTGTGGGTATTCAGCTTTGGTCCCTGCTCTGTAGGGTTTCTTCGGGAGCTATAAGCTGCTGCAGAGTGTCTGGTGAAGCTCAGCTGGGCTTTGACCAAACCTACCACCTTCGGTAGAGGGGTGCATCAGGGCTGCCTGCCCTCCAAACAACTGTATGCCCTCACCATTGACCCCTTCCTCTGTAAGAGAATGATGGAGCTGGTACTTCAAGAGCCGGACTTGTGGGTGGTCCCGTCTACATATACCAGTGACGTGCTCCTCGTGGCCCAGGACCTGGGAGACCTAGTATGGGTGGCAACTTGCCAAGCCATCTGTTTGGCAGCCTCCTCCACTCTGGTCAACTGGGTCAACAGTTCAGCTCTGGGAAGACCTCGGCCCACCCATACCAGTACCATCAATAGGTGCACACCTTTAAACTTCTGCAACAAATGAGGTAGAGATCCTACAGCGAAATATCTGTCTTCAGTACACAACCTTGATTCGTCTCCAGAGCAGGCTGGGAAATATGGTATGTGATCACGTAATTAAATACTGTACCACAGGCACCAGCTTCCTCCTTTCCCGGGGGTTGCTCAATCCCCACACAGTCCCAGGCTCAGGCCCCAATCCACCCCTTCCCCCAAGCTCCCACCATGCCTCTTCACACCCCCGCTCTGCCCCTCGCACCACTCCACCCCTTCCTCCTGCTAGAAGTCACTTATCAATTTACCACACTGGGTTATCTCAGACGTATGGTATAGTAACTTTAAAATGGACCGTGGATTTTAGTGTCCTTTAGACACTACTAAGAAATTATTTTAAAATACTGACAGTGTCTACATATCTTGGGTGTTTTAAGTACACTCATATCTTAAAATTAACAGCTTTGGGCATTTTAACAGTCTTCCCTGATGCATGTTAAGTCAAGTCACTTGGGTAAATGATTTAAAGTCCATTTTGCTTAACTGGGCAGCTAGTGAGACAGACAAGCTTTATTTTATTTATGGCCAATACACTTACATGACACTAATGTATTTTCCACTTTACAAAACTACATCACAAAAAAGAGGAAATCATTAGCTGGAAAAAGCAAAATATTAAGTCATCCTTTTAATCTAATAATTGTAAACACTTGTAAAACTGTTTAGGCATTTAGGTTTGTTTTGTGATGAGGATGAAACTTAAGAGACTGAAGTTTGCAAATCTATATATGTTGTTTGGAAGTGATATGGACACAGTGTTCCTCATGTCTTGGACCTCTTATATTAAAATAATATTTTAGAAATTTTTTTGATGTTTGTCTTTCAATACTGGGGCCTTTAGTTTATTTCCAAAAAGGACACAATTGGTTCATGCAGTGATACCATTTAATCCCCAGCTCCCTTCCCCCACCCTGACCCCATCATTCAAATATTCATTTTTTCATGCTCTGAAGTTGTGATGGTGTCAAATCAGTTCGAAGAAGGAATTGATTCAGCAGTAGTTTCATGACTTGACTGATTAGCAGAGATAAGAAGAAGGAGCATAACTAGGAAAACCACTACAGCATGTAGTTTTAACTGCTCTTTGGGGAGCTAGTTAATGAAAGAATCACTACAGAAACACAGTTGTGTAAAAAAGGAGCATTCTCTTATAACACACTGAGGATATGTCATAAGTGGAAATATGTTCATAATTTCTATTTACTCTTAGCTGTAATTACCATGTGTCTTAAGAGAACTCTCAGTGCTCTGTCAAGGTTGCTTCGATCTTTTCTGCATCACATTTCAGGCAGAGAAGCTCAGTACAGGCTAGAGCTTGCCCCATGTGTTTTTTGTTTTTGGCTTCCTTAAGAATTTAATTATCTGTTTTCTGTGTGAGAAAGCACTGGCATACCCAGAGACCTGAGCTTCCACTGACTGATTAAATTGGCATTAATCTGATTCATGTTCTTGTTATCTTTGCCATCTGTCTGTGAACCACAGTTAATAGATTAACATTGGTTTATGTGTTGCCCTTTAATTTTTTTAAAATTCTCTCTTTCCTTTGACGCAGTGTCTATGAACCAGACAGAAATGTTCTGCGGAGGAAAGAATGGGAGAGGAGAAATCAGGAGGCACAGCAGGAAGATGGTTCATTTAATACCAGTTACTCCCTCTTCAGTGAACCGTACAAGGTAGATGTTTCCCAACTGTACTGCTTTTTATTTATTTATTTCTGGACAATAAAATGTAGGTTGTACAAGATGTTGGCTTCAGTAGTCTCTTACAAGTGTTGGCCTCACAAAACTTGCATATAAACATTTATGGTTCATTGAGAATCAGATACTTTTATATTGGTTTCTTACAAGATTCAGTAGTAACTAAGATGAAATAATCTAATACCTTGTGATTTGCATTGAATCTACGAGGTTGCACTGAATCTGAGAGTAAAGGTGATGGTGCTTTACTTCTCAAGTATTTAGGAAAGTAACTGTGATAGAATGTGGTCAGGCTAACATAAGAACATCAGAATGGCCATACTGGGTCAGACGAATGGTTCATCTAGCCCAGTATTTTGTCCTCAACAGTGGCCAGTGCCAGATGCTTCAGAGGGAATGAATAGAACAGGGCTATTATCGCATGATCCATACCCTGTCATCCAGTCCCAGTATCTGGCAATGAGAGGCTTAGGGACACCCAGAGCATGAGGTTGCATCTTGGTTAATAGCCATTGATGGACCTATCCTCAAGGAACTTGTCTAGTTCTTGTTTCAACCCCAGTAAAACGTGTGGCCTTCACAACATCCCCTGCTACAGGATGACTGTGTGTTGTGTGAAGAAAAATAAACATAAGGAAGTGCTAAGTCTGCTGTTTGTTAACTTTTTTGAGTGACCTCTGGTTCTTGTGTTATGTGAAGGGGAAAATAACACTTCCTTATTCACTTTCTCCACATCATTCATGGTTTCATAGACTGCCATCATATCCCCCCTTAGTTGTCTCCTTTCTAAACTGAACAGTACCAGTCTTTTTAATCTCTCCTTATCTGGAAGCTGTTCCATACCCCTACACATTTTTGTTGCCCTTCCAATTCTAATATGTCTTTTTTGAGATGTGGCAATCAGAATGGCACGCAATACTCAATGTGTGTGTGTGGGGATATCATGGATTTACCTAGTGGCATTATAATATTTTATGTGTCACCTATCCCTTTCCTAATGGTTCCAAACATTGTGTTAGCTTTTTTGACTGCTGCTGCACATCGAGCAGATGTTTTCAAAAACTATCCACAATGAATCCAAGATTTCTGGACCCTATCATTTTGTATGTCTAATTGGGATGGTTTTCCAGTGTGCTTTATTTTACACTTACTGACATGTAATTTCATCTGCCAGTTTTGTTGTCCAGTCATATTTAGCTACACACTAAATACGTTTGTATCATGGGTACAATCTAGGTGCCTGTTGTTTAGCATGACAGTATATATAGTTTATTTTTTATTCGCTATGAATGACACAAACAAAATTGGTCTGAAAATACCATCTGCTAGGATTTTCATTCCTGTGGTCCCACCTTCCAAAAGGGGCAGACAGAATTCCCAAATGTCATTTAGAGTTTTGGTCCCTAAGGGATGGAGCACAAGCCAGTCCCACCACCAATGGTCACATGTTACCCTTTGAGCTTAAGCACTGCCTAACCTTTGAGGACTGGTAGTTACCTTCTTGAGCATGGTCAGTAAAAGAGCTCCCTGCAGAGGCTGTACCTCCCAATTGCTGCTCCAGCTCTTCTCTTTGGATGCTTCAAAGCACCGTAGGGTACCTTTTACTATGTCCCTGCCTTCCAGTCAGATCTAAGTTATTAAAATAGCTCTGCTCCATCTGCCTTGGAGTGGCCTACCAGTTGTACAGGTGTTAGATTTGCTGCAAATGTTGGCTTAAGCACTTAGAAAACATGGGAAACATCTTCAAGTCCTCCTCAAGGTACTGCAGAGAGACTACCACAAGTCCCTTATGAGATCAGCCTGGAGTGTTTTGAAGGGCAAACCCATGAGCACAAGTTACTCAATACCACTATGTGCTGAGACTTGGTGCAGGTGCTGCTGGGTTAGTGCAATGCATTTTCGTCCTGCTAAGCCCAGTCAGGTAGCTTCATCACCAAATGGGTTCTGTGCTGTTGCCCAGGAAGCAGTGGATCCTTCACCTGCATAGTCAAAGCTATGTACTTGAAGTTGGTGGTACTAAGATAATCTGTAGAGGTCTGAAGAAGAGGTTGAGCAGAAGCACTGAGAGAGAGGGTCTTATTCTTTCTGACCGGCTTCTGCTAAAACCTCCCTTTAGAAACCTTTGTAATGAGGCCTCCAGATTTTCCCCCTACCATCTCTATTTATCATCTCAGTCCCATGGTATGGAAATGGTGATTCTGAATTATCAATGTGTTCTCAGGCCAAATCACTCTTAGTTCTGTGAGAGGCTGCCACAAAGTCTTCAATACTGACATCAGTGCAACCTTCTCACCCTGTGTCAGAAAGTGAGGGGAGCTCTCAGTACACTTGGAGTGCTTTTTACACTGGGGTTAGCGCCTGTACCCCAGGAGTTATTTCCCTCAGTCACTAAGCTCTGGCTTCAACACCAGCTTCTCCTACCCCCTGTATCTTTTGTACCATGGATTCTGATGCAGTCCCTGTCAGAGCTTCCTGAGGCACTTATGATGCTGTAGGCTACCCCATGCTCCTCCATCACCAGACAGTTCCTTCCATTTATACCCAGCTGGGGAGGGGAGTGGGGGGTGGGCTGAGGATCAGGTTGGTGGTGATGACTACAGCTTGGATGCAGAAGAGCTGGAGGATTCTATAGATGCCAAGTATATTTCTTCTGTGGAGAAACATCAGGTTAACAGCTCTGCTGGTGTTCTCATAAATCTGCACGTGTAGTTACTGAGATGTTACAGGGCCAGAATTTCCCTCTCCCATAGAGTGCTGTTGCCTTCCACCCTATTTTAGATGAGCTAGTGAAAAAGATGTGACAGGCACTTCTACATCTGGCTTTGTTGTGAAGAAAAAAATATATCCTCACCATGGAAACCACCACCTACGTCTCCCACCTTGAGTGTGAGGTCTTGGTGATGCCAACCATGGCTACAGGGAAAACCATCACTCTCACAGTATTGAACACCAAAGCTTCAGCACTTAAGATTCTGTGAATGTCAGATTTACACTGCTTGTGGCCTTTATCATGGCTTAATACCAGGAAGACGTTTTCTGCTCTGATTGAGTCTCTTCCACAGAACTAATGCCAGGAAGCTTGTGCACATAAAGCATAGACTGGCTGTGCAGCAGGTGTGGACCACCTTCCATGCTAATGAATTGGTGATGAAAGATGATGAAATTGTTGATGAAAGCCTCGGGGGAAGATGCCTGTAGCTCTGGCTGAAGGCATCTTGGTTGTACTAGGTTTCTATATTGGAGAGAAACTGACTGGGGAATAAGTGGAGTTCTCACTGCAGAAGGTAAAATGAAGGCCTCTGAACATTCTCAGGCCTGTATCTCATCGCTCAGGCCCCTTTGTGACACTTTCTCGGGATGTCCATAACTGTAAGTCACCGTGTTACCCCTTGCCGTAGCAAGAGAGAGATTTGTTGGTGGTAAGCTGGATGACAGCTTCCTGACACCCCAGTCTGTTAGCCATCCCAGGCAAACCATTCAGCATTCTTCCAGCCCTTACTTTGCCTTCCAAGTAAACAATTGGTGTATCCCAGTTCTCCAACTCCCCAGAAGTGTTCCCCCTGTATTGTGCAGCCCACCACTGAACACTCAGTAATTATTAAGTCCACTGTCTCCAAATACTATAAACACCAGCTTACTTCAACAGAGAAGGAACAGTCTATTTAATATCACAGTACTGAGATGACATTATTGTAAAAGGAGAATAAGTTTATTAACAAAGAACAGAGATTCACATATTCAAGTGAATATTGAGTAGGAATAATGGCAACAGTGACATTGATTACATATAAAACAAAAGTATAACACATTTCTAAGAGACCGATCATAACTTTTAACATGCTAAAACCTATGGGCTTGTCTTCACTACAGGCTAAATTGGTGCTGCTGCGATCAGTGTAGCGGCATTGATTTAGCGAGTCTGGATAAGACATGTTAAGTTGATGGGAAAGTGCTCTCCCATCGACTTCTGTAATCCACTTCAACGAGAGATGGAAGCTATGTTGATGGGAGAGCATCTCCTGTCGACATAGCACGGTGTAGACACTGAAGTAAGTCGATGTAGTTAACATTGACTTTTGTTATATAGTTTAGTGCTGTTGTGAAGACAAGACCTATGTCTAAGTAAGTGTCCACTTAAAGCAACTTCTCAGCAGCACCAGCCCCCAGGACCAGGATCCAACTTTCATAGATGAAAAAAGTGCTGTCCTTTTTGCTCCCACAGTGATAGATAACTGTCCAGGGGTTCTTTTCCCCCTTCTTATAGTCCAGCAAACCTTTGAAATGGATCCTTTTGAAGTGTACCCCCAGATAAATTCATTCTTTCCTGATGCCTGTGCTCTGGTGTGCTGGTGCCAGGCTGCTTTTTCACCCTCCTGTTAACTTGTTCTTCCTGTGTACCTCAAATGCAACTGAACTCCCATTATGTTTGGCATATCCTGCTTAATTTACATCAGGGATCTAGGCAGATGGGTAAATCAACATTCCTTTGTTTGGGTAATCCTTGTTTATCAACCTAGTTTGGTAACGTAGTTTAAACATATTTTTAGTACATACATGCGACTTCTGGAATAGCATCTGAACATTCCTCTCACAATGCTTATGATGACCAGTATGATATAAGCTCTCATATGATACCTCACACGACATTCTTTATGGATAAAATTCAATGATATCAATGTGTTAGGTGTAGTGAGTTTGTCAGACTTGATAGGAGATGCTGTTATATGACAGTGAACCCTTTACCAGTTGGCATCAAGGGGCCTTTAGGGTCACACCTTCCACAAAGGAATGAAGGGAAACACTCCTCTTTGTAGGCCCAACTTTTACATTAACTCCAGGCTTCAAGGAAGTTTAATACCCCTCTGCACAGGGCACTTCGCCTCGATAACACCAGCAGAAGTCAAAGGGCCTCATTCTTGCCTTTCAGCAAGCAGTAGCTGACCTTGTCAAAAGCAGACTGGGAGCCTTTTATACTTGTTTGCTCCTGGTCATCTTAGATGTCTGTGCTCTGTGTCCTAAAATCAGATTTTCAGAAAGACTCTACAGCAGTGCTACTCAGACCTCTCTGGTTCAGGAGCCAAATAAGTGATCAACATTACCCAAAAGAGCCTAGTGTGACTTCATTGTTTCATTTACTATTTTTTAAAATATATTATTCTCACAGCAGAATGACTGACCAAGTATTCTACAACTGGTTAATAACATAGTAAAAGCATCCTGAATGGTTAATAACTTAGATTGGTTAATAGTTAAATCACTCAGTGTTTTAATATCATGTGCTGCAAAGAGCTGCAGGAGACACACTGAGGAGTTACTTGCAGCTCCCAAACCTCAGTCTGAGTATTACTGCCCTACAGACTGTTCCTTACCCCATTATACCTCTCAAGAATGCTCTCAGGCACCCTCTGATGATGAAGAGATGCTGCAGGAAGTCCAATCCCTTCTGGCCAAGAAAGAGGGAGAAGGGGTTTTATTCCAGATACTTCCTGGACAGAAGAGACTGCCTCATCAACAAAATCTGTAATTTTGCTAAAGGTTCTTTAAGAAGAATGTGATTGGCTATATCCTCTGGATCTTGCAGTTGTTTATACATATAGATACTTCCCAGGTATCAGAAGGTGTGAGATATGTTTTCACTAAATACTTGGTCTACTTACCCAGGTTGGGAGTGCATGTGTTCTCCTACCTAATAACTGGCTACTCAAGGACAGCAACCCTTTTGAGGGTGTCATAAAATCAGTCTGTACCATTAGAGTTCCTGTTAAAATACCCGACATTCCAACTTGTCCCTAGCAGACAATTAGAATACCCGAGAGCCCAGACAGATACAGCTTAGCTTGAACCTTTCCTGCCTCAGGATGGGATCCAAGACCTTACCACTCTGGCAGAGAAGATAAGGAAGAGCCAGCAGATGACAGCTTAGACCATACTAAGAATGTTGGATCTGATGGCTACAGCTGTACTTGTAGTTCCCATAGCACATTTGCAGATGAGATCTCTTCAGTGGCCCCCAAGAGCGCACATTCTCACATCACATTCAGATGAGAGAATACCTCTAGCCTGTTGGCATCTAGAGGCAATCTTCAATTAGCTATGGCAGGGGTCGGCAACCTTTCAGAAGTGGTGTGCCCAGTCTTCATTTATTCATTCTAATTTAAGGTTTCACGTGCCAGTAATACATTTTAACATTTTTAGAAGGTCTGTTTCTATAAGTCTATAATATCGAACTAAACTATTGTTGTATGTAAAGTAAATAAGGTTTTAAAAATGTTTAAGAAGCTTAATTTAAAATTAAATTAAAATGCAGAGCCCCCTGGATCAATGGCCAGGACCCGAGCAGTGTGAGTGCCACTGAAAATCAGCTTGGATGCTGCAGGTTGCCTACCCCTGAGCTATGGACATCCAAATTGCAGTGAGCACAAATGTGCCTAGCTTGTGACAGGGAGTCCATAGAGAGGGGCCCAAATGCTTGGAGGAAGTTGGTCTTTCCAGGAACAAAGGCTGCATAAAAATGTTCACACATAGGGATATGGACAGTTCCTCAGGCTTTAAGGCCTGGTATTCAAAAAGGTGGCCCTAGTTTGAGGAGAATCAGGCCACCACATTTTACATCAATAAGTAGGGAAGCACCATGTCATGGGGTGACCTGCCTCTTTAAGGGCCAGGAGGCCAGGGCCTGGCCAACCTTGTTTAATTAGCCAGGCCCTACCACACCTGATCTGGGTGTAGGACTTAAAAAGGGAGGAAACCCAGCACTTAGGGGCTGGCTGTGGAGGAGAGTTGTTGAGCTGTGGCTGAAGAGCTGAGTCACTAGAGTGGCGCTAACTCCTGTGGTAGGTCCTGGAACAAAGGGCCAGTCTCCAGGGAGGAAGTCCTGGGGGCTATGTTCTGTAAGAGGAACTGGGATTTGAAGAGGAACCCAAGAGGGGCAAGAGGCTCAAGCGCTTAGATGAGTGAAAGACGTTTTGGAGTTCTCCTGAGCCCAGGCAGAAGTCATGGGACTTGTTACTCTTCCAAAAAAACCCACCGATGAGTGCAAATCTGTTTGATTTAGAAGGACTTTGCTGCTGAACTCGGAGCAGATGGGAGAAGGGACTTTGAAGAAGTTAGCTGGGAGAAGCCAGCTTGGGGCTTGTCCAGTTACAGCTGGACTTGGATACCCCAGAAGGGGGTTTGAACTTTTAAGTCACAAAAGACCCAGACAGAGGCTAACAACAGGAGAAGGTGACCAGCGGGGGAGCCCCATCAACCCCACACCCAGCACAAGAAAGCACCAGCTGGTGAATAGCTTCTGTGCACATGGGGCTTGCTCTGTAGTGGGATCCTATAACACTGCCTGAGTTGGTAAAACCTGCTTATGTTAAAGTGTCCCTGTCTCTCTAAACATTCCTTGACACCATACATGTAGCAGGGAAGTAGAACATACTCATAGGCAGACTGGATCAGTCTGTGACAGATCCTCACAAATGGTCTGTGAATCAAGGAATGGTGTATCAGCTCTTCCCTCCAGTGGGGAGTACCAGAGGTGGATCTCTTCAGTAGTCGTCTGACCAAGACACAGAGAAAAAGACTGCACTAGTGAGGTGTCTGCTGGAGAAGAAGAGATCGAGTGAAGAAGTTACTTCCTCTGTTCCTTTCTGCTAGTACCTCTGCTAGCTAAGATCTTGGCAAAGCTTAGTCTAGAGAGTGATCTTACGAACCCCATACTGGCCCAGACAAGTATAGTTGTCAACTCTGTTGCAGATACCCGATTCCGTGAGGCTGGGAGTCTGGCCCGAGGGCACTCTCCTCTTTCCCAACCCAGGAACTCCCTCCTTGAGAAGATTTGCTCCTGACAGGATAGAGATGTTTAGTTATGCTGTTTCTGAACTGGTAGCTCCAGTCTTCCTAGCTTTTCAAAAACCATGTAGCAAGTGGACTTACAATTCCAGGTAGAAGAAGGTTGTGGCATGATACAAGCAGGCCCATGACAACCCCTTTACTACCTATGCTTGACTAGCTTCTTACTGCCTGAGTCTAATTTAAATCCCAACTAAGTTAAGAAACATCTGGCCTGTTGAGAACTAGTCAAAGTATTCTCCGTAGACCCGTATCTTCAGATTTATGTGGAGCTTTCAATTTTTTAAATCTCGTTAATAGCTCTCTTTATTATGGGATGTTAGTGTGGTCCTGACAAAGCTGATGAAAACTCCCTTTTAAGCCGCCAAATATCTGTGAGCTCAAATTCAGTGTGATAGTGACTTCTGCTTGTAGAGAGAGCGAGCTTCAGGCTCTCATGACTGTTCCATCTTATTCCAAGTTTTACGGTGTGATGCTTCAGACTCAGCTGAGATTACTCTTGCAGGTGGTGACAAATTTCCACCATAGTTGCCTCCCAACTTTTTTTTATTTTACTCCACTGGGCAATATTGTGACTAAGTGATCCATTTCAAAAATTGTAGTTGGATTGCATTTTGCATATCTATCACCTGGCTGCCCTGAAACTAGAAGGCTAGTGCAAGGCATGTTCAGCTTTAGGCAAAGCTGTCTGCACTGCTTGCCCTGGGGGGATGGTTCCCTTGCAAACATTGACAAGGCAGCTACATGGCCTTCATGCCACACTTCCCTAAGGCATTATTACTTGGATTCAGCTTCTAGGAGGAAATCCTGTTTCTGTGATGCAGATACTGTTTCTGAGTTAGGGGAGTACCAATTCTCCTTTCCCCTAGCATGTTTGGTTCTTTCAGTATATGACTAATTTAAACCAATTATATATGAAGTTTATAAAAAGTAAGCCAACTGCCGCCCCCCCCCCCCCCCCGGCCCCCCCGGCCTCTCCATGGTTGGTATTGGCCTGATTACTGTTTCCTGTTGCAGATTTATTTACATTCTTTTTCTTTTTTACATTCTTTTTATGTTCTTCCCTTGAGCTGCTTCTCTCTCTCCAGGAGCATGAATCCTGAGGTTAAATCCTGGTCCTAGTGAAGTCAATGGGTGTTTTGCCATTGACTTCAGTGGGATCAGGATTTCACCACTGGTGGAGGAAAGGCAGAAAATTACTGACCTCTAATCCTGTTTCTGTAAAGGTAGCCTGACAGGATTCTCACTCAAACACCTGCTTCTCTGCAGAGTTTGGAAGAATCTGTGAGGTGGTCATGTTAATGTTTACACCTTTGTTTACAATTAACTTCGTGAGACAATAGTTTTCAATTATTTTTATGATTGTCTTCTTTCTTTGGGGAGCTTTTGCCTCCTGCTCGAAGACAGTGGCTAAGCTCAGATGATAGCACATTCCACCCTTGGGAGGATGGAAAATGCAACTTGCTTGTATTCCATCTCTCTACCACTGCCAAAAAATGTTAAGAACTTCCTGTTTTTTTGCAAAAGAGCTAAGACTAGGGTGACCAGATGTCCTGATTTTATAGGGACAGTCTCAATTTTGGGGTCTTTGTCTTATATAGGTTCCTATTACCACTCTACCCCCGTCCCGATTTTTCACATTTGCTGTCTGGTCACCCTAGCTAAGACCCAGGAGTGAGAATTCTGTCAGAAATGATCTTTTCAGAGAAGTAGAATCACAAGTCAGTAATATTTTTCCCATGTCCCATTAGCTCACTTTGATGGGACCCTTGTAGATATTAGGGTCAGCTCAGAATATGCAGTAGGCTGACTGGTGAATTCAGTACTTTCTTAAGCTATTGTATTGCCTCCCTTTTCTGCTATGTGTACATTTCTGTAAAGAATGCATACTGGAGGAAATCAAGAATGTAGTATTTTCATTCATGGCTGAAACCTGACCCATGTCTTAAAGAGGAAGCTTGCTGTGGACTACAAGGATTTAGTGCCAGATGGGCCAGGGGATAGTCCAGAGCAGTAATGTATGTGCAGATGGTCAGGCAGCCAGTGGGTCAGTCCATATCAGAGGCTGTCTGGGGCCATGGTCAGAGTTCTTGAAGGGGTCAGTAGCCGGAAGACTCAATCCGAGGGGCCAGGTTAGTGGGTTGGGGAGGTGAGGTTGGATGAGGCAATAAGGTAGGGTCAGGTGAAGCAGCAAGGCAAGGTAGACTGGGGAGTGGTCTGGGGTTCAGTCAGCTTCGTCTTCCTGTTCAGGCATTTATATAGTCCAGTTACTCAATGAAAGTGCTGCCTGTCCATCTAATCAGGGGACTGGGTGCTGTAGGCCTATAGGGCTTCAGTACTAAGGCTGTTGGTCAGAGGCAGCACACCAGTGCATTGCTGTGGTGCAGTAGCTAAGGCTGCTGCCTAAGCACCTTGTAGGCCTCAATTCAGTACTTGGCTCCCAACAAAGGAAATGTCTTTATTATGACCAGATTTAATTCAAATCATTCTGCATAGCCGCAATAATAAATTTTCTAGTTTCCAGGTAATATATTTTAACGACAGTGTGATACCAGTGGTAGATTTCTTTTTTATATACTCTGAGGCCCTTTACAGCTTTTCCAGTTCAGGGTAGATTTAAGATGTTGACAAGTGTCTTCAGAGACAATAAGGATTTTTGATCTCATTCCTCAACTGTGTTACTATATAAGGCAGTGCTGCTTCAGTAAGGAGTGAAGAATGAATGGTATTGTTTTCTTTTACTTTAATTGTTACAGAATGTTTGTTTGATTTTTGTTTTGTTTTGTTTTGCAGACTAACAAGGGGGATGAGCTCTCAAATCGTATCCAGAATACATTAGGTAACTATGATGAAATGAAGGACTTATTGACAGATCGATCCAACCAGAGTCATCTTGTTGGAGTTCCAAAACCTGGGATTCCACAGGCACCTGTGAACAAAACTGATGAACATTTCATTGCAGATTCAAGACCACAGCCTCAGCCTTCCATCTGCAGCACTTCATCATCCATACCAGCAGCTCTATCTGGTCAGCAAAGCAAGAGCCCCACAATGGGTTGGCAGAAAGCTGGGCAAAATGCTTCTGATGGCCAGCAGAGGGCAAGCAAGCATGGGCACAGATTGCTTGAGTCACACAATAGTGACTTCAAAATGGCTAACCAAAAAACTGGTCTGGAAAAGCTTAAACACTTTGCATCGAGTCCCACATCGTCATCTGTCAGTGCAGCACAACAAGGTACTTTAAGATCCGTGCTTGGAGACAGTGTCAGCAAAGCACAACAGCAGTCAAAACTAAATTGCAGTGTAGAAGTAGGCTCTCAGGCTCAAGAAAGGCCAGCAAAACACAGCAGTGGGCACTGTGTTCAGAACTTCCCTCCTTCACTAGCTTCAAAGCCTAATATAGTTCAACAGAAACCAACGGCTTATGTAAGACCAATGGATGGTCAAGATCAGGCTCCTGATGATTCTCCAAAGCTAAAGTTATCAGCAGAAGCTAACAAGCACTGTACATCATATAGGGGAGTACCTTCTAATAAGCCTGACCCAGCTATGGCCAAGACCAAGATGGCAATATTTAGCACTCCCAAGCAAGAAGAGGTAAGCATTTTTAAATATTTCATGACATTGCCAAATAAACTGGTATTTAAACTTTGCAAGGTGCACCTCTTTTTAAACATTTTTATATATTTGTTTTGCTTAAAGCCTTTTGTTTGTTTAAAATTGGAATGGCATACACTGCAAATAGTAACTGAATAGTTGCATCAAAAAGGTATCTGAGGTAAAGGCTTAGTTGTCTTCAGAACTGAAACACATTGTACAGATGCAAATGTTCAGTTAACATAAATTAAGGCATATTAATCACTAGAAATTTCTCTGGCTATCTAAGCCTAAGTTCTGGAGGAAACCATAGTGACATAAAATTTCATTTACTTGTTCAAGAATCCTGCATATTACTTCTAGATTTTGCCATATTTTAATGGATTTCTCCCTTTGACATTCATTGAGCTATGACAGATGGTGAGGAATAGTTCCACAGGCCTCTGCAATGTCAAAACAGCTACACCATGTAAATAACTTATATAATCAATGTTATTATTATAACACAGATGAGAGATTAATAATGGTACTGGCTATTCATATATTTAGCTTTCATAGCAATTGTCTCAGTTTCAAAATGATTTATAAAGCGATTTAAGACAAAAATACATGATATATTTCCTCCAGAGTCATTCTGTTATAGAAAACCAATTAACATACAAACTTGACCATTTGCAACAAACAATCAAGCTTACAGGCAACATTTCTGTTATCTGTTCTATGTGTTAGACTTATCCTTTGTTTTGGGGAAATTTCAAATTTTGTCATTGTCCCCATCAGAACACTGTGCTTGATCAGTACCACATCCTGTGATTTTCTCGATTTTTTTTTTTCTTTTGTGTTTAAAAAAAAATAATTGGCAGACCATGTGTGGGTTTTTTTCATATTGTATTTAAGTTTGCCAGGGTAAAATCAGAGGCCTCTTTTGCTAATTTCACATCCTCAGCTGGTGTAATCTGAAACTCAGTGGAGCTATGCCAATATACACCACTTATAAATCTGGCGTATTTTCTCTGTTTGGCCTGAATGGCTAGGACTACATCAGAGTAGAGATAGTGACCTTGTTACTCTTATTTAAAGGTATGGTGTTTATTTAGCTGTCTTAATTTTTCTCTCTCTCATGTTGGACAATGAATGCTTTTAGGGTCTCCCTTGGTTTGTTGCCTTCTCACTGGGATTCTAAAAGGCCTATTCTTCAAAAATTGGGATGCCTGCTGTATGCCACTTTAATTTTTAGGAAACCAAATCTCTATGAAAGCAATGGCATTGTCTCAGCCTACTTAGGCATTCCAAACCACATGATTATTTTCTCTAAGTGAATTATCCACCAATTCAAAGCAAAAGTGAAGTGGTTTGTTGGCCTTGAAAAGTGATCGATTTAGACTCGAGTCAAATTTTCAAGAGCCCCTGGAGTGGGTCGACCACACGAAATATCTTTGCACTCACAAACTCCTGTGTTTATGGATAGAAGTTCAGGTCATGGCATGTGCTGCTGTCCATTTAGTCATGTCATTCCCTGATTTTCTGGTGCAAACACATGCTTGGATACCCAAATGAGGGGGTGTTCGAGGAATAACAGAAGCATATGCCTTGTCTGGCTCTTTCAAATTTTCTCCTTAAGATAGATTTACAGAGGTGCCAGTAAAGAGTCACTTGCTTGTTTCAAATTTCAGTTTTGGCTTCGGGATTTTTAACCTGTATTCTCATTTTCACCTGCCTAGCATCCAGTGAAGCTACATCTAATTATATATATATTGTCCATCCTTTCCTCACTCTGTTCAAAGAACAGATACTAAATTATGCAGTCTGTGATCCAGCAGGCATTATGGAAATTTACTGGAATGATTCTGGTAATTAACTGTCCAATGTATAGAATTACAAAATTAGTGTGTGAGCGGGATAAGATGTAATATACTTGAAATTTAGTAATTTGATACCATGTCACATGAAATTTTAGTTGAAATCAAATTAGCTGGTTAGAGGCACTGGTGGTCTGATAAATGTCCAAAACACTGTTAAAAATTTAAAAATTCTGATATATTGAGCTGGAGGAAAATGTCTAGTGGGGTATTACAGAGATCTGTGTTAGGGTTTTGAGATGGACTCAAAATATTGAAAAGATGGTATGGCCATTTCATGTGACCTAAAGCTACGGGTTTGTGGGTTTAAATATTATTCACGTGCGTTTTGCTTTATTGTATGCTAGAATTTTCCATCACAAACAGTGCAGAGAAATTCTCTGCACCTGGGTGTCACTGCAGGGAGGCGTATTAACCAAAGCTGATAGGCTATTCAACCAAAAATAGCTCCGAGTCCTGGGGCTCTGGTCTGTAGTGTCTTGCCTCATGCATCCTGCATGCATACTACTTATCAGATCTAAACTGTAATCCCTTCTTTTTTTCTGTTTCAATATTTCAAGCTCTTGCAATTTTATCAAATGTCTCAAGATATTTGGGGGGTTTTAAGAGTCTCAGTGATTTTTTTATTTCTGCTTTCAATATTGCAAAGTTTTGCCCTCTACCCAAAATGGCCACCATCTCCCATTACTGTCAATAGGACTGAAGTTATATGTGCCCTCAGCACAATAACCATCATGTCCCTTTACCCTTTGCAGAGGAAAATGAGGCTCCAATTCTCTCCAATGGGGCTGAAGTCAGGCTGTTCTCAGGAGATGGCAATCCCTTAGTCACCATGTGAGAGTGCCTGGCAGGGGCCAGAAATGAGGCTGTGAGGGAAACTGGGAAGAGGAATGTGTTTAAGAAATAGAGCAGGAAACTATGAGGGGACAAGGAAATGTGTGCAGCAGAAGGCACACTGAGTGCATGCAGAGGTATATGAAGAGCAGAACAGAGGCGAAGGATTGGCACAGGGAAGTATCGAGAGCAAGAGGCAGACTAAGGCCTTGTCTAGGCTAGCATAAAAGGTGTGATGTTGTAGGTTGTTAAGTAATGCATTCTTACCAGATGTTTTAAGAGAGTAGTGCAGAAAAAGCAGTGTATTCTTTAACATGTGATAAATTGATCTAGTTTTAAAGCCTACGGAATTTAAGTTGATCAGTTTAGAACATGTTAAAGAATACACACTGCTTTGTCTATACTAGATTCTTAAAACTTGTTAGTTTAAACATGTTAGGTAATCCATTCTAACACACTTTTTACTCTAGCCTACATAAGGCCTGAGAGGGCATGCAGGGGAAATGGTGTCAGGAGGAAATTGAGGGGTCACAGGGAAATGTGGCAGGTAGGAAGAGCGTGAAAGGTAGAAGACTGTGAGGGAAAAGGAAGGGAAATAAGGGAGCCGAGTGAATGTAGGGAGGTAGGTGGGAGCCTGTCGGACCGTGAACTGGGCAGCTGTCTAGCCTGTCCAGTTATGGAGGGAAATAGAAATGGAATGGTAGTTCCCTGCATCCCAGGGGGTAAAATTGAATAGAGTCCATCTTCTCAGAGAGAACAGTGAGGACAACATTTTTTTGTGGGCATTTGAGGGTTTATTTGAATTTGAAGTGACTGTTCACAAGTTGAGTATGGGCATCCTCCAAAGGTGAAAAAACAGAAAAGATGAAAAACAATGTGAGTTATTTAATTTTTTAAAATCTCATGGTGTGTAAGCAATCTTCTCAATTTTTGAGGTCTGAGTCATACTTTTTTGAATGCTCGAGTTTGGCAGTACTGCTGTGTCCCAAGTCTGCTGGTAGATCTAACAACTGTGCTCTTGCTTGCACATTTACCAGTTTGTAGGACCCATCAGCTAGAAAAATAAACAGAAAATAAAACAGTCAAAGTTAGGATCAAATGTAAAAAATACAAAATAGGAAGCAATGTTATACAAAGTGTCTCTTCTGTTGTACAATCTCTTCTTTGGGATATCCCTGGAGGTTTTCAGTTGAACAGGCCACAAAGTTGGCTGTGGTACAATTATCATTAACTGGAAATAAAAGCACTTTAATAAAAATTATAGACCATTACTTTTCAATATGTGAAAAAGGTTGATTTTTAATGTAGCCCAATACCTCATTTAATATTTTAATCAGATATGGAAAGCCTTCAATATCTTGACACAAAGTGAAGCTTATAACATTTAAAAAATTGTTTTAATGAGAATACCTTGGATAGACTGCATGCGTAAAGGTATCAGTTTCCCATTCGGGATATTAGTCTTTAGGAATCAGGTTCATCAGTATTAATCAGAAGCCATACCCGACCTCTTGGTCCTTTCAAAAATTATGATATTGCTGTGCATAAACAATGGTCTCTCATCTCAAGTACTTCTGTTTCACATTTTGAATTTTACTGTAAATTATTTGTGAATTATATTACTGTAGATAAAAACCTAATGTACTGAGTAGAAGTACAGAGAAATGTGATACCATATTATAGAGGAAAATGAGCAAGAAAGCAAATGCCTCTTATTTCTAAAAAAATTTTATGCTAGAAACAGAAACATAAAAACCGAGATGGCAAGTAAGCCTTTGTATTTGAATTGTGTTTTTAAATACAATATTGTAGTCTATATGTTTTTATTATTATTGCTGGAAACACACGAGTTTAAAATATGCAATGTCCTCTGATAATTCTGCTTTGCTTAGTAGAGTGAAACAAGAAAATCCAGAAAGAAAAGGAGTACTCGTGGCACCTTAGCGACTAACCAATTTATTTGAGCATAAGCTTTCGTGAGCTACAGCTCACTTCATTGGATGAAGTGAGCTGTAGCGCATGAAAGCTTATGCTCAAATAAATTGGTTAGTCTCTACGGTGCCACAAGTACTCCTTTTCTTTTTGCGAATACAGACTAACATGGCTGTTACTCTGAAAGAAAATCCAGGAATTTGAGAATGAGAAGTGACTACTAGTCTAATGGTGTAAAGCAGTTTTTTGTCAAATATGTGAACATATTTATATGAAATTTAGATAAGAGCATATTTGGGACACTTTTTTATTCTTTATAAGGTGCTTACACAATTTCTGCAAAAGTTATGCCTAATGCACTACATGTGGAGTTCCTTATTCCATTCTTCCTCAGTCCTTACTCAGGCAAACTCCTGTTGAAATCAATGGGAGTTTGCCTGGGTAAGAAACTCACTGTGATTGGCCATATTGAAGTAATTACTTGCTGCATTTAGAGCTGTGTGAAATTTTTTTGCTGGAAATATTTTTTGGCAAAATGCAGATGCATTGACACCAAGATATTTTATGAATTTGTGTCAGTTTTGTTAAATTTGTTTCCAAAAACAAATTTCTGAAAAAATTGAAATGTTTCCTTTGACCTTTTTTGAAACAAAAGATTTTGGTTGGATTACTTGTTCTGTTCATGATCAACTATCCTGTTCATTCCCTCTGAAGCACCTGGCACTAACCACTGTCAGAAGACACGATACTGACCCGGCATGGCCGTTTCCGTGATTTTTTTGGTTCAAAATGACATTTTGTGTTTTGAAATTTTCTTCCATTTTATTTTTAATAACATTAACAAATGCTCCAAATCGAAACAAAATGTTTAGTTTCATGTCAAACTAAATATTTAGTTCAACCCAATTTTTTTTCTGATTTGTTTTGGAATTGCCAGTGAACTGAAGCATCCATTATTCTCCCAGTTGTAGTCTCAGCAGTGTCTGGCAGCAGGCACTAGCCACCATTCTTCAATGGTGCATGATAGTTATGGATGTCATTAGGGACAATTTTTTCTCAGTCAGTTTTATTCAAGGATGTTGGAATAACAAAAACCCTTAACAACCAAAAATTAAACAGTAGACCAGCGGTTCTCAAACTGTGGGTCAGGACCCCAAGGTGGGTCGCAACCCCATTTTAATGGGGTCGCCAGGACTGGTGTTAGACTTGCTGGAGACCCGGGGCTGAAGCCTGAGCCCCACCACCCAGCACTGAAGCCTGAGCCCTACTGCCTGGGGCCAAAGCCCGAGGGCTTCAGCCCTATGTAGCAGGGCTCAGGCTTTGGCTTCAGCCCTGGGTGGCGGGTATCCGGTTACAGGCCCCTTTCCTACGGCTGAAGACCCTGGGTTTTGGCTTTGCCCTCCTCCCTGGCCCAGGGCGGTGGGGCTCAGGTTTTGGTCCCCCCTCGTGGGGTCGTGTAGTAATTTTTGTTGTCAGAAGGGGATCACAGTGCAATGAAGTTTGAGAACCCCCGCTGCAGTAGACATTCATGTGTGAAAACTAAATGTGGCTTCATCTCATTTAGCAGGAATGTCATGACTGGGACATAGGCAATTCAGGCCTAGTGGTCAAAGTGGGTATCAGGCCGGGTTGGGTACAAGAAGTCAGAGTCTGAGACAGGCCAGAGGGAAAACCAAAAGTCAGGTGTCAGAAGACAGGCAGAGTTGGAGGCCGTAGTCTGGGGTCTCTTACACGCAGGGTCTCAAGCAGAGACAGGCAGGTAGTCTGTTTTATTGCTCAGCCCTGTCATGGCTTCCTGGTTTAAGTGCTGGCGCCAGCCAATCAGTGGGCTGTGAAGAACTGCCACTCAGGTGCTCCTTGGTGGTACTTCCTGTCGAGCCTAGCCTCACAGCGTCTTCCCACATGAGCTTAGCCCAAGCCTCCTGTGGTGATGTGGAGGTGTCAGTGGTCCAGAACCCCCATGGTCCCAGCTTCTAGTCTGGCAGGTTCTTACAAGTAGAAACTCCATTCCACAGTAGATGGGAAAAATTGTCATAATCAATACTTGTGCTGTCACCATAAAGACTTAGAGACTAACCAATTTATTTGAGCATGAGCTTTCGTGAGCTACAGCTCACTTCATTGGATGCATACCGTGGAAACTGCATCCGATGAAGTGAGCTGTAGCTCACGAAAGCTTATGCTCAAATAAATTGGTTAGTCTCTAAGGTGCCACAAGTACTCCTTTTATTTTTGCGAATACAGACTAACACGGCTGTTACTCTGAAACCTACCATAAAGACTGCATATCAGTCAAGAAAATGGAAGATACTCTGCATCATCGCAAAGGTCTGCAGTTTCATTCAGGAGCTCTGATTCTCTTTGTCAGTGCTAACTTCAGGGAAACAGTAGAACAGTGCTCTCTTCTTCAGTGCCACTATAGAGTCCAGGCAACTGGCGGGCTAGGGAAATGAACCAAAGTTTTTCTCCTCCAAAGCCTGATGTGTAGAATTATGTCTCGTACAGGCAGGAACAAAAAACAGATGAGCAGTTGAAAGTGTTTTTTGGATCCAACTAATGTGGACACATTAACGATAAGTCAGTAATTCTTTTGAGATGAGTTAAGATTTGCCAAAAGAGGTTGGAAGTTTGGTTCTGTTATGTAATGGAATTAAGTGTGGTGTGAGTTTTGTAACAGTTGTCAGTTTTACAACAGTAAAGTGCTGTTATAAAGTAAACAGAAATGCTGCAGTGTTTGGGAAGCCATTCTACAACCACAGAACTTGAGTACCATACTATTAGTAGTTAGTGTTGCCAGTTTTGGTTGGACATATTCCTGGAAGTTTCATCACATGACATAATCTTTAATTAAGGATTAAACTTTAACTCCTGGAGACTCCAGGACTATCCTGGAGGGTTGGCAACCCTATGAGTCGTAGGAGCTAGTTGCAAATCTTTTCTTTCCCAGATATTAATGAGACGGAGTTTAGCAAGCTACATGCATCAGGAATAGAGCAAGAGTGCAATTAGACTGTGTAACATTAAACATGACTTTTCACAAGTAAAGGATATTTTCTCTCAATAAGAATTAATCAACAACAAATACACAAAACATTGCTCAGTGATCTGGAACAGTCATTGGTTTATTTAAGTTCTTTGAGTGCATGTGTGGGGGGTGTATAGAGTTTTGTGTTTTTACTTAGGGGAATGCAATAATACAGGTTCCAAAGAAGGAATGGGCGAGTAGTGCTGAAAGTCTCAAACAAACATAGGGTGAACCAAATGTGCTAAGTCTGTTTTATGGATAATCGTTGTTTGATTAAGTAAGCTAAGGTGGCTTTTATGAATTCTTCTTCTAGGATCCTGCAAACACTGATGCATATAGTAACTTTACACCTGTACACAGGCTCACTGAACTTAGTGGGACTAGTGCAGAAAGTTACTCATCTGACAGTGTTTGCAGGAACGAGACCTTGTCGTATAAGCTTTTACTTGATATATATTTTAGTGCTCTCTACTTTTTACTATTTCCATCCCCAGCAGAACAGTTTCATTTCCCTTTTGTATCAAATAACCATTTTTTCTTGTGTGGGGGAAAATGCTACACAAACGTATTTAACATCTTTGAAAAATCAAGAACTATATTGCTTTGATTCTAAATGTTTTGTATGTATCTCTTTCCATATGGTGTCTAATCTACATTGGTTGCTATGGTGAGTTACTTGTTATTCCTCATTAATCTTGACTAGTACGATAATCACTGTAGGAAAATCTCTGATAACTGTAATATATAAGTTATGATTTTCAAGGGACTTCCTTAACTTATGCATCTTCTTGCCAGTTTTTCCCAAGTTTGTTTTTTGTATTTAATAAAAGATGTATATTTTGAGCATTGTAACAAGGGTCTCTTTTACTCAACTCCACGTGTCAGTAAAATTGATCTTTCCTATAGGTATCAGTTGGAAAGGTTGCCACTTTTAGGATGAGGAAGAGAGCTTAATGAATGTCAGAATTCTGTATTTTATTAGGAAAAAGTGCATTCCATCTTTCCCCCACAAATTACCTGGATGTTTTTGCTTTGTGAATCATCTCTAGCGGTAATACCATATACATGAATAGAGTTCAGTTATACAGGATTGCAGTGCTTCTTTAGCTCTGCATATTAAGATAATAACATTGTGAATAAAAGAACTAAGATTTCTAGAACTGAAAACATTTTTTAATTAAACAGAAATTTGGTAGATTTTTAAAATCAGTTTGTAGTGCTTAATATGATAATGGGTGGATGTAAAACAAATCCTGACTGCCAAATACAATCTAATAAACTTTCTTAATGAAATATGTCTCACAGGATAATTGTATATTCAAATGTCTTTTTATTTGCTCTGTTAACATTCACTGTTTTGAATTACTGCAACTGCACTGGGATGTTTTAAAATTTAACACAAAGTTCTGGATCTTGTGATCCTGCAGGGCACACAGCAGGAACCACAAGTTGCTGCTCTTTAGTGTAATGTAAGTGAAGGCTACTTGTGGACTCAAATAAGATTTAGCACAGGGCATTATTCTCTCCAATGAGCAGAGTTCTCAAGTGCCCATTGTACCTGCTCTATGACTCTTAAGAACATGGATTTTAATAAAGAGGTTGGATGGATGTGTGTGGAGCATGCCAGATCTTAGGAGACAAGTTTAGGTGCAAGCTTAATCTTGTCAATGAAGCGCTTAGATACATGCTATCCTGTAAGGCCTTACTCCTGATACTAGGCCCACATAACTTGACAGATACAGCAGTGCTCGTATTCATGCAGGACTGGGTTCCTCTGTCCCAGTAATTATAATAATAATCCCAGTCTACTCATACACTTTACCTTGTACTCATACGCACATCCGTTTGTGCAGGAGCAAGCCCTAAAGATGGCCTAGGATTTTTTTTAATTATCCACAAAAAAGGTGTCCCTGTCTTGGTCTATAGTTTCTTTTCTCAGTCTTTAATTAATTAGAGTGACATGAAGTTGCTGTCTCTAAATGTATGAGACACTTAGGGTCAGATATGATTGAAGAGCCGGAAAATGTGAAGGGCTGGACAGAGCACTGATAATTTCAACCAAAGAAATGACCAATGTGTGCCATTTGATAAATGGAGTTAAAAAGGTCAGATCTCCAATAGTCATGGTTAGTGCATCCAGCAGTCAAAGACCATTTACTGTTGGTCACACATTCAATTACTGTTAATGAAAACAAAACATCCCCAATATTTGCACACCATATTCACCTTGCACACCTTAAAGTTTCATTTCCTTAGTGTTTCAAAATACAGAAGATCTATCCTTATGGTGCTACAAAATAGCTTCCCAGAAAAGCAATTAACAGGTGGGGGGTTTTTATTGGAAAAAAAAGTTCAGAAAAGATAAATAATGTAGGCATCTGATTTCCTGTCACTCTTGGTTAACTTTGTATGAAAATGGATAGCTTCCAAATTAAAGCAGGCACCAGCCTGTCTGAAGAAAAATGCATCTGTAAAGAAGTATGTACATGATGTATTCATGCAATTCCAAATTTCTTAATTGTATTTGATATGTGTAACAATTTAATGTACTGAAATATGGTACCATATTATTTCATGTGTTAAAAACAGAATGCAGGATGCTGTAGGCTCAAGTTATTGTATGGAATAGCATACTAGCTTCTTTTCCCAACCCCCCTCCCAATAACAAAGAGGCAATGTTGTATGCTGCTGCACTACATTGCTCTATCAGTGAGAAATATGACACCATTCCTGCTGATCAAGTTATTACAGTTACTCATTTCTTACAGCAGATTTTAAATATTTAAGCAAGGTTTACTTGTGAGGGAAAATGAATGTAGAAACTATGAGGGAAGTGGAGAAGAACCACAGATTCCAGATTGTTGAGGTCCAGCATTTTCTATCTGAAGCAATCTGTTGGTGAAAATTGCTATTCATATCCTTCTGTATTTTCTGCAAATGGCTGTAATGGAGATTGGTGCAGTGAAAAGATTATATCTTGTTTACATCCACATGTAACCCACCACGTGTTCAAGAAGTGACAGAATTTAAAACCGCATCTCTGTATTGTAATTTTTTTTTAAAGTTGTAGTTGAATTTTTTTCTTGTGCATACTGGAGATTATTATTACAGTTCAAATAGCTACAATACCATCTCTCCAAAAAATATATATTTTTGCACTTATATATTCCAACATGTTAGATATTCAAACGTAATCAGATATTCAGTTGGTGCAGGTTTGTGCAAATAGAACTGTACATCATGAGAACAGGTAGAGAAAGGGGTTTTCTGATTGAGCAACTGTGCCTGACTAAAACCTATAATTAAGAAAAAGTAGATTTGGCTAAAATAAATAGAATAACTATGGATTGGCACTCATATTCTTTTCTCTTGAAGGTTGAATTACATCCTAGAGGACAAATTGACTCAAAGAAATACATTAGCCAGTTCATTTCTCAGCTTGTAGAAGTGCCAGTCTAGAATCAAATCATACCACTGAAAAAAGGACATGGAACTGGTAGTAATTTGAGAGGGAGAAAGAAAGTGAGAGGTGAAAAAAAACCCCAACACACTGTAAGCAGAAGGCAACTGTCACAGCAGGGCAGAAGGATAGTTCCCTAGTTTGGGAGCTAGCCTGGAGCTGGGAGACCTGGGTTCAATTAACTGCTCTGTGACAGATTTCCTGTATGGCCATGGGAAAGTCAATTAGACTCTCTGTGCCTCAATTCCCCATCTGTAAAATGGGAATAATATTACTTCCCTACTAACTGGGGTATTATGAGGCACTCAGACTATGGTAATTGGGGCCATATAAATAAATATTAGGGAATTATCTACACTTAAAACACTGCAGCAGTGGAGCTGCAGCACTTCAGGGAAGATGCTACCTACACCGATGAGAGGGGAGCTCCTGTCAGTGTAGGTAATCCATTTCCTCGAGAGGTGGTAGCTAGGTTGATGGGGGAATTCTTTAGGGGCCATACCAATTCTCTCATCAACCTAGCACTGTCTACACTGGAGTTATATCTATTTAGCTGTGTTGCTCAGGGGTATGAATTTTTCACACCCCTAAGAGGCATAGTTATACCAACCTAATTTCCTAGTATAAACCAGGCCCAAGATAGACAACAGTATTAATCCACCGGGCTAACCTGTAGAGCAGGGAAGAAACCGTATGTGGGATAATATGGTGAGAACAGCATGGAATTATGCCTGAGAAATCCACCTAAATTACTGATGATGGTGTAAGCATTAGAGCTGGGTGAAATTTTATTGTAATAAATAAATAAAATAAAAAATACACATTTGAGTTGACTAAAACATGTTGTGATTTTTTTTGACAAAATCACCTGTTTCGTTAAAATATCAAAAAAACTAAAACTTCAGAAAACAGTCAAAACATTTCATTTTTCAAAATGAAACATTTTGATTTTTTTATTCAGAATGACTTCTCATTTTGAATTTACTTCCATTTTCTTTTTAAAAGCGTCAAAAAAACCCTTGAAAATGAAATATTTTGGGTTACTCAATGAAAATTGAAAAGGAGTACTTGTGGCACCTTAGAGACTAACCAATTTATTTGAGCATGAGCTTTCGTGAGCTACAGCTCACTTCATCAGATGCATACCGTGGAAACTGCAGCAGACTTTATATATACACAGAGAATATGAAACAATACCTCCTCCCACCCCACTGTCCTGCTGGTAATAGCTTATCTAAAGTAATCGTCAGGTTGATGAAGTGAGCTGTAGCTCACGAAAGCTCATGCTCAAATAAATTGGTTAGTCTCTAAGGTGCCACAAGTACTCCTTTTCTTTTTGCGAATACAGACTAACACGGCTGTTACTCTGAAACCTGTCAATGAAAATTTTTCACCTTTTCCAGTTTGCAGAAATATTTTGGTTTTGGGTCAACTCAGAAAAATAAATATATATATATATAAATATTGTATTCAATAGCTAACCAAAAAATCGGTTATTCACACAGCTGTAGTCAGATTTCTGTGTGCAAAATGCTCCAGGCACTCTGCAGCTGGTCTTTAGAGTTCCCTGCCACCCTTAACCCTCCTGTGTGTTGGGGATATCTTCAGAAGTACATTTTAAGCACACTTTTCCCCTTTCACACAAGAATGAATCTGAAGGCTGCTCTCAGCCTCCCCAGGTTCTTACTTCCCTCTGTTTCTCATTGGCTTCTGCCATAGGATAACCCAGTCCCCCAGCTAGCATCACACCTGAAAAACTCCAGAGCTTCAAAGCTGCAGTTTTTTCTAAGAAATGTGTCCTCTTTCATGAGGTTTTCCACAGGAGAGTATGCTATGGCTCCTAGAGAAGTGTATGAAAAAGAGACTGTTTTGGTTGACATTAAGCAAGTTTAAGGGGTTAAACACAAAGGAGCTGTACTTTTACCTTTAAGTGAAATCTTTACAACATTCCTTACCTTTCAAACTACAGACTTGGAACACAATAGCAGTGTTTACATTGTATTCCAAGGATAATGTGCCAGTCACCTATTTCTTAGCCTTTTTGTATAGCAAATACCATATATGTTTCATATAACTTGATGCTGTTGTATAAATCAAGAAGTGACTGGTGTAGACTGAATCCATATAGCATATAGTCTCACAATTATTAAAAAAGTCAGACTATGACAATCATCCTCTTGCCAGGGAATAAAAGGAAGGTGTGATATGAGCTGTGATGCATTGGGAGCGTAATCATATTCTCATTCAGTCACGCAAAATAAATTATATTATGACATGAACGAAAATGGGGATAGGCGGTAGATGCAAGCTCCTTGAAAGCAAATCAGGTGTGAAACAGGTTTATACAGTTACATGCCAAATATCTTTGGATTTTCTCTAAAACATATTGTATATTATCACATGAGACCTTAAAAATTAGTGCTGTGCACACAATTATCTTTCTTGGTTTATGTCCCTTAGTTGTTGGGCAGACTGCATTAGCGTTGCTAATGCTTCCATAGGTATGCAAGAGAGTGTGCAATATACTTGGTCACATTCGCTTTCTATCTGAAATATACACGATTCTTTTCTGATTAGATATTACAGCTATTTGACCAGCTATGATAATATCCGATATCTGTACAAACCAAAATAAAATATACCAGTTGTATTATTATTATTAACACCATTTAGCCGAGGCTCTCAAAGTACTGTGTAAGAATTAATTAATGCTGAATAACTCTAAAATGGGTGATACTAATCCCACTTACCGAGAAGTAAACTTAGTCACTATCAGGGGCAGTCACTTTGCCACGGTCATATATAAGTGTCATAATGAGGAATAAACCAAGCAGAGTTAACTCCAAGTTCCATGCTCCAACTTCTATGTTACAGAGATTTACATAATAATAGATTATAATGTAAAATTCTTCCCTAGCCTTTATCCTGAAAGTGAAAATTACAGAAAAGCACAAGCAAAGAAATAATGTTACACTTTGACTTCATGGCTGTTTTATCACCATATTTCTTGATAAAAGTAGCTCTTTAGGTCAGTGAGACAGAGACAGTTCCCATGTGGTTATGTCACTCCTGGTTTACCTCTTCCATGTGAGTTATTCACTGATCCTGTTTAAATTAATGGGAATTTTGCCATTGACTTAACTGAGAGCAAGATCAGGGCACATGTATGAATGTTATTTTTATACATAGTGAAAACTTCTTTTGATCAAGACAATATTGCTTGAGGGAAGACAATATTCTCACCTCATTTTTTAAACTTTTTTATTTTAAAAAAAAAAGATATAATAATTCTGGTTGTTACTGATAGAAATTCAATATTTGCAATAGTAACTCAGTATCAAGATCAATTGCTGAAAATGGCAGTTGAATTCAGAAATCCATTTGAAATGCTGTACTTTATTAACCTGGTAACTTTAAGTTATATTTTTAGAGTATCAAAGGAGTTTTCTGACCAATCCTAGAGGCTTGATCACCTTGTGTATGTCTTAATTAAAGTTTTCTGGTTTCCTGTTCAGAACCAGTTTCCTCACTGACCCTGAGTAAATAAATCCATATTTGTGATTTCATGACACTTACATGACATTAGGAATTATGGCATATCTCTGCACATAACTTATAAAACTACCTCAATACACAGAGAAGAGACTGTAAAATACACTGAAAGGGGATTTCTCAGATATGCTAATGACTGCTCTGTAAAGATCATGAGATGAGTTGACTCTCAGGAAGTGCAACTAAAACTAGTGCTACAAATCTTTGAAGATTCACTAAGCCCTGGTCTACACTAGGAGTTGAGGTCGAATTTAGCAGCGTTAAATCGATTTAACCCTGTACCCGTCAACATGACGAAGCCCTTTTTTTCAACTTAAGGGTTCTTAAAATCGATTTCCTTACCTCACCCCCGACAGGGGGATTAGCGCTGAAATTGGCCTTGCCGGGTCGAATTTGGGGTACTGTGGACGCAATTAGATGATATTGGCCTCTGGGAGCTATCCCAGAGTGCTCCATTGTGACCGCTCTGGACAGCACTCTCAACTCAGATGCACTGGCCAGGTAGACAGGAAAAGGCCCACAAACTTTGGAATTTAATTTCTTGTTTGGCCAGCGTGGCAAGCTGCAGGTGAGTGCAGAGCTCATCAGCAGAGGTGACCATGATGGAGTCCCAAAATCGCAAAAGAGCTCCAGCATGGACCGAACGGGAGGTACGGGATCTGATCGCTGTATGGGGAGAGGAATCCGTGCTATCAGAACTCCATTCCGGTTTTCGAAATGCCAAAACATTTGTCAAAATCTCCCAGGGCATGAAGGACAGAGGCCATAACAGGGACTCGAAGCAGTGCCTCATGAAACTTAAGGAGCTGAGGCAAGCCTACCAGAAAACCAGGGAGGCAAATGTCCGCTCTGGGTCTGAGCCCCAAACATGCTGCTTCTATGATGAGCTGCATGCCATTTTAGAGGGTTCAGCCACCACTACCCTAACCGTGTTGTTTGACTCCTTCAATGGAGATGGAGGCAACACGGAAGCAGGTTTTGGGGACAAGGAAGATGATGATGATGAGGTTGTAGATAGCTCACAGCAAGCAAGCGGAGAAACCAGTTTTCCTGACAGCCAGGAACTCTTTCTTACCCTGGACCTGGAGCCAGTCCCTCCCGAACCCACCCAAGGCTGCCTCCCAGACCCGCCAGGTGGAGAAGGGACCTCTGGTGAGTGTACCTTTTTAAATAGTATACATGGTTTAAAAGCAAGCGTATTTAATGATTAATTTGCCCTGGCATTTGTGGCCAGTACAGCTACTGGAAAAGTCTGTTAACATGTATGGGGATGGAGCGGAAATCCTCCAGGGATATCTCCATAAAGCTCTCCTGGATGTACTCCCAAAGCCTTTGCAAAAGGTTTCTGGGGAGGGCAGCCTTATCCGGCCACCATGGTAGGACGCTTTACCATGCCAGGCCAGTACCACGTAGTCGGGAATCATTGCAGAACAAAGCATTACAGTGTATGTTTGCTGGCATTCAAACAACATCCGTTCTTTATCTCTCTGTGTTATCCTCAGGAGAGTGATATCATTCATGGTCACCTGGTTGAAATAGGGTGCTTTTCTTAAGGGGACATTCAGAGGTGCCATTCCTGCTGGGCTGTTTGCCTGTGGCTGAACAGAAATGTTCCCTGCTGTTAGCCACGGGGAGGGGGGAGGGGAGGCAAAATGCGACCTTGTAACGAAAGCACGTGCTACATATGTAATGTTAACAGCAAGGTTTACCGTGTAAGAGTGTACACCTTGTTCTATAAAATGTGTCTTTTTAAATACCACTGTCCTTTTTTTCTCCACCAGCTGCATGTGTTTCAAGGATCACAGGATCTTCTCCTTTCCAGAGGCTAGCGAAGATTAGAAGGCGAAAAAAACGCACTTGCGACGAAATGTTCTCTGAGCTCATGCTGTCCTCCCACACTGACAGAGCACAGACGAATGTGTGGAGGCAGACAACGTCAGAGTGCAGGAAAGCACAAAATAACCGGGAGGAGAGGTGGCGGGCTGAAGAGAGGGCTGAAGCTGAAAGGTGGCGGCAGCGTGATGAGAGGAGGCAGGATTCAATGCTGAGGCTGCTGGAGGATCAAACTGATATGCTCCAGTGTATGGTTGAGCTGCAGGAAAGGCAGCAGGAGCACAGACGGCCGCTATAGCCCCTGTGTAACCAACCGCCCTCCTCCCCAAGTTCCATAGCCTCCTCACCCAAACGCCCAAGAACGTGGTGGGGAGGCCTCCAGCCACTCCACCCCAGGGGATTGCCCAAGCAACAGAAGAATGGCATTCAATAAGTTTTAAAGTTGTAAACTTTTAAAGTGCTGTGTGGCCTTGTCCTTCCCTCCTCCACCACCCCTCCCATGCTACCTTGGCAGTTATCCCCCTATTTGTGTGATGAATTAATAAAGAATGCATGAATGTGAAGCAACAATGACTTTATTGCCTCTGCAAGCAGTGATCGAAGGGAGGAGGGGAGGGTGGTTAGCTTACAGGGAAGTAGAGTGAACCGGGGGGTGGGGGGGCGGGGGTTCATCAAGGAGAAACAAACAGAACTTTCATACCATATCCTGGCCAGTCATGAAACTGGTTTTCAAAGCTTCTCTGATGCGCACCACGCCCTCCTGTGCTCTTCTAACCGCCCTGATGTCTGACTGCGTGTAACCAGCAGCCAGGCGATTTGCCTCAACCTCCCACCCCGCCAAAAGAGTCTCCCCTTTACTCTCACAGATATTGTGGTGCACACAGCAAGCAGTAATAACAGTGGGAATATTGGTTTCGCTGAGGTCTAACAGAGTCAGTAAACTGCACCAGCGTGCTTTTAAATGTCTAAATGCACGTTCTACCACCATTCTGCACTTGCTCAGCCTGTAGCTGAACAGCTCCTGTCTGCTATCCAGGCTGCCTGTGTATGGCTTCATGAGCCATGGCATTAAGGGGTAGGCTGGGTTCCCAAGGATAACTATAGGCATTTCAACATCCCCAACGGTTATTTTCTGGTCTGGGAATAAAGTCGCTTCCTGCAGCTTTTGAAACAGACCAGAGTTCCTGAAGATGTGAGCATCATGTACCTTTCCCGGCCATCCCACGTTGATGTTGGTGAAATGTCCCTTGTGATCCACCAGTGCTTGCAGCAGTATTGAAAAGTACCCCTTGTGGTTTATGTACTCACCGGCTTGGTGCTCCGGTGCCAAGATAGGGAGATGGGTTCCGTCTATGGCCCCACCACAGTTAGGGAATCCCATTGCAGCAAAGCCATCCACTATGACCTGCACATTTCCCAGGGTCACTACCCTTGATATCAGCAGATCTTTGATTGGGTCGGCTACTTGCATCACAGCAGCCCCTACAGTAGTTTTGCCCACTCCAAATTGATTCCCAACTGACCGGTAGCTGTCTGGCGTTGCAAGCTTCCACAGGGCTATTGCCACTCGCTTCTCAACTGTGAGGGCTGCTCTCATCTTGGTATTCTTGTGCCACAGGGCAGGGGAAGGCAAGTCATAAAGTTCCATGAAAGTGCCCTTACGCATGCGAAAGTTTCACAGCCACTGGGAATCGTCCCAGACCCGCAACATTATGCGGTCCCACCAGTCTGTGCTTGTTTCCCGAGCCCAGAATCGGCGTTCCACCGCATGAACCTGCCCCATTCGCACCATGATGCCCACATTGCCAGAGCCCATGCTTTGAGAGAAGTCTGTGTCCATGTTCTCATCACTCTCGTCACCGCACTGACTTCGCCTACTCACCCAGTTTCGCTTTGCCAGGTTCTGGTGCTGCATATACTGCTGGATAATGCGCGTGGTGTTAAATGTGCTCCTAATTGCCAAAGTGATCTTAGCGGGCTCCATGCTTGCCGTGGTATGGCATCTGCACCGAAAAAAGGTGTGGAACGATTGTCTGCCATTGCTCTGATGGAGGGAGGAGCGACTGATGACATGGCTTACAGGGAATTAAAATCAACAAAGGGAGTGGCTTTACATTAAGGAGAAACAAAAACAACTGTCACACAGAATGGCCCCCTCAAGGATTGAACTCAAAACCCTGAGTTTAGCAGGCCAATGTTCAACCCAATGCTCGACCCACTGAGCTATCCCTCCCCCCGGTATTTCAGGCAGGACTGAATCTCCATTAAACTTTTCAAGGTGCCCCTGACAGACCTCACAGAAATGATTGTCAGCAGTTGATTTCACGGGGGGGAGGGGGGCAAATGAATACAAAACAAATCTCATGTATTTCTTGTTTTGATCTACTCCATCTATCTTTTACATCTTTGGCTGGCAGCAGATGGTGCAGTAGGACTGCTAACCATCCTCATCTCCTGCCTGCTCGGCAGAAGATGGTACAATAGGATTGCTGGCAGGACTAAAGGGAATGACCTGGTTGAGTCACTCCTATTTTAGTCCCTACGCCCATGTCTGCCTAGGTGCTCCTAACCAACCTTACTGAGGCGGCCAGGAGCACTTCGGACATGATGATGATGATGGTTATCAGGCCTGTTGCACCATCTGCTGCCACAAGGCAATGGGCTGCTGCTGTGTAGCAATGCAGTCCCATGTCTGCCAGCACCCAGGAGACGTACGGTGACAGTGAGCTGAGCGGGCTCCATGCTTGCCATGGTAATGGCGTCTGCACAGGTAACTCAGGAAAAAAGGTGCAAAACGATTGTCTGCCATTGCTGTCATGGAGGGAGGGCCTGATGACATGTACCCAGAACTACCCGTGACAATGTTTTTGCCCCATTAGGCATTGGGATCTCAACCCAGAATTCCAATGGGCGGCAGAGACTGCGGGAACTGTGGGATAGCTACCCACAGTGCAACGCTCCGGAAGTCGACGCTATCCTCGGTACTGTGGAAGTACTCTGCCGAGTTAATGCACTTAACGCACTTAGAGCATTTTGTGTGGGGACACACACAATCGACTATATAAAAACGATTTCTAAAAAAACGACTTATATAAATTCGATCTAATTTCATAGTGTAGACATACCCTAAGTAGCAAATCCAGCTGCCTCCTGTGTAACCCCAGAGACCTGTTTGGCAATGAAACTCATGTAGTTCACTCCACATGGGATGGGGCTAGATGCAAGGGTTGCACAGAGGTGCCAAACCTTGCCCAGCACAGAGCTCCACGCCATGCAAGTTCCCTGCATGACACCATGGAGCATGTGGAGCATGGGAAGGATCATTGAATCCACTGCTACACAAATCTTCCCACCTGCAGTGGGCAGAGGTGCACAAGGAACTGCAAAGGCTACCACCAACTTGTTGAACTGTGGTTATTTCTGTATAATGTCTCCATGGCCTGGGGTAGGAGGATCCCTCCCCCTCGCATCTGTTCAGTGACTGGTCCTGCTACCGATGCTGGGCTCTTGACTGTGGATTTGCCCCTAAAAAAAAAATTAGATTCACAGGATAGTCCTGATTTGTGGGTTCAGAAATTTGATCAGATTTCCCACTTCTACTTTACTAGTTTGTCATTCAAAGTACAGCTGTGTTTTCTGTTTGTTTTTAATCGTTTTTGTTTTTTGTTTGTTCACATGAATTTGTGCTTTCAAACCATGTGCCAGTCTAGCAAACTGACTTGCAAGTCATCTTGTGAGAATGTCTAACACATCAGTTCTCAACAGTGTTTGTAATTAACTAACAGATATTATAATAGCCACATAAGAGATCACAATATTGCATAGTTTTGCCAAATCTTTACTACATAGCCATATCAAATTTTGCAAAAGAGCTACATATTTTACAAAGCACAGTATTAAGAAGTCAAAATGCAGAGGAGAAAATGCAGTACAGGAAAGTTTTTAGTAATTTATATTAATTATACTTGTGTAGCCTTTTAAAAAATACATTTTTATGCATTGGATATATAATTTGGTTATTTTTGCACTGTGTGGAGACTGGACAACCAAACTCATTTCAAATAGGCCATTAAACATCATCAGGTGACAGTGATTTACAGCCATTATATGCTGTGGCTATATTTGACCTGGTGATCTAGATTCAAAGCCTCTGGGTCCCATCACTTAAACCAGCTGGCCTTCCAGACCGAACTATTTTGTTTTTAACTCACTTGTACTATCTGTGAAAATGTGATTGGTATTAAATACTTAGTATTTAATTTAGAAAGATGTAAGATCAAACAATTATCATTCAATAATTTTAAAATAAAATATTTATTTAAATAAATCAAGTAGAGAAATCAAACACTGTTGGACTAACATCCACCTCCGCATGTTTCTTGGGAAATTCAGTTAAAGAATGCAAAAGGGTTTGTCCCTAGTTGTATGAGACAGTCCACTTAATTTAAAAAAATAAATAAACCCAGCTGTCTCTCTCCCTATTTTAAAATCATGGTTATGGGCATTAAGCATGTAATATAGAGGATAACTTTAAAGTACCCTGTGTAGTTTGAAATGCAAAGCGCAATACAATTACCTTTAAAGTGGTAAATTGTAAAGCTATTAAAAAAATTCCTTCTGCCTTCCAGGTGTGAACTTTCTTTTAAATTTGATGAAGTCACCCTCCAAGCTGTTAAACCATTATCAATGAGCAGACTGTGCATTTTCTAATGATTTCTGTGGAATTGAAAAAGACTCCATAACGTTCCTTCAGTTTGTTCATAATTTTTGTTTGATAATTGTCCTAAAAATCAATGACAGCAAAGGTGTATAGAAATTGGACTGAAGCAACTATAAATATAGTCAGCAATTTAGGCTGTTCTTACTCAATATGAAAATGTCTTTGGATAATAAGTGGATTCCTATCTAAATTCATGAGTTCTTTTATGACACTTTGGGTTAAGCCTGAAATAGATTAATCTTTTCCTGATAAAGTTTCATAAGCTGTGATTTCTCCAGTGACCACATTTAATTGGATATTAAATAAAGTGCTTATCTTTACACCAACAGGTTTTATAGCCTGGATTTTTTTTCTGAACTGTGTTTCACAGATTAAGTAACAAGAAGTAGGCACACAAAAATGTTGATTTAAACCATGATATGCTTAGATTAGAAATGAGAATATGTTGATTCATGTATGTTTTTGAGACACATAATTGAAATTTAGGTTTAAAAGGGAAAGATTGAAGAAACTATTAAATAGTCCCCAAAATTCATGCAGACAGATATGTTAAGTTTACTCTCCTTACTTCCTGTCACATGCTGCTGCAGCTTGCAGTTTTGTGAAATTTATGTTTCGGATTATGGAAGTTTAGAAGAGCAAAGCAAAAATGGTGACACCACCCAGAGAGTGCTCTGAGGTGGTCAGGGGTGAAAGTAACTGAGGACACTTACCAGTACCGGGCTGGGGCAGCTCCGGCCCCCGGAAGGGGTGGGGCGTCGAGCCGAAGGGGTGGGCCTGGAGGTCAGCATTCCCCCAGCCAGCCCTTCCAGACAGCCTGGCCCGCGCCACCCAGGGCTCCCGTGTTGATTTAAAGGGCCCGGGGCTCCAGACGCCGCTGCTGCTTTTAAATCGCCGGCCCCAGGGCAGCTGCTCCCTTTGCCCCCCGCCCCGCCTTTCGGTGGCTGGGGGTGGAGGGGCAAAAAGGGGCAGCAGCGCTTTAATGTGGGCTGGGTATGGGTTCTTACCGGTACACAGTACTGGCCCGTACCTGCTCACTTTCACCCCTGGAGGTGGTATCTGAAAACAAGTCCGAGGAAGAGGTTTGTGCTTAGCTACACTGCTGAACCAAACTACGCAAAGGACGGACCTCTTGGCCTCACTCTCAAGCTCTTCCCACTGGCGTGACAACACTATGGCTGTCTGGGTTGACATTGAGTAGTTGAAACACCTCTAAGTAACCAAGCCCGCTTTTCACTTTGTGTTTGTGGAGCTGATGGCAACCTTACAGCAAGAAGTTGCCTATGTGGGAGCTCCTGTGCCTGTGGACAAGAGAATTGCTGTAGGACTCTGGAGACAGGCCAAGAACATGAGCAACTGCTTCCTGGCAGAGTTCCTTTGACTGGTGGAAGAATAAAGTGGGAGACATTGTAATGGACATGTGCTTTGCAATAAAGCAAGTGCTACTGACCAGTCTGAGCAGGGTTACCAATGATCCTGAGATAATAGAAGGCTTTCAGCAGTGCTAGGGATTCCCAAACTGTGATGGGCCTATTCATGGAGCCCACTTTCCAGCTCCTTGCTTCCCAAATCAGGTGAAACAGAGTTCTACAGTAACTGCGTACTACTCTGTGGTCATCCAGGCTGTAGTGATTCTATGAGGATGCTTTGTAGATGCCAGCATAGGTCATGCAAGGTTCCTGATGCCAGAGTATTAAAGAATTTGACCTTGTATAGCAAGGGAAAGTGGAGATACTATTTCCCAACACAGCAGGGATGTTAATAGTGTTTCTGTGCCAAATATGATTCCTGGAGAATGGGACCATCCTTTGTTGCCACGGTTGATGAAGCCATGCCCCGATGATGATGATGTCAACAATGATCTTCTCCATCCATGAGGGACTCTATAAATCAAGAGTTATTTTATGTCTTAGATTTGCCATGAGCTCTGAACCTTTTGCAGGCCTTTTCCTTGAGCCAGCCACTGGATGGGACATGCTAGGCATGCTGCCATCATTAGACAGCCCTTTCATATGCCTTTCTGTGGCAAAGTCAAAGAGAGATCGTGAATTATTCACTATGAGAATGTTAATTCCATAGCATGGATATATCGGGCCACTTCCTATATGAAATGTTCCCCTGGACAGATGTGCAATCTTGGTTTTCTGTAATATAAACTTTATTTTAAGATTTTTCTCTTTAGAGTGCTGTTCATTCTGCTGCCTGTCACTAAAGTCAGCTAGTAAACTCTGTGCAGCAGGCATTATTTCACTTGCGGCTTCAGGATTATGGTAAATCATTTAATTTTTTTCTCAGACCCATTTGATTTCAAATAAAGTAACAGTGTTAGGCCCAGGAAAGGGAAGACAAATCCTTTGTTTTTTTCATAGACGATCAACTCTGGATTCCAAGGTCATCCAATCCACACAGTGACATTACTAAACGTTCCTTTGGATGTCTGTGACCTAATCTACCAGTAAACCACGAAGAATCCAGACTACTATGCTGTCACAGCATCCAGGGTAATGATAAATGATTATGTGAGACATGTTTAAGAGATGATGAGTGTTGTATGCAGGTTCAGCAGAGAAATATGCACTGCCTGCGACTCTGATGCATAAGCTAGACTGGTAGCTGTTAGAAAAGATTTCTGCAATACCTAATTGAGATCAGAGAAAGATACAAGCTGTGGTGAACTTGTGCATTGGCTAGATTTCCAAGGTCCAAACATAAATGGGGGAAGGGCTGTGAATGCTTGTGACACCCCAATCTACTTACCTAAATAAATGGATTTGTGGATTGACTATAAAATATTTTCTTGTTTTTTGTTTTGTTTTTAAAATTTTGAAATTTGGAAACTGTGCTTGCCATTGTGGGGAAGCTAGGACAATGAACTTGCAATATTTAAGGATGTTCAACTTAGCTCTACCTTTACCAGACATTGCTTTCACCACCTCTTTACGCACTTGAGTCAAAATTTTCTAGAGACGTAAGCTGAGGAGTAGTAATGGTGTTAGTAATTTTAAGGTTGAAATATAGTAATTATTGCTATTAATTACTACTTATTGAGTGAGCAGATTTTAGGGGTGTGGGAAATGTTTTCCAGGCTGGGCACACTACAATGTGAAACCAGTGGAAAGAGAGTTTCTACCCCCTCAGGAGAGGAGTTACACCAGTATAATGACAAAAGCGGCATGCATGCACTTGTAGCCATAGGGCTGTTCCCTCAGCCACCTCTACCATCTATCCCAGTGATTCTCAACCTATTTATCATGGTGGGCCGCATGCGGCCCACAATGTATTACCTGGGCTGCAGGTTGAGAACCACTGCGGTCACTCCCCCCAAGACCTCTATGCCCAGCACCCCAGCCCCGGCCCAGAGACCCCTCTACAGAGTGGGGCCAGGAGCAGACCCCACCGTGTGGCGAGGCAGCTCAATCCCGGACCCCACCGCACGGCAAGGCAGGGTTAGGGTGACCAGAGAGCAAGTGTGAAAAATCAAGACGGGGGGTGGCGGGTAATTGGTACCTCTATAAGAAAAAGCCCCAAATATCGGGCCTGACCCTATAAAATTGGGACATCTGGTCACCCCAGGCAGGGCGGCTGTGGACCCCGCCGCGTGGCAAGGCAGGGTGTCCCTGAATCGTGCTGCGACGGGTGCCCAGCCTGAATCGTGCTGCGACGGGCAACAGGGCAGCCCAGACCCTGCCACACGGGCCCTCTGGCCTTTAGCACACAACTTGGACCTCAGCTGTGTGCTAATTGGGCCATATGCGGCCCGCAGGTTGAGAACCACTGATCTATACCGTAAAGATTTTGTATGACGACTGAATTATCTTGTTGCCAGATATCTTCCTCATTGCTGCTTTCCTTCCCTTCAAATACCACTTCATCCAGTTCAGATTCTCTGCTATCCACAGGGTTGAGGTTCAGTGGCTGGTCTGTTTGAGTGCCTTGTCCAGCAACACAAGTTACAGGGATTTTAATCTGTTCCAAGGCTTCCTGCTGATGTAGTCAGAGAAGCCTTCTGTGATAGCTTACAGCTGGGAGATAGGGTCCTTAGAAACCAGGCACATAGAGTGACACCCTCTCATCTCATGGCAAAGTGCACTGTTATATGTCTAACAGCGCTGAGTGAAGGGGGACGGGAGCATTCTTATGGTTATAGCAGTATGGGTAGGAGCTTCTTTTGCACATACAAGAAGAACCTGGTTTAGCTGGTTACAAGACTAGAGCTGTGTGGCAGACTACTGGGAAGGCACCTGGTTAAGCATTACTAGTTAACCAATTATTAACTGTGTTCTATGCACTTTTAGTCAGCCATGCCCTGTAGCCAATTAGAGGCATGTTAAAAAGTTGCTGTGTGGATGTGGGGCCTGAATCTGTACGCTGACTTCCCTTTATCTCACTCTGGCGGTGTAAAGTGCCTTAAAGTATGCGTGGTCTTCATGTAAATGAAAATTAGGCTACTGGTCTGTAACTCAGCTGTTTCTCCTTCATTGAAGGACTCTTAAACTCTTTCAAGCCTTCTGGCTGTGGAATATGTGAGATTCATTAATCTGTTATCATTGTACAGATGTTAACCAAGGGATCAGTATGGTAAAATCATGTGTGGTCTCCTGTGTGGCACCTGTCCTGGAAGGCTGTGGAAAGGGGAAGAGTCAGCCTGCTGCGAAAACTGAAAACAACCCCTCTGAATGCTGCCTACCATGTGGAGTGCTGGAATAGTTCATGGGGAGGTGAATTTACATGAACGAACTCACCACTCCCTGGCAGCTCTGCAACTAGCAATTCTGTCAGAAATGAAACAACTAACGAATAGATTAATGTAATGAATATATCCTGCATTCAAATAATACATGGGTCAGATCCTCCGTGGGTGTAAATCAGCATAGCTCCACTCACACTGAAGATCAGCTACCATATGGGATGTTAGACCATGAACTCAGCTGGGGAATTGATGTACTGGGTGGGGGGTGCGGATGCCTCTGGCTAGTCCCATTCAGCAACACACATTAGCCAGGGGCACATGCAGACTACTCCATTCCATATTAACTACCTCCTTCTCAGCTCATCCTGCACTCTGGGCCAGATATGCCGTTTGTATCGCCCCGCTTCTCTAATTTTCTCACTTTATTTCTGCATTTAATTTAGGATTAATTGATAACTGGATATATACACAGTGCAATTCTTTGCACATTGCTTCCCATTAGAAACTTGACATTTACCACTTGCACGTAATTATACTTTACTACAGAATAGCACTAATGATGCATTAATTACTTGCATGGCAATGATGCCCACTATATTATAAAATATGAGACTGATTTTCAAGCAATAGCTGCCTTTTGCAAGCATGCAAACTTATGCATATAGTCGGCTGTGCACATACCTGCCAAGCACTAACACCTGTGCATGGTGGTAACAGAACTTACAGAGTGAAACTCAATCGCTTGCATATGTAGGTGTTAGACTTTATCAAGTGTATGCAGAGTTACTAGTGCTAGAAAAATGCACAAGCAGATGATTTTGCAAATCTGTTCACATAATGGAGGACAGCTTGGAGCCTCTTTGAAAATAAGGCCTATATATATTACAATTAAGGCTATGATTTAGTCGCAGAGACCCATGAGTCGACCTCTGTGATTTCAGCCTGTGAAGGTTGGGAGCTGCAGGATTTCCCACCACCCGCAGGGTCAGGGAACTCCAGGGTACCCCCACTGCCTTTGGTGGCCCCCAGAGCTCCAAGCCACTGCAGGTGGTGTGGATACCGAGCAACTCCTGGCCTCTGTGGGCAGCGGGGAACTCCTGAGCTCCTGGCGGTGGCAGATGGTGGAGGCTCCTGGAGCTGCGGGCGGGCCCTGCAGCTCCAAGCAGTGGGCGGCAGGGAACTCTAGAGCTCCGATAGCCAACCCGCGGTGGGGGCCTCCAGAGTTCCTAGCTGCCGCGCAGTTGCCCCGCTGTAGGCAGTGTGGGGACCTGCAGATCCCCATTTTATCACAGATATTTCTAATGAAAGTCACGGACAGGTCACAGCTTCTGTGAATTTTTCTTTATTGTGCATGACTTGTTCCTGACTTTTACTCAGCATAACCATGACAAAATCTTAGCCTTACTTTTAATGTTTAAAAAGTTTACTCTACTGTAATTGTTGAGTTCTGTTCACCATCTAAAATAAATTGTTTAATTCTGGACATGAACATGTATTAAATGAACATATTCACTAGGAAAAAGCTAATAGCATACTGACTGGTTTAACATACACTTTAGAACAAACCCTTTCTTGAAATTACCAGCGGAACTGCTTAATTGTCCCCCAATAACTTTGGTCAGCTTATGTGTTTTACATTTACAACCTATTTCTGTAATTGGCACAGATTTCCAGAGATGAATCAGAAACTCTTCGAGTATTATTGCGCGATTTTATGTAAAAAAAAAAAAAAGAAAAGAAAAAAAAAAGCCTATTTAGCTATGAAATACGGTTTACCTTTGGGGGTTAAAGCCTTTAGAGTAAGCAAAAGGGAAGCTAGGGTATTGAGTAAAATTCCCCCATCCCTTTATGTTATCAGAAACACTCTCAGAATTTTGGGTGGAACATATTATGCACATGCACCAGTTGTAGGGTTTTATATTTTATATTAGTAAACTCATTTTATTTCCCTGTGTTTAATGATATAACTCTTAGCTTTAAAAAGGTCACATAATTTCCCTTTAAATAGATCATGCCATGTAAACCTTTTAAAATGCGTGGATAGATGAAGTAGTGATACATTTAGTGCATTTTTTGATTAAAAGGAGGCTTTGTCACATTTCTTTAAAAAATGTAATTTACATACAGTAGTGCTGCACTGCAGTTCAGAAAGTGATCGGAAAATTGCATTTTATAGAATCGGATAGTAAATTTTGGTGCAGGATTGAAATGTGGTCTTATATTGTATTATATTTCATACACTGACTGAATGATTTTGATGAGCATAAGCTGAGGATTAGCATGTAAACTATCCCCATTGTTTCATATTAAAAAGTGACTATTTAAGGGCAGAAAATGCAAATTTGTTTCAGTAGCATGGTGCACATTTTTCAGTATGTAAATGTGCCACATCTGTGTATTTGTTTTGCTGCAGACATAACCAGCAAGAGTTTAGTGATGAAATCTGTTCTTAATTATGATAGCAGCTGTTGGAGTAGTAGCCATTTTTTTCCTCCTGATGTGAAGTTGCCTGATTTACTTGTTTTTGTCTGCATTTGTTAGGGCTGCCAGTGCAAAGAGAGAACTCTTTGTGAGCAGTTGCAATTTGTTTTCTGTGTGAGAGCCCAGTGCAAATTGACTAAATCTGCACAGCAGGGTAGTTTTATCTTTCTCCTTCCTGCAATGCAAGCTGTTGTACCTCTGCTCCAGCACAAGAGGCCTATAAAACTACCAAACAAATGAGTGAGCTAGTAAGTGTTCTGGCAAGCATCTTAGGCAGCAGTTCATGTACATCAACTATGTCTTACTGACGAAGAGAAAAGTTGGACACTCTAGATCTGCGACATATGGTATTAACATATTATTTTGATAAACAGTTTGTAAGTTTGATACCTTTTTCTTCTCCAGTTATTTTGTTTCCATATACAAAGCTACTAGAACTCTGAAGTTCCTGAGCCCTAATCACACTCCAGTTTATTTAATGCATTTGCTCAGTATTCTGGTGAATATGAGAGAGAGAAGGTGTAGAAGGTTATCAAAAGGTGATATAAGAAAGTAAAGTTTTTGTTTGGAAATGATGGATCTCTCATTTGTGTAAATAATTTACTTAACGATGCAGAGCGGTGGCAAATCAACACAGTAAAAGAGTATCACCTGTCTTTTGCACTTTAATGAAATATAGACTGGAAATTGACTTGGGAAATGAAAACTGAGTTAATAGAAGACGTTTTAATTAGTAAAACTTTGTACCAAGTCCCCAATCTACAAACCACTTGTGGTCCCCACACAGACAGGCCAATGATTTATTTCACAAATAGTTTATTTCACAGTATAATGTGCCTTATTTCGGAATTCAGTCAGTCCTGGTCTTAAGTAGACTTCATCTATGCTCCTTTTCGGTTCTGAACATTGTGAGTAATTACAAAAGCAATGCAAATTGTAGCTTCTTGCCAGTCTTACACTGGTGGTTTGTGCCAGTGTAGTTACAACACTGCTGGTCACCAATGGCTGAAATCCCTAGACAGTCCACCCATTTCTCTTCTAAAAAGAAAATAACCCACTTAAGACCATTTGTCACTGTTTTGCTCTAACATAGTACAGTTAGTTTTTCATATAGTTAGTTTAGCTGCCCGCTAGCTATCTGTTTAAAGTTATCTAAATTTCTAGAACTTGATTTCTGGTATTGGGATATCCTCCTTGATTGAAATGCTGTCCCTTGCATGAGGTAGCCATGCCCACAAACAATGGACAGCTCAAGTACCTGTACTGCATAAGGGAGTTGCACGTTCTGGGAAAATATGCTATCTGTAAGTCATTTAGCTTCCAGACTTCGTAAAGATAGGTAGACCAGACTGCAGATTTACCTTATGGGTAACTCTTATCAAGCCAGCATCAGACCTGGATTGCAGGATCTCTAAACATGATCTATTGGCATAGACGCCAACTCGATGGGTGCTCTGGGGCTGAAGCACCCATGGGAAAAAAATAGTGGCCAGCTCCTGCGATCGGAGCTCGGCCAGCTCCTGCGATCATCTCCTCCCCTCCCCCCCCCAGCACCTCCTGCTTGTTCAGCGGTGTGCAGGAGGTGCTGGAAGGGGGAAGCAAGGGTGGGATACACTCGGGGAGGGTGCGGAATGGGGCAGGGAGATGTGGAGCAGGGGCAGGAAGAGGTGGGGCAGGGGTGGGGTCTTGGAAGAAGGGGTCATTGGAGGTAGGGCCTGGGGTGGAGTGGGGGTTGAGCACCCCCTGGAAAATTACAAAGCCAGCGCCTCTGTCTACTGGCACCAAAGAGTGCAAGCATGGGCTCACTGTCTTGTGGAGCTTCATCTCCTGCCCCAACTCTTAAGCCAGCCAAACTCGATAAAAGACCTTCAGGGGAAAAGTCTCAGGGAACAGGGGAAGGCGTCCTATGAAGATCCTGCACCATTCTTCAATTGAGGCTTCACAGCCCCACGTGGATCCTGCTGAACATTCTTATTGTCTCTGATGAGCCTAAGAGTCGGAACAGAAGTGGTGCACTGATGAATCATTGAGAACAGCACTGACTAAGCCTTCTTCAACCAGGGGCTTAGCCCCTTAGACTTCTTGCTGAGCATCGCCAGGGCTCTTACAGTGCCACTACATGGGCACCCACAGTCTCTGATGCACCAGGCCATGGTACTGCCCATGGTACGACACTTGGGGTGGCACAGCCTCCCAGAGAAACCACAGCACTGTCCATCTACTCATCTGGTGGCATCGGTGAGATTTACGGCACTAACAGACCTGCTTGTGCTACACAAAACTGAATCACTGCTATTATCAGTCACCATCTCCCTAGCAGTGCTGGGCTTTATCGTACACAGTGCCGGGTATCTCAGTGACTTTACCAACTACACCAAGATTGACTGTGCCACCTGTGGATCTAACATACTCCTTCTCAGTGTCCTCAATGGCTTTGGACTATGGTCGCAACTTGGAGCAGTTGCGTATGTACTCCCCCGTAACTCTTCCCCCCACCTTCCTCAGTCTCCTACATAAAGGGACCAGGGATTCCTCTTCGGACATGTACTGGGACACCCAGCAACCAGGTCCTGGCAGTGGTTATCAACACCTAGGCCACCTGGTCCCTTGATGCCCATGTGGTTGTACTGGGGACCCTGGTTCTCTCAAGAAAGGGGCAGTTATCCAGACAGGCCCTATTTCCCTTGGGCACCCCATCCACAACCAGCCAGGCTGCTTCGGAGCACCACCAATTCAGCCTTAACGGGTTCAGCCTTTCATCACAGACATAATCTTTAATTAAAAATTAATCTGTAATTCAGCCTTAACAGACCTGCAGAGATCTTTCTCCTTCCTGTTGACTTAGTAGGACCTACTACGATATCCACCCTGACAAGGCCATTGTTCCCCCTTGCACTCCTCAAATGGATGACTTCAAAGGGTTTCAAGTCCCTGTCAGGAGGATTTCAGCAGTGTTATAAATTGTGATAGGAAAGATCCAGGAATCAGCCCACCAAGTTGGTGGATGTCTTACAGTCCACCTCCTCAGGGACAATAGCCCTGCACATGAATGAGGCCATGGATGGACCCAAGATCCAGTACAGGTAGTTAGGCAGCCACGGCAGACCCCACCTCTTGCAAGGTGGTCAAAAAATATTAAGTCCCACCCAAAAGGGCTGGATTTTTCTATACACACCTTATGCCACTGTCATGAATTGTGACAGCTGCTAACAAGAAGTTACAACAGAACAAAAGATGCTCCTAAAGAATAGGAGAGAGGATTTATTCAGCCGCAAGATGTACTCATCTGTGAATTTACAATTTTGTGTTGACCACTATTAAGCTCTAGTGGCCAGATACAATTTCCATATGTTGGCGAAGTGTGCGCCCTTCACAGTCAAGCTCCTCCAGGTATGATAGAGGAGTTTGTCTCCCTAATCAGTGATGAACAATTAGTGGCCAAGACCAATCTCCAGGCTGTACTGAGAGTGGCAGACGCTGCCTATCGATAGAGGGCCACAAATGCAGGGCTTAGGCTTCCCTTGAGAAATGCAATTTATCATGGAAGATTTGCCTTTGAGGAAGCAAAGTTGTTCAGTGTGAAAACCAGCAAGGCCCTTCACACCTTGAAGGACTCCAGAGCGACTCTGTGGTTGCTCGGGATCTACACATTCACCCTGCGGTGGGGCTTACAGACCTCTCATTAAAACTAAAGAGCGATGAAGTAGTACTAGGCTAAGGTGACCCTGCCCCTCAGCAGCTGTAGAGCATGCTTCAAAGAAGGACTTTCTTAAAATGGGACTCTGGCTATCAAGCTGGCGGGAGAGTGAAGGAGAGGCTGTCTACAGAAATAGAGCTTATTAGTAACTTCTGGGACAGAGGAAAACACAGGGGAAGGACCTGGACTGTGGGTAAGGCCCAACTGAGCAGCTGGGGCCTGACCACTCTTTCTTTTCCGTTCTCCCTGACAAAGGGGGGCTCACTGGACACTGCAAAGGGATCTGTGAAGTCCTGACTGACTATCTGAATCATTGAGATTGCTTGAACAACATTCTGCTGGGAGGGAAACAGAGGTCCTCTTAGAGACCAGGCCATGTGCAGGCTGGCTTAGTGGCCAAAGCTGGGGTTGCCAATTTTGGTTGGACATATTCCTGGAGGTTTCGTCACAGACATAATCTTTAATTAAAGATTAATCCATAATTCCTGGAAACTACAGGACAATCCTGGAGGGTTGGCAACCCTAGCTAAAGCAAAAGTTTAGCCTACCGGTTAGAGTTGGGTGCAGAGTGGGCAGAATCCAGGAACGAGCAGAGGGTCTGGACTAGAGAGACAGGAAGTGAATGTCAAAGCTGGAGGGTGAACCAAAATCGTAAGCCAGGGGCGGATCCAAGAGTCAGTATTGGAGAGGCAGGAGCTGAAGGGGACCCCAAGCTGGAGCAGAGCAGGGACTGGAAGCAGGCTGGGGCAACGGCTGAAACAAAGCAGGAGCAGGGACTGGAACAATGGCAAGCACCGCTGCAGGCATGATACACGTTGATAGCCAGAGAGGAGCTGCTGCTGCTGGGGTTAAAAGCCAGCTAGCTGCCCTTCCTGACCAGTAAGGTGGTGCAGTCAATCAGGTAGCCTGCTGAAAGCCAGCTATGCTTGTTGGGTTGCCAGGAGACTGAGTGTGCTGCAGGCCCTGGTCCCTGACAGGGTTGAGACCACACTCCAAACTGAAGAGAGCAGCAGGGGAGGGGGATGCATGGGGGATGGGGGTAGGAAATGGCCTGTGGGAGGCAGAGGTGGTGTGTCAACTAGAGGGGATGGAAACACCCCCTGCTTCCTAGGGTCCTAGGTCAGGACCTGGTGGAGAGTGAGGTTCTGGGTCCCCCTATTCGTCCCTCCCCCATACTCCAACCAGGGAGAACCTGGAGAAAAACAGACTATGACTTGGTTGTCAGGCCTTCGGGTTGCCCCCCAAAACTTTGGGCATGGTTGAGCTGCAGCCTGCCTACTAGGCCTGCTGTCTGCAAAGTGAACCCTGCTACATGCCCCTAAGACAGCATTTTAGACAACAATCATATGCGTCGCAGAGGTCTGCACTGCCACTTTTTCCCCACCAGAGGCCTATGGAGCATTCTAAGGAAAGGCAGCATTCTTTCTACAGTGACAGCCTTTCTCTGCAACCCGCACGTCACAATTTGCATCAGAGAAGCACTTATTTTTATGGAACTGTTGGGAGATATGGACCCATGCCTACAGATCCAGAACCAGCCCTTTCTTTTGGAAATCACCTATCCGTATCCTTTAGGCACTCATGCTCCTCCCTCAACAGAGATCAGTGGATTATGGACATTGTGTTGGGATCCCTGGGCTGCAGCCTGGGATTGTGGGACCGCTGTGCCCCCTTAGCTCTCCAGCCTGGGCTATTTCTCACAATGACTTACCAGTGGCAAGCAGCAAACCCCTCCAGGTGCTGTTACCACTCAGTACAACCACATGTGGAGCCCCACACCCAGCTAGATTGCATGAATGCTTCCAGGCCACTCATGAATCTCATAGAAAGGCACCAGCCAAATCCCCCCAGCTCCCAGACTTCTACTTTAGAAATATACCATCTTGCACTGCTCAAGACCCTTAGTTTAATGCAAGTTTATTAGTTGCTTCACGACTTCAAACTCACTGGTAAAGATAAACAGTAAAACAACTTTATTAACTACAAAAGATAGATTTTAAATTATTAAAAGTGATAGGCACAAAGTCAGAGTGGTTACCAAAAGAAAAGAAAATATAAGCGCACAGTCTAAACCTTAACCCTTATCACACGAGGCAGCATTTACGTCAAGCAATGTTCTCACCCCAGTGGGTCTTACACTCCTTAATGTACAGGTTTCTCCGTTAAACCTGGGCCAGTCTCCTCTGTTGAAATCTTCTGTCTTCTCAGCATCTCGTTGCTTGCAGAAAAGGAGAAAAGGCCAAGCATGGGGCCACTGTGTTCTGTTTTATACCCTTAGTCCATGTGCTTGGAGAACACAAATCCAGGCGTGTCTGGTGGGCATTGCTAAGTCACCAGGCAAGGTTGAGCAATTCTCCTGCTGTGGCCTCTTGTGCAAATGAGTCATTGAATTGTAACTCCCTTGCAGGACAATGGCTGTTGATGATTGTTCGTCACTCGCCCGGGCGTTGGTTATCCTCCTGGTTATTGTCTTGGGGGAGCTAGTGTCTGGGTGCTTCCCAAACCGACAGCATATTTTAATGACAGTCATACAACACAGTTCTCATAACTTCATATGCATTGGTAGATATACATATTTAGATGGAACAATGGGTTTCATCAGATCATAACCTTTCCCATGATACCTTACAAGTCATGCTGTGTATCACAATTATATACAAATAATGAATATGGGAATTACAGGGCGCTCCCCTGGGCTGTAGAGTGTCACAGACATGTTAACAACAGGATACTCTATCCAGTTTCTAACTATGCCTATCCCCAACCCCCTCTTCCTTGTCACTCTTCAGGGATCTCTCTCACCAGGATGTTTTACAACAAGAAGTCCTTTCGCATCTTTCCCTCAGAGCGATAGAAAAGGTTCCACCTCAGTATTAAGGGAAGGGGTTCTACAGCAAACACTTACTCCCCCCCCCCCCCCCCCGAAAGAAGAGAGGATGATGACCCATCTTGGATTTAAGAAATCTGAATGTGTTCATATATAAGTTGAAGTTCAGGATGGTCACCCTTGCCGCGACAATTCTCACTCTGGAGCCAGACAACTCTTTTACGTTTCTCTACCTTCAGGATATGTATTTCCACATATTTCATAATATCATCACACAGGAGGTGCCTAAGGTTTGTGGTAGACCACAACCGTTATCAGTACTGAGTTGTACTCTTTGGACTATTAGCTGCTGTGAGGGTATTTACCAAATGGCTAGCACACTCAAGAAAAGGGGACATTTAATTATACCCTTACCTGAAAAATTGGTTGATATGAGGAAGATCTCCTCAGAAAGTTGCAGAAGCCACTCATCACACACTCAACTTGTTCCAGAGCCTGCATCTGAAAATTAACATTTAAAAAAAGTCCAACCTCCCTCCTGTTTAAAGACTTGAGTTCATTGGAGCAATCCTAGACTCCTCCAAGTCCAGGGCTTCCCCCAGTGCATCTCTTGCAGCTGGATTCATATTTAGGCATCAAAGTGAGGACTTGCCTTGCTTTTCTAGGACACATGGCTTTGTGTACCTTTGTAATGCTACTTTCCAGACTACACCACCAATATATGCAAGGCTGTCTGAGATCAGTGTATATCAGAGAGCCACACAATATCAGACAGGGCTGAGCCAAACTGTTTTTGATAGCACCAGAGTGTTTGAGGCAGTTTTGGTTTCCAAACATCCTGAGCTTCTTTACCTCCCAGTCCAAGATCTTGCCTCTGCTTCTGGACTATTTGTCACAGAGTGATGGAATATCTTGCATTTAATGGTTTGTCTGCTGAATGGGTGTAGAGTGGTCCTGCTTCCTCACCTGTCCAGGCTCTCCTGGTCAACAGTATAAAAGACTCTAGAAGTCAAATGGATAAGATTCTCTTTTTGGTGCTGTCAGATGTCCCTGAATCCTCAAGAGACTTTGGTATCTGTAATCCTAGACTAGGTACTGGAATAGATATAGAGCAACTTATCACTGAGCTCATCCAAAATATATCTGGTGGCTATCTCAGCACACCATTCACCAGGAGAAGGCCAAACAGTATTTTTTCACACCTACTCTAGTAAAAATTTTGAAGGATCAGATTAAAGTGTTTTCATCTGTTAAGGATCAATCCCACTGTTGGACCTTAACTTGGTACCAGCTGTTATGTGCCCACCATTCAAACCAATGATGATATGTTACTTTTTTCACTTGTCAATGAAAATATCATTCTTAGCGGCATGATCTCAGCAAGAAGAGTAGGAGAGATTCAAGAGCTGATGTCTGACCCTCCTTACACAGTCCTTATATTTTTTATACAGTCTTCTACCTTGACAAGTTACTTAAAAACTCATCTGAAGTTTTTGCTGATGGTGGTCATGGAATTCCACCTGAATCAGCAAATTCGCCGACCCATATTCTTCCTTGCTTCCAACACAGAAGTCACTCTCTGCATCTTAGATATCATATGCGCCATGACATTCTTTCTTCAAATAACAAGACCATTCAGGTCTTCACCAAAACTTTTCGTGGTTATTGAGGAAAGGATGAGAGGTAAGGCCATCTCAACCCAGAGACTGTCACAGTGGATTTTTGACTGCATGAGAACTTGCTGTGAAATAGCCAGAGTAGAACCCCACCTAACACTCTTAGGGCTCATTGGACCAGAGCTCAGGCAGCTTCAGCAGCTTTGTTGAAAAGTGTATCAATCTTAGATATATGTAAGGCGGTCACCTGAGTGTCTCTTCGTACGTGTAGCGAGCATTATGCAATTACTGAAGTCTGTAGATCAGATGCTACACTTGTCAAGTCTGCTGCAATCTTCTCCTAAGACCTCAAGCTTGCACCTTCACTACATTGGTCTACTACTTGGGATCACCTGTAATGCAATGGGCACATGGAGAATCACTCAAAGGTGAATGAAAAGTAAATTACCTGTACAATAATTGAGTTCTTTGAGAACGTGTTGTTGCATGTTCCATGATCCCCCTCCACCCTCTCTACCTCAGAGTCCTTCGCTCCTGGGATTCTGTGGTTGCAAGGAAACTAAGTGGTGGTTGGTGCTCTTCCCCCCTTTTATGCCTTTGATGAGGAGAATGAGGACTTGCAGAGTGCAGGTGTACCATATGGACACTTCTGGCCAAAAGACTCCAAACTCAAGTGCGTGGGTGCATGCATATCTTTGGTGGAATGTGAATATGTATAACACGTCTCAAAGAGCTCCAGTTACTGTACAGGTAAGTAACTTCTCATTCATAATAATGTCAAGAAGCCTAGGAGTTAATGCTGAAATTTTTGAAATGTAGACACTTTACTGAATTTGTATAAAGTGTGAACATGAATGTGAAAAAGAGGTGGGAGGAAAGCAAGAGAGATTCATTAAAAAAATCATCTAACAATTATGTATACATCTATGTACAGCATTATTTAGAGAACTATAGATTTTTAATGTAACTTGTTTTGTATTGACTAGTGTTTCTTTCCTTTCTGTGTCTGTTTTCTAGACTGTAAGATCTCTGAGGCAGGAAGTGTCTTGAGCATTCTATCTATATATTGTAGAGCACCAAGCATGTTGTATTGTGTAAATAATTGCTATACATTTGAAACATGCTTGTAGTTGTGAAATATTGTTTGCATAATTTTCTGTCTGGAAAAATCATTGACAGATGCTGTAAGTTTTAACATGGTGTCATCCTAGTTTAATATCAAGATTACAATGACAAATATACAGAGATGTTACTCTATTGCATCAAGTCACTGCATTTGCTGACATAATAAAGTGTAAATGGGTTATGTTGAATGGTGACTTACAACTTCAGTATTTGTTACAAAGATTACTCTAATAGAGGAAGTGCATATGATACTAATTACCCTTTAAAATCACACTGTAAAAATACTCTAAAATTATTACACTTTAAAAAGACAAAATACAAAAAAGTCATCTTCACCAAAATATTGTCTCTGCTTATTTCAGACTAACCAATTTATTTGAGCATAAGCTTTCGTGAGCTACAGCTCACTTCATCGGATGCATTCAGTAACCAGCTAAAGTCCAACCCTGCTTTAGTTAGTGGATATCAGGAATATCAGTACTGGAAGTATAAGACAGTGCTTTATTATATGTAGTGCTGATTTTAAAAAAAGGCGGAGGATATGTGTTGTTCTCCACATGTTGGGTCATCATACATTAAGGTACTCTAAATGTTTAATTCATGACCAAGAAATATGTGATTTTAGTAGGTTTTCCTGCTGGAGTACAGCTCTCTATGACTTAATTGGAAATTTAATTTAATTTAAATTGAAAAGTGTTTTTCATTTGTCAAGTATTCCCATCAGAAATCTAGGATATCTTATAGAATTTAATTTTATATCATTGCCACTATGTTAAGCTCTTCCTTGACTATTTCTCATCTGTGTTCTTTTTGACTCATAAGAGTCTGTTGTGTTTGAATTTACTATTGCATATATTTGATGAAACAGTCCCTTATTTGATTAATCCATTTTTCCTAAGAAAATTTGATGGTAAATAATGAATAATTAATAACAAAGTTTGAAAGCAGTTTATTTCTTGAGCATTTGCAGAAGTAGCATTGCAATAAGCATGGAATTTATTTGATTATTTTAGTGAACATGTTAATACAAAGGATTCCAACTTTGCCCCAGGGAACCGTATTGTCAACTTTCCAGGAGGCTCAGGACTGAACCTAATTTACATTGAATGAAGTGGATGGTAATTGCCATTTTCTTTAATTTGGAGATACGGTCTCTAGAAACAAGTCCGAGTATACCATTCCACATTTTTTTGGGAGGAATCTTCCTTTCAGTTCAAGATGGAACATCACTTCTTGGGACCCGTTGTCAACATGGGCTGGGCCTCTACATTAAAGAGAAGAGGGCCACAAGCTACATTGCAGAACTCCACACATCTGATCACATTTCAGCCTGCCTGTGTTAAGCTATTTAACTCCCACACTGTTTAATGTTCTTTAAAAAAAACCCTACTATTTCAGTTTTTAACAAGAAAACTTCAAATAAAACTGTGAAGACAAAATCAAAATATAATCTGTATATGTACAGTCACCAGCGTCCTTGGGACTGGTGTCTTCATTAGGAATAAACTCAGTAAATCAAGTCCTAGTGTCTTGCTTACACAAGCTTCTATCCACCATCAGTGCACCTAATAGATTTATAGTAGGGGCAGCATGACATAGTGAGGTGGATGAAACCAACAGAAAAATTCCCAAATAATGTATCAGCGATGTAAATGTAATTACATTCACTTTAAGGCCACTTTACACTGCCATAACAGTGTGAAGGAACCTTAGTGGACATGAGACGATTTGCAAAAGCATATTCAAAATTTGGGGAGTGGGCAGGTAATTTTCATAGTTATTTTATTCTGTAAGGAAAAACAAAGGATTCCCTGTACCACAGACAGATTTGAACTATAATGCCCAGTGCACAAATCAGATAGTTCCAATGAATCTTAGTCACCACAGAGAAATTACCACATCCTCCGTTTGCTTTGCAGAACGTGATTCCTTTCTCTGCAGCTATTTGACTTGCTCATCTTTGCCTGTAGCTCTTCAAAGTTCTTTTAATCAGCAAATTTGCACGTACCTATCTGTGTACTTAACTGGCTCCACCCTTACTACCTGCACACAGGGACCATACGTGTATGTGCACACCTGTATACATAAGGAAATCGTCTACTGTGACTACTCAGTATGCAATTTTAAAATGGTCATATCTTTGAGGACTACTGCTTCTGGTTTGAAAAAACAATGAGAACTATATCCACGATATGTAGATCCTGTGGTTATACTAACTGCACTGTTGAGTCAAAAGTTAAACTGTTTTTGCTATATCCTTGTTCAAACATATGTGTTTATTACAATGGGAAATGTGTATTCCTCCCCGCCCCCTCTGTCTCCCCCATAACTTAAAATATGTTTGAAGGGTTTTAGCTGAAATATTCAAACAAATTCATTTTCAGGTGGAGAACAAACATGAAACATTTCAGCCCAAAAGGTAAGTATCTTGGAAAGTTATGAGCTTGCAAAAACAGGAGGTTATAATAAAAACTATTTTGCAACATTAACTGTGTTGGGGCTAGAAAGTGCCCACTATAATACTGAGTGAAGAAATGTTAAAAATTTTCTCTCATTTATGACATAATGGGAAAATTCGTTGGATTCCATTGTTACTTTAAAAGTGTCTTTCTCATTGTACCTAGAGTTACCTTTATTACGTAATTAGTTAATTAAAGTTTCTAAAGAACAGGATTATTTGTATGAATGTCTCAACTCAGCCCATTAATATTCTTTCTCTCTAATACCAGTGAAACATCTTTCTTTTCTTGTACAACTCATCTATTGTAGGCATTGGCATTTAGATGTAAAAAAAGGCAAGTATACATTTCTGAGCTGTTTCTTCTTGGGCATGATTTTAGTTTGAGATGAAATATATCAGATGTTAATATAATCAGTTAGTGGAATATAGAAATAAAAATTTTGATTAATGAGACATGGCTTGCATCTCTCCCTCTCCGTGGAGGTCTGTGAACAGATGGATTTTGTTTTCTAACAAAGGTGATGTGATGACTGTAGGTGCATATATGGGCTTTATTTTAAAGAGTGTTTTTAGGTTTCTCTTCCCAGAGAGTTTTCAGGAAGATCCTGTAGTTGTACTGCACTGATGTGTAAAAATTGTTGAACAACACACTTACTTCTCTTGTTTGGGAACACATAATGATGAGCTCACAGGTGGTATACAGTAGATTGAAATTGTTCTAATTTTAAGTCAAGCACCAATTAATTCTGCAGTTTAGGATTGGGTAAAGTGAAGACTAATCAGGTAGCAATTTTAAAGTCATGTTCAAAACTGCTTCCTTATTCCAGTGCATTACAGAATTTTTTTTTAAAGTAAGACTAGTCTCCTAGATATGAAACATAACTTCTGTATGACAATATAAGTTTGGCTTACTGAATCTATTACTGTAATAGGTAAACAGCTTTTTTTACCCCAAATCACTGCTGAGGTTAAATTCCTTGAGGAGTAATGTTTAAATTCAGATCAGGAATGGCAGCTTCTGGAATTAATTAATGTTTGTGCTAGCTTGGGTGTCGCTAGTGCTCTGATTACAGATTTGATGCAAGGCTTTTATAAAGAAAACATCTTATTAATGTACTACTTCTAGAAGGGGAAGAATCCTCAGGACATATCCTCTCTCCCATTCAGCAGATCAGAACACGAGGTCCATGTCACAGTCATTTAAAAATTAGATGGGACCAAGCAACGTACTGGTAATTAAATAATATCTGTGGAAGCCATAAATGCCACTGAAGATCCACATGTGAAGTAGTAATTTTCTGTAGAAGAATTCATAAATAGAAAGCAAAAGAGGAATCTGGTTTAAAATAAAGGCATGAGAATCTTGTCAAAGCTGTTATATGGAACAAAATACTGTTTTTAATTTTTTTTAAAAACCCTCCTCAACAAAATACCAAATCAAACTTTTGTTAAAATTAAAAGAACTCGATAGAATGTATATGTTTTGTTCCCCAGTGTATTATCCAGATGTCTTCCAAAAAATGTTCTATATTACAAAAAAAAGGCAAAGACTGATCAACATCCTGATAAACATTTCCTTAAACGAACATAGTAACTTCAGCCAGTAAAAATGTCTTTAAACCATATTATTTCATCTACATCCATTTATATTTAACACTGATATAGAAGTATTTTATAAAACGATGGCAGGAAAGGGCTACTTTCAAGTCTCATTGATATAGCTGATGACAAGGAATGACAGAAGTTCTGTCAGAAATAAGCACTACTGGAGAAGCCTGAGAGGAGCAGCTTAAACTTCAGTGAGCTATCAATATACAACCTCTAAAGGTCAAAAGAATCCAGAGTATTTGAAAGGTATATAAGGTACATCAAGAGAAACTTGAGGAGGCTACACACTGTAAAGTCTTTCTTTAGGTGAGTTGCTGTTCAGATTGTGTAGCTGCTGTTGTTTTCTCACAATATATTTTACAAGGCTATGTTCTGATAGTAGTATAAAGGCCAAAAATGGCCTGCACAACCACCCTTATCCCACCATCTGGATACTTAAGAACTGCGTAGGGGAAAATGAGGCACCCACACAGTATTCAGAGAAAACATTAAGAACGTTCCCACTTCATCACAACAACTACTTATGAAAAAACACTGCCAAGTGTAGTGATTGTAGGTACAGCTGTACTCTGCATAATGTATTCATATACATTATATCTTACATGGTAATGCTTATTCTGTTTACCACACCTGTTTTAATTTGATTAGCCTTTTAAATAAGAATGTTTTAACTCTACTGTCAGGATATCTTGAAGGTTCATGGATCTTTACTCATGAATAGGGCAGCAAAAATCAATGAAGGCACTTCCTATCTGCAGTGCATATCTGGTTGTGGGCAAGAAGTGCTGCTCAAAAACATAGACAGTATTCAATTAGCAATTAGCCCCATAGTTACACCTATAAATGTGCACTGTTGATTCAAGATGCCTTGTTCCAGCTGCCATACACAAGACTGGCTCCATAGTTATTATCTAATATGAATTTACATGTAACATTATCCTCCTAACTGAACTAACATGATCTGAAACACATTTATGTTTGTATTAGATGTCCAAGGTCACAGGAGATAATTTGAATGAATGTTCCACTGTGTATTATCCCAGATAACATTTTCCAGAAATGTCACATATTACAGGAAGGCCAAAGGGCTGATCACATCCTTGACATGATCTATTTCTTTTCTTGTTTGGTTTTTCCAAAATGTTCCGTGCTTGCTCTATTGAGGCTACAACTTAGTCTCGCCACCTTTCTCCCCCACAAATGGTGGAAAAACAGTAAATAACATACCAATGCTTATGTAATGAAGAAAGAAGCAAACATTTTGCCCTTGAGTGCTGGGAAAGTGGGGGGAAAGCATATGTTGTATAACTTATATTGGTAGATGTAAAACTGTAATAGAAAATTAAAATAAATAAATTATAAATAATATAAATAAAGGATAGGCTTTTTAAAAGGGTTCAACATTGGCCTAAACATGCTGACATTGAAACCTATGATAAAACTAACACTTTAATGGGAGCAGAGTTAGGTCAGTGCTGAGTGCTTTTGAAAATCCCACCAAAGCTGGTTTGGGTTTTTTGTTTTTTTTTGTTTTGTTTTGTTTTTTTAAAGGCCAAAGAAGGGTTTAATTTTTTTACTGTATTTCTAAGTTCTCTTCAGGCTGGGAGGTGCTTATTGGGCTGCAGTCACACAGACTATGATACAACAGACTATGATGTAGAGCGCGTGTGTGTGTGTGTGTGTGTAAGTGAGAGAGAGAGAATGGCAGCTGCCTGTGCACATGTGTGAGAGAAAATGGCAGCTGCCTGTGCTACTTAATTCTGCTGCATCTGTGAGCTGTGCCAGGGAAGTACAGCCTTAATCTTTCCCAGGGGCTCTGTAGGACCCGACCAGCAGAGGCTACAGTGAGGATGCAATGAATAGCTCCTCCCCTGGCCACAGTCCCCTTTTGAACTATAACCCAGCTCCTCAAATCTATTTAAGTGCCTAACTCCCCTTGTCAAAGTTAGGCATCTAAATATTAGCTGTTATCTGTCTGCAGGTCCTCCACAGCTTTGTTTCCTAGAAGTGAGCGCCATCTTTAGCTAGCACAAACCCTGGAGTGAACCCTGTCCTTATCTCTTGAAATTTGAGTATGCCACTGGGCAGAAAGTGAGTATAGTTTCCCTGCAAATAATCTGAAATACATGAAAGGAGGACTATAGCAGCCTCAAACATCCAGACTTTTGTTAGTGCTATAAAGTCCTCCAGCGTGAGTTCCAGATCAAATGACATGTTTCAGAGTAGCAGCCGTGTTAGTCTGTATTCGCAAAAAGAAAAGGAGTACTTGTGGCACCTTAGAGACTAACCAATTTATTTGAGCATAAGCTTTTGTGAGCTACAGCTCACTTCATCAGATACCAGATCAAATGGTAACTGTTTTTTTTGGAACCCTTTTTTTCATTAGCAGATATATGTGTGAAAGTGCATTTTTCTTTCCATCCAGTCCTTCTGTGTCCAAAGATGCTACTGTTTCATGTATTTCATGTGCAGTAAGAGGACGGATATAGTTTATCCACAAAATTATCATAGTGGGTCATCCACAGCAAGTTTGTATAATTGTAGGCATTTGGTTCTATGTAATGTTTCAGAAATATTTGAAAAGATGTGTTAAAACATACCAAATATGTTTGTGGTCTATCCTATACATTTCTCCGAGTACATGCATGTTAATTGTTTATTCCCCCTCACCTCCCACATCCCCCCCTCCAAAAACATTATTCACCTTGGAAAGCATAATAAGCAAATTCTGTAAGTCAACACAAAGGGAGCTGTCAGATATGCTAATGAAGTTGTGTTTGAAGAACCAAGGGGGAATTTGACTAAAATTACGGTGGCCTAGTGGGTTGGAGTATTGGAATGGGACTCAAGAGCCCTGGGCTCTATTGCCAGCACTGCAAGAGACCTACTGGGTGACTGTGGGCAAGTCACTTCCCCTCTCTGTGCTTCAGTTTCCTCCTTTGTAAAATAGGGATGATGATTCCTACCTCCTTTGTAAAGCACTTTGAGATCTCCTGTTGAAAAGTGCTGGGAAATAGCTAAGGATTATTATTACATGCTAGAAATTTTGGAAGAGTTCCATAAACAAAAACTTTCAGGAAATGGCTGCCAGATACTCTGGCTGAACTGCTTGTGCCATTTGTCCATTCAAATTTATGGGGCTTTTTCATTCCAGTTATCTCTTTTGAAGAAATAACACTATGTTTTTTGTTAACTATATATGACAAAATATTTTTATGTACTTTGATCTCTCTGATATAGCTTTAAAATTGCTTGGTTTTCATAAAACATGGTTGGGGAAAGTCTTTTTCTCCTTGTACTTTCCTATGTGAAAATCCAAGGCCACCTCTCTCTTTTCCTTGATGAAAGTGTTTTCAAACGTTATCATCATCATATAGAAATACTGGTTCACCTTCACTTATTTGAAGTATGTCCTGCTGAAAAGGTCCATGCTGAGGCAGGCATCAGGAATATTTCCTGAATGAAGAAGAGCTGATCAATGAATGGTAAAGATTCTTTTTTACAGGCTGAAACGTATACACAAGCACATTACATTCATCAGTTTTTCTGTTGTTTATATAGCATGATGGGCATTGGGAAACTGACTGGCTGGTAATAGCAATAGGTTATATACCCTATTTATAAAAACAGCTTATTTACACTCTGTATCCCTTACCCCCTACCTGCTGTCTGTATGTCTTTAGGCTTTGAGCACCTCAGAACAAGGACTGTGTCTTCTTTTTTGTTTGTGAAGCACCTAGCATAATGCAGGCACTACCAGAAATAAATAAATAAAATAGGAGTAATAAATGTGTATAGATAAACTACAAGACAAGATCACTGGCGCCAAAGAGCTTACAGTCAAAACGTGATGATTATTCTCTAATCAAGTAGAGAAAATGCTGAGTCCCTCCGCCAGCAACTTTCATAATAGCTTAGGTTGTTATCTCTTTCCTATTTCCAAACACGAAGCATCATGGGAGTTTTGCATAAAGATCAAGGAGTACAACAGGGCCCTTAGCAAACCCAAATATGAAGCTCTGGGTCAAATTCTCCTCTCAGTTATACCCATGTAACCCACTTCTGTGAGTCAGTGGGGGCTGCTTGGGTGCAGAATCTGATCATCAAAGTTCACATTTATGTTGGAAGTTAAGGTGAAAGAGTTCTGTCTCTGGTATACTGTATATCAAATTAACTTTGCATGTCTGTTGTGTCTTTCAGGTTGTGTTCTGTGAATTATTGCCTTCATGTTTAAACTGTTGAAGTCTGCTGTATTACTAAGCAGTTATCACTGTAGCTTTGCTTTGCATTAGCAAAAAGAAGAGAAAAAAAACCCTCCTAACTGAGGACTGTCAGGGATTACTGTGTGTGTGTTGTGACAAACCAAACAGCCTCCAGGTGCTTATCTCCACTGCTGCTCACTTCATGTTTTATCCATTAAATGAATGTGATGAAGGTATTTTTTTCTTGTTTCTTGACATTACTTTTTCTACACTGGAACAATTTAACATGCAGTAGTCTCAGCACTAGTTTTACTGAAGCAGAAATGTCATCTAAATTGTCATTGATGAAATAATTTTCTATTGAATTGTGGAAGTCTATTAAAGATGAACTGCCTCATTAATTGTGTGCATTTTGAATACAACGACTTGGGTTAAGCAGGTTTTAAATTTGGCAAGATTGTCATTTGCAGGAGCTTTTTAACACTGCAGGGTGTGTGTGTGTTTTCATGGAAAATATTTTTAAAATATATTTCATTGCAGTTATATTAAATAAGTATAGAGAGGATAACAATCAGTATAGCTCATTGCTACTAAGAAAGATTCATAGCTATTTTAAAAGAGAGCATTCAAAGAGAGAAGTTATTCAAAGAAATTAATTTTTATAAATTTATTAGGTTTAAACAGGAGAAAAGATAAGTTTCAGTTACCCACCCCCTCAAAAAAACCTTCCCCTTCTTTATTGCTTTAGCCTGTTCCTATTTGCATTTTTAAAACATCTCACTAGCTCTCTGTGGAATTCCTTCACAGCCTTGAGATGGTTTTACACAGCTGAAAATGATATTTGTGTCACAATTATTTGTGAAAAGCATAAAAACAGTTACTGAGATGGCAGAGACTTTCTGATTGTTGGGTTTTCCCATAACATTAATTACAATAATGCATATAGGCTGGCACATTAATCTTTGAGATGCATCCTCTGTTTGTTGTGACAGGATGAGAGGGCATACATGCCAGGGCTGCCAGATAGGATTTGTATTAGCAGGAAAATTCTGGTTTTGACAGGGCTATCAAAATGCACCTTTGCTTTCCTCCTTCTACACTATGCAGACTGCTCTCTTTTTCAAAGGTTGACTCATCTCCTCTGCATGTGATGTAGAAAACACATCAGAGACAACAAGAACTTCCTAGATCCTGAGAGAGATTTCCCCTGAAAATGATAATGTGCAGTCTTTATCTTCAACAAATCTTGCAGCCAGTGTTTTCCAAGCCTTGCTTTTTATGAAGGATACTCTAACCTAACATGACCCATTTGATCCTGTAAAACTTCAAACCATCTTTGGTAGGGTACTGCTTTGCAAACACTGTCCTGTGGTTGACAGAGCAATTGTATTGCTCTCTAAGAAGAAAAATATTATTATTCCTAATAATCATAAAGCATTGCATTTTTCTAATTTTGCAATATAACAGGCTATTTTATTGTCCATACTTAAATCCAGTTTTACACATAACTGAAGGTAGTGACATACTGTCCATTTGGTTGTTGGTGAATGGGTGTAATAAAAGAGCGAAGAGCATATGGTAACTGGACATTCAGGAAGGAAAGAACTTTCACTTAATCTGAGACTTGTTAATTGAATTAATCACTATAACACATTCACTGTCATTCCAGAATTGAATGCAGGATTTTAATGGCAAGAGTTCTTTACTCAGAACTTTATATATGTCTTAAAATGGAAACCAAACTCAATTTGAAAATACAAATTGCTATATTGTTTTGGATATACTTGAATATTCACCAATGAGTAGATGTTATCCATAGGTAAAGTTGATTTTGGTTTGATTTTATAATTTAACCACCAGATTCTGCAAACACTTAAATAGGTGCATAACTCTATTCACAAGAGTAGTCCTGTTATGGGACTAAGTTTATATATTTATGTTGTGTTTGTCAAAGCATGATATGGCTGTGACACTATACCCCATATTTTTCATAGTTTTATGATTATGATATAATTATGGTGCTTTTTGTACAAGATGGGTCATGTGAGTTGTCACTGGAGAAGTTACGATTTGCTGAATATGATTATCCTATTTGTATGTATGTATCCTTTTTGGATCTGAAGTTATTAACTATGTATCTATTTCAAATGTGGTTACACCTGGGTGACATCCACTAGGCAAAATGCTTCTAGTCTAGACAGCTGTTTGGGAAGGGCCTATTCAAGGTAATGGCTGTTAGGGGAAACAATAGGCCGTAGGAGAAGCTTCTTTCCCATCTGGTGAGCTTTTCTGAGAACACTCCAGACAGCCTGTAAGTAATGGCTGCTATGACTCAGCAGGGCGTGCAAGAGCATGTGACCAGACCACATGACACTGATCTCCATTTTGGGTACCTGTATTTTTCCACAAACTGGGCTGGGAACTGTTTCATTTTTGGAACAAAGGATTCCTGCCATATGGTAAAGCTATTTAAGGTGGGGTATGATATCATCGAGGGGCCTCACTCCCCACACATGGACACTCCTGAAAACATTTGAGAAACAAAGACTGAACTGTGGGAAGTGCTGGTCCCAGGCTAAAAAGTATGTATGGAAACCTGGTGAACTGCTTGTATCTTCAGCCAGGGTGAGAGATTGCTAATTCACTTCCAATCTATCTAGTATTTTAGACTTAGTTTGCAGTTTTGTTTATTTGCTAGGTAATCTGCTTTGATCTGTTTGCTATCACTTTTAATCACTTAAAATCTATCATTTGTAGTTAGTAAACTTGTTTTTTGCTTTATCTAAACCAGTGTGCCTTTGACTGAAGTGTCTGGGGAATATCTCAGCTTGGTTTAACATACACATGTTGCATATTCCTCTCCACATTGAGGGAGGGGCAAACTATTTATTAACTTACATTGTACAGATCTTTGTGCAGTGCAAGACAGTATAATTTTGGGTTTATACTCCAGTGGTGGGTGCCTGCCTAGGGAGCTGGGAGTTATCTTGACTGTAGCCTCTCTGTTGTTGTTTCATGCAATGGCTGGTCAGCCTGCATGCAACTGCAGCTGGGTGTATCCCTGCCTGTGCAAATGCTGGTGAAAATGTAGGACTGGGAGCTATCTACAGTTTGTCACAGCAGCACAGTGTGAATCGTGAAAGGCTCAGTGGTACCCCAGTTCCAGGTGGCACCTCGGGGGGAACCTGTCACAATGGCAGTGTATAATTTATTTATATATTATTTGTATTAGTGCCTAGGGGCCTTATTCATGGATGAGGACCCCATTGTGCTAGGCACTGTACAAACACAGAGCAAAAAGACAGTCCCTGTTCCAAAGAACTTACATTCTAAGTATAAGACAAGAGACGAGATAGATACTTACAGATGGGGGAGTATAAGTAAACAATGAGACAATATTGGTCAGCATGATAAACTGTGGTATCAGCATACCAGCAGCCTACATGATGTCAAGTTTTGTAGCATCATTGGAAAGGAGACATTTGAGGAAACTCCATTTGGGGTGGCAATTGTGTGCATATTATTTCTGTTAAAGAAATAACAGGTTTTATATAACTTGTATTGTCCAGGAGAGGACTGGATAGTACAGGACATACATTTCTTGGGGAAAATCTAAGACTGGGGGTGTGTTGGGGACCACCCTGCGGTATAACTGATGCTGGTGAGAGCCAGAGCATAACCCAAGTGTGACTGGCAGGCTGCAGTTGCACACAGATACTCAGGATATGGCTTGCATGCTAAAAGGCTGTTTGTGAGTGGCCCAGGTGTGAGCTCCTTCAGCAAGGCATCATAAGTAACACTGCAAGTTTGTCATAGAGGTCACGGAAGTTATGGATTCTGGACTTTCTGGGACCTCCGGGACTTCTGCAGAGGCCAGTGCGGCTGGCCCAGGGGCCGCCTGAGTAGCTGGTGCAGTCGGGCCACCGCACCTCCAGCATCAGCAGGAGTTTGGGTGTGTGTGGGAGGGGGCTCAGGGCAGGGGGTTGGGGCATGGGAAGGAGTGAGGGCTCTGGGTGGCGCTTACCTCGGGGGGCTCCCCAGAAGCGGCAACATCCCCCTCCCTCACCTTCCAGCAGATGGCTCCACGTGCTGCCTCCACCTGCAGGCACCACCCCTGTGACTCCCACTGGCCACGGTTTCTGGCCAAAGGGAGCTGCAGAGCCGGCACTTGGGGCAGAGGCAGCACATGGATCCAGGTAGGGAGCCTGCCAACCCCACCGGCAGCACCAGAGGGATCCCGGGCCACGCACTGCCACTCCCCCACACCACCACCACCAGCAGAGGTCCCGCGATGCTCCCCCCAGAGCACCCGTGGCTCCCCGGACTGGTCACCCCAGGAGCACCCAAGGTGCTCCCCGAGCCACCCTGAACACCTGCGGCGTCCCCTGGGCTTCCCCGACCCCAGCACCCATGGCACCCCCAAACCACCCCCCTTTCCCAGATTTATTCAGGGTTATATACTACAAGTCATGGACTGGTCACAGGCTGTGAATTTTTGTTTACTGCCTGTGACCAGTCCATGACTTTTACTGAAAATACTCTAAAAAATATACTAAAAAATAAAAATATACACTAAAATGTAGCCTTAATCGTAAGGTACCCAAAGATACAGGGCGAGGATGCCACAGCTGCTTATTAGTCTGGTATGGCACTGACACTTCAATTTAAAAACACTGGATTAGATAAAACAATAAAACAAGTTTATTAACTACAAAGAGATTTTAAGTGAGTACAAGTAGTGAGGCATAAAAGTCAGAAATGGTTACAAGAAAAATAAAGCGAAAACACAACTGGTGCCGAACTTAACAAACTATTGTTAAATTCAAAGCAAAGCATTCTCACCACATGCTTTCAGCAGTCTTACTGACCAAACTTTTTAAGTCAGAACCTCTTCTCCCAGAGTCCAGCAAAGCTTCCTTTATCCCTTCAGGTGCAGTGAATCAATGGGCAGAGCAAGAGAGGGGTCCCTTGAAATGTTTGTCCCTCCTTTTTATAGTTTGTCCCCTTCTTAAAAAACACTTTCAGCGGGGTACCAGGAGACAAAAAGTCTATGTGGAAGGATGTTCCCTGCTTCTTTTTTCTCACCTGTTTGATCTTCCTTTGTTTCCCTTTCTGCTTGATGAGTCTATTTACTGCTTAAATGCAAATTAAGCAGAGCACCCATTCCTTTGTTTAAGACAGACCTCAGGAACGCGTGTTAATAACACCAAACAGTGGAATCTTATAGCTTCACATACAATGTTGCCACAAATATTTTACCAGGACAATAATGAGCAATAAATTTTGAGTTTTCAAATGATACCTCACCAGGCATATTCTGTACAAAAATTATTACAGTAGTATGTAAGGTATGAATACGGGCATATTCGGTCACACACGGTCAAAGTGACAGGATAGGAAAATGATCTTTGTAGTAGCATTCTGAATGGATATCAGTGGGCAGCTGTTTCAGTGGATAAAAAAGGCTGTTATGATGGAGATGTTATGAAGAAAGAATCAGTAATATTTAGATACAACCTGTATGTGAGGACCTCGAAGAAGCTCTGAGTCAAAGGTGACACGCAGGTTATGGCCCTGAGTGACAGGCAGGATGGTAGTGTTGTCCTCAGTGATCAAGACAGAAGGTAGCAGGGAAAGGTTAGGGGAGGAAGATTAGGAGCTGTGTTTTAGCCCTGTTGAGCTTCAGCTGATGGCTAGACATTCACGAGGAGATGTCAGAGAGACAGGCTGACATTTTAGTTTGGACAGAAGGAATAGAGAGGTACTTCTGTGAGTTGTCAGCATAGAGATGATGGGTGAATTTACGTGTTGCAAATGAGATTACCCAAAGACAAAGTGTAGAGGGAGATGAGAAGGGGACAAAGGATAGAGCCTTGTAGAATCCCTGCAGAAAGTTGGAGGACAGATGAGGAGGATCCTCCAAAGGAGATGCTGATGGAGCAATTACAGAAGAAGGAGAAGAACCAGTAGAACTCAGAGTCACAGACAGACGTCCCTTGGGTACAGCAAATCGGGGCGACCGCTCCAGGCCCCGTGCTTTGAGGGGCCCCGCAGGACAGTGCAATTGGCTGGCGTGGTCAGTCCTGGAAGTGGCAGGTCGGTCCCGGAAGTGACGGATTCGTCATTTCTGCCCTGGGTCCCGCACCCGCCTAGGGATGGCCCTGGTCACAGAAGCCAAGACAGGACACGATTTCAGGAAGAATTTGGCTGATAGTGTTGAAGGCAGATTGACAGATCTAGGCGTATGAGGATAGAATACTGGTTTAACATTAGCCAGGAAGAGGTCATTAGAGAGTTTGGTGAGAGCAGTTTCAGTGGAATGTAAGGGGCGAAAGCCAGATTGGAGGTCTAGGATAGAACTGGAGGAGAACTCCTCCAGACAGTGCTTGTGAACAGCACATTCAGTGAACTTAGAGAGAAGGGAGATGGTGTGGTAGTTGAATCAGGGTCAAAACTATTTTTTTAAGTGATCTGAATAGTTTATAAGTTCAATACCTACATTACTCAATAACTGGTGTTGTCATAGGCAGTGCAGGTAACAGTGCTCGTAAGGATGCTTGTCTGACACTACCTTTATGAGACCTTGTTTTCAGTTGCTTGAACTGTTGCCAGTCTTACACCATTCTGGCTGAAATTTTACATGCTGAGTGTCCATCTCAGGCTGACTTCCCCTCCTTAGGCAACCTTATCTTGGGTGCTTGACTTTGCAATCTTAATGTTCACTTTAGCGTGAGCTGTAGCTCACGAAAGCTCATGCTCAAATAAACTGGTTAGTCTCTAAGGTGCCACAAGTACTCCTTTTCTTTTTGCGAATACAGACTAACACGGCTGTTACTCTGAAACCGATTTTTTTAATGTAATTTATATTTATAATGTCCTCTTGTTATTTTAAAACTTGCTTTTAAAAATTATTTTAATTCAAAAGAGATTATTCTAGACTGAGAGGGAATTTAGGATTAGTACCACCAACAGGAGCAACTAGGTCTGGTCAAAAATTGTCTATTAACCTAATTTTAGAGCAAAAAAAGTTTTTTCTTCTAAAACAATTTTTTGTGTGGAAAGTATCATTTTTTCTTAAATTCTTTTTCTTTATCAACAGATCCCAAACTCCCTCCCCTGTTTTTGACCAAAAATTATCAAGTTTGGTATTCTAGACAGTCCACATTTTCTGTGGGAATTGCCTCTCCCTCCAGTTCTGGGGGAACTCCCCCCAGAACAGTTCCATTAGTTCTAGTAGAATAAAGAGACTTTAAAAACCTGCTTGGAGTCCTGACAAAATATTGTATACATTCCCTTCCCCAGCCCCCATAAACTGAACTGCTTTCACTGTTGCTGGACCAAGTTGTATAGAAAACAAATAAAATCTCACAAGCTACACCCCTAAAGTCCAACACTTTTTATTTGCTGACACCAGCAAACATACCATTTATCATAATTTTTAAGGTGGTAGCCAAGGACTGCAGCAGTCAAGAAACGTGAATTTCTCTCTCCTGTAAATATAGTCATTCCAGGTAGGCACTGAGCAACACTGGCTGGGTACTGTGTTGAAGCTTGCACTGTTGCAGACCATGCTGTACCACTTTGCCAGTTTAACAGTTTGCATGTACATAGGGAGCTCAGTCCTGCAACATGATCAGTACTTTCACCCTAATTCAGTAAAACACTTACATCAGGGGTTCTCAAACTGGGGGTTGGGACCCGTCAGGGGGTCACGAGGTTATTACATGGGGGGTCGCGAGCTGTCAGCCTCCACCCCAAACCCGGCTTTGCCTCCAGCGTTTATAATGGTGTTAAATATATTTAAACAGTGTTTAATTGATAAGGAGGGGTTGCATTCAAAAGTTTGCTATGTGAAAGGGGTCACTAGTACAAAAGTTTGAGAACCACTGACTTTAACCATAAGCTTAACTTTAAGCACATGCTTAAGTCCCATTAACTTCAATAGGATTTCACATGCTTAAAGTTAAACATATGCCTAAGTTCTTCACTAGGTTAAGGCCAGAGCGCTCAACACATTGCAGCATTGAGCCCTAAATTCCCTAAAAAATAAAGCACAGCACATTGCTGCCATTTAAATGGTTGTAGGCTATATACCAAATGATGTTTACACTACTGTTAGGAGTGGCATTTCAGTCTTTGGAGAATCAAAAAGACAATAGCTTCAAATACTATGGTGTTTATCTTCACAACCAAAATTTCTTTTTGAAGTGAAAGATGAGAGTGAGTGGATTGTTGATCAATGTGATTTGCCACAGCAGCCTTGATTGATGTGTGAGCATCACTTAACAACTCTGCCTGCAGGGGAAGGGAAGAGCTGCACCTTTTTATGGTACTCCTAGCAAAATCAGGAAGTCTCCTCCCTTAAAAAAAACAAAACTCAAGAAGCATGATGAAAAACATTATACCACAAAGAAACAATTAACCTTTGTATGTAATCAGTTGGGTAATTACTTTACTTGTGTAAAAGACCTTTATAGCTTACATAGTTACTCAAACTGTCGCATGGCTAGCATGTGTAGGAATGCCATAAAAGAATTTCAGAAGAACATTTCAAATAAAAGGATGTTCTTTCTACTTTCTTGTCATTCTAATGCAAATATATAGTTTCTTTATATTTAGCACTGAGGCCAACATAGGGTATGCAAAAACATTACCCACTAGCCTCTTCTGCCAGTCACTTGTGCTGACACTTTGAAACATTTTTCTTTGACTGAATGAACAACCTAAAAGCAAAGCTGGTTGGTGCATTCAGGGCAGGTGAATGGATACATGATTTAAAATTTTTATTAAAGCTAATGTTGAAACAATTATATAATACACAGGTTAAGAGAAGAGTGTCTCTGCATCTGGGTATAGTGCTCAGATTATCCACAAATACAACGCTGGTTTTAAAAGTCATAAAATACATATAGTGGAAAATCAGCAATAACCCAAATTTAGGTGAATAAAATTAACAATACAGTTTAGATATTAGCATCCAAGTATTTGGATGTTATACAGAGATTTGGTTGTAGAAAGCACATGTATCAATGGGTGAAAATTGTCCCTCAGTAATCGAGAATTTAGGGTAGGTTGTCCATTTAGAAAATACAATTCATCAGGGAAGTATTTCAGTTACTTTCCACATTGCGCTTTTCAGCAGCACTCCAGCTCATCCCTCCTGGTATTACCGATGTCTGGTGATGTGTTCTAGGTAGATGTCCCTCGACCATCTGATAGCATCCTACACCATGAGTTGCCGCATCAGTCGAGCATAGCGTTGATCCTGAGTTCTAATGTTAATAAGACAAGATGGGTGAGGTGGTTTCTTTCGTTAGACTATCTTCTGTTGGTGAGAGACACAAGCTTTCGAACTACACAGAACTCTTCTTCAGATCTGGAAAACGTACTCAGTGTCACAGCTAAATACAAGGTGGTTTGTTTAGCATAAGTAGTTAACACACATTTCAAGGTGAAGTCGCCCATTAACATCCTTCCAGTCATAGATGGGAAAAGTCGCCCATTAACATCCTTCCAGTCATAGATGGGAAAAGAAGGGAAAGAGAAAAAAGGCAGCTGCAGGAGGTGTTAGTGGGTGTAATGAGCCACAAATCTGGTGTGTCTATTCAGTGTGATCTTTGATGTCCAGCAAAGTTATGAATTTTAACTCCCAGGCTTGTCTTTTGAAGGTGTTATGCAGATTTCCTTTGAGAATGGGGCCTGAGAGGTCAGATATAGAATGATAGTTTTGTGAAAAATGTTCGCCCACAGGTGATACGGTGTTTTTGTCTTTTATCATTTTCCTGTGTGAGTTCATTCAAGAGCGTAGCATTTGTCTGGTTTCCTAATGTTAATGTAATCTGAGTCTACAGATGTTAATGTAATTGCTTCATCATCTCAGCTGACTGCTCCCTGCTCTCTTTAACAGTTTGTCTTGTAGGACAAGCTCAATGCATCATGATATTGCAGTCCAAAGGTATATCATGATATCATAATATAATGGCACCACCATCAGATGTGCAGATCTTGCCAGATTCTTTATTGGTCCTGCAACATAACACAATATAATTTTGTGAAAGTGGATCTTTTCCTCAAAACTGTTATCCCATGAAGAATGGAACAGGTTTGCAAGCCTTGCTGTTGTTCTGTTGTATTCCCCTGGATATGCATGCAGCAAAGAAACAGATTTAGATAAAGCTGCTCTTGCTCTTCTCTATCTCTTCTGCTGCCTATAATTATTTCATTAGTGCCCCATAAGAGGTGTTAGAACTCCTCTCCATGGAAGAAGAGAGGGTGGGGTTTTCTCTCGCGAGCATCTTTTCTCCCTGGTTAGGAGTAGAATCAAGAGCAAGAATTTCTTTTCTGTGCCATTTGTTTTTAATTTTTTCCAAAGAATTCCACATTATGTCCTCTTCTTGTATGCAAACCAGAATGAAACTTCTCAGTGTAATTAGAATATAAGAAGACTGAAGAGCAGGCCCCGGGGGAGGAGGGGGGTGCATTTTGGCAATATGCAAAAGAAGTGCTCAGGGCATCAGGAGGTCAACATGAGGTGAATGAACAGAGATTCTAAGGGTGATCCAGAGCACTTCAGAATGTCTCCAGTATCAGCAATAATTAGTCCTCATACCCTATTATTACACTCACTCTTACCCCTTAGTATTTTCTGTACCCTTCCAGTTGCCTCCTCCCCTGTAGCATTGTCAGTTGCCTCCTCCCCTGTAGCATTGTCCCTGACTTCCTAACCAGTTGTGCAAAGAGGCCAAAGTCTGTAGATCTGCTTGAGTGACATTTTTCTGGAATGTGACCACAGAAAGCAAGCTGATACCAAGGAGAAGTTCCTGCTCTTTGCCCAAAAAGCAATACATGTTTTTTGTTCCTAACTCCCTCCCTCACTGTTTTTGCTTCAAATTCTCTTCTCTATTATCTGATAAATGCTACTTTGTCTCCTCTGCACCCTGCAACTCTTTTGGCTGTACACAAATTTACTATAAATTAGTATATTTATTATATATATGCTATATATATGTTTGTTTTAATCTATAATAATATATAGTTTAATTTACCTTAAAAGAAAAAAACACAGTGGGCCAGATCCTGAGCAGTTAAAAATCAGCATAGCTCTTATAAAGTCAATGGAGGTATGCTCTTTTGCAGCCTGTTATGAATTGTGTGGTCACTGCAGTACATGTAGAGATATAGCATTGTCAATGTACCTATTGATTTTGTTTGTAAACTATCTTACAAGTTGTGTGACACTGTGCAGTAACAGGTAATTAGTCACCTTCAGAACTTATGAGCACCAGCCAGCTTATGCTATGAACTAATAAAGATAAATTATTTTCCAAATAATAGAATTTTATTTTGTAACATGGTCAGTGAAAAACAAAACAAAAATAAAACAAAAAATGGGGAATTTAAAAGCAAATGCATTAAAAATGAATAAAACTTAATAAATTAAGAGAACAGAACTTATGAAGGGGAAAGAACATTCATGTCCATTTCAGGTACACATACATCAACCATGGCTTTCACAGGTCAAAGTGTGTGTAAGCAGGGGAATGATCCCACTATTGTGAGGAACTTTCTTCGCTTATACACTACTCCAGGGGAATTTGCTAGCGAAAGGATCAGAGTCCTCACTTCTACTTCCTTTACCCAGAGACCTGCCTGACCTTAAGGACTCCCCTTCTGCTCTCCTGTGTGGCAGCGTCCTCATAACCCAGACAAGCTGGGCCCAGGAGTCCTGGGGGCTTGATCCTCAGTCTTGTCATGGTCACTTAGGACAGGGGCTAGGGTGTCCCCACTGATCATTACATATAGTTCAAATCAAACACAATTTATTAAATGGCAACTAATTAAAAGAATAAAGAAAAAATGGGGAAGGTAAAAGGAAGCAAGTAAGCTCATCTCCCTGCACTGGGACCTCTGCCCAGGGTCACCCCTGCTCTCCCCAGCTGCTCACTGCACCCGGCTCCGGACTGCTCCAGCCCCAGCTCCACTCTGTCTCAGCACAGGTCCCTGGGGTGCTCCTCTGGCCCTGACTGCTGCGGCTACCTCTCTGGCTCAGGCAGCTCCACCTCACTCCCTCATTGGCCTGCCTGCCTTGTCAGTCAGGCTGACCTGGAGCGTTGGCCTCTCCCCATCGGCCCTGGGGACTGTTGGTCTAAAGGTCTTGATTTCCCATTGGTTCTTCCCCTTTCTTTTGGTACTGGGCTAGCGCCAACCAAAAAACCCCACTATGTTGCATTAAGGGGCCAACAGTCCCCTTGCATTTGTGAAGCTGTGATTGTCTTTAATGTCCCCAGGAGAGGAGCGGTAAGGGTAGTACAGTAACCCTTGATGCCACATGGAATGTTGAGTGGGGTATAGGGAAGTCCTGATACTGATTTCTCAATTGGCTGCTGAGAGAGGTGAGCCTGGGACTGTCAAACCTGCAGGTCCACTAGAATCTGCAGCATCTGTGTTTGGTGTCTGAGAAGGTCCATTATGGTGCACGTCCCTCTGCTTTTCCTGCACCTTTCTTCTCTCCACTCTATCTTTCTCCAGGATGGCTGCAGTGTTCATACTCCATGTCCGGCATCAGGCTCTTGTGCGCTCGACTGGTGGGACTGGCTGGACTGCGGTTGAGTCAAAAATAGGTCCTGGCTCACTGTGCAACTGGATCCCCCGGTTGCCTGTCCCACATACTCCTTCTCCTCCTCTTCCTTGTCCACCATCTCCTCCTCCTCACTGTTCATGGCAGGGGCCTGTGACTCAGCTCCTCGGAGGTATTCACAGTGTTGTTGGGGTTTCTGCCAAGGATGGCTTGCAGGTCTTTGTAAATGTAGCAGGTCTTCCGCTCAGCACTGGATCAGTTGTTGGCCTTCCTTGCCTTCTGGTACGCCTGCCACAGCTCCTTGGCTTTCACACAGCACTGCTGCTGGTCCTGTCTTACCTCTTCTCCTGCATCCCCTGAGCAAACTGCTCGTACATGTCAACGTTTCAAAGGCTGTTCAGATCTCTGCCTCCTCTCCCCACAGATCCAGTATCTCCTGTCTACTCCAGGCAGGAGCATTTGCACTCAACAATGAAGAGCAGCTAGGTGTGTTTGCCAAGCTGGGCAGTTAGGAAAAGGAATTTCAAAATTTGTCAGGGCTTTCAAGGGGAGGGGCGGCTTCCGATCTCCAGAAGCGGAGTTCACAATGGTGACCAGAGTGGTCCGTTTGGGGCATTGTGGGATAGCTTCTGGAGAATAGTTAGGGTCAACATAAATAACAGTCTACACTCACACTGGGTCAACCTAAGTACATTGACTGTGGCTTGCGGAGTTGGTGTAATTAAGTCAATGTTACAGGGTACTTATGTTGGCGGGAGCCAAATTTAGGTGTAGACACATACACAACTAGGTCGATGTCAGCTGCCTTGTGTCGACATACCTAAGTTGTGTAGACCAGGCCTCAGACTGTGCAACTGGAGGAAGGTGCAAAACATAGGTCCCCTCATATCATAATCACTGCTCTGTCACACACCTCAAAGTAATCCACAGGTCCTTATATGACAAACACACCTTTTATCAAGTAGGTCCAACTACTTCCTCCACCATTTAGTGTAGGGACACCTAACACATCAGGTGACTGCATCTGGAATGATCCAAATAATTCCCATTGGCTGTTGCTAGCTCCAAGGGAACATAGGGAAAGAGGTGTGGGCAACACTTTTTTCTTTTTTGTCCTTTAATAGTGTTAGTTAGAATCGTGTGGATAAGAGTGAATAGGTTGTAAAAAGAGGCAAAAAGCTTGTGCATTTCACCAACTGAGGGGTTAACAGAATAAAGATGTGTGTGTTAGATTGGGGGATTGCTGAAAGAGTGTATCGTTAAGGTTGTATGGGCAACCTTAACTGTGCACTTTCTGGCTTTCAGAATTTTGAGTTTTGCTCAACTCAACATGCTTCAAGGGGACAAAACACCACTAAGCAACCTTAATTCTCTGTCAGTGTAGGGTTTTTGTTTTTGTTTTTTTTTTTTTGGCCATTGAATTGAATGAGAGGAGAAGAGTAAATATGAAAGAAGTACTAACAGTGTTAAAGGCATTGAAACAAACTGCCACAGACAATTGCAGCTTTAAATAACAGGTCTTGATGAAACAATATTAAAATGGTGTGAATACCAAAGGGAGCATAATAGGAACCCAAGAGATTCTATGCAAAATGTACACTACTAATTGAACTGCTAGACCTGCCAGAAGGATTTAATGTGGACATTTAAAGTGTGCATTGCTCATCAGTATCTAAACCTTTGACTGAACATAGATCTGAGACCTTTTATAGTTAAATGCCAGGGAATTATGATAAAAGAACTGGAATTACAAAAGAAAAGGGAATTATGGGTCCTTTCCAGGAAAAAAGAGCTCTTGTGGCTTCAGTTCCCAGAAGTTCCACAGACCTCCCAGGGTATGCAGTATTTCAGTCACAGGAGGTACTTCAACCTTGATATTTGATGCCCAACTCTCATTTAATCCTTGTGCAGCTGAATAGCGCCTTCCCAGTTAGGGGGTCACTCTTCTGCAACATTGCTCATGGGAATAGCATTAAAGCAGTGGTTCCCACACTGTGGGGTGTGCCACCCCCCCAGGGGAACATGGACGACTGTTTGGGAGGCGCACGGCAGGGCCTCGGCCAGTCCCCATTGGGGGGGCAGAAAGGGAGCCCCGCCCAGCCCAGCTCTGTCCCCAGCCGCAGCGCTGTTCCACCCCCAGACCAGCTCCGGTCCCAACCACAGCTCTGGTCCCAGACACAGCTCCACTCTGCCACTTCAATAGGGGTCTAGCCACACATATCTGATTGCAGTTTTGGGGTGTGAAATGTGTGAGGCAATGATGCTGTATCTAAATAAACCCAAAGCCTAAAAAATAGGGAAATCTTGGAACTGATGTTTTTTCAGCAGAATTCTGAAAAGAATATAGAAATACATGTAACCAATTTGTTAGGTACTAATCTAATAAAGCAATGGAAAATTTAAGGAGAGCTATTAATTACAATAGTACTTAAAATAGTGAAAATACCAGAAGACTGCACAAACTGTTTCCCAATCTCACTAAATGTGGATTGTAAAATATTAGCAAAGTTAATGACCTAACAGATTAGAATTTATTATCTGGACTTGGCTCACCATAACCAAGGGGGATTCATTAGAAATAGATTACAATGTACAGTAATAATAATAGACAATTATTGAATGTAATAAATCAATGCAAAGAGAGGGAAGATCCAGTGTCTGTCTTTTTCATTAGAGGCAGAATAACTCATTTGATCAGTAAACTTGAGTTATTTAGTTTTTATTCTCAGATTTTCAGATTTATTACAGATGGATCAAACTGCGTTATATTGCAGCAGAAAAGCCTGCATAACCACAAATCAACTCCTATTTGAAACAGTGGACTAAATATTTTTTTAAAAAGAATATATGAATGGTACATTAATATTTCTGTTTCATCCAGAACATACCATACCTACATTACTCTATTTGATTTATGATTTTTGTTTCTTATCCAATACATTTAAGATTGATGAAAGAAAATACTTTTTCTATGCAATCATAATTAACCTGTGGAACTTAATGCCACATATCACTGAGGCCATGGGTTTAGTAGGATTCAAAATAGGATGAAGACTTTTATATGGATTGTGAGAACATCCACAATTACAGTTACTCCAGGGCATAAACCAGCATCTAACTGATGGTATGAGGAAGAAACTTCCCCTATGCACATAGTAATTCATGATAGTCGACTACCGGGTTATTTCTGTTCTGTTCCACTTACCTTATTGTACATCCCTCACTGCTGTAGTCTTTAAACATCTGACTTTAGTGTATCTCCCTATGAACTATCTGGTACTTGCTATTGCCAGGAACAGGCTACTGGACTGGTTAGATCATTGATCTGATTCAGTAAGGCAATTCCTTTGTGTCTATAAAATAACTAGAAAAGAGCCAAGACTTTGATATTATCAAGATGACTGCTTTAAAAATCATATGATAAATGAAGATCTAATGGTCTTCTTTTATATTGTCCCTGTATGCCAAGAATAACTTTCCCAGTTACATATGCCAAGCTCCCTCTGCTTGCACGTCGAAGAACTATTTTGTGAAGTGTTCAAACTCTAAAGGCCATACCCAACTCTTTGTAGGTTTTGTTTATTCAGTTTTCCTTCCTGCCTCCAGAATATATACCATAGCATTCAGCACAGGGACTGGCCATCTGTTTGGCCTGATGTACCACTTTGTTCCATCTATATATTTATAGCACTTTGTTCATAATTATTATTATTATGATCAATAACAGTAATATGTATCAGTGAATGTAAAATATCTAGCTCAAATTAGCTGTAAAGTAAAGGTTATAGTTCAATTAAATTTAGATCAGCTGGAATACAAAATATAATTGTCTTGGGGCAGTGAACTCAGAAAGTCTGCAAAGGGAGTGAAAAAAATCCCTGACTTTTCATTAAAATACTGTCAAAGTCACTTGTCTGTCATAAAAATCAGTCAAGATTTCTGCTTCTCTGTTACACACTGCTTGGTTTTTTGTAACCTCATCCTTCTGACCCACCCCTCAGCCCATTTGTCTGGTTTATCCACTTGTTTGCACTTCTGCCTCACCTATAGTTTGAACATTCTCTGGGCCAGAGGCCACCATCTTTGTTAGTTTTCTGGTCAGCACCTAGAACTATGGATTCCTGATCTTTTATTAGCTTTCCAAGCATTACTGAAATATAAATAATAATAAAATCAGTGCCTCCAATAGAGTTCATTCTGACATGTTTATCTTCCTCCTCCATTTTTATTGAAACTTTTACAAGACTATAAACTGATTCCATATCAAAAGCACAATTATATTTATGTTTAAAAGGTACAATGCTTCATGTCCTTGAGGCAGTTTAGAGATTTATCCCAGACAGACACTTAGTATTCTTCAGAATGACTGACCTTATATAGACTGTGAAACAGAATATATAATTTGTAAATGTAGGATTAAAAAAAAAATTCTGCCTTAAAAAATCTGTTGATGCTGTTGAGTGAGTTTTAAATCTGAATCTAAATGTTTGGTGTCTGTAGCCAAGTGCAAGTAAAAGCTGAGGAAAGCTACTAAATCATTCTCTGATCTGCACTGAACTCTATTAGAAATAGAGCATGGTTTTTATAATGTGTACCTCTTGGCTCTCATTAAAGCCTCATAGAAATGATACACTGTACTTGAAAACCAGAAATTGGAATATAAATACATTTGAGTCTGTGTTTTTGGGCTTGTGCCCTGGCTCCCAGTGGTAAATTTAGCTTTTTAATGGCTGATGCTTTAAAGAAATACAAAAAGCCCTTAGGCTAGTCTTGTATTGCACCGAATCTGCATAGCAGCTACAAGTATTAATCAAAGCTTTTAAACTAATGTAATGGATTGTCCTTGATCATCTGTAACTGAGTTCAAACCACAACAGATTGGTCTAGCAGAGACTGAATAACCAATCCTACCTGCAGATGCCTAAAAGAAATGTTTGACACACTTGCACAACATTGCATTGTACACTCAAGAACAGGATCATGAGCAGAGAGTAATGTAGTAATTTTGGGGTAGACATTCACACTCTGATTCTGCAAAGACTTACACACATGCTAAAAGTGGCAATTCTTCAACAAAAAAACTTCAAAAACAGACTCCAATGCTGAATTGGAATTAATTTGCAAACTGGATACAATTAACTTAGGCTTGAATAAAGACTGGGAGTGGATGTGTCATTACACAAAGTAAAACGATTTCCTCATGTTTATTCCCACCCCCGCGCCCCCACCCTAGTGTTCCTCAGACGTTCTTGTCAACTGCTGGAAATGATTATCACTTGATTATCACTACAAAAGGTTCCTCCCTGCCCTGCTCTCCTGCGCATAATAGCGCACCTTACCTGATCACTCTTGTTACAGTCTGTATGGTAACACCCATTGTTTCATGTTCTCTGTGTATATAAAATCTCCCCACTGTATTTTCCACTACATGCATCCGATGAAGTGAGCTGTAGCTCACGAAAGCTTATGCTCAAATAAATTTGTTAGGCTCTAAGGTGCCACAAGTACTCCTTTTCTTTTTGCAGATACAGACAAACACGGCTGCTACTCTGAAACCTGACACATTCTTAGCTTTACATACTACAAGTGGTTCTGATGGACTACTTATAGTGTAGTCCCATGGACTTCAGTGGGATACAAGGCACTGCCACTGGGAGGTGTCTCCTTTCACAGTCTTCTGCAGGAATTGGAGAATGTCCTTTCTGTTCCACTTTGAGAGCTAGAAAGTGAGGTGCTCGTTATCCCTGCTGGGACCAGAGGAGGATATTCCCAGCTGCTATGGGGACTGAAATGTCCTTCACTTCCCTCTCCCTTCACTGAGACCAAGAGCAAGGTGATCTAGCAGGCTGTCTCTGTCTTCCACCTACTGCATTGAGGCCTATGGAGGGAATAGAGGAAATCTTTTCTCCTCTCTCTGCTGATACTAGGGGAAGTAAGAACACTGGGGGGAGCTGCTCCCTGTTACCCCGAGGAGAAGGCAAAGGAGAGAGGTGTATTGTGAGGAGGGGCTGCCTTTCCCATCAACATGTGTGATTAGGAGGGGGCGAACTGAGTCTGTGGAGGTGGCTCATGAGCTGCCTGCTGTCAGGCTACACGGTAGAAGGAGCGCTGATCAGATATGAAGGTTGAGTGGCCAAATGTTTCACTGTGCCAGATATCAACTGGAAATATTCAAGGGACCAGTACTTGGGCTAGGAAATAATTCAGCTTTCCCCTAGTTTATTCAAACAGTAGGTCTGAATCCATAATCTGTTACATTAGTTTTTTGTTGCTGTAATGCTGTTGAAATCACAGTAACCAAAAGGACAATGGTTATGGTTTAGGCACAATGTTTCCTTAGTTTCCCTTCAGGCAATTATGGGCGCTACTTTGTATATCACAGGCTCCCTCAAGGTTATTGGCTCTGCTCCATGTTAAAGCCACAGCAACACAGAGTGCCTCATTCTATTGTGTTACATCAGTATAAAGCAGGAGTAACTCCACTGAAGTCAATTGAATTACACCAGTGTGAGTGAATGCTGAAACAGGACCAGTGTACTCTTCAGGGAGGTAATTACTCAAATACTTACCTAGACAGTCCTGTTTAGGAAAGTGTATTTTATTTACTTACAAAAATCCATTAAGCGTGTAAAATCAACCTGTCAGCTCCCCTGACCTTTCTCAATCTTGCAAAGCTAAGGAGTAGCTAAATGGTTGCTTTTCCATCCTAATGGGTTTGTGTAAATAATTGAAATGTGCTTTTTATGAAACCCAGATATCAAAGAGAGTCATCTGAGTTACGAGACATAGGCTTCTTTCCCCCCATTATTAAGTTTGGAACTTAATTTTTAAAAATAACTGTTTTCATTTACATCAGGTTTCTGAGACTAAACTGTGTGCAGTGTAGTACTATGCATTTAAATCATTGATATGTATTTCTTTTTAATTTCGGTATTGCATGCTTTCAGCTGTGTGCAGACATTTATTTCAGGATTTACAAATCTTCAGTGTAATTTGTTCACAGCTAAGGTTGTACTTACTCAAAGTGAGAACTGAAGAACAGCTAGGGATGCAGCTTGCTGTAAGATGGTACACTGCAGTATTTTGAATGGTCTTTGTTCAGGGATGCCTTGTTTTCTAATGAGCTATGTAAGATCCAGTGTTACAACAGATAGCGATCAGAAAGGATATATGGGAAATATGGTGAAAATTAAGCTTGAAAAGGTTGCCTTTTTAGCACTTAATGAGAGTCAGGGTTATATCCTTTCATCACCTTGTTGGTGGGTTCTCTTCCATGGTTTAATTGATTTGGTTATGTCACTTTAATTAGCCATGTGCTGCTTTTCATGCACCACTGTGTTGATGTATTGCCTGCCAATGAACTCTGTTGTCTTAAAATAAACAGGACAATAAAAAGACCTCAACATTTTAAATTGTCTTAAATCTTTTTTTAAAAAAGGATAATAAATACTAAATAATATTAATGCTTTAAAAAGTTATAAAAAGTAAGAGAAAATAAATAAAAATCCTCCAGGGTCTCAGTTCGTGTCCCAAATTAGTGGCCTACAAATTTTCATTTGTATAGAAAAAAAATGAAGATATTTTTGAGTTATAAGAGGATAAGAAGTAGCACAAAATTGGCATACTAGCAGATGTATAATGCCATATTGTTCTGTTCTTTACCAGATTTGATTGAAGTGGTTGTGGAGTAGGGTAAAACCAGTCTCATTGAATGTTCAGTACAGTACACAGCACATTGAATGTGAACAGATGGTTTTGTGTAATTGTAAAATTACATATGACTGATTCATTTCACAGACAAACTATAATCAGATTTTGGAATAAACGTAATTGTAAACATTAATACAATAAATTTCAGGATAGCCATTCTTTCTGAATTTTTTTCATAATAGGGAGATATCTTTCCCCAGTACAAATTGGCATAGGTCTGTCAAGATCAGTTGAGTTTATGCCAGCTGAGGATCCAGCCTATTAAGGATAGGCTTATTTCCCCCAACCCATGCTTGCAGTTTTAAAATTTTTGGAAAAATAGAAAACTTTCTCACATTCTTGCAACAATTACAAATACTGTTGGGGAAAATATTACTCTGTGTATACTTCAGCATGGAGTGGTTGAAGAGGGATACCATTTGTGAGAATTATATTTGAACACTTTGGATATTGTTCTGTTTACTGGGCTCTAGTTATTTTAGCTGATTTTACTTATTTTCTCTCCTTCAAGAGTTTACTACATCCAGACAAACCCTTTCCTTCTTTTTTATGATTGGATTTCCTATATCAATTGATTTAGGTCAAGTTTGTTTTGGTTATATCTGAGAAGTTTTTATTTTTTACATGGAAACATTGGAACATAAGAATTGCCATTCTGAATCAGATCAGTGGTCCATCTATTCTAGTATTTTACCTCTGACAGTAACTAGTACCTAATTTCTAAGGAAGATGTTAGAAACCCTGTAGTGGATGTCTCCGCTTATTACTTTTATCATGTGTGTCTGAGCCCCTTCTATTTCTTTTGCATTTGGGGTGCCCAGAACTGAACATACTAACACAATGGGCCCTGTAGGACATAACATTGATTGAAATCTGCGTTGTTTAACTGGCAATTGCCAGGCCACATTTAGCATGCTGGGCAATAGTGAGTTATGAAGGATTGTATGGTGTTGTAGAGCTGGTTGGGAATTTTCTGACAAAGTTTCATTGGGAAATGCCAATTTGTTGAAACTGAAATGTTTTGTGGAAGTGTATCAGGTTTGACAAACCACAGTCAGGGTTCAAATAGAAACGGCTTTCCTGCCAGTTTATCTGGTGCGCTGCTAGTGGCCTGAGCTCCACGGCTCCAGGGAGGTCTACTTCGAATTGCTGCAGGGCCAGATACCCCAGGGCATCCAGGATCTGCAGCTTTGAGGCAACCCCGCCATCCAAATGGAAATGAAAAAGTTTTCAAAATGTTGGAATTTCCTGTGGTATGGATATTGAGTTTCAGCCAGCATTATGGCATTGGGAGGACTAGCTAAAGTCCTTAACTGGAAACTGTGCATTTCCAGACACACTGACATTTGGGATTTTTAAAAAGATCCCGAATTTTTGTAAGGAAAGTGCTATATTGTTTTGAGGTGTAGCTTGGCTCCAGTGAAGCACATTTCCAACCATAACTAAGATTTTATTTATTTGCTTATTCTCTGTATATGCACCCGTGCTGGAACCCCTCTGCCTGTCACTAAAATGAACTATCTTTGGGGTGGAACGTGGCAATTGTTTAATTTACAGATACATCATATTAGAGAGGCAAGGTGGGTGAGGTAATATCTTTTATTGGACCACCTTCTGTTGGTGAGGTAGATTAGTTTTTGAGCTTCATATAACAATTTCTGACAGGAAATAAGGGAAATTACCTTATAACAGTTTAAGACTTCCCAGGGAAATTAGGTAGATAGCATAGGTCAAATCCAACTCTTGTTAAGAAAAGACAACAGTAGCTTGGCTTGGGCAATGGTATTGTTTCCAGTTACACCAGGTCTGAATTTGGCCAGGTGAGTGGGACTTAACATGTCTAGAGTGAATATTGGCTCCATCACAGTCGGTAGGAGTTTTGCCATTAACTTCAGTGGAGCCAAGATCTCATCCCTATTGTTTGGAAAAGGAGAGGCGGGATCTTTAATGATCACAGATTCTATTGGTCATCTGAAAGAAGATATTTCCAAAACAACAGAATGCCCTACCAAACATCATTCATTCTGGAATACTGGTTCTGTACTAACTCAGGTGGAAGAGTCTACTCAAAGTAGTCTCAAATCACCAGTATCATTTATTATTATGTTCTGGTTTCTTTTTGATACTAGACTAGCCCAACCCCATTTATAAATTGCAGGAGAAGATTATGTAGTAGAACCTCAGCATTACGAACACCTTGGGAATGGAGGTTGTTCGTAACTCTGAAACGTTTGTAACGCTGAACAAAACATTATGGTTCTTTCAAAAATTTACAACTGAACATTGACTTAATATGGCTTTGAAACTTTACTATGCAGACGAAAAATGCTGCTTTCCCTTTATTTTTTTAGTAGTTTTTGTTTAACATAGTACTGAACAGTATTTGCTGCTTTTTTTTTTGTCTGGCCCATAGCCTAAATTAGAGCAGTTTTAGGTTTGCTCTAAGGTATCCTCTGCTTCTCAGTGGCCCCATATAAGTCTGTGAAACAGGGAATTGTCATAGTGTAGTGTCCTCTAGCCACACACCCTAAATGACCTCTATGTCAGGGACTAGGACCAGGACTGGTGCAGAATCCATACTTACATTACTGTTCCACTAGCCAGGCAGGGGGTAATCTCAGGGGGGCTGTTTCTGCTCACTTTAAGGCCCCTCTATAATGCCAGAAAGAGAATAAGGCTTAATGAGTACAAAAGAAAAGAAGTATGTCAAAACCCCCAAATTTCTGGTGGGTTCAGATTTGAATCCCCATATTTGAAATTACCTTTACATATTTGGTTTGAGGTTAGATGTATGAATATGCCTCTTTTCTGGATTTAGTTTTTTGTGAAGTACTTAATGCTGGAAATATCACAGAAAAAAGCAGTTCTTGTGTGATTTCCCCTAGCAAATATCATGGAAATCTTGCAAGACCGTCTAATCTCACTAGATTTCTATGAATTTGCAGAGAATTATTTTGATGCTGTCAAGCCCAAACCTTACCCTTGTTACCACCTGCAACGTCCAGTGTGAACCATAGAATAAACCTGGTACAGCTATGAATAATGCCACCTCAAACTATCGACAATTCGGTGGCATTATCCTAAATGGTATTCCCTTAAACAAGTGAATGGATATTGAATTAATTAAAGTGATGTATCATGCCTCCCAATTTTGTGTGGGTACAAATAATTTATCTCTGTTTATCACATATAAATCAGTAAATTAGCACAACATACCCTTTGCTTTTTGTAAACTTCCCCTTCAGTGTTAAAGTGTAGTAAGCAAATGGAAAGTGTAAAGCTTTCAAGATTATCTTTTATTACAGGATCTGTAAGATGATATATGACAATCCAACAAAGAATCATAAAAGATAGGTACATGACAGAATAAAAGTTCATTGTAGCGCATACAGTATTTATGTATATTTGTTTTATTTGCAATAGTTATAAGACAGGTAAAATGGATTCTCTTTGATCAAAAGGAAGATGTCATAGTAGTAACAATATCTTAAATTTATGAACGGCCTTTCATCATCAGAATCCCAAAGTGAACAGAGGAAGAGGAAACAACGCCATACGTTCGTGTGTTTCTGTACAACATTGTTTATTTACATTGAAAGTTTCCTGGGCCCATGGACTGTGTCTCATCTATGTTCAATGGGACGACACTCTCAGCAATCAACAAATCATAAGAATATTGATTTGAAATTGATCCCTCCTCTTCACTTAGATAAACTGAACCAAAGTCAAGGGAAAATCTTATGTTCCCTCAAACAAATTGTATTTTTTTGGTCTGTCTTTATCTTCCTCATACTGATAAAGCACAGTGAGAGTTCCTGCTTCTTTATTGGTTAGACTGTGTGATGTATAACTGGGTTTTTGTCATGCTTTCAGCAGAGCTATTTATATATTGTGACTTATTTAAGGACCTTGTCTAGGAGCGTTCTTCTACTGTCTATAAAATGTTGTCAGCTCATTCCTTCCTCCCCTCCCCACCAAAAAAAAATTAGTTTGAATAAAATAACACAAAGCAGTAGTGTACCTTCTAATGTTAATCAAACATGGTAGTCTGAACATCTTATTTAAATTCAATATGTGGCTGTGAGGAAAGAAAGGTTCATCATATCCTAAAAAAAAAACCAGAAAGGTAGGGTCAGAAGGCTTTAAGATGTCTGTCAGTCAGAATGATCTTTCTCTCTCTAGATGAAAATGTTAAGTGCTAGAAGAGGCACCATAATCCTGCTACCAGGGCCTTCCTTAACAATCTTATTGTCTTCACAGTGTTGAGGAAGAGGGAATAAGCAAGGCACCAGCAGACGGTTCTGAAGATCTCTGTTGAAAGCTGAGCCTGGTGATATACTCTGCCTCGAGTATGTGCTATTCCAATTAAACATTCCCAGTGGAATCCTGTAGCATCTTCTGAAGCACACAAAGGATTTCCGACTGATGTGCAGCCCAAATAGCTCCTCAGTAATAGTAACACCAGAATCAAATGGACCTGGATTCTCTCCCAGAAAGAATGCTCAGGAGCTTGCTAGTTTGTGAGCAAGTGTTAGTTTTGAAAAAGTTCAGTTTCTCTCTCAATTATGATCCTTGAGAGCTATCTGTATGCTGCAGTAGTTGAGCAGGAGAGGTACTCTCAAGGCTACTGCTTCTTTTTTCCTCTTGTCCATATATATTTTTCAGTATTGTTAGCCTGCTTCTCTATGTTGCCAACCTGTGCTCTGTGAGTGTCTCAAGTTCTGTTTAACTTGTGTTAATGCAGACTGCCTGTCAACAGTCTCTTCATGTAAATACTCCATTTCCTCCCTAAGGGAGCCATCTTGTTTTGAGCTACTTAGCATTTGGCCTGCCAGAGATGGCAGCTCTGAGGAGGCTTGTTCCCAGAGGTACAAGGTTAACAAAACCCAGCACTTGTCTTGTCTTCTTTTTCCCCTGGTTGCCTTAATGGATGCAGAGTTCTTTTCTTGACAGTTGGCATATAGATCCCTTACATACAACATCAGCCTCTATCACTGAATGCTGTAAAGCTCAGTTTGCTTGGCATGGAATTCTAGAGACTTATTACAGATAATGGACCTCAGTTTGCATGTTTGGAGTTTTCACAATTTGCAGCATCAGCAAAATCTGACCATTTGTCCCAGCGGTATCACAGCCAGTCTAATGGCAAAGCAAAAGCAGCTGTCACGATTGCCAATAAACTATTAAAAGAGGCAAACTGGGATACATGGACAACATAACTGGGCTGGAGAAATATCAACAGAAGCTTTGGGCAGCAGTTGTGCAGTTTGTTGAAGTTACTCGGTTTCTTGTTATAGGAAGAGAAATATTATCAGAGAACTCTATATCCATATATATAAATAGATAGTGTGACAAAGTTCCTCCTCTACCTTGGTGGGTCTTGCACTTACTGGCGGATTTCCTCGCCTTGGAGCTTCACAGCAGCCCTCAGTTTGGCCATTTTCATGAACCCACAGTCCAGGACAACAACTCCTGTATCTGACCAGGAGTTGGGAGGTTTGGGGGGAACCTGGGCCCACCCTCTACTCTGGGTTCCAGCCCAAGGCCCTGTGGAATGCAGCTGTCTAGAGTGTCTCCTGGAACAGCTGTGCGACAGCTACAACTCCCTGGGCTACTTCCCCATGGCCTCCTCCCAACACCTTCTTTATCCTCACCATAGGACCTTCCTCCTGGTGTCTGATGATGTTTGTACTCCTCAGTCCTCCAACAGTCCACGTTCTCACTCTCAGCTCCTAGTGCCTCTTGCTTCCAGCTCCTCACACGCACACCACAAACTGAAGTGAGCTCCTTTTTTAAAACCCAGGTGCCCTGATTAGCCTGCCTTATTGATTCTAGCAGCTTCTTGATTGGCTGCAGGTGTTCTGATCAGTCTGTCTTAATTGTCTCCAGAAGGTTCCTGATTGTTCTGGAACCTTCCCTGTTACCTTATCCAGGGAAAAGGAACCTACTTAGCCTGGGGCTAATATATCTGCCTTTTATTACTCTCCTATAGCCATCTGGCCTGACCCTGTCACAATAGTTAATAGATAAAGTAAATGACGATGAAGAATATGTATACATGATGAATAGGAACTTTTTAAAAATAGGCTTCAAGTTGTTATAAAGTTGTCAACCTGTGATAAGCAACTTTGATATACACTTGAAATGTCTTCCTGCCCCACCAGAGGACAAGATATTTGCATTTAAATAATATTTTCCACCCAATGGTTTGTATCCCTGCTGAAGATCTGAAATGTGGCGGAGATGCCATGCTTTTGTGCAGACATTAAATATAAAAGTGTAGCTAAGTCTAGAGCAACTAGATTAAGCACCTGGACAATGTAATATGAGCAACAAGACAGTTCCATTTCCTAAGAAAAGAAATTTAATATTAATGATAAGCACTGCTGACATTAGCATTTTTGTGTAAATCTGGGAAACAATTTTTCAACCTCAGTCATCTCCCAGACATAACAGTCTCCTGTCCACCATCTTCAAATCACAATTCACAGAGCTGGCTTTAGGTTTTCTGACGAAGGTAGGTTAAGCGATTCTTTTTGGACACCCGGAACTTTACTCACTATATGAAGGGTGTAAATCTTTGAGTCATTAGCAGCCACTTCCACCAAAAGGAATGAGGGCCAGTTGCATGTGCTGGGATCCATCCACAGTTGTGCACATTAAAACAAAAAGAAGGTTTTCAAAGGGCCGATTATCTAAAAACAACCAGGATCTGAGCTATACGGCATTCCCAGCCTCTGGAGGATTTTGTGTGCAACCTAGTGAATTTTAGCACATACATAGCACGTTACTAATATTAACTAATTCTCACAAGCCCAGAAAGTGAACTTCTCACTCCCACTCATACAAGTAGTCCTACTGAATTAAATGCAACTACTCCTGAAAGCAAGAAAGTAAGCATCAAAAATTTCCGGCTATAGTTGGCCATTAAGACAGTGAATTCAAGGAACCCACATAGGAAATGCCCTGCCAACAGCTCCCGCTTGTTTACAATTTGGGGGCTCCAGCTCAAGTTCTTTCGCTGATAGCAAATGCAACAGTGCAGCTGTGGGAGAGCAAGGGATCTCAAGTCAGTAGAAAGCAAGCCAATTAATGCTTCATAGGCCAAAAAAAGGCCTTAAATGGCATCTGGAAGCCAGCAGGCAGAACACTGGCTACCAGCATGACATTCCTGTCAATACACAACAGGAGGTGAGCGTGGGCCTCAGTCCTCAGGATGCAATGGTTGGATCATGAAGTATTTTAAATTTCCATTCTCCACACTCCGCACCAACCTCCAAACCCAACCCAAATAGCAAATCAAGAGTTTGGTAAACTGTGTGAGTTATGCCTACATCTACCTGAGAATAGTCCCATGGACAGTTGAACTGACCATAAAATCCTGATGAGGAATTTCATCCCTTCTCGCAGGGACTTTGCAGTGCAATGGGGAAATCTGAACCCCAAAATTAGTCTCATTTTCATTCCAAAACTCACTGTATTTACACACTGTATTTGATCCAGATCTGGAGTGGGAGGCTGACACTGTAGGCTGGATGACAAACAGTCTGGCCCCATCACCTATTGACTCTTGTCAGTTGCAAAATTTTATTCTTAGATATGGAATTCCAACATAGCTTGTGTTTCCCACATGAAATATTTATATCTAACAGCCGAGTCTTTGTAAATGACAAACTCAGTGTAGAGTTTGATGGTTCCACTAGCCTGCTTCATGGTGATGTGCTCACTCATTTCCCTTTTAATCAAAATTAATGGTTTCATTTTGACACATTACAAACTGACATCTTAGTAAAGTAAATGACACTTGAGAATATGTATAGATTATATGTATGAATAACATAACAAGAAAGAACATTTTTTAAAATAGCCTTTGAACTGCTAACAAAGTTGACAACCTTGTAATAAACACCCTGTGATAAACATTTGGAATGCTTTCCTGCGCCATGGGAACCATCAGAACCTGAAGGTGATTGCCAGGGAACGTCAATGAGTTACTTGAACTTTGCCATTGGCAAAGTTTTAATGGAAGGAGCTTTCAATAAGTCTGAAAGCTTTTTACAATCAATGTTATCTCTGCCCACTTTCTTTTTTTTTTAAACAGGCGGCAACCCTGACAAGAAGAAATAACTGTTAGATACCGTTCATTTTACATATTTGTCTCAGTAAATATTGTAGCTGTCTCTTGTAATTAAATCTGTTAGAAAATAAGTAAAAAGTAAAAAATAGAGTTGTTGGTAGTAGCCCTTCCTGGAGAGTCCTTAGAAATATGTAACTTCTGTTCCATTTCATCTATTAGTTTTCACTCTGACCATACTCTTCAGATGTCTGTATGGATATGAGCATTTGGAGAGGCATAGTTGGACAATACAGTTGTTCTTTTCTCTTCTGGCAAGAAGATGTTGGTGACTAATAATAATCTAGGGCCAGTCTCATGCCAAAATGCTACATTTTTTTCCTTGAAAGAATTATTTAGAGTACTTTATGATCATAAAAAAGTGGATCATTTCACTAGTACTTGTAAGTATTGGTCATCCACATAAGTGCTTAATCTCTTCCCACATACTTCGCAGATACCGGTGTAAAGCAGACTGTCTTTCCTCTCCTTCAACAGGTTAGCTTGTGAAAGGTACCAGGTTGACCAGTCCTGGTGATGATGGTATTGTATTTAACCACAGGAAAGGCACAGCACAAGCAGTAGTGTAGAGCAACCTTCCACATATCTACCCACCAGTATGCCTCAGCCTTGTTTTGGAAGGGTCATCATTGGAGTACATGGGTAGTTAAGGCTCCCTGCTCATTCAATCTTCTGTTTTTTTCTGCAGAGAGACTACCAACACTTTTGCCAATTGTGAAATTGATTTTTATGATATGGATACCAAAGAATAACTAAGAATTGGTTTGAGGCCACTTACTTAAGTTCACACATTTTAAGCCATCGTATCAGATCAGATAATAATGGCTCTGTCACCGTCAACTACAGATCCAATACTTAAGTAATTGCGGTACTAGGGAGTTTCCATGCCATTGTGCCATGCTACAAGGGGCTGTTAGGCAGCGATGCACATTATTGGTGCTTAACAAATACTAATTATTAATAAATAGGTAAAAGGCAAAACAAACATTAATGACTAGGCATTCAGTGATATTACCTCTTTTTCCAGAGCATCTTCATATATTAGAAAACCAGAAAGGAATAAAGACAGAAGCTTATGGGGTGGGGTGGGGTGGAGGAGTATCAGGTTTATTAAGAAGGAATTTTTGTGTTCCTAAGTTATACAAGGCTTTCATTTTTAATGTAGACATTATTAAAATTATTCTGAACAATCTACATCAAGATATATCTGATTGGCATTTATAGGCTTTGAAATAATGGGAAAAAAAGCATACATCTTCCCAGAGGCTGCAGCATCAGGAGGATAGGGCTGGCCTGGCACATGGCATCCCTTCTAAGTTGAAAGTAAAAGAAAAAAATATTGCCAAAATGTATATGAAAGATATTTGATGAGGTAAATGCAAATTAGAATAAATTTTTAAAAATAAGAGGAGGGAAGTGCTGGGTTGATCAAGCTGTAAATTATTTATTCCCTTTGGACAACTAAACTATGAGGAAAAAGAAAAGCTTTTATAAGAATTGATTGTGTACTAGCACATTATGACTGGAGCAGTACCATACCAAACTAGTTTTTCAGAGCTTTTATTTCTGTAATATTTTTATGTAATAGCCCAAGCAATAAATACAAAACAGAAATATCTTTGTGTGGTAGGATAATGTACAACCCTTGTCAAGTAGAAAACTATGCTGTTCATCATTTATCTTATTATTGGATAATATAGTATCTGATCTGGGGCTGTAAGTTCATGAGAAGTCTAGGTAGTGAATAACAAGAAAGATTGTTAATCCCCTTTAAGAAATATAACAAGATAAGGAGAGTTAGGTGGAGAGTGTTACATTATGGATGCGAAATGATGGGAAATGTGGTGTTCCAAGAAACAACTGCTGACTTCCCTCCTGTCTGTGGTTTCCGTGAAAGTGCATTTACGGCCCTTTGCATATTATTTGTCATAATAAGTATCTTTTTGATGTTTTCCCCACACATTTTCTTTCCCTGTAACAACCAGCTCGGGGATCAGATTGTGAGTGGTCCTTTCAGCATGCATGAAGTGGAAAGCATAGGAAGACTCTCCCCTCCCATGCCCATTCTGTGCAAAGACTGTTATGATTACAGTGTCCAAGCTATACTGAGGACAACATACAACAAAGGGAGCAGGCTGCATTGTGATCTTGACCACTCAGAAGGGGTTGTGATATGTACTGTCCCTAAAATCAGGCCAGTTTGGGCATTAGATGCTGAGCTAAAGATGATCTGAAGCAAAATCTACAAAATGAACAACCATGTGTTTGGCATGCAGATTTCGCAGCTGATTCCTCTTTCACTTGTGGGCTAAATCAATACTGTTAAGGGTGATCTGAATCCAAATTCAAATTTTGAATCTCAGACCTATCTCCAGTACATAGCTGCCAAATGTTAGTGATGCCAATTATTGTGGCTGAACAAGGGAGAGATTCCAGAGCAATTAGGAAAAATAGCAGAATAAGACACATTCATGCCTTTTAAAACTTCACAATGAGAGTATTTCTTGCAAAATACTATATCTTAAGAAATAACAAATATTGAAATAGAATATCATGAATGTAGCCTGAAATTTTTATTTTGTATGGTTCTATAACATTGTGTTTTCAGTTAATTCATGGGGTTGGACTGGGTAGTTTCAGATTCATTGTGTGATCTAATATTTCTGGAAACTCTAGTTTGAACAAAACATGCTACTGAAATGCTTAATTCTTGATAGAGATTGCTATACTAAATTTAGACCGCAACACGTTAAAAATACAACCTGTTATAAACCTTTGTTTGCCTGGAAAAAGAAAAACTCTCAACTCCTAGTTCAGGAAAGTTATTTATTGTTTCTTAATGGTATCTTACAGTACAGTTATAAATTAAAAGAGATGTTGAAACAACTAATATAATGTTTTGGTGTAGGCATGCCAAGGGTGCAACTTTTTGCTCATAATTTGTACTAATGCAAATTATAAAGTGACATTTATGAACTCTATTTGGCATCAGACATAAAACTTCAGCTAAATGTAAAAGTATTGATCTGCACTTTTAAAGGCAAATACTTTTCCACAGGTCAGAGTGTTTTTTGCCCTAAGCCCTTAATAATGCCAGTTTGTTCAGTTAATAAATGGAGTGTTTAAATTTTATAGACTAATCACTTGCAGTACTCAAAATTTACTCTTCTATAATAATATAAACACATTGCTATGTCTTGCACTAAAGAAAACTTTATATATCTAGTAAAATTCACTTTACAAAGTGTCATAGCTTTCTGAATTTAATATAGGCTTATTTTCATCTTGGACATCAGAGAAGATCTTTTATTATTTACTTAATAATGTTTTATTTATTACTTATTTGTTAAGCACAGACAGTGTGCTTTGCACTGTAGAAGACATAGTCCCTGCTATGAGGATAACAATAATAATCCTTTATGCAAGAGAAAAGAATGTCGTGGATGAAAGTGGGGGCTTTTTCCTAGGGATTTTTTTTGTCATTTATTTGTATCAGATATATTTATATATTCATATTTGTCCAGTTATGGCATTTTGTTTTGGTTTATTATGTTTTGGTAACTTGTGCATTTATGTTTTTTCATACTAAGCCTTAATGGTATGCCCAGAAAATCATCGTATACTTTGATTTTTTCTGGTTTGTGCACTCCACACTGAGTCTGTTGATATCAAATATATTTCAATAAACTAACATGAAAGAGAAAATAAAATTCAGGCACTCAGTACATGTTACATTAGTGTGAAAAAATACACTATTGTATTCCATTAAAGTCTATGGAAATCTTTCCATTGAGTTCAGTGGGCTTTGGATCAGATCCCAGCTGTTCCCAAAAGCTAACCCACCTTGCAAATGTTTTGTGTGGATTGAGTTTCAAGAAACTGGCTCCTCCAGGTCTGCATCTCTGCCAGTCAGTGTGAAAGCAAAGACATCATCCTGTCTGGTTGAATTGAAAAAGTTCTACATTATCCGAAGAACTTTTTATTTCTATTAGAAAGCCAGGGTTGCAACTGGTAATCTAAAAAATTTTTCTCTAATGGCTTTTCGAGAATTGCTCTGATATCAACAAGATGAAATTCAGTTAAGTGTAGTACTTTGAACTTGTCTTAGGAAGGAAAAATCAAATATACAAAATGGGGAATAACTGACTAGGCAGTAGTATTGCAGAAAAGGATCTGGGGGTTATAGTGGATCAGACACTGAACGTGAGTGAAAATATGATGCTGTTGCAAATAAGACTAATATCATTCTGGGGTGTAGGAATATATGTTGTGTTGGGAACTGATGAGGCCTCACCTGGAGTACTGTGTCCAGTGGTGGGCACCACACTTTAGGAAAGATGTGTACAAACTGGAGAGAGCCCAGAAGAAAGCAATAAAAATGAGTAAAGGTTTAGAAAACCTGACGTATGAGGAAAGGTTAAAAAAAATTGGCATGTTTGGTCTTGAGAAAAGAAGACGGGGAGTGGGATGGGGTGGGTGAGGAACAACACAAGAATAGTTTTCAAATATGTTAAAGGCTATTACAGAAATGACAGTAACCAACTGCTCTCCATGTCCACAGGAGGTAGGACAAGAAATACTTAGCTTGGTCTGCAGCAAGGGAGATTTAGATTAAATATTAGGACAAATTTCTAATTATAAGGCTATTTAGTTAAGTACTGCAATAGATTACCAAGGGAAGTTGTGGAATCCCCCTCACTGGAGGTTTTTAAGAAAAGGATGGACCAACACCTGGCAGGGATGGTCTAAGTATACTTAATCTGTCTCAGGCCTGGGGGATGGACTAGATTATCTCTCAAGGTACCTTCCAACCCTACATTTCTATGATTCTGTGGTTTTACAGCCTCCTGTGTGACATGCTGATAAGGAGGTATGTAATGACTTTTACTTCTTCAACATGCATGTAATGCACCAAAAATACTGCAACACGTACTTCTATTTCTTTTGTAATAGTAAATGTTGCTTAATAAGGGGCTATGGGAAGTGCACGAATGTAGACATTTTTGTGCTATTTAACATGTTTGGCAACTATTGTTGAGGATAACTTATTGGCAGTGCATATCACATAACAGAATGGAACCTTTCATGCTCAAAATACATAAATATTATTATATTAACAGACAAGACATGGAAATAACAAATGAAAAGCTAAGAGATTTGTATAATTTTTAAAAATAGCTAGTATTATTCCAGACTGCATAGCTATCTATTCTTTCTTACTGTTATTACTGAAGATAAACCATACTATAGATGTACAGTATAACATTATCTGAATTGGAGAATCATAGCTTCCACAGACCCGAAATACCATCCTTTTGAGATTTCAGCTGCAGTGGTGCCCAATTCTTTTGCTTCATCTATCACATACAGAAAAGCTAAATCAAAAATTTTAGACAACTTCTATTTCATCAATTTTAGTGCTAAATAAAGGTTTGGGGGAAAGTGACAGCAACCTGAAAGACTTGATTTGAAGGTTTGAGAAGTGAAAGCAAAAGAAGAATAGAGGGAGGAAGATGGAGGGAGCAACAGGATGAAGAGAGGTGACGGGAAAAGGCTACATCATACAGAAGAGAAAGGAAACCTGACAAAAAAATCAATCCAGGTTAATTGATAGAAAATTGAGAAGAAGGGTAGGAAAAAGCACCAAGTCAGGCAAAAGAAGATTTTTTTAAATTGCACATATAATTTATAACAATGAAATAAAATATGTAACCAATTCTGAGCTGTCCATCTTGTTACATTGGACCCATTAATAATGTCAGCGTAAGTTATCAGTGGAATTCACACACTCAAGCAGATGTGCCTGGAGACTGCTGCAAATCCCACACATGCCACCAGGCCTCAGGTGAAAGCCTATGCCATTGCTACTAAACTTTTGTGGACGTCAGAACAGCCAGTGGACAACAGTATTGCTGGCAAGTCCAGCATCAACTTCAGCAGGTGAAGTCCACATGTGCTCCATTATCCCAATGGTCTGGATCATTCACAAGTAGAGAGATCATTGCAGCCAGGAAATTCGGAAAAGCCTCTAGAAAAGATGGTATCTATCTTGTGTTCTTATATAACTTGGGTGCACTGGCACAGAAATGGTGCAGTTTTTCACCAACATCATGGGGACCAGTGAAATCCTCTGTGTGTGGAGAGAAGCCAAGGTCATTGAATTCCTAAAGCCTGGAAAACCTGCACATCACCCTTCTAGTTATAGGCCATTTTCCATCTTGAGTACCACCTACAAGGTGATGGAACGTATGATTCTGAACTGAATCGGGCCCACTGTGGATGCCAGCCTATACAAGGAGCAAGCTCATTTTCAATCACCCAGAAGTTGCTGTGATCAGATCCTGGCCCTCACTACAAACATTGAGGCTGAATTCCAACAAAAACTCAAGACTGGTACTGCTTTCATTGATCTGTCAGCAGCATATGACTTAGTCTTTAAGGATGGTTTGCTACTGAAACTGGCCAAAGTGATCCCCTGTGGGCAGATTCTCAGGCTGCTGAACACCACGCTTAGTGGCTGAAGGATGCGCATATTCCTCAGAGATCAAACCAGCAAGCCGCACACTTTGAATAATGGGCTACCACAAGGCTCCGTACTTGCTCCGACACTCTTCAGCACATAGGCACAAGTGATATGCCTGAAACGATAGTGCAGAAGTGTGCATATGCTGATGATTTGGCACTCGCAATGTGAAGGGACCCTTACATCTGAACTTAAGATCATGGAGGAGCACTTCCAAAAGTGGCGGCTGAGACCAAATCTGAGCACATCGGTAGTTTCAACTTTCCACCTTGACAATAGAATCGTACAAAACACTCTGTCGAGTTTTGTGGTGAAACTGTGTGTTATGACCCAAAGCCAGCATGTCTCAGAGTCATTCTTGACTGTACACTGACCTTTCATGGCCACCTCAAGAAAGTAGTCTTTAAAGCGAAGACTTGCAACATTATTCAAAAGCTGGGGAACAACCGCCCCAGTGCTATGTTCTCACTTGTAGAGTACTGTGCACCAGTATGGACAAGAAGCTGCCATATACAACTTGCAGATAGGCAGCTAATCAGACCATGCGAATCATCACAGGAACTTTAAAGTCAGCACCTCTATTGTGGCTTTTTGTATCCACAAACATCAAACCTCCAGCTATCTGTTGAGATATAGCCACAGCATGAGAACTTAAATGTGCCAAAGACTACCCAAAACTTCCCATCTGGCAAGTTATGGATAACATACTCCAACACCACACGAGGGACCACCTCAGGATCTGACCAGGGAATGGCAAAGTGTCTGACCCTCATTTTCCATTCCAGACAAGCACATTATTAGTGAACCCATGAGCTGCCCTCCCAGTTTTGACCTGCCACGCAGACTTTGGACCATATTGAACAGCATCCAAACAAACCATGATGCACAATTGGAAAACCAAAAACTCCCCTTTGTGCAACTGTGGTGAGAACATCTAAACCATTGAACACATCATAACACAGTGTCCCAAATTTGGATTCAAGGGTGAATTGCATAGTATCCACAACATCACAGAGGAGGCCTTGAAATGGTTTATGGAACTACAGCTTCATCTGTAGAATGTTGCTCTGCAGATGCCATATACGTGCGTGCACAAGAGAGATCAGTGAAAGGGCTTATACATCAATTGATGATGCCATTAGGAAACCCTGCACTTTGCTGGTTAATTGGCATTAGTTTTGGAAATTCGTGAATATTATTCATGGCAAAGTTAATTAAACTAAAATAGCTCTGACCCATAGTGTTGTGTCAGGATGTTAACACTGATACTTAAGACTTCAGAATTTCCAAATTCTGTAATGTTACTTGGAAATAACTGAATACTGGGGTGAATAAACATGAAGACCAAAGACTTTATTAACTAAAGATATGCTTATTCTCATGTTAACAAAAATAAGCCTCAAGTCTGGATGTTATATTCCAGTTTTTGGCAAACAGTTTAAATATTCTACTCCTGTGGGAATTCTGTGCCAAAAAAACTAAAATTTCTGTGCCAAAATTTATTTTAAAATTCTGCAGAATTCTGCATATTTTATTTGTCAAAATAGCACTATATAATCATGCCAGTTTCAATTATTTTGGTAATTTATTTCAAAATGCCTGTCAGCAAGTATGTCTGTAACAACACAGACAACAAAAAAGATTCTTCCAGGAGTAGAATTTCTCTGCCCCTCCCCCCAGAGCCCAGCTGTGGTGCCCCCCTGGCCCAGACACTTGCCCCCACCTCCCAGAGCCCAAACGTGGGGCCCCCCAGCCCAGACATCTGCATCCCCTTCCCTCCAGAGCCCAGCAGCAAGGAGCCCCTCAGCCCAGACTCTCATCCTCCCCACAGCCCAGGAATCAAAGAAGGAGAAACAGCCTGATTCTGGGTCCTGGGTTTGTATGAAGTTTCCTACATGCTGCTTCCTTCCTTCAGGGCATGCTGAGAACTGCAGCTGTCAGGAACTCTCCAGCTCCAACCCCTCCCCTGGGCAGTGTCTTCTGACTGCAAGCTGGAGAGCTGGGTTGTTGGCGGCCAGCAACTCTGAAGCACCAATTCTGCAGTGAAAAAGGAAATTCTGTGCAGAACATTAATTCTGCACAAATTCTGTATTGCACAGTGGTGCAGAATTCCCCCAAGAGTAATATTCTCAGTAGGGGAGCCAGTCAAGTCAGAGAGAGTTGTATGTTCACACTCCAGGTACTGAGAAATAACCATATGCTAATTATGCAAACCCTTCACTCTCTTTGGCTAATACAGTATCTGTCATCCAATGAAAGTATAGGAACTTGCAGACTGTATGGTTATCATTTAGTTATGCAAGTCAGATTCCATAGCTAATTAGAATTGCATAAGTGAGGGAAAACTGTTAATTTTGGATCAATAATGCTACAGCAGCCCTGCACTTTGACCAGCTGGAACAGATCTATTTCAATGTAATATTTTATAATCTCTGCTATTGCACACAGATATTAGATCCACCAGAAAAAACTTGATTCTGAAAGAGACACATACAGATGTAACAATTAATGGCTCGCTCTCTTTCAAAGATGTGGCATGTTTGCCCCAGCACCTTCCACTTCTTTCTTCTAATTCCAACCATAGGTCATTCCAGCAGCTTTTTGATGAAGTGGGAATTTCTTGGGGAATGGTAAAAATGTGTATTAAAGTCAGCAATTTAATATAGAATGTTTCCATAATAAAGGAGAAAAAATATGACTTTAATAAAAGACTCCTGAAGATGATTAAACAAAACAAAAATTAAGGGGCTCATTTTCAATCAATTTATCAACCATTCTTATACATCATGGCATCTGAGCAAGACAATGTGTAGCCATTACAGGGCTAAACGCTACCAGTAATGTGGGGACAGTATAGTGTGGCTGATATGCTGCAGGGGTGCATACCGCCTACTTCACAGAGGGCTTTGTGGTGGGTCTGTTTCAGCCTCCAGGTTTCAATACAGGCATTTGCACGTCTCACCTTACAGTACCAGAAACTTCATGAAGCAGAGGGAGAAGGCATGGGACAACATATATGTGTAGGTTTCTGTGGAGCTATTTCAGATCTTATGCACCTGCTCCTGGATGTCTCTGCTGCTGTGGTTCCAGACCCTGCAACAAATGGGAATACCACATAACACAAGCTACATTATAGTGGCATGGCAGCACCACTGTAGCTAAGGTTGTGTCACAGTTTCTGTTTACAGGTTGACCTTTCTATGTCCTCTAAAATTGACATGCTTAATCAGATTCCTTTGAAATGTGATGGGCCTCAGGATAGGATAAGTAACCCAATTTGAGGTCAGTTGAGGTAGAGGGCTGGGGAAATATAAACCATTTTTCCAAAAGTTTCTAGGGGGCTTTTTTATTTAATTTTAATTTATTTACTTATTTTTGCTAGAGATCACACTATTGCAGTGATGTGGGTCAAAAGGTCTACTGGTCAATTTTTACCAGGGCTGTCAATCGATTAAAAAATTAATTACGATTAATCACACAATTAAAAAAATTAATCACGATTAATCACACTGTTAAACAATAAGAGAATACCATTTATTTAAATATTTTTGGCTGTTTTCTATATTTTCAAATATATTGATTTTAGTTACAACACAGATTACAAAGTGTACAGTGTTCACTTTATATTTATTTTTATTACAAATATTTGCACTGTAATAAACAAAAGAAATAGTATTTTTCAGTTCACCTAATACGAGTACTGTAGTGCAATTGCTTTATCCTGAAAGTTGAACTTACAAATATAGAATTACGTACAAAAAAACTGCATTGAAAAATAAAACAATGTAAAAGTTTAGAGCAGTGGTGGGCAACCTGCGGCCCGCATGCAGCCCATCAGGGTAATCTGATTGCAGGCAGTGAGACGTTTTGCTGACGTTGACCGTCCGCAGGCACAGCTCCCACCCCCCGCAGCTCCCAGTGGCTGCGGTTCGCCGTTTCCAGCCAATGGAAGCCGCGGGAAGCGCTCATGGGCTGGAGCACCCACCAGCAGTCCCCCTACCAGAAACCCTTCCCCTCCCCACCAGTGCCTCCTGCTCGCCGGTGGGCCCCACCGATCAGCACCTCCCGCTGCCTCTCAGCGCCTACCGCCTGCTGTGGATCAGCTGTTTCGCAGCATCAGGAGGTGCTGCAGGGGAGGGGAGAGGAGCAAGGGCTCAGTGCTCTCAGGGGAAGGGACAGAACTGGGTGGGAAAGAGGCGGGGGGGGCAGGAAAAGGCGGGGGCGGGGCGAGAAGAAGCAGGGCAGAATGAGGGTGAGAAGAAGCAGGACGGGGGTGGGGCCTTGGTGGAAGGGGTGGAGTAGGGTCGGGGTCTGGGTGGAGACAGAGGGAGAACCCCCCTGGCAGATTAGAAACTCAGCGCCTATGTCCTGGGCCCCGCACCCTGCTAGGGACAGCCCTGGTTGCCAATATGTGGATTTGCGATTCCTGGATCACGAGGTTACAGAAGTTTGCAGGAGAGCAAAGAATACAACATAACATAGAGATGGCTGATTTGGCTGGAGAGAGGTGGCCTGCACTGTAGTCAAGTTTTGCCCAATCTGCACAATTAACCTGTGACTGAAGAGGTGGTGATCTACTGGACATTGTGGTGGTTCACTCGGGTGGAAATGATCTTGGCCTTACTCCTGCTCTTTCAGTGTATGAGAGCAGATTTGGACTGCAGCATAAATTTGTGTCCAGGAGCTGTGATAGTTTTCTTGGATTTGGCTGAGTGTCTGAATAATTGCCACACTGACAATATGAAGGCTATTAATAAGTGTTGGAAGAACATTTATCCGGAAATTAAAGGGCTTATGGCTGCCCAGAAGATGTGTGCTGTATGGCATAGACACATTAAAAGCTCTGACACCTCACATGTCTCGGAGATGGGGTACATCTGTTGGATAGGGGTCAGCAGATCTTTCTCTCAAACATAAAACTCAGTATTTGGAACAGATACCCACCTGTGATTTCTCTCTCTGTTCCTGCCATAAACTCCACCCTCCAACAATTCTGAAACGTGACCAGGAACACCATTGCACTGTAACATAGTTCTCCTTCACTCTAGGCACCCCATGTGAGCCGGGTTCTAGGAAGGGGTGAGAGGAAGTAATGGCAATAGAACATTTGTATACCACGGATTGAAGACTTCAGGAAGATGTGTTCCCTGTGTGTGGTGGTGGGCGCTGTGTACAGCAGTGGGGAAGGAGCCAGGCTAGAGGGGGGAATGCAGTGAATGGGAAGGAGCAGGCTGGTTGAGGTGTACTGAAGCAGGGCTAGAGGGGCCCATCTGATGTTGGGATGGGGAACTGGCTTGATATGCAAACTGTGGGATCTTATAAGTAGGGCCCTACCAAATTCACAGTCCTTTTTGGTCAAATTCACGGTCAGAGGATTTAAAAAATCATAAATTTTATGATTTCAGCTATTTAAATCGGAAATTTCACTGTGTTGTAATTGTAGGGTCCTGACACAAAAAGGAGTAGTTGTTGTGGGTGGGGTGTCACAAGGTTATTGTAGGGGGGGTTGCGGTGCTGCTACCCTTACTGCTGCGCTGCTGCAGGCGGTAGTGCTGCCTTCAGAGTTGGGCAGCTGGAGAGCTGGTCTCACCTGTGAAATCTATATAGTATAGGGTAAAAGCACACAAAAGACCAGATTTCAGGGGGGAGACCAGATTTCATGGTCCATGACACGTTTTTCATGGCCACGAATTTGGTAGGGCCCTAATGATAAGTACAGCCGCCTAAATAACCACTAATTACTAACTCCTACCACAACATATCCTTTCCTGTTTAAAAAAACAACTAGGAAAGTCTATAGCAAAAACTACATTAACGCAGATTTAAGGTTGTGTGGTGGTGTGTCGTCCTATTGCAGAACATTGAGTTGAGCAAAATTCAAACTTCTGAAAACCAGGAAATGCATAGTTTAGGTTGCCCATTTAGCCTTAATTCTTCCCTTTTCCAGCAATGCCCCAGTACATCCCATTAACACACATACCTTTTCTCTGCCAACCCCACAGTTGCTGAAATGTACAAGCTCTTCACCTCCCATTTTTTGTCCTGTTTGTTCATCTTTAGAAAAATTATAAAGGCAGTTTCTAAGTAGGCTGGAAGAAGGTGGGGGATTCTCAGTGGTTTCTGGACTTGGTGGTGGTGGATGTCAGGTAGGCCAGAGGCAGTGGCCTGGGAGATAGTTGCACAGAATAAGCTCGGCAGCTTAGGAGTTTAGACTGAAAAGCTGAGAGCCAACCTGGGGAGTAGCTGGGCACTGACAAGGGGGCCAGCATAGGCGCAGGAGCAGACTGCAAACAGGTGAGCTGTGCAGACAGGTCATAACAAGACTGGACTCTGGCTGGGGGACCTGTAGGCTAGTGGGTGATTGCCTCTGGGAGAGGGGTGGTCTTGAGTGACTATCCCTGCCACTAGGCCTGAGGTGAGTGGTAAGGGCTCTGAGCACCAGCATCAAATATTTAAAAGAAGCCAGAGCTGGATAAATCATACTTCTGGAGACTGAGTCTAGTGAATCTCAGTGCAGTTCATCCTCCTTTAATGACTCAACCACTTGCCATGGATTTTGAATTGTTTATGTGGACTAGACAATTAGAGTATTCACAGTTGTGTGCTGGTTTGCTGGCACTTCACTATGCTCTAGGATTATGTATACAAGGGCAAGCCTTCGAGAACCTAATTTGTATTATTTTGTTAAAATAATATGTATTATTCAGCACGTTCTGACTAATTGCCTTTCTGTTGTTTAGAATGACAAGGTGGGTGAGGTAATATCTTTTATTGGACCAACTTCTGGTGGTGGAAGAGACAAGCTTTCAAGTTACAGAGAGCTGCTCTTTAGGTCTGGAAAAGGTAACTGGAGTGTCACAAGTTAATATAAGGTGGAATAGATTGTTAAGCATAAGGGGTCAACACATGGTGCAAGAAACCACTTAAAATGAAATGGGCAATTAACACCTCTGCAGTAATAGGTCACAGGAGGATTAGAAGGGTATATATGAGCCATAAGACCAGAGTCTCTGAGACCAGGATTTTTAATGTCTCGGAGAGTTATGAATTTAAGTTCCCAAGGTGTTGTCCTTTGAGGACGAGGGTTGATAGGTCAGATATGGAGTGATGGCTTCATGAAAAGTGTGTGCCCAATGGTGATAGTGTTTTTGGCTTTCATCATTTTTCTGTGTGAGTTTGAGAGCACAGTGATTGTTTGGTTTACACACATTATTGTTGCTGGGGCATTTGATACTCTGGGTGTTTATTAGGAATGGATTTAAATTGGCCTGATTGTGTATTTATTTTGTATTTCAAAATACTGTGATACTGGTAAGAGTGGGGCTCCAAAATAAACATTCCGTTGTGCCTTCAACCTGAAGTTAGCTAGGCCTACTTTAATATTCTTTCATGATACAGAGCAAAGCTTATCAACTAATTTATCAAGTGAAGGGAATAAAAATGCTGAATTACAGTTACACTCCAATGGAAGTGGAGTATGTGATACATTATAACATCTGTATGAACACCAAATTAATTATTATTATAGCTAATTATATTATAGCTCATCACCACAACAGTTTTTTAGGCCCTGATCCTGCATACATTTATGTATGTGCTTAACTTCACACATGTGACTAATCCCTTTGAGTTCAACATAACTACTCTCCTATGGGTAAGCATTTGCAGGATTGGGACCTGAGTGACTGGACTCTTAAAATGATGTATTGCTTAAGTGTAAGAAAGTGCACAACTTAATTGTTTAGTTGGTTTATTGCAATCTTTACACAGTTGCCAGTAAACAGACTGCTAAGTGAAAATAATGACAGTCTGTGGGGGGGTTAAAATTACAAAGAAAAATAGAGAGCCTTGTTTCACTGCTTGTAAAAAATGTGCTAAAACTCAGATAGCACCTCAGTTTGCAGATCTGAATTTAAGAATGAGTTCAGCAGAGTTGTAAAATGATTTGATTTTGAAACAATCAGCAGGCAAGAATGCAGTCAAAGATATAACAGATGGGGATAATGTATGTTAAGAACAATACCCTAACAAAAGTGTACACAAAGCCTGCTCCTATTGAAGTCAATGGCACTTTTGCCATTAACTTTATTAGGAGCAGGATCCAAATGTTAGAATGATATCACCTGGGGTTGGAGTTCTGACTGCATTATATCTGTGCTCTTATTTCCTTCCTTTTCCTCATTCTTAGTCTGTATGCAATTTTATGCTACTTGACCCCAGCCTGTCAGCCTTGCCACATTTATACCAACCTGCCTTCATTTGAGTCAGTTGTGTTCCTTGTTCACATTTCTGCTCAAAACATGCTGCTGCTTCTTTAAAGCCTTTCCATTATGTTAATGGCAACACACAAAGGAGGTAGATAAAAACATAAAGGACTCTTGCTGGAATGTTCCAGCATAACACTACTCAATTTTTTAGAATTCTGAATGATAACATACAAGAACACAAAAACAGAGAGAGACAAAGCAGGCTGCTTCCTAAAAAAGAGGCACAACTCAACCCACTTTACTCTAGGCGGGCTTTCTGCAGACTAATTGCTGCTAAGGGCAGATTGCAGGGTTCCTTACAGAGCCCCCTAGCCTTGAAGGAGAACCAGGAAAATGCCTGAAATTTAAAGTGATAGCATATAATTTTAATGCAATTTTGAATACACCACACATTCAACAATGGATTCTTCAAGTTTCCTACAGTACAGCAGTGTAGGAAGTTGCAGGAAGGCATCTGGAGGAGTACACAGGGATCTGTGCGGCATCTGCAGTCTCAAGAATATCTTTCTGTATGATCGGGGTTTCATGTTCCACCAGCTGAAGTCAGTAGCAACAGTCCCACTGACTTTGGTGAGTTCAGGATTGAGCAATGGGAGGGGAAAGTAGATAGCACATTGATGAAATTTGTACATGATTCTAAATTGGGAGGAGATTCAAACAGCACTGAAGACTGAGAAACAATACTGGACATGTCTACACTAGTGAACTTACAGCGGCACAGCTGTACCAGTGCAGCTCAATGAGTGGCCCCTTCATGCTTCGGCAACCATTCCAGAGGATGTGCTTCCATGCTGATGATGCTTTAATGAGTGCTTCTGTCTTGGAAATTAAAGAGAATTTTGGAGTTTCCTGAACTATGACAGTGTACTTTTCCTCATAAAAAGGGAATACTCACCACTATCAAAATGAATCATATACAGATATTCAGTGATGAGCTAGCTTTTGTTAGCCCAATTTTTTTTTCTGACCTCCAGTTTCTCCCATCAAGCTGGAGTCTTAGCAGCTCTTTTGCATCTGTCAGGGTGCGCTTTTCCCGCCCTCTTTCCCTCAGCTATCCTGCATCTGTGGTTAGCTGGACTTCTGTAGTGCTACAGACTTCTTTCTTTCTTTCTTTGGAAAGCACCTGTACATTTTATTGAAGATGTTCATGATGAAGCCCCTCTTATAAATGTGCTCCAAAGGCAGCCCTCTTTCCCCTTTCTTCCTATCTGTCAGTGACTCTGCGTCAGCTGCAGCACTTTTAGCAATTAACAATTCTCCTCCTCACTCTCCAGTGGAAGCTGGGCTATTTTTCTCCTCAGCTTTGAATACATTTTTAAATGTAAAACAAATTCCTTGCTTATTAATAGGCTGTGGCATGGAAAACCATCCTAATGGTAAAATGTAGTTGATCTCATCTATGGAGATCCTACTTATTGTGCAATACTCCTGTTTTTTCTGGGGCAGGAGCAGAAGGTCATTTACTTAGGGTATGTCTACACACAAAGCAGTCCAGCAGCACAGCTGCACTGATCTAGCACTTCAGTGTAGACACTTCTGACACTGACAGAAGGGCTTCTCCCATTAGCATTGGTAATCCACCTCCCCGAGAGGCAGTAGCTAGGTCAATGGAAGAATTCTTCCATCGACCTAGTGCCGTCTACACCAAGACTTAGGTCAGCTGAACTATATCACTCACGGGTGTGGATTTTTCATATCCCTCACCGACAGTTAAACTGACCTAATTTTCTAGTGTAGACCTGGCCTTAGACTTGGAGAAAGGAGGAATTCATTGGCCAGTTAGAAGATAGGGGCTTACACGTGCAAGTCAGGGTGATTCACATGGTTGATGTTAGTGTATTCATCCCAACACAATTTTTTTTTTCATTCTAAAAGTTTAATCACCATCTTCATTTTCAGGTAGAGGGTTTTTTTATTGTTTTTAACTGGTGACAATGGGAAATGGCCTGCATCATTCTTGTGTATTTCCCCTGTCCCATTTGTTTGAACATATGGTATATCTCTTGTCAATGACATTTTGTCTTGACATCATGACAACAACTCCATATATTTGAGTAAAGTGGCTTCACAGAGTGCAACTGAGGTACAAATTGCTTGCAATTTTTACAATAAATGTTTTATTATTTTTTTCCTATCATAAATATTCCGTGAGTACTAGGATAGCATTCATTATTTTGAACTCTTTTCACTGTGCTTCACTTGTGAATAGATGTTTTCTGTGTTTGTTGTTAACATCTGCTCCTGGGGGAATTCTGCGCCACTACGCAATGTAGAATTTTGCAGAAATTAATTTTTTTTGCGCAGAATTTCCTTTCACCTGAAGAAATGGACTGCTGTGCTGCTGGCCATCACTAGGGGCCGCTGGACCTGGCAGAGGCCAGCTTGCACATAGAAAACACTGCTGGGAGGACGGGGAAGGAGCAGGAGGGTTCCCGGCAGCTGCAATTCTCCGCATGCCCTGAGGGAAGGAGACGGCAGCATGCAGGGAACTCTCTGCAAGCCGGGACCGAGCATCAGGCGATTTCTCCCTCTGGATCCCTGGGCTCTGAGGGTTAGGGAGGCAGGTGTCTGGGATGGGGAGCGCACGGCTGCGATCTGGGAGGATGGGTGGTGCGATCTGGGAGGTGGGTGTCTGGGTAACAGGGGCCCTGCGGCTGGGCTGTGGGGGAAAGAAGGAACAGGTATCTGGGCTGGGGGAGCTTTGTGGCTGGGCTCTGTAGGGAGGGGTGGTGGGTGTCTGGCCCCCCGGCTTGGCTCGGGGCACGCGAGGGGGCAGAGAAGCAGGACCTGGGTTGTCGGAGGCATAGGTGCCGAGTTCCCCTCTGCTCCGTGGGTGCTCGACATGCCCCCACCCCTGCCCCACCCTCACCCTGCCCCAATTCCACCCCCTTCCCCCAAGTCCCCACCCCTGCGCCGCCTCTTTATCACCACTCCTCCCCCTCCCTTCCGGAAAGTCCTAAGCGCCGCCAAACAGCTGTTAGGCAGTGGGTGAAAAGCACTGGGAGGGGAGGAATGGGGATGCGGTGCGCTCGGGGGAGGAGGAGGCAAGGCAGGGGTGGGGGAGCTTGGCTGCCGGTGGGTGCGGCGCAGCTGCTAATTTTCCCCCATGGATGCTGCAGCCCCGCAGCACCCATGGAGTTGGTGCCCATGGGCAAAGGGGTTTCTTTAACTCTCTACTCTTGGGGAAATTTTTGTGTGGGAGTGTATTGTTACAGACATACTTGCTGACAGGTATTTTGAAATTAATTACCAAAATAATTGAAACTGGTATGATTATGTAGTGTTGTTTTAACAAATAAAATTAGCAGAATTTTAAAATATTGTGCTCATAATTTTTAATTTTTTGGTGCATAATTTTTTTGGGGGTACATATTTTTAATTTTTTTGGCACAGAATTTTTAATTTTTTGGTGCAGAATCCCCCCAGGAGTATAATATCAGAGCATCCTAAACATAATCCTGATTTTTTGCAGTGCATTGGTGATAGACAAGCTGTTTTTCCACTGTCACAAAAATCTCTGTATCAACAGTATTTCTTTCATCATAACATTTATTTATCAAAGTTTACGCTGCTTTGACTTTTTATAAAATAACAGTGAAGATAAATGGATCAATTGACCCCAAGAGCAGTTTATTTATCCCTTTAGTCACACTTCAGTGGCAAAATCAATACTGTTCTGAAATATCTGCCATCAGTGGTTCCAGTAAATACTGACATTCCTGAGCGCGGGGAACAAAAATATATTATGAACTTAGATATTTTAGTACCTGTATTGATTTTGCTGGGGATGCTTGTGAATTTTTATTTATCTGTAGCTAAGTAAGTGACCTTTGTTTAAAAAAAAAATAATAATCTACAAACACACATCTAACACTGTCAGTGAAAAGGATCCGTTCAGGATTGCATGTCTTTTTTTAAATGATGCATAGCACAGTGCTGTGTATTCTTTTTCATATTGTCTCTGTGTTTGAACTGCATAGTACAAGTATTTTTTTATACTGATACTGTTGATATCCACTTGATATATAACAGTTAAAACATTTTTATGAGACCTGGATCGGTATTGACTTGAAATAAGAGAAAGGAATAGGTGGTAGCAATATGAAACAAAACCAGGAAATATTAAGAAGTGTTAGATTCTCCTCTTAACGCACAGGTCTGTTTGATGTTACTGGGAATTAGGCACACATATTGGAGCAAATCTTGCCTCCATAGGCCACTGTCCCTGAAGGATCTGAATGTAGCAAAACTGCTTTTGTTAGGCTTCTTTGGGATGGCAGGATTCAAAGAGACCATGCAGGTAGTGCTCCATGAAGTTTGTGGTCTTTGGGGACCTTTCTGTACCCTAGCCGGAAATGTGTTTTGAAGATGGGATGGGGCCATTTCCCTTTGAAGGCAAGGGGCTGCCGCATCAGTAAGGTTGCGGTGGCCTGTGGAATATTCTTGCCCCCTCTCATGCACAGAACACTGTCCATGTGACTCAGACTGTACATTGAAAAGAGGATGTAGGACAGTGGTTCTCAACATATTACACATTGTGGGCCGCATATGCGGCCCACAATGTGTTACCTGTGCTGTAGGGGCCAGGTGATAGGTCAGAGGCAGCCTGGACCCCAACCCTGGACCACGGAACCCTGCTGTGCGGGGCCAGCCGGCTGCCTGCCCCGGACCCACAGGGCGGTCAGCAGCCCCGGGTCCCGCGGGACTGGATGGCTGCCCCAACCCCAGACCTGCGCCAAGCAGGGAAGGGACCCCTCACCACATGGCTGCCCTGGACCCTGCGGGGCTGGCTGGCTGTCCCGCCCCCAGACCACAGCCACGTGGCTGTCCTGGACCTGGAGCTTGTGGGGCTGGGCAGGAGCCCTGGAGCCCCAGATCACCAACCCCGCAGGGGCCAGCAGGCAGCCCCAACCCCAGACTCCCGCCACACAGGGTGGGCCGGCATCCCCACACCTACCGTCCTGGGCATCGGGCAGCCGGGAACCTGGCGGGACCCAGGCCCACAGGCTGCCCTTTAGCACACAGCTGACCTGGGCCGCAGCTGTGTGATAATTGGGCCGCATGCAGCCCGTGGGCTGCGGGTTGGGAACTGCTGATGTAGGGCCATTTAGAGGTATATAGAGTTATAGCGTTTAAGGCCAGAAGTCACCATCAATCATCTAGTCTGACCCTCCTGCATATCACAGGCCTCCAATACCACCCAGCAACCGTACGCTAAACCCAACAACTGAGGGGCATATTTATATACTTCAGCATGTGCCTACTTCTGTGTGTTTGTATAAACCAGTGAAGCCCTGTAGAACAATTGTGTTTTGGAAGAGTCAAGATATAACAGAGTTTGAGTTCTCCAGTGCCTGAATTTTTGAGAGATGGAATTTTTCCTTAAGAGATGGACATTTGCAAACACAAGTATGCTGCTTTAAAACCTGAAATGTTACCTGTTTGTTCCCAGTCACCTTTCAAAAATGTAATGTGAATTATACATTTTTATATCTTCTGTTGTATTTTTACTATTGTTCAAGCCACAGTGAAGTTTAAGTCTAAAACACTCCTCAGTTTCACCACAGTTGTACAATAAAATAACCACTAACAGCTGCTCCGATTTTGTTGTCATGCTAGGAGCTTTGTAAAGTTCATTCGTGCTGAACCAACCATTGAGGGAATAGCCTCACAGTTTTTAACTGGCACTTCATCCAACCCCTATAATTTCTGAGCCTTTCCTGGATCCCTTTTTCAGCTTGAGTACAGAAGACCCCGATACTAGCATCAAGAATTGATGGCACGTCATCATCAGGGGTGCCAGAACAATTTTTATCATGGGGGCGCTGAGAGCCATTGAACCAAACTGTAAACTCTGTATATGGTGGAAACCACTTCAGGTCAGGGGACGTGGCAGCACCCCCATTACCTCTAGTTCCAGCACCTATGATCATCACTGCTTCTTGGAGGAGGATTAGTATTTTTCAAGACCTCTACTGAGTGTAAAAGATGGGAGGAACTGCATATACGAAGGATAAATTCACTCCGGTGCAGACAGCCAGCACAAGGTCTGTGTGTCAGTTAGTATTTATGTGAGCCTTAAGTAGTGCATAGCTTTGTGCTGTGAATTTTATTCTTTGTGAGGACTTCTTACACCTCCTGGTTCCCAGTGCTGATAAATTCAACAAGTCCATCTAAAGTGAAAAACTGTATTTTCCAAAATACACAATACATTTTTTTCACTCCATTGCATCCTTTGCTAATTATTAATATTGTCAAGAAGGACATATCTTCCTGAAAATGTCCTGATTTCTTAAGACCTACCAACAGGTGATTGACTACAAGCTTCCTCAAGATTAATCTCCTCCAGAGACATTGGATTCCATAGCTCCATGTAGCCATTGTAAACCAGAGAATAATTTCATTGCAAGGATTGTACAATTAAAATATTTTTGCAGAGTTTGTGAGTGAAATAGAAAAGTTGCAAGTGCAGGTCCTGATCCAGCAAAGCACTTTAGCACATGCATGACTTTAAGATCAGTAGTAGTCCCACTGACTTCAGAGATTCAGACTACTCATGGTTAAAATTAAGCACATACTTAAGTGCTTTGATGGATTGGAGCCATATCCCTGAAAAGAAAATGTATTAAATAGTTAGACCAGTGGTTGCCAAACTTGTTCCGCCTCTTGTGCAAGGAAAGCCCCTGGCGGGCCGGGCTGGTTTGTTTACCTGCTGCGTCCGCAGTTTCAGCCGATCGCGGCTCCCAGTGGCCACAGTTTGCTGCTTCAGGCCAATGGGAGCTGCTGGAAGCGGTGCAGGCCAAGGGATATATTGGCCGCTGCTTCCAGCAGCTCCCAATGGCCTGGAGCAGCGAACCATGGCCAGTGGGAGCTGCTATCGGCTGAACCCGCGGATGTGGCACGTAAACAAACCGGCCTGGCCCGCCAGGGGCTTTCCCTGAACAAGCGGCGGAACAAGTTTGGGAACCACTGAGTTAGATTATTAGATTCACACTGGTAGAGAGGAAGACTGTCTTCTAGGAGCAGGATTTTTGGCTAGATGACTTTCTAGAACTTTGCAGAATACAGACTGCTGCTGTAAATAACCTGAGTCTAGAATCATTACATTAAGCATGGGCTTACCCTGTCAGCACTGTCCTATTGGATCCAATAATCAGGAAGCATCTAGCATAGATGTTTTGGGGGATGATTTAGAATAATGTGGTTAAGTTTAGAATAATTTAGAATAATGTGGTTAGGTTTCAAAAAGGCTAATAAGCCATGGTGCATTGCTTTCCAAGTGCAGCCATCCTCTTTTTTCAGGGAGCTTAACTGGTGTGTGGCTCTTCCATAAAGAGTGATAAATCATTCTCTAATTTTGCTATGCTTTTGTGCGTTTAATGTCATACACCTAACTAGAAATGAAGTGATAATAAAATACATGCTGAATTTTTTAAATAAAATCTTAGCCCTCAAAGTACTAAATCCTCTGCATATCTGAACTTGAACAAGCTGACAGGACTTTACTTTTTACTGTCACTAAATTACCCACATACCATTTCTAATTAAAGGCTATTGCTCTGAGTTCATTATTCACTATATATAATAGACTGCAGATCAAGATAAGAAATAGCTGGTTTGATTGCTTGGTATCCCCAGGGAAAATGTCCACTTAGAAAAAGCTTCAAAATTAGTAGGTGATTTGCAACAAGGAGCCATTCCGAAATGAAATGATTTTTTCCCCCAGCTTCTGTTAATACCAATGTCTCTGATAAAATAGGGTCAGGTCATGAAACTAGGGCAGATATTATGGTCTTGCACTTAGAAATACTGGCCTTATCTCCCGTGTTCCCCATGCAGTTCAGGATGTTGGGTTATCCTGTGCAAGGCTGTGATGGACCTATACACATGCATATAATAGATATTTATATGACATAATGTAGGTGCTGAACAGCAGATGCTAAGAACAATGAGTGAGGAGCAGGAAGACAATAGTTGCTTTGATTCTTTTGAAGTCAAGCCGAATGTGAAAATGAGTAGTTACTTAGGATGGGATTTTCAAAGGAGCCTAAGGTTGGTTGGGGCTCAGCCCTATCGAATCTCAATGGGATTTGGGCACCTAATTTCCTTGGGCTAATTTGAAAATCCCAGCCTTTGAGGATATTTTTAAAAACTAAGAGTGAGCAATCTGTGTCACTGAGGGACTTCTGAGGACTTGGCACCACGAACATTCAATCCGTTTACCTACACAGGTGCTTTTGAAATTGTTTGCAACTAAGCTTTGAAAAATTGTATTGAATGTCTTCTGATACTTAGTGGAGTTGTTGTTGTAGGTAATATGGTGTGCATGTGGAAGAAACAAAATCAGCTGCTGTCATTTCCAGGCAATGTGCCTATTCTTGTATTTTTTAAAACGTAGAATACATTTTTAAAAGGTTTAAGGGCATGTGGTGGTATCTTCATTTTTATGGCAGTCAATTTAATTATTTCATATCAAATTTGAACCTAATGGAGATTGACTGAATTGTTTTCCTACAGTAATGATGTGTACTGAGTTGAAAATGAAGATGTTGGGGGATAAAAAATAGTGCTGTGACTGCTATTGATTACCTGTCTTGTTTGCTTCATTGTTCAGGCCTCATTGGCCTCTTGGGCAGAGGGACACCCAAGTATAACATCTCTGACATTTTCCTGAAAAGATGCATGCTTTAAAAGTGACAGCTTCACTTAAAAAAATAATAAAGTTTTGATGTATGAATGCTGTAGTCTTCGCAAAGGAAACCTGATGGATTAGAGCAGACAAAAGAGGAAGATTTCTGAAACATTCCTCCGGTCAGTTTTGTATCAAAAATAGATTTAATAGCAAGTGTCTTTATGATGATGACAACACTAGTAGTATCCATGTGTTCAAAGAAAAGGACTGCAGTCAGTATAAGTGGGGATGAGCAATAAAGGCTGCGTTTATCTTCAAAGAGCGATTAGGATATTCTTACTTATGTGTTCAGTTTTCATTAAAAGCTTCAAGTAGTCATGAATTCCAGAAGACTTGAACATATATATATATATATATATATGTTAAAAAAGAAGAATGCGTTCTTGCTTGAAGTAACAAATAGTTCCATGTAAAACGTTAAGAAAATGCTGAATGGAAGATTGTCTTTCATAATCTTCTGGCAGCTAACTTTCTCATGCAGTTTTGTTCATTCCCTTCAATGTTTTTAATGCTAAATATGATTATGTATGACAGTGTTATATAACTCTGTAAATGATTAGCTTCAATAAAAATTAATAAATCAATGAATAAACATATTATAATTCCATTATGGATCTTGCTTATACAGATAACAAGCCATAATTCACCCTGTATTGTCTATCAAGGAATCAAAGGGAATCTAGTAGTCTGGATGATTTTATATACCCTCATATGTGACAAAGTATATATGCATATGAGGATGATTTAAGGACTGAGTGGCAGCCAACATTAGAAATGCCCCTGATTTTGTCAGCTTAAGTGACAAAGGGCCAGATTCTTCCACTCTTACTCATAGTGAATAGAACCTTATTTTGTGTGGAGTCTCACTGGAGAAAAATGATATGATGTGTAACTCTGGCTTAGGGGCAGGGGTATTGTAAAATGGGTCCCTATCTCACCCTAAATTATCTTGATGGGACGAGAAACAGCTCGTCTCTCACTGCCCTCCCAGCGTTACCTAGAGGAACAGGCTGGGCATGGTTTCCCACGAGTGGGAAGGAATGGGTCTCTAGTAACTCCAAGGGACTTCTTTCCAGCTGATCTTTCCACCTGTTAAGAGTGCAGAATGAAGCACTCAAAAGTCAGGAAATGGCAAAGTTAAGGTTACATGATAATCTTAACTGCACCATCACTGTGTATGCATTGTGATTTAAGCCCAAATTTGGAAAGATATTTAGGGGTTGCTGTGCTCAGCTTTGCAACACCACTTAGGAACCAAAATCACATTGACAATCTCCCTTGGCATATAGGCTCCTAAATGCCCAAATCACTTTTGAAAATGAGATGTGGGCTCCTAAATCATTTACGTGTTCCAATGCTGAGGGCAGCAGTGCCTAAATACCTTTAACAATTGGCCTTTGTGTTTTGTTACATGCTCGTGTTCTATTTCTGAAATAATATACTGTAGTAATTGTCTTAAATATAAAGCTTCAGATACATGTTTGTGGTATCTTATAGTCATGTATATTACCAAGCATATCAACAGCAAGATCACATACTTACTATTTCTCAAGTTATACAATAATATCAGTAGGTACTTGACAGAAGTATTAGATGCAGCCAAAATTACATTAATGGAAAGAAAACATGTTAGACTTATTTTATTGAATAAATTATACAAAGCAGCATGTAATGCTGAATAACAAGGTACAGATTAGTTCCAGGCAGAACATATTTTTTTAATTTTGAGGACATTCATTTTATATCTGAAACTAAAACTCCAGGAGAAAGTTCAGTTTTCACACAGGCAGCTGCAGTGAGGAGACCTGAGAGTCAGAAACTTTCAGTTTTAATCCCACCTCCTACTCCACTTTCAAAAATCCTCTCTTATTCTCTTCCTTGTCATTGATAGCTTACCTTCGATATCTTTCCAGAGTTCTTCAGCCAGCTCCCTTTTTGTGCTCTCGAAATAAGAGAACATAAATATCTTCCAAGACAGTAGAGATATGGAAAACTGCATTACATAAAGAAGTTGTGATTTCTCTCTCTCTCTCCTTTTTTAACACCATTTGCATTAACTGACCTTGGATCTATAATGTATATATAGAATATCTGAGCCTCAGGGTGAATGGAAAATCCACAGCAAATTCTAGAGTGAGAAAATCAAGAGAAGTTCTCATTGTAGCAAGAAGAAGCAAATGAAGCCAGCCAAGGAACAAAAGTCTTTCCTTCCTATTTTTCCCGAGTTATGCGATTTTTGCCATCAGATACTTTTTTTTGGTGCAGCCAGAAATATCACTTCCTACTAACAAAGGAATCTGAAAGCTCTTCAGGCTTCCTATGATGACCAACCGTCTAAGTCTGAGAGTGTTCAGAAAAAAGGATCCACATCCTAATGTAGTGGATTTGAAGTGGGAAATAATTAAGGAAATATTATTTTATTTTTTTCCTCTCCATGTTTGCCTAAAGAAACGTGGTGACTCTTCTGTTCCCAAGAAAAATGGAGAAATGGAACAGAGATTAATAGTATGTCTTCTGTGATGGTCAAATCAGCAGTAAACGGTAATTAATATCTGTTCTGATGTCAATACAGTGTGAAAGGACAAGAAAAATACTGTACTGGTAGATTCAGTGTTAAGCTCAGAAACAAAAGAAACATTTTCTAGTTCTGGGATGTTCTTTCTAATCATGTATTATAAAATTAGCTAAAATAATTACAGGTGGGTCTGGAAGCACCACCTGTTATGAAAGTTGCCCAACAGTTCCTATTATAAGATCCTTTTCTCAGTTGCCAAACTTTAACTGCTTGGGATGAAATTTTTCATGATGGGTGTTTGCCTCAGGCTCGCTTTTTTTTTTTTCTTTTCTTTTTTTTTTTTTAAACATTTCAGCCAAAAAAGTGCAGTTGTTTCCAAGACTGGGACAAGGAGGTAAGACTGAAACTGGAGAGAAGGAAAGAGAAGTTGTGACTGGGACTGTCTGGGCAAGGAGACTAGAACTCAGAGCTGGATGAAGCAGGGGAGACTGGGACTGGGACAGAAACGAAGAGCTGGATGGGGGAGAGGAGACCGGGACTGTTTGGGCAAGCAGAGTGGAGCAAGCAGCCAGGAAAGAGGTGGGATGGAGAAAGACAAGTCCGATGAGGAGCCAGGAGTGCAGAAGTGGGAGTGGCTGGGAAGGAGGCTGCCTGGACAATAGTTTGAAGCAACATATTCCACCATTTGTCCTGGCATCCTCCACTACTGAACCTCTGGAGGAGGTAGGTTGTGCAAATACTGCCTACCCTTCCCTGGGGGTGACTCCCAGTGGGACATAATGAACAAATCAAGCCTCATGTCTTTGCTTCTGAACCGCTTGCTTAGGCTTTTGATCCCAGTTCCAGACTCCTTCCCAAACCAGTTACTGACTATCCCTGCAGGCTTGCTCTCCAAGTCCCAATCCCCTCCCCGACCATTTACTATATTTTAACAATCAAATACGAGCTGATTAAAAGAAAAACACAATCCATTCAACTTTCAGTAATGCAGAGTAAAAACCCATTTCCTGGACTAGCCTTTGGATACCATTTCATATGAAGACCTCTTTGAACAATACATTGAAATGTATAATCTCATTAATAAGGTTGAGGCAGTGTTTTGTGGTGGGCAGTTAGAGAAGGAAACTTCTCTAGGAGTCAGGAGACCAGGGTTCTGTTGTTCATTTTCTTCTGACTTCTTGTGTGACCTACAGCACGGCAGTAACAGAAATTTTCAGAAGCATTTACTCATTTTATGTTCTTCATTTTTTGGCAACTGACTTGACATACCCTCTAGTTAATTTTCAGAGTTGAACCCACACATTTCACTCTGTGCCTCAGTTTCTACATCTGTAAAATGTAGGTAATGAATGATGTTCTTGTAAAGGAGTACAGCTAGTCAAAATATAGATACTGTACAAATGAGAAAATAATAAAGAATGTGAACTGTAGGTATCACCTCTTGTAGCTGTTTGTAACTGTAGTCCAGTCAAGTAAGATGCAAGCTCAGAAAGTCTTCTGCATCATAGGCAGGCGAGAAGCTCAAGAGATTTTTCTAAAATGCAGCCAGATGAATAAATGTTTGTCTTCAAATATTTCTTCAGTTTCAGCAATCTGTTCTATAGGCAAAGTCTTTCTTACTCACTTTTGCAAAGTACTTTGATATGTGGAAATGGTTGGGGAAGGGATTGGGACTTGGGAGTGCAAGCCTGCAGGGGTAGTCAGTAACTGTTTTGGGAAGGAGTCTGGAACTGGGATCAAAAGGCTAAGCAAACTGTACAGAAACAAAGACATGAGGCTTGATTTGTTCATTATTCCCAAAGGGGAGTGACCCCCAGAGAAGGGGTATGTGATATGTAGAGTTCTCATGGAAGTATAATTAATCATTGTATTAACTGTAGCTAGTAAACTATCCAAAGGGTCACCTGTCATCAAAAGACGGTCCAGCCAAAGATTGTCCACATGAACCTGTCTTCAGGTTCTCCAAACTCAATTACACCATTGAATCAATTCTTCTTCTTTATGTGTTTGGTTATAATAAGGAAAGCCATTGATCTTAGGCCATTTCTGGGATCCCAAGCAGTAAGATACTGTACACATGCTTACCTCTTTCACAGCTGGATGGTTTCATCCTAATGACTTGTGTATTTCTCCAACATTTTGACCTCATAAAAACATAACGTCACAGGATACTTAGATTTTATGATAATTTATTCTGAAGATTGTGGCTTTTGAATCTCCCATATGCAGTTTAATGACAACACTCTTGTCATCAGGCAAACTTCACTCTTGCGATTAATATTTGTATCTTCATTTTCCACACACCAAAAAATAAGCCTGAGGATGATTTACAGCAGCACTAGAGACAGGGGCAGAGAGACCGAGAACAAGGCAAGTGAAGACCAATCATGCTAAAATGAGGCATGTTTTGCTGCTGTTTTCCTTTTTTGTTGTATTTTTTCTGGATTGACTCCAGAGAAGCTCTCTTCCTAGTCACTCCTGTTGTTGTGTGCGTGCTCATGCATAAATTCAGGTCAAGTATGAAACCTGGTTTCTGTATTCATGGTAAGAATGTGTAATGTTCTTATCAACAGATAACAAGAAATCTGAACTAATTGAGCTCATGACCTTATTCTTTCACCATTGTGAGTGGAGATGGTGTTTGCTTATTTGTTAATGCATTCAGTTCAGTAAATTGGAGCTGCTTGAAATTTCTACTAATCCTTTTCCATTGAAGGTTTCCCAGGACTAAGTGATGCTACATAAAACAAAAACCACATGCACACACAGGTTGCTGAGATTTTTTGGATCAAATATAAGTTAAAGGGCACAACATTCCTAAATAAGATTAAAAAAAAATTACTGTACAAAAAGCACCAATGAATAAACACTGATTATGGAAAATATGCATTGTATAAGCCTGGCCTATAAAGTGTCCAAGTGCTCAGGGGTTATTTTGCAAGGAAAGAATTAACCAATATATAAGGATAAAAGTAGAAAAATGGTTTAACACCCAGCACAAAGATGTTTTTTAAATGAATCAGTCTTTGCTATTTAATTTACATTTTGAGGGCTCATTAGGATGATGAATGACACTGCTGGAGAATAAAACATACTTCCTGAACAAAAGAAAATCTCTGTAGCCTAATAACATTTTATGCCAGTACTTACATTTGTCAGAAGTGGATGCTATTTATCCCTATGATTATTTAAAAATCATTTTTATTGTCCTTTGTGCTGTGTCCTCTTCTGGGAATTTTAATTCAGAGTTTGACACCTACTTATTAACTTCCTTGAAGTATGGAGTACAAAGGCTTATACTATATAAAGAATTCTACATAGCCATGTTTATGTTGCCTGCAGCTGTACACAAATTAGCTCAGTTTGGTTTCATTTCTCTTTGAAATAGGAAGTGTTTCAGAGTTGTGTAACCTTTGCCACCTCAGTAAAGTAAATGAGAACCGATTGCTGCTGAATCAGAACTATAAAGAGGAGGAATTTTCAGCATTTATGTTACATATTAGAAATATACAGTAGTTGCAAAACTTCGGCCTCATTCGCCTCACCCTTCCTTTCACAATATGATAAATATTTCAAATTTCAGGTTCTAGCCTCTCTGTAATCAGTCAGTAATCATTTACTGTCTTTTCACACAAATGCTTATACATGTCCCTATTCTGGAGTCACAGACTTGAAAATTGACAGCGTGTTTTGGTCAATTATGTTTCGTTACATAATTGTATTTTCAGAGTTTGTCTCAGAGGATCTACTGTTTTTATACCATATAAACATTAGAGGGTTATAATTTTCTAATGCAGAAGCCATCATTTCACCCTCCCCACACCCCAAAAAAGTAGTTCTGTAATTCTAACAGTAGAGGAATCAGACCACAAGAATGAAATTAAGTCAAAGATGTCATTTGTATTACAGAAGCAATGCTTCAGTAGCTCAGTTAACTTTTTTTGGGACCACATAAACTAGATGGCATACAGCTTTGTTTCATTCACTATGATGTGATGTAGACGTGCTTGATCTCACTCTCATTCCTCTTTCTAAAGTCATTCCCCATTCTTCATGATGGGTCAGGCTGACAATAAACCAACTAGCAGTATAGCAGAAAAATGATTTTCCTTAGTAGAGGTCTGCTATCTAGTCTAACTTCAACTTTTTCTATGGTCTTTGGTAGCCTCATTCCACCTGTGAAGCAGTGCATTTCAGTGGTGGGAAATAACCCCTGTATACACAGCTTTTAAAGTGCTTTGGAATCCTTTGTGATGAAAGGAAGTGAATATATATGAAATTATTACATTACTGTAGACTATTTAAAATTATCCACATTCAATCCCTTTGTATCAGGTCAAATGGCAGAACATAACCAATGCCATATTGATTCTTTGTGAAAGGTACATCCAGCGTGTCATAAGCATTTCCCAAATGACGGACTGCAAGCTGAACACAGATAGCAAGTTACGTAACCTGTTGGTGTCTCAGTTTCCCACCCTGTGAAATGGAAATCATAAATACTTTCCCTTTGGGAATTGGCTCCCCACAGTTGGCACATGCATAGGGTTGGAACTTTCTAGGAAGCTGTTGGTTTGTGTGCATGAACCCTCTGGATTGGAAATGAGAAATGAGAAGGACTGGATATAAAAATGGGTGTGCTCTGAGCTCATCTCACTTCCTTTCCAATGACAGTAGATCTTGCAAAGGGCAGAGCAAAGTATCAAGCCGTTATGACTCTTTTTTAACTTGGTCTCTCTAGTGTCAGTATTCTGAGTGCAAAATGAACAAATATTATGCTTTTGCAAGACAATTTTGTTTTCAGTTTTCAAATTATGTTCTGGGATTTAAGATTCATATTGTTCTCTTGTGCCTTGATTTGAAACATATTACTAGGTAATAACCGTCAGTGAAGTACGAAAAGCAATGGCATAGTAATGAAAACTGCATCGCTTTTTCCAAATTGTGGCCTCAATCCTGCATAGTGAGCTGTACAAGTGGATGTCAGTGACTCCATGTAGCCTTCATTGATGCACAATAGCCCACCACATAGGATCAGGGCCTATGTTAGCAATATTTTAGTCATGAACCTGGTTTTCCACCTGTTCCCCGTCTGTGTATATGTGTACTGAAAATATATAATGCTTATATTATAAAGAAGACTTGGTAGTGGAAGGTTCCTACTGGCAACATTCTCAGAGAGTTGTAGAGCGGAGGTAAAGGAAAAGAATACCTTTGTTGTAAATTAATTGCATATAAATGTAGTTGACAAAACTTCCACTGTGCTGGATATAAATCAGAGAGACAGACACAAATGAATATCCCCAAAATCAAAGGTGCTACCTTTATTGGAAAATTGGCTTCTGTAGTACTGATGATCCAAAGATCATGGAGAGTAGGCATTTGTAGCAATGAGAAGGAGAAATGGGGATGTTTTTCATGTGGCAAAAATATTTTTAGAAGCTGTTATGACACTAACAAGTGATGTTGCTAATCACATTATTATTCTTCATATTACAGTAGTCTCTAGAAACCCCATTAGTGCAAAGCACTGTACAGACAAGTAACAAAGAACACAGTCTCTGCCCAAGAAAGCTTTGAAATTCCCATAGTAATAGTCACTTGCATCCGTACAATATGTTAATTTTAGCACCTGATTCATGATAGCATTCCTTTTCAGGATAGCACTTAAACACATGCTTAACTTTTTTGATTGACTTAAGACCTTTGCTGACTTGAGGGATTACTCCTTTGATTTCCAGTGCTTTCAAATGGGAACCAAATTTTTTCCATTCTATTCTGGATCTTGTGGCTGTGAATGATAGCAGTTTTCTGTCTGATTATTAATGATTAATTTTTTATGATAACACTTGAAATATGTTTAGTGATTTTTGCTTTATTTAATTAGACAAACTAGTAGTGATTAGAATATTTCTTTATTACACTGATGTTTTCATTTAAACTCAAAGTGGTCATGGTGAAATTGTAGAATCAGTCTGCATTTGCGTTCATTGAAGTTTTTGGTCATCATTTTTAGAATTATTAAATAGTGATGGACTAATATCCAGTATATGAGCATCACTGTATAATAATTTACTAGTGTTGTTATAATTTTACAAATATGTGAAATATGGTTATAGTGACAATGCAAAAGAAAAAGCATAGTAGGGCATTATTATTATAACCATAGAGAACTAGGCAGATTACCTTTTCCCAAGGTCAGCTGCAGGAAATATACATATCTCATGAAACTAACAGGATCCAAACTACTACCCTTCTCTCAGAGCCATTCAATTGGCAGTGTAGAGCTATTCCAAGAAAGCTAATTCCATTTTGTAGATGATTTTGATATTTTGAATTGTGGTTTCATTCCAATTCAAAGCAAAATCCCCAAATTGTTAAATTGTTCATGAAAGAGAACGGAGCCCCTGTACAGGGGCAGTCTGTCTGGAACCCCAGGGGTCCCTGGCTCAGAGGCAGTCCACCTGGCAAGTTGCCCCCAAGCTGTGAATCCTGGAAGCCCAGGGGTCCCCAACTTGGAGACAGCCTGCATGGTGGGCTGCTGCAGAGCCGGGCAGGCAAGCTGGCAGACAATCAGGTTTCAAAACCTGGCTGGCTGGCAGGGATCCATCAGACCCCTGCCTGGTTTCTGGAAGAACTTCATCAAAATTGAACTATCTCCAGACTGTTTCAATTTCAATGAATCAACAAATTCTGATGAAAGAATGTTTCGTCAGAATTGTTCCCACCAGCTCTATGGCAGAGTCAATGTAGAACTGACAACTCCTAAATTGCCAAGCCTGGCCTCTAACACACAAAATATGTTCATGAATAACTAAATGTCCCTGTATTCCGTGCTGGCTAGAGTACCTTGTTTGATAACAGTAATTATCCAGCAAAAACAGGGTCACAAAAAAGCGTTGACAGGAAAGTTTCACCTTGTGCTAATTCCATTCTTTCCCTAGCTAAGTGCAAGGCTGAATGTCTGGTACTGAAAATAGCACGGAACATTTGAGTCTTGATTCTTCACTTGGCCCAACAGATTTCTTTTCTAGCAAAGACTAAGAAGTCACATGAACAAATGAAACATTTTGCAAATGCTAGCAGAGCTATGAACAGGGAAACAGAAACTGAGCCGGGAAGCATTCCAAATATGAATAGCCTATTGCATCCTCCTGAGAGGTATGAGATTTGTATAGTGTAGCTCTTTCAAACCATATTCTTATCAGCTTTCTCTTGTATTATATTTTATTCATACTTTGTAATATTAATATAGAATTGCAACTAAAGACCAGCAAAAGCTTTGTGTGTTCCTCATCCAAAGAGAACTATAACATCCAAAACCTCAGCCCCTGCTTCCAAAGGCTTAGCGTACAATGGGATGAGAAACTCATCCTTTCTATAATAAACAAACAAGTACAATAAAACTATACAAATAATTTGATCTTTATCATTCATATTTTCTGAAAACAATGAGTGCAGAATAAACATAATCATTGGATGATTACAAATTATTCGGTCCAATAAACAAAGTGTGACAACTGATGACAATGTGGTATTAAATATCATATGTTCAATACATCCTGTCTCATCCAAAACAAATAGTTTTGGAGTAGTCCATGTTCATAACACATACATATTATGCAGATAGATTCAACACAATGCATACTTCTCTGTTTCTTATGCAATGTCCAAACATCAAGTGAAGACATTTTTGTGTTCTGTGTAGGGTTGCCACCTTTCTAATTACTGGTAACTGGACCCCAGAGACACTGCCCCTGCCCTGCCTCTTCCCCCAAGGCCCTGCCCCTGCTCCACCTCTTCCCTCGAGGCCCACCCCTGTTTTCGCCTCTTCCCCAGGCCCAACTCCCTTTCCCCCAAGACCTCGCCTCTTCCCCCAAGACCACACCCCCATCGCTTGCTTCTCTCCCCATGTCCTCCTGTCACACTCTGTATCATCTCAAGGAGCTTGCCTGCAGGAAAAAGGAGGTCCCAGCTCAGCAGGGGCTGGCGCAGATTAATGAGCCACTGCCTCCTCCACACCATGGTAACCGGACTCTTGGTTCGGATGCCATTTAGGGTTGCCAGGTCCCCATTTTGACCAGACTTTCCAGTCGAAAACCAGGCACCTGGCAACCCTAAATGACACCTGGACACAGAACCCATGGGTGGCAACCCTAGTCCTGTGTATTACATTCATTTTTATTATTCCAGAATTCTGATTTGGGAAAACCAACAGTTATTATATACCCTGGCTTTTAATCACTTAATTTGTGCATATTTTATATATCATAATAGCTGGCTTATAAAACAAATTACGAGACATTAATGTAATCAATGGGTTTCAGATAGCTTTTTATTTTCACAGGTTAAGGTATTGATCAAAATCTCTGTTTTCTATCACTGGCTCATTTCACAAGTCAAGCCTGCTACTTTGCTATTGACTATTGAAAATCTCTCCATATAAATAATGATAGGCTTACTTCAGAGGAAGCTTTGATCCCCAGAACTTAACTAAAATATTTGCTTTTTTAAAAGTTCTTTTAAAAGTGTTTTAGTGTTCGTAATATAAATTCAAAGGCCTATAAACACTACCCCTTTTGCAGTTTCAATCATGTTACTCAGATTAAGCAAGCCTGTATGAACCATTTTTGAAAGTGAGACAGAAAGATGAAATCAGTATATCTTGACATTTTGAGAAGTCTTTTTGTTCCTTTGTCTTTTGGTGCCCAATAACAACTTACTCCAGGGCCATACCAGAGTCACATAAAAGAATTTTTTTTAAAGCTAGACGAAAAGGTTTAATGTTTTGAGAACAAAAAACTTGTTTCTTGATTTCCACTGCAGGATCAGAGATGGACCGTAATATCCTTGAACTAAATTACCTGCAATTAGTCTGGGGGATTAAATAAATAAATAAAACACTCAAAAGCAGCAGAGAAACAATAAAGAAAATAGTAACATGTTTATAGCATTTATTAACCTGGAAATATCAACATGAATAAAATCAGTGAGAACATATAACAAAGCACCATGGTTTCTCAACCTGAAGACTTCCACTTCTTTTGCCACTCTGAATTCCTTCTATATCAAATTATTTTCTGTGCTTCCTGTAATGATTCTGGGGCTATACAGAACATCCTAGGTATCAACGGAAATGGAAATCAGGATCTTCTGCTTAAAAAAATACATGCCCCATGTACTTGATCTAAAGGAAGAGTATGTCTAGACTTAAATGCTACAGCAATGCAGCTGTGCCACTCTACTGCTTCTGTGTAGATACTACCTAAGCCGATGGGAGGGTGCTGTCTATGCCGGGGGTTAGCTAGCTCTCTGAGGTGTGGATTTTTCGGTGTAAGTTCCTAGTGTAGATCAGGCCTAAAACTTCTGTTAGCTGTAGTAGTGGTAGTAGGGCGATTTTCCTTTTTCAGGTTTCAGAGTAACAGCCGTGTTAGTCTGTATTCGCAAAAAGAAAAGGAGTACTTGTGGCACCTTAGAGACTAACCAATTTATTTGAGCATGAGCTTTCGTGAGCTACAGCTCACTTCATCGGATGCATACCGTGGAAACTGCAGCAGACTTTATATACACACAGAGACCATGAAACAATACCTCCTCCCACCCCACTGTCCTGCTGGTAATAGCTTATCTAAAGTGATCACTCTCCTTACAATGTGTATGATAATCAAGTTGGGCCATTTCCAGCACAAATCCAGGTTTTCTCACCCCGGGTGAGAAAACCTGGATTTGTGCTGGAAATGGCCCAACTTGATGATCACTTTAGATAAGCTATTACCAGCAGGAGAGTGGGTTGGGAGGAGGTATTGTTTCATGGTCTCTGTGTATATAATGTCTTCTGCAGTTTCCACAGTATGCATCCGATGAAGTGAGCTATAGCTCACGAAAGCTCATGCTCAAATAAATTGGTTAGTCTCTAAGGTGCCACAAGTACTCCTTTTCTTTTTCCTTTTTCAGCTTGCACCTGGAGTAGCCATAGATACACTTAGCAGGCCTGGCCTTCTAGCCAGTAGGGGACAGTGGTACATACACACTGACCAGAACACTACAATCCTCATGGTAGACAAAGGCCAATTGTGGCTTGTAAAGTGTGAAATTCCCAAGATATGGCACTGTGTTGGTTATTTTTCCTACTAATTTTTCATATTAAAAGGATAATGTCAATTTGAATGTTAAAAGTGGCTTCAGTCATTGCACCTGCCCCTGAGTGTGCCTGCCAGTTTTTTGTAGTTCTACCATTTTATTTGCCCATTTAAAAAAAAAAAGTTTTTCTTCTCCCTGGTTGCTGTATGGAAGACCCATGCAAACAGGAGGGGAAACTGGCTAACCACCAGCTCTACAGGGAGAATGGTAAAAGCTGACTATACATAAAGTACTGTCAAATGCACAAAGTAAATAAAGTGGTAAAATAGAGATTTTTTTTTCTCTCTCTAATCTCTTTCAATACGTGTTACTTGTGACAACCACAAGTAACTACGGTAATTATCAGACAGTAATATGATTTTCAGATGATGATATGCCTTTAAAAGGAACATTGTCATGTGGAAATGTACAAATGACATCAGCTGAAGATCCAAGGAGACAAAAGTACAGGCCTGAGATTCTGTACTACACCTGGAGGAGATGCAGCATGGAAAGGTGCAAACCAGGAGAGCCGACTGCTTCAGGGACCAGCGTGTTCCCCAGCATAAATCTCTAATTTCTGGTGCACTCCCAGGCTGCTTATGGGCTGCTTTGCTGTCTGTAGCACCTGAGAATTCCTGTAGCTGTACAAACTACATGGACTTTCCTCCCTCCCCCAACAAATACTCTACCCCTCCCTCCAACTTACCTCCAGCACACCCCCTCCATGGGGGCTTGCATAGGTCAGCATGCGCCTGTCCAATGCTCCCTGGCTGGCTAAAGGGCTTTTATGGCCCCTACTGTACACTGCCACAGCACTGACCAAGGGCTGCCGGAGAAAGGGGAGTCTCTCACCACGTTTTTTTGTTTGTTTGGTCTTTGTCCATGCTGCAACATCATCTGCTTGCTGAAAATATTGATTCTGGTTTTAACATTCCTGGAACTTTTAGATTTGGTGCTGGTTTGTTTGTTGCTCTTTTAATGATTGGAAGAATAATTATTTTAAAAGGCTTTTGCATGATATTGCTGGAATAGAACAGAGGGTCACAGTCATGGTTATAGTGCTAGCCGCACTTCTGTCCTCTTTCTCATCTCTCTGAGAGTACCCGCTCAGATGTCAGGCCTTGTGTCCGTCCCTATTCAAGGTGGATTGAGCACCTTTAGCTGAGCATGAGGACTGGCCAACCCAGCTTCCAGGCAGATTAATGAGCTCAGCTGGTTTGCAATAGGACCGTCTGATTGGCTGACTCACCCGATTGGCTGAAGAGATCCAGCAGCCTGCTTTTAAGCTCAGCAGAAGCAGGTCGCTGTCTAGTCTTTGGTCCGCCACTGTGATCGCTCATGTTTCAGCCTTGTTCCTGCCCTGCTCCATCCTATGTCCTCCTCCTTGGCTCCTGACTTCGCCTCTGGCTCTGGTTCCTGACCCCTTCAGTCCAGTTCTAACCATTGAGCTGGACTGTCAGTGCCCAGGCTTCTGACAACATGCACTGCAGTCACTCCTCCTGATTGCATTGCAGGCGTACCCTCAGGCTGGCCAAACTTTTTCAGCCACTCACAGCAGGGTGTCATTTATCTCAGGGCTGGTCTGCATGGCACAGCAAAGTGCACCAGAGGGGTGTGATTTGTAAAGCACACTAATGTGCTGGGTTCTTAATTGTCCCAGGTAGACCCTGCTGATGCAATGAAAAAGATACTAAACTCAAATTAACATACTCTAGTGCTCTTTGCCTATGTAGTCATAGAGTTTGAGGCCAGAAAGGACCACCAGATCACATAGTCTGACCTCCTGTATATCATAGGCCACTAACACCATCCAGCATCTGCACCAAACCCAACAACCAGAATTAGACCAAAGTATTACAGCCCACAGGAGGCTAGATTGTTATGTGTCACAGGCAGAGAACAGGGTAGGAATCAATGGTCAGTTTTCAGAACTTTGTGCAATTATACAAATATTGGTTGAACCCGAAGTGTTTTTGTGAAACAGGCTGGGTTTGATGAATCAGCATGTTCTAATGAAACGCCAATCAATTCTAGTCTCAAGGACCAGTACATTCCACTGCCCTAGAAAAGATGTATGTAGAAGTCTGATTTAAGAGAGAAGAGCCTTCGAATGTCTTGGTCTGTCTTCCATAGTGATAGACACTCTGCTGTCTACTTCTAGGACCTGTTTAACCTGGGACACTCTCTTGGGCTAGTGAATGGATAGGGCTGGAAGCCAAAATTTGCTGGGCTCTCCAGGTCTTGGAGGTTTTTTCAGTTAAGATTAGATAAGAGTCTCTGTCTCAGAACACTGAGAAGGCAGACATCAGCAATACAGCACCCCTAATTGGTCTCTTCCCCATGTTCGCTACCTAAGCTGATGGGAGGGCGCTGTCTATGCTGGGGGTTAGCTATCTCTCTGAGGTGTGATCCTGGTTTTTCAGAATCATGAAGCAGATGTAGATGAAGACTAGATCAATTTTACCTCCTGGGAATCTAGACTATTTCACTGTGGTTGCTTCAGTCTCTGTGCTGCTCCCTTAGATGTTATGGCGTCAGTATCCTTATTTTGGGCCTCAGTGAAAGTGGCCTTTCTGGTGGCCCTTAGTGTCCACACGGAGAGTCAATGAAGCTAGATTTTGTTTCCCACAATGACAGAGTAATTCTTTGCCTGCTCTGAGCTTTCCCCCCAAGATTAATTCAGATTTTTGTAGGAATCTGAATATTATTCTCCCTTCCTTTTGTGCTAGGTGGTGTTAGGGCCCTGAAGCTTGCTTTACCAATGGGATGAGGAATTCAGGCTCCCTTTGTATCCTTCTTCAGATCCCAAGAAAGGGTTTTTTGCTTCCAATTTGGTCACTGTTGAATGGATTTGAGTACGTTTTAAGGGAGAGCCTTCCACGCCTCCACAGGCATTAGAGTTTCAGTCAAACATTGTTTTGGGGTCCCTTTAGCAGGGGGGCGTTTTTATTCAGGAAAGGATTACACAGAATTCCATATTCCAAAGCCTTCCACTGGTAATAGGTTTAACCCTTTCTTTGCTACACTCTGTAATCACGTAACCTTTAGCTCAATGGGAATGAATACCAATTATCATTTATAAACAGTTCCTCTCATTATGCTCCTATTTATGGCATCTTTTATAGCTTGCTAATTACAAGCACACAAAACAAAAATATTTGGAGTTAAATAATGTAAACAGGGATGTAATTGATTTTCATGTTGAATAATTTTATTGATTTATTGTTAATTAAAATCTTTTTTAAAAGATCTCTTGGCAAATTAATCCGTTTAATTAATTGGATATTGTCATAGCTGGTGGTATATACATATTAAGTTACTGAAAGATTAATAGTGCCATAATATTCTTTTTTCTAACTGTTGCTGCTTTACATATGTATATTAGGATTATTGTATATTCTTCCTGGACAAATACACTCAATATATTACAGGTATATGGTGGTCTCAGTCCAGTTTCTAGTGGACAAGTGTCCACATCACACACAAAAAATACTACATTCCAGTTGACACTAACTGGCAATGCTGGCATTCTCTGTAACAGAGAGGCCAAGAATTGAACAGGAATGGAGACTGAACTCTATGAGTCGCATAGAAGGTCTTTCTAGGTTACTGTTGAGGGCCTTTGTGGGCTACGTGAGAAGCTCGCACTTTCACTAACGGTGCTTTACCTATTACAAAAACAAAGGACTCCAGTTTTCATTATGGAAACTTTCCAATAAAAGACTGTTATGTCAAACAGCTAATCAATTTAATACACTTACAGTATGCACTAAGATAATTCAGTACAGTAGTAAATGTACTGTGCAGAAGGCATTTTGAAAGGACTCCAATTAACTCTTTTGGAATGACATAATTTTTAGTGGCGAAGGAGGCATAAGGACTTAATTCTGCAATCTGTTGAGTACTTCCTGATAAGTGCGGAGTGCCTTCCACTCCTGTTGACTTCAGTGGGAGCTCAGGGCCCTCACTCAGCACCTTGCAGGATCAAGCACCTTATATTCCAGGAGCAATTTTAATTACCGCTATCTTATTATATTTTTCAGCTATGTGGCAAGAGAGTGTAATTACATCAGCATCCATTGTTTCATTAGTGAAGAAAAAACATTAATATATTATGACACAGTATTGATTTGATAGTCACTCTTTCCCAATAACAATAAAACCTTTATATTTTATTAATAGAACAATGCAGCTCTTGTCCATTACGCTCCCTTTGATTGTTCCTGGGCTGCAGTGTTTTTTATGAATAAAATGTTGAAGTCAGTTAAATTGCTTAGCCCATCTGCCTGTGCCATTCACTTGATGTCCCCAAGCTACTTTTATAGGAAATGTTACCAATGTAGCTGTGATAATTGATTGTTCCATTGTTGCTTGTAATGGATAGAAGGGGGATTTGAGGGAATTTTTTTCTTTTAATTTAAAATTTTAAAGCACCCACCATAATCTGTGAACATACTTACCTGACAATGTCTCTTTTGCTATTAGTGTCCTCACATTCTGAGTTCAACTGAGGTGGAAAGATGGAACTGCTAACATAGCCTAGGTGTTCTTTTGTTCTCACCCACTCTGCTTGTGGAGCCATACTACAATATGAAAAAAAGAAACATCCTGGATGTCTTGAAACATAGAAAGCACAATAGGTACAACTTAAGTTAGATACGGGTCCTACCTGGATGGTGAGATTCTCCCCTCTATTCTGTTTCCTTTGCCCTAGGTAAAAGGGCTGGAGCAGTGTGAAGGGACTCTAAAAGCCCTCTATCTGGAGAGAGGATTGCCCCAGCACAGACACTATGCAAGACAGGCATAAAGCTGTCCTCCATGGGCCCCTTCACAAGCTCTGGTGTATGGGGCATGCTGGGGCAGGAAGAGATGTGTTGATGTTTGGGCCACAGCATGTAGTGCTGCAGAGATTTTGGGCAGCGCTGAAACCCATAGGGCAGACCAGAGGTTGCTGTAACTTAAGCCTGTAGGCTGTCTAAATTGTGCCAGAGGTCACTCCAGCCTCCAGAGTGGCCCAGAAGTGGGAGTGCAGAAAGGTGGCATAAAGCCCCCACTCAGCTTAGGCTGCGAGTTATGCCTCTTAGGATATATCTGCGCTGCAAGCAGAGGTGTGACTGCAGCACTAAAAACATACTGGAGTTGCTTTGATCTATCTAGCTTGAATAACAGTAACAGTGAAGCTGCAGCAGCATGGATTAGCCACTGAAGTAAAGCCTGAATGCTCAGTGCAGCTGCCCATGCTGCTGAGGCTTCACTGCTATTGTAATGCAAGATAGCTAACCCAAGCTAGCTTTGGTCATGTCTACACATGCAGCGGTCACCCCTGTGGTTACATTGTAGACGTATCCTTACAGGCATAGCACAAAATCTCACCCAGAGTCCTTAAACGGCCAAATCTCCCATTTACAAGGGAAGTTTGCTAGATCAGACCCTTAAATTGTCTGGACAGTTGGGTAATACAAAGAAAAGTGGATTTCCAAAATCATTTTCTGTATGGCATGTGCTATTTCTTAAGCTATAGTTTGCAGAAAATGTTTTTCCATTACTAAATGCAACCTCTTCACCCTCTCCATTATTTGTCTATGATAGTGGTTCCCAAACTGTGGTCCGTGGGTCAAAAGACAGACAGCTAAAAATATAACTTACTATCTTAATATTTCTTTTCCATGAAAGCAGTTGTTGTAGTTGTCACAGGCATGTTTTCTGAGCAACAGTGGAAGGGGAGATGTGTCCATGCAATCATTAATGGAAGGAGAGGTGGTCCATCAGACAATCTCATTACTACCATGTACAGAAGAATCCCTGTTTTGTAAACTAACTGAAGATTGTAGAGTTCATAAAATTGAATACCTCAGAATTATAGTAGGTACAATGCATAAGGTAAAGTGTGGTGCACTGTACTGTTTTCCTCTTGTTCTTCACACCAGTGCAAAGCAATTTCCAATGCACTGAAGGCATCAGAATGTAAAGGGATGTTTACTTTTACTTCATCTACTTCAGTTTCGTTATGTGATTTTTTTTCTGGCAAGAAAAATTGTTAATATAACTGGTCTGTTGAACACTGGTGTTTGTAAAGCTGAGGTTCTACTGTCATCCATTCTGTGGAGAAGTTTAGGAACCACCGTGTTCTACAACTTTTCAATTTCCACCATTACCTTTCTTCTCTGCTGACTCCTCATCACCATCTGTCACCAAATCTCACTTTCCTTATTCAACTGGAAAGTACCAAATGACTCGCTGAGTTGCTTTGAATCTATATATCATCTATGATGAACAAAACACGCTCTGTCCAATTAACGTGTTCTAAGCAGCTTGCAGTCAGTGCATATCTATTTAATCATTTTGTGTTCCTATTTGCCTGTAGATTTTTTTTTTAATTATTATTCATCGGCTTCCTAGCCAGAGAGTCTCTCAGTTCCTGGTACAGTTCCTGGGTAATGTTAGCACTCAAATTGATATGTGATCCAGGACTGAGATATCCAGATCCTTTCCACAGAGCAAAGATATGTTTTTTTAAATGCACACTTCTAAGCCTTCTTAAAAGAAAATCCTTGTAAACCTTTCTCCTCTTCCCTTTTTGAGGAAAGAGCATTGTTGCAAGGTTCAATTATATGAAAAATAATCCCCATAATAAATGTAAAGAATCCATTTTGGAAAGATAATGACTATATTAATTAAAAGGATTGAGTTTATTAACAGTCACTGTGAATTATATGTTTTTAATAACTTTTTTTCTTTTAATTAGTACAACACTTTAATCACAGAGCTTGAGTAAAATGTTGTTTTTCTACTCCCAAGTCCCAGCTTTTAAATTTAGATGCCTTCCTAGGAAAACAATCAGAGGTCCCTTGTAAAATTAGAGTCTTAGGTCCAAAGCAGAGTAATAAAAAGCCTAAGAATGAATAGCTATTTTTTACAGATTATAACCAATTGTATTTTAAATTACACGCAAAGAACTAAGGTTGCAAAGGAAATCACTGAAAAGTTAGGAAATGCCAACTAAAGCTTCCTGTGCAACTTTGTCTTTTTTTTATTTATGAAAGTTGAAATTCTGGAGAACAAGATGTCACCAGAAACTAGTGACAGGCTGCTAACCATGGCTGACCTATCCCAGTTCAAGCCCTGCTTGTCTGCATCCTAAAGTAGGGGCATGGAGTCTTGCTGAGTAATACGGATGGTGAAATACCAGAGTTAGCAACACTAAAGTGCAATAGAAGAGACTACAATTCATCATCTCCTCCTGACACCCAGCACATCTTCTCATAGTGACTAAAGTAGATTCAAATGGGAGCTGTCACTGCAACTGCAAGGAGGAAAGGGAGCTGTGGGGGAATGCTGTTCTTATGACACAGGGAGGAACAGGGGAGCTATCCCTTTGAGCAGTGGAAAGGGATTGGCTCATATAAGAGCTAGTCAAAAAATTTCCAATAGAATGTTTTCCTTGAGAAAATTTTATTTAGCTGAAATTGAAACTTTCCCTGGGAACTTTCTATGTTAGTTTTGATTTAAATTTTGTGTCGATTTTTAAAAAAATAGCACTTTAGTCAGTGAATGTTTGGACTTTATCAGAATGAAACATTTCAGTGTTTTGTGTTGAATTCTGTTTTATATTTAAAATTATGCTATAACATTTTTAAAAAGTAGAAATTGGAACAAAACATTTCAATTTGAACAAAACAAAATTTTCAAAAAATTTGTTTTTCCAGGAAATTTTGAATTTTTTTGGTTTTGTTCTCTTTGGAAAGAAAACAAAATTCAAAATGTTGGAATTTCCCATCAAGTAGAAATCGTGACTTTCAGCTATCTCGAGTTGTGGTCCTTACCACAACTCTTGCCTTCCAGTAAATCAAAGGGGTGGATGCAATTGCTGCTCCTGCTGTTACATTATCCCCTCAGCCTGAGCTCTAACTCTCTGCCAGGGAACATGCTCAGTGCAGTTGTCATATTAGGGAGTTTTTGGGGGCTGCAACATGCTCAGTATAAATGGAATGTTCTGAGATGTAAGCAGCAAACTGCTAACAAACCCTATTAAGCATGCACAAATGGATTTTTTCAGTCTGACGACTCTGCCAAATATAGACACATTTTCATGGGAACGGTAAAAGTCACCTCTCTGACCCCATGACCATCCACATGCCAAATTTCATCTTCCTGGTCCTCATAGGCATTAAAGCTCTCCAAAGAAATGATTACGGGGGAGAAAATTTAACACTGGAAAAACTCCCTATTTTTCCCTAGCCTTATCCTCAAAAATAGTTTAATTGTTGTTGCTGGAATTTTCCTTACCCCCTTTAAACAGAACAACAACAACACTATTGAGACAGAGCAAACATGCAGTATTGCAACCCAAACAATACAAATTCTGCAACTTATAAAGAAGGGAAAACAGGGCTTATTATGGAAAATATTAGGTATCCTTAACTAGGGCCATCTCTAGTAGCTCCTACCTTAAATGAGAATGCAGCAAAAGCTTTTTTTACATGAGGTAAGGGAAAAGTGTAGGCATGAATGCAACACCTCAGGATGAATGAGAGCAAGAAGAAGGAAGCACTTGTTATGAGGCATATTGGTGAGTCTGAAGTTTCATTCAATGGGAATTGATGCCTTTTATTTCATTAACAACCTGGGCCACAATCCTTCTGTACCCTTCCTTTAGTAAAATAGGCCCTATATTGATTTCAATGGGAGTTAGGCACTTAACTGTCTTTGAGGAAGCAGTTTTTTTTAAAGCACCAATAGTTCCTGTGCGATAGTACTTTCCATCCAGATGTCTTTTATTCCTCTTAAAAATTTGGACATTTTCTGCATTGAAATAAAGATTCACTCTCTTGTAGACTATGGAAACCTGTTTTTGATATATAGGCAGATCAGAGTTCATGCCCGTGCATTGGGTTTTTTTGGTTTTGGGGGGTTTTTTTTAGAAGAAATAATCAGTGCAAGTGGTAAGCACTCATCAGTTACCAAACAGAACTTTAATTTGCTCTGCATGTATGAATTCCAGCAATATAATCTTACATTGCTTGATAATGTAACCTCCACCTATTATTCCAGCCTATTATAGTGTTTGCGTGGTGTGGAGATGTGAGCAGAGAGGCAGTTATGTATCAGGAGGGTGTCAGAACAGAGTATTGAATCCTTGCAGTCAGGAACCCACTTTTGAAAGGACCCCAAACGTACCACCAACTGACACCAAACTGGTTGCTGATGTCCAGCTTTTTAATGCCAGCATGGCAAGAAAGACCCAGACTGAGTGGGCAGAGGCCCGGGAGGTACAGTGGGTATATCTCAACATTTAAAATATTTCAATAACTTTTAACTTACACTGAAGAAAAAGTGCAAAAAGTGCAAAATGCAAAGAGTTAGTGGAAGTACTTAATGCAACACAAATAATTATATAAAAAACTTTTGCCATAACAATCTCTTACACTAAGGCTACATCTACGCTACAGTTGGAGTTAGGGGTGTGATTCCCAGCTCATATAGACACACTTGCACTAGCTCTCATCTTACTAGTACTCCACCTACTTCTTCTGCCCCCTGTGGGTACATACTTGGGGTGACTAGCCCATGCGGCCACTCACCGCTGCCCATGCTACACTGGCTACATTGCTGTTTTTGGCATGCTGGCTTGATGAGAGCTAGCATGAGCATGTCTGCGCAGCTGGGAATCATACCCCCAGCTCCAAGTGTAGATGTGGCCTACATTTAAACTAGATTGCCATGGTAGATTGTTCTCCCTTTTTTCAGTGTAAAGATTTGAGAGGAAAGGAAAAGGCTCATAAACTGGGAATTCTTTTAATACAAGTTCCTTTATAGATCACTCTGTGAAAGCTGTTGGTAAGAAAAAAAAAAGTATAAAATAAAATATGTACAGATGTAGCTTTCTTGCAATTACATCCCATATCCCAAGAATTCAGTGTAGTCTTTATTCAGCCTCGTTTCTTACAGCACTCTGTGCTTTGCATGGTAATTAGCTCCTTGTGTTATCAATGATGTGATGCCCCTGGCTATTTCTTCAGTAATAACTGCTGTTATCCTTGACTGCAGATCCTCACATCTTCCTGCCAGATTCTGTGTGTGCGTGTGCGTACAAATGTTTGGTGTTTTGGGGGGCTGCCCTGACTGAGAAATGAAGATAATGGGAAAAGCATCAAAGAACTAAAAGAATCATGCCCACTGCCTTTGATACGTGAACTAGAGTTGCCAGAATTTCACTGAGAGTTCATTGGAGGTTCAGGGAGATGAGTCTGTTGTGATAGATTTCAAAAAGCAATGATAGGCAAATGAGTTCATCAAAGCTGGTATAAATAATAAGTTAGTAACAGCTCAGCAATTCAGCATGAAACAACACCCAGAAACCTCACTTCCTTTAGTAATAGTTTCTTTTAGTTTTGAGTTTTCCCCCAAAACAGAGTAATTAAAATGTACATTGCACAAATCTTTTGCTGTATGTACATTATCAAGAGGGAGAAAGAATTACATCGTTCAAATTATGGGCACTTTTTATATAGATTTATTCAGGCACAGGGTCATGTAGTATACACTGAAAGAATAGTAGAAGCAGAATGCAATTTAAAATGGGCAGATCTAGCCATGTAAATAGGTGAAAGTGTATAGTATTTACAGCGTGTAAGTAATAGATGATTTAAAAAAAACTTTCAGTAAGGCAAATTTACAATAAAACATTAACATACTACATTGTATATTACTTATTCAGGATCAGATTAATATTCAAAGAACCTGTCTAAAGATTCTGGCCTGCTTGCTGGGGAGCCCTCCTCGTCTGTGTACACTAAAAAAGGATGACCAAATTTCTAAGTACCAATCCTCTTTCTGGCGCTTCTCTTGTGTACATTCTTGGTGTGAAAGTTTTTCCATTACAAGACAGTTCATATTTTACCATGCCACAATTCTATAGTCAGAGGGGTTACATTTTTTAACTAGTATGTAATACAAAGGCTAAATACTAACAATAAAAATTAATTGATTTGTCTTTCTTTTTAAAATGTAGATCCTCTACAGGAGCATTAAGTAAGTAGGTCAGGGGATCTTTAGAAAGCTGGTATTTTGTTATAAGATTAATCCCTTTAATAATTTCCTCCCCCAAACCATCTAAATCCTGGATACAACCACCATATTTGCAAGTGTGTTCCTCTTTCCGTGCAAGCCCTCCAACAGATCGCATCTTGATGCAAATTGCAGGCGGAATTTACCACCATGTAAAATTTTTCATACATACAAGGCATGTGCTGTGCCAGGAGGGCTTTGTGTGCTCAACTGTTAATGATGTTGGTGTGATGACTAAGCATAGAACAGGCTTTTTGGGGAAGGGGGGATCCATGGAGAGGAGAAAAATATATCAGTTAGTGAGAGGAAAATAGAAAGTCCACAGAATTTTGTGATTTTTCTTCATGTGTGTTTTTTTCTTGTTAGTATTAACTTTATTAGCAGCATCTGTTGTATTGTTACTCCACTAACAGCAAAAGCAGCATATTGCATTCTTTGATTCATCTGTTGCAATGATGAGTTCAGAATGGAGCTATTTGCAATTGACTGTAGTTCCTTTTAACCAGTGATTTGTCAAATATGAATAATTCTTGAAAGGCGCTTTATGTTGCACCCAGTTCTTCTTCTACTGAAGTCAATGGCATAACTCTTATTGACTTTTAAGATGGCAGACTGTACTACAGCAAAAGAGTTAAAGACAATTCATTTGTTTAATAACCAAGGGCCATATTCAGCAAAAATTTTCAGGAGTGCTGACAATAAAAGACTCATGAGTTCCCATAACCTGGCATGAAATAACAGCCACAAAAAATTATGAAACATAAATTATTGCCTTAATTCTGACTTTGCTACCCCCCTGAGACTTCCAGAGCATATGAATTTAAACCCTCTCTCCAAATCAAATCCTCCCTCCAACTCTGCCAGGAAGCACACTATCATGGTTATTGTACTTATCTGCACTTAGCATGATCTTCCGGGAGAACCATGATATTAACATACAGGAGTAGGGCAAACAGTATTTGGCTAACAATACCATGTAAGTATGAAAAGCATAAATTTTCAGAAGTGGTTAGTGATTGTAGGTGCCTAAATTGAGACACTTTAGAGGTATCTGATTTTCAGAGGGCAGGTGCTCAGCACTTCGGAAGATCAGGCATGTTCCTCAGATTGGACACCTGAACATTTAGGTATCTGGAATCACTAATCACCTTCAAAGATTTGAGCCAAAATTCCTAGCTCACTTCAAAAGTTAATTATTAATAATAACAATAAGTACAAATTTATTTTTTCTCCCACTGTTAAACAAAAGAGTCAGGGCCACATTCTCCCATCTGCTAAATTCATTGTGTTCTGCATAAGCAAAAATCATTTCACTTGGTGGATTCTGCAGTGTAAAGTGAATTTAAACGCTTGGAGACTCCCCCTGGAGAGTTCCCCCTGTTTAGCAGGAATTTCTAAGTTATGTAAAGCTGGCAGAAGCAGCTAGACCGCCTTCTGCACCTGCTTCCCCACTCGTCCTTGCTGCCTGCTTTAGCAGAGCTGCACTGCACAGCGTAAGAAAGGAAGAGGGTATGTTGGGGCAGAGATGGGAGGCAGGGGGTCAGGTCAAGGGAGGAGATGGGGATAGCAGAGCGAGATTCCACTGCACCTCATTCTCTGCTGGTTTCAATGAATCAGAGGCACATGCTTAAAGTTAAACATGTACTTGAATGTTTTGCTGAATGGGGATGGACTTAAGGACCTGTATACAGAGGCAGATTAGGGGTTTGTGGGACCTTGGGCCAGAGCAAGTGGGAGGCCCCTCCCCAACCCTTCTGCCTGCAGTCTCACCCCTCCTCCCCCCACCCGGCGCTCCTGCTGGGGAGCAGGGTCAGGCACTGGGGCTTCCCCCACTCCCGAGCAGGAGCGCCGGGTGGGCAGAGCAGGACAAGCCCCCATGCCCTGACTCTCTGCTGGCAGGCGGAGTGGGGCAAGCCCCTGTACCTCGACCCTGCTCCCTGGCAGGAGTGGGTTGGGGCGTGCCCATTTTTCCAGGCCCCCCAAATTGGCCAGAGCCCCTGGGTAGGGGCCCCATTGGCCCAGTGACTAATCCGCCACTGCCTGTATAGGTAACTCCTCACAATTGTGTGTAAAGTGTTCACTGTGGTTAAGTCTATACTGCAGTATAAGCCTGGGGTTCAAACTCAGGTTCAAGCCAAACCCCCTTTCCATCTACACACAAATTGTGCTAATCCAGGGCTCAGACCAAGGGTCCCAGGACCCCACAAGGGTGGAGGATTCCGGTCTGAGTCAAGCCAGGACCCATGGTTCAAGCCCTATTGCTTTGCAGTGTAGACTCAGCCCCACTGAACTCATACTCTGGGAGTCCTCCAAAAGTATCCCACAATGGTCTGACTTTCTTTGTCCTCTGGAAAGTCATGTTTGGTGGACAGTTAAGTTTTCTCACCCTGTACCATGAACAAAGGGCTAGAATAACCACTTTTTGGGAGGGCGTTAGGCAGTCTGGGATATGGATGGTTGCACTCGGGTCTGCATAATGCAGCGTAGACACTAGAATCCCAGATTGGGACCCACGGTTTAACAGTTCCTAACCAGGGGTTACAGATGAGGGTAGATGCTCATGCCCTAGGTTACAAACCCAGGGTCTGCTAACTCAAGTTGAACTACCCTAGGCTAACATTGCAGTGTAGACATACCCTGAATGGCCCTGTTAGACCTCTGATTTACCTATTGAACACAGCTCCAAGAGTTTAAACGCTTGATTCCATTAAAGTTTCTGTAGTCAATAATGGGCCTAATCCTTATGGAAACAAAACTACCCTGGGCAACCAATGGGAGTTTTACCTACAAGAAGGAGCCAGTCTGTTTTTGTTAATTTATTGTAAATAAATTTATAGTAAATATATTAGGTCTGTGTATATACAGTGACTATTTTACCTATACGTATAATAACCTCATGATATGTGTGAAATGAACCACACCTAAAGTAAATGTAACCAGAATCTTATAGATTAAATAAAAATATATTGTGGTCACTCATTTAAAGAATAAACATTTTAAAAAAATTTATTTTCTTGTAGAAAAAGTAGGAAATAATTTCTGAGTTTAACACATCACCAGTATTCTGATGCTAGAAACACTTGACATTGACTTGAAAATGTACCCAAGTCTTGAGTACATCTCATGTAGCCACATATCCTCAAACCGGCCATTTGTTATTTCTTACTTAAAAAGTATTTTCCTCTTTGTTTACAGGAGAGTGGAACAGGAGATAACAGCTGTATTGAAGAAATTTTGCGGGTAGGAACTCTTTAATTGTTCTGTCATTATTTCATTAAATTTACCCTAAGGAAAGAGAAAGTTTAGATACTAGAATTCCTACTTTAGTACCTGTTTACTTTTTTTGATACCACCTTTCTAGAAAACATGTAAAACATGTAAAAACAACCTCTTGTGCACGGGATTTCACTGTTGCTGACTAACCAGACATTCACCTGGAAACAGACAATGGGACTGTAATGTATAAGTATGTTTCAGGTTTACAAACCATGAAGTGTGTGTGTTACCATTAATCAAGATTGTCAAAAAACTTAATTTGGGGCAGAGGATGTCCACAAGGGTCTTTTTTCGCTTGGATTTAATTAAAATCCATTGTACGGTTTTGTTATTAATGACATGTTATGTCATTATGCCTATTATAAAATCACAACATACAATATCTGCAAAGTTATTTCAATATTTTGCCATCACTATATTTCTTTATCATTTTTATCACAATAATTTCTAGTTTGCATTCATGGAGTAAATTAATGCACTTCTGGACTCATCGAGGCTTCAATATATTTTGATATTGGATATTTTCTTAAGTAGGCAAACTTAAAAGCGTGTGATTTTTCCATATATATTTAACTTCTCTTTTATGGGTTCTCTTTTTAAAGTGGTCATCTAGTAATTTACATTCTCTAGAAAGCTGATATTGTACTAAATAAAGCACAAGACAAATTAGACCAGATGGCATGCCAAAACCTCAGTAAAAACACCTTTATTTTATCGTGTTTCTAGCTCTTGAACATTGTATACACACTTCTTTTGGAACTGTTTAAGAATTACAGAATTGCATATCATTATTTGGATTAAAACTCTACAGTGCATGGTTAAAGACAGTCCTTTCCCAAATAATTTATTAAATACATCTTTTAATTCTCAGACTGGACAAACAATTTTTAAAAGATTGATTATGATGGATTTCTTATAACTTTATTGGCAGAGCTTTTACTTAGCTACCATTTATAGAGTAGGCTTTTCTGAGGATGAAATGCATATTACATAATTCTATAGCCTTGGTCCCTGTTGCTTTGTTACAAATTAAGTAGCAAATAATATAAATCATAAACACTTTTTTACATTTTCAGTATGCACTGGGTGGTGGATGTCAGTCTAATTCACCCACTTACATAAGATTTTTATTCAGGAAAATTAAAGAGAACAGTTGAAGTTTTTAGTCTCACTCTTATTTAATTTTGAAGGAGAGGAGTGTAGACAGTATGATTGGTTTAGAAATATAGAGGAAGACATGGTCCCTTCCATAAGGAGCTACACAGACTTATAAGACAATAGAGTTGAGACACAAAGTACTCTGGATAATGAGGGATTGGAAGGTGCGGTCTCAAAATGGTAAAGACAGCTTCTCTCTCTCTCTTCCTTCCCTCCCGCCCCACTTAATTTCACATTCCCCTGGAGAATCAGTGTTGAAAAGCTTCATAGTAACATGTATTTTAAGGAGGAATTTATGCAGCACATCAGAGGAAGAACAGGCCCCTTGTGCTGCTCACAAATTATTTCATTTTGAATTTAAAAGGGGAAAAAGCCACTATAAGCAATTTTCCCCAAGATCTCTTGCTTCCCTCCCACAGGTCATGATGTTAGATGTAACTTCATCTTCCTCCAAAGAAGGGGGGCTTGGGGAAGAAAACACTTAAGGGCAAATTCAGTGCCCTGCCAGAGTAATGAGCTCAGGAGCTGGACAGATGCAGTCTGGAGTAATTTTCCTCTTTCCGCTCTGCAGAGCTATTCCTTGGAAGCCACTGCCACCCAAACACCCACACAGCACTAGAATCTTGGACCCACCCGTACACTGTCCCCTCCCTCTCTTACACATTAGCATGCTGGGAGCCACTGTGAAGCTGAGCAATGTGAACATCACCTGCAGTTATGGTGACCAGATGTCCCAATTTTATGTGGACAGTGCCGATTTTGGGTCTTTTTCTTATATAGGCTCCTATTACCCCCACCCCCATCCCGATTTTTCACACTTGCTGTCTGCTCACCCTACCTGCAGTGCCCACTGAAATCTTGACACCAATGCTACTGCCAGGGGACCTTCTGCAGCTTGGAATCTAAGGTTGGATTTGCCTCTTAGCATGTGAGCACAAAAACTAAGCTTCTCTGCTGTTACTGCACATTGTAACATTCCTAAGCTGCAGGATTCATCTGCCCAAAACCACATTCCATAACCATCCTCATTTGAATAGGATTATCTACATATGGAAACCAAATGTAACTTTAATTTTTAATTTTTATTAAAAATGAAAAGACTATAAAATGACCATTGCTGATGTTGTCAGAACAACTCTACTGCAGCAAACAGTTAGGGATTGATATGTGCTAAAGAGGAGTTTGTTTGTATACTGACTAATTAAGAGGTTATTGAAAGGTTCTCTTGCTTTCATTTCTTCATCATTCTTGTTTCTTCCTGAAGTTTCAACCCCTTGAACTAAAATCACCCCAGTAACTTAACTGACTTCAATAAAGTTACACTGGGCCCCTTATCCTCAACCTTCTTGTGACAGTTCTCAGGGTATCCCGGACCGAGTCAACTTGTTACCCCCTTTGCCCTCAGCTAGAGGGAGTTTTTCTTGTGGTAGTGGGATGTCAGCTCCGTGACACTGCCAGTCCTTCAGCCACTCAAGCACTTTCCTGTGGGCTTATGCCAACCCTTCCTTCACCTTGCAGGTTAATACTCAGTGCACCTCAATCCCCAAACCCCCATTGAATTGTTTCCTTGTGATATCCGGTCCCTGACACTGGCTACTCGCAGAACTTCCAGATCCTCTGCACCCAAAGGTGATGTATAAATCAATTTACAATTTTTATCTCAAACCACCACTCCTGTAAACCACACAGCACTTGTGAGCCCTGAAGATCAAATTAAAGTAGGTTTATCTAAGAAAGAATAAAGATTTAACTAGAAACAAGAAAGAGTGATGGAAACTGTTGGGGGGTTATTCCTTTACCCACTTACTTCCCTGGTCCTTCTCGCATGAACAGAGAGCAACAATACCCGAAGTCCAAAGGTGCAAACAATTCAATGTTTATTGGGGTGAACTTTCAGCAAGCATGATTCCAGTTTCCTTCCTTAGTGTCCCCCTTCCCAGCTCTGACACCACAGAGCCTTACCTGTATCCCTGTTCCCATTCCGCCCCCTTAGCAAAACATGATTCCAATTTCCCCACCCCCATTCCCTGTTCCCATTCCCCCCTTAGCAAAACATGATTCCAATTCCTCCACCCCTATTTCCCCCCTTAGCAAAACATGATTCCAATTCCCCACTCCCATTCCCTGTTCCCATTTCCCCCCCTTACTTCCTGATTGACTGCAGACTATATAGTAAAACTTGAGTTCTGCTTAGCTATATCTTAACCTATCATTTTACTGAAATTTAACTAACCAATCCTAACATATTGTAACATGATTATTTAAAAAGAAAAGGAGTACTTGTGGCACCTTAGAAACTAACCAATTTATTTGAGCATAAGCTTTCAAAATAAATAAATAAATAAAAAATAAATCTCCTCACTGTATTTTCCACAGTATGCATCCGATGAAGTGAGCTGTAGCTCACGAAAGCTTATGCTCAAATAAATTGGTTAGTCTCTAAGGTGCCACAAGTCCTCCTTTTCTTTATATCCTAACAGAAACAAGTGGTTACAATGCAAAAAACAACAACATAAAATGCGAACCTGAGTGACAGACTTATTAATAGTTACCTTTCCTATGCAATAAAGTAGATTTTCCCCCAAAAGGTCAATCTTTTGAAGAACTGCTTGGTTTTGGACAAACCAGGATCCAAGCATTCATAAATGTGCCTCCTGCCCCACCGCTCCTCAAGGGGTTTTCTCAGTGAATGGAGTGTCCTTCCCTTCACTCTGTTACACTGAAATCAGTCTTTTTTTTTTTTTTTTTCTATTCATAGATAGGGTGAATCCCTGTCTTGTTGTAAAGTTTCTTTTTTACCTTGAAGTGGTTTCAATTGTTTGTTGTTCCTGCTGATGGTTTCCCATTCAAAATCATAGTATTGCACAAGGCTAAACAATTGAGCCTGGCATTGCATCACCGGCCAGACAGGACAGTGTGACAACTCCCCCTTGCCCAAACAGGCCATTACTGAGACATCCTGATGCCTAAAGCACACGTTCAATATAAATATATTATTCCTTAAATATTACCTGCACATACATAGAATCATAGAATATCAGGGTTGGAAGGGACCCCTGAAGGTCATCTAGTCCAACCCCCTGCTCGAAGCAGGACCAATTCCCAGTTAAATCATCCCAGCCAGGGCTTTGTCAAGCCTGACCTTAAAAACCTCTAAGGAAGGAGATTCTACCACCTCCCTAGGTAACACATTCCAGTGTTTCACCACCCTCTTAGTGAAAAAGTTTTTCCTAATATCCAATCTAAACCTCCCCCACTGCAACTTGAGACCATTACTCCTCGTTCTGTCATCTGCTACCATTGAGAACAGTCTAGAGCCATCCTCTTTGGAACCCCCTTTCAGGTAGTTGAAAGCAGCTATCAAATCCCCCCTCATTCTTCTCTTCTGCAGGCTAAACAATCCCAGCTCCCTCAGCCTCTCCTCATAAGTCATGTGTTCCAGACCCCTAATCATTTTTGTTGCCCTTTGCCGGACTCTCTCCAATTTATCCACATCCTTCTTGTAGTGTGGGGCCCAAAACTGGACACAGTACTCCAGATGAGGCCTCACCAATGTTGAATAGAGGGGAACGATCACGTCCCTCGATCTGCTCGCTATGCCCCTACTTATACATCCCAAAATGCCATTGGCCTTCTTGGCAACAAGGGCACACTGTTGACTCATATCCAGCTTCTCATCCACTGTCACCCCTAGGTCCTTTTCCGCAGAACTGCTGCCTAGCCATTCGGTCCCTAGTCTGTAGCGGTGCATTGGTGCATTACATCTCACAGTGGTTATGAATGTTGACAAGTTATCAGCTTTCTGTAGGTACCTTACACATTACTTTTTATGGATAAGTATCCTGCAAGACCTATTCTGTTTAATGAGTTCGTTAGGTCTGAGGTGAGAGTTGTTTGCAAAGGTCAGAGAACCCTTTGCCAAGCAATCTCTGTGTCATGCTTCTTCATCCTATTTGCTCCATTTTCAGCCCACCTACTCAGGTTTAAGGACCCTGAAACACAGTGTTTACGCGATAAATAGAGAGTCCTTAAACCTGAGCAGGCATGCTGAAAATCCAGTAAATAAACTGAAATTGATTTGAGTTGAGGAGATGAAACAACCAAAATAAACAAAAGCTGCACAGCTCAAAAGGCAAACTTCTCAACTACTCTTCATGGATGTCTAGTCATCAGCACAAGCTCAATATAGCTAAAACAGAGCTCTCCCTCTCCCCTCAAGCCCTTGCCTCACACCTTCCTTCTCAGCCACTGTGGACAATATCATTATCCTGCTTGTCACTCAGGCCCATAACCTAGGCATCATCTTCAGCTCAGACCTTTCTCTCAGTCTTCATACCCAGGCTATATCTAAACCTTGCAGATTCTTTCTGCATAACCTCTCTAAGACATAGTGTTTCCTTTCCATCCTCACAGCTAAAATGCTTATCATCTTGCATATCGATTACTGAAACATCCGTTTTTCTGGCGTTGACAAACGCAGTCTTGTTCCACTCACATCCATTCAGAATGCTGCTGCTACTGCTACAAAGGGCATTTTCATAGCCTCTCACTTTGCCCATGTCAGCCCTGTCTGTGTGTTCCTCCACTGGCTCCCCTTCTCCATCGTATCAAACGTAAGCTAGTTGTCTTCACTTTCAATAATGACACGTATGTATATCAATATCTTTCTAAACATAGATGTAGGGAGAGAGAGAGAGATCATAAATATTCACTTCGTAATTTACCAGAATCCTAACTTTATCAGCTACTTTCCACCAAAGCCTTTTGTTATACGGACAGACAAATCAGATATAGCATTGATTTCTTGGATTTCAGAAACAGTATTTTTTTAAGCAATGTTGTTTCAATACTTTCTTTGAGCCCACATAATACAGCAAAGATTTACCTTCTTTCAGAATAGGGACAGCTCCTGTGCAGATAAATAGTGATGGAAGAAACTCAAGGAGCGACAGTCCTTGTGCTCCCCTGAGTATAACAGCTGCTCCTGGCTAGCGACCCGACAGGAGTGGTTGGGAGGTGGAGCCATAGTCCAGTTTCCCTTCTTCTTGTGCAGGCCAGCAGTAACGGGAAGAATGTGCTGCAGCTGCAGCCCATTAAGAAATGTAGCACCCCATCAAGAGGAGTCCCCTACTATACCTGAAGTTGTGGAGTCATTCTTCCTTCTTGAGGTACAGTGGCTCCCAGGGCTTCTATTAGGGCAGCATTCCTTACCCTGCCTAGTTGATGGATTAGTGCTTTACAGGCATGAACTGAGCCTTTAGTTTGCACTGACAGTGCCCAAGACCAATAAACCTTGTACTGTGTTGAATTTTTGAACATACATATGCAAGGTGGGATGTGGTGGTTTAAGTTTGAAATTATTTTATATGTTTTATCCAAACCTATGAGATCTCCATAGAGTTTGTAATTCCACAAATCAGACTGCACAGCACTTAGGAAGTCTGTACCTGAAGGCCACAAAAAAGGTGCACAACTTCAGGGATTCCCATGGGGATTTAAATTGCCACAGGGACCCCCTTAGAGGTTCAAAGTAATGCAACGACTCCTGCTGAGAGGGACATCTACGATCTGCAGAAATCCTAGTCCTGATCTTACTTCATCCACCGATTTACATGAACTGCATCAAATTATAACGACTGTATCCAGAAGCATTAAGTTTTCACCCACAGGGAGGTTATACAAACATTTGAAAGAAGCTAGGGAATCTTCAAGTCAAAAACTCCATTGAATCACAGTTGTAATTATAGACCAACACAGAAAAACCTTCTTAGAACATTGTAGTTATGGAAAGCAAATGTTTGCCAGTTTATACATTCTAAGTGAAGGGCAAAGTATTTTAAAAAAAACAAGAAAAAGCCTGGAAAATCATAGTTAAGATTCTGCACATATCCTTAACTCTGTCCCTCCCTGTATCCTTAACCACGCTACCTCATTGTTCCTCAAAACTCTCTGCAACCATCCTGCATGCTTTCTCAGCATAAACCATGGGCTGTCCAAGTGAGAGTCATAGCATCCCTTTGGTTGATTTTGATTGACTATGACTTTCATTAGTCTGTGTTGTACTGTGCATTTCATAATGGGTGGTGGGATTTTGGGTAAAAGTATATTTTGCTGTAGCATCTGCTTAAAACTGGAGTAATAGTAGTGAATCAGATCCTACATCTCCATTAATTTTACTGTTGTAACCCATGTCTGATATATTGGAAGCTGGAGTTTGTTATGGAGTTGAAGAATGTATGAGATGAGGTTGGTCTGGCTGTTAATGTAGACTTAACTGGGGACTTCCTGGATTTTTAGTGTTTTTGCTGAAAGGAAAAACATGTATGAAATCTTAACTCTAACTCAACAAAAAAATTGTTGGGACTCCAGCTTGGTCTAAACCTAAAACTTAGGTTGATGTAGCTGCCTTGCTCAGGGCTGTGAAAGGCGTTGTGCCCTGTGTGACATAGTTAGGTTGACCTAATTGCCACTGTAGACGCAGCTAGGTCGGCAGAAGGATTCTTCCATCTTACTGCTGAGCACGGGCATATAAAAGGGTGGGAGGCAGTAGGGAATGTTTGGCAGGGCATGAAGGAGGTAGGGAGACAGCAGAGGATTGATAGGCAGGAGAGGGTGATGGGAATAAGAAAGTCTTTGGATACTGAATGAGGGAGGCAACCTAGTGACAGAGGATGTGGAAAAAGCTAATGTACTTAATGCTTTCTTTGCCTCTGTCTTCACGAACAAGGTCAGCTCCCAGACTGCTGCGCTGGGCAACGAAGCATGGGGAGTAGGTGGCCAGCCCTCTGTGGAGAAAGAGGTGGTTAGGGACTATTTAGAAAAGCTGGACGTGCACAAGTCCATGGGGCCAGATGCGTTGCATCCGAGAGTGCTAAAGGAACTGGCGGCTGTGATTGCAGAGCCATTGGCCATTATCTTTGAAAACTCGTGGCGAACGGGGGAAGTCCCGGACGACTGGAAAAAGGCTAATGTAGTGCCCATCTTTAAAAAAGGGAAGGAGGAGGATCCTGGGAACTACAGGCCAGTCAGCCTCACCTCAGTCCCTGGAAAAATCATGGAGCAGGTCCTCAAGCAATCTATCCTGAAGCACTTACACGAGAGGAAAGTGATCAGGAACAGTCAGCATGGATTCACCAAGGGAAGGTCATGCCTGACTAATCTAATCGCCTTCTATAATGAGATTACTGGTTCTGTGGATGAAGGGAAAGCAGTGGATGTATTGTTTCTTGACTTTAGCAAAGCTTTTGACACGGTCTCCCACAGTATTCTTGTCAGCAAGTTAAAGAAGTATGGGCTGGATGAATGCACTATAAGGTGGGTAGAAAGTTGGCTAGATTGTCGGGCTCAGCGGGTAGTGATCAATGGCTTCATGTCTAGTTAGCAGCCGGTATCAAGTGGAGTACCCCAAGGGTCGGTCCTGGGACCGGTTTTGTTCAATATCTTCATAAATGATCTGGAGGATGGTGTGGATTGCACTCTCAGCAAATTTGCGGATGATACTAAACTAGGAGGAGTGGTAGATACGGTGGCAGGTAGGGATAGGATACAGAGGGACCTAGACAAATTGGAGGATTGGGCCAAAAAAAATCTGATGAGGTTCAACAAGGATAAGTGCAGGGTCCTGCACTTAGGACGGAAGAATCCAATGCACCGCTACAGACTAGGGACTGAATAGCTATGCATCAGTTCTGCGGAAAAGGACCTAGGGGTGACAGTGGATGAGAAGCTGGATATGAGTCAACAGTGTGCCCTTGTTGCCAAGAAGGCCAATGGCATTTTGGGATGTATATGTAGGGGCATTGCCAGCAGATCGAGGGACGTGATCGTTCCCCTCTATTCGACATTGGTGAGGCCTCATCTGGAGTACTGTGTCCAGTTTTGGGCCCCACACTACAAGAAGGATGTGGATAAATTGGAGAGAGTCCAGTGAAGGGCAACAAAAATGATTAGGGGTCTGGGACACATGACTTATGAGGAGAGGCTGAGGGAACTGGGATTGTTTAGTCTGCAGAAGAGAAGAATGAGGGGGGATTTGATAGCTGCTTTCAACTACCTGAGAGGTGGTTTCAAAGAGGATGGTTCTAGACTATTCTCAGTGGTAGAAGATGACAGGACAAGGAGTAATGGTCTCAAGTTGCAGTGGGGGAGGTTTAGGTTGGATATTAGGAAAAACTTTTTCACTAGGAGGGTGGTGAAACACTGGAATGCGTTACCTAGGGAGGTGGTAGAATCTCCTTCCTTAGAAGTTTTTAAGGTCAGGCTTGACAAAGCCCTGGCTGGGATGATTTAATTGGGATTGGTCCTGCTTTGAGCAGGGGGTTGGACTAGATGACCTCCTGAGGTCCCTTCCAACCCTGATATTCTATGATTCTATAAGAGCGGTAGGTGAAAACAGTATCTGGATGGGTTCCATGGGAAGAGAAACATTGTTTAGAGGCGCACAGAGGGCGGGGGAAGGGAGGAGTAAAGCTGTGTAGAAGGAATATGGGATGCAGGGGTAAGTGTTTCTTCTGGGGAAAGCAGGGATCAGTGAATTCCAAAGGCTTGGGGTCCTGGCCGAGCACATCTTTCCAGCAGCTCTGTCCCTTTTATACCAATAGACTCCAAATCAGACACCTCCACAAATATGCAAATATATGTGGCTCTGGGGCAGGGGTGGGCAAACTTTTTGGCCTGAGGGCCACATCTGGGTGGGGAAATTGTATGCAGGGCCGGGGCATTGGGTTGGGGTGCGGGAGGGAGTGCGGAGTGTAGGAGGGGGTGTGGTGTGCAGGAAGGGGCTCAGGGCAAGGGATTGGGGCAGAGGAGGGATGTGGGCTGTATGAGGGGGCTCAGGGAAGGGGGTTGGAGTGCAGGAAGGGGCTCAGGGCAGGGGTGCGGACTGAGGGACGGACTCAGGGCGGGGGTTGGGGTGCAGGAGGGGTGTGAGGTGTGACGGGGGCTCATGGCAGGGAGCTGGGGTGCAGTAGGGGGCTAAGGGCAGGGGGTTGGGGTGCACAGGGGTGCAGGGTGCAGCGTGCAGCGGGGGCTCAGTATCAAGTGGAGTGCCCCAAGAGTCAGTCCTCGGGCCGGTTTTGTTCAATATCTTCATAAATGATCTGGAGGATGGTGTGGATTGCACCCTCAGCAAGTTTGCAGATGACACGAAACTGGGAAGAGAGGTTGTATGCCGTTGTTGCCAAGAAGGCCAATGGCATTTTGGAATGTATAAGTAGGGGCATTGCCAGCAGATCGAGGGACGTGATCGTTCCCCTCTATTCGACATTGGTGAGGCCTCATCTGGAGTACTGTGTCCAGTTTTGGGCCCCACACTACAAGAAGGATGTGGAAAAATTGGAAAGAGTCCAGCGGAGGGCAACAAAAATGATTAGGGGACTTATGAGGAGAGGCTGAGGGAACTGGGATTGTTTAGTCTGTAGAAGAGAAGAGTGAGGGGGGATTTGATAGCTGCTTTCAAATACCTGAAAGGGGGTTCCAAAGAGGCTGGATCTAGACTGTTCTCAGTGGTAGCAGATGACAGAACAAGGAGTAATGGTCTCAAATTGCAGTGGGGGAGGTTTAGGTTGGATATTAGGAAAAACTTTTTCACTAGGAGAGTGGTGAAACACTGGAATGCGTTACCTAGGGAGGTGGTGGAATCTCCTTCCTTAGAAGTTTTTAAGGTCAGGCTTGACAAAGCTCTGGCTGGGATGATTTAATTGGGGATTGGTCTGCTTTGAGCAAGGGGTTGGACTAGATGAGCTACTGAGGTCCCTTCCAACCCTGAGTTTCTATGATTCTAAGCAGGGGTTGGAGTGCAGGAAGGGTGTGGGGTGCGGCAGGGGGCTCAGGGCAAGGGGTTGGGGTGGAGGAGGGATTCGGGCTCCAGCCTGGCGCCGCTTACCTAAAGTGGCTCCAGGGTGGCAGAGGCACACACCGGAGCCAGGGCAGACTCCATGCCTGCCTGCCCTGGCCCCAAGTGGCACTGCTCCGGGAAGCAGCCAGCACCACATCCCTGCACAGCCCCGGGGGGGGCCCACAGGGCTTCACGCACTGCCCTTGCCACGCCTCCAGGTACCTCCCCCGAAGCTCCCATTGGCCGCGGTTTCCCGTTCCCAGCCAATGGGAGCTGTGGGGGGCGTTGCCTGGAGGCAAGGGCAACTCACGAAGCCCTCTGCCATCTGACCCCCAGGGGTCCCAGGGATGTGGTGTCGGCGACTTCTAAGATGCAATCCCGTGGGCTGGACCCAAAGCCCTGATGGGCCGGATCCAGCCCGTGGGCTGTAGTTTGCCCACTCCTGCTCTAGGGCCTCCATTTATAAAACCCTGGCACTTAGTAGCTGTGACATTGAAAATAATTTAACACCATTTCTTTTTCACTATGAAACTAATCCAAGTATGCAAGACAATATGATTCCCTGGTTAAGTAAAATAAATAAATAATAAAAACCTGCTAAAATGTAGATTCATTTTCAAATTGGATCCCTTAGATTATTAGCAAGTTTACTAATTCTCTCACTGAAAGCACTGAGTCAGTCATCAAATATTCAGGCTTTTTTAATCTCCAGCAGTCATACGCATCAGTGAGATCAGCTGCACACCGTCAGCTGATTGAATTGAAAACAAAAGTGAAAGGTAAATTAGAAACTGTCTCCAGGAAAAAAAACCTGCAAAAAAGGCAAGATCCTACCAAACACACTGTCATTCTGAATGACCATTTTAAACAAGGGAGAACGTGTGGATACTTAGAAGAGAGAAAAATCAATTTCTTAAGAAGCTGGATGTTAGTTCAACAAACTGTGGATTGCTGCTTTATAAATGTTAATGACTATAAGATTCCACTGGCTTCAGTTAAGCACCTGGTGTTGTTGGACATGTGAAGATTTACAGTTCACAAATATGGTAATCAGCAGTGTATTTCCAAATACCCATCTTGCTTTTTAAAGCAGAGGGAGAAACATGCAGATGGCGTGAGGGCCACTCTACTGGTGCTAAACTAGCATATGCTATTGGATCAATAGATACCTTGAAATACCAGAGTACATTATTGCAGTCTCACTGCTGGAAAGAAATTGCTGGAGGTGGTTTGGGAGGAGGGTGAAGATGCAGATTCAGCCCCCAGTGCTATTCCTGTTGAAGTAAATGGAAAAATTCTGACTGACTTCCTGGGATCAAGATTGCCCAGTGGGGAGCTGCACAATCTAGACAAATTTCTGAGTAACAGCCATGTTAGTCTGTATTCGCAAAAAGAAAAGGAGTACTTGTGGCACCTTACAGACTAACCAATTTATTTGAGCATAAGCTTTCGTGAGCTACAGCTCACTTCATCAGATGCATAATATGGAAAGTACAGAAGATCTTTTTATGCACACAAACCATGAAAAAAATGGGTGTTTACCATTACAAAAGGTTTTCTCTCCCCTCACCCCACTCTCCTGTTGGTAATAGCTTATCTAAAGGTTTCAGAGTAACAGCCGTGTTAGTCTGTATTCGCAAAAAGAAAAGGAGTACTTGTGGCACCTTAGAGACTAACCAATTTATTTGAGCATAAGCTTTCATGAGCTATAGCATCCGATGAAGTGAGCTGTAGCTCACGAAAGCTTATGCTCAAATAAATTGGTTAGTCTCTAAGGTGCCACAAGTACTCCTTTTCTTTTAGCTTATCTAAGGTGATCACTCTCCTTACAATGTATATCATAATCAAGTTGGGCCATTTCCAGCACAAATCCAGGTTTTCTGCCCCCCCTTTACCCCCCCCACACAAACCCACTATCCTGTTGGTAATAGCTTATCGAAAGTGATCACTCTCCTTACAATGTGTATGATAATCAAGGTGGGCCATCTCCAACACAAATCCAGGGTTTAACAAGAATGTTTGGGGGGGGGGGTAGGAAAAAACAAGGGGAAAGTGAGGCAACTTTGGAAAGGACGGGGGGGGGAATCAGGAAAAGTTACAATATGGATATTTTACATGCCAAGTATTTATTTCTTGCCCACTACTCTCCAAAGTAATAGAACACTGAATCACATGAAATACAGTGCAACAACCCGAACATTTTAAAAAATGTACCAGATGCATAAAATATTCAATATTAAAATATTTTAATAATTCAAATAATCCTTCTAAAGAAGTTTCATAACAATATTTTATTAGTTGCCCTGTATATTTTAATGCAATTAAAGCACCTGTTATAGCTAATGAATACTGATCATGCTACTTTGTCATGTGTATTCTTTTTATCTCTTCCCCTCAAATAAACAGAAGTGTACCAAAAATGATTATAACATAGTAGACAGGTATTTTCATCCTTATTTTTTATTCTGACAGTCTACACTGATCTCGGACCTTTCCTTCAATATATCTTTTAGGAAAACACCAATTAATATCAGAAGGAGCCATATGGCTCAATTCTCACACATTGCTTTGAAAGTTTGCACTTTGGCCATTTGATAAACTGCTAAAAATGATGAAAAGGCCCTAAACCAATAGAGCTGTAGTTTGAGAATTACATGTGAGCTGTATAACTCTAGCTCAGGGGTGGCCAACCTGTGGCTCTGGAACCACATGCGGCTCTTCAGAAGTTAACATGCGGCTCCTTGGATAGGCACCGACTCCAGGGCTGGGGCTACAGGCGCCAACTTTCCAATGTGCCGGGGGTGCTCACTGCTCAATCCCTGGCTCTGCCACAGGCCCTGCCCCCACTCCACCCCTTCCTGCCTCTTCCCCTGAGCCTGCAGTGCCCTCGCTCCTTCCCCCTCCCTCCCAGAGCCTCCTGCATGCCACGAAACAGCTGATCGGGAGGTGTGGGGAGGGAGGGGAAGGCGCTGATCAATGGGGCTGCCAGTGGGTGGGAGGTGCTGGGAGCAGGTGGGAGGAAGCTGATGGGGGGCTGCTGACCTATTACTGTGGCTCTTTGGCAATGTACGTTGGTAAACTCTGGCTCCTTCTCAGGCTCAGGTTGGCCACCCCTGCTCTAGCCTATTAACATTCCATCCTTACTGCTCTGTCATACACCTCCTTTGCACAGGAGGCTAAATGATACACTAGCATGGTACCAGGTTTTAAATACAATGCTCCAGCAAGATGATTCTTGAGAATTGAACCGGCAGCAGCATCATATTCGTGCATTAATCACTTTGGTTCAGTTTTTCCTTCAGTCTCAGTACATCCGACAAACAACGGAATCATTAACAAAACCATTTCAGTAACCGTAGTGTTCAACCTAATACTTGCTCCATATCTATTCACTTTAACTAGGAATTTATACCACACTCACTCCTGTGATATCTGAGCTCCTCCATGCTCCACTCATGATAATTCATAGGGATCATGGTTTGCCCCTTGGCCCCCGTAGACACATATACAACCATAAGAGGTTACACGGAGTAGATTCCCACCAAACCACACTTAACTCACCTTTTCTGTCCCATGACGTATTTTTGTTGATGTTGTCTCAGAATAGCTTGGTTTTTTACAGTACATGTTAATGTGCAATATTTTGTATAGTCTAATTAAGAATATTTTCATCCTGGAAACTAAGAAGTCTGTGCTATTGCAAAATTAATTTAACAGAGACAAATTATAAATGAGTTCTGTGGAAATGGGAGATAGGGTCTAGAAGCCCTTATGGCTGACATATGTTCATAACAGACACTATTCTAAATTACACTGTATTTCATTCTTAAAGGTTCCAGTGCTGCAATAGTTAGGCACTTTCTGTTGCATTATCCATTAATGCAGTGTGGCGTTAATGTTTGCTCAGCAACTACAATCTGTGTCATGACCAGGACGTGGGCAGTCAGAGCAGGAGTTCAGAGTCAGGTACTGGGAGGTCAGAGTCCAGGATAGGCCAGAGGGCTAACCAAGAGTCACACGTCAGGAGGCTGGCAGTGACAGAAGCCGGAGGTGAGGGTTCTCATGAGCAGGGTCTAGAGCAGAGGCATGCTGGAAGTGTTGTTGTTCAGACAGCTCCCATTCATGGCTTCCTGGTTTAGATACTAGTATCGGCCTATTAGGGAGCTGTCTGAGGCTGCCCTTCTGGTTCTGCTGGGCAGTACTTCCTGCTGAAGCCAGCCTCGTACAATAGATTGATGTGTCAGTATAAAAAAAATTGTGGTAGTTTAGTCACAGCTCAGACTGAAAACTCTCAGGACTTGCCTCACCAAACTCATCAGACCCCACCTATTTTCCTGGGTGGAGGGAATCTGAGATGTAGAAAATGTCCATGTGGCAAATGTCTTTCTAAGACTAAAGATGTCCAGTTGGAACTCTCATCACTGCTCTGTCACATGCAGGTGTGACCACTTGTATTGTAAATAATTGGAGAGGAGTCACTCTCTGCACATGGAAATCATTGCAAGTGAGAAGAAAATTCTTTTGTTATTTGAATTTGGGAGAAACAGATGAGTTAAAATGTAACGTAATTCACCAGAAATGTTCTAGAGGAAACTGTAGGGAAGTAGACTGGCCTGTTAAAAGAAAATTAAGTTACTCTAAAGATGACTCTACTTGTCCTATCTCACTTGCCAGGCTACATTCTACAATATATTTTCCAACCATAAACATTAAAAAAATCACGAATCAGGCTGCAAACAGTCATGAGATTGGCTTGATAATCATAAGATTTTTTTCCTTCTCGTTTCTGAGCCCTTAGCATGCACTTCGGATACATTTTGATCTTTTCTTCTGCAACCATTTTTTAAATGAGAGATGAGATTTTTCATGCAATCAGTTGTCACCAGGAGCTGGGGACAAGCTGGGGCTTTAAGCAAAACATGTTTAAAAGAACTGAGTGAAATACTGATCAGATGTTGACTAAAAATAAAGCAACAGGACCAGTCCCATCTCATTAGGGTTAGTTGCCATGTACTATATTTACAGTCTTACTGACTCTTCTGTCTTGTGTCACCATTTTATGAAGTAAGTTGGTGTGTGATCTGTAGTCCTTAGAATGTAAGCTACTCAGAGTGGGCACCATCTTTCCCTGTGTGTATTTACACGATCTAGAACAATGGGACCCAGTGGTGCTGGAACCTTGGGGTGCGGTAGTGCCCCCTGGCTTGAAGGAGTAATAATAAACACCAAATACATGGTTCCCATGGTTTCCATTACCAGCACCCCCACTGTAAGGATTTTTCTAGAACCCTGGATGGGACCCTGATCCTGACTGAGTCCTCTAGACATTAGCACAGCACAAATACTACTCCTACTGCTTGACAGGTTTTGAGGATGTGTTTTTGTCACCAGATTGAGTTTATTTTTTAAAAGATACATTATTCACGTTAATATTGTCTACAGTTGAAGTAATGCAGAAAGAAAAGGGCTGAGATGCCAACATCAACTAAAAACAATGTAATACTATAGAGGAAATTGTAAGGCCGGCACTTTGCCCTTGAGGGAAAAAACTCTATTCAGCGTAGCTACAATGAGTTGGTGGGATAGAAAATGGGCTTCATACCAGCTGTGTGAGTTTTCCACAGACCTTATGCATGAGTATTATTGAATTATTTACTCATGGATACTGAACAAATATCAAGCAAATTCAAGACATTAATAATTTTCATAGCGTTTTATGTGTGCATATATGATGGTTCATTACATCCCCAAGAATTGAGCATAGACCAGAGTAAGTAAGAAAGTGTCACATTAAAAAGACTGTAATCGCCAGTCCCACCTTCATTGACTTCAGACATGGATGTTGAATTGAGTCCCAGAAGAGAAAATTATATCTGTTAAATTAGCTAAATATTTTGTTAATTTATCCATATGGCTTTTTTGTGTCAGTGAAACTTGTTTTTTTAGTAGAAGTGCCTCCCCTTACAAACTTAATCAGTACTAATGAATAAATGAAATAGTTTAGAAGGGACAAAAAGAGGGTAAAGTTTCTTAGACACTTTGTTAGTAAGAATTAAATCCTGAGAGGTCTATTCTCTACTCTAAATTGGTATGTCAGTATAACTTTCATTACAGTCAATGGGAGCCAGGTACGTATGTATTAATAGCAGAATAGACTGATAAATGCAGCAGCTGCTGCTAGCTCTCCTCTCTCTCATGCACCAAGTCTGGAAGCTGAAAGCTCTAGTAGCCCTATAGCCTAAAAAAGACAAGGCTCTGCAGAGAAATTGTTCATGAGAAATTGGGCAAGAGCTCAGTTTTGTTTTTACAAGCATTGTAGGCTTCCCCTGGGCAGCATAGCTTAAGCACCTAATTATATGATCCAAATTATATCCCTCCGTAAAAGATGCTTGTGTGCTTCAAGCTTTCTGCAACTTCATTTGGGTTTTTCACAGATTTCTTCTTGTTTCCTTTTCTTTCTGTTTTAATTCCAGTGAGGTGTAGTTTTTCTAAAACTGAAATTCTGTTTTGGTCTTTTAGTCTCTTTGTGCCAGTCTGGCAGCAGGGCCAGATTAAATCAGGGGCTTTAGGGGCTGCAGCCCAGGGCCTCGGGCTAAGGGGGGCCCTGCAAGCCCGCGGGCTGGATGCGGCCCGCTGGTTCTTTTCATCCGGCCTGTGGCAAGTCTCCGCTCTGCGGGCCGGACACCAGTCCCCAAGCCTTGGCACCCCCCCTGGGCCTGGAGCTGCGAGTGCCAGCTCTCCGATGTGCCCCTGCGGCCCCTAGGCAAGGGGTGTTCAGGGAATCTCTGCATGCTCCCCAGCGCCAGCTCTATAGCTCCCATTGGCCAGGTACCGCAGCCAATGGGAGCTGCAGGGGTGGTGCCTGCAGGCACAGGCAGCGTGCACCATGCAAAGCAACCTGGCCCCTCTGCCCAGGGACCGGACATGCCGGCCACCTCAGGGAGCAGAGCAGTGAGGAGCCAGGGCAGGCAGGGATTCTGCCTTAGCCGTGCTGTGCCGATGACCAGGAGCCACCTGAGGTAAGTGCCTCTCGGCCAGAGCCTGCACCCCACACCTCCTCCTGTACCCCAATCCTCTGCCCCAGCCCTGAGTCCAGTCCCCCACTCCAAACCCCCAGGGGCCCCACAAAATCTAATAGCCCTGGGCACACAGGAGAATTAATCTGGTCCTGCCTGGCAGTCAGGAGCAGATTTACCAAGAAACAAACCGTTCGGTGGCACAGGGCCCCACCAAAATGCAGAACAAATCTCAGCTGACAACCTGCCCCTGAGTCCCACCCAGCGGCACAGCAGGGCTCAGGCACGCTGGCTGCCTGCATGCTGTGGCCGGTGACCCCACACCGCTCCCGGAAGCGGCCGGCTCTTGGCACATCTCTGCGCACCCCTGGCAGTGGGGGAGGTGGCTCCACATGCTGCCCCCACCCTGGGTAGTGCACAGAGGATGTGGAAAAAGCTAATGTACTCAATGCTTTTTTTTGCCTCTGTCTTCACGAACAAGGTCAGCTCCCAGACTACTGCACTGGGCAGCACAGCATGGGAAGGAGGTGACCAGCCCTCTGTGGAGAAAGAAGTGGTTCGGGACTATTTAGAAAAGCTGGACGTGCACAAGTCCATGGGACCAGATGCGTTGCATCCGAGAGTGCTAAAGGAGTTGGCGGATGTGATTGCAGAGCCATTGGCCATTATCTTTGAAAACTCATGGCGATCGGGGAGGTCCCGGATGACTGGAAAAAGGCTAATGTAGTGCCCATCTTTAAAAGAGGGAAGAAGGAGGATCCTGGAACTACAGGCCAGTCAGCCTCACCTCAGTCCCTGGAAAAATCATGGAGCAGGTCCTCAAGGAATCAATTCTGGAGCACTTAGAGGAGAGGAAAGTGATCAGGAACAGTCAGCATGGATTCATCAAGGGCAAGTCTACCTGACTAATCTAATTGCCTTCTATGACGAGATAACTGGTTCTGTGGATGAAGGGAAAGCAGTGGACGTATTGTTTCTTGACTTTAGCAAAGCTTTTGACACGGTCTCCCACAGTATTCTTGTCAGCAAGTTAAAGAAGTATGGGCTGGATGAATGCACTATAAGGTGGGTAGAAAGTTGGCTAGATTGTCGGGCTCAACGGGTAGTGGTCAATTGCTCCATGTCTAGTTGGCAGCCGGCATCAAGTGGAGCGCCCCAAGGGTTGGTCCTGGGGCCGGTTTTGTTCAATATCTTCATAAATGATCTGGAGGATGGTGTGGATTGCACCCTCAGCAAGTTTGCAGATGACACTAAGCTAGGAGGAGAGGTAGATACGCTGGAGGGTAGGGATAGGATACAGAGGGACCTAAACAAATTAGAGGATTGGGCCAAAAGAAATCTGATGAGGTTCAACAAGGACAAGTGCAGAGTCCTGCACTTAGGACGGAAGAATCCAATGCACCGCTACAGACTAGGGACCGAATGGCTCGGCAGCAGTTCTGCAGAAAAGGACGTAGGGGTTACAGTGGATGAGAAGCTGGATATGAGTCAACAGTGTGCCCTTGTTTCCAAGAAGGCCAATGGCATTTTGGGATGTATACGTAGGGGCATTGCCAGCAGATCGAGGGACGTGATCGTTCCCCTCTATTCGACACTGGTGAGGCCTCATCTGGAGTACTGTGTCCAGTTTTGGGCCCCACACTACAAGAAGGATGTGGAAAAATTGGAGAGAGTCCAGCGGAGGGCAACAAAAATGATTAGGGGACTGGAACACATGACTTATGAGGAGAGGCTGAGGGAACTGGGGATGTTTAGTCTATGGAAGAGAAGAATGAGGGGGGATTTAATAGCTGCTTTCAACTACCTGAAAGGGTGTTCCAAAGAGGCTGGATCTAGACTGTTCTCAGTGATAACAGATGACAGAACAAGGAGTAATGGTCTCAAGTTGCAGTGGGGGAGATTAGGTTGAATATTAGGAAAAACTTTTTCACTAGGAGGGTGGTGAAACACTGGAGTGCATTACCCAGGGAGGTGGTGGAATCTCTTTCCTTAGAAGTTTTTAAGGTCAGGCTTGACAAAGCCCTGGCTGGGATGATTTAGTTGGGGATTGGTCCTGCTTTGAGCAGGGGGTTGGACTAGATGACCTCCTGAGGTCCCTTCCAACCCTGATATTCTATTCTATGATTCTATTCTATTCTATTCTATGAAGACCCACTGCCTCCCTCCCCACAAGGGGCGTGCAGAGACATGCCAGCAGCAGGGCTAAGGCTGCTCCCTGCCGACTCTGCCTCTCTCCCTCTGCGCCGCACCGTTCCCGGAAGCAACCAGCATGTCCCTGCATCCCCGGGAGTGGGGGGGAAGGGGTGTGTCTCCGTGCGCTGCCCGTGCCCTGAGCACTGACTCTGCAGCTCCCATTAGCTGGGAACTGCTGCCAATGGGAGCTGTGGGGCTGGCGCCTGCGGGCAGTGGCATGCGGAAACCCTCTGGCTCCCCAGCCTAAGAGCTGCTGCCAGAGGGGTGTGTGTGCTGGTCACTTTGGAAGCTGCGCTGCCCGAGGTAAGCCCTGCCCCCCTCCCACACCCCAACCCTCTGCCCCAGCCCAGAGCCCGCACCCAGCACCCAAACCTCTTCCCAGAGCCGACTCCCGCACTCCCTCCCACACCCCAACTCCCTGCCCCAGCCCAGAGCCCGCACCCCTCACCCCTTCCTACACCCCAGCTCCCTGCCTCAGCCCGGAGCCTGCACCCAGCATCAAACTCCCTCCCAGAGCCCGACCCCTGCGTCCCCTCCTACTCCCCAGCTCCCTGTCCCAATCAAGATACCTCACTTTATTTTCATTTTCTTCCCATTACTTATAATATAGGAGGGGGATAAAGAAAAAAAGAATGAAAAACCAGGGGGAGATAAGAGAGAATGTTATTTTTTCTTGACTGGGTCCCGAGGGGGGGAGGAGCCGAAAATGAAGCTGTGCACAGAGCCCCACTAACTCTAAATCCACCACAGCTGGCAGTGCACAGAACCTAGAAAACAGCCAGAACTGGCCAGTTGGTTGGAGGAGTTCACAGCATCTGCAGAAGCCAAAGTATCTGGTTTCTGTGTCACTGCCTGTGCCAGCCCTATCATGAGGGATGGGAAGGTGGCGTGCTGTCAGGATAGAGCCTGGCTAGCATACACTGAGCTTTGGCTATCCCCAGCTAGCACATGGTCCTTTGGGTACTGTCGCTGGCTGGTATAGATTAGAGTAGGTGCAAGGTTGCTCAAATCTATATTGGGTTGTGAATTCAGCCAGAGAATGGTCTACTTTTTCTGCCTTACTAGGCACAAAATGTCTGGGAAGTCTGATAGCACTTCACAGAGCCATGTCAATGGCAGTTTTGGAAGGTTCTATGCAACCTCTAGAAACACAGCTGGTCCAGGATGCTTAGGATGCTGAAAGCATGTTGATCTGTCTATCAGTTGCCTGTGGTGGACTGTATTTTGGACTGACCTGAGAGATCAGTGATTATATCAAGGTACAGCAATTCATAACACATCCAGAATTATGGGCCAGGGTAGCAGATACCTTATTAAGTTTGAACCTCTCGTTATAAGTCTGCTTAACATGATTGCCTCCCAACTCCCCCCCTCCCCCCCCCCCGAAATCCATTTTTACTAAAATTTTGCATGGCACATCTTGCCCTAAGCATGTGTTATTCTGAGAAGTTTGGTAAAAGTCATACCTTATAAGCCAACTCTATTTAATATTTGGGGGGGGGAATTAAATAAAATAAGACAATGAAATTCCTAAACAAAACCTTCATTTAAAAAGTGTTAAGGTTGCAAATGAGTTTTAGTAAAATCCAGCTAAAATTTCTTTATTGAAATTCCTTACCTTACACTGCGCACCCAATCTTAATTTTTCCCCTTAAAATTTGCAAAAAATATACATAAAGGTCCAATTCTCTGGGGCAGAATTAAGGTTGGGTAAGTCATGTAAGTCAATTGAACTGATAATGAGTGATGCAGCTAGTTCTGCTTGTATATCTTCATAGCCTGTAGCCATTCCATCCTTATACACACAGCTCTTCCAGTGCACTTCTACTGTTATAGTGACAGCCCTTTTCCAAATGCAGACTGACACATGACTAGTCATACTAGATTATGTATTGTTTCTGTATTATGCACACAGTGCCACAAAATAACTAAATTAACCATCCATCCCCCTATCAGATTCATTTTATTGTGACTAAAGATAAGTTCTCAGCAAAACTCTGCAGAGGGCAAAAGACTAGTGCAATGGTCCACAATCTGATCTGTTTGTAATCAATGGTCTGTGAATCCCTTCCTAGCAATCCGTAGGATGAAATATTTTGTTTAATCACTTTCTGAGTGATTTTATACATATAAAGGACTAATATTAACAACTGGTTTAGTTTTCATGTCTATAAACTTATTGTACAATCAGACTTAAAATATAATGGAACTAAAAGCTGTTGGTCTATATGACTCATGTTCCAGAATTATTATAATGTTCAAATAATTAATCCTTCAATGAAATTAAGATGTGAGAAGATCTAGGGAATGTACAAGTGCTTTTTTGTTTGTTTGTTTTGTTTTGTTTTGTTTTGTTTGCAGAGCTGTAGGGTTCCTTTAGTTGGGAATTATGATAGTGAAATCTTCAATATCACTCAGACTATTTAAGGCTATTCACAGCTACTGAAGCATATATAAATAAAGTTCAGATCTTTTGTATCTTCTACTTACATTCTGATTATCTTCCGAGAAGCAGAACTCCTTATTTTGATATATAATGAATAAAAGGCAAAAATTGAATGAATTGGGATAATGAATTTGCAGGATAATTTTACTAATTATCTTGTTGCTTATCATAGAACTAAGGCACTACAAGTCAATCCTACCACAGTTATTAATATGCAATGCCTAAAGCTGTTCTTGTAAAATTTATTACACATTTACCTAACTAGCTTCACACAAGACTGATTGATTTCTATTGTATTTATAACACTGAAAAATCACTGAAAATGGTCCTTGTTTCTGCTCTAACTTGCAATATGTTAAATTATAGAGATTTCCTGCAAATTATCATAAACAAGAGAGTTTGTAATAATCTCTGTTTTGTACTCTGTAAATGTTAAGTAATGAAATATTAAGTAATGAATGAGTGTATTTCTGTCTGTGGTGGTGGTTGCTAAAAAGACGTTATCAAGAAAAAAGTGAGCTGATTTGTTATGGGGGACTGGGTAAAGAGAAAGCATGCAGACTAGGAAAACAGGCACTAATAAAAGCAACATGAGATTATGTCTGACCCCTAGCTATTCTTACCATGAATATGTGTGAGAAAGAGTAGGTAAAGACAAGAAACGGTCCATACTGATAATATCTGCTCGAAAACAGGCAGAGGAAGGAGACCAGCGAGGAGTGATGTAATGGGGTGTATCCCACACACACAGGTGATGACATGCTTAAAGTGACCTGAGAGGCCAGTTAATCTACCAGACTGCACCTGGAGGGGTGTTAAATCTCATTGGCGTTCAAACCAAGATAGGGGGGGGCTGGGCCTACACAAAGGAAGGAACCAAAGGCTAGCTGGAAGATGGGCTACGGAGGAGACCCAGGCGGGAGGCAGCTGAGAGTTCTTGGTCTGAAGGCTGAGAGAGGCCTGGGAGGCTGAGCCCTGAGTCAGAAGCCTGAATGGAAATATCAGGGACTACAGCCTATCTGAAACCTTGAGTAGAGGGAGAGTGTGATGGGCCCTGGGTGGAGGAAGTGAAACCCAAAGAACTGGGGCTGGTCTTAGGATGGTTTGAAGCTTGGGCTAGTCTGCCAAGAAGAAGGCTATCCGCTGAGCTGAAGATGCAGTTGTTTTGCTGTTGGACCTTAACTCAAGAGCTTTAAGGCCGTGAGAAGGGTTGGACTCTGTTTCCTGGCGTGGTTGGAGGGCCAGGTCCTGCCAGCGGTTGAAATACGCCAAGGATGGCATGGGGGAAAACTGAGGCACAGCTGCAGCAATGCCACATTCAGCCACCTGGAGATGTGGTGTAATGGCAACTTTGCCTCAACTGGTAAGGCAGATTTAGGATGTGCAGGTTGTAGCTAATGAGGTATGTATGGATGAGATAGAAGAGGAGCAGTCCAAAGATCGAGCTCTGTGGAACCCTTTCTAGGAATAACAGTAGTGGGCAGGATTAGGAGGACCAAGGTAAGAGAGATGGAAGGAATGATCAGTGATAATGAAAAAGTATCAGGAGAAAATATCCCTGAAAGAGTCATCAGAAGACAAGGTTTTGAGGAAGGTCTGAGCAATAGTAGCAAAAGCATGTTAATGTCCATGTGAAGAGAAAAGTGATATCTGGTCATAGCTGGAGAGGCAGGTGGGCTGCAAGGTGATTTTTTTTTTTTTTTGAGGATGGGGGTTGCTGGAGCATGCTTGTACTTTGAGGTGAACAAACCAGAAGAGAGAGAAATTAGGAAGGAGGAGAAGGATGGGTGGGATGAGAGTGAAGTTGAGGAAGTGAGTTTTAGAGCCATCCTACAGAATTCTGTAGCAGGGGCATTATTACAGTGTAAAAGATAATTACTGAAATTAACAGTGAAAATAAACTAGTGAAAGGCTTTTATTTGTTACGAAATTCATTAGGACTTTTCAATAAGGGTGAAGTAATTCAAATGCCACTGTAGCAACAATTGTTAATTATTGACTATTTTAATGACAACCACTCTAAGCAAATGTAACCCTCTGGTCAGCACACATATATCCCCATGTGGCCAGTGGTGAGCTAGAGCCGGTTCGCACCGGTTCAGTAGAACCGGTTGTTAAATTTAGAAGCCCTTTTAGAACTGGTTGTTCTGCGAGGGACAACCTGGTCTAAAAGGGCTTCTAAATTTAACCGGCCAAAAGTGGCGCCTTAGGTGTCGACTCCATGGGTGCTCCAGCCCTGGAGCACCCAAGGGGAAAATTTAGTGGGTGCAGAGCACCCACCGGCAGCTCCCCCGCCCCAGCCCCAGCTCACCTCCGCTCCACCTCCTCCCCTGAACGTGCCACCCCGCCCTGCTTCTCCGCACCCCTCCCCCCCCACGCTTCCCGCGAATCAGCTGTTCACCCGGGAAGCCAGGGCGGGCTGAGAAGCAGGCCGCAGCTTCCTGCTCAGGACCAGGGAGGCGGAGATGAGCTGGGGCGGGGGGGGGAGGGGCGAGGAGGGCCGCCCGCGCCGCAGCTGGTAACCTGGGGGGGGGGGGGGGCAGGGGAACCGCTACCCACCCCAGCTCACCTCCACCTCTCTGGGCCTGAGCAGGAAGCCACCGCCTGCTTCTCAGCCCTCTCAGGCTTCCAGCCAAACAGCTGATTCGCAGGAAGCCTGGGGAAGGGGTGGAGAAGCAGAGCGGGGCAGTGCATTCAGAGGAGGAGGCGGAGCGGAGGTGAGCTGGGGCTGGGCGCAGGGCGGGGAGCTGCCGGTGGGTGCTCTGCACCCACCAAATTTTCCCCGTGGGTGCTCCAGCCCCGGAGTACCCAGGGAGTCGGCGCCTAAGGCGCCACTTTTGATGTGATCAGTGGGGGAGCAGCCACTCTCCCTGCTCCTCCCCAGCTACACTCCCCTGCCCCTAGGAGCCAGAGGGACCTGCCGGATGCTTCCTGGGAGCCGCCCCAGGTAAGCACCGCCGGGACTCCCTGCCTTGCCCCCTGGCAGGTGCCTCTGGCTCTTAGGGGTGGGCACCCACTACGGTGGCCCACGAGACCCTCCTGCCCAGTTCTGGGGGTAGTCAGGGGGCAGGGGAGGGGGATGGATGGGGCAGGGGTCCTGGGGGGGGCGTCAAGGAATGCGGGAGGTTTGGATGGGGCAGGAGTCCCAGGGGGCAGGGGTGGGCAACGACCCCCTCGTGGGGTGAGGAGGGAACCCATTGTTAAGATTTTGGCAGCTCATCACTGCATGTGGCCAATCCACAGAGGATGTGGGCCTGCTTATAGATCTTAACGTGAGAGTCTAGCTCTTTAACTCAACCTGTAGAGACCCATGCTTTCTCTCTGGAGGTCCCCAGTTCCATCCCTAGTGCCCAGATGGTGACCATTGCACAAGTGCTGGTTAACTTGTCTAAATCTGTCGTGGCCAAACAAACAGAAAGGCAGTGTGCAGACAGAAAGAAATCATGACCTGCCGAGTGCTACTACACATTGGAGGTCCTTTTTGTCCTATAACATCCCACAATTCCTTTGAGCTTTACATTTGCAGTATCTGCTAATCTGCAAGCTAATCAGAGGGCATTTTTGTTAGCCGAACAGATGCTCAGTGACAATATGAGTGATGTTTCTGACGTTGCCTGTACTTCATAAACATTACAACCATATCTGAGCATTAAATGTAATGTAATGTGTTAGGCTATGTCTACACTGCACTTTTGTTGGTAAAACTTTTGTCAATCCGGAGTGTGAAAAAAACACCCCATGACTGACAAAAGTGTTGCCGATGAAAAGCGCTGATGTGGACAGCGCTTTGTCAGCGGGAGATGCTTTCCACCTGACAAAGCTACCGCCCCTCTTTGGGGATAGCTTTATTTTGTCAGCAGGAGACCTCTCTCCTGCCGACAAAGAGCAGCTACACTACATACCTTACAGTGGCACTGCTATAGAGATGCAGCTGTGCTACTGTAAGGTGCTCAGTGTAGACATAGCCTAACTCAGGTAGGATGCTGAGACGGATCCCTGACTTCTGCAAGCCAGGGCACACTTACACTGGTTTCTAAGTTTAATGACTACATTTGCATAAACTGTTCCCCTTTTTCAAGTGACCAAACAGACTTCTCAGTACTCAGATGCACACTGTCACCCCACTTCATGGAGTGCAGCTTTTACTCCTCACCGTGTGGCTGGCCAGCTTTGATAGCCACCATGTGAGGGAGGGTGGAGCCATGGCCACTACCCATCCCTCCTCACCCCTTTTGGGGCTCTGTGCACATTCAGGAGATCACTGACAGGGCTCCCCTGAATGCAGAGACTGCAGTTCTCCCGAGCTATATATGGGCCATCCAAGGTGCAGGGGACAGCACTTTACTGCCTGTCCCTCTCACAGAACACCTGCAAAAGGACCAGGTGCAGTCTGATCCCATAAACTTATTTCTGTTCATTTCATATTAGATGTTACAGCACTCTCACCCTGTCCCCATTCCATATTTATTTAACAAAACCTAAATCTTGGGCCGAAGGTACTGGACATTTACCAGTTAATGAATTCTATTATACTGTGTGTGCATTTTCCTCTAAAATATCCATGCAGACCTGGAGGTGGCTAAGATATCAAAGTTTTCGATAACTAAATCCATTTAGTGTTTTCTTTCTTCCCTCAGATCATTTCCCTTCACACTACATAAAACTACACCATAATAAAAAAACTATAATAGCAAGGCACTTGGCTTAATAAGAGTCTATACCACTCCAGTATGCTTCTGAACTGCTATTATAATCCAGAAATGAGTTCAGCTGTTTGAAAGTGGATCTTAAAGTTAGCTGAAAATATTTGTAATATTAAAAGAAAAATCAAAGCTTCTTCTCTGCCATCCAAGTCGCAAATAAGGATGCTGCAAATAAGGACTCTAGAATCCCAGAGGAGTGTACTTTAATGGGGTGTCATCTGAAAGCACTGTTGCAGACAACCAGAGGGTAGAAAATAACCCAGACCAGAGAAAAATGTGACTGCAGAGAGAAATTTGAAGGCAACAGGTTCTCTCCAGACAACTGGATAAAAACCTAGAGTGCTCTGAAAAATAAGTATTTATCATTCTGCCTTTTTTTAGTTTACATTTTGTGGGATTTTTTCTCATAAAAGTCCATCAAAAACATTAAAAGCAGAAATAAAGTGCTCCTTAGAGGTTTTGGTTTTGTTGTTGTATAAAATTGGGAGCCTACTGTGCTATAAATAAAAGCTTGTACAGAAATTCCTAGAATACTAAAAGCTGCTGAACAGGAGATTAAGATGGTCTGAAGTCACTGACTCAGATCATCAACAGTGTGCCGTTAGCTGAAATGATTAATCACTTGGGTACAAAAGAAAAGGAAAGGAAATTTGTTAAAAAATAAGCAGGGGGCACAGTGCTAACTCCAGGGGCAGGATGATTGGCTGTTTAATAATGTATAACAAAGTGTGTGCCAGATCAAAAGCAAATCACATGCAGCTGGCAGAAGATGAAATGGCATTAGGCAAAATATTTGTCTAGATATGAAGGCTATTTAGGAAGTAACTGTACATTAGTGTACAGAAGGCTATTAGACCCTTTTCAGATGATTTTTTGCTGATAAAAACCCCATATGTAACACATGGTATATATGTTATACATATGCCAAAAAGTGATCTGAGCTTCACAATATTTGTAATGCATTATTAGTGGATATTCAGTTTAACATAATCAGATTTAAAATTATTAATTTATACTTTGCAAACTGCTTTGATAACGAGAAGTATGGCATAGGTGTGTGTATGTATTGTTGTTACTCGGGTGTGTTATCATTGATTTTAGCTCTTACAGTATCTACAACTGAAAAAAGTTTTGGGATGTACAAATATAATACTCCTATTCTTCACTTCTCCCCCCATAGCTCCCCCACCCCCACCCCCCCATATTGATGGCACCCTCAGCTTAAAATATAAGTGAGAGAGAGGTCTTGGCTGAGCTTTCTCAGGTTTATATGGCATTTGGTAGGCTTGGTTGGTGGCAGTGATATAAGGACCAGAGAAAGGAGCTTTCACCTAGAGATGCCTTCTCATTGAACTGTCACTTTCTAAAGATCAAAATGTAATAATCTACAGTTTAAGCACACAAGAAGTTTCTGCTGAATTTAGGCTTAGGATGGAGTTCTAGGATTTTGTGCTGCTGTGGGTGGCTTGGACAGGAGAGGAGCAGCGGACCCGAGGACTCTGCTTGGAAAGGCACCTTTAGACTCTTTGTCTACTGGCCTCTAAACCAGTCCCCTGCTCTTCACATGCTGTAAGCCAGGTCCAGGCTGCCCAAAGCAAAAGCTCAGCTGGCATTTCTTAATACACTTAAACTTTAAGCACTGAAATGTATAAACAGATGTAATTTTTGCAATGTTGGGGAGAACTAGAGGCTTGTGGGACTAAAATTAGAATTCCTCTGCCTCCACCTGGAGCTTCTGAGCTCTGATGGAGAGGCTCCATCCTACCGTCCCCTGTGACACATCTCTCAATGTGTGCATAACAAAAAATTGTGTTAAAAGAACGTTAAGGTTACAAAGTCAAACACTCAAAAGTTAAGAAATGCCAAAATTAAGTTTGTCTGTGCAACCTTAATTTAGCCCCCTTGGGCTTAGGCATTATGATACAGACTTTAATTAGAAAATCACATACTATATATCCACAAGACTCCTGCCTCATCCAGTGCAGAGGATGAATGCTGCTCAGTTAATGAGCAGCTATTCAATATTGTTTTCTCCTATTGTTCAATGTGTGGCCCTATGCCGTATTCACTGCACACTATTCAAACTCTGCTCTGATAACAGACTTTTAAATTTCCTCAAAAAGAAAAGGAGTACGTGTGGCACCTTAGAGACTAACAAATTTATTTGAGCATAAGCTTTCGTGAGCTACAGCTCACTTCATCGGATGCATTCAGTGGAAAATACAGTGCGGAGATTTATATACATAGAGAACATGAAACAGTGGGTGTTACCATACACACTGTAAGGAGAGTGATCGCTTACGGTGAGCTATTACCAGCAGGAGAGCGGGCGGGGGGGGGGAGAAACCCTTTTGTAGTGATAATCAAGGTGGGCCATTTCCAGCGGTTGACAAGAACATCTGAGGAACAGTGGGGGGTGGGGGAGAATAAACAAGGGGAAATAGTTTTACTTTGTGTAATGACCCATCCACTCCCAGTCTCTATTCAAGCCTAAGTTAATTGTATCCAGTTTGCAAATTAATTCCAATTCAGCAGTCTCTTGTTGGAATCTGTTTCTGAAGTTTTTTTGTTGAAGAATTGCCACTTTTAGGTCTGTAATCGAATGACCAAAGATATTGAAGTGTTCTCCAACTGGTTTTTGCATGTTATAATTCTTGACGTCTGATTTGTGTCCATTTATTCTTTTACATAGAGACTGTCCAGTTTGACCAATGTATATGGCAGAGGGGCATTGCTGGCACATGATGGCATATATCACATTGGTAGATGTGCAAGTGAACGAGCCTCTGATAGTGTGGCTGATGTGATTAGGCCCTATGATGGTGTCCCCTGAATAGATCTGTGGACACAGTTGGCAACGGGCTTTGTTGCAAGGATAGGTTCCTGGGTTAGTGGTTCTGTTGTGTGGTGTGTGGTTGCTGGTATGTATTTGCTTCAGGTTGCGGGGCTGTCTGTAAGCAAGGACTGTCCTGTCTCCCAAGATCTGTGAGAGTGATGGGTCGTCCTTCAGGATAGGTTGTAGATCCTTGATGATGCGTTGGAGAGGTTTTAGTTGGGGGCTGAAGGTGATGGCTAGTGGTGTTCTGTTATTTTCTTTGTTGGGCCTGTCCTGTAGTAGGTGACTTCTGGGTACTCTGCTGGCTCTGTTAATCTGTTTCTTCACTTCAGCAGGTGGGTATTGTAGTTGTAAGAATGCTTGATAGAGATCTTGTAGGTGTTTGTCTCTGTCTGAGGGGTTGGAGCAAATGCGGTTGTATCTTAGACTTTGGTTGTAGACAATGGATCGTATGGTGTGGTCTGGATGAAAGCTGGAGGCATGTAGGTAGGAATAGCAGTCAGTAGGTTTCCAGTATAGGGCGGTGTTTATGTGACTATCACTTATTAGCACTGTAGTGTCCAGGAAGTGGAGCTCTTGTGTGGATTGGTCCAGGCTGAGGTTGATGGTGGGATGGAAATTGTTGAAATCATGGGGAAATTCCTCAAGGGCTTCTTTTCCATGGGTCCAGATGATGAAGATGTCATCAATGTAGCGCAAGTAGAGTAGGGTCATTAGGGGACAAGAGCTGAGGAAGCGTTGTTCTAAGTCAGCCATAAAAATTTCCTCGTGGGTTTTTCCTTGGGAATGATGTTATCACCGTTTTACCAATGGGGAACTGAGGCACTCACAGGTGAAGATCAAATGTGTACATTAACTTTGAGTGTTGACACCATGGGCCTGGTTTTTCAGAGTATTTACCATTATATAGCTCTTTGTATGTTCACAGCACACCTCCCAGTTAATTCAGTTGAAGCTGTGAGCTCTCATCACTTTTGCAAATTAGACACCAGGATCTCAAGTCAGACACCCAGAAAATGAAAATCACACTTAGTGATCACATGTGAAGAGATTCTGACTTGCCCAGCATCACACAGGGATTCAGTGGCAGAGGCAGGGATAGAATCCAGTTCTATAGGGCAGCATTTAACATAAGAACATAAGAATGGCCATGCTGGGTCAGACCAAAGGTCCATCCAGCCCAGTATCCTGTCTGCCAACAGTGGCCAATGCCAGGTGCCCCAGAGGGAGTGAACCTAACAGGTAATGATCAAGTAATCTCTTTCCTGCCATCCATCTCCACCCTCTGACAAAGAGAGGCTAGGGACACCATTCCTTACCCATCCTGGCTAATAGCCATTAATGGATTTAACGTCCATGAACTTATCTAGTTCTCTTTTAAACCCTGTTATAGTCCTAGCCTTCACAACCTCCTTGGGCAAGGAGTTCCATGGGTTGACTGTGCGCTGTGTGCAGAAGAACTTCCTTTTACTTGTTTTAAACCTGCTGCCCATTAATTTCATTTAACTGCTTTAACTATGAGACCCTCCTTTCTCTGCCAGCAATCCCCTTCCCCATTCACAGCACACCTTCCAGATTCTGCGACAATGAAGTAGAGGTCCTACAGACAACAGACTCCTTTACTATATAAGCCCAATTCATCTCTACAGCAGGTCTATTTTGTTCACTGGATGAGGAATGTGGAACAATAGTATGTGATCACGTAATTGAAGACTGGGTCATAATGTATATGCAAAGGAGGCTATGTTAAGGTTCCACAGGCAACCTTCATTCTGGCATTTCCTAACTTTTGAGTGCTTGATCTTGCAACACATACATTCCTTTCATATAGTTATTTGTGTGTAATTTCATAGATTTTTTTAAAAAGTGCACTAAAAAAACAGAAATTCCATGACGTGGACTCCCACATGGTTAATCAGCAGGGTTAGAACCTTTAGATCCTGAATACAGGCCTCTCCCACTTGAGTGAATTGAGTAACATATCAGTAGTAGGTTGTCATCCTCTTAAGTTCACCAGCCACTAGATGTGGATGACACAAACAATTTACCAGATATTTACCAGGGTTTCACAGATATTTGCTGAAAGCAGAGGAATGTTGAGACTCTGGAATTTTGGGTTCTATTCCATGTTTTGGAGGATAGTATCCTTTTATGGTAACAGACATTTCTGTCCCCATTCCATCCATCCTGTCCCAATCTTGTATCGTCCCCACACCCATCCCTGCCCCTTCCCCAGCTCCTCTTCATAGTCACAGTGTCATCACCTAGCCAATCCCAGTCTCCCCCACAGGTTCTCAGTCCAAGTTCCAGTCTTCCCTACACCCACTCCCATGTCCCAGTCTCCCACTCCAGGCTCCTCCTCTTAGTCTTTTACCGCAGGTTCCTTACCTCAGTCTGCTTCCACAGTCAGTTTCAGTAAACCCCTTCTCTTTTTTTGATATCAGTCTTCCCATTGCTTGTCCCTTACCCACAGCTCCAGTCTCCGTAACCCAAGGCTACTTGTCCCAATCTATTCCCTCCACCACCACCTCTCCAAGTCAAGTTCTTGTCCCCTCTACATTCCAGTCAGGTTGCTTTCAGCTAGTCTCATTTTGATGAAGTTAGAGTGGAGGGAAGGAGTCAAAATCAGGCTTATAAATGGAAGGTTGCTTCAACTTTAACTATGGAGGGACCTGTCTCTCCATAACACATCCTATTACTGTTACATTTCAGTAGTAACAATAAACGGATGTAAGAGTGTGTACACTTGAAAAAAACAGAGAGATACACTTACCGTACATGCAGATTAGTACTTCTGTATATTTTTGTAATTACCAGCAATGTTTAGTTTCTGTTGTCACTCACTAAGAACAGGCATAAGCTACTGACAGAAGTGAGCACTTAAGGAAAACCCAGACCTTTTATATCTGCCACTTATTTCCTGATTATCTTTCTGGGGGTCAGGCCCTTCATTTTGACACTTAATGAATAAAATGCCCACGTTGCAGGAAATGGGATAATGAATTGTGAAAAGACATAATCAGCAATGACTAAATAATTAAGGGAATTGAAATGTAGAGTCATTTGGGAATGTATTAATAATAACACAATTTTTCCATATGCTAAAGGATTCTGTCTGTTTTTAGAAAATCAGTCTCACACATGCCCTGTGTGGCAAAAAAATAATGTAGACTAATAGGAACTGTAATTAGATGTTCTGCTCTTAAACAGCTGAATAAAAGATGAAATCATATAGAAAGTATATTTAGATACAAGCCAGAAAGTAAACTGATTATTATTCATAGTGCTGTTAATAGGAGCTGTAATTTATGCATCTAGTGGGAATTATGTTAGGCAATTAGGAAAGGGAGTCACACTTGACTTCTCTTTATGCATTTACATATTTATATATTTTTCTATATCATGCCAATGTCTCCATCTTTTCTGTTACCATTAATCCAAATAACTATCTAAAATAATATCCTGACATACTGCACAATGAAAATGGTCTTTGGAGCTCAAAAGCTGTCCTTTGCCTAGATGAAATAAAATTTCACATGCTTTTATTTGATCTCATCCAGCTGGTCACATCAACTTCTGCTAATCACAACTAGTACATGACTTTTTAACTTCTGTTAGTGCTTCACCTTCAAATGCTTGTCACCGAAGTGCTATTCCACCATAGCTGTGGTTCTCTGCCCAGGGCCAACCCCCCTTAAATTCTACCCTTATTCTAGCTTCCCAGCACCAGATTCAATAGTCTAGCATAGATAGTATGCCTCTAACAAGCTATGGGTATGTCTGCACTATGGAATTAGGTTGAATTTATAGAAGTCGGTTTTTTAGAAATCGGTTTTATATATTCGAGTGTGTGTGTCCCCACAGAAAATGCTCTTAAGTGCATTAAGTGCATTAACTCGGCGGAGTGCTTCCACAGTACCGAGGCAAGCGTCGACTTCTGGAGTGTTGCACTGTGGATAGCTATCCCACAGTTCCTGCAGTCTCCGCTGCCCATTGGAATTCTGGGTTGAGATCCCAATGCCTGATGGGGCTAAAACATTGTCGCGGGTGGTTCTGAGTACATATCGTCAGGCCCCCGTTCCCTCTCCCCCTCCGTGAAAGCAAGGGCAGACAATCGTTTCACGCCTTTTTTCCTGAGTTACCTGTGCAGACGCCATACCACGGCAAGCATGGAGCCCGCTCAGATAACCGTCTCCTGGGTGCTGGTAGATGCAGTACTGCATTGCTACACAGTAGAAACAACCCATTGCCTTCTGGCAGCAGACGGTGCAATATGACTGGTAGCCATCATCGTCATGTCTGAGGTGCTCCTGGCCACGTCGGCCAGGAGCGCCTGGGCAGACATGGGCGCAGGGACTAAATTTGGAGTGACTTGACCAGGTCATTCTCTTTAGTCCTGCAGTCAGTCCTATTGAACCGTCTTATGGTGAGCAGGCAGGTGATACGGATTGCTCGCAGTCGTACTGTACCATCTTCTCCTGGGCAGGCAAGAGATGAGGATGGCTAGCAGTCATATTGCACCATCTTCTGCCGAGCAGCCATGAGATGTGGATGGCATGCAGTCCTTCTGCACTGTCTGCTGCCAGCCAAAGATGTAAAAGATAGATGGAGTGGATCAAAATAAGAAATAGACCAGATTTGTTTTGTACTCATTTGCTTCCCCCCCGACCCCTGTCTAGGGGACTCATTCCTCTAGGTCACACTGCAGTCACTCACAGGGAAGGTGCAGCGAGGTAAATCTAGCCATGTATCAATCAGAGGCCAGACTAACGTCCTTGTTCCAATAAGAACAATAACTTAGGTGCACCATTTCTTATTGGAACCCTCCATGAAGTCCTGCCTGAAATACTCCTTGATGTAAAGCCACCCCCTTTGTTGATTTTAGCTCCCTGAAGCCAACCCTGTAAGCCATGTCGTCAGTCGCCCCTCCCTCCATCAGAGCAACGGCAGACAATCGTTCCGCGCCTTTTTTCTGTGCGGATGCCATACCAAGGCAAGCATGGAGGCCGCTCAGCTCACTTTGGCAATTAGGAGCACATTAAACACCACACGCATTATCCAGCAGTATATGCAGCACCAGAACCTGGCAGAGTGATACCGGGCGAGGAGGCGACGTCAGCGCGGTCACGTGAGTGATCGGGACATGGACAGAGATTTCTCTGAAAGCATGGGCCCTGCCAATGCATGCATCGTGGTGCTAATGGGGCAGGTTCATGCTGTGGAATGCCGATTCTGGGCTCGGGAAACAAGCACAGACTGGTGGGCCCGCATAGTGTTGCAGGTCTGGGATGATTCCCAGTGGCTGCGAAACTTTCGCATGCGTAAGGGCACTTTCATGGAATTTTGTGACTTGCTTTCCCCTGCCCTGAGGCGCAATAATACCAAGATGAGAGCAGCCCTCACAGTTGAGAAGCGAGTGGCGATAGCCCTGTGGAAGCTTGCAACACCAGACAGCTACCGGTCAGTTGGGAATCAATTTGGAGTGGGCAAATCTACTGTTGGGGCTGCTGTGATGCAAGTAGCCCACGCAATCAAAGATCTGCTGATATCAAGGGTAGTGACCCTGGGAAATGTGCAGGTCATAGTGGATGGCTTTGCTGCAGTGGGATTCCCTAACTGTGGTGGGGCCATAGACGGAACCCATCTCCCTATCTTGGCACCGGAGCACCAAGCTGGCGAGTACATAAATCGCAAGGGGTACTTTTCAATAGTGCTGCAAGCTCTGGTGGATCACAAGGGACGTTTCACCAACATCAACGTGGGATGGCCGGGAAAGGTACATGACGCTCGCATCTTCAGGAACTCTGGTCTGTTTCAAAAGCTGCAGGAAGGGACTTTATTCCCAGACCAGAAAATAACTGTTGGGGACGTTGAAATGCCTATATATATCCTTGGGGACCCAGCCTACCCCTTAATGCCATGGCTCATGAAGCCATACACAGGCAGCCTGGACAGTAGTCAGGAGCTGTTCAACTACAGGCTGAGCAAGTGCAGAATGGTGGTAGAATGTGCATTTGGATGTTTAAAGGCGCGCTGGCGCAGTTTACTGACTCTGTTAGACCTCAGCGAAACCAATATTCCCACTGTTATTACTGCTTGCTGTGTGCTCCACAATATCTGTGAGAGTAAGGGGGAGACGTTTATGGCGGGATGGGAGGTTGAGGCAAATTGCCTGGCTGCTGGTTACGCGCAGCCAGACACCAGGGCGGTTAGAAGAGCACAGGAGGTCGCGGTACGCATCAGAGAAGTTTTGAAAACCAGTTTCATGACTGGCCAGGCTACGGTGTGAAAGTTCTCTTTGTTTCTCCTTGATGAAAGCCCCCGCCCCTTGGTTCACTCTACTTCCCTGCAAGCTAACCACCCTCACCTCCTCCCTTTAATCATTGCTTGCAGAGGCAATAAAGTCATTGTTGCTTCACATTCATGCATTCTTTATTCATTCATTACACAAATAGGGGGATGTAACCCAGGAGGGGTGGTGGAGGAGGGAAGGAAAATGCCACACAGCACTTTACAAGTTTACAACTTTAAAATTTATTGAATGCCAGCCTTCTTTTTTTTGGGCAATCCTCTGTGGCGGAGTGGCTGGTTGGCCGGTGGCCCCCCCACCGCGTTCTTGGGCTTCTGGGTGTGGAGGCTATGGAACTTGGGGAGGAGGGCGGTTGGTTACACAGGGGCTGTAATGGCAGTCTGTGCTCCAGCTGCCTTTGCTGCAGCTCAACCATACACTGGAGCATACTGGTTTGGTCCTCCAACAGCCTCAGCATTGAATCCTGCCTCCTCTCATCACACTGCCGCCACATTTGAGCTTCAGCCCTGTCTTCAGCCCGCCAGTTACTCTCTTCAGCCCGCCGCCTCTCCTCCCGGTCATTTTGTATTTTCCTACACTCTGACATTATTTGCCTCCACACATTTGTCTGTGCTCTGTCAGTGTGGGAGGACAGCATGAGCTCAGAGAACATTTCATCACGTGTGCGTTTTTTTTTCTTTCTAATCTTCACTAGCCTCTGGGAAGGAGAAGATCCTGTGATCATTGAAACACATGCAGCTGGTGGAGAAAAAAAAAGGGACAGTGGTATTTAAAAAGACACATTTTATAAAACAGTGGCTACAGTCTTTCAGGGTAAACCTTGCTGTTAACATTACATACATAGCACATGTGCTTTCGTTACAAGGTCGCATTTTGCCTCTCCCCACCGCGTGGCTACCCCCTCAACTCTCCCCCCTTCCCGTGGCTAACAGCGGGGAACATTTCTGTTCAGCTGCAGGCAAACAGCTCAGCAGGAACGGGCTCCTCTGAATGTCCCCTGAAGAAAAGCACCCTATTTCAACCAGGAGACCATGAATGATATCTCACTCTCCTGAGGATAAGAGAGAGATAAAGAATGGATGTTGTTTGAACGCCAGCAAACATACACTGCAATGCTTTGTTGTACAATGATTCCCGAGTACGTGTTACTGGCCTGGAGTGGTAAAGTGTCCTACCATGAAGGACGCAAGAAGGCTGCCCTCCCCAGAAACCTTTTGCAGAGGCTTTGGGAGTACATCCAGGAGAGTCGCGAATGCCAGGGCAAATTAATCCTTTCACATGCTTGCTTTAAACCATGTATAGTATTTTAAAAGGTACACTCACCGGAGGTCCCTTCTCCGCCTGCCGGGTCCAGGTGGCAGCCTTGGGTGGGTTCGGGGGGTACTGGCTCCAGGTCCAGGGTGAGAAACAGTTCCTGGCTGTCGGGAAAACCGGTTTCTCCACTTGCTTGCTGTGAGCTATCTACAACCTCATCGTCATCATCATCATCTTCTTCCTCCCCAAAACCTGCTTCCGTGTTGCCTCCATCTCCATTGAAGGAGTCAAACAACACGGCTGGGGTAGTGGTGGCTGAACCCCCTAAAATGGCATGCAGCTCATCATAGAAGCGGCATGTTTGGGGCTCTGACCCGGAGCGGCTGTTCGCCCCTCTGGTTTTCTGATAGGCTTGTCTCAGCTCCTTAAGTTTCATGTGGCACTGCTTCGGGTCCCTGTTATGGCCTCTGTCCTTCATGCCCTGGGAGATTTTGACAAAGGTTTTGGCATTTTGAAAACTGGAACGGAGTTCTGATAGCATGGATTCCTCTCCCCATACAGCGATCAGATCCGGTACCTCCCGTTCAGTCCATGCCGGAGCTCTTTTGCAATTCTGGGACTCCATCATGGTCACCTCTGCTGATGAGCTCTGCATGGTCACCTGCAGCTTGCCACGCTGGCCAAACAGGAAATGAAATTCAAAAGTTCGCGGTTCTTTTCCTGTCTACCTGGCCAGTGCATCTGAGTTGAGAGTGCTGTCCAGAGCGGTCACAATGGAGCACTCTGGGATAGCTCCTGGAGGCCAATACCGTCAAATTGTGTCCACAGTACCCCAAATTCGACCCGGCAAGGCCGATTTAAGCGCTAATCCACTTGTCAGGGGTGGAGTACGGAAATCGATTTTAAGAGCCCTTTAAGTCGAACTAAAGGGCTTCATCATGTGGACGGGTGCAGGATTACATTGATTTAACGCTGCTAAATTCGACCTAAAGTCCTAGTGTAGACCAGGGCTATGAGAGAGACCAGATAGGTGAGCTAATCTCTTGTATTGGACCAATTTCTGTTGGGGGAAGGGACAAGCTTTGGAGCTTCACAGGACTCTTCTTCAGGTCTGGAGAGAGTAACCAGAGTGTCTGAGCTAAATACAGGTGTAACACAGAGTTAAGCACAAGGATTTCTCACATGTTGCAGGAGACAAATGAAATGGGCAATTAAGAGTTAGCAGGCAGTAGGGAGTGTTACAAACTGTTGTAATGAGTCATAAAACCAGTGTCTCTGTTCAGTCCATGGTTTTTAGTGTCCAGCAGAACTATGAATTTAAATTCTCAGGCTCATCTTTTGAAGGTGTTGTGCAGGTTTCCTTTGTGTTTGAGGACTGAGGGGTCAAATATAGAGAAATCACTTCATGAAAAGTGTTCTCCCATGGGTAATACAATGTTTTTGTCTTTTATCATTTTTCTGTGTGAGTTCACTTGAGAGCATAGTTATTGTCTAATTTTACCCACATAGTAGTTGTTGTGCCATTTGATGCACTGTATGAGGCACACTGTATGTTGCGATAGGCACGTGTACAACCCATGCGTAGGACCATGAGAGGTGTGTTGTGGGGGTATTGATCGTCACAGCAGTGGAGATATGGCTGCAGATTTTGTGTCTGTTGTTCTGGAAGGTCTGGAGCTGCTTTGAGTTGGTGTGTCCTGGTCTGTGGGGAGCTTGCTTCTGATGATGGGCGTGGCAAGGTTGGGGATTGCTTGAAAGCCAAAAGAGGGGGCTCAGGAAAGATTTTTTTTTCCAGGATGTGGTCATCATTAAGTATGGGTTGTAATTGTTTGATAATCTGTAAGCGTTCTTTCGTGGGGGGAGGGTAAGTGACAAGTTGTGGTGTGCATGAAAGGTTTTAATTTATTACTCACCAATCAATGGGATTTCAGTCCCACTCAGAGTTACTGTATTTCCCTTATAAATTATGTAACAGCTCAGTACAAGTGTAATTTGCATTTGTGTAATAATAACAATACATTGTGTCTTCATCCAAAAATTTACTAGCGTATAAATAAACATTAATGAATCCTCAGTGCTGTAGACAGGTAGGTACATACAATTATACCTGTTTTACAGATGGCCAACGAGAGTTGAGTGATTTGCCGAAAGAATGAAAGCAAATCAGTAGCAGAACAAGGATTAGAATTTAAGAACTAAATTCAGCCCTGGATTAAGCAGGTGCAATTTCCATTGCCTGCAATGGGCACTGCACGCACTTGCTCCAGGCCTGAATTAATAATTCTAATGTGGTCTAAATCCCCTAACCTGGACATAATCCCTCCTTTCTTTTATGCATAATGCTGCATTTTAGACTGTTCTGTACTGATACTCTCCATTAATCTGCACCCAGTTAATTCCAGCTGGACCTAAATGGACTTCCCAAGCCTGCAGCAGGTGTTGAAATTCTTAAGCTTCTGAGCCTTACATTCTTGCTTGGTTGCCATGCCTTCCTGTCCTGAGTCATTTTTTCTACAAGTCCAAAATTTCAAGTTGTTTGAATATGTCAGAGAGAGAGACTCATTGGATTCCCACCCTGCCCTGTGGTTCTTGGCCGGCATCCCTAGCAGATGAGGGTTCTGCCAGACAACACCATCTTCTCTGTAGTATTCTACACTGCAGCTCAAAAAACTACTTAAGGTCCGACTGTTTCTGCCAGAATTATCCTAGAAATTAGGTGTATGATTTCTTGGCCCCTAGCCTACACTGTCTCTTGGCAGTAGGTCTTATTTTTTGGCTGCTGATCATCTTTTGTAATTGGGCTGGCAAAAATTTCAGTTGCCTCTCTCTCTCCACCCAAGCTGTAATTGACAGCTGCTCCTGCCCTGCTACATTACCACAGATGGACGTACCAACACCTAGCAGTTGTTCCATCTCTCATCTAATTTACTTCCACCTGTCATGTTCGTGACATCCCCAGCCACAACAGAACCTGCTCCCTAGAGCAGCGTTTGTGACTTCCTTACATTACTACGCATAGTGGCCCTTATTTAGCAACCTCCTACCATCTCCTTTACAGCTTTTTGTGATACCCCGCTCATCTGCCTCTTAGTAACTGGGAAGCTCGTGATAATCTTGCAACTCTTCTGAATTTGCTTGCAAATTGTAGAAGGAAATGTAAAAGGTGTAAATGTATTTACATGCATTTTATTACTTTAGTCACAGATGGTGGTTACTTTTAACTTCCTCTATTAAAAAAATATTTTTGTTTTTGATTTCCCCGACCTCTGCCCTGGGCTTTCCACTGGTTTGGTTAGATACATTTATGCTCAGAAGAGATGTTCTATCATGTGCCAGCAATGCCCCTCTGCCATGTACATTGGTCAAACTGGACAGTCTCTACGTAAAAGAATAAATGGACACAAATCAGACGTCAAGAATTATAACATTCAAAAACCAGTTGGAGAACACTTCAATCTCTCTGGTCACTCGATTACAGACCTAAAAGTGGCAATTCTTCAACAAAAAAACTTCAAAAACAGACTCCAACGAGAGACTGCTGAATTGGAATTAATTTGCAAACTGGATACAATTAATTTAGGCTTGAATAGAGACTGGGAGTGGACGGGTCATTACACAAAGTAAAACTATTTCCCCATGTTTATGTTCCCTCCCCACATCCCCCACTGTTCCTCAGACGTTCTTGTCAACTGCTGGAAATGTCCCACCTTGATTATCACTACAAAAGGTTTTCTCCCCCCGCTCTCCTGCTGGTAATAGCTCACCTTAAGTGATCACTCTGGTTACAGTTTTCAGAGTAGCAGTCGTGTTAGTCTGTATTCGCAAAAAGAAAAGGAGGACTTGTGGCAACTTAGAGACTAACAAATTTATTTGAGCATAAGCTTTCATGAGCTACAGCTCACTTCATCGGATGCATCCGATGAAGTGAGCTGGCTCAAATAAATTTGTTAGTCTCTAAGGTGCCACAAGTCCTCCTTTTCTTTCTGGTTACAGTGTGTATGGTAACACCCATTGTTTCATGTTCTCTATGTATATACATCTTCCCACTGTATTTTCCACTGAATGCATCCGATGAAGTGAGCTGTAGCTCACGAAAGCTTATGCTCAAATAAATTTGTTAGTCTCTAAGGTGCCACAAGTACTCCTTTTCTTTTTGCGAATACAGACTAACACGGCTGCTACTCTGAAACCTGTCTTGGAATGGACTCTCTGAGCTTAACACTGAGAAATTCCTGTTGTTGTGCTGCTGTGTCATTGGGTGATCATTAAATAAATGCAGTGTTTTACTGCATTAACAAAAACACATGATTGTTTAACAGAGTACATTACAGAAGATGGAGGCTTTAATGATCTCTATGGATTTTTAGTTTGTAGGAGTACATTATGAAGCTGTCTTGGAAGGGTGCTGTTTTCATATGTGAAAGAAGTTACCAGCATTGTACATCATTTTTATATCTTGTTGCTAGGCAACATATCATAGTGCCCTTATTGCAAAGGTGTCTGCTTTCTCGTTAAAAATCTTCATGTTGTTCCTTAATTCTGGTAATTTAACCTTGTTATTGATCTTTTGTTGCTTCCTCCTATATCAGTTGACTGAGGTTTCATCCATTAGGTTTTGAAGAAACATAACATGTTTTTATTAACTGATTTTGGTTTTCTAACTAGGAGATATGTGTTAGTACTAATCTTCAGTTTTCCTGTTCATCACCATTTTTGTTTTCATACAGGGAAACAGTATATTTCTGATGGGTTGGGATTCAAAATCAGAAAGCTCATTGGTATGGTGATATATTTAATATATGAAACACAACAGTTAAAAAAAAACAGTGATCACCTTGGACATTCTGCAAAAGACTTAAAATTCCCATAGCCTATTCTTTTTTCCCCTTTAAAATAATATTCAGCTCCTGCTTCAATTCAGTTTTCCTGCAAACCCTTATTATTGTATTACTGTAAAATCTGAGGGCATTTTTTTACTCAAGATTTGCTAAGTTTCTGTAAGATTTTGGTGTCTTGGAGAACATACTGACTCCAAAGCGTTACTTTTTTTTCCTTTGGGAACACAGGTGTATTTTAAAAAGCACTTTGTAACAACAAATGGTAGCACTTATAAGTACCTGCAACATAACAAAATAACACTGTCTACAGCAGGAGCATTTATTCACATCAGCACAGCTCCTGGTTATCTCCTTGAGTAAGAGTGCTTTCTTATTGGGCTCCATGTGCTATCTAGACACAGACTGTGATTCCAGCACGTGTCCTACAGATGCTTCTTCAGACTCGCATGAAACAAGGTCACATGGACTGAATGAAAGAACCCAGTCAGGATTTGGAATTGCCATGCTCAGGAAACAAGGAGCTTCCTTCCTGCATCCTTCATATACACTAAATGATTTTTATTATACTCATCCTTAACCCTTTAATTGCCAACTGATTTTAATTACATTCATTAACCAGACTTAATGGTGATTTAATGGTGATGGTTAATACACCTATTGTTATGTTTGGGTATGCAGTATTTTTATAATACCTCTTCTTAATTAAACTATTTTGGATTAAACTTGATACAGTTAAGACCCTTAAAACAAATTCGGCTTGCCATATACATATATACATAATTCCCTTTAAATCAATAGAGGTCCATCACTGGGAGTCGAACCTGTGTGTTAAAAGACAGAATTTGTCATATAAGATCAGAGCAGTCTTTTTTTTCAAAGTTGTATTTGTGAACAGATTGTAGGGGAGAGAGATTTAAAAGTAATCCAGTCAGCTATTTTAAACTGTAAAAGAGAGAGAAAAAATAGATTATAAGACTTGGTTATGCTCTAACACCCTAGAGAGTCTTAGTTGTTTAAAAGAAACATTGCAAGTAATTAATTTATAATATGGACTAATTAGTTTTGTCATGAAAAAAAGTGAAAATTGTGAAGACCAAAATATTTAATTTCACAATTACCTACTGCACATACATGTAACTTTTTCCAATAATTTTCACTTTTTTAAACTAGTAAATTACATGTTCTAATTATGTAATTACACATCCTAATTATGTAGTTAAATCTAATTATAGTGATTAGGTAATTATACAATAATTGATACAAAACTGACATGCAAAAACGGCATATGTATTATTTAACAAACAGAGCAAGTTCCATATTAGTCATTTCAGGCTCTTAAAAAGATGTGGTTTTACTGGAGGGCCAGAGGAAGGGATTTGGGTCAGTCACACATTTTCTAAATCCCTTTGTTCCTTGCTGTTGGTACTGAAAAAATTACTCTTTCTCATAAGTGTGTGCAACTTAGGGCTGCGAACTTTCAAATTGCACAAAACCGAACACCCTGTCCCTGAGGCCCTACCCTTTCTCTGAGGTACCGTCCCCACTCACTCCATTCCCCCTCCCTCCATCACTTGCTCTCCCCCACCCTCACTCACTTTCACCCTGCTGGGGCATGGGGTTCTTGTGTGGGAATTGGTGACAGCTTTGGCTTCTGGTGCGAGCTCTGGGGTGGGGCCAGAAATGAGGGGTTCAGGGTGTGGGGGGGCTTCAGGTTGGGGAAGGGGGTTGGGGTGCAGAAAGGGGTGTGGACTCTGGGGTGGGGCTGGAGATGAGGGGTTTGGGGTGCAGGAGGAGGTGTGGGCTCTGGGAGGGAGTTTGGGTGTGGGAGGGGGTTGGGGATGAGGGGGTTGGGGTGCGAGCTCCGGCCAGGCAGCAGTTACCTCAGGTGGCTCCTGGAAACGGCTGGCGTGTCCGGCTCCTAGGCAGAGGGGCCAAGGGGCTCTACGCGCTACCCATGCCCACAGGTTCCCAGCCAATGGGAGCTGCAGAGCTGGTGCTTGGGGTGGGGGCAGCATGCAGTGCCCCTGTGACCACCCCTAAAGCAGGACATGCCGTCCGCTTCTGGGAGCCGCACAGAGCCAGAGCAGGAGCCAGAGCAGGCAGGGCCACCAATCAGACTTTTAGCATCCCAGTCAGCCCTTGTCGAACACCGGACGCCTGGCAGCCCTAGTGCAACTGCCTCCCACTGACTTCAACTGGAGCCATATGTGAGCACCCAACGATAGAATTTGCCCCGAGCATGAAAGAAAACATAGGGCCTCAGTATATACTGGCACAAGAGACTTGGACTAGATAAATAACTTTCACTCAAAGATCACAAAGTGCTACAACCTGATTTAATTAATTTCTTCATATCAGTATGTCCGTAGTATCTAACTGTTGGGAAACAGAGAGGGCCTGCTTGTGTGTCCAGTGAAGAGCGTGGAAAAACATCTATTTCCTTCAATGGCTGTAGGAGCCTGTCCCATGGAAGGTTTATTGCTACTTTCTCTGTAAACTTTACGTTTATATACATTTTTTAATTTTTAAAAATCTCTTTTTGTCAAGTACACACATGTATAGATCTTCTTGAACAGGCACAGGCCCCTCAAGGCTCCACCGAAGGGTGGGAGTCCTCGCTTGTGAATCAGATTGTATGATCAGAGCCTAAATTTGTCCCTGTTTCCATAGCCTGATGCTGAGTAAATAACTGGAAGGGTGTAGTTTAGTGGCACAGGCACCCAGGTTAGTTGAACTGGCTCACCCTCTGAGATACACTGAGTGACCTCTGCAGTGGTGGCACTAGGCATAAGCAGACTAAGAAATTGCTTAGGGCCCCAGGCAGCTAAAGGGGGTCCCAATTGAGGATTAACCCCAACATTATTTAACATGGACTTTTTAATAAGTGTATTAGTATGTATTATATTGGTATATTTTTTGGTATGTGGAAATAATGCTATTAGTATTTTTAGGGGGTGGGTGAGAGCTTAGGGGGGCCCAAAATATTCCTGCTAGGGCCCCAAAAGGGGTAAGTACCACTGTTTCTTATGTTTTAGAGTATGGAGATGTTAGATATGTCTATAAATATTCAGTGCTGCTAGGTGGCATCAAAGATCCCAGGGCACATTTCATTAGAGATGGAATTTTCTCTCTTTTGTCCCTAGGCTAAAATATATGTTTGTTTAACAGAGTATATTAGAGAAGATGGAGGCTTTAATGATCTCTATTGATTTTTAGATTGTAAGAGGACATTATGAAGCTGTCTTGGTAGGCTGCTGTTTTCATATGTGATAGAGGTTACTGGCAAAATTTTGTTCTTCCCTCTCCCTCCCCCCTCCATTGTGCAATGTGTTATGTACCTTCTATAGCTATTTGCTATTTCCACCGCAGAGGTCGCTGAATTTCAGTGATATTTTTTAATCCTTAGTGTGGAAAGCACCCTGGGACCAAAGACGTATATAAATATACTGTAAAATGTTGTTATTGCTAATATTTGGTGTGTGGCTATTAAAAGGAATGAAACTTCCACTGTTGTCTTATCTCTTTCTCTACTACACATGCACACATTTTAGACAAGATACATTATCTTGCAATATTTTGTATGGCAAGTCTCTGTAAATGTTTTGTTAATAGAATTTATCACAAGCAAGAAGGTTTCAGAAGGGAAAGGATATATTTTCTGTTGAGCAATCACTTTCCATTTATTTTTCACACTATCTGCTACCAAACATCTAGTTTTAAGTGTTATCGCTCATGTATATGGAAGTGTAATTTAGATTTGATCCATCTTCCTTTTAATGCTGAAATTGTTTGAGAAACTTTCTTCTTTGGTTCAAAATTCAAAGAAGATCATGTTGCAGTTATCTTTAGTTGTCAGTGTTTGCATTACTAAAGTAAATGTTTGTATTACTGTAATGTTTACTTTTCATGACAAGGACTGAAAATATGTAGAAAAGGCTAAAACGGAACAGTTATTTATTTATGGTAGGATAAATTCAGCTCTGAGCAGAGAAGCCACCCAAAGCCTGTACTTACATCCCACTTATTTTGAAGGCTTAAGTGGGAATTAAGAGATGAGTCAGCGTTGTGCAGGCCTTCTGCACAGGGGTAAATCTCACCCTGAAGAAAGATCCTCATACTTCAGTACTTTTCTGTCATCCTCTTACTGATATCACAACTAGGTTCAGGGAGACTGACCAATTGTTAGCATCGCATGGAGATTTGAATTTGTTTCTTAGACAGGGTCCTGAGCTACCTGGACTTCTAGGGGCTGGGAGTGCCGCAGAGCCAGCACACCCAAGCCCTGAGGTAAAAGGAGAACCTCCTGCCATTTTTAGTGGAAGTCCATTGGCTGAAGGTCAGAGAGCACCTATGGTTTCCAAAGAGAGCTCAGTCCAGCCTTCTTCAGTCAGAGGGAGGGTTGTCATCGTGACTAAGGCTTGGAAAATGGAAGGAAGGGACATTTGGTGTGACTACCCCCTGCAAACACCCTACCCCCTGCAAAAAAAGGTATATTTTATAAAAGAATTAATTATACAAATGTAATGTGCAGTTTTTTCACAACTTTTTGCATTGTAATGTGGTGCTATCATCAGTCTGTGTAATATAGCCCACAGGTAATCTTACGGTGTTAATTCTCAACCAATTTCTGCCCTCATTGTTTATTCACTCACTCTTACATGGGTACAGGAGCTGAATTTACTGTCAGTTTGCTAATTATGATATGCCAAGTGCTGCTGACTTTGGCCAGGATACACTAAGAGCCATGGTACAGCTGATCTCATATTGCTTAGTGTGATTGAAAGGAAGATCTTTAAAAGAAGTATAAACTGCCTGAATTACTACTCTTTTATATGTTTTTTAAATGAGACTGTAAAGGCCAAGGGCTTTTTTTCCATTTAACATCATTAAATCCATCATTAAATCTCTCAGTGAACAGTGAATGTAATGGTGCCCTCAAGTACCAATACTGATGCTTAACTGTGTTAATATTGTTGTGTGTCTATATAGATACAATAAATAACATTTAGCTACAATAGTATTAGAAGAATTATTCGGTATAACAATATAAATAGCAGGGCTAATGAGACTGAGCATCAAAAACTGATGGCAGTGTGTGAACCCAGACAGTGGGGCTAAATGTGGATAAGGACTCAACAGCCTGGCACATTGAGTCTAATAAAACCAGCCAGACTCTATTAAACGCTTTACTGTTGGCATTAAAAGATTAATTTGAACATATAGTTTTTATCTTTTATTATCTCACTATATAACTCTGTAGCTTAAAACTCCAGGCTGCTTTTCACTATGTACTGTATATGTATTATGTATTGGCTTCCATTTGCTGAATTACCGTTACAAAACTGGTGGCACTCCATTTTACCTTCCCTTACTTTAGCCACCATTGTCCTTTTTGATATAATCCTGCATGGCTAATGGCCAGAACATTTACCACTCATGTTTTTTATACTCAGTATTTTGAAGACAGAATTTTCATTAATTGGTCACCTAATCTTAGGGGTATTGCTCTTTCTCTAAACATATTAGCTGTTAATATGGTCATTGTCTTTGCATTTTATTTTAAACATTCTGGCACAATTCTGGATCCAGGTCGCTCATATGAAAAGCATATAATGGTTGTGATTACATTGCTGTTCCCCATTTAAGTAATCTACAGATGTTTCCATCTGACTCTGAGGGAGTGTCTGATTTATGCTTTTGTCACCTGGATACTCCATTAATGTAATGCCCTATTTTATGATCTCCCTGATAGGGTCCTGCATAGATTAAAATTTGTATGGAATTATACGTCCAGGGTTTGTTTTACTAGAGGATGAGCAGACTCGTTCAGAATAAAACAGAAGCAACCTACAGGACTAGCTCTAATCAGTAGGGGTGAAGTACACCTATGTAGACAGCCCACTTACAGTCTTATGTAGAGCTTATTTGGTATGTAGCCATTGTATGGGCTCTTGGTAGAGGGATGAATTTTGCTCTAGACAAGCAGTCAGCCACATAATGCAAATTTGATAGATCTTTTAAACGGAGAGCAAAATAAATTACATTTGCTGCCACAAAGCTAGCTATAAGTATTTAAAATATTTTAAAGTTCCAAAGTCAAAGTTGATCTTTCTGGTTTCCTACTATAAGAATAATGGTAGTATGATTCAGAAGTGGCAATGCTAGGCTCTGAACTTCCCTCTTTTATAAGTATTACTTTTGTTATTTAAAATAAATCAATCTCCAAAAGGTAAGAGAAAACAATGCTGTGCTATATATACATTCCCATCTAAAAAGCTACTTTAAGTGAATGTTAAGGTTGCACAAGTAAGCACTCACAAGTAAATAAATTAGTCACCCACAATTAAATGAAAAATAAGCAAGCATTCGCAACCTTAAGTCTACTTCCTTGCGCGTATGCATTATGACTCAGAATCCTATTTCACAAACACATACCTTTGCTGGCATATTATTTTAGGAGTGTTTTAGAGGATTTTAAAAACTTTTGTCAGTGTGTGTTTTCATATCTCTCCACCTCTAAAACCAAGCTCTCTTTGTACTGAGGGTCCCTATAGGAAGCAGCAACCTGAGAACAACTAGAAACTCTGAGGCAGCCTATCAGATAGGTTCACCAGTTTAAATTAAATCATTTTTAAAACCAATGTGGTTAAACTGGTGCAAACTCCTGAATGGACACTCTTATTTCAGTTCAAGAGTTTAAGAGTTTAAGTTCAAGAGCAGTGGTTTAACTAAATCAGTTTAAAATCATACCTTTTAGTTAAACTCATGCAACTTTCTTGTATGGATAAGCCCTAAATTAAGAGTAAGAGTACTATTGTTTTTGTGGTCACTAATTAAATGAACCTGGGTAATGGATGAGTAAAATTTTCTGAGTTGTTTTCTGAATCTGAGGTTCAGGGGGCAGAGTAAAGGTTGTTTGGGTGACCTTAACATGTATTTACATACTTTAAAACATTTTGGAGTTTTGCGGGGTTTTTTTTTGTCAAGTGGAACCTTCATTAGGAATTTCTGGGTTTTCTAACATTTGTGGTTTTATAAGAAAACTATAGTGTTCTCTTCAGAAGTTTTTGAGTAAAGATTCTTTCAACTGTAATTCCAGATTTAAGTTTTTTCTTCGTTTGTTTTGGGGGTTTTTTGCCTGGTAATAATAGTATGGTACTTACCTAGATTACAAGGATGGTGGGAGTCCGTAAAGTTTTGTAAAATAACTCTAAATTAGGGGTAGGCAATCTATGGCACGCGTGCCAAAGGCGGCACAAGAGCTGATTTTCAGTGGCACTCACACTGCCCGGGTCCTGGCCACCAGTCCAGGGGGCTCTGCATTTTAATTTAATTTTAAATGAAGTTACTTAAACATTTTAAAAACCTTATTTACTTTACATACAACAATAGTTTAGTTCTATATTATAGACTTATAGAACCGACCTTCTAAAAACATTAAAATGTATTACTGGCACGCGAAACCTTAAATTAGAGTGACTAAATGAAGACTTGGCACACCACTTCTGAAAGGTTGCTGACCCCTGCTCTAAATCTTCAGATGAAAGGCGGTGTATGCTGTAAGCACTAAGTATTATTGTTTCAGGGCTTAAAGCTGACAGAGCTTGAGGCAATGATAGCTTTGAAGAATCTTCTTAATATAAACAGTAGATAACAACTGCACAGTTACAGAATGCCAGAATTTTTAGAGAAAATGCCAGATTTATGCAGCCCCAGTGCAGCCACACACGGGCAGAGAAGTACAAAATAGTAGGGGACTGCTGGGACTGCTCCATCTTGCTTCTGGATGGGTTGGAGAAAAGGTGGAAATATGATGGGGGTGCTATGGAGGCACATTGCCCGAGCTGGAACTTAGGGGGGAATTGTGCTTCTGACAGGCACAATGTTTTATAGAAGGGCAAGAGGAATATGGGCTCTGTGACACTGTTGAAGGTCATGCAGTATCTGATCCCCTCTGCTAGCCAGTTCAGTGTCCCCTCTCAAGAAGCTGCCAGCTGCAACACTAGTCTAATACCCTTCTTGTACTTCCTAAATACAAGGACTGTTGTTGTGCCTGGTCCCTGAGCAGGTCTGCAAGTAGGTGGAACGCACTCTTCTTCTAACTGGCACTGGTACAGATCTTTTGCCCTAAGAACAGAAAACAATATGTACATAAATTAAAAGCAGTCCATTTGTATCTGCTCATTGTGCCTGTGACCCTGAGAAACTAATAGCAGTAGCCATAACAATAATATAAGGACAGCATATCCCATACTTACCAAGCCATCTGAAATTATGTGAAAGGTTATGATAACCAGGCTTGCATTTCAGTTGGTCAAAAAAACCAAACAAACACAAAAAAACACCACCAAACCCAACCACCTCAAACATATCAACAGGACGTAGGTATTATCAGTTTCAAAGTCTTTCATTCTGCTTCTATACAGAACAATGAAATCTCCTGTTGAATTACACTCAGTTTGTGTTAGTCATTCTTCATGGTCTCTGTGCGTAGGGTGAGTAGATGTCCCAATTTTATAGAGAGAGTCCCAATATTTGGGGTTTTGTCTTATATAGGTGCCTATTATCCCCCACTCCCTGTCCGGATTTTTTACACTTGCTATCTGCTCTTGAGGGATTTAGGAGCATAAATTCTATTGAAAGCTAATGAGACTCGTGATCCTAAATACTTATGTGCTTTTCAAAATCTTCTCCTCTTTGACATTTTGTTCTCTAAACATATTTTCTGATGAAACCATTGACATCAATCCTGTAAAAAGAACCAAATAAAAAAATCCACACATACCCCAAAAAACCCATAAAGTGGTTTTGTTCAAATATGTATCTGTTTTCAATTCACATACCAATTACCTCGTGCAAATTTACTGCAGTGAAACGATGGAATACTGTAGTCATTTTGGGTGGTGCAGTGGGTTTGTGTTTTATTTCTTCATATGGAATTTTTGCCAAGTAAGTTTTGTCAGTGAACTAGTTTTCTGCTACGGGTGAATACCACTGTTAGCCAGGGCTGATAATCCTCATTGGAGAAGATGGGCCTGATTCTCCAAGGCTTTGACATCTTGTGTTATCATTTACCACCTGAGCAAAGTGAGTGTAAAATAGTATCTAATTATTATTTATAATTACTTGTATTACAATAGTATCTAGAGAACCCAACCAAAATCAGATCCCCGTTATGCTATGCACTATATAAACATAAAGTAAGAGACAATCCCTGTCCCACAGAGGTTACAGGATAGATAGACAGAACAGACACAGGGTGGGAGAAAAAAAATATTATTAACACAGATTTCACACTGACTATCCACTGATGTAAACAGCTACAGTAGAAAATCATGCCAGACTTCTGCAATGGGGATAACTTTGGAGCAGACCTGCTTAACCTCTTGCTTTTTCTGTAGCTGTATGCCCCATTCTGCAGCCTCCCTACTGAGTGTGTGTTTTCTCCTGACTTGGCTGACTGGCTGCCTGCCCGAGTTCTTTGGCTGTTTTTTAAATTTCATCTTGCTTCCATTTCTGGAAGCTGCTCTTGGTTACCAGGCTCCTGAGTCTGATGGTTGAGGGACTCCCTTTCCTATCCAGCTATTCAATGGGGAGTGAGTACACTGAGAGGGAGGGGGACTGATCATACTGAAAAGCCATCTGAGGAAGGCATAAGGGAAATCCTAGCTGATGTAAAACAGTAAGTGGCATCATCAGAAAGGTCTGCCCTCTGCCAAACACTGTTGTTGTTATTAATTTGTATTATGCTAGTAACTAGGGACCCCAGTCACAGACCAAGATTCCATTTTGTTAGGTGCTGTACAAACACAGAGCAAAATGTAAGACCCTGTCCCAAGGAGCTTACAGTCTAAGTAAATAATATATTATTTGTATTATCATAGCATGTAGGAACTTTAGGATGGACCGGGGCCCCATTGTGCTAGGTGCTGTATATATATACACACCAAAAAACAATCCCTGCCCCAAAAGATAAGAGGCATAAGGTGGATACAGTAAACAGACAAGGGGAACATGAGGAAACAGCAATGTTCTGCCTTTGTCTGTTTTAAACAAATAGATAATTTCATCCCCTTACTCATGAGGACCTCATACAGATATAGATTCCAATGGATCACAGGTTTTATTTGTTTATTTTTACAAACAATATTGAATGCTGTAAAAATGAAGGATTTTGTAATGGACTTTTTTTTAAAGGAACCTTAAATTCTGAAGAATGTCTATCCCAGTTTTAGTGACTGGAAATGAGCAGTCCATTCACAGTCAGAGCTTAAGGCCAAAAGGGACTAATAGATCACCCTACTCTGATCTCCTATACAGCATAGGCCAGATCATTTCACTCAGTTATCCCTGCACTGAGCCCAATAACGTGGGTTTGATAAAGCATATCTTCCAGGACGACATCCAGTCTTGATTGGAAGACATCAAGAATGGAGAGTCCACCACTTCCTTTAGTAGTTTGTTTCAATGGCTAATTACCCTCACTGTTAACAATGTCTGCCTTATTTTGAAACTGAATTTGTCTGGTTTAAACTTCCAGCCATTGGGTCTTGTTATGCCTTTCTGCGCTAGATTAAAGATGCCTTTAATACCTGGTATTTTCTCCTTGCGACGGTACTTATACACTGTAATAAAGTACCTCAAAATCTTCTTTTTGATATGTTAAACAGATTGGGCTTTTTAAGTGTCTCACTGTAAGGCATTTTCTCCAGCCCTTGAATCATTTTTATAGCTCTTCTTTGCACCCTGTCCAATATTTCATTATCCTTGTAAAAATATAGACACCGGAACTGGACTCAGGATTCTAGTATAAGTATCACCAATGCCATATACAGAGCTAAAATCACCTCCCTACTTCTGCTCAGTACATCTCGTTTATACATCGAAGGATTGCACTAGCCTTTTTTGTCACAGCATCACAATGGAAGCTCATGTTCAAGTAAGGTCTCATGGACAGAAACTGGAGGAACTTTTCTATGTATACAGTTAAGATCCAGAAATCTGCCACTTGATGCTGTACTAGGAACAAAGCACAGCAGGATTAAAATCTTGTCTTCACAGAGACAGAATAAAAAGTTGAGATAAATAATGTTAGCCTGCAGAGAAGACCTGTGGTCACAAAGTAAAAAAAAAAAAAAGAAAAAAAAATCTAAAAATGCAGCAGCTTAAAGATTTAGGCCCAGATTTTCAAAAATAAATGCCTAAAATTTGGCACCAAAGCCCATATTTGGGCTCATAAATAAGTGGCCTAATTTGCAAAAGTGCTGAGCCCCCAGCAGTTCCCATGCTTACCACTTTTAAAAGTCAAATGACTTATTTTAGGTATCTAAAGATGGATTTAGAAGCCTAACTTTAAGCATCTGTTTTTTAAATTCTTGGCCTTAGCCTTTTGAAAATTTACTAAATTCAGCGTTCATTGGCTGACAATACATTATGGGTGAGATTCTTAAAAGCACCTAAATGGTGAATGGGACTTGTGCTGCTAAATCACTTACGTGCTTTTGAAAACCTCACTGCAGAGTCTTAAAAAGTGTTTTTACTCTTAAAAAGTCTTTACATAAAAAGGCACCTACTTTAGCATCAGATCTACCCCAAGTTTCAGGATTACATCTCCTGGTTTTAGTGTCCATAAAAAGCTTTACTATGTATTACTTGTATTAATACTGCAGAGTCAATATAGCTAAGCAAGATAAGTCCTGGTCCTTCTTGTGCATCATATACAGAATTATTAATTACACCTATGCAAGACAATTGAATGTCATATGGTTATTCAGGTGTCACTAAGGAATTAATTTGGAGACAGTGGGATTCTCAGAGTATAATTTACAGCCTAATTCAGCATGCAGAAATTTTGTATACTAGTGAAGATACATGAGAAGGAAAGAACCCAGCTTGACAGTCAGATCCAAGGTTTGGGTTCCCAGGATGGCATATTTTTCTTGTAAATTGAGCATATTTCATCTGAAGACACCGAGAGATAATAAACATGCAAACCCCACAACGTTAGTTTTACAGAGACACTTTTCAGAGCGTAACTGTATTTTCAATTCTAATTCTGACCTTTTCCTTTCTGAGCTTTTCTGTCCCTTTGTTGCTTTTTTTCATGTTGGCCAAATTGGTCGAGAGGTTTATTGTAACAGTATGAGAGAGAAATTTTGTTTCTTTATATAATGTCCAGTAGCTGTCTAGTTATGTATCTTAGCACGTGCTTGGACAAACCTTTATATACAAGCTGTAGCCAGTTCTAAAATAAAAGCTGAGATGCGTATTACATATGGCATAGATTTTGCTCAGCTCCTCCTCAGGTACACAAAACAAAGAGGGTGCAATAAGTTTCCTGCCATCTTCTTTCCTAACTGCAGTGACATCCTTTCCAATAGCCTCTTGGTTCAAGTCACACCCCCTGAAGGAGTTATTGGAGGAATTCCTCCTGGAATTCTGTCAAGCTAGGATGGGGCAGCTAATTGTCACTCCCAGCATGTGCCAGCTCCTTTAAAACATAGTTGAGCCATATCTAAGTAAATAGAACTTTTTATAATATGTGTTTCAAAACATTTGTAGCAAATACAAAAGTTTGTTCTGTGTTTTGACTGCCAATATAAGGGAAGTTAAAAACACATCAAGAGTGTTTATCGTCATCCATATTGGAAGAAACCAGCACAAACTGAGGGATCCCATTTTGAGAACATTAGCTAACTAGGGTCTGGGAGAAAAATGACGAAATCTACCACTGCTATTACAGTTAATATACCAATCAGTCACTCTGGTGGACAATCAGTGGTTAAACAAGCCAGGTTAAAACAATCAATTGGTGCTCCACCAGTTGATTTTTCTAGTGTAAATAAGGCCAGACCCCAGAAGTGAGAATGTGTAGTGTCCACAATGTTCCCTCTTCATGCTGGCCTGAGGTGTGAGAAAATGAAGTTAATTTGATCTTTTGTTTAGACTTTGAACTATGAGATGGATTGTGATCACTAATGCACCCATCAGAATACTTCCTTTGGATGCCAGCTTTCCATAACATTAATAATTTCTCCACAACAGGTTATGCTTTGATTCCATTATTACACCTAGCTGAATTACTCTGTCTAAAATAAGGAAACTTTTACATCAGAACATAAAATGTTTCTGTTGCAGATGACAACACGGATGTATAAAATGTTTCTGCATTGTAAATATTTATCCATGTACCTTATGCTAACCTGAAACTGATTTGGAACTTTGGGCAGTCTTTTACCACTCCTTTGTCCATATAAATCTGTCAATTCCAGGAAAACAGCCTAACCTATTTAGCTTGTTCTTTATTTTTTATCCCCTTTGTTTTCATTCCTAGACATTTGTCCAAGGTAATCCTGAGTCTACGATGCTGTTGCTTTGTTAACAAAGTGCAAAAATAGCACGTTTGTTCGGGTCTCTAAAAATGCCTACTATGTGCACTTTTTTCATTATTATTTGAAATCATGCAGAGATCTGGACCTTGAACTATCCTAGATCTTTTCCCCCCTTACTTTTCCTCCTCCTGCTCTCAAGAGACTCGAGAGGCAGCCATTCATCTTCATTATCCACTTCTGCTAGAAAACTAGCTGCATCAGTCTGGCATGGCAATTCCAGAATTAGAATCCATAGTCCTTGGGTGCAGGAGGTTAATGCACTAATAAAGTTTGTACCTTCATTAACCACATCATCGCAGCTTGCCTGGGCAAGGCCTGTTTTCAGACAATTGTCAAATCACATGGCCCACAGCATTCATTTGAGCACATAACTTCCTAAATAGATGCAGAGATTCAACATAGGGAATAAGTAAGTGATTCTTTCCTCTTTTGATATGTGAAAAATATGTAAACTATTTTAGAGCAAGCTTCTAGACTCTGTTTGGTGGTTTAGCTTGACACAGCTTGGTTTTTATAATTGTCAGTTATAGGTTAGAAATCTTCGCTACTTAAATTATGATACCAGAGATCTTAGTACGGTATATATCCTTACTAGAATACTTGCAAACTTTAGCTCTTTTAAATCTTCCTGACCTCAACTGGGTTTAAGCGCTCAGCTAGTTAAAAAAAACAAAAAGCCCAAACCTACCTACCTTTGGGTTAAAAAAATATAATCATGAAAAAATTTAAATGAATCAGTGTGATAAATTGTCATTGGACTGTTTTGTATGTATCAAGTTATATATTTTGAGGTATGGATTAAACGTTATAGAATAGGTTATTTGTTGCACAGTTCCAGCAACACAGTGAAACCACATTCCAAATTGAAAGTTTACCTCACTGGCATTTGTGATTTGCCATAGAATGAGTTGATGCACAGATCATGTTACAAATGTTCATGGTTTGGAATGGTTTCATTCTGTAGAACGGCACAGATACCAAACATCTGGAGATTTAATGCTGAAGGTAATTATGCTGCAGTCAGCAAAATCTGTGACCTTCCCTCCTTTCCAAGGGCTTAATCCCTCTCTGCTTTCATCTCTCTCTCTCTCTCTCTCTCTCTGAGACAGGGAAGGGGTGTGGAGGATGAGGGGGTGTAATTTGGTAATAAGTCCATTCAGAGCAGTTGAATTACAACAGTGTAAAAACAATTGTAAGTGCTATCAGAATCAGGGTCCAGGTCTCTGCCCTTCCTCTGCTCCGATCTACTTAAAATACATTGATATGCATACAGATATTTCAAGCATATCAGTAGATGGCACAGCATTGGAGTGTTACTAGATGGAATCAGTTCATAGGCAGAGGTTTTTTGTTTGTTTGTTGGTTTGTTTTAAATGAAGAAAAAACAATCATTTAGCGGTGTCTATCTGTCTCTCTATTTATATCACTTCTCACAGTACTCTTAGTTTTTGAGCCCTACTGGTATGATGAGTTGAAACTGTGAGGTGTAAAGGTGTTTTTCTGCCCTTTAGAAAATACACAGTGCAGATTACACAAACTAAAGGATCGTCAGGTGACTACAGATGATTAGGACGAACTCCTTTACATAGAAGGCAATTGGGCTGTGGAACAGACTACTAAAAAAAAGCCATGGAAGCTGACATATGGAACATATTCAGAGAGACGTGAGAACTTAGGACCAGATTCTGCCACCCTTACTCACATGTGGTGGTACCTTACTCTTTGATAAATCCACTGTTTCAGTGGTACCAGTCATGGAGTAAGGTACCACTCAGCATGAGTTAGGGTGGCCGTTAGTGGGAAAAAAGTGAGTGATGGATGAACCTCAGAAGGTGTGTTGGATTGACACTCAAAAGTTTGGATGCTCATCCAAATGGCTTCTTTGAGGATACTTCCTCATCCCTCTCAGTGACCCCTTAATAGCTCACTGTCTCTCCCCTCCACCAGTAGATGCGTGGAATAGAGTAGATGTAAAAGAGTTGGATTTTAGTAAAGCACCTGACACCGTGAAGCGTTAACTGAGAAATTAATTAAAATTTAACATAGATGAATTAAAAACTGGCTAAAAGATCATAAATGGCTGGTGATGATAAAGTTCAATACACCAGGTTGATTGGTGGTGACTAGTAGAGTACCATTGGATTCAGTATTAGGACCTTATTTAACAGCTTTATAAAGTATCTGGGAGAGGGAGTAAACAGCACACTAATGAAATTCACAGATGATACTAATCACAAAGAGATACAAGCAGCAGTTAAAACAGCAAAATACTACAAAGAGACCTATAGAGGTTAAAAATAGGGGCAGAAAATGATAAAAGGAGATTCATCTTGGAAAAATGCAAACTAACCTAGCTGTCGAAAAATAATCCAAAACACACACGTGCAAGGGGAGAGCGAAACCTGGGAAGCAGTAACCCTGTAAGGAATGATAATGGACAACAAATTAGACATCCGTCTGCAACATAATATGGCTGCAGAAGAAGGAATATGCTTTATAAGACCTTGCGTAAAACAGGCCTTCATGGGATTGATCCCATAAGATACTAAGTGCCTTCCAATGCCACTGACTTTAGTGTGAGTGGAGGGTGCCCAGCACCTTGCTTACTCTGGTCCTAGTGTTGCCAGCCTTCCAGGATTGTCCTGGAGTCTCCAGGAATTAAAGATTAATCTTTAGTTAATGATTATGTCATGTGATGAAATCTCCAGGAATTCAGCCAACCAAAGTTGGAAACCCTATCGGGTGCACACAGTGCCACGAGGTACCAAGTCCTATATAGCTATGATCCAACCACCCCCAGAATATTTCATTCAGTTTGGGGAACCACATTACCAAAAATATGACAAATCTGAGGGTGCTCAGAGAAAAGCAACAAAAAATTATTGGGGAATTAGAGGAGGTGACAAGCAAGGAAGGAATAAAGTTTGTAGGTATGTACAGCTTGGCTAAGTGACAACTTCGGGGGTGGGAACAAAACCATATGTAGATATTTGAAGGGTATAAAGATCAAGACATGGGTGGAATTGTTTAATGTAATACACTGGGGAAGTAACTGGGATTAATGGAATAAAATTAATACAAAGAAAATTTAGTCTGATTATCAGACCAAACATTCTGAGAGAGAAATGCTTTAGGCTTTGAAATATTCCCCCAGGAGAAATGGTGTCAGCCTAGTTACTTTGGATGTTTGAAACCAGCGTTAAAGTATTGAAAGCATAGTCAGCTCTTCAGCTGGTGTCAATCAGTGTAGCTCCACTGAAATTAACAGATCTAGGCCATCTGACACCAGCTTAGAGTCTGGCCCCTTCTGTAGAGAACAGTTTTATAATGACAAGGACATGGACTGGATCAGAGTTTCTCAAACTTTGATCTGTGAAGTACTTGCTAGTGATTCATGGAGAGCTTGCTGGTCACCTGATGATGGCTTCTCTACCCATTTCTAGCTGATAGATTGCATTAAAAAGTCAGCTCAAATGCATCAAATACCTCTCTAATGTTTCTCTATATAACAATTACCATAGTTTCCACAGGGAAGTTATGTGGTTGTGACTGGAAAGGGAAATGGTCAGTGCAATCATGTAACGGGGGCAAGGTGATCTATGCTCTGGCCAGCATAGTTTCTGCAAAGGAAAATTATGTGCACTAATCTCTTAGAATTCTTTGAACATGTCATAAAATAGTGGATAAAGGAGAACTGGCTGACATAATTTAAATAGACTTTCCAAAGGTCCCACACAAGAGACTGCTGAAGAAGTTAAATAATTGAGGGGTGAGACAAAGTATTGTCATGAATCAAAAACAGGGTAAAAAGAAAAGGAGTACTCGTGGCACCTTAGAGACTAACCAGTTTATTTGAGCATAAGCTTTTGTGGGTAAAAACCTCACTTCTTCAGATGTATGGAGTGAAAATTACAGATAACAGGCATAGATACACTGGCACATGAAGAGAAGGGAGTTGCCTTGCAAGTAGAGAACTAGTGAAGTGGTCTGTAGCCCACGAAAGCTCATGCTCAAATAAATCTGCTAGTCTCCAAGGTGCCACAAGTACTCCTGTTCTTTTAGTGGTAGTTAGTCTGGTGGTTAAGGAATGGAAGCAAGAATCAGAATATCTAAAGTCTGCCACTGAGTCGCTGTATGACTGTGGGCAAGTCTCTCAAATAAGTGGCGCCTCAGTTTCCCCATCACCAAAATGGTGGTTGATTAGAGCTGGATGGGAATTTTTTTTCCAGATTTCAATTTTTCCCCCTATTCTGTATCATGATGAAAAAATAGAGGGGGAGAGCTCTCCCCAAAATAGCCAAAAGCCTGTTTATTAGGGCACTCCCCTGGGATGTGGGAGTCCCTTCTCTGAATCAGGCAGACCAAGGACAGAAACCTGGGTTTCCCACATCCTGGGTGAGTAGCTGGACCACTAGGCTATTGCGGTACAGAGAACTCACCCTTTGTTTTTTGTTTCCTCCCTATCTTTCTCTTGTTTGGAGCAGAAATTATCCTATACCTGAGAATGCTTCCCAGTGAAAGTTTAATCAACACAGATACGTTCCCTCAAACTGTCAATTTTCCAACCCCAGAATTCCAACCCCCTCAAAATGTTTCACTGATTAATTCCTGACCACCTCCAATAATGACACACACCCAGTTTTTTAAAGCATTATGCAATTTTTTTCACAGAAGTGCTATCTATGTGCCTTATATTATTACTGCAATCTCACTCACAGCACAGTTTGATAATCACAATAACCCACTCCCAGGGGTGTATTAGAAGACTATTGGTACACGCCATGGTATGTTCTGGCGCACAAGTTCAAAAGTCCAGTGCTTTCAGGGGAAGTATGCCCATAGCTTATTAATGAAAAGATTGGAGACGATTAGTGTGTGGGCTATTAGTTCATCTTAAAACAGCCAAAAACACAATAAACCAACAAAAATCAATTGTGTGACGTTTTATGCATCATACCCTTCCACTATGAAAATGATAGATAAATTATTTTTAAAATAATACATTAATATCTTCTACTTAATATGTTGAATGTATTTATTTTTTTCCCAAATAAAACTCATTTTGGTTTTTTTGGTTCCCTCAGTCCGTCTCCTGAACCCAGAAGCTTCATAGGCATTTTTGCAGCAGTTGCAGGCCCACCAGCTCACTTTATTTCATAAAATCTGTGGCTGACATTTCAGCCCCATTCCCCTAAATTTGGAATATTAAACAGCTCCCAATTTAGGCTCTGATCCAGCAAACAACCTTGAAACTTTTTTCAGAGTAACAGCCGTGTTAGTCTGTATTCGCAAAAAGAAAAGGAGTACTTGTGGCACCTCAGAGACCAACCAATCCATTTGAGCATAAGCTTTCGTGAGCTATAGCTCACTTCATCGGGTGCATACTGTGGAAAGTGTAGAAGATCTTTTTATACACACAAAGCATGAAAAAATACCTCCCCCCACCCCACTCTCCTGCTGGTAATAGCTTATCTAAAGTGATCACTCTCCTTACAATGTGTATGATAATCAAGTTGGGCCATTTCCAGCACAAATCCAGGTTTTCTTCCCCTCTCCCCCCCGCCCCCCCCCCAACCCATTCTCCTGGTGGTAATAGCTTATCTAAAGTGACCACTCTCCTTACAATTTGTATGATAATCAAGGTGGGCCATTTCCAGCACGAATCCAGGGTTTAACAAGAAAGTCGGGGGCGGGGTGTAGGAAAAAACAAGGGGAAATAGCTTACCTTGCATAATGACTTAGCCACTCCCAGTCTCTATTCAAGCCTAAGTTAATTGTATCCAATTTGCAAATGAATTCCAATTCAACAGTCTCTCGCTGGAGTCTGAATTTGAAGTTTTTTTGTTGTAATATCGCAACTTTCATGTCTGTAATCGCATGACCAGAGAGATTGAAGTGTTCGCCGACTGGTTTATGAATGTTATAATTCTTGACATCTGATTTGTGTCCATTTATTCTTTTACGTAGAGACTGTCCAGTTTGACCAATATACGTGGCAGAGGGGCATTGCTGGCACATGATGGCATATATCACATTGGTGGATGTGCAGGTGAACGAGCCTCTGATAGTGTGGCTGATGTTATTAGGCCCCATGATGGTGTCCCCTGAATAGATATGTGGGCAAAATTGGCAACGGGCTTTGTTGCAAGGATAGGTTCCTGGGTTAGTGGTTCTGTTGTGTGGTATGTGGTTGCTGGTGAGTATTTGCTTCAGGTTGGGGGGCTGTCTGTAGGCAAGGACTGGCCTGTCTCCCAAGATTTGTGAGAGTGTTGGGTCATCCTTCAGGATAGGTTGTAGATCCTTAATAATGCATTGGAGGGGTTTTAGTTGGGGGCTGAAGGTGACGGCTAGTGGCGTTCTGTTATTTCCTTTGTTAGGCCTGTCCTGTAGTAGGTGACTTCTGGAAACTCTTCTGGCTCTATCAATCTATTTCTTCACTTCCGCAGGTGGGTATTGTAGTTGTAAGAATGCTTGATAGAGATCTTGTAGGTGTTTGTCTCTGTCTGAGGGGTTGGAGCAAATGCGGTTGTATCGCAGAGCTTGGCTGTAGACAATGGATCGTGTGGTGTGGTCAGGGTGAAAGCTGGAGGCATGTAGGTAGGAAACTACAATCCATCGGTGATCTTCCTGATAACACCATCCTGGCCACTATGGATGTAGAAGCCCTCTACACCAACATTCCACACAAAGATGGACTACAAGCCGTCAAGAACACTATCCCCGATAATGTCACAGCTAACCTGGTGGCTGAACTTTGTGACTTTGTCCTTACCCATAACTATTTTACATTTGGGGACAATATATGCCTTCAAATCAGCGGCACTGCTATGGGTACCCGCATGGCCCCACAGTATGCCAACATTTTTATGGCTGACTTAGAACAACGCATGATACAGAATAGGGGGAAAATTGAAATCTGGAAAAAAAATTCCCATGCAGCTCTAATCAACCACCATTTTGGTGATGGGGAAACTGAGGCGCCACTTATTTGAGAGACTTGCCCACAGTCATACAGCGACTCAGTGGCAGACTTTAGACATTCTGATTCTTGCTTCCATTCCTTAACCACCAGACTAACTACCACTAAAAGAACAGGAGTACTTGTGGCACCTTGGAGACTAGCAGATTTATTTGAGCATGAGCTTTCGTGGGCTACAGCCCACTTCACTAGTCCTCTACTTGTAAGGCAACTCCCTTCTCTTCATGTGCCAGTGTATCTATGCCTGTTATCTGTAATTTTCACTCCATGCATCTGAAGAAGTGAGGTTTTTACCCACGAAAGCTTATGCTCAAATAAATTGGTTAGTCTCTAAGGTGCCACAAGTACTCCTTTTCTTTTTGCAAATACAGACTAGCACGGCTGTTACTCTAAGAACAGGGTAGGAGGCAAAGCAAAGAAAAAGATTAAATTACCCATTTTCATAATGGAAAAGAAGTGCTAAAGGTCCTGTGGTAGATCCCATGTTATTTAACTAGGTCCCATGTTGTTTACTGATCTGGAAAGAGGACTTATGTAAGGAGATGGCAAAATTTGCAAAAATGACACAGTTATTTTGGCTTCAGAGGATGAGACAGGACTGTGAAGAACTTCAGAGAGACCTGGATAAACTAAATGATAAATGCACATTTATCAAAATTTAAGCTATTCATAACATATTACAGGGTTCTAAATCAACTTCATCAACTCAAGAAAGGGACCAGGGCATCACTGTAGAGCACACAATAAATAACTCTGCTCAATGTGCAGCTGTGGTGTAAAAAGCAAACAAAATGTTAGATTGCACAAAGAATGGGATGGTGAATAATATAGAGTATTGTAATGCCTTTATATATATCAATTGCATGGGCTCATCAGAATATTGTGTACAGCACTGGTCACCACATCTGAAAAATTTGATGAATGATATAGAGACAGTAAATTGGGAACTTCTGTGCTCCCTGTTTCATAACACAAAAGCGAGGAGACATTCGATGAAATAAAAACCTGGGAAATTCAAAACCGATAAAAACTACTTTCGACATAACGTCATTTAAACTGCAGTGCTCATTGCCATTGGAAGTCAGTGAAGCCAAGACTTAACACAATTCAAAAAGATTGGACGTGCGTATTATAACAACGATATCCAGAGCTGACATAATGAATGATAACAAATTTTTGGAAGGGATATTAAATATAATCTTTCAGGGCTTAAGCCAATCTCTAATGATTAGCTATTAGGATGAGACCTAATGTGGGGGGTAGATTACTCCATATTTGCCTACTGTAGGGTTCTTACACCTTCCTCTGAAGCAGCTGGTGCTACTCACTGTTGGAAACTGGATAGGGAATGAGATGGATCTCAGTTGTGATCCAGTATGACAAGTCCTATGTTTCATTTACTATTGAAAATCTGAGAACTCCTAGACTGGATTATCCTATAGGTCTCTTCCATCTCTACTGTCTATGATTCTATGTTTCTTCTCTTGACTCTTAATAGGCCTTGGCCTCCTCTCTTCTCTCCTTCATGAATTTCTCTTTATCTTTGATTATTCCCTGTCCCATGAATTTCCCTTTACCTTTTTTATGCCATTGGCATCAGGACCTTTTAACACATTCTCCCAACCTCTTCTTGAACTTTCAGTGAGAAGGTGGAGTTTGATAGGTAACCACTGGCCCAATGCTCATTTTTGACTATGGGAAAAAACGAATACAGAAGTAAACAGGAGAAGTTAAACCCAAGTCCAATGGAGACTTGAATTCACTGCTTTTTATTAAATTGCAAGTTTCCTGAACATTTTCACCTAGATAAACATTACTGATTTCATATGCCATACAGAGAGATGGATAGCACTAAATAGACAGCATTGCCTTCAGTCTGGAACCATTACTGTTATTTACCACTGCACAGTACTCTTCCTGAAAATTAATTACAAGTCAGGCTTAAAAGTCCAAAATGAACCACTGCAAACCAGTCATTAATCCACAAAAAATGTCTTCTTACTTAATTGGTGTTTCTGAAACTAATTTTACACTTAGGGTATACATTGTGGATTTTTCATCTGAATGTTTCTTCTTCAATCTGAATAAAAGCTGAGTTTGCATATTATGCAAGATTACCTGCTTCTGTCTGCAAAATTGAACATTTGCATTTAACTACTGAAATCTGATTCACATAGGTGGAAAGGAAAATAGTTATAATATAATACGTGTGTGTGTGCACGCAAAATAATACAGTGTGTCTTAGTCCATAAATATGTCAGTGTGCACCAGTGAATGAATTTGAGCCAATGTAAAATCAATGCATAATATTACAACACCCAGTATCACCTAAATGATCTGTCAGTGGCATATTCCCCACTAGGGGAGGAATTTTAACATTGTCGCTAGGGCTGACGATTAATTGCAGTTATGCAATTAACTCAAAAAAATTAATCGCGATTAATTGCAGTTTTAATCGCACTGTTAAACAATAGAATACCAATTGAAATTTATTAAATAGTTTTGAATGTTTTTCTACATTTTCAAATATATCAATTTCAGTTGCAACACAGAATACAAAGTGTACACTGCTCACTTTATATTACTTTATTACAAATATTTGCACTGTAAAAACTATAAAAGAAATAGTATTTTTCAGTTCACCTTATATAAGTACTGTAGTGCAATCTCTTTATTGTGAAAGTGTAACTTACAAATGTAGAATTATGTACCAAAAAAACTGCCTTCAAAAATAAAACAATGTAGAACGTTAGAGCCTAAAAGTCCACTCAGTCCTACTTCTTGTTCAGCCAATCGCTAAGAGAAATGTTTTTGTTTACATTTATGGGAGATAATGCTGCCCCCGTCTTATTTACAATGTAACCTGAAAGTGAGAACAGGCATTTGCATGGCACTTTTGTAGCTGGCATTGCAAGGTATTTACATGCCAGATATGCTAAACATTTGTTTGCCTCTTCATGCTTCGGCCACCATTCCAGAGGACATGCTTCCATGCTGGTGATGCTCATTAAAAAAAAATGCATTAATTAAATTTATGACTGAACTCCTTGGGGGAGAATTGTATGTTTCCTGCTGTTTTACCCACATTCTGCCATATATTTCATGTTATAGCAGTCTCAGATGATGACCGAGCATATGTTGTTCATTTTAAGAATACTTTCACTGCAGATTTGACAAAATGCAAAGAAGGTACCAATGTGAAACTTCTAAAGATAGCTACAGCACTCGAACCAAGGTTTAAGAATCTGAAGTGCCTTCCAAAATATGAGGGACGAAGTGTGGAGCATGCTTTCAGAAGTCTTAAAAACACAACACTCTGATGCGGAAACTACAAAACCCAAACCACCAAAAAGGAAAATCAACCATCTGACTCAGATAATGAAAATAAACATGTGTCGGTCCCCACTGCTTTGGATTGTTATCGAGCAGAACCCATCATCAGCATGTCCTCTGGAATGGTGATTGAAGCATGAAGGGACATATGAATCTTTAGCATATCTGGCATGTAAATATCTTGCGACGCCGGCTATAATAGTGCCATATGAATGCCTGTTCTCACTTTCAGATGACATTATAAACAAGTGGGCACCATTATCTCCTGCAAATGTAAACAAACTTGTTTGTCTGAGTGATTGGCTGTACAAGAAGTAGAACTGAGTGGACTTTCTAGGCGCTAAAGTTTTACGTTGTTTTATTTGTGAATGCAGTTATTTTTTTGTACATAATTCTACATTTGTAAGTGTAACCCTTCTGCCCATCAGAGTTGGCAGCAACAAGGGCCGGGTTCAATATCTAGGGGATCCATTCCAATAATACAATGCAAACTGGCTCGAGCCCCCACCCAGTGACCTGGGACAAATATATACCACCCCCGCTGGGCGCCTCCAAGAGGCAATACTTCCCCTCTCACAAGCACATAGTCTGAGTGTAGCAAAAAGCCTTTTAATAACAGAGAGAAACAATGTGGCATTATGTTGGGCAAACACCACCAACAGGATTCATAACACAACCCATGAGCAAAAAAAACCCACCCCAAGCAAATTGGGGTATGCCCTTTCTTTTTGGTTCTTGAGTCCAGCAACCCCAAATCGCCCAAAGTCCCAAAAGTCCAGTGACGCAAAAGTCTCTGTCCCTGGTCAGGGCAGCCCCAGAGTTTGAAAGTTTATCTGCAGAGCTTTACCTCCCAACCTGGGTGGAGATGGGGCAGGGGGGAAGAGAGAGGTAAGGGGCACCTTACATGATTTGAAGCTGACCGCCCCACAGCTCCATAGGCCTTCGCGCCGCTCCACCAGCCGCCCCACGAACTGCTTCGCTCGGCTCGGCTCCCCACAAGCAGCTCCCACCGTCCCACGAACTGCTCCACCAGCCTGTCCCCAAGGCACTCCAGCTGTCCCGCAAACTGCTCCCCAATATATCTTCAGGCTCCCCCACTACTTAACACAATGCTCAGTAATTTCAGCTCTTAGTCAGTTCAGCTCTTTGTTGAATTCAGCTTGTAGTAGGGGAGCCTCAGTTCTGGTGCACCATTAGCCCAAAGTGAGCTCAGCAGCCTGTAACTAGACTCCTAATGGAATCAAAATTAGCTCTGATATTCCACAGTGGAGAGAGGAGGAAATGCAATTAGCATGTAAGGCCCTCACCAAGGGGCCCATGCCACCAAGTATTAATACTTGTCCCCAGCCTCTCTCAATTCACAGAGTTTTGGAACCCATGACCCTTGCCTAACGAGTGCTACTTAGTTGATTGTGAGTCCCTCCATCATAACAAAAGGCCAAGTACAGTTCCAAGCACAGTTCCCATAATCAGGGTAATAACAATTTATTCTTCCTGCCCCAGTAACAGAGATACTGGGGATCCCACAGCAGCCAAAGTGACCATTTGGGCAGCTATGGCCTCATTCTAGGCAGGGTGGGTGTGCCTATGCAAATGAGATTGGCCCCTGAAGTTCTTTTCCACAACTTGCCACACCTCACCACCAGATGTCAGGGTGGAGCTCATCCTGACACTGCTTACATCAGTTCAACTTTCATGATAAAGAGATTGCACTACAGTACTTGTATTAGGTGAATGGAAAAATACTATTTCTTTTGTTTTTTGCAGTGCAAATGTTTGTAATAAAAATAAATATAAAGTGAGCATTGTATACTTTGTATTCTGTGTTGTAATTGAAATAAAAATATTTGAAAATGTAGAAAACACCCAAAAATATTTAAATAAATGGTTTTTTATTATTGTTTAACTGTGCGATGAATCGCAAGAAATTTTTTTAATCATTTGAGAGCCCTAATTGTCACCATTTCAAACAAATTGGACAGCTCAGAGGCTTTTTTTTTTCAACAGTCCCATGATTTGAAGGGATTAATTTAATTCTAATTTAGAAATCAGAATTCAGCCTTTTGGACAGATTGTTTTTCAACTTCCAAGCCCCAAATGGTTTCTTGGTTTTGTGATTTCTTTTTGGTAATTATTTTTTTTCAAGACATAAATCATTAAAGTGGTCTAATGTTGGGGGAGAAATCTTGCATTTCTTTCAAATAAGACCATTCTCTGGTAATCCAGTGCATTATGTACCTGAATAATTATTCAATATAAAATGTAAGAGTTATGGTGTTTTTTTTCTCTAATTTAGAAATTATATGAAATCTTAGAATGATAAACATGTAGGGCAGAAGGGATCATGAGAGATCCTCTAATCCAGCTTCCTGCACTGAGACAAGATCAAGTATACCTAGACCATCACTGACAGGTGTTCGTTTTAACCTGTTCCTAAAAACCTTCAGTGACAGATATTCTACAACCTTCCTTGGAAGCCTGTTCCAGTGATTAACTATTCTTCCACTGGAAAAAGAAAAGGAGTACTAGTGGCACCTGAGAGACCAATCAATTTATTTGAGCGTAAGCTTTCGTGAGCTACAGCTCACTTCATCGGATGCATTCAGTGGAAAATACAGTGAGGCGATTTATATACACAGAGAACATGAAAAAATGGGTGTTATCATACACATTGTAAGGAGAGTGATCACTTAAGATGAGCTATTACCAGCCGGGGGGGGGGCGGGGAGAAAACCTTTTGTAGTGATAATCAAGGTGGGCCATTTCCAGCAGTTAACAGGAAGTCTGAGGAACAGTGGGCGGTGACTAACACGGCTGCTACTCTGAAACCTCTAACTGGAAAGTCTTTCCTAATATCTACCCTAAATCTACTGTTCTGTAGATTAAGATAACTTCTTGTCCTACCTTCTGTGGACAGTCTTCCACAGCAACAAGTACACTTAACAGCACTTTAAATATTATAGCACCTGAATTACATATTATTTATTAACAGTTCAAAACAGTAAATTTGAAATATTGCTTTCAGGCCTGCATATTATGTATATCTATACATTCAACCCCAGGCATTCAAAATCATGAGTAAAGTGTCCTCCCACTCCCCCAAAATAAGATTCGCCTTATAAACTTGAAATTTTTTTAAAATAAATGTTGGGTTCTTTTTATTTGCCTTCTGGTTTTTGAGCCTTTGGGGGTTCATGTTTTCAGGGCTAGAAACTTTCATTTTTCTTTTTAAAGGAAAGTGATATTCTCACATATTAACTTTACTACAGGAGCTGTTTTATCAAATACACCAAATATCATGAGACTTGTCCCAGACTGCTGACAGATCTGGCAATTTTCTGCAATCTCTTCAAGAGATCGTACCGTATTAAGTTGGTGTCACCGTGGGCCAAGGATTGAATGTAATCCTATGAGGGAGGGTAACCACAGCCCCTCCAGGAATTAAGAGTGGGGGCTGGAGGCAGGCAAATTCAGGTTGAGTATACTTCCAGAGCGGTACCAGCACCTGGGGAGGCTCTCATATATTAGTTCAGACTCAATTCTCCAGAGAGCAACGGACAAAGAAAGAACTTTTGGATAAATAGCCTGAATTTAAACTGAATTAGGGCCTTCTTTCTGCTCCAGCAAATGGACAGGACCTTCTCTCTTAGGGGTGCCCCAAAGGTTGGAAGGACTTTGGCGTCCTGAGGCCCCATAACACTGATGGGTGATCTCTGGTAACTTTACTAACATACATGTAGGTTCTTCTGTTCCTTTAATATGTTTTTTCTATTGTGCTTTCACCTTAAGAATAAATGTGCTTGCTTAGAAACAGTTGTGTGGTAACTTAAATATGGGCAATTACACTGTTTATAGCCTCTGAGGAGAAAGCGAAGGAAGCCTGCTCAGGCAGTCTGACTTGCTGAGAAACTGACCATGTAGGTAGGGAGCTGTGCAGTCTGGAAAAACCCTGATTAGGAGGGAGAGAGACACACATCTCCACCCAAGAGAGGTGACAGCTGAGGAGCTGGGAGTCTAGAGTGGATGCCTTGTGGACCCCAACGACAGGGACATACAGGTGCAGTGGCCATAAACTGTGACAAAATTCACAAGAGTTTATTTTCTATATTTATTTGACATCGACCGTGCAACATTTGAAATGTTGTAGTACACCTAAATATTTATTCCTGTTTTCAAGATTTATTGCTTGGTGTTCTCCAACAGTATTAAGGAGACTGTGCATATTGCATAAAGTTTTGGTTTTACAAAATTTCCTTTAGCCATTTCTGAGCCATCAGCTTTCAGAATGTGTTACTACTTCGTGGCATAGTGCTTATAATACAGAGGATTGATTTTTCATAACAGTTTTGTACTTATATTTTATTAATTATTTTTAATTTCCCATAATTTGACATTCAAATTTAGACAAAAAATATATCATGTAATCCCAATTTAAAATATCAGTTCAGTAACGGCAAATTTGGAGGCGTATGATAAAGATGAGTACCCCAGTAAACATCAGTGCTCCTATGAAGTCTGTTACAATGGGTTACATCAAATTAAAATTATAAACCAAAGCACAAAGTGAGTAGTAGAGAAACTAGTAGAAAAAGACCATTAAAACCATTTTTTGTCTAAATGTGGATGAGAAATAATCCTGGAAAAAAATATGAAAGATTTTAACATGTCAGAAAAGGTCATCCTCACTTTTAATCAGCACTCTTATGCTTTCTATGGATAGAGGTTTCATTGCCAGATCTAAGAAGGCAAGGTGGGAGGACAAAGATATCTTGCTGTAACAGATTGGTTTCTGTACACCGAATAGCAGACTTCTTAGAAAATGTTTCTGTCAAGGTGAGACTGAGAATTCAGCAATTATATAACCCAGGGGACCTGGCTCTTAGACAAACGGAAATCTTAAGGGCGGAGAAGCATATCTCTAGAAATGTCGTATATTTAGGGTAAAGTTACCAGCAATGCTTCCTATCTGCATGCCAGTTCCACAATTACAAGAGCTGAAGTAAAACATTCCTCCCTTAAACAAATAAGGCGCCATAGTTAGATTCTGGCTATATTTTTGAGCTGTCTCCCTCTGAACAGATAAACCCATGGTTTCTTTGGGGTCTGGACTTCATCCACTGGAGGAAACACACATATCTTTCATTCATAAATGAAAATGGGTGTGGTAAGCAAAAAACCCCAACTTTTAAAATGTAAGTAATTTAATTATGAGATGCAACAGCATGAGATAGTGGTCCCAACAGGGCATAGCCTGGAAAAATTTTTAGTGTTTAGGTCACACAGCCCTAGGGCTAGAGAACATACTACAAATCTCCATTCTGTAAATATATTATAATAATAAACCATTACTGTAAGAATTTTTTTTTTCAAAATGTAGTTAATTGATGTTTTGAAAATTATTCTCTGTGTCAGGCACTCATAGCAATAAGAAATAGTTCTTCTGTATAGCAAACTATACAGTGATTGGTTGTCTGTGTTTAAAGGATTTACTGTATAATAAAAATTACTATGTATTGCTGTTGGTGGCACTTATCTGATAAGAGAGTCATAAGATGATCAATCTGCCCAAAAGAACTGAAAAGCAAAGCAATTCTGATAGTGAAACTTCAAACCAGATGATGCTCTGATTAGAGGCACCACAGAGTGTACACAGGTATAATAAATCACTTAAGATTTTTAGCTTCAAATAACACAAAAGAATGCAGTTTTTTATTAGAAAATAAACTGTTTATCAAGAACATTTTGAAGGTGACATTTATAACTCATAAACCATCTTGGAATGGTTAGTCAAATAGATTACTTCATTGGCAGAACACTCAGAGACTTTGTTCTGAGAAAGAATTATTAAGGCAGGCCATGAAATGCCCAATGCTCTATTCCATTGTTGTTGAACAAGAATGCACAAGTTGTTCACACTTCCTTTTTCAAGTGAAAATATTATTTTTTGCCAAAAAGAGCAGCCTTGAACCACCCTTTGAAGGCTAAGTTGCTCAGGCTTAGACTATGAAGGAATTGCTTACCTTGAAGTTGCTCTTAAAATACTGTATGCAGCCAAGAGAAGGTAAACATATCTCCTTGCTAAAACCAAATAACTAATTCAGTAAATGCAGGGAGAGGACAAAAAGCTGAGCGGAGAACTCCTTGTTTAAGGGACTGATAGGGCACTGAACAGCAGGAGACTATGAGCATATTCAATTCCCACTGAAGTAAAATGGTAATTGCAGGTATAGCAGAATCTCAGAGTTACAAACACCAGAGTTACGAACTGACTGGTCAACCACACACCTCATTTTGAACTGGAAGTATGCATTCAGGCAGTAGTAGAGACCCCCCGACCCCCAAAAAACAAATACAGTACAGTACTGTGTTAAACGTAAACTACTAAAAACAAAATAAAGGCAAAGCAGCATATTTCTTCTGCATAGTAAAGTTTCAAAGTTGCATTAAGTCAATGTTCAGTTGTAAACTTTTGAAAGAACAACCATAACGTTTTGTTCAGAGTTACAAACATTTCAGAGTTACTGATACAGAGTGATCTAGATCACCTGGTAAGTGAGGCACAAGCAGATATAATGTGTTTTAATAGAGCTCTATGTAAATGTGTACATCTAAGAACAAAGAATATAGGCTGCACTGACAGGATGGGGGACTCTTCATGAAAAGCAATGACTCTGAAAGACACTTTCAGGGCAGTGGTAGATCATCTGCTAAACATGGGCTCCCAGTGCGATGTCGTGGCCAAAAGGACCAATGCTATCCTTAGATGCATAAACAGAGGAATCTCAAGTAGGAGTAGAGAGGTTATTTTACCTCTGTGTTTGGCACTTCTGTGACCACTGCCGGAATACAGTGCCCAGTTCTGGTGCAACAATTCAAGAAAGACATTGATACACAGGAGAGGTTCAGAGAAGATCCATGAGAATGATTAAAGGATTAGAAAATATGCCTTATAGTGTTAGATTGAGCTTCTTGAGTCTATTTAGCTTAACAAAGAGAAAGTAAAGGCATGACTTCAATACAGTCAACAAGTGCCTACAAGGGAAACAAATATCATATATTCAGTCTAGCGCAAAAAGGTATAATATGATCCAATGGCTGGAAGTTGAAGCGAGACAAATTCAGACTAGAAATAAGACATAAAATTTTTAACAGTGAGGGTAGTTAACCACTGGAACAATTTACCAAGGGTCATGGTGGATTCTCCATCACTGGCAATTTTTAAATCAAAATTGAATATTATTTCTAAAAGATATACTGTAGGAATTATTTTGGGGAAGTTCTATGGCCTGTGTTATGCAGGAGGTCAGACTAGATGATCACAATGGTCTCTTCTGGCCTTGGAATCTATTAATCTATTACCAAGTTCAGCTTCCAGCCTTTATTATCCAAACCCTGATAGTAGGATCCATGTTATGATTAGTCCATATTCCATACTTAATTACTTGGTCATGAACTGAAATTTCTGTTCCTTTTATTACATGTAAGGAAATAATCCATTTTGTGTTTCTCTTATTCTCACCAACTTGTATGTGTTCTCGGCCATTCACATAATACATTGCATGACTGAAGCTTGGGGTGCAGTTAATCAGAAAATCAAATTTCTTGCACTCAAAAAACATTAACCATTAAAAAAAAATCACTCATTTTAAAAAATGCTCCCAACAATCTGTGATAAATAATGTAACTCGTTTATTGACTAGATTATATATAAACTAAATGTATCCTAGAAATTATGAAAATATATCTGCAGAAAGTTCCATATATATGCCACTATCCAGAAATCTACTACTAGTATGTCATCATCATTGCCTCATATTATATTGTCTTTTTAAATATAGTTTATTGTACAATATTATTTTCCAGGAGATGACCCATTCCTGGCCTCCACCACTCTCAGCTATTCACACACCTGGAAAAGTGGAACAGAGCAAGTTTCCATTTCCAAACAAGGTAAGAAACTCTGTATAGTCTAGAAACTCATCTCCCACAGCCTCCACTCTGATCCCCAAATAACTTTGTGTTGCCATTAACTAGACTGCTAGGTGCATGTGCGGAAGATAGAGAGAATACATGGGTGAGTGTTACAAGGGTTTTTGACGTGTGTCTGGGAGAGCCACATTACTCACAAGTGGTGAAGTCACTAGTGATTTATGTAAGTTATCCCAGACCAATAAAACTTTTAGATCACACCATCCTGTACTGTTTAAATGCCACAAGTATATGCCAGAACTATTTTAGTTCTGAGTTAAAGCTTTTAAGGGTTTATTGGTGCTAAGTATTGTTTGTAACATTCTGCTGGTGAAACCAATTGTGACAGATATGGCAGTTTCCTGCAATATCTTTGAAATCCTATTGAATTAAATTTAAGTATCTTTGGGGTTCTTTGTACTTAATGCAAAGTGTATGGGTTATTGTGGGCCAGGATTGTGTGTAACTTCTGTAGGAGGGAAATGTGATGGAAGGCCTGGGTGAGCAAATGATTATGTTGAACAATGTGCCAGACAAGAATGGACTTTTGGGACAATACATGTGAAGTGGATTTCCTGTGAAATATTCAAGAAAATCACCTTTTCAAGCTAAGCCCTGAGGAGTAGACCTTTGTCTGCTTGTCACCTATTACATGAAGCCAAGATCACAGGCCCAAGCTGTAGAAAGTAAAGACTGCATTATTCATGTTGGTTCTGGTTCTGAATCTGAGATAGTTATGAACTCATAACCACAGGAAAAGCCCAGCTGTGGGTTTTGGAGGACATAAAACTACCAGAGACCAAGGTTGGAATTGGGATGACCTCTGGTAAGCTTTTTAGCATGTGTGTAGGTTCTTTTATTGTTTTAATGTTTTCTCTCTGATGCTTTCACTTTAAGAATAAATACGTGTAGTAACTTGTGACTGCTGGCAATTACAGCTGTTCAGAGCCTTCAGAGGGAAAGCAAACCACAGACACCAGCCTATTTACACACTCTGGCTTGCTGGAGATATCACAGTGTAGGCAGGGAACTGAGCAGACTCAAAAAATCCCAATCAGGGGATGTGGGTCTCTGCCCAGGAGAGGTTATACCTGAGGAGCCGGGAGCCTAAAAAAGGGTGTGTGACGGGGTTTGACTCACAACACTAGCACCTCCTGCTGGCTGTCTCAGGGATTAGCTGTTAGCCAGGGTGCCTTCTTCTGGTGATGTCTTGCTGCCGTCACTTCTGCTCCAGGACCCACATCACTCTAAGGACCACAGCATTCTCTTCAGGACACACCCCTCTGGTCGTGCCACACTCTGTGCTCCCCATTACTGGGGACCTGCAGTCCACTGTCCAGCCGCTTCCCTCAGCGGTGACTGCAACCCATTGTCTGGCCAGTTCCTCAGTGGTGAAGGGCCCCGGGGCAACCCGTTACTCTGGGACCCTGTAGACGGTTGCGACAATATATATTGTGACAAAGTTTCTGCTCTACCTTGGTGGGTCTTGCACTTACTGGCGGATTTGCTCGCCTTGGAGCTTCATGGCAGCCCTCAGTTTGGCCGTTTTTCTGAACCCACAGTCCAGATCGATGACTCCTGTGTCTGACCAGGAGTTGGGAGGATTCGGGGGGAACCCGGGCCCGCCCTCTACTCCGGGTTCCAGCCCAGGGCCCTGTGGAATGCAACTGTCGAGAGTGCCGCCTGGAACAGCTGTGTGACAGCTACAACTCCCTGTGCTACTTCCCCATGGCCTCCTCCCAACACCTTCTTTATCCTCACCATAGGACCTTCCTCCTGGTGTCTGATAATGCTTGTACACCTCAGTCCTCCAACAGTCCGCGTTCTCACTCTCAGCTTCTAGTGCCTCTTGCTCCCAGCTCCTCACACGCACACCACAAACTGAAGTGAGCTCCTTTTTAAAACCCAGGTGCCCTGATTAGCCTGCCTTAATTGATTCTAGCAGTTTCTTGATTGGCTGTAGGTGTTCTAATCAGCCTGTCTTAATTGTCTCCAGAAGGTTCCTGATTGTTCTGGAACCTTCCCTGTTACCTTACTCAGGGAAAAGGGACCTACTTAGTCTGGGGCTAATATATCTGCCTTCTATTACTCTCCTATAGCCATCTGGCCCAACCCTGTCACAATATATATATATTTAATAATCATATTTAAAATCTAGTTATTTAACTTTAATTTCTAGAATGATTCCAAATCCAGCCTGGCTGTGATTTTGATAACCCCTGAAACTTTAATAGCCTAATTAAGAAATTGCAAGTCTCAAGTTGTCAAATCACTAATTAGTTAAGACATAGGTTAAAAGTAGTTCAGTATGTGTTAGAATTAATTATGCTGATATTCTATTTTTATGGAAAGAATGAGCAAAAATACTTTGTAGCCTTTCAAGAAGGCAGGAGTCCTCCAAGTCCATAACTATGCTGGAGATCCCTCTACGTTTTCCCTTCCCCAACTCACAAATACCCTTGGCCACAGTGACATTCCCTGTGCTGAAGAGGGTTGGTATGTTACTTCTTCCTCTGGAGTCCGTCAATACTGTGCCTTGAGTTGGCTGGAAGAGTCACTAAAAATGAGCTGTGCTGGTCTCACACGATTCCCACAGAGAATGAACAAACTACCTTCAGCATCCCAGTCCCTGTATATTTGCCTGGAAGTAAGCAACAAAGATTATATCCTGAATTTAGATCCCTCACTTGCCCTTGTGTTACTTTTAGATTGCCAGGCACTTGTGTGTGAGTAATCCATAGTGATCTGGTATGGTTATAAATGTTTTATCAACATGAATTTGGGATAGTCACACTGCTCAAGAATGGGGAAGCCTCTAGTGAATCATGCAGGTTATCCCAAATGAATGCTAATAAAACCTTTATACTACACAAGACCATTGTCTGATCATGCGTATGTCACATATGTTAGAGTTATAAAAATAACTAGTTTAGAAACTTTAAAAAAAGTATTTAAACCACTCTGTTTCTGAGCCTGCAAAACAGATGCCTTAGTTAGAACGTAACTATGGAGGCTCAGAGTCCACCATAGAAATGCCTTAAAATGATTTAAAGTATCTTTTCTATACCTAAAAATGTCACGAGTTAAAGTTCAGTATCTTGGGCCCTTTCCAGGAATCAGGTCAGTATTGGGTCTCACTGGGCATCTCCCGTTCCCAATGCACCATATAAAGCTCCCATTTCTATCCAGGCAGAGTTGTGAGATAATGGACTTCACAGTTGTGACTTTTTATATATAGAAAACTTGTCACTGGTCCAGGACAAAATAACCTTGCCCATCCTAGGCCTGGGGCAGGTATAACTTTTTGTGGGTGAAATTCCACTATGGTGGGAGAAGGAAGAAACATTTCTTGACAGGTTGATTTTAAAATAAATGGTGGCTCTTTGAAGTTGCTCATGTGTTTCGAATGTTAGAATAAGTACCAGGGAAATGCATTAGGAGGCAGAGGGTAAATGAGAAGGTCAGAGGTGAATGATAACATCAGTATTCACATGGCTCTGCAATATAACATATGACTCAACAATTTATGTCTTTATACATGAGGAAGAGCTATTTCACCTACATACACACATACTGTGCACACACATACACACACACACACACACGAGGTGGTGATAGCAATGTGATAAATTGCAGAGCCATGTGTATATTATTTTTGCATCTCTGACCACCTCCCCTGCTGCAGGCCTCTAATTCATCTCCCATAGGACTTATTTTAATGTTTCAAACCTCTGATCAGCTTCAAATAAATGCCATTTTTAAAAAAAGCATCGTGTCACATAAATATTGCCTTTTTTTCCTTTTGCAATTGGACTTTGCAATTTGTTTTAATCCCTGATTGTTAAAAATTACAACATTATTATCCACTGAGAAGCTATTTCCCTGTAGGAAAATCTTAAAGGTTTCTTGGCTATATGATTATAATTTTCTTTTCCTCTGAGGCCTGTACAGTGGGCTCATGGTAACTAAAGAAGGTTGGTGTCACAGTTCAGGGCAATCACACCTGTATTTCCCCCTTGTGGTCCACCAGAGGCACCCTTTGATGGGGCATTTGCCCCACACTGTCCTGTAAGGTGTTAATAGAGTACTAGGGAGGCTGTGCAGAAAGCAGTCAATAGGAGAGGGGCTGCAAGGAACAGCCAGTCAGGGCCTGGCAGGCCCATATAAGAAGGGCTGCAGGGCAGAGCAGCTTCAGTAACTGCCTGGAGCTGGAGGAGGGAAAGTTAGGTTCCTAGCAGGAGGAAAGAGTGCCAGCACCCTGGGCAGAGCAGTGCTGCCAGCAGCGACTGGGGAAGCTAGAGAGAGCTCCTGGCTAGCTGCTAAGACTGGCAGGCTGAAGCTCTGACGTAAGGGCAAAGAAGGTGCTGGGGGCCATGGGGAAATGGTCCAAGGAAATGAACTGAGGATTCGGAGGGAAGGCAGCAAGTATATATATATATATATACTGTAATTAAGTATATATATATATATATATACTGTATATACAGCAAAAAAATTAAACCTACATTAATGTTAAAGATCCATAAGGATAGGAAATTCAGTGTCAAATTTGAAATATGCAGACTGTACTGGACATCCTCCATTAAAGGACATCCTCCATCCTCCTTAAAGAAAGCAGACCAGAAACATCCCTTTACGTAGTAGGGGGTATAAAGGTCCATTTTATCCTTTATTTTGAATTTTCGTTCTCTGTGGGATTAATCTATACTCCTAAATTTACTAGAAAGGGGCAGTGTGAGTCCCTTTATTTCTCATTTTTCAAATCTTAAAGATAATTGTATCAATGCATATATATGACACAGTACATATATATGCTTTTCCCTCTACTATCTCTGTGAGACTTTGTTAGGTACAAATGATCACACATTATTGTATTGCAATTTTATTACAAACATTTTAATAAACTTTAAGTGAATAATTAAATCTGATAAATAAGAACATGCTTGTTGCTTGTGAGAAAGAGCTTTCATGTTCATGTAGTCTCTACTCTGTTGTGTGAAAAGAGGATGCAGTAAATTCTGGTGATTGCATGGCTCTTTTCCTTCATTTTTACAGTGATTTCGTATGTCTCAAAAAGCAGAGCAGGTACTCCATTTCCATGTAGCTATGTATGATTGTATGAGGTCACCAATCATTGTGGTGTCTGGGCAGCACTTTCTCCACTTTCAGAAAACCATTCCATTTTCACAAGTGTTTTGCATGGACATTCTTAACAGAAGCTTTAAATGTTCGTGTCATCTCATCTTTATGGTGGTCAGTTAATTATTCTTTTATTCTTGTTAATTTTAAAAAGCTAGAATGGGTGAATTAGAAAAGAACTGCGGATGTGAATGACTCACCTTTACCAAATATAATTGCTTTTAAGATTTGAAAAAAAATGATGCCTAGAAAGGTAGACAGTTTGATTGTATGCTAGAGTAGCATTTAAATTCAACTGTACCTGTCATCACATCACTACAGCAAACTGCTCCTGCTTTTTTTTTAGATTATACTCAAAAAGACAAAAGGATGCAGGCTTTTGTATCTCTTCATCAGAAGGGATCATAGGTGGGGCAATTCCCCCAAAGTAAATAGTTTAAAGTGTGAAAAAGTGTTGCCATACTATGAAATGTAGCATAGATTGTAGCTTATATATATGGCTCTATAAACCTCTTAGAACAGGACAAAAATTAAGCATCTGCCCAGCCTGCTCCAGGTGAAAAGAGGGCTTTTACTGCAAAGACATGGGCATAAATAATAAATTGTTCCCTTCTCTTCTGGTCACCTGGGGGGATGGGTCAGCATCCTGAATGGTATGGAGCTGCCTCCATGTGGCAGGTAAGTCTCTGGCTCTCTAGTCTCCCTTAAAGGGGCAACACACCCTCTCTGACAAGTTTCAGAGTAGCAGCCATGTTAGTCTGTATTCGCAAAAAGAAAAGGAGTACTTGTGGCTCAAATAAATTTGTTAGTCTCTAAGGTGCCACAAGTACTCCTTTCCTCTCTGACAAGCCAGTCAAAGATCCCCACCGCTTAATGTGTGGTGAGGTCATTTCCGGCATGTAGAATGGCAGTGAATAACAGATGCGTATTGTAGACATGCAAATTCCAAATCAAAGCCATGCAGTCTGGAGATCCCTGACTCCACAGGCAACTTACAAAGATAGAGTGGATTTAAGATCTGACCCTTCAAGATTCTGAATGCCCCCAATTCAATGACCCTGGCTTAATTGCAAATTGAAGTTGCTGAGAAGTGCTATGGGATTAAGCCTTTATCAGTCTGACGGTGCTCCCATTCAGCTCAATGGAAAAACTCTCATTGATTTGAATGAAGCATGATCAGGTCCTTAGTGGATTTAAGATTGCCATCAAAATAAATCCTATCCAAATCTACAGTAGCTGGGGAGAAGGAAAGAAGAGATCCATGGTGGCAAGGGATACGGAAAGAGCTAGGTTTATTTGGGTTACTTTAACTGAATTTCTGTATTTTTCATTCTGTTTCAGTAACTTTAAATTTAAATGTCCAGGCTTCTTCATGTTTTTGCTTTTTAGGAAAACTATAAACTTCTCAATTGCTTTTTTTCTTAAATAATTAATAAAGGTTTACAGTCATAACTGCAGCTTAAAGACATATTTAGCCAGGAAATAAAAAATAGTTTTCTATTGCCTTAAGCCCGTCCGTTGGCTCAATACTGCCCTTAGGACCAAGGTTTTAGCTGAAAATCTTTCTGCCTTGAAAATAATGTATTTATTGGTATGTACGCCTATTCTGTCAATGTTGCTGTCTTTATTGTCATAATTGCAGCTGCACAATAAATGGTATAGTATTATAAAGTTTATTTATTCCGTACATAATTGGAGATATGTATAGAATGCCCTCCCTGAACTAGTTCATAATCCATTTCTCTTGTGGCTTAGCCACCCAGTGATGGCTAGCCTGAGTGACAGAGATACTTTACTTTTATTATTTTAAAAAACCAAGGGTGGAAAAACTTGAAATGATTTTGAACCATTAAGTTGACTAAATGTTTGTTAAAAAGCCTTGCTGATGCAGTCCAAGGTGCTCAAAGTATTTTTGGAGAAATTGCTAAACTGAAAATTTCATGATATAAGTGCTTTACCATGTTTATGGTAACTGAGATTCCATCTTTAGCTATTGTAGGAGGCATCTAAAGAACAAGAGTCCATAAATAATACATCTACAGTACCAATATAATGTTAGTACGTATGGTACATTACAATCTTTTTCATATATCAAGTCTAAAAACAGCCCATAATTGCAATGAATTATTTAAAACAAAACCGATTTGAACAAACGTATGGTGGAAGACTTAATGCAAGACAGACTATCAGTGTTTTTTCAAAAGTGTTCTAAATGTTTCACTAGAAATGTTTTAGGTGCTTTTGTGAAGTTCAGTTACAAAACCACTTCTGATACATATGTATCTGCTGGGCCACTGAAGACTAGCTTGAGATTACAGAGATACTGTACCAAGACTATGTTTGAAAACTAGGTGTTGATTTAGTTTGGTTTTTATTTTACCCTAATATTTCAGTATGTCTAGTAGCTAGTAGAACTAGGCTCAGGAGTAGGGTCGAAACTTCCATTCTCTAATGCTGTGAGTATCAATTTCCTGATCCATTATGGACGCAACACTTGGGATCCTCGAGGTGAGGAGAGAAGATTAGCTGTGCTGCTCCCAGAACAATCTGATGGCCTATGAAATGATATTGGCAAGAACTTCAGAAATAATCATTTGTCTGCCTGTCTGTCTTCTCACCTAGCCTGGTAGAAAGTAATAGCCCCTTGAGTTCTGGTGGAGTAATAAGTGAATAATAAGCTGGAGATTGATAGTGATGATAGAAAAAAATATACTATTAAAGGGTCATGGTTGAGAGATAAGTATAAAAAGCCTAGAGTAAATGCATTTTCAAGGAAATATTTGATTTTCTTCTTATAGTTGGAAATGATGTTCTGCGATTAGACTGAATGAATGATTAACAAAGCTGTATAGTAGTATTAAGGTAACTTACAATTTTGTCTCTAAAAATTACCCAAAAAAATAATACATGGTATGCTTTTCTTTATTATTTTAGGAGTCGCAGCAGGTGTCTACAGGACACAGCAATCCAAGTAAGAATTACCTCACTTTACAGCTGGATTTGGTGGAGACGCTGACTGGGAATGTGAGAAACAAGTGAACAATAGGACAGTTGAGAAAAAAAAATAGTGGAAACATGAAGCCTATTGGTCCAGTATAGGATCTCAGCTGGCAGGCTACTGTTTTGTTCAAGTGCAGAACCTTGGGCATCACAATCACTAACGGCCTATAGCGGGGAAGGGAAGGGAACAATCCCTTTAGATTGGCAATGGAAGGAACAATTTGCTCCATCATACCTAGTTCTGCTGTATGTGAGACAGATTTTACAGGAAAAAATAATTGCGCTTCTAAAATGATAGGAAGTGGGTGGAAACTTTGTATCCACATACAAATGTGCACACAACCCCAACCTCCAAACTGCCTAAAATTTCAGAGAGTTTGCTTTATTACTTTTTTTATTTATTTATATGCACTGTCACTGTATATGGTGCTATATAATACATGAAGTATGCCAAAACAATAACAAATGCTGCCTCGAAGAGCCTATAGTTTTTGGCTGCCTTTGGTGTATAATTTTGGCAAGGATGGTGAGTATGGAACTTGCTTTGCTCACATCCTTGCCTGTCCTCCTACTAAAGTGTACAGGCCATGTTACAAAGCAGTTGTACTTTAATTACATTTAGTTATGGGTAAAACACTTTAGTGGCTGTGTGGAAAGAAAAGATTGAATTGTTCTATGAAACGAAGTATTAATCCTCTCTTCTGACACCCATGACTGGTGTTAATGTTCTCCAGCATATTCAAAATACATGACCCTATCCTGTTCATGACATCAAAGCATCCCAACCAAGAGCTCAGTTTTGTTAGCTTCATGACCTGTGAGCTAAAACAGAGCACTATGCAAATTACAAAGCTGGATTTGAAGATGACAAATGCTCTGAGCCAGTAGACTTGGCTTTGAAACTGACTGGTCACCCACTGGGTGCAGGAAGCAGACACCCAGAGGGAGAAGGCTAGGAGACTTCAGGCTATTCATACGGTACCTTTGCTAAGGAAGGGGCAGCACTGTGGAAGAAGATGTTGTGAACAAGGAGGGGGTGGTGCCACTTAATTGCCAGCATAAGTTTGATATTGCTGTGAGCACCAGCACTAAGGAAGTAATAAAAAGGCAAACGGGATGAGGTTCTCTAAAAAAAAATAATGAATGCAGTCATGAGAGAAGGAAGCACTAAAGAGCCATAATAGATAAGGCTGTGCAAACACTTGAGGAAGTCTGAGCATAATAAACACTAGAGCAGAGCTTGAGTGGTTTGTGATGACATCAGAATGCCTAGCATTGGTCGTCGTTTTCCTATGGTTTATTGAAACTGCAAGCTTGTTTGGAGGTTTTGGGAAATTGTAACAAATGGCTCCCTGTGAGGGAGGTGTCAACATGGCCCCTATCCTGCTTTACCTGGTTGGAAGTCTTTAGTGTCTCAGTAAGCTGATAGCCTCAATATCAGCAGGTCTATTTTGGGAGTGGTCTGTGTGAAGTTTGTCATGAAGGATATTTTGACTCCAGCTGTTAAATGGCACCATTTTGGGGAGAGGCTACTGCACCTTCCTGAGTTTCATACTAGAGGTCTGCTCATAGTGCATGCCCTAGCCCCAGAGGGAGCTTGAGAGTGGAATGTGATGAGTCCTGTGCTGCTCTCAGCTTCCGCCCTTGGGGCAGGGAGTTTAGCTCAGTGGTTTGAGCATTGGCCTGCTAAACCCAGGGTTGTGAGTTCAATCCTTGAGGGGGCCATTTAGGGATTTGGGGCAAAAATTGAGGATTGGTCCTGCTTTGAGCAGGGGGTTGGACTAGATGACCTCCTGAGGTCTCTTCTAATCCTGATATTCTATGTTTATAAACAGAGGCAGGGTGATTAAGATAACAAAGGGCTTGTCATTAAATTAAATTAAGGATCATTAGACGATCCTGAAAGCATTGCAAGGCACTCCAGTTAAAAAATAGGAAACAAAGGGTAGGAATAAAAGATCAGTTTTCAGAATGAAGAGAGGTAAGTAGTGGTGTCCCTCAGGGGTCTGTACTGGGACCAGTGCTGTTCAACATATTCATAAATGATCTGAAAAAAAGGGGTAAACAGTGAGGTGTCAAAATTTGCAGATGATACAAAATTACTCAAGCTACTTAAGTCCAAAGCTGACTGCAAAGAGTTGCAAAGGGATCTCACAAAACTGGATAACTGGACAACAAAATGGCAGATGAAATTCCATGTTGATAAATGCAAAGTAATGCACATGGCAAAATATACTCCCAGCTGTACATATGAAATGATGGGGTCTAAATTAGCTGTTACCCGTAAAGAAAAAGATCTTGGAGTCACTGTGGATAGTTCTCTGAAAACATCCGCTCAATGTGTAGTGGCAGTCAAAAAAGCTAATGGAATGTTGGAAATCATTAGGAAAGGGATAGATAACAAAACAGAAAATATCATATTGCCTCTATATAAATCCATGGTACACCCACATCTTGAATACTGCGTGCATATGTGGTCACCCCATCTCAAAAAAGATATATTGGATTTGGAAATGGTACAAAGAAGGGCAACAAAAATTATTAGGGGTATGGAATGGCTGCCATATGAGGAGAGATTAATAAGACTGGGACTTTTCAGCTTGGAAAAGAGGTGAGTAAGTGGGAATATGATGGAGATCTATAAAATCATGAATGGTGTCGAAAAATTGAATAAAGAAATGTTGTTTACTCCTTCACATAACACAATAACTTTAGGGGTCACCCAATAAAATTAATAGGCAGCAGGTTTAAAAGAAACAAAAGGAAATGTTTCTTCACAATCAACCCTTGGAACTCTTTGCCAGGGGATGTTGTGAAGACCAAAACTGTAAGCTGGTTCAAAAAAGAACTAGATAAGTACATGGAGGACAGGTCCATCAATAGCTATTAGCCAGGATGGTGTCTCTGGCCTCTCTTTGCCAGAAGCTGGGAATGAGCAACAGGATGAATCACTCAATGATTGCCTGTTCTGTTCATTCCCCCTGAAGCACCTGGCGTTGGCCAGTGTTGGAAGACAGGATTCTGGGCTAGATGGACCTTTGGTCTGACCCAGTATGGCCATTCTGATGTTCTTATATAAATCCCAGATGTATCTACCCCCCACTGTAGCCCACTAGACTCCACTGCCCTCCCAGAGCTTAGATAGAACCCAGGAGTCCTGATGGGGTCTCTCTCTCCGCAGAGTTAGTAACAAAGTAAGAATATACATTAAGATTTTAAGCCTAACCAGTGTCCCTTAGGTGACTTGCCACAAGATGTCAGAACATGTTAGTATTAGAGCTGAGTGGGTCTAATATTTATTTAATTTTCTTTCTTTTATATAGGAATTAGATACGGTGCTCCTGTCAGCTAATTGCTGTTATCTGCCAAAAGACTAGAGTTTTCAGGTGCCTAAGAAGCCCCTGGAATCACGGTTAAAGTTGCCCCTCTCCCCAAAATCTGTAATGGCGCCCCTGCCACCTTTCCCACAAAAACTAATAATTTTGCACTTCTGTAGTGTCTTCCATACAAGGATCTCAAAGCACTTTACAAACATTAATAAGTTTCATTACTGCGCTGACTGGTGTCTATGTGTGTTGTTTTCCTGCTCCTTGCTTCCTGCTCCATATTCCTGTTTGTTTCCTGGTTCCTGCTCCCTGAACTCAATATTCCAGTTCCTGTTCTTCTGGGAGTAGTGGTGGGGTTGTGTGCCTGGTGTTGGGTGTGTGCAGTTACTCGGCGCCTGCTGCTACATATCTGTCATTGGGGACTGTTATGTTTTGTTCAGACTGTTGCTGACTTAACTGTCTCATAGTTATTACATGTTTTGATTGACCATCTATCTGTGCCTCTTGCTTCATTTTCCTTGTGTTTTGGGGATTGTATTCTGGGACGCATCAGAGCATAAAATTATGCTTCTATTCTGCTACTCATGCCACCTGCACATTCTTCAGCTGTTGACTGGCGATACTTTATTCAGAATTTCTGGAACTATGTGCAGATCCTGCAGCTCTCTGATGCTACTAGATTACCCTTGCTGCAGAACTGCTTAGGTTGTGATGGCATTGATATTTATGATGGACTCAAAGAGCCCAAGCCTTCCTTTGATGTGTCTGTCCAGCTTCTCAACAAATATGTTGTGAATGGAGCTTCTGTTCTGTTAAAAAGGAAAATGTGTTTTTTTTTTAAACTCGCCAGCAGCCCAACAAAACAATATATGAGTTTGCATGTCATTTGTGGCAGTTGGCTCTTGACTGTGAATTCAGGGAAGTTATGATGATCAAGCTCAGAGACATTTTTGTGATTGGCATAGCCAGTGACTGTCTGAGCAAATGGTCACTGGCTGAAAATGTGAGAACTCTAACATTTAAAGCCACAGTAACTAAGAGTGAGGTAGCTGAGAGGGTTTAGGCTGGAATGTCTCAGATTGCTGCTACCTTTGTATCTACACTTAAATCCCCATTAGCTGGTTCTCCTGCTTCCATTGCCCAGGGTCATACAACGCTACCTACTCCTGCTCCATGGCCTCAGCAGCAAAAGTTGCCAGCTCCTCACTGTTTCTGCTGTGGTAATACAGGTCACTTGGCCAATTTCCCTGCCTGCCCAGCCAGAATTGCTGTGTGCCAGACTCATGAGAAGGAAGGATGCTTTGAGTTAGTCTGCCACTGTACACTGGTTCATGAAGACGGGAAGCCTTCAGTGCATACTGTAAATGTAGACCCGCACAAAATCGTTTTTACCAGGGACCAGATGTTTCCTTTAGTACAATCTCCTCAAGTGGCAAGGCGCTGGAGCTGGAATCCCGTATTGTAATGGTACACTGCTGAAGTGCTTGGTGGATAGGGGTTCTGAAGTTAACGTTCTCCCCTCTGGGTTAGTTCATAATTTGGATATTTGCCTGACTACAGTGGTAATAAAAGCTTGGAATTTGTATGATTTGCAGACAATGGGTGAAGCTCTATGCTCTGTGCTCTACAGAGGCGCCTTGACTGCAAAGTTTAACATTTTTAAAGGTGCTGCTACTGCAAATCCTTTTCCATTATAATCATATGATGTGTGCTTGCACCTTGGTATTATGCATGTACTTACACAGGACACCTGAGGAGTAGTTATGTCAGCTAGAATAGAATAGCTAGAGTAGAAGGGGATACCCAACATATCATTCAGAGACACCATGATTTGTTTAACAGTATTCTGTGCGTGGGATATCCATTGTCTCTGCTGTTGGATTTGAACACCAAGCCCTTTGCACTGCCTGCAAATCATGTACCTCCTGCACTTATGGACAAGATCTGAACAGAATTGCAACACGTGAAAGATAATGGCTTCATTCGGGAGGTGGAAGGGCCTGTGGATTGAATTTCGCCTATGGGTGACAATATACAAGAAGAAGGGCAACATTTGACTGTGCACAGATTTTAGAGAGACAAAGTGGGAGAGGTGATATCTTTTATTGGACCAACTTCTGTTGATGAGAGAGACAAGCTTTCAAGCCACACAGAGCTCTTCTTCAGGTCTGGCAAAGGAGTTCCCAGCTTCACAGCAAAATGCAAAGTGGATCAGATTGTTTAGCATATGTAGTTAGCACATATTGTAAGGGACCATTCAAGTGGCCATTCCATCTCTACCTCTGCCAGGGTGCATGTTGTTATCTGGATGACATTCTCATCTTTGCTAAGACCCTTCCTGTACGTAATGCTATTCTGGACCAGGTGCTAACCTGACCCCAACAAGCTGGCATAAAGTTGAATGTGGCCAAGTGCAGTATTGCAAAAGATGCTGTTATAGACTATTACTCACGTTACTATTTTGTATTCATAATTTCACAAGGCACCTACCTCTGAGGAGCTAAATTCTCTCCTAACCACTTTATTTGCAATGTTTGGCCTACCAGAGAGCCTTGTTTCAGAATGAGACACCTTTTCTACCAAGAGAGTTTGAAGACTTTCTGATGAGTATTAGTACAGCACATTATAAATCTGCTGGGTACCATCCCCAAGGAAATGGCATAGTGGACTCTGAAGAAGTGTGTAGCTAGCATACTGCAGGGATTTCTAGATATACTCTTACATATTGCACTGAGTTATGCTTTATATGTTATTTGGAGTACACTCATGAAAATACTGGAGAAACCCCATTCTACTGGCTGTTCAACTGACCTCTGAGCACCAAGTTGTCTATGCTGATGGAAGAGGCTCATCCCACCCCTTTGCCATCCTCAAAGCCAACTGATGTGACTAAGAAGTATACGACTTTCAACAAGCGTATCCACACAAGACTCCACACATTCTATCCTAGACAAGCAGTGTATGTTAGGTGATGGGCTGGAAGTATTTTCATTACTCATGGCATGATCTTGCGGGCTGCAGAGTACGGAACGTGGCGAGTGTGTTTACCACACAGAGAACATATTGTTAACCAAGAAGATATACTTCCTACTGAAAGGAAAACAGATAGGGAAGAGGACACTCTTTTCTGTATGATGATATGTGGCAGATTAAGGAAGCTGTGCCACATCAATAGCATCCAGCCCCTAATCTCAATCAGAGGTATAACCTACAGCCCCGGGATCACCAGCTGCCTCTGGCAAAGTACTGCTGAACTTTGGGGGAAAAAAGAAGGAAATTGTGGTGATTGATGTGTATGTAGCCATAGAATCATAGAATATCAGGGTTGGAAGGGACCCCTGAAGGTCATCTAGTCCAACCCCCTGCTCGAAGCAGGACCAATTCCCAGTTAAATCATCCCAGCCAGGGCTTTGTCAAGCCTGACCTTAAAAACCTCTAAGGAAGGAGATTCTACCACCTCCCTAGGTAACGCATTCCAGTGTTTCACCACCCTCTTAGTGAAAAAGTTTTTCCTAATATCCAATCTAAACCTCCCCCACTGCAACTTGAGACCATTACTCCTCGTTCTGTCATCTGCTACCATTGAGAACAGTCTAGAGCCATCCTTTTTGGAACCCCCTTTCAGGTAGTTGAAAGCAGCTATCAAATCCCCCCTCATTCTTCTCTTCTGCAGGCTAAACAATCCCAGCTCCCTCAGCCTCTCCTCATAAGTCATGTGTTCTAGACCCCTATTCATCTTTGTTGCCCTTCGCTGGACTCTCTCCAATTTATCCGCATCCTTCTTGTAGCGTGGGGCCCAAAACTGGACACAGTACTCCAGATGAGGCCTCACCAATGTCGAATAGAGGGGAACGATCACGTCCCTCGATCTGCTCGCTATGTCCCTACTTATACATCCCAAAATGCCATTGGCCTTCTTGGCAACAAGGGCACACTGCTGACTCATATCCAGCTTCTCGTCCACTGTCACACCTAGGTCCTTTTCCGCAGAACTGCTGCCTAGCCATTCGGTCCTTCTTGCATCTTGTTTCCTGCTCCCTCTTCCGTTTCCTGTTTGCTTCCTGGTTCCTGCTCCCTGAACTCGGTGTTCATGACTTAACTGTTTCATGATTTTGATTGACCACCTGCCTGGGTGTCTTGCTTTATTTTTCCTTGTATTTGGGGGATTGTGGTCTAGCTAGGGTGACCACCCATCCCCAATTGGACAGAACAGTCCCAAAATGCAGAGTTCAAGTCCCAGTCTCAGGCTGAATGAGTCCGGGACAGCATTTGTCTTGGCGCTGCTCTGTGCCTGCCTGATTCAATGAACCAATCTCAACTAATCTCCCCACCCCTTCAAGAAAGTGGATTTGAAATTGGCCTTTGCGCTCTGGGTCATTCCACCCTTAGAATGTGAAATGTTAAAAGAGCCAGTTCAGTGGGAAGCAGCAGAAACCAGCCAGGTCTACAGCTGAAAAACTGGGGCTAGAAGGCCTTTATCCATACGCACATGCACCAGAAGATCAGTCTTTTGGAAGAGAGCAGACCAGCAGCAGGCTTGCAAAAGAAGTAGGGCATCTAGTGGGACTCCTGGCCAGCTTCAAAAGACTGAGGTGGAGGATGGAAAGGGTCTCATAACCTGCCCAGAGAATGATACCTGGAGCTAAAGAGGATTAGCTGGTTGCTGAATTGCCTGTCCCCCATAATAGTGCCTTCAGCTAAGGGGAGACAAGGGCACATTGGTTATGGCAGTTTGTGTGAAGACTTGGAAGATAGAGTGTGGATAAGAGTGGGCTCAAACAGGTCAGGTAGCTCAGAGAAGCAACACCCTTTTACTAGGCTTGTCAAACTGAATCTGAATTCCAAATCTTTAAATCTCATTCATGCTTAGTAAATAAATTTTTTCTTGAATTTCTATGGCTCATTGGAGTAATGGTTCAGTTCTCTTTCTGTGGAGTCAGTAAGGCATTAATTCTCCATTCTCCCTCTTACTCTTATATACTGTACAATTGCTCTCCCTTCCCCCTGAAATGTTAAATGATTGTGAGCATTAAAGCAGCTGCAAACATTCACCGTAGAGTAATTCATTAATATCCTGTTTAGCTAAATATCATCCCTGCAACAGAACCTATTCTGCTTTCCTTATTGCCACAACACTAATTGCTGCTAAGAGCAGAACTAAAATACTTCAGCTTTTCCAACTGGTGCAGAACAAACTGCCAAGTCATCACTCAGAGTCTCACATCCCATTTGCACGTGAAACCGCCAGTGCTCACTGTACTAATGTGTTATTAACAAAAGTATTAGTTACAAATAGAATATCTGTGATGAACTATTATTTGTTTTCGGATGTAGATATGGTACTGACCGATATTTCAAGGCAGATTGTTGCTAAGCCAGTCTATGTGCCTTATATCCAGTGACAGGCATAAGGGGCACAACTAGCCATGGAACTAAACCAGAACAACATCTCCAAACCCCGCCTGAACTTTGGGAAATTCAGAGCCAGACCCAAATTTCCCAGCTCCAACTCGACAACTGAATCTAAACACCACAAGACGTGAGAGTTTTGGATTCAAATTTGCACTTCACCTCTGGTCTATGTCTAGTCACAACCAAATACCCAGAACTTATCTCTCCCCACCCCACCCCATAATAACCCTATTTTCTTTGGGAGAAAATGATGCCACAGGTACTTATATTTTAATTAAAGCAACTGTGTGGAGAAGGCATCTAATAGTTAGAACTGGGAGTCAGGATTTCTGAGTTCTAATGTTTGTCCCAGATACTAATTCACTGTGTGATATTGAGTAACTCCTTCAACAGCTCTTTCTCATAATCAAGTCTCTAAAATGGGCTCATAGGGTGTTGAGCCTTAATTAATTTTTGAAGGCACAATGTAATTACATAAAATATAAAAGTTATCTTGTAATCATTCTGTGTGTAGCAAACGTTTGATAAAAATAGATATGACTAGCTTCATGCCAGTCCTTCCAATTAGTTTAAAATTGTGGGTCTGATTTCAAAGGCTAATTGGTGATAAGAACTACTGATTTTTTCCCCTCCTTCCCAAAGGTAAGCAATGTTTCGGTGAAACCCTCCCTGCAAGCCTAGAAGGCCTAGAAACATCTGATGCAGGTACCAACACATCATGGAATAAGTGTGTAAGCTAACCAAAGGCTCCTTTGCTGGACCCCTGCTCCTAGAAGCATAATTAGTTTGAGCAACTATTTCAGCTTGTTTCAGGATTGCACTGGGGAAAGTACCAGGAATGAAATCCATTTAAGTCAATGGCAAACCTCCCATTAACTTCAAAGGGACCAGTATTTCTCCCCAGAGGTTCATTTCATACCCCAAGTTTTTCCACCTTTGATTTAGTGGAAATCAAACTTGAGAACTTTGGCAACAGCTATTAGTATGTAACACTGAAGTTCTTGTAATGTCCTGGGGCTCGGTCCAAAGCCCTTTGAAGTCAATTAGAGATTTTCCATTGAGTTCAATGGGTGTAAATCAAGCACTACACACAAGAAAACACTGAAACAATTTCAAACATTATTTCACAGAATACAAATGAATTTTGATTTGACAAAACTCATTAAAACTGAATGGAAAAACACTGGTCCCATCTGTAAGATAGTCACACTCCAGCTTTTCATCTCCTGATTATCACAAACTTGCATGTAAACAGCACTTCAGTGTCCACGGGTAAACAAGTGCCTGGGCCGTTGGCTAGCACAGAAACAATATTTTGCACTCAGATTATAAATGGTGTAAGCAAGGTGGTACAGTATCAAAAACAAAAATCCAACCCTCTCAAGGCTTTCAGACCAACCATGTTTCTCCTTAATGGCTGCTAGATTAGGGCAGTGACCCACACCTCTGTGTAAGGGGCAGCATATGTGACCATTGTCTTGGGAGGGGACCCAGGTAGAATTGTGGGCCTCTCTTTATGTACAAGTAAGGGGAAGTAATTTACTGTGGCACTGAAAAGGTGCATCTTAGTTCCCACAGCGGTTCCAGACAGCTCTTCTGGGGAGCACTTGAGGGCAGGAAGGAAAAGAGCCATGGATCCATCTGCTCCCTGAGCCTCTCTGCCTTCTCCATACCTGCTTGCTTACAAAGCAGAGCTGCACAGACACAGTGATCTGCACAGACCTCAAAGTCAAGTTCTGGGTAGCCCAACTATGGCTGTCTACCCTGCACGGCCATGTTAGGACTAGGGACTGTCTAACACTGGGGTTCCTCAGGTTGTTCAGAGAGCAGTATTCACAGCAAATAAAGTGAATCAAACTGTTCGTTTGTTTTTTGGGGGGTGTTAGGGAGGGAAGGGATCCCAAAACCCTGCAGACTGATCTGTCATTTCAGGCCTATAGTGACTAAGGCCCCAAGGTATTCTGTCCTTCTGTCCTGTCCTGCAAGCGGCCAGTCTTACAGAGTTTCCTGCCTTCTTGCTAGGGATCTGCTAGGCATGAAATTGTCAGGCCTGCTTTACAACTTACCCCTAAGCGCATATACAAGGGACAGGAAAAGTCATGTTGATGTTAACTCCCAGTTTGCAAGTGCTCAGTTAGTGCCCCAGATACCTGCCATATGATATTTAGAAAGCATTCTTCTCTACACTTTGAAAGTGTTAAAATTAGCCTGATAATGTATTGACCTCTAACACCATAAAGGTTTTGATATTCACCCATTTTTCATATTATTTTTCTTCTTTTTTAAGGGAAAGGTGATGCTGAGCCAAAGAATCCAGAAAACAGTGCATCACATACATCGTAAGTCAGTTTCATATTTGTGATCAGAGATGATTGCTATGTTTTAATCTGCATTGTTATGCCAAATAGTGTTTGTCTGTTTGTTTTCATTAAGATGAAGCTCTTTCACTGATGCTGTTCTTTAAAAAGCTTTTAAGTAATGATTCATAGTTAATTGTTCATAAATCATTAGCATCCTTACTGTGAGAGATCTTGAAAAGTGAGATGGCCCTGTAACAAGCTGAATAAATATTAAATTATTTTTGGTGGAGTGAGCGAGTGAGATTGGCTTTTACAACCGGAGAGGTCCAATGTTACCTTAAAGCTGCAGAAGTTTGTCACATTTTCCAGAAGATATCATGTCACATCTGCCTTTGATGTACTGATGTAATTTTAAAAGACTGCAGTCTGCAACTTCACCTCTGAATTACTTGAAATCCAATTACAGCTACCTCTGGTCTCTCACGATTTTGTTGATGTTTTTGAATTAACAAAAGCAGTTGAGAAACAGATGTGAATAGGCACTTGTAATATATCAGTGTTCACCTTTACTCTAATGCAACAGTAGAGGTCCCCCCGCCCTGTTTTTTCCCCGTGTACAAGGGAATTAACTGTTTTACTGTTACCAGAATAAACCAGCTCTTCAAACAGAGGGACTCAAAGTTTAAAACAAAAAACAAAAAAAACCAGGCTAGCTCAGCAAACTTGATTTCACTCTCATGAGTTAGGAGAGGATTGAATTGCTACAAAATCACTTACCCTTTTTATCCCATTTGAGTAGGAGTGGAATTCTTTTCACAGTGCAGTCATGTGAATTTCAGAGTGCATCGAGTCTGTAATTTGTGTCCTCTGGCTCTTGTTATTTAAATTGAGAGTGCTAGATCATGTAAGTCTTGCAAGGTGTCACTATCTGTTACATGGCCAAAAGTAGCCATAGAATAAGGTACAATAAGTGTGATAGTTGAATGTTTTGATTTCTGACATAAATATATAGTAAAAATCTTCTGGAAATGAATCGATAAAAAGATTTGACATGGTCTGTGAATGGTTTGTCCTATAGATTTTGCTGTAGAATGTAATTACAATATGTTATATTTAGTCAAACTTGTTTAATAAATGAAGCACTAGCAGCTTTATGCCTTCTGATACTGTGATTGTTGGGAATGGTAATAGCGTATGTTGGTATAGAATGCTTCCAATGGTTACCATTTTAAAAAAAAATGATATTATAATAAAGATTTAAAGGAGAAGAGTTTTCATGCCATCTGGAGGTATCATGGAGAAATGAACACTAATTTTTGCTGATATTTAATATGTCAAACGTAAGCAGACACTATACTTTGATGTAATCTTGGGGCTAGTCATATTTTATAGTGGGGTTTTCTTTTTATTCTTTTTAGTAAAATTTCATTAAAATTCTGTAAATTGTATTTCATGAATGTAGAAATTCCTATATTTGTTTGTGGCAGACTAGATAAAGTGTCATTAGTGGGCTTTATTAAATAAATTGGACCAGATTGTGACATCCTTATTCATGTTGAATAGTACCTTACCCAATGAGTGGTCTCACTGAACCCCATTGAAACTGTGCACTTCTCTACTTCATAGATTCATAGATTCCAAGGCCAAAAGGGATCATTGTGATCATCTAGTCTGACCTCCTGTGTAACACAGCCATAGAACTCCCCCAAATAATTCCTAGAGTACATCTTCTAGAAAAACATCCAATCTTGATTTAAAATTGTCCATGATGGAGAATCCACCGCAACACTTGGTAAATTGTGCCAATGGTTAATTACTTTCACTGTTAAAATTTTATGCCTTATATCCAGTTGAATTTGTTCAACTTGTAGCCATTGGATCATTTTATATCTTTCTCCACTGGATAAACGAGCCCATTATTAAATATTTGTTCCCCATATAGGTACTTATAGATTGTAATCAGCTCACCGCTTAACCTTCTCTTTGTTAATCTAAATAGATTGAGCTCCTTGAGTCTATCACTATTAGGCATGCTTTCTAGTGTAATACATATTTTCTAATGTAATACATTTACAGGGGTCACCTTCATATTGTTACCATTTGTCAATAATGACCATGCAGCAGGGTCTGAGGTACCAATGTTTATTCCTATTTTAAGAACAGGGGAAAAGTATGGTAAATGTTTGTAAATGGTAACTTTTTAAATGGAAACCATTATATTTAGGAAGACTGTTGGGTGAAAAAGAGATACAGAAGGAAGGAGAGCCTGAAAGGACATGGGGGAGGTAGGTTGCAAATAGAATTCAGGGAAAGGAGGAGGAAGAGAAACCAGGTAGATTAAGATACAGGGAAGGAAAGAGAACAACAGAGATTGAAAGATAGTGGAAGAGATACAAGACGTAGTGCAGCAGGCAAGAAAAATAGGGGTGAAAGAATGGAAAAGAGAAAAGGGGGAAAGCAAAAACAACCAAAGTTAAAATTTTCTAAATTGTTTAACAGAAAGCTGAATGCCAAAGCATTACAATGATGTAAATATAAATAACTACAAACATAAATAACATACAAACACAAAGGTTGTGCCTTATTCTCTTTTTCATGATGCTGATTTTACATCAGTGTAGCTCCATTGGCTTTAATGGAGTTTCTCCTGATTTACATCAATGCTAACCCAATCCACTAAGGTTGATTTTTATCACTGATCTTTGGACACTTTTGAATATTGGTGTTCTTAAAAATTTGGAATGAACCTGATTGCACCAGGTATTAAAAAAGTATACAGGGGATAATACATTGGGACACTACAATCCACGCATGTGCACACATACACACAGAGATACATACATAAACAAACTAGTGCACAATAATTGACTTATTCTCCCCCTACAGATCACTGTAGTTGGCAGTCTAAAGGTACCACCCAGATTAATTTTGCAACTGCCAAAAAAATCTTGAAAAAATGCCCAGCCAGGGTGTATGTTTTTTATGTGAGCCTTCATATCAGAACCTGCAAAGACTGAAGCAGGGATGAGGAAACCATTTTGATTAATTTTAATAAGTGTTTAGTTGGTGGGGTGGAGGGAGCATGAATCTTTGATGTGGCAGAATTGTAAGGAGCCATTGAAATTAAGAACATTAAGAACTACTTTTATGAGTTATCACTCCTGGAAAAGGTTAGTAAGCAGCCCAGTCGGAGTGTTTAAAGAGTCTGCTGATGTCAATAGAGAACAAGTGGCATTTCTGAGACTGACGGGAAGGAGCAATGAAGAGCTTTAAAGGACTCTCATCTTTAAAAAAAGCAATCCACAGAACAGGTCACATTGGCCATGATAAAAGTGAGAGAGAAAAAACGGGAGGAGCATGTTAATTGTTTTTTTTTTTTCCTTAACAAAACTATTTTTTCTGCTTGTTACAAGCCACAGGTGCAAACCCAACGCACATAGCTACAATGGCAGTTTGTTCATCCTTTGTCTAGATTTACTGCCATTCTCCAAACATTATTTACACAGCTCCAAAGGGACAGGTTTATCACCCCTCTGAATCAGTCAGAAACACTGAACTGAACATTTACATGAAGTCTTCCTCAGAGATTACCCCTCCCCTAGCCAGCGTACTCCAGGACAGCAAAAACAGACTCACATAACTTTGTTGGGTTTCTCCTGAGTCACTTGACCAAGGGTAGTATCTGCAACCTTTCAAAGCAGAGAAGCCTGGAGGATTTTTTTTAGTGAACACACAGCCAGTGTTAAGCATGTTTTATTTCTGCATGTATTAACTCTCTAGATATGTTTCTGCATGAATTAATTCTGGTAATAATAATATTTACCATTTAAAGAGCTTCATAAACATTAACTTATTTGCTGGATCTTAGAAGACCCCAATGAAGTAGATAAATAAGGACACTTATCCTAGTGCTACAGATAAACTGAAATAAATGTTCGTGTGCAACTTACCAAAGACTATAGAGGAAGTCAGTGTCAGGCTATATCCTGGCATGTCCATATGCAGAATGACTGTAGGAAATGGCCTAAAAGATTGCATTGACATGTACACTCAATAAGGAGGATTTAAGCACATTAGAGTTTTCTCCAAATGGATTAATGTCATTTGTGACTAAATATATTTTTTAAAATCACAAGCACTCTGGATATGAGGAATTTCATTTCACGTTATCTTATTATGCATAGGAGTTCATGGGTCCCCTGGCCAAATTTTCACTGAATGTTTAAAAGCTGTAAATCCCAAAGAGGTTTTCTTATGGCTGGTCAAAAATTTTCTGTCAACCTGGGTTTTTTGTTTGGTTGGTTTTTGTAAAATTGGGTTTTCAACAAAATGAATATTTTTGCAGAAAGTTTCTGGGGTTTTTTTGGTTTTTTTTAAATCTTCATAAAACCTTTATTTGCTTTTCCCCCAATGATTGGCAGCTACTGTCTGAATTCTTTTTATTTTTTTTAGTTTTTGGCAGTTTTCAGGTAAAATATTCAGTTTGGCTGCCAAAAACTTCAGAATGTTCGAGTTTTTTTGACAAAAAGTAAAAAAAAAATAATTTGAATATTTTGATGCAAGTGAAAACATTTTCATTTTTGTTTAAATTTTCTGTAGCCCCCCAACAAAAAATATTCTGACCAGCTCCATGTGCTATAGCTTAAAATGCTGGCTGTAGAAACTCTGCCAAAAATAGCCCAAGGCCATGAGACTTCTCTTAGTCACAAAAATTTTGAAAAAGTGATTCAAGCTTTGTAAACTCCCCAAACAACCCTGCTAATGGAATAAGTTTGGAATTACCATGCAACTTTCTTTTATAACTTTTTGTCTTTCTAATTCATGTCCAGCCTATCCCAAATGTGATTCACTGTTATACATTCAACTCTATGTGCTAGTGCAAATACTTAATACTGTAATGTAAACACTATCAATAAGCTACTCCAGTGCAATGTATTTATTATCTCTCCCACAATTGTTTTCAAGCCAAGATATTCCAGATTTTTCCCTCCCTTTTTACAAGAGAATTAGCCAAGATTAAGGGAGGCTTTTATAGTATATGAATGTGAAAGTTTTGTCTTTTGCTAATATTTTTCACCTGTGAGAATCACAGGGCTCCTTGTGTGTATATGTTTGTTTTTGCCAGCTTATAACAGAAATTTTGGCAGTATTTCTTCTGAGCATTAGCCACGAGCATCATTTTGAGACTACATTGCTCAGGGGATCCCTTTTACCAGTGTGAAATCTATCAACAGCCGTACTCCCGACTCTCAAAAAGTAACATTGCAGTCCTTTGACCATCAAGTTTTTATCAACTCAGGCTCTTGAACATCAAGTTAATTCTCAATTATCTGATTCTCCACAGCGTCAGTGGAATGTTCTGCTGTTGTTCCTGCTGATCACATATATATATATCTATATTTCCATTAGTGTGGGCTATTTGTTGTCTATATTTACTTAGCATTTGTATAGGTGTTTTCATCTTCAAAGCAATGTACAGACTAATACACGGTGAGATAGAGTTGCCATGTCATAAATGAGGAAACTGAGAGAGAGAGGTTAAGCAAAAGGCCCATGTTCATAGTGTGTCAGTGTCAAAAATTGGAGTACAACTCAAGAGCTCCTGGCTTCTAATCCTGTGCTGACACCCGTAGGCCACATTTGGCTGATACGTAAAACATCAGAATGTTGTATATCAGAGGGATCATTGTCTAGTGGACTGTGCATAAGGCTGGAAGTTGTGATCTTGGCTCCACCCTTGAATTGTTGTGGGGCCTTATGAAAGTCATTTAAATTCTGTCTCTGTTTTCACATGTTTAAAACAATAATCAAACCATGGTGAAGATTAGCTCATTAATATTTGTACAACGTTTTGAAAAATGTAATGTTCTGCAGAAATATGAGGTATTCATGTAATAAATGAATGGTAGTATATGTTTAAAAAAAGACTTGGATTAAAAATGTTAAACATGTTGAATTGCTGAAGGACACACTTTGATACTGAATGGCTGTATACATTGTGTATTGTGGTGTGTTGCCTGATGTCAGCCATCTTTAGTAAAAATATTCTTGTGATTAAAGCACAACTAGCTGGCTGGAGATCTGGGATCTTGTTCTGGACTTTGTGTGGAACTCTGAGCAAGACAATTCACTTCTCTGTAGCTCATTTTCCTCAGCTGTAAAATGGGGATAATACAACACTGCGTAGGGGGAGTTAATGGATGTTTGTAGAGATTTGTTGGAGATCCTCAGATGGAAGCCACTTGACAAGTGCAAAATATTATTTATTATATTATTATTTATGTATTTTATACAGCAATCCACATTTTTGTTTCTATGCAAATTTTTATGTTTCAGTTCAAGAATACAGACCACTAACTCTGAAATGTACATTATTAGGGTTCAGCTTTTGTCTGATTGAACCAGAGAAGGTGGCAAAAATGGCAAGGCATGCAGCCTTGAAAAGAGAAGTCCATCCAGTGATGTATCGTAAACAAGATCAAGGTGAAATCCTGGTCCCACCAAAGTCAGTGGGGCCAGGATTTCATGCCAAGAATATAAATTTGAAGGGGTGGGAGGCAGTTAATATGAAATTCCACTTGTATTAAAAATGACATTGTTTAAGTTGGTCTCTGAGATGTTTTTCTTTTGAGAACACCACTGTGTGGTATCACTTACTGCTTTTAATATCTGCCTGTGATATTTTTGAGAGACGTGTCTCAGAGACGCTACAGAAAAAAATGACAGGTTTCAGAGTAGCAGCCATGTTAGTCTGTATTTGCAAAAAGAAAAGGAGTACTTGTGGCACCTTAGAGACTAACAAATTTATCTGAACATAAGCTTTCGTGAGCTACAGCTCACTTCATCAGATGCATCCGATGAAGTGAGCTGTAGCTCATGAAAGCTTATGCTCAAATAAATTTGTTAATCTCTAAGGTGCCACAGGTACTCCTGTTCTTTTTACAGAAAAAATGTCTTTTTATAAAGAATGAAGCTAGTGTTTCTCAGAGTGATGGAGATCCTGAAAACTGAGGAGGCTAAACTCTGGTATTTATCCAGGAACCAAGTACCTGGCTGGAGAAAAATGCTGGCTTTGCTGCACTGTTCCACCTGTTTCCCCCAACCCTGACTTGAAAGGCTAACCTTCTATCAGTGCCAGATTTTTTTCCCGACAGTCTGCTCATCCAGTCCAGCAAGGATATCTAGAACTTGAAAAATATATTACTGAGCTTCCAAAATCCCGTACAGAATTTCTTCTCTGTCTTCTCCCCTAAAGAATTACCCTCAAAATACACACACACACAACCTTTCATTTAAAAACTGTACTTCTACAGTAACTTCCTGCTCCGAGTATCATACTAGCTTAACTAAAGGTTGCCTCCGAGCTTCTAGTTGCTACAGTACTCATGTGTATGGTGTCAGTGGGGCCTATGCCTCTTTTTAGCACAGGTTATTGGATTTGTGGTGTACTTTGCAATGTTGCCAATAGTCCACAAAGATCTACTGTGAGTTTATACCTGCAAACCATTTTCTTCAAATCCTACAGAGCCACTTACTTGGAAAATGTTTGACTTACTCACATCAAGGCTGAATCTGTCTTGGAGATTTAGGTAAATTACCAAGAAACAACAACAACAAAAAGGATTTTTGTGTTGATTACTTTCATATCAAAATAATAACTACATGGTAGCTGTATATGAAATGTAAAACAGGAAGAGGAAAGTGAGACAGCGAAAAAGCTGAAATGGAGGAGTTCACTAGCTTTCGTGCTGTCTTCTGGTGAGAATTGTTTCCAGTGGATGATCTTCTTAACGTCTCAAGATTAAATACCCTAAAAAAAGAAAAAAAAACCCATGAACCTTCAGCAGGGTGAAAGTAACTTAAAGGACTTACTGGTACACAGGGTGGCCAGGCTCCTGTGCAAGGTGGGGGGTGGGGAGGCTCTGGGCCCCCAGAAAGGGCAGGGCCTGGGGCGGGGCTGGGGCCAGTCTCCCCCAGCCAGCCCTTCAGCACTGTCCGGCCTGCTCCGCCCGGGGCTCCGGCGGCAATTTAAAGGGCCCAGGGCTCTGGCCGCTGCCGGGAGCCCCGGGCCCTTTTAAATCACCGGGCCCCAGGGCAGCTGCCCCTTTTGCCCCCACCCCCATCAGCAGCCCTGCTGGTATGGTGTTTAAAGGGCAGCCGCGGCGGTGCTTTAACGTCGGCTGTGTGCCGGCCCATACTGGCAGCCACTTTCTTACCGGTACGTTGTACTGGCTTGCTTTCACCTATGACGTTCAGATGGCAAATTTAAATTTTATCCCCCTCTTTTTCCAGGTATAGTCCATTTATTAGGCTGTGTCTACGCTACGTACTTAAGTCGATTTAAGTTACGTCCATGATCATAAGCAGCTGTAATTACATTGCTTGTGCACTCACACAACGCTCTTTATATCAGGAGAGCCGATCCACAGTTGGTGCTCTAGCATCGTCAGAGAGAGCAGCGCACCATGGATAGCTATGCCACTGTGAAATTGCCACAGTCTCTTGCTATGATCACAATGCATCTTGGGAGCAGGCTCATCACCCCGTGATGCAGTTTTCTTGGTCCCAAGATTCCAAGGGCTTCCGACTGCATTTCGTTCCATTTTTCAACTGCACCTTTAAACTTTGCCCACCATCTCTGCTCACCAGTCCTGTGATACGCGTTATGAACACAACATGGCTGATCCTGCAGTATTTCATGAGCTGCAAATCTGAACAGAAATCCATGGTGCCTGCCCTGCTGTGTGCCATGCAAAGAAACAATTCAAGATTGATGTTGGCATTCATAAAGCAGCTGCACACGGTGGACCATTGCTATTGGGCTCAGAAAACAAACACCGAGTGGTGGGACTGGATTGTGAGCAGGTATGGGATGATAAGCAGTGACTACAGAACTTTCATATGCGCAAAGCCACCTTCCTGGAACTCTGAGTGGCACTCACCCCCGCCCTCCAGCATAAGGACTCCAAAATGAGAGCTGCCCTAATGGTGGAAAAGTGCGTGGTGATCACTGTGTGAAAGCTGGCAACTCTAGACTGCTACTGGTCAGTCACAAATCAGTTTGGAGTTGGGAAGTCACCGTGAGGGTTGCGGTGATGCAAGTGTGCAGGCATAGGCGCCAACTCTGTGGGTGCTCCGGGGCTGGAGCACCCATGGGGAAAAGTTGGTGGGTGCTCTGCACCCACCAGCAGCTCCCCACCCCGCCCCCCCACCGCCCCAGCTCACCTCCGCTCCGCCTCCTCCCCTGAGCGCACCACATCCCCGCTTCTCCCCCTTGCTCCCAGCGCTTGCCGCCAGGAAACAGCTGATTCACGGCAGCAAACACTGGGAGGAAGGGAGAGGAGGGGGAACACTGCGCGCGCCAGGAAGAGGCGGGGCCAGGACCAGGACTTGGGGAAGGAGTCCAATAGGAGCAGGGAGGGAGCGGAATTGGGGCGGGGACTTTGGGAAAGGGGTTGGAACGGGGGCAGGGCAGGGGCAGGACAGGGGTGGAGTCGGGGCGGGGCAGGGGGCGAGCACCCACTGGCACCATGAAAAGTTGGCGCCTACGTGTGCAGGGCCATTAATCAGCTCCTGCTATGAAGGACTGTGACTCTGGGCAATGTGCAGGAAATAGTAGATGGCTTTTTTGTCAATGGGACTCCCTAACTGCAGTGGGCAGTAGATGGCACACATATCCCCATTTTGATGCCAGACCATCTTGCGACGGAGTACATCAACAGAAAGGGCTAATTCTCTATGGTATTGTAGGTGTTGGTGGATCATTGGGGTCATTTTACTGACATCAGCGTGGGGTAGTCAAGAAGGTACATGACACATGCATCTTCAGGAACATTGGCCTATATAGAAAGCTGCATGCAGGGACTTTCTTTCCAGACCAGAAGATTCTAATAGCGAATATAGTGGAAATGCCCTTAGTGATCCTGGGAGGCCCAGCCTACCGCTTGCTCCCGTGGTTCATGAAGCCTTACACCAGAAACCTTGACAGCAGCAAGGAGCGCTTCAACAACTGACTTAGCAGGTGCAGAATGACTGTTGAATGAGCATTTGACAGATCAAAGGGTCACCGATACTGCCTTTTTGCCAAGTTAGACCTCAGTGAGGAAAATATTCCCATGGTCATAGCAGCCTGCTGCTCTGCATAACATTTGTGAAGCTAAGGGGGAAAAGTTTCCCCAGGGCTGGAGTGTTGAGGTGGATCACCTGGCAGCTGATTTTGAGCAGCTAGACACCAGGGCTATTAGAGGGGCTCAACGGAGGGCTATTCAAATGAGGGAGGCTTTGAGGCAGCATTTTGACACTGAGGCCCTGTAGTGATTCCTGCCTGAGCGTTAATTGTAGTCTGCAAATGTGCCAGTTGCCACTGTGTGAATTTCTGTTGCAACTATCCTGTGTAAGTCACAAATAAAGAATCACTATCTTTGTAAGACTAATTTTTTATTAACAGCAATACACAGATTAACATTTCTTACAAGGGACATGACAGTGAGAAGCTCTCTTTGAAGTGAGGATCTCATAGATGTGTGTAAGTCCAGCTGTAGTTATGGAAAATGTCCCGAGGGGTGCAGTGCAAGCGGTACAGTAATGGGCCAGGAATGTGAGAGGAATGTGTGTGGGGAGTTTGGGGAGCGCAAGGAAGGCAGCTCTGTATGGGCTGCAGGGAGAATCGAGCATGCATGTGCAATCAAGGGACCTCAGCATCTCTGTTTGTTCCTCCATGAGCTTTATTATCTGCTCCCAACCCTCTATAATCAGCTCCTGGCCCTGTCTCCTCTCCCTGCTATCCATTTCTAGTTTTTCATTTATTGTATCTCTCCACACTCTGTGCTCACTATCGACCTGATCTGATGATTGCAGTACTTCGCAAATCATGTCCTCCTCATTCCCTTCCTTATCCGATGGAGGCCCTTCGCCAGTGTGTAGGAGCTGGCCCTCAAGGGCACATCTGCAGAAACAAAAGAAACAATACACTGTGTGCACTCACAGTCTTGAATCATAAAAGTTACATACAACTCCTTCTCACTTACCATTGGCAAGCACCCAGCATGGCCAGAGCACTAAACATGGTGAGTTTGGCCCGGGGGGGATGGTGCAAGACAGCACAAAGGGTCTCAGTGGTTTCAGAAGAGGATCAGTACAAGATCCTAGGGACACTATTCTGAATACTGACACCGTTTTCCCAGGAGGGTGGGTGACTGAAGCTGAAATCACACTACTGAGGGTAACCAAAGGTTCAAGGGTGCATCTCCTGCATCTGTGCAGCTTCAGACTGTGTCTGTATGCTGCTCGACTGTGTGCTGCTTTGATTCTTCCAGAAGTAATTGCTGATTGGTGCAACAAAGTTTCCTACAATGGGAGAAGAAACAAAGCAGCTCTGCCAAGGAATCTTCGGCAGAGGATTGCAGAGTATCTGCAGGAAAGTTTCCTAGAGATCTCTATGGAGATTTCCTGGGAGATTTTGGTGTGTACTATCAAACTTTTCTACAGGGCTCCCACTGCATAGCTGCACAGGGGAATGCACATCTGATGCAAATAGTACCCAGTGTTGTTAATTTCAAGCCCATCTCCCATGTGCAGCATGTAACAAAATAAAGGACACTCTACCTCATGTCACCATGAAGTATCAATGTAAAATGAGTACTTATTGGAGCTCCCCTCTCCTGCTTCAAGCACCCCACAGCCGGACTCCTGGGACTGGCTAGACCCCTCCGGAATCAAAAAGAGGACCTGGCTCACCATGCCATTAGATGACCCTGTTGCATGTCCAGCATCCTCCTTCAATTCAACCTCCTTGTCCATCACTTCGTCCTTGGGGTTGACTCTGCTGGCCACTGCCTCCAGTCCCCGCAAAGTATCCATGGGACTCTTGGCGGTGGGAGTGGAGTTACCACCAAGGATGACATGCAGCTCCTTGTAGAAGCAGCATGTTTTCAATGCCTCACCAGAGCAATGCTTGGCATTCCTTGCCTTCTGGTACGCCTGCCTCAGCTCCTTGATCTTAGCATGTCACTGCTGTATGTCCCTTTCGTGCCCCTTCTCCTCCATGCCACAAGCAATTTGCTTGGAGGTGTCAAAGTTCCTATGGCTGGATCGGAGCTGCAACTGCACAGCCTCCTCTCCCCAAAGACCCAACAGATCCAGCAACTCCGTTGATGCCAAGCAAGAGCACGTTTGCTGCAGAAAGGTGGCATGGTCTGCCGGAAAGATGTGAGGTGAGCTATCCACGCCGAGCAAACCGGAAGTGGAATTTCAAAAATTCCAGGGGCTTTAAAGAGGGAGGGGCACATACCTTGGTACTTGGCTGCAGGGCAGTGGAGTAGAAACTGATTACCAGAGCGGCCATGATGGGAATTGTGGGACACCTCCTGGAGGCCACTTAGGGCAACATAAGCAAGCACAATGTCTACTCTGACACTGTGTTGCTCTAACTTTGTCGCAAAAAGCTCTGTGCTGCTTGTCGAGATGGTTTTATTATGTCGGTGTAGCAGGAGAGTTAAATCGGCAGGAGGAGCATTGTTGTGTGTACATCTCCACTGTTTTGTCAACTAAACCTGACTTTTGTTGACAAAACTAGTGTCAACAATGCCTTAGTAACTTCATATGCCCTTTTCATCCTAGGAACGAAAGTGTTTAGACAGTGCCCTTGATTAGTAACCTCCCAGGTATAATAACTACTCATTTACTATCTACCTTAACCACGCCTGCTGTAGAGGAAAGTAATCAAAATCACTAGAAGCTGCCCTTATGTTGAAGCTAACCTTGATTCAGAGCTGCCGGGGAAGTAATTAAATGTAATAGGTGCCACAGCTTGTAAACAAAGGTATACAGCACCTTTTGTCTAGTTTGAAAAGTTTCCACAATACTCAGCATTATTTCTAACCTTATGCAAAAAGCGAAGAGACAAGTTTGACAGGTTTGTCTAAATCTTGAGTTAATTTATGTGTGAAGAAATTCACTTAGAAAAAAATTGGCCAATTTAAACAGCTAAAATATATTATTACATGAGGAAACGTATTTCTGTACACCAGAAGTGTATATTTATCTTACCTTTACCTTATCTTACCACTATTTTCCTTTGGCTTCTTTTGGGAGAGGTTAAGTGAGTATTTTGAATGTAATATTACCTCTAAATATCATGGGGATTAATGATGAGATATCAAGAAATTATGGAAATGTACATACCTGTGGAAAACAATATTTTATCTGAATTACTTCAGAAATGTATGCATGGTCCAAGTTGCACTCTCTCTCTCTCTAAAGAAAATGATAAATTGACGCTTAGACCCTTACATGGCTTCTGTTGCTGGATTAAGATTCCTTGTTGCCTTGGTAACCAGTTTTGGAAAGACTGTACTCTGGGTGACTGCTGACTGAAATCCGAAACCCTCTGCTGTACTGTGGAGTTCTGGCTGATATACAGTTTGTACACTGTCATCAATAATATGCAGTATGCTGGTGTTTTCTCCAGTGAGTTTAAGGAAAAGAGAAATGAAAGTGAAATAAAATCACTACTAAAGAAAATTAATACAAAGATAACTTTTCAATGTTTTGGGCTGGTGCTCATAAATTGATTACTTTCTTCCTCCACCATTACTTTAGGTCAAGAAAGTCTTTAATTTGAATCAATGCTGAATCAATGGTTCATAGAGAGATGAGGTTGGTGGGGGGGTGGAAGAGAGAGAGAGAGATACAGAATTCTGGCAAGCTGCTAAGTAAAATAAACTAACATTTTGCAAGAAAGAAATCCTGAGACTGAGGTCATAGTATGGAAAAAGTCTTGTTTCACAGCCTCTTTAGCGTGAGCGTGGGCCTTTTTTTAAAAATGCAAGCATCCTATTAACATTTAAACACTAACGCTCATCCAGGAATGGAACAATTTTAGAATTTGAAGATCCTTAGTTTTCTATTTTGTTGGTGCACATATTTTTTTTTACTTGCAAAAAAAGTTTTTTGAATGAGATGCTTCTTGGTTTGTTTAATTATTTTAAAATCATGGCGGCCATATTAAGGAAATCTAAATAAACTTTTTTACCCACAAAATGATGAGCTCAAAAAGAGACTTCATAAGCTTGGTGGATGGCTTTTTATTTGCCATCCACTAAAATACAGAAAGATATTGAAACCTGAATTGGAGATGAATTTACTACTGTTGAAGAAGTCCTGCTGTTCGGCTATGAATAGTTAGACTCTTTTTAACCTTAAAAGTAGTTAACTGACAGTTTCAAGATAAATTAATTTGTCATATCTAACCTGGCAAATTAATGAAGTTCTCTTGCCTTAATCTCTGGACTTGGATTTGACATTCAATAGAGTATGAAACTGTTTTTAACTGAGGGGAAAAATAACTGTTTGGATCTATGAGGATGTTATTACAAGCAAGTTTACTGGTCTTTGATTTGCTAAGCTACAACTGGAGTCTTCCTTCTTCAGGGTAAGAATATTTCCATATTATTATGATGCCTTTGGTATTCTAAGAGTAAGGATATTGTATATCTTGTGTATATTGACTTTAAGTATTTCATTCTTTGATTAGTATGCAGACATTTCCCAAAAGAAATGTGGAATGTATGTATTGGCAGTTTGAAACTGATGATAGACTGGAGGAGTCAGGAAGGTGACACATTGACGCCATGAAAGCTAGAAATGGATCAGGCCAAAAGTTTGGATGAAGACAGTTGTTCCTGAGATAATTTAAAAGGGTTATATTTACAGATTGTTTCCAAATCAAGGCAGTTGTGCCTCTGATTTACAAAAACAAAAGCAAACTTTTTCCATAAAAAAGTGCAGCTTGATTGGTCCATCAACTTTCTCTGGCAAAATGGTGACATTATAGATGATTTCCCCCAGATGCTGGGTTTTATTAGGTTTGTTAGATATGTTTGAAAGATTCTTTCTTAAAGATTTCATTTTTCATGGTATGATTTGTATTCAGTTGTATATGGAGACAAGGATACTCTTGGCACATTTCTTCAGAGATACACCTTGAGACTTGAAATTAAAGGATCCGTTCTACCAAATTAAAAAATCAGTGATCCCTTACCCAGAGTATTGAGGGGCTTTTTCATCGATTTCATTGTGTCAGCATTCAATGCATCATGAATGCAATTATAAATGAAAATTCTAAATACTGTACTCAGCCTGGGCTCCCCCAGTATCAACAAGGTTCAGGGCCAGCACAGGTGCTCCCTTGACAGCATGACACCGCATGGCATGAGGAAAATACCTTTCCATGCCTTGTTCTGTGGGCAGTCCCTGTGCAGCTGTATAAAGTGCAGTTTGCAAAGAAGGTCTGGTCTGGCATATTCCAGAAAGAAGGTGTTAGTCAACGTGGACATGAGACTAAGTGCAACTCAGCCAGAGGTCCAGTAGTGCAATGAACAAGAAAACAAGTCTTTTCAGTATAATTAATTTAATAGAACAGCAGAATATCATATACAGTAGACAGTACTTATTTTTATAAACAATCTGATCCATGCTGTGTTTTTTAGGGACGGACATTTTTTAAGGATTTAAAGGATTTTATTTATACTGATCATTCATGTAAAATCTATGTATTTTCTATGTAAGTATCAATAATAGAATAAATCTAGTATCAGACTAACCCTGTATAATAGCAGCAATCGATATTATTAATTCAAGATTCTGCAAGGTTTCACAAGAGAGGGGCTACAGTCCTTTATCAATAAACTGTTACCACAGTGTATTTTATTTTGGTATTTTTGTATTTCAAGCTAAGAGTTTGATCCCACATATAATTACAACTGAGTATAATGCTTTCTCCGAGGAGCCAGCTCATCAGAACTGTTTGAAGGATCAGAGTTTAATTTTGAGAACTGTTTTTATGCCTACTGGACACATCCAGCTGCCAAATTCCAGGTATCCATTGGCTCGTGCGCTGCATAGATTACAGAAAGCATTCCAGATCAGGTTGAGCTAAGTATAAGAAAAGTCAGCCTGCTATGGAATGATTGTACTTTAAGACATACAAAAAAGGAGGAAGCTGTGAATTTGTTGGCATGAAGGCAAGAAACTGAGAGTGGAGAGCTCTACCACTCCTTCTCCTCAGTCCATACATCTTATCACCATCTCCTCCATTTCTCGCACTGGATGCAGTCCCATGGAGTAAGAACATGGTCTCGATCCATCATACAGGCCATGAAACTAAAATTAAGCCTCACGTGGGAGTGGGCTTCCTTTCTATAACTCCAAAGAGCTATTCTGGTTTTAGAAACAGATTAGGAGAAGAAGCCTCCCCCTGCACACTCCCCTCAGCATAACTATTAGCTGCTGGGCAAGACACTATGCATATCTGACACCACCCCTCAGAAGTGTGTTACCACAGGGAGCCTTGAGTGTTCAAAGTGTGACCACTGCTATGGAGAAGTACCTGGAAGAATCGAGAGAAGATTCTTCAGCTGCAGACAAACAGAATTACTTGGATGGGAGAGGAACATTCATTCACGGGTGACTTGACTGCTAAATAGGATCTCAAGGATTTAATAGTTATGTGCAGGGATACAGTATAAACAAATTTATATCTGCAAGTGGTAAGGGGTGTGCACATATGTGAACAGTGGCTGTTACATTGATTGAAGGGCCTAAATGTCTGATGATAATCTCAACCTGCGTATAGTTCACTATGATCACATCAGCTGGAAGAACTGATTAGCAACCTTTATACTTAGACACTATGAGAAGAAAATAAATAGCAGCAATTCCTCCTTTTCAGAATTATATTTATTCATTTTTAATTGACTTAAATTGCCAAGTTCATCCTTAGTACAACCCCATTTACTTCAGTGAAGGAGCACCAGCTATGAATTTGGCATAAAATGAGGTTTCAGTGTCTTTAAGAACCTAACACCTTTGGTGCCTGGCTGAAAAGCAAATACCTTAAGCTCAAGCTCCGAGCAAAGCTGTAACCTCATCTTGTTTCTGTGCATGCACGTGTCATCTGCACATGCTCTCAGACAAATAATCTCTGCCTTGTTTTGAAGAGTGTCCTCAGCTCATGTTGCATTAGAGATTCTGCAGATACAAAATGATTCTAGCTGGAGCTTTTGGTTTCCAGCAGGGAAGTGAATCAATGTTCAGGGCGCAAGTGAAATCTTAACTCAGAGTTCCATAGCTGAGTTAATTAATGTTTGACATTTAGAGAAGCTGCCAATTTGTAAGGTACAGGAGGAGGGGAAGCTGCAGGGCCCATTCCCCTAACCTGGCCGCAGCACCCTGCAAGCTTCTGAGGAATTCTGATCATCAGACCATGCTTTATATAAAGCCACCAGTATCCCAAAGAGCTGTGCATTAAAATTTAAATAACACAAGAAATTGACCCCACAGTCACTGGTATGTAGCATGATGCGTGTCATTAATTAATACCTCAAGAAGCATGTGCATCCTGCTGTATTGTGGGCCTAGCACCAATGGGAAGAGTTCTGGGGGCAGCCTGGAAACCCCAGTTCCACAGAGTTCCTTTGCAGCCCTCTTGGAATCACTTAATTCTCCAAAACTTCTACTTGGACTCTGAACACTATACAGGTTTTGATAGGTCATTTCTTCTTATCTCCTTTATGCCTCTCTTCATCTGCTATATTTTCACTGCTCCCAGCTTCACTCTCAGTATCCACTATGCTCCTCTCCCTCCTTCCACTCCTTTCTCTGTCATGTCTTCTCCCAGCACTCCATCCCTTTCTTTCTCAGGCCTGGCCAGCACAACAGAGTTAGGTCGATGTAAGGCAGCTAACATTGCCCTGACTCTGTAAATGTCTACACTACAATGTTGCTCCCGCTGATGTAAGTCACCCACTACACTGACCTAATGACTCCACCTCTGCCAGAGATGTAGCACTTAGATTGATGTAGTTAGGGCAATGCAGTGTCTAGTTACATCACCTGTTGGCTGTCAGCCCCATGCAGGCCTGGCGGTGGGGCTCCAGCTGTGAGCCCTGTGCAGGACTGACAGCTCCAGCTGTCAGTCACTAGTGGCGGGGCTCCAGGTGTGAGCACCACAGGGGGATGACAGCTCAGGCTGTTGGCCCCAGTGCAGGGGGGCGGGGGGGGCTCCAGCTGTCAGTGCCCCACAATGCTTCAAACAGTTAAGTGAGTGGAAGCTCATCTGGTGAGGATGCAGACCGCTGACAGAGGGGGTGTAGTGTGGACATGACCCACCGCAGCAGTTGCTGCAGTGGCTGAACATCGCCCTAACTTAGGTTGACTTAATTTTGTAGTGTAAACAAGGCCTCAGACTTCTGCCCTACTGCTCCCTGCTCTTCACCCCATCCTTCACTCTCACACTCCTATCCCTTTCTTTCTCCTCCACATTCACCTCTCAAAACACATCCACCAACTTACCCCAAAATTTGTTATACATGAAATGCTCACCTAAAAAGATACAAAACAAGACGTACACTATTGTATCCAAAGCCAACTCATGTTATTGTGTTTGTAATTTGTGTCCCACTGTCCACCTCCTGCCTCTTGTTATCTCTTCTTAGACTATAGAATCATCAGGGCAGAGACCTGTCTTTTTGTATGTTTTGTAGAGTGCCTAAGTATTGCACACATCTTAGTTTGGGCCACATAATTTTCCATTTTTTTTTTTTTAATACCAGGAAAAAATGAGAGGTGTAGCTTAAGCACTAAATTTTAGCTTTAGTTACCAATTTTCTTCCTATTATAAGTTTAATATAGACCTTCATAATTGGCAAGTAGGGTTATTGAATCAAATGGTCTTTTCTGTTGGTATATTTTTTTTAATTTGAGAGTCCTCTCATTAATTCCAGTAGAAAGGAATGAGAAACTCTGATACGCTATTTTGTTCTCTCTTTCACATTAGGAATCAGTTTAATTTCAATGAAAGTTTATGGACTAGTAGTATCAGTGCAGTTACAGAGTGATGTCTTCTGGGGTGATCTGACCAAACTAGGGAGAGCTAGGATTTCATCAGGGAAGAAGATGTTTAAGAAATTCAAGTTAAAACTTATTTTTATGCTGAGTATCCCCTATAGCAGGGGTTCTCAAACTTCATTGTGCCCCAACCCCCTTCTGACAACAAAAATTACTACATGACCCCAGGAGGGGAGACCGAAGTCTGAGTCCACCTGATTCCCACTTTCCCGGGGTGGGGGAGCCAAAGCCCGAGCCCCACTGCCTTGGACAGGGAAGGGTCAAAGTCAAAGCCCAAGGGCTTCAGCCCCAGCCAGGGGGCCTGTAACCTGAGCCCCGCTGTCCAGGGCTGAATCCCTCAGGCTTTGGCTTCAGCCCCGGGTGGTGGGTCTTGGGCTTCAGCCCCAAGCCCCAGCAAGTCTAAGCCAGCCCTGGTGACCCCCATTAAAATGGGTCACGACCCACAGTTCGAGAACTGCTGCCCTATAGCCTGGTTGGTGCAGGCATTCAGCACACATTTCTGGGATTAATTCAGTTTTCATTTTAGCTTTGCAGTTCAACAAAATCATCTACGAAACTTTTATGAAATGCCTTGTTATCTTAAGTCAGTTTATTTCTACTTTTTATTTTCCACCTATTTTAGTTCCAGGAAAGCACTTGTGTTTCTCAAAGATCTCTATTGAGACTGACATTGCATAGGATCTGGAAGGTTTCCCCTAAATTCCTAGCAACATGCTATAGGAGTCTATTCATTCTCTGTTAAAGAAAAAATATACTATATTGGGGGTTTTCATCACTTTCTATTTAGATTAAAGGGAAGACTCCCCATGTAAAGGGAACATAATGATAATTGTTTTTAAAAAGGAATAAAAAGCTCTTAGTTGCAATCATATTACTCTGGGTTTACTTCATTTCTGTCTTAGCTTTGCAGATTACCTTTAAATGGATTTGCTTTAAACTTCTGAGTAGGCTATTATACAAGTGGATTGACATGGAGGAGTGGAATGTGGGGCTCTGGCCAAAAAGACATGTTTTCATGGAGTTCCACTCCATTTAAAATTCTTTCAGTTTTGCCATTACATGGAGATCCACTTAAGTAAATAACCGATAAATGAATACAACATTCCAATTGGTACATTTTTTTAAGGACCAACACTTTTTATATGACCCTGAGTGAGAACTGCATTTGTTAAATGAATTGCTTTTTAAATGAAACACATATGAGAATTTTTTAAATCCTCCGTTGTTCTTTAAAATGTTTTAGTGCCTCATTAATTCTTGATTAGTCTGTCTGTTAAGAGGCCATTATTATATGGTAATACGGTGTAAGAAATTACCTCTGAAACTTTTGTAGTATCATACAAAAACGTGCTATAATTAGCACCTTATCAGGTGTTGAGGCCAGATTTGAAGGGTATAAATCAGTGCTACTCTAAGTGGCCTGTGGCCCACCAGTTGTCTACATAACCCCTCCCAATGGCCTGCAGAATGAAATGTTATGAGAACAAAGCGATGGAATGTTGGGTGGTACATGTGAGGAGCTCTTTCCTACAGAGGGCTCCACGGAATGAAAAGACCTGGTAAAAATTAACTCTCTCAGAAGCCTGCTGTAATGCAGGAGCTCTCCAATCTTATGTTTGTTAAATCATGGCAACTGAATAAGTTGCAATAACATTTATGTAAAATATTTCCAAAGTTGTGTGGTGCTCATATAATTAAAAGCCAGTTCTTAATGCCAACATCTGTAAGTAAGAAAGAACAGTGTGCCCCAAAGGTTAGTCGTTCTGGGTGCCCTAACAATTATCTAAAATCAATGTGCTTCGGTGTGAGAGTGTACTGTGTTGTATTTATAAGTAGGAGTTGGAGGAAGAAGTTTTACTAAGAAAATCTTTACAGCCCTTTCTTTCACTCCTGATTGTTTTGTAATATTATTTTAAATTGACTGTAAACTGCAAGCACATCAGAATTTTATGAAAATACTTCGTAAGCTGTTTGTTGAGTCTTTTGAACAGTAACAACATTTGGTGCTGTTACTGCGAGGATAATGGTACACTGAATATACAGAGTGATTTATTTTGTCCAGTAATATCTCTGTTGGTGATAGTTTTAAAGGCTTATACCACTTCTGGAGAGTAATTTTTATATATATATATATATATATAAAAGTCTCTATTGTCAATCTCCCTCATTTTTGCCCATTTTATTTCAATAATCTCATCAGTTATCTTCACTGTCTTCAGAGCACTAAATACATAACAGACTGTCTATAACTGAAATCTTGACTCTTAACAGTAAAATTATGTACTGAAGTTAATGAAATGGGCCAAATTAATTGGTGGTGTAATTCAATTTACTTTAACTGACCCAGTGTATTTAATTAGGTGATTTGCTTTTGATCATTAAGGTTGTCAGTATTAATGATCCCATTTAAAATTAATGTAAAGTGCACGTTTTATTTACATATACACACAGTATATCTGCGTTAAAAGTATATAAGTTTATTTCTATATGTTCCTTTTTATTTAAATACCAAAAAGATACCTAGCCACAGTTCTGGGTGCCATAACAATTATTTAAAATAATAACACATATAAGGAATAGCTGCCCAACAGCACAACAAAACCCCCAGCACCATAACTAAATTAATTTATCCTCCAGTAATTCAAAGTACCAAAACATATCCCAACCCTCTCAAAAGACCCATCAACCTATAGCCTGAGTTCTTCTCAGAAACCTCGTCTCCGAAGTGTGCTCCAGAGGTTAGTAGTTTCTGGCTATTTTGGACCAAAAGGAGACGACCAAAGTTTCAGAGCCAAGGGGCCATCACAGAGAGTGTAATCTGGTAGCTTTCTGTCTCTTTCTCTTTCCTATCCCAACAGGCTCCAGTTTGAGCAGCTCTGGTTATGGCAGCTGTAGCGGTAGCACACTGGAAGAGAGGGAGTCTCTCAGGCAGCCATGAGCAAGTTATATAGCCCTCCATTCGTAGAATCATAGAAGACTAGAGTTGGAAGAGACCGCAGGAGGTCATCTAGTCCAAGCCCCTGCTCAAAGCAGGACCAATCCCCAACTAAATCATCCCAGCCAGGGCTTTGTCAAGCCTGACCTTGAAAACCTCTAAGGAAGGAGATTCCACCACCTCCCTGGGTAACCCCATTCCAGTGCTTCTCCACCATCCTAGTGAAATAGTTTTTCCTAATATCCAACCTAGACCTCCCCCACTGCCACTTAAGACCATTGCTTCTTGTTCTGTCATCTGCCACCATTGAGAACAGCCTAGCTCCATCCTCTTTGGAACCCCCCTTCAGGTAGTTGAAGGATGCTATCAAAGCCCCCCTCACTCTGCAGACTAAATAAACCCAGTTCCCCCAGCCTTTCCTTGTAAGTCATGTGCCCCAGCCCCCTAATTATTTTCATTGCCCTCTGCTGGACTCTCTCCAATTTGTCCACATCCTTTCAGTAATGGGGGGACCAAAACTGGACAAGATACTCCACATGTGGCCTCACTAGTGTATGAAAATATTGCTTGAGCAGGCAGGGGTATAATCAGGAAGGCCAAAGCACAACTGGAGTTGCAGCTAGCAAGGAATGTGAAGGGTAACAAGAAGGGTTTCTAAAGTATGTTAGCAACTAGAAGGTGGTCATACTCCTCCCTAGTCATCTGTCCAAGTTTCCACTTCTTGTAAGCTTCCTTTTTGTGTTTAAGCTCACCGAAGATTTCTCTGTTAAGCCAAGCTGGTCACCTGCCATATTTGCTATTCTTTCTGCACATTGGGATGGTTTGTTCCTATGCCCTCAGTAAGGCTTCTTTAAAATACAGCCAGCTCTCCTTAAAATACAGCCAGCATTCCTCAAAATTAACCCCTTAAACTGCACCCAGAAATCAATAGGCAGCTAGCACAGATCCTGCACCACTGGGATCATGTGCTCACTGCTTAGCAATTAGGCTGCCTCATTCTGCACCAGTTCCAGTGTCTGAATGAATTTAAGATGTAGCTTCATTGTAGAACAGATCACAATAGTCTAATCATGAGGCGACAATGGAAAAGATAACAGCAGCAAGTTATGAATCTGAGAGAAAAGTTTGCAACCGCCTAGTCAGGTGCAGATGGAAAAAAAGCCACCCTTGTCACTGTGGAAAGCAATTGTTTGATATGATGCTAGCTTTGAGTTGCTTAGGTGACGTAGGTCACCAGTGGTGGATGCACGCTCTCAAAGATGCCACTTGTCTTCTGCTATAACCTCAGGCTCCTTTTCTCAACCATGATCATCACCTCAGACTTGTCTGGGTTAGGCAAACTTGGCCCCATTTTACCACAGTTTCAACCAGATATTAGCGAGGCTGCTTAACTGTATTGCTGTAGTCTGGCCGTCCGTATACAAGCTGAATTATTATTATTATTTATTATGTTATTAATTATTATTAATTGTTAATACTTATTACTTGTATTATTGTAGCACCTCTGAGCCCCTGTCATGGACCAGGACCCGGTGCTTAGCACTTTACAAACACAGAACAAAAAGACAGTCCCTGCCCCAAAGATCTTACAAACTAGGTATAACACAAAAGAAAATGGATTAATACTGACAGACCAATGATGAGGTTACAAGGAATAAGGAGACATTATTGGTAAGCATAATTGGCAGTGGGCTCGGCATACCAGTAGCCTAACCATTGTCAGGGTTGTTTTGTTTTTTTTGTAGTCCTCACAGCAGAGGAGGGCTTTGAAGGGGGACAAGGAGTTAGTTTTGCCGATGTTTATGGGGAGCTTCTCCCAGACATGAGAGTCAACTTGGAGAAAACACAAAAGTGCTTGCTTGTAAATTTTACCAAGTGTGTGATGGAAACTGACCTCACTGGTTACTCAGAGGCAGGAGTTCACTTTTTGAACTGAATGAGATCTGATAGGTAGGGCGGGGATAGGTCATGAAAGGCCTTGAAAGTGAATTCAAGCACCTTATGTTTGATGTGATAGAAAAGGGGGAGCCAGTGGAGGAATGCAAAGAGAGGGGTCAGAGTCACAGGCAAGAAAAATGATCATAGCAGCAGCATTCTGAAGAGATGTCAGAAGGGCAAGACTGCATTTGTCAAGGCTGGAGAGAAGGATGCAGTTATTGAGACACAAGATGATGAGAACTTGGACATGCATTTTAGCTGTGTGGATGGATAGAAAAGGCTGTATCTTAGAGGTGTTATGCAGAAAGAATCCACAAGACTTAGACATAGCCTGGATGTGAGGACCTAGAGGGAGGTCTGGGTCACACATGACAGAATAAGAAAGGTTGCAAGATGGAAGCCTATTGAACCTTACAATTAGGAGAAGTAGAAGTGGCGCAAGTTCCCTTGGGGAAGTGTAGCAATTGCTCTTAATTACCCTGTGTAATTTTTTTGTTATTTTCTACACTGGAGAAATGTACTATGCTAAATCCTGTCTGGTGCCACTGTGTGCATGTTACACATCTCTTTTCCACACACAGAAGTACTTCCAGGGGTGCACATACAACTACCACTTTGATTAAACTTGCTTCCACATGAAAATAAAATAGTAATTGTGATCAGTCATTCAAAGAAGCTGAGCACATGCAGCTCCCACTGAGTTGGTTGGGATTTTAAGGTCCTGGTAATTTTAGCACCTCTAAAATTCATTCAGTAAAATTAAAAAAAAAAAACACAGTTAGATAATTGGCAGGACCAAGGGACCAAAGTCTCTATCACAATGCAGTTCTGTAACTAATACTTTACATTTCTAATACAGTAGAACCTCAAAGATATAAACATCAGTGTTACGGACTTACCGGTCAACCGGACACTATGGAGAACTGGTGTGACAGATTTCTGTTACCAATCCGCCGCCGCGTCAGGTGATCAGGCTGACGCCGCAGGATTGTTGTGATGGGAGATGACGAAACACACCAAGTGTCTAAATTTTAAAGGTTTATTGATAAAATAATAAAATAACAGCAGAGAGTGATGGGTGCTCCCCACGATACTCAGGGGGAGGAAGAAAGTGTTAGTGCCCCAAGCCCTAACCCACTTTCATACTCACATACACACTACCCAAGACTGGCTGGGCCTGGGTGTAAAGTAAGAAGAAGAAGGGGGTGGGGGGTGGGTGGGAGTTCTTGTCCTGGACCCAGGTCATCCAAGGCTGCAAATCTCCGAGTTGCTCTGGCTCTCAGGAGGGTTTTAAGACCTGGGCCCTTCTGGGGGTGTTCCATTCCAAGACCTCTTTTCCTGGTTCTCTTTGTGCCAGTCCAAACTGGCTTTCTGTGGTCTTTTTCCCTTTTCCAAAACACCCTGGCTCCCGGGACGCCTGGCACGGGCCTGCCTCCTCTCCCCCCCCCCCCCCCCCCCCCCGTCGTCTCTTCTGTGTTTTCAGGCTCTGCAGTCCTGGGCTTTGTTTTCTTCTTCACTGGCCTTGCTGTCTTGCAGGTGCAGGTCTCTGCAGTTGGATTTTCTTTGTCACAGCTCTTTGGGCAACTTTCAAGCCCCCGTCTTTCTTGGTTCGCAGCCAAACGTCGGCTGTGAGCTGCGACCTTGGGCTGGCTGGGGCCAGCATCTTATCTTCAAATTGAGCTAGCAGAAGTGTTGAATTAACTTGTTCTCTGTTCTCTTCTTCTCCCCCGCTCGGCCTCTCTTAATCTGCAAAGGAAACTTCCACTCCCCACTCACACCTTTGACCCTCCCCAAAATGCTTTGTGATGCTTGCAACAGTGTTAGCAACATGCAGTGCTGATCTGCCTTCCCCAGGGGAACCCCTGAGGTTGTGACATTGGGAGTAACCAATCAGGAAGCAGCAGAGACAAAAAAAACCCCAGCAAATACTGTGCTGCAGGGGTTTTCAACCTTTTTCTTTATGAGGCCCCCCCTGCAACATACTATCAAAACTCCAGGGCCCAGTAGGGAAGCCTCAGGACGTTAGCCCTGCTGGGCTCAGGGCTTCAGCTGTGGGGGCGGGGGAGGCTCCAGACTTCAGCCACTGGGGGGTTGGGGCTGCAACCCCACCGGGGGGGAGGGGGGCAGGGGCGGGCACTGGGGCTTAGGGCTTTAGCTACTGGGGGAGCACTGGGGCTCCCTGCAGTTCTGCTCCTGGTTTCAGCTCCAGTGCCCCCCCATAGCTAAACCTCTGAGCCCTGGCCGGGGGGCTCAGACCGGGAGCAGAGCTGTGGGGAGCCTTGAGCCCCGGTACCCCCCATGAGGCTGAAACCAGGAGTGGAGCTGCAGGGCTGAAGCCCCAAGCCCCAGCACTCCCCGCTAGTTCTAAAGCCCTGAGCCTCAGTGCTCCTGCGGGGCAGAAGCCTGGAGCCCTGGTGCCCTGAAGGTAAGAAGCTCTGAGCCCTCCCTCCCTGGAGCCCTGACCTGACCACACACATCCTGCAGTTGCAGCCTCCCTCTCTCCCCCTGCCACCCCAATGTCTGAAGTCCTTACCGTCTTGTTCAGAGTTACGAATATTTCAGTTACGAACAACCTCCATTCCCGAGGTGTCTGTAACTCTGAGGTTCTGCTGTAGCACCTGACATCAGTCTCAAAATGCTGTACACACACTTTTAACTTATTAGCCTTGCAACACTTCTATAATATAAAGTAAGAGATATATTAGCTCCTAGCCTATCTCTGTGGACCACAGTCTGAGAAAGAATGAGAGCAAAATATTAAAATAAATCATGTTGCAGAAAGCTTCAATTAACAGTTCATGAGCAGAAAAAAAAATCAAAGAAATGACTGCTGGTTTTGTGGATGCTGTTCAGACGCTAAGCAAGGTTAATTTCAAGCACTTTTGCAATCTGAGTCAACCTAGTTGATGCAGTGCCACATCTCACAAGATTATAACTAGAATTTGGCTGTACACAAATGAACTTAGGGATTCTTTGGGAGTGTTCACCTTTTTCAAAGATTTTAGCCTACTAGAAGTGTGTGTTATGGGATATTATTTATACTTATGGGTTGATTTCAGACAGTGAATAGTTGGGCAGCCGGACTCAGCTGCCAGTCAAAATACAACTGAGTTTATTTCCTTTTTATACCTCAGTCTTATTAGTTAAAAAGTCATATTTTCTTGAAGTGACATTACAGCCATGAAATATCACTTTTGAGTCATGGAATGGCCCTGAAATGAGACTTTTTCTCACAAACTACCAGTGTGGTATTGCCAGCATGCCAAGCTAGTGTCCAGAGGAAAATTTAAGAGTGGTGATAAAAAGAAAAAAATCCAGAAAACAGAGGTTTATAATGGAAATGCTGACACAAGCGTGAATGATGAGAGATGGAGAATTCATAATAGCGTATAGCAGTGTAACATGCAATTCAATTGATTTCCTCATATGAAACAATGACCTATAACTCATAAGATACTGGGTGTCAACTGAGTTATGAGAGTTATTCCCTTGTGTATATTTAAAAAGAGACATTAAAATGGAAACATAGCATGATTTATTTGTGAGAGGTAATGTCTTGATTTGACCAAAAATTAATTTTTGAAGTAAAATATGCTTAATATTTTCTGATGGATACTGCATGCTAGGTAGTGTATCTCTGTGTGCCATGTATAGCCTGTAAATGGTGGGAATAAAACCCTTCCAATATCAGAAGGAGCAATCATCAGTTATTTATTTCTGCTGCTATGGGGTTTGAAAGAGTTTATTACTGACGAATGTGAAGTTTCCCATTTTGACCCACAGCAAAATTATATTTTTAAAGAATTGCATGGTGATATCAGCATGGTATGAACGAGACACACTCAGAGGTGCTGTAGCCACAATGTTGTGGGGTGGCTGATAGCCATCTCTCCCCACCGACCTGGGCTGTATCTGCAATAAGGAATTTTAACAACAAAGTCATATCAGTGGTACAACCAGATCAGCAGCAATGGTGTTAGCACTGGTGGGAGTCCTAGTGTAGACAAGGCTCCAGCAGATTTCAAGCACTTTTACCATAGTATCAATTAACCCTGCGGGTCTGTGATACCATGTACTTCCTGTTAGTATCAGCTCTCATCTTTAGAACACTCTCCCTTTCAATACAGTTCTCGGGGAATCATATTCTGATACCTATGATAGCCAGTGGCACTGTTTGAACAGCTCGTGGTCACTTTTCCACCCTAGACTCAGTGGCCATCTCTTACAGAATTTGAGAACTCTACCTGGTTGCACTTGTTGTAGCGCTCTTTTCTCCTTTCAACATCATGATGGGGCCTCACCTGAAATGAAACGATTGAGATTTAATCAATTTGTTGTAAATAAGAATAAAGTTCTGTTTTCCATTTACAGCACTGGTGATACAAGCAAGATTGGATACTGCTAGAGCCTTTATTTTATTTTGTTTTTCTTAATGGACTATTCTGCTTGAATAGACAGAAAAGCAAGAAGACAAGTGAATGTTTACTGTCCTAATGTATAGGCAGCTGTAGCTGAGATCATAATAGCTCCACCTTTGCTATCAGAGAGCCAACTGTTATGTCAGGAGACACAAAATTGCTATTTCTGGGACATATATAGTACTTTCAAATAATTTCTGATTCCTTTTTTCTCTTGAGACTGGATGGAGTAAAAAATCTATTCCCCAAGAGGAAAGGGTAATGGTATGTGTACACAATGATGTAAGCCCAGGGTTAGTAGAACTCGAGTGTGCAGACCTGGTTTTGTTAACCTAAGGCTTGAGTATGTACACATCAACACGAGGTTAGGAATTGTTGAACTTTGGGTCTCAACCTGGGGCTCCAGTGTCTACAGTGATTTATGCAGGCCTGAGTCCAGCCACCCATATCCCAGATTTACTAGCATCCTCCCAAAATGTAGCCATTCTAGCCCTTTGTACATGGTACAGTGTGGGAAAACTCAACTGTCCACCAAACTTAACTGTCCAGAGGACAAAAATAGTCTGCCTGTAGGATTGTGGGATACTTTTGGCAGACTCCCAGAGCATGAGTCCAGTGGAAAGTGCAAAGAAAATAGGACTTGAACACTGGGTCCCACGCTTGACTCACGCTTGGACCTTCCACCCTTGTGGGGTCCTGGGACGCTGGGTATGAGCCCTGGGTTAGCGTGATTTGTGTGTAGACAGAAGGGGGGTTAGGTTTGAGCCTGAGTTCAAACCCTGGGCTTACATTTCACTGTAGACTTTCATAGAATCATAGAATCTCAGGGTTGGAAGGGACCTCAGGAGGTCATCTAGTCCAACCGCCTGCTCAAAGCAGGACCAATCCCCAACTAAATCATCCCAGCCAGGGCTTTGTCAAGCCTGACCTTGAAAACTTCTAAGGAAGGAGATTCCAACACCTCCCTAGGTAACACATTCCAGTGCTTCACCACCCTCCTAGTGAAAAAGATTTTCCTAATATCCAACCTAAACCTCCCCCACTGCAACTTGAGACCATTACTCCTCGTTCTGTCATCTGCTACCACTGAGAACAGTCTAGATCCAGCATCTTTGGAACCCCCTTTCAGGTAGTTGAAAGCAGCTATCAAATCCCCCCTCATTCTTCTCTTCCGCAGACTAAACAATCCCAGTTCCCTCAGCCTCTCCTCATAAGTCATGTGTTCCAGTCCCCTAATCATTTTTGTTGCCCTCCACTGGACGTTTTCCAATTTTTCCACATCCTTCTTGTAGTGTGGGGCCCAAAACTGGACACAGTACTCCAGATGAGGCCTCACCAATGTCCAATAGAGGCGAACGATCACGTCCCCTGATCTGCTGGCAATGCACCTACTTATACAGCCCAAAATGTCATTAGCCTTCTTGCAACAAGAGCACACTGTTGACTCATATCCAGCTTCTCGTCCACTGTAACCCCTAGATCCTTTTCTGCAGAACTGCTGCCTAGCCATTCAGTCCCTAGTCTGTAGCTGTGCATTGGGTTCTTCCGTCCTAAGTGCAGGACTCTGCACTTGTCCTTGTTGAACCTCATCATATTTCTTTTGGCCCAATCCTCTAATTTGTCTAGGTCCCTCTGTATCCTATCCCTACCCTCCAGCGTATCTACCTCTCCTCCCAGCTTAGTGTCATCTGTGAACTTGCTGAGGGTGCAATCCATCCCATCATCCAGCTCGTTAATGAAGATGTTGAACAAAAGCGGCCCAGGACACACCCCTGAGGCACTCCACTTGATACCGGCTGCCAACTAGGCATTGAGCCGTTGTTCACCACCCGTAGAGCCTGACGTTCTAGCCAGCTTTCTGTCTACTTTATAGTCCATTCATCCAGCCCATACTTCTTTAACTTACTGGCAAGAATACTGTGGGAGACCGTGTCAAAAACTTTGCTAAAGTCAAGAAATATCATGTCCACCGCTTTCCCCATATCCAAAGACCTAGTTATCTCATCATAGAAGGCAGTCAGGTTGGTCAGGCATGACTTTCCCTTGGTGAATCCATGCTGACTGTTCCTGATCACTTTCCTCTCTTCTAAGTGCTTCAGAATTGATTCCTTGAGGACCTGCTCCATGATTTTTCCAGGGACTGCGGTGAGGCTGACTGGCCTGTAGTTCCCAGGATCTCCCTTCTTCCCTTTTTTAAAGATGGGCACTACATTAGCCTTTTTCCAGTCATCCGGGACCTCCCCCGATTGCCATGAGTTTTCAAAGATAATGGCCAATGGCTCTTCAATCACATCCGCCAACTCCTTTAGCACTCTCGGATGCAGCGCATCCGGCCCCATGGACTTGTGCTCATCCAGCTTTTCTAAATAGTCCCGAACCACTTCTTCCTTCACAGAGGGCTGTTCACCTCCTCCCTATGCTGTGCTGGCCAGTGCAGTAGTCTGGGAGCTGACCTTGTTTGTGAAGACAGAGGCAAAAAAAGTATTGAGTACATTAGCTTTTTCCACATTCTCTGTCACTAGGTTGCCTCCCTCATTTAGTAAGGGGCCCACACTTTCCTTGACTTTCTTCTTGTTGCTAATGTACCTGAAGAAACCCTTCTTGTTACTCTTAACATCTCTTGCTAGCTGCAACTCCAGGTGTGATTTGGCCTTCCTGATTTAACTCCTGCATCCCCGAGCAATATTTTTATATTCTTCCCTGGTCATTTGTCCAATCTTCCACTTCTTGTAAGCTTCTTTTTTGTGTTTAAGATCAGCAAGGATTTCACTGTGAAGTCAAGCTGGTCGCCTGCCATATTTACTATTCTTTCTACACATAGGGATGGTTTGTCCCTGTAACCTCAATAAGGATTCTTTAAAATACAGCCAGCTCTCCTGGACTCCTTTTCCCCTCATGTTATTCTCCCAGCGGATCCTGCCCATCAGTTCCCTGAGGGAGTCAAAGTCTGCTTTTCTGAAGTCAAGGGTCTGTATTCTGCTGCTCTCCTTTCTTCCTTGTGTCAGGATCCTGAACTCGACCATCTCATAGTCACTGCCTCCCAGGTTCCCATCCACTTTTGCTTCCCCTACTAATTCTTCCTGGTTTGTGAGCAGCAGGTCAAGAAGAGCTCTGCCCCTAGTTGGTTCCTCCAGCACTTGCACCAGGAAATTGTCCCCTACACTTTCCAAAAACTTCCTGGATTGCCTGTGCACCGCTGTATTGCTCTTCCAGCAGATATCAGGGTGACTGAAGTCTCCCATGAGAACCAGGGCCTGCGATCTAGTAACTTCCGTTAGTTGCCGGAAGAAAGCCTTGTCCACCTCATCCCCCTAGTCCGGTGGTCTATAGCAGACTCCCACCATGACATCACCCTTGTTGCTCACGCTTTTAAACTTAATCCAGAGACACTCAGGTTTTTCTGCAGTTTCATACTGGAGCTCTGAGCAGTCATACTGCTCCCTTACATACAGTGCACCTCCCCCACCTTTTCTGCCCTGCCTGTCCTTCCTGAACAGTTTATATCTATCCATGACAGTACTCCAGTCATGTGAGTTATCCCACCAAGTCTCTGTTATTCCAATCACACCCTAGAGTATGTCTCCATGGGGACAAAAACCCCATTGCATGGCTGTGGCTGGCCCAGATCAGCTGACTTGGGGTCACAGGGCTCGGGCTGTAGGGCTAAAAATTGCTGTGTAGACGTTCAGGTTTGGGCTGGAGTCCAAGCTCTGGGACCCTCCATACTCGCAGGGTCCCAGAGCTTGGACTCCAGCCCAAGTCCAAACATCTACACAGCAATTTTTCAGCCCTCCCTGAGTCTGAGCATGTGAAACCAAGTAAGCTGACCTGGGCCAGCCACTGTTTTTTTTTATACCCATGTAGACATACCCTAAGAGACCACCATAAGTCCATGTACTTATTTTGGGCAGATAAGCTGGAAATCTAGCCTAAAGCACAGGAGAGAAAAGAAAATAATATCACTAATGTACCATCTTCTAATGTGTTTTTCTTAGGGTATCACGCTTGTGAAAATATTCAAAATGTGCTAGGTATGAAACTAGTCCATACAAGAACAGTGATGCCTAAACAGTGAATATCCACAATCTGAACTGAACACATTAACTCCTGAAACTTGGAAGCTGCTCCACCAGGCAAACCCTTGTGCCTACATAGCCCCCACCAAAGTCAACAAAGCTGTTTGCCAACAAAGTGATCTGCCTGCACAGACCTCACTGAGGCTACACATAGGCACAGGGTTCCACATGAGCAGAGAAGCTTGCAGGATTAAGACCTAAGGGTATGTCTACACTGCAAAAACAAAACCGCAGCCACCCATCACTACAAAACAGTGGCACGTCAGCTTGCCGCACTGCAAATCTTCTTTACATCTTGTTCTCTTTTCTCATGTCATGTACTGAATGAAGTATTTCACACCATATTATTTCAATATTAATTGAATATAATGACAATTAGGAGTTGGCATGTATTATGTAATAATAATATTACTGAAATTATTTTGGCAGTGAGTTTTTTTATTATAATTTTATTACTACCCAAGTGTTGCAGAATTGCCCTTTCTACTGTATGTGCAACCCTGTCTGTGAGTGAAAGAGAAAGCAATAAATGTCCATTCTTGTGCAAAATGCCTTTCATATTCCCCTAGAAATGTGGAGAGAGGCTCTGCTCTTTTTACATTACGAAAATGTGTGTGGGCAGCTGGGTTTAAAAAATGGGGTGTCCGATGTGTTCTCTTCATCGTTCTGCAACAGCACTCTTACAGTGAAGTTATTTCTAATTCCATTTTTCTCTGTGAATTAGGAGTAAAAAGCCTAGGCTTGCTAAGACTCTTCTGCATACTGGCAGTCTATTAAAATGAGATGACATGTTTAGTTTAACAGTAGCCAATTGCTGTTTGTTTTTCTTTAAAAATAATTTTCTCTCAATCTGCTCAGATAAACCTGTGGGTTCAGTGTGCGCACTGCGGAGCTTTTCCAACTACTACCTTGTCTCTTTACTAACAATACTGATAGAAGGGATAATTGCTTACCTTGTCCAGAATACTGTTTACATGAAGGAGTGACAAATACCTGTTGAAACTTTACTAGAGGCCTCCCAGATGGATGATGCACTTATTATTACAGACAGGATTTCTTTTTATTTATTTAAAAGGAGCAGACTGCTACAGTCTATATTTAATCCCATTTATAACTATATTAAAACTGAATGAAGCTATAACGAATAAGGGTGGAAATGAAAAATGTAATGGGCTTCCAGGAAATGGCAGGGAAAACCATTACAAGAAAACACTGAAAGGTTTCAGTTTTCAGTTGTCTGTCACAAATATTCCTCACAGTGGCTAGCCTGTTTGGATTATGTAGATTTTGAAGTCTTGCTTTGTTTCATGTACACAGTTGTCTTCACTGCTCAGTTGAGTTCCAGCTTTGAATTCTTTTGATGCCCTTTCTATACTTCTGTTTCTAATATAATGTAGCTTGGGGTGGACCAACTTAGCCTCTTTATCCTCCATTTACAAGAAATATGGCAGCTGGTAAAACTGATAATAGTTTTATTTACACTAGGAATGGCATGTCATAGCAAAGGAACAGAAATCATATATGCTGTACAAAAACCTAAGAAACCATCTCAAAGAAACAAAATGTGAAAACTTAACACTAATACTTACTAATATTTATAGAAGAGTGACATTTTAATTCATACATAAAGATGCCTGTATTTCCACTGTCCCTGGACCTTTCAAACCATAACAGAACTCTTATGAATTAGATTATGATCAAAGCACTTTGAATTCAATGCAAAGGTTCCTATTGACCCCAATGGGCTTTGGATCAGAATTTTAGGAGAACATTAATTTTAGGAGAACATTCTACATTCCTGTGTAGAAATCACCAGAAAGTCCTGCTTGGATTTCTTCTGGCTGGCTCCTCTCTCTCTCTCTCTCCCTCTCTGTGGTTTTGTGTTCTACCTTCCTACACACACCCACATGCATGCCCCCTTACCTAAAACAGTACTCAGTAAAAGCCGTTCCACATATACAGTCCAAAACTCCTAGGCAGGGCTACCAACATCTTTTTGTCTAAGGTGGGGGCTTCTGATTAGCTTACCCTTACATTTAAGTTGATTTGTTGGGTACCTTAATAAAAAGTGTCCAAAAAAATAGCAATCATAGCTCATGCTTCAAGGCCTTTACTGGGTGACGTTTAGGGGCCAGGAAGAATTTTTTCTATGTATACAGCTCTTCAGCGGTAACTACGTGAATTGGCTACCAATGCCTCAGATATTGGTGTTCCATATATTTGCAGTTGCCAAAGGTAGGATGCTGGATTAGGTGAACTAGTTGTTCAATATAACATGGCAAATCCAGTGTTGCCCTAAGATGTTAGAAGCTTTCTGAGAATTTAATTCAACTATTGGACATTTTCACTGTAGAAAACTTGTTTGCTTTACACTCAGCATCATAGATAATGGCTGCTATTAAAAAGTTAACATTTGCCAACATATACTGCACAGTTAGCCCCTATTGTAAGTACAGAAAAATATGTTGTATCTCAGGCTATGTCTACACTAGCACTTTTATTGGTAAAACTTATGTCACTCAGGGATGTGAAAAAACACCCTCCTGACTGACAAAAGTTACACTGACAGAAGCTCTGGTGTGGACAGCGCTATGTCAGCAGGAGACGCTCTGCTGCCAATATAGCTCTCGCCACTTGATGGGGGTGGTTTAATTATGCTGACAGGAGAGCTCTCTCTCATCGGCATAGATCAACTACATGAGAGACCTTACAGTCGCGCAGCCCCAGACACAAGTGTGTTAATAGCTGGCACAGGTTGATTTTTTTAATGTTGCTCATTGTATGTGCACAGATAGATGGTGAACATGGCTGATTCTATACTGAGAGGCTGGGCGTTCAAGTGTGGTTTCCAAAAGTGCACAGTCCTTAACCATTTAAGATAGTCCATCTTCCACTCAATCCAATGGGTAGAGCAAGTCGAAAACTGGGGTGGGGGAGATGACATTTTTTGAAAGTTTCAAAAGCATTTTCAGTTTGAAAGGAACTGATTTTGAAAATGTTTGTGAGTTGTTTTACTGAAACTTATTGGATTTTTGGTTTTTCTTTTTTCCCCCTTCCTCCCTATTTTATCCTATTTTTCCTTTTTGTTAATTTTATATTGAAAAATTCCAAATATATTGTGGGTGTTATGTAAATTGTCTATTCACCAATAAAGCTGAATTTATGGGAATGCTCTAGCTTGGGGATCATGCAGCAATGTTTAATAACCATTTAATAGTTTTTATACCACAGATAACAAGATTTTCTCCTCTGCTTTCCATTTGCATGCTCAATGTTTAATGCCACTGCAATAGATTGTTAAGTAGGCTGGATAAATACATTCTTATTTAGTCACAAGCTGCATGCAACGCAGGGCTCTGTGTGCCAGAGACTGGATGGCTCAAGGGACTAGTGACCGGATATAGAGCTTTTCATTTGCCGGTCATTGGGTTTCAAATGTGACCCATATAATAATCCATATAAATGAGACTGTGAGTGAAAAGTCCATGGCTGGCAGGACTAAGTACAATAAAAAAGAGGTTTTTAAGTAAATCAGAGCAAAAGACATGGTAGCAATGGGATAGGCCCATTATTAGATGGAGATGGTAAAATTGTTAATAAACATTAAGAAAAGGTAGCAGTGTTCAGTAAATCGGACTGTTCTGTGTTTGAAAAGAAGCAGGATGATGTGCTTGTAGCACACTAGGATAAGGACGCACTTTCCAAGGAGGGTGTTCAACAACGTCTACAAGGGATACACGTTTTTAAATCTGAAGGCCCAAAGAGTCCTTAAAAAACTGGCTGAGGAGATCTCTGATGTTCATTTTTAATAAATCTTGATATACCAGGAAAAGACTAAGAGAGTACTAATGTTGTGCCAATATTCAAAAAGGGCAAGCATGACGACCTGGGTAATTATAGTCTGGTTAGCCTGACATCAGTCCTGAGCAAAATAAAGGAAAAGCGGTTATGGGGTACAGCTGATAAAGAATAGGAATATAATTAATGTCAGGCAACATACTTGTATGGAAAATAGGTCTTGTCAAACAGCCCTGATTTCATTTATTGAGGAGATTAGAAGTTTGGTTGATAACGATAACTGTGGAGATGTAATAGAGTTTTATAAGGTGTTTGGCTTATTGAAATTCTGATTAAAAAATCAGCACTATATAGTATCAATAAAGCACACAGTAAGTAGATTAATAACTGGCAAGTTGACGGATCCAAAGGTAGTCATTACCGGGGAATCATTACTGAATGGGGATGCTTATATTGGGGTTCTGCAGTGATTGGTACTTGGCTTAATTGTGTTCAACATTTCTGAAAGTAAGTAAAAAACCACTTCTGATAAAATTTGTGGATCACAAAGTGGTGGCATTGTAAATATTGATATGGACAGGGTAGTCATACAGAATTATCTGGATCACTTGGTAAGCTAGGCTCATTCAAACAAAGTGTGTTTTAATACAGTGAAATGCAAAGTTATACATACAGGGACAAGGAAAGCTGGCCATGCCTACAGGATAGGGGACTGTATCCTGGAAAGCAGTGATTCTGAAAAGGATCTATGGGTCATTATGGACAAGCAGCTGAACAAAAGTTCCCAGTTTAGTACTGTGTCAAAAAGGGCTAACACAATCTTTGGATGTACATGGAGTAGTGACTAGGAACAGGGAGGTATGACTGGTATACAAACCCCACACTGAGCAACAAGGGGTTAAGGAGTTGCTCTCGGATCAGCCAGCCCCACCCCACCATGCCAGGAGATGCACAGACTGAAGGAGGGGTTAAAAGGGAGCAGAACAGCTCACTTGGAAGCAGACCAGGGAAGAGAGAAGACCTGCAACTCACAGCTCCCAAGAGAAGAGCTGAGGGAAGGCAGGATCTCTCCCTACAACAACTGCCCAAAGGTCCCTCCCTGAGGGAAGGGAGAACCTGTTTCATGTGCACTCTGAGAGGGAGGCATTTTCTTCTCTCTGTCATATGGACTCAGTTTGTTTGTGTTATTTCCCCTTGTTTGGTTTATGGACTACCCCAACAGGGGAGAGATTTAGGGGCCACGCCACAGGAGAAGGCAGCTACTGCCCCAAGATGGAGGGAGCTACCATGCCAAGCACAGCCAAAGGAGGTGCAAAGCGGTGAGCTGACCTCCTGCACATCCCCTAGCACAGACTGTGAACTTTGGACAACTGTGAGATGGTAGGAAGTGGCCCAGGGAGGACAGAAGGTGCCCCGGGCTGTCAGATCTTTGCTAGCCCTCAGAGGGCCCTGGGCCAGAGCCCGGTGGGTGAGAAGGTTTGGGTTCCCCTACCAATTTCCCCGCCCTGCTGTTTGGAAGGCCTAAGCCCTGACCACTAGGCAACCCTATCCATGAGTGAGGGCCATCTGAGGAGGTGATTTTACCTATGTATATGGCATTGGTGAGACCATTACTGGAATACTGAGTATGATTCTGCTGTCCACATTTTTAAAAGGATGTTGAAAAATGGTGACGGGTGCACAAAAGAGCCACAAAAATGATTCAAGGGCTGGAGAAAATGCCTTACAGTGAGAGATTTAAAGAGCTCAAGGTGTTTAGCTTATCAAAAAGAAGATTGAGAAGTGATTTGATTACGGTGTATAAATACCTTCATAGAGAGACAATATTGGGTACTGAAGAGCTCTTTAATTTGGCAGAGAAAATACAAAAAGAACTAATGGCTGGAAGCAGAAATCAGACAAATTGGAAATAAGACACAGATTTGTAATCGTGAGAGTGATTAGCCATTGGAGAAAACTACCAGAAGGAATGGTTTCTCCATCTCTTGATACCTTCAGATCAAGACTGGATGACTTTCTGTAAGACATGCTTTAGCCAAACATAAGTTATTTACCTTAGTCAAGCACAAGCTATGGAGCTCAATATGAAGGTAACTGGTGAAAATTAAGGGCCATGAGATCCTGCAGGTTAGACTAGATGATCTAGCCTTAAAATCTATGAATCTTTGGTTGTAGATTCTGTCACAAAATAATTCTTAGCAATGATTGCAATTCATCATTAGTATTTGATAGGAAGCATTCTCTTCACCGGTTGGTGTCAAAATGGAGCAGGATGGTATTTCCATATATTGTACCTGTGAGCTGCTTCACTCATTTATTATTTATTTAATCTCAGACACTAAATACTTAACATGAAAAACCCAAATCCAAGAATTAATTTTTCAGCGTTATTGCAAGCTGTACAAAAAGGCATTTTCTAAAGGTAAAAAACACAACTCCAAAATTTCATCTTACAGAAAATAATCGTGCAAAAGAAAAGGGAGGGTTAAAGCACAGAATGACTTTGGCACAGATCATAGGGGTCTGGGCTGTTCCTGCTAGAGGCAGATCAGAATGAGGGATGCTGTGAAACTACACCAGTCCATGGGGAGCATTCTCGGGTTTCACCTATATGCAGGGAAAGTTCACCTGCTACTGCACTCCTTGATGGTGCAGAGCAGGACTCATGCCGTGCCCCTGCCTCCCTCATGCTTCTTTGGAGCACAATCTTAAGTATCACTCTAGAGTCCAACAAAAATCTGTTGGATACTGAAGGAAGTAATGGTTTTGTAATTAAAACACTGAACTGAGACTCAAATCTTGACTGAGGAGATCTGACTTGAGTTCCTGACTGCCACTGACTTCCCATATGACCTTGGGGAAGTCACTTAATCTTCCTCTGCCTCAGTTCCCCAGTTGAAAAATTGGAATAATAATTCCTTCCTGCCACCTTTTATATGTTTTGTCTCATTAGACTGTAAGCTCTTCAGGGCAGGGACTATCTCCTTCTATATGTTTATACACCACATAGCATCAGTGGAACCCTACTTTCAGCTGGGGCCTCCTGGTGCTACGGTAATACAAGTAGTAATAATGGAGTTAGTCATCTAGTAATTGTGGAGCAGATCTGTTCTTGTTGCACTTGAGGATTCTGTGGGACAGTTTTTTCAGACAGGAGATTGTCCAGCAAGGGGTGATCTCTGGAACAAGTTTCAGTGTAATCTTGTATAAATATCTGCTAGCTGGACTAATTTTCCCAGAGATTTCTAAATTGTTCTATCCTGGATGGAATCTCGGCCATAATGAAACCAATGGCAGAACTCCCCTTAACTTCAGTGGGGCTGGGATTTCACCCCTCATACTTTGTTAAAATGGAAACATAAAAAGTGTAACCTATTACATTTGCATCCAGTGGAATATTTGTATTTTGGAATATTTAGAAGGGATAGAGATGAGACATGAAAGGAAGGAAGAAGAGGGAAAAGCAAAACCCCACACTCTCCATATACAAAGAGTAGCTGTAGTAAAGCATTGCTGTGTGCTCCTCCTTCTGGGGCAAGTGCTCTAGGACCAAAGACTAACCAAAAGGTGTGCTTTGGGAGCCAGGAAGAAAACCAAGCATTTAGAATGTCCACAAGACAGCCACCATCCTGCCCAACACACTAGAGATTGAACTAAAAGCCTGAACTGGTAAAGCTTGAGTTTAAAAGCCAAAGTTCACTAGCTGGAGCTGTGACAGACTCATATCTGCTGCAGATCAGGCAGAGAAGGAGATCTGTAACACAATGGGTTACAGGTTTCAGAGTAACAGCCGTGTTAGTCTGTATTCGCAAAAAGAAAAGGAGTACTTGTGGCACCTTAGAGACTAACCAATTTATTTGAGCATGAGCTTTCGTGAGCTACAGCTCACTTCATCAGATGCATACCGTGGAAACTGCAGCAGACTTTATATATACACAGAGAATATGAAACAATACCTCCTCCCACCCCACTGTCCTGCTGGTAATAGCTTATCTAAAGTAATCATCAGGTTAGGCCATTTCCAGCACAAATCCAGGTTTTCTCACCCTCCACCCCCCCACACAAATTCACTCTCCTGCTGGTGATAGCCCATCCAAAGTGACAACTCTTTACACAATGTGCATGATAATCAAGTTAGACCATTTCCTGCACAAATCCAGGTTCTCTCACTCCCTCACCCCCCTCCAAAAACCCACCCCCATACACACACAAACTCACTCTCCTGCTGGTAATAGCTCATCCAAACTGACCACTCTCGAAGTTTAAATCCAAGTTAAACCAGAACATCTGGTGGGGGAGGTAGGAAAAAACAAGAGGAAATAGGCTACCTTGCATAATGACTTAGCCATTCCCAGTCTCTATTTAAGCCTAAATTAATAGTATCCAATTTGCAAATGAATTCCAATTCAGCAGTTTCTCGCTGGAGTCTGGATTTGAAGTTTTTTTGTTTTAAGATAGCGACCTTCATGTCTGTGATTGCGTGACCAGAGAGATTGAAGTGTTCTCCGACTGGTTTATGAATGTTATAATTCTTGACATCTGATTTGTGTCCATTTATTCTTTTACGTAGAGACTGTCCAGTTTGACCAATGTACATGGCAGAGGGGCATTGCTGGCACATGATGGCATAAATCACATTGGTGGATGTGCAGGTGAACGAACCTCTGATAGTGTGGCTGATGTTATTAGGCCCTGTGATGGTGTCCCCTGAATAGATATGTGGGCACAATTGGCAACGGGCTTTGTTGCAAGGATAAGTTCCTGGGTTAGTGGTTCTGTTGTGTGGTATGTGGTTGTTGGTGAGTATTTGCTTCAGGTTGCGGGGCTGTCTGTAGGCAAGGACTGGCCTGTCTCCCAAGATTTGTGAGAGTGTTGGGTCATCCTTTAGGATAGGTTGTAGATCCTTAATAATGCGTTGGAGGGGTTTTAGTTGGGGGCTGAAGGTGACGGCTAGTGGCGTTCTGTTATTTTCTTTGTTAGGCCTGTCCTGTAGTAGGTAACTTCTGGGAACTCTTCTGGCTCTATCAATCTGTTTCTTTACTTCCGCAGGTGGGTATTGTAGTTGTAAGAAAGCTTGACAGAGATCTTGTAGGTGTTTGTCTCTGTCTGAGGGTTGGAGCAAATGCGGTTGTATCGCAGAGCTTGGCTGTAGACGATGGATCGTGTGGTGTGGTCAGGGTGAAAGCTGGAGGCATGCAGGTAGGAATAGCGGTCAGTAGGTTTCCGGTATAGGGTGGTGTTTATGTGACCATTGTTTATTAGCACTGTAGTGTCCAGGAAGTGGATCTCTTGTGTGGACTGGACCAGGCTGAGGTTGGTGGTGGGATGGAAATTGTTGAAATCATGGTGGAATTCCTCAAGGGCTTCTTTTCCATGGGTCCAGATGATGAAGATGTCATCAATATAGCGCAAGTAGAGTAGGGGCTTTAGGGGACGAGAGCTGAGGAAGCGTTGTTCTAAATCAGCCATAAAAATGTTGGCATACTGTGGGGCCATGCGGGTACCCATAGCAGTGCCGCTGATCTGAAGGTATACATTGTCCCCAAATGTGAAATAGTTATGGGTAAGGACAAAGTCACAAAGTTCAGCCACCAGGTTAGCCGTGACATTATCGGGGATAGTGTTCCTGACGGCTTGTAGTCCATCTTTGTGTGGAATGTTGGTGTAGAGGGCTTCTACATCCATAGTGGCCAGGATGGTGTTATCAGGAGGATCACCGATGGATTGAAGTTTCCTCAGGAAGTCAGTGGTGTCTCGAAGGTAGCTGGGAGTGCTGGTAGCGTAGGGCCTGAGGAGGGAGTCTACATAGCCAGACAATCCTGCTGTCAGGGTGCCAATGCCTGAAATGATGGGGCGCCCAGGAGTTCCAGGTTTATGGATCTTGGGTAGTAGATAGAATATCCCAGGTCGGGGTTCCAGGGGTGTGTCTGTGCGGATTTGATCTTGTGCTTTTTCAGGAAGTTTCTTGAGCAAATGCTGTAGTTGCTTTTGGTAACTCTCAGTGGGATCATAGGGTAATGGCTTGTAGAAACTCGTGTTGGAGAGCTGCCGAGCAGCCTCTTGTTCATATTCCAACCTATTCATGATGACAACAGCACCTCCTTTGTCAGCCTTTTTGACATTTGCTCCACCCAACCAATGTGATCTGAGTAAACGCTAATCCAGCCTCATGTATGGACACTGTTAAATGGAAGTTCCATGTTTTACAGGTGTCTGCAGTTGTCTGCAATGGAATGGCAGTTTTGCCTTGGACCACAGTACAGAGTTACAAATGGGGGTGAGAGGTGGATAGAGAACAGATGATTTTAACAAAAGGCTCTCGGAAAAAGAAGCAGAAATAAAAATGACCAACAACTCCAAAATATGATATTGCACCTTCGGCACCTGCAACTGACTTATAATGAAAATTCTGAGAATCTAAAGAATTTAAACACCCCAAGATTCATACTGTGACAACAGACATTGAAAGCAGCGGCAGTTCAAGCACTCTTATTTTCTTTCACATTTAACAATTAAGTAATATTTTGTAATAGACAGCAGCAGACCGTTGTCAGAAAGTCAGGAAAATAAATTTAGAAGAACTACTGCTAATCACTCACAGCAGGAATGGAATGAATGGAGGTAGGGAGGCAAGAAATGAGTTGGAAAATTCTGAGCAGCTCTTTCTAAGCTTTTACTTCCTAAACCTGTTTTCTTATGCCACCCATTAAATGATAAGCCTTGAAACTTTGGCAGGTTTCCTGAGTGGAGGGAATATTTAGGCTGGTACTTAGGAAGGAGCTTCTTTTAAGTAACTCATCATTCTTCCTTCTCTGTCTCTCTCTGTATATGCGTTTTTATGTTGCTTCCTTGATCGTGAAGTGGGCTTATGTTAATTCATTTTTAAGTTTTTCTGAAGAAGGTCTTCCATTTTTAAGGAGTTATTTCGGCCTTTCTCCCCCAACTCTAATCTGATGGGAGAATTGAGTGATGTGTGGAAATAGATAGCTTTCCTTGCAGTCCGTCCAATTAATTAGAGATTTCAGCACATGATTGGGTTATCTTTATTCTCTCTTTCTGTACCATAGTTTGATTTTTGGTTCTGCATTCTGTGCCAAAATATTCAAGACCACTTGCTTAACAGTAGTGCTACATAGCAAAAATACCAAATTGTGATGAAGCTCATGAAGGTACTGCATTCACCATCTGTATTTAACATGATCTCTTGCAAGTAGCGATACTGAATTCAGTGGGAGCTGCAGGTGCTCAGCACATCTGAAAAGCAGGATACTTTTTTTTCAGATGCTTAAATACAGATTTAGTTATCTATAGGTACCTGAGGTTGAAAATTTTGGCCCAAGTCTCAGATCTATGGAGTATGTGAAGTCCACCGAACAGGTGGTGTTTTCTTCCTTTCTCATCTTCTTTGGGAGGAAAGAAATCTGTGGCTTTGCACCTTTTGTCTTTGATGCCCACAGTCCATCATCAGGTTGGTTTCTAACAATTTGTCCTCGGGAAGTTTTATTTCAAGTTCTACTGATATGAGAAAATGACCGTTGCATTACTCTGGAAGGATTGTCTTGCATTTCAGATGATGCCATCAGTGTGATGAGAATTTAACAATGCATTTAGCCAGTTTAAATGGTTTTGAACAGACATGTAGAACATCTCAGATGGATTCAATCCAAGAGAAGAAAACTTTCCTTTTAAGCAGCTATTTTTTATTGAAATTGCTAATTCTGTTACTATAGACTGTCACTTTTTCAAGCATTTAGACACTACGTTCCATAATTAAATCTCACATTGATATATATACTTCATTCCAGCATTAAGTACATTAATACTGTACCTGCCTGCTTTTACTGGCTTGACCACTCTGTTTTTACTTAGCTTTGAAAGTATTCTATACGTGCATGTTTTCCTATCTGAGGCTTTATAATGGAACTTAGGCTCAAACGGGTTTGTTTTTTTTCTGTGTAGTTTAAGCTTCATTTTCAAACAGTGTTTTTGAGAGAGAACACATTTTAAAATCCTAGAGGCTCTGTTAAAAGCTCTAATTTGCAAATTGCCCTACTGTTCTAATTCTTTACAGTTCTCTTATCCATAGTCTTATCTCTTTAGTTTTGCACAAAATAAATAATACAAATTGATTAACTTTTTTTAAAATTAAGAATTTGTAATGTAAGATTTGAAAGTGAAAAATGTCAGCAATTAGAATCCAATTGATTAAAAAACATTGCTCTATGAAGCAGCTATTCTTACATTTTGTGTTAACAACCAAGCCTATTTGAAATACTTGTTTTGGTTATAGTTGAGCATTAGCTTTACCTGGCCATCTGTTATGTATAGGTAACCAAGGTAATAACAATAATATGTGTGTCCCTTTTCTAAAAGGAAGGAAACGTGTATCCGTCTCTCATGAAGCGCTCATGTTTTTTACCAGGTGAATTTCTCCCTTTATTTAATTGAAAATGACAAACAGAGGCTGAAGTTACATTTGTGATATTAGTGTCCCAATCCTGTAACCCTAATTCACATGAGTATTGCTTACTTGTGAAAATAATCCTATTAACATCAACAGGACTGTTTGCATGAGTAAGGCCTCCTGATGAAAGGGTTACAGAGTCAGGTCCAGATCTCCCACTTTTCTAGTAACAGAGCCAAAGTCTTACAAAATGTTTGTGCTTCCAGGAAAGATTTTCTTTCAACAATCTGGAGTTGTTTTTCTTCTCCCTCTATCAGAGTATGAAATTTTTGGAAGAAAATAAACAGTAGATATAAAGTTTCAATTTTACAGGTGAAAGGAATAAGATAATTTGGCCCATTGAGATCTTTGTCAGCTGAATAAACATAACAGTGTAAACTTGAATGAGCAGTCAGTTGACAGATTTTCATCTTGAGCACCTCCTCTTCACAGCAGCAAAATGAGGACAGACACATGCATGGAATTAAGTGGCAGGCTGCAACTTTTATTAACCTTTAGCACAGGGGAGGCGTAGTACCTGCCAATCACCCATACTCTCCTATACCAGGCATTTAATCGGTTCCAGTGCAGGAATTACAGGGCTCCTCACCATATAACTCATAACTCGGGGTAGGATCTCCTCAGCCTACCCCGCAGTATTCAGTTCTCTCTGAGTCCTAGCACCTTACCCCCTGCTAGGGGGACACAGGGTGCAAAAGAATGGGGACCTGAGCCCACCAGAGCCACAAGATCTGACCTCGATCCTATCCCATGAGCCCAAGGCCCATCACCAAAATCCCAGGTCTTTTACCCCTGGGAATCATTCATTTTATCCTTATAACCATACTGGAAATCCACCACAAATTGCAAGGAATAAACAGCTCCGCCCCAGTACCTCAGATAAGTACTAAGCATGTTCCTACTTAACTCACCGTGGCTTGAAGGTGCTGCAAGGAAGGCAAAAAGCTCCTTGGTCCTCTACCAATTGATCCAGGGAAGAAAAAATTCTTTCCTGACCCACAATGGGCAATTGGCTAGACCTGCAGCATCCATCTGGCTGGATTCCCGTTCCTTGTTCAGGAGGGTAGGGTGAGGTTGCTGGATGGAGCCAAAAGAGGCTCCACATGCCCCCCTGTCTCAGGTTAAATCCTGAGAGCTGGGGAATGCTGGCCCATCAGCACCCCTCTCACCAGCTGGTCATTGGGTGCCAGAGACTCCAGGGGAAGGGGCTTCCTAGTGTCCCTTGGTGAGTGTCTCCCTCCCTTGCTTCTTGGGCTGTACCCTTTCACCACTGGCCTCATCAAGTTCCCCCACCAGTTGAGGCAGGTGGGTGGCATTTTTGTCAAGGTATTCTTCAACTATCCAAGTGAAATCAAAGCATTTTTCCACTACTTTTATCGCATTGCTACATAAAGAGCAGAAATATGGAAAATGAATGATAGAAGTGCTTCAGTTCGAATGGTATACTATAATCTATTCACTTGCTGGGACATTGTCTTGCATTAAAATAAAACTGAGTATGTTTCATGATATTATGTGTTAATGATTTTCACCGGTGAATTACAAAAGGTGATAATTTCTGCATCACATTTTAAAACAAATTGTTGCTTGTGATTGTTGCAATATATAATACACTTATGCAATAAAGTGTGCAAATTATTCTCATGCTTCTCTGCTGAAGTAATAGAGCTAATAATTTAAATGAGATGTAGCAATATTTTCCCTTTCCGGTTTCAAAAGTTATTTGAGCATTAGGCTTGAAAATATCAACAGTGCCCATGCTGGAAAAAGAATTTCTTCAGAGTTTTGGCCTAATTCAGCAAAAGGACACACAAAATTGCCCTGACCGTATAAGCTATATTCATAATTATCAGGGTCAGTTCTCTTGTCTTTTTGTGTACAAACGAAAAAGTAATTTGTTCAGTCCAAACAACCCCGCTAATGCTGAACATTTAACTCTTCAATAAACAATGAGTGGATTTGGGGAGGGAGGTTATTAAGTTAAGAAATTGGGAATACCTCAGAAGTGAGTTTAAAATAAATCTATTGGCCCTGGTTCTCTTATCTATGCCAATTTACATCACCAGGAGTAACAAAGTGAAGCACAGTGGAATTATAACAACGTTTAAGCGAATGCAGAACCAAGCCCACTTGTAACCTCGAACTGATCTAGGTCATTCAAAGGACTGAACATGAATCCTTAAATTTCTCAAAAAGAGACAAAACAGATGTGACTATAAACTAAAGGAGTTCCTCCCCTGCCTTGAGCCCTGTATCAGTCCAAACGTAGTCTCTTCCTGGAGTTTGGCTCCATAATTTATCCAAAAGCAGCAGCAAAGCTGTAAACCTCCGCCTAAACTTTTTCCTTAATTTTGGTTACCCCTAGAGTTTCCCTGCAGAGATCTCTCTGTCATAAATAGGGTGATGAGACAGCAAATGTGAAAAATCAGGACTGCGGGTGGGGGGTAATAGGAGCCTATGTAAGAAAAAGACCCAAAAATCGGGACTGTCCCTATAAAATCGGGACATCTGGTCACCCTAGTCATAGTCCCCAGTTCCTTTTGACCAAAAACAACTCCCACATCTTTCATGTTCATAGTGGAGTTAAAAAGATACTCCTGCCATAGAGAATCAGCAGGAATCATAGAATCAGAATATCAGGGTTGGAAGGGACCCCTGAAGGTCATCTAGTCCAACCCCCTGCTTGAAGCAGGACCAATTCCCAGTTAAATCATCCCAGCCAGGGCTTTGTCAAGCCTGACCTTAAAAACCTCTAAGGAAGGAGATTCTACCACCTCCCTAGGTAACGCATTCCAGTGTTTCACCACCCTCTTAGTGAAAATGTTTTTCCTAATATCCAATCTAAACCTCCCCCACTGCAACTTGAGACCATTACTCCTCGTTCTGTCATCTGCTACCATTGAGAACAGTCTAGAGCCATACTCTTTGGAACCTCCTTTCAGGTAGTTGAAAGCAGCTATCAAATCCCCCCTCATTCTTCTCTTCTGCAGGCTAAACAATCCCAGCTCCCTCAGCCTCTCCTCATAAGTCATGTGTTCTAGACCCCTAATCATTTTTGTTGCCCTTCGCTGGACTCTCTCCAATTTATCCACATCCTTCTTGTAGTGTGGGGCCCAAAACTGGACACAGTACTCCAGATGAGGCCTCACCAATGTCCAATAGAGGGGAACGATCACGTCCCTCGATCTGCTCGCTATGCCCCTACTTATACATCCCAAAATGCCATTGGCCTTCTTGGCAACAAGGGCACACTGCTGACTCATATCCAGCTTCTCGTCCACTGTCACCCCTAGGTCCTTTTCCGCAGAACTGCTGCCTAGCCATTCGGTCCCTAGTCTGTAGCGGTGCATTGGATTCTTCCATCCTAAGTGCAGGACCCTGCACTTATCCTTATTGAACCTCATCAGATTTCTTTTGGCCCAATCCTCCAATTTGTCTAGGTCCCTCTGTATCCTATCCCTGCCCTCCAGCGTATCTACCACTCCTCCCAGTTTAGTATCATCCGCAAATTTGCTGAAAGTGCAATCCACACCATCCTCCAGATCATTTATGAAGGAATTATTCAGCATCTCTCTGCAGAGTTTGAACACATGCTAACAAGCTGGGTCAGAAAAGAACTTTCCCTTCCTGTGATAGGGGTTCAGAAAACAGCCTCAAATAACAAAAGATAATACACTCTGGATGTGTTTTAAAACTACCTTAGACATTTGCACATCCAATTCCCATTGAAATTAATGGAAATTGGGTGTCCAAATCCCTTAGAAGGCTATTATAATTCCACTCACTTTGTTTCTATTTCTCATTATCTAAGTCCTTCTGTGTCCCCCTCCCTCACCATAGCATCTGAGTGACACAGGCACCCACAGTTAAAACCACTTTATTGGCTACTGTAGAAATTAAGCAGCTGGTTGCCTAGGCATTTTTCAATATCCAGAACCCTTACTCATTTCATTTAATTATATCTGCACCTGTTGTTATTCATTGCAGAAAAAGGATTGAAAACATTGTTTAATTACAGAGCATGAAGACCTCTAACTTGAGTCTTTTAAGGCTTGCAGTTCTCAATGATCTAGCACAGATTCCACCCCTGATTTATAATTAAGTGCTCCAACCTAACTGCTTTATCACAGATGAACCTCAGGTGTAAAATCCATAAATTATGTTTCTCAGAGAACCTCTTTGTTTACCATTTTCTTTTTCTGACCTTCATTCACAACGTTTTATTTGACTTGTCTCTTCAACTGGGCATGGGCATGGCAGTGTCCACTACGAAAACCTCAAAATTTGGGACTAGTGATATCACTAACTGAACTATCTGTTGTGTATACTGAGAATGGTACAGTGGAAAATAGATTTTGTAATTATAAACATGGTTGAAATGTCTATGCTTGTACTGTTATTATTTCTCTCCCACCCCCACCCACCGCACATCTTTCTTGCCCCTTACCATAATAATTCATCAAAGCACTAAGCTTTAAGTACCATTCTGAATAAGGATGGACAGAGGCCTGATTTTACGTGTTTTGCTAAATAAGGATGAACTTAAGCACATTCTTTGCTGAATCTACACTTGGGCACTTTTCAGATAAATCAAATACACAATGGCAAGGTCCCTTTTGGACTTCATGTATTTTTCTTGTCTTCTGCCCTCGTTACTTAAAGGAAGCTCTGCCTGGGGATTTTTTTTTTTAATTATCATTGTGCCAGTTACAGTGGAAATGTTTTGTCAAAGAGAAGCATCTTGAAGCATGTTCAGACTCTGGGTTGATCTAAGCTTCTATGGAATCTAATTCCACAACTGAAACTCCTCAACTGCAAATGCTTCGTCTCTGGCTCTCTTGCGCTTCATCGTGGGTTTTGAAAGCTGCAAGGTCCAAGAAGAATGCAGTGGTCTAGGATTGGTCATGGATGGAGATACAGTAACTGATGACCCTGGGACCTGACTGGATCGTGGCTTTGGAGATCAGGGCCAAGACTTTAAACTGACAATGGAAGTAGATTGGGAACCAGTGGAGAGATTGAAGCACAGGGATTAAGTGCTCACAATAGTTTAGCCTCTTCACTAGGCAAGCAGACACATTTTATACAAGCTGGAGCATAGGAGGTGGGATAGCTCAGTGGTTTGAGCATTGGCCTGCTAAACCGAGGGTTGTGAGTTCAATCCCTGAAGGGACTGTTTAGGGATCGGGGTAAAAATTGGGGGTTGATCCTGCTTTGAGCAGGGGGTTGGACTAGATGACCTCCTGAAGTCCCTTCCAACCCTGATATTCTATGATTTCCATTGATTCCGCTTTATATCTGGTGAATTACAGTAATCCAGTCAGGAGAGGGGGAACAAATGCACCACTGTGGCCAGATCCTCCTCTAGGAATAAAAGACTGAGTTTCCTAGCAAACTGCGGTGGAGGAAGGTTTTTTCCTATCACAGATGTTACATGATTGTCTATTTATATTACAGTAGCACCCAAAATGTGCAGAGAGCTGTAGAGACTTATAGGCAGACACAGTGTCTTCCCTGAAGGGCTAAAATCCTAAAAAGACAAACAGAAAAAAGGTAGGGAAAATGGAGAAAACATAAAAACAAAGCAGTCTTAATAAGTCAATGTTGTTATTTTTGTGTTACATTAAACATATATAAAATTATTCCCACACATATCTCCTCTATTTTAGCTTAACCCCACACATACTCTTGTAAAAGCTGCTGTACACACAAATAAGAGTCATACACACAAATATTAACACACACACACACACAGAGGGGTGTGACACTCATCATCTGTAGTTTTTATATTAATAACAGGGGTTGCTACATTATAATAAACACAGGTAGTTTATGTTACAATATAACTTCATTTAAGGAAACAGCTAAGATTGATAAGTGACAATGTACTTAACTATCACTTAATTTGCCCAAATTCTTAAAATCAAGGAAATGATTAGTTAATGACATAAATATTACACTTGCCCACATATTAAACAAATATATTATTCTGATTAAGTATTTTAAAATGTGTATTTCATCAAAATACAATGTTTTAATATGTTATCTTAGTTAACTTGATTTCAGACTCCAGATATTTTGTTCTAAGGGATACCGTTAAATAGAAAATATCAGCTAACATATTTATCAACTGATAGCAAATATTTTTGCTAAAATATTTATGATTACTACTTCTCCATGTACTGCTGATGTTAGATATAGCACTTTGGGGATCGCTATTATACTGTTCATATTCTGATTGTTATCATTTCTATCTAGACTTTACTAAAGAGTGGTTATACAACAAGAAAATATACACATTAAGCTCAAACTGATTTCAGTGGCAGCCACTCTTGTCTCTTTATCTAACCTGGGTTCTTATACAGCACCTATCGTTAGGGTGTCTGACGTTATGTCTACACTACAGAGTTAAGTCGATTTAAGCTACATCGACAATCCTCCACCACTGTAATTAAACCGCTTGTTCACGTTCACGTAACGAATCTTGCGACGGTGGAGCATGTCCACAGTTGGTGGTCTTGCACTGACAGAGAAAGCACTGCACTGTGGGAAGCTATCTCACTGTGCAACTCACCACCATCTGCCACTGGGTGCTCTGGGCAGGGATCGCAGCACATCATGGTAGAATCAGTGTTCCATGATGCGGTTTTCTTTGTCCCATCATTGCATGGGCTTCCTACTATGTATCACGCCACTTTTCAACAACTCCTGTAAACTGTGCTTCTATCATCTCTGTCTGAAAGCATGGATCCTGCATTGCTCTCCAATCTTGTGATGAGCGTTATGAACACAATAGGGTTGATCTTGCAATATTTCATGAGCTGCGAATCTGATAATGACACTGTGGTGTTTGCCCTGCTGTGTGCCATGGAAAGTAACAATTCAAGATTGATGTTGGCATTCACAGAGCAACTGCACACGGTGGACCGTCTGTACTGGGCTCGGGAAATAATCACTGAGTGGTCGAATAGCATCGTGATGCAGGTATGGGATGATGAGCAGTGACTGCAGAACTTTTGGATGCGCAAAGCCACCTTCCTCACCATCTCCGCTATGAAACTGACCTAAGGATTTTACAAAAAGAAAAGGAGTACTTGTGGCACCTTAGAGACTAACCAATTTATTTGAGCATGAGCTTTCATGAGCTACAGCTCACTTCATCAGATGCATACCGTGGAAACTGCAGCAGACTTTATATATACACAGAGAATATGAAACAATACCTCCTCCCACCCCACTTGTTTCATATTCTCTGTGTATATATAAAGTCTGCTGCAGTTTCCACAGTATGCATCTGATGAAGTGAGCTGTAGCTCACGAAAGCTCATGCTCAAATAAATTGGTTAGTCTCTAAGGTGCCACAAGTACTCTTTTTCTTTTTGCGAATACAGACTAACACGGCTGTTACTCTGAAAAGGATTTTACACACATTTGTATGTATATTGATCTCTTAACTATGTATAACTCTCTTTTATTAATAAATCTTAGATTTTGTTAATAAGGATTGCTGTAAGGGTGTATTTGGGTAAGGTCAGTGGTCTTTTGGGAGTGGTAGAACTTTAATTACGGTAAATAAGGTTTTCAATAACTCCTCATTATATTAGCATTGGCTGTCTAGATGGGAGCCAAAGGTTGGATTGCTTAAAGGGGATTATATTTGACTTCTCCAATGCGGTGTCATAGACGCTGTTTTGTTACTGGCTTGCTGAATCTAATTATAGAATAAACCAGTTTATTCTATAGGGATTGTCTACCCTATTCCTTCCTGTTTGCCCTGAGTAAGCATTCTCAATGTGACCCTTCCAGGCACCACAACCACAGTAATATAGCTGTATAATAAAGGAACACAAGTAAGTGATCAGGCAGCTGCATTCTGCACTATCGTAAGTTTGAGTGGTCTTCGAGTGTTGTCACAAGTTGAGCACATTACAGCAAACTAATTATTATCCTTATTTCGACTTGTAAAATTGCAAAGGTTATTATGAGCATGAAATAATCCAGGACATTTTGAAAACCAGCCGCAGTCTATGATTCTGATTTCCTGTAGCAATATTTTTAATGGTTTTCTATACTCTTTGTAAAGAATGTCTTTTTGTTTCTAATGTATTACTATAGCTATACAATAACAAGCTGGCTGTCTGAAATAGAAGAAACAAGTATCAGATGAGTAAAGTCACCAAGGAGAAACAGGATAAAGGCCTAGCTTACACTACAGAGTTAGGTTGACACAAGGTGGCTTACATCAACCTAATTATGTCAGTGTTTACACTAGAATGCTGCTTCTGCTGAAGTAAGTCACCTGCTACACGAACATAATAACTCCACCTCAACTAGAGGTGTTGTGCTTAGGTCCGTGTCATTAGAGCAGCACAGCGTCCATGTAGACACTGAGTTCTTACATCACCTGTTCTCTGTCAGCCCTGAGTAGGGCTGAGAGCTGGAGCTCCTCCCACCCTGGTGCTGACAGCCCAAGCTGTCACCAGGCACTAGCTGGAGCTGTCAGCACCCGGGCCTGGGGAGGAGCGCTCCAGCTGTGAGCCTGGCCCCTGGCTGACAGCTTGGGCTGTCAGCACTGGAGCCAGGGAGAGAGGAGGCTGATAGTTGAGGCTGTCAGTCTCAGGGCTGCTGAACTGCAGCTGTCAGTGTCCCGCAATCCCCTACCTCAGTCGGTGGAAGCACTCCTAGTCAGGGCATGCCCCACCAACAGGTGGAACATAGTGTGGACATGAACCACCACTTTAATTACTGTGTTGGCTGTACACTGACTTAACTTAAATTGACTTAATTTTCTAGCATAGGCAAGCCTTTAGTTTATGGTTGTCTGAGGGAAATAACTGAAGTGTGATAAAATTTACAAAAAAATACTTTCAAGTTGGAACTCAGGATTTATTTTTAACTTTTTTTTAAAATTGAGATCTGTGATATTTTAGAATTATCTCTCAAAGAGAAGTGGTTTAAGTCTCATCATTTCAGTTACAATATTTAAAGCTAGAAAAAGCTCTGGTGGAGCTTCTATTCAGAAGAATTATGCCCCAGGGTCCTAGTCACAAGATGTAACCCAACCCATTTTATCTCCAGTTTCTCTGGTTCCATGCTATGCCTGAAGTTCCCAGTTTTAATCTGGCATCTGTTACACATTTCAGAATTGCACTGATGGTTTTTGTGTTCTCTCTGGTGCATGGCAGTGGTATTTTGATGCAGACAGTAGCTTATTTTTGCAAGTGACTTCCTAAGACTCTTTCCAGTTATTTTCTTGATTTTCATAACTGAACCCTGGCGGGGGGGGGAAAGAAACAAGAAGTTCTGGTGTAGCATATAATAGAATGCTGATTTCAATCCCCACTCTGAAAATTCTGAAAAAAAAATATAAAAACCTAACATGAAAACAAAATACACTGAGCATATGTCCTATCATACTGATGGAGCCAGTGTTCCTTCTGGTGATGTTTCTTTACCTCAGCTGGACAGCTGCTTTCTCACAGATCCATAAGTGCTTCTGTGAGCAGTCGCCTTAGGACACCAAAATGAGAGCTGCCCTCACAGTGGAGAATTGAGCGATTGCTGTGTGGAAGCTGGCAACTCCAGACTGCTACCGATCAGTCACAAATCAATTTGGAACATCTACTGTAGGGGTTGAAGTGATGCAAGTGCTCAGGGCCATTAATTGTCTCCTGTTACAAAAGACAGTAGTCTGGGCAATGTGTGGGAAATAGTGGATGGCTTTGCAGCAATGGGATTCCCTAGCTGCGGCAGGCGATAGATGGCACACATATCCCAATTTTGGCCCCAGACCACCTTGCAATGGACTATATGAACAGAAAGGGCTACTTCTCTATGGTATTGCAAGTGGATCACCAGGTCATTTCACCACATCAAAGTGGGATGGTCAGCGAAGGTGCGTGACGCACGCATCTTCAGAAACACTGACCTGTATAGAAAGCTACATGCAGGACTTTCTTTCCAGACCAGAAGATTGTAATTGGGGATGTGGAAATGCCATTTGTGATCCTGGGAGACCCAGCCTACCCCTTGTTCCCATGGCTCATAAAGCCTTATATCGGAAACCTTGACAGCAGCAAGGAGCACTTCAACAACAGGCTCAGAAGATGCAGAATGACTGTGGAATGTGCCTTTGACAGATTAAAGGGTCACTGGTGCTGCCTTTATAGCAGGCTAGACCTCAATGAGGAAAATATTCCCATGGTCATAGCAGCCTGCTATGCTCTGCATAACATTTGTGAAAGTAAGTGGGGAATGTTTCTGTAGGGGTGGAGTCTTGAGGTGGATCGGCTGGTGGCTGCTTTTGAGCAACCAGACACCAGGGCAATTAGAAAGACTCAAGGCAGGGAGCTATTTGAATCAGGGAGGCTTTGAAGGAAAATTTTGACAGTGAGCCCCAGTAATGTGTCTTCTGTAATTAAGGCTATGTTTTAGTCATGGGTATTTTTAGTAAAAGTCATGGACAGGTCATGGGCAGTAAACAAAAATTCATGGCCCATGACCCGTCCATGACTTTTACTAAAAATACCCATGACTAAAACTTGTGGGGGCTGCCCAGGGCTCCCTCAGATGCTGAGGGAAGGCGGCCCGGGTGCTGGGGGGGCGGGCACTGGCGCCCAGCCAGGACCTCTGCTGGTGCTGCGGGGGGAGCAGTGCTGTGGGCAGAGGCAGTGCGCAGAACTGCCTGGCCATGCCTCTGCCTAGCAGCTGAGTGAGGGGGATGTCGCTGCTACTGGGGAGCACCCCAGGTAAACACCGCCCAGAGCCCACCTCACCCCCACCCATGCCCCAATCCCCTGCTCCCTCCCACACCCAAAAGTTGCACTGTAATATGACCCTTGTAATGATTGCTGAGTGCATTAAGTGTACTCTTCAAATGCTACTATTGCTATTGTGTATGAATTTCAGCGGCAACCATCATATGTAGTCCAATAAAGATTTGTTTTCTTTCCATAAGTTCATTATTATTTAACAGCTATACAAACGTTTCTATTACCTAGAAGGGACATTACAATGAAGAGCACTTTTTAATGAGGCTCTCACAGCTGGGTGTATGTCCAGCTGTCATTGTGAAACGTGCCTCTAAGGATGGAGTGTCTGGGGTACTGTGATGGGCCAGGAACATACAAGGAATGTGTGTGGGGGGGATTTTGGGGAGGTCATGGAAGGCAGTTCTGAAATGGCTGCAGGGGGAGGCGAGTATGGATGTGTTCTTCCTGCAGCACAGTCAGGGACCTCAGCATGTCCGTTTGGTCCTCGAGCAGCTGTATGATCTGCTCCTTCCCCTGTTTCCTCTTCTGGCTATCTGCTTGCAGTTTTTCACTGATAGCCTCTCTCCAAGCTCTCTCCTTGCTATCAGCAGGATCAGATGATGATAGCACTTCCTTGAACATGTCTTCCTTACTCCTTCTGGTACATCTCCTTATCAGACTGAGCTCCTCAGCCGGTGTTCAAGAGGAGACTCTCAAGGCCATATCTCCAAAAGCTATAGAAACAATCGACAGAGGCACTATTGTGAGTGCGTGCACCACCTTGATTCATACAAATTACATGCACCACTTTCTCACTTTCCCTTGGCAAGCATACAGCACGTTGCGAGCCCTAACCATGGTGAGTTAGGCACAAAGGAAAGGGGGTAAGATGGGACAAATCGGGGGGGGGGGTTAATGGTGGATCATTAATCATTACAAGCGCTTAGGGACACTATTCTGAATACTGGCACTGTTTTCCACAGGCGGAGTAATAGAAGCTGATATCTTGCTCCTGAGGGTAACCGAGGATGCTCCTGCATGTGTGCGGCTGCAGACCAAGTCCATATGCTGCTCACCTGTGTGCTGCTTTGGTGCCTGCAGACATAACTGCTGATTGGTGTAGCAAAGTTTCCTTCCGCAGGGGAAGGAACAAGACAGCCCTCCCAAGGAATCTACAGCAAAGGATTGCAGAGTACTTCCACAAAAGTTTCCTAGAGATCAGTATGGCGGATTCCTGGGACATCCCGGTGTGCATCAACAAACTTTTCCACATGCCCCTCCCCGGGTCTAGCTACACAGGGGAGTGAGAAATAGATGCATACAGTGCTACTGTTGGTTATTTCTATCCCTCTTCTACTCTGGAAACAAAAATAGCTCTAGCTCATTTCTCCCTGCAATATCAAAGCACAATGAGTACTTACCAGAGCTCCCCTGTCCTGCATCCAGCATGCCAGAGCGCTGGGGCTGGCTAGATCCCTCCAGAGATTGAAACATGCCATGCCACCAGACAACCCTGTCACCTGTCCTCCATCCCGATCCTCCTCCAACTCCACTTCCTCATCCACCACTTTGTCCTCAGAGTTCACTCCACTGGCCACTGCCTCCAGTCCCCATGGAGTATCCACGGGGTTCTTGGCAGTGGAGTCGGGGTCGCCACCAAAGATGCATGTAGCTCCTTGTAAAAGCGGCATGTCTTTGGCAACACACCAGACTGACAATTGGCCTCCCTTACTTTTTTGTATGCCTGCCTCAGCTCCTTAATCTTTGCGCAACACTGCTGCGTGTCCCTCTCATACCCATTCCGCTCCGTGCCATGAGCAATCTGCCCATAAGTATTGAAGTTCCTATGGCTGTTGCAGAGCTATGACTGCACAGCCTCCTCTCCCCACAGACCTAGCAGATCCACCAACTCCGTTACATGCCTGCCTGGAGTACATTTGCTGCGGGGAGCTGCCATGGGAAGATGCTATGTGAGCTGTCCACGCTGAGAAAACAGGAAGTAGAATTTCAAAAATTCCCAGGTCTTTAAATGGGGGAGGATCGCATGCCTGTGTACCTGGCTGCAGGGCAGCAGAGTTCAAAGTGGTGACCAGAGCGGTCATGATGGGCATTAGGGGTCATCTCCTGGAGGTCTATGAGGGTGCCATAAGCAATGCAGTGTCTACACTGGCATTGCCTCATTCTAACTTCATCGCAAAAAACTGTGTGGCTCTTGTCCAGGTGGTTTTATTATGTCGGCATAGCAAGAGAGTTACAGCAGCAGAGGAGCATTGCAGTATATACCTCTCCACTGTTTTGTCAACAAAACTGTAGTGTAGACATGGCCTCAGTTTGCAGCCAGATTTTGCTGAAGCTGGCACTTCAGTTTTGAATCTCTACCACAGAGAAAGAAGCTTTGAATAGGTAGCAGTAAATCCAGAAAAAACAGCAACCGGGTTAATTAGACTGTGGGATAGTAGGAGTTACCCTTTACAGTCCAACTTTCCACTACTGCAGTTGGAGGTAGCATCAGCCTTCCCAACCTTATTAAGAGCATGGATTAACCTGGAAGCTGAAACCAAGGTACTTCTCCAGCAATGAGGTGCTCTTTGTTCTGTAGCTGCAGTGGTAAACTGCTAGTGGTACCAGTAGCTGTAAGTCTTATAGAAGGGTGGCTAGGCTGTGTGCTCCTTTTGGATATGGTGTTCCTTTGCCTTCTGTGTGATCTCGTGAAACATACACCCTGTTATCCATTTGAGAATTAGGTTTTTCAGCCACCTTCTCGTGAGATTAGGCACAAGTACAAGGAGGTGGTTTGAGATGATTACATACGTCTCCTTTATATATTTACATTCTGGGGACCACCCACATCACAGAATGCATTTAAATTGTTCACCAAACTTTCTTTTGGAGTCAAGACTAAATTACAGATTCACTTTTCCCAGACTACAAGAAAAATTAGCTACTTTTCCAATGACTATTATTAGACACTTTTTTTTTTTAAAGAGTAGGATCCCTTCACTGGAGACCTTTCAAATAGTGGGTAAAGTCTTCACACCTCCAAAATTCCTTTAACTGCTAGTTATTTAACTCTAGGTTGCAATAAAATTCTAAGAGGTTGAAAACAAGCTCCTTTTTTTGCATGCAAATTTAAATATTTTTGGTGATGGTTTGGGGAAAAGGGATGAAATCCCCATTGGAAAAGGTGAGATCTTGTCTATTTTCAGATGATACTGATAAATTCTTCTGAGCATTGTGGAATTATAGTATTGTTTTAATTATTTCAATCGATAAGTCAGCATTGCTTCAAGCCTGTACTTGAGCAAAAAAATGGCCTTTGGGAAACATGAGGTCAGTTTTGTTTGATGTCACAACAGTGCCAGTGTAAATATCTATTAGAAAGCACTTTATAAGTTCTACAAAGTAATCTTTCTTCTGTTGGGGAATGCCCACCTGTCAGCATCAAAAATGTTCTTTTATAGCATTTAAAATCTGTCTCGTAATGCTTCTAATTACCATAATCTTCTCAAAATCCATTGCTACTGTAGTAATCAATTGGTTTCCTCAAGTATTAATAGTCAACAACGAGTTAACAAGCTAATTGGCAACAGATATAACACTTCATGTCTAATTATTTGGTAATTAAAATGTACTTTTTCTATTATTCTTTCTCCAGAATGCTAGAAGATGACCTCAAGTTAAGTAGTGATGAAGAAGAGAATGGCCAGGTATGAGCTACTGAATTCAAATGTAATCTGTAGAATGTTTAATACCAAGTCTGATTTATTCAAGTAATATTACGCTATTACTTTTTAAAGTATGTGTAGAGGTTATCAAAATAATTTAAAGTACTGTAAATGGAATACCAGATGTGCTTGTTTCATGCCAGATTGTTTGTTTTAACTACTGTATTTAATGGAAATGTGCTACACTGCTCTTGATTTATTAGCTTGATGTAATTCGGAAATATTTTTGGATACGTCTGTTTTTTAAATAAAAAAATAATTCTGTATTAAAGATTCAGGTCCAAATCTTCAAACCTGGGTGTCCAAAGGTCCTAAATCTATATCTGGCACCAAAAATTAAAATGGTCTGATTTTCAAAAGGTGCTCATCTGCCATTGAAGTTGATGGCATTTGCAGTTGCTCAGTACTTCTGCAACCCGGGCCACTTACATGTTGGTACATGAATTTATGTGCATTACTTTGGGTGCCCAGGTGTGAAAAGGTTGATCTCATTGCTTTTAATTTCTCTTTAGTTTGGCTACATCTACACTTGGAGCTGGGGGTGTGATTCCCAGTTCCTGCAGACATAGTCATGCTAACTCTTCTTGAGCTAGAGCAGTGGTTTTCAACCTGTCGTCTGCGTCTACTAAGGTCTGTAGACTATGTCTAAGATTTCCAAAGGGGTCCGCGCTTCCATTTGAAATTTTTTAGGGGTCTGCAAATGAAAAAGGTTGAAAACCACTGAAGCTGGAACAGTTTTTCTCAAGCAGTTTTTCTCAAGGACCGCTGCCAGTTCCTGAGATCTCCCTGACACAGGTTAGAAAGGCAGCAAGCCAGTCCCTGGTATCAAAAAAGTTGCGAAACACTGAGCTAGAGCACTAAAAATAGTAGTGTAGCCACAATAGCACAGACGGCAGTGAGCAGCAACATGGGCTAGCCACCCAGAATACCAGCCTGCCTGGATCCCCTGGGTATGTACGTGGGGCGGCCGCCGCTGCCCATGCTACTGCAGCCACACTACTGTTTTTAGTGCGCTTGCTCAATGAGAGCTAGTGCAAATATGTTGACACAAGCTCAAAACCACACCCCTCGCTCGCAGAGTAGACATAGCCTAAGCATCTGTATTTTAAAACATGCTGCAAACCTTTTTGATATTTATATTAGCTAAACTAATATTTCACCAATTATGAATAAAAAGGTTGGGTGTTAAGAAGATTCAGCTCATGGATTAAAGTTGTTTACCATATTTATAAAATTTCTTTTTGCTTAATGTATTTCTTGCAAGGGATCCCGAAACACGTCCGAGTTAATTACTTTTCTTGCATGTCTCGGTAGTTTAATGTACAGTGTGTAGACAGACTAGGGCAAGGCGAAATAAGAGACAAAGAGAATGTTCTGGGAACAGTAATGAGCTCAAGGAATTGTTGGGTTCAAGGAGTAGGATTATGTGTTTTAGGAAGTAAACGTTAGGATTTAGGAGTCACAGTAAACCATTGAGTTAAGGAAGAAGAGATGAGTCTCAATTAAGGATGGGATTTGGAATCATGGAAACATGGGACAGGGTGGCTGTTTCTGAAAATGGTAGAAAATAGGCATATGGATCTATATCTCCCATGGCAAATGGAGATAGGGATAAGAAGGTGTATGCTAGTCAAGGAGTGCAGGGTATAAGAACATAATACATTTTGGGGGGGGAAATTGCTGTTAATTCCTGCCTACTTCCACAGACCTGACATCTTTTTCTCCCTGTGCCACATCTTCAAGCTAATAATACCTTTCCTATGGCTCAGCAACTGGTATTGTGAATGTTAGCTTCTGGAATACTAAGTACCAGGCAATAGAATATTACAGTATCGCCTTTTTGTTTTGTATAATCTATTTTTCTGCTTATACCACCTCATACCTTTAGAGTAACAGCTGTGTTACTCTGTATTCGCAAAAAGAAAAGGAGTACTTGTGGCACCTTAAAGATTAACCAATTTATTTGAGCATAAGCATTCGTGAGCTACAGCTCACTTCAGTACAGTTCACTTCAGCTACAGCTTCACTTCAAGTGTAGCTCACGAAACCTTATGCTCAAATAAATTGGTTAGTCTCTAAGGTGCCACAAGTCCTCCTTTTCTTTTCACCTAATACCTTGTTTACCTTTTTAATTATTAGTGTGCAGTGCATTAATGGTTTCAATGACTTTTACGCTGTTGCCCCTTTTTCCTGATCAGTGTGCTGGAAGATAGCTCCATTTAGCACATCTTCCATGAAGTGGTTCCTCCATTTCAGACTAATTATTTTATATTTTAGACACTGACCTCCTTTTGCCATCTGCTGGACCAATCAGCTAAATCAACAATATCCTATAGAATCTGTTTGCATCATTGTTCCTTAATATTTACTCTCCCTCTCAGTTTAATTATCTCAGAAATCCTGGAGATCTTGACCCCAATCCTGAGCTGCCTCCGAGATGTGCTTAATGCCACTTTTGCCCTCTTTCCCACCAGTCCTGGGTGGCCAGGAACTAAGTTGTTCTGCAGTGTAAATTAGAGCATCTTCAAGGGTGTTTTGACTTATATCATCTCTCTATGACCTCCAGGAGCCATTTGGCAATGGGGGAATATTGTACAAGTGTGGAAGTATAGAAATTCCTTGACCTTGTCCCATTTCCCTGGATATATATTCTATACAAGGGGCCAGGAGTAGGACCCTCTATGGTGGTTCTTTGCCACCCAAGAATTTCTCTGACACTAAATTGGTAAGACAGCATTATGGCTGCTTTGTGCCACCAAAGAGGTATAAATCAACTGAAGCAGGGCTGAGGAGCTAGTCCCCTATTTTGAATGCCTTCAGCTAAATCATTTGTATATGTTATGAACAATTGATTTCCTAAAACTGTTCCCAGTGGCGAGCTGGTCTTGTGGTTAAGACACTGGTCTGAAACTGAGGAGACTGAGTTCAGTTCCTGGCTTTACCAAGACTGTCCGCGTGATCTTGAGCAAGTTGCTGAATCTCTCAGTGTCTTGGTTCCTCATCTGCAAAATGGAAATAATCATACTTCTTTACTCCCATGCATTGTCCATCTTGTATACTTAGAGCATAAGATCCTCAGGAAATGGGCTTTTTCTTTTGTGTATTTATACAGTGCCTAGCAATATGGGGCCCTGAGCTCTGATGGGACCTTTAGGCACTACCGTAATACAAATAATCCTTAGTAATTTCCCTTGTTGATGAGAAAAGTAGCAAATGTTCATCTGACTAGCAAGAGATGGGCCTAAATGAGAGTAATCACTCTCCAGCCAGATTCACAATTTACAACTACCTTTCTCCATCTGAACTTCATGGCTTGGTCCCACACCTGTAGCTGACATTTGTCCCCTGCTGTTTACCAGGTTTTTGCGCAGAAGACTACTTTACTTCCTATTCCATGACTCTTACCTTACCCATTAATCTCAGATTTGAGTCAGAGGAACAGGAAGGAATGGGGACAGAAAAAAATATATGAATGAATTTCAGTTTTTTATATAACTAAGTGCTATTATCCCTCAGAATAATTATAATCATTCAGTAATTGAGGGGAAATTTTACAGGAACTAGAAACCTTTTTTTTTTTTTGCCATTACTTAAATCAGAAAAAAGATTTTTTTTAACAAGAATTCAAAATTTGGAGGGAGATTTTGTATTTGATTTTGAAATATCCAAGAAGCCAATGAAAAATGCTGAGGTAATGCAGGTGAGGAGAGGAGCCTGACACATGTCAACACTGATGTTTGGAGAATTGTGACAAAGCAAGAGAACGTGAATGATGGGGATACAGAGGTCAAGATGGGAAATGGATATGTGAATAAGAGCTTCAGTAGGGGAGTGACCAAGGCCTTGCTGAATGTGGACTGCATTCCAGGGGTTACAATAGGCAAGATTCATAGACTTGGGAGCTATGGGGAGGCAAAAGAGGATAGCGCTGAACTGAGCGTGTGTGTAAGCGAGCCTACAGTAATTACATTATCCACAAATATTAGACAGTCAATTTTAATTACATAAATGTATTTTCCTCCTTTAATGAGCATAGTTTATCCATTTAAACTGATCATTTTAATTTTACAGGCAGTGATCATAGGAATTGATATGTAGAAGGAAAATTTCCAGTTGGCATATTTTATTTCATACACATTGAAGAAAATTTACCTTTTAATCCCCAATCAATATCTAAAGAGCACACAATTAACAGATAGCAAGGTCATTAACATAAATCTACAAGGTAAAGAGCCACTTCCTTTTGATTTATAATGAATAGAGTAATAATTTTGTCATCATCTCTCTCAGAAAGTGTCTGATGCTTTGTAGCATGAAGATGTCAAAACTGTACTTAAGATTGTTCAGAGTTCTGAACTGGGGTGGTTATTGCCTCTTGGTTCCCTGATGTGTGGAATGGCACATGAAACATTCCCATTAGAATACTCTGCTTTTCATTGTAGAGGTCACTGGATAACTTAAATCAGTCTTGGGTGTAATATTAAAAGGAGATTGCCAATTGTAATATGAACAATTCATTTTTTCTTCTTTGTCCTTTTACAATATGAAAATTTCCAAACAGAAAGCAGAGCCTTTAAGGGAAAAAACAATCTGAATTTACTTATGCAATTCATGTCAATCAATGGCCAAATAAATTAACTGACTGCTATGCATACATGGAATAATAATCTAACGTATTTTTGCAACCCAAGTCTCTTTCCTTGAATGCATTTTTCTCCTCAGGATCAGGTTGGTTGCCACTGAAATTTTGTGGCTGTGAAAATTTATTACCCACAGAGTCAATCTACATTCAGTCTGCCAAGTCTGAATAAATAGAGTCATTGTGCTTGTCTGGAATATGTAACCAAAGTTCAACCAGTCAGCTTGACTTTCACATCCCAAGAGATTCATAAAAGCCAACACCCTGGTATGTGCTCTTGATTCCTGCCAAAATTTTGTAAAATTGTATAAACAGAAGTTGAAGAAGGAATCAAAACTTGGTCTGAGAAACGTGGCTCCAGACTCAAACTCTTGGTGTACTTAAAGAAAAGAACTAAGTTTTAATACTTTGATTAATAATGATATGGACATCTCTTAGCAAGAGCAGGTAAATAGGTTATGAAGATTAAAGAGCTATATACAGGGTACATAGGAAATCAGTGAATTATCTCAAACACTGCTTAATACATTCATTTTGCCTATGTAAGTTATACAAAAGGAAAAATTAGAGCAGCTTTTACATGTAAATAGCTGCCTTCTTTAGGCGCTGATAGAAATAGATAAACACTGCAGGATCACACTCCGGTATTAGACTAATACATATGTAAGTTTCCTTCCATCTAAAATATAGCATTAAACACTATTGATGCTTAGCTTTAATATAATCCAAAATGAATAAGCTGCTGTCAGGATTCTTAGTAGTACAGGAATTTAGACACTAGTTGAAAACTAGCAGCTCTTTTCCATCCTTGTGAATGAAGCAAGAGTACATTAGTCCAATCACTCAATCACAATCAATACAGCTATATATCCCCCAGCAGAAAATAATTTGTTTTTAGAAGTCCTCAAGTTGTGTTTAGTGAATATGTCTTACTACAGCCTACATTATCAGACAATACTATGTCTTGAATTTCTGGACATGCATTCACAATCAATACAAAGTTAAAATTTGTAATGAAAAGAAAGGCCATGCATGTAAACTTCTCAGAGTCGAATCATTTTTAACAAAGCTAAATAAATCCAAGTAAATACAGCCTCTACATCTGAATTTAAAAGTCCCAGGAAATTTGAAACAGTGACTTATTTCAGTCTGTAATTAGTTCCAAAACTGGGAGCAAAATGGCAACCTGCTTTTTTGCCATAAGATCTTAGATGATATTATGGGGCTTTATGAAGTCTAATATCAGCCAATCACAGAGCACAGCCAGGTGCATAAAGAGAAAACAGATCCATCAGGTAAATTGGAACAGGGCCATGCAATCTGTTAGCCATCAGAACTATTTTTAGTCAGTATCTTGCATAACAGGATGCTAATTGCATTTGCATATGCCATGGCCAGAGAATGTACCCACATCCGGTCATTTCCACATAGTACTCCATCTATGCACCTCTTCATTGGTGCTGTACTTGCTGCCTTCTCAGGAATGACAATAAGCAGAGAGATGAGAACAGTCAGACCTAAAAAAACACAAAGCAAACATCTTTTCAACATCAGACCTGGGTTTAAAGGTTTGGAAACAATCTTCAAAATGTTTGGAGGTTTAGGGTCTGATTCTGAACCACCAATATTAATGGCAGTTTTGCCATTTATTTCAATGCAGGTAGGATTGGTTAAAAAAACAAAAAACCACACACATCCAAAAGCTTAGTCAAAACCTATCTGTCTTTTTCAAAATAAGTTGGTTTTCCAAGATGTCCTGAGAAACTTGTAAAAAAAAAATACCTTTCCTTTGAGAACAATCTGTTCATGATGATTCTCCATAGTACAAGAAAAATCTCAGTTCAGGTCAAGACCAGAAGCAGAAGAGCAGAGATGAGCAAAAATGAAAATAAAAAATGTTTGGTTTCAGGGATTGGTGAAGTCTCAGGCCAGCCCTTCCTTAATCTGGACTGGTTTGCTCAGCCCTCTCTTCTGTAGGTAATGTGACTATATTTCTTGATTGGAAAAAATGATCCTCATTATTAATATGAACTTCACTTACCCAGGGTAAGTCCATTATTATCTGCATATTAAAGGAATGATCCTTTTGGCAACAAACCAAACTAAAATCTGGAACAAGATTTAAGTAAGTCAATGGAGCCAATTTTCAGCAATGCTGTGGTTTGCCTGCACTGATTTTAAAGCTTTGTGACATCTACATTTGCACTTTAGCAAGGAATGACAGGAAGACCATGATTGCCTCACTGAAACTGACAGATAAGACACCATAAGAGTGCAGTCTGATCCTGCCAAACTTGGCTCACATCAGGGCCTGTGTTACAAAATCAGATTCAGTGTATGGAAGGCAGGATCAAGCTCTCAATTTGAATACTGTTGCCATGACTCACAGTACTAACATAAATTAGAGATTGGCCTAAATCAAAGTTTAGGGAGGTTCACAATAGATCAAGTTCTGATTTGGGTTCTTCTCTAGTAGAAAACACTTTAAAATAGACTGTAAGTTAAACAAATACAAGCACATCTTTCTTCGCTCCCCATATTGCTAAATAAAGTTGTTTCTTTACACATCTCCAAATTCTGTCTATTCCCACGATCACAACTGTTGTCCAAGCCTGAGGATTTCTCACCTTGACTACTACAACCTCCTCATCTCTGGCTCCCTAAAAGCTGGCCTTGTCTTCTTCAGTATAGCAAATATTCTTCCACTGAAATTATCTATATTGCCTGCCATCTGACCATGTCCAGCCCCAGTCACTAAGGATCTGACCCAAAAACCAATGAAGTCACTTCAACAAATCCTGCTGACTTTAAAAGGCTTTGGATCAAACACTAAACCTTTCACTTGTTTTCCCTGGCCTTCAACATCAAATTTAAATCAAAGCCCTTCACAAATTAGCCCCTGCATGTCCCATTTCACTGTCATCTCCTGTAAAGCTGCACAATCAACCGCTGCCTCCCATATCCTTCTCCCCCTTCATTTCCATTCCTTCTTCCATGTGAACATCTATACATGAAACCCATGCCATGTTTCCATCCTCTGCTCACCTCCTTAAAACACACTTCTTCTATGAAGACCCCATAAATACTAGTGCTCCTGCCAAAGAACTGTTAACAAGCAATAATAAATCATTATAATTAAATAACTTTTTTAAAAAAAATATGCAGCTTACAAGGCACAAGCTAACTCCACCACTCAATTGCTTGCGTGCTGCTGCATTCCATCTACCATCCCTTATCTGTCTATGTCTATTTAGTGTAAGCCAATGTTTCCTGTGCTGGAGAAGTGAGCTCTCCCTCCAGAGGCAACAGACTAGTCAGGAAGAGGCATGAGGCAAGTAAGATGAGTGTTGCTGAGGAAAGCTGCAGAACCCCAGATCTGCCCCTCCTGCTCACTGCAAAAGTGCTGCCACGTCTGCAGATAACATAGCAGGCAGCTCCTTGAAAGCCATCTGTCTTCCTTCTCTCCCCTGCCCCCAGTATCTCTCTACAGGAACTATCTGTGGGAGCAGCCTACATATACAAGGGAAAAGGCTCCAAGTGTTGCCAAGCTATTCTCTACTCCTATGAATTTAACTCAGGCTTGGTGTGGTACCAGCGAGTCCCTCCTCAGCATGAGTGGGAGTCTGAGGAGGAAGAAGATCAGAGGTACCAGAAGGGTTGACAGCAGGGAGAGTCAGCTAAATATGTGTCAAAGAGCAAAAAGAATAAGAAAGAAAAAAAGACAAGACAGAGAAAAGACAAGAAGGAATAAAAAGAACAAACAGAAATGACGGAGAAAGGAGTAACAACTGCTTTAGGATATTGCAAAGGGACCTGGAGAAGGATCCATCTGCCAGATCATCAGAAGAAGTTTGAGAACTGCTATTATAAACTCTCCAGGGCAGAGCCTTCGGTGAAATCGTGCACCCAATGAGGTCAATGGAAGTTTTGCAATTGACTTCAGCGAAGCCTGGATTTCACCTCTTGTCTTCTTTCTTGCCTCCCAACAGTTTGGGCAGTGACTAAAAAAATACTTCGATATTTACAAAACATCACAAACAGTGATGGCAGTGGCAGTGGGCAGGGACAAAGTTAAGAATATTTGGTGTACCTAGAGACTTTTTGGAATAGTCCAACTGTAATTTAAATTCTCATGCTTTCTAATGATTTGTGTAAAACTTTGGCATTCTGTTGAAGTTTGGGGTAGTTTCCCCTGATGTGTTCACAATTTCAATGCCACTTTCACTAAAAAATTTTTGTCTTGGATTAAGAGAATCCTCCTTTGAAAGAAGACTCTTTCTCTTTGCAAGGTAATTGCTGCTTCCCTGAACTGACAGAGAATTTTCACCAGTGTCACTGGGCATTATTAATTTTATTAGTCATTTTATTAATATAAGATGGAACGAACTTTAATATTTTTAATGTAGACAAGTAGGAGCCAAATTACCTTGTGTCAGTTGGAATGCTACATGTGTATACAAAGGCAGAATTTGGTCATAGATCTTTTTGGGGTTCTAAAGTCAGAATAGAAAAATCAACATTTGCCAACATGTAAACTTTGCTAAATGGCTAATACTATGTATGCAGCAAATTTGGCATTACAGATATTAACTAGTTAATACAATACCCCTGAGAGGTATTTAGTTATTATTATTTCTATGATATTGACAAGGAAACTGAGACAGACAGAAAGATTAAGTGATTTGTTCAAGGCTACATGATGAGACAGAGGCAGACTCTGGACTAGAACCCTAATCTTTTAATTCGTAGTTCCTGACTCACATCTCTAGAATACGCTGCCCCTTAAGATGAAGAAGGATTAGGAGAAAATGAACAACAAACTCCAGAAATATACTGATTAAAAAGTCCAAGGTGGCAAACAAATATTCAGGAGCTGAAAGCCCCTCCCCCAAAAAAATTTAGTAACTTTTTAGCTTGTGAACCTTAAATAAGCATTGACTAGATAATGAAACCACCAACACATAGCTATTGCAGATTTACAGAAGAAACACTCAAACTATATAGTCGACAAATTATTTTTAAAACCCTCAGGAAAAAAAAAACAGATTGGAAAAATAATCCTCAGAATAATATTAAGAGCAAAGAATATAATAAGATAAAGTGTGCTGAAATAATATACAGTAAATCAGCTGAACATGACCTCCCAGTGCAGTCCTGGGCCAAAAGGACTAATGCAATTCTTGGTTGTATAAACAGAGGAATATCAAGTAGGAATAGGAAGGTTATATTACCTCTGTATTTGATTTTGGTGTGATCACTGCTGGTATAGTACGTCCAGTTCTGATGTCCACACTTCAAGAAGGATGTTGATAAATTGGAGAGGGTTCCGAGAAGAGCCATGAGAATGATTAAAGGATTGGAAAACATGCCCTGTTGTGGTAGACTTAAGGAGCTATGTAGTTTATCAAAGAGGAGTTTAAGGGGTGGCTTAATCACAGTCTATAAGTACTTACATGGGGATCAGAAATGTGATAATATATGGCTTCTCAGTCTAGTAGACAAAGGTATAACTTCCAATGACTGGAAACTGAAGCTAGACAAATTCAGACTAGAAACAATGTGCAAATTTTTAACAGTGAGGGTAATTAACCATTTGGGACAATTTATCAAGGGTTGTGGTGGATTCTTCATGACTGATAATTGTTAAATCAAGATTGGATGTTTTTCTAAAAGATATGCTCTAATTCAGCCACAGTGATTGAACTAGAAGCAGGAATTAATTCATGGAAGCCTGTGGTCTGTGTTATACAGGAGGTCAGAGCAGATGATCACAGTGGACTCTTCTGGCCTTTTAGATCAGAAAAAATGTGTTTCTGATCTTAAAAATAAAAAGTAAGAAAATTAAAGAAAGATGAAAGTCCACCCAATGCCTAAATACAAGCAGTGCGAAAAAGGTAAAGTCTGACTGACAAGCCTCATGTAAGGACATTTGATCTGATGTGACTCCCAAGCTTCTGTATATTCTAATAATATCGGAATGCAGCTAACCTCATATCAACTTTGACAGCTTTTAATAGAAGTTGAAATATAATTATCCATGTCTGCTTCCTTTTGCAACAGATGCTAATTTCAATATCAAATGCCTTATCATGTAGTTCTTCCTGTGTATCAGTGCCCTGAAATGAAGTGACAAAGACACACTCTGTAGCCAAGGAAATTGTCCTTATGGTCATAACCTTTCTGATTACTAGGCAGAGGTGGAACCTACAAATAGAGGAACACAAACAAGCTGTACTGAATATACCAAGTTCAGTTACGTCTATTATGTTAACTGAATAAAGTTCAAGGAGGCAATGGACCAAATTCTTTTCTCACTTACAATGGTACAACCCTAATGAAGTCTATGGAATTATACAAGTGTCACAGAGAGTATAATTTGGCATAGTACATTTAACCTACTGTACTAATGGCCAGCAGGTAGTCCTCAGGAGAGTAAAAATGGACAGCAGAGTATCTGCATATCCAACCACAAGCTAGCTGGATCCCACATGACAAAGTGTGTGCTCTAGGTGTACACTTCAGTGTGTGGCTTCTGTGTCCCAAAGACACTCTTACAACCCATCAGAACATTTTTCAGGACCTTTAATTAGCCTGTTTTCCAAAAATCCCTGCACACTCAGAGGTTTATGTAGCATTTCTGTTCCCAGTAGATAAAAAACTTAGAGATTTCTGGGCCCACTTTAACTCTCCAGGATGTCTGTCGCAACAGCTCCGTTCAACTTGTTCTGCTCACTGCTTCATGCCAATTACAACGAACTAGCTCACTGCTCAGTCCCAATTACAATGAAGACATTTAATTTCCTCTTTGATTTCCCTACAACAACAGATTGCAACTTGTGGCGCTTCAAGTAGTTTTGGTAGCTCATTTAATACACACAGAAAACTGAATATCTGCTGATTATGTTCCCAAGTACCAGCTCATTGCAATAAAGGATGAAGAGAAGAGATGCAATCTCCAGAGCATGAGAATCTGAAAATGATTACTGCTGGCAGAAAACTTGTTTTGTCTCATAGTCCTGGGGTACAGTTAAAATCTTTCATGAATGATTAATGAACTATAGTCAGATCAATGAAACTTTGTCCTAAATGTATCCATAACCTACTCAGGAGGGGGACGGAGGTGGCAGAACAGGCCTGGCCCTTGTAATTTGCGACCGTTGAAGTAGTGAAACCGAGTAATTCATCTAATGGACTCTGGCTAGTTTTTCAACTTTCTTTACATGAATCACCAAAGTGAGTTTTTTCTTTGCTGTTTCCTATTTAGCAGGAAAGTTTAAATTCAATGAGCCAAACTCTGAAACCCTTACTTATGTTGTGTCCCTTACTCTGTGACTGTGAGAGGAGTAAGGTTTTACTCATTGTAAGTAAGGGTATCCGAGTCTGGCCCATATTTGATTGTTTAATTATTTATCAACAGAAAAATTAGAATATTAAGCCAAAACACCCACTGTATTTTTTCATAGTGATAAATCCTGAAGGTCTTCAAATTCTCTCAGTGACAAATTCTCTCAGTGAGAAACTTTAGTTTCATTTAGTCCTTATTCTTTTAACCAGCACAATCACTTACTTCCAAGAATTATTATATTCTCATCTTCTTTCTTGATGGATGATGAGTTGTCCTCAGTAAAGTTGTTAACTATGTAAAATGAAATGCAAATGAAATAGCACAATCAAAATCAAACTATTAAAAATAGTGGAGCAGGCAATAGGTGGTACTAAATACTACCCTTTTGCTTGTGTCATTAAGCAGATAATACTGGCATATTTAGAAGCATGATAAAACACAGAGCTGTTCTTATATTCTCATTGGTAGAATGTTCTGCAGTCAAGCAACAAATGATTTGCCTTGTACAATTTTTTCTGCATCATACCAACTTGACCCAGATGAGAGGGGAAATTTTGTTAGAAGCGTCAGATGAAAAGCAAATTGAAATTTTCAATAATTGTATTCAAGCATATGTTCAAATGGTCATTGCAAACATTTATTTCTGTGAGAGTGGGGCCCCAGCAATCTAAAATGGTCTGCAACTGCTTGCTTTCTGGAACACAGGAAGCTTTCCATGCCTTATTTTCCCTGCACTCTGCAGTCTCTCTCTGCCTCACAGTCTCAGAGGGAGTTATTCTCAGGTCACAGATCAGCATGGAGGCAACAGCATCCTTAAAGAGGCCTAGACAGGAATGTGGAACCTGCAGGTCAGCAATGGTCCTCTCCTTTTAATGGTTCTTTCTACCCTGCCTGCTCTCTGGACTCATTCTGTTCCCGAGAAAGGACCACCACTTGGGATGACCTTTCCAAAGCTGGCAACAGGCAGATGGGCTGACCTCAGTAGCGTGCCCGAGGGCCAGCCTGCAGGACTGGATGCAGGTGTGTTCAGGGAGCAGGAGCTATGAGGCATTCAGATATCACCTTGATAAAAACATAAACAATAGACTAAAGAGCCCCAGTGTCCAGCCCATCTTCATCCTTCGGCCATCTCTGCTGAGCTCAGCCTGTATCTAGGCTTTAAGGGAAAGGAGCCAGCCCTTTACCTCTCTCAAAACAGCCCCTGTTCTTGGGAGTTAGGGAATGGAAAAGGTACTAGATGCTCCTCTACCCCCCTACAGGTATCATTTAGAATGGTCATAGACCCATCTCCCTCTCCTCCTCTTAGCCGTAATGGCAGTGATTGAAAAGGCTGCCTGGCTCCACTCTAACCAGTATGCCCATCTGCTTCTCCTGACCATCAGAGTGATAACTGGCTTAGGGCACTTTTCTCACAGCAAAGGTTTTGTCCAACAGTGAGGTGGCGGAAGAGAGAGACTTGTTCTGGTGGTGTCTATTCTAATACACTGGAAGGTGGAGTGCCCATTGTCCATCAAGGCAGTCCATCTTGCAGGATCTCAGAGTTGATTGGCTGAGATGTCTGGAGCTGTGTCCAGGAAAGTGGGTCTTAACCCCAAAGACCCTTCAGACAGTGCACTCTCAGTGGGGCATCTCCTCAGATTCCGTTTCTTGTACTAGAAACTGCAAGCCTATGTCATGGGCATGTTCTTTTTTTAGCTTGAGAGGCCCACTGATGTACAGCATTCCACCCCTTCCCATTCATTCTCTGGGTCCTGCAAAAGGTTTAGGCAAAGAAGGAAACTCTCATCCTGACCAGACAGTCCTGGTATTTGGGACATGGGATATAGAGTTTCCTTGGTTTCCACGTCTACTGACAAAACATCTGGTGACAGATAGCGCTCTAGGAAAAACTCCATCTCATATCCTGGTTCCCTGATATTCCTGAGGTGGCAAAGTCATTTAACCAGAGTACCTGTCACCAATCCCAAAAGCATCTCTATCTAGAACAAGCCACTATACCTGGGATAAGTACAACTACCAATATGCAAGGAGAGGATGGACAGCCAGGTCCTATTCCATCCCTCCGGTCTGAAAATGCCTGTAGGGGTGCTCAAAAAGGGAGCAGCCCTTAGTATCTTAAAAGAATAAGCATCAGGGATCCTCTAGAATGTTTTCTAATAGGCTGTCGCTTGCTAGTCATCCAAGTTTTTGAGGGTAATAAAAATGTCTGTGCCATGCTGAGCCAATTGTGTTTGCGTGGCAGTTTACAATAGTGCTCTCCAAGCTACCTTATCCACCCTTTAAGCCCTGAGAATTGGGCTTCTTGTTCTAGTTTTCCCCTTAATGGATATTTATTCTTATTTCTATCCTGGTAGCATCCAGTGGATTTCTATTATGGGAACACAAATACCCACTCAGGATTGAGAGCCCATTATGCTAGAAGTTGTATAAGCAAATAGGCAGAGGTGGACTATTATATGTAACCCTTCTGCCTGTCAGAGTTGGCAGCAACAAGGGCTGGGTTCAGTATCTAGGGGTTCCATTCCAATAACACAGTGCAAAACCGGCTCAAGCCCCCACCCAGTGACCTGGGACAAATATATACCACCACCGCTGGGCGCCTCCAAGAGGCAATACTTCCCCTCTCGCAAGCACATAGTCTGAGTGGCACAAAAAGCCTTTTAATAACAGAGAGAAACAATGTGGCATTATATTGGGGAAACACCACGAACAGGATTCATAACACAGCCCATGAGCAAAAAACCCACCCCAAGCAAATTGGGGCATGTCCTTTCCCTTTAGTTCTTGAGTCCAGCAACCCAAAATCACCCAAAGTCCCAAAAGTCCAACGACCCAAAAGTCTCTGTCCCTGGTCAGGGCAGCCCCAGAGTCCAAAAGCTTATCTGCAGAGTTTTACTCCCCAGTCTGGGTAAAAATGTGCCTGTGGCGGGGGGGAAAGAGGTAAGGGGCACCTTACGTGACCTGAAGCTCACTACCCCACAGCTCCACAGGACTCCGCTCCGCTCGCCATCTCATGAATGCCTCCGCTCTGCTCCGCTGTCTCACGAATGCCTCCGCTCCGCTCCGCTCTCTCACGAACGGCTCCGCTCCACTTGCCATCCCGCAAACTGCTCTGCTCCACCAGCCGCTCTGCTCGCCGTCCCACAAACTGCTCCACCATATATTTTCAGGCTCCCCCACTACTTAACACAACACTCAGTGATTTAAGCTCTTAGTAAGTTTAGCTCTTTTGTGATTTCCGTTTGTAGTAGGGGAGCCTCAGTGCTGGTGCACCATTGGCCCAAAGTGAATTCAGCTCAGCAGCCTCTAACTAGACTCCTAATGGAATCAAAATTAGCTCTGATATTCTACAGTGGAGAGAGGAGGAAATGCAATTAGCATGTAAGGCCCTCACCAGGGGGTCCATGCCACCAAGTATTAATATCTGTCCCCAGCCTCACTCAATCCACAGAGTTTTGGAACCCATGTCCTTTGCCTAGCAAGTGCTACTTAGTTGATGGCGAGTCCCTCCATCATAACAAAAGGCCAAGTACAGTTCCACTGTCCTTTATTCCCATAGTCAGGGTAATAACAATTTATTCTTCCTGCCCCAATAACAGAGACACTGGGGATCCCACAGCAGCCAAAGTGACCATTTGGGCAGCTATAGCCTCATTCTAGGCGGGGTGGGTGTGCCTCTGCAAATGAGATCAGCCCCTGAAGTTCTTTTCCACAACTTGCCACACTTCACCACCAGATGTCAGGGTGGAGCTCATCCTGACTCTGCTTACATATATATGACAGACAGGTGAGAGTGATCTGGCTGTGAATCACATGAAGATGCCTGTTCCTAATTATTCCTAACAACAGGGTCTCAGGATAGTCCTTTCTTTATTCCTATTGTAAACTCTAGTTTCCACTTAATCTTTAACCTTCGTTCATTCTCTTCTCATCCATCTACTCCAAAGGAATCCCCATGGCACTCTCTTGATGATAATCAGGGCTAGTGTATCGTTACGCAGGGGTCAAGATTTTTGCACTCTTTTTAAGGGACCAGGAAAGGGGAATGGCTTTCCGGTAAAATGATAGATTAGTGGCTAGTTTTGTGTGTGAAAGAAGCCTACATAGCCAGACTCTGATAGCCACTAGGTGTTAATGGTTGCTCCACCAGAAGGATGACTGTCTCATCAGCAGTGAGGGTGTCAGCCTCCATTACAGTGTGAAGGTTAACATGTCTGTGGAGACTTGTACTAAGCAATGGGTTCTGGGAATCATAGCCCAAGACACTGTCACCTAATTCTCCACAGTTAGCATGCCACCCATTGATGATAACATGTAATGCTAGGCATTACCCATTGTACATTAGCGACTCCCCACTCACAGAAATGAAGATTTTGGTGTTGTCTTGTAAACTAAGTTGTGCAGAGGTAGAGGACCACTTTGTAAGCCCCACCCGAGTTATAGTTTGGGATGATATTTTCAGATTGCAGCCTGTTGAGTTGTGTGAGATGCTAAGAAAGTTATCCGCTATAGCTGAGAGGCAGGCCACAGGGGCAGAGGAGCACAAGCCTCCTGACAACCGAGGTAGAGTTACCTGTATACAAGTAATCAAGGATGTGCAGCCCATTCCAGGTTGGTCGTGCCCCTGAGCAGAAATTTGGTTTAGGGCTGTCAAGTTACTGTGCAGCAAGCAAGAGTGTGACTCTACAGCTTACCACAAAATAAGACTGAAACCTTCCTTTTCTTCCAGGGGAAAAGAAGATTTGTACTCCTGCCTGAACCCTAAGGATCCACTCCATTGTTCTCACTGCTTATACCCTGCATGTCAAGGCCACTTGGGCCATTGGGTTTCCCTTTTCATCCTGACAACAGAGCTTTTGATTGGCTAGAATGCTTTCTGATGAACTGCACAAGTCGCTTCCTTTCCACCAAATGCTGAGCATGCTGCCTCCATGGCGCTCCACCCCCGACAGCCTCAGAAGCCAAACATGAATCTGAGAACTATTTCAAAACTAATCTAATAATTGCAAAGGCAAAATTCATATTCAGCACTCCCCGCCTTGACGCTAAATACTACTTAACCACGTGCTTCTGTTGTGCCACCTCACTAATCCTAAAAGAGAGGGCACAAACCAGACATATACAATTATATTATAGTCAAGGCCTTGAAGTGTATTATCAGAACATTATAGATTTTATCTTAGCTTGCAATTAGTTACTGTGCTGAAGCCATGAGTCAAGCCACTTGAAATGATTCAAGTGGGGGAAAGAATAATAATAAAGAGGCAAGCTAGCTCAGTGATAGGCTTGTGGGTCCTATTAAATTTGAAAGGCTATGATTTCTATTCCTAGACCCGCCAGTTAACATAATAACAAGCACCATGCTTCCCCACCCCATTCAAAGACTTGTACTAAGCAAGAATTGAGAGCCAAAACAGCATCAGGTCAATCCTGTACAGTGTAGTCAAAAGTTGCCAGGAAATTATCATGGCAGTACTCTTGAAAAGCCTGCAACCGCTCTGGCTGTCTTTGCTAAATTTATAATTGTAAGCTACAGGCTCCATCGCAAAAGGAACCCAATATATGATGTTTGTTTCTGTGGCAAGAATGGGAGGAGACTAATGGTAAAGGAGTGGGTAGGATTGGGGGGGCGAGGGGGAAGAAAATCAAGCCTTGCAGGGTTTTTAGAGACCTGCAGAAAATCATCTAAATAGGTAGTTCATACCTCAGATACTGTGCACTGCTTTGACAATCCTCTGGTTTATGGCGTACTTAACAAAGTCTTCTTACATTTACTAGACTGGAATGTCCATTTTCCTAGGCGCTTTCTGCTACTTTACTAGTACTTTAAAATTTGGACACGTGACAGAAATGTGTGTAACACATTTTTTAAGTGTTGATTGCGCTCGTAATTTTAAAGTCAGAATATAAAATAAACATCTCTGCCCTTTCTTCCAGCAGGCAGCACAGAGATCTGCTCTCCGCGTTCTGTCTGACAGGTACATTTTGTCATTTTTATGAACTATAAATTGCTTTATGAAACGTTGAGCCCTATTTATTGTGGCATATAACTCATAATCGGATTTTGTCCCCAAAGTATCTGTGAATTGGGATGTTAAACATTTTTGCATGCTTGGATTTGTCATGCATGTATGGAGTTTATTACTGCAAAAATCACAGTCTTGTTGTATTTCATACAGAATATGCAGAATCCCTTGTTGTGATACCAAGCAAGAGATAAAAAACTTACTGGAGAAGGCATGAATGAGGCAGTAAATTCTGAGCTTTAGAGTATGCTGAGATATATTTAAGATCATTTTTCAGCAATAAGTACTTCATTTATTTTGAGATGTTCTCTCTTGACTTTTTCCAGATTCTTTCACTGGGAATTACTCTTGTTCTGTTGAGATTCTCTCAATATTAATTTATGAGGGGTTGGCTTTTGGCTGGGGAGGGGGGGTATTTATTTTATTTTTGAACAATAATTGGTGCTTTAGACAGAACAACAAGGGAACAAACACTGATATTCGTATTCCATTTTTACTCAGTCCTTTCTCAGGCAAAAATTCCCATTGACTTTAGCAGGAGTCTTGCCTAAATAAGGAATTCAGGATTTGAGCCATAGTAAATATTATAGTTGGGCTGTAGATCAGTATAGGTATTTACCCTAAATGACTGTACTGAAAGAGGATTTATTGAAAAATAAGGTAGCTTTCTAAGGCAGTTCTGATTTCCCCCCCCCCCCATTTTAGGAATGGCAAAGATTGTACATTTTAGTGCCTATGAAAAAGAACTAGCAGATTTACATTTATCCACAGATGAGGTACTGTGTCATGCAGGCTGACACAACGTAAATTTCCCCATGCCTCTTTGGCAGCCACCTCTACTCCATCTAGCCCACTCTCCCCCCTCCTCCCTGGGAATAAGCAGTAATTGACTCAGTAAGCCAGCTCAGTCTAGGACTTCTCCTGAGCAGAGCCTGTCACTTAGGCTGAATTATACGTTGTGCATGGGTGAATAACGTTTCTCTATGCCCTGAAGCAGAGACGGCCAAAATTATCCTCCTCAGTATACAAACACTGTTTTGTTTAGATTTGTTTAAAAGAAGACAAACTTTAACCTAGCAAGCTGAGTGCAACACCCAAGCTGTGGGCTAAGTCGTGTCCTCAGATGTTGGGCATGAAAGGCACACAGATACCGGCAATATTTGTCCCGAAAGCAAGCAAGGAAAAAAGCCTAAGCAGCATCATACTCCTATCCCTGAATACATGTAAGCTCTTCCACATAAACAAGATGCCTTTTGGGTTCTCTGGGTATTTGAAGGTGTGGCCACAAGGAATGGGAGGAGCCAGAGATGACTATTTCACTCTTCCTCATTCTCCAGCTAAACTGGGAAAATGCCTGCAGAATTGCTCAGGGGAGCAGTGGTGCAAGCTAGCTGAGCTGAATACATACCTACGGGATTCAGGCACTTTGTACTCGGCACAACTAGCCCATGCCCCCGTTAGCCGCTGCCCATGCTGCCCCTGCTACACTATATTTTTAGCACGCTAGTTTCATGAAAACTAGCTTGAGTATGTCTGTGTGAGCTGGGAATCACAGCCCTAGCTCCAAGTGTAGACGAACCCTGAGAGAGAAGTGCTATGACATGAGTGAATGTATTTACATTACCAGAGAGCAAGAATGCCTGAGTGTTCGGGTGCTAACCTGGGGCTTGGTAGACATGAGCTCAGTTCCCTTCTCTGTCAGACTTACCTTGGGCAAGCCACCAAGGGTGTTTCTTCACTGCAGTGAAGGGCGTGACTGCAGCCCTGTGGACAGGTCAGAGTTAGCTTTGATCTAGCTAGCTTGGGCGACGATAGCAGTGAAGCTGTGGCAGTGCAGGCTGTACAATCCCCCCCCAGAGCCCCAGGCAGCTGCCACAGCTTCCCCGCTATTGTTATTTAGGCTAGCTCAGGTATGTCCGTGTGTGCTGCAGACACACCTCTGATTGCAGTATAGACAGACCCTCAGTCTCTCTCAGTCTGTGAAATGGGAATAATAGCACTTCCCTACCTCATAGGTCCCAGCTGGAGCCAGACCTTGTCAACAGTTCGAAAGAAGGCAGCAGGCAGAAATCTGTGCCATGCTGGAACTGGTTTACTGTAATGAGTTGCTGGGTTCATACCATTTCCACTCAAGATCCCCGGAAGGGACAGGCAAATTCTCCCACAGTACACTGTGAAAACATTCATAGAATGGTGCAGTTTATTGAAGTGCTACAGACCATGGCATGTGCTCCCAGAAATTTTAGCTCACTGAAGGAGTGAGTAGAGCACCAGTAGGCATGCAAGGCAACGGTACCCACCTCAGCACTCAACTGTTACGCTGCAGTGTGACTGTTCTCTCTTGTGATAGGCTAACTGGAAGGAAGCAACTCAAAGTTAGGTCACTTGAGTTAATTCTGTAGTAAGGACACACCTAAATGCTCTATAATAAGGGGGCCATATGAGATAGACCTTAGACCAGTGGTTCCCAAACTTTAACAACCCGTGAACCCGTTTCACTAAAATGTCAAGTTTTGCAAACCCCCTCCTAAAAATGAATATTTCCAGGGATTTTCTCCTTTACCTGAGTATAAATTATAAAAACAGTGATCTTGGAAATATAAAATTTGTTTTTATGACATGCTTATTACACACAATTTATTATTTGTTATTATTTATCATTACAGTATTTTTATTCCATTATGAATAATAACAGGGCAACACTCTTCCAAGATCTCACCTTCGTAGCTTGTATCACTTTGAATAAGTCTGTTATAAGACAAGGCTCCTACGTTTCATCAGGGAGTATCAGATGTGAAACAGCATGAAGGTATTCAAGAAGCCAACTCAAAGAGTTCCTCCTACACAAGCATTCAGGTCTTGAGCAGTCCAGGCAAACAACGCACATTACAACAAAGCTTAAACTTGTTCTTCATAATAATTTTAAAAACAATACTAGCTGCCTATTTAATTTTAAAAACAGCAAAAAATATCCCTTTCCATTTCTTCTAAGGAGTCTTGAAGTTTAAATCTCCTCAGTGTGATAGATATGCTTGCTTTGATCTGCTTCGCACTTGGAAGTCCAGGGGCTCCGGGCTGCTGGCCCCATGCTGCCTGGGGTCCCTAGGGACAGCTCTGTCCACCATTAGGGAATTTTTTCCCCGAGAACCCCCTGTGACATTTCGCGAACCCCCAGGGTTTCACGAACCCCAGTTTGGGAACCACTGCCTTAGACAGATTACTTAAAACTGGGATGGCAACTCTCTAGGTATGTCTGCACTGCAGTCCAAGATGTGATGGCAACTATGGTAGCATGTACCCATGCGAAAATTGCTAAAAATAAGTGTAGATGCAGCAGCGTGGGCTGTACAAGCGCCCTGGAGACCCGCTGTCACTGCTGAAGCCTGGGCCTCCACCCCTACAGCGCTACTTTTAGCGGTGCTCGTGCAGGTTAAGCTTGTGCGGGCGGGTGTGCTTCCTACCCAAGCTGCAATCACATTTCTCATTGCAGTGCAGCCTCTGAGTCAGCCTTAGTGGTTTTGGTTGAGCAAAGCGTTTCTTGTTCCCAGACCTATACTTAAGCTATGATTAGGGCCCTACTAAATTCACAGTCATGAAAATCGCGTCACGGGCTGGGAAATCTGGTCTCCCCCCGTGAAATCTGGTCTTTTGGGTGCTTTTACCCTATACTATACAGATGTCATGGGGGAGACCAGCATTTCTCAAAGTGGGGGTCCCGACCCAAAAAGGAGTTTCAGGGGGGTCACAAGGTTATTTTAGGGGTGTCGTGGTATTGCCACCCTTACTCCTGCACTGCCTTCAGAGCTGCGGGGCCGGAGAGCGGCAGCTGGTGGCCGGCGCCCAGCGCTGAAGGCGACGCCCCACCAGCAGCAGCGCAGAAGTAATGGTGGCAATATCACCCCATGCCTCCCTGACTTCTGCGCTGCTGCCTTCAGAGCTGGGCAGCCGGAGAGCGGCAGCTGCTGACTGAGGGCCCAGCTCTGCAGGCAGCAGCGCAGAAGTCAGGGTGGCAATGCCCTACCATGCCGTCCTTACTTCTGCGCTGCTGCTGACAGCGGTTCTGCCTTCAGAGCTGGGCTCCCGGCCAGCAGCCGCTGCTCTCCAGCTGCCTGGCTTTGAAGGCAGCACCGCCACCAGCAGCAGCGCAGCAGTAAGGGTAGCAGCACCACAACCACCCCCTACAATAACTTTGTGACCCCACCACAACTTCTTTTTGGGTCAGGATCCCTACAGCTACAATACTGTGAAATTTCAGATTTAAATAGCTGCAATCATGAAATTTACCATTTTAAAAATCCTATCACCGTGACATTGACCAAAATGGACCATGAATTTGATAGGGCCTTAGCTATGATCCAGCAAAGCACTTAAACATGTAACTTGAAGCATATGAATAGTCCTGTTGCAGTCAATAAGACTACTCATGGGCACCAAGTTACACACGTTTAAGTTTTGTGTTGGACTGAAGCCCTTGTCTGTTAGACTATGTTGTTTCTCACACTGTAGAGTTCCCCACATAGGCTGTTTATCAAAGGAGCGACTCAGCTGGCTGAGAGCCAGAAGGAACGCAGTATGGCAGCTCTGGTGGTGGCCTAGGGAAGCCTCAACTCCCTCTCAGCTGCAATTTGATCTGGATCCCATCAGAAAGCCAGGGCACTGTGGTTGTGGGTTGCACAAGACACAAAGGAGGACCGTACATTCAGGATCAGTCAGTGACAAACTCTCAGCTCTAGAAATGTTTTCACTTTGGCTACATTTTTCAAGACTATCCTGCAAGGAAAAGAGTCAGAGTCTTCTTTCTCATAAATGAAAGCAGATATCAGTCTTGCCATTGATGCAGAATCATGGTTATCCCACAGCTGCAAGTTCCACAGGCTCTCCAGGGAAGCCAAGGGTGACCGTTGGTATATTTTAGGGTAGAAAATATCTAGAACAAGTGTATCCTAGCCCCTCTAATTATAACGTGCAATAAGAGAAATTGCATAAAATGTATCTTGCTGCAGTGGTTGTGTTGCACATTAAAGAAAAAGGAATCTAAAGGCTTGAGAGCTTTGTAAAGACTTGGGAGCTAAATTTCTTGGTATCAATTGAATTCCAAGTGAATATCTCTTCACATCACAGAACTTTAACATGATTTGCCACATTTTGGTCATTGCCGTTCTTTGTTTAGGAACATCCCATGATAGGACTCTTAGGCAGGGTTGTAAAAGTTACATAAGAAGATGGAAGAGAGCTGGCCTAGAGACTTCTAGCTATTGGGTCACACATAATCATCTTTTCACATTGAGGAGTATTAAAATTATCCTAGCATTCAGGAAATGAGGCTCAGTGGGGGAAGGGATAAGAGGAAGTGGCCTTCTCTCCCAGAAAATGTTAGGAGTCTCCTATCAGCTGTAGTTTGTTTCTTGCCATACCACAGCCAAACATATGTCCATACCCACTGGTCCACTCCTCACCTTTCTCAAACGTGGTCCTAGTGACATTTGAGGAGGCGAAGGAGAATGAAAGTTCTAATTAAGAGAAATAATTATACTTTTAAAATATCTTAAAAATCTATTTGCTGAAAGAGAGAAAAGTAATTTCTTTAAACTTTTATGTATTCCCTCCAGCTGCCAGCTTCTTTTCACTATAATTTGCAATGAATTTATGTGTGGATAATCACTGTGTATGTGTGCGGTGCATTGATATGCTCTTCTGTATATTAGTAAGGAAGAGACAGGCATGGTTGCTTTCTGGCAATGTGAAGAATATGCAAAGTGCTATTGGGAAGAAGAGTGTCTATGTGTGTAGCATATGAAGTGCCTCGGCATATGATTAACCTCACTGAGTATGTAGTAAATAGCAGATAACTGTGATCAAAAAAGTATTTGTGTGATTTATCAAGCTGAGCAACTGTGCATTTTGCAGTGAAGCAGGAGGTCAATCCTGAAATCTAGGGCAAGTAGAGCAATAGGAAATTGCAGGGACTAAGAAGTTAATCATACCCTTGGACTGCTTCCATCTGTTTTTGAAAGACAGAGTCAGTACAGTGCTAGCAAGGATGCTTCACAGCACCAGATCAGGAATTAATTTTTTCAGTGAATCTTCAAATATCGTTTGCAGGAACACGGGCTTATAAAAATGTAATTTAATTTCATGGGGATAAATCATAGAGGACAAGAAGTGTGGTTTTTTTAAAATGTGTGTATCTAAAAAAGAGAAGCAGCAAAAAACCAGGAGGAAAACAGACATTAACAGTATGAAACTTGAAGGATATAAATGGTCTTGTGGTTAAATTGTGCGTGTAATAGTCTTTGAAAAATCAGCTTGCAACTGGGAAACTCTTACATTTTTATGACCTTTTGAGGTATATTTTTCAATAACCTATCTGCCCATCTTGCATCAGCTTGGGTCAAAGGGGCATTTACTTAAAGTATTGTTGAACTGCTGCTCTGAACAATGACTCCATGTATCAGGACTAAATGGTTGTCTGTGGCCAATTGGGTTATTAATGAAGAGAAAATATAATTCTGTAATTTCTTTATCAGTTTTGACATTTCTCAGTGTATTTCACTGAACCTTAATATTACACTCCCTTTGGACAACGACATTCCTTTTGGGCATTGAACACGTTATAAAACAAAGAGGATTTTCACTTTCATAATGGCTCCAATAAATAAATTACTCCTCCCAGTGGAAGGGGTAGGGGCATAATTAGTTGATGATATTGGGCTGTCCTTTGGGATGACTTCAGCAGAGAGCTAAGTGCATAGAGAAGGCATGTATTATGAATTATATGTTGTGCTATTTTTAGTGTTGGCATGAAAGTGAAATTTTATGGAGACATTATTTACCTATTTGTGGCAGCTTGAAGAAAGGTCTGAGGTTTGTACAATACTAATAGCATGAAATCAGGAGCCAGGCAATTCACCTGGACATCCCATTTTGACTACCACCAGTTCTTTAATTTTTAAGTGAAATTTCAAAGTTGAGTGCCTAAATAAGTACCCTTATTTTCAGAGATGAAGTAACTCTAATAGGAAGTCTGTAGTGCTGAAGTATGAATTCAGGTGCCTAACTTCAGTCACACAAGTTTGAAAAATTCAGATTTGGTGTTTGTGACATAATGTCATAATGACAGCACTGGAGACCCGTAGAACAGGTATAGCATGCATAGCGGAATTTCAAATTTCTCTTCTGTGGACCAGCTCTCCACAGGGCAGATGGAGGGATATGTTCCACCCCCGCCACTCACACACACACACACACACCAGTCCACACTCTATACGACAGTTAGGCAAGAATTAGCCAGTCAGATCAGGTATACAGGTATCATCCAGCTTTTCTGATTACGCACTCGCTCCACTCCATTTCTTTCCTTTTGAGACAGTTCAGAAGCCTGCTCTGAACTTGTGGTTCGCCCATTGGTTTCATTTATTTTTATTTGTTTTGTTTTGTTTTGTTATTAGGCCATTTGGCTGCTGAGCCTTTTTTATTTTACTTTTGAGAACAACATTTTCTCCATTGTTCTTATTTTTGTTCTGTCTGTCTTCTGCTGCTGCTGCTGCAACAATGGAGGAGAAGGAGAAGCTAGAAACCCTGCATGGCTGTGGGAGAGAAGTACAACTCAGGTGGAGGCCACCTCCATTAGACTGGACTGAATGCAGGCCAAGAACTCCTATCCTATGACTGCAGCTTCTTGCTGCCCAAACAGGAGTATGTGCATCAGCCAGCTCTTTACTTTTAGCTGCCATCTTAGATGATTCTTTAGTAATGCTACACAGGAGGAGCTGAACCGTGGCCAGTTTCTTTGCAGGCAGCAGGAGGTGAGTAGGCACAAGGAAAGACAGACCCTGGTCCCCAGGGTTATTGCATGGTTGAATCAAGCCTACTGCATTTCTTTAGGTGATATGGGGGCCCTATTCTGATACACTCCTCTCCCCCAGTGGAATTTCAGCACTGAAGGTGCCCCACCTCTCAAAGTCCAGACGCCCTCTCTGTTTTCTCACAGATGTTTTGCTTTGGAACAGGCTACAGGAAATCCTTCACTCTTCTTCACCCCCTCCTGTCCCATCTTTACTGTAGGCTCTACTTAGAGGAGGATCGTGTTGATTTGCCATTCGGGCAGGGACTGTCTCTCTAGGTGTTTGAACAGCCACCCCCTTATACCTCCAATCCCCATGGGTGCTATCTCTGTACACATAATAATAATAATTAATAATCTGCCTTGGAAATTGATCCACCTTCTCCTGAAGCCTACCTGAGGATCACTAATAATAACTGGAATTACCTGGTCAAGTATGTAGTTGATACCTTCTGTGGATATTTAGAACATTTCAGAGGGGGTAAGTCTCTCTCTGAACACACTTCAGATAAGAAACTGATTTTTGCTTGCTGCAAAGTCTCATTCCCCAAATCCCTCAAGAAAGGTAGACTCCCCTAGGAATAGCCATATAGCCTCATGCACTGAATCTTCCACCATCCCCCTGGAAGCAAACAGTTTGCTTACAGACACTCAATACAAAGATGGAAAGAGCACTCAGTTAGTCCACTGACATGGTCTTGCTGCAGGCCAACAAGATTGTGTCAGTTATACTCCCCAAGAAGTCACATAAATTATTTACCTTGGGGAACATGCAGATAACACCTCAAATGATATCTTGAAGGGTTTCAATAAATGTTTGGCTACCAAGGTCCATGACTAAGAAAGCATTGATGGGTAAGGGCAGGGCCGGCTCTCGGCACCAGCAAAGCAAGCACGTGCTCGGGGCGGCACAATTCCAGGGGCGGCATTCAGGTCATCCTTTTTTTTTTTTTTTCCGCTTGGGCAGTTGCCCTCTCGGAGGTTGGTGCAGCAAATTTTTTGCTTGGGGTGGCAAAAAATCTAGAGCCGGCCCTGGGTAAGAGATTTCTGAGACAAGATAAAGCACCTGGCTAGGCCTTTCTCTAGTTCACGCTTCTTGGATGCCCTCAATGTTGTTGTCAGAGGACAAAGTGGTTTCTCCTTCCCCTCCCTTTTGGACGGCCCAGGCAGGAGTCTAAGAATGAACCCTCTCAACCTATTTTGTCCATTCAAAAGTCTCTGGTCAAGATCTGAACATTCATATCGAAACTTGGGAAATAGTTACTTCCACAAGCCCTTTGATTCCTCCAAACCCTCATCGAAGATCAATAAGGCTGGGAAAAAAACATTTCTGCAGACAGATTCCAACTCCACCTCTTCCTTCTCTGTTACCCTGCTAGAAGGGAGACTTATCATCTTCCTGCCAACATGACGCCATGTTACAGAGAATCATTGAATGCTGGCAATCATATGACAGGGTTATCTCACAGAGTTTTCAGAGTCTCCTCTCTCCATGCGGTCATTTTCTTCATCTCCCACCTTCTAGTAAAACGACCCACTTCCTCCAAGTGTTACCTCAAAATATGGCTATTGAGACAGTGTTCCAGTTCAGGGAATGAAGATATGGATTGTACCAAGAGGAACTTCCAAAGTAGGAGCCTGGCCCTGCATTCCTTACACACCCAGAACTCTTACTCGAGTCCACAGTAGTTTTGGGAGTGCATGGAATGCGAGATCAGGCCACAGGCGAGCTGGTTAGAGAAGGAACACACTGTCGCCAGGCACTTGAAAGGTCTGTTGTGCAGGCATCAGGAGAAAGATACATGTTTATATACTTTGAAGCCAGCATTCATCAATCAGTTTTGCATGCAAAACTTCTGGTTTGCCCAGTTAGAGTACGTCAGTGGGGAGCATTTTTTCATGGAAATGTGGAATATAAATAGAAAAACTGGCAGGGTTTTGGTTTAGTTTGACTGGTGGGGAGGGGGAGTTGCATAAAATCAAAGCTTAAATCATTAATTTTCAATGTTTTGAATTGTGGCTCATAGATTACCTTGAATAGTGTGCATTAGTAGCATTTCTTACTTTACAGTAATTTGAACTCCATATTGAAGTGAAGGGACCCAGATTCTCAGCTGGTATAAGTTGAAGTAGCACCACTGACTACACTGGAGAGTTTTCACCAGCTGAGAATCTGACTCCAGAAGGTTTGCAACATTTCCAATTTTTAAAAAGCATGTTGCTGAATTTATTCAGAAGATTGTACAAGTGAACATTTAAAGTTAAAGTATTAAATGTGCAGGTTTTGTCCTCTGTCATTAATTAAATAATGCGGCACTGTACTCCAGTCCAAACTGTTCTCAGTTTTCCCTAAAACAGAGGTCTTTCCTTTTCTTTTGCAGTTGGAATGTTAGTGAGATTCACTAGAGATAGTTACTGAGCATAAAAGGCACTCTGCTTTATTTATAGAGTTGGTTGGAAATTCTCCAGGGGAATGATTTACCATCAGAGACTGCAGATTTGATGAAATTGGAATCTTTTGCAGAGACGGTTTAATTTTGACTAAGGTCTGATGGAACCCAGGCAGGGATACAATGGAACCCTGCCACTCAGGCAAATTTTGAATCCTGCCTAATTCCGTGCCAGCTCCTCGGTAGCTCACCTGGTGGGTTACTGATGAACCCAGGCTTTCAGTCTCCCAGATCTTCAGCCACCTGCCTGGTGTTTAATGAGAAGCGAAGACCATGGAAGCCTGGCTCAGCAGGCTTCCAGACTCCTGGCTCCCTGTCAGCTTGCCAGGAGGAATTTTATTTTACAGTTATCAAAGCAAACAGTTTATATGTTCCAAAATGAATCTTTTGTAGTCTGGTTCACAGAAAATTTCAAAATTTGTGGTTTTCTTTCCAAGTTGGAATGAAACCAAATTTCAAAATTCTGAAATCCTCAGCAAAACAGAATTACCATTCTCTGCACAACTCTATTTATTCATAGTGGGGCCTCCTAATGCTGCAGTCAGTGGGTGTGCCAGAGTTTGTTATAAACCTTTGCTTTCTTGTGCTGTTCGCTCAGGTGTAAAAATTAGATCTGGTTTGAAACGTGATGTAAATAGTCTCAGTTCAGGAATAATTTATGTTTTTGCAACCTGAAAAGAATATGGTTTTGAAATATAGTAATAAAAAGAAGTAAATAGAAATTACTTTGATTACTTTTTTCCCTTGGCGTATAATTTAAACTGTATAATGTATACATACTAAATTCTGCTGTCTTTGCAATTTACTTTTCATTCTAGTATATCTTCTGTATCTGAATGCTGTAAGGACTTGAAGGATCTATTCTACTCTTGATGTATGCACATAGCTTCTGTTCAGACTTATGGAACTTTGTCTCTCTTTCACACACAAAGCGAAGAATCGACCCCTTTGTGTGGAAACACCTCAGCCAAATAATTCACAAACTGCACTCCCTTATTATTTATTGATACAGTGGAGTATAATTGTTCCAAATGAGTAAATAGTCTATCAAGAAAAATATTTTTTTTTCAATTCCCTGGTTCTGATTTACACAACTGATCAAAATGATTCCAGAAAACTCACTAAGACCTGCCAAGTAAATCACACTCTTCCTAATTACCTTTTCAGACCTTTACTGTGCTTTTGTGAGTGTGTGAACTGACCCTGGCCTTATATAGTATACATTGCAAGTTCTACATTGTTTGAAAACTAAGAGATTACTTCCAGCAGTGACAAGGCTGGCTGTTGTATAGGGCCCTCCAGGGAGACCTTTGTTAAACACTCTCTGTACTACTGCATTGTCTCCTTGTCCTTACCCTCTTTCTTTTCCTGCCCTTCTGTGCATGTCAGAGTGAGAAGGGGAGCAGGAGACACAGACTTTCCACAGTAGCTGGCTTCCCTATGGATCCCCATGTTTTTGGCTCTCCAACCCTTACCTTACTATTTTTCCCTCTAGTTCCCCCTACTCAGCTTCACTTCCAAGCCTCCCCCTCCTGAGATGTTTGGCTCCCTGATCATCTCTCACTGTTTTTTCTCTTTCTGCTCCCCTAATCAGTCATCTCCCTGCTCCTCAGTATCCTTCTGGAGCCCTTCACCCTCACATGCTCTGCCAATGAGTTGCTCCAACTGCCCAGACCCAGCTCCCCTGTATGGGCAGTAGGAGGCAGGTTATCTTGGCTCATGGCGTCACATTAAACTCTTTTGGAGCCTAGTCAACTCACCACCCGCTGCTGAAAGGTTAATGTGTCCTGCACTGTTAGAGTGAATTGACCTCTTGTTTTTTTCTCCCCCTTTAATGATTTTGTCTGAAGCTGGCCCTTCTCCAAGTGCATGGCTCATAGCATTGGCTAGAACCAGCTGTAGTGCAAGCAGGCTTCCCTACATAGGTCTAAAAGAAAAGGAGTACTTGTGGCACCTTAGAGACTAACAAATTTGTTAGTCTCTAAGGTGCCACGAGTACTCCTTTTCTTTTTGCGAATACAGACTAACACGGCTGCTACTCTGAAACCTACATAGCTCTGCTAGTGCTTCTCAGCCTGACCTGCTAACTATCCCCTTTGGCAGTATTGTGCTCCTTCTGGGCAGCGGCTCACTGTTGTGCCATTCGGTGTGGCACATTTTATGATGTGAACAAGTGTCGTCTCATTTGCCAGGTGACCTCAGCAGAAATTAATCCAGGTAAACAGTGGTGGATTAACCCACCCTGCCACTTACCCTATTAACTAAAATGACCTTTGACTTCAGACCATGAAGGTGCACACAGGACAATCAATCAGACATGACAATTAGTAGGAATTGTTTATACTTTATAAATCCTCTGTTCTGCTCCCCTGACTATTCACTGCTGACCCCTCTCATAATCCCTTCAAATAGTTATTTATTGAAGTAACTTCCTTTAATGTCATGAAGTCCCTTGTCTTAAATCTTACAGGTTTGATATTGAACAATGACACCATGTGAATTTAAACTGGGTTTGTAAATATTTGATTCTTCAGTGTTATTCATCTGACAATAGACACCAGGACTGTTACACACACACACACACACACACAACCCTCCCATAAAAGAACACTTAGAGGAAGAAGATTTAGGAGCTTTGGCCAGGCTAGAATAGTTGCCTGAAGGAAGAAGAGAAACACTGGGAAATTATCATCCTCTTTTTAAAGTTCTCAGACAAAAAGAATTTTGCCCTAAAACTTTGCCCTGAAAAGAGTTCCAGTCATGACCTACTATAAATCTGATAGGGCCATTTTAACGCTCACAGAGCTCTGGGTAAACAGCATTACACCAGACCAAACCTCCAGGGCATCAGGATGGTCTTTTCCCTTTCAAGCTTGTATATTGTCTTCATAACATATTGCCAGTGTTCACAGGACCAAATGAGATTGTGCCCTTTCCTTTAATGTACTCAGTGCGCTTTAGTTTACAGTCTGTGAGGTCAACAGGAAAATATGGAAAGAAATCTCCACCGATTGTCAATCTTTACTGGTTATCTTGTCTATTACTGATTTCTTATTCAGTTCTTCTCTCTTAATTAAGTGGGGCTTTTTCCTCTATTCTAAACATTAGCTAAAAGCATTAGTAAAATAACATTCAGCAATTGAGCAATTTTGTAGGCCCTGCCAGGGTCCTATGGCACAGATACCAGGGATGACAAATTCATTTTACTTATTTGAAACGTTATTGGTGCAAATTTCTCACTTGAACAGTGTTGTATTCCTATGCTGCTTGCAGAAGGAGGTCCAGTATACAGAAGAGAGATGCTGTTGAGGTCACCATGTGGGATTTTTGTAGAAGGGTCACAAATATTGATCTTATAAGTAGAGCTGGTTATTTTCAACAAAACAATGTTTTTCAACATTTTGTTGAAAAAATTTTCAACAAAACAATGTTTCATCAGAAAATGCTGATTCGTCAAACCCAAATTGTTTCAGGAAAATATCTTGGGTTTTACAAACGTGTTAAATCAGAGGAAGAATTCTGATGGAAACAGTTTCCTGGGGAGCATGTTGTGTTTCAGATACACCATGCATCAGAGTTTCCAAAACAAATTTTTTTTTCCTGAATTTCCATTTCCTGAGACCTTTTGTAAAATTTGATTTTGGTCTGAATCGAATGAAAAACCAAATTTCAGAATGTTGACATTTCCCATGAACTGGAAGTCCCAAGTTTCAGCCAGTTCTCACTGTAAGATACCCATCCCAGAAGAACCACACTAGTGGGTCTCCCAGCTCTCAGGATTACCCCCTCACATTCCTCTACCTCCTGCTGCTGGAGGGAATCTGGGCACTGCTCTTTGACTTAAATTACAGAGGAAAAAAGATTTATCAATTTTGCAAATGCAAAAAAATAGTTCAAGAGATTAGCAAGACCCCAAACTCTTCTGGGATTGCCCACGTCTAATTGAAACAGGGTTGTGCTGTGATCTTTAGGTCAACCATAGTTTTTAAATCATTACCTGCATTAGCATTGCATCCGCTGTGAACCATTCTTTAATTTGAACCCAAGACTATTTATATTTGCAAACAGTTTTTAAAATACCTTTTTCTCTATTTTTGAAGTGAATTTAGCACTGGTGACAGTCGTCGGGTTGGCAGTTCTGGAGACTGAAGTCCTGTTTATCCTGTCATGTCTCTTTTTGTGAGGAAAGGGTAAATGCCCAGTTGCTATAGAATTTATTCTGTAGTGTTGTGTGCTTCCTGTCTAGAAGCTATACATATTTCATATCCCTGCAACCAGAGGGCAAGTCCTTAACGAGTACTTTAGTCCCCATCGTCTTGTTGTTCCTATTTAAACAGAAGCCAACAAGAATTTAAAAGTGCACTAGTGCCTTAGCATTTGATATGGTTAGCTAAACTGAGCCAAATCCACATTATTTTATTTTAAAGCTAATTTTGTTTTAAGGCCCACACTGAGATTTGAACTCTAATACTCTGTTCTATCTATATGCACACATCTCCACTGTTAAAGAGAGCAACATATCAGAGTAGTAGTCTGCCTGAGCAGAATTTTGGCCTTATGGTAGAAATTCTGGTATCAAACTGCTTTAGAGAAGAAGCAAAGTTGCCTGTGGGATGTATCCATTTGTGTAGCAGTAATATATTACTGTAGCCTTTAAATACATACAGTAGAATCTCAGAGTTACGAACACATTGGGAATGGAGGTTGTTCATAACTCTGCAACGTTCGTAACTCTGAACAAAACATTTTATGGTTGTTCTTTCGAAAGTGTACAGCTGAACATTGACTTAATACGGCTTTGAAACTTTACTATTCAGAAGAAAAATTCTCCTTTTCCTTTATTTTTTTAGTAGTTTGTGTTTAACACAGTACTGTACTGTATTTGCCTTTTTTCCCCCGTCTCTGCTGCTCCCTGATGGCGTATTTCCAGTTCCAAATGAGATGTGTGGTTCACTGGTCAGTTCATAACTCTGGTGTTCGTAACTCTGAGGTTCTACTGTAGCAGCAAATTCTGTCCACACACTACCCTCTGTATCTATGGGGGGACCTGAGCACAGTGCAAGCGGTGTCTTTCCACTTCACTGGGTGGAAAAAGGGAGACCTCACAGACACAGCCCAAACTCCCTGTCCACATCAAAGTTGAGCTCTATGAAGGCTTCATGTGCCCCAGTTACAGGCATTCAACTGAGGAAGGAGTTTGGGAAGGGCTGGTTAATTCACAACTGCATGATCCCACTAGCAATCTTCTCAGTGCAGGGCAACAGTAGTGAGGCAGCATTAGCTGTGGTAGAGTATGCAGCTTGTACACGCAACACATGAAGAGATGAGGAGGAAAATGAATTCTGAAAGAGTGAAAGAGAAGATGTAATTCTTTTTACCTGTGAAAATCTGAGCAGGCTTTATTAAGCCAACCACCATTATCCAAACCTGTGCCATTGCCTCAAATAATATATTTCATTATATTGTCAAACAGTGATAGGCTTCAGTTTGGTTGAGCCAGAGCTTAGCTAGTTTTGATATTTAAGACATTTCATAAAATGCACACTCCACACCTGTGCTGAGAAACAATGACCCAAAATAGTGGCACTTTTCTTGTTTAGACATTATACTTGGCTCAAATGGCGCTTGCAAATCACTAAAATTAACAGCATATGTTTCCAGTGCTGCGATGTAAACAGTTTTTGTTTGGTTAGGAGGTGATTGCCTAAGATTTGTCTTGCATCTGGGCCAGAGCTTCTAAAAGGCAATATTTTAACCTCGGGGTCTTTTTTAGTTTAATCATTTACTAAGGTAATATTTTAAAAGATCTTTACTTTAATCTTGCTGCTGTTCTTTTTCTTTTAGTGTACTGTCCATTGTTTTTCTTCTCATAAAATCAGTTTTCAAACCCTGCAAATTTAGTTGCTGCATTTCTATAATATCAGGTCTATACTTAATTACAGTTAGTTCTCCTACTTGTCATTTGGTCTGGAATCATATCATCTAATGTTGGAGAACACAGAATAAATTTGCAAAGTTTTAGTCCCTGAGATCATCCATCAGTTTGTAAACTGCAGATGCTGTCTGTCTAACTTCATTTCCCCACCTTAAATAATTGTGATATTGTTTCTTTAAAATCCATGATAACAAAAACCAAAATGATCTTAAATAATCCAGAGACATATGGAATTGTTTTGGATAAGAAAGTAACAAATTGCTGTGACTCTTTAAACATGGAAGTCTACCACGGAAACCCCAGCAGCCTCTTTGACAGGCTGCTCTAAAACCTTTCATTTGCTTTGAAGTTGTTTGTTATTTATGCCCCTTTGAGGTTTGCAGACTAAGGAAATCATCTATTTTAATACTTTGAAACCTTCTTGTGGCCACCAGTGATGGGAATTCCTGTCCTGTTTCCTGTGCCTCACTGACAGGCCAATGAGAGCCTTTTAAAAACTTTTATAGCTGCTAGTGATCAATGGCATGACATCACCTACTGTTAACAAATGTCTTTCAGACTACTACTCATCTCTCATTTATGGGATTACCTGGTTAGTGAGACTTTCTTTTATGTTCTCTCTATATAGTGATGTTATTTCATTATATTAATAATTCAAAGTGATCGGTTACATAATTACTATTATAATACAAGAGCAATGACTGAAGTGGTATTTTTTAATTCAAAATTATTTTAATTACTAGGGGTATCTACTGATTTTTAAATTTTGTTCTGCCAAGTCTCTTGCCACTATGCTATCGCTTCTTGGTAACTGCAGCTCTCTCAGCCCAGCTAACAAAGGGAAAATTAAAACAATGTCTCAGGCAGGCAGGAATAGAAAATATATGTTCCTGCGTGAAAGCTGCTCACCTCCTAATTGCCCTGCAATTGCTAGATTTAAAATCTAATTTATGAGGCTGGACAGAATGGCTACATTAGTCCATTATTTCATGAAGATCTTTCATTCCTGATGTCAGGAATGCAGTTCTCAGTGTGACAGCGTTAGCAGCTGCTCTAGGCAGTGTTGCTGTAAGGCGCTCACATTGGAGAGAAGCTTTGAAAAAGTTCAGACCAGTCTCCAAACAATAACATTTTATAGGAGTGAGATGAAACCATAAAATCGAAAACTGATGGCCTGTTACAGATACTTCAATATTCTGACCAAAATGGAAACCAAACACAGAAATGTCTGGAACAAAAAGCATTTTCACTGTTTGCTGCTGTAATATCTCACATGCTTTATAAAGCATGCCAAACACTACAGTGCATCAAATAAGCTGTTACATGTGACATCAAAGCACTCTAATAAAGACTGCAGTAGGCTGGTTGATGTACTTGTAGAAATTAATGGGCAGACGACATAGGTCTTTAGGGTGTAAAACACACGTAGAGAGGGCCAAATTCCATTTTTAATTATGGTGTAAAAAGTTAGGACTACATATACCCCACAATCCACTGAGGGTCTCCCCCTGGCATCAGTAGATGGTTTACACTGTGCTCAAAAGTAGACTGTGGTCTTCATGTAGTAACTAAACTATTAATCATCATTTCTGTATTTTGTGTTCAGTACTTGATTACTGTATTCAGTATCATTCAGTGGAAGAATATGCTCATATTTACAACCACTATTATTGCTGTCCTTTGTTTCTCTTCCTTCTCCATCTTCTTTTTTTTATTTCTCTCCCTCTTCCCTGTGTACACCTCCTGTCCCATCTCTTCTCTGTGTATCCTTATCTGCAACAACTTCCTGTACCTCACCCCCCACTCATAGGCTTCATTCCTAACTCCTTCCCCATTCCACTGCTCAAATAAGCAACTGAATAATTAATTAATGCTTACATTTAAAGTGCCATTCAAGTCAACAACCCATTGAGATTCATGGTAGATGGGGAAGTTCACACACCTCATTGCCTCAGACTGTCTGCAAACTCCGGCCGACAACACTATCGGTTTATATTTGCTCATTTTTGAAGGATATTTTTGCAGCTATCAGGACTAGAACACTTAGTTTCATTTTTTTCTTAAAGGTAGATGCTGCAGATTCTGAATATGCCATGTGGCAAATAAGCAAATAAGATATATTTGAACGCAGCAAAAGAAGAGTTCACAAATGAGCCTTTATCTCTTCCTGCTCCCTTTCCGTGCAGATGGATTTACTTTTCAGTGGCATGTGGGCTTGATGTTTGAACCTGTGAATCAGACAGAAAACCTGAGACCCACTAACACCTCAGGGTCCTTCTTAATCACAGTATAGGACCACAGGACGTGTTCTCTCCACCCACGAGAAGGTTGTTAATTGTATTCTTGAGGGTTTTTTGACGTTTACTGTATTTCTTGTTATCTGGGTCTCTACTACTCTTTGAAAGAGCCAGTACATACATTCTCACAGTTGGGCAACCCACATCCCTCCATCCTAGCAGCAGCAGTAGATGCAGGCTTCAACACCTTTAATAGCCTCTCTCTGAATCCTGCTGCTAAATTTAAATTCTGTGTGATATGGGGATATACGCTACATTGCACTGCACGTCTGATAGCATGCAAGATATTAGCAAAGCAGTAACCAGGAGGATGCTGTTAGAGGTAATGGGCCTGTGATAAGAGTTCCAGAAAGTCAAAGAGGCCTTTGTGATTGTTAAATTGCATGGGGAAGAGGCCAGCAAATTCTTGTGGACATTGTGAAGGAGAAGCATCTTTGTTGGACTACTCTCACCCCCATCCATCAGTCTCAGGGAGAGGCAGGGAAAACAAACTTCCCAAACCCTGAAAAAGGTTAGGCTGAAGAACAGACTAAGTAAGATACACATGAGTTCCTAGTACTATAAGAAACTTAAAAATATGCATGGCTGTTCAGGAACAGCAAAACATATGAGACACGGGATGACTTACTCAAGGATATGTCTAGTACTGAGGCAGTTCGAGCCTATTTATAAAGACAACTACATCAAAACACAGCATGGTTTAAGATAAAATGTTTATTAAAATGTCATACAGTTCTAGTGCTATTTTTCTTCTATTGGGTAGCACTTTTCATCCAAACACAGGATTGATAACATGCTGTGTGAGGGTGCAGTCAGGGAGCCACTGTGTCCAGACACATCAGTACCACTCTGGATTAATAAAGTAAATAAAATCATACTCATTACTTTGTAGTTTATTTCTCCCTTCCCACTTGTTCTGTACATGAATAAACAGACCTTCCACACTCTTTTCCATGGACAACATATAAAAAGTGATTCAATTCACATTTGGACCTTACTTTATTCTTTGAAATATGAAGTGTCATTGTTTCCTATTATAGATTTCATCTATTTATATTTATCACAGTAAATCATTGCTGGTTAGTGTTCTCTGTTATAATGAGGCCAGCTTTAGGCACCATGACTGTGGAAGGTACGGCCAGGGCTATAGTTGAGGGTTACCATGTATTCTGAAATATTACTTCTGGCATCAAAATATTGTGATGTTGTGTCACAATGGGCTGGATTCCAGTCCCCTCACTCACTATTACATTACTCCATAGATACTTCCATTAAAGTTATGGAGTGTGCTACTAAACCGAAATAGAAGTGTCAGAATCTAGCCCTGTGGAATTTGGATTTGGGGTCTTCCCCAAGTGTCAGGCCCCTGAAATCCTAAAACCAACCCACATGCAAATATTCCTCAACTGCATTTTATGAGCATTTCTTCCTGTATTGTTTCTTGAGTTTCTTGGGTGTGAGATGTAAATGAAAGCTCACATGCAGCTCTTTTTAAAAACAGACTATAATTGTTTTGCACATGGCAGAAAAATAGCTTGTGCTTACTCAAATAGGGAAAATATTTGAAGAACCTTTTAAGGGCTGCAGGCAATTTCAAAATGATTAGCTTTTAACCTCCTCTTCACTGCTGCTCTGGGCTTTATTAGTTGCTCTCTTTGGCCCTTCCCCAGTCTGTCTAATGCCTTCTGTGGTGATAGACAAATCTATGTATTTGTCTGAGCATTTATAATTTTTTGCAGCATCTGAAAGAGAGCCCTTTGATTCAGTGGAGGCTAACAGAAAACATAATGGTGTTCTGCATAGGAAATGATGTACACAGACAAGTAGTAGAACTTAGAACTTCTTTATGCCGAGCAGAGCTACTCACAATAAGCTCCTTCTCAAGAGCTACTGTAAATTTCAAGACAGCATATAGACTAGAGCAGACAAGCTAAGAAAGTCCTTTGGGAGACAACGTAATATGGCTTGAGTTAAAGAGTAACACAAAAGCTGGCAGCAGCAATACTAAGAATCAGTAAAACCTGAAAGAGTTCATCACATATTTAAATTTATTACACCCACTCGAACAGCTATTACAGTAGTTAGTAATTTTATCTGCACAAGTTCATCTGTATTTGGACTTTCAGAGAATAGAGCCATTTGCACAGTCCTGTTGATTTAAAAGCCAAAGGCTGAACTGTTGTAGTGCGACACATTGCAACACAGTGTTTGGAAGTGATAAGAAATTCATTATTTTAGATTGTCAAACATGGGGTTGGGCTTGTTAATAATACTCAGACACAAGTTGCCAGGGTGCCAGAGCAAAAAGAGTGAGAAGGATGCCTCTGTGGTTGCAGTCCAGTGACTGTGCGGTAATGCTGAACACAGCTGTTAAAAGAAAGTCACACACAAGCAAAAATTGCCCTTTTCCTGATTAGCATCACATCCATATTGACTATTTTGGGAGGGAAGTTGGATAGGCAAGACAACAACCAGGCAAATTGCCCAGAATGTGGGACAAACTTCTCCTGATAGGGACATTTGGGAGGACAGCAAAATACAGGTGATCGCATTCTGAGTGATAAAGGCAAAACTGACCTCAAATTCTTGCACCTGATTTTTCTCCAGTTGATGCTCGTCACTGAGCGTGAGTCCCTGCTGGTAGTACAGCATGGATGGATCCCTGTATTTGACATTAACACTTACACAACAAAATAAATTATACAGAAGTTTTTTAGACAGTGGGAAGGTGATTTTTATTAGCAAGTGAGTATCATAAATCACTTCAGTGCAAAGAACACGAGGCCTCTCCTAAAGGGTTTCTTATTTTATTTTTTTGACAATGTAAACTTCCAACTTTGTTAAAAACTACAGACTTTTCATATACATAGTCATACAGTTCCCATTGCTTATATGTAAAACAAAAACCTCTTTTCCATTTAATCAAGTAGCACAACTGAATAAGGAATATGTATTTTCTTTTATCAGATCCAAGTTATAGCTTCAGGAGGTCCATAAGAACAATACTCCGTTCTAATCCTTTTCCTGAATAGCATTTCATTTCCCCAAATGCATTCATTTCTATAGCTGGACTCACACCTTAAGCAGAAGTATAAAACACAACCATTCAGAACAGCTGAAATGGTGCTTTCCTCACTTTCAAACTCTTGAACTGGATTAGAGATCCCAGCATCATACCAAGCAGGTCTACACTAGAAGCGCTAAACTTGTGCAGCTGCACCAATGCAGCTGCACCTCTGTAGTGCATCTGGTGAAGATGCTCTGTGCCGATGGGAGAAGACTCTGCCGTCAGCATAATTTTTCCACCTCTGTGAGAGGCGGTAGCTATGTCGACGGGAGAGAGTCTCCTGCCGCCATAGCACCAGTGTGGACAACACTTAGGTTGCTGTAACTTGCATTGCTCCGAGGGTGTCTTTTTCACAGCCCGAGCGATGTAAGTTAGATCAACTTAAGCGATAGTATAGACCTGCCATAGTCTATAGTACAGTATAGTCTAGTGATGATTCTTCATGGTAATGCCCAGAATGTACGTGAAGTTCTGATTACAAAGTTTCAGTGTATCCACATGGGCAATAGTCCATCTCTCAGTTTTGTAGTCTTATCTTAACTCTACTGTAGTCTCTCTGCCATGAGCAGCTCTCTGGATCCTATGACCTTCATTATTTCTCTGGTTCCTGTTGCTGTCTTTCCCAGATTTCATGCCCACTGCTTCCACTTCCTGCTGTCACTGTTCCTCCCACCACGTGCTCTTACTGCTTGTAAATTCCCATGCTGAAATTATAATTGCTCAGCTTGATAGCTACGGGCTGTCCTAGTCTAGCTCACCCCCTTGTTTCACAAAATGCTCTGAGCAAAACATTCTGTCATCATATGCTGTCATTTACTAGCATCTAGTTCATATACCACTTGGCTTTTTTCCTGGTGATTTGATCCTTCAGTTCAGAATTCAGCTCCCTACATATCTAGTCTGTATCGCTATCCACAGTTTTATACCACATTTATCACCGTGGCACAGTATCTTCCATAGTGGCCAATCGTAACAGGATCTGACCACTAGACAGTGTTATTGCTATTCCTTAATCTGCCACAGCCCTGCCTGTCTAAACACTGTTCTTTTTAGCAGTGTTCTCCGATCCTTCCCAGACGATATATCTCCTGCTATAGGAATCAGTCCAGTTTGTTTGCTCTCTCATCTCTTTTAGAAAATTACAGTTCTCCATTTCCCTAACTGGTGTAAGGCCTTTCTTTCAGTCCAATGGGAACCCTACTGTAGTTGTTTTATTTCTTCCTTGTCTGAGGGGGAGGAGACCTCACTTTCTAGCTTTTAGCCTGGAGGGGGAATAGATACCCTGACTCCACTCATGCTTACCTTCTTCTATGAGCCTTAGTAGTCTGATCTCAGATGGGCAGAGGAACTTTTAACACTCAAGGATGCATGGAGGATGGCACATGCAGCGCCTCATTCTAGTGGGACTAGAATGTCCTTAAAGGGTACAATCTTGCTGCTCTCATTGGGTAGGAGGTGGGGTTTGAGGAACACATGGAATGTGGAGTCTGAAAGTAGCCAACACCCAGAACTTATTTTTTTTTACTACACGGACTCCAAGAGCTGTAGAAAAATACCCAAAGCTTTGATACTATTTGATATGAAAAATACAACTGATCAGTACCGCAAACACTGGACACATTACATCTACAAGTCCTCATGGGTGTGATTGTCTTTTGCTCCGTGGCAAGGTGGACCTAGGTGTCTCACCCACTGCCCAGGAGATATTGGGAGTTGGGAAAATAGGTTACACTCTGGCTCTCACATGCAGTAACATTTTTGAAGCTGTATAGCAAGTTAATTGATTAATTTACCCTCTCCACTCTCTCTCCCCCTTGCCCCTAGAACATGAAAAAACGCAATGGTCGTATGCAGTCACTTCAGATATACTTTTTCAGTCCAACCCACCTTGCCAGCTCTGTGGGTGCCAAGCAGCATGAAGCTCAACTGGTTTAAACAAAAATGACAGAGTAATATAAAGCTCGAAATTACTTTGAAATTCTATCGATGTATGATGGGCTACAAAGCAAATTATCTTTTCCATCCTGAGACCTTGTGAGGAGGCCACACAAGTGATGAGCAACAAGGCTGATCTCAGCCAGGACGTCCCTTCTTGTCTGCTTGCTGGAGAGGGAAAAAAGAGCACTTTGAGTGATGATGCCACTGCAGTCTGCTTGGTTTGATAGCACATTAGTCACAATGAAAGAGGATCCTCACATAAAGCACATCAAAGATTTGGAGAGTATATCCTAGCTACGGTTTTAGATCTCTAACTCAAAGGCACCATGCCTGCTTTCCTCCCAGCATGTGAGGTTGGGTTAAAACACTACTGAAGATTCTCAGATATAAGGTTCCTAACTGTGTACAAGAGCAGATTAATGAGGAGGAAAGAGAAAAGACAGTCTGTGGGGAATAGATGAAGGAGAAATAACAAAAGCCATCAAAACCCTCAAGTCATAGGGAGCAGATATGCAGTACTATGTTATTTTTGGTAGAGTTTTCTTCACAACTTCTTTCACATGCAACCCATTCTCCTTCGCCCTCAGAAAAATCTCTTTGGAAATGGCTCCCAGATTTATTCTGATAATGAGAGTATAACTGGAGTTGATAGAGTATCTCTATGTGGTTTCAAAGCCTATTGTAAGTCCTTGGCCCATTAATCCAGAGAAGAGCATGTGAAATGTTGTCACTGTCTGTAATTTTTTCTTTTCATGTTACAGTATTTACAGCTTTTAGGAGACTAGTTATTACCATTGAAAAGACATTTGAAGGCCCATTCTATAAAGAGTTAACTTTCCTGGACCGGGGAATCTTGCTGCTCATATTTAGCTGATGCAAGGTCAATGACAAACACATCAAGGAAGTCAGAGTTGTTTTATTTTTCTTGTGAGCAGGTCAAATAAAACACTGCTGATGCTCCATTTATCTGGTGAGACCAGCAAACACTTGGCAGCTAAGGAAAGCATACATTGGAATCTGGCACCAGGCTCCCAGCACAGCTGTCAGCCTGCTGACTAATCACTTCGTCCCAAGTTAATGCAACTGCAGGTTTTTGGCACCCTTTCATCTCACATACCCAGGCACACACTCTTTCTGATAGAACTATTGATACTAATGATGCCATTATTAAATTTTTTTTGTCTTTTTTGGAAAGAGGGTACTTATTTTGGATGGTTTCTTCAGTATTTTTCTAATTCTTACAATGTCCTTTCAAGGTGGGAGCTGTCACTTCACACTGCTGCTTCTAGTAACAATCAAACCATAAAAGAGGGCCCTAAAAAGATTAGACTGGATTTCCTTGTTTTCTGTGATTTTGGGAGGGTTTTTTAAATATTATTGTCAGTTTATTTTGGTTTGAGGAATTAATATTCTAGCAATTGCAAGCATCATAAATGCCACAAACCTGATTCTGTAAGGAGAGCTGATTTACCGTAGGTTTGCATTATTAGATAATACTTGCAATCTTGTCCGCAGAAACTATTTAAACAACTCCCAGGAACAGTGTTAAAATATAGGTGGAGTTTCTGAACTCTGTTCTTGGCAGCTGTACTTTATTAGCTGCACTGTGCCAGGGTGGCACTGCTAAGCTAATATAATACTTTTACAGAAGCATTATGTATTGTGACAAGCCAAACAACCTCCAGGACTCTCACTCATCATGACTCCCATTCCAGATCTCATCCATTATATGAATGAAGTATGAAAACACTTCTCTGTTTCTCAAAGATATTAATAGACTCGTGGGAACGGTTCTGCTGTAAAAAGGGAAGTGATTAGATCTGCTTTGCATGTTCAGTCCCAAATAGGAGACCATGGCAGGGCTACCCACTTTGTCTTTAGTGGACCATTTTTTAAGAACCAATAGCGTTTTTGAAAATGAATTACTTACATACCTAAAATCAGTCGTTAATGGTACCACAGGATATATCAGTAGGTAGACAATTTGCTGACTATGTAATAATGCCTTGCATTTCTGTACTACTTTCTATCTGAAGATATCAAAGTGTTTTATAAACTATAATGAATTAAACCTCATTACCGTAAGACAGGTAAATATTGTTGTCCCCGTTTTGAAGATGATGAAACAGAGGCATAGAGAAGTCAATTAGCCAGATCAGGATCACTCTGGTAGTCCATAGAAGAGCTGAAATTAGAATAGAGGGTTCCTGACTCTCAGTTTGTGCTGTAGCCACAAAGCCATCTTTCATATATTAAGCCCTGGAGACAGTTGGTAATCTGCAGGTGGGATCACTGAATAAAGTTGCCATCAGGGATGCTAATAGGCTAGCATTCCAATTCTGTTCCTTTGTATTCTCCTGCCTTCTAGAACCAGTATTTCAAACAATTGTGTTACAGCAGTGGAATGGCCCAATCCTGAAGTACAAAGTGATGAGCAATTATTTAAATAGATAGACACTGAAGGGTATTTGAAAGATACATGTGGACGCTAGCAAGAAGGGGGCACTTGCATTGCTGCCTGTCTCTGTGATTGATTGCTAATTATCAGCACTAAGAAATTCCCAACTGCGTGCATGGGAGACTCTCACTATCTTTAGTGCCAGGCATTAATGATAATGATGCAGATTTTGGCACAAAGCTGTCAATTTGTACTTTGAGGAACTACCATGCAGAATTTGCTCCCCACAAAGGAGGAGCGAACCATATGCTGTAATGGCCCCTAATTGGTTTTAAGGACTGGGAAGAATGCTACTGTACTATAGAAGCATGTAGCTGGGGGGTGGGGGTGGGGGCGGGAAATGACTCTGGAAGCAGGGTTACTTTAAAGTTAGGGGCATATTTTATCACAGAGTCTGAAACATTCTTACGTATTCTGGGCCAGATCCTCAGCTGGTGCAAATGGATGTAACTTAATTGAAGTCAGTGGAGCTATGTCAATTTACACTTGCGGAGGATCTGGCCTTCTATATCAAAGTGTTGTCTTCTTACTGAAACTCTTGTCTGGCATATTTTTCTTGATTTTTAAACTTCTCCAAGGCCAGCAATAGATTTTTTGGACCCTTGGAACATTTGAAATCTCTTTCCTCCCTTCTCCAGGCTATTTCCCACATCTTTGATATTCTCAGACCCAGAGCAATTTCTTTTCCTGGTAACACATTTACTTCTCAAAATTGACCTGATCCCCAGCAGTGTCATTTGTTTACCAAAGGCAACTCTTCTCACTGCTTGTTCCAGTTTTCTTTTTTCTCCACAGAAAATAAATATGGGCCAGAGTGTCCCCCCGACATTGTTTGTCTCAACATCCCTCTTTTATTGGAGCAAATTATCGCTCTTTTGCTGGCTTAAAGGTTGTGGCAGTGTTGAACATTAAATAAGATCTTGCTCTATCCAATTGTACAGTGAAATTCAAGGCTGATTTCTTACCTGCAATGTTTGGCCAAGATCCTAGAAAACATGGTGGCACATCTTGAAGGTAATGTTCTGTAAGCTCAATTGAAGTCTGCCCTAGTCAGGGTCATTAATGATGCATAAATCATAATGGATAGAAGTGTCCTATCCTTCTTGGTGTTTTAAGATCCAGCAGTGTCCTTTGGCATGTTGGGTCATCAGATCCAGTTGAACTAGCTGAAGAACAGGTTGGCTATGACAGTTTTATTATAGTAATATGACAGTATGTAATAAACTGCATATTGGTCATACCCCATTGGTTAGTCTCAGTCTCTTGAGAATTCTACTTGTCACTTTTCATGTATTTATTTCTTTTTTTTTGTAGAGCCATTTCTCTGGTGCTCATCATGGTAGCATCTAGTGCAGAGGTGGGCAAATTACGGCCTGCGGGCCACATCCAGCCTGTGGGACCCTGAGCTCCCGGCCCGGGAGGCTAGCCCCCGGCCCCTCCCCTACTGTTCCCTCTCCCCCGCAGCCTCAGCTCACTGTGCCGCCAGCACAATGCTCTGGGCGGTGGGGCTGCGAGCTCCTGCTGGGCAGTGCAGCTGCAGAGCCCGGCCTGACCTGGCGCTCTGTGCGGCGCGGTGGCATGGCTGGCTCCAGCCAGGCAGCGCGGCTGCCTCTCCTGATGCTCTGGGCAGTGTGGCTGTAACGCCGCCAGCCACCGGTGCTCCAGGCAGCGCGGTAAGGGGGCAGGGAGCGGGGGAGTTGGATAGAGGGCAGGGGAGTTCTGGGTGGCGGCAGGGGGTGGGGGTGTGGATAGGAGTCGGGGCAGTCAGAGAGTAGGGAACAGGGGGGTTGAATGGGGGCAGAGGTCCTGGGTGGGGCCAGTCAAGAAGGAGGGGGCATTGGATGGGGCGGTGGGGGGCAGGCTGGGGCAGGGGTTCCGGCGGTGATCAGGGGACAGGGAGCAAAAGGGGTGGATGGGGCAGGAGTCCCAGGGGGGACCATCAGGAGGCGAGAAGCGGGGGGGTTGGATAGGCCGTGGTGGCTGGGGCACGCCTGGCTGTTTCGGGAGACACAGGCTTCGCTAACCGGCCCTCCATACAATTTCGGAAACCGGATGTGGCCCTCAGGCCAAAAACTTTGCCCGCCCCTGATCTAGTGGCTGGAACACTTGTGGAGTTTCCCAGGGGTCTGCTCTAGCTGTGATACTTTTCATGCTGCTTTGTGGGCCCGTAGAGTCAGGTTTAGAACAAGAATAGTTTAGATTATCACTGCTATGCAGATGACACCAGTTATACATTTTCAATTTCCAGACATGGAAATTAATGTACTATACAGTGTGAAAGGGACTGTCTTACTGAGCAAAACAGCAAGTTGCAAGCAAAAATCTGGATAAGATTAAACCTTAGCAAAGTGAAATTATACAGATCTGTTGAGGTTGAAAGCATGAAGAGTGGACATTTTGCTAGCCTTCCCAGTCTGTGATGGGAAGATGTTTCAGAAGGTCAGTCTGTCACATAGCCTCGACATGGTCCTTGATCAGAGTCTAACACTGAAGTTCCTGAATGGAGCCTGATTCTCCATTCTCTTGCAGTCTTGGTTATCACTTGTAGCTCTTCAAAGTGGGGATAAAATGCTACCAGAATGCAAGGTGCTGGTGAAACAGGCTCTAGAGGGTCAGCAGTAGTCAGAGCTGCTCTATTTCCTTTGAATCAATTTAATAATATTGCCAGACTGCACCTCTTTCTCTGGCACCCTGACCTGATATCCATAATGCATGTCTTTGTAACCCTGAGGTTGGATTCCTGCAATGCATTCAATGTTCTTCTGTCTAAGAGTCACGTATGGCTGATGCAGAATACAGCAGCATGACTATTATTAATGGTCAGTACTGTGTGGCTGTCTGAACTGCCTGTGCATTGGTGTGAACTAGGGTTAAGATTTTGTTTTTACATTTAAGGCTGCATCTATGTTATGAGGTAGGGGTGAGATTCCTAGCTCACGTAGACACACACTAGCTCTCATCTGAGCTAGTGTGCTAAAAATAGTGGTATAACCACAGTAGCATGGGCAGCGGCAGCACCATGCTGGCTGCCTTGAATACAAACTTGCCTCAACCCTTGGGTAGGTACCTGGGGCTGTTAGCCACAGCTTCTGCTACCACAGCTACGCTGCTATATATAGTGTGCTAGCTCAGATGAGAGCTAGTGTGAGAATGTCTGCTTGACCTGGGAATCACACCTCTAGCTCATAGTGTAGACGTAGTCTAAGTACCTTACTGAGCTTTTGGCGCCCTCTATAGAGTAATGTCTTGCTTTCTTAGGCCAATCAGAGTGGGTATTCTCATCGCAGGGCTTTGTACGGGTAGTTACTACCCATATTTTTGCTTAAATAAAATGCTTAAAATAAAAATACCATTTCCAACATGCAATAATTGACTTTAAGACATAAATCCATATACTTTTGTGTGTGTTGTTTGCCACAAGGATTAAAATGCATGTCTATGTTTTATTTTGACTGCATGGTCTAGCATGTTTAAACAAGAGAAGTTCAAAATAGCATTCATTGAACCATATCCATGGTTGATGGTTTTTAAAAAGAAAGTAAAAAGAAACATGCAAGAATTTTTATACTGAACCATCAAAGTCCAATGAACACTTTTCAAAAACATGGTGCATTCACAGTCCTGGAGATAGTAGGGGGATAGAAGATTATCTCAGTATCAGTTGAAATAGAAAAACATTTGTGTCGTTTAATTTTTTTTAGCATATTGGCTACCATTATAGCGGCAAATATAGATTTCCAGATGTTTGTAAAGAGTTCAAGAGTTATATTTTATACGTATGGCTGTAATAATGATTTCTATTCAACAGCCTAGAAAAAACATTTTATGTCACAACAAGAAAGAAATATTACTGCTTTTTATCCCTCATCCCCTTTCTAGGAATTCTGAGTACTTTAATCAATGCCAAACAAAAATGATGGGCTAGAAATTAAAACCACAGCCCCCAGAGGCAGGACATAAATGTGCAGATGTTCTGTGATGTTGAAGAAGCTTGTCAGACAGACACTGACAATGATTTTCTGAGAAGGACTAAGAATCTATTAACGTAGGACTCTCTCAGAACACTGGCTTCCTTAACCACTCTGTCAGAAAAAGCATTTGTCTTTTCACATTTCCTAAAAGAACTGTCACATTGTGAGTTACTTTGTTCTCACCATTTCATTAACAAGGCTAGTAACTAGAATCTATTACTCTAAGGAAATAAAGTGAGAAACGCCCATCTCTGATTTACTGGACCTATCACATGTGCACACTACTGATTGGTCCCCAAGTAGTGAACAAACTTCAGGAGTCCTCTTCCAGTCAGGCTTATTATTTCAAGTATTTATGTGTCTCTGACCACTGCTCTATAAATGGGTGTGCTGAAAAATTTGTGTTTCCCAAATTTAACCAATTAAACAAGGAGATATTACAATTAATGGTAAAAGCAACAACTGGTGAGTTTTTAAAGGCACTCACTGCGTCTGGGTACATGTCTGGACATGATAATAAACACCTTAGCACAGAAAAGGGATTGTATACTCTCCTTTACTAGTCTCTGCTGCACTAGACTATCTCTGTTAGTGTACAATTTCTGCCTCTGAAAGGGGATCCCTGACTGGAATTCTTTGGCAAATATAAATAAATTCCAGCTGCTCTCGCTTCATTCACTGCATTTTATTTATTGTTTTACTCAAAACACACAAGGCCAGATTTCCTATGTGGTCTGTTTCCTTTCTGCCCCCAGGCAGTATAAAGGGGCTAGATATTGAGATGAGAATTCTCCCAGTGCGGGGAGTGCTCAGTTATCATAAAGTCAATGGAACCAGCTCCTATGCCCAGTTCTGGGTAGGAGACATGCCAAGAGGCAGGAAGGCAGTGCTTAATTTGTGCCAGGGCTGAGCAGTTCACATCCCCAGCACCTCTGGGCTTGCCAAGTCAGTTATGAAAGTAAAATAATTACTTGAGCGCCGGCACCTAATTGCTTGAGCCCCGGCACCTTTTTCATTACAAATTAAGCACTGTAGGAAGGGGACATATTAGGGGTGGGAGGGAACATGGGTACAGTGCTGCTATGCCAGTTCATATCAGGCAGATGGTCCTTTGTGGACCTTTAACAGATGGCCTAAGTGAGAGCAGCCTAAGTGAGAGCAGTGGGGCTGGGGCCAGGAGCTCCACAGAACAGAGAATCAGAGAGCTATAACTGGCTTTCTGACTGCCTTTCCTCTTTCCTACACTGAGTTGATCTCAATTTAGGAAAGAACCTTACCCATAAATTTCTTGTCTCAAAAGACTTGGCTCAGGTATCAGATCCTTTCTTTCTGGGTGGAATTAGTGGATGAAAAGAAAGCACAAGATGTAGTATATTTGAATTGTAATTAATTATTTGAGACAAAATATCTCTCAAAATTAATTCATATTAGCTTGGATAAGGAGACTATGATAAGACCAGATATGGATTGAAGGATGTAAGCAAGGGTAATGATAAACAGTGGTGTTCTGAGCTGGGAGAATATGATTACTGGGGTGCCAGGGTGTTTGGCTTGGGCTCATTTAATATCCGTATTAATGGTCTGAAAGAGGAAGTGAACAGCCATTTAATTCAGTTTGCATTTGATACTAAATTAGGAGTTGCTGCAGACACCAGTGAGGGCAGAGAAATAAATCAAAGGCATCTGGAAACATGGGCAGTAAATAACAAAATGAGATTCAGTTTGAAAAAATGCAAGCTAATATCTGTGGAGGGAAACCATCCAAAATGCACCTATTTGGTGAGAGAATCCTGAAAGCAGTCATTCTGAAAGTGGTATAAGGGTATTAATGGGCAAAAAATGACATGAGTTTCAAATATGATATTACAGCCAAAAAGTCAGTGTAATTTAGCTCTACATATGCAGGAGGAGTGCACCAAGGAATAGCAAGGAAATGGTCCCTCTTTATGTGGCTGTGGTGAGAACACACCTGCAATACTGTGTTCAGTTTGGGGCTTCCTATTATCAGAAAGATACAGACAAATTGGAAAGAGTTCAGAAAAGAGCCGTAAAAATGATCCAGCACCTTGAGGAAGTATTGACTTATGAGGAAAGATCAGAGAAGCTATATATGTATAACTTGGCTGAGAGATGGCTGCAAGGGGACAGAATAACAGTCTGCAAATATTTGAAGAGTATAAATACCAAGGGGGGAGGAGAATGGTTTAAGGTGATCACTATGAGTAATGAGTTTAAATAATAAACAGCAACAATAAGTTAGGAGGACAAATTTAGACTGAATAGCAGGAAAATCTTATAGCAGTGAGATCTGTTAGGCTGCAGAGTAGTTTCCCATGGGATGAGGTGAAAGCTCCATTCATATGAGTCACGTAAAACCAGGCTGGACAAATCACTAGAAAATGTACTGTACTGCAGGGAAGCTTCCATTGCCTGGGGAATGGGTTGGATGACTTAATAGGTCATTTCCATCTCAGATGTTTATGGCTGTCTGATACTTTAATATGTGTAGTCAATTAGTGAAAAGAATATATTTTCCTGTTGTCTGTGGGTCCATAATTTAGTGACCCAATCCTGCAAAAACTTACGGACGTGCTTAACTTTTAAGAATGTAAGTCATCCTATTGACTGCTCACATGTTTAAGCATACGCTTAAGTGTTTGAGGGATCACAGCCTCAGATCTAGCAGAGTTCTGTGTAAATATAGCTGTGCATATAGCTAACTAAATCATCTCTATTTAACTAATATGTGGAAAGAATACAAAAGAGTGGTGTCAGCAGAAAGCCCCAAAGAGAGGTTACTCTATGGGGGTTTTTTTAGTTGACTGGTGACAAGTACTATGGAGTACATGCCATACTAACTGTTAATCTTTGCCATCTTGCTGCTTTCCCCTCTGAGATAATGAGTATTCAGTAGACATTGTGAGACTATTTTCTATATTCCATTTTTTTTTCTAAAATTTGATATTTTTGAACGGTCTGATTTGAGATGTACTCTTAAAACTTCTGTTAAATATGAAAAGGGCAACTGGAAATGAAAATATGATCCTTTTCTCATAGAAAGAAGAAATGCTAGTGGCATATTAGTATGGAACTAACATTCAGTTTGGGTATTTTTCCCATTAAAAGAAAGTTATTTTCAACCCATCTGACCACTTATTTTTAAAAACAGCAAAGCCCAGGTTGCCAATATTCAGACAGCTGTGAGCTAGGCCCCCTAAAAATAGCAGAAAGTGCAACTGGTTTTTTTGTTTGTTTGTTTTATGTTGTTTATTTGTTTTTCTTTCCCCCTTGGTGGGTTGTGCGTCGGGCTGGCAGCACTGTCGTGCCGCAGCCCAGTAGCAGAACCTCAGGAGTCTCCAGCAAGAGGTCAAGTAGCAGCAGCTCCAGTGAATCCGAGAGCAGTTCAGAATCTGACTCAGAGAGTGAAAGCAGTTCGAGTGAGAGTGACGGCAGCAAGCCCTCTCATTACTCCAGCCCAGAGGTAAGGACTCCTGTGCTTTATGATTCAGGGTGGCAGCTGAGATATTCCACCCACTCGGGCCCTTAGCTAGCCAAGAAACATAGGGAGGCTGTGGGGAGGCCAAAAAAAAATGGAATGGGGGAGGCCCAGGGATCCCCTGCCCTTGGGTCATTCTGAAATGCATTCCTCAACAAAAGCATACACAAAAAGATATGCCAACTAGGGAAATGTGATCTAGATTAAATTACTATAAGGTGGATACATAACTGATTTAAAGACTGTATTCAAAGAGTAGTTATCAATGTTTCACTGGCAAACTGGGAGAATTTATCTATTGAGATCCCACAGGGGTCTGGTACTAGTCAATATTTTCATTAATGACTTGGATAATAAAGTCAAGATTATGCTTATGAAATTTGTGGATGACACCATGCTGGGAGAGGTTCCAAGCATTTCGGAGGATGGGGTTAGAATTCAAAACAACCTTGACAAATTGGAGCATTGGTCTAAAATCAACAAGATGAGATTCAATAGGACAAAATTCAGAGTACTACACTTGGGAAGGAAAAAGCAAATACACAACTACAGAATGGGGAATAATTAGCTAGGGTGTAGTTCTGCTGAAAAAGTATGTGATAGCTGTAGAAGATCACAAATTGAATATGAGCCAACAGTGTGATGCAGATGCAAAAAGGCTAATATTCTGGAACGTATTGCCAGGCACGTGGCGTGTAGTAATTGTGCCTCTCTACTCGGCACTGGTGGGGTTTCAACTGGAGTTCTGTGTCCAGTTCTGCATACTACACTTTAGGAAAGATGTGTACAAACTGGAGAGAGTCCAGAGAAAAGCAAAAAAAAAAAAAAAAAAACTGAAAAAAGATTTAGAAAACCTAAGGGAAAGTTAAAAAACAGGGCATGTTTAGTCTTGAGAAAAGAACAGTGCGGGGGGAGATATGATAACAGTCTTTAAATATGTTAAGGGCAGTTATAAAGAGGACTGTGATCAATTGTTCTCCATGTCCACTGAAGGTAGGACAAGAAGTAATTGTCTAAATCTGCAACAAGGGAGATTTAAATAGATATTAGGCAAAGCTTTCTAACTATAAGGATAGTTAAGCACTGGAACAGGCTTCCAGGAGAGGTTGTGGAATCCCCCTCAGTGAAGGTTTTTAAGAACAGGTTAGACAAACACCAGTCAGGAATGGTCTAGGTATATTTGCTCCTGCCTCCGTGCAGAAGGCTTGGCAGGATAACCTATTAAGGCTATAAATAACCTTACATATTCCCCAGACTCTCACATACATAGACACACAAATATACGTAAAAAGTATTCAAAAATCCAGCATCAAGACTGTAAACACACCCAAACCCCAGACAGGTAAATCCCCTTTACCATACGACACTGGATCATGACAACCATGTCTCACAATCATAAAAAATTACATTCCCTTTTTAAAAAAATCAAAAACACGGTATGTATGTTATGTAACATTTTGGCACCAAATATAAAAGTACCAAAAGCATACTGTAGTGTGTCTCCCTTGTTTTTGTTGTTCTTTCTTTACTCAACAATTTTCTTGCCTTCTCTCTGCCTCTCAGTATTTTTCAGATTCACTTTCAGTTAATTTTTCATTTCTCCTTTCCCCTCCCCCAAATCTATTCCTCCAGCCTTCCCTTTTCTTTTCTCTTTCTCTACATTCCTGGGCACTCCTTGCCCCTCTCCCTCTCTTTACTGTCCTATTTCCTCCTCTCCCCATTGTTCTCCTTCCACTCAAGGTCTCACCCTTTCCCTGCAGATTCTGTCCTCTTTCTCCAGTTCCCCACTGCAGACATCTGCCTTTATGTCTCAATCTTTTCCTTCCATATGGAGTCTCAACAAACGTACAAATTGGGAGGGAGGAGGCAAGAAAAGGAGAAGGGGATTGCTAGTGTGTCTTTGTCAATGTGTATGTAGAAGTGATCTCTCCAAGAACAATTTGACCTGGTCGTTCCAGCAGGGCATCAGGTCTATTAATCCATATGGGACATTGATTGGAATTTCATATGGAGATCTGTAGACTACAAGTCATTTTAGGTTATTTTTTGTCCCCCACCTCAAATATCATAGGCACATATTCAAAGGTTTTTTATTTCTGGACTGGGGCATCTTCTGTGCTTAGAGGGAAAGAGGATTGCTGCTCCACCTCCTCTTTTATTTTTCTAGCTCATTTTGGGATCTTTGTGTATGGAGTAAGCTGAGGTAGAATAGGGTCAGAGGTAGCATCCAACCAGGTTTCAGTGACGCAGGTCAGTTCAGAAGTCTCATCCAATATAAAATTGTGAGTGGGGCTATGTGACAGAGTGCTAGGTACAAAGGCCTGAGTCAGCACTCTTCACAGCAGCCCCAATCAGGCAAAGCAGATTAGAGCTGACTATGCAAGTCTGTGCCTAATTTGGGGGCGGGGCAAGGCAGAGAGGCCAGTTAAACCCTCAGCCAAGAGCCCACAAATAGGCATAGGAAAGAAGAGCACAGTGTGGGGAAGCAGGCAGTAAGAGGGAAAGAGACATCGCTCCCCTCTGCTTGGGAAAGGTCTTAGGTATACTGTGAAGGTGGTGGGATGCAACTGTAAATAAACTGCAAAGGGTGTTGAACCAGCAAAAGGGTCTCCATGTAATTTGTGGAATGAGACAGAGGCTGGACCAAGGTGGCCCTTTTACAAGCTAGTTTTGTACACTGCCAAACATGCACTCATCATCCAGAGCAGTGTTTCCCAAACTTGGGATGCCGCTTGTTCAGGGAAAGCCCCTGGCAGGCCGGGCCGGTTTAGTAACCTGCCGTGTCTTCAGGTTCAGCCGATCGCGACTCCCACTGGCCGCAGTTCGCTGTTCCAGGCCAATGGGGGCTGCGGGAAGCGGTGGCCGGTACGTCTCTCGGCCTGCGCTGCTTCCTACTGCCCCTATTGGCCTGCAGCGGCAAACCGTGGCCAGTGGGAACCGCGATCGGCCCAGCCCGCCAGTGGCTTTCCCTGAACAAGCGGCGTCCCAAGTTGGAGAAACACTGGTCTAGAAGCTGAGGCTGTTATCCTCTCTCCCTCTCTCTATGGAGGCCATGAATGAGGGTGCTGGTAGAGGGGTTGACTTCATGTGCTTAGTTGAAGGACTGATGCTATGTGTGGCATCCTTGATTGAGGTCTGTTCATTCCAATGACATTTGGGTTTAGGATGGTGAGGGATAACTGGATCTGAAGTCCTTTGAAGGGGCTGAACTTCCTACTCGCCGAATTCTAGGAGTCTGGCACTGTTGTGTTTTCCTCCAATAAGTTAGCATGGTGGTCTCTGTAAGGCAGGAATTGGTTAGAAGACTGCAGGAGTAATAGATTGGGGTGTGTGTGGTGTAGGAGAGACAATTGTAATTGGTTGGTTGGCTGTTTTGGGGACGGAAGGGCAGGTGCCCTGGTGCCATCTATTTGAGGCTTTAAGCTACTAGCATGTAGTTTCCAGTTATCACTCCAGCCCTCCCACAAGATTTCTTATCCCCACCCCTGGTGGATCTTCCTGCTTCACAGCTTCTCACTTTCAGTGGCTCCTCCACCCCGCCCCCATAGATTTCCCCTTTATCTCCTACCCCACTCACCCTTTGGAGAGCATTCTCTGTTTTTCATCCTCCCCCCGCCTCCCACCCCGGTCACTGGAAATTTAAGCAAGGTGAAAGGGTGTCAAGGCAGCCTCCTCCTGAGCCTCCTCCAATTCCCACTGTGCAGTGTGAGCCTGTGTATGTATCCTGACTCTTTAAATCTGTAAGTAGGAATAGGGGCTGAGAAGGTTTGCAGTAGCATTAGGGATAATACAGTTGTACTAACATTCCTTGTTCAGTGTTAGAAGAAAATCTGTGAGCCTTTATCATTGTCGCATGATCTGCTGCTATGAAGCATGGGTTGGAAGAGGAGCTGCGGGGGCAGAAGTGGCGAAGCAGCTGCATGGGACAGAGACACAGTGGCTGCTACAACACAGCTGCCTCTAGTGACAACACCACAAAATACATGGATTTCTCTGCCCTGCTTTGCACTGAACCAGGCCCAGCTACTTCGAAAGGCTGTGAAGACTAAATGTCCCGTTCTGCTTCTCTGTACTGTCTAACGTACACCGGTTTTCTTCTTTTCAAGTGTACCCATAAGTGTTTTTCTGTGACACTGTCATCCCAGGAGGTAATATTGGGTCTAAGGCCCTGGTCAGCATCTGTCAAAGCTAACAAGATTTGCAGGGCTCTGCCCTCCCCGCATCAGCAGAGTCAACATACTGACCTTGCAAGGAGCACTGTGGTTTTGGGCACTGGTGGCTGAAGAGCTCCCTGTATATTCTTGGTGTTCCCTCCGATCTTATATATCAGTGTCATTGACACACGTCTCTTCTGCTTCGTCTACACCACAGCTACGGTGGTGATTCCCAGCTCACCTCCACGTAGTGCCGCTAGCTCTCTTCTGAGCTAGCACGAGTATAAATAGTCGCGTAGCTGCAATGCCACAGGGAGCGGCCGCACTGAGGGTGAACGCACCTGAACCCCTGTGGGTACGTCCTCAGCCTGGCTAAGCCTTGCCACCGCTGCCTGTGCTACTGCAGCTACACTACGATTTAGCCTCACGCTAGCTCTCAGTGAGCTAGTGCCCGCATATGTAGGTACGCAAGCTGGGAATCACCACCTCTCGCTCATGGCATACGTGGAGTCTTTATATTAAGTACATAAAAAGAGTGTATATATCTAGGTAGACTGACCTGTTCGATTTAACTCTTTTTTAATCTTTTTGACCGTTTTGTTTTTCAAACAGTTTTCAGCTTCCACAGGCTCCTGGAGAAGCCCCAGTTGTATTTTCTGGTTGGCATACTGCAAGTTAAAGATGAGTTTTGCCACCAAACTAACTTTGGAGATGTCCTTTACTTTTGGTAGTGGGACACATTGTTTTTTAGCTTCCACACGCCTGACTTCATTAGGCAAACTTTCTCAGGTTCCAGGACTGAAACCCTGGCCCCATTGTAGTCAATGGCAAAACTCACCAGGGCAAGGACCATCTCTCATTATGTGTACGTATAGTGCCTAGCATAAGAGGGCCCCTGATCTCAATAGGGGCTTCTCGATAAGCAGTATGGTAATGCAAATGATAAATAAGAACAACAGAGAGTGGCTTCACTTCTTAAAAGAAAAGGGCACCATGGGGCATAGGGCCTACTATTCTGCCAAGTCTCTAAGTCCCTCTTTCCAGTAGTAAGAGCAGGAGACACCATAGTTTTCACAGAGCCCAACCCCCCCCCCACCCAATCCCTTCCGGAGAACATGCACTGGAGGCTTCCCCAGATCTATGTCCCTTGTGCCTCCAGTTATACTTTGTAGATGCTAAGAGATCTGAGTTCTAGAGACACAGTGTTTCTGAGCAGGTGTGTCAAATCCTCCTGGTTTCCCCAAAGAAGCCTAGTAGAGGAATGAGTAATTTAAAGTAGGAAAGGTTTGTGATCCAATGCTTACAGGCTCTTTAAATGCTACAAATACAGACCTTTTCTCTCTTCTCCATTTATCTGATTTTGGTTATCAGATAATTGTCAATCATCTTTCGTGAGGTAGCCACTTGGATCTACCTGGACTTAGGTAGAAGATAGACCAAAGTTTCTGTTGAACCTGGTCATCCAGGTCATCACAGATTTCACACAATTAAAAACTCCCCAGTGCAGTGGGGGGAGTGTAGACACCTATACCTTTCTAAAGAGAGCAGAATATTCCCCTGACTAATGCTGTGCTGGCCAATGCAAAGTGGGGAACAAAGGTGATATAAATTGGGAGCCTTATGATTTGCTCAGGGGTCACTGTAATCCAATGGATCAGGTGTGGGCCAGGGTCTTTCCCCACCCGCACAAATAATTGAAATTTGTGGGGGCTACAACGTGAATTGATGAAAAGTCTCCAGTTAAATTTTGCAAACATTTTCACCCTACCAATCATCACATCCCATTGCAAAACAGTCTGCCTTAGTGAAAGCAGATTCTTGTATATGCTTTTTGAACTGCAAAGCTTTTCAGTTGGATCCATTAATTGAACAAATAGATTCCCATTGTATATTGACTTCATTGGTGCCAACTGCAAGCATTCAAAAATCATGTCAAGCCTCCAAAATCATCTGATTGTCTTGAAAATCACGGAAGATTTCTATTTGAGATCTTTTTATTTACCTTTTGTTTTTAGGGTTCACATTTACAAGATTTTTTTTTCCAAAGCATGAATTCTAAAAACTTTCCTTTTTAAAAAATGAAAGCTGGGATTACTTATCTAACCAATGATTCCAGGAGCTGGAGCTTTCATCATGATAAAATGATGACTCATGATAAAATTGGGAGAGTTGGCAACATGGTTTGTACTAGAGGGATTTTGCTTGAGGCATTACTATTTAGGGGGCATGTACATTGGTGGCAGAGTGGTAGACAGTGGAAGTACCGCTACTGGGAAGCACTACGTTGTAAAATCATGTCACTCAGCTGTTCCTCGTTGTTTTTGGATGGTGTAATTTTGTCCCTGAAATATGAATTGTGAGAAACAGAGTTTTAGAGAATGACAATATCTAAAACTGCAGGAGGGGATCATAAGTGCCGCCACATACAAAATTTGTGGATGACCAGTTGCATTCAGGAGACTGAGTGGGACATCAACGGGACAGTACAAAGTTGGCATGATATTTCCCTGTGAACCTTTACCATAGGTTGTTCTCTAATGAGAAAAATTAGACAACAAGAGTAAAATTCTTCATGGAAAACTGAGGGCAGAATGATGGTTTTAGCCCAGTGATGGTTTTCATGTCAGCATGCATGATGATTATGTATTTCAAATTAAATGGAATATTGAGGCAAATTCTGATCCCACTGAGGACTTTGGGAGATTTTCCCATTGATTTCTGCGGGGTCAGAAATTTAGCTTTTTGTGACTACAGCCATAAAAGATGGTTCATATATTAGTGAGACCCTATCCAAACCTCATCTTCAGTGGGGTTTTAGTGGTATAATTGAAGGTATTATTTTGCTCTATTGTGTCATTTTTTGTGTCGCATTCTTATTCCACCACCACTTGTTTCATTTCATTCAAATTACTGATTGCAAGAAGTACTAAGAAGCACTTGGGCATTATTGTCTTAGCCATAGCTGCATTTGAAATAATAATTATCCCACTTCTTCACTGTCCAAACACCATTGTACTTTAGATGCACTCTTAAAATTTGATCATGTTATGACACAAATGAGGAGAAAAATTAGCAGCTACACAATACATGTAAAATGAGTAACTGACAATATCTCCACACACAAAAATGTTTGGGGGATCTTGCATGATTCTAGTGTCTGTAAACCGGGGGGGAGCAGTACGTTAGTTAGCTAAATAATGCAATTAAAACTCCCTTGTAGTGTCTAAATATTCTTGTCTTCACTAGCAATGTTATAAGATACAAAATACATCTCCCTTTTTTCTTCCTTATTCTTCATTCTGTAGCCTTGATTTTATCCCTTTTTTTCTGTCTCTCGGTCACCATTATATTTTCTTTTATTTGGAAAGTTGGAAGCATTTCCCAGTAAAGTGGATGTCAATAGCACACTGCATGAATCACCTTTTAAGAAGTATGAATCACAGTAGCTGTCCTCCTTCTCAGCCTCATTCAAAACTGAAAATATCGCTTCTACAGCACACCCTGTCTCTAACAACCTGCACTTTAGTCATTACGTTCTGCTCCTAAAGTCAATGCCCCTGTTAATAGCAGAGGAATATTATTCAACTCCATGACTGGGTACCCTAATAAAGTAAACTTAAATAGAGCACTAACTGTACACACTGTGTCTGTTTAACTGTCTCTTTCACCTTTTGCATCATTCTTTTTTTTCTTTGATTCCACCACCCTCATGGAGATGCTTCTCTCATAGCCCAAGGTACCAGCTAAAGGGTTAATTCCAGGAGCTGAACTCTTAGCTTGTCCAATGAGAACAGCATGGCCACAGTTAAAAAAAACACAGTACAAGCCCTGCAATTTAGTTATTTTCACTCTGAACATATAGAGAACCTATACAAATACAGACTGTGACATCCCTCACAGCTGGAAATTTATTAAATACTATTTTGTTTGATTTGCTTTCAGCCTGAGCAGCCATCATCAAACAAATGGCAGTTGGATAAATGGCTAAATAAAGTTAATCCTCACAAAACATCTATTCTTAACCAAAATGATAACCATGGACTGGAGAGCAATCAGTATTACAGCAGAATAAAGGAGGAAGGACAAGAGTGTGAGAAAATACCAGCTATTTGCCAAACTGACCTCAGAGACAAGGAAATTAAGAACCCCAGCAAAGAGGAGTTGGGGCCTAGAACTGCTAATAAAGCACCAGGAAATAAAGGAGGGAAGCAGAAATCACCTCCTACAGCTGCTGCTGTTTCTGGAGACAGCGGCCCTCAGAGAAGGACGACTTGTAAAAAACAGCCAAGAAGAACAGAGAGGACCTCTGGTGGGGATGCCTTGAACTGCCATACATCTGAGGATCTCGCTTTGAGCCAAGTATTTTTGGAAAATAACATCTGTGAACAACCTAAAGCCAGGCCCTGCAACAACAGAACTGGGCACAGAAAAGAGCCCCGTTCTGTTGCTGCATGTGAAAAGAGACGTACCAGAGGGCCAAGCAAAACTGCACCCAAATCCAAGGAATTTATCGAGACAGAGTCTTCGTCTTCATCATCTTCCTCGGATTCAGATTCAGAATCCGAACAAGAGGAATATCATCTGCCCAAACCTCAAACTGTGGCCTCTGCTTCAGGTGGAAGTGACCAGAGGTTGAAGGACTCCTTGAGCGGTAACACCAACAAAACTAACAGCAGCTGCAGTGCCTTTGGCTCCATTAATGCCAGGACTAGTAATGATATAGCAAAGGAGCTGGAGGAACAGTTTTATACTCTAGTTCCTTTTGGCAGGAATGAGCTCCTGTCTCCTCTGAAAGACAATGATGAGGTAAAATCACTGTGGGTCAAAATTGATTTGACTCTTTTGTCCAGAATTCCAGAGCGTTTACCTGAGGAGCCACTGGCAATGAGCACTGGAGCAAAAGAAGAAGCCAGCCTTCAGCAGAATAATTGTACTTACCCACCATCAGAAAAGGTTGTGCCAAAATCTAGAAGGAAACGCAAGGTAAGCTGTATGGGGTTTCTTTGGTTTTGGAGAGGATGCCGGGGAAAGTTGCACGGCATATTTTGTGTCTTCCTATCTATCACCTAATCTATCTAATCTATGTAAGCATCTATTTCTTGTACATGATCTGTTTACCCAAACAGTATAATATGTGTAACAATAATATCCTATTTGAATTCGAATTTTTGAAGCAATGTTTCGTCATCACTCACTCCCCTACCGTGTGTGACTTTGAACCAACAACAGTCGTTCAAGGAACAGGAGGGAAAAAAACATTGAAAAGCAAAACTAAAACTTCTACCCAGCAGGGGACAAAGATGCCATAGCCCATAGTGCATTTTCAGTTGACACAGTGTCATTCCCTCCTCATGAAAATAGTACCCTTTATTAGTGTTTTTTTCAAAACTTGGACATCTGAAGATGATGCCTAAATCAGGAAATGAATTGAATGCAGCTGTGTAATCAAAGCCAATATCATGTCTTCATTATGAGTGTGTTGGAGAAGGAAGGTAGAGATAGCGCCTATGTCATCTCAAGATGTTAGCAAAGGGCCCAATCCTGCAAATGCTCTGCATACAGCTATTCTGCTGACATCAGCGGGAGCTTAATTTATGTAAATTCATGATCCATTTGGGCTGACAACTTTTCTCAGTTACATCAGTGCAATCCAGTTTAACTCAGTGGGGTTGCACAAGTATAACTGAATCCAGAATTTAGCTCAACGTCTGTTCTGCATCCACAGATGCCATCTCTCGCAGCCATTGCACTAGCCAGCACTGTTCCCTCTAAGCTGTGTGCGTGTGCGCACACACAGACCCTAAACCCCGTGCACATAGCGAAACACTGCGCGCCAAAAAAATGAAATACTACATCGAAGCCAGGTCAAAATATCATTTACGGGTGACTTTTGACATTGTTTGCCCGCCATCTATCAACACAGCCAGATTCTACTAGCTGGCAAGGGGAGGGAAGGGAAATTTTTCTAAGAATTTAAAAATGACATTTATAAAATAACATGGTGTTACACAGCCCAGACATCAGACAGAGACCCACTGAGCTTCTCCTGTTTCAGAGGAATGTCTGCATTTCATACAGTATGCATCGCCCAGGAAGTAGCATGCAGTAATAATGGGAGCGTGACCGGGAATGGTCAAAGAGTAGCAGAAGCAAAAGCATAGCTGTGCCACTATGACATAGGAAGGGTTATTGTGATATTGCCATGTTGTATACCCAACAGAAGACAGGGAGGCACGATGAAAAAGCAGAATAAACAGCATAAGACAAGGAAACAGCATGTCACCAATTACAGATGAATGTCATAAGGGTACAGCAGGCAAAGTGGCATAAACAGAAACAGGCTTAACCACTGCAACTACCCCCATTCCCCTAAAACCATGGGTAAACTAGAGACACGACCACAAAGCATGTACTAAGGATGTAGGATGATCGTCATTCCTAATGAATGAGAGCCAAGCTATAGACACAATACTAATGCCTTAAAAGCAGCCCTGATTGTAATGTGTACAACAGACAGAATGCTGTTGCCATGCAGCAAAGCAATAAATGAAGCCCGCCCAAAGGGTAACAGGAGGAACTCAATCACTCTTGGAGATTGGATGGGTGCTAACAATGGAAATGGCTATGGAGTTCATAGGAAGGAGGGGAAAGCAATAACAGTGTCTGGGGGGATCCTAGGAAGGAGAGATATAGTAGGACATATGAAACAGTGACAAGGGACATGGGACCCATGGAAGAAAGTAGGAGAGAGAAAGAAATAGAGTGAAAGGAAACCAGGTGTGGGTTTGAGGAAGAGATGCAGAGGAAATGGACAAAAATGAGGACATAAAAAGATAATGTCTAGAGATGGAAGGAGAGAAATGGTTAAAAAAAATTGTCACATTTTCTTTCCTACTCCTTTGCTTGCAGGTTGTCTCTTAAGATTTTAAGCGTTTCAGGACAGTGAACTACCTTGCTGCATGTCTGTATAGTCTGTGGACTATATAAATAAACTTAAATAATAATAGTTAATACCGGGATACACCAGAATACAGGCCTTAATTTCCTGTAATACGCAGCAATCATTTGCTTCTGTACGTGGGACTTGTGTCACCTATAAAATTCTATAGATGATCATTTTTCTCATCATTCAGTGTGAAAATGAAGAAGAGGACAGGGAGATCAAGAAGACTCATTTAGAGCGAGAGTGTTCTTCACGATTAATTGCCTCTGCCCTAGGTATTTCAACAGCAAATCATTGCAACAGGAATGAACATAGGTATGCATTTTCCTTGTTATTTAAAATTCAGTCTCCACAATTAACTGAATCATAATGCAATGTGTTGTTTGGCATTTGATGGAGTAGATTTTTTTTAATAATCACATTTTATGTGTAAAAATTATCCTTGTGCATTTTCTCTCTTTTTTTGGTGTAGTGAATGAGTTAGCTGCTCCTGACATAATTGTACTAATATTTTTGTTCTGTTACATAAAGAAGTTGTGAGTTCCAAGTATTTGGATCCTGGATTAAATAATTATAGCAACAACAAAAGGATAAACTGAGACATTACAGTATTCCTAGGCATTATGTTCTGGGCATCAGTTCAGCTAGGGTTACCAGCCTTAGTCCTTTTTACCTCCACCACATTGTTATGAGTTTCAGAATTAGAGCTTGCTTATGTACCTCAGTTTAAATACAATAATTAATCTATGTACTCTGAGGACAAAGTGAAGAAAAGTACTTGAATTGATGCCTGGAATTCTCAACTCTTGCATACATTAAGGACCAGACAATCTAAAGATTACAGGTAAGTTATTTTCCATACTATTTGGTATGTGTAGGACACACAAATTTCTGTGACTATAAAAACAGCCAAATTTCCAAAGGATGCAAAGCATGAAATGCGTGATGAAAATCCACCAATCTGTTTGCAGAGATTTGTGCAGCAACCATGCTAGCAATCAGTCATCTCAATCATGCCTGGTTTTTCTTCAGAGATTGCCAGCAAGCAATTTGAGTCATGTATCTTCTTAGAGTTCAATTGCATGCTGCTTAGTACATGCAGGTCATTGATATATTTAAAAAAAATCCTTTTTCATTATATTTTATAGTGCAAGTGCAAAGAGGTACCTTGTAATTTATATAACGTCTAATATTCGACAATCATTAGTTTTTCTTGTATTCGGTTATGTGTAGGTATTTATCTTCTTTTCATCACTGTAGGAACTGAACAGCTCTTATTTATAATATTAAACAAATGCAAAGGAACAATCTCAAACATGTTTTGCATATTCAAAAATATACATTCAGCTTCTCTGTCATCCTATAACTCAGATACATTACATAAAGTAAAAATTTCACATGTAGTAGTGTATTTTATTGTGGTTGATTGGATGCATGTATACTATTCCATGTATGCTATTACCAAAGTATCCTACATTTTACATCACATACATTCTCAAAATGATTGTCGTAGTCTGACATGTTTAGCATTGTTTGAGCCAGTTTTTTCCTGGGGTTAATTCCACACCTTCTAAAAGTGCTGTGTGTCACATGTAACGCATACAGGGTTTCCAATAGCAATTGTATATCAAAAAGACAACAAATAAGTTCTTAAATGCTCCCTTCCCTCACTCCCCAATTCCCTCCCTCCAAGGTATTTATATGGCTTCTATTACCATAGCATCTCCCAATCATTAATGTATTTATCCTCACAACATCCCTGTGAGGTCGGGCAGTGTTGTTATCCCCATTTTACAGATGGGGAACTGAGGCACAGCAAGACTATGTGACTTGCCCAGGGTCATACAGTAACTCATACAGCAGAGAACTGAACGCAGGTCATCCTGAATTCCATGCTAGTACCCTAACAACTTGACCATCCTTCCTAGTGCTGTTGCACTTCAAAGCAGATGTAGCTTCTTCAGGCTACTTTAGCCTCACCCCCCTGATAATGATGTATGAACCCAGCTGACCAGGGCAAAGCTTCCATTTGAAAAAAGGAAATAAAGTTGGAGCATCAGCAAGGGGCTCCTAAACATTCAAAATTAACAATAAAATCTGTTGTTTTTCTTACCAAAAAATCACTATTGACATTTGCTCACCTTGACCCTCTCATAAGAAGTGTAAGCCATTGAAAAAAAAATTCCTTTAGCCACACTTTAAAAGTACTGCCTTATGAGCCGATGAAGGTCTAAAAAGTTCTAATAGTGAGCTATGGTTTCTGCCACCTCAAGTTTTTAAAAACTCGTAAGATAAATGAACAAGTGTTTGGGAGCCAAATGTTTAATTAGTTCTGTTCTCTGAAATGATGTGGTAAAACAAAGTGTATTTTGTATCATATTCACTTTTGCAAGGACATTCAGGGTGTAGTTTCTGATACTGTATCTGTAAAGAAGTGAGAAATGTCCTTACAAAGGAATAGGCTGGATTGAAGAGAATGTGGCAGGGAAACATATTGTATTAACAGGTTTCAGAGTAGCAGCCGTGTTAGTCTGTATCCACTGTACAGCTGTAGCTCACAAAAGCTTATGCTCAAATAAATTGGTTAGTTTCTAAGGTGCCACAAGTCCTCCTTTTCATATTGTATTAAAATATTCTGTCTACTCTTAATCACAAATGTAGGCTCAATGCAAAGTTATTGCTCTTAAAAAAATGTATACTCTATGTGTTGCTTTAATTTTTCATTTAAGTATCTTCAAATTAGCACATGAAAAGTTTCTTTACAGTTTATTGCTACTGTTGCCACCTGTTGTTCTATCTGTGGCTTCTCTAAAAAATGGCTTCTCTAACACAGCTTTCCCTTTTAGAAGATGCAGCAGTAGACATTTCCTTGTTTCCATTGTGAGAATGCTTTTCTTTGTCTGTTACACTAGCACATATTTCTTTGTCTTCAGAACTTGCACCAAATTACTGTAAACTGAATGACCAAGGCCTGGTCATTGAATTCAGAGACATCCCAATCGTCTTCTAGCACATTCCCTGTTTAATTCACATATGGTTTTATTGCTATGGCTTGTAAATTGTCACCTGTTATTGTGAAATAGGACTCTATAACCTAAACTTACACTTTAGAGCCTCATCTCCTTCTCCAAGTAACCCTTAAAAGACAGTGAGGAATTGCCATTTATCTCCTTATTTTTTCAAGCACTTTGACATGGACTTTATAGTAACCCCAGAATGACAATTTACCCTGGAGGGAAAGAGAAGAAACATGATCCAAATTTGTAAATGAACTCTTGGTCCTGATACTATAAAGTTGTTTCCAGACATCAGTAGACTTCATCCTGCCAGCAGGTTTTAAATTCAAAGTTTCGATAATATATAAAACATTTACCTTTCTCAAATCCAGCTTTGTGACACTCCATTACTGTAATTTCCATTTCCAGCTTGGCGATACCAATAAATAAAAATGAGAAAATGCTTCGGTCTCCCATCTCACCCCTCTCTGATGCATCAAAACACAAATATTCCAATGATGATTTAACTTCTTCCAGTAGACCTAATGGCAGCAGCCTATTACCTTCCATGTCCTCCAGCAAAAAACATAAGAGTGAAATCCAGCCACAGCCACATCCTGCAGACTGCAATGTAAGTTTATGTTGTTGATCATAGTATAAAACCCAGCTGATTTTTCTTCTCTTTGTATCACTGCTCATACAGCCCTTGATATTTCTGCAGAATATCATGGAAAGGAACATAATAATGAATGTCCCATTAAGTAAGATTTTTCCATTGGGGAAATGGTAAGACATAACAGGATTAAAAATGACCTGAAAAATAGGAGGTGGAAGGAAATCCACAGAGCAGGTAAGTACACAACCAAAATTTGCAAGAAGTAAAGAACAGGCAAAAAGTAAGGAATTTCATGTTTTGCAACTCAGATGTCCATAAACAGAAAAGTTGTACAAGAAAAAACATGCTGCTGATCTTGGCATTCTGAACTGAAATTGTGTGTGTTTGCATGCCTGAAATCATTTTCCTCATAAATATATTTCCAATAAATGAACAGACCTGTGCATGAAATGACAGAGGTGGCAAAATAGACAAGAGCTCCAATCCTGCCTTTCTTGAATCATTAGATTCCTGAAACAGGAGCCTTAGGAGTAAAAGGAATGCAAAATCAGCCCAATGAACAGTAAACTAGGAAGCTCAACCCAATATTTCCTCTGTGGAGAAAACCAGTGCAAACCCTGAAGCTCCACATACAGGGAACAATAAAGAGTGCTACTCCTGCTGCATCATTCTTCCCCTTCCATCAAAGGCTCCTCCTCAGAGTTGAGGCTCTGGGCATGGGAAAGGGGAATGGGCACTCTCCATGCTCGACTTCCCACCAGTGCCGCCCCAAAATTAATAATAATCATGGACTCGACAATAGCTTTGGTGCACACCCGTTTCATTTTTGGAACACCTCAGGTAGGTGAAGTGGGTCTGTGGTAGAGTGGCACCCAGGTAGCTGTGCTGCCATGCAGTCAAGAGGCACCTGTTGGGGGCTAATGACGGATTAGAGGAACAGTGCCTTCATGTGGATGATCCTGCTCTTCAGCAGGTCCCTAGAGATCTGCAGCCTTTCGAGGACACAAAATTGGTCGGTTTTGTGAACAGAGCTTAATCTCAGCATTTCCCTCTTCAGCAGTGAAATGAGCCATAGGAAACTACATGAGGAATTCTGTTGCATGATCTTTTCCTGCATAGAGAACAAGGTTTTAGCCATTATACGTTCCATGAAAAGGAAGAAGAAATAATAAGAGAAAGTATTGAATATTTTCACCAAATATATTCTTTATTATTATTAATGTCTTGATGCATTACAGCAGGGGCGGGCAAACTTTTTGGCCTGAGGGCCGCATTGGGTTTTGGAAATTGTATGGAGGACCGGTTAGGGGAGGTTGTGCCTCCCCAAAAAGCCAGGTGTGGACTGGCGACTGCCCCCCACCCCCGGGACTCCTGCCCCATCCAACTCCCCCGTTCCCTGTTGCCCCCCCCCCGGGACCCGTGCCCCATCCCCTCCCCTGTTCCCTGTCGCCTGACCTCCCCCGGAACCCCCACCCCTGACTGCCCCCCGCCGCCCCATCCAACCCCCTCCCTCCTTCCTGACGGCCCCCCCGGGACCCCTGCCCCCATTCAACGCCCCCCATTCCCCGCCCGCTGACCGCCCCAACCCCTAACCACACCCTCACCCCCTGACCACCACCCCGAACTCCCCTGCCCTCTATCCAACCCCCCGCTCCCTGCCCCCTTACCGCGCTGCCTGGAGCACCGGTGGCTGGCGGCGTTACAGCCACGCCGCCCGGCTGGAGCCAGCCGCGCCACCATGCAGCACAAAGCACCGGGTCAGGTCAGGCTCTGCAGCTGCGCTGCCCCAGGAGCTCGCAGCCCCGCCGCCCAGAGCATTGTGCCGGCAGCACAGTGAGCTGAGGCTGCACGGTGGGGGGGAACAGTGGGGAAGGGGCCGGGGGCTAGCTTCCCAGGCCAGGAGCTCAGGGGCCGGGCAGGAGGGGCCCACGTGCCATAGTTTGCCCACCTCTGCATTACAGGCTTCAAGAGCCTACACCTCACAGCAGGAAACTGAACTTTAGCCCAAACCCCTCAAGTCACTTCTGCTCAGGGGCAACTGGCCTGTTCCAAAAAGGCAGATTTGCGGTGGAAGAAAGGCGGGTAATGAGGTGGGGAGAAAAAGTAAACATTTCTGATCTAACTTTGAGATGTTTTGTCTTAAATATGTTGTTCTAAATTAGGTAAGTGTTTCTAGAGTCTCTCACACTTAATAAAAAGAAATAAACAAAATTAAGTATTTGAAAAATAGGCTATATACAAGGCCTTGAAAAGGCATTTTTAATATATTGGACTGACCAATTTCTCTTCCATCATGACGTAAATGTACATTTTTAAACACCTAAGTTTAGAGGCTGGTTTATGAACTCATTTAGAGTTATAATTATTTGATATCTGGAAAATAATTTAAAGTCCTTCAAAGATAAATGTGTTGGAAATTAGAAATAAAAAGTGATTGCTTTATGATCCACACCCTTAGCTAATGCATTCCACTCTGATTTTCTGCATAGCCTGAAAATGCTCCATTTGGTCAACATTTTAATAATCCCTTTAATAAAATTTTTATGTATCTGGTTATTCATCTGAAAATTATCCCACTGAACTGATCTGGATGTCCCATACAGAAGTTGAGAGCTCATGAATTGTAAATGTCACGGTTGGTTTTGTTTTAGCAAATCTGCCCATCTGGTGCCTAGCTGCCATGACCAACTGATCGTGTAGATTACTTACAGAGAAAGCTAGGCAGTAAGTGATGGTTAGATCATGGAGCTTTCTGTTGAGACCTTCATTCCATTTCCTTCTTTTGTCTGAAGCAGAAGGAATTTTATTCTGTTGCAGTTACTGTCAAATAATAATAACAACCCAAACTGGTGGAAAGTTACAGCAACAAAACAAAAAACCCCAAACAGTTTGGACACTGAAACGTGGCTTGACGTGCAGAATAACCACAGCTGGTCTATGATTTAATAACGACACTCATCGTGTTATGGCCCTTCAGCTAGTGGCTAATAATTCTGTTCTGTTTCTTCTGCATATCACCTGAAATTCTAAAGCCCTTTACCTGCAATATCTGTGAATTTGTGGCTATCAGTGACAAGCTAGTTATGTGTACTCCCTGTTGAAATAGTGAGCACACTAACTTGCAATTTACAGCACAATGCAGTCAAATTTTCATAGTTTATTAGCTGCTATTTCTAACTCAATGATCAATTTCTCAATGTGTTCTGTATTGTTTGTTGTCTAGAAAGCAGTTCACATCAATTCAGAAAGTGTTCTCTGCAACAAGCCACACTCCCAAACAGAGTCTTGGCCATCTTTATCCAGGGCACACAAAGACTGCAGAACAAAGCTCATCTTTGATGATATGTAAGTACAGATGCCTTTTTTTTAAAAAAGCAATTTAAGTGCAAATGTTTTTTTATGAAATAAAAATAAATCTTGCCCAACAGGAGCTCAGACATGGCCAATGCCATCATAGTAAGATATATTTCAGCACATTACATTGTAAATTGAACAAATTGTATAATTCCTGTTATTGTTACTGCAAGTTACACATCTACTTCTCCAAACACTGAACTAGGACTGTACACCATCAAGTTTGCTAAGAGGTCATTTTGTTTTGTTTCTTGAGCCTGAAATATATTTGTATCCAGAGATTGTGTTGTTTCATTGTGTTTTTTAACAAGGTCACTTGCTATTTATAGTCACAGCGAGGAAAAATGAGGAATTGTGCTGGTTTTGGTATTGTAAAGCCAAAACCAAAGGCGTTTGACCCTGTTTATTCAAATCCCCCATCCCTCCTTATAGTTCAGCAGATTTTTAAAATGGCTCCAGTTTGTAGTCATCTCTCATTTAAAGGATTTAAAATTGCTTCTTCATTTTTCAAGGTACTTTACCATGTTAAATATCAAAATAAAGCTTAAATTCCCATTGGTTCAAATAGACATGTTGACTTGTAATGACCTGATCTTCGTATATTTACCTTTCTGAATATGAGGGGTGTGATACTGTGTAAATTGCAGCCGCCTCCCCAGACTGCTTTTCCCCGGGAAACAGCTCATCAGTATGGATTAGAAGACAAAATGCAATCAGAAACAGTTACAATACAACTGTTGTACCTCAGTCTGATTCCTCCTCAACCTGCTGATAAGAAACAGTGTTTTTTCCAGAATGCTGTCACAGGAGCTAAAACTGCTTTTTTCACTATCTCTATCTGCATCCGATGAAGTGAGCTGTAGCTCACGAAAGCTTATGCTCAAATAAATTGGTTAGTCTCTAAGGTGCCACAAGTATTCCTTTTCTTTTTGTGAATACAGACTAACACGGCTGTTACTCTGAAATCTATCAACTCAGAGGCTTTTATCACTTGCTTCTTCCATTAGTGATACATGTGAGATTTCCGACAGACATCTGCAATAAAACTCCTTAACCTTTTCAGAGAGAGAAATACAATAAAAACTGTTCCTGTGTAGTGCCTTCCATGCAGTGTGTCCCTAAGCAATTTGCAGCCCATAAAAAATAAAAAAATTAAAGCAATCTAAAAAGCTGAATTAGATAAGCAACAAAAATCAAATATATCTTAATTTTGTGCTTACAAATAGTACAATAGGCAGTTGATATTTCTAAGTAAAGGATTTCTACACCTATCATCTTAGCCCTTTGTTTATGTATCACCAGAAGCCCTTGACCTTGGATCCCAAATTGCTATGTATGGAAGTCACTAAAATGTTGTGGATTAGACTGATTGCAAATGTCCAAAATCAACAAAATTGACTCACACATCAGAAAGATCAAATTAAAGATGGCAAACAGAATTTTTCAGATTCCTATGGTACCACATCATGGGATTTGAGGAAATGCAGTACATAATTTTGAACCTACTGTAGTACCCCTAATGACAACATTTGCCCCAAAATTATGTCCAGAGAAAATTTCATCTGTTAAAGCACAAAACTCTGAATTACAGTAATCCAGCCTTGGATTATACTGTCTGTTTTAATCAGAGATCATAGTATGAAGAGACTAAATTGCACATATCTGATTTAAAACAACCCACTCTCATTTGTTTCAACCACTCAAGAACTCTTCACTTTGTTCCCAACTTGTTTTCTTCAGATCACTGAAAACAGTTGTATCTAATAATAAATTGGATCACAAGTAGGTCAGTGAAAAGTATCTTGTTTAGCAAAGTACCTATTGTGGATACTGTATTTGCATAAAATAAAGTATTTAAAATGGCAAGCAAAATCCTGCTTTCCATGGTTTTCCTCCATGTTCTGAATATGCTTCAAGACATGCTCTACGAATTACTTTGGGAAGTTCTGTGGCCTGTGTTATTCAGGAGGTCAGACTAAATCATCACAACGGTCCCTTCTGGCCTTGGAATCTATGAATCTGACACATCAGGCATACAAGTGACATATAAAAGATATATGGGGTTACTGTTTTCCAGTTTGTGTACTTCAGTTAGATGTACAGGATTTTTTAGCCATTTGAGACTTATACTACTGTATGAAGAGAGAGAATTTTAGAGGCTGTGTAATAACATTGAGGGTATGTCTATACTGCAATGTAAGCCATGGGTTAGTGGGACTCAAGTCAGCTGACCTGTGTTAGAGAACCTGAGGTTTGAGTGTCTATATTAATTCTCAACCCTATGTTAAGAATTTTTTAGTCTGGGCTTGAAACAGTGAGGGCTCTGGCGTCCACACTCAGCACACAGACTCGAGTCAATCCAACCACATCTCAAACTCCCAAAATGTGGCTGTTCTAGCCCTTTGCTTGTGGTACACTGTGGGAAAGGTTTCCTGCCCACCCTGCACATTACAGGAAGTTTGAACAGCCTGCCAGCACAGCCTGCCACGCAACATGGAGGAGACCCCTTTTCAAGAAGTTCTCTTGCTTGCGTTTTCACTGCTGTGTCAGGAAATGGGCAGAGCTTCCATGACACACTGGTGGACATTTCGACGGCGTTTTCTTACCCAGGAAAGGCACCTGAGAGCATGTTGGCTGGAGCAGGAGAAGGACAAGAAAGCAGAAGAGGGAAGAGCTCCCAGCGGCTGATGCTGCTCATTACACTCGCTATAGCCGCTGATGCTCCCTGCATAAACCAGCGCTTTTGGCACAGGCCCACAAGCACAGACTGGTGGGAATCACATGGTCATGCAGACCTGGGATGACCAGCAGTGGGTCCAGAACTTTCACATGAAGAAAGCTTACATTTTTGGAGTTTTGAGTAGCTTGCCTTAGCCCTCCAGGGTAAAGACACACGCATGAGGCACTGTTGGAAATGCCCACAGACCTGTTTGGATGCCAGTGGCATCAATGCTGTCTGCATTACTGTAGCTTGCTGTACTCTACACAATCTTTGAAGCCAGAGGTGAGCCATTTCCCCCTGAATGGACCTATGAGAAGCAAGGGGCCACTGAATCGGTACACTCAGCCAGCAAGTGCGGCTACCACAGCTGGAGCTGGATGCACCTGGGCAACAGAGATGCTTTGTGCTCCCACATTATGGACTGGCATGGTCCCATGGAAGAGGAAGATTAGTACTTCTATGAACGTGCTTGTGGGGGTTGAAGCTATTTGGTTTCGGGGGGTGTCAGTGCTAGGGAGAGATAGGGGCTTGATTGCCATGCAACGTAGTTATGAATGATATGACAACTTACAAAAAGGGTGGGATGATTCACGGTATGGATTCATATAAGGAAGTGATTGAAGAGTGGATTGCTGTACGTACTTCCTCATTGTTCCTGATCATGGGTTTAGCTTGATTATTTCAATACCGATTGTATGATGAGGTGCAGGGATAGCAATAAACTTTCCTGATGACATAAAAAACTTTATTGTAAACTTGTGTTAAAACAGTACAACTGTCACCCATTGCCAAGCAGAGCGGTTGCCATTACAACACCCAAACACCAGTTACAAAACAACATTTCCAAAACGAAACAGAAGTAGAGGAAAAGTGCAAACAGGACAGAACCCCCCACGTTGCTGCATGTCATAGAATATCAGGGTTGGAATTAACTCTGATATTCTAGGTTGGTCACCTAGTCCAACCCCCTGCTCAAAGCAGGACCAATCCCCAACTAAATCATCCCAGCCAGGGCTTTGTCAAGCCTGACCTTAAAAATACCTAAAGAAGGAGATTCCACCACCTCCCTAGATAACCCATTCCAGTGTTTCACCACCCTCCTAGTGAAAAAGGTTTTCCTAATATCCAACCTAAACCTCCCCCACTGCAACTTGAGACCATTACTCCTCGTTCTGTCATCTGCTATCACTGAGAGCAGTCTAGATTCATCCTCTTTGGAACCCCCTTTCAGGTAGTTGAAAGCAGGTATCAAATCCCCCCTCATTCTTCTCTTCTGCAGACTAAACAATCCCAGTTCCCTCAGCCTCTCCTCATAAGTCATGTGTTCCAGTCCCCTAATCATTTTTGTTGCCCTCCGCTGGACGTTTTCCAATTTTTCCACATCCTTCTTGTAGTGTGGGGCCCAAAACTGGACACAATACTCCAGATGAGTCCTCACCAGTGTCGAATAGAGGGGAACGATCACGTCCCTCGATCTGCTGGCAATGCCCCTACTTATACGTCCCAAAATGCCATTGGCCTTCTTGGGCACACTGTTGACTCATATCCAGCTTCTTGTCCACTGTAACCCCTAGGTCCTTTTCTGCAGAACTGCTGCCTAGCCATTCGGTCCCTAGTCTGTAGCGGTGTATGGGATTCTTCCGTCTTAAGTGCAGGACTCTACACTTGTCCTTGTTGAACCTCATCAGATTTCTTTTGGCCCAATCCTCTAATTTGTTTAGGTCCCCCTGTATCCTATCCCTACCCTCCAGCGTATCTACCTCTCCTCCCAGTTTCGTGTCATCTGCAAACTTGCTGAGGGTGCAATCCACTCCATCCTCCAGAAAGTTAATGAAGATATTGAACAAAACTGGCCCGAGGACTGACCCTTGGGGCACTCCACTTGATACCGGCTGCCAACTTAACATGGAGCCATTGATCACTACCCGTTGAGCCCGACAATCTAGCCAGCTTTCTATCCACCTGATAGTCCATTCATCCAGCCCATACTTCTTTAACTTGCTGGCAAGAATACTGTGGGAGACCGTGTCAAAAGCTTTGCTAAAGTCAAGGAACAACACATCCACTGTTTTCCCCTCATCCACAGAGCCAGTTATCATAGAAGGCAATTAGATTAGTCAGGCATGACTTGCCCTTGGTGAATCCATGCTGACTGTTCCTGATCACTTTCCTCTCCTCTAAGTGCTTCAGAATTGATTCCTTGAGGACCTGCTCCATGATTTTTCCAGGGACTGAGGTGAGGCTGACTGGCCTGTAGTTCCCAGGATCCTCCTTCTTCCCTTTTTTAAAGATGGGCACTACATTAGCCTTTTTCCAGTCGTCCGGGACCTCGCCTGATCACCATGAGTTTTCAAAGATAATGGCCAATGGCTCTGCAATCACATCTGCCAACTCCTTTAGCACTCTCGGATGCAGCGCATCCGGCCCCATGGACTTGTGCTCGTCCAGCTTTGCTAAATAGTCCCGAACCACTTCTTTCTCCACAGAGGGCTGGTCACCTCCTCCCCATGCTATGCTGCCCTGTGCAGCAGTCTGGGAGCTGACATTGTTCGTGAAGACAGAGGCAAAAAAAGCATTGAGTACATTAGCTTTTTCCACATCCTCTGTCACTAGGTTGCCACCCTCATTCAGTAAGGGGCCCACATTTTCCTTGACTTTCTTCTTGTCCCCTATCCCCCAGTTCTTCTTTCCCCGTTTTCCATATGCTTGGTACCAGGGAGGGGGGTTCAGGTGTCCACAGGAGGGGAAGTCAGAACGGAGGGCTGCGTGGGGTTTAGTTTGCCCTGCCCAGCTGCTCCTGGGGCCCAATTGCATGGGCCACTCAGATACGGAGTGTTCCAAGCTGTTTCTAGACCAAAGGGACGTGACAGAGGAACCATGCCATGGTGTGAGAGAGGCAGCAGGAGCCGTTACTCTTGCATCCATGATGGAGATGAGTCACTTAAATAGTTCTCTCTGCTGAGCTCTGTCCTCCTCCCTTAACCGCCCTTCCTGTTCCAGGAACTGTTTAGCAAGTGCCTGCTCCCTTGCTGAAACCCTGTCCTCAAGCTGTGAAGTGAGCCTCAGCCTTTTCTCCTGCCTCTCGGATGCCCTTTCTCTAGTCATAAGTCCTTCTGTTTCTGGTACTGAACCTGCTCATTGGCCCTCTCCGAAACTTCAACCATCAGTTCATCACAGAAATGCTTCCTTTTGGAATGGTCCATGAAGGTATGTTGGGCCAGGCTTGTGCTGCGCTGAGGGCAAGGTGGGGAGGTACAGCAGCCAGGTAAGGTCCAGGAGCCTGCAGGACAAGAAACAGGGTTATTGTCTCACATAGCTCAATGGAGGAATGCAGAAATAATTCTTGTGGAATTTCAAGGACATAAAGTGTTCCATTTCACAACTGAACTGCAATATATTGTGAGAGGGATGCTTCAGTCCACAGAATCTTCCTGGATACAGCCTGGTTAATCTCAACTAAAGTAGTGCAGAGACAATGGTAAGTTAAAAATTCTAAGCTCATTTGGTTTTACAAAAAATTGCATAACTGTTTGGGTTTGGGGTAGAATGGTCAGTGGTCTTGCTACAAAGCTTTCTCTATCATTTCAGGCCTTACACATTCTGGAGGACTTAACTGTTCTTGTGGTGCCATGTTGGCAAAGGGAAATATTATTCCATCCTGCTGGTGGGAAAGTGATAGTACATGCAGTCAAATGTATAGTGGTTGAATATCTATGAGTGGAGTGGGCTGGTCAGCTACCGAGGTGGCCCTGAAGCATACATCCTTCACCACAGCATGGTTACCTATGTGGAGTTCCTGCTTCAGGAAAAGTTTTCAACTATCAGCATCCAGGATTGGCTCAGAATTCATGAGAGAATCAACAGGATGCTGCATTCGCTTTCCACCTGGCTTACCCTGTTATGGCTTCGTGCAAACATGCAGACCTCCACAGCCTTCCTCCACCCCACAGCCAGCACATTTTTGGACAAAAACTGAAACCCCAGTCATTTGTCACCTATGGGCGGCATGAATTACCTCTAACTGAAATGGACTCGATTTGGAAATGGAAAACATTTCCTCAAACACACGCCCAGAGTTCTCTGTTTCCAGGCGGCTCCATAGACATTTGAGTGTTTACATAGCAGCAAACCTAAAGACACAGCTGTGTAATGCTATTATTTTTAAGAAATAGGAATTCCCCTAGCAAAAATCTGTGCCTTCCCAGTAAAAATACTCTTTAAAGGTGTACTTTACTACAATCCATTACTAGCAAATACATACTGCTAAGCTAGGTCTCTCATAACTTTTGCATTGGTTCATAGAGTAGAAATTCCTCCCATTATGGTATCAATAAATATTAGCATGGAGCCAGAAACTTACCAGGCTCAGGGGTGGCTGTGACGGGTTCCCCCCAGGGTACCACCTGGAACTGGGGTACCACTGAGCTCCCCCGACCCACCAGTTTGGGCTCCGTTTACACTGTACAGCTGTGACAAGCTGCCCAGACCACATGTAGGGACACACCTAGCTGCAGTTACATGCAGACGCTGTGACCAGTCCTGCATGGGAAGGCTCCAATTAGGGAACTTCCTAGCTACTCAGGCACACACCTCCATTGGAGGGTAAACCCCAAATTATACTATCTTGCGCTGCACAGGGAACTGTACAGTGTAAGCTCATGAAATTCGCCCCATCCCTCAATGTGGACAGGAATACGCAACAGCTTTCTGCCCTCAGTTATGACTCCCACACACTGGTTTTAAACAAAGCAAAAACAAATTAACTACAAAAGATAGCTTTTAAGTGATTATAAGGGATAGCAAACAGATGAAAGCAGATTACTTAGCAAATAAACGAAAACGCTCTTTAAACTTAATATACTACAAGATTGGATATGAATAGAAAATTCTCACCCTAAGAGATGGTACAAGCAGGCTGCAGGTTCTTAAGGAGCAAGCTGCACTTGCTTTACAGCTTGGAATCCCTAGGTGTTCCATTCACAGGCTTAAAATCCCTTTAGTCTGGATCCAGCACTTCCCCCAGTTCAGTCTTTGTTCCTCAGGTGTTTCCAGGAGTCTCTTTGGGTGGGGAGTCAGTGAAGAACCACGGTGATGTCACTCCCCTGCCTTATACAGCTTTTGCATATGGTGGGAACCTAAGTTCCCTCTAAGCTGCGCAGCTGTGTGGCCGCGCAGGTGGCTATAAAGGGCCACGCAGGTGGCTATAAAGGGCCACGCAGGTGTGCAGCCACAGGGATCTGGGGAGAGGAAAGAGGTAGGCGGGAAGGGGAGCAAGTTGGCGGTGTGCAGGGATGCCGTGGGGAGAGGCACTTCTCCCCCGGCCCTGGAGCTGCTGCTGGAGTGGAGAGGGCTGGGGAGAATCCCCTGGGGCAGCCTGGACCCCAAACTCCTCAGCCCCAGCCCCACCCCAGAGCCCTCACTCCCCTCCATACCCCAGCCTCCTACCCCAGACCTGAGCACCCCCCACACACACTCCGAACCCCTTGGTCCCACCCCTGCCACACATCACCTCCATATTGGTGCACATAACAAAATTCAATCCGCACATAGATATAAAAAATTAGAGGGAAAGTTGGCGGCAATGCTTTGTTTCAAAGCTTGGTTCCCACACCAGTCAGTGGGAAAATACTGACATCCCAAGATGGAGTCCAGCACCAGGTGACCTGGTCACATGTCCCTGTAGTGTCACACCAGCCATTACTCAGAGGCTGTCTGTAGTATCCTCAGGAAGGCTCCCCAGGTGGGAGATAAGGTTCTCCTAAGGCCTATTGTTTCTTCCTAATGGCTCATGAACCTGAATGGGCCCTTCCCAGCGAACCATCTAGACTGAGAGCCTTTTGCTTAGTGGATGTTGTTCATTTGTAACTACATTTTGAAATACAAATCATAGAATCATAAAATATCAGGGTTGGAAGGGACCCGTGAAGGTCATCTAGTCCAACCCCCTGCTCGAAGCAGGACCAATTCCCAGTTAAATCATCCCAACCAGAGCTTTGTCAAGCCTGACCTTAAAAACCTCTAAGGAAGGAGATTCTACCACCTCCCTAGGTAACGCATTCCAGTGTTTCACCACCCTCTTAGTGAAAAAGTTTTTCCTAATATCCAATCTAAACCTCCCCCACTGCAACTTGAGACCATTACTCCTCGTTCTGTCATCTGCTACCATTGAGAACAGTCTAGAGCCATCCTCTTTGGAACCCCCTTTCAGGTAGTTGAAAGCAGCTATCAAATCCCCCCTCATTCTTCTCTTCTGCAGGCTAAACAATCCCAGCTCCCTCAGCCTCTCCTCATAAGTCATGTGTTCTAGACCCCTAATCATTTTTGTTGCCCTTCGCTGGACTCTCTCCAATTTATCCACATCCTTCTTGTAGTGAGGGGCCCAAAACTGGACACAGTACTCCAGATGAGGCCTCACCAATGTCGAATAGAGGGGAACGATCACGTCCCTCGATCTGCTCGCTATGCCCCTACTTATACATCCCAAAATGCCATTGACCTTCTTGGCAACAAGGGCACACTGCTGACTCATATCCAGCTTCTCGTCCACTGTCACCCCTAGGTCCTTTTCCGCAGAACTGCTGCCTAGCCATTCGGTCCCTAGTCTGTAGCGGTGCATTGGATTCTTCCATCCTAAGTGCAGGACCCTGCACTTATCCTTATTGAACCTCATCAGATTTCTTTTGGCCCAATCCTCCAATTTGTCTAGGTCCTTCTGTATCCTATCCCTCCCTTCCAGCGTATCTACCACTCCTCCCAGTTTAGTATCATCCGCAATACATAGTCAATATTCATAACTTTGGATACAAAAATGATACATGCATACAAATAGGATAATCATATTCAGCAAATCATAACCTTTCCAATGACACCTCACATGAATTATTTGTAATAAAATTTGTCATAATCATATCATAATATCACTGTGAAGAATATGGGGTGCAGTGTCACAGTGGCTTCTGTCCCTTTTGTGTCTGCTGCAGGCACAGTAGCAGAATATTCCTCAGGGCTAGTCTCAAACAGCTCCTCCAAGTATGGACCCAGAATTTGCTGCTTCAAAGCCTGCTCTGGGACCAGTTTCAGCAACAGAGTCAGAGCTCAGTCGGTGCCTGCTGCTGGCTCCGATCTGTCCCCATGCTGGATTCTGGGGCCAGCAGGGCACCATCCTGGCTGAGCAGGTCATCATGCGCTATAGTTGGCTCTGTCTGGGTGCAGCGCCCAGCACCCGGTCAAACTCCTCATAAAATGGGAGCTGCCCGAGGTATGGTTCTGGTCCCTGGTCTTCCAATTCTCACTCTTGAGCTGCTTAATCCACTCCCTGCACTGGGCACCGGTTTGCAAAGCTGCTGGCTCCTTCACTGTCTGCTGGTATGCGTGATCATTCCTGGTGCTTCTACTCAAGTCCACAGTTATGCTAGCCTCAGACCAGAGATTCACCAAAATCTGGCTGTGCTCCCATAACCATGAAGCAGCGCAATTTGCAAAAGGCGTGCTCTGTTCAGTCTCCATTGCAAACACAGAAGACTCTCTGATGGTGCGTTTGCAGCTCAGTGGTCAGAAGACAATGGAAGGGTTAATGCTGACTCACGGAACTGCTGCTGTACACCCAAGGGGGTGGTTTCTGTTTTCACCTGAGTTGACTGGAGAGTCTTGGGATGGAATGGACAAAGGAAATTGGCCCATGGGCTTGTGGAATACTTTTTGAAGACTCCCAGGACCTGATTCAAGCGGGTTGAATTCCTGCACAGCAATGGAGCTCTGTTACCAGGTCTGTCACTTCTTCCAGCTCCAAAGCATGCGCTGCCACACCCAGTCTTTTCTAGGAGGTTTATTTCTTTTAACAAGGGTTATCAAACAAACAGAAAATAGTTTAACTCCATTCTTGGCCCCAGGCTTCAGGGCCACCCTTCCCAAGGGTCTCTGGCACTCTAGCTCCTAGCAGCTTCCCAGTCTCAACCAGCTCTGCTCTCCTCTTGGAGCAACAGAGATGCTCCTTGCTCCAGGGACCCACCTCAGGAGCTAACTCCACTTCAGTGTGGGCCTTTCCTCCCTAGGGCACAGCCTGTCTCAGTCCTTTCTTTCCAGCTGCCCACTAGCAACCTCTATAGATCCAGGTGTAGCCCAGCCCTCTTTGATTAGTGGATTGGTCTCACCTGCTCTGATCCAGGGGCTCTGGGTTTAGTCTGTCCACAGGGACCAGCTGCCCTGTGGCAGGCTCAAACTCTTCATCCCAGCTTGACTCAGATTTGGTCCCTATACCCCCAAAGAGTCCATAGGTCTGAGCCTGAGTCTGAGAGATTTGTGTGTAGATGGAAGTGGGGTTTTGGCTGAAGCCTGAGTTTGTCTGTGCTTACGTTGCAATGTAGACATACCCTTAGAGCCAAATTCAGCCCTGTTGTAATGTTATTGAGTGGCAAAACTCCCACTGACTTTCCTTAGGGGAAACTTCTGTTGTTAGTACCCAGATGACTAGGTCCTGGGGATCTCTGTTAGGGCAGAAGGAAAGGAATCTGCCTCAGGTTATGGAACAGGAGTGTATCTGCTCTTTCTCCAGTTCTTCATCTACAGAACTTGAATAGCCTTGGCACTGTTTGTGCCCATTCTAAATAGTGGGAATGGCCAATGGAACCAGTAGTGTTCCTGCCTCCTCCTGTAGGGCACACAGCCATGCATAAACTGTACACGCTTCTGAAATAGAGCCCCTCTCCCCGGTGCAATGGAATTGCAGGAGGAGGGCAGGATTTGGGACTTACTGTGACAGACGTATATTTGAAAAGAGTCTCTCTTACTGATGTAGAAATTTACTGCACTAGAAAATAAACAAGCTTGTCCTAACCTATTGTGCTGGTATTCTTTGGAGGACACTGGCCCTGCTGCTCCTGAAAGTTTATTGTGTTGTTTTCTTAGTATGATGCATTTTATTTATTTATACAGCACCTTTGAGCCAAATAAAGTAGACAGTCGTGAAAGCTGCCTTCAGCCAAATTACCAAACATCCTGTCCGATCCAGCAGAGCAGGTAACACGTTATCAGCCAGTCTCAGCATTTACAAAACGTTACTCTGCAGACTGTACTTAAGATTATTGTTCATTAGAAATGCTGGATGTGAGTTTTGTTTTCGGTGTGCTGCTGCTGTTATTTAATATTTATGTTACAGCAGGGCCTCGAGGCTCCAGTCCAGAATCTATTGATCGGGACATACAGGAGCATGAAACACAGACACTGGGAGGAATTTTAAAGCAAAAGGCTGCAGCTCTATTAAGTTTTTAACTTTAATGCAGGGGGATTCCTCTCCCCTCCCCCGCAACCAAAAACAACAAACAACAACAAAAAAGCCCCAGGGTTTTACATTTACCAGGGCCCAGTGCAAAATTTAATGGCCTCCATACCAAACAACCAATATTCAGGTTTGGCCCTCTTCAGCCTAGCCCCTTGCACCTCTTAATCCTCTCACCCTCTCCCAATGAGGGAAGATTAGCATCCACATGAAGGGTGCCTCAGTCTGTGAAGACTTCAAGTCTCTCCTGCTTTCTCCAGGCTAATAGGATCTACCAGTCATCTTCCAGGCTCATGTTTATCTCTGAGAGTTGGCCTTTTTTGAGCCTTTCACCTGCACTGGATACCAGGTGCAAGTGGCAATGAAATTACAAACTCAAGTGCAACTTTTAAGTCATGCCCTTGCTCCTTATTAACCTAAAATCAGGCCTCCAAATTGCTGCAAGGAAGGCCAAAAAAACCCAACCCCAAACAAAAATTGGACACTGTGTCAAACCTGACCTAAGGGAAAAATTCCTTCTTAATTATTTATAGGGTAGAGCAGTAGCTGCAGCAGGATGGCTGTTGCGTGCTCTGAGGGCCTCACATACAAGAAGAGGAAGGATGAAAGACACATAATCAATTCTCCATTCAACTCCACAGCCCCGACAATAGCAACAGGGAGATGCGGAGAAATTGCTTCTCCCCCCACACACACATCTCACTCCCCGCTCACTTGTGTTTGGTGCAGGGGTCATGGGGAAGAGGAAGCCCCAGAGCAGCCACATCTGCCCCTCCATTCTCTTTCCTCTCAGGACCGCAATCAAGCATCTCCCCACTGAGACAGTGGTGGGGTATTGTGCGGAGTAGGAGTGCAAGAATGCGGTCAACCTAAAAGGCTCAGAGCTTGCTGGTGCCACCTCAAAAATGTCTGGGGAAGGGCTAGAAGGGGTAGAACTAGGCCAGCCTGTACTGATGGATTCCATTTAGCTCTGATTAGATCTTTAAAATGCCCTCCTTGCCCCCTCCAGCACAACCACCCCTGAGTGCCTGGGTTGCAAAGTACACAACCCTCAGGTGAATCTGGCCCTGCATTTAGAATTATGATTTAAGTTCCTTTTATTACATGCAATTGTTTTACATTATGGAAGCAGTAGTGTGGTTTTTATAATACTTCAGTAATGCTATCTCTGAAGAACATTAAAATATGCACTTGGCTACAGTTTTGATGGTTCATTGAACTTTTACTACCTTTTTTAATGTATCATCATAAAGCACCATGCACAGCGAGAAATAATGTACAAATGGTAAATTATGTAAATAAAACTGAAAACTACACAATATATCAAAATAGATGAAAAATGTGTGTTTGAATGCAGTTATAATTAAAATTGTGTATTGGAATCTAAGCTATGTAGTACCTGGTAATTCCAATGATGTTGACTTCCAAAGAGATTGTTTTTGTAAATACTGCTAGATTATTTTGTGAAGTAATGCTTTTATTGATTTGCTTTGTATGATTCATTTTTGACTACATGAATTTACATTTCTTTTGCTAAATTATCTGCTAGACTAAATATAATTCACAGAAGATGGCAGATAACCAAGATGGTAAAGGGAGGTTCTCAGACTCATTGTAATCTGGCACGTATATACATTACATAGAGAAACACACACACAAACCTGCATTTCACCTGCGTCGTAACACCATTCTTAGACTGTCAGCAGTCCGGAAATTCTAAAAGGTTGCTATTGGAAGGAGAGTGATTATAATGCTTGGAGCCATGCTAGCTCATGCTGTGATCATGTGCAACATAACAAGTAATGGACATGCTGTATTTCCTGCTGGCTTTTGACAAGTTTCTAAAGAAAGTGGTGGTAATACAAGTGAAAGGACTTCTGGACAGTAGTGAATTGTTTGATAAATTTAATCCAGGAGTCAGCCACAGACATGGTCCTGAGATTGCCCTTGAAAATTATGAATGATCTGCATACCACTGTGGAAAAAGAAGCCTGTCCTTGTTGTACTATCAGAACCCTCAGTGAGGTTTTTTATTTTGTAAATGACTGGATTCTATGGCACTGCCTAGGTGACTAGCTAGATGTGACTGAGAATGTGTTGAACTGGTTCCAGCTGCATTTGATGGAGCTACCCAGTCAGTATAGCTGGGTAAATTCTCATCAAGAGGAGCTGGTTTCATATAATGGCACATTATTCCACCTCATCCCAATGAGAATTCACCCAGGTTCCTGAGTTGGCGCCGATGCTTGGCAGTCTTTCAGTTGCCTTTTAAAGAGCAATGTGAGGGATATAGTCTGTGTTGTAACGCATCTCTGCTTTGCTGAAGAAGTTTATAGCCATATCAATATTGAGATATTCAGAAACAAAAAAGTTTGATATACAGCTAAGGTTGTAAACAGATGGTCAAAAAGTTAATTGTGCACACTAACTGAAGTCACACTTCTGCTAAGAAACAAAGCCAATTTTGTTCTCACTTACATTGGCGTAAATCTGGAGTAACACCATTGAAGTCAATGGAGATACACCAGTGTAAGTAAGAAGATAATCAGGCGCAACCCCCCGAAAAATAGGAGACCATGAATTAACTTTACAAAACTCCCATTTCTGTTACTCACCTTCCACCGCAATTTAATAAGCAGCCTAATACCTCCTAACCCTTTAGCCCTAAATAGTTGCCTTCCTTTCCCTGGTCTTTCAGTTTTTCCCATGCTGAATTGCGAGATCAGCTACAAGCACCTTCTGGCAGAGAACCCCAGGGGCACACCTTAGGCTAAGAATCCAAAGTGGGTTTAGGCTCAGACCTTCCTTTTATTTCTTCTCAGAGATCAAAGGATTTCTTACTTCACCTCAGGATGCCTCCCAACAGCAACATCCAAAACAAGCAACAACTCAAATATTGCTTAAATAAAAGGAAGTTTATTCCATGTAGGAAAATGAGAGAATCCATGGGAATAAAAAGTCTGAGATTACCACAAATACTGATATTCCCACAAATCTCATTGGAGAGGTCCAGTCACAGATGAAGTTTAGGTAAATGGAAAAGATCTTAAAAGATATACAGATTCAAAATCATTATACCTCAATAGTCTGTAGTACTAGAAAAACATTTAACATACTCTGTTGTGAATTTCACAGGTAATCATGTGCATCATCTGAGAAAGGTATAATATATAAAGTGCACAGGATCTGAGCTAGACATGCTGAATAATTAAGTTGTCCAGGGGTTCTGGACAATATGTAAGGTGCACTGGGGATGTGTCACAGCTGCTAATCTTCAGATCATGATAGTCCATCGTGCTCCTGAGATAGTGTATCTGCAAGAAGCCTACAGAACATTCTGAAGATTTCACTTCAGAACGTAATCATTTTTAAATGATCTGTAATGCTGGATTTAAAGGGGCAAAAGGCACTTGTGTACAAATTGCAAACCCAGACTAAACAGGAAACTTCAACCCTTCCTTGTTTTGGAGAGATTCCATAATAAAAAAGCATTCAAAAAATTTTAAACCAGCCAAAACATGATATTATTGGCCTGGATCTTAAAAACAAAACAGCAAATTTACATAAAATCTAACAAGAAATTTCATCTTCCAACTCTCTGACAACATACAAATTTGTAAACAGATTACAATGTTTGCAGTTTTGTGGCATTGGATTTCAAAATTGTAGTTCTAATAGAAAGTCACGCACATTTTTCACTGTGGAGAGTTGAGTGCTTCTTCCCAGGGTGTGCCTGTGCTGACACTGTAGACACACACCTACGTATTTCCTTAAACGTTCCCTTACTCTTAATATCTCGAAGAAATCTAAATGGGGCTGGATTTCTGGATTTATGAATATGGACTTTTCTACTTAAATGAATTGGGGACAATATCACAACTTAGAAAAATATGTGTTAATTCAGTCTTACAGTCCCTCCAAAGTCACTGTAAATGACATAGGTGAAATCTGTATGAATTAGACCTAGCTATAAAACTTAATATTTAATTGTTTTAAATATTGCTTCCATTGAAATTCTAACTCCCAACACTCTGAAACTTGAGGAAAGTTCAGATCCAGATTCAAATCTAAATTTTACAGGTTGGGCCTATCTCTATAAATAGTGCCAAGTTCTGATACCCTTACTTCTGTGGGGTAGCACCATGCTCTACAAGTAGTCCCATTGACTTCAGAAGGGCTGTTCATGGAGTAACCTACAATTACTGCTTGAAAGAGTACTATATTAGAGCGCACTAGGGTACCTTTAGTACACACCAACAGGGTCTGCACAGACTAATCCATGAGCAACAGGTTAGTGTGCTTTAGAAATCACACCCCCACAATGCGCCTTATCCCACGGAGTAGACAAGCCCTTTGGCTCAGTGCATCGTGGTAGAACCTGAAAAGGCAGAGATTATTACTTAAGTAATGCACGTCTCATGTTAATACTTTCATTGCTAATCATAACTCTGCAGAATAACTTGGTAATCATAACTCTGGAGCAGTGTCTATGCTGTTACAAGCTAGCGAGCAATTTACAGTTAACTTCTATATAAGTAGAATATAATTACATTGCATTATCTTACTTTGCTTTTGCAGGCTGTCAGGACACTTCAAACAAACAAATTATACATGCAATTTATATATGCATGGTGGTGTATGGTGGGATAAAAGTTTTAATGACATGAGTTTGGGATGATCTTGCAAGTGAAAAAGGTGATAAATCCAAACATCTGCCACCACTTGCTATCACATATTTTGTTTCATAGAATCATAGAAATCTAGGGCTGGAAGGGACCTCAAGAAGTCATATAGTCCAGTGTTTCTCACTGACTGGTCCGTGGACCAGCACTGGTCCCTGAGATCACCCTGATACAGTTTAGGAAGGCAGCAAGCCGGTCCCTGGTATCAAAAAGGTTGAGAAACACTGATTTCTAGTCCATCTGCCTGCACGGACGCAGGATTCAGTATAGCTAGACCAATTCTGACTGTTGTTTGTCTAACCTGATCTTTAAAATCTCCAATCATGAGGATTCCATACACACTAAGACAATCTGGGGGTCTCAATGGACACAGGAGGTATTTTAGCTGTGATGGATTGGGAGGTATTAGAATTTAAAACTGTCATTAGTCCAGCTCTGCAATCTTGGAAAAGGGATCATTGTAACTCTGGGGTGAAATTCCACATTGAGGGGGACAAAAAGAAACATTTTGAACTAAGATGTTGTTTTTTTCTTTTTTGTTTTTTTGTTATTATGGAAAAGCAGTAGACTCTCCTCTGCACAGTTAACGTTGCAACCAGTTCCCACTATAGAGCATTTTCCCCTACCTATATCTTTGAAAATTGCTAGATTTACTCAAAAAGCAAAGGCTCTGCTAAATTTGAAGAAAATGTGTGAAATATTCGTCAGAGGTCATTAAAAATTACCCACATGTCAAATTTTACTTCTGTCTAACCTTACTGAGGCCTTGGCTACACTTGCAAGTTAGAGTGCATTAAATCAGCCCCGAGCGCCCTAACTCCTGAGGTGTCCACACTGGCAAGACACTTAGAGCGCCTGGACTCTGCAGCTGGAGCGCTCCTGGTAATCCACCTCCACGAGAAGCGTAGAGCTTGCTGTGCCCCAGCTGAAACGCCCGGGTGTCATTGTGGACAACACGTTGCATTACTGCACTGTGATTGGCCTCTGGAAACGTCCTATAATCTCTTGAAGTCAAGTGGCCACTCTGGTCATTGCTTTGAACTCGGTTGCAGGCATGCAGATATCCCCTTTCAAAGCTCTGTTCTGACAGCCGGCTGCTTCTCTGCTCCGGGACACAGAGCAACCATTACTGTGGAATGCTGCTGCTGTTGCCGAGGCAGGCATTTGTGTGTGTGTGCGTGTGAGAGAGAGAGAGAGAGAGATGGGGTTGGGGGCTGATACCAGGGTTTCCCCCTGCCACTGCCTGAACTTACAAGACAGCATGCTGACACGCTCTCTGCCCCCCCAAAACACACGGTCTCTCCCCCCACATACACACAACACACTCCCTGTCACACTCCACACCCCCCATCTGAAAAGCACGCTGCAGCCACTTGCACACTGGGATAGCTATCACAATGCACTGCTCTCTGTGGCGTTGCAAGAGCTGCTAATGTGGCCACACCACTGTGCTTGCAGCTGGCATTGTGAACACACAGCAGCATTTCCCCTGCTGTTGTCTCTGAGGGCCGGTTTAACTCCCGGCGCTCTACATCTGCAAGTGTAGCCCTGCCCTTAGTCTCCCATGATCTTAAAACCAGCTTGTTGTCATACCTCCAAACTATAATTAAATCTCCTGGAATATGTATGCAACCAGCTGCATATAAAGGAAACAGGTGAAACAAATTTCCAAATTGCAACATTTCATTATTAAGAAATTAAGCACAGTGACTAATTGGGGGAGGGGACTCAGTGTTGGTTCTGTTGGTTTCCACAGCAGTTATGGATCCAGTACCACTCCTGTTATTGTCAGTGGTAGCTTTATGACTCATCCTATCCTGCTGACCTAAACACTTTAAATCTACGTCTTCACTGAGCTACATCAAAGGAAAAAAAAGGAAAAAAAATTTAAACTTGGGAAATTCCTGTGACATTGGCAGACCAGATGCCAGCTCATGCCAAGGCCCTTGGGCCTCACTGAACGCTGACAAACACGTAGCTGAAACCAGCCTGGCTCACCTGCCTGTTACTGGTGTTAAAATAGGGGTTAAGCTTATAAGAATTTGTTTAATGTTTAGACTTTATGAAATGCTTGTAGGATGCTGCATGTATTAATCTTACTTATAACATCTGTAGCCCATGGCATAAGGTTATTTTAAGTGTTTGCATTGTAACCATCAGTAATTGTGTAAGTCATCAAACAAGAAAGGAGCATTAGTTAACGCAGACATGCTGGCTTCCTACAGAAGGTGTTAGGTCCTACCCACCATGAAGGCCCATTGAGTCCAAATGAGCCATTGTGAAACATCAAAGAATAAAGATGGTGATTGCTCCCCCCAGTGCCCATGAAGGAGTGATCTGCAGGTGGACTCATCCCATCAGCTTAAACTCTGAGAAAAAGGAATAAAAATCCCAGACAAGAAGGAACTGTGTCCCTGTGTTGCTTGAACTCTGAAGGGTGAAGGTTCTTAAACATAAACAAGAGATCCCAAGTTGTTTTGCCTTGTTTAGCCCTAGAGGACTTATAGAACTTGCACATTACAGCAGCTTGTATTACCTTTTGGACCTAAGACCGTAACTCATTTGTGTGTGTGTATGTTTACCTGGTTTAACCTGGTAAATAACTCTCATTTCTTTTCTTAGTTACTAAGTCTTTAATTAGTTTATTATAGGATTGGCTACAAGCAATGTCTTTAATATAGGATCTGAGGTGCAATTGACCTACGTGACTGGTCCTTTGGGACTGGGAATAACATGAATGTTGTTGTGATTTTTGGTGTAAGGGACCATCTGTCACAAAGGCAGGCTTGCCTGGGTGGCGTGATAGATCGGAGTGCCCAAGGGAACTGTCTGTGACTCCATGTTAAGGCTGTTATCGTGCTTGAAGAGCTCACTCTTGATACCTGGTTGGTGAAATCTAAGTATAGAACTCACAACCAGTTTGGGGCTTATGCCCTAGTTTGTAACAGTCTGCCCTGAAGTTGGTACCCATGCTTGTGAGTCACTCCAGACAGCTTGACAATTTCCCAAACTCAAAAAACGTCCTTTTTCAAAAATAATTAAGATTGCTAAGTGACCGTAATATAGATACCTATCGGCATTTACAATACCCAAGTACTTAAAAAGAAATGCAATGAGTAGTTAAGAATATCATAAATCCCATTTGTCAGATTTCTTTCTGAGAAGTTTTCCCTGCAAACAAGCATATTAAAAGATCATGAGGGCAGAGTTCTTACTGAAGGTGATGATATTAGGGCTGTCAAGTGATTAAAAAAATTAATTGCTATTAATCGCACTGTTAACAATAATAGAATATCCAATAATAGAATACTATTTATTTAAATATTTTTGGATGTTTTGTACATTTTCAAATATATTGATGCTTCAACCACCATTCCAGGGGACGTGCGTCCATGCTGATGACAGGTTCTGCTCGATAACAATCCAAAGCAGTGCGAACCAACGCATGTTCATTTTCATTATCTGAGTCAGATGCCACCAGGAGAAGGTTGATTTTCTTTTTTGGTGGTTCGGGTTCTGTAGTTTCCGCATCAGAGTGTTGCTCTTTTAAGACTTCTGAAAGCATGCTCCACATCTCGTCCCTCTCAGATTTTGGAAGGCACTTCAGATTCTTAAACCTTGGGTCGAGTGCTGTAGCTATCTTTAGAAATCTCACATTGGTACCTTCTTTGCGTTTTGTCAAATCCACAGTGAAAGTGTTCTTAAAATAAACAATATGTGCTGGATTATCATCTGAGACTGCTATAACATGAAATATATGCAGAATGCAGGTAAAAGAGCAGGGGACACACTATTCTCCCCCAAGGAGTCCAGTCACAAATTTAATTAACGCACTATTTTTTAATGAGCGTCATCAACATGGAAGCATGTCCTCTGAAATGGTGGCCAAAGCATGAAGAGGCATATGAATGTTTAGTATATCTGGCACCTAAATACCTTGCAATGCCAGCTACAAAAGTGCCATGCAAATGCCTGTTCTCACTTTCTGGTGACGTAAATAAGAAGAGGACAGCATTAGCTCCTGTAAATGTAAACAAACTTGTTTGTCTTAGTGATTGGCTGAACAAGAAGTAGGACTGAGTCGACTTGTAGGCGCTGAAGTTTTACATTGTTTTGTTTTTCAATGCAGTTACGTGACAAAAAAAATCTGCATTTGTAAGTTGCACTTTCACGACAAAGAGATTGCACTACAGTACTTGCATGAAGTGAACTGAAAAATACTATTTCTTTTGTTTATCATTTTTACAGTCCAAATATTTCTAATCAAAAATATATCCTTTGATTTCAGTTACAACACAGAATACAATATATATGATAATGTAGCAAAACCATCCAAAATGCTTAATAAATTTAAATTGGTATTCCATTGTTTAACAATGCAATTAAAATTGCGATTAATTGCAATATTTTAAATCATGATTAATTTTTTTAGTTAATTGCATGAGTTAACTGTGATTAATTGACAGCCAAAGATTATATCAAATATGGATGGAGAGATTCTTGTGCCAATCTGTGTGCCTCATCAGAGCCACGTAGGGTATGTCTACACTGCAGTAAGACACCTGCTGCTGGGCTGTGTCTGCTGACTCAGGCTCAGGCTCTGTGGGTATAAAATTGCAGTGTAGATGTTTGTGTTTGGGTTGGAGCCTGGTCCTGGGACCTTCTTCCCTTTTTAAAAATGAAGCCTGGGAAAGCACTCAGGGGTAGATAACACTCCAGCAGAATTGCTAAAATTGATCAGTGACCATGGTATGGATCTCATGTGGGAAATTTGCAAGTGTATGGATGATTAGAAATTGGCCAGACAGCTGGACAAAGGGAATCTTTCTGCCCTTACCAAAGATAAGAGATATAACAGAGTACAGTAACTATCATACCATTTCTCTGATATTGCACACAAGTCAAGTGTTGTTCAACATAATTCAGGATTGCATAAAGCAAATGATAAAAGCATAATTAAGGTTAAGATTTTGTCATGCTTATTTTTAGTAAACATCATGGACAGGTCACGGGCAATAAACAAAAATTCACGGAAGCCCGTGATCTGCACCCACTGCTGCTGCAGCTGTGGGGTCCCCCCACCACCCATGGCGGCTGGGAGTTGCAGGGGTCCCCACCATGGCTTGGAGCTCCAGGACCAGGGACTGGGAACTGTGGGGGCCCCCCACCACCTGTGGCAGTTGGGAACTCTGTGGTCCCCCCCACCATCCACCGTGGCTAGGAACACCGGCATCGCCCTGCCACCCACAGCGGCTGGGAGCTCAGGTTCCCCCTCCCCTGTCCATGGCCGCTGGGAGCTGCAGGGCCCTGCCAGCTGACAGCTCTAGCCCCACTGCCTCAGGGCTAAAGTGGAAAAATGTCACGGAGGTCTCTGGAAGTCACAGAATCCGTGACTTCCATGACATAATCTTAGCCATAAGCATAACTACCACCATAACAAGCTGGTTTTGATGAGACAGACATGATCAAATCATGAATGTCTGCCATATTATTGAAAAATGCAGGGAATACAGTCACCCACTGATCATGTGCTTCATTGACTACTCCAAAGCATTTGATACCATCTGACGTGACTGTCTCTGGAGGATACAAGCAGACGTGGTGGATTCCAAAACATCTCATTGAACCCACTGCAAACCTCTAGTGTCAACCAGGGTGCAAGCAATAGTGGGCAACAGTTTTCCACTGGGCAGGGTCTGAGACGAGGGTGCACTCTGTCCCCATGGCTTTTCAATATGGGGACAGAATTTATTATGAGACGAGCCCTGGAGGGTTTTGTTAAAGTGGAAGGAATGGAGGCGGGGGGGGGGGGGGTTGTTGAACACCTCTTAACTGACCTCAGATATGTTGAAACTAATGCTGCTGAAAAGAAGGAAAATTGAAGCCTTTGAGATGTGGTGCTTGCGTCTTTCCTGGACGGAAAAGAAGATGGATGCTTATGTTAGAAATATTATTAGAGAGAAGCAACCTCTGCTCTTAGAAATCCACGGGCACAAACTAATGTACTTTGGTCACATCAGGCATAGAAATGGAAATAACTTCACAAAAGTTACCATGGAAAGAATGGTGGGGGGTCATCAAAGTAGGGGATGGCCAGCGAGCAACTGATAGGTGGTGTGCAGCAGTTTACTGGGAAGTCAGCTACTGAGTGTGCAAAGTGATCAATGGATCAAGAAGGTTTCCAAAAATTCTGCTATGATTTCACCAGTATTCAGACATGGATAAATGGACTTTATTTACTTTAAAGAAGCTATTTGGATACTAAAATCAAGATAATAAAAACGATACATGAAGAGAAACAACAATCTAGCAATCCATGGATCTGAGTAATGGTATTGTGTTGTGATGAAATATGCATTTCTTTATACTTGAAAGAAATTACCATTATTATTTGCTTATTATGACCCTGATCCTGAAAACACTTACGCACGTTTTACTTTACTACCATCATGAGTCTTCTTCAGTGATGTCTTCAATCCAGAGATTGTCAGCCACCGCTATCCATCTTTTGCAATCATGATGGACCATCATGAGTAGCCCCATTTATTTCAGCGTGACTACTCAAGATAGTAAAATTAAGCATATGTATAAGTGCTTGTAGGCTCAGTGTCTGTGTGGGCAGTATAAGGTTTAGGATGGTCTTAACTGTTCATTTCCTTGCTGTGAAGTGCTTGGGTTATGTAAAGTGTGTGATATTTGTTATCAGTTAGCAATCTTGAACTATTTTTAAGGAAGGCTTTGGGAGTCGGAATGTATAGTACACGTTTGATAGTGAAGATAATGATGGAATCTTCTGTTGTCAGTTTGACAGATGAGCTACGGTCACATACTGTGGGTCCTGAGATAAGACCAAAGACCAATTCCGGACCTGCAGCTCTGTCCAGGGTGCCACAGGTGAAAACAGTTGCAGACGAATTGTGCACTGCTTTTAGCTTTGTGCCTTGCACGTCTCTCCTTGATTGCGGCAGTCTGGGAGCTATCAAAGTCTTTCTCTCCAATGTGGCAGAGCGGCCGCCATCAGACCTTGTCATGCTCTAAGAGCTCCCAGGTGTTAGGGTGAATATCGCAAGATTGGAGGTTGGCCTTAAGAGTGTTTTAGTAACATTTTCTTGATCTGACCCCCAAACAAGTTCCAGTCTGCAGTTCTCCGTAGAAAATGCCCTTTGATATTCTACTGTCAGACATACGGACCACATGACTGCACCATCTCATCTGTGCTTTCCCTATAAAAGCTTCGATGCCTGTGATGTTGCAGCTCCCAAGGACCACTGTGTTAGGAACCGTATCTTGCCATTCAACTCCCATTATCTGCCACAGACATCGTAGGTGGAATAGGTCCAAGTGTTTTATATGGCATTGATAAGTAGTCCATGTATCGCAGCCATGAAGAAATGTGGTGATGACCATGGTGCAATAAACATCTATTTTTGTTTGCAGTCGGACAGCATATTCATTCCAGGGATGATGCTGAAGTTTTCCAAAGGCATGGCTGACTGCACCAATGTGTTTCATAATGTCATCATCAATTATTGTGTCTTGTGAAACAACACTGCCTGAGTAGCAAAATTTGCCAGTGACCTTGAGTGGTATATCATCAATGGACCCAACTGGAGTAGTGGCAGTACTTTCCAGTCGAGGCTGGACCGTGACCTCTGTCTTTGTTTAGGCTGATCGTTAAGCCAAAACCTTTTGCTGCACATACAAAGCAGTCCCCAAGCAACTGAATATCCCTGAAATTGTGAGCCAATAGCATGGTCATCAGTGAACAGTAATTCACAATGATTGTCTTCCTAACTTTTGTCTTCATACACAGGCAATGCAAATTCAAGACACCTCCATCCATATGGTACTGCATACAAATGCCACAATCAATGTGTCTGAATGCATCTATTAGAACAGCTGCAAACATGATGCTGAATAATGTCAGAGCAAGAACACAGCCTTCTTTTGCTCCATTTGTGACAATGAAAGGAGCTGAGAGGCAGCCTTGGTCAAGGACACAAATCTGCATTCCTGCATGAAAAGATTTAATAATGTGGATGAACCTATTAGGGCAACCAAACTAGTCCACAGGCCATCTCTATTCAGAGTCAAAGGCCGTAGTAAGATCAACAAAAATTACGTATGGGTCTTGATTCTGCTCCCAACATTTCTCCTGAACTTTCCGGAGTGCAAAGATCTTGTCTGAAGTACCATGCCCAGGGGAGAGGCCACCTTGGCTTTCAGGCAGTATCTTCTCTGCAAATTGATCAATTAGCTGGTTTAGGTGAGTATTTTTCCTGCAGTGGCAAGGAGCGAGATGCCACAATGGTTATTGCAAGAGGCCTGATTGCCTTTCCTTTTGTACAGGTGAATGATACATCTTTAAATTCCTGTGGCACAGCCTCCTGTTCCCAAAACTTTAGGTAGAGACCAGTGGGCTTCCTGATCAGCTCATGGCCCCACACTTGAAGATCTCTACGGGAATAGCATCTGGACCCACTGCTGTGCCATGTGACATTTGCTTGACAGCCCTAAGCAGCACACAACAACTATGTTAAAAGAACTTTATTAAGGTTGCCAAGTCCAGCACTCAAGAGATAGAAAATGCCAGAATTCAGGTTGCTTTTGTAATCTAATTCAGCCCACTTGTGTTTATGCATTATGATGCAATCTTTAGTGACAAGATCACATACTATTTTTTCCATATGACCCCTGCCGCATTCAGTAGCCAGGATGGACAGCACTCACTTAATGAGCAGCTGTTCGATATTTGTTTTATCCTTATTGTTCAGTGTGTGGGCTGATGCCCCATTTACTGCACATTATTCAAACCCTGTTCTGAAGACTGAATTATTAATTTTCTCATGGGCTTTCACAAACATTAATTTATTTTCACATCACCTCTGTGAGATGACCGGATATTATTATCCCCATTATACAGATAGAAGACGGAGGCACAAAGAGATCAAGGTCTAAAGTATCGTCTAATTTAGGATGCCCAATTTGAGATACCTATGATATGATTTTTCAGACCATGAAGTCTTATGCAGCACTTTATATGTTCAAAGCACTGCTCTCATTGAGTTCACCAGGAGCTGTGAGTGCTCAGCACTTCTGAATATCAGACCCGTGGGTCTCAAGTAAGGCATCCAGAAAATGAGGAACACACAATTAGTGATCATCTGTGAAAAATTTGGTTTAAGTGACTTGCCCAGCATTATACAGGGATTCTGTAGCAGAGGCAGGGATAGAATCCAGTTCTCCAGGCAGCAGTCACCTTACCCATGAAACCATCCTTTCTCTTCCTGCAAGCCCCTGCCCCATTCATGACAACCTTCCAGATTCTGCAACATAATGAAGCAGGGGTCCATATACAAATAGTCTCCTTTACTACACAATCCTGATTCATACCCAGAGCATGTCCAACCTATGCACTAAATGAGGCTGGGATTCTGTGGAAAAAATAGTATGTGATTATGAAAAAACTGTATCTTAATGCATAAACCCAAGGGGGCCAAATTAAGGTTGCCCAGGCAACCTTAATTCTGGCATTTCTTAACTTTTGAATGCTTGCATATATGTATTACTATTATATATATATATATATAAAAATAATGATACCTGTCTGCAGCTGCTTAGAAATTTGGAACATTAGAAGTAGTCCTGGCAAGTATGGATTAGTGGGCAGATGAGACAGTCAGATATTAAAAATGAATATTCTATAACGCATGGTTGCAGAAATTAAGGAAATGTATCACATTTTCAGCACTGCTGCATGGATATTTCATAAAACATCTTTCATTCTAACCTGAGAAAGAATTTGCTTGTGTCCAAATATGATCTGAAAGTTTCATCTTACCTCTTTACTTTCTTCCTTATTTATTTATTTTCATTTCTCTGTTTGCTTTCTCTGTTTAGTACCTGTGTCTGTTTTGAAGATCAAAACTGCATTAATTTGGGAAGCAGTTTATATAAGCCATAAAAACAAATTTTATTAATTTTTTTCTTTGAATTATTAACTTCTGAAGAACGAGAACAGCCATAAATGCTATTGTTTTCACAGGGAGCAATCTGGAAATACAAAATGCATGTTTCCATTTTAAGTATATTTTCTTTGCAAAAATGTTTGCAAATCAGGTTTGAAATAAGGGATAAAATAACTTGAAAATGTTTTGCACTTCAAAAATAGTAAAATATATTCTTATTCTTATTTGTAGACCACGCAATGCAGATCACTTTATGCAAGAAGCTAAACGGAAGAAGCATAAAGCAGATGCAATGGTGAGAACATTTTCTTTCCAGTTATGTTGTTCTGTATTATTTGTGTAATGGAACTTCTTCATCAGTGTAACACAGCTAGGGTAATTATAAAATCTATTATCAGGATGGCTGGGCTTGTTAAATTAAGAAGTGGTTATACAATCAAGTATTCATAGCCCAATAAACTATGACTTAAACAAATAACAACTTACAGGGATCAACTCTTGGATAAATGAAAAATTCCATTTATTCCTTTGCTTTAATGAGTAGCTATAGTAATAGACCCAGATTTTGAAAGGTATTTCGGAGTTGTGACTCTCAGTGTTGCATCATCTAGCTGGTTTAGGAACCTAAATCTCATTGTCAAAGGGATTTAGGCACTTAGGAGCCTAAAACCCACTGACTGTCAATAGTACCTAAATACCTTTTGAAAATGCACCTAAATACCTTTTGAAAATGAGATTTAGGCTCCTAAATCAGTTGGGCATTGCAACGCTGAGCTCCACAGCACATAAATACCTTTTAAAATCTGGGTGGCAGTGACTCTATGAGATTTCCAAAATGTCTTTTTTTTTCTGGAGAGCTAGCTGGCTAGCCACTGGCTTGATATACCGTAACTGTGCTCAGTGGATCAGTCCAAAGCCCATAGAAGCCAAAGGAAAGACTCCCACTGATCTCAAAGGACTCGGGACAAAGCCTCACTGCTCCAAGGCGAAAAGACTCCTGTTTTCATTACAGATACTTCCTGCCAAAATAATATCAACACACAGATAATCATTTCTCTGTCGGGCCTCTAGGTAACTCCTGACACAACTGACCATGGCAATAACAAATTCCTGACCCAGGCTTTGGTTGCTCTAATGGGGCAGCCAAGGTTTCCCTGTAACAAAGTGGTGACTGAGGCTATATGTAGAACTGAGGCACTCCTCCCCTTCCCGAGGTGTGCCACAGAGAACAGGGGAAGGGACATGCTGGGGATGGGACAGAGCACGCAGCGCTCTGACAGATCTTCAGCCAGCACCGCAGTCCCTTCGGCTGCTCTGAGGGGGGCATGTTGCCTCTGCTGCCCGTGTTCAGGGGAACAGAAATGTGACTGGGAGTCCACCTGCCTCAGCTGTGCTGAGCCTAAAATGCCCAAAGAAGTAGGAGCAGGCCTCTAATGTAGGATCCCAAGAAAATAGTATGTCAGGCAAAGTTGTGCTCTGGACCAGAGTTTATTAGTGCGCTTTTCCATGGTTTATTCAGGTTTATATTGTTTTAAAGTGACTCAAGTCAGAAAATCTTGTAGAGAACTGTAAATGGTGCATTTCTTTGAGAAAAAATGGAGAAATTATTGATTATACTAAGGAGCTTTTTAGCTCGAGAAAAAGGGTGTTCCAGTGGTTAAGACACTAACCTTTGACTAACCTGGGACTTTGGAGCTGCAGGTTCAACTCCTGGCTCCATCACAAGTTTCTTGAACGACCTTGGGAAAGTCACTTTGTTTCTCTGTGCTTCGGTTCCCCGGCTCTGTTCCGTTCAGCTGTGCAATGGGGATAATAGCATTTCCCTACCTCACAGAGGTGTCATGAAGGTCAGAATATTAAAAAGATTGTGAAGTGCTCAGATACTACAGCAGTGGGGCCATATAAGTACCTAAGAGAGATTGGAGCCAATGTACCATTCCAAAGCCTAATACCTTAGAAAGGAATAAGATCAATTAGTCTTTCACTTTGTGCAATAGATTTCAACTAGATGAGTTGAATATACTAATGGCTCTCTACAACCTTTTTTCCACCTGGATTCTGATGGAAGAGAAGAGGGGTCAGGGCAGAGAGGTAGATTTAGGATTCGCCCATGTCGAGGTGGTAGTTGAAATCATGGGAGCCAGCAGAGGGTGTCTAGAGAGAAAGAAAGGGGGGGACTGAAGACACAAACTCCAAAGAATAACAACAGAGAAGAGGAATTGGGCATCTGAGGAGCCACTGAAGGAGAGTCTGCAGGAGCAGTCATATAAAGAGGAGGAAAACGTGGAAAGCACAATCACGCAAGCCGAAAGAGGGCAGAAAGTCAGGAGGAGAGAGTGATTGACTGTGCTGAAGGTGGCAGTAGATAAAGAGTAATGAGAATACAGATGAACCCTTTAGTGGGAGAAAGTCAATAGTGACCTGGATCGGGCAACAGAGAGGGCAGAAGCCAGACCAGAGTATATGTAGGAAAAAGTCAGTGAGGAGGAAGCTAAAGAAGGATTTCAGATGAGATCATTGCTGTTGAATAACCCCGCAGAACTTTTAAAGGTACTGAACCTGGTTCTGATTTCACACTAGTATGAGACCAGAATCTGGCTGACAGTTGTTTTCTAGAACCCTAGACTATTATATTCCCTATAGACTCCTTGATTATTTTCTTCTGACAAGAACTCGGAAAGTTTCAGGATGCACAGGCCACGATTTTCAGAACTGGGTGCCTACAGGAGGTACCATCCTTATTTAGGTTCTTGGTCATGGCCTTTATTTTTCCAAGTTACAGAGTAATCATTACCTTTCTTGACTTAATGCCAATGTGGCTGATAAACGACCTACTGACTGGGTCATTATACTTTTCTAATATTTATATCTTGGGTTTTTTTCTCTTTGTCACTAATCCTCCTGCTTCTACGCTGAATTCTCTGTAGAGGATGCCTTTCCTTTCTTCTATTTTGGACCTTTCTGATTCTGTCCATCTTTCTCCTGTAATGGAGCAATCCCTCAATGATTATTATTTGATAGTGTTTCACCAGGAACCTTGTTTGTATTCTCCTCCCATATTTGTTATCTTTAAAATGTCTTTAAAATGAATAAAAATATCATTGTGGCAATGTCCGTCTCTCTCTTTTAGGGTTTTATACTGCTACCCATCACTGTGGCTTCTGAGAGCCTTCCACAGAAAAACAATAGCTATAGTGAAGGCCCCAGAATACCTCATAGGCTACATCTACATTGTGCCCTGGGGGGCGATTCTCAGCTCATGAAGATATACTTGTCCTAGCTCTCATCTTAGCTAGCACACTAAAAACAGTAGGGTAGTATGCTTGGCGGTGTCATGGAGAGTGGTAGCAGTGGCATGTGCTAGTGTAACTCACACACCTCCTGGGTGTGGTGTTGTGTCCCATCTAGTGGCACCGAGACCACTTAGAGAGAGATATAAAATTAGTCTGCTCTACAGCCTTAGCTAAGCCAGGTGGCTTTTAGCTCATGCAGTAGAGCAGGGGTTCTCAGACTGGGGGTCGGGACCCCTCATGGTGTCGCGAGGTTATTACATGGGCAATCTCGATCTGTCAGCCTCCACCCCAAACCCCGCTTTGCCTCCAGCATTTATAATGGTGTTAAATATATAAAAAAAGTGTTTTTAATGTATAAGGGGGGTCGCACTCAGAGGCTTCCTGTGTGAAAGGGTCACCAGTACAAAAGTCTGAGGACCCCTGCAGTAGAGACTCATGCACTAAGCTCCAAAGGCCCCAGGTTCGACCCCGCTCACCGACTACCAGGGTCTGTCGGCATTATAGGTGGGGGCTCATCTGGGATTTCAACTGGGAAGTCTCTGAAGCTCAGGATGCACTTCCTCAGCTAGGGGAAGTATGTAACACACACACCTCCTGGGCATGGTGTTCTGTCCCATCTAGTGGCACGGAGACCACTTAGAGAGAGAGAGAGATTAATGAGTCTGCTCTACAGCCTTGGCTGACAGCCAGTTGGCTTTTAGCTCGTGCGGTAGAGGCTCATGCACTAAGCGCCAGAGGTCCCCAGTTTGATCGTGCCGACTGGGGTCTGTCAGCACTACACTAGCGGCCCTGAGTACATACCCACAAGGTTCAGGCAGGTTTGTATTCAGGGCAGTTAGCATGGTGCCGTCATGGCTGCTGCCCATACTACCACAGCTACACTACTATTTTTAGCATGCTAGCTCAGATGAGAGCTAGCACAGGTAAGTCTATGCGAGCTGAGAATCACATCCCTCGCTTATAGTGTAGATGTAGCCATAGTGTAGGCGAAGCCATCGTGTTAGGCAGTTGGAATAAGCCTGAATCCAAAGTCTGCACATCTAAAGCTTGTGCAAACATATCTAAAACCCTTTAGTCTAGAAATTAGGTAGGAATTCTTACAAGAACAGGCTATCTCGTAAACTCTCTGGTGTTTCCTAGTGCTGAATGGGTTGGAAGGACCTGAAGGACAGCTTTTCTTGCAATCTTTTGATAGATCTCCTTTTGAATCTTGACAGAAACCAGCTAGTGCAAATGTATGCAAAATCTGGACAAGAAAAGGAGCTAAGAATAACTTCATACGTTAAAACCTCAGAGCTTTGATCCAGGTCTAGTTTGTATTTTGGGCAAAAGTTCATCCTCATAATGATTTTTTAAATCTTACCCTCCTTAATTATTTTCCTCTAGCTCTCTGCCAAGAACTCAAAAAGATTTCCAACCATTTGCTCCTTATTTCTCTTAGTTACAGGCTAGTCATTACCTTTCTTTGTTTAGCATTGAAAGATTGTATTTACATCCAAGCATGATAAGTGATATGCCTATTGGGTTGTTATATTTTTCTTTGTTTCTTTTTTCTCCTTTTGCTGCTTCTTTTGTTATTTTATCCAAACCAGTTTGCTCAACCTCAGTCATAAATTCCCTTGGCATTAGCTTTCTTCGTTGTTGTAGTGTTTGCTTCCTCACAGCCATATTTGTAAGTCTTTTAGAATTTGAAGGGATGTTTTGTGTCAGCCTGCATCAACCTTACCTATGTGTAACTTGTTTTGCTACAATTTGTAACCATAGTTTGGTGACTCCAATATTTCTCTGTGACCTTATTTTATCTGCCAGGTGGAGAAATTTGGAAAGGCACTGAATTACGCTGAAGCAGCATTATCGTTTATTGAATGTGGAAATGCTATGGAACAAGGCCCCATGGAATCTAAATCCCCTTATACAATGTATTCAGAAACAGTTGAACTTATCAGGTAAGCTTGTATGGAACAACAGCACTGTTTGGATATATTTTCCATCAGGAGGAGAACATACCTGAATGCCTTTAAACATGGGTAGAAATTACAGATGGAAATATTTAAAAAAAAAACAAAAACAAACAAACTACAACAGTCGGTATTCATCATTTGGGGAACTCAGTGCCTAAGGAGGTTGATAATGTGATTATGGAATTTCCACCATTTGGCCATCAGTTCTAATCCAACCCAGATTGGTAGTGGCTGAAGATCAATACAATCCCATTGCTATTGTTTGGTCTATGTGAAATATGTTGGTAATCGCAATCCAGTTCCTGCTGGACAAGCATGCACACCACAACCCTCTTCCCCTATTAAAGCTGACATCAACAGGCATCCTTATCAACAGTCTCAGCTAAAAAAGGCAAAGATTGAATCATCACGGAGTCTTGAACTATTCTCTCATCCAAAGAGTGGTCCGTCCAGAACAGAATTAAGGCACGTTGGCAAAGAAAATTTGCACTGCCAGTGACCACATTATACCTGTTCTGTAGATAGAGAATTTAATTCCCCAGGGCAGTCAGCCAAGCAGCTTTCACCAGCACTAAATTCACTTTCAAAGTTTAATATTTTTAAAAATCATAGTTCTGCAAAACTTTTAAAACAAGTGTTTTCTTCCAGATTTCTCTGCTGATCTGACCATATTCTCATTTGTGTAAACAATTCTACTGTATTGTGGTCCCAGTTTGGGCTCACTTCTTATGCTTTTTAGTCACAGTAAAGCCAGCTCAGCCAGCTGACTCTGACACGAAGGAATGACATAAGATAAAATACCTTTTGCTCACCACTATAAAGCTCTCTATACTTATTCCCACCCCCTCTGACCTGCACCATCACAAGCAGCATAGTTGCCCTTCTTTGTCTGCTTTGTCTTCTCTAATTACAGTATATTTACGGTCCTGACTCTGGCCCTGAATTTTGCTTAGAGCTCCATCTATGCATGTAGCTAGGATTTCATCGTTATAAAGTAAATTGTTTATGAGCTGCCTGCTAGGTATAGTCCAAAAAAGTAACTGGTTTATCAGGACAAGTGTTTATTGAAATAAGGTGTGGATTATCATGCACACAATGCATTTGCACTGATGTCAGAATTAGAGTTTGATTACAAAGATGAAATACAATCAGCTAATTACAGGGAACATGTATTCTTCTGGAAGCAAGCCCAGAGGTATTGTATGTTGCACTATTCTTGTCCATTGCTCAGGTGCTAAACCAGAAGTTGAGATTTCCAGGAATTGATTTGGCTGGTTAGCACACACATTCTTGAAATAGCAATGCTACTACTGTAGATCTTTGAAGAATTTGAACTGAATGTCATAGGACCAAAATAGCTGTGAGCCACATGCTGCCCTCTGCTACTCAGTGCTTGGAGGAGCAAAACTGGAGAGACAAGCCCAAAATTTGCAGTGTGAGGAGAGCACTGGCTCCATGATACGTTCTCTTCTGCCCTCAAATTCTGTGGAAGCCTTTTTGCATGAACTCTGCAAAATTGGGGTTCCACAGGGCTGGAGAATATTTTGGGAGGACTACACAAGGCAAACCAAGGAGCAATAACTCTCCAAAGCCGGATCCCCTTAATATTGTATGGATTTCCAAGGGAGTTACTGCTGGCTGAAGAGAATTAATTAGGCTGGGAGGGAGAGAGAGCTAATGGCAGAATGGCTCGAAAGCATGAACTGAAGAGCACAAAATGTATCTGTGATAACTGAAAGAAAAAACGTAATGGGGCAGGTCCTCAACGGGTGTAAATCGGGACAGCTCCATGAGGATGTGACCCAACAGTAAGGTGGTCTCCTGTTAACACACACTGGCCTTAATGCCGGCTTTTCCCCTTTTTTTTTTAAGGTATGCTGTGAGACTAAAAACCCACGCAGGCCCTAATGCCACTCCAGAGGACAAACAGCTAGCAGCATTATGGTTAGTACATCAATATTTACTCAAAGACTTCTTTGATGCAGTGAGTCAGTCCTTGAAAATCAAATGCTTAGTGCAGTCAGATAGAGGACTTTGGTTTTGTGTTGTCTGTTGACAGAGAGAGAATACTTCCTGATCCAAGAAGATCTAGACCAGTGTCACATGTTTTTCCTTGTATTACTGCCTGGTCTGCGTTCTGTTTCTGTAAATAAGCAATTCAGATTTATTGGCTGTGACAGGTCAGCTATGGCACGTCAGCGTAATTAATTTTTAAGTGCCTGATGGTCTGTATTTTTATGACTGATGTACTTTCCTTGTAACAGCGTCTCAGTAATTTCTTCTGTGTATAACATTTTAGGTTCAATCATCATAAATTATACTCATATTGTCTGAAGGGTTAGTATGTTGATAATTAAACAATTTGGATTAACTCTTTGAAAGACTATTCCCAGATATATGCATTTAACTTAGATTCTGTAAAAAGTTGCTGAACAGTAATAATAATGTTATTTAAATTAAATTTAAATTTTAACAACTATATAGTTAACATGTACAATATCTATTACATAAAAAGAAAAGGAGTACTTGTGGCACCTTAGAGACTAACCAATTTATTTGAGCATGAGCTTTCGTGAGCTACAGCTCACTTCATCAGATGCATTCATCAGATGTAGCTCACGAAAGCTCATGCTCAAATAAATTGGTTAGTCTCTAAGGTGCCACAAGTACTCCTTTTCTTTTTGCGAATACAGACTAACACGGCTGTTACTCTGAAACCTATCTATTACATGGTTATGGATTCTTAGTAAATGGGTTTTACAACAGTTTATCTATTCTTAACATCTATAAAAATCCAAATTAAATGTGTATTTAGAATCTATAAATTAAGCAATCTTAATTTATCATTTTATATAAAAAAGAAAGACTATTTAGTGACCTATTTTAATTAACTATATGTCCTTTATCACTGCTTTAATGCACAATTGGGTGCACAAGTAAGATTAACAATAATTGTTTTAAAAATGCTTAAATGGGAAAACGACTAAAAATTGCTTTTAAAAATAGCTGACCATGTCTATTTCTGGGGCTTGTAAAGTGTTTTCCAGAACGGACCTAGCATTTTAGTCTGTGGAATTTAATTCAAATTCATAAAGCCACTGCATCTGTTTAAGCAGAAAGGTCACAGCAAGGGAAAGTAGGCAGAGCACTCCTTCAGCACTGCATAGCAACCCTAACTCATTGTCCGCCACGTAGCAGATGAGTTGACATCATTTGCATATGTACTGTAACCTATGAAGGTGGCAGAGTGAGAATTATGAGGACTGTAAGTCCATTGTATCCTCTGGCTCTGTACAATGCAAACTGGGCATACTGCCACACAACTAGTTTATCTGATTCTGATCTCCTAAGAAAAGACTGTCCTCTAGTGGTAAAAGAGGAAATTTCAAACTTTCAAGGTTGCAGATCTAAAAAAAGAAAACACTATGAAAGTGAATTACAACAACCCTGGCTGAGATTTGCAACAGTGGCTAGTGATTTTGAGTGCTTTGATTTGATTTTTGGCTGCACAATGAAGCTTAATTAGGTGAGATTATCAGAGGGTGAGAAGACAGCACTTTCGAAATTCAGGATGCTCTAAGGTATCTCAAAGTGGGCATCCAAAACACCAATAACCTTTGAAAATCTTGGCCTCTGTGACCAAATGAAAACAAGTGTTACTGATTTTTGTTGTGTTACATACTGTTGAGCAATCCCCCATCTTGTGAATACACAAAAACCTGATGGAGAAGATCAAGCATTTTGTATGTATTATTTATTTATCAGTTATTGTCGTTATGTGTGTTACGTGGAATCCCTGCAAAATGGAGGATTGTGGAATCCCCGTTATTGGAGGTTTTTAAGACCGGGTTAGACAAACATTTGACAGGGATGGTCTAGGTGCACTCAGTCCTGCTTCAGTGCAAGGGGCTGGACTAGATGACCTCTTAAGGTGTCTTCCAGCTCTACATTTCTATGACTGTATAATTATTGTTAATTACTATTATTGCTTATTTATTTATATGGTATTATAAAGGTGCACGGTGCTCTACAGAAACCGTAGAGACAATGGGCCAGATCCTCCCCTGTGCTTCCCGTTTGTTCTGGTTATCGCTGCTTAGCATGTGCTTTGTACAGGAATCCTCAGGCAGAATAGAGTATTCTTAGCAGCTTTTATATTACCTCAGGAAAGGCGTGTGACTAGGGAAATGTAGACATGTTAGGGGCATCCTTGTTCCCTGGCAGTTTCCAGCTATTTGAAGAGTCCGTCCTTTGGGGTCATAGTCATCTAACATGAATAAGCCTGAGACAGCTCTTATCTTCTCCATTGACTAGTCTATTCCTGGGTCATATGTCCCCAAGATTAGGTGCCACCTTTGTGCTTTAAAGGTGCTGTAACACATTTTACATGTTGTCTTCTTTCTGTTTCTTCTAGTTATCGCTGTTTGGCACTTCTGTACTGGAGAATGTTCCGACTCAAAAGAGACCACGCTGTAAAGTATTCGAAAGCACTTATTGATTATTTCAAGGTACTTTCATACTATATTACATTTTCAAATTGCTAATAATGATATGAGATACTGCATCTTTTCCAAAAGAGTAGCCCTGTTGGACCCAATCCTACTCCCACTGGAGTTTTGTCACAGGCCCCAGTGGAAGCCGTTAATTTCCAGGTTGTTATTCTATATTCACAAAAGCACATGTATTCAGCATACACAACTTACAACTTACTGAAGGAAGAGCAACTCACCCTGCCATGAAACTGACACATGCAGCCCATTCTCTTTTTTCTTGATTGTCCAGTGTGATTCATGGTGCTCTGCAACAAATAAGTTTCACAGTATTCACAATCAGAATCCACTTCAGGATGCACCACAAGGTAGATTTCGTATGGGTTCGGGACTTTGAGCTCGCTCCATATTTGGAATAACTTGTAGGATTCCTATTTATGGACATCAGCGTATAAGAAAAGGCAAAGGGATAAATTCTTCCCTAAGGTATTGGGCTGGAGTCCACATTGGCTTCAGTGGGAGGTGCATGCAAGTATATCTGTGGTCAGAATATATACCTGCCACCAACTTGGCACACCTGTGCTTGCCTCCACTTCCTATCTTGTTTTCCCCAGATATTCCCTTCAATTCGCCACTCTCTCATAATGCAGTGCACTATTTTATTTTTAGTATGACAGGAAGTCATTAGATTTTTAAAATGTTCCCTAAAGTGACAATATTTGATTGGAAAACATCTGGAAATCAAAACATTCCAGATGGATCTATAACAGAGTAGGTCAAATATTTGGCCTACAAACATAATCTTTGTATTTCTCTGAAAAAAAAAAATTGGTGGCTGCTTCTACCCTTCAATTTGTTTTTATATCCTGAGATATAAAATCAGAGAGCAGTGAGGGTACAAATGCTCTGCAGTCCTGATTCTCTTTGGGTACCCTAGGTAGTCATTTGGTTTGGGGTATTTTAGTATGTTTTTTATTTTGAGGAGGAGAGGGCAGGGGTTGTCCCGTCCTGTACATAAAATGGAAAAAACTCCCCAGCACAAATATTTTGTTAATGATGAACTTTAAGTAGAGGCACAAATTTTCATGACCAAATTATAAACCCATGAAAATAGGCAGGAAAGGTGACAAATCTTTTACTATGAAATTGAAATAGATGTCCTCAAAATTGGATCTAAACTCTGAGGAATATTTAATTAAACTTGTGTTTCTCTAATAATCATCTTTAGTCTATTGGTAAGAAATCTATAAATATTGTAACACTGTACTTCTCCTACCAATTCAAATAACACATAGTAAAAATTGGAAATTCAGTCTCACAACCATGTGAAATGTCTCTTAACAGAAGAAAGAAACCTTTCTACAGAAAACAAAGGTGATATTTATTTTTTATTATAGTAACATAAGCATCCTACAAGAAAAGCTTGGGGTTTTTTGCAGGGCTTCTGCTGGTATAATAATTCTGCAGATTCTCATTAGAAAGCAAAGTAAAAAATGAAAAATTGCTCATTTGTCATCTTTTCAGTGGAAAACAAGCCAATTCTAGACTTCTTTCATATATTTGTACCTAAAACCTTTCAAAATCATCTAACATGACATGCTGACTGCATTAAAAAACTCTCAGATGTATTGTCAAATAAGAAAATAGATCAGAATTTGTCACACACATTTTTGGTGTAAATTTGGTATCTTTTTCTTTTAGAAAAGAAAAATTATTTAAATCTTCTTTTAAACTTTTTATTTCCATTTTCAAAAAATGAATAAAGCAGAGAATTTTAAGAAGCCACAGACATTTGGGAGTTAAAAATTTTTGAGAAAATAAGAGATTCAGTTCGGGTCATGAAAGCAGAACAAAGCCCACAGGCGAATCAGTGGCGATGGAGAAGATGCCGTAAGTTAGACTCAATTACACTTTCTGAGAGCAACTTCCCTCATCATACTGGTGTCTAACAGAGTCTAAACTAAGTAGGGCAGAGACTATTTTAATTTAAGTTGTAAGTGTCTCCCACCTTCTTCCTGCTCTTAGACTCCCTTACACATCAGCAGGATGGACATAAGTAGCTTTGAGAGATCTTGCTGCGTCTAAATGAATGTCTGAAACCAAGACAAGGACAGTCAGGTCTGGGGGTTGGAGCCAAGAGTCAGAACCAGAATCAGGAGTCAAGAGCAGTGTTGTAACAAGGTAAGAGCAGGGTGGGAGCAGGACTGGGGACAAGACTGGGGTAAGGCTAGGACTGGAGCAGGCTGAGGCCTGTGGAGTCTGTCACCACTGTCAGGCAAAGAAGAGTTCCAAGCTATGAAGCTATTGTTTCTCCTGTGAGGCTTATATACCCACTCTGAGAGTCACAAGACCAGCTCCTGGTTTGTGGATTGACTGGAGCCTAACACAGGAATGACTCATCCCCGCATATGGCTTAATCAGGCTCTAGTTCAGGGAAGACTTATCACCTCACACTGAATGTAAGGGAGTCTCCCTGACATCACCGTCTGTACCATCTCTGAATTTGGCCTAATTGATTTATGGCATCATAAGACCTGCATACACTTTTCATATTTATCACTGCTACTTTTTGCACCCCATCTTTACATTCTCTTTGTCGACGTTCATTTCACAGTCCTGTTTAAATTACAGGTTTGTAAATGGGGTTTTTTCTTCATTCTACAGAATTCATCAAAAGCTGCCCAGGCTCCATCTCCATGGGGTGCCAGTGGAAAGTAAGTTCACTCATCGCACAGAAACTATGTCTGAATAGCAGTGAGAAATGGCGTTTGCTATGTTCTGTTATTTTCATGTTTGTTCATGTCACCTTTACATATATATATGTACAGTTATATATATCAATTTTCTGTTACAGGAGCACAGGAACTCCATCCCCCATGTCTCCTAGCCCTTCTCCCGTCAGCTCTGTAGGATCCCAGGGGAGCACCGGTGCCCCTTCCCCCTCTTCCACTATCAGCATTCCACAGCGTATTCATCAGATGGCAGCCAATCACGTCAGTGTCACCAACAGCATCCTGCACAGCTATGACTACTGGGAGATGGCTGACAATCTAGCCAAGGAAAATAGAGGTGCATAACCTAACACATGTCCTTTAAAAACATGCCAATAAGACAATATATTGACCTACTATGACAGTGGTCCTACTGGAAGATCTTACCTTCTGGATTACAGAGGTGTATTCTTTTAGCCTATTCATGGTCTGTCCCAAAAGGTAACAAAAACAGTTTTGTCAGCATTCCCACTCAGAAGAGGTCAAATATCGCTAATTTCTCCTTTATTTGACTGTCCAACTCTCACCCTTTTCCAGGAACAGACTCACAGACATCTGGTAGTCAAACAGGAATTAAATTGATCTTCTGAGTTCATTTAATTTTCCTTCTCCTGGGCAGTATTGCACTACTTTGTGGCAGAGCTACAGAAATGGATCTCTTTGGTCTTTTGTTCTTGTTTTACAAGAGAAAACTAATCAAGTGCACTGATGACATTCCCTTGTGGTGATGACTCCTACATGACCTCATCTTTTTGCATGTATTGACTGAGGCATTAACGTATAGGACTCATTGTAGGACTTACGTGTCTGTGGACACATAGAACACCCCCCCTCTGAGTATCCAGACCCGGCGTAAATATCTGTGGTTTAAGTCCCACTACTCCGCTTTAGCTCTGGCACGGACAGTTAGATCATTGGTGTATTTACATGGCACCAGGATAAACATACAAGGCCAAGTTCTAGTCTGAGTACGTCAGCTTTACACTGGTATAATCAGGGTTTAAAGTTGGTGGGGGAGAAACACAGCTTCACCTCCTCTCTCTGACTTAGGTAAGCAGCATGGATGCTCCTTGCCTATGCTATGCCATCTGGCCCTACCAACTCCAGTTGGCCCCTGCTCAGCCTGGCTCTTGCAGGAGCAGTGCTTCCAGGGACCTCCCCAACTATCAATTCCTCCAGACTCCACCCTCAGTGGAGCAGGGGCAATAGCAGAAGATAATAATATGGCTGCAGGCTGAATTCATTTCCACTTATGTCCCCCATGAGTTTTAGGGAGAGAATCTGGAGGAGACAAAGCAGCTTCTGTTGCTCACTCCCTCCAACTTCATGGAGCTGCATGGGATGGAGGTTCAAAGGGGCTGTGTGACATGACGGTTGGACCAGGCCAGAGGAAAGGAACCCCTCCCTTCACCTGCAAGTGCAGACTTTCCTCCACATATAGACTTAGAGAGGACCTAGGGGTCCTCAGTTTTTACTTAGTCCCCCTTCAGGCAAAGTTCCCTCATGGTTTAAGTAGGAGTTGCCTGGGTAAAAACCTCAAGATTTGGCCTGGCCTCAGTCATTTTGAAAAGTGTTTCAGTCAGGATAATTTGTGCATTTGAACTACAAATGATGTCTCTTTATCTTTATAAGGACACCATTGGCAAAAAATCCTTTTACACACGAGATCAATGGGAGTCAATGAAAGAAAGAACCAAGGAATTAGCTGTTTAATTTTTAAAATGAAATTGTTGCAACACTCAGATCATGGACCATCGGGGCCTTAAGGACACTCATTCACCCCAAACTTCCATTTTAGTAAAATGTTCAGTGTGATTTAGTTAGTAAAAGAAACTAGCTACTACATTGTGATAAATAGCAAATGTCACTTTCGTTATTCTAACGCTTAATATTTTTTCCACAGAGTTTTTTAATGAGTTGGATGCATTGATGGGACCTGTCACCCTACACAGCAGTATGGAGCATTTAGTTCAGTACACTCAACAAGGACTTCACTGGGTACGGAATAGTGCTCACGCAAAAGACTGTGTGCCATTCAAATGAACTGCATAATCTCCCATGGACGATTCAGTTATTCTGGACACTGTGCTACAGAAATAATCAACCATAGCATCCAAACAAAGGTGAATATTTCTTCAACATTGAACAACATTTTTCAGAGTGTAGACATATATCTGTGTCTGTATAATATGCAGCTATGTCTCTCCAGAATGCATTGTTCCATAGCAATCTCCAAACATTGTCATACTCTAGACAGAACTGACCACAGATGTCTTAATACACACACACATTTCTTATACCTGTGCTTAGAAAAACTCAGAAACCAAAATCTCATGAGTTAATTGAACCAAGTGCAATAAACACAATGGCTCCCAGTCAGGAATGCACTTAAGTGTGTGCTTAACTTTAAGCATGTGCTTAAATGCAATTGACTTCAGTAGAACTTAAACATGCACTTAAGTGCTTTCCTGAATTAGGGACAATGAGAGTCTGACTGGCCGTTTGGATGCTCCATAGAACTTTCAGTGTTCTTATTTCCTGATTGGGATGTATGGCTGAATTGTGTAGACTGAAAAAATATGGAGCAAGAAAGCATTAACTTTTGTGCAATAAGTTTCAACAGCTTGCATTCGTTTCTTTATTTCTCGGCTTTTGAAATTACCTGACCTCTTGTTCAGCCTCCTTATGCACTATAATGAACATTATCGAGGAAAAAGCCTGAAAAATGGGTGTATTGATAACAAGAAACTAGAAGAGATTCTGGAAAATTGTGTACTGTCATTACAGGCAAGAAGATAACACAAAAATACTGCAAACTGCAACCCAGCTAGCAAAGAAAGTCCATTTATTGCATGTGCATATACGTGCAAACACATACACACACATCGATGACATTTGTTTGCTGTGTGCAGTGAGGCTTCACCTTGCTGGCTCTGGTTTTGATGTCTTTTCCATCTTAAAGTAGCTTACTTGCAGTTTCTTCTAGTCTATATCATGCCATTACATGAAATTCTCTTTATCTTGGAAAGCTGGGTTTGCTGCTCACCAGACTAAGCACTGTTTCCTATCATAATCCTCTCACTCGTCATGCATAATCCTCCACTAGGCTTTAATGTTTCTTGATTTATGGGGTGTTTTCAGCTCTTGTTGACAGGCTGTGTTTTTTGTGCCAAGGGAATTTATCCCAAAGTAATTGCAATTAATTTGGATCAGCTGAGGCCATGGCCAGTTCATAACTAATGTGTTGTGTGCATTTAGTGGATTTTTGTTCTTGGTTAATTTCATTTTCACTTCTCTGGAAACATTTGATTGTTTTCATCTGAAATGTAATTTTATTGGTTATTTTGCACCCAACCCTCTAGCCTTTACTCATGCAAGTAGCTACATTAACTTCAGTTGCATTGCTCAAGTAAGAGTCAATGAATGGCCATCTTCATTGCTACCTTCTAGTCAGCTTTATCTCAATATTAGTGTGATGCTGGTGCAAAAATATCTGCCAGTAAAAGTTACATATCAACATGTCTGATGAGTTGCATTAGAAACCACACATCAAATAATTTAGCCAGAGGCAGATTAAAGTTTCCTGGGGCCCTGGGCCAGAGCAAGTGGGGGGCCACATCTCACCCCTTCCACCTGTGGTCCCACCTCCATTCTGCCCCCTCCATATGTGACCCCACCCACCGCCCCACCCCTTTATGACCCTTCCCTCCCTCCCCTGCCAGTCCACTCAGGGTCTCCCCATTGCACTCCCCCACACTGTGGCCCCAAGACTTGAGACACTCTGGCCGCAGCAGGGAGTGAGAGCTTCCCCAGCCCTGAGGCCAGAGCAGGTAGTGAGAGCTCCTCCAGTCCTGGGACCGCAGCAGGACTTCCCCTGCCACCCCCCGGCTTCTTCCGGGAATGGGATCAGGGGGCGCTGGGGGCTTCCCTGTGGCCAGCCGGCTTCTGCCAAGATTGAGGGGCACTGCGGGCTTCCTTCGCCAGAGCACCTGCCCGGCACTGCCACTAGGGAGTGGGGTCTGGGGTCGCAGGGGGTTTCCTCTGCTGCCGCGCCCAGCGCAGCTGCTGGGGAATGGGGATGCTTCCCTCGCCCCTGCCCTGTCCGCCTGGCGCTGCTGCCTGGAAGTGGGGTCGGGGCATGGGGGCTTTCCGCCACTGAATTTAGTTTGTTACCACATTAAAAGATTTGCGGTAAGACAATGGGTATGTCTACACCGCCGCTGCAGGTGTCATGTCCAGTGTGGGTAGATGTGCACGCACTAGCTTCTATCAACGTAGCAGTGTAGCTGCAGAATGGGAGGCAGCAACCCCATCCGAGACCCTAGGTAAATACTCTGGCGGCTAGCCCACGCTGCCACGGCTACACTGCTCTTTTGGGTGTACGAGCTCCACCAAGGCTAGTGCATGTACATCTATCTGAGCTGGAAATTACCTCCTGCTGCAGTGCAGACATACTCAATGTCATGTCATCAGATTTCACTTTGTTGCATGTTGCAGAAAAAATACGAATCATTCAGTTACAGTTGTTGGAATGTAACTTGGTCAGTGCCTAGCTGATTATTACCTGCCTGATGTCTGGTTGGGAAAGTCGGCCAGTGATTTCCTAGATGAGGAAGTGATTTAAATCCTTTTAATACCGTGAGTAATTTGGTTCTGTTAGGATAGCAATGTGGGAGTTTCTGTCAAACCAGAGAAGTGAGATGCCTGTTAAATTTGCTTCTGCTTCTTGGTGGTTGCTTTATCATTTGTCTTCAGATGTGGGGTTTGGGTTTGGGGGTTTTTTGGTATTTCGGAATTCTTATCACTATTTTATGCCAGTTAAATTAGAAGCAACATATGTTCCTTGCCTTACACAGATTTTAACTTGACATTGGAGTTTCAAGTAAGGAACTTTGAATCACATCTCTTGTGCTGCGACTGGGGATAAATTTTATTAATTATGAGCTCTTTTGGAACTTGTTTGGCTGCAATGTGTATAGCGATTTCACAGAAATTCAGGAAGAGTTAATGTCCTCTTATTGTAACATGTTTCCTGACTACTAAGGTTTTCTTGTAGATTTGTGCACTTTCTTTTAAGCTGTTTTTATGCTGAATCATTCCAGCTAAAATACCCATCAAGTGCCACGGAAATGGTACATTGATTGTAAGTTTTGTGCTGGAATCACTTACATTGAACTCGTGTAAACAGAAGAAACTCCACTGAAGTCAATAGAGCTGCGCCCATTTAGCCCAACAGAGAATTGGGCCTCCTGTCCACAATGCTCCTTACAGGTGGGCATTTTGATGAGGTTAGAGCATGCAGTTCAACCACAGGCACGTTGCTTTTGTACAGGTTGCTTTTGGTCACGATTGCTGCTCTTCAAACAACTACAGGTGGGTACGGCATGATAACCAAAGACACTTCGTCTCATTCCTTTGGGGCCTGATCCTGAAAAGGGCTGTGTGGCGTCGGGCCCTGACCCAGCAAAGCTCTTATAGATTCATAGATATTTAGGACAGAAGGGATCATTATGATCATCTAGTCTGACCTCCTGCACAACACAGGCCACAGAATCTCACCCACCCACTCCTGCGAAAAACCTCTCACCTATGTCTGAGCTACTGACATCCTCAAATCATGGTTTAAAGACTTCAAGGAGCAGAGAATCCTCCAGTATGCACTCTTAAGTCTAAGCATCCCTTTAAGTATATAAGTAGTCCCAGGCATTTCAGTGTCAGCTGAGGGTTCTCAGCACGCTGCAGGATCAGACCCTTAGAGACGGCCCTTACTTTGCTTGCCACTTGCAAAGGCACGTCTTGTTTGTTTTAATTCATTGTTTCAAGTCCCCTGAGAATGATAAAGGCTCCCTTCTCTTGCATTAGAGATTCCATCTCAATATTTCAGAGGTGAAGATGTCAACCTGTACAAATCCAGCTCAAAAGCAAAATTATGCCTGGAGGGAGAGGTTTGGTATAAAACAGAAACTTCTGAATGTGACAGACAGCTAGTCTACCAGCTGACGAGTACATGCAGGCATGGGAAATCAACTGGAATATTATCAAATAAAACGTGTGCCACAGGTAGACCCAAAGGCAATACAATTTGGTTTTTTGCATTAAAAATGCCCTGAGATACTCTGAGATGTTCACAAACACCAAGTCAATGAGATATTCAGACACACTGTGGCCTTGATCCTGTAAGATGTGCAGCAGGGAGTGCAAGGGTGAGTGGAGGATATGTATAGGTTCAAGTATGGTTGACCACTGAGCAAAGGCATCTATATTGTATGGCGGTAAATCCCAAGCCCCTTCCACAGCCCTTTCTTTATTCTAAATCTCACAGGGTTTAACAGGAAGGGGTGTAGGCAGATGTTGGGCATGTGAGGAGACATGGTACTCAGTGTAGGCCCAGATCCTCCAAGGTATTTAGGCACCTAACTCCCATTTATTTCAATGGGAGTTAAGTGCCTAGTATCTTGGAGGATCTTGGCCGTATCCCTCAGCATGCAACACTGGTGCTTAGTTATGTGCTCCTTGTCTGAGCTTTACTTCTGCTACTGGGAGTAACTTGGCAGCCTGGAAAGCAGTATTCTCATTAATGCAGAATCAGATTCCCTGCTCTCCTGGTACTGCTCATCACTTTTTACCTTTACTTCCACACGCAGCAGTCTTCCCCTGCACTATGAAGGATCAAGCCCTCAGTGTATGTATGCATACATATCTATACGCTCTATAGCTAAACCATGAAACAGTTCAGTCAGCACAAAGGATATTACTAGTGCCTCCCATTGATCATTGAGTACCTGTCATTGAATGGTCATATCACCTCAGAAGAGCAGTAATTGTTATCAAGGTAAAGTGTGCAGCTAATTAATTTGTAACACTCTCACCTTGGGAATGGTGCAGTCGTTTATCTTTCATAATGCCAATTTTCACCCATTTTTCACAGCTCTGATACAAATCTGCATAACTAAAATGTCAGGATATTTTTTTTAAAAGAAGACATACACTTAGACCTGGCTAATCTGTGCTTAAAGTCTCTTGAGTAGATAAACTACTAGACACCAGTCTTAATGCCTATACAGTGTATACTATTGAGTGACTTAGTCGCAGTGTTTAATCCAAATGAAATTGGAATTTGCAAACTGACTTAGATTAACTACATCTGCCACGGCTAGGTTGCAGATGTGACATTAAATGATTATGGTTTTAAACAAAAGAGGTTGAATTTTATGTAAAGAATAGTGACTGAATTCCTTAATCTTTTTAAAAGATTTTTAAAAGAACATCTTGTCAAAATTATGTGTTTTTTAACTTTCCTAAAATTTCTGGAGGGTCGCTGGTTCTCGGTCAAAGCTGTATTAATGACATTTCCCTTCTACAGTATGTCCGGTCTTTGCATAATCCACTTAATATGTCAAAAAGAAATGTTTCTTTTTTATAATGATTGCAGCACTCCCCTCTCCCAGTTCAGTGGAAAACCCTCAGACTAAAAAATAAAATCTCCTTGTACGTTGCTGGCACCATACACTTAACAATGACTGAATGAATTTGTTACAATGATGATAGAAGTATGGCTGGCACAGATCTAAAATGTCTTTCCTTTTGATAACTTTTTGTAAAGATTTACACCATGTACTCAAACTGATTCCTTATTCAGATGGAGAGAATTACCTGACTTGCATCCTATAAATATGTTCCAGCTCAGAGCACGATCAGAATCATTATTATTACACGACTTGGTACACTGGTTATGCGCTAAAGAGTGGGAACATGCATAGCAATGGGTGAGCCCCATCTGAATCCATTCGGAAAAGCATCTGGATGTTTATTTGAAGCTGATCTAAACATATGAACCTCTTTGCTTTGGTCAGGAAAGCTACCTGGAAAGCTGGTGAGAACACAAGATTCTCAGAGTAAAATCCTTGCTTCACTGAGTACAGCTACACAGCAAAAAAAAAAACAAAAAAAACCCCCCACAGCTGCGAGTCTCAGAATCCGGGTCAACTGACTCAGGCTCACGGGGCTCATGTTATGGGGCAGAGTAGACATTTTGGCTCAGTCTGGAGCCTAGGCTCTGGGTCCCTCCCCCCGTACCGGGTGGGGGAGGAGCACTGCTGTGTAGACGTTCCCAGTGAAGTCTAGGGCAAAACTTCAATTTCTTTCAAAAGAGCCAGGATTTCACACTTGATATTTTTTAGTTACCTTGTAATAAACTGTTTTCAAGATCATTTAAAGTTCTTGGGAAAGTCACTTAGATCCCTATTTCCCCAGACACCGGGATAATCCACCTGAGATCTGAAACTCTCCACTGTTTCTACACAATATTCTCTCAAGAAAGCATTATTCGTCCGCCAGGAAGGAGTCAGGTATCTCCCCACCCCCTTCACCTGGGGATATCAAATATCTCCCAAATCACCCCCTTGCCTCCACTCTGCCATCTGACCCAAGCAGCTGCTTCTAACCCCTGGATGATCCCATGTTTCCAGGGGCTTTCCCTACTGCGACTGACCCAAAACCCATCCCTAAAGGGGGGGTTCACAGCCCAGAGGGGAAAGCAATGCAAGTAACCATGGATTTCATTAGCTTACACAGCTTTTCCCCACAGGGCATTTCCTCCAAGGGCACAAGCTCCTTTCTGGGCAGGTGCACAGAGGGGGGCAAAGTGCTGCCCTTTCCCTATGTGTAAAATGGGGGTGCTAATAATTTATTCATGTTTTGTAAAGCACTTTGCAATCCTCAGCTGGAAGGTGCTATAGAAGTGCTAAAAATCACTGTAAAATGTTAAGTCATGTGAGTGAATCTCACTCCTGGGCAAGGGGCCAATCCAAGGCCTTTGCATCACTTAAACCCCAAAATAGGAATCCTTAAAGCTCTTAAAATAGGGCTGCAGTGGTGCATAGGCCTTGTGTGGGGCCTTTGCATGGGGTGAATTACACCCTATATAAAAATGCCGAGTATTATTAGTATTACTTGCTAGTTTCATTTGGATCAGAAATAGCATGAAGACAGCCCTTCTTGAAGTATTTATGTTTTGATCTTAGTAGAAACCAGGCCATACCAACTCACACACAAATGGAAATAGGACAAAAAAAGGTTAACCAAACTATCTGTTCCTCCAAAGAGTTCAAATGGACTTTGAATTTCTCTGCGCCAGTTTGTCCTTCCCCGAAAGAAATATTTTTTTCAGAACTTATTGTCTTTAACCAACAGCATCATAAATGTTCAAATTATTTGTTTTCCCCAATCCCCAGATTCATAGCCTAAATGTTGTCTTTCACAGTGGCGCATTGCAGAATGGACTAATCTCTTTATTTGGCATAAGAAAAATTATGTAACTCTCACAAAATATTTCCATCTGTCCATGAGTCATCTGTAGTTAATTGGCATGGCAAGTCAATTAGGGAGACATTTTCAGCATAATGCACAGGGAGTTAGACTCCCAACTCCCATTAACATTAATAGGAATGCCAGGGTTAAATGCCCAGGCTCCACGTTACCAATTTCCCTCTAAAGGTCAATAGCAAAACACTTTGATTCTGAAGAATGACTACCAGTCAGATCAGCAATGGACTCACTATTACTGCTCAAACCTCAGTAAGCAGGGGAGGTTATAAACTGATGTGTCTCTATAGCTCTGCATATTATTTGGGTCACATTAAATAATCCCACCATATTAATCTTTCTTTTCTTAGCAACATCAGTTTTCATAGCTTCCCCTAAGGTGGCTCCATTCTACCTGCAACTCTGGTCTCATTACCCCAAGAGACCTTTGAAAGAAAACCTTTCACACAGGAGGAAGTTAGCAAGAGGTTCAATTTACCCAAATAAATATAATTTGGCTAGTCATTTTCTACTCTTTTCTCTTCTCTGTTATTGAAAGTATTTGTGTTTTTAATAAGGACCTTTCCCCCATTGCCTAGATTCTTAGACCTGCCTATATCCTGTTACAAAATGAGTAGATTTTCAATCTGCACAAAGCGCTGGCTGATGACACGGGGGCTTTCAGCTCCTCCCTAAATACATACCCTAATGAGTTAATTCATTCTATTGACCTCCCCCCGGCCGCCCATCAATTCATTTTGCCTCCGCTCAGCCCCACATCTTCCCTCCTCCCAGCGCACCTCCTTCACTCTGGAGGTTTTCTTTACACTTCCCAGGCCTGGGGCTACAGGGATAAGGAGAAGAAAAGGGGAGGAGCCAACATATTATCCACCAGAAGAGAAGGGGGAGGAGGGAGCAGAGCCCCTCTGAGTTGCTGGACTCTTTCTCTTCCCTTCTCCTTCTCAGCCCCATTGTATCACCTTTTCCCTCCAGCCCTAACAAAAAACTTCTGTCTCCTAAGGGGAAAGGGAGAGGTCCGCTTGCTACATGCAGCAGCTCTGATTGGCTGCCCCGTTCCAGGAGGCAGGATGGGAAATGTTGAAGGAAGGGTTCCCTGCAGTGCTGTAGAAGGGACTGAAAAGTCTCAGAATTGGCAAGTCTGGATACTCCATGTGACACTCCAGGCACTGTAGGCAGGAAGATTGCGGTGATACCTCCTAGGCCTAACACACATGCATTGGCTTACATTGTGTCATGATTTTTTTCTTAATGGGCCTTGCTGTTTTATGAATTTGCACAAAGATCACTGGGATTTGCCAGTATCATGTCTGTGCAGGGACTTATTATTTTAGGTCTTAGATGTCACACATTTAGCATCATGAATTTTCAGCAAGATCAAATAGAAAGAAAGAGAGGAATGGGAGTCCTAGTTTAAATACAAAGGGACTGATTATGTATATGCTGTGATTGAGAAACTGCCATAGACGTCAATACATGTCCTATGTGGCAGAATGAGATTCAGCTAACTTTGCGAATTTTGGGAACTAGCAACAATGTTAAGAAAAATTGCAGAAAAACATATAAAAAGTACATTTTTGCTTGATGAGCTCAAGAGTGCTCTCAAATGTATTTGACCAGCAGTTCTCAAACTTCATTGCACCACGACCCCCTTCTGACAACAAAAATTACTACATGACCCTAGGAGGGGCGACTGAAGCCTGAGCCTACCCAAGTCCCGGTGCCCTAGGCTGGGGGAGCCAAAGCTGAAGCCCAAGGGCATCAGCCCTAAGTGGGGAGCCTATAACCTGAGCCCCGCTGCTGGGCGGTGGGGTTCAGGCTTAGGCTTTGGCCCTGGCAAATCTAACACCAGCCCTGGTGGCCCCATTAAAATGGGGTCACGACCCACTTTGGGATCCCAACCCACAGTTTGAGAACTGCTGTATTAGACATAGGCCAGCTTTGGTATAAGTGGGCACAAATCCAATAAGATCAGTCGTTACACCAGGGCTGAATGGGAGCTTTGATGCCATTAAGGTTACTGTGTTTTGCAGTGTAGCAATGTAGGGTCTAGTGCACTAATCCTTCATACAAGTACAATTTATAAACAGAAGAAGAAGCTTTTGTGTGGGCTGTGAAAGAGATTAAGTTGGCTATTTTAATCACAGGCCTGTATTATGTGAATGCTTGTACAGTATAACTGAGAGGTACATTGCATCATTTTATGGAAATTGAGAGGCATGTCGTTGATTCATCATATGACACATGAGCACAAACCCAGATAGACAAAACTGTGAGTTCATTTGTGCTGAACAGCTGAGCATTAATAGCGGGCTGTTCACTACCCCTAGACCACATGTTGCACTCCAGTTCAAGTCAGTGGAAGTTTTGTGTACAGTTCAAGGATTGAATATGGCCTTCTGATTTTAATATTTGTGAATTGATCTTTTTTATGCAGTTCCATTAGCAAATACTGGCCACACTAGATTCATTTATAACCATTGTTGGAAAGTATGGCTGTTAAAAACATGCCAACATCACTTACATCAGTTTTCTTCTTTTTTCTGTATTTATTATTATTATTCATTAACATCTGTATTGCAGTCGTGCCTAGGGGCTTCAGCCACATCAGGGTCCCTTTGCATTAGGCAGTGACAAAGACAGAGTAAATGACCGTCCCTACCCCCAAAGAGCCTCCATTCTGAAAAATAAGACATAACGACAGGTGTATGAGACAAACAAGCAAATGGGAGGGAGGGAGGACAGGATAACAAAAGCAACAGATTGCTTTACCACAGTCTGGCTGTACGTGCAATTTTTAACAAATCTGTAGCAATAATCACAGTAGCAGTAACTTTCCTGTCTGATCGTTATGTTAACTAATGTTCATCATGGAACAAATCTGTAAGCGATAGTGGCTGTCTGACCTAGTTGTACAGACTCCTGTTTTATGACTAGAATTATTTTTGTACCCAGATTCAGAGAGCGTAACTCCAGATCTCATTTATGCCAACTGTCAGCAAATTCCTGTAAATCATAATATTATTAGACTCAATATCAGTTTAGCTCTACTCCTGTCTGATTAACAGCCAAAGCAATAGTGCAGCAACTTTCGAATGGGCATTCTGGATTTAGCATTTTTTTAGTACCTACACGACATAAGTACAATCCCTCTACATGTCCCCGTATAACAGGTAATATTGTTTACACAGCTGAACAATTTAGTGAATGGGAATATTCTGTACAGTAATTTATGCTGTAAAATATGTACATATAGCCTTGTAGCATTCATGAATGGTTGGAAGTGCTTTATTTATTAGATCAGGTGGCATTTTTCCCTCATTCTAGAAGACTTAACATTATTTTTTTTCTGATAGATTAATTTTTGGCTATTTGCTACTACATTTTGACCCAGTTATGGAAAAATTATTATTTACGGTAAATAGCTATTTTTTTAAATTTAAGTAGGAATAGTAAATTCACTGTCCATCCAAATAATATATAGCTGATTATGACTAAAAGTAAAAATCATATACTCGTATCTGTGTATTATAGTATATGCTAGAAATCATATGCCATATGTGATTAATACAAACAGCAAGAGCTTTCATCTGCTCCATTCTTCCTCTTTGAGACCAAAAACAATAAACCATTTAATCTCAAATGATTCTCAAGAGAGCCCTATTTTCATTCCTTCCTCAGGCAAAGTTCTCATTAGTTTCAGTGGGAGTTTTGCCTAGTAAACATGCAATGTAGGGACCTCAAAAGAATAAATGTCTTGCTTCTGAACATTGCTTGTGCGTGGTAGTCATCCAAATTTTTTTTGAAAGAAATATAAAGTGAATACTACGTCAGTACTATCCTGTATCTCTCTCTTTCCTTGCTGTAAAAGGGAGGCACGGGGGAAGAATTAAATTCATAAACAACTGTATTTGTTCCATTTCAATGAGCAAAATACATCAGTTCCATTTCAGGTTAAAAATAAAACAAAGTTTTTTGGGATTTCAGTTGCTTTCGACTCTGTTACACAGTTAAACAAGTTCACATGTACAAAAATCATGAAATCATTGACAAGTTGTTTTACTGTTTGGAGATTTTGCTGTTTCTACAGTTCATACAAAACCCACGTAGCACAGTTTCTGGAATGGTGAAGAATCCTACTGTAATGTAACAGAATGAGCCTTAAGGATTTGTAAGAATAAGCACTTTTATATTAAAAAGTAAATATTAATTCATCAGTAAGATTACTTTTTTAATGTGACAATAAATCATGAAATCGACATCCTTCTGTCTCAATTTTGTCTCCTCTGTCTCTTTCTTACACATTTTTCAGAGTGAAAAAATCTCATGTTTTATGTTTTTTGCTTAGCAATATAATCATCTGTGTTACTGGTTAAGACTTTTGCCCTTTCCCACACTCCAAATAGGGATGAAGTCATTTGAAATCTTGGTGTGAATAAAGACATTTTCAAGTGGGTCATGTTAACAAGGAACTGGGAATGGACTTACATGATCTCCCAAAGGAAAAAAATACTTTGAAATGAGGCTATGTGTTTTTGGAAATGGGGATGGGAGATTGGATGATTGACCCTTGGTTTGTTTTTGGAGTGAGGAACGTGGTGAACAAATAATCAGTCTCAAGTTTTTATAAAATTACATTTCATTTAGATGTAAAGATACAAGGGCTATTAATGGCCCCATTCCCTGCTGAAATTTGTAAGGAGGGAAAGACTACTACTCCCATCATGGACAGAGTAGAGGCTGCTTGCAAAGAGATGACAGTAGTCTACAGCTATAGACTAGCAATGTGATCTTAGCACAACACTGAATCAAAACAGCCCTTTCACTGATGATTTCCTGGCCGCTACGTCTTCCCAATGTAAGGTTGCCTTCTCATAGAAACTTTTGTCACAGAGTTCCTTTCTCGAGCTAGCCCTTTAAATTTGCGAAGTCAAGCACCTGCAGCCCTTACATGGCCATTTTGCAAACTGGCTGTGCCTTCCTGGCTGGTAAGTATTTCTGGTTTTCCTTTCCTATTGTGGAGGAAATAGCATGATCTCACAAGCAGCCTGTGTGTGTGGGAAAGGGAAACATCAGCCCCTGCCACTGGCTGCTGGTGGATGGGTATTGGCAGAAAGAAGCTATGCAGGAGTGGGGGCAGTAGGAGGCAGCTGGGCAAGAAGCAGGAGAGAGCAGCAGGAGGAAGGAGCTAGTCCTAGAAACTGGCAGACAGGAGTGCAAATAATTTGCTTGGGGGTGCTACATAGAGGGAATTGCTAGCTCAGGGCTCTCTGGGGTAACAAAAAGATAATATGTAACATACATGTTTACACCAGCGAAGCAACAAGTTTTATATATTATGTAACCCACACACCTTCTGGGTGTGGTGTTCTGTCCCGTCTAGTGGCACCGAGACCACTTAGAGAGAGAGAAATTAATGAGTCTGCTCTACAGTCTTAACTAACAGCTATACGATTTTTAGCTCATGCATTCAGCTCCAGAGGTCCCAAGTTCAATCCCGACTATGACCGGGGTCTGTCAGCGTTACAAGTGGGGGCTCGTCCAGGATTTCATCTGGGAAGTCTCTGATGCACTTCCTCAGCTAAGGGAAGTATGTAACCCACACACCTCCTGGGCATGGTGTTCTGTCCCATCTAGTGGCACGGAGACCACTTAGAGAGAGAGAGATTAATGAGTCTGCTCTACAGCCTTGGCTGACAGCCAGTTGGCTCTTAGCTTGTGCAGTAGAGGCTCATGCATTCAGCTCCAAAGGTCCCAGGTTTGATTCCCCTCCCCCACCCCCGACAACCAGGGTCTGTTGGCATTACAATTGCACTTACATGACTCATCAACTGATATGAAAGTGACCCTTTTGTACTAATCTGCACACAAAGAACACCTCAAAGTTATGAGCTGTTCTCACCCCTCAGACACACCTTTGTCCATTCTGCATGGGAGGGTGTATTCATAAACATGTGGGCGAGCCTTCTTGGACTTCTGTCACAGAGTCTGGGTGGTTCCTAGACGGAATTCCAGGGCAGCCAGTATTGGGATGAGCATCTGCCATGAAGTGTAATGAGTACACTGTTTGGCTGCCCTACACATATGTCCACAGCTAACTGGAACTTAGGGCTGTGTTTCTGATGATGCGTTATAGCAAACAGTGGGTCCAGTTCTGCCTTCAGTTCCACAGAGGTTACTCTAGTTGGACTAAATTCAAGCAATGACTTTCAGTGGAACTATACCTGCTTACATTAGGACTGAATTTGGCCCTTAAATACATTAGTTCAACTTCAAGACCAGAAGTGGGTCTGCTGCTTGGATTCTGTAGCCCTGTATAGTGTACATGTGGGCCTTACAATTCCTAATTCAGCCTATAACTGCATTTCCTTATCAGCTTTGTCCATTCATTGCCACAGACAGGCACCAGAGATGTTCATAGAATCAAAGTGGGGCATGGATCAGCATTCAGGTGGGGGAAGCTAATGATCCAACCCGTGGACCACATTCAGTGGTGAATCCTGGTCACATGCCACTTGTGGCACATTGCGCATACACTAAGAAGAACATAGAGTCAAAGACCAGAAGAGACCATTACAATGATCTAGTTTTACCGCCTTCATAAAACAAGCCATAGAATTTCATCCAGGGATTCCTTCATCAAAGCCTAATAACTTGAGGAACTAAAGGTAACCTTTTAGAAAGACATCCAATCTTGATTTGAAGACAACATTATGGAGAATTTACCAATTCCTTTGGTAATCAGTTCTACTGGATAATTACACTCATTTTAATAAATATTGTCTTAGTTCCATTTTGAATTTTATTAAACTCAATTGCTGATCCAGATTAAAATCTAAAGCTGGAAATGGAATATAAATATTAATGTATTTAAAGAAAAAGGTTTCAGGAAAGAAAATTGCAATTTAGAAGCATGGCTTGGATCCAATTTAATTGAACCAAGTTTAGAGTGATATTTACTACCCAAAAACAAAAGGATGTGACAAAAGGATGTGATTAACAAAAGGATGTGATCTTGTTTTCTAAACCAGCCTTCCAAATGAACTTACTAAACAGAAAATATGCCTACAAGTGCAACTACAGTGTGGAACCAGTCATGGGCCATATTTCCCCCTTGGTCTTTGTTCCAAACGCCTATTCGTGTCAATAGAATATCTGTATTCTGAGAAGAATATGAACCACTTTTACAGACTGATGTTTCTTAAAATGAAATTCAGGTGTCCCAGCTTTCTAAATAAAGATTATTGGTTTCAGTAATTCTGTACCATAGGTAACAAGTCAATACAGGCGGAGTGTAAGTATCTTCCAGGACTATCTGTGCAGCTACTGGGGGGTTGATTTTCTCCTAACATGATCTTTCTGCAAGCATTTACTAGACGCCATTGCTGCAAATGGGGAAAGGTGTATATGTAAAAAGCTACCACTGATGTAAATGTGTAAGGAATTCAGATTTGGTAGCACGTATACCTACTCTACACTCATTTTCAATTATTGTAAGTGACTACATAAGTTATGTAACAGTGGAGAATCAGGTTCTCTTACCTCAGGATACAAGCACGCATTAGTTTCTCCCATTTTAAAAATCCCACTTGCTTCACTAACTACCGCCCCTTCGCCCTTTCATCTCTAAGCTCACTGAAAATGCCGTTTACAATGGCTATCTGGAATTCCCCTCCTCCAATGCCAACCTAGATCCTCTTCAGCTTCAAGTCAGCTTCACCCCTTGTATTATTCTTGGCCTGTCAGCCACCTTCAACAGTCAGCCATGCTCCTCTCTCTGAAATCTTGCCCTCCCTTTGCTTTTGTGACTCTGTCCTCTCCTCATTCTCCTCTTGTCTCTCTAATCCCTCCTTCGGTGGGTCTTTCAATGGATCCTCCTTTTCCCTCCCACCCCAACTCTATGGAAGTGCCACAAGGCTCTGTCCTTGGACCCCCTTCTTTTCTCCCTTTTCCCCTTATGTCTGGGTAACTCTTCTGTGAGCACAGAGCCAATACCATCTCTATGCAGATGACTCACAAATCTATCTTTCTACTCCAGAATTGTCTCCTTCTGTCCCAAATGAAATCTCAGTTAGTCTCCTCTTATGTCTAGCCTTTCCTCTTATGTCTAGGTGTTAGTAATGGGAGATTCAATCATTAGAAACATAGATAGCTGGATTTGTGATGACCGGGGAACCGTATGGTGACTTGCCTGCCTGGTGCGAAGGTTGTGGCTCTCTCGAGGCATCTAGATAGATTTATGTGTAGTGCTGGGGAGGAGCCGGTGGTCGTGGTACATGTAGGTACCAATGACATAGGGAAGGGTAGGAGAGACGTCCTGGAAGCCAAATTTAGGCTGCTAGGAAAGAGACTGAAATCCAGGATCTCTACTGTGGCATTCTCAGAAATGCTTCCAGTTCCACACACAGGGCCAGGCAGGCAGGCAGAGCTTCAGAGTCTCAATGCGTGGATGAGACAATGGTGTAGAGAGGAGGGGTTTAGATTTATTAGGAACTGGTGAAACTTTTGGGACAAGGGGAGCCTATACAGGAAGGATGGGCTCCACCTAAACCAAAGTGGATCCAGACTGCTGGCACTTAACATTAAAAAGGTTGCCGAGCAGTTTTTAAACTAAGAGATGGGGAAAGGCCGATTGCTGCAGAGGCGCACGTAGATCGGACAGAGACTTCTCTTAGAGGAGAGTCTATTGATAGAGATTCTCTAGGTTTTAGAGGTAGATTTTCTCTAGGTTTTAGGTAGATTCTCAAGAGGAGAGGATGGAATAAGATAAAGTATGGGCCAGATCAGACGAGAAACATTCACATAAAGAATCTGACACATCAGAAAAGGGCAGACAAATAAACAATGACAAGTTTTTAAGTGCTTGTACACAAATGCTAGAAGTCTAAATCATAAAGTGGGTGAACTAGAGTGCCTTGTGTTAAAGGAAGATATTGATGTAACAGGTGTCACAGAAACCTGGTGGAGAGAGGACAATGAATGGGACACAATCATTCCAGGGTACAAAATATATCGGAAGGAAAGAACAGGTCGTGCGGGGGTGGGGTGGGGGGAGCGGGGAGTGGCACTACATATGAAAGAAAATGTAGAATCAAATTAAATAAAAAACTTAAATGAATCCACATGTTTCATAGAATCTCTGTGGATAGAAATTCCATGCTCTAATAAGAATATAACAGTAGGGATCTATTATCGACCACCTAACCAGGACAGTGATAGTGACTGTCAAGGTTCCTTCTCCACTCCGAACTCTAGGGTACAGATGTGGGGAACTGCATGAAAACCCCCTAAGCTCATTTTTACCAGCTTAGGTTAAAACTTCCCCAAGGTACAAACTATTTTAACTTTTGTCCCTGGAATTTATTGCTGCCACCACCAAGTGTCTAACAAACATAATAGGGAATGAGCCCACTTGGAAACGTCTTTCCCCCCAAAATCCCCCCAAGCCCTACACCCCCTTTCCTGGGGAAGGCTTGATAAAAATCCTCACTAATTTGCATAGGTGAACACAGACCCAAACCCTTGGATCTTAAGAACAATGAAAAATCAATCAGGTGCTTGAAAGAAGAATTTGAATTAAAGAAAAGGTAAAAGAATCACCTCTGTAAAATCAGGATGGTAAATACCTTACAGGGTAATCAGATTTAAAACATAGAGAATCCCTCTAGGCAAAACCTTAAGTTACAAAAAGACACAAAAACAGGAATAGACATTTCATTCAGCACAACTTATTTTATCAGCCATTTAAATAAAACAGAATCTAATGCATATCTAACTAGATTGCTTATTAACTCTTTACAGGAGTTCTGACCTGCATTCCTGCTCTGGTCCTGGCAAAAGCATCACACAGACAGAGAGACCCTTTGTTCCAACGCCCCCACCCCCAGCTTTGAAAGTATCTTGTCTCCTCATTGGTCATTTTGGTCAGGTGCCAGCGAGGTTGTCTTAGCTTCTTAACCCTTTACAGGTGAAAGGGTTTTTCCTCTGGCCAGGAGGGATTTAAAGGTGTTTACCCTTCCTTTTATATTTATGACAGTGACAATGAAATGCTAAAGGAGATTAGAAAGGCTATCAAAATAAAAAACTCAGTAATAGTGGGGGATTTCAATTATCCCCATATTGACTGGGTACATGTCACCTCAGGACGAAATGCAGAGACAAAATTTCTCGATACTTTAAATGACTGCTTCTTGGAACAGCTGGTACAGGAACCCACAAGGGGAGAGGTAACTCTCAATCTAGTCCTGAGTGGAGCGCAGGATCTGATCCAAGAGGTAACTATAACAGGACCGCTTGGAAATAGTGACCATAATATAATAAGATTTAACATTCCTGTGGTGGGAAGAACCTCAACAGCCCAACACTGTGGCATTTAATTTCAGAAAGGGGAACTATGCAAAAATGAGGAGGTTAGTTAAACAGAAATTAAAAGGTACAATGACTAGAGTGAAATCCCTGCAAGCTGCATGGACACTTTTCAAAGACACCATAATAGAGGCTCAACTTAAATGTATACCTCAAATTAAAAAACACAGTAAAAGACCTAAAAAAGAGCCACTGTGGCTTAACTACCATGTAAAAGAAGCAGTTAAAGATAAAAAGGCATCCTTTAAAAAGTGGAAATCAAATCCTAGTGAGGTAAATAGAAAGGAGCATAAATACTGCCAAATTAAATGTAAAAATGGAATAAGAAAAGCCAAAAAGGAGTTTGAAGAACAGCTAGCCAAAAACGCAAAAGGTAATAACAAAATGTTTTTTAAGTACATCAGAAGCAGAAAGCGTGCTAAACAACCAGTGGGGCTCCTGGACGATCGAGATACAAAAGGAGGACTTAAAGACGATAAAGTCATCACAGAGAAACTATATGAATTCGTTGCTTCAGTCTTCACGGCTGAGGATGTTAGGGAGATTCCCAAACCTGAGCCGTCTTTTGTAGGTGACAAATCTGAGGAATTGTCACAGATTGAAGTGTCACTAGAGGAGGTTTTGGAATTAATTGATAAGCTTAACAGTAACAAGTCACCGGGACCAGATGGCATTCACCCAAGAGTTCTGAAAGAACTCAAATGTGAAATTGCGGAACTATTAACTATGGTTTGTAACCTGTCCCTTAAATCAACTACTGTACCCAATGACTGGAAAATAGCTAAGGTAACGCCAATATTTAAGAAGGGTTCTAGAGGTGATCCTGGCAATTACAGATCGGTAAGTCTAACATCAGTATTGGTCAAATTAGTTGAAACAATAGTAAAGAATGAAATTGTCAGACACATAGAAGAACATAAATTGTGCAAAAGTCAACATGGTTTCTGTAAAGGGAGATGATGTCTTACTAGTCTATTAGAGTTCCTTGAGGGGGTCAAACAAACGTGGACAAGGGGGATCCAGTGGACATAGTGTACTTAGATTTCCAGAAAGCCTTTGACAAAGTCCCTCACCAAAGGCTCTTATGTAAATTAAGTTGTCATGGGATAAGAGGGAAGATCCTTTCATGGACTGAGAACTGGTTAAAAGACAGGGAACAAAGGGTAGGAATAAATGGTAAATTTTCAGAATGGAGAGAGGGTAACTAGTGGTGTTCCCTAAGGGTCAGTCCTAGGACCAATCCTATTCAATTTATTCATAAATGATCTGGAGAAAGGGGTAAAAGGTGGCAAAGTTTGCAGATGATACTAAACTGCTCAAGATAGTTAAGACCAAAGCAGACTGTGAAGAACTTCAAAAAGATCTCACAAAACTAAGTGACTGGGCAACAAACTGGCAAATTAAATTTTATGTGGATAAATGTAAAGTAATGCACACTGGAAAAAATAACCCCAACTATCCATACAATATGATGGGGGCTACTTTAGCTACAACTAATCAGGAGACAGATCTTAGAGTCATTGTGGATAGTTCTCTGAAGACGTCCACACAGTGTGCAGCGGCAGTCAAAAAAGCAAATGGGATGTTAGGAATCATTAAAAAAGGGATAGAGAATAAGACAGAGAATATCTTATTGCCCCTATATAAATCCATGGTACTCCCGCATCTTGAATACTGCATACAGATGTGGTCCCCTCATCTCAAAAAAGATATACTGGCATTAGAAAAAAGAAAAGGAGTACTTGTGGCACCTTAGAGACTAACAAATTTATTTAAGCATACAGCTCACTTCATCGGATGAAAGCTTATGCTCAAATAAATTTGTTAGTCTCTAAGGTGCCACAAGTCCTCCTTTTCTTTTTACGAATACAGACTAACACGGCTGCTACTCTGAAACCTGGCATTAGAAAAGGTTCAGAAAAGGGCAACTAAAATGATAAGAGGTTTGGAATGGGTCCTATATGAGGAGAGATTAAAGAGGCTAGGACTTTTCAGCTTGGAAAAGAGGAGACTAAGGGGGGATATGATAGAGGTATATAAAATCATCAATGGTGTGGAGAAAATGAATAAGGAAACGTTATCTACTTGTTCCCATAATATAAGAACTAGGGGCCACCAAATGAAATTAATGGGCGGCAGGTTTAAAACAAATGAAAGGAAGTTCTTCTTCACTCAGTGCACAGTCAACCTGTGGAACTCCTTGCCTGAGGAGGTTGTGAAGGCTAGGACTATAACAGAGTTTAAAAGAGAACTGGATAAATTCATGGAGGTTAATGGCTATTAGCCAGGATGGCTAAGGAATGGTGTCCCTAGCCTCTGTTTGTCAGAGGGTGGAGATGGATGGCAGGAGAGAGATCACTTGAGCATTACATGTTAGGTTCACACCCTCTGGGGCACCCGGCATTGGTCACTGTCGGAAGACAGGATACTGGGCTGGGTGGACCTTTGGTCTGATCCATATGGCTGTTCTTATGTTCTTGCCATCTGCTCAAGTTTATCCTGGCTAAAATAGAGCTCTTAAGCTTCTCTCCAACCCAATACCACTTGGCTGCCTCTTTTCTCCATTCTGCTTGTCACTCAGACCCATACCCAGGGAATCTGCTTCAACTCAGACCTCTCACCTGTTTCCCTCTGTAGTTCCTCACACCCAGTCTATGTCTAAATGTAGTTTAAGATACAGCATCTCCTAACCTTCCACACAGACAAAACTCTCATCCAAGCTCTGACCAGCTTGCATCTCAATTACTGCAACATCCTTCTCTCTGGCCTTGATAAATGCAATCTTGCTTCACTCATGCCCATTCAGAATGCTGCTCCAAACATCATTCACCTAGCTTGTCACCTCTCTCTTTTAATCTGTCCATTGGCTCTCCCTTTTCTATTGCATCAAACATAAGCTACCTGTCTTCACTTTCAAGGCACTTCTTGACCAGTGTTCCCTTTCATTTTTCCCACCCATGTGCGTAATGAATTTTGTATCACACATCACCTCCATATTGCTGCACATAACAAAATTCATGTGTCAGGGTGGGGCCAAGCAGTTCGGAGTGTGGGAGGGGGCTCAGGGCTCTGGCTGAGGATGTGGGATCTGGGGTGGGGCCGGGAATGAGGGGTTTGGGGTGCAGTGGGGCTTCCCGGGGCTACTGTGGGGGAAAAAAAACCTCCTCCCGCCCATCTCTTTCTCCTCGAAGCAGCACCTGGGCTGGGTGGGAGAGACGCCTCTCCCCCAGCCACGGCAGGTCCAGGCTGGGCTGGGCCAGGGCCGGGGGGAGGGGGCTCCTGTCCCTTTTTGTTCAGTGCCTAGCATAATGGGATCTTGGTCTGTGACTATGGCTCCTAGGTGCTATGGTCATAAAAAATAAATAATAATATTGCATAATACTTTAAGAGGTGCACGAGTGAGCTGAGTGGGCGTAAGGTTTCCTGGGCCCACCTGGAGCAATAAGGTGGCTGCGGGCGCATAGGAGTACTAGGTAGAGAGAGTCATTAGGCAAAAGGTGTGTGTCTGGGCGGAGTACCGGCAGGGAAGGGGTGGCTACACCTTTGCAAAGAAGTTGTATGGGAACTCCTGACTCCTCAGACCCAATAATACGGCCATGCTTTTCAAAACTGGATGCTGAAAACAAGCCTCCTGCGTCCATATTTAAGCACTTTGAGGAGGTGTGCATACCCTGCACAGGGCCAGAAGGGGTTAACCCCACACTACGGGCGGAGGAAGTCCTGCCCCTCAGACAATACTGGGGATGCTCCAAGTGCTGTGCTGTATAATAGGGAGCAGCCCACCTCAGTTTGGAGGGACCACTGGAGAGGAAGGACCTTTGGTGGAGGCTCCAGCTGCGGAGCCCTCACAGCTCTTGCCTACGGGAGTCAGAGATCCTGAGATCTGGACTGAAGATCTGTGGCCAACTGAGCCTGAGGGAATTATCCACGCTGAGAAGCCTGGAGACCCCAATACCCATTGGACTGCAGCTTCAGGAAGCGTGGTAGGAAGTGACCCAGGGAGGGTGAGCATATGGTATCTCCCACCCGGGTGACGTCAGTGTGTACAATGGTAACTGGGACAAATTACAACATGGTTTTACAAAAGGTAGATCGTGCCAAATGAACTGGATCTCCTTCTTTGAGAAGGTAACAGATTTTTTTAGACAAAGGAAACACAGTGAATCTAATTTACCTTGATTTCAGTAAGGCATTTGATAGGGTTCCACATGGGGAATTATTAGCTAAATTGGAAAAGATGGGTATCAATATGAAAATTGAAAGGTGGATAAGGAACTGGTTAAAGGGGAGACTACAACAGGTCATACTGAAAGGTGTACTTCCGGCTGGAAGGAGGTTACGACTGGAGTTCCTCAGGGATCGATTTTGGGACCAATCTTACTTAATCTTTTTATTACTGACCTTGGCACAAAAAGTGGGAATGTGCTAATAAAGTTTGCGGATGACACAAAGCGGGGAGGTATTGCCAGTACAGAGAGGGACTGGGATATCCTACAGGAAGATCTGGATGACCTTGTAAACTGGAGTAATAGTAATAGGATGAAATTTAATAGTGAAAAGTGCAAGGTCATGCATTTACAGATTTTTAACAAGAATTTTTGTTATAAATTGGGGACGCATCACTTGGAAGTAACAGAGGAGGAGAAGACCTCGGAGTATTCGTTGATCATAGGATGACTATGAGCCGCCAATGTGATATGGCCATGAAAAAAGCTAATGCGGTCTTGGGATGCATCAGGCGAGGTATTTCCAGTAGAGATAAGGAGGTGTTAGAACCATAATAAAAGGTACTGGTGAGACCTCACCTGGAATACTGTGTGCAGTTCTGGTCTCCCATGTTTAAGAAGGATGAATTCAAATTGGAACAGGTACAGAGAAGGGCTACTAGGATGATCCGAGGAATGGAAAACCTGTCTTATGAAAGGAGACTCAAGGAGTTTGGCTTGTTTAGCCTAACCAAGAAGGCTGAAGGGAGATATGATTGCTCTCTATAAATATATCAGAGGGATAAATACCAGGGAGGGAGATCCAAAATCCAAAGGGAGGGTAGGAAGTGGCCCAGGGACAGCTGACTACGGTCTGGCTGGGGTATTGCCTGAGTCTGGTTCAACATGTTGTGGCTGGATCCCTGCTGAGCCAGTGGCAGAGCACTCTGCCAATGTTAGGGCCCGGAGCTGGGATGTGGTGGAGTCAGGTGGGCCTGCATCCCCTGGCCATCCCACCCTTGGACAGGAGGCCTGTGTGAGTCTACCATCTGCAGAGCTAGCCCCCTAGACTGTGCTGGGTGCTCTCCGCAGCCTAAGGGCTGGAGCCCTAGACTGCTTAAGGGCTGGGGTCCCTAGATTATTCACTGCTCTGCCCTGCTTGAGGGTTGGGGCCCTAGACTGTACATGGTACCTCCTGTCTGAGGGCCTGGGCCCCAGACTATACCTGGCTATACCCTGCCTGAGGGTTGGGCTTTAGACTGTTTGCTGCCCCCCTGGCCTGAGGGCTTGAGCCCTTGGGTGACTCACTGTTCTACCCCACAGGAGGGATCGAGCCATGAGACCACTAACTTCCCCCTTGTCTAGACTGTTTTCCAGGGGTGTGACAGCAAAGTAGTGTGGCCTTCCTCAGAGATTGACAGTGGGGGAGGGCCATACATGCCTACAAGCCTACATCCACTTTTACTTACAAAACATAAGACAACTCCAGCTTTGAGCAAACTGCTGAGCAAAAGCTCTATTTAAACAATATTAAGGGGATAAACTAAGATCACAAAAGCAAGAGTATTCTGGTTTCTAGGCAAACTTTTTTTAACCTACTCCATCATACTTACATAATGACACATGCTTGAAGAATGGGATGATTTTTAAATAGTTTAGGGCAGCGGTTCTCAAACTGTGGGTTGAGACCCCAAAGTGGGTTGTGACCCCATTTTAATGGGGTCACCAGGGCTGGTGTTATGCTTGCTGGGGCCAAAGCCTAGGCCTGAACCCCAGCGCCTGGCCGTGAGCAACAGGGCTCAGGTTATAGGCCCCCCGCTTGGGGCTGAATCCCTTGGGGTTTGGCTTTGGCCCCCCCTGACCAGGGCAGTGGGGCTTAGGCTTTGGCTTTAGGACCCCTACCTGTGGCATCGGGGCTCAGGCAAGCTCAGGCATCGGTCCCCCACTCCTGGGGTCGTGAAGTAATTTTTGTTGTCAGAAGAGGGTTGCAGCGCAGTGAAGTTTGAGAACCCCTGCTCTAGGGTAAAACTCTGCTGTGCACGACTGCCCACCTGAAAAACCACAGCCAATATCAGCAGCATGGATGGGGTAGACATCCTCATCCCACAAACCCCTGGAGAGACTGCCCTGCAATAATGATTCACAGGGAGCCACTGGGGAAAGATGACATGGATGTCAGAGCCCAGGAGCTATATTTATGTGTCCAAACCTCACCCCAGCCATGGAGCCCACCCTCAAGACCTCACACAGATTTATGCTCCTACCAGAAATAATCTGCATGGGGGCATAAGCAAAAGGCTTGGTAGCTCTACAAGGTGACACACATTATTACTTTTGCAGCATATATTTGCAGGCTGCTGGGCTTCTCCTTTAAGGGCCTCCTGCCTGCCTAGCACTCTCCTATCTAGGGAGATTCCCCTGCTCCCCTTTAAGCTGTATAGCGATGATGGGCTATATACCAAGCTCTTAAATTGGTGGCTCCATCACACCCCAGTAATACAAAAACTTAATGTCACAATGTAGATAGCTAGATAATCCCAAATTGCCCTGTAGCCCCCTTCAGAGTTACCTGTAGGTGTCAGGGTAGAAGTCGATCTTCAGGAGGGTTTCGAACGGTATTAAAAAAAAAGCAGATGAATAGTGAGGGGTAGAGTTATGTAGGGGCTTGAGAGCAAAGATATAAAGTTTGCACTTGATGCAGTGGAGCAAAGAGCCAGTAGCAGTATTCAAAGAGGGGAGAATATGGTCAGACTGATGGGTAATAAAGACTTCTTTGGTAGCAGAATTTGTACAGAACAAAATAAGGCAATGTGTGCGTCCAGGATGCCAGAGAGGAGGAGGTTGCAATAATTAAGACATGAGATGGCAAACTAAGTATTGACTGCTTGAACTTCACTGTAGCCAGCTCAATGAAGACATCTGCTCAATGTGCAGCTGCAGTCAAAAAAGCTAACTAGATGGCAGATTGTGTAAGGAATGAGATGATGAATAATACAGAGCCTGTTATAACACCTTTATATGAATCGATGGTGCAGTCTCATCTACAATATTGTATGCGGAACTGGTCACCATATCTCAAAAAGGGTATTGCAGAACTAGGTAGGGTTCAGACAAAGACAACAAGAATGATCAAGGGCATGGAAAGCCAGGGGCAATGAATTTTGCCGCCCCAAGCAGTCGCCGCTGAGGAGCTGCCGCGGGACACAGACTGCTGCCCCATTCTGAATGCCGCCCCAAGCACCTGCTTGGAAAGCTGGTGCCTGGAGCTGGCCCTGTGGAAAGCATATCCTATGAAGAGAGATTGAAAAGATGGGGATTGTTTACCTTAGAAAGAAGTCTGAGAGGAGACATCATAACGTACATACAATAATGAATGATCTAGACAATAGATCAGGAACTTCTATTCTACCTGCCCCAGATCACAAGAACAAGGGAACATTCAATTCAATTAAAAGGTGGGGAATTCAAAGCCAATAAAAGGAAATACTTCTGTACCAGTGCAGCTCCGTTGGAGGTGGCCATGGCAGAAACTGTAGTGTAGCAGCACAAGGCATTTTTACGTAAGTCATCTAACTCTGAGCTGCTGCCATGCAGGGAGCTACACGCCTGGTGAATTGTAGCAATGATGTTTGCTAGTGTAGCACAGCATCAGTTTGCACTTGATTCAGGTTTGATATGTAGAGGCTAGAAACTTTTTTTTTAATTAAAAGATTCTGAAGATGCTGATCAGCTCCTTTACTTACCTCGCATGGTCCACCACGGACTCCTCTGGTAACCCTGCAGCTTGCTCTAAGCACTCCTCGTGCCTCTACTCTTTCTTGCAGCCTGCAGGCAACTGATTGGCATGGGCTGCTTTCCTCAGTCCTTCCTACTGTCAGTCAGCCTTTCTGTCACCATGTCTGTTCACAATACCCTGCCTCCAGGTGGCCAAGTGCTCCCAGCCTTGCTCATCTTTCCCCACCAGCTTTGGCCACCCCACCAATCCCCCATTGCTCATTTGTTTTTTCATTAGCAGCAGCTAGATTGCAGCAGAGGAGAAGCAGGCTCACTGTGGGAGCACTAAGAAGAAAGCATAGTAGCAGGTTTCCCATCTGCTCTAAATGGCCTGCTGCAAGAGAAGGTACAACCCACCCTGGGGCCAACTTCTTTAAGTCCCAGGGTGTCCATCCACTTTCTTCCTGTCCTTTTCCCCCCTCTGACTAACCTATGCCCTTCATGTCTCATGTTGAGGAGGGATCTCTGTAATGAACTTGTACAACTAAGACCCTGCACAAACAAAAAAACTACTGAAGCTGAAATGTTAGGGTTCCCCTCCCGTAAACCACTTTACCATTTATCTGTAGGTCCTGCATTGGCCTGCTTCTTCTGAAATGAATCCATGTACCTCCAGCTCATATATAATTTTGCTTCATAGACTCTCTAGTAACATGTTCCCTGGGCTATATTCATCCCTGATATAATTCAATAAAGACATATGTTAAGTGCCTTTTTTGTGAAGTAGCTCCATTTGTGTTCTCTACTCAGTACTACTTTCCTAATTTTTAACCCCTTAGCAATATAAACATAGTCTATGGATAGTAATCACTCTCCATTTGAAAACTTCTATTGTCTCTTTTCAACCTGTGCGAGTAATCTCTCTAACATTAACCTTAAAACTGAGATCATTCAAACCATTCGATTTTAGCTGCCTTATGCTGCACCTTCTCCAAATACAACCTTCCTGAGACAGTGACCAAACTGCATACCCCATTCTAGGGAAGTCTAATAATTGTCTTCCAAAGTGCTGGTATTGCCTATTTTGTGTTGTATTATAGCTCACTGCTCCATCAGTCTAGTATCTTGTTTGCCTTTTTTATTGCAGCTGTGCACAGAAGTGACCGTTTCTACAATTTTTTCCCACAATAATTCCCCAATTCTTTCTCTGATCAGTGTGCTGTATTTAGCGCACACTCCCTGCTTTTGCTCTTTGTTCTCAGACTAATTACTTTTCATTTTCTACACTGAGCAGCATTTGCCATCTGCTGGCTCATCAACTAAATGATCCAAATCCCTTTTGAATATGCTTCCATTGTTCCTTATTTTCTCTGTCTTCTGTTTTACCATCAGAACAGTACAGATTTCATACAAGCAGCTCAGCTGATGTACTTTTGTCGCAGGAGCCTGGGAATCCATAGAATTTTCTTGCACACTATATCATCTCTCACTGGATCTATACCTTCCGCCATTCATAAAGAAGACTGTCAGTTTTGGCATATATTATTAAATTCACATACGCTTTATGTTGTTTTGAGATAAACTGTGGCTTGAAGCCCCAGCCTTGCATTGGGGATGGTGCAGAGCAGCGGATTGTGAAAATAGTGGATAGGCTGGATAGCCTGCTAGCGCTTCCAGGGTGTACAGCTGCTGTGTGCCAACCTCTGGTGCAGCATGCTCTTCCCTGACTGGCTGGGCAGCTCTGCTAGCTGGCGCTGAAGGGACAGGGTGTCATGGGGGACCGTACAAGTCAAGCAGGGCTGCCTCCAATCGCCCAGTGCAGGGTCCGTACTCCCCATCACACAAGCATAGGGTCTCCCTGTGGGATCAGGCAATTGCAATAAGAAGGGCACGGGACCCCTGGCAGGGCTGAGCAAACAGTCTGCAGCCCCTGGGCGGGCAGAGCAAAGCAAACTGTCTATGGCCCCTGAGCCTCCTGGCTGGGGCAGACAATAGCAGTTGGGGGTTCTGACCCCCGGGGCAGAGCAAACAAACAGTAGCCACTTCTAGTGGCAAGTGTGTTGGGGGTAGGGAACCCAAGCCCATCCTACTTTACCAGGTTATGACCCAGGGCCCTATGAAGAAAGGAAATTCCCTGTTAAGGGTTTAAACATGGGCTTCTAATATATTCCCTGGGTCACTTTCTACTGCAAGGGGGCATCTCCTCAGCTGGCATGGGCTTGATGTCCCAGTCAGTCTCCACGGTCAGCTGCTCATCCACCATCTTGTTCAGGTCCACGATTCCTACCACTTGGAGAGTCACAGGCACCTGCAGCACACATCCTACATCCTTCCTCCTCCTCAGCCAGCCCAGACTGAACAGGGCTGCCTCCTTTTATCTGTCCCTTCCACCTGGAGCGTGTGCAGAAGGGGTAAGGAGGTATGGTCTCCTGGGCCCACAGTGATTGGTCAGGCCCAGCTGGCCCGGTACACGGTTGATGCACCCCATCACACAGGGCCACAACCCTGCCTCTTCCCTGCCCCTTTTGGGATAGTTATTGGACCTAACTAGGGGAGTACGAGGATTGCAGTTGTGTCTTGCTTTCTACCAGGACATAAAAGAACCTTGTGCCTCACTCCTCTTGAGCCACCCATGCAGGGGATGGCAACAGTTTGGCCCATAGGTAAACATATCCATTTTCCTCAGACCCCAGAATGCAATTTCAAGATCTAAAAAACTCATCTTCATGGCTAAACTCATACAATGAATGCAGTATCCCCTTCAGATGTGTGGGATGAACAGCATGGGGTATAGCTTTTGTTCGACACTGTCTTTGTGTGCAAGTTGTGGAAGAATGGTACACGGTGGGTACTGGTGCTACTAAAGCTGAAAAGAGGCACATGCTTCATTTAGCTGATATGTATTCCACACTGTTTTCTTTGGGAAACTATCCGCTTTGCAACAGCAAATCTGACCAGAGGATTCCTCAGAGGAATTATATAATTTGGGGCTTTTCTTTTGTGGTATCATTTTGTAATGATATTGGAATGCATTGTCTGGGATAATGTAAAGGTAAACAATCTTTTAGTTTATCTTTGAGACAATATCTACTGCTGTTAGAATCATATCTGTGGTACATGCAGGTAAGAGAAGAATTAAAAAACTGTTAATCAGAAGACTATAGGCCTCAATCTCCACTGCCTTGCACACTGTATGTTCATTTATTTATGTGCAAAGCAAGCACAAAGGGGGTGCAAAACTCCACTGAATCAAAATGATAACATTTTACATAGCTTTATGCTCACTAGAAACATGGCTATGCAAGGAGCAAGACAATGGAGAATCAGGCCCTGTGGTTTGCAACTGGAAGAAGCCACTTTGTATGGGGACCACTCATTTAAATATGGTCCCCGATCACAGGCTACTTTCTGGTATGGCTCAAAACCTTTGTTAGGATTATATCTAATTTATTTCTTCAAGCTGTGTTTCCATTTCCTCAAATTCCACATAAATGGGGAAAAGCAATGTATTGTATTTCATAGCCGAGTCTTAATAGGATTCTATAGTTAACAGAAGACAATGTTTGAATCATTCTCTGTCCCCTTAGACCAAATAGCAAGGCCAATGTCTTGAAAAAAATTTGACTGTAGGTGCTTCCATTTTGAGTGCCCAAATTAAGAGACTTTGGGCTTGATTTTCAGAGATGTTGCATATTCACTGTTCCTATTAACATCAACTCCCTTGTAGGATAGAGTGGCATATACAGAAGATCATTGCTCATCCTTAGAGATACTATTCTGTTAATGACTACACTTAAGCTGGAGAAGTTCATTTCAGGTATAGATGGAAATCCTTCCCACAGTTCTCCTCCTGGGCTCAGATTTTCACAGTTTCAAGTTACAGACATGACATTATTCAGTTTCATTTCCCCTGAGTAGAGAGTACAAAATGAAGAGACATGCCAGGGCTTTCATTTAAAAATAAAACTGGACAATCCTGTTTTGAATGCCCTTGTCCAAACCACTGGCCAAGATTGTCAGGCCTTACACTCCACTGCCAGCATCCGTCTGTCTGTTTGAAATGCAATAACTTTTGAACACTGCATCCAACCAATTCCAAAATTTCAGGGAACATCTTAGGCATCAATTGTCTGAACCTTACTGAATTTGGGGACAACTGGAACACCAAAGATAGAAACTGTGGGACCCATGGAGCCACTATTATCTGTCGATGGACCCCATCAACACCTTGCAGCATAACAATACCCCTGGTCATCCTCCTAATATAGATTTACTATGTTGAAACCCTGAATGAGAGAAGAGAAAAAAATTGTTCTCCTTGCTGGGAACCGTGGGGTGGATACTCAGCCAGCAGCAGTAGCCAGAGGCAGAGGAGAGAAAAAGCTTCATTAATTCCTTCCTCCTTTCTAACTTCCAGCCTCCTCAAATTCTGCTCCTGGCTGGGGAGAGGGCACCAGCCATCCCCCCTTACCTTGCAATCTGAAGGAAGGAAGGAAGGCACTATGTGGGGAGATGGAGAGATACTCAGCGCTCCTGGCATGGTGTGGAGAATGGGATAGAGAGGGGCAAACAGAACCCCTGCAAGGGGGTAGGGGGACTCTGGTATAGGGAGAAGAGGTGTGGGGTTATAGAAAGGCCTGGTGGGGACACTGGTATGGCGGGGAATGGGAGCACGCAGAAACCCTAGTGGATGGGGGGCTACTGGAGAACACTGGTATAGGGGAAAGGTGAAACAGAGAGCCTCTAGCAGGAGGAGGAAGGTTGGAATGGGGGGAAGAGGAGTCCCTGCCTTGCAGGGGTAAGGAGGGAATGGAGGGCATGGGGGAAGTGGGAATAGGGGTACACACAGAGCCACTGGCTTGGGGGAACCTGGTATGGGAAGCAGAGGGAGTAGGGGGCACCCAGAATCTCTGCCAGAGGGAGATTGGGTGAGGGTTGCAGGCAGTCCCTGAAACAGAGGGGGAAGGGTGGCACACATGGAGCTTGTGCGGGCAATGGGGACAAGCAGCCCCTGGTGTCTGCAATAAGCTCGGCCCACAGAAGCTATGCAGTGCACAATCCCCTACTATACGTATGATGAACAATACACATCCTACACTGTTCTTGTAGAAGGTGTAGCTTGAATAAGCATGTAAAACATTATCTGAAATTCTGAAACTCTTGAAAGCCTCCTTTGCACAACATTCAGGCATAGCCTGACATGCCCACCTTGCCTCTCCCTCTGCTGGCAAAAGAGCCTCCAATGTCATTGTACCGGATAACGAAACAATCCCACATTCCCTCTGTGAGCATGCAGCCTTCTCAGTTATCCCACTACTGTGTCTTCAGGTAGTACTGAGGCAGCTGAAATCCCACCCCCCTGACTGCTGCACAAAGCTTTTTGCCTACACATGCAAAAAATGTTTCTTGATCTAGCATCTCCTCTAGTCCCACAACACCCAGGAGCGTGTCCCACCTCCCAAGCCCCCAACGCCATCTTTCTTTATTGTTTTCAACTAGTAGCTGCTGTCAGCTCTAACATTCAGGCCACTTCTTCCTGCTGACACACTGCTCAGTCTGTCCCATATTCTCATCCACTTTCCTACTTTTGCTTATTTGTTCTGTAAACATTATACTCTTAGAGTTCCATTCCGCCAGGCCAGATTGTGTGCTGCGTCTTTGCGCCCCTGGGACTCTGAGATAGTCTGCGGGCCAACCAAGCCCAAAGTGTGATTTTGGGCAGTTCCAGAAGCTGCTCTCACTTAGCAGCTACCAACAGGCTGCTCTGCTACCCAGAGTAGCCAGAGCATAGAGTAGCCCCTACTGCTCCTCGCATGCCTCTGAGCCAGGGGCTGCAAAGTGGGAAGGGAGGAAGCCATCAACTCCGCCCCTTCCCTAGCCTAGTCCATTGGACTGTTTGAATTTTGCAGGCTTTTTACAATGGCTGAGCCAGTGTAAAGGGGCCACAGCAGTGTCCAGAATTGGTCCTTAAGTGAATGTCTTGATTAAACTACTGGCTTCTCACTTCAGCTACATCACAAGTATCTCCCTTAGTACGTTTATAAATCAGCCATTCTATGATATGTGCTTCTAGCATTTGTAGAAAGCACAATCGCTTTTCCTTCTCCAGCGCCCAACTCCCTTGCCCCTTCTCCCTACTTTTCTTGCCTCATTTGCTGGTAAGATAGAACCAGATTCTGATTTCATATACCAAGGTCTAACTCCATGTAATAAGAGTATAATCATAGAATATCAGGGTTGGAAGGGACCTCAGGAGGTCATCTAGTCCAATCCCCTGCTCAAAGCAGGACCAATCCCCAACTAAATCATCCCAGCCAGGGCTTTGTCAAGCCTGACCTTGAAAACCTCTAAGGAAGGAGATTCCAACACCTCCCCAGGTAACCCATTCCATTGCTTCACCACCCTCCTAGTGAAAAAGTTTTTCCTAACATCCAACCTAAACCTCCCCAACTGCAACTTGAGACCATTACTCCTTGTTCTGTCGCCTGGTACCACTGAGAACAGTCTAGATCCATCCTCTTTGGAACCTCCCTTCAGGTAGTTGAAAGCAGCTATCAAATCCCCCCTCATTCTTCTCTTCTGCAGACTAAACAATCCCAGTTCCCTCAGCCTCTCTTCATAAGTCGTGCTCCAGTCCCCTAATCATTTTTGTTGCCCTCCACTGGACTCCTTCCAATTTTTCCACATCCTTCTTGTAGTGTGGGGCACAAAACTGGACCCAGTACTCCAGATGAGGCCTCACCAGTGCCGAATAGTGGGGAACGATCACGTCCCTCAATCTGCTGGCAATGCCCCTACTTACACACCCCAAAATGCCATTAGCCTTCTTGGCAACAAGGGCACACTGTTGACTCATGTCCAGCTTCTTGTCCACTGTAACCCCTTGGTCCTTTTCTGCAGAACTGCTGCCGAGCCATTCAGTCCCCAGTCTGTAGTGGTGTATGGGATTCTTCCGTCCTAAGTGCAGGACTCTGCACTTGTCCTTGTTGAACCTCATCAGATTTCTTTTGGCCCAATCATCTAATTTGTCTAGGTCCCTCTATATCCTATCCCTACCCTCCAGCATATCTACCACTCCTCCCAGTTTATTGTCATCTGCAAACTCGCTGAGGGTGCAATCCACACCATCCTCCAGATCATTAATGAAGATATTGAACAAAACTGACCCCAGGACTGACCCTTGGGGCACTCTGCTTGATACCGGCTTCCAACTAGACATAATGCATAGGAGAGACTGACTTTTCAGATCTGGACCCACTCACACGGATCAGTATCTACTAATTTCACTGGTTACTGTTACACTATGAAATAACTTAATTGACTTCAGTGGCAGTTCTCCGCATGTTCCTCCAGCCTCCCTTACCTCCTTGCAGTTACAGATCCCATGATGCACTTGCCCATGTGAAAATGTGCCAGAGCAAATGACAGGACTCTGTTCTCCAGGCATAAGTTATCCTAGAGATTCTTCCTAGCTCTGACACCCAGAAATTGCAGGTTGATCTAAAATTCTCGAACTATTGTTGTTGGATGTGGTGCTCATACCACTGTTCAATTTACTGAACACGGAGAACTGCAGAGCAACCATATGCACTACTTCTTTAGTATGGAAAAGCTAAGACAGTAGATTGGTGCAAAAGGGCAACTGAGACTTTAATTGCCACGTGAACAGAAAAGAATATTCAGGCCAGTTGAGTTCTGCCAAATGCAATCACCAGATCTCTGATCACCTTGTGGAAAGTGGAATCCAAGCAACTGCTGGGCAGTGACAGGAGAAAATAAAGTCTATGGAGGTTAGATACAATTGAGTGAAGAACTCAAATAAGGTCTCTGTCAATAGTTGGACCACTTGTCCCTATTTCAAGGAGCTGCAGCAGGTGCTAACATCCACACTGACCACTGAACCCATTAATCTTGTGGGCAGCGAGGACGTTGCATTTGAGGAGCCAGTGGAGGAGGAGAGGGAAGATGAAACTGAGGAAGTGATCTGAACAAGGAGCTGCCTCATTCAGGTATTGTGCAAGCTCTTTATTACTCTGCAGTGTGAATGCGATTTGTGGAATTGTCAGTGCCAGAGTAAGGCTGAGAATGGAGCCAGGGCTCCTGGTGCAAGCACACGGGTTTGTTATGGTGCTGGCATGTGCCATCGTTCAGTGAGATCAAAAACGCTCGTGCTGCTATTTCCACCTTGCCCTGCTGAGAAAATTATTTCTTCTAGCTCTGAATGTCTGATCAATTAGTAATGTTAGTCACACACACACACACACACATACATACACATATCCAGACCCTTCCTCCAAGGCTTAATGAATTACAGAGCTGATTATTGCATGGCTGCACTTCTTCATGCTTGTGATGGTCAAAGAGGCATTTGGTAAGTTCAGTGATATGATCTCTGCTGCTGCTAGCTCATTGGTCTCATTTTCCCATAATGGCTAACACAAGCAAAACATTCCAAACGTATGGGGGGGGAAGGAAATTATTTTATATAGTCCAGTTAATAAATTTGTGTAATTTGGTCTGGATGCCAACTAAGTTGACTAGTTCTATTCTAACTAGTGGAGTATGGAGCACTCCACTTTGTATATTTTTTGGTAATACAACAAGAGCTTCCCTTTAATTATATTCACCTTACACAATCTTAACTGTCTTTGGGCTGGATTCCCTAGTCCACACTGGCCACTTTGAACCACGTACAAATGCTGAGAAACTCCCCATTGGTGCAAAGCCACCAGCTGCAAAGCCACCAGCTGCCTCGCCCCTACCCTACCCTACCATAGAGGGTAAGGCAGGAGAGGAAGGGGAGGGGCAAATTGAGGCTGAATGGATCTTCATTATGCCAGTTCTTCACTGAGGTAAAGCCCCTTACATCACTGGTGTAAATCACAGTACCTCCTTGGCTATTCTACTTATGCCAAGACCAGGTTAATGCTGCATTAGAGAGCCGCAACCAGCTCCTTCATGTCTTCCCAATTCACCAAGCAGGGCTTTCTGTGTTCTGAACAGATCCTTTCCCTTTCTTATATAAGACCCTCTCTTCACCCAAGCCCCAAGTGCTGACTCCCATTCTCTCTCATAATGCTGACCTCTTCTCCTCCCTTCCTTCAGTCACCTTTCCATATTAGAGTTACCACCATCAGAATGCCTACATTGCTTTAGTGTATATTATGTTGTACGTATTTCTATTTTCATGATTTTTTTAAAAAAAATTATGAAAACTGAATGCAAAAATGAATGTTGACTATCTTACGAGAGCAGCTACTTGTGAGTTAATAAAGCCAGGGATGGGAATCCCTGTTAGCTTCTCTGGCTCTTAAAAGACCAATAAGTAGCATTTCCCAGCAGGGCTGCTAAAATCATAAAACCTGCATTACTTCTAAGAACCTGACACTATGGTGTTTTAGAAAATAACTACCAAACTAACCAAGATGATGGATATGTGCAAGTGGTGATATGCACATATATAGTTATGTTGTAGATTATGAGATCAGACTATGCAATAACACTTTCGTTGTTTGTCTCTAAACAACAGTTAGATCAAGGAAACCACTGAAATAATCCTATGACTATCATGTGTCTAATGAGGGCATCACTATAGTAGGCTGTACTAATATGGCAATGCATGGGTTCTGAAATGTCTGTGTAATTACTGTCATTGTAATGTGACAGATCTGTACTGTAGATCAGTGCTTCTCAAGCTATCTGATGTGGGGGACCGGCAATTTTTTTCCCCAATGTGCATGCAGACCAGCAGCTGATGGCTCGCAGACCGGCACCGGTCTGCGGACCACCACTTTGAGTAGCACTGCTGTAGATCTCACTGTTATAGATGAGCATATATGCTTCTGTTCCTTTAGTGCATCCATGGCTATTTTTTTTTACTATCTCTGGTGCTGTTTAAAATAGCCCTGCAATGTTTCCAAGGAATATAATAAAATACTGTGCATCAGTTTTGGTGAGAGCTAATCTACAGGTGATTTGATCCAGGAAAGTGAGACCGTTTTCAGACACTAGTTTGGGGAAAAAGAAAAGGAGCACTTGTGGCACCTTAGAGACTAACCAATTTATTTGAGCATAAGCTTTCGTGAGCTACATACAGCTCACTAAACCATTCATAATATGGGTTATCCCTGCAGCATCTCCCCTCTCCACTAGATGTCAGTACAAGCCACTTCCTTTCAGCAGGGGAATCTCTCAATCCTTTATTTCACTTAGTTACATCTTGTTAAACATAATTATCCTTGGACTTTAATCCCAGAGTGCAACCATTTCTAACCAGAGCCATCATGGTAAATAGCTGAGACCGTTCTGCAATGCATGGTACTGAGGAAGCAGAGTAGAACACTTAAGAGGATGAGATATCTGTAGTTGTTGCATGCAGACCGTTTGGGCTGTCTGCAATGCAGCACCGTCTCTAAGAGATGTGACCAGATTGATTTCAAGTTAGTGCAGCGTACGCTCTCCTTGCAATGTGTTCATCTCCCCATTAGATGTCGCTGCTGTCAATTCTGTACAGGAATATCTGTTACATGGCCGCAGGGCTGTCGGCAAGAGACACAGACTGTAAGTTGTTACAGCGTTGGCTAGACGTGTCTGTGCAATGATCCTCTCCCATGAGAACTGACTGGGGGTTACATTTAGTCAGTGCAGTGTTATGGCTAAACATTCCTTACATGTCTGTCCTTACATCAATAGCAGTTTTATTTAATAAACCTGAAGAGTCCCTGCAGCTGCATGCAGTCTGAACTCAATCTGAACCTCTACCCCAATATAACGCAGTCCCCGGGAGCCAAAAAAATCTTACCGTGTTATATCGAACTTGCTTTGGCCTTGAGCATTTCCATTATTAATACAGTATTTGACACAAGAAGTTTTATTTTTGGTGTTGTTTGAGAAAGGGTACATCTGATGTCATCCTTCACATCAAGCCCAGGGTCGGGGCTCGCAGCCACCCGCCCCTCTCCGGGTCAGGGTTCACAGCCCGGTGCAAGGGTTGGGGCTCATAGCCCTGCACCTCCACACAGTGGCTGGGGCTCGCAGCCATGCATCGCAGTTGGGGCTCACAGCCTAGCACAGGGGTCGGGGCTCGCAACTTGCAGCCGTGCGCTGGGGTCGGGGCTCACAACCCCCCACATAATCAGGTTGCGACCCCCCGAGGGGTTGTGACCCCCAGTTTGAGAACCAATGTTGTAGACGAGACAGAAAACCATTTTTGCTTTACTGTGTTATATCCAAATTTGTGTTATATCGGATCGCGTTATATCGAGGTAGAGGTGTATATAAATGTGTCAGTAAAATAGTGTCATGCAGACTGTGGCTAAATATAGATATAAATACTAAGTGAGTGAATAAAGCTATATCTGTGGTGTCCAACCTTTTGCATGGGAGGGCTGAGCATATTATTTCAAAAACACCAGTGGGCCACAATCAGTACGTAGGGGCAGATTCTCTCTACTGTTCCATCTCCTGGGTGCTGCCTGTGTGGAAAATACATGCAGGTCCAATGCTAGGGATTCCACCAGCATGCAGGTTTCATGAGGACAGGAACGGGGAGTAACTAAACCATGTTGTGTTCTGGCTATCCCCAGCTGGTTTATGGTCTGTAAGGAACTGCTGCCAGCTGCCATAAGTTAAAACAGCCTCTGGACTGCTCTAACTTGGACTGGCGTGAAGAATCAGGGAGCTGTAACTGATTGTTGGTTCTCATCTTCTCCACTCTTGGGCTCCCCGGGTGACTGTAGGCAGTGCTCCCCTTGTCTTCAGTAGACCCAAACGATCTCCAATCTTGCTTGTCCTGGGGCTTCCACAGTCCAGCAGGAAAGCGGACAATGGAGGAGTCAGAGCTATGCTCCTTCCTCTGTGATGCAACAGGCAGCCAGCAGAGATGTCCTTGCAACCATAATTCCACTTTTTCTGCATATGTATTGAAAGTCTTTCATTACATGAAGAAAAGGAGTACTTGTGGCACCTTAGAGACTAGCCAATTTATTTGAGCATGAGCTTTCGTGAGCTACAGCTCACTTCATCGGAAGCTCATGCTCAAATAAATTGGTTAGTCTCTAAGGTGCCACAAGTACTCCTTTTCTTTTTGCGAATACAGACTAACACGGCTGTTACTCTGAAACCTTTCATTACATGAATAACCCTGGGAATCAGGGGAAGTCTATAGGTACTCATATGGGGACAGATCCTTGGCTGTGCTAAGGAAGGGGCTGGCTTTACATGTCACTCCAACATAAAGTAGAGTAGTCGGAGGACAGGAAGGGGGAATAGTTAGATATCTACATTTATGCTGGCTCACAACAGTCCATAGAGACACTCTGGCAGTCAGGAATCACTAGAGAGAGCATAGGGTGCTGGGCCAAGTCCCCTATATTGAGCCTGGTAAGAAGAGTAGCATGGGAGCCTCTATTGTAGTGCTATATTCTCTGAGGACTTCCCCATGCTAGAAAATCCTCAACCAGCCCTTTAAACCACGTTAAAGTATGTGTTGCAAGGAATTATATGAGATTAGCACTTTATTGTAACAGAGAGCAGAATTTGGCCCAGCCCCGGAGCACCCACGGAGTTGGCACCTATGGGTACATCAATTCATCTAGATATTTATCTAGTTTTACAACAGACTACATAAAAAGCACTAGCCAAGTCAGTACAAACTAAAATTTCACACAGATGATGACTTTATACTGCTCTATATACTATACACTGAAATGTGAGTACAATATGTATTTACATTCCAGTTGATTTATTTTATAATTATAGGGTAAAAAAGAGAAAGTAAGCAATTTATCAGTAACAGTATGCTGTGATACTTTTGTACTTTTATGTCTGATTTTGTAAATAAGTAGGTTTTTATGTAAGGTGAAACTTTGTGTGTGCAAGACAAACCAGACTCCTGAAAGGGGTGCAGTAGTCTGGAAAGGCAGAGAAAAGCCAAGGGTGAGCTGGCCACTCAGACACCTTAACTTCCACTGGGGCTGGCTGACAGTGCCTGGAGGAGCTGTAATTTGCCTCTGATCTCTGACTTTCCCCTAGTACTGAGCTTAGTTCAGGAGGGCTTCAGAGTCTAGCCTAGTATTTGACCACCTACACGGTAACCCATGAAGGGCAAATGGGATCTCTCGCTGAGAGGAGCCCCTCCCCAAATCTTCACCCTGCAGAGCTGCTCATCAATAAACATGTAAAAGAAAAGTATCGGGGTAGCTGTGTTAGTCTGTATCCATAAAAACAACAAGGAGTCCGGTGGCACCTCAAAGACTAAGAGATTTATTTGGATATAAGCTTTCGTGGGTAAAAAACCTTCAGATGCATGGAATGAAAATTATCTGAAGACGTGGGGTAATTTTCACTCCATGCATCTGAAGAAGTGTTTTTTTACCCACGAAAGCTTATGCCCAAATAAATCTGTTAGTCTTTAAGATGCTACCGGACTCCTTGTTTATAAAAAAAAACAGGAGTACTTGTGGCACCTTAGAGACTAACAAATTTATTTGAGCATAAGCTTTCGTGAGCTACAGCTCACTTCATTCCACTGCATGCATCCGATGAAGTGAGCTGTAGCTCACGAAAGCTTATGCTCAAATAAATTGGTTAGTCTCTAAGGTGCCACAAGTCCTCCTTTTCTTTTTGCGGATACAGACTAACACGGCTGCTACTCTGAAACTTGTTTATGTAAAAGAAAAATTCATCAAGAGTATGAAAAAATGTTTACCTGCTTTAGTGATGCCAAAGTTTAACTGCCCCACAGCTTCCCCACTCCCTGCTGTGCAATGGGGCAGAATCTCCCCCCCCCATTAACCACACACCCGGGATGGTCGAGCTGGGGCGCGGGGGAGCCATGCACACCCGGGTCAGAGCCTTTTCTTAGAGCGGGTGAAGGCAGGTTCCTCACACGCCCGGGAATCACTCAAGGCGCTGAGGGCGGACCCATGCCAGCAGGCCGGGGGAGCGCTGGGTGCACCCCGGCCCCGCTGCCGCTCGTCAGGGTGCACAGGGCGCTCCGTGCGGGGAGCAGGCTCCACCTGCGGAGCCGCAGCGCACGTGGGCTCCGGCGCCCTGGCTGGCTAGGGTCACTCGGCGCGGCCATTACCTCCCCCCACCATTCCTGCCTGTCATTTGGCTGCGGCGCTCCTCATGCTTGCAGAGCAGCCCTCTCCCCGCTAGAGGGCGCCGCTGGCTCCCCTTCCCCGCCCGCGCAGCCAACGAGCGTGGGAGAGAGCGGCAGATAAGCAGGACCGGGCGGCACGAGGTGTTTTTTTTTTTTTGGCCCGCTTTCCAGACGGTCACGTGCCCAGGAGTCCTCTCGGCGGTGGCGGCTGCGCTGCACGCGACTTCTCAGGGGCGCGCGCCGCTAGGGGGAGCCCTGCGTGGCCGGCGCGAGGCTTGTTGACCGTGCGGCGGTTGGTGGCGCGAGACTCTCTCGCGCCGTGTGTGACGCGTTCACAGGAAGAAGGGGGTGGGCGGGAGGAGCTGGGGACACCGAGAGGCGCGGGCCGTGGCTGTCTGAGAGGAGAGGAGCGAAGCGAAGCGAAGCGAAGCGGGCGGGAGGGGGAGCGCGATGTGAAGCCCCTACACGGCCCGGCCGGGCAGGCGCCGCCGCCTGGGAATGCGCGTCTGGCAGACGCGGCGACAGGTGAGCCGCGGGGCGGCTGAGCGAGCGGGCCCCTTCCCCGCGCGGTGCATTCCGGCCCCATGAGCGCCCAGCGCGTGGAGAGGCGGCCGGGCCCGCGGCCTGCCCCGAACTGCCAGTGACTCCGGCGCGGCCCGCGCGCGCGCCCGCCCGCAGCAGCTGCAGGAGGCGGGTGCGGGGCCGCGTAACCGCCCCGCAGTTGCCCGCGCGGGGAGGGGTCGGCGGGGGAGGGGCGCGCGAGCTGCAACTTGGTCGGGCGTGCTGCTGCTGTTAAACCTGCCTGTCTGGGTCACGCAGACCCCCCACCTTGCACCCGTCCGTGTCACATGGGGCCTCTGCCTCAGACACAACACTGGCCAGGGCAGAGCCGGAGTGGTGCAGCCCGGCTAGCGCCCGGATGCCAGCACAGGGGCAGTGCGGGGAGGAGAAGAGCCCGTGGCATGGGCTAGCCACCCCCGTTCCGCAGCACCCACGCGTCCGGGCCCCGAGCGAGAGCAGCGTGCCTCTGTCTGCGGCTTCCCAGCCTGCCCGTCCCGGCGATGAGCCTGTGTAAGTGTGGTATAGCTGGAAGGAAGGGGTCTGCCTGTGGGAATGCAGGCTCGCAGTGTGTCCGTACGCACTCAGTGTGTTTCCTGACGCCACTCTCCCCTGCTCACCGTGCTGCCTTGTTTTGCTACCGCCTTAGCAGTGAATCGACCCAGGATAGTAAGCAACAGCTGATGAGAAAAAATGCGCATTGTTACTCTTAAATGGGGAGGGGGGGTTGTGGAAGCTAAGAGTGGTCAGTGCTGAGCGTCTAGGTTTGTTGACATAAATCGGACACTGCAAGATTTCATCGTTTTTAGTGTGTAGCTGCGCATGTCTAAAATACTACCAAATAATGAAAAATAAAAGATTCTTTGGGTGTGTTTGTAGATAAGATACAGATGTTTGTTCTTGAAGCACTTTTCCTTTCCTTTTTACTTTGTGTGTCGATTTAAGAGACAGGTCTAATGTGAAAATTCAATTGCATAGTACAAAAAAGCAGGAGACTATTGATAGTAGTTATGCTGTCCAAAATGTGTAGAAAAATAAGCTTATGTAGAGGTGGTTTAATTACCAGTAGCTGCCAGAGGTCATAGTTAACATAGAACTATTCCAGAGACTAGTCTATTAAGAGTCAAGATAATTAACATACAAATGCAAAATCTCTGCAGACCTCTTCCTTTGCTATCTTGTCTCAAGTGTGTTGTTAGTGGCCCCACATCACACTGGTCTTCTGTTCCATCCCTTTCTTTCACTGGCTTATTTGACTGAATCTCTTAACTTGTTAGTGAATAATTCCTCCCTGTCAAATTGGAGGTCATTGGTAGGGCAGCATTAGGAAACAAACTCCTTACAGTACCTGCCTTGTTCTTGGCTTGTGAATAATTAAAGATTCTTAACTACTTTGCATATGTATGTTTTTAAGCTGTAAGAATTCAGGTAACAAAAAATGGTTTATTTAGAGCCCTTGTAGTAAAATGTCTGTCTTCTTGCGGATAGAACATTTGTCTTCAATGTTATTCAGTAGATCGCTATTCCCTGCATTATTGGTCAAATATAGTAGTGATCAGGGCTTTCTGGATGGTCTGTTTAATTTTTCCTTCCCATTGACCAATGAAATATAGATATATTGTGGGGCATAACACTGTGTCTCTGGGCACTGGGCTTCAGGCTATCTTGCTGCTGACTCCCTTGACCTAGAAGGTACTGGTCTAGAGAAGTGTCATGTCAGATTTTTCATCTGGCTACTGTTTCAGCTACTCTAAGGAACAAATATTAAGAGTTAGGCCAATAAGTATAAAAATAGGATTTGCAGCAGGTAGAGAAACTTAGTTACCACAGTGAGCCCCCCTCCCCCCAAAAAAAACCCTAAATTCACTTGTCCTCGGCAATTAGTGAAAGATAAATGTGCTTGATCCCACCATACGTTTTCCCAATTTAATCTTTGTTGAATAGTAATAATTTTACGAAGGAGAATATTTTTCCCTCTTTGAATTAGATATTTGCCAAAAAAAAAAAAAATTAATGACAGATATATTTTCCTTTTTGAGAGCTCCTGACTCCTATTAGCAGTAGTTTTGGGTAGTAGATGTGTAGGGAGGGAACTAAATCTCATAATACTGAAATTTTTCCATTAACGGAATACTATTGGGACCAGTCGGGTGGTAGTTCTGTGTTCTCCAGGCGGAGCAGCAGAATAAGAGGAAAGGGAGCAGAAAAAATGAGAACTGCCATGAATTGTTCAGGGCTGTGAGGGAGAGCAACTTGAATGGAGAAGGCAAGAGGGCAAAGAAATGGCCTGAGCACCATGCAAGGAAGATGACTTTTGTGGGACCCTATGTAAATACATTATATGAGTTGCTCTAGCGTTTTCACTGAAAAAAAATTACGTAGCACTTCCTGTACATCGTTGTGCCTGTCTTCTCCATTTTGGAAAGTAGACAATATTGCAATTGTAAATACTAATATTGTCAGGAATGGAGGATTCTTGTTATGTGCTGCCAGCTATGTTTAAGGATGGTGCATTGGCAATCATGGCGTAGAAACCCAAAATAATAGTGTATGGGCCTGGGGGAGAACTGGTCTTTCCACTTGCCAGCTTCTTCAGGAGCAGGGAATGTACAAGGTAGCTTTAAATTCCATGGGTTGTGGAGCACATCCACTATAGGCCTCTGTTCTCAAAACTGACTGAAGAGTGTCACTGCTTTGGAGTTGCACATTGTGGCTATTTGATCTTGGTATATCAATTGGATGAGCTTCACTCTTTCTGATCTAATTGACTCGCTGAGGCAATCCACGGTCATATTGTGGATCACTGCAAAATTTGACTCTGAGGAGGCTCAAAAATGGTGACTTGTGAAACTTAGGGCTTGTCTGCACTTACAGCTGCATTGCTACCTATCCTGATGGAAAAGCTTCTCCTGTTGGGTGTAGGTACGCCACCTCCTCATCAGGTGGTAACTTTGTCCAGAAGCGCTGAGCAATGTAGTTATATCGAAATAAGTTTGTACTGTAGACCAGTGCTTACTTGTTATTCTAAAGTTTTGAGTCTCCCACTTGGTAGTTTATGTATGCCACAGTCCTGAGACTGTAAACCAGACTGCTTCTCTATAAGAAAAGAGAGCTGACTGCACTACTTGGATTTTTGTGTCTTTGTATGTTCACCATGTCCCCTAACCATTGATATCTGGTCAAATCACAACTCCAGGGGTACTTCCTTATCTGGCTTGTCTGAATTCAGCTACCTTCTTGATTTATGGAGGATAGGAGATTACAGTAATCCTGGCAATATGGAAACTAACAGCAGATGAAAAAATACTGCATCAGGCACATATTCAAGCATGACCATTTTAGCAGAAACAGAGAGAGACTGCCTTGGATCCCAGAATTTGATGGATCCTGTAAGCACATGCACGCATCCCTCAAGCTTCTACCCAACCTGGGATTGAGGGTCTAAACAGCACCACTGCTCCATAATGGTCCCCAGTTCCTTTTCTTACATTTCAGCGGAAGCAAAAACTTTCCTTTTTAACTTTTTTTTTTTTTTTTTGGTCTTACTGCAACTTGTATTATTAATGATTTTGTTGCGGGGCACAGGAAAGGGAATTAATTTAGAACTTTGGATTATATTCTAGTTGCTGTCAGTGTTGGATCCAGTTTAGAAGAAGATGAACTTTCTCTAAAAATGTTTTTCTTGCACGCAGTTTTCCTTCCTCAAGTGGTCATGAACAGTGACTTCACTTGGCTATGAACTGTGAGTTGTGCGTGTCTTTTTCCCATTGAGCACAGAAAGATGATCTCTTTTAATGAAAGAGGCTGTCAAATACAGTTTCAAGAAAGTCTCCTTTTAAAGGGGACTGTCCAAGTACTAATGTGGTTCAGAAAATCATAATGCCAAAGCTGCAGTGGCTTTACAGACTGAAAAGGTTTGCACAAAAGAAAGGTCATTCCATATATCCTCTTCTAAAGAGCACCAGAGACTCTGGGATTTGGGAAGGGTGCAACTGACTTCTTCCTCATGGCTCTGTACCAGGAGGGAGAGCTCTGCAAGCATTTGGGCATGTGGATTGGTCCATGAGGTCAGTTTCCCTAGAGCCTGGGAGTCCTGCCAAGAAAAGGGCTTCCTCAGATCTGGGCCACTTAGTACTATCTCTGCACATCGACTCTGTGGAATTCATTTGCCTGAACCCTTAAAAATTGAACTCTTAGGACCCTATTGGATGGGTTGGCAGAAGAGATGGACTGTCCTTTGCACTGAACCCAGAGATACCAAAACTGTTATTCCATCTTAGAAGACTTTGGGAAGAATAAGATACACAGATGGCAGCATGCCTCATAGCGCCAGATGATTGCAAGGTCCTCCTTAAAGATGCCCTGCAAAGATGGATGGCCATTTTGTGCCATTTGGGTGTGATGCATGTTTGTTTGTTCTGTAAGATTTGTTTTATCTGTTCGTGTTTTACATTATAAATTTGAGTCACAGTGGTTTTCTTGGGCTGGACAGGACGGACAGATAAAACATTAGTAAACATTGAGAGCAGAAGTAAACATGAGTAAATATTGAGAGTAAACATTGAGAGCAGAAGCCATTTTTGTTCAGACTATTTAAGGAGATGCTGTTGAGTTGCATTTCTGGAATTGTCCAATTTAAAAACTGTTTCTAATAAAGCAGACTTTAAATATTATAAGAATGGCAGTATTGGGCCAGACCAATGATCCATCTAGCTCAGTATCCTGTCTTCTGACAGTGGCCAGTGCCAGACGATTCAAAGAGAATGAACAGAACAAAGCAATTATTGTGTGATCCCTCCCTTATCATCTAGTCCCAGATTCTGGCAGTCAGAGGCTTAGGGGTTGCATTCCTGACCATTAGGGGTGTAAATATCCATTTTAAAAGTTATCCATTTAAAAAATGATATATTTTAAACAGTTAACCAATTAAAGAGAAGGGCGAGAGTCGGCTGGTCGGCCGGGGCTGGGAGCTAACGGTTAGGGTTGGGTAATGGGTAAGACTAATGCTTACCGGTTAACTGTTTAACCATTTAGTATTTTACATCCCTACTGACCATTTTGTCTAATACCCACTGATGGACCTATCCTTGAACTTATCTAATTCTTTTTTTGAACCCAGTTATGCTTTTGGCCTTCACACTATCCCCTAGCAACGAGTTCCTGTTGTGCGAAGAAGTACAGTAAACACTTGTCATATTGGTGCCCTTTTTCTATGTTGCTCCTAAGCAGCTGTTGCTGTTATGGGGAGTGTCATCTGACCAAAGGCCTATGAAGAGTTAAGAGCATTTTGGAAGGGGTGGGTCAGCCATGTTGTGGGAGGGAATTGAGGAGTATGGGGTAGGGGAACCCCAGATTTGGCAGGGGAGCCCCCAGTTGGAAGAATGGCTGAGCAAGCCAGGCTGCCAACAGGCTGAGGATACTCTTGCTGGCAGCTTCATGCTCCACCCTGGTGAGGGAGGGAAGGGTGGCTGGGGAGGGCACCTGTGCAGCCTGCAAGGTGGGGGTGGCTCCTAGCATGGACAGCAGAGTTGGGAATGGGGAAGGAGACAGGTAAGTGCCCTGGGGAGCGATGTCCACTGACCACCCACTGCAAAACAGCACAGCCACACCCCGCCACTGGCAACCGAGATGGAGGGGACAGGTCAGTGTTGGGAGGGGGGTCCTGATACTCCCCACTGCAAAATAGCAAACACAACCCAGCCTATTGCTGCTTGCAAACCAGATGCTGAGGAAGGGAGGAGGAAACCTTTGAGCTGCACCTCTGCTGCTCCCCCGACCCCAGCTTCTCCCCACCCTGAAAATCTCTTCCAGACCCTCTCCTCAAACTCCTTGCTACACATGCTCTCCACACAGGCTCTGTCAGGCAGAGCAAGTAGATGGGGCCGTGTGCATGGTGCTGAAGGTCCAGGTCAGGAGGGGAATGGAGATGGAGTATGCAATTTGGGGGTACCCTAAAAGCCCCCCCCATCTGTACCCCTGGAGGTGATGTCACAATGTCACAAATGTTGCTCTTATGTGGTGACTATGTTGCTGTTACCAAGTGGACAATACACAGTAGGGAAAGTGTTCCCAGGTGAAAAGTTGCTCTTACAAGGTGTTGATGCAAACAAACGTCTACTGTACTTCTTTGTATTTGTTTAAACCTGCTGTCTGTTAATTTCATTGGGTGACCACTGGTTCTTGTGTCATGTGAAAGGGTAAATAATTCCTTATTCACTTTCTCTACACCATTCATGATTTTATAGACCTGTATTATATCCCCCCATCCCTCTTAGTCATTTCTTTTTCTAAGTTGAACAGTCCCAGTCTTTTTAACCTCTTCTCATGTGGAAGCTGTTCCATACCCCATGTCATTTTTGTTGCCCTTCTCTGTACTTTTCCAATTTTAATAGATATTTTTTGAGATGAGGTGACTAGAACTGCACATAGTATTCAAGGTGTGGGCACACCATGGAGTTATGTAATGATATTGTGATATTTTTTGTCATCATATCTACCCTTTCCTAATGTTTCCCAGCATTCTGTTGGCTTTTTCGACTGCTGTTGCACATTGAGTAGATGTTTTCCAAGAACTATCCATGATGACTCTGAAATCTTTCTTGAGTGGTGACAGCTAACTTACACCCATCATTTTGTATGTATAGTTGGGATTATTTTTCCAATGTACACTTTTTTGCACTTATCGATATTGAATTTCATCTGCCATTGTTGCCCAGTCACATAGTTTTGTAAGATCCCTTTGTAACTCTTACCCATCTCATGGTTTACCCCTTTTTCCAGATCATGTATGAATATGCTGAACAGCACAAGACCCAGTACAGATCCTTGGAGGACCCTATTATTTACCCCTCTCCACTGTGAAAACTGGCCATTTATTCCTACTCCTTATTTCTTGTCTTTTAACCAGGTACTGATCCATCAGAGGACTTTCCCTCTTATCCCATGGCTGTCTACTTTGCTTAAGAGCCTTTGGTGAGGGACCTTGTCAAGGGCTTTCTGAAAGTTCAAGTACACTATATCCATTCGATCACCCTTGTCCACATATTTGTTGACCCTCCTCCACCCAAATAATTGTAATAGATTGGTGAGGCATGATTTCCCTTTTCAAAAGCTGTGTTGACTCTTCCCCAACATATTGTGTTCATCTCTGTGTCTGATAATTCTGTTCTTTACTATAGTTTTAAACCAGTTTGTCTGATACTGAACTTAGGCTTACTGGCCTGTAGTTGCCTGGATCGCCTTTTAAAAATAGGTGTTACATTAGGTGTCTTCCACTTATATGGTACAGAGGCTGATTTAAGCAATAGGTTGGATGCCACAATTAGTAGTTTTGCAATATTATCTTAGAGTTCCTTCAGATGTAAGAGTGAATACCATCTGGTCCTGGTGACTTATTACTGTTTGATTTATCAGTTTGTTTCAAAAACCTCCTCTACTGACACCATGAAACTTCTTTTAAAAAATTATTTTAAGTGATTTTAAATGTTTTTCTGATTTCTTGTAAAGGAGAAACTTAACTAGAGAGGAGAGCAGTGAAACTGGTCACACACAATTTTGTTAAATGCCTACATTAAATAAACTGGGGAAAAAGTCCTCAAGCAAAACCAGGACCATTTATTGTTATCTCTAATGTAAAAAGCAAGCAGAAACACAATAACCTCCCATGCTTTAAATACAACATGCACCATCTTTATATTTGGGCTTCCAGATCTGATGAGCTAAATTTAGGATCTTCAGCAATGTGTTCCCCATTTGAAAATAAGTTGTAGTGCACACTCCTTTTAATCTGTTGAATGACCAGCAGCTGTCAACTGTCATCATTTTAGAAAGGTTCTCTCATTTATATTTCTTTCTCATACAGGAGGGAGAAAGGATTCAGCCACACTGGCTTAAAACATTCCTCCCTTCTTCCCACAAAAAATGGCAGGAGCGAATCTACTTGCTTGGACCTGTCTGCCATCAAGAGAAGGCAAATCAGAAACTGTTTAAAAGTATGAATGGCTTGAGAAGAGGGTGTTGAAGGAGTGGGAGAAGAGAAATAGTATACATAAAAGTTATACTTGAAGATGGCACCCAGGAAAGCTGCAAGTCATGTGTTTTATCCAGAGGAAGGCTACTTTTAACTTAAGGCCTTCCTGCATCCATCTCCACAAAGCAAAGATGTGGCTGTGCTCTGGATGCTGATTTAGGCATCTGCTTCAAGGTAGACACCTTCAGACCTCTCCAGGCCAAGAATGATTGAGACTTGACTGTCATTTGGAGGCCTTGAGATCTGAGGAGCTCTGCTTTCTCCAAAGAGAATAAGGTGGTGTCCCCAAGACAGAGACCACTGTATAACCTCGAGGAACTTGGTGCCTCTGAACATCACTTCAGTTGAATCTGGAAGAGAATATCAGACAGAAATAATTTCCATGTGCTGAGAGAAGGTCCTGAAACTAGTAAGTTAGGATGGGAACGCAACACTTCAAAGTAAGCACAGAGGCACACTGTACTGAGAAGGCAATAGTTCTGGCAAAGCTTTGAGGCCATCACATTGCTAAATCCCAAAAGAATATGAATACATGAGGGAAATTATGAAGCTAATCAACCACAGTATGTTGAATTCTGTGCTTATGAATTGTGGCAGTGGCAAGCCATGTCCTTACCTGAAGGAGCTGCTGACTCTTCAACTCAAAGACTAATCGAGCCAAGTAACTAAAAGTATTAAAAGGAATTGCTGGGAAGAGCCACTTGTGGGACTGGGAAACAAGGGGAATAGAGGAAAAAACAAAACTCTGTTGAAACTCAAGCTGATGTCCCAAGGAACAGAAGAAAGCTGCTGCTGGTTAAACAGCTACAGTTGTGATGAGCTCCAAAGCTGATTGACTAGCAATGATCAGAAACACTGTTGCTAGAGGGCAGTGAGACATTGCCAGTTGGTCTTAGAATGAGTCCGGCGTGCTTGTGTTTTGGAGGATGTAAGAGTTAGATGTAGTGCACAACAATAAAATTAGTATCTTGTCTAAACGTGGCCTGCACAACATATGAGCAGCCTGTATTCACTGCTGCGCCATCTATTTTCAGCCTGACTCATGTTGACTTGAGCTGTTATGTATTCATCCCCACAATTCCTAAAGTTGCTTTTATTCTTTGTGTATCACAATCAGTTGTCCCAGATTCCAAATGTGCTGTCATAATGTACAATGCTGATGCACACAGATACTTGTTCAACAACAGACCTGTGTATGGCTCCATCAGCAAACACAGTAATAAACCTAGCTTTCTGTATTCGTGTGAGACACTTGTGTAAGACTTTATAATTGCTTGCTGTGACAAATATGACAATTTCCTACAATATCTTTGGGAGATATTACCGTATTAAGTGTATGTATCATTGTGAGCCAGGGATTTTATGTATTTCCATGAGGGGTTGGAGCGTGGCCACAGCCCTCCTGTAGTCAACAACAGTGGGGGGTGATTAGGCAAAATCACTCAGGTTGCAACACCTTCTAGCTGGAGAGGCTCTTGTATACTAGTTCAGACTGGAGTCTCCAGAGACCATCTGGTAAAGAGAGGCCTTTTAGATAATATATTGAGTTTAAACTGACTCAGGGTCGTCTTTTTGATCCAGCAAATGGACAGAACGTTCTGTCTAAGGGGGTGACCCCAAGTGCTTATGGAAGGCTTGGAGGGATTGACACCTGCCATTTGGAGTTGGGGTGACCTCTGATAAGCTTTTTAGCATGTGCATCGTTTCTTTTATTGGTTTTAATATGTTTTGGTCTGTAATCCTTTCATTTTAAGAATAAATGTGTGGTAACTCATAACTGTTTGCAGTTATGTTGTTCATAACTTTTTGAAGAGTTACAAAGCACAGAGGCTGGGCTGACTAAGGTTGGTTTGCTAGGAATAACACAGTGTAGGCAGGAAACTGTGCAACCACAGTTCAGAAAGGAGAGAGAGATTGGCCTTCTCCCAAGAGAGGTGACAGCTGAGAAACATAGAGTGGGTGCCCATGCTGGACATCGGGGGGGAGGGGGAGAATACAGGTGCAGTTGTCATGAACTGTGACACTTGTATCTAAAAATCTTTCACTTCTTAGATGTTAACTTAGTTTGATCCAAGATTAAGGCCATTTTGGCCTGCAGATTGCAAACTGAAGACAATTTCAAAATCTCAGAAATTGATATTATATTTAGCAACACTGTGTAGAACTTCTGTATCTCCTCAAGTTGCATTTTCTGGAGCAATGTAGTAATAGGGGTTTCTTGGGACAAAATGACATTTCCTGCTACCGTGTATTTCACATGAGCAGTCATGTACATATAGGGAATTAATTTTAAAGGGCTTTACTACTCATGATTTTTGCAAATTACATAACGTTTCACTTTTCTGACACAAGACTATGGATCAGCTTTTCATAGATTCTGGAAAGTGAGTTTTACTATTGACTTCTCATACTCCTTAGCTTACTGTTTTGTGTCACATGCTTTATTCTTCATCGAGGGTCTTCAGTTTTATCTTTTGCTTAAGGCTTGTTGGCCTTCTTACTCCAAACTCTCTCTCCCCTTCCACACCCTCCCCCAGAAAGTGGCAGTTTATGGTCCAGAAACTTTTCCAATGTTTTTTAGTCAGCCAGTTCTAGGCATGTAATTTTTATACAGATATGGTTAAAACACTAGTAGTCAGGGATTGATTGGATTAAAATTGCCTGACTGGCCCTGACATCAGCAACTGCTTGCAGTTGCAAATGACTCTAATGGTATTAGAGGTCATTCCCTCCTAAAATCAGCTCAAACTACTCTAACAGTATCAGGTCATCAAGTTTATAGTTAATTTTGTTATAAAATGATATTGTCAATCCAAGAACTTCAAAAATCCTGAAAAGTTTTTTTTAATTGTCTGTGTCATCCCGTTCCTCCCTCCTCCCCGCATTATATGTTGGCGTGTAAGCTGATTTTAAACTCCAGTTGCCCCATCCCTCAATGTTTTAGGGTTACTAACAGTCAAAAATGTATTGTAACACAATTTTGTCCCCTGCTGCAGGAGCTCTTGCTAGAAGACACAACCAGGAATGAGATTCCATTGTGCTCGGCATTGTACAAATGCATCGTAAGACAGTGTGCTTGCCAGTGATGGGTTTGTGAGGTGGGAGCTGGAACTGAGAGCCATGAAACGCATATAGGGCCACAAAACATCCATTAGATGAAAACAGTTTTTAATCCTTGCTGAGCTGAATTCAAAGTGGTCAGCTACAGATGAAAGGTTCTGTAGCTCATTAGCAATGTCCCGAGGCATCCAGTCTCCCACAAGTGCTAATGTTACAGCCTCAGAAAGGAGGCATGCATTCTAGAATGATAAATTTACCAAATGTATTGTGACCTTTTTGGAGTTACTCAGGCACAGTCTTCCAGTGTGGACAAACGGACAATCTCCCACACGTTGCTCTCAGTCTTTAACGCATAATATAATAAAGTGCTGCACCCTGTTCTTAAAGGAACAGCTCTCATTAACCAAAACACAAATACTAAAAATGCCACAGTAAAACAAATATTGGCTAGGGCCGTCAAGCAATTAAAAAAATTAATCGTGATTGATCGTGAGATTAAACAGTAGAAATCCATTTATTTAAATATTTTTGGATGTTTTCTACATTTTCAAATATAATGATTTCAGTTACAGCACAATACAAAGTATACAGAGCTCACCTTATATTTTTGCTTACAAATATTTGTGCATTAAAAACAAAAGAAACCATATTTTTCAATTCACCTCGTACAAGTACTATAATGCAAATTGAAGTTACAAATGTAGAATTATGTACAAAAAACTGCATTCAGAAACAAAACAGTGTAAAACTTTAGAGCCTACAAGTGCACTCAGTCCTACTTATTCAGCCAGTCACTCAGCCAAACAAGTTTGTTTACATTTGCAGGAGATGATGCTGCCTGCTTCTCGTTTACAGTGTCACCTGAAAGTGAGAACAGACGTTCACAAGGCACTGTTGTAGCCGGTATTGCAAGATATTTACATGCCAGATGTGCTGAAGGTCATATATCCCTTCATCTTCAACCACCATTCCAGAGGACATGCGTCCATGCTTATGATGGGTTCTGCTCGATAACGATCCAAAGCAGCGCAGAGCGATGCATGTTCACTTTCATCATCTGAGTCAGATGCCACCAGCAGAAGATTGATTTTTTTTTTTTTGATGGTTCGGGCTCTATAGTTTCCATATCAGAGTTTTGCTCTTTTAAGACTTCTGAAAGCATGCTCCACATCTCATCGCTCTCAGATTTTGGAAGGCACTTCAGATTCTTAAACCTTGGGCTGAGTGCTGTAGCTATCTTTAGAAATCTCACATTGGTACCTTCTTTGCATTTTGTCAGATCTGCAGTGAAAGTGGCATGGTAGGACCATAGAATCATAGAATATCAGGATTGGAAGGGACCTCAGGAGGTCATCTAGTCCAACCACCTGCTCAAAGCAGGACCAATCCCCAATTTTTGCCCCAAATCCCTAAATGGCCCCCTCAAGGATTGAACTCACAACCCTGGGTTTAGCAGGCCGATGCTCAAACCACTGAGCTATCCCTCCCCCCTTGTTCTTTAAATGAACAATATGTGCTGGATTATCATTCAAGACAGCTATAATATGAAATACATGGCAGAATTCGGGTAAAACAGCAGGAGACATGCTATTCTACCCCAGGGAGTTCAGTCAAAATTTAATTAACTCTTTTTTTTTTTTTTTTAATGAGAGTCATCAGCATGGAAGCGTGTTCTCTGGAATGGGAGCTGAAGCATGAAGGGGCATACGAATGTTTAGCATATCTGGCATGTAAATACTTAACAGTGCCTGCTACAAAAGTGCCATGCAAACACCTATTCTCACTTTCTGGTGACATTGTAAATAAGAAGCCAGCAGCATTATCTCCCGTAAATGTAAACAATCTTGTTTGTTTTAGGGATTGGCTGAATAAGAAGTAGGACTGAGTGGACTTGTAGGCTCTAAAGTTTTACATTGTTTGTTTCTGAGGGCAGTTATGTAGCAAAAAAAGTCTACATTTGTAAGTTGCACCTTCACCATAAAGAGATTGCATTATGGATGAGGTGAATTGAAAAATACCATTTTTTTTATTGTTTTTACAGTGCAAATATTTGTAATAAAAATAATATAAAGTGAGCAGTGTATGCTTTCTATTCTGTGTTGTAATTTAAAACAATATATTTGAAAATGTAGAAAAACATCCAAAAATAAAAATAAATTTCAATTGGTATTCTATTGTTTAACAGTGCGATTAAAACTGTGATGAATTGTGATTCATATTTTTGAGTTAATCGCGTGAGTTAACTGTGATTAATCGACAGCCTTAATATTAACACAACACCCAGTTCACTTCTGCATACATTGTATTGGAGTATAAAATCATTCCAACAATTACTCCAGACTCCTTACTAGAGCTAGTTATGAATTTTCTAATGAATCCTTTTTAGTTGGAAAATGCCAATTCACTGAAACTGAAACAGTTCCTGGGAACATACCAGTTTCAGTGAAACTTTTGTAGGTCCAGGATGGAATTTCTAGTCAAAACCAGAGAGAGCAAACATGCAACCAACCAAGGATAGCCAATAGCCTGATGGTTAGGGTACTCAGCCTGTGGGAGACTTTGCGCTGAAGTCCCAACTCTGCCTGATTCAGACCAGAGACTTAGACCGAGGTGTCCCACATCCCAGATGAGTGGGTCGGGGACCATAGTTCTTGAATGCTGGTCCAAAGGGCTTGTAGGAGCTAGTCAGTTTCACCCTGCCACCCAGTGAGCTGCTAACAGTTGGCAAAACTAGAAGCTGAACTCTGACAGAGCACTCTAGTCATGGGCAATGGGTGGAGCCCCCCTTTGGGGAGGCTAGCCCCCAGCTCTGCCCCTTCCGCCCACCCCCACATTCAGCGCAAGAACCCTGGACCAGCTACAGTCCTGAGCACAGAGGAGCCCTGGGCCAGTCAAAGCCCAGTCCCCTGGCCCCCCTGCCCCTGCCCGAAAGAGCCTCGGGCCAGCCACAGACACACCTCTTCTCTCCTCTCCTCCCGTCCCCAGACCCACGTCGCCCCAGGGAAAAGCGTCTCTTCGGAGATACTTTTGATATGCCGCATGCTGGTTCCGGGGTGGCTGAGGAGGCAGTATTTGCTACTCAACTTCCTGGGTTCCTCAGTAATCTTTCTGCAGTCCAGGGAGATTACTGATGAACCCAGGAAGCTGAATAGCACATACTGCCTCCTTAGCTGCCCCAGAACCTGCATGGGGCATAATAAAGCAAAAACTTCACCACCAAACTCTGCAACTTGGGGTCTGACGACTGCAGTAGCACCAGGGGAGGCAGACCCTATTATACCTGCCGCCCACAACTCCAGTCCTGGGGTCTGATTGTCTCCCTACTTGTATTTAAACCAAGTGCAGGAACAGGAAATGATCTATGCAATTGGCTTTTCCCTGCTTATGGCTGCTTCTGCCTGTTTCTAATTGCTGGTCCTGCCTCCCGACAGCTGACTCCTGCTTTGCCCTCTGGCCTGTCTCAGTCTGATCTCTTGGTATCTCACCCAGCCTGGCTCCTGTTCCAACCAGTAGGTCAGACTACCCATGTCCCAGTTATGACAGTGTGTTCTAACTACCAGGGTATAGAGTCTCTGTCTCCAGCTGGAGCTCTTCCCCCTTGTATAACTAATTAATCATTTGGCCAGGGAGAGAGATTGACTCTCTAGTCACCAAATCAGGCTGAGCATGGAACTAACTAACTCCTTCTCCCACATTTCAGGTAAGTGCCATAACCACCAGGCTGATGGCTGTTCTGGGGCTGAGGCAGCTCTGTCTTGCCTTTTGTGAAAAACTTATGGCCTCAGTTTCATCCTGATGCACAATGGGAAAACTTTTGAAATCTCAGAGTTCTATATGGTGGTAAAACTGTTTCCTGCTCAGTTGTAGTTCTCACACTAACTTATGCATAAATTCTCTCCCCTCAAATGGATAATCAGGAGGGTTTGAACCCACAACCTTCAGATCTACAGCACGTACCTTTTCCCTTTGAGTGGTAGGAGTTACTGGTTGGGGGAAAGTATAGTGTTATCCTCTCTGTGAGCCAGTTCATACAGGGACATACAACACATGCTTTACCAGTGGGTTACACAAGTATTTGAGAGAGACCAGAAGAGTGCTGAGCATCATAATTCCTAGTTTCTGTTTGTGGTTTGTGTAGCAGCATTTTCTAACGCTCATGGTAGTTGCGGTGGTGTCTTTTCACAAAAGGAAGATGTGGTACATTCTGTCCCGCCTTTGCATTTGGTCTGTGAAGGGTTAGAGAGCCATTCAGGGGTCAATAGAGCTTCTGGAAGAAGGGGTTATTATAAACCTCAGGAAATTAACCCCCTCTCTGAAATATGTCCACCCATGATCAGTCTTCAAGCCCTAGAGTCTTCTCCTCCCGCCCCACCCCTTCCAGGAGAAGCTTGATAAAGCATTTCTTGTAGCAGCTCAGATTAGGAAGTCAAATACACATCCATTCCAGCTGATCTGTGTAATGAGCATCATGTCATCTTTCATAGCTCTGATCCTTTGAACCAGTAAACATGTACATCCCTTCCTTCACCTAGTTTTCTGGCTCAGTAGATTCTGTGTGCAGGGAAAGATTACCTTAGCTCTAGCAGTCCAGCGCTGCTGGAGGAAGCCCAATGAATTTCTCCAGGGGGTGCATGCCTTTGCTGGATTCTTGGGCGAGCTGTCATCGCCAGAAGTGCAAGACTGGATGGGGATTCTTTCTCATCCCAGAGATCTTGGTTCCTCATCAAACTCCTTGAGCTGCAAATGGGAAGATTGTTAATCACTTGTAACCTGAAGACCACAGCACTGATGTCAAATGAACAAGCTGGGCACAACACATCTGATAATCATTGAAATACCACTTGCCTAGCCTGCGTTCAGACTTCAAGTGAAGTGGCTGAGTCCCATCTGCCAGGGAAGTTGGAAATGTATCTGAAGTTTTCTGATGACCGCTTATCTCAATGCTTGCAGATCTGCAGCAATCAGTAATGCCAATCCAGGAAAAGGAGGGCTTTTGTGTGACAGACATCATGTTCCCCATCTCTTGAGTTCACCTAATGTATACCTGTTTTTCTGATCACTTGTCCTGATGAAACTAAAAGTAGACAAAATAAGTCTGATTTTTATTGCCCCTGATTGTAGTAGTACTCTGACCTGCTGGCCTTTGGTAGAAGATTACCTTCCCATCTCTTGAGTCAAAAGTCTAGTGTGTCACAAGACTTCAGAAAAGTTGTTCTAAAGGATCAGCTCATGAAATAGAATCCCTGGTTTATGAGACCATGTCAATAAGGTTAGTCTCCACCTTGCTGTTATGTATAAAAAGAACCTACCTAAAATACCCACCACTAGTGTATCTGAGCACAAGATTGCTCGCAGCTTTTTACTACTTCATGGGAGTTGGAGTTTTTTCAGGAAGGTGTTGGTCTTTTAGGGGTCTGGCATTCTCCCTGCAGGCCACTAAAGGGCACGCAATCTAATAGAAAACCCTTTTATGTTCTCAAGAACCAGGTGATCAGCGTAACTTAAAATATTTCTGCAAGACTGCACCATATTCAAGTATGAAGTCAAAATTTGGTTCTATTTAACCTCTCCAGGGGTACGGGCATATTCCCTAAGAGGCAAAGTCACTTTATGGGTTGAGAGAATCTCAGATGTGATATTCTAGGTAGTGACCCAGCAATCACACCACACTAATCGTCAATATTTCAGAATCAATATCAGTGCTTTAGTGAATGTGGATTATTTGGATGCAGTGTTTTTAGGAGCCATAGTCCAATACATTCCCTCTCCTCACCACTATTTCTGTCTCCTCCTATACCTGGAGGTATTGCTATGCATAGCTCAGATGCCAGTATTAAGCTGTTCACAGAAAGGGACATTTTGGTCTTAGTTTGTAAATTGATTTTTCTGAACAAACCTGGGGGTAAATCAACTGTCATTTTAACCAAGAGGCACTCCATTAAGCAAAAAGTGACTTTTGTTCTTTTTTGGTTTTTACATAAAAGCATCAACAGCCTTTGAGATTAGATGTAAATCCACTAGTGTAATTAACCAGTGCCTGATACCATGAAAATTGAACCTGCATCCCAAGATGCACTAGATATCAAATACGAAAAATATATATCGCTGACTGGCAATATTGTTCATGGATAGTAGCAATCCTGTTTAAACCGCTTAGAAGTGGTGTGCTATATAAGGTGTATGTTGGACAATAAAAGTCTAGTAAATTATTGTAGATACTTAACACTGTAATGCTGTGTTGTAGTAGCAAGAAGAAAATACTATATTTAGTGCAGGACGTAGCAGGCACCCTGAGGACTAATTTTGGTAAGCATCTCACAGCTCCTAAATAAAGGGTTGTTTTACATTTCACTTTTCTTAGGATTGAATTTGCAACTGCTACATTTATTTTAGCTTCTGATTACGTGCATGAGTATGTTATTGAAAAAGACAGTCTGTTTGCATGCAATCACCGAAGTGGAATTGGAGATGCTGCTAAAAAACAAACCAACCAACCCTTTGTTTTTTGTTTCCTAAGCAGAAGCTTCACTATGAGGCGGGGTGGATGGAGGAAACGAGCCAGTAATGACGATGGCTGGGGGATATGGGTATGTTTAAAACCAAAAGGCTTTTTATTGAAAGGGTAAATAAATGCAATGTTCTTGATGCTTTTTTGATTTTTTTTAAAAAAAATTTAATGTGTAAAGGGCCTCAACACACACACACATGTATTTTCTCCACTTGAAAGAGACTGTCATTCCAAATCATTCCAAAAAACACGTCCTGACTTTCAGAGGTGTTCAGCAAAGGCATCCAATAAATTGCACTTATTTACTAGTCCATATTCATTGGGTCTTATTTTAACATTCCAAACTCTTGAGCAACTTTCAACAGTCTCCAGTTTAAAAACAAAAGAACAACCTACTGAAAGAATTAATGTTTTCTCCACTCTTTTCTTTCCCCCCTCCCCTTGGAAAAAATAATAGATTGACTTTACACCAAAAATGGACCATTCGATATTTTTTAGCCCTGCAAAGTAGGAATAGAAGCTTTTTTGCCATTGGGGAGATTATATGATAGGTCCATTTTTGAGAGATTTGAAGTTACAGTTTTCCTCTTCATCTAAATCCTTTTCAGTTGGACATGTGATAACAAAGGCACCCAAATTTAGATAAGTGTATACCGCACCACCATGTGTCATGTACATTTGGGAAGAAAGAATTCATGAATTATTTCAGGAAAATTCTATGGCCTGTATTTACAGGAGGTCAGACTAGATGATCACAATGGCCCCTTCTGGCCTTGGAATCTCTGAAGGTTAATGCGTTTGAGTCTTTGCCCTATCCTTAGAGCACGTAGATCATGAATTATCATCCAGACTCACGCTCTGTGGCTTTATTAATTTTCATTTGACTTTATTACTAACTCAAACAATAAGAAAACATAAACCCCAGCCTAAGCTTCCTACCTGAGTTTGACTTTCCCTAGGGTTTCTCCAGAATTTCTTCTGAATTAGATCATTCTTCCTTAGAGAGCCACTCCTATGTCCTTTACAGCTAGAGTAGAGGTAACAAGCCACACCTTCACAGCAGGTCTGCAGACCTAAAGTCATTCTGTGTGGGATTCTAACATCTGCCACCCGGGTGAGTAAATGAAGAGGCTTGCCACGTTGCTAGCATGGTGCAACTGTTTAATCAGCAGGAGTTTGGATTAAATGTATTACTCATGGTTTGGAAAAACCGCATATGAATTTTGCAGTTCATCCAAAATGTATTTCAGGAGGGAAAACCAAATTTATACCAACTATTTTCAGGAGGGAATATCTGATTGAGTTGTCAGTTTTGTTGAAACTGACTGTTTTGTAACTAGGCATCAGAAAGTGAAAATAGTCATTGCTTTGGTTCATGTTTAAACTTCTCTTTTATTTAAATTCTAGGGAGGATACATGTCTGCAAAGGTCCAGAAACTGGAGGATCAATTCCAGTCAGATGCGGCTATACAGCATCAGAAGGATGGAACTTCATCCAATATCTTTAGTGGAGTTGCCATCTATGTCAATGGCTTTACAGGTGAGGTTTTCATTTTTCTCCAAAACATTAAGTGATCCTCATTTATACTAATGCCTCTCTTAACTGCTGGTGAGGTGTAAAGGAGCCTTATTGTAAATGAGAATCAGGCCTTAAATAGGTATAGCTGAATAAGAATCTGCAGTAGTATAAATAAAATTTAGTTATGATTGTAAAATGTTCCTTGGAACGTTATGGTTAAGGCTCAGGTGGCTTTCTATACAAAATCATTTTCTTCAACTAGTCATAATGTAACAAAATATTGTTCCACTTGAAACTTTTTTACAAGCTTGGGTCTCAGACTGGAGTTTTTTCCTAAGTTCGGCAGAATTTGGTCTTACAGTTTGAGTTACCAGAACACTCCCAATGAAATCTTAAGTTGGATGGGTCTTTTCACTCAAGTCAGAAAGCTTAATTTAAAAAACTGTAACTTGATTAGTCGTTTTAGGGCTAATAATTTTCTCTAATTAAGAAAGAAAGATGCTTTAAATTGATATCCATCAGCCATCAAATCAGAATGGCTACTGAAACATTCCATATTGGCATCTGTTTTTATTTTTCAGTTCCAAATGTAAGCATTTTTTCACCATTTAATTATATGTATTGACATTGTTATTAAGCAAGATGTGGACCAATTGGAGAGAGTCCAGAAGAGAGCAAGAAAAATGATAAAAGGTTTAAAAACAGGGCCTATGACAGGGATGGGCAAACTTTTTGGCCCGAGGGCCACATTGGATATGGAAATTGTATGGCAGGCCATGAATGCTCACAAAACTGGGGGTTGGGATGTGGGAGGGGGTGAGGGCTCTAGCTGGGGGTGCATGTTCTGGGGTGGGGCCAGAAATGAGGAGTTCAGAGTGCGGGAGGGGGCTCTGGGCTGGGGCAGCCCATTGGGGAGGATGGGGACTCTGGGGTGGGGCTAGGGATGAGGGGTTGGGGGTGCAGGAGGATGCTCTGGGCTGGAACCGAGGGGTTCAGAGGGTGGGAGGGGGATCAGGTCTGGGGATTGGGGTGCGGGACGGGGTCTGGGGTGCAGGCTCCGGGCGGTACTTACCTCAAGCAGCTCCTGGAAGCAGCAGCATGTCCCTTCTCTGGCTCCTACGGGAGGTGCGGCCAGGGGGCTCTGCATGCTGCCCCATCCACAGGTGCTGCCCCTGCAGCTCCCATTGGCCGTGGTTCCCAGCCAATGGGAAGGACAGGGGCAACATGCGGAGCTCCCTGGCTGCCCCTATATGTAGTAGGCGAAGCAGGGATATGCTTCTGTTTCCGGGAGCCATGTGGAGCCACAGCACGCATAGAGTGGGGCAAACGCTGGACCCCGTTCCCCAGCAGGAGCTCGAGGACTGGATTAAAACATCTGAAGGGCTGGATGTGGCCCCCGGGCCATAGTTTGCCCACCCCTGGCCTATGAAGGGTTAAAAAAATAGGGCATATTTAGTCTTGAGAAAAGAAGACGGAGGGGGAATTCAATAAGTCTTCAAATATGTTAAAGGCTGCTATAAAGATAATTGTGATCCGTTGTTCTCCGTGTCCACTGAAGGTAGGAAAAGATGTAATCAGCTCAATCTGCGGCAAGGTTAGATATTAGGAAACACTTTCTAACTGTAAGACTAGTTAAGGAGTGGAACAGGTTACAAGGGAGGTTGTAGAATTCCTGTCATTGGAGGTTTTTCAAAACAGATTAAACAAATACCTGTCAGGGATAGTCCAGGTATACTTGGTCCTACCTCAGCGCAGTGGGAGTGGCTAGATGACCCTCGAGGTCATTTCCGGTCCTTCATTTCTATGATTCTGTGATAATTGGCAGTAAATGTTTTTCCATCTATCATGTGAATTATTATTGAAATTGAATTTAGGGATCTGGAAATCCAATATGTTTATATAGTGTTTAAAGAGCTTTTAATTCTGCACCCAGGATAATCCTAACTTTGCATTTCCAAACTGTATCCCAGTCACATTGTCAGGTAGCAGATACTTGTGGTATGATGATCAGATTTACATTTTGGTGGATGGGGTGGGCTCTTCAGTGCATCATGGCTGAGACAATGTGGCTTATGAATTGAATAAGGAGGAATAAGAGACAGATGTTGCGTTTAAGGGGCTATTAAAATAAAATGGTCTGTGATTAGGTTAGTAAATGTGTTGTGGGGAGTAGGGTTGTAAGATTCATATACAGGAATTAGGCACACATTTCTCCTGGGTTCCACAGAGAAATCCAGAAGCCTTTTTGAAATCTTCCAGAAGCCACTGTTTCAGGGAGCTGTACAGGGGATTATGGGATAGGTACCCATTCAACAGTACAACTGCAGTGGTGAGCAGCACTAGTATCTACACAAGGCAAAACTGAAACAGAAATGAAAATCAAAGTAACATGGCTGGCATGGCCATGCTGCACCACTGGCACTTAGTACACTCTCACTGGTTCAATTTTTAGTGTAGATGGGGCCAATTAGTTGATTTTTTTTGTGTGTGTTTTCTTTAAAACGGTGGTCTCAACCTTTCCAGGCAACTGTATCCTTTTCAGGAGTCTGATTTGTCTTGCATACTCCTAAGTTACACCGCTATTAAAACCTACTTGCTTACAAAATCAGACATAAAAATCCAAAAGTGTCATAGCACGCTATTACTGAAAAATTGCTTACTTTCTCATTTTTACCATACAATTACATAATAAATCAATTGGAATATAAATATTGTACTTTCATTTCAGTGTATAGTATATAGAGCAGTAGAAACAAGTCGTATGAAATTTTAGTTTGTACTGACTTTGGTAGTGCTTTTTATATAGCCTGTTGTAAAACTAGACAAATATCTAGATGAGTTGATGTACCTCCTGGCTTGAGAACCACTGCTTTAAAGATTGGAAAAATTACCTATAATTCTTCTTCTTTTAAGATATCTTCAGGTAGACTTCCTCTCCCTTCCCCTTACAACTCAGAAGTTTCAGTTTGGGTTTTTAAAATGTTTTTGAGGTAGTAGCCTTTTATTTTTGACTGTTCCTTAAGAATAATTATTGTTTTACACACATGAAAAATTTTACTTTTAATTTCTGAAATGTTATGTTTTTTATGATTGGTTTTTAATTTTTAGGGAATCCCTTGCTTTCTATACAATTCAGGAATTGACTGGGCAGGTTCTAACTGGAACTGACGTATTGGCAGTTGGTCAGTGCATGTAAGAAAAGAGTGGGCTTTTCCTCAACTACTACTATTTCAGAGAGCCAAAAGCTGAAGAGCTTGAGAGAGTTTTCCACCTGAGCTTGAAATCTCAAAATTAGGAATCCTGTGATAATATCAAAAAGAGTTATAAGCAAGTAATTTTCCTTACTTCCTAGGAGTAAACTGCTTTCCATCAAGGCTGTATACAGCATTTCATTAAATGCATATGGGAAAATACCAATCAAAAGATGTGGACGAAATTCATCTGATTTTGTTGTGTGTTGATGCTTGTGTAAAATGGGCCTTGTTTAGCATTTTAAAATTAACCTGATCATGAAATCTTTGTTTTTGAAGCAGTCTTTCCAGAAACGACAATTTACCTAAACTTCGGTGGCTTTGTTTACTTGTATTTTGAAGAAATGGCTTAAGTCTCTTAAGAAATTAGTGGATTTTCAGAAAAAAGTTGCTTTGCATTGTAATCAACCATGGTTTTAGATTTCTGAGTTTCCATGGTTCCATAAGTGTTCTCATGCAGGAATACTTTTACAGTTGGATTTTTGTTAATTTTACAGATCCTTCAGCTGATGAATTAAGGAGGTTAATAATGTTGCATGGTGGCCAATACCATGTGTACTATTCCAGAGCTAAAACAACGCACATCATTGCCACAAATCTTCCAAATGCCAAAATAAAAGAACTGAAAGGGGAAAAGGTGGTTCGACCAGAATGGATCATAGAAAGGTAAAATTAGAAGGATAGTGATCTGACTGTTTGTTTCATTTTGCATTTGGTTCATTTCAGTGTGAGTGGCTTCTCCCTTTAAAAAAAGAAAATGTCTAGAAAAACTACATTCTGAAAGGTATTAGGATTGATTTGTGGTTTTATTTTTAATTGAGTATTGTATTTTTATTACAATCCAATTTGTTTTTTATTTGATCAGACCACACACTAGAAAAATTGCAATTTTTGAAAAAAAATCTTGAATATTTCCAGATTTGGGGTGGCCTGTGGCCCTGTTGCCACCACTCTGGTCCGGGGCCCAACCACTCCAGGTAGGGGGAGGCATGGGGCCTCGCTACCGCCGGTCCCGGACCACTGCTCAGAGGCAGCGCCTGGGACCAGTTGCCTGGGGCCGATGGAGCAGCAGCCGGTGCCGCTGGCCCTAGGGCCGCCCCAGCTGCTTGGGCGGCCCTGAGGTCAGCCACACCAGCCACTGCAGCTGCCAAAGTCACGGAGGTCCTGGAAAGTCATGGAATCCGTGACTTCCATGAAAGAGTCGCAGCCTTATTCATAAGGACTGAAAGTTCCCTCTCCCTGATGTGCCACCCATGAGCCTTAGTAGGTTTTTTAATCAACTGCTGCCTGTACGATGGTGTGTCAGGCTCATCTGGGCTGACATGCCTTATAGGCTTGTTGAACACTGAAGTGCCCATTAAAGCTTGTCAGGGTTCAGAGATGGAGGAGGTAGTCCTGGGGAGTGAAGAACCCCAATGCGGTGTCCCATATATCTTCCTTGGACCCCATGCAAGGTAGGGAAGGGGTTCCTCACTCCCTATTATCCGCTGGCTTGGGAGTCAGGGAGGAACAGGCAGTGCAGTGGATGAAAGTGGAAGGGACACCCAAACACTCTAATTTTGCTTTACTGCCCTACGCCTTCTTCCAGCTTCGTTATTTCTGCCTACTTGCCCCCTCCCCCATCTTTGTTTCTGCCTTCCTTTAGCTATTAGGAGGCTAGCCCCAATCCCCTGGATATTATGCCAACTGGAAGGGAGCTCAGTCCTGTGTAGTTCCTGTTTTATGCAAGAAGTTCTCACTGTATGCTCTCACTTCTTGGGAGGACTATAGATTCAGGACTCCCCCTCAACAGGATGATGGGAGGCAACAGATTAACAGGAGATTTTCTGGCCAGCAGACCGACAAGCCTGTTCCTTCCCTTCCCTCTCTTCCCCTGTTTATGGTGTCCACATTTTTAAAAGTATGTTGAAAAATTGGAGAGGATGCAGAAAAGCACACAAAAATTATTCAAGGGCTGGAGAAGGAGCTCAATCTGTTTATCTTGTCAAAAAGATTGAGAGATGACTTGATTAATGTATAGGCACCTTCATGGAGGAGAAAATACTGGGTGCAGGAGTGGTCTTTAATCTGAGAGCAGAGAAAGTCCATAACAAGAGCTATTGGCTGCAAGGTGAAGAGAGACCAATTCAAATTAGAAATAAGTAGTTAATTTGGAACAGGTGAGGGTGATTTAACCAGTGGAATAAACTACCATTTCCACCTCTTGCTATTTTCAAGACAGAATGCCTTTCTGGAAAATATGCTTTAGTCAAATAAGTAATGAGGCTTAATACAGGGGTAACTGGATGAACTTTAATGGCCTTTGATATACAGGTCAGGCTGGGTAATCTAATAGTCCCTTCTGGTCTTCAAATCTACATATCAGTGAGTGTTCTCTGACAGTTTGGATCAGAGCCTCCAAGATCTGATGTAAGCAGAGTTAATCCTAAACCTAATTCAACCTGATCATTCTAAAGGAAATAGTGAAGACCCCTAAGAAGAGAGATTCTAACCACATCTTTTTAAAGGTTGGAAATTTGCCAACATGATACATGTCTTTAAAAATTTTGTCAAGAGATTCCAGAAATTAGTCTGGTGAGATTCACCTAATTTCCAGGGGGAACCTCTGCTCCTATTTTGTAATTAAGCATAAAGTAAAATACTAGAATAAATAAAGCTGGTATAGTCAAACCAGTTCAAGTTCTTTAAGAGATATTATGTCTCTCCAACATATTAGTTCTTTGGAAAATGTAATAAAATGGAAAATACTGACTGGAAGGACATAATATACTTGGCTTTTCTACCGCTTTTAATAAGACTTCTCATGAGAAACACTTAGAAAATAATGATGGGATAAAGGAAATATTATGGCGAGCTTAAAAATTGGTTAAGTTGTGTGTTTAAAAAAAAAAAAAGTCAACATGAACAGTTCTTTATAGTAAAGACCAATTAATAGTACGTTGAAATTAAGTGTTGAGACTGTTAATATATTACGGCTTGATCCTTTGAGGCACCTAGTGACTCCAGTGTGAATTGAGAATGCAGCACCTTGAAAGATCAGAATCTTAATTGGCAGAGAAAGTAAGTAGAAAACTGAAGTTTGATAACTTAATTGTTTAGATTAGTAAAATCTTCAGGGGGTTGTGACACATTCTAGGTAGATTTTAACACACACAGGAATTGAGGAGCATCATTGCGGATGAAATATATCAGGTATAAATGTAAAGCAATACACAACCTGAAGTTATCAAAACATTTCAGCAGTTGAAGGAAATAGGATGTTTCAGCACATTGAAATGGATGTTGTATTGTAATACAAATTTTGTTTTACAAAATAATGGTACATCATCTGAAAAACTGGAGAACATCTCAAAAGAAAGATGTAGCAGAGGTTATAAAGATCCTGAATATGGTGATACAAAAATGATTAGTGGTTTTAAATATGAAAATAGATTGTAAAAGTTGAGATTTCATCTGGAAGTGAGAAGTTAGAGAGGAATTGCAGTATTCATATTTACTAAGGACACAGTGGAAATTGACAACGTGTCCTATGTTTTTTTTAAATCTCGTTCTATAATACAAGAAGGAGGAGAAACTGGAAATAAAAGGATTGAATAGCCTCACAAAATTCTGGTCCTCTCTTCCCCAGAGCTAGGTAGGGTTTGTTCCCTTCCCCTCCCCTCCCCCCCCATGAGTTAATAAAAAGACACTTTATTCCCCAATAATAAAGGGTGGGATAATAGATGATGTCCCTAGGCCAATACATTTTCATGGCAATTTTGTAAGTTTGATTTGGAAATAATAAACGGAAATACTGTTTTATGAAGCATATAATCAGCCTATGGAATTCATTACTCCAGGAGATCATTGGCATGTCTGTCTAGACTGCATTTTAAAACTTGTGGTAGAGTGTTTCAGATCCTGGGTTTATAGACTTCGACTCGCATTAGGGCTTTAAAAACATCTGTGTAGACCTTTGAGCTTCAGCCCAACCCCAAGCATCTATGCAGCTGTTTTTACCGCAATAGTATGAGACCAGGTCTATAGACAAGGGCTCTGAGACTTATGTCAGTCTAGACATACCCATTGGGGCCTTGTCTACACTGGGATTTTAGCGGTTAATGCAGTATAATACAGTGTTAATGGTAGGTGTGTGACTGATGCAGCTACACCAATGGCTAGAATCTCAGCATAGAAAATACCAGTATTAAGTACTGTGTTTGTATTCAAAGTTGACTGGATAATTTTGTGACTGTCACTTTGGGTTATTCAAGTTCATGTGATGATATGAAAAAATTTTCATACTTCAGGAGTATAAATGCTTGGTTGCTGCACCAACATTTTTTATACCTGAAAGGTTTGAAATGTCATTTAATTCACAGTATTCATAAAGGAATATCATTTAAGTGGTATAAATATATCAAAATGTATTTAATTCATGTGTTTCGGGGACTTTCTCTATTGTAGCTGCTTTGATTACACCTTTCCCTAGAAACCTTCCCAGTTCTCTCTAAAAATGCTAACTAGTTTGTTTCTCTAATTGGGTAACATGATCTCCCTTTACATTCTTCCCTAATTGTAACATGACAGCCAATAGAGACTTTTTCCCCTGCCAAGTCCCTTAATAGAGTACAAGTCTCAGCTAGTTAGGAAATATATCATGGAGAAAAAAGTATTGAGGTGTTAATAAATAGTTTTGATAAATCATCTCTCTCTGTGTGTCCTCTCTTTAAAAGCTCTGAATCTAGTCTGATTACTTGATTCTCATATGTATCTCACCCCTCCCTGGGGTAAAAAGGACTTCCACATCAGCAACACCTCTGTTCCAAAGTGCAGTATGGAGATCTCTTCCTGTGGTCAGGGAGGGGGGTAGTGGCTAGGAAGGGAGCACATCATCTCCTTCACCACCACGAAAAGAGATCAGGAAGGAAAGATAAAAATCTCATTCTGGGTGGGTTTTTGTTGTCAGGATCCCACTTTAAAGGAGAAGGGCTCCTGAGGAAGCTACCAGCTTCTCCAAGGCCTAACAGTGCAATTGGGTTAGAGACAGGGCATACCAGAAGCATGGAACTGGAATGATCAATGTCAAATCTTCATGAGAAGAACCTCTGGGGGCTTTCTCCTCTTCCCTACCAGTGTATTCCCTTACAGGATGGGACAGTTGAGCCTGTAGAATTGCAGAAGCTGAGGGAACCCTTTAAAGTTGAATCAGATCCTAGTGAAATGCTCATCTCTGATTTTATGTTTTTTGTTTTTTGTTTTTTTTTTTCTGGAGTGCATCTGTCTGTTACAGTGTTCAGAGTTAAATGGATTTCCCAGCACAGCATTGATCTGAGACAATTAATTGATAACATTTCTATTATATTGTGAATATGCAGTACCTAAAGTCCGAATTTGGAACTGAAGTACTGATGTCCATCAGACCAATAAACTAAAATTTATGTTCTGACCCCTTTTAAAGCTACTTGCTTTTTTTGATTAAATCTGATGAATCAATATTTGTTGCACCTTTTTGGCTATAGTTGTACAGCAGTTATTGTGGTAAGTGTGCTTAATTTTGGTCTATTATACTTCAAATAAAAAAAAGTGACTTTCACATCTTATATGCTTACTTTCTAGATTTCTTGAACAATCATTACACACTCTGAACTGCTAAAAAGAATTTTAAAGTATTTATCAATTTTTTTGTAATCCTACTTATTCTATCCTCATTTCATAGCTTGCACTTCTTACTTTTTTTAAAATTTAAAACAATTTTTCCCATTTAGGTGCAATACATCAACTCTTTAAAGGTTCAGATAACACAACTGAAATATATGGACAGTTAAAGGACTGCAGACAAAACCACGTATAGCAAGACAGCAGATTGTAATGATCAAAGTATTAGCCTATTATAACTAAGATAATGTTAGTTTACATATTTTTCTGAACGCCTTGAGTGATAAACTTTTGCTTCTTTTCTGTTTCAGCATAAAAGCTGGACATCTCCTCTCATATATTCCATATCAGCTTTACACGAAGCAGTCAAGTGTTCAGAAAGGTCTCAACTTCAGTACCATATGCAAACCTGAAGATCCTATGCCAGGTCCTAGCAATATAGCTAAAGAGCTCAACAACAGGGTGTAAGTGTTTTCAGTCTGTTAATACTGACAAAGCTGTTGATCGGTCGGCTGTAATCAGTTTAAAATGATAATACTTATATATCATTATATCACTTATCAAAGCATTTTACAAAAGAGGTTGTGTCATCCACATTTTACAGATGGAAAATCAGAGGCATAGAGATATGAAATAAGTCGTCTAGGGTCCCATAGTTATCCTCTTTTTGAGTCCAGTGCCTTGACCCCTGAACCACACTTTTCCATAATGTTTCTACTGTAGGACGCAATGCGTATAGCACACAGCTCTATGGAAACAGTGTGTGTTGCACACATTAAGAGAATCTGACCAGTGATACTGAAATTAGGTCTTTGGTTTAAAAAGAATAATAAATTGAGATAATTATTCTTTTGGTAAAGGTTTTGGAGCAAGTATAAATGAATATAGCTGAAAAAAATAAGTTCAAAATGTTGCAGTGCATAACTAGCCTGTGGACATTTTTCCGTCTGAGAATTTAGCAAAACTCAAAGGGTGGACATTTATATGGATAAGGAAAATGAAATATATTACAAAGGATTTAAAAAATATAAAGAACAAAATTGGAAGGGGAATAAACCCTACCACTTGTAGATACAAGTCAGTCTCTAACTGATTTGGGAGTGAGTGGGGTTAGGAAAAAATTTCCCCCTATGGACAGGTTATTCCACAGTTGCCCATTTTTAATGTCTCTCGCAGAATTCTCTGACACATCTGGTATTGGCTATAGTCTGAGACAGGATATTGGATTAGATGGGCCCCAGATCAGATTCAGAATGGTAGTTTATGTTCCTCTATGTCACATAAAAAAGTCAGTTAATACTTGTTTTAGTAGATTGTAGATCTAATCCTGCATAGCGGTGCTGAAGGAGGATTAAGTGGTGACAGATGAAAGAGCTCCTACTGTATGTACATGCGAAGCATTTCTTTTTTGCTTACATTCATCTGTAGGTGATATTATAGTAACCTAAACCCTAGTTTAATATTACGTTCGTAATAATTTTGGGATGAAAAGAATATCCAGGCTTTCATAAGTATCTAACATAACCATTCTGAATTTTAAAACTTACTGTATACTATGACTATATTAAGTCAGTGCCACTGGGAAACAGCTTCCCAAACACATAGCTATTCCAAAATATTGTTGATATGTTTAATGTAGTTTATAATTGCAGTAATCTTAGATGAATTGTTATCACAGCTAATTAGCTTTCTGGTTTTACTTGCATGTCAAATAGCTAATTACCAGTCACCTTTTGAATGTTTGTTAAAATGGCTTTCTGTGGGAATATTTAGGTTTTTCTATAGACCAAGAATCCACTTAACTCTTGAAAAGTCTAATTTTAATCACACTTATATTCACTGGTATTATTATAGTATTACTCTTTGAGGTAAAAGTTTTGTCTTCACGGTATCAAGGAAGAAGTAAACAGCTAATATACTGGACAACACTTACTGTTTATTTTTATACATACATAACATGCAAACAGTTTTTCTTAAAGAAAACAAATCTCCAAAAGCTGTGACTATTTTGAGTTTATAGATCTGGAACAAGTTTTAGCTAGGAGAAAACCAGATGGATTTCAACAAACTATCCTAAATCTTCCTCCAAAAAGGAGAAATAAGTTTTTGATCTTTGCAATTAACATTTTCTATTATACAAAGAGTGTAAAAATTGCATCTTTGGAATAAAATGGAAGATATTCCCTTCCAGCAACCTTACATTATTAGTGCTGTCCAAGGTATGGTTATGATTCCAAAAAAAAAAATAAAATCCAAATTACTGTGTTGCTCATGGTTTTTCGTCAAATATAGCTTACTGTAAATCCAGAGAAAATTGCCTTACTAATGAGAGAGCATGATTAATGCAGGAGTGACCTTTAACTCTTATATTAATTATAATATAGCGAATCTACAAAAGCTTTTTGTACTGAAAATACTGACTTTTTATGGTGAAAGATCATAGTTCAAACTTAGTAATAAAGTCATATAATCATCTACCTCTAATAACCTAGCAGGAGTTTGCATGTGAGCATTCAGAATCCCTAAATTATCTATGTTATTTGTATATGTATATGTAAACACTTAAAATTATTTCTTGATGAACTGTATCTTTGTTTTTTGTAACGTTATTAAATAACATTTTCTTGTCTGTTCTAGAAATTGCGTAATAAAAAAGTATGAGACTGAAAATGAGATCAAAGCCAATGGCATCAGTAGCTGGAATGAGGAAGAGAAAGAAGAAAGTGAAGATTTAGGATTTATGGAGCTGGAGCAGGTCTTTCCTGGGAGGAAACAAAATGGAATTCAGCATCACAGAGACAGCACTGCCATTTTTAATGGACATGCTCATAATTCTACCAGTGCCTTACAGACACAGGATTGCGTGATGCCCTATGGCAATAGAGTTGCAAGCAGGTTATCTCCAGGCTCTGTGCCAGAGAAGGGGAAGACTGAAAAAGGCATCATTGACTTTAGAGACTGCACTATGCAGCAGTTGCAGGAAAGCAACAAAAACACAGATCTTTTAAAGAGCCCACATAGGACTACGAGTAATTCATTCTCATCTTCATCTTTGCACAGTAATACTAAAATAAATGGTGCTCACCACTCCACTGTTCAGGGGCCTTTAAGCACAAAAAGCACTTCTTCAGTACCTACTCATAGCAAGGCCACTCCCTCATCATTGTCCAAACCTTTAGACTGCAGTTTTATTTCTGACTTTTACTCTCGTTCAAGACTGCATCACATATCTACATGGAAGTGTGAATTGACAGAATTTGTCAATACCCTGCAGAGAAAAAACAGTGGTGTCTTTCCGGGAAGGGAAAAGTTAAAAAAATTGAAAGTGGGCAGGTCTGCACTTATGATAGCTGACACAGGTAGATACTTGTTTGACGGTTTTACTTAAAAAGATTCTCTATTTCTTCAGTCTTATGATAGGCAGCTGATCAAGATTAAACATGTGAGCTTTCTATATTCAAAAGGTTATGAGGTTATATGAAATAGCTACTTATGTGATTTTGATAAATGAACGTCTGAAGGGCCTTCTTCATTTTTTAATTTTAAAAGCAAATTGTGACTTAATATGAAATTCAGTTGTAAATACAATTCTTTTCTGTAGAATTATTAATTAATTCTTCCAGAGATTGCCAAGCTATTTTGGGTTCTTGAGGATAAACACTTTTATCTATACAAACAAAGGAGGTATTTGGTCTTACATTTTTCTTTGAAAATCTAACTCGCTACTTCTTACAGTTCATACTGAATATTTCTAAGTTGAGTAGCAGTTGGAAATGATCTATAATCGAAATGAGAATTTTTTAGCAAGACTGCTACATGCTCTTGGATCTTTGTGACCCTTCTTCATCTGGTCTAGAACAAAAATTGGCTCTGTAAGTGTGTTGCAGTGCATGCAGATGCCATACTGAAGTTATTGATGTAAAGAACAAAATGACCAGAACTTAAATATTTAAAGTGTAGTAGTAGCCTAAATATTATTTTTCATCTTATATCTTTAGCAATATCTCCTTGAACATGCAGAACTATTCTTCCTAATTAACTAAGGATGAAAGGCAGACCATTACTTCTAGTAGAGATTTTTATTTCTTTAAGGTATCAAACTGTCATTATGTATTCCTTTGTTTTCCCTAATTGTATAATATTGAGCAATACTTTTCTTTAAAAAAAATAAAAAGACAGGTGATAGATGAGATAAAATGATTAAATGTTTGAAAACAGGGCCTTAAAAACAGTTTATTTCCTCTCATTGTTTGCCATTTGACAAATGAAGCAATTCAGTTTTCTTGATCTGAAATACTTTTTCATGATGGAGTGTTAGGTATTGTCCACACTTGGGATTTGCTCCAATGTCAGTGGTTGGTGGCCAGTCACCAGTGTAACTGCACCAGTTCAAATTCTATAGTGTACATGGGGAAATTATTATAAGTGACAATTGATCTAATGGAGCTTACCCCAGATTCAAGCAGGAGTAAGCTGCATCAGTGTAAATTGCAGCTTATAGCTGTTTTGCTTTCCTATGCTAGGTTTTGCACCTGTGTAGGTACAGTGATGACTGAAATTCCCATTATAGAAAAGGTTTTTAAATCATTCAACACTTTGAATGAACAGAGAAGATTGTGCAGAGATAATGACTGCTCTGATCTTTGATCAAAAACTGAAGAAGCATTCCATTGCAGATTGAATTTTAGCATGGTGAATATTAAGACTTAGTTATTAGTGTGTATATATAGTAAACTCCTGGAAACAGACTTGTTTTAACGAGGTGAAGAATTTTAATTTTGAGAACATAAAAAGGATATCATGGGGTATGATGCCTCACTTAGTAGACTTATGGCTACATTTCCACAATGTTGTTATATTGCATTCTATTATTTTAGTGCATTGAATAGTATACAATTTATTTTTTCCTTAAAGGCAGTTTAATAGTTGGGTGGGGGATATTATAAAAATAACTTCGGTGTGTTTGGAAACGTCTTATATCAGTCCTTGATGACTAACGTGAATACTGCAAAAATTGTAAATTAGGTTTCAAAATTTCTGTTTGTATTTGTTTATACCAGGTAATGTTTCTGTCTTAAGTTCATCCAAGCATCAGCGCTGTATAATGCACATGGATATGGATTGCTTCTTTGTATCAGTGGGTATTCGAAATAGGCCTGATCTCAAAGGTCAGTTTCATATATTTTTAAATGTCAAAAATCACTTATACAGTACTGAAAATGCACTTGCTGACAACAAGGAAAGTTGATTTGGTGAGTGCTTTTCTTCTAATAACTTTGCCCGATGGTATGAGAGCACTGCTCATATTGCCAGGTTGTATTGCTCAGTGCCCCACACTCAGTGGATACATGTGGAAGAAACAGAGTGGAATTCTTGCTGCCTTCTTTCCAGCATTTAGTACCAAGGAAAAGAAGAAAATACTTTCCCCACTCTCAGCAGCCAAAGGTGTGAAAAGGTGAAAAACGGAGATACATAACCCCTCCAAAACTAGAAATGGGGGGAGAGCTGGGCTATATCTGAACCCTGTTGGGATGACTTATCTTTTATTATTATTAAGCATAGGCAACCTGAATTCAGGTATTTCCTAATTTAGGGGTGCCTGATTTTGCAACTCTTAATGGTCTTTGAACATTTTTTCCTATGTAATTTCCTAGGCTTTTGGGGGGGGAGGGGCGTTAACTTGAAGAACAGAAATTACATGTGGAACTATTTTGAACCTCTCCTGCATGAGTCATCAGCAGGCTATGACTGCAGAAGATGTAAATCCACAGCACAGATCCCTACCTGATAAACTAAAGGAGTAACTGGTAGTAATACTATGCAGTTATCTTTTCCAGTGTCTTATGCAACTGTTTGCCAGAGAGCAGAGGAATGTTGAGGATCAGAAATCCTGGGTTAAGTCCTGGCTGTGGAAGGGGAAGTGGTCACATGGTTACAGACAGCCTAGATAATCATATAGATTTAGCACAAGCATTCTGAAAGGCAGCGTGGATACCAAATGTGATTTTTTTGTTTGTTTTTTGTTTCTGTACCCCATTTGTAAATAGTCAGAATGATGCTTGCCTGTTTTCTAAGGTAAGCGATATGTGGCCTTTTGCTTAATAAGAGCAGTCAAGTGGAAAAGGAAAGAACATAACTCTTTGTCTCCTTGGTCCTAGCTCAGTACGCTTTCCCATAGGCCAAAAGATATTCTACTGCTGTACCTGTCCAGACCTTTTGCTATGGGGTCTGGGAGAAAGTGCATACAGAGGGACATTGAGGCAAGGGAGCATACTCACTGAGGCTGGTGAGCATGCTCAATGCAGATGGAATGTTCAGAGATTTTACCGGTTAGCTCTACTGTGCAAATGGCAAATGTCGTAAGTTTATAAGTCTGCCAGATCTGGATGTATTTTCATAGGGATGCAGGTGCCTCTCTGACACCAGGGCTATCTCCCTGCCAAATATCAAATCTCTGTTATGGAAAGAGAGGCTAGAGCTTCTAATATTTTATTTATACATATAAAATTAAAAATAGATTTGCAAACATAAAAAAATACAATCTGTTCTTTAAGCCTGTTCATGGAAGTGGTTGCACTGTTTGTGCTGAAGTGTTCCAAAAAAATTCAGCCTGAAAGAGGCAAGCATGGAAAAGTTCAGAGGTGATTAAAATGGGGAAAGGTTAGGCCAGAATGGTCAGTGGTTAGACCTGGTCTAAACATAGAGTTATGACTGGTTTAACAAGTCTTTCACCATTTTAGTTAAACTGTTACACCTTTGTGTGTGGACTGTTTTATACCAGTTTAAACCTCGTTTACATTAGCTTACTTTAGTTAAATGGCAGGTGCAAAGTAAATTGATGTAAGATGGCAATGCATAGAGGTTGCAATGGTTCGACTAAATGGGTACAATATCAGATAGCTAGTTAGGCTGTGCATCTTCTGTTTAGGCAAGTCCTTATACGCAAACTAGCATAGCTGGATTTTTAGTGTTTGTTTCAAAGGATTTCTCTTTTCTCCTCCTTTTGACATGAGATTGTAACCAGTTAACTAAACTATTGTTTCTAATGCATGTCACTTCCTTAACTGCTGGTTCCTTAATGCTAGAAGATTAGATAACGCTGAAAGAATGGTGTTGAAAGAAGCGAACAAAATTAAAGTAAACATTGTCAGAAACTTTGCCTTGGTGTGCTATTGTTGTAAATGTTTATTATATAAGAACTTTAATTAACTTAATTATTCTTCATAGGAAAACCAGTGGCTGTTACAAGCAACAGAGGTGCTGGAAGGGCACCACTTCGCCCTGGTGCAAACCCACAGATGGAATGGCAATATTACCAGAATAAGATATTGAATGGCAAAGCAGGTACAAAAATGAGTCTGATTTTAAAATCACAGTGCTGATGAAGAATCTCTCATTTAAAGTTATAAAAAAATAAGGATAAATACTTTTCACTGAGTTGACTTTAGAGAGAGAGATTAATGTTTGACAGGATAGTGGTCTCTGACAACAATATAAATTGCTTCTGTAATAGTTTGCCATCATTACATTCTGCTAATTAATTTTGAGAATGGGCATATATTTTAGGGTAACTTATTTTTTATTTCCTTTTTGGTTAGGGATGGGAATAAAGTATAGTGCTTTGGTAAATGTGTATGTCCTGTTTGAAAAATAAGATAAACATAGACCATCTGTGATTATTTGCACCTGAGTAACAGTATATCACAGAGGATCCAGTACAAAATATCAAAAGTTAAGGTTGCTAAAAGGACTTATTAGAAAGCATAGGAGAACTGTACAAACACCAGCATGTTACCGATGAGAAATTGGCTGCTAAGATATAGGTATATGTCTTTGAGCTATATATGTCTTAACCTGTAGACTTAATGTAGCTTCGTTTTAGAATATTTCAGTTGCTGGAAAGCCCCTGAAGAATTCAATGAATTCTGTCCTCTCACTATCAGGATTGTTCCCTCAAAAGACAGGCATCTGTTGTTGATTATTAAAGAATTTCTCATTCTCCCACAGTACTTTAGAAACTGTTTTTATTACATTTTGTGTTCTGAAGTAGCAATATACAAGTGTCAACAATAAATTACTGTAAGACAGCATTTAAGACTAGGTGTGTTCATACAATCTGAAGTATGTTTACTATGGAAAAAAGTGACACACTAAAAATAAATAGCTTTTCATATTTATTTTCCCAGTTATTTTATTAATTTTTCTCAGTTTAGAAGTTTAAAGAGGTTTCTAACCACTACCATTTAATTTCAGCTTGATTTCTGGAAATCAGATTGTTTTTCACTTCTTACATTAGCAGCAGAATCAACGAATAGCGTTGGATTAGAATTTATACCACAGTTAGTAATTTTGTTGATGTGCAAGGTAGACTAGAATAGTTTGATTTTCCACAACTATGTTGTTTCTGTAGTATTAACAGTAAAAAGTTGGCTATGTCAATAAATTAAGCAGATCCTGGAAGAAAAATGGAAAGCAGATATCTTCCGTAATAGATGCCCTTTGTCGTTTTGCAATAGCATAATCACAGTTTAAAACAGGAAGAAAATAAAAAATATAGAACCCATTGTCGCTCCACCTTTTCTTAGTGCCTTTCAAACTTAGTGGATGTTCAAACTTAATCAAATTGATTCCTAGTGCCATGTGTAAGACTGAGTGGTTTATAATAAGGGCAGTTATTGCTTATAGGGATTTAGCCTTGTTGCACAGTTTGTCAATGAACAGTTGGTAGCATAGTTCTAAACATAGGCACTCTACAACATTTTCCAGGCCAGTGTATTTTGATAAGAAGGTCATTTGTTACAATTTAGAAATGTCTTGGAAAGCTAGCTAGTTAAATAAAATTGAGGAAGATTAACTAAGAATAACATACTATGTGTGATACACAAATTCCACAGTATCTCTTCTATGATATTCAGTGTGCAAGGTTTCACTGGAGCTCAGGTTCAGTATGTTACAAACTCATTGTTCTTTATTGCAGCAGCTTTTTCTGGAAGTGCGCACATTCAGACCTTTTACTTCAGCATCCTCCCTTGCTGGCAGGCAGCTCTTTCTTTCTTCCTGCGCAGCCTGTAGTTTGCCAAAAGGTGTGGTGTTTTGTTTTGTTTTGTTTTGTTTTTTTCCCTCCCTGGCACTGTTTTTAAAGTATGTATCTTATTAACTACAGGTTTATTACATTTTTAAAAAGTCTCTTTTTATTAATTTTATCTCAACTTACCAAACTTATATCAAGAGAGACTATTATAGATTTTCATTAAAAGTATCAGATTGTCGTCTTGAGGAGAACAAAATGAATTTAGTGATTGAATATTACTTTTTAGCATTAATTGAAAAGGTGGTACTGCTAACTAACTCTGACTTTGCTACATCCTAGATAGTGTACATGAAGCACTTCACAGCAGGAACAAACTATGCTGTGCACTGCATGTAAATATGGTCCAGTAGGCATATAGGCCCATGTGAAACAAACTTAAATCTATTTTCTAAAGATATCAAAAACCCAAAGGGCCAAATTGTGCTCTGTTAAATTGTGCTCTGTACAACCTGTTGGGGATATACTTGTGTAAATGAGAAGAAAATTGGGCCCGAGTATTCTTTTTATTTAAATTCATTTTTACACCGATTCTCCTGTATAGAGCAAACTTCATTTGTTTGATGCCTCATGCTGTCCAAACTGTTCTCTGATCTTGCCTTCTCCAGAACTTGCTTATTAGAAATAATGTTCCAAATTGAAAAAAATAGATACATAAATTCCTCTGACTCACTTAGTTTGACCAGATACAGATTCCTTCAGCTTCAACTACTGCTTTTGCAAATTGCTTCTTCAGTGATACTGGTTCCTGCTTTTTGGTCTGGATTGCTGGACAGATATCTAGGAACAGTAGAATCTTGGATCCTTTATGAAATACTTCTTTTTTCTTTTTTGGATTCATCCAAAACTATATAACTTTTAAATTTAAAATTTGTTGTCTTTCTCACTCTGTGTGTCAATTTGGAGCAGTTTCCTGAGTGGTAGAAATTACACTCTGTTGATATCTTCTTTAACATTCATGTCCGAAAACTAAGGGATTAGTGTACACACCCAATTCAGAGGTTGGGGTCTCTTTTCGTAGCCAGGATGTCCAAGACGTGGATATTTTTAGTCTTTCTTTCCCTCCACCCCTGTATCTCCAGTTTTCATTCTAAAGAGCAGCAGTTGTAACTATCATATTACTCACAGATTTATTCTCAGCGATTTCTTTTTCACAGACTTAGGGTCCTGGCCTCTGATTTCTCCATTTGTTGCTCCACATTCACCATGCATTTGTCTAGTTTCCCAGCTTTTGATGAGAGATTCTCTACCTTGCCTTCCAGTGAGGACAATGTGTTCTGCATTGCCCGGAATTTCACATGAAGTGACTCCATCAGCTCATGGGGGGATCTGCTCTGCTACGCTGTGGAAAAGGTCGACGAGCCCAATGAAGATAGACAAGATGACAACAACATCTCAGGCCAGGGCACAGGAAGGCACAGACTAAATACGTTGTTCTTGTCATTCTTATCTTTATTTGGGCCATAATTTTGCTCTTAATAAATTTGCAACTTCCGACATCTTAGGTAACTTAATGAGCCCATCAAACATTAAAACAAATTTTTAAGAAATAAAAAGACAAGTAAATTAGAAGTTCTATAGAAAGGCAGATGAGTCACATGAGTCAGATTCTGCCCCCCATTACAACACTTTCTTTGGTCTGATAACCACCTTTATGTGGAGATAGCAACATACTTCTTTTCAAACTAAAAATGTTAATCTGTAAGCTGTTGTCATACAGTATTATTGGGCACGTGCAGCTATAACTTGTATATTGTATTATATTACAAAGGTGTATTGTATTAAATAGACTGCAATAATGAAAACCAAATCTAAATTGTATATTATACTTTTCCTTTAAAGCAAGCAGTAGCTTTTTGTCCTTTGAGATTTCACCATTTAGAGTTCAGTTCTTGATTTCAGAGCTTTGGGTTTTTTGCAGCTACTTGATTTTTCTGGCTGACCTACAATTAAGAGTCAGTGTGCTTATCTAGAGATACTTAGCTACCATATTGATGTGCAGAGAATAAGAATCTGAATAGAATAGAGAATGCTTTACTTTTCCCCAATTTGCTGTATCTCTCTACCATACATTTCTGCATATGTATGTAGTACTCAGGTGGCTTGAATGATTCTTAAGTCTTTTTGTCTTAGCTCATTCAAAGTAGGTTTTATAGAATTAGCTAAAGATCTGTCTCATCCTTTTCTTTAATAGTCTGAGATTGGAGTATTTATTTAGCATTGCATCATTTTGGTCCAGCGGACGTTTGGAATGATATACTAAATCAGGTGCTTTTGAATCCCACTAAGAGAATCATCAGAGGCCAGTGACTGAAACGTTATCTGTGAATTTAACAATAAAGCTGAAAGTTGTGAAGGACATATAAGTATCCAGCAAGGCTTACATTTTTTTTGCTTATTTCCTGATCTGAAAATATTCTTGGTATTTCGTTTAACTTTTAAAATTCTGATTTGAGGTGTCTAAATTAAGTTACTTGATGTTTAGATTAAGTAATTACTAGGAAGTAGAGATGTCAGTACTAGGTTACAAGGAGGCTGAGCTGCAGAATTGCATTTTAAGTTGAAATTCTATATTCTTGTACTTTTTAACTTACTTTTTTTTTAAAAGGGGTGTAAATATGACATTCTTTTGTTCAGACAAATGGTTGATAAGCTTTGAGTGTCTTGCATTTAGTTTATAGGTTGTAGCTTAAAGAAACCTCAGGAGTTTGGCAATTAAATCTGTTTTTACAACCGTGTTAAGGGTATTAACGGTTCTCTCAACTCACAGTATTATTATAGTCTGAATTTTATTGGCCACTAGCCATCTACATGTTGGTCTCAGATAATGTGAAAAAAAGAAAGTATAGTTATTCTTCAGTAGCATCATATTTTACTGTCCTCCAGAGATCAACCCCATAGATGGGTGTTAATATATTGGTAAGTTCTTTGTTGACCTAATCGGTTATTGGATGATTTAAACCAATATATTGTGAAGAAATTCCTCATCATAAAATATGAACACAGAAACTGCTGGAAAAAATTTCAGTTGTAAATCCATTGATTATTTGGAATGAAATAAGTCTTTTGAACCATTAAGACAATAATATAAGAACAAAATGTAAAATATTCTTTTCCAAGCAGAAAATAGAGTTCCTGATAAACTGGACTCATCAATCGGGGAGAATCCAGATTCTGCACAGATGAATGGAGCTGACTTGGATATCTCTGGTTTGTCAATGGCTGAAATTGCATCTTGTAGTTATGAAGCCAGGTAGATAGAAATTATTTGTCATCTTGATTGTAAAGTTCTGTCATACAGTGCTCACTGATGGCTAGTGAAATATCTATTTACATTGCTTAACTTCATCCAAACATGGAACACTTAGTCTTTGTTTCAGAAATTACATTTAAATAAATTATGCTAGGCACCAGCACAAGAAGGGAAAATGTGTTTCCTCTCCCTTTTTACTTTAGCTCATAACTCGAAACATGGTATTAATCAGTTCTCACAAGCTAAGATATTTCAGTTGGGCCAAGGCCACTAAAGAAAATCCGAGGTTCCATACAAAGTGATTGATTTAATAGGTGCCGTCCTTCTCTCTAAAACTGAACCACTGTTTTTTCATTGCATTAGGAATGTTGTACTATTGGAGGTCAGGCACAGATGAGGCATAAAATTAAAGTCCTGATTGCTTGTGATCACCAAATCTAACGGTAATTTTCCCACAAATTGTGTGCTGAATTCCCCAAATATCCTGGTCAAGAGGGGAACATCCAGCGCCTACAGTAACTTGTTCTAAATATAGTCTCAAAGATATATAATATATTGATATTTAGGGCTGTCAAGCAATTAAAAAAATAATCCCAATTAATTGTGTGATTTAAAAAAAATTAATCCCGATTAATCACACTGTTAAATAGTAATAGAGTACTATTTATTTAAATATTTTTGGATATTTTCTACATTTTCAAGTATATTGATACAACACAGAATACAAAGTGTACAGTGCTAACTTTATATTATTTTTATTACAAATATTTGCACTGTAAAAAACAAAAGAGATAGTATTTTTCAATTAACCTAATACATGTACTGTAGAGCAATCTCTTTATCCTGAAAGCTGAACTCACAAATGTAGAATTATGTATTTAAAAAAGGCATTCAGAAATAACACAATGCAAAACTTTAGAGCCCATATGTCCACTCTGTCCTACTTCTTTTTCAGCCAATCGCTCAGAGAAACAAGTTTGTTTAAATTTTCAGGAGATAATGCTGCCTGCTTCTTGTTTACAATGTCACCTGAAAGCGAGAACAGGTGTTCGCATGGCACTGTTGTAGCTGACATCACAAGATAGTTATGTACCATATGTGCTAAAGATTCATATTTCCCTTCATGCTTCAACCACCATTCCAGAGGACATGCGTTCATGGCGAGGACTGGTTCTGCTCGATAACGATCCAACGATTGGAAGGCACTTCGGATTCTTAAACCTTGGGTCGAGTGCTGTAGCTACCTTCAGAAATCTCACATTGGTACCTTCTTTGTGTTTTGTCAAATCTGCAGTGAAAGTGTTCTTAAAACGAACATGTGCAGGGTCATCATCCAAGACTGCTATAACATGAAATATATGGCAGAATGCAGATAAAACAGAGCAGGGGACATACAATTCTCCCCCAAGGAGTTCAGTCACAAATTTAATTAATGCTTTTTTTAAATGAGCATCATCAGCATGTCTTCGGGAATGGTGGCCAAAGCATGAAGGGGCATACAAATGTTTAGCATATTTGGCATATAAATACCTTGCAGTGCTGGCTACAAAAGTGCCATGTGAATGCCTGTTCTCATTTCAGGTGACGTTGTAAATAAGAAATGGACAGCATTATCTCCCAGAGATGTAAACAAACTTATTTGTCTTAGCGGTTGGCTGAACAAGAAGTAGGACTGAGTGGACTTGTAGGCTCTTAAGTTTTACATTGTTTTGTTTTTGAGTACAGTTATATAACAACAACAAAATCTGTATTTGTAAGTTGCACTTTCATGATAAAGAGATTGCACTATGGTGCTTGTATGAGGTGAATTTTTACAGTGCAAATATTTGTAATCAAAAATAATATAAAGTGAGCACTGTACACTTTGTATTCTGTGTTGTAATTGAAATCACTATATTTGAAAATGTAGAAAACATCCAAAAATATTTAATACATTTCAATTGGTATTCTATTATTTAACAGTGTGATTAATCACGATTAATTTTTTTGAGTTAATTGCATGAGTTAACTGCGATTAATCAACAGCCTAATTGGTTCGTATGGCAAATAACACCCTTGCATTTATTATCACCATGGAACCATCGTTAGAGTATTATAGGGCAGATGAGCTGGTGGTTTGTTTTTTTGTTTTTTTTTGGCTTGGTTTTGCAAAGATTTTATTTATTTTATAGTTCAATATGTAACTTTACACAGTTGTGCCATTATAATAAAATAAACTACATTGATCCTCTTTCCTTCTCCATGCTCTAGCAGAGTTGTACTGTTTTACATAGTTCATGTTCTTTCATAGCTTGGAGCAGGAGATGGCAAGCTCTGTCTAAAATACATATTATTTAATTTTAAAATAAGTTACGATGTATATTCCCAAAAGCCCCACTTCTGTTCATTGTTTGAGACACATAGCACAAAATCCTATAATTTTTGGATTTCATTACTATAGTGCAAGTCACTTTTTGCATCAATTAGACCATTTACATGAGTGGAGAAAACTCCTGTATATCTGTTCTTTGCCTGGAGTAGTGGTGCGGAAAAGTATGAATATTATTATTTATTTGTATTACTGTGGCATCTAGGAGTCCTAGGTATGGGCTGAAAATCCATTGTGCTAGATGGTGCTGTACAAACACTTTACCTTGTAAATATCTGAAATGTGATTTTTGAAAAAGGGAAGATTTATATAACTTACTTGATTTTATTTGATTTTAGACAAGTTGGGATAAAGAATGGAATGTTTTTTGGCCAAGCAAAACAGCTATGTCCAAGTCTTCAAGCAGTTCCATATGACTTCCATGCATACAAAGAAGTTACACAGACAGTGTATGAGACACTGGCCAGGTAAAGTGCATTATGTATTTGTATAATCTTTTGCAGCAATCAAGCATGTTTTCACTTGCTACATTCCCAAATGCCATTATGTGATCTAGGATTTTCATCTTCATGGGTCTGTTATCCCCATTTTTTTCCCCCTTTCAAACCATTCCCACCTCAGTTCTTCCTTTTGTAGTAACTTTTTATCTTTACTGGGTAATGGAGGGTAGTCAGTTTAGAGTGAGATTGCCTCCTGTGTTGCTCTGTATCTTTAGGTCAAATCCTGCAAAATGATCAACGTCTGACTCCTGTAAAAGTCAGTGTCAAAACTTCCACTGACTTCAGTGGGAGAAGACTGTGGCTTTCAATTGGCAAGTGTTGTACGTGCTGCTGCCCTTCCAAGACACCAACATTTCTTTAGACACACATTTTCAAGAACTGAATTTTTTTGGAATAAATTTAAAGAAAAGTTTACTTCTTTATTTCAGTTGACTGGGGGGAGGGGAAAGGGGTCAGTTATTTTTAGGTGAAGAATAAAATATTTAACTTTCCTTCTCCAACTAATCTTTTAAAAGCATGATGCATACTGAAATTAATCCTAGACCGTAGTTTGCTTTAGTAATACTTTTAAATGCTTAACTAAGTTGTGTGGGATAATGAGAATAAAAATTAGGGAAATACCACCACAAAAGGAAGACTTTACTTGCTACATATTTGTTTTAACAGATGGTGAGCTGTTGCTGCTGTTTCACCTCCTTTACTTTGTGTTGTTAGCTATACTCATAACATCGAAGCAGTCAGTTGTGATGAAGCACTAGTAGATATCACTGAAATCCTTGCAGAGACCAGACTGACTCCTGATGAATTTGCAAGTGCTATCCGCACCGAAATCAAAGACCAGACTAAATGTGCTGCCTCTGTTGGGATGGGTTAGTACTTTATTTCATATTTACTTACAAGTGTCACTTGCCGTCCTTGGGTATATCAAAATAATATAAGGGACTGCTAAAACAGTGAGTTTTCATGAAATACACAAAACATTGCCATTAAAATAAATTTACTAAAAAAAATTCCTTGATGGAAAATGTTAAGCAACCTAACTTTAGGGGTTGCTACCAGCTCCCTTTATAGTACTGACAGTGTGGTATAATTTCACTTCTGGGACACTTTGTGTTCATTTAAAAATAAATATTAAGATATCTTTTCCAGTAGATTTTACAAATGAAAGCAGGATAAAACCTATTCAGTCACCATCCAGTATAAAACGGGAAAGTAATAAAGGGCTATAGAGTGGCATGATTTGGTATAGGTCATGAAACATGTTCACTAAAAGTAGAGGTAGTCAGTTTTGTAGGAGGTACAGTATGTGAATTCACATCTTTGAAAATTTTCCATGCTTGCTTTTTCTTTTTCCTTGTCCCTCTCTCTCTCCCCCTTTCTCTCTGTTCATAATCATATTATAGAAATGAGAATCTGGGAATAAATATTTTGAGACAATTAAAATTCACTTCTTATTTAAGTTGAAATCCATTATTGTAGCTCGTTGGAAGTAGACTTCTCCCATTATCTCTTATTCATTATTGTTATTAACTTTAAATATAATTCACCAGATTCCTGTTTGTATCATGCCTTGCCTTGAGACATATTTGGAACCTTTTATAGCCTTACTTAATGTGCTTATTCTTTGTTTTAAAAAATACAGTTTCTGAGCATACCTTTTATATTCTGATTTCAGTTTCATTTTATTGGTTGAAAGAACCAATTCCTTCAGTCAAATGTTTGTTCCAGAAATAAGTATATATCAAATACTTTTAAAAAGAGAGCAGTCTGCAATTACTGTGTATCCAGTGATTTTCTAAAACTTCATATGATGGGAATAGTACAAGGACATCACCTTAGGCCAGGATAAAATGATTTGGAACAAAGGACGTGTGGCCCAGTGGCTAAGACACAAGCCTGTGACTTGAAAGAGACCTGGATTCAGTTCTTTAGCCTGCCACATACTTTGTGAGACCTTGAGCAAGTAATTTATCTCCTTGGGAAGGTTGCAGCAATATAACCGAAGATGTGAATTTCACTGATTATATAGCTCAACCAGTGAAAACTTCTGTGTTGAATGCTCTTATCTCTGAGATAACTGTCTTTTATTGTTATTATTTTTATTATTTATTATTTTGGTTTAGCTTAAGTCAGTTGGGAACAGATTTAAGTTAGATGGAAATAAGGGCATCCACACAGTCAGAGATTTCACTGGCTTAACTAAGTCATTTTATCTAAGCCAATTAAATTAAAACCTGTGAATGTGTGTAGACAAGGCCTTACTTTTTCTGTGCCTCAGTTCCCCATCTTGTAAAATGAGTATAGTAGTATTTCCCACTTCACATAATGCTGTGAGGATATATACAGTAAAAATTGTGAGTCACTTTGATACTACAGTAATGGGAGCCATATACCTAAGATAGGTAGACTGGTGGAAATCTGAAGTGACATATTACAGGTAGAGGATTGGACACCAAAGGAAAATTGGACATGGAATCCTCACGAAAGCTTATGCTCAAATAAATTTGTTAGCCTCTAAGGTGCCACAAGTACTCCTTTTCTTTATCGAGTGTGTCATAAATATAATTGCTAGCATGGTGCCCATGATGTCTGCATTACCATCTTATTTACCAAAAAGACATTAAATAATGTAACCCTTGCAGGACAGGAGAGACAGGGAACAACACATTGTAAATGGTGACATTTACCTAACCTTTTGTAGTTTTCCCTATATTACAGCAAGGTTTTTTTGGTAGCAATGATATCACAGAACGAGACATGCTAGCGCACCATATTGGAGTGGTAGCTGGCTGGACATGAAGAAACCTGTAAGCAGAAAAAAAATTCTGAGTGTGTGCCAAATGTCCCCCTCACTCTGATTTTTATGTGGCATTCTAATAGTAAAACTAATGGAATTTTATTCTTTTTTAGCAGGTAAAGGGGCTGAGAAATACCCATTTCTATCATATAATTCACTATTAGTATGATTAGTGTAATTGACAGTTTATTATACTTACGTTGAGCGCAACATCTTTTTTCAGAATGATCTTCAGCAGTGATACTCAGAGCTCAGGGGTTCAGGAGCCAAATTAGTGATCACCATTACCCAAAAGGGCCACAGTAGTGAGAATTCATTGTTTCATATACTATATAATTCTCACAGCAAAATGACCACATTTTTTTTTATCAGCTACAATTGGTTAATTACATATTAAAAGTATCCTGATTGGATAGTAACTTAGATTGATAAATAATTAAATCACACTGTTTTAATAATGTGCTGCAAAGAGCTGCAGGAGACACATTAAAGAGTCACTGGTGGCTCATGAGCCTCAGTCTGAGTATCTCTGATCTACAGTATAAAGATGCTGAAATTTTACTTTTTAGCGATTTTGATAGCTACTATGTCTATTTCTACATGTGTAGAACATTCACTGGAGACTAATACATTAAAGTATTTTGTCGTGGGTGTTTTTTATTTTAATTTAGCAAGTACAAGTTAGTGTTGCAAAAATACCCTTTTTCCCTCAAACCCTACCAATTGTGGAGTGGAAGCATGAACTGCAGAAACAAATACTAAATAAAAAATCCAAAGCAGTATTTGGAGAGGGATTAAAATGTGGCTATACCTCTCTACACCTTTCTCTTCATCCTCTGACTAGGAAAATGCTGTTTGTGATGGCAGAAATCAGCATAGGCATCTTTTAATTATTTGTTCACTTTTACAGGTTCCAATATTCTGCTGGCCAGAATGGCAACCCGCAAAGCAAAACCAGATGGACAGTATCACTTAAAACCGGAGGAAGTGGATGATTTTATTAGAGGTCAGCTAGTTAGCAATCTTCCAGGTACATTTTTAAATTGAATTATTGATGTCCTTCTTTTACAGGGATTTTTCAGGCTGACATTAGAATTTGCTATATGTTGCAAATTGGTGTCCAGTATCAATCAAGGGTCAAATTATTTTTCCCAAATTTCACATAAAAGAGGTTCGCCGTTATTTAAGGTTATGTAATCTGGAAAATGAAGATATTTCATGTTTAGGATTATCTGCTGAATACTGGAATGCTCCTTCTCACTTCTCTTGTTATTTTACATTATTTTCTTTGTATCTTCTTTAAAAATAAATTCCTTATTAAAGACCTTACAAAGCCATATAGTATGGTGAGTTGGCAAGGGATGGACTCAGTTTAGTATTTCAGGCAGCCTGAATACTTTTGCATTGCTAATTTCTGGGTGTTACATCTCCAGCAGAATTCATGCTGAGTCACTATACTTGGGTAGTTACTGTTAGGAATGTAATGAAAAAGTCTCTTAGTATAGGTTTCAGAGTAGCAGCCGTATTAGTCTGTATCCGCAAAAAGAAAAGGAGTACTTGTGGCACCTTAGAGACTAACCAGTTTATTTGAGCATAAGCTAGGTAGCTCACGAAAGCTTATGCTCAAATAAATTTTAGTCTCTAAGGTGCCACAAGTACTCCTTTTCTCTTAGTATAATGTGCTTGCCTGATTGGTTAGTTGGCTCTGTTATGAATGGTTGAAAATCATATTGTAGGTGGTGTCAGGATCAAGGGAATATTTTTTTAGAAAGGCGTGTGCACTGACAGAATTTTGAAGTTTGGGAAGGCACCAGAAAAAGGGAGTTACTAAGGATGAAGAGACATGACTGAAAAATGGGAGAGGAAAGGGGGTAAAAAGATGGATGGTTTTCTTAAAACTTGTTGATATTAGGTAATGCCCAGTGAGAGAAGGGTTGGAGAAAAATGAGGAAGGTGGAGAAGTAGAAGTCAGTGAGTGGAATGTAGAGGAGGAGATACGGGAAAACTGAGCATTCTTGGGTTGAAAGAAGGAAGTATTCCTTGAAATTAGCCAAGGCAAGGATGGAATGGTGAGTGGAGAATACAATGGAAAAGGAAACTACAATAGGACTACAACACCTTAACACTTCTGTGTACATTATCTTGCCATAATGGACATAGAAGTAGGACTGACATCATTTGTTTTCATTGAATTACTGTATGTAAAGATCTCTAATTTATTGTACCACTAAACTTGAGGTACAGGAATCTGTGTGGATTGTGTCATGGAAGAATAGTAGAAATTTGCTCAATTGTGGCAACTGTATTTATTCAATTGTAAGCCAAAGTGCTTTCTTGTATGTAACAGGATAGCATGTTGCCTTTATAGTGTATGCACCTGACACAGTTTGAGAGGGAAGACCCTGAAATTAATGAATAACTGAAATACAGAGCATAAATGGGTACTTAATCTTGCTCAAACTGTATGCACAGCTGTTTTAGGAATATGTGTTCCAAAAAGATTTCTTTCATATAAGGAAACAAAACAGAAGGATATTGTAGTAGACATATAAAATATTTGAAAATAGCATCATTATCCATATGTTCCTCAATGTATAATGCTAAATCTAGAATAATACTTAATTTGTCTATTTCACTTCTGACTGTAGCTCACTATAGATTGCCAAGGCAATTAGGTTTTAGAAGCTTGATTTTTTTCTTGATACATAACGTTTTTTGGTTTGGCCTCTTCATCTAACCTGTACTATCTGTCCATTTTTATCTAATTAAATTTAATTTTCTATAGTATAACGTAGTATGCTTTAACTTAAAAGTCCTTTAAAGTTTTCTGATGTCACTTGCATTTAATGTTTTCAGTGTCAGTACATCATTTAAATTGTAAAATGGAGATCCTAAAAGATGGAATCTGATTCAGAATATTCTAACTTTAGCTATCTACAGTAGTGTAAATGCGTAAGTTATGATTAATTTGTAAATTATTACTTTTTTTATAAATCAGTATTTTCACTAAAAAGAGATAAAATTAACATACTTGGATACTTACAATTTTCAGGTGGTTCGTAACTCATAATTTGAGCCGTCTTTCCTCTCTGAAATAACATGTTTCCAACCAAGTAGCAATTGAAAATAGCTAGAATTTTTACAGGTTTCCTTTTAGGTGCAAACACTTTTGTGTACAGTTGCAAATATATCTCACTTATTTTGTTTCTGATTATGTAAGGCTTCAGAGCTTTTTTGGATTGATAAAATGTATTAATCAGACTACTGTCTTAATACTGACCTTGTGCTCAGTTGTTGTACAAAGCGTAGAAGACACTGTTGTTATCCATGGGGTTACAAGTTAAAAGCAATGTCTTGCAAGCACAAGTTAGCAAGTCTTGACATTGGAACAAGCATACAAAAATCAGTAACTGTAAAATTTGGTACAGACTAAACAAATACTGTACACGATACAAAAGTTTCTGGTCAATCGTAATGCAGCCAATGTGCTTTTTCCCCCAATCCCACCTTAAAATTTGAACTGGATAACGGGCATTTTAGGATTGAAAGAGAATGGTCGTGCTTTAAAAATAATGAACTTTGTCTGGATTGTGTAGACTTAACAGAACAAAATTACTTATTCTCTTGTTAGGAGTTGGTAGGTCAATGGAATCCAAGTTGGCATCTTTGGGAATTAAAACTTGTGGAGACTTACAATATCTTACTATGTCAAAACTCCAGAAGGAATTTGGTCCAAAAACAGGACAGATGCTCTACAGATTCTGTCGTGGCTTGGATGATAGACCTGTTCGAACAGAAAAGGAAAGAAAATCTGTTTCAGCTGAGATCAACTATGGTATAAGGTTTACTCAGGTAAACTAAAACTGTCTTTCGTTTTGGAGGATTAAATATTATATTTGAAAGACTTCCTCCCACAGCAGAAGATCCTCCTTGTTTCCCATGGATATTCTGAATGCCCTCATTTAATCTTTTTTTTTAAGACATCACTCTGTTACAGCCACAATAACCACAGTCTTATTGATAATCCATCATTCTCAACATAACATTCTATTCCCGGGAACGATTCACCAGACTGAAATTCAAATGCAGGTTACTCATGTGGCAATGCATAGTACCATATCTAGACTAGTGCAAATTTTTAACCAATTTCTATCTTTTAAAATACTGCATTTTTAAAATCTTTTATTAATTATAACTATGTTAAAATTATTACCTTCATAAAGGAAGTTAGTGCAATGGTAAGAGTGAGAAATTAAATACTACATGAAAACTATAAAAATGAAGGCCAACATTTTCATACCTGGGTGCCTAAAGTTAGACTCTTTAACATATTGTTTAAGGTTCTTAAACAAAATGCCATATTGGAGAGGGAGGGAGCCTCTGCCTTTTTCATTGATTTTAGAATCAAAACAACAATCTAGGGGTTTGTCTACACAAGCTCTTAATCTACTCCCATTTTAAAGGAGGGTATATTAAAGCAGTGGTTCTCAACCAGGGATACACGTACCCCTGGGTGTATGCAGAGGTCTTTTAGGGGTGCATCGAGATACTTGTCTAGTTTTACAACAGACTGCATAAAAAGCACTAGTGAAGTCAGTACAAACTAAAATTTCATACAGACAATGACTTGTTTATACTGCTCTATATACTGTACACTGAAATGTAAGGACAATATTTATATTCCAATTGATTTATTTATAATTATATGGTAAAAATGAGAAAGTAAGCAATTTTTCAGTATAGTGTGCTGTGACACTTTTTTTTATGTTTATGTCTGAATTTGTAAGCAAGTAGTTTTTAAGTGATGTGAAACTTGAGGGTACGCAAGACAAATCAGATTCCTGCAAGGTGTATAGTAGTCTGGAAAGGTTGAGAGCCACTGCATTAAAGCACACTGGGGAACTTCTAGTGCATGACAGAGTCTGCATGGGCACTTACTGCATGGCAGACTTGTGTGTGACAGACTTACACCTAAATGTTTGTTTAGGCAATCCCTAGGAACCTAACTTCAGAACCTAGAGTTTGAAACTTTGAACCCATGTTTCTACCAAAATTCTAATTTGATCACATTGCATACCATTCATAATTTATAGTACAGATTAAATTTAATATTAAGTAAACCTTAATGTATTACTTTTCACTTGGAAATCAGAAAATGAAATGGGTAGCGGCCTCATGGCCAAGGTCTAAGAGTGCAATAGAAAACTTTTCCTTTTGTAATTTCCTGATTTTTCAGTGCTTGATTTCTCAAACTTTCTTGCATCAAAGTTGGGAGTTTTTCATTTAATTTCATAATATTAAATGAAGAAAAAGGGATGAAATGCTGCTAAATGCAGTGTGGGGTTATTTGATCCAAACTGTGAAGCAGTGGTCACTGAGGAATCCTTAAGTAAAGCCACTGAATTTAGGTCCAGCTTGCCAAAAGGAGTATAGACAACTTTGGCGATGATCCTCAGCAAAAGTACTGCAGCTGCTTCAGAAGTTCACTTGGAAGTTTAGAGCCACAATCATAAGAGAGAGAAATGAACGCTCAAATTGCTTAGAAATTGATAGCTTAGGCTCCCATGTGTGTCAAGGAAAATCTTATCTTCTGAATTTCTTCAAGTATTGCCCCTATGGGTGCTCCGCTGTAGGTGTATCTGCTCCACTGTGCCTCTAATTGGAGATTTGAGGTAGCAGTGTCCATTCAGCCTGCCCATGCACTCTCCCTCCCTGGTGGTCTGCTTTGAGGCTGTCTAGCACTGCACAGGTGAAACCCCCTCAGTTCCTTCTTGACTGCCTTTGGCCTTGAAGGAGCCAGTAGTTGTCCCTTCCTTATCTGTGTCCTTAGTATAAGAAGTAGTTGTTTTTTGTTTCTTTTGTTCTCCTTAGTAGTAAGTGTTTCCATTTTATCCCCTTGGGATTAAAAAAAGAAAAGAACTTTAGCTTATGTTTCCTGCCCCAGGCACCTTTAGAAAACTCTCTACATTCTTTCAGTTAAAAAAGAAGGGCGGGGGAAATAAAAGAAGAGAGGAAAGAAGAACTTTCTTCTGCATTCCTCACTGCTAGAAGGTGATACCTCCCTCCCCAGGGGAACGCCCAGCTTCTAGAGTTGCCTCTGAGTGCCTGGGAGAGTCCCATATCCCTTAGAAGTGCTCCCTCTGCCTCTAGCTAAAGCCAAGGTCTTGCAAGAACAGGGAGCTGAAGTTAAAACTTCTCCTTATGGAGAAGACACTTCAGCCATCCAGGGGACTCCGGTGCTGACCCTGGATCATCCCTGGAGCCTTCAACTTCAAAGGGGTTAGAGTCACGAAAAGACCAGCAGATTCCTCCTGAAAAGTTTCGAGAGAAAGGGCTCAGAGGCCCCAAACTGAGTCATTGGCCAGTCAGAGGGGTTCCCCAGTGTGGCCACCTTGGTACTGGCTACTCCGAACCATGGTACCCAGAAACATCAGGGTGCTTCTGCTATGAGCTCTGCCACACCACCTACATGCACCTGGAGCTCAAGCTGTCAGGTTGTGGTACTTCCCTCGAAGGACAAAGACCAACACTCTACCACCTCTAAAGGAGCAGCACTGAGAAAACCTTCAGTTGGGTGAGACAAAGCTCCCGTCTAGGGAACGCTCTGCACCTTCACAACTGTCAGTACGGACAACGTACCAGGGACACTCCTCCACGGTACCGAGTGAGCCAATTGTACCACAAGAGTTCCAGTATCCCAGAGATGTGACAGTTGGGGAAGAACCACAATCCCCATTATTTGGTACCAGGACCCTGCTACCGAGCACATCCTGGCACCCAGACTCGCCCTCAGCACCAGGCTGTGTACCACGAATGCCCCAGCCAGTGCCACCCTTACTTGGTAACAAGTCTGACAGTGACCAGGAGGAGGTCATTTCCCTGGCCTCTCATCGTGGCCCACCATCACGGGTCTTCCTCAAGTCCATCAAACTAACCTTGATCTATGGGCCCCCTTGGGCACTCCCACCACTCATCCCCCTTCCCCAGGGCCGTATTGGGATCCTTAGGCAACATACAAATCCCATAATTCACGGGCATTTAGTGTCTCTCAGAAAGAGTCTGCCTGATGGTCTCCTAGAGCATCACTGTCCAGAGCCCCTGAACCAGAGGAGGAGGAAAAGGAGGAAAGTCTTGAAGAAAAAGTTTCGCTCCAGCAAACTTCTCCCTATCTTCACCAGGTGAGGCTTTAATGCCCTTTCCCCATCACTAGCTGATGATTTCAAGAACTTGCAAGGCCTTACTAAGAGGGTGGTGGACCAGCTACAGATTCCCCTACAGGAGGTAGTAGATGCACATCACAAACTGGTGGATATTCTGCACAACTCCTACTTGCCCAGAATTGCCCTCCCTATTAATGAGTCTATTTTAGTTCCTGCCAAAGTCCATCTGGAAGACACCAACTGGCAAGGGAGCCGACAAAAAATTCTGCATCCCTCCCAAACAGGCAAACTTTCTGTTTCAACATCCACAACCCAACTCCGTGGGTAGTTGATGTGGTTAATGCATGAGGCAAGCAGCATCATACCAAGTCGACCCATATGGTTGTGATTGGAAAAGCTACCTTTCTTTGAGAGGAAGGCATATTTGTCAGCGACATTGCAGTTTAGAGTCTCAAACTACCAAGCTTCCATGGCCAAATATAATTTTATTAATTGTGGGAAACTCAATGCATTTCTGGAACGTTTACTGGAGACACAAAAGGAACAGTTTCAGGCGATTGTCAGAGAAGGTCAGTTAGTAGCCAGAACGGTGTTACAGACTGCACCGGACGCAGCCGATACAATGGCCTGTTCTGTCTCTATGGCACTGGTAATGAGACAGTCTTATTGGCTACACTTTTCTGTGTTGCCCAAAGAGCTGCAGACTACAGTGGAAGATCTCCCATTTGAAGGGCCCAAGCTCTTTGCGGAGAAGATACTCTTCTCTCCGCACCTTGAAGGATTCCTAGCCACATTATGCTCCCTGGGAATCTACTCTGCGGGACAGAGAAGATATAGTTCTCAGACATAGCATAGGGCATGACCTCCTCAGTAACCACACTCAGCACTATTACAAGCCACAACGTAAGAGGTTCAGGGATCAGAAGCAGTCAGCACCACAATCTGTGACCTCTCAGACTGCCTCTTCTAAGCACTTTTGATGGGTTGGTCGAAGGCCCAAACAACTATACTGCAATGTCAGGTGCCATCTACACACCTGTCATGCCCCTTTGGAATTTGCCTGGCCCTCTTTCCCAGCAGTTGGGAGAGGATCCTCTGCAACAGATGGGTCTTGGAGATTATTTCAGAGGGTTATGCCATTCAGTTCACTTCCCTCCCCAATTCCCACCCTCCTTCCTTGTCCCTCTTCAGGGACCATTCTCATGAGAACCTGCTTTGCTAGGAAATCGATCATCTGTTACACTTAGGGGCCATAGTACCAGTCCCAGCACAACTCAAGGGCAAAGGGTTTTACTCCCTTTATTTCCTGATCTCCATGGTCAAGAGAGTTTGAAGGCCCATTCTAGATCTAAAAGCATTAAACTAATACATGAAGGCTCAGAAGTTCAAGATGGTCATGTTAGCAGACATTATTCCAGCTCTAGAGCAAGTAAATTGGTTTTTGGCCCTCGACCTACAAGATGCTTACTTCCACATCTTGATACAACCATCACACCGGAGATTCCTATGGTTTACTTCCAGCAGGACCATTATCAGTACAGGGTGCTCCAGTTCTGCCTCTCATCTGTACCCAGAGTATTCTCCAAGGTTCTCTCCGTTGTAGGGGGCCCACCTGTGAACGCTGGGCAATGTGATTTACCCGTACAGTAACTCCTTGCTTAATGTTGTAGTTATGTTCCTGAAAAATGCAACTTTAAGCGAAACAATGTTAAGCGAATTCAATTTCCCCATAAAAATTAATATAAATAAGGGGGATTAGGTTCCAGGGAAATTTTTTTCACCAGACAAAAGACTAATTATATATATATATAACACGCACACACACTCTTAAGTTTTAAACAAACAATTTAATACTGGTACACAGGGATGATGATTATGAATCTTGGTTGACCTGGTTAAGTGAGAGGGTGGGATATTTCCCAGGGAATGCCTTACTGCTAAATGATGAGCTAGCAATCAGCTGAGCCCTCAAGGGTTAACCCATTGTTTTTAACGTAGCCTCACACTCTACAAGACAGCACGAATGGGGGGGGGGGGGAATAGCATGGCAGACAGAGACACACACCGTTTGTGTAAGAGAGAGAGATGCACATTGCCCCTTTAAGTACACTGATGCCACTCTAAGTACACTGCCTTTTTAAGTAGATCAGCAAGTTGAGACAGAAGCTGCTGCCAGGAAGCTCCCTCCGTCCTGAGCCCTGCCATGCTCTATGGAAATAGCCTAAGCGGGGAGCATGGGGGAGGGGGACACCCTGACATTAGCCCCTCTTTCCCCCCACCCCCTGCCCTTCACAGCAAGCAGGAGGCTCCGGGGAGCAGCTCCAAGGCAGAGGGCAAGAGCAGCACACAGCAGTGAGGGGAAGGACAGCTGAAATGCCGGCAATTGATAGCCTTCTGGGCAGCTGCTGCACAGAGAACTTAGGGGAACGGGGAGCTGATGGGGGGGCTGCCGATCCACCCTGGTTCCAAGCCCCCACCAGCTGGCTACAATGGACTGCTCTTCCTGCAAGGAGTGAACAAAGCACGTGGCTGCCAAACTATGATATAAGGGAGCATTGCACAACTTTAAACGAGCATGTTCTCTAATTGATCAGCAATGAAACAATGTTAACCGGGACAACTTTAATTGAGGAGTTACTGTACCTAGACAACTGCCTCCTCAGGGCTCCCTTGTTTCAAGACTCTGTACTTGCCATCCAGACGACATGCGCACTTTCATGCTGCTGGGTCTACAGCTCAACTTAGAGAAATTGACACTGACCCTGGTACAACTGGAGTTTATCAGCGCCGACCTCAATGCAGTACAAGCGAGAGCCTTCCTTCTGCTACACAGACTCACCACTCGGACTAGTCTCATGCAACAGTCCAGGCCAGCCCTCGGACATCAGCCAGAAACTGCCTGCAGCTGCTGGGTCATATGGCAGCATGCACCTTTGTCACCCCAAACGCTGGATGTTGATGACATGTCTTGAGATGTGGCTCACTTCTGTATATTCCCCAAACAGGGACAGACTAACCAAACTGATATCACTGCCCTCCGCAGTAAAGCACTCCCTTGACTGGTGGAGAGATCCATCCAATGTCCGAGCAAGCATTCCCTTTGTGCAGCAGCCACCAACGCTGACTCTAACAACAGATGCCTCCCTAATAGGCTGGGGAGCTCACCTACACGATCATAAGGTTCAAGGCAAGTGGTCTTCCACAGAAGCAACCTTCTATATCAGCCTTTTAGAGCTAAGGGCCCTGTGCACACTTTCTGCTTTCATCAAGAACACCTACTCAAAGGTCATGATGGACAATATGACCTATATATGTTACATAAATCGCCAGAGGGGAGTGCCAGATCTCCCTCCCTCTGCACAGAAGCACTCAAATTTTGGAATTGGTGCATCCACCACAACGTGTTCATCTCAGCTGTCAATCTACCAGGGATATAGAACGTGACAGGTTACAGTGTGTTGGAACTTCTCTCATAACCATACGTGGGAACCGAATTCAGAGGTGCTTCAAGACATATTTGCCCTTTGGGGCACCCCAACTACAGATCTTTTTGCTACTTACCGGAACAAGAAATGTCCTTGTTACTGATCCAGGGCTGGCCTGGGAAAACATTCACTGGGAGATGCCCTCATCCTCCCATGGGACAAGGACCTCTTGTATGCCTTTCCCCCATTTCCTCTTCTGTCCAAGGTTCTGTTGAAAGAGTCAAAGTGAGAGTTATTCTGAGTGCCCCTTCCTGGCCAAGACAATTCTGGTTCCCTTACCTGACACAGATGGGAATACTTCCTCGGGTTCCTCTTCAGCCCATTCCCCACCTGCTCTCTCAAAGCAACGGGCTAATTCTTCATCCCAACCTGTGGGTCCTCCACCTCCTGTCTTGGCTCCTTCTTGGTTCCAAGACTTAGAGGTAGAATGCTCTGACTAGGTGAAAGACATGTTGCTTCACAGCCAAAAGTCAACCACTCGACATACTTACCTACGAAAATGGAAATGATTCCAAGTTTGGTGTCATTCTGAGTACACATACCCAACCTCAAAAAGAAAAGGAGTACTTGTGGCACCTTAGAGACTAACAACTTTATTTGAGCATAAGCTTTCGTGAGCTACAGCTCACTTCATTGGATGCATTCAGTGGAAGATACCGTGGGGAGATTTAATGTTCTCTGTGTATATTCCTTTTCTTTTTGTGGATACAGACTAACATGGCTCCTACTCTAATACCCAACCTTGTCTTCTCTCCCTCTCATTTTAGATCTCAAGAGGTCAGAACTCTGAGCTCCCTTAAGGTACAACTTGCAGCCATAACGGCTTTCTGCCGTCTGGTAGATGGTTAAACAGTGTTCACTCACCCACTGACTCATAGATTTCTTAAAGGCATTGGGAATCTCTTTCCACATATGAGACCACCCTCTCCAACCTAGGATCTTAACCTCAGAGCTTTGACTAGACCTCCCTTTGATCCCATGGCAACTTGCTCTCTCTTACACCTGTCCATGAAGACAGCATTTCTAACTGCCATTACCTCAGCTAGGAGCGTAGGAGAAACAGTGATCTTCATGGCACACCCAGCATATGCTGTCGTTTTTTAAAGACAAAGGCTTTTTAAAGGCTGCATCCCAAGTTTCTCCCTAAAATTGCCTCCACTTTCCATATGAATCAACAGATCTATCCTGGTTTTTTCCCAAAATCACACTGTGGCAACAGGGAGGTGATTCTGCATATGCTAGATATTAGAAGAGCACTAGGATTCTACTTGCAGAGGACTAAGGACTTCAGGAAGTCACCTAAACTCTTCCTTTCATTCACGGAAAAATCTAAGGCTCCACCATATCAGCTCAAAGACTATCCAAAAATGGGATATGTACAAAATGGGAAATGACTGCCTAGGAAGGAGTACTGCGGAAAGGGATCTGGGGATCATGGTGGATCACAAGCTAAATATGAGTCAACAGTGTAACGCTGTTGCAAAAAAAGCAAACATCGTTCTGGAATGTATTAGCAGGAATATTGTAAGCAAGACACGAGAAGTAATTATTTCGCTCTACTCTGCGCTGATTGGGCCTCAACTGGAGTATTGTGTCCAGTTCTGGGCGCCACATTTCAGGAAAGATGTGGACAAATTACAGAAAGTCCAGAGAAGAGCAACAAAAATTATTAAAGGTCTGTGAGGGAAGATTGAAAAAATTGGGTTTGTTTAGTCTGGAGAAGAGACGACGGAGAGGACATAACAGTTTTCAAGTACATAAAAGGCTGTGACAGGAGGAGGGAGAAAAAAATGTTCTTCTTAACCTCTGAAGATAGGACAAGAAGCAGTGGGCTTAAATTGTAGCAAGGTGGTTTAGGTTGGACATTAGGAAAAATTTCTTGACTATCTGAGTGGTTAAGCACTGGAATAAATTGCCTAGGGAGGATGTGAAATTTCCATCACTGGGGATTTTTTAAGAGCAGGTTGGACAAACACCTGTCAGGGATGGTCTAGATAATACTTAGTCCTGCCTTGAGTGCAAGGGACTGGACTAGATGACCTCTTGAGGTTCCTTCCAGTTCTATGATTCTATCCAAATGGGTCTCAAGTTGCATTAATCACTTTTATCAAGGGCTCAACCTGTTGCTTCTGTCTGGAATCGTACACACTTCACGAGGTCAATTTCTACATTGGTCACATTCCTTAAAGATGTCCCTATCTTGTAAATCTGCAGAGCAGCAACTTGGGCCTCTGTCCACACATTCATAGATCATTATGCGATGACTGGAGATTCAGCCTCCGCTGCCGTCTTTGGCTCCATAGTACTCTCTATAGTAACCACCGCCACTCCAAAGCCTCAGCCTTCCAAGGAGGATATTGCTGTGAAGTCACCTACAGTAGGACTACTCAAAGAAGAGGGAGTTACTCACCTTGTGCAATGGTTCTTTGAGATGTATGTCCCTGTGGGTGCTCCATAACCTGCCCTCCTCCCCTCTATTTCGGTGTTCCCTATAAGGGACTCTGTGTAGAGAAGGAACTGAGGGGGGGTTCACCCTGACAATGTAGATAGCCTTGAAGCAGCATGGGAGGGAGAGCACATGTGCAGGCTGAACTGACACCACTACCTAAAATCTCTGATTAGAGGTGCAGATAAGCTTACAGTGGAGCACCCATAGGGAAACACATCTAGAAAAACTATCGTTATTGCACAAGGTGAGTGTCTTTCTCTTTTCAGAGTTCGTACTAGTTGTCATCAAAATCTCTTGAATAAAACAACTTGAAGTTTGTGCATCAGGCTGTTCTTAAAATGACTCTACAAAGAAGTTGCACTTTTTTGTAGAAAAATAAAACTAATTTTTCAATGTTCCACATTTCAAAAGTGTGTGATTTACCTCAGATGTTGCCAGAACATGCTCCTCTGACTACAAATGACAAAATTATATGAAATTTGTATCCTCAGATTTGTCATACATTAGTATAGCAGTATGCATGCAATGAAAATTCTCCTTCTATTCAGAGGCAAAACAGAGCAAGTTAAAAAAGAGGCACTTTTACCTATGAGTTTTCTTGCTGTAGTCAGTTGGCTGTGCTCTTTTTTTTATTTTTAAAATCTTTATAGTGTACCCGTTAGTGCCAAAACTACATGAAATAAATTAACTAAAGTACTTTTTTAATTTTTAAAGACATTTTAGCTCTCTACATCAGATACATGACAGAGAGTGATAAAGAGCTTTTTTTTCTCTTCCTTTTAGCCTAAGGAAGCAGAAGCTTTCCTTCTGAGTCTTTCAGAAGAGATCCAACATAGACTTGAAGCTGCTGGGATGAAGGGTAAACGATTAACTCTTAAAATAATGGTCAGAAAGGCTGGGGCCCCTGTAGAACCTGCAAAATTTGGAGGCCATGGAATCTGTGACAACATTGCCAGGTAACCTTGCATAGAATTAAAAACTTATCATTATGTAGGTATGGACCCACTTCTGCAGCATGCTGAGCCCTGTGAACTCCCAGTAAAACATAAAGGGCATTAAAGATGCTTTTTGCCTTGCAAAATTGGACTTTATATAGTATCTATAACTATATAATAGTTGCAGTAGTGTTCTCAAACTTCCTATACATTTTGCTTAATATAGTCCTAGGTGTTCTTGTTTTCCTATAGAAACATGACTATAGGATTTTCATGGGAAAATGTCTTAAATACATGTCCCTCTTACAATCTTAGAGGAGTTTAGAGACTAATACCTCTCCTTCCAGTCTCCTTTAGAAGTAGAAAAGGAACTTCATTGTGATGGTCTTGAAATAAGCAGAGGTGGTTTGGTCTGCAAAGCCTTCCCGAAAAGGCTTTGTCAGTCAAAATCACTTTTGGAAGAGCAGCTGGCTGCAAATACCGACCTTGACACAATTCTAACAATTGTGCGTTAATTTTCTTCAGCACTGTGGTACAGTCAGCAGCACCAATCAGAAGGGCACCCCAGTCTAATCTTTATGTGATGTTCAGCTTCCAATAAATCTTTTCAGGGATTCCAGAAGGCTAATTACAAACCATAAAAAAAAAAATAGCCTTGGTGAGGCTTTATGCTTTTTTCTTGTTTGAAACAAGAAAATAATAATTGGTAATACTTACTGACACACTACTCCAGTATGTAGCACTAATTGCCTGCCACATATCTATTAAAGTGTACGGTTCCTTGAATTTAGCAAATCCAAAAATGAATGGGTTTTGTTTGTTTTTTTTTTTTTGGTTAAAAGTCTACGATAGTACACTCTCAAACTGATTTCGGAGAAGTATACACAGAATAAATACTAATTTTTTTATGAAAGGTGACCTTGAGAACATGCACCTTTTTGTATCATGCTGAAAATAAGATTAGATCTAAGAGAAGCTCTGGCACCCTGTTTATGTAGTAAAACTATCTGATGTAATACTGTTGATATAGATAGAATGCAATAGGGTTTTTCCAAAGCTAATAGTCTCTGTTAAGTCTGTTAAGTAAAGTAAAATAGCATGCTGTACAAATGCTTTACACAAATCAATTATTACTGCTTAGATTTGTCCCATAAGAAAAGTATTAGTACTGATCCCTTTCATAGGTGTATTGAGCAGTAGATCTAGAGCTAGAGGAGGAAGTAAAGTAGAAGTGAGAAGCAGCAGAATCAATCATCAGTCTGAAAACTGAACTCATCCAGGATAAAAATGGAGAATATGGGAGGAGAAAGGAAGGGGAGCCAAATGTGTCCAAATTAGAAAGAAAGGACAAGGAATATGAAAAACAATAAATGACAGCTGCACTTACAGAAAAGGAGAGGAAAGGTGAACAGAATATACTTCAGAGGTTAGAAAGTTGTGAGACATGTTGTTTATTATATGTTTTATTATAGCACTTACGAGCTTTAGTCTTGGACTAGCAACCAATTGTATTAGGTGCTGTACAAATAGAAAATAAAAATATAGTCACCGCACCAAAGAACTTACAATCTAAGTATAAGACAAGACAACAGCTAGATACAGACCAAGCAACAGAAACAATGAGACAATATTGGGAGAAGATAGTAGGTGTTAGATGAAGCAGGAGTGGGAAAGAATGAGCTTGATGCCACCAGTGCATCCTTCAGGGTTTGAAGGAAAGAAGACTGAAACTGAAATAGTGTAGTTACAGACTCCTCTACACCTCTGGCTGCTATATACGTATTCGGATGGTTTCAGTAAAACCTTGGTTTCTCACCTATCAGATCATTAATATTTGTTAATTATTGAGGACAAAAATGTTTCTCCCTTCTTCCCTATAAACTTAATAATCCAGATTTTTTTAAAATTGTCTTAGACTGGTAATCATCTCTCATAAGTATTGATTTTAATCAATGTTTCTATAGTGTATTTGTCCTAGTTTTCCTAAAAATTGTTAATCCAATTTTGTAGACTTAGAAATTATTTTCCTCCATGGAATCAAGTAGTATATCTTTCTTTGAGATGATGTCTGGAATTAATAATGTAAAGTCTTTGCAATTTTGTAATGCATCTTTTCTTTAAATGTATTTTATTCTTTGCAGAACTGTAACTCTTGACCATGCAACAGATAGTGCAAAAGTAATCGGGAAAGAAACACTAAACATGTTTCACACAATGAAACTGAATATATCAGATATGCGAGGGGTGAGTTAATAAAACAAAGAGTTCAAGTTTCTGTTTTTTACGTTTCCTGCTCTACATGGATATATTTTATTAACTTTATTAGGCTGCACAGATTTGGATTGACATTAACAGGGTAATAGTTTCACTTATGATAAAGTATCAGACGGGTAGCCGTGTTAGTCTGGATCTGTAAAAGCAGCAAAGAGACCTGTGGCACCTTATAGACTAACAGACGTATTGGAGGATAAGCTTTCGTGTGTCGCCCACGAAAGCTTATGGTCCAGTACGTCCGTTAGTCTATAAGGTGCCACAGAACTCTTTGCCACTTTTACATATGATAAAGTACAACTTGCCTATTTGTAAACTGAGTACACTTAATTTAGTAATCTTTTTAGAATAGAAATGTGGAAGCCCAAACAGGCCATTTTTATAGAGAGAGGTTTCACAGTTTAATATCACAGTTTCAGCTAAACTAATTGGCAGTGAATAATTTCCTAGCTATATAAACATAGAAAAAGTCCTAGCAGCCATCCACCCACCGCTTATTTCATGCTTGGTGTGGCCTGTCGTACTCTATCTCAGGATTTCCCGTTCAAGATTTTAGGAAAGTTGGAGATAAGCCTGCAAATGGTACCCAGGTGCACCATTGAATTGGGCAAAATAATTTTTAAAAATACTTCTGCTGTTTTGTTTTGGATTTGATTTTGGACTAAATTAAAGGTGAGGAAAGCTTTTCTGGGCAGGAAATGTATCTGGTAGAAAATGAAAGTATGTTTGTTTCTATTGCACTTTGGGGGAAACCCTGCCCTTGTGCACTTGGCATGGACCTTCACTGTTCGTCTGATATTCAGATACTGAAGTGGTAAGTGTAGTATAGATTAGATCAGTGAATTGGGAGAAAAAAATAGTATCCCTCACTCGATACATCTTTCAGCTGTCATGGGTACTTCTCTGAGTTAGTATAAATTTCTAATCCTGGTTGCAACATATATACTTGTTTGAGTTTGGGGAGTTTGTATAATTTAGTAAAACCAATATCAGTTATATAAATTGTTCATATGATCCTGTTGACACACACTTTTTCTTTACTTTACCCCAGAGAAATGAAGAAGGGTGGCACTTTCGTAATTTCTTAGCTGTTGACTTGGGGGGCTGATTTTATTTTTAGGCCTGCAAAATATTTTTCCTCTAGTAGTAGGTGGATGGTTTTGGTCAGGCGGGTTGGGAGAGTTTATATATTTAAAAAAAAAAAAAACTCCATAAAATTTATCAGTTTAAATTGCCCTTATTTGTTACTGTTCTTGACTTTGTGATTAGAAATAAGGATACAAAATGTGTTTTTGTTTTGAGGTTGGAATTCAGGTGCATCAGTTAGTTCCCATCAATAAAACCACTTCAGCTGTTTCCTCTCGCTCATCAGTACCATCTGGACATTTACCTGGGGGATCACATTCAGTTATCGATCTTCTACATGTTCAAAAAACTAAGAAATCTTCAGAAGAAGAACATAAAGAAGGTCAGTAACTACTTTTGCTAAACAATCTGTTTCAACTTGTATTTAACTGTGATGCTCTGAGTACATTTCCTAGACCTGAAGAAGAGCTCTGTATAAACTGGAAAGTTTGTCTCTCTCACCAACAGAAGTTGGTCGAAGAAAAGATATTACCTCACCCACCTTGTCTTTCTAATGTCCTGGATTGACACGGCGACAACAACACTGCATGCTTTAAACTGCCATGGTCAGTTGTATTTTGGGTTTGTGATCGTATTGGCTTCCTTTAAGACACAACTCATTTTAATTTGATTTTGCGTCTGAACATTTTTCAACAGAAATTCATTTCAAGTTATGTAAGCAATCAGACTTTGTGTGCATGTTTTGCTGCTCCATCCCACCTGAAAAAGAGGGATGTATGAATTAGTTTAGAATCGGAACTTCTACAAAATCTTGAAAAGACAGATGGATAATTAAGGTAGATATTTAAAGTAGAAAAAGGTTCTCACTAACAATTCCCATTATTGCACAAACTACCAAATGTTTTTCAGTAGAAGCATAGGGTAACTAAAGTTTCCTACCATGTGAAAAGTAAGTTGTTTTTGAACTGTTAAGAGAATTTTTCTGTATATTGTTTTCTACATTTATAGTATTTGTGGCTGCTATGGATCTCGAAATATCGTCTGCATCAAGAACATGCACTTTTCTGCCATCTCTCACTACCCATCTGACATCTGGTCTCAATCCCATTACCAGCAAGGCTGAGTCTGCAGTCAAATGGAATGGTTTACACACTCCTATCAGCGTAAAATCAAGACTTAATTTAAGTATTGAGGTTCCTTCACCTTCCCAGGTAAATGTGAGGGGTACGGAACTTCTGATGCATATTTGTTTGTAATTACTGTACAGGAATGCAGTTCCTATTTTTGGTGGTAAATACCCAACAGGAAAAACTGTCATTCTTCCAGTATTTTTCTTCCTTTTTACAGTGTCAGAGAATGGAACTGGGACTAAAAAGGAGAAGATACTCTGAGATCAGAGTATTGAATAGATTACCCTTCACCCAGCAACTCTAAAGCTCTTTAAAGAAATACAAACCTTGGTTTTAAAAATCATGACGTTCTAAAAACTTAACTCAGAGTTACGACACTTTTTTTGTGTTAATGCTCTTATATAATAAAAATAGCAATACTCTGTTAGGAATTTAAATATGTATTTTTTTAATTCTATAGTATGTGCTGAGCTTTAATTATTATGTTATTAATAGGGACTATTTTCCATATAGGCTAATTACTAATGAACTATTAAAGGGGACTTTTACAATGTACCATTTATGTTTTTCATGAAGGTAGCGCTCTTAAGCACTGTTACTATCCTTTTATTATAGTCCTGATATTCACACTTCCTCATCCTAATACCTGACTAGAGCTAAATAAGAATTCTGCTCTGCACAAGGATACACTTTACCTTACTAATTAATTAGTAACACAACTAATTCAAAAGGTTCAAATGATGTAATTCAGATTTTGCCATGTTATTTTTGTTTACTATATTAAACAAAATAAAAAAGTAATAGAATTTGAAAAGCCCCCTTTTCTTGTACTATAATTCAGTATGCTTAGAAATGGTTAGATTATTCAGAAATTCAAAATTGTCCCAATGAACCAAAGCATAGAAGCAGATGTTGCTCTCCTTTTATTCTTTCCAACCTCATTTATGGTGAAGAAAATAGACAGTGACCTAACAAAATAAGCTCCTATATTTAATGTTATATTTCCTTTTGTTGATAAAATCCTGCAATTTTATACCCCTGTGCTGTGCCCTGGGTATGAGATTTTAAAATTTCTCTTAAGCATAATCAGTAGAAGAAAGCATCTGGAATACTCCCCTGAAACTTGTATTTGCAACACTTACCAGCAAATACAGTATTTCATTCTGTACAGATTGCTATTTGCCTTTCATTTTAGAGACTTTCTTTTTGTTCTGTATTTGTACAGAGCCTACAACAGTGGTGGGCAACCTGCGGGCCGCATAGGGCCCGTCAGGATAATCTGCTGGTGGGCCGTGAGACAGTGTTTACATTGACGGTCCACAGCTCCCAGTGGCCCTATGGCCTGCACCACTTCCCCTAGCTCCCATTGGCTGGGAACGGTGAACTGTGGCCACTGGGAGCTGCAGGCGGCCATGCCTGCCGATGGTCAATGTAAACACTGTCTCCTGGCCCGCCAGCAGATTACCCTGATGGGCCACAGGTTGCCCACCACTGGCCTACAAATACAACAGTGTAGTCCTTGTCCATGTCTGGGTCTCCTAGGTGCTACAGTAATAATAATCTTGAGCAACATGGATTCAAATCTACATTTAAGATGTTCCTATTGTGATTATCAATCATACTCTCTGTCACTCAGGGAGCTGCAATTAAATATTTCAGCTTTTGGAATCTGATGCACCATTTCATTTGTTTGATGTTAGTAATTTTATGTTTTATGGAAATCTACCCCTGGGACCAACTGTTGAGAACTGACTTGATTATTGAATGGTGTTTATGGTTTTGGGGGAAGAGCATATCCTAAATTTACTGACTGTACTAACAAAACCTATGTTACAAATATGGCAGTGAGAAGTCTCATCTTGCGGTAAATACACCAGATTAGTAACACCAAAGTAAATTGGAGCATATATATAAATATCCTGGTACTAAACTGAATGATCGTCAGTTGCTGTATTGCTGAATGATCAGTCAACTGCTTTAGACCAGATAGAAGACTTATGTTCAAATCAAAATATATGTTGCCAATATTTTATTCATATTTAGTTATTTAGGATTATAATGAAGGTTAGATGAATGTGAAGGAAAGTTTATATAGGATTTAGATTTACTATGTTAAATATTATTTGTAAAAATACAAGACTAAGCATTTATGTGTACTAACTTAATTTTGCCTTTTACATAATACAGCTGCTACAACAGGGGTTCTCAAACTGGGGGTCAGGACCCGTGGGGGGGTCACGAGCTGTCAGCCTCCACCCGAAACCCTGCTTTTCATCCAGCATTTATAATGATATTAAATATATTAAAAAGTGTTTTTAATTTATAAGGGGGGGTCGCACTCAGAGGCTTGCTATGTGAAAGGGGTCACCAGTATAAAGGTTTGAGAACAACTCTGCTACAACATTCAGTACTGTCAGATTCCCAAGTCAGCTTGTGTATACAAATTAGGATGTCTATTGTCGAGTTTTAATTTCTTCTAATTTCAGTTTGTAAAATAAGTACTGTGACTCTTTTTATGTTCTTATGTTCTTGGTTCTCCAAACATCTAATGACCTTTTTATTTTATTTTATTTGCAGTTAGATCAATCTGTCTTGGAAGCACTGCCATCTGATCTCAGAGAACAAGTAGAGCAAATGTACGCAATTCAACAGGGAGAGACTTATGGTGATAGCAAAAAAGAGCCCATGAATGGGTGTAACAATGAGTTTCTGCCACAGCCAGTTGGAACAGTTCTCTTACAAATACCAGACCTCCAAGAACCAAACAGTGATGCAGGAATTAATGTAATAGCCCTGCCAGCATTCTCGCAGGTAGAGTTTACTCTAAAATAAGTGGGTTTTAACGTGGTATCAACAAATATGAGCTTTGAATCTGTAGAAATAAATAGTTAACAACTTCATTTGTCCAGGCAAAATTATTAGAATTTGTGAGTCAGTCAGATCCGACCCATGGGCCACTAAGTACTGGCCTCTGCACCTTTAGAATTTTTATCCTGGACTCAGCAAAAGTATAATACATGTTAAAGATTTATAGTTGCCAGTATTTCTACATCCGTGTCTTGAAAAGTTATTTTTTGTTGTTGATGATGAAAAGGCTCTGCATTTATCCCTCATTTTGTAATAAAATGAGATGTATGAACAGTTTTTTCCTTGCACTGCAGCTCTGTTACATTGCACCAGCAGTGCAAGGCAGTCCTAAAATCAGCTTAGCTAGCCACTGGAGAATCACCCCATTAGAGATGAATCTTTTTAAGGCATAAAGCTAGCATAGTAGCTCCCATGCCACACATGTGCCTGCCAGTTTAGTGTGTGTTTGTCGGGGGAGGCATGACAGGAGCTCCCATGGGTCCCAGCAATTCCCAGATGCCATATTAGTTGCTTGAGGCTACTGAACTGGTGCACAGCAGGACCGGGATTCGGGGAATGCAAAAGTGGTTTATAGCAGGGGTGAGCAAACTTTTTGGCCCGAAGGCCACATCGGGGTTGCGAAACGGTATGGAGGGCAGGGTAGGGAAGGCTGTGCCTCCCCAAACAGCCTGGCCCCCTCCCCCATCCGACCCTTCCTACTTCCTGTCCCCGACTGCCCCCCTCAGAACCCCTGTCTCATCCAACCCCCCCTGCTCCTTGTCCCCTGACTGCCTCCTCCCAGGACCCCCCGCCCCTAACTGCCCCCCAGGACCCCACCCCCTATCCACACCCTGCCCCACAACAGGCCTCCCACTCGGGACCCCCAACCCTAACTGTCCCCCCAGGACCCCACCCCCTATCCGACCCCACCCCCTATCTAACCCCTCCTGCTCCCAGGACCCCCTGGACTCTACCCCCATCCAAGCCTCCCTGCTCCCTGTCTCCTGATCACCCCCACCCTCCGCCTCATCCAACCGTCCCCTGTCCCGTGACTGCCCCACAGGACCTCCTGCCCCTTATCCACCCCCGCCACTCCCTTACCATGCCGCTCAGAGTGGCAGGACAGGCTTGTTGGAAAGCGTAGGAAGTGGGCGTGCGCTAGCCATGCTGCCTGTGCAGCAAGCTGAAGCTGCAGGGTAGGGGGGACAGCTGGGGAGGGGCCGGGGGCTAGCCTCCCTGGCTGGGAGCTCAGGAGCCAGGCAGGACGGTCCCACAGGCCGGATTTGGCCCGCAGCCCGTAGTTTTTCCACCTCTGGTTTATAGTATGATGGCTTGAAGTGGTGGATGGATGCTATTCATCCAAGGCTGTTCATCCTTTCTTCAGTCTCAGCGGATCAGATATGTTGGAGATGAATGCTGAAAGATCTTGTTATAGACTTCATTTAAAATTCATTCGCAGCAACAGGGAGCTAATTCTCCATTCACTGTTCTCAGGACACTATACTCGACTAAACATCCTATTAGGCAGAGAAGGAAATTGAACTGGGATCTCCCACACACTGGCTGAGTACCCTAACCACTGGGTTAAAGGTTGTAATAGAGGCCTATCCCCCCAGCTGTTTTGTGGGAAATTGCAAAAACAGCTTAGCCACCTAAGCTGTCTAACTCCAAGAAAGGGGAGATGGGTTTCCAGTTGTGGATTGCAAACAGAAGTAGGTGCCTCCCTATAGCCTGGATTTAGGTGCTGAAATCTGTGAGAGGAACAGGGCTTAGGACATACTTCTCTCATCACTATTTCCCATTGGCTAGCTTAGGTGGCCCCGCCTAGAGGCCTGGCTTTTGTGTATCCCATTCTTAGGTGCCTAACTCAGGCTTTGTGGATTCCAGTGATTTTTCTGTGCATCTAAAAGTTAGGCATTGTGGCAAAGTCCCTTTGTAGATCCAAGTCTAAGTTCTCAAACTAAAAGTAACATGAGTTCAACAGATCTTAAAGCCGTTACTATTGAAGTGGTAGCTTAATTTAAAACAATATATGGTCTTTTCCTAAGAATGTCTTCATGTCATAAACTACATCATTATGGGAGAATATATCATAGACAAAATGTAGGGCTGGAAGGGACCCCAAGAAGCCATCAAGTCCAATCCCCTTTGCCACTGAACGAATAGGTAAACCGAGACCATCCTTGACCGTGTTTGTCCAACTTGTTTTTAAAAGCTTCCAATAACAGGGACTCCACAATCTCCCTTGGAAGCCTCTTCCAGAGTTTAAATACCCTTACCATTAGAAAGTTTTTTCTAATATCTAACCAAAATCTCTCTTGCTGAAGATTAAGTGCATTACTTCTTGTCCTACCTTCAGTGGACTTGGAGAAAATTGATCATCGTCCTCTTTTAACAGCCCTTAACATATTGGAAGACAGTTATCAGGTCCCTCCTCAGTCGTCTTTTCTCAGGACTAAACATGCCCAATTTTTTTAACCTTTCCTCATAAATCGGATTTTCTAAAGCTTTTATCATTTTTATTGCTCTCCTCTGGACCCTTTCCAATTTGTCCATATGTGTTTTAAAAAAAAAAGGCTATTTATATTTGAAACTACTAATGAATTAGTACAGTAGTACACTCCATAAATTGAAATATTACTGTCATTCTGCTGCAAGTGTGAAGGATTTTAGTTATAACAACTCAGCAGATGTAAATTATTACACAATTTACGCACTGCAGTTTCTTATTACTTAATTAGGTTAATTTTTTTCAACTCTACATCACTTTTGTCTGAATTGCTTTTATATGAGTTGGGTGCCTGGTTAATAAGGTGACTGATTTGTTCATTGGGTGGTAAGTTTCACTTGTTAATTCTAAGGTTCGTATTGTAAGAATCCAAATAGGTTTAATTCATTTCAATTAGCCTCTGTAGTAATCATTTGGAATAGAGAAAAAGCTATAAAAGTTAGCAAGATTTGAAGCTTAAAGCAGAGCATTTAAGTAGTAAAGAATACAGGTATTTCCAGATATTTCTTTTAGTAGTAGTGTATATAGTTAAACCTTCCACATTTAGCTTAGAAGGGCATCCTCCGCCCCCAGTCTTTGGACTTCAAATCCTGTGCCTCCTGTGGCAAGCCCATGCCGGTGGGCAACCAGCACTCCAGCTGTCTGAAGTGTCTCGGGGAGGATCACATTCGAGAGCATTGCCAGATCTACTGCCAGTTCAAGCCTCATATGAAAAAGGACAGGAATGTTAGGCTAAGTTCTATCCTGATGGAAGCCAGGCTCAGACCAGTATCAAAGCCAAGCTGGTCAGACATTGGTGTGGAGTGCTCCTCCAGTGGCACTGGTCTCTTGGCTCCATTCCCCTTCACCAGTGCTGAGGAAAAAACACAAGAAACAACGATCCAAGAGGGGACATTCCCCAGAATCGAGGAAGGACAAACACGGAGAGTGCAGCAGTGCGCAACCTGTGTCTGGCCACTCCTTTACCCCCCACTCTGCTTGTGACACCATCGACTCCATCCTGCTCATAGGTGCCGCTGAGTCTGGTACAGGACCATCCACCGACACCGGGAGGTCATCATGGCACCAGCAGGATCTCAGTGCTGTCCACCCTGGAGACATTTGCAGTGGCCAGGGACCAAATGGCTCTCCTAGTACTGCCGACTCTGGCAGAGCAAGTTCTGGCACCGACGAGGTCATCGAGCAGAAGGGAGCATGTTGTCTTGAGCTCCTATCCGGCACTGAGTCCACTGGTACCAACCAGAGGGAAACTGACCCTGCTGATGTCAGCAAAGAATTTGTTGCTCCAGCACCGTTCCCTGAACCGTTGGCACTGGCTGATAGAGGCAAGGGGTTCCAGCCCCCTACAATCCCTCCAAACTGACTTGTCCTCAAGATCAGAGGTGAAGTCAGCACCCAATCAAGGGGCCAATACCAGTACCCTACCTATGTTTCATCAGATCCCGGTGCGGGGGCCCCGCCAGGCACCTGGCCTGGTGGGCAGTGGCTTATGTAGGAATCCATGGGATTTTCTCCTGGTACTGGGAGTGCCTTCCAGCCATTCATACACAGTGGTGTCAGAGAGAAGGGCCGCTCCGTTGTGCCACCCGGATTCCAGTACTGAGCCCGGTACCAATACTCAGAGCTGCATGATGTGAAGGCAAGGTGTATCAGTCTACCCTTACCTTGACAACTGGCTGATCAAGAGCTGATCGGAGGCCCATGTGAGAGCCAGCATCAGTCTGGTCCAAGCTACCTTCTGAGCCCTGGGCGTATTGATAAATGGGCAAGTCAACTCTCATCCCTGTCCAGAATCACGGGCCCTCCCTTTGAGCCACTGGCATCTTGCCCTCTGTTGTGTCTCTCCTGGAATATTGCCTTCCTGATGGTGATTATCTCAGCCAGGAGGGGTATCAGAAATGAGGGCCCTTACGTCACAACCCCTGTATACAATGTTTTTTACGGACAAGGTTAAACTGTGCCCCCATCCAGCATTCCTCCCAAAGGTGGTCTCGCAGCTTCATAGTAATCAGGTTTTCTCCCCAAAACCACACACAAAATCGGAGGAGCGGCGTTTCCACACGCTGGATATTAGACATGCCCTGGCTTTCTACCTTGAGAGGACCAAGCTGTTTCGTAAATCCACACAGCTCTTTGTGGCAGTAGCAGCCAGAATGAAAGGCCTACTAGTTTCGGCCTGGAGAATTTCATCTTGGATCCCTTCCTGGTTTTGTGTGTGCTATGAGCAGGTGGGTGTCCCGCTTCCTGCCATCTTGACTGTCCATTCAACGAGAGCTCAGGCTTCATCAGTGGTGTTTCTGGCCCAGGTCCCGATCGAAGACATCTGCAGAGCAGCGACATGGTCATCGATACATACCTTCTCCTCTCATTATGCCATCACCCAGCAAGCTAGAGATGATGCCAAGTTTGGTAGAGCAGTGTTACAATCTGTATGTCTCTGAACTCCGAGCCCACCTTGGGAGGCACCTAATGTGGAATGGACATGAGCAAGCACTCGAAGAAGAAAAAGCTATTACTAACCTTTCCATAACTGTTCTTCGAGATGTCTTGCTCATGTCCATTCCATGACCCACCCTCCTGCCCCTCTGCCAGAGTTAGCTGGGAAGAAGGAACTGAGAGGGTGTGGAGCCCGCTGGGCGCCTTACACTGGCACAGGAGCGCATGGCACCAGAGAGCACTAGAGCTAGCCCAGTGGATACCACTGAGAGAAAAATCTCAAGCAACTGTGCACGTGACGCATACACACCTAACGTGGAATGGACGTGAGCAACACATCTTGAAAAACAACAGTTACACAAAGAAAACGAGGAATACTTGTGGCGCCTTAGAGACTAACAAATTTATTTGGGCATAAGCTTTCATGGGCTAAAACCCACTTCATCGGATGCATGCAGTGGAAAATACAGTAGGAAGATAGATAGATAGATAGAATATATATGGAGAGAGAGATATACACACAGAGAACATGAAAAAATGTGTGTTGCCATACCAACTGTAACAAGACCAATTCCAGCGCATCATCAAGGATCTACAACCTATCCTGAAGGACAATCCCTCACTCTCACAGATCATGGGAGACAGGCCAGTCCTCGCTTACAGACAGCCCCCCAACCTGAAGCAAATACTCACCAGCAACCACACAACAAAAACACTAGCCCAGGAACCTATCCTTGCAACAAAGCCCGTTGCCAACTCTGTCCACATATCTATTCAAGGGACACCATCGTAGGACCTAATCACATCAGCCACACCATAAGGGGCTCGTTCACCTGCACATCTACCAATGTGATATATGCCATCATGTACCAGCAATGCCCCCTGCCATGTACATTGGCCAAACCGGACAATCTCTACGCAAAAGAATAAATGGACGCAAATCAGACATCAAGAATTATAACGTTCAAAAACCAGTCGGAAAACACTTCAACCTCCCTGGTCACTCAATTTCAGACCTAAAAGTTGCAATTCTCCAACAACAAAAAACCTTCAAAAACAGACTCCAACGAGAAACTGCAGAATTGGAATTAATTTGCAAACTGGACACCATTACATTAGGCTTGAATAAAGACTGGGAGTGGATGGGTTATTACACAAAGTAAAAGCTATTTCCCCATGCTAATTTTTTTTCCCCTACTGTTACTCACGTCTTTTTGTCACTGTTTATTTGAAATGGGCCATCCTGATTATCACTACAAATGTTTTTTTCTCCTGCTGATAATAACCCACCTTTAATTAATTCATCTTGTCATGATTAGTATGGCAACACCCATTTTTTCATGTTCTCTGTGTATATGTATCTTCCTATTGTATTTTCCACTGCATGCATCTGATGAAGTGGGTTTTAGCCCACGAAAGCTTATGCCCAAATTAATTTGTTAGTCTCTAAGGTGCCACAAGTACCCCTCGTTTTTTTTTGCTGATACAGGCTACCACTCTGAAACCAGTTACACAAAGGTTAGTAACATTTTTCTTATCATTAGCAAATTTGCACCTCCTACTTTATGATTTCAAATGGTAAATCACTTTGAGAATGTAAACAGCACATAAAAAAACTGATGTTTTGTATGATGAGTTAATAAGGAGAGGTCACTTATGAGTTCTTAATTTCACAATAGATTTGTTTTGCCTGAAAGCGCCGTATATTGTAATCACCTTATTAATAATTTATTACAGGCATAAATACCATCAGAAAGTTTGAGAACTATTTATGTAAAATATACAAGGTTCACTTTTTGTTCAGTTTTTTTTAAAGCTACATGTAAGACATTATGGTTGCACAGATAATTACTTAAGAGTCAGGAAATTAGTTAATTTTGTACATTCAACCTTTAGTTTGGATCACTCTCTCTTAGTGCAACTTACAAAGTGCACCTTTTAAGCAATTGAGGGTGGGTGTGCTCTCGCACAGGTAAAAATAAAATATTCTGTATATGATTTTATTTGAGAAATAGTTATGAGAGAATATAATTAGACTGTTGCAATGCATGTACACAAAGGGACCGAGTTCATACTGCATGTGCAAATTTCCTGATTCTTGGCTGCTTAAGCATTCAGCTTTAACTTTTTAAAAAAATATATTTTTAATAGAAATACCTGTGTTTTTAAAAATCATTCCAAGTTCTGGAAATATTCGGCTTGATTCCACTGTAACGTGCTATCAAATACAGGGTGTGCATTCAGTAGGGCCAGACTCCGTCCAAAACTTACCTTATTTACTGCATGTCTTATGTGTTGAAAACTTTGTGCTTGGCATGAAGAGTTTTCAAAACTGAAAAAATCTGTGCCAGGTGCATCAAGATTTACCTTTGTAAACAGATGCACAATTTATATGAAGTGAGTATTCATTAGAGAGGTAAGTTGGTATGTGTGAACTGTGCAGCCTGTCTTCCATACAAATATTTGTAGATCTCAGTTGAAGAAAAAAATGCCATTGTTGTTAAAACTACTACCAGGCTTGGCAGAATTCTGTTTTTATTTTTTTATAATCTGATGGATAATGCTATCAGTGTTTATTTTTAAGCATTTTTCTATTTTTATTGATTTATAAATGTTCACAATTGTGGGAAATTATGGAGGGAAGTCAGACAATAATTAGTTAATGACAGTAGACATTAAGATTCAAAAATTTAAAGCTTGATAATTGTTAAAAAATAAATTGTCAACATCACATGTCAAAATATACACACTTAATATGCTTAAATCAAACTTTGATAAGTTCTCAAGCACCATTTTTCTTACTTTTCCTATCTGTACGTTTCTGTTATTATCTATGGAAGTATAATTTCGTCAGTTTGTGTGTGTGTGTACAGAGAAATCACTGGTTTACCAACATTTATCAATAAAAATCTAACCCTCTAAGCCTATAAATAACATGTAATCGTCATGTACGGGTTGGTTTTGAACGCCTCATAACTTTGCCAAAATCTAACCATTTTCATTGGAAAACTCAAAAACAATTCTTAGTAAAGTCCGTCTCCCTGCCAAATTTACTTTCTGCACTCACCCATTTTAGCTTTTAGAGCATGTCAGAAAGTTCACAAGATTTTTTTTATAATGGAGGAAAGTATACGTTTCACCCTTAGCGTAAATAGTTCACTCACTTTTTTGCACTGAAAACTTAAGAAGGCAAATATTTGAAACTTTTAAAACATTGAGCAACTCAAAACTAGAGAATAATATCACATACAGTATTTCTACTGGCTCATGAAACTTCATCTGAATGTTCCAGAAAAATCTAGAATACACTACAGTATAATCCTGATTTTCTGAAATCCTGTTATCTGAATCTCTGTGTTTTCTGAATCCCTTCCTTGTCTCCCATAGAGGACAGATGCAGAGGTTCAGATAATAGACCAGAGACCCCCAGCAATGGTGAGGCCACGCTGCTGCTGAATGGCTCCTGCGGCAACACAGGGAGCCCGCTGCAGCTCCCCCACCATAGCCCTGCTCACTCACTCCTATGACCGCAGAGCTGCAGAGGGCTCCTTGTACTGATGCGGGACCGGTGACACCCTATCCCTGCTAGCCCAACGTGCAGGGAAGGCAGGGTCCTGGCAGAGTAAAGTAGTATCCTGGCCAAGCAGTATCCTTTCTGCCCCCCTAGGAGCACAACCCCCCCCACACACACACACGCGCACGCGCAGGAGTGGCAGTGCAAGGAGCCTTCTGCAGTCCTGCTGTCATGGGAGTAAGTGACTGGGGACATGACATCAGAGTTGCAGAGGTCTTGCTGTGCTGCTGCTTCTGCCCTCTCTGTTATAAACTCCCAATTAGCCAAATAAAATCCAAGTCGTCCTTTCTATTCGGATAATCAGGTGTGTATACTGTATATCTGTACTCAAGCTCTGGCCCAGTCAAGATGATGATGAATGACAGAAGATTATTCATCCAAAAGTGAAAATCTGTACAATCAAAGGGTACTAGCATAGGGAAGAAGGAAGGCTCCTATCCACCCCACTCCCCTCCAAATCCAGCATAACTCATCTAACTAGATTTGTAGCCCCTGCACTCAAGGAGGTGCAAGGCTGCTTCCAAGATGCTCCATTCGGGAAGCACCAGCCTAAAAAATATTGCTGGGTGCAAGAACTAGAAGGAGCCAGATGTCAATCCTACTTGTCTTTGAGGATAAGGGTGGAGAGGGAATGCTTCTGGGTGCCTCTCCCTGGGAAGGAGTTGTTTTGCACATGCTCCCATTACAGGGGTATGTGTGTCTTAAAGGCACAGCTTCGCCCACAATATTCAGCAAGTGTGTATTAAATATATTATGAAAATAATCAAAACAATTGTTGATTTGGCACCTCTGAGCATGTTATTTAAATCGAGTTGATTTATTATAAATGTTGTTAAGCAAATTAGTTGTAAAATAAATTGTATTTAAAATGTAAATATTGAAAGGAAAATAATTTAAGCTTTTCACTTGTTGACAGATATGTGTGTGTGTGTATGTGTGTATATAAATATATAAATGCAAACAGAAGATATCTTACAATATTTTAAATTTATCTAAATATGATTGACACATAACGCAAATCCCTTTCTCATGTGGGTAAACAATAAAAAGTAAACATCAAACACTGTTGTCACCAGTAGAAAAACCTCTAATGAACTATTTCTCATTGTTCAGGTGGACCCAGAGGTTTTTGCTGCTCTACCTCCTGAGCTGCAAGAGGAACTTAAAGATGCATATGATCAAAGGCAAAAGCAGTCAGAGAACATAATTTATCAGCAACCGATCAGCACCTTTGGTGAGTCATAAAAATTTTTTTTAAATGTACATGAGTCTTGTATCTGGAGTATTCTAAGATTTGAAGGGACTTTCTGCAATCCTAAAGAAAATTGCAAAATACAACTAATGCATCTAAAAATACCACAGTCTAAGAACATTGTTACACATTTTGGCCCCAGTCCTGTTGTCCAATCCAGGTTTGTTGTTCTGGGGATAGGTTTAAGAATAAGTATGCTCTAAATTATGCCAGGGACTCGATTGTTTTTTGTATGGTCCCAGGATCAAGGCAGCATAAAAGTGACTTAAAGATCCTCTCTTCCCCTGTTCTTCCAAGGAGCATGGCTCTGTTATATTGGTTGATCTAGTCTTCTGACAATACAAAGGGAAATTAGTGGGTGGTATAGGTATAGATTGAATGCATATGTGTGCCTAAAATCTGAGATAACCAAGAGCTGCTACAGGACTGTCACTTCTGTTCTACATTCCAACTATTTTGTTAGGGACTATTCTATCTGATCTCAAAGTGACTAGGTAGAACAAGCCAGCTTTCTCCAAAAAGTGTGCCCAAAGAAGCAAATTGGAGGACAAAGCAGAGTAGTCAAGACAGTCGTTTGTATCGTTAGAAGTGACTTTCACACTGTCACTGTTCCACTGTATCTTCAGTTGAATCACTGCCTTTGCTTTTCGCAGGCTGTCAGTTTTTGCCAAATTTAATATACCATTTTGCAAATACTTATGCATGTAATTTTGCTAGTCAGTTGACTTCATGGGACTAGTTACAAATGTGTTTGCAGAATGAGGCCCTAATTTAAGAGTCATCTTTGCATTTCCCATGACTTGAAGATAGAACTCACTGTTTAGTTTAAGCTGAATGTTCAGTTCAGTGCCTATTAGTGGATAGAGCACTGACTTGGACTCAGGAGACCTAGCTTCTGTCCCTGACTCTGCCTCTGACCTGCTGGATGATTTTGGACAAGTCACTTCAGCTCTCTGTCCCACATTTCCCCCTTCTCTAAAACGAGGTTAATGGGTTTAAAAGGCATTTTGAGATCTGCTGATGAAAACTGCTACAAAAGAGCTTAGTAGTATTTCCATTGCTTCTGTGGCATATGCCACCAAATGTTCTGGGTTTTATACAATTTCTTCCATGAGACATGCGTGTGTATACATTTCCAATTAGAATTTGAGAGTAAAGACAAGGATCTAGAAGTTCAATTTGGAAAAATGCCTTTCCCAGCTTTTCATTTAGAGATTGGACACCTTCCCTTCTTTTATCCCCTTCCCTTTTCTTGTGGTATGCTTTGCTCAAATCTTATGTAAAATCATCTGGACTGGGGTGAAATTCTGTCCCCATTAAAGTCAATAGCAGTTTTGCCATTGACTTTCAGTAGGGTCTGGATTACACCCCCCATCACCTTAAAATTGATCCAATATTCTGTGGGGATCAAGTAAAGTGACCAAAGCATCAGAGCGATGTTCTTCTGTCGCCCTGTTGGTGACCATTGGTTGGTCTGCTGCATTTTGCTCCAGTTGGAATTTTGTGTGTGTCTTTGGTTTCATTCCAAATTACATAGTACATTATAATAATCAAACTTGGAGTTCACAATTCATGGGTCATTGTAGATAGGTTTGAATCTAATGGGATGGGGTATAATTTGTTGGCTAGTCAAAGGTGGAAGAAGTTTTTTGCTGCTGTTTCTAGCTGGTGGGCATTATAAGTGTTCACAAGTTCTCTAGGTTGCATGCGGCTTTGAGAATAGTGAAGCAGTGTGCCTGACTAAAACTGCTATAGTGTTGACTGGATTTAGGTTCAACAGGTTATTCTCATTCAGGAACTAGAATGTTTGCTGTTAAAAAGAATATTAAGCTGGGTGTCATCCCCATGCACTAACTTAATTAAAATATCCTTTAAAAAGTTTTGCTGAAACATTGTCAGTGACTGGAATGACAGATACAAATAAGTTATCTTGTCTAAGAATAAAGCTCTTCATTTTTGTGTTTTATTTTGTTTATAATTTCCCGGAATTAATCTATATTCATTATTAAAATTTTTAAATGGGTGAAAATCAGTGCAAAAAATTAAATTCACAGTTTTCTGGGTAAATATCGGGGTTAATATTGGGGAAATGGGAGGACAGAAAAAAGAAACAAATAGGGAAAAGTAAGGATAGTGAAGGTAAAAGCAATTTAATGCTGTGGTTCATTTAATGAACTGTGTTTAGCTGCTTAATACATAGGTTCAGTACTGCCTAGTGGCACTATCGGAGCCCCAAGATACTGTAACAAACAAAATTTAATGTGAATTAAATTGAACTCAAAACCACTACCACCTCTACTACATGTAATGTAGAGGATGTCTTAATATTACTATTTTCATGTACTTGAGTCGTTCAATGTTAGGGTGAAAATCAGGAAAAAACAAATCATAACTTTCGTAAAACCTGGGGATTTTTTTGGTAAAAACCAAAAACAATGGGTCTTGTCTATGATAAATTGGATGATTGGTCTTAGATTTCACATAAGTGTTATGATTCTTTCTTTCAGTGAAAAAAATACTAGAAAGTTAATGGCCACTAATTATTCCTGCTTTTTCAGTATCAAAGAATCCTTTATTACAGTTGAAGCAAGCAACCGTGAAAACTAAGAAAAAAAACAGGAAAAAAAATCAAATCAGTCCAGTGAAAAAGATTCAAAGTCCTTTGAAAAACAAACTCTTGGATAGCCCTGCAAAAAACGTGGTGGCTTCTTCCAGAAGCCCACAGAAGCTAATAGATGGTTTCTTAAATCAGGAAGGTACAGCCACTGGTAAATCTCAGGTAATTTTAACAAAACTAAAAGTTTTCAGTAAATTATCTTTTTATTTTAATGACTATTCCTTAGAATCAGTCTTTAATCACAGTTGTTATTGTAGCTGCTTAATGTACTAAATAGGACTTGCGCTGCTTTTCTTGCCTCTTGTATTTGTTTTTCTAAGTATTAAGACTTGTTTTTCAGTATTTTTCTCAGAAAACATAGGTGTTACAAATTTGAAAATCAGTCTGACAAACATTGAAGCATATGAACAATATCAATTATTTTTTTTCTGAATAGGTGGAACCAGTTCCATCAACCTCAAATACTTCAGGCCCATCAGCTTTGCAGACAGCACAGTCTGGCTCAATTACATCACGGGTACCAAATCTAGCTGGAGCTGTTGAATTCAGTGATGTAAAGACCTTGCTCAAAGAATGGATTACAACTATTTCAGGTAAATTGTAATTCAGATAATTTGATTTTCAAATATTATACCCGTGGTGATTCTGCATACATCACAAGGAAAACCAAATGGGAAAAACTGAATTTCTATACCATATCTTCTGTGTACTCCTGCTTCTCTTGCTGGTTTCTTTTCCAGTCGTCCTGATCTCTCTCTTCCTCACAACCTTGGGATAATTGGAGTACTTAGAAAATGGCATACAGAATATACTTATAAAGTTTGCGGACAATACCAAGCTGGGAGGGGCTGCAAGTGCTTTGGAGGATAGGATTAAAATTGAAAATGATCTGGAGAAATGGTCTGAAGTAAATAGGATGAATTCAGTAAGGACAAATGCAAAGTAGTCCATTTAGGAAGGAACAATTAGTTGCACACACACAAAATAAGAAGTGACCGCCTAGGAAGGAGTACTGCGGAAAGGGATCTGGGGGTCATAGTGGATCACAAGCCAAATACAGGTCAGCAGTGTAACACTATTGCAAAAAAAGCGAACATCATTCTGGGATGTAGTAGCAGGAGTGTTGTAAGCAGGAGATGAGAAGTAATTCTTCCGCTCTATTCCGCGCTGATTAGGCCTCAACTGGAGTACAGTTCTGGGCGCCACATTTCAGGAAGGATGTGGACAAATGGCAGAAAGTCCAAAGAAGAGCAACAAAAATGATTAAAGGTCTGGAAAACATGGCCTATGAGGGAAAATTGGGTTTGTTTATCCTGGAAAAGAGAAGACTGAGATGGGACATGATAAGTTTTCAAGTATGTAAAAGATTGTTACAAGGAGGAGGAAGAAAAATGGTTTTTCTTAACCTCTGAGGGTAGGACAAGAAGCAATGGGCTTAAATTGCAGCAAGGGAAGTTTAGGTTGGACATTAGGAAAAACTTCCGGGCTGTCAGGGTGGTTAAGCACTGGAATAAATTTGCCTAGGGAGGTTGTGGAATCTCTATCATTGGAGATTTTTAAGAGCAAGTTAGACAAACACCTCTCAGGAATAGTCATAATACTTAGTCTTGCCACAAGTTCAGGGGACTGGACTAGATGACCTCTCGAGGTCCCTTTCAGTTATATGATTCTATGATGCTTTCATTCTTTCTCACATCTATGCTTTTGCCAAACTTTATTGCATCTCTTTTTATAACATTTCTAAAAGCTACCCTTTTCTGTCCTATATCTTGTTCATGCCTTAGTACAAGCTAAATTACTGTAGCTAGTCTTCTTTCTGTCCAACATGTTGCAGCTACCAAAGTTAAAAGTAACAGAAGTGAAACCATCTTCTATAGAAAGCATTTTTATCAGAAAGGTGAACTGAAAGGTTTTTTAATAGATATATTAAAATTCTTTTATAAAATTACAGAAGAACAAAAGTATAAAACAATCGTTAAAACCTGAAGGTAGTATTGTACTTTAACATAATTTGAGACAATTATTGCCTCCTTGATATCCTGAAAAATTAGAACTGCAGTTTTTTTTGGTCTCTCTGATGTTGCAGGACATCACTGCCTTCATTACCAAAGTTTTGAAACAGCTATTCCATTATAAATGCATATGTCTGTTCCCTTTCTTTTAATAGCTTTGCTGTCACTTGCAGGAAAAAAACAAGTCTGCTGTCCAGATTTCTCAAGATCATGCAGTCCTTGCATATGCAAAACTTCAGATGACTTCAGTGGGAGATGTGGAAATGCAAGGGCTGCAAGATCAGACTCTGAAATATTAGTCACTGCAGAATTTCTTTGATTCCAAGTATACTTGAAGAAAAGTTCCCTACTGTATCTATATTTTCCTTACAGATCCCATGGAGGAAGACATTCTACAGGTTGTGAAGTATTGTACTGATCTGATAGAAGAAAAGGATTTGGAAAAGTTAGATCTGGTCATCAAGTACATGAAAAGGTAGCTTAATTTCATTCTCATGTATACATGTATATATAACTTTAATATTTTGTGCTAAAGTTGATGTATTAGATATGCCAATACAAGGGCATAAACTTAACATTCATGGCATTTATGAATATGATTTTAAAAGAAAAATAAAGTCAGACTATATAAAAGAAGGTTCCTAATTTTTGGAAAGTTGAGCAAGTGAAAATAGCTGCAGCAGTTTTGCAACCTTAATAGTAGCTGTCAAGGTTCCTCCCCCACTCTGAACTCTAGGGTACAGATGTGGGGACCTGCATGAAAACCTCCTAAGCTTACTTTTACCAGCTTAGGTTAAAACTTCCCCAAGGTACAAATTAATTTTATCCTATGTCCTTGGAATATCCACTGCCACCACCAAACTCTAACTGGGTTTACTGGGAAACGTAGTTTGGACACTTCTTTCCCCCCAAAATCCTCCCAACCCTTGCACCCCACTTCCTGGGAAAGGTTTGGTAAAAATCCTCACCAATTTGCATAGGGGACCACAGACCCAAACCCTTGGATCTGAGAACAATGAAAAAGCATTCAGTTTTCTTACAAGAAGACTTTTAATAGAAATAGAAGTAAAGGAATCACTTCTGTAAGATCAGGATGGTCGATACCTTACAGGGTAATTAGATTCAAAACACAGAGGATCCCTCTAGGCAAAACCTTAAGTTACAAAAAAGACACACAGACAGAAATAGTTATTCTATTCAGCACAGTTCCTTTCTCAGCCATTTAAAGAAATCATAATCTAACACATACCTAGCTAGATTACTTACTAAACGTTCTAAGACTCCATTCCTGTTCTATCCCCAGCAAAAGCAGCATACAGACAGACACAGACCCTTTGTTTCTCTCCCTCCTCCCAGCTTTTTGAAAGTATCAGGTCTCCTCATTGGTCATTTTGGTCAGGTGCCAGCGAGGTTACCTTTAGCTTCTTAACCCTTTACAGGTGAGAGGATTTTTCCTCTGGCCAGGAGGGATTTTAAAGGGGTTTACCCTTCCCTTTATATTTATGACAGTAGCATTAGCTAAAAAGCGGAATGCTTTTCGAACAAAGGATGGACTTCTTTCTGAGTGATTGCACATGTCCGTTCCACTTCAGAGGTGTGCGTGCCCAGTGCACCAGAGTCCGAGACTTTTCCCTTAGTGGTATCTGTCAGGTGCCACATGTGCCCTCTGCTGCCTCATGCTGTTGCTTGTTAGTATAAAGGGCGGAGCCATCCCCAATCCTCCTCAATTCCTTCTTATCACCTTTGGTTGGTAGTCATTGTATTAGCTTGTTTCTACAAGTATTGTCCTTTTCAATGTATATAGTTTGGTACTCTTATATATAGTTTGGTACTCGTTCATAGTTAGGTTAGTGTATGTTACATTTCTTAGTTGTTTTGTACTTTGGTGAACTGTTGCTTCCTGATTCTTCTGGATGCTGATGTCTGGTACCAGGAAATGCCTCTGTCTCCGAGCTTTAAGCCTTGCACTGACTGCAGGAAATCCATGTTGGTGAGTGACCATCCTTCTCAGAGTTTGAAGTCCCTTGACAAGGGTCATGTCTGGGACAGGTGCAAGATCTTCAGGGACTTAAGCCCCAAAAAGTTTAGGGCAGTGAAGCTCTGTCGCCTTCTAGTAAAGGCTGCCCTGCATCTATCATTAGAGCCTTACCAAGCATATCTACTTCTGTCAGAAATGCCCTTCTGCACGTTGCAGAGTCTTGGCACAGCTCTCCTTCCCTGGTACGGAGAAAAAAACATTGGCATAGTGCTGCAAAGGACTCATCCTCCAAGAGATCAAGGTCCCCGGCACAGTCAACCAGTAAACAAGCTGGGAAGTAGAGTAGAGTGCTGGAGAGGAGGCACTCACCTGTGCCAGTAGCATCTAAATTGTGATCATCAGCACTGGTGTCTGTGTCATTGCGATTGACTGATGCTGTAATACCAACCTCTTCAATGCAACAGCAGCAGCATAAGGAGAACCCCTCCATGTTGATGACATTGGAGGCATATACGGCAGCACGAGATCTCCTGTGTCTCTTGGTACTGGCCTCTCCAGTAGTATAGGAGACATCTTGTCCAGTACCAATAACCCCTTAGACTGCATTGTACTTACTTGTAGGTATAGGTCAGCTTTCAATACCATTGACTGCTTCAGATCCTTCTGCACACTGTTGTCCAGTGCTATTTTGAGGTGAGCCCAGTATGCTTATCTCAATACTGTCATCTCTGGAATCTTGCCAGTGCTCTTCTGCACCTGGTTGGGTGACTCAGGCTCATTTTCAGAATTGGAAGTTGGCTAATGTGTGTCTATCTCGAGATAGGAGGCATCGCTCTCCGTCATCAAAATGTTTTCTAGCAGAGGTTCCATGTTCGTCAAGGGACATGGATCCTTGGTCCAGTGCCCTATCAGTGGCCGCATTGGAATCTGTGGAGATTTCCTTCCACACCCGGATCCTCCCTGCAAACCCTTCTTCCTCCAGATCTCCAAGTAGATTCCGGGGTAGTTCACATCAGGAGGCTCATGAAGTTACCCTGGGTGCCAAGTTGGGTGCCGAGCAAGAGTAAACTGCCTCAGCAAGACCTCCGTTGGAGGAGTTCCAGAAAGCTTCACTGCAGCTTGCTTTGTATTCCTCCTCCTCATCACCTGATGAGGTGGTGATATCTGGTGTATCCTCACTTCATCAGGTTGTATAAGGTCCTATCAAGACCTGTTGAAGAGGGTGTCTTCCTCCCTGGACACACAGTGGAGGTAGTTCAGGAGAGCTCTCACAGATTGCCAGCAAATTAAAGAAGTATGGGCTGGAAGAATGAACTATAAGGTGGATAGAAAGCTGGCTAGATCGTTGGGCTCAAGGGGTAGTGATCAATGGCTCCGTGTCTAGTTGGCAGCCCGTATCAAGCGGAGAGCCCAAGGGTTGGTCCTTGGGCCAGTTTTGTTCAATATCTTCATTAATGATCTAGAGGATGGTGTGGATTTCACCTTCAGCAAGTTTGCAGATGACACTAAACTGGGAGGAGTGGTAGATACGCTGGAGGGTAGGGATAGGATACAGAGGGACCTAGACAAATTAAAGGGTTGGGCCAAAAGAAATGTGATGAGGTTCAACAGGGACAAGTGCAGAGTCCTGCACTTAGGACGGAAGAATCCCATGCACTGCTACAGACTAGGGACTGAGTGGCTAGGCAGCAGTTCTGCAGAAAAGGACCTAGGGGTTACAGTGGATGAGAAGCTGGATATGAGTCAACAATGTGCCCTTGTTACCAAGAAGGCTAATGGCATTTTGGGCTGTATAAGTAGGGGCATTGCCAGCAGATCGAGGGACGTGATCATTCCCCTCTATTTGACATTGGTGAGGCCTCATCTGGAGTACTGTGTCCAGTTTTGGTCCCTACACTACAAGAAGGATGTGGAAAAATTGGAAAGGGTCCAGCGGAGGGCAACAATAATAATTAGCTGGCTGGAACCACATGACTTATGAGGAGAGGCTGAGGGAACTGGGATTATTTAGTCTGCAGAAGAGAAGACTGGGGGGATTTGATAGCTACTTTCAACTACCTGAAAGGGGGTTCCAAAGAGGATGGATCTAGACTGTTCTCAGTGGTACCAGATGACAGAACAAGGAGTAATAGTCTCAAGTTGCAGTGGGGGAGGTTTAGGTTGAATATTAGGAAAAACTTTTTCACTAGGAGAGTGGTGAAGCAATGGAATGTGTTACATAGGGAGGTGGTGGAATCTCCTTCCTTTAAGGTTTTTAAGGTCATGCTTGTCAAAGCCCTGGCTGGGATGATTTAGTTGGGGATTGGTCTTGCTTTGAGCAGGGGATTGGACTAGATGACCTCCTGAGGTCCCTTCCAACCCTGATATTCTATGATTGGAGGAATTTTGGTGTTCAGCCAGGCCCTCCTGAGTTGCTCTGCCTATAAATGAGGCCATTCTAGAGCTCAGAAGGGTTTGTTGGCAAAAACCATCTTCTCTGCCACCAACAGCCAAAAGGACTGAGCAGAGATGTTTGTGGCTTCAATCATCAGGTCTTCCACAGGAGGTCCAGCAGAATATGCAGGATCTCCCTTTTGAGATACCGACCCTCTTTTCCCAAGAATGTTGATAAGTTCCACAGTCTGAAGAACTCCAGAGCTACATTGAAGTCTTTTGAGGTTTTATACTCCACTCCACACAAAAAAAGCAATTCTGCCCTGAGTCATTTCACTGTTACCAGCCCTTTATATTTAGGCTACTTGACCAGTCCAGGAGGAAAGGGAAGAGTCATATGAGACCACCCCCTCATCACTTTTTGTCTACAGTGAGCTCATCTAGAGACAGCCTGGATATACCAAGCAGTCTGTTTGACTGCCCTGTTGAGGATAGCTTACCAGTTTGCCTTATGCCAGCTTCTCCTATCCCTGTTTTTTTCTGACAGGCTATTCCACTTCCTATGTGCTTGGACCCATATTACCATAGAGTAGTGGGTCCTAAGCACTGTGGAACTGGGATAAACTGAAGGTTGTGTTTCTACCCTTCCTCCCCTCCCTTCCCAGTCCGTCTTCAGGGACCACTCTCACAAAGTGGTCCTCCTTCTGGAGGTCCAGTCTCACGTTGGGAGCTGTAGAAGAGATTCCTACTTTATACAGAGGGAAAGGGTTTTATTCATGCTACTCTCTAATTCCAAAGGCAAAATGAGGTCTTAGGCCCTTACTAGACCTGTGAGAGCTGAACAAATATGTAAAGAAAATAAAATTTCGCATGATTGCCGGAGCCTTTCTAATCTATTCCCTGGATCCTGGCAGGTGGTACACTGCCCTCGACTTGAAGGATTCGTGTTTCTATCCTCAAAGCCACAGAAAAATTCCTAAGATTTATGGTCAGTGACTCCCATTATCCGTTTATAGTCCTACTTTTCAGTCTGTCCATGACCCTGCAAGTATTTACAAAATGCATGTGGTTGTGGCTGCATTCCTAAGGAAAACAGGAGTACAAATATTTCCATACCTGGACAGTTGGTTGGTGGGAGGTCAGTCCAAGAGCCAAGTAAAATTCAGTGTTGCAATGATCTAGTCCTTTAGAGTTCTGGGGCAGCCAATAAACAAGGACAAGTCAGCACTTCCCCCGATCAGAAGATATTAGTGGTCCTGGACTCTACAGCAGTCGGGGTTTTCTTCCCACAAAAACCAGATTTCAGACTGTTAGCCATTTTCTTAGACTTAAATGTCCATCCCACTATGACTGTAAGGATCTGTCTCAGGCCTCATGTACATGTGTGGTTTGGCATGCCAGACTTCATCTCAGGAAGTTTTAGATGTGGGTGAGCTTGATGTACCTTCTTATTTGTCACCCACTGGACATGCTAGTTCAAGAGCCCACAGGAGTCCTAGCCATTTTGGACTGGCGAATGAACCCAGCCAACATATGTGAGGGAGTTCCCTTTGTCCCCCCACAACCCACATTGACTCTGGGTACAGATGCTTCTCTAGGTTCACCTGGGAAATCCATGACTCAAGCTTTCTGGTCTGTCCAAGATTTAGCTCTCCACAAAAATGTGAGAGAGTTGAGATCCATGCATCTAGCTTGTCAGGCTTTCCTCACCAACATTGGGGAAAGAATTTACGAGTGCTTATGGACAGTGCTTTCTCCTGGGGGAATTCTGTGCCGCTGCACATGTACAGAATTCATGTCCCGTACAGAATTTTTTTTTCTCTGCAGAAAATACATTCTGCTGGAGCAGTGCTGCAGTTACGCTTTTTGCCCTTCACCCACCAGGGGCTGCTGTGGCACCAGAACAGAGAGCATCTGCTTCCAGGTGGGAGCAGCCCCAGCTGCTGATAGGGAAGTGAAGAGACTGCGTTCCTCACAGTGCCCTGCCTGTTGGGCCAGGTCAGGATGCACAGGCTATGGGGGGATGGACAGCGTGGGGTACATGGGTTTCTGTGGGGATCACATACGTTTCAGAAGGGCTAGTGGAGGGGACAGACTGAGGCGGGGGCTGAATGGCAGTGGGGGTGCAGGAACACAGGAGCAGGAGGGTGCAGAGACGTATGGTGGGAGAGGGGTGGCTGAGTGGGGGTACAGGGCCACATGGGGACAGAGGAGGGTATAGGGATACATGGGGACAGGGGCAAATGTGCCTGACAGAGAGGCTAGTGATCAGCCAGGGTCTGCATGGGAGAGGCTCCCTAACAGTTCCCCCTCCCGCCCCACCTTCACCCCCAAAAACCCTGTTCCATACTTCTCCCACCCACACCCAACAGCCCTCCAAGTTCAGACCCAGGCTCCTCCCCAGCAATTTTCCCTATTCCTCAGCTCCTTCTTTACCTCTGACCCCCGCCCCCAAGCCTTTATGTATGGATATGTATGGGAAATACATATCCATACATAATCACAGGACCATGGACATCTCCTTCATCCTAGCCTGGATGCTCTTCATCTTACTGCCTGAATGCTCCATGGTTAACATCTGAGGAGGAGGTCTGTTCAAAGGATTTACAAAACATCCTCATGAATAGCAGAAAACCTTCTGCTAGGTACCCATACCTGTTGAAGTGGAAATGGTTCTTCTTATGGTCTCAGCACAAAGGTGTTTCACTGATCCAGGCGTCTATGCAACAAGTTCTGGATTATTTATTCCACTTGAAACAGCAAGGACTTTCCATTAGTTCCATCAGGGTTCAGCTAGCGGCTGTTTCTGCTTTCCACCCTCTAGTTGCTCATCACTCAGTTTTCTCCAATCTGATGTCGCTCAGGTTCTTGAAAGATCTGGACAGGTTATATCCCTAAGTAAAGGAACCTGTCCCCCTTGAAGATTAAATCTGATGTTAACAAGGTTTGTGAGTTCCCACTTTGAACTGCTGGTTACCTGTTCATTGCTTCATCTTTTGATGAAAGTAGCCTTTTTAGTGGTGATTATCTCTGTGAGGAGAGTGGGAGAATTGCGAGACCTGGTAACTGTCCCACCTTTTACAGTCTTTTATAAGTACAAAGTATACTTACAATCACATCCAAAATTTCTGACTAAAGTGTCTCATTTTCCACATCAGGCAATATACTTACAAACTTTCTTTCCCAAGCCCGATGCTCGTAAGGATGAAGTGAGATGCCATACGTTGTATGTGCAGAGAGAGTCTTCTATTTTTACTTGGACAGGACTAAACCATTCAAGTCATCCTCAAAACTGTTCATGACCGTTACGGACAGGATGAAGAATCTTCTAGTCTCGATTCAAAATCTCGCCATGCATTTCCTGCTGCATATGTTTATGCCACGACATTGCCAATGTGTTTCCACTAAGCCGAGTGGTATCACAGTCGACGAGACTGCAGGTGGCTTCTGCAGCTTTTTCTAGCTCAAGTGCCTACACAGAGCTGCAAGTTTGGTCATCAGTACATGCCTTTGCACCTCATTATGCCATATCTCAACATTCTAGAGATAATGCCAGATTCAGATTTGATGTCCTTGAATCTTTTTTCAGGTGAACTCTAAACCACCTCTGGATTGAACTGCTTGTGAGTCACCTGAAGTGGATTTCCAACTGATTAACTCTGTGATTTGAGCAAGTCACTTAATAGTGCCTCAACTTTTCCACCTGTAAATTGAAATAGTACCTACTTCACAGGGTTGATATCATCAGATAGGCACAAAGAAATGCAAAATATTATTCAGTTATGCCTATGCATTATTGTATGTCATTGGGCCTTTGTAAACTAATAAGAAATAATTAGTCATACTGTGAAATTAACAGAGCAGATGGGTATTTTATGTAAGATTCTTAACTAAACTGGCATAAAATCCCATTAAGTTTTTAAGGAAAAACAGCTGGTGACATTATCACCCCCATTCTGGCCCCTGTACACCAGGTAAAGGAGACAACATAAAGAGCCCTGAAAGCCCTGATTCTTAATCTGCAGAGGAGCTGAGGAAGACAGCGTCAGGATGTCCTAAAGGACTTCTTCGCAAATCCTGGCATAGGGAGTATACCAGAGCAAGACAGGGAGTGGGGAAAGTGTGGGATAGAGTAGCTGCTTGCCCACATACAACCTGTAATTTAGGCAGCCTTCCAGGGCTATCCAAGTTTACACTGAAAGTCACTCTGACCCCTGTAGCAGCCCAGAATCAGAAAGTTTTAGTCACGTAGGGGCTGCTCCCTCTTCCAGGCTCTGAGTTGTTTGCAGCGCCTCTTACAGATGCAGCACAGAATCTCACTGTTTGATTTTTGGACAGTTTTCTGGGTCCTGACCTTTGTTTACACCTTTCTTCCTGGATTTTAAATACTAGAGAGGCAGCTGGTACAAGTCCATGGATCTCTAGGTTTGGTCATGCCTCTTCTGCCCTTGCACTGATGTTTCAGCCTCCAGCCAAGCACCCAATGTAACATGCCAGAGCTCTGTGTAAATGTCTGAATTGCATTCTTGTAGGAAGACAGATGCAGCCCAAATGTCTTGGTGTGAGGGAAGTGTCAGAATCCAAAAATTTATCATTTAAATTCCTTCATTATTGGGGGTAAGGTTGTGAGAGAGTCACCAGTTAACCTGTTTATCTGTATGTTGTAATCCTAATGGTAAAAATACTGAAATTTGTAAAAGTTGCTGGGAAGTTCTTTATATTTGGAGAAATATAGTCCTCTGAACTTCAGAACAGCCTGAGCATTACCTAAGATTGTACTGATTATAGACTGGACTAGTGGCACCTCTGTTTTCAGTTGCTTATAACTTCAACAGACTTACCATTCAGGCTGAAATTTTCCATTCTGCCCCGGCTGAATTTTTTTGGAAAATTTCAGCCAAAACAGTTCATCTGTTTCCAAGAACAAGGCTAGGGGAAAATAAGTTTTTCTTCGGTGTTGAAAATATTCTGGCAACTTTTTTTTAAGCTCTAGTGAAAATCTGCCCAAATAAGGACAAGTTTATAAACCTTTGAAAAAGCAGAGTTCACAGGTGCTCAGTAGAGACTTGCTAGAGCTTAACTAAGTTCTCTGGGGCTTCCGTCCTCACTGAGCATGCTTGAGCTTCTTACAGCTCCTGTGTGTGATCAAAATGTGCATGAGTCGCCCCACAGAGCAACTGAGTAAGCCCTCTCCAGACTAGGGACTCTCCAAAACTGGACTTTCTCCATAATGGCTGCTTTGGGCCAGAGTGGGCACTGGAACTGAGAGCATTGAGACTGTCTCTTCTGGGCATTCAGTGACCCCCTGTTGGCAGAAGGGAGGAGGAAGCCATCTGATTCAGATGCAGAGGGGATAAGAGACTGACGTCTGGCATTGCAGGGGAGGGTTTGGGGAATAAATTGAGACAGATGGGGAGTGGAGACTGGGACTGGAAGCGAGCATGGGGCGCTGCGACTGGCTGGGCAAGGAAGTTCGGGCTGAGGAGGGGAATGGGTGAGAAGACTGGATGGCAGCAAAGAAGCTTGAATGAGGAAGCTGGAGCTGGAAACCGGTGGGGCAGGTTGAAGGAGGTGGACGGGAGGAAGACAAATCTGACGAGCTGGGGCACAGTGAGAGAACTGAGACTGACTGAGCAAATAACACTGGGCCAAGGAGCAGAGGGAGATGAGGATAGTGAGATTGAATGAGAAGGCTGGGGATGGAGACTAGGATGCATAATGGTGAGGGGGGCAGGAGTCTGGAGGCTCAGTGCGGGAGAGATCAGGAGGTGGGGGAGGGAACTGGAATTGGCTGAGTGGGGAGGTGGGAGGGACTGGGACTTACTGGGCAAGGAGACTGGGTCAGAAACTTGGGGAGTGGAGATTGGGACTAACTAGGTGAGGAGAATGGAATGGGACGAGGAGTCAGTGACGGGATAGAGGCAGGTTGGAAGGGATGGTGCATAAGGTGTCAAGTGTGGGGTAAATGGGCAGAAGAGTCTATGTCCATTAGAGTGTACACTCCCCCCTAGAGTTTGGAATGGAACACAAGATCCCTGAATCAGTGTCACCGTTCCTCTGTCTCAGCAAATATTTGTGAAACCCATTAGCAGGGTCTCTCATTCTCCTTGCTGGGCCTCATAAAGGATAGCAACCTGCCACTCTCATCAGGTATCCAGTTAGCTCAGTGGCAGAGGTCTATATGAATCTAAAAGTTTCACTGCTGTTGGTGAGCCCCAGAGGTATGTCAGTATGATGCCACATCATGGAATTTGGTGTGTGTGGGGCGGGGGGGGGGGGGGGGGTTGGCTTGGTTGGTTTTGCTTTTTTTAAAACACAGCAAATTACACACACAAAAACTACATTAGGAGAACATTATTAAGGTAGTAAACTCCAAAGTTAGGAAATGCCAGAATTAAGGTTGTTTGTGCAACTTTAATTCAGCAATCATATAATTAAAGAATATATTGTAATGCATATGCATAAAGGGGCCAAATTAAAGTTGTAGAGGCATAATTCTGGCATAATTATTAATTCTTAATAATCTTTTAACATAATTTTTAGTGTGTTGTTTTACTAAAAACTAATCCAAACACTGTTTATATTGCGCTGCTGTGATTCATTTCTAGTGGGATTTTTTTCACTTTGGATATTGGAAACAAATTCTTCCCAAAGCATCCTGTACTGTAATACACATCGACCTGGAAAGGATGACTGTTCTATTGTTCTAAGCATGGCTTCCTTTTTTTCACCCCCCCCCCCCCCCTCAGGTTAATGCAGCAGTCTGTGGAATCCGTTTGGAATATGGCATTTGACTTCATTCTTGACAATGTTCAGGTGGTTTTACAACAAACTTATGGAAGCACATTAAAAGTTATCTGAACTTAACTTGTAATAAAGAGCTTGGTGGGAGCCTGGAGCTCTCTGCTAGCTGTGCCATAAGTGCTTGTGAGGTATTTGCAAAGTGCATGATAGTAAGGCTCTGAGTTTTTATAATTTTCAATTTCTTTTTAAACAAAAAAGTGTTTTGTACATTTCTTTTCAAAAAGTGCCAAATTTGTCAGTATTGCATGTAAATAACTGTGTTAAAATTCTTTTATTGTAGTATAGAATCTATTTGCAAAATGTTTGTTTATAAAGTTTTATGGATTTTTACAGTGAAGTGTTTACAGTTGTTTAATAAAGAACTGTATGTATATTTTTGTACTGATTCCGTTTTGTCAATGCTTCAGTTTGAATATAGCTAACCCTTTATTAAAGCTGTAGCTTTGAGTCATTTTACTAATCTCTGCAGTGGTAAACGCTTATTTAGCTCTCTCAAAAAAATTTCTGTGAGAAAAATCCTTGAATCATTGTACCTGTTTGTACACAGTAGTCTAGAATACATTTGAGTGTGACAGCTTAAAACTACAGGCAGTGCTTTGGGTTGAATAATTTATCTTTCTTGCATTTGGGATTATAAAGCCAGTACCCATTGAACTAATGCATAAACTGTGTTCTGTACATTTGTAGATCCACAAAGTATGAAAGCATAAGTCCCATACACTCTGTAGCACACTCTTAACTACATTGCACATAAAACTGTTGTGATTTCTGTGGCCCCATGCAGAAAATCTCTGTTACAGTAGTGATGGGTGGTCACGAAGTTTTAAATTACTTGCATGTATGTTTTTCCTTTAACATTTCACATGTTACCTATTTTGCAGAATCCAGGGTTTGCGTACTGGGGACCTTGCTGCGCGCTTCTTTTCCCATGATGGGGAAGGATCAGAGTGAGGCATGCATGGGTGGCTCAGAAAAAAACTGGAAGAGCACAGAGAGAGCTCCTGTCAAGCTCCGCTCCCACCCTGATCACTTCTTGGGTTTTTCATTAGGTGGGACGTGCCCACTGTGGGGTTTCAGTAAATTTACAATATTATGGAGTATGTTACATTAAAACAGCTGTGGCATGTTTCCTTTGTTTGGGGAGTGAAAGGCATGCAGTGAGCACAAAATGGTAGTTGACTGCAGCAATTAAAACAACATGTTTTATATAAAAAGAACAGGAGGACTTGTGGCACCTTAGAGACGAACAAATTTATTTGAGCATAAGCTTTCCTGAGCTTCAGCTCACTTCATCGGATGCATCAGTTGCATCCGATGAAGTGAGCTGTAGCTCAGGAAAGCTTATGCTCAAATAAATTCGTTCTTCTCTAAGGTGCCCCAAGTCCTCCTTTTCTTTTTGTGGATACAGACTAACACAGCTGCTACTCTGAAACATGTTTTATATAGAAGCTGACCCAAATAACAATTTACATGGAAAGAATGTCAGCATTAGTTTTCAGCCCTGAATTGCAATCATATGATGCATTTTGCTTAGTAAATATTTACTATTGTTTTTGCTCAGTTGCTGCAGCATAGTTTCATAAATTATGAAGGGACCGTTATGATCATCTAGTCTGACCACCTGCAGAAACACAGGCCAAAGAACCTCACTCAGTAATCCTAAAGCCAGAAGGGACCATTGTGATAATGTACTCTGACCTCCTGTATTACAAAGGTCCTAGAACTTCCCCAAAATAGTTCCTAGAGCATATCTTTTAGATCTTTGCATCCAGCTCATAACTTTTGTTGGAGATAGTGTATATATAACTTTCTAAAAGATACGCTAGCATAGGAGATTTTTCCCTCAGTGGTATCTGGCCAGGTGTTGCATGTGCCCACTGCTGTACAACAATGTCAAGGGCAGCACAGCCCTCCCCACTCCCTGTCATGGAGTACTCTGAAACTACTCCGTATGAAGCCAGGCAGGACTCGGGGGGAGCATGCCTCCTGAGCAGACTGTCTCGGGGGCAAGAAGCTTATATAGCTTCGACCCTCCTAGGTCTGACCTCGGAGCATTCGGCCTTCCACACCGTGCGCCTTCCTCAGGGAGTCCGCCTGGGCGGAGCTCCTAGGGAAGCCAGAGGGTCCTGCACCCCAACTCCGCAGTCAGACGTGACTCAGGCAGCCAGTAAAAACAGGTTTATTCGTCGATGGGAACACAGCGTAGGACAGAACTTGTTAGCACAGAAATCAGTGACTTTCTACCAAGTCCTTTTTGGGAGTCCTGGGCCAGATGCCCTGGACTCCCCCCTTCCAGTCCCCCCCACGCAGACTTCCAGCCATCCGACCTCCACCACACCCCTGTTGCTCCTCATCCATCTCTTTGTCCTGTTTCCATGGTCACATTCCTCCTCCTGGGTTTCAGGTTACATGGGTGCAAATGGGGCAGCCTCACCTGCCCTGAGGGCCCCTGCAAAAATCACACACCCAATTCCCACCACTGCAGTACACTGGGAAACTGACGTACACATATTAGTATAGGACAGTAAGACTCACATGCAACATAAGATGAATAAAGCCCCACTTTGTCACAGCCCCTTTCCTCTCCCCCAAACTCCTTCTTAGCTGCTGTGATGGGTGTTGGCAACCATTTCCCTTTCTCTTAGTATTTTATTGTATAGAGTTGGCACTCGTTAATAGCTCTATGAGGCTTCGTGTATTTTTCTACTAGTAGGATTCCTTTTGTATCTGTGCACACTTTGGTTCCTGCCAGTTTTGGGTATCAACACCTGGGGTCAGAGATGCCTCTGTTTCACTCCTGCCAATGCATGCAAGAAACCGAAGCTGGTCAGTGACTTGCCTCAAAGGGCCTAGAAGCTCACATCAGAGAGGTGCCAAATCTGCAGGGACTTTAACCCCAGAACTAAAATCAGGAAGGTCAGACTGAAGCTCCTTTGTATGAAGGTGGCTCTGCACCCACCCTGGGAGCCTTCCTATTCGAGGCAGGCCCCATCCCCTGCTATTTTGGTGAGGCGGCTGCCTCTGTCATTCTGTGTTGATCTGCTCTGGTACTGAAGCGGCAGCACTGGATACAGAGTCGCATTGCCTAAGAGATCAAGGCCCCTGCCCCTGAAATCCACCAGTCAAGCTGGGAAGGAGGGTGGAGTGCTAGGGCTCTCCCCTGTGCCGATACTGCCTGGGGGAGGGGAGGAGGGCTTCAACCCCCATTGCTGTTGAAACTGACCTCTATGATGCTCTCATCTTTGGCTCAGCAAGAGCAGCTCTTGATGTACATCTCTTGCTGCAGTCAATACCTGGCATGTGAGCTGAGTGCCGGCTTTGCCAGCAGGCCAAGCAATATCTCGCCCAGTATGGACAGATACGCTCTAGCACAGATTTGCCAGCTGCTAGCGTTCAGCACATGGTACCTCAGATGGTCTTCACCTGTTGGTCTGCTAGGAGGGAGCTGAGAGGGGGAAGAAATTGGGCTCCAGTGCCATATCTATAGCTGTATTGGAACCTGTGGGGGGTTTCTTCCTGTCTCCAGATTGCCTCTGCACCCACCCCACTACATCCTCTAGTAGACATCACCAACTGCAGGGCAAGAGTTGCAGGAAGCCCAGTACTGCACATGGGTTATCTACCTCAGTGAATCCCCTATTGAGCAAACTGGGGGAAATGCCAGCTCAGCCATCCTTAGTTCCACCGCCTCAGTGCCTGACAAGGCGATAGGACAAGGGTGGGCAAACTTTATGGCCTGCAGGCCACAAAAATTGTGTGGTGGGCCATGAATACTCACAGAATTGGGAGTAGGGGTGTGGGAGGGAGTGAGGGCCAGAAATAAGGAGTTCAGGGTGTGGGAGGGGGCTCCAGGTTGCGCTGGAGATGAGGGGGTTGGGGTGCAGGCGGTGGCTCCGGGCTGGGACCAATGGGTTCAGAGGATAGGCAGGCTGTTTTGGGCGGGGGTGGGCTTTGGGGCCTGGAGTACAAGAGGGGTCTCTGGGCTGGGTGGCAGGGGGAGCAGGGCATGGGGGGTGGGGCTCAGGGCTGCATGCTCCGGGCAGTGCTTACCGCAAGCAGCTCCCGGAAGCATGTCCCCCACTCTGGCTCTGAAGTGTGACCAGGTGGCTCCACATGCTGTCCCAGCTGGCAGGAGCTGAGGGCCAGATGTGGCCCACAGGCCATAGTTTGCCCACCCCTGCAGTAGGGGGTTGGTGTTTCCTCATCTCCCCCAGATGACTACAGGGCCCATGAAGACATCTTAAAGAGGGCAGCTTATTAGCTAGGTGGAACTAGTTCAGTCAAGTTTATACAGATTGGTTGAGAGCTTCTGTTCTGTGGGGTCCGTCTCCAGTGACACTCTTCATAATTGATCAGTGAAGCCAAGTCACACCTCTCAGACTAGAGTTTATAGGAGCGGTCTCGGACTTTATGCCAGCCAGGGCTATCCTTCATCAGAACAGGTCCAGGCATTGCTGGCTGTTTCGTTAGCCATGCAGGCTCATCCTAGCACAACAGCACAGCTTGGCTCAGGGGCACATGGCGCATGTACTTAACATGGCTAGTCATGTTCAGCTGCATCTCAACAATGGCTGAGCTCAGCGTACAGCCTGATTCATCATGCCCTGGATACGCTGGTGCGAGGGCCCCCAGGAGTCTTAGGCCTCGTCTACGCTGGCAAGCTTCCGGGCCATAAAGCAGCTTTCTGTGCTGTCACTCCTGAGGCGTCCATACTGCCAAGCCACTTAGTGCTCAGAAACTGCACAGGTGCAGTGCTTTAAAAAACAAACACACACCCCACCGAGAGGCGTAGGGGCTTTCTGCTACGTTAGGAGAGTGTTAGCATTTTATTTGGATAGGACTAAACCATTTACATTATCCTCACAACTGTTTGTGATGGATGAAGTTGACTTTCATGAATTTCATTGTGGATTTCCTCTTGTATAGGTGTGTGCCACCCAAGGCAACTCACATGCAGGTCAATCCAGAAGTGGAATGGACGTAGAATAGAATATCAGGGTTGGAAGGGACCTCAGGAGGTCATCTAGTGCAACCCCCTGCTCAAAGCAGGACCAATCCCCCATTTTGCCCTAGAACCCCCTAAATGGCCCCCTCAAGGATTGAACTCTCAACCTTGGGTTTAGCAGGCCAATGCTCAAACCACTGAGCTACCCTCCCCCCATATGCAACCACTCAAAATAAAAATGGTTACTAACCTGTAACTGTGTTTTGGGCTGTTGCACGTGTCCATTCGATGACCCACCCTCCTTCCTACGCATATCTAAGGCTGTCTGGTAAGAAGAAACAGAGGGATCCACTCCTTTACAGCATTGCAGAGCAGTACCAGGTGCATTCACTGCCCTTACAGGTACCACTGAGGGAAAAATCTCCTATGCTAGTGCACTAGGCATGCGCACACCCCAAGAGTGGAATGGACAGGCAGCAACACATCTCAAAGAACCATGATTACAGAACAGATTAGTAACAGGCTCCCCTTCCTCCCCCATGTACAGGTCAGTCTACTCTCATCTTTATGAAAAGACACCCGACGTCATCAATTGAGAACGCCTGGACTGAGGGGTGGACAGATCTTTAATTTTACCAAGCTCAGACCATAATGAAACATAGCCCTTTCCAGAAGTGAGCTTGAAAGTCCTGAAAGTCTTTTTTGTTGGTGTTGTTGCACTTTTAATTATTAAAAGGTGCTTGCTTCTGGGTCCACTCATCAAGAACGCATTTTTGTTCAAGCCGCCATAGTCCAAAATAATCCGTCAGGGAACAGTAGTTAAACCAAGATGCCCTGTAATGGGAGTTCCTCCAACCCCTAAAAAAAAAAAAAAAAAAGGGGGGGGGGGGAAGAGGGCAATCCAGCCAGAGCTCGCTATCTTCATAAGACAGCAAAAATAATACAAGAGTGGCTTATAATACTTCGATCCAAAATTGCAGTTAAAAAGCAAAAGATGGCTTTGAACTACGTTACTGCCACCAGAATTCGTTTATCCAGGTTAACAGTTGATTACATAGCAGCTTTCCTCTGAACCGTGAATTTCAAACAGGAATGTGGGATTCCATATTTCAAGTTAGTTTTAGGGATGTGCAAGTCACATTCTCATGTTTGCTTTATTTCCATTTATAAGCTTTTAACTGATCGGAGTGTTTCTGACACCACACAAAGGCTATATACTCAGCAACAGCTGAAAAAGAAATTCTAGCTGATCTAGGCTGGATCTAACAATCTGAGCTGAGTGTCCTTTTTAAGGGGAACAAAATCAAGGCTACCCACAATACAGACTTATTTCCATCTACCACACAGTCAAAATTAGCTGGCCCGTTTTGCACTGGGTGAATCTGCCATCAAGTCCCCAGCTGTTGAACCAGTCAATAACTTTGCTGCAATACCTAAAAGTTTGGCTCAGCCGCTGGAGATAAAGCACGTTTGCTTTGTCTGCCTATCAGAACGTGTTGTTATGCCTACTTAGCACCATTCTGAATAATGGCAAGATGACAGAATTTCTATTCAAACTTATTTCTACCAGAGCTCCTCTGGCATTACGGCACACTGTGTGGTGCTTTTAATATCAGAGTCCCAAACCTAAACCATGAACGTGTTATTGGACCACAATTTTTTCTTCTTGGCTGGTAGGGGTTGGCAGCACAGCAGGAGAGAGAGGTTTGGTGGTTTCCCTCTTTAAAACGATGGACCTGTAAAATTCTGTTACCTTATCTGCTGGTACTACAGATGTAAACTTCACTTTTACAGAACAGCCTATCAGATGCTTTATTTATTGAAACGAGTTATAACAAAAGGGCTAATGTGTCCATTTCCTTTATTTGTGGCTCTGCTTTGTAATGATTACAGATTAAGTTGACTTTCATGAACTGTACAAGCAATTAAAGGTGGCCAACTATGTTTTACATCATTGTTTCACACAAAGCAAATACAGAAATATCTGATTACCTAATCTTCTATTTTAAAAAATTCCTATAGGCACAAAGCAGAAGAATGGGGGTGGAGGGGAAGAAATCAAGGGGGGAGAGAGGTATGCATAAATAAAGAAGTATTTCTTACATCAAACATGTCCGAGAACCAAAGTCTGCAAAAGCTTGGTTAATCAAATACTGCAGTACTGATATCAATATAAAAGTGAAAGCTTTAGATCTGTAATAAAAATTCAATTTTTATTTATTTGTTGATTAGGAGGGTGGGGAAGGGCAAAACTTTAAAACAGCAGCCACGAAAAGGGAAGGGCCGTGGGAGAGGTGAACAGGCACAGTGGAACCGTGGGGACATGTAAATTGACCACTGTCAAACCAGTGTAAGTTTCTTGGTTTCTCATGGAAAACATTTTATCCACATATTTTCCTCCCAAACATAAGTCCAACAGTCTCTTCAATACTCTGACTTTGTTGGCGATTTTTAGAACAGGAATAGTGAGTAATATTCCAGCCTGCCCATTGCTTTTTAAAAAAAAAACAAAACAAAACCAAAAACCTAAATTATTTCAAACACTTTCTTCAGTTCTACAATAAGCTGCCAGTCAGACTTCTGCATTTCATCTCTGAACCAGTTCTTCAGGGCATCAATGGACTGACGACTAATCTGCAAATACACAACATATGAATATTAGAAACAAGCGTTTTAATGAAATTATTCCCCAAATATATTGAAGGTAGTGTGGTTTAGTGTGAGGAAATCAGGGTTCTAATACCAACTTTGCCCCGACCTGCTATCTACCTGGGCAATCCACTTTGCCTCTCTTATCTAGATTGTAAACTCTTTGGAGCAAAGACTGTCTCACTACGTTTGCACAGTGCCTAAACCAATGGGGCTTTGTACTTACTGTAATACAAATAAAGTCATTTTAAAAATCTGAGATTAGAGTAAATGAATCATCAGTGTTTATACCTTGCCCCCCGTAACAGACAAACTGCAGCGGCTAGATTTTAACGTCCTGTAAAGTCTTGAGGCATGGCAGTTCTGTCCAGAGTGCTAACTGGGCAAAGTTGTACACAGAAAGGGACGCACTACAGAATGCTGTATACATTCATTCACCACACTGAACAGACTCCCCTACAGTCCTTTGCCCTTGGCTAACTTACTTCCTCAGTCTCAGAAGGAAGGGTGATGCAAGATGTACTTAGTTCCAGAGTTTCATCCCTTTGGTGATGAAAGTTTGCCTTCTTAATAGCACGACTGCAAGGGTCAATGTCAGCGCCACTAACATCGGTCAGGAAATGCAGATTTCCGCAAGAAAGGGAGCTGTACTACCCGTGCCATGCAATGTGTGTGCCCCACTAGCACGGGGGTACGGTGCTGAGAATTTTAGAATTCCTCAGGCTTTCCCGTCCAACCTCCACTTCAAGTCACGTTACCAACATGCCACCAGCCTTTTTAAAAAAAAAGGGGGGGCAAATCTCTGCTAGGAAAATTTTACCTTACTGACTAGGATATCTGTCGCTTCAAAGTGTCGTCCATACATTTTAGGCGATTCACCAGGAATAGGTTCTATCTTCACACAGACTTCTTGACCTTTTTTTGCAACATCCACTTGTTTGTGGTTCACTTCGATACTTGTAACTATTCCAATTTCAACAAACTGTAACACAACGTAGAAGCTGTTACACATCCCAAAGGAACTTCTGTCCACACGGCTTTCCCCAAATCCCACCTCCATTCTGGGGCTTCTCACAGATGCACTGAATACAGAAAAGGTACTTTCAAGACTGCTACTGTAATATGTCCCTCCAGTAGCTCTTTCAGAGTTTTACTACCATGAGATAGCAACACATACATATTTACATTCATCTTTAGAACACCTGAAGTATCAAAGACCGGATTTTAAAACGGATTTGGAAGACGTAACTTAGTTTCTTAAGAAAAAAAAAAGAGTAAGGGGAGTTTACTTCCTCCCCCTGCTAGCTGCCAAGAACTCAACTGTGGTGACTACAGTGTAATGCTGCACCACAGGAACGGCGCTGGGGGAGCACTCCAGTCATGCAGCCTCTCAACCTGCTGCTTAGCCTCATGCTGTTTGTTTTCTCCGCTACAACCCAAGGGTACATCATCCAGCACAGGCACATATGTTCACTCCAGGCCATGCTCCAACACTGGCCTATCATGAGAAAAAAGGATGATTTTAGGGGAGAGAGCAGCTCCTACAGAGATCCTGTCCTTTTGGGATGCATATATAGCAGCTTTAGCAGGAACTGAATGTTGTCCTGCCAACTTCATCGGGCCAAAAAACTCTTTATTATGCTCATAGTAGAAAGATGAGAACGCTTACTTACATTTTTGCTAGGTACACACATGAGAGTCCCCTGCTTTACTTGGCCTGCTTCCACCACTACACCCATCACTATTGGGTCACGGGAGTTGAAAATAAACTGAGGGAGTATTTTCATCTTGCAAGGAAATACTGCTATATGCCTAAAATGACAGGGAAGAGGGAAGAGGCATTTTGAAATAATGCATATAATGCAGTTAGTTTTGGACATTCTCTCACACACACACACTTTAGACTCATTTATAATTATTTTAGAGGAGAATATTCACTGAATGTGAACAAATTCTGAACAATTCTAGTTGAAGCAGATCATATAGGAAAGTAGCTTGGGCGAGCTTTATTTTGACTAGCTTTAACAACCATCTAAGAACAAATGAAAGTAATTACAAGAATACCAATTTAAAAAAAAGAAGTAGAAGTAACATTGCAAGGGTCTCACATTTGTCACGACCCCCAGATCAAATTTACTCATTATACAAATTAAAAACAACCCATCTTTTTAACTGTGAGCCCTGGAAACTTGATTTGAGATCTGAGAGGCAAGCTGGGTTCCTGCTTGTTTGCACAACACCAGCAATATGGATTCTGCAGGTCAAATGCTGCCCTCGGGTCACCTCTACAAGCTTTGGATGGGGCCATATTTGTTTAACCAAGGTCAGAAATAGTCCTAAAAACTGGAACTTGGTTAACAAGTGCATAAAATGTGCAAGAATAAAACAAAATCCAGTTCACTCAGCCATTGCTTCCCTGAATCTGCAAGACTAACCAGAAAGAATAGTTAAATTGTTTTTCTCACTTAAGTAAGCAGAAAGGATTTCAAAACCCCATACTCCTGATAGATCACCCTGCAGCCCCCTCCCCTCATTCTGGGACGGACTCAGCGGTGAGGCTATACCCTGACACAGTGCAAGGGCTGGGCATGCCCCAGAGTCCGCACCTTTGTGCCCATGTTGCAGTGTGATCTCCCAACTCTGTACAGCCATTGGCCTATACTCTCCACTACCATGTTGGAGCCTCCACATTTGACAAATAAAATTGGCAGAATCTTGCAGAATTTTAAAATATTGTGCACAGAATTCTTAATTTTCTGGGCAGAATTCCCTCCGGAGTAGCAGCTGAAGCAACTCACCAGGGTTTCCACGGTATGCATCTGATGAAGTGAGCTGTAGCTCACAAAAGCTCATGCTCAAATAAATTGGTTAGTCTCTAAGGTGCCACAAGGACTCCTTTTCTTTTCACCAGGGTTAGCAGCCCTGCGACAGGCACACCAGGTGTGGGGCAGGCAGGCTAAGCCCAACAGGATCCAAGTGTGGAGGGGCTTAGCGTGGGGGACCCAGGTGTGGTTGAGAGGGTTCTGTGCGGGGCACTCTGGGTGCGGGGGGCTCAGTGAGGGGTCTGGATGCACGGGGACTCGCCGGGCGGTTCCAGCTGCAGAGGCAAGGGTTTCTGCAAGGGGGAGTCCAGGTGAAGGTGGCTGGGGCTCAGCAAGGAGGGTCTGGGTGGCGGTGTTATGGGGATCAGCAGGGGAGTCTCGGTGGCTCAGCGAGTGGGTCGGAGTGCTGGGGTTTGGGGCTCAGTGGCCGGGGGTGGTCTCGAGGCAGGGTTGGGGGAATGGATGAAGAGGTGTTGGGTGGGCTAGATGCAGGGGGGTAGGGGTCGGACAGATGGGGAGCTGCTCCCCATACAATGACCCCTCCCCCTGTGTCTGAGGAGTGATGGGGACAGGAAGTGAGGGGGGAGGTTGCAGAGCCAGGGGAGGTTTCTGGAGGTGGTTCTGACCCAGACCTGGGCCCTGACCCCAGCCACTCCATGCAGAGGAAGTGCACTCCTTCCCCAGCCCAGCCGGGACTAGCAGCTCCCAGGAGTAAACCCATCGCAGATCTGAGTAAGACGATGACGTTACTCTCTTTGTGCAGTAACGACAGTTCTTCGAGATGTGTCCCTATGGGTGCTTCACTGCAGGCGTGCTTGCCTCCCTGCGCTGCTGACTGGAGTACTTTGGAAGCAGTGTCTGTTGCGGCCACCCATGCACTGTCTCTTCTCGTGCTGCACCACAAGGCTAGTCAGCGTTGGATGGGTACTGTCACTCTGAGTGCTTCACTGTTGGTGATTCACGAGCTGTACCCCTTCTGGAGCACCGGGACTTCGCAGTTGGGGCAGTTACAGATGACAGAATTGTAGAGTAAAGATGGCATCGGAGGTGTTGTCCTCAGTGACTGCATAGTATTCTGCCAAAGTGTGGACTGACGCCCATGTCACCGCTCTACAGGGCTCTGAGATAGGAACACCCTTGAAGAAGGCAACAGATGAGGAGATCAACTTTGTGGTGTGTACACGAACAGGGCCTGGAAGGATCATGTTGCGAATTCGGTAACACTGTCTCATGCAATTCAAGAGCCACTTAAGAGAACTTTGGGGCTGATATTGCTACACCCTTGGATCTTTCTGCAATGAATAGGAAAAGTCATGGGGACTTCCTAAAAACACTTGTCCTGTCAGGAGAGCCCTGGCCTTATACCATGACATCTACGGTATGTTTTATAGCCTCTCTGTTGTCTTGGTGAGGCTTGGGGTAGGAGACTGGAAGGTGAATCAGTTGATTCACGTGAAAAGGAGAGATTACCTTAGGAATGAATTTTCAAAGTGGCTTGAGCATAACCTTGTCTGGAAAAAATACCGTGTAGGGAGGATGCGCCATCAGAGCTGCTTCTCTCTCTTATTCTCCTGGCCAAGGTAATCACTTCCAGGAAGGCTGTTTTTATAGATAATTACGTCAGCAAACAGATGGCCAGGGGTTGAAAGGGAGGCCTAGTCAGACCTTCCAGTACCAGGTTTAGGACCCACATGGGGATAGAAAGTCAAAGTTGAAAGAAGAGGTTTATTATTTATACCCTTGAGGAATCTTTTACTCAGCCAAGTAGGAGCAATCAAAATCATGAGGGCTTTGCCCCTTTTTATTTTCAGCAAGACCTTCTACAGCAGGGGAAACAGAGGGAAGGCGTCCCATGGGATGAGAGCATCACCCAGGGAATGGAGCAGTAGTGTGGACCTTTCCTGTTCAGGTAAATGGCGAACAGGTCTGTGAACGGTTTTCCCCATCATCTGGATAGGTCGTGAAGTACTGTTGGGTATCTCTCTCCACCATGGTCGTGTGGGAATTTGCAACTGAGACTTCTGCTATCAAGCTTTGTGTGCCTGAGAGGTAAGCCACAGAAAGCGTAACATTGTGGAAAATGGACCAATTCCATAACTTCATCGCCTCTACACATAGGGACAGCCTCTTGGCTCTTCCCTGCTGATTGATATAGTACATACAGGCTATGTTGTCTGTTAGGATGGGTGTGTGATCCTGCGATCAGCGGGAAGAAATGGTTGCAGGTGTTCTCGACAGCTCTTGGCTTCAGGAGATTGATGTGAAGGGACATCTCCATGGGTGACCATTTGCCTTGTGTCATGAGGTCGTTTGGATAAAATGCCCCATCTCATGAGTGATGCGTCGGTGGTGAGGAGCAATGGCTGATGTTTGAGAGAAGGGAATCCCTTTGCAAATGTTGGCTGGGTCCTTCCACCAGTCTAAAGAGTTTTTTTATCCTGGTGGGTAGTGACAGGGGTTTGTCCCACGTGTCCTTGTTTGGTCTGTAAACCAAGCCAAACCACATTTGGAGGCATTGCATGTGAAGCCTGGCATAAGGTATCACCACCATGCCCACTGCTCTGTGTCCCAAAGTGGGAGGCAAAGATTGGCCAACATTTGTGGACTGCTTTGAACAGTGTCTACGAGTGTGACTAAGGATAGGAACCCGTGTTGAGGTAAGCAGGTTTTGGCCTACAATACATCGAGGTCAGCTCCTATGAATGTTAGGTATTGCATTGAAGTAAGAGTTGACTTCTGGGTGTTGATCTGTAGACCCAGTTCTGTGAACAAATGTATCGTAATCTCAGTGACTTGCTGAGCCTCCATGAGAGACTGGGGCTCTGAAGAGACAATCATCTAGGTATGGGTAAATCATTATCCCTTGACAGCGTAAATGAGTGGCCATCACTGAGAGAACCTTGGAACTGAATCTGAGAAATAATCTGTGAACCGGTAGGATCGAGATGTGAAAATAGGCGCCCAGGAGGTCGAGAGCTGAAAGCCAGTCTCCCTGTTCCAATGCTGGGATGATCATTGAAAGTGTGACCATCTTGAATTTTTGAGCCTTGACAAACTTACTGAGAGCTCTGAGGTCTAGTATGGGTCTCCAACCTCCTTTCCTTTTGGGTATTAGCAAAGGAGGAATAGAACCCCTTGTCTCATAGATGTTGGTGTACTGGTTCTATGGCTCCTAGCTGGAGGAGGCAAATCTCTCGTTTAATAAACGTTTGTGAGAAGGGTCCCTGAAAAGGGACAGGGAAGGGTATTGTGGAGGGGGCAGGGAGGTAAAATGGAGGACCTGGTTTGGATGATCTCTAGGACCCATTGGTCCAATGTTATGTGTTCCCAGGCATTGGGGAAAGCGGCCAATGGGTGTGGAACAAAAGTCGGCTGTGTCAGTCAGGGAAGTAGTCTAATGGCGCCTTGACCTGCCCATCAAAAGTGGTGGTTAGACAGAGGGCTGGGATGAAGATTGTGGGCCAGATGGTTTGCATTTAGGGAACTTCCCTTTCTTTCTTTGGAGCTTGTAGTGGTGCTGAGGTTGATACTGAGATGCCTGTGGTCTCAAGAGTAGCTCTGGAGTCCTTCAAGGTGTGAACGGAGGAGTCAGTCTTCTTAGTGAAGAGCTTTGTGCTCTCAAAAGGGAAGGTCCTCAACCATGGACTGCACCTCTTTTGGGAATCTCAACAAATGAGGCCATGATGCTTGTCGCATCGCTACAGACATGGCGATGGACCTAGCTGCTGCGTCGGCCGCATCAAGGGCAGATTGCAGCAATGTCTTTGCCATTAATTGGCCCACTTGGATAACTGCCTTAAAGGAGTCATGATGTCCCTCTGGCATCTTTTCAATAAAGTAATTCAATTTAGACTAATTTATGTAGTCATATTTCACTGTGAGGGCTTGGTATTTGGCAATATAGAACTGTAGAGTGGCCAAGGAGTATGTTTTTCTGACAAAAAGGAATTGCAAGTGCCTTGTTCTATCGTAAGGAGTAGCCCTTGACTAGTGTTGTCGGCCACAGAAGTTGACAGCATCCACCATGATGGAGCTGGGTGGGAAAAAAGGGAATTCAAGTTCCCTGGCAGTGACAGTGTTTTTTTGTCTGCTCGCTTTCAGGTTGGTGCCACTAATGCTGGGTTTGCCACATAGTCTTTGCCAGGTCTAAAATGGCCTCATTAATTGGGAGGGTGATCTCTGAGGACGACATCAAGGAATTGATGGTGGGTGTGCCTGACTTCCTCCAATGGTATCTGGAGGGTGTCTACCACCCTTTTTTTTTTTGCCAGCTCCTGGAAGAGACAAAAGTCATCTGCCAAAGGTGGTGGGGGAGGCAGGATGGCTTCATCTGGAGGAGGAGGAGGAGATGGTCCTTGGTGTCATTTCCTTCTCAGTACTGGCTTCCTGCTCCTCTCTCTCTTGAGGTGGTTCCAAAACCCTGGATGTTGCACCGGAGGGGGTGTGCCTGGAGGGTTCTTGAGTGAGGCTTGAAGTTTGAGAGGCATGCTGTCGGTGCACTGCCCAAGGGTCCCAATGTGGCCATTACTGTGGCATAGAGCCCGGTGGTGGCACCCATGGGTGGCTGTACCAAGATGGTGGGGGTGGGGAGGAGTGCATCCTTGGGCCATGTTGGTAGTGAGCACCATATGGAACTTGGGAGAAGTACTCTGACACTACCTCCCCTGGCTCACTAGCTGAATCCTTGCTAGAGAGCAAAGTGGCATGGCATGGCATGGCAGCAGGAATATTTCCTGTGTTTGGTGCAGAAGTTCGGTGCAGAGGTCTTGGTACCGAGATGGAGACTTGAGTGCATCTGGCATGCAGAGGTCTCTGGAATGACGGGATTCTGCTGGTACCAATCATTCTGGCATCGGTGGTGGTGCCAGGATGGGGGGCAGAGACCTTGTCTGCACCTGTCTTTCAAGTGCCATGTGAGCTGTCGCTGGCTGGACTCATGTACCGGGAGAGTCTTTTTTAGAACATTTACTCTTGTCCTTCAGTACCGTGTCCATCCAGTCCATGGGCCTGGCAGCGGTACCAGCAGCCACCAGTTTTTGTGAGGCATGACTGAGGTGGTCTCAGTGCCAATGGTGCTGAAGATGCTGGACGAGATGATGATCACTTATGGCTATCTCGGGGCTCACTAAGGGGACTTCCAACTCTCTTCTTGGATGACTTGCAAGTGGGGTCCACAGCCTGTTTCTTCAACTCACATCACTTAGATGTGTGAGGTTGTGGGGAACACTCATGTCTACTAGGTGACTGCTATCACAGAGCTGCCTCCATGAAGATGATCTACTGGAGGAGCTCTGTCTTTGCGGGATCCTGGATGGAGTTGTTGGCAAAGACTACACTTCTGCTGTGTGTGGCCTTCCCTGAGATAGCGAATGCAGTAAGTGCACTTATCCACAACTGGGATCGCCTCTTTACAGGTGTGTCACTTCTTGAAGCCTAGTGAACTGAGCATACCCCATTGAGGGGAAGGGTCTCCAGCAGGGGAAAAAAGGCAAGAAGAAAAATAGTCCTGGGGGGGAAGGGGGGTGGGAGAGGAAGAGGAGAGAATAAGAAAGGAGGAGAAAGAAAAAACAACTAACTAGAAGTAGGTAGAACAAGAGAACAATAGCCTTAATGGACTGCTAATGGCACCATCTCTAGCCATGGGTAGCTGAGAAAGATTGTGGGGAGGCAGATGGGATTAGCCCATGTGCACTAACTAGCCCCGTGGCGCAGACCAAGGAGAGAGAGCACACATGCAGGCCTAACAGACACTGCTACCGAAGTTCGCCTATCAGCAGCTCAGAGATGCAAGCACCTCTACAGTGGATCACCCATGGGGACACTACTCGAAGAAGAAGCTCCATTTTATATGGTCACTTCAGGCTAGATCTTATGATGGTGGTTTTGTAACTGGAAGAGTCCTAGTAAATCTGCTCCTGAGTGAAAAAAGTTTCGCTGCTCGGACTGTAGAATTCTTGAGGTTTCCATAAAAAAATAAATTGAAAACCCCACTAGAATGTCATGAGAAGAACTCCATGATTAACAGAAATATGCATTCAATCGTATGCTTTGCATTTCATTAGGGATTACACAAGTTTGAAAGCCTCCAAATAAGGACAACTCTCACTTACTTGAACTCTTCCTGTTTCTGTTTTTTGTAGTCTTGCCTGTATTTTGTAAAGGCGTCAAATAGGTGATAAATTATTTCTGCACTAAAAATTCGGACTCCTAAACTATCAGCCATTTCCTGGGCATCTCGTTCAATCCTCACATCAAATGCCAGAATTACTGCATATCTGCAAGTTTAAAAAAAAAAAAAAAGAGTCAGCTGTGAAGTAGCCTACAGAACAAGTAACAGTTGGAAACTTTACCATACATCCTAATGAGCACAGCAGCATAAGAAAAAGTTACTTACTGAGGATCATGTTCCAGCATAACTGATGCCTTCATAACATCCTTTTTATGGACAGGACCTATGTTAATTCCAGCATACTGTTGGGAAAAAGCAATCAATGGCTACCCGTTCTTCAGTTAGATGAACATAGTTATGGTATGAAACACACTAATTTTTTGTTTTATCAAGTACTTACTGGCACTTCTGATGTCTTAAGAAATTCAAGTAGTGCCTCCAAAGAGCCTAATGTAGAGGCCTGGACATAAACACCTTTCTCTTCTAACTTGATAGCATTCAGCGTTTGCTTCAATTCATGTATTAACTCATCCTTTAAAAAGAAAAGCCAGTTTTAGCAATCTTACCAAACTACAATAGCCTGCTAAGCTTCTAAACTCCTCTATCCATCCACGGTCTTCTAATGAACCAATCAATATGGTATCTGGACACCATGTGCCAACTTATATAATTGGCCTTCTGTTCCACCACTCCATGGCTAAAGTAACCGTCAGTATAGGGAGAAGTTTCTTCTCCCCCTCCAATATAGCTAGAAGAATTTCTGGACCATGAAGTCCTACCAAATCACTTGAAGATTTTGCAAAAAGATAGGTTTTGCATTATTATTGACAGAGCTTATCCTCTTCCAGTGGTTGCAGACATGTGTTCCACTCAGATGTGTGCACGCCCAGCGCACCAAAGCTGGAGAATTTTGCCTAGCAGTACCTTTAGGGGCAGTGCTTGCTTCCCTCCCCTCGTAAGCCCTCCACTGACTATACGATGGCAACACCACCCCAACCCCCCTCAGTTCCTTTTCACCACCCACAGCTAGCATCTGAACACTTAGTGTTCTTTCCTTCACACTTGTCTTCACAGCGTTTTGCATCTTCTTTGTATACAGTTATTGTTAGTACCCTTAATCAGTCAATAATAGGAAGCAGTTAGGTATTCTCCCCCAGTGGGATACCCTCATCAGGGTTTAAATATTGTCCTCTGCATGGGGCAGCTATCTCCAATACTGATCCCCACACCAGAAGTGTATTGTGTCTTGGGGAAGGGCACTTTAAAGAAAGGTACTCTATATGTAAGTCCTTTAAAAAGAGGACACAGGTAGCTATAGACTTAGGATTAAAACAGCACCTTCTCAAGCAGGCAACGAGGCCTGCCTCAATGCGGGTCTGCTGTGGAGAATCAGACCCCTCAATGAGTGCTGCAGCCAGTATGGACCGGTGCTTCTTGACCAAGCTTGGAGTACTCGCCCAGAAAAAATAAAGGGACTGCTCCCCTTCATCGGGACCCCTGAGAAAAAGAACCCACAAAACAGATTGTGGTTGTTTCAGAGGACAGCGAGAGCATCTGCTCCACCTAAAAGTAGTACTGAGTAGGACCCAATCTCTGGTTCTGAGGTGGGATCAGGATGAATCTGTACCGTTGACTCCAGTTCCACCTCGGGGGCGCCCTCTGAGTCTGGTACCCTTGACAGAGATGACAGCACTGTCAGTTTCCACTCTGACAGCCTATCAGATTTGCTGTGCCTGTCTGTCCCTGTTCCACTGCTTATTCAGGATCATCCAGCTACAGTGACATCATCTGCCGAGTCCTCAGCTCTCCTGGGTTTGGTGGCAGTTTCCTGCTGAAACTGAGCGTATCGTTGACATGGATAGAATCCTTGGTACCGATACAGACTATGACGTGGCCTGCATCCGCTAGCCTGGGAACAGCTTCATTTTTGACACCTATGCCCCTTTTGGGGACCAGTATGACTTCAGAGCTGATCCCAGTATTCAAAAATCCATCAACTGTTCCTTTCATACAAATGCCACTGTGGGGTTGGGCCATGGATGGTGCGGGACGCTTGGTAGCTCAGTCAGGAGTGGCCCCACCGCCACTATCAAGCTATTTAGAGGGAGCCTCACAAGTGAGCACAGAGGCGCCTTCCCCATCTGGTTCTCGAAGGTTGTTCAAACACTGCAGGAGTCCTAGTCAGGATTGGTACTGTTGCCACAGAAGAGACAAGGGACCCTGGCCTATTTCTAACTTTCCCCTAATGCTAAATATCCTTATCCACAGTGGCTTCCCTAGAAAGTCCCTCGCTCGGTGAAGTTCCAGTCTGCTCACCCTAGAACAGGGCTGGGCAAACTTTTTGGCCCAAGGGCCACATCTGGGTATGGAAATTGTATGGTGGGCCATGAACGCTCATGAAATTGGGGGTAGGGTGGAGGGCTCCGCGTGGGGGTGCGGGCTCTGGGCGGGGCTGGAGATGAGGGGTTCAGGGTGCAGAAAGGTACTCCAGGCTGGGACTGAGGAGTTCAGAGGGCAGGAAGGGGATCAAGGCTGGGGCAGGGAGTTGGGGAATGGGAGAAGGTCAGGGGTGCAGGCTCCGGGTGGTGCTTACCTCAAGCAGCTCCCAGAAGCAGCAGCATGTCCCCGCTCTGGCTCCTAAATGGAGGCACGGCCAGGTAGCTCTGCGCGCTGCCCTTTCTGCAGGTGCCACCCCTGTAGCTTCTGGAAGCAGCAGCATATCCCGCCTCCTGTGTGAAGGCACAGCCCCGTCTGCAGGTGCCACCCTTGCAGCTCCCATTGGCTGCAGTTCCAGCCCAATGGGAGCTGCAGGGGTGGCGCTTGGGGCAGGGGCAGTGTGTGGAGCCCCCTGGCTGCCCCTATGCATAGAAGCCAGAAGGGGGACATGCCTCTGCTTCCGGGAGCCACATGGAGTCACAGCACATGCAGAGTGGGTCAAGCCCCTGACCCTGCTCCCTGGCTAGAGCGCCGGAGCAGGGCAAGCTCCAGACCGTGCTCCCCAGCGGAAGCTCAAGGGCCAGATTTAAACATCTGATGGGCCGGACGCGGCCCGTAGTTTGCCCACTCCTGCTCTAGAATGACAACACCTGTACCTCCAGTAGGCTCCCCACTGAAACTACCTGTCCTGCAGCCAACAGCAGAGGGAGCACCCTCTGCATGAGGGCACCCTGAACCTTTGGGATAGTCAGAAGTCATTCCACAAAGGATTCCATTTGCTCCAGCTACCTCGTCCTCTTCAGCACCAATGACACAGTGGTACCTTAGTCCCCATCTCCAGTACCAGAGGATTGCAGATCGCATCAGCATCTGCTTAGATGCATGGCGACGGCCTGAGGTATTCAGTTCAAGTTTATGCAGGAAAATACCCATACGTTGGTAGATATCCTCCAGTCACTGGTTTCTGGAAGAGTTGCCCTCCCGATAATGAAGCAATATTAGAGCCTGCTAAATCTTACAGAATACCCTGGCTTTGTTAATGCCCACAGCAAAGTGCACTGACGAGAGACTATGTCCCAATGCAGGACTTCAAATCCTATTTCACCCATCAAGGTCACAATTCCCTGGTTGTGGCAGCAGCAAATGAGTGAGACTGTGAAGAAATACATCTATGCCTCAAGAGTCCAAAAGGCTAGATTTGATGGGGAGAGAGCTATTTGACTTCCCCCTTGCACATGCGTATTGCAAACCAGCAGACAATTACCATGTCCAAAGTTGTAGAAGAGTTTCCAGAATTCTCCAGGGAGAAGTTCAAGGCCTTTCTTAGGGAATGTCATTTAGTGGCCAAAACTTCTTTGCAATCAGTCCTAGATATAGCAGATGATACAGCCAAGGCCATAACCCTGGATGAAACTATGAGAAGAATCTCATGGTTACAAAACTCTGGCATAGTACCTTAGATCTGGCAAAGCATATAGTGGACTTGCCATTTGATGGTAACCTCCTACCCTCAGAGAAAACGGAGGAGACATTACCTTCTTTCAAAGACTCTTGGGGAACCCTATGCTCTTTGGGAATTTATACCCAGGTCACACAGGTGGCATTTTGGGAACCAAAAGCAATATCATTCTGAGCAATATTTCCATCAGCCTTCCTACCCTGCAAGGCAGCAAGCTTTCTTCTAAAAGGGGCATAAGTCACTGAGGAGGAAACCTTTTTGGTCTACTTTTCGTCAAATGGCCTGTCCTTTTCCTTCTTCAGCCAGATAGTCCGTTTGACCACTGTTTTGAGAGCAGCACCTCAGTTCTCAATGTCATACCTATGCCCCAGATATTGGAGGACAGGCTGTCTCACTTCTACAGTGCTTGGGAGATTACAACTATGGACAGATGAGTTCTAAGCACTGTGAAACTGGGTTATGCCATTTAGTTGCTAGCCAGCCATTCTCCCCTCCCCTCCCTCTACCCCATCCTCCAGGGACCTCTCTCACGAATCACTGCTGTTACAGCAGGTACAAATCCTGTGTACTCTAGGGCAGCTGTTCTCAAACACATTTCTCTCCCCCACCCAAAGCTTCTCAAACCTCACCCCTCTTCTCAGCCCTCACATGACTGGTTTGCTGCTCTTGATCTTCAGGACACTTATTTGCAAATGACAATCTTCCCAGGCCACAGGAAGTTCCTCAGATTCCTGGTCACTGGCCATCACTACCAGGGCATGGTTCTCCCCTTTGGACTGTTCCAAGTGAATAACTGTTTGCATTACCACAGCTTATGAAGTTGCTCAGATGATGCCTCCACAGTCATTGCGGGCTCATTCAACAAGAGCTCAGGTGACAGGGCTGCATTTCTTCTTAGCAATGTCTCAGTAGTAGATACCAGCAGGGCTACGATGTGGTCTTCTGTACATACTTTTGCTAGACATGCTGTTATCACCATGGCATCGAGATCTGATGCCAACTTTGGGAATGCAGTTCTGCACTCACTATTTAAACAGACTCCAAGCCCATCTCCTGCTGGAACTGCTTGTGAATCACCTGAGTGGAATACATGCCTGCAACCATTCAAAGAAGAGGAGACAGTTACTTACCTGTATTGTAACTTCTACTCTTCGAGATGTGGATGCAGACATGTATTCCACAACCCATGCTCCACCCCTCTGCATCGGAGTCTCCAGCTGGGGATTTTGGTTCAAAGTAACTTAGAGGAGGTGGGGTGGTGCCTTTATATAGCCATGAGAGGGGGGAGAGCGAGCACTGCCCATACAGGTACTGCTAAGCAAAATTGTCCAGTTTTGGTGCACTGGCATGTGCATCCCTGAGTGGAATACATGTCTGCCCTCACATCTCAAGGGACAACAGTTACGATACGGACAAGTAAACTTTTCTTCACTCCATTGCTCTCCCCTTCCTAATACAGTAATAGTCTCTACTGTTGAGATGGATGAAGCTCTGGTCAGTCAATATAGGCAGAACGTCTGTCAGATATGTGCAGTGTCTTCACTAGCGTAAGAGAACAAAGCTGCTCCTTTCTGATCAGCCACAAAAGCAGAGACCCCTAAAATCTTGTACAGTAGATATTTTTTAAATGCCCTTTGTGGTACAGTGTACTGAGCAAACAGATTACATATTACATAAAACGGACTGGAAGAGACTAGCATACAGACCTCATTACATTCACAGCAAAATACTCACTCCTGCCAAGGCTTCCCACAATATTAAAGACGCAGTCCAGTTCCTTGACAAACACAAACTTTCTATTCCCTTAATTTTGGTAAGTGCTCAGATGGTCACCGTATGGAAGTTCTTCTATATCCATACATGCCAGTCAGAATTTTATGACTTTATGGAATATGAATTTAACATTTGTTTTTAAACTAATATTAAGTGGACAGTTCTGGCAATTGCGTGATTAAATCACTGAGGCAGTCCATTTATACCATTTGATGGGATGAAGTTTTTAAAAAGTGAATTTTTGATTCAGACAATTAAAAGCTCATCCAGAACTGTAGTACATCTATATTAGTACAAGGATATGGAACAATTAAACATGCATAGGAAAAAGTCCTCACTAAGTTTCTCTTGTGTAGTACTTCTTAACAAATGCTGAAGCCAGTTCTGTAAATTCAAGTATTCTGATCTCACTAATTTAAACAAATTTATATTTTGGGCTAATCACTAATTTTAATAAAATAGGTCCAGATTACTACAGGTCCCAAAACAATAATTATACATACAAACTGGAATACTGGGTAGTTTGGTTTTTAATAACTATCTCACAAGCTCCAGTAAGCTAATTTTCTACCTGGTAATAAATGAGTCACGGAAACACTAACAAATTCCACTATACTAGAGTTCAGGTTGTAGTGTTAACAGAAAACTATCATACATTACAAAATTGTTTTAGATACAACAAAAATGGCTATGTTTCCTGCATGCTGAAGTTTCAACATTTTAACAGATTAAAAATTCCAGTTTAAAAGTAAAAATGAAAATCTTTTTATCATTCAGTGGATTTCATGTTACTTGGCATTCCATTATAGAGCCTACTGGAATTGTATATGTTCAGCAATGCCTCACCTTAAGAACTGGGATCTCATCCTCTTTATGAGCCACAAGCAGGGGCAAACCAGCCAATGTTTTCTCCAAGTCTTTCCCAAGAATCTTTACGCCCTGGGCTGCCATAACTTCTTTGTGTTTTTCATACTGGTTCTGAAGAAGAAAGAAAAATGTTCATTTAAGAGTTCACATGGATGTTCCTTAGCAGCACACAGCAGGGGTTTAGCTACTCAGCAGATCACCTGGTCATATGTCCCTCTTTCCCTATGCTACCAATAAAGAGACAGTCAAAGATGCCTAATTTTATGGCTGCACAAGCAAACAAGGAGGCACAGACTCTGACAATCAAGCCCTGTAGCACAAAGGCGGCTCAGGTCTGTTCCCACTTCTTCCAGTTTTTTTAACCTTCAATTCCCTGAAGCAGGGAGCGTGTGCCTCAGTCTGCATGCCCAGCTGCTCTCTCCTTAATTCTTCCTCTTGCGTCTCTCTTACACCCAGAACTAAAGAAGAGGCTCAAGAGAGAAAGAAAAGGAAACCCAGAAAAAAGCAGACAGAAAACAGAGCAGCAGAGAATCTGTCAGCAAGTCCCCTGCTTCTGGCATACATTTAGCTTGTTTTTGTGGGTGGGGGAGAGAGGAGGGAGGTACAGCAGACAGCACTCTACAAAGAGTCTACAAGGGCTCTGAGGCCGGACTGCCTCTGCCCCCCACCCCCACACATTCAGCATGACTGGAGAGTAGGTGGTCTTAGAGGAGGAGAGTAGGCAGCCCTTCCTAATGGTCTCTTTCCTGATGGCAATACACCGGTATCTCCCCCTCTCTCATCTCCCTGAAGCTCCAGCACTGTTCCTCCACAGCCTAGGGGAATCTTGCAGATCCCTCTCCTACCCAGACTCTCCCTACAGAAAGACATTTCACAGTTTCAGCTTGAAGATACTGTCAAGTCAGTGTCTGGATTCATTTCCTCTGGACGGTCTCTACCTTCTCTGGAGATTCCAGTATAGCTCCCTAACCCCTCAAACACCCCACCCTTTCAAGCTCTCTGGAGGCACCCAAATTCATCTCCTGTCTCAAGGGTGATGAAGTTTCTTTAGGTGACCCTAACCTGCTAAAGGAGCCCATTTCCCATTGGACCCCTCAGGAAGTGACAAGAACTAAGGAGCCCAGATTCTCAGTAAGATTCAAGCTCTTAAGTGCACTCTGAAAATGGGACAGAGGCAAAATTTTACCCTTGACTTTAAACATAAGGGAGCATGTGCACAGATGTGCCTTCAGTTCACACTCCCACTGTAAGCAGGTACCCAGCAACTGGAGATGAATCAAACAGGACCTTGCCCTGAGAATGACAAAGAGAAGCCTTAGTATCCAGTCTCTAGCCCTTACAGGCCAACAGCAGTACCACTGGACACCAAGGACAGGAAAGCTAACCTAGCACTTCATAGGGCCCCCAAGAGGAGTTGTTGTCACCATCTGCATTGCCACTCAATCCGCATGGGTGTCCAGGTGAACCTGGACAAGGTGCCCAATCTCCTTACTAGAACTAGACCTATTAGTGTTGTCAGATTCCACTAAGCCCTCTTCCTTCCTCTGCAGCACCATTTTCAATTCAGCCAGGATTGTGTGGTCACCACAGTAGGGCATCATCATGCAAGACCGAAAATGGAATGCCAAGGTGATTGCTAAAATCAATTTACCATCTTGCCCCATTATAGTGTCCAATTCTGTGAAGCCCCAAGGATCATAGAGCCCTGCAAGGACATACTTCCCCAACAAATGAAAAGATGGTCCTATTGTTAAGCTTGGGCTGGGACTTGAGATCTGAATTTTAATCTGAGAAATGTTTATGATCTCTGTTATGCAAAAGGGCAGACTAGTGAGTCATAATGGTTCCTCTGGCCTTAGGACTAGGAAATGCTCCAGACCTTACTCTACTTGAAATGAAGGCAGTAACAGAGAAAAGCTCTTCTGCTCCTCATCAGGTTCTAGCTTCTCCTCTCATAAATTAACTTTTCACTTCTGTGGCTCTCCTCCTCCTTTCAGAATGATCCAGAAGTCAATATTCTAACCTCCCTGTCTACTTCCTAGCTACACAACCCTAGTGAGATCAGGCTGGCCCAGTCTTCTATCCCTCCTCAAGCAGGCTGCAGCACTGTGCAAGGGTTTCATTCCCCTTGTCTCAGGACACCTGGCACCAAACATCATAAAGAACTTTTCACTTCTGTGGCTCTCCTCCTCCTTTCAGAATGATCCAGAAGTCAATATTCTAACCTCCCTGTCTACTTCCTAGCTACACAACCCTAGTGAGATCAGGCTGGCCCAGTCTTCTATCCCTCCTCAAGCAGGCTGCAGCACTGTGCAAGGGTTTCATTCCCCTTGTCTCAGGACACCTGGCACCAAACATCATAAAGTACTGATTCATTGGTTCAGTAATTTCACTTTATATTTGAATGTTGTTGTTTTTTTAAAGAAGTGTTTCTATGGGTTTTGTAAAAAGAAAAGGAGCTGTAGCTCACAAAAGCTTATGCTCAAATAAATTGGTTAGTCTCTAAGGTGCCACAAGTACTCCTTTTCTTTTTGCGAATACAGACTAACACGGCTGTTACTCTGAAACCTATGGGTTTTGTATTCATTTTACAAGATCTCTCCCTTCCATGTCTATGCATTATACGTAAACCTGGATAACCAGAATAAATATACCTTGATGCTTGTTAATATACATTGGTGTGGTTATTCTTTGATCCTTGTCCTGAACCACTTCCACAGTTAGACACATCTGTGGGAGTATGGATGTGTTGTAACCTGCAACTTCTTCCATTTATTCCCCCTCCTCACTTTAATTTGATCATCTTTGGATACTTGCTTCTATGATGTAAAGTGTATTGAATACTTCTCTGGGTTTCCCCCTTATTCTAATCTTTTGTTCTAATTCTTAAGATTTCCCTAAAATGCCACCTCCACATGCTGTTCCCATACCTTAACTCGTAGTTCCTTCATAGGGGGAGGTAGCAGAAGACCTCGAATCTGAGTTACTATAGGACCTTCTACTCCAGGGACAATAATGGTATCACCCTCCTTCAGACGTCCATTAATCAAAATTACATCTATGGTAGTTCCCATGCCTGGAAGTGCTTTGACCTAAGAGATATGAGAAAGAGAAAAAAAAAAAAAAAGTTAAACACTTGCATTTCAACTCAGTTTATCAGCCACAAAAAGGAAAAAAAAAGTTTGCTAGACAAATATTCTAAAAAGCACGGACACTGACTTACCTCCATAACCTGAGCTCTCAGTTCCTCACATTGGGCCAGTCTCTTATTCAGCATGGTTTGCGTCAAATCAACAAGAAGAGCTATCAGACTCCCCATGCCATCCCCAGTGTGAGCAGAGGTAGGTACCAGAGAAACAAAAGTGCGGGGATCCTTATTCTCAAAAAACAAAGCAGCATTCAAGCCCTAGAACCAGGAACAGTACAGTTGCATGGAAAATTACCACATCAACACTAACAGCATGTAACATCACATTTTTCAAATCCTGAATTCAAGTCCTAGCTCCATTTCAGTAACATCTTAATAACGCGGCCTCAAATTTCACACTTTAAAGCACAAAAAAGAGGGCAACAGACAACAGCTCAAAATCTGAGTAAACCCTATAAATCTAGTTACTATATTTTAGCTTATAGGCAGTTTCTGTGCGACCAGAGAGAGGCTGTGAAAACTAAGTATTGCTGGAACACAATCACACTAGTTTGAAGAAAAAAGGGACGAGATAGTTTCTCTCAGGTGATTCAAATGAGGGGAGAATGTGTAAAAAACCCAGTCTGTTTTTGCTGGCGCTACTGATGCTGCATTCTCAACAAAGTGACCCAGGACTGGAATGGGGGTAGAGAAAGCTGTCTCTCACCAAAATAAAGCAGATTTTCTACTTTTTACATAAATTGAAACTAATGATTAACACACTGATAAAGGGTCAGAAAATACACAGTGTGATATTCATACCATAAGAAATCTCTCTTTGGCTTTCAAAAGTTGTCCACCTATTTTCACTTCTGTTAACAGAAAAAAGTTAATAATCCAACCTACCTGTTGTGCAAATTCCACAACGATAGCTTTTGCACGTTCCTCAAATTCATCTTTTGTGTTTTTCTTCTGTTTCTTTAACGTGGTAGCTACATCTGTATCAGGGCTTTTTTTCCAGTCATATAACCTATCAATCTTGAAAATACAATTTTAATACCGTTATGTCATGCTTTGCTATGTTCAGAAGTGCATTCCTGGGTTATGCCTACAGAAGTCAACTGTCATTTATGACCTGCCTCACATATGAATAGCTTATAAGAAATATTTAAGTATTTATCACCATAGTATCTAGATGCCAATTTATCCTAGTGACCATGTGTATGGTTCAAATATAAAAAGATTTCCTACATACATATATCCTGTATTGTAATGGAAAAAACAAACAGTACTGGAGAATATTTCCTGAGTGCAATAATTACTTTTTTTTAAAACCTCAGACTGTTGAATTGTGTCTTTTGATACATGTGCAAAGTGTTTTTTATACTGAAGTGGTAGTTTAATTACATGTATTGCATCAAGTTTAAGACAAAACAAGTGGGAAAAGATTTTAGTCTTCCTACTTCCCGAGAACATGACTCTCTTAAGTCATGAGTTTTTTTTTTTTAAATAAAATAATGTTCTTGGTGTTTATATACAGTAAAGAAAGGATACACAAAGCCCTTGCTGAAAGGGTATTTAACTGTTTATAAAGCTTATGGGTGAGGTTGGAATTCCTTTCCTGCAACAGCACAACAGAAATTAAGTCAATATCAACAGCAATTTGTTTTTTTTAAAGAAGAAGGTGTGTTCAGAATGGGTGTCAAAAACAATAAAAAGACATTACAGAATGTATGGTAATTCCCAAAGCACGTTTTAAAGTAGGTCACGTTTAGTGCAAGGCATTATGGTCATTTCATTCAAATCCCGACTTAAGGCTTGCTTCTTTCACAATGCTCATAAAAGGTACATAAATTAAGACCTTTTTAACTGGGCCATAAAGTAGTACACATACCTACACTGTGTAACATGATTTTATTGCTGTGACTGTCATCTTCATCACTCCTTACCTTTCTTAACCCTCGCACATTGCGTCACATCTAAAAGTTACACTATGGAGCTCACTGAGACAAGGTCTATGTCCGGAGGCACTTTACAGAACAGACACAACATGGAGGTGTTTAAAAAGTAAAATAATAAGATTTGAGGGCCTCTGTAATTAAGGTTTAAGACACTTTCAAGGTCAAACTGCCCCTCCCTCCCCCCACCAGTAGACAAGAGTCCTTTAAGTAATTGCACAAAGGTTTCTCAACTCCCTGCCACCCTTAATTCTGAATATTTACTAAATACTTTGAAAGCAATATGCATTAACACCCATTAAAAAGAAAAATAAGACTGCCAGCGTGTCACATAACATATGGCAAAGCTATCTGAACACAACTTAGTTTTCTTAGCACCATTTATATAACCCACTTTAAAATGTACATGATCGCTGTAACATCAGGATTTCTGTAGTGTCTTAGTTTTTCCTTTCATACAAATATTTCATTGAAACTTACAAAATAAAGATTAAAAACATTTTACTATGTAAGAAATCAAAATGCCTATCAGCATACCTGAAAATGCTGGCCAACTACTCAATTTTAAAAAAGACAAACTAATTACACATATTTTTCCTCTACACTTTGTCACCTAATGTTGTAGTACTTGAAACCAGTCCTTACAATGTATTTAAATTTGCTCAGTGCTCTGCTAGGACACTGAAACCTGTCTCAAACAACTAACATCTGTTGTTAGTTTAGAACAGTGGTCTCCAAACTTTTTGGCTCGCACACCCCAGGGTGAAGACCGGAAGACCTGCCGCACCGCCGACGGAACAGGACCAAAAGACCCGTCGCAGGGGGTCCACCTGAGGGGAACACCAGCAGTGGACATGCAGAGCTGTCGCCGAAGAAAAAAAAGGCAGAGTGTTCCTGCTGCCGCGCACCCCCTGGGATCATCTCGCACAAGGGGTGCGTGCACCTCAGTTTGGAGACCAGTGGTTTAGAAGACCCACCTCAGAAGATGCCATCGCTTGGCTAAACTACTATGCACACACTAAATAAATAGTTAAAAGGGGAGCAGAATCGTACTACACCTTTGAATTTTACAAGGTAAAAAAGAAAAAGGTATCACCCAACAAATTCATCTAAGTATATTACAGAATGATTGAAGAACAACTTCCAGTAATGTGAACCACACAGAAGAGCTATGAGATTAACTGAATAATAAAAATTTCTTTAAGGAGACTCCTTAAACTGCTCTGCAAAGTCTATGAAAGTCTTATACTTAATCTCAGTTTCATTTACAGAAAAAGATGCAAGTCAACAGAAAGACAACTAAGAACCACGGCTTCAGCTCTTACAATGGGTTAATGGCACTGTTCATAAACACAATTCAATTAACAGACAAAATAGTACAGTACATATTTGATACTGAATTTTCTAAATACATCTTTGAAAGGCCATCTTACCTTGTTGAGCGCTACAATAAAGGGACACTTCTTGGATTTCAGCAGGTTTATCGATTCAATTGTCTGGGGCTCCAAACCATGCATAATATCAACTACTAGAATAGCAATATCACAAAGTGAGCTTCCTCGATTTCTTAGGTTGCTGTGGCATTGGGAAAGAAAGAATGTCATTCATACAGTAATCTGAATATTCCATAATGTTTTTTTTATTAGAAATGTTTTTTTTTTTGTTTTTTTACATCAGGGTCAACTGATGTTTGCCCAACAAAAAGTGAAAATCTTGTGATTTGCATTAAGATACTGCCACATTACTCACTCTTCCCAAGAGACAGGAAAACTGATTAAATGACATGCCAGCTATATACTATTAATAGAAGATCACTTCCAAAATGTATTAGAGTGTTTCTATAAGTCCAAGTCCATTAACAAAGGAACACATTTGTGAAAGACTTTGTAGGCAAACCTCTTAGGAGGTGTAATACTCAACCAGCAAACATTAGGTATCACACTGTTTCTAACTCGCCCTTTCTGAGAAAGATTATTAAGAAGGTGATGAAAATTGCTCTAAAGGTCCTAAATCAGATCACTGTAATTCAGTTTTGAATCTAAGTATGGACAGAGACTGCACTGATCATACTCCTTAATGCCCTAGCAATAAACAAAGTTCGGGTAATCCATGCAGATTAATTATATCTTCAGTCTCTAACCATGTTAACCAAGAGGTCAACGCCTCCTACTTCCCTCAGAAAGTTAACACACTGCACAATTAACTTATCCACATGTCGACGCTAACTGTTTACTCATGTTCCTGAGTTTATAACTGAGGTTATGTTATACACTGTGTTATCTGGCAGAAGGAAGTTTGTTATGAAGATGCTGAATTTGTCATCATCTACAGGAATGGGCTGCGTCGGTATTAGAGTACAGCTAAAAGGTGTCTTATAACCTGTCATTTCATTGCCTGTAAGGGTGTTGTTGGAGAATGTCACATTTAACCAACCGTAATTCCTTTTATGTTAAGTTTTCATTAGGATCCTGAATTAATAAGTAAAATGTATGAGACTTTTAAGAAAGTTAGCTTTCATAATCTCCAATTTCCAGACTCATTTAGGCTCTATAACAAGCCAAAATTTAGGTCATTGACTACTTATCTAGAGACTAAGATGGGAAAAGACTTTTCCCTAAGCACTTAAGTTTCATTTCACAGATAAGCACTGTTTTCTCCCAGTTAAGTTTTTATATTCACTATCCAAAGTGAAAGATTGCCTTTACATGCTCTTCTAGATATAACAGTTTGACCACGGATGGGAAAATTATATACACTTTTCATCCACAAGTGATGAGCTAGATACAAAATGCAAATGTAAATCAAGCATATCCCTTGTCAGATACAAAAATGATTTTTTTTTTTAGAAGTGTAAAGATATACAGTAAATAGCAGATTCATCCTAAATTCTATAACTCAGTTAAGTACCTATGCCTATATTAACAGTTAAGTCTTACGATCAGTTATTAACAAGACCCTTCACATCACAACAATAAAAAAAGTTACCTGAAAGACTCATGTCCTGGAGTATCAATTATCAGCATTCCTGGAATTTTTATGTTCTCTCTGTCAAACTAACATTTTCAAATATTAGCCATCTTGAGAAAATTATGTAAGAAAATAAACTTAATTTAGAGCCTCAGCAGTAGTCATAAATTTCAAATATCCAACTAAGTATTTTAGGAAGGACCAACACCCTTACCCTAACAACAGCTCTTAAGAATGCCATCACGTCACAATAAAAGCAAAGCCAGTTAGGTAAGGGATGCTCAAAATGACGACATCATATAAGGAGGGGTTACTTGCCTTGTACAGTAACTAGAGGTCTTTGAGATGTGTCCTATTCTGTGTGCCTACGTCAGCATGCGTGTGCACAGTGCACTCTTACCAGAGATTTTGTCAGCAGTGTTGGCAGGTCCATGCCTGTGCCCTAGATAGCCTCATGCTCTGGTACAAGGGTATATGGTGGGCAGAGCGGGGCAGATCTGCTGCCACTAAAGTTCCTTCTGAACCACAAAAGCCCAGCAAGAAGACTATGGCAGAAAGGAAGGAGGGTAGCTAATGGAGTGCCCATAGGGACACACATCTCAAAGAACTCCAGTCACTCTACAAGGTAAGTAACCTTCCCTTCTTCAAGTAGAGTCCCTATGGATGCTCCACTTCAGGAGATTCCCGAACAGTACCTCAGTTACAGAGGAAGGTACCAAGGAGGCATATCCAGTACAGACGATAAAACAGCACCACCAAAAGGTGTACTAGCACTGGAAGCAAGCATAAAAGCGCAGTGCTGGGAAAATTTGTGCAGCAAAGACCAGGTGGCTGCTCTGCCGATGTCTGAGACAGGTATATTTTCAGTAGGGTCACAGAGGTAGATTGAGCCCTGGTGGAATGGGCAATCAACCTAGAAGAGGGACAAGTCCTTGCAGTTCTATAACAGGTTAAGATGCATCTTGAAACCCATTTGGACAGTCTTTGGGTAGAGATTGGGGCCCTTTCATTCATTCCACAACAGATATAAAAAGCCTAGGAGAAGTCCTAAAGGACTTAATTCTGTCAAGGTAAAAGGTGACAGCCCTTCTTACATCCAGTCTATGGAGGCTCGTTTCATCTCTTGAAGAGCGACGCTTGGGCTAAAACACTGGTAGAATCTCCTGATTAAATGTGGAATTCTGAAAGAACATTAGACAAGAAGTGACGATGTTAACATAGTGTCACTTTATCATGACAAATCATCATGTACAGTGGGTCAGCCATCAGGGTTCCTACCCTTCTGGCTCAAATGAATATGAGGAACAAGGTCTCGAGGGACAAATGGAGGAGGGAACAGTGCCCCATGTGTTCAAATGGAGGCTAAGTTGAGGTCCTACGGTGAAGCTGGCTCCTTGACAGGAGGGAAAAGATTGAACAGGCCTATAATAAACCTGGTGGTGGAAGGGTGAGTGAAGACTGAAAACCCCTCGATGAGGGACAATGAAAATCAGCGATGGCAGCTTGGTGAACCTCAATTAAACTCGGCAACAATTCCTGTGGTTTTTAAATTTAACAGGCAATCAAGAATGCGTGCCAGGCAGGACACGAAAGTAGGTATACAAAGTGGCTGTACCAAGCTAGGAAGTGTTTCCACTTCCGCAAGTTTTCCTTGTTGAGGGTTTTAAGCTATTAAGCAGTACTGTTTGTTATCACTGAGGAGCGGTCTTGTTCTATACCAGAGAGCCATTTAGCAGGCTGTTCTTGAGGTGAAGTGCCAAGAGGTTGGAGAGGGTGATGGATCTTGACCCCTCAGTGAGAAGATCTGCTGCTACCAGAAGAGGGAGAAGCAGCTGTCAAGACATGCACACATGCTCTGGTAACCCACACCTCTCTCTGCCACAGCAGTGCTATGAGGATGGCTACTAATTTCTCCTGTTTCAATTTGTTTAGGACCTTGAGCAGTAATGGCCTTGAGGGATAAGTGTATAGCAACATTCGAGGCCAAGGGATGACTAGAGCATCTCCTGTTGATTTGCGGCTCTGCCCTCCTCTTGAACAGAATCATCTACACTTTGTATTGGATGGTGTCGCAGAGATAGCCATCTCCAGATCAATCAAGGTAAAACATATCCTTCAGAATATGTTGCTGTTCAGCTCCCACTCAGGACGGAGATGGAAGTGCCAGCAGAGGGAGTCCGCCACTGCATTCTGCAGTCCTGGTAGATAAACTGCTGATATCTATTTGTGGTTGATATACAGCAATTATATTCTGATGGGGCAGCCCCTGATGTGGGTCAGGAAGTGCTGGCAAGCATAACAGACCACTCTGAGCTTGATAAGATGAAGGATCACTTCCTTCAGAGTTCATTTGTCCTGAGCTGTGAAGTTCTGAAAGTGCACATCAATGGGAGGCATCTGTAGTGATGATCCTCATGGGATGACGATGCAAGAACATAAAGTCCCATACACACCTTTTGTGGACCTTCCACCAATTTAGAGAATCGAGGACCCTTCGAGGTACGGACACCCATTTGGACAGACTGTGCATGGTGTAGACCAGGGACAGGCAAACTTTTTGGCCTGAGGGCCACATCGGGTTTCCAAAATTCTATGGAGGGCCGGTTAGGGGAGGCTGTGTCCCCGCAACAGCCATGTGTGACCCAGCCCCCGCCTCCTATCTGACCCTCCTGCTTCTTGCCCCCTGATGGATCCCCTGGGACTCCTGCCCCATCCAACCCCCCCCACCATTCCTGACTGTCCTCCCCGGGACCCCTGCCCCATCCAACCCCCCTGTTCCCCGTCCTCTGACCTCCCCGACCCCGACCCCACCTTTGAACTCCCCTGTCTTCTATCCAACCCCCCCGCTCCCTTACGGCACTGCCTGGAGCGCTGATGGCTGGCGGCACTACAGCCACGCTGCCCAGAGCAACAGGTCAGGCTGCAGCTCTGCAACTGTGCTGCCTGGCTGCCCAGAGCATTGCGCCGGCAGCAGGGCATGCTGAGGCTGCGGGGAAGGGGGGAGGGAGGGGCCAGGAGATACAGCCTCCTGGGCCAGGAGCTCAGGGGCCGGGCAGGAGGGTCCCGCAGACTGGATGTGGCCCGCAGGCTGTAGTTTGCCCACCTCTGCTGTAGCCCATTCTCAATCAGGTTCAAAGACACCAGGAGTGTAGTCCTGCTAAGAGTGCCACAAACGTACAGACTGCCATATGGCTCAGGAGTTGGAGGAAAGCCCTTGCTGTGGTTTGTGGGCTCTGTTGTATTTAATCCAGCGTTGTGTTTAAACTGAATTGTTTGGTAACGCCAATTAAAGGAGTAAACTGTTGTATATACACTGACCCCTGACAGGGGCAATTGACCTCTAGTATCTCAACTGTCCAGTGGAGTGCTGGACAGTGCAGAACACACATTTTGGCAGGGGGGGGGGGGCGGGGAGGGAGGAGAGTGGGACTGGGAGTGTGTTGCGGTCACCCAGCAAGTGGCAAGCAAAGCTAGTGGAAGCCAGAGTGTTGACTAGAGCATGCTGGCAGCTAAACAGACATTCACCTTGTTACTAGCATGCTGTTTGGCTGTTGGTGAGGAGCCCAAGTTGGGAGTTACAGCAGCAAAGCATTATGAGGCACACAAGGTTACAGAGCAGGTGGTGACAACCCCAGAATCTGACAGAAGCATAATAGTCTTGTCCAGGAGGGACAAAGGTGATGCTGCTTCTTCTCCTGATGGCTCCTGTTCATCTGATTCCTCCTACAGAACAGGATCCTAGGACAGCAGTTGTTGCTTTTGACGTCTCCTCTTACATGATGGGACCCTGTAGAGCTGGTCGCTATAAAGGACCAATAAGCACATTGAAGAGGGATATAAGGGAAGGGGACAGGATCCCAGGCTTGTTCTTGCCAGGTTTGCTGGGTGTATGTCCAGCAGGGAGTATCTTCATCAGGCTGCACTGCAATGAGGAAGGCTGAAATGGGAAAACAGAAGGGCTTGTAGAGACACCTCATAATCAGATGAGTTGTCATGTACCAAGTCCATTGGAGGGGCAAGTGGTGCTGGTACCGGCAGTCGAGTGGGTCTAATGGGAGACCAGAGGGGATCTAACAACTACACAGGAACTGGAGGTTGAATCTGCTTGGTAGTAAGATGGTACCAGAGAATGTGTCAATCAGAAATGCCTCTCAGAAACCACAACGGGTTTGTGTGGAATCAGACTGCATTGATCCCTGATGGTAGGTCAAATCAGCACAAGAGAAGGTCTCTTGATACCCTTGAACAACGGTGACTCAGGTTCTTCCAGGATCCAAAGATCCTTGTGGAAAAAGGAGTCTGGACAGTACTGGGTACTCCAGAGAAAGACCTCAAGCATTAGTACATTGGGCGATACTGGAGATGGTACTGAAGTACAATCTGTGTGCTCTTCTCTGCTGGCTAGGGAAGGTGGTACCAATGACATTTTTGGCTTAACCTTAGAGTCACTGTGCTTCAGAAGCACTGGGTGCAGTGCTGACTTCAGTGCCACTGCAGTTTAACAGACAGCTTCTCGGTACATGGCATGGTTCTCTCGATGATGAATCAGGGGTCAGTGGTACCCTTGTCAGGACACAAGGTCTCCCAAGATCCAGACCGAAAGGGTAACTTTCCCCTTCTCTTATCCTATTCCTCAGAACAGGGTCTCTTTTAACAGTCTGCATGCTTCTTATGGATCCCTCGGGTCTTTGCTTACCACAGCAGCAGTGATTCAGCTGCAGGGGCTCTATGAGCAACTGAATCCAATTTACAGAGAGGTGACTTCAACCCCCTAGGTCTCAGGGAACACTCCATTAACAGGAGTTTTACCTTGTCCCTCAGTTTTTCAGATGTAATTTTAAGTGGATTTTATATGGGGGGGCGGGGTGTGTGTGTGAAGGGAGAGCTCAAGTGTCCATCACTGTTGGGGAAAAAGACCTGTGACAGGTCTGACAGGGTTGGAAGCCAAGGATTTTGGGCATAATCCCTTACTTGAAGCTTTGGTTTAAGGTCTGAGTTTTAAAGGCCCAGAGCAGAACAAAACAAAACAAAAAAAAAAAAAAAAGAGAAAGGGTAACCCCCACTCCCCAAAAAGCACAAAATGTGCTAAGTAACAGAAAAAGAAATACAAGATCTAAAATAATAAGAAAAAATAAGCAAAAGAGGTGGCAAACCACGCAGCTAGCTAAGGGATGCTGATGTTCCATCTAGAGCAGTGGTTCTTAACCTGGGGTGCACACGTCTATGAGACATGCCAGATTTTTTTAGAAGGTAAATCATCGAAAACACAAATTAAGCACAGGCACGTAAGTACAACTACTTTGTTTCATCAAACCTATGTATTTAACATTATACATTTAACGATTACTGTAATATACAAACAAAAATATATCTAGGTTTAAAGAACTGACCTACTTCAATCATTTTTGAGAAGGGGTGCGAGAACATACTTTGAGAACCAAAGGGGCGCAGGCTGTAGTAAAGGTTAAGAACCACTGATCTAGAGCCACAGGTGGCTGAGAAGGAACTGAAATTGTGGTAGGTCTGCCCTTCCCCCCACATATGCTCATATCAGAAAATGAGGATGTCTCGGGCACAGACAAAGACTCTGCTGATGAAAACTCCAATCTTGAAGTGGAACACCCATAAGGACACAATCTGAAGGAAAACTAAACTTTCAGAAACTATATTTGATGTAGCAAATCTTCCAGCTTTTTAGAAACCAGGATATTGCTTTGACAAGATATATGAAGTTAGGATTTCTACTGCATTAAACCCAGCTAAAGGGAACAAACTGACAGCTTTTGCCATCTCAACCATCTTGTACTTTCTACGTCAGAGAAACAAAGTTCCAGTAGATTGTTTAAATGCTTTCAAGAATAGTTTTGTATAAAACAACTTTTCTAAAAGTGATTTAATTTGCTGTTGGAGATTTCAAGAACAGTTCTCTTGCAACTTATGCTTGTTCTTCGTACTGGACAAAATGTACTAGGAGTGCATTTTTTAATATTAAAAAACAGGCAGTTGAGTGGTTTTCTAGATAAAAATCAAACTGCAATATTTCATTTACAGGGAAAACTAATGTCCCTTGGAAAGTGACCTTCAATGGCAACACCAGTTTTTTAATATTGTGGATTTAAAAGTAAAGCTTGTTGCCCATTGTTAAACTTACCTTGTGAGTACATGCACTGAAATTAAACAGAAACCATTTTAAAGCTCATTGAAGAAATGTAATAAAAATAGGGGTATATTTTAACTTCCAAGAGTATTCCCAATTTCTACCCAAATATCAGATTTTTGTCAACATAGTCAACATATAATGCATAAATGCACTTTCTAGAACGGAGAAGAGACAGTAGGAGGAGGAGGTTTTTCTTTTTTTTTTAAAGATGGTAATTATAAATTGTCTGGCAATGCTGTTACTCTAATTTCTGAATTAAAGTATCTCTTTAAAAAATAGTGAGAAGAATAAATTCAACCCAAATAACCAATATGTCAACTAGGTTTTTACATACACAAAAGCAGAAACAATTCTTAGAAAATATCCCACCACAACATCTAGTAAGTAAGCAGATCGCTTTATGAACTTTTGGACCTCAATCTAAGGTCTTTAAAGTGCTGTTACTTACATTTTTCACCATCTTAGCTTGTTCATTAATGGCTTCTAGAGGAACGTTAGTTGCTCCAATCTGCTGAGTGATACCACCTGCTTCACCATCTTGTACATGAGTATGACGGAGCTATAAAACCAAAGCAATAAAGGGAGTACTGAATACACAGGGAAAACAATGGAAATGGGAACCTGCTTACAGAAGGGAATTTAAAATCGTATCCTGGAAGTGTCATTAATTATTTCCTTTGGGGGGGGGGGGGAGAGAGAATGTGTTTAAACTATGTCTATTTAAGAGTAACAGCTGTGTTAGTCTGTATTCGCAGAAAGAAAAGGAGTACTTGTGGCACCTTAGAGACTAACCAATTTATTTGAGCATAAGAAAGCTTATGCTCAAATAAATTGGTTAGTCTCTAAGGTGCCACAAGTACTCCTTTTCTTTTTATGTCTATTTAGGAAGTTGTAACACGTGTAAGAACATAAGGATGGCCACACTGAGTCAGACAAATGGTCCATCTAGTCCAGTATCTTGAATTCCGACAGTGGCCAGTGCCAGAGGAAGTGCTTCAGAGGAAATTAACAAAATAGGAAATCATCAAGTGATCCATCCCGTCATCCACTCCGAGCTTCTGGCAGTCAGAGGTTTAGGAAGACCCAAACCATGGGGTTGCATCTCTGACCATCTTGGCTAATAGCCATTGATGGACCTATCCTCCATGAACTTCTCATTCTTTTTTGAACCCAGTAATGCTTTTGGCCTTCACAAACAAGTTCCACGTACTGACTGTGAAGTACTTCCGTATGTTTGTTTTAAACCTGATGCCTATTAATTTAATCTGATGACCCCTGGCTCTTATGTGATATGAAGAGGCAAATAATTCCTTATTCACTTTTTCCACACCATTCGTGTTTTTATAGACTCTCTCTTTTCTAAACTGAGCAGTCCCAGTCTTTTTAATCTCTCCTCATGTGGAAGATGTTCCATACCCTTAATTCTTTTTGTTGCCCTTCTCTGTACCTTTTCCAATTCTAATATATCTTTTTTGAAATGGGGCTACCACAACCGCACACAGTACTGAAGGTGTGGTGGTACCATGGATTTATATAGGGGCATGATTATATTCTGTTTTATTACCTATCCCTTTCCTAATAGTTCCTAACATTGTTTGCTTTTTTTAATGCCACTGCACATTGAGCAGATGTTTTCAGACAACTATTCATGATTACCCCAAAAATCTCTTTCTTGAGTGGTAACAGCTAATTTAGAAAACATTTAGCATGAATAGCTGGGATTATTTTTTCCAATGTGCATTGCGTTACACTTATCATCATTGAATTTCGTTTGCCATTTTCCTTTCCAATCACCCAGTTTTGTGAGATCCTTTGTAACTCTTCAAAATCTGCTTTGGAGTTAACTATCTGAGTAATTTTGCATCTCATCTGCAAATTTTGCCACCTCACTATTTACCCCCTTTTCCAGATCATCTATGAACACACTGAACAGCACAGGTCGCAGTCCAGATCCTTGGAGGACCTGCAATTTACATCTCTCCGTTGTGAAAAATGATCACTTATTTCTACTCGTTTCCTGTCTTTTAACAAGTTACTGATCCATGACAGGATCTTCCCTCTTAGCCCAGGACTGCTTATTTTGCTTAAGAGCCTTTGGTGAGGGACCTTTTCAAAGGCTCTCTGGAAGTCCAAGTACACTATATCCACTGGATCACCCTTGTCCACCCCCTTACAGATTTCTAATAAGATTGGTGAGGCATGATTCCCCTTTACAAAAGCTGTGTTGACTCTTCCCCAACATATTGTGTTCATCTGTGTGTCTGAGAATTCTGTTCTTCACTATAGTTTCAACCAATTTGCCTGGTACTGAAGTTAGGCTTACTGGCCTGCAATTGCCAGGATCACCTCTGGAGCCTTTAAAAAAAAACAAAACAACCAACATTACATTAGCTACGATCCAAGAAATCTGGTACAGAGGCTGATTAAAGCAATAGGTTATATATCACAGTTCTGCAGTTTCCTATGTGAGATCCTTCAGAACTTTTGGGTGAATACCATCTGGATTCTGATGACTTAATACTGTTTATCAATTTGTTATTCTAAAACCTATTGGACACCTCAATCTGGGACAATGCCTCAGACTTGTGACAAAAAGAATGGCTCACGTGTGGGAATCTCCCTCACATCCTCTACAGTGAAGCCCAATGCAAAGAATTCATTTAACTTCTCTGCAACAGCTTTGTCTTCTCTGAATACACCTTTAGCACCTTGATCATCTAGTGGCCCTACTGGTGTTCGGCAGGGTTCCTACTTCTGATCTACTTCATAAATTGCTGCTAGTCTTTGTGTCTTTTGCTAGTTGCTCTTCAAATTTTCTTGCCCTGCCTAATTATATTTTCACACTTTACTTGCCAAAGTTTATGCTCCTTTATTTTCTACACTAGGATTCGACTTTAAATTTTTAAAGGATGCCTTTTTGCTGCTGTTATTTAGCCATAGTGGCATTTTTTGGGTTCTCACACTCTTTTTTATTATTTTATTTGGGGTATATATTTAGTTTGAGCCTTGATTGTGGTGTTTTTAAAAATTGACAGGTTTCAGAGTAACAGCCGTGTTAGTCTGTCTTTGCAAAAAGAAAAGGAGTACTTGTGGCACTTTAGAGACTAAATAAATTGGTTAGTCTCTAAGGTGCCACAAGTACTCCTTTTCTTTTTTTAAAAATTGTTTTCTGTACAGCTTGCATGCATTTCACTCTTGTGACTGTTCATTTCCATTTAACTAGCTTCCTTGTTTTTGTGAAGTGCCCCTTTTTGAAGTTAAATGCTACTGTGGTGGGTTTCTTTGACATTTCCCCCCTGCAAGGATGTCAAAGTAATTACATTATGATCACTATTACTGAGTGGTTCAGATATATACACTCTTGGATCAGAGCCTAACCATGTAATGATTATTGTATAGTCTCTGAAATTTACAACAGTAACCTTTTGTTTAGAGGAACATTATACAGTAATATAATCCTGGGCCCTCTAATAGGGCGTTGCCATATTATAGAATGAGTATATTTACAATAATCATGACAAGTCATTTCTTGTGATTTTATTGAACGGAGTGGAATCTCTGATTACACATTTAACAAACCAGGCATGTCCATCAAATGCGAATATTAAAAAAAATTCGACAAGTGTGGTGGATTTTTTTTTGCAGGTGAAAGTTTTACTGGGTACATTAATTTTTCCATAACCACCAACCTCCCTCCCGAGTTGGACTACTTTTATTTTTCCAGCAGAAGGCTATCAGAAGTCTAGCTGCTAACTAGCAGACAGATTAATTCTTCATTTCGTTGTGTGTGATCATTTCTGCTAGGAAGCCCCAGCAGAATTCCGAAAGGATCATCTGACAATAAATATCAAATAATTTGTAATATTTGGTTAGGAATTGCAGCATCCCAGTGCTCTAATGACTGACCATAAAAGCATAAAATCTCCTCTTCACCACAATTTTTCCAACATTTATCTCTATTCATTCTCTCTATTTTTTAACCTGACTGGTATAAAATACCACTGAAACATCATCTTAACTAAGTTTTCCCTTTATTGCACTCTATATCGAGGTTGCTGGTACTCTTCCAGAGCAAACCCCATTCCTCTGGGGTAATCTGTCTATCCAGGTCCCTTTCTCAGCGTGTCATATATGAACTTTTTTGGTTAGGAAAGTTATCTTGCATTGTATTTTTATAAGCATTATAGGATTACAATAAGTTATTTCAAGCAGTAGTAGTTACATTACACTATGACAAATCAGCTATTACAGAAACTTGATAATGAAGATCCATCCCACTGCATCTTACCTTATCTAGAATTTTGGTCTTTCCTGTGTCTACGTGCCCAAGTACACAGATAACCGGTGCTCTTAGCTTTTCAGTGTTTACATTTTTGTTATTTTCAATACGCCGTTTCTAATAGGAGAATAAGACACGTTCAAAAGTAGAGATTAACATTTAAAGTATTACAAAAAGCAAGTGGAGAATTACCTAATGTTGCCAGCAGCACCTTAAGGGAAAAGCTGGCTGGGGTTTTGCACTCCCTCTCCAAGGTTTACTAAATACAACACTTCCATGACCATTCAATTTCCAGGGAGGGTTGGGGGGTATGCAGATTATATGGACAGAAATTTTTCTAGTCCAAGTACAAATTTCATGGTATGCATCTGGATTCAATACATGTTGGGCTCGGTTGTTTATCTCCAAGCAGAACATTTGAGGTCCTGAGATTTGCAATAAGGTTAGCTCGTCCTTTTGCCCAGCTTTTTGGTGCAGTTTAAAGATCAGAATTAAAGGTTAGCATCTTGGGAATCCAGGTCTAATTAAATTGACTGAGCTGTCTCAGTTAGATGGCTTTCATCAGATTGGTAACACTCTCAGTTCGCAATTTAAAAAGCAACAGTTTCAAGTAAGAATAACTAGTATGATAACTTATTTCATCTGCTAAAGTATAGGTTTGTTGGAGATGTATAGCAAAAGGTGTGCTTTGGGACAGGTAATAAGGCTTGTAGGTTGTTTTACTATGCATACATTTCAAAATTTCCTTACCTGTTGAAACCAATTCCTAGGCATGCATTAATGAAAGTTAGAGTTTCTAAATGTGCAATATGCCGAAGAAGGGGAAAGAGCCAATGCGAAATGTCAGTAATTGGAAAAAAAAAAAAAAAAAAACCCAAACAAACTAATAGCGTAGAAATGCTTCATTAAAATTCTAATAGCATTTACAAAGGATGGAGCGGACAGTGAGGATGCCACATACTTCCACCCTTTAAGGAAGCTTTCCTCTGAAAAAAGGATACTTTTTAGCCTTATAGAATGCAAGGAGTATAGCTTCTGTCAGCTCATACAACCCCTGTACTGTGGTTTTAAGTCAAGATAGATCTAAGTCTGCTAAATGCATTCATAAAAAAGAAGCTGTATTAAGTATGGTTACTTTTTGCATAAAAATTATTTGTAAGTCTGTAGAGCACTGACAATAAGTTCATTGCAGACCACTATGGACACTTGCACGAATATATTGTTTGCAGTGTTGTTATAGCCATGTCTGTCTCAGGATATGAGAGACAAGGTGAGTGAGGTAATATCCCTTATAGGACCAACTTCTGTTGGTGAAAGAGACAAGCTTTCGAGTTTACACAGACCTGAAAAAAGAGCTCTGTAAGCTCAAAAGCTTGTCTCTTTCACCAACAAAAGTGGTCCTATAAAAGATATTACTTTACCCACTCAGATTAAAAATAATACTGTGTCATAACTGCTAAGCTAATTTAGTCAAGTATGGTTGAACGTCCACTAAAATCCAAGATTTTTCATGCCACACAGATAAGCTTCTCAAGACAAAGTGTGTCTAGATACCTCAATTCTCCGCTTAGCTTTATCGTAAACAAGCTCTTCTTTTGTACGATCATCATCAGAATCGTATTCCGAATCGGAGCTTATTTCTTTGCTTGGCTTTTTCTCTACCAATTGTTTTCCAACAGCTTGAGACTCCGTTTCTCTCTCATCTGAAGTCTTTTCATCGTCATCTTCACTTCCCTCACTTTCTCCATCTTCAGACTCTTCACTCTCTTCCTCCTCCTCATCATCCTCTTCCTCATCTTCCTCTTCCACTTCAGTGTGTTCCTTGACTTCAATGTGGACAGGTTTTCCCTCTGGCAACAGGAGAGATAAAACTGAAGTAAAATACTCTGTCAAGATCACATCCCCAAAAACCACCATAAAGAGAAGTAGTAACTGAGATCAGGTTTCATTGTATAAACAGAACATGGACTAATTTTGGTTTAATCCATGTGAAGGAATAAGTCAGCTGCACTAAGTATGGGAATAAACTTCTAAATTTAGAGCCAGTCAAAGCAGCATATGTGAAAAATCAAAACAAAGCACTCCAATACAGTCAGTGCACCCACCAAGAATGATCCCTGCTGACCTAAGGAGCCCTTTCCCAAATATCTGGAGGAATAAGATAGCTCAATTCAATTACATACCACGCACTTCACTTATAAATACACATACAGTCAATGTAAACAAGAACTACTCCTGGGGCAATTCCGCACCACTGTGCATGCGTAGAATTTATGTCCCCCCCCAGATTTCTTTGCTTCCCTGCAGAAAAATGACTGACCGAGAAGCAAAGGGAAGCCACAAGAGTGGTCACACGACCCTCCCCAGCAGTATGTTTTGGGTGCCCGGGGCAGCTGGTAGAGAGGTAAGTCAGTAACTGAGGGGTGGGGGTGAGACTGGGGAAAACCAGTGGCTCCTACCCTGCGTCGGGCTCAGCTGCTAGTTCTGGCGGGGCAGAATGTGACTTCCTCTTTTCCTGCACAGCATCTGAGTCTGGGTCAGACCCACCCCCAGACTTCTCCCACAGCTGCAGGAAGCTCCGCAAACTTCCCCCTCCCCTGTTTTCTGCACCCATTGTTCCTCAACTGCAGGAGGAGGGATCCCTGTACAGAGAGCTACTCCCCCATTCACCCAACCCCCGTGCATCTAGACCCCCCTCATACCCAGACCCTCCTGCCGAGCCTCACCCCCTGGCATTTAGAACCTCCCCCTGGATCAGCCCCATTCCCCCTACACCTGGACACCCCATCAATCCTCCCGTACCCAGATCCCCACCCCACCGAGCCCCAAACAGCTGCACTTGGATCCACACCCTATTGAGCCCCTCTTCCCCAGCATCTGGACCTCCCTACTGAGCCCTAACCACCTTCACTTGGATCCCCCTATAGAGTGCCATTACTGTTACACCCAGAATCCCCCAACAAGCCCCCATGCACCCAGATTCCTCCTGTACCCTGATCCCCCACTGAGTCGCCCACACCCAGATTGCCCCACACAGAACCCTCTCAATTCACACCTGGATCCCCCCCACACAAAGCCCCTCCACACTTGGATCCTGCCTTGCTGAGCCTTCCTGTCCACACCTGGCTCGGAGAGGCAGGGCCCTGGGGTGTTTCTGGAGCAGGCCCGGTTCTTGCGCTGTGTCAAGGTTGGAACTGCACAGTGATCTCCCACCTTTGTGCAGCCTGTGCTCCCCAATGCCATGCTGAAGTCTTCACATTTGACAAATTTCCCACAATTTTAAAATACTGTGTGCAGAATTTTTAATTTTTTGGCGCAGAATGTCCTCAGGAGTAAAGAACTAACACTCCAAATCTAACAAGTTCCATTTGGAGTCAATCAATTTTTCATTAGAAAGATGCTTTTGAAAGTTTCTATAACTCAAGGAATTTGTAATTAGTGTAGAAGGGACTACATCTTCATAAATATTGTCAAGACTGTAAAACATTTTAAAGATAGTTTAAAGAAAACATATATTTTCCAGTAGAATGCCCCAGTAAAGGGAGGTTTCTTACCAGTTACAATTTCTTTGAAAGACACCTATGTGTATTCATACTTGTGGAATATGGAACTCCCCCTTGGAGATGAACTACAGAGCTCTCTTCAAAAGCTGTGTCTGCTGAAGGGGTGTGTAAGTGTACTCTTGTGACACTGACATTTGAAGTCTGAGGCCATATAAGGGAGTGCACCCCCAACCCTCTTAGTTCCTTCGCTTAAAGTACAGAGTCCTAAGTACATAAAGAAATCTCAGACAGAGGAGGTGGTAGGCAGGAAGTGTGGATACACAGAGGAGAGACTTAGAGCAACTGTTACTAGCAAGCAACCTCTTTCTTCAGGGTCCTCTGAGCTTTCCTACTCATGAGAGAAAAGCAAATAGTACTGACCAGGAGGAATCTGGGTGAGGAGTTTATCCCAAGCTATGCACTGTTGAACCATTCTCCCAAACAGACCACTGGATCATGAAGTATAAAGAGCAGTGCCTGGAGGTGGGACGCACCAAACTTCACATTGCTCTACGTAACTCCACTAGGGAATTGTGCTTAACATATTCCACACAAGCTGCAGTGTCTCTAGTCAAATAAGTCCTCAACCCTGTAAGATACTGGTCCTTTGAGTTCCATATAACCCAGATAATCTGTGTAGAAACAGGCTCTCCCTGACAGTTTTACCCACATGCCTGTCTAATGGGTTTTGTTTACCTGAGGGAAAAGACAAAGGGCTCTTTTTTTCATATAAAGTAGGACAATTTATTTCCCCTCGGCGGGCACAGGGTCGGTTCATGAGCCACAAATAGCTCTTTAATGTGGCTCTTGGTAGCACATGATATTAAACCACTGTGATTTAACTATTAACCAGTCTATGTTATTAACCAATCAGGATGCTTTTACTATGTTATTAACCAACTGTAATTGATAAAATAGCCAACTAGGTCAGTCATTTTGCAAATGTAAATATTTTCCCTGTCATACTGTTTAAATATGAATATATAGTACTATAGTCAATGAAACAATGAATTCACACTACTGTGGCTCTTTTGGGTAATGCTGATTGCTAATTTGGCTCCTGAACCTCTGAGGTCTGAGTATCATTGGTCTAAGAACACAAGAGGAAAACATACTGGCTAAGGTGGAAGCCAGATATCACTTAAGATAGGAAGCTATCATGGAGGTCTAAGCACTACTTTCTTTGGGCACTACTGCACAGGGAGGAGTAATCACTAGAGTTCAACTCTTCTCACTGATGTGGTTGCTCTAAGGAATGCTGTTTTCTAAAGGAACATCCCTGAGAGATTCAAAGGGAGACGCCTCCCCCCCGCCCAACTTGGTGAGCAATAAATTGAAATCTAAGGAATGTGAATGTTTCTCTTGCTGGGGAAGTTATTAGTAAATCCTTTAAAAATCTGGCTACTGTAGGGTGGGAATATACTATTTTATCTCCACTGGCTGGCAACTGGCTAAGAAAACAGTAAAGTGGACTTTCAGAGAGACTAACAAGACCTTGGGACTGGAGGTACAACAAACAGTCCAGTACCACAAGGATGCCTGCCTTTGATGGGGTACGACTCTTACTGCTAAGACCACATCTTTAGGGGCTAACTGAAGGATTTAGGTATCACAGCTGAGAGGCAGGGGCTCCCCTTCTGCTCTCTCCAGTGAAAGAACTGAGATGGTTGGGGCTATGCTCCCTTTGTGCCCTCAGATGGTAAATATCAGCAGCAGCAGCGGCACTTAAACACCCCAGCCTACCTCACCCGCAACAGATGCGGCTTTGAAGAGGGTCCCACAACTTGTTGCCCAGGGGTGCCACATCCCCCAAAAGAAAACAAGAATTAATAGTTGTGGTTTGACTGGGACTGCTTTGGATGCTGGGAATTGTTCCCAAGTATTAAGCCTCTGCCAATGTCCCCAGGACTGGGCAGCTGAAGGCAACTCAGTAATTGCTGCATATATCACTTCTCCAGCTGCTCAGGTAACATGTGAACAGCTCGTTGCTATCCTGCTGACTGCCCACAAATATGCCAGTTCAATGCACCAAGCCAGCCACTTCATAGCGATTCTCAGTGGGAGCTCAAGATAGCTACTTCCACTGAAGCACAGAGCCCCAATGTAGGTTCCCAGGAAGATGTACTCTACACTGGTGAAAAGGTAGCCAGGTGGGGAGAATTCTGTATTTGGCAGAATCCTTCCTTCTAGATGGGAAACAAGAGAGCAATGCTACAGGGTAGAGCAAGACAGACATGATTCTTTCATTATTTATCCACAGTGGAACAGCTTCAATAGGAAAGTGAGGGAGATTCACATCAGAATCCCATAGCTCAGGGGTAAGGGCACTCACTCACCTGAGAGGTATCAGATACCAGTTCAAATCCCTTCTCCTGCTCAGGCAGAGGGGAACTTGAACTGGGGGTGTCTCATGCCCCAGGTGAGCACACTAACCACTAGGCTAAAAATTCTGAAGGTCATCCTCCTCCTCTCCCATTCCTGGCCTTCTTGCAAAAACAGTGTAAGCGCCTAACACCAAGAGAGGGTCTGCAACTGAGAATCTCAAGCAAAGGGAGGCACCTTCCTGAAGCCTGGACTTAGGACCCTATCTCCGAGAGGGGGCAGGGTTTAGTACACATCCCTAAGCTTGGCACCTCCCACTGGGTACCTCAGACAAGGAGCCACCAAGCTTCTGTGAATCCCGTTGTGAGGTACCTGTCCATCCCCATTCATTGTATAGGGAGCCTAGGCACCAAACTCACTCAGGGTTTGTGAATCGCAGTTATTTTCCAGGCACAAAGACAATCAGTGTCCCCACATTTAAGTTGCTTTGTGAATCTAGACCTAAATCCCCTCACCACCACCACACACACCAATGTCTATGAAGACATTAACTGGACAGGATTTTGAATAATTTCTAAAAGTTATCAATCATGATAAAAATCTTAAACTCACACCCTATCCACAGGTGCTTTATCTTTCACCTCCTTTTCTCCTGGCGGGGGGAGGGAAGGAGAGGAGGAAGAGAGACTAAGGTTGCACCCCATTATGCTCTATGGAAATATGCTTATGATTGTAAATAGGACATAACTGGAATATGTTTTATGCTAGATATGTCATGTAACATATCTCTGCAAAGGTTATGATCTACTGGATATATTCATCCTATTTGTATGCATGCATGCATCATTTTTGTATTCAAAGTTCTGAATATTGGCTATGTACTGGTTTGATTTTAAGTAGCCTCAGTGAAGCAGCAGTTGGTCAGCTTCTTGAGAAAAAAGAAAAGGAGTCCTTGTGGCACCTTAGAGACTAACTAATTTATTTGAGCATGAGCTTTTGAGAAAAGACTATTCTCAGTAAGTGCCCAATCAAGAAACACTTAAGCTAACAATGAACTCTGGGAGACACCAATCCACATCTGAGCTTTCTTGGGAATGTGTCATCCTGTAAGGAACTGAGTCATGCATGGACATGTGACTTGCCCAGGTGACTCCAAAAACTCCATCTTGGAGCTGGATTCTGCATAGAAGAGGGGAAGGGGTTTCCACCCACAAGAGAGAGACTAAATAAGTCCCTGGGGAAACCCCTCCATTTTGTCTTCAGCTGGCACAAAAAGATAGCCTCTCCACCCCAAGGAGATGCCTGAAAGAAACTGGAACAAAGGACAGTAACTACAGGGTTGTGAGTGATTGCTGGACCCAGACTAGGAGGAAGCCTAGTCTGTAAAAGAGCCTTATTTGAACATCTGAAGGCGAGATTTACCTGCATTTAGTTTTTTCTTATTATGCTTAGACTTATGTGTTTTATTTTATTTTGTTTGGTAATTTACCTTGTTCTGTCAGTTATTGCTTGGAACCACTTAAATACTACTTTTTGTATTTAATAAAATCACTTTTTACTTATTAACCAACCCAGAGTATGTACTAATACCTGGGGGGGCGGGGGGGGGGGGCAAACAACTGTGCATCTCTCTATCAATGTTACAGAGGGCAATCAGTTTATGAGTTTATATAAAGGTAAAGCTTACACAAGGTAAAACAGATTTAATTGCAGTTTGGACCCCATTGGGCGCTGGGTATCTGAGTGCTGGAGCCAGGAGCACTTCTTAAGCTGTTTTCAGTTAAGCCTGCAGCTTGTTGGAGATGTGGTTCAGACCTGGATCTGTCTGTGCAGCAGGCAAGCATGTCTGGCTCAAACAAGGCAAGGTACTGAAGTCCCAAGCTGGCAGGGAAAACAGGCTCAGAGGTAGTCTAGGCACATCAGGTGGCAGTTCCAAAGGGGTTTTTGTGATCCAATCCATCACAGAGACAATTCTCCGACTAGAGATCGGTAGATGGATCTGATGGTCATAATAACCAGCACATACTGTTAACTAACCATGTTAAACTTGTCCTGGATATAAAAATACTACCAAACCTCTATTTACTCTCACACACCCACCTTTTTCTCTCTCTTCATCACTGACCATTGCTTCCCAGTCATCCAAACCTGCATCTGCCATTTCTTCTTCCTCCTTTTCTTCTGAAACTGAAAGAATTCCATATATGAATAAATCTTCACTAGGTTTACAATATCCATGTTATATAGAAGTGCAAGAAATATCAGATGACCAAAGTGAGATATTTGAGACACTTCTTTTTCTTATGGCAAAATGGCAACTGAATCTTTTAAGCTCACAAAAAGATAGCATTACATAACTAGCATTGCAGCGTAGCTCTAGAATAGTCTAGTGTCACTGAGCTCCCCAGAGAATTCATTATGGGTTAAAGGGGAAAAAATAGACAATAAGACATGCTGGTCTATGTAGAAGTCCTCAGTAACATATTATGCCCCCAAGAAATAAATCCACTCTCCTTTTGTGAGATCATACAATCCAACATTTTGGGTAATAGATCCATCCTACTAATGCGTTTGTGATAGTCCTTATCTATTCAACAAAGCTTACTTACATCTCAGAGGACTCATCTCTAAAGGCCTCTGCTCTTTGGACAAGATTTGTTAGTTTAGTATTTGGCTGCTGTATCACATGCACCTGTGTCAAGAACTGCATGTCCTTAATAGAATAGTCCCCAATCCATAATTATCCACATGCAAGACATTCCTGGGGGAATTCTATGCCACTGCACGTGTGCAGAATTCATTTCCCCTGCAGATTTCTTTGCTTCCCCACAGAAAAATGGCTGTCTGTCAGGGAAGCAAAGGAAAACTGCAAAAGCAGTCATGCATCACTCCCTAGCAGCACAGGTACATCATTTCAGGCACCCAGAGCAGCTAGCAGAGAGGTAAATCACCACAGGGCTAGGGACACCACAGCCAGTATCTCCTACCCTGAGCTGGGATCAGCTGCTAGTCCCAGCTGGAGGCAGGAGAGGATGGAACTTCCTCTTCCCCTGCAAGAAGTTGCTGGGGCTGTGTCAGACCCATGCCCAGAAACCTCCTCCAGCTGCAGGAAGCTCAGCATCCTCTCCGCATTGCTCCTCAGCTGTGGAGGGAGGACTCCCTGTACAGGGAGCTGCTCCCCCATCCACCCAATCTCCCGTATCCAGACACCCTTGCCAAGCCTCACCTGGTACATCCAGAACCCCCCTAGCCCTCCATACCTGAACCCCACCCCACTGACCCTCAACCCCTACCTCCAGACCCCCACCCCTGCACCCAGATGACCTCCCACTGAGCTCCCTGCACTCAAACCCCCACCCTGATACCCCACCCCTGCACCACCCTGAGCCCCCACATCCAGACCCCCATGTCACTAACCCCCACCAAGCTGCACCCAGACCCCCACCCCACCAAGCCTCACTTCCCCAGCAACCAGACCCCCGCTGAGCCCCAACCACCTTCACCTGGAAGCCCCTGCAGAGTCCCATTGCCCCTGCACCTGGGAAACCCCCCCCCACGAGCATCTGTGCATCCAGATCTCCCCACACCTAGACTCCCACTGAGCTGGCTGCACACAGAGTCCTCTCAACCCACACTGGATCTCCCCCACACTGAGCCCCTCCACACTTAGATCCTGTCTGCCCTACACCTGGTGTGCCTGGCACAGAGGGGCAGGGCCCCAGGGTGTTTCTGGGGCAAACCCAGGCCTTGTGCTGTATCAGGGTTGGGTGCAGCCACACCACTGAGTCAGTGTCCCGGAGGTAGGAGCTACAGGGTGATCTCCCACCTTTCTGCAGCAAGTGGCCTGTCTCCCCAATACCATGCTGGAGCCTCAGCATTTATTTATTTATTAACAAATAAAACTTGCAGAATTTTAAAATATTGTGCACAGAATTTTTAATTTTTTGGTGCAGAATGCCCTCAGGAGTAAAGAGAGGTACCAAAGAAAAGAAAAAGAAGGTTTTGGTCCCATGGTGAGTTTTGGGTTTGATTTTTCTTCTGGGGGGGAGGGGGGGGAAATGCCTATTTAGATTTAAAATGGTAAAAGAAGAGATGCTTATTCAAAGTTCTGTACATCTTAAGACATTAGTTATACAACATAACAAAACCCCAGTAATATTAAAATAATCATTCCAACAGGAAATCAGACAGACAGACACCTATAGCGATTCCTTCCCACCTTTTATTATTATGGTAAGCTTACTTTAAGCCCTTTCCAAAAACCCTATTAAATAGACTTTTTTTTCTAGAGTGTTGTAAGGTCACCAAATTTGGGCTATTAGAAAGACATGGTGGGGCTTGGGGTTTTTTGTTTTTTTGATGTGGTGTTGTAGCTGTGTCAGTCCCAGGATGTTATTTCCTGGAACTAATACAGCTGTAACACCACTGAACACATCGAATTTGGACTATTTCGGAGCAAGAGGAGAAGCACATTTCAGAGTCTTGGAGCCCTAAAAGCCACCCCTTTTCTTTTGTGGTGAATGGGATACAGCTCAGTCTACAATTGGAGAGGGGGCAGTGAAGAAAAAAAAAATCGATCTGAAACTTACTCTATTCCAGATGTATAATGCACACAACATTTAAGTCAAGCTCTCACAAAGCTGAAAGTTTCTATCAGTGCCAGCCCTGTTTCAAACAAATGTATTGTTTGAACCCGAACCTCCTTTTCAAGAACCAAGGGCTTAATAGGAAACAAATATTTTTCCCAGAAGAGTACAGCTGCTCAGGTTTCTGTACAATCATAAGCAATGAAGTAGTAGCAGCACACTTAGGTGGATCTACTGGGGAGAATACTGACATTATGGAAGAATTTCAAGAGCACATGTATCTATTGTGGAGTGGTTATAGAGCTCCTGGTCCTCCACAGTTAGCAGAGAGGACCAGGATGTATTGCAGTGGGGAGCTTAATAAATGTAAGAGAACTTCCTCAGTGGGAAGTTCCATCTCCTGCAAGCACGGGCCTCTGTGTTTGTTTCTTCACAACACATGGTGTCAGAACGAGGTGACTCTCTCTCCAGGAGGAGTAAAAGAAAGAAAAGACCCCCAGACTGTCAGAATGATGAGTGAATGGAGAAAGTGGAAAATCAGGGAAGAGACCTATGAAAGCTACAGCAGGAAGGAAGCAAAGCCCTGTCTCAGCGCAACACTGGAGTCCATAGCACAAATGTCTCTGTTAAAGAAGTTTGATTTTGGCAACTCAGGCGCTAGCCTTGTTAGATCAGGAAACTGGAACAATTCCAGATGGCTTTTGGCTTAACAGAGAAAGCATAAGAATACCAAGTAAACACCCTGATATTTGCCTTGGGTAGTGCTGCTGATGGTATCCTATATGTTCTACCCCCCACTGATGAGGAAAAGAAATACTTCAAAGTGTCTTCATGGGCAGACAACAGAATATATGAAAGGGCCAAATTTAATAGGAGGTGCCAGGAAGAAGGGGGAAAACAGCTGAGATTTATTACTGCAGTTCATAGTCTTGCTCCGGTGGAAAAGGAAGCTCTAGCAGCCACTTGGGCCTGTGAACAGCTCAGTCCATATCTGTTTGGCTTGAATTTTAACATAGAAACAGCCCACATTATTGGGTTCAAAATCAACAGGATGACCTTCCTGCTTTGATTCAAAGATTTCTACTACAGCTGATGTGATTTGTCTCCCCAACACTGACTGCATACCAGGGAAAGCACTGCAGCATATGCTCTGTCTAGAGCCCAAACTGAGCAGTGTAACCTTTTGTAACCTTTAACAGCTTAATATTGGGAACATTTTAGCATAAAGATAATGGTGCAATGAACCTCAAAACTAAATTGAGTTTTAAGGTTCTAGGTCAGTTACAGAAAATTTATTCAGTAAAGGACTACTAGGTGTCACTTTGAATGATACAATCAAACTTTATTAAAAGAAAAAATGGTTAAGCAAATAGGCATGCAGTTATTACTTACATAATACTACAATTATACTTACGATTAAAGATGAAGTGTATCAATGGGGTGATCAACCTATTGATAACAGAGTGAAGTATAGCCTTATAACCCTGGAAACTAATGGGCCTTTTTAAAAAAATATAAATTGGAGCTTTCCTGCAATTTAGCAACACTGCTCCTTTATATTCCATTATACTACTAATTAACATTAAACTGCCTTTTACCATAATTGTATTTCTACCATCTTCTTACTGGCTCTTTACACATTAAGCCAGCTATAACCAAAACAGAACATTAACATAACCCTGGGTCATGTCCTTGCTAACTCTTACTTTCCAACAACACACTGTCTCCAACTTATCTTTAACTTCTCACACTAACAACTTCAATTTCTGATACTCCTCTAACAATTATGTTTGGGCCCTAAAATCACCTAACTTCTTATTTCTTAATTTGAACCATCTTCTAGGCTACAGCAGCCACCAAGAAGAAGAAACAACAGCTTCAGAGAAAGATGTCAAAGTCTACATTGACCTTGTTCTGGCAGCAATTCCAGCACCTGCCAGCCAACTTTAGCAAACAGAGATGAACCATTGAAGGATGAGACTTGTCAAAAAAAAAAAAAAAGGGGGGGGGGGTTGTTTGAAGGAGTCAACTTCCAACAGACCTAACGCCACATTGGCAGAACGTAAAGGAACTTCACACATGGCTAATGGCCTGCTTCTGAAAGGACAGAGTATTCTTAGCACTATGGTACTTCAGAAAGGGATGCTCTCCAAAATCCATGGGGGAGAGCAAGGTATAAACAAGTGCAGGACACAAGCAAAACCATCTGTATAGAGACCTGGTCTGAACAGGGAAATTCAGACCTTTGTAGATGGCTGCGAGATGCGTAAAAAGGGGAAAAAAATGAAACAAAAAACAGCATGCCAGAACCATTACTCTCTACTAAGACCTATGACAGACCTTGGCAGCAGGTAACCACAGATTTGTTTTTCAGGAAAAAGACACACATATATGTTTGATTTGGCTATACTTATACAGACCTCATCAGCACAGATCATCCAAAAACTAAAATCAGCTTCTGTAAGACAGGGAATACCTGAAGTCCTCATGTCTGATAATGGGCCTCAATTTACCTCTGAAGCCTTCCTAGAATGAGGACTTGGATTTTGATCATCATACAAGTAGTCCACATTAGCCCCCAGAGCAACAGGGGATGGAGAAAGCAGTTAAATCAACTTCTGCAAAAATCAGTGGACCCATATAAAGCACTCCTGGCGAGTCAACAAAACTTGTATCTGAACTTTCTCCTACAGAACTTCTGATGGGAAAAGGACTAAGGACACCTTTACCTGTGGCACCAATGCAGCTTAAACTTAAGTGACCCAACCTGAAGGAATTTGAAAATAGGATGCTGAAATTGAAGTTTTGTTACTGCTGAATTTTTATGTTTGGCACAAAAACAAAAAAGAACTACCTGAACTGAGACCAGGGAACAAAGTTTGGCTCAAAAACTCCCTGATATTTGGAATTGTTCAGAACTTGTCAGAAACTCTCAGATCCCAAAGGGTGGAGACTCCAAAAAGACTTCTCCAGAGGTATCGGATTCATGTTCAATATTGCCCAACACGACAAAGGATCTGGGACCTGCAATTACTCTGTCAGGATGCGTGTCTCCTCCATAGGGGGACTCCATGCACAAACTCAAAAGATCAGAGAACATGGTCTGGAAGACTGATCGGACTCTTTCAAACACTTGATCTTTAGAATACTCCAAGAGTACTGAAATGCAATTCATAGGTGGACACAGTAATATAAATAGTTTTAAGGAATTTGAAATTTATTGTGAATTGTGTGTATTTACATTGGTTTATAATTCAGTTTTAAATTTTTTTTATTATAAAAAAGGGAGATGTGGAGTGGTTATAGAATTCCTGGTCCTCCATAGCAAGGACTATGGACCAGGATGTACTGCAGCAGTAAGTTTAAAAAAATGTAGCAAGCTGCTTGAAGCATAGCACTTTGTTTATTGTCCTCACTCTTATTACTCATCACAAACGTTAAGGTGGATCACTTAGTAAAGGACAATCACGAGTTTAATACTTCCCATTACAAAGGCCACATCTTAAAAGCTTTGTTTTCTGCACATCAGTGGAGTACATTCCTGCCCTACAGCTGTTTAGTTTCCCAAGCCAATCCATACAAACTGCTCAGCATTTGTGAAAACAAACCCTTTGGAATCTAGTCCTCCTGACAATGAGAGGACCAAAAAAACCTCTGACTCCAACTCTCCCAGTAGTGCAGGTGAGAGGTTTCTGAAGTTTCTAATTGAGAATATTTTAAAATGACTATGCCAGCAACATATGCTTTATTAATTGTTTAATATTACTACCAACCTGGTTCTGAAAGAGGAATTTCTTCTTGTACTGGTGTAACTGGTTCGACAACTTCTTCAGATTGGGAAGACACCTCCATGGTTTCTGAGATTGCAAGAAAATCAACAAAATCACTGCTATATTATCTGAGAATAATGCCTAGAGGGATACTATCTACTTGGTTAGATACATTTTACCACTGGATTCCATTTTAAAGTCAAACTAATACCAAGAAAACAAATCACTACTATATTTTAGGAAGATCAAACCAAAATGCATGAACCTGTTGATCTAAAAGGTTAAACAAACAACTCCCAAAGCTATGCTTTCTCAAACAACATAAACAGGCTTGAAAGTGGACAGATGTTGGGTCAATTATTGGCTAAACAGGATTACCACCCATTCAAAAAAATAAAGATTCATCTCAGAGTTACCTGCACTGGCAGAAAGATGTGATAATACAAATAAGTTTTCAGATCTCTCTCCATTCCCCAACCAAAAAAGGGGAAAATAAATCATTACTAAACAGTAATTTAAATTGGTGGTTACTTTCACAATTATCAAAGTACGATCCTTCTCACAAAGGAAAAGGAGCTACTTACAGTTCAGCAGGATTAAAAGAAAAGACCAAAAAAACCAAAAGAATGTTATAGATGTTAAAGGTGTATCCATATTTCACTTAAAACTCTTTTTGGTATATAATTGATATTATGCTGAAAAAGCTGTAACAATCGTAACCACAGGAGAACTGTAAAGCAGAAATGTCAAACACTTAGCTACATGCAATCCATTAGATATCTATATCCAACTGCTCTGACAGACTCCAATGTTTCAGAATGTGATCACCCACCCTCATTATGTTTATTTTATGGCAATTAGTTGGAAAGACTCTGTCTGTCTGTCCGGGGTGGGGGGGGAAGAGGGAATCAAATGTACAATCGATACAGCACTGTCTTTGAAAAAGCTCACAGAGGGCATCAACCCCCTTTCACCTTCAATAAGGGGTGGAGTGGGGGTGGGGGCTTTAACCGAAGTAATTCTAAAAGTAAATGCGTGTTGTGTCGTTTGAGTGAGGTGCATTACTGAGAGTGCTCATATAATATTAAAACCCCTCTCCACGTTACAGGTTTTAAAAAGTGAATACATTGACTTTTAATAGCATACTATATTACTCTTTTTCATTTTTGACTATACTTTTGTATTGTTGTATGAAAAGGTTTCAGTGATGCGGCCCTCAGGCCAATGTACTAGTCCTCATGTGGCTCGTGGTGATTTGAGTTTGAGATCCCTGCTTTACAGGTTCATTGATAAAGGGCACAAAAATCAAATAGTCTTATTTTTTTAAGATAAAGCTTTACTGCTTTTTCACTTCAGAAATATCAGTAAGTTTAGAACACTATAATCCCTGATGTTTAAAAAGTTAAAAAACCTCAAGCCATAACACCATGTCACCATCTACTGAGCCTTCATGATGTATATGGAGGACATGAGCCTTTTGTTGCTTTGCAATACACCTTTTTGTTACCTTTATTGTTAGTGAACAAGAAAATGAAGCTGTATTAAGGTGAATGATCAAGAGTAATAGCAAAAAAGAAACTATGAGAAGTCAAAATCAGTTTATTCTATTATATGAAGAATTTTTTGCTGAAGCAAAATACACTCACCTTCTTTGTTTTCCTGTTGCTGTTGCTTCTTTTTCTTCTTGTCTTCATAAATTGGCCTCTTCTTTGGCACAGAATCTTTTGATGGCACTTCAACACCTGCAAAATGAGAATTAGAACCATTCAAGGAAGACAATGAACAGAACTAACCTGTAGATTAGTGACCAAGTTGGCAAACTAAAATAAAGATAAGATGTGGTTTAAATTAAAGACCAAAGTTTTCCATAACTGCACAAACTTAGGCTAAGTGCATATTCAGACACTTAAGTGGCCTGATTTGCAAGAAAATGCCAACAACATGCATCTTCATGAGGCATTTGTGGGGGCTCGACCTCTGGAAAAAAGGGGTCAGGCCACTTATGCTTAGGCATCGAACATTAGGTACCCGGGTTTGAAACTTTTGACTGAGGTTTACATTTGGTCCCACAAACATATACATTTAAAATTTAGCAGCGATAAGGTATCATCAGTAAAGGATCCTCTATTCTGGAATTCACTTCTAAGTGGCCTGACAGCAAACCTTGTTTTAGGGTCTTTAGGCTTCTTACCTGTCATCTCTCTTTTCTTAAGCTTTTAAAGAAGGCTAAATAGGTAGTATTTTGCCTGCTGGTAAAAGTATTGTGCTTCTGAAGTTACATAATTGTGTGCCAAGTAAAAAATGAAGATCAGTGCCTTCATTTTCTACCTCATCAGAAAGATGGGACCTCCAGTGGCACTCCTCCTTCATTTGCTTTAAAATAACTTTCTAGCATGAAAGTAGAAAGTTGACCTAGTGCAAGAGGGAAGGATTGCCACTGAAATACCAAGAGTATTTGCTCCAACACCCTAGGTTCCTCTTAAATACCTTCCACTCAATTACCACCGAGACCAAGACCTGCAAAGTTTGAGATCTGACAAGATTACACAGAGGTGTATAATTTTGCAATGAATCAGCAGGATTCCAGAGAAAGCTAGTTATAAACTACAGCAGTAAATGTACAGAAACCATGGGCCTTAATGAGGTTTTTTCATTTAAAAAAATTCCAACAACTTTTGTCAGAGTGCCTAAACAGTTTGGATCCTGACTATTTGAGAGCACCTCTCTTTCACCAAGATAGCACATAGTTATGCTCAGTGGAGGCACTCAAGCTAGTTTCTTCCAGATTTAAAAAGGCAAGAGACCCAAGACCTCGCCTCTGGAATTCACTTCCTACTTTAGTCTGCCAGGAACCAAAGTTACTTACTTTCAATACATACTGCAAGACTCATCTAATTTTTCTGGCCTTATGGAGATTGGGATGTCCAAGTAGTAATTCTTCATAGGCATTTATTTTTGGTGGTAACTGATACATAGATTAAGGTGGCAAATATAATATATTAGCCAATTTTCCCTTCAGGTTTTATGGTTATATTTAGTAACTCTATAAGCACAGAGCTACTCTGATAACTATTGTTAAGGATACGATTCTCTCACAGAGATCACAGATTCCATGACTTTCCGCGACCTCCATGACTTCTTCCAGGAACACTGCCTGCTGCAGCCAGCCCCAGGGAGCCGCAGCCAGTGGAGATGGGAGGCCGCCCAAACAACTGGCCCACGGCCAGCCGGAGCAGCAGCCAGGGTTGGGTCAACCCCCACCCCGGGGCTGAAGCAGCAGTAGTCGGTCTCTGCTGCAGGAGCAATGGAGGAGCTGGAGAAGCTGCAAGCCTCGGCAGTGCTCTGTTTGTGGTACCCCCACCCCAGGGTATTTTTGGTAAATCAGGGAAAGATTGTGGGCTTCCGTGAATTCCACAACCGGTCGCTGAGTTTTTACTAAAAATACCCATGACAGAATCTTAATTTTAACTATTAATAAATCTGAAATAAAAATATTGCTTTCCTTGGCCACAGAAACACACTAATTTTCACATGACATTTTTGGGTATATTCTGCTTGAAGCAACATGGGACCTAGATAACAGAAGAAAGAATCTGCAAAGTTTTCCTTGAGCAGTAAGTGCACAAAGAGAGCTTAGATTTTACAGAACTACTTACCTTGAGCTTGGAGTAGTTTAAGAGTAGCCTCTGCTCTGGCTCTAGCTTCTCGCTGGGATTTAGTTAAAAGCTTTCCCTCCTTTTTCAAACGCTCTTTTCTCTCTTTCTCTTTTTGCTTCTTCCTTTCTTTTCTTTCTTGTTCCAATCGTTCCTACGAAAGTAAACAGTGATACAGAAAAATATCACTATGCATTTTTGTGATTTATGGAATTAGTTATCAAACTACAAGGATTTATTACAATTTACAGCTGACAAGAAGGGGGACCTTCCACTACTTTCAGTGAGTTTTCACTGTACATATAGTAAGGGCCTAATCCTGCAACAGACTGAGTGGGGGTGCACCACTTCCCTAACCCTCACCCATCTGAACACATGCAGTACCTCCTCTTTACGCTTAGCTTCTAGCTCCTCAAGTCGTTTTAAGCGCTCTTCCTCCTCTCTCTTTGCCCTTTCTTCCTCCTCTTTCATCTTAGCCAAGGCTTCTTGCATAGCTTTAACTGTAGCTTTACTGGGACCTTTTTTCTTCTCTTTCTCTTCTTTCTCAACCTTCTTTTTCTTCTTGTCTTTTTTCTTTTTGTCCCCCTCATCATCAGCTACATAAGAAAAAGACAGATATTCAGGGGTGTCAGAAATTCAATTTAAAAAGACTCCAGATAGTTTAGTATTTAAAATACTATGTTTTGCTTAATTCCAGATCTGAGAAACATTGCTGATTCTGATTTCATACTGAAAAAGAAAAAAATTGACTCTTAAATCATAGCGATAAGACTCTGAAGTGTTCATGTAATAGATGTCTAAGAATCAAGCAGTGAAAAATTATGTTTGCACTACAGAGCTATAAATATATAGCGCGGTGAGAATTCACCATGTGGCACTTGCTTTCCATATACCTGGACAACGTACAGACCAGGAAAAATGCTCATGGGTGAACCACATACAATAAAATATATATATATAGCTATTAAATATCTTTAATATTATTGACTTTGGAAAAAGCTGCAATCACAATCACTGGTTTATCTCACTAATTATTAAAGAGAAAAAAAAAAGTCTGATTGCATCGAATATTACTCTCCTAAAATTACCAACCTTCTGCCGCTGTGGGAGCCTCTCCCTTTTCCCCTGCTGCAGCAGCTGGAATAGCTTCAGGAGAAGCTGCCTCTTCAGCTCTCTTTGGAATCTCCTTCTGCTTTACCTGTTCTTTACCAGCTTCCAACTCTTCTTTTTCCTTCTGTTTTTTCAGTTTGGCTTTTTCTTCCTCACGTTTTTTTCTCTCACGCTCTTTTTTTTCTGCCTTCTTCTGAGCCACTGTTTTTATTTTGAATGAAGGCTCCTCTTCCTCATCCCCACTTTCAGCATTAGGAGCAGGCTTTCCCTTTTGATTTTTCTTTTGACCCTTTTTAGATTGGGAGAAATCGTCTGATTCATCAGCACTCTCACCTGAGGACACTGCTCGTGTACTCTCTTTACTTTTCTTAATGTTAGCTTCATCCTCTTCTGAAAGGTCCAGCTTTTTATTTGATTTTTCAGTTCTTCCTTTGCCTTTTTTAAGCAATATCTCACAATCATCGTCATCGCTGCCAGAGTGAGTTTCAGTTTTTGGTTTCTGAGTCTTTTTAGATTTTGTATCCTTACCCTCCATTTCTTCACTGTCATCATCGTCAAAACTGATTTTTTTACTCTTCCCTCTCTTTTTTTTGTCTTGTTTTGAGAAGCCGATTTCTTGGTCGTCATTCTCTGGCTGGTAATCAAACAAACATGTTTAATTTTTTCATGGAAAATTAAATGTTTTCAACTGCAAAATTCGGCAATTATATACGACTCCTCTTATTGAGGATAGAGTTTGAGTAGTAGTGAAGGGATACCTGAAGTAACTAAAGACAGCCCACAATAAAGAACGCTCTACTTATTCCATCACATTTTTCTAATGCTTATCTGGGTGCAAAAGTGGTTTAAGTTAAAAGTTATCACTGTTTGCCTCTAACGCAGAAGAGTAGTTAAAAGCAATCATTACTTTTAAATGTTAGTCAATTTTCATTTAGGTCTTCCTACTATACAGCAGCACCAAAACTTATGTAATCTGCAAGTAAAGGATTTGAGTACCCAAAAACTGCCCTTTTCAAAATGCTATTTGTCAATAACCCCTCAACTTTCACCTTTGCTGAAGCAGGTTCTCTGTCAACCTTCCCTCCTTGTACCTCTACAGACAGTTCTTCCAGTTCCTTTAGGATATCATCTTCACTAAAGAAAAAGTTAAAATCACGTAAGTATTTGTTTATTTGTAATTGAATACAATAATGAAAGGGACAAAATTATTTACTCAAATTCTTGTTTCTTCTTTTCTTTTTTCTTTTTGCCTTTAGATTTTTGTGGTTCCTGCTCCTTGGCAGCACCTGCTCCCTCTATTTCAGCAGCAAGAGCATCAAGGTCAATATCATCTTTGGCACTAAACAGAAAGATAAAATAGCTTTACTAGAAGCTCAAATTAAAAAGGAAGTTACCTAAAGGAGTTTAAGTTACCAACATGAGTACATTTAACAATTCCCACAGACACTTCAGAATGAAACTTAAATTTTATGTATTTTTCATCTCACAGTAAATTTAAAAGAAGACATTTAGGCTCCCATCCATCTTAAAATTAAATGATATGGGAACGGTTTTGTAATGCAGTTCCACAAGTCAACTAAAATTTCCCTAAATGTATATATCAGGCCTGTGCTACAATGCAAAGTCACTGCATCCCAACCAGTATCATTGTGCACTGTCAAAATGTGAAGATTGAGTTTAGCAATCCCAAACCATAGTAACTTCAATTCTCTTCTCCCCTCCTGAGGATATATGTATACACACACACAAAATATCACAGAAGAGTGGGGGGGATCTGTATCATGCACGTTCATATGACCATAGTTTTTTAAAGAAACAAACTCTGTAAAAATTATGTATAATAACCAAATTCCAAAACTAATTTCTAACAAATTCAAAAGAAAGCCTACCCAAAGCTATAGACACTAGTTACCATGAAGGAAAAAAAATTGTTTGTAGGACGCAGATACAAGTGATAAAGTTTCTCCTTTAGCATTTACATCACCAAAGCATAACAAGTCAGCGGTTCTCAAACTTATTTGATCATGCCCCCCTTCTGTGTCCCCCAGCTCTGAAGGCAGTGCTACTATCAGTGAAGTAGTAAGGGCAACAACACTATACCATGCCACCCTTACTTCTCCACTTCTGCCAGCAGCAGCACTGCGTTCAGACACAGAGCTGGGCATCCAGCCAGCAGCCGCCGCTGCAGTTCTTCAGCCCCCCAGCAAGTTCTTTAAAATCTTTTTTTAAAGCCTCCTAAAGCTTCTCATGCCCTCCAGAATACATTCCATGAACCCTTGGATGCCCCCCAGTTTGAGAATTTCTGACATAGCATGCTTTCCTTCAAGATATGTCCACAGGTTCATCCTTACTCAAATCAGAAGTCACAGGAAGAAAAGGCCCTTTAAATCATATAGCCCATCTTTCTGCCAGTGCCACGCAGTTCCCTATACCATATTCTACAGTGTTTTGCTCAGCCCAATTTTGGGAGTCCCAATCACAGAGGTTTCCAACACTTCGAGAATTATTCCCACTCTAACGATTCATACAGTCATGAATTTTTTTCTTGATATGTGTCTTAAACTTGCCTCCTAATTCAATCCCATTACCTCTTGTGCCACTCTAAATAATTCCTCTAAATTCTGGGTACCTTTCTGTAACCATACAAATTTAGTTCTTCTGGTCTTTCAACTCCACCCCTCCAGCCGCAATAATTATTTTTGTTCATTTCTTCTATTGACAAGTTTGAGGGAGACCTTTCTAAAAAGTATCACGTCCAGAAATGAATGTTCTATGTGCAGTTACTCCAGAGCCTCAGAGAGAGGAAATACTATTACCTTAATTTCCTGCTCCATGACCTGAAGCATTTGGGTATTCAACTCAAGACTCCCTTAGCTTACCATTTTCTCTTTTTGGCAGTGTATTACTTTGCAAGTTCATGTCTAATCTGCTACTCATGCCTCTTCTAGCCGTCAGAATCTTTACCTGAAGAGGCAGAATTTGCCATCAGTACCACATACATCTCCCTCACATATCTCACAATTACATTCTGAAATGTCTCCCTGCTATTTGATGGATTCATGAATACTGCTGAAATCTGAGCCACAAAGTGTCTGACTCTGTATCTAAAGAAATATCACAAAAGAATATGCACTTCTTTGAAATTCAGATTTTCCAAGACAGCAGCAAATGTCTGAATTAATAATTGCCAAGTATTACTATTGCTAAGCTCAATCATTTAAAAAAACCAAAAACACTAAAACCCATCAAATTATGAGATTTTAAAAATACAGTACGAGTCCTTTTTGTTTGCCACCGGGTGTTTCAGCCAAGTTTTCAGGCTTTTCTAAGAAATCATGAGGACATTAAGACAATGAACAAAACTATATAAAGACAGATTTTAAGTGATTATAAGTAGCAGGCGTAGAGATCAACGTTGGTTACTTAAGAAAATAAAATGTGCAGCCCAAGTTCTACAAACGAAACAGGATTTGAATCAAGCAGTGTCTCACCCTGACAGACAGTATAGTTCCTCAATACACAGGGTAGGACCCTTTTTCCAGCCTGGGACCCCCTTCCCCTGTTCAAAGTCTTTGTCTTCCAGATGTTTCTCCAGGTGTTGAGTTGGGGGGGAGGGGGACAAGAGAGACCAAGTGATGATGTCACTTCCAGTCTCATATTTTCTTCCAGCTTGCTGGAAAGATCTTTTGCTGTGACATGGGGATGAGGCAAGTAGCGTTGGAACAGGGGGGCCAAGGCCCTCCCACTTTTTGCTGGCCATTAGGACAAGTAATGAGGGGCAGGAACCCAGGGAGAAGGGGTGGTGTGAGGGCGGAGCTACAGTTCAGGCACCTGTTGGACCCCCCCCCCCCCCCCGACACACACACACTTTTAGGGAGCTTCTAACGCTCCTGGATCAGGCAGTCTCCATTGCTCAAGTCTCCATTGTATACGTGCTCTCACTGTGAAGTTTCTGGGATGGCCGTTGAGAGAGTGGATTCCCTATAATGGGCCATCAGCACATCTGGCTGGTCCTTTGCGGGACAGAAAGGTTGACTGTGGGCGTCTCCCAACCTCACTACATATTTTAACAACACACACTGCAAAAACTTCATACCTTGACATACAGCGATAGCACATACAATCCAACTGGATATTAACGTTGAACAGATCAAGACTTTCAAAGTGATACCTCACAGTGCATACTTTGTACAAAACTATCATAATTATATCACAGTGGTGAACATGGGGATCCCAGGGTGCTACCTGAGGTACAGAGTGGTACAGTGGTATTAAATTTATACAGAGAAACAGAAGTAGTGCTGGCTGATTGAAATAGGTCTGACAGAGAACGTTTCTGACGGAGAGTAAAAGGCGGGAGCACAGAAAATACAGAAAGGGCTCCCAATCTTTCCTTTCATATGAGCCCACACTCAACCAGTTGACGCATCCCAGAATTCTTTGAGACAGTTGTCTAAAGAGTCATAATAAGAAATGACTATTGTTTCTCACTTGGTATTTTTGACAGGGGAAGTGAGCCTGGCCCTCCAGACATTTGCTCGCAACCCTCTTGGGAACTGCAATCTGTAAATTTAGAACTTCTGTGCTAGTCCATGAATTTATCTTTACTATGCCTTCACAGTTTGGCTACACCAGGGATGGCCAACCTGTGGCTCCGGAGCCACATGCGGCTCTTCAGAAGTTAATATGCGGCTCCTTGTTTAGGTACTTACTCTGGCGCTGGAGCTACAAGCGCCAACTTTCCAATGTGCCGGGAGGTGCTCACTGCTCAATCCCTGGCTCTGCCACAGGTCCTGGCCCCACTCCACCCCTTCCTACTCCCTCCCCTGAGCCTGCTGTGCCCTTGCTCTTCCTGTCTCCTCTCTCCCCCAGAGCCTCCTGCATGCAACAAAACAGCTGTTCAGGAGATGTGGGGAGGGAAGGGGAGGTGCTGATCAACCGTGCTTCCAGTGGGTGGGAGGCGCTGGTAGCGAGGGGGTGGGGGTGGGGGCTGCTGACATATTACTGTGGCTCTTTGGCAATGTACATTGGTCAATTCTGGCTCTCTCTCAGGCTCAGGTTGATCTGGGCTACACATAGGGAAATTAAGACCTCAACCTTAAGAAACAAATTCAGTTTTGGAAAAAATTAACCTCTTAACTATTCAAGATTCCCTTCTTTGCCAAAATTGTTGTGAGCTTCTAGGAAATTCAGTAGCTTTCAGACTGAAAAGGAATTGAGAAAGTATGCTGAACATAGTCCTACAGACTCCTGCGATAATACGTTTGCTCCCTTAGCATAGACGCTATTATGCGTATTTTAAATCAGCATTGCTCTTAAATTCAAACAAATTACAGTATGTTAAAATTAAAACATCACAACCTTTATTCTCTCTCTCTCTCTCTCACACACACACACACACACACACACACACACACACACACGCTTTCTTTAGGCAAACTGTTCAGTGAAGGAGGTAATTCCTCACTCTTCATTAAGGGCCTAATCCTGAAAGGAACAGAGAATGCTCAGTTCCCCACACAGGATCCTCAGGTCTTTACATGATTAGGCCATATACTTCTCTGTGCTAACTTGTGATCATCATCAGATGCAAAGCTACGATGTCTAGAGTGGAGTCATCAATTCAGTTATAAACCAGTGCTCTATGATGTACTCTTTGATACGCTAAGTATCACAAATGCTCAAAATTTAAGCCATCCACGACTGGAATCTTCTCGAACTCCTTAGTCTGAGCCAAAAAAACCAAAACACAATACAAAGCCATTACATAAAAACCCAAGGGAAGTGGGAAACTATAAAGCCCAGCATTACTGCAGATGGGATACTTTATGTACTTCCATATTTTAAAGTGTTTGAATTACTTACAATTTTAATTAAATCTGAACTTCCGGGCTTTTGAACAGTTGTCTGTTTGGAGTTTATTGATTACAAAAACATAGTAGTTAAAATTTCGACCCTTAAACATACACAACTTTGAAGTGTTTGGTAATTTCTTTAGGATTTAGTAAAAATTTAACACTGGATCAGGGAAAGAAGAAGATTGAGCGGGTACAGTCTCCTTTCTCCTGGCAGCTTCCGACGATCCCATACATCTCCTAAGGTTCACTGGAGGAGAATCTATCTACTGCTGACCTCAGGAGGTGCACAAGAGGTGTACATGGGCAAGCACATCAGTTCCTACTGAACTTTATTAGACAGCCCCCAGACTGCACCCCCTGCCAGTCTCATGGGTCTCCAACCCCCCTGTGGGCCTCCATTTATAAGCCCTAGGAGCCTCAAAGCCCATCAATTCCAGCCACCACAACAAGCCTTGGGAGACATTTTGGGAGCCTCTTGAACCCTCCCCTCAAACCCTATAGCCTCTGAATACATATTATGGCCCCTCCTTCCTCTCCATCACCCAAATTCCTACACAGCTTAGAGGACTCTGCAGTCTCATATACAACAGTAAGCTTGTTTGTTTCTAAAACCTCCTAAGGCTCATAGAAAGAAAAGGAGTACTTGTGGCACCTTAGAGACAAATTGGTTAGTCTCTAAGGTGCCACAAGTACTCCTTTTCTTTTTGCGAATACAGATTAACACGGCTGTTACTCTGAAACCTAAGGATCATAGGATTAGCCTCCAGCGATCCTCTTAAAACTCATAGTAGGTGGTGGGCCCCCATTCAAACTACAGTTTACATGATGGGCTGCCCAGAAGACAGTAAGCTTTAAGAGGCTCACAGAGGACTTACCGTTCCTCCAGATCTCAGGAAGTTCAAAGAAAATAAAGGAGAGTAAAGCCTCAGAGCTATCACACACAAATATTCCCCAACTTCCTTAGGTCTTCTGAACTAGGCCTCACTTCCTACCTGATTTGGGGAGTGCACGGGTGCAGAAGCACAGATGTGGGGACAGAAAGAGGAGTTTTGCTGGTACACAAAAGAACAGGGAACATTTACTTCTCCCCCACCCAGGCTCTGCACAGGAAACTTAGCAATGGAACCTCTTTCCCTGCTGGCTTCTTCTAATTCCCAGCTCTGGTTTTGGTGCTGAGAATAAACCAGAGTTCTCTCATTCCCCAATCCTGATATTATTTAAAGTGTTAACTTATAGTCTGGACACCTAACCTTTACTTCTATACACTACAGACATAACCTACCACTTTTTAAAGTATTTACTGGATTCAGGCAAATGGATTTTTTTTTGCCAGGGCAAAAGTCAGATACAAAGGAAAAAAAAAAAAACTCAGTTACACAAACTATGAAGCAGCTACTATTACCTCACAATCAGCTTGCAAAGATTTAATGTTATATCTTAGTTAGAAAATCATTTTTGTTTATAGTTAGTACACTCTGAAATAAAAATAGCAAATTGTTAGTCCAGTTAGCTTCAAAAAGCTAAGTGATATAATTCTCAAAGGCTTCCTGCTCAAAACTCCCACTTAGTATAATGTATTAAAATAGAAACTGCAACACAAAATGTTCCAAAATTATGTATGTTGTTATAGCCATTTACTGAAGTGTAATGTGTTTATTAATTTCCCCAAAACCTTGCATACAGGAATCAAAGCATTACTCACCAGTCTGGAAAGTATTTCAAGTTGAAAAGTAAGTAAAGATACAGCACCTATCTCTGCTCAACCAGCTACAGAAGAGCTATCCAATAGTTCTTCTACTTATAAGACTCCAAGCAGTTGCAAGCTATTGAGTCAGAAAAGAGGAAAATCCCTAGTGATAAGCATGTGACCTGAGGAAACCTATCCCAGCGGCTTGTCTTGTTAGGGAGGGCAGGAGATAAATTGGTTTAAAAATTAAGTATTGGTATGGACTTAGTTCCACAAAACAAAAAAAAAGCATACTTTATGAGAATTCCTTTTCTGATGCAACATCTTGCAACAACTGGAATCTTGAAGTTCCATGTTAAAGTCATTAAGAAACCATAGTTCATCACAATTCAGATTCATGAAATCCATAAATGATGTTCAAGCATATTTATCTCAATCTTTTTTCAATAAGATTCTATATAATATTTTGGCTGCAGACACACAATGACAGCACTGCAGCAGTTTTACACTTTGTTGATGTTTGGAAGGGCGTATCTTTGTAAAAGCTAGGAAGTTTGGGGGAAGGAGGTTGTTTTGTTTTTTAAACAGAAGTCTAGGATTCTGCAGAGGTTGGTAGGTATAGAATTCCACTAGGAAAAGCAAAGTTTAAGCCATTTTTAAAACAAGATGTACACTTATAAATCAAAAGTGACAAGGTAAAAAGCAAAACATGTTTTCCTAGCCCAAAATGTTGTGAAATAATTTCACACTCATCTCTCTCTTTTTAAACCAACTGAAATTAAAATATTTTTGGATGTTATTCTACATTTTCAAATATATTTATTTCAATTGCAAGACAGAATACAAAGTGTACAGTGTTCATTTTATATTATTACAAATATTTGCACTGTAAAAATGACAAAAGAAACTATTTTTCAATTCACCTCATACAATAGCGAAATGCAATCTCTTTATCATGAAAGTGCAACTAACAAATATAGGGGTTTTTAATGTAACTGCACTCAAAAACAAAACAAAGTAAAACTTCAGAGCCTACAAGTCCACTCAGTCCTACTTCTTGTTCAGCCAATTGCTAGAACACACACTTGTTTACTTTTTCCAGGAGATAATGCTGCCTGCTTCTTGTTTACAATGTCACCTGATAGTGAGAACAGGTGTTCTCATGGCACTGTTGTAGCCAGTGTCGCCAGATATTTATGTGCCAGATGCGTTAAAGATTCATATGTCCCTTCATGCTCCAACCACCATTCCAGAGGACATGCTTCCATGCTGATGACTTCTCATTAAAAAAAATACATTAAATTTGTGACTGAACTTCTTGGGAGAGAATTGTATGTACCCTTCTCTGTTTAGTGGGCTCTAAAGTTTTACATTGCATTCAAAAACAAAACAGTTTTTTTGTACATAATTCTATATTTGTAAGTTCAACTTTCATGATAAGGAGATTGTATTACAGTACTTGTATGAGGTGAATTGTAAAATATTCTCTTAAAGAAAAGGAGGACTTGTGGCACCTTGGAGACTAACAAATTTATTTGAGCATAAGCTTTCGTGAGCTACAGCTCACTTCATCTTGTTTTTTATAGCACATTTGTAATAAAAATATAAAGTGAGCACAGTACACTTTGTGTTCTGTGTTGCAATTAAAATCAATATATTTGAAAATGTAGAAAACATCTAAAAATATTTAAATAAATGGTATTTTATTATTGTTTAACAGTGCAATTAATTATGATTCCTAAACCTGAAGACTGAAACTCAGATTATGTAACAGACATCTTGGACAGATTTGTTCCCTTAGTCAGCAAGTATTAAATTAAACAGAAAAAAGAAAAAGCTATTCAGCCATGCATGAACTGAGCAACTGGAGCGGTGAGGTTTATAAGTAGCGTATGGAAGAAGGGCCAAGTTCTCTTCAGTTAAATCAGTTCAGCTCCATAAAAGTTAATTAATGGAAATACACAAGAGTAATGTACTTTTTCAAATCCAGCATCCCAAGACAGGGATACAATTCCAATTTCTACATGGATAAGCAGAGTCAACAGGAAACATGATCTATCATCCACTGAAACTGAAGCAAAGGCTTACAAGGTAACGAAGACGCATAGGTTCAAGATGACAAGTGTTTTCTGCATCAACCAGCCATTCACCAAGAGTCTGGGAAATACAAACATGACCACTGAGGTGTGCCTTCTGCTTTAAAGATGCTACAGGTAACAAGCTATACATTTGACTACAGCCAAAATGAACAGTTCTTGCTCAAAGGACTTTCCAGTTAAAAAAAAATAAAAATGGCTCACCGTGTAAAATGACAGCAACTTTACAAAGCCTCCCAGTTTTTAAAACTAGAAGAGTACAATAAACCAACAGAACAAGAAAGTTGCATCACTACAACATAATACACTCACTGCTCATGTTTCTAAAAGGAAGTGTTTATGAGATTAATTTTGCTGAAGCAACTCTCATGATACGTCAATTTCAGTTACACCAGCACTGCTCCAAGTGAATTAAAGGGACACCAGCAACTTAGGTCACTTCTTTTTTTTGGACCTGCCATTTTACTGTTAATATCCCAATGACTACAAATGAAAGTTTTCCAGGAATACTCAGAAAGAGGAAAAACAATGTACTTCATACATTTGACTTCACCATTTTCCTGAATAGTAAGTGTCCCTCGTTTGTTTGTGGGGGTCTTTATACCCAAAACAGGAAAGAGAAAAGCATTTAAAAACTGTAAACTGATTGAAAGACTACTGAAATTGACAGGAGTGCATGTATTACCAGAGACTACTTTTAGCTCTTTAAAACTGACGAGATTTCAAGTTGATGGTATCTCCTCAAGGAAGTAGCCATAGAATAACTAATTTTCTGATGCACAGCATATGAAAGCTTTTGCCCATAAGAAGTTTGAAATTAATCAAACTTTTTAGAGTGTGCAGATTGCACATCAATTTCTTGTTTCATACCATCTTTAAGCGGGCTTTAAGGGGAAAATGCCTGTGTTATGTGACTAAATGGGACTTACTAGCTAGCTCTGGAATGCCATTCAAGACATTCAGATGTTGTCCTTGGTCCAAGTCTCTTTCTACTCAGATAGACAAAGGCTAGAAACAATAAGGAAGCAATACTTTGTTTCCAGAGTAAGAAGGGTAAGAAAGCTATTTTCAACACTAATGCAACCCCTTCCTGCAACATTAAATGTAATCTGAAAAAATTTGGCTGTTATATACCCACACACAGAATGTAAACATCGCCTAGGTGGTCTTTTCCTTCTTATTTCTCATATTAGAAATCCAGGTCTTTTTCATTCAGTTTATCCTGGAAAACCGTGGTTGACAGAAGTAGTAAAACCTGTCAACCAACTAACTAGGAAGTAAAACCTGATTGAGAAAGGATGAACATTTTGTTCAAGCTCTTTAAAAAGATATTTCATTTGTGCCCAGACTCATTTGACAAACATTTAACAGCTGGAAGAACAGGTCTAGCTACCACACCAACACTTCTATCCCTTCAGTTTAAGGCTCAGAGAGCGCCTAATCGTCTGTGGATCATATAAGCAAAACCTGATGAAAAAAATGAGTTAAGAACTTGTATTCGAGCATTGTGGGTTTTCTTGGTTTTTTTAAAAGCAGGAACTCTTTCTGTGAGACATCCTACGACAAAGATGCACAAGCCTTCCCCTCTCCCCAACCCTCTTTCACATATCACATTTAAAAGTATGATGGTGCAAAAGTTCTAGCCAGACAAAGTTAAAAATGAAAGGACTGACAGAAAAACTAGATACCAAGCTACAACAATGCAAACTCTCCTTTTAACAGTTACAGTGGACAGAGGATAGAGCTGCGAAAGCATCTGACTGCATGTTAGGAATGTTAACAATAAGGCTTCATTTGTTGCAAGCAGGGTGAACATAAACCAATGTGTTTTTTTTTAAATGGAGTTTATTTAAAGTGATAATATCTTAAAATATTTAAATAAATATGCTGAATCCATGAGTCCCTATCAAAAACTGTGAGTTAAAGGCAGCTTTTCTATATAAAGAATAGGGGGGAAACATCTAACTTTTCAGGTTAAGATTTAGAAACGTAGCATAATAGGTCACATGACATATTAAGGGCTTGTTTTGTTTAATAAAAATGCATTTTAAATGGTGGTTGGTATGTTTAATTAAATTCCAGTTACCATCTCAATGCAGCTGGGCACAAATCATGACCAAAAATGTTAAATTATTAGTAAATAAGCAACAGTCACCATTTTCTAAGACACTTAAAGTGTATAATTATTTAATAAGAATCTGAAAATATTAAGTGATATAATTGCTTAAAATGTATATAGTTATAGCGTACCCACCTAGGTGGCAAAAATATCTAAAACCTAAATTTACAATCTATTTAGTTGTAAATCAAGATGTTTTAATATTTATTATATCAACCAATAAGAATGCACTTGTCTTTAGAAAATAACTGAAGTATAAAGGGAAAAGTTGATTAATACTGAAGATTTAAGTCACTCCACCCAGACTGCAAGCCTATTCATTTTGGTTCACAATTTTCAGGAATGTTCTGAAGACTACAGGAATAGTGTTTCCATTCTCTGCTGCCATGCCATGTACTGTTTCCACAACTGTGACAATGAGTAATTAAACTGTTTATAAAGCCTACCTATCATAGAATATCAGGGTTGGAAGGGACCTCAGGAGGTCATCTAGTCCAACCCCCGGCTCAAAGCAGGGCCAATCCCCAACTAAATCACCCCAGCCAGGGATTTGTCAAGCCTGACCTTGAAAACTTCTAAGGAAGGAGAGATTCCACCACCTCCCCAGGTAACCTATTCCAATGCTTCACCACCCTCCTAGTGAAAAAGTTTTTCCTAATATCCAACCTAAACCTCCCCCACTGCAACTTAAGACCATTACTCCTTGTTCTGTCATCTGGTACCACAGAGATCAGCCTAGATCCATCCTCTTTGGAACCCCCTTTTTCAGGTAGTTGAAAGCAGCTATCAAATCCCCCCTCATTCTTCTCTTCTGCAGACTAAACAATCCCAGTTCCCTCAGCCTCTCCTCATAAGTCATGCGTTCCAGACCCCTAATCATTTTTGTTGCCCTCCGCTGGACTCTTTCCAATTTTTCCACATCCTTATGGTAGTGTGGGGCCCAACTGGACACAGTACTCCAGATGAGGCCTCACCAATGTTGAATAGAGGGGAACGATCACGTCCCTCGATGTGCTGGCAATGCCCCTACTTATTCATCCCAAAATGCCATTAGCCTTCTTGGCAACAAGGGCACACTGTTGACTCATATCCAGATTCTCGTCCACTGTAACCCCTAGGTCCTTTTCTGCAGAACTGCTGCCTAGCCATTCGGTCCCTAGTCTGTAGCGGTGCATGGGGTTCTTCCGTCCTAAGTGCAGGACTCTGTACTTGTCCTTGTTGAACCTCATCAGATTTCTTTTGGCCCAATCCTCCAATTTGTCTAGGTCCCTCTGTAGCCTATCCCTACCCTCCAGCGTATCTACCTCTCCTTCCAGTTTACTGTCATCTGCAAACTTGCTCAGGGTGCAATCCACACCATCCTCCAGAACGTTAATGAAGATATTGAACAAAATCGGCCCGAGGACCGACCCTTGGGGCACTCCACTTGATACCGGCTGCCAACTAGACATGGAGCCATTGATCACTACCCGTTGAGCCCGACAATCTAGCCAGCTTTCTATCCACCTTAGAGTCCATTCATCCAGCCCATACTTCTTTAACTTGCTGACAAGAATACTGTGGGAGACCGTGTCAAAAGCTTTACTAAAGTCAAGGAACACGTCCACCGCTTTCCCCTCATCCACAGAGTCAGTTATCTTGTCATAGAAGGCAATTAGATTAGTCAGGCATGACTTGACCTTGGTGAATCCATGCTGACTGTTCCTGATCACTTTCCTCTCCTCTAAGTGCTTCAGAATTGATTCCTTGAGGACCTGCTCCATGATTTTTCCAGGGACTGAGGTGAGGCTGACTGGCCTGTAGTTCCCAGGATCTTCCTTCTTCCCTTTTTTAAAGATGGGCACTACATTAGCCTTTTTCCAGTCATCTGAGACTTCCCCGGATCGCCATGAGTTTTCAAAGATAATGGCCAATGGCTCTGCAATCGCATCCGCCAACTCCTTTAGCACTCTCAGATGCAGCGCATCCAGCCCCATGGACTTGCGTTCGTCCAGCTTTTCTAAATAGTCCCGAACCACTTCTTTCTCCACAGAGGGCTGGTCACTTCCTCCCCATGCTGTGCTGCCCAGTGCAGTAGTCTGGGAGCTGACCGTGTTTGTGAAGACAGAGGCAAAAAAAGCATTGAGTACATTAGCTTTTTCCACATCCTCTGTCACTAGGTTGCCTCCCTCATTCAGTAAGGTGCCCACACTTTCCCTGACTTGCTTCTTGTTGCTAACATACCTGAAGAAACCGAAACCCTTCTTGGTACTCTTCACACCTGGAGTTGCAGCTAGCAAGAGATGTTATTTGGCCTTCCTGATTTCACTCCTGCATGTCCGAGCAATATTTTTTTTACTCTTCCCTGGTCATTTATCTAATCTTCCACTTCTTGGAAGCTTCTTTTTTATGTTCAAGATCAGCAAGGATTCCACTGTTAAGCCAAGCTGGTCGCCTGCCATATTTACTATTCTTTCTACACATTGGTACACCCCAGGTAACACACAGAAACAGATAAGATTTAAACTGAAAGAGAAACCCCACTAAAGTTATTCTATAAATAAAAGCAAATCCAGCTATTAGTATAAATATCTGAAGACCAATCATAGTAGCCAGGCACAGACACTAGTCTTTCCAATCCACAGATGGCACTGTTATTTCTTTAAAGGGATCCACCAAACCACCCACAAAAGGTAATTTTTATGTCACTAGGAAAGAAAAATGATTCATTTACAGCAAAGGTAGCCCTGTTCACCTCAGACTGTGTCAATAATCCTTATGAACAAAGCCTATTAATAGCACAATTAATCTCTACTTTAGAGTTCTGTACTGGCAGGAACCACTAATATCAAAACGCCTCCCACATTAGATTTCCAAAAGCAAAGTGTTCAGCAGACTTTAGGGAGCCTTCAGCTCTACTCCCTGCTGCAGTTATAAGAAGCTCTGCTTGGGGTATTATTTTGCGGGGAAAAAGTGGATGGGGCAGTTGTTGGAAATATCATATTGGTAACATAGAAAGTTTACTAACTAAAAGAAAAGGTGATAGTATGCTTCAAATTATTATAAACTTCTCAGTGGTTTTTCTGCTGCATCAGAAAGACTGACACCAAAAAAAGAAGCACAAGAGGAAAAACTAGTTAGTACATGACACTAGCAATTTAACTTGCAGAAAACCAAGCAATACACAGAACTATGTTAGTTGTACTATAACTCTTAATTTATCTAGTGTTCATTCTTGGCTGCAGAATCATCCGTTTGGCACTTATGACTTCTAAAGCAATATGCATGAATGATCACAGGAGTATGCCTATGCAACAGACTGCAAGGCCAAAGGGTACCAAAATAAGCGTGAGAATAAATACAGCCAAAGATTAAATACTTGGAAGTAAAAAGAACTGGTAAGGAAGAAAGGAACATAAGAAAAAGAGACTTACAAGGAGAAAGATAGAAAATATGGAAGGCCCAGGACACCTGAGTGAGAGAATGAGAACCAAGATGGGAAACGGTTTTGTAACATAATACCACATGCCTATATGGAAGTCTGCAGCAACAGCGCGTGGTGTGAATTCAAAGCAAAATGGCAAGAGCCCTATATTTTCCCACAACCACCCCTCTCCCCACTCAAACTTTCCATGCAAGAAAATCCTGCACAATAGGTTCACACCTGTGCTGCTAGAGTTCTATCCCATAGCCAAGGCCCTCTGTATCCTACAACCAGCTGGAACTAAATTCTGCATCGAGGCATTTCTGTTGCACTCTCATGCAGGAGACTGAAAATTTTTTACATTTACATTTTTAAAGAAATTGAGTTCTCTTATTGAAAGAGTATCAGTACAACACAACCACTAAAACTTCAGGAAGTCACTAGTTAAGGCAGCCTCCACATGCCTTAACACCCAAATATCATATCTGAACGCACTAACTCTTCACCCGAAAAACTCCACTGATCACAATGCATACAAAGTTCTTTTACATCAATCTTAACTCCAAGCAAACTGGATAAATATATTCTCTATAGACATATTCACAGAAAAAATACCTATAATCAGCTATTTGTATCTGGAAGTATGGTGCTTAGAATTAAGATTTATGCATAAGTGTGATGCAGAGAAATTTGATGTATTCACTGGTTATATGGTGAAAGTAAATCTATATAGAAAATCAGTGTTGAAAAGAATGTTTACGAGAGATGTGGGCAAATTGGAGAGAATCCAGAGAAGAGCAATACAAGATGGAAAGGTTAAAAAAAACTGAACATGTTTAGTCTTGAGAAAAGAGGACTGATGGGGGACCTGATGACCTCTTCAAACATGTTAAGAGCCGTTCTAAAGAGGATGATGATCAATTGTTCTCTGAAGGTAGGACAAGTAGTAATGGGCTTAATCTACAGCAAAGGAGATTTAGGTTAGATATTAGGAAAAACTTGCTAACGATAAAGGATAAACACTGGAATAGCCTTCCAAGGAAGATTGTGGAATGCCCATGACTGAAGGTTCTCAAGAGCTGCCTCGACAAAACACCTGACAGGGATGGTCTAGATTTACTTGGTACTGCCTCAGTGCAGTGGACTCGTCTTGAAGACATCTCAAGATCCCTTCCAGCCCTACATTTCTATGATTCTATTATTGTTATCCACATGAATAACTTAATTTTGATATTACTATCCTTTCTAGGTCTTCTTGCAGAGTTCCAATGCTCCCATTCTTCACATAGCTGTCCTCTTCTGCAACAACCCTGCACAGAGCCTTCCTCAAGCTTCCCTCCCTACTGGCTTAGCCTTGTTCCTCCCACTGAATTCGGCTCCTGAGATGCACTAACCAGCATGCTCCCCTAACACACATGTATTGCTATCTGCTGCACTAAGAAGTCACAACAGTAGCACCAAGCCCCACTTCTTTCCCTGCCTCCACAGTCCCAACCAACCTCTATTCCATCTCAAAGCCCCATCTTACTCCCATTCCCGCAATACCCCTACCCAGCCTGCCTCCCCAGTATGTTTTTGCTGAGCACAGCTGGTGAGTCAGGCTGCTGAGAAGAGATACTACAAAGCAGCATATATGGTGCTTCCCACTCTTCCATGGTGAGCAACAGCTACACTATAAATATTTTCATTAAAAGTCAACTCCCTACCCAGAAGGAGAAGGCAGATTATAAACTGTTTTAGAGACAAGGATAGAAAGCCTTAAATCACTAACATTCTTCATAGCATTTAGGATACAGCATACATTTTTACTAATAAATGCTTAAAAGTAGAGGAAGAAATCCAGTAAAATTCAGAGTTTTTTTTAAATGACTAGCAATTTACAGCTGATTTCATTCAAAAACAGATCATACATCAAAGGCATCTGAACCTAGGAATAAGATACATAACACGGCTGTATCTCAATGTCTATTTTGGGGTCAAGTAAAGGAGAGCATGTTGAAGAATCAGCTACAGCAAAATGAAAAAAAACACATGCGTGCTCATGTATTTTTATTTCCTTTTGGTTTGTACTATGGAAAAAAATACTTGTTTATCTCCTGTCAGCACTAATTATGCAGGGCCTATGATCAATTAAAGTAGAATTAGGTCTTGGTTTTGCTAAGGAGTATAAGAAATATACCTATTTTTGATGAAAGCTATAAAGCATGCTGCACACAACAGTGATCTTTCTGGTAAATTTAACAGCTTTCATGGAAGTCTATTCCTTCACCAAAAAGATGTTGACTGGCATGCGGCATTCAAGAAGGCATGAACAAGGCAGACAGTCAGAGGATCCTCAGGACCCTAATATTTTGTGACCATGGAATCATCTGTCACATGTATGAAGTGTGGAAGTGTTCTGTATGGAACCAGCAATATAATTTAAAACATCTTTAAGGTTTAAAATTGAAGCAAAAAGTGACTTTCAACACAGCTGAAGTCTGTGCTGCACAATGTCATCCAGCCATTCATTCTAGCTAACAGCGTAAAATACAGATGTTTAGAAATAGGACTACGGTTGAGAAAAGATCATTAAAAAATTAACATGATTATCTCTTCACCAACCACTTAAGCACTTTGAAGTGACAAAAATCCTCCTTTCCCACCTTTATAACTTCTACTTTACTGGAGTATATTCAACACCTCAATAGTTTTTATAAACCCAAAGAGCCTTTCACCTATAGACATTTCTTCCCACTCCGTGCTACAAACTCCAAGGCAGGTAACATTTCAGCTAAACATCCCAAGCGTTTGTGGGATCTGATACAGCATATATTGAAAGATATTTATCCCAATATATCCAGATGACTAGTGAAGCTTTGGGGATGCAGCATACGAGTGTTGATCTCTCCACAGATTTTCATTTCCAATTTGGCTTCAGTGCTCTGCTCCACTTACAGACAAGGCTCATGGATTTGGGAGGCAGACGTCCCTCCCAGAATAAAACCAGGGGGGAAAAGACAACACCCACATGCGTTTGGGCTGACACCCAGCACTAGTTACTCACAACGCCCAGCTGCCCCGGGAAGGAACTAGCAGGGGGCGGCAGAGCCAGCTACACAGTGCTGGGACGGTCGCCCCCGCTACTCCCCCCAGCTACGGAGGCCAAGACACCGCGTCCGCGGTGGAAGAGGGCTGGTGTCCGAGGAGCGCGGAGCTGCCGCGACTCACCCGCGGCAGCCGGGGTCCCCAGAACAGCGGGCCGGGAAAGGGGGGGTATCCCCGGCCCCGCAGCCGGACCCTGAGGGTGGGAGGGCCCCGCGCTGTCACTCCCCGGCCCCGAGCCCGCTCCGGGGAGGACCTGGCCCGCTACCTGTCCTCGCTCTTGTTCTTCTGCTTCTTGCCCATGGCGGCGCTGGCGGGGCCGCCTGGTCACCGCTCGCCTCCGTCCGCGTCCGCCTCAGCAGGGTCCGGCCGGCCACATCCACACGCACTGGGGTGCATATGGTGAAAGGCCGCAGTGCGCACGCGCTTTCACCCCGGGACCCGGCGCGACGGCGGCCTACGGAGAGGGCGCGAGACAAGGGCGCAGGAGGGACCCGCCGGCGCTGAGCCAGGCGCTCACTGCTGCGCTGGCGCCCCCTCTGGCTGGAGGGCGAACAGCGGCAACAGGCGACACCCTCCCCTCTCACTGCCAGGCCAGCCCCAGACTCGCCCCCTTTACTGCCCCCTGCTGCCCAGCCCTAGGCTCGCCCCCTTACTGCACCCAGCTGTCAAGTGCCAGAGGAGGAAATTTCCCACCCACTCTCTCCTGGGGCATGGGGATGGGCGCTGTACAGAACAGAAAACAAGGGATGCTCTAATTCACTGGTTTCAGAGTGGTAGTCATGTTAGTCTGTATCAGCAAAAAGAACGAGGAGTATTTGTGGCACCTTAGAGACTAACAAATTTATCTGAGCATAAGCTTTTGTGGGCTAAAACCCACTTCATCAGATGCATGCAGTGGAAAATACAGTAGGAAGATATATATATATATATACACACAGAGAACATGAAAAAATGGATGTTGCCATACACACTATAATGAGAGTAATCAAATAAGCATGGAGAAATAGTTTTACTTTGTGTAATGACCCATCCACTCCCAGTCTTTATTCAAGCCTAATTTAATGGTGTCCAGTTTGCAAATTAATTCCAATTCAGCAGTCTCTCGTTGGAGTCTGATATATGCCATCATGTGCCAGCAATGCCCTTCTGCCATGTACATTAGCCAAACCGGACAGTCTCTACGTAAAAGAATAAATGGACACAAATCAGACGTCAACAATTATAACATTCCAAAACCAATCGGAGAACACTTCAGTCTCCCTGGTCACTCAATTACAGACCTAAAAGTCACAATATTACAACAACAAAACTTCAAAACCAGACTCCAACGAGAGACTGATGAATTGGAATTAATTTGCAAACTGGACAACATTAAATTAGGCTTGAATAAAGATTGGGAGTGGATGGGTCATTACACAAAGTAAAACTATTTCCCCATGCTTATTTCCACCCGCTCCCCACTGTTACTCTCACCTTCTTGTCAACTGTTGGAAATGGGCCATCCTGATTATCACTACAAAAGTTTTTTTTCTCCTGCTGATAATAGCTCACCTTAATTGATCACTCTCATTATAGTGTGTATGGCAACACCCATTTTTTCATGTCTCTGTGTGTATATATATATATATCTTCCTACTGTATTTTCCACTGCATGCATCTGATGAAGTGGGTTTTAGCCCACGAAAGCTTATGCTCAAATAAATTTGTTAGTCTCTAAGGTGCCACAAGTACTCCTCGTTCTAATTCACTGGTGTGGCCCAGTGAACAGAACAAGGTCAGACTATGGGATTCACAGACCTGCCACCTGACTTGGGTAAATTGTTTTCCCTCACTGCACCTTACCTCCCCCTCTGTAAAACAAGCACAACAGCAGCATCCTACATCCCAGGGATATTGAAAGAATTCATATTTGTAAAGCACTTTGAGATTACTGGACAGCCAACAGCAAGTGCCAAATCTTCTTCTTAGGTACCTACAGTGTGTGCAGGGCCAATATAAACAATGAAGAAGACACAGACCATAAAGCTTCTTCTCTAAATCCAACACAGAACACACAAAGCAGACATTTATCGTACATTTGAGAGAGGTTTTGGGGGTGTTTTTGAATCATCACTGAAAAGTTTTTGGAGAGAAGCACGTTTTAAAAGGATAATCAACCAGATGATCAGACAATGAAAAAATAAGTATTACAAATAGTTTCAGGTGCTATGCCTGTCCCCAAGGTTTCCTGTCAATTTTTGTGGTGTTACAATCATGTTTTCTAAAATTACAAAAAAAAAAAAATCTCCCTTTCTGCTCTGTGAACAACTCAAACACCAGCAGAAACTGAATAACTAAAGCCCCTATTTTGCAATGTACTCTATGCAAGCAACCCCATGTCCACACAGGGCTCTAATGATTCCAGTAGGGCTTTACAGCAGTGCAAGGGTCAACCCCACAGAGCTCATTGCAGGATCATAGTTTAACAGACGGTTCTGTACATGCAGAGTAAACACTGAAACTCGCTCTATGCAAGGTGGCGATAAATGCACAGAGTAAACTGAAAAATTTCCCCCCAACAATCTTTTATTTATAGTAATCTTAGATTGAAAAAAAGAATACTATTTTTAAGTTGCTGGTGATCCTTTAAAGCAGAATATAAAGAAATATCACATAGTTTAAAACAAAAGAGAAGATGTTTCAAGAATAAAAGAAAGCACATTGTTACCAAAAGGAAAGACAGTGGAGGGGCATTTTAATACCTGGGATTGAGGAACCATGTACAGAGGCTTTATCCTGGATTGTGCAGGGTGGTTATGGAAGCTTGGGAAATGTGGGGAGTTTAGGTTGGAAGCACTTGTCAATGGAAGGGTTTGGCACATGAAAGTGCTTTCAGGGGAGATGCCCTTAGGAAGGTACAGGAGAAGGTGGGTGCTATCTGAACAATCTGATTTGAAGCATTTGTTACTGGACACATTTGCTGGATCTTCACCTCATCCTCCATACCCTCAATTCTTCTTTCCCCTTGTACTGCATCTCTGTCCTTTCCTTTGCAATGGAATCTCTGAATATACAAGGTTACCTTGCAGTTAAGTTGTATATAACAGAGCCCAAATTCCAATATCGTGTAATTTGGCCCCAGACTACATTGCATGTCAGATAAGGCATAATTCAGAGGGAAGAAACTGTGCTAGGGATCAACACAAAGGCAGCTGACCCACAGCTCACCTTTGAAGAGATAAACAGAAACGGCTGCACCAACCGATGGGGAAAAAAGGTAGGTTTGCCTGCCAGCTGGCCTATGATACTAAAACTGCTTACAATACCATAGTAAATCAGGAAGTTTGATCAGTGTAGGCAGTACAAGCACACTGTGGAACTGCTGGAATATTGCTCAGCTCTTGGAAAACGTTCGTAGGTTCCACTCTATGTTAGCTTCATTCAAGGAATTAGGGAGGGTTTAAAGAAGGAAAAGACAAAGATTATCAAGAAAATTTCTTGGCAAAAGTATAGGAAAAAAGCCTGTGGTTCTGGCAGCATATACTTGCGTACCCAGTAACACCAATCGAATGACAAACACGCTAGTAGGATTGATCAAGCCTTTTCTTCATTACACAGAAATGTAAAAGAATGTAAATCCTAGATGATACCAGAATTTAAATCAAACTCTGATGCTCTTATTAGTAGCACCCACTTTTAAACAGTAACTAGTAGCTGAAAGCCTCTGCTGGCACACAGGTGTAATTTGTCAAGTGTGTAAATAAGGTAAAATGGCTGAGAATTTAAAAGTTGGATGGTAAGACACCACAAATCCTAATGATGATTGAACCTGCTGATATGCTGAACAAAAAAAGTTCTCAACCATACTTGTAGTTCTTTCCATTGCTTCACTCTTCACACACAACAGATATTCTAGGCTTCAGAGTGATGTCTGGGGTTATGATGTGGTCTGGTTGTGTTCACTTATGTCTGTGGGGTTTGTGTTGGGGGATTCTGCATTGAATTGTGAAGGTGGTAAATGAGGGGTGTGCTGCTGTGAAGGGCTGTGTGTGTTTGGGTTTATTATATACAGTGGCTCTGTTGTGTGAGTGGCTGTGCTGATTTGTGTCTGTGTGGTTATGCTAGGAGAGTAGCATGGATTTGTGCAGGTGGTGAATGAGGGGTGCGTGCTGCAGTGTGGCAGTTGGGCACCTGGGTGTGACAGTTGGGCCAAGTAATCCATCATTGTACCTTATCCCTTACATAACCTATAAAATTGTTGCCTGCAAATTAGCTATAGAATAAGGGTGGTCATTGGTTGAGTTACCTCTGACATTGGAACAGCCTAGGACTCTTGGCATGACATATACATGACTAATTGACTGTAGCTGTACATCACACAGGTATAATTCATTAAGTCAAAATGGCTGAGAACTTAAAAACTGGATAGTAACAAACTGTGAAACCCAGTGATGATTCATTCTGGTGGTATTCTGAACAAAGAGAGAGCTCAACATGCTTGTAGCTGCTTCTGTCACTTAACACTGACTGTACAGACATAATAAGCTTCAGAATGACTCCCACAGTGTGACATTCCTGGAATCTTATTATATAGTGTCAGTATTTAAGGATTACAGACACCACTCCTTCTGATTGCCCTAGCCATTACTATCATTACCCTGTGTCAAAAATATTACCACTGTGGTTAAAGAAAAGAATGAAAGGATTGTTTCAGAATGTAACATTTGGAGTCACAAAAATACAACAGACAGACACTAACGAATGGGTAGGTTATAGTGATAAGGTTCACAATTCCCAATCAGCCTACTCCTAGCCACCATAATGGGACAATGTCTGTCTATAGATAAGTGCGATATAGCAGTAAAATGTGGTCTATTGGAAGGATCACACAACAGGAAGTTGTAAAAAATGCCTGAATGCTACATGTTTAACATTTCCAAAACAGGATAAAAAAAAATCTAGATGACAAAATAGAGAAATTACTATATATGCCTTTTATATAACTTGTTCCTTCGCATTTAGAAAAACATCCCATCTTGATTTTAGAATAGTCAGTGACGTACTGAAGTCATGTGGTAGAAGCGATGATCTGTTGTGACTACTCTGCTCACCTGAAAGCATCACTTACCATGCTGCCCCAATTCCCCCCAGGATTTTAGAAACAGCCTAGTGTGACCCTTATTGTCTCAAAGGTTTTTCCCTAGGCGTCATACATGATGCCTGAGGAAAGACTTGGCCCCATGTCTGACGTCAAGAGACGCCCTCATTACAACACAGGCCTAATGAACAGCCTGGAGAGCCAGGAACGGCTCCTCCTGACACCAGAAGCCCAAGGCCACAGAGCCGCACTCCCACCCTCCCACAGAAAGAGGCCATGGGCAGATGCATCACCCGCTCTAGCTGCAGTCCCTGCACACCCAGTGCTGCACACTCATCCCCCAGACCAGATGGGAGCTCCTGCCCTGTTCCTCAGGGAGGCTCCCCAGCCCCAGCCCCACCCTGAAGGAATAGAGCAGAACCCCACAGCGCCCACAGACAGCAGGCTGGCGGTCTGCGACAGGCATCGCATGGCACACTGTTCTGCACCTGCGTATGTCTCGTGAGGGTGAAGACGAGAAATTCTCCTTGGCTGCCCAGTAATCTCAAAGTGCTTTATAAACATGAATTCTCTCAATACCCCGGGGACGTAGGATGCCGCTGTTGTGCCTGTTTTACAGAGGGGGAAGGTGAGGGGCATTGAGGGGAAATGATTTGCCCACGGCAGGTAGCAGTTCAGTGGCAGGACTGTGAATCCCATAGTCTGACTCCCTGTTCTGTGCTATAACCACTGGGTGACACCAGTGAATCAGAGCATGCCTTGTTTTCTGCTGTGTACAGCGCCCACCCCTGTGCCCGAGGAGGGAGTGGGTGGGAAATTTCCACCTCTGGCTCTGGCAGCAGGGTGCAGTGAGGGGGCGAGCCTAGGGCTGGGCAGTAAGGCGGGGCAGCCTGGAGCTGGGCAGCCGGGGGCAATAAAGGGAGGAGTCTGGGGCTGGCCTGGCAGTGAGAGGGGAGGGTGTCGCCTGTTGCCGCTGTTCGCCCTCCAGCCAGAGGGGGCGCCGGCGGCAGCAGTGAGCGCCTGGCTCAGCGCCGGCGGGTCCCTCCTGCGCCCTTGTCTCCCGCCCTCTCCGTAGGCGGCTGTCGCGCTGGCGTGAAGGCGCGTGCGCACTGTGGCCTCTCCCCTCACCACCATCCTCCCTAGTGTGAGGCGGGTCAAGGACCAGCGGAGCCGCCAGGCACGAGCTGGGGTAGCGAGACGCGCGGACGAGGGGAGCGGGCGCCGCCGCCGCCAGTCTTGCGACGCGGGGACTGCGAGCGGCCCGTCCTGTCCGGCAGCGTTTCCCTTGCCGACCCAGGGACCCGGCTGCGGGCTCCTTGCGGGGGGGCCTGGGATTGACACCGGCCGTTTGCCTGGGGCGGGGAGGGTTGGAGCCGGTGAATGTAGCTGTTGCAGCTGGCGCGAGTCGCGCATGCGTAATACGTCGTGTTTAGCTGCTGCATCCCTTGACCCCGGGTGTGGCCCCTGGCCGGGGCAGACTCAGCCGTGCCTCTGCCTGGCTCGGGGCCCTGTCGCCCTACAGCCAGGCTGTGCTGGTGCCCCCTCTCCCCCACCCCCGCGCCGCAATAGGCCGGAGTTGTGAGGGGTAGCAGCTGGAGGGGGCGTGCCTGTCACACGTTTAAAGAACAGGAGGACTTGTGGCACCTCAGAGGCTAACAAATTTATTCGATACGATGTGTGTAATGACCCAGCTGCTCCCAGTCTCCATTCAAACCCCATTCAGTTAATGGTATCTAGTTTGCATATTAATTCAAGCTCAGCAGTTTCTCATTGGAGTCTGTTTCTAAAGCTTTTCTGTTGCAAAATTGCCACCCGTCAGGCACCCACCTTGTCACCTCCTCTGGTGGGAAGTGGAGCTGCTGATGCTCGTTTTGGAACCTGCTCTCGGCCCACATGGGCAGAGTGTTTCGGAAAAGCAGTTTCACTTCATTTTGCTAGGTGGAATCAAGCTGTATGGGACGTAAGGCAGCCAGCTTTTTTGTAGCACAAATAGGTGGCTACTGGCTTGCAGGCTGTTCAGGTCCTGAGCTGAATGGTCTTGTTCTCGCCCTGCTGTGTAAGCCTGTTACAAAACCACCACACAGCACTACATAACTAGAAGTAAAGTAAATACGGAGCATTATGTGGGAAACTTACTGAGTTCCTGCAGCTCTTTTTCCTCCTTATTCCTGATATGATGTGTGTCTGAAATTCAACACAAGGAGGATCTCCTCAGAGAAAGATTGAGCCTATGCTTCTGCCCAGAGCAGTCAGTTTCTCACTCACATGACAGGTGGCAGATGCCTGTTCAGATCTCTTCTCATAGGGCAAAGGGGAGACTTGAACAAGGGCGCTCTCACATCCTGGGTGAGTATCCTAACCACTCTGCTAAAGATCATGAGGGAGATCCACCTCCCACTCTTCCCCAGGCTGTTTTGTGGCATTAGGCAGCCTCTGCACATGCTTACCAGTTCAGGACCTATGGGTGAGATAGGTTCTCCTCTGCCTATCTCCCCTGGTTTGTGGATCCAGCTAGGCCTTAGGCATGAGATAGGTAGGTAGCCAGACACCTACAGAGAGACAGCAGTGCACATGGCGACAGGCAGAAACATATGTAGGGAATTTCCATCCTGAAAACTTAGTCACTGAGTGAGTTTAGGTACCTGCAGAGTTAGGCGGAAATGAGGTGTTGGTGTTGTGGATCACAGTGATGCCTAAAACTGACACTGACGTGCCCTTTGTGAACCTGGGCTTCCCTCTCCAAGCTGAATGTGCTATTTTAGCAGCTGGCCTAGGGAGTCAGAGAATAGGATATGACTGGAATCTTTGTTCTTGTGTGTGTACGGTGTAAGTATTGTCTACAGAGTTGTAAATCCCCATGAAGAAAACAGCTGTCTGCATATTAGTTCCTAATGGGATAGGCACTGTCTCTCTTTTCTCCACCCCCCAGTTTTGCTACGCAGCACGCTATGGATAAGAGACTGGCCTGATCAGGATATGAACTAAAGGCTTAAAATAAGTATTGTTTTATGGTATTCATCTCTACTTTCATGTATTGTATTTTGCAGCTATAAGGAGTGTACTGAATGTCCAGAAGAATGGCTGCTGATACTTCTGTTGAAATGTTTTCAAAAGTTCTGGAAAATCAAATGCTTCAGACTACTAAAGTAGTAGAAGAACAGCTGGATGCTGAGATTCAGAAATTGGACCAGATGGATGAAGATGAATTGGAACGCCTTAAAGAAAGGAGGCTTGAAGCACTAAAGAAATCCCAGCAGCAGAAACAAGTAATTTTCTGGCAGCATTTTAGATTCTGAACGTCAAAGAATGCTTTATGCACTATAGCAAAGACCGCCATAGTTGATTCTGTTGGTGTTTGATAGGAAATCTGAGGGGTGGGTGGGTGTTGAATAACAGTACACTTGCTGTGTGGGCTGAAATTTGGCATAGAATCATAGAATACAACAGGTCTAACACACTTGAATTTTTAGGCCTTGATTTAGAACAGTTTGGTTATATCAAAATTATACATACGTGTATTTTTAAAAAAAATTCTGGATTAAGAGAAGGGTAAGCGAATAAACTGATATTTGGATTTGATTGTTAATATTCAGGTGATTGAGACCTCAGATATTACTGACTGAAAACACCAGTAATGCACACATGCCAACAGGCCTTAGGGATCCCCTTCCTCCAAACTTCTAAACATCTGAAGTCTTCTCGTGGTAGTATGCAAGTCCCTCCCTCCCTGTTTTTTGAGGCATTTTACAAAAGGAATGGTGCATGTCCTCTCCCAGCTCTTTAGAGGGCTGGTCACCTATCCTGCTTCTGCAAAGGGGCTTCTCACAATCCAGTAAGACTTTGGGATGTATATGAAGAAAACTTATTTGCTCATGACTTTTTGCATGGGCAGAAAATGATCCTACCTTGCTGTTGCAACCATCTCATTAAGCTACTGATCTTGATGTTTCCCAAAAATCTTTTACAACATAGTTTGGGTTTTCTTAACAACTGGTGTGGAACTTGAGCTGCAAATAGGGAAGTCCTTTGGGTTTCCCTACCTAGTACAGTCAAGCCTCAAAAATTATGAAACTGGGCAGTGATCTGAGGTGGAAAGAGGGCATTCCAGTTGTGAAGGAAACGGTAGTGGCCAATACCAGGTTTTGAGATGTAGATGCAGCTGGATATCTGTCATTGTTAGGCTGGAATGCTGAGGGATATGGAATCTTAATAGTTGACTCAAGGTAGACCTGAACATATTTTTTGATAACGTAACATCTCTCTCTCTGTTGCTGATTTTCCTTGAACAGTTTAGTTTGTTGTTGACTCTGTCTTCTTCTTTGTATTGATTAAATAAAATCAAAATAATTAGTCTATACTAAGCACCATGAGCATGGACAACATTCAGGATATTCATGACATCTTTTTAATTCAGTTCACTCCTTCCTAGGGTAACATGCTTTTTTTGCACTGGTATCTTGTTAAAATTGCTTTGTTTTAACTTTAAAAAATAGGCAACTTGAGATTTAGCTTTGGAAAAGCAAGTGCTGCTTGTAAATATCTAGCTTACTCCATCCTTCTCCATTCAGTGCAAAGTAATTTTTATTATAAAGGACTACACTTTCAAAATTGCAGGCACACATCTGCACACCTAATCATGCAATTACTGCAACTGCACGTCCAATTATAACTTTTCCCTTGTGAAATTGTAACTCTGTATTCAGTAAGTGTAAACAAGGATGCATTTTTGTGTGTATAATTGCGTGCATGTTGTTCTGGAAAACTGGCTTACGTTGGGGTATTTGGACTGAAACTAGATGTTGAGGAACTTTTCGTTTGTATACAATTGGCATTTTAAAGATTATCTAAATACTTAATGTATCTGTTGTAAAGCCACCTCTGGTGACCTTTATAATGTTGTGAAATATGCATTAGCATCTCAAGTTTTACAAATGTATTGATCTGCATTTTCTATATAGGGACAACTGAAAGTAAATCAGTTTTAAAGTGTACTGTGTCATGCTTTCAGTGATATTTTTTGTTTAATGATTATAGGTGCCATGCTTCGATTGTTTTTTTTTCAGTATACAATTACTTTAGGAAGAGGGCAGTCAGTATTGCAATTTTGAGGCTCCCAAAATTGTTGAAAGAATTTCAGGGTTTATATCCTCTCTTGAATACTGGTGCTTTAATCTCTTTGTAGGAGGTTATACTATGGAAGTGTATCGTATTCTGTACAAGGACTACAGCTCTCACCAAAGCAGTGATAACTTCTCCTCTTCTTCCCCACAAAAAAATATTTGGGCAGGTTAACCCAGCAGCCATGTCCAGACCAGTGGTTTTTCATCCATTGTGCAGGGGGAGAAGAGGGAAAAGTAGTTTCTTTTCCTGTCTAGCTGCTATAGTTTGACTTCCAACTGTTTCCCAGTAAAACCCTTCTGGCCCTTCCCCTCTTTTTTTAAGGATTCTCATCTTTTATTTAAGCTTTCAGATGGCAGTCTTTTTTATTTAATATAAACATTTTTATAACATGTCATGTTAGGGATTTCTCTAAAACTAATATTGTTCTCAGAATAGGTTAAATACAATTAAGAAACACTGTACTAACTTTTTACTTTCTGATCATAGGAATGGCTCTCAAAAGGACATGGAGAATATAGAGAAATCCCAAGTGAGAGAGACTTTTTCCGAGAAGTCAAAGAGAGTAAAAATGTGGTTTGCCATTTCTATAAAGATACAACCTTCAGGTACAGTAAATACCTTATTTTAAAGAGACTCTTGTGATGCTAAGAATGTGTAAAAGTAAATAAACTATTCCAAAAGCAGCAAGTGGAACTGAATGTAGAGGTTTTAAAATCAACAGGTCTGTCAACTCTCACTGAGCTGGGGGGCCTGCAATCAGTCATGTTTCTACTAAGACTAAATAAGCATCCTAAACTCTTAACATGGGACTTGTTTTAGAACACCATCTGATTATGTTGACCAGCTTGGTAAACTGATACCTGAAAATATTCACTATAGTCTGTGGACAGGATTTCTAGGAGAGCATTTTGCTTCACATCATCGTAGTTGCTTAGCTTTGAGGCAGGAGGTTCATTAATATTGAGCTGAGCAGCTATGCTGGGAAACAGACTAGAGTAAGGGAACGTTTCTATTTTATTTCTATAAAATTCATTTTGAAATAATGGGTTTATTCCTAGAAAAGGGTCATTGGAAAACTTGGTAGCAGAGGAAAAAATTTGGTGTTGATTGTTAATCACTGAACAAATCTCACTAAACTGCTTCTTAAAAACGTGGGCCTGATCTTGTTCCTGCTGAAGTTCAATAGCAAAATTCCCAAATACTTAGGTGTGAGCAAGAACACACCCTAATGAAAGATGAGAGCGTTCCCTATGAACTGCTAGCAGCCAGAGGCTTCAAGGAAGGAATGTGTTATCCAAAGTTCCACCACCACAATGTCAAAGTAACTCAAATCAATTATTTTGATAATCTTGAAATCCAGATAATGTAAGTTGAAGTTCTTGAATATTTTATTTTTCCCTTAATGTAAAACCAAAAGTAACAAGTTATGTCTGTAATGTTGATTCTTCAACTATGACCTTAATAATCAAGAATTCAGCACTGAAGTAGACTTAAATGATTTATGGCCTTTGTGATACCTAACTCATGAGTATTTGAATTTTTTTTTCACAGATGCATGATATTAGACAAGCATTTGGCAGCACTTTCAAAAAAACACATTGAAACAAAATTCCTAAAATTAAATGCTGAAAAATCTCCATTCCTGTGTGAGAGATTAGGCATCAAAGTAATTCCCACTCTAGCACTAGTAAAAGATGGAAAAACGCAAGATTTTATTGTTGGCTTTACTGATCTTGGTAATACGGATGACTTCACCACAGAAACCTTAGAATGGAGATTAGGCTGTTCAGACATAATTAATTACAGGTAATTAATATATTTGGTTTTTAAAGTTAATGTGTGAGGGTTATATTTACAGATTCATTTTTTGCATAAAGGTTCTGTTGATCTTGTTGTTTAGTGTGCCCAAGACCAAAGTGAGCTAATAATCCAGCTGTTACAGCGATAAACTTTTGGCAAGGAAAACCAAGGGAAGTGCCTCTTGAGAAAGTATTGGGAAAACTTTTTTTTTTACTCAAGAGTAGTGAAAACAAAGCTCTGGTCTTTGGGCTTTAAGATAACCAGTTCCCACCCACTCTCTTTACAGCTGCTTCTTCATGGGTCAGCTGAAGGCCCAGTCTTTCCTCCCAAACTAATTCAGTCTTTACAGGATATCTTCACATTTGCACTGTTCATCTGGGTATGGGGCATGTGCCTGTCCAAGGTGATAGCAAAATGTAGTTTAAATACAATTTGACTTTAAAAAGTCTCTTACTGAAAAAAGTGCAAATGATTTCTATTATGTTGCATTTGCAAAGAACTGTCACACAGCCTTGTGTCTTGTGATCATTAATGGAAAAACATGGATAGTAAAAACCAGGGATAGAGTTTGGATATTGTGGGATCTGCAATCTGAATTTACTGATTTATGTGGTTAAAAGGTAAACCTTGATAACGTACCTTCTTTTGCTTTTAATATTCTTTACTTTTTTAAAGCCAAGTTATTAAAAATAGGGAAGGTTTTCCATTAGAATCATAGAATCATAGAATATCAGGGTTGGAAGGGACCCCTGAAGGTCATCTAGTCCAACCCCCTGCTCAAAGCAGGACCAATTCCCAGTTAAATCATCCCAGCCAGGGCTTTGTCAAGCCTGACCTTAAAAACTTCCAAGGAAGGAGATTCCACCACCAGCAGATTAAACTCATCTGCTTTTATTTGAATGTTAAATCTCCAAATTGTAGAATGTATTTTCATTCCAAATGGGGTGCTTCTTTCTTAAAGTAGAATGAGAACAGTATATTGTAGTCTCATGGGAGCTAAGCGATAGTTAACACACTCCTAGTCTAAGTATTGCATTTTTTCAGTGCCTTTATAGAACTCTGTTTTCATTTGGGTACTTCGTTAATCTGTAAGAGTGTCTGGGGGAACGTCCGCTTCCTCTTTCCTTTTCCCTTTCTTCCACACCAGTAGCAAGCAAGCAGAGAGGGGTTGGCCAAAGAGAATATACTAGTAGGATCCAACAAATGAGGAACAAGTGGACTTGCTGGATTGTAACTTATATGGGAAAACCTATTCTGTGAATGGTATAGGGTCTTGAATCTAGTAAATATTGATGGGCTGGCCCATTCCTCATGTGGTAAAACTTGGAGGAGGGGATGAGGTGGGAGGAAACCTGTATTAGGTTCTCCTTACAGAGTTTCTCCCATCTAGGTCTATTAGCCCTCCCTCTGTAAAATGAGCCGCAAACCCTGCAGATAACTAGGGGTACACTGTAGGCTACAGCCATCTGCATGGAGCAGAGGTGGGCAAACTATGGCCCATGAGCCACATCCGGCCCCGGGGACTGTCCTGCCCAGCCCTTGAGCTCCCAGCCGGGGAGGCTAGCCCCTGGCTGCTCCCCCACTGTCCCTCCTCCCCCACAGCTACGCTGCCACGCGGGCAGCACTCTGGGCAGTGGGGCTGTGCGCTCCTGCAGGGCAGTGTGTCTGGCTCCAGCCAAGCGGCACGGCTGCCAGACATGCTGCTCTGAGCAGCATGGTAAGGGGGGCGGGGGTTGGTTAAGGGGCAGGGGGTCCCGGAGGGCAGTCAGAGAAGAGGGGACGGAGGTTCTGGGGGGGTGGGTGTGGTCAGGGGATGGGGAGTAGAGGGGGTTGGATAGGCGTGGGAGTCCCGGGGGGGGCTGTGAGGGGGTGGGGGTGTAGATAGGTTTCAGGGCAGTTGGGGGGTGGAGGTTGGATAGGGGGTGGGGTTCTGGGGGAGCAGTTGGGGCAGGGGGGTCTCGGGAGGGGGCGTTCAGGGGACAAGGAGCAGGGTGGGTTGGATGGGTCGGGGGTTCTGAGGCGGGCAGTCGGGGGCGGGAAGTGGGAGAGGTTGGATAGGTGGCAGGGCCAGGCTGTTCGGGGCAGTACAGCCTTTTCTACCCGGCCCTCCATACAGTTTTGCAACCCTGATGTGGCCCTCGGGCCAAAAAGTTTGCCCATCCCTAGTGTGGAGGCTCTGTACGTCTACACTACTCTGGAATCCTAGTCTCCTACGTCCTGCTCTCTGGGCTCTCGACTAGTTCTCCTCAAGAACCTTGCTTTAGAGGAGGCAGCTGCATAAGCAAGATAGTACAACCTTGCTGTCTTAGTCTTACTTTCTCTGTCAATCTCTGGATTTAGTGTGGAAGGGGAGATAAAGGGTATAGAAAGAACATGCTCCTCCTACCCACTATTGATCCCAACCCCTTTTTCTTTAAACAGATTTGTCGAACTAACAGCTTCTCCTGGTCTGTGCTGGTGTCAATATTTTTTTTTACCTTTTCACTTTAAACAGCAAAATTTTATTTCTTTCTAGTGGAAACTTGATGGACCCACCTTTTCAGAGCCAAAAGAAATTTGGAACCAGTGTCACAAAGCTGGACAAGAGAACCATCAGAGGAAAAAAATATGATTCAGATTCTGATGATGACTAAAAGCTCAGCTATAAATCTTTGTATATCATTTTTTGTTTAAGCTTGGTACATTTCTAGGAACGTTTTTATAAAGTCTGTTGATTTCAGTATGTTTGCACATAGTACTCCATTTTTCTGTACAGTTTTATAAACTGATTCACATTTGAAGAAATTCCAACTATTTGTTTGTCTTTGGAAGTAGGTTGAAAATCTGAGCCCCTTTGAACCAGGTATCATCTGGGAACTGACGATAAATTTAATCTGTTATTTCAAAACATTTCCATAATCTACATCTCCGTATTTTATACCATTTATCATATTTTCAATAAAGGAAACTTAAAGAGGCAAGAATTGCAAATAACTGTTACCGGAATAGTGCATCTTAAAGCATTGCTTTATCTTATAGTGCCCTAGTGTAGCATTGACTAACTTAACTACATTGGACTATAAATTGTAAAACAGTCTTAGCGTTTGTAAATTTTCAAGTCGACTGTCAAAAGAAATTCCCATTTACCAAGTACGTACACCGCATGTTGCAGCTGAGCCAGCATGTAATAGCACACAACAAGTGTACTGAAAACACCCTTGCTTGCAGGGTTATGTAATGTAAATTCTGTGGTTGTGAATTTTAGAGCAGATGCTTGTACAAGAGATTAGGCAGGATAAGAACATCAGAAGGGACAATGTTTGTTTTTAGATTTGAGGCAGTACATTATATTTTATTGCACTGTTGCTCTTCAGTAATAGATAAGGCCTTATCTGAATCGCGAGATGATCTTCAAATAATTGCGGTCGAGTTACAGACAAGACATGGAAAATTGCAGAAAAGTAGTAATGGACCTTTTTTAATAGCGGTAATTTGGAAAAGCCAGAGTAGACCTATTTGCTGGAACAATATAAACGCTCAATTATTATATATGCCTGCAAATTTTGCACCTATATTACATTCATTTAAAAAAAAAAAAAGTAACCAGTACAATATAAAATTCAGAAGACTAAAAGTCTTAACACAACTGCAGAAATCAAGTCATCACTTTAGCCATTTACATATGACAGGCATTGAATGTTAGTGCAGAATGCCCTGCTACGGTGGTCTCCTTCGTTCCCTGTCTGCTTTGTGAAGACTTCTCCATACCGAGATACTGTACACTCAGCATCCACAGAATTAGGCAAGATAAATAGTGATTGCTTTGCTGTCTCTGCTAACTCTGGAAAACACTGTAGAACTGAAGATCATTTAATGTATTAATGGGGGGAAAAGCATGTGTTGCAAACCTCAAATGTTTGCAAAATTGTGGACTGTGCAAAGTAAGCTAATTTAAAACAAAATTGCAGTGGAAGCCTAATACTCGAAAGCTGCAATTTCCACAATAGCGCAAGTGAAGTAGGATTTTAGTAATAGATGTATTTTTTCAGAAGAGGTCGCTCTCTCATTGAAGCTCTGAGGCTAGCATGGAGTTCAGTTTATCTAGCTGAAGAGTGGATGGGTTTCTTCTTCAGTTTTTATAAACACTAGTTCTTAATTGCAGAGCAATGCAGTCCTCTTGGGGAATAAGCGTATGGCACTTTCAGCTCCTTTTTGGCCTAACAAGCAAGGTGAAGACTGGAAATCTAATCAGTCTCACAGCTTAGTAGTGAAGAAGACTTGCCAATGGGCCAGCCCAGCAATATATTTCTCTCAAGTCTGTAAATCTCAATTATATTTTGTTTCAATTCATGTACATTGAAATAAAGTTATTTGAATTCGGATGCTGATGGTGGTGGTTCCTTCTAAAAGTAGTTTAGCATGACTGTATTGCTTTTTACCCATAGAGCTGTCAGCAAGTCACACATTTTAAGTTTCTTGACTTCTTAAGAACAGATGCTAGTTAAAATTTTAGCTTAACAGCAGGGGAACAGTTATCTTGTTGCAATAACAATAAACCCACTTCAGACCAATGCAAGTACTAGATATTCATGTCTCTGTTGGGGGGAGAGAAGTGCCAAAACAGGCACTTTTTCCATGCATTAAAATCTCATATCAGTACACAGTGTTTTGTGGTGTGATCTCAAAGTATAGTTGCAGTAATCATCCTGTTCTTACATCCAGTTTTGCTGAAATAGATGAATGAATGTAATGGTTCACTAGTCGTTTCATATGCCACAACAATAATCAAACATCTGTGTGCTGAGTTCTGCTTGCTTTGAGCAGAGTGGGAAAACATGTAACTATTAGCCATCACCCCAAACACTATATCCTCTGTACAGGCCTTAGGAAAAGTAAAACTATTGCCATTGTTGAAATCTTGGCATTTATGGTTATTAATTCAGTTTGTCTCACTTTCAGACTATCATAGTCTCATTACAATATGCACATTAGTTTGAATCTGATATGCAATTATGTATTTTAGGTGTACACCTTCAGGACTGTGCTTCCTGTATGTTCCTTCTTAAAATACAGACTAAAATTGGTAAACAAAACCAAAAGTAGGCTAGCCCATTTTGTAAGATGCATGTGATTTCATCCCCTTAAAGAAGTACTCTGAGTAAACATGGAATTTAAGGTCTGTTTCAAACAATGGTGCTAGAGGGCTTATTCCTTTGATTCTGTCTTTTATACCTCTATAACTAAGAAAGCAGAAGGAGACTCCGCTGGTTGGAAGGCATGAGATGCACTGTCCTGAGATTGGGGGTTCCACGACCACCACTTCCAAGAGAAGGAGGCGGGTGGTGGTGGTCGGGGACTCTCTCCTCTGGGGGACTGAGTCATCTATCTGCCGCCCTGACCGGGAAAACCGAGAAGTCTGCTGCTTGCCAGGGGCTAAGATTCGCGATGTGACAGAGAGACTGCCAAGACTCATCAAGCCCTCGGATCGCTACTTCTTCCTGCTTCTCCACGTGGGCACCAATGATACTGCCAAGAATGACCTTGAGCGGATCACTGAGGACTACGTGGCTCTGGGAAGAAGGATAAAGGAGTTTGAGGCGCAAGTGGTGTTCTCGTCCATCCTCCCCGTGGAAGGAAAAGGCCTGGGTAGGGACCGTCGAATCGTGGAAGTCAACGAATGGCTACGCAGGTGGTGTCGGAGAGAAGGCTTTGGATTCTTTGACCATAGGATGGTGTTCCATGAAGGAGGAGTGCTGGGCAGAGATGGGCTCCACCTTACGAAGAGAGGGAAGAGCATCTTTGCGAGCAGGCGGCTAACCTAGTGAGGAGGGCTTTAAACTAGGTTCACCAGGGGAAGGAGACCAAAGCCCTGAGGTAAGTGGGAAAGAGGGATACCGGGAGGAAGCACAGGCAGGAACATCTGTGAGGGGAGGGCTCCTGCCTCATACTGAGAATGAGGGGCGATCAGCAGGTTATCTCAAGTGTTTATATACGAATGCACAAAGCCTTGGAAACAAGCAGGGAGAACTGGAGGTCCTGGTGATGTCAAGGAATTATGATGTGATTGGAATAACAGAGACTTGGTGGGATAACTCACATGACTGGAGTACTGTCATGGATGGTTATAAACTGTTCAGGAAGGACAGGCAGGGCAGAAAAGGTGGGGGAGTAGCACTGTATGTAAGGGAGCAGTATGACTGCTCAGAGCTCCGGTACGAAACTGCAGAAAAACCTGAGTGTCTCTGGATTAAGTTTAGAAGTGTGAGCAACAAGAGTGATGTAGTGGTGGGAGTCTGCTACAGACTACCGGACCAGGGGGATGAGGTGGATGAGGCTTTCTTCCGGCAACTTGCAGAAGCTACTAGATCGCACGCCCTGGTTCTCATGGGTGACTTTAATTTTCCTGATATCTGCTGGGAGAGCAATACAGCGGTGCATAGACAATCCAGGAAGTTTTTGGAAAGCATAGGGGACAATTTCCTGGTGCAAGTGCTAGAGGAGCCAACTGGGGGGGAACTTTTCTTGACCTGCTCCTCACAAACCGGGAAGAATTAGTGGGGGAAGCAAAAGTGGATGGGAATCTGGGAGGCAGTGACCATGAGTTGGTTGAGTTCAGGATCCTGACACAGGGAAGAAAGGTAAGCAGCAGGATATGGACCCTGGACTTCAGGAAAGCAGACTTCGACTCCCTCAGGGAACGGATGGGTAGGATCCCCTGGGGGACTAACATGAAGGGGAAAGGAGTCCAGGAGAGCTGGCTGTATTTCAAGGAATCCCTGTTGAGGTTACAGGGACAAACCATCCCGATGAGTCGAAAGAATAGTAAATATGGCAGGCGACCAGCTTGGCTTAACGGTGAAATCCTAGCAGATCTTAAACATAAAAAAGAAGCTTACAAGAAGTGGAAGGTTGGACATATGACCAGGGAAGAGTATAAAAATATTGCTCGGGCATGTAGGAATGAAATCAGGAGGGTCAAATCGCACCTGGAGCTGCAGCTAGCAAGAGATGTCAAGAGTAACAAGAAGGGTTTCTTCAGGTATGTTGGCAACAAGAAGAAAGCCAAGGAAAGTGTGGGCCCCTTACTGAATGAGGGAGGCAACCTAGTGACAGAGGATGTGGAAAGAGCTAATGTACGCAATGCTTTTTTTGCCTCTGTCTTCACTAACAAGGTCAGCTCCCAGACTGTTGCGCTGGGCATCACAGCATGGGGAGCAGATGGCCAGCCCTCTGTGGAGAAAGAGGTGGTTAGGGACTATTTAGAAAAGCTGGACGTGCACAAGTCCATGGGGCCGGACGAGTTGCATCCGAGAGTGCTAAAGGAATTGGCGGCTGTGATTGCAGAGCCATTGGCCATTATCTTTGAAAACTCGTGGCAAACGGGGGAAGTCCCAGATGACTGGAAAAAGGCTAATGTAGTGCCAATCTTTAAAAAAGGGAAGAAGGAGGATCCTGGGAACTACAGGCCAGTCAGCCTCACCTCAGTCCCCGAAAAATCAAGGAGCAGGTCCTCAAAGAATCAATACTGAAGCACTTACATGAGAGGAAAGTGATCAGGAACAGTCAGCATGGATTCACCAAGGGAAGGTCATGCCTGACTAATCTAATCGCCTTCTATGATGAGATTACTGGTACTGTGGATGAAGGGAAAGCAGTGGATGTATTGTTTCTTGACTTTAGCAAAGCTTTTGACACGGTCTCCCGCAGTATTCTTGTCAGCAAGTTAAAGAAGTATGGGCTGGATGAATGCACTATAAGGTGGGTAGAAAGTTGGCTAGATTGTCGGGCTCAACGGGTAGTGATCAATGGCTCCATGTCTAGTTGGCAGCCGGTGTCAAGTGGAGTGCCCCAGGGGTCGGTCCTGGGGTCGGTTTTATTCAATATCTTCATAAATGATCTGGAGGATGGTGTGGATTGCACTCTCAGCAAATTTGCGGATGATACTAAACTAGGAGGAGTGGTAGATATGCTGGTGGGCAGGGATAGGCTACAGAGGGACCTAGACAAATTGGAGGATTGGGCCAAAAGAAATCTGATGAGGTTCAATAAGGATAAGTGCAGGGTCCTGCACTTAGGACGGAAGAACCCAATGCACCGCTACAGACTAGGGACTGAATGGCTAGGCAGCAGTTCTGCGGAAAAGGACCGAGGGGTGACAGTGGACGAGAAGCTGGATATGAGTCAGCAGTGTGCCCTTGTTGCCAAGAAGGCCAATGGCATTTTGGGATGTATAAGTAGGGGCATAGCGAGCAGATCGAGGGACGTGATCATTCCCCTCTATTCGACATTGGTGAGGCCTCATCTGGAGTACTGTGTCCAGTTTTGGGCCCCACACTACAAGAAGGATGTGGATAAATTGGAGAGAGTCCAGCGAAGGGCAACAAAAATGATTAGGGGTCTGGAATGCATGACTTATGAGGAGAGGCTGAGGGAACTGGGATTGTTTAGTCTGCAGAAGAGAAGAATGAGGGGGGATTTGATAGCTGCTTTCAACTACCTGAGAGGTGGTTCCAGAGAGGGTGGATCTAGACTATTCTCAGCGGTAGAAGAGGACAGGACAAGGAGTAATGGTCTCAAGTTGCAGTGGGGGAGGTTTAGGTTGGATATTAGGAAAAACTTTTTCACTAGGAGGGTGGTGAAACACTGGAATGCGTTACCTAGGGAGGTGGTAGAATCTCCTTCCTTAGAAGTTTTTAAGGTCAGGCTTGACAAAGCCCTGGCTGGGATGATTTAATTGGGGATTGGTCCTGCTTTGAGCAGGGGGTTGGACTAGATGACCTTCTAAGGTCCCTTCCAACTCTGATATTCTATGATTCTATGAATTAGCTAAATGATAAACATATACCTAAATCTTAAAGTATAGGGCTTTACAGACAGACCTGAATGTCTATATCCTAACATTCCTCCCCCTTTTTTCTTTTGGGATCCTCCTGCCCAGGTATCCCTGGAAAAGCATAGGATATATGGCGACACACTTCCTGATAGGGCCAGGCATCAAGGTGGAAGGTGTCGATATTCCATCTGTCCCACTGCCCCTTGTGTAGTACTGTGCCCTGCACCTTCTCTCGAAAGGGCATACCACACCTATTCCAATTAGTGTTACAGACTTCCCATTACAGAGGGCCCGAGAAGGTTGGGTCTGGATTGTCTAGTACACTGGTGGAGAGGGCTTACTACATTACTTAAAGGCTATAATTAGTGGCTGTTCTCTAGGGGGTTGTGCCTCCCTTGATCATTTCCATATGCAACATAACACAAATACAGTTAACAAAACATCAGCTGCTATGATAATCCACAACACCACCACTAGTCCTGACGACTGCAGTATGGTCCAACAGCTTGGCCACCACCAAAAACACTGCTTCGCCTCCTTTGATAGGGTTAAAATTTTGTCAGCACCATCCCGTAGTGTGTATTGTAAGTGTGTCCAACTGTTGGCACTTGCAGCAAGTTGCTCTTGTAATCTTTGTGTACTCTTGTCCATACTGTGGGTCCATTGAATATCCGCAGTGAAATCTGGTATTGTCCAAACCAATTCAACTGCTTGGTATGGCATGGGGTAGTAGGTGCTGGTTCAACTGTTTAAGTCCACTGATCCTTTGGTGCACCATAGTCCAGGTGGCAGTGTATAGAAGTTCATAATTTGGTCATATACTGGAAGGATTTTGCCACCTGGTGTTATATTGCAGGACTGCATACATTCCCAACAGAATACACCGTACTTCATATTCATTATCCTTAAATGCCCCCCTCTTGCAATAGGCCATTGATCCTGCTCCTCCATAGTCATAGGAGAGGGGCACATCCATATTCCTCCTCTAGATATACAACTGCTTAATGTGATGACAGTCCAATTTACCCCATTCCACCACCCCCCACATTTCCTAGTGGCTCCCAACTTGCTCTCCCCCTTCCCTAGTGGCTCCCAACTTGCTCCCCCTTCCCTAGTTACTCCCATAGGGTTCAAGGGGACCACCTTATTTGCATTTCCTTCCCATGATATCATAGTAACAATTACACAAGAACTGTCCCCACAAGTCAGGGATGTTATTTTCCAGGTAGATGGGTATGTTTTTGCAATTGTGGATAAATATGGGCTAGCCTCCCAATTTAATACTGAGGCCATTGTTCTGACCAAGCATCTCTTATAATGTCCATTATTAACTGAGCATTATGAATACCTACACACACTTCTCCCCATGTTAATCTCCTGAAGCCATCCCCCACCCATGTCACCAGGTCCCCTGCCCAATGAGTTAACTGCAAGTTTACCTTTACTGCTGTCTTCCACCCTGTGGCAATTGCTGATAGTTGCTGTGACATTAATTCATTAATTTGTTGTTGAAATCTCGCATTTTGGCTTACTAATTGTTTGGTTACCCACTCGTCCCCCAGATTCCATGTACCCAGCATCGTGTTCCCCGCTGCCCACAATCCCCTTTCTAGCAACGATTCCAGGTGTGTCCCCTCACCCACCAAGTGAATTGTTGTTTCAATCCTTTTAGGTACATACTACAATTAGGATGGATTTGGTCCACCCACCAAGCCTTGGGGCATCCAACCCCTAGAATAGAGTGAAAGGACACGCTAAAAAGTGCTGGCTGCACCTGCTCCCACAATGGCTCCCATATATTTGCTCATCGGGGAATATTCTCAGCTCTAGGCTGTGGCTACTTTAAATTTGGATTCTTCTAACTTGGCATCCATATCACCTGTAGACTTACATTCTGTAAAATGGTTAACTCATCATACTGCCAGCTTCCCAAAGGGGATTTTACACCCAATGTAATATGTACATAACAATCACACCTTCGGGGATTATTTTCCATGGAAGTACCATTGTGGTTACATATGGTAACATCACACCCTAAATGTGGGGCCCTATTTTCCCAAGAGGGTTCATTTGCTCCAGGAGACCAGAGGATTATATTCTTTGGACTCTCTGTAACAAACCACATAGCTGGGTAACTGTGTTTTCCACTATCATTAACCATGGCAGCACCCAGGGAGTACCATGCAATATTTCTTGATAAATTTGATATTCTCCACTGTGTTGGGATTCCCCCATCTAATCCATAAACCATATACCAACGCTGCCAAATTCCTGTTGGAGTGTTAGTGGAACATCTTTCTGTGGGGAGATTATCTTAGCCCTGGTCTACACTGGGGTGGGGGAGGGAATCAATCTAAGTTATGCAACTTCAGCTACGTGAATAACTTCACCGCGGTGAGTGGACTGCTGATGCTCCCCCGTCGACCCTGCCTGTGCCTCTCGTGGCAGTGGAATACAGGAGTTGATGGGAGAGTGCGTGGGGATCGATCGCTGCATGCCGATCCAGTGGGTAGTGTAGACATACCCATAGTCTTCATTAGCTTTATTACCACAGGTTGCATGTGTAGCCATCATGTGTTTCCTCCTTTTGACACTTCACATTGTGGGAGCTGAACAGAATTTGTAAATGTGACAATTGTGATTAGCACTAGTAATTGTTCCATCCAGTGCCGGGGAATTTTCATTCTTTTCTCCTTTTTGAATTAACCTGTAATACACACATAACAAAATTTACACATCCTTTCCCAATACCCTGTTTGTACCTTTTTATTTGCATGCAGTGAACCAACTCCTGTCCTCCATTCTCTGTACCCAATAATAACAGACTGGGCCCTTTTCAAGGACAAAATAGAGGCCCTTCCATTTAGGAGCTGGGAATGGATGGTGTTGACCTGGAATCTTGTACATCACTAGATCTCCCACCGTGGGTAGATCATGCTCCCCGGGCAGGTCATACCAGGCTTGCTGCTCCTTGCTCGTCTTGCCAGGTCACTGCCTGCTGTACTTGTTTTACATGGTCAATTAGAGTTCAAATCCATTCTTGTGTTAAGCTGTGTGTAGTGACTTCCCCAGGTACTGGGATAAGTAGATTTTCCCACAGTTCCCTGGGCCTTCCCGTGAGAGCCTCATATGGAGAAAATCCTGTACCCTTTGATTCTCGGGCCCTTATTCTCATTAAGACAAAGGGCAGTAACTGTGACAGTCCAAACAATGTTCCAGACGTGATTTTAAATCAGCTGCCATTCCTGGCCACCAGCACAACCTTTTTAAAGTTCCCAGTGCCTCCTCAAACCCGGGGTGTCCCCCTGCCAAGCTCCCATGCACCCAGCTTAAGAAAGCCGTCCGACTTCCCTGAGGGCACAACATTACCGGTCCCTCAGTTGTTAAGACACACCAAATCCCTTCCATTAGTTCCACCTTTGGCACATGCCTGTCCCCAGGTTTCATGATGCCTTCCAGTCCTGGGTCAGATTCCTGTAACTCTCGAATTTGCCCTCCCCGATCTGTATCCACCCCGCTTCTTGTTAACACTGTGACAGGCACACTCTCTTCTGGCTCCCAGGGCCATGGAGGTGCCTCTGTTGCAGCCCGCTTGGCCTCTACATCGGCCAGATTATTTCCTTTGCTTAGGGGTCCTGTTTTCTTGTGTGCCTTCACCTTTACCACACTGATCCGTGTAAAACAGTGACTGAGCTCCTCCACTCGCTTCCACCAGGTAGCATGCTTGATTGTGGAGCCATCTGTTGCCCTGAAATGATTATTCGCCCACCATCACAGCATTAATGTGACCCTACGAAATACATAATCTGAATCTACTACCACCCAACATTCTGGCTCAAATTTGGGATCCACTTCATTTAACACAGTTAACAAGGCAGCCAGTTCTGCCTCCTGAGCTGACTTTGCTTCTAGTAAGAAGCCAGTGGTGCTGACTGTCTCATTGCCTCCGATTCCCGCAACAGCTGATCCTGCACTTTTCCATCCCCCCCGATACCTACAACTTCCATCCAAAAACCATATCCGTGTCCCCACCTTTACCTGATGTCCACCTTTACCGAAGCACCTGATGTTGGGTTTTACGTGGGCTAGCTTCACATTGGTGTGGGGTGCCAGCCAGATGTAATCCAGCGACCCAGACTATGGGTTCCTTTAACACTTCTGCTTTAATGTTTTCTGCTTGTAGAGCCAGCAACCATTTGGCAATACACTGCCCACTCACTTGTCCCTGTAAGATTGTATGCATGTTTAACAGCCGCAGGAGTTCATGAGATCGGACTATTACTTTCTGCATTCCCATGAGGTATTTTAATTTCCTTATCCCCCAGGTATTTGAATTTCCCTATCTCTTCCCCCCCCCCCACAATAGCACCTTTTCACACCATCCACACTTCAGTTCCACAGCACTCAAAAGTCGAGAGGCAAAGACCACAGGTCAGTCCTTTGCTCCATACTCCTGTGTTAACGTACAACCAATGGTAGTGTCAGATACCAAAGGGTACAGATAGAAGAGTTTCTCCCCATCCAGGGAGGCCAGCACTGGAGCACTGGCAAGGTTTTCCTTTAGCACTCTCACGGCCTCAGTACACTCTTCTGACCACTCCCAAGTTGAGGCTCGGGTTAGGTCAAATAGAGGCTGGGCTATTTCTGCATAATTGGCCACAAAATCCCTGCAAAATCCAGTTAGACCCAGAAAACTTTGCAAGCTTTTAACATCTGTAGGCAGTGGCAGGGACTGGATCAATTGAACCCGTCCCTTATCGATTTCCCTTCCCATCTGGGACACTTTCACTCCTAAGTAGGTCACTCTTGTCTGTCCGGTCTGAGCCTTTTTCCCATTGACCTTCAGCCCTGCTCTTGCCAAAGCTTGCAGGACCTGCTCGGTTAGTTTCCTGTCTTCCTCCTCTGTCTCTGACATTAGCAACAGGTCCTCTACATATTGTATGCACCTTGCTAAATCCACCCCCCTCCAGAGCCTGTCTCATGTATCTGTGAAAAATTGCAGGGGAGTCCCGATATCCCTGGGGTAGGACTGTCCAGCAGAATTGTCTGCCCTCCCATGTGAATGCAGTTTTATACTGACATGAGATAGCTAGGTTTCAGAGTAGCAGCCGTGTTAGTCTGTATTCGCAAAAAGAAAAGGAGGACTTGTGGCACCTTAGAGACGAACCAATTTCACTTCATCGGATGCATGCTGTAGCTCACGAAAGCTTATGCTCAAATAAATTGGTTCGTCTCTAAGGTGCCACAAGTCCTCCTTTTCTTTTTGAGATAGCTAGTGGCAGAGACCAAAACCCATTAGCTATGTCCAAAACAGTGAAAATTCGGAATTGAGGTCCAGTATGGGCTAGCATTTCAGGGTACACTGCCACTACTGAGGCTGGGGAATTGGCCAGAGCATTTAGTGCCCTGTAATCCACAGTGAGGCGCCAGGCACCATTTGGCTTTCTCACGGGCCACCCAGCAGCATTACAAGGGGACGCAACCGCTCTCATCAATCCCCTCTGTTCCAATTCCCCAATAGTTGCCCCCACCTCTGCCAATGCCTCCCGAGGAATAGGATACTGTTTCTGTGGGGGAGGGTCCCCTCCCTCCAGCAGTACCTCCATGCTGCCCCTGCCAAAATCCAGGTTATCCTTAGCCCGCACAGGACTGTGTTCCCACCCAGCCGGGGGTGGTGGGAGGGCATGTGCCGCTTTAATGGTCATAGTGGCTATCCCCACAGGAATGGTATAGCCCTGACTGTCCTGCATCTGCCCCAGTAAACACACCCAACTGGCTAAATCCAGTACAAATCCCAGTTTGTGTAAATCTCCTGCCCCCAACAGATTAAGCACCTCATTACAACCCCACATAATCTCCCCTTCCCCCCAGATTCCTTTGATCTGTCCCCACCTCAGGGTTAACCCTGTCTCCCCTCCCGTTGCCCCTACAATTGTCACAGTCCCTTCTGAGGGTCTCCCCTGCCCCCATGTGGTTCAACTGATGGCTGCTCCAGTGTCTATAAAAAAATTCCTCATGGAACTCCCTTTAATTGCCCCCTGGAGCATGGGACGACCAGATGCAGCCTGTCCTAAACTGAGAACATGGACAGGATGCCTCCCAGGGCACCCCTATGTCGCAGCACCCACCTCTGTACCTTCCAATGGTCAGGGCCAAATTAACTTTTTGTGGGCCCAGCTCCAAACATATTTGTGGGCCCCCCGGGGAATGATTATAAAAGGGGCTGGGGGCAAAAGCACAGTGGGACGGGAGCTAGGGATGGTCCCTGGAGCATGGGAGAGTCCAGGGGTACCCTCCCCACATAGAGCAGGTACCTACCTTCTCCCTGGTTCTAGCCCATTCTCTTCATCTCTCTCTGCACTGAGCTGCCCCTCCTCTAGTGTGACAAAGTGGGACTGTTCTTAATGTTTTCTCTGAATACTCTGTGGGTGCCTCAGTTTCCCCTATGAATTTCTTAAGTATCTAGGTGGTGGGATAAAGGTGTGTGATTGTTGCAGAGCCCTAGGAAGGTGTGATGCTTTCTGCACAGTGTATGGCTGCCACCCAGTCTCCTGGCAACTGATGGTCTGGGCCTCTCCCCTGCAAGGTGCCAATTGAAGGTGTTGGAAAACAGAGATCAGGTGGCCTCCTGCCCTGGGAAAGAGACAAAGGACAGAGGAGGGGCTGGAGGGGGTTGCAGTTTGGAGCTGGCTGGGGAAACGGACGGAGGTCCAGCATTAGTGTCTGGGCTCCCTACCCCACAAGACGTACCCGACTGAGGGGTCCTGTTTTCCATACCAATAAGCTCTGCTTTGACTGTGTTCCTGTCGTCTAATAAACCTTCTGTTTTACTGGCTGGCTGAGAGTCACGGTGAATCGCAGGAAGTGGGGGGTGCAGGACCCTGACTCCCCCACACTCAGTGACATCCAGCAGCAGCAGGACAGGTTCTCTTCCAGCCCTCTGGGGTGGGTGTTGGGAGTGGGAGGAGCGGAGGCTAATGTGGTTACTCCTATAATCGGACTTTTAGTTTCCAGTCAGCCTGCTAACCGGACACCCAGGTCCCATTTCTACTGGAGTTTCCAGTCTAAAACTGGATACCTGGAAACAGGGGTGAGTGGGGGAGGAGGAGCAAGCAATCATTTTTAAAAGTGAGAGGGCTAAGACTTAAGCAGTGGGAAGCAAGGAGTGGGTGGGCTAGGGAGTGGAGAGGAGCTAATGGGCAGGGCCATGTCTGCTCTACTGCCACCCAGGTAGGTTGGAGACTGTGGGGATCAGCTGACACAGTATCCCCAGCCCAGGTGATGTGACAGCCGGTGGTGGATTGAGAGTTAGTGGGGCCCCCTGGCCTGGTGCTCAGCTTCATTTTTGGGCCCCCCCCTTGGGACCCAGCCAAGAAAACGAACATTCTCTCTTATCTCCCCCGACCCCATTTTTCATTCTTTTTTCTTCATCCTCCTCCTATAAGTAATAGCAAGTAAATGAAAATAAAGTGAGGTACCTTGATTATTGTAGTCCAACTTATTTTTCCACAGACCACTTGAAAACCGTGGAGGGCCTCGACAGACCACTTAATGATCTTTCCAAATATTGTAAAAAAAAGTTGGGGTGCAGGGTCTGGCTAGGAGTTAGGGTGAGGGAGGGGACTCAGGGTTGTGGCAGGAGGTTGGGGTGTGGAGCGCTTACCTGGGGCAGCTCCTGTTTGGTGCAAGGGGTTCAGGTGGGAATGTGGTGGGGGTGCAGGAGCTCCCATTTGGTACTCAGGATGGGGGTGGGGATGTGGGGGGGTTCAGGAGTCAGGGCATAGGGTGGAGGGGTCTGGGTATGTGGGGGGGTGCAGGAATCAGGGCAGAGGGCTGGGGAGATGTATGGGGGTGCAGGGGTCAGGGCAGGGGGCTGGGGAAGTGTGAGGGGGTGCAGGGCGCTGGGGAGGTGTATGGGGGGTGCAGGGTGAGGGCAGAGGGCTGGGGAGGTATATGGGGGTGCAGGAGTCAGGGCATGGGGCTGAGGAGGTGTATGGGGGGGTGCAGGGGTCAGGGCAGGGGGCTGGGGAAGTGTAGGGGTGGGCAGGGGTCCGGGTGGGCAGGGGGCTGAGGGGGTTGTAGGAGTCAGGGCAGAGGACTGGGGTCCTGGGGGTGCTCACAGCAGGGGTTGGAGGCGGTATGCCCCGATTTCAGCCCCTTCCCCAAGGCCCCGCCTCTGTCTCTTCTCCTCTTCCTCCTCCCCGGATGGAGGAGCGCTCTGAGGCTCCACTCTTCCCCGTCCTTCCTGCAGGCAAACAGCTGATCGGTGGCCAAGAGCTGGAGAGGGAGGGGAGGGGAGGGAATCTAGCATGCTGGGGAAAGAGGTCGGCGAGGAGCTTGGCTGCTGGCAGAGTCTGCCCTGCTGCAGGAGGAGTTGGCCACATGAAGCTTCTGCCCCCACGGGGGTGGCAGGGCAGAGAAGCGCAGGCCGGGCCCCTTTGGACTGTGGGCCCCATGCCATGGTAAATCAGGTATTGCCACTGGTTCACAGGGGATCCAGGCACTGAACACATGCCTCTCCCCAAGCAAAATTTTGTGCCTGGCATTTCAGGCAATCTCAGTCCCCTGGTCTCTGGGGCCACTTTCCCCCTGATCTGGTAAGGTCCTGGGAAGTCAGTTTAGCCTGCAGTCTCTGGATCTGTTGTTCTATAGCTGCCCCCTCGTCCCTGACTACCTGCCCAAAGCCAGAACCTCTCCCTCAACAAAAACAACAAGGAGGCCGGTAGCACCTTAAAGACTAACAGATTTATTTGAGCATAAGCTTTCGTGGGTAAAAACCCCACTTCTTCAGATGCAACTGAAGAAATGTGGTTTTTACCCACAAATAAATTTGTTAGTCTTTAAGGTGCCACCGGACTCCTTGTTGTATTTGTGGATACAGACTAACATGGCTACCCCCTGATACTTGTCTCCCTCTACAATCTCCCCTCTGGGCTGACCCACCCCATTCCACCATATACTGATCTTCCGCAGTAATAGCATGGACTGACTCTCGCCACGATGCATCTGCCTCCACACATTTGCCTGTTCAAGAAACTGGGATAGCTGATTGGGAGCAAGTTCAGGGTGCTGCAACCTTAAATGCCCCACGAACTGCGCATCACTCAGCTCCAACCATTTCTCCAGCAATTCTACATCCCTACCCCGCTCTACATCCCCACCAGGTCCTCATGCCCCTGTCTGGGGTATCACCCATGGACCATCCAAGGGATGCACCAAGCACCGGGCCCATGCCTGTGTTGCTGGCACCCAGTGCCGAGAGGCTGAACAACAGCTTGAGTGGTTCATTACCCGGTGTGCTACACCCAATAATCACAACGGGGTGGAGAAGCAGAAGAGTTTATTTGAAGCTTTAAATAGGTACAGGGAGATTAGAATTTCAAATTCTGTACACAGAGCAGGAAGTTACACAGGCTTTTATATATATATATTTTTTAGCATATTTATTTAATAGCAAGCTGCCCCAAATATTTATATAGCCAGCCAATTTAGTTTTCAGCTAGTTTCCTGATTTTTTGTATTATTTGTTAAACTATACATAAAGCTGCTTTATTTAGCATTGTTTTTTATATTTTTTTTGTTTGGCCTTGCTTAGTTTCAGGCAGTCTGACTCTGCAACATACTGTTGCAGATTCTCAGCATAACTGCTGTGTGTGCCTCCAGGCGGGGGGGGCCAAGGACACTTGGGCCTAGCACGCAGAGCTGCTGCGAGTGCCTCCAGGCAGGAGGGGGGCCAAGGACACCGGGGCCTAGTGCGAGGGGGCTTCATTGACACTTGTGGTCTTTTATTCCCTTGAGTTACCTAGTGGCCATGCCCCAGTGTCCCCAACAACTCCCCCCTTTGAGAACACTTAACAGCCTTGGCTTTGAGTTTTTTTACTTGGGCTACTTATTTTTTTATAATATGACTTTGCATAAGCACTTTGTGATAGCCCTGAAGAGAATAACTTATTAACTTTTGCAAAAGGGCCCTGACACATGATATCGCACAGCATAATACCAGTAATACAAGCAATACAGGAAAGAGAAGTTTTAATAGCAGGCTAAATAAACCACCAAGCCAAGACGACAAACCCCAGCCTGAAAACAAGGTTTGCAACCAATCATTTTTTGGGGCAGTATAGGCAACCTGTGCTTCGGCTTGGGCATGGGCCTCAGCCTGTATTACCTTTTTATAGATTTTATAACTGCTATTATTTACATATACACAACATCGGGGCCCGATGAGGGCACAAACCCCTCCTTGGGATGCCAAGAGATAGTCCAAAGCCAGCCTGTTTTGGAGGGAAAACATCCTGAGCTGCTGTACCTTTTTATTTAATGTTTTTACTGCTGACTTTAAATTATTAACCGAGTCCTTTAACTTTAAGGCCACTTTTTTAAGTACCATCTGCAGCCTTACAGTATAGCGGCCTATGCATGCCATGGCTGGCCCAGTAAACAGTGGCGCTATTCCCAGTACAGAGCACCCTACCAGCTTCTTGGTTGTGAGGGGATTCTTCATATTGCCCTCTAATGCTTTAGTCAGTCGCCGCAGGGTCTTTTTTTGTGACTTAATAGAGGTGTCTTGGGCATTTCTAATTTTTTCTTTGGGCAGTGTGGCAGTTATGGAAAGATGAGGAACTTCATGAGCTATATAACAGCTACCTGTCCAGTTGGCTGGCAGCACCTTGTAAGCCTTTTGGCCACATACAAAATAGTGACCCTTTAGGGCCCAGTAAGGACTGTTTCTTAAGGGGATTCCTGGGATATTTAAGGCTGCTTTTTCAAACAGTTTATATGCCCCTAGGGGGGCATTCTATTTTTCTGATTGGGTACAAGTGGGGGCATTTCTAATTGTGCCGTTTAAATTACACTCGCCATAGGGACCACTACAAACCCACCATTGGCTTGCTACATTGGAGATATTAACTGGACGGCAAGTTACATTTCCAAACCCCTTTTTTGTGGTAAGATTATTTGTAAGAGTTTTCCTAAAAGGGGAGGAACCATTACACCCACACTGTTGGCCTCCCCTGTTGGTTTTTATTTAATACCCATTAGCCCACTGTGTAATAACACAGGAGCTTTTTCCCACAGGATGCCCATAGGGATCAGATTGGTTTCGGGTAAAACATAACACTTTCTCAGTGAGCACTGCAACTGAATACTCCTGGTCCTGATAGGTGGCTTGCTGTAAAGAGGTCTTGTTCCAGAACGGTGAGTCCGTTCTTTCCTGCTCTTTGGTGGTGGCTAATTCTGCTAGGGTCAAGGGCAACATGTCAAGGGGCATTTTCATTTTGGGGGACAGTGGAGTTGGAGCACATCCCCAGCAATCAGTCTAGTTTGTTAAATTAGCAACATGGTGCACAAGCAAAACAAAGGAGTTATGCTCCCAATATGCACAGTTTGGGAATACCAATACAGAGAATAACAATGTTATCCAATTAATTATTACCAGAGTTTTTCCAACCCAGGGTCTCCAGTACCTGGGTGGGCCCATTTTAGCATTAAGGTGCCCGCTATTTGTGTTTTTTAAACAGTAGCTTTAGCCCGAGATCGTTACTAGATGAGGAGTCAGCAGGTTGGACGGTCCACTGTTCTGCTGACGAGGGGGCGGGTACTGCCTTCAGACGAGAGTGATGGATCCAGTTCTTGTGTCCCTCGATCTTTGCCGCTGTATGGGAGATCAGCAGGACGGTATAGGGTCCTTTTCACTTTTTCTGGAGAGGCTCGTCTTTCCACGTACGAACAAGCACAGAGTCACCGGGCTGTAAGGAGTGGACGGGAGAGTCCAAGGGGAGAGGCTGGGAATTCTTGGTATACCTGTGAAGAGACAAGAGAACAGCAGACAGGGAACACATATACTGTGACAAAAAACCATTACCCAGCTCCCATTCCCCTGACAGAACCGGGGTGCCATTCATAGGCCATGCCCTTCCAAACATAATTTCAAAGGGACTGAGCCCCAATCTACCCTTTGGGAGAACGCGGATACGGAGTAGGACGAGGGGCAAAGCATCAGGCCATCGCAGTGAGGCTTCTTGGCACACTTTTGAGAGATGCCGTTTAAGGGTCTGATTGGTACGCTCCACTACACCACTGGCTTGCGGTCTCCAGGGCGTATGGAGTTTCCAGGGGACCTGTAAGGCATGTGAGATGCTTTGAATGATTTTTGACGTGAAGTGTGTTTCATTGTTAGATTCCATCCACAGGGGGAGTCCAAAGTGAGGAATGATCTCCTTAACAAACTTGAGGGCCACTGTCCTGGCAGTGCAGTTACGGCATGGGAAGGCTTTTGGCCATTCGCTGAACCGATTCACTATAACAAGGAGATATTTGAACCCTTGGGTCCGGGGAAACTCAGTAAAGTCTATTTGCCACACTTGTCCGGGGCCCGGAGTGGGTTCTAGGGCAGCTGGTGGCACAGGATGTCCCGGTCGGGGGTTATTCTTTTGGCAGACTAAGCAGTTTGCTTGTACCTGGGCAGCCAGGGGTCGGAGTCCGGAAGTGATAAAGTATTTTTTTATTAGCTGGATAAGTGCTTCCCTGCCAGCATGAGTGGTTTGATGTAGTTTCTGCAGCACTGGCCGGATTAGGTCCTTTGGTAAGAGGACCTTCCCTTCTGGGGAATGGAGCCATCCCTCCTTTTCCCGGAGATCGAGTTTGTCAGTTAGCTGTCTCTCCTCCACAGAGTACTGAGGGGTTGGAAGCTCCCCTACTGATGGGATAAGGGCATGCATATGGGCATTCTCAGCCTGAGGGGATGACAGGGTGGCAGCATGCTTAGCCTCTCTATCTGCCCGGGCGTTACCTCTGGCCACATCTTGATTCTTCCTTTGATGGGCTTTACAGTGTACCACCGCCACTTCCGAGGGGAGTTGTATGGCTTCTAGGAGCCGGAGGATTTGGGCCCGTACTTGACTGGGGAGCCTTGGGCTGTCAGCATTCCCCTTTGCTTCCATAGGCCAGCATGAGCATGCAGCACACCAAAAGCATACTTTGAATTAGTAAAAATGTTGACCCGCTTTCCTTTTGACAGTTCAAGTGCATGGGTCAGGGCTATTAGTTCGGCAAGCTGGGCAGAGGTCCCAGCAGGCAAACCTTCAGCTTCCACAGTGTCATGGAGGGTCACAACAGCATAACCCGCCCTCCTTTGCCCATCTATTACAGTACTGCTACCATCAGTGTACCACTCATAATTTGCATTTGGGAGAGGTACATCCTTTAAATCCGGACGGCTGGAGTACTGGACATCTATGATTTCTAAACAGTCATGTTTTTGTTCCTCTGTTTCTGGCAAGAGGGTGGCTGGGTTAAGGGAGGGGCAAGGCTGTAAGGTGACTTCAGAGTTCTCTAACAGCTTAGCCTGGTACCGAGCAATCCAAGCCTGGGTGAGCCAAAGCCCTCCCTTTGCATCCAATAAGGCTCGGACCATATGGGGAGTATAGATTTGCATAACCCCTTCCAATGTTAGCTTCTCGGCTTCCTCAAGCAATAGGGCAGTAGCTGCGACCGCCCGTAAACATGCCGGCCAACCCTTTGCAACCTGATTCAATTGCTTAGAAAAATAAGCCACAGGACGCTTCCATGCTTCTAACAGCTGTGTAAGCACTCCTAGAGCCACCCCCCTTCGTTTATGTACATACAACTGAAACGGCTTAGAGAGATCTGGCAGGCCCAGAGCCGGGGCTTCCATCAATTTTTTTTTTAGGATTTTAAATGCCCTATTAGCCTCTGGGGTCCAATAGAAGGGGTCATGATCCGCTCCTTTTACACAGTTGTACAGGGGTTTAGCCCACAGTCCAAACTTTGGGATTCATATTCTGCAAAAGCCTGCCATACCCAGAAATGCCCTTATGGTTACTTGGGGTAGGAACTTGACAGATAGCTTCCTTTCTTTCGCTTGAAAGCTGACGCTCCCCTCGCCGTATGTGAAACCCGAGGTACCGTACCTCTGGGACGGCAATTTGAGCCTTACTCCGTGCTACATGATATTCCCGGAGTCCAATAAAATTCAGGAGGCTCACGGTGGCTTTAAGGCAGGGTTTTTGGCCCACAGTGGCAATTAACAAATTATTTACATACTGCAGAAGGAGAGCCTCCTTATTATTTCACTCCTGTAGGTCCCTGGCCAGAGCCTGGCCAAAAAGGATGGGAGAGTTTTTAAATCCCTGGGCCAACACTGTCTAGCAAAGTTGCTTTTTAACCCTTTTTTGGTCCTCCCACTCGAAGGAGAAGATCTCCTGTGATGGGGTGGCAACTGGGATGGTAAAGAAAGCATCTTTCAGATCAAGGACTGAAAAATGGGTATACTGTCCCCCTATAGAAGCCAATAAGGTGTACGGGTTAGGGACGAGAGGGTGCAGAGTCTTAACCCGTTCATTGCCTGCCCTTAGGTCCTGTACCAGCCGATACGTGCCATCAGGCTTCTGTACGGGTAGAATGGGAGTGTTCCAGGCTGACTGACATTCCCGGAGAATACCATACATTAAGAATCGATCTATAGTTTTCTGTAAACCTTTTTTGGCTTCCCTTTTGATTGGATACTGTTTTACTTGCACTGGGCCTTTCCCTGGTATGAGCTGAATAGTAATAGGGGTCTGGTGAGTGGCCTTTTCTGGAATCCCTGATGCCCACACGAGGGGGTACACCTGGTCTTCCCACGGACTCCATTCTGGGGCATGCATGGCTGAGGGCTCAACTGCAAGGGTCATGATCCAGGCATTCTCAGGGGGTAAGGTAAGGGTTATTTCGTCCTCAGTAAAATGCAGGGTGGCACCGAGGCGACAAAGTAGATTCCGTCCCAGCAGAGGTGTTGGATACTCAGGGAGGTATACCAGTTTGTGGGATATAGTCCTGTCTCCCAAAGCACATTCCGCTGGGGCATACACTGGGCACTTGGTGTCCCTGCCTGTGGCTCCCACCACAGTAAGGGAATCTGCTACTGGCAACTGAAGAGGCTGATTTACGGCAGTTCGGGCCGCTCCAGAGTCCACTAAAAAATCTATTTCTGAGCTTCCCACCCGCATCTTTACTCGGGGTTCCGGGGGTAGGGTGGTCCGTCTCCCCTGACACCCCTATTCCTGCTTCACCATCGCCATCATAGGGGCACCTCCCTTTTCTTTCCTCTTTGGGCACTTATTTTTCCAGTGTCCCTCCTGTTGACACAGGGCACACTGGTTGCGACCCAGTCGTCTCTCCTGCAGGCCCGGACGGTCGCGTCCACGGCCCCTTCCTCCCCGGCCACTTCTCTTAGTGCCGGCCTGTACCGCTGTTACCATTAATTTTACTTGCTTTTTTTTTCTTTTTCTGTCTCTCTCAGACTATAAGCTCGGTTTGCAGTCTCTAAAATTTGTGCCATGGTCATACCCATTAAATCCTCCTTTTTTTGTAACTTTCTCTTAATATCAGGGGCTGCTCTGCTTGTAAAAATTCCCTTAATAATTGACTCAGTTGCCTGATCATCGGGGTCTGCATGAGTGTTCTGTCGAATGGTGTCCCGAATACGCTGTAGAAAGGCCCCTGGGCTTTCTTTTAAATTCTGCATTACTTTATATGGCTTTGCTTAATTATTACGTCGGACAGCCGAGTGACGGAGTCCATGTAAAAGCAACTCCTTATAGGAGGTAAGGCGGGTCATATCCCCATGATCATTTGGATCCCACCTGGGGTCTGCTCGGGGGACTTGTGCATCCGGGTCAGGGACATTAATATGATCCCGGTCGTACCGTCTCTGCGCCTCCTCCCTTGCCTTGGACACAACCTGTTGTCTTTCAACCTCAGACAATAGGGTTCGCAGGAGGACGTTACAATCATCCCAGTCCGGCTTGTGACTACTGAGGCACCCCTTAAAGACTGATATAAACCTGCTTGGGTTGGTGGAAAACTCTCCTGCCTGTGCTTTGAAAGCAGCCAAATCCACAGGATTAAAGGGCACATGAGTATAAACCTGCATAGTTGTGGCAGGACGCCTGTCTGATCCAGACCGGGCGACTTTAGTTTCGGTGATTAAGGGGTATAGGCCAACCATTGGGGACTTACAAGGTGTGGGTGTAGGGGCCGAAGGGGACACCGGCTCTGCCATTACAGTGGGGGTGGGGGTCTGGGGACTAACATTAGCTGCTACCGAACCAGTCGGAGTCAGATTACAGCGCTGTAAAATATCTGGTCGAGTACATAAAGTCAGAAACAAATGCGCATACATATGTTCATTCCATTTCCTTGTTCTTTGACAGAACAGGAGTAACTGAAGGATCGTGTTGTAATTAATTGACCCTCCTGGTGGCCACCACTCCTGGTCCTCTAGTTGATATTGAGGCCAGTCAACTGTACAGAATCGTTTTAATTGGCTCTTAGTCATCGGATCCGCACCAAATACCTTCCAGTTTGCTAGAATGCACTCTAGAGGCATACACCGTGCCCTAACCTCTGAGCTCTGTCCCTGTCCCATACCTACAGGGTAACTCTGGGCGTCCCCAGGTTCCAACAGAGCATATAATCCGGATTTTAAAAGGTTCCTACCTTATCCAAGGGACCGGTTCTTCACCGTGGCCTGCAGCTGCTCCTCCCCCACATCTAAGGGACCGGTTCTTCACCGCCGTCCACAACTGCTTCTCTACTATATGAGTGCGTTGCACCGTTGTGCCCTCCGGGGTCGATCAAATCGCATCTCCTCCGAGGCCCCCGATGAACTCACCGGTGCGCGCTGGGCGTCGGTTCTCGCCGCAATCCTCGACCTCCAGGAAGGGTCCGGGCAAGGCTAAATTGCAGCCTCGTTGCCCACCCAGGGACGCCAAAAGCTGTTGCTGGCACCCAGTGCCGAGAGGCTGAACAACAGCTTGAGTGGTTCGTTACCCGGTGTGCTACACCCAATAATCACAACGGGGTGGAGAAGCAGAAAAGTTTATTTGAAGCTTCAAATAGGTACAGGGAGATTTGAATTTCAAATCCTGTACACAGAGCAGGAAGTTACACAGGCTTTTATACATTCTTTTTTTTAGCATACTTATTCAATAGCAAGCTGCCCCAAATATCCATATAGCCAGCCAATCCAGTTCCCAGCTAGTTCCCTGATTCTCTGTATCATTTGTTAAACTATACATAAAGCTGCTTTATTCAGCATTGTTTTTTTATATCTCCCCTGTTTGGCCTTGCTTAGTTTCAGGCAGTCTGACTCTGCAACATACTGTTGCAGATTCTCAGCATAACTGCTGTGTGTGCCTCCAGGCGGGGGGGCCAAGGACACTTGGGCCTAGCACGCAGAGCTGCTGCGAGTGCCTCCAGGCAGGAGGGGGGCCAAGGACACCGGGGCCTAGTGCGAGGGGGCTTCATTGACACTTGTGGTCTTCCATACCCTCGAGTTACCTAGTGGCCATGCCCCAGTGTCCCCAACACCTGTATGCGATTAAGTGTATCCAGCCCTGTTTCCCCAGGGATTCCCTTCCTCTTATTCATCCCCGCAGTACGAGAGTACACCCCAAACAAATGTTTTGCCACCTGTCCGGGGATTAGAAATGGGTGTGCCAGTCCTGCCACATCGATTTTCAAGGTGCTCAGTCCCAAAAGACTATGTCATATGATCACCTGGTCCTCACGAGTTAGACCCTCCATCTCCCTGCCCACCTCCACTAGTCACAGCACAAACTGGTCCCAATCATCCCAGGGTACCTTTCCCAAACGGCCCAGTACTGCCTCCCGGTCCTTCAGGGACAAGGGGCGGATTTCTGCCTGTTCTACTACTTGTGGGGCATGGTCTCCCCACCCCACAACTGGGGCCACTATTCCTGCCTTCTGCAGTTGCTCCCGGATAGCTTCTCTGGCAGGGGCTGTAACTGTGGATTGCCGGCTTACAATGTCCACTGGCAGTGGTGGGTACAGTGTTTTTTCAGGGTAGGGTGGTGGAGGTGTCTCCTTCAGTTCCATAAGTGAGGCGGATGGTTTGGGGTCCCCAAGTTCATTGTCCCCATGTTTACATTGATACAATTCCCCCTCTAAATCTCCTACTCTCCTGAGCAGTTCATCCCTCTCTCACGGGATTGCCTCACAAGACTCCTCTGTCTGTGCAGCATCCCATGCCTTCAAATCCGCTACCTCTACTGCTAACACAGATTTTTCTGTTAAAATCCGTTGCTGATCCACAATCCCCTCAAAATCCTTAATGTGTTGGAGAAGATCGCCTTCCCTTTTTACCCAGTATGCCATCCCAGTGCACAAACCTTGTAATACCATTCCCTTTTTCCTACACTCCTTTCCCTTGGGGTCTCCCAAAACCTCCCCCATCTCCTTCTCAATCTCATCCCAGGTGGACCCCTGCACTTGGTATGGGCCCTGATTATTCCTTATCCATTTGATCAAAAAATCCATTACTCCAGCTTGATAGAACCCGCAACTACCATCACGAGAGTTCGCCATACCCCCTCCAAGCGGCTGCGCAGACTGTTGGGGAGGGGCACTTACAGGCTGCCACTCACTTATCCGATGCGATGTATCTGAGTCGGCAGTGGAAGTGCCTACGTCATAGAAAGCTCAAATGAAAATATATTCTTACAGGGGATGATTTATAAATTTTAAAACCCCAAATGAATTGGACAAATACATTTTAAAAAGATTTAAACAATTTTGTATCTTTAAAATAACTTGAGAGAATACAAAATTAGCAAGGAACCAAAAATAACCCACTTTGTCTCAAATGGTATTGGAAATACCCAAGGAAACTTTCTCTATCCCTCCCTTGGAAAAGTTCCTTCTCACAATTTTCCCTACAGGTAGGAATGAAGGTTGGGGTTTGAGGATGGAGGAGAAAAAGTAATTACTGACACTTTCAATTTTCCTCTACACCGGTAAGTAAGGTAGTCTGATACATGAAAGTTGATGGAGAAAAACAGTCTTCAGAGCAATATAGCCTGCACTAAGCCCTGGCTCCTCCAAGGAACTGGGAGGAACTACAGTTCTGTATTATTGCATATTCACATAGCCCTGGTCTACACTAGGACTTTAGGTCGAATTTAGCAGCGTTAAATCGATGTAAACCTGCACCCGTCCACACAATGAAGCCCTTTATTTCGACTTAAAGGGCTCTTAAAATCGATTTCCTTACTCCACCCCTGTCAAGTGGATTAGCGCTTAAATCGACGTTGCCGGCTCGAATTTGGGGTACTGTGGACACAATTCGATGGTATTGGCCTCCGGGAGCTATCCCAGAGTGCTCCATTGTGACCGCTCTGGACAGCACTCTCAACTCAGATGCACTGGCCAGGTAGACAGGAAAAGAACCACGAACTTTTGAATCTCATTTCCTGTTTGGCCAGCGTGGCAAGCTGCAGGTGACCATGCAGAGCTCATCAGCACAGGTGACCATGATGGAGTCCCAGAATCGCAAAAGAGCTCCAGCATGGACTGAATGGGAGGTACGGGATCTGATCGCTGTTTGGGGAGAGGAATCCGTGCTATCAGAACTCCGTTCCAGTTTTCGAAATGCCAAAACCTTTGTCAAAATCTCCCAGGGCATGAAGGACAGAGGCCATAACAGGGACCTGAAGCAGTGCCGCGTGAAACTGAAGGAGCTGAGGCAAGCCTACCAGAAAACCAGAGAGGCGAACGGCCGCTCCGGGTCAGAGCCCCAAACATGCCGCTTCTATGATGAGCTGCATGCCATTTTAGGGGGTTCAGCCACCACTACCCCAGCCGTGTTTTTTGACTCCTTCAATGGAGATGGAGGCAATACGGAAGCAGGTTTTGGGGACGAAGAAGATGATGATGATGATGAGGTTGTAGATAGCTCACAGCAAGCAAGCGGAGAAACCGGTTTTCCCGACAGCCAGGAACTGTTTCTCACCCTGGACCTGGAGCCAGTACCCCCCGAACCCACCCAAGGCTACCTCCTGGACCCAGCAGGCGGAGAAGGGACCTCTGGTGAGTGTACCTTTTAAAATACTATACATGGTTTAAAAGCAAGCATGTGAAAGGATTACTTTGCCCTGGCATTCGCGGTTCTCCTAGATGTAGTCCTAAAGCCTTTGCAAAAGGTTTCTGGGGAGGGCAGCCTTATTGCGTCCTTCATGGTAGGACACTTTACCACTCCAGGCCAGTAACACGTACTCGGGAATCATTGTACAACAAAGCATTGCAGTGTATGTTTGCTGGCATTCAAACAACATCCGTTCTTTATCTCTCTGTGTTATCCTCAGGAGAGTGAGATATAATTCATGGTCACCTGGTTGAAATAGAGTGCTTTTCTTCAGGGGACACTCAGAGGAGCCCATTCCTGCTGGGCTGTTTGCCTGTGGCTAAACAGAAATGTTCCCCGCTGTTAGCCACAGGGAGGGGGGAAGGTTGAGGGGGTAGTCACGCGGTGGGGGGAGGCAAAATGCGACCTTGTAACGAAAGCATATGTGCTATGTATGTAATGTTAACAGCAAGGTTTACCCTGAAAGAGTGTAGCCACTGTTTTATAAAATGTGTCTTTTTAAATACCGCTGTCCCTTTTTTTTTCTCCACCAGCTGCATGTGTTTCAATGATCACAGGATCTTCTCCTTCCCAGAGGCTAGTGAAGCTTAGAAAGAAAAAAAAACGCACTCGCGATGAAATGTTCTCCGAGCTCATGCTGTCCTCCCACACTGACAGAGCACAGATGAATGCGTGGAGGCAAATAATGTCAGAGTGCAGGAAAGCACAAAATGACCGGGAGGAGAGGTGGCGGGCTGAAGAGAGTAAGTGGTGGGCTGAAGACAGGGCTGAAGCTCAAATGTGGCGGCAGCGTGATGAGAGGAGACAGGATTCAATGCTGAGGCTGCTGCAGGACCAAACCAGTATGCTCCAGTGTATGGTTGAGCTGCAGCAAAGGCAGCTGGAGCACAGACTGCCACTGCAGCCCCTCTGTAACCAACCGCCCTCCTCCCCAAGTTCTATAGCCTCCACACCCAGACGCCCAAGAACGCGGTGGGGGGGCCTCCGGCCAACCAGCCACTCCACCACAGAGGATTGCCCAAAAAAAAGAAGGCTGTCATTCAATAAATTTTAAAGTTGTAAACTTTTAAAGTGCTGTGCTTAAAGTGCTGTGTGGCATTTTCCTTCCCTCCTCCACCACCCCTCCTGGGCTACCTTGGTAGTCATCCCCCTATTTGTGTGATGAATGAATAAAGAATGCATGAATGTGAAGCAACAATGACTTTATTGCCTCTGCAAGCAGTGATTGAAGGGAGGAGGGGCGGGTGGTTACCTTACAGGGAAGTAGAGTGAACCAAGGGGCGGGGGGTTTCATCAAGGAGAAACAAACAGAACTTTCACACCGTAGCCTGGCCAGTCATGAAACTGGTTTTCAAAGCTTCTCTGATGCATACCGCGCCCTCCTGTGCTCTTCTAACCGCCCTGGTGTCTGGCTGCGCGTAACCAGCAGCCAGGCGATTTGCCTCAACCTCCCACCCCGCCATAAACGTCTCCCCCTTACTCTCACAGATATTGTGGAGCACACAGCAAGCAGTAATAACAGTGGGAATATTGGTTTCGCTGAGGTCTAAGCGAGTCAGTGAACTGCGCCAGCGCGCCTTTAAACGTCCAAATGCACATTCTACCACCATTCTGCACTTGCTCAGCCTGTAGTTGAACAGCTCCTGACTACTGTCCAGGCTGCCTGTGTACGGCTTCATGAGCCATGGCATTAAGGGGTAGGCCGGGTCCCCAAGGATACATATAGGCATTTCAACATCCCCAACAGTTATTTTCTGGTCTGGGAATAAAGTCCCTTCCTGCAGCTTTTGAAACAGACCAGAGTTCCTGAAGATGCGAGCATCATGCACCTTTCCCGGCCATCCCACGTTGATGTTGGTGAAACGTCCCTTGTGATCCACCAGAGCTTGCAGCACTATCGAAAAGTACCCCTTGCGGTTTATGTACTCGGCGGCTTGGTGCTCCGGTGCCAAGATAGGGATATGGGTTCCATCTATGGCCCCACCACAGTTAGGGAATCCCATTGCAGCAAAGCCATCCACTATGACCTGCACATTTCCCAGGGTCACTACCCTTGATATCAGCAGATCTTTGATTGCGTGGGCTACTTGCATCACAGCAGCCCCCACAGTAGATTTGCCCACTCCAAATTGATTCCCAACTGACCGGTAGCTGTCTGGCGTTGCAAGCTTCCACAGGGCTATCGCCACTCGCTTCTCAACTGTGAGGGCTGCTCTCATCTTGGTATTCATGTGCCTCAGGGCAGGGGAAAGCAAGTCACAAAGTTCCATGAAAGTGCCCTTACGCATGCGAAAGTTTCGCAGCCACTGGGAATCGTCCCACACCTGCAACACTATGCGGTCCCACCAGTCTGTGCTTGTTTCCCGAGCCCAGAATCGGCGTTCCACAGCATGAACCTGCCCCATTAGCACCATGATGCATGCATTGGCAGGGCCCATGCTTTCAGAGAAATCTGTGTCCATGTCCTGATCACTCACGTGACCGCGCTGACGTCGCCTCCTCGCCCGGTATCGCTTTGCCAGGTTCCGGTGCTGCATATACTGCTGGATAATGCGTGTGGTGTTTAATGTGCTCCTAATTGCCAAAGTGAGCTGAGCGGCCTCCATGCTTGCCTTGGTATGGCGTCCGCACAGAAAAAAGGCGCGGAACGATTGTCTGCCGTTGCTCTGACGGAGGGAGGGGCGACTGACGACACGGCTTACAGGGTTGGCTTCAGGGAGCTAAAATCAACAAAGGGGGTGTCTTTACATCAAGGAGTATTTCAGGCAGGACTTCACGGAGGGTTCCAATAAGAAATGGTGCACCTAAGTTATTGTTCTTATTGGAACAAGGAGGTTAGCCTGGCCTCTGATTGATACATGGCTAGATTTACCTCGCTGCACCTTCTCTGTGAGTGACTGCAGTGTGACCTAGAGGAATGAGTCCCCTAGACAGGGGAGGAGGCAAATGAGTACAAAACAAATCTGGTCTATTTCTTGTTTTGACCCACTCCATCTATCTTTTACATCTTTGGCTGGCAGCAGACGGTGCAGAAGGACTGCATGCCATCCACATCTCATGGCTGCTCGGCAGAAGATGGTACAGTACGACTGCTAGCCATCCTCATCTCTTGCCTGCCTGGCAGAAGATGGTACAATACGACTGCTAGCAATCCTCATCTCCTGCCTGCCTGGCAGAAGATGGTACAGTACGACTGCTAGCAGTCCGTATCGCCTGCCCGCTCACCATAAGACGGTTCAATAGGACTGACTGCAGGACTAAAGAGAACGACCTGGTCAAGTTACTCCAAATTTAGTCCCTGCGCCCATGTCTGTCCAGGCGCTCCCAGCCGACGTGGCCAGGAGCACCTTGGACATGACGATGACAGCTACCAGTCGTACTGCACCGTCTGCTGCCACAAGGCAAGGGGTTGCTGCTACTGTGTAGCAATGCCGTACCGCGTCTGCCAGCACCCAGGAGTCATAGGGTGACGGTTACCTGAGCGGGCTCCATGCTTGCCGTGGTATGGCGTCTGCACAGGTAACTCAGGAAAAAAGGCGCGAAACGATTGTCTGCCCTTGCTTTCACGGAGGGAGGGAGGGAACGGGGGCCTGACGATATGTACCCAGAACCACCCGCGACAATGTTTTAGCCCCATCAGGCATTGGGATCTCAACCCAGAATTCCTTCTCACAATTTTCCCTACAGGTAGGAATGAAGGTTGGGGTTGGAGGATGGAGGAGAAAAAGTAATTACTGACACTTTCAATTTTCCTCTACACCGGTAAGTAAGGTAGTCTGATACATGAAAGTTGATGGAGAAAAACAGTCTTCAGAGCAATATAGCCTGCACTAAGCCCTGGCTCCTCCAAGGAACTGGGAGGAACTACAGTTCTGTATTATTGCATATTCACATAGCCCTGGTCTACACTAGGACTTTAGGTCGAATTTAGCAGCGTTAAATCGATGTAAACCTGCACCCGTCCACACAATGAAGCCCTTTATTTCGACTTAAAGGGCTCTTAAAATCGATTTCCTTACTCCACCCCTGTCAAGTGGATTAGCGCTTAAATCGACGTTGCCGGCTCGAATTTGGGGTACTGTGGACACAATTCGATGGTATTGGCCTCCGGGAGCTATCCCAGAGTGCTCCATTGTGACCGCTCTGGACAGCACTCTCAACTCAGATGCACTGGCCAGGTAGACAGGAAAAGAACCACGAACTTTTGAATCTCATTTCCTGTTTGGCCAGCGTGGCAAGCTGCAGGTGACCATGCAGAGCTCATCAGCACAGGTGACCATGATGGAGTCCCAGAATCGCAAAAGAGCTCCAGCATGGACTGAATGGGAGGTACGGGATCTGATCGCTGTTTGGGGAGAGGAATCCGTGCTATCAGAACTCCGTTCCAGTTTTCGAAATGCCAAAACCTTTGTCAAAATCTCCCAGGGCATGAAGGACAGAGGCCATAACAGGGACCTGAAGCAGTGCCGCGTGAAACTGAAGGAGCTGAGGCAAGCCTACCAGAAAACCAGAGAGGCGAACGGCCGCTCCGGGTCAGAGCCCCAAACATGCCGCTTCTATGATGAGCTGCATGCCATTTTAGAGGGTTCAGCCACCACTACCCCAGCCGTGTTTTTTGACTCCTTCAATGGAGATGGAGGCAATACAGAAGCAGGTTTTGGGGACGAAGAAGATGATGATGATGATGAGGTTGTAGATAGCTCACAGCAAGCAAGCGGAGAAACCGGTTTTCCCGACAGCCAGGAACTGTTTCTCACCCTGGACCTGGAGCCAGTACCCCCCGAACCCACCCAAGGCTACCTCCTGGACCCAGCAGGCGGAGAAGGGACCTCTGGTGAGTGTACCTTTTAAAATACTATACATGGTTTAAAAGCAAGCATGTGAAAGGATTACTTTGCCCTGGCATTCGCGGTTCTCCTAGATGTAGTCCTAAAGCCTTTGCAAAAGGTTTCTGGGGAGGGCAGCCTTATTGCATCCTTCATGGTAGGACACTTTACCACTCCAGGCCAGTAACACGTACTCGGGAATCATTGTACAACAAAGCATTGCAGTGTATGTTTGCTGGCATTCAAACAACATCCGTTCTTTATCTCTCTGTGTTATCCTCAGGAGAGTGAGATATAATTCATGGTCACCTGGTTGAAATAGAGTGCTTTTCTTCAGGGGACACTCAGAGGAGCCCATTCCTGCTGGGCTGTTTGCCTGTGGCTAAACAGAAATGTTCCCCGCTGTTAGCCACAGGGAGGGGGGAAGGTTGAGGGGGTAGTCACGCGGTGGGGGGAGGCAAAATGCGACCTTGTAACGAAAGCATATGTGCTATGTATGTAATGTTAACAGCAAGGTTTACCCTGAAAGAGTGTAGCCACTGTTTTATAAAATGTGTCTTTTTAAATACCGCTGTCCCTTTTTTTTTCTCCACCAGCTGCATGTGTTTCAATGATCACAGGATCTTCTCCTTCCCAGAGGCTAGTGAAGCTTAGAAAGAAAAAAAAACGCACTCGCGATGAAATGTTCTCCGAGCTCATGCTGTCCTCCCACACTGACAGAGCACAGATGAATGCGTGGAGGCAAATAATGTCAGAGTGCAGGAAAGCACAAAATGACCGGGAGGAGAGGTGGCGGGCTGAAGAGAGTAAGTGGTGGGCTGAAGACAGGGCTGAAGCTCAAATGTGGCGGCAGCGTGATGAGAGGAGACAGGATTCAATGCTGAGGCTGCTGCAGGACCAAACCAGTATGCTCCAGTGTATGGTTGAGCTGCAGCAAAGGCAGCTGGAGCACAGACTGCCACTGCAGCCCCTCTGTAACCAACCGCCCTCCTCCCCAAGTTCTATAGCCTCCACACCCAGACGCCCAAGAACGCGGTGGGGGGGCCTCCGGCCAACCAGCCACTCCACCACAGAGGATTGCCCAAAAAAAAGAAGGCTGTCATTCAATAAATTTTAAAGTTGTAAACTTTTAAAGTGCTGTGCTTAAAGTGCTGTGTGGCATTTTCCTTCCCTCCTCCACCACCCCTCCTGGGCTACCTTGGTAGTCATCCCCCTATTTGTGTGATGAATGAATAAAGAATGCATGAATGTGAAGCAACAATGACTTTATTGCCTCTGCAAGCAGTGATTGAAGGGAGGAGGGGCGGGTGGTTACCTTACAGGGAAGTAGAGTGAACCAAGGGGCGGGGGGTTTCATCAAGGAGAAACAAACAGAACTTTCACACCGTAGCCTGGCCAGTCATGAAACTGGTTTTCAAAGCTTCTCTGATGCATACCGCGCCCTCCTGTGCTCTTCTAACCGCCCTGGTGTCTGGCTGCGCGTAACCAGCAGCCAGGCGATTTGCCTCAACCTCCCACCCCGCCATAAACGTCTCCCCCTTACTCTCACAGATATTGTGGAGCACACAGCAAGCAGTAATAACAGTGGGAATATTGGTTTCGCTGAGGTCTAAGCGAGTCAGTGAACTGCGCCAGCGCGCCTTTAAACGTCCAAATGCACATTCTACCACCATTCTGCACTTGCTCAGCCTGTAGTTGAACAGCTCCTGACTACTGTCCAGGCTGCCTGTGTACGGCTTCATGAGCCATGGCATTAAGGGGTAGGCCGGGTCCCCAAGGATACATATAGGCATTTCAACATCCCCAACAGTTATTTTCTGGTCTGGGAATAAAGTCCCTTCCTGCAGCTTTTGAAACAGACCAGAGTTCCTGAAGATGCGAGCATCATGCACCTTTCCCGGCCATCCCACGTTGATGTTGGTGAAACGTCCCTTGTGATCCACCAGAGCTTGCAGCACTATCGAAAAGTACCCCTTGCGGTTTATGTACTCGGCGGCTTGGTGCTCCGGTGCCAAGATAGGGATATGGGTTCCATCTATGGCCCCACCACAGTTAGGGAATCCCATTGCAGCAAAGCCATCCACTATGACCTGCACATTTCCCAGGGTCACTACCCTTGATATCAGCAGATCTTTGATTGCGTGGGCTACTTGCATCACAGCAGCCCCCACAGTAGATTTGCCCACTCCAAATTGATTCCCAACTGACCGGTAGCTGTCTGGCGTTGCAAGCTTCCACAGGGCTATCGCCACTCGCTTCTCAACTGTGAGGGCTGCTCTCATCTTGGTATTCATGTGCCTCAGGGCAGGGGAAAGCAAGTCACAAAGTTCCATGAAAGTGCCCTTACGCATGCGAAAGTTTCGCAGCCACTGGGAATCGTCCCACACCTGCAACACTATGCGGTCCCACCAGTCTGTGCTTGTTTCCCGAGCCCAGAATCGGCGTTCCACAGCATGAACCTGCCCCATTAGCACCATGATGCATGCATTGGCAGGGCCCATGCTTTCAGAGAAATCTGTGTCCATGTCCTGATCACTCACGTGACCGCGCTGACGTCGCCTCCTCGCCCGGTATCGCTTTGCCAGGTTCCGGTGCTGCATATACTGCTGGATAATGCGTGTGGTGTTTAATGTGCTCCTAATTGCCAAAGTGAGCTGAGCGGCCTCCATGCTTGCCTTGGTATGGCGTCCGCACAGAAAAAAGGCGCGGAACGATTGTCTGCCGTTGCTCTGACGGAGGGAGGGGCGACTGACGACACGGCTTACAGGGTTGGCTTCAGGGAGCTAAAATCAACAAAGGGGGTGTCTTTACATCAAGGAGTATTTCAGGCAGGACTTCACGGAGGGTTCCAATAAGAAATGGTGCACCTAAGTTATTGTTCTTATTGGAACAAGGAGGTTAGCCTGGCCTCTGATTGATACATGGCTAGATTTACCTCGCTGCACCTTCTCTGTGAGTGACTGCAGTGTGACCTAGAGGAATGAGTCCCCTAGACAGGGGAGGAGGCAAATGAGTACAAAACAAATCTGGTCTATTTCTTGTTTTGACCCACTCCATCTATCTTTTACATCTTTGGCTGGCAGCAGACGGTGCAGAAGGACTGCATGCCATCCACATCTCATGGCTGCTCGGCAGAAGATGGTACAGTACGACTGCTAGCCATCCTCATCTCTTGCCTGCCTGGCAGAAGATGGTACAATACGACTGCTAGCAATCCTCATCTCCTGCCTGCCTGGCAGAAGATGGTACAGTACGACTGCTAGCAGTCCGTATCGCCTGCCCGCTCACCATAAGACGGTTCAATAGGACTGACTGCAGGACTAAAGAGAACGACCTGGTCAAGTCACTCCAAATTTAGTCCCTGCGCCCATGTCTGTCCAGGCGCTCCCAGCCGACGTGGCCAGGAGCACCTTGGACATGACGATGACAGCTACCAGTCGTACTGCACCGTCTGCTGCCACAAGGCAAGGGGTTGCTGCTACTGTGTAGCAATGCCGTACCGCGTCTGCCAGCACCCAGGAGTCATAGGGTGACGGTTACCTGAGCGGGCTCCATGCTTGCCGTGGTATGGCGTCTGCACAGGTAACTCAGGAAAAAAGGCGCGAAACGATTGTCTGCCCTTGCTTTCACGGAGGGAGGGAGGGAACGGGGGCCTGACGATATGTACCCAGAACCACCCGCGACAATGTTTTAGCCCCATCAGGCATTGGGATCTCAACCCAGAATTCCTTCTCACAATTTTCCCTACAGGTAGGAATGAAGGTTGGGGTTGGAGGATGGAGGAGAAAAAGTAATTACTGACACTTTCAATTTTCCTCTACACCGGTAAGTAAGGTAGTCTGATACATGAAAGTTGATGGAGAAAAACAGTCTTCAGAGCAATATAGCCTGCACTAAGCCCTGGCTCCTCCAAGGAACTGGGAGGAACTACAGTTCTGTATTATTGCATATTCACATAGCCCTGGTCTACACTAGGACTTTAGGTCGAATTTAGCAGCGTTAAATCGATGTAAACCTGCACCCGTCCACACAATGAAGCCCTTTATTTCGACTTAAAGGGCTCTTAAAATCGATTTCCTTACTCCACCCCTGTCAAGTGGATTAGCGCTTAAATCGACGTTGCCGGCTCGAATTTGGGGTACTGTGGACACAATTCGATGGTATTGGCCTCCGGGAGCTATCCCAGACTGCTCCATTGTGACCGCTCTGGACAGCACTCTCAACTCAGATGCACTGGCCAGGTAGACAGGAAAAGAACCGCGAACTTTTGAATCTCATTTCCTGTTTGGCCAGCGTGGCAAGCTGCAGGTGACCATGCAGAGCTCATCAGCACAGGTGACCATGATGGAGTCCCAGAATCGCAAAAGAGCTCCAGCATGGACTGAATGGGAGGTACGGGATCTGATCGCTGTTTGGGGAGAGGAATCCGTGCTATCAGAACTCCGTTCCAGTTTTCGAAATGCCAAAACCTTTGTCAAAATCTCCCAGGGCATGAAGGACAGAGGCCATAACAGGGACCTGAAGCAGTGCCGCGTGAAACTGCAGGAGCTGAGGCAAGCCTACCAGAAAACCAGAGAGGCGAACAGCCGCTCCGGGTCAGAGCCCCCAACATGCCGCTTCTATGATGAGCTGCATGCCATTTTAGGGGGTTCAGCCACCACTACCCCAGCCGTGTTTTTTGACTCCTTCAATGGAGATGGAGGCAATACGGAAGCAGGTTTTGGGGACGAAGAAGATGATGATGATGATGAGGTTGTAGATAGCTCACAGCAAGCAAGCGGAGAAACCGGTTTTCCCGACAGCCAGGAACTGTTTCTCACCCTGGACCTGGAGCCAGTACCCCCCGAACCCACCCAAGGCTACCTCCTGGACCCAGCAGGTGGAGAAGGGACCTCTGGTGAGTGTACCTTTTAAAATACTATACATGGTTTAAAAGCAAGCATGTGAAAGGATTACTTTGCCCTGGCATTCGCGGTTCTCCTAGATGTAGTCCTAAAGCCTTTGCAAAAGGTTTCTGGGGAGGGCAGCCTTATTGCATCCTTCATGGTAGGACACTTTACCACTCCAGGCCAGTAACACGTACTCGGGAATCATTGTACAACAAAGCATTGCAGTGTATGTTTGCTGGCATTCAAACAACATCCGTTCTTTATCTCTCTGTGTTATCCTCAGGAGAGTGAGATATAATTCATGGTCACCTGGTTGAAATAGAGTGCTTTTCTTCAGGGGACACTCAGAGGAGCCCATTCCTGCTGGGCTGTTTGCCTGTGGCTAAACAGAAATGTTCCCCGCTGTTAGCCACAGGGAGGGGGGAAGGTTGAGGGGGTAGTCACGCGGTGGGGGGAGGCAAAATGCGACCTTGTAACGAAAGCATATGTGCTATGTATGTAATGTTAACAGCAAGGTTTACCCTGAAAGAGTGTAGCCACTGTTTTATAAAATGTGTCTTTTTAAATACCGCTGTCCCTTTTTTTTTCTCCACCAGCTGCATGTGTTTCAATGATCACAGGATCTTCTCCTTCCCAGAGGCTAGTGAAGCTTAGAAAGAAAAAAAAACGCACTCGCGATGAAATGTTCTCCGAGCTCATGCTGTCCTCCCACACTGACAGAGCACAGATGAATGCGTGGAGGCAAATAATGTCAGAGTGCAGGAAAGCACAAAATGACCGGGAGGAGAGGTGGCGGGCTGAAGAGAGTAAGTGGTGGGCTGAAGACAGGGCTGAAGCTCAAATGTGGCGGCAGCGTGATGAGAGGAGACAGGATTCAATGCTGAGGCTGCTGCAGGACCAAACCAGTATGCTCCAGTGTATGGTTGAGCTGCAGCAAAGGCAGCTGGAGCACAGACTGCCACTGCAGCCCCTCTGTAACCAACCGCCCTCCTCCCCAAGTTCTATAGCCTCCACACCCAGACGCCCAAGAACGCGGTGGGGGGGCCTCCGGCCAACCAGCCACTCCACCACAGAGGATTGCCCAAAAAAAAGAAGGCTGTCATTCAATAAATTTTAAAGTTGTAAACTTTTAAAGTGCTGTGCTTAAAGTGCTGTGTGGCATTTTCCTTCCCTCCTCCACCACCCCTCCTGGGCTACCTTGGTAGTCATCCCCCTATTTGTGTGATGAATGAATAAAGAATGCATGAATGTGAAGCAACAATGACTTTATTGCCTCTGCAAGCAGTGATTGAAGGGAGGAGGGGCGGGTGGTTACCTTACAGGGAAGTAGAGTGAACCAAGGGGCGGGGGGTTTCATCAAGGAGAAACAAACAGAACTTTCACACCGTAGCCTGGCCAGTCATGAAACTGGTTTTCAAAGCTTCTCTGATGCATACCGCGCCCTCCTGTGCTCTTCTAACCGCCCTGGTGTCTGGCTGCGCGTAACCAGCAGCCAGGCGATTTGCCTCAACCTCCCACCCCGCCATAAACGTCTCCCCCTTACTCTCACAGATATTGTGGAGCACACAGCAAGCAGTAATAACAGTGGGAATATTGGTTTCGCTGAGGTCTAAGCGAGTCAGTGAACTGCGCCAGCGCGCCTTTAAACGTCCAAATGCACATTCTACCACCATTCTGCACTTGCTCAGCCTGTAGTTGAACAGCTCCTGACTACTGTCCAGGCTGCCTGTGTACGGCTTCATGAGCCATGGCATTAAGGGGTAGGCCGGGTCCCCAAGGATACATATAGGCATTTCAACATCCCCAACAGTTATTTTCTGGTCTGGGAATAAAGTCCCTTCCTGCAGCTTTTGAAACAGACCAGAGTTCCTGAAGATGCGAGCATCATGCACCTTTCCCGGCCATCCCACGTTGATGTTGGTGAAACGTCCCTTGTGATCCACCAGAGCTTGCAGCACTATCGAAAAGTACCCCTTGCGGTTTATGTACTCGGCGGCTTGGTGCTCCGGTGCCAAGATAGGGATATGGGTTCCATCTATGGCCCCACCACAGTTAGGGAATCCCATTGCAGCAAAGCCATCCACTATGACCTGCACATTTCCCAGGGTCACTACCCTTGATATCAGCAGATCTTTGATTGCGTGGGCTACTTGCATCACAGCAGCCCCCACAGTAGATTTGCCCACTCCAAATTGATTCCCAACTGACCGGTAGCTGTCTGGCGTTGCAAGCTTCCACAGGGCTATCGCCACTCGCTTCTCAACTGTGAGGGCTGCTCTCATCTTGGTATTCATGTGCCTCAGGGCAGGGGAAAGCAAGTCACAAAGTTCCATGAAAGTGCCCTTACGCATGCGAAAGTTTCGCAGCCACTGGGAATCGTCCCACACCTGCAACACTATGCGGTCCCACCAGTCTGTGCTTGTTTCCCGAGCCCAGAATCGGCGTTCCACAGCATGAACCTGCCCCATTAGCACCATGATGCATGCATTGGCAGGGCCCATGCTTTCAGAGAAATCTGTGTCCATGTCCTGATCACTCACGTGACCGCGCTGACGTCGCCTCCTCGCCCGGTATCGCTTTGCCAGGTTCCGGTGCTGCATATACTGCTGGATAATGCGTGTGGTGTTTAATGTGCTCCTAATTGCCAAAGTGAGCTGAGCGGCCTCCATGCTTGCCTTGGTATGGCGTCCGCACAGAAAAAAGGCGCGGAACGATTGTCTGCCGTTGCTCTGACGGAGGGAGGGGCGACTGACGACACGGCTTACAGGGTTGGCTTCAGGGAGCTAAAATCAACAAAGGGGGTGTCTTTACATCAAGGAGTATTTCAGGCAGGACTTCACGGAGGGTTCCAATAAGAAATGGTGCACCTAAGTTATTGTTCTTATTGGAACAAGGAGGTTAGCCTGGCCTCTGATTGATACATGGCTAGATTTACCTCGCTGCACCTTCTCTGTGAGTGACTGCAGTGTGACCTAGAGGAATGAGTCCCCTAGACAGGGGAGGAGGCAAATGAGTACAAAACAAATCTGGTCTATTTCTTGTTTTGACCCACTCCATCTATCTTTTACATCTTTGGCTGGCAGCAGACGGTGCAGAAGGACTGCATGCCATCCACATCTCATGGCTGCTCGGCAGAAGATGGTACAGTACGACTGCTAGCCATCCTCATCTCTTGCCTGCCTGGCAGAAGATGGTACAATACGACTGCTAGCAATCCTCATCTCCTGCCTGCCTGGCAGAAGATGGTACAGTACGACTGCTAGCAGTCCGTATCGCCTGCCCGCTCACCATAAGACGGTTCAATAGGACTGACTGCAGGACTAAAGAGAACGACCTGGTCAAGTCACTCCAAATTTAGTCCCTGCGCCCATGTCTGTCCAGGCGCTCCCAGCCGACGTGGCCAGGAGCACCTTGGACATGACGATGACAGCTACCAGTCGTACTGCACCGTCTGCTGCCACAAGGCAAGGGGTTGCTGCTACTGTGTAGCAATGCCGTACCGCGTCTGCCAGCACCCAGGAGTCATAGGGTGACGGTTACCTGAGCGGGCTCCATGCTTGCCGTGGTATGGCGTCTGCACAGGTAACTCAGGAAAAAAGGCGCGAAACGATTGTCTGCCCTTGCTTTCACGGAGGGAGGGAGGGAACGGGGGCCTGACGATATGTACCCAGAACCACCCGCGACAATGTTTTAGCCCCATCAGGCATTGGGATCTCAACCCAGAATTCCTTCTCACAATTTTCCCTACAGGTAGGAATGAAGGTTGGGGTTGGAGGATGGAGGAGAAAAAGTAATTACTGACACTTTCAATTTTCCTCTACACCGGTAAGTAAGGTAGTCTGATACATGAAAGTTGATGGAGAAAAACAGTCTTCAGAGCAATATAGCCTGCACTAAGCCCTGGCTCCTCCAAGGAACTGGGAGGAACTACAGTTCTGTATTATTGCATATTCACATAGCCCTGGTCTACACTAGGACTTTAGGTCGAATTTAGCAGCGTTAAATCGATGTAAACCTGCACCCGTCCACACAATGAAGCCCTTTATTTCGACTTAAAGGGCTCTTAAAATCGATTTCCTTACTCCACCCCTGTCAAGTGGATTAGCGCTTAAATCGACGTTGCCGGCTCGAATTTGGGGTACTGTGGACACAATTCGATGGTATTGGCCTCCGGGAGCTATCCCAGACTGCTCCATTGTGACCGCTCTGGACAGCACTCTCAACTCAGATGCACTGGCCAGGTAGACAGGAAAAGAACCGCGAACTTTTGAATCTCATTTCCTGTTTGGCCAGCGTGGCAAGCTGCAGGTGACCATGCAGAGCTCATCAGCACAGGTGACCATGATGGAGTCCCAGAATCGCAAAAGAGCTCCAGCATGGACTGAATGGGAGGTACGGGATCTGATCGCTGTTTGGGGAGAGGAATCCGTGCTATCAGAACTCCGTTCCAGTTTTCGAAATGCCAAAACCTTTGTCAAAATCTCCCAGGGCATGAAGGACAGAGGCCATAACAGGGACCTGAAGCAGTGCCGCGTGAAACTGCAGGAGCTGAGGCAAGCCTACCAGAAAACCAGAGAGGCGAACAGCCGCTCCGGGTCAGAGCCCCCAACATGCCGCTTCTATGATGAGCTGCATGCCATTTTAGGGGGTTCAGCCACCACTACCCCAGCCGTGTTTTTTGACTCCTTCAATGGAGATGGAGGCAATACGGAAGCAGGTTTTGGGGACGAAGAAGATGATGATGATGATGAGGTTGTAGATAGCTCACAGCAAGCAAGCGGAGAAACCGGTTTTCCCGACAGCCAGGAACTGTTTCTCACCCTGGACCTGGAGCCAGTACCCCCCGAACCCACCCAAGGCTACCTCCTGGACCCAGCAGGTGGAGAAGGGACCTCTGGTGAGTGTACCTTTTAAAATACTATACATGGTTTAAAAGCAAGCATGTGAAAGGATTACTTTGCCCTGGCATTCGCGGTTCTCCTAGATGTAGTCCTAAAGCCTTTGCAAAAGGTTTCTGGGGAGGGCAGCCTTATTGCGTCCTTCATGGTAGGACACTTTACCACTCCAGGCCAGTAACACGTACTCGGGAATCATTGTACAACAAAGCATTGCAGTGTATGTTTGCTGGCATTCAAACAACATCCGTTCTTTATCTCTCTGTGTTATCCTCAGGAGAGTGAGATATAATTCATGGTCACCTGGTTGAAATAGAGTGCTTTTCTTCAGGGGACACTCAGAGGAGCCCATTCCTGCTGGGCTGTTTGCCTGTGGCTAAACAGAAATGTTCCCCGCTGTTAGCCACAGGGAGGGGGGAAGGTTGAGGGGGTAGTCACGCGGTGGGGGGAGGCAAAATGCGACCTTGTAACGAAAGCATATGTGCTATGTATGTAATGTTAACAGCAAGGTTTACCCTGAAAGAGTGTAGCCACTGTTTTATAAAATGTGTCTTTTTAAATACCGCTGTCCCTTTTTTTTTCTCCACCAGCTGCATGTGTTTCAATGATCACAGGATCTTCTCCTTCCCAGAGGCTAGTGAAGCTTAGAAAGAAAAAAAAACGCACTCGCGATGAAATGTTCTCCGAGCTCATGCTGTCCTCCCACACTGACAGAGCACAGATGAATGCGTGGAGGCAAATAATGTCAGAGTGCAGGAAAGCACAAAATGACCGGGAGGAGAGGTGGCGGGCTGAAGAGAGTAAGTGGTGGGCTGAAGACAGGGCTGAAGCTCAAATGTGGCGGCAGCGTGATGAGAGGAGGCAGGATTCAATGCTGAGGCTGCTGCAGGACCAAACCAGTATGCTCCAGTGTATGGTTGAGCTGCAGCAAAGGCAGCTGGAGCACAGACTGCCACTGCAGCCCCTCTGTAACCAACCGCCCTCCTCCCCAAGTTCTATAGCCTCCACACCCAGACGCCCAAGAACGCGGTGGGGGGGCCTCCGGCCAACCAGCCACTCCACCACAGAGGATTGCCCAAAAAAAAGAAGGCTGTCATTCAATAAATTTTAAAGTTGTAAACTTTTAAAGTGCTGTGCTTAAAGTGCTGTGTGGCATTTTCCTTCCCTCCTCCACCACCCCTCCTGGGCTACCTTGGTAGTCATCCCCCTATTTGTGTGATGAATGAATAAAGAATGCATGAATGTGAAGCAACAATGACTTTATTGCCTCTGCAAGCAGTGATTGAAGGGAGGAGGGGCGGGTGGTTACCTTACAGGGAAGTAGAGTGAACCAAGGGGCGGGGGGTTTCATCAAGGAGAAACAAACAGAACTTTCACACCGTAGCCTGGCCAGTCATGAAACTGGTTTTCAAAGCTTCTCTGATGCATACCGCGCCCTCCTGTGCTCTTCTAACCGCCCTGGTGTCTGGCTGCGCGTAACCAGCAGCCAGGCGATTTGCCTCAACCTCCCACCCCGCCATAAACGTCTCCCCCTTACTCTCACAGATATTGTGGAGCACACAGCAAGCAGTAATAACAGTGGGAATATTGGTTTCGCTGAGGTCTAAGCGAGTCAGTGAACTGCGCCAGCGCGCCTTTAAACGTCCAAATGCACATTCTACCACCATTCTGCACTTGCTCAGCCTGTAGTTGAACAGCTCCTGACTACTGTCCAGGCTGCCTGTGTACGGCTTCATGAGCCATGGCATTAAGGGGTAGGCCGGGTCCCCAAGGATACATATAGGCATTTCAACATCCCCAACAGTTATTTTCTGGTCTGGGAATAAAGTCCCTTCCTGCAGCTTTTGAAACAGACCAGAGTTCCTGAAGATGCGAGCATCATGCACCTTTCCCGGCCATCCCACGTTGATGTTGGTGAAAAGTCCCTTGTGATCCACCAGAGCTTGCAGCACTATCGAAAAGTACCCCTTGCGGTTTATGTACTCGGCGGCTTGGTGCTCCGGTGCCAAGATAGGGATATGGGTTCCGTCTATGGCCCCACCACAGTTAGGGAATCCCATTGCAGCAAAGCCATCCACTATGACCTGCACATTTCCCAGGGTCACTACCCTTGATATCAGCAGATCTTTGATTGCGTGGGCTACTTGCATCACAGCAGCCCCCACAGTAGATTTGCCCACTCCAAATTGATTCCCAACTGAGCGGTAGCTGTCTGGCGTTGCAAGCTTCCACAGGGCTATCGCCACTCGCTTCTCAACTGTGAGGGCTGCTCTCATCTTGGTATTCATGTGCCTCAGGGCAGGGGAAAGCAAGTCACAAAGTTCCATGAAAGTGCCCTTACGCATGCGAAAGTTTCGCAGCCACTGGGAATCGTCCCACACCTGCAACACTATGCGGTCCCACCAGTCTGTGCTTGTTTCCCGAGCCCAGAATCGGCATTCCACAGCATGAACCTGCCCCATTAGCACCATGATGCATGCATTGGCAGGGCCCATGCTTTCAGAGAAATCTGTGTCCATGTCCTGATCACTCACGTGACCGCGCTGACGTCGCCTCCTCGCCCGGTATCGCTTTGCCAGGTTCCGGTGCTGCATATACTGCTGGATAATGCGTGTGGTGTTTAATGTGCTCCTAATTGCCAAAGTGAGCTGAGCGGCCTCCATGCTTGCCTTGGTATGGCGTCCGCACAGAAAAAAGGCGCGGAACGATTGTCTGCCGTTGCTCTGACGGAGGGAGGGGCGACTGACGACACGGCTTACAGGGTTGGCTTCAGGGAGCTAAAATCAACAAAGGGGGTGTCTTTACATCAAGGAGTATTTCAGGCAGGACTTCACGGAGGGTTCCAATAAGAAATGGTGCACCTAAGTTATTGTTCTTATTGGAACAAGGAGGTTAGCCTGGCCTCTGATTGATACATGGCTAGATTTACCTCGCTGCACCTTCTCTGTGAGTGACTGCAGTGTGACCTAGAGGAATGAGTCCCCTAGACAGGGGAGGAGGCAAATGAGTACAAAACAAATCTGGTCTATTTCTGGTTTTGACCCACTCCATCTATCTTTTACATCTTTGGCTGGCAGCAGACGGTGCAGAAGGACTGCATGCCATCCACATCTCATGGCTGCTCGGCAGAAGATGGTACAGTACGACTGCTAGCCATCCTCATCTCTTGCCTGCCTGGCAGAAGATGGTACAATACGACTGCTAGCAATCCTCATCTCCTGCCTGCCTGGCAGAAGATGGTACAGTACGACTGCTAGCAGTCCGTATCGCCTGCCCGCTCACCATAAGACGGTTCAATAGGACTGACTGCAGGACTAAAGAGAACGACCTGGTCAAGTCACTCCAAATTTAGTCCCTGCGCCCATGTCTGTCCAGGCGCTCCCAGCCGACGTGGCCAGGAGCACCTTGGACATGACGATGACAGCTACCAGTCGTACTGCACCGTCTGCTGCCACAAGGCAAGGGGTTGCTGCTACTGTGTAGCAATGCCGTACCGCGTCTGCCAGCACCCAGGAGTCATAGGGTGACGGTTACCTGAGCGGGCTCCATGCTTGCCGTGGTATGGCGTCTGCACAGGTAACTCAGGAAAAAAGGCGCGAAACGATTGTCTGCCCTTGCTTTCACGGAGGGAGGGAGGGAACGGGGGCCTGACGATATGTACCCAGAACCACCCGCGACAATGTTTTAGCCCCATCAGGCATTGGGATCTCAACCCAGAATTCCTTCTCACAATTTTCCCTACAGGTAGGAATGAAGGTTGGGGTTGGAGGATGGAGGAGAAAAAGTAATTACTGACACTTTCAATTTTCCTCTACACCGGTAAGTAAGGTAGTCTGATACATGAAAGTTGATGGAGAAAAACAGTCTTCAGAGCAATATAGCCTGCACTAAGCCCTGGCTCCTCCAAGGAACTGGGAGGAACTACAGTTCTGTATTATTGCATATTCACATAGCCCTGGTCTACACTAGGACTTTAGGTCGAATTTAGCAGCGTTAAATCGATGTAAACCTGCACCCGTCCACACAATGAAGCCCTTTATTTCGACTTAAAGGGCTCTTAAAATCGATTTCCTTACTCCACCCCTGTCAAGTGGATTAGCGCTTAAATCGACGTTGCCGGCTCGAATTTGGGGTACTGTGGACACAATTCGATGGTATTGGCCTCCGGGAGCTATCCCAGACTGCTCCATTGTGACCGCTCTGGACAGCACTCTCAACTCAGATGCACTGGCCAGGTAGACAGGAAAAGAACCGCGAACTTTTGAATCTCATTTCCTGTTTGGCCAGCGTGGCAAGCTGCAGGTGACCATGCAGAGCTCATCAGCACAGGTGACCATGATGGAGTCCCAGAATCGCAAAAGAGCTCCAGCATGGACTGAATGGGAGGTACGGGATCTGATCGCTGTTTGGGGAGAGGAATCCGTGCTATCAGAACTCCGTTCCAGTTTTCGAAATGCCAAAACCTTTGTCAAAATCTCCCAGGGCATGAAGGACAGAGGCCATAACAGGGACCTGAAGCAGTGCCGCGTGAAACTGCAGGAGCTGAGGCAAGCCTACCAGAAAACCAGAGAGGCGAACGGCCGCTCCGGGTCAGAGCCCCCAACATGCCGCTTCTATGATGAGCTGCATGCCATTTTAGGGGGTTCAGCCACCACTACCCCAGCCGTGTTTTTTGACTCCTTCAATGGAGATGGAGGCAATACGGAAGCAGGTTTTGGGGACGAAGAAGATGATGATGATGATGAGGTTGTAGATAGCTCACAGCAAGCAAGCGGAGAAACCGGTTTTCCCGACAGCCAGGAACTGTTTCTCACCCTGGACCTGGAGCCAGTACCCCCCGAACCCACCCAAGGCTACCTCCTGGACCCAGCAGGTGGAGAAGGGACCTCTGGTGAGTGTACCTTTTAAAATACTATACATGGTTTAAAAGCAAGCATGTGAAAGGATTACTTTGCCCTGGCATTCGCGGTTCTCCTAGATGTAGTCCTAAAGCCTTTGCAAAAGGTTTCTGGGGAGGGCAGCCTTATTGCATCCTTCATGGTAGGACACTTTACCACTCCAGGCCAGTAACACGTACTCGGGAATCATTGTACAACAAAGCATTGCAGTGTATGTTTGCTGGCATTCAAACAACATCCGTTCTTTATCTCTCTGTGTTATCCTCAGGAGAGTGAGATATAATTCATGGTCACCTGGTTGAAATAGAGTGCTTTTCTTCAGGGGACACTCAGAGGAGCCCATTCCTGCTGGGCTGTTTGCCTGTGGCTAAACAGAAATGTTCCCCGCTGTTAGCCACAGGGAGGGGGGAAGGTTGAGGGGGTAGTCACGCGGTGGGGGGAGGCAAAATGCGACCTTGTAACGAAAGCATATGTGCTATGTATGTAATGTTAACAGCAAGGTTTACCCTGAAAGAGTGTAGCCACTGTTTTATAAAATGTGTCTTTTTAAATACCGCTGTCCCTTTTTTTTTCTCCACCAGCTGCATGTGTTTCAATGATCACAGGATCTTCTCCTTCCCAGAGGCTAGTGAAGCTTAGAAAGAAAAAAAAACGCACTCGCGATGAAATGTTCTCCGAGCTCATGCTGTCCTCCCACACTGACAGAGCACAGATGAATGCGTGGAGGCAAATAATGTCAGAGTGCAGGAAAGCACAAAATGACCGGGAGGAGAGGTGGCGGGCTGAAGAGAGTAAGTGGTGGGCTGAAGACAGGGCTGAAGCTCAAATGTGGCGGCAGCGTGATGAGAGGAGACAGGATTCAATGCTGAGGCTGCTGCAGGACCAAACCAGTATGCTCCAGTGTATGGTTGAGCTGCAGCAAAGGCAGCTGGAGCACAGACTGCCACTGCAGCCCCTCTGTAACCAACCGCCCTCCTCCCCAAGTTCTATAGCCTCCACACCCAGACGCCCAAGAACGCGGTGGGGGGGCCTCCGGCCAACCAGCCACTCCACCACAGAGGATTGCCCAAAAAAAAGAAGGCTGTCATTCAATAAATTTTAAAGTTGTAAACTTTTAAAGTGCTGTGCTTAAAGTGCTGTGTGGCATTTTCCTTCCCTCCTCCACCACCCCTCCTGGGCTACCTTGGTAGTCATCCCCCTATTTGTGTGATGAATGAATAAAGAATGCATGAATGTGAAGCAACAATGACTTTATTGCCTCTGCAAGCAGTGATTGAAGGGAGGAGGGGCGGGTGGTTACCTTACAGGGAAGTAGAGTGAACCAAGGGGCGGGGGGTTTCATCAAGGAGAAACAAACAGAACTTTCACACCGTAGCCTGGCCAGTCATGAAACTGGTTTTCAAAGCTTCTCTGATGCATACCGCGCCCTCCTGTGCTCTTCTAACCGCCCTGGTGTCTGGCTGCGCGTAACCAGCAGCCAGGCGATTTGCCTCAACCTCCCACCCCGCCATAAACGTCTCCCCCTTACTCTCACAGATATTGTGGAGCACACAGCAAGCAGTAATAACAGTGGGAATATTGGTTTCGCTGAGGTCTAAGCGAGTCAGTGAACTGCGCCAGCGCGCCTTTAAACGTCCAAATGCACATTCTACCACCATTCTGCACTTGCTCAGCCTGTAGTTGAACAGCTCCTGACTACTGTCCAGGCTGCCTGTGTACGGCTTCATGAGCCATGGCATTAAGGGGTAGGCCGGGTCCCCAAGGATACATATAGGCATTTCAACATCCCCAACAGTTATTTTCTGGTCTGGGAATAAAGTCCCTTCCTGCAGCTTTTGAAACAGACCAGAGTTCCTGAAGATGCGAGCATCATGCACCTTTCCCGGCCATCCCACGTTGATGTTGGTGAAACGTCCCTTGTGATCCACCAGAGCTTGCAGCACTATCGAAAAGTACCCCTTGCGGTTTATGTACTCGGCGGCTTGGTGCTCCGGTGCCAAGATAGGGATATGGGTTCCATCTATGGCCCCACCACAGTTAGGGAATCCCATTGCAGCAAAGCCATCCACTATGACCTGCACATTTCCCAGGGTCACTACCCTTGATATCAGCAGATCTTTGATTGCGTGGGCTACTTGCATCACAGCAGCCCCCACAGTAGATTTGCCCACTCCAAATTGATTCCCAACTGACCGGTAGCTGTCTGGCGTTGCAAGCTTCCACAGGGCTATCGCCACTCGCTTCTCAACTGTGAGGGCTGCTCTCATCTTGGTATTCATGTGCCTCAGGGCAGGGGAAAGCAAGTCACAAAGTTCCATGAAAGTGCCCTTACGCATGCGAAAGTTTCGCAGCCACTGGGAATCGTCCCACACCTGCAACACTATGCGGTCCCACCAGTCTGTGCTTGTTTCCCGAGCCCAGAATCGGCGTTCCACAGCATGAACCTGCCCCATTAGCACCATGATGCATGCATTGGCAGGGCCCATGCTTTCAGAGAAATCTGTGTCCATGTCCTGATCACTCACGTGACCGCGCTGACGTCGCCTCCTCGCCCGGTATCGCTTTGCCAGGTTCCGGTGCTGCATATACTGCTGGATAATGCGTGTGGTGTTTAATGTGCTCCTAATTGCCAAAGTGAGCTGAGCGGCCTCCATGCTTGCCTTGGTATGGCGTCCGCACAGAAAAAAGGCGCGGAACGATTGTCTGCCGTTGCTCTGACGGAGGGAGGGGCGACTGACGACACGGCTTACAGGGTTGGCTTCAGGGAGCTAAAATCAACAAAGGGGGTGTCTTTACATCAAGGAGTATTTCAGGCAGGACTTCACGGAGGGTTCCAATAAGAAATGGTGCACCTAAGTTATTGTTCTTATTGGAACAAGGAGGTTAGCCTGGCCTCTGATTGATACATGGCTAGATTTACCTCGCTGCACCTTCTCTGTGAGTGACTGCAGTGTGACCTAGAGGAATGAGTCCCCTAGACAGGGGAGGAGGCAAATGAGTACAAAACAAATCTGGTCTATTTCTTGTTTTGACCCACTCCATCTATCTTTTACATCTTTGGCTGGCAGCAGACGGTGCAGAAGGACTGCATGCCATCCACATCTCATGGCTGCTCGGCAGAAGATGGTACAGTACGACTGCTAGCCATCCTCATCTCTTGCCTGCCTGGCAGAAGATGGTACAATACGACTGCTAGCAATCCTCATCTCCTGCCTGCCTGGCAGAAGATGGTACAGTACGACTGCTAGCAGTCCGTATCGCCTGCCCGCTCACCATAAGACGGTTCAATAGGACTGACTGCAGGACTAAAGAGAACGACCTGGTCAAGTCACTCCAAATTTAGTCCCTGCGCCCATGTCTGTCCAGGCGCTCCCAGCCGACGTGGCCAGGAGCACCTTGGACATGACGATGACAGCTACCAGTCGTACTGCACCGTCTGCTGCCACAAGGCAAGGGGTTGCTGCTACTGTGTAGCAATGCCGTACCGCGTCTGCCAGCACCCAGGAGTCATAGGGTGACGGTTACCTGAGCGGGCTCCATGCTTGCCGTGGTATGGCGTCTGCACAGGTAACTCAGGAAAAAAGGCGCGAAACGATTGTCTGCCCTTGCTTTCACGGAGGGAGGGAGGGAACGGGGGCCTGACGATATGTACCCAGAACCACCCGCGACAATGTTTTAGCCCCATCAGGCATTGGGATCTCAACCCAGAATTCCTTCTCACAATTTTCCCTACAGGTAGGAATGAAGGTTGGGGTTGGAGGATGGAGGAGAAAAAGTAATTACTGACACTTTCAATTTTCCTCTACACCGGTAAGTAAGGTAGTCTGATACATGAAAGTTGATGGAGAAAAACAGTCTTCAGAGCAATATAGCCTGCACTAAGCCCTGGCTCCTCCAAGGAACTGGGAGGAACTACAGTTCTGTATTATTGCATATTCACATAGCCCTGGTCTACACTAGGACTTTAGGTCGAATTTAGCAGCGTTAAATCGATGTAAACCTGCACCCGTCCACACAATGAAGCCCTTTATTTCGACTTAAAGGGCTCTTAAAATCGATTTCCTTACTCCACCCCTGTCAAGTGGATTAGCGCTTAAATCGACGTTGCCGGCTCGAATTTGGGGTACTGTGGACACAATTCGATGGTATTGGCCTCCGGGAGCTATCCCAGACTGCTCCATTGTGACCGCTCTGGACAGCACTCTCAACTCAGATGCACTGGCCAGGTAGACAGGAAAAGAACCGCGAACTTTTGAATCTCATTTCCTGTTTGGCCAGCGTGGCAAGCTGCAGGTGACCATGCAGAGCTCATCAGCACAGGTGACCATGATGGAGTCCCAGAATCGCAAAAGAGCTCCAGCATGGACTGAATGGGAGGTACGGGATCTGATCGCTGTTTGGGGAGAGGAATCCGTGCTATCAGAACTCCGTTCCAGTTTTCGAAATGCCAAAACCTTTGTCAAAATCTCCCAGGGCATGAAGGACAGAGGCCATAACAGGGACCTGAAGCAGTGCCGCGTGAAACTGCAGGAGCTGAGGCAAGCCTACCAGAAAACCAGAGAGGCGAACGGCCGCTCCGGGTCAGAGCCCCCAACATGCCGCTTCTATGATGAGCTGCATGCCATTTTAGGGGGTTCAGCCACCACTACCCCAGCCGTGTTTTTTGACTCCTTCAATGGAGATGGAGGCAATACGGAAGCAGGTTTTGGGGACGAAGAAGATGATGATGATGATGAGGTTGTAGATAGCTCACAGCAAGCAAGCGGAGAAACCGGTTTTCCCGACAGCCAGGAACTGTTTCTCACCCTGGACCTGGAGCCAGTACCCCCCGAACCCACCCAAGGCTACCTCCTGGACCCAGCAGGCGGAGAAGGGACCTCTGGTGAGTGTACCTTTTAAAATACTATACATGGTTTAAAAGCAAGCATGTGAAAGGATTACTTTGCCCTGGCATTCGCGGTTCTCCTAGATGTAGTCCTAAAGCCTTTGCAAAAGGTTTCTGGGGAGGGCAGCCTTATTGCGTCCTTCATGGTAGGACACTTTACCACTCCAGGCCAGTAACACGTACTCGGGAATCATTGTACAACAAAGCATTGCAGTGTATGTTTGCTGGCATTCAAACAACATCCGTTCTTTATCTCTCTGTGTTATCCTCAGGAGAGTGAGATATAATTCATGGTCACCTGGTTGAAATAGAGTGCTTTTCTTCAGGGGACACTCAGAGGAGCCCATTCCTGCTGGGCTGTTTGCCTGTGGCTAAACAGAAATGTTCCCCGCTGTTAGCCACAGGGAGGGGGGAAGGTTGAGGGGGTAGTCACGCGGTGGGGGGAGGCAAAATGCGACCTTGTAACGAAAGCATATGTGCTATGTATGTAATGTTAACAGCAAGGTTTACCCTGAAAGAGTGTAGCCACTGTTTTATAAAATGTGTCTTTTTAAATACCGCTGTCCCTTTTTTTTTCTCCACCAGCTGCATGTGTTTCAATGATCACAGGATCTTCTCCTTCCCAGAGGCTAGTGAAGCTTAGAAAGAAAAAAAAACGCACTCGCGATGAAATGTTCTCCGAGCTCATGCTGTCCTCCCACACTGACAGAGCACAGATGAATGCGTGGAGGCAAATAATGTCAGAGTGCAGGAAAGCACAAAATGACCGGGAGGAGAGGTGGCGGGCTGAAGAGAGTAAGTGGTGGGCTGAAGACAGGGCTGAAGCTCAAATGTGGCGGCAGCGTGATGAGAGGAGGCAGGATTCAATGCTGAGGCTGCTGCAGGACCAAACCAGTATGCTCCAGTGTATGGTTGAGCTGCAGCAAAGGCAGCTGGAGCACAGACTGCCACTGCAGCCCCTCTGTAACCAACCGCCCTCCTCCCCAAGTTCTATAGCCTCCACACCCAGACGCCCAAGAACGCGGTGGGGGGGCCTCCGGCCAACCAGCCACTCCACCACAGAGGATTGCCCAAAAAAAAGAAGGCTGTCATTCAATAAATTTTAAAGTTGTAAACTTTTAAAGTGCTGTGCTTAAAGTGCTGTGTGGCATTTTCCTTCCCTCCTCCACCACCCCTCCTGGGCTACCTTGGTAGTCATCCGCCTATTTGTGTGATGAATGAATAAAGAATGCATGAATGTGAAGCAACAATGACTTTATTGCCTCTGCAAGCAGTGATTGAAGGGAGGAGGGGCGGGTGGTTACCTTACAGGGAAGTAGAGTGAACCAAGGGGCGGGGGGTTTCATCAAGGAGAAACAAACAGAACTTTCACACCGTAGCCTGGCCAGTCATGAAACTGGTTTTCAAAGCTTCTCTGATGCATACCGCGCCCTCCTGTGCTCTTCTAACCGCCCTGGTGTCTGGCTGCGCGTAACCAGCAGCCAGGCGATTTGCCTCAACCTCCCACCCCGCCATAAACGTCTCCCCCTTACTCTCACAGATATTGTGGAGCACACAGCAAGCAGTAATAACAGTGGGAATATTGGTTTCGCTGAGGTCTAAGCGAGTCAGTGAACTGCGCCAGCGCGCCTTTAAACGTCCAAATGCACATTCTACCACCATTCTGCACTTGCTCAGCCTGTAGTTGAACAGCTCCTGACTACTGTCCAGGCTGCCTGTGTACGGCTTCATGAGCCATGGCATTAAGGGGTAGGCCGGGTCCCCAAGGATACATATAGGCATTTCAACATCCCCAACAGTTATTTTCTGGTCTGGGAATAAAGTCCCTTCCTGCAGCTTTTGAAACAGACCAGAGTTCCTGAAGATGCGAGCATCATGCACCTTTCCCGGCCATCCCACGTTGATGTTGGTGAAAAGTCCCTTGTGATCCACCAGAGCTTGCAGCACTATCGAAAAGTACCCCTTGCGGTTTATGTACTCGGCGGCTTGGTGCTCCGGTGCCAAGATAGGGATATGGGTTCCGTCTATGGCCCCACCACAGTTAGGGAATCCCATTGCAGCAAAGCCATCCACTATGACCTGCACATTTCCCAGGGTCACTACCCTTGATATCAGCAGATCTTTGATTGCGTGGGCTACTTGCATCACAGCAGCCCCCACAGTAGATTTGCCCACTCCAAATTGATTCCCAACTGAGCGGTAGCTGTCTGGCGTTGCAAGCTTCCACAGGGCTATCGCCACTCGCTTCTCAACTGTGAGGGCTGCTCTCATCTTGGTATTCATGTGCCTCAGGGCAGGGGAAAGCAAGTCACAAAGTTCCATGAAAGTGCCCTTACGCATGCGAAAGTTTCGCAGCCACTGGGAATCGTCCCACACCTGCAACACTATGCGGTCCCACCAGTCTGTGCTTGTTTCCCGAGCCCAGAATCGGCATTCCACAGCATGAACCTGCCCCATTAGCACCATGATGCATGCATTGGCAGGGCCCATGCTTTCAGAGAAATCTGTGTCCATGTCCTGATCACTCACGTGACCGCGCTGACGTCGCCTCCTCGCCCGGTATCGCTTTGCCAGGTTCCGGTGCTGCATATACTGCTGGATAATGCGTGTGGTGTTTAATGTGCTCCTAATTGCCAAAGTGAGCTGAGCGGCCTCCATGCTTGCCTTGGTATGGCGTCCGCACAGAAAAAAGGCGCGGAACGATTGTCTGCCGTTGCTCTGACGGAGGGAGGGGCGACTGACGACACGGCTTACAGGGTTGGCTTCAGGGAGCTAAAATCAACAAAGGGGGTGTCTTTACATCAAGGAGTATTTCAGGCAGGACTTCACGGAGGGTTCCAATAAGAAATGGTGCACCTAAGTTATTGTTCTTATTGGAACAAGGAGGTTAGCCTGGCCTCTGATTGATACATGGCTAGATTTACCTCGCTGCACCTTCTCTGTGAGTGACTGCAGTGTGACCTAGAGGAATGAGTCCCCTAGACAGGGGAGGAGGCAAATGAGTACAAAACAAATCTGGTCTATTTCTGGTTTTGACCCACTCCATCTATCTTTTACATCTTTGGCTGGCAGCAGACGGTGCAGAAGGACTGCATGCCATCCACATCTCATGGCTGCTCGGCAGAAGATGGTACAGTACGACTGCTAGCCATCCTCATCTCTTGCCTGCCTGGCAGAAGATGGTACAATACGACTGCTAGCAATCCTCATCTCCTGCCTGCCTGGCAGAAGATGGTACAGTACGACTGCTAGCAGTCCGTATCGCCTGCCCGCTCACCATAAGACGGTTCAATAGGACTGACTGCAGGACTAAAGAGAACGACCTGGTCAAGTCACTCCAAATTTAGTCCCTGCGCCCATGTCTGTCCAGGCGCTCCCAGCCGACGTGGCCAGGAGCACCTCGGACATGACGATGACAGCTACCAGTCGTACTGCACCGTCTGCTGCCACAAGGCAAGGGGTTGCTGCTACTGTGTAGCAATGCCGTACCGCGTCTGCCAGCACCCAGGAGTCATAGGGTGACGGTTACCTGAGCGGGCTCCATGCTTGCCGTGGTATGGCGTCTGCACAGGTAACTCAGGAAAAAAGGTGCGAAACGATTGTCTGCCCTTGCTTTCACGGAGGGAGGGAGGGAACGGGGGCCTGACGATATGTACCCAGAACCACCCGCGACAATGTTTTAGCCCCATCAGGCATTGGGATCTCAACCCAGAATTCCAATGGGCAGCGGAGACTGCGGGAACTGTGGGATAGCTACCCACAGTGCAACGCCCCAGAAGTCGACTCTAGCCTCGGTACTGTGGAAGCGCTCCGCCGAGTTAATGCACTTAATGCACTTAGAGCATTTTCTGTGGGGACACACACACTCGAATATATAAAACCGATTTCTAAAAAACCGACTTCTATAAATTCGACTTTATTCCGTAGTGTAGACATACCCACAGTGTCTAAAAGTGAATACATAGGTGTGAGAATTTTTTTTAAGGTGAACCTTGGTCTGAACTCAAATATGTCTGCTTATTCTGCTCTTTCATCAGACAAATCTGGCAGGTCTGTCTCCTTTCCAGGATCTGTTGTGCTTGCTTTGAGGTAAGATGGTGCTGCACTATCAGGGCTATGAGCCCTGTAGTTTAAAGAAAGCTTCTCTAGGGATTAGAGCTTATTTGTAGGATGCTTTAGCTCTTTTCCCACTTCTGAAGGTTTCTCCACCTGCCCCAGTGGAAATGGTATCCAGGGCACTCACTCTTGAAAGATAAACTAACTAAAAAAGATGAGGAGGCTGGCATAGCTCAGTCAAATGTGGCTGCTGTTGCTGCTTCTTTACATGCATGTCCCAACTAACTGCTTTTTGCATCTATGACCCTCTTCACCTGCCCAGCAGAAAAAATGAGATTAGGGAAATGAGGATTTCATATGCCTTAGCCTGAACGAATATCTGAACATCCACATTTCTCTCCAGAGCAGCATTCTGATACCATACCAGGTCCTACCTTGTTCTTTAAGAGCCTTTTTTATTTTTTTGTTGGATGTGGGTGGCCTAATCAAATGTCCATTTAGCTGAGAGCCTATCCCAGTATACTGTTATGGTCTAATGAACTCCAATTTCTGCAGCAGTCTTTGGAATTATCTGCAGATACACTTTCATTATTAACTTATCTCAGCTCTGGAGCTGATAACAAAAGGTTAAAGTAACAAATATAACCTAAATAGAGCTGGCCAGAATAGACCTTCAAAGAAGCACTCTGCTTATATTGGGTGGATTTTATTGCAAGCATGTCTACATTTACAGATGTGCAAGACTAGGCTGGTGAAGGTGAGACAGCCAGTAAAGCTATTGCTTTGAAAGAGCCCACACAGAGCATCCTCTAGGTCAGTGGTTCCCAAACTTGTTCCACCGCTTGTGCGGGGAAAGCCCCTGGCGGGCCCGATTTGTTTACCTGCCGCGTCCGCAGGTTCGGCCAATCGCGGCTCCCAGTGGCCGCGGTTCGCTGCGCCTGGCCAATGGGAGCTGCTGGAAGTGGTGCGGGCCAAGGAATGTACTGGCTGCCACTTCCAGCAGCTCCCATTGGCCTGGAGCAGCAAACCGCAAACTACCACCCGTCTAGGTGATAGTATGGTTGCATGACTCTACTCCTGAGACTTTCTACCCTGAATTATGATTGCTAACTGACTTTTCTCAGGTGTTTTTTGAGAATGTTTTAACTCACCTATTTAATGAGCCCCATGGCTTGCAATAAATAGGTGCTTTCCCGAGAACAACATGTGTATGAAAATCAGATTCTTGTAAAACACGCAAGCAAAATAAACTCCCTCCCAGTCTTCCCTCCTTATTAATTACATGTTAATTATATAGTGTGCTGCCCTAGAAAAAAATTGAGATTATTTCCTTTATGTGGTTTCTAAAGCGTGGACAATCTTTTAAATGCAACTTTTATAATAATGGTTTGTATCCTTCATCTAAGCATGACAAAGTTCTTAAACATACCATTAATTAATACTGTAACCTTGCAGTGACACATGCTGCAGTTCTGTCATTTAAAACACAATATAAGGTCATTTGGTAATTACATGTTTGCCAATGGCAAACTATTACTTGCTACAGCTGCAGCACATGCTCTATAACATAATTCAGGGCATATTACTTAGTAAACTGATGATTTGTAAATGGGTGTTTCCTCTTTGGCCACATAACCGCAGAAATCGTAAACTGAAGAACACAATCTGAGCAATGTGCCACAAAAAAAATAATATTTTCTTGACTGTTTTTAAATATAGAAACTAGTAAGTGAAGCAAAGCATTTTCTGGCCTATTTTATTGCTTATATTGATTTTTTTCACATGAATACATAACATTATAATACATAATTCAGTGTTTTCTTTCATTAGAAACAGAACACTCGGCATATGTGAAAACAAAGATATTGTGTGCCCAGTGGCCTTCAAATCTATGAATCTGAGTGAGCAGCACGGGTTGCTTAACCAGGTCGGTAGACACTCAGATTCTCACTTGTCTCTTGGAGCTGTGAAAGAGCTAGGCCCTGGTTGACACTTGATCTTAAAAACCTCTCTAGTGACTGTTCCACTCCAGATTGTAGACAGCATGATATTCCTTCCATCACATGAGCTGATAGAATGTTTATGCTCACCTGGTGGCATGACCAGTCTACTCTCACTAGACTAGGAGGACTTGCGGCACCTTAGAGACTAACCAATTTATTTGAGCATAAGCTTTCGTGAGCTACAGCTCACTTCATCAGATGCATCCGATGAAGTGAGCTGTAGCTCATGAAAGCTTATGCTCACATAAATTGGTTAGTCTCTAAGGTGCCACAAGTACTCCTGTTCTTTTTGCGAATACAGACTAACACAGCTGCTACTCTGAAGCCTCTCACTAGACTGTTTACCAAAATTAGATGCCCCCAGGCTTAAAACAACCACAAATGGCAGTTCCTTGAAAGAAAGAGCACACCTGGGGGCTCCCCTTACATTGTGCTCTCTTTAAAGAGGCCTAGTTGCTTTCAACCCCACCCCCTCATTGTTTTTGAGGATGTCCCCATCTCTAGATGCCAAACTGCTCTCCGCACACCTATTCCAAGGGAAGGCATGGTCACAAGCAGCCAGCACTGCAAGAAAAGCTCCTGCTTCCTTTATTGCTATCACTGGGTTGTGCCTTACTTTAGTCTAGGACCTGACATACACTAATAAATATTAGATTTGCAAATTTTTTTAGCAGTGATTCTATATTTACTTTCAGATCACGGATGAGATATCGAATCGTACTGGGCCCAGAACTGATCTCTGAGGAACCCCATAGACACACCTCTATTTGATGATGATTCCCCATTGACAGCTACATTTTTAGATCTATTAGTTAGCCAGTTTTTAATCAATGTAAGATATACTTTGTTGATATTGAATAGTGCTAGCTTTTTAATCACAATGTCATGCAGTACTAAGTCAAATGTCTTCTAAAAGTCTACGTTTATTACATCTATGCAGTTACCTTTATCAACCAAACTTGCAATCTCCTTACATAATGAAATCAAGTTTGTTTGACAAGAGCTATTTTCCATAATTATTGGTATTAATTATATTTCTATTCTTTAATTCCTTGTTGATTGGATCCTGTATCAGCTTTTCCATTAATTTTTCCTGGGATTGACGTCAGGCTAACTGATATGTAGTTAGCCAGGTAATCGCACTTGCCCTTTTTGAATTTTGACACAACATTAGCACTCTTCCAGTCTTCTGGAATTTCCCCCGTGTTCTAAGATTTATTGAAAAGTAACATCAGTGGACCAGAGACCTCCTCAGCTGTGTGGTCTAGGGATGTACAGCAGGAAAAGAATAGCATTCAGATTCAATTGTGGCCTTTCCTACTGACTCACTGCTATACTTTGTGCAAGTCACTTATTGTGCATCAGCTGCGTAAAAAGGATAATACTTATTTACTTCTCTGGGTTATTCTGAGGCTTAATAAAATAATGAAGGGCGGCACTTTGAGAGCCTTGGATGAAAGGCATTATATGAGTTCAAAGTATTACTACTGTTATAGTATTTAAACTTCACAGGAAATGACATCACACTAAGTAGAACTCAACATTCCCAAAGCCAGAGGGTGGGGAACCTTAGTATATATAAAGCTCTTTAAGTGATCGGTCTTGCAGGACAAGGCAGACTGAAGACAGGTGAGTCTGAACTCATTGATATTGTACTCACTCGGAACGGGAGGAATCCTCAATTTTACTCATAGAAACATTCTATTTATACTAATCTAGTGACTGCCAATGTGTGTTTGTTTATGGATAATGAAGCAAATCGATGGACTTTTTAAATGGTTTATATAAAATAAATCTTTGAGGAAAAAAATAAGTTATGTTAAAATGTGACTATATGACCAGTTCCTGTTCATGGAAAAAACAATATGTACCAAAAAGGCTGCTCATTATTGGCTTGATCTATGAAAATGTTTGCTACTGATTTAATGGGTACAGGGACAGACTATAAAGGTCTGATCCTTCAAATACAGGGCTTATTATGCTGAAGTCCATGTGACAGTAAGCCCCGACCTAAGTAGTAAGTGTGTGCTAGACTGGGTAAAAAGTCAATGAGCCTGTTTTTGGATGTGGTTTGAGTAAAATTTGCCATTTGTGTGGGTGAACTTTTTCTTAGTAACATTGGAAACTTTCTTGAATTCTTCATGTTTGCAGAGTTTGATTAATTTTCAGACGGTCTTGGGTGCCTAAGAAGAACCATCCCCATGCTGCTAACACTGATGTTTCTGGGCCTTGCTGCCCTTGTTGGTGAGTTTCGGGGTTATTTCTATTTCATGAGTCAAAAGCAACACTGGCAAGAGATTATTGTAGGGCTGAGGGAATGCAATCAGATCTGAGTTCTCCTATTATATAGAGTTGTAAAATCTACCATATGGGTAACTCTTCTTTTGGGTATGAGGCCTCTTGCCCTCCACGTAAGCCTATTAAACTATAAATGATAAAGTATAGGTCAGACAGCAGAATAGGATCACAAAAACAACTTAATGTTAATTCTTAACTAAGGTCATAAATGCCCTTGGTTGGCTGATGGGTTCAGTTAATTTCTCACTTTCTAGAAAGTAGAACAATTTGGCAAGGCCAGGGCTAGCGGTGCGAGCCGAGGGACATACTGGCCGCTGCTTCCAGTAGCTCCTATTGGCCTGGAGAACTGCAGCCACCGGCAGCCCTGATCGGCCGAACCTGCAGACCCGGCAGGTAAACAAACCGGCCCGGCCCACCAGGGGCTTTCCCTGCACAAGCGGCGGAACAAATTTGGGAACCACTGATTTAGATAATGGCATAGAGAGTACACTTATAAAGTTTGTGGACAATACCAAGCTGGGAGGGGTTGCAAGTGCTTTGGAGGATAGGATTAAAATTCAAAATGATCTGGACAAACTGGAGAAATGGTCTGAAGTAAATAGGATGAAATTCAATAAGGACAAATGCAAAGCAGTCCACTTAGGAAGGAACAATCAGTTGCACATGTACAAAATGGGAAGTGACTGCCTAGGAAGGAGTACTGCGGAAAGGGACCTGGGGGTCATAATGGACCACAAGCTAAATATGAGTCAACAGTGTAACACTGTTGCAAAAAAAGTGAACATCATTCTGGGATGTATTAGCAGGAGTGTTGTAAGCAAGACATGAGAAGTAATTCTTCTGCTCTACTCCGTGCTGATTAGGCCTCAACTGAAGTATTGTGTCCAGTTCTGGGCGCCACATTTCAGGAAAGATGTAGACAAATTGGAGAAAGTGCAGAGAAGAGCAACAAAAATGATTAAAGATCTAGAAAACATGACCTATGAGGGAAGATTGAAAAAACTGGGTTTGTTTAGTGTGGAAAAGAGAAGACTGAGGTGGGACACGATGACAGTTTTCAAGTATGTAAAAGGTTGTTATAAGGAGGAAGGAGAAGAATTATTCTTCTTAACCTCTGAGGATAGTACAAGAAGCAATGGGCTTAAATTGCAGCAAGGGAAGTTTAGGTTGGACATTAGGAAAAACTTCCTGACTGTATGGGTAGTTAAGCACTGGAATAAATTGCCTAGGGAAGTTGTGGAATCTCCATCATTGGAGATTTTTAAGAGCAGGTTAGACAAACATCTCTCAGGAATGGTCTAGATAGTACTTAGTCCTGCCATGAGTGCAGGGGACTGGAGTAGATGACCTCTCGAAGTCCCTTCCAGTCCTATGATTCTATGATCCTCAGCTGGTAAAAATTGTCCTGGCTCCACTGACTTCAATATGTAATATTAGAAAAAGGCAATTAATGGATATTAGATTTTGTTGATGGTGCTATTGATGCCGATGCTGCTAATAGTGCTATTAATATAAATGAGTATAATACAACAGAAATGTCAGCGTGGAGGTGTCCTTTTTGCATAAGTTTAATTTATGCTTGCAACAGTCTGAGCAATACAGTCTTACGATCTTATTTTATTTTAAATATCTCCCTTTAACTTTTTAGCTCCTTCTGTAAGTTATGGATGTTATGGTGATTTACGTACTATGGAAACCCCTGTGATTTCCTGTGGAGCTGTACAAACCCCAACTTGTGGTAGGTATTATTCACTGCTTGATTGGCAATATTTCAATGCACACACTTCTGTTTGTGCTCAGAAGTACAGGGCTAACTGGAGGGTAGACAGTGATACTGAGTCTATAAAACTAGATGAGGAGAAGTGCCAAGTGTTAAGGCCTACTGTTTTCAAATGACAGCCTTTCTTAGCTATGTCTTCTGTATCTGTCTCTGAGGAACCCCCCTTTTAAGGTCTCACATTTACAGCAATCAGCCTCTGAACAAAGAGAAGCAGACATGATCCCTTTCCAGTCAACATTGCTCCTTAATCAGCTAGGCTTTCAGTGGCATTATCTCCACACAGGTACTGAGCACACACTTTCCTCAGCACTCCCAGACCCCTCCTGGACTGGGAAACAAGACACCTGGAATCAGACTTGAGTCTTGACATGCTGAACAAACTGGCCAGTTGTGACATGCCAAATCAATATTTTGTGGGACAAATCAAAGGAGGATGACCCTGGAGCTGTGGTGATCCTACCCCTCCTTTGAGTGCCCCATTTTAGGAATTCCCTCCCAATTTCCTGTACATTTTTTTGAGGAGATTAAGTTTTGTGGGTGAGAAACCTTTTCACACTTGCACGCCTGTTTCGAAAAAAAGATGTCTTAGAGAAGGAAAAGGAAATACCAGCATTTTATTGCAACATGTAGAAAACATCTGCTATTTTGCTATGAGTGAAATCCTAGCCCCACTGAGAGTCAATGGCAAAAGTCCCATTGACTTCAACGGAGCCAGTATTTCTCCTTATGTAATATCTTGAAGATCTGAAGATAAACTTGGAAGATTAAGACTGAAGTGCATTGGGTGATGGGCCCTGTTTAAAGCTAGTCAGGTTTCAACGGGGAGGTTCCCACTCTTTGCTTTCATTCCATTTCCCATTCATGATCTAACTCTACTACCATCAGGCTGGGTAGGTACTTGAAAAGGAGGCCTACAAGGAACATTATGGCAGGAAAATGATTCAGTAGGTAGCACTCTTCCCTCAGAGTCAGTAATGATCCAGTTGATCCAGAGTTTATTAAGAGGCTGGAGGTAACTTTTTGGGGTGAGATGTAAAACAGAGTTCCCTTCCACCTTTAGTCATGAAAGATCCCAGAGAACTTTTGTAAGAAGAGGGCTGCTAAACCCATTGTCTTGATCAAACTCCAAATTGGATAATTCCATTTTGTATTGCTAAATTCTCCTTTGCCATTTTGGCTGGATACAGTATTCTCCACTTTCTGACTTGTGTTGTTGCCTTATGCTCTTAAACAATCACTTCACTTCTGAGTAGAGGAGGCTGTATTTTACTGATGTGTGAAGTGATTCCTATGTGTAGTGTAGTGTAAGTTCATAAAACTTTTGGGGCTGAAAACTGCTACATAGTGTAAGTTATGTTAAATACATATGTAATCAACTGTTTTAAAACTTACTTGCTGGGGGATTTAATGTAGCTTGCTGGGTTGCTTTTTTAAAATACAAATCATTTAACATATTTATCTTCATGGTGTTTCTCTTTCTTATAAATTTATGGATAGTTTTTCAAAAGTACTCTAATACCTGTGACCTGTAGGTGCTTAGCATCTCTGAAAATCAGGGTTGTCAAATTTTTACTGAAAGGGAAGCATGAAAAAGACTGGATCAGGAAAATGTTAAGGAGGAAAGAGATGTCAAAGGCTTCCTAAGAATTGCAGGGGCTGCCCCCAACCCTTTTGTTACTTATTCAGAGATATATAAAGATATATAGTTATTGCCTTCTGGATTTCAAAAACTATCAACCATATTCAGAAATCAATAGGATTGCATTGGCTTTTCAAATATGTTGAGCCACATTAAATGGCTGCATTTTTCTAAACAGCAAATGATGGCTTTGGAATGCCAACTTATCTGTAAAGTGATGTTTTTTAAATTACATGCAGAAACCACATTCACCTTTGTATTTGCTACAGGGGTCCATGCTGCAGAAAAGATGGCTGAAATAGACATAGTACGTCTAAGGAGATACGAAGTCCCTATTAAGAGAGTTGCCAGAAATCTGTGCATAGATCCAGCACTCATTGCTGCAATCATCTCTGTGGAAAGTCGTGCTGGAGCTATTCTAGTCGATGGCTGGAACCGTGAAAGAAACCGATATGGTTTGATGCAGGTATGGAAGGAACACCAGGAAAAATAAAAATCCCAAGTACTGAAATAGAAATATTATGCACTAAGGCTTTACTTTAGCAAATTACTTTATACTTTATTTAGTAAGTACTTTTTACATTCGGGACAGCACTTATGTACATACTTAAGTCTATTCCTGTTCAGGAAAACACCACCGCATGCGCTTGAATGTCATCCTGAAGAAGGATACATCCTTAAATTGGGGGCTAAAAATGTAAAGAACAGAAAACAAAAGTGGTGGTTTTGTTTCTAAGGAGACTGAATTTTTTGTCTGAATCTTCTAGGTTCATACACACTACAATTCAATTCCTGGAGCCTGGGATAGTGAAGAACATATAACTCAAGGTGCAACTATTCTAGTTACTGAAATTAAGGCATTACAGACAAAGTACCCTACCTGGTCCTGGCAACAATATCTCAGAGGTACAGTATGTGCTGTAAAGTTAAAGGGACACTATCAAGATAAAACATTATATATTAAAAAGTTGCTTTAACTACTTTATTAAGATTTGAATAGCTGAGATTTTTAAAGATGAAGTTAATGTAAGTCTGATTTACTTTTCACCATGCTTTGTGTTGACAGTTTTGTTTATGGCTATATTTTCTGGTTCTCATGCAGGGTACAATGCTATTGTGCTGGGGCTCTCAAGACTGTAGTAGATTGTTTACATGGAAACAAACATTTCCTTTTTACTGCCATTTAAATCTCAAGAACATTTCTATTCATATTTAATCATAACACCCTCTCCTTAAAAATATGATTTATTATATGTATTACAGTCCCACATGGAGGCCTCAGTCAAGAAAGAGGCCCCACTGTTCCAGGCACAGCACAAAAACAGCCCCAATGAGCCTACAATCTAAAACGACAAGCCAGAAGAAGGGAAGGAGGGAAAAGAGAGGCACAGAACAGTGAAATAACTTGCCCAGTGTCTCAGAGCAGGCCAGTGACAAAGCCAGCAATAGCACTTGACTCTCATTGCAGTGCCCTCGCCCGTGGAGCACAGAGCCTCCACCGAAATCCATAACCTACATTTGGATCCTCAAATACTTGACAGCTTTCCTGTAGCACAGCTGAGTGGGAAACTAGAACACTTTGGGGGCTAAATAGCTGATCCTGGGATTCTGGCATTCTGCCGTGGCATGGCACGTTGGCTTGGGGAGGAGGACAGAGAATGTTATGCAGGACTAACCCATTTCAGGGCTGGATGAAGAGTACCAGCTAGGGGCTTCATCCAGCTTCCACTGAACTCAATGACAATAATTCACTGACTTCTATGGGATCAGGCCTTAGCTGACTAGGGTATGGCTGCACTTCAAAGAAAAAGTCACATCACTGAGTCTCAGAGCCCAGGTCAATTGACTTGGGCTTGCAAAGCTCGGGGTGTGGGTCTAAAACCAGCACATGTTCCCACCCTCCCCACCTCACTGGATTTCAGAGACCAGGCTCCAGCCTGAGCCCAAGTGTCTACACTGCTATTTTTTGCTCTGTAGCATGATCCCCATGAGCTCAAGTCAGTTGACCCAGGCTCTGAGGCTTGCTGCTGCGGTCTTTTTTTGCTGTGTAGACATACCCACTGGATCTGATACAAGACAGTGGAAAAACCTCGCCATTGAGTTCAGAGGAACTGAATCAGGATTTAAGTCTCTCCTCATCTGTCTGTCTTGGAAGTGAACTTTTTGGTTGCTAAATGGATGGGAGGGGTCATATGTTGGGGATTAAGGGCCCTGGAACTGAAACAGGGGCTCAGATCCTTTTTCTGCTTGTCTTTTTAGATTGTAGGCTCGTTGGGGCTGTTTTTGTGCTGTGCCTGGCACAGTGGGGCCCCTTTCTTGATCGAGACCTCCAGGAGGGAGTGTAATACAAATAATAAATCATTTTAAGGCAAGGGTTTTACATGATTAAATATGAACAGAAATGTTCTTGTGATATCTAAATGTCAATAAAAAGGAAAGGAGGTAGGTAGGTAGGAGATGTAGTTAAATTGTGAACACAAGATTGGGAGTTGGGGAGCTTGTAATGAACAGGTACGTCATCACTCTGGTTACTCCAGGTGTATGTTGTATCTTTTTACTTCATCCTTCACCTGTCCTTGCCTTTTTAGATTATACATGTTTTTAAGGCAAAGACCATGTACCCATCTGCATTCAGAGAGCATCTAGCACGTTTTGGATGCTATTGCAATATAAATAATAAATAAACAAATAATAAGTTGTTTGCAAATTCCCTATTAAGAATCAAGTACTCAGTAAATGCAGCTACGCAACAGCACAATTTATCATTTCCCAAAAGACTTTATAGGTTCAATTAGATGGATTTTCGCTGAAGCCACAGCTTCTGGCTGAGATTTATTCGTTTTTAATTCTGTATTAACTACTTTGTGTCTCATTGCAGGTGGGATTTGTGCCTATCATGACAAGGTTAGGAACATCCAGGTCTATGACGGAATGGACAGCTGCAATTCGAGCAATGATTATGTTAATAATGTTATTATTCGAGCCAAATATCTGCAGAATAATGGATTCCGAGTTTTAGTGTAATACTGGCTTCAGCCTCTTTTCAGCTAAATCATAAGACTCCTTCCAGTGACAGGTTTAGTTATCTATGTAAGGTCAAAATGAGCCTTACGTGGCCATATCCAAAGGGGAATCTCTCTGGGTAGCCCAGGAGTCATGCAGAGCCTCTCTGGGTCACACCAGCTCAAAAGCAAAGGCCTCCCATTTAGTGAGTTTCCTGTGAACTACATGACAGTGACACTGATTAGTAGTACAAAGCTAACATCTTTCTGGACTTAACATTGGTGCAGTTCGATTGGTGCCTTCCAGCTTTGAAACGTGCATGATTCAATATCTGCCTCACTATCATGAAAACAAAACCAAAGAAAAACTCTAGTAGCCCTTATTTTTAATTGGCAAGTTAATAGCTGATGATTATTCTGTTTGAAAGTCTATTTTTCATTGTGGCTAGATTTGGATATGTAAATTTACTGACCAAATGAATAAAGGGAAATGACATATTAAAATGTTTTTGGCAAATGAAACAAGACTCCCAAGAGGTCATCTTTTCAGTTTCATGAGCAAAGGAGGACAGCAAAAAATGATTTTTTTTTGTTTAACTAGGACCAGCAGGGTTATAGTCCTGGGTTTGGCAGGTGACAAAGCGACCGATTAAGAAATTAATTTGTTGACCTTGCCATGGGGGGGTGGACTCTTTAAAGCACAGACAAATAAGGACTTGCCAGACAGCTCGCTATGATCTATGCATGAAAGCGCTACGTAGGAGCTAAGGATTATGGGTATTATTTTGATTGCTTAGTAACAAGTTATAATCTCCAGTACAATGTAGCACTGGAAGACTGGAGAACCGGTTGTGTGTTGCATTGTGATAGTTCAGGTTTTTGATGTGTCCATTGTGGGGAGGTAGTAATGTTGGACTGAAAATCAGTGCGAGGGACTTGGAAGTGTTAGTGGGGTTGAGTATTGGGATTGTAATGGGCTAATGCTTGGAAATTGGAACTTGGTTGGGTGCAAAATGTCACTTTAACATGATTTCCTTGTTTTTAGCGTTTGTGTGCAGAGTTGGATTAGCCCATGGGAGTAATGGGAAATCTCTCAGGAGGCCTCTGCCCCCCAGCAAAAGTCTGAGGGAATAATACAAAGCTTTCTTCTGTGTATTCAGTGAGAGGCCTATCTGTCAGCCCTCTCCTTTCCCCAGGGATCTGCTACACCTGCTTCTTTGCCTGAGAGCAGTAGCTACCACCTCCTTCTGATTTTGCCAACACCGTAGCATTCCACAATGCACTGTAGGCGCTAGTACCAAGACAGAGTTATCTGTACTTAAGTTACTCCTCTCACATTGGCTGAACTAAAGTGAGAGCAGCCACAATGCAAAATACTCAAATTACTGTATCCATCCTGGTACTGCACTCACGCAAGTAAGGCAGTAACAAGGTATACAGGCCCTTTAAGCATAGAAGGGGCCAGAAGACCTTGCTCCAGGAACATTGGTACACAAACAAAGGCTCAGGAAATGGCTGAAGCCCAAATAGAGGAAGAGGTTCCAGGGAATTAATAGTAGGATGGGAAATACTCAGGACACCATCCCTTTAAGTGCCCGGGACCAGGAGTCTAGTAGTGTAGCATAGGGCAAGGCATCTCTCTCCCTGTGCCAACTGGGAGGAGCTCTCTGTAGGAGGGCAATATATAGAATGCCTTCACCCTCAGAACAGGGAGAGGCCGACAGGAGAAGGAAGCCAGACCCAAAATGCTGAGCTCCCACTAGGAAGAGCAGGGAGTGGCAGCTGGTAAAGTTTTGAGGTTCAACCCAGACCAGTAAGGGGTTGTGTCACCACCTGCCCTACAACTCCGGGTACTTTAAATGTTACGCTGCTCTAGCTCACCGCCCTGACGCCGACAGCCCGCCTTCCATCATGCAGGTCACACCCTGGTTTCCACTACCCAGTTACTGTTTGCAGAGTAACCCCAACACCCCCATCCAGTCCCACATTTGCCCAAAACCATTTCCTGCAGTGTCCAGCCCTCTCCTGGCACACTCACAGAAGTTGTATGGTCACTGCTCCTTTAAAGAGACAGAAACAGCAGCTTGTTATCTTGACTGGAGTTAACAATCGCTTCAGTTCACCCAAAGCACTGGGTTGGTTTAGATCAAAAGTAAAACAAGTTTATTTAGTCAAAAAGAGAGCAATTTTAGGTGAGTTCAAGTATCAGGGATAAAGACAGAAAAGGTTATAAACAAACAAAAATAAAAATATGCTTTCTAATGGCTAGGACCTAACTTAACAAGCTACAGTCTTTGTTCAAGCAGGTGGAACTGCATTCCTTGTCTGAAAAAAAAGCCTAACTCCCCCTAGCGTGCCTGTTTTAAACACATTTTAGTCATAATTCCAGCACATCTGTATAATCCTTTGTGGGTTAACTGTACATATATCACACCAGAATATTATTGATCAGTGAGGTATTAGTTCTCCAATGATACATCACATGACACCTTTTAGATACAGATTACAGCAGAACCTCAAAGATACGAACACCAGAGTTACGGACTAGAAACCGTGTGGAACTGGAATTAAGCAATTGGGCAGCAGTGGAGAAAAAGAAGAAGTAAATACTGTGTTGTGCCTCACCATGCAGGGGGCAGCCACTTACAGGTAAGAGGCAAAGACGCTGAGGTTCACGGCACAGCTGTGAGCCCCTGCTGCCAGCCCAAGTCAGCCTGAGCAGGCAGAGCAGGATCAGTGCTGGGGTCTGAGCCGCTTTCCTGTAAGCCATGGGTGCTGTTTTCAATACCCTCCCCCCGTCCTTCTTCAGCCAGGATGGGGACAAGCTTACAAGCTCAGTCTGAGCCCGGAAAAGAAGCTGCCATAGCCTGAGCTGCTGATGTTGCAAGGAAGCTGTTGGTGCTGGAGAGAGACAGGAGCTTGGCTTGGAGTGTGAACTGCTGGAGCTGGAGCTGCTGCCGGCATGCTGCGCTCTGGAGGAGCATCTCAGTTTTAAAGGGCCACAGCCTGCACCATGCACCCACTAATGTGGGCCAAGCTTTGCCCCTGGATGCGCTCCTGGGTCCTGCCAGCACCTCTGGGAGTGTGAGAGGTGGGGGAGGGAAGGGCGCTGGCAGGGGGCTGGTGGCCACTCCCTGACATGTGCTGCTTCTGCAGTATGTCAGGCAGTGCACAGAGCAGGACAAGCCCTGGGGAGAGGCAGCAGAGGGCTTGGGCCTGTAGCACCAAGGATGAGGGGCAGGACCGCCTGCTCAGCTCAGAGGCAAGAAACAGGAATAGGACAGAGAGCTGCTTGCAAACCAGACAGTGCCTCCAGGTTCCTTAGTGCCAGATGCTGCCTTTGCAAAGATCTCTCCCAGCCTCAGCTGGAAGACACTGACTGTAGAGCAAAGGGGTAGTATTGGGAGAATATCTGACTCCTTTGACATTTTTACCCTTAGTTCTTGTCCTGTATTTAGATGTAAGGAAGGAAGCTTCTTGGGAAGTTTAATGTGACATGTTATTGGCCTTGCAGTGAAAGCATATTTGAGAGCTCTTTCACTGGCCTCTGAAATGATTTCCAGTACTGTACTGTATGACTAAGCAAAATGACAAGCAGCGGGAAGCGTAAATGTGTCACACTTTCAATTGACACAAAGCTAGAAATATTTAAAAACCTTGATGATAGTAAAAAACAAAAAGGAGTCCTTGCGGCACCTTAGAGAATAACAAATTTATCTGGGCATAAGCTTTCATGGGCTAAAACCCACTTCATAAGATGCATGGAGTGGAACATACAGTAGCGAGGTATAAATACACAGCATAGGCAACTCCCATCTTTTCATATTGTGGTTTTTTTCTTTAACTTTTCTTCCTCAAAGACAGAACACATTAAGTTCCATGGATCTTGATATTCCAAGAAGATTTGATTACTTTGTTTTTTTGCTAACCCTCCCTCCTGGGTTTTAATATAATCGCGTACAAAGGCTTCAAGGGGTGTCCATGGGGCTATTGGGGCAAATGCCTGAACTGGCACCTGACTCTGTTCCATAACCCCTTTAGTAGTTCCCACTTCGGAAGGCGTCCCGTCCTTGCTCCCTATGCCACAAAATATCATATGGGGATTTTCCCTACTGAGAAGTGCTTGTGGTCCTTACTTCCCCTTCAGCTGTTAGCAGCCAGAGCACACTGAGAGGAGGGGCGGTGACCTAGGTTACTCCACACACTTTTCCTTAATCCTCCATCGGTAGTGCAGTCCAGAGGAGTCCAAAGTTTGGGGAGCTTATTAATGACGGTTAACCGTCTGACTCACTCTGCCACACCTGATAGGGTCTCTATCCATACGGTTCCCTCACACACAAGTGCTATTATCTATTTGGAACTACTTTAATAATTTCCCCTTTCAATTTTTCCTGAACTCAGTTCTTACAACATTACATAAATGGACAAGCAAAACCACACAATAATGCAATAACAAGCATAAGCGAGAAAAGAAAGCTCCCTCTTCTAGTTACTGTGAGCATAACACACTCTTTTGCCTACATGAAATGATTTTTCATCAATTAATTACACCCATAATGTTTAAAGCAGTCTTTATCTCCATTGTCTTTTCTGTGTCCTCTAGAGCGTCAAACACCATTCTGTAGCCTTTTATTTTATTTAGAATAGATTTAAGGATGCTATCTTACACCACCATGGATTCGGCTTAATTCTCTACATTTTCAAGCTCAACAGAGTGAAAGTCACCTCTGTTACTTGTTTCAGATTTAGAGCCTCTAGGAACCCATGAAGACCAAGGACAGAGGCACATTCATTCACAAATACAAATTCTAGTCTGTCTTACAAGTTTATTACAATTACAAACAAGGTTATCAAAAAGAAAAGGAGTACTTGTGGCACCTTAGAGACTAACCAATTTATTTGAGCATGAGCTTTCGTGAGCTACAGCTCACTTCATCAGATGCATACCGTGGAAACTGCAGCAGACTTTATATATACACAGAGAATATGAAACAATACCTCCTCCCACCCCACTGTCCTGCTGGTAATAGCTTATCTAAAGTAATCTTCAGGTTAGGCCATTTCCAGCACAAATCCAGGTTTTCTCACCCTCCACCCCCCCACACAAATGATCTGAAGGTATACATTGTCCCCAAATGTGAAATAGTTATGGATTTGGAAGGTAGCTGGGAGTGCTGGTAGCGTAGGGCCTGAGGAGGGAGTCTACATAGCCAGACAATCCTGCTGTCAGGGCGCCCCATCATTTCAGGCATTGGCACCCTGACAGCAGGATTGTCTGGCTATGTAGACTCCCTCCTCAGGCCCTACGCTACCAGCACTCCCAGCTACCTTCGAGACACCACTGACTTCCTGAGGAAACTTCAATCCATCGGTGATCTTCCTGATAACACCATCCTGGCCACTATGGATGTAGAAGCGCTCTACACCAACATTCCACACAAAGATGGACTACAAGCCGTCAGGAACACTATCCCCAATAATGTCACGGCTAACCTGGTGGCTGAACTTTGTGACTTTGTCCTTACCCATAACTATTTCACATTTGGGGACAATGTATACCTTCAGATCAGCGGCACTGCTATGGGTACGCGCATGGCCCCACAGTATGCCAACATTTTTATGGCTGATTTAGAACAACGCTTCCTCAGCTCTCGTCCCCTAAAGCCCCTACTCTACTTGCGCTATATTGATGACATCTTCATCATCTGGACCCATGGAAAAGAAGCCCTTGAGGAATTCCACCATGATTTCAACAATTTCCATCCCACCACCAACCTCAGCCTGGTCCAGTCCACACAAGAGATCCACTTCCTGGACACTACAGTGCTAATAAACAATGGTCACATAAACACCACCCTATACCGGAAACCTACTGACCGCTATTCCTACCTGCATGCCTCCAGCTTTCACCCTGACCACACCACACGATCCATCGTCTACAGCCAAGCTCTGCGATACAACCGCATTTGCTCCAACCCCTCAGACAGAGACAAACACCTACAAGATCTCTGTCAAGCTTTCTTACAACTACAATACCCACCTGCGGAAGTAAAGAAACAGATTGATAGACCCAGAAGAGTTCCCAGAAGTTACCTACTACAGGACAGGCCTAACAAAGAAAATAACAGAACGCCACTAGCCGTCACCTTCAGCCCCCAACTAAAACCCCTCCAACGCATTATTAAGGATCTACAACCTATCCTAAAGGATGACCCAACACTCTCACAAATCTTGGGAGACAGGCCAGTCCGTGCCTACAGACAGCCCCGCAACCTGAAGCAAATACTCACCAACAACCACATACCACACAACAGAACCACTAACCCAGGAACTTATCCTTGCAACAAAGCCCGTTGCCAATTGTGCCCACATATCTATTCAGGGGACACCATCACAGGGCCTAATAACATCAGCCACACTATCAGAGGCTCGTTCACCTGCACATCCACCAATGTGATTTATGCCATCATGTGCCAGCAATGCCCCTCTGCCATGTACATTGGTCAAACTGGACAGTCTCTACGTAAAAGAATAAATGGACACAAATCAGATGTCAAGAATTATAACATTCATAAACCAGTCGGAGAACACTTCAGTCTCTCTGGTCACGCAATCACAGACATGAAGGTCGCTATCCTAAAACAAAAAAACTTCAAATCCAGACTCCAGCGAGAAACTGCTGAATTGGAATTCATTTGCAAATTGGATACTATTAATTTAGGCTTAAATAGAGACTGGGAGTGGCTAAGTCATTATGCAAGGTAGCCTATTTCCTCTTGTTTTTTCCTACCCCCCCCCCAGATGTTCTGGTTTAACTTGGATTTAAACTTGGAGAGTGGTCAGTTTGGATGAGCTATTACCAGCAGGAGAGTGAGTTTGTGTGTGTATGGGGGTGGGGTTTTGGAGGGGGGTGAGGGAGTGAGAGAACCTGGATTTGTGCAGGAAATGGCCTAACTTCATTATCATGCACATTGTGTAAAGAGTTGTCACTTTGGATGGGCTATCACCAGCAGGAGAGTGAATTTGTGTGGGGGGGTGGAGGGTGAGAAAACCTGGATTTGTGCTGGAAATGGCCTAACCTGAAGATTACTTTAGATAAGCTATTACCAGCAGGACAGTGGGGTGGGAGGAGGTATTGTTTCATATTCTCTGTGTATATATAAAGTCTGCTGCAGTTTCCACGGTATGCATCTGATGAAGTGAGCTGTAGCTCACGAAAGCTCATGCTCAAATAAATTGGTTAGTCTCTAAGGTGCCACAAGTACTCCTTTTCTTTTTGCGAATACAGACTAACACGGCTGTTACTCTGAAACAAGGTTATGATTATCCAAGCATATATCAATCCCACAAGCTCGCCTACACAAGTTACAAATATAGTCATACTCACAGCCTCAAAAATATTCTTAGGCCATGTCTATACTTATGTCTAGATCGGCAGAGCACTCTGCTGTTGACTTCTGTACTCCACCTCCCCAGAATATGTAAGGTAAGTCAGCAGGAGAGCATCTCATGTTGACACAGCACGGTGTAGACATCGCTGTAAGTGAACCTAAGTTAGGTCGACTTCAGTAGCATAACTTACGTTGACTTACAGCTGTAGTGTAGACCAGCCCTTATGGTCTAATGGATTCTTCAACAATTGATCATCAGCAGAGGAATGGTTCCTGCTGGGGTTTTCCTGTAGGTCCCAATTTTATCCCATCTGGAAGCCCCCTTTTATATTGTAATTTTGACTACACCTAACACTCTACACATGTGCATGAAAGCGTCAACCCTCTTTTCCCTTACCTGTATTTCTGCACTCCAAGAATATTGGGAGGCCCTGTTTTTCATAGGTTGTTTGTAGTACATTGCGGTCAATTTCTGCAACATTACCTCATGGCACATCTTTCCAGTAGTCTTGTGATCTTGTGACATAAGTAAGTGACCCAAAAATGACCCTATGTCAAGTATTTGTTAAGCCATGGCCTAGTATGGCTAACGCCAAAATCTTATAGGCCTGAGCCTGTAAGCCTTGCGTATCATCCCTGCTTTACTTAGATACCTAATGCATATTTATCACTCATAAAGGCTTATCAATCTTATACTTCTATGATCATACAACTTAAATCTATTCAGCATACAACGCTTATGTATGACTTGACATATCAGTTAATCAGAACATCACCCAAGAATACATGAAAATAAAATGAACTAATTTTATATTGTTATATTGTGCAGTGCACAGCATACCCCAATATGTGAGGAGAAGGAAAGTACTTTGGCCAAGAGTGGGTTGTAGATTGCGCTGGGATACATGCCCTGTACTGGCAGCCTGGTCTACCAAAGAACCTGCCTAGAGCCCTTAACCCATCCATCATGAAATTGGGCTCTGTGTTTGGAGGAGTGCTGATCACTCTTATGGAGTTACCAGACTTGGAATTATTGTCCTTGGCCTTCCACTACTGACTCTTAATATTCTTGACCTTCTCCTGCCACAAAGATCCCATCTGATGGTGCCCTTGCTCTGCCTGCTTCTTGGAGATGTCGTCACAGAACGATGAATTCCAGGTCTCGCTCTCAAAATCATCTTCTTGCTGGCCTCACACCAGAGGGCCCCCAGAACCTGGGTGTCAGCCTCTGGTTAGCTGGCAGCATGCTAGCAAGAGGTCTTCTTGGATGCCATTTCAATCAGAGAGAGTTATGTACCAGAGTTGGAGACATGCTGTTGTTTTTACTGAAAGCCACATGTGAATGTGGGTTTCAAACACGGAACCTGCCTAGATGAACAGCGCAGTGTGGGGAAGGGGATTATGGGAAGGCATTGTAAGACTTGTGGCACTCGTTATGGCAGCCTGCATCAACCCTACAGACTTGCTCAGACAGGTTGGGCTTACTCGAGCTTTAGCCTACGCCACTCTTAGGTAAGCCAGCTTGAGTTAAAAGAATCACCAAACCTGAGAGAGTGGTTTTTGTGTGTCGGCAGGTCGAGACATTTGAAGCAACACTTGAGTTAACTGGAAGTGAAAACAAAGCCCAATGGCGGCAGATACTGACTTTAGTAGGAAAGAGGCAACTTGTGGGAGGCACTGTAATAAAACGAGAGCTAAGAGGCTTATTTCTGCAAGTTTTAAAGAGACAGACTTTGGAAATCTGACCCTGGTCTTTCCAAGGCCTCTCATCTCCTTTTCTGGGAAGCCTGCCAGTTTGTATTCTTGTGAGGAAAGTACATTTGCACAACCATCATTTTGTTAATGAAGTGTATTGTGTAGGAGTAACCTGGAGTCCAAGTTTTATGCAAAGCCACTAACCTCTTGGCAGGGAGGTTGTGAAATTAAAGACGAAGCCTAATGCTCGCAGAATAATGAATAATTATTTATTCTTGCAAGTACAAACCAGAAATTCCCTGGCCTGATGATTCCTGGCAACGCTCCACAAACAGAAATATTTCATCCTTGAGTATGTGATTGCATCCCACACAGTGTGATCAAGAGTCTGGGTGTATGATTATTGTTTGAACAATAGACAAGCCAAATTTCAGAAGAACCCAGAAGTGTAGAACATCACTTCATATGCAGATGTGTCAGTCATCCAATAGTTACTAGCATGGTAAATTAGTATGTATAATGAAAGTGTTGTCAGTGACGGGAGACACTCAATCCTGCATAACCTCATGAAAGGTGGAAAAAAATACCCATTAACTGTTATGTCCGAGCCAGTGATCAGTGAACAGATAGGGCCACAAGAGAGGTCAATACCACCATAAATGAAGGTCACAGGCCCCTCGTACATAAGGCAAACACCGCATAGTGTGTAACATTGCATACCAGCCTTTTAGGCCTGGTAAGGGAAGCCTCTGGGGCCAGCGCTATCCTGTGCCAGATTTGTACCTAGTGCACAAACCTTGGATCATCAAACACAGCTAGCTAGAGAGGAAATGGTTTCAGGAAGACAGTGGGGTGTTTAACCCACACTCTCATTCACCAGCCGATTCCCATCTCACTGCACTAAACCCTGCGAATCCAATCCATCCCATGCCTTCCCCAGCTCAGCAAGCTCTAAGCTGCCCCAACCTGCTCAAACACCCTCACATCCCAGACTGAGAATCCTCCCTCTCGTCTTACCGGACCTCTCCACAGCTTGGACCCATCCCGGTTGGGCTTGATGCCTTTCCAACACCACACTCCCAGTCTCAGGATCAACACGCACATACCCCAAATGTACCAGGCTCAGAAAAAACATCTCTTCTTACCTGACATCTACTATCACCAGATTCAGAAAAAATTCCCTCAAAAAGCTCAGAAGTCCCCCCACCCCACTTCCTCCTCACTGGGCCTGGAGAAGCAGGAGCAGAGGCAGCATGGAAAGACGCTGGGAGCAAGGAGCCGTGTACTCTGCCTCTATATGGCTGCTCTGAACTAGCACCACAGAAGCTTGTGTGCGCAGCTCTGTGCCTCCTCCCATTCCTAGCTGCTGTCTACGCGCTCGAGAGACTCCTGCTATATTGGTGGCAGCAAGAATCATTGCAGCCTCCAGGGGCTGAAACAAGAGTCCCCCGTCCACAGCAGGTGGTACTGTACCCTGCAGTACAGCCATGCTACACAGTGTTTGGAGTATGGCTGACAGCTGTGGCCTATTTCATGGGGCTTTCGCTCAGCCTGCTGCCGGTCTGGGGTTCTGTCCATCAGCCCCTGCCAGCCAGGGTCCCAGCCGCCAGCTCGCTCAGCCTGCTGCTGGCCCAGGTTCCGTTCATCCAAGCCATCAGCGGGCTGAGCGGGGCCGGCGGCCGGAACCCTGGCTGGAAGCCAAGTACCGCCAAAAATCAGCTCGCGTGCCGCCTTTGGCACACGTGCCACAGGTTGCCGACCCCTGCCCTACATTCATCTTGATGGCATGTCTCTGGATGTAATGAGATAACTTTTGAGCACCACATCTGATCACCTCCAAAATTCCAGGGAATGTTCTAGGCATCAATAGGCAGAGCTAGGGATGTAACATTGCCAGAAATTTTGAAGGCAGGGGAAAAAATACCCTTTTCCCCTATGAAAATGGAAATTATGGAAAAAATTGAAATATCTGTAGTAGGTACTTGCTTATCAAAGCTAAACTTTATTTACTCCTTTAATAATCAGAAATGTATTCTGTATAATTTAGCTAGCCCATAAAGAAAGTACTGTTTGGAATACTAATGAGATAGTTATGTACAGATTCTTTAGTGTTAATCCGAATACTAAGGACGAATATAGCTAGCATTAGGTCTGGAGCTGCAGTTTCACATTAAGGTATTTAAGTGCTTCTTTGTAACCTCTTGGCACATAGGAAACAAATATAAAATGTTGAAAATAGAAAGCACCACTATTGTTATAAACTAAAAGGAAGGTTATATCCTTTGGGCTCAGAATTAGTATGTGAATAGACCTGACCTGACATTTGTCTATATCAGCATGACAAACTCATGTTTTATTCATTTTGCATAATTAGTTATTATTACAAAGCATTTTGAAGGGCTGATGGGCAGCAGTTTATTTTAAACATCCCTCTAAAACTTTTTCACTGTTCGTTCTGAGAGAAAATATTTCATAGAACCGTTTCTTTTCAATTTTCCCTCAAATTTCCGATTTCTCCGTACTGGGCCTCAGGAAAAAAAAAGATTTTCCCACAAGTTCCAATTTTTCTTCTGGATCCTCACATCTTCAGAGCCCTATTGTTTTTGGTAAAAATCAGAAAACTGGAAAAGCCATTTGACCTTAACTTTGCTCCTTACTCTCAATGCTGAGACTTACCTAACAGTTCTGGGTTGGACGCTGAGCCAGACAAGGGAGTCAGAGGTAGAGGAGAGAAAGGGAGATGTCTTCATTCCTTCCAAGCATGTTGCCTCACCAAACCTGCTTTATGGTTAGGGGGAGAAAGTAGAGAAGATACCAGCCACGCACCTGTCCCTTTCCATCCAGGGGCATTGGTGGAATTAAGTCTCCTTCACTGAAGGCTGAGGGTAGTGAAAATGAGGGACACAGAGCCATGGCATGAAGGGAAGAGGAGAATGTGGGGGGCAAATACAGCCCCTGGCATGAAGGGGGAGTTTGCAAGGAGTCCCTAAAATAGAGAGAGATGGGAGGGTGCATATGTAGTGATGTAGTGAGTGTGTACTACAGGACCACCTCTGTGCCCAATAAGTAGAGGATATGTGTTGTAACAGTCACCAGGTCCAGTGTTGGTTCTTTAGTTCAAGCTTTGGTAGCTTATGCTTTTAGCTCTTGAAGTTCGCAGTTCAGCCCCTGGGGTGTCAGCCAAGAAGGCAGCCATCTCACACCCAGCTTGTGGGGCAAACAGAGGAATGCAAGGAGCCTCTGGTATGTGCAATGAGCTTGGACAACAGCAGCAATGAAGTGTGCCATCCTCTAGTGATTAGTTTCCTCTGCCTGGAAGGGGAAATGCTTTTTGTTTGTTTGTTGCCACAGTCTCTCCTGAGGGGGTCTGTGACACCACAACAAAACTGGGCAATAAATTCCTGGAGAGAGGATGAATGCCTCATCTTTGCTTTGGATTTTGTCACAGACTGGAGGGAGAGAAAGCTAATGAAAAGTAGAACACATGGGAAGGGGAATTTGTTTCTTTTGAAATCTGAATCTTGCCACATAGCGGAATTGAGGTTATACCTTTCCAAAGACAAACTCTCATAATGACAGATGCTGGTTTGTCTTATAATTTTGAAACTAAATAAATTAAATTATAATTTAATTATAATCTTGAAACGTGAATCTCATCTGATGGTTGTTTTGAATAAAGAGTGAAGGAACCTCCTAGTGTATATAAAGCTCTTCAAAACAACCACCTTCTAGGAGAAGAGAAACTAAAGACAGGTGAGTGAAATACCAAGATCATTCAGAGTGGGACCTAGTCTCAATTCTGCTCATTAGTAAAATCCTATGGGTGGTAATGGAAGGGCAATTCCTTACTCATTGAATTCAGTGAAAGCTCTGTTTGAGAAAACACTCAAAAATTTGCCCTTTAGTGGTTGTTACTGTGTCTCTGCTGTACAGTGACTTCAAGATAAGAGGCATCTGCTTATTATTCAGGTTTCAGAGTAACAGCCGTGTTAGTCTGTATTCGCAAAAAGAAAAGGAGTACTTGTGGCACCTTAGAGGCTAACCAATTTATTTGAGCATGAGCTTTCGTGAGCTACAGCTCACTTCATCGGATGCATACCGCACGGTATGCATCCGATGAAGTGAGCTGTAGCTCACGAAAGCTCATGCTCAAATAAATTGGTTAGTCTCTAAGGTGCCACAAGTACTCTTTTTCTTTTTGCTTATCATTCAGATTACTTTTTAGAAAACTAGAGTCATAGAGCAGCTACAAGGGGGCTTGGGCTTATAATCCCCTGTGCCCTGCTCAAAGAAATAATGAATTTAGTAAACATCTGCACAGAGTGTGTAGGGTACCTTGGCATAGAATAAAAGTACCTATATAGCAGCAGTAGGTCATACTAAACACTATTAATAATATGAAGTCCAGATCAAATATTACCAGGATTTGTATTTGGAAATAAGCTATTAAGATGTTCCATGAAAGACAAAATATGAATGTCAACAAAACTGCATTATTGCAGCTTGATTCAGAATGTATTCTCTTGGCTGTCTTCTACAGTGTATCTCAGCGTTTGCACATTCAGTAAAGAATGATACCCCATCATTTAAAAAATGGTTTTTGTACTGTAGCCCATAGGGCTAGCTTGCCTTTATTATATTCACTGCCTTGCTTTTATTATATTCTGCTTTCATTATATTCAACTGTAACATAAGAAACCTACAGGCCTGGATCCTGTAAGATATTTAGCTTAAGCGAGTTAGCATAAGTACAGTTAAGTGTAACAGTCTGCAACCTTTGGCATAGATAAACGGCCTAACAGTTACCTTTAGATTTTGGAAACTAAGGAGAGCTTGCTCAACGGTAGGAGTTAGAATTTACCAGTAAATGCTACCACAAGGAACATAGAAATAACAACCACAAATCCACTTAAGGAAGGGGTGACGGGTAGGATGGCAGTTACATGGATCAATATGTTAACCTACAGAATAAGTGCACCTCAGTATTATGTGGGTGAAAAGGCTAAATTTGGGCATGGAGGACTGAGCATGAACAGATGATGCTCAGGCCCTATAACAGGGCAGCCACCATGTGGTCGAGAGTTCTTTCTGGGCTTCTTCCATCACTGTCTTCTTTCTACCACTTGACCCTTCAGCTCATTGAGGAACTTGGTCCATCAGACACTGTGGCATGCTAGAGACAGAGCTGGTCTTTTGTCTCTTACCACCAGGTCCTTAATGAAGGGTGTGAGTATGCACTTCTAAGGGCTTATGTAAAGAATGATACCACAGATAGAGATAATGGAGTATTGGGGCTATCTTGTCACGCGGTTGAGATCTTTTCTGGCTTTGTTCCTTATTCTAATAAAGGTATCAAAGCCTTTACTTGGTTCTCAGTGTGAGTGTCCCCGTCATCCACCCCAAGGCTCCCCGCAAGATATCAAACTCCATAGTTCTGTAGCCTGATTCTGGGGAAAAGAACCTTACCGCAGTCAGATCAATTGGCCATCATTACAATCATTATTAACCTCTAAAAGGGTCAGACAACAGTACTTCTTCATAGTAGCATTGTACATTTAGATACTTTCATTTCTTTGCAGATTTATTTTCCGACTCTCTTGGGTGCTTGAGAAGAACCGTCCCCATGCTACTAATGCTGATGATTCTGGGTCTTGCTGCCCTCATTGGTGAGTCTGGGATCTATTTCTTTTTCACTAAGCTCACTTCCAAGCAAGAATGTAAAAAGATATTTGTGGGGATGGGGTGTGTGATAGGTTTTACCTTTTTGGCTTTCCCTGGGGATGAAGGGAGCACCTCTCTCATCCTGGACATCCTTCTCTGGACAGCAGCTTGACTGTAGCCTTGGCTGCAGACTTGGGGTACAGCACTCTGGGTATACCTCTTTGGGACTCTGCTCCCTTCTGGCACGTGGGGTTAAAGTAGTCCAAAAGAAAAAGGCAAAATACCTCCATGGCCAACCAAAGGACCAGTTCCCCACAATCTCATGTAGGGTAAAGGCCAATAAACCTAGGGAGGAAGGATTGGGCTTCTTATCACTTGTGTGGCTAAACAACTGAGGATGAGTCCCAGGATTCCAAAAATAAAAGCTGGTCCTGCCTTTCCTCAGGAGACTCAGGCAACTGCTCCATGTGAAAGAACAAGTTTGGTTCAAGAGCAAATGGAATATAAATAAACTATTTCAGACTAATTTGGCTCTTAGAATCAGGGATGACTCTTGCAAGAAGTGGCGATAGGGTGGTCTCAGTGAGAGGCACCTCATATAGAAGGCATGGTGTTGCCTCTTTTAGAGCCAAATTAAAAGATAGATCAGTTTTCACAGGACCTTTCCTTCACAGAGGTAGTGACTTCTGGCTAGCAATTCCTCCTGTCCAAGAGAAATAACTCCCTCTTTCCCGCCCCCACCCCCCAGCTATGAAACGGATCCCATCTGAGAGTGGACCGGAGTCTGGTTCATGACTTTGAATTCTTTTAGCTTTACTTATGTTCACAAAAGGTTCGTAATGTAAAATCTCTCCATTTAATTGGTCAGATACTTCTGAGAGTCAGACTGGATGCTTTGGTGACATAAACAAGGTTGATACCTCTGGGGCTTCCTGTAGAACTGCAAGAGCAGAAGGCTTACACTACTGTGGTGAGTATAATTCTGCTGTTTTGTTGCTGTATTTCAGCACGCAGAGTCATCACAATGATCCATAGTACTTTACATCTTTAAAGTACTTTACAAGTATTAATTGATTAAACCTCATAACATTCCTATTGGCTAAGTACTATTTCACAGATGAGGAAACTAAGACAGACAGGAGGGACTTAATAAAATTTTGGTGTAACTCCACTGGCTTCAATGCAGTTACACTACAAATGATTTTGGCCCAGAAAGATGACAGCCAATTTTTTCACAAGTGGCTTCTGTTTTGTTTTGTTTTTTATGGTGCTCAAGTTCAAAGACTGAGGGTCTGATTTCCAGAAGTGCTCACAGAAGCATCTCTAATTAAAGTTACCAGGATCAGTGAGTACTCCGAACCCTCAGAAATTAGGCCCCAGGTGTCTCTATTTGGAACACCCAAAATGAACAGTCACTTATTAAAATTTGGCCCAACTGAATCTCCCAAGGGTGCTCAGCAAGTCAGTGGCAAAGCTGGGATTAGTATTTAGGAATTCCTGACTCCCAGACTCTTGTTTAGTACTCGCTATTTTATGCCAGCTATAGGCACATCAGATCAACAGTTAATCTGGTATTGCTGGTAAAAACTGAAGGAGCTTCTTATTCTTTTACTCTACAAACAAAATTGCACTTAATGCCTCCCATGTTGAGTAGGACTGAGATTTCCTCCTAGCATGAAATGGTGCTGAGACTAAAAGAAACTGAGAGGAAAATGCAACTATTGGGAACTATCTCAAATGACAGCTTCCCATTCCCATAAATCTTCCGCATCTGTCCCTAAGAATCCCACCATTTTGAATCCTCCTCTCAACTTCAAATACTACAGTTCTGTCCTTCTGGCCATAGAGGGGTAGATGTGACTCCTCTTAGCTTCTGTCAACATCACTTCTGCATCATCCAGAGAGTGACAGGTTGCAGCTGATTTCTCTTCAGAATCTGAGCACTCTCCCCCTCCGTCTCCTCAGCAAGCCCATTCACCTTCATCCTGGGGCTAAGAACTAAACCCAGATTTTACACATTATTTCAATGCACAATTTTTTTTTTGCCTTGACACATTGTTAGAATTCATAATGTAAAATTCACAATGCACATGACTCGCACAAGGACTATCAGATGGCAGAGCGGAGCTCTGTGCTTAGGAAATCTCTTGTTGATATTACAATTATTAAGAAAACATTTACTTTTCCACTTACTACAGAAGTTCGTGCTTCAGCAAAGATTGCAAAGAGAGACTTACGTTCTATGAAAAAATATAAAACCATCATTAAGAGTGCTGGCAGAAAAAGATGTGTGGATCCAGCTGTGATCGCTGGTATCATCTCTCGAGAGTCGCATGCTGGAAAGGCCCTAAAGCGTGGCTGGGGTGATCGTGGAAATGGATTTGGTTTGATGCAGGTCAGTAATTATCAATAAACTAAGGATAATTGTGTATACAAGTGTTTGGCAGGGAGCCAACTGCATTTCTCTGTAGTGCAGCTCTGTCTGAGCTTGATACTTGGCACACTGCTAGAAAATGAACTATTGCTGGGGCAGCAGTGCATTGCACTGGCATAGGTCAGATCTGGCAGTATAGAGGCTGCTTCTTATGCTGCAGTTTGAACCTCAATTAACTCCATTGGTTTAATGGCTGTCTCTAAAGAGGCTGACCTGTTTACCCTTCCACCTAGAAATTCCATGTCTTGTTTTTAATATTTATTTATTTAGGAAGTATTAACAGGTTTACAAATCCCTGCTGTGTAAATATCAGAAACAAAACAACAGTTGTTAAAGTCGCAAGCTTTTGTTTAAAGAGACATTATACAGCAGTACAGTCATCAGATCTTTCTATTTATTACCATATTACCTCTTTACAACACCTAAGATGTCATTTTTAGTGATTTTTATTAAGATGAATGGAATCTCTGATTGCATGTATTGAACAGACCAGGAATGCCTATCCAATTGTAATATTCAAAAAAAATTGGACAGCTGTGCTGTTTTTGTTGCAGGTGAATGTACTCTGAGTGTTGAATAAATGGTAACTAAACATTTAAATATCTATTTGTCCTCAGTTTCTTTGGCTGGGTACATAATAGATGTATTATATTTGCATAACGACCTCCCGTATTTTTTGAACCATTCATAGAATCATAGAAGGTTAGGGTTGGAAGGGAACCCCCTGCTTGAAGCAGGACCAATCCCCAATTTTTGCCCCAGATCCCTAAATGGCCCCCTCAAGGATTGAACTCACAACCCTGGGTTTAGCAAGCCAATGCTCAAACCACTCCTTGAGAGCTGCACTGTTCTTTTTCTCCACTAAGAGGTATCAGGTTTCAGAGTAGCAGCCGTGTTAGTCTGTATTCGCAAAAAGAAAAGGAGTACTCGTGGCACCTTAGAGACTAACCAATTTATTTGAGCATAAGCTTTCGTGAGCTACATCCGATGAAGTGAGCTGTAGCTCACGAAAGCTTATGCTCAGATAAATTGGTTAGTCTCTAAGGTGCCACAAGTCCTCCTTTTCTTTTTAAGAGGTATCAGTAACCCAGGATCTAACAGCAGATGAGAGATTAATTTTTAATTTCCATTTGTGTGACTACTTCTACTAGGAAGGCCCAGAAGGGTCCCCAAAGGCTCACTTGGTAATAAATATCGAACGAGGTGTGATATTTGGTTACAAATTGTATCTCAATACTATCTAATGATCATATGTGTATAAAATCTCCTCTTTCACCACAGTTTCTCCAATGCTTATCCCCTATCTATAAAAATCTCCTCTTTCACTACTATTTCTCCAACACTTCTCTGTCTCTCAGTCTCTCTAACCCCATTCTTCTGGGGTTATTTGTCTATACAAATCCTTTTCCCACTGTGTCATATACAGATGGGGTTTTTTGTTAGGAAAGTTGGGTATGAAGATTGATATTGATTAGTTATAACTTTTTATTTCATAATTGACCAGTTGCCAGTTCTTCTATTAGAGTTATCTTGATGTATAAAACAGCTTTCTTAGAAAGTTGAAAACATAGTGCCTAACTTGAATGTACTAGTACCATGGGAAAACGCACCTGTTAATGCTAGTTTTCATCTCTAAATAGGTTAGTAAAAGTTTCTTTACTGAATAGCTGCCCAACCATATATATCCCATGGCTCTGCCAATCTTTAAAGCTCATCGGTTTGTGATTTGGATTACGATCTGGATTATTCGCAAGGGGTGTTTTGGTGAGGGAAAATAATTTACCTTTTTTCTAGTTCCATCCCAAAGGCATAGAGTAGTCTTTGCTCAAGCATATGTATATTTCTGGAGGGGAGGGGGGGGTTGTTAATCTATGGTGACCTAGCGATGTTTACACTGCCACAATTTTCTTGCCCAATAAAGACTCAGTGTTTGGCAGGGTTAGAGCACCCTCCCGTCCACTACTGTTCTGAGTTGTCTGGAACAGCTAGTCCACCCTGTTCAGTGGGTCTCTACAAAGTATCTGCCCTTATTCTTGATCTTTTCTTATTCCATATAAAGTGCAACAACATCCTCTGTATTCCTGCTAGGGTTTTAGCTGGGATGATCACAGAAAGATTTTAAAACAAGAAAGATATCCTTAGCAAAATGTTCATTTTGAGTGTGACTGTTCTTCCCAACCAAGAAATTGCATACTTCCCACAGCATCTCACATCTTTTTTCATTTGCAGAAGTGGTGGCTTGACATTTACATCATAGAGCTCTTATGGGTTGTTTGACATTTGAATTCCCAGGTATCTTACAGAATTTATTGCCCATTTGTACCCAAATGTTTTCTGAAGAAATAACTTATCAGAGTCTGGCAAATTTACAGCTAGTAAATTTCAGATTTGGCATAATTTACTGTAAATCCAGATGTTTTCCCAAAGTCATAGATTTCTTTAGAAACTAAGTTTAGGGAAATCTTTGGTTTAGATAAAAATAACATTACATCAACTACATACAGCACTTGTTTCTGGTGGGTTCCTGCAAGTTTTATCCCTGTGATAGATTCATTAATCCTTTTCCTTTGTGCAAAATGCTCCATGGCCCGTGCAAAAAGTAAAGGAGATAATAGACCTGGGAACCAATGTCCACACAGGATAGGACTTGCAACATTCTATTCTGTCGAAAGCTTTCTCTGTTCCAAGTGATCTTTTGCTGATCTGGCATTATGGATGATTCCAAGGACTCTCCGAATATTGCCTGACATTTGTCTGGTGTTAATGAATCCACTTTTGATCTGGATTTATATAAGATGAGAGCACGGACTGTAATAGGCTAGCTAGTGTTTTTGCTAAAATAGTTATGCCATTATTCGGTAGTGATGAAGGCCTACAAGAGCTTCATACAGTCAGGTTTTTTTCCAACTTTAGAGAGAACAACAGCAGTAGCTTCTTTCATAGGTTGTGTAAGTTCTTTCCCTAACAGAATAACAGGGAAGGTTTCTCTCAAAGGACCCACTAATACCGTCTTAAATTCCTCATAAAACTCAGCTGGAAAGCCATCAGCTCCTGGAGTTTAACTGCTTTTCATATTTTCTATTGCCTCTAAAATTTCTTCTTCTGTTATTTCTTTACCAGAAGTTTCTTTGTCAGTTTACAGAGTAACAGCCGTGTTAGTCTGTAACTGATGAAGTGAGCTGTAGCTCACAAAAGCTCATGCTCAAATAAATTGGTTAGTCTCCAAGGTGCCACAAGTACTCCTTTTCTTTTTGTCAGTTTAGTTTCCCTTTGGCAAGCCTGCTACTCCCAGATATTTCTGAGTAACTTCAGAGCTTGGGGTATCTGAGGCAGAGAGGTTTTTAGAGTAAGAAGCAAAAGTAGCACATATTTCATTAAAGTGTGTAAGACTCTTCTGCTGATTATATTTAATGGAGGAATAATTTGTTGCTCTTGAATCCTTTAAAGCCAGGGGTTTTCGAACATTGTCACAGGAGACTCCCTAAGCAAAGAAAAAAAAATGGTGTGCCTTCCCACAGTTTACTAAGACTGTAGAAGGAACGGAAAAAGCCTCTACTTTGCACAAATACAAGTAATGGACTAAAAGGACTTTAAACAACAGAGTTATAATAGGAGTCTGAGTGTCAAAAGTACTGCTTTTATTTCAGAAATTGCCTTTTGTGTTAGCTCCCAGTTCTGTTCAAAAGGGGAACAAATCCCAGCAGCTAAAGGAACACTGCACAAACTTTTTAGGAAATCATAACTTCAAACACGTATAGATTGTGTCAGTTCCCACCAGTCCTTCCAGGTCAGTGAGAGGAGAGAGTTTGTCTGACTGTACAAAGTAGTGGTTGCAGTACAGAAAGGTAGACACGGTTTCCTGCCCAGCTACCTCTCCAGCAGGCTGTTCCCATCTGCCTGACTCTGCCCCCACCTAAGCCGTGCAGCTGGCTGGAGAGGAGGGGCGCACATTCTTTTGAGTCATAAATTCCAAGGCCAGAAGGGGATCGCGAGCATGTGGTCTGACCACAATTACCTCACGTTTGTGTCTCCCCTCCCACCTTGCAGGAAAATGAAAGGAACAAGCAGCTGTTGCCACTGAGCTACCCCCTGCCCTGCCCTGCCGCTGCTCCACACAGGCTGCACCATTCCTGTTCTGGGTTTGCAAGAGGAGTAGCCTCTCACTGCAGGAGCCAGCAAGCCTTGCAGCAGCAGCCTCTGCTGGAGACAGCAGTCCAATTCTAGTAGCTGAGGCTATCAACCGTGGTATTTAATGGCAGATGCAGCATCAGCACGTACCATGCATTCTGCATACAAGGTCATGGTGGCAGGGGCGTTCCCTCATGAAATGTGACCTCACGCGCATCATGCAGGCAGGGGCGGGGCCATGCAGGGTGGGGCAGGCCCTTACTATTCCCAGAAGTGCCAAAATGGCCAGTATTCCAGGAGCGTGTGGGTGGCCACCCAGCAGAGAAGTCATGGAAAAACTGCAGCTTGAGGCCTTCGAGTATGAGTTCTGAACACTCTCTGGGTTTTTTCATAGTTAAATCTTTCTGCTGATAATGCTAACATTTAACCGTAAAATCTCTGTGTCTATTACTGTTAGTCCCAAACTGGGGGCAGCAGTGCCCTATGTGCTCTTTCCACTTTCACCTCTTCCAGAGAGCTCAGATTTCACAACACCGCAAAATTAAAGTTTTTACATACAGGATTGGGTTTCCTCCTTCAGCATGTTCAGGCACTCTTAATTCTGATGTTCCTTCAGGCTCTGTTTTCTATATCATTCTCTCTGTTCCATCAGTGCCATGTGGCTCTGCAGCTGCTCTCTCTCACTTGCTTCTCTTAGGCCAGTCTCTAGGACAGTGACTTGATCTTCCAGGGCAGTAACTTCCTTCTTTACTGCTAGAAGCTTGGTTGTCAGCTCATCTCTCATGGCATTAATCTCAGAGATCAAGCCCCAAATGTCCACCTTGGTGGCCATTCGATTTTCTTCAGCCCTTGGCATTTCTTCCTGATTCGGCCGCCATGTGCTCATTTGGCATCTGAGAGGTTTCTCCATGCTGTGAGCCAGAAACACTCTTACTGAGGTATTCTTTTAAATTTTCAGGGTGATTCCACCTCCTGCAACCCTATGCTCCATAGTTTGGGCAGAGTTTAGTAGGTCTAGGGGTTGATGGAGGCAGATTACTTTGGTATCCCCGCGGAGTTCAGACTTCAGGTAGCCATTTTAATCTACCCCCCTGCTGGTCTCCAGAAATTCAATTTCTTAGCAGCACCAGCTGCTCAGGGAAAAGTCTCAGGCCAAGAGACTAGGAGAAAACTAGCAGGCCCACAATGACAGGATGGACTTTATCCACAATGTAATGTCACAGAGACCTAAGTGACAACAATAGATACTCAAAATATTCACCTAACATATTAAAGCACAGCCTGCTTCTGCCAAGCCTGTCAGTGATAATCCAACAATCACTTTAGTTTCTTTTTGAACTTTTGTATTACTTTTTATACTAGTGGTGTACTGTAGAGGACTAAAATATTTAAGGATGAGACATAGAGCTTTGCTGGATCGTGCCCTTATAGCATAAGCTTCTTGGAGCAGGAAGAGTGGGGAGATATACTGCAGCACCAGGCATTGCAGCAGTGCTGGCCAAATAATGTAATTAATAACTACAACTTGAAATGGAAAAGAAGATGCATTTTCAGATAAACCCCTTTTCATTAGCACAGTCCAATGTACAATACCACAGTGGTTGCACTGGGATTACAGCAAGAAATGCAATGAAGATGAAAAATTGATTAATTTCTCAACCACAGATTAAGAGATTTAAAGTCATGTAGAGTATGTTGAGAGGTAAGAACAGCATAAACACATCATCTTTTTGAGAAGTAATGTTCTCTCTGGCTCTTCTAGGTTGATAAACGCTACCATAGATTGGTTGGAAAATGGAATGGACACATGTCCTTCAGGGGACAGACATCCTTGTTGGTATGATTAAGGGAATCCAGAAAAAGTTCCCCAGATGGACAAAGGAACAACAGCTGAAAGGTACAGTATAGATGGCATTCAGTCCAGGAGCTAAGGGAAACTCTAGGACAAAAATGATGTTAAAAGTTTCTTATGTTACTGATAGTTTTGAATGCTGAATTTTCTAAGTATCATAATTTTTCACCATTGGTGCTGTTTGTCTGCTTTTGATTTCCCACAGTTTGGGAAGTGAAACTAGATTAGTCAGTTTCAGTATTTTGTCTCATTCTTTAGCACAATGTTGTGTGCTGGGTTTCCAACATGACATGGGGAATATTTATAATTCCCACTCCCCCAATCTAGTTTATACTGACATTTGGGCCTCTACTACTTCACCATGAGTGAAATCCTGGTGCCTTTGAAGTCGATGAGAGTGTGGAATGTTTATTTGAATGAGTCCCGAAGTTCACTGTATATCTTTATAGTCATGGGCAGGAGATACATTTTTAGGAACTGGACCGATCTTCAGGGGACTGCAAAATTATGCAGTACAACATGGAGTAGAGATTCAGAACAAGAAGAAGAATGGAGTGCGAGGTCATGTTTTAATTTTCTCCCAGGCAGTTCTTTGCAGGACTGAACGAAAAGTAACATGGTAATTGGTTCTTATATTTTATTAAGAACAGGCCTGGCTCAAAGATTGAGGGCTTCTATTTGAATGTGGTTAGCCAAATGCATATTGAAGGTTCACCAAGCTACAGTTATTTGTTTATGTAAAAACCCAAAAGCCCTATGATTGTGGGTGAATTCAGGAATTTATGCAAACTGTTCACACAGCCTCCTTTTATTCAATTCTGTAATAAAGCGATTCATGCCCTACCAAGTGTCTTTATTTAATTTTTTTAACACACTAGATAAAAACCAAGACAGGTCTGGCTGGAATTGTTGTTTTTTCTTTTAAGTCTGTTTTTAAAAATTTCCCTTTTTTTGTTTCAGGTGGGATTTCTGCCTACAATGCAGGAATAAGGAATGTCAAAACCTATTCTAAAATGGATATTGGCACAACTGGCAATGACTATGCCAATGATGTTGTTGCACGAGCCAAGTTTTATAAGAGAAACGGATACTGAATCTGGGAGTTCTCTCCTTTTCAGATACATTGTGGCTCTTACAATAATCAGTGAGATGTTCAGAAGACAGTGTACATTTGGGGAGATTAGACGCTGGAACCTACGAAACCTTACTGATATAAATATGCCCATTGTCTGCAGTGGGAACACTGGCTTAAATAAGGATTTGCAGTCTCAGGTACCAGATTTTTAAATTCTGTAATCAGTAAAACATTGGTCATACAAAAATAAATAGTTATGAGAGTATTAATAAGATCCTACGCCATCTGATTATTTCTTTGAGTTATTAAAGCTGCTCTGTCTAGCTATTGTTAATCGTCTGCCTTCCAAATTTCAAACAACATATGCCTATTTCAATATCAGCTGCTGCCTTAAAAATAAAAGAGGAAAGTAATCTCTTGGAGGAAGGAAGCCTGTATTTTCAATCTTTGTGTGATTTAGTTTGACAATTTATTTTTCATTGCCGTGTCTGTAAACATATAGTATGTGGGGATTTTATCTGTATATATGTATAAATTTTGCACAGAAATGCCTAGAGACTGGGATAGATGCTTTTAATCAAATGGAAATTGAATAAGAATATTATTAGCAAGTGAAGGAAGATTCAAATACTCATCTTTTTAGTTGCAAAGTTAGCAAAGGATGGATAATGACAGATTTAAAAGCAGATAAGTAAACTTAAAAGCATCTGGTACTGGCCCCTGTTAGAAGACAGGATACTGGGCTAGTGGGCCCTTTGGTCTGATCCAGTATTGCTTTTCTTATGTTCACAATAACAATAGGCTTATCAGGCTCAACAGAAACATTTCCTGCTGTGTCTTAAGAGGTGTACCCAGGAACTCAGGCAGGTTTCAGAGAACTGAAATCTGGCAGATCAGTACTGGACCTGTCAAAATTGGATCCAGACAATGAGCCAAGGTGTTTTTGTGCACCTTCGAAAGGATAGTGGGTCTGAATCCTTCTGGGCAGCTCAAGTGGCCCCGTTTCTTTCAGGAAAAGCTCAGCCATCGTACCAGCCTTTGTCTGATGAGCTGGTGAGTTCCTATACAAATGGTAGAAGAGGCCATTCTGGATAGACTGTGGCTGACCCCAGAAGCACACTACCTCTAGGTTAGGGTAGAACCTTTTCCCAGAGCAATACACTCTAGTCTGGTGGCACCATGGCTATGATACCTGGCAACACAATAGTTGCAGCCCAACAGGAACTCATTGGATAAGGCAGTGGACCTTATAGTCCTGGAATAATTTCTAAGGATCTTGCCTGATAGGAGTACAAAGCTGGGTCCAGAGCTTTCAGTCAATTTCTACCAATGAGGCTGTAGCAAGACTACAGGTCTGTATGGAATCTAGTGATGCCAAATCGCCCAAACAAGGGGTTAGCTCCAGGACCATACTGAGGTAAACAAGATGACAGAGAATCCGAATTCTGTGACAACATGGACACAGGGAGAGAGAAATTATTGGACAGTTCTATATCTAGGAAACCACAGGAAATATTGATGCTTCATATAAGGACTGCCCGCTTATGGAGTGCAGTTATTTGGACTGCTACTATAGTCAGGTGTGTGGCTGACACCCTCCACCTTATCCATACCCATTAAGTTAGCCAGACGTGAAGTGAGAAGCTCAATCGACTCTGGGCACAAAAGAGGCTAGTTCAAGGAAACAGCCTCTGGGCAATAAGAATAGATGGACATTTGCCAATGTAAGCGGGGTCTGAAGAAGCTCTCCACTGACATGTAGTGACATACTGGGGTAAAAGACCTTAGGAGCAGACCATATCTGCACACAGCTACTCTGCCTAGGTGAGCAACAGACCAGGGGCAACGGATTCTTCCTAAAGGGGGGGGGGGGAGAAAGGGGCACGAGGCCCTACCCCCTCTGTGGCCCCGCCGTGCCCCTTCCTCCAAGGTCCTGCCCCCCAGCCAAGCTAGAAGCCGGAGGCAGGCCAGGGAGCCCGGGCCCCTCCACCTGCATGGGATGGGGGACCCAAGAGCAGCCCCCAGCCTGTGTTCTTGTCCGCTCGGCCACCCACCCAGGGTAGTTGGAGAGTCTGCAGCTTTTACCTTGACCCGGATCTGGCTTCTGGCCTGGCTTGGGGGCAGGGCTTCGGGAGTTGAAGAGCCACAGCTGGGCCTTGGTAAGAGCTGCCTAGGCAGATGTGGGGAGCCACAGACTCTCCATTTGCACTGGCGGAGGGTGCTGGGGGTGGGGACATGTGCCAGGGGCTGCTCCTGGTCAGGTGGAGGGTCCGTGGCTCTCCACAGCTCCCTGGACTCCCTAGGCTGCTCTTACCCAGGCTGGGCTCCAGCTTCTGACCTGGCCAGGGGGGCAGGGCCTTGGGGCAAAGAGGACGGGCAGAGAGCCAGGCCCGTGGCAAAAAGTGGACAGGCCATGCACATCCACTTTCAAGAGCGGGAGGGCCATGGCCTCTTGGCCCCTCCTGTTCTGGCACCCCTGCAGCAGACAGACCTATTTTGCCAGTGTGATCAATTTGCTTTAGTACTGAATGCAGGGGTAATGAAATGTTGTTATCCTGATTGTATAGTAGAGCCACAAAGATACAAACATAAGAGTGACGGACTGATCGGTCAACCAGACACCATGCGGAACCGGAAGTAAGAATCAGGCAGCAGCGGAGAAAAAAAAAAGCAAATACCTGTATTGCATCTTAAAGTTCGGCACATCTGGGCTGCCTGTCCCCACCCCCGCTCACCAAGCCGGGGAGGGGGGGGGGAGGGAAGGGGGCAGCCTACTTACAGGTAGGAGGCAAAGATGCTGCGGTTCGCGGCACAGCTGTGAGCCCCCACTGCCAACCCAAGACAGCCTGAGCAGGCAGAGCAGGAACAGCGCTGGGGACTGTGCCACTTTTCTGTAAGCTGTGGGTGCTGCTTTCAAATCCCCCCGCCCCACTTTGGCCAGGAGGGAGACAAGCTTGCAAGATCACTCTGAGCCCAGAAAAGAAGCTGCCACAGTGTGAGCTGCTGATGCTGCAAGGAAGCTGCCGGAGCTGGAGCTGCTGCTGGCATACTGCACTCGGGAGGAGCATCTCAGTTTAAAAGGACCACAGCTTGAACCACACATACACTGATGCAGCCCAGGCTTTGCCCATGGCTGCACTCCAGGGTCCTGCCAGCAGCTCTGGGAGTGCAAGAGGTGGGGGAGGGAGGGACACTGGCAGGGGGCTGGTGGCCGCTCCCTGCCTTGTATTGTCCCTGTTGTGGGACAGGAAGTGCAGCCCTGGGGAGATGCAGCACAGGGCTTGGGCCTGTAGCACCAAGGATGAGGGGCAGGACCGCCTGCTCAGCTCAGAGGCAAGAAACAGGAATAGGGCAGAGAGCTGCTTGCAAACCAGACAGTGCCTCCAGGTTCCTTAGTGCCAGGTGCTGCCTTTGCAAAGATCTCTCCCAGCCTCAGCTGGAAGACACTGACTGTAGAGCAAAGGGGTAGTATTGGGAAAACATCTGACTCCTTTGACATTTTTACCCTTAGTTCTTGTCCTATATTTGGATGTAAGGAAGGAAGCTTCTTGGGAAGTTTAATGTGACATGTTATTGGCCTTGCAGTAAAAGCATATTTGAGAGCTCTTTCACTGGCCTCTGAAATGATTTCCAGTACTGTACTGTATGACTAAGCAAAATGACAAGCAGCGGGAAGCGCAAACGTGTTACACTTTCAATTGACACAAAGCTAGAAATATTTAAAAATCTTGATTATGGTGTTAGCCTCAGCAACATAGCAGTAGAATATGGTATTGGGAAGTCAACTGTCACTGGTATTCAGATAAGCCAGGAAAAAATAAACCCATTTCCAAAAGAAGCCAAAGACAAAGGAGCAGTAAAAAGCAGGTGTATTGTACGCAAAGCTGCTGCTGATTTTGATAAGACAATGCATCTGTGGTTTGCACAAGAGAGCTCAAAAGGCACTCCTATAAGTGGTGTGATGGTTGCAGAAAAGGCAAAGTTACTCTACCAAGAAATGTATCCGGACAAAGGTGCAGACCATTTTAAAGCAAGAACAGGGTAGCTGAGTTGGTTCAAAAATCAGCATAGAATATGGCAGTTGGCGATGCAAGGAGATCCTCTGACAGCTGACTCGAATGCCGCTGGTGAATTTAGAAACACTTTCAAATCATTTATTGAACAGCATGAACTTACTCAGGGCCAAGTGTTTAACTACAGCAAGAGGGGTCTGTAGCAGTACCTGCTTCCAAACAAGATTCTGGCAGACAGAATCTGATCCATTGTTGCTCCCTCTTTCCACATCATAACTTCATAACCATCTTTTTGTAATTGCTATTTACAGGAAGCCTGTTCTCTTGCAAGACTACCTCTTTGATAGAGGAGCCTGGGATTTACTTCCCGTGTCTGACTAAGCGGTTCTACGCCGCAAAATGAAGTCGACTTAAGTCGAAGTACAGCCGCTACAGTAATTAAAGCAGTAGTTCACGTCCCCACTATGCTCCTTCTGTCAGCAGTACATGTCCCCGACTGAAGTCTTCAGCGGGGCACTGACAGCTGGAGCCCCCTTGCCCCAGGGCTGACAGCCATGCTCGGCTGACAGCTCAGGCTGTAAGTGCTGGGGAAGAAGGGGGAGTTCTGTCTGTCAGCCCCAGGTGGGGCTGACAGCCAACAGGCAATGGAAGTAATGCATTCTCTACAGACACTGCATCACCCTCACTACATTGTCCTATGCGCTACGCCTCTCGTGGAGGTAGAGTTATTAAGTCGATGCAGTGGGCGACTTCTATCAGTGGGAGCATCACTATAGTGTAGACACTTACATAGTTAGGTAGACATAAGCTGCCTTTTGTCAACCTAACTCTGTAATGTAGACCTGGCCATAATGTAACACTTACCCTTGCTCCTGGAATAAATCTTGTCTTGCCTCATCCAACTGTTCTATTTTTTTTTTTCAAATTTCTTCCCAGTGCATTACATGCAGTATATACACAATCCATGGCTATTTCTTTTACCTCTTGAGGTTTTTTCTTTAACTTTTCTTCCTCAAGGAGGGAGCACATTAAGTTCCATGGATCTTGATATTCCAAGAAGATTTGATTACTTTGTTTTTTTGCTAACCCTCCCTCCTGGGTTTTAATATAATCGCGTACAAAGGCTTCAAGGGTTGTCTGTGGGGCCATTGGAGCAAATGCGTGAATTGGCACCTGACTCTGTACCATAACCCCTTTAGTAGTTCCCACTTCGGAAGGCGTCCCGTCCGTGCTCCCTAAGCCACAAAATATCTTATGGGGATTTTCCCTACTGAGAAGTGCTTGTGGTGCTTACTTCCCCTTCAGCTGTTAACAGCCAGAGTACACTGAGAGGAGGGGTGGTGACCTAGGTTACCCCACACATTTTTCCTTGATCCTCTGTCGGTAGTGCAGTCCAGAGGAGTCCAAAGTTTGGGGAGCTTATTAAGAGAATTTTGGGTAGCTTATTAATGGTGCCTAATTGTGTGACTCACTCTGCCACACCTGATAGGGTCTCTACCCATACTTTCCCTCACACACAAGTACTATTATCTATTTGGAACTACTTTAATAATTTCCCCTTTCAATTTTTCCTGAACTCAGTTCTTACAAACATTACATAAACAGATAAGCAAAACCACAAAATAATAAGCATAAGTGAATAAAGAAAGCTCCCTCTTCTAGTTACTGTGAGCATAACACACTCTTTTGCCTACATGAAATGATTTTTCATTAATTAATTACACCCGTAAGGTCTAAAGCAGTCTTTATCTCCATTTGACAAGTTTCAGAGTAGCAGCCGTGTTAGTCTGTATTCGCAAAAAGAAAAGGAGGACTTGTGGCACCTTAGAGACTAACACATTTATTTGAGCATAAGCTTTCATGAGCTCCAGCTCAAATAAATTTGTTAGTCTCAAAGGTGCCACAAGTACTCCTTTTCTTTTATCTCCGTTGTCTTTTCTGTGTTCTCTAGAGCATCACATACCATTCTGTAGACTTTTATTTTATTTAGAATAGATTTAGTGATGCTATCTTACACCACCATGGATTCGGCTCTGTTTGCTACAGTTTCAAGCTCAACAGAGTGAAAGTCACCTCTGTTACTTGTTTCAGATTTAGAGCCTCTAAGAACCCATGAATACCTAGGAGAGAGAGACATACTTTCACAAGAACAATTTCTAGTCTGTCTTACAAGTTTATTACAGTTACAAACAAGGTTATGATTATCCAAGCATATATCAATCCCACAAACGCCCCTGCACAAGATACAAATCTAGTCATACTCACTCAGAGATATTCTTAGGGTCTGATGGATTCTTCAACAATTGATTACCAGTAAAGGGATGGTTCCTATTGGGGTTTTCCTGTAGGTCCCAATTTTACCCCATCCGGGAGCCCTTTTTTATACTGTAAATCTGACTACATCTAACACTCTACATGTGCATGAAAGCATCAACCCTCTTTTCCCTTATGTGAATTTCTGCACTCTACGAATATTGGGAGGCCCTGGTTTTCATAGGTTATTTGTAGTTTCTCTTATTTTCATTAGCATCTCCACACAATAGGTGCTCTGCAGTCAGGACATGTGTTATAAATGATGTTACAAAAAGGTATCATGTCACTTTGAATAGTACATTGCAGTCAAATTTCTGTAACATTACCTGTTGGCACATCTTTCCAGTAGTCTTGTGATCTTGTGACATAAGTAAGTGACCCAAAAATGACCCTAGGTCAAGTATTTCTTAAGCCTATGGCCTAGTATGGCTAAAGCCAAAATCTTACAGGCCTCAGTCTGTAAGTCTTGTGTTTCATCCCTGCTTTACTTAGATACCTAATGCATATTTATCACTCATAAAGGCTTATCAGTCTTATACTTCTATGATCCTATAACTTAAATCTATTCAGCATACAATGGTTATGTATGACACGCATATGAGTTAATCAGAACACCCAAGAATACATGAAAATAAAATGAACTAATTGGCTACACCATTTGGGGTGCAGTGTGTAGAATACCCTTCATGTTATGTTGTGCAGTGCACAGCATACCCCAATATGTGAGGAGAAGGAAAAGTACTTTGGCCAAGAGTGGGTTGTAGATTGTGCTGGGATACATGCCCTGTACTGGCAGCCTGGTCTACCAAGGAACCTGCCTAGAGCCCTTAACCCATCCATCATGAAATTGGGCTCTGTGTTTGGAGGAGTGCTGATCACTCTCATGGAGTTACCAGACTTGGAATTATTGTCCTTGGCCTTCCACTACTGACTCTTAATATTCTTGACCTTCTCCTGCCACAAAGATCTCATCTGATGGTGCCCTTGCTCTGCCTGCTTCTTGGAGATGTCATCACAGAACGATGAATTCCAGGTCTTGGTCTCAAAATCAACTTCTTGCTGGCCTCACACCAGAGGGCCCCCAGAACCTGGGTGTCAGCCTCTGGTTAGCTGGCAGCATGCTAGCAAGAGGTCTTCTTGGATGCCATTTCAATCAGAGAGAGTTATGTACCAGAGTTGGAGACATGCTGTTGTTTTTACTGAAAGCCACATGTGAATGTGGGTTTCAAACTCAGAAACTGCCTAGATGAACAGCGCAGTGTGGGGAAGAGGATTATGGGAAGGCATTGTAAGACTTGTGGCACTCATTATGGTAGCCTGCATCAACCCTACAGACTTGCTCAGACAGGTTGGGCTTACTCGAGCTTTAGCCTACTCCACTCTTAGGTAAGCCAACTTGAGTTAAAAGAATCACCAAACCTGAGAGAGTGGTTTTTGTGTGTCGGCAGGTCGAGACATTTGAAGCAACACTTGAGTTAACTGGAAGTGAAAACAAAGCCCAGTGGCGGCAGATACTGACTTTAGTAGGAAAGAGGCAACTTGCGGGAGGCACTGTAATAAAACGAGAGCTAAGAGGCCTATTTTTGCAAGTTTTAAAGAGACAGACTTTGGAAATCTGACCCTGGTCTTTCCAAGGCCTCTCATCTCCTTTTCTGGGAAGCCTGCCAGTTTGTATTCTTGTGAGGAAAGTACATTTGCACAACCATCATTTTGTTAATGAAGTGTATTGTGTAGGAGTAACCTGGAGTCCAAGTTTTATGCAAAGCCACTAACCTCTTGGCAGGGAGGTTGTGAAATTAAAGACGAAGCCTAATGCTCGCAGAATAATGAATAATTATTTATTCTTGCAAGTACAAACCAGAAATTCCCTGGCCTGATGATTCCTGGCAACGCTCCACAAACAGAAATATTTCATCCTTGAGTGTGTGATTGCATCCCACACAGTGTGATCAAGAGTCTGGGTGTATGATTATTGTTTGAACAATAGACAAACCAAATTTCAGAAGAACCCAGAAGTGTAGAACATCACTTCATATGCAGATGTGTCAGTCATCAATAGTTACTAGCATGGTAAATTAGTATGTATAATGAAAGTGTTGTCAGTGACGGGGGACACTCAATCCTGCATATCTTCATGAAAGGTGGAAAAAAATACCCATTAACTAGTTATATCTGAGCCAGTGATCAGTGAACAGACAGGGCCACAAGAGAGGTTAATACCACCATAAATGAAGGTCACAGGCCCCTCGTGCACAAGGCAAACACCACATAGTGTGTAACATGGCATACCAGCCTTTTAGGCCTGGTAAGGGAAGCCTCTGGGGCCAGCGCTACCCTGTGACAGATTTGTACCTAGTGCACAAACCCTGGATCATCAAACACAGCTAGCTAGAGAGGAAATGGTTTCAGGAAGACAGTGGGGTGTTTAACCCACACTCTCATTCACCAGCCGATTCCCACCTCACTGCTCTAAACCCTGCGACTCCTGTCATATTGGCGGCAGCAAGAATCACTGCAGCTTCCAGGGGCTGAAACAAGAGTCCCCTGTCCACAGCAGGTGGTACTGTACTCTGCAGTACAGCCATGCTACACAGTGTTTGCAGTATGGCTCACAGCTGTGGCCTATTTGATGGGGCTTTCACCACGTAAAGGTGATTAAAGCAAATGCACTATGCCCTACGTTCATCTTGATGGCATGTCTCTGGATGTAATGAGATAACTTTTGAGCACCACATCTGATCACCTCCAAAATTCCAGGGAATGTTCTAGGCATCAATAGGCAGAGCTAGGGATGTAACATTGCCAGAAATTTTGAAGGCAGGGGAAAAAATACCCTTTTCCCCTATGAAAATGGAAATTCTGGAAAAAATTGAAATATCTGTAGTAGGTACTTGCTTATCAAAGCTAAACTTTATTTACTCCTTTAATAATCAGAAATGTATTCTGTATAATTTAGCTAGCACATAAAGAAAGTACTGTTTGGAATACTAATGAGATAGTTATGTACAGATTCTTTAGTGTTAATCCGAATACTAAGGGTGAATATAGCTAGTATTAGGGCTGGAGCTGCAGTTTCACATTAAGGTATTTAAGTGCTTCTTTGTAACCTCTTGGCGCATAGGAAACAAATATAAAATGTTGAAGATAGAAAGCACCACTATTGTTATAAACTAAAAGGAAGGTTATATCCTTTGGGCTCAGAATTAGTATGTGAATAGACCTGACCTGACATTGTCATGCTGCTATAGACAAAACTCATGTTTTATTCATTTTGCATAATTATTAGTAATTATTACAAAGCATTTTGAAGGGCGGATGGGCAGCAGTTTATTTTAAACATCCCTCTAAAACTTTTTCACTGTTCGTTCTCAGAGAAAATATTTCATAGAACCATTTCTTTTCAATTTTCCCGCAAATTTCCGATTTCTCCGTACTGGGCATCAGGAAAAAAAAAGTTTTTCCCACAAGTTCCAAGCCATTTGCCCTTAACGTTGCTCCTTACTCTCAATGCTGAGACTTACCTAACAGTTCTGGGGTGGACGCTGAGTCAGCTGAGGGAGTCAGAGGTAGAGGAGAGAAAAGGAGACGTCTTCATTCCTTCCAAGTATGTTGCCTCACCAAACCTGCTTTATGGTTAGGGGGAGAAAGAGAAGTAGAGAAGCTACCAGCCATACACCTGTCCCTTTCCATCCAGGGGCATTGATGGAATTAAGTCTCCTTCACTGAAGGCTGAGGGTAGTGAAAATGGGGGACACAGAGCCATGGCATGAAGGGAAGAGGAGAATGTGGGGGCAAATACAGCCCCAGGCAATGAAGGGGGAGTTTGCAAGGAGTCCCTAAAATAGAGAGAGATGGGAGGGTGCATATGCAGTGATGTAGTGAGTGTCTTTACTACAGGACCACCTCTGTGCCCAATAAGTAGAGGATATGTGTTGTAACAGTCACCAGGTCCAGTATTGTTCTCTAGTTCAAGCTTTGGTAGCTTATGCTTTTAGCTCTTGAAGTTCCCAGTTCAGCCCCTGGGGTGTCAGCCAAGAAGGCAGCCATCTCACACCCAGCTTGTGGGGCAAACAGAGGAATGCAAGGAGCCTCTGGTATGTGCAATGAGCTTGGACAACAGCAGCAATGAAGTGCGCCATCCTCTAGTGATTAATTTCCCCTGCCTGGAAGGGGAAATGCTTTTTGTTTGTTTGTTGCCACAGTCTTGCCTGAGGGGGTCTGTGACACCACAACAAAACTGGGCAATAAATTCCTGGAGAGAGGATGAATGCCTCATCTTTGCTTTGGATTTTGTCACAGACTGGAGGGAGAGAAAACTAATGAAAAGTAGAACACATGGGAAGGGGAATTTATTTCTTTTGAAATCTGAATCTTGCCACATAGCGGAACTGAGGTTATACCTTTCCAAAGACAAACTCTCATAATGACAGATGCTGGTTTGTTTTAATTATAATCTTGAAACGTGTATCTCATCTGATATGGTTGTTTTGAATAAAGAGTGAAGGAACCTCCTAGTGTATATAAAGCTCTTCAAAACAACCACCTTCTAGAAGAAGAGAAACTGAAGACAGGTGAGTGAAATACCAAGATCATTCAGAGTGGGACCTAGTCTCAATTCTGCTCATGAGTAAAATCCTATGGGTGGTAATGGAAGGGCAATTCCTGACTCATTGAATTCAATGAAAGCTCTGCTTGAGAAAAGACTCCAGAATTTGTCCTTTAGTGATTGTGTCTCTGCTGTACAGTGACGTCAAGATAAGAGGCATCTGCTTATTATTCAGATTACTTTTTAGAAAACTAGAGCCATGGAGCAGCTACAAGGGGGTTTGGGTACTCCCTGTGTCCTGCCCAAAGAAATAATGAATTTAGTAAACATCTGCACAGAGTGTGTAGGGTACCTTGGCATAGAATAAAAGTACATATATAGCAGCAGTAGGTCATACTAAACACTATTAATAATATGAAGTCCAGATCAAATATTACCAGGATTTGTATTTGGAAATAAGCTATTAAGATGTTCCATGAAAGACAAAATATGAATGTCAACAAAACTGCATTATTGCAGCTTGATTCAGAATGTATTCTCTTGGCTGTCTTCTACTGTGTATCTCAGTGTTTGCAAATTCAGTAAAGAACAATGCCCCAACATTTAAAAAAAATCACTAAAATCCATGACATCATGAAAATGCCTAAAGTGCCTGCATTGTACACTCAAAGATATGGGCCTGCAATTTTCTCCCCATTGCTCCCGAGAGATGTGCTGAAATAAACCTTTCTGCATTATTCCAGAATGGAATGTAGTCTTGTTGCGTGGCAGAAATTACTATTTCCCATCTTCAGGGTTTAAAAAACAACAACAACGAAAACCTAACAGTGGCCAAAAGTGAATGAGTATTGCAAAGCCAATTTCAACAGAACAGATTGCATCAGCTGGAATCAACTGGGGTTTTCACTCCCTCACACGAGTTAGGTAATAAAAGAATAGGACAAAAATAACTCCTCAGTCCACTATTTCAGCTGAACTTTAAATATTTGTGTAACCCTTCTGCCCGTCAGAGTTGGCAGCAACGAGGGCCGGGTTCAATATCTAGGGGATCCATTCCAATAACACAACGCAAACCGGCTCGAGCCCCCACCCAGTAACCTGGGACAAATATATACCACCCCCTCTGGGCACCTCCAAGAGGCAATACTTCCCCTCTCCCAAGCACATAGTCTGAGTGTAGCAAAAAGCCTTTTAATAACAGAAAGAAACAATGTGGCATTATGTTGGGGAAACACCACCAACAGGATTCATAACACAACCCATGAGCAAAAAAACCCACCCCAAGCAAATTGGGGCATGCCCTTTCCCTTTGGTACTTGAGTCCAGCAACCCCAAATCACCCAAAGTCCCAAAAGTCCAGTGGCCCAAAAGTCTCTGTCCCTGGTCAGGGCAGCCCCAGAGTTCAAAAGTTTATCTGCAGAGCTTTACCTCCCAACCTGGGTGGAGACAGGGAGGGGGGAGAGAGAGAGGGGTAAGGGGCACCTTACATGATCTGAAGCTGACCGCCCCACAGCTCCATAGGCCTTCGCTCCACTCCGCCTGCCGCCCCACGAACTGCTTCGCTCAGCTCGGCTCTGCAGCCCACAAGCAGTTCCCGCCGTCCCACAAACTGCTCCGCTCCATGTCCCACAAGCAGCTCCCGCCGTCCTATGAACTGCTCCACCAGCCTGTCCACAACGCACTCCAGCCTTCCCACAAACTGCTCCACAATATATCTTCAGGCTCCCTCACTACTTAACACAATGCTCAGTGATTTCAGCTCTTAGGTGAATTCAGCTTGTAGTAGGGGAGCCTCAGTGCTGGTACACCATTAGCCCAAAGTGAGCTCAGCAGCCTGTAACTAGACTCCTAATGGAATCAAAATCAGCTCTAATATTCTACAGTAGAGAGAGGAAAAAGTGCAATTAGCATATAAGGCCCTCACCAAGAGACTCATACCACCAAGTATTAATACTTGTCTCCAGCCTTTCTCAATTCACAGAATTTTGGAACCCATGTCCCTTGCCTAGTGAGTGCTGCTTAGTTGATGGTGAGTCCCTCCATCATAACAAAAGGCCCAGTACAGTTCCAAGCACAGTTCCCATAGTCAGGTTAATAACAATTACCCTGGGAATCCCACAGCAGCCAAAGTGACCATTTGGGCAGCTATGGGCTCATGCTAGGCGGGGTGGGTGTGCCTATGCAAATGAGATCAGCCCCTGAAGTTCTTTGCCAGACCTCACCACCAGATGTCAGGATGGAGCTCATCCTGACTCTACTTACATTTGTTTTGTTGCCTTAAGCAAGATATTCATCAATAATTGACCCTGCACTCAACTCAATGTTATTGCTCTGTCAGGATATAACATGATAACTTTTGAACATCACATCTGATCACCTCCAGTATCTCAGGGAACATGCTAGTCATCAATGGACAGAGCCCTACTGATTTTTGGGAAAAGCAGAAAAGCCATTTGCACTTAAAAAGTGGCTCCTTGCTCTCTCTTCTGAGAATTGCCTACCGCCTGTGGGGTGGATGTTCAGCCAATGGGAGAAGCCAGAGGCAGAAGAGAGAGGAGGAAGCTTCTTCCCTTCCTCATGCCTGGCATACTGCCTCCCCAAAGCCTGCTCCATAGTGGGGGAGAGTGCAAGTGTGCCCAATCCGAGGAGCATTGAAGGAAGGAAGCTTCCTACACTGGAGGCTGGGGGCAAATGAGGGACTCAGAACTCCTGGTGTGGAAGGGAAGGGGAGAACAGGGGACTATACGCAGTCCCTGATTGTTGGGGGGAGGGTTGCACTGTGTCTCTGCAATAGAGGGGGGTGTGAGGGTGCAAATGTAACCCTCTGATGAGCATGTTCCAGGTCCCCCTCTGTGCCCAGTAAACAGAGGAGATGAGTTGCAACAGTCACCAAATACAAAGCTTTAGCTCAATCTGTAGCAGCTGATGCTTTTAGCTCTAGAGGTCCCCAGTTCAACCTCCAGTGTGTTAGCCAAGAAAGTGGACATCCCACTGGATAACTTGTAAGGGTTCAGGTGGAATGGAGGAATGGAAGGAGCCATTGATGTGTGCAGTGAGGTCCCACCCTCTAGGAACTAGTTGTTCCTGCCAGGGAGGAAAAATGTTTTTAGTTTGTTCCCACAGAATCTCCTGAAAAGGGTTTGTGATACCGGAACCGGACTGGGGAAAAACATTCCCAGGGAGGGTGAATGCCTTGACTTTGCTTTGGACTTTGCCTCAGACCATTTAGGGAAGAGGTTGTGAAATCAGAGAAAAATGAAGGGGAGGAGGGGAGAACTGCTGGGAAGAGGAGTTTTTTGTTTGTTTTGAAATTTGAATCATGCCAAATAGTGGAAGATTACATCTGCCCTCATGCCAGCTCCCACAAGGGCACCTACTTCTCATTATGAAACTTGACAGTAAATTTGATCACATCTGATACTAGAAGAACATGCTGAGTAAACAGGGAAGTACTGTCTAGCATATATAAAGCTCTTCAAAACATCCATGTTCTAGGAGAAGAGAAGCTGAAGACAGGTGAGTAAAATATTAAGCTAATTCAGAATGGGAGCTATTCTGAATTCTGTTCATTAGAAAATCCTCTGGGTAGTAATAAAAGATGAAATAAGTTCTACCTGAGTAAAGACTCCAGGATTTGTCCTTTAGGCAAAGTCTACACTATGAGCTAGGAGTGTAATTCTCAGCTCACATAGATATAATCACTCACTCTTTTAGCTCTAGGGTGCTAAAATTAGTTGTGGGAACATGGGCAGTGGCAAGCAGCCACACAGGCTAGCTGTGCCGAGTAAGAACCTGCCTGAACTCCATGGGTATGTACTCAGCACGGCTAACCGATGCCGCCACTCGCTGCTGACTGTGCTCCTGTAGCTTCATCTCTATTTTTAGAGCATTTACTTGATGAGAGCTAGCAAGAGAATGTCTATGCAAGCTGGGAATCACACCCCTAGCTCATAGTGCAGACATACCCTTAGTGGTTATTACTGTGTCCCTGCTGTACAGTGAATAGAAGCGATGAGGCATCCGTTGATTATTCAAATTACTTTAGAGAAAACCAGAGTCCTGGCACTGCTAAAAAGGGTAGAGGTGATAATCTCCTGTGCTCTGCTCATAGAAATGACAACAACAATTAGCAATCAACTGCACAGTGGGTGTAGGGGACCCTGGCATAGAATAAAGGTGCATTTGTAGCAGCAGCAGCAGGTCACCTTGAACGCTATGAATGTTACTAATTCCAGATCAAATATTACTGAGGTTTGTATTTTGAAGTAAGCTATTAAGATGCTACAAAGGCACATTATGAATATGATCAAAATTAAATAATTACAACTTGCTGTGTTTATTCTCTCAGATCTTTTCTACACTGAAATGACCTTATTTGTGTGCTGTGTCAAAGGGAGTCCCAGTATTTATACACTAATACACAAAATTCCCTTGTATCTCAGTATTTGCACATTCAGTGAAGAAAGCACCCAATCATTTCTTTGTACTTCTTCAGTGGTACTGTACATTTTGATATTTTGGTTTCTCTGCAGACTTGGATTTATTTTCCGACTCTCTTGGGTGCCTGAGAAGAACTGTCCCCATGCTACTAACGCTGATGATTCTGGGCCTTGCTGCCCTTTTTGGTGAGTTTGAGGTCCATGTCTACTTCACTAAGCTCAGTGCCAAAGCAACAGTGTAAAGAGATGATTGTAGGGATGGGGAGATAAGAGATTAAGGCATTTTTCTGACCACTCCTACAAAACCTAATTATGGACATGGAAGAATGAGTTTGGTGCAACAGCAAATGGAATAGACAAACAATATTTGACAATGCAGCTTTCAGTATCAAGGATGACTCTAGCAAGGAGTGAGAATCAGGTGTTCCCAGTGAGGAGCACTGGGGTATAGAGGTCAGGACACTTTCATGTCTGGCCTTTTTTAGAGACCAGTGAAAGAAACATCTCTTTGCACAGGCCTTCCCCCCTCAACTGAGGCAGTGTCTTCTGGCTAGGAAGTCCTCCTCTCCACAAGATCTTTTTCCAAAACAACCCACAATGGAATGTACCCCATCTCAGAGTGGACCAGAGTCTAGTTTATGACTTTGAATTCTCTTAGCTTTACTTATGTTCACAATAGATGCTTAATGTAAAATATCTGCATTTAATTTTTCAGGTACTTCTGAGAGTCAGACTGGATGCTTTGGTAACATAAACAATGTTGATACCACTGGGGCTTCCTGTAAAACTGCAAGACAAGAAGGTTTAAATTACTGTGGTGAGTATAATTCTGCTGTTTTGTTGCTGTACTTCAGCACACAGAGTCATCACAATGATCCATAGTACGTTACACCTTCAAAGGACTTTTACAAGCATCAATTGATTAAACCTCACAAAAACATTCTGATTGGCTAGTATTATTCTCCTCATTTCACAGATGAGGAAACTAAGACAGAGAGGAAAACTTAATAAAACCTTGGGATGATTATGGTCCAGAAATTAAAAAGTCAGTGTTTACACAGGTGGCTTCTGATTCTTTAGGTATCCAACTTCAGACATTTACGGCCTAATTATCAGAAGTGCTCACACAAGCATCTCTAATTAAACTTACCAGGAGCTGTGAATGTTCAGAATCTCTGAAAATCAGGCCCAAGGTATCTCTGATTAAAGCATCCAAAATTAACAGTCACTTTTTAAAATTTGACACAAATGATTTTCCTAAGGCTGTTCAGCAAATCAGTGGCAAAGCTGGGATTGGTACTGAGGAATTCCTGATCCCATTTGCTTGGGTAGTCCTCATTATGTTACACCCGCTACTTGCACATCAGATCAATAGTTTATCCGGTATTGTTGGGAAAATCAAAGGAGCTCCCTATTCTTTTGCTCTACAAATAAAATTGGACTTAATGCCAAACCCTCCTTTTGTGGGTAGGATTGAGATTCCCTTCTAATGTAGCATGAAATGGTCCTGAGACTCCAAAAGAAACTGAGGCAAAAGTGCAACTATTGGGAACTACTGTCTCAAATTGCAGTTGTCCCCCTCTACATAAGTCTTCCGCGTCTGTCCCTAAGAATCCCACCATTCTGAATCTCCCTCTCAACTTTGAAACCCCGTAGTACAGTCCTGTCCTTCTGGCCATAGAGGGGTAGATATGACTCCTCTCAACATCACTCCTGCATCATCCAGACACCAACAGGTTGCTGTCAGTTTCTCTTCAGAGGCTGAACACGCTCTCTCTCCAACTCCTCCCAAGCCCATTCCACCTTGGGACCTAAAGATATAGAAATTAAACCAGCTTTTACACATTAATTACACAGGGCACAATTCGTTTTTGCCTTGCTTTCACAACACACATAACTCTCACAAAAAGGAGTACTTGTGGCACCTAAGGTTCCACAAGTACTCCTGTTCTTTTTGCGGATACAGACTAACATGGCTGCTACTCTGAAACTCTCACAAAGGCTCTCATATGGCAGACCAGAGCTCTTGGCTTTTGAAATGTCACATTGACTTAATAATCTTAAAGAAAACACTTTTACTTTTACATTTACTACAGGAGTTCCTGCATCAGAAAAGATTGCTGAGAGGGACTTAAATAATATGAACAAATATAAAACCTTCATTAAGAGCGCTGGCAAAAAAAGATGTGTGGATCCAGCTGTGATCGCTGGTATCGTCTCTCGGGAGTCGAATGCTGGAACTGTCCTAAAGCGTAACTGGGGCGATGACAGCAATGCATTTGGTTTAATACAGGTCAGTAATGATCAATAAACTAGGAATAAAATACTAGTGTATATCCAAGTGTTTCAACAGAGAGAGCCTGCTTCGTTTCTCACTAGTGCAGCTCTGTCTGAGCTTGATACTTGGCACACTGCTAGAAAATGAACTATTGCTGGGGCAGCAGTGCATTGCACTGGCATAGGTCAGACCTGGGGTGATAGAGTGGGATTCTTGTGCTTCAGTTTGAACAGCAGTTCATTCTGTGGGTTAATGGAAGTCCCTGAAGAGGCTGCACATTTTACCCTTCTACACAAGAAAAGTGAAGTACTTAGTGGCAGCAGCAAGTTAGGGGGAAAGCATCAGACAAAAAGATGAGATGAAAACTGGCAGGCTCAGAATGTCAGGGCAGGCTTTAGCCACAATCTCATGCCACTGAGTCCTTCATGATAACAACAGAGTTTAAAATATGCACCTGGCTAACACCATAAAATAAGACTGTCAGTGGTAATCCAACAATAAAAGAACAGAGTGTAATCTTATGGTTCACTTTGAACTTTTGCATTTCTTTGAATTTAGCCAGGCCCTTGTCATCTGTGGCATTATATGTTTGTAATGAAGTCAGTGAGACTACTCAGAAGGAAAATCTTTAAGGATGAGAAGTAAAGATTTTCTGGATAAAGCCCTTACTTTCCTCTGTGGGTCAGGAAGTGTGGCCCACATACTGCAGCACCAGACACTGCAGCAGTGGTAGCCAAATACATAACTACAACTTGAAATGGAAAAGAAGCAGCATTTTAAGATAAGTCTTTTTTCATTAGCACAGTCCAATGTACTATCCCTCGGTGTCTGTGCTCAAGGCACAACAGGAAGTGCACTGAAGATCCATGGACATTAATGACCAAAAACTGATTTATCAAACAAAATTTGACAATTAAAATCATGTAGAGTATATTGAGAGGGAAATAAACTGCATAAACACATCCTCTTTTCCCCCCTGGCTCTTCTAGATTGATAAAAACTACCATAGTATTGTTGGACAGTGGAATGGTGAAGATCATCTCCTTGATGTTACACAAATGCTTATTGGTATGATTAAGGGAATCCAGAAAAAATTCCCCAGATGGACAAAGGAACAACAGATGAAAGGTACAGTGTAGATTTGTATAGGAATTAAGGGAAAATCTCTGGCAAAAATCATGTTTGAAAGTTTGTGTTACTGACACTCTAGAATAATAAGCATTTAAAAGAATCTCACATAATTTTTCACCACTGATGCTGTTTGTCTACTTCTTGAGTTTGAGTGGTGTCCCATTCTTTAGCACAGTGTTGTGTGAAAGGTTTCTAACACTGCATGGGGAATATTTATACCCCCCCCCCAAATCTAGTTTATATTGACTGTGTTAGCTACTTTGGTGTTTCATTTCAGGTGGGATTTCTGCCTACAAGGGAGGACTAGGAAATGTCCGAAGTTATGTAAATATGGATATTGGCACGCCTGGCGATGATTATGCCAATGATGTCGTTGCACGAGCCAAGTTTTATAAGAGAAATGGATACTGAATCTGGGAGTTCTCTTATTTCAGATACATTGTGGTGCATCTGATTATCAGTCTGACGTTCATTAGGTATGTTTGGAAGAAGATTAAAAGCTGTATCCTGAAAATCCGTATTGATGCATATAGGCCCCCTGACTGCAGTGGGAGGAATTGCTTCAGTAGGGGGTAAAACATTGGTTATATGGTAACTTCAAAACAGTTGGCCTCTATCTAACCAAAGGAAACATTAACCAGAGTATTGATAATATCTCATCCTATTCTGATTATTTCTCTGAGTTATTAAAGCTGCTCTATCTCCTGTTAGTCTTCTACCTTCCCATTTTTAATCATATGTATATTTCAATATCTGCTGTTGTCTTAAGAAATAAAAAGGGAAAAGTAATCTCTTTGGGGAAGGAAACATGGATTTTCAACCTTTTTGTGATTTAGTCTGCCAATTTATTTTTCATTGCAGCTGGACAGAGATCTGTAAACTTATTGTATGTGGGGATTTTATTGACACATCTTTTACTTTGGCATGGAAATGCCTAGAGCCTGGGATGGATGCTTTTAATTGAACAGAAATAAGCAAATGAAAATTGAATAAAAATTGTTATTTAGCAAATGAAGCAAGACTCCAGTGCTCATCTTTTCAGTTGTATTAACCAATGTTTGATAAGGACAACAATACATTTAAAGCAGATAAACAAACTTAAAAGGGAATCGAATGAAAGAAATTGCTACCCGAGATTATGCTACCTGAGATTATGGGGTTTTTTGCTGCTTCCAAAGGCCTTACCACCTCATTAAATGAAAAGGAGTGATAACCTACTTGAGAAAACATTAGTCTTATCCAGTACAGCAGGTCTTACACTCTTTTGACTTTGAGATCAGCAGTTGAGCACTTTTTCTGGAGTGCATTCAGAATCCATTTGTTCCCAATGTAGATGGGAGCTACAGGATAAAGGAGCATTTTTGAAAAGCTGGTCAATTCATTTAGGACCTTTAAGAGCCTGAACCAATGTCCATTGAGTCAATGGAAAGACTGTTGTACTATAAACAGAAGGGTGCTCCTCTCTGGCAAAAGGAACTGGAGAGATAGACAGAGTTTGTTTTCTGGCTGCATTTTGCATAGCTGGGTTTGCAGGGAGAGAGAGGACCTAAGAACTTTAACCCTGAGATAAGGGTGAAGCTGAAAGGGCCAGGTAGGAAGAAGTCCAGGAAGAAGCAGCAACTAACCAAATTGAGAAATATGTGGCTGCTGTTTATAGTGGGCAGCCCTGGGTGCTCCTCTTGGCCACAGGTAAAGTGGCATAAATCCCAAGAAGAGAATTGAACTTCTTTAGCAGCCTGAACAAAGGGCTGAATTTAAAGGGCTCAGGGCTTGGGCTGAAGACCCTAGTGAAGGCAGATAGACCATTTATTTATTGGCCTCTTTAATACCCTGGCGGGGGTCCAGTTGGACTTTATGACTGGACTGGAGGGCCAGAGAGCCACCAAAGACTCAGCAAGGTCAGCCAGCAGCCTGCAGGGGGCACCTAGGGTGAGAAAAGGACTGATAAGGCACCCCACTGCTCAGAGGCTCTCCAGAGGTGAGGGCCCCGTTACAACTTGGTACTCAAAGTGGATTTTTGAGGGTTGGCCACTGAAACAAGGGCAGGGGAAAACTTTAAAAATTGAAGAATTGATGAGACTTCTATCCCAGCAGCAGGACAGCTCTGCTGAAAATCAGCGGCTATGAGCTGAAAGTCAACAAGAGGCCCAGCAGGCTGCCCAGCAATATCCAACTGTGCTCCTGGAGGTGCTTCAGCTGCTCTAGCAGCAGAAACAGGAACAGCAGTTCCAGGAGTCACAGTTATAGTGGCTAACTAGCTTAGCCTCTCCAAAATTTGTTGAACCCCAGTCCAGGGATACCCCTGGCCAAGATGGGGCCCCATGACAAACCGAAGGCCTTCCTGGTCACATTTGAACATGTGGCCACAACCACAGTCTGGAGTAGAGAAACCTGGGCCACCCGCTTGGGCCCTTTTCTTTCCAAGGAAGTCCAGGTGGCCTGCCATGCTCTAGCTGAGGAAACAGCTAGAGATTATGATGCAGTGAAAGCCATCATGCTTGAGCAGTCGGGGGTATCCCCAGAAACATAGTGGTTTAGATTCCACCACCAGCCCTGGAACCCTGAGTGCCTTTAAGCTGTGCAGCATTGGCTCAGAGCCCTGGCCCCAGCAGCATGCTGACAGCACAAAAGTCTCATTCTGACCTTCCTTCACCCCAGTGACATGTTGTGAGGTCACCACAACAAACCTTCCAATGTCAAGTCTCTCCTGCAAGTGTCCAGTCCCTCTCCCTGGACACTCACAGAGGTAACCCCACATTTGCTGTCTTCAGAGAGCTGTTGGGGACACTGGGGCATGGCCACTAGGTATCTCGAGGGGATGGAAGACCACGAGTGTCGATGAAGCCCCCTCGCACTAGGCCCAAGTATCCTTGGCCCTCCCTCCCACCTGGAGGCACTCGCAGCAGCTCTGCGTACTAGGCCCAAGTGTCCTTGCCCCCCCGCCTGGAGGCACTCACAGCAGTTAAGCTGAGGATCTGCAACAATATGTTGCAGAGTCAGACTGCCTGAAACTAAGCAAGGCCAAACAGGGCAGATATGGAAGAACAATGCTGAATAAAGCAGCTTTATGTATGGTTTAACAAATGATACGGAGAACAAGGACACTAGCTGGGAACTGGATTGGCTGGCTATATGGATACTTAGGGCAGCTTGCTATTGGAGAAGTATGCTGGGAAAAAGGATGTATAAAAGCCTGTGTAACTTCCTGTTCTGTGTGCAGGATTTGAGATTCATTCTCCCTGTACCTTTTTGCAGCTGCAAATAAACTTTTCTGCTTCTCCACCCCGTTGTGATTATTGGGTGTAGCACACCGGGTAGCGAACCAACTCCAGCTTTAGGCTCTCGGCACCGGGTGCCGGCAACAGTTTTTGGCGTCCCTGGGTGGGTGACGAGGCTGTTATTTAGCCTTGCCCGGACCCCTCCTGGAGGTCAAGGATTGCGGAGAGAACCGACGCCCAGCGCGCACCGGTGAGTTCATCGAGGGCCTCGGAGGAGACGCAATTTGATCAACCCCAGAGGGTACAACGGTGCAACTCACTCATATAGTGGAGAAGCAGTTGTGGACAACAGTGAGGAACCGGTCCCTTAGACATAGGGGTGGAGCAGCTGCGGACGACGGTGAGGAACCGGTCCCTTGGATAAGGTAGGAACCTTTTGAAATCCGGATTGTATGCTCTGTTGGAACCTGGGGACGCCCAGAGTTACCCTGTAGGTATGGGACAAGGACAGAGCTCGGGGTTAGGGCACGGTGTACGCCCCTAGAGTGCATTCTAGCAAACTGGAAGGTATTTGGTGCGGATCTGATGACTAAGAGCCAATTAAAATGATTCTATACAGTTGACTGGCCTCAATATCAACTGGAGGACCAGGAGTGGTGGCCACCAGGAGGGTCAATTAATTACAACATGATTCTCCAATTAGTTTTGTTTTGTCAGTGAATGGGTAAATGGAATGAATATTTGTATGCACAAGCATTTATGGCTTTAAGAAATAGAATAGAGCTGTAATTCTGCAGAGTTGTAATTTGACTCCGACTGGTTCGGTAGTAGCTAATGTTAGTCCCCAGACCCCCACCCCCACTGTAATGGCGGAGCCGGTGTCCCCTTCGGCCCCCACACCCTCACCTTATAAGGGTAGGATGTCTCGGGTTACAGAGATTGCCCCCTTGGTGGGACTCTATCCTTTGATTACTGAGACTGTTGTGGCTTGCCCAGGGGCAGAGGAATGTCAGGCTACCACTATGCAAGTTTACACCCATGTACCATTCAATCCAATAGACTTAGCAGCTTTTAAAACAGAGGCTGGGGAATTCTCAACGAACCCAAGCAGGTTTATTTCAGTCTTTGAGGGGTGCCTCAGTAGTCACAAGCCGGATTGGGACAACTGTAATATCCTCCTGAGAACCCTGTTGTCTTAGGTGGAGAGGGATCAGGTTACAGCTAAGGCAAGGGGAGCATCAGCGTTCAAGTGGAAAAAAGAAAAGAAAGGAAGCTATCTGTCAAGTTCCTACCCCAAGAAACCGTAAGCGGCTCAGGGTATTTCTGGGTATGGCAGGCTTTTGCAGGATATGGATCCCAGAGTTTGGACTGTGGGGTAAACCCCTGTACGACTCTGTAAAAGGAGCAGATCCTTCTATTGGACCCCAGAGGCTGACAGGGCATTTAAAATCCTGAAAAGAAAATTGATGGAAGCCCCAGTTGTATGTACATGAACGAAAGGGGGTGACCCTAGGAGTGCTCACACAGCTGTTAGGAGCAAGGAGACACCCCATGGCTTATTTTTCTAAGGATCAGGTTTCAAAGGGTTGGCCGGCATGTTTACAGCTACTGCCCTAATGCTTGAGGAAGCCGAGAAGCTAACATTGGGAGGAGTTATGCAAATCTATATTCCCCATATGGTCCGAGCCTTATTGGATGCAAAAGGAGGGCTTTGGCTCACCCAGGCTTGGATTGCTCGGTACCAGGCTAAGCTGTTAGAGAACTCTGAAGTCACCTTACAGCCTTGCCCCTCCCTTAACCCAGCCACTCTCTTGCCAGAAACAGAGGAACAAAAACATGACTAAAAGAAAAGGAGTACTTGTGGCACCTTAGTCTGCCGTGTTAGTCTGTATTCGCAAAAAGAAAAGGAGTACTTGTGGCACCTTAGAGACTAACCAATTTATTTGAGCATGAGCTTTCGTGAGCTGAAGTGAGCTGTAGCTCACGAAAGCTCATGCTCAAACAAATTGGTTAGTCTCTAAAGTGCCACAAGTACTCCTTTTCTTCTCATGACTGTTTAGAGATCATAGATGCCCAGTACTCCAGCCGTCCGGATTTAAAGGATGTACCCCTCCCAAATGCAGATTATGAGTGGTACACTGATGGTAGCAGTACTGTAATAGATGGGCAAAGGAGGGCGGGTTATGCTGTTGTGACCCTCCATGACACTGTGGAAGCTGAAGGTTTGCCTGCTGGGACCTCTGCCCAGCTTGCCGAACTAATAGCCCTGACCCGTGCACTTGAAATGTCAAAAGGAAAGCGGGTCAACATTTTTACTGATTCAAAGTATGCTTTTAGTGTGCTGCATGCTCATGCTGGCCTATGGAAGCAAAGGGGAATGCTGACAGCCCAAGGCTCCCCAGGCAAGTACGGGCCCCAAATCCTCCGGCTCCTAGAAGCCGTACAACTTCCCTTGGAAGTGGCGGTGGTACACTGTAAAGCCCATCAAAGGGAAGATCAAGATGTCCCAGAGGTAACGCCCGGGCAGATAGAGAGGCTAAGCATGCTGCCACCCTGCCATCCCCTCAGACTGAGAACGCCCATATGCATGCCCTTATCCCATCAGTAGGGGAGCTTCCAACCCCTCAGTACTCTGGGGAGGAGAGACAGCTAACTGACAAACTCGGTCTCTGGGAAAAGGAGGGATGGCTCCATTCCCCGGAAGGGAAGGTCCTCTTACCAAAGAAACTACATCAAACCACTCATGCTGGCAGGGAAGCACTTATCCAGCTAATGGGAAAATACTTTATCACTTCCGGACTCCGACCCCTGGCTGCCCAGGTACAAGCGGACTGCTTAGTCTGCCAAAAGAATAACCCCCGACCGGGACATCCTGTGCCACCAGCTGCCCTAGAACCCACTCCGGGCCCCGGACAAGTGTGGCAAATAGACTTTACTGAGTTTCCCCGGACCCAAGGGTTCAAATATCTCCTTGTCATAGTGGATCAGTTCAGCAGATGGCCAGAAGCCTTCCCATGCCGTAATTGCACTGCCAGAACAGTGGCCCTCAAGTTTGTTAAGGAGATCATTCCTTGCTTTGGACTCCCCCTGTGGATGGAATCTGACAATGGGACACATTTCATGTCAAAAATCATTCAAAGCATCTCACATGCCTTACAGGTCCCCTGGAAACTCCATACGCCCTGGAGACCGCAAGCCATTGGTGTAGTGGAGCGTACCAATCAGACCCTTAAACGGCATCTCTCAAAAGTGTGCCAAGAAGCCTCACTGCGATGACCTGATGCTTTGCCCCTCATCCTGCTTCGTATCCGTGTTCTCCCTAAGGGTAGATTAGGGCTCAGTCCCTTTGAAATTATGTTTGGAAGGGCATGGCCTATGAATGGCAACCCGGTTCTGTCAGGGGAATGGGAGCTGGGTAATGGTTTTTTGTCACAGTATATGTGTTCCCTGTCTGCTGTTCTCTTGTCTCTTCACAGGTATGCCAAGGATTCCCAGCCTCTCCCCTTGGACTCTCCCCTCCACTCCTTACAGCCCGGTGACTCTGTGCTTGTTCGTACGTGGAAAGACGAGCCTCTCCAGGAAAAGTGGAAAGGACCCTATACCGTCCTGCTGATCTCCCATACAGCGGCAAAGATCGAGGGACACAAGAACTGGATCCATCACTCTCGTCTGAAGGCAGTACCCGCCCCCTCGTCAGCAGAACAGTGGACCGTCCAACCTGCTGAATCCTCATCTAGTGACGATCTCGGGCTAAAGCTACTGTTTAAAAGACACAAATAGTGGGCACCTTTACGCTAAAATGGGCCCATCCAGGTACTGGAGACCCTGGGTTAAAAAAAACCTCTGGTGATAATTAATTGGGTAACATTGTTATTCTCTGTATTGTTATTTCCAAACTGTGCATATCGGGAGCATAACTCCTTTGTTTCACTTGCGCACCACGTTGCTACTTTAACAAACCAGACTGATTGCTGGGTATGTGCTCCAACTCCACTGTCCCCCAAAACGGGAATGCCTCTTGACATGCTGCCCCTGACCCTAGCAGAATTAGCCGCCACCAAAAAGCAGGAAAGAACGGACTCGCCGTTCTGGAATAAGCTCTCTTTACAGCAAGCCACCTATCAGGACCAGGAGTATTCAGTTGCAGTACTCACTGAGGAAGTGTTATGTTTTACCCAAAACCAATCTGATCACTATGGGCATCCTGTGGGAAAAAGCTCCTGTGTTATTATACAGTTGGCTGATGGGTATTGGATAAAGACCAAAAGGGGAGGCCAACAGTGTGGGTGTAATGGTTCCTCCCCTTTTAGGGAAAGTCTTACAAATAATCTTACCACAAAAAAAAAAAAAGGTTTGAAAATATAACTTGCCGTCCAGTTAATATCTCCAATGTAGCAAGCCAATGGTGGGTTTGTAGTGGTCCCTATGGCGAGTGTAATTTGAACGGCACAATTAGAAATGCCCCCACTTGTACCCAATCAGGAGGATGGGATGCCCCCTTAGGGGCATATAAACTGTTTGGAAAAAACAGCCTTAAATATCCGAGGAATCCCCTTAAGAAACAGTCCTTACTGGGCCCTACAGGGTCACTATTTTGTTTGTGGCCAAAAGGCTTACAAGGTGCTGCCAGCCAACTGGACAGGTAGCTGTTATATAGCTCATGGAGTTCCTCATCTTTCCATAACTGCCACACTGCCCAAAGGAAAGATTAGAAATGCCTGAGACACCTCTGTTGAGTCATGAGAAAAGACCCTGCGGTGACTGACTACGGCATTGGAGGGCAATATGAAGAATTCCCTCACAACTGAGAAGCTTGTAGGGTGATCTGTACTGGAAATAGCGCCACTGTTTTCCGGGCCAGCCATGGCATGCATAGGCCGCTATTCTGTAAGGCTGCAAATGGTACTTGAGAAAGTGGCCTTAGAGTTAGAGGACTCGGTTAGTGATTTAGGATCAGCAGTAAAAACATTAAATAAAGAGGTACAGCAGCTCCGGACATTTTCCCTCCAAAACAGGCTGGCTTTGGACTATCTCTTGGCATCCCAAGGAGGGTTTTGTGCCCTCGTTGGGCCCCGATGTTGTGTATATGTAAATGATAGCAGTTATGAAATCTATGAAAAGGTGGTACAGGCTGAGGCCCATGCCCAAGCCGGAGCACAGGTTGCCTATACTGCCCCAGAGAGCGATTCGTTGCAAACCTTGTTTTCAGGCTGAGGTTTGTCGTCTTGGCTTGGTGGTTTATTTAGCCTGTTATTGAAACTTCTCTTTCCTGTATTGCTTGTATTACTGGTATTATGCTGTGCAGTATAATGTGTCAGGGCCCTTTTGCAAAAGTTAATAAGTCATTCTCTTCAGGACTATCACAAAGTGCTTATGCAAAGTCCTATTGTAAAGAAATAAGTAGCCCAAGTGAGAAAACTCAGAGCCAAGGTTGTTGAGTGTTCTCAAAGGAGGGAGTTGTTGGGGACACTGGGGCATGGCCACTAGGTAACTCGAGGGGATGGAAGACCACGAGTGTCGATGAAGTCCCCTTGGACTAGGCCCAAGTGTCCTTGCCCCTCCCATCCCCCCCGCCCGCCTGGAGGCACTCACAGCAGTTAAGCTGAGGATCTGCAACAATATGTTGCAGAGTCAGACTGCCTGAAACTAAGCAAGGCCAAACAGGGCAGATATGGAAGAACAATGCTGAATAAAGCAGCTTTATGTATGGTTTAACAAATGATACAGAGAACAAGGGCACTAGCTGGGAACTGGATTGGCTGGCTATATGGATACTTACGGCAGCTTGCTATTGGAGAAGTATGCTGGGAAAAAGGATGTATAAAAGCCTGTGTAACTTCCTGCTCTGTGTGCAGGATTTGAGATTCTATTCTCCCTGTACCTTTTTGCAGCTGCAAATAAACTTTTCTGCTTCTCCACCCCGTTGTGATTATTGGGTGTAGCACACCGGGTAGCGAACCAACTCCAGCTGTTGTTTAGCCTCTCGGCACTGGGTGCCGGCAACAAAGCCAGTGCACATAACAGCTTGTTAGCTCAGCTGGGGTTATACCCTCCCACCTTCATACACAGAACTGCGAGGGTTTGTAGTAAAACTAAGAATAAGGTTAACAAAGAAAATAGATTTAAGTGATTTCAAGCGAGAGAGATACAAAAGGATTAAAAACAAAACTAACCTGCATTCTAATGTCTAAAACTTAATTCTAGCAAGATACAGCTTGCCTAGCATGGTTTCTTACTTACACTAAGTTGTCAACATTCTCCAACTAGTTTTGCAGGAAGACCCGTCTTTCGTCACTATAAAGCGACAGCTTCTTTGTTTTCTCAGATGATGGGTGAATCAAATGTCTCTTTACCCCCTTTGTATTTCCCCAATGTTTTTTGTCTGTTTCAAGAGCCAGGAAGGCTTCCTGGGGGCGCGGACTCCATTCCCCATCAAGATCATTCACCCCCACTTGCTAGCTTTGTTTACCTTTATGTAAATATACTTTTCATTGTTCTTGGTGATCAAGCCGGTCAGACATGTAAATACACATTATTTTGTCTAGGGGAGGCTGGGCTTTATGCACTGCCTGCTAAACACATTTTAAGAACATATTTCCAGCACACATTTATAACTCTTTGTACACACTCAGTAGTACACCACGCAATGAGTTTCAGGACCAGCATCTTACCAGTTTGCATATGATACTTCACATCACAGGGGCTCACTTTCATTTTTCTGGGTGGGTGCTCCACCTCCACTCTTCCCCGAGGCCCCACCCCACTTCGGCCCCTTCCCCCAAGGCCCCGCCCTCACTCCACCTCTTCCTGTCCCCGCCCTTCCCCTAAGGCACTGCCCACACTCTGTCTCTTCTCACCCCCACTCGGCCCCCCGCTCTACCCCCTTCTCCCACCTTCTGCCAAACAGCTGATCAGCAGGACTGGCCAAACAGCTGTGGCTGGTGGGTGCTGAGCACCCACTATTTTTTTCCATGGGTGTTCTAGCCAACCCATGGAGTCGTTGCCTACGCTTCACATGATACCTTTTTAGATAGACTGACAAAAATAAACCTGTTTTGCCTCCTTTGTCTGTTTACAGACTCCAAAAGATAGTATCAGAGATTATCCATACTGTCATTCAGCTTTGTTACATACATTTCACAGCTATATTAATGACCAGCATGTTATTAGTTTACAAGTGATATATTACAAGACACCTTTTAAATGAATATCATGACAACAGTGTGAAGTGTGCTGAGCTCGTCAGGCCAGTTAATATTTACTGTTGCATAGCTGGGAGCCCCTTTGCCATCTCACTTGGAGTGCGTTAGGGTCACACTTTGCCAAAGGTGTTTATAGAACAAAAGGCAACTGCACACTGAAGGAACAAGCTTCTGAGGTGCATTTGTGTTTAGTTTTATTTCTTAAAAAAGAAACAAGTTTCTCTTAAGTATATCTATTTTTTTTCCTTTCAGGTGCAATTTCTGCATATAATGCAGGACCTAAAAATGTCCAGAGCTATGACAGAATGGATATTGGCACAGCAAATAATGACTACGGAAATGATGTTACTGCACGAGTCCAGTTTTTGGAGAGAAATGGATTTGGAAACTAGCACTCGTATAGAGAACAGTTTCTAAAAGTAGTGTAGTCAGAGTGATTTAAAAAAATACTACTTTTCCAATATAAATCTTGGAAATAGAAAAATAAGTTAGGAGCTCCAAGAGGCGTTTAGGTTAGAAATAATTTCTAAAAATGAAAAATTACATATATTAATTATACTAGATTAGGTTAGATTACATTAGGTTATTAAAATTGGAAGTCTTAACTCTAATAACCAAATGCAAAACTAGTGCAGTGTTTACTGACATATATATATATACACATATACACACACACACACACACACACACTCACTCAAAGAATGATCAATACATCATTTTTAGTAAGAACATATAGATAGTATTTTTTTAAATGACATCAAATTTATAAACATTGAATATAAGTGTCCCCTTGGTTTTAAGCAGGCACAATAAACTTTAAAAAAAAAAAAACAATTACCAGATTATGTATGCTTTTTGGGATGTTTTGGCTGAAACAGCCCAAGAGACTTTGGGTTATGTAGTGGAGTCATTGTAGAGAAAAGTTGGTGACTTGAGGGTGTAGTCAAAGGCAATAGCGTATGGTTTGTGGTGGAAAATAGTGTATGGTTTCAGGTTGAAAAATGTTCAGAATACCTCTCTGAGAGCTTTGCACTAAAGCACCTCTTGTATAGTCAACATTATTATTCTTTACCTGTTCTGTGTTCAGTTAAAGAATCCACATAGTTTAATAGAACTTTATCAAAGGCTGCGAACACCGTGGGATCTAACTTCCAGACAATCTGGGAGTAGTAAGTGTACCCAAAAAGGAGCACAGAAATGGAACTTTCAGGACTTTCATTTCTTCTTAAATGTAAATAAAAGTTTGTGTTCCCATATATAGTCAGTCATTTTTCAGGTACCTTGATAAACCCAATTTTTGTTTAAACAGGCTTTATCTAAATTGGCTTATTGCTCTTTAACTCAGCTTTTATGGTAGGGTGTGGCTACCAGCTGCACCCCAAAAAATCCACAATGGACACACATGGTGAAATGACTTCAGCCCAGTAATTCATCTTGAGAAAGGGTGGTGGCTCAGCTCCAAAGAAATTTAGGTGCCTAAATCCCAAATGTGGGTACCACTGCAATCCACAAAACCCCCACTGAGCTGCCAACTAACCCTGTAGGTGCCTAAACTCACTCATGGAATAAATTTTCACTTGAAAAGTTCCCTAGGAACCTCATTTTTGCCTCTAGGCCTGCATACTGATGCCTAACTCACACCTAAGCCCCAGTGCAATCCTCAAATCAGACGATAGATGGGGGAACACCATCACGGCCTGATCAGGTAGGCATTTTCTAAGCATGACTTACTCCACACAAAACAGAGGAGGACAACTCCCTTATAACCTTGATCCCATGGTTAGGGTGCTCAGGTGGGCTGAGGGAAGCCCATTTGATTTCCCCTTTTCTTCAATAGGCAGAGGGGATTTGAACAGGAGTTTCCCACCTTTCAAGTGAGCACCCTAACCCCCAGGGCATATTCAGATGTGGGTCTCTTGTTGTAGTCATTCTATGTTGTATTAAATATTAATGGGCCCAGAGAGAGAACGAGACTATCGTCCAATGGTTAGAACATTCACCTGAGGTTGGAATCCTGTTCAAATCCCTTCTGCTTGTCAGGCGGAGTGGGGAACTGAACCAGTTTCCCACATTCTGGGTGAGCGCTCTGACACTGGGACAAAGGACGGCACCTGCCATCTCCTCCTTTAACACCCTCCACACACACACACATTGTTGTGGGAGTCAGGCAGGTGCCTAACTTCTGTTCTTTCAAGCAACAGCTTAGGCATCGAAGGTGCCTGACTCCAGGAAAGGCATTCCCAGCTGTAGATTGCAAGCACAGATAGATGCCTCCCTGTATCCCACACTCAGGCCATGTCTACACAAGTTATGGTAGCATTCAGCTGCTGAAGTTTGTATATCACTCATGTGCTTGCATATTTGGCTGCTTGTGTCTGCGCTGCATGTATTTTCCAGGAGTTCTTGTTTTGATACAAAGTGCTATACATGGTGGGTAGGCATCCCAGTGTGCCATTTGCTGCCTTCTGGCAAAATGCCTTTTGGGCAATGTTCACAATGTGTTGGAGGAAGCAGTTGTTTCAGGGTCTTAACTCAAAACTTTTATAGTGAGACAGTAAACTGTGCTACTCATGGACAGGCTGGGTTCCATTTTAATCATTTAATACAGTAACTCCTCGCTTAACATTGTAGTTATGTTCCTGAAAAATGCGACTTTAAGCAAAACGATGTTAAGAGAATCCAATTTCCCCATAAGAATTAATGTGGGGGGGGGAGGGGGTTGGGTTCCAGGGAAAATTTTTTCACCAGACAAAAAAAAACTATATATTATACATACACACACACACAGTATAAACTTTAAACAATTTAATACTGTACACAGTGATGATGATTGTGAAGCTTGGTTGAAGTAGTAAAGCTAGAGGGTGGAAGAGGGTGGGATATTTCCCAGGGAATGGCTTACTGCTAAATGATGAACTAGCTTTTGGCTGAGCCCTCAAGGGTTAACCCATTGTTGTTAATGTAGCCTCACACTCTACAAGGCAGCACGAATGGAAGGAGGGGAGACAGCACGGCAGACAGAGACACATGGGAGGGGAACACCCTGACGTTAGCCCCCCTCTCTCCTCCTCTCCCTCCCCGCCCCCCTCCCTGCACACAGCAAGCAGGAGGCTCCTGGGAGCAGCTCCAAGGCAGAAGCAGCACATGACAACTGAGCTACCAGCAACTGATGGCCTGCTGGGCAGCTGCCGCACAGGGAACTTAGGGGTGCGGCGAGCTGATGAGGGGCTGTCGGTCCACCCTGGTTCCAAGCCCCCACCAGCTAGCTCCAACTGGCTGCTCTTCCTGCAAGCAGTGGACAAAGCAGGCGGCTGCCAAACAACATTACAAGGAAGCATTGCACAACTTTAAATGAGCATGTTCTCTAATTGATCAGCAATGTAACAACGAAACTTTAAGTGAGGAGTTACTGTAGACACAACTCCCAATTTATTGGTTAAATAATTTTACAAAAGTGAGAAAAGTCAGTGCATACTACGATTTAATTGCTTTTTGTTCCACGCATTTCAGATGCCGCCGAATTACTAATTCTCCTGTGCTCTTAAGTAAGGTATCTGACATTTCCTCTTCTGTGGGAATTCCATGAGGCAGTTTCAGGGGCTGAATTCTACAGACAAGAGAATTTGTTTAAAACATGGACTATGGTAACAAGTTATTTTAATTGTTGCTGGTTAAAGGAAAAGTTAACAAACCTTATTAGATGCTTTATGACTTTCAGTTTTCCATTCACAGATGGGATATTTTTGTGCACTCTGGGCTGATTTGCCTATAAACAATGCAGAATGTTACAAACTCACTTTGAAAAAGCAATTTATGTCTCTAGGAACTGATGTATTCAATTGAAGAATTCACATATCAATAAAAGAAGAACATAGTACACAAAATTAAACTACTTTGGGAAATTCACACTTCTTGAAAATAAGTGTGCTAAAATTCATTAAACTTTTGGGATTCACTAACATCTTCATTAATACAAATGCTTATTTCCTATTAATATCCATGGGAGATCCATACATCTAGGCTCCAATCATGCAAATGCCTACCTATTTGCTCAACTTTATTATTGTGAGTAATCCTTTTGATTTCAATAGGATTTGAAGATCTGAGAAAAGAATTTTGCCCTAAATTTCTAGGCTAATTACTTTACAGATGTGCATGATAAACATGAAATAAAGTAAATTAGAAAGTATACTTTATCCAGTCCAAGATCATGTATTATCTTCTTTTCCCAATATGGACGACCTATTCCACTTTTGATTCTAGTGACAAGATGCAGTTTGTGAGGCTGCTGAGGATCACCTCCGTATTTTTCATGATCTGAAGGCCGTGGCTGAAATACCTACAAATAAGTAGTTCACAAAAGGCATGGCTTTGTTTTTTTATTTTTAAACATTTCAACAGTTACTGAATCCAACAATATCTTGCTGTAAAAATATTCCCCTAAAATATATTTTAGTCTTTCACTAGAAAGAAAATGTGGCAACCCCCCCTAAATTTCTAATAAGCTTCCCTTCCAGAAAGGCAAAGCAGCAACATATGACCATAGTATTAAAAAAGCTAATCTCCAAATAACCTAAAATTATTTCAAGTGTTTCCTCATGACAGTTTGCGTAAAGATACAATAAGTTTGGGGTCATGATCCTCCACTCATATATAGCCTAGTCTTTGGGAGCATGATTCTTCAATCATATATATATGAACACATAAGAGCAGAGGTCTAGTTGTAGGACTGGGACCCAAATTTGTAAGACGATTGTGTCAGGCTTATGACTCAAGAATGCCCTGTTTCAGAAATAAAATCAACTACAATCAGACACTGGTTTTTCATACAAGAATCTGAGTGCATATCTCTCTTGTTTAACAATGGTATTGCTCAGTACTGTTACAAATTAGTCTTACTAAAAAAATTAAAGGTATAAACAAACCCAAAACATGCTTTCAAATCTTTAAATATTGTGCTTACTGAAGCTGGAATTCTTGACTTAGTAAATTTATGGCGAATCCATCCTGTCCAAGTCAGTGATTCCATGCTGCTTTTTGCCAGAGTCTAAAAAAGTTATGGCATGATTTGTTAAATTTATTCAAGGAGAAAATTATTAACATTTGTATTGTACATAAAACCGTGAAATGACTAAATTAGGATCAGGGTCCCATTGTGCAACCAGGATAACCGATACAATACTGTGCCCTTATTATATCAGTGGGTGTTCTGACACCGAGACATTTAGCATAGTCTTGCTTAATGAAACCAAATACTTTTGAAACCTTTTAAAGCCTGTGTTTCTGCTCCTGGTGTCTAGTGAAATGAGGACACAACCCCTGGTTTCACTAGAACGGCGGCTGCAGAACGGCAGGCGTGCTTCTGGCCCTGCAAACGAGGAAAACCTCGGTGAGTCGGGACGCGCACTCTGAGCGCGATCAGGCAGCGCAACTCACTGGGGCTGACCCGCTCTGGAGGGACGGTCCCAGGGGAATCAGGCTGCAGCCCGCCCTAGCGTGGCCCAGGATAGCTCGGAGGGGCAAGAGCCCCAGTCCTGCGACCCTTTCACCAGGGGCTCAAGGGGCCAGGGAAGCGGAGCACGGAGCGCAGCAGCCGGGGCAATGGGAGGCCAGGGGCTGCAGGACCGGGTCCCACTCTCACGCCGCCCTTCCTCCCCTTGAGGGAACTGCCCCCCACTCCCACGGCGACCAGCACAGGGAAACCCCCCAGCTCTGCGCCCCACTCACTCTCCAGGCGGCCGGGGGTCTCTTAGCGACGCAGCCCAGCGCCGCCGCCGCCATCTTGGCCCCGAATGTTATTTCCGGATTCCGGCAGCCACTAAGGTCGGCGCCCAGAAGCCGCTGCACTTTGGTTCCGACTACTTCCGGCGCGAGGGCGGGGAAGGAATAAAGCGCGACACCGGCGGCCGCCTCGGGTTTTTCTGGGTCCTGAAAATCACGTGACCGCCTCCCCCAGCTCCGCCTGGCTCCCGGAAGTGGTGGCTGGTGGCGCGCGCAGGCTTGGTTCAGGTTGGGGGTTCGATGCCCGCCGGGTGCAGCTTGCCGCCTGCCCCCATGTCCCAGGCCGGTCCAGGCGCGGTGGCCGCGCTGGAGCCCCCGGCGGTGGCGACGCTGAAGCGGGCGGTAGAGCTGGACTCGGCGTCCCGCTTCCAGGAGTCGCTGGTGTGTTACCAGGAGGGGATTGACCTGCTGCTGCAGGTGCTGAAAGGTACCGACGGGCTGGATCCCCACACCCGGGCTCTGCGGCGTGGCCCCTACCTCCCCTCCAGCGCTGTAGCTCACCCCACCCAGAGCCGGCAAAGGTCGGGAGCCGCAGCGCCAATGCAACCCCCCCGGCAGAGTTAACGCTGCTCCTTCCTGAGCTTGCAAACGTTTGGGGCTGGGGGCTGTCATTTTCTCCGGGGTTGCAGAGAGCGCGTGGCGGGAGGGAGCCCAGCTCTGGCTGACCTGCAGGTGCTGCCTCTTTAAAGCCTGGTCTATACTAGAAAATGACGTTGTCTTAATTATGTTGGTCAGAGGTGTGAAAAATCCACACCCCTACCCGGTGTAGTTAAACCGATCCAAATCCCTGTGTAGATGGTGCCCGAAAAATTCTTCTCACAATCTAGCTACTGCCTCTTGGGGAGGTGGAGAACCCCTCCCCTTGGCTTAGGAAGTGTCTAGGCTGAAGCCACACAGCTGTGTTACTGAAGTGTTTTAAGTGTAGATGAGCCATAATAACATTAATGTATGTGCTACATGCTTAGAGAGGCGGTGATGTGCATGTTACAGTTATATGTGCCTGTGTTGGGTCTCTCTTCATAAATGACTAAGGCCTGCTCTACACTAGGAAATTAGATCAGTAACTAAATCTCTCAGGGGGTGTAAAAAATCCACACCCCTGGACAATGCAGCTAAACCGACCTAACCCTGGCTGTAGATAGAACAAGGTCCGTGAGAGATTACCTGCACTGGGGAGAACCCGTCCTGTCAGTGTAGATAGCATCCTCACTGAAGTGTTACAGCAGCACCACTGTAGCATTTTAAATGTAGACAAGTGCTAAGAACATTACTGGCTACACTTGCAGATGTAGAGCGCTTTGGGAACCCGCCTTCACAGAGCGCAGTAGGGAAAGCGCTGCAGTCTGTCCACACTGACAGCTTCAAGCGCACTGGCATGGCCACGTTTGCAGCACTTGCAATGGTATTGGGAGCGGTGCATTATGGGCAGCTATCCCAGCATGCAAAGTGGCTGCAACTGTGCTTTTCAAATGGGGGGTGGGTGGAGTGTGACAGAGAGTGTGTTGTGTGTATGTGGTGGGGGAGAGAGTGGGTTTTTGGGGGGCTGAGAGCATGTCAGCATGCTGTCTTGTAAGTTCAGACAGCAACAGACCCTCCCCTGCCCCCCCCCCCTCTCTCTCTCTCTCTCACACAGCATTCCACAGTAATGGTTGCTTTGTCTGGAAGGAGATAAGCAGCCAGCAGCCGCTGTCAGAAACAGAGCTTTTAAGGGGCATTTCCGCATTCCTACGGCCAATTCCAAACAATGATAAGAGCGGCCACTTGACTTAAGGGGATTATGGGACATTTCCGGAGGCTGATCAGAGCACAGTAAAACAACAACTCGTTCACACTGGCACCACAGCAAATGTTACTCCACTCGCAGAGGTGGAGTACCAGCAGTGCTGAAGCTGTGGAGTCAGAGCACTCTTTGTCTTGCCAGTGTGGATGGGTAGTGAGCTGGTGCACCCAGGGTCCTTTATTGCGCTGTAACATGCAAGTGTAGCCAAGCCCTCCCCCACACACACAGGTTCAAGAAGCTTATCCTGGGGTATATGCCGGCTTGGAAGGTTTAGATTTGTATTGATAAATGTTGGTAAGGGTTGATTTCACCAGAAACACACAAAATATTTGTGTACTAACAAAGTATTTCCATGAATAATAATCAAAATTTACAGAAATAATGGAAAGAAGAACTGCTTGAGAACATATTAGAGTTTCATTTAAGGATATTTAATTTGTATATTTTGACATGTGATGTTGATAATTTGTGTTTTAACCATTAAAAAGCTTTAACTTGTTGAATCTCAACACCTACTTTCATTAAATAATTGTCTCACCACCCACCCATAATTTTCTGGAACTGTGAAAATTTTAAAAGTGATTAAAATAAACATTGATATTACCAGTCAAAATTATTTTTAAAAAATATCAAATTCTGCCAAGCCTAGGTACACATAATGAAAAATATTGAGAATCAAATAGTAAAGGGTCTGGCTCTTGGGCATGGATGTAGGTCCAGTAGAGGATCTCTCTCCTCTCCTTTAGACTGTTGAATGAAAAAAAAAATTAGAGGACTTTATATTCTGGGGAATAATTATCAGACGTAGTTGTCCTCCTTTTTTGAGATAATCTGAATATTTTTGATTCACAGCTACAAAAGATGAAACAAAAAAAGCTCATTACAGACAAAAAATACCTGAATACATGAAGAGAGCTGAAGCTATTAAAAAACATATTGAAAAAGAAAGAGAAGGTATGAAGTTGTACTGTAAATTTTTTTAAATGTTCATGAAATGATGCACTTGTACATCTGAAGTTACAATACAGTTACCTAGGATTTATAGAATACAAGTGTATGATTGCACTGTCTTGTTTAGTGAAGGATACTTCTTTTTTAGATGGTAAATACCACCAGCAAATTAAAATTGAAGAAAATTCAACTGGTTTCAGCTATGAGAAGGTTTTCCAAGACTACCTTAATGAGACCGTTACAGAAGTTTGGGTAGAGGACCCATACATCAGACATGTTCACCAGGCAAGTGGATCTTGAATGTAGTTTATCTATAAAACTATAACAATTTTTTTCAGTTATTAAATAATCAAACTAACTCTTACAGTTCTACAACTTCTTAAGATTCTGTGAGATGCTTGTTAAGGGGCCCTGCAGAGTGAAAACTATCCACCTCCTAACTTCCTATGATGAAGTAAGTATCTAGACTTCATGTATAATATCTATTATTCATATTTACCAATATTTGGTAGACTGAGGCCCTCTCTCCTTCAACAGGAGATGCAATCAGGTCAAGAGGATTTAACAAACACTGAATAGTGTAATTCCAAATATTTTGCTAACTAATAAATTCTACTTATGTGGCATCTTAAGTGGAAGTGACCCTGGAAGAAAGATGTTTATATTGGCCTAGTTGACTGTCTATTGTAAGAAACACCATTAAATAAATTCTGCTGGGAGACTCTTTATAATAAGGAAGGCCTGGATAAATTTTGATATTTTGGGGTTATGACAAGTATAAACCCTCTCATTGTCATTATACTCATTCTAGCCCAAATCTTAATCTGAACAGATAATCCAGTGTATTGGGGAGGCAGCATATCTAATGGTTAGCGCATGGGACCCTGAGGGAGAATTGAGTCCTTGTGCATAATCAGTCATTGGCTTGCTATGTGATTTTGGCCACGGCAGTCACTGTACCTCAGTCATCCCATCTGCAAAAATGAGTATAATTTATCTGCCCTCATAAAGCATTTTGAGACTTAGATAAGAGTAAGAACAAAGTGGTGTTAGTGAATTGAAGAAGATAAATGGACACAACTGGAACATGCAAGATGAAAAAACAACTTTTACTCTTAACAGGGTAGTGGAAAGAGTCAACAGACAAGTAGCCTAGAAGAAATAAAGCAATCACTAAAGAACTATGGAGTAACACTGAATGTCTCATTTTCATCTTCAATTCATGATCGAGAAATAAGGTTGGTGATGCAGAAAACCAATAAATTCCAAATTATTTAATCTTGACAGATTATCTATAACCATGGTTACAAATGTCATTCAAAGCAGAAGGCACTTACTTTATCCGGTAAAGTAGGTTCTTCATAGTTTTATACTGTGTTCAACTTTGGGACCACTGGGATCTAGTTTTTAAAACAAGACATTGCTGTATTATAGTTGACATCTACTCTAGCTAGAAATTTTGATTGAAATGGTGGGAGGAATTTGCATAACTTGTAGATATGATTACATTTTTTTTCCTAATTATGTTAAATGTACCTACAGTTTGTAAACTTGTGAAGATGGAATAATATTGGGAATTTTTTAAATAGATTCAACAATGGATGGATGATTAAGATTGGAAGAGGGCTTGATTATTTTAAGAAACCACAGGTAGGTGTGTATTTTCTTTTGAATGAATTTGAACTACAACGTGGCTTATTCTAAAATTGTGTTCCTTTTTGCAGGGTCGTTTTTGCCTTGGATACTGTGACTTTGATTTGAGACCGTGTCATGAAACAACAGTGGATGTCTTTCATACTAAACATACAAAGAAAACATGACCAAATATTTCTGTTATTTAATTACTGCTCTTACAACCTTTAAATGCCTGCTTTTAATTTCTCTCAATTACATGTAGTGTACACTTTTTATGGAATAAACTATATTTTTTTATATTTTTGATTACTTGCAGTGTGAATTAATAGAATTTCTAAACTAAATGGGGTAATACTTTAAAGCAAGGTACAGTAGAACCTCAGAGTGATGAACACCAGAGTTCCAAACTGACTAGTCAACCACACACCTCATTTGGAACCAGAAGTACACAATTGGGCAGCAGCAGCGACAAAACAAAAAAGCAAATACAGTACAGTACTGTGTTAAATGTAAACTACTAAAAAAAACTAAAAGGGAAAGTTAAAAAAATTTCAAGGTAAGGAAACTGTTTCTGTGCTAGTTTCATTTAAATTAAGATAGTTAAAAGCAGCATTTTTCTTCTGCATAGTAAAGCTTCAAAGCTATATTCAGCCAAGGTACAGTTCTAAACTTTTGAAAGAAAAACCATAATATGTTGTCCAGAATTACGAACATTTCGGAGTTACAAACAACCTCCATTCCCAAGGTGTTCGTAAACTCTGAGGTTCTACTGTATCAAATATGATGAATGAGCAGTGCTAAAAGTTCACAAGTGCTTAGGAAACTAGTTACGTTTCTGTAAATTATACACACTTCACAAACTTAGATGTTTTTGATCCAACACAGAAAATCCAAATATATAGACGTTAGGCAACTGTCTTTAGTATTATACTTCAAAGAAAAAAACAATAGGATTGAAGGAAAACACCATGTACATTGGTCAAACTGGACAATCTCTAAGTAAAAGAATAAATGGACACAAATCAGATGTCAAGAATTATAACATTCATAAACCAGTCGGAGAAGACTTCAATCTCTCTGGTCACGCGATTACAGACCTGAAAGTTGCGATATTACAACAGAAAAGCTTCAAAACCAGGCTCCAGCGAGAGACTGTTGAATTGGAATTCATTTGCAAAATGGATACAATTAACTTAGGCTTGAATAGAGACTGGGAGTGGCTAAGTCATTATGCAAGGTAACCTATTTCCCCTTGTTCTCTCCCCCCCCCCCCCCCCCCCCCCGGTTCCTCAGATGTTCTTGTTAAACCCTGGATTTGCGCTGGAAATGACCCATCTTGATTATCATACACATTGTAAGGCGAGTGATCACTTTAGATAAGCTATTACCAGCAGGAGAGGGGGGTGGGGGGAGAGAAAACCTTTTGTAGTGGTAAACACCCATTTTTTCATGGTTTGTATGTATAAGAACATCTTCTGTATTTTCCACAGTATGCATCTGATGAAGTGAGCTGTAGCTCACGAAAGCTTATGCTCAAATAAATTGGTTAGTCTCTAAGGTGCCACAAGTACTCCTTTTCTTTTTGCAAATACAGACTAACACGGCTGTTACTCTGAAATCATGTTAAACTGTAGCTTAGTTAACTAGATAAGTAAGGCCAATTGTTTCCTTCTAAAACAAGGTGGAGAGCTGTAAAATCAGTGAATATTTGTGCAGAGTCCTCTGTGAAATACCATTTGGCAATCACACCACACTTTAACACCCTTCAAAAGTCTCCATTTCAGTGATTAACTTATTTGAATACTAATGGCAGTGCATGTACTGAGGGGCCCACATACCGATAAATGGAAGATAACTGAACAGAATATGTCATACTTGATCAGACTGTCTAAATGTGTGGTCCTGTGTTGTGGCCATTATCCTTCCAGTTGAGGACTAGAACCATCCCAGAGAGCAAGACACAGGAATCAAAATGCAGTTCTCCTGCATGATGTCTGAGCTGGTCACAGGTGCATGGCCCATTATTTACTGATACTGATTTTTTTCATGATGTTAACATGCAAACTTTACCATTTTTAATGTAGACCATAAGATGGAAGTCTAGAATAAAATTTAATTTAGAGCCTAAAATATAGATTATGCGGATACTCCATGTATACATTTAACTTTAAACTCTTAGTTAACAAACGTATCAAAATACCACCTCATATTAGTCTAGTGACTTCAGTCTTTTTAAAACGAACTATCATTCTGTCCAAATCCAATATAGCTTTCCAGCAAGTCACTGCCTCTGAGATGTGAACTCTTAACATATAGATCTAGTCTGAAGTATCTTCATGTATTTGGGTGACTAAGTACATGTTCAGTCTTCAGTAATTGAGAAATAGTTTCATGTTGACAGTGGTGATATGAAATTTAGTTTTATAATCAGTCTAATTAGTAGTTACACAATCAGTCATGAACTAGACTCCAAGAATGTTAGTGGATAAATCAAGAGAAAGTTACTTCAGTGGTAACTTACTCCTATAAAATCAACTTGCACAACATACTGAAAATAAACATTTTGTTCCACGTTTTTAGTAAATCATGCACTAGTCCGTATCAGAGATGTGACTTACACTTTCATTATGAAAATCACATTAGTGTCATCACATTCTCACATAAGAGACTCCACTTCCTATGCAACTCATAGTTTTGTGGACATATTCTCAGCAGAGCACTTGCTAATGCTGTAGTTTCACTGGGGCAAAACTTACTGCCAATTAGGTTTTTCTCTAGTTCATTGCACATTGCTGGTGGCAGCCACTGCTCTGGCAAATCTATGTTACAAACTTCAATTCTCCCATGCTTTACATGAATATCCACTTTAACTTCAAGGAGAATATGTTCATACACTATGTTAAAGCAACTGCTAATACTAAATTTTGGTGTCTTGCCATATATCCATTCCCAGGTTTGTAGTTCTTTGGTTTTATTATTAATTCCAGGAAACACTGTCTCATCGGCTGGGTTTATTAGGGTAATATGATGGTCAATTTGATGGCATCTTGCATATTCTGCAGCAACAGCATCCATGACCATCTCACATGTTAACGTAGGATCCTCTTCAAAGAGATTTTTCACTAAAGCAGGCATGCTAGGAGTGGCATTGCTTTTTATCCCCTTGTAAGGACTCTTCAGTACAGGAGATAAAAGAAACCTATCTGCATTGCATAGCAAAGTGCAGTGATGATAAGCAACCGTCTTTCCTAGCTTTGCAGCAGTACCTGAGATTTTAAAATTCCCATCTAGCAAGAGATCAAATCTGTCAGTGGCACACACATCTAACTGGGGTTGCAATCCTTTTAGAGCCCTAACAACCAATTTTAAGTTTTCCATTCGCTCATATTTTTTCTTGGATGTGAAGAAAGTAAAATTGATATTGCCCAGATCATGGTAAACCGTCCCTCCCCCACTTCTCCTTCGAGCTAGTTTTATGTTCTTCTTCCTCATTATCTTGAGGTTACATTCCTGCCAGGGATTCTGGTGTCTCCCAATCACCACAGTGGGAGAATTTCTCCAAAGGAAAAGAACCTGTCCGTTCTCTAAATTCATGTTGTCATGAATCCAATCTTCCACAGCCAAATTCTGGTAAACATCACTAGAAACAGACTGTAGAATGAGTCCTCTGTTTGCTGTACACTTGAAGCCAGCTGCTGAAATCTTGAGGACATAAAATAACTGAAAATAGTTCTTCAGGGATGATGGGATTATCATGGTTTTAATAAAATTATCAGATAACTTGTGAAAGGAGAGGCAGGTCTGTCAAAGTTTAGTATAAGATGTTCATAATCCACACTCCTCCAGTACAAACACATCACTAAAGGCAATCATGCTGTACTCACTTTCTTCCCAGGATACCAAATAGTGATGCTACCACAATGAATGTGTTTTCAAGGTAGATTTCCTTCTCCCAGATATGATGATGGTAGTCCACCACAGGTGCATGGTCAATATCTAAGATGGGGCTACAGAAGGTTGTTTCCTCTTGTTGCATATTACTAGAAGTGAGAAAGGGGAGGAAAGTATAGTATCTGATTGTATTTGTTTTCCCCCCTACAATGTAATTTTACAATACTGTCATTAACATTGATCCTGGGGGAATTCTGTGCCACTGCGCATGCGCAGAATTCATGGTCCCCTCCTCTCCAGATTTCTTTGCTTCTCTGCAGAAAAGTGACTTACTGCTGGGGAAGCAAAGGGAAGCCACAAGAGTGGTCACATGCCCCACCACACTGAGCCCAAACCAGCTATACCCAGACCCCCACCCCACCAAGCCCCACTCCTCAGCACCTGGACCTCCCGCTGAGCCACAACCACCTTCCCCTGGACGCTACTGCAGAGTGCCATTGCTCCTGCACGCGGAACCTTCCAACCAGCCCCTGTTCATCAAGATCCCCTCCCACACACACACACAGCTGTATCCAAGCTGCTAGCAGCCAGACTGCCCCACACAGAACCCTCTCACCCAGCACTTGGATCTGCTCCCACACTAGGAGTCTGCCTGTCCACATCTGGTGTGCCTGGCATAGAGGGGCAGGGCCAACCACTGGCACCGTCAGGTGCAGCCTCAGCTTTGTATCTGAGGGGGAGCTATAGGGTGATCTCCCACTTCTGTGTAGCCAATGGCCTGTGCTCCCCACTCCTATGCCACAGCCTCCACATTTATGTATTGACAAATAAAATTTGCAGAATGGTGCAACATTTCAAAACATGTGCAAAATTTTTATTTTGTTGGCACGGAATTCCCTCAAGAGCAGTAGAAGTATTTAACAATCTAGTCTGCCACAAATATGCAGGTTAACTTTTTAAGGAGTCACTAAAGTGGTCCAGCTAATACGTGCAGGATTTAAATGGCCCTGGACACTAAAACGCGTCGTCTTGTCAAGGTCACTCTTCCCCCCCGCCCCGCTTCAGGGACCGCGCTAGAGAGGAGCGGGCATAGGTCAGTTCCGTGCCCAGTCGCTCCTTGGCACCGGAGTTACCAACCCTGCCGGGCGCAGGAGCCGCGGGAAGGGCGGGAGCGCGACGGAGGGGCCCCGCCCGAGGCTATTTTAGCTCCGCGGTGACGGAGCGCGCTGCGTGTGACGTTCCGCCGGCTCGAGGGGGCGGGGCAGGGAAGCTTGGCAGCGCCGCGGGGGGCAAGTGGGGGGGGGGTGCTCCTGTTACGCACCCTCCGACGGCAGACCGCTGGGACGCAGACCAGGGGCGGGTGGCAGGGTGGGGCCGGGCCCGGCTGTGCCAGGAGAGCAAGAAACCCCGAGCGCCGGTGCCTGTAGCGGGGTCAGGTCACTACTCACGGTGAAAGACTCCAGCCGCCTCCCGTTCCCACGCGGCCCGTTATATCGACCGTCTGTCCTCGGTGCGCATCCCAAACCCTTCCGGCCCCGCGCCGCAGCTGGGACCTGATGTTCCCCCAGCGAATCGCTCGGTGACGCGGGGGAAGGGAGAAGAGGAGACACCGCGTCCCTCCCACGCACGGGGGGCGGGGCTTGCCAGGCGACTTGGTAGGTCACGTGAGGGAGCGGGGGCTTTGGCGGGAGAAGGCAAGGCTCAGCTGCGTGGCGCTTGGTTCCACTGGCACAGCGTGAGGGGAGCTCTGCCGCGCTGGGGCCGGGGGCTGAGCCAGACCAGGCTGCGCACGGCAGGGGCAGGAAGGGATTTTGCTCTGTGTGTGTCCTTCTGTGAGCGAGGCAGGGTTGGGCTGATAGCGTCTGTTCTGTGGGACCGACTTCTGCTGGGGTCAGAGACAAGCCTTTGTGGTTTGTCTGAAAAAAAGGCAGAAACACCGTATCCACCATGGGTGAATGCTTCTCACAAAGCGATTGTGTCATACCTGACATCAGGAACACATCCCAAGGCAGTGACGAGCCTTTCCTTCCCCTTGTTTAGGGTAGGGGGACATGCAGCCCTGAGAGGGGCTCTGGCCATCTGCTCTCCATCTGTGCCCTCTAGCTGCCTGGACCTAAGCAACAGTGCCAGGGACTGGAGTAATTAGACTCAGAAAGGGACCCAGGAGTGAGTTCAACTGCCGCAGGGGACAGTGAGCTTGCCCAGGACTGAGGGCTCCAAGGACAAGAGATGTAAAGAGGTGACAGCTGAGCCCGGGCTGAGAGCCAGCTGACTACGGGTGGTGAAGGATCCAGGCATGATGCTCTGTGCCTGATACAGTACACTGCCTTGAGAGAGAGACAGGTTTTGTGCTAGTCCTTGGAGAGGGGGCATCGGTTGAGATGGATCCTGAGCACTAGATGGAGGAATAGCAACAGCAGCAGGCCATCCAATGCCAGCAGCAGATATTGCAGCCTTGGATGGCCCAGCAGCAGGCCCAGTCAGCACAGCAGCAGTTGCTGAGATTGTGACCTACCAGTAAGAACTCTAGAGAGACTTTTTGCCACAGTTAAAAACCCCAGCCCCTGCACAGGGAGGCCTGGTAGGGCCCAATACACCGGGAGGAACTCTCACTTGTGCCAGAAGTTAACCAAGATGGGCCCCAACAGTGCTCTGGATGCATTCTTCATCACCTTTGAGAGGGCAGCATTGGCATCTCAGTGACCTCTGGAGCATCAGGTGTTAGCTTTAGCTCCCTACCTAATGAGACAGGCACAGTTGGCCTGCTGTAACCTTGGCTCGGAACAGGCTAGAGACTGCAGTTGGGTGAAGATTGCTATTTTGGAATATCTGGATATTACCAAAGAGACACATTGACAGAACTTTAGGACAGAGACCTACCACAAGGGGGCATGCTTGGAGGTGCAAGGTTTAAAAGAGCATTGCTGGCAATGGCTTCACCTCCAGGAGCGTTCCAGGACTCAAGTTGCAGAGTTGGTCCTCATAGAGCATCTCATACTCATACTTTCAGAGAGGGGCTGGGAGTGGGTTCTCTGGCATTGCCCTGAGTTGTTGTCAGACACAAAGCAACTGATAGATAATTTTCTCGTAGTCAAAAGGTCCCTGGAGATGGGAAACACGTAGCCTCCGTCCACTTGCCAACTAGGTCTACCAACAGCAGATTCCCCCAGCAGACATGGCACCCCAGAAGACCTACCTGCATGAGGAGAGAGAGAGACCGTGGCAAGACACATGGCTGAGCTCAGATGAAGTATTACCCAGATAACTGCCCAGTGACACAAACAACTGGGCTGGAGTCCTTGAGCTCAGACAAAGGTCTCCCTCATAGTCTAAATAAGTCCCCTGTCAAAAGGGAGCCTGCAGACATAAGCTTGGTAATCTGCTATTCCTGTGGGCAGGGGCATGCACAAGGGGGGGGGCAAGCAGGGGCACATGTCCCCCCAATAATTGGCAGGAGCACAGAGTTCCTCTGGCCCTGGGCAACAGCTGATAGCTCCTCTGGGTCTGGGACCATGGCAGGGGCGCAGAACGTGTCTCTCCAAAAGCAGTCACATTTTTATTCCTGCGCACATCCCTGCCTGTGGGCAACAGAGGCACATGAGGAAAGAGTGCTCATTGATGGAGTGCAACTACACAGAGGGTTGTATGGCAAAGAGAGGGTCCATAGGCGTACTCCCCTCAAGCTCTACCTCCTCACCTGCCAAGTGTAAGAAGTGACTTATTTAGTGTATCAGGAAGAAGGAAGTCTTGTAAAATCAATGATAGAGAAAGTCCATGTGTTTAACTCCTGACCTCCATCCCGGACCAGAAGACACATATGCTACCTCCTGAGGTTGGTGAGATATTATCATTGGCTCATCCCCAGCTTTGCATCCATCACAGCACCCTGGACTGATTTGCTACAGGGCAAAGACACCAAAAAGCCTGTTGAGACAATGTGATGAATATGGACATATCTGACACTGGCCTGACAGCAGTGCTCTCCCAGGACTTTTTCTGCTCTTTGCCTTCAGTTGTTCCCCAGGGAGAAAGCATATTCTGTTATTGAGAAAGAAGCTCTGGCAATAAAGTGGACTGTGGACACCCTCATGTATTACCTGCTTGGTAGTCCTTACTCCCTAGTTACAGACAGTGCCCTTACAGTGGCTACACTCTTTAAAGGACTCTAGCCCCAGGATTATGTACTGGTATCTAGCACTCCAGCCTTATAGCTAGCTTCCAGATGCAGCACTGAGACAGGAAGGAGCATGCAAATGCCGATTTTTTTTTTCCCCCTGAAACATTGGGACTGGGTTGATGCTTGAACAAGAAACTTTTCTGGTCTTGAGAGGGACTGGAGGTGGAGGGGCAGAGGGAGGGTAGAATGCGATGGGACATGCCCACATCCCACTGACAGTTAGCCTTATGAGCATCCCTGCACTCAGTGCAAATTAGGCACACGTGCAGAGCATGCCCTGCTTGGAGAAGGGGAGCTTAAAAAGTTGAAGGTGGCCCAAGAGGAGAGGCTGCTAGTGAACCCAGTAGCCAGGGGAGTCCAGCCTAAGCCAGAGACTAGACTTCCCTCCGCCACTTCTTCAAGGCAGACAGACGTGCAGTGCTCGTCCCCCGGCGCGAACCCAGCCCCGGCCCGGACCTGCCAGGGGAGGGGCACCTATCCTGCGGTCCCAGTCCTGGAGCTGCCACAGTGGGGAGAGGCGCCTCTCCCCCCCCCAGCCCAGGTGCTGCTGTGGGAAGAGAGAAGTGGAGAGTAGTCCTCTCTCCCCGCCATAGCCCTGGAGCAGCCTCCTACAACCCAAACCCTTCATCCCTGGCCCCACCCCAGAGCCCTTACCCCCAGCCGGAGCCCTCAAACCTCTGCACCCCAACCCTCTGCCCCTGCCCTGAGCTCCCTCCCAGACTCCGAACCCTTTGGCCCCACCCACACCACATGAATATTGTTATGTGCACCAATATGAAGGTGATGTATCACACATCACCTCCATATTGATGCACATAACAAAATTCATTCCACACATGGGTGGGAAAAATTAAAGGGAACACTGCCTGCAGGGCAGCCGAGTTCAAAACAGTGAGCAGAGCGGTCACGGCAGGCATTATGGGATACTGGGGGGCCAGTTATCTTGACATAACGAACACTGATGCTTTGTCACTTTAACTTTTCCGCAAAAAGCTTTTTGCGTCTCGTCAAGGTGATTTTACTTTGTCAGCGAAACAGCAACGTTTTGCTGCCAAATGTAGCTTTGTAGCATGTAAACTTGCAGTGTTTTATCAGCAAAAGCCGCCTTTTGCTGACAAAACTATGTTGTATAGACAAGGCCTTAGTCTTCACAGGAGGCTTCTTTGGTACACTTGTCCAAGAGCCTCATCTTCCTCCCTAGCCTCCCTCTTCTGAACTGAGTTGCTCCCTTTTAAGTTTCCTCTTCAGTTGGAGCATGGTCTGGAGGCTGGAAGGGCAGAGCTATTTGGGCCCAGTATTGTCGTTGAACACCTTCAGGCCTAATGTGGGGATTGTGCATCCCGTCATACTCCCCAAAATAAGAACATGCTTTAAGACATTTGATTTGTCGTGGATGGGAAGAGAGAACTTTTAACAATGATAAAAATTACTCCAAAGATTGCCAAATAATAGATCTTGAAATCGAAAGTGTATTCGATTATGGTTATTTGACTCAGCTATTGAACATTATTTTGTTTTTATTTGTTATTTGGTAGACTAATTAGAATATTTTTATGCCATATTCATTTGTTCAGGCTGGATCAAGTCCTGAATTATATCATCAAATCTCATTCCACATCTGTCATTTCTAAACCATCAGTTTCTTTAACATAAGTCACACAGTGTAATGCATTATCAGAATAGGAATCCGTGTGAGTTTCTGCACTATTTCTAATACTATTTTCTGTTTCTTCAAACTTAATTTTTTCTGTATTTTGAAATAAGTGAGTCCTGTCTCCTAACTGGATTTCTTCAGTGTTTTGTCGCAAATAATCTTCTGCAACATTCCCCACTTTTGGTTCTTTCTGTAAGACGAATACTGGAGTATTGGATTTACTGAAGCAGAAGCCCATTGTGCAATTACAATGCAAATCATACAAAGATACAAGAAAGTCTCTTGAAGCTCAAAGAATTGGGTCAGTTAGGATGCTTTTCTTCAGCTTAATTGTAACAATCCTATGCAAAATATTAGAAAAAATATTAGAAAAAGATAAAATATTAGGAAAAAAATAGAATAAGAGGAGTGACTCATTTAACACAAATTAAAACCTAGTAAAGAAATCTGATTCTTAACTGATATTAATGTTATGATGTTGGAAATATGGATTCACTTGTTTTCTTGCAAACACAGGGGTACAGATGTACAGCAAGTCGGAACTCACAACTGAGGTATGTGGAATACCCACCTTATATCTTGCCTATATTAAAAATTGCATCATTTTAACTAACAGTGTATTTTTAGTTGATTTAGTTAAATGGTGGGACAACCCTGTGTGGACACTCTTCCTGCTTCTCCACGTCGGCACCAATGATACTGCCAAGAATGACCTTGAGCGGATCACTGCGGACTACGTGGCTCTGGGAAGAAGGTTAAAGGAGTTTGAGGCGCAAGTGGTGTTCTCATCCATCCTCCCCATGGAAGGAAAAGACCTGGGTAGAGACCGTCGAATCATGGAAGTCAATGAATGGCTACGCAGGTGGTGTCGGAGAGAAGGCTTTGGATTCTTTGACCATGGGATGGTGTTCCAAGAAGGAGGAGTGCTGGGCAGAGACGGGCTCCACCTAATGAAGAGAGGGAAGAGCATCTTCGCAAGCAGGCTGGCTAACCTAGTGAGGAGGGCTTTAAACTAGGTTCACTGGGGGAAGGAGACCAAAGCCCTGAGGTAAGTGGGGAAGTGGGATACCGGGAGGAAGCAGGAGCGCGCGAGAGGGCAGGGCTCCTGCCTCATACTGAGAAAGAGGGACAATCAGCGAGTTATCTCAAGTGCTATACACAAATGCAAGAAGCCTGGGAAACAAGCAGGGAGAACTGGAAGTCCTGGCACAGTCAAGGAATTATGATGTGATTGGAATAAGAAAGACTTGGTGGGATAACTCGCATGGAATACTGTCATGGATGGATATAAACTGTTCAGGAAGGACAGGCAGGGCAGAAAAGGTGGAGTTGCACTGTATGTAAGGGAGCAGTATGGCTGCTCAGAGCTCAAGTATGAAACTGCAGAAAAACCTGAGTGTCTCTGGATTAAGTTTAGAAGTGTGAGCAACAAGGGTGATGTTGTGGTGGGAGTCTGCTATAGACCACCGGACCAGGGGGATGAAGTGGACGAGGCTTTCTTCCAGAAACTCACGGAAGTTACTAGATCGCAGGCCCTGGTTCTCATGGGAGACTTCAATCACCCTGATATCTGCTGGGAGAGCAATACAGTGGTGCACAGACAATCCAAGAAGTTTTTGGAAAGCATAGGGGACAATTTCCTGGTGCAAGTGCTGGAGGAACCAACTAGGGGCAGAGCTGTTCTTGACCTGCTGCTCACAAACCAGAAAGAATTAGTAGGGGAAGCTAAAGTGGATGGGAACCTGGGAGGCAATGACCATGAGATGGTCGAGTTCAGGATCCTCACACAGGGAAGAAAGGAGAGCAGCAGAATACGGACCCTGGACTTCAGAAAAGCAGACTTTGACTCCCTCAGGGAACTGATGGGCAGGATCCCCTGGGAGAATAACATGAGGGGGAAAGGAGTCCAGGAGAGCTGGCTGTATTTTAAAAAATCTTTATTGGGGTTACAGGGACAAACTATCCCGATGTGTAGAAAGAATAGTAGATATGGCAGGCAACCAGCTTGGCTTAACAGTGAAATCCTTGCTGATCTTAAACACAAAAAAAAAGCTTACAAGAAGTGGAAGATTGGACAAATGACCAGGGAAGAGTATAAAAATATTGCTCGGGCATGCAGGAGTTAAATCAGGAAGGCCAAATCACACCTGGAGTTGCAGCTAGCAAGAGATGTTAAGAGTAACAAGAAGGGTTTCTTCAGATATGTTAGCAACAAGAAGAAAGTCAAGGAAAGTGTGGGCCCCTTACTGAATGAGGGAGGCAACCTCGTGACAGAGGATGTGGAAAAAGCTAATGTATTCAATGCTTTTTGTGCCTCTGTCTTCACAAACAAGGTCAGCTCCCAGACTACTGCACTGGGCAGCACAGCATGGGGAGGAAGTGACCAGCCCTCTGTGGAGAAAGAAGTGGTCTGGACAATTTAGAAAAGCTGGACGAACACAAGTCCATGGGGCCGGATGCACTGCATCCGAGAGTGCTAAAGGAGTTGGCGGATGTGATTGCAGAGCCATTGGCCATTATCTTTGAAAACTCATGGCGATCCGGGGAAGTCCCGGGATGACTGGAAAAAGGCTAATGTAGTGCCCATCTTTAAAAAAGGGAAGGAAGATCCTGGGAACTACAGGCCAGTCAGCCTCACCTCAGTCCCTGGAAAAATCATGGAGCAGGTCCTCAAGGAATCAATTCTGAAGCACTTAGAGGAGAGGAAAGCGATCAGGAACAGTCAGCATGGATTCACCAAGGGCAAGTCATGCCTGACTAATCTAATTGTTTTCTATGACGAGATAACTGGCTCTGTGGATGAGGGGAAAGCAGTGGACGTGTTGTTCCTTGACTTTAGCAAAGCTTTTGACACGGTCTCCCACAGTATTCTTGCCAGCAAGTTAAAGAAGTATGGGCTGGATGAATGGACTCTAAGGTGGATAGAAAGCTGGCTAGATTGTTGGGTTCAACAGGTAGTGATCAATGGCTCCATGTCTAGTTGGCAGCCGGTATCAAGTGGAGTGCCCCAAGGGTCGGTCCTCGGGCCGGTTTTGTTCAATATCTTCATAAATGATCTGGAGGATGGTGTGGATTGCACCCTCAGCAAGTTTGCAGATGACACTAAACTGGGAGGAGAGGTAGATATGCTGGAGGGTAGGGATAGGATACAGACGGACCTAGACAAATTAGAGGATTGGGCCAAAAGAAATCTGATGAGGTTCAACAAGGACAAGTGCAGCGTCCTGCACTTAGGACGGAAGATCCCCATGCACCGCTACAGACTAGGGACTGAATGGCTAGGCAGCAGTTCTGCAGAAAAGGACCTAGGGGTGACAGTGGACGAGAAGCTGGATATGAGTCAACAGTGTGCCTTTTTTGCCAAGAAGGCCAATGGCATTTTGGGATGTATATGTAGGGGCATTGCCAGCACATCGAGGGACGTGATCGTTCCACTCTATTCAACATTGGTGAGGCCTCATCTGGAGTACTGTGTCCAGTTTTGGGCCCCACACTACAAGAAGGATGTGGAAAAATTGGAGAGAGTCCAGCGGAGGGCAACAAAAATGATTCGGGGACTGGAACACATGACTTATGAGGAGAGCCTGAGGGAACTGGGATTGTTTAGTCTACAGAAGAGAAGAATGAGGGGGGATTTGATAGCTGCTTTCAACTACCTGAAAGGGGGTTCCAAAGAGGATGGCTCTAGACTGTTCTCAGTGGTAGCTGATGACAGAACAAGGAGTAATGGTCTCAAGTTGCAGTTGAGGAGGTTTAGGTTGGATATTAGGAAAAACTTTTTCACTAGGAGCGTGGTGAAACACTGGAATGCGTTACCTAGGGAGGTGGTGGAATCTCCTTCCTTAGATATTTTTAAGGTCAGGCTTGACAAAGCCCTGGCTGGGATGATTTAGTTGGGGATTGGTCCTGCTTTGAGCAGGGGGTTGGACTAGATGACCTCCTGAGGTCCCTTCCAGCCCTGATATTCTATGATTCTATGATTCTTAAATTGAGTTAAACCTGTCTTATATCAATTTAGCTTACATCAATAAGGGATCAATTTAAGGATTGAGCCTTGGCTTATAAACATTTAAGAGTAGGGTTGTGTCTTCTTTCTGTTTTGGGAAAGGACAAGAACATACCTGAATGCCAATAGATCTAATAATAATAATAATATTCCTTTCTTCGATGAGTGATCTGAGGGGTTTACTACCTTCTTAATTTGGAAAATCAGTAATATATATTATTTCAGTGCTGTTTTGAATCCAAGGGCCTCAATCTTCTTTGACTCCGTATGTAAGCGGACACATTTTCAATCTCTCCTACCACTAAATGTATCTGTTTATGTGTGCAGGTTCTTATTTATTTATATTTAAATAATATGATGATATAATAATAAATATTCATATATAAGGCTCTAGGTGCCCTAACACGATTAATACAACAACAAAACTCCAGCAGCTTTAAAATAATAATTCACCTACAAAAAAATTCTTTTCCCCCTCTTCATTGTTCTGGGAAACATTCCCTCAGTCCTTCTCAAACAGGCTCTCCAATAGACGTTATTTCCCGTGTCTAGAAAAGTTGTCAAATTGGGGCTATTTTAGACCAATGTTGGGAGCAAACTCCCATCAAATGGCATCTAAGAATGCCTTCCAAAATTATAAAGTGCACACACAAAGAGGCATTTAGTTATCTCTTTTCTTCAGTCAATAGGGACTGGACTTTGTATGAATCTCTCTCTCTCTCTCTCTCTCTCTCTCTTTTAATGCAATCTTCATATGTGAAGGTTAGGTCAAAGCCATCACTATGTTCCATATTCTCTATGAACAAAAGCATCTCCCCTAACTGATACCCTATCTAAACTTAGTTTTAACTTCCTATTTCTCAACTATAGCCCTCACAGATCACAATTAATCACACCATCTCAGTGTGTTTTTCCCTTTCTTTCTTAAGTGCTGCTGTCACCTCTTCCCCTTCTGAAAACACTCAGTCTCCAGTCTCCATTTCCTCACAACATATTGGTTGGTGCACGGAAAATGCCTTCTTTTAACAGAATTATTCATTTAACTGATATTCATTTAACCAGATTTCACTTAGAGGGGAAAAAAAATCAAAAATACAAGAATAAAGCTCCAACAAAAGCTATATATATTTTCCCCTACAAATGAATTTTTCATAGTGAAGAATTTGGGGAAGGTTATAAAATCCTGTCCTGTAATTCCATCTCGATTTCAGATACTAGACAATGTGTTAGATAGTACAGATTTTCTTATCTGACAATTTCTGCTACAGCTGACGGAGATGAAAAGCAGTGATGATGCCTGACCTGTCAGAGACGAAACAGTGAAAGGAAGACTGTTCCTGGTGCTGGTGGAGGATTTTTGATGTTTAGTTGCTCTGGCGAGGGAGAATTGTTTCAAAGGTGCTGCTAGCTCCTAATCCCCAGAAGGGAGTGATCTCTGTCTAAATATAGGTTGTGTGTTTGTACTCAGTGGTGGCTGGTGGCAGTTAGTTTGCCAAGCAGGGTTTCCTGCATACAAACTCCTGTGCTAAAACCTGCTGGAGGAGGAGATGGAGGAGGCATGTCTTTTCCATTCTCCATCAGCCCAGCTCTTGGAATCTCCAAAGAAGTCTCTGTCAGGAAGTCTGCCTTCACACCTTTTCTGGACAATGGCAGGCATTAATGGTGCAACAGGTCCCAGGGAAATGACAAATCTTCTTGTCCCTTAACACTTGTGATGATAGGGGGCAGGGCTTAACAGCCCTAGGGGCCTGGGGCTCACTTCTAGTTTGTGTCTTATGTTCCTAAAAGCATGCTTCAGGATTTCAACTGGCTATCTGCAGGGGTCTGGAAGGGATTTTTCCCTCAGTGTATTTGGGTGGATTCTTTTAATCTCCTTCCTCTGAAACATCAGAGATAGCCAGGGTTGGAGATGGAACATTGGATGGGGAGGGACAGGACCTTAAGGTGGCACTGAGCATTCTCTCTCAGCTGCTAGTTTGACTGGTTCTTGCTCACATGCTCAGGGTCTAACTGATCGCCATATGTGGGATCTAGAAGGAATTTTCTCCTAGGTCAGACCAGTGTCATAGCTAGGACAGGAAAACTGGGTGTGCCCTGACTTTTGTGGGGGTGGGCAATGACGGGAGTGTGAGAGGAGGGGAGGCAGGAGGGAGGGGGACCCACATCTCCCACCCCTTTAGCTGGCCCTTATCGCTCAGAAGGCACCCGAAGATGAGGCTGCGGGGCGTACCTGTGGGATGGAGGGGGGCCCCGCCAGGGCTCTAGCTCCGCCCATCCCTCCCAACCCCGGCTCAGTGTCCGTCCGCCTGGCTGTTTCCCTCCCCTGCCGGTGCCATGTGCTGCTGCCCCAGTCTCCAGCCCCAGCACTAGACCCGCCCAGACCTGCAAACCCCAGGCACTGGGGCCAGAGACTGGGGGCAGCAGCAGGTAGCACTGGCAGGAGAGGGACGCAGCTGGGCGGACACCAGACGGACACTGAGCGGGGTTGGGAGTCCCAGCCTGTGGATTTGGGGGGCTCCGGCTCCAATTTGGGTGTGCTGGATGCTAAGTGGGTTGACTATGTCCCACACAGGCCCATCCATGGCTACACCCCTGAGTCAGACTGGCAGTGACGTTGGGGTTTGTTCAACTTCCTCTTAAGCATGTGGGTGCAGGTCACTTGCTGGGGTTCAAGCAGCGTGAAAGCCCCCAGACAGGAAATGCAGACTGCTGTGTGGAAGGGCTGGGGTTAGTACAGCCGTGCCAGAGGAGCTATTGGCACGGGGCGCTGGCTTCTGGGAGCGGCAGTAGCCACATGTTTTGCTCCTTTTGCTGCTGCCATTCCCAGGAGAGCCCTGCAGTTCCATGGATACTGATTTATATCTGCGGATAGCCGCATCCCTGGATATAAATTTATATCCGCACAGGGCTCTATTTATCTTTGAAAGTTTCATCTTGACAGAGGAAAAGTTACGTTAAAACCTCAAGATGAAACCCATGTAAGGAAATAAAAATAATTAAACTTTATGTAAGGTGTATATTCCAATATGCGTTATTTCTCTCACACTTCAGTTGAGTCAGGATTTCAACCTGATAGTTTAGGGTGCACTGTAAAATTTCATATTTACCTAATTACAGGTGTGACACTGCACCCCGTATTCTTTGCAGTGATACTATTATGATATGATTATGACATAATTGTATTTTATGCAATATAAGTCATGCAACGTGTCATTGGAAAGGTTATGATTTGCTGTACATGATTATCCTATTTGTATTATATGCATGTATGAATATTGACTATTTCAAGTGTATTTCAAATGTAGTTACATCTGGGTAATGCCCACTAGACAAGATGCTTTCAGTCTAGATAGTGGGTGGGGAAGGGCCTATTCAGTGCAATGGGCCATTAGGAAAAAACAATAGGCCTTAGGAAAAGTTTACCTCCCACCTGGTGAGCCTTCCTGTGAGCACTCCAAACAGCCTGTGAGTGATGGCTGCTATGACTCTATAAAAAGAAAAGGAGTACTTGTGGCACCTTGGAGACTAACCAATTTATTTGAGCATAAGCTTTTGTGAGCTACAGCTCACTTCATCGGATGCATACTGAGGAAAGTACAGAAGATCTTTTTATACGCGCAAACCGTGAAAAAATGGGTGTTTACCACTACAAAAGGTTTTCTCTCGCCCCACCCACTCTCCTGCTGGTAATAGCGTATCTAAAGTGATCACTCTCCTTACAATGTGTATGATAATCAAGGTGGGCCATTTCCAGGACAAATCCAGGTCCCCCCCCCTTTTTTTGTCCATTTATTTTACGTAGAGACTGTCCAGTTTGACCAATGTACATGGCAGAGGGGCATTGCTGGCACATGATGGCATATATCACATTGGTGGATGTGCAGGTGAACGAGCAGGATTGTCTGGCTATGTAGACTCCCTCCTCAGGCCCTACACTACCAGCACTCCCAGCTACCTTCGAGACACCACTGACTTCCTGAGGAAACTACAGTCCATCGGTGATCTTCCTGGACAGTCTCTACATAAAAGAATAAATGGACACAAATCAGATGTCAAGAATTATAACATTCATAAACCAGTTGGAGAACACTTCAATCTCTCTGGTCACGCGATTACAGACATGAAAGTTGCGATATTACAACAGAAAAACTTCAAAACCAGACTCCAGTGAGAGACTGTTGAATTGGAATTAATTTGCAAATTGGATACAATTAACTTAGGCTTGAATAGAGACTGGGAGTGGCTAAGTCATTATGCAAGGTAACCTGTTTCCCCTTGTTTTTTCCTACACCCCCCCCCCCCCAGACGTTCTTGTTAAACCTTGGATTTGTGCTGGAAATGGCCCACCTTGATTATCATACACATTGTAAGGAGAGTGGTCAGTTTGGATGAGCTATTTCCAACAGGAGAGTGGGTTTGTGGGGGTGGGGTGGGGAGAAAACCTGGATTTGTGCTGGAAATGGCCCAACTTGATTATCATACACATTGTAAGGAGAGTGATCACTTTACATAAGCTATTACCAGCAGGAGAGTGGGGTGGGGGGAGAGAAAACCTTTTGTAGTGGTAAACACCCATTTTTTCATGGTTTGTGTGTATAAAAAGATCTTCCGTACTTTCCACAGTATGCATCCGATGAAGTGAGCTGTAGCTCACGAAAGCTTATGCTCAAATAAATTGGTTAGTCTCTAAGGTGCCACAAGTACTCCTTTTCTTTTTGCGAATACAGACTAACATGGCTGTTAGTCTGAAACATGACTCTATAAAGACATGTGATGAGACCGCGTCTCTAGACTCCATCTTGGGATGTCAGTGATTTTCCACAGACTGGTCTAGGAATCAAGCTTTGAAACAAAGGGTTCCCGCCATATGCAAAAGCTATATGAGGCAGGGAGTGACATCATCTGGTGTTCTTCGCTCCCCACACAAGAAGACTCCTGGAAACACCTGAGGAACAAAGACTGAACTGGGGGAAGTGCTGGACCCAGGCTAAAGGGACTTTAACCTGTGAATGAAACACCTTGGGGATTCCAAGCTGCAAAGCAGGTGCAGCTTGCCCCTTAAGAATCTGCAGCCTGCTTGTATCATCTCCTCTTAGGGTTAGAATCTGCTATTCATATCCAATCTATGTGTATATTAAGTTTAGTTTTTGTTCTTTGTTTATCTGCTAGGTAATCTGCTTTGATCTGTTTGCTATCCCTTATAATCACTTAAAATTTATTTTTTGTAATTAATAAACTTGGTTTTGCTTTATCTAAACCAGTGTGTGGGAATCATAACTCCGGGGCAAAAGGCTGTTGCATATTCCTCTCCACATTGAGGGAGGGGGCAAATTTTATGAGCATATGCTGTACAGTTCCTTGTGCAGCACAAGAGGGTATAATTTTGGGTTTATATTCCAGAGGGGGTGCGTGCCTGAGAAGCTGGGAATAGCCTTCCCATGCAGGGGCTGGTCGGAGAACCTGCTTGTAACTGCAGCTGGGTGTATCCCTACCTGTATGTATGCTGGTGAAAGTGAAGGCTGGGGAGTTTTGTAGCTTGTCACACCAATACAGTGTGAGGGAGAGCCCAGGCTGGTGGGTCAGGTACCCCGGTTCCAGGTGGCACCCTGGGGAGAACCTGTCACAACAGGTATTTGAACTCAGATCTTTCAGTTTTGTCACAGCTGTAAGTGCTCCAGGTGTAACAACCATAGATGAGATAGTTTTGAAAGTGACACTGAAGAAAACAGGAAGAATACCACATATTTGTTGTTTAAGACCACTAAAATGAGTTGCTGTGTTGCATTTACTGTGGCTGAAAATGAAATATCTATTCCAACACATAGGCTGTGGAGCAGGAAATGCAGCACAGGGAAACTCATTAAAACTGCCTAACTGATACCTGCAACTTCATGGGAATTTCAAGGGTTTCTGTGTAATCCTTCTGCCAGTTGGTTCATGACAGGCAAAAGAGTTGAGTTCAATATATCTAGGGTCCCTCTTAATAAATAACTAAACTAGCTCCCAGAAGCCTTGGAAAACTAAACATATCCTCCCTAAGTGTCCTTACCTGGCAGAACTTACCCACCCACAAGCGCTCTAAGTCTAAGAGTATGTCTACACAGCAACTAGATACCCACAGGTGGCCCATGCCAGCTGACTCTGGCTCGCAGGGCTTGGGCTGCGGGGCTGTTTCATTGCTGTGTAGACATCTAGGCTAGAGTCCCAGAGCTCGGGCTCCACACTGAGCCCAGAAGTCTACACAGCAATGAAATGGGGTCAGGAAGAGGGGCTCAGATTCCTCTAGAGGAGCAGAGCCTCCCCAGATCCTGGATCATATGGGGGGATAGGGAGAGGGTTCATACTCCCACAGCGGGGCAGGGCCCTGTAGCCAGACAGCCAGCCCCGCCCCCCTCAGACCAGCATTGCTGGAAACACAGGAGGAAGCCGGAACAGGGCACTTAACATATATTCCAGCACAGCCTTTGAAGCTGTGAAAAGCACAGGTGTGCTGCGACAATGTGCCTCTGGGAACAGATACAACGATTAAGCTCACAGCAGGCAGAGGCCCTGTGACAGACATGGCTCTTAGCCCCTACTAAATAGCGTGATGCACACACACCAACATCCTAGGTGGGAAAATATTTACCCTGATAAAAGAAATGTCCAGTAGTCGAAACTTATTGTTTCTCTCCCTTGCAAGTGTAAACTACTCTTGCGAAAGCTGGCGTCACCCAGACAGACCAGCCTCAATTTGGCATAAGAAAGGAGAAAGAGAATAAAGGAGTACAGAGGTATAAGTAGGGGACCTACAGCACCATGATTTTTGAGTGCTTTTCACTATCTATCTGCTGGTCAGATAAGTGACAGCCTCCCAAGGCTTCTGCAGCTAAGAGGGTCCCTAAGCCTTGTCCCTTATTTGTCTTTCCGCGGAACTGAGTGAGCGATCCTGGCTTGGCACCGCTGGAATCGAGAGATGCAAGGAGGGTAAGAAGCACCCACACCTGATCTCCTATCTTTAGTGTACACATATTTTGAAATAGAGCTCTATACTTTGTTTTCTTTCTTTGGGATTGTGGCTTCAGTTTTGTAACCTGTTTGTGTGTGTAACATCTCTACATTTAAATAAGTAGGCACTAGCAATTTTGTAACCACATGATTAGAATCTAGCTTAATAAATTTTGGTAACCATTTGTGCATAAGCCTGACTTGTTTTCTCTGGTTTACTGTAAAGCAGCCAACACAATTAAAGAACCTCAGCCGTTTTGGCTCTAAAGCCTGGCCATTAGGTGAGAGTACTAAGAGCCTAGCATTGAGTTGTGCCGCCTCCATGGGGCAAACTCTTGGGGCACCTGTCAGTCAATCCTGGCTGCCCGCTGCGAAGGAGCTCTGAGCTCTAGCAGTTAAAGTCACGGGTGTGGAGAGGCTCTTAGTGCTGCCATTGGGGCACCTGTCAGTCAGTATTGACTGCCCGCTGTGAAGGAGCTCTGAGCTCTAGCAGTTAAAGTCACGGGTGGTTAGGACCTTGGGGCATCCGTCAGCCTAGCCCGGGCTGCCCGCCGCGAAGGGACAGTGCGTCCTAGCGGTTAAAGTCACGGATGGTATAAACGGGCATAACTGGCACCTCACCAAACATCCTTGGCCGTCGGCTAACAGAATTTGGCGTCACGAACAGGATTGTGATATAGGCTGCACTACAGTAACACAATGAAACCAGTCATGATAAACACCACAGAATTCCCTGAGCTAGAGAAAAGTTTGACCCAAGAGGGATGGGGAAATCCTCTGTGGAGCAAAGACCTGCTGGAGAAATATTGGGGAAAACCAGCAGAGATCTGGCAGCATTTCTGTAACTGGAGAACTGCCTGCAAGATGAAGAAAGGGAAAGGAAAAGGTGCTTGTATATGGCTGCTTACTAACATTTGGCAAGCTGCCTGTAAGGATTATCATAGTCTGGCAATAGAATTTAATAGGCTAAAACAGGAAAGGGATACACTGCGCAAGGAATGCCAGAATTTAGATACCAAAGTAAGAACACTGAATAGGGATATGGAACATCTTCAGAAAAGATTACTTCCCTTAATTGAGAAAGAAGGGATAGAATGAAGGGAAAAGCTGGAGACTAAAACACGCAGTATCAACCGGGCTAAAGTTGAGACTGCTCTCTGGCTAGACCCTGAGGAATGGGATGGAGACATTTGGGATTCAGCAGATGAGTCCCCCTCCTCTGAGGAGGAAGGTCCCTCTGTAAAATTAAGACCAGCTATCACACATCACAAATCAGAAGAACATGAGGAAAATTTGAGTGGGGCAGAGCTGGATGAAGAAGGGGATGACAATTTCCATCCACCTCTTCAAAAACAAAGAAGGGAGGTAAAAAGGGAAAAGGGAGTAAAGCTCCAACACACTTTACCAAAATTACCACCCGCCAATATACTCCCATGGAGTTAAAAACAATCCAGGGAGATTTTGCTAAAAAGCCTGAGGAAGGTATAATAGAGTGGCTGGTCCGCCTCTGGGACACTGGGGGTGGATATATACGCCTGACAGCCCAAGAAACTGAGCGCCTTAACTTAGGTGCAGGAATATTCCTGGAACATTCAGAGGGGAACACCCCTAAAACACTTTGGTCTCTGGCTTGTCAATGGGCAAGAGGAATTTACCCAGCAGACCAAGATGAACCCACAGTAATGCACTGGACCAACATAGATAAGGTAAAAACAGCTCTATTAACTGTGTCTGTCATTAGCATGCTTGGCCAAAACCCTCAAGAGTTAGCCTATGAAAGTCCATGGGAGGGTCAGGTAGATGTAGATGATCTCAGATCCCTGCTTAAGGGAGTTCCGAGTAACCACAGGGCTATGGCACTGTCCCTTAGATCAGAAGCTGCAGCACATAACAGTACCTTTCAGGCACTGCTAAACCATCTGGTGTCATACTTTAGAGAATTCGGAGACATCAGAGCACTGACAGGCAAAGCTAAGATGCGTTCCCTTCAGGGAAACAAGGGGGCACCATCTAAAGGACATAAAAACAAGCGAGAGCCAACCCAAGAGGAAAAGGAGCTTAGAGCCAAGTTGTGGAGACAATGTCTGGCTTTAGGTTATCCCAGAGATGTGATAAATGGACTGCCCACAGAGCGGCTAAAATTATTCACCACCTTAAAAAGAGCTGACTGGGAGACAACTAATGCTACTCCCAGTGCACCTCTGCAGCTCTCTCCTCTTTCCCCACCTGCAGACACCCGGTATACTCCATTGCTGCAGCAACTGCAAGACTTACCAGAGCAGGGAAACTAGCTTGCGGGGGTCAATCTCCTCTCCTAATAAACCAGCTTAAATCCAAAGAGGAGAAAACAACAGCAAAAGACCCCCAGATACATGTAACTGTAAATGACAAACACATTATTCCTTTCTTAATGGACACAAAAAGAAAAGGAGTACTTGTGGCACCTTAGAGACTAACCAATTTATTTGAGCATGAGCTTTCATGAGCTACAGCTCACTTCATCGGATGCATACCGTGGAAACTGCAGCAGACTTTATATACACACAGAGAATATGAAACAATACCTCCTCCCACCCCACTGTCCTGCTGGTAATAGCTTATCTAAAGTGATCATCCAGCACAAATCCAGGTTTTCTCACCCTCCACCCCCCCCCCCCCACACACACAAATTCACTCTCCTGCTGGTGATAGCCCATCCAAAGTGACAACTCTCTACACAATGTGCATGATAATCAAGTTGGGCCATTTCCTGCACAAATCCAGGTTCTCTCACCCCCCTCCCAAAAACCACACACACAAACTCACTATCCTGCTGGGCCACAAGTACTCCTTTTCTTTTTGCGAATACAGATTAACACGGCTGTTACTCTGAAACCTGTCCTTAATGGACACAGGGGCTCAAATGTCCATGATTAAGCGAGAAAGTTTTCAGGGCTTGCCACCTACTGGCCGAAAGCAGGTACTTGTTACAGGAGTAAATGGCAGTACCATAACTTACCCATTAGTTAAGATAAAACTGGATATCCCATTGCAACCCCACCATCAGCCCCGAAAATATGAGGTGATTTTGGGCAATGCCAACATACTGGGCATGGATGTTTTAAGAGGAAAGAAGGGAAGGATTAATGGGGAAAGATGGGCTTTTGGAGTCAGTTCTGTTCCTCATGCCACCCACCTGGAAGAGGAAAGCCCTCCCCACTATTCTGTAAACTTACTTAGCAGCGCGCCTGCTCTCCCGCCCTCAACAGTAACAAACATAAAGCAGTATAATGTCCCAGCTGAGGCCATAAGCCCTGTTACTGACCTGATCAAAGATTTGGAACAGTGAGGAATTTTAATTCGTACCCACTCTCGCTTTAATTCTCCTGTGTGGCCCATCAAGAAACCAAATGGCAAATGGAGACTCACTATAGACTATAGGAAGCTAAACAGTAACACTGGACCATTAACTGCAGCAGTCCCTAGCATAACAGATATTGTAAACACCATACAAACCTGGGATGAACCCTGGCTAGCAGTATTAGATGTAAAGGACATGTTCTTCATGGTCCCTTTGCAACCAGCTGACCAGGAAAGATTTGCTTTTACTTGGAAAGGTGTACAATACACTTTTACCCGAATGCCACAAGGGTTTAAACACTCACCCACTATTTGCCATGGGGCACTGGCAAAGGTCCTAGATGACCTTATACTGCCACCCAATGTACAAACTGTGCAATACATTGATGACATCTTAATAGGTGGGAAAACCTCAGAAGAGGTACAGGAGGCTATGAATCAAATCAAAGGAGCACTAGAAGCCCTTAATTTAGAGTTACCAGCTGAGAAATGCCAAGGTCCCTCCCAAGAGATAAAATTCTTAGGTACTGTATGGATGGGAGGTAGGAGGTCTGTGCCTAATGACACTGTGCAAGAGCTAAATCAGGCACCCTCCCCTGAAAGTAAAGATCAATTGAGACAGATTTTGGGAACCCTGGGGTTTTGGAGAAAACATGTACCTGGCTTTGCCATTATAGCCAGACCATTGTACAATTTGTTAAAGAAAAGTGCTGCCTGGGAATGGGCTCCTGCCCATGAGGAAGCCCTCAGGCAACTGATAGGGGAGATACACACCTATCAGGCTCTGGGTCCCATACATCCTGAAGCCCCATTCCATTTGTACCTAACTGTGGGAGCCACTGGAATGTCTTATGCTCTCTGGCAAGAAAGTGACACTGCTCCCAGACGACCAATTCAGTTTGGTTCCAAGTCATGGCAAGGGTCACAGGCTAACTACACGCCTTATGAGAAGGTGCTTCTGGCAGCTTACACAGCCTTGAGAGAAACTGAGGAATTAACTCAGGATAAGGACATCACAATTCACACTCCTCTTCCAATTATTAAACCTATATTGGAAGGGAAAGAGTTACCACCTGGTGTAGCACAAAAGATGACTATCCAAAGATGGGCACTTTACATACACCACAGGGTAGGTAGTGCAGACACTGCACAAAACCCCACTATGATTCAGGAATCCCTATGGAAAGTAGGAATGCCTGATGAATACCGCCTACCTCCACAGCAGTCTCCCATTAAGGATGCTGCCCCATTTGATCCTTCTAAGCCTGAGGGAGTATGGTTCACTGATGGCAGTGCCAGGCTGGTAAAAGGAAAATGGAAGGGAAAAGCTGCAGCAGAGCCTGCAGACACCTCTGCAGCACCCCTAACTGCTGAAATTGATGGGTCAGCACAACTTGCAGAATTGGCTGCAATTAAACTGGCCTGTGAAGCAGGAGCCACCGCAGTATATACGGACTCCTATGCGGTCTGGGCAGGTGCCACTCAGTGGATCACTAACTGGAAAAATAACCACTGGGAAATAGGAGGTAAACCAGTCTGGGGACTGGAATACTGGAAGTGGTTATATCAGCATGCCCTGCAACAACCCCTGTCTATAGGACATGTCTCAGCTCATCAGAGGAATAATACCCCAGCTGCACAGTTAAACAATTTAGCCGATGCAGCTGCCCAGCTCTTTACCACACAAGTAGAATGGGAACGCTTATATTCATGGTTACATGATAATTTAGGACACACAGGAAGTGATGAGTTAGTGCGGCAAGCACATATCGGGGGTGGCCTATCACCCACAGACAGGCTAGAGACCTGGTGCAAGCCTGCACTATTTGTGCTGAGACTAGAAAACATATAGCAGAAGGACAAAGGTTTGCCAGGCTAAGAGATGGAAAAACACTATGGGCAACCTGGCAGGTCGACTATGTCGGACCACTGCCCACTACAAGGCAGAGGTGGAAATACATCTTGACTGGGGTAGAAATTGTTTCAGGGATTGGTTTTGCATATCCAACCCGATTGGCAACAGGGTTGTCCACAGTTATGGGACTAAACCACTTAACAGCAATTGTCCCAATGCCTCAAGAAATCCAATCAGATAATGGTTCGCATTTTAAGAATAAACTTGTAAGGGAATGGACCCTTAACCATGGAGTCCAATGGACCTTCCACCTTCCATATTGACCTCAATCTAATGGCATGGTCGAGCTCTGGAATGAGTTGCTAAAGAATCACTTGAAGCCTACTGATGGCACATGGGGAGACAGACTGGACGAAGTGGTGCAGAGATTGAACAACAGAGAGACTCCTACAGGAAGTCCAATCAGCAGGGGATTCTTCCCTACAGGGAAAGCTATCTCCCCTGCCACAACACCACTGCACAGTTCCAAGTATGCTCCCGGAGATACTGTTGTGATTAAACACCCAGCCCTGGGAACCTTTACCTGCGTTTTGCACGCCTATAAAGAGAAAGGTGTATGGAGTGCCTTAAATGCTGATAAAAGGCTAATAACTATTACAGAGGCTTGGATCGCATCCAAGACCGGCTGACCATGTGATTTATTGCAGGAATGGTCCCATGGTTCCGAGCAACCTGCCAGCTAACCTGTCAGCAAAATGGACCATGCAGCAGACCTGTTTGATCACTAGAGACTACTATGGACTGTTGATATATTTGCCATTACTTATAATAGCAGGTGTAATTTTTGCTTTTGGTTTTAAAATAAGTTTTTTAGCTAGAACACGACCCACCAGAGATATGTTCCTGCAAGCCCTCATGATCCTTCTGTTGGCTCCAGTCACCTTGGCAATACCAGAACATCCTCTTCGGGGAGCAATCCAAACCATCGCCTCAGCTGCTGGTGCTACAAATTGCTGGATGTGCACCTTGCTAGATTCAACCAATCTTGTTGTTTTTATGTAAATCATTCAGGGCAAATAGAGCAAGATGTGGTTGCTATTAAAGGTGTAGTTAAAATTTTACATGCAGTGGCTGAGAATGGACAAACCTCATGGATGCAATGGTTAGCTCAACACTTGGGATTTTCCCTCTCCCCATTTTTACATTCAGTTGTAAATACTGTTTTAACCATTTTAATTATTGTAATTGGTTTTTTTTGTGTAACTTTATGTATTATGAAGCCTTTGATTCAAACTGCTCTTTCCTCCACGCAAATCAGATACCTAGAGCTAAAAAGGGATCCTAACCAATTCCGCGAACCCTCATCCTCTAATTTGGTTGTTGGGTATTTCTAGATTTCCCCAAGGAGGGCAAGAGGTGCTGGCATCACTGCCACCTTGCAATCTGGGATGTAGTGCGGTGCATCAGGGGGTGGAATGTAGCCAGACAGCCAGCCCCCCGCCTCAGACCAGCATTGCTGGAAACACAGGAGGAAGCCGGAACAGGGCACTTAACATATATTCCAGCACAGCCTTTGAAGCTGTGAAAAGCACAGGTGTGCTGCGACAATGTGCCTCTGGGAACAGATACAACGATTAAGCTCACAGCAGGCAGAGGCCCTGTGACAGACATGGCTCTTAGCCCCTACTAAATAGCGTGATGCACACACACCAACATCCTAGGTGGGAAAATATTTACCCTGATAAAAGAAATGTCCAGTAGTCAAAACTTATTGTTTCTCTCCCTTGCAAGTGTAAACTACTCTTGCGAAAGCTGGCGTCACCCAGACAGACCAGCCTCAATTTGGCATAAGAAAGGAGAAAGAGAATAAAGGAGTACAGAGGTATAAGTAGGGGACCTACAGCACCATGATTTTTGAGTGCTTTTCACTATCTATCTGCTGGTCAGATAAGTGACAGCTTTCCCAAGGCTTCTGCAGCTAAGAGGGTCCCTAAGCCTTGTCCCTTATTCATCTTTCCGGGGAATTGAGTGACCGATCCTGGCTTGGCACCGCTGGAATCGAGAGATGCAAGGAGGGTAAGACGCACCCACACCTGATCTCCTATCTTTAGTGTACACATATTTTGAAATAGAGCTCTATACTTTGTTTTCTTTCTTTGGGATTGTGGCTTCAGTTTTGTAACCTGTTTGTGTGTGTAACATCTCTACATTTAAATAAGTAGGCACTAGCAATTTTGTAACCACATGATTAGAATCTAGCTTAATAAATTTTGGTAACCATTTGTGCATAAGCCTGACTTGTTTCTCTGGTTTACTGTAAAGCAGCCAACACAATTAAAGAACCTCAGCCGTTTTGGCTCTAAAGCCTGGCCATTAGGTGAGAGTACTAAGAGCCTAGCGTTGAGTTGTGCCGCCTCCACGGGGCAAACTCTTGGGGCACCTGTCAGTCAATCCTGGCTGCCCGCTGCGAAGGAGCTCTGAGCTCTAGCAGTTAAAGTCACGGGTGTGGAGAGGCTCTTAGTGCTGCCATTGGGGCACCTGTCAGTCAGTATTGACTGCCCGCTGTGAAGGAGCTCTGAGCTCTAGCAGTTAAAGTCACGGGTGGTTAGGACCTTGGGGCATCCGTCAGCCTAGCCCGGGCTGCCCGCCGCGAAGGGACAGTGCGTCCTAGCGGTTAAAGTCACGGATGGTATAAACGGGCATAGCTGGCACCTCACCAAACATCCTTGGCCGTCGGCTAACAGGCCCCACATTTCCCAGCACATACATGGGAGCTGGGAAAAGGGCTCAGATCCCCCTCAAGGGGCAGGGACCCTGTGATCCCAAGAACACCTCAGTGCCAAATGGCAAAGTGTTCACTGTTCTATAACAGTAAGTTCTGTCAAGCTGGACAAACTCACTGCACTGAACACACTACTTTCAGAGTATTTATCCATAATATCTTGCAACATAGGTGCCGGCTTCCTCCAGGCCTAGGGAGTGTTCAATCCTGCATTCTGTCCCAGGCCCTGCCCCCACCCCACCATTTTTCCCAAGCCCGTCCCCTCTAACCCTACTCTGCCCCAGGCCTCATCTCCACCCTATCCCTTCCCCCAAGCCCCCACCCTGCCCTGCCTCTTCCTCCCTAGTCCCGCCCCCTCCCCTCAACATGCATCATCCCCACTCCTCCCCCTCCCCTTCAGAGCCTCCTGCAAGCCGCAAAACAGCTGATCACGATGGACAGGAGGTGCTGGGAGGGAGGGAGAGGCGCTGATTAGCAGGGCAGCAGGCACTGGGGGAAAAGGGGATCTGGGTGCCAGTGAGTGCTAAGAACCGACTAATTTTTTTCTGTGGGTGCTCCAGCCCTGAAGCACCCACAAAGTCAGTGTCTATGTCTTGCAAGGTATCAAATAAAAGCAAGTGACACACTGGTCATAATTATCATTGTAAAACATATGTATGGACACTGTATAAGGAGTTGTGTATGCATACTGAAAACATATTTTAAAGTCTGTAACAAGGCAGAGTTGACAAACATGTTTTCTTCTAAACAAAGCATATCTATTCACCTATCTCTCTGATGTGAATTAAGCCTTGTAAGTCAGACACAACGGGAGCCACATTTGCATTCCAAGACAAGACTTGTGAAGTCAATAGGAAAGGAGCACACAGGAAAACAAGCAACAGGGGAGAAGAGTTTTATCTGAGGATGCACTTCAAAAGGCTACACTTCAAAGGTTTACTGGACAATATCTGTGGGGACAGGGACAGCGCCCTGGTTATCCATCACCGAGATAGCAAAATGGATGGAGCTTTCTGCTTCCATGAATGGTGGATCCCAGCCATGTGGGCTGGTGATGCTGGAAGAAAAGGCTTAGAGGAGAAACTACTTTAGGCAAGGATTGTAATCTGTTAAAGTTAAATTTTAGCAACTAAAAAGTGTGTTATATTTTTGTTTTATATTAAACCATTCTACTTCCAATATTCTTACTCACTAGTCATTTGAATCTTTGAATATCTGTTCTTTGTTAATAAACTTATTCTTGTTTTTATTATAAATACATCTCAGTGCTGTGGTATTAAGCAAAGTTTGAGTCCTCAGCTGAATCAAACAAGTGTACACTGTTCCCTTTGGGGACAGAAAACCTGGTAATTTTTGTGAGGGTTCAGTGACAGGGGCTGGAGACAGCAGGAGACACTTTTAGAGGGAGTTCTGAGGCTGGGGTATATCTACAGCTCCCTCAAGATGAGGGAAGGTCTGGCAGAGCCCAAAGGACAGTGCTTGAGCCGCTGAAGGCAATGTCAGGGAGCTGACACCCAGCTACCACAAGAAAGATTCCCTCTTGCTGAAGGCCAGTGCTACCAAGGTGACTCACAGTCCTGGGCATCTTGAGAAAGCATTACAGTCCCTCTGATCCTGCTACAAATATGGGAGAGGAGAACGTGGGGTTGACAGGCTCCTCACCCCTAAATCCCTCACTTCTCTTACTGCCCACCCTTATGTCCTCATTCCCATCTCAATTTATCCCCTCCACATTGCAGTCCCATCCCCTTCTCCTATTCCCCCCAACTCCTCTGCCCCCTAATCCCCTCCCCTTTACTCTCCTAATGCCAATGCTCCCATGCATTGTCTCTCTCACATACACACCCTCCACTGCTCTGATCTCCCTGCCCCATTCCTTATCTCTGCACCAAAAGTTGTAAGAATCTGCATATAAGACACATAAAGTATTATTTTTCAGAAAAAGAAAAGGAGTACCTGTGGCACCTTAGAGACTAACAAATTTATTTGAACCAGCTGAGCAGCGGGGACAGCAGAGCAGCTCACAGCAGGAGTTTGCCTGGGAGTTCGCCTGGAGTGAGCCCAGTGAGGCTTACATCTTGCAAACTGCTCTGAGGAAGCTCGTAGTAGGAAGGTGATATGGAAGGGCGGGGTTCAGCTGTTGTGACCTGCACTGGATGTGCCATGTTTGTCTTTCTTCCACAGGACAGAAGCGACTTTGTCTGTACAAAGTGCAAGCTGGTCTCCATATTGGAAGAGAAGATTGAAGGTCTGGAGCAACAGATAACGACCCTGCGTTGCATACGAGAAACTGAGGATTTTCTAGACAAAACTCAGGATAGGCTTCTAGGGGCACAAAGCTCTAAAGATATAGAGCAGGTTGCACACAGGAGCCAAGAGGCCAGTGAAGAAGCTTGGCAACATGTGACCTCCAGAAGAGGTAAGCGGAATGTCCGGGTTCCAGTAACACAGACACAGGTAACTAACCGCTTTCATGTTCTCTCCACAGGTACTGTTGCGGAGAGTGGACCAGATGATATGTCTGGGGCGAGAAAGCAGAAGGAGACTCCGCTGGTTGGAAGGCATGAGATGCGATGTCCTGAGGTTGTGGGTTCCACGACCACCACTCCCAAGAGGAGAAGGCGGGTGGTGGTGGTCGGGGACTCTCTCCTCCGGGGGACTGAGTCATCTATCTGCCGCCCTGACAGGGAAAACCGAGAAGTCTGCTGCTTGCCGGGGGCTAAGATTCGCGATGTGACGGAGAGACTGCCGAGACTCATCAAGCCCTCGGATCGCTACCCCTTCCTGCTTCTCCACGTGGGCACCAATGATACTGCCAAGAATGACCTTGAGCGGATCACTGCGGACTACGTGGCTCTGGGAAGAAGGATAAAGGAGTTTGAGGCGCAAGTGGTGTTCTCGTCCATCCTCCCCGTGGAAGGAAAAGGCCTGGGTAGGGACCGTCGAATCGTGGAAGTCAACGAATGGCTACGCAGGTGGTGTCGGAGAGAAGGCTTTGGATTCTTTGACCATGGGATGGTGTTCCATGAAGGAGGAGTGCTGGGCAGAGACGGGCTCCATCTTACGAAGAGAGGGAAGAGCATCTTTGCCAGCAGGCTGGCTAACCTAGTGAGGAGGGCTTTAAACTAGGTTCACCGGGGGAAGGAGACCAAAGCCCTGAGGTAAGTGGGAAAGAGGGATACCGGGAGGAAGCACAGGCAGAAATGTCTGTGAGGGGAGGGCTCCTGCCTCATACTGGGAATGAGGGGCGATCAACAGGTTATCTCAAGTGCTTATATACAAATGCACAAAGCCTTGGAAACAAGCAGGGAGAACTGGAGGTCCTGGTAATGTCAAGGAACTATGATGTGATTGGAATCACAGAGACTTGGTGGGATAACTCACATGACTGGAGTACTGTCATGGATGGTTATAAACTGTTCAGGAAGGACAGGCAGGGCAGAAAAGGTGGGGGAATAGCACTGTATGTAAGGGAGCAGTATGACTGCTCAGAGCTCCGGTACGAAACTGTAGAAAAACCTGAGTGTCTCTGGATTAAGTTTAGAAGTGTGTGCAACAAGAGTGATGTAGTGGTGGGAGTCTGCTATAGACCACCGGACCAGGGGGATGAGGTAGATGAGGCTTTCTTCTGGCAGCTCACGGAAGCTACTAGATCGCATGCCCTGATTCTCATGGGTGACTTTAATTTTCCTGATATCTGCTGGGAGAGCAATACTGCGGTGCATAGACAATCCAGGAAGTTTTTGGAAAGCGTAGGGGACAATTTCCTGGTGCAAGTGCTAGAGGAGCCAACTAGGGGGGGCGCTTTTCTTGACCTGCTGCTCACAAACCAGGTAGAATTAGTGGGGGAAGCAAAAGTGGATGGGAATCTGGGAGGCAGTGACCATGAGTTGGTTGAGTTCAGGATCCTGACGCAGGGAAGAAAGGTAAGCAGCAGGATACGGACCCTGGACTTCAGGAAAGCAGACTTCGACTCCCTCAGGGAACGGATGGCCAGGATCCCCTGGGGGACTAACTTGAAGGGGAAAGGAGTCCAGGAGAGCTGGCTGTATTTCAAGGAATCCCTGTTGAGGTTACAGGGACAAACCATCCCGATGAGTCGAAAGAATAGTAAATATGGCAGGCGACCGGCTTGGCTTAACGGTGAAATCCTAGCGGATCTTAAACATAAAAAAGAAGCTTACAAGAAGTGGAAGGTTGGACATATGACCAGGGAAGAGTATAAAAATATTGCTCGGGCATGTAGGAATGAAATCAGGAGGGCCAAATCGCACCTGGAGCTGCAGCTAGCGAGAGATGTCAAGAGTAACAAGAAGGGTTTCTTCAGGTATGTTGGCAACAAGAAGAAAGCCAAGGAAAGTGTGGGACCCTTACTGAATAAGGGAGGCAACCTAGTGACAGAGGATGTGGAAAAAGCTAATGTACTCAATGCTTTTTTTGCCTCTGTTTTCACTAACAAGGTCAGCTCCCAGACTGCTACGCTGGGCATCACAAAATGGAGAAGAGATGGCCAGCCCTCTGTGGAGATAGAGGTGGTTAGGGACTATTTAGAAAAGCTGGACGTGCACAAGTCCATGGGGCCGGACGAGTTGCATCCGAGAGTGCTGAAGGAATTGGCGGCTGTGATTGCAGAGCCATTGGCCATTATCTTTGAAAACTCGTGGCGAACCGGGGAAGTCCCGGATGACTGGAAAAAGGCTAATGTAGTGCCAATCTTTAAAAAAGGGAAGAAGGAGGATCCTGGGAACTACAGGCCAGTCAGCCTCACCTCAGTCCCTGGAAAAATCATGGAGCAGGTCCTCAAAGATTCAATCTTGAAGTACTTGCATGAGAGGAAAGTGATCAGGAACAGCCAGCATGGATTCACCAAGGGAAGGTCATGCCTGACTAATCTAATCGCCTTTTATGATGAGATTACTGGTTCTGTGGATGAAGGGAAAGCAGTGGATGTATTGTTTCTTGACTTTAGCAAAGCTTTTGACACGGTCTCCCACAGTATTCTTGTCAGCAAGTTAAGGAAGTATGGGCTGGATGAATGCACTATAGGGTGGGTAGAAAGCTGGCTAGATTGTCGGGCTCAACGGGTAGTGATCAATGGCTCCATGTCTAGTTGGCAGCCGGTGTCAAGTGGAGTGCCCCAGGGGTCGGTCCTGGGGCCGGTTTTGTTCAATATCTTCATAAATGATCTGGAGGATGGTGTGGATTGCACTCTCAGCAAATTTGCGGACGATACTAAACTGGGAGGAGTGGTAGATACGCTGGAGGGGAGGGATAGGATACAGAAGGACCTAGACAAATTGGAGGATTGGGCCAAAAGAAATCTGATGAGGTTCAATAAGGATAAGTGCAGGGTCCTGCACTTAGGACGGAAGAATCCAATGCACCGCTACAGACTAGGGACCGAATGGCTAGGCAGCAGTTCTGCGGAAAAGGACCTAGGGGTGACAGTGGACGAGAAGCTGGATATGAGTCAGCAGTGTGCCCTTGTTGCCAAGAAGGCAAATGGCATTTTGGGATGTATACGTAGGGGCATAGCGAGCAGATCGAGGGACGTGATCGTCCCCCTCTATTCGACATTGGTGAGGCCTCATCTGGAGTACTGTGTCCAGTTTTGGGCCCCACACTACAAGAAGGATGTGGATAAATTGGAGAGAGTCCAGCGAAGGGCAACAAAAATGATTAGGGGTCTAGAACACATGACTTATGAGGAGAGGCTGAGGGAGCTGGGATTGTTTAGCCTGCAGAAGAGAAGAATGAGGGGGGATTTGATAGCTGCTTTCAACTACCTGAAAGGAGGTTCCAAAGAGGATGGCTCTAGACTGTTCTCAATGGTAGCAGATGACAGAACGAGGAGTAATGGCCTCAAGTTGCAGTGGGGGAGGTTTAGATTGGATATTAGGAAAAACTTTTTCACTAAGAGGGTGGTGAAACACTGGAATGCGTTACCTAGGGAGGTGGTGGAATCTCCTTCCTTGGAAGTTTTTAAGGTCAGGCTTGACAAAGCCCTGGCTGGGATGATTTAACTGGGAATTGGTCCTGCTTCGAGCAGGGGGTTGGACTAGATGACCTTCAGGGGTCCCTTCCAACCCTGATATTCTATGATTCTATGATAAGCTTTCATGAGCTACAGCTCACTTCATTCCACTGAATTCATCCGATGAAGTGAGCTGTAGCTCAGGAAAGCTTATGCTCAAATAAATTTGTTAGTCTCTAAGGTGCCACAAGTACTCCTTTTCTTTTTGAGAATACAGACTAACATGGCTGCTACTCTGAAACCTATTTTTCAGAAAAGAGTTACAACCCCTTCTAACTGAGAATCAGCAGAGCACATTTTCGAAAAGTAAACAAACAAACAAACAAACAAACAACTCATCAAAGGCAGATAATAGCAACGTGCCTAAAGATCATTCTCAGATTTCTAGCATGGGGATAGCTCAGGTTCAAGGACCACATGATGTCCCCTTGAGCTATTAAATTACTAACACAAGCTGCCTGCAGATATAAGAACAGAGGAATGGCCATTGTGGGTCAGACCAAGGGTCCATCTAGCCCAGTATCCTGTATTCCAACAGTGGCCAGTGCCAGTGGGTACCATGCCCTAGCTGAGATAAATGTCAAGAGACTGAGATCAATTGCGGGACAACCAGAGGCATAATCTGATCCCAGATGTGCATTAAGAAAACGCTGTAACGGTCTGTTGATTTTGTAACACGCTGTAGGTTTTTTGGGGTGAGGGCTGAATCTCAGGAGCCCCTTGCTCAAATGACCCCACATCTGGACCACTAACCATCCATTGACAGCAAATTTCAAGTAAAAAATATGAGCACGCCTGTGGATTTCACAGCATTTAGGAGTTGTCCTTAAAACAGAAAACGCATCTCAGTCCGTGAGCGCGAGTCTACAGCCGCGCGGCTGCTGGGCTGGGCGCAGTGAAAAGGGGATTAATGCTGTGGTGTCAGAGTAACAGCCGTGTTAGTCTGTATTCGCAAAAAGAAAAGGAGTACTTGTGGCACCTTAGAGACTAACCAATTTATTTGAGCATAAGCTTTCCTGAGCTACAGCTCACTTCGTGGGATGCATACTGTGGAAACTGCAGAAGACATTATATACACAGAGACCATGAAACAATACCTCCTGGTAAACTACACTATCCAGGAGGTATTGTTTCATGGTCTCTGTGTATATAATGTCTTCTGCAGTTTCCACAGTATGCATCCCATGAAGTGAGCTGTTTCCACAGTATGCATCCCATGAAGTGAGCTGTAGCTCACGAAAGCTTATGCTCAAATAAATTGGTTAGTCTCTAAGGTGCCACAAGTCCTCCTTTTCTTTTTGCGAATGCTGTGGTGGAAACTGCCTCCGCAATTCACTGCTGCCCCAAGCCGGCAGCTGCAATTGTGTGTGTGGCTTTCAGGTTGGGCTTTTGGCACATGATTTAACACTGCAGCCGGCTGCGCTCGCTCCGAGCTCGGTGGGTCGGTAAACCTGGCCGCCCCGGCCATGAACGGGCTGCAGCGAGCTCCCTGCCTCCGGAAAGGGGGGTCATCAATTGACGCCCGACAGCGCGGCTCCTAGGCTGCTCCGCGCTGCCCGGTGCGCGCGTGGAGACAGGTGAGGGAAGGTGGGCTGGGGGGCAGGAGGGCACGCGACAGGCACGCGCTTCACCACCTGCTGTGTGCGCGCGCGAGCGGCGGTTGTGGGGATGGAGGGGGGATGGAGCGCGCGGCTCCGGACGGGGCGGGAGAGGCGCGCAGGGGAGCGAGGGGGTTAATGCAGCAGGTAACGAGAGGGGCGCAGGAGGCTCGGAGGGGTGGCTGGGCGGAGCCCGGGGGCGGCGAGCTGTGGGTGGCCGGCCGGAGATACCTCCTCCCCGCGCGGCCCGGGTGGCTGCGGGGCGAGGCCGCCCTGCCCGGCAGGAGGAGCCGGGGCCGCGGCCGGGGTCTCTGATTGGGCTGCGGGGCTGGAGCGGGAGAAGCGGGAGCCGCGGCGGGTAAGTGCGAGGGGGCGGCGGCGGAGCCCGGCCAGAGCCGGGGGAGTCGCCGCCGCCATGAGCGCCGGAAAGTCCCCGGGGCGCAGGAGGAGGAAAGCGGCGTGTGCCCCGCAGGTACAGACCCCCCAACCCCCGTCCGGGGTAGCTGGGACGGCGGCGGGCGGGGGGGCGGCCCTGTCTGGTGGGAGCCGGGGACCCCTCCTGCCCTGCCGGGGGTGGGGCGTGGGGGCGTAAGGCCTGGGGTTGGGCTCGCGCAGCCTGCGCTGGGAAGACACCCCCCCTCCCCCGTAAGACCCGGCGCGAGGCGCGGGTTCCCCCACTGCGGGTGGCGCGAGAGCGGCCGGCGCCCCGGGGCGGTCGGAGCGCAGGGCGCTGAGCGTGGGCTGGGGACCCGTGCCGTGGGCTAGCCCCGCTATCACCATGGTGACGGCTTGACTCCGGCTGGCGGGCAGGGGGCATGGAGAGACGTTGGGCTTTGTTTGGCGTAAGGGCGATTAGTGCCCTTAGCTCCTGTGCAGCTTCCTTTATTTTTAGAAACGCCTAATCTAGCTGTATGGCGTCTACAGCCCACTTCTGTGCAGATAGTGTAGTTTACTTAAAAAAAAAGAAAAAAGAAGCCATTATCAGTCTTGCAGAATATCAGAATCTCCTGGCCCAGGCACAAAAGCTGCTTGCCCACCATTACGACTATCAGGATGGAAACACTTTATTTTATGTACCTGGTTAACTTCTTCCACCCACTTCCGCCACAAGCACCCGCCACTGCCCAGGCAAAGATAATTCTGAAAGGTTCTGCGTAAAGTTATTCGGATATATTTACTTTCTAAATACAGTAGGTAGCGGGTTTCCCACAACGAACAAATCAGCAAGTTTCAGTGAGGGGCTATCAAAGCTTCACTTCTATTTTTTATTTAAGTCAAATAGATCTGATATAGTAGACTTATAAAAAATACGTAAAGGCATATATATTCCGGCTCTTTTATCTGTTAGTTTTCAAATATACTTTTAAGTTTAAAACAAAAATGAGAAAGGCTAGTTTTCCTTTTTTTCATGGCTGGATCCAGTGAATTTTCTGCTGATTTTCATAGGAACAGACTCTAACCCTCATGCAGTATTTTGCATTTAATATCTTTCATTGTAATCTGTGATAAAATACTATTATTTTACATTCAGTTAGCTGATTTTAATTTTTTTATGTGCCCATTACTAGGAGATAAGGTTGCATTTTGTCTTTGATCTACAGTATTTCCTTCGGTTTCCTTCCATAGCATGACCACTTTTTTTTTTAACTGAACCAATTTGTCCCACCCATATTTCTGGCCCAATCCTGCTTCTTTGAAATCTCTGGGAAAACTCATATTAAATTTAACGAGAGCAGGATCAGACCCTTAAAGTATTTGTCCTATTTTTTTCTTTCAGTTTGTCTAAAAACTGTTTGAACATTACTCCTGAAGGCATTCTACACCAAAAATTCTGTGCCAAAAAATTAAAAATTCTGTGCACAATATTTTAAAATTCTACAAGTTTTATTAATCAATAAATAAATGCAGAGGTTCCACCATGGCAGTGGGGAGCACAGGCCACTGGCTGCATGAAGGTGGGAGATCACCTTGCAGCCCCCTCACCCCCAGGACATGGACTCAGCAGTGAGGCTGCACCTGACCCTGACACAGCACAAGGCTGGGCTTGCCCCAGAAACACCTTGGGGCCATGTCCCGGGCAGGCAGGCTCAACCAGGCAGGATCCAAGTGTGGAGGGGCTTAGTGTGGGGGATCCAGGTGTGGGGTGAGAGGGTTCTGTGTGGGAAAATCTGGGTGCAGGCAGCTCAGTGCGGGGGTCTAGGTGTGGGGGAATCTGGATGCACAGAGGCTCGTGGGGGTTCCAGGTGCAGGGGCAATGGGACTCTGCAGGGGCTTCCAGGTGAAGGTTGTTGGGGCTCAGCGGAGGGGTCTAGGAGTGAGGATCTCAGCCGGGCAGGGGGCGGGTCTGGGTGCTGGGGGAATGGGACTTGGTGGGGTGGAGGTCTGGGTGCAGCTCATTGGTGGTCAGTGGCGTGGAGGTCTGGATGTGGGGGCTCAGGGTGTTGCAGGGGTAGGGCATCAGGGTGGGGGTTTCAGTGCAGGGTGCTCAGTGGGGGTGGTCTGGGTGCAGGGGTGGGGTTCCAGAGGGAGGGGGTCAGGGTGCAGGGGTTGAGGTTCAGTGGGGTGGGGTTTGGGTATGGAGGACTAGGGGGGTTCTGGATGTACCAGGTGAGGCGTGGCAGGGGTGTCTGGCTGCTCTGGGTGCCTGAAACATTATACCTGTGCTGCTAGGAAGTGGTGTGTGACTGCTCTTGCAGCTTCCCTGTCAGAAAGTCATTTTTCTGCAGGGAAGCAAAAAAATCTGCAGAGGACATGAATTCCGTGCACGTGCCGTATTCCCCCAGGGGCAGAACTTGTGGTCAGTTTTTGCCATCTATTTATGACAATAACTTTCCTGATCATTTTCAGTTTGATTCTGCAGAGATGATTATTCTACCAAGTTTGTTGTTTTATAAGATTATAATAATATATCCACTACTGCCTCAAATTGTTCCTCATCTGTTTTGAGATTCTTGGGTTTATTATTAATCATCAATTACTATTAATCTTGTTTTTTGTGGTACTGCTTTAAGGCCAATTAAGAATGGAGAGTGAATTTGTGTGGGGGGGTGGAGGGTGAGAAAACCTGGATTTGTGCTGGAAATGGCCTAACCTGATGCTCACTTTAGATAAGCTATTACCAGCAGGACAGTGGGGTGGGAGGAGGTATTGTTTCATATTCTCTGTGTATATATAAAGTCTGCTGCAGTTTCCACGGTATGCATCTGATGAAGTGAGCTGTAGCTCACGAAAGCTCATGCTCAAATAAATTGGTTAGTCTCTAAGGTGCCACAAGGACTCCTTTTCTTTTTGTCTCTGCCCTGAAGAGTTTACAATCTAAATAGACAAGACAGTTTTGATTTTTTTTCAGGGCTAGATCCAGTGGCTGTTCCGGGACTACTCCAGGTGGTAGGAGCAGCTGCAGAAGCAGGGACCTTTGGATTTTTAGATAACTTTCTACAGTTGTTTTGACAGGACCTTCTCTGTCCTGTTTTAACTGGCTGTTTGTGCCAAACCTCTTTCTCACAGTCTCTTCAGGTCTACTCCTGTTACCTGTTTCTTCCCTGCCCCATCCCCCTCACCTCCATTCCCTTCCCTTTTCTTTCCATTTAGCTTATCCCTTCAGAAGGAACCCCTCTTAAAAACGATTGTAAAACTAATATGATGTCTTCTGCCATCACACTGTTCACTTTGCTTGTGTGTTATACCCTTTCCCACATGGGGTGTCTCCAGCTGGTTTCTCTTTATTTTTTTGCTATCATATTTGACACAACTGATAGGAGCATTGTACTTCAGTTATGTAGGAGGGCCCAGTCCTGCAAACACTTATGCACATTGAAGTCAATGGGACTGCTCACATGTGTAAAGTTACACACTTGTGGAAGTGTTTGCAGGATCAGGATATATATTTGATATACAACATAAGGGTATGCACATAATTGGAGTTTTACCTTTGTAATCAGTCTTCTGGTTTTACAGCAGGAATTTGTTTCTCTCCTATGAATTGTCAGTGCAGGGTTCTATTTTGGGTCCACTGCTTTTTTCCCCCTTTAGTCTGATTCTTTTAAGTATCATTTATATGCAAACTATACTTAACTTAGTTTCTTTATTTTTTTAGGACAGCAACTAGCTGCTTTTTATTGCTTAATATGGACAAAATAAAAATGCTAACAAAACTTTTTTGCTTCCAAACTGAGTTATTTTATTTTCTGCATTAAGGGCCTGATCCAGTGCCTACTGAAGTCAGTGGAAATATTCCAGTTGACTTCAATGGGTGTTGGATCAAACCCTGACTCCCATTTCTACAGTTTTGGGGTTTAATTCTGCCTCTTATGTTTTACATATTAAGTCAATAATTAAAATGTATAGAATTTAATATTTGTAATTTTTTGTCTTTGTTACTAAATCATTGATGTATGATTCAGTTATTTCTTGGCTTAACTGTTGTAATGGCTTTCTTGCCAGGTTTCCTACTTTTTTCTTTTTGGTATACAGTCTGTTCAGAAATATGAAGCTTGTTTCATTATGTTTATTATTATTCTATTACTGCTTTATTCAGGCCATTACACTGCCTAAACCTAACCTGTAGAATTAAGTTAAATCTAATGCTTTTTGTATATTTACACTCACTCATTTTTAAGATTTTGTTTATTCTTCTTATTGCAATTTACTCTAAGCTTCAGATTTGAGTCTTATTGCTTCTATGCTACTAGTTTTCCACATCAAAATATCAGGCCTTTGTGGTGTGGGGCCCTGGTGGTATACATTTGTTTTCTTTTAAAAAAAAATATTTTCCACTTTGTTGAATGTATTTTTGGGTTTTGTCTGTTGAGATTTTTTTTTATATTTGTTTTTTGTTATACTTGTAAAAGATGGTAGATATTATTAATAATGAAATTGATGCCAATGTCAGACTCAGTTAAAACAAGATCCTCCCCACTCTTGCTTTTTAAACTTGTCAAAGGAACGGAAAATCTATATGCTTTACTGCTACCTCCCTCTCCCCTCATTCTCCCCAACCAGTGGAGCAAGAGACCAGTAATGAAATCTAGGTGTCTTGCATGGGATTGTAGAACAATTCCACTAAACTACCAGACTAACCTAAACCCTTTTGTTTGTTTTTAAAAATGAAATGGACAAAATTTATCTTTAGCTGCTCTGGTGCATTCATGAATAGTGTTATCTCAGGATGTTCTCTCAGTGTGCAGTGTTAGGTACCTTAAGGGGAAATATTGTTATGAAATATCTTCAGGAGTATGTCTTCTCCCATTTTCAAAGGTCACACTTCATGACTGCATGCAGAAATTCATTCCACAGAAGTACTACTTATGCTGTTTTCCATTCCTCCAAAAGGTAACAACAAGAGAAGACCATTTTGATATAAGGGATCCACCGTCTGACAGTGAGAAACCTTTTAAATTGGAAGGAAAGCCTAAGAACAAAGACAAAGTCATCCATAAACTGAATTTAAAGGTTGTTTTATTTTTCTACTTTTTGTCTTTTGCTTTGGTGACAGTTTGTAAGGAACAGGAATTCTGATAATTTTATATAATGAAATGATAACTCAGCAATAACATCTGTTATTTAAATCAGTGTCACAGTCTGTAGAGCTGGCAAGCCTTTTCTTACCGAATAGAGTTGCAGAACCAAATCAGTTATGGCGTGATATCCTGACTATGTTGCATCATTTACATTATAGCATTTTGTCAGTATGTGATGACGTTATGTAAATGTGACTTAACATCCTTTAAATATTGATGGAACTTCACAAAACAAAAAACATCATAGTTCAGTTAGTGACTTGTGTATATTCATTTGAGGTCAACTACTGTCATTCCTTCATCTCTCTGTTGTTGGGAGAGAAGGGAATCTTCCCAGGACTAATGGCCAGATTAGGAGGAAATTATGGTTATGCACCCAAGACTTGTTCACAGTCCCAAATATCTAAATGTTTCAGCTGAAATCATTAGCAGTGAAGTAGTTACCAATGTTGCATTTAGATTGACATAATTTTTTTTTTGTCTGTAGGGTTGCAGGCACTTCCCCAAATTTAATGCACAGAGTTAGTCATTAATTTATCATTACACATTTTCCAGTTAATATGCTCTCCCACAAAAACTAAAGACATCCTAAACCATCCTCAGTGTTCAGCCCCTCTACTTAAGTGCCTATGAGAAAAGAGGGGTTTTGTAGCATGTCTGGATGCTAACAAATTCATGGTCTGGTTATCGAGACGGGACACTAGTTCTAGAGTCGAGGATACGCTTCCAGGAATTCCTTATTTATGAGAAAAGAAAAGGAGTACTTGTGGCACCTCAGAGATTAACAAAATAAATTTTAGTCTCTGAGGTGCCACAAGTACTCCTTTTCTTTTCTCGAATACAGACTAACACGGCTGCTGCTCTGAAACCTTATTTATGAGGAAGCTCCAGCTCAGATGTAGGGTTGCCAACTTTCTAATCGCGCAAACACGAACATCCTAGCCTGGCTCCTTCCCCGAGGCCAGCCCCCCACTCACTACATTTCCCCCTCCCTCGGAGGCTCGCTCCTCCCCCCTCACTTTCACTGGGTTGGGGCAGGGAGTTGGGGTGCAGGAGGGGTTGAGGGCTCTAACTGGGGGTGTGGGCTCTAGGGTGAGGTCAGAAATGAGGAGTTCAGGGTGTGGGAGGGGGCTCTGGGCAGGGGCAGGGAGTTTGAGTGTGTGGAGGGGTACAGGCTCTGGGCTGGGGGTGTGAGCTCTGGGGTGGGACCAGGAATGAGGGGTTTGGGGTACAGGAGGGGGCTCCAGGCTGGGGGGTGAGGCTGAGGGATTTGGAGTGTGGGAGGGGGCTGCGGGTTGAGGCAGGCAGTTGGGGTGCAGGAGGGGGTGTGGGTGCTGGACTGGGGGTGTGGGCTCTGGGGTGGGGCCAGGGATGAGGGGTTTGGGGTGCAGGAGGGGGCTCTGGGTTTGGGGGGGGCTCAGAGCTGGGGCAAGAGGTTGGGGCTCGGGGTTGGGGTGCAGGCTTATCTCGGTCAGCAGCGCAGCAGGGCTAAGGCAGGCTCCCTGCCTATCCTGGCTGTGCTGTGCCCCAAAAGCGGCCAGGAGCAGGTCCGGCTCCCGGGCGGGGTGGGGGCGGGGCAGGAGACTCCACATGGCTGCTCTCACCCACAGGCAGTGCCCCCCAGCTCCCATTGGTCATGGTTCCCAGCCAATGGCAGTGCGGAGCAGTGCTCAGGGCAGGGGCAGCACATTTTTAGTGCATTATAGTAGTCTGGTGGCTGATGGTAGCAAGGTCAGCACTGGAAAGGTTACTCTCTTCTAGCAGGCACAGGTGAAAGAACTATTTTTTTTATTACAAGTGCTATTCTATCTTCCAGAAACAGCCCAGGTGCTAATATGATTCCAAGATTGCTAATTTGAATCATGTAATTTGAATCACAAATGGTATTTTGAGAGCACAAAGGCTAAGCGTTCTCTTGCTGAGTTTAGGTCAATAACAATCACTGAGGTACTTAGGCTGACCAGTTAGCAAAAAAATCGGGACAGGAGGTGGGGGGGTAATAGGTGCTTGTGTGAGAAGAAGACCCAAAAATCAGGACTGTCCCTATGAAATCAGGACATCTGGTCACCCTAGAAGTACTAGAAGAGTTGGGACCCCACAACCTGTTTTTGGAACCTGTGTCCTACCTGGCTGGGGAAGGCTAAAAGAGAAAACTTGATCCATTGCTGGTGGATATTGTCAAATGAGAGAGTGTAGAATGCCAGTGTCTCTTAGGAAAGCTGTTGCTTGGCTTTTTCTCAAGAAATCAGCATTTGATGTAGTAATCTGGCTCCTGTTTAGTATCTAATCTTCTGTCTGGTTAAAATTAGATAGAATGTTATAGTGAGACAACCTTCAGAATACCTAGATACCTCGAGTCTTCTTGACCCTTGTCAATTTAGATATGTACCCTGGTGCAAGACAGAAGCTGCCGTGGTAGTAGTGGTGGTAGATTTCCTACTGATGGATAATCTGAGATCTCCATACTGATATTGTTAGGTCTACTGGCTGTTTTCCTATCCTGTTGATTATGGAGTAGTAGTCACTTATCTGCAGACTAACGGAAATGGACAAGCAGTTCCTCAGATGATACTATCTTTTCCTTATTGAGTGTTCTCTGATGGTTGTTAAGGGCAATAGCATGAGGTCATTTGGAGTTTCACAATTGGTTCCATCTTGTGTTCCTTTTTCTTCAATGTATATTTGAGCTGGGAGGACGTATGGGCAGCAGTAGTGGTATGTTGATAATATCCAGCGTCATATCCTTGTTTCACTTGATCCAGCAGCTGGTGCTGTTGAACGAATTGGCGCATGGGAGGAAAGTTTGCTGAAGTGATGCTGGTCAGTTGGGAGAAGAAATCAGAAGATATTGTTTATATTATGTCTGTCCCTCATATTTAGCATGTGTGCCTGCCATTTGTTTCTAGAGTTCATAATCTACAGGTGCTTTTGGACTCCTGGTTGCTGCTGAATGATCCTATAGTAACATTGCCCAGGAAAGTTTTTCTCCATCCTTCTTTGGCTAGGAGACTGCTACCGTTTTTGTGCCTTTGTCATCTCAAGATTGTTATAGTAACATGCTCTACATGAGGCTATACCTCAGTCAACCTGGAAAATGAAGCTGGTGCAGAGTGCAGAATTTTGGTAGGAGCATGTAACGTGTGCTCTGTGATCTGTGCTATCTGCCTTTTGATTTTTGGGTAGAATTTAAGGTGTTACTTTTTATCTGAAAAACCCTAAATGGTTTGGATCCTGTGTACTTGAGAAACTGCCTCTTTCACCTTCTCACAGTTGCTCAGATTAGAATCCTGTTAATATAAAGGAGAGGGAGATACCAGCAGGGTGTTCTCTGTTAGGGCCCTCAGCTTTGGAGAACACTTCTTTCCTTTGTGGGCCAAAACAGCCTGAATATGGTGACCTTTTGAGCATGCTTCAAGGCCTGTCTATTTAGCCTGGGTTTTGGGGATAGAGGAGATGATATAGGTGGTTTGTGTGGAGTAAGGGAAATTTTTTTACTGTGGTTAGTTATTTTCAGGTATGAAGGCGAGCAGCTGTTGGCCTCACCTTTATTTTTGTAATTTTAAATGTTGGTCATGTTAAAACTTGAAAGACATTTAAAAAAATAATGTATTCCCTCAACCAAGTGTGCAGATATCCCCCTTGCTGACATTACTTCGGTTTTGTCTGTTTTAAGACTCAACCACTTTACCTTTATCCATTCTCCAAATTCATAACTGCATTGGGTTATTCATTCCACTGCGCCAACTGGATCAGTTGTGGGGGAAATATGAAGCTGATTCTCATCAGTTGTTGCAACTCATATTTCTGCGGGTTGAGGCAGGCAGTGTATGTATAAAACTCTGTTAATATAGTATATGAGTTGAACAACAGGGGTGACAAAATTAGCCCCGGTAGAAATCCCGGTTTTGACAGAAGGAACAAACTTTTGTCCCAAACCACTCTTAGGGACCTCCCTGATAAGAATGATTCAAGGGCAGGTCTGTTGACTGCTGTTCATGACTGCAGATATACCAATAAAATGTTGTGGTAATTGGTGTTGTTTGCAGCTGACAGATCCAATAATATCAGCATGGACACTTAATCCTTATCAATTACTATGAAATCATTCACCAGTGCAGTTTTTATATCATATCAGGTCTAAAGCCTGATTGACTGAGATCTCTGAAATCTGAGGACTCGAGATTGCCTGGGTGTCTGCCACAACTTTCTTAGGGACCTTCCCCAAAAGTGAGCAGGTCAGAGCAGGTTGATAGGTGACAAGATCATTGACATGTTATTGTTTCTTAAGCAGTTTTCTTAAGAACATCAGGTACCCTGTCCTCTTCCCCTTTAGGGGGATATTAACAATCTTCACCAATAATGAACCTAGTACATCCCTGCTGGCTTTTTCCACACATGAAGTACATAGACCCCACATGCAGGTGGTGGAAAAGATACTTGCAAAGTCTTGGTGGGCAAGACTAATTGATATTCAGGCAGAGCTTGAGAGCCATTTCTTCTCCCAGCGCTATCAGAGAAATGCTACTGTAGCAGCTCAGTTGTGAGGGTGGTCAAGGGAACACTGGGGGGTTACATATCACACTGGGAGACCAACAAATGGTGTACACATCACATGGAGAGGACAGCCAAAGAAGCTGTGGAGCTGCTGATCAAAGGAAAACAACTAGTATGGATAAGAGAAATAAACAGAAGCAGATAGCTTCATTTTAGGGTGGAAATTAGGAGCCTGTTTCTTCATTGCCTTTCACGTTGGATAGTCACTACAAAATGCTACTAGTGTAAATTAATGAAAATTTTGGGCTTGTCACTGTCTGTCTTTGCACTCAGTTTAGTGTAAATAAATATTTCTGCTGTGAAATGACTTCAGTTTATATCTTTTAAGATTAAGAAAAGTAAAATGTCTTTGTTCTTCCTGGTCCTAGTAGATTGACGATCTGAAGAAGAAAAACCATGATTTAGAGCAACACGTTACGGAACTGCTTGATAATAAGCAGGTGGTGGAGAGTCAGGTGGATAGTTTGACCAATAAGAATGAGTATCTGTGTAAAGAACTTGCTGTAGTTGACAAATTAGCTGAACAGCTGGAAAAAGAAAAAGAATTAGTTTTGGATACTGCTGATCAGGAGCTTGAGGAAGCAAAGGTATTAAATGCTAAACAGAATACGTATATTATAGGGGGAGCCAGTAAGTTTTATAAAACTTTTTGGATGAAACTTTATAGCCATGGTCTCTGTCTGAAGGTAAATTATTTTTGTTTATTTTTAAATTTAAAATCTTACTCATTTTAAAACTTAAAAATGAATAAAGGAAAGAGGGAGTAATGGGTAATGAAGATTGGAACATTCCAACCTGATAAGTCTTGAAAAGGGCTCCTAGTGTAGTGGGTTAAACTGAATGTCTGAGGACAAGGAGTTACGTTTAATTTGGGGAAGAGAGGTCACGAGGAGGCTGCCACACATCTCATAATTTGTGGAAGTACCACTATATCTGTTAAGACTGTGTAGCCAATATAATACATGTGGGAAGTGCTGCAATAGAGCCTGAAATATGAAAAACTGGCTTCTCTGAGCTCAAAATAAAAAAATTAATTCGTTCCAGAGCAATACGAGAACCCTTCCCTGACCCTAAATAAATTATTCAAGTATATGACTGAACCTTTTGAGATCTTGTATCTTGAATTTATTCAGCAGATGAGGAAAGAGTACCATTTCAGTTCACTGTATATATGAAAGTGAGAGAGAAAACACTAGTGTCCCAGAGCTTGTTGAATTTATTAAAGAGGACCAAATCCTCAGATGATGTAAATTATCATAGATCAACTGAAATAAGTGGAGCTATGACAACATAAACAAGCTGAAGATCTATCCTAGGGTGAATATTTAGAGAATGAGTTTTTGTAGTAAATTATCATAGAATATCAGGGTTGTAAGGGACCTCAGGAGGTCATCTAGTCCAACCCCCTGCTCAAAGCAGGACCGATCCCCAACTAAATCATCCCAGCCAGGGCTTTGTCAAGCCTGACCTTAAAAACTTCTAGGGAAGGAGATTCCACCACCTCCCTAGGTAACGCATTCCAGTGTTTCACCACCCTCGTAGTGAAAAAGTTTTTCCTAATATCCAACCTAAATCTCCCCCACTACAACTTGAGACCATTACTCCTTGTTCTGTCATCTGCTACCACTGAGAACAGTCTAGAGCCATCCTCTTTGGAACTCCCTTTCAGGTAGTTGAAAGCAGCTATCAAATCCTGCCTCATTCTTCTCTTCTGAAGACTAAACATCCCCAGTTTTGTAAGATTAGGGCAGTAATGGCTGGAATATGGCCATTTAAAATGGCTGGAATGAACATTTTATGGTGGGTACTGGGAAGAAGAAAGTAGAATACATCCTTGCTATTTTTTTTTATATGGCCATTCCTGTGCCAAAATGGTTGAGGGATGAAAGTTGTAATAGTTATAGTTGAAAAGTGCTTTTGAGTATTCCAGTGAAAATTGCTTTTGATTTCACAGCGTGATGAAAAATCACACTTTGTGCATGGATAGTACATTTAGTGTGATTGTATTAGCATTATTCAGAGGGAAGGTAAGTTGAGCTATGCATGTGTGGTTAACGTAACTACATGCTTATCTTCTTAGTCCTTTGGAATACTCAAACTGGTCCGATTTCCAGAAGTTTATTGAAAATGCAGATCTGGTAAAAGGGGATCCTGCACTTTCTTTTTGCTCACCCAGACAGACACTGCTCCTTCTTTGTCCTGATCCTGTACAGTTTATGCAAGCAAAATGCTAATTGACTGCACATTTGTGTTCTAGTTAATTCTTTAAAGGTTCATCTTGTTAAATAGCGTGTCTCCAGTCCAACCAACCTGGAAGAGAATTCCAATTAGATGCTTCAAAGGAATAAGAAAATGGGGCAAAAAATGCTGTATTTTCAGTTTACTACCTGTAAATAAAGAAATGTAATTTTTATTACTTTTTATTCTAGACTCAAATTAGATGCCAGCAAAACAATATTAGAAAGTTGGAGCACACAATCAAAATACTTAGATCTGTAAGTTAAATATGTATTCTTAGTATTTTTGCAGCTATGCATTTATGTAGGTTATTACTTTCAAAGAGCAATTAATACTAGTATACGTACATTTAATTGTCTTTTGGTTTTTACTGGTTCAATGAAATAGAAAGATTATGAAGAATATTTCCGTTTTGGTATATATTGGCAATTCTCTTTCTTTAACTAGACTGTAATATATCCTTTATCTTTCAACTCACTTTGAATTTTTTTTGTTTTTGGTAGTCTCTTTAACTTTTCTACCAAATCCAAAATGATTGACTGCTCTGAATACTCCTAAAACAGAATTCTGCATATACGTGAAATACACACAGCCAGTATTTTATCCTTTAAATATTTATTTTAATATTCTATCTTCCCCAAATGTTCATAACCATAACACTGAACAATGACATTTGGAAATATACACAAACGTGTATAAAAGTCTAATAAACAATTTATCAGCAAGAAAAACTTCTGGGTAACAAAATGGATATATATTATTTGCTTCCAGATTAAATTGGTATAATTAATAGACTCCTTCATTTAACTGGGAAGTATTTTTTTGAATTTATCGAGATCACATAGACCTCTTACCATATTACAGTATTAAGCTTTTTCACAAATTTCCATGTTTACAGTATAAGGCTTTTAGTAATTACACTTGCTTCTTAGACCCCAATCCTTTAATGAGCTCCCTGTGGAAGGACCCCTCTGCAGATCTCACTGCCAGATTAGGGCCTTAGTGGCTCTGATCCTCTGAGTAGGAATTGTGGGAATTAAGAGCCCTGGAGAATTGGGCCCCATGAAACGTTTTCCTGTGATCTTGTCATTAAATGTTGCCAAGCAAAATAGCCTTTTTTTGTTGTTGTACCAAATTGAGACACGTATTTATAGCACATGTATCTACCTGTGTGATAAAATTAACTCATATTGAAATGGGATTTTTCTCAGCCAAAACACAGAAATGGTATACAGATCTTATTTCATGAGTGTTCAACAATTTTTAAAGGTGACTTGTAAAACTAAACATTTGGTTTATCATCCAACAGCAATAAGTGAATATTTTAAAAAACCCTTTCAGGCCTTCTTCCTTGCTTTGTTTCTTTTTCATTCGAAAATTAGGTTTTGTCTATCCTGTTTTTCCTGAAAGATTCTGTGGATGACTGGCGAACTTGATGTAGTATAAACCTATTAGGACTCTAATCGGGTCAAACTTGAGTGAAAGAGAAAGTGATTCTTATTCAGTTTAACATCTATTTAAATTAAATTCATTAGAAATCTTTGGAGAAAAGATATCATTGTTAAAGACTCAGCACCTCTGCCTGCTCAAATAAAGGCTTGACACTCCCACCCAACTCCCGCAATCCACATCTGAGACCTCCGAAGAGTTCCCGGAAGATGTGGAAGATGTTACTTAACATTCCTGGCATTTTTAAAGTAAAAAAACAAGCAGAAAAATATGGGTAGATCTTCTTTACGCATCATAAAAAAACAAAAATAAAAAAACCCACATCGTTTTTTTCTTTGCAGATGACCTTTAATTAACATAGTTATCTACACTCCAGTTTACTACCATCCTCAAAATTCACCATCCATTACCCACATCAGACAGGATAGCCTCATGTTTTTCCTATTAGTAGTAGTAGTAATTAGGGTTGTTGATTAATGGCAGTTAACGTGCATGATTAATTAAAAAAATTAATTGTGATTAATCGCAGTTTTAATCACACTGTTAAACAATAGAGTACCAAGTGACATTTATTAAATATTTTTGGATGTTTTTCTACATTTTAAAATATATTTATTTCTATTACAACATAGAATACACAGTGAACAGTGATCACTTTATATTATATTTTTAATTACAAATATTTGCTCTGTAAAAATGATAAACAAAAGAAATAGTATTTTTCAGTTCACCTTGTACAAGTACTTGTACTACAATCTCTTTGTCCTGAAAGTGCAACTTACAAATGTCAGTTTTGTTTGTTTGTTACATAACTGCACTCAAAAACAAAACAATGCAAAACTTTAGAGCCTACAAGTCCGCTCAGTCCTACTTATTGTTCAGCCAATCGCTAAGGCAAACAAGTTTGTTTACATTTATGGGAGATCATGATGCCCATTCTTTATTTACAATGTCACCAGAAAATGAGAACAGGCGTTTACATGGGACTTTTGTAGCTGGCATTGCAAGGTATTTACTTGCCAGATATGCTAAACATTTGTATGCCCCTTCATATTTTGTCTACCATTCCAGAGGACATGCTTCCATGCTGATGACGCTTGTTTAAAAAAATGTGTTAATTAAATTTGTGACTGAACTCCTTGGAGGAGAACTGTGTCTCTGGCTCTGTTTTACCCACATTCTGCCATATATTTCATGTTGTAATAGTATCGGATGATGACTCAGCACATGTTCATTTTAAGAACACTTTTGCTACAGATTTGACGAAACGCAAAGAAGGTACCAATGTGAGATTTCTAACCGACCCAAGTTTTAAGAAGTGCCTTCCAAAACTTGAGAGGGATGAGGTGTGGAGCATGCTTTCAGAAGTCTTAAAAGATCAACACCCAATGAGGAAACTACAGAACCCAAACTACCAAAAAAGAAAATCAACCTTCTGCTGGTGGCATCTGACTCAGAGGATCAAAATGAACGTGCATCAGTCTGCACTGCTTTGGATTGTTGTCGAGCAGAACCTGTCATCAGCATGGATGCATGTCCTCTGGAATGATGATTGAAGCATGAAGGAACATATGAATCTTTAGCACATCTGGCATGTAAATATCTTGCGACGCCAGCTACAACAGTGCCATGTGAATGCCTGTTCTCACTTTCAGGTGACATTGTGAACAAGAAGCGGGCAGCATTATCTCCTGCAAATGTAAACAAACTTGTTTGTCTGAGCGATTGGCTGAACAAGATATAGGACTGAGTGGACTTGTAGGTTCTAAAGTTTTACATTGTTTTATTTGTGAATGCAGCTATTTTTTGTACATAATTCTACAAATCATCAACTTTAATGATAAAGAGATTGCACTACAGTACTTGTGTTAGGTGAATTGAAAAATACTATTTTGTTTTTTACAGTGCAAATATTTGTAATCAGAAATAAATATAAAGTGAGCACTGTACCCTTTGCATTCTGTGTTGCAAATGAAATCAATATATATGAAAATGTAGAAAACATCCAAAATATTTAAATAAATGGTATTGTTTAATTGTGATTAATTTTTTTAATCGCGTGATTAATTGCAATTATTTTTTTTAATAACTCGACAGCCCTAGTTATAATATAATAATTAGACACTGCTATATAAGTCAGTAGTTTAATGGTGCTTCCTGTTAACTTGGTGGTAATGTATCAAGGATTAATCATCATTTCCCCATTTTGTCTTGGCGTTTATTTAGCTCAGGATTACCTTTTAAGCAGGAAGCCTTCTCAAGTTGCCATTCTAAGTACACAATCTTTGTTATATTTAAGATGCTAAAAGTTTCAAGGAGAACTCTTGTAAAAAGAAAAGTAGTTAAGAGAAAAGATGGAAGAAACTAAATAACTGAACAGCCTGTTAGATCAACTGTGTAGAATTACGTACTCGTACTTGGGGAAAGTGTTTCAAAATGTGAAAGTGCAAATATCCACAAGCGGTTACTTCACTTTAATATTTGAAGAGTGTTTATCCACTTTGTGTTGAAATATAAGTGCATTACATTTTAAAATCTTATATTTCAATGAACACATTTTTCATTTTGGCACTTAAAAGGTTATTTTAGAAACAGAATCTGAAAAAACACTAGGGAAGTCTCCTTCAAGACTTGATACCTTTATCAAGACATTGGAGGAGGACAGAGATTATTATAAAAGTGAAGCTGAGAATCTGAGGAAGATGTTTCGAAACACATCCACATCTTCAAGTCCTAAGCACAGCCCCACTCGTAGCAGCATTTCAAAACATTCTTCGCCGATGCAGGTAAGCTTGGAATATATTATAGTATAGTAGTCATGCATTTATTTTGTACTGAAATCCCTAACACAGGACTTGGCTCCAAATCCATGTTCAGTAATAAGATAATCTATTAGTTATGAAAATGGATGGCAAGCTCAGGCAATTCACACGTAGCTAAGCACTGCCTTAAGGGTTCTAGATTTACATCTCCTTAAACATGTCTTAAGGCTTACTGTGATTACATTTAAATACTCCCTAAGGTGTTTAATAAAAATAGTTTTGTAATAGTTAGGCAATTAGTAACTCAAAACAAGGTGAATCAAACCCTTTAGTTCCATGATATAAAGTGAGTAGAGAATACTGAGTCAGATTGATAAGAGACTGAGTTTTTGCATATGAAAGAGATTTCCAATCTCCGTTTAATGTTTTTATTTAGTATATAATATTGATAAAATTCATATGCATCTAGTTTTGACTGTGTTCAATCTGTTCAATGCTGGGCTTTCTTCTTTGTGTGTGTGTATAGTAGTAGTTTCAAAACCTAAAGTACTAGGAAATGTGTACAAATTTGTTTCTCATCATTAAACTTTTTTGACATTCTTTAAGGGAATGAGTTCAGATGCAGAAGTTATGAAAATATTCAGAGAACGTGAAGAACTGAAGTCAATGCTGGAAAAATATGAGCGCCACATGGCAGAAATTCAGGGTAACATCAAGGTTCTAACAGCTGAGAGAGACAAAATCGTCATTCTTTATGATCGGGTAATTGTATTCACGGGAGTGTGAAAGACAGTGGAAAAATATTTGCAACACTTTAAAGGAAAAAAATATTTTAGTCTTGTTCTTGCATTAGAAATTCAGGTCTCATCTACCCTGGAAGATTCTATGGTTGAAGTTTATCCCTTTTTGGGATGGCACTTAGGCAGGTGTTTAAGTCCCCTTGACTTCAATTTAAGCTCATTCATAAATGCTGCCCTGAATAGGGCTGCTTTCCTGAATGGAAGAATACATACATGCGTCATTGCATTCAGACTTTGACCTCATTACCCCCAATGTTGCTGAGGTGCACTTATATCACTAGTCACATGTCTTGTGATTAAAGTTGGTCAGAATTTTTTTTGAAAATGTTGACTTTTTGAAAAATCCAAAATTGAAATAGTTTGATTTGGACATGCCACTGCAGCATTTTATGGGAGTTGTAGTTTTGGTGCCTCATGCTTCTGTTCTCTTCTATAGCCAAGTTTCCTGGTCAGACTATATCTCCCATGATGCACCATAGTCTTTCTTGACGAGAGTAGGTGGTGCATCATCGGAATGTTCAGGTGCTTAGTTTTTCAATGAAAAAAATCTCAATTTTCTGCAGAAAGCAGACTTTTTTTTGCAAAAACATTCAGTGAAAAATCCAATTTCCTGTTAGTTTTGATGGGAATTTTTTTACCAGCCTTATTTGTAAAATATGTAGTCCATAATGCATTAAAGTATCTGTTTCACATTTCACATGTGTTTAACAATAACAGGCACAGGAAGAAATATCCCGACTTCGCCGAGATGTTATCAAATCCCCCAAGACTCCTAAAACGACTGTGACAGCCCAGGCTATCTTGAGGCGTGTGGAGACAGAAAGGGATACAGCTCTTTCTGACTTCCGAAGGATGACCACAGAACGAGATAGCCTCAGGGAGAGGTTAAAGGTTTGATTTTTATCCCAGCTTGTTATAGCATTAATGTATAGTTAAGATTGTAATGTGGTATCCATTCTAATAAATATGTAGTTAAACTAAATGTATGCAATGAACTTTAAAAGTAACGTTTTGTATGCATTTTTTGTTGTTTGAAACAGATTGCCCAGGAGACTGCATTTAATGAGAAGGCTCACCTGGAACAGAGAATTGAAGAGCTGGAATCAACAGTTCAAGATGTAAGGAAAATATGTCTTGTTTACATACAGAATTGTTATTAATGTCATAAAGGTGACATTTGTGGCTAAAGATCTGTGGGTATAGTTTTAGGGCCTGCTTTTCTAAAGGCACATGTGAGTAACTGTACATGTCTGAATAGTCCCATTTAAGTCGATTTGATTAGATGAGTAAAGCGTTTGCTGGATTGAGCCCTTAATTTATAAAAGAAAAGCATTAATAAAGGAAATGTACATATTAAATATATTGTTTCAGAGATTATAGTGTTTGAAGTAAAAACTGGAGTGCATCCACACTGAAGAATGTAATGGAAGCTTGTATTGCTCTGAAAGTGAGATTCTAATATACCAATTAACTGAACATTTACTTACAAGCAGGGCTTAAATTCATCCAGAGCCCACTGGAGCAGAGCCCTGGTAAATATTTTCAAACCTGCAAAAGCCTTGTGGCTTGGGGCTTCAGACCCGTAGGAGCCCTGTTGGTGGGGGAGGGAGCTCCGGGAAATAATTGTTGAGAATTTAAGCCCTGATTTACAAGTTTAAATAGTTGTTCCGTACTCTGCATTCTCTTGGGAATCCCAGTGGTTAATGGACACCCTTTTCTTTCTGCAACTCACCTGATAAATATGGAGATTGGTACTTCAATATTCGGGTCTTGTCATTTTAATGTTGGGAAGGTTGCTGAATGTACAGGAGTCCTATTGATTTGCTCTCAAATGGTTTGACCATTGATCAGAGTAACTTAGTGAATCAGTAAACTAGGAGAGAGAAGAAGGTGGAGAATTTTTATAGGTTTTTTTTTTTTCTTACAGTGTTAAATCTTTAAATAGATTATAGCAGGTGATTTCTTTGAATATTAAGTTGAAACCTTTTACTAATCAAGCTGTCATATTTTTGAAGTGATCTGATTTTAATGTTGGTTTGCAGGGAATCCAAATTGAGATTCTGGACTTACTTTTTGTTTCTGGACTCCAGAACTGAGGGAACTCCAGAGATAAGACTTAAATTGGAGCGTTATGCTCTACAGTAACCTATCTGGGTGTCTTTGCTCAGGAGAGAGCTATGTCTTGCATTTTTGATGCAGTGATTTTATTGCACTGTGATTCTTTCACTCATTATCATCATCATGTTACAATACCTTTTGCTGTATCATCCAACTCTGTGATTTTTAACTCTGTTAGGCACTATATGACTTTTATGGTTGGGCATAAGCACCAAACCAAGACTTCCACTAGCGGAGCAACCTACTACTAGAGCTGAAAGATATGACCCAGTAACTCACACTTTGTTTCTATGATTGGTCTCAGGCAAATAGTATAGTTTTGCCAGTGCTGCTCTGTTTCAGGTACATAGATATACTACAAGAAAGATGAAACGCACACTCCAATTTCTTTCTATTGATCAGTGGACTTTGAATCGGGCCCTGAGCACAGATGGTATGGAGATCTGCCTTTCAAATAAAAGATTTACAGTACAAATCAGGGTAGAAATTGAACTAGCAGAAGAAATATTCTATATAAAATATATTCTTCTTAGAGTAATTGCTAATGTCAATTCCAATTAGATCTGCACGACAGCCTGAAGACTTTTCCTCTAGCGGTATCAGTAGGGTTGGGCTGGGCACCCCCTGGGATCTCGCCTTCTTGGTGCTCAATATAGGGCCCTGCCAACCTGCCACCTACTCACTTCCTTCTTACTGCCAGTGATGGCTAGCTGGAACATCCCATAGCTCTTGTCTTGGCAAGCATGTTTTCCTGGCAGTGTCCTTTGTCTCTGTTGTACACAGTTGTAGCTAGTGGTAGTTTCTTAAGTTTCCTTTGTGATCCCCTGGCACTGGGGCATGCTTCGGTCCCCAGGCTTGAAGGTGTGTATAGACTGTGGCAGGCCTTCCCAGAAGTGTTCCGCCTGCTTCATGCTTGAAGTGTCTTGGTGAGGGTCATCTCAGGGACCGCTGCAAAATTTGCAGAGGGTTCCATCTTTGGACCCTAAAAGACCAAGATCAGCACTTCCATATTTTACTCACAGAGGCAGCTCTTTGACCCCAGTCAGACCCCAGCGCGCTGGAGCCAGCCCCAAGCACCTCCTCTTTGGTGTGCCGTGCGCCGGCACCCGCAAGCCAGTGCCGAGGTCTTCCAGAGACCCTCAGCAGTGCCAGAGCTCCACGCACAGAGCCATGCCACAGACCTCTGTGAGGCTCCGGTCACAATCTCCGGTACCTCAGAAGAAGAGGAAACCTGACAGAGGTCTTTCCCCAACCAGGCCTAAGGACCCGGCAGATGGAAGGCCCCCATCTGGTGCCTAACCGCCACAGGTTTTGTCGACTCCTGTCCCAGTGGGGGTTCAGTTGTGTCCAGACCCCCATCACTTGCTGACCTGCCACAATGAAGACCTGCAGCTCCCCTCCACACCGGAGGTGTTTGAAGCTGTCTCGGGTCTCTTGGTGATTATGGTGGGAGAGGTCGCTGGCAACGGTTCGGGCCCTGGTGCAATCAGTGGCCAAGCTGGGGATTATGGGTCAACGTGCACCATCCCCTGCGCACCGCCCTCTGGAACCTGCCGCTCATGTGGAGGAGACACATTGGTCTCCCAGCCCTCGGTATCGATCCCAGTGCCAAGGGGCTTCGCACCTCTGTGGTTGTCCCAGTTGGAGACTTCGGAGTCGGAAGCAGAGTCATCGCGCTCCAGTAGGAGCAGGAGGTCCCGGTCCTGCAGAAACCATCAGTCCTACCTGGCACCATGGCCGAGTCAGTGGCAAGCCCTACCTCAGTGGCCCATCACCAGAGCCAGGGGTAGATCCAGGTCGGTGTTGGTAGTCTCAGCATCCTTTGGGCTGCCGCAGACACCTTCAGCACCAGGGACATCAACGGTAACGCAGCCGATCACAGTACTGGCATTGACGGTTCCGGCACTGATACCATCTGAGGTGCTGGCACCAACACTCTTGGCTCCAGGAACCTTCCTGTCGGCTTCAGCACCAGAGATCTTCACTCTTTGGGACCCCAGAGGGGCCAAGGGCAGAGATCAGGCTCTGGTTCAGGTCAGTTTCTTATCCTCTTCCTCCCTGGATGATGCAGTGGTTGGCACATTGACTGCCCCAGCCTCGGAGGACAGCCAGGTTCTACAACAGCTGCTGAGACAGGTGGCCCAGAACCTTAACATCAAGACAGAGGAAGTGGTGGAGGATGCCAACCCTATGGTTGATATCCTTTCCCCTCGTGGGCCATCCCGTATTGCGCTACTGCTGATAAAGACTATGGTGAAGTCACTAAGACCCTGTGTCAGACCCCGGCCTATTTGCCTCCTACCACTAAGAGATATGAGCAGAGGTATTTTGTCCCCTCCAAGGGGTTTTAACATCTTTATACGCACCCCTGCCGGATTCCCTGGCAGTGGATGTGGCCAACCAGTGCGAGTACCAGGGCTACCTTGGGCCCTCCCCAAAAAATTGAGAGGCCAAAAAATTGGGCCTTTTCTGGAGGAAGGTGTACTCAAGGTAGCTGGGGAGGTGGGGCATTGCAGCTCTGCATTGCGAACCAGCAAGCCATGGTCAGCAGGTCTAATTTGAATACCTGTGGGGTGATGGCAATGTTTGCAGAGTTCCTGCTCCCGCACTCATGCGCAGAATTCTCTGCACTAGTGGAGGAGCGCAAGCTGATTTCCCGCACTTCCCTACAAGCAGCCTTACACGCAGCATATGCAGCGTCCCGCACCATGGCGACGGGGGTGGCTGTGAGGAGGAGTTCCTGGCTGCAGGTCTGGCCTCCCTTATGAAGTTTATCAGACAATCCAGGACCTCCCATTTGAGGGTCTGGCCCTGTTTTCAGAAAAGACTGACTCTCGGCTACACAGCTTGAAGGACTTCAGGGCCACCCTAAAGTCCCTTGGGCTCCACACTTCCGCCATGCAGTGGAAACATTTTTAGACTGCAGCCCCCGCCAAAGTTTTACCAGCCGCAGAATAGGCAGGAGAGCTCATGGTGGAGGAATAGGAACTCCAGGAAGAGATCACACCCCTCGTCTGGTCAGGGCTCTGGCCAGTTGAAACCTTCATCAAGCCAGAAGCAGGCCTTTTGAAGGCGCGAATGAGAAAGGCGCACCAGTTCAAAGACTGGATCCATCCCGCCTTACCATTTTGTCCCAACTATCCCCTTTCTACCCTGCGTGGTCCTGTATCACATCGGACTGTTGGGTGCTCCGCACAATAGAGAGGGGATACTCCCTCCAATTCTCTGCCCTCCCACCGTTCCACCCCCCCCTCTTCATCCCTCTTCAGGGACCCTTCTCACGAGCAACTCCTCTTATAGGACATGCAATCGCTCCTATCGCTGGGGGCAGTGGATGAGGTTCCTCAGGAGCTGAAGGGCAAGGGCTTCTATTCCTGTTATCTCCTAATACCAAAAGCCGAAGGTGGCCTCGGGCCCATCCTAGACCTGTGAAATCTCAACAGATTCATGAAGAAACTGAAGTTTCGCATGTCTCTTTGGCCTCCATTACCCCTTCCTTGGATCCAGGGAACTGGTATGCCGCCCTCGACTTGAAGGATGCACACTTTCACATAGCAATCACACCGTCCCACAGAAGGTACCTCAGGTTTGTGATCAGCCATACCCATTACCAGTTCACAGTCTTCGTTCGGCCTGTCATTGACACCTCAAGTATTTACCAAATGCAGTTATGGCTGCATTCCTGTGCAGGTGGCAAGTACAGGTGTTTCTGTACCTCGACGACTTGCTGATTAAGGCCGCTCCAGGCTTCAAGTGGAGGCACAAGTTGACTTCATAAAAATGACATTCGACGAACTGGGCCTTCTTCTGAACGTGGGAAAATCAACGGTTCCCTACCACCACAGCAAGGAATTACCTGAATCTCCTGGAATATATGGCTAATTGTACATACGTAGTGCAACACACCAGGCTCAGACTCCGGCTGCTCCAATCATGGCTAGCCTCATTGTATCGGCCGGTGAGGGACAAGTTGGACAGGGTCATCCCTCTACCTCACCCAGTCCTGGACTCCCTCCTGTGGTGGCTCGACCCACAGGTAGTGTGTGCAGGAGTCCCCTTCACTGAGCCTCAGCCAGCTCTCTTACTAGTGACGGGTGCGTTGGTCTTGAGATGGGGTGCACATCAGGGAGACCTCAAGACTCAAGGTCTCTGGTCCCAGGCAGAACTTGCTCTCCACATTAATGTCAGAGAACTGAGCGTGTTCCACCTAGCATACCAGACCTTCCAAACTCATTTGGAAGGGAAATGTGTGTCGGTAATGATGGACAACAGCACAGTGGTGTTTTATATAAACAAACAAGGGGGTGCATGCTCCTCTGCCCTTTGCCAAGAAGCCCTCAAGCTGTGGGACTTCTGCGTAGCACATTCGATACACCTGGAAGCATCATACGTTCCTGGGGTACAGAATGAGTTGGCGGACTATCTCAGCAGGTCATTCCATGGCCACGAGTGGTCCCTGCACCTGAACGTCATGAACTCTATCTTATAACCGTGGGGGTTTCCCCAGATAGACCTGTTCGTGATGCAACAGAAAGTGCCAGCAGTTTTTTGCTTCTTCCTGAATCGCAGCCCAGGCTCCATCACGGACACATTCCACCTTCCTTGGGGAGACCATGTCCTCTACGCATTTACTCCCTTCCCGCTCATTCACAAGGTGCTCCTCAAAGTTCAGAGGGACAAGGCCTACGTTGATAGCCCCAGCCTGGCCCCATCAACATTGGTACACATCTCTCCTGGAAATGTCCGTGGAAGCCCTAATCTCCTTGCCCCTCTTCCCAGACTTGATAACTCAAAATCATGGCTGTCTCCAGCATCTGAACCTCAAGTCATTGCATCTCACGGTGTGGTAGCTCCATGGCTGAGCCTGATGGAGCTCTCCTGTTCAGACCCGGTCACAGAAGTCTTCCTTGGCAATAGGAAACCCTCCACCAGGGCTACCTACTTGGCCAAATGGAAGAGATTTTCAGTCTGGTCAGTGCAACGCTATCTGTCTCTGACGCTCATGTCTATTTACCTTATACTGGACTACCTTCTCCATCTTAAGCAGCAGGGGCTGTCCATGTTGTCAATAAATGTTCATTTGGCTGCCATCTCTGCCTTCCATCCAGGTGGAAAGGGCTGGTCAGTCTTTGCCAACCCTATGATCAATTGTTTCCTGAAAGGTCTCGAGAGGCTATATCCGCACGTCCGACAGCTGGTACCAGCCTGGGACCTCAATCTGGTTCTTTCCAGACTGACGGGGCTACCCTTGGAACCGCTGGCAACGTGCTCTCTGCTCTACCTTTTGTACAAGTGTGTGTTTCTGGTAGCTATAACCTCAGCCAGAAGGGTGTCTGAGCTCAAGGCCTTAACATCAGAGCCTCCTTACACTGTGTTCCACAAGGACATGGTTCAGCTCAGATCCCAGCCAGCATTCCTCCTTAAGGTTGTCTCCCGGTTTCATGTCAACCAGGACATTTTTCTCCTAGTTTCTGATCCTAAGCTGCACATAAGCAGCAGGGAACAAAGACTTCACTCACTAGATGTTCGCTGGGCATTGAGTGAACCAAATCGTTCCGGAAGTCCATTCAGTTGTTCATCGTGGTAGCAGACAGAATGAAAGGGCTTTCAGTCTCCTCACAAAGGATTTTGTCATGGATCATGTCCTCCATCCGGGCATGCCACGACCTGGTGAAGGTACCTGCCCCTCCGCTCACAGCACACTCCACCAGGGCACAGGCTTCGTCAGCAGCGTTCCTGGCACATGTTCCAACCCAGGAAACATGCAGAGCGGCAATGTGATCCTCTGTTCATACATTCATATCGCATTATGCCATTACCGAGCAGGCCAGATACAATGCAGCCTTTGGTAAGCGGAGCTGCGGTCAGTGAACATTTAAGCTCCGCCACGCCTCCAAATTTAGGCTTGGGAATCACCTAATTGGCATTGACATGAGCAACACATCTCCAAGAACAACAGTTACTCACCTTCTCATAACCGTTGTTCTTTGAGATGTGTTGCTCATGTCCATTCCAATATCCACCCTCCTACCCCTCTATCAGAGTAGCCAGCAGGAAGAAACTGACAGGGTGGTGGTTTGGCAGGGTGCTATATCGAGTGCCATGAAGGTGTGACCACAGTGGGTGTCCAGGCCAACCCTATGGATACTATTAGGGGGAAAATATTCCAGCTGTCATGCACGCGCTTGTATATACACCTAATTGGAACGGACATGAGCAACACATCTCGAAGAACAACAGTTACAAGAAAGTTGTTAACTGTTTTTTTCTGCAGTTCTTAATGTTTAGTCATTTTACTCCTATAGCTTGACGGTGAACGTTTGGAACAAATATCAAAGATAGCACTGATGAAAGAGACCATAGATTCTGTGGAAATGGAGATGAAAATATTGGCAAGAAGGGCACTGGATTCAGAAAGTGAGCTCAGCAGACAAAAAGCAGAGTGTGCTTCACTAAGGTAAATAAAAGCATATACATAAAAACTACTGCAATTATAAAAGTAAGCATATATCCACTGTTTTTTTCAAAGCTATTCTGTTTATTTAAAGGAGAAGGAGCTTGTGACAGAGTGCTCTCATGAGGGGCCCACAGATTTCTAATCTGCTCTCCTCCCTTCCCCAGTCTTCACCTTGGTCTGATATAGCCTAGGTTTGTTGACCTTCAGAGCATGCTGCAAGGCATATCTATTTTCTCTGTCTTTTGCAAAAGGTGAAATTTTATGGGGATTGAGGTTTGTGGGGTTAGGGATTTTTCTAGGCGTGTGTAAGGGTTACATTTTGTTGGATATTTTTGAGTCAGCAGCATAACTCCTTTAAGACCTTTGTTTACTTCTATAAATTGAAGTAAATACAGAAACAAACATACATTTCATGTAATAGCCAGGTTGTCAGCCTTCTCAAGCTTCCCTCTCTCTGTCCTTGAGAGAGGCTCCAAGAGGAGGAAATGATATTGGAGCTTCTTTCAAGGACTGGAGCTACCAGCCTGACTGGAACTTCTAGCCACTACCAAGAGCCACTAGTGGGACAAGAGCCATGAGCCATCCTCATGAGAGGACTACAGGGAAGAAGGCAAGTTAGGCAGCATGTGCAGGAGGAAGAGGGGAACCAAGTGGCAAGGGAGAATGATCAACAAAAGGGAAGCATGTGCAGAGAAGTGGGGAAGAAGAGGACAAGGTGGCACAGAAGCATATACAGGAGATAGGGGAACACATTGGAAGGAAAGATATTGTGATTCTTTTCCAAGATGGTAAAAAATCTAATTCCCTTAAACATACTTCAAATACATGTCTACTGTTACTTACAAGTAATTGCTGTTGTTGCCATGTGAATGTTGCACTGTTATAAGTAGGTCTGTAATGGACAGGGGAGCTGCTCCACAGAATTGTGAATGCGAGTGGGGCTGGCCCACAATACTCTCTCTCTTTTAAGATGTGGCCTACATTAAGATGTAGGCCTATATTATCTGAGAAACTGCTACTTCCTGTTAGTCTCTCAGCTTCATGAGCACCATCAAAAAAAATCTGTGTTCTTTATCTTAATTTCAATTATTTTTAAGATTGTTCTCATACCTCCAAAGTAGCACTAATAGCTCTTTCCAGTTCCAAAGCACAGTATGAGCAGGTATAAGCTTCGCTATCTAGCTCTATCAGTGCATCTCAGTCATGATTTATAACAGTTTGTAACTTTGCCCATCCCAGTTTTAGGCATTTTCTAAGAACATAAGAATGGCCATACTGGATCAGACCAAAGGTCCATCCAGCCCAGTATCCTGTCTGCCGACAGTGGCCAATGCCAGGTGCCCCAGAGGGAGTGAACCTAACAGGTAATGATCAAGTGATCTCTCTCCTGCCATCCATCTCCACCCTCTAACAAACAGAGGCTAGGGACACCATTCCTTACCCATCCTGGATAATAGCCATTAATGGACTTAACCTCCATGAATTTATCCAGTTCTCTTTTAAACCCTGTTATTGTCCTAGCTTTCACAACCTCCTCAGGCAAGGAGTTCCACAGGTTGACTGTGAGCTGAGTGAAGAAGAACTTCCTTGTATTTTTTTTTAAACCTGCTACCCATTAATTTCATTTGGTGGCCCCTAGTTCTTATATTATGGGAACAATTAAATAACTTTTCCTTATTCACTTTCTCCACACCACTCATGATTTTAAATACCTCTATCGTATCCCCCCTTAGTCTCCTCTTTTCCAAGCTGAAAAGTCCTAACCTCTTTAATCTATCTTCATATATGGGACCTGTTCCATATCCCTAATCATTTTAGTTGCCCTTTTCTGAATCTTTTCTAATTCCAGTATATCTTTTTTGAGATGAGGGGACCATATCTGTACACCATATTCAAGATGTGGGCGTACCTTATAAAAGGGCAATAAGATATTCTCCATCTTATTCTCTATCCCTTTTTTAATGATTCCTAACATCCCAATTTCTTTTTTGACTGCCGCTGCACACTGCGTGGACGTCTTCAGAGAGCTATCCACGATGACTCCAAGATCTTTCTCCTGATTAGCTGTAGCTAAATTAGTCCCCATCATATTGTACATATAGTTGGGGTTATTTTTTCCAATGTGCATCACTTTACGTTTATCCACATTAAATTCCATTTTGTTGCCCAATCGCTTAGTTTTGTGAGATCTTTTTGAAGTTCTTCACAGTCTGCTTTGGTCTTAACTATCTTGAGCAGTTTAGTGTCATCTGCAAACTTTGCCACCTCACTATTTACCCCTTTCTCCAGATCATTTATGAATAAATTGAATAGGATTGGTCCTAGGACTGACCCTTGGGGAACACCACTAGTTACCCCTTTCCATTCTGAAAATTTACCATTTATTCCTACCCTTTGTTCCCTGTCTTTTAACCAGTTCTCAGTCCATGAAAGGATCTTCCCTCTTATACCATGACAACTTAATTTACATAAGAGCCTTTGGTGAGGGACCTTGTCAAAGGCTTTCTGGAAATCTAAGTACACTATGTCCACTGGATCCCCCTTGTCCACATGTTTGTTGACCCCCTCAAAGAACTCTAATAGAGAGCTGATAGTTGATTAAAAGCTTTATTTCATTTTAATCCTTGGAGCTGTCCGCTCTCTCAAAACCCCTCTAATTTTGTGGGATTCTTCTCAGGAATGGACCAGCCTTCACAATTAAAGATAGACAAAGATAGACTAAGATAAACGTTGGTGCACTATCCGAGATTACTTGAAATATCTGAAGAAATGCTGATTTACTTAACTTTGGCAGTTGTGGTGACATTACAGAACGTGAGAAAAGCCATTTTAATATAAAATGTTTGCATTAAAGCTGTCACTCTTAATACTTCTACAGCTTATTAAATGAAAAGACAGAACAGAGTCTTTCAGAGACACAGCGACATCTTGCTAAAAAAAAATATGAATTACAACTTACCCAGGAGAAAATTATGGTTTTGGATGAAAAAATTGGTGAGTTAGATATTTAGTTAAAATTAATGGTAGTATTGCTTTCTCTCCCTCACTTCTTCTACGTTATATAAAAAGTAATGTTTACTCAACTATTTTATTTTATACTATTTTAAGTGTTCCAGTAGTACAAAAGAAAAACAATTAATTTGTCACCAGAAATTCAAAATTAAAATAGTCTTATATTTTATGGCTAGAGGAAAGCTTATGGGTACATCAAAAACCTTTTTTTTTTTCCTTTCATCAACAAAAAGCAAACAACTTATTTTCTGTTTTTAGAAGGAGTTTTCTCCCTATCTCAGACCAGCATAATTAAGATGGTTATCAATGAAGTTGTTCCTGATAAACTGCTCATACTATTAGTTGAACAATAAGTTTTGTTACCCATTTGATTTGTTTGGGCTCATCAGTAATATTTGCTTAACAAACTGGAGCTCCCAATCCTGCAAGGTGCTGAGATAGCACTTCCTGGGACTGTTCCTTTAATTAAGGATGTAAGTAGTCACAATAAATTTTCAAATGCAGTACAGAGCAATATGCTAAAGACAGGAGTAAAAGAGATGGGTACAGGAATGGCGGGGCATTTGACTAAACTAGAGTCCAGTTATATAGCACTGGATAACTACTTTCTAGATCACAGTCAACATCATCTGCACTCACCAAAGTAAAATGCAGCAGTTTGCAAAAAGAAAAGAAAATTTATTATAGGTGGCAAAACCTACAGTTAAAATTGCCCAACGTTTTCTGTTATGAGATTTTGTTTTCAGTTGCTTATGTGTACCTGTTGTGGTCCCTGGGAGATAGGGGACCTAAGGTGCCCAAAGCTAAAAACCCTCAACCAAGAGGGATCCAGGCCACAAATAAATTCTGGGGACAACAGATGGAAAAAAACAGGGACAGGAGTGAAGGTCAAAGGCTAAAAATTAGGGAACCGGAATGGGAGACAGCTCAGAGAACTCCTGACAGCACCCACTGCTCCTCAGAGGCATCTTAAGGAGTCAGTGGACACTGCCCAGAGGAACTCTACTCGGAGGCGTGACTTAACAAGGGATTTGAAATAGGCCCCATAGTTGCACCCCTTGGAAGTACCCCTTGGAAGTTGTATACTGTTTGTACCACTGGGGCAGGCAGATCTAGGATCACCCAAAAATAAGGGCCCACCCCCTCAATTGAGGGGGAGGAACCACTAAGTCCAGGCTACAAGAAAGTAGTTGGGGTAACAAATGAAAAAACAGGAGCAGGAGTGAGGTGAGAGGTAAAGAATCAGGGATTCAGAAGTGGACATTGAGCAGAGAACCCGTGACAGTGCCCACTGCTCCTCAAAGGCATCCAGGGATAAACTAATGACTGACTGAGCGTGGATTTGTACTGATGACCTACAGGTGAAAGCCTGAATCATGTATAATTATCATGCCACCCCCAAGCCATTTGGTTCCCTCCTGTTGGAAGGTGTGGATGAATGAGGTAGGGGATTGCAGAAAGGGTGGTCTCATGGTTAAGGCAGCTGAATGCTGCCATGGGGAAATGCATTCTGTCCCTGCCTCTGCCATACAGTTCCTGTGTGATGCTAGGAAAGCCAATAAACCACATCTTTTAAAAGTGGTCACTAATTGTTTGTTCCTCATTTTCTGGGTGCCAAACTTGAGACCCTGGAGCCTGATTTGCAGAATTGATGAGTAATTCAGTCTTGGTGGCACATATTCAATAAGGAGAAAACAAATATTAAATAGCAGCTCACTGAGTGAGCGTCCCTTATTCTGTACGCTGAATGAGGCAGTGGAAAAACTGTGATAATATAACTAAAGGATGTATGATGATATGTATGCATAAGGAGACTGAACTAAAGTAGCACAGGCAACCTTAATTCTGGTCTGTCATAACTTTTGAGTTACTCCTGGGGGAATTCTGCACCTTGCGGGGGGTACAGAATTCATACCTTCTGCAGATTTCTTGGTTCCCCTGTAGAAAAATGGGACAGCAAAGAAATCTGTGGGGAACACATGCTCCTTCCGCAGCAGCCCAGGTGCATCTGCTGGGAGCAGCTGGCAGCAGAGAGCAGATGACCGCAGGGGAGTGGAGGGATGCTGGCCATGCATCCATGGAGAGATGTTTAGGGGGTGGGGCTGGGCACCTGCCTGCATGCGAATGAGTGAGAGAGACTCACTCTGTCCCTCTCCTCGCTGTTGCTGCATCCTGGGTTTGGAGATGTAGGGCTGTGTGAAGCAGCCTCTATCCCTGAGGCAGAGCAGAAATGTAACAACTAAACAGGCTGGCTGCTAATGTTCCCATTGTTTCCATTCTTAGTCAGTTAAGGCTCCTTTACCTTTCCAGAGTGGTGTAAAGGAGACTTATTTTAAATGACAGGAATGGAATCCTCAGCTAGGAAGGTCAAAGTGCTTTCTTGCTTTTTCCTTTGCCTGAGAGGCACAGTGGGGTTAGATTGCAGCTCAGGATCTATTTTACTTATCCATTTAAAAAAAATGCAGGACAATGATTAGCAAAACTGTATGACTTTCTTGTGTGGAAGTCTGAGCAATTTAAAACGACCTTCTACTTTTACAGAACACCAAAATAAAAGTAATCTAATTTAAATGAAAATCCAGGATTATAACTGGAATACAGGGTCTTGGTTACCAAGTATTTGTAACTTAACTTTCATGTGTTTAGGAAATGCTGAACACTTACTGTGATTTTTTTTCTGTATGGTAATTTAAATAAATTAACAAAATAAGTGGAACTGGTGTGATTATATTGCATTATTTTGACAAAATATGCAGAATTTTGCATTTTTTTGGTGCAGAATTTTGCATTTTTTGGCGCAGAATTCCCCAAGGAGTATTGAGTTCTTGACTTTGCAGCCTCAATACTTTTCTTTTAAATGTAGGTTTCAGAGTAACAGCCGTGTTAGTCTGTATTCGCAAAAAGAAAAGGAGTACTTGTGGCACCTTAGAGACTAACACATTTATTTGAGCATGAGCTTTAGTTGCCTTGTGTGTAATACATATGCATTTAGGCATTCGTTGTGTCAAAAACATTTCATTAGTTATTTCTTAACTACTAAAACTTTTGGTAATTTCTTACAAGTTATAGATAGAGCATGATCTAGGTTTGCTTTACGTAGAGTATGTATGTATGTGTGTAGCTGCACTGCAGCTGTGAGCGTGCTTTCCAGCACTAATAAAGAGACGCATGCTAGCTCTGCTCTAGTTAGCACGCTAAAAATAATAGTGTGGACACAGTAGCACAGGAGGTGGTTTGGGCTAGCCGCCTGAGTACATACCCAGGAGGTCTGGTGTAACTGTATTTGGGCAGCTAGCCCATGCTGCCCTGGCCACACTGCTATAGCATTTGTCTATCTGCTGGGATGCATTCTCGCATGTGCAGTGTAGACTTACCCTTAGTGCAGAGGTGGGCAAACTATAGCCCACGGGCCACATCCTGAGCTCCTGGCCGGGGAAGCTAGCCTCCGGCCCCTCCCCGCTATCCCCCCTCTCCCACAGCCTCAGCGCGCTGTGCTGCCAGCACTCTGGCCTGCTGCTCCTGCTGGGTAGTGTGGCTGGCTCTGGCCCAACGGCGGGGCTGTGAAAGCTCCTGCTGCTCTGAGCAGCATGGTAAGGGGGTGGGGAAGCGGGGGTGGGTGGGTGGGGGTTGGGTAAGGGGGTGGGGAAGCGGGGGCGGGTGGGGGGGGGTTGGGTAAGGGGGTGGGGGTCCCAGGAGCAGGTGGGGAGGGGGGTTGGATAAGGGGCAGGGGATCCCAGGAGCAGTCAGGGAGCAGAGGGCAGTTGGATGAGGTGGAGGTTCTGGGGGGGCAGTCAGGGGACAGGGAGCAGGGAGTGGTTGGATAGGCGTGGGAGTCCTGGTGGGGGGGCTGTCAGAGGGTGGGTGTGTGGATAGGGGTCGGGGCAGTCAGGGGACAGGGAGCGGGGGGGGGGGGGAGATTGGATAGGGGGTGGGGTCCTAGGGGGGGTTAGGGGCGGGGGTGTGGATAGGGGTCGGGGCAGTCAGGGGACAAGGAGCAGGGGATGGGTCAGGGATTCTGAGGGGGGCAGTCAGGGGGCAGGAAGTGGGAGGGGGCAAATAGGGGGCAGGGGCCAGGCTGTTTGGGGAGGCACAGCCTTCCCTACCCGGTCCTCCATATTGTTTCACAATGCCAATGTGGCCCTGAGGCCAAACAGTTTCCCCACCCCTGCCTTAGTGTCATATAATTCAGTTACAGCCTTCTAAAAGTGTTTTGCAGTATTTACGTGATATTTTATTATGAATTTGTTATTTTTCTTTAGTTATTCATTCTGAATACTCTTGTGTGGAATACTCAATGTCTTTTTTTGGTTTATAATTAGCATTTATAGATCTTTCTCTCTTAAGTAAATGTCTTTCTCTTAACATAACAGAGAAGACCAACGTTTTGCACAAGGACAAGAAAGTTTAATAATACCCAGCTTTATATTTTGTAATTTGCACTTTACTTTGCTCTGTTTTAAACCTATTTCCTAGGCACTTCAATTTACATTATTGAGTTATTATAATTATTGTCTTAATAGTCTTAATATTTGCAATTAAAAAACATCCTAAAAAGGGGTAAATTTGCATCGAGTCTTTAATAACTTAGGCCCTGATCCAGCAAAGCACTCAAGCACAGGCTTTCAGCATGTGAGTAGTGCCATTGACATTAGTAGGACTATTTCTGTCCCCATCATCATGCTTCAGTGCTTTGCTGGTTCTGGGCCTTAGTTATGTTTTCTTGTGGTTTAGAAGTGTATCAAACTATGTGAAATGGAAAATAATTATTTTAAATTGAGTTAATAAAAATGAGGCCTTTATGGTTATATGTGCAGATAACTTTTTGAAACAAAATGTTTCACAACAAGAAGAAATCCATATTCTCAAAGAAACTATTGCTGAGCTGGATACAGAAAGGGACTCCTTACAAGAATGTGTGGATGAAAAAACTGAGAAAATTTCTTCTTTTCAAGAAACCCTGGCAATTAAAGTATGTTCTTGCATGTAAATTTCTATATAATTTATTATTGATTCTTTAGTTTTAAAACTTTTTTCATAATAGTTATATATGCAGAGGACCCATTAGGACCCCCCACCTCATCACTGGGATCCTCAAAAGTGCTCAGTGTTAGCTAAATTCTGCTCCCGTTAAAGTCCATAAAAAACTCCCATTGACTTCAATAGCAACTGAGTTAGGCCAGTGTGGAGCTCCCCATCCTTAGTGTTTTGTACAGTCTAATTTTAAAAATGACAAAAGATGGGATTTTCACCACTTTGCTTGGGTGAAGCAGACTAAACTAACAGGCTAATAAGTTTCACTTCAGAAACTTTTTCTTGAAATTCAGACTTAATTTTCTCTTCTAGGGCCCATTTATGTAACCAATACAACCAAATTGGTGATTGTAGTTACAACTTTGTTATCCCTTGAAATGGTTACAGTATATTTCCAGTTTGTAGTGCAAATGGGCCCTTCACAGGGCTCAAGCATTCAACATCTCCCCTTGGGATGTGTCTTTACTGCAGTCCAAGGTGTGATTGCAACCCAGGTAGATATACCCATGCTAACATTGCTAAAAGTAGCAGTGTGGATGTGTCAGAAATGCAAGTAGGTACCCAGAATTCTTCTTCGAGTGGAGTCCCTGTGGGTGCTCCACTTTAGGTGATTGTGCACCGTGCAACTCTAGTCAGAGAATTTCGACAGCAGTACCTGGCTGTGGCGCACATATGCTCTCCCCGCCTGGCACCTGCAGTGGCAATTACCTAGTGATGTGCGGCTCCTCCCCCAGCCCTGTTCCTTCTTAACCTCCCGTGGTCTGAGTCGGAGCTCCAGCAGTGTGTGCACCTGCTTTACCTCAGATTTAGTTTAGTCAAGTAGCTTAGTGCAGTTAGGTTAGTTGATTAAGAACCTTTTATTTCTTTTTCTCCCGCATTTAAAAGAAACACCCCAACAACTTTTTTTCCTTTTGTCCCCTTAAGGGACGTTATTTTTCCTCAGAATGCCAGGGTTACTTGGCCTTAAGCGCTGCCTCTGCTGTTGTGAGGCAATTCCGCCTTCTGACAGACACTTGCAATGTGTTTGGTCCCTGGGGAAAACTCATATGCCCCAGAAGTCCACCCGTTGCCACTCCACAATTTTAAGACGTGGACTAGGAAAGCGAGGGACCTTAAACTGAAACTTATCCTATTGGAGAAGTCCCTCCGTCCTGCCTCAGACCCAGGCTAGCAAATTTCTCCTGCCGCCCTAGGTGGCTTCTGACAGACCCCTCTCCTCCACACCACACGGAAGGGACGTGTCTCCTAAAGTACTTGGAAAGAGGAGAAATAACACTAACCCTACCAAGACCATGTGAAAGAGGAAATGTTCCCTGACTCTGTCCACTACATCGGTACCAACCGCCCCACAGCTTAGTACCTTTGAGTCAGCAGGGACCTCTGGTACTGGTGGTACCGTCTCAGCTGCAGACCCTAATTGGGCAGGCTCTAAGAAGGAGGACAGGCAGAAGACTGCCTTCTCCACCTCGGCACTGGCAGCACAGACAAAGTGCTCGGTATTGAGCGACTCTGCAGTACAAAAGGCAACAGCACCACCTGCTGGCCCTATGTTGAATAGCACAGACACTGCACCGCACATTGCCACACCGTCCTTGGCACGCTGTCTGTCGGCTCCTTTCCTACTGGTACCATGAGGTCCCCTAGTACTGCCGCCATTCTCTGTACCACCTTTCACACAGGTACCTCAAATGGTACCACAGCCTCAACAGTTCCTTGCTCTGAAGGACCTGAAAATTTCCCCGGTACCGGAATCGCCTCTACTCAGTACCAGTACTGCTTCGGTACTTTCACTACTGCTCACTCCGCCAACTGGAGCCATTTCTCCTTTCTCTAGTGAGGAGGATGAAGATGAGGAAGGGGAGGCTTTTTCCTCTCAACACTCTTCACCTATGGAAGGCAGAGTTCGGTCCATACATCAGGAGTGTCCTAAGCCTCCGCCAGGGTCTGAATTGCAAGGGTGGTATGGTCACCCCTTGGGCCCCCACCTATGCCCTTACCACCTCAAAGAGCATTCTGGGACCCAGGGGCAGCTTATAGACAGTTTTACCCCAAACCCCGAAGTGACACCGCGGAAGTACATAGGCACTCTTCACAAAGATCCACAGTGCCACCGGCTGCCCCTCCCGAACAGAGCCTTGAGGAGATGGAAGAAGTTTTAGCTCAGGAGGCAGCTCATGCCACCTGCACTTCATTCTCACCAGATGAGATGTTATGCCCCATATGCCTACTGCTGGAGATGAGTTCAGGAATTTCCAGGAGCTCTTCAAAAGCGAAGATGCTCCAGATAACCCTAGAGGAGGTCTCCGAGTCACGTCATGAGCTCTTGGACATACTCCACATGTCCACCTCCTCCAAGATTGTCCTTTTGATTTACTCCAGAATCATGGAACCCACCACAAATATCTGGCAGACCTTGCTACCATCCTGGTCACATGTAAGAGAGTGGACAAAAAGTATTACATCCCTTCAAAAGGGATGGAATTTCTATTCATACACCCTCAGACAAATTCATTGGCAATCGATGCAGTTAACGAATGGGGCAAAGAGCATTACTCTAGAATTGCTCCTTATGATAAAGCGTGGAACAGACTGGATTTACTTGGCTGCAAGACCTGTTCATCAGCCTTCTGGATTGCCAGTTATGAAGCCCTTATGGTGAAGTATGACCATATAAACTATTCCAAATTTTCTTACTTTATTGACTACATACTAGAGGACAAAAGAGAGCAGTTTACATCGTTCATTTCTGAGGGCCAGCTCTTAGCTAGAATTGCCCTTCAAGCCTCTTTTGGACCCTGCTGACGCAGCAGCAAGGACCATTACCATTGCCACCGCCATAGTAATGCGCCAGGCCTCTTGACTTCATCTGTAAGGCTTCCCTAGGGAGGTCCAAGCCACGGTCCAAGGTAAAGAACCTTCTGTTCGAGGGTCCAAAACTGTTAGCCGCCAAGACCGACAAGTCGCTCCATTTGTTGAAAGATTCGAGGTCCATGATCAGGTCTCTTGGTATCTGTACACCTGCAACAAAATGCAAACAAGGCAGGTATTATACATCGCAGTGTCCCAGACAGGCCCCGTACACACAGCAACCGAGACAATACGATAACCAGAGGCACAGACAGAGACCACCCAGACGCAGACTAAGCTCTGCCCAAGCCACCACATGTTAACAACCAACCTCTAAACAGCAGATTTGAAGTTTGGCTGAGGGTTTGCCAGACCTCCCCCAACTTTTGCTGCCAACACTATCTCCCACCAACCATCCCTTTACCAATTGTCTAACACTATTCTATCCAAACTGGCGAGCCATCACCGCCAACAGATGTTTACTGGAAATGATCAAGACTAGCTAGGCCATCAGTTCCTCTCCATCCCTTCTACCCACTCTGCCTCCCCATCCTTCTTCAGGGACCCCTCTTATGAGCCCCTCCTGAGACAGGAAGTAGAGCATCTCCTACAAATGGGCACGGTAGATTCAGTTCTGGTACATCACAGAGGGAAGGGCTTCTATTCCCATTATTTTTTAACCTGAAAGAAGTCTGGAGGATGGAGACCCATCTTCGATCTCAGGAAGCTGAACAAAGAACACAATGATACAGGATGGTTACGTTAGCTACAATCATTCCAGCACTGCAGCAAGGAGATTGGTTTGCAGCCCTTGACCTGCAAGATGCATATTTTTACATTACTATATGCCCTACACACAGGAAATTTCTTTGATTCATACTGGGACAGGACCATTTCCAATATACAGTACTACCCTTTGGCCTCTCCATGGTTCCCTGGGCATTTTCTAAAGTCCTTGCTGTGGCAACAACTCACCTTCACCAGCACGGGGTCACGATATACCCCTACTTAGATGACTGTCTAATCAAGCCTGACACTCAGGCAGAAGTCGTCGCAGCCATGCACCAGACAATATCGCTCTTCACCAGTCTCAGTCTACAAATAAACCTCCAAAAGTCCATATTAATGCTAGTCCAGAAACTAGACTTTATCGTTGTGCACCTAAATTCTCTAGAAGCAACCGCCTCATTACCTTTTCAGAGATTCACCGCTCTAATGAACCTCATCAATACATCGGTGCATAGCCCAAGGATATTGGCCAGGACCTGTCTTCAGTTAGTAGGTCACATGGCGGCAACCGCGTACATGGTGAAACATGCCAGGCTGCATATGCACTGCTTGCAGAGTTGGCTCAAGACAGTGTTCAGGCCACACAAACACAATTTGAATAAAATTCTGAGTATGCCAATGACGGTCAAGGACTCGCTACAATGGTGGAGTCACCCGCACAACATCTGCACAGGTGTCCCTTTCCTTCAGCCTCCTCCCGAATTGATAATCACAACGGATGCCCCTCTTCTGGGGTGTTGTGCCCACCTAGGCAAGCTCACAGTACAGAGAAGCTCTTATGGCCTAGTACAGAGAAGATAGTCTCCTTCCAAATCAACACTCCACATCAGTGTACTGGAACTACGCATAGTTCGCAATCCCTGTGCCCACTTCATGCCTCTGATCAAGGACGAAAACATACAGATAATGATGGACAATGTAACCTGCATGTTCCACGTAAACAGGGAGGAGCGAGATCACACTTCCTTTGTACAGAGGCCATAAAACTCTGGACATGGTACATACAACACAATGTCACCAAACCAGCCACCTCCCTGCCTCGGTCTCAGAATATCACAGCCAATGCATTAAGTCGAAGGTTCTTGAACGACCACAAGTGGGATATCAATACCTGCATGATCCAGTCATATTTCAACTATGTGAGTTCCCCGCAGTAGACCTATTTGCCACAAAACACCCCCAGCAAATGTCCAGCTTTTTCCTCCAGAGTGGGACTGGGATTGGGATCAGGATTCAACGGCAATGCATTTTTCATTTCATGTCACGCACCCCTCCTGTACGCTTTTTCCTCCTGCCCCATTGCTGTCCAGCATCCTGCACAAGATCAGAATCGATGCAGCTAAAGTCATCCTGATAGCACCAGCATGGCCCAGACAAACCTGATACCCATACCTGAAACAGATGTCATCATGCCCCCTATGTCTCCTCCTGCTTCTTCTAAATGTCCTCTCTCAGGACACGGGTCAGACTCTGCATCCAAACCTGGAGTCGCTCCATCTCAGTCTGGCTCCTCAATGATTCCAGGGCAAGGAGATAACTTGTTCTGAGGACGCTAAAGACATCCTGCTAAACAGCAGAAGGCCCACTACACAGCACACTACCTCCACAAACAGAAGGGATTCCACATGTGGTGCCTAAATAAACAAATCAACGCCACCACCTCTACCATACCAGTCATCCTGGACTACATGCTCTACTTTAAGAAATCTGGCCTTTTAATGATTTCACTGTAGGTGAATCTGGCAGCCATTACAACATTCCATGACACAGTGGATGGCATTTATCTTTGCTCACCCAATTACCAAAGGATTCCTCCAGGGAGTATGCAACCTCTACCCAGAGGCCCAACATCCCCATGAGACCTGACTTTAGTGCTTCGATTTCTCTTTCTCAACTGCCCATTTGAACCTTTGGCCATGTGTTCTCTTCTACATCTTTCCTTGAAGATGGCCTTCCTAGTCGCCATCACATCTGCGAGATGTGGGAGAAATTGGTGCTCTTATGGCTGGACCACCCTATACAGTTTTTTCCAAAAACAAGATCAGTGACCTCACCCCAAATTTTTGCCTAAAGTCCTTTCTTCCTTCCACATCAATCAACCTATCCATCTTCCCACGTTCTTCCCTAAACCTCACAAGGACAGGCAAGAAGCAGTTTTCCATGCCCTGGACGTCGGAAAGGCGCTAGTCTTTTATCTTGAATGGATCAAATTGTTCAGGAAAACTCCTAGATTGCTCCTCTCCACCGTGGACCGCTCCAAAGGCAAACCCATCTCTAAGCTCAGACTTTCCAGATGTATTTCTGATTGCATTCAGCTCTGTTACCAACAACATGACCTATAACCCCCCTCGTGTTAGAACACACTCCACAAGTAGACACAAGTTGCCTTCCTGCATGATGTGCCTATTACTGACATAAGCAACACAGCTACTTGGACATCTCACACGTTCATTTAACACTACATCACTGGTCAGGTCTCAGCCTCTGACACTCGGTTGGGACACATGGTCTTATTGTCCATTCAGGCCTAACTCTGAAGCCCCTCCTTTCCCCTGAGGGGCACTGTTCTACTGTCACCTAAAATGGAGCACCCACAGGGACACTGCTGAGGGGGGGGGAGGGGAGAGGATTGTTCACCTGATGCAGTAACAGGTTCTTCAAGATGTGAGTCCCTGTGGGTGCTCCACTACCCTCCCCCTACTTCAGAGTTATAATTAAATCCTCTGTGGTAAGGAAAGAACTGGGGGGCGGGGGGCTGCACAGCACTAGTTAATTGCCATTGCAGGTGCGAGAAAGGGAGAGCATATGTGCAGCCCAGCCAGGTATTGCTGTCGAAATTGTCCAACTATAGGTGCAGGGCGCACAATCCCTGAAAGTGGAGCACGCACAGGGACTCACATCTCGAAGAACTTCAGTTACTGCACAAAGTGAGTAACCCTCTCTTCCAAGTGGGGCAATGAAACCCATACCACCTCCTCTACACAGTTACTTTTAGCAATGCTAGTCTCAAGTAAAGCTCGCAGGAGTATGTCTGAACTACAGTCAACACCCTTAGCTTTACGTAACCAAGTGTTACATATTTATCTCTTTTTTTAAACTTTCCTTCTAACTCTTTCCAGCACCATGATCATTTTATTGCTCTCTTCTAAATGCCCTTCAGTTCTCGACACTTCATTACCAAAAAGATGATTGACGAGCTGAACATTTTATTCCTGCTTTGTTTATACCAGAGCCATATAGAAAGGGTCTATTTCCTGCCTTTCCCATGAATTGTGGCTTTGTTTATTCAGCCCAAAATTGCATTGCCCTCTATTATTGCAGTTAGGTCTGAATAACAACATCCTTTGCACTCTAAGGGCTTGTCTACATGAGAAAGTTGCACTGGTTTAATTTAAGGTATGAATTTAAACTGATTTAATTAAAACTGGTGCAGACTTGTGTGTGGACACTCTTATTTCAGTTTTGAAGTGTTCAGTTTAGTTTAAGTTGATTTTGTATCAGTTTAACCTAAACTGAAATAAATCACTCTTAAAGTATAATAAAATTGTCTACACAGGGATTTGCACCAGTTTTATCTAAATCATTTCAAGGATGTTCAGTACCTTGTAGAATGATCTGTAAGCTAACAGGATAGCCAGCACAGGCAACAACTTTCCTGACATTAAAGCTTTATGAAAAAGAATTGTTCATTTAAGAATTGTTTCTCTTTGAAGAGAATGTGGCCCCTAAATCATGAATGAATTTGTATCAGTGAATCAGCATGCCAGGTCATCATATTTTGCTCCAATATGGGAAATTGTCTCCATCCAGTTTTGGGCCCTCTTTCCCAGCCTGTCTCTTTCTGCAGCAGAATGAAATTGATTTGATTCTTGTTGGTATCCCTGCTTTCCGGGCTGTCAGCAGAATTAAATGGCAACAGTAAAAGCTGACACTCTAGTTAGTTTTCATTTAGCTGCACTATAGGAAAGCTATGAGAAGATGGAGCTAATCGTCAGCAGTCATAGGAAGACACACTGTATCTGCTAGCATTTGGTTCACATTCAGGAGATTATCTTTGTAACCATGGAGGATGAAGAAATGTAAGTTCTAAAAAAAAAAAAAGTTTAACTTTTGCAGAATCTAATATTATTGGTTCCTCCACTCCCCAGTGGCAAGTAGGTGATTAGACCTTTACAAGTCCTGGCCAAGTCAAAGTACTGTATACTATTGGCATAGTGATTCTTTATAAAATGTATGGTGAAGTTTTGCAAAACCAGAATGAGTTTCAATGTAGACAATTACATCAAGCTGGAGAGCTAACTGAGCCAGAAGAAAAGCAGTATTTCTGATTTTGCTCAATCCTTTTCTTTTATTAACTGGGGAGAAACAGGTTTACTGAACTTTTTATCTCTTTTCAAGGAAGAAACCATTTCAGGTTTGAAGGATCTCATTTCTGAGATGGAGCAATCATCAAAGTAAGTCTCAGATTCCAGTTATAGCATCACAGAGGTTTTAGTTTGATAACTATAAAATCTGTGAAAATATTGCATTGTTAGCCAAGTGTGGCAAATAGTCGACATTATTATGGTGGGTCCCGTGCTTTTCCTTTGTGTGATGAGTCAGGGTGCCGCCTCTTGCCCCTATTCTTGGGCATCGATGGTTCTGCTAGTGCCCTGGTGGGGGAGGGAAGGGGAATGGGGAAGGGACCCAGGTCTGCCCTCTACTCCGCCCAGGGGCCCTATGGACAGTGACTAAGCAGTTGAAGCTGTAATTCTTTCTCCTGGGCTAGCTCCTGCTCTTCCCCTTCAGCTTCTCAGGCTTCCTGACCTCTCTCCTCTTGGGCAGGGTTTCTCTTGGTCCTCGGGGCCTGGGGAGTCCCTCTGCTCTGCTTGAGCAGGGTTTCCCTTCCCCTGGTGTTCTGATCCTCTGGTCAACAATAGTACTCCTCCAAACTACAGTCAGCTGTCCTTCCCCTCTCTCATATGACTGAAGCAGGGATTTTTATTAGGCCTTGGGCAGGGCCTTACTTAGCTCCAGGTGATCTAATTAACCTGTAGTAACCTCTCAGTCAACAGGGACGAAGGCTCTGATTATCCTGGGACCTCCCATCTATCACTCTCCTGCTGCCCTCTGCTCAATCTCCCTCCACCCCCCCAACACCATGGTGTTGAGCTACTTAGGATGAGAGGCAGTGCTGTCGCGAAAGGCTATCAGCGTTGCTGTGTTGGCTTCCTGCCCTATATTGTCCTGGAATTGGAAGGGTTGCAGGGATAGGAACTATCTGGTCACTCTTGCATTCTTTTCCTTGCTTCTGTGCATCCGCTGGAGTGGGGTGTGGTCCGTCATGAGGGTGAACTGCTGCCCCAGTAGGTAATATCAGAGAGTCTTCATGGCTCATGTAACCACCAGACATTCCTTTTCGACGATGGCTTACTGTTCCTCCCTGGGGAAGAGTTTCTGGCTGAGTTACAGGATTGGGTGCTCATCCTCCTCCACCATCTGCAAAAGGATGGGCCCTAGCCCTACCTCCGAGGCATCTATCTCTAGGAGGAATTCCCTCTTGAAGTCTGGGGCTATGAGCACTGGATGACTGTAAAGGGCTGTCCTTAAATCTGTGAATGTGTATTCCGCCTCATCTGTCTACTTTACTATATCTGCAAAAAGAAAAGGAGTACTTGTGGCACCTTAGAGACTAACCAATTTATTTGAGCATGAGCTTTCGTGAGCTACAGCTCACTTCATCAGATGCATACCGTGGAAACTGCAGCAGACTTTATATATACACAGAGAATATGAAACAATACCTCCTCCCACCCCACTGTCCTGCTGGTAATAGCTTATCTAAAGTAATCTTCAGGTTAGGCCATTTCCAGCACAAATCCAGGTTTTCTCACCCTCCACCCCCCCACACAAATTCACTCTCCTATCACCAGCAGGAGAGTGAATTTGTGTGGGGGGGTGGAGGGTGAGAAAACCTGGATTTGCGCTGGAAATGGCCTAACCTGAAGATTACTTTAGATAAGCTATTACCAGCAGGACAGTGGGGTGGGAGGAGGTATTGTTTCATATTCTCTGTGTATATATAAAGTCTGCTGCAGTTTCCACGGTATGCATCTGATGAAGTGAGCTGTAGCTCACGAAAGCTCATGCTCAAATAAATTGGTTAGTCTCTAAGGTGCCACAAGTACTCCTTTTCTTTTTGCGAATACAGACTAACACGGCTGTTACTTTGAAACTTTACTATATCTGTGCTCCGAGCTTTCATCAGGTCTGTCAATGGCCAGACTCTCGTGGCGAAGTGAGGGATGAATCTGCGATAGTACCCCACTATCCCTAAAAATGCTCTGACTTGCTTTTTGCAGACTGGTCAGGGCCAATCCTGTATTGCCTCTACTTTGTTCCATTGGGGTTTCAACAAGCCCCTTCCTATTACGTACCCGAGGTATCTGACCTTGGTTAGCCCCCCCACACACTTGGGAGGGTTGGCGGTGAGGCTGGTCTGTCTGAGGACATCTAGCACCGCTTCTACTTTTCCTAGGTGCATCTCCCAGTCAGGGCTATGAATGACTGTCGTCTAAATAGGCAGCGGCATACTTGCCAGGGGGTGTATCCATTAGTCCATTTATCCATTAGTCTTTTTGGAATGTTTGCATTTATCTACATTGAATTTCACCTGCCAGTTTCTTGCCCAGTCACCCAGTTTTATGAGATCCATTTGTAACCCTTCACAATCTGCTTTGGACTTAACTTTCTTCAGTAATTTTGTACCATTTACAAACTTTGCTACCTCACTGTTGACCCCCTTTTCAAGATAATTTATTAATATGTTCAATAGCACTGGTCCCTGTACAGATCCCTGGGGGACACCACTACTTACTTCTCTCCACTGTGAAAATTGATCATTTATTCCTACCCTTTGTTTCCTATCTTAGAATAATAGAACTGGAAGGGACCTTGAGAGGTCATCTAGTCCAGTCTCCTGCACTCAAGGCAGGACTAAGTATTATCTCCCTGACAGGTGTTTGTCCAACCTGCTCTTAAAAATCCCCAATGATGGAAATTCCACCACCTCCCTACGCAATTTATTCCAGTGCTTAACCACCCTGACAGTCAGGAAGTTTTTCCTAACGTCCAACCTAAACCTCCCTTGCTGCAATTTAAGCCCATTGCTTCTTGTCATATCTTCAGAGGTTAACGAGAACAATTTTTCTCCCTCTTCCTTGTCACAACCTTTTATGTACTTGAAAACTGTTATCATGTCCCCTCTGTCTTCTCTTCTCCAGACTAAACAAACCCAATTTTTTCAATGTTCCCTTATAGATCATGTTTTCTAGACCTTTAATCATTTTTGTTGCTCTTCTCTGGACTCTCTCCAATTTGTCCACATCTTTCCTGAAATGTAGCACCCAGAACTGGACACAATACTTCAGCTGAGGCCTAATCAGTGCAGAGTAGAGCGAAAGAATTACTTTTCATGTCTTGCTTACAGTACTCCTGCTAATACATCCAGAATGATGTCTGCTTTTTTTGCAACAGCATTACGCTGTTGACTTATATTTAGCTTGTGATCCACTATGACCCCCAGATCCCTTTCCACAGTATTCCTTCCTAGGCAGTCATTTCCCATTTTGTATGTGTGCAACTGATTGTTCCTTCCTCAGTGGAGTACTTTGCATTTGTCCTTATTGAATTTCATGCTATTTACTTCAGACCATTTTTCCAGTTTGTCCAAATCATTTTAAATTGTAATCTTATCCTCCAAAGCACTTGCAACCCCTCCCAGCTTGGTATCATCCACAAACTTTATAAGTGTACTCTCTCTGTCATTATCTAAATCTTTTAACTGCTTACTGATTCATGAGATGACCTTGGCTTATCCCATGACTCTTTACTTTGCTCAAGATCCTTTGATGATGGCACTTGTGAAAGGCTTTCTGATAGTCTATAACCACTATAGCAAATGGATAACCCTTGTCCACTTTTGCTGACCCTCCCCACAATGAATTCTAAGAGATTAGTGGTGTATGATTTTCTTTTACAAAAGCCATGTTGACCCTTCCCCAACAAATCACGTTTATCTATCTGTTTGATCATTCTCATCTTCATTATAGTTTCAGCCAATTTGCCTAGTACTGAAGTTAGATTCAGAGGCTTGTAACTGCCAGGATCGCCTTTGAAGACTATTTTAAAAATCAGTGCTACATTAACAACCTTCCAGTCAGCAAGTACAGAGGCTGGTTTAAGCGACAAGTTACACATGACAGGATAGCGCAGATGTTGCAGGGGTCCCATGGAGTCCGAAAGGGAGGACGGTGTATTGGAAGAGGCTGTTGGGTATAGAGAAAACGGTTTTCTCCTTGGCATCCTCAGCCAGGCGGATTTGCCAGTAGCCTTTCTTCAGGTCCAGGATGGTCAAGTATTAGGCCTTGCCTAACTGATCAACTAGCTCATCAATGCGCAGTTTCGGGTAGGCATTGAATTGGGATATTTCATTCAACTTCCGGAAGTCATTTACAAAACCTCAGGGTGCCATCACGCTTGGGGACTAGGACAATAGGGCTGGACCACTGTCTGTGGGATTCTGCAATAACCCTGAGTTCTAGCATCTTCCTTACTTCCATCCTAATTTCTTCCCTTTTTGCCATCGGTACTCGGTATGGTTTTATCGTTACCCTTGCTCCGGGACAGGTGACGATATGGTGTTGGATCGTTGTTGTATGGCCTGGCTGCATGGAGAACACATCTTGGTTCTGCTGGATCATATCAATGACCTCTGTTCCTTGTTCCGCGGTTAGTTTGAAGGATATCGTCTGCCTGGGGTGGAGCTCCCTGGGTGACCAGACTTGTCTCCCAGTCGCACCAGGGTTTCAGTAAGTTGATGTGGTAGATCTGCTCTGGCCTAGTGGCGGTCTGGTTGCTTTACCTTATAGTCCACGAACTCAATGACTTCCACTATCTCGTGGCCCATGCCAGCTGGCCAGGAGCTTGCTTTCTGCTGTCGGCACCATCACCCGTTCTCCTGAATGGAAATCTCTGTGCTTTTGCCCGCTGGTTGTAATAGGTTTGCTGGGCCTCTTGTGCTTTCTCCAAATGCTCTCGTACTATGGGGGTCACTCAGGCTATTCGTGCTCTTATCTGTGCCACGTGCTCAGTGATGTTCTTCCCTGGGTTGGGCTGTTCTTACCAGTCCTCCTTGGCCATATCTAATATGCCGCGTGGGTGGTGTCCATATAGTAGCTCGAAGGGGGAGAATCCAGTAGATGCCTGGTTAACCTCCCATATCACAAACATCAGGTACAATGGAAGAGTATCCCAGTCTTCCATCCTGGGCCACCACCTTCTGGATCGTGCTTCTGAGGGTACAATTAAATCGCTCAACCAGGTCATCTGTTTGAGGATGGTAGACTGAGGTCTGCAGGGCCTGGATGCAGACTAGGATACATAAGTCCTTCATTAATTTCTACATGAAGGGAGTTCCTTGGTTGGTCAGGATCTCCTTAGGGATGCCCACTCTAGCGAAAACCTGGAGCAGTCATTTTGCTATTGCCTTGGATGTGGGGCTTCTTAGTGGAATGGCTTCTGGGTACCATGTGGCATAGTCAAGGATGACAGGTATGCTTCCGTGGCCCTATGCCAATCTTTCTAGTGGGCCCACTAGGTCCATGGCTGTCCTTTCGAAAGGGACTTCAATAACAGGCAAGGGCATTCTGGGCAGGAGGCGCAATAGCGCTGGACTTCCGCTCATACCCCTGGCCAGTAAAGCCTCCTTAGGACTCTATCCAGGGTCTAATCTACTCCTAGCTGTCCCCCAAATAAATGGCTGTGCGCTAGCTCTAACACTTCCCTTGTGTGCTTCCGTGGTACTAAGAGCTGCTTTACTTCCCCCCCCTGTATTTGCACTACCTGGTACAAGAGATTGTTTTTGATCACATAGTGCGGCCCTGGGCCTTTGATTTTTCCCCTCCATGGACATGCTGTTTACCTCCACTACCTCCTCCCTCACGTTTGCATATAGCAGGTCGTAGGTTTGGTCCTGCCCGAAACTCTCGCATACGAGACTTGATCTGGCCTAATTTTATGGGATTGGTTTCAACTCTGCCCCCTGGGTTGCTCCTACTGGTGCTGGGGACCGCCTCTGGGTCCAAACTGGTCAGAGCTGTCTCCTGGCCTCCCAGACGGGTTTGCCTACCAATCAGGGAGTTCTGGTTCCCCGCCCAAATCCTGGATCCTAACTTTTTATCTGCCTTTCTTTCTGGACTACATTTTTGGGGCTTCTCAGGGGATGAAAATAATTCTGGGGCAAATCCGACAAAAATTCGGGTGGGGCTATCCATGGTTACCTCGGTCTCAGCCTGGGGGTTGCTACCCTCCCCTAGCTCTACTGGGGTGGGGGGGTAGGTTCTCCAACCTTAGGTTCTCAAACCCTGGGAAATTCCTACCGATTAAGGCAGGGTAGGGGAGTCTGGGGACCATCCCTGCAGTCACCTTGGTAGTGTTCCCCTGGAACTCAATCCACACTGGGGTCATGGGGTAGAAATTTACCATGCCGTGGACACACGTTACTCCTGTGTCTTGTCCCACTAACTTCCCCGAGACCAGTGTGACAGCACTTCCAGAATCCACCAAAGCTATGCCATTCATTTTTACCGACGTTGTGTACCCACGTGGGGTCATTGCAACCCCCATCAGGCCGATTAGGCTACATCGCTTCCCATGTTCCCCCAGATTGCACTGCATGGGCTCCTCCCTGTTGGAGCACTGGGCTGCTATGTGCCCCACTTCCCCACACAAGTAACACTGATACCTTACCCCGGTTGTCACCCTCTGCCTTGGGCTATTTGGCCTGCTCCCCGAGCTCTCTCCCTCCAAGTCTCCCGGTCCCTTCAGGGCCTCAGGCTGCTCCTCAGCGCCCTTCCTTCCAGTTATGGTTCCCCTGGAATCTGGAACAATTCACGGGCTGCCAGTTGTCTCTCTACAAGGGTGGCCAACTCGTTATAGGTGGAAGGGTCATTGTGGCCAACTCTGGCTTGGAGGCCTGATTGTGGCCCCTTCGTATACTGGTCCAGCAGCAGAAGCTCCTTATTTTCTCAGAGCTGAGGGCCTCAGGGCACAGCCACTTCCAGGTCAGGTGGATTAGGTCAAACAGTTGCAACCATGGTGCCTTGTCCTCACTATATCGCCACTCATGGAACCTCCGGGCTCGCAACGCCGTCATTACTTCAGAGCCGGCCAGGATCTCTGCTTTCAACTGGGGTAGTCTGCTGCAGCCTCCGCGGCTATATCGTAGTAGGTCTTCTGGGCCTCCTGACACAGGAACCGGCCCAGGATGCCAGACCACTGATCTCAGGGCCAGGCCTCCCACAGGGCTGCCCTCTCGAAGGTCAGGAGGTACACCTCCACATCATCCTCCCGCATCATTTTCTGCAGACAGTTACTGGCTTATACAGACCGTGTCTCGTCGCAGCTGCAGCTCAGCTCAGCTCTTCATCTGGTTCGCCACTTCCTGCAGCATGGCCTAGTCCTGGGCAGCCTGGCTCATCAGCAGATGATTGGTCTCCTGCTGCAGGCGTACTGCCTCCTGTTGGACAGCTGCCTGGACCCAGGTAGCCTCCTATTGGGCCGCTGTGGCTTACAGTGGTGCTTTGACCACATCATCCATCTTGGAGCTGGGATGGTTTTGGCTTACCCTGGATTAAGTCCACAGCACGGAATCCCACTCCTAACACCACATGTGGCAAATGGCCGATACTATTATGGTGGATCCTGTGCTTTTCCTTCATGTGATGGGTCAGGGTACTGCCTCTTGCCCCTATTCTTGGGTGTTGATGGTTCTGCTAGTGTCCTGGTGGGAGAGGGAAAGGGAGCAGGGAAGGGACCTAGACCCACCCTCTACTTGAGGTTCCAGCCTAGGGGCCCTATGGACAGTGACTAAGCACTTGAAGCTGTGATTCTTTCCCCTGGACTAGCTCCCACACTGCCCCTTCAGCTTCTCGGGCTTCCTGACCTCTCTCCCCTTGGGCAGGGTTTCTCTTGGTTCTTTGTGACTGGGGAGTCCCTCTGCTCTGCTTGAGCAAGGTTTCCCTTCCCCTGGTGCGCTGATCCTCTGGTTAACAACAGTATTAATTCAAACTAGAGTCAGCTCTCCTTCCCATCTCTCACCTGACTGAAGCAGGGGTTTTTATTAGGTCTTTGGCAGGGCCTTAATTGGTTCCAGGTGCTCTAATTAACCTGTAGTAATCTCTCCTCAGTCCACAGGGAATAAGGCTCTGATCATCCTGGGGTTTATATACTTCCCATCTATCACTCTCCTGTGTCAGTCCTGCGGTGCTTTTGTTTGATTCTGCATCCATCTCCTTCTTCTACGCCCTGGAGAAAAAGAGGGGGGCGAAAAAGCACGTCATCCGCCTCTTGGCGGAGGACAGCGCCCCCTTCATGGATCCAGTGGAGATGCGTGAGAGGGCCAGGGCTTTCTACGCCAGCCTCTTCTCGATGGATCCAACCGACTCCAATGACTGCAGGGTGCTTTGCAATGACCTCCTGACAGCCAGTCCGACAACTGGCTGGAGCTGCCTCTCACTCTGGTTGAGTTCTGGGAAGCCCTCCATCTCATGCCCACCAATAAATCTCCGGGCATGGACAGGCTCACTGTGGAGTTCTGCTGATTGTCCTTGGCCTGGACCTTGTCATTGACTGGGCTGAGCCTTTGGGGAGTGGGTTTCCCCTCTCTGTCGTGCAGGTGAGCCATGCTAACCTTGCTCCCAAAGAGGGGGGACCTCCGCAACTTTAGGAATTGGCATCCTATCTCGCTCCTTAGCACGGACTATAAGGTTGTGGCAAAGGCCATCTCGCTATGACTGGGGTCTGTGCTGGTAGATATGGTCCATTCTGACCAGACCTACACTGTCCCGGGATCTCCTTGAGCTTGGGTGTATGGATGGTCTGTTGTTCATCCTCCTGTCTTTGGATCAGGAGAAGGTGTTTGATCAGATGGACCATGGATATCTCCTGGGCACTCTGCAGGCGTTCAGCTTCAGGCCCCGATTTGTGTGTTTTCTCCAGGTGCTGTACACCTCCGTGGAGTGTTTGGTCAGGCTCAACCTGACCGAACCCATCCACTTTGGGTGAGGAGTGCGTCAAGGCTGCCCGCTGTCAGGCCAGCTGTATGCTCTGGAGATTGAGCCCTTCCTCCATCTCCTCTGAAAGAGGTTGGCGGGGATGGTGCTCTGTGAGCCAGAGATGCGGCTGGTCCTGTGAGCATATGCCAATGATGTGCTCCTCGTGGTCCAGAATCCGGGAGACCTGGTGTGGGTAGAGGGCTGCCAAGCTGTGTACTCGGCGGCCTCCTCTGCCCAGGTCAACTGGGTCAAGAGCTCTGGCCTGATGGTCGGAGCTGGGTGGCAGGTGAGCTCCCTCCCACCCACACTTCAGGCCATTCAGTGGGGCGCAGCTCCACTGCTCTATCTCGGCGTTTTAATTTTCTGCGCTGGAGAACTGGCACGATTTGGAGGGCAGGGTGGTTGAATGGTTACGAAGGTGGGAAGGAGTGCTCCAGTGCCTCTCCCTTCGGGGGAGGGCACTGGTGCTCAGTCAGTCTTGTCCATGCTCTGGCACCAGCTCAACACCCTCTGCCCAGCCCCAGGGTTCTTGGTCTGGCTCCAGAAGCTGGTTCTGGAGTTCTTTTGTCCAGGGCTGCACTGGGTCTCTGCGGGGGTTCTGCATCTTCCCCTGGAGAAGAGAGGACAGGTGTGCACAGGCACACCAGGTCCATATCTTCCGCCTCCAGGCCCTACAGAGACTCCTTTATGGTACAGATAGCTCGGCGTGGAGTACGTTGGCGCATGCCTTCCACCTCCGCCTCCAAGGGCTCTAGTATGACCGGCAGCTTTTTTATCTCTGTCCGAGAGGTCTTCTGTGAGACCTCTCTGAGCTGCCGGTCTTCTACCAGGACCTCCTCCAGACCTGGAAGCTGGTTTCAGCGACTAGGTCCATGGCGGCCACAGAGGGGGGCAGATTTCCACGTAGAACCCCTGCTACACAATCTTCATCTTCATGTGCAGGTGGCGGAGTTGCCCTCAGTGCGCCAGAGGTTGGTCCTGGAGGAAGTTACCAGGATCGGAGACCTCCTGGACTACAACCGGGGGACTGGTTGGATCCCTATGCGGTCGGCTGGCTCGTGGTGTTCTCCACCCTTGGTTCCCCCGGTGCATATTTTGGGAGATGGAGGCAGCCTTGTTGCCCACTTCTCGGTCTTTCCTTCAGTGAGTCGTATGAGAGGGTATCCCCCGCCTGCCCATCACCCCAGGCCCTCCGGATCTCTTCATCAGGCCCCTGCCATGTGAGCCCTCTCAGCCCCCACCCCTTTGTACCCCGAGCCAGCTGCGTGATTTCCAGCCGGATCGCCTCCGAACGGCGCCACGGTACCATATTTACATGCTCGTGCTCCACACTCTTCACTTCCCTACGCTCATGTCCCACCCCGACACCAAGTGGCTGGACCTTCTACCAGCTGTAGAGGCTGAGGGACCCTGGTGGGCCATCCTGTATTCCATCTTGGTTCCATGGCCCGCTGGGGACATTAACTGGTGGCTCCTTCATGGAGCCATGGGCATGTACCTAGCGTGGTCACCCCTGTTCCTGGCGCCTGCCCTTTTTGCGGTGTGAGGGAGACCCTGGCGCATGTCTATCTGCAGTGTGCCAGGTTGCAGCCCCTCTTCCAGCTCCTCCAGAATCTCTTGTTGAGGTTCTGGCTGCACTTTTCCCTGCACCTATTTATTTATGCACACCCCATCCATGGTCTCATGAAGTCGAGGGACCTCCTTGTCAACCTCCTCCTAGCTGTAGCCAAGGTGTTCATTGAATACACATGGGAGAGTAGGTTGGCTGAGGGGGGGCTCTGCAACTGTGGGGCCTGTTTTCATTCCTTTATCCATTCACGCATCCAGGCAGAGTTCCTCTGGGTGGCTCCTTGGATGCTTTTGAGGAGCAGCGGGCACTGTACGGGGTTCTCTGCTCAGTGTCCCCTTCTGGTTCCCTAGTTTTGGCCCTTTGACCTCCACACCTGTTCCTATTCTGTTTTTTCGTTGTCCTTTGTATTTAGTTGAGTACTGGCTGCGGGAGAGGCCTTTAGCAGTGGGCAGGCTTGTGCCTGCCCACTTCCCAGCACTCAATAAGATCACTCTCCTGCGGGATGTGGAGCTACTTAAAAAAAAAAAAATCACTCTCCTGCTGCTCTCTGGCCCAGCTGTATCCCACTAGCCACTGAAATCTAAATGTGTTAACAAATAAATTATTTGTAGTTTATTATCTTATTAAAAGTGACTTTCTATTTTATAACTGTTTTTTTGTTTAATGTTTATTTGTAAACTCTTTGACTCCTTGGAAATATGTCTCTTGTTAGGTTAATTATTGTTGTTATATTGAAATGCTTATTACATTCTGTCTTATTTGCTGCATAGACAGTCTACTGAAGCTCTATGCATCTGTAAGGAGGATATCACCAGATTGCGTCAACAACTGGATGAAACCAATGATGAACTTGCTCAGACTGGCAGGGACAGAGAATCATTAGCTCAGGAGAATGACAAGTTGCAGGAGCAACTTCATAGAGTTAAGAAGGAAAATCAGGTATATCTAGGTACAAAAACCTAGGCTGAAAGGTAAAATTGCATATTTCCCAAAGTGTTGCATGTAATTTATGTGCTATTATATGCAAAAGAACTAAACTCAGATCATCTGACTGGTTTCTGATCTCATCTCTGTCCTGTCATGTCCTGTTTTCTCCTACATCTCATCTGCAAATGGTGTGAAATAAGTTTCTAGGTCAGGGATTCTCAAATTTTTTCATAGGGTGGATCACAGAGAGGTATCTTGAGGAGCCACTACACCAGTTGCTTACATGGAAAAGTAATATTAAGAAAGTATTTAGTATTTTAGTTGTCTTTAAGGTGACAAATATTTTGTCCTTTTAAAAGTAAGTATTACACTGTCATCTTTCATTCTTTCTTTCCCTCCCAAGTGTTCTGTTCCTTTTGCTCCTCTTCTCTCTTGCACATGCTTCCCTCATGTCTGGTCGTCTTCTCCCCTGTTGCCTGGTTGTCCTCTTTGCTCTGCAGATTCTTTCCTGTAACTTGGTTCACTCTTCTGGGCATGTTGCCCAGTCACCTGGTGGTCTTCTCCATCTGATGTCTTGAATGTTTTATTCTTTTCTCTTGTTGACATTCTTTCTTTTTATTTACAGTATTTATATCCCTAGGAAGAGAGCCCAATCTGTGTGCATGTCTGTCTCTCTAGGAAGCTCAGTTATCCTCCTCTTCATCATCATTTTGTTCCTTCTCCTCCATCCGTTCATCATCATCATTCTCCTCCTCCCTGCTCTTGTCTTGTTCCTCAGAGTCTGCCTTCTTGTCTTTGTCTTTCCTTGCTTCTTTCTTGCCTTTGTGCTCACTCCTGTAAACTTCCAATGATTTCTTTAGAGGGGCTATGAATCTCTGGAACTCCATTTCCTCCATGGCTGAGAGCACATCTCCAGCATTCTATGTTTTTCTCTTCCCCTTCACTGCAAAGTTATTTTTGCTTGTGCTAGATAGCTTTGATAGATAGGAGTTGAAGGAGGCTCCTGTTTCTTCTTCTCTTAAGTAGCAGTGGTTTAATGTAGGCCTAATCTGCCCTCAGAAATTGCATTGATTAAATATATTTCGGAATTGATTTTGTTAAATTAGTGCAACCCCTCCTTCTGTGGACATTCTTAAATGGCTGTGTTATTAGTGTTGTTAATTTGTGTAATTTCTGTGTGTAGACCAACTGACAGAGACAGCAAAGCTTGCTGTTCCGTCTTGTTTCTAGTTACTTTTACAGGGCTCCAGGTTTTTCTTTGCAGTGATGAGTCAGGATGCCTGTGGAAGCAGTTGGAAGTAAGGAAGAAAGCCAGCATCTTATAACTGGCCAACTTTCATTGGACCAACAGGAAGTGCTTTGTAGCTTTAATCATTTTGCTCTTGCCCTATGGAACAGTTTTATCCTGGACTGTGTCTCACAAATAAATCAGAACCTTGTAAAGTCCTATCAAAGAGCTGACCTCTTCTCCCCTACCCTTTTGCTGAAGAACTTTAGTACCAATTACCTCCGCACCTTTTTATAAATCATTGTTTTTGTCTTACATTAGCCAACTATGTTTTTTGCATAATGTTGTGTTTTGTAACAGATTCAAATGTCCTCTTACAACTTTTTATAAAAATTAATCTGTGAAGATTAACTAGAAGTGTAATCACCATGTTAATATTTTCTGATGTGTTTGCACAGCTGAAATGTTTGAGTTTATAATTTTTTTTGCAACTTTTAACCATAAAAAACTATGCATCAAAGCAATATTCACTATTTACCTGCTAGTAAAATGGAATAAGAAACTAAAGGCATGAAGAGTGTTAACCTTGTGGAAAAACTATATCTTTTTTCACAGATTCTACACCAAAAACTTGCAAAGTGTCAGAATGAGCTTGACGATATGAAGTTGAAAGGGCAGGATTCAAGCTCAGATATTGCCAGATTGAAGAGCACATTGAATTCTGTAGTAAGTGTTTGCATGTAGGTGAGACAGGTAGAAAAAGCTGAGTTGCAGTTTTACTACTTTTGCACTAGGCAAGCACTAGGCAAGAAGTGTACTTTACTGTTTTTTTGGTTTGTTCGTTTTTTTTGACGTTCATAAGATGGGATACTACATGATGCAGGGACTGGGTGTCTTGTATCTCCAGGTCATTGGTTTAATACCAGATTGGATCAATAGTGACTGAAATGTAGCATCTACTCACTGTCCAGGGACTTTTGTGAATGCTTGAACTCAATCACCTGTTTGCTTCCCATGGTATTCTTTGCCTCCATTGTTTTGGGGAGTGCTGTACACAACAGAATGGGCCACACAACTCCCCATTAGTGATAGTGCTGGCACTAGTCTATGAAGTGGTAACAATTCACCACATTTTTTTCTCACTATGAACTATTCCAATAATATTCTATAAATGTTAGAACTTGTAATTTAATGGTATTTCTAGGATTTAGTATACAGAGTTGAAAATCATTTATCTGCAGGAATAGGGAAATTATTCCAATCATTTGTGTCTGTTCAGGAAGTTTTAATTTAAAACATGAATGGGGCATATCACCGTATTGAAGAAATTCATTTTTATCATTTAACTTAAAAATGTGGCTAGTAGATAAATGTAAGCAGATACAAAACATTCTGCCTCTTGCGAAACCTTTTATTTGATGTCTTGGCTGAAAGGGCAGACTCTTTGTGTCATCCCTTTAGATACTATGCTTCCTATATTTATTTTGTCCCACTTAATGCAGAAGATCAGTTTAAAAAAAATCAGATGCTGTATTTTAGGAGAGACAGAACCGTGAACTTTCGGAGAGCTACCACAGAGCCAGTGAACAGGCAGAAAGCTGGGAAACAAAATTCCACCAAGCGGAGGGAGATTGCAGCTCTGTCAGAGTGATGCTCCTCAATACAGAGTCTGAGAGCCGTAGGCTGAAAGAAAGAATGGAGTCCCTTGAAACAGAGATTGAGCAAGTAAGGTGGCATAGTATCTTAATAATCCCCCTCACCTAAACAATGTCTGGCAATATCTTAACTCTGCAGTTGTTTAAAGATTTGGTATAATACCTACTTCAAAGACAGGTGGGATAAAAGACACAATTTTATGAAGAATCCTGGACCATATTGTATCTTATAGTAGCATGGATTGGAATACTGTTAGCCACAGATTTAGGAGGCTGTTGATGGAATTTAGATTCCTAAGTGCCTAATTCCCATTTGAAAATGAGATTTAGGCTCCTGAATCAGTTAGGAGTTGCAATGCTGAGTGTAGCAACATCTATAGACTTTTAACAATGTGGGACGAAATGTTTGGGTGATCCAGGAAAACTGGGACAAAACCCCAGTTCCACTAGAACTGGCCAGGACACTGGCACTGCCTCCTCAGATTGGGACATACCATGGGTGGCAGTTCGCATAGGCTGGGGGAGGCTGTGCCTCCCCAAACAGCCAGGCGTGACCCCACCCCCCTGCTCCCTGTGTGTAGCCGCTCCAGTCCTGCTCCAGCCCCGCAGTGCTCCAGCTGGGGATGCTGTGATGGCGCGCCGCCTGCCCTCCCACGCTCTGGGGCTGAGGGGCTGGGGCTGCCTGTCCTCCCGAGCTGGGGAGCCTGTGGCCTCATGCCTTCCCGGTGTTCCAGGCCTGGGGGGACTGCAGCCACTGCCCACCCTCCTGCACTCTGAAGCTGGGGGGACTGCAGCTGCATGCCACCCGCCTTCCCAGCACTCCGGAGTTGGGGAGTCTGGGGCCACACACCGCCCGCCTTCCCGGCACTCCAAGGCTAGGGGGCTAGCCTGGGGCAGGACTGGGGCATTGGCCGCACTGGGGGCAGGGAGCACTCTGGGCTCTGGTGGGGGTGGAAGGGGCAGGGCCGTGGGCGGGTGGAAGGAGCAGGGCTGGGGTTCATACGCTGCCCATGGACATATCAGGATGTGCTCGCCCTAAGCAAGGATGTTAGTGAGAAGACCTGTGGCTGTCATCTTGGGAATGTTTCTTTGGCGTGATTTTTTTTGGTCACTTCCATAGGAGTGACAGCAGTGTAAGTATTACTCACAATATCTAACTACTCATTGATCTTTTTTTTCCTTTTCAATCTGTTTTCTATACATAGAAAGATGGGATTTATTTTATTGTTCAGATAAGTGATTCTCTTATGAAAATGAATGTAGGGCTGAAAGCAGAATTTTGAAGATATCTGCTCCACAGGCACTGCAAAATCCCAAACAGGGATTCCAAAACGTCAGTGACAACTTTATGATCAGAAACAAGATTTTTTAAAAATTATTTGATACAAGGGGTGTGAAAAGTTTATTTTAAAACTTACTCTAGAATCTTTCAGAAGTTCTGACATTTTACAAAAGAATGTGCAGGGTTTTTTTCATTTTCCATGGGAAGTTTCTCAAAAACAGTATGGATTGTTTTCTAATAAGATCAGGTTTTTGGATAGTGTTAAATAATTTTCAGTACAAATTGTTACTTAACTTAGACCATTCATTTTGGCAGCACTTAACAACAGAAAAAGCCTACAAGTCACAGATTTCTACCATAAACAAGTCTCTTATGAAAATGGAAGAGGAGCTTCAGAATGTGCAGCTGGAGAAAGTCTCTGTACTTGCAGATCTCACATCTACACAAGAGCTTTGTATTAAATTAGACTCTAGCAAAGAGCTACTAAATCGGCAGCTAAACTCTACAGCACAAGAAGTAGAAAGGGTATGTAAAATAATATGTACTGGAAGAATAGTTTACATGTGAAAATTACATTTCAGTTTATAAGAGAGAATTTTTTTTTGGTGCCTTGGGTCTAAATTTTCAGAAGGAACTGGTGATGACATTGAAGAGGGAAGATACTCTGAAAATCAGGCCCCTTTGAGGTGTCTTAAATTGAACAGCTTGGTAATTGAGGCAGCTAAAATCACTCGTCACTTTTGACAGTGTGAGCCTTGGATTTTAAATCCATACACCTGGTGTCATCTTCCTTTGGAGTAGCTGGCTGCTAACAAAGAAGTTTCCCAGAAGGAATGTTGAGATGCCCAAACTTGACTCTTGTAGGATGTACAGTATAGGCTGTCTTGTCCATAAGGTTATTTAGTATGCTTGATAATTACAGTATGTTTTTGTTGGTCCTGATTTTCACAAGCATTGTGAAGTTAAAGTTGGTGATAGACAAACTTCAAAAGCTTCAGTCTGATAAACTGAAGAATATGGACGCTTAGTCATACTACTCAAATATTTTCAGTATAATGCCTCCTCTGTGTCATTCCCTGTCTCAGCCTTTCTTTATTTTTGTTTTTGTCCCTCCTCCCAACACCACTAGATCATTCCTCTTTTTCTTCCCTGACTTCCAGCATTCTCCTTTATCTTTTTTTCTCCTCCATAACAGACCCGCTACCTTTGAAGATAACATTGTGAGGTCTGGTAGTCTCTTTGCTGGGCTATAGGACAATTGTTCTAGTCAAATCTTGCATGTTCTGCAGGCTTTTCATATCATAAGCGTGCAATACATTCTGAGATGCTTCCGATAGGAGAAGCCACCACCTTCGTCTTCTTTTGTATGGCTTGGGTAGGTAGCAACAACTACAAATGTATATCTAAGTTTGATAGCCAGCACATTGCCGCAGCAGTGGGCTGGTGAATGTCCTTCAGGCCCCCAGCAAAAGAACAAAGTGGACACTCAGATATGTGCAGGGGAAGCCTTATACTGTATGACGGGGTAGTCAATTATTTTTTGTCAAGATCCAAATTCTTGGTCAAGGCCCAGACTTCAGAGAAAATAATAATAATTAAAAAAAATTATGATAAGTAAATAAAAAGATTTTGGGGTCTGTTCAAAAGCATCTGGCAGTCTAGATTAGTAGAGCCCTATGCAGATACAAAATTTGTATATGTATCCAATCCGTGATCCGCAAAAATGGTCTACGGATATAATGCGAATAGCTGCGGATTTGCAGGACTCTACGGATTAGGCCCGTGGTCTGCCTATTGACTACCCTCTCTCTATGAGGTCTGACTGAAGCTGTCTGAGATGTAATGTGAGATTACCATACTTGCTGGATCCTTCCATGAACTCATCAAGTAGGAGGGCTGTTAGTGATTGTGGAGAGGGAGAAAAGTTGCAGAAAAGAAGGAAGCAACTTGAATGTATATTAGATTCTGGGAAGAGTTTTTGGAGGAAGGACAGAAGTTGGGAAACTGTCTCTAGCTTTGCACCCGTTTAACGTACGCTTTACCCAAAGCTATGTGTACTCTGCCACACAGGCCTCTACTTTCTACAGCATTCCATTGCAAAAATCAGCAACAAACTGGAAATTCTATGGCAGCATGAAGTATATTCAAAATTGGAAATTTTTATGAATTAAAGTGATTATGAATAATACTGTTACAGTATTCCTCATATTACAGTATGCTTTATACCACTGATTTCATATTAACTTCATGCTGCTTCCAAACTTTCAGTTTTCAGTGTGGTGCAGATTTTTGTATTGACCTATATAGAACTGCATTGTGAAAGTTATTGAGGGGAGAGGGAACTGGAGGTTTTGACTGCTGGGTAGTAGAAAGTTGGGCATCTGAGACCCGGAAAGATGATTTAGGTTTCAACAGCCATCCTGAAATCTTAAATTAATACAGTATATTAAAGAATGGTCAATAGGCTAAATAGGTATAAATGGAAAACCTGTAAATCTATGTCTTTCAGCTGCAGAATGAATGGGAGTCTTCTCGTTCTGAAGTAGAACTCCTGAGGAAACAACTAGCTAATGAAAGAATCTCTATGAAAAACCTGGAATCTTTGCTGGTGTCCAACCGAGAGAAAGAATTTCAGTCTCAGATAGCCAAACAAGAAAAGGAATCTGAAATTCAGCTTCTTAAAGAGCAGCTTTCTCTGGCTGAGAATAAACTGTGAGTAAATAACCAAGAGATAAAACTATTTGATTATCTGAGCAGAAGTGATTTTTGTCTCTCTTCTGGATGTATATACATATATTGGTTATTTACCTGCATTTCTGAGCAATTAGAGTACCTGAATAACTTTTTAAAAATGGAAGAAGTCCAAGAGTTGATACCTGCTTTTGATTCAGCAGCTGTACCATATAATGTTTCCCCTTTAGATTTTTATTTAACTCCTTTTTAAAACTGTTTATGTGAACTGCATGCGAATGCTGCCCTTGCTAACTAATCAGCTGTGTATATTGATATATTTGGAAGGTTATAATTGCCCCTTTTTTCTGAATCAAATGACAATTTAATGTACTTTACAGTGCTATCCAGAGTCGAGATTTTGCCCAGCTCAGAAATACAACAACTCAGCTAGAGTCTGAGCTAGATATCACCAAAAGGCAGCTGGGGACAGAGCGCTTTGAAAGGCAAGTGTATGTTTTTGTACTATTCCTAATTCCCCATATTATTTCAGATGAAGTATAATATAGTAGTTAGAGTAATAGAGTAGTAATTGAGAAGAAAGATGGCAGAGTATTTAAGGTAATACCCTGGGATGTAGGTTCAATGCCTGTGTGCTGCCACAGTAAAATTAATTAATTAAAAGCAGTCAAATCAAGGTCCATATTTATTTTGATACTGAGGCCATGGCAAAATCTGCAAAAAGTTAGTTTAAAACCTGGAAAATGTTAGTTGAAAAACTGTTACCCATAATGCTCCTATAGTATGTAAAATAGATCAGTTTGTAACACTTGTATCCTAATCGATCAATACCAGTGCTTTTCAAACAAAACAACCTCCTAACAGTTCAGTCGCTTTCTTTTGATGCCCTCCCCACCTTTACTTTGGAAGTGCTAGCTAATCTGATCAAAGATAGTCGAAAGGAGGAGAAAGAAATAAAGTAGAGGAAAAAGGAGTATGGAGGAGAGGCGGGCTAGAGAAAGAAGAGTAGGAAAGTGAAGAGAAGGAGGAAAGGAGTTAGAGGTAATGGGGATATAGAGGGGTGGGGAAGGAATACAGGAAATTCTGAAGTATTTTGAAAAAATCTTCAAAAACAATGACAATTCACCAGCTTCTCCTATAGTTTTCCTGTTGCATCCCCTCCCTCTACCCCAGTAATGCAATCTGTCCATACCTCCCCTCATACTGCACAATTGGCTCAGCAGAGGAGTTGGGGCTAAAGGTGAACCTGAGGGTAGAACTGGGGATGGGAAAGGAGCTGGGACGAGAGGCAGAACTGGCCTGGGAGTGGAGAGGGAATGAGAGCAGAGCTGGGCTGGAAATGAACAGGGGACGGAGTGGAGCTGCGGCTGGGGATGGAGCTGGGCTGAGCAGGGGGCAGAGTGGAGGTAGAGTGGAGGTGTGGCTGTGGTTGGAGCTGGGCGGGGTGCGGAGCAGGGGACGGAGTGAAGCTGCATCTGGGGCCGGAGCTGGGCTGGGGGCAGAGCAGGGGTGAAGTGAAGCTGCAGCTAGGGGTAGAGCTGGGCGGAGGCAGAGGGGCTGGGTAGTGCTCCCTCCCTGCCCCTTTTGGGGCTGGTCTGGGTGCCACCATGCGCCCCCCTGAATGCTCCTCCATGCTCTCCCTGGGGGACATGCCCCACAATTTTGGGCCACTGTTCTAGAAGACATTATAATTTGATAAAATGAGGATAGTATGGTAAACTAGTCCTAATACAGTTATTGTAAGTTCTCCTAAAGTCCATAATTCTGAACCTTTGCTGTATCAATCAGAATCTTTGCTTTAATAAATCATTTTGTGAACAACATACCTCCAATATCTGTCTAATACTGTTTTATATTGCATAATCTACTGGTATGTTCTGTTCCTTGTGTACCACAGCCAGCAGCATATTTTATATCAGGAAATCCTGACATTTGGCAACAGTAAAGTGAATAGAATAACATTTATAGTATTTTTCATAATCCAGACAATGAAGTAGTTTTAGAAAGTAATGTGTTAGAGACACATATTGCGGTGTCTGTAGGGAACTGGAGCAGCCATTATGTGCTCCGCAATAGCTCTTGCAGAACCCTGAGGAATGCAAGGAAGAGAACATTGGCCGAGAGAGATTGGGATTACCCTCTCTATTATGGAATTTTTAGCTTTGGTCTGAGGAACCACCAGAGAAGTTCAAAAGAATCTTCTGCTTAGTATGTCTTCTAGCAGATAAATATTTCTAATAGTGCAGAACAATTTCTCTTTAGTGCATTGGGTATGTGTCCTAGCCTTGTGCAGATGTTGTGGAAAAAGCTGAAGTACTCAATGCTCTTTTTGCCTCAGTCTTCACAGACAAGGACAGCTCCCAGACTGCTGCACTGGGCAACACTGTATGGGGAGGAGGTGAGCAGCCCTCAGGGATGAAAGAACAAGTTAAGGACTATTTAGAAAAGCTGGACATGCACAAGTCCATGGGTCCAGATCTAATGCATCCAAGGGTGCTGAGGGAGTTGGCTGATGTAATTGCAGAGCCATTAGTCATTTTCTTTGAAAATTCGTGGCAATCGGGGGAGGTCCTGGATGATTGGAAAAAGGCAAATATAGTGCCCATATTTTAAAAAGGGAAGAAAGAGAACCCAGGGAACTACAGACCGGTCAGCCTCACTTCAGTCCCCAGCAAAATCATGGAGCAGGTCCTCAAGGAATCCATTTTGAAGAACTTGGAGTTGGAGGAGAGGAAGGTGATCAGGAACAGTCAACATGGATTCACCAAGGGCAAGTCATGCCTGACCAACCTGATTGCCTTCTGTGATGAGATAACTGGCTCTGTGGATATGGGGAAAGCAGTAGATGTGATATATCTTGACTTTAGCAAAGCTTTTGATACGGTCTCCCACAGTATTCTTGCCAGCAAGTTAAAGTAGTATGGATTGGATGAATGGGCTATAAAGTGGATAGAAAGCTGGCTAGATTGTCGGGCTCAACGCCTAGTGATTGTTAGTAGGCTTGATGTCTAGTTGGCAGCCGGTATCAAGCAGAGTGCTCCAGGGGTCGGTCCTGGGGCCGGTTTTGTTCAACATCTTTATTAATGATGTGGATGATGGGATTCATTACACCCTCAGCAAGTTTGCAGATGACACTAAAATGGAGGGAGAGGTAGGTACGCTGGAGGGTAGGGATATGGTCCAGAGTGACCTAGACAAATTGGAGGGTTGGGCCATAAGAAATCTGATGAGGTTCAACAAGGACAAGTGCAGAGGCCTGCACTTAGGAAGGAAGAATCTCATGTAGTGCTACAGGCTGGGGACTAACTGGCTAAGCAGCAGTTCTGCAGAAAAGGACCTGGGGATTGCAGTGGACGAGAAGCTGGATATGAGTCAGCAGTGTGCCCTTGTTGCCGAGAAGACCAACAGCATATTGGGCTGTATTCGTAGGAGCATTACCAGCAGATCGAGGGAAGTGATTATTCCCCTCTATTTGGCACTGGTGAGGCCTCACCTGGAGTATTGCGTCCAGATTTGGTCCCCCCACTACAGAAGGGATGTGGACAAATTGGAGAGAGTCCAGCGGAGGGAAACAAAAATGATTAGGGGACTGGAACACATGACTGATCAGGAGAAGCTGAGGGAACTGGGGTTATTTAGTCTGCAGAAGAGAAGAGTCGGGAGGATTTGATAGCAGCCTTCAACTACCTGAAGGGGGGTTCCAAAGAGGATGGAGCTAGGCTGTTCTTAGTGGTGGCAGATGACAGAACAAGAAGCAATGGTCTCAAGTTGCAGTGGGGGAGATCTAGGTTGGCTATCAGGAAACACTATTTCACTAGGAAGGTGGTGAAGCACTGGAATGGGTTATCTAGGGAGGTGGTGGAATCTCCATCCTTAGAGGTTTTTAAGGCCCGGCTTGACAGAGCCCCGGCTGGGATGATTTAGTTGGTGTTGGCCCTGCTTTGAGCAGGGGATTGGACTAGATGACCTCCTGAGGTTTCTTCCAACCCTAATATTCTATGAGTCTATGAATACAGCAGAACCCCGTTTTTCTGATCTAATTGGGGGACTGGTACCGGATCGGATAATCAAAAATTCAGATAATCCGGAGCAGTGGTTCTCAAACTTTTTTTTCCATGGACCACTTGAAAATTGCTGAGGGTCTCGGAGGACTACTTAATGATCTTTCTAAATGTCCTTTGTACCATTAACTAACTATTGTTAAGTGCTTTGGATAAAAGCACTATATAAAAAAACCAATAATAATTAACATTTTTGTTCTACAAATAAAAGCACACAACTCATATTTTAATATCATTACTTACCTTTCTAACGCAATGGATGTGCCCTCCCTCCCGAACTGGGGCTGGGAAGGAGGGGGGTCTCTCCCCCACCACAGCAGCCACAGAACTGAGGTTTGGAAGGAGGCCCATCTCTCCCCGGCAGCCACAGCCCTGGAGCTGGAGTAAGTCACCTCTTTCTCTGGCTGCCTCAGCCCTGCACATCCCAAATTCCCCTCATCCCGTCTTCTTGCCCCACCTACCCCCTATTTCCCCCCCTCCCCAAGGCTGCCACCACCTCACCTTACATGTGTGTCTTCTCCAGGGTCCAGGCACCTAATTAGTGGAGCCACGCCTGCGCGGCTCCACTAATTAGATGGTTGGCCCTTCATTCTCTTGTGTGCGGCTGCCCAGAGGCGCAATTTAGAGGGAACTATCCATGGACCACCTGAATGGAGCTCGCAGACCACTGGTGGTCCGTGGACCACAGTTTGAGAACCTCTGATCCAGAGAATAGGAAAGTCTGAGGCCACAGCACTGTCTAGTGGCCACAGAAGAGATCACCTGCTTCTGGACCTGTGTGCGCTGGATGTTCAGATAATACGGAGAGTTGGATAATGGAGGGTCAAATAAATGGGGTTCTACTGTATTTCTAACTACAACTTTCTGGTTTAGAGATTGAGTGCTATCCATTGAACTGTGCTGACAAAACATTTATGCACCCTCTTTTTTTATTGCACGCCATACTATAACATAAGACTACTTTGGATCTAAAGTAGAGTCTTGTAGAGAGGCTTTGCTTCTTAGCTGGTAATGTCTCCTTTAATATCAATTACCATTTTGATTTAGGGAACGTGCTGTACAAGAGCTTCGTCGCCAGAGTATTACTACTTCATACCAATTAAGCTCTACTTTAAGGACATCATCACCTGAACGTTCCCTCCATCGATCTCCTGATTGGACTCTGGACAGATCCTTGGAAGGGTAAGTCATTCAAGAATATCCCAACTCATGGTGGGAAAAGAGTACAGAGACTTAAAACTTAACTTTTGAGGAGACAGAAGAAGTAGCACGGACCTGTTTCAGCTCGTGGTTGAAGTCTATGGAATTTCAGTACTGTAAAAACTGGTGTGAGTGAAAGGAGAATCAGGCCCAAAGTCCCTACTAATGATCTTAAAATTTTGTATTCAATTATATCAAATATACAGTACATAGTAGCTATATGCACTGTAATTGCTATAGTTATAACACTGACAATACTGTACAGACTTTCCTAATAATCGTAAATCATCCCACTGTTCAATTTTAGGTACAAATATTTGATCTTGCCAACAACAAAGTCAGTATTTCATGTTAGTCCAACACTTCTTTAAGTATTCGTCCACTGTAGTTAGACTCCACTGTAGGTGCACATGTGCCCCATGCATGTGTAACCCTTCTGCCAGCCAGAGTTTACAGCAACAAGGGCTGGGTTCAGTACATAGGGGTTCCCTTTCAACAATACAGTGCAAAACCGGCTCAAGCCCCCACCCAGTGACCTGGGAAAATTACACACACACACACCCTGGGTGCCTCAAAGAGGCAATACTTCCCCTCTCGCAAGCACAGAGTCTCGGTGTAGCAAAACATCTTTAATAACAGAAGGTAAGCAACTCAGCATTAAATTGGGAAAACACCACAACTAGGGTTCATTAACACAAACCATGAACTAGAAGACCCACCCATAAGTAGATTGGGCTGTGTCTTTTCCCTTTGGTTCTTGAGTCCAGCAACCCAAAAGTCACCCCACTTGCAGTTGCTGTCGTTGGTCAGTGCAGCCCCAGAGTTCAGAAGTTCAGCTGCAGAGTTTACCTCCCAGCCTGGGTAGAAGCTGGGGAGGTATGGAAGCCCCTCACACGCTCCACTGCTCGGGCCCTCGACAGCTGATTGCCACGCCTCTCTGTGGGGTTCTGCTCCCGTCTTTACTGCCAGCCGTGCCTTTCCGCCAGCCGCCCCGCTGGCTGTGCCTCTCCGCTAGCCATTCCGCTAGTCGCTCACCAATATGTCTTCAGGCCCCCCCTACAGCTCTCAATGATTTCAGCTCTTAGTGATTTCAGCTGTTAATAAGGGAGCCTCACTGCTGGTGCACCTGGATAGTCTTCTTGCATCAGAACTACTAGCCCAAAGTAGCTCAAATGCTTAGACCTAGGTATCAGTGATTTCAGCTGTGCAGCATGTAACAAGACTCCTAATTGAGTCTAAATTAGCTCTGTTATTACACAGTGGAAAGAGGAAGGGTCAAAGTGGTGTTTAGGGCCCTCAGAAGGGCCCCACACTACCAGGTGCAAATACCTGTCCCCAACCCCTCTCAATTCACTGGGCTTTGGAACCCATGTCCCTTGCCTAGCAAGTGCTGCTTAGTTGAGGGTGAGTCTCTCAGTCATAAAATGCCAAGTACAGTTCTACTGTCCTTGATTCACATAACCAGAATAACAATCCGTTATTACTCCTGCCCCAATAACAAAGAAACTGGGGATCCCACAGCAGCCAAAGTGACCGTTTGACTCTGCGTACACATGCAAGATTGGATTCTTTTGCCCAGCAGTGTTTGGTGGGGGCATTTTGTTCCCTGCATGCCCTCACACACACCTTTAGGCATAAATGGCAGAGCAAACCCAACCATCTCTCAGTTACTTCTTAATGCCAGTGGCAGCAAGACAGAATCTCCACAGTGTTTGACTGCTATCTCATAGCTCTCCATCTTAGTTATACTTAGTGTTCATATAATGTTAGTTTTGTAATGACTGGAGCTGCTCAGTACACCAAACCCCTAGGTTGCCAGTATCCTGTCAGATGTATCACAACTTGCGGATAGAAAAGCAGTACTTGTGGCACCGTAGAGACTAACAAATTTATTTGAGCATAAGCTTTTGTGAGCTACAGCTCACTTCATCGGATGCATGCCATGGAAAATTCAGTGGGGAGATTTTATATACACAGAGAACATGAAATAATGGGTGTTACCATACACGCTGTAACGAGAGTGATCTGGTAAGGTGAGCTATTACCAGCAGGAGAGGGAAAAAAAAACCTTTTGTAGTGATAATCGAGGTAGGCCATTTCCAGCAGTTGACAAGAACGTGTGAGGAACAGTGGGGGGAGGGGGAATAAACATGGGGAAATAGTTTTACTTTGTGTAATGACACATCCACTCCCAGGCTTTATTCAAGCCTAATGTAATGGTGTCCAGTTTGCAAATTAATTCCAATTCAGCAGTCTCTCGTTGGAGTCTGTTTTGAAGTTTGTTTAAGAATTGCAACTTTTAGGTCTGTAATCGAGTGACCAAGAGATTGAAGTGTTCTCCGACTGGTTTTTGAATGTTATAATTCTTGATGTCTGATTTGTGTCCATTTATTGTTTTACGTAGAGACTGTCCAGTTTGGCCAATGTACATGGCAGAGGGGCATTGCTGGCACATGATGGCATATATCACACTGGTAGATGTGCAGGTGAACGAGCCTCTGATAGTGTGGCTGATGTGATTAGGCCCTATGAGGGTGTCCCCTGAATAGGTATGTGGACACAGCTGGCAACAGGCTTTGTTGCAAGGATAGGTTCCTGGGTTAGCGTTTTTGTTGTGTGGTTGTTGGTGAGTATTTGCTTCAGTAAATTTGCTTCTCTACAAAAGAAAAAGGACACTAAACTATCTAAACTACTACATGCCACAAAGGGCCATAACAGTGGTTCCCTTAACCCACCCAGCAATATCATTAATCTACCCAGCTATACTCTTAGCACAGCAGAAGAATCTGTCCTATCTCGGGGCCTCTCCTTCTGCCCCTCCACCCCCATGAAAGTTTTAGGTGCAGCCACTATAAGAACACTAAGGGAGAGTCATGGGGTTGCTGGCCCCTTTAAGGGGAATCCAGGCCCAGGCTAATTTAAAGAGAACAAGACTTTCTAGGCAGTTAATTGAATAACGAGCACCTGTGCCTGTTAAAAGGCCATCAGGGCTCAGTTAGAGGGAGGTGCTCACAGAGAGAGAACTTCTCCTAAGGAAGTAGAGCTCTCAGCGACCACAGGTCCCACGGAAGAAGGCTGTGCAGAACCCTGAGTCTAAGAAGAGAGACTACAGGTCACACAGATCTGGTGGGTTGGGGCTCTCTGAGCATCAGTCAGGAAAAAGGCAGATGACAGCTGCCTGGTCAGTCAGAAAAGGGCAGGTGAAAGCTGCCTGGGAATGAGAAGTTTGCAGATGAGAGCTGCGCGAGCCAAGAGGCTGTACAGCATGTGGTTCCGGGGGAATTACTGAAAGCTAGAGAGCAACAGAGGGTTGTGCCTGCTGACTTCTAACCTGGACAGCCAAAGCTGAGAGCCAGAGAGCTGAAGGCAGAGGAGTGGCAGACTTATCTGTTGATATCTCCATGCTGTAGAGCTGAACCCAGAGGTCCAGGGGGAGTGAGGATTGCACCCGTAGTGAGGAAGAGGAAGATCTTCGAGCAGAGAGACTGTACAGGTTCCCGCTGGGAAGAGCAGGATTTTAAGGACTCTCTATGCTGGATGTGGGAAATGGACTATGATTGGGACTCACGTTGGGGATTATTTGAACAATGTTTCGGTAATAAACCAGCTCCAAGGAGGGGTATTAAGCAAGAGACCCTAAGTGGTATTACTGTGTGATTCTTGAGGGGCCTTGAGAATAGAGAAACTGAGAGAGGGAGTGCTATGGGGCAGGGATGCACCGCAACAGGGAGAGATGGGGTTTTTAGTCTCCTGTACTGTCTCCTGTTCTTCTTGACTGAAGAAATCAATTCTATTTAGCCTCCAGGCCAGACAAGATTATTCCCATTCTCCAAGGAAGCTTTTAAGATCCCTTATATTTTCTCTTGCAGCACTCCAACAGTCTCAAGGGATTTATTTCAGGTGCTATTTAGGTCGGGCAAGGTCATCTTCCCCCCATGTCCCCACGTGCATCAAACCATGCAGGAGAGCAGAGTGATGTGAGCCCAGGAAGAGCCCCTCAGGCTGGGCAAAGCCAGGTGCTGTGACCCCTCTGAACAACCTGCTTTCCCAGGCTCTGTATAGTAATGCACAAGCGCTGAACTGCTGCACGTACGTGTTGTGCCATAGCTGCTGCCCTGAACCCAACAAACCCGGGGGGATGTGCTGAGAAAGATGAATGAAGTCACCAGAAAAATATTTGATATGTACTATTCAGTTCCCCATTGCCACTTGTACAGATCTGCCATCTACTGGTTATCTGAGATTTAACAGGAGCTAGAAATGTGTTATTTTGTCAATAGAGTCTGACGGAAACTCACGGCTTTCCCGTAACAGGTTTAATTATGCTATTTAGGACTCGCTTTTTATGGTTGCCAACTTCTTATTTCTTCCCTTGTAACTCACTGAGCATTATACATTAAATGTTGTGAATAAGATGCCTTCCTTTCCAGTTTCTAAGCTTTTGGAAGATTCATATAAGAGTCCTGTAATCCAAAAGCCCTCTTCCTAAAGGAGATATCCTTTCTTGCCCATTAGCAAGTTTCAGTCAAATATAAAACAAAGACTAAAATCCTTCTGCAAATTAGAGTATAAATCAATCCCTTTCCCCTTAAGCCAACTCAGTCAGAGTAAATCCAAACAAATAATATTCAGCATGGTCTTCAGTCATTATCACAGGGGAAGGTACAGTTCTTCGAGTGCTTGTTCATGTCAATTCCAATCAGGAGTGTGCAAACGCATGTGCATGGTAGCCAGAAGATTTTTCCCATAGCAGCATCCATCGGGTCAGTTGGGGCGCCCCCTAGAGTCGTGCCTCAGTGGTGCTCAATATAGAGCCCTGCTGACCCACTACCCCCTCAGTACCTTCTTACTGCCAGTGATGGTTAGCTGGAACGTCCCATAGCCCTTGCTTTAGCAAGCGCCTTTATCTTTGTAATTTGGATATAGTTTGTCTGTAGTTAGTTATTGTATAGTAGTTGTTTGTAGTTAGTTTAGGGTTAGTTGGGGGTATTCACCCCCCCCCCCCTTCTGACTCTCTAGAGTCGGTGTATGCCCTGGTCCCCAAGGTTTAAAGACTGTGAGGTCTGCACTAAGCACATGTCAGAGTGACCTTCATGCCTCTTGTTTAAGGTGCCATGGGGAAGGTCACCAAAAGTACTATTGTAAAATCTGCTGCGAGTTCCGTCCCAGAACTGTTAAAGAAAGGGAACAGCGGCTTAAAGTTCTCCTTTATGGAGGCAGCTCTCCACCCCCACTCAAACCCAGGGTCCGGGGACCCTGCACCAGCATATCCTCGTTAGCACGGAGCGCTCCAGCACTGTCATCCCAGAAACTGGTGCTAAGGAAGGACTCTTCACAAGACGCTCGGCCCCGGCACAGCTCCTCCCATGGCCAATTGGCAGATAGGCACCGTTCTCAGTCACCAGTACCTCAGAAGACAAAGAAGCTGAAGAGAGATCATTCTCCCCCGGCCAAATCCAAGGAGCCAGTTGGGCCACAGCACCAGATTCCTGGGCAGGGCCACGTCAACTCCTGCCCGGGCGAGGCAGTTGAGTCCAGGCCTGCCGCACTTGCCAGACCCTAGTATCCAGCAACTGCCGCTCCCCTCGAGACCAGAAGCTTTTGAGGTGGCTCAGGACTTGCTGCAGCTCACGGTGTCATTTTTGCACCCTAGGACAGTGGAGACACCGCACCATCAGCACTACCCCGCCCCCAGGTGCAATCAAGAGGGAAGCCAGCGATGATGTCCCAGCGCTCTCCTTCTCCACAGCACCCTCCGGCACCAGCATCTCCAGAGAGAGAGCCCAGTTGGTCCCTGAGCTCCCAACGATTGATGCCCTGAAGTACGGCTCCTCTGTGGTCTTCTTTTTCAGAGACCTTGGAGTCGGAGTCAGACTCCTGCAGCTCTGATAAGAGCAAGAGCAGGAGCAGGAGGTCCAGATCGCGATGGGAGAGATGGGTTTACCCAGCACTCGGGCTGCCGCCATGGCAGAACCCATCGCAGTGGCCCTTCTGGACTCCCTGGGCCTTCCACCAGAGCCAGGAAAGGAACCAGGGGTCCCGCTCAGGAGCAACTTGGGTAGCTTCGGCCACCTTTATTCCACCTTCGGCCGAGTGACCAGGCACTGAGCCGCCACCACCTACGTCAACGCCATCGGCTGCAGTACCATTGCCGACACCGGCTTCGGCACCGAAATCAGCTTTGGCGGCGGTACCAACAGCGGCTCAGATACTGATACCAGCATAGAGTTCGGAGCTGACAGCCCCAGCACTGAGGGGCACGGCAACGTCCACGTCAGCACCTGTCCAGGACCCCCGAGAGTCATGGAACCCCTTGGCTGCTGACGAAAGGAAGCAGCTGCCTTTCATGGGGACCTCCTCCTTGTCATTGCCAAACGAGACACTGGTGGGCACTGCTTGAAGACAGAAGGGTGTTGCAGCACTTGCTGCACAGGGTTGCCCAGGATCTGGGCATCAAGGCAGAGGAGGTAGTTGAGGATTCTGATCCCGTGATGGATATCCTCATCCTCATGACCGCTGGATCTTCTCATATTGCCCTGCCGCTCATAAAAATCATTGCAGGCACCACCTTGACCCTGTGGCAGACCCCAGCCTCATTGCCACCCACTGCCAAGTGCAACTAACAATGAAACTTTGTGCCCTCTAAGGGCTATGAACACCGATATTACCACCCGCAGCCTGATTCCCTTGTTGTGGACGCTGCCAATCAGCACAAGCGGCAAGGCTTCCAAGGGTCCTTCCCCAAAAATAGGGAGGCTAAAAGACTCTACCTTTTCAGGAGAAAGGTCTGTTCTATAGGTGGATTGCAGCTTCGAATTTCAAACCAGCAGGCCATTGTTAGTTGGTACTCTTATAACACCTGTGTGGCAATGGCAAAATTTGCGGACCTCCTCCCCCTAGACTCCCGTGCCAAGTTTTCAGCCTTGGTTGAAGAGGGCAATCTAATCTCCCAAGCTTCCCTACAGGCTGCGCTGGATGGTGCTTATGCCACCACGAGAGTCATGGCTACAGGAGTGGCCATGGGAATGGGCTCCTGGCTCCAGGTCTCTGGTCTCCTGCATGAGGTCCAGCAGACCATATAGGACCTCTCCTTTGGGGGTGTGACTCCGTTCTCTGAGAAGACGGATAAAAGGCTGCATAGCCTGAAAGACTCCATCAAATCCTTGGGCCTACACACTCCCACCACACAGCGGAAGCACATCAGGCCACAACCTCCTCCGCAATTCTACCAACAGGATGGTTCCTGGAGGAGGAATAGGAGTGGCAGGAAAAGGCTGCACCCGTCCTCAGGCCAGGGCTCTGTCCAGCCCAAGCCACTGTCCAGCCCGAAACAGGCCTTCTGAAGGTGCACCAGAGCAAGAACTGGATCCACCCCGCCTTACTTTTTCATCCCAACTATCCCCTTTCTACTGTGCATGGTCCCGTATCACTTTGGACTGCTGCTGCTCTGCACGATAGAGAGGGGAAACTCCATCCAATTATATGCCCTCCCCCTCTTCCCCCCCCCATTCCCCATTCCTCTTCAGGGACCCTTCTCACAAGAAACTCCTTATATAGGAGGTGCACTTGCTCCTATTGCTAGGGGCAGTGGAAGAGGTTCCTCAGGAGCAGAAGGGCAAAGGCTTCTAGTCCCTAATACCAAAATCCAAAGCTGGGCTCAGGCCCATCCTAGACCTGTGAGAACTCAACAGGTTTGTGAAGAAACTCAAGTTCTGCATGGTCTCTTTGGTGTCCATTGGATCCAGGAAACCGGTATGCCGTCCTTGACTTGAAGGATGCATACTTTCACATAGCAATAACTCCATCCCACAGAAAATACCTCACGTTTGTGGTGAACAACACCCACTACCAGTTCACATTCCTCCCATTCAGCCTGTCCGCGTGTTCATCGAGTGCATGGCAGTCGTGGCCGTGTTCCTACGCAGGCGACAGGTACAGGTGTTTCCGTACGTCGATGACTAGCTGATCAAGGGCCGATCCAGGACTCAAGTGGAGATTCAAGTCTGGGATTGCTTGGACATGATCATAACCCTGCCTCACCTGGTACTTGACTCCTTCCTGTGCTGGCTCGACCTCAGTATGTGCAGGGGTCCCCTTCACCAGCCCTCAGTCGTTTCTCTCGCTAGTGACAGATGCATTAGCCTTGGACTGGGGAGCACATTTGGGAGACCTCAGTACACAAGGCCTCTGGTCTCATGTGGAACTCACTCTCCATATCAATGTCAGAGAGCTGAGAGCGGTACGCCTGGCATGCCAGACTTTCTGAGCCCACTTGACAGGGAGATGTGTATCAGTTATCACAGACAACACCATGGCAATGTTTTATATCAACAAGCAGTGGGTGCACACTCCTCTCCCCTGTGCTAGGAAGCCCACATGCTGTGGGACTTCGGTGTGTAGAGCATTCGACACATCTACAAGCATTGTACCTCCCTGGAGTACAGAATGAGTTGGCGGACTATATCAGCAGGTTGTTCCATGGCCATGAATGGTCCCTTCACCTGAACATTGCAAACTCAATCCCCCATCAGTGGGGCTTTCCCGAGATAGACCTGTTCACCATGCAACGCACCAGGAAGTGCCAGTAGTTTTGCTCCTTCCTGAATCACAGCCTAGGCTCCATCGCAGACACATTCCTCCTCATTTCTTATAAGTGTTTCTGCATGTCCCTCTTGTTCACAAGGTGCTCCTCAAGATACAGAGGGAACAAGCTTCGGTGATATTGATAGCTCCAGCCTGGCCCCACCAACAGTGGTATACATCACTCCTGGAAATGTCCATGGAAGCTCCAGTCACCTTGCCACTCTTCCTGGACTTACTAACTCAGGATCATGGCCGTCTCCAACACCTGAACCTCGAGTCACTGCACCTCACGGCATGGAAGCTCCATGGCTACACCCAATGGAGCTTTCTTGCTCGGATCAGGTTAGACAAGTCTTCCTTGGCAGCAGGAAACCCTCCACAAGAGCCACCTATCTTGCCAAGTGGAGGAGATTTTCAATCTGGTCAGCACAACACCATTTGTCCCCGACGCTTGCCTCTGTGCCACTTATACTGAACTATCTTCTCCATCTCAAGCAGCAGGAGCTGTCCATGTCATCAATAAGGGTTCACTTGGCTGCCATCTCTGCCTTCTATCTAGGCGCAGAGAGCCGCTCGGTCTTTGCTAACCCTATGGTCAGGTGTTTCCTTAAAGGTCTCAACAGGCTATACCCGTGTGTCCCACAGCCTGTCCCAGCTTGGAACCTCAGTCTTTCCAGACTCATGGGACCACCCTTTGAACTTTTGGCGACGGGCTCCCTATTCTATCTCTCATACAAAGTAGCGTTTCTGGTAGCGATAATCTCAGCTAGGAGGCTGTCTGAGCTCAAGGCCCTGACATCAGAGCCCCCTTACACTGTGTTCTATAAGGACAAGGTTCAGCTCAGGCCTCACCCAGCTTTCCTCCTGAAGGTTGTCTCCCAGTTTCACATCAGCCAGGACATCTTCCTCCCAGCGTTCTATCCTAAGCCGCACTCGAGCAGCAGGGAGCAAAGGCTTCACTCATTGGATGTCTGCAGAGCGCGAGTGCTAACATCGAGTGAACTAAGCCGTTCCAAAAGTCTGTCCAGTTATTCGTGGCAGTGGTGGACAGAATGGAAGGACTTCCTGTCTCTTCTCAATAGATTTCATCATGGATCACATCCTGCACCTGTGAGTGCTACAACCTGGTAGGGGTGCCTACTTCTCCAATCACTGCACACTCCACCAGGGCTCAGGCCTCTTCAATAGCATTCCTGGCACAGGTTCCCACCCAGGAAATCTGCACAGCAGCGACATGGTCCTCCGTACATACTTTTAGCACACACTGTGCAATCACCCAGCAGGCCAGAGACAATGCGGCCTTTGGAAGAGCAGTGCTCCAATCAGTGGACGACTCCGACCCCACCTCCTGAACTTGGGCTTGTGTGTCACCTGATTGGAATTGACATGAACAAGCATTCGAAGAAGAAAAAGCGGTTACTCACCTTCTTGTAACTGTTGTTCGTTGAAATATGTTGTTCATGTCCATTCCAATACCCACCCTCCTACCCCTCTGTTGGAGTAGCCAGCAAGAAGGAACGGAGGGGGAGGTGGGTCGGCAGGGCTCTATATTGAGCGCCATGGAGGCGCGACTCCAGGGGACGCCCAGGCCGACCTAACGGATGCTGCTATGGGAAAAATCTTCCAGCTGCCGTGCACGTGTGCGCACACACACCTGATTGGAATGGACATGAACAATGCATCTCGAAGAACAACATTTACAAGAAGGTGCGTAACTGTTTTTTCTTTCTTAGGTATTGTCTACACATAAAAGTTCCACTGGTTTAATTTACTAAATGAATTTAAATTGATATAAACCACATATAAACCAATTTAAGTTTGTCCACGTAAGAGTTTCTATGGGTTTAATTAAATTGGTTTTTTAACAAAAACAAATTTTTAAACAAAAAGGTGTGTATACAAACTCCTTAGTTCCCAAAGGAATGTACTTCCTGAGCTGCTGTTTTTCTTCTTTCCTTTTGTTTGGTTTTTGGGACTGAATGTTCAAGGTGGTAATCTTGCCCAGTTTTTTGACAATTTAGACAAACTGGAGGGAACTCAGCCACAGTAATTGAGACTAGATTGAAAGAAGAGAAAACAATGTAAAATATGTATCTTGACCAAATTAATAACAAAAATATTTTAAGGTTGTTAAAACTTGTAAAACAGAAAAATTGCTTAGGATGGTTCAAACAGGTAAAATTAGGAGTTAATACAACTATTTTCTTCCTGTAAGATCTTATTATACTATGAAATAGTCCTTCAACAGAAGTGATGAAATCATATTTATCACCTGAATCATTGATAACTGGACAAATCATTGGACAAAGTAGACACAATTCACCATTGGAAGGAGAGACCTTTTTCATAGCTGATATCTGGTTCTATAATACCTAAAATATTTTGGGAGCCCACACCAATGTTGACATTACCAGCACTCTTCTTTCACTCCTCCTGCCTTCCTGCTCCTCTGCCTCATAAAAACAAATCAAGTGGCTGGACTGTGATCTGGTTGGAGACTAAGTCAGCCAATTAACATCTTTCTGTTTCAGTGGGATTGTGGCATCAGAAATAAATCAGACAATAATTGTCTTCTCCCTCATACTTTTTTCATCTTCTTCTTCTCTCCTTTCCTGATATCTTCGTTTCATAATATTTAGTGCATTTATCTCATGAGTTTCCACTGCCTGTAAAATAGTACTCCTCTGTTTCTGTAAAGTGAACCCAAATGGTGTGTACCTACTATCCTGCTCAGGAAGTAGGAAAGGCTCTTGATTTTTCAGAGATGGTGGAAGGAGCCCAAAGTTCCTTTGACTTCAGTGGGCATTTTGGGTGCTCATTGCTTCTGAAAATTGGGCTATTAGCGCCTAATCCTGCAAATCCTCTGTGCATGGAATCCCTGTTGAAGTGAATCGTTACTTACAAAGTGGAGTTACTTACAAAGGGGGCTTGCAGGATTAAGCACTTAAGTTTTACACATATAAACCTCTGAATGGGTTTCTATATTAAGTGAATATAAGAACAATTCAACTTCACACTTTCTTCTCTTGTAGGAATTCTACATTCAGGGACTTCTAACATTACTCAGGATGACTTGAAAAGAATCAGCACATCCTCTAGAAAGCTGCAGGTTTAAAATTGAACTCAGGGTTTGTTAATTGTTTTTCCCTGATGACTGCTACATTACGTTAAATATATGTTAATATACCAGTGTAAGAGAACACATACTCTGAAATTATTTTATTTTGGTCAATGGAAAGAAATCAGTCTTGATGTTCTGAATTTTTTGATACAGCTAACCTTTACTATTTAGTGCCATATCACAATGACCCATTTCAGGAAACAGAAGGAGAAATGCACACAGCTGCATCTGTACATTGATAGTGTGCAAAGGAAAAAGTTCGTATGTTCCCCTATTAAAAAAGTATACGGTAGTAGGGAAAATGAAGAAGAGTGTAACAATACAAAACTTACAACAGATATTCGGATGCAGATTGTTTTTTAAGTTGGTTGTATTTTTGCCAAGGTATGTTGTGTTTACATTTGCAAGCATGTGCCAAGCCTTCTCTTCAAGATGAGGCATATTCTTCTCTTAATTCCTTAGTTTTGCATTTTGATACTCTTGGGATTAACATCAGGTTTTATTCATTTTTATTTCAAAGCCAGTAAATCTATTACCCATCTATTAAAATTAGTATGAGTGTCTGTTACAAATATATACATACTATGATTGGAAGGAGTATTTAATTACTGAGCATATTACAATTGTGCTAACCTCTTATTAAATTTTATTAATGTAGATAAATGTTATTTGTAAAGATATCTGTATTTTAAATTAATTTGCTTAAAATTTAAAAGAAAACTAATACAAGTCTTAGGGGCTAGGTGACTTTTGTTAATCCATGTCAGATTCTTGCACTCTTCAGATGTGAGGTGCAGGCTTGACAGGTTTTATTCAACTCTTCCAAGTCATTTTATAAACCTATCACTAAAAAATGGATTTAATATGAATTTTAAAGCCTACGTAAAACTTTATCCCTGCTATAACCTGTCTGGGTTTATTACCATTTCTATGTCTGGAAACATTGAAAAATAATGCTGTTGTTTTATTTCCAATAATTTTCCATTTGGCCCTTTCCCTTAATTTTTATTGAGACTTCTTCACCCTTGTGGCCACAGTAACACAAGGAAACCTTTTGAAAATGTTTTATGTAGTCAGTCTTTTCTTTGGGGGCAGGGAGGATTGGTCATTCTAATGGTTTACTCTGGTATGTGTTATATACATACACATACATACATCACTTATGGTGGCTTTCATATTCAGCTTTCAAATGCCATTCATTTCCTCTGAAACCTACTGGTATGTATAGCACATATCAAAACTTTTTATAGTAAAAGAAAGCATTCTTTAAAAAAATCTTTTAAAAAAGTATTTTGAGGAATAATGTGCAAAAACAATTGTTTGTAACATATATATTTTTATAACAAAAATGCTTAAGTTTAGCCTTCTGCTCTCTAGCAACCATTCTCTAGTCTTCTGTTCAGGAGACCTGGGTTTAATTTTTGAGGCTTGATTCTGCAATCTTTATTTAAGTGACTAGTACTTAGCCGCATGAATAGTCCTACTAACATTAATGGTATGAATAAGGACTGTGGGATCAGACCTTGGTATTATCCTTTTGCTCATTGGGCTGCTAATAGGTTGGGAATTCTGCACACAGCTCCAGAATATCTGAGAGAGAGAGAGAATAATTTGTGCCATTCAACACTGGGGCTGCGGTCTGATTTTAAAAGCATTGATGGGGTCTGAAGGGAATTTGATTATCCTTATCCATAAGACTAATGTGGGCAACTTAAGGCATGAAGAGGGAGAGGTTAAGTAAGAAAAAATGAGGTATCCTCAAGACTGTACATGGTATACAAAGGTCCACCCCAAGAAACATGAAGTTTCAAGTATTCATGTTAATAGAAACAATGAATGCTCTGTGCCTGCATAGAAAAATTAGTTAATTTTTGATGATATACTATCATCAAAAAGTAAAAACTCGATTATTTTAAGAAACTTGTTGGTACTGCCTTTTTTAATCAGAACTGATTAGAGCCAGATTAAGAGAATACCACTTCAAAATAACAGTATTAGATGTGACGCTTTCATAATAATGTTCAGGGCTGGCCTTTGTTTAGAAAACACTAAGCGAACCAGAATTTAATACTCCCCTATATACATGGACCTCTTACTGCTAGCCTTACTGCAGTATAGACTGTACATAGAGACTAAGATTTCTGAGGTGGAATGGATGGACAGGAGGAACATAACAGAAGATGGCCTTTAGTCATGAATTTGGGATGGGTTTAGGCCTGGTTTCCAGGAGCATTTAGTTGCTCTATATTTGTGCATATTAAAAATGAATACAATATTAAAATAAGAGAGAGCTTGGACAGGATCTGTGGGCTGGTAGTGGCACTATCACTGCATTTAACTGAAACTGAGATCAAAGAATGAAAGGGAGGGGAGAGGAAAAAATGTGGAAGAAATAAACTGACTTGGCTTTAGTTTGTGAATCACCAAGGTAACATGAAAAACTAAAACCTTGCTGAGATTCTTGTTCAGCTATAGACTGATGAGGGGGTTTGGACAGTATTAGTTCACTGAGCACCGTAGGCTATAACAGTATATTCTAAAGTCTTGAGACTGTTACTTCATTCAAGCATGTTAAACTTTGCTTCATTTCCTAAGTGAAAATTATGTAATGAACTAAACCAGGACACTATTTATAGCTTTTTCCTATTTCTGACAGCAGCCTTTTTAATCTTTTTAATAACATATCTCTTTTCACCCCTTAAAACAGGAAAGTATATTGAATGTGTTCAGATTTAAATGTTTATATAACATTTGCAGTGGTTTATCTTTCCTCATACTGTGGGATCTTGGTGGTAGGGCAGTTTTCTTGTCATTTTATTACAGTAGTCTTGTTTGGAAATAAATAAATGGATTATTTTCATATGTTTATCATTTCTGTTTCTTGTTGGTATATTGTATGTGACATTTAGAAACACTAAATACTGTAATGTTTGTTATGCTTTCATATTTCATTTAATCATTTTATTATTTGCAAACAATCTGAGAAATAGTAATTTTTTACATATTTGAATTTGATAACATAATTGTATTTGTTTTCTAGAATGAATAAAATCATACTAAATCTGTTGAAGTTTTATTTTACCTTGTTCTCAGCTATTTATGAAATGCTATAAAATCTGAGTTTGTGTAACAAAGCATGCTAAAGTAATTCAAAAGGAATTTTTTAAATATTGTTATCTGAGCAGCAGCCATTCTCGGTTCATTTGTGATTAATTCATCCTGTGATTTGTGTTTCACTGGGTTCTGCTTACTCAAGGCTGTGGACACTGTTTCAGGGTAAGCCAACAGAAGATATTTTCCTTAAACATCACTTACTATTAACAGGAGCCACAGTTAACAGTAAAGTGCCTCTCACCTTAGTCCATGTCACATGCTTCATCTGATTTTCTTTTTCAGAGGGAAGTGGTTTATACAAAACACTGTTTCCCTTACCTTTATAATTCCAGAAACTCAGCAGGAGAAATTCATAACACCCTGCTAGACAGAAACCATTTCAACATCTTTTTAACAATCCCTGCAAGCAGACTCTTATTAACATGTGAACAGTCTGGACCAATGGGGTTTATTCTGTTGTTTCAAAGCAAATTGATCAATTATCAGATTAATTTTTTTCTCACTCCCCTGAAAGCTCCTGCTGCCGGTTGCTTCTAGAGCAGTGGTCACCAACTGGTAGATCGCAATCGACTGGCCGATCACTGAGCTTCTGCCAGTCTATTGCAATCTCTGGCCGCTAAAAATCTGGTGGTGCAGTGGGGCTAAGGCAGGATCCCTGCCTGCCCTGGCCCTGCCCTGCTCCCGGAAGCAGCCAGCATGTCCCTGTGAGGGAGGAGCAGGGGCAGGGGGTCTCGGCACATTGCTCCTGCCTGCAAGCACTGCCCCCTCAGCTCCCATTGGCTTGGAACTGCAGCCAATGAGAGCTGTGGGGGTGGCGCCTGCAGGGATGGATAGCATGTGGAGTCAGGTACCCCTACCGGAGGTCGCAGCGCAGGGACGTGCTAGCAGCTTCCGGGAGCAGTGTGGGGCCAAGACAGGCAGGGAGCCTGCCTTAGCCCTGCCGCCTGAGGTAAGTGCCACCTGCTGGGAGCCCGCATCCCAACCCTGAGCCCCCTTTTGGAGCCAGCATCCCATACCCCCTCCCGCACCCCAACCCTGAGCCCCCTCCCAGAGCCAGCACTCTGTACCCCCTCCTTCACACCTGAGTCCCCTGCCCCAAACCACCTCCTGCACTCCAGCCCGGAGCCCCCTCCTGCACCCAAAGTCCCTCCCAGAGCTCACACCCCTCACCTCCTCCTGTACTCCAACCTCTGCCCCAGGCTCATCCTGGACCCCCTCCCACACTCCGAACCCTCGGCCCCACCCCAGTGAAAGTGAGTGAGGGTGCGGGAGAACGAGGGAAGGGGGAATGGAGTGAGCGGGGTGGGGCCTCAGGAAAGGGTAGATCCTGGGTTGCACTTAAATTCAAAGTGATCTTGTGCTTAAAAAGGTTGGAGACCACTGTTCTAGGGAGAGTTCAAATTCTCCTGCCTGTGCTCAGCCAGCTTCTTTTAGCTTCAGCTTTTCACCTGATAAAATGCCCACAGTCTAGAGATTACTTTGGTAGCAGAATTCTGATACCAGAACTAGGATGTCTACCTCTCACCAACTAGTCCAGCCCAGTGTTAATGCACCCTTCCGAGTACAGGCTGTAGAGTGTTACATAGCAGCAAGGCCTGCAGCAGCAAACAGGGCCACTCCAGGTGAGGTGCCTTCTCTTAAGCCTACAGTAATAGAAATATATTTAGTTCAGAAATTAGATTTTTCAAGCCTTAAAAGATGATTTTTAAGAAAGCATCCATGAATGAATGGGGAAGGCTTTTAAATAAGGGTTTAAATGATGGTTAATAACATGATATGGAAGGGGAAGCTATCTCACCATGAATAAAATTGTTTTAAGAAAAATATATACTTGGTCTCTAGCACCCAAGGGCTTAAAGAAGTATATACACTGTCTCATTGATCCGTACTGAAGGATCTGTGAGGAAGTTAAATCTTTAATTCACAACTACTTTAATTACACAAGAAGTAGGGCATCTGGGGAAAGTATATTCTTATATATTAAACAAATACTTTTATATGAACCTCTACAAATTCTAGTTGATCCCCAGCAGAGGTAGTGTGTATAAAAGGGAAGTGAATGAATTAGTAAGTCTGGTGGTGTCAAGAAGTGTGATTGCCTGAGCATGTGGGAAAGGATTTCTGCATCAGAAAGTTCAAGAAGGGTTTTGAGTTTGGGACATTTTTCAAAAGGAAAAAATATTACTATCTGGATGAGTTGAGGAAAATATTCAATTTTTCTTATGTCCTGGCACATGTAATTTGGGTTGGATTGGGTTTAAAAATATGTATCCTTAGCTGACACATTAAGTCAATGCCAGTAAGGCTTTTTTAATACAGTTGTATCTTTCAGAAGGTAAAGTAAAAGTCTGTGAACGTATACACTTAACATTTATAAATAGTCAAATTGAAAGTTATATGTAATGTTCCCATCTAAAGACCGCCATTGCTAGTTGGTCTTCCTTTCTACCATATTGTAATTTGCTTCTGCCTTGGCTTTCTGTGGCTTGAGGTCTGATCTTACTCCCACTGAAGTCCATGAAACAATTTTGCCACTGATTTCAGTAGGATCAGATTGGTCCTGAAATTAGTCTGAGGTTTCCTACCTCTGCCTTCTCATATGGGAATGGTTAGCAACTGACACTCCGAGTGTTTTTTCTTTTGAGGTGTGAGAGAGAATAAATATGTTCATAACAGATGAAATACACACCCATGCAATTATATACAGAACACAAAGAAAGCAACAATCTTCTCTATTTTCAGAGTTGCCCCGCAACTTGGCTGCTGAGCAATAGGCTTCTCACGTTTACCATTCTCTCAGCTCTTCTGCTCCCAGGTGCAGGACAATCAGATTCAGAGAAAATGGCAAAATAAACAGAACAGAGAATAAATAGCAGCAGTGAAGGTTTTCTGAAGTTGCTGTTCAGTGTGATTTTTCTTTTTATTGTTATATTGTACTTTTGCAGTTGTTTCTGTCAAACAATTTAAATTGGCAAATCCAGTTTTTGTTTGAACAAAGCAGTAAATAAACTTGCACCTTTTTATATTTTTTCTGTTGTGAAAAAGGCTGTCTTAATTTGGCATGTGCATAGTTATTAATGAAGCCTTTTGGGGGAAAAATTGTCTAAATATGGATAAGCTAATCTACTTATACTACTAAGCATTTTTAATGTGGCTATTCCAATGGGCACTTGCCCTTAGACAAGATTGTGGCTATTTCTTATGCACTGTAATACTTTCTTTTTAAAATGTATGGTGAGAAAAGTGACTATGTAAAAAACATAACTACTCCTTACTCTGCAGAATGGCTTTCTTGACTCGTCTTTTGATGTGGCAATAGGGACTCCACAGTAAAGGTTGGAACTAATGTCTTGTTATGACTGATTTTTACACGCTCCCTATCTTTTCCAGAAAGAAAACAATATCCCTGAAGGCAGAGCTAGGGGTGGAGTTGGGGATGTGGGAGGAGCTGGGGCTAGAGGCGGAGCTGGTCTGGGATGGGGAGGGAACGAGGGCAGAGCAGGGAGCGGAGTGCAGCTGCAGGTGGAACTGTTCTGGGGGTAGAGAGGGAATGAGAGGAGAGCTGGGAGGGGGGCGGAATGGAGCAGTGGCTTGGGTTGGAGCTGGTCTGCGCGTGGGGAAGAGATGAGGGCAGAGCTGGGCCTAGAGGCAGAGCAGGACTGGGGGCTGAACGGGGCTGGGAGAGGAGTGAGACTGGGCGCAGAGCAGGGCTGGAAGTGTGGCACTACCTCCCCACCCCCATGGGGGTTGGCCCCAGCCCTGCCCGGGGGTGGATGCACCTCACAATTTGGGAACCACTGATTTATGTAGTGCAGCATGCCTTTTAACACCTCAGAGATCTACAGCATTGGTGTACTCACTAGCCCATCGTCACGTGGACAAGATGGTTCAAGTACCAGCTCAGGTTTTGTCCTCCCTGGACTGGTGGCTAGAACTTATGAATATTTGTGAGGGAGTTCATTCATTTGCAGGTCACCAGGAGTGATCTCTTTGACTGGATGTGTCTAGGTCCATTTTCCAGCAACGAGGAACTTCCTAGATGGACCTGTTTGCACCAAGAGGAAACAAAAATGTCATTGTTGTTCTAGCATGGGTCACTACCTGGGTTCACTGTTAGCCGACGGCCAAGGATGTTTGGTGAGCTGCCAGCTATGCCCGTTTATACCATCCGTGACTTTAACCGCTAGGACGCACTGTCCCTTCGCGGCAGGCAGCCCGGGCTAGGCTGACGGATGCCCCAAGGTCCTAACCACCCGTGACTTTAACTGCTAGAGCTCAGAGCTCCTTCGCAGCGGGCAGCCAGGATTGACTGACAGGTGCCCCAAGAGTTTGCCCCATGGAGGCGGCACAACTCAATGCTAGGCTCTTAGTACTCTCACCTAATGGCCAGGCTTTAGAGCCAAAACGGCTGAGGTTCTTTAATTGTGTTGGCTGCTTTACAGTAAACCAGAGAAAACAAGTCAGGCTTATGCACAAATGGTTACCAAAATTTATTAAGCTAGATTCTAATCATGTGGTTACAAAATTGCTAGTGCCTACTTATTGAAATGTAGAGATGTTACGCACACAAACAAGTTACAAAACTGAAGCCACAATCCCAAAGAAAGAAAACAAAGTATAGAGCTCTATTTCAAAATATGTGTACACTAAAGATAGGAGATCAGGTGTGGGTGCTTCTTACCCTCCTTGCATCTCTCGATTCCAGCGGTGCCAAGCCAGGATCGGTCACTCAGTTCCATGGAAAGACGAATAAGGGACAAGGCTTAGGGACCCTCTTAGCTGCAGAAGCCTTGGGAGGCTGTCACTTATCTGACCAGCAGATAGATAGTGAAAAGCACTCAAAAATCATGGTGCTGTAGGTCCCCTACTTATACCTCTGTACTCCTTTATTCTCTTTCTCCTTTCTTATGCCAAATTGAGGCTGGTCTGTCTGGGTGACGCCAGCTTTCGCAAGAGTAGTTTACACTTGCAAGGGAGAGAAACAATAAGTTTCGACTACTGGACATTTCTTTTATCAGGGTAAATATTTTCCCACCTAGGATGTTGGTGTGTGTGCATCACGCTATTTAGTAGGGGCTAAGAGCCATGTCTGTCACAGGGCCTCTGCCTGCTGTGAGCTTAATCGTTGTATCTGTTCCCAGAGGCACACTGTAGCAGCACACCTGTGCTTTTCACAGCTTCAAAGGCTGTGCTGGAATATATGTTAAGTGCCCTGTTCCAGCTTCCTCCTGTGTTTCCAGCAATGCTGGTCGGGGTGGGGGCTGTCTGTCTGGCTACATTCACTGACAGATGCTTTCTTCTTTCCCTGGTCAAAAGCCTGTTGTATGCCTTCCCTCCAGGTCTGTTCCTGGCTACAGTCTTATCCAAAGTCAAGCAAGATTTCATTTACCTTATTCCAATAGCCCCAGCATGGCCTCATCAACTTTGATTTTTGACTCTATTAGCCCTATCGGTCAGACCTCTGTTGTTGCTCCAAAGAGATATGGATGTGATCTCCCAGGCCCCTGGCCTCCTCCTTCATCCCAACTGTCAGGTCCTCTACCTGACAGCGTGAATTCTTTACCATGTGGGCTGTACATGCAGCTGCCAATGAATTACATGGGCTGCATCCACGCAACATATATAGTACCTGTATGGCCCTGAGGATGTCACATGGGCTGTAGCTGTGTGCCGATTGGGCTGCGGATTGAGAACCACTGACTTACCTTATTAAATGGAAGAGATTCTCTATCTGATCCATACAAAGAGGCATCCTCCCTGGTCAAGCTCTGATTTGCCATATCTCAGACTATCTTATGTTTCTGAAACAGCAAAGATTAACTCTTAGTTCTTCTTCGAGGGGTGTCCCTGTGGGTGCTCCACTTCAGGTGTTGGTGTATCCCTGCACTTTGATCAGAGAATTTCAGCAGCAGTGCTCGTCTGGGTTGTGCATATCCTCTCCCTGTCTTGCGCTGTTGTCAGCGCCTACCTCGTGCCACGTGACCAGTCCCCCCTCGGTTCCTTCTCAGCTGTCCTCTGCCTGAGACACAGCTCCCAGCAGTGTTAAGATTGATAGCTATACTTAGTTTTAGAGTAGTCTTTAGTACCCTAGTTATGTTTACTTATCCTTTTCTCCCCATTTCTTTTCTTTTTTTTTAATATTTTTTTCTGTTCCCCTTTTTACTCCAAGTTTGAATACCCCTTAGCTTAGTTAGTGTTCATCCTTAGCGTTGAACCACTATACCTTGAGCCATGCCCAGTTCACTGGGCTTCAAGTGTTGCCTTTCCTGCCGAGAGGTGATCCCAGTCTTGAACAGGCACTATTTGTCTAGGGGAGACACACGTTCCTCAAAAATGCTCTTGTTATGCCAATAAAATAAAAACCAGCAGGATCTTATTAAAGGGGAAAAGGCAAAATACCACATTTATTGTGAATACAGAAAGAATCATAGTAAAGCAGTTAGTTATAGCTATAACATTCCATTCAATCTCATATTTATTCACACATTCATTCATTCATTCATTCATACACACACACAGGTTCGGCAAGGTTGTTACCAGCCTTAGAGTTGCTCATGCCAAGCCACTGGCCAGGTAGCCTGGACATGAGGAGGGAGCAGGGCCTTGTCAGATGCACATCTGATGCTCCTGGAAGTTGGTTTGCAGAATCAGACCCCAAAGTTCTCACTTTCTAGAGTCCATTTTTATAGGAATTTTTTCCTATGCCAGTCTATGGGAATTGCTTCATCATGCTGTTGCTGAATCAATCAGCAGATGTCACATTCCTGACGGCTCCGTGCTGCCAGATGTTATCTTGTTCTTTGGTTCTCCCATTCTTGAGGCTGTTGGGTGGATTCCAGTCTGTGCTCTGGGGGTCCTCTGGTTATTTCCACTTGATGCCTTCTTCAGCTGATGGACACTGCATTTGTAGGCTGGCACCTCCCTGATCATTTAGTTATTATCCACACCAAGCATCCATCCACATATATCCTCTATCTCTATTTTAATCACAATTGTTAACAAAGCGAGATGAATACAACAAAAGGGCGGGGAGTCTCTGGGTGCTGTTTCTATTGTTACAGAGTATTGCTTTGAGTCTCTCTCTGTGTGAGTAGTTGTTACGAAGAATTGCTTTGAGAACAGACTCTGTCTTAGAACGTACTAACACAATTAGCAGCTTGCAAGTTTCACGCATAGAGGGAGAGAAACAGTACCAAAAACCAAGAGACCTCTTAATTAGTAATACCCTGGAATTTAAACTATGGGGACTCAAACTCATTTGTGATTTTAATCAGAACTTCTTTAATATGATCCAAAACTCTCACTGCACCAATCTGAAGGACAGAGATCTATGTCTCAAACTTTGGTTAATGGAGAAGTCTATGCACCCAGCATCTGATCCAGGTCTGCAGACACGCACACACCCCCCACCAATCACCCTGGACAGTGTTCCCTGGTGACTTCATCTGCCTCACAGCAGAAGGTTCACTCCTCCAAAAAGGCAGCAAGGAAAAGGGCTTTGACTTCTCCTCTCATGGACTGGACAAAAACAACAGTCTCTAGCCCGTTCCTCACCCTCAGTACCGACCACACCACAGCTAAGTACTTATGAGGTACTGGGATCTTCCGGCACCACACATACAACGAAAGCCAGTGACCGTAAGCGGGCAGGCTCGGAGTCGAGGAGCAAACAGAAACCTACCTCCTCCGCTCCGACACCAACCAAGCTTCCTAAAGATGTGGCACTGAAACACTCCATGCAGGTTATGGCACCACCTCCTCTTCCAATAGTGCAGAGCGCCCCCATGCCAGCACCAACAGCTACAATAGCACTGTTGGCACCGACCACTTTGGTACCGAAACCATTGGCACAGCACCTTTTCCTACATCATGTGGACTTCCATGTCTCATTGATGTCTCATCAATGCTGGAATCACATCTCTTCGGCACTGATGTTTCTCCAGCATGCACAGCACTGTGTCAGCCCACTTCACCTCTGCCCCCTCCATTCGCTTTGGAGGAAGAAGATAGTGAAGAGGAGGGTGCCTTCTCATCTCGCCACTCGTCTCCCATTCAATCTACTGCAGTGCTGGGTCCACCTGTACAGCCTAAAGCTCATGACAGGGCTGACACCCAGACCTCGTATGGCCCCGTATGGATGCCACCGCCTATACCATTCCCCACTCAGTGGCCCTACTGGGACCCCTGGGATGGGGGGCATACAGGCGACAGTACCCCAGACCCCCGAGCTTATACAGGGAGAGGATTAGATCTCCCCCACCACACTCAGTTACTGCACCTTCAGAGCCCCCTTTGAAGAACATGAGGAGGCCCGGGAACAGGACACAACACCAACAACCAACACTTCTTCTTCATTGCCAAAGGAGGTCATAATGCCCAATCCTCTGGAGATCCCTCTAGAGGAGGCCCCAGAGTCCAAGCACAAATTAATGAACATTCTCCATACATCCTCCTCATCAAAAATTGCGCTTCCCATAAATGACACACACATGGAGCCAGCCAAAAACCTATGGCAGACTCCAGCTACGATACCGCCCACCTGCAAGAGAGTGGATAAGAAGAACTATGTTCCCTCTAAAGGACTAGACTTCTTATTTTCTCACTGCACACTGAACTCGCCAGTGGTCAATGCTGTCAATCAACGAGGCAGACAATGAGCCAGATCTACCCTGTATGACAAAGAGTGGAAATGTCTGGATCTCTTTGGCCGCAAGACCTATTCATCTGCCACTCTTCAGTTCCAGATTGCCAGTTACGCTGCCCTAATGATGAAATACAAACACCCAACAACTCGCTGAATTTATTGACGACATACCGGAGGACAAAAGAAACCAATTTAAGTCCATCATTTGAAAAGGCTAACTCCTATCCAGAACCGCCTTACAAGCATCTCTAGATGCGACTGATACAGTGGCACACTCCATGTCTACTGCCATAGTTATGTGCTGGGCTTCGTGGCTACACCTGTCTGGCTTCCCAAGGGAGGTACAATCCACTATGGAGGACCTTCCGTTGGATGGCCAGAAGGGTAAATACTATCAATACTCAATGTACGCCTCACAACAGAGGCACTACGACACGCAAAGGCAAAGACAGAGACCTCCAAAGTGTCACCAACCTCCAACTCAATCATCATCATCCTGCCAGCCCTCTGCAAAACAACAATTTTGAGGGTTTGGTTGAGGGCCCGAAAGACCTCCCCCATTCTTCAGTGCTGACACCATCACTAACCATCTCCCATTTTGGATACTGCTTGACCCCTTTCAACGCAGCGTAGCAATCCATCACCACGGACGAATAGGTTCTAGAAATAATCCATTCAGGTTATATGATACCATTCATCTCCATCCCACCCATCCACCCTCCCTCTTCAGGGACCCCTCTCATGAACACCTTCTACAGAAAGAAGTAAACCACCTCCTACCTCTGGGTGCCGTGAAACAGGTACCATCATAACACAGAGGGAAGGGTTTTTACTCCCACTACTTCTTAACCCAGAAAAAGAATGGCAGATGGAGGCCTACTTTAGACCTCTGAAAATTCAACGAATTCATAAGGCTCTAATGGTTCAGGATGGTCACATTAGCAACAATAATACCAGCACTGGAACAGGGGGACTAGTTTTCAGCCCTTGACCTCCAAGATGCCTATTTTCATGTAACCATGCATCCCACACATAGGAGGTTCCTCAGATTTACTCTAGGGACAGAACACTATCAACACAAGGTTCTGCTGTTTTGCCTTTCAACAGCACTTTGGGTGTTTTCCAAAGTGCTCGTGGTAGCGGCCACACACCTCCAGAAACATGGAGTGACAATTTTTCCCTATCCGGACTATTGCCTATTAAAAGCACCACTCAGGCAGATGCCATAGCCACTACGCACACAACAATCACCCTCCTCTCATGGCTGGGACTACAACTCAGCGTACAAAAATCAACGCTGACACCTGTGCAGACACTGGACTTTATCGGGCTGCATCTCAATGCTCTAGAGGCCAAAACGTCACTATCACCAATCAGATTTATCATAGTCAATCTGATCTCCTCCGTACGGAATTTATGGTACGACATGCGTATCTTCACATGCGCTGCCTTCAGGGTTGGTTAAGAACCATCTACATACCACACAAACACAGCCTAAACAGAGGCCTCGTAATACCACTCAAAATCAAAGACTCGCTAAACTGGTGGACACAACCCAATAATGTGTGTGTGGAAGTCCCTTTCAAACAGACTCCAACTTCAATGATTCTCACAAGCGACGTCTCTTTGATAGGCTGGGGAGCTCACCTACAACATCAAACAATTCAAGGCAGGTGGTCTCCTACCGAGACACTGTAACACATAAATAGACCATCCATAGACCTCTTTGTGACCTCCCAGAATTGCAAATGTCCACAATGCTTCTTGAGAGCAAGGTTGCCCACCCCCCCCCCAACGTTCCTTGGACGACACCTTTCTCTTCAAATGGAACGTGCCTCTGCTATCCCTCTGCTATCAAAGGTAATACATAAAATAAGAGCTGACAAGGCCAAAATCATCCTGCTAGCCTCTACGTTGCCCAGAGAAACTTGGTACTCGTACCTGTTGAGGATGACTGTATGTGCACCGTGTACTCTTCCACTCTTGCTGAATCTTCTCTCACAAGATGCCAGACAGATTTACCATAGAAACCTACAGAGACTCACCTGAGAGCATGGCTCCTACTAGGCTCCAGCACGGCAAACTGACCTGCTCAGAACAGGTGAAAGACTTATTAGTAAACAGTAGGACAACCACATGGACTACTCACCTGCATAAATGGAAGAGATTCACCATCTGGTGCCAAAACAAATGAGCCCAACCTGTGTTTGCCCCCTTTCCAATGATTTTGGAATACACGCTAGAACTAAAGAACTGCAGCCTATCCCTTAGCTCACTTAGAGTACACCTCACCGCTATTACTGCTTTTCACCATAAAGTGATGAGATATTGATATTTGTCCATCCTACTGCCAAATATTTTCTTAGGGCATCAGAAATGTCTACCCTGAAATACCTATCCCACCTTGGGACTTGAACTTGCTACTATGCTGCCTTACTGGGGCCCATCGAACCATCAGCAACATGCTCTGTCAATGCAGATGGCCTTCTTAGTCGCAATCACATCCGCCCAATGAGTGGGAGAGTTAAGAGCCCTCATGGCACACCCACCATATAACATCTTTTTCAAAGAAAAGGTCACCATAAGACCTCACCCTAAATTTTTACCTAAAGTATCCTCCTCTTTCCACTTGAACCAACCAAACCATCTTTCTTAGTTCTTCCCCAAACCTCATAGAAGCAAACAGGACTCAGTATTACACACCCTGGATGTCAGACGCACACTAGCATTCTACCTTGAGAGAACCAAGACCTTCAGAAAGTCACTGAGATGTTTTATTTCAACTTCGGAATGATCTAAAGTTTCCGCCATTTCCAAGCAGAGACTATCCAAATGGATTTCTGGATGCATTCACCTTCGCTACCAACAGCATGACATACAACCCCCACTAGGGATCCAAACCCTCTCTACCAGGTTATCATCCTCAGTAGCTTTTCTCAACAATGTACAGATCATGGACTTTTGTAAAGTGGACACTTGAGTGTCCGCATACACATTTACAAAACACTGTACGATAGATCAGAGCTCAAGATGGGACGCGTTGGTAGGGCTTAATATACTATCATCAATTACCTACGCAACTCCAAAGCCCCTTCTGCCCACTAAGGGGCACTGCTCCTCAGTCACCTGAAGTGCAGCACCCCCAGGGACAATCCTCGAAGAAGAGAAGGTTATTCACCCTGTGCAGTAACTGAGGTTCTTTGAGATGGTGTCCCTGTGAGTGCTCCACTACCCACCCTCCTCCCCTCTACTTCAGAGTTCAATCTATGGATTTGGTGGTGGTGAAGAAACTGAGGAGGGGTCTGGTCACGTGGTGCTATATAGGCACTGACAACAGCGTGAGATGGGGAGAGAGCATGCACGACCCAGACAAGCACTGCTGCTGAAATTCTCCGATCAAAGGCGCAGGGACACACCAACATCTGAAGTGGAGCATTTCGGGGACGCCATCTTGAAGAACCTCAGTTACTGCACAGGTGAGTAACCTTCTCTTCCATCAGAGTCCATTTGGTGGCTATCTCAGCTTTCCACCCTCCCATGGATAACCAATAAATTTTTTCAAACCCTATGTCTATCAGATTTCTAAAGGTTTTGCTTAGATTTTACTCGTAGGTTCATAACCCAGTTCCAGTGGGGCTTAAATTTAGTGCTAGCAAAGTGGAAGGGTCCCCGCTTTGAGCCCTTAGTGACTTGTTCTCTGTTACATCTGTCTATGAAAGTGGCTTTCCTGGTTGCTATAACCTCAGCCAGGAGAGTAGGGGAGCTGTGAGCTTTAATATCAGAGCCTTTCTATACAATTTTCTTTAGAGACCATATTTTTCTTTGACCTCACCCTAAATTCCTGTCTAAAGTGGTTTCCAAATTTCACATGAATCAAGTGATTTTATTTACCAAATATCTTTCCAAAGCCCTTTTTGAGTAAAAGGGAAGAAAAGCACCGTACTCTAGATAGTAGAAGAGTTTGGGCTTTTTACCTGGATTGGACTACACCATTCAGGTCTTTGTCTCTATTCTTTGTCACAGTTTCAGGCAGAGTAAAGGGCCACACAGTATCCCCCCTAGAGCAGGGGTGAGCAAACTTTTTGGCCCAAGGGCCACATCTGGGTATGGAAATTTTATGGCAGGCCATTGATGCTCATGAAATTGGGAGTTGGGGTGTGGGTTCTCCGGTGGGGCCAGAAATTAGGTTCACAGCCAATGGGAGCTGCAGGGGAGGCGCTTGAGGCAGGGGGAGTGTGCAGAGCCCCCTGGCTGCTCCTACACGTAGGAGCCGGAGGGGGGACATGCTGCTGCTTCCAGGAGCCATGCGGAGCCACGGCATGTGCAGAGCGGGACAAGTCCTGGACCCAGCTCCCCGGCAGGAGCTCAAGGGTCAGATTAAAACGTCTGAAGGGCCAGATGTGGCCCCCGGGCCATAGTTTGCCCACCTCTGACCTAGAGGATCTCTGCCTGGATTTCCAGCTGTATTCACTTATGTACTGATTGGGTGATGTTACACCTCTGAGTAAAGTGGTGGCTCACCCAACCAGGTTCCAGGTGGCTTTCATGGCCTTTCTGGTTCATGTTGTCTTTCTGGATATTTATAGGGCAGCAACCGGGCCATGGCACTATATCTTTGCCTCTCACTATGCCATCTCTCATCAATCTACACACAATGCTAGATTCAGAGGAGTGGTTCTACAATCCATGTTAAAGTTGGACTCTGAGCCCATCTTCAATTCATACTGCTTATGAGTCATTTACAGTGGATGGATGTGCAATCACTCAAAGAATAAAAAAGTTACCTGTGTTTCCGTAACTGCTGTTCTTTGACACGTGTTGCACATGTCCATTCCACGACCCACCCTCCTTCCTCTCTCTCTCACAGTCTTTCTAGTAGGAAGAAATCGAGACGGGTCAGGACAGGGGTCCTTCATTCTTGTCTGCCCTGAAGTGAGGTACCAGAGGGCACTCATGCTGCCCTAATGGTTACAGTTGAGGGAAAAATCTCTGACGTGCACACACTTAAATTAGAATGGACACATGCAACACATCTTGAAGAACAACAGTTACGGAAAGGTAGATAACTTTTTTCAGTTACATCAAGGCTGAGCAAGTTCCAGGGTCAAGGACCTCTCACTGAGCATATTTTAACTTTGTCCCCCTCCCATTTAAACTGAGGTCTGGTAGCTTAAGAACTTTTGATCACAACTGCTGCTCTGTCACACAAAAAGAAAGCCAAGACCAAGTCCTTTTAAGACTTTATAAAGGTCAAAGCCAACACCCTACATTTAAGCCAGACATTCCTCGCTACTTTTCTAACTAACAAAAGTTGCCTCTTGACTTCACCTATTCAGATGAATTGTACTTCAGTATCCTATGTCAACACAATTCTTAAAAACATTCTAGTTACTGGCTCTTTAAAAGGAGAGTGATGTTTGAGCCAGAGCATATAGTTTGGCTTTCATATGCCAGCTTGGGTTTTCATGGCTGTGAGTTAAAGGGAATATACCCAACATTTCTCCCTTTAAACAGAGCTACTTTAATGTGGAAGCCATTGATGGACAACCAGGGACCATCCATCATTGTCCTTTTTGTAACAACTTTTCAGACTACATCCACATTTTAGTAATGAAAGATTCTTAACTGATGGAAAGTGCTACTAAAGAATGACCCTGAACTGAATGGACCTTCCATGGGACCAAAACGGTCTCTCCATGATCTTATTGCTAAACTGCCACATATCGGTATCAATACTAGTTTTTTCTTTAAATGAATATTTGTCTTCTAGTCCCTGAAATGAGTGGTAAGCTACTAAACAGCCATCAGCCGATAGTGAATTGGATTCCAATCTGACTAAGCAGATTCCATTACCAATCCCCTGAGCAAATCAGTCCTCCAACTCAAAGTATAATTAAGTTTTAAATAATAATTTAGTGGCTAAAGGGTTCCACTCTACCCTTGGTGTAGCAACTCCAACTGATGGCTCTAGTTTAAGAACATAAGAAAGGCCATACTGGGTCAGTATCCTGTCTTCCGACACTGGCCAAGGCCAAGTGTTCAGAGGGAATGAACAGAACAGGTAATCATAAAGTGATCCATTCCCTGTCACCCATTTCCAGCTTCTGGCAAACAGAGGCTAAGGACACCATCCCTGCCAGTCCTGGCTAATAGCCATTGATGGACCTATCGTCCATGAATTTATGTAGTTCTTTTTTGAACCCTGTTACAGTTACATCCTCTGGGTAGCAAAAGGCAATAGGTTGACTGTGCAGTGTGTGAAGAAATACTTCCTTTTGTTTGTTTTAAACCTGATGCCTATTAATTTCAGTTGACCCATAGTTCTTGTGTTATGAGGAGTAAAGAACACTTCCTTATTTACTTTCTCCACACCAGTCATGATTTTATAGACCTCTATCATCCCCCCCCCCCTTAGTCATCTCTTTTCCAAGCTAAAAAGTCCCAGTCTTATTAATCTCTCCTCCTATGGAAGCTGTTCCAAACCCCAAATCATTTTTGTTGCCCTTTTCTGAACCTTTTCCAATTCCAATATATCTTTTCTGAGTTGGGGCAATCACATCTGCATGCAGTATTCAAGATGTGGACATACCATGGATTTATAGAAAGGCATTAAGATATTTTCTGCCTTATTATCTATCCCTTTCTTAATGATTCCCAGCATTCTGTTTGCTTTTCTGACTGCCCCTGCATATTGAGTGGACGTTCTCAGAGAACTATCCACAGTCACTCCAAGATCTCTTTCTTGAGTGGTAACAGCTAATTTAGAGCCCATCATTTTATATGCATTGTTGGGATTATGCTTTCCAATGTGCATGACTTTGCATTGATCAACATTGAATTTCACCTGCCATTTTGTTGCCCAGTCAGCCAGTTTTAGACTGATCCGTCTCTACTGGCAAATACCAACTGCAGCTACCTGCCCAAAGCACCCAACCAACAGCAACTCCAATGCTCTCTTTAACCCAGCAGCTTAACCCCAAAGAGCACATCAAACATGATTGAAGGCAAGACAAGAAACTGGGTTTAATCTGCAGCAAGGGAGCTTTAGGTTAAATATTAGGAAACACTTCCTAACTAATTTATAAGGGTAGGCTTCCAAGGGAGAGGGTGAGGGCATGTCGTCCTTACCTTTCTACACCGCTGTAGTTACACCCTGAAGGCATGTTAAACATGCCAGAAATCTGGGTGCAAAAGCGCCAGCTCAGAAATAGCCCTTTCCTTGACAACGTCGCGCGGCCTCGCGGCCCTGGTTTGGACCCTCCCGTTGCTCTGATGAGCCGCGAGGGTAAAATCCCGCGCTCCCGGCTCGGCCAACATTCCCCTTGGACTTTGGGCCCCGGCCAGTTGGGTACACGGGGACTGGGGCTGCCACACCCTCCCCGTCCCCGGCCGCTTTTCAAAGGAACGTGGCGGCGGGGCCGAGGCCTGGCAGAGGCTCCCCGGGTTTGGCTCGCACAGAGGGGAGGCTGGAGCCCCAGCCCCGCAGCCTTGGCTCCCGCTGCGGTGATTGCCGGCGCGTCCCGCCCACACCCTCCCCGGGGCCTCCTCTGCTCCGGCAGCGCCAGCTCCGCTTCCTCCTCGGCCCAGCTGCGCGGGCGGGGCAGGTTCTCCGGCTCCGGCGCGGGTCCCGCCGCGGGCGGTGCGAGCCCGGCTGCCGCTCTCCTGCCTCCTGCAGGGCGCTCGCCGGACGCTGATGCGGGGGCGGCTGCAGCCTTGGTCCGACAGCCAGGAGACAGGTGGGTGCCGGCGCCTTCCCTTCCACTTAATGGGGTGACCCGGCCGCTGCTGAGCCGGCTGGCTCCCGCCCAGCACTGAACTGGCCCCGGCTGAGCAGGGGGCCCGGGTTTGCCACGCCACCCCCGCTATGCTCTCAGTGGCTGCCCCCCCCCACCTCACTTCCCTTACCCCCCATCTGGTTCGTGTCTCCCCAGCGCTAGGGAGAGGAGGCTGCTTGTCCCGAACCTCCTTAGCAGAGTGTAGCACAAGCCTCCAGCGGTTGCATGACTCTGTGCAGTCAGCAAGGGGAGTTACAGCCCAGCCTGCCCCTCCGGCATAGGTGCTGGAACCAGGGGTGCGGGGGTGCTGCAGCACCCCCTGGCTTGAAGTGTTTGCCACATACTCAGCATGTATAAATGTTCTGAGGGAGGCTGCCATATCGATGGCTCTCAGCGCCCCCACTACACACATTGTTCCAGTGCCCCTGCTCTCGGGCAAAGCTGTTCTGCAGGAAAAGTTGTGGGAGGAGGTGGTGAAGCTTTGCTATATGCGGCCCCGTCTACACGAGCATTTTCCGTGAAATCTCCCACTGTTGCACTACCAGCTCTGAGCGGGACTGGGCATAGACAGTATAGTGGTTACAATACCAGTGGGTGTGAGAATAAGAAACGTGTAGAGAAAGGGCCTAAAATAATGCCACTGTAAGATATTGTGGAGATATTTCTCTGGAGTTGGTTCCGGGGGCAGGAAAATAATGCAGCAAAATTGTTTGCAAAGGGAGTGGGGTGGGGATTGCAGTTAATTGGGAGGCTTTCTGCATTGTCAGAGGGTTTTTGCATGCCTTTCTTGAGTGCTTGCTGGTAACACTCAGAACAGATGCTTTGGAAATGAACCGCTGCTGTCTTTGTCATCATGTATACTTGGGGAAAGAGGGTGCAAGAAGCTACCAGTCTGATCTTGTAGCATTTTATACTCACCTGTGTACATGCGAATGAGTGCATGAAGAGCAAGGCAGCAAAGAATGAGGTCCTTCTTTCTTAAAGCATGTAGAACACTTTAAAGCCTTTGGGTCACATTAATCCCGGATGTAACTCCTTTGAGGATTTCCCTCTCTAATGTACTGTATAGTTTTTACAATCATTGTCTAATGTATGCCTAAATTGAATTTATTTTGGAAGGGTACTGAAAGAGAGCAATATATGTTTATGACACAGATTCTGTGTTTCTTACAAACCTGGCAGTTGCAGAGACTTCAGTGGGGGCAGAATGCAAGAAGTGCAGGCTCATTCCCAAAGTTTTTAGGAGGCCAGAAAGATTTTGTATTTCCTATTCTTTGTATGTAGTCAAAAGGCTCCAGGGCGATGGTAAAAGCTTTTTTATACAAAGCATATAGTGAATGAGGTACTTACAACATTCAGAGTTGCAACAGACATTTCAATTTAAGGTGTAGAAGAGACACTTCTTGCAAGGCACTTACAGATTTAATTTTCCATGTACGTAGAAGATTTTTGAGTAGTTTATATTTCGTTGTTAAACATTCATAGTAAACATTGAAAGTGAATTTGTATGAGTCTATACTTCTACTAAGTTTATACCTTTATACAATGTTCTACATTTCCTTTAAACTGTGCAAGATGTGTACAGCTCTGAGGTTTCTTTTGTAGTGCTGAAAAGCTATAGCTTTCTCTCTCATGTTTGTGTAACTACTTATAGCAAGAGTAAGTTGCAAAAAAATTTTACAGAAAAATCTGCATGTATCCTGAAACTGTCCTGTAAGATCTCAGAGGTGGTTGTGTGCATGCATTGTGAAATATTGCTAATCAAGTCACTACTTCACATTCTTATATTGTTTTGGTGTGTCAGTTTCTAAAACCACACACTTTTTTGCAATAAAATACAAGTGTGGTGTAATTTAATTGCTATACTTAAATATTGGCTCTGGTAAATGCAAACTATCTGTAGACAAGTCTGTTAGAAATTACAATCAAAGTTTTAAAAAATGCCGGGACAGAGAATGTTTTGGTTTTTTTTGTTTTTTAAACACCTTTCTATCTTGTAACTATTAACATACATGAACAGCAACAAAATCATTTAAATTATACAAATTTTTAACTTTATTACCACTCAGATAATAAATTCACATTTCCACCCAAGGATTTAAAATAATATTCATAATAATCCCCACATATCTCACCTTTTATTCCACCTTTTTCAATCTACAGAATATAATGAGGGTCTCAGGTCTGTAGTTAGTGACAACGTGAATACCAGTTTAGAAGGTCTAGTCTGTTGTCTGCTGCACGCTTCATCTAAATGTAAATAGTTAGTCTAATTTACACATATGAGACCTTCCAGAAATTTTTCGTTTCTACTTTTTTGCCTCTGTAAATCACATAATAAAATCACATCATAGCAGCAGGCTATATATGTCCCTTCGGATGGGAATCATGTGCCATGCTTCACTTCTGTTTATCCCCTGTATTTGCCACCTTTAAAAGACCCATTTATGTTTGGTCAGCCTCATATTATTGTCTGTATATTTATTTTTTTCAAACTCCAAAAATGGTAACTATATATTGTAAATTCTATTTGATCCTAATATAAGGTTATCTATCATTTCCATTGCAATAATTTTCCAGACCTTGTTTCTCCATGCCCCTAATCTCGTGGGATCAGTCCTTTTCCAAAAACAAGATATAGTTAGTTTTTATGTAAATTTCAGAAGTAAGCTCACATCAGCAGTTTCCACAGGGCAAAGATTAGATTAGCGGGGAGAAAATGGTATTATTATTACAGGCACTTGCCTTTTAGCTTTTTAATCATTGAAAGAAAGCAATTCCATGGTATCTCTGTGGCCTTATCATAGGGAAGGGAGCAGGTGCATTCATGTTGACTGGGCAATGAAGCAAGAATTCTGCTTGCTTTTATTGCTAGGTAATTAATTTGTTTGACTGTTATAAATATGAAGCAAGACACGATAGAGAATTTGCATTTCTGTTTCTTTGTTATTGTCATCTTGCAAACTCTCCTTTTAAATTAAAAAAAAACTTTTTAAATATCTGTATATATTCTTCCAAGTTATTGGACCTGATAGTTCTCTCACAATGATGTAGCCCTGTTGGCTTTGGTAGAGTTACTCCTGATTTACACTTGCAGGAGGAGGAGAATCAATGCCCCCTGATCCATGAATGAGCTCCACCCAGACAGAGGGGTTTACTCATTTGGTGCTCATTGCATCAGAGTGCTAGTGACATTCCAAGCCATTCCCTCCAACAGGAGGTGATACCAACAGCATATCAAATGTTACATAATTTACAGATATATTATTTATAGTCATGATGGAAGTTTATTAAGCAATTGATAGAAAAGAAGATATGTCTATAATGGCAAAGACTGGGTATTGAACTGTTGAAGAAGCAAAATATGATTAAATAATCAAAACATCTCAGCCAAATATTTATTGTAGTGACAAAGCTGCATTATAGATGCAACAGTGTTAGTGTGGTATCGTCCACAGCTAATGATATAGGGCCAAATTCTCCTTTGTGCTAAGACTGAATACATGGGTATTGAGTATGAGCTCTCCAAAGGCATCAAATGATGGAGTCATAAGAACATAAGACCCGAAGGGACCTCTTTGGACATTGGGTTCAATCCCCTACTATCCCAGGCAACCACATCGTATAATCCCACCCATGCTCTCCCATTTCAGGCTGCAGAGTACGAGTGGGAGCTGATCTGTGGCAGACCCACACCAGCCAAAAGCCAACTCAGAGCTACTGTGGATGGGGATCCTTCGGAGTGTACAGAGGGTGAAGATTCCTTCCCCGCACCTCTGTACGGACCCTCTGCTGTCCAAACACCCGCACAGCTGTAATGCGTCATTTCTGCTGCCCTTTGGGGTTCTGCTCACTTGGGGGCAGGGAGCTAGATTTGGCTCAAGACAGATATCTGTTAGCACCAAAATCATTTATCTTTCTGTATTCAGATATCTAAAAGTGCTTTCCCTGAGTCCTAGGTGCTGTTGAACTGAACATGTTTGTTTTGGTTTGCTGAGAAACATTAAAATACACTAATTTGAGCACAATTATTCTTGTCTCAAATTAGCAGACCAAAGCTAGTTCTTGCTAGGATTTCAACACATTCATTTACTACACCAGTCTCCTTCTATAACTTTGCAGACTCTGAAATACAATTAATAATCCCAAAGTAAATGCAAAGTTAAACATCAGGTAAGTTAATTTACTGTGCTTCCAAAGGTCAGTATGAAACAGCCCAAAATATTAAGTATGTCTTGTCTTATTGTAGGGATTTAACGTAATGCACTATGACATAGAAAATAAAGCTCAGCATAAGCTCAAACAAAATGTTCAGTGAAGGAGAGCACTTTGGCATTCATTTCACTATCATGTTTCTAGGATGAATTGTCCCTTAAGGAAGATAGATATATAGATATATGGATTTCCTGTCGCTGTGGATCTCTGTTTACCATCAGGCCAACAGAACTCATTTGGAATCTCCTCCCACTTGTGCAATTTTGGGTTCTGGGGATTTTATTTTCCTCACTCCACCCTTTAAATAGTGGGTATTTAACTAATACCCCAGGCCCAGTGGAATCAGAAGCAAGCTTGATTTGAACTCTATAGTTGGGGGCTCTGGATTCTACTACACTACAGTGCAGAAGGCTAGAGATCCACTGACAGCTTCAGGTAAATTTAAAATGGAGGTTTTTTCAATTGAATTAAATATGTAAATTAAATATAAATACAATAATTGCAGTAATCCCTGTGTAATTTATTTTGATAGTAAATTAATTTTCTCCTACCCATCAATTTAAAATGTCCATTGTAGTGCAGAATATTGAACTGAAAATGCCTACATCTATTGGATAAATTATCAGAGAGGGAAGATGGAAATCTTGGCAGCTAAGTAAGGACCAGTGGGAGTCTCCTGCCACCTGGAGAATTGTGGGAGGCAGTTTGGGATTATGGGATTGTCTCACAGAAGTCAATGGAACTACAGTTGATAATAAACAGTGTACCTGCGATAAGTATTTGCAAGACTGGGCCCTTATTCTAGAGCGTAATAATTCCGTTCCTGAAAATATGCATAGATTTATATTAGGGCTGTCAATTAATCGCAGTTAACTCATGCAATTACTCAAAAAAATTAATTGCAATTAAACAATTAATCACAGTTTTAATTGTACTGTGAGGCAATAGAATACCAATTAAAATGTATTAAATATTTTGGATGTTTTTCTACATTTTCATATATATTGTATTTTGTGTTGTAATTGAAATTAAAGTATGTAATTTTTTATTACAAATATTTGCACTGTAAAAATAATAAACAAAAGAAATAGTATTTTTCAATTCACCTCATACAAGTACTGTAGTGCAATCTCTTTGTCGTGAAAGTGCAATTTACAAATGTAGATTTTTTTTGTTACATAACTGCACTCAAAAACAAAACAATGTAAAACTTCAGAGCCTACAAGTCCACTCAGTCCTACTTCTTGTTCAGCCAATCGCTAAGACCAACAAGTTTGTTTACTTTTACAGGAGATAATGCTGCCCTTTTCTTAGCCCTGGTCTACACTAGGACTTTAGGTCGAATTTAGCAGCATTAAATCGATGTAAACCTGCACCCATCCACACGATGAAGCCCTTTATTTCGACTTAAAGGGCTCTTAAAATCGATTTCCTTACTCCACCCCTGACAAGTGGATTAGCGCTTAAATCGGCCTTGCCAGCTCGAATTTGGGGTACTGTGGACACAATTCGACGGTATTGGCCTCCGGGAGCTATCCCAGAGTGCTCCATTGTGACCGCTCTGGACAGCACTCTCAACTCAGATGCACTGGGCAGGAAGACAGGAAAAGAACCGCGAACTTTTGAATCTCATTTCCTGTTTGGCCAGCGTGGCAAGCTGCAGGTGACCATGCAGAGCTCATCAGCAGAGGTGACCATGATGGAGTCCCAGAATCGCAAAAGAGCTCCAGCATGGACCGAACGGGAGGTACGGGATCTGATCACTGTTTGGGGAGAGGAATCTGTGCTATCAGAACTCCGTTCCAGTTTTCGAAATGCCAAAACCTTTGTCAAAATCTCCCAGGGCATGAAGGACAGAGGCCATAACAGGGACCCGAAGCAGTGCCGCGTGAAACTGAAGGAGCTGAGGCAAGCCTACCAGAAAACCAGAGAGGCGAACGGCCGCTCCGGGTCAGAGCCCCAAACATGCCGCTTCTATGATGAGCTGCATGCCATTTTAGGGGGTTCAGCCACCACTACCCCAGCCATGTTGTTTGACTCCTTCAATGGAGATGGAGGCAATACGGAAGCAGGTTTTGGGGACGAAGAAGATGATGATGATGATGATGATGACGAGGTTGTAGATAGCTCACAGCAAGCAAGCGGAGAAACCGGTTTTCCCGACAGCAAGGAACTGTTTCTCACCCTGGACCTGGAGCCAGTACCCCCCGAACCCACCCAAGGCTGCCTCCTGGACCCAGCAGGCGGAGAAGAGACCTCTGGTGAACGTACCTTTTAAAATACTACACATGGTTTAAAAGCAAGCATGTGAAAGGATTACTTTGCCCTGGCATTCGCGGTTCTCCTGGATGTACTCCCAAAGCCTTTGCAAAAGGTTTCTGGGGAGGGCAGCCTTATTGCATCCTTCATGGTAGGACACTTTACCACTCCAGGCCAGTAACATGTACTCGGGAATCATTGTAGAACAAAGCATTGCAGTGTATGTTTGCTGGCATTCAAACAACATCCGTTCTTTATCTCTCTGTGTTATCCTCAGGAGAGTGAGATATAATTCATGGTCACCTGGTTGAAATAGAGTGCTTTTCTTCAGGGGACACTCAGAGGAGCCCATTCCTGCTGGGCTGTTTTCCTGTGGCTAAACAGAAATGTTCCCCGCTGTTAGCCACGGGGAGGGGGGAGGGTTGAGGGGGTAGCCACACGGTGGGGGGAGGCAAAATGCGACCTTGTAACGAAAGCACATGTGCTATGTATGTAATGTTAACAGCAAGGTTTACCCTGAAAGAGTGTAGCCACTGTTTTATAAAATGTCTTTTTAAATACCGCTGTCCCTTTGTTTTTCTCCACCAGCTGCATGTGTTTCAATGATCACAGGATCTTCTCCTTCCCAGAGGCTAGTGAAGCTTAGAAAGAAAAAAAAACGCACTCGCGATGAAATGTTCTCCGAGCTCATGCTGTCCTCCCACACTGACAGAGCACAGACGAATGCGTGGAGGCAAATAATGTCAGAGTGCAGGAAAGCACAAAATGACCGGGAGGAGAGGTGGCAGGCTGAAGAGAGTAAGTGGCGGGCTGAAGAGAGGGTTGAAGCTCAAATGTGGTGGCAGCGTGATGAGAGGAGGCAGGATTCAATGCTGAGGCTGCTGGAGGACCAAACCAGTATGCTCCAGTGTATGGTTGAGCTGCAGCAAAGGCAGCTGGAGCACAGACTGCCACTGCAGCCCCTCTGTAACCAACCGCCCTCCTCCCCAAGTTCCATAGCCTCCTCACCCAGACGCCCAAGAACACGGTGGGGGGGCCTCCGGACAACCAGCCACCCCACCACAGAGGATTGCCCAAAAAAAAGAAGGCTGTCATTCAATAAATTTTAAAGTTGTAAACTTTTAAAGTGCTGTGCTTAAAGTGCTGTGTGGCATTTTCCTTCCCTCCTCCTCCACCCCTCCTGGGCTACCTTGGTAGTCATCCCCCTATTTGTGTGATGAATGAATAAAGAATGCATGAATGTGAAGCAACAATGACTTTATTGCCTCTGCAAGCGGTGATTGAAGGGAGGAGGGGCGGGTGGTTAGCTTACAGGGAAGTAGAGTGAACCAAGGGGCGGGGGGGTTTCATCAAGGAGAAACAAACAGAACTTTCACACCGTAGCCTGGCCAGTCATGAAACTGGTTTTCAAAGCTTCTCTGATGCATACCGCGCCCTCCTGTGCTCTTCTAACTGCCCTGGTGTCTGGCTGCGCGTAACCAGCAGCCAGGCGATTTGCCTCAACCTCCCACCCCGCCATAAACGTCTCCCCCTTACTCTCACAGATATTGTGGAGCACACAGCAAGCAGTAATAACAGTGGGAATATTGATTTCGCTGAGGTCTAAGCGAGTCAGTAAACTGCGCCAGCGCGCCTTTAAACGTCCAAATGCACATTCTACCACCATTCTGCACTTGCTCAGCCTGTAGTTGAACAGCTCCTGACAACTGTCCAGGCTGCCTGTGTACGGCTTCATGAGCCATGGCATTAAGGGGTAGGCTGGGTCCCCAAGGATACATATAGGCATTTCAACATCCCCAACAGTTATTTTCTGGTCTGGGAATAAAGTCCCTTCCTGCAGCTTTTGAAACAGACCAGAGTTCCTGAAGATGCGAGCGTCATGTACCTTTCCCGGCCATCCCACGTTGATGTTGGTGAAACGTCCCTTGTGATCCACCAGAGCTTGCAGCACTATCGAAAAGTACCCCTTGCGGTTTATGTACTCGGCGGCTTGGTGCTCCGGTGCCAAGATAGGGATATGGGTTCCGTCTATGGCCCCACCACAGTTAGGGAATCCCATTGCAGCAAAGCCATCCACTATGACCTGCACATTTCCCAGGGTCACTACCCTTGATATCAGCAGATCTTTGATTGCGTGGGCTACTTTCATCAAAGCAGCCCCAACAGTAGATTTGCCCACTCCAAATTGATTCCCAACTGACCAGTAGCTGTCTGGCATTGCAAGCTTCCACAGGGCTATCACCACTCGCTTCTCAACTGTGAGGGCTGCTCTCATGTTGGTATTCATGCGCCTCAGGGCAGGGGAAAGCAAGTCACAAAGTTCCATGAAAGTGCCCTGACGCATGCGAAAGTTTTGCAGCCACTGGGAATCGTCCCAGACCTGCAACACTATGCGGTCCCACCAGTCTGTGCTTGTTTCCCGAGCCCAGAATCGGCGTTCCACAGCATGAACCTGCCCCATTAGCACCATGATGCATGCATTGGCAGGGCCCATGCTTTCAGAGAAATCTGTGTCCATGTCCTGATCACTCACGTGACCGCGCTGACGTCGCCTCCTCGCCTGGTATCGCTTTGCCTGGTTCTGGTGCTGCATATACTGCTGGATAATGCGTGTGGTGTTTAATGTGCTCCTAATTGCCAAAGTGAGCTGAGCGGCCTCCATGCTTGCCTTGGTATGGCGTCCGCACAGAAAAAGGGCGCGGAACGATTGTCTGCCGTTGCTCTGACGGAGGGAGGGGCGACTGACGACATGGCTTACAGGGTTGGCTTCAGGGAGCTAAAATCAACAAAGGGGGTGTCTTTACATCAAGGAGTATTTCAGGCAGGACTTCACGGAGGGTTCCAATAAGAAATGGTGCACCTAAGTTATTGTTCTTATTGGAACAAGGAGGTTAGCCTGGCCTCTGATTGATACATGGCTAGATTTACCTCGCTGCACCTTCTCTGTGAGTGACTGCAGTGTGACCCAGAGGAACGAGTCCCCTAGACAGGGGAGGAGGCAAATGAGTACAAAACAAATCTGGTCTATTTCTTGTTTTGATCCACTCCATCTATCTTTTACATCTTTGGCTGGCAGCAGACGGTGCAGAAGGACTGCATGCCATCCACATCTCATGGCTGCTCGGCAGAAGATGGTACAGTACGACTGCTAGCCATCCTCATCTCTTGCCTGCCTGGCAGAAGATGGTACAGTACGACTGCTAGCAATCCGTATCGCCTGCCTGCTCACCATAAGACGGACTGACTGCAGGACTAAAGAGAATGACTTGGTCAAGTCACTCCAAATTTAGTCCCTGCGCCCATGTCTGTCCAGGCGCTCCCAGCCGACGTGGCCAGGAGCACCTTGGACATGACGATGACGGCTACCAGTCGTACTGTACCGTCTGCTGCCACAAGGCAAGGGGTTCTTGCTACTGTGTAGCAATGCCATACCGCGTCTGCCAGCACCCAGGAGACATAGGGTGACGGTTACCTGAGCGGGCTCCATGCTTGCCGTGGTATGGCGTCTGCACAGGTAACTCAGGAAAAAAGGCGCGAAACAATTGTCTGCCCTTGCTTTCACGGAGGGAGGGAGGGAGGGAACGGGGGCCTGACGATATGTACCCAGAATCACCCGCGGCAATGTTTTAGCCCCATCAGGCATTGGGATCTCAACCCAGAATTCCAATGGGCAGCGGAGACTGCGGGAACTGTGGGATAGTTATCCACAGTGCAATGCTCCAGAAGTCGACTCTAGCCTCGGTACTGTGGAAGCACTCCGCCGAGTTAATGCACTTAATGCACTTAGAGCATTTTCTGTGGGAACACACACACTCGAATATATAAAACCGATTTCTAAAAAATCGACTTCTATAAATTCGACCTTATTCCATAGTGTAGACATACCCTTATTTACAGTGTCACTAGAAAGTGAGAACAAGCATTTGCCTGGCACTTTTGTAGCTGGCACTGCAAGATATTTACGTGCCAGATATGCTAAACGTTCATATGCCCCTTCATGCTTCGGCCACCATTCCAGAGGACATGTTCCATGCTGATGACGCTCATTAAAAACATGTGTTAATCAAATTTGTGACCGAACTCCTTGACAGAGAATTGTATGTCTCCTGCTCTGTTTTACCCGCATTCTGGCATATATTTCATGTTTTAGCCATCTTGGATGATGATCGAGCACATGTTGTTCATTTTAAGAACACTTTCATTGCAGATTTCACAAAACGCAAAGAAGGTACCAATGTGAGATTTCTGAAGATAGCGACAGCACTCGACCCAAGGTTTAAGAATCTGAAGTGCCTTCCAAAATCTGAGAGGGAAGAGGTGTGGAGCATGCTTTCAGAAGTCTTAAAAGAGCAACACTCCGCTGTGGAAACTACAGAACCCAAACCACGAAAAAAGAAAATCAATCTTCTGTTAGTGGCATCTGACTCAGATAATGAAAATGAACATGCGTCGGTCCGGACTGCTTTGGATTGTTATTGAGCAGAACCCGTCATCAGCATGGACACATGCCCCTTGGAATGGTGGTGGAAGTATGAAGGGACATATGAATCTTTAGCACATCTGGCACATAAATATCTTGCGACGCCAGCTACAACAGTGCCATGTGAACACCTGTTCTCACTTTCAGGTGACATTGTGAACAAGAAGCAGGCAGCATTATCTCCTGCAAATGTAAACAGACTTGTTTGTCTGAGTGATTGGCTAAACAAGAACTAGGACTGAATGGTCTTGCAGGCTCTAAAATTTTACGTTTGTTTTATTTTTGAATGCAATTATTTTTTGTAAATAATTCTACATATGTAAGTTCAACTTTCATGATAAAGAGATTGCACTACAATACTTGTATTAAATACTATACTACCGAAATACTAAATACTACTGAAAAATACTATTTTTTTTTACAGTGCAAATACTTGTAATCAAAAATAAATATAAAGTGAACACTGTACACTCTGTATTCTGGGTTGTAATTGAAATAAATATATTTGAAAATGTGGAAAACATCAAAAAATATTTAAATGGTATTCTATTATTGTTTTAACAGTGCGATTAAGTACGATTACTTTTTTTAATCGTGATTACTTTTTTAATTGCTTGACAGCCCTAATTTATATCAAGGAAAGTTCTTACATATTTTGTTAATAATTAAGTTTAAAAGACCCTGGGTGAAATCCTGATGCCATTGAAGTCGGTGGGAATTTTGATCTCTGTGGAACCAGAATTTCACCCCATATTCATTTGGGGCCATATTATAAAACTGTTGTTCATGTTGAGTAATAGCTTATTCCACCAGGAAGAGTAAGTTTGGGTGTACTATTAGAGTAAGGTACTACTCGACATGATTAAGGGTTTCACACTCAGACCCTTAGGTAACTAGCCATGTAGGGTACAATAAAAATGAATAGATCCATAATATTAACATCCACAAAATGCCAGGTGGGGTTGTTCTGTTCTGATATTTAATGTTAGATATTTAATAGCCAGTTGAATTGTAAACAGTTAACCTATATTACAAAAAAATATTTTTTTTAAATTGGGAAACAAACAGGTTCATTGGTATCACAGAGTGGGAAGTTGACTTGACTAATAAAAATCAACAATGCCGTAGAGCTCTTGAGCAGCAAGTAGGGCATTTTTTAATAGCATCTATGATCTTGTAGAACATATTTAAGACACAGCCAGCAATAAGTTTCTCTTTATGTAGTTGAACTGGTTTAAATTCTACCATCTTTTGTAATAGTATGATTTAAGTGGAAAATTTAACAATGTACATTCAGATATATAATGGGCCTGTCTGGGGTCAGAGTAATACATATCTTTGTTGTAGATCCGGTACTACTGTTTGAGATAATTCACGTCAGTAATACAAAATGGGGAAAATTATAACTAGAGAGATTAGGCAGTATAAAACTTTGCATTCTTTACATATAATTTGCCGTTCTATTATAATGAATTAGGGCTCAGCTCTTCATTAAACATTACACCAACTGAAAAATTTCATGCTCTCAGGAATTAACAGTCCGTTGTCCCTTCATGGGGTAGGGGTGGTTAAAGGGGAAAGATAAGTGTGTATATCAAGTAGTCATTTGCAGTATTTTTTTATTCCTATGGTAGGTATGTTTATCATAACATTCAAGGGTCAGTTGGAGCTGTGGCACCTCAGTTGACCCCAGCAGCTACTTCTACCCTGAACAGAGAATCCTTTCTTTAGTGCAGTCAAAGAGCTGCTCTATGTTCCTATACTGGGCAGGACTTTTCAGGAACTACATTATATCCAGTCACAGAAAAACAAAATTGGGAAGAGAGAGAGGGGGGCTTGGAAACTCTAAGGTTCCCTGTGCAGAGTTTCTGGCTAATCTTCCCCTTATAGCTAGGGGTTTGAAGAGCAATAGTGAGGACAAAGGTTGCAGCCATCAACTGTTTTACTTAGGCCTTGTCTACATGGCAGAGTTAAGTCGACTTAAGTTACATTGACTTACAGCACCACTGTTAATTAAACAGCTGTTGCACGTCCATACAACACTCCTTATGTCTACACTGACACTGCGTCGCCCTGACTACACTGACCTAAGCGCTACATCTCTTCTTGAGGTGGTTTTATTAGGTTGGCATAGTGGGCGAGTAACAGTGGTGGGAGGAGCATTGTAGCGTGTACACCTCTATAGTTAGGTCGACATAAGCTGCTTTACATCAACTTAACTTTGTAGTGTGGACAAGGCCATAAATATAACAAGTTACCTTTACTTAGCTTCCCTCACAGCCCCTTCGTCAACCAATGTGTGGGCTAAAGAAATTTTAAAAGTTCAACTTAAAACAGAAAAAGTAGAATTAGAGAAGGCAATTAAAAAGCTATACAAAATCCTTCAACAAGCTGGAAAGGCAGTTCAGAGCAGTTACCAATATTGTTTCAAGTACTAAAGAAAGCTTGCTACAAAGATATCTGCCATCTAAGCATGTTTAGCCCAAGATTTAGAGTTTATTTACAAGAATCACTAGTTTTCTGTGGCATACAATGATATTTTTATCAGCACATCTGCATGGGTCTAAAGAGCTATTAGATTGTATTTGTAGTTCCTTAGTTTCTTCCTCCAATTTTTAAAACAATTTCCTTTAAAAATAAGTCCTCTTAAAAACACAGGATCAAGTTTAGAATTAAATACAACAAACATGATTCTAACTCCTGCAACAGCTGACTCCATTGTATCAAATGGTGAGAGAGATTGTTCTCCCCTCATTCTTTTTTTCTGTCAACAGCAAGAATAGACTGTAGGGCTGCTATGACAAGAGGGGAATGAGATGGTGATGGGAGAGCAAGGGAATCCTTCCATTTTACCCCAGCATTTTTAGGCATTGGAGATATCTACAGCTTTTTCTCTACCCAGCTTTTTCTCTGCTTTCTTGAGTTGCGATTATAAGCAAAGCAAGTCATTAGTTTTTCAAGGAAATGATATTACGCTATGCTGTTCGAAACGTGTTTATTGTCAAAGTAATTCCTTTGCTGTTTAAAAAAGAGCAGATATTGTATAGTGCTACCTGTAGAATATAGGAAACGTATACTGCATGGGTGCAGTATTGTTCATGACCTAGAGCCTTGAAGTGGGCGAAACTTTAGAGGTTTAACTGAGAGTCACACAGGGAAGAGTGAATAGAGGGTTAGCTCAAGATAACTCTTGTATCTAGCCATCTTTTGGGGGGAAAGTAGGAGTTATTAGAGGGTAAAATGTCATTTTTATATTAAAACAAGGAGGAAAACTTTCTAAAATGTACATGGAGTGTTGTGGTGATCAGCGAAACTAAGGTAGGCAGCACCAACATATAATGCAGTTCAACTGGTTTCTTTAACCAAACAAAATGACCTAGAGCAGCGGTTTTCAAACTCTTTTTCTGGGGACCCAGCTGTAGAAAATTGTTAATGCCCGTGACCCAATGGAGCTGGGGATGAGGGGTGTGGGAGGGGCTCAGGGCTGGGGCAGAGGGTTGGGATCTGGGGGTGAGGGCTATGGGGTGGGGCCAGGAATGAGGGGTTCAGGGTGTGGGAGGGAGCTCTGTGCTGGGGCAGGAGGTTGGGGTGCAGGAGGTGATCAGGGCTCTGGGCTGGGGGTGCAGGCTCTGGGGTAGAGCCGGGGATGAGGGGTTTAGGGTGCAGGAAGGGGTACCAGGTTTGGGGGGGCTCAGGGCTGGGGATTGGACATGGGGTTGGGGCTCGGACTTACCTCCGGTGGCTCCTGGTCAGCGACACAACTGTGGTGCAGAGGCAGGCTTCCTACCTGTCCTGGCAGCACGTCTGGCTCCTGGCGGAGGTACACGACTCTTGCCTGTAGGCACCGCCCCCCCAACCCCTATTGGCTGGTTTCCAGCCAAAGGGAGTATAGAGCTGGTGTTCAGGGCAGGGATAGGGTGTGGAGCCCCATGGCCCCCCGCCTAGCAGTTGGACCCGATCCTGGCCACAGCACAGTGTCAGAACAGAGAGGCACTAGCCTGCAGTAGCTGGGCAGCACCGCCGATGGGACTTTTAACTTCCAGGTCGGCGGTGCTGACCAGAGCAAGGTGACCCAGTGCCTGACATGCCGCGACCCAGTACTGGGTCGCAACCTACAGTTTGAAAAACACTGACCTAGAGATTGATTAAAAATCGTTTAAACAGAAAGTATCCTGAACACACACACAAAAAGGAGGAAATCAGAAGGGCAGATGAGAAACATGTTGGAGTTAATTACCTGACGCTGACTAAGCAAACTACTGTAATCAATAGTCCTCTCCAGGTCAGTTTAGGTGTCCTGATTTTTCAAGCATGGATGATAATGCATCTACCTCACAAACAGGTATGGCACAGAGGGAAAGAAGGGAAAGGCAAATGCCCATAGCCTTTATTCTGTTTTGCTTCTTTTAAAGCAGTTCAGGCATTTCAGCGTGACATCTCTCAGTCATTTGCACATAAATCCTGGTCTTTGTATTCTCTCTCTAGCTGTTTTTCTGGTGAGGGTGCAAAATGTTTTCATTGTCCTCCTTCCCCCTGAGTGGCTGAGCCAAAACCAAAAAACATACAGCTAGCCAATCAGCAGGGGGGGGGGGAGAAATCAGAGTGAAGTTGACCACCCTCCTCACCCACCCCTAGAACTAGGCCTGCCTCTCTCTCGCCTGGTCCATTCACACTTGGTGTGGCAGCCAGATATTGCCAGTTCTTTGCATAGTGCACAGAGATAAAGATAAACAGTATAATCAGTAAAACTACTACATGTCCATGAAAGCAGACTTTTAACATAGTCAAGAAAGTTGGAGTTTAAAGCACAGAAGTAAAGTTAAGTGGTGTAATTTTCAAACATGATTAGTGATTTTTTTTTGGTCCCCTGATTTTTGGATGCCCAACCAGGAATTTAAAGAGGCCTGATTTTCACGTGGTGGGTGCTCAGCACTTTCTGAAAATCAGGCCCCTTTCAAGTGTCTCAAGTTGGACCTCCAAAATCACTTTGAAAATTTAGGCTTTGACATACAAAAGAGTGTTAATTCAGTGAAAGATCCATTTTCCGCACTCATCATGAGCAATCTGTATGTGGTCACAGGTAGTGCCATCAGCAGTTGTATTTGTGTGCCATCATTCTCTCCACGTGGTTGGTTTGCAGGAAGATGGAATAGTGTCTCAAAGAAAATACTGCCCAATTCAGTGTTCTCAGAAATCCATGTCACGCAAGGTGACATGACTCATGGTAGGCTGATTTCCAAGCCCTTCTAAAATAATTTGACAAACAAAAATAATGTCAACGGGATCAACCTTCTGGCCTGGTCAGGTGTTCCCTTGCTTGCACCTTTATCAGTCACATTCTTCACAAATCTCACCTCTCAGTAACACATGAGGTCATAAGCATGTGCCTTTATCTCATAGCTTTAGACCTTTTTCACTTATTTCCCCAAAATGAGATGAAAGTAGATGTAAAATACCTTACTGACAGTATGTTCTACTTAATTATATATTGCTCTATATCATCATTGAATGCTGAGCTATATTATAAGAAAAATGATTCTTTAAAATGTTTGCTTTATTCCCCTAGTACACAACTGAGGCAATCAATGTACATGATGTTTTACAGTGTCTGAATGTTGAGAGTACAGAATGCTGAGTATATGGATCAGTAAGCCTATTCTCTTTTATGACTGGTTGTCTTTCAGTTACTTTCTGAAAAGCACTTCTACTGTATGCCATTTGGTACAAGTTAAACGACTTGGCCCCATTTCTGTCTTCTGACTAGTTCACACTGTCATTTAAAACACGGCAGAATTTGGCTCAGAGGTTTCCAAGGGAGTTGTATTTACTTGCTCCAGTCTGAATTTGAATGAAGGTCTTCAAGCAGAAATATGTGAAAATTATTAACATTTTGATTGTAGGGGAATTATTACATTTATTACATTTTAATCTTCTTATTCCATAAAGTAACAGGATGGACTAGGGGGCAGATATTCAAAGGTATTTTAGGTGCCTAAAGATGCAGATAGGTGCCTAGTGGGATTTTCAAAAGCACATAAGTGGGATCAGCGCCTAACTCCTCTTTAGGTGCTTTTGAAAATCTCAGTAGGCACCTATCTAAATCTTTACGCACCTAAATACCTCTAAAAATCTGGTCCTATATGAGTCGCTGGAGGTCTCTTCCAACACAAGTGATTCTGTTGCTATATTGAAAGATGTCAAAGTGGCTGGGGTATTATTTTAGAGGGGGGGAAAGTGTGTGTCAAAAATACCTTTAATTTTCTGGAGCGCCAATAACTCCCGGTTATGATTATTTGTATTTTAAGACACAGTTCTGTTATGAGACTATTGGGATTGATGCTCTGCACGGTCAAATGAGAGACCTGTGTGTGATTTCTCACTCATTAGCAGGGAGTGATTCAAGTCATTAGAGCAGGAAAGGCCACTTATTACTATTAAAGGATATGGGAGAAACCCTGTGGACCTCTAAAGGAGTCCCAGCTAATATTTATTGGGCAGAAGGCAGGTCACAGTGATGTGGGGTCTTAAAGGGTGGGGAATAAAAAGTAAGCTCCCTGGGACATATACATATTCGAAAGAGAGCAGACTTAACATCATTACCACCTTATTTTGTTTCCTATTAGATCATAACCATAACTCTGAGATGATTGAGCAAAATTTAGTTCCCACAGCTGTTGTGAGCAGATGACATTCTGGGTTCAATCAGGATTTCCATACTGATGGCTGCTCACACAAATCTGATAAACTATTATGACAAGGTCTGTGGCTTTCAGGTTCATGATAGAAGGCAGATTGGTATCTTACTCACAGAGAGACCTAATAGAATTACCCATTGATTTTTCTGTAGCCAGGTCCCCCAGGGGATTTATTCATTCAGGGATTAAAATTGTTCCACGCTTGTCTGATTTGTTCAAAGATCATGTGTTACCCTTCACTAGAGACAGAGAGACCTCAAAAATAGACATAACTTTCCATAATCCCTAAGTAGAGGAACAAGCCTTACAAACTGTTAATATTCTACCTGTTGGAGGCTTTTATACCTCTAGTACTTCAAACAGTGCCTACTTCTGTCTCATCCTCAGTCAAAAATGAGTTGAAATATCTGCACTGTAAGTTTGTTTAGAGTGGCAGAAAGCCCAGAGTTAGTTTAACAATGTTTTAGCTAGATGCTGAACATGGAGGCTTAGATTGCCAAACTGGAAAAAGAAAAATCAGGCAGTTTTTTAGTAAGGCTTATACAGGGAGTAGGTCATCATCTCCAGTGCCAGATCTGATCAGCATTCTGTATTTCCAGGGGGAATATGTTTTGCCTTTCCCAGTGAATGAATTGATATAATCTTCTCAAAAGATCCATATTCCTCAGATTACACTGAGTGAATCTCTCAAACATAATGAGTCAGGCAGTGTAGTCAGCTGGGAAATCAGATGTGAACATACACCACCCTATCTTTAACTCTTGCTAAAGTTGTAAAACAAACCAACGAAACCAAGAACATTCAAAGTGCAATCTGCAGGTCCATCCTTTATTTGTGCCCAGGCATTTGAGAACATGTTGTTAGTAACTGATCGTGCACTGATCTAGGACTCGGGCTACCTTTAAGCAACACAAAACAAGGATCTAGTACAAAGTCAGAATCTTGACTGTAACTTTGAATTTCCTTTTGTCTGTGTTGTCACAACCTTATAATAATTAATATTTTGTGTGTTCATTTCCCCTTTCATTAGAAATTGTAGTTAAATAATAATTTTAAAGAGAGAGAGAAAAGCAAGAGATTGGAAAAAAAAACAAACCCTTCCACACAGAAGGAAGCTGAGATTATGGAGCCATTGTAGTCTATTGTGTAACTATCAGGGGCTTGATCTGACAGCTGTCAATTTGGCAATATTTCCTTGGGATTAAAGAGTTGGGTCCCTCACAAACTTAAAGATCAAGGGAGTTTAATGGCGCCTAGCTGTCATTTGTACTAGGATGATGGGATATGGAAAGAAAATGCTTAGTGACTGGCTGTTTTGAAAAAATTATAGTAACTGGTTGAAAGACTATCTCCTATATAACTCAGTATAGTAAGCAAAAATGTATGAGGCTCTGTGATGGGATATACAAACCCCATGCTGGACAACAAGGGGTTAAGGAACTGCTGTGGGCTCAGCCAGCTCCGCCTCGCCACAGGTGCTAGGCATGCACAGGCTGGAGGAGTTTAAAAGGGAGCAGAACAGCTCACTTGTGGGCGGACCAGGGAAGAGAGGAGATCTGCAACCTGTAGCTCCTGAAGAAAGGACTGACTGAAGGCAGGAGCTTCCCAGCCAACCACTCCCTGAAGGTCCCTCCCTGAGAGAAAGGAGGACCAGATCCTGATACACCCTGAGAGGGAGGCATTCCATTTTCTCCATTACTAACTCAGTTTGTTTGTGTTTGTGCTTGCCCTTGCTTATTTGTTTGTGGACTACTCAGAAAGGGGAGAGACTTTGAGGTGACCTGGCTGGAGGGCTAAGTCACAGGACGAAGCAGGCCACTGAGGAGAGAGAGCTGCCATGCCACATCTGACCACAAGGAGGTGCCAGTGGTGAGTCCACCCCTTTACAATTGTGGACAATGTTGACATCCTTCCCACCTGTAGAGAGAGAGGAGGACTGACTGACTCAGATGGTCAAACACCCTAGACCTAGAGATGTGAGTTGGTACGACAGACAACATGGATCTAACGTGGATGACTGAGAACCAGCAGGAGCAACAGGCAACACAGCAGCAGCAACAATCCTGCAGCAAATGGCTGTCCAGCAGTAACTGATCTGGGACTTAGGGGAGGAACAGCAGCAAAGACTGGTCCAACAGGTCATGGCTCTGATGCAGCTTCCTGGGACTTCCCCTCCAGGAGCTATAGGCCAGTGGTCCCAACTGTGACAGTGAAACTCACAAAGATGGGCCTTGAGGACGACCTGGAGGCTTTCCTGGTAATGTTTGAATGAGTAGCAATGGCAGTCCCGTGGCTACCTGATCAGTGGGCCACTCTGTTGGCACCTCACCTGGCGGGACTAGTGCAGGCCACATATTGAGGGCTGGATGCGCCATCTGCCCTAAGACTATGCTCAGGTGAAAGCGGCCATGCTTGACTACCTTGACATCACAGGGCAGACCTGACAAAGTTCCATGAGGGAAAAATACACTCCCAGGAGCCTGGCCTATGTGGTCGCCCATAAATTAAGAGACCTATGATGGAGGTGATTAAAGCAGCAAACTCAGACTGGAGTCGAGTTGGCCGAGCTCTTTGTGACAGAGCAGTTTGTCCACGTACTTCCACCTGGGGGTAGGCACTTGGTGCCCAAACACCAGCCAGAGTCCCTAGCTGATGCTTTCTGACTAATGGAAAATTATTTAGCTGGGGAAATGGGTCTGGCAGCATCACACGAGCAAGTGCCTGAGGACAATGGGATCCCTTGACTCAAGGGAGAATGCAACCAGGGGAATCGGAAATCAGAGAGGGTGTCTCAGAAGTGGCAGCCTCTAAGGGGCTCAGCAGGCCAAGGGCCCAGCACTGGCCCCCATTGGGAAACCCCAGCATCTCAGGCCCCATAAAGGCCCCTGGAAGTCTTATGGGCTTCTCTGCTGGAAAGTCAAGGGGTGGAAGCAGACAAGCCTCTTAGGGAAGAGCTACCAGTCAGTAGGCTTAAAGCCAGTGACCACTTGGCCTGCAGTGGTGGCTTGCTTTTCATGTAGGCAGCTGGGTCATCAGTATTACAAATGCCCTTCTATGGAGTGTGGTTATGGACAGATGTGGACAACAGAAAGCCATGCCCGTAAGCAAACCCCAGCTACGGTAATGGTCCCTGTTCAGATAAATGGAACTGAGGTAATATGCCTGATGGATTCTGGATGTGGGTGAACCCTGGTCCTGGACAACTTAGTCTCCCCAGGGGATTCAGGGTTTGGGACTCTCTTTCTACAGTGTATCCATGAAGACATTAAATCCTATTCCAGTGCATGCGTGCAGCTGATAGTAGGGGAAAACACAAAGTCCTTTTAAGTGGGGCTGTCCTCAACATTAGCTGACCCCTTTATCTTAGGTCAGAATTGGGAGTATTTCTCTGAGGTACTGAGAGGGTTTAAACCTGCCCTAGAGGCCCCAGAGAGAGTAAGACCCTGAGAGAGGGGATCTCAAAACCTGCGACATTGGTAGGGGTAGATGAGAGGTTGGACTCTTGTGGGGGGGGGGGATATCTGGTCAAAGGAAAGTTCCTTCAGAAGGGTCACCTAACAATGAAGCAATATTGGCCCCCTCTACAGGAAAAGGACGTCCTAACTAGCAAGATGGACTTCATAAAGGACCAGAGGGAAGATGATACCTTGAGCCAGGCTTATGACTAATTGCCGGTGGTTAAGAGGGAGGTGTTCGACTCACAACAAGCAGAGCAGTACCCACAGTTTGAACTCCAGGCAAAGCAACTGTATTAGGTGGAGAAAGACTGACTGACTGACTGGGCCAAGTTCGGTGACAACTCCTCATTCCACAGCCTCATAGGTGTGTAGTTATGCAACTGGTTCATGCTATCCCTTTTTGGGTCACCTTGGTCATGAGAAGACTCTGGTCAAGATTTTGGATTGCTTTCTTTGGCCCGGATCACCAAGAAGTTAAAGACTTTCGCAGCTCCTGCCCTGAATACCAGTTTATAGGAGTGAGAAAAGCTCCTCTTGTCCCACTCCCCATAGTAGACATCTTGTTTGAAAGGATTGGGATGGACCTCATCGAACCCTTGAAAAAAGGTGCAGCTGGGTATAAACATGCATCAGTTGTAGTTGATTATGCTACCTGCTATCCTGAGGCAATCTCACTGCGCAACACCAATGCAAAGACGATGGTAGCGGAGCTGCTAAAAGGCTTTGCCAGAGTAGGAGATCCTCACTGATCAAGTCACCAACTTTACATCTCAGCTGCTGAAGGGGGTATGTGATCTACTAAAAATAAAGACTTCATGTGCGTCTGGCTGTCATTCACAAATGGATGGGCTGGTTGAACAATTTAATTCAACCCTGAAAAGAATGTTTAGAATGATAATTGTTGAGGACCTCTGTCACTGAGATCCCCTGTAACTTGCTATTCGAGAAGTTTCCCAGTCATCTATTGAACTCTTATGGGAGACAACCTTGGGGAATTCTTGAACTGGTCTGAGGGAAGGAGGCGGAACAAGTTCCAAGGATGGAGAATGTGATATAGTACTTACTGAAGCTCCAGGATAGGCTTGAAACCCTAGGGGCTGTTGCCAAAGAAAACCACCTCAGTGCTTAACAGGCCCAGGAACGAGCCTATAACAGAGATGTGTATATGCCTATTTAAGCTGGGCAATTAAATACTACTTCTACTCCTGAATGCAGAGTCCTGAGTGCAGAGTCCAAGTTGTTTGCTAAATGGCAAGGACCATATGAAGTAGTCGGGCCAATTAACTGTGAAATCAGGCAGCCTGACAAAAGGAAACTAACTGAGGTCTACCATGTTAACCTTCTGAAGCCATGGAAGGAGCAAGAGAACTTTATTGCTCCTTATTCCTCTGAGCCAAAACTGGGGCCCTGAGTGCCCACCTCACCAGGCCCAGACCCTACACAGATGTGGGGGGAACACCTCTGCCCAGGTGAGAAGCCTAGTAAAAGCCTTCTTGATGGTGCTCCTGTCCAGGGCAGACTCATCTTTTGCAACATCATATCCAAACAGAACCTGGTAACTTGTCTGGGAGAATCCACGGCCAGTCCCCAGAAATATGTGGGAGGCCATGAGAAAAGAGGGCCAGGTGATGTTGGAACTAGGGGTTGTTGAAGAATCAAACAGTGAATGGCAAAGCCTAGCTGCATTGGTCCCAACCCTGGACAGCACTATTTGGTTTTGCATAGATCCGTACCTCAAGTGGATGAGCTATTAGATCAGCTGGTTGAGGCCAGATATATCACCATATTGGACCTAACCAAGGGACACTGGCAGATCCCACTCACAATAGAATCATGGGAGAAAACCCCCTTCGCTATGCTGTTGGCCTCTGTCATTTTAGGACTATGCCCTTTGGCCTCCCTAGTGCCCCAGTGACGTCCCAACAGCTCATGGATCAAGTTCTTCAACCACATGTATCATAGCAGCAGCCTGTTTAGATGATGTGGTCATCTACAGCTCAGATTGGGAGGAATAGCTAGCACAAGTTGCTGTCATACTTCAGTTCTTATGGGGAGCTGAGCTAACTGCAAACCCAGCACAGTGTAAGACTGGAAAGAAGAAAGCACACACCTGGAATATATTTTGGAGAAAGGCCAGCTTGTGCTCTTGTGCTCAAAGTCCAGGCTCTTAACGCACACACCATCCCACAAAGAAACCACAACCACAAAGAAACAAGTCCAAAGGTTTTTGGGGCTCACAGGTCACTACTGCCAATTTGTGCCAGGGTTTTCAATGATAGCAGTCCCCCACACAGATCTAATTAAGGACAGTAGCCCCAAGAAGGTGCACTGGTCCAAGGCCTGCGAAAAGGCCTTTCAGAAGTTGAAATACAACTTGTGTAAAGAGCCTGTCCTGTTCAGTACTGACTTCTCAAAAGAGCTCATTTTGCAAACTGATGCCTTAGAAGTGGGACTTGGCACAGTATCGTCCCAGGAAACAAATGGAGAGGAACACCCTGTACTCTGAGCTGCAAGCTGTTCCTTGGGGAGGGGGCATTCACCATGATATGGGCCGTGGACTCTCTCCAATATTACCTCCTGGGAAATCTGTTCAAGCTTGTCACTGATCATGCCCCCTTAACATGGTTAAATGCCATGAAAGACATGAAAATCTGGCTCATGTGCTGGTATCTGTCCTTCCAGCCATACGTCTTCCAAGTTCACACTTTGCAGAAACTTTTTCTTAGCCTCTGGAGTACAGCTGGCTATTTTCAGGCCAAACCAGTTTGCTAGCCAAAGTTATACATAATCAAAAAATTGGCTAAATTCTGCAAATTTAAGATCAGTTTCTGAATACCTTGCTCATGTTATGAAGAACTGGGACAACCCATGTAAATAAGTAACCTGACCTGTGAGGAAAGGTTTAAAAAACTGGGCATGTTTAGTCTTGGGAAAAAAAGACTGAGGAGGTATCTGACAACAGGTTTCCAATATGTTAAGGGCCGTTATAAAGAGGGCTGTGATCAATTGTTCCCTGTGCCCACTGAAGGTAGAAGTAGTAGTAATGGACTTAATCTGCAGCACAGGAAATTTAGGTTAGGTATTAGGAAAAACTTTCTAACTATAAGGGCAGTTAAGCTCTGGAATAGGCTTCCAAGGGAGGTCGTGGAGTTCCCCCTCATTGGAAGCTTTTAAAAACAAGTAGGACAAACACAGGTCAGGGATAGTCTAGGTTTACTTGGCCCTGCCTCAGCATAGGGGGCTGGACTTGATGACTTATCCACGGTCCTTTCCAGCCCTACATTTGTTATTCTATAAGTACATTTCAGGGATTATCTATACTTCTAGCTAAATTGGCACATCGATTTATTGGTATCAATTTAGCGAGTCTGGTGAAGACAAGCTAAGTTGATAGCAGCATATTCTCCCATCGACATCTGTACTCCACCTCCCCAAGAAGTGGAAGGTAAGTCAGTGGGAGAGCATCTCCTGCCGACACAGCGCATTGTGGACACCACTGTAAGTTGACCTAAGTTACGTCGACTTCAGTTACGTAACTGAAGAAGCATAACTTAGATCAATTTACAGCTTTAATGTAGACCAGCCATCAGTGTAAGTAGTGTTCATAGAACTAGCCCAAAGATTTTCTGTGAAGTTTTAAGGCAATTGGTTAAACCGTTTATCTTATAGACACCTAAAGATAACACATTAAGGCCCTGATTCAGAAATCCACCCCATTCACCAAATCAGTGGGATTTAAACATGTGCTTAGAGTTAAGCACATTCTTAAGTGCATTGCAGAATAGAGTTGGACTAAATCATATGCTTAAATGTTTTGCTGAATTGGGTCTAATCTGGGACTCTTGAATTGGAACCTGCCTGGGTTCCCGTGGAACTTATTCAAAATGGATCCATCTCCACACAATGTTTTGTTTTCAATGAAATTGTGTATTCTGACCAAAAATGCTTTGTTGGAATTTTTCTGAACGGCTGTGCTTCCTATGGCAGTGAATTCCATAGTACAATTCCAGTTGAATACACATGTGCAAAGGAGCATTCCTTTTATATTTTCCTGTTGTACCAGGCTGTAATGGGGCGCAGACTCACCACAGCAGTGCCTCCTGCTGGTTGGTTAGGGAATTAGCTCTTTCACCAGCATGCCTTCACGAGAGGTGTCTCACCCTCTGTTACTTTCTCGGTCTCCACCGTCCTCACCATCAGACCCCCATCACTCCCAGACCGCGGTGTCCGCTTCTGGACACTGCTCTCTAGCTGTGCCCACTCCGCTGGCTCTCCCCCGCATTTCCAGGAGACCGGCAGCTTCTGGTTCTATCACTCGCCTTAGTCTAGCCCCTTCCTCCCAGGGCAAACTGCAGTCTGGCTTCACTACTCTCATCACTGGCAAGTGGGGGGAAAGGGGCAGGAGCTCAGGCCCACCCGCTACTCTGGGCCCTGACCCAGGGACCCTCTAGTGGCAGCCACTTACTGCCCTCCTCCAACTCTCCTCTTCTGCCTGCTTCCCTGGGTCACTTCCCTATATCCTCAGCAGCTTCTCTGCCCCTTTGTGTCAGGGCCCCAGTCTGGCAGTCGTTAGCCTAGAGCTCTCCCGGCATCTGCTGTCCCTGTCCCTGTCCCTGTCCCTGTCCCTATCCCTATCCCTGTCCCTGTCCCTGGTGCTTCTCTAAGAGCCAGTTCTTCTCCCTTTGCCCTCCAGGGAGAGACTGCACTGCTCTCTGCCCTGCAGCCTGCTTATAGGGCCTAGCCTGGCCCTGATTGGCTGCTTTCAAGCCTCCACTTGACTGGCACTCAGTAAGCCCTCCCAGGATTGGCTGAGGCTCTGCGCAGCCTCTCTGGCTTGTTTTAACCCCTTCCACGCCAGAGTGGGGCAGCTGCCCCACTATACAGGCATTATTTTGAGTTATCCCTGTTCTTGTATCTGGGGTCAAGATAAAATTAAGTGACTGTTCAGTTTTCACTGTATCCTTCATAATTTTAAATATCTCAATCATATCCCCTCAAACACTCCTTTTCATGCTAAATAATCATAATCTTTGCAATATGGTCGTCATAAGAAACCCAGTCCTGGATACATCTTTGTTGTCCCCTTCTGGGCCTTTTATTTCTCTCTTTTTATAGCTGAGCTCAGAAACAGTCGTGACTCAGGGACCTCTTGATGCCAACTGGCAGAGGCCATAAGAGGAGCATAAGGGCTAAAGAAATCCTCTAGGGCTGGTATTACCATTCTAGTTCACTCAAGAATGTCATGTGAGGTCTCTAAGGAAGTCCTGTGTCACACTGGTCATCAATATCATTGTGAAATGCATGTACGGAAGTTGTGTAAGTTATGTATGTGCACTGAAAATTGTGTTCTTAAGGTCTGTATCTATGACTGGTCACCAGCAATGGTGAAAAGCAGGTTTTCTTTCAGACAAGAAATGTTTATCTGTCTTTGTTTACATGTAAATTAAATATTGTATGCTTCACAATGGGCCTTCATTCACACGTCTGAGCCGAATGCTACTGCAGGAGTGTGAAATCTTCAAAGAGAGGAAATTAACAGGAAGAGGTAAACAGCAGGAGTTATCCTGGTTAGGGGTAATACAATGAAAATGTGAAACTATGAACCTGTAGGTACCCTTCAGTCTGTGAGGACAAACTGTCAGCAGTCTTATGAGAGGGTGTATCAGCCAAACTGCTTGCAAATGCTGGGGAAAGAACTTGAGGTAGGCTTTCTTATATGAGATAGGAAAATGCCTTGTTAGTTAAGTTTAGTCTCTGGAAAACATGTTATGATTTTGTTACATATGTAACCGTTTGTTTTCAATGTTCTTACTATCACTTGAATCTCTGTTCTTTGATAATAAACTTATTCTTGTTTTCACTATAAAGATATCTAAGTGCGGTGTGTTCAACAGAGCTGTGTTCAAAGGTGTAACTAGTGAATCACAGTGCACTGTTCCTTTTTGAACAGCAGGCCTGGTAATTCTGTGAGTGTTCAGTGGATGAGGCTGGACACTACAAGGACTCGGGGGGTTGGTGTGTGCCTATCACTAACCTGTATAGAAAAAGCAAGACCAGCAGAGGCCTGGAAGGGAGTGCTTTTGTTGCCAGAGGCCGATGGTTTCATGTTGCTGATCCACAGCAGGCACAGACAAGACTTCCTCACACTACGGGCAGGTGGTGGTGTGGTGCTTCACAACCCTGGGTACCCCCAGAAACTGTAACAAAAGGATAGTTGAATTTTTGAAATCCAAGCATTGCTGACTGGGCCATTAAAAGTCCAGTCAGCAGGACTAAGGCAGCCTCCATGTCTGGCTCTGAGCAGCTCCCGGAAGCAGTAGCATGTCCCCACTTTGGCTCCTACATGTAGGAGCGGCCAGGGGGCTCCGCACACTGCCCCCGCCTCAAGTGCCAGTTCTGCAGTTGGGAGCTGCAGGGGCAGCGCCTTCAGACGGGCAGAGCCGCTTGGCTGCGCCTCCACATAGGAGCTGGAAGAGGGACATGCTGCTGCTTCCAGGAGCTGCTTGACGTAAGCGCCGCCCAGAGCCTGCACCCCGATCTCCCCTCCCGTGCCCCAACCCCTTCCCCAGCCCTGATCCTCCTCTCGCTCCCCACCCCCCTGCCCCAGCCCCAGCTCTGATCCCCCTCTAGCCCTCTGAACTCCTCGATCCCAGCCCGGAGCCCCCTCCTGCACCCCAAACCCCTCATCCCCAGCCCCACCCAAAATCTGCACCCCCAGCTGGAGCCCCCGGCCCCATCCTGGAACCTGCACCCCCCAGCCCAAGCCCATACCCCCTCGCACACCCCACCCCCCCTGCCTCAGCCCAGAGCCTCCTCCCATACTCTGAACCCCTTGGCTCCACCCCCCAGCCTGGAGCCCCCTCATGCACCCCAAGCCCCTTATCCCTGGCCCCAGATCCCACACCCCCAGTCAGAGCCATCTCACATCCCAACCCACTATCTTAGCCTGGAGTCTCCTCCCTCACCCTGAACTCCTCATTTCTGGCCCCACCCCAGGGCCCTCACACCCCAACCCCCTGAGCCAGCTCCGTGAAAATGAGTAAGTGAGGGTGGGTAGAGCAAGGGACAGAGGGAGTGGGAATGGAGTGAGCAGGGGTGGGGCCTCAGAGAAGGGGCGGGACAGGGGTGGGGCAAGGGTGTTCAGTTTTATGTGACTAGAAAGTTGGCAACCGTAGTAGCCCTGATCCAGTGCTGTAACCAAGGACATCAGACAACTGGGGAAGTTTAGTTAATAATTGTTATAAGCTAAATTTAACCTTGTTATAGGTTCAGTGAAAACCTCATTGAAACTAACGCATGAATTCATTGAAACTGATGCCCTTCACTTGAGATTGTTGTAAGAGACATTTAAGGGGGAGCTACACCCCAAACAAGTGCTAATAGAGTCTGCCCAGAAATTAGCACCATGTGGGCAGAGGGTTTGACAGAGTATTGTTCTGACCAGGGGTACATGTGTGACTGTATATGTGTGAAAAGAGAAGCGCAGGGGTAGGCAGGCAAGATACACAGAGTCTCAGACCTGGGCTACACTTAAATATTAGATTTACCTAGCTACGTTGTTCAGGGCTGTGAAAAATTTAGCACCCCAAGCACCGTAGTTAGGTCGACCTGACCACCAGTGTAGACGTGGCTAGGTTGACAGAAGAATTCTCCCATCGACTTAGCTGCCACCTCTCGGAGAGGTGGATTAACTACGTCGATGGAAATACCCCTTCTGTCAGCGTAGGAAGAGCCTATGTTACGGTGCCACAGCGTCACAGCTGCAGTGCAGTAGCTGGGCCACTATTGCAAATGCAGTATAGACATATCCTGAGAGGAGAGAGAGAAAGTGAAGCAGCATCACGTAATCACAGTGTGACTCTGGGAGAAGTCTAGAGGAAGGTTCTGGGGCGGGGGTGCGGGCTGAAAGAAGATTGGGCTTGGAAGCTGAGGAACTGCTCCTTTTTGTTTTTGGTTCTTCCTGCATTCACAGAAGCAGGATTTGGTACAAGCTTTGTAAATAAACCAGATTGCATCAAAGGAAATACTAGACTCCGTCATCAGTTTCTACTCCCCACTGGAACATTCCCAGGGCCCCAAACTTTGACTAGCTGCTTGGGTTGAAAAGGGGCAACAATAACATATCTGAGGTCAGAATCCGTGGAAAATTTGAGTCAACTGTGTAAAGTTCTTCTATCTAAATATTAAGAAATCTTCAGGGAGTCTACTGAGGCTTCCCATGTTGTTAACGTACTTTCATGTGTAATGTAAAATTTGCAGCAGTTACACTGGACAGATGTCTATAAGCCACCAGAAAATGCAGAAGAAAAAACAGTAAAAGACAATTTTATGTACTCCTTGAACCATACAGAGAAGCAGTCAGGTAAACCAGGATTTCTGAAGCATTAGTCTGTAGTTAATTTTGTGATTGCTGCTTGGGATAAACAGTAACTCTTTTGTGGCATGAAAATACCACAGTAAGTGACTGTTTTTCTCTTTTAAGATATCTGTTATGGGGACACCAATAATGAAAGGATTATAAAGTTTAATTTTCAAGAGTGCTGTTGTGGATACGCAAAAAGAAAAGGAGTACTTGTGGCACCTTAGAGACTAACCAATTTATTTGAGCTTGAGCTTTCGTGAGCTACAGCTCACTTCATCGGATGCATTCCGTGGAAACTGCAGCAGACTTTATATACACACAGAGAATATGAAACAATACCTCCTCCCACCCCACTGTCCTGCTGGTAATAGCTTATCTAAAGTGATCATCAAGTTGGGCCATTTCCAGCACAAATCCAGGTTTTCTCACCCTCCACCCCCCCACACAAATTCACTCTCCTGCTGGTGATAGCCCATCCAAAGTGACAACTCTCTACACGGCTGTTACTCTGAAACCTGTCGTTGTGGATACGGTTTCTCTGAAGCCATGTTGGACCTTTTAGTTTGTGTCCCAACACTGTGTGCACAGCGGGGACAACATCACGGAAAAGATCTGAAAGTGAAGTGAATATCACAACATTTTTACTATTATTTATTTGTATTATAGTAACCCCTAGAAGACTCAATCAAGACAGAGGCCCCATTGTATAGGAACTATATGAATGCAAGAAACAAATCCCTGCCCTAAAAGCTTACAATCTGAATTAACAAAACAGATAACATGTGCACACTGCATCCGCTCAGTAACAACTTGGTTTCAAATCCTCTGTGCTGGCAGGCACTTAAAGAGTTAATATATTGGTCTCACTAGACTCAGAAGAATGGCTGACTGCAGCATCAAGTCTGGGTTTTCAATAATAGAGCACTTACCTCTCTTGGACCCATATGTGCATTTTTGTGCTCCTTGCTCTGATGTGCAACATACCATGACATCCTCTGCTATAAAAGGAAACACACCCCTAATGAAGAAAAGGAGTACTTGTGGCACCTTAGAGACTAACCAATTTATTTGTGCTTCCTCTTCACTGCCACTGGGACAACATTGTTTATTCCATCTAGATTTCTGTCCTTCACTCTGGCTTTATTTTTAATTCCATCTCATGACTTTCCTTCTGCTCTCCTGGACAGCCACCTTCAGAGGAGTGAGGAGAAGAGAATTACCAGTGTTGAAGCATAGCCTTGCACATGTCTGCTGTTGGCCTGCCACACCACTCAGAGGCAGAACCGATGACAAGAATGAATCAATACAGCTAGATTCAAAAGTATGTGCATCATTTAAGTGATTGGACCAGCAGATGGCAAATGTAATGTAAAAGAATCAGTCTGAGGGCAAGGAACCAGTCCAGGGAAATTAAACCATCTGGCATATAAAAGAGCATAATGCCAAATTTTGCCCCCAGGTACCCAGTACAACCACATTGAAGTCACTGGGAGCTCATCACCTCATATGGGGCAGAATTTGACTGTTAGAAAGTTTTATGGAGGTTGAAACCATCAACAGCATTAAGAAATCACAAGTAAAGCACTAGGTAGCCTTGGTAGAGAATACGAAACAAGAAACAAAATTTGACATTTTAGGCTGCTGGTTATATCCTATATGGAGTGTGATATACAATATTGCTCACCCTAGCACAAGAATAATGTATAGGGTGCAAATGTAACACCCCATCTGAAGAATCTAATTTATGAAGAAAAGTTAGTCGTCATCTCACTGAGGGGAGGAGGAAAAGAAAGGCTTGCATGGGACTAGTATATTTTTAAAATTATGAAAGGGATTAGTAAAACTGATACACATTTTTACAATCCTATTTTGAAGAAATATTTTTCACTATTTCATTTGTCTGTTATAACTAACGCGTAGGAAGAAAAAGGAAAAGTTTAATAAATAAAAGGAATAAGTTGTTTATCATTCGTTGCTCATAAAATAATACTGTAATAGTTTTGTAACTTTTCATTCTGGTATATTTATTCACAGGAAAGGGGCAAGGTGCTATTTTGTGTCTGAATTTTTAAACAAGAATTCAATGAGACAGGAAATTGTGTTTTACATGAATGCAACACTTCCTATTCTTGTTGGAAGCTTGATTTCAGGCTGTTTTATTTCAGTTTCAAGCAGTTTGATTTTGAAGCACAGAGATCTAGGGGGGACTGTTAGCATTTCTGTCATTTCACATTTACAACAGACAAGAAATACAACCAACTGCTAGTATGTCTTTTAAGTTGTCAAAACAAGAGTCAGGTTTTTCGTTAACTTTTATCTAATGCATGGCCATTATAGTTCTCTGCCATATTTCTTTTACCTGATGAAGACATACCATGAATAGTACTGGAGAACCTGAACAGACAGTTTTATTGATGGAGCATATCTTCTTCGCAAGTTATTCCTATAATGGCCAACTGGTGAACATTTTACAATGTGAACTTTGTTTCCTGTTATCTGTACATGTAGCATTAAGCAGTATAAAGCAGAAGGACAACAGTTCTGACCTCTATAAAAATCCAGTGCTAAAAGGAGCAAAAATGTACATTTGGCCCCTGCTTTGTTGCCAGTAAGGTTCATAAACATGTCATAAGAGAGAAGGTGACTAACATGGATTTTTTCATCACAGTAACTAAATTCAGACATTCACATTCATAATTATACCAAGATTTAGAATTAATCAAAACCAAGCTCTTATTTCTAGTATTTTTCAAGTACCTAGTTCATTTCAGAGTCACATCTGTTGTGTTACTGGTTAGTTATTGTTGTCAAAAGAAAGTCTAGTCGTCTTTATTTTCTCCTCACATTTAATAACTGAGCTAACAAAAAGACAGTATTTCTGACCCATTGCTCAGATGAATAATTCATTACCCTGCTTTTCTTGTGTTAAGTAAATTTGAAGTACTCCAGCTGTAAAGATTATTTATGAGACACTCACGGACCAACAGGAATTTATTTGCTGCTGTCAAGCATGTCATTATCTTTTTATTGAGAGAGAGGCAACAGTCTATTTCTATTAAATTTTGGTTAAAGATTTTCCATAACTAGTGTTAGAATGATGGAATTCTTTAATTGGGGTACTCAGAGTTTGGCAGGTTTTCAGTGCTATTCTTCTGATGACCAAGAGTGGCTATTCTTTCCAAGTCAGATTAACAACAGACTAGAGTGAAAATGTCAGTGTTGCTTGGTTACAATTCATCAGTGTGAATCAGTGCTCCACATGGCTCATTCTGGATTTGAACAACCAGGAGATTTCTCAGTACTGTATTAGTGATGTATGCTGGGATGTGACTGGAGTATGTAATATCTCAATTTACTGTAAAGCTATCCCTTTCGATAGATATTTGGATGGCAGATTTTGACCTTGGAGGATAAAAGCAGGCTATTTTAAAGGATCTAGTTTACGAAGCATTTCTTTTTAGTGAAGTATGCATGTTTTTGGAAATTTATATGTTTCATTATCTCTCTAACCCTTACTTTACTTATCTACAAGTTTTATTCTTCATAAATATTTTCTTCTGGAAAGGACTCAGACCTCACGCCAACCTGCCTAATATTGTTTTAATGATGGTTACAGGAATATAGGCAGAGCTCATATGAGAGAACCGTTTAACTGGCATGCCTGCCTTCCTTCTTCGAGTCATGTCCCTGTGGATGCTCCACTTTGGGTGTATCTGCACCCCTCCACCTCCAATCAGAGACTTTAGGTTGCCTCATGGCTATCTCGCACTGCACAGGTAAACCCCCATCAGTTCCTTCTCAACTGCCTCGAACAGAACGTGTAGCAGTCCTGTTGACTACTTAACTTTCTTTTTATTGGTAGCCTATATATAGTTCATTGTGATTCTTAGTTTCCTTTTATTTTATAGTACCTTCAGAGCTTCTGTTTTGTTTTGTTTTTTATTTTAAAAAAAACAACCTTTTTTCTTTTGACCATTTCCCCCTTTGCCTTTTTTGCTGTGGGATCATCCCTGTTAGGGGTATGCCAGATTCCTCCGAATTCAAGAGGTGCCTGTCCTGCAGGGAGGCAATTCAAGTGATAGACGGACACTCTTGTTGTGTCTGGTGCGTTAGAGAGGTGCACCTTCCACAGAAGTGCACCTTCTGCCAACACTAAAGGCTAGATCCCAAAAGAATCGGGAGCTGAAGTTAAAACTTCCCCTCATGGAGAGTGCTCTTAGGCCAGCATCTGACCCTGGCCCTGAATCCTCTTTAGGACAAAGATCATCCCCGGAGCCTTCAACATCCATAAAGGTAGAATTTGTGGAGAAAGTTAACTGACTCCCCTGACAAAACCTCCAGAAAACAGGATGCAAGCCCTTTAGCCAAGTCCTTGACCAGCCAGAGGGGATCCCCGCGGGTTTGGTCACCTCGGCACTGACGCCTCCGAAGCACGGTACCCAGGAATCTCAGGGACCCCATGTGATGAGCTCTGCTGTAGTGCCTAAAGATCTGAAGGGCAAAGGCACTGAAGCAACGGCACCGCCTACCAGAGATAAGGGCAGAGACCATAAGGCCTCTAAAAAATCAGCACTAACAAAAAGACCCTTGACACTGAGTGCTTCAAAGCAGCCCTTGTCAGAGTGCACCTCCTGTAACAGGCCATCAGAACTGGCAAGTCAGCACTGGCAATCCCTGAAGGTCCTGCAGAAGTTCTGTTTCTCAAGGGACCTTATGGTTGCGAAGGAGCTGGAGTCCCTGCTAATTAAGCTCTGGCACTGAGCCCATCTTGGTCCCCAGCAGCAATGAGCCATTTGGCTCCTGCACACGGATCAGTCCCACCCTTCTCCAATGGGGAGTCTGATAGTGACCAGGACGACAATGTCTCTCTGGTCTCATACCATAACCCACCATTACAACATCAGGGACCTCCCCAACTGCACCCACACTCCGACCCTCAATCTTCCAGGTACCTGTGGGTACTACCACCCATGTCCCCCCCACCTGTGGTTGTCCTGGGATCCATGGGCAGTCGACAGGCCCCACATTTCTTGGGCATTGAGTGAGTGTCTCCCATAGAGAGTCCACTAGACATTCCCCTATGGCTTCCGTGTCCAGAGCCCCGGAACACAAAGAAGAAACTTTCAAGGAGCAGGAAGCCATTCTGGACGTGGAAACTGCCCCACCAGCAAACATCTCCTTCTCCTCGCCAGATGAGGTGGTAATTAGAGCCCTGCATGGATACAAAAATTTTTTCCATAGATGCAGCAGCAAAAGCAGCAGCATGTTGGACCACCACTCGCAGGAGCCAGCACCCAGCCTGGGCAGCTCCTCTGGTGTGGCTGTGCCGCCCCCAGGCCTGCCCATTGGGGTGGTCACCAGGCTCACCGGCAGCTGTCCCTGGTCACGTTAGTGTGTGCAAGAGGCTCACACGCTCCCAGACAAGCGTCCCTTCCATGCAGCGGTGTCCGTTTCCTGATTCCCCAAAACAAAGGGAGTCTGGAGACCCATACTAGATGTAAGGGCATTAAACAGATACATGAAGGCACAGAAGTTCAAGATGGTTACACTAGCAGCCATTATTCCATCTCTGCAGCAAGGAGTTTGGTTTTTGGTCCTCAACCTACAAGATGTCTACTTCCACATTTCAATCCAACCATCTCACAGGAGAGTCCTCTGATTTAGCTTTGGGCAGGACCATTATCAGGAGAGAATGCTCCCATTCGGTCTCTCGTCCACACCTAGGGTATTTTTCAAGGTCCTGTCCGTTGTAGCGGCGCACCTACACACATTACATATTGTCATCTACCCGTACCTGGACAACTCCGTCCGAAGGCTCATTCCTTCCAAGACGCCCTGCAGGCCACCAAGACGCCTGTGCACAGCTCACCGCCCAGAAATTGACCTTGACCCCAATACAATGTCTGGAGTTCATTGGGGCCGAGCTCAGCACAGTGCAAGTAAGGGCATTCCTCCTGCTGCACTGATCCAACACCCTAACGAATCTCATAGAGACAGTCCAGGCCAGCCCACAAATGCTGGCCAGGAATTGCCTCCAGCTTCTCGGGCACATGGCAACATGCACGATTGTGACTCCACATGCCCAGTTGTTCATGAGATGTTTGCTGATGTGGCTAAGATCTGCCTATTCTCCAAACAAGGACAGGTTAAACAAGCCGCTATCAATGCCCTCCAGGGTCAAACGATCCCTGGACTTGTTTGGAGAAGAACCATTCACCGTCCATGGAGGCATTCCATTTGCACAACCCCCACCAACATTGATTCTAACAATAGATGCCTCTCTAATATGCTGGGGAGCCCACCTAAACAATCGCAAAGTCCAGGGCAAGTGGTCTCCCACAAAAGCAATTCTCCATATCAATCTTTTAGATTTAAGAGCCATCAGAAATGCCTGTGCATGCTTTCTCCTATTTATCAGGGATATTCACATAAAAGTTGTGATGCATAATATAACCTGTATGTTTTACATAAATTGCCACAGGGGGTGCCAGATCACCCTCCCTTTGAACAGAAGCACTGAAACTTTGGAATTGGTGCATCCACCACAATGTGCTCATTTCAGCTGCTTACCTGCCAGGGACACAAATGTGATAGCCAACAGTCTCAGTTGGAATGTCTCACATGACCACAAATGGGACTGAACCCCTCAGGGCTTCATGACATATTTGACCTGTGGGGAACCCTGACAAAAGAGCTGTGTGCTACTTACTGGAACAAAAAATGTTTCTGCTATTGTTCCAGGGCCGAACTAGGGAAACAGTCCCTGTGGGATGCTCTTATCTTCTCGTGGGACAGGGAGCTACTCTACGGCTTTCCCCCATTCCCTCTGATGTCCAAGATCCTGTTAAAGATACAGCGAGAGAAAGCAAAAGTTGTACTGATTGCCTCCTCTTGGCCGAGACAAGTTCCGTATCCATATCTTGCACAACTGGCAGTATGTCCTCTGATTCCTCTTCAAACCATTCCTCACCTGCTCTCCCAAAAGGATGGATGGATTCTTCACCCCACCTTATGGATCCTCAGGCTCCAGGCTTAGATCCTTCTTGGTTCCAACACTTAGAGAGTGAATGCTCCGAGGAGGTGCAATTCCAAACAATTGGAACCAACCTCTTCCTTCCTCCCTTTAATTCTAGAGTATATTCTAGACCTCAAAGGCCTGGGCTCTCTCTTAGCTCACTTAAAGTATATCTAATGTCCATAATGACCTTCTACCATCCAGTGAACGGTTGCTCAGTATTCGCCCATCCAACGACCCGTAGATTCCTTAAGGGCATTGGAAACTTCTTCCTGCACATCAGACCACCCACTCCAACCTGGGACCTCAATCTAGTTCTGAGAATCTTGACTTGACCACCGGTGCAGTTATTTCGAGCCTTTGGCCATTTGCTCTCTGTTACACCTGTCCATGAAGATGACATTTCTAGTGGCCATTACATTAGCATGAAGGATCGGTGAAATAGCGGTGTTGATAGCATACCTGCCATTCACAGTCTTTTTAAAAGACAAAATCATGTTGAGGCCAGACCCCAAGTTCCTCCCCAATGTACCCTCCATCTTTCATATGAATCAGCTAATTCACCTCCCCATATTTTTTCCAAAACCACATCATGACAACAGGGAGTCAACACGACATATGCTGGATGTTAGGAGAGCCCTGGCATTTTAATTGGACAGGACTAAGGTTTTAGGAAGTCCCCACCTTCAGATTCTTCCATTCATTTGCGGAAAGATCCAAGGGCTCTGCAATATCAGCTCAAAGACTCTCTAATTACATTAATCACTGTTACTGTGCATGTAATCTATTGCCTCCATTAGGGATCCTGACCCAATTCACAAGAACCATTTCCACTTCGGTTGCATTTGTTAAAGATGTCCTCTACTCAGAAATCTGTAGGGTGGCAACCTGGGCCTCTGCCCATACTTTCATGGATCACTATACAACTACTCGGGACTCTCCCTCTGATGCCATCTTTGGCTCCACAATACTACTGTCAGTAACAGACTCTACTCCGAATCCCCAGCCCTCCATGGGGCATACTGGAGTCACCTATAGTGAAGCACCCATGGGGACACTACTCAAAGAAGAAGTTACTCTCCTAGTGCAGTAATGATGGTTCTTCAAGATGTGTCCCTATGGGTGCTCCACAACCCCCCCCCCTTCCCCTCTACTTCAGAGTTTTTGCCAAGGGGTTGTGTGGTGAGAAGGAACTGAGGGTGGTTCACCCATGCAGCATTAGTTATCCTCAAGGCAGACCATGAGGGAGGGAGCATGTGTGGGCCAAATGGACACTGTTATCTAAATATCCAATTAGAGGCACCTGGGCACAGATACACCTACAGTGGAGTAACCATAGAAATACATCTCAAAGAACCATAATCACTGCACAAGGTGAGTAACTTCCTCTTCTTCTCCTCTCATAATTATTCAGTACATTTGGCAAGATCCTCAGCTGGTGTAAATCAGAGTCGATGGAGCTATGCCAGTTTACACCAGAGTCTGAGCTGATGCATTATTTTTAACAAGAGCAATGCTTTTCTCCAATCCACCCTGTCTCTTCCCCCTCCCTCTCTTTAACTCAAGTCGTGAACATAGAAAATATTCTGATGAATGGAAAATAACAAATTCATGACATCAGGTGAGTTTTTCCCTCCAAATCCTTTTCCTAATTTCTGTATAAATCATTTATTACCCAGTTGTTTTCATTGCTGTGGTGCCAATTATCAGTTTTTATTCCATAAATCAATTTTTTTTCTGTAGAAAAAAATGTTAAATTCCTTTTGGGTCTTTGTGGAATTTAGATTACATTTAGGCCTGGTCTACACTATAGGGTTTTTTCAAGAAAAGTTATGTCGACACTGAAAAAGCGCTATAATAAAAGTCAATATTGCATATTTGCATTATACTCCCTCTGGGATGGATCACACATTGCTCTCCTATGCTCCAACAACTGTCATTAGCACATCGCAGATGATAGTGCAGTTAATCATGAAGTTCCTAACTGAAGAAGACTCCCAGTTGCCTGACATGCTGTGTGATATGGATAGGAGCAACTTTAGATTTCTTTTGGCATTCACGGAACAGCTGCACATGGTGGACCATTGCTTTTGGGTTCAGGAAACGAGCACTGAATGGTGGGATTGTATTGTTGTGCAGGTCTGGGATTATGAGTAGTAGCTACAGAACTTTCAGATGCAGAAGGTCACGTTCCTGGAATTGTGTGCGGCACTCACCCCAGCACTGCGGCTCAAAGACACCTGAGTGAGAGCTGCCCTATCGGTAGAGAAGCACATGGCTATTGCAGTGTGGAAGCTTTGGAGTCGGGAAGTCAACCGTTGGGGCTGCATTAACACAAGTGTGCAGGGCAATTAATCGCATCCTGCTATGAAGGACCATGACTCTGGGAAATATGCATGAAATCCAGGATAGCTTTGCAGAAATTGTTTTCACTAACTGTGAAGGGGTGATAGATGGTACACATATTCCAATTTTGGCACAAGACCATCTTGCGACGGAGTACATCAAATGGAAGCGGTACTTCTCCATGGTGTTTCAGGCACTTGTCGATCACCATGGACATTTCATTGACATCAGTGCAGCGTGGTCCATGAAGTTGCATGACGCATGTATCTTCAGGAACACCAGTCTGTACAGAAAGCTGCAAGTGGAGACTTTTTCTTGCTGGACCAGAAGATTACAGTGGGGGATGCTGAAATGCCCATAGTGATCCTGGGAGACCCGGCGTACCCCTTACAGCCATGGCTCATGAAACCGTACACAGGAAACCTGGATAGCAGTAAGGAGCGGTTCCACAACAGGTTGAGTAGGTGCTCGATGACTGTGGACTGTGCCTTTGGCAGATTAAAGGCATGCTGGCGATGCCTTTATGGCAGGTTAAACCTCAGTGAAGATAAGATTCCCATAGTCATAGCCACGTGTTGTACATTGATAATATTTGTGAAGCTAAGAATGAAAGGTTTCCTCAGGGGTGGAGTGCTAAGGTAGACCACCTGACTGCTGATTTTGAGCAGCCAGATATCAGGGCTATCAGAGGGGCACAGAGGGGGGCAATTTGAATCAGGGAGGCTTTGAGACAACACTTTGAAAATGAGAACCAGTTATGCACATCTCTGTGATTTGGTACTGCAATGTTACATTACATGTAGTTTTCCTAGGAAGCAGTGGTGAAATTCGGGGCCTTAAATTCCAGTAAGCAAATGATTAAAGTACCTTTGTATGTCTTGGTAGAGCCTGCTATCTCAATTTGTAGGACACAAATAAAGATTAGTTATCGTTAAGGCTGCAAATTTGTCAGGGAGGTCATAGAAGTCATGGATTCCGTGACTTTCTGCGACCTCCATGAAATTCTGCAGCTGCAGCAGCCAGTGTAGCTGATGCCAGGGCTGCCCAAGCAACTAGCCTTTGGACCAGCTACTCAGACATCCCTGGGGCCAGCCACACCAGCCACTGGTGGAGACACCCTGCAGGCAGCCATGGGCAGCTGGCCCTGGGAACTGCCCTAGCAGCTGCTGGTGCAGCTGGCCCCGGGGACTGCCTGAGCAGTGGTCCCGGGGTGGCCAGAGCAGCGACCAGAGCATGGCCCCAGGGCCCCCAGAGCAGAAGCGCCCCGGGGGCCCCCAGGGCAGCAGCGCCAGGGCAGCTAAGGATTTAGTCAGGAGTGTTTATAGTAAAAGTCATAGGTCACAGACTGTGTGAATTTTTTACACAGACACGCACACACGCATGCTTGGTGGGAAAAGAGGTACCAGGGAAGGGCAGACTTTCAAAACTGTGTGTAGGTCCAGCTGTCATTTTGAAAGTTGTCTGAAGGGGTGGAGTGAACAGGAAACTGAGAAGTTCCAGAAAGCAGAAAGGACTGTGCAGGTGGAGTTGTGGGGAGGGGGCAAAGAAAAGAGTTCTGAATGTGCTGAACGGGAGGGCGAGCATGCACACATCTGCTCAGTCTGCTGCATTATTAAGGACTTCAACATCCGTGTTTGCTCCTCTGTGACTTTAATCATCCACACAGTAGCGCCCTTAACAAACTCCTGATTTTCTTTTCTGTCCTGCCTTTCGGCTTCCCTCCACTCCCTGCATTCCCTTTTCTCTGCATTGGAGAACTGCAGTACCTCCCAGAACATGTCTTCTTTGCTCCATCTTGGACGCTTTCTTATCTGGCAGAGACACTCTGACGGTGTGTGTAGGGGATGCCCCTCATGGCCACATCTCCAAAAGCACAAGAAACAATACACAGAAGCATGATTGTTATGTTCATGCACAGCATTGAAACATTTCAGTAAGCTGCACCTCTGGCAACATAACAATCACTTTCTCACTGACCCTTGGCAAGCACACATCTCGGCAAACAGCCCAACCATGGTGAGTGTTGGCTGGGGGGAGGGGACGCTCTACATGGGGAAAAGAGCACCCTGGAAGGGTTGCGGTGCAGCCGACTAGGGACAAAATTCTAAATTCTCCCACACTTTTTCCACCAGTGGGGGTCATTGTAGTAGATATCTCACTGCTGAGGGTAAGCAGGGAAGCAAGGTACATCTACTACACACTTGTGGCTTCTCCCCCGGTGCCTACGCTGCTTGCCTGTGTGCCACTTTGGTCCCTGCACAAGTGATTGCCAAATGGCACGGGAAAGTTTCCTACAATGGGGGAAGGAACAAAGCTGCTCTGCCATGGAACTTTCCTGGAGATCTCTCTGGAGGGTTCCCGTGAGATCTCAGCGTGCATTAACACCCTGTTCTGCTGTACTGATTAGCTGCCCAGGGAAATGTCCAGCGCACAGGAACACAGCCAGCCTAGTACATTTCTATACCCTGAACCCACCTCCGCACTACACAAACCACAGCCACTTACCAGGCATTTCCTCTCCTGCTTCTTGCTCACCGAAGAGCAACTGCTGAGACTGGCAAGACACCTCCAGAGTGATGAACAGTTCTTGGCTGCCCCTGGGCGACCCCATGATGGGCTCCAAATTGTTGTCTAACTCCACCTCTTCATCAATGACTTTGTCCTCCGGGTTAGGTCCCCTTTCCACTGCCTCCAGGTCTGCCAAAGTATCCATGGGGTCTTGGCAGTGGAGGTGGGGTCAGTGCCTAGGGTAGCGTCCAGCTTCTTATAGAACTGGCAGGTCTTGGGTGCAGCACTGGAGCGACATTTTGCCTCCCTTGCCTTATGGTACACCTGCCTCAGCTCCTTTATCTTCTCTCTGCACTGCACCATGTCCTTGTCATAGCCCTTTTTGCACAAGTCTCAAGAAATCTGCCCATAGGTATCAAAATTCCTACGGTTCCAAAGCAGCTGGGACTGCACAGCCTCCTCTCCCCAAATACTGAGCAGCTCTGCAGTGGTCCAAGCAGGAGAGTGTTTGGTGCGATAGCCCACCATGGTCACGTGGGAAGATGCGATGAGACCTCTCCATGCCAAGCAAACAGGAAATGGAATTACAAAAATTCCAAGGGTTTTAAAGGAGGAGGGACAGATGGTTGTTTACCTGGCTGCAGAGCAGTAGAATTCATACTGCTGACCAGAGCGGTCAGGATGGGCATTGTGGGACACCTCCTGGAGGCCATTTACAGCAATATAATCAAGGATGGTGTGTACAGTGGCACTTTGTTGACAAAACTTTTGCACAAAAAGCCTTATGTCTCTTGCCGGGGTGATTTTATTTTGTTTCCAAAACAAGGCATTTTTGCCGCCAAAAGATGCATTGTAGGGTGTGTGCATCCACTGTTTTGTCAACAAAAGCTGTTGTAGTGTAGACAAGGCCTTAGATAGGACTATAAATCGTCGTAATTGGCATCCTTGCTGACAGTCTAAGTGGCCAGGTACTGACTGGGCATGAAGACTGAGCTATCCTCTTCTCCACAGAGATGGGGTCATTGGATTCTGCCACCTGCCTTCCACATTGCCATCCCTGTCAAACACCTCCATGGACTCCTCATCCATTTCAAGATCCAGTTCAAAATTTCTCTCCTGTCTATATGTAGAAATAATGCTTTCATTTGTAAAAATCCCTGTGGATTTATTTCAGCCTTCCTCACTATCCCTGTCCCTTTCTTACAACTTCTGCCTATCTGGTACTTGTCTCCTCTCTCTCCCTTTCCTACAGACTTGCCACTGTTGAATTCCCTTTCGCATCTGAACTGATTACCCCGTAAAACTAGTTTTCTTTATCTCTCGGCCTCCCAGATTCTCCATCTCTTTTCAAATCTTACTTACCTGTGCCTTTAAATTTCTCTTGTTCTATGTTGCTGGCCTCATGACTGATTGTATTTATTCACCACATGCCTTTTCACCAGTGTTTTGTGTGACTTCTGCCATTTACTGTCTGATTGTTTTGCTACTTAGCTCTGTCGCACATTTTGAGATGAAAAAGTGTAGGAAAAATTTATTGAAATCAGATCCATTCTTAATTTCACTTGCAAAGAATACAGACTTCGTACACATTTTCAGTAACTAGGATCCTTGAATCCCTGTATCATTCTGATTAATCTGTGTTAATTCCATGTTGTCAAGGTTCCTCCCCCACTCTGAACTCTAGGGTACAGATGTGGGGACCTGCATGAAAAACCTCCTAAGCTTATCTTTACCAGCTTAGGTCAAAACTTCCCCAAGGTACAAAATATTCCACCCGTTGTCCTTGGACTGGCCGCTACCACCACCAAACTAATATTGGTTACTGGGGAAGAGCTGTTTGGACGCGTCCTTCCCCCCAAAATACTTCCCAAATCCTTGCACCCCACTTCCTGGACAAGGTTTGGTAAAAAGCCTCACCAATTTGCCTAGGTGACTACAGACCCAGACCCTTGGATCTTAAGAACAATGAACAATCCTCCCAACACTTGCACCCCCCCTTTCCTGGGAAATGTTGGATAAAAAGCCTCACCAATTTGCATAGGTGACCACAGACCCAAACCCTTGGATCTGAGAACAATGAAAAAGCATTCAGTTTCTTACAAGAAGACTTTTAATAAAAATAGAAGTAAATAGAAATGAAGAAATCCCCCCTGTAAAATCAGGATGGTAGATATCTTACAGGGTAATTAGATTCAAAAACATAGAGAACCCCTCCAGGCAAAACCTTAAGTTACAAAAAAGATACACAGACAGAAATAGTTATTCTATTCAGCACAATCCTTTTCTCAGCCATTTAAAGAAATCATAATCTAATCCATACCTAGCTAGATTACTTACTAAAAGTTCTAAGACTCCATTCCTGGTCTATCCCCGGCAGAAACCAGCATATAGACAGACACAGACCCTTTGTTTCTCTCCCTCCTCCCAGCTTTTGAAAGTGTAAGCAGTGTCAGGATGAGCTCCACCCTGACATCTGGTGGTGAGGTGTGGCAAGTTGTGGAAAAGAACTTCAGGGGCCAATCTCATTTGCATAGGCACACCCACCACGCCTAGAATGAGACCATAGCTGCCCAAATGGTCACTTTGGCTGCTGTGGGATCCCCAGTGTCTCTGTTATTGGGGCAGGAAGAATAAATTGTTATTACCCTGATTATGGGAACTGTGCTTGGAACTGTACGTGGCCTTTTGTTATGATGGAGGGATTCACCATCAACTAAGTAGCACTCGCTAGGCAAGGGTCATGGGTTCCAAAACTGTGTGAATGGAGAGAGGCTGGGGATAAGTATTAATGCTTGGTGGCATGGGCCCCTTGGTGAGGGTCTTACATGCTAATTGCACTTCCTCCTCTCTCCACTGTAGAATATCAGAGCTAATTTTGATTTCATTAGAAGTCTAGTTATAGGCTGCTGAGCTCACTTTGGGCTGACAGTGCACCAGCACTGGGGCTCCCCTACTACAAGCTGAATTCACCTAAGAGCTGAAATCACTGAGTGTTGTGTTAAGTAGTGGGGGAGCCTGAAGATATATTGTGGAGCAGTTTGCGGGACGGCTGGAGTGCCTTGCAGACCGGCTGGTGAAGCAGTTCGACGCGGAGCAGTTTGTGGATGGCAGGAGCTGCTTGTGGGCCGTGGAGCTGAGCGAAGGAGTTCGTGGGGCGGCTGGCGGAGCGGAGCGCAGCTGAGCGAAGGAGTTCGTGGGGCGGCTGGCGGAGCGGAGCGCAGCTGAGCGAAGGAGTTCGTGGGGCGGCTGGCGGAGCGGAGCGCAGCTGAGCGAAGGAGTTCGTGGGGCGGCTGGCAGAGCGGAGCGCAGCTGAGCGAAGGAGTTCGTGGGGCGGCTGGCGGAGCGGAGTGCAGCTGAGCGAAGGAGTTCGTGGGGCGGCTGGCAGAGCGGAGCGCCGCTATGGAGCTATGGGGCAGTCAGCTTCAGATCATGTAAGGTGCCTCTTACCCCCGTCCCATTTCCACCCAGGTTGGGAGGTAAAGCTCCGCAGATAAACTTTCGAACTCTGGGGCTGCCCTGACCAGGGACAGAGACTTTTGGGGCATTGGACTTTTGGGACTTTGGGTGATTTGGGGTTGCTGGACTCAAGAACCAAAGGGAAAAGGGCATGCCCCAATTTGCTTGGGGTGGGTTTTTTTTGCTCATGGGTTGTGTTATGAATCCTGTTGGTGGTGTTTCCCCAACATAATGCCACATTGTTTCTCTCTGTTATTAAAAGGCTTTTTGCTACACTCAGACTATGTGCTTGCCAGAGGGGAAGTATTGCCTCTTGGAGGCGCCCAGTGGGGGTGGTATATATTTGTCCCAGGTCACTGGGTGGGGGCTCGAGCCGGTTTGCATTGTGTAATTGGGATGGATCCCCTAGATATTGAACCCAGCCCTTGTTGCTGCCAACTCTGACGGGCAGAAGGGTTACAAAAGTATCTTGTCTCCTCATTGGTCATTTTGGTCAGGTGCCAGCGAGGTTACCTTTAGCTTCTTAACCCTTTACAGGTGAGAGGAGCTTTCCCCTGGCCAGGAGGGATTTCAAAGGGGTTTACCCTTCCCTTTATATTTATGACACATGTCTAAAATGGCCTTTTGATTTTAAAAAGATCATTTAAAAATACCCACAGTAGTTAAATTGTATTCTTAATGGACTCCAATGCAAATCTGTGACCTTTGGCTTACATTTAATATTTCTATTCATGCATATCAGGTTTTCTTTAACAGCATGTAAATGTTATGTTTAAGGTTTGACTTTTGTACTCTGCTTGCTCCAGATATTGCACAGTTAACCGTAAGTGCTTTCTCTTGTTGCTTTTTAAAAATCTAGCTTAATTTGAATCTCACTACTGCATGTGCCAGGGCATCATTCATGATTATTTTATTTGGAATTATAAGCTGCCCCAGGATGGCATTAGTATAGTCACTGAGTTCTTCAATTCTTGAAGAAGGGTGAGACAGGGAAAATGAGCAAAAAAACCACTACTCTCCTACAAACAGGCTCTGGGTTGTATTCAGAAAGGTACTTAAGCAACGTGCCTAACTTTAAGCAATAAGTAGTCCTGTTGATTTCACTGAGGCATATATTTAAATATCTTGCTGAATCGGGGCTTTTGTAATTAAGCCACCCCTTCGAAGCCACTGCCTGCTAAACAGTGGTCTTTAAGGGCCTAATTCTGTTTCCATGGACTGACTTTAATGGAGGAGGTTCAGGCTCCAAATTGCTGTGCTGAAACAGTGTAAAAAGTTTTATACGGTGTATGTGCTGCATTAAAATATTGTATGTCAGCATATATCAAGGGTGGCCAAACTCTGGCTCATGAGCCACATACGGCTCTTTTACCATTAAAGTGAGGCTCGTGGAGCCCAGTCCCCATTCTCCACCTACCAGACCGGGGAGGGAGGGGGAGCTTAGGACCTCTGCCTTGCAGCAGGGTGGTGCAGTAGGGGGCTTCTGCCCTGCGGGGACAGGGGGTCTTGGGGCTTCAGCTCTGCAGGGTGGATTTGCCAGGGCTTGGGACTTCAGCAGGAGCGGGGCTGAAGCCCCAACCCCCAGTTCTCAAAGGTGTGCCCTGGCTCTCAAACTTCTGAAGATTGTCGTATGTGGCTTGGAGGCCAGTAAGTTTGGCCACCCCTGGCATATACCATTTTACTAGCTATAATTTACATTTAAATAACTAACTATTCAGCTGAGTAATGATTCATTTTTTTTAAAAATGTTTGCATTTCTAAAACAATATACATTGTTAAACAATAATAATTTCATTTGTTCTTTTACAATGTGCACAAGCAAGTAATTTTTAAAATTTCCAAAATAAGGCAGGAACAAATACTCATTTTTTTTCTTTAGGCTAATGATCATTTATCCAATTGTGTTGCTTTGACCAGCTTACGGGTACTTTGTTAGTGAAACACAGAAACACTATGAGCAAGACTGTGACCATCTGCTGGAGGTGTCATAATGCTGGTGTAGCATCATTGCAGGAGTTCAGGGGGCCTCTGCTTTTGGGCTATTCCTGTCCTTTTTTTCATTGTAAACTATTCTTTACTTCCTCCCCTCCCCAAAGTCAAATATCTTAAAGGCTAAAGTTTGAAACTGGATCTTTAGCATGTAAGTGGGGAGCATATACTTTGCTAATTTTGAAAAGGAAAAGTGTTTTAAATTAACAAAGTTACCAATGTTTGAGAACAACACAAACTTTTCACTTGCACTTCCAGATACAAATGTATGCAAAATAAGATGAACACATTAAAAAAAACCCCACAAGTTGAGAGCATAGTTGGAGTTTTTCAGACATAATCTGCACATCTCTGCCCCCCACCCTGATAGCTCTCGCATACCCTTTGTCAGAGTCTTTTAACTGTGTGATTATTACCCCACAAATGTATTTACAAATCTTCTATGCCACAGAATATGTTTATGCATCTAGGGCAAGGGTGGGCAAACTTTTTGGCCCGAGGGCCACATCGGGGTTGCGAAACTGAATGGAGGGCCGAGTAGGGAAGGCTGTGCCTCCCCAAACAGCCTGGCCCCTGCCCCCTATCTGCCCCCCTCACGCTTCCTGTCCCCTGACTGCCCCCCTGAGAATTCCCAACCCATCCAACCCCCCCTGCTCCTGGTCCCCTGACCGCCCCCTCCTGGGACCCTACCCATCCAAGCCCCCATTCCCCATCCCCTGACTGCCCTGACCCCTATCCACTCCCTGGCCCCTGACTGCCCCCCGGGATCCTCTGCCCCTTATCCAACCCTCCCGCCCCCTTACCATGCTGCTCAGAGCAGCAGGAGCTCGCAGCCCTGCCGGAGCCAGCCACGCTGCCCGGGAGGAGCAGCAGGCCAGAGCACTGGTATCGTGGCAACATCACTGTAGGGGAAGGGCCGGGGGCTAGCCTCCCCGGCCAGGAGCTCAGGGTCCTGGCAGGACAGTCCCACAGGCCGTAGTTTGCCCACCTCTGATCTAGGGAGACATTTGGATCTACTGCCCTAGCTGGGGAATGGGTTCCCATACTTGCCTCTCTCCTACCCAGCTAGGAAATGGCTTTCTTGCTCTGGTAGAGAAAGGGTTTGCTTCTAAGCCCAGCCAGGGATGGAGTCCCCAGTCTGTTCCTGGGCTTCCTTGACAGAGGCCTCCGTGTGGTTCTTATAAATACCAGACCATTCCTCCAAGGCACTCTCCTTAAAGTTCACATGCATAGAGGAGCAAATCAAGTATTCTCCTTCACAGGTGCGGAAGCTTGGTCCTAGTCTATGGAACTAATGCAGATCTCCTGTGAAATGAGGGAAATATCTGGGTACGGGACTATGTAGGGGGGATGGGAAAGGGTCTGAATAGGGCTTAACCTTATCAGATTTTTCCACAACTTTTTTTGGCAAAGAAAATAGCAAATTCACCATAGATTGTGTGCTTATTTATCTCCTGTATTTTCGAGGAAGTCATCAGAACCTAAGCTTCCTGGGCAACATCAAACTCTGCTAAGAATTCAGGTCAGGAACTCCCTCCCTGTTTCCTAGCAACTCTGGGATAGTGGTGCTTTCTCCTTTTGACTGAATTGTTCAGCGTCAGATATAGGGATCATTTGGTGCAGGGCTCAGGGCAGTGTTAATAACTAATACTTTGGGAGAAGCTCATCGGCATAGCATGGTGTCTGGTTGTTCCTGAGGTATATGATGTGTCGCACAAGTCAAATGGAATCAAGACATCTTCAGAATCCTTTCATATAAACTTAAAAGTGCCTGTGTTTGGCTAAGTGAGGGATTTCTCTTGTTACACCAACAACGTTTTGTATTAGATTGAATCTGGCAAAACAAGTACATATACAGGTAAGCAGTTAAAGTTCATGTTTGATTGACTTGAAGGTTAATTTTCCTGTGTTGTCATGTGTTTCTTGGTTACTCAGCTGAACAACATTAAATTGTGCAAATATTGCGCTGCCTTTTTACTTATTAAAGTTTCATCAGGTGGTAAGGAAAAATAGTTAGGTGGAAACATGAGCTGGCTCCCCACGTTGCTTGCTGCTTCTGTTTTATGAAGTGCAGAAAACAACCTTTAAACTTCTCTAGTTAATCTACTGTCGAATTTACTAATGAAAAATCCATAAGTGATTGAGAGTTATTGTTGCCACGTCCTCACTGAAGTTGGCTATTATACATAGTAGTATGTTTACCGAATGAGAAATTATTAGTTTTTCTAGCTAAGTGTTGTTTGCAGTCACTGGCATGCGTTGCCTGTTGTATTTAAAAGCTGAAAATATGTTGCTGCTTTTTATGTCTACCTCGCTCGTGTACAAGTGGAAACTTATTAGTAAAGGAAAACAGACGATGCACTGTTCTCAAAATACCTAGGAACTAAATTATTTTGCCCTTCTTGTGCTAGCTTCCTTTCTTTTAAATTATTAATGTGCACTAAGTCCATGAAATATATACCAGAACCCTTGCCCGTTGTTGATTCTTATGTGACTAGTCAGTTTCCTAAAGGACTGTTTCTCACAGAAAATCCTACTTTCACAAATCTGGAAACATATACCTCTAACTTTGTGCAGGTTAATTTTCTTTAGCAGCCTACACAGCTTGATCCTCAGGTGTTGTAAATTGGCATAGCGCCATTGATTTCAGTGGACGTATGCCGAGTTACACCAGCTGAGGGCCTGGCCCTGTATCTTTGGCGTATGTGCCCTCACTCTGTATTTGCAGTTCCTTTGCATGTGAGTTTATAATGGTTTCCACACAATCTGAGCAATGGATATTGAAGACTGGAAATCTTTAACTTGCAATCAGCTTTTAAATTTTGGTCTCCAATTTGGGATTCCTTAATTTGAGTGCTCAATTTGAGACGTGCGCCAACTGATTTTCAGAGATGCTAATTACTACAGTTCCTCTTTGCTTTTGCGGGGACTGTCAGTGCTCAGCAGTCCTGAAAGCAGGCCCAAGAGGTCTCAAATGGGGCACCCAGAACAGTGGCCGCTTTTGAAAAATTTTGACCTGGTTATCTAGATTCTGATCCCGGGGTCCCAAATCTTTCATTATCACTACAATATGTACTGCAAAGTTTAAGCATGAATTCCTAAGGCATATAAAAATAACTTTGTGTCTTTTTAAAAAAAATACTTTCACAGGACCTATCTTTTGCCATGACTTTTCTGTGTGTCAGAACGTTGTTTATTGTAAAAGAAACAAACAACCCCATCCCAAGTATGTAACGTCGCACTGCTGTGCATCTCTGTTTGGGGTGACCAAGAGAAGAGAGGGGGAAAGCTAGCTGACTGAGTGCTTTAATACTTCTTCTGTGCTGCGCCAGTGACAGAATCTTCCAACCGTCTCCTGTACAAGGGATGTGTCATTAACTTGCAAGTGACAAGAGCCTGTTACTACTTCACCAGCATAACCAACATTTTGTGAGGGAAGCTAGTAACAAAAGAATCTTCATATGCTCCCATGCAGGGCTCTTGTGGAGCTGGCCTCCAGATGGTTCTCTGTCTCTCTGTTCTGTCATGATCTCTGTAGGCTCTCTCTGGGTGTAGTCTTCTGGCTTGTGAGTTCCCCCTTTTGCTTCGCATCACTTGTCCCTCTTGTGTAGTCACCTTGTGTAACCTGGGTGCCCCTGCACCCCTCATGACTCCTTTAGTCCACTCTGATATCTCTTTAATGGCGAGATCCTCACAGGAGTGCCATCTCCAGGACCAGTAGGCCTTTGGCTGGCTAGTCATATTCTAGTGCTTGCTTTCTCTGATTGATGGCCATCTCTACTCAGTGGTGTCTCCAGCCTTCTGGCTGCAACAGGTCTCCCCTCATTGGTAGCAGAGTTTTGAACCTTTGTCCCGTCAGTGCCTGCATGGGACTGTTTTGGTACCCCTATGATGGGGTATTCCTGTGTGCCAAAAATGCTACAAGGGATCTGACCTTCCTTGAATTCTTCCAAGGCAAACTGGAGTCCATCGTCAGTGAATACAGACTCTGGAATGCCATATCTCACAAAGTGGGCCTTCATTTTGCAAATTACTGACTTTCTTCTTATATAAGGAAGGGCATTAACCCCCCAAGAATTTGACTAGTAATCCACTGTAATGAAGTAGATTTCCCTGAAGATAAATAAGTCTGCTCCCACTCCCATAGTCAGGTGGCCAGCTCATGTGGAAACAGAGTCTCTTTCTGCTGGCAGTAATCACACGGCTGGTGGTGTCACACCCGTCTATCAAGGAGTGGATTTGTCTATTCATTCCTGGCCAGTAAACACCCTCTTGAGCCAATCTAAGACAGTTCTCAGTGCCCAGGTGTGAGGCATGTATTTTTTTTGCATGACATCCATACATAACGAGCAGGGACAACAGTTTTCTGTTTTCGAAATATGATTCCATCCTGGGCGCTCAGCTCATCTTTAATTTGCAAATATGGTTCTGCTCCTGTTGGTACTTGGCTTTTATCTTCTGGCCACCTGGCTAGGATTGCTCTCTTGACTGCCTGTTCTTTTCCATAGCCTCGTTGATTTCCATTCGCCTCACTGCTGAAACTAGGCGATAGTGCTGTGTGTTAATGGATTCAGTGTCCTGATCCCCTTCCCGCAACTCATTGATGCTGGGTATATATGTCCTGCTCAGGGGGTCCACTAACACCAGTGATCATCCTGGACAGTCTGATCTCTACTTGGAGCACTGGAGGCTCATAAACCTCGGCTGCAATCCCTTGGGAGCACTATGAAGGTGCTTTGCCGTGGACTGTCTCTAGGGGTTTGTGCATAGCCATCCCTTGGGTAGGGCAAATCGGGGCAACCGCTCTGGACTCTGTGCTTTGGAGGGCTCCCTGGGCCGGTGCGATTGGCCAGCGCAGTCAGTCCCAGAAGAGATTAATCTGTCACTTCTGCCCCGGGCCCTGCACCCCGCTAAGGACAGCTCTGGTGAGCTGACTGGACTATTACTGGATGGCCATAGGTGTACTGACGGAATTGTTCCACTCCAGATGCCACAGCCAGAAGCTCTATTTCCTTATGGGCATATCCCCATTCAATCTCTGACAGGGCTGTGCTGGCATACACAATTGACTGCTCCTGCAAAATAGCTATGCCCAGTCCTTTCTCAAGTGCACCACGCTGGCATGTCAGTAGCTCTCCTGGCTGGTAGTACATCAGGACAGAGGCCTCTTTATCCAGGCTTATGTGCCAAAACACATTTCTCACATCACAAGACTGTAAAGATTCTGGCTTTGGAAAGTTCTGAAAAGATGTAATCAATTGTGGGCACTGGATATTAGCATCTTTTCAATGCCTGATTCAATGGCTTGGGTCTGTGCAGATGTGTGATTTGCCTGATGGCTTCTTTACCGCTATCATGCTGTTTACCCATTTACCCAGGCTGTACTGATCTCTACAGATACTATGATACCCCTGCTCTGCAGATTTTTGAGGTCCTTGCTGGGTTACATAGCATCACTGGAATTTTCCATAGTGCTAAGCGCACAGGTTCCATTGTGGGGTCTACTTCCAGCCACGGCTTTCCTTCAAGGCAACCACCGCTTTTGAAAACATCCTCATCTGCTTTTAAAATTGTCTCTTTTGTCCATGGAACTCCCCTTTTTGCTTCTCGCACAGCAGCTATAAAATTCTGACACTATATCCTGATCAGATCCGTGGCTGTAGTCCTCAAGAGGAGTCTCTGGTGCTTACCATCTGCCATCACAAACTTCAGTAGGTACCATCTGTTATTTTTTGGGTTAGTGACTATGCGGTCCCATTTTCCTACAGACGGCATTATGCTCTCCATTTGCATTGTTAGATTGTGTCTGGTCTTTGTAATGGGTGTTGGAGTCCATTCATCCCGAGGAATCACAATTGTAGGAGGCCCCGCTGTCCAGCTGAAATCACACAGGATATTTCTCTATTAACGTTGTTGCATGCACAGAGATTAGTATTGTCCCTTGTTGCTTTCCTGTCCTGACAGTCTGAACCTGATAAGTTCTCAGACTCAAGGAGAGAGTCATGAGGTCATCACCACTGTCTGATGTGCCAATCCCTCCCCTCCCCCTATGTATACATCTGGCTGAGTCTTTCTGAGATTTTCCTCTGCTCTCACAGGTAAAAGTCAACTTGACACATTCCTCGCAATGCTATTGTAGTGTGGGGGCACTTCTCTATTACCTGTTCATGCTGTCTTCCATAGTAAATGCTGTCACAGTTCCAGATAACTGCACCTGTATTTCCCCTCGGTTGTCCAGCAAGTGCACCCACTCTAGGCTTCTGGTTCCCCTGGTCACTACCTCTCTCCCTCCTGACCTGGGGCATTTCCAGGCTGACCAATTTCCTGCTTCACAATGCTATTCCCAGCAAAATACAGGCTGTCTAAGAGGGTTTCTTTTTGCCTTCTCTTCAGAGACCAATAACAGTGTAATTGCCCACAGTTATAAGTTACCACACAGTTCTTTTTAAGCAAACACAGTTAATTCTTAGGTGAAAGCATCACAGAGAAAACATATAAAAACAATAAAAGAACCTCCATGCATGTTAATAAGCTTACCGGAAATCAACCCAACACTAGCATGGGCTCTAGTAGGAACAGTTCTTCAAAAACCCCACCCAGGGGTTTTCCTGTGGTTCCAAGTTCATCACCCTTTTTGCTTAGACAAGAACACAGTTTTCTGGGGCCTCAGAAGGGGCCAAAGTCCTTCCAAACTGTCCCTGACAGTGGGGGTCTTCCATGGACCAGAGGTCTTGTCCATTTACTGGATCAAAAGAGGGCCATGAACTATCTTAAACTCAGACTGTTAATTCAAAAGTCCTTTCTTTGTCTGTTGGTCCCTTGAGAACCCAATTTGGGTCTTTGAACTGTCCTCATATAACAGGTGATGTAACGAAAGGTCCCCCCTCAGGGCAAAGCATCAAAGGCTGAGTTTGTAGATGGGAATTTGCGATCACCCTCAGGAATCCCACTTCCCATGTATTGTCCCTAGAGATCAGTCCTGTCTGCTACATTGTTCAACATAGTCTTTGAAGTTTGCAGTACTTCCTAGAGATTGCACTAATCCTCTCTTCCTCCTAAAGAACTTCCATACAGTTCCACAGTAATACATAAACACTTGTAATACAATGGACTGCTAAAATACTTCAAATCTCATTAGATTAATGAGGCTTAATTTAGTTCAATAAGGTTTGTCCAGGAAATTGCCATCTGTCATAAATGCATCTCAGTTTGGGGTATGGATCCCTGGCCACCTGCTCTTCTTTGCTGTTGTCTCGCTGCATGTCTTCCTGGGATATTATGCCTTATCGAGCTTTCATCCTTTCTCTTGAGGCTTCCACTCTCTACCCCAGGTCTAAACATCTGTCTAATGTGAGATCATCTTCCTGGAGCAGCCACTACCACAGGTAGTGATTCCAAGTGCCATAGACTGTCCAGTCCTGAATCAGGGGGGTCTGTGATGTCCCAAAATTACATACAGCAGCCAGTGTGTTTAAGGCAGTAACATGGGGGTCTATCGCGTCCCCTTCAGATTGGTCTCTATTGAGAATCCTGTGTTGCTCCAGAGTTTCAGGTCTGTGAACAGCTTGAACGCCTCCTTCCACTGGATCCTAGGTTTGTGTCTGCAAAATCCAGGGCTCCAGAGGTTTTCACACTGAGTTCCATGACTCACACTGCCAGCTGTTGCACAGCAGAGAACTCACAGCTCAGACATTACCACCGTGTTCCATTAGCAAAGAGTGAAGCTGAATGCAGGTTAATTTGAACAAGTGGAAGTTTATTAAACCCCATGCACTCTGTGCACTGCTCTGTCCATGTGGCTGAGTTGTTTCCACCCCACCTCCCGCTTTCCCTATTTTCCTGCTGACCTGTCCCCTCAATAACAGTCCCTCCAGGGAACTTGGGCCCTCCGACTCCAGTTCCACTGTTTGTGTTACAGTTTCCATTTAAATTCTGAGTTCATATCCTTGATCTGGAGCAGAGACAGTATTTATTTTTTCAAATGCAGGGATAGGGAAAAGAATGATTGCCTGAAAAAAATTCTCTTTATTTCAAACATAAAATACAAATATAGCGAATGGCATAAACAGATATTAAGAATGGAAAGGTTTGTATGTGTATATATAGAAAATGAGGAGCCTACCAGACCAACAGAAGCTGTTAGATTTGTGAAAAGCTCATAGTTCTTTTTGATTAAACTGAGGAGCAAGATTAAGCATAGGAGGAGGAACATAGCAATGTAGCTTGATAGGAAGTGGACAGAAAGTAACCCTTCACACTGTCCACAAAATGAATCCTCTGCTTTCATTTTGAAAAGTTTCTTCAATTTGGATCGTATTCTGCAGAGACTGGCTGAAATCAGTTTGGAGGCCATTGTGTGAATATGGCCTTGCATTCAAAATCTCTTGCTATTTTTCCTGAGGTAATGTTATCAGGTTGGCATCCATTCAGGACGGAGAAAGCAGAAAGGCCCATGGAATGTAATCTCATCCACCTCCAACCTGGGCTCAGCAAAAAGAAGTTCACATTCAGTTGTGGGGAGGAGGGGAATTAAAGAAAGTAGCAGTAATTCTCACTAAAAAGCTACTGCATGCACCCCTTTAGAATGAGTCCAGTGCAAACTGTTAAGCAGCAGCCTGTTCAGCTCTGCATTTGGCCTATGGGTTTAGTGAAATGAGAGAGTGCGGAATGTGTTTGCCGGATAATAGTTATTGTTAAGTAAGCAAACTCTGGTGCCTGGGGAGATTCCAGCAGTTGAGATTGCATTGGCAGTGTCAGAACTTCCTGGATAGTTTTTGTGTATGATGAGGAAGATGCTGGCTTCTGAATTTTCAGCTGAAGATCTAGAGCGTGAATGTGGTGAGGAGTGAAGAATGGTGGAGAAGGTGGCCACTCTCCCTGTGGAAACAAGTTTTCCTCAGACTGCTGCTCCAGCAGCAGCCAGAGGCCCACTTCCTTCACACTGCTACCTGTTGCTAGAATGATTGAGGAGGAGGACTGGTCCTGGGATTGGAAACTTGGTTTCTTTTTACAAGTGCATCCAAGGTGACTCCAGGTTAGAGCATAATAGCAGCAGGTTCTGCAGAGTGATGTGGTCTAGCATGAAGTAAAACTGGACGTGCTGCAGGTAGGGGGCCAGTATTGGCATCTTGGATGAGCAGATGCTAGAAATCAGCCTTCTCGTATTCTGTCTAGTATTAGATGGCAGGCTGGTATATCTTTCTAGAGCCACAAAGGGTTGTCTAATAATTATACTATTTACCTCTGTGTGTTCTCTAATCACCTCCTTTGTTTATAACAAGCAGTGTTTGGACTATTTGTATGCATTGTGCAGACATTTACTTAGACTGGTTTTACCTTCGCCCTGTCGGAATTCCTGAATAATTCAGTAAAGTGTGTCCACTTCTGTACTATGGCATGCACTTTTCCTCTTTATTTTGTAGTTTGCACTTTTCAATAAATTCTTGGCAAAACAACAGCAAGTAGCCCTGGGATATAACTGTGCAATGCAGGAAACTATTGCATGTGATTACAGTGAAATGTGAAAAGGTTTTGCTGTTGTTAGTTTCTAATGGAGCTTAATGAAATCACTGATTGGATCACACCTTAGGAAGCTGAAAGCAAATAGTCGATGCAACATGGAAGGGCTCAGAATTAATGAAAATGTGCAGAATATTATGAACAATGGACTGGGTTCAAACCTACTGTATGCAGGTGCAATTCCTGTGACTTCATTGGCTAATTTGGTCCACTGAGCTTTATTAGTAGCAGCTAAAACTCACTAAAGGCCTGATCCTGTGAAGTACAAAGCACTTCCTGCAAAGTGCCAAAGCATCCTAAACTCCCAATGATTTCAACATTTCAGAGGATCAAGCCCTAAACGTGCTTAATTAATGTAGCCACTTGTAGTATATACAATACTGTGGAATTCTGTAGGGTTTCCTTTGGTTCCAAGAGAGTTTTATTCTTTCTTTCACCTAGAAAGTATGTGTGTATATGTATACAATTTGTTATATTCATGGTTTCAAAGTGAAAGGGAAGAGCAATGTATGCTGTCTTGTGTGTTCTTTAATGAAGCCATTGAGATTCAATAACAATTTGACTTTCCACTCATTCTGAATAATAATAGGTTTTTAAACAATTGCTTTTGTGAAATAGTTTCAGGAATGTTAAATTCAAGAATAATTGCAATTGCTGATTGTGGAGTTTAGATGTAATTCTTCGGTAATTAAACCAAGACATTCTACGTTCTTTCTTTACTGCTTTAAGGGATAGTTGCAATAAGTTTCCGATACTTTCCTGAAACTCAGCTCTCAGTCATCTTTGCATGCTGGTGTATGAAAAGGCTGCACTGTCTGTAGAACAAGTTTCTTAGCTAAAATACTGTTCGTGTACATTGGATACTATTTTAATGCCATTTTAAAAGCAAAATATGTCTTTCATTTCCATCAGCAAAGAAGGCTGATGCACACCTGAAAAATGTGTAATTACAGGTAACAGCATGAACAGTTAAATAGTGTAGCAAGATTCTGACTTTCTGGGGTCTTGGAACTTTATACAAAGTAGCCCTGCCCTCATCATTCCAGTGTTTGTTCCAAGAAAGGACAAGAGATGCTATCCTGTTATCGTATCAGATAGCCATCCAGCTCGTTCTGTTTTCTACTGTATAGAATAAAAATAGGGTTGCCAACTCTGACTGAAGCTATTCCAGGAGATTTTTTTTCCCCAACATGACATAATGTCATTATTTTAAAATATCCTATTAAAATCTCCTGGAGTGCTTTAAACAGTCACCTGGAGATAGATGCCGATTCTGGGAGACTCCAGGCCAATCGTGAAGGGCTGGCAATCCTAAATAAAAATGAAAAAACATTTATTAAAACAGCAACTTTGTAAAAAGAAAAATTTATAATGTGGTGAGTAGAGGGGTTATGTCTTGAGTATAGTGCATTTTGTGTTGATTTTGCTATGCCTCCTAAACTCTCTCTTTTCCCCCATATGGCCTTTTAGGTGGTGTGGTGTGCTTTCGCTTGCATCCTGTTTGAAGGGGGTGGAAACTAAGCCTGTCCCTTGAACAAGGCATGACCTTTTACAAGATATGTTCTGTTTTAACCATAAATTATTCCCTACCATAAATACTCAATAGCTTTCAGTTACATGGTAGGAAAGAATAATTTCCTCCACTGCAGGGATCACTGGGTGCAATTCTATAGGTCAGACTCCACAGTCATAGTGGTCCTTTCTGACCTCAGCTGTATGACTCTATATATTCTTTGTTAGAGTGTGCTCTTTTTTTCCCAATTTACTTTTTAACAGGCTGCTCTGGAGGAATGTTTATAAAGAGTTTATCTCCTTTCCTTTTGAACTCATAGAAAAAAGAATGGTCTTTGACATGGTTTGAAAATATGAGGGAGAAGTTGCAGATTCCCCTTCCATCCCCCATAGAAATTTGTTGTGTTTGTAATTTTTTGTGTGCTGCTGACTGCTGCTGTTGCATTAGGTTTTCTGAGGATGCTACCCAGAGAGTCTGCACATTCTGTGGAAATAAATAATTACAAATGCACTAGGGATGAGAGTTCAGGTTGTCTGATAACTGAGGCAAAATGTACACTGCAAAATCAAAATAAAAGAATTAAACAAAGAAGCCACATCCAGCATATCTGACTAAGAACTCTCGTAAGAAAATGGAAGAGGCAGTAGGTACATGGTGTTGCTATTTTTCTGTCCTGATCTGTGATGACTGAAACGCTGGTCGTGACAAATGTTAAAATGTTAGCACAAGTCCTTGTCAGGGATGCATATGAAGCCAGGTGTATTCCACCGCTCTCATCTGCTTTTCTGCAGGGTCCTTCTCATTTTATTTTTGAGGTCCTTAGGTACTACCACAATACCAGCAGGAATCATGGGCCCCGTTCTATTAGACCTTTTACAAACTAGCAATACAAAGGCAGTCCCTTACCCCAGGGAGGTCGCCACCAAGGGTTTAGACAATATAAAAGAGGGGAATTAACTGACAAAAGGGGCAGTGGGGAGGAAGGTGACAGTAGAGACAGGTGGTTTGTATAGATCAGTAGCCGCAGTGGTCTCAGTAGTCAGAACTAGTTGCCACCTGTATCAGGGTATCCTGCTTCTCTATCTCCGGCTTTGGAAGTAGAGACATGTTGATGCCCCTTGGCTGTGTTCCTCTTGTGAACCTCTCAGTTGTATCCTGAAACTTCTGCTCTGGGTGCTGCTTCTTCTGCTCTGCCTCTGTTTGCTTGGGATCCTTGAACAGGAGGTGCAGGTCCCAAACTGGGGGGTGGGAAGAAGATGGGGAACTTCTGACTCACTTCACAGGAGCCTAAAAATGGGGCATTTTTCTTAATATTGTAAACTGTTGTGAGGGATGCGCAGAAGAGTTTTATAGCTGGTGGGTGTGGGTTGGAGGGGCTTTATCTTTAGTAAGTACAGGAAGGTTTATCAACAGGAGGGCTGAGGCATTTGTCATGAGGAAAGGGTTGGTTTGGAAGTGCTTGTCACTGGAGAAGTTGAAGAAGGCTTTTGCAGCTGGGAAGGGAGGGTCAGTTTGAAGGCACCTGTCACTAGAAGAAGGTTTCAACAGGAGGGGATATTCAGTTGGGCTGTGCTTTTCACTAGAGGATATTCGCTTGACATACTTCCATTTTTCTGATTTTCCCCTCCCCCTCAAGTGACCTTCCAGCCTCCTCCCACCACCCACTGTGATATCTCTGTATCACGATCCTCCCTGTTTTCAGAGATAAACTTGGGGGTTTAGCTGGTTGTTATGGAGGTGAAAAATAGTTGTGTGCTTTTGATGTGCTCCAAATCCTGGTCTCCTGGGACTGGATTCATGACACCACAGTAAGACTGGCATGCCAGAAGACCTGGGCCGTGGAACATCACCATTGCCCGTGAAGGTTCTGTTACTCCCACTGCTGCTGCTAGGGAAGCTCTGCTGGCTTTCTGAGCTTGTTCCCTCCCAAGAATTCCCACTTTTACTTTCCTCCCCATCTATAACTGCACGAGGCTTGATGTCAGATCTAGGTCTGTGGAAAAGGCTAGGGAACCCCTCAGTTGTATCCTGAAACTCCTGCTCTGGGTGCTGCTTCTTCTGCTCTGCTGCAGGTGAAGTGTTTTATGGATTTGTGACCTTGCTTCATTCCTAATGTTCCTGCTTTTACCTTCCCTGAGTCATATGACTGGGGGAGGGGACTGCGAGGAGCATGGCCCATGCAAAGTGCCCCTCATGTCAGGATTAGCTCTGTGGAGAGGAATAAAGAGACCCCCAGTTGGCTGGATCTGATGTGGCTTCTGTGGCTGTAGCTACTTGCAGCTAGGGACTCCTGGCTGTTGGGCTTCCTCCATACCCCGAGAGTGCCTCCATTTGCCTACCCTGAGCCCACATTAACACACGGCTGTAATCTAAAGGTACAAGTTTTAGTACATTTCACAATATTTTGAGGGTTAAGGGCCAGATCCTCCGCCCACTGAAGTTATTTTTAACAATGCTTTTAAAAATATTATTTGTATTGAAGTTTTTCATTAGCAATAAAATGTTATTTTGTCTAATTGTAAAATATCTGGATATATCAACCGTAGGAGAGAGAGGCAAATTAACAGTTATCACATTGCCACATTCTCTCTTATATTCTTTTCATTTGCTTTTTCTCCCCAAGTCTAATTCTTACCTCTGAACTCATTTAATTTTTAAAAAAGGGTGCGGGAAGGAAGAAAGACAGCAAAAGAATCCTTATTTAGTAATGCCAGCCTGAAACTCCTTCCCCTGTAGTAGTGAGATTGAATGGGACAAATTTCTTTGTGACATGTCATCATCAAGATATTGACACACCTTGTTGTCCTAGTCACATAGTATGTTTTCATAACACAACTTTCATGAGAAACTACTGACCTTCTGCTCCACTGAGTATTGTGTTCTTTCATACAAATGAATGTGGATGGTTGTGATAGGTCTGTAACAACTAAATCAAATGCTGGCTCTGAATCCAAACTGCAAATATTTATCATCTGAACATTCCCACGCCTTGGTGATTTGAAATCCAAATCAAAGCCGTGCTAGATTTTAGAATGTTAGCATGCAGTGTTCAGATTTGGTTCATTAGTTTGCAGGCATCACAGGGGCTCTAATTTAAGATAGTGAGATTTACTTCTAAAGCAGGAATTGATACTTTGTAAATGAGATTGTATATCTGTGCCAAATTTGAAATGCTCACTTATTGAGTACAGAATGATTTTTCTGAAAATTGACAAGTAATACTGTTAATTTCCTTATGAGTTTTTATAATCTTTCAGTGTGACCCTTTCTGACATTTTTTTTGCTGAGTCAAATCTTTTTTCTGATCCCTCTAGGAGTTAAATTTCTAATATTTGAGCTTTGATAATTAGCTCACTTGTAGACTGGAAAATGCTGCTTTAAATTTGCTAATCTGAAGCTTTTTAACATCTTAGTCATAAACATCTCTTTATATGTGAGAATATGCCACCAAATTGGCTTATCACCCAAAATTTTAGTTGACAAAATGACTTCCAAATATTCAGATAATGAGTGGTCTATACTCTATCTATAGGATGTTTAGGGTCTATAATATTCCTGGTTTCAGAGTAACAGCCGTGTTAGTCTGTATTCGCAAAAAGAAAAGGAGGACTTGTGGCACTTTAGAGACTAACCGATTTATTTGAGCATGAGCTTTTGTGAGTTACAGCTCACTTCATCGAAAGCTCATGCTCAAATAAATTGGTTAGTCTCTAAGGTGCCACAAGTACTCCTTTTCTTTTTATAATATTCCTGATATTCAGCTCGTGTAAATCAAAGTGAATGGAGGTATGCCAGTTTGTACCAGCTGAGGATCTGAGCCTTAGTATCTGTTGCTTATGCAGGGACTGCAGGATCCAAAGAGCTCATACTGTCTAATAGATACTACCGAGTGTAAATAAGGTCTGGAGTTAGGATATGGAGGCATTGATTTGGGTCCATGCCTGTCATTAGCATTATCACAAGGTGAGGTTGAGGTTTTTCTGGCACCTCAGAACTGGAGAGCTATAACATGAATAATTGATTAGATACCATACACATTAATCTTCGTGTATTTTCGTGTGTGTGTGTGTGTATATATAATATGTATGTATGTTTGTGGGGGTGGGTGCCAGTGATTGAACCATACTATATATAGAGATATACACCTAGCCTCTCCTGTATGGTTCAATCACTGGCACCGCCCAAACATACACTCAAGCCAAAACCCAGAAACCTAATAAATGCCACGCAAAGTCAACAGCTGGAGATGTCAGCAGGGCTCTGTAGATACTGAAGGTGGCACCCCGTGCTGCTGCCTTCCCTAGACAGCTCCCTGGGAGGGGGCCCCAGTGTCCAACATGCTTGACATCAATTAAAATGGAAAGGGCTCTAGGACTGCTTTATAGCGTTTCCTAGAGAGGGACATACATACCCTCTGACTAAGACTCCCGGCATCCTGCTGCTCTAGCACCATTGCTGCTGTTCTCTGCCCCCGAGGGAGAGCTGCTCCTGGAAGTGGGAAGGCTACTGCCTCACTTGGTTGGGAGTAGACATGGTGTGGGAATCCTCTGTGGTACTGGGCACAGGAGGAATTTCTCTGGCTGCTCCATCACTGCTGCTGACTGCCTCCCGAGGAGATTTGGGGAGTTTCATAGGCCGCTCCCGAGGGAGGTTCCGTCCCATGTGCTCAGGGGTTGGCCATTCTGCTTCCTCATAGTTCTGTCTCTTTTTCCCTTCCCTCCACACCTGCCCATGTGAAGGGGCAGATAAGGTCTTTGGACAAGACCCCTGGCCTTGCTGCTTCACTGCATTCCTTAATCAGGCAAGTTACTGCACTTGCTGACTAACCTGAGGCACTCCCTTCCCTCATTTGCATGTGTTGAGCCCACTGTCTTCTCAGTGTTTACCTTTATTGATTATTAATTCTGCTAAATAATAAAAAAAATTAAAAACTGTGATTCTGGAAGGGTTCATTTTCAATGAATTTTACTGGCCTGGTTGATGTAGAATGTAGATCCTGAATATGGCAGGAGAAGCATTCATGTTATTCTGTGATGGCAGCGACTTTGGTAGTGTAGGGTAGTGTAGTGGTTTGTCATAGTCTGGCTCAAAAGTCCACTGATGTTTCAGGCAATGCATCATATTTCAGGCTGGAGCAATCAATCTTACATTTCCATTTCTCTAAGTCCTTGAATTACGTGCCTACTATTGAAGCTTTCTCTTATTTTAGTGGTCCATGACAGCCATGATGTGTTAGTTTTTCTATGTAGGTTCTGATATGGGCACCAATCACCATGGTGTCTGAATATTTATCACAGTATTTGAGTCACAGTCAATGGTATCTACTATTTTATACCATGTCTACCATGAACTGATGGTTTTGGCAAACAAAGCCAACCTCCAGATGAGGAGGAAAAAGGAGCACAGGTGCTCTGAAATAGAATTTTAAATTATAAATATTTGTTTTGTCACCAAGCCTGGGACATGTATTTCTTTAGAAATATTTAGTAATTAGATTTTTTTTTATGGACAGAACTATGATTTAGGAATCGTCTTACTATTTTAAAAGAAAATCATTACACATATAATGAACTGTGATTAGATGTTCATTATTTTAATTTTGACTTATATTTCTACATTGTTCTGGTGAGTAAATGAATTTTAAAAAGGCTGTCACCCTTTTGTGAATTTGTCAAAAAAAAAAAAAAGAAACTATACAACAATGGGCCACAATCCTTCAGTTTAAATTTAATTGAAATAAAATAAAACTACATTCAGTATACTTTTCTAATAGTATTTGTCCATGTAAACAGATGCTCTAGTTACAACAGAGAAGTTATGAGATCCCTAATGGGTAAGGAACGCAGAAACACAATTGCAAATAGGAAGGGAAATAGGCCGTGAAGTAAATTCTCTCTGAAGAGGTGGTTCACACACTATGGAAAAAGTTTGGGACCTCATTTTCTGTCAGCTGAGGCCAGTGACAGAACTCTCATAGAATGAAATGGGAGCAGGATTGGGAGTTGTCTTAATAACTTGCTACATCCTATGGAATTCATTCCAATATTAACTAAAGCACTTTGCCCTATGACTTATTTTTATCATTCTGGGTGTATACACTTAGGTGCATCAGTGTAAAATGGTCATTTGATGATTGTAAACTAACTTTTCTTTGAAACGAATAAACACCTTCCACTTCCCTCCCTTTTTTAGTGACTATCACATGAGTTCCACAAGGATAATGGATGCTAAATTGCGAGAGGCTGAAGGATGTGGTGAGGACAATTCAGGTACAGTGCCTACTTTCCATCTGTATATGAAAAGTATTCATTTACTGTTAAGAATTCTTGAGTTTCAGTATCTTTTGGTCTTCTCACAGTAATGATTCTATTTATTTATGGAATGCGCTTATGCTCTCTCTCTCTCTCTGAGTTACAATTTTGGGACATTTTCAGATGCTTAAATTAAAACACTTTCTTAGGGTGAAATTCAGATGTGGTGTAAATGGCATAATTCTTTTCACTTCAGTGGACTTGCAGCATGTCTGAGTTTTGGCCCTTTGTCTCTGTTGACTGTTATAATCTCTGCTGTTCGAAACGTGTGCCCATCCTGGATTAGTTTGCATGATGTCCCTGCAAGACACCTCTGCGAGTGTGTTGGGTTTTTGTTGTTGGATTGCTTTGGGTAAAACACTAATTTTTATCACGAGAAGATTGCAATTATCTCTATTTAAGCTCCCTCCCCTCTGAGCAGCACAGCATCACTTTTCAAGATTATTGCTTGATTCCTATTTTAATATTCTGAGAACCAATGAGTTACATAATTACCATCTAAAATATTCTGGATTTGTTATAAAACTGATATTATTAAAAGCATTAGCCTCCTGACACTGCATTTTCCACCTAAAGGTGACATTTTTGCATTTAAATTAGTTTTGCCATTTGGAAACAAGCCTTTCCAGAACTTAACTGTTTAGTTTGCTAAATAACAACACTGAGTTTCCAAACTGTAATTTAAATCTCTGCATCCCAATCAGTTAACACAGTGGTTTTTCTTCATAGTGTAATTATATTAAATCTTATCTGAAGAGGCAGGTGGAACCAGTATTGGAAAAGATCCTATTTCCTGTATTATAGGTTATTTCTAACATGCCATAGGCATCACAATGCATTCCTCCAGCTAATAATAATAATAATACCTTGCAATCAATTTAGACTTGAGAGACCTGTTAATACAAAACAAAAAAACAAAAAACAAAAAAATCCAACCCCACAGTGGGCCAGGTTGCTTCTCCCGAGAAAAACTTCTTATGAAGAAATCTAAGAAAAAAGTCATAATTCTCTATTAAATTCTATTGGAATTTTAAAACTATCATATAGACTTTCCTTAATATTTCTTTATTTAGGAAAGAAAAAGTCAAAGTTCAAATCTTTCAAAAAGTTCTTTGGGAAAAGGAAAAGGAAAGAGACCTTACCATCTTCCGGGAGCATCACTCTGAAACCATGTCAGTCAGCTAGTGATGTCACAGCCCCAGAGTCCAGGCACATTGACTATGATTCTGAAGATGAACTTGAGTAAGTCTTACTTTTATTCACAAACAAACAAGTAATTGCTTTTCCAAAAGACAGAATGATGTTTATGGATTAAATATCCAAGTGCTTACCTCCAACTGTTACTCAAAAAGCTACATTCTGAGGCACCTCACTTTCTTTAGGAAAATACTGATGATAATGGGGAAATTGCAAGTAAATGTGATTTACGTGCAACAGTTACTAGTATCTTATCTGAGGAGAAATAAACTTGATGATAAAGTTTTCAAAAGTGCCTAAGTGACTTAGGCTCCTAAGTCCTATTTTCAAAACTGACTCTCGGGAATTTAGGTACCTCAATCTCATTGAAAGTCAATGGAATTTCAGCTCCTATGGAACAGAGTTGCAAAGGTATTTGTGCTCTTCAAGATAGAGATAGGCACCTAGTGGAATTTTCAAAAGTGTCTAAACAGGTTAGGCATCTAAATGCCATTGAAACTAATGAGAGCTAGATGCCTAATACGCCTAGGCACTTCTGCAAATCTCACTAGGGCTTCTTTCTGAATCTTTAGGAATGTAAATGTTGTTGAAAATCTGACCCAAAGTCTGTTTTGAAAATGGGAACTAAGCTCCTAAATCACGTAGGTGCTTTTGAAAAGTTTTCCCTAATTTTTAATCTGTAACATGTAAACTATATGAGGCATATGGTGTAAAATTAAAACATTTGATTGAATATACAGACAGAGGGAAAGGCCCATTATTCATTGCAATGCACTGCCTTGAGTAGGGTTGACTGCTTAGAAAGAAAGTTTTTGTTTTAATGAACAGTATTTCCTCATGAACAAGATTCTGGTTATTCCAGAGATTACATAGCAGAGGAAAAGAGATGCTATTTTTGCAAGTGTGGATAGGTCCTGGAGATCGAACCTTCCAAAATGTACTGTCCATTAGAGTGACATTAGACAGTATTGCCACTAGGCAGCGCCACACAACCAAATAATCTTTTAATAAAAAAATTTGCATTTTGTAGTATTGGCAGTAGTAGCATTACTCCTGCTTGGGCTTTAATGTGAAGGCGTGGGTGTTACCCCAGAGTGTCTAAACTGGCAGCAATAGATACAGCAGAGTTGTTGCATTCTTGCTCAACAAAAATCCTTAAGAACAGTAATGGCCAGACCTTCCCTACGTGCTCTGTAACTCAGTCTTGTCATGTGGCAATGTGTGTATAGCCCTCTGACCTTGCTCACATGCTCTATTTTTGTTAAATTGTTGTTTTTTATTCTTTTTTGTGTAAAAACAAAGGCAATAAAATACTCTGAAAGAAAGGAAAATGAATTCTCTCTCTCACAATTTGTTCGGACATTTGTAAACCTCCAACGTCCATCTAGAAGGTTTACATGTCCAGAAAGAAGATGGAGCAATTAGAAAACAAGGATACATGTGCTCATACAACATTGCTTCTCCAGTTGTTGTTTCAGTCTTGTAAAATGTAGGTGCATAAAGGAGCTGTAATGCCCCTGACTGGCACTTACTTAGCAAATTGCTATAGATCTCTCTCTGACCTTGTCCGCATTACAGAGATCACATTTTCACTTAGATAAACTGTTCTTGTAATGTCTCTAATGTATTGGGCACAAGCAGCAGGCTTTCCTTCCTTTTGCAGCTGGAATACAGATTATCTCTTTCCCCCTATTGTTTTATCAAATATATTTATAGCTACTACTGCAAGGAAAATTTCACTCTTCATTCATGTTTGTGTTCCCTTATGTCCCTCTGGCTGTATCTCAGTTTCAGGGCTACACAATTTTGTTCTGATATTTTTATTTACTGGTGGTAGTATTTTTTTTTTATAATCTCTTCAAGATTCCAATGCCATAAAGAAACTAATAGCTGTGAGAGTCCCAAAGTGTCACATTAAGATTTGCTATATTCTTTGGTTTGCTTTATTTAAAAAGAAAGAGGGGGGAAGAAGCAAATCTATATGCACACATTTCAGATCTCTAGGCGCTGTGGTAGTACAAATAAATAATAACACCATCAGTTAAACAGAGGCAGATACACAATTGCCAGTATTTTGGATGTCATTAGCAGGGTTACCAGCCAGCCAGTGCTACTATCCTGCCATGCAATGAAAATTACCAGGACAGAGTCTTACCTGAATGACCCATAGAACTGCCCAACAGTTCTCTGGAAGAAACAAGGCATTTGATTCACCCTGTGCAACATTTGTAGAAGCAGTTACTTGCTAGTCCCCTCAGAAATAAGAAGTAAAATGAAGGAGTCTCACATCTCCACGACAAGCCCACAAGCAGCGTCCACAAAAACTGTAGTCCACAAGCTCCACTGAGACTAGTAGCATTGCATTCATAGGTTCCAATATTGCTACCAGTTCTGCATGGATGAGTCTATCCGCATGGAGTCCAATTGAAGTCATAGAATCATAGAATATCAGGGTTGGAAGGGACCTCAGGAGGTCATCTAGTCCAACCCCCTGCTCAAAGCATGACCAATCCCCAATTAAATCATCCCAGCCAGGGCTTCGTCAAGCCTGACCTTAAAAACTTCTAAAGAAGGAGATTCTACCACCTCCCTAGGTAACGCATTCCAGTGTTTCACCACCCTTCTAGTGAAAAAGTTTTTCCTAATATCCAACCTAAACCTCCCCCACTGCAACTTGAGACCATTATTCCTTGTCCTGTCCTCTTCCACCACTGAGAATAGTCTAGAACCATCCTCTCTGGAACCACCTCTCAGGTAGTTGAAAGCAGCTATCAAATCCCCCCTCATTCTTCTCTTCTGCAGATTAAACAATCCCAGTTCCCTCAGCCTCTCCTCATAAGTCATGTGTTCCAGACCCCTAATCATTTTTGTTGCCCTTCGCTGGACTCTCTCCAATTTATCCACATCCTTCTTGTAGTGTGGGGCCCAAAACTGGACACAGTACTCCAGATGAGGCCTCACCAATGTCGAATAGAGGGGAACGATCACGTCCCTCGATCTGCTCGCTATGCCCCTACTTATACAGCCCAAAATGCCATTGGCCTTCTTGGCAACAAGGGCACACTGCTGACTCATATCCAGCTTCTCGTCCAATGTCACCCCTAGGTCCTTTTCCGCAGAACTGCTGCCTAGCCATTCGGTCCCTAGTCTGTAGTTGTGCATTGGGTTCTTCCGTCCTAAGTGCAGGACCCTGCACTTATCCTTATTGAACCTCATCAGATTTCTTTTGGCCCAATCCTCCAATTTGTCTAGGTCCCTCTGTATCCTATCCCTGCCCTCCAGCGTATCTACCACTCCTCCCAGTTTAGTATCATCTGCAAATTTGCTGAGAGTGCAATCCACACCATCCTCCAGATCATTTATGAAGATATTGAACAAAACCGGCCCCAGGACTGACCCGGGGGGCACTCCACTTGACACCGGCTGCCAACTAGACATGGAGCCATTGATCACTACCCGTTGAGCCCGACAATCTAGCCAACTTTCTACCCACCTTATAGTGCATTCATCCAGCCCATACTTCTATGTCACTTCAGTCAGTGGGACTCTGTATGATTAGAAGTGTCCACTCTTACCGATCCACTTGCAGGATCCGGGCCATAATATCCATGGCTCAGATTGTCCTCTCCCCGCCTCCCATCCAATCAAAATTGCCCCACCGTCTCCAAACAGAATTACCAGCCTTAACCTAGCAGATCCTAGGGGATCCATGGGAGTCTAGAAACAGGTCCCATATAGCCAATGTAGCAGCCCTTCGCCCCAACTCCACTGGAGTTGTCGCCAGGATTCCTCTCTTTTCTCTCCTACCCCCATGCCATGGCTTTCCCCTGAAGGAAACAGATCAGTGAAAATGTTAGTACAGGCTGGTGGATGGGCAATCTGTACATGGAGAACCTTATCGGGACTCAGGAGTGTAAAAGGGAATAAGTAGTGCACACAGATGTATGTGTAAATTTTGTATGGAGAAACATTATAATTTTAATAGAGAAGAAAGTAGGAGGGTTCCATAGAGGCTATTCTAAAAACACTTAAAATTTAATAGAGGACAATATCCTTTCCATAGTTTTTTTTTTCCTTTTGTTCTGAATCCTATATAATTTATAATTCTTTATTAAATGTTGTAGGATTCTTAAAGGAAAACCCACTTTAGAAATTGTAATTATTGATTAAATTCTGTAGGGTTTTACTTCCAGGATTTTAGTAGTCTGTTTTATCAACATTACAGATGTCATTGCTTTCAAGTTGTTTTCTTTTTAAGGTACTACACAGGTTTATTTGACTGTTGTAACCATTGTTTTCAATCAGCAATTTAGAATTTTAGGCATAACAAATGATAAGCAACATTTATCTGATATCTCCATTTACAAGATCCTCTTTAGTTAATCTAAGAATTAAGTATCCGGTAAAAGGATTAAAAAAACAAGCGTATACATGTTCACTAGCTTATTATATTATCCTAGGTCCCACACAGGTATTATGGGAAGCAGAGCTTTATCACATGACAGCATTTTCATTCCTGAGCCTGCGCAAGAGCCTGCTAGGCCCGTACGAGTGTTTTCTCAGGAAAATGTTTCCGATCGGATTAGAGCTTTGCAGGTAACATAAGACATTCTTTTAAAATATTAGAAATTGAGTTTCTTTCAAACTTGACTTTTTAGAATTGTCTGTAACTGAACATTTGGTTTCTACTAAATAACAATAATTACATTAGGGCGGTGGTTCTCAAACTGTGGGTCGGGACCCCAAAGTGGGTCTCAACCCCCTTTGAATGGGGTCGCCAGGGCTGGCTGAGACTTGCTGGGACCCAGGGCTGAAGTCCGAGCCCCACTGCCCAGGGCCGAAGCCAAAGCCCAAGGGCTTCAGCCCTGGGCAGCAGGGCTCAGGTTACAGGCCCCCTGACTAGGGGCTGAAGCCCTTGATCTTAAACTTTGGCCCCCCGGCCCGGAGCAGTGGGGCTCAGACTTTGTCCTCCACCTCCCAGGACAGTGGGCGGGCTCAGGCTTCGGTCCCCTCTCCTGGGGTCGTGAAGTAATTTTTGTTGTCGTAAGGGGGGTCGCGGTGCAATGAAGTTTGAGAAACCCAGCATAATTAGTGCATAATTTGTTAATCCGACAACATTACTATATCTTGATTCAATCTAAATTATAGTGGTAAGGTATATGAGCTGTCTGGTACCCAGGGAGAACCGGAAATGGAGGTGCTCTATGCTCTGGCTCATTAAATTGTATCTTGTTGTGTAGAGTTAAAATCAAAATAAATCATTGGAGTGGACAGAGTCAGATAATGTGGAAAAAAAACATTCAAAATGTACTTCCATGTCATATTGCAGTTGAAACTCCAACACAGCATGAAACTGGGGCCTCCTCCTCCATTTGGAATTCGTGCAAAGCGGATGGATGATGCTGGGACTAGTTCTGAAGATGATGGGTTACCCAGGAGTCCTCCAGAAATATCTTTGCTACATGAAATTTTAAGTTCCAGCACAGCAACAAGGGTGAGTAGATTGTGATATTGACAATCTCAACATTTACTGGACTAGACTTTCCTATTTGAGCATCCTTTTTTTGTATGAAAGGGCAGGATAAAGGACTCAGTTTGCTGTCCTTCATCAAGTTTGCTCTCTCTTCATCAGAACTGGTTGGACTTCTTCAAACATCTATGCATAAAACCATATGGGTGATAGGTTGTCAGCTGCAGTAGCTCCTAGAGGAATGTTTGTGTCCCTCTTCTATTTTGATTGTGGTTATATGCCAGTTATGTGTATTGGGTTATTATAGCCAGCCACTGTAGCAGTCCAGAGAGAGTGAGTTTTCAGGAATTACAAAATAGCCAGGAATAAAAAATGTCTGAAAAATCTGGAGTCTCTTCAGAATCAGTCAATAAAAGCAGAGCACTCTCACTCTTAACATTGTGTCCTCCAGCATGGGAAGAAAAAACTTTCAAGAATTTGTAATTATTTTTAAAATGTAATTTTGCTATGCAGTATTTAATGAAGCCTTCATTCTTTTCCTGAGTCTCTTATGTTTTATATTTGCAAGGTCCTCACTAATTCTTGAACTTGGTAGCAGTACTGGACTGTAGCTTAGATTGTGTGTGTGTGTGTGTGTAGATGTTTTCTGTTACTAATCATCTCATTTGTCATCTTTTACTGAAGCTCTTCCTCATTCCATTCCACAGTTCTCTGACTCTCACAAGCACCCTAGCTCTTTGAGTTTAGCTGGAACAGGCAGTGAAGAAGAAGAACAGGTAACTTCCACCAAATATATTAAGAAGCAAGCAACATATATGTTAGTCTTTTAAGGAAATGTAAGGAATAAATATGTTACTTTGTTGCCTGTTTGCTGGAAGAACAACCTTTTGTATATACCTGTTTGCTTTTTTTGATGCTTGTCCTACTAACATTAAAAGTTGCAATTCTTTATCAACAGAATTCTCTAATGCCAAAGAATTATTGATGATGATGATAAAAAGTCAAAAAGAGAACAAACAAGTACATTTGAACACCTAAAATGCAGGAATTCTGCAGAGGATTTAACAAAATTTCTGACTGCCCGAATCTATGGAGTTAGTTCATGGTCAGGATTTATTGGTGACTCCTGGGCATGAATTTTAGACAGTGGCTTTCCCCCTTTTATGCTTAAAGATCTTGTATGTTGTGAAGGCTATTTGTTTTAAAAAATTCTTCATACTGTAATACTGAGGGATAATAATAGTAGTGGTAATAATGATGATAATAATAATAATTAAAGACCCCTTCTGGTATATCACCCATCTCAAAATCTCGAAGCACTTTACAAACATGAATGAATTTAGCCTCCAAACACATAGATAAACTTAGCCTGTGAGACTGATATCATTATCTGCATTTTACAGATGAGGAAACTGAGGCAAAGAGAGCTAAATGAGGTGCCCAAACAGAGGTAGTCTGTTGCACAGCCATGAATAAAACTCAGATCCTCTGAGTCCCAGTCCCCTGCTTTGACTACAAAACCACCCCATCCTCTTACATTGGTGCAGTAACACTTGGTCTGGTAATAGTGATTAGCATTGCTACTTAGGAGACCTGGGTTCAGACTTTAGTCAGTATCTGTCCACCTGACACAGCATGAGCTGGGGATTCTTCTGTGGTGATGTCTGCAGTCCTTGAGGAAAAGTGAATAGATGCCTTTCTTCAATCAGCACTAAATCATTCTGGTTGATTGAAAAGTGGTTTTGACAGGTTCTGAAGAGTCTCAGTTAGTCCTCCTCAGCTGCATTATGGTGGATGCAATGCCGGGGTGGGGGGGTAAAGCGAGGAGCAATTTTGAGATGGGGGGGAGGGAATTGCAAAGGAAAAATAAAAAAGCTGGCCAGTTCTAAATTGACTGTTATGTGATAATCATGCAAAATATACTTTTAAATCCCATTTAGATGACACAGATTGCTGGCATCTTTTCCTCTTCACTATATATTTCACATAAAACTATTTGAAATGCTGCTTGTTACTCAGCAAAGTGAAATTTTAACCCATTTCAGAAAAAAAGGAAATAACCCTTTTCTTTTTCTTTTTCTGAAAACAGGTGTAAATACGTTGTAAATGTGTTTTGGTCGATTCATGATACACCCAGAAAGTGGCACAGCACAAATGCATTCCTGCCAGTGCAGGCTTTAGCAACAGCTTCTAAGAGATTGGGCTTCTTTAGGAGAGGGGAGGAGACACATCACCCCAGTGACAGTGCAAGACCTCCCTCCTGGGCTGTGGGAGGGCACAAGCTGGGCAGCACGACCTGCTACACCTTGAAAAAGATGTAGCTAGAGTCGTCGTCCTCCCCATTCACAACAGCACAGCTTTGTTGGTTTGAAGAGGGAAGACGGTGCTGTGGCCTCACCTCCACTGGATACTCCCCCTCTGGGGCCGGCTCCCCTGCAATGGCCTCGCGCCCTGTTCTCACCAGTGCAGCCAGCTGAATGATGGTTGTCCCCTACCACTGTGCGCTGCTTGGGAAGGGCTTTCTCAACCTTCTCCCCCCCTTATACACACACACAAGGCCAGCCATACCCGGACGTACGATCTCTGCAGCAAATATACATCTGAAACTCACTTCGAATGCTGTATTTTAAGTGAAGCGACAGAAACTGTGTTCTTTATTTTTCTAATCTAATGATCAGTGTTAGTATTACCTAAGGTCCGATCTCCAAGTGATCAAGGAGAAAGGGGTGGGGAAGGTGGGCTTCGCGCATTCATGTCAGTCGTTCAGGCGAGCAAGGAGCTGAAATGTCAACGTATTCACTGTAAGGTACTAATGTGTAATGTCCCCATGTATCATTGTTACACATTAGCAAATTGCAGATATCATAGAGAAAACTTCAGTCCAAATTAGTTAAAACATCCCTTAGCTGGCATAATTGAGTTATCCGCGCGCCCCCCCCTTTCTTTTTTAAATACAGAATGATTGGAGATCCAGCTGTCACTTAAGTTTGTGGGAGTTTTTCCATTGATTTGAATAGGAGCAGGAACAGATCTTTTATATACAAAAGAATACCTGTTTGGCTGCAGTGCATAAAGCAGTTTTTTGGCACATTGGATACAAATGTTCATTTTTCTCCATAAGCAAAATAAATATTTCACGGCTCTTATTTGAGAGAAACTGTATATAACTGTCAGCAGCCTACCATACTTGGGTAGCAGCGCAAAGCACAATGAAGAGGAAAACTGCGATAAGGGAATATACTTCAGTTTCAAGCTACCACAGGACTGCTATAAACAGTGATAGGAGATTATTTTAAAGTTATGGCTGATACCTTGGCAATATCCTCTTTTTTTTGTCTTATTTTGAAGAATTTAATTATTGAAAAAGAAAAATCACTTTTAAAAATTCATTTTGTAAGATGATCCTAATTTCATACCTGAATGGGAATTGAGAATTATGCAAAAACCTTGGGATTTATATATTAAATTTATGGAAGGCTGAAAAGTTGAACTCCTCTAGCAGGAAAGTACCAGATCCTAAAGATACCAAGAGCATTATTTCTGGATAGATTGTTGTACTGGCTGGAAGTTCCAGGCTGCGAGCAGGCCATGATACTTTATTTTGGGGTGGGGTGGGGGGAGGGGGATGAAATATTCCATTTGGGGTAAAAATGTCACAGATTTTCCTAATGGAAATAAACTGAAAAAATGCACAGTAGGTTAAATATTGGGGACACTAATCTTTGACGTTGTTTTCTTAAAGAGAGGGTTGTAGGATTGGAACGGGACGTGCCCCTGTATGACTGGAATGCAGAAAGGTTCTAGCCCCGTAGGTTGTGGGTAGGAGTCAGAAAGGGAGCTGACCCAGGAGGATTGGCCTTTGAAGTTTTTCCTAATTTCCTTTCTCAGATGTGTTGACTCTTTTTTCGTTTGTTTTAGGTCTGCTATTTAATGGTGAAGCATTCCTTTCCAATAGACTGGATATTGCAATCTTCTAGCTATTAAAATGCAAAACTGCTATCACAGTATTTCATGTGCAAAAGCTAGTAATTGCAGTGCAACTGAAATAAAAGTAAAAAACAAAAAAAACCCTAAACAAGTTTTTTCTCTGTAAAATTCCTATTTTCATTGCTTGATTTCATTGTTTGATGTTTTCTTTGGGATTTTTTTTTTTTTTAGGTCACATCAGGTCCTTCTTCTAGGCCCCACTCTACAGAAGGCCAACTATTCCCTAGGCATGCAAGTGCTAAAACTATATCTCCCCAAACATCTGACAGCAGCATCTCGCCAGCAGCTGATTTTGACACTCCGCCTGAATTCTCCACTTGCTTGGATAATTCTGCTGCTAAACACAAGCTTTTAATAAAACCACGGAACCAGAGATCTAGTAAAATGAGAAGACTTCCTTCGGTAATTGTAAAAATAAACAGAGAACTCAGCACTGACTTTAAACTACACATTCTTACTTGACTAGCCATTCTTATTTCAGCCTCTATAAGCATTTATTAAGTAGTGCCAGAGCTGTGAGTGGATATTTCATTGCTTTCTAATCACTAATGTTTAATAAGCGTTGTGTATGCATCTGGAATACAGCCCCTAAGGACAACGTATAAACTGCACACTGCGAGAGGGGATTACTTGTTAATTCTCTTGATATAAGGATTTATGGCTACATTTCATTTCTTCTTAAAGTTACCGTGAGGTGTTATTTCAGCGTTTAACCGTGATGATAAAGTTGAGGCTCTAGTAGCATTTGTTACTCAGTTTTGAAAAACCAGAGCATAACTTGATTGTACCATATTTTTGTGGATGGCAATTTGGTCTGTCAAATCTGACCCTTTAGAAAGAATTTTGTTGTTGGGCTTTAAAAAAATCCCCAAGGCAACTGGGACATTTTTAACTTTAGAAAGGCACGTAAATAAGAGATCACATGGCCTATGAGTGGGAGCCAAGTTCTGGTTCCTGGGAACATCGTGCGTTCTAATCCCCTTTATGTGGGACTATCCAATCACTTTACCCTTATGTGGTTTCACCAGCAAAGGTGGAAAATTTGAGCAAAAAATATGCCCTCACAAAAAAAAACATTTTTTGTACCTCAGTGAAGTTTTTCTGAGTAAAAAAGACAGCCATTGTAGAACACATTTTTCTGACTCTGTCTCAAATCTTGATTTTTTTTTAATTAAAATTGTACAGGCTCTTAATACATTATTTGCATTAGTATGTCTGGATATTTTGAACCTTGTTTAAAGACATAAATATCATTTTCCCCCAATTATGATGTCAAGAGGATTTGTTGTTTTTTCAAAACCAGTAAGCAACTTTTGTGCTTGGGAAAGCAATCTTGAGCTATGCATAGTGACAATGCAGGCTGTGTCAGAGAAGCATGAAAAGCAGCCGTGGAAAAGGCTATCTAAGCCATTCCTTTCTGCCAGTGCAGGAGTGTTGCCAAAGTATAGTCACTATTGCTTTGTCCAGTCCTGTCTTAAATAACCAGAGATAGAGCCTCCATGATTTCCCTTGGAAAGCTTTTGCACTGTCTAATAGATCTTACCAGTAGTAATTTTTTCCTCATACAATTTTCCTGAGCACTTCTGTCCTAATCTACATCCTGTTTTTATATTCCTGGACCTTTATTTGGAATAGTCTACATTTTATACTGAACTAGCATGGTAACTTTGTTGTTTGCAAAACTGGGAGTAGGATGAGACATAAGTCACTTTAGAATGCAAGCTTTGTAGTCCTCAGATTAGTACCTACATCTAAAATATGGATTTACACAATAGACTACAGTGGTTCAGTAAGCTAACAAAGGCACTGTGTGAAAATGCATATTCCACAGCTTAATAAAATGCTTTGAAATAATCCTGTATAGTCAGCCAGTTCTAAGTTCATATTTCCAAAAGGCTTACCTGATGTGTTGTCAAAAGACCTCCCAAATAAATAGATGCTTTATAAGCTTTCGTGAAATATTTTTAACTCTTGAAAGAAAACAAAAGCTACAAAAGATTGGAAGGGTGTGTCACAATTTGACTAAAGGTAAGAAGACCATCTGCTGTACATTATCGTATTGAGTACTTTTATTCTGCTATTCCCTTTGCATGGACTTGCTGCTCCAAGGTCAGGCCTTACAAAGAAGGGTTTGTGTGATGTGTAATGGCGTGATGGAGCTGCTCTTTGCCACTGGAGCACCACAATGTAGCCAAATTGCACTGGTGAATCCAGCCCCAAAAACTTGTCCCCAGAGTCCTACAGCTTCAACTTTGCTGGATATTGGCTACAGATATAAAGGCATCAAAGAGGTTAATTATGTAGGGGCAGGAAATGACGTCTTCCTTTGATTTCTTGATAGTTTGGTTAGAAAATTATTACACATATACGTAATACAGCTTGCCGAGCATAATACGATGAAATCAGCATATAGTACTTAAATATAAACTAATTAGCTATGTGTGTTCAAGACAGGGACTGTCTTCCTCTATCTTTGGAAAGCAGTTGCCAGAGTGTGGGCTCTGCCACAGTCTAAACAATAAATAAAAGTGTGTGAAGTTATAAAGAAATAATAAAATCTTAATAATTGTTTGCTCTTTGTAGCGGACCCAATCAGAGTCTCTGAATGACTTGAGCTGCACCCCAGAGGAAGAGGAGCACGATGGAAGAGAGATGCTGACAGACTTGACATATGAAGTCTTCACCACCAGCCATCAGAAGTTGACACACAGCACAGCTGTGACGAGTGACGTGGCCTCCTGGCAGAGACCTGAAATGCCTAAAGACTTTCCCCATGGCTCGAGACACAGAGACGAAAGGCCTCTCACACGGCAGTTCGCTTCTGAGTTTGCCATTGTACAGGAAGCCTCGTTACATGAGAATAATCCTGAGGGCTGCCAAACTATGCTGGAATTAACACATTCTAAGTCAGATTATCCTTCTCCTTTAGAGCCTAAAGAAAACGTAATCACCTTGTATCCCCCTCCGGATAGAGAAACACAAAGGGAAAAAGAGCCCTCGGGAACACTGAGTGTGTCCACCAGGAATGTGTGTGATGTGTCAGTTAATACTTTAAATCAAGAAAATAAACAGTTTCTTAATGGGTCTTCAATGAATAATCTGCTGTCTGAAGAGGATACTTCAACCAGTACTGGCAGTTTTTCTTGTTTGAGAGGGCCAGAAAAAAATGTACAGAAGGATGGTCAGATACCCATGGAAACTTCCTGTAATAAGGAAACAAAGAAGGATTCTGCTGCATTGCCAGCTTCCAGCAAGCAATTACCTGAAAGGTCTTCTCAGCTCACAGACTCACCCTGTGTTTCCTCTGACATCCCACAGCCTGCTTTGTCATTGCAGCTGGGGTCATCTGCTTCCTGGTCTCTGGAGCAAACTGCGCCCACTCAAGAACTAGCTGCATCTGACAAGGAAAACAATCAGTCCCTGGGACACAGGGAGGCAATTTGGGGGGAAAAAACAGAGAAAGTTGCCCATGAACTCAGCACCTTGAGAAAATTTTCAGTGTCATCAGCACGGGAGAGACCAAGAGCTGGCAGCCTCCACCTGAAAGAAAACTCAGAATGTGAAAGTCCATTAAATGCCAAATTACCCCTGTCAAAAAACAAGCTCTCTTCAAGAAATGATAAGTTGAAAGAGGATGTGCAGGTGGGTGCAGATCTACAGGAGGAAAAAAATAGCATTAAAAAGCAGGTGTCGCTGGCAGATTCTGACTCTGAGATCACGGGCAAAGCAGCAGACAAAATGGTGGCTGGCTGTGTTTCTCAGGCCATTGATGCAATTCCAGTGGTTTCCCAGTGCCAACCAGGCAGTGAAGATAAAAGTCCTTTTCAAGTAAAACTTAGATCCACTTCACTGTCCTTGAAAGATAGAGACAGCTCTTCACCAGAATCGAAGGGGTTTAAAAGATACAGTGCAGAGATTAATTTAGAAAAAGAGGGATTGGCATCACTTCTAAAAGGTGAAAAGGCACAGATCAAAAAAACTGCTGATGTAAATATCAATGGCTCTGTGAATGACAACATAAAATCTAAAACAAAGTCCTCTGAACAGCTTATCACAAAACCTCCATTGCCTAGGAAGCCTGTTTTGCAAAATGTAACTAATGCAAACAGTAACGTGAACGTGGAAAAGCAGGAAAAAGCCACTAAATCTCCTCAATCCAGAAGTAAAGACAGAGACTTGGAGAAAAAATCATGTCCTTCAAAAGTGCCTGGTAAGACTTCTGATACTTTATATAGTTGTCTATGCTCATTTGAATTCAGAGAGGGTTATTTTATGATCTTGAAAGGTATACTTCTCTTTGAAACAATGAAGATGACTTCTAGCAGTAACACATTCCTTACATTTGTTCCTTTGTACAGTTTACTAATCTGTTTGCCAAAGCAGAAGCATTGTATACATGCAGATGCAGTTTAATAAAAATGAAATGTTGCAACAAAAAATGAGAAATGAAACCTCTACTACTTCTCAAAGGGAAACAGAATGATATCAGCAAAGTAATGTTTCAAAATCATTTGAGTTGATCATATCTCTTTGACTTAATGGAAGCCATGCGAGATAGTCTGCAAGTTCAGTCTGCAGCAGCATCCCAGCTGTGCTCATGAAGTGATTACCCAGTGAAGTGGTTTTTCTTTTCTAGTTCCAAACACTCGCTTTCCTGGTGGTCACTGATAATGACTTAGGCCCAGGTCCTCAACTGTATTTTAGGTGCCAAACTTCAGTGAAATACCTTTGAGGATCTGACTGTTAGGCCCTGATCCTGCAACAAGCCCAGGAGTCCACCCACACAGAGGCAACTGCAGGAATGGACTCTTAATAAGAAATAGTGAAGCTTTTTGTTATGGCCAGGGTACTGGAAGAGTAGAGTTGCCAACCCACCAGGATTGGCCTGGAGTCTCCAGGGATTAAATATCTTTAATTAAAGATTATGTCATGATTAAATCTCCAGGAATATGTCCTACCAAAACTGGCAACTCTATGGAAGAGCCAAGCTCTGATCCACAAACCTATTTAAAAGAAAGTCCAAGGGGGTTAGGGTACTGTGCAATATGTTAGAATTTTTCAAAATCATCCCTTCTACCAGAGCAAGATGAAAATATGACCCTGAATACCCTACTGGCCACAGTCTGGTTTCTCACTGAGATTTCTCTGGTAAGGTAACAGGAAGTCTAATGGAATTGTTGCACATTTTGAATCTGTGTATTTTAAAGTTTAGCAATATTTTTGATATTGACTCTAAAAAAGTAACTAGAGATTTTCACAACCAGATTTGTTGAAGTACAGAGATAGGTCCAAGTCTATATCTGAATGTGAACTTCCCCAGTTCAGTGCTATTTGGATTTTGTGGTGGTGTTTGGCCCAGTACAGAAAGACCTGAGACCCAACTCACCTATTGGCCAAAGTTCAGGTGTATGTGGCCAAATCAGATGTAGTACTGTGGTCCAAATCTACCTAAGAGCTGATTTCTCCTAGGTTTAGAATGAATAAGGATTCTGTATTAAAACAAAACAAAAAACCCCCGCACCAACAGACATTTTTAACATTCTTTTGTAAGCATATTTTAGAATATATGAAAAATTGTTGCCTGACGTGACATAGAGCCATTCAATCTGGTTAGATTTAACTCCTCTTTTTATCTGAAACCCAGGGTTTGCTCATGACAATTATGTAACATTTCATTGCCGTTGCAGTAAAATGATAAACAATCTTACTGGAAATCTTGCAGAAAACTTTACTGGTTGCTCTTTAGTTATAGGGACATTGACACTGAAAATCACACCTCTTTCTGAAAATGTTATGCTTACTAGTTTGCAGCTAAAAGGACTGTAAATGAAAGAAGTTAAAGGGAAAAATTGTTTTCATTGGTTTCAATCTTCAGCTGTTGTAAATCAGTGTAGTTCTGTTGACTTCCAGGGAGCTGTGCCGATTTATACCAGCTGAGAATCTGGCCCAGAATTTACTTTGTGCCCTTTGTGTACAGCCCAGTTTCATGGTTTTGCTGATGGGCCTTTATACTTCCTATGTCACGCGCTATTCTACTGACCACATTCTCAGGCAGCACTGGGGATGTTGAGGGAGCTCAAGTGCACATTCTTCCCCAGTAATTCAGTAACAGAGCTGCTGCTGTTTCTCCATTTGGAACCAGGATGGTGTATCCTTTTCCCAGGACCCCTGCACTGAGCCAGGAAGCAAGAGCAGCTGGGAGGATGGCCATGGTGGTCCCTATCTTCCCTCTCCAGACTCCTGCACCAAGCTGGGGAGAGATGAAAGCTAAGGGGGGGAGGGTATACCTACCAGATTCCTCACTCCCCAGACCCTGGTAGTGTGCCAGGAAGCAATGGGAACCTGGTGGGGAAGCTGGAGATGGGGAGGCTCCCTGGAGCTGTTCTGCAGTTCCTGAAGTTGGGAATCCTTACCTCATTGCTGCTTAGGAGGCTGGCAAGCAAGCTTGAGTGTGTGGTTAGGAGTGGGGGTGGGGACAGACACATTTAGCAATGCTGCTCTCAGACCTGTCCTCTCTCCCTTGTTGAGAAGGCCTTTATGGATATTAGCATGGAAACAGAAAACCCCTTATCAAATATTTTTACTGGCTTTTTTTCAAAAAAAGTCATATAGTTGAAAAGCGTCTGTCAGAGCACCCGTTAAAAAATCAGCCAGTACAAAAAAAATTCAAGTTAACCACATTCATTTAACAGGAAAAGAGCTGCTGGATAGTGATTCCAAAAGTAACATTCTGCAGGTGCAAACAAGCCTTTCAGGGTATGGATGACTCAGACCTCTGGAAGACTCGTCCTTCTTTTTAACCGGGATATTGAAGGAGGTTTACTAATTGTCTAGCATGCTCAGCACATTATTTATTTATGGTCTCCCATAAACTCCTTTGAAAGGCTTTATCATTGCTTGCTCACTGTAAACAAGACTGGAATAACTGGGCTAGGGTTACAAATGTATTTAGTATATGATATGAAATACTCATACAAGAACCCTGGACTATTTCATAACTGTATGAAACCGACTAAGCATATAAAAGAAGCCATCATGCTATTTTCTATGTATTCACTGAATAGCTGTGGGGGAAGGGAATAAATAGAATTGAAATGGCTTCTGACATTTTAGCATGAGCTAACTAGGGACAATGTTAGTTTAAATATGGAACAGACTGCTCTATATTGACCTGAGGTCCAGAGTGTCTCATTGTGGACCTTTCTCCTTAGAAATCTGATCATGGCACTGTTTGTCCTGGTATTGCTTATCATGTGACACTGGGTTGGCAACATTTGCTTGTGGATACGTCGTCTTCAGTAAGATATGCAGGCTGTGCCCATCCTCACTAAATACCCAGCAGTGGCTGGGTTTGGAAGGGACATTATGCAGCACCCACTGAAGAGGTGTAGCAGCAGGTGTGCTCCCCTAATGCCCTGAGAAGCTTCTGGGGCGGTTCACTACTGCATCAGCCACCAATGCTGTTCACAGCTTATAAGGCATGGCTGAGCTCTGGCCCCTGTGATAACCAGTGAGAACAAATTAATTGATGGAGTAGTGTGCTGACCAGTATTGCAAACTGATGACATAGTCTTCAGTTATTTTATACTGTAAAAAGGCCTGCCCTCTATTCTCACCAACCTAGGAGTACATGCAAATTCATCATTCTCCTTAGCCAGTGGCAGAGACAACTCAAAGAGCTGCTATCAAACCCCTCCAGAACATAGCTCTTCAAAGGAATGTGTGGCTAGATGGACACAATCTGTTCCCAAGTATGCAAGGCCATCAGCTCTGCTCTTTCCCACTTGACACTGCATTGCATCCAAACCTCTGCTAGTTCTGGCAACAGGCCACTTCTATCCTTTAAGTTTATTAGACCTTTCAAAAGATGAGACGCTGCTGGGTGGGAAAAGAGTGCTGGTCTAATTATGCTGAATAGGGAAACAAACTGTATCGTTATTATGATGAGGTGCAGTTCACGTTTCGTGTACAGCAGTTTGGAGAGAGTAAGATTGCTATGTTTCAGAGTAACAGCCGTGTTAGTCTGTATTCGCAAAAAGAAAAGGAGTACTTGTGGCACCTTAGAGACTAACCAATTTATTTGAGCATGAGCTTTCGTGAGCTACAGCTCACTTCGATGAAGTGAGCTGTAGCTCACGAAAGCTCATGCTCAAATAAATTGGTTAGTCTCTAAGGTGCCACAAGTACTCCTTTTCTTTTTAAGATTGCTATGTTCAGTGTTCGCAACAGCAGCTTGGTCCCTTCCATTCAATGTAATCTCTAGATTTTTCCAGTTACCTGGAGAACTGGTATTAAAGTGTTTGGTAAGGTTGGTGGCATGCTGACTCCACACCCAAACACAACCAGCAGTCAAGGCTACTAGAAATGCCTGTGGAGATAGTTGGGGATGGCTTGGTGGCTGTGTGCCTTTAAATTGAACAGGAAATGTTTTAAAATAGTGTGATTGCTGTCGTCTTGGCTGGCCCTGGGGACCTCCAGGGCTAAAAGCGTGAGTCTTTACAGCTTGAGCTAAAGAGCCAAGCTCCATGGCTTGGGGCTATAGCAGATTCACATCCTCTGTGGATCAGATACAGAGCGGGACAAGTGACACACACTAACCAGTGGGTCACGGTAGCAAAAACCGTAATTAGCCCTTGTGTGAATGCACATGTGAGGATGGCACAAGCAGACTTCTGCTGCCCATTGTGCTCCCCATCTCAGAAATAGAAACAATGGAAGTCCCTGTGTCTAGGCACTGCACCATCGGTGCACCCACAGTCACTATGCACCCCAAAAGAGGGGGGCAGAGGAAGAGAAAGGGCTATACTTTTCTCATGCATATTGGCCAACAGAGCAGGGCAGGTGTACAGGGTTGGGATCAGGCTGTATCATCCACAGGCAGAATTCCTCTCTCCCTCCTAGAGATGCCGTTCGGCTCTGCACTCCCAGTGCCTGAATGCCTCTGTCAGGCCCTAACATAACATACATGTTGACTTAAAGATTACCAATACATTTTGAAAATACGTAGTTGAAAATCCGTCAGCCATCTTCACCCATCTTCACTTACTTTCCAAGACCTGAGTTCAAGGTTCTGCTTTCCTCTGCCAGAGTCAAATCAGAGTTGAGAATCCAAGTTCTCTACTGTGATGACATCAGTTATTGCAAAGGGAACACAGATTCCTGAGTTGATTTTGGCAGCCAGGGCAAAGAGATTTTGAAATATTTGGGTTTAAAATCTACTGGCTTGTCATTTTTAAGTCAGGATGTGTTTTCCATTCGACTCTCATTTAGGATCTCCAACTATTTTTAACATCTTAACACCTTTTCTATCACCCGCCAACCACACTTAGAGAAAAAATAAACTACTTCTTTTATCTCACATGAAATGAATCAAATGTAAATAAACTTTTTGTTTATATCTTCATCTTAAGGGAGGCTAAATCCAAAGATTACCATATATACTCAATCATAAGCCGGTTCATTTATAAGCCGACCAAGATGGAGAAGTAAAAATGGAAAAATTTTATGACCCATTCGTAAGCTGACCTTATAATTCCCACCTTATCTGGGGAGGGCCAGGGAGGATGTCTCTGGCCTCACCACAGGCTGCTTCGGCGGGCTGGGCAGTGTGGCCAGAAGCAGAGAGACTCTGGCCCCTCCTCTTCCCTTCTGGCTCTGCTGGCTGTGCTGCTTCTCCTTGCTCCCTCTGTTGGGGGGAGGAGCTGTGTCCCACCCCTCCCTCTCTATACCCGTTCATAAGCCGACTCCCTTCTCTGAATCTTCCCTTTTTTACTAAAAAAGATGCGGCTTTTGAACGAGTATATACGATAATTACGTTTGTTGTGACATTTCTTTTCTTTGCAGTAGGAAGTAATCTCTCAGGTGTTTCATTGGCTGGTTCTTGCTCACATGCTCAAAGTCTAACTGGTCACCATATGTGGGGTCGGGAAGGAATTTTCTCCCACATCAGAATGCATGGCAATGACCTTGGGGTTTTTTTCGTCTTCATCTGCAGTATGTGGGCGCAGGTCACGTGCTGGGATTATCTGGTTATATCTCACAATCATTTCCTTGTCAACGCGGGGGCCTTCGAGACTGGTGCACCTCAGTCCTTCCTGTTCTCCCTGTGCACCTAATAGTCTAGTCTCCTGTGGACTGTAATACTTCGGTCTAATTTTGGATGTAAGGTTTACTGTGCAGTGCAGATGGTGGCCTGAGATGTACATGGGATCCAACTGGATGATTCGTTGGTCCCTTCTGGCCTTACACGCTATGATTCTATTTCCATGGAGATGAATTGACTGTTGCAGGTAGCAGTAAAAATAAACACCCTCCAAACAGCTAAAATGTTGAAACACCTTATAACAGATCAGAAAGTCCCTATTTATGGAAAAACAGCAATAATTCACACACAGCCTGTTCCTTCTTCCACTTAAGTCAATGGGAGTTTTTCAGAATTGAGCTCATGGTGCTAATACACAAGGAAATCATGTAATCTCCAGAAATAAGATTAAACATGGTGTAAAACGTTCAAATGATATATAAGTCAAGTTTTCAGAACGCTTGCTGCTCCTGAATTTTAAATTTTAAAAAATTAAAAATTCTGCACACAATATTTTAAAATTCTGCAAATTTTATTTGTCATAATAACCCTACATAATCACGCCAGTTTCAATTATTTTGATCATTTATTTCAAAATACCTGTCAGCAAGTATATCTGTAACAATACAGAGACACGGAAATTCTCCCAGGAATACAGAGTTAAAGAAACCCCTATGACAACCCAGTTCCTGTTTTTCTGGCCCCTTCCCTCCACCCCCTGAGCCCAGCCTGGGAGCCAGACACCCACAACCCTTCCCTCACCCCGAACCCAGCCACAGTGCCCCCCAAAGCCAATACACCCAAACCTCCTTCCCTGCAAAGCCCAGCTGTGGGCCCCCCCTTGCCCATATACCCACACCCTTTCCCCCCAGACACCCGCACCCTTTCCCCCCACCCGCGGCCCAGCTGCGGAGCTCCCCCTTGCCCAGATACTGGCTCTGCCAGGTCCAGCAGCCCCTAGTGGCGGCCAGAAGCACTGCAGCCCATTTCTGTGGGAGAAAGGAAATTCTGTGCGCACAACATTAATTTCTGCAAAATTCTGCATTGCGCAGTGGTGCAGAATTCCCCCAGGAGTAAAAGATTGCAAATGTGTTACCTCAAATATGTGATTTGTTTTAAATGTGCTATTTCCTTCTTTGGCACTGTGGAGTGTTCAGTGTCTCGGTTGCCATCCTCAGACCCTGAACCAGCTTCATTTCAGTGAATTTTTTTTAATTTATCTATAGGAGACCCAATACTGCAGGCACATCACACAAAACTCCCATTAATGGAGTTCCACACACACATAAGAATGGCCATCCTGGATCAGACCAAAGGTCCATCAAGCCCAGTATCCTGTCCTCTGACAGTGGCCAATTGCAGGTGCCCCAAAGGGAATGAACAGACCGGTTATCATCAAGTGATCCACGCCCTGTCACCCAATCCCAGCTTCTGGCAAACGGAGGCTAGGGACACCATTCCTGCCCATCCTGGCTAATAGCCATTGATGGACCTATCTTCCATGAATCTATCTAGCTCTCTTTTGAATCCTGTTATAGTGTTGGCCTTCACAATGCCCTCTGGCAAGGAGTTCCAGAGGTTGACAGTGGAGTTCCAGAGGTTGACAGCTCTTCACAGTCTGCCTGGGACTTAACTATCTTGAGTAGTTTTGTATCATCTGCAGATTTTGCCACCTCACTGTTTACCTCTTTTTCCAGATCATTTATGAATATGTTAAATAGGACTGGGCCCAGTACAGATCCCTGGGGAACACCACTATTTTCCTCTCTCCATTCTGAAAACTAACCATTTATTCCTACCCTTTGTTTCCTATCTTTTAACCAGTTACCAATCTATGAGAGAACCTTCCCTCTTATCCCATCACTGCTTATTTTGCTTAAGAGCCTTTGATGAGGGACCTTGTCAAAGGCTTTCTGAAAATCTAAATACACTATATCCACTGGATCTCCTTTGTCCGCATGCTTGTTGACCTCCTCAAAGAATTCTAGTAAATTGATGAGGTATGATTTCCCTTTACAAAAACTATGTTGACTGTTTCCCAACAAATTATGTTCATCTATGTGTCTGACAATTTTGTTCTTTATGATTGTTTCAACCAATTTGCCCGGTACTGAAGTGAGGCTTATTGGCTTGCAGTTGCCAGGGTCACCTTTTTAAAAATTGGCATCACATTAGCTATCCTCCAGTCATTTGGTACAGAAGCTGATTTAAATGATAGGTTACAGATCACAGTTAGTAGTCCTGCAATTTCACATTTGAATTCCTTCAGAACTCTTGGGTGAATACCATCAGGTCCTGGAGACTTATTACTGTTTAGTTTATCAATTTGTTCCAAAACCTCCTTTAATGACACCTCAATTTGGGACACTTCCTCAGATCTGTCACCCAAAAAGAATGGCTCAGGTTTGGGAATCTCCCTCACGTCCTCAACAGTGAAGACCGATGCAAAGAATTAATTTAGTTTCTTCGCAATGGCCTTATAGTCTTTGAGTGTTCCTTTAGCATCTCGATCGTCCAGTGACCCCACTGGTTGTTTAGCAGGCTTTCTGCTTCTGATGAATTTAAAAAAAATTTTGGAGTCTTTGGCTAGCTGTTCTTCAAATTCTTTTTTTGTCTTTCTAATTATATCTTTACACTTCATTTGCCAGAGTTTATGCTCTTTTCTATTTTCCTCATTAGGATTCATCTTCCACTTTTTAAAGGATGTCTTTTTGCCTCATAGGCCTTGTTAGTGGCCTATGACCTCACACAAGCTTGCAAAAACACTTAAGCATGTATATCACTTTCCTCGCGTGAGTATTAACCCAACAGGTCTTTAAAATCTAAACTCGCATGAGGGAAGTTATGCACATCCCTCAATATTTGCAAGATCTGGGCCATCATTTGTAAAGTGACAAGGGAATGGCTTGCAGAATCGATGGCATGATATAAATATACCATGTATTCCCTTTTGTCTCTTAGGCCTGGTCTACACTGGGGGTGGGGATCAATCTAAGATACACAACTTCAGCTACGAGAATAGCGTAGCTGAAGTCAGCATATCTTAGATAGACTTAGAATCATTTACTTCACGTCCTCTCGGCGCGGGATTGATGGCCACTGCTCCCCCGTCGACTCCGCTTCCTCCTCTTGCAGTGGTGGAGTTTCGGAGTTGACGGCAGAGCAATCGGGAATCGATTTATCGCATCTATACTAGACAAGATAAATCGATCACTACCCGCCGATCCAGCGGGTAGTGTAGACATGGCCTTAGGATAAATGACTGTGTACAAACCTTAAAAACAACCCATCGCTGTAGGAGAACATTGTGTGTGCCTTTTGGAGCCACTGAAAAGTTATAAAAATAAAAGTAATTGACTTTTGTGTTGAGAAATTGTAGTAGGACTGACATTCTGGAAAGGAATTCAAGGAAGGAGAGCGAAAGAATATATTGTCCAGAAAATCCAGGCTTTGAAATTACAAGAAAAGTACTTCTCTCTGTCTTTCTGCATAAAAAAGACTTTTTTTTATATCTAACCAGGATTGCATTAAAGCAATATATGTAGGAAGCTTACTTCTCTTCAAAAGAAGTTGTTTCTAGTTGTCTCAGACAATTTTTTGATAGGGCTGTTTTCCAAGAAAGCAATAGACTTTTTGATGTAGAGGTAGCAGTTTTCTCTGTAATAAACTCTCTTGGAGGATCTATTATGGATCCAACCAAAATTTACAGCTCATGTTGCACAGCCGCTTAGAGGGGGGAAAAAAGATATCAGAGCTGCTTAGCAAAACCTTTCGGAGATGCTTAGTCTGATATGAAAGCATAAGGTGTGTACACTGAGAGAAACACATGGTATGTTAAAAAACAAAGGGAAAATATGTAGGCTGAGATATCCTAAATGTTATATACCTTATAAAGCCTGTCTTAAAGTAACTTGCTTATTTATGAATGAACAAAGATAAAGTAACATGGAATGAAATATGCATCCACAAACAATATGTTATAAAACAATGATCCTGGTCGTCCCTCCCCTCCCTCCCCCCCCAAAAAATTTGCATTCGTTCTGAAAATATTTGCTTTTAAAAATATGCTTGGAATACATGACTTTGCTTGCATATTAAGGTCATGACTTTCAAAAAGGCCTCAAATTTAGTCTGACTTTGTACCTGCATGATGTTGTGGTGATGGATTATTATAGACCTATTTTACAGCCCTTCGATATGTAAGCACCTCATTTTCAGATACTTAGACATCTTAGTGCTATAAAATACATCTGTAATTTTTTGTGCCTGCAAATATTTGTGGACACAAAAATGTGGGAGTAATATCTGAGGCTACCTCTGAAAAATTAAGCCTTACAGCTTCAGTTACTTTTAGTGTTAGAGAAAATAATTTTCAAATATATGGCAAGTGATATAGGACTGCAGATGGATAACAGTGGCCAATGATTATTTAATCATTCTCTTTTTCCATCTCTTACGAATGTGCAAAATCACCCACGCTCACCTAGTAAATATGTCAACAACAAAAGTTCCTTTTTTATCTCAAGATTAGTTCTATAGGTTTAATCTTATTGTTCAAATAACTAGAGATAAATATATTAAAGAATAACCTTCACATAATGGTATACAGTCTGATCCTGCAGTCTTTATGCAGGCAAAACTCCCTTTGCCAGATCAGGCCCATAGTCTTGAAGAAGGAAGAGAAATTCTGTTTGAGAAAAGTTTGAAAGCAGACGAAGACCTGCAAATTCGGCAGATAACATGCCCCTTTCTAAGTGTGCTCTTGTAAAGCACTAGCAGAATTAAGGGATTCTCACCTCAATATACATGTGGCTGGCAGTACTTTTCCATTTATTGACACTTATTTCCAAAATGAGGGCAAACTTCATTCAAGAGGAGGAAGGAAATCCCATAGTTCTTTCAAAACCCCTTATGTCAAATTAGTTTTAAAGAAACAAATAAAAGATGCAGCCATGAGTGTGAACATATTCTGAATGACTAAATATGATTCTGAATCATCGCCCAGTACCCTTTATTACTTGACAAAGTTATTCAATAACTAATTATTTTTAAATATCTTAAATGATTTTTTTCTACCCAGTGAAGCAACAAGCAAAGAATAGTACTTAGCATTAATATAATGTTTTTAATCCATAGATCTCAAAGTGTAGTCCAAAGGTGGGTATCTTTAGCCCTATTTTACAGATGGGGAAACCAAGACACAGGGAGGTTTCATGGTATGCCCAATGTCAGACAACCCATAGAAGATCTAGGAAAAAAAACACATCTTCTGACTTCCAATCCTGTATCCTGCCCACTGGACACCATGTCTCTCTAAAAAGTAGAATGCACAAGTCTTGGAACTTTTGTGTGTTCTTCCTGTGAGTAATAAGCAGAAACAACAATTGAATTGTGCTTAAGACTTGATACCAAGTTTTACTGTAACTTGGCCTTAATTTAAAAAAAATTACTACCAAGGACTCTTGGTTCCACCGTGACTATCTCTATTCCCCAATCCTTTGACTTGCCACATCGCAAGTCATAAAAGCACATTGATAGCCCAATGACTGAAAGAGATAAGAAAGAAAAGTGTTATTCAAGGTGAATCAGAAGGCCAATGAACTGAGGAAAAAGGTGAGTGAAATATTTATTTTGTGGATAGCCACTGCATGCCATGGCTACTGGGCCTCCACTGCCCCTCAGAACCCCACACTTTTAAAGAAGAGTCTCAAATACTCTTTAGACTGCTACCTTATCCTCCCTTCCCCCAGCTTCCATTCTTTGTTGTATTCACCCGTTGTCTTTTATCACTTGCATAGACTGTAAGCTGTTTGGGACAGAGACTCTTTATTATGTGTGTAGCCTGTCTAGCCATCCCCCCCTCCAGTGGGGCCTCCATCCTTCACGGAAGCCTTTGGGAAACAGATATAATAAATAATCTGACACACTTGTTATGCTGCCTGCAGTAGCTCTGCCAAACTTGTTTGTAGAAGCGGTAGTAAATCCTGCACTGGCTAGGTCTCCTTTCTGAGTTGACAGTACTGTTCTACCTCTCTCTTCCCTGCCAGACTTGGCTTCTGTCATAGCAAAGACTATCACAAAAGCAAATGTACAGACTGGTTCCTTAAAACAGCCTCCTTCCCAAAGGATAAACAGATCAGCTATGGCTCCTAAGAATGCAACTGTCACAACTTTGCCATCCAGGGTCAGGTCCATACAGATTCAGATAATTTCTTTGAAAATAATTACAAAAAGCTGCTTGCCGTTAGTACGAGAGTGCTCTCTTCCCATCTTTTGAGATGATAGCTGCCCCCCTAACATGGCTGACAGGGATGCTGAGTTTTTCAACCTTGAAGAAGTGTTATAAGAAGAACATAACTGCTTGATGTCATCTTCTCCGATTTATTTATAAACATTATTATTATGGTAACATCCTGTGATGGGGCGGACTAGACCCAGAGGCCACACCCTGTCCCAGAAAGGAGCCTAAGACAGTCTGCTGGCAGGGACCAGGGGAGCTGTGAAGGAGCTCCTGGCTGGCTGCTGGGACTGAGTAAGGACTGAGCCCAGGGAGGGCCACAAAAAGACTGTGTCTTCAGGGAGGAAGCCCTGGGGCTACAGCACCATACTAGGGCCAGGACAAGGTAAAGACTATATACCCTGGAAGGGGTTTGTTCTGTCCCACATACAGTGTGTGTGACTTGGCTGGAGTGCTGAGTCACTGAAAAACCACCCGAGAAACCACTGACAGGGGTCACCATAAACTAAACAATTGCAGACACACCCAACTAGAAGAGGGTGCTCATGAGAGGTGGGTACCGCCCCATTACACACCCAAAGACACCAATGCATTACTATTGTGCTAGGCACTGTCTACACTAATAGCAAAAAACATGGTCCAAGTATATACGATGAGAGACAGTAGATGCTTACAGACAAACTAACAGGAGAACAAGGTGACAACGAGACTATTATGTTTAGCACAATAAGCAGTGATCACAACATGTCAGCTGTCTAGTCATTGTAGATTGTTTTGAAGTATCACTTCAGAGGTGAGTTTTGAGGGCAGTTGAAGAAGGACAATAAGGTAACTTTGTGGTTTTTACAGAGAGTTTCTAGCGCCCATAAGAGACAGTCCGGGAGAAAGTACAAAAGTGGGAATTCTGGCATCACTGACAGCATGGAAGGAGATGTCAAATGCTCAATATCCTATAAGAGATGTTAGATCAGAGGCAAGCCATGAGGATCTTCAAAGTGAAGGCAAGTCATTTTTGTTTGATGCAGTGGGAGTCAGTAGAGGGACACAAAGGGGTGTGTGTGTGTGAGACATGGTTAAAGCGATGAGCCAGGAATGATCTTTGTAGCAGAACTTTGAATGGATTTAAGATGGCATTTGTCAAGGCCATAAAGAAGGAGGATACAGTAGTGCAGAGTGAGATGAGGGCCTAAATTAATGTTTTAGGTGTGTGGACAGAGAGGAAAGGCGCTGATCTTAGAGAGGGGGAGCAGTAGGTTTGATACATGGCTTAGTCATATGTGTCTAGAAAGACAGCTGCTCAGTTTATACACCTGAGTGAGCAGGAGGGTGGTGAGGGAGGATGGTGGCAGTGTGCATAATTACTGAAGTAGGGGAAGGGAGAGGGCTTGGGTGAAAAGATTAAGAGCTCAGTTTTTGCCATATTGAGTGTAAGTTGATGGATGGACAGCTACCAGGAAATGCTGAAGAAACAGATGGAGACTTTAGTTTGGATGTAAGGTTATATGAATAAGTGATTTAGGATTAAACTTGCCACCTTGTCCATTACCACAGGGGTGACTCAACTTATTACGGGAGGGGGGTGGGGTGGGGTGGGGGAATGGATGGTTCCCCTCCAAGTGCTGGTAAATGTCTCTCATCTGGGCAACCCCAGACGTTAATTGTTATTATTAATCATGTTTCTGATGGTAGTGCCTAAGGGCCAGCCAAGAACAGGCTCCATTGTGCTAGGTACCATACCAACATAGAGAAGTAGACACTCCCTGCCCTAAAGAGTTTATAGTCAAAACAGACAAGACAGAAACAGGGTGGGGAAAGGTGTGAAAGCAGAGTGAACAATGTGGTGGCAGCAAACAGCATGTTAGTGCCATGGGGTTTTTTTATTTTTATTTTTTTTAGTTTAGTTTAGTTTAGTTGGAGAGGGTGAGCAAAAGGGAAAGGGGACATAGAAGGGGATGAGGGGGGCAGAGCAGTGGAGAAGAGAGTAAGAGGGGCAGGTGTGACGTGACTGGGAGGGAGGGAGAGGGTTGGAGCCAGTCAGCAAAGGGCAGAGAACGTCCAGTCAGGTCTGTGGAAGGGTCTCTGAGTGCCCAAATGCCCCTGCTTTGGCTGCTTCAATGATGATGTAAGCGTTTATTCAAAGTGGAACAGCTTCAACCAGAGAGACTGAGAGAAACACTTCAGAACTGAACCCAGGTCTCCCATATCCCAGGCAAGTGCTCTTATCACTGGGCTAAAAGTTATTAGGAAGGTGCCACCATTACCTCTTTCTCCTTCTTGTCTGGTGTTTCTTGCAAAACAAACAAAAAAAATCGTAGACACCTGACTCCAGGAGAAGGTTCACAGCTATGGATCCCAAGCAGAGATAGGTGCCTCCCTCCACCCTGAGTTTAGGCATTCAAGTCCCAAAGAGGACTGGGGCTTAGGATACACCTTCTCATTGGCATCTGCTGCTGGCTCGCTTTGGCAGGGAGCCACCTAGCATTCTGGCTTTTGTGGATCCCATTCTTAGGCACCTCTCTCTCCCTATTTGTTGTATAGGGAGCCTGGGTACCTAACTCAGGCTTTGTTGATTCCAGTGATTTTTCTAGGCACCTAAAAATTATGCAGTCTGTTTGTGAATCTGGGCTTTCATCTCTAGAGAGTGGTGAGAATCAGTGTAGTAGCACTGTCCCAAGCTACCCAGCGGTTTCTAAACCTCTCTAGCACTTATGCTTAAGAAGCATTAGACACATTTTGCTCTGCTAAACTTCCCTGTGAAATCTTCCTCACTTGACGGTTAGTGGCAAACTGCCTGTTAAAAGGAATCTTTCTGTCAAAACCACAGTAGTGGTTACAGATACCAGTCATCTGGGCTGTGGGGCTCTGTGGGACGCAGGATGATTCAGTGGAAACGGTCATTTTGGGAGAAAAGAATGTATTAGAACATGGGGGCTCATGAGGCGAGCACTGTTAGCTTTCAGGGAGTCCTGCATAGTGAAACCAGTGCTATCCTGGGCAGAAAAGCAACCAGTGCTGCATTATTTGAATAAACAGGCACCTGCAGTATTTTCTTGTGGGAGGAGTCTAATTTTGTAGGGGAATCCAGTCACCTAAGCAATGATCTGAGCCATATTGCAGTTCTCTCCGCAGAACTTCCTGTTACAGTGTACTACTGCTGGCCTGGAGTTGGAGAGATTAATCCTTGTGCACGAGAGCTTTTCCCTCTCAAATAGCTGACACTCTATCTTAAGAGTTCAAGTACCACCACTGTTGGTTGGAGAGCATGGGAAATATTTTTCTTGGTGTCACTCCAAAGCCGTTACCATTACCTCCTGCTTGCATTCTGGCTTTTGTTTAAAATTGCTTTTCTGTCAGAATCCCTCAGATCTGAGCTTCCACCCTCAGAGCTATCTGAGTAAGGGTGTCTGGGCAGCCGGTTGACTCATGTCCCTTAGTGATCAGCTCCCTTCAGGTAGTGTCTCTTAACAAGCCCCCGGGTGAGACACCTCATCCTTGTTGTCTGGATTATTCCTTCACTCCCTTGGAGTCCCTGTGCGCTGTACACCAGAGAATGACAACTTCTGACAATATTTTTCCTGGCTGCTGAGGTTTCTTCTGTGAGAAGAGAGAGTAACAGTTCTGCAGCTCTGTGTTTTCATCTTTTCTTTCTTATTTTAGACAGTGATGACAATTTTTTTTTTAAGAATTGCCCTTTTCTTCATTCCTGTCCAAGACCAATCATCTACTTTCACCTCTTCCGGGAGGTGTAATGCCCAGCTATGGACAGCCTTGCCTAGTGGTCAGGGCACGAGGGCTGCCTAATGGTTGGAACGGGGACAGCCATGCCGAGTGCCCTGAGTCAGCAGCCAAGTTATTGAACCTGGGGAGTGAGCCGGAGCCAGAAACCAGGAGCCAAGGGCCAGAGCCGTGTTCAGAAACTGAATGCCAAGTCCAGGGAGCGAGCAAGAGTCAAAACTCAGGAATCAAAGGTCGGAGCTGAAGTATCAACCAGAGCAGGAGCAGGGACAGGAGCCAGGAATGGGAACTGGGAGCAGGAATCGGGCACCAGAAGCAGTCTGGTGAAAGGGCTAGGAGCAAGGGGGAGCAGAGAGCAGGACCAGAACTACAGCTGCAACCATGGAATGCTATGGAGCAGCTGGGTATCCAGGCCTGTTGCAGAGTTTACGTCTATGCCTCCTGGAATCTTCAGGCAATCAAGAGACCATGTTCATCAGCAGAATCAGCTGAGGGCCATGAGCAGGGGCTGGGTGGGTCCTTGGCAGGAGGTAATATTACTCAGGCTTTGCTCTTCCCTTTCTAACAACCAGGAGTGCTTCTGGCACACACTTGGTGTCAGCCTGCAAAAGTTTATCCTAATAGAACCAATGGGTTAGGTCAGCTTAACTACATCACTCAGAGGGGTGGATTTTTCACATCCCTGAGTGAGGTAGCTGGGTCAACCTAACTTTTTAATGTAGACCAGTCTACAGTGCTGACACCAGTGGGGTGACTCTTCTGACAATTTACTGTCTGATTTTTTTTTTCCCCCCACATACTGTCTCTCTTTTGTCATGCTTGTCTTAATTGAAAACTGGGTTGCGTTAGAACACTACCCTGAGGAGTTGTGTTAACTAATACAGTGTTAAACATGACTTTGCAGGCAGTGAAGACAAGTCATAGTAAACATCCTGTCCAGTGATTGTGCTTAAGCCTTTGGTTCCAGTAGAATTTACTCATGTCCAGAAAAAACTATGTAAAACACAATGGTCCCTATAACACTCACTGCAACAGCAAGTTGAGCATCACATTAGTTAATATGTCTGCAAGGTTGTGTTCTAACACAACCTAATTTTCTAGTGAGGACAAGTCCTACAGGACTGCCTGACTGCTCCCAAGAATCCCAGACATTAGTACCAGAGACTGCAGAAGTTAGGATTTCGTCTGTAAATGTTGTTCCTGTATTTCATACACCAGTCTGAAATGGCACTCTCTGACAGTATTGATTTTTCAGTTACTAGTGATACACAAGTGCCTGATACTTTTAAGACTTGATCCTGCTGCCATCAACATCAATGGCAAGACTTCCATTGACTTCCTGTGTAGAGAGCAGGCCCACAGGTAGTTAGTGTTTTAGGGTTAGTGTTACTTTTCTTGTACCTAAGCACTGTGAGATTAACTTGTTGTTTAGTTAGGAGTAAGCGCTATTTCTGCTTGATGGACCAAATTCACCCCTGGTGTAAGTGGGTGCAGCTATTTAAGTCAATGGAATTTCCACTCATTCACTTACCCCAGCAGTGAAACTGGCCTGATGCATTCATTGTTGTGGCTTTCCATTTTAACATTTCTCCCTTCTTCAGTGCGATGGAAGCATTGCCTTGGTATTTAGGAGAGAGAGAGCAAGAACAAGAGTGGTCAACTGTTGTCAGTTTGCAATTGACAGTTGCAGTGTTGATGTAATTTGACTGGTGCTGCTTTATATTGCTCCTATGACAGGAGTGACACGGTCAAAGATACAAAAGATACAAAGACACAGGAGCATCACTTACAAATAAAATTGTAATTTAGCAAAGTGAATAAGAAACAGTAATATCAAAACTCCTCAAGGGGTCAAAATAAAATGTTCTTTAATCACATTTTCTGTAATAACAAATCTGAAATGAGAAAGTGGAGGAGCTAAAATGAATTAAGGTTTACTTTCAAATAACCTTGTTTCCAAATGTATCTGTCAACAGAGAAGGCTGTACCTTCCCCAGTGATTACAGCAGACTCTCCAGGAGGAACTGACAGCCAGTCCACACCAGCCTGGATTACTATAGCAAGACAGAAGCATAGGGGCATGCAACAAGAGCTGGAGCCTACTAAAGAAGAGAAACTTGTGGCTCAAGACATTAAGTCAGACACAGAAAAACAAAATAAGGAGACGGAAAGAATGGAGGTGCTTACAGGAAAACTTGTTTAATGCTTTTGTGTAAAATTGCTGTTGCATTCTTGGTTTGGATCAGTTGCTATTAAATAATTGTGTAAAATCTAATTATTATTGATACTTAATTGCAAAGGCTCTGATCCTGCAAACAGTTGTGCACATGCATAGTCCCATGACTACCTCATGAATAATTTTACACATGTGAGTGGTTGTGGGATTGCTCCTTGAGTGTAAAATTACTCATCTGCTTAAATGCTGGCAGGATCAGGCCTAGCTTTGTGTATATATACACTGAAGTAAATTGACTGATGTGCTAAATTGTGCAATCCCTACTGAGGGAATCTGTTCTTTTTGTGTGTATTTAACCCCCCCCCCCCACACACACACACACATATTTCATAGTAATCCAAAATCTTCTCAGTGATTTAAGCCTGACAGAGCAACTTGGTTTCAAAACTGCCTAGTCCACAATTTTCAGGGTCTGGAGAAATTAAATAAGGTAAAAATAACTTTTCTGTTTGACACTCAGTGACAATACCAAGATCTTGTGAAGGCCAAGTCTATAACAGGGTTCAAAAAGAAAAAGATAAGTTCATGGAGGATAGGTCCATTTATGGCTATTAGCCATGATGGGCAGGGATGGTATCCCTACCCTCTGTTTACCAGAAGCTGGGAATGGGCGACAGGGGATGAATCACTTGATGATTACCTGTTCTGTTCATGCCCTCTGAAGCACCTGGCATTGGCCACTGTCAGCAGACAGGATACTGGGCTAGATGGACCATTGGTCTGACCCAGTGTGGCCATTCTTATGTTTTTATATATGTTCTTATGCTCTAGATTTTGGCTCTTTGTACTGTGATAAATCAGACTTACATGTGATGGTGACACTGGATATTAGCTAGCATTGCCTCTTAGAAAATTCATGTTAAATAATTCCTTACATGAAGCTCTCCTGATAGAAAGTAAAAAGAAAAGGAGTACTTGTGGCACCTTAGAGACTAACAGATTTATTTGAGCATAAGCTTTGAGGTTAGTGTATTGTATTCTAAAATTTTAAAATAGGCCTCTCTACAGGATGACAAACGATAAATAACGGCAGTGTGATTAACAAGAAATGTTCCCTAATGATGTGTCCAGATGAGATTATAAACCATAATAATGTTTGTACACGTTCACTACACTTAAAACATAGTGGGTCAAATCATCCCCTATTTGAGAAATTCCTTCTTAAAGGCCAGAAATCTCCTGATTTCAAGTTGCATTGTATCCTGCAGATTGCACCATGTGGACTGGTTCCATACAACAGCTAAGGGACACGATCCTTCTAGCCTGTAGGTACCCCAAGATCCTGCTGACCATAGGGCATGAAGCTCAATGCCACTGCACTGCTCCTGTTATCTCTGTCCCACATGGTAACAGGGTTCTTTCCAGAAACATACTACCATGGATTCCCACCACGGGGGAGTTTCACCAGACAGTAGGGGAACCCAAGGGAGAATATGCTGACATGGTCAGCATTGCCTTCCTTAAGGAAATCCATGAGGATCTGAAGGAAATTGTGCCTCAAAGAACATCTAATCCCATCCCTAGCTGCCTCCACCACCACAGAGTTCTCAACTCATGGAGTTGGGGAGAAGAAAGGGAAACCTACGGTAAAGCCACAACTCCTGCAGTGTGCACCAGAAACCATTTTCTGCCAGGCGTGACTCTCCCTATTCACATTAGCAGAGGGATGCATATGGCCGAGAATAAATTTGCAGTGAAAATAACAACCTTCTGCAATCATTGCTGTAAATAAGACAAAATACAGAGGCACTTTTTTAAATTGCAAAATTAGCGTCCTGGAAACAAATCTCAAAATGTTAAAGCTTTATGAACTGGTGATAACTTGAGTGAAATAAATGGAACAAGTGTGTGACAAGACTTTTCCATGGTTATGCAGGAGCGTGTTGTTCACTCCTGTGTTGCTCATGTTCTTTTAAATTCCCACTGTTCATTTTCGCTGAATTATTTAAAACATTTCTACCTGCTTTTTTCCCCCAATGTAATTAGGGGTCAACGAAGCAACAAGCAAACTTCATCAGGAGCAAACCTTCACATTTAGGACCTAAAACTTCATCTGAAGAACAGAGGAATGAGACAAAGTCTGACATGAACGAGCCTCTGCCAAGAGCCAACTCGCTGTCGCATCATGTGCCTGGTATGAAAACAAATGCTTGAAATACTAATGTAGGCTCCAATCCTGCAGACTCTGAAGCATGTGGATGACTTTGCTCATATGAGCAAAATTGCCCATGGATCCAGTGTTTGCAGGATCCATGCCACAGTGACTTGTCTCTTTCCCACTTCTCACGTCTGCAGTGAGAGCAAGAATTGTAATTGTTTCTTTAACACTAGTTTCCAAAGTTTTACTTTGAGGAATGCTGCTTATGATGGGCTAATTCTCAGTGAAATCAATGTGAGTTGGGGGCATTGGACACTTCACTGGATTGGGACCTAGATGCATTGCCCCTGTTAGAGGAAGTCAAGTGCATGCAAATGTTGCATTTTGATCTGTAGTACCATTTTAATTCTTTGCTAATGCACTGTAGAATAAGTTTCCATGTGAAATGAAAAGGTTTATTTAAAGAAACAGGTGAGGTCTGTAGTTGAGCATCAAGCTAACACAATGTAAATATGTTTTTCTTCACACTAGCTCAATCCTCAGTGCTGATAGAGAGAGAAGAAATGAACCAGTTTAAGAAAGTCAGTCATTCTGCTCCAGATCAGCCATCATGGATGGAACTTGCCAAAAAGAAATCCCAAGCTTGGAGTGATATGCCGCAGATTATAAAATAGGGTGATACATCTCAGACTAATAGTTCATGCTATTTTGGATAATTCAGTAGTCCACGTAATTGAACTTCTATAGATTAGTTAATCACAATGAAGAATCTATGGTACATCAGAAGGGTTTTGTTATAAAGCTTTGAAAAAAAGAGTGCAATAAGTGCAGTCAAAAAGTTTACCTTAAACCTTCTGTAACAATCCGGACGGCACTAGAAATGGTTTAAGAATAAGCTTCTTTAAGGACATACTTACACCTACTTAGAAAAACATTCTGCCTATATACATTGTGTATTTCCCCTCCAACCCCAATTAAATTTGCATAAAACCAGTATCTTTGTTAAATCTTGTTGAACTTTTTGTTGCAAACATTGTTACACGGCTCATTATCTATTTGTGTATTGTCCACTATCAGATCATGATAATATAAATCTGTTTAACTGGCTTTATCTGACAGACACTCTTTAAAAATGTTTGGGCCAATGAGGTATTCATGACTTGTTTTCAGTGAGTACTCTATCAGATATTCAGAATTTGCTGTTTGAATTATGTGATTGGTTAGCTGAGTCACATGGTATGGTTTCTGTTTTCTGATTTGATTCCTGAGGCATGAATAAACTTGTTTGTGCATGAAAATGGACAAAAATTCCTCCTGAAATATTTGCCTGAACAAAACGGGCTCCACAAATGGGCACAGAAAAGCAAGCAAAGAGGAAACAAATGTGTTCAGATTGAATTGGAATCCCATGTATGTATTCATGAATGCTCTTCTCCAGAATTCACCCAAATGCGCATGTTCTGTTTTTTATGGAAATTCATCATATTGGTTTGTGGCACCATATTCAGTGGCAATGGATATGCTTATGATATCAAAGATGAAGATTATGAATTCAGATAAAGATTAACGAGCCAGCGTATGGGACTTGTTGAGCCCAAACTCAAATGTTACAAAACCAAGAACTGAACAGTTAAGGTGCTTCTTCAAACACAATACAACCTCCCAGCCTTAACTCTGCCCTCATCTGAATGGCAAAAGGGACTGGGAATAGCACAGTATGTTAACAAGCTGTAACAATACTATTTTCATTGTGCCCACCGCAACTCCAAATCAGGATCCCTATTTATGCAGTTTCATGGGCCTCTCTGCTGGTTGTGTAGCAACATTGACATGGGGAAGTAATTGCTGCTGGTTGATAGAGATCACGCTGAATTTATTGTACTTCCTCTCTTCCTGCTGTACAATCACAAAGAAACTAACAACAATCCATTAGGAAATTTCCTAACATTAGTGTCCTCCTGTTAAGGGAAACAGTCTCTCCTCCCATAAAAACACTAGAGCAGTGGTTCTCAGACTGTGGATCAGGACCCCAAAGTGAGTTGTGACCCCATTTTAATGGGGTCACCAGAGCCGAAGCCCAAGCCCAACTGCCTGGAGTTGAAGCCCGAGGGCTTCAGCCCTCGGTGGTGGGGCTCAAGTTACAGGCCCTCTGCCTATTCTTTGCAGGGATATGTAGGGAATCTTTAACTTAGAATGTCCTGGTTTTCTAACCCATGAGTCTGAGATTTTGAAATCTCATGTTTCATAAGGGTCTGGGGAGCAGAAGGCAGTATGTGTTTTAATCAACTTTAATAAAGCGTTTGTAAATCAACTTAGATAAAGAATAAGACATTGACGCATATGAACACTTGAGATAAATAAGCTGTTTTCATCAGATCTCCTTAGTACTAGAAAATGAGGGAAATAAAACAATATATGGGTAAAAAGCATGTTTTTGAAGATTTTCAGTTTGGCGTTAGTTGCTCTTTAGATATTCTAGTAAGTGTATAGTACAACTCATTTATTTAAAGAATAAAAACAGAATAGAGCTTCTGTTAAAAAGGTAAATGTCATCATTTGTATCACAGAATTTAAAATGTTTGTCAGTCTTTTGAAAACCTAAATATGAATCTGCTGTTAATGTGTCTAGTCTTGCAGTTCTTATTCGGGCAAAACTCCCACCGATCTCATTGGAATCACAAAATTCAAGACAACAGTTTTTGTAAATGTTCGGAAACCAGGAGTAGGAGAAGTTAAGCAATTCAGTCTTAAAGGCAGACTCCTGTGGATTTGGGGGTAATCTTAAAAATGTGAAAATCATCCTCATCAACTGTATATTGGTCATGTTAAAAGTGGAAATGTATTCAAGCACAAAATTCGGATTCAAATCCAAACTGCCCCAAGATTGTTTGCATGAGCAACCTTCACTCTTCCCTTTGTGCATGTGCATTTCCCATATAGTCTTTAATCACAATTAATAATCATTCATTTCTCAAATCATAGAATACAAAATCACAGTTTATTCTACAGTTATTTCTTAAATGTATTGTAAGACACTCTCTAATATAAACAGATACACTTTTCAGGTACCGTAACACAGTCTTAAAAAGCCCCAAAAACTAACATTAAGAAATAACTCATGAAATCACAATGCAAAGTTTATTTAAGGTACTGCATTACAATTTGCATAATTCTGGAAATAAACTATTCCACATTAAAGGGAAAATGTAAAACAAAATTACATTTTAAAAAAATCGATGTTATCCTTTGATTATTGCCTGTTCAGATCTTCGCTGAAGAGTAGAATGTTTTCTGGAAATTAACTTGAACTAGAGTTAGTGGTATGTTATATTGCTTTAAAGTTTTCTCTCTGTTATAAATTATTTAAGATGTATCTGATCTCAGCTGAATTTCTGGGGAGTGAGCAGTCCAACTACATGGGACAATTCCAAATATCTCTAAGGAAATTCTCTGTTTGACAGGCAAATGTACAAGATAAAGGAGGTTATTAATAGAGTGATCTAGGATTTTCTACACAATATTCTTAGACTCACAAACATACAAAGAATGGACTCCACACATAGTTTTGAGAGATGAGCAAATTCCCACAAAGTGCAGCCCTAACTCTAATGTGGGCTTGATCTTGCCACCTTCTGGATGAAATTCTAGTTGAATTTGAAGTCAGTGGGGCCAGGATAGCATCCTTTATGTTCAATACTCTCACTAACTTGACTTTGCCAGGAACAGTGACAATTGGCTCCTATAGGCCTGCTTGTGGATCCACTGAAATCAAACTAAAACTTCCAGTGATTTCCATTCGAGAAAGCTCTGGTTTTACAGGGTGGTCAGTAGTAGATGATGCGTGCTAAGACCTTAAAGGATTAGTCCATCAGAATGGCATCAATTTAAGTATCTTAAATGTAGGGCCTGATTTTGCCTCAAATAGGTTATTGTATCAATATTATCTAGTGCTGGAGTTTCTTTATTTTAGAACAAAAGGTCATGTGACTCTGCTATAGCCAATTGCTAAACAATCACTATTATCCACCAACATGGAAAATACTGCAAAACTATTTCAGATCCTGCATATTTTCTCTCAGCCAAATGGACTGTTTTTGGCAATCCCAGGATGTAATACAAATGTATTTGGGCAAACTGATTTATGGTTGATATTCTTGACTGTATGGAAAGAACTGTGATCAATTTTACTGTAGATGTCATTCTACTTTTCCAGCCCAGAAGCAATATGACTGACTCAACATGATCCATTTTACTCAACTGCAACAAGCACAATACAGTATCCAGTAGCAAATCTACTGAAATAATATTGGAAAAACCAAAGATAATTCATGGCCTTTTCATATAAAGTAATACAGCTTTAGTTAAATTCAAACAAACAAACAAAAAGAAAAAAAAATATGGAGGTGAAGACCAGAAATCCTTAGAAGCTTTTTTCTCTCCCAAAGTGATGGACCATATGTTGTTTAAAACCAATTCTTCTGCTTACTGTTTAATGATCAAGTTCAAGTTTTGGAGGTGCTATCACCCCCAAGGCTAAAGTAATGAATATAGTGTAAATTAAATTGTATATTGTATGTGTCTGAATGCAGAAAACTGTAGATTTTTGTGACTTAAACAGTGTTTACTATTTTGCTTATTATAATATAGCTCTTAACTTTTAGCTCAGTAATTTTAAGTAAAAAAATCACATCTAAACCATTTTTAATGTATAGCAAAATGTAATAAATACATTTTTAAGGCTAAAACATCTCTCTGGACTTTACTTCAAAATGGGGTTGTGCCATCTGTTGTATTTAACAGAGAAAACCTTTACAAAATCTGCTCACTTTTTTTAGAGACAAATAGATATTTGAAGTCTTACCAGTAAAAATGTTCAACAATAGTTTAGCAAACAGCTTGTTGTTTTGTGACACCATTAATAGCCTGTTAGTCTCAAAGAGTATAATAAAATTGCCAACGTGTTTGCTTCATATATGGAAGCAGAGTCAGAATGAGCTCTACCCTGATATCTGGTGATGAGCTGTGGAAAAGGACTTCAGGGGCTGATCTCAGTTGCATGGGCACACCCACCCTGCCTAGCATGATGGACTGCTTGCCCAAAATGGTCACTTTGGCTGCTGTGGGATCCCCAGTCTCTTTGTTATTGGGGCAGAAGTAATAAAGGGTTGTTATCCTGGTTATGTGAATCAAGGACAGTAGAACTGTACTTGGCATTTTATGACAGAGGGACTCTCCCTCAACTAAGTAGCACTTGCTAGGCAAGGGACATGGGTTCCAGAACCCACAGAATTGAGAGATGCTGGGATAGGTATATGTATCTGGTAGCATGGGCCCCTTCTGAGGATCCCAAACACCACTTTGATCCTTCCTCTCTCCACTGTGTAATAACAAAGCTAATTGTGGCTCTATTAGGAGTCTTGTTACATGCTGCGGAGCTGAAATCACTGATACCTACGTCTAAACATTAGACCTACTTTGGATTAGTGGTGCACCAGCACTGAGGCTCCCCTACTACCAGCTAAAAATCACTGAGGGCAGAAATCACTAAAGAGCTGAATTACAGGTTTCAGAGTAGCAGCAGTGTTAGTCTGTATCCACAAAAAGAAAAGGAGTACTTGTGGCACCTTAGAGACTAACCAATTTATTTGAGCAAAGCCGATGAAGTGAGCTGTAGCTCATGAAAGCTTATGAGAGCGGAGCAGATAGCTGGGCGGCTGGTGGAGAGGAGAGGCGCAGCTGGTGGTGAAGACTGCAGCAGAACCCCATGGAGAGGCGTGGCAATCAGCCGTCGACCCGCGCAGCAGAGCACATAAGATGCCCCCCTTACCTCCCTCCACTTCCACCCAGTTTGGGAGGTAAACTCTGCAGATGAACTTCTGAACTCTGGGGGGGCTGTACTGACCAAGGACAGAAACTGGGGGTGGGGTGACTATTGGGTTGCTGGACTTAAGACCCTGAGGGGAAAAGGACACTGCCAAACTTACTTGGGGGTGGGTCTTTTGCTCATGGTTGGTGTTATGAGTCCTGTTTGTGGTGTTTCCCTGACATAATGCCACATTGTTTCCCTCCTTTATTAAAAGGCTTTTGCTACACTCAGGCTCTGTGCTTGCGAGAGGGGAAGTATTGCCTCTTAGAGGCGCCCAGGGGGGTGGTATGTAATTGTCCCAGATCATTGGGTGGGGGCTCGAGCTGGTTTTGCATTGTGTTATTGAAACAGAACCCCTAGATACTGAACCCGGCCCTTGTTGCTGCCAACTCTGACGGGCAGAAGGGTTACATATACATGATGAGCACTCTACTGTGGGAGAAAAGGGTTTAATTACAGGACTCTGTTTATGGTTGTAACTTTACAGGTTTGTATTGTGAAAAAAACAAGCAACTCTGAGAAGATTTGGCAGTGCAGCACCTTCCATAGAATCCTAGGGTGAAATTCACCCATTTAGAGAGCCAGAATAAGGTCTGTGTACTATGTAAGTCCCCAAAATAGGATTTATGTGCGTCTTATGTGATGCATAGGCTTATGCTCACTTTCTTCACATGGCTGAATTTCACCCTCACTTGCATATTCCCAGCATTCATTGATGTCCCAGTAATTAGTGTAAATTGGTGAGGTTCTTCTGTATGATGTTTTATTGTCTGACATCAAAAACTTGAAAATGCTGTCAGAAGACTTTTATTAATTCTAATACACAGATAAGTCTCCATCTCATGATGCTGTTCAATGCAGGGGTACCAAGGTGAGGTGTATGTCTGTAATCCCTTCCATAGCCTTTTGCTTTGTAATATCTTTCATTGTCTATATTTTACCTAAACATTCCAGTTCTTTATGTACATTGGCTTTATTTTCAGAACCTTCCCTACCTGGTTTAAAGCAGCTTAAATGGAAGTCATCCAGGAAAATGTTAAACAATTTCCTCGCAGCAAGATCCAAAATATACCCAAGAACTGTGGGTAAATTCAGTAAGGTCTGTGGAAAATTTTGTTGATACAAAGTAGATTTTGAAATCATTCTATCTTTTACCTTTGCTCTCTATATCTTTCATTGTTGATTTCATTATGTTTCAGTATCAGAAATATGAGGATTTATTCAAATTTTTAATCCTCATGTGACTTTGATTTATTTATTATGGATTCTTTGCAAATAAAATTGTACATGCTGTATGTCAATAATTCTAATGAATGACACTCTGTTCTATTCAAGTTCTTATAACACATGCGTGTCATGGTGTAATGGGGTACTGCTCTTTAAGACCCTAGGGAATAATGTGAGAGTCCAGTTACCACGTTCTTTGTGTCCAGGGAAGCAGATGAAGGCTGGAAAATAACTGAAGCCGTAATTGGGAGAGAGGAAGATGGTTCTGGGAAACAGTCAGTGTCTGGGAGAGGGGAAAGTATGGGGGACATCCCAAACGATTGTTTCTTTAAGGGTCTGGAATCAGGAGCCTTGTAGAGGGGGTGGGGCAAGGCTCCTCTCTCTCCTAGCCAGCGCAGACAGGAGTTTGGGGTTGTTGCGGTGGATCAAGAGGCTGATTAGATGACTGGGCAAGGGAATCAATAGGGTGCTCCAAGCCCAGTCAGAGAGAGCTGCTGGAGGAGCTGTTTAGGAGGAGGAATTCAGCCAGGACCCACCCAGCCCCAGGAAGGAGGTCTGTGCAACTCCTGAACTGAAGGGGAAGAGTTTGCAGGCCAGGGAGGCCAGGATTTGAAGCATAGTCCCTAGAAGGAGGTCTGTTAAACCCTGAATCTCAGGGAGGGGCACCAAAAGGGGCTCTTTTGGGAGCTGCATGGTGTTCAATAAATTAGACTCCATGAGAGAGGGAATATTATTTTAAAGACTCTGGATGTAAGTGTAGAGTTTGGGGGTTTTTTGGAACTGTGATGGGATATGCAAGAGTTAGGTGGGGCCAGATGGGCCCAAGCAGCTAATTAGGCTGCGAGCCAGGGAGTAAATTGTTGAGGAACAATGTCTCCGGGACATGAACCGGGGGCGGGGAGGCCTGTAGAAAGCCAGGTAGCTAGCTAGAGAGAGAGAGGTGGCTGCTAGGGAAGGGCAGTCACTCCCTGGAAAGAGGGAGGAATGTTTGTGGCTGCAGGAAGGCAGGCTGCACAGACTCCGTAAGAGGAGGGAGTGGAGGAGCTGGTGAACCCAGAGAAGTAGCAAGCCAGTTAGGTAGGAAAAAGCCCCAGAGAAACGGCCTTAAGACCACAGGCAGTACAGGTCTAGGCTGTATGTTATAGGGTCCCTGGGTTGGAACCCAGTGTAGAGGGCGGGCCTGGGTTCCCCTACCAACCACTGGGTAGTGACTCAGGGCGTGGGAGACACCTGCTGGACAGCTGGCACGGAAAGACTGTGATTTCCCCAGAAGGGGAGGGACTTAGTGACCTGGCTGGAGGGCCAAGCCACAGACTGGAAGTGGCAGCACCAAGAGCAACAGAAGGTTCTAGACTATTCTCAGTGGTAGAAGAGGACAGGACAAGGAGTAATGGTCTCAAGTTGCAGTGGGGGAGGTTTAGGTTGGATATTAGGAAAAACTTTTTCACTAGGAGGGTGGTGAAACACTGGAATGCATTGCCTAGGGAGGTGGTGGAATCTCCTTCCTTAGAAGTTTTTAAGGTCAGGCTTGACAAAGCCCTGGCTGGGATGATTTAATTGGGGATTGGTCCTGCTTTTGAGCAGGGGGTTGGACTAGATGACCTCCTGAGGTCCCTTCCAACCCTGATATTCTATGATTCTATGATTAAGCCACATACAGAGAGAAGACAGGTGGAGAGAACACTGGGGAGGGTGCAGCTGACAGATGGAGCTAATCCCCAGAATGACCAGCAGGAAGTGTCATGAGTGGAGAGGGAAACCTGTCAGAGGAACCTCAAAGGAAAACGGAAGCAGGGTGCCTGCAGGACCATCCCAGGTCATGAGGGGTGCCCTGGGACGGCAGCACCTTTCTACAGATGGTATCGGAATGCCTACTAATTCATACTAATGCCTGGTATACCCACTGGATTCTGGGACTCTTTATGGTCTGTTGATTTCCTGGAGTTTGTAATTAATCTGTAATTAACTCTACTAAGCTGCCTGAAAACAAAATCTACTGGAGAAATATCCTAATGAGAAAAAGGCATGGAAAGAAAATATAGGAGCCATCATCTGCCTTGAGAAGGATCAGAAAATAAATCCTTGGTGACTGTCTACTAGAAAATTAAATTCTACTTCATGGCTTGGGCAGGTTAGTGGACTTGGATTGTTGCCCCTTGCTGTCCCTACTGGCAGGTGCTGGGAGCACAAATGAAATGGGGTGCTCAGCCCTGGAAGGAAACTGGGACAACTCATATTGCTCTTGTGCTCTTGTGTTGGCACGTGGAGCAATGTGGACAGATCTGAGGCTGAGAGACGAAGTCACAAAGGGAATCCTGGAAGGCCCTCCTAACCACATTTAAGAGTTATGTTGTCCTAGATGATTGATAACTGCCTACACTGAGATACAGCAACATTGTTTCCTCATGTGATTGGTCCCCTTTAAATCAATTGACTATTTGCATGAGTAAGTGTCCAATGTGAGTAAGGGTTGCATCATCATCATCAAGTAAACTTGCATTTCTTCACAGAAGCGAATGAATTGGAGACCCAAGTTCATTCCAACCCCAGCTCTGGCATGTGTGTCTCCTGAACTAAAGCCACCTCCAACCTCATTTGTTTCCACCCAAATAGACAGTGACTTTTGTTTAATGGGACTATCATAAGCACCTCAAAAACTTAGGCTCATTTAGCTACTTTGGCCAATGTCAATAAACCAACCAGAATTTGTATCATGTGTTGAAAGGAGCAATGGAAAGCCTCCACAGTTATAACAAAAGGATTTCAGCTAACCACAGCCCAGAAAAAAACTCATTTCTTTTCTCAGCCAAAATAACCTTGAAGTCCTTATTACTCGTTGGACCTTATTCTATGCTCCCCGTGCAGGAGTGAACTTCTATTGGTGTGTTACCTGTACAGAGAAGGAAGTAAAGAATAGGGTCCTGAGAATGTCCAACCTGGCTCCTCCTTTGAACAGTTATTCACTTTTTTTTTTTATTCACCTGTAGCATTTTGCATCTTCTTAGAATAACACTGGAAGGATACACTTCAGCCTGCCCTGCAAAAACACACGAGTAATTGTATACATGTGAATACAGTCTTACTAAGTTTGTAAAATTACTATGTACATAAGTGTTCGCAGGATTATGTCCTTTCTTTGGAACATGCCTTTATTTACAGTGGTTCATTCTGACTGTTAAGTAAGAATGACAAACACAAAGAGAGCAGTAGGTAGATAGCTGTAATAGTTCAGGAGGGCAACATATAAACAAGCTAATGAGATGGATGCAAAGGAGAATACACACCCTCCTACAGTTTATTCCTCCCATCCAGTTTAATACCAGTGGAAAATCCAAAGAACCATCATAATTCTCTTTCCAATACCCAGAAGGGAGGCAAAAACAACACTATAAGTTTAAAAAGAAAGAAGAAAAGAACATGAGATGACAGGGCCAGTTGCTTCTGGCTTAACAGAGCATTGTCTCAGTGCAGTGAAGCTTCCTTGCAGGCTTCCCTTCGTATGTTATTACTTATGTATTAATTGTAACACATAGGAGCCCCAGTCATGAACCAAGGCCCCATTGTGGTAGGCACTGTGCAAACACTGAATAAAAAGACAGTCCCCCAAACAGCTTACAGCATAAGTAGACAAGAGACAACAGATGGCTACAGACAGACGAAGAGGGGAAGAACAAGGGCACAATCAGACAATATTGGGTAGCATGATGGGTAGAGGCCTAAGGACACCAGCAGCCTAAATGTTGTCAAGGTTTTGGAGGCATCACAGCAAAGGAGAGTTTTAAGGAGGGATGTGAAGTGGGTTTGCTGATGTTTACAAGGAGCTCCTCCCAAGATTGTCCTGTGTTGCTTTCTCCATTTTCCTGATGTGATTCCACAGTCCAGCAGTAGGCTGCCTGTTGCTGAATAGTAACTTTATTTCTTTAAAGTCTGATTCAGATACTGAGTACATTCCATTCAGGGGAAAAAGAAAACAGGACAATAACTATCTGGGGCAACTGGTTTCAAAACACCCTTGGTGGTGAATAGTGCCTCTGGCTGTCCTCCAGAGAGATTCCTGGTTTTTGAGTTTACTTTTGACTCCACATTTTCCCTTTAGACTACAGTGAGATATAGAATTTAAGTTACCTTGAAATCACTGATAGCAGATCAGGGCAGGTAGACCTTGCTTTGATCTATTTTACTGAAAAAGAAGTAAAGCAGGGTGTGATGGGGTATACTCTGGAGACCTCTCGGTCCTACCACACTCCCACACCAGAAAAGGAGCAGTGAAGGTAGGTCCTCCAGGCCTGCCTCAAAAGGGAAGCGACCAGGGAAGCGACCAATCAGAGTGCAGCAGGCCCAGTTAAAAAGAGCTGCAGAGCCCGAGCAGCCCAGTTGCTGGTTGGGACCACAAGGGTGAGGAAAGAGAGGAGTTGAGATTTTCAGCCCTGCGGTAAGGGTGAAGACGAAGAGGCTATGTGGGAAGTGGCCCAGGGAATAAACCAGCAACGATTACAGAAAGCAGCATGTAGCTGCTATTTATAGGGTCTCTGGCCTGGGATCCAGAGTTGTGGGCAGACCTGGGACACCCACAGGCCACTGGTAGGGTGGCCTAAGCCCTGAGAAGGGGATAAGGCTTGTTTAGAGACCCAAGCACAGGTGCTGACTTTTCCTTTTCCCCAGGGGTGCTCAACGCTCACTCTGCCCCTTCCCCCAAGACCCTGCCTTTGCTCTGCCTCTTCCTGCCCCTGCTCCATCCCTCTCCCCCATACTGCTGCCCCCACCCCCAAGGCCCCGCCCTTGCTCTACCTCTTCCTGCCCCCACTCTGCCCCCTCCCCGAGGTCCCCCGCATTCTCTGCTCTCTGCCCTCCCCTAAGCTCCTCCCTGAGCCGCCAAACAGCTGTTGGGCAGTGCTTCTGCCCCCCCCCCCGTCAGCTGTCAGGCGGTGGCACAACCCCCATCAGCTGTTGGTGGCGGCAACGGTCCCCCCCCCAATCAACTGATGAGTGGGAGCGGGAATAGCTGTGGCCAGTGGGTGCTGAGCATCCAATATTTTTTTCCCATGGATACTCCAGCCCCGGAGCACCCACAGAGTCAGTGCCTATGGGCCCAAGTGAAGGGCAGGACTTAGAGGCTCCATGGAGAAAACCCTGGGGGCACTGCTCTATTTATGTGTACTTAAATTTTGATTTGATATGAGGAAAATGGAGATCAGGAGGTCAGTTATATGAAAAAGCAAATTTGTGCTAGTTTTCCCCAGGTGTTTTTCCCTGTTCTAGGCTGGTGAATAATTTCTTTGGCTCAACCTTTCTAGATAAGTCTCTCACCTAGTTCCTGTCTGATATGACTGCAGCTGGAGTGCTCTGGAATATTAACACTCATATTGACCCTTAGAAATTACCCCAAGGATACAGGAGGGAAAAGGAGGTTTCTTTGCCTGTGTTATGCAGCCTGATGAGACCAGCGGTGACACTAAAAATAAAGATTTCTTATAAGTCTCCTTTAATTAAAATAGAGCCCTGAGCTGAAGGTAATAGGTGATTTTAGAAGAAGGTGGAAGGACATGAGATTAAATGTTTGCAAAAGAGTACTAAAATGCTGCTCCAGCATAAAGTCTGATTTTTAAGAAAAAATAAAAATCTCCATTGCTGCTAAATAAAATAACCCTGATTTCGCTGATGATTGATTTCAATACAGTTATTCAGTATTTACACAGGTCTAAATTAGACCAGAATCTGATTATCTACCTCAATGACAAATTATGTAAATAATTTTGTGGGTTAAACCTTTCTCAGATAATCACAGTAGCTTTCAAACTCTGTCCTTGGCTAACTCTTACATTTTTCCTTTTTTTGTCTTGTTTGGAAATCCGATTCTAATCCAGTGAACTTCACCAGTTTCCTTCTGTTGTGGCTGGTCCATATAGAGGTTTAGGAGTTTTACGGATGTTAAGCTGCCAGGATTGGGTTTTTTAGTTCAAGCAGTAGAGGCTCTTGTTTTTAGAGCCAAAGGCCTTGGGTTCAGTCCCCAGGCCATCATACCCCACATAGGCCTTGGGAGAGAGCGGAGTGGGCCAGGTTTGCATTCACAGCCTGGTCTATGCATTCTGCCTTCCGGTCCTGCAGAGACTCCTTTTTGTTGCTTATAATCCAGCACTGAGTGCGCTGGTGCACACCTTCCTCTGAGGGCTCTGATATGACCAGCAATTCTTTTATCTCCATCTGTGAGATCTCTCTGAGCTGCCAGTCTTAACCAGGATTTCTTCAGGACCTGGAATCTGTTTTCAGCAACCGGGTCTATAGTGGCCACTGCGGGGGAGGACTGCCTTGCTGAATCACTGGTCCATAACCCACACTTTTGTGTGCAGGTGGTGGAGTTCTCCTTGGAGCACCAGAGGGTTGGTCCTGGCTGGAGTCACCAGCATCATGGACCTCCTGGACTACATTTGGAGTGCCATGGTGCTTGGCTAGTGCATGGGATTGCCCACCCCACACACAACCCCACTCTGTGCTTCAGGAAATAAGGGCAGTCTTGCCCCCTGCTTCTCTCACTTATTTTAAGCAAGTCCTACGGGAGATCACTCTCTGTTCATGCGTGGCCCTCCAGAGCTTGCCATCAGGTCCCCACTCCATGGGCCCCCTTGTCTGCCTCTGACGCATCACCTAAGCAGGCTGAACACATTTCAGAACCATGCCTCACAAATCTCTACAGATGCTGATGCTCCATACTATTTACTTCCTGGCCCTCGTGTCCTGCCATGACACAAAGTTGTAGGACCTGCTGCTGTCTGCAGAGGCCCAGGAGGCCAGCCTGTATTCCACTTTAGTCCCATGGTCCACTGGGAATCTCATTTGGTGGCTCCTCCATGCAGCTCTGAGCACAGCTGTGCAGTTGGCATGGCTCATGGAGTTTCCCAAAACTTGCCCCTTTTGCAGCGAGAGGGAGACCATGGAGCATCTATGTAGAATGTGTCAGGCTGCAGTCCCTTTTCCGGCTCATCCAGAACCTCCTGCTGAGCATGTTTCCCCACACTCCTGGTATTTGTGCACATCATTCATGGCCCCACAAAGTTGCAAGATCTCCTTGTCAACCTCCACCTGGTACTGACCAAGATGGCCATTCCCCAGACTAGGAGGACAAAGCTCAATGCATTGGTGTGAGGGGGGTCTGCAACTGTGGGGCATATTTCTGACACTTCATTGCCTCACGTCTCTTGGCAGAGGTCCTCTGGGCAGCATCCACTGGCTCCTTGGACTCCTTTGAGGAGCAGCATGTGCTGCTCAGGATTCTCTGCTTGTTGTCCCCCACTGTATCCCTCATTTTATCCCTATCACAGTCACTCTTGTCCTTATTTTTTCATTTTTTGTCTCTGTTGTCTGAGAGGTTGGGCCTTTAGTTTTGGGCCTATGTCCACCCATTCCAGAATATGCAATAGGCTCATATAGGTCTTCCGCTGGTCCTGAATTTAACCTCAATAAGTATAGATGAACTTCTCAGCAAGATCTAAACTATTGATTTGGTCTTTTAAGGAACAGATATACGGGTTAATGAGTAAATTAAGCCTCTGAATTCTGAATTCTACTTGAAATTGCCAGATACAGTGGCTAACCTGCTGTATTTTGGGGTTTTTTGCTCACTCATATGCAGTAGTCTGTATTGATTCCCCTGACCCCTCTTGGGGATTTCTCTCCAAGTGGTATATTTTGATGAGTGGAATTAGATGTAGTTACTTATTTGCTTTGACTAATAAATTTTGAAAGACTTCCCTACTGCTAATAACTGTGGTGGTGTTTAATTATTGAGACATTTTATAAAAATGTGTTTTAAAAGAGAGACATATTTTATGTTCTGACTAAATAATTAAACATTATGCAAATGCCAACAATCCCAGTGTTCAGGTTATAGGAAACAATGCTTGGATGATACCCCTGTGTGTACACTGAATTTGTTTATCCTGGCCTGTAACTAGCAGCAGATATTAGTTTATCCTAATCTAAACACAGGCTTAGGCAAAATGGAAGGTGTAACATTATAGGTTTAAGGCCAGATTGTAGCTAGCTTCTACATAATAGGGATGGAAAGAGGAGCTCCCCCCTTTCTTCCCTTACATCTCCTGTTTAAGAGCTGATCACATCACAGTCCACGTACTCCCTTGAGGGCAGGGCAGCTCAGGAATATTCCTAGAGGCACTAACCTCTCCAAAAAGAATGGGGAAGACACAAGGTCATGCCCAGCTATGGAAGTGTGTGTGCATGACAGCCTCATAGCCAGAGGTGCAGTGACCATTCGCCACAGGAGCTCACCCCTGAGGTAGTGTGACTCCACAGTCCCCTGCTCAATGCTGTGTTTTGGGGGCACAATCTGTCCCTGGATAGCTTTAAGATTGTTATGTATATAAATGGTTAAATTATGGTGTAGTAGGCAGCACCTTGAGGCCTGATGTTTGGTTAATACATTAGTGAATACACTGTACACACCTGTCTATTGCAGCAAGAATGTCATTATGTTATTAAAAACGTGTCAAATGTTATAATTTTGTTGTAGATTTGTTTCTCTTGAGATAGGAACACAGGAATACTATTCATGATATGCGTATGCTAGCAATACAGCTTTTGAAGTTATCAAACTTGTGATCTCTGGCACTTTATCAGCCTCAGAAGCAGTTTATTAATTGCTTAGTGTACTCTGGCTGCCAGTAATACTTCTGACTTTGATTTGTGTTTATTCCTGGCCCTGTTTCCATTCATTCTAATCACCTGTGTAGGTGGTGGATGGGAGCAGCATTCATCTCCATGGTCACACAGTACTTAGGCCCAGATCCTTCAAGTTATTTAGGCACCTAACTCCTGATGATTTCAGAGAGAGTTAGATGCCTAAATATCTTTGAGGATCTGGGTTTTAGTGTCACGGGGGGAGGAGGGGCTTTAATATCAAACAGCATTTCTTTTATAGGATACAATGTTGACATGTCTCACTTAAATAGCTGTTCTCCCATTGACTACAATGGAAGTTACATGTATACAGTAGGGGCAGATTTGGGCTTCTGGCTGGCATCTGGATATGGGCATCTAATGCTCCTACTGGATCTGTGGAAAAGGGAATAGCCTACTTAATTTTAATATATATACTTAAGTGCTGACAGGTTTTGGGGTTGTTGGTTTTTATTAACACTATTTTTGTGTGTGTGTGTGTGTCTGACAGACACTACATAAATGTTTGAGGTTCATGATTTTTGGTGCATGTTTGTTGGTGTCTGACAGCTACAAACTATTCTAGATTTACTAATAATTAGTCCATAGGCTTCCTGTTTGTTTGAGATTTGTCTGCCTTTTGCCTAAAACCTTGGTCTAAAATCTCCTAAAATGCAGGAATCTGTACCTAGTATCCCCCTGCTCCCCCAGACTGCTTCTTGATCAGGGGAAGGAACCTAGAACTCCCCACCGTCTCCATGCTGCCTCCAGCAGTGGGAGAGGAACACTAGACTCACCCATACCCCAATGCTGCTGTTTCCAGCTAGAAAGAGAAAGTGTCAACAGTGAGTGGAGAGGAAAGAAGGGGCATCAGAGCTATGAAGTGAGGGATGTAGGAAGGGATTCTGCTCCCCCCCCACACTTCCATGCCCCCTATTTCTGTCCTCTCTTCAAAACATGCAGCCACAGCGATGAGACTGGGATGGGGAGATGCAAATGAGCTTTTTAGTACTGGGGGCCGGGGGGGGGGAGAGAGGGGAGGCGGGAACCCCCTCTGATTGGCTGCTTTCTTTACTGCCCTGTTTCCTGGGGAGGAGAAGCCAATCGTGGTGCTGCAGGCAACAGGCAGAGCTCCATCCTTCTCTCCTCAATGGCAACCTCACACCGTTCCCATGCAGGGCAGGGAGGGAGCAGAAAGAACCCAGCAGCTCCCCATTTCTCCTGCTCCTTCCTGCTCCCCTGGGAAGAGGGAGAAGAAAACCATGCTGCAGCCCTGGTCAGGCTTAGGAGAAGTGTGAGGGGAAGGGGTGAAGAACCCAGGAGCTGCAGGAGGAGGAGAACTGATGTGAGGGGATTCATTTGGGAGTTGGAGGCAGAAATAATTGCTGGGCCAGGGGACTGTCAGATATGGGAGTGGTGACCCCTGATCACTTTAAGCACTGTCCCCATGACCCCTCCATGCTTACTAGGAAAATGGAAGGGCAAGGAAGAGGGCGGAGCTGGGGGCTCAAAGCAGTGTGGGTGGGTGTGATCGGAGCAGTGTGGCTCTTGTCAGAGCAATGTCCATGTTGGAGGAAATGTGGGAGCAGTTGGGGGGAGTATAGCGAGGTCTGAGCACTGAAAGGGATTATGCGGGTGTCGGAGCAGTGCAGGGAAGAGTGGTGAGGAAAGGAGGGGATCACAGCTTTGCAGTAGGGGATAGTGGGAGGGGGGTTCAGCACTGTTCCCAACATCTGCCACATTCATGCCCCTGCACTGTTTCTTCATCCTCTCCCCAGGAACTCAACCTCTAATTTACTAATGTCAGTGAAAGGAGAATCATTGCTAGTGTGGGGGTTTTTTTTTTACTTACTCATTAGGAGTTTCATAAATGATGAGTCTAGTTCTGCAAAATACTCCAGAACTGCACTTTCTGTGTTCTTAGAGGTATTAGAGAAAACATGAACTATGAATAAGAGACATGCCAAATTGCAACATGAAGTTGGTTAACATTTAAATTTAGAAGCTTCTTGAAAGAAGCTAATTTCCCTATTAGCGTAAGCTTGTTTTTAAATTAAAATTATGGCTGAGCATTATTTTCAGCTTGAAGTCACATTTGGGAGTAAATCTTTGTGTTTATTTCAGAGTAGCAGCCGTGTTAGTCTGTACTTGCAAAAAGAAAAGGAGTACTTGTGGCACCTTAGAGACTAACCATAAATTGGTTAGTCTCTAAGGTGTCAAAAGTAATCCTTTTCTTTTTGTGTTTGTTGATATGTCAGTGGACTGACTGAGCCGGAAATCCCAATTCTTCATTCTTATATGATTTCTCTTTGCCTGAACCCATCAAGGATTTCATCTTCAACAACAGATCCATCTATTTCTATTTTGGGTTTTGGACCTAAATCTCTCTGAGCAATAGAGACACCAAATAAAATTCAGGGTTTCCAGATTTCAGATTTATGCAATAGCAGAGACGCTATTAAAATTTTCTTCTTTTCCGCAAGGTCATATAACAAAAGACTGTATTGTAATGCATGCACCCAAGGGCCAGGATAAAGGTTGTGCAGACAATGAATTTTCTGACTTTTGATCACATCACTCTGCAACCTTTTTTCACCTTTTACATGGAATTTTGTATGGAGTTATTTATTTGTTAAATACTGTCAATAAGAGAGGCACTGCAAAAGAAACACATGAAGACATGATTGCTGCTCCTAGCCGATTAAAATCTAAAAGCAGTTTATAATACTGAAAACCAATAACTGTCTCTTGCAAACAAGCTTGTTCATTAAAAACATGTATTTGTTTTGGTTTTACATCTATAAAGATGGAATGACGTGTTATTTGTATGCTCTGAAAATATACCAACAAACCATAACAAACATTCTGTACTTTTATTAGCAGTTGCAGTAGTATGATAGTGTATCAAGGCCTCAGTGGAGATAGGGATTTCATAGTCCTAGGCACCGTATGAACACATAGTGAAAGACAATCCCTGCCCTGAAAAGTTTATAGTTTAAACAGACAATGGTTTGGGTGGGAAGGAACAGAAGCACAGAGAGGTGAAGTTGCTTGCCCAAGATTACACAAGCAGGAAGCAGGTCAGTGACAGAAGTGGGAAGAGATTCCAGTTATCAGCTAGCTTCTGACTGGCTGAACCACATGAAGTTTGTTCTCTGAACCAGTTAAATGCAGTTGTCAGTCTGCTTGGGCTGCTGTTTTTCAGCTAAGCAAAACTCAAAATTAGCCTCACTCCTGCCCCTCCACCAAACCACATGTAAAGCCAGATAGTCTTTTTCTCCCCATTCTTACCCATTTTACCATTTTTGTTCCATTGCTCTTGCTCTCTGGGAAAGCCAGTATGAAAGCAGCACAAACAAGGATCCACACCGCTGAAAGAATTAGGAGAAAGTACAGGTGCCTGGCAAAGGAGCTCCAAATTTGATGAATAGTGACAACATTATGGCTCCGTTAGATAATATGAATGTAAACCAGTCGTTCAGTATTACAGAAATCATTATCTACATTAAAATCACCACAAGTCTGATGTTTCTTGTAACACTTTGACTTCTGTTTGACATCTACTTTTGATAAATGCCTTGGCAGATGCCTTGCAGCAGGAGATCTTTATTATGCTGAGATACCATTGATTGCCACTGTCTCTTTAATGTTGGTATAGAATAGACTGACTACCCTTGGTCTTCTTTCACCAGGCTAAAGTGGAACACTAAAGGTTTAAACTTAGGGTATGTCTACACTATGAAATTAGGTCGAATTTATAGAAGTCGGTTTTGTAGAAAGCGTTTTTATACAGTTGATTGTGTGTGTCCCCCTACAAATGCTCTAAGTGCATGTAGTCAACGGAGTGTGTCCACAGTACCGAGGCACCTGTCGACTTCCGGAATGTTGCATTGTGAGTAGCTATCCCACAGTTCCCGCAGTCTCCACTGCCCATTTGAATTCATCAGGCATTGGGTAGAAATCCCAATGCCTGATGGGGCTAAAACATTGTCACGGGTGGTTCTGGGTACATATCGTCGGGCCCCCCTTCCCTCCCTCCTTCCGTGAAAGCAAGGGCAGACAATAATTTTGCGCCTTTTTTCTTGAGTTACCTGTGCAGACGCCATACCACGGCAAGCATGGAGCCTGCTCAACTAACCGTCACCGTATGTGTCCTGGGTGCTGGCAGATGTGGTACTGCATTGCTACACAGCAGCAGTTTATTGCCTTTTGGCAGTAGACAGTGCAGTATGACTGGTAGCCATCGTCGACGTAGTCCTGGGTGCTCTTTTAACCGACCTCGATGAAGTCAGGGGCACCTGGGCAAACATAGGAGTGACTCAGCCAGGTCATTTCCCTTTTAAGTTTCGTCTCATGGCGATTCAGTCTTACTGGCAGTGCACTGTCTTTTAATCAGCAGCCAGCAGAAGATGATGGCCAGCAGTCATACTGCACCGTCTTCCGCCGAGCACCCAGGAGATGACGACGGCTAGCAGTTGTACTGCACAGTCTGCTGCCAGCAAGATGTATAAAGATAGATGAAGTGGCTCAAAACAAGAAATAGACCAGATTTGTTTTGTATTCATTTTTTCCTCCCTCCCTCCATGAAATCAACGGCCTGCTAAACCCAGTTTTGAGTTCTCTCCTTGAGGTTTTGAGTTCAATCCTTGAGGGGGCCATTCTGTTTCTCGCCAAGCCACCCCCTTTGTTGATTTTAATTCCCTGTAAGCCAACCCTGTAAGCCATGTCGTAAGTCGCCCCTCCCTCCATCAGGGCAACGGCAGACAATCGTTCTGCGCCTTTTTTCTGTGCAGATGCCATACAACGGCAAGCATGGAGCCTGCTAAGATCACTTTGGCAATTAGGAGCACATTAAACACCACATGCATTATCCTGCAGTATATGCAGCACCGGAACCTGGCAAAGCGAAACCGGGCGACTAGGCGACCTCAGCACGGTGACGAGAGTGATGAGGACATGGACACAGACTTCTCTCAAAGCACAGGCCCTGGCAATGTGGGCATCATGGTGCTAATGGGGCAGGTTCATGCGGTAGAATGCCGATTCTGGGCTCGGGAAACAAGCACAGACTGGTGGGACCGCATAGTGTTGCAGGTCTGGGATGATTCCCAGTGGCTGCGAAACTTTCGCATGCATAAGGGCACTTTCATGGAACTTTGTGACTTGCTTTCCCCTGCCCTGAGGCACAAGAATACCAAGATGAGAGCAGGCCTCACAGTTGAGAAGCGAGTGGCAATAGCCCTGTGGAAGTTTGCAATGCCAGACAGCTACCGGTCAGTTGGGAATCAATTTGGAGTGGGCAAATCTACTGTGGGGGCTGCTGTGATGCAAGTCGCCAACGCAATCAAAGATCTGCTGATATCAAGGGTAGTGACCCTGGGAAATGTGCAGGTCATAGTGGATGGCTTTGCTGCAATGGGATTCCCTAACTGTGGTGGGGCCATAGACGGAACCCATATTCCTATCTTGGCACCAGAGCACCAAGCCGGCGAGTACATAAACCACAAGGCGTACTTTTCAATAGTGCAGCAAGCACTGGTGGATCACAAGGGACGTTTCACCAACATCAACATAGGATGGCCGGGAAAGGTACATGACGCTCGCATCTTCAGGAACTCTGGTCTGTTTCAAAAGCTGCAGGAGGGGACTTTATTCCCAGACCAGAAAATAACCGTTGGGGATGTTGAAATGCCTATAGTTATCCTTGGGGACCCAGCCTACCCCTTAATGCCAGGGCTCATGAAGCCGTACACAGGCAGCCTGGACAGTAGTCAGGAGCTGTTCAACTACAGGCTGAGCAAGTGCAGAATGGTGGAAGAATGTGCATTTGGACGTTTAAAAGCGCGTTGGTGCAGTTTACTGACTCCGTTAGACCTCAGTGAAACCAATATTCACACTGTTATAACTGGTTGCTGTGCGCTCCACAATATCTATGAGAGCAAGAAGGAGACGTTTATGGAGGGGTGGGAGGTTGAGGCAAATTGCCTGGCTGCTGGTTACACACAGCCAGACACCAGGGCGGTTAGAAGAGCACAGGAGGGCGCGGTGCGCATCAGAGAAGCTTTGAAAACCAGTTTCATGACTGGCCAGGCTACGGTGTGAAAGTTCAGTTTGTTTCTCCTTGATGAAAGCCCCCGCCCCTTGGTTCACTCTACTTCCCTGTAAGCTAACCACCCTCCCCTCCTCCCTTCAATCACTGCTTGCAGAGGCAATAAAGTCATTGTTGCTTCACATTCATGCATTCTTTATTAATTCATCACACAAATAGGGGGATAACTACCAAGGTAGCCCAGGAGGGGTGGTGAAGGAGAGAAGCACCAGGAGGGGTGGTGGAGGAGGGAAGGACAAGGCCACACAGCACTTTAAAAGTTTAAAACTTTAAAACTTATTGAATGCCAGCCTTCTGTTCCTTGGGCAATCCTCTGGGGTGGAGTGTCTGGATGGCCAGAGGCCCCCCCCACCGCATTCTTGGGCATCTTGGTGAGGAGGCTATGGAACTTGGGGAGGAGGGCGGTTGGTTACACAGGGTCTGTGGCGGCGGTCTGTGCTCCTGCTGCCTTTCCTGCAGCTCAACCATACGCTGGAGCATATTAGTTTGATCCTTTAGCAGCCTCAGCATTGAATCCTGCCTCCTCTCATCACACTGCCGCCACCTTTCAGCTTCAGCCCTCTCTTCAGCCCACCACTTACTCTCTTCAGCCCGCCACCTCTCCTCCCGGTCATTTTGTGCTTTCCTGCACTCTGACATTGTCTGCCTCCACGCATTCGTCTGTGCTCTGTCAGTGTGGGAGGACAGCATGAGCTCAGAGAACATTTCATCACGAGTGCATTTTTTTCGTCTTCTAATCTTCGCTAGCCTCTGGGAAGGAGAAGATCCTGTGATCCTTGAAACACATGCAGCTGGTGGAGGAAAAAAAAAGGGACAGTGGTATTTAAAAAGACACACTTTATAGAACAATGGGTACACTCTTTCACAGTAAACCTTGCCGTTAACATTACATACATAGCACATGTGCTTTTGTTCCAAGGTCGCATTTTGCCTCCCCCCACCGTGTGGCTAGCCCCACCCCCTCCCCATGGCTAACAGCAGGGAACATTTCTGTTCAGCTACAGGCAAACAGCCCAGCAGGAATGGGCACCTCTGAATGTCCCCTTAAGAAAAGCACCCTATTTCAACCAGGTGACCATGAATGATATCATTCTCCTGAGGATAACATAGAGAGATAAAGAATGGATGTTGTTTGAACGCCAGCAAACATACACTGCAATGCTTTGTTCTATAATGATTCCTGAGTATGTGCTACTGGTCTGGTGTGGTAAAGTGTCCTACCATGGTGGACGGAATAAGTCTGCCTCCCCAGAAACCTTTTGCAAAGGCTTTGGGGGTACATCCAGGAGAGCCGCGAATGCCAGGGCAAATTAATAATTAAACATGCTCGCTTTTAAACCATGTATAGTATTTTAAAAGGTACACTCACCAGAGGTCCCTTCTCCTCCTGGCAGGTCCAGGAGGCAGCCTTGGGTGGGTTCGGGGGGTACTGGCTCCAGGTCCAGGGTGAGAAACAGTTCCTTGCTGTCGGGAAAAAGCGGTTTCTCCGCTTGCTTGCTGTGAGCTATCTACAACCTCCTCCTCCTCATCTTCCTCATCCCCAAAACCTGCTTCCGTGTTGCCTCCATCTCCATTGAAGGAGTCAAACAACACGGCTGGGGTAGCCTAAAATGGCATGCAGCTCATCATAGAAGCGGCATGTTTTGGGCTCTGACCTGGAGTGGGCATTTGCCTCTCTGGTTTTCTGGTAGGCTTGCCTCAGCTCCTTAAATTTCACACGGCACTGCTTCGGGTCCCTGTTATGGCCTCTGTCCTTCATGCCCTGGGAGATTTTGACAAATGTTTTGGCATTTCGAAAACTGGAACATAGTTCTAATAGCACGGATTCCTCTCCCCGTACAGCGATCAGATCCCGTACCTCCCGTTCGGTCCATGCTGGAGCTCTTTTGTGATTGTGGGACTCCGTCACGGTCACCTCTGCTGATGAGCTCTGAATGGTCACCTGCAGCTTGCCACGCTGGCCAAACAGGAAATTGAAATTCAAAAGTTTGCGGGCATTTTCCTGTCTACCAGGCCAGTGCATCTGAGTTGAGAGTGCTATCCAGAGCGGTCACAATGGAGCACTCTGGGATAGCTCCCGGAGGCCAATACCGTCTAATTGTGTCCACAGTACCCCAAATTCAACCCAGCAAGGCCGATTTTAGTGCTAATCCCCTTGTCGGGGGTGGAGTAAGGAAATCGATTTTAAGAAGCCTTTAAGTCGAAAAAAGGGCTTCGTCTTGTGGACGGGTGCAGGGTTAAATTGATTTAACGCTGCTAAATTTGACCTCAACTCCTAGTGTAGACCAAGGCTTCTTCATTTTATAGTGATTTCTCTTCAAGCTCTGATTTTAAAAATGAACCTGTTTTACTGGAAGAGTTAATTTATTTCAATTACATTTTCAAATTAAAACATTGTAGACCTATGAACTATATTTCAAAACTTCAGTTGCTTATAGGAGAATACATAGGACTATCAAGAAGAAAGAAAAGATTTGTTGAGGAATTACAGGTGTGAGACACTGTTAAGTTTCCAAGTGTACTGCCACTCTTACCAGAAACAATTACTATTACGAAGCTTCTGTCAAAGAGCCCGAATTTCTTTTATTGCAGATCCACCTGCACAACTGTCCTGAGCTGTGCAATTTTCTACTTTTCAAACGGTAAAACAGGCCTGTAGATGTTTGCTTACTGTTGGATTGTGGCAGGTTGATGGTTGGTGTCCTTACTCTGAATTTTTTCTGTTCTCTATTTTGCCTGTCTTCTCATGCAACTAACCCAAGGGGGAAAAGCTGGATATTGTGGAAAGCTCTATTTTTAGTTACTCTATTGAGGGTGGAAGTTAATAGTTAAAGAGAGAATGTCGAAGTGTACCTATAGTGGCATAGCTATACCAGCAAACCTTCCTAATGAAATTTGGCCTTACTGAATGAAGACAAAGTGTCCTTATGAAACAATTGCCACGTAAAATGGCTTTTAATACAGTTTATACTGGTTTCCTTAGTGAAATAAGCTACACTGGAAAAATCACTTTTATGTGAGTATACCTGCATCTACACTAAAGCTTTTGCCAGAATAGAAATGTTGTAAAGAAAATCACACCCCTAACTGACATTACTAAACTAGCTAAAGTTTCTAGCACTGACCTGGCCTAAGCTGGACAGACGACAAGAGACTATTACACAAAAGAGTTACTGTGTGACACTTGGAGAGGGAAAAGGATTGGATATTGTTAACTAGAACCATATGGCAGGCTTACAGTCATAAGTCTGGAGGGTTGCTATCCATGCTAATTTTGATGATGCTGTTTGATTTTGATGATAGCATACAAGCATGCTTTCACAGTCTGCAAATCTTTTGGGACAGGTGCAATGAAACAATGGCAGGCTGATATCTGATGATTGAGTTAAAGGATAAAAAATGTGACAGTCAGACATACTGAGTAAATTACCATGGATCTTATTCAGCTTGTTGTAAAACACAGTATTTTGATACTGGGGAGGAACAGAGATAGCTGTCAACTCTGCTTAGTTAATTTTCATTACTTCAAAGCTGTATCTACATTTCAGGTTTTTGTGTAACAGTATGTATGTATAATAGGTTGGCAGTGTTTGTCCGAAACATCTCACACTTGTAGCAGGTTTGATTCTACTGGGAAAGGGTTAAGTGGATTGTAGCATCTCCTGCACGTAGGGAAGGTGGAAGTGGCTCTTTGAGAATAAAGGATCTTGGGTGTGGGGCGAGGACTCCTGAGGAACCACCAAATGCAACTGAGGTTTGTGCTCATCTGGGTATTACCTGACTATTGGAGTGTGTTTGTAAAGTATCTGAAGGTAGAGCTGCTGCCAGCAGCAGCACTGAAGTAAGGATGGCATGGTATGGTATTACCACCCTTACTTCTGCACTGCCTTCAGGGTTGGGTGCCCAGCCAACAGCCACCACTCTCCAGCTCTGAAGGCAGCACAGAAGTAAGGGTGGCAATACTGTGACCCCCTAAAATAACCTTGTGACCCCCCTGCAACTCCCTTTTAGGTCAGGACCCCCAATTTGAGAAACGCTGGTCTCCCCCCTGTGAAATCTGTATTGTATGGGGTAAAAGCACACGAAAGACCAGATTTCACCGTCTGTGATGCATTTTTCATGGCCGCGAATTTGGTAGGGCCCTACTTATGCTAGTACAGTTGGGGGCAAGATGACAACTTTCACACAGTGCTGCAGTTACGTGTTATGGACTAGTACAACAAAAGGCTCTCAGACATTGATTTGCTGATCTTCTGGTATCCATAATGTGACGCCATACTCTACGTAACTAGTATCTTCATGTTGTGTATAGAGTATTCCCCTTCCTATCTCGGAATAAACTGTAGTGGTATAACCACTTTTGTACTAGTGTAATGGTACTCACAATAGAGGTGTTATACCACTCTAACTATAATGATACAGTTAGAGTGATACAACTTTTGGGGGACCTGGTATAAAGTGACAGAACTTTTATGTGCAGACAAGACCTTAGCCTGCTCTTCCCTGTCTCTTAGCCTATGTTTGATTTCAAAAATCCCTCTCTAACAATAGGAATGATGCAGGGGCTATAGGGCCTACATACTTATGGTTACCATAGGTCTGGATTTCCTGGACATAGCCTCTTTTATGAGCTTCTTTTCTCTGTCCAGGTAAATTTTTGAAATAACAAGAAATGTCCCAGGTTTTTGCAGAGCAGACAAGCTGCAGCTCAGAAAGAGCCCGCATTGGTGCACTTCCCCATGGGTCCCTCCCCTGCAAGCCACAACTGCTGGATCCTACCAACCCACACCACAGCTCCTTGCATAGGGGAGCGCGGGCCCTACAGGGAGGCACTGTCTGAGGGCTGTTGCTACATCCTGGGCTTACCCTAGCTACCCTACCACTGTGATAGGGAGTGACACTGCCCCCCCCCCAGCAGTGTCCTCTTTTGGGGAACCTGAAATACTCTCACCGTATACACTAGTATGAAGCAACAGTGTTGTTCTTTAGCTCAAGTGGGGGAGGTTTTTCTGGTTTTGGGAGCTGAAAAAAAACCAGTTCTGTAGCGACAGCAACCCCTCCTCCCCCCCCCCTTTTTTTTTAAACGTTTCTTGAGATCCGCAATATCTGATTGCAGGAGCAGACAGGGCCCCAGTTAGCCCAGGAGCGACACCCCCACAGAGCGCCAGGCATCTGTGTGAGCACCACCCAAGAGCGAGCCTCGTCACGCCCACCCGCACACGAACGAGAGACGGCCTGAGGCCGCCACAAGCGGAGCGACCCCGCTGTGAACAGAGCCGAAATTGGACGGCAGTTGGGGGCAGCTGTACCCTGCTAGAGGCGGCGCACGGACCCCACCCACCTGCACGATACTTACTCCCTCCCACCCCCCAGACACTGCACCACACCAGCTCAGGCGCAAGAGAGATATTTATAGCTCCAGAAGCGAGATTGACAGGAGCCTGAGCCAATGAGAGGGCACCTCTCGGCAAGTTGGCGGTTGGCCTGCCGCGGAGGACCATTTGGCCAATGGGCAGCCAGGCGAGCTGCAGTGGGCGGGCTCTCCGAGTAGCTGGCGGATGGAGCGGCCGCCGCTCGACAGGGTGGGCGGGGGCGGTGCGGGCTGAGGAGCTCGCGGGCCTTTAGGCGCCGCCTCAGCCCCTGCCGGCGAGGAAGCGCGAGCAGCGGCGGCTCACCCCCCCGCGCGAGAGCCCAGGTGGCCCGGACCCAGGTGAGCCTGGCGGCTGGGACACGCCCCCTCCTCAGCCCGGGGCCTGGCGGAGGGCAGGTGGGGGCCGCGCTGCGGGGGCTCCGGGCTGGTACCCCTGGGCTGAGCCGCCAGCGGACCCAGCCCATCCCGTGCCGTTGCCTCGGGGGCTGGGACCCCCCTCCTCGGCTGTACCGCGAGCGCCCGTCCGGCCTCAGGGGCCGCGCCCCGCTGCGTGTTGGGGGGGTCCCAAGCCGGGTCTCCCCGGCCAGTGCCCTAGCCCGGCTCCCCCGGCCCGGCGGTGGGGGGAAATGCTGGGCGCCCCGGAGCAGGGACCGCATCGTTGGAGGCTCCTCCCCGCGGGGGCTGCCCCTCCCCACGGACCGAGGCGATGGTTATTTATCGCCGCTGCCGAAGCTGCCCGGTCGGCACCCGCGCAGCCCGGGACGCGTGGGGGCGGTTGGCCGGTCCGCGAGCTCCGCTTCTCCCCCCGGCGCTGTGGGACACCAGGGTAAAGGGATGTAGCTGTAAAGAAAACTAAGGGGTGATGGTGAGAGAGAGAAGCTACATCAGTAAACGGATGCGAGCAAGACCGTTGAAGGGAGCAAGGGTAAAAATCCAGCCTTAATTTGTCTTGTGTTCTAGGAATTAGACACGGTGGTTGGTCCTGCCAAGCCTGTGTGCTGCAAAACCCCAGCACAACAGGGTGGTCTGGCCTTTGATCATCCCTGAATTGCTTTTCGTTTTTGCTAAGGTTGTTATGATGGTTACATTATTTATCAGTCTTGAGCACTCTACTAATGCTCAGTGATAAAAGTATTTATATTATTGAACGTGGTACATGTGAGACTTTCTTCAGAGTGACTTACAGATTTTATCTTGGATCCTCACAGCCATCCGGTACTAGTGCCCTCATTTTTACAGAGGAGGAGGAAACTGTAGCAACGAGGTTTCCTGCTTGTAAGCAACAGTGATAGCCAGTGTCAACCGAGATAAGAACTAATTCGGTTTTCGTTCCCAGTCCTGTGCTTACACTCATTCTCCCAGCCCTAAATACAGTAAAATGTCCTAATGAAAGGAAGGGTTTAAAAATGGCTGTAATGAGAATGTACCCATTTATTTTTCTCTTTATAAGTTTTCTTTCTGTATATTATACAAAAGAGCTTTTTAAGGTATTTTGCTATTGTGAATTTCATTTTGTAGGCATTTGTGCTCCAATGTGTGTTAAGGTTTCCTCAGAACCACAAGGTACTTTAGGTCCTGATCCTACAGAGACTTATGCATAGTTGGACTGCAGGTTTGGGGCATTAACGCATATCAGGTTTTGGCACACATTTGAAACTACCTCATGTCTATTGACCAGAAGTCTGGAAGCATATAGACATTAGCCAATTGTTTGATTCAGTAAGCTAGGGAGCACCTCCTGAGAGATGTTGAGGGCTCTCAACTGCCATTGCCTTAAGCGTCTTGCAAGGTCAGGCCTTTAGTCACATCATCCATAGTGGGGAAGCCTAGGCCATCTCTATACTGGAGAAGTTTTACAAGTTTAACTAAATACATCTAGATAAATTGGTAGAAACCATATAATATAAATATACTTCAACTGGCTGACCCCTCATTTAGATCAGCTTAGTTTGCTAAATTACTTTATGATAATCAGTAATTTAAGCAAATGGAATAGATGTTTGAGGGTTAAATGGTTTAAGTACATCAACATTGGAGCATGCACTGGGTTAACTAGATCAATTTAAAATTTTAGTTAAATTGGTGCAACCTTTCTAGTATTGATAAGGTTTTAGAATGTGCAGTCTCTGATGCAGTGTAGTTCAGTTACGCCTTGCTTAACGTTGTAGTTATGTTCCTGAAAAATGCTGCTTTAAGCGAAACAATGTTAAGTGAATCCAGTTTCCCCATAGGAATTAATGTAAATGGGATAGTTAGGTTCCAGGGGAATTTTTTTCACCAGACAAAAGACTTTTATTTATTTATTTTATATATATATATAGTATAAGTTTTAAACAAACAGTTCAATTCTGTACATAGCAATGAGGATTGTGAAGCTTGGTTGAGGTGGTGGAATCAGAGGGTGGGATATTTCCTAGAGAATGTTTTACTGCTAAATGATGAACTAGCAGCAGTCAGCTGACCCCCCCAAGGGTTAACAAGTTGTTAATGTAGCCTCACACTCTACAAGGCAGCACAAATGGAGGGAGGAGACACACATGCACTGTGTGAGAGAGAGAGAGACGCGCATTGCCCCTTTAAGTACACTGACCCCACTATAAGTACACTGCCCTTTTATGTAGATCAGTAGGTTGAGACAGCAGCTGCTGCCAGCAAGCTCCCTCCGTCTTGAACCCTGTTGTGTCTCTTCCCCCCATCCCCCGCGCTCTGTGGAGATGGGGTACTTGAGTAGGGGGCACCCTGACATTAGCACTCCTCTTTCCCCCCTGCTGTGCACAGCAAGCAGGAGGCTCCTGGAAGCAGCTCCAAGGCAGAGGGCAGGAGCAGCACACGGCAGTGGGGGGAGGGACACCTGAACTGCCTGGCAATTGATAGCCTGCTGGGTGGCTGCCGCACAGGGAACTTGGGGGGCTGCCGGTCCACCCTGGTTCCAAGCCCTCACCACCTAGCTCCAACAGGCTGCTCTTTCTGCAAGCAGTGGACAAAGCAGGCGGCTGCCAAACAATGTTATAAGGGAGCATTGTGCAACTTTAAACGAGCGTGTTCTCTAATAGATCAGTGACGTGACAACGTTAAGTGAGGAGTTACTGTACCCCTAAATAATAACTAGGTTATGGGTGGAAAAAAGTGGGGCCTGGGGGAGAGAAGAATAGCATAAGAGCAAAACCAACTATCCACAATACTACTTACTTCATTTGGAAACATCTAGTTTTGTACATATTACTGTGGCTTGTACTTTCTTCCTTCCCCTTTCTGCTGCTGTTTGAGACATTCATATATCATTCCTTGTCTTATAAAAACTCTTTGGGCAATGACTGTCTTATGTGTTTGCAAAGAACAGTGGGATCCCAGTTTTGATTGGGACCTCTAGATGTTATTGCAGAACATCATAATAGCTCTCTAAAATCAACGTAATGCTGTTACTGTCAGCATTGTTGACATCATTAACCTCCTAGTCAATTAGGCCTGTCATCTGAGAGTCATTTTAGGTTCCTCCCTCTTTCCAATCCTACACATCTAGGCCATATAAAAATCTCACTACTTTTTTCCCTTAACACTTCCAAGATCTTTTCTCTCTGTCCACACTACTTTAACTCTCATTTAGGCCTTCATCTTCTGACTTAACTACTGCAACCTACTCTCTGGCCTTCCTCATGTCCATCTCATCTCCCTTAGAACATTCAAAATGAGGGTGATAAATAATTTTTCCTGAGCTATAATTCAAACAGTGTCAGTCCTCTCTCTGAATCTCCCTACTGGTTTTTTCTCTCTCTCTCTCTCTCTCCCTTCACATCAAATTCAATCTTCTTGTCTACCTTAAAAGTCCTTCACAACTCTGCCCTTCCTATTTATCTATTCTTATATGGCATTGTCCCAAGTGCTCTCTCAATGTCAGCCTTTATCGCATATTTGTCCACTTCTCCCACAAGTACCTTCTTGATGCTTCTTACATGTGGAATGCCCTCTGCAAACTAATATGTAAAGCACCTGCCCGACTCTGTTTTTAAATTCCTTCAAGGGTCACTACAGCGATTATACTAATGGTAAATTAGCAAGTGAAAAAGATTGGGAAGGCTTCTGATTTAGAAGATCTAAAAAAATATTTATGAAAAGACTTGTAACCTGAAAGTTGTGTGCAGTGCTAGTCTGCGTAATCATGTTCTCCTATAACTGTTACCCCTTTCTCTCTATTTGTTTGTGACACACTCTTGGTGCATCTTGTCTTAATTGTAAGCTCTCTACATAAGAGTCGTTCTGTTACTATGTATTTTTATGGCTGTTAACACAATGGGGCCCCAGTTGATTGGAGTCTTAAGGTGCCAGTGTAATAAAAAAAGTTCTTCTTTTGCTCTTAAGTGATGACCTATTTGAATGAGAAATAAATTATCAATTCTGAACTGGAAAACTTAAACCCAAAGAAATTCTCGCCAGCTGAGTAACAAACTTCTGTCAGATGGAATTTGAAATAGAAGATCTGGCAGTATCTTAAAGAACAATATCGGGTACTTAGGCTTCATGTTTATGCCATTTCATAATTATGTAGTCTGGTATGAGGAAAGTCCTCCAGATTTCTCTGGTACTTCAAAAAAAAAAAAAAAAAAAAAATCCCAAAACTAGACATTGGCCTGTTTTGGGACGTTTGATCTGCTCAGGTAGTGCAAAAAGGCTGAATACTTAGAATTTTCCAGTAAATTGAGCTATTGACTGGGCAATACTAGCATAGCTAGCTCTTGCACTACACCCTGGTATGAAGGGTAGTGGTGGGGAGACAGGTAGGGGCATGGGCAGAGTGTAGTATTCTCAGATGATTCCTTGTGGACTGCTGCCAGCTGGTGTAGGTTGAAGGAGCTCTGAGGCTTTGGTGTAACCCATGCTAGAGTTAAAGCTGTGGTTAAAAGAAAGTTGGAGGCTGCTGGACCACTCACTCTCCTGCACTACACAGACTGCTTATGATATATTTTTGTGCCTCTAACTGATCAATTGTGTTCCCTTTGTAAACAGGAGTAGAAGCATAAAGAAGTTTGCTTTATGAAGGCTAATGAGTGACTCAAGTAACAGTTTGAAGCGGCGTAACTGCTGGACTGGTTTTACAGAGCTTTTGAAATGAGAGATCTACATCTCTCATTCTTGTTGGTCAAGTGACGCTAATGGTGGAATAAACTGACTTCAGTAACTGATCAATCCAAATCGCAAGTACCGTATAAACAAGTGTGATGTTGAAATGAGATGAGGCTCCGAAATGGAACTGTGGCCACTGTGTTAGTTTTCATCACTTTTCTCAGTTTGTCCTGGTACACTGCATGGCAAAATGGTAAAGGTAAGACAAATATTTTCTGGAAAGAAACTGAACTCTAGCTATGTGTGAAGGAGAAGTGAATGATGCAACATATGCTGTTTTTTTTAAAATGCTTTTCTTAATGCTAGTAGGCTGTAAACTGAATGTTGACTACTTCTGCTCAAGAGTATTACCTTGATGAGTAATGTGCATCTGTTTTTGCAGTCAGAAAATCAACCTGGAGGGATGCCTATTGTGTTTGTTTGAAAACATATTTCTGTGGAGATAAACAAAAGACTTTTTTTTCCGTAATGGAAAAGGGCTATATTAGGCAGTATCTCCATTGCACACTTGCAGGAGAAACAGATGGTCATCTTTAATTTTTCCTGTGACAGTTGCCCAGTGGGCCAGGCTGGAGAATATAAACATTACTTTTTGGTGCCACTTTCTATTTTTTCCTATTGATTTGGTGATTGAAACGGCAAACTGCAACTCAACATCTTTTGAGAGATTTTTCTCCCTTCTGACTTGCCCTTTGGGGGAAATGTAAAGTATTTCCAGTTTGACCTGTTTATATTAAATATTCCTTTTCTAGTAATTTAAATAAGGAATTAGTGAATTCTATATTTTAGATTTTTACAAAACTGATATGTATGTTTGAGGATTGTATTACCGTTATCTCAAGTCACTTCAAAATGATGAATATGCTCTAATTGTCCCTGCTAAGACAGACTTTCTCAGTGCGGGGTGTGAGCACATCAAACTTTCTGGTGGAGCAGGGGGTTGGTGGCGGCACAGTGAGTCTCAGAGAAAAGTGCCATGGGGTTGGCAATTACCAGATCACAATGCCTCTCTCTCAGATTTTGGGAAGGGACAGCCAGGTTACATTTGAGTGAGTGGCATTGTGACTTGGCACTTATTACTTTTGCCATCCTTCCAGCGCCCCTTATCTGATGCTTTCTAAACAGGTAGGGATGTTTTTATAGCACCATTTGACTTGCATTTTCAGTAATTTGCCTAGTAGTCCATGAGCATACATGTGGAACACTAGGTGGCAGTGTACTCGCATTGTAAGGATGGGTGGGGGATCCAAGTTTTTAAAAATAAAATAAACTTAAAAAATACTAAGGTGGGGCATGGTTTTTTAAAAAAAAAAGAAGGCTGGGAACCCCTATGCTAAGAGAGTGCTGTTTTGGGGGTCTGATCCTGCACCACTGAAGCATTGACTTACCGGAAAGCAAGCCAAGACTTGCCAGGAATCCCATCTGTTACAGAGAGAGCCAACCTAGAGTCTTTCTTTAAAAAAATCTGTGGGAAGAAAGAGAAACAAAGCCTTTGGGAAGAAACGTACGGGCTGTGTTGCAGGTTGGCTAATTTGTCTTCATTGGGCATTTGTAGGAGAAACAGATGCTGTATCCTTTAATCTGTTTTGTAACAGTTGGTCAATGGGCTTGGCTGCTGAACATAAACATCAATGAAACGGCTGGATTCTTGAGGTCATGATACTGTAAATTTGTTTTAATTGGGCAATAGAAATCTAAATTTGACAAACAATGAAAACAGAAGGATATTAATACTGTACCAGAAATACTGAATTTTGCATCTTGGCTTATAAAATACACGTACCCTTTCTAATAAAAGTTTCATACTATATAACTTGGACAAAGATATTACAATATGCTGTTTCTGCAAATTCTGATGACAATGTCTTTGTTTATAAATACCTTGATACATATCTGTGGACTTCTAGCCAGGGTGGATTTGGTTTAAATCACTAGTCAGGAAGATTTGATTTAATCATGGATTTCTACTTAAAAGTGCATTCTTGTTGGTTGTTATAACCTTAATACATATTCTTTGCAACTCAGAGAGAGATGTAGGTTTCATTTTTAGAAGGTACACGATATACGTTTTTAAAGTGATTTATTTTGAAAACTTTTCAGATTCGTTTTACAGCTATATCAGAACATGAATGATTGTTTGGTTATTTCATTTACTAAAGGTAATTGAAGCAGATATTTATGAAGTCATTGGGAGGTGAACTATCTCCAATTCAACAGGTTAATCAATAATATTTGGAGGATTTTCTTGCCATGCTGTATTAGGAGGAGAACATCACCAGACAGACGTTTAAATTGTTTTATTTAACTAAAACAACAACAACATTATGTATTCTGGACTTTTTTCTTCAACAGCAAACATATAATATTATAACAAAACAAGCATATGAATTTTTGAATTTAGCTAAACATTCAAGTTTTTTAAAATCAGGTTTGTTTTTGTTAATATTGTGTTAAACTAAAATAGTTAAATGAAATATTTAAAAAAAATTAAGTCAACTGTGTCAGCCAGGTCAACATGAGAAACTTTAAAATATTGGCTTCTGCAGCTAACTCGGTTGTCTTCACCTTCAATTTTCCTGTTTGTTCATAATCTGGAAAAGAAAAACAAGCTTTCCTCCTTTTTCAAGTCCCAAACGATTTCTCAATTTGGAATGAATTAATCCAAAGAAAGAAAATATTCTTTCTACACCAGCAGAAGAAGCTACTGCTGTTAAGAGAGAGATTATCACTTCAGCAGTCTCTGAATCCAAGTACTAAAGTGACTTCCACCAGTTCACTGGTGTAACTTTCTTTAAAACATCCTCAGCAAACCTGTTTCTTGAATGGTTCACCCTTAGCTCTGAAGTTTATTATAGTTGGCATTATGGAAGGATGATTGCTGGTTGTCCATGTCATAGCCAGCTCCTCTTCTTCATCAGTTAAGGTTTGATCCTGCTACCGAGTATTGAGAATATTTGCAAGAAAATGAGCTGGAAAAAGCTTGTAATTTAACTCTGTCATTGCATATTTCTCTCTTTAAGATCTCACTCAGTTCCTTCCAAATTTCAACAGCGTCAGCAATAAAACAGCTATTTCCCTGCATTTTGTTCAAGGTTACAGAAATAGGCTTCAAGGTACTCAGCATGTGTTCAACATTTCTCTTAAGCCCAATGTTGAGAACTTCGGCTGTGCCATCTCTTTTTTCACGATTTTGTTCACAAACTATCGTCAGATTTGGCCAGTTCTTGATACAGTACTCAAAACAGTCCACTACTGAGTTCCATTGCATGTCTTGAGGGAGAGTTGGCTTCATTCCTCCCGCTTTTTTCAGAGCAGCTGCTGCAAAGTGGTTCTTGCAGAAATATTTTGCAGTTTCAACAATATTAGCGTTTATTTCTGGAACACTGAAGTCTTTGGCTAGGAGGTGCATCAAATGAGCACTGGAACTGTACATTAACTTGGGACTCTTTTCTAAATCAATTCTTCTCATCTTGGATACATTTGCAGCATTATCTATGACCAAGCTGCGTATTAGACATTTGAATTTTTTTTTCACAGTTTGTTATAGTTTTTACTGCTGCTACTTGTAAGCATTCTGCTCTGTCTGCATTTCCTGATATATCAATTGTTTCTGTAAGGAAGACATTCCCTTCTTCTGTTGTCACACAAGCATATACAACAGGATCATTGTGGACATTGCTCCACTCATCAAGTCTCAGGTTAACAATTTCACCCTTTAGACTTTTTGCACGCTGCTCAATTTCTTTGTCATAAACTTTGTCCAGCAATTTGCCTGAGACATCTGCTCTGTTGGGGGGACTGTATCCTGGTCTTAGTCACTGAACCATGTTAATGATGTGTGGGTTATCAATCACACTGAAAGAAGAGTTTGTTGCGTAAACAAACCGGGCACTTTTTCATCAATTACACATACACTTTGGTTTTCCTATAAGAAAAATAGTTTTGTTTACTATTCCAAAGATTTTTTTTATTACTATGTGCTTCAACTAAAAAACTCTTGTCTCTAATTTCAGATGTCTTTTGTAATTTTAAGGAACTCATTGGGTAGACAATGGGGGGGAAAAACAAATTTATTAATAATCACCTTTTATTATTTTCATTGATTAGTTACAGTCTGTACAGTTACAGTTACAGTATTAGATACACACATTAGGTAATAACCTAATGTAAGGTTTTATTCTGTTGGTGCTAGCGAGTCATTCAAGAGTTTGAACAGTAGACTGCAATTCAGTGGAAATGGTGGTTGGGATGTTGGAATGCATTCACAAAAGGATGAGTGCATTACTTAGCCACAAATTTCTAGTGTTACCTTAGACAAATCACTTCTTGACCTCCCTTGGCCTCAAGTGGCTTGAAGCTTAATTAACGTTTCGTAAAATGTTTTGATATTTTTGAAAGAAAGGTGGTATTACTATATGACCAGTCTTGCTGACTAAGAATTTGGGGCCACTCACAAACATTTAAGTTTTCAGTTAATATCTTAATGCAAGTACATCATTTTGTATGTCCAAAGTCACAGAACATATTAGTCAATCCTATTCAGAGGGGAAACATGAGTGTCACAGATGGTGCCTTCTAGACAAAACTGTAACAAGTGATCAGAGTTTCCTCTTGAAAGTAATTAAATTTTACACTCAGCAAATATTCATCTTTTTGTAAATTTCTCAGGACAAAAGTGGTTCCCCTGGTCCCTCTATTACTAAATGTAAAAGAGTAATGTGTTATCCTGGGTAATTTTTATATCTAACATTTAAATTATAGTAGCACACAGGTTCAGGATCAGGCACAAAGATGGCTTTTGCCCTAAATCCCATATAAACTGTGAATAATCAGGCATAATTTAAGGGGGATAAAAAGATAGCTTTGAGTGCTGGTAAAAGTAATAAATGTATGGGCTAAATTAAACACAACAACAGAGGTGTAAGAATAGGAACAGGAACACTACGTACACTTACTGCAGAAGAAAACACTTTCATAGAAAGAATCTGTGGGGAAAAAATAACTGCTTGTTGGTTCTCCTCTGAAACAAAATAGTATAGTGAACAGACTTGTTCAGTCTACTTTGAAGTCCTTCGCTGTTATGACCACAAAGGCCATCTGGACACTAACCATCTCCTTCCAGGCTGGTTTGCATAGCTGTCCTGCATCTTGGAAATAAATTACCTTCTGGTAGTATCACAGGAAGATTTGTACAACTTTGATTTCACACTTACTTTCCAAAATTCTTAATAGGCAGTCCAAGTCCCTTTCCTCATAAGATCCTACCACAGCACAGTTTGGAAGCTTGGAATGTTCCAAATGAATATAATCAGATAGTTATCTTTTACAAACTGTCTCTGGAATGCAAAATCCTGGTGTCTAAGGTAATAGTGTTGTCACTACTTAATATGCCTAGATTAATCAATACTATCATATGTTTGATTTTGGGTTTTCTGAATGAACAGTGAGAGAGATTATTAGAAGTTGAAGGCCATGCCATAGATCACTGTAGGGTTGCTAGGTATCCAGTTTTCAACTGGAACATCTGGTCGAAAAGGGGTCTGGCAGCGTCCGGTTGGCCTCATTAGGCTCTGGGGGCAGCGGTGCTAAGGCAGGCTCTGTGCCTGGCTTTGGGGAAGCAGCGGCGGCTGCCCTGCCATGTCCCACTCCTAGGCAGAGGGACAGCCTTGGGGGGGGGGGGGAGGGCTCCACGTGCTGCCCCAGCCTGCAGGTGCCACCCCAAGCACTGGCTCCGCAGCTCCTAGGGCTGGGAATCTGGGATGGGTGCGAAAGTGGGGTGCCGCAGCTGCATCCAGCTTCCTCCATTCCTGGGCAATGCCAGTGTGGCTGCTATTTAAGAGGCCACCTTAAATAGCAGCAGCCTCCCAGAGCCCCCATGAACCACACCAGACAGAGTCACCTGGAGCCAGCACCCCAAACCCCACCTGTGTCCCAAGCCTCTGCTCTAGCTTGGATCCTTCTCCTGCACCCGAATGCCCTCCAGGAGCCTGCACCCCAGTGCCACCATCCCCAAGTGGCTGGGGACAGCCGGGCAGTGGAGCCATTGTGCCACCTGGGGAGCAGCAACTGCAGCCGCTCTCTGGCCCATGGGTGCCCATGGGGAGCCCGCAGCTGCTACTGGGTTTTGCGGGGCACAAGCGACCTGGGCCTGACACCAGAGTCTCCTGGAGCCTTGAGGGCTGAAGTCAGGTATGGGACTTCAGAGGGAGTTGCGTTTTTGGCAAATTTTGCCTTCAGAGGCACAATTTGGTGCTCCTGTGCACCGCTAGTTGTGTGGCACTTTCTGGGGGGCAGTCAAGTGGTCACTGATCCCCAGGGCATGTGCTCTGCCCGACGTTGGTTGCTTCATATGTAAAAATCAAAACGTAAATTTCATTTCCTTGTCCCCACAAACTTTTAAGTTCCGGATGCAACATTGTCGTCGGCTCTGCTGATATTTGTGTTGCAATGGCTCTATGGATAAGCTGTCAAAATCTGAGCGATGCCCTCACTAACTTTACTCTGTCGACCTTTTGTAAAGGGACACTATCTGGTTAAAATTCACAGACCTGATTCTTGCATTGTGATTCGGCAGCATTATACAAATAACTATGCAGTGTACAAGGCAGTGGAGAATCAGGCTACATAGGTATTAAACTAGCTTCTTTACCTATAATACATTCCATTTTTCAATTTGAAAAATGCATTTTTGCCATTAATTCTAATTTGGTTTTTTTTTGCATTTCACTTATCTTAGATCATGAAAATTGAAGTTAGTTGTACTGTCATTTCTAGTTATTTTTAATTTCATTTTCCCTCATTTCTGACCCCAGCCCAGAGCCAGTATCCCGCCTGCACCCCAAACCCCTTCCCATACCACCTTGCCCCCCAGCCCAGATCCTGCTCCCCCATCCTTAACCTCCTCCCATGCCCCAAGCACCCTCCTGCTCTTCCTAGGAGTTGCCCCAGTTAGATGGCCCTGTTTCCCACAAGTGGCCAGCAGCTGCTTGGGGAGGAAGAGTCAGATGGAGATGCTCCAAATTTTTGGCTCCCTTCCCTGGTAGTCCCTATCCAGAGGCCTCCACTTTAGCCCCACTGAGCTGTGTATGCTGCAATTAGATGCCCCGCTGGCCTGGCTCAGCGGACTGGAGCTGTAACATTATTGTGTAGACATTTGGGCTCTCCGAGTCCCTCTCCTGTTGGGAGTCTCTAGCTGAACCTCAAGTTTTGAACAAACACGGCCCCACAGCGAGCCCCAGTCAGTGGACAGGGGGTAGCCAGGTTTAAGTGATGTGTAGATACACCCACCCACACCCTCTCCCAGCAAGTGGGACACAGCAACTGCTAGTCTAGGTGGCTGTGCAGGCCAGTCCCTACAGGAGGTGCATGTAGGTTAGTGTGGTTTTGGGTGTATCTCTGTCACTTCATCCAGGGTCAGTGCACTGGGGCTGCTCCGGCTTCCGCCAGTGGAATGGCCACTGCAACCCACCCAGTCAGTGGGGCATATCAGGAGCCACCCCAGCAGCCAGATATCGCTGTGCACAAAGCCTTGCACTTGGCACCTGTGGGTACCCGCTGGAGTCTGCAAAAAGTAAGTGGGTCATATGGTCTGATGGTGCCAAAACCATGGGCAGCACAAAAGGGGCTTGGCAACAGGGAATGTTCCTGAAACAGAAGAGCTACTCCCTGGCTATGGTAATCTCCCTCTCACCCATATACAGACCCTTCATGTTTCAAATAAAGGACAACTTGGAGAGAGTTTATTTTTAAGGGCACCTCCCCAACTTTTTATTTGTGACACACACTCATATACAAATAACACATTTTATTACAGTGTACAATCCTTTTCATTATTGGTGTATATGAGACAATATTTATTGATTTATATGGAACATTGGGCATGGAACAAAGGACAGGTGGTCACGCTGTGTGTGACATTCTAACATCTTCCCTCTCAACCTGCTTTGGGACAAATCTGGGACATAGTACACATGAAAAAACTTGAAACGAAGAACACTAGAAAATCTGTTGGTTAGCAGGATGGTAAAATAGGGAGGGGTCCATTTCTGCGTCGTGAATTACATTTTGTGCAACCTCATCTTCTTAACATTAAAGAGCTACAATGAATTAATAAAATAACATCAATGTAATATTAAGGTTAAACATAAGTGTGTGGAAATATTAACATTAAGACTCCCATAACATTAATTTGTGCACATTGCATATATTGTCTGTTAAAGCTTACATTTAAACAGTTTAACTAGTCATTAAACATGGAGCAGCATAACTTTTTCCCCTACTATACAGTTCATTGTCAGGTAGGGAAGGAGTCAGTCAGTGGCTACAGCACTACTGGATCTCCTACCAGGACAGTTGAGTGAGGCAAGGAAAACAAAGCTCCTGCAATAGTCTCTTTAGTCTCACTCATTGAGAGTGGTGGGACTCTTCTGGGGGGCAATTAATTTTGCAGTAGTGATTAAAATACCTCCCTGGTGAGGTGAAGGGTATTAGAATGTGTGATTCAATCTCCCACATTCAAACTGTTGCAACTCCTGGCCTTCTGGTGCCTGTTTAGGCCTTGCAGTGAAAATGAGTGAGTGAGCAAAGGGGGGTGGAGGAGAGAGCAAGCGATGGAGGGAAGGGGGATGGAGTGAACGGAGGCGGAGCCTAGAGGAAGAGGTGGGATGCGCGGAGTCACAGGGGATGAGGCAAAGCAGGGGTGTTCAGTTTTTAGCAATTAGAAAGTTGACAACCCTAGGTCACTGAAAGGTAATATTTCTCCGAGTGCTTGCTCATGTTAATTCAAAGTAGGTGTGCTCATGCCACGTGCAGTTGTTCGAAGTTTTTTTCCCTAGCGGTACCCGTTGGGTCAGCGGTGGAGCCTCCTGGAGTCACGCTTTCATGTCGGTGTGTGTATAGGTCCCTGCCGAGGTGTCACTTCTTCAGTTCCTTCTTACCGCTAGTGATAGTCGTTGGAGCTGCTCTCTTCTTTTACTATGGCAAACGATCCCCAGTGGACTTTCTCTTGCTGTATATGTGAATAGTTAAACTTAGGATTGATTAGTTTTCATTAACTCATAGTTAAGATAAGTTTTAGTTGGCGGCTTCTACCCCCAACCACCACGTTCTCCCCTTCTCAGGGACCGGGGGCATACCTTGTTCTTAGGTGTTCAAACCATGTGAGTCCTGTCTCAAGCCTATGCCAAAGGGAGACTCTCATGTCTCCTGCTTGCAGTGGTTTTGGGGGAAGCTCATCAGACTGAGAAGTGCAAAATCTGCAAAGGCTTCCAGCCAAGGGCTAAGAAGGAGAGAGACTTTAGGCTAAAATTGCTTCTCATGGAGTCAGCCTTTCATCCTCAGCTGATATCCGACCCCAAGCCCAGCACTTCAGTTTCGGAGCGCACTGGCCTCAGTAAGAGAGGCTGCGGTGCCAAGAAAGGACTCGGGCTCCAGAGACCCTCAGCACCACCACACCCCAGCACCGAAAACTTCCTCTGGTGTGAGTGCATGGCTCCGCTCTGATTTGCTGGTGCCGCACAAGAAGACCGACTCAGGTTGCTCTCCCACTAAAGCAGCAGAGCGAGGAGATGCTAGCAGGATGCATCCTGCGCTGGGATGCCCTGCTCTAGGTCAGCCGGCACCATCAATTCCAGCCTTGTAGGGAGGTCCCTCGAGTCTGGTTCTTGTGGAATCCTCAGTGTGGGAGTGTCAGTTGGAGGAGTTGGACCTTCCCTCCACTCTGGACATCTTTGAGTGGCCAGAGACCTTATAGCGATGACAGCACAGTCCCCTGCACCGGTGCAGCAAAGAGTGCCTTCTAAAGACAAGCCGGCAATGATGTGGCACTGCTCTCCCTGGCCTCGGCACTGCTCCCTGGCACTGCCTTGCTCCACTGAGGTCAGAGTCTTCATCGGACTGAGAGGTAGAGTCGTACATCTCTAGGCGGAGCCAGCAGCGCTCTCGGCACCACTCCAGACGGGATGAAGGGCAGCCATTGCCTATGATGCTGTGGCCACTGTAGTGGCAGGTGCCAGCTCAATGGCCCTTCTGGACCCCATTGGCCTACCACTAAGGGTCCAGCTCATGTGGTTGTAAAGGAGGCACGGGGCCCTCCGTCATCACCTCCTCGAGGCCATGAGATGGGTACCCAGGCTGCAGCAGGGGCCGGCATGGGTCCAGAAGCTGGCACCACACAACCCATCTATGCAGGGGGATCTCTGCGAGCCAGAGGGACAGGAGGACCCAGTGGCCCTGCAGGCGGCATCCTCATTCTCCCTGGATGAGGCAGTGGCAGGCACATCTACCACGCTGCTGGCCATGGACAACAGAGCCCACCAGGAGTTACTCAGAAGGAAGAGCAGGACAGACCCCATGGTTGATATTCTGGTGCCTGAAGGTCCCTCGAGGGTAGCTTTGTGTGTCATTCAGAACACTACTAAAGTGTTGTGGTAAATGCCCACCTCTTCTCCCCCCCCCCCCAAACCAAAGGAGTGAAGAAGTAGTTTGTGTTTTCAAAAGGTTATGAGTACCTTTTCACTCACCCTCAGCCAGGCACATTGGTTGGGGCGGCTGCCAACAAAAAGGAAAGGGGAGTCAGTCCCAGTTGCCCTTGCAAGTCCAAGGAGGCAAAGAAGTTGGATCTCTTCAATAGGAAGATGTATTCTACCGGGGGGCTCCAGCTTCACATTGTCAATGAACAGGTGGTCCTCTGCCACGACAGCTTTAACGTCTGGAACACGTTGTCCAAATTCAAGGAGCTGCTTCTGGCTGACTCTCATTCGGAGTTTACTGCTGTTCTTGAGGAAGGCAAGGTCATTGCGAGGACCTCCTTTCAGGTCTCCCTGGATTCTGTGTACTCAACAGCCATTGCTATGAGAAGTGGCTATTGGCTTCAGGCTTCAGGACTTCCGCATGAAGTTTATGCAGACAATTCAAGACTTGCCTTTCAGTGGCTCAGGGCTTTTCTTGGTGCAAACAGATTCTAAGCTCCATAGCCTTAAAGGCTCACGGGCAACACTGAAGTTCCTTGGGCTTCATACATCAGCCCCCCAGAGGAAACACTTTAAGCTGCAGCTTACCCCTCACTTCTACCCTGCTCCCCCAAGACAGGACTATAGCAGGAAGTGGGGCAGGAGTAATAGACAGACCTTCTCAGTCCTCCTCTAACCAGTGCCACGGTTCAGTGAGGCAGCTCTCAGCCCCCAAGCAAAAGAATCTTCCACTCACACCTTTGACCCATCCCAAATTGCCCTGCAATGCCTGCAACAGTGTTAACAATATACAATGCATATACAATGCTGATCTGTCTCCCCCAGGGGACCCCTGTGGCGGGGGGGGCTGGGGTGTGACAATGGTAGAATTGGAGAGATTATCCCGTTTCTGTTTCCTCCTACCTTCCCCGTCGCTGTTCAGGGACCCTTCCCATGAGCAACTTCTCATGCAGGAGGTGCAAATGCTTCTACAAATTGGGGCGGTAGAGAGAGACCCTCTGGAATTCAGGGGGGTCTGTTCCCGCTATTTCCTAATCCCGAAGGCCAGGGTGGGCTCAGACCTGCGAAACCTCAACAGATTCATGAAGCTGAAGTTCTGGATGGTCTCCCTGGTTTCCTTTATCCCCTCCCTGGATCTGGGGGACTGGTACGCTGCCCTTGACTTGAAGGACGTGTACTTTTACGTGTCTATAGTCCCGTCCCACAGATGATTTCTCAGCTTCCTGGTCAACAATGCCCACTATCAGTTCTCCCCTTCGGCCTCTTGGCAGCCCCTTGGGTGTTGGTTGTAGTCACCTTCCTCCAGAAGCAGTAGGTACAAGTATTCCCATACGTAGACAACTGGCTAATCAAGGGCCACTCTAGGGCCCAAATGGAGGACCACGTGAGCCTGGTTCAGGCGACATTTGACAGGCTCGGACTGATACTGAACGTGGTGAAATCAGCCCTAACCCTTATTTATAGGATAGAGTTCATTGGAGCTCTCCTAGACTCCAGTCAAGCCAGGGCATTCCTTCCAGAAACACGTGTTCTTGCCATGGGCGCCATCATAGAGGTGATACCCCACTACTACGGCTTCAGCTCCGACCCCTTCAAGCTTGAATAGCCTTGGTATACAGGCCGAATTGAGACCGCCTAGACAAGTTGGTCACGCTCTTTCAGTTATCGAGCCCCTCCCGTGGTGGCTTGACCTGCAAGTGGTGTGTGCGGGAGCGGCCTTCTCCGGGCCCCTACCCTTGCTGTCTCTAGTAATGGATGTGTCAGCAATGGGTTGGGCGGGGGGGGCGCACCTAAGAAGACTCAGGACTCAAGGTCTCTGGTCCAAAGCAGAACTTTTTGCTGCACTCAATGTCAGGGAGTTATGTGCAGCTCGCCTTGCTTGCCAGACATTTCACACCCATCTGGAGGGCAGGTGTGTGTATCCATATTGACAGACAATACAAGTTATGGTGTATATAAACAGGCGGTGGTGCTTGCTCCTCTCCCCTGTGCCAGCAAGCCCTCAAGCTGTGGGACTTCTGCATTGCCCACTTGATACATCTGGAGGCATCGTACCTTCCGGGCTCTCAGAATGAACTGGCTGATCATCTCAGCAGGTCCTTCCACAATCACGAGTGGTCCCTCCACCCGGATGTCGTGATCAACATCTTCCGAAGGTGAGGATTTCCCCAGATAGACTTGTTCATAACATGGTACAACAGGAAGTGTCAGCAGTTCTGTTTCTTCCTGAATCACAGCCCGGGCTTGTTCGCAGATGCCTTTCTTTTTCCTTAGAAGGGACACCTGCTGTATGCATTCCCACCCTTTCCGCTCATGCACAAGGTCCTGCTGAAAGTCCAAAGAGGGGGAACATCAATGATCTTGACAGTACCGGCATGGTCACATCACCACTGGTTCACCATGCTTCTAGACCTGTCAGTCGACACACCTATTGCCCTGGTCCTGGACTTGATCACCCAGGACCACAGCCGCCTCCAGTATCTTAATCTAGAGTCTCTCCACCTCATGGCACGGAAACTCTGTGGCTAAATTCTTTGGAGCTCACATGCTCAGACTCTGTTAGGGAGATTCTCTTTGGCAGCAGGAAATCGTCCGCTAGAGCCGCTTACTTGGCTAAGTGGAAGAGGTTCTTGGCTTGGTAACTGAAAAAGGACACTCCACCATTACAGTCATCGATTCCCTTCATCCTGGACTATTTACTGCACCTGAAACAGCAAGGCCTGGCAGTATCATCAGTAAAGGTGCTTCTGGCTGCCATCTCTGCTTTCCATCCCAGTTCTGCCGACTGGTCAGTATTTGCTAACCCCATGGTTGGCCACTTCCTCGAGGAACTAGAGAGAGACTGTACCCTCATGTAAGGCAGCCAATCCCCCCATGGGATCTCAACCTGGTGCTCTTGAGGCTGATGGGCCCTCTTTGTGTGCCCTTAGCAACATGCTCCCTCCTCTACCTTTCCTGGAAAGTGGCATTCCTGGTGGCAATAACTTCAGCCAGGGAAGGTGTCTGAGCTTAAGGCCTTGACCTCCGAGCCCCCTTATACTGTTTTTTATAAGGACAAGGTACAGTTGCGGCCACACCTGACTTTCCTCCAAAAGATACTTTCACAATTCCACGCGAATTGGGACATATTTCTTCCAGTGTTGTTCCCTAAGCCGCAGGCTAGTAACTGGCAATGGATGCTCCACTCCCTGGATGTCAGACAAGTGTTAGCTTTTTACATTGAGCAGACAAAGCGGTTTCGAAAATCAACACAGCTCTTCATTGCAATTGCTGAGTGGATGAGGGGGCTTCTGGTGTCGTCCCAAAGGATCTCTTCATGGATCACGGCCTGTATCAGGACGTGCTACGACCTAGCAAAAATACCTGCCCTAGCAATAACAGCGTACTCCACAAGATTGCAGGCTTCCTTGGCAGCGTTCCTGGCAGATGTCCCCATTCAAGACATCTGCAGGGCAGCGACGTCATCAATCCACACCTTTATGTCGTACTACGCCATTACCCAGCAGGCCAGAGATGATCCCACGTTTGGCAGCGCGGTGCAGCAGTCTGTGACTCAGTGAACTCCGACCCCTCCTCCTAGGGACTGCTTGGGAGTCACCTACTTGGAATTGACATGAGCAAGCACCTGCAGAAGAAAAAATGGTTACCTACCTCTCGTAACTATTCTTCAAGATGTGGTGTTCATGTCCCTTCCAAGACCCACCCACCTACATCTCTGTTGGAGTACTCTGGCAGGAAGGAGTGGTGGCAGGTGAAGAGGTGGCGGATTGGCAGGGACCTATATACACCACCATGAAGTAGTCACTCCAGGGGGCTTCACAGCTGACCCAACAGGTGCTGCTAAGGGGAAAACCTTTCGATGACTGTGCACGTGGCATGGGTACATCTACTTGCAACATCTCAAAGAACAACAGTTGTGAGAGGTACGTAACTGTATGGTTTTTTTATATTTGGGAAGTATTAGTAATCTTTGAAAAATGCATGTTCAGTGGAATTGTAAAAGAATTCACTTAGAACACTAATTCCTAAAATATAACTTTATTACATTAGGAATATCCATTCCTTTGGGATGAAAGGCACAATATGCAAGATTCTAGGCACTCAACATAGCTGATAATAACCTATTCAAGTAATTAAAAAAAATCCTACAAGCTAATGAAAAATAATAAATACCTTGATCCCTTATAGTACTGTAAAATAACTTAAGTTTACCCTGCTCAGAAAATTAATTGGAAGAATTTCATTTCTGCGTCATGACTATTTAATGAAATCAGTGTGTGTATTTTGTAAGCACTGCTGTGTGTTTCTGTTGATTTTGTTGGTTTTAAAATGAAAGATATTTTTGCAAAATTGAAATTGTAAGTTATGCTAATGAGCCAAATACACATGGACATGAGGTGTGGTGAACGTGATCAAAAGAAAGCTGTATTAAATGTGTTCCAAATTGTAAGAAACCATGATTTGCGGTGGGACTTTTCTGATGCATATAGTTAAAAATGCAAAAATTCAGTTAATCTGCTGTATTATGAATAGGGACTGTTTTATCTCTGTGATTGAAAATAGTGTAATTTATTGGAAAAGACATCAGCTTTAGCGGAAATAAAGGGGGAGGAACTGAATTATATGAAACCTCCTAATTCTTGCTGATCTCAGTGAGGATCAGAGGTATTTTAAGTGTTGGGTGCTTACTGTGGAACTCATTCAACATTTGACTTCAGAATATGAGAAATTTTTTGTATTGCTAACTCATCCTGTCAGGAGGAAATGACAACACAGTCAACATCACTTCTTGATATTGATACTGAAGTACAAACCAAATAACTCGGACTTGAACAATGAAGTAGAAAAACGTGTTAGTACATAGGAACACAAGACAGCACAACAAGTATGTTGTTGAGTCCATTGAGCAACGAGTATGAACACTGGTAAAATTAGCAGTGAGATGGAAAAAAATCAAATATGAGACTTTTTTTAAAAATGAGGGGGGGAAGAAACCTAAGCTACAATGAAATAAAGTAATGGGCAACATTTAAGCTGCAAGAATTATTTCCACACACATGTACTTAATTATCCTTATTGGCTGTAGCTGAGGCACAGACAGCGAACCATATGCTTCTCTTGACATGAGCTCCTTAATAGGAGTTAAGATTTTCTGATGCTTTGTTTTCGTACAGTGATATTATGTCCTACAAATGGTTGGCCCACCGCCTCTCTCATTAGTGAGATAGAGAAGAGCATGAGGTCTTGAGCTTTATAAGAAAACAAAAATAGCAAACTTCCTAAATTTATGTCCTTTCTGTTTTGTACTATGAATATGTAGAGGTACATAGAAAAATCAATTACATCAAAAGAGATTAAAACCTGTTCCCATTTATTTTATCCAGCTGTAAAAAACAAAAACTCCTAGATAGATGTGCAACTGTGCCACTGTTAGTGTTAGGCTGCTTTAAACACTGTAACTGTTTTACAACTTTCGTATCAAATTTCTGCTATAATATAAAAGTAATTTACAAGTCCCACCTCTTTTAAACCTTCCAAATCTTATTGCAGAGATCACTTTAAATGCTTTTATGTTCATTGGTCCTCCCAAGTATGGCTGGGGTATTAGGGCTTGTCTACACTTGAAACACTGTAGTGGCATAGCTGCAGCCGTTCTGCTGTAGCGCGTCAGTATAGACACTGACTGCACTGATGGGAGGGGTTCTCCCATCAGCATAGGTAATCCACCTCCGTGAGAGGCGGTAGCATGGTCAGTGGAAGAATTCTTCCATCAACCTAGCACTGTCTACATTGGGACTTAGGTCGGCTTAACTCTGTTGCTCAGGGATATGGATTTTTCACACCCCTGAGAGATGTAGCTGGGTTTATCTAATTTTCTGATGTGAAACAGAACCTTTAGCGACATTAGTTGTCAACAATAAGACAAAATTTCAAGAACTATGGTGAAGATTTGGCTTTTTACCAATTGGTGCTGACCAAGGTTTTATCCTGTCTACACTCCAGGTAAACTGTTTTCATCTTTGGTTCAGGAGGATTTGTTGCTCACAGTTATTAGTTCGGTGTCTGTGTGTTACTTCCTGTATTTAGCCTCAGTAAACAGGATTCGCAATATATAAAAAAAATCTTTAAAAAAAATTATCCTGTTGATTGGACCCTGGTGTAAATGAGAATAGTACAGTATTTAAAGAATTAAATTATCAGAATTTGGAAGTAAAATAACAAGTAGCTTACTGTAACTTTTTTCCTTATTTGGAAGGTAATTAGGGTCTCCTCATTTCATAGAATCTTTCTTTTTTGAGAACATATTTTAAAAGCCTTTGCTGCATATTAATCTTCATTTCAGTCGTAAGCAGGATATAAATGCAGCTCACTATCTGAAAAACTGTTATCACTTGTGTAAGGAAAGAAGGAACGGGTGGACTGGCAGCTTCCTGCACACAAGGAAACCTCAAAAAAGAATTAGAAATTGTGTAAGCAATAACATGCATCAAGATTAAATTTTGATTCAGTTGCCAATTCTATGAGTAATTATAATGGAGAAACTACTCTTGGAATTGATTGTAACTGAGAATTCTTTTGTGTGTCTTACAGTTCTATTGTGGGGTTTCCATTCTCCTTGAAACTAGTGGGCAGAACTAAATCTGCACCTCAGGTGGGAGTTGTGCCTTCAACTGAAAATGAGGATAATGATACTCACTTTTCTTTAAGTGATTTGTGGTCTATGGATGAAAAGTGCAATTTAAGATTTTAATATTATTGTAAAGGGAAGCTACTTGTCTGTTGCTTTTTTAAAATGCTGCTTGACTCGTGTCAGGAAATCATCTGTGAAAGAATTTTTGAGGTCAGTTCAGAAGTATTTTGCGTCAAGGACATGTTCCTAAATTTGGATTTGAGTCCTACGATTTTTACCACCTTGCTTGAGCGATTACTTTGTTTTTTGTGTGTTAATTGAAAAACTGACTGCTACATTTTTGCATCTGTTTTTGAAAGCAAAACTTCCCTATGAACTTGTTTCATTGGGGTCCTTAAATTATTGTTGAAGAATGATCAGTCTGTGAGGTTACTTACTCTGTCCTTCAAAGTGCAGACACAACTGCTTCAGTTAAACAACAAGAAAATCAAGTCAAGATTGTAATTTGAATAAGGTGTAATCTTCTAGGAAAACTTTTTTGTTTATCTAATATTTAGAAACAACTTGTCATATTTCTTTTTTGACTGACAAATTTTTTTTTAGTATATTGAATTAAAGGTGTCAAGGAAAATAATTAACAACTCAAGTCTGTATGTTGTTTTTACAAATAAAATATGAAAAGTCTGCCAAATCTGTATGAACTTTCACAGTGACAATCATTAGTTCCTAGTTCAGTATATATGATGATTTAAACCATTTCATCTGTTTCCCTTAATTTTCTTTCCTTCTGTGTCAATGAAATTGTGACTCAGTTATTTTAGAATTTTACAGGAAAATTGTACAGATTGTAAGGGCCTATCCTATTTTTATACTCTATTTCTGTTCCTTTGTTTCATGATTAAATAGAATCACAGTTGGGACAATTTTCTAGAAATGTTTTCAGATAGCTCAAGCCTAAAATTTAGAGTTTTTATAAAGATGTTTAACCACCTCTCATTAATAGGAATGTTTTTATTCAAGCAATTTTAAGTCAGTGAAAATGATTTGTTTGCTTTAAATATTCCCTTATAATGGGAGGTGAAGGTGGTTAACACCTCATAAAATCGAGCTCCAAAGTTTTCAGCTCAGACACTTCAGCACTGTGCTAATGCATTCAAACCAGAAAGTAGGGTGGGGGTGGAAAACAAACTAAACCAAGAGTGATTGGATTATACTCATAGGTCAAGATGATTTAAAGTGCAAAAAGTAAACAGGCTACAAAAAATAGTGAAAAGTAAACAAGATGTTAAAATTCTTTCCTTTTTTAATCTGGGTTTGAAAAATCCACTCACTTATGATGAGTAAGAATCTTTCCCAAAAACTGAAGCTTTGTGAATGATAGATCAGAAGTAATTACTACCACGCTTTCACCAGCAGTCAGGCCAAGGGATGATCTACACTGCAGGTTATATTGGTATAACTTATGTCACTCACGGGGTGTGACTAAGCCACCCCTTTGAGTGACGTAAGTTATACCGACCTAAATGTTGGTGTGGACAGTGCTATGTTAGTGAGAGAGCTGTTCCCGCCGACATGTATACTCTCGCAGAGGTGGTTTTATTATGCCAATGGGAGAGCTCTCTCCCATTGGCATAGAGGGTCTTCATCTGTGCTCCTGTAGCACTTCTAGTGTAGACTACCCTAAAGGTTTTGAGGGGAGAGTGTGTTTATACCTACCAGCAGCAGTCGGGAGGATGGGTGTGTAGAGCTTCAAATCTTTCAGACACCTACTAAAAAAGATTGATTCGTGCTAAGGGCTTTGCCTACACTACAGACCTTACAGCGGCACAGGTCTCTGTAAGGTCTCCTGTGTAGCCGTTTTATGCCGATGGGAGAGTGCTCTCCTGTTGACATAATTAAACCACCCCGAACGAGCAGTGGTAGGTATGTTGGCAGGAGAGCATCTCCTGCTGACCTACTGCTGTCCACACCCCTGCTTTTGTCGATGAAACTTATGTCAGTCGGATGTGTGTTTTTTCACACCCCTGACCGACAAAAGTTTTACTAACAAAAGTGCTAGTGTAGACATAGCCTAAGGCTTTAGGGCCAGTATTCTGGTAAAAATTGCAGTACTTTCTAAATGGTTTGGAGAGAGGAGGGGGAAGGTTTTTGACTTCTCTGCATATTGCCCCTGAACTTCAAATTTTAAGTTCCGTCTATTAAATATCTGTTGAATTGTTTACACTCCATGTATAGAAAGAGAGTAAGTGGGAATTATAGTAAAGAAAAAGTGGAGTGAAGCTAGGAAGGGAAGGGCTTAAGAAAAGCAGGAGCCATAAAGTAACACTTTAAAAATGTATTTTAGGAAGTTGAGTGGCAGTATATATTATCTTCATACACTGCACAGCCACCACTACACGTTTTATTGCTTTGAGTCATACAATTTAGACTTAAACCTTTGGCCTAGTAGGTGTCAAATTTTTAATTATCTCACTGTGTGGGTGTTTAAAACTTTTGGCACTTCACTCAAATTGCTAACAAAAATAGTTCACTTTCAGATTTTGTTTTTAGTTAATTATAATTAGTTTCACTTTATGTGCTCTAGCGCAGTGCTGTTGGATTTGGGTCCAAATCATTGTAAAACTATAACCAGATTCAAAACATTTTAAATCTTAAGTCGGGTCACAGAGACTACATTTGCTTAGAAATGATTAATTAAAAAAACCTTAGGGATTTTTATTTACCTTCTGTTTGCTGACTCTTTAGGATTCAATGGTTTGATGTTTTCAAGCTTTTTACCACAACCATGAAGTTACTTTTTATTTTTTAAATGAAATCCGAGATTCAGTCTTTTGATTCCTGTAACTAGGATTCGAAGAAAAATACTAAATATCATGAGACTTAGTCAAATTCTGAGAGCTACTTCAGGGAATATCAAATATGAAAAAAGAACTGTTTTTGCTTTATGTATGTTTTTATCTTCTAAATGTAATGGGGAAGAGGGATGCAAAGGCAATATTATGTATAATTCTGCAACACCCACCGTCTTCCTGCTTCTCATCTTAACTCTTTGCTTCAGTACAGGCTATTATGTGTAAAACCCTGACAAGTACTAGACAATTTCAGAGAGTGAGAGAGAAACCCCCTACAGTTTCTTAATAAAACATTTAATGCATACAGAAAACATTATAAATGGCGTGAAATATGGTAAATAGTATTTGGACTACTATGAATAACTTTTAAACAAAAGCTGTCAGGTAGTAAATCTACTGGTGTTATTTTTACAGGTATCCCTACTTTTACATAATCAACATAACATTACACGCCTGTATTTTAATGCACATATCAAAATGCATTCCCCTCTGATCTGCTCTCACAGACGATTTCTCAGTCTTCATAGTGTTGTCATAATATATGGGGTGTGTGTCACCTGGTCTCTTCAGAGCTTGAGAAGAATGGCAGCATCTCAGTCCTTTCAATACCCCAGGACCTGTCAGCAAAGTGTATGGGGATCTCCACAGTTAGCAGCTTTCCAGTCAATGGGTTAATAGTTTACTGATCCTTGAAGTTGCTGGTGAGACAGAAATCCATAGCATGTATCCAAAGTGAAGCAGGTTTTAGGATCAACATATAACACATCAATTCCCTGAATCTCTATAAGGCTCTTGCTCTACCATACTCTCTCTCTCTCATAAGCCCAGCTAAGTCGGGCAAGAACTTAGAAACTGTCACCTCACTGAGCCTCTGCCCCCATTCTTTTTAACTGAGTCAGAATCCCAGTTTAAAGCAGTTAAATATAAACTCTGTAGTCTCTGCAGTCTCTAAGGGTAACAAATGCACCCCAACTAGGCCTTCCTCTAGGGCCATAAAACACACCAGGTTGGACCAAACCTTATTCTAATGGAGGGCTTCTCTACTAAGTAAAGCTGGAATAAACACTCACTTGTATCCAAAGTGGTACAAGGATGGGGACCCAGCCCTCATAGCAAGCACATCGTTTGGTCCTGTGTTGATCAGCCACTGAACCCAAAGGTCTGTCTTTAACTCCTGTATTTGTAACCTCCCCACCCCCTGTGCTCTAATATGCTTAGCGCTCAGAGCGTGACTAGGTGTGACCTGGCAAGTGGCTTGCCCGCACTGAAAACTTGCTATGAAGCTTCAGAAACAGCTGTAGAGTATGTCTAGTGACTGCTACACTTCTATTACTGGATGTTTGTGGGAGCATTCTGGCTCAGCTGCCTTGCACTGCTCTCTGTAGATGTGTAGGACACCGAATACTCCATTCCTTCACAAGTCTTTGATGCAGGAAAATAATTTTATTTGATTTATGGAGAAGGGAAGGGGTTTTGTGATTGGGATGTATATTTAATATAGAGAGATTTAACAGAGCCATGTTCCATAACTTATTGTGACTATTTCACTTGAAGGATAATAGAGGTTTGATAGCTTTGAGGTATCTAAAAATGCATCAGGAAAATTATCCTGAGTTCCGTAGATGAATAGGATAAAATATTTTTTTAAAACTCTTCAATTAAAAAAATAAGCTTTTCAGTTTACTACTTTCAAAATAATAAAAATATGCAGAGCAGCTTTATGAATAGCCATAGTTCTGGAGGCCTAGAGAATAAAATTGTCAAGAATGCCTAATGAAATTTGATCCCAGGCAGTTTCTTTAAGAACATCTATTTATAGGATCTATATTTTGTTTTGTTTATGCATGGCTGATTAATCTTCTGCTTCAGGTTTAATAACCCTCTGGAACTTCCTTTAAAAGGTTTTGTTCTTAAAAGGAGCTCATTTCAGTCAGGAGTGAGGCAGCTAATTAGCCCACAGGAAGCAGTCATCCATGTCAGTACACTTCTGACATTTCAAGGACACCATACATCAACTTTAAGCAGTTTCAAGGCACAGACATGGATGACACATGTTTGCATTATGTCAACACAGTTTTTTTAACACCATAACTTTTTGTATTGTAACTGTCAGATGAGTGTCACAAAAGCCTTCTCTATGCTAGGAAGCTGAACCATTGCTGAAAATGGTTTTCAACAGAGTTCCCCTGAGCCAGTATTGAAAATGGGTTAAGCGCTAATGTAGAGCAGAAAAAAATATTTTCATTATTACTGAGGTTCAGTCTTTTTCTGAAATGCTGCTGAAAACCATTTTGTCTGGTATACGCTTCCACATAAGTAGTTTAATTAATTAAAAAAAGAGGCCAGTTGGCTCCAAGGAGAAGGAAGGAGACTAGACCAGGTGATGAAATTTGTACTGTGATTTGTAAAACTCTCAGATATTGTAGCCTGAGCATGATGGTATATATTCAAAGAAAATACAGATTTTCTTCAAGTGATGGTCCCTATTCTATTGCACTGATTTTTTGCATGCACACCATTCAGCTGGAGACAGAGATTTTGAAAGTAGTAGCGTCTGTTGGTCTGCACATATGCCCGTGGCTCATCTCATGGTTTCTGTAGCCGGACACAGCCCCCACACGCCCTGCTGCACGCGCCCCCTCTTATCTCTCCCCAAACTTGCTCTTTCGCATGTAGTCTGCACGGTTTCCTGTTGTTCTGCTACAAAACCACTAGAAACAACGGAAGGTCCTTAAAGCTGCAATGCTCTGTATCACCAGTTGTATTCATCCTTATGAACATGTAATCGGTCAATGTAAGGAATGAGTGAGATAGTGAGTGACAGCCAGTGGCAAAGTAAAGAAGCAAATACCGCCTTTTACGGAACCAAGGTGTATATGGGGCTGTATATATACCTACGGCAGTAGCAGCCAGAGAGAGATGTAACCCATGACAGAAAGAGCTCGGGACCAGACTGGAAGCAGTAGAGCCCTCCTGCAGATCCGAAGGGACTTCGGAGACTCTCATCACCTAGTGGTTCGATCTCTGGGCAGCTAAAACCTGGCCAGTCTTAGTCACCTAAGATCAAAAGTAACACCCGTGTCTTCAGCCTGTCAGAGTATGAATGGGATGTGCCTGTGAGTATAACTGCGCAAATAAGGGAAGCAAATAATTAATCAACCCTTAGTACTGCTTTAGTTCGACCTTTGTGGTTATTTTTTGGCTGGTCCCAAGAACACGTAACAGTTTTGTCCGAGGTGATAAAGGGCCGAGCAGATCGACCGCGTCTCCAGTTCCTTCTGACTGCTGCGTGGTCCAGGTCGCAGTTATTAGTGTTCTCTAGCATGTGATGGACTTCAGAAATATATAGATGTACATACCTTGAGTATTTTACTGTTTTTACTGTTTATGTAGTAGTTTTAGTAATTTGCTAGTTCTAGGAGTAGAGCTGGGGCTTTTGGGGGCAAAGGGGGGTTGTTTCTGCATGAACACCCCTCCCTGGTACCCACATGCAGGTACTGGACTATGCCAAAGACCCCAGCCTTTAGAATCTGTGCCTCCTGCCCACGTTCCTTCTCGGTCAGCAACGAACATCAACTCTGAGGGGAAGAAGCCCATGTTTCATCCAAGTGCAGTATCTGCCAATCCTTCCCCAGCCATACCTAAGAAGGCTGGGCTCTCCACATCTGGAATCCCCTCCTGGAAGTCACCACGAGACCTCATTCGGACCGTGGCCGGGCAGCCCACCTGTCATAAGCCTGAGGCTGCCAGGAGTGCACCTACAGCTATGGAGTCCGAGGCCAACAGTGGTACCACCACTATGGATCCCGTGGTGGGGCCTTGTCGTGAGATAAGCAAGCATGCACATAAGAATGGCAGTAAGTCTTCCTCTAAACCTAAGAAAGGAGAGACTCCTTCCACGAGATCCAGTTGTGGGGAGGGAGTGCACTTTAATGCACACAAGCACAAAAAGAGGCCATCTAAATCTATAGATCTGCCAGTACCAGGTACGGACCCACACACATTGGCATCCCTCAGAGTTAGAGCCATCCATTCCAGGGAAGACAATTGCTCCTAGACCAGTTCCGGGGACTGAAAGAGTACCCTTGACTCTGGGGAGGTTGGGAAAAGCACCAGAGCCCGAGGAAGTGTTCGCCCTGGGAGAGCCGAGGTCTCCATGCCTTCTGGGATCCTCTATCTCCAGAGAGACTTTATCTCAGACACAGGACAAGCCACATCTGAGGCACTCCTCACCACCCTCCCCGCTCTGATGGTTTACATGATTCTGATAATACCACTGATGGAACAGATCTCTGAATTTTCATCTTCTGAGGAATTGCATGAGGACAGGGACCATCCATCCCTTCCCACTACTATGAGTACCAATAGAGGCCTTCTACATCGTTGCAGTATCCTTCACACTAGTTTTGATTCTTCTGTTCTCACTCCCCTCTCCCAATTCACTTGCGTTCCAGCCAGCGATGGAACAGGCTAGGCAATAGCACCCACACTCCACCCCATCCGACAGGGAGGGCAAGCCGCTGGACCTTTTAGACCTCAAGATCCTCTCCTCAATCAGCCTTCAATTCAGGATATCTCATTATCAGGCATTACTTGACAAATACAATTTCTTGAATTACAGCAAATTGGAGGACTTTGCCAAAAAAAAAAAAAAAAAAAAAAAACCCTGCCACAACAGGACCAGGCCAGCTTCCGAGCAATAATTGAGGAGGGGAAGCTAGTAGCAAGGACAATGGTGCCAATCAGTGGTGGGCGCGGAAGATATCTCATTTCACTCAATGGCCACAGGCATTGTGATGAGGAGAGAGATGTGGCTCCATTCCTCTGGTTTTCCCAGGGAGACACACAATACCATCAAAGACCACTCTTTTGATTAATTCCATCTTTTCAACCAGAAAACAGACAATTCGCTCCACATACTCAAGGATTCAAGAGCTACACTCCATTCCTTCGGTATTTATACACCTGTGCCAAAATATTAATTCTACCGCCCGCAGCCCACACAGTGTTACAGAATTTCCATCAGAAACCTTATGAACCACCAAGGAAGCATCAGAAAACTCAAAGATATCGTCCTCAAGGCCCACCTTTGCTGCCTTCCTCCTCTCAGATTCAACCCCAGTAGTAGAGATATTTCTAAGGAACCATAGAGAGCTGTCAACCATCTTGCCTGCTGCCATACAACCACCTTTGGGGGTCATCTGGCACTCTTTTTTTACCAGCATGGAGTGCAATAACAATAGACAAATGCGTGCTAAATGTCATCCACTATGGCTGTAAGATCGAGTTCATCACACTAGCTCACACACAAGTTCATCTCATGCACAACCCCCTCCCTGATCCCTCTACAGGGACCACTCTCATGACAGCTTCCTCACCCTAGGGATGGACTCCTTGCTACAAAGAGGGGTGATAGACTATCAAGGAGAGGATTCTATGTCACCGCCTTCATTTGCCTCCAGATGTGGCTCCAGATAGTTTACTCACCCACGCGCCATGCCATGGACCTTATGCTGACAGTTCCCCCTATGGTACTCTTTCCCTCCAGTGGTGAATGGACCTGCAACAGGTTTGTGTGGGGTCCCCTTTCTCCCATCCTCACCGGAAAAGATGATCATCACCAATGCATCCCTCGTAGGATGGGGAGCACACATGGGAGATCACATGACACAGGGAACATGGACCTCTTGGGAATCTAGGATGTACATCAATATTTTGGAACTCTGGACTGTAAGGAAGACATGTCAATCATTTCTCCCATCCATCCATTCGCACGATGTCTTATCATTTTGGATGACACCATCACTGTTTACTACTTCAGTAAACAAGGGGGCACTAGATCAACAGCTCTGTGTATGAAGGTGGTCAAGCTCCAGAATTGGTGCATCACCCACCAGATCCTGTTATTTGCAGTCGATCTTCTGGGCACTCAGAACGTGATCGCAGACCCATTCAGCAGACTGTTTTGTCATCAGTCACAAGTGGGAACTCTACAACACTATAGTATATGACATCTTTGACCAATGTGGGACTCTGATCAGGGAGCTCTTTGCCTCCCCTCCCAACAACAAATGCTCCAGGGAGTGGGGAGGGTATTTGGTCCCACCCTCAAAGCGATGTGCTCATACTCCGCTGATCATAGCAGATCAACTAAGTCTTCCCCCCGCCCCTGCCATTCCTGCCACGAGTTCATCCAGTTAGCGACATGCTGGCCCAGACTGTTCTGGTTTCCCAAACTCCCCTTCATGTCAGCCCATCCCCCAATTCCCATTCCCAGTTTCCCCAAGCTACTGACGCAGCACCATGGGAGGATCAGACATCCCAATGCACAGACACTTCACCTCGGAGCATGGTATTTGGATGGGACTCTTCTTTACTCGATTCAGAGTAACAGCTGTGTTAGTCTATATTCGCAAAAAGAAAAGGAGTACTTGGGCACCTTAGAGACTAACCAATTTATTTGAGCATAAGCTTTCGTGAGCTACAGCTCACTTCATCGGATGCATGCTGTGGAAACTGCAGAAGACATTATATACACTGAGACTATGAAACAATACCTCCTCCCACCCCACTCTCCTGCTGGTAATAGCTTATCTAAAGTGATCACTCTCCTTACAATGTGTATGATGATCAAGTTGGGCCACTTCCAGCACAAATCCAGGTTTTCTCACCCTCCGTGCCCACCCCCCCCCACACACACACACAAACTCACTCTTCTGCTGGTAATAGTTCATCCAAAGTGACCACTCTCCTTACAATGTGCATGATGATTAGGCCTAATAACATCAGCCACACTATCAGAGGCTCGTTCACCTGCACATCCACCAATGTGATATATGCCATCATGTGCCAGCAATGCCCCTCTGCCATGTACATTGGTCAAACTGGACAGTCTCTACGTAAAAGAATAAATGGACACAAATCAGATGTCAAGAATTATAACATTCATAAACCAGTCGGAGAACACTTCAATCTCTCTGGTCATGCAATTACAGACATGAAGGTCGCTATCTTAAAACAAAAAAACTTCAAATCCAGACTCTAGCGAGAAACTGCTGAATTGGAATTCATTTGCAAATTGGATACTATTTATTTAGGCTTAAATAGAGACTGGGAATGGCTAAGTCATTATGCAAGGTAACCTATTTCCCCTTGTTTTTTCCTACCCCCCCCCCCCACGTCCTGGTTAAACTTGGATTTATGCTGGAAATGGCCCACCTTGATTATCATACACATTGTAAGGAGAGTGGTCAGTTTGGATGAGCTATTACCAGCAGGAGAGTGAGTTTGTGGGGGGGAGGGGGGAGAGGGTGAGAGAACCTGGATTTGTGCTGGAAGTGGCCCAACTTGATTATCATACACATTGTAAGGAGAGTGATCACTTTAGATAAGCTATTACCAGCAGGAGCGTGGGGTGGGAGGAGGTATTGTTTCATGGTCTCTGTGTATATAATGTCTTCTGCAGTTTCCACAGCATGCATCCGATGAAGTGAGCTGTAGCTCATGAAAGCTTATGCTCAAATAAATTGGTTAGTCTCTAAGGTGCCACAAGTACTCCTTTTCTTTACTCGACCGTCTCATAAATAAACTAGGGAAATGCAATCTAGATGGAGCTACTATAAGGTGGGTGCAAAACTGGTTGGAAAACTGTTCCCAGAGAGTAGTTATCAGTGGTTGAGTCATGCTGGAAGGGCATAATGAGTGGGGTCCCATAGGGATCAGTTCTGGGTCCAGTTCTGTTCAACATCTTCATCAGTGGTTTTGATAATGTCATACAGAGTACACGTATAAAGTTTGCAGATGATACCAAGCTGGGAGGGGTTGCAAGTGCTTTGGAAGATAGGATTAAAATTCAAAATGATCTGGACCAACTGGAGAAATGGTCTGAAGTAAATAGGATGAAATTCAATAAGGACAAATGCAAAGTACTCCCTTTAGGAAGGAACAATCAGTTGCACACACACAAAATGGGAAATGACTGCATAGGAAGGAGTACTGCAGATAGGGATCTGGGGGTCATAGTGGATCACAAGCTAAATATGAGTCAACAGTGTAACTGTTGCAAAAAAAGCAAACATCATTCTGGGATGTATTAGCAGGAGTGTTTGTAAGCAAGACATGAGAAGTAATTTTTCCGCTCCACTCTGTTCTGATTAGGCCTTAACTGGAGCATTGTGTCCAGTTCTGGGAGCCACATTTCAGGAAGGATTTGGACAAATTGGAGAGAGTCCAGAGAAGCACAACAAAAATTATTAAAGGTCTAGAAAACATGACCTGTGAGGGAAAATTGTAAAAACTGGGTTTGTTTAGTCTGGAAAAAGAGAAGACCGAGAGGGGACATTACAGTTTTCAAGTATGTAAAAAGTTGTTACAAGGAGGAGGAAGAAAAATTGTTGTTCTTAACTTCTAAGGATAGGACAAGAAGCAATGGGCTTAAATTGAAGCATTGAGGTTTAGGTTGGAAATTAAGAAAAACTTCCTGTTGGTGGTTAAGCACTGGAATAAATTGCCTAGGGAGGCTGTGGAATCTCCATCACTGAAGATTTTTAAAAGCAGGTTAGACAAACACCTGTCAGGAATGGTCTAGATAATTAGTCTCGCCATTAGTGCAGGGGACTGGACTAGATGATCTCTCGAGGTCCCTTGTTCATCAGAAGTGCAAAACATCCTCTCCAGCAGCAGGAAAGAGTCCACGAGGCAGTCAACGAGTCGTTCCTACCAAGCGAAGTGGAAATGCTTTGCCTCCTGGGCCCAACAGAAGAGACTTTCCCAGAAGAGCTGGAGATTCCCCTCCTTTTGGATTACCTCCTGTCTTTGAATGCATTGGGTGTCACTCTCAACTCTCTCAAGGTACATGTGGCAGCAGTAAACTCCTTTCACTTCAGTTTATCTTGGGGCTGTCAAAAGATTTTAAAAAGTAGTGATTAAGCACAGTTTTAATTGCAGTGTTAAACAATAAATAAATACCAATTGAAATTTATTATAACTGTTTTTGAAAGTTTTTCTATATTTCCAAATATATTTATTTCAATTACAACACCGAATACAAAGTATACAGTGCTCACTTTACATTATCTTTAATTACAAATATTTGTACTGTAAAAAAGATAGAAGAAATAGTATTTTCAGTTTACCTCATAAGTACTGTGGTGCAATCTCTTTATTGTGAAAGTGAAACTTACAAAGGTAAAATTGTTGTTTTTAACATAACTGCACTCAAAAATAAAACAATGTAAAACTTCAGAGCTTACGAGTCCACTCAGTCCTACTTCTTATTCAGTTAATTGCTAAGACAAACAAGTTTATTTACATTTACAGGAGATAGTGCTGCCCTCTTCTTGTTTATAATGTCACCTGAAACTGAGAACTGGCGTTCAGATTGTACAGTTGTAGCCAGCGCTGCAAGGTGTTTACATACCAGATAAGCTAAACATTTGTATGCCCCTTCATGCTTTGAGCACCATTCCAGAGGACATGCTTCTAAGCTGATGAAGGGTTCTGCTCGATAATGATCCAAAACAGTGTGGACTGACGCATGTTCATTTTTATCTGAGTCAGATGCCACCAGCAAGTTTAATTATTTTTTTTCTTTTTTGCGTTCTGTAATTTCTGCATCGGGGTGTTGCTGTTTTAAGACTTCTGAAAGCATGCTCCACACCTTGTCACTCTCAGATTTTGGAAGACACTTCAGATTCTTACGCCTTGGGTCAAATGCTGTAGCTATCTTTAGAAATATCATATTGGCACCTTTTTGCATTTTGTCAAATCTGCAACGAAAACGTTCTTAAATTGAACAACATATGCTGGGTCGTCATCCAAGACTGCCAGAACACGAAATATATAGCAGAATGCAGGTAAAACCATAAAGAAGGAGACATACGGGTCTCCCTCAAGGAGTTCAGTCACAAACCTGAGGAGCTTTAGTAGTGTTTTCAGCTTCTGCAGTTTTTCAAAATCATTACTTGTTGACACTGATAGATTGTGTTTTGAAGAGCTAAGGTGGCTGTGATTGCGGTGCTGAACCATACCTAATGTGGAGTTCCATCTGGCTGAAATATCTTGTACAAGAGGTTCTTGTTTGTATCCATTTGCAGCTTGTTGTTTTTCTAGCTCTGTATTGTTAGCTGGACTATGTTTTGAAATGGCCAACAAGTTTTCTATATTTTGCCAGCAGGTTTTCAAAACCCCCGAGTGCTACTGTAATGGATTGCTGCAGATTGTGAGCGATGCACATCGTGTTCAAAAGGCAAATGACTGGCTGCTGCTATTATTATTATGTGCACTGTTAGTACTAATTGTTACCTTTTCTTGAATATTCCATTCTTTGGCAACATCCAAGAAACACTTTGCACAAGTTTCAACATATTGTCTCTCTTCAGTGTGCGTTTCTGTTAAAGCAAACTACTGCAGTGTCCATGCAGCATCAGTCAGGTGTTCCGTGACTCTAAGGTAGCTGTGATTGCTCAAGGATGTCCAGGGATCACCAATCAAAACAACAGCTAGTGCATTTTTCAGAAGTTCCAACTTTGTAGTCTTCCCGTTGTGATGTCCTGTATTTGGGTTGCACATGGTTCCTTGGGAGGGCAAATTGCATGACTGATTGGAAGATGCAATTTGAATAACATCTCTTAGCGCTCTGACGTTTACAGTGTTGCGAGGTCTGCAGTCCGTAGCTATCCACTTTGCAACAGCATTGGTTAAGAGGTTGTACTTTGTTTGATTCATGGGCTTGTAGCGATCCTGAAACTCTGTAAGCGTACTCTGTCACAGCTGGCAAGATTCATTTCTGTTGGTGGGCTATCTGTCGTGCAAGAAGTAGAGGTGAAAGCATGTTTAGGGCATAGGTGGTATGCAGACTTTAAGTACTTTGATGGTGTTGGATCTCAACCTTGCAATAGCTACAGATAAGTCTTTTTATCCAGAGAACCATCCGTAAGTTTTTTTTAAAAATAAACTTCCCATTCAAAAGACCTGAACTGCTCTGCTTTACTCCATTAACTCTTTCTGATATTTAATCACTCCAGAACATAGTAGAACTGTGCCAATCTCTGCCAAGAGATCAAGTACAGTAAGTGAAGAGGGCCAAAACAGAGGTGTGCAATTAACGCTTGTTTAAAAAAAAAAAGTGTTAATTTGTTTTGCATTAATCACTTGTGTTAACTGCGATTAATTGACAGCCCTAGGTTTTTTTTTTTTAAACTGACTGACTGTTAAGCCCCAGCTATAACCCAGGCTACATATGATTTTAGAGCAGATCTCCTCAGCTTTGTTCCCCCCTCTGAGGCGTTTGTATCAGCTGGTGCCTCTGCAGACTTCATAGAGTGAGCTGGGCCTAGAAAAGCCAGAGGCAAAAGGAAGGCCCAATTTATTTCACCCCAGTACAAAGCATTGCATTGGGGATCTTGGCTGGCTCAGTGGGCAAAGTGCAGTTTACCACTCAGAGCCCAGTCCAGGTGGAATTATCTTGTACCTTCCCCAGGGCAGGAAAGGATCCAAGGAGGATGGGTGGCTGGCTCTGGTGGGCAGGGTACAGGCATTGTCTTAGCAGCCCAGTCTGGGTTGGCATGCTTTAGTTCTACTCCCCTGGCCAGGAAAGGAGCCGGGCAGGATTGGAAAAGAATAGGCTTCAGGCATAAACAGCTTCCCTTTCCCCATTTCCATGAGGGGAAGATGCCAGAAGAGCATCACACTGGATGGAGGATCAGGTCCCTAGAGTCCACATCTTGCACAAAACTTAAAATTTGACTTTGGCTGGATTAGTGGGAGTGCTTATACTGACCATCAACAATTTGCTTTTTTTTTGAAAAAAAAAAAGAGTTTGAGTACATTGTGCAATATACCTGATATCCAGTATCATAATTGGAGGTAGGGAAGTCACCAGAAAAAAACAGGTGCACACCTCATAAACACGTACATGAACTTTCTCTTATTAAATGAATGAAAATACCAGACCATTTTGAGGCTTTTTATGGTTTTTATGTGTGGAGGGATGAGGGAGACGGAGACCTGGCTGTGCACGTCCCCCGCTTCCACTCCCCAAATGAAAACAACAAAAAACTGAATGCAGCCTATTACACTTATCTTGTTAAAGCTGTATATATCTGTTTGTACATCTAACTTGCATCATTTTGTAAATGTATACAAGCAATTCCAAGAACAGCAAAAGTTAGATTTTCAAGTGTGCAGCTGCTCTTGTGTTCTGCATTGGCGGAACCTTATTAAATAGCTTCTGTTCTAACATGTTATGATGGCTATAACAATAAAAGACTTTGAACAGAGTCAGCAGTAAAGTAGAACCTGCTAATTAGTGCTAATGAATTGAGACCCATTGCAAACTAATTTGTGAATTGGGTAGTAAGGACGCCATTCCTTCTCTAATTTAAATCAATGGAAAAGTGACCATTGACTTCAACTGGAGGAGCATCTGATCCTAAATTAATATAGTTAAAAAAAAAAAACAATCTAATGCTGAATCACAAAATATGCTTCATTCATTTGATGCATTTCAGTTTCAATATTTAGGATGTCATCGTATATTGTCTAATAATAGGGCTGTCGATTTAACTCACGATTAACTAAAAAAAAAGCTTTAATTGCACTGTTAAAAAATAGAATACCAATTGAAATTTATCAAATATTTTGGATGTTTTTCTACATTTTCATATATATTGTATTCTGTGTTGTAATTGAAATCAGTGTATATTTATTACAAATATTTGCACTGTAGAAATGATAAAAGAAAATAGTATTTTTCAGTTCACCTCGTACAAGTACTGTAGTGCAATCTCTTTGTCGTGAAAGTGCAATTTACAAATGTCGATTGTTTTGGTTTTGAGTGCAGTTTATGTAAAAAAAAAAAAAGGAAAACTTCAGAGCCTACAAGTTGACTCAGTCCTACTTCTTGTTCAGCCAATCACTAAGACAAACAAGTTTGTTTACATTTACAGGAGATAATGCTGCCCTCTTATTTACAATGTCACCAGAAAGTGAGAACAGGGCATTTGCATGGCACTTTTGTAGTTGGCATTGCAAGGTATTTATGTGCCAGATATGCTAACCAATCGTATGCCCCTTCATGCTTTGGCCACCATTCCAGAGGACCTGCTTCTGTGCTGATGATGCTGATTAAAAAAAAATGAGTTAATTAAATTTGACTGAATTCCTTGGGGGAGAATTGTATGTCCCCTGCTCTGCTTTACCCACATTCTGCCATATATTTCATGTTATATGTGGTAAACCCAGGACAAACAGCTACAAAAGGGAGGTAGTAATTAGTCCTAGGGGATTAAAAGGCCCCTCCCTTTTGCGGAGAGAGAACTACAGGGCAATAAGGTTCAGCTGGAAAAGGGGTTGCTAGGGAATCAATTAGGTTCTGCTGACTCCAACTACTTGGGACCTTTTTAAACCCTCCCCTGGGTGGTAGGAGGGGGAGAGTGAGGGAGTGAGAGGAGCAGGGAAGCTGCCAGTAGGCTGTTTGCAGCAAGACACCAGACCTTCCCAGTAGGGAGGCTGCACTCGCTCCCCAGAAGGGAAGGAAAACATGCACAAGGGACTGACAGAGGAGAGGAGTAGCAGGACCCTGTGCCACCTATAAGGATTCGCCTTGCCCCAGACCTCTCCAAGGCTAAAAAGGACTGAGCCTACTGAGGCGAACAAGGTATTTTGCCACATCTAGCAGTCTCGGATGATGACCCAACACGTGTTCGTTTTAAGAACACTTCCATTGTAGATTTCACAAAATGCGAAGAAGGTACCAGTGTGAGATTTCTAACCCACCCAAGGTTTAAGAATCTGAAGTGCCTTCCAAAGTCTGATCAGGACGGGGTGTGGAGCATGCTTTCAGAAGTCTTAAAAGAGCAAGACTCCGATGCAGAAACTACAGAACCCGAACCACCAAAAAAGAAAATCAACCTTCTGCCCGTGGGATCTGACTCAGATGGTGAAAATGAACATGCGTTCGTCCACACTGCTTTGGATTGTTATCCAGTAGAACCCGTCATCAACATGGACATATGTTCCCTGGAATGGTGGTTGAAGCATGAAAGAACATACAAATTTTTAGCGCATCTAGCATATAAATATCTTGCGACGCCAGCTACAACAGTGCCGTGTGAACACCTGTTCTCACTTTCAGGTGACGTTGTAAACAAGAATTGGGCAGCACTATCTTCTACAAATGTAAACAAACTTGTTCGCCTTAGTGATTGGCTGAATAAGAAGTAGGACTTAGTGGACTTGCAGGAATATGAGTGGAATATGAACAAGAGGCTGCTAGGCAGCTCTAACTCCACATTCTACAGGCCATTATCCTCTGATCCCACTGAGGATTACCAAAAGAAACTACACCATCTGCTCAAGAAGCTCCCTGAAGAAACACAGGAACAGATCTGTGCAGACACATGTCTAGAACCCCGATCCATAAACCTGGGAATCCTGGACACCCTATCGTCTCAGACATTGGCACCCTGACAGCAGGATTTTCTGGCTCTGTGGACTCTCTCCTCAGGTCCTACGGTACTAGCACTCCCAGCTATCTTCGAGACAACCACTGACTTCCTGAGGAAACTACAATCTATCAGTGATCTTTCAGAAAACACCATCCTGGCCACTATGGATGTAGAAGCCCTCTACACCAACATTCCACACAAAGATGGACTACAAGCTATCAGGAACAGTATCCCCGATAATGTCACGGCAAACCTGGTGGCTGATCTTTGTGACTTTTTGTCCTCACCCACAACTATTTCACATTTGGGGACAATATGTACCTTCAAGTCAGTGGCACTGCTATGGGAATCCGCATGGCCCCGCAGTATGCTAACATTTTTATGGCTGACTTAGAACAATGCTTCCTTAGCTCTTGTCCCCTAACACCACTACTCTACTTGCGCTACACTGATGACATCATCATCATCTGGACCCATGGAAAAGAGGCCCTTGAGGAATTCTACCATGATTTCAACAATTTCCATCCCACCATCAACCTCAGCCTAGACCAATCCACACAAGCTGGCCTTTTCCTGGACACTACTGTGCTAATAAGCAATGGTCACATAAACACCACCCAATACGGGAAACCTACTGACTGCTATACTTACCTACATGCCTCTAGCTTCCATCCAGGACACACCACACGATCCATTGTCTACAGCCAAGCTCTAAGATACAACCGCATTTGCTCCAATCCCTCAAACAGAGACAAACACCTACAAGTTCTGTATCAAGCATTCTTAAAACTACAATACCCACCTGCTGAAGTGAAGAAACAGATTAATAGAGCCAGAAGAGTACCCAGAAGTCACCTACTACAGGACAGGCCCAACAAAGAAAATAACAGAACACCACTAGTCATCACCTTCAGCCCCCAACTAAAACCTCTCCAACGCATCATCAAAGATTTACAACCTATCTGAAAAATGATCCCTCACTCTCACGATCTTGGGAGACAGACCAGTCCTCGCTTACAGACAGCCCCCCAACCTGAAGCAAATACTCACCAGCAACCACACACCACACAACAAAAACACTAACCCAGGAACCTATCCTTGCAACAAAGCCCGATGCCAACGCTGTTCACATATTTATTCAAGTGACATCATCATAGGACCTAATCACATTAGCCACGCCATCAGAGGCTCGTTCACCTGCACATCTACCAATGTGATATATGCCATCATGTGCCAGCAATGCCCCTCTGCCATGTACATTGGCCAAACCGGACAGTCTCTAGGCAAAAGAATAAATAGACACAAATCTGACATCAGGAATCGTAACATTCAAAAACTGGTAGGAGAACACTTCAGTCTCTCTGGCCACTTAATAAATGATTTAAGGGTGGCAATTTTGCAACAGAAAAGCTTCAAAAACAGACTCCAACGAGAAACTGCTGAGCTTGAATTAATATGCAACCTAGATACCATTAACTTGGGTTTGAATAGAGACTGGGAGTGGCTGGGTCATTACACATATTGAATCGAATAAATTGGTTAGTCTCTAAGGTGCCGCAAGTACTCCTGTTCTTATTATTAATTCTTATGGGGAAATTGGATTCGCTTAACATTGTTTTGCTTAAAGTAGCATTTTTCAGGAACATAACTACAGTGTTAAGTGAGGAGTTACTGTACTAAAGTACTGAAACTTTCTTAAAGGTTTTTTATTAAAATTTGAATAAAAAATCTTTGTGATTAAAATAACAGAATTATACTTGGAAAAAACCTAATATATCTTTAAAAATCAGTTTCAGTTAACTGGTGACCACACACACTAAATGCCCTAATCATAATTGTATTGTTATATGGCATCACAATATGGCAGTGTTAAAGTTGCTTGGGTGCCTTAACTTTGCATTCTCATATTTTAACTAGGGCTATGAATTGGAGTTAACTCAAGTGGTTAACTCAAAACAAATTACCTGGATTAAAAAAATTAATTGTGATTAATCGCACTGTTAATAATAGAATACCAAATGAAATTTATTAATATTTTTGGATGTTTTTCTACATTTTCAAATATGTTGATTTCAATTACAGCACACAACACAAAGTATACAGTGCTCACTTTATATTATTATCTTTGATTACAAATATTTGCACTGTAAAATGATAAAACAAATAGTATTTTTCAGTTCACCTCATACAAGTACTGTAGTGCAATCTTTGTTGTGAAAATGCAAATTACAAATGTAGATTTTTTTTACATAGCTGCACTCCAAAAGAAAACAATGTAAAACTTTAGAGCCTACAAGTCAACTCAGTCCTACTTCTTGTTCAGCCAATCACTAAGATAAACAAGTTTGTTTACATTTACAGGAGATAATGCTGCCCTCCTCTTATTTACAATGTCATCAGAAAGTGAGAACAGGGCATTTGCATGGCACTTTTGTAGCTGGCATTGCAAGGTATTTACGTGCCAGATATGTTAAACATTCATATGTCACTTCATGCTTCAGTTACCATTCCAGAGGACATGTTTCCATGCTGATGACACTCGTTAAAAAAAAAATGCGTTAATTAAATTTGTGATTGAACTGAATATCCCAAAATATTTAAATAAATGGTATTCTATTCTTCTATTATTGTTTAACAGTGTGATTAAAACTGCAATTAATCATGTTTTTTTAATCTCGTGATTAATTGCGATTAATTTATTTAATCATTTGACAGTCCTAATTTTAACATGTTTGGATTTCTTCTAAAATGTAACCTTAATCTTGAGTTTCCTTGGTTTGTAGTGCTTGGATTTGGAATACTTACAACATGCCTCTAATATTTTCTGCTCTTAAATTACAGTTATACTCAACCTAAACTCCAGTTCAATGTCATTTTTTCTCGTGGAATAGATAAAACTTGAATGATTCCTTGAGTCATGATATTTGGCAATTAGAAACTTTGTTGACAAAAAATTGTACACCAAATGTAATTCTGTCTTAAAAAGAAAATGTATCAGACTTTGAAAACAAGAATGAAAATCTGGGAAAGTAATTAAACTACTAGAATCCAAAACCCCATGCTGTTGCATCAGTGTGGCAATTGAGCCAAGTAATCCACCATCTGAGCAGTCTCCTTCTTATAGCCAGTGAAATTGTTGCATGTCAATTAGCTGTACAGTAAGGTAGTGATTACCTCTGATATCATGATCTAGGAGTCTTGGCATGGCATAGATACATGTCTTGGTGTTGCATGGATGTAATTTGTCAAAAAGTAAAAAGTCAAAATGACTGAGAACTTCGATACCACACCGCAAATCCCCGTAATGATTGAACTTGTTGATATTATGAACAAAAAGAGCTCCCAGCCATGCTTGTAGCTCTTTCCATGGCTTCACACCAACTCAACAGACATTGTAGCCTTGAGTGACACACTGTGACAATACTGGAATTTTATTGTATAGATAAGAAATCTCAGGGTAAATGCAGAAAAGTCACAGCAAAGTTCTCTTACAGTATTAGGGCTTGCCTATAAAGGGAAATTGACCAGAATAACTACTGTAAATTGTGCTATTCTGAAATAGCTCCCAATGAGGGCACTCTTATTCTGGAATTTTAACAATCTTATCACCTGTAAGTGACTATTATAAGCCATGTTCTTTGATATTTCTTAATTGAGAAATTTTTTTTGTTTTGTTTTGTTTTTGTTTTGTGAGCAGGGATTTTCATATATCACAGCGATTACTTCTCTTCCATGTCCTTACGTGAAGTTTTTTTCAACAGAAAACGAGCATTTTTAATACATTGTGTACACCAGATGCACCCGATTTCTGTGCATTGGAAAATTTCCTAAAGCTGGGTCAAAAAACTTAATTCCAGGCGTTGCATAGTTGGATAACTATTTGTGTAATTAATTCTTTCATGTGAGGAGTAACAAATTGATTGAGCAAGGTGTAGTAGTTGAAGACTCTAGCCTACATTCATAATAACAAAATGATTCTGTTAGGTCATCTTTGACCTTAGATTGAGATTTTGTAAAAGTGAGCTTTTATGAAACCTAAGACAAATGCAAATATTTTTAAGAGTTAAAATATATATTCTGTGGAAAGAGCTTTGTAAAAATATACTCCTCTACACTGTTTGCAGCATTCTACTAGTGCATGGTACTAAATTGACACATAAGCAACTGGACCCGTCTTCATTGTCCAAACTCTGGGGGAAAAAATAGACAATAAAAATATTTTAACTGAATTTAAAAAATGTATCTTCTACCTGTGTCATAAATATAAAGGGAAGGGTAAACCCCTTTAAAATCCCTCCTGGCCAGAGGAAAACTCCTCTCACCTGTAAAGGGTTAAGAAGCTAAAGGTAACCTTGCTGGCACCTGACCAAAATGACCAATGAGGAGACAAGATACTTTCAAAAGCTGGGAGGAGGGAGAGAAACAAAGGGTCTGTGTGTCTGTCTATATGCTGCTTTTGTCGGGGATAGACTGGGAATGGAGTCTTAGAACTTTTAGTAAGTAATCTAGCTAGGTATGTGTTAGATTATGATTTCTTTAAATGGCTGAGAAAAGAATTGTGCTGAATAGAATAACTATTGCTGTCTGTGTATCTTTTTTGTAACTTAAGGTTTTGCCTAGAGGGACTCTCTGTGTTTTGAATCTAATTACCCTGTAAGGTATCTACCATCCTGATTTTACAGAGGGGATTTCTTTACTTCTATTTACTCCTATTCCTATTAAAAGTCTTCTTGTAAGAAAACTGAATGCTTTTTCATTGTTCTCAGATCCAAGGGTTTGGGTTTGTGGTTACCTATGCAAATTGGTGAGGCTTTTTATCCAACATTTCCCAGGAAAGGGGGGGGGGGTGCAAGTGTTGGGAGGATTGTTCATTGTTCTTAAGATCCAAGGGTCTGGGCCTGTAGTCACCTAGGCAAATTGGTGAGACTTTTTACCAAACCTTGTCCAGGAAGTGGGGTGCAAGGTTTTGGGAAGTATTTTGGGGGGAAAGATGTTTCCAAACAGCTCTTCCCCAGTAACCAGTATTTGTTTGGTGGTGGTAGCGGCAAGGACAAAGGGTGGAATATTTTGTACCTTGGGGAAGTTTTTGACCTAAGCTGGTAAAGATAAGCTTAGGAGGTTTTCATGCAGGTCCCCACATCTGTACCCTAGCATTCAGAGTGGGGGAGGAACCTTGACAACCTGTTATTCGTGTGGGGTGATAATCCCCATAGAAATGCCTATAAAGAAATAAAATAAGAGTAGCATCAGTTGTGAGGAGACTTGTTCTTAAAATATGAATTTTAACTTGACAATGCACTTTTTAAATACAGATTGGTAAACTTCATATTAGCATTTCAGGCTAGATGTCACAGTGGTCCCTTCTGGTCTTATAGTCTATGAATCTATGAAATTTGCTATGCAGATTTTGTTAAGTATTACATTAAGTGTGGTTCCATGAGTAGATTATGCTGGAAACATGGGTAGGAATTGTTTCAAATACATTTTTACTTTCGGTTCTGAAGTATTATGACTACAGTTTTGTTTTTGAAGAAGACCCATACATCTCACATATGAATTTGAACTCCACTGGAAAAGGTTCAGTTTGAGTTTTAGTAGGCATAGCAGTCTGAGAGAATTAATGTAGCAAGGGCTGTGATTTTTCTGAGGATGCCTGCTGACAATCTCCTACTGTACAATTTGTTTTGAAAGCGTGTGTTTTAGTACTCAATCAATTAAAAAACCTGCAGGATGACAAAAATGTCAAACATTAGATGAATAAGGCTATTGACATCTGTTAAATAGACCAATTACTTTATTTTGATTCCTTGTTTTTACAGGGGAAGATTCATAGATATTTAGGTCAGAAGGGACCATTATGATGATCTAGTTTGACCTCCTGCACAACGCAGGCCATAGAATTTCACCCACAACTCCTGCGAAAAACCTCACCCATAAATAATACAGCTAGGAAAATATATATAAATTAGATGCAAACCTGAGGTAGCAAAGTGTGCAAGACTGTTTTACAGCCACATTCTCTACTGATACTTTCATGTTGCAAGTAATATGTAGGGTTTAATTCATTTTTTCAAAATAGGTAGCTAATTACAAAAAGGTATTTTAGATCTGCATAGCTCACTTTTTTTAACAAGATATAAATGTTCATAACAAATGAATACAAAAATTGATATGATTGGAAGACTTTTTTGGATCTTCAGATTTACCAGTCCAGATTGAGGGGTTGCTGGTTTTTGTTTGAAATTGATGGACAGCAGCATGAACAAAATTGTAATCAGATTTTTGAGAACCAAAGGCTTGTTTCTCACTCCTCTCTTTTTCAGATTGGTCTTTTGCCTCCAATAGAGAGACATTCTTCCAGGATCTGAAGACTTAACTATCGCCATCTGATGACTGACCTGGAGTATAAGGCTAATAAAAACATACCAATGTAACCCATTTTTATGTATTTGCTTCACTAAAGTATTGCTGAGTCTGCTTGTTAGTTTTGGATCCTGGAATCTGTTCCTCTTAAAGGGCTAGCATTTGGCAATTCCCCCTAACGGGACTCATCTGGCATTGTACACAGGTAAATGCCAAATGCCCACTTCCTCCCTACTGTCTTCTTGTGCTCCCCTGTTTAAGATTTCATTGTATTTTTAAAAGTGACCTTTATGGTTGCAAAAGAAACCTTCAGATGTGAACTCGGGTATAGCAATAATGTAGTGCTGTTATCCTGAGCCTGCATAGAGACTGAAACAATAACTTGGAAAGGTGTGAACTTCCTCTATTGGCACTACATTTAATTGTAACGTCCATCAGCTTTCTATTAAATACATTTTCCCCACCTGGGGGTTTTTCACCTTCCTCTGCAGCATGGGGCATGGATTACTTGCTGATTTAAAACTAGTATAAATGGTGGATTCTCTGTAACTTGAAGTCTTTAAATCAGGATTTGAGGACTTCAGTAACTCAGCCAGAGGTTATGGGTCTATTACAGGAGTGGGTGGATAAGATTCTGTGGCTTGCAATGTGAAGGAGGTCAGACTAGAGCAGTGGTTCTCAAACTTTTGTATTGGTGACCCCTTTCAAACAACAAGCCTATGAGTGCAACCCCCCCCCCCCATAAATTAAAAACACATTTTATATTAAACACTATTATAAATGCTGGAGGCAAAGCAGAGTTTGGGGGTGGAGGCTGACAGCTCATGACCCCCTGAGGGGTCGTAATCCCCAGTTTGAGAACCCCTGGACTAGAGGATCATGATTTTCCCTTCTGGCCTTAGATTCTAGCCTGTCCACACCTACCATGATGTTAGGAACCATGTGCTAACCATATGTATACATGTGAACCCTATGTGAACACAATTACAATTTTTGGTAAAAGCAGTAGTGTAGTCAGAAACTTATACTTTTAATTGTATCTTCTGCACCCTTGTTGGTAGATTTTTAAAAATACTAGAATACCTCTAAACAGTAATGTGAGAACTTGTTCTTAAACAACTTCCTGCTGTAGTTGTAGCACCGTCTTTTTCCAGTTATACTTTCTAGATTTCTTTGTAGGATTCCTACCCTCAAGACTGGTGTATCATGAAACCTATGATAACCACAGGGGCTGCAACTCGACTCATTGTATTATGGAGTCTTTCAATGTACAATTATAAAGGTTATTCTGCAGTAGTTTGTCCATTTAATCTAAAAGCTATTGACAGCTTTAAGAACTCTGAAGCTTTAATCTTCAACATTGTAACATTACTGCAGCAGAGTGACTTGGGCGAAGTTTGGAGAGAGTTTTAGCCATTTTAATGTTCAGACTATTTTTCATTTGAAATGTTGATATTCAGAGCTTTCTGGTCATGCAAACTATTAACCTACAATTTAGGCTGCTTCTGCTACAGTATTCAGATATTCTGGCAGACATATATATAAAATGAAACTACACTATGGTTTTTCTCTCCTGTTTTTCTTATTTTTTTGCTACCCCTTTTTCTTGCTAAGGGAAAAAAGACCACTTAACTGTTAAAATCATCAAGGGTTCATTTTAACACACTGGACTAGTAATAAAGAAAATATAACTTAAAAACCAGTGAAAAACTCACTAATATTTCCAGATTCTTCTTGCTGAGTTTAGAAAATTGGCATGTATTGTAAAAAATAGCTTGCTAGCTGGCCGGAACTGGAATTAAAAAACCCTAACTATATAATATAGAATGTGTGTGGGGCTGAGGCTGCAAGGAAAATGGACAGCATTTGTAGCTTGTGGGGTGTGTTCTTCTCTTGAGGTGCCAGTGGAACTCCCATTACATTCATGAGCACCACACAAGAATCAAACTCCCAAAAGAGCATGTCTGGGTTTTTGACTCTGCCTGTTTATGAGCAGTGCTTGGATCAAGAAAAAAAAAGATGGAGAAACCTAACTGCTAAACTAGCAGACAGTGTTAATTTTCCAGGAAATTCAGAACATTAAGACAGATTAAACATTTACTTTTAATTACTGGAGTTATGCTGGCTGAATGAAAATAACTGACAAAGAATTAAAACATTCAGTTCTTATGTAATTTCTCAACAGGAAAATCATCTCTATTAGCAGTTATTGAGTATTAATATTTTTATTTGATCCTTTTGGCTTCCAAAGCAAAGTGTATGGCAAAACGTCTGCTTCACATTTTTACAGTAAAATGGTAAATGCTTCTTAAATAAAAATATCAAGGATCAAGCTGTAAAACCTGCAGAATTTTTGAAGACCAAATCTTCCATTAAATTTTCTACTCATTTGCTGCTTCTCTGTACGGGAACAAATGGTGTTTTATTCATCAGATAGATCTCTTTTGGGGTCCTTCCATCAGCTTTATGGAGGCTAGTAATTTGGTATCTCAATTCCTTCCTCTGTTTTATTAAATTATTGTAAGATTCAACATAAATAGAAGGAAAGAAGCATTCGGTAATATGGTGGAAACTTAAGTATTTTTTCATTTAAGTTATTGATCCTTTAGTGACCTGTTTTTCTAACTTATTTAAATTTTAATGTTTTCTTTTTTGCTAAAATAATTAAAAATCTGAAGTTTTCCTACTTGTGTCGAGATCCCTATGAGCTATTTTGGTACTGCTAACTAAGCAATAATTCTTATTTCAATTAGCTGCCTGGGTTTTTTGGTAGGAAGCAATAGACCATTGTGTGTATTATTCTGTGCAAAACAAACTGACACATGTCAAGAGGTTGGTTGTGAACTGTGTTTTGTTCCTTCTTTTCTAAACACAGGGTATCTTAGCTAACTAATTATGTTTTCAAAATATTAAATGGATAATACATCCTAACTACAGAGAGAAAATAAATGTAAAATAGGGGTAAAAAAGGACAAAGAAAGAAATACAGTATAATCAATTTTTAATGGAGAACAAGGGAAAGATGAGCAGTGCATGGATAGAGAAGGAATTGTACTGTATTAGTCTTTTAACAACCAAAAAGATAATTTACCTGCAAAACTTTAATTTAGTTAAGTAGAGTTAACTTTGCACTTTTCAGAAGTTGGCATGGGAGATCACCACTGGATTACAGATGGATAGTTGGAACATCCATTCCCTAGATAAAAGGGATTAAATGGATTGAGATCAGAGGTGGGGACTTCAAAACAGGGAGCTGACAGGCTGGCAAAGTGAAGAGGACAACAATGAAGGGAAGATGGTTAGCTTCTTGGGTGGTTGTGTCCTAGGACTCAGGATATCACTGAGAGGTTCTTGTGTTTACTGCAGCCCTCCTTTCTTTCTATACCTCAAAAAAAGAAAAAAATGTATGTGTATTTACCTACAAACACATTTGCTTATTAATACGAGTAGGAATCCACAGTTTTAGTCACAGGAGATTGCTGGTAACTTAGTACTAAAGGATTAAATAATTAAAGTTGAACTATATCGCCAAACTCCATTTATTCATTCATACAAATTATTCAAAAGATACATATCTTTTGCAAACAATTTCCAAATGCATGTCTGCTTCAGTCTTTTTTTATGAGTCAGTAGTGCTGCCACGTCTGATACTGCTACAGCTACACTAACTCCTCTGAATGATTCAAATAATAAATAGGTTCTGTGTTGTTTCACTCTGAAATTAAAATTTATCTGGTACTTTGGTCCAAAAAGTTTGGTGTTTTAGACTCTGCTACAAGAGGTGTCTGCATAATTACCACATCATCTAAATCAGTGATTCTCAACTTTTCTGGATTACTGTACCTTTTTCAGGTGTCTGACTTAGGGTTGCCAACTTTCTATCTGCAGAAAACTGAACACCCTTGCCATGCCACACCATTCCCCTTCTCTGAGGCCATGCCCCCCCCGCTCCCTCCATCTCTACCTGTCTCCATCTGTCACTCGCTCTCCCCCACCCTTGCTCACTCTCTCATTTTCACTGGGCAGGGGGTTGGGGTGTGAGGGTGGGTGGGTGAGGGCTCTGGGGTGGGCCCAGAGATGGGGGATTTGGGGTGCAGGAGAGAGCTCTGGGCTGGGGCAGGGAGTTGGGGTGCAGGAGGGGCTGAGGGCTCTGGGTGGGGGTGTGGCTCAGGGGTGGGGCCAGGGATGAGAGGTTTGGGGTGCAAGAGAAGGCTCCAGGTTACGGTGTTGGAGGGGGTATGGGCTCTGGGCTAGGGGTGCAGACTCTGGGGTGGGGCCATAAATGAGGGGTTCAGGGTATGGGACAGGGATTGGGGCAAGGGATTGGGGTGCAGGGGGGTGAGGGCTGTGGATGTGGGTTCTGGGGTGGGGCTGGGGTTTGTTGTGCAGGAGAAGGCTCTAGGCTGGCTCAGGTTGGGGTGCGAGAGGGAGTGCAAGCTCTGGTCTGGGGGTGTGGGCTTGGGTGGGTCCAGGGATGAGGGGTTTGGGGTGCAGGAGAGGGCATGGGGTGGGACACAGGAGGGGATGAGGGGTGCAGGCTCCGGGCGACGCTTACCTGAGGTGGCTCCCAGGATCTCTCTCTGCCTCCTAGGCGGATGCGCCACCACGTGGCTCTGAGCGCTGCCTGCGCCTGCAGGCACCACCTCCTCAGCTCCCATTGCCCATGGTTCCTGGCTAATGGGAGCTGCTGAATTGGCGCTGGGGGCAGAGGCAGCACGCAGAGCCCCCATGGCCGCCCCTATGCCTAGGAGCTGGAGGGAGATGCCGGCAGCTTCCCAGGAGCTGCATGGAGGTGCGTAGGGAGACTGCCTGCGCTGCCAACTTGACTTTTAACAGCAGTGCTGATCAGAGCCGCCAGGGTCCCTTTTCGACTGGGCATTCTGGTCAAAAACCAGAGACGGGGCAACCCTAATCTGATTTTTGTCTTATGTACCCCAATTTTCACCTCACTTAAAAAAAATTACTTGTTTACAAAACCATACATAAAAATACAAAAGTGTCTCAGCACAATATTAGTGAAAAATTGCTTACTGTCTCATTTTACCATACAATTATAAATCATTTGGAATATAAATATTGTACTCACATTTCAGTGTATGGTATTTAGAGTAATATAAACAAGTAATTATATGAAATGTTAGTGTACTGACTTTTCTTGTGCTTTTATATAGCCTGTTATAAAACTAGGCAAATATCATCTAGATGAGTTGATATACCCCCTGGAAGACCTCTGCATATCCCTGGTTGAGAACCACTGATCTAAATTCTTCTAACATTGGAGTTAACAGGAGTATATTGCATTTAACTTAATAATTTGATAAAGGTTGTCATTCAGCCTTCCACAAAAGAAATTATTTTTCTACTTGTTCAGAGACTCTAGGCCCAAAGTTTGCAACAAAATTGTTTTATATAAGGACGTTATTTGGGGAGTGAAGAGCAGATTAAATGTTTTCAAAAGTAAGTAACCAGACATTATTTTTCCTTCTAGAAAAGCTGATTGCTTATCAACGGGAATTTCATGCTTTAAAGGAACGTCTTCGCATTGCTGAGCATAGGACCCTGCAGCGTTCCTCTGAGCTAAATGCCATCTTGGAGCAATTCAGACGTGCAGTAGCAGAAACAAATGGAAGTAAGGATGCATTAAACAATTTTTCAGGTACAAGCCATGATACAGGGTTTTTTTATGCTTAACGTTTTACGTCTTTAGATTACTGATGTCTATTGTATATAATTATTAAAAGAAAATATCCTAAAAAACCAAATGCTTGAAAACCATCCAACAGTGCATATAGCTAGTTTATATAAACATGTTCTTATCTCTGGTACCTCTCCCCCTTCCTTCATCCTCCTTTCCCTCTGTTTGTTATATTCACTCATTGTATCATATTTTAAATTAGATTGTAATCTCTTCAAGGACTATATACTTGTTCAAGTGCCTAGTAAAATAGGTTTGGGGTTTCTGGGTGCTATTCAGTACAGGTGGTCGGGCAGCAATTTGTATAATATTTTTATACATTTTAAGCTAAAACTGATGAGCAACTTTAAAAAAAAAAAAAAAAAAAAGGAAACTAGTAATCAATCCATGCAAAGGTTAAAAGTAGAATGAAATCCTCTTTACCTGCCAGGATCTGATTTGGGGAGTCTGTGTTTCTAAAGTTTGCCTTTTAAGCAATGCAAAGCATAGTAAATAGCAGCAAACATTTGTTAACCTTTTCTTCAAAACTAATAATTAAATATTACCTCTTATTCCTTTTCATCAAATTATGAAGCAAATCCTCAAAATTAACAAGAGCTGTATATGGAAAGATTATTAGCTTGTAGCCTAGCACAAACATATTGTAACAGTTTTGTCACTGTTTCTGTTTTGAAATATATTCCCCTGACGTTGAGATTTAACTTGTCTCTAAAAAGTCAAAATTGCCAAAAATAATTTTGTTCCAAAGGACCTCAGTCTAGCTAATTAAACCAATACTCCCTGATTTTTTTCATATGAGAGAAGTACACCTAAAACAAATATTATTTGAGGTCTGCTGTCACTTCCTAGTTCTACTATAGAACGTTGAAAAACTTGGACAAGTAGTGCCTTTTATAGAAAGATGAATCTACTCCGTATTCTACAGCTCATGTTTTAGGTCCTCCAGCCAGGTACTGATTAAAAAGTTGTCCCTCAATATGTTAATGCCTCACTCTTCTGGATTTTAGGTAGCCACCTGGGATTCTAGGAGCACTGGGGACATTACTTTTTAAAATCTGCATGTAACATATCTTGTGATTTTCTTTCTGATGTGTACGTTGCCATTGTTAGCCATGTCATTGTGATATCAACATTGGACTATTGCAATGCATTCTCCATAGTGGTTTAAGACTGTAGAACATTTAGAAGCTAGAGATCATGCAGAATTAGAGATGTCCCTGAGCCATAAAGTTTGGATCTGGATCTTAATCTGAACTTTCACAAAGTTCAGAGATGGTTGGATCTGGAGTTTTAGTTCGTGTTTGTCTTTATGTAAAATGTATTGGCCTTTTTGTACAGAATGCTTGGCCATAAGAAATCATATTATACCAGTTCTCCAAAGACTGCACTGTCTTTTTCTGTTCACTTCTTGGTGCAATTAAAAATAGTAATATATATCTTTAAAACTCAATATGGCTTCAGCATAGTTTCCTGAAAGATAGTCTCCCCTTCCGTGTGCTGTCCTGCCTTCTTAAGTCAGTTGTGGTATTCTCACTAACAATCTCAGATTTGAACGAATGGTGGCAGGGTGTTTTTGCTGGAGAACCTTCTACTCTGTAATTCACTTACCGCATTGGTTTGACAGAACCCAAGTCGAGACTTTTTGGACACAACATAAAGACTAACTCTTCACTGTGACTTTTTCCTGGGGGATATATGGGCTAGGTATAATTATTTTTAACATTGTAATTTTGGGATTGTTGCCTCTTATTTTGGGTTGACACTGGTTCACGAATTCTTGTGTTAAATTTAATGAATTGTAAATGTGCCAGAGATTACTATGATAGGTATATTTTAAATAAAATATAAATTCTCAAATCTATATTGTATTTGGTTAGTACCTTAGATCTAGAAGGAATCCAAATTGCTTTACAGATCTTATCATTCATCCACCCTGGAATACATTTGGGTGAACTTCCACGTCTACTTCTACAATTGAAACTGCAGAGAAAATTTTGGCAGGAAGAGTGTAATCACTCAAATTGGAATTTAGCCCACACATCGAAGCTAACATCTCTACTCATTGCACTTTGTACAAGGGCCTTTTCAAGACTATAAGTAGTCAGGAGTTTAGTTTTAGATTTAATCCAAAAAAAGGCATCTCCAGTTGTATAGGAAACACTGGTTCATTTCAACATCCCAGGAAAGAGTGATATCTACTGAGTCACCATCACTTCTAAGGCAGGTAGGTTTTCTTTGGAAGTTTCCCAACCAGTTTCTGACCTGATCTTTATGAGATTCATGAGATCTCAAAGGTCAATATGAGGTGCTATGGCTTTTTTTCTAATTAAAAAAATTGGCTACGGTTTTCATATTTGATTTGAGAGAGTTGACACATACTGGCAAGGGAATTTCAAAGCTGATATTTATGTTCCATTGCGGAAACATCTTTAGAACTGGTTTAACTTTCGTATTTAACTGTAGTAAATAATTTATATGCCTACTTTTGTTAGGTGTATCTGTTTTTATTACAAAAGGTATATCCAAATTTAATCCCTGGACCGTTGCACCGTATACTCTGTGAAGTCCTATTTTTGTGCAATATATTTGGGTACAATGTATGTAAAAATGTGCATGCAATTTTAAAGTTATTTATTTGAGGATTAAATTGTTGCTTGATCTCCTGTGAGAATAGATACAGATTATTTTGAATGTTTGGGGTATAATAATCCCAATATACTGTATAATATGAAGACACATCCAAGGTAAAAATTTATGGAGGATTCTACTCAAGGTGAGTTATTTCCTCTTTGTCATTGGTCATAGCACACTGTAACTCACACACGATGATGTATGATGTTCCTGTTTCCAGAAAACTGTTAAAAATCAATCTTGTTCATAACTCTTTTAAAAATTAAAAACAGAAAAGGTTTTACTTCTTGGTACGCAAATCTTAAAAATGGTTCCTAACTCAAACAAAGCATGAATGAATGATCAGTTTTGGAATTGCATATGATTTATTCCTGCATAAACATGTAGCCTCTCTGATTAATTTTCTTCATTATTGGTTTTATATGTGTTTGCAGATGAAACACTGAAATTGTTAAAAGAGCTAATAAGCAGAAAATCTCTTCAAGTGCCGAATATCTATTACCATTTGCCTCATTTGTTGAAGAATGAAGGAAGCCTTCAGCCTTCTGTGCAGATTGGCCTGGGACGAACAGGCGGTATGCTGGCATTATTTAAATAATATTTATATATATTATAAACGTATATTATATATGTAAAATAATATATATTATATAAAAATAATATGTCTGAAGGACTTCCTAATTTTGTTTTGGTAATATCATAATTTAAAGTATTGTTTGGTAGCTGCAATTTTATTTGTATATCTCTTAGAACTCGCACTGAATCCAAGATAAAAGGAGTTGTCTTCAGTTTTGCTCTTTACTGCATACTCCCAGTTCACACACTACTCCCGGTGCTAAGGTATAGAATAAAAAGCACTTAATCTGGATCAAATTGTTTTATCTTTTAATGAGATTTATGAAAATTAACAAGGCATGGAAATAATACAGGCTATGAAACTACTTTTCTGACACATCCCTTTGGCTATTCAGATATATAGGTAAATCGAGCATGGATTTAACAGTTTCAAAGTTCGTGTCTGGTGTTCCCACCAATGAATTCTAGTGTATAACTCAGAAGACCTGGAATTATGGGTACCTAATGATAATTGGCTTGGTCCTTTCCATAAAAGTTGGACCTTGGTTGGAGGAGAAAAACACGTCTACTATTAGACTACATATTTTTACTCTTACTAATTCCTTATGCTTCGTAAATACAAAACAAGTGATTAATCCTCAAAAGTTCCGCTCCTTCATCAGTAGATCTTCACATAATTCCATTCTTGGAGCTGCAGTCCTTAAAGCAGATAAAGCCCAACCAGGGTCATATACTTGGAAGCATGTCTGCATGTCTATAAGGCATAAAGACCCCACATATTAATCCATATGTGTCTGTCTGCCTTTTGATCTGGAGCTGCTGATTCTCTCATAATGGAAGCTTCCTTGTTTTGATAGTAGTATTACAGTTAGTGTCTCTTTTGTGTTCTGTGCGTTTGATTCTGTCCTTGTTATAACAAGATGCATGCCCATATATCAATGTGCAGAATCAAGTCTTATATTCACAGTCACACCCACTAACAAAATGGAAATACGTATTTTACATGTAGGGCCCTTCTAAATTCATGTCCGTGAAAAATGTGTCAGACTGTGAAATCTGATCTCCCCCATGAAATCTGGCCTTTTGTGTACTTTTTCCCTATACTATATTAGGGGGGAAAAGTATACAAAAGTACACAGTGTTTTTCAAACTGGGGGTCCTGACCCAAAAAGGACTGCAAGGCTATTGTAAGGGGGTTGCGGTATTGCCACCCTTACTTCTGCACTGCCTTCAGAGCTGGGCAGCTGGAGAGCGGCACCTGCTGGCTGGGTGCTGAAGGCAGCACTGCCATCAACAGCAGTGCAGAAGTAAGGATGGAATGGTAGGGTGTATTGCCACCCTTACTTCTGCGCTGCTGCTGCTGCTGGCGCTGCCTTCAGAGCTGGCGTCCAGACATCTGCTCTCTGGCCGTCCAACACCGAAGGCAGCGCAGAAGCACAGGTGGCAATACTGCGACACACCCCCCCCCCCCATATAGCCTTGTGACCCCCTCTTGGGTCAGGACCCCCAGTTTGAGAAATGCTGACTTAAAGGCTTTACAGGTTTGTATTTTTCTGTTTTAAAATACATATTCATGCTTTCTTACAACACCATGAAATTTAAGATTTAAATTTCTGAAACTGAAATTCAAGATTTTTAAATGCTATGACTCTGAAATTAAAAATGGATTGTGAATTTGGTAGGGCCTATTTATATGTATTTAACTAGCAAAGTGAAGGATTCAGACTTTCTTCCACCGGTTTAAGCCAACCATATATTATTTCAAAATTTAAATTGCAAAAAAAATTATTTAAAATCAAGTGTCCTAAAAACAGTAGAGAAATTAAGATTTGCTTCACTATCCTTCTCTTTTTCTGTTGTGCTTGCTGGATAGGCATTTCTACTCAATGCAAATTTAACGTCACATACCTTTCTAGGAGATCTGTAGTTTGTAAGCACAAGAGGATGAGTTAAGAATGCCAATCATCATTTTCAGCTCTAACCTGATTTTGTGTATTAAAGGTGAGATCCCTCTAAGTACAGCTGCTTCAGCACAGGGCCACGACACTTCCTCATTACTGCATCCAGTCCTACTCATCCCTTTTATTCCCCCCACTCATTCTGCTCCCAGTGGGAGAGCAGCCCTTTGTATTGGGGGTGGGCTAAGGAGCACGAAGATTGAACAGCCATGTGGAAGATAGGGATAGCATCAATGTGGTGGGAGTCAGAGTGATGGTATTTGGGGTAGTTTATGGGGAAGAAGAGGTTTTAATAAGTTTCTTCTGCAAACGTTAAGTATTTTAATAAAAAAAATACATAGATTAGTTTGTGAAAAACTGTTGTACTAAATTTGGAGACTAAACTCTGGAAAGGGATTTTAGTGTACTTTGTGTAAGTCTAAGTGCAACCTTAACTAACTGGTACCACAGTTGTATGCATCTTAACAATACATCTATATTAATACTGTGACACTTTCAGCATTTGCTTTTTTTTTTTTTGGGCAGGTGTGTTTAGTCTAAGAGTTGATGTTGTTACTATTAATTGTATTCCCAAAGATACTGGTATGCTTTGAAATTGTTTTTGGTTACTGTGTTATCTCTTAATATTTTGAGTGTATTTCTGAATTAATGCTTTGTTATATAAAGACTTCTATATTGATTGTGTTTTTTTATTTATTTTCAGTTTCAATTGTAATGGGAATTCCCACCGTGAAGAGAAAAGTAAAGTCTTACCTTACAGAAACTCTTCACTCCCTTATTGATAAATTGTCTCCAGAAGAGAAACTGGATTGTGTTATGGTTGTCTTCATAGGAGAGGTAATCACTTATGTGTTTTTACATCATTAGTATCACATAGCAGTTTATTGTGCAATTTCTAAGAATTGTTTTGAATGTTCTACAAGGACAAATACATTGTTATAGAAAAATGTTTTTGATTTTGTGGTAGTGCATGAAGAGGCAGAATGTATGGTGCATGTGTTATATTGAGACACATCACATTGAAGTTGTGTGAGAGAAGGACTTTCTGCTCAATAGAGAGAAGGTGGAGGAAGGTACAGGGGATCCATCATTTTGCAGATCCTCTGGTGCTTGCTCCCACTGGTGATGGTGGCATGTATTGATGCTGGAGAGCACTACTGCAGCTATTTGGGTGAAGTAGCCTCTGCAGAGATCCAGCTTGGTGGGGAGAATTCCTCTCTTGTACATCATCCAAGTGCCTGATCCTCCTGCTTTGGGTACTGTGCTTAGGATTTTGTCCAAAATGCATAATAGCCTATTGACAAATGTTTTGCTGTTTTTATTTTTATGGACAATATGTTTCTTCTGCTAAAAGATCATTATTTTTGAACCTTGTCTTTTGGTGGACACCATTCAAACAGGATTCACTGGAGAGTTTGAAAGCTGATTTATTGTTGCTGATTACACTAGATGTTCTACCTCAGATCCTAAGGACAACAGGGTCCCATTCTCTCTTAGGAATGATTTTATCAGTTGCTGCAAGGGTTGAAAATCTCTTTTTAGAAATGTGTGCTTTCCCTGGCAGATTGTGGTCTGAGTTATAGAATCTGGGAGAGTTTATAAAGGACTTATTCTTACTCCTCTAACTGTATAATTTACTCATGAAGCAGTGTGATCACCTCTGGGGCTCATAACCTGAATCCATTAGATATGGACAATTGTGAAAACGGTTTCTATTGTATGAGCCTACAATTGTACAGTGGCTCTATTTATTTTAACTTATATAAGCTAGAACCTTTCTATGAGTAAGTGCAGAGCCAAACAGACATGCAGATGGTTCTAGTTCTGTTATCAGAACACGCTGAGAATTCAGCAAACTCTAAGGCCTCCTTTTAAAAGTTTTAGATTACTCCTCTTCAAATGTTAAATTAGAACAACTTGGAAGTCAATTCTAGGTCATATTGCTCTCCATTTTTCCTGCCTGTCAACCATGACCATCAGTCTGGATATTACATTTGGTTAGCTTTCAATCTCCATAAGCTGCAGAAAATGTCCTTGGAGCATCTCATGCAGATTGATAAGAGTGTAAGTGAAATTAAGACAAAAATTCATAGTGAATTTATTGCTACATGCATTTTTTTCCTGCATTATATTAAAGACGATAAAATTACTTCTAGTTAATGTTTTTCTCATTTCAACCTATAAAATTTAGACACTTTCCTTTTCTATTTTGTTTTGCTGGGGTGGTGAAGAAGAGGGATTGTTCTCTGCTCTGAGGATAACAATTATCTGATATCCACTCTTTTCCAAAGGTAAAGAAAAGGAGTCGAGATCTGGGTTCAATTCTCAGTTCTACCACAGATATCCTGTGTGACTTTAAACACATCACATTTCCATACCTCTGTTTTTCATCTCTGAATCTGGGTAATTCTTCCCTTCTTTACAATGGTGATGAGGATGTGAAAATCATTCATATTTGTGAGGTGTTCCAAGATTCCGATTAATAAAAGCCACATACATGCCTGTAGATAAGCAAATTGCAAAATTTAAAACTGCAGCTATACTTTCTCTGGCAGAAGAGGGCTGGATGTGGCTTCATCTGGAGTCGGTCACTGGTGACCCATGTATCAGCTGTACTCAAGGTGTTGTTTAGGAACAACACCATGAACTTCTCTCACTCATCCTTGTGAGTTGTTGGCTCAGGAGTGAAAGATTAGGCTGAGAACCTGAATTTGAATCCCTGGCATGTCTAAGCATAGTGTACTTGCCACTGTAACTCTTGGACTGGCCTTGCTTTCCTTCCTTTCTCTTTTTTCCTCTTTCTTTACCATTCTTTTTGCTGTATTTTGTATTTTTCTTAAGATCCAGCTTCTTGTGGGCATAGTGTAAAATTTGCCTCAGGAAACTTTCCTTGACAACCAAAACTGTTTAAGAAATATTTCTCACTGAGCAAGCCAGGTATACTTCAACTTTTTGCCAGCTTCTGCAGGCTGGAATTGGTAGCTCTATTAGGAGTCTTGTTTGGTTATTTGAAGGATAGACCGCTACTGTTTAATTAAAAGCCTGATCTTGCACCACTAACGTCAGAGAGGATTTTGCCATTGATTTAATAGAAACATGATCAGGCTTCTGATGCACTGTTGGAAGCCTGCAACAAAAAACTTGTACAGCTACATCTAACAGAGAGGAAGATGGTGCCAAATATAACAGCTTACCATCTGTGGTAATTATGTCTGTAGCTCTGGGTCTTTCACTGCTTATTGATTTTATTTCATCCAAATATCAGTATATGGCAAAGCTAATTTTCCCAATAACTATACAGTGGCTATGCTGCCTCCACATCTCATTTGTCAGAAGTTTACTTCAGTAGCCAGAAGATCCTTTTCTGCCATTCCCCGACCCCTTCATTGTTTCTCATTTTTTACCTGCATTTTATTTCAAAATCTTTTCTAGATGAATATTTTATGTTCATAAATGTAAAGGAATGTCTGGAGTTGGGATCATCAGTTCTTTATATATACCTGTAAGCTAGTAATAGAGCAGGCAGATTCAGAATCTTTGCCTCTTCCCAGTCCTGGGCTGCGGTTATATAACTAGTGAAGCCCATAGGGTTTTTGCCACTAACTTCAGGAAGAGCAGGAGAGCATGCTTAGTAGCGAGGAAATGATTCAGCCATTAGGGTCTGCCTTCTCTGGGTAAGAAATTATGCCACCATCAAGTTGGTGAAGAATGAGATATACATTAGTTTATAAAGGGACATGGTCAACTTGAAAAACATTTCTGCCTACATTTTTTTACCTAGTTACAAGTAACACCTAAGATACTGTAATTGAAAATTCAATGGAAAAATATTTTTCTCTGCTTTTTCAGTTTTATTTTACCTCATCACCACCAGATGTGGTCTGTATAGGTCTGACCCCAGATTCTCCCCATGAGACACCAAAGTGGCAGTAGTACCAGCAGCTGGAGCTCCCTGCTTGTGAGGTCCATCCCTGGATTAGACAGTGATGCGAGCTGGACCCATGCAAGAGCTCTCCCCTTAATCTGGTTGATTATGTGAGGCAGAACACCCTCCATTGCAAAGGAGCAGCCCTTGAAAAACCCTTTTCTCTACAACAAGCACCAGAGGTGGGGGTGGCTGGAGCAGGGTGCCTGTCAGAGCGAGAGATCTGCATCTTCACTCATGTTTTGACAAATAACTCCTAATTCTTCAAGTGCAGCGCCCCTTCAAGAATGAGCACAGGAGTAGAAACCAGACCCGCTAAGCCCATGGCATCATTCTGCAGGGCTTCTCATGACAGTAAGGGGCACTCTCATAAGTATAAGAACATATCTTCTTTCAAGAGAAGGGATCCCTCCCTGACTCCATCCAAGTCTAGTGAGTCCTCATACGTGGTCCCTAAATACTTAGGCTCGGTTAAATCCTCCGATCATGAGGTCAAAGTGTGAAGGAAAAAGGGTCTGCTGATACCGATGTAGGTTCTGATTCATAAGCCTAAATATTGGCACCTCCTGACACTATTTAAGAGCTTCAAAGTAGACTCTTTGGTGGTATTGATCTCTCTCTCTCTGCAAGACCTGCCTCCTACACTGACCATGGATGTGCCAGAGCTGTCAGTCCCAACTACTGGCATGCCTTGGGCTCTGGGACTAACTGAAACTTGCCCCTCACTGAAGGATATCTGTACCCTGCCTTATCCTCGGTTTCCTTTTCTTTCGGGTCTCACCCTCCTGAGAAACATTGTGATACCAGAGGAGAAAACTACCTCGAGGAGATGGGAATGTTCCCCTCCTAAGTCCTTAGGCAGAAGCTTTCAGCCACTGGTACCAATGGCTCTGTTGGTTGAGCAGGAACCGGCCTTCTCTTTAGAGGAATTGGAGGCTCCAGACATTGCTTTATGCCCACACAGGGAGGTGAGTTCAGAGAGAGATTCAAGGCAATTCAGGTCTGTCCTTCACCTAGACACGACTACCCAAAGGACTGATGGTACCTGATCATAGAATCATAGAATATTAGGGTTGGAAGGGACCTCAGGAGGTCATCTAGTCCAACCCTCTGCTCAAAGCAGCACCAATCCCCAACTAAATCATCCCAGCCAGGGCTTTGTCAAGCCTGACCTTAAAAACTTCTAAGGAAGGAGATTCCACCACCTCCCCTAGGTATAGCATTCTGGTGTTTCACCACCCTTCTAGTGAAAAAGTTTTTCCTAATATCCAACCTAAACCACCCCCACTGCACTTGAGACCATTACTCCTTGTTCTGTCATCTGCTACCACTGAGAACAGTCTAGCTCCATCCTCTTTGGAACCCCCTTTCAGGTAGTTGAAAGCAGCTATCAAATCCTCCCTCATTCTTCTCTTCTGCAGACTAAATAATCCCAGTTCCCTCAGCCTCTCCTCATAAGTCATGTGTTCCAGTCCCCTAATCATTTTTGTTGCTCTCCGTTGGACGTTTTCCAATTTTTCCACATCCTTCTTGTAGTGTGGGGCCCAAAACTGGACACAGTACTCCAGATGAGGCCTCACCAATGCTGAATAGAGGGGAATGATCACATCCCTTGATCTGTTGGCAATGCTTCTATGTATACAGCCCAAAATGCTGTTAGCCTTCTTGGCAACAAGGGCACACTGTTGACTCATATCCAGCTTCTCGTCCACTGTAACCCCTAGGTCCTTTTCTGCAGAACTGCTGCCTAGCCACTCGGTCCCTAGTCTGTAGCGGTGCATGGGATTCTTCCGTCCTAAGTGCAGGACTCTGCACTTGTCCTTGTTGAACCTCATCAGATTTCTTTTGTCCCAATCCTCTAATTTGTCTAGGTCCCTCTGTATCCTATCCCTACCCTCCAGCGTATCTACCTCTCCTCCCAGTTTAGTGTCATCCACAAACTTGCTGAGGGTACAATCCACACCATCCTCCAGATCATTAATGAAGATATTGAACAAAACCGGCCCGAGGATCGACCCTTGGGGCACTCCACTTGATACTGACTGCCTACTAGACATTGAGCCATTGATCACTACCCGTTGAGCCCAACAATCTAGCCAGCTTTCTATCCACCTTATAGTCCATTCATCCAGCCCATACTTCTTTAACTTACTGGCAAGAATACTGTGGGAGACTGTGTCAAAAGCTTTTCTAAAGTCGAGGAACAACACGTCCACTGCTTTCCCCTCATCCACAGAGCTAGCTATCTCGTCATAGAAAGCAATTAGATTAGTCAGGTATGACTTTCCCTTGGTGAATCCATGCTGACTGTTCCTGATCACTTTCCTCTCGTCTAAGTGCTTCAGAATTGATTCCTTGAGGACCTGCTCCATGATTTTTCCAGGGACTGAGGTGAGGCTGACTGGCCTGTAGTTCCCAGGATCCTCCTCCTTCCCTTTTTAAAAGATGGGCACTACATTAGCCTTTTTCCAGTCGTCCGGGACCTCCCCCGATCGCCATGAGTTTTCAAAGATAATGGCCAATGGCTCTGCAATCACATCCACCATGTCCTATAGCGTTGATGCCGTGGGGGCCCTCTCAACCAGTCGACCCTTCATATTAGACCTAGTGGGACCCATGGGATCCCTATGGCAGGCATCCTGATTCCATCCATGAGTTCTACCATACCTCTCCCACTAGTCCTACGCAGGGCTCTTTGAGCAACTGTGACAGGTCAAATGTCTCATGTGGTTCCCTCCCAAGAACTTTATCAGCAGCGTTCTTACAATGACAAACCTTTATATGAGAAATGGATCATTTTGTGACAAAGGGAGAAAAGCGTACAACACAAGCCAAAGTGAGGGCAGAAGCGGAAGTTCTAGCAAAATGCAGAAGCTGAAAATATGACAGCTTATTTCAAGCTGGGCTTTACGTGGAGTGGGTCCAGCGATGCACCGATGCCTCAATCTGTTTTATGGGGTGAAGTACTGGTGAACAACAGTGTATGGCCCTGCAAGCCACACCGGCATCTCGCAACAAGACACACTAGCTTAGTATCTAAACCCATAAAGTTTTTCCAGAGGAAGCTTAATGAGTTATAAGACACACACAAAACTTGTTGAAGTGTATAGCGCTGTTAATAGGAAGGCTTCTTGCCGTGTGGCTTTGTGCATTGCCAAAGATGGAAAGCCAATGACATAGGTGAGAAACTATAACTAGCTGCAAAGGATATGTGCGCGGTGATGGTAGGAGAGAAAGCAGCATCACAGCTAGATGTGATCCCATTTTCTAATGAGAGTTTCACGCTGTATTGTGGAGATGGCCACCGATGTAAAAGAGCAGCTCCTAGAAAGTGTTAATCAGAGCCCATATTATTTAATTCAAATAGATGAGTCTATCAATATATCAAATGCTGCACAGCTACTCGGGTATATTTGTTTTTCTACAGCAACAGAATTAAATGAGGATTTTCTGTTTTGGTGTCCACTTCCAACACAAGGAACTGGAGAAGAGCTTTTTAAACTATTAAATAATTTTGTCCAAGACACAGGCCTTGATTGGGGATGTTGTTTTGGATCGTTCTACGGGTGGTGAAACCTGTACCACAATGGGACCTCAACCTCATACTACTATCAGAACTTGCTAGACTACCATTTGAATCACTGCCCACATGTTCTATGACTTACCTTTCATGTTCTATGAAAGTTACCTTTTTAGTTGCCATCACAAAGGCCAGAAGGGTGAGTGAAATGAGAGCACTCGCAGCTGACCTGCCTTATGCTATTTTTCATAAGGAGTATATTTCCTTTCACCTTCATCTGAAATTCGTCCCAAAAGTAGTTTTTTTCACATAAATCAACCTGTCCACTTACTGGTATTCTTCCCAAAATTTCATGCTTTCAATCAGGAGAGAAGACTTCGTTCTCTAGCTTGTTCTACCTACAAGGATGAAATGGATTAGAAAATCACCAAGGTTATTTCTCAGCTTAGCGGAATGGTCACAAGGACAGACATAGAGTCTCTGAGCAGATCATATGTGGATCTCCAGCTGCATCATTCTGTGTTACCAACTGATACATATACCTCCTTTGGATGGTGTGAGAGCCCATTCGAGAGCACAAGCAACCTCAATGGCATCTCTTTGAGAGGTACCTGTACTGGACATCAGTAGAGCGACTACCCAGAGCTCTCTCCATACATTCATGAAACATTATGTATTTATTCAAGTGTCCTCTGCAGCTGTTGGGGCTGTAGTATTACAAGAACCTCTACCAACGGCATCCGTGCACTGCCTTCCTGTTAAAATACTGCCTATTAATCACCCATGTGTGGAATACACATAGGGACCAACTCTTGAAGAAGAAATGGGGGTTACTGACCTGTAACTGGAGGTTCTTCGAGATACATGTTTCCAGTATATATTCCACTATCTGCACTCCTTCCCCTCTGCTTTGGATTTGTGATAAGAGAAAAACTGGAGAGGCACTGGTCCCCAATGTCACTTATTCCCTCATGTCAGAGCATGAGGAGAACTGCCCAGCCATGGATCAACGGACATCACTTAGAAATCTCTGATCTCAGGTGCATGGTGTGCATGGGTACCCATGTGTGGGAAAACAGACAGGGACCACACATCTCGAAGAACCTCCAGTTACAAGTCAGCAACCTCCATATTAATAGAGTCCATGATCAGAAGGGTCCATTGTAATCTTCTAGTCTGACTTCCTAGAGCCTGTCTTTTAGAAAAACATCTAATCTTGATTTAAAAGTTGTTAGTGATGGAGAATCCACTATGGTCCTAGGTAAATTGTTCAAATGGTTAATTACACTGATGGTTAACAATTTACATATTTTTTCCAGTCTGAATTTGTCTAGCTTCAACTTCCAGCCAGTGGATCATGTTACACCTTTCTCTGCTAGAGAGCCCATTATTAAAAATGTGTTCCCCATGTGGATGCTTGTGGACTGTAATCAGTTCACTCCTTAACCTTCTCTTTGTTAAAATGCATAGATTGAGCTTTTTGAGAATATCACTATAAGGCATGTTTTCTAACCCTTTAATCATTCTCATGGCTCTTCCTTGAACCCCCTATCCAATTTATCAACATCCTTCTTGAATTGTGGGCACCAGAACGGGACACGGTATTCCAGCATCGGTCACACCAGTGCCAACTATAGAGGTAGAGGTAAAATAAACTCCTTACTCCTTCTGGAGATTCTTCTCTTTATGCATTCCAGGATCGCATTAGCCCTTTTGGCTACAGGGTCAGATAGGGAGCTCATGTTCAGCTGATTATCCATCATGACCCTCAAATCTTTTTCAAAGTCACTGCTTCCCAAGATAGTCCCCTTTCTGTAAGTATGGTTTACATTTTTTGTTCCTTGATGTATATATTTACAGTTAGCCATATTAAAATGCATATTGTTTGCTTGCATTCAGTTTACCAGGTGTTCCAAATTGCTCTGAATCAGTGACATACCCGCTTCATTATTTATCATTCTTCCAATTTTTGTGTCAACTGCAAACTTGATCAGAAATGATTTTATGTTTTCTTTGAGGTCATTGGTAAAGATATTAACTAGTGTAGGGCCAAGAACTAATCCCATTAGAAACATACCTGTTCTATGATGATCCCATGTTTGCAACTATATTTTGAGTTTTATCACTGAGCCAGCATTTAATCAGTTTAAAAGTATACCATGTTGATTTTATATTCTAGTTTTTTAATCAAAATGTTATACCAGATCTAATGCCTTATAGAAATCTGTGTATTAATCACTATTACCTTTATCAACCAAATTTGTAATCTCATAAAAAAAAATCAAGGTAATTTGACAGGATCTGTTTTCTATAAACCCATGTTAATTGTGATTAATTATGTTACTGTTCTTTAATTCTTTATTAATTGAGTCCCATATTAGCTGTTCCATTGTCTTACCCAGGATTAATGTCAGACTGCCAGACCTATAATTACCTGAGTCATCCCATTTACCTATTTTAAATGTTGACATAATAGTACCTTTGTTTCAGTCTTCTGGAACTTCCCCAGTGTTCCAAGACTTATTGAAAATCATCATTCACGGTCCAGTGAGCTCCTCAAGAGTTTCAAAAGAAATGGCTGGATGTAAGTTATCCAGGCCTGCTAATTTAAAAATGTCTAACTTCAGTAGTTGCTGTTTCACGTCATTCTGAGATACAACTGGAATGGAAAGAGTACCTTCTTCCTCAATTATGGTTTTTGGGTGTCTAGTAAATTGTTCTAAAACAATCCCCAATTATCATTCACATTTATCTGATTAAATTCTTCCTCCCAGCAGATTTGGCTCATAATTATTCAGCTATGTGAAACTGGCCTTTTTAAAGCACCAACTCCTCTGTGTGTATGTGTGTGTGTGTGTATACACATACACAAACACATATATGTATGTATTACTGGTCTGGACTTTATTCTGTTTTCACATTATAAATGAAATTAAGTCATGATCACTTGTCCCTAAACTGCCTTCAACTTTTTTATGCAGTGATTATGCAAATTGGATATCCACACTCAGAGTTCAGGGAATTCTAAAGTGCCTGTCAGCTTGATAGCTAAGCACCAAATTAGGCAAGTGCTGGAATTGTATAACTGAGAAAGTTATCCAGTTATGCCTCAATAACTGCAGCATCCTTGCTCTTTGATTTGCTGAGACAATTGTATTTCATATAACTTGGATTAATTAATCATATAATCATATTTGACTAAGAATTTGCTCATTAATTAGGAAGGATTACAAATTTTATTTTTATCTTATCAGTTATTTTAAAAGTGGGCATGATTCATCTTTGTATTCCATCTCCATTACATATTGAAACTCTTGGGTTCTTTTTCACTATGTAACTAATTTATATACTTGCCAGCTCAGTTTGTGACATTTAAAATATTTATTTAATCTTATCTTACCTAAGTATTGCCCTTCAGAATACCCTTGAGGTACTGAATTGCAGAAATGAACTCCAAATTACATTAACTATATACAGTATTTATTATGGAAGGGATTGTAGTTAATTTGGGAAGTATTATTTTGAATTCGTCTTTACCATTATAAACATTACTAAATAATAGGTTTTGTTTAAAAACTTTGGTGGGCTTTGCCACATAGTTAAAAGCGAAAAATATTTTGTGGCTCCCCGAACAGGTTTGTCTCAGTGAAGCATGCCTGCTTAAATAACTGCAAACTAATCTGAAATAAATATACCTCTCAATAATTTATTCTAGAGATATTTCTAGCACAAATCATTATGTCTACCCACTTTAATCAGTGAATACCCTCTAACACCTTTGATAAAAATCGTAATCAGGATATATTCAGAACTATTGAGATCTTGTTTTGCATTCTGATTGATTGTCCCAAGACATTAGCTGACTTTCTGGCAGCTTTCAATCAGTCAGTAGACATCTCATATTAGCTAAACATTTTTTAGTAGTTCTGTGCACTGTTGCCTAATTAGTAGGGCTGTCAATTAATCACAGTTAATTCACACGATTAACTAAAAAAATTTAACCTAGAATAAAAAAGTTAATCACAATTAATCGCACTGTTAAACAATAGAATACCAATTGAAATTTATTAAATATTTTTGGATGTTTTTCTACATTTTCAAATATATTAATTTCTATTACAACACAGAATACAAAGTGTACAGAGCTCACTTGATATTATTTTTGATTACAAATATTTGCACTTTAAAAATGATAAACAAAAGAAATAGTATTTTTCAGTTCACCTCATACAAGTACTGTGGTGCAATCTCTTTATCGTGAAAGTGTAACTTACAAATGTAGATTTTTTTTGTTGCATAACTGCACTCAAAAACAAAACGATGGAAAACTTTAACTCCTAAAAGTCACCCAGTCCTACTTCTTGTTCAGCCAATTACTAAGACAAACAAATTTGTTTACATTTACAGGAAATACTGCTGCCTGCTTCTTATTTACAATGTCATCTGAAAGTGAGAACAGGCATTCACATGACACTTTTGTAGCTGGCATTGCAAGGTATTTCTGTGCCAGATATGCTAAACGTTCGTATGCCGCTTCATACTTCAGCCACCATTCCAGAGGAGATGCTTCCATGCTGATGATGCTCGTTAAAAAATAATGCGATCATTAAATTTGTGACTGAATTTCTTGGGAGAAGAGTTCTGTCTCCTCTTCTGTTTTATCTGCATTCTGCCATATATTTCATGTAATAGCAGTCTCGGATGATGACCCAGCACATGTTTGTTTTAAGAACACTTTCACAGCAGATTTGACAAAACACAAAGAAGGTATCATGTGAGATTTCTAAAAATAGCTACAGCATTCAATCTAAGGTTTAAGAATCTGAAGTGCTGTCCAAAATCTGAGAGGGACGAGCTGTGGAGCATGCTTTCAGAAGTCTTAAAAGAGCAACACTCCGATGGGGAAACTACAGAACCGGACCACCAAAAAAGAAAATCAACCTTCTGCTGGTAGCATCTGACTCAGAGGATGAAAATGAAAATGCATCAGTCCGCTCTGCTTTGGATCATTACTGAGCAGAACCCTGCGACGGGTTGGGTCACAGAGACCACCTTGGGACTTCCACCTGATATGCTGAGACTACCTCTGATCCCGTTTTCCCTGCCAGCTTGGGACTTCAGTACCCTGTCTTGCTGAGCCAGACACGCTAGCCTGCTGCAAACACAGACCAAGTATGAACCACGTCCCCCAAAAGCTGCAGACTTAACAGAAAATTGCTTAGAAAGTGCTCCTGTGTCTAGCACCCAGCTATCCAATTCAGTCCAAACCCCAAATAAATCCATTTTACTCTGTATAAAGCTTATACAGGGTAACTCATAAATTTTCCACCCTCTATAACACTGATAGAGATGCACAGTTGTTTGCTCCCCTAGGTATTAGTCATGAGCTCTTGGTCAATTAATAAGCAAAAGTGATTTTATTAATCATAAAAAGTAGGATTTAAGTGGTTCCAAGTAATAACAGACAGAACAAAGTAAGTTACCAAGCAAAATAAACTAAAACACGCAAGTCTAAGCCTAACACTGTAGGAAACTGAATACAGATGAAATCTCACCCTCAGAGATGTTCCAATAAGCTTCTTTCACAGACTAGACTCCTTTCTAGTCTGGGCCCAGTCCTTTTCCCTTGTACAGTCCTTGTTCCAACTCAGGTGGTAGCTAGGGGATTTCTCATGACTGCAGCCCCCTTTGTTCTGTTCCACCCTGTCAAGGTTCCTCCCCCACTCTGAACGCTAGGGTACAGATGTGGGGACCTGCACGAAAACCTCCTAAGCTTATCTTTACCAGCTTAGGTCAAAAACTTCCCCAAGGTACAAAATATTCCACCCTTTGTCCTTGGATTGGCCGCTACCACCACCAAACAAATACTGGTTACTGGGGAAGAGCTGTTTGGAAACGTCTTTCCCCCCAAAATACTTCCCAAAACCTTGCACCCCACTTCCTGGACAAGGTTTGGTAAAAAGCCTCACCAATTTGCCTAGGTGACTACAGACCCAGACCCTTGGATCTTAAGAACAATGAACAATCCTCCCAACACTTGCACCCCCCCCCTTTCCTGGGAAATGTTGGATAAAAAAGCCTCACCAATTTGCATAGGTGACCACAGACCCAAACCCTTGGATCTGAGAATAATGAAAAAGCATTCAGTTTTCTTACAAGAAGACTTTTAATAGAAATAGGAGTAAATAGAAGTAAAGAAATCCCCTCTGTAAAATCAGGATGGTAGATACCTTACAGGGTAATTAGATTCAAAACATGGGCAAAACCTTAAGTTACAAAAAAGATACACAGACAGAAATAGTTGTTCTATTTAGTACAATTCTTTTCTCAGCCATTTAAAGAAATCATAATCTAACACGTACCTAGCTAGATTACTTACTAAAAGTTCTAAGACTCCATTCCTGGTCTATCCCCGGCAAAGGCAGCATAAAGAAAGACCCACAGACCCTTTGTTTCTCTCCCTCCTCCCAGCTTTTGAAAGTATCTTGTCTCCTCATTGTTCATTTTGGTCAGGTGCCAGCGAGGTTACCTTTAGCTTCTTAACCCTTTACAGGTGAGAGAAGTTTTCCTCTGGCCAGGAGGCATTTTAAAGGGGTTTATCCTTCCCTTTATATTTGACACCCCCCATTTCATAGCTTTGGCGCAAGGCGGGAATCTTTTGTGTCTCTGGGTGTCCACCCCTCCTTCTAAATGGAAAAGCTCTGGGTTTAAGATGGTTTTCAGTACCAGGTGACATGGTCACATGTCCTGTGAGACCCCAAGCCTTCATTCTTCCTGGCCTGACTCACAGGAAGGCTTGCAAGTAAACAGAGCCATCTATAGTCAATTGTCCTAGTTGATGGGAGCCATTAAGCTTCTAAGTCACCATTAATGGCCCACACTTTGCATAACTACAGTAGGACCTCAGAGTTATATTTTATATTCCTAGTTTCAGATACAAGAATAATACATTCATACAAATAGGATGAACACACTCAGGAGATTATAAGGTTTGTAATGATACCTTACAAGAGATCTTTTGCATGAAGCATATTCCAGTTACATTATATTCACACTCACTAGCATATTTTCATAAAATCATACGGAGTGCAATGTCACAAACCCATCATCAGCATGGATGCATGTCCTCTGGAATGGTAGTTGAAGCATGAAGGAACATATGACTCTTTAGCGGATCTGGCACGTAAATATTGTGACGCCAGCTACAACAGTGCCATGCAAACACCTGTTCTTGCTTTCAGGTGACATTGTAAACAAGAAGTGGGCGGCATTATCTCCTGCAAATTGTAACCAAACTTGTTTGTCTGGGCGATTGGCTGAAGTAGTATTTAGTGGACTTGTAGGTTTTACATTGTTTTATTTTTGAATGCAGTTATTTTTTGTACATAATTCTACATTTGTAAGTTCAGCTTTCATGATAAAAAGATTGCACTACAGTACTTGTATTAGGTGAGTTGAAAAATACTATTTCCTTTGTTTTTTACAATGCAAATATTTGTAATTAAAAATAAATATAAAGTAAGCAGTATACACTTTGTATTCTGTGTCGTAATTGAAATCAATACATTTGAAAATGTAGTAAACATCCAAAAATATTTAAATAAATGGTATACTATTATTTAACAGCATGATTAATTGCGATTAATTTTTTTAATCGCTTGACAGCCCTACTAATTAGTGCTAATAATCTGTTATTAACATACACAGTGTATTTGTGTCTGGATACTCGAGTAAATTCCTTGTCTTGTGTGTGGTGAAATCCTATTTGTAAAGCACATGGCACACTTTTGGCATCATAGGCCTGATTCAACAAGGTATTTAAGCACATGTCTAACTTCTATATATATAATATATATAACCTGAATACAGACTTGCTTGCCCAATTATTAATGTATAATATATTATAATTGGGCAAGCAAGTCTTGGTACTACCAGTAAATGACCTGAATTTTCATGGACCACATTGAAACTGTACCCCATTAGGATATTAACTCTCTTGCTTAAGAAATCTCATGTTAATATAATATTGTGTGTGTGTACATGTAAAATGCTATTTATTTACATCTTCCATAGAAGTTAATATGTATTATTTCCTTGCTCTTTCCCCCTTGCCCTTAATAAATTGCCAGTAGAATGTTTTGATGACAGATATCTTGCATTAATGTTCATTTTTGCAGTGTTAAGGCTGAGAAATAAAGTATGCAAAGTCAGAAAATGCAGTTAAAGCTGCACATTCCAACCTTAGTGCTGTATCTTTGTGCTTTTGTCTTTAAAATATGGTCTCCTTTTATGTCATTGTCAATTAATACAATATAAAACACAAATTTGAATTCATATACAACCTTGTATACTGTAAATTACAGCTCAGTCTTCAAATTTTGCTTGTTTTTTTGTCTTTGGTGCTACAAAACAAGTCATCAGAAGAAACGGAGATCAGTAGTTTTAAAGTTATGAATCTTCGCAATCATCATGTTGAAACTTTTTCTGTTTTATCAGCTCAAACTTAGAGTGTTTTAGAATGTTGGGAGGATGGAGTTGGGCTATGAAATACTTTAGCTTGGACTCATTTGCAGATTGATCGTAGAATGGAAGTGGGAAAGGGGATATTTTTATAGTGACACGAGGGTAAACGTGTATGCTTACAAAATGCATAAAGAACTCTTGAACACACACAGCAGAATTACACATTTTTAGTAACATTTTTTTTAAAATCCACAAAGCAAACTTCTTAGAATTTTTTTTGTTTGTGCTAATATATTAAATGTCACTTGGTATCAGTCAGCATTGCCCATCAGCCCCCTTCATCATGCCCTGTGACTCAGCCTTTCCATGACTTCCAATCTCTCAGTCCTCCCCTCCTTGCCATTCCTTCCCTTTCTTCCATTGATATGGTTGTTGATTTTCCCCAGGGTTCACTCCCCTCCACCCTTGACTCTTTCCCTTCTTAAGATCCATTCTGCTAACCCCTATTCCTGACTCAGAGCATCCCTGGTAGAAATTCCATGATCAGGCTAACTTCCTCAACTACAAATTTGTTCTCTCTTCCTTCAGTTCTGAAATCTTCCTACCTAAGCAATTCTGCTTTTCCATTTTAATTGAATCTCATGCTCTTGACCCCAGCCATCTTTTCACCATTTTTGACTCATTCCTCAAATGCTGTCCTCCTTCAACTTGTCTCTCTACATAGGATCTCACCAATTCCTTCCAAGAAAAAATTGATAAAATATTGCACAATGACCTTTCCTCTCTCCTTGGCTTCCCTTCCCATCCTACAAATCTCTCCTCCTTTTCCCTTCTCACAGATGTAGAAGTTTCTCATCTGCTTTCTTCCTCTAACTCTCCATTTGCCCCAGTGACCCCATCCAATACCACCATATCATGATCTCTTTGTGCCCACTTATTTTCTCCCTTACTCTTCCCATTAAACTCTCCCCCTTCTCTGGCTCTTTCCCCTCACAATAAAAGCATGCTTTAGTCAATCCCATTTAAAAAAAACAAATCCACCCTTGACCCTATTTGCATCTCCAACTTCTGCCTCTTTTCCCTTTCATCGCTAAGCTCATGGAATGCACTATTTACAATTGCTGTCTAGAGTTGCTCTCCTCCAATTCCATCCTATACCCTCTCCAGTCTGGCTTTGCCCCTTGAACTCCACTGAAACCATTCTTTTCAAAGTCTCTCTAATGACATCTTCTTAACCAAATCTCAGCATCGGTACTCCACCCTCATCATCCTCGATCTGTCAGCCACTGTCAACTATACTCTGCTTCTTGAAATCCTGTTCTCTCGTAGCTTCTGTGACTTTATCCTCTCTTAGTTCTCCTGCTATCTCTCTTATCACTCTTTCATCATGTCTTTTGGCAGATCCTCATAATCTCCCTCTCACCTCCTTCTCCCTCACAAAAGACTGTCCTTCGTACCCTTCTCTACACCATATCTCTGTGTAACCTTAACCGCAAACACAAATTCATCTACCATCTTTGTACGGATGATTTATAGAACCATGTGTACATTCCAGACCTGTTTCCTTTTGTCCAAACTAAAATCTCAGCTTGTGTCTCTGACAGCTTCTCATGGATGTCTGTCTGCCAGCTCAAGGTCAACATGGCTAAAACACAGCTCTTAATGTTCCCCCCCCAAAATACTCCCAACTATCATATTTCTTGATGACTGTGGACAACATTCCCATCCTGCCCGTCAGTTCATCTTATAACCTGGGCATCATCTTTGATGCAGACCTCTGTACAGGTCTTCATATCCAGGCTGTGTCTATATCTCATGGATTCTTTCTGCATAACATCTCCAGGATATGGCCATCCATGCATCTAAAACATTTGTCTAGACTTTTGTCATCCCATGTCTCAATTAGTGCAACATCCTTCTCTCTGACCTTGACAAATGCAGTCTTGCCCCACTCATATCCATTCAGAATGCTGCTGCTGCAAAGATAATTTTCCTAGCCTCTTGCTTTGACCATGTCATTGCTGTCTTTGCATCACTCCATAGGTTCCCCCTTCTCTATAGTGTCAAACATGAGCTACTTCACTTTCAAGGCCCTTTGGAGCCCACCCTACCTATCACCTCTCATTCACTATCTGTATGTTGACTCCTGCTTCCAGTTAGCCAATCATAGAATACCAGGGTTGGAAGGGACCTCAGGAGGTCATCTAGTCCAACCCCCTGCTCAGAGTAGGACCAATCCCCAATTTTTGCCCTGATCCCAAATGGCCCCCTCAAGGATTGAACTCTCAACCCCAGGTTTAGCAGGCCAGTGCTCACCCAGCCTCCATCTCCTACTTGTTAAATTTTCAAACAAGCATCTTCATGCTTCTTCCATGTTGCCTCTCACAAATAATAAACAGTGCTGTCCCTAGCTATTGTGGGGCCTTACACAGCCCCCCTGGGGGTGGGGGGCTGGCTTAGGGAGGCAAGCGGGAACCGCCCCCCAGCACTCACCAGTGGCGTGGCTGGGGCTGGGTCGCTGCACTTTGTGCCACTGGTGAGTGCAGGCCCGGCCCTGCTGCAGTCCTCAGGGGAGTGGGGACGGGGCTGGGGTAGAGTAGGGGCAGGAAGGGGCAGAGTAGGGGCGGGGGATTTGGGGAAGGTGTGGAGTGGGGGCGGGGTGGGGGCAGAGCAAGGGTGGGAAGAGGAGGAGATGGGGCGGAGTAGGGGCTGGAGCCATGGGGAAGAGCTGGGGCAGAGGCTGGAGCAGTATGCAGCTGCGCAGGGCAGTACCCCAAATTTCCTGGGGCCCTACGCAGCTTCATACTTTGTGTATGGGTAGGGACAGCCCTGATAATAGTGTCATTATAAATAAGTGAAAACACTATCATTATGTGGAATTACTACTTGTATTGTGAATGTGAATATTCTTGAATACTAGTTCATCTAAAGAAAGAAAAGAAGAAAATATCTGAATTCATCATTGATGTGGTATAAGGAAGAAAATCCGGAGTACTTGCATTTCACTCTTTCCTTATTTAGGAGAATATAATCTAAGTAGTTTACCTTCAGTATGCCACTCGTATCTATTTCAAAAAGGTTCTTGGTATAATAATCAAATTACTTTGTATCCTTCATTGAAAATATTTAATTTATTTACATTTATGTTTTTATAATCTTACTGAATTAAATTAGAGACTAAAATTAGGAAAACTGTTCCACATTTGTTTCTTGAGAATTACCTACAAGAATGATCAAAACCATTTGATTCTTATATATTTTTTGTAAAGCTCAAACACCATCATGGCAATGCCTTGGAAAAGCCGACAAGACGTAACCTTCTGCTTCTATATCCAGTACTAAGACAGGTGGCAAACAACGGCTTGCGGGCCAGATCCAGCAGCCTTTCCCCACCCTACCTATCATCTGTTTTAAGCCAGCCTGCGAGCTTCCGCTGGGGAGTGTGCTCTGGGGCTTGCTGCGCTCCAGCTGGGGTGCCTGGTCCGGGGCCGCACCACGCGGCTCAGCCCTGCTCTGGCACGGCAGCCAGGGCATCGGGTCAGGAGCTGCTCCAGCCGGGGTGGGGGGCCACACCACGCAGCTCCCGGAAGCTGTGGCATGGCCCCACTCTGAGGGTTGAGGGCCGCACCACACCACATGTAGGAGCCGGAGAAGGGGCATGCCACTGCATCCGGGAGCCACTTGAGATAAGTGCCACTCAGAGCCTGCAGCCCTGATCCTCCTCCCACTCTCCAAACCCCTTGATTCCAGCACGGAGCACCCTCCTGCACCCCAGACCTCTCATCCCCAGCCCTACCCCAGAGGCCGCACCCCTGCCCCAGCCCTGATCCCCCTCCTGCCCTCCGAAACCCTCGGTCCCAGCCCAGAGCACCCTTCTACACCCCAAACTCTTCATCCCCAGCCCCACCCCTGAGCCCACATCGCCTCCCATACCCCAACCCCAATTTTGTGAGCATTCATGGCCCGCCATACAATCTCTATTCCCCGATGTGGCCCTCAGGCCAAAACATTTGCCCACCCCTGGTCTAAGAATTAGTTTATTTTTTGTCAACATGGAGTAATAAAAATATCTTTTAATTAAAATTAAAAAGACTGTCAGTAGATCATTATATATTGAGTTAGAGGCCAAAAAACAATACAAAAGAAACAATCCAATATCATTTTAGTTTTTAAAATGTCAGAAGTAAACTCATTGCTTTAAGAGATTAACTCAGTAATTGATGTATTCATGTGAAATTGAGTCACCTGCACTTCAAATCCAAGCCTCATTAGGAAAAGTCAAGAATAAATAAATAAATGCCTCCATTTTGGTGTTCATTGTAAACTTGGCAAATGTTGAAAACTAAAAACCATAAAGTTGTTGTTCTTTGAGTGCTTGCTCATGTCCATTCCATTCTAGCTGGGTGCACACCCACATGCACAATCGTTATAGATTTTTGCCTTAGCAGTAACCTGAGTGCTGCGCTCATGCATCTGTATATTAGGCACCACTGGCCCTACGCCCTCTCAGTTCCTTCTTAGTTCCCATGATGGTTGTTCGGATCGCTTTATCTTGCATGGAAAGAACATTAGCAGTTCTTAACAGCCCACTGTTGTTCTCTCTGTATATAGTTCTTAGGTACTTAGTTCACCATTTAGTTAAGTGTTTGTTGTTAGTTTAGTTGTTAGAGTCCTGGCTGGGACTTTGCCCTGTTCCCCAGGCTTGAAACTGTGTTCATGCAACAGGCTGATGCCTGTTAGTGACCCCCACAGCAACTGTTTGAAGTGCTTGAGGGAATCCCATATAAATGACAAGTGCGGGATTTGCAAAAATTTTCATCCCAGAACCCAGAAGGCACGGGATATCCACTTGAAGGCCCTCCTCATGGAGGCTGGACTTCGTCTGGTGTCAGAGCCTTCCCGACTGGACTCTGTTCCTAGCACCTCGGCGTCGGTGTGGAGCACCCTGCCGGCACCAAGCTCTCCCCAGCACTGTTCCTCCTCGTCTGTACCCAAAAAATGGCAAAAGAAAAGAGGTGCCCTGGCACCATTTAAGCAGGGGCAGGGGGCTTTGGGCAGGGGGCTCTGGGCAAAGGACCTAGTTCAGGCGACGTGCCTGTCCAGAGCTACAAGGGAGTACAGCTACAGTGGGACCCCCAGCCCACCCAGGGATCTGCCTCCAACTCCTGGGAGCAGCAGGGGACCCTGGCTACTACTGGGACCATCAACACCTGAAGCTGCCCAGGTGGACAAAGACCTCATGGGCCTTCTGGTACCACAGACACCGCACCAGGCGCTGGATATGGCTAAGGCCCTGCAATCCAAGGGCAACCTGGCCATGGGACCCCCGCAGAGAGCAATGGAGCACCATTGGTCCCCAGATTGTAGGCGTACATCCCTGGCCCCATGGCCTAGGACCCCAGCCCCGCAATCTCAGCCTCCAGACAGAAGACCCAGGTCTCTGGCACCTCATTCTCCTTCCACGAGGCATGGAACACCGGAATTGAGGCACCGGTCTCCATACTCTTGGTATCAGCCAGCTTCTCGCCAGAGATTGCCTCGATGCAGGTCCCTATTGTCTAGATGATCTCCCAGGCGTTGGTCCCACCGGCATGGGACTGCTCTCCATCGAGGCACCAGTCTCTCCCGCCTCAATACCGCTCGATGGACGGACGCCACTCTCTGCCCTCTAAGCATCGGTCTTTGTGAAGGGTCAGCCGGCAGACTCAGGTTTCCACAGCTCCGCCTTGGTCACCTGAAGGGGAATGGTCTGAGTCGAAGCTGGAGTTCAGCCCCTTGGCGAGAAGACAAGGATCCCCATTGGCCCACCAAAAAGGCATGACATCTGCAGCGGCAGCAGAGCCAGTGGCCTGCTCAGTGGCCTAGTTGGAACCCTTGGGGTGCGTCCATGATGCCAGTTCCATATTCCCACCACTCCTCCCTGGCCGCCTCAGGCAAACTGCCCCTGGTACTACTGGCACAGTATTTGGAGCACGGTGTGGAACCTGACATGAGTGTAGCACATCAGATGCTGATGCCTAGAGAGCCATCCCCAGAAGGGGAAGGGGAACCTGCCTGTCCCCCTGCAATGCCGTCACTGGACGAAGCAGCGGCGGTTGTCTCCCAGAGTGATAACCCATCTCTCTCCCCCGGACTATTTTAAGGAGCACCAGGCCCTCATTAAAAGGATTTCTGCCAACCTAAATCTAGAAATTGAGGCGCAATCAGATGACTTTTTCAACATCATCTCTACCACCACCCCGGTCCACGTCATGCTGCTAGTCCACCCAGGGGTCCTCAAGATCGCTAAGGCATTGTGGCAGACCCTCTTCCATTCCACCCACATCCAAAAAGATGGAAAAGTAGTATTATGTCCCTGCAAAGGGGTTTGAATACCCCTATACGCACCCACCAGCTGGGTCACTGGTTGTGTTCACAGTTAATGAAAGGGCAGGCGAGCGGCGCCCCAAAGAATAAAAACGCCAAGAGGCTGGATCTTTTTGTCAGATTTATTCAATGGCCAGACTGCGATTTCAGGTATCTAACCATCAGGCCCTGTTTGGCAGTTACAGTTTTAGTCTGTGGGACTCCCTTGGCCAGTTCAAGGAGGACCACGCCAAGGAGTTTGCCACAATAGTGGAGAAGGGCATAGCAGTGCCAAGGGGCACTCTCCAGATCGCCTGGGACACTACGGATTTGGCAGCCACGCTTTTGGCCTCCGTGGTGGTGGTGAGGCTCAACTCTAGACTGCACTCCTCGGGCTTATCCTCGGACCAAGGTATTAGGCCTAAGCGGGCTCGCTGCAGTCAATCCTGGACTACCTTCTGCATCTCAAGCTCCAGGGTCTCTCTGTTTCATCTATTAAGGTCCACTTGGCTGCCATTTCGGCCTTCCACCCTCTGCTCCAGGGCAGGTTGGTTTTCACTCATGACATGATGATCAGGTTTCTCAAGGGTGTGGGGTGACTTTACCCCCACATCCGGGACCCCGTCCCTCCTTGCAACCTGAACCTTGTGCTGCCGTGGCTCATGGGTCCCCCCTTTGAGCGTCTGGCTTTCTGCTCCCTTCTCTCCTGGAAAGTTTGGTTGCTAGTTGCGCTAACTGCCTGCAGGGTCTCTGAGATGAGGGTGGTCACCTCAGAACCGTCCTATACAGTGTTCCACAAGGACAGGGTTCAGCTGTGTCTGCACCTGACTTTCCTGCCCAAGGTGATTTCACAGTTTCTTACAGGCCATGACCTATTTTTACCTTTCTTCTTTCCAAAACCTCAAGTCGGAGGAGGAGTGCAGATGGCACACTCTGGACATCAGGAGGGAACTAGCCTTCTACATTCAAAGGACCAAGCCATTTCATAAGTCAACACAGCTGTTCGTCACGGTGGCAGACAGGATAAAAGGTTGTCCAGTGTCCACTCAGAGAACTTTATCCTGAATCAGTGCCTGTATCTGCTGCTGCTATGATCTGGCGAACGTGCCTCCACCAGCGGTTGTGACTGCCCATTCGACTAGGGCACAGGCTTCCTCAGTGGCTTTCCTGGCCCAGAAGATCTGGGTGCTGATCCAGAATATCTACAGGGCTGCTACCTGGTCTTCCGTCCACACATTTAAGTCTTATGCACTTACCCAGTAGGCCTGAGACAATGCTAGATTTGGGAGAGCAGTGTTGCAAGCCGCACAACCGTAAACTCCGAGCCCACCTCCAAGGGTACTACTTGTGAGTCACCTAGAATGGAATCAACATGAGCAAGCACTCAAAGAATAAAAAATGGTTACCTACTTTTCGTAACTGTTGTTCTTCGAGATGTGTTGCTCATATTCATTCCATTACCCGCCCTCCTGCCCCTTTGTCGGAGTTGCTGGCAAGAAGGAACTGAGAGGGCGTAGGGCCGGCGGCATCTAATATACAGATGCATGAGCGCAGCACTCCAGAGGGCGCTACTGCCGACCCTACGGATACTGCTAAGGCAAAAATCTCTGATAACTGTATATCTGGGTGCGCTCACACTTAGAATGGAATGGACATGAGCAACGCATCTTGATAAACAACAGTTACGAAAGGTAGGTAACCATTTTTTCTGCCCAATCTGAGGGTGAAAGAAAGGGAATAGTATTACAAATACAAATATATAACAAAATGCAGTCTTGCTAAACTATGCCATTCACATTTTCTGGCTGTAATATGGAGCAGCAACTAGCCACATGTATCCTGGTTGCAGATTGCTTTGGGTTTTGTTTTTGTTATATTTTGTTGCCTTGGTGACAGATATCTTCTTAAAAAGAAAAGGAGTACTAGTGGCACCTTTTTTCTTTTTGCGAATACAGACTAACACAGCTGCTACACTGAAAGATATCTTCTTGGAAGCATTTCAGCTAATTTCAGTGGGAAAGGTGAATTGTAGGCAAGTTTAACCAAAACACGATTCTGACTATTCACAAATCCTTCCATCCTCTTTCCTTGTTCCCTTTGGTGAGGATATATGCTTTCTCCATTTACATCTCCATAGCAAACTATTATTGAAGATTAATCCTTTCGTTCTCTTTCTCCTTCACTGTCCTACATAGATTCACCACTCCTGCAGCATGCTATATGTAAACACCACAAGCCTGTTTAGTGGCTGCAGTCCTAAACTGTTATGTCTAAAGGCACAACAAACCAAAGTTTCTAAGTAGTTATTCATTGGCATTTCCACCCCCAAACATATTTTTCCTTGTTTCCTGCATATTACACAAAATTTAGAGAGTTGTCAATTTTGCAATGTTAGATTCATATTTTAGGGAAACGACTTCTGTGGTAGTTAATTCCTTTTGTTTTATTTTCATACTGTACTCATCCTCCCCATCCTATATGATGCAAGGGATCAGTAAGTTTGAAGAAATGACTGCAACAAATAGAATGACTGGTTTTGGCAGAGTTGGATCATTTTCTCCTTTGCTTTTTAAAGATGTCTCTCGATGGTTTCCAATGTATTTATTTATAGTTACAGGTTGTGTAGTTTGTGAGCCTAGATAAAAACCATTTTAAACAGTATGGCTTGTGTAGATAGTGTTTGGATCATCCCTGCAGCTTTTTTCTCTGAATTTACAGTAACTTGACTCCCTTTAGCTTTGTTTCCTTTCCCAGTCAGTGTCCTAATGCTCTCCCTGACGTTAGTGCCTTGCTTGCTTCCCTTTGCATTTCTCTGCCTGAACTTGACTTATGCTGTAGGGTGAGGGGTGGGGAAATCATTCGAAGGAGATTTAGGATTTAGGAAATATGGCCACCAGTATAGTCAGTCAAAGTGAAATCCTGCCCCTATGGAAGTCAATAGGAGTTGTGCTGTTGAATTCAATAGGTCCAGATTTCACTCTGGTTATTTGTTTCTCAGTATTTGTTCAAATATAAATACCTATAAATAGCAACTATTCATATGAAGTGAATATAAATCCAAATATTAATTGCATCTCTAATTTGCCACCTTTAAAACAGTGTGAGCAAAGGATGACAATATATCTTCATGAGCAAGGCATTTCAAAATTTTCAAGGGAAAAAATTCCTCAATACCTATTCAGGATTTCATAGTGGAAAGGATTTTCAAAAGAAACTAAGTGATTTAGGAGCAAAAGTCCTCCTAAGTCACTTAGGTGCTTCTGAAAATTGCATCCTGTAAGCATATAGGACGAAGCAAGGAATTAGAATGTAAAACAATTACTATCACAGAGTTAGATAGCTGCTATGTGACTCAATAAGAATACAATTCGAGAGTTTTACGTGATTAAGAGCCGGTTCTTGTACTCCTTAAATTGTGAGCATGTCCTGGTAGGGAACATCTCCTACTCTCTTTGAAAGGCAATATGTACATCAATGCACCACACAGATGATTATTCTAAAATATACTGCCAGAACTTCTTTTTCTAAATTATTTTACAGTAAATAGTGTTTGCATACATAAGAGTTTATTTTTATCATATCTTGGAATTCTTTTCCAGTTTCGGAACGATTCAGGGCATCAATATCAGTAGGCAGAAGCAGCAGATAGTAAACTGAAGTACAGAGCACCAGCACAGTCCCTGCTGCAAACAAACCTCAGCCTGTTGGCAGGAGCATTTCTCTTTGGATACAGAGCATATGCTATACTTGCAGTTCTGTGTTATACAATGAACATTCAAAAATCCAATTAAAGTACCAAGAAAGACTGGGTTGTTAGAAAAAATGCATTTAGAGGCAAAGATTGTTGTATGTGTTTATGCATCTTGTTGAATATTGTTTGAATACTGCTATCCCTTTTCACAAAACAGAACACAGACATGGAAAGTGACTTGGGGCTTGTCCACACAGTGCGGCACTGTGCACTACAGGGGTGTGAATCTAAAGTGCACTAGCAGATCCATGTAGACCCTGCTGGTGCACACTACAAGTTCTCTAGGTTGCTTTAATGTAGGTACTATGTGGAAAGCACAATAGGGAACTTTGTGTGCACCAGCAGGGTTTACACGGACCAGTTAGTGGACAACACATTAATGTGCTTTAAAAATCACACCGATGTAGTGCACATTGCTGCACTGTGTAGACAAGCACTTGCTCAGGATTACACAGTCTGTGAAAGAGCCAGTAGCTGATCCAGTAACTTCTAACCCAGTTCTCCAGGCCTGTGTACTAACTGCAAAAACAAGCCAGGTTATGAGTTAATAGCTTGCAAATTTTTACTTTTAGCCCTAAAGATCTTAAAATACAAATAAATATTAAAGTGTTCCAGGTCATAGCATGTTTTTAGCTAAAAGCTTTAAAGTTTAGACTAATCATGAAAACAGTTTTCTCCAGGACTGAAACTGAATGCCAAATTTCAACCCAGAATGAATTATTATGGCTGAGTTGTAGTATAAACTAATAAATGTGAGGCTTGTAAGAGATTGCCTAAAACAACCTTAACTGTAGCAACAACAATGCGCTCCTTCATATGGTGTCTTGATCTCCACAAAAGCAGCACTGAGATTTCTCAACACTTTTGAAAACATGTTTTCTTCACTAACCAAATATGCCAGATCTATTAATACAAGTCTGGTTTTGTTCCTGCAACCCTATATTATTTGTTTAGTACGAAATGCAGTTCCAGGAATGTAGGATGGTGAGGGAACAGAACTAATTTGCAAAGTTATGCATGTCTTATTGGAGGCCATCTACATCCAGTTAGTATGTAAAGTGAGACACTGTTTACAGAGGAGGGAAAAGCAATCAATATTAATATACTACAGTCTCAAAGTCCGTGTTAAAATAATCAGTGACCTTTACATCAGACATCTGGGTAAAATATAATAATGTACACCTCTGTTTTTGTTCCTCCCTCCCCCAACACACTATCTCTCACTCTCCTATGCCTCCTTTCCATGCTAAATAATCATATTTTAAAATCTCATATTTGAACTTCCCCAAGGTCACTAACCGTTTTCATCTTCCTTCTCCTATAGACTTACCTTGATACTGGTTGAACTTTATTCATATTATGTTGAAAAAATGTTAAGGTTGGAAACTCAAGCACTTAAATTTAGGAAATGATAGAATGAAGGTTTTCTGTTCAATTTATTCTTTCATCATCCCTGTGAAGTACTATGGTATTATCACCCCCATTTTACATCTGAAGAACTGAAGCTCAAAGACATCGAGGCCAAAATTAAATATCCATTATCTTTGGGTGCCTATCTAGAACTTAATTTTTGAGAGTATCTTAGCATTCGTATAGAACTTTATATGTTCAAAGCACAGCTGGCATTGATTTCAGTTGCAGTTCTGAGTGCTCAGCACTTATGTAAATCAGGCCCTAAGTGCCTAAAGGTTGGCACCTCGAAAATTAGTAACACTTAATGGCCACCTGTGAAAAGTTTGGTTTAAACGATGTACCTAGCATCAGTATAGTAACTTTGTGGGTGAGGCAAGGATAGAATCCTGTTCTCCAGCGTGGCATTCAGCTGCCTTAGCATGAGAGCATCCTTTCTCTTCCTGTAGTCCTCTCTCTCATTAACTACACAGCTTCCAATTTCCAGTAAAGAGGAGGTCCTACAGATTATTTTATTTATGGCTCCAGGTAATTGATAAAAATGTTAAATAGTGTATTGCCAAGAACCTGTCCCTTTGAGTCTCCACTGGAAACAGACCCACTTGATGATGATTCCCCATTTACAGTTAAATTTTGAGACCTGTCAGTTACCAGCTTTTAATTCATTTAATGTGTGCCATGTCAATTTTGTATCATTCTGTTTTTTTAATAAACATATCATGTGATACCATGTCAAACGCCTTACATAAATCTAAGTATATTGCCTCTACATTATTATCTTTATCAACAAAGCTTGTAATCTCATCAAAATAAGATATCAAGTTAGTTTGACAGGATCTGTTTTCCATAAATCTGTTTTGATTTGGATTAATTACATTGCCCTCCTTTAATTCTTTATTAATTGAGTCCCATATTGAGCCATTCTGTTATCTTGCCCAGAATCAATGTCAGCCTGGCAGGCCTACAATTACCTGGGTCATTCTGTTTACCTATTTTAAAAAATTGCACAATGTTAGCTTTCTTCCAGTCTTTTAGCACTTCTACAGTTCTCCAAGACTTATTGAAAATCAGCATTCATGGTCCAGCGAGCTCCTCAGCCAGCTCTTTTTAAAATCATCTATTGCATATAGAAATCATATTGTGCATCAACATATAACAACAAGGGGGGCAAATTAAGATTGCACTGGCAACCGTTAATTCTGTCACTTCCTGAATTTTGAGTGCTTTGTTTTTGCGAACATAATATTCCTTTGCCATATTTTTGCATGTGACTTACTAGCAAACTGGACAAACAAATTCCATCAAGTGGAACCATACTGTCCACTACATAAGTGATCGGGGTTGGGACATTTAGGTCCATGGTGTATACCTTTATTGCTTGAGCTAATGGAGTAACTGGTAGCAGGAGTAGGCTGTTATCCTTTAGGTTGAACAGCCCTTAGGAGGGAAGAGATTCAGATTTTGCCAGTAGGATTCACAAATGCTTGCTAGAGAGCTGAGGAATGCAGAGTCTCAGGACTTCTAGGTTCAGTTTCAGGTTCTGAAGATAGGTGTGCTGAAGTGGTTAGACAGCCATCTCAGTTCTCCACTGCTCATTGCTTACATCCAATCCCTGCCCCTGCTTTCTCCTCAACTCCTGGCTTTCAAGTCAGACTGTTTCCTTCTCCTCCTCCATACTGCCTAGGCACTAGAAGGAGAACATTAAGAGCACAGGAGACATCATTTCCCTGCGCTCAGTTCTGAGGCCTGGCACTACAGTGGGTCTCTGCAACTGGAAGGAGCAATTGCAGGAAGAGTCCCATTTCCCTCCAGCCCAGGGCTGGAGCATACTTAGTCATTCTGTGGGAGTGCTATATGTGCAGTCTGGTTGGCCTATAGGAGGTGTGTGGGATAGAATCTTAAGAGAATAATGCTGAGAATAAACCTCGGAATATGTGTAAACTGATGACTTTTTAGAGACTAATGACGTTGTTAGATTTGAGCAGATTTTCATGGGGATGGCAAAAGGTACATCTTTGACACTAGGACAATCCCACTTGCCAAATTTCAAGTCCCTGCTCCAAAGCACAGAAGTGCTACAATTCTTAATGAAACTGTAGTAAAAATTCTTTAACATGGGGGGGAAACAACTTATTTTCCCTAACCTCACTCTAGGAAATAACTGAACCATTTTTAGTGGGGAGCAGGAGAGGAGGAATTAGCCTGAAACAGACACCCAGCATGGAAAATTTCAGTCCAAATAGTTAAATTTTGACAGAATTATAAGCAACTGAAAACAAAGTCTAGTAAAGAATTGTTACTTGTGTTTTCTATAATATGGCTGTTCCTTGATGTAACTGCCCACCTTTATGTACAGTGGGTGTGTCTTCTCTCATCTACCAATCCAACAGGTGGGAGCCAATTCAGATTCAGTAATTTTCACCTATAGTCCCTCCATTTCATCCCTCTTCACATCAATTCTAAGTGTAATATCAGGTCACTGGAGCAGCTATAGCTGGTGTCTCTTTAGAAAGGCACTATCTTTGTTCCAAGGCCTTAGGAGAGACCCGCAGCAGCAAGATGACAGAAGACCCACAGATGCAGCAGTGGAGAAAGGGCAGAAATAAAATGTTTTACTGGTTTCAGAGTAGCAGCCGTGTTAGTCTGTATTTGCAAAAAGAAAAGGAGTACTTGTGGCACCTTAGAGACTAACAAATTTATTTGAGCATAAGCTTTCGTGAGCTACAGCTCACTTCATCGGATGCTTTTACTATCTCTTTTAAGCCTTTCATAACAGTAGCATTCTGTGCAAGTTGACCCTCTCCTTCATTCCCTCAGGTAGAACTGCCTCTGCCAGGCCTGGTAGAAGCAGTGAAAGTAGTGACTCTGAACCTGCATGTCTGTGCCATGCTTCAGCACCCTCCTGCTGACACAGAGGATTTGTAGGATAGCAAACTAGAAGACCAGAGTGATCAGAAGTCTCAAGATTCAGTCATCTAGGAGACATCCAGTTTCTCCCCCCTCTTAGACTGACCCCCTCTTCTTCTGAGTGAGGGGGAGAATCTTCACGAAGGAAACATGGACTGGATCAGCTGGGTGTCTGCTTCTTTGCTCTCTCATCCTGCTCCTTTCCCAAGAAACTTCCAAAGAAAGGCTGCTTCTGCCCACTTGAGATCTTCCTTTCCCTCTCATCAAATGTCTGTAAGAATCTGTTCTTGGCCCCCTTTGCCCTGGCAAAAAAATAGAGTGCTTTTCACTGTTTCCTTTTTCAGAGGGGGACATTTTGGAGGGAGAGAATTGAATGTAATCTGATCTCATCTATGCTCAAGGCTCTAGAGAATCCTAAATTAGCATCCTAGGACAAATAAAGGTACTTTAAAGCTCATTTCACCAAGACCTTGAAGATCTCCTGTATCAAGCGGAAGACACCAGATGATTCAGTAGAATCTACCATTTGTCCTTCAGGCATGCATCAAACAAGTCATTGTCTGTATGAAATTTTAGTTTGTACTGACTTCGCTTTTTATGTAGCCTGTTGGAAAACTAGGCAAATATCTAGATGAGTTGATGTACCCCCTGAATATCCTCCAGGGGTAGGTATACCCCTGGTGATAACCACTGATGTAGAGAATGGGGAGTTCTTCTCCCTAAACTTCTTGCAGAAGAACTGCCACTGGCCCTTCATCTGAGGCATCAGTTTGCAATGTAAACCTGTTTGAAAAGTTTGGATTAAAAAGAACTAGTTCATGATGCACACAGTCCTTTAGAGTCTTTAAAGGCCTTGTCGCTGGCCTCAGATCACTGGAACCTTTTTGAACATCTGTTCTTTACTAGATCTATGAAGGGAACTGCAATAGTGGCAAATCATTGCACTAAACATCAGTAATAATGTGCCAGTCCCAAGAAATGTTGTTTGTTTGTGAGGGTGGGACAAGCTATTAAGGCTTGAATTTTGTTGGGTGTTAATGGTTACATTGCTCAGAAATCTCTACTGGTTCTTTACATGTCACTTATCTCGAGAATTAAAAAAAATACCATTTACAATGTAAAAAAAGTGGGGGGGGGAGGGATAGCTCAGTGGTTTGAGCATTGGCCTGCTAAACCCAGGGTTGTGAGTTCCATCCTTGAGGGGGCCACTTGGGATCTGGGGCAAAAATTGAGGATTGGTCCTGCTTTGAGCAGGGGGACGGACTAGATGACCTCCTGAGGTCCCTTCCAACTCTGGCGTTCTATGACTAGTTCTCATAGTTAAGACTACATTTTAGTCACAGGTATTTTTAGTAAGAGTCATGGACAGGTCACGGGCTGTAAACAGAAATTCACGGGCCCGTGACCTGTTCATGACTTTTACTAAAAATACCTGCTGTGACTAAAACTTGGGCAGGGGGCCATGCGTGCTCTGGGAGTGGCAGTCTGGGGGCACCACAGTTCCTGGGGAAGGGGGCTTGGGACCCCCAGTGGTGCTGGGGAAGGGGAGGGCTGGGCCACTGGACCCTCACTGGTACTTGAGGAGGGGCGGGGGCCAGGTCGCGGTGCACAGCCCGGGACCCTTGCTGGTGCTGGGGGAGGAGGGTTGGTGGGGCTGGCAGAGGCTACGTACCCGGCTTCGCGTCCCTGCAGCTCCTAGGTGGCGGAGGCAGGGGCCAGGGCAGGGGCTCCACTGCTTCCACCACAAGTACTGGCTGCCACAGCCCCCATTGGCCAGGAACCGCAACCAATGGGAGCTGTGGGAGTGGGGACCTCTCCGCTGCCTAGGAGCTCCAGGTTGGCCATACCAGTGGGAGCCGGGCAGCCCCCACCCTGAGGTAAGCGCACTCCCCAACCCCATGCCCCTAGCCCTGAGCCCCGTCCCCCAAACACCCAAACTGCTGCTGCTGGCCCAGGGGCTGTCCAGCTCGGGCAGCCCCTGAGCCAGCACCAGCCACAGTAGAAGTCACCGACGTCACGGAATCTGTAACTTCTGTGACCTCTGTGACAGACTCTCAGCCTTACTCATAGTCAGCCCTCTTCCACAGAGTAGCCTACATGTGTGACCTCATGATTTCCCACTTTCCATTTTGCTGGGTTTGCTCTCAGACCTATATCAGTGAGGGTCTGGAGGACTACTGCAGCATGTCTTTTGTGGCTATCTCAGTTTTGGCTGTAAATAGTGTTAACCAAGGAGGCTGCTGCATATTGTCTATGTGGCTGCAGAATCCAGTCCATCAGTTTCTGAAAAGTTCTTGCTTCCCTGTGGAGGCAAAAAAGCACGATGGAGAATTGACATAAACCCAAGGCTTTGGAAAAAGTATTTTTTCCCTGCGATTGTGGTGTCAAGGGTATCTGCCTGTATCCTGTCCTGAGGGCTAAAGTCATCAGTATCTGGCTGCTCTTTGCTGTTCTAACAGCTCATCTTCCTTTATCCATTGTGTTGAATTTTGAAGCAGCATTAATCTTTCAAAAATCAATGCAGAAGCGTGTTGAGCCTTCAGGGTTTGGCACAAGCACAGTGGGGCTTCTCCATTCATTGTGCTATTCTTCTACTAATTCTAGGGTCAGTATAGCCTATAGTACGTCCGGAACTGTGTCCCACATTTTACGGGGGAGTGGCAGAAGAATCTTTTGGGCATGTGCAGTCTTGTTATGGTGATATTCTAGGGTGGGTTTGTCCTAGTTAGAACAAGAACACTGGGGAATGTAGCGACTAGTTGCTGCACTTGGGCTTTTTGTTCAGACTACAGCTGCTCTCCTATCCATACAGTCTCAGATGTTTGTGTCAAGGATGCCTACAGTCTTAATTTATGCTCTGGAGGGTGAGGGTTATAATAAAACCCTACTGGTTTTTCCAGACTTGTAAAAGATTCACGTGGTAGATCTTTATTTCAGCTGTCAGACCTCATAGTCAACTGGGGCCCACTTGCCTCACCACCTCAAAGAGCCCCTCCCATTGGGCCAGTAACTTGAGATTTTGAGCTCAGCAGCAATGATAGTAACTATGGCTGTCAGTTAATCAAAGTGAATACCTGCCATTAACTGGATGAGGAGGGAGGCAATGGCAGCAAGGGGCAGAAGCCCCAGCCTGGAGCTCTGGAGACGGCAGAGGCGTGGGGCTGAAATCCTGAGAGTGGCTGGAACCCAGAGCCCCCAGCCCAGAACCTATATTTGAAAATAAAGAAAAGATACAAAGATATTTAAATAAATGATATTCTATTATTGTTTAACAGTGTGATTAAAACTGCAGTTAATCGAGATTAATTTTTTTAATTGCTTGACAGCCCTAATCGTAAGTGATTTCCTGGTTTGAACACCTGCGATCAGGCCCCTTAATTGTAAGCTTTTTCTTGGACGTTCTGGACTTTTACCAGGTTTTCCGTGGCAAACATAAGATCATAGATTTATTACTTCTGGGGGAATTCTGCACTACTGCACACATACATAATTAATGAGCTGTGCATATTTTTAATTTTTTGTGCAGAAAAAAGCTTCTGCCAAAGTGTTGCTTCAGTTCTGCCTTTTGCCCACCAGCAGGCGCAGTGGCAATAGAACACAGCAGTTCCCAGCCAGCTAGGGAAGAGAGAGAGCCTTTTTTGCAGTGGGCCAGGTCAGGAGACAAGGATTATGGGGAGACAGACAGCATGGGGTGCTGGGGAGATCAGACAGGGGCTCATAAGGGCTAGTGGGGGAAGACAGACTGGGGCAGAGGCTGAATGGGAGTGGAGGCACAGGGCCACAGTGGGGAGGGAGATGCAGGGCCATATGGCAATGGGGGAGGGGGTGCAGAGCTACATAGGGATGGGGTGGCTGGGTGGGGGCACAGAGACACACTGGGAAGGCATACAAGGACACATGGGGATGGGGGGAGTGGGTGTCTGAGTGGGGGTGGAGGGACATGGGGATAGGGGCAGATGTGCCTGACTAAATAAGAGAGGCTAGGGGTCTGCATGTGGGAAGCTCCCTAATAATCCCTTCCCACCGCCCCAGAAAACTTGCTCCATACTTTTCCCGCCCATACCCAACAACCCTCCCAAGTTCACATTCAGGCTTTTTTCCAGCAATTTCCCTCTCCTTCAGCTCCTCCACTACTCTTACTCCCGGGGCCTTTGCACTGCTTCTGAGAGGTGCGGGAAATATGGTTCTGTATTGTATTTTAAATGAATTATTACTCAGAGTTCTGTATTAATATGCCTAGTAAGGAATCTATCTGTCAAAAAACATTTCCTGAATCTTTTTTGTTGTCTGTATTGTTATAGACATACTTGCTGACAGGTATTAATAAATGACCAAAAATAATTGAAACTGATGTAATTATATTTTTATTTTGACAAAATATGCAGAATTTTGCAGAATTTTTATTTTTTTGGCGCAGAATTTGCCCAGGAGTAGTTTATACACCAAAAGGTTTATACACGGTGTGACATTTGTCCTTGGAGATCAGCCTAATCCTTTCTGACTACCTTCACAAGAAGATTCAAAGCATGGTCGAGAAAGCCTTTGAACTGGTGGGCTTTGAAATCACCATGGCTATTTATGCCTGCTACACCTATAAGGTGGGAGTTCATTGGCTTATGGAGTTCCACCTAACAAGACATCCTTTCCCAAGTTTCTTTCTTTGGTGACTCTCTAGCACACTCATTGATATGTCCCATCTCTTTAGAGACTCACTTTCTTGGCTTTTCTGCTCTGGCTCAGCACAGCCTTGGATTCATCCCTTTCAAGGGGAAATTTGTTTATATCTTCATTTTCTCCCCTACACATTGAGGGATCTGTCTCTGTGGAGATATCTTGGATTCATCCTTGAAAGAGTGTTCAGAAAATGTTAGCCTCCTGAATGAATAGACAAAAGCTTTTGTCATCTTCTTCCTCTAGGATGAGCAAGTGATGTCTCTGAAAGGAAGTCACTAGTCAGATATAAGTAGGGCCATACCAAATTCACGGTCCATTTTGGTCAATTTCACTGTCTAAGGAATTTTAAAATAGTAAATTTTATTATTTCAGCTATTTAAATCTGAAATTTCATGGTGTTGTAATTGTAGGGTCCTGACCCAAAAAGGAGTTATGCGGGGAGTTGCAAGGTTATTGTAGGGCGGGCTGCAGTTCTGCTACTCTTACTTACGCGCTGCTGGTAGTGGTGGTGCTGCCTTCAGAGCTGGGCAGCTGGAGAGCTGCGGCTGCTGGCCGGGAGCATAGCTCTGAAGGCAGAGCCTCTTCCAGCAGCAGTGCAGAAGTAAGGACGGCATGGTATGGTATTGCCACCCTTCTGCACTGCTGCCTGCAGAGCTGGGCCCTCAGTAAGCAGACACTACTCTCCGGCTGCCCAGCTCTGAAGGCAGCAGCGCAGGAGTAAGGGTGGGGGTGGCATGTTATTGCCACCATTGCCACCTTACTTCTTCACTGCTGCTGGCAGAGTGCTGCCTTCAAAGCTGAGCGCCTGGCCAACAGCTGCTGCTTTCTGGCAGAAGTAAGGGTGGCAATACCATGACCTCTAAAATAACCTTGCAAACCCCCCCCCCCGTAACTCCCTTTTGGGTCAGGACCCCCAGTTTGAGAAATGCTGGTCTCCCCCATGAAATCTGTAATAGTATAGGCTAAAAGCACACAAAAGACCAGATTTCATGGTCTGAATTTGGTAGGGCCCTAGATATAAGCCCCAATGAACATTATTTTTATGAGCCAGAGCTTAAGTTCACCAGATCTTCCTCTAGCCCAAGATGGAATGGATACTAAGTAGCCTTCCCTGGAAGCCTGAAGAACCCTTACATGTTGTTTTTCCTGGAGTACTTCCTTTTGATTATTATAGACCTCTCTTTGTCCTGTTTGAGGTATCTCTGAAAAGGCAGAAAGTGTTGTCCTTGCCCAGTGGAGTTTGTTTCCAGCACTCTGGTTCTTTGGGAGGCTTTCTCTATGCAGAGGAGCTTTAGAACTCATTCTACCAGGACATTAGTCACCTCTTCCATTAAAAGCAGGAAGTTTCTGTGAACTAACTCTGCTGGTCTCAGTTTGCACAATTTCTCATGGTTACTAATTGAATCTATCCACGCTGGTCAGATGGTTCTCAGAGTAGTTCCCACTCAGCCCAACAACTCCTGACTGTTTCCTGTCCTTCTCCTGTCTAGTTCTTTTTGTGTTTAATTTTCTCCCGTGGGCATAGTGTCTCCCTACGAAGCCAGTCCGGACTCTGAGGAAGTCTCCTCTCTGTGAGCAGACTGTCTGCAGGGCAAAAAGCTCACACAGCTTCCACCTTTCTGGGTCTGACCTCGGAGCATTCAGCATCCTTTGCCCTTCCGTGCGCTTCCCACAGCAAGTCTGCCCAGGTGGGGTCCCGAGGAAGCCAGAGGGTCCTGCACCCCAACTTCACAGTCAGACATGACTCTCGGCCAGCCAGTAAAACAGAAGTTTATTAGACGACAAGAACATGTTCTGAAACAGAGCTTGTAGGTACAGAGAACAGGACCGCTCAGCCGGGTCCATTTTGGGGGGCAGTGAGCCTGACAACCACATCTGCACTTCACTCCTCATCCCCAGCCAGCGTCAAACTGAAATTCTCTCCAGCCCCTCCTCCTCTGGGCTTTGTCCCTTTCCCGGGCCAGGAGGTCACCTGATTCCTTTGTTCTCCAACTGTTTAGCTATCACCTTGCAGGGGGGAAGGGCCAGGCCATCAGTTGCCAGGAAACAGGGTGTTGGCCATTCTCTGTGTCCAGATCCCTGCACACACCTGCCCTCTAGGACTCTGCAACGATCATACACCCTTATCCCACCACCTAGATACTTAAGAACTGCATAGGGGAAACTGAGGCACCCCCACAATATTCAGATAAAACATTAAGAACAGTCCCACTTCGTCACACATAGTGACTGTATATATTGGTGGCAGCCATATCAAGGAAAAACAAATTTGTCACACTTGCTGTGCTTGCCACAATGTGGCAATATGCACCCACTAAGAACCTACTAATAGGTCGAGAAAAACAAAACAAAAGGTCTTTGGCAAAGTGGCTGCTTAGTTAGACTAGAGCTGGCTGGCAAAAAGGCTTCTCTCTAGTTCTGGAAGGTCTTACCTGGGAAAAGATTGCCTGCCTGGCTGCCAGCCAGCCTTCTTAAGAGGAGGCACTGGGTATGAAAAATCTTAGCACTGGATTGGCTAACACCTGCTAACAGATAAGAGTATAACCACCTGAGTTGTAATTTTTCCAGGACACCAGGTCTAATGCTTCTGCTCTTGTGAAAAGTTGGCCTTGAATCTTTTAATCACTACGTGTCTTTTCCTTCGGAGGGTGGCACCTCCAGCAGCAATAACCTCTCTCACTATTCCGGGGCATAGGTTTAATAGTGCTGTCTACTGAATGTTTGCTGTATTAGGTCTTCCATACACCTACTAGTCAGATCTAACCTGATTCAGTTTGAGAACGGAGAAGACTACCTAACAGTTGTATGCTTTTGATATGAGGCATGTTGACATATTTAAAGTTTTCATTCAGAATTCTTTCAGGAGGAAACTTATTCCCATACATTTCAAGATGCTTTCTGTTAGGCATTATAATGGACTTTAGTTAATATGAAAGCAGGTTTTCTTAATTGAAATGGTGATGAAAATCAAAGGATCGTAACCTTAATCAAACAGGATTAATGTTGCTATAGAAATTCTTGGGGCAGATTCTCCTTTCAGTGCACATAGCTCATTAATGCTAATCTGAGTTATGGGCACATCAACAGAAGAGCATAAATTATCCCTTTGTTTTCCATCATTTGTAAGAGTAACCAGCAAGAGGCTGTAAATAAAGCATTCTGATGAACTTCCAGAATCTACTTTGATTTGTCAAAGGCTAAAAATTTTCTTTTGAAAATTGATAATCAGTTCCTCAGAGTATTAGATTAAAAACTGTAACAAAGACTGATTTCAGCTTTGATTTATAAATTAAAAGGCTCACTTTTTCCAGAATTGGGTACATATTACAGAAGAATAGGTTGTATAATATGGCAGGTTTAGAATGTTGGTGACCTTTACCTTATAGAAGGTCAGGATTTGATTGAAGTGATTTGTAAAACTTTGTTATTTTTGCAACATTATTTAAATCAGACTTAAGAGATTGCTAGTAGAAATTTGTCTCTAGTAAAATTTAGACCCTGATTCATAAGACCATCTCTATTTAAGAAAGCACTTAAGCATGTGATTTGGGGCCTTAATAGATACTATAAATGACCGTTTTAATGTCTTTATTTCCAAGAGAAATAATCTGACTTCGAGTTGTCTATTTGTAGAAAACTTGTTTATCTGTAAATATTTTTCCTAAAACTAGTAATTCTTCAGGTATGCATGGATCCCACCATAGGTGTGCAAGCACTACATAGTTGTAAGCTTGGAATCTTTTGACTAGCAATGTCTGGTGGGACTGTCTGGTATGCCCTGTGCCTCTTAGTGGAGCCATACAAGGGAATAAAGGGCAGAGCGGCCTGGCCCCTCCCTCAGCTCCCTCTTCTGCCCATGGTAGTGAGACAGAACCTGGCCTGTGACTCAACCCACTTCTGATTTCTGTAACTCTTCTCTGAAGAGTGAAGAAATGTCTTCTCGATTCTCCCTTTAATTAATTTCTTCATTTAAGTTTTGTTGGTCTTTCTCCCCCCAATTCATCAACCCTGCCCAAAAAAAAATAGTAGTAGTTAAGGCAGATTGGGGAGACCCTCCTGGACATGCCCCTGTACAGCAGGATGAGGAAAAACTTTTTCACTAGGAGGGTGGTGAAACACTGGAATGCGTTGCCTAGGGAGGTGGTGGAATCTCCTTCCTGAGAAGTTTTTAAGGTCAGGCTTGACAAAGCCCTGGCTGGGATGATTTAATTGGGGATGGGTCCTGCTTTTGAGCAGGGGGTTGGACTAGATGACCTCCTGAGGTCCCTTCCAACCCGGATATTCTATTCTATGATTCTGTGAGGTGCTTTGTGGCAACCACTAGCTATGGTGTATTCAAAACTCACTAGGTTCAAACCCTGTCTTTCCTTCAGTGTACTAATGCCTGTGGTAGACTAACAGAGCAGATGCCTGTTCTCTCTTGGGGAAGCAAGCACACATCCCCAGTAAGTATATCTGCTGCTCTTTTTGTCCCGCACCCAGAAATCCTGGGATGTCACGTTCAAACTACACCTCTTGGAGCAATCCAGGAGGGTAACTTTGGAGGATGTCTCCACTCCTGGATCGAGACAGGAACAGAGAAGTTTGTCTTAGGAAAGTACTCTGATGACTAGGCGCCACACCCCTGGTTCCAAAGGAAAAGGAAGGTGAAGAAGGCACCAAAACCATCTGTGCAGGCACTGGCATCTTCGATACTGACCGTGCCCACCTTGGGTTGGTGGGGAAGAAAGACCCAACTCCATCCTCCAGAGCAGAAAGGCACGCACACACCGAGTGCAAACACAGCGTGGAGAGGCAATACGTCTATCCCGCAGAGATGATTCTGGACTGAGAAAGAAGCCCTCAGCATCAACGAAGGATAGCACCAGCACACCAGCACCGCCATCTAAAGCGAGAAAGACAGGCCCACCAATATCCACGCTGAAACCTGTGCCAGCACTAGAGCCAGAACACTTCCCAGTACCAGAATATGCCTTCAAGCCCCCCTCACTGCTCCTCTCAGCATAGATATTGGCACTATCCCACTGCCAAAACAAAAAACTCAAATTATGAGGGTGTCTTGAAATCTAATGCAGCTAGTTGGTTCTAGTTACTTCACTACAAATTCACCTGAGCAGTGCAAATACTAGACTTTAAATTTTTCTTATGATTTTTTTTAATGAGCAGTTTCACTACATAGAACACTTCGTAGACGTAATATCACTTTTGTAGGTTTAGAAAAAAATAAATGTGATTAACTTTTAATTCTTCTGGCATGAATCTCATTTCACGTCAGTCCCCACCAAACTTTTTTTGCAGCACACATTTAAAAAGTGTTACTATTTTTAATTACGTCTCCAGTTTAAAAAAAAAATCCCTTTTCTCTGTTGTTTGAACACCTTGTGTTCTAAAATTATGGTTGTGAAATGTCACAATTTAAAACACCTTTTCTTTTTAAAGGGGAAAAGTGTAGCTCCAAAACTGCTCTTTTTTTTCTTTTCCAGACAGATCTTGACTATGTACACAGCGTTGTAGCAATCCTGGAGAAAGAGTAAGTTGTGGGGGTTGTTTTGTTTTGTTTTCTTAACAAAGCTGTGGTGTGAAGGAAATGTTTTGGTTACTCCTTTTTTTTCCTCAGGATGGTTTTGGTTTCAGAAAAAATAAGCGCATGAAGACAAACCAAGGGGAAGTAATTAAGTAGGTTAAACTGTAAAACAGTAAATGGGATTAAGTGGATTTGGCGTGACATAAATGGATTCTATGACATCTGCATTCATGCTATCCTTTGCAGTGGTATGCTCAAACTGAGCTATAGAAGGGAAAGCGCAGGTATTTTAAAAATTGACATCATTAGATTAACTAGACTATAGTGTAGAAAGGAGGAGTTATTGTTCTGGAAGACTCACTTAGGAAAATAACTTTTAATACTAGTTTTGTTTTATGTTGCTTGTTTAAAAAATTGTACTGCCGTATTATGCTGTCAACATAAATTAAGAATGTAATTTTACCAGACATAAATCCTGCATATCATAAAAGTTAGAAGATGAGCCTTCATTCTGATATATTGTGAAGTAACATTATGCATTTGTTCCAAATGATTACAAATATGTTTTATGTCAGACACAGTAACTGCACCAATAATAAATAAATAAATAGTCCTACTGCACTTATTTACTTGATGTTTCTGATGATAGATTTTCTACAGAAATCAGTTCTGGCTTGGTGGAAATAATATCCCCACCTGCAACTTACTATCCTGACTTGACAAATTTAAAAGAGACATTTGGAGACTCAAAAGAAAGAGTCAGGTAAGATTTTTCCCTCAGACCTTTCTTGTTTATGTAATGCCAGACTGAGTGTGAATTCTGGAAACATTTTTCATATATTCTTTAAATTATGTGGGGAAAAAAGGCCCTAATTCTGCGCAAAAAAACAAACAAACAAACAAAAAAACCGCATGGGTGAATCTCTGCATCTGCATGAAGCACTTCCTGCATGTTTTTTTCTTAAGGATTGAAGCTTAAATGTTAAGCTTTGTGGGTTTCCTTTAATGTTAAATTCTGGGAAGATGCAGTGGGAGTTCAGAATATAACAGCGTATAAAATTTTTGTTGCATAACATCATGTAGGTTGTCTGTTCTTGTTTTCTGTTTTCCTTCGTGCTGTCAGGAATAGAACAGTGTATGAAACTCAACAGTATTGCTCACTTACCATTTGAAATACCCAATATATTTTTAAAGAAAGCTTAAATAGCTGCAAAATATCAGATTCAGTTGGATCATTCCTCTTTTTGTGTTACAGCATACAGAGGGGCGGGGGGCATTCACCTGTTTTTTTTTGGATTTTTTCAGACAGAGGCTTTCCTGGGAGAATAATGCCTGATATAATTGTTCTATCATTCAAATAATGTGTAGTAACTTGTCATTCTTTGTTATGCAATTCACTATGTATTGTGAATTTTTTTTTATTTTGTAATTCCTTGACTTTTTTTTTAACATTTAATTTCAGATGGCGAACAAAACAAAACTTGGACTATTGTTTTCTTATGATGTATGCCCAGAAAAAGGGCATTTATTATATTCAGGTAAATCGCTGTTCTTTGATGTGTAAAGCTATTCAAAGATGCCTTGGTGATAGGCACATCATAAAAACCTAAATAGAATATAAATAGAATGATTATATATTTGTAGCATGATTGCAATTATGGATATTATAGTATTAGTGAATGTGTATAAGTTGAATTACATACACTGCCTAAACTGGAAAGCCAGTTGTCTATATGCATAAGTGTGGCAAAAAACTGCTGATGTGGCAAAAAACATGAAGGAACACAGACTATTTAATTTTTTCATATGCCAAAGAAAGGGATAGGAGTGGAGCCTCTATGATGCAAAGAAACAATAGAATAGTTGTTGGTGGAAGTAGAGCTCTAGATGCTGCATTATTTTTAATTGGTTTTGAAGAGGCCTAGATACAGTTTTTGTGTCCTTTGGCACATAAGCTAATGTGACTGTGTATTGAATACAGATTCTTTTAAGTGTGTTGCTAGATTCACTGCTTTTAACTAAAAGATAAGATTGTGGTAAAAGCTGTAACAGTTCTGAAAAATTTAAAATAAACTTAAATGTAGCCCTGAGTCGATTTCACCTTTTATTCCTGCTTTCAGGTAGAACCCCACCTTCTCCTCCCCCTCAAATACATTTAGGGCTTGAGTTGCTATTAGAAGAAACAGCAGCATGTTTTCTTCAGGCAACATTTGCTGCCAACACTGCCCCTTACTGACATATAAAACCACCTAATCACAGTATGGAACTTATATCTATACACAGGGAGAAAAGAAGAAAATTAGCTGTGGGGGTCCCAAAATGAAGGTGAATTAAAGTGAGAATTTTTTAAAAACTGACCTATCTTGGTGGTTAACTAACCATGACTCCCTTTTTCTAAAATGGGAGGCCACTGAGTCCAGTGACGCTTTAAGACTTGGCAGGACATCTGAAAGATTGAATGTACATAGATTAAAAAAAATGTATGTTATACTGTTATGAGCTGGGTGAAACCTTGTTATGGGTTGAGCTAAAATCTCATTCAAACTGGTGTGTGAGCACACCCTTTCTTTGATAGTTGTAAGCAGTGATGAGCTGTCAAAATCTTAACAACCGGTTCCCTATAAAAAGTTCTGATTTAAAGGATGTGCCACAGTCTGTATTTTTTGTACCAGTAGGGTTACCATACGTCCGTATTTTCCCAGGAAAATTCCTCTCGGACAGCGATTTAAGAACCAAAAAGTATGACATGTCCGGGAAAATACAGATGTATGTTAACCCTACCTAAAGTTCTTTTTTAAAAAGATGGGTCTGAACTAGAAATGAGCTCCATTTCACATGTGTGGGTCCCCGCCACTCCCTGGGGGTGTGCTATGGTGACCAGATGTCCTGATTTAATAGGGACAGTCCCGATTTTGGGGTCTTTTTCTTATATAGGCTCCTATTACCCCCCACCCCCTGTCCTGATTTTTCACACTTGCTGTCTGGTCACCCTAGGGTGTGCACATGTGTGGGTCCCAGCTGCTCCCTGCCCCCCTCATTGAAGCAGATGTGCAGGGTTACTGCCATGGGAGCTGCAGGGCACCAGTGGATGTGGGGCAAGGGGGTGCGGCAGGAGTTGGCTGGAGACAGGGCAGGGGGGTGCGTGCGGCAGGAGTTGGCTGGAGACAGGGCAGGGGGGTGCGTGCGGCAGTGGTTGGCTGGAGACAGGGCAGGGGGGTGCGTGCGGCAGTGGTTGGCTGGAGACAGGGCGGGGGGTGCGTGCGGCAGTGGTTGGCTGGAGACAGGGCGGGGGGTGCGTGCGGCAGTGGTTGGCTGGAGACAGGGCAGGGGGGTGCGTGCGGCAGTGGTTGGCTGGAGACAGGGCAGGGGGGTGCGTGCGGCAGTGGTTGGCTGGAGACAGGGCAGGGGGGTGCGTGTGGCAGGGGTTGGCTGGAGACAGGGCAGGGGGTGGAGACAGGGCAGGGGGGTGCGTGCGGCAGAGGTTGGCGGGGGTGGTGCGGGCAGGGCAGGGGGTGCGGGGCTGGCTGGAGACGGGGTGCAGCAGGGGCTGGCTGCAGGTAGGGCAGGGGGTGCGGCAGGGGCTGGAGATGGGCTGGCTGCGGGCAGGGTGGTGGGTACTCATGGGGAGAGCGGCTCGGAGCAGCCCAAGCAGTAGGATGCAGCCCAGGCCCAGCAGAACAGCTGCGGACCCACCAGGCAGCAGCGGGAGCCCCAGGGCCAGGGGTCGGGGGAGCAGCAGCAGCAACAGGGCTCGTGCCCAGGGCCAGATGGCAGCCCACATGGCTCCCGCACCACAGCGCCCCGGCAGCCGGAGGAGGAGTTACATCACTTCTCGGCCGGAGCCCATGAAAGCCTCAGCACCCCCTGCAGGGAAGCAGGTTAACAACCAGTTCTAAAACTGCTTCAAAATTTAACAACCGGTTCATGCAAACCGGCTCCAGCTCACCCCTGGTTGTAAGATATAGTTAAGGCCCCACACCTAAAGCAAAGCTTATTAGATTTTGTCTAGAAACTAGCACCATGTGAACAGAGGGTTCCACTGGGTATTGTGTGAGAGAGAGAACACAAACTTAGAACAGACAAGAACAGAAAGAGAGGCAGAGGTAAAAAGCAAGAAAGTCAAGCAGTAGCCTGTGAGCACAATGTGACTCTGGAAAAAGCTAGAGTTTTGGGTGTGGTGTTGGCTAAAGATGCTTAGGGTTGTAAACTAAGAAACTGCCCCTTTTGTTCTTTGTTCTTTCTATGTTCAGACAAGCAGGATTTTGTACAATCCTTGTAAATAAACAAGATTGTATCAAGGAGATTACCGGACTCCATCAGTTTTACTTGCAACTGGAACATTGCCAGAGCCCCAAAATTTGACTAGCTGCTCAGATCAAAAAGGGGTAACAATACCAATATTACACTCTACCTTTATTGTTTAAAAATGGCATTAGAGAATGATGATCTGATGGCCTTTAAGGAATCATGGCCATGAAGAAATTTTCAGTTAGATCCTACCATAAACATGTAGAAATAAAGGCGTTAATAGCTTACAAAGAAGTGTAAAGTTCCTTTATTCAGATTCTGCACAATATACCTAGTCCCTTCAGTGTTGTCCTGTAGTATCTCTTATCAGGATGGTTGAGAGCACATAAACTTTGGCCTTCTGTCTCACAGTACACCAATAGATGCAGTTATAAGACAGTAATTTTAGAATTTAAGCTATTAGGAAGATTTGATCCTGCCCTTGGGTTTGTATAGCACCTACCACAGTGGGGCTCCTGTCCTGATGGGAGCCTTTGAATGCTATCCCACTACATATGGTAAATAAGAAGGTTTCAGAGTAGCAGCCGTGTTAATCTGTATTTGCAAAAAGAAAAGGATGCATCCGATGAAGTGAGCTGTAGCTCACAAAAGCTTATGCTCAGATAAATTTGTTAGTCTCTAAGGTGCCACAAGTATTCCTTTTCTTTTTTAGTAAATAAGAAGTAATGCATGTTATGGCCTATCTTATTTTCACACTGTGTTGAATCACTCAAACTGGTTCTTACCAATTAGTTATATTTGTGACAATAAATACATGAAGAAGAATAAAAAATCAGTGTTGAGATTCATCCTTTTTTTTGGAGGGGGGGGGGTACATTTAGCTGTTTGTTTCTCTTCCCATGTAACTTTAGTGGTCCTCACTGTTGATATGCCATTTTATATATGCAGTGTTGTTGTCATGTTGGTCCCAAATATTAGAGACAAGGTGAGTGAGGTAGTATATTTTATTGGACCAACTTCAGTGAGACTTGAAATAAGAGCTCTATGTAAGCTTAAAAGCTAGTCTCTCTCACCAGCAGAAGTTAGTCCAATAAAAGATAATACCTCACCCACCTTGTGTGTCTTATGCCAATTTCTAAATTATTGTGAAGTCATCATGATATGACTATGACATACTATGATGTCAGTTTTGTTACAAATAATACATGTATTCATGTGAAGTAAAGTAAACAATACAACCAATTAATCTATATCTGGAAACTCACACTTAGTCATTTGTGTGCCTACAAACAACACATGCGATAGGAGGAAACATATGTATGGGTGCTAGTATTCAGTGCTTCCACCATGGGCAACAGTTGTAAGCAGAAGTGGGCAATTTTGGGGATAGAGTCCAAAACTCTCACTACTATGGAACATTTGAAATTTTTTTAAAAATTGTTTAGTCATGCCAGTATTTGCTTCATAAGCATAATTCTAAAATGGAGATTGTACTGCTTTGAGTTATGTAAACATTTCTATGCTTATTTTCCATGATAATTGCTTTCTATATTTGCTGAGACAATTGTTATTGAGGGAATGGGACTATAGCTTCTGTTTTCAAGCTGTTATTTTTATTGTCCATTATAAAATGCACACGTACTTTCCCATCTAAGAAACGTGCGGGGAAAATACCAAATAAAATATTATAGAAGTTAAAAGATGGTGCTTTCCCTTTTGGTACAGTTCTGTTATATGCCAGAAAGTAGCAACATCAGGCAATTGTGTACTAAAGTATTTAATATTGCCACAGCCTTTTGATCAAGGAGGAGAGATCATTATTGATAGCTTATAATCTAACAGCAGTTAAGTAACAGAGGGGCAGCCATATTAGTCTGTATCCATAAAAACAATGAGGAGTCCTGTGGCACCTTAAAGACTAACAGATTTATTTGGGCATAAGCTTTCGTGGGTAAAAAACCCACTTCTTCAGATGCATGGAGTGAAAATTACAGATGCAGGCATAAATATACTGACACATGAAGAGAAGGGAGTTACCTTACATCCACCCTGATTGAATTGGCCCTGTCAACACTGGTTTTCCACTTTAAGGTGCCAGTGGACTCCTCGTTGTTTTTTTAATAGCAGTTAAGTACATGCTGAATGGAATCTTTATCTAGATATTATACGCTTGTAAAGAGAAAAGTTTTTTAAAACTATTTCCTATCCAGTTCACTCTTGTGTGTTCCCAGATAATTGATGTATATATCCCTGGATTTTTGCTATAAAGAGTCTCCAAACTAATTATCCTCAAATAAGTGAACAGTGATCATGCTTCTACAGTAATAATTCTTGTGTACGATTCCTGGATACTAGGGTGGTGATTGCGCTAGAAATCTATAGATAAATATATTTTAGGACTACTTTTTCCTTGCTGTACTTTTTATTTTTGCTTTGCTCTTCCTGCTTTGTGTTAATACAAGTGTTTGATTCCCCTAGCTTGAAGATGACATTGTTGTCAAGCAGAATTATTTCAGCACGATAAAAAATTTTGCACTTCAACTCTCTTCTGAAGATTGGATGATTTTAGAATTTTCTCAGCTGGGTTTCATTGGTAAGAAAAATGTCCAGTTTAGTAGTTTGAAAAGAAAGTTCAGCCACAGAATCTCTGATTAATAGTGCTATGACCTCAAAAGTGCCACCTTTGTACTGGTAATGGAACAGGGAATAAAAATGGATTGACTTTTATGGCTATATGCTGTAACTATACACTACAATAATTGCTGTTACTTATGGATGTTTGAGTCAGAATTAAGCTATGGAAAATGAGAACATTTTTATAACTAAAAATTAAATTGCTTTTAAAAATATGGAAAATCAAATTTTAAATGTCTTCTAATTATCTAATTTTTGGCAAAATAAAAATGACGTTAAAAGAAGATTGCGTATGTGAAGCAAAGGGACAAAATCAAGAAAACTCACCCAGCCCAAAGTAAATTTGATGTCTTTTGGCCATTAGAAACCTCATAAGTTTCCAAGGGTCAGCAGCCATAAAAATTAGTCTCTTTTGCAAAAAGGTTCTATCCTACCCTCCTGCTACCACTTGAAGCAACCATGTGACTTCCAGAGCCTGTCCCCTTTTTAGGGATGAAGTCACAAATACCACCTGTCATTACAGTGATTAGGATAATTACAACAATATTGAGACAGAAAATGCAGACTCCAGAATCTTAGCAGGTTGACCACCACTATGTCATGAGAGTAATTTTAGTGTTCTTTGTTTCCTACACAATAATAGATTTTACTGAGAGGCACAAAACTTACATAAATGCAGCTGAAAGAGCTTTCAAAGGAATTTAACATTTTGAAGGTTGATACAACTAGAGTCACAGTCTGGTTTGATCTAATTAACCATAATGAACTAGAGCCACACAATGATAAAATTGGAAACTGATTCAGAGAAGCTATGACATCTTTCCATTAGTTAGTCAACGTTACTGATCCCAAATACAAAGATCATAAGTTGAGCCCAGAACAGGAAGAATAATCTGAAACGTGGCTAGTGGAATGTAACCCTGAAGTTTTTTTTCATTCTTTTCCAACATTTCAATTAAAGACCCAGATCTCTACCCACATATTTGTTTGCAAAGGAAGTTGTGTCTCAGTTCATTGTATTAAGGTGGTGGGAAACAGTGAATGTAAAATTAGACTCTTGATTTCAGAATATGGTCAATAATTAAAGAACCTGCATTCCCCTGAAGTCAGCTTGATATCAAATGTGTTTTTAATATGTTCCTCTCATGCACAGGAAGTGAGGGAGATATGATCCTTAACAGGGCTGTATAGCAAGCAGAATGGGTGTCCACTGGGTTGAAAACATCAGTGAGCAATCTTCCCCCAAACCAAAACGGGAGGAGATGGTGATCCATACTTTGACAATGAGGTGGTAGGATCAAACAACAAAAGCAATGGGGAGACAGGAACTGCCCCAAATGAGAGGAAGAAATTTTCCAGTTCTTAAGCCATGCAAGAACAAGTATTCTCTTTATCTTGAGTCACACAGTTAGGGTTCCTTCCAGCTGAAATACCTCCTATTAGTTTCATGGCTCCAAAAGGGACAAAGGTGAGAAGAGAAAAAGGACCAGCCTCGAGTGGAGAGCTAAGAGTTCATTTACTTCTGTCCTCCAAGCAGCTCTGTTACTCCTGCTAAGCAGTTTTGTGTACACCTTGTAACTCTCTGTGACTGCCCAAACTTTATCTCGGGAGACTGGCCTGGAACTAGAATGCCATGGATCTCAATTTCTGGGTTGTGCTGATAAACCTTAATTATGAATTTTACTTGGGTTTTGGAATTTGCTTCACAATCTAACCATTCTCTTAATGTAGATTTTTGTATGAAATTCTGTGGTTTCACAAGTAATGTAAAATTAATTATAGATTTTCTTAATTAGCATAGTATACGCTGGAATGTCTTGTGGCATGCGGGAGCTTGTGATTTGCAGTTTTTTAAGACTGAAAAGGCAAAATATATAAAATCTATTGTGCTGAATCTTTAGTTTACACTTGCAATTTGGGACATGCAGCCTATAACCCTATGAGTAGAGCCCTATGTGGATACAAAATTTGTATCTGTATCAGATCCCAAACATGGTTCACAGATATAAAGCAGATATCTGCAGATTTCCAGGGCTCTACCTATAAGTAAGGCTACGTTTTAGTCATGGGGTATTTTTGGTAAAAGTCATGGCCAGGTCAAAGGCAGTAAACCAGAATTCATGGCCCGTGACCTGTCCATGAATTTTACTATATACCCCAACTAAAACTTGGTGGGAGGCGGACGAATCCGTGACTTCCATGACCTCCATGACAGACTTGCAGGCTTACCTATGAGTTACTTTTTAAAGTATATTTACAGATCATCTTTAAAAGGGGCACCTTTCTCTACTCACCCCTACCTTTGGGGAATAATAAATAAGCATTATTTATTACAATTTGCTTATTTCATAGAGTTTCTGGTTAAATCATGAGTAAAACTGATTGGAACTCAAGGATTAGAAGTTGAGTTATACCTGATTGCCTGCCTGTTTGTTGGCTTTTCTTTATATGGATTCTGAAAATAATTACTTTAAATACTAAATTAATTAATTGTCTGCAGCTGCTCTCTCTCCTTTTATCTGTTGCTTTCCCATGTGTTATATTTACTGCTTACTCCATTCTGTAACCATTTCATTCAGATGTTATTGCTAGTAGGCCTTCAACAGTATTTACCCATGACTACACCACATCTTAACAGTGTTTTTATTGAGGCAGTTAAATCAGGAGTCTAATGCTCCCAATTTAGCTACTTATTCTATTTTTAGGTTGAATGAATGTAGTATTCATGAAAGTGTGTGATTAATAGCATTGGCTAGAGACATGTAGACATAGTGTAATCATCCACAGTGCAAAATTCTTCACACAGTTATCATTATTCTTGATTTGCCATCTCTGCTATTCCATTTCTGGTTCTTTATGTGGACACATACTACAAGTTGTACAATTTTGGTAATGTGAAGAAACAAAGATGTTGGGGCAGCCAAATAAATCATTATTTATGACTTGGGATGAGATTTATATCCAGATCTCAAAAGGCTAGCATATTGATGACCTGTTATATCACTTTGTCCCTATCGATTTAACATAGAAAAATAATAATTGAAATGTTAATAGAGATGTGGCTTTAGCCGTACACTGTTGAAAGCCTTAGCTAGCTTACAAGTTCATTTATAAAAATGGTGTTTTGTTTTTGTTAAAATTTGTCTTGGCTGTAAGTCTTATTTATGCATACATCTAATCTGTTTTTTTAAAAAGTGTGATAGAAGAAAAATTGTTTATACACAGAGGTGACAAATTCATCCTTGTTGATGAGGGGTTTTGACTGACAGCCAAAAAATATTAGAATTCTACCATCCATACATCATAACAGAAGTTGCATTCTCTGTATGCTGTGCTGAATATGTAGTCGTTAAGTGTTGTCATTTAAACTAAATAAATTATAAAGAGTGGAATTCTGTGCTTCACCTCTAAGAAGCACAGCGTCATCAGTTTTGAGGGAGAGGATGCCCTCCCAATTTTGGGCTGCTGGGCAGTCCATGGTATATCATAGGCAGCTCTGGGGTCCTGTCTGAACTATGGCAGCCTGTCTCCAGCTGCCTGTGACCTGCAGTTTGCACAGCAGAGATTCTGAACACCAAGTGCTACAGCCCTGTCCTGGACATGTCCCCTATGCCAAGGCTTGCAAGGGAGTCCTCTGAAGGCAGCCTTACAACTGTATTCCGCAGTTCCTATGTTGGGGGAATCCTCCCATGGCTGGATCTAGAGATTTTTAGAACCCCTAACATGAAGGCGCCATGTAGCACGGGTGAGGTGCTCACTCAAGTTTTTAAATTTTTTCCAGTTAAAATATCGAGATCAAAAAGTTAATTCTGGATGAGTTTGGAGTCTAACAACACCAGCTGCCAGACAGATTCAGTCGATGGATCCATTTTAATATTAGTCAAAGAACTTCAATAATTTGCAGAATATAAGCATAAAAATAGTTTAAAAGTTTTTCACTTGAATGTGTTTCTGGAGATATAAAATTGGTTTTGGAAACATTCTGATTTATGGCTGTAATTAACTCTGTGTTTAACACTATGTTTTTACTAGAGATTTTTAATGAATTATTTAAATATCTATAATTCAGAGACGAATGAAAACAAAGTTTTTCCTCTTGAATTGTATCTTTTACATTAATACTGACGAACTAAATACTATGCAGTCAGAATAGTATAAATTTACAATAGAGTTAAAATATACTGAGAATCCAATGAACTAATAAATTAATAGAAGGTCATAATAGGTAATAGTAAATTTTCCACTGTATACCTTTTTTGAATCCCAAACTCTCATTTGCCCTCTTCTCTATATAAACACAAAATTAATATTTTTAATATGGAGAAATAATCTTCAACATTGTATTGCTAATGGTTTACAGAAATCTGGTCCTATTTTAAGTTTGACTTTTGTATTCTAAAGTTCTCTGTTCTTGGAATTGTTGAAAAATTCTGTATTTACATTGAGTTGTGTTTTATTATGCAAGTTGAGTATTTTAAACATGTTGGGAGTTGTAAGATTGTAAAGAGCTATTTTGTGAAGTTTTCCTGTTTATATAGTTTTGCTCAACTTGTTGACATGTCCCTTTGTGTTATCAGCTGGGATTTCCAATTGTGAGATGGTAATACAACTTGCCTTAGCACAAACAATATGGTCTCTAGGCTCGTGATCTCAAAAGAGTTGTTTCAGAATTACTATTATTAATTTAGAATAATATCTTTACAGGTAAAATGTTCCAAGCTCCAGATATCACTCTTATTGTAGAGTTCATATTTATGTTTTATAAGGAGAAACCTATTGATTGGCTCTTAGATCATATACTCTGGGTGAAAGTCTGCAACCCTGAAAAAGATGCAGTAAGTTCAATTTTTGTTATGTAGCTTTTAATGTCTCTTCTTGATAAAAAAAAAAAAGCTTTATTTTCTGTGAATCTAAGAAGTAGTATGTGATATGCTGATTCTTTTCATGGTTCCTTCATATCCCAATACAAATTTCAGTCTATTTTTAAATCTGAATTTGTGAGAAAGTTTTGGAGACCTCAGAGATCAGAGAAATTACTTTCTTACATTTCTTAATGTTTCAGATTTGGGAGGCTTAGAAATGCACTTTTTGGGGGAAAACAGAGGTCAAAATTTTTTGTGCCTAGCAGGCCTAAGATAACTAGCAGTTGCACTAGCTATATTTAACATTCTGCAGCAAAATTATTTGAGTCCACTTCAATTTTTGAAAATAATTATAAAGGTTCATCCCAATAGCTCAATGGTAGTGCTCAATACTTCAGTGAAGGAGTCCTTCATTGAATATACAGACTTGGAGTAAATTCCTGGTCCTTTTGAAGTCAATGAAAGTTTTTCCATTGACTTGAGTAGGCCAGGATTTCATCCAGGGTTTCTTCATCTTCAGACTATCACATCCCTGTGGAGGTAGTTCTTGTAGCCCTATAGGGCGTACCTCATGTAGCCACACAGAAAGCTCTCACGAACAAGGTCAGCTCCCAGACTACTGCACTGGGCAGCACAGCATGGGGAGCAGGTGGCCAGCCCTCTGTGAAGGAAGAAGTGGTTCGGGACTATTTAGAAAAACTGGACGTGCACAAGTCCATGGGGCCGGATGCATTGCATCCGAGAGTGCTAAAGGAATTGGCGGATGTGATTGCAGAGCCATTGGCCATTATCTTTGAAAACTCATGGCGATCGGGGGAAGTCCTGGAAGACTGGAAAAAGGCTAATGGTGGTGCCCATCTTTAAAAAAGGGAAGAAGGATGATCCTGGGAACTACAGGCCGATCAGCCTCACCTCAGTCCCTGGAAAAATCATGGAGCATGTCCTCAAGGAATCAATTCTGAAGCACTTAGACGAGAGGAAAGTGATCAGGAACAGTCAGCATGGATTCACCAAAGGAAAGTCATGCCTGACTAATCTAATTGCCTTCTATGATGAGATAACTGATTCTGTGGATGAAGGGAAATCAGTGGACGTGTTATTCCTCGACTTTAGCAAAGCTTTTGACACGGTCTCGCACAGTATTCTTGTCAGCAAGTTAAAGTAGTATGGGCTGGATGGATGCACTACAAGGTGGGTAGAAAGTTGGCTAGATTGTCGGGCTCAACGGGTAGTGATCAATGGCTCCATGTCTAGTTGGCAGCCGGTATCTAGCGGAGTGCCCCAAGGGTCGGTCCTGGGGCCGGTTTTGTTCAATATCTTCATTAATGATCTGGAGGATGGTGTGGATTGCACCCTCAGCAAGTTTGCGGATGACACTAAACTGGGAGGAGTGGTAGATACGCTGGAGGGTAGGGATAGGATACAGAGGGACCTAGACAAATTGGAGGATTGGGCCAAAAGAAATCTGATGAGGTTCAACAAGGACAAGTACAGAGTCCTGCGCTTAGGACGGAAGAATCCAATGCACTGCTACAGACTAGGGACCGAATGGCTAGGCAGCAGTCCTGCAGAGAAGGACCTAGGAGTGACAGTGGACGAGAAGCTGGATATGAGTCAACAGTGTGCCCTTGTTGCCAAGAAGGCCAATGGCATTTTGGGCTGTATAAGTAGGGGCATTGCTAGCTGATCGAGGGACGTGATCGTTCCCCTCTATTCGACATTGGTGAGGCCTCATCTGGAGTACTGTGTCCTGTTTTGGGCCCCACACTACAAGAAGGATGTGGAGAAATTGAAGAGAGTCCAGCGAAGGGCAACAAAAATGATTAGGGGACTGGAACACATGACTTATGAGGAGAGGCTGAGGGAACTGGGATTGTTTAGTCTACAGAAGAGAAGAATGAGGCGGGATTTGATAGCTGCTTTTAACTACCTGAAAGGTGGATCCAAAGAGGATGGATCTAGACTATTCTCAGTGATAGCAGATGACAGGACAAGGAGTAATGGTCTCAAGTTGCAGTGGGGGAGGTTTAGGTTGGATATTAAGAAAAACTTTTTCACTAGGAGGGTGGTGAAACACTGGAATGCGTTACCTAGGGAAGTGGTGGAATCCCCTTCCTTAGAGGTTTTTAAGGTCAGGCTTGACAAAGCCCTGGCTGGGATGATTTAGTTGGGATTGGTCCTGCTCTGGGCAGGGTGTTGGACTAGATGGCCTCCAGAGGTCCCTTCCAACACTGTTGTTCTATGATTCTATGATTCTCTGTCCAGTGAAGAAGCTGTATTGATTAGTTCCATTAAAAATCTCATCCAGGTCTCATTAACCAAAAGAATGATGGCTACAATTTGGAGTTTTGAAGGTGTGTGGGGGAAACCTTAGGAGTCCTCTGAAAAAATATTTAAAATTATCTGCTAAAATTGGTAAACTATTTACATATATTATAGAATTGCTGCAGGTCTTTAAAATACTGGAGACTCCTTTTTCTACCATAGTAACATTAGGCAGTCCTTTAACCAATCAAAATTTTGCTCTTCAAGGTTATGGATTCTTCATTATGTTAGTCACTTAAGAGACATTTTGTAATTATCAGTGGTGCTTTGCTAGTGCGGTGGATCCTCAAGAGGACTCTTATTACAATAAAAAAGCTTTATCTCCAGGGTGCTATTCTGCATGTGTGTTTGCCTGCAGAGTGTTTCCAGGTTAACTTTACACACTGCTTTTTTTGGCTGAGGTTTTTGTCTGTGAAAACTCTAGGGGTAAAATTCACCCATCAGTGAAGGGGCCAAGTGTAGCTGAACCACTTCAGTTCTGCTGCATGGGCAGGGCAAGTGTTGAGAGAGAGTATATTAAAGGGTCTCTGTGTATGGCACAGATGGCATGTAGACCAGTATAGCTGGAGAATATGGGGCATGTGAGCAGATTGCTCTAAACAGAATACTTGTAGTCAGAGTATAGTCCAGATTTATCCCATACTTGAGAATTGGATTTCCTGGTACTAGAAACAAGTATTAAACATCATAAATCTCAGCCTGAGTTTTCTGCCCAAGTTTCATATGTCTAAGTATTCCTGCAGGTGCCATTAATTCCACCTTCCTTGTATCCCTATAGAGTTAACAAGCCCCACATGCAACAATGAATGAGCAGAATTTACTCAGCAGCTTTATGCCAGGTCCAATACCAGCTAGGTAGGGTGGATTGACAGGAGAGCCCCATTAGTATTGTCACAGGTGGAAAGGGGAGAGAGGAGAGCACTATGTCTGAGACTATACAGACTTACTGGTCACATATCATCATATGGAGGCTGTACAGAAATTCCCATTTGACTCAAGAAGTAGTTGTGGTGGGGTTACAGGCTGCCCTGCACCCACCTACTGATTGGTAAATAATTTCTCATGTAGTTCCTCTGTACAGAGCCCATTTATTCAGGCTTTTTGCAGGAGGAAAGGAGTAAATTTTAACCAGAATGAATAGCCCAATGGTGCTCTTATGCAATGAAATAAGATAGCATCAGGAATGAAGTATATAGTTCTAGTTTCTTGTAATTTGTTTTGGTTCATGAATCATGGATTATCCTACAATTTCAATAAAAACTCACTGATCTTTCTTTATTATCTTTGCTAATGTGAGGTTTTCTTGATTTTATTTTAAGAAACATTGTGATAGACAGAAATCTAATCTACGAATACGCTTCAGGCCTTCTCTTTTCCAACATGTTGGCCTGCACTCCTCCCTAGCAGGAAAGATCCAGAAACTCACGGTTAGTAGCTAAAACTTCCTTTCCCTTCCATATCAGACAGGATTGATAAGTGATTTTTCATCAGATCAGAAAATTAACTTTTTGCTATACTTTAGCATTTTCAGGTATAATATATTATACTCTAGTTGGAATTAAGCCTGATTAAAGCTGACTACCATAGAATAGAAGAATTTCTAGGTCAACTCATATATTTTTATATGACTCCTGCATATAGTCTCTCATTTTAAATCTCTAACCTTTTATCTGTAATACTGTGACCTTTTATTCATCAATACAGGGTCTCAGATGTACAATGGAGAAAATGGATAATACATTAGTTGCCCTTTGTTTTCCATTTGCTTTTAAGTACTAGCAAAATTAGCCACTAAAGAAAAGAGACTGCCTGACCAACTTAATAGCATGTTTGTCTTTCTTTCAATTAGGATAAAGACTTCCTAAAACCATTATTACATAAAATTCATGTGAATCCACCGGCAGAAGTTTCTACATCTTTAAAAGTCTACCAAGGACATACACTGGAAAAAACCTATATGGGAGAGGATTTTTTCTGGGCTGTTACACCAATTGCTGGGGATTATATCCTATTTAAATTTGACAAACCAGTCAACGTAGAAAGGTTAGTAATCACTTGTCTTTTGGTCTCACAGCTAACGATGCTTGCTAAGCAAGTATGCTTGAGGATAGAATTGAGGAAAAATAAATTAAACATAATGAAAAACTAATTTCATACAAGGTGTCAGATGAAATGGATACTTTGCAGTTCAGTTTAAAATGTGCTTCAATCAACTTTGTTCTTCATAGTTGACTCTGTATTTTATTTAGACTATTTTGCTACAAAATCTATTTTTGTAACCTTCTCCAGAAGTATAACACCACAGCCAGTGCCCTGCCAGCAGTTAAAAAGACTGCCAAATTGAGTCTGTTCCAGTTGGTTGAAGGTGACTTTTTTTTTTCAAGCCCTTTATCTTACTCAAACTCGATGTGTGTAGTTTTTTTATCTGCATTTGTGCTTGAATTTATGATTTGCTACAGTCGCACAGAGGAGTGAAAGTGACCTCTTCTATTTATTAACCTTTAGGCCAGCTAAGGCAAGGAAATACTTCTTTTGCTTTTATTTTTTAACGGGGTAATTTTAGTTTTGCTAGGTTGCCACTGTCCTCTCTCTCTAGTTTAGTTGGAGTCTCTTTTGTTTGCTTATTTTCTTTTCACCCTGTCTTCCTTGTACACTAGCCCAAGACTTACGAAAGAAATTTTTTGTTTAAGGTATCTTTATATTCCTCTGATATTCTCCTTTCATGCACATTGTAGCCTTTCTGCTTCCCCAGTTCTACAGACCCAGAGCCTTGCAGTGCTAACAACTACTATTGGAGTAATCTCACTAGATACTTTCCTTGTGAAGGCTATCTCAGGCTGTCAAGCTGCTCTTTCTGCATTCTTGAAGTGAACCCAATTGGTCAACTTCTTCCATGGATTGGCAGCTAGCTGAAGACTGAGTCATCACCTTAACAGATCTTAAAGATCTCAGATTCATTGAGTTTGGTATTTTCCCCACATTGTACTTTTTGCTCCAATGATTCTGACCAGTGAAATGCAGATCACTTGAGAGGTGAAAGAATTAAAAATTACTCTTCAGTTGCTTAGAAAAGTCTTTTCTTCCAGTGTGGTTATTAGGCCTGCATGGCATGTACCTTAAGGGGGTACGTACACCCCACCTTATCATATAAAAGTCAATACCTTTTACCTGTGGCAATAATATGAAATAGACACCTTTCAGCTAGAGAGTATACATTCAGTGGAAGGTTTTTGATCAACTGCAAAGTTTCTGTTTCAAAGTTACATTGAAATGAACAATATTGTTTGGGTTTTTTTACTTATTTATCCATTTTTGAAAAAAAAATGTGTACTTTTGTAGGATATGAATTTCAGGGAAAGGGGGTGGAACAAGTTAATTTTTATTTTGGTTAGATATTTGTTTTATTAAGATGTGTCAGAAGCAACCTGGCAGTTTTGACAAATGCTCTAAACTTGCTAGGAAATGTCATAAGTAAACTTTGTGCCTCAAAAATGGACATGACTCAGACAATATATTTGCTGAAGTGTCACCTCAGTTTATCGTGTTGAGGGAGAGAAAGTGTCAGTCATTTTTGCAAAGAAAGGGGGAATGTGTCCATTCTTTTGTAATTAGGCAAAGTGGTTAATATAACCCTATTCTCAGTACTGCCATATCTCGGGTGCTAGTAACATTCAGAAGAGATGAGGATTACATGACTTAATCTCTATTCAATGAAGATAATTTAGTTTCTGAAGAAAGTGAACATCTCAGATTCTCCTGCTTTCTCAAAGGAAGTTCACTGACTGGACTGGTATAACATTCTAAATCTAAGTAGTTTTTAATCTGACATGAGGCCATTTTCTTAATTTCTAATAAGTATTGAAATGTTATTTGGGCTCTTATATCATTACCCAAAGTCCACACATATGCAGTTTTTACCTTTCTTGAAATGTCAGAAGATTTGGGAGAGTTACTACTCTAGCTAAGAATTGTCAGGGATATGATGCACTTAAGTGGTGGGATTTTCTAAAGCACTCAGTATTGGCCTAAATCTGTTTCCACGGAAGTCAAGTGACAAGTAGGTGGAGAAATAAGTTTGCAGATATATCATGGGTCTAAACACCAATGAGGGAGAGGAATGATTTGCTGAAGTACACAGAGGTTATAACTGGGAGTAATGGGTTGAATTAAGAAAGGGAAAACTTAGGCTGAATATCAGGAAAACCTTCCTGACGGTGAAATGTAGTAGGATGTGGAATAAAACTAAACTATATAAACACTAGAAAGTATACCTTTGGGAACAATACTGGATTTGTGGGGGAAGGGAACTTGATGACCTTTAGTATGCGTGTCTTTTCTTTGTCTATGATTCTTGAAACCAGTGAAAAAAGCCTTCTGAACCTGAGTGAAACCTTGTCTGCCAAGCTCCATCCCAGAGTTACTGGTTAATAACTAGGTATGTTTGTAAAATCCTGATAAATGAGCTTTCTGATGGAAATAATGACAACCAAACTGACCAAATGAATGGTGCTTCTGTAACAGCATAACACAGCAATTACTTGTTCCCATAATGTATTTTTCCATATAAAACATTTTACTGTGCCGAATTTACTGTTTCTGTAGTAGTTTGCTTGGTTAGCTATAAACTTTTGATCCTTTTCTTTAAAACCCCATACTTCTGAGAATCAGAAAAATTGTTATTTAGCAAGGATAAAGGTATAAGAAAATGTAAGAGCAAAACTGAGCACACAGAAACCCACTGTTTATTTTATCCCTTCATAACTTCAGCAGATGTTTCTTGTCCTAAGCCAACCATACTACAATAGGGATGGAGTGAACTGAACAAGACTCTGAAACTAGTTTTCCATTTCGATAACAGTTCTTACAACTGAAGTTCCTCATCCAGAGCACTGAACCCCCTTATAGTAAGCTAGAATCACACTGTCATCTTTGCAGTCTCTGATGTGCTGCTTCACACATCTCTCTGTTTCAGTGCTGTACCAATGGGATACTGTGAATTCATTAGTTTTATTCTTGATAGTAAATTGGACATCAACATTTTGTGGATTGTTTGCAAAAATAAATCCCTCATTAATTCTGGATGTTAAGACCCTCAAAATAGATCACACATTTAAGATTACAAAAAGATGCTGTCACTTTAAGTTGTTACTGGGCTATTGAAGTCCACTTTAGCTATTTTGATATATGCTACTTGTTGTCCAAATGCACTTTTCTGAACTAAAAATGACAGCCACATTTAAAAGTAGCTTTGAATGCTCGACCGTTCTGTCACTGTAATTTTTGTGTCAAAGATACGTTTACTTTTTTTAGCTTCTCACATTTTGTAAAAAAATATAGATACCCCTTTTCCCTTCTATTTACTCTTTTGTTTAGTGATGTCAATGAGAAACACTGCACCTGTATGTTCTGTTGTAAAAAATGGTTTGAATTTGGACACCACTTAGTCTGGTTTAGTGTTAGTTTTTATAGGAATCATTGAAGTATTTTTAGCTTAGCAGTCAATCTAAAAGAAAAGAGGAGAGAACAAATAAAAGATAAATGTGCTTCCCATTTTAAAAAAATATATATATCCCACACTCAAACCTTCTGCTATAGCACTTTCTAAGGCTGCTGTCCCTTGGCTCTCAATTACATCTAGCACCATTGTAACCATTGCCTTAAGAACACCCCACCCTGCATAGTACACACAAATGTTTCATTGTCACAAATCTAATGATAACACGGGACTGTGAAAACACTAATAATGCTGGTGTGCTTTTTGGAACACATACATTGTGGTCACTATTTGTTCTTTTCAAAACTTGGCACCTTTCAATTATAAATGAGAGCTTGTTATCTTGAGAACTCAGAGTAAACATTTCATCAGAATCAAAGTCTGGCTCTTCCTTCTCAGCTTGAGAAAAAAGCTTCCAACTTTGATCTTACTGAAAATTTTTCAAGAAAAAATGCAAAAATATATTCTATCCTCTAGTAGTCTTGGGTTTTCCTTTCCTCCCCAACCATTGTCAGTAAATGTATTGGCTATCTATGGTGCTCATCATCATTGTACCTGAATACCTCACAAATGTTAATGAATTTATCCTTGCAGCTCCCCCTGTGCTGTAGGGAAGTACATTTATTCCCATTTTTGCAGGTTCAGAACTTCAGTGGGATTAACTCACATGAATAAAACAAGCAGGATTTCGTTCTCTGTCAGTCTGTCTAATACTGGCAAAACTGGTTAAATTTTTACTGGTCTTTCCATGAGTTTCATCTCCAGTGCAGAGAAGAAAAAGGCAATATATCAGTCTTTAATATTCAAGGAATTAAGGAATATAAAATGAGTCCATTTGAGTCCATTAGGGGGGAGGGATAGCTCAGTGGTTTGAGCATTGGCCTGCTAAACCCAGGGTTGTGAGTTCAGTCCTTGAGGGGGCCATTTGGGATCTGGGGCAAAAATTGGGGATTGGTCCTGCTTTGAGCAGGGGGTTGGACTAGATGACCTCCTGAGGTCCCTTCCAACCCTGATATTCTATGATTCTATGAAGGAAATATTTTACATTAGGTCATGATTCCTCATGTCATTAATGTACTATATAATTTAGAAAATGGTTTTAGCAATGTTCTGAAAAACCATACATTAGGAGTCCTCCCTTCCTATTGTTTTTGCCTGCAGTTAAAGAGGAATAGCTACTATGAATAGGGATACCAAATAGTTTTCGTTTCAGCTAGAGCAGTTTTTAGAAAACCACAGATTTTACACCATAACTGAATCAGACTTAATAAAAATCCATTCACAAATTCCACTGTAGGTGTGTGTGTGCCCAGTGCACTTGGGTCAGAGACTTTTGCCAGCATTACCAACAGGTGGCGCATGTGCCCTCGCTGTCCTTGTGCACTGATCTGAGGGTAAAAGGGGGCATGACCGCTGCCTTCCTCACAGTTTGTTCTTACCAGCCATGGCAAGAGTTGGAGCTCCCCTGTTGCTGTTCAGCTGCAGTTAGCCAACCTTTAAAAAGAGATTTTCTCTATTTTGTGTATAGTTATAATTAGTTTTAGTGCTAGTCTCATACAGTTTACTTAAGTAGTTCTCCTATTAGGGGTTTGATATGCAGAAATCCGCAGGACTCAAGCAATGTGTCATATGCAGGGCCAAGGTCCCAGTTGTGGATTGACACTAAAGCTACCTAATTTGCTTAGGTGAAGGACATGTGAAGGACAAATGTCCTATTTGTTCTTCCTTTCCAATGAGGATGAAGAAGCAGAGGGATTTCAACCTTAAGGTACATGTCATAAAGAAGCCAATACGTCCTCCTTCAGAGCCTGACCCAACCATGAGAGGATGGACAGTCTGTCCATGAGGAGCACCTATCTAGCTGCACCAGCTTCTAAGCCCAAATTGGGTGGGAAACACCACTTATCTTCCTTCCTTGCAGCCTCTTTGAAGTGTCACCCCACAGAAAATCTTCTAAAAAATTCTCCAGTGCCAAGTCAAAGTCTGACTGTAAATCCAGACACTCACCATTGCTGTCTGAGGCAGCACTGTTGACTCTGGAATTCAGTGGGGCCATCAAGAATGCCTTCATCATTACCAGACAGATTCCTGACTGCAGTGCCATTGGGTCCAGTACAGTGGCACTGGCAACAGAACACTTGCCTCTGATTTCAGTGCTGTTGATACTCCAGGCCTACAACAGAGTGAGAGAACTGCCAAGGTAAAGAGAAGTTTGGCTGCAGGGGGAGGAGGTCAAGGGATTATAACTATTAGAAAGACACCAAATCCCGAAGAAAAGTAACTGACATGGAAAAAACAAAAAATACACCTAACAAATATACCCCAAACTTAAACTATATTAAAAAAAAAAAAAGCCAAAGAGTAAAAGAAATGCAGGCAGAAAACCAGCAGCAGGGTGGGAGCTACATAGTTGATTACATTGAGTGCAACACGTCTGATTATCTGGCTTGTGTGCAGGGGGCATATGTATGTGTGAGGTATAAGCAACCCATGACTCTCAGAGACAGAGTATGGGCTCTTGAGACCAGAGTGACTGAACTGGAGGAGCAAAGGGAAACAGAGAGGTACATAGAGGAGACTTTTAGGGACATAGCCTCCTGTCCAACAGTCCCTGTGCTGCTAAGGAGGATGAAAGTCTGGGGAGGGAGAGCATGAAGCTGGAGTGGAGGGAAACAATCCCATAGCTGGGATCCACAGTCCAGATGTCATAATATTCTCTTGCACTGAGGATATCCCTCCAGGGGCAGGGACTCCACTTATTAGGAAGAGGCAGACAAAGTAGTGGGGGATTTGATTATTAGAAATATAGATAGTTGGGTTTTTGATGAGCTGGAGATCTGCATGGTGAATTGCCTGCTGGGTGCAGAGGTAGTGGATCTCATGATACATCTAGGTAGCCTTATAGGCTGTGCTGGGGAGGAGCCAGTAGTCATGGTACATGTAGGTTATCAGTGACACAGGGAAAGGTAGGAGTGAGCTCCTGGAAGCCAAATTTAGGCTGCTTGGTAAGTGATTAAAGTCCAGGACCTTCATGATAGCACTCTCTGAAATGCTTCCAGTTCCATGCACAAGCCTAGTAAGACAGGCAGAACTGCAAGGGTCAAATGCCTGGATGAGATGATGGTGTAGCAAGGAGGGAGTTAAGTTTATTAGGAACTGGGGAACCTTTTGGAGGCAATATGTTTTTTTAAAGGTAGAGTCAAATAAGGTGAAAATCTTAAAGGAATCAAACTGTACCTAAGAGTATCTATGGATAGAAAGTCCATACTTGAATAATTAGAGTATAGCAGTAGAAATACACTACCAAGCACCTGACCAGGATGATGACAATGATCGTGAAATGAAAAGGAGGTTAGAGAGGTTAAAAATCAGAAAACGCAATAATAATGAGTGATTTCAGCTGTTCTCATATTGACTGGGTAAATGTCACCTCCGGGCATGATACAGAGATAAAATCTGTAGACACCATAAATGACTGCTTCTTGGAGCAGCTAGTCCTGGAACCCACAAGGAGAGAGGCAAGTCTTGATTTAGTCCTAAGTGGAGCATATGATCCGGTCTAAGAGGTAATTATAGCTGAACTACTTGGTAATAGTGACCATAATGTAATTAAATTTAGCATCATTGTAGGGAGGAAAATACCAATACAACCCACCACAGTGATACTTAACTTTGAAAAGGAACTACACAAGAATGAGGATGGTAGTTACACAGAAATTAAAAAGAGCAGTCACAAGGGTAAAATGGCTTCAAGCAGCATGAGACTACTTAAAAACACCACAGTAGACATTCAGAATAAATGTCTACTCCAAATAAAAAAAGACAGAAGGAGGACCAAAAGAATGCCTCCATGGCTGAACAGCAGAATAAGAGATGGTTAGAGGCAAAAAGACAGTCTTTAAAAATTGGAACTAAAATCCTAATGAGATGAATAGGAAGGATCACAAACTCTGACAAGTAAAATGTCAAAGTATAATAAAGCAGACCAAGAAAGAATTTGAGACGCAACTTGCTAAAGATGGAAAAACTAACAGTAATTTTGTTTAAAGTACATCAGAAGCAGGAAGCCGACTTAACAGGCAGTGGAACCAGTAGATGACAGAGCTGTTAAAGGAGGATTCCGGGAAGACACTGCCCTTGCACAGAAGCTAAATGAATTTTTGCACTGATCTTCAATTCAGAGGTTATGGGGGAGATACCCACATCAGAGCTATTTTTTGGGCAACAAATCTGAAGTACTGTCCCAAATTGATCTCTGTCCGTTGAAGAGGTTTGAGAACAGTTTGATAAACTAAACAATAAGAAGTCACCAGGACCATATGATATTTACCTTAGCGTTCTGAAAAAACTCAAATATGAAATTGCAGTACTACTAACTATAGTATCAGGTTTCAGAGTAGCAGCCGTGTTAGTCTCTATTTGCAAAAAGAACAGGAGGACTTGTGGCACCTTAGAGACTAACAAATTTATTTGAGCATAAGCTTTCGTGAGCTACAGCTCACTTCATCCGATGAAGTGAGCTGTAGCTCATGAAAGCTTATGCTCAGATAAATTTGTTAATCTCTAAGGTGCCACAAGTACTCCTTTTCTTTTAACTATAGTATGTAACCTATCACTGAAATAATGTACTTGATTACCTACTGCATCTGAAGTCCTCTGGTCTTTGTCAGTTCAGTGAGAGTCCATCTAGCATGCATCTCTGCAGAACACCTTCCAGTGGATGGATTTTCTATCTTTTTTCACAGCCTGTCATTTCCAGATTTTAAAAGGGATTTCTTAGCATGTACCATCCTGTGTCTGATCCATTACCTTCATGAGACCTGAATTTAATGCTGTCTTGCTTGTTGGTTCCCTTTTTGAACCTTTGATAACATCTCTGAAAACCATGTTCTTGATGGCTGTTAGCTCTGCAAGGAGAATCTCAGAACTGCAGGCACTTTTAGCAGACCCTCCTTTCACAGTTTTCTGCAAAGACAAGAGGTCTCTTGGGCTGCACTCCAAGTTTGTGCCTAAGGTGGTATCAGCATTCTACCTCATCCAGAGTATTATCTCCCACTGTTCTTTCCAAAATGTCATAGTTCCAAGGCCAAAGAAAAGCTTCACATCTTAGATGTTTGGAGGGCTCTGGCATTTTACCTCAACCACAAAACGTCTTTCAAATCCTCTGCTGGACTCTTTGAAGTCTCTGCTGAAAGGATCAAAAAGGGAACCTGTTCCAGCTCAGTGTATTTTATACTGGATTTTTGACTATATCAAGCTTTGCTATGATCTTGCTAAAGTCCTTACTCCACCATAATAATGGTCCACTCCACTAGGGCTCATTCCACTTTCAGTCTTTTTTGAGCAACATTCCTAACATTTGTTAGTCTCTGAGGTGCCACAAGTCCTCCTTTTCTTTATTTCTGTAATGGACATTTGCAAAGCAGCAACATGCTCAACTGTACATAGCTTCTCTAGATACAATATTATTACTCAAGCTTCCTGGGATGATTCCTGCTTTGGCAAATCAGTCTCTCTTCAGATAATGCAAAATCCCACCACTTATAAGAAAATGGCTGGTGAGTCACCCACAGCGAAATGTATATGTGCACAATCACTCAAAGGAGAAAAAATGGTGTTTTAGAACAATGAAAAAGAACAGTAAGCCTGCTATGGTGATTTCTCAGAGGAAGACACATTTTAACATACATGTAATCTGATTATTCTATAGAACATTCCTTTTTTTATTTTTAAAAATCATGTAAACATCAATCAGTAAGAGAAGATTATCAAAACCAGAGCCGTTTTAATATCTATGTATAGAGAAATGAAACACATACTATAACTTAAATAACAAGAACTACAACCATGATAAAAAGAGCTTGGAGTCCAGAAAAACCACTAATGCCGAAATCCTGGCACCATTGAAGTCAACGGCAAAACTCTCATTGACTTCAGTGGGGCCAGATTTTCACCCCCGGGATTTTATAAATCATAGAATCATAGAATATCAGGGTTGGAAGGGACCCCTGAAGGTCATCTAGTCCAACCCCCTGCTCGAAGCGGGACCAATTCCCAGTTAAATCATCCCAGCCAGGGCTTTGTCAAGCCTGACCTTAAAAACCTCTAAGGAAGGAGATTCTACCACCTCCCTAGGTAACGCATTCCAGTGTTTTACCACCCTCTTAGTGAAAAAGTTTTTCCTAATATCCAATCTAAACCTCCCCCACTGCAACTTGAGACCATTACTCCTCGTTCTGTCATCTGCTACCATTGAGAACAGTCTAGAGCCATCCTCTTTGGAACCCCCTTTCAGGTAGTTGAAAGCAGCTATCAAATCCCCCCTCATTCTTCTCTTCTGCAGGCTAAACAATCCCAGCTCCCTCAGCCTCTCCTCATAAGTCATGTGTTCTAGACCCCTAATCATTTTTGTTGCCCTTCGCTGGACTCTCTCCAATTTATCCACATCTTTCTTGTAGTGTGGGGCCCAAAACTGGACACAGTACTCCAGATGAGGCCTCACCAATGTCGAATAGAGGGGAACGATCACGTCCCTCGATCTGCTCGCTATGCCCCTACTTATACATCCCAAAATGCCATTGGCCTTCTTGGCAACAAGGGCACACTGCTGACTCATATCCAGCTTCTCGTCCACTGTCACCCCTAGGTCCTTTTCCGCAGAACTGCTGCCTAGCCATTCGGTCCCTAGTCTGTAGCGGTGCATTGGATTCTTCCATCCTAAGTGCAGGACCCTGCACTTATCCTTATTGAACCTCATCAGATTTCTTTTGGCCCAGTCCTCCAATTTGTCTAGGTCCTTCTGTATCCTATCCCTCCCCTCCAGCGTATCTACCACTCCTCCCAGTTTAGTATCATCCGCAAATTTGCTGAGAGTGCAATCCACACCATCCTCCAGATCATTTATGAAGATATTGAACAAAACCGGCCCCAAGACCGACCCTTGGGGCACTCCACTTGATACCGGCTACCAACTAGACATGGAGCCATTGATCACTACCCGTTGAGCCCGACAATCTAGCCAGCTTTCTACCCACCTTATAGTGCATTTATCCAGCCCATACTTCCTTAACTTGCTGACAAGAATACTGTGGGAGACCGTGTCAAAAGCTTTGCTAAAATCAAGAAACAATACATCCACTGCTTTCCCTTCATCCACAGAACCAGTAATCTCATCATAAAAGGCGATTAGATTAGTCAGGCATGACCTTCCCTTGGTGAATCCATGCTGGCTGTTCCTGATCACTTTCCTCTCATGCAAGTGCATCAGGATTGACTCTTTGAGGACCTGCTCCATGATTTTTCCAGGGACTGAGGTGAGGCTGACTGGCCTGTAGTTCCCAGGATCCTCCTTCTTCCCTTTTTTAAAGATTGGCACTACATTAGCCTTTTTCCAGTCATCCGGGACTTCCACGGTTCGCCACGAGTTTTCAAAGATAATGGCCAATGGCTCTGCAATCACAGCCGCCAATTCCTTCAGCACTCTCAGATGCAACTCGTCCGGCCCCATGGACTTGTGCACGTCCAGCTTTTCTAAATAGTCCCTAACCACCTCTATCTCCACAGAGGGCTGGCCATCTCTTCCCCATTTTGTGATGCCCAGCGCAGCAGTCTGGGAGCTGACCTTGTTAGTGAAAACAGAGGCAAAAAAAGCATTGAGTACATTAGCTTTTTCCACATCCTCTGTCACTAGGTTGCCTCCCTCATTCAGTAAGGGGCCCACATTTTCCTTGGCTTTCTTCTTGTTGCCAGCATACCTGAAAAAACCCTTCTTGTTACTCTTGACATCTCTCGCTAGCTGCAGCTCCAGGTGCGATTTGGCCCTCCTGATTTCATTCCTACATGCCCGAGCAATATTTTTATTCTCTTCCCTGGTCATACGTCCAACCTTCCACTTCTTGTAAGCTTCTTTTTTATGTTTAAGATCCGCTAGGATTTCACCATTAAGCCAAGCTGGTCGCCTGCCATATTTACTATTCTTTCGACTCATCGGGATGGTTTGTCCCTGTAACCTCAACAGGGATTCCTTGAAATACAGCCAGCTCTCCTGGACTCCTTTCCCCTTCAAGTTAGTCCCCCAGGGGATCCTGGCCATCCCTTCCCTGAGGGAGTCGAAGTCTGCTTTCCTGAAGTCCAGGGTCCGTATCCTGCTGCTTACCTTTCTTCCCTGCGTCAGGATCCTGAACTCAACCATCTCATGGTCACTGCCTCCCAGATTCCCATCCACTTTTGCTTCCCCCACTAATTCTACCCGGTTTGTGAGCAGCAGGTCAAGAAAAGCGCCCCCCCTAGTTGGCTCCTCTAGCACTTGCGCCAGGAAATTGTCCCCTACGCTTTCCAAAAACTTCCTGGATTGTCTATGCACCGCAGTATTGCTCTCCCAGCAGATATCAGGAAAATTAAAGTCACCCATGAGAATCAGGGCATGCGATCTAGTAGCTTCCGTGAGCTGCCGGAAGAAAGCCTCATCTACCTCATCCCCCTGGTCCGGTGGTCTATAGCAGACTCCCACCACTACATCACTCTTGTTGCACACACTTCTAAACTTAATCCAGAGACACTCAGGTTTTTCTACAGTTTCGTACCGGAGCTCTGAGCAGTCATACTGCTCCCTTACATACAGTGCTACTCCCCCACCTTTTCTGCCCTGCCTGTCCTTCCTGAACAGTTTATAACCATCCATGACAGTACTCCAGTCATGTGAGTTATCCCACCAAGTCTCTGTGATTCCAATCACATCATAGTTCCTTGACATCACCAGGACCTCCAGTTCTCCCTGCTTGTTTCCAAGGCTTTGTGCATTCGTATATAAGCACTTGAGATAACCTGTTGATCGCCCCTCATTTAATAGATCAAACAAATAGATCAAACAGTTCACTAGGCACATAAAAACAAGACAGAAAAAAAAAACTAATACTTTTTCCAACTAAGTTAAAATGCAGTTGTACGTTATACAACAATAGACTCAAAAAAAAAATCAAATTAAATAACACCTGTCCAATAAGTATCACCCATCGATAGAGAATTTTAATTTAAGGGAAATATTATTTCCTTTTCTCTAGTATAATTGTAGTTGTTTATATTGAATTACCAAGAAATGAATATAAAACTAAACTTTATGAAACTACAAGTGATGTTCATGTAGTTTCATGAACTACATGATACTGATCAGTATCAAGCTCACTAGTATCTTTAAGGCCAGCTGTGAAGAAAGGAAAGCCTTGTCTTCATCAAAAGTGTAAAATAAGTACATTTTATAAGTACATAAAATTTGAAAGGACATGAGGCAGAAACCTAAAGACAGAACTTGAGCTGAGAGAAACAATAATTAATTCTCTCAACCAGCATAGATTTTTGAAACGCTGGAAAATACAGTTTTTATTTGCTAGAAAAGATTACTTCTATTTCCTGACCTGATTTATGAGCCTTGCACAATCAATAGCTGATCAAAAAGGGTACAATCAGCACATGCTTTTGCACAAGAAGAGATGAAGAACTGCTGTTAGAGATTGAACAGTTTAAATATGGAATGGAGAAGATTAAAATCACAAATGGAGGTTAAAAGTATTGACATAGATTTGTACAAATGGTTGAGGTTTTTTAAATGACACCAGAATTAGGTAGTTATTAACCCTGATCCCATACTCCATACAAGGAAGGTGTCAGGGATAGAGCAGCTTTTTACAGTTTCATTTTTGAGGTAGCTTGATGTTACATTTACAAAATAGAAATTAATATTACTTTTCATTGACAAACTTATTTTAGAATTTCCAAACTTCTGCATGTTTAAATTTGTAACTAAAATATTCTTGTACAGCTTTTATTTTTAAGAGAATAATTTAGCAATTTTCACTTCAGTTTGGAATAATATACGTGTGTGTGTGCACGCATGCACACGCTTTTCTGAATTTTAATGTTAAATAATGATTCTGAGGCTATTGTGTAGAAATAGCAGCTAGATGAGACACTATTGTTAATGATTTTAGTGACAAGAAAAATGCCACTCAAGCAGAAAAAATACATATTTCCAATGTTCCTGTCAGGATTCCCTCCCCACTCTGAACTCTGGAATACAGACGTGGGGACCCGTATGAACAACCCCCTAAGCTTATTTCTACCAGCTTAGGTTAAAAATTCCCCAAGGCACAAATCTCTTTTGTCCTTGGACAGTATGCTTCACCATCAAATGATTTAAACAAACATTCAGGGAGGGCCACTTGGAGCCCAGTCGCCCCCAAAATATCCCCCCAAGCCCTTACACTCCCTTTCCTAGGGAGACTTGAGAATAATATCCTAACCAGTTGGTTACAAAGTGAGCACAGATCAACCCCCCCTGGGTTTTAGGACACTGAAAATCAATCAGATTCTTAAAAGAAGAATTTTATTTAAAGAAAAGTTAAAAGAATCACCTCTGTAAAATCAGGATGGAAGATAACTTTACAGGGTAACAAAAGATTCACAAACACAGAGGAACTCCCTCTAGGCTTAGTTCAAAGTTACAAAAAACAGGAAAAAACCTCCCTCTAGCAAAGGGAAAATTCACAAGCTAAAACAAAAGATAATCTAACACACCTTGCTTGGCTTTACTTACTATTTTTGTAATATTAGAAGCTGGTTCAGGATTGGTTGGAGGAGATGTATTTCGGCCTGGCTTCTCTCAGTCCCAGGAGAGAATACCCAATAAAAAGCACAAAGTCTCCCCCTCCCCAGATTTGAAAGTATCTTCTTTCCCCATTGGTCCTTTTGGTCAGGTGCCAACCAGGTTATTTGAGCTTCTTAACCCCTTACAGGTAAGGACAAATTCTAGGCTACCCTTAGCTGTATGGTTATGACAGTTCCCATGGGTTGACACCACTTAAATCCCAGGCCAGATGTCTTAGTAATTCATGAACCAAAAGCACATCTCTCTACACATCAGTCAGGTCTTGCAGCTAGGAAAATGTTCTGTAGTTCAACTCCTCTTGGGCCTTGTGCTCGTTATCCACTGAGAGGAAGGCAAGCTTACTGCAGGACACCTAGCTAAATGGCAACCAGTGTACTAGCAATAGAGTTTTGATCTGCTGTCAAATAATTTTATCTTTAAGAGAAATAAAATTCTTATAAATCTGAAGTACAAGAATATACTATCATTAAGGCTCCGTGTTTGTCACGGCGGTCACAGAAGTCACAGATTCTGTGACCTCTGTGACTTCTGCAGCGGCCTGTGTGGCTGGCCTGGGAGCTGCTTGAGCCACTCGGGGCAGCCCTTGGGGCAGTCTTAGGCCCTTCACACCCTCTCCCCCCAGCAACAGGAGTTCAGGCAGGGGGGGCTCAGGGCTGGGGATTGGGTGTGGGGCGGTGCTTACCTGTGTGTGTGGGGGGGTGCTCCCTAGAAGGGCAACAGGAACTCCCCTCCCTCAGCTCCTAGCTCCATGTGCTGCCTCAGCCCGCAGGCACCGCCCACGCAGCTCCCATTGTCCGCAGTTCTTAACTAATGGGAACTGCAGAACTGAGGCTTGGGGCGAATTGAAGGCAGCACATGGAGCTAGGAGGTGGAGGTTGCTGCTTCCCAGGAGCCGGCTAGGGAACATGCCCCAATACTCCCTCCCACCCACCCACCCACAGACCACCCACGGCACCCACCGAGCATCCATTGTGATCCACTGCTCCCGGGCCATGCCCACTCCCCCAGCACCCGCAGCACCCCCTGGGCTGCAACCCCCCCCACCCCAAACACTTGCGCCGCCGCCAGCTTTAGTCATGGGTATATAGTACAAGTCATGGATAGGTCATGGCTGTGAATTTTTGTTTACGGCCCTTGACTTGTCCATGACTTTTACTAAAAATACCCATGACTAAAACGTAGACTTAACTATCATGCATAACTTTATTTGTATTTTGTATGCATTCTTTGATTATAGTAATAGACCTGATCTGTCAAAGAGAAATTACATATGTGTATGTGTTGTTTAGATAGAGGAAGAGAGATAAATGAAAAGGACAACTTTGGATAGAAGGAAGCCTGGAAACTCATTTAGGTCAATCATTTTTTTAAATCATATCATACTGAGATTATGCTAATTTTTGTGTGTGTTGCAGTGTTGCTACAGTGGAGCTGATAATTGCTGTAAATGAACAAAATCACCCCCTAGTGTCTAAATGTTAATAGCACAGCAGGAAAAACACTGTTACTATTGCAATTTTTTCACCATTAACTCAAACAGAGAGCATGATGACTGTAAAGGAGTTTCTAGAGTTTCCCTTATGAAAAAATATTGGCGCGTGAGAGTGGTAAAAAGAAAAGGAGCACTTGTGGCACTTTAGAGACTAACCAATTTATTTGAGCATAAGCTTTCGTGAGCTAAAGCTCACTTCATCGGGGTTATCTCATTAATATAGTGGTAAAACTCCCACTGATGATTAGGGTGTTAGAATGCATAAGGACATCAGAATAGATCTAAATGCACATTTTAAACAAGTATCTTTCTGGGCTGCTTTGCTGTAATTTTGGCTTACTTATCACTGAGACCTGTAGTAAAAGGTGGAAAATGTACTCCTGGTATGTTTTTGAGATTTCATAAATGTTTAGAAAAAAAGACTACAAATTTGGTTTTGCAGTCCTTAATCTAGGCAAAACTCTCCATTAATTTCAATAAGAGTTTTATTTGATAAAATCTGTAGATTCGAGGCCTGTGTATGATAAATTCTGTTTCTGTGTTAGCATTGTGTAAACTCATGTATTGAACATTTAAGAACAAATATTTTTCTTGAAGAGTTTACAGAGCCCATGTCCCTGAAGCAAATTCTGTTCTGCTAGTCCTGTGCAATTCCTATTGAACTCAGTGTATGCCACTGAAGTCAATGGAACTTGCATGCATGTATCTGACAACAGAATTTGGCTCTGTCTCTTTCAGAGCCCTGATCCTGTTTTAGGATTTTTTTTGTCACCTATCCCTTTATCAGAGAATTTCCTTGTTTGAGAAAGCAGGTGCTTAAAGTTAAGCATGTGCTGATGTCTGAATAGAGATGTTTTCCCAAATCAGGACTAGAGAGTCCTGTTTTCCTCTTCTGCTTTCTTTTAATGATGCTTTCTGCAAGGATCATTAATCACAGAAAAAAATAATTTCTTGCAGATAAAGATTTTGTGGATTAATAGCAACTACTTATCCAGCTCTAGACATATTTAACACTGACAAATTGGAAATTTTATGTCTGATTACATTTTAATAAATTGTAAATTGAGTGATTTTTCATAATTTTAGTTAAGTGATAATTCTTGAACTAGTTTTAACTGAGTAATGATGCATATGTAGTGTGTTAGATGGTGCTTACTTTACATTTCAGTTGAAATGAGGGCTTCAGTGCTAATAGATTTTACATATTTATTTAGATGCATTAAGAATAACAGAGGCCTGTTAAAGTAGTGTATTTAGATGTCACCAGAAGGAGAGTGAATTTGTGGGGGGGGGGGGGGTAGAGGGTGAGAAAACCTGGATTTGTGCTGGAAATGGCCTAACCTGATGATCACTTTAGATAAGCTGTTACCAGCAGGACAGTGGAGTGGGAGGAGGTATTGTTTCATATTCTCTGTGTATATATAAAGTCTGCTGCAGTTTCCACGGTATGCATCCGATGAAGTGAGCTGTAGCTCACGAAAGCTCATGCTCAAATAAATTGGTTAGTCTCTAAGGTGCCACAAGTACTCCTTTTCTTTTTGCGAATACAGACTAACACGGCTGTTACTCTGAAACTTCTATACACAGTTACATAGACATTAATCTTAGGAAACTAGTCCGTGTTCTATTTGTATAAATGAATGGCCTTAATAAATTCCCAAGTAGAGATACCACCTAGTGGTAAAAAATGCTGGCGTTTCTCATTCACACAGTGTGTGTTGAAAACTCAATGTTAAAAGGAATGCGTGTAGCTGAAGCCATGTCAGTCTCAGGATACTAGAAAGACAAAGTAGGTGAGGTAATATCATTTATTGGACCAAATTTTGTTAGTGAGAAAGACAAACTTTCAAGTCACATGGAGCTATTCTTCAGGTCTGCAAATGTTACCCGTACAAAATTCTCTATTACACACACTCTAGGACACCCGCCCTTACCTAGTTCCTCGGGCTCAAGGCGTAACCCAATTGATTTAGGCACTCCCACCCTTTCCCAGTTCCTAGAGCTCCAGGCAAAAGGCATCTAACTTTATCCCTCCGTGGGCTCTGGGCTCTACTCCTCCATGGGCTCTAGGTAAACACCCATTCCCTGTGGACTTAATCTTTTGGGGATTTACGGGTGAAGGAGTCTTACACAGTAATATCCTACTTAACCTCTATTTATTAACAATCACCAAAACAGAATGCACATGCTAAGCACACAATGCTCACCACTTCCAATAAGGCAGATGCACTTTTCCTGCTGGCCAGTCAGGATCAGGTAATCTTGAGGTCTGGCACCTCTGATCTTGGGGCTGTGTCCTGGAGTTGGTTCCAAAGAACTTCCTTTTGGACCTCAGTTTATCTAGTGAAACTTGAGTCTTGCTTAGCTGTACCTTAACCAATCATTTTACTAAAATATTACTAAACAATTTTTAACCAATCCTAACATACTGTAAAACAATTATTTAACCAATCATACCCTACCACCCTAATTGATTTATACCTAGCAAAATTAATTATGTAACAGACAGAAACAATCAAAGAACCAGACAGAGACCATCCAGATAAACAATAGAGAAGTGGGGACCACAAAGATGAAAACAATAAAGAAGTGGGGATTTCACAACCCCCACTACTAGTGATTTCTTGCCATACAGAATGTTATCGAACTAAGTTTTCTTTAACCATCTTAAGATTTGTTCCTTTCTCTGGTAATGGTGGGTGCTATTAGGATCACCTTCTTAACAGCCGATATTACATTGTTTTAATGCAGGGGTTCTCAAACTGGGGGTCGGGACCTCTCAGGGGGTCGTGAGGTTATTACATGGAGGGTCATGAGCTGTCAGCCTCCATCCCATACCCCGCTTTGCCTCCAGCATTTATAATGGTGTTAAATGTATTTTAAAGTATTTTTAATTTGTAAGTGGGGTACTTTTGTACTCAAACTTTTGTACTGATGACCCCTTTCACATATCAAACCTCGCACTCAGAGGTTTGATATGTGAAAGGGGTCACCAGTACAAAAGTTTGAGTACCACTGTTTTAATGTAATTTTAGATGGAATGTGAGGATGTGACTTTCTGCTGCTTAGCTAATGGCTGCTGCTGTCCTAATATGGCTGCAGACAAAGGCCTTAGGCCTTACAATATGGCTACAGGAAAAGGCCTTATCCTTACAGGAAAGGAACTTCCAGCATGACGGCTAAATGCAAGATGGAACAGATTGTTTAGCATAAGTAGCTAGCACATATTTTAATTGCCATAAATATAAAGGAAGGGTAACCACCTTTCTGTATACAGTGCTATAAAATCCCTCCTGGCCAGAGGCAACATCCTGTTACCTTTAAAGGGTTAAGATGCTCAGCTAACCTGGCTGGCACCTGACCTAAAGGACCAATAAAGGAACAAGATACTTTCAAATCTTGGGGCGGGAAGGCTTTTGTTTGTGCTCTTTGTTTACGTGTTTGTTCTCTCTTGGGACTGAGAGAGGCTAGACAGAAATCCATCTTCTCCAACCCATCCTAATCCAAGTCTCCAACATAGCAACCAGTATAGGTTAACCAGGCAAGGCGGATTAGTTTATCTTTTGTTTTATGTGAATTTTCTCCATGTTAAGAGGGAGGTTTATTCCTGTTTTCTGTAACTTTAAGGTTTTGCCCAGAGGGAGATCCTCTGTGTTTTGAATCTGAATACCCTGTAAAGTATTTTCCATCCTGATTTTACAGAGGTGATTCTTTTACCTTTTCTTTAATTAAAATTTTTCTTTTAAGAACCTGATCGATTTTTCTTTGTTCTTAAGATCCAAGGGTTTGGGTCTGTGTTCACCTGTACAAATTGGTGAGCATTATTATCAAGCCTTCTCCAGGAAAGGGGGTGTAGAGTTTGGGGGCATATTTTGCGGAAAGACGTCGCCAAGTGGCTTCTTTCCCTGTTCTTTGTTTAAAATGCTTGGCGGTGGCAGTATACTGTTCAAGGACAAGGCAAAGTTTGTACTTTGGGGAAGTTTTTAACCTAAGCTAGTAAGAATAAACTTAGGGGGTCTTTCATGCAGGTCCCCACATCTGCACCTTAGAGTTCAGAGTGGGGAAGGAACCTTGACAGTAATGTAAGGGATCATTCAAGGTGAAGTGACCAGTTAACACCCCTGCAGTCACAGGACAAAAAGAGGGGTTTAGTTGGGTTACAGATTGTTTTAATAAGCTATAAATCCAATGTGTCTGTTCAGTCTGTGATTTTTATTGTCTAACAGAGTTATGAATTTAAGCTCCCATGCTGATCTTTTGAATGTGTTGTGCAGGTTTTCTTTGAGGATGCGGCTTGATATAGAGTGATGGCTTTGTGAAAAGTGTTCACCCACAGGTGATAGAGTGTATTTGTCTTTTATATTTTCCGGTGTGAGTTAAATTTGAGAGCATAGTGATTGGTTTTACATAGTTGTTATTGGGGCACTTAGTGCACTGGATGAGATATACTACATGTTGTGACAGGCATGTGTAGGATCCACAGATCTTGAAGGGTGTGTTGTGGGGGTTGTTGATCATTGTAGCAGTGAAGATATGTCTGCAGGTGTTGTATCTGTTCTGGCAGGGTCTGGTGCTGCTTTGAGTTGGTGTGTCCTGGTCTGTGAATCCCTACGTTGGAATTCTCCCATAACTTTGCATTAAAATTCCAGTTAGTTACTCTTAATATATGCCATACACATTTATTTTTATAATCATATTAATACATCGTTTAAAAAAATAAAGTATAATTAATAAATGCAACCACGGTTCAAACAGCCTACACTGCGGAAAAATTTTGACTGTGGAGATAAATGTATTTATTAATGATGAGAAACATCTAATTTTGTCCTAATAAACCTAATGCTAAATTTAGCAGGCACTTAAATTGAGTGTTCTTTGTTAGCAAAGTGAGATCTTACAAATGTGTATTTTCAAATGTCTGTTTGAAATGTGTCCATTACCAGATGTCATAGGCATAATTAAAAATGTAATTTCTGTCACACAGTTCATCCCAGCTTTGTTACGTTACTTTCTGAAAGTGGAATTGTTGTCTTTTTCCTCCATTTCATTGTCACATTTTGGAACATTCTGTTCCCACCGTTATTAGGGGAAGCCTTGCTCAAAGAGACAATCGTGTCTTGACTCTTAAAAGTAGCACATCTCAGGTTCATCCAAGTCTCTGGTGGTAGGGAGTTCCATAGTCCATGAGCTCCTCTTTTAAGTCCTCTCGGCCAGAAAGCTGGCTGCCACTAGGTTTAGGACCTAGAAACTGCCATATTGAATTAAGCCAATGGTTCCTCTGGGTTAGTGACAAGTCTCTAATAGTGTCCAGTACCAACTCCTTCAGAGTAAGGTCCAGGAAACTTAATAACGATCAATTACGGAATAACCTGCCCATGGGAGAAGTGAATTCCTTTTCTCATGTTGTTAGTGGTTTACTTGTGCCCTGAAGCATGAGGGTTTAAGTGCTATAAACATTTTTTATGTAATATAATCCATCCAATATGCATGTTTACAGGGAAATTTTCTAGTTTCTTTTTTCAGAGTTTTGATGCACATCGCAATATGGTCTCTAAAATTACTCTGTAAAATACACACGGGTACCGTTGTTGCCTAACACACCTTGTTTTTCTCTCTCGTAATAAATCCATAACCCCATTAAAAGTGGGAAACTGTTCCACAACTAGGGTGGGGGAAAGTAGTTTTTGTCTACTGCACTACATTACTTTTGGGGATTTGTTTGTAGGTTTTTTGTATGTTTGTTTATAATATGTGATCAAGGGGTTGTAGCTTTGATGAGCCATAACACTATGTAAATGATAAGACTAATACTTACAGTTATGAATACAGACATGTGTAACTACAACTATGCTAATAAACTATGTAGCTTTGCTGTTGCATTCATGATCGTGGTTAGTGCTTATTCAGTAGCTTTTGCCATGACCAGCAAATTTCAATACAGATGACAATAACATTTAGCATTTACTATATAGCATTTTTCATCCCTAGATCTCAAAGTATGTTATGAAAGAAGTTATTTAGTATTAGTTTTGCAGATGGGAATGATGGGGTGCAGTGGGCTTATGTTAATTGCCCACAGTTAAACAGCTGGTCAGCAGTAGAGCTAAGAACAAATGCAATTTTCCTGACTCCCAATCCTGTGTTCTATTGAGTGGACCTGTTGTCTCCCAGTCCCCTTTGTCTCACAGGATAACCTTGTGGTGTCAAGACCAGCTCTATATGGTTATTTTTCTAGGGGCAAGTTCTAGTAATATGCAAATCTATTTAAAAAGCTTTGCCTAGTCACTTTTTTTAAAAAGCAGGGTTTTTTAGTACATTAGTATATGAAACTAATTTTCAGTTGATTTTCATAGTTGAACTGGGATCATCTACCAGTGTAATTTCCATAATGTCTTTTAATGTTACTTATTAAGTCAACAGTGGCTGAGGTGTGCAGACCATTTATTTTTAATTTTTGCATTTATAGATACTTCTTTCGTAGTGGCAATCCAGAGCATCCAGGAGATATTCTACTAAATACTACAGTGGAGGTTCTGCCTTTTAAGGTATGAATACATTAATATCTCTCCTTTCTATATGAGAGTAAAAGCAAAACTCCTAATTTCTAATGACATCATTGGGTTGGGAAAATTATGGGTATCTCTTTTATTGGAATTGAAAACCTCTTATCTCATCACATTTATTCCTCTTTACTTTAAACAGACCTTATTTACAAAGAGCAGACTTTCATTCAGAAGAAAGCTTGATAAAAGGAAGATAGGTAATCTGGAGGAGAACAGTCTTTATTCATCTATTTTCGTTTAGCTGCTGTTTTGTTTTGTTTTAAGAATTGGATTTTGGAGGAATTGGCTTCACTCCGCTTCCTCATTTTTCATCCACTGAGTGTCCAGCCTTAAAGATCCTGCATAAATCCAGCTAAGCAGATATTATGGCATCTTAATTGTCAAGTTAATAGAACAGAGTGTGAAACGTTCTGTTCCTTCTACACAACCAACCTGGATTTTACCTCAAGATGGCAATGCAGTGAATAAAGACCATTCCAGTCTGATGTCAGACTCTAACCACTGTACCTAAAGGAGAATCTTTAGTCTTTTTCACCACAAAAATTTCTATTCCAATAGCAAAGACATTACTTCAAAAAGAGGGTTATTTCAGTCAGTATGAAAAGAGTAATCTAAAGTATTTGTGTCCAATTTCATTGCAGTTGATACACATCTGATGCAGATATTTTTAGCTGGAAGAACCCTGACCATTGTGTCTGGAAGATTAACATATGATGATTCAAAGTGATATCAGAGCAGTGATCTTGCTAGTATTCCACTCTCCCCTACTTTATTCCCACTGCCTCCCCCCCACAAATCCTACCTTCACTCATGAGATATTACTTCACAGTTTTAATCGAAACAAGACCCTCTTTCCTCTCCCCACTTCCTTGTGTTGTGAGAGGCCAAACTTATTGATGCTCATAGATATATTACAAGAGTGAAATTATAAAAAAAGAAATAACTGCTCAAAATGCAAAAATTATTTGGAAAGCTGCATAATTTCACAATAGAAATATCTTTAGCCAAATTCAGAACTGGCATAAAGAGGCGTTAAATGGAGTTGTACCCGAATTAGGCCTGAATTTGGCTCATCATATTTACATTCGACTGGGTAGAGTTAATTTGATTTAAGTTCACTAGTTTACCGTGGAGGTCAGCTGGAAAAGATAGGAAACATTTCAGACAGGAGCAGGTAAAGAGTGGTATATCTTGATATCCCTTTCTCCTGGTGTTTGATTCTTGTTGTTTCGTCAAGAAAATTTTTCTTTTAAAAAATCCATATATTTATCATGTATACAATTCTAAACATCATTAAAATTATTAATTTTAATACAGTTTACATTTCATCATACTATTTTACATGTCTAAATAAAGCCCAAAGATGTATAGAAAGACAATTAGAAGCCTTTAAACGGGGTTAAAATACGTTGCCAACTCTTGTGATTTTTATCGTGAGTCTTGCCATATTCATTGTTTTTTTAAATCCTTAGTTTCTCAAGTCAAGCGATTACATGAAGGCATTAGCATTTTTAAAGGAAAACAAAAAATAAAGTAATTTTCTAGCCCTTCTGATTGCAGAGAAAACTTTGAAAAGTTTGAAAGCGATACATCTTGAATTTAGCAAAGCTTTTGATACAGTCTCCCACAGTATTCTTGCCAGCAAGGTAAAAAAGTATGGATTGGATGAATGAATTATAAGGTGGATAGAAAGCTGGCTAAATGGTTGGGTTCAACGGGTAGCAATCAAGGCTCAATGTCTAGTTGGCAGCCGGTATCAAGCAGAGTGCCCCAGGGGTCTGTCCTGGGGCTGGTTTTGTTCAGCATCTTCATTAATGATCTGGATGATGGGATGGATTGCACCCTCAGCAGGTTTGCGGATGACACTAAGCTGGGGGGAGAGGTAGATATGCTGGAGGGTAGGGATAAGATCCAGAGTGACCTAGACAAATTGGAGGATTGGGCCAAAAGAAATCTGATGAGGTTCAACAAGGACAAGTGCAGAGTCCTGCACTTAGGGCAGAAGAATCCCATGCACTGCTACAGGCTGGGAACCGACTGGCTAAGCAGCAGTTCTGCAGAAAAGGACCTCGGGAATTACAGTGGATGAGAAGCTGGCTATGAGTCGACAATGTGCCCTTGTTGCAAGAAGGCTAACGGAATATTAGGCTACATTAGCAGGAACGTTGCCAGCAGATCGAGGGAAGTGATTATTCCCCTCTATTTGGCACTGGTGAGGCCACATCTGGAGTATTGCATCCAGTTTTGGGCCTCCCACTACAGAAAGGATTTGGACAAATTGGAGAGAGTCCAGCAGAGGGCAACGAAAATGATTAGGAGGATGGGGCACATGATTTATGAGGAGAGGCTGAGGGAACTGGGGCTTATTTAGTCTGCAGAAGAAAAGAGTGAGGTGGGATTTGATGGCAGCCTTCAACTACCTGAAGGGGCGTTCCAAAGAGGATGGAGCTAGGCTGTTCTCAGTGGTGGCAGATGACAGAACAAGGAGCAGTGGTCTCAAGTTGCAGTGCGGAAGGTCTAGGTTGGATATTAGGAAAAACTATTTCACTAGATGGGTGGTGAAGCACTGGAATGGGTTGCCTAGGGAGGTGGTGAAATCTCCATCCTTAGAGGTTTTTAAGGCCTGGCTTGACAAAGCCCTGGCTGGGATGATTTAGTTGGGGTTGGTCTTGCTCTGAGCAGGGGGTTGGACTAGATGACCACCTGAGGTTTCTTCCAACCCTAATCTTCTATGATTCTATGACCTGAGGACTTGTCTACATATGGATATCCAGAAAAATTAATCCAAATTAACTAAAGGTGTGAATTTGAAGGAGATTAGCTAAACCACATTCACTTCCAAAGTGAATTAAAATAAACCCAATTAAGGCCACTTTAATTCTGAATAACAGTGTCCAAACAGTGATTTAATGTGCTTTAATTAAACCACTTCACCTTTAGATAATTTAGATTAATTTTCCTGGATGTCCCCATGTAAGATAGCTGTTGGTATACCATAAAGGCTCATAATATAAAAGGCAAAAAAAGAACTCAACATATATTTGAACTCATTATTTTTCAGATAAACTCCTAATTATTGAGGCCTGACATAGTATGTTTGAACACCTGAGTTTGGCAATACTGTAACTCTAAGCCAACAGTTTATAGACGCAACTGCTCTATTCAAAAATCCTCCATACAAGAAAGGAAAGATCATCCATAAACCAAATATATATTCCGCACTTCTCCAGGCATGTTATTCCTGCGTTCAGTTTTCCCTTTGCTTTGTTCTTGCCGAGGCAGGGTCAGTTTTGTCAATCATTGGGTAGGGACTGGTTCCCCATTCAAAAAAAAACCTGCAATTCAGTCTGCCTTCTGTGAGCAGAAACAGGCTGTTTCCAGACTTCCTGCTTCCCAAAAGTAGAGAGCATAGGAAAAAAGCCTACTTAAAATTGCCAGTTTGGTTCTGAATATCATGCTCTTTTTTGCCCATCATGTTTAATGATAAAGCTTTCAGGTTTTGTTTCTCAGGGCTTAGGCTAGGCTTGCTCAAAAGCATGCGTCAACAGCCTCACCCACAGGAGCTCGAGATATAGTAGCAAAACCCAAGAAGTAGCCTGGAACAAAGGGATCCTGAGATCATCTCCCCTTCAGCCTTGCCTGGCTGAGGGAGTTTTGCATCTTCTATACCCAGGAGCAGCCTTTGCTCTCCTGCTCTGGCTGCTAGCTATAACTACCAGCTCCCAGTGCTGGCCACCAGTAGGAACAGCTCCCCTGCTCTCAGCACAGTGCCACAGCACGAAGCATACACCCTACCAGCACTGAGGTAACAGCACTACAATGGCTGGTGGCCCTGCAGGAAGCAGACCCAGCTCAGGTGGCCCCAAGGATTTCCAGCTCTGTTTTGACCTGTGAATCACAGACTCCAGCAGGGCTGAATCCAAATTCAGTGGCTGATGCCGGACAGAAACTTAAAGCTGAGTTCAGTAAAAATCTTTCAAATCCCAGAATTCCTACAAGATGGATTGGCTCTAGGTCTTAAAGCAACACACTCCAAAAACCATTTTCAGCCATCTTTTTAGTAATAGAAGAAGCAAACCTTAATGGATTTCCTCTCATCCACCTATCAAGCATTTTTGATTAATCACCAGGAATTCCCCAGAGTAGAGCCTTTGGATTTAGATCATCTGACCCTGGATGAAATTACTAGACTGTTGTTCACATTCCTTTCTTCAGTTTCATTTTTCTATCTCTTTATTAAAGTGAGTTTACTGGTGTCCATCCCCTTTGTACATGGAGGCATTGTGCCTTTTCTAGAGGCATTGTGTATTGAAGAATCACAAATATTGTATTTTTCATATTGATCAGGTGGCTCTTCATCTCAAATATTTTTTTACCAAAAGTAAATTAGGAATTTCACAGATCCCAGGAGATAGTCCTCCCATCATTCTCTACAAAGCCTACGCATCCAAAAGAAAAGCTCCAGCAAATATTTTATTTCCACCAAGCTGTTAAGATCTACCTGGCAAGAATGTAAATGTATAGAAAAGTCATCCTGCAACAAGAGCCAAAAAAAAGCATCTAAAGCATTAATTGCTAGATAGCTGAAGTATTGCATTAAAGAAGCCTATGAAGCAGGCTTACAGGAAAGATAAAGCTCTTCAGACAAGGACATTATTTACTTCCTGGACTGGTAAATTGTTTGTGTTGAATAAAGGCATTGGTAGGGCAGCAACAGTCACCTAATTAAGCATTCACCAGGGCATAGGAGATGGACACGGGCCTTGACAGATGCTGCCTTAGCAGGAGGGTATTGCATACTGTGATACCTAAAAAGAAAAGGAGTACTTGTGGCACCTTAGAGACTAACCAATTTATTTGAATATAAGCTTTCATGAGCTACAGCTCACTTCATCGGATGCATACTGTGGAAAGTATAGAAGATTTTTTTTATACACACAAAGCATGAAAAAATGGGTGTGTATAAAACAAACCACTACAAAAGGTTTTCTCTCCCCGCACCCCACTCTCTCGCTGGCAATAGCCCATCCAAAGCAATCACTCTCCTTACAATGTGTATGATAATCAAGTTGGGCCATTTCCAGCACAAATCCAGGTTTTCTTCCCCCCCCCCCCCCCCCCCCACTCTCCTGTTGGTAATAGCTTATCTAAAGTGATCACTCTCCTTACAATGTGTATGATAATCAAGGTGGGCCATTTCCAGCACAAATCCAGGGTTTAACACCAACGTCTGGGGGGGGGAGGGGTAGGAAAAACAAGGGGAAATAGGTTACATTGCATAATGACTTAGCCACTCCCAGTCTCTATTCAAGCCTAAGTTAATTGTATCCAATTTGAAAATGAATTCCAATTCAACAGTCTCTCGCTGGAGTCTGGTTTTGAAGTTTTTTTGTTGTAATATCGCAACTTTCATGTCTGTAATCGCGTGACCAGAGAGATTGAAGTGTTCTCCGACTGGTTTATGAATGTTATAATTCTTGACATCTGATTTGTGTCCATTTATTCTTTTACGTAGAGATTGTCCAGTTTGCCCAATGTACATGGCAGAGGGGCATTGCTGGCACATGATGGCATATATCACATTGGTGGATGTGCAGGTGAACAAGCCTCTGATAGTGTGGCTGATGTTATTAGGCCCTGTGATGGGAGCACAGTTGGCAACGGGCTTTGTTGCAAGGATGGGTTCCTGTGTTAGTGGTTCTGTTGTGTGGTATGTGGTTGCTGGTGAGTATTTGCTTCAGGTTGCGGGGGGGACTGTCTGTAGGCAAGGACTGGCCTGTCTCCCAAGATTTGTGAGAGTGTTGAGTCATCCTTCAGGATAGGTTGTAGATCCTTAATGCGTTGGAGGGGTTTTAGTTGGGGGCTGAAGGTGACGGCTAGTGGCGTTCTGTTATTTTCTTTGTTAGGCCTGTCCTGTAGTAGGTGACTTCTGGGAACTCTTCTGGCTCTATCAATCTGTTTCTTCACTTCCGCACGTGGTATTGTAGTTGTAAGAATGCTTGATAGAGATCTTGTAGGTGTTCCTCTCTGAGCGGTTGGAGCAAATGCGGTTGTATCGCAGAGCTTGGCTGTAGACAATGGATCGTGTGGTGTGGTCAGGGTGAAAGCTGCAGGCATGTAGGTAGGAATAGTGGTCAATAGGTTTCTGGTATAGGGTGGTGTTTGTGACCATCGTTTATTAGCACTGTAGTGTCCAGGAAGTGGATCTCTTGTGTGGACTGGACCAGGCTGAGGTTGATGGTGGGATGGAAATTGTTGAAATCATGGTGGAATTCCTCAAGGGCTTCTTTTCCATGGGTCCAGAGGATGAAGATGTCATCAATATAGCGCAAGTAGAGTAGGGGCGTTAGGGGACGACAGCTGAGGAAGCATTGTTCTAAGTCAGCCATAAAAATGTTGGCATACTGTGGGGCCATGCAGGTACCCATAGCAGTGCTGCTGATTTGAAGGTATACATTGTCCCCAAATGTAAAATAGTTATGGGTAAGGACAAAGTCATAGAGTTCAGCCACCAGGTTAGCCGTGACATCATCGGGGATAGTGTTCTTGACAGCTTGTAGTCCATCTTTGTGTGGAATGTTGGTGCAGAGGGCTTCTACATCCATAGTGGCCAGGATGGTGTTATCAGGAAGATCACCGATGGATTGTAGTTTCCTCAGGAAGTCAATGGTGTCTCGAAAGTAGCTGGGAGTGCTGGTAGCGTAGGGCCTGAGGAGGGAGTCTACATAGCCAGACAATCCTGCTGTCAGGGTGCCAATGCCTGAGATGATGGGGCGCCCAGGATTTCCAGGTTTATGGATCTTGGGTAGTAGATAGAATATCCCAGGTCGGGGTTCCAGGAGTGTGTCTGTGCGGATTTGATCCTGTGCTTTTTCAGGGAGTTTCTTGAGCAAATGCTGTAGTTTCTTTTGGTAACTCTCAGCGGGATCAGAGGGTAATGGCTTGTAGAAAGTGGTGTTGGAGAGCTGCCGAGCAGCCTCTTGTTCATATTCCGACCTGTTCATGATGACAACAGCACCTCCTTTGTCAGCCTTTTTGATTATGATGTCAGAGTTGTTTCTGAGGCTGTGGATGGCATTGTGTTCTGCATGGCTGAGGTTGTGAGGCAAGTGATGCTGCTTTTCCACAATTTCAGCCCGTGCACGTCAGCGGAAGCACTCTATGTAAAAGCCCAGTCTGCTGTCTCGACCTTCAGGAGGAGGTCCTAGAATCCTTCTTTTTGTAGTGTTGGTAGGGAGGTCTCTGTGGATTAGTATGTTCTTCAGAGGTGTGTTGGAAATATTCCTTGAGTCGGAGACGTCAAAAATAGGATTCTAGGTCACCACAGAACTGTATCATGTTCGTGGGGGTGGAGGGGCAGAAGGAGATGCCCCAAGATAGGACAGCTGCTTCTGCTGGGCTAAGAGTATAGTTGGATTGAGGGAACCATCTCTGTGGCCCCTTGTGGCATGTAGTAGTTTAGAAAGTTTAGTGTCCTTTTTCTTTTGTAGAGAAGCAAAGTGTGTGTTGTAAATGGCTTGTCTAGTTTTAGTAAAGACCAGCCACGAGGAAGTTTGTGTGGAAGGTTGGTTTTTTATGAGACTATCCATTTTTGAGAGCTCATTCTTTATCTTTCCCTGTTTGCTGTAGAGATGTTGATCAGGCGGTTCCGCAGTTTCTTGGAGAGCGTGTGGCACAAGCTGTCAGCATAGTCTGTGTGATATGTAGATTGTAATGGATTTTTTACCTTCAGTCCTTTTGGTACGATGTCCATCTGTTTGCATTTGGAAAGGAAGATGATGTCTGTCTGTATCTGTACAAGTTTTTTCATGCAGTTGATAGATTTCCACTCCATACGGCTAAATGCAGTGCCTTGCATAATGACAGGTTTCAGAGTAACAGCCGTGTTAGTCTGTATTTGCAAAAAGAAAAGGAATACTTGTGGCACCTTAGAGACTAACCAATTTATCTGAGCATAAGCTTTCGTGAGCTACAGCTCACTTCATCAGATGCATACTGTGGAAAGTATAGAAGATCTTTTTATACAGACAGTCTCTACGTAAAAGAATAAATGGACACAAATCAGATGTCAAGTATTATAACATTCATAAACCAGTCGGAGAACACTTCAGTCTCTCTGGTCATGCGATTACAGACATGAAAGTTGCGATATTACAACAAAAAAACTTCAAAACCAGACTCCAGCGAGAGACTGTTGAATTGGAATTCATTTGCAAATTGGATATAATTAACTTAGGCTTGAATAGAGACTGGGAGTGGCTAAGTCATTATGCAAGGTAACCTATTTCCCCTTGTTTTTTTCCTACCCCTCCCCCCTTCCTCAGACGTTCGTGTTAAACCCTGGATTTGTGCTGGAAATGGCCCACCTTGATTATCATACACATTGTAAGGAGAGTGATTGCTTTGGATGGGCTATTGCCAGTGGGAGAGTGGGGTGGGGGGAGAGAAATCCTTTTGTAGCGGTAAACACCCATTTTTTCATGCTTTGTGTGTATAAAAAGATCTTCTACACTTTCCACAGTATGCATCCGATGAAGTGAGCTGCAGCTCACGAAAGCTTATGCTCAAATAAATTGGTTAGTCTCTAAGGTGCCACAAGTACTCCTTTTCTTTTTGCGAATACAGACTAACACGGCTGTTACTCTGAAACCTGTGATATCTAATAATATCTTAAAGTATCATTACTTCAGTAGTCTTGCTTGGGCCTACCCTTGCTTGGGGCTTTCCCACTATAGGAATGGTGAACCTGGATAAGAATGAGAAAGTTGATAACTGCTAATAGCTTTGCTCCGAGTATCCAGGCACTATGTTCTGACCCACCTGTTAATTGGAAGTAAGTAAAAGTTGTTTGACGACAGATTGTTCTGTAGATTGTTATTCTATATTGTATTATTGTTCTAGTGTTACAAACTGAGTTGTGTTTAGCTTTGGAAGTATTCTCAGTTTGTACAAAAATAGGTTTCTGATCCTGCCGCCTCAAACTGCAGATGAGAACAAAAACCAACTATAGGAATATGATAAGCCTGAATACTCAAAAGAGAAATCAGCAAGTATCCAATTTCTTTCTGAATACAGCAGGCAGATGCGCTAGACCTATTTTAAGATTAAAGTGTGCTGTATGGTTTCATGAGTGTCCTTTGTGGGGAAGAGGTTTTTTAATCTTTCTCTCCCCAAATCAGCCAGGGAGCAGGCTTTACCCCGAGGGTCTTTTCTGGTGTGTGCCAGTATCTGCAATATCCTCGTCCTTTCAGCATATCAGTTCTTATGAGTGGGACTTTTCTTTTCTACCCTGAAGCCAAATACAGTCAGTTCTGGAACAGGTGTTTTGTTTTGTTTTAAGAAAAGTCTATGCTATAAAGAACATCTGTTTGCTCATAGAAATAGTAGGCTGGTGCAAAGTTTTTAGGAAAGTGCTTTAAATAGAGAACGAGGGTACCCACAATTTGCTCTAGCTTGCAAATTTATTAGATACATTTAAATAAGTGCTCTCATTTTGTTTTGTGCCTGTTTCATTTTAGAATGAAGACTTGGTATTAAGCAAAGAAACCAAAGACAAACGCTTAGAGGACGGTTATTTCAGGATAGGTAATACTCTGCACCATAGAACAGCAATTTTCGTTGTTTTACAAACATGGAAATAAAATTTGTTTTATTACTATATCAATTAGTAAAATGTTATTTTTTTTTAAAGCCTTTATGTGGTTCTGATCATTCTCATTGCGTAACTGATCTTGTAAATGTTACTTGCCCTTTTCAGGTTGATTTAATGAATGACGTTCTGATGTGATTCTTAGCTATAGTGGAAAAAAAATGATTTTATTCATCACTTTTTAAAGTATTCTAATTAGTTTTTAATTCATTTTTATTTTGGTCTGTTAATAGCCTTTATATCATATTTATTCATCCTGATATAATCGAAGTTTCTACCTGTAGGAATACCAATATCTGTACCTGCTTAATGTAGTTTGAATATATTTAAGTCAAAATTTAATAGTTGGTTGCTTAAAATTTGACCCCTGAATCCACAGTTAGTTTCCTAACCAAAAGTGCCCTGATTTTCAGAGGTGTTGAACACCCACAGCTACACTGAATTTAAGCTTTTTTATTCCTTATTAGTGCCTCTGCTGCTTAGTCTGTGTGCTGAGGCTATATGTACTGCAGTATTTGCCAATAAAAAACTGAAGCTTATGGCAAAGAGCTCTGAGCATTACGGAAGATTTTTGGGTCATGGTTTAAGGTTCCATCTTCCTACTATTAGACTTAAGCAAAAAAATAAAAAACCCTCAAAAACCTATTTATGGTGAATTACTGCAGCCAATTCATGACAGTAGCATTGCAAATCCATTTATTGAATAGATATTCACTAGTACTGTCGATTAATCACAGTTAACTCATACCATTAACTCAAAAAAAGTAATCACGATTAAAATAATGAATCGTGATTAATCGCAGTTTTAATAGCACTGTTAAGCAATAGAATACCAAATGAAATGTATTAAATATTTTGGATGTTTTTCTGTGTTTTCATATATATTTTATTCTGTGTTGTAATTGAAATCAAAGTGTACATTATTTTTTATTACAAATATTTGCACTGTAAAAATGATAAAAGAAATAGTATTTTTCAATTCACCTCATACAAGTACTGTAGTGCAATCTGTTTGTTGTGAAAGTGCAGTTTACAAATGTAGATTTTTTTTTTTTTGGTTACATAACTGCACTCAAAAACAAAACAATGTAAAACTTCAGAGCCTACAGGTCCACTCAGTCCTACTTCTTGTTCAGCCAATTGCTAAGACCAATAAGTTTGTTTATATTTAAATGCTGCCCCCTTCTTATTTACAATGTCACCATAAAGTGAAAACAGGCATTCACATGGCACTTTTGTATCCAGCTTTGCAAGGTATTTACGTGCCAGATATGCTAAACATTTGGATGCCCCTTCATGCTTCGACCACCATTCCAGAGGACATGCTTCCATGCTGATGATGCTCGTGAAAAAATAATGCATTCATAAAATTTGTGCCTGAACTCCTTGCGGGAGGAATTCTACGTCTCCTGTTCTGTTTTACTCGCATTCTGCCATATATTTCATGTTATAGCAGTCTCAGATTATGACCCAGCACATGTTGTTCATTTTAAGAACGATTTGACAAAACGCAAAGAAGGCACCAGTGTGAGATTTCTAAAGGTAGCTACAGCACTCGACCCAAGGTTTAAGAATCTGAAGTGCCTTCCAAAATCTGAGAGGGACGAGGTGTAAAGCATGCTTTCAGAAGTCTTAAAAGAGCAACACTCTCATGCAGAAACTGCAGAACCCGAACCACCAAAAAAGAAAATCAACCCTCTGCTGGTGGCATCTGACTCAAATGATGAAAATGAGTCGGTCTGCACTGCTTTGGATTGTTATTGAGCAGAACCCGTCATTGGCATGGATGCATGTCCCCTGGAACGGTGGCTGAAGCATGAAGAGACATATGAATCTTTAGCGAATCTGGCACATAAATATCTTGTGATGCCGGCTACAACAGTGCCATGAGAAAGCCTTTTCTCACTTTCAGGTGACATTGTAAACAAGAAGCGAGCTGTATTATCTCCTGCAAATGTAAAGAAACTTATTTGTCTGAGTGATTGGCTGAACAAGAAGTAGGACTGAGTGGACTTGCAGGCTCTAAAATTTTACATTGTTTTATTTTTGAATGCAGGTTTTTTTGTACATAATTCTACATTTGTAAATTCAACTTTCATGTTAAAGAGATTGCACTACAGTACTTGAATTAGGTGAATTGAAAAATACTATTCCTTCGGATTTTTTACAGTGCAAATATTTGTAATCAAAAATAAATATAAAGTGAGCACTATACACTTTGTAATCTGTGTTGTAATTGAAATCAATATATCTGAAAATGTAGAAAACATCAAAAATATTTAAATAAATGGTATTCTATTGTTTAAAATTTGATTAATTGTGATTAATTTTTTAATTAATATTCCTAATAAGCCCTAATATTCACTTTCATTAGAAACCTTTCTACAAACCAGATCTTTTATTTGTTTGTCTGGAGATTGTTTATTCAGGATATGCTTTTGCTCATTTAAAGGTAAATTTGAAAGTGGTATAGCAGAAGGAACAGTTGACCCAAGTCTAAACCCTATTTTATCATTTCGGCTTTCGGTAATACAAAACTCAGCAGTCTGGGCAATTCTGAATGAGGTGAGATGTTGTATACTTTACCCCTTCCCTTTTAAAATCAGAATATCAAATATGAGATGTCTCTTAATTGCATCAACATATTTGAAGCTAAGAATTTTTGGATTAATCAGAAAGCTGTTTCTCTTTTATAATTGTCTAAACATTAAGATTCACTGTAATGTACTAAAATGTGTTTTTTTTTTCTCAATTCCTCATTTTAGATTCACATTAAAAAAGTCACAACCTGATCAAAATTTCTTTGGAAGAAAAGAGAAAATCTTTTCAAACGTTTCCTATAATATCCTACGTCTTTAACAGTCAAAAATTGAAAATACTGAGCATGCACCTTATTCCAGTTGTCTTTTATTTTTCACTCGAACTCTACCTCTTGTGAAATCTACTGTAGATAAGAAGATTGTAAGTAACCCTGCCTGTCATATCCATCCAGAAACTGATGCTCCACACTGATAACGTTCATCTGAGATCCAAGTTGTCGTCCATTTTTACATGACTTTACCATCTTATGGTTGCCGAAGCCTGCTACTCTTAACCCGTACTATTTTGATAGTATAGTAATACGGAGAAGTTGTACATATTCTTACATTTCTTGAAGATGAAAAAATATAATTAAATAAATTTTATGAAGGGGGGTACTCTTGGGGTTCCATTTATTTTGCTATAACAAAACCCTCTTTTATAGATTATCAGGATATATTTATATCTATATCTAGATATAGATATATATTAAAAACATTAGGGATATTTAATTTATTAAAATTTGAAAAGTACATATTTTTATGCAGTAAAATTTTTAATGGATATAGGTTTTTTTATGGATTATCTAGCTTAAATTATCTTTCTACATTTTTCTTTGCAACTGCAAACAACATAAAAAATTAATACCATATTTCAGCTATCCTGCCATTCTAAGAAAACTAAATTGAGTTTCTAAATTAAGTACTTTTGTACCACAAAATCTGTAAGATATTGTTCAAAGCATAAGCATGCCTTAATTGCCAGAGTTCTGAAGAACATTATTCTTGGGGGCTACCATATTCCACTGATTACAGGGCATAGCCACATAAAAAGCATGTTGAAGTATCTTAATATTTCAGTATAACATAAGTGCTAAATCGGCAATGATTTTAAATTTAATCCATCACATTTTAGAGGGAGATTTCGATACCAAGCTATCACTTTTTAAAAACTTTGTAGACAGTTCTTAAACCGAATGAATTCATTCTCTGTGTAGAAGAGCATTCCCTATCTTTGTGCTGTAAATTTTGAATCTTGTCTCACATGTCCAGACATACGAATTCTGTTCAGTACCTTGAATGACTACAATCCTACATGATATTTTTATCAGGAAAATAATAGTAATCAGACACTTGTAAGTAACCTCATTATAGGTCTCTCTTTAAATGTTTTTATTTCAGTATTTACCTTACTTAAATGTTGTAGTGGGTGATTTTTTTTTAAAGGGTGAGTCATGTCCAACTTCCATGGGAATCAATGAAAAGACTTCCACTGATTTTAATAGAATCAGGCCCAAAGTCAGTTTCCTGCCTTTTGCGCTTCAAGGAAAAGAACAATGCTTGTTTAACTGATGAGCAGCCCAGACAGTATGAGCTCTTTGTGCTGCTACAGCTTTGTTCATAACATGTAATGCCATTTAACAGATAATTAAAATCTAGTAATTTTTTCATCACATCTCAGCATAGATCTGAGAAATTATTTGGGTTTAGTTTTCCCCCAATTGTATCTGCGAATGATGCCAATAATTTAAATTATAGCTATTTATTAAATTATATCATTACTTAATTTTTGAGTCAGATATATATTTCTGAACATAACAAGCAATACCAACTGTTGTCTTATTGTTCCATGAAGTTAAAATGATTTATAATAAATTTACCAATACCATTGTTAGGTGCCTTTCCTCTGAGCAGTGTCTTCTTATGGGTTTATTCTGTCAGCCCAGCTGTTCCTAAAGCAACGTTCAACATATAAGAAACTCCTAACAACATCTCTAAATGTGTAGAAACACACCCCAAACTGATCACATTTTTGTGTTGTTTTTTTGTTAGCTCTACCCTATATTTTTTTTGAAGAACTTTTTTCTAGAAGTCAAAATATTGAACTGAAATTTGTCAGTTGTTATCATTACCTCCTTGATGATAAACTGATTTTTTTTAAAAGGATGAATTTATATTCTGTTTTGTTGGATCTTACTAGCAGGACCCAGAAATACCCTGGGACGCTATGACAGATTGCACTCTTAGTAAATGAATGTGCCACAACAGTAGAAGTGAATTTATTATAAATCATTTAGGGAGCAGGTTTTGTAGATTCAGACCTGATGTAATCAGGTATAATTCCATTGATTTCCTGAGAGTTTGTTCCTTAAATTAGAAGACGGTAGGGGTGGAGAAAATTTAGCTTGTGTTGTTATTGTTTAAAGAAAATTCTCTCTATCTCTACACACCATTGTTTTAGACTCTAAATTCTCAAAAATTCTGATTCACAAATCACTCCGAAGTGGTCTGCTCTCCTTTTTGGAGATCCACCTCTATATGGCCGAATAAGAGTATTTCAAATATTGCTGGACATTAGCCAGTTTCTGTATTGCATTCCTCCATAATTTTTTGATTAATAGACACTCCAAATCTACTTATGTGCATTATGTCAGCTAGAAACTATAGATGATAGATGTTATAGCTTAAGGAAATGTAGGTCTTTTTTTGAGCAGCTGGCATTTCCAGATACCTTAATTTTCTGATCAAATTGAGTTTAAATCCCCAGATTTTATGCCAATTAAAGCTTTTTCTTAAAATACTGGCTTTTTTTTTTTAACAATGACCTTTAGCAGGGCCCACAACAATTACAAAGATTTGGCCTATTCATAATGAAATCCTGTTTGGCTTATTAAGTGAATAGTCCTGCTGAAGACTTTTTGTGTGAGTGATGTAAGAAAGGTTTGGCCTCATGTCGAAATATTCCCCCATGAATGAAAACAATCCCCCCTCTGAACAAGCTTCTACAGGCTTTCTGCTCTCTTAGGGACCTAAACTTAATTTATTTGCATTAATTGCATTATTTGACTATTTATACTCATAGGGATAAATGTAATGATTTTTTTCTTGCTAGCCATGGTGGTTTGGCAAAGCTCAAGGCAGGTATAGTAGTTATGGACCAGATTAGAATTCTCATCCCATCACTGCTTTTCTCAGCCTTTTAAAAATTTAAACTAGAAAATCATTAGGGTCCATTGTGAGTCTGAGATAAGATAGGTTTCAGAGTGGTAGCCTTGTATCAGCAAAAAGAAGGAAGGGTGTCACAAGTACTCCTCCGTTTTTTTGAGATAAGATACTGGCTAAATTTAAGGCAGAATGATTTTGTACTTCTGCCTTATAATATGCAATACGTATACCTTTGAGTATGTTGAGGGATCACCTTTAGTCTTTTGCAAGACTAGACAATTTTGTACTTTTTCCTTCATTCTTCCCATAAGCAAGTATAAAATTTCTTCAGTAATTCCTTTTTTTTTGTTTGAAGTATCTGCTCCAAAAGGAGTACAGTATTAATTTACATCTTGTGCTTCTAATCTGTGCTTTCCTCTGGAAACAAGAATACAAATTCATTCCAAGACTATTGTTTTATGAAATCAAGTGTTTGCTTAAGTTTTAGATTTCAGTGTTCTCTTGTGATTTCTGCTGTAAGCAGTGAGCTAGAACTCTAGGTAGCTTAATGTTGAGAACTATGAAACTTTGTTTCAAGGGGACAAACTTTGATATCTTTACATGACTGCGAGTCATCCTGCTCCCACTAATTTTATTGGTGCAGGATCAAGCTCCTAATTGCAAAACATCATTACTGTTAACTTTAATGGTAGCTGGCATGATGATCATCACTGGTGCTAAATGTTCCTATGAAGTAAGGAAGGGTGGTTGTTTTTTTTAAAAAAAGTGTTAATTGGTGGCTGCCTGCAGGTCAGGAGCTGTCCCTTTGTGCCAGTGCACAGCAGGTCACAACAGGAATTCCCAGCCTCCCCAGGATCAAAAGTAGTATGCTTTACTTGTTGAAATGGTAATTTTTTCTTTGTTGCTCAGTGTTTGCTGAGATTTCAATAGATGACTTGGAGTGCATTCTCTTCAAGCCTGAAGAGGGGCTGATACACGACTGTAAAATGAACTGCCAGCAGATTTGGCATTTTAAGCTAAACGTATTATTTTTTTCTATAAAAGATCAAATATTGAAGTTGTATTGTAACTAGTTTCCTGTTTAAAACCTGGTGCTTGAGTTTGATACTGAGCACTGCTTTTGCAAAATTGCCATCTTCATTTTCAGGGGGTTTTTTGGCAGGGGAGGGGGGTGTCAGTTTGTACTCTTGCCTTGTAGAATCTAGTACTGTTAGATCCTGAAACATTATTTTCTGGCAAAACTTGTTCTGTACATTTTCCCCCACCTTTTTGTTAACCAATCCCTGCTGTAATAGATTTTTATAAATTGGTTAGATTTGTTTAAAACTTGCTGCTATCTTTGAAAACCTGGTATGGGTCATGTCAACTGTGCCTTTCATCAATGTTTCATGTGCCACAGCTATCCATGTATATTTGAAATAAAGGCTTTAAAAAAAAATTCTGTGGTTCTTACATAAGCTGAGAGAGAATACTTCTGTCCCCAAGAGACCGAAGGTGTTGAGTCCAAATTTCAAAGTCAAAAGGCATGTTCAATAGGGATTGAATACAGTACTTTAAATGCCATGTATTTAAAGTACTGTAGAGCCTTCCATCTTGAACAACAGTGGCTGCTGTTCAATAAGAAGTGACATACAAAAACCTCAGTGCTGGCCAAGAATTTAAGTTAGTAATAATGACAACTGATAGCTTTTTCACAATAGTACCACTGGGCTAGGCTCTGTACAAACATGGTAGCAGACAGTCCTTGTTTCTAAAAGCTTACAATCTAAATAGACAAGCCAAAGGGTGAACAATGTAGTGAACAGTTATGTCAGTTCCACACTTTCAAGGCATGTTTAGGACTGGATAATGGAAAGGGGGGGGGGAAGAGAGTGGTATGGGTGAAATGAAGGTAAGGGAGGGACATGGTTGGAGCAAACAGCCAATCAGCATAGAACAAAAATAGTTTAATGCAAAATTCTAGAATGTTCTGAAGGGCCAGTGGTCCTGGTGGTTGGGTGCTTTTGCTCCTAGGGGCTGAAGTCTCATGCTGATTGTCTACATTTTTTTGCCCCAAGGCTGTATGGCAGGGGAGGCATCACCTGGGTCTTAATATCCCTACAGTACAGGTGTGGGGGGTCATAGCTGTACCTTTGAGTCTATAGAAGTGGGCCCAATTTCAGCAGCTGACTTCAGCTGCTTGGAGTGGCTGATGCACTGTAAGATGACAACCCACATAATATTGACATGTAGCTAGAACATGTGACTCTGAGCAGCAGTCAGGCATTATTAGTGTAGCTAAACTGTAGAAGCATTAAGCCTGAGAACCACACAATAATAAACCAAGCACTGCATCTTTAAAATAACCAGCCTCCATCTATTTGTTCCACTAAAATACAGTACTTATCCCATTAAAAAACATTAACAGTGAGAATTATGCTATTCAACTTATTCATAGTTAGATTTATTACAAAAATGTACAGGTAGTTTATCTTGAGGAATGTACTGCAAAAGTATTCATACAGAATTACTAACATTTACTGTTTGTAAATATTTTAATCATTAAAAATTGCAATAGACAGGTCAAGCTTTTTACACTTATCTACAAAGAAAATTTACAACCATTTACAACAAGAGATCTTAGATGTTCATACTGTCAGCAGCTAAGACAAAATACACAGAAATATGAAATCCTGTTTTTATTTCACTCTGAATTCATAGAAAGTACAAAGTGTCTTGGTGAAGTTCCATCCCAGTGCTAATGAGAGCACATATAGCAGAATTAAGAGTGCAAATGGATACAAAAGGATAACTGTGTTCTTCAAAAATGGCAATGCTAGAAAAGAAATACAATTATGATTAGAGTACAAAATTTAAAACCAGCAATTAGTTGTATTAATAGACCAAACCCATGAACTCTTAATCTAGAACACAGATCAGCAACATTTGGCACAAGGCCCACCCAGCTAAGCCCTATAGTGGGCTGGGCCGATTTGTTTACCTGCTGCATCTGCAGGTTTGGCCAGTCGCAGCTTCCACTGGCCGCAGTTCCCTATTCCAGGCCAATGGGGGCTGTGGGAAGTGGCGGCCAGCACATCCCGCAGCCACCATTGGCCTGGAGCAGTGAACCACAGCCAGGAAGAGCTGTGATTGGCCAAACCTGCAGCCACAGCAGGTAAACAAACTGGCCCAGCCCACCAGGGGCTTACCCTGGCAGGCCACATGTCAAAGGTTGCTGATCCCTGATCTAGAAGGACCCTGGGGAGAGGCTGTCAGCATTTCATCAATTTCTTAACAGCTTGGTTAAAACTAGGTGCCTGTTTATCATCCCTGCCATGCTTATTCTGCAGCCCTTAGCCCAGATACAGAATAGCTTCTATCAGAGTAGAGGAGTAATTGAGGTAGGTCTGCATACATTAGTACAGCCAACCTGCTCAATGATTTTGTTGCATTACTACCCTCCTCTCTAGTCAATCTGGGAGTCCAAAACTAATGTAAGGGTGTTGAAGGTTGAAGCAGTATATTAACTGGATTATAGTACAACACAATGGCGAGCATCAATAAGTACCAATATCTTCTGTGCAAAGAGCGTTTTAACACCACAACATAAACTGACAAGTCCTTTAGGTATAAACTTTTTAACCCAGCTGGACATTTAGATAAGGGTGTATCTAGCATTCTTGGCAAAGGATTACAAATAATAACTCCAACCACGAAGGACAGAGGCAGTACTGGGTTTGGAAGGGAATGGGAAAAGTTATGTTCAGAAAAAATTTAACAGAATGGAGCAAGTGGAATTGCTTCATTAGACAGTGAAGACTGCAAGACATCTATCTAGGAAGGATAGCTTAAAAATAAATCAGCATTGAATTCTTCTCCTACTTCTGCATTTGAGATGATCATTTCAAACATATGAATTCATAAATTAAAGTAGCTTACTAGGTCAAGGCTTGTTGGTTTTCCTATAGTCAGTTGCCTAATTAATAAAAGCTTTTGAAATTACTTACCACTGTACCCTAGAAATGTTACGTAGATATAATAACCAATTGCAATCAGCCACACTGTATTCCCAACAAAATATCCCATGAATGAGGCTGTTGAGATAACATCTGTAAAAGAGAAGACAGTTGCTCTGTGACCTGCATGAGGCCCAGCACCAGGGCAAAAAGCATTAAAAAGGGTGTTCTACTTACAATTGATGAAAAACAGTTGGATAAAATGCAAAATGACTAGAAGTGGATAGAAAGCATTCAGATGAACATCAAAGGCATATCCCCATTCCACATCATAGTCTCTGCTCTGTCGTTTTACCAAGTACTTATTAGAAATAAACCTAATTGGAAAAGAAATTCAAAAGGAATAAGTTGTGAAACAATTTCACACTTTCATGTTTCCTGAAGTTATAATGCTGACTTGACATTCCACCTATAGTTAAAGTAATGAAATCACATACAGGAAAAACCCTCAAGTCTTTACCATTTAATTCATAAAGTCAATCCTTTCAAATGTTTCTGCATAATTGCCAACCTCAGCTGACTGAAAATTATTTCCCTAATGTGTCAATAAAACATAGTAGCCTAAGCAAAGGTGAGTATTTCCTCAAAAAGACAGCGCAGACCAGCCTTTTGTTAGCCTTTTTCTCTCTCAGCAGTAGTCACATTCTTTGATGCTAAGTAGAAAGTGCAAACGTTGTGCACAGGAGAGCAAAGACTGCTGGTGTCACTACAGACAGAAGCAGCACTGTCTTTCAGTTGGCCCATCCACTCACTTCCCAAAAGGCTGGCTATATCCTACATCTTCACTTTTCCTGTGTTACAAAAATCTCTCAGTTGCATTCAATTTTAGAGACAGAAGGCACACCTGTTACCTTATTTAATAAATGCCTCATCTTCATCAAAAAAGGCAACAAAATACTTAAAAATATGGGTACGAACTTACTTGCTGCACCCAAAAACAAAGCAGGCCAAACATGGTTTCTGGTCTTGAGCTTATGGACCAAATCCATAGCTTAGCCTAATTTTCTCAGGCAAACTTCCACTGAAGTCTATGGAAATTTTGCCTAATTAAAACCCGAGTAAAGAGCGAAGAATTTGATTATACATTTTGGACTTACACCTGGAATAAGAGCAGAACATTCCTCGTATGATCAACAAACTTCCAAAGACATTTTTGAATCAAATATTGAATCTCTTTTTCAAGGGCACTCTACTTTCAAATGTCATTTTCACTAAGAAATCAGTTATTTGAAGTGCCCCTGATTTCCTTTTCATTTTTGACAACAGCTTCCCTGCCTTTTTCCCCACCTCCCTGCTGGTTCAAGTGAACCATACAAGCAGCAGAGAAAAGAGCATGTGTGAGAACTGAGCCCTTCCTGTGCGTGTGCTTTGAAGAAGCAACTGAAGGCAAGAGATTGCCTCTGCTATTGGTCTCCTCTGACAGGAAAGTCTTACCACTATTCTCAGCTGTTTCCCTCAGAGGCCCAATTCTGCAGAGGAACCAGCATTCGACATATTCTCAACTATTGCCCCATCAGGTGATACCCTAAAGTACTGGAAAAGTCTCCCGTGTCTGCAGGGAGATTCTTGGCCCTCACTATCCTGACAAGGTTCTTAGAATTGGAACACTATATCTGTACAAAGGCACAGGAAGTAGGAAGGGCTCTTCACTCACTCTGCCTGGGGGTCGGGACCCACCAGGGGGTCGCAAGGTTATTACATGGGGGGGTCACGAGCTGTCAACCTCCACCCCAAACCCTGCTTTAGCTCCAGCATTTATAATGGTGTTAAATATATTTAAAAAGTGTTTTTAATGTATAAGGGGGGGGTCGCACTCAGAGGCTTGCTGTGTGAAAGGGGTCACCAGGACAAAAGTCCTGCACTAAGAACCCCTGCACTAAGCTCTGGGCAGTTAATGAGGCCCCTTGATTCCCCCTTGTCCTTCCCATTGACTACAGGGAGGGGAGGGGAGTGAAGAAAGGGGCCTATTTCCCCTCACCCATGGAGGGGGAGGGAGAACTTCTCTGCTGCACCTCTTCCATTATTACTGTGGCTCAGTGGAGAGGTCAAGTACAGGGACGCGAGAAGAGTGCGGTTCTTTTTGCTCGTTCCCTTCCTCTCCCAATCCCATGCAGGGCACCAGGGATAATGAAGGGAAGCTACTACCACTCCGTGCAGGTGTCCCAAAGGGAAGGGCTTGGGTAAAAAGGAAGCATCCCAGCCACCCTCCCAGGCTCCTGCAATGGTTTGAGGAACAGGAGAACCTGCCCACATCTCTGAAAGAGCAAACACTGCTGCTATGTTACTGGGAAACATCCTCTTACTGCACATGAACTCTGCCCAGCACAGGGCATAATACTCATGTGGCATACATAATATGGCAGGAGACAAAAGTGACAGTGACCACAGGAGCAGAGAAGCTGACAAATGCACAAAGCAAACTCTTATAATCACCTCCGGAATTACTTGTGACAACAATAGTTAAAATAGTTCAGCGAGAAGGGTGGCTTGACTTTACAATGTTGTGCCATTAAACATTGAGAATACTAAACACAAGAATTCATCTGTTACATGTTTACAAGCATGTGATTTATTAAAAAAGCCCCAAAAAAGCAACAAAAAAAGTCTTGATTCCTCCAGCATTGTTGATAAAGACCAACTCAGCAGGAAAATAGGCACTGAGATGTGCAACTGATAAATTTCCTCTAAGTAGTGACTTTTTTTGCAGAAAGAGATCAAGCAAAATAAGTATTTTCTAATGCTCTTTCCCAATAGTGCTCTATTCACAGCCAATGAAAACTCTTAGCCCTCTCTTCTGAGCAAAGTCATATTGTTACAGATTTAAGTACAATGCCTCAGCAGCAGGGAACTGTCAACTGCCCTATAGCAATGCCTAACTTAGTTCTAGATGGAATTATTTACTTACCACATTAAAGTTGCTATTAGAAGGCCAACGCCTACACAGTCTATAAACACAACCCAAAGAAGTAGTTTTATCGTTTGAAAAAATCCCATGTCCAGCACAAATCCAAATCCTATAGTAGAAACTGGGGGCAGGGGGAAGAGAGAGAGAGAGAGAAGGGGAAAAAAAGAGAAATTAATCCTTCCTAGCTGGAAAAATGCTACATCACCAAACAATGCCAATCACTCAAACTTTGACATTCCAGGGATTAACTTTTTGGAGGTCTCCTGAAATCTCAGCATTTTCCCCTTTATTCCACCTCACCCCTAAGATCTTCTGCAAGGCAGCCCCTTCTTCTATTCAAATGCTGCATACCGTACCACTCGTGTATAATGTGGTTGGCTTAGGTTCAGTGTGTGGCAGCACCACTGTCACTGAACTAATTTCACATTTTTAAACTTACAATCTTTTTATGAAGAAGATACCTTGTTAAGCAGAAGTGCAGAGTAAGAGCAACAAGCAGAGCTGAAGACACACTGCTTTCAGTTACAACAAAACCACGTGATAGTGCATAGTTTTCTGGCTCTGAAGACTCAGCTGTCCTTCAGACTGCCATTCAGATTTCCAGTCCATTTTAGTTGAATGAAAATGCAGTACACATAAGACACATTCTTATGGAGTTCCTTTGGCAGCTTTGGGAAAACAACCATGAAACACATATGGATCTAGGAAATATTTCCCATCCAACTGCAAGAACATTAGAATTTCAGAAGTGACTGCAGGTACTGTGCCATGTCAAAAATGGACTCGGTGTAGTGTTTTCACTGTTGCCTTTTAAAAGACAATTTTACCTGAAGCTTACATGCAAAAGATTTTCTTTGGCTTGGTGATGGCCGACGTCCACAGTGTCTCGCTGAGGTTTTGTTTGTATTATCAAAGCACCTAGGAGTCCTAGTTGTGGACCACAACCACACTGTGCTAGGTACGGTAAAAAAAGGGCGTCTCTGCCCCAAAGAACTTACAATCTTAAGTATCAGACAAGAGACAACAAATAGATAAAGACAGACGGAGTCTCCAAGGAAACAATGAGACAATACTGGACAGCATGATAGGCAGAGGTCTCAGCATACAAGCAGCCTAATTGTTGCCAAGGGTACTGTAGGCGTCACAGCAAAGGAGAGTTTTGAGAAGGCCTTTGAAGGTGGATAATGACGTTCCTTTGCTGATGCTTACGGAATACTCCTCCCAAGCGCGTGGGCCAGCATGCGGGAAAGCATGAAGCCGCTGTCTGAAAATTTAACAGTGGTGTAGTGGGCAATGGAGGCTGGCAGTGCAGGAAAGGAAGTGAGCATCCACAGGTTGATAGCGAATAAGAGATGATCAGTAAGACTGGGGGCTGACCATGAAGGGCCTCAAAAGTGAGCACAAGCAGCTTATGTTTGATGTGATAGTGAAGAGGCAGCCAGTGGAGGGATTCAAAGAGAGGGGTGATGTGGTCAAAGCGCAGGCTAGGAAAATGATCCTCGCAGCAGCATTGTGAATGGATAGGAGTGGGGCAAGATTCATTTGTCAAGGCCAGAGAGAAGGATGTTACAGTAATTGAAACATGAGATGAGGATACCTTGGACAAGAGTTTTAGCTGTATGGATGGATAAGAAAGGCCTATCCTTAGATACAGCCTGGATGTAATGACCTAGCGAGATGTCTGAGTCTAGATAATGTCTGGGTTACAGGTCTGAGTGACAGGCAGGATGGTGGGGTTTGTCCACAGTGACCAAGAAAGGAGGTAGCAGGAAGGTATGGGGGGATGGGAGGGGGTTTGCAGAATAGGAGCTCTGTTTTAGCTATGCTTAGCTTGAGCTGGCAGCTAGACATCCATGAGGGAGTCAGAGAGACTGTTCAAGATTTTAGTTTGGACAGAATGGTAGATCTGTGAGCCATCAGCATATTTGTGTTTGTAGATAAGATGACCCAGAGATAAGGTATAGATGGAGATGAGAAGGGGAGCAAGGACAGAGCACTGTGTAAAGGGTACTTTGCCTGTAATGGGTTCAACATTAGGGACTGTCTTTTTTTTTCTGTGTTTGCACAGTGACTAGCACAATGGTCCTAGTCTACAATTTGGCTGCTTATGTGATAAGGTAATACACATAATAATACATCCCAGTTTCTAATCATCCAAATGTTCAACTATTTTTTTTTAAAAAATAGTCATTCATTCCTCTGGTTGTCTTTGCTATGACACAATGATTGAAACCGACAGTTTGAAACACAGAACAGAAACAAGACTTGATTACAACAAACATAAAGAAGAGTCTTTAGAGGATTCTAGATACAGCTAGACCCTGCGGTTTACCATGGTTCTCTAATTTCTAAATGGTTACTGTAACCTTTGAGTGCAGATAGCTCATCAGCTTCTTTTCCATTCTGATTAAGGGCCTCTACAGTCAAAAACCCAGGGTGCTGAAAAAAACCCTGTGAAGATACATTCCTGCAACTTTATTGAAAAGAGAAAGATCTTATCTAGCTTAGGTACTTATATGGCCGCCACCACCACTACAGTATCTGCGCATGTCACAATTAATGTGTTTATCCTCACAACACCCATGTAAAGGTGGGAACTACTATTTACACAATTTTACAGATGAGGTGGGATACCGCTGCCTGTGGGACCGGCAGAGGGAAGTGTCAGCCCTGTAACAGAAATCATCAGGAAAGTACAAAGTAACGAAGAGGACCAACTCATTGAGGGTAATATTTGTGTTTTTGCAGATTCAGGAGGCCAAATTCTGCCTTTAGAGACTTGTGTACAAGTCCTGTTGACTTCAATCAACACTGCACATGAGTGTGTGAGGGCAGAATTTAGTCCACAGAGTTCTTACACTGTATTATATGAAAGAATGTGGTTGGGAAAGTCTCATGCGCAGAAGTCAAAATTGTAATAACTGTAATAAAGCCTCTCAGCACTATCCGTTGTTGACTGTGCTACTTCATTTCATACTCTGTGTTTTCTGGTTAGATAAAACATCCCTTAGACTCCTCATTTAAGTGCTGAGGGGTGTTTCTTTGTAAAATATTATTGCTCAATATCCACAAATGCCATATTATCCATTTTAGTATATAGCTGACGTAAATATTATTGTAGTGTTATCCTTGTGGGGGGAGTGGGATCTCGGCAAGCTATAGAAAGGAAGGGTCATTCCCTGTATAGTTTATTTGTAAAGCACCTATAGAGTGCTGGATGCAGTTATTCTAGAAGCATAAGTAACACAGGCATCAAGCTAACTGCATAGAAAGTCCTTTTACCTTGCAGGGAGTCAATGGGCCTCTTTGAGAGAGGGTAGCAGAAGTAGTCTTTGCTATGCTCAGTTATTATACTGTAGGGCATATTTCTCCCTGGTGTAATTCTGTTGGCGTTACCTGGTCTAATTCTATTGGAGTTACACCAGGGATGCATTTGGCCTAATAATACAGAGTTCTGCTTTCTATTGTGGTGGTGTTCTACCAATTAAAAAAAACAGAAACAAGCTGTGGGGGGAGGAAATGGGCAGAAGGACCATCTTATGGGGCTAGCTGCTGGACAAGCAGAAAAGTACAGGAGATATGAGTGTAAGAAAAGGAGGAGCATGGGGTAGGGTTTCTCAAAGAAGAGGAAAAGTAGATATCTGGGGAGGGAAATCATGTCAGAGAGTATTTGCAGTGCATCACAAAGGGGGAACATGCATTGAGGGCCTGGGGACCTCATGGAAGGGGGGAGTGCAAGATGCGGTAAGTTATCTCAGGAGAAGGCTGCTCAGTGAGTCAGAGATTCAAGGGAGTGTTTACACATGAGGGCAGAGTATCCCACGCATGGATTGGGTTTCTCACTGGCTGAGTGTACATGTAGTAGGTGCATGTCTAAGGGGAGTAGCTTAAATTAGGGATCAGGTGTCTCACAATAAGTGGCAATTACTCATTAAAGAATTGGACACTTTATGGAGAGGCATTCCCTAGGGGAGCACAGATGGGTGAAGCACATAAGGCATGTGCTCTGTAGGAGAGCATGCCACCAACAGCCTCTCCCACTGCACATTCCTGCTGAAGAGGAGGAAAGGTCACTTCTTCAAGCAGAACTTAATGGCACATGCAGTCACTTGGATATGTAGCATCACCGTCCGTAAATGTATTGGCTCTCCTGAATCTGTGTTGTGAACCTGTACACCTCACATAGGGATATCTGAGGCACAGGAGCTGCTCTCCACTCTTACATATAGTTGTTTAAGAGAATTTGGAGTCTGTTTCTTCATGAGATGGTCATTTATCTCCATATCCGTTAAATTACTAAAATAAAATACTTGTGTTACATAAAAGCTATATGGCTGACTTGGTTAGTTTAGCTCAGTGGTTTGAGCATTGGCCTGCTAAACCCAGGGTTGTGAGTTCAATCCTTGAGGGGGCCATTTAGGGATCTGGGGCAAAAATTGGGGATTGGTCCTGCTTTGAGCAGGGGCTTGGACAAGATGATCTCCTGAGGTCCCTTCCAACCCTGATATTCTATGATTCTAAGTGAGAACTGCGAGACTAAGTGAGTTGACCAAGGTTACACAAGGTCTGTGGCAGAGCAAGGACTTGAACCCAGGCCTCCCTAATCTTAGGCTAATGCCCAATTCTTCCTTTTTCCCACCTCATTTTTGCTGTTCATGGAAATAGACACTCACCACACAGCCAGATACTCAGCAATACCAAGAAAGCAGGATCATCTCTTGCCCACTGGTCCTTTGTTTGTTTCCGGTAATGAAAGTTTCTATAAACTCTCTGTGGTGAAGTGAACAGGTAGAGCATCTGCCAAACAGCAAACTCAAAGTCCATCTGCCGGAAGTGAAGGAGCCTCCTCAGGTATTTGTAGCGTTTTGCACCCGCTGTATGTCGCGCTGCATCCCTGGAGTTTAACGCACCATTGCCCTGGTTTTGGGAACTAACTGAAGTGGTCGGCAACATTTTTCTGAAGAAAAGATTTTAAAGTTAAAACTAATTTATTTTACATAATCTTAGAAATGATAGACAGCAGATGTAAAATTAGAAATGTTTTAAATTATGTAGTGTTAATTACGGCATTTAGATTTAAATCTGATTTGCAAGGGTAATTAGGCAAGTAGCTAGCTAAATACTACCACTTGTGCCAGCAAGATTGTACGTGCAAAACTGTAAGCTAGAGTGAGCCCCTTTCAAAATTTGGCCATGTATGTTAATTGAGTCACCTTTCTGCTGCCTAAAAACAATGTATTAAAATAGCATAGTTTAGAAACTTGCGCACCAGGATTGGTGCCAATAACACATAAATTAAAATTCCAATCTGCTAACAACTCACTGTGTGGCCTTTGACAAATTATGTAACCTCTCTGTCCCTCCCCTTTCCATGTATAACACAAACAATTACCTGCCTACTGCATGGGGTGCTGTGACAATCTTTGTAAAATGCTCTGGAAACAAAGCACTCTTCAAGCACTAAGTATAAATGTACAGTTTTACAATTGCCTTTGAATGTTTTTACTATTAAAGATGTTCTATTTTACACTGCATTATATTTTAATTATTTCAGATAAAAATTCAGTGTGCCCCACTCCTCAAAGAAACATAGGCATGTAATTCTGGGTTGGAGGGAGGCACCTCTGTTTGCTTGGGATTCAAAGATATGAACCTTCTCCCCACCTAAGCTCTTTCTTGCAACAAACAAAACAAAACGAAGACAAGATGATTGAGTCTCCCCTTATAAACTTCAGCCCAGTGGGCAGGGCATTTACCTAGGCTGTGGGAACCCTGGATTCAAACTTCCCCCTTTGCCTGAGGTGGGGAGAACACAGGTTTCCCATGTCTCAGATGAGTGCCCTCTGATTGCTGGGTATTCTTCAATGGGTCTCTCAATCTGTCCTGTTGAAGCTGTTCCACTTTATATTAATAAAGAGTTATTGCAACAGGGTCTTGAACTCAGGTCTCTGAATACCAGTCATAGTTTAAAGGCCTGCAAGGACCACCAGATAATCTAGTTCGACCTCCTGTATATCACAGGCCACCAACATCACCCAGAATCCCACACTAAACTCAACAACCAAAATATTACTGCCCACAGGAGACTAGACTATGTGTCGTCACAGGCAGAGAATAGGAGGGACTACGGATATATCTACACTAGCACTTTTGTCGGTAATACTTTTGTCAGACAAGTGGACTGGGGGAAAAAAACACACCCCCAGCTGACATACATTTCACTGACAAGAGCCAGTGTGGACAGCGCTATGTCGGTGCGAGATGCTCATTGGGGTGGCTTAATTATGCCAGGAGGAGAGCTGTCTGCCGCCAGCATAGAGTGGCTACACAGGAGACCTTACAGCAGCGGAGCTGTAGTGGTACAGTTATGCCACTGTAAGATCGGTAGCGTACACATAGTCTGAGGTGGACCAATGCCTGAGGCCCCTGCAATGGAAGGGAAGTGATTGAGATATACCCAGATAATCCTAGCAAGTGACCCACACTCACACACTGCAGGGGAAGGCAAAAAATCCCCAAACGCTGAAGTCACTGCCAATCTGACCTGGGGGAACTCTCTGCCTGACCCCAAATACGGGGACAGTTAGACCCTGAACATGAGAGAGAGAGAAAATGCTCTGAGACACCTCAGACACCAACCCAAGCCATCTAGTGGCCCACCTCCACAGCGGCCACCCAGGAGGCCACTAAGGAGGAAGGAGACCCAGCAAGTCCCCCTTAACGCTGGGGGGCTCAGGCCCAGCCTATTTAAGCGTCCCCGCAAAGTGGAACAGCTTCGGCAGCGCGGAGGGAGACCCCTCCCCCCCGCCAGCCGCAGCGCCCAGTGCTTCGGGCAGCTCCTGGCCGGTGGGAGACCGGGGTTCAAGTCCCTTCCCCCCGCGCGCGCGCTGCCCCCCGGGGGAGACACTGGGGTGGGGGCGGTGCCGGCCTCCGCTCCGGCCTCCTGGGCAACCATCTGCCCGGGGCACTGGCCCAGAGGCGGCTCCAAGGCGCGACGCCTCCTTTGAGGACCCGACGGGCGGGGGAAGGGCCGCGCGCAGCAGTACAAGGGAAGGACCCCCCGCCCCGCAGAGATCCCAAGCCCCGCTGTGGCTCCCGCCGGGCCGGCTCATGCAGGAGCTGGGGGCGGAGCCACGGGTGTCCGGTGGGTGTCTCGAGCCAAGGCCAGCAGTTCCCGCGGGGGCGCCAACGGTTTGTGGCGCAGGCGGGACCCTGGGTCACCCTGCCTAGGCAGCGCGCGCGCGCGCACGTTGCGCAGGCCCACGCGCCCGAGGGGCGAGAACGCCATCCGCAGCTGCCCCGCTCACCTGCCGCTCCAGCCCCGCCCCTCCCAACCACACACAGCGCGAGGGTCTCCCGGGGCCGCGCGCACCCACAGCAAATTCCAGCTGCTTCCGGCAACGTAGCACGGCGCGCGCCCCCTGACCCGGCCCGTGACCCTGCGGCGCGGAGCATGCTGGGTACGGTAGTTCCTGTCCCGGCGGGAAAGCGCAGCGGCGGTGTCTGCTCGTGCGCCGCAACTGGGTCAAAGGACAACAAGATGGCGGCGTCCTGTGGTGTGCCCTGGGCGGCGGCGGCGCTGCTGCAGTGAGAAGCCCAGAGGCTGTGTGCGGGGAGCGCTGCCGCGATGCCCAAATACTATGAGGAGAAGGAGGAGGACGGGCGGGCCTGTGCCGGGGTGCGGGAGGACCTGAGACAGTGTCTGCTCGAGACCTCCTGCGTCACACAGGTACGGGGGAGGGCGGGGCCTGCTGAGAGACCCCTGGCGTCATACAGTCAATGTGGGGGGCTGGGCGGCCCCGTCCCTGTTACCCCCGGGTGAGGGGCTAGGCCGCGCCCCTGCACCTGGCTCGCGCCCGGTCCCGCAGCGTCCTTGCCGCTGCAAAGCGGTTGGGTCCTCCCGGCCGCACTGAGCCTGGCTCCCCTGTGACAAGGGACCATCTACATAGAGCAGCGAGTCGGCCCCAGGCTGGACGGATGTGGGTGAAACCGTCCCTGCGCCTCGGAGCCCCGTGGAGTTGGCACAACTACAAGGGAAGAGCTGGACACTGTCTTCCCCATCTGCCATCAGCAGAACCGTCCCAACAAGTTACACCTTCACAGGTCAACGTATTGAAGCCTTGCCTTTATTTACACACGTGCGACACCGCTGAAGGCCTTCGTGCCCCAGCGTAAATGGCAAAAAACGTGATCCATCTCCCTCAGAAGGGTCACTGGCTGAGTTCCCCCACCTTACATTGGAAATTGGTTCCAAGGAGCCTTGGAAAGCCTGATTAAAATCTACCAGGCGGCACATGATGGTGATAAAACTAATAAAATATTATTTGTCTCGGGCAAATAGCCAAGCAAAGGAAGAATTCAGAATTGTAATCCCAGGGGTTTCACTGTATGCATTTGGGCTATTAACATTTTTGACTGTTTTCTCATCTGAAAAATGTGGGGAATAATATAAGAGTATTGTTAGACTTTGTTGAGCACTTCCAAAGTGAAAATCCTATAGAGCGCTTTGTATTATTATTAGATCAATCTACTTTATTTTCTCTGGGATAACATATCGTCTGTATTTTATTCTGTCATTGGTTGCCACCTCTCGTGATGTCTTGCATGACAGAACCATTATCACATGATTTATCACATTCTGAGCTGTCAAGATTTGTGACTTTAGGGTTGTAATTTAAAGGGAACTGTAATGCTCATTTTGACATTCAGGAGATTTTGAAGTTGCTAATAAGCAATCTTCAAAATATAATACCTTTTCTCTTAGTCAGGCCTACGTCTTAGTCCTGTTCTACACTGGGAAGGCCTGTTCTACAGTGGGAGCAGGGGAGATCAATCTAAGTTATGCAACTTCAGGTATGTGAATAACATAGCTGAAGTTGACACCGCGGTGAGTCGACAACTGATGCTCCCCCGTCGACTTTTCCCACACCTCTCGGTCCCGGAGTCAATGGGCGAGCACTCAGCGGTCAACTTATGGTGTCTAGTCTAGACTAGATGCGATAAATCGACAACACCACCGCCCTTCCCCCCGCTGGATAGATCCTGCGGATAATATAGACAAGCCCTAAACCTCGGTAGTACTGGAAATAAAAGCGCTCTTTGTTTTGTTTGCTAAATTGATCGTTAGTATATAAACTGTCAGTATCAAAGCTAGAAACTCTAGTGCATATCAAAGAAGAGAATTCATGGAAAGTCAATGTCAATAGAATTAAAACGTCTCTAGGTATTTCAGACCTTGTGATTATTTCCAGACCGAGTACCTCCAGAGCGAACGCTGTAACCAGCTGGTCAATAAAAATCAAAGAATTTGCCACTTCAGGCAACACCACCAACGTGAGATCACCATAACCTTTTATCCCTTGAATAATAGGCTATGGAGGCTTTGTAAAAAAATCCTTGTACAGAGAGACTTTCACTGAGTGAAACTGCAGAAAATTAAATAAAAAAAAGCGACCAGGTATGAAAGTTTGAAGTGGTGAAGTTTTAGACCATGTTTTCAATTACATAGGATAAATAACCTGAAAGGGCCATGCCCACTGTCTAACATGAGCTAGCAATAAACCTTTTTTCCTGTTGAAGATGGAGCCTCTGAGTAGGTTTATGTGCAGCTGCTGAAAATCTATAAACACTAGATGCCAATATTTACCTGATCGTTTTCTGCACCCTCAGCAAGTTTGCAGATGACACTAAACTGGGAGGAGAGATAGATACGCTGGAGGGTAGGGATAGGATACAGAGGGCCCTAGATAAATTAGAGGATTGGGCCAAAAGAAATCTGATGAGGTTCAACAAGGACAAGTGCAGAGAGTCCTGCACTTAGGACGGAAGAATCCCATGCACCGCTACAGACTAGGGACCAAATGGCTTGGCAGCAGTTCTGCAGAAAAGGACCTAGGGGTTACAGTGGACGAGAAGCTGGATATGAGTCAACAGTGTGCCCTTGTTGCCAAGAAGGCCAATGGCATTTCAGGATGTATATGTAGGGGCATTGCCAGCAGATCGAGGGACGTGATCGTTCCCCTCTATTCGACATTGGTGAGGCCTCATCTGGAGTACTGTGTCCAGTTTTGGGCCCCACACTACAAGAAGGATGTGGAAAAATTGGAAAGAGTCCAGCGGAGGGCAACAAAAATGATTAAGGGACTGGAACACATGACTTATGAGGAGAGGCTGAGGGAACTGGGATTGTTTAGTCTGCAGAAGAGAAGAATGAGGGGGGATTTGATAGTTGCTTTCAACTACCTGAAAGGGGGTTCCAAAGAGACACTGAGGGATTCTATCTAGATTGTTCTCAGTGGTAGCTGATGACAGAACAAGGAGTAATGATCTTAAGTTGCAGTGGGGGTGGTTTAGGTTGGACATTAGGAAAATCTTTTTCACTAGGACGGTGGTGAAACACTGGAATGCGTTACCTAGGGAGGTGTGGAATCTCCTTCCTTTGAGGTTTTTAAGATCAGGCTTGACAAAGCCCTGGCTGGGATGATTTAGTTGGGGATTGGTCCTGCTTTGAGCAGGGGGTTGGACTAGATGACCTTCTGAGGTCCCTTCCAACCCTGATATTCTATGATTCTATTTTAAAAATGCAGATTGTTCTACACCTGAGCTTTTGTTTTTGAATTGCCATATTTCCATCTAAAATCCAAAGGAGAAATGAACTGTTAATGTTTGTAAAACACTGTGTGAACATGTGAATTGCTACATATATGCCAAGTATGCAAATAGGTTCAATTGCTGTGATGGCATTGATACTTAAACTTCTTTACCAACTTACTGTTTGAAAACATGCGGTGCTCAGTATATTATCTTTATGGACATCTCATTTTAAATAGACCAGAAAATCTTGCCCTCTTTCATGATAAACTGAAACCTAGAAAACTTCCAGTATCTTGCATTTGAGGGCAAATAGAAGAGAAAGTGAAATGTAGGAATGAGAATTCCACAATGATTTATTTACTTTGGAGGCACCTACAATAGAGATAAGTATAAATAAACAGAATCATTGTAAGAGAAGATGTGTGTGACCCCTAAGAATCCCTCAGTGCGAACTGGCAAAGGGTTCACTGTTCTGTAACAGTAACTCTTGACAGACCTGCCAGACTCACTGCTTTTCATAAAAGATGTCATGTACCATCTTAAATTAAAGCCAGAAAACACATTGATCATAAATACGCTTGTGAAATGTCTGTACAGATACGATTTAAAAAGCTTTATATGTACAGTATAAAGGAAATATGTTCCTACAGTCTGAATCAAGGCAGAGTTGACAAAGAGGTATCTACCAGACAAAGATTTTATATCACTTGTCTGCCGCAGTTCACAATGTAAATTAAGCTTTGTTAGCCAATACAATGGAAGCCCTCTTTGCATACAAAGTCAGCATGGGGATGTGAAGTCAGCACAATATGGAATAAACTTTTTGGGGTGCTAGGGAGGCATCCCAACTTCAGTATCCAATAATTAATTTTGGGGGATAAAAGAGAAGGCAAAAGGACTTTATCTTTATCCTGCACCTGAGGAAGTAATCTTTCGGTGGGATTTCATTCATGAAAACAGGATCCCAACCTGTCCTGGTTGGAAACACTACAAAAGACGTTTTGGGTGAGATAAAATTCCTTAGTCAGAAGGTTAGCCTGCTAAGTTATCATAACAAGAAAAGTGAAGGCTAGAATTGCCCAGTGGAGGTTCTTTGGGTGGCTAACAGGCGGGAAGTGTCAAGGAGGTAATACCCAATTAAGCACCAGCAAGTCTCTCTCTCACTGGAGACACGGGCTAACAAGGTAACTCACAGTCCTGGGCACCCCAAGAAAGTGTCACGGTGGGTTAGTTTATTGTGTATGATCATGAGCTGGGAAAATGTGTGTGAATTGAAACAGAAATGTTAAAATTTGATCATACAGAACTTCAGGTGTGGTAGTGTGATTTTTTTTCTATAAAAGTCAAATGGTTGTGTTAGAAGTTCTGTACTGTTAATAAAATTTTAGTTCATTGAAACAAAAAGTTCATATGGAAAGCTCCCATCAGAGTTGGCACCCTTGCTTGGCTACTTGAATAGGAGCCTCAGGACTGAATAGAAATAGAGACTTAAAAAAACTTTCATCCGCTAAAGGTGGTCCCTTCAATTAGGGTTGAAGCACATCAGCAGAATGTTGTAGGGAAGCTTGCCCTGCTGCTGTCTATGTTGTGTAGATAAGTAGAAAACTTCTGTCTCCAAGACTGTCTTGTTGACACCTTTCACCAGCACAATTACCACTGTTTTGTTTTGTTTTTGGTCTTCTGGTGATGATAGCTTGCTTTTAGCATTATGTTAAGTCCAGTTTGAATAAATCTAAAACCCCTCAAAAGATGTGTATCCAGTTAGATTATTCTTCTGTCAGGGTGGATTTGATTTAAATCAAATTGATTAAAGTCATGATTTAAATCGCTAGTCAGGAAGACTCTATTTAATTATGGATTTCTACATAAAAATGCATTCTTGTTTGTTGTTATAACCTTAGTACATATTCTTCACAACTCAGAGTTAGATGTAGGTTTCATTTTTAGAAGATACACATTATACATTTTTAAACTGATTTATTTTGAAAACTTTTCAGATTAGTTTTACAGCTATATCAGAAAATGAACGATTGGTTATTTCATTTACCAAAGGTAGTTGAAGCAGATAGTTCACCTCCCAATGACTTCATAAAGATCTCCAATTCAACAGGTTAATCATTAATATTTGGAGGATTTTCTTGCCAGGCTGCATTAGGAGGAGAACATCACCAGACACACATTTAAATTGTTTTATTTAACTAAAACAACATTATGTATTCTGGATTTTTTTGTTCAACTGCAAACATATAATATTTTAACAAAGCAAGCATATGAATTTTTGAATGTAATTAAACATTCAAGTTTTTTAAAATCAGGTTTCTTTTTGTTAAAATTGTTTTTAACTAAAATAGTTAAATGATTTTTTTTAAACAAAAATTAAATAGACTATGTCATCCATGTCAACATGAGAAACTCAAAATATTCGCTGCTGCAGCTAATTCAGTGGTCTTCACCTTCATTTTCCTGTTTGTTCATAATCTGGAAAAGAAAAACAAGCTTTCCTGCTTTTTCAGGTTCCAAATGATTTCTCAATTTGGAATGAATTAGTCCAAAGGAAGAAAATACTCTTTCTACAATGGCAGAAGGAGCTACTGCTGTTAAAAGAGAGATTATCACTTCAACAGTCTCTGAATCCAAGTTCTTAAGTGACTTCTACCAGTTCACTTGTGTGACTTTCTTTAAAACATAATCAGCAAACATACATTTCTTGAATGGTTCACCCTTAGCTCTGAAGTTTATTATAGTTGGCATTATGGAGGGATGATTGCTGGATGTCCATGTTATAGCCAACTCCTCTTCTTCATCAGTTAAGATTTGACCCTGGTACCAAGTATTGAGACTATTTGCAAGAAAATGAGCTGGAGATAGTGCTTGTCCCATTCGTTTTTTTAATGCTTGTAATTTAACTCTGTCATTGTATATTTCTCTTTTTAAGATCTCACTCAGTTCCTTCCAACTTTCAACAACATCAGCAATAAAACAGCTATTTCCTTGCATTTTGTTTAAGACTACAGAAATAGGCTTCAGGGTGCTCAGCATGTGTTCAACATTTCTCTTAAGCCCAATGGTGAGAACTTTGGCTGTTAGAGTGCCATCTCTTTTTTCATGATTTTGTTCACAAACTGTCATCAGATTAGGCCAGTTCTTGATACAGTGCTCAAAACAGTCCACTACTGAGTTCCATTGCACGTCTTGAGGGAGAGTTAGCTTCGTTCCTCCCACTTTTTTCAGAATAGCTGCTGCAAAGTGGTTGTTATGGAAGTATTTTGCAATTTCAGCAACATTAGCCTTTATTTCTGGAACATTGAAGTCTTTGGCTAGGAGGTGCATCAAATGAGTACTGCAACCATATGTTGTTAGCTTGGGACTCTCTTCACTCTCTCCTAAATTTCTTCTCATCTTGGATACATTTGCAGCATTGTCTGTGACCAAGCTGCGTACTAGACATTTGAATTTTTTTTCATAGTTTGTTATAGCTTTTACTGCTACTTCTTGTAAGTATTCTGCTGTGTGTGCATTTCCTGATGTATCAGTTGTTTCTGTAAGGAAGACATTTCCTTCTTCTGTTGTCACACAAGCACATACACAGGATCATTGTGGACATTGCTCCACCCATCAAGACTCAGGTTAACGATTTCATCCTCTAGACCTTTTGCGCGCTGCTCAATTTCTCTTTCATACGCTTTATCCAGCAATTTGCCTGTGACATCTGCTGGTACTGTGACTCTATTTAATGACTAAACCATGTTAATGAAGTGTGGGTTCTCAATCATACGAAAAGGAAAGTTTGTTGCATAAACAAATCATGCAATTTTTTTCATCAATTAGCTCTTTTTGTAATCTGCTGATTCTTATCACAAACTTGTCTATGGTGGTTTGTGGATGATGGAGGTTTTTTTTCTTTTTGCTACAGGTGATATACTATGGCTGTGTGACGTACTTGATGTGACTAAAACACTATCATTGTCAGATAACTCTGAAACTATAGAAAATGATGGTGATCTTGAAGGTGGATAGTCTTCAGAATCTTGTATGTTGAGGATGGATTCTCCTAAACAAAATAAGTCAGTGCAGTTATTTAATTATTATTACCATACTGCTCATTTAGCATTCACTGACGCTCAGTACTACTTTAAATGTGAAATTGTACAAGTAAGATCTGTTTATTTCAGCTATTTATTTTTTTTATCGCAAGTGCATCTAAAATGATAGTACCATAAAGTAACCACTATATTTTTTGCTCAAACATGAGAATTCAGGAATAGTCCAGAGAGAAGACAATCAGTCCGTAAGAAAGAAGTATGAATTAAAAAAGTTTACCAACCTGAAGATCCTGCACGTTCAGGATGTTTGTGTACACAGAGTCAATCCCTTTCCTCTCTCTAAAATACAAAGTTTCAAAAAGTTCATCACAGGAAAGATGTTTCTTTCATCATGTTCAACGCAGCTTCCTCCTGAGAAGGAACACTTTTCATGATGTTGTTTCATTCGGGCAACCAGGCCTTGCATTTCTTTGTTCCACAGTTTGCATTTTTCACGCATGCCTGTTTTACCCACAAGTAGAGGAACTTAATTAAAATATCCCCAAACTGGGTCTCTTTTATGGCCTGCTGCCATTATAGGTTTTCCCTTTTAGTGAGAGAATGGTATGTTAGATCTCAAATCAATGAAGGCTACACTCGGAAAGACCTCAAGACTTCCGGAATATGCTGCTCAAACAGTTTCACTTTTGTTTCTACTGCCTGTTCCTCCCTTCTCACATTTATCTCCAGACTTCTTCTCCTTATCCAGATCTATTCCGTCCCCAAGAATCTTCTATTCATTGAACTTTTTGAAACTTTGTACTTTTAGAGAGAGGTAAGGGATTGACTGTGTGTACACAAGTTTGCAGAGGGACAATAGGGTTGAGGTCAGTTATTTCTCACCTCTATATACTTATTTAAAAACATTTTTGCTGTTAACAGGCATGTTATCTCTGGGGACACAAATCCACAGTTTGAGAACTGCAAAACTAACCAACTTTCCTTGGTTGGCAACTTGGTGCCAACTTTCCAATGTGCTGAGGGATGCTCACTGTTCAACCCCTGGTTCTGCCACAGGCCTGGCCCCACTCCACCCCTTCCCGCGCCCTCCCCTGAGCCTGCCATGCCCTCCCGATCCCCTTTCCCCCAGAGCCTCCTGCACACCACGAAACAGCTGATCGGGAGAGGGAGGGAGGGGGAGGTGCTGATCGGCAGGGCTGCTGATGGGTGAGAGGTGCTAGAAGTGGGCGGGGGCTGTTGACATATTACTGTGGCTCTTTGGCAATGTACATTGGTAAATTCTGGCTCCTTCTCAGGCTCAGGTTGGCCACCACTGTTCTAGATTGAGCACTGAGTCCCATTGGGTGTATAGAAAGATTAACCTAAATAATCTGTACAGAAGCCCCTGGAATCCCATCAGATTGGGTCCCTAATCCAAGAACTATTGGAACTCATTTACAAAACTTTTCTTAAACATTATATGAATATATTGTCTCATACTATAGAATTAGAATTTATAATCCCTATTCCATGATGAGATAGCTTTGAGCTATCATGTATCTTAATTAAAATTATCTTTAGATAGGTTTTTTCCTCAAAAAGCATTTTATCCAAAAAAATCCAGTTGAAATAAAAAAAATCAGGTTGGTTTTTTTTTTTGTTTTTTTTTTAAACATTGATTTTTATCCACCCTGGTCTTCATTTTACTGATACAAGCACATGTCTTGGGAGTGGGAGGAGAAGGGGAAGAATTATTATCTGGACTTTCACAACTCTCAGTTCCACTTACCTGGAATTTACCACAGCAAAGAACACAAGTTAAAGGACCTTGGACAAAGTTTCAACAGTGTCCACAGGACTTTTTAGAGGTGCCTTGTCTGTAGTGTCCTTTCCACTGAAGAAATACACTGGATTCTTATGCTTTTATGTTTCATGTGACAGGAAGGAAAAAGCCCCAGACAATGCTTGAAGGAAGGACACTGCAGAAGTTTGCAGGTTTCTTTTTTTGAGTGCAAAAGGTCAATGGTAAGTGATTGGTTTGATTGTTTGTTAGTCTTTGTTGCCAGTGTTTTTTTGTTGTTTTTTTTCCTTTTCTAAAAGATTCTGATGAGGAAGAAGACACCATTGAAATGAATCAAATTGACATCACTAAGTAAAATAGCTCCTTACTTGTTATAATTGTAATTGGTCCTTAATAAATGTTAGCTCTTGTGAACATTAGTATAGCACATCTTTTGCACTCAAGCAAAACAATGAATTAGGTTGTGGGTATAATCCAACAAGATATTCATATTTAAATTGGAGAAGGCTCAGAGTGTGACAGCTGCAATAAAAATAGGAAATGATAAACAAAATTGGGGTTATTTTAAATATGAAAGATCAGTAGGTAAAATAGCTTTTTAATATTTAGGATTGATATTTAGCCATACTTTAATCTTATCTATTTGAGATCATGGGAAGAAACAGAACTGGGGGACATTGATTAAGTTTAGAGGAGACTCATTGAAGGATCATTTTACTGTGGTAATGGACTTCTGCTTTCCACTTGAAGTTTTGTATTTTTACTGTAATGTACTTAGGTAATTGGATGACTGTTAATTTAAGGAGATATAAGTCAGTTTTATGATTGAGTGACAAACTCTCCTTTTGGGAGTGAGCGCTCAAGTACCACAGCATACTATTATAAATACCTACCTTGATAGAAAAGGAGGATTTTCCCCAGACTGGCTATGAGTTTCTTGTATGGAAATGTTGACCTATGCGGTCATAAAGCTTTTTTTTTAAATAGGGTAGAGACAGCAAAGTTGATATCAAACCATTCCACACATGATGGGCACACAGCCTGTTTTTGGTCTTACCTAACGAGTTACTTTGCTCTATAATGAATAAACCCTGATTTTAATTTTAGATTAAGGAGGGATGCAGAAATGGAACATACCTAAGATCTTTCATCCCACTCTCCTACTCTAGCCTCCCAGCCTTCAACCCTTCTCCAGGGGAAACTGTCTTAATTCAGCTAGAAAGGAAAATGGAATTAAGCTAGAAATATGCTAGAAAAGTGTCTTCAAATGTCTTATTTACTCTCCAGCATGTCTACAACAACACTGTACCAATCTTCAAATATTTCTCATTATAGTTCAGTATGTAACAAGGACAGATCAAAAAGACTAGGTAGGTGGTTCTCAAACTTAATTGATTGCGCCCCTCTTCTTTGTGTCTGTAGTGGTTTATACCTCCCCGTCCGCCACACAGGTACGTACACGGATTAGAAAAAAATCAACATGCACCTCTGACTAAATATTAAAAACAGTAAGGCATTGATTCAAACAGAGTCAACGACCCATTGTAACAGCAAAAGCAAACCTGTGATTGTGGCCAATGCTTACAATTAAATGTGCAGACTACATTGTAGCGAACAGATTAATGTATAAATGGCAACGTCTTTGTTAAATGCTTTGCAAGCTTAACAGAAAACCGTCAAAATGCACAGCACCATCTGAGGACCTGATATGTCTGAAGGAATCAGCTTTGCTAGTTATTTATTGCTGTGGGTAAAACGTGAACAGTAAGGTTTTTTTCCCCCACCTCAAGCACCTCATGCCCCCCAGAATGCATTCCCCACCCTCTGTCCCAGAGAGCCTCATCCCCCTGTTTGAGAACCTCTGGATTAGATTATTTATTCTGGAAAGGAAAAGAATGAGCGATTATGATAATTATATTTAAATAGGAATATAATAGAAAAGGCTGTTTGTGTGCTTCTGCTTAACCTGTCCCGTAATATAGGGGAAAAAGACACATTTGTAGACCAATTAGATTAAAAGGCAACAAACTTAAAATGGAATTTTAAAAGATTTTGTGTTCTGGAATTTTACTATCTCAGGGTACTAGTGAGGCAAATAACTTAGTACATTTTTTAAAGGATTTGGCACTGCATGCAAATACAAATACTTTTAACATTTACACTAGATTAAAATGATTAGGGTATTCAGTTGTCATATTTCAGGACATAAGAAGATCAGCAGCTGGGTAAAGAATAAAGTATGCTTCTGTGCTAGCAATTAGATACACAAATGGGCAGGGAGTGCACGTTCTCTCTCTCCACATGGCATGGTGACTGTTGTAATATGGTCAATCTTATGTTTACCTAACTTTTTCTTGTCCTATAGCAATGAATTCTAGTTAATGATTTTGCATAGTAGTAATCTGTTCCTCAAATTTAAGTGTGTAGAACATACTAGCTGAATTATTGTTGGGTTCAAGAATACTCAGTCATTGCAACCTTGAAAATGGAAAACTTAAGCTCAGAGGAACTATGCCAGGCCAAAATAACATGGCCCTTCTTGCTGCCATATCTCTCTGCAGTGCTAAAAATGATCTACTGTACAGCAGCTCTCCACTCTCAGCTTTAGGAAATGCTGGTGTACAGTAAATCTTTAGGCTTTTTCCTCCAATTATATATCCATGTATTACTTCCCTTAGATATTAACTTGCATTTTTCCTAAATTGAATCTCACTTTATTTTTCACCCATATTTATAGACACTGTAGGTTCCTTTTTATATTACCCCAGCCTCACAGGTGTTTGCAACACCTTCCATTTTAGCTTACTCTGAATTTGCTGTGTAGCACATTCTCCAGATCACAAGTGATGATCAGTAGGATAAGACTAATAAGTATTCTCTACAGTACCCCACGTACACAGCTTCCTCACTCTCGCGACTCTATTGTACCACTTACTATTATTCTGTCTAAGGTCCTTCAGCAAATCTGAAGTCTACATGATAGTGCTAATCAGTCACCTGGTATTAATTATGAGTAAGATTTCTGAAGATAGTGCTACCATGTACTGTCACACCAGTCTTGAGTCTTTTTATGGAGAAACCATTTATTCTCTTCAGTGACTTTTTCCTTACGGTATCCTTGTTTGTAAAGTGCCAGAAATAGAAACGCAGGTGTTTCAAAGCAGTTCTAATACTAGTATTTTACATTTTGCAATATGTTGACTTAATTATTCTTCAATCTTTAGTTGGATGGCAGAGCAAGATTCAGAGGAAGGAAGGGATACTGAAGCCTTTCTGAAGAGAGCCAAGCATGGGGAATTGTGGGTGTATTAGTGCTTTAAGCAAAACACAAAGACTAAAATAAGAAGAGTATGTCTGCTGCATCCTCCCAGTCATGAAGTATTCTCATGGAAAATACCTGCTTTCAAGAACTCTGATCAATTGAGGCTGGCATGCACCTAAAATACTAAAAAGAAAACGAACATTAAGCTGGCAGTTTGGAGTGATATGAAACGCCCTAATCCATTTTAAATAAACTATGCAAAATCCAAAGTAAGCTGTAGCAATCTTTAGCTGAGTCAATTTGTTTTGAAATTGAGATTTCCTTTCAGTTTTTAGGTTTGTAGTTTTATTTATCTAAAATCATAAAACATTGTCAGAATGAAATACTATAAAATGATTGAAATTGGTAGGCCGCTTGAGTAGTGTTCTGCAGTATCATTCAGGAAACCTAAGATAGGTCTCGTTTCCCAGGTTGGCAGGGCCAACATACACTGAATGTACAGTTAGCCTCTGGGGAAGAGAGTGGCTTATGTTACTCAATAGTGAGTTCCAGTTAGAGTGCAGTTGGTACCTGTCCAGTCCCCAAGAACTGTGACAGCATCTCTTCATCCCTCCACAGAATTCCCTTTTTAATATGATGGTTGGTGTAAATTCATTCATACATTGTAGACTTCACTACTGAAGAGCTAAATTAAAGTTAAAATATGTCTGTCTGAAAGTGATCTTTTCGAAAAACAACTTTTAAGAGAAATATAGTTCATCTGACCAGTACTAGTGTATAGCTGAAGACTTGCGTATGAGGAGTAAGGGTAATTAAATGTCATGTTTTTCACCCAGACATGCAGCTGAAGAGATATCGGTTGTCATTTTTATCATAGTGTGCCGACAATAGCCTCTAGATTCCTTTGAGGTTATGCTGGACTTCCCCCTTACTACCCAAACAAATATACTTTACACACTTGACCACAATTCAAAATCACATTTTTTCTTAACTTATTAAACATTCATTATGTATCACAAACTTTACAATTTTTTGTTTTTTTGTCTTATTCCTGCATTCTTATTCCTTTCTGTACTCTAAAATGTATATATGGATGTATAATTTTCAAATTGTCATGCACATTCATTTAAATTATGACTGGTCTTCTATGGTAAACTTGTTTTTTAAACTCTTAGCATTTCCATATGTTCCATTTGTACTACTTAATTCACAAGTTTGTATAATTGCATAAGTTGTATAACTGCATAATGTAGTTCAACTGGAAGACTAAACTGTAAATGGGGAAAAAGAAAAAATGTGGGGTTTTTTTGTTTTTTGAAATCAAGGATGTCTCCTCCCAGTGCCAAATCTGTCTGTAACATGTAAGTATTGGAGGATGTTCTTTATGATATATGCTGCCTAGAGTTAAGCATTTCACAGATCCAAAAATAATTGGTCAGTTGGCTTGTCATATATTTTAAAGCACTAATTTATTAGAATGGGAACAACAGTAACAAAAGAGAGGAAGACTTTGTTTCTAATAGGCTTAGCTCAGATACTTACTCCTAATTACAAAAAAAAATTACTTAACTGAGTTATTTCATCTTAGAACAATGCAAGACACAATGAAACCAAGTTCTAAAAAATGAAAGAATGGCACCATAATGCAATCAAAAATGTAGGCAACCACCTACATCACTTTTTTTCTTGCTGGGACATGTGACAGTACAGTAACTCCTCACTTAACGTTGTCCCAGTTAACTTTGTTTTGTTGTTGCATCACTGATATATTAGAGAACATACTCATTTAAAGTTATGCAATGTTCACTTATAACATTGTTTGTCTGCCACCTGCTAGTACAGTACTTTGTCTACTACTTGCAGGATTCTTTGGAAGAGCAGCCCCTCGGAGCTAGTGGGTGGGAGCTTGGAACCAGGGTCGGCCGGCAGCCCCCCATCAGCTCCCTTCCACCACCATCACCACCACCACGCAGCCTGACAGTGGGCCCCCGCAGATCAGCGAATCCCCACTCCCTCCCTGCACCTCCCACCCGCAGCAATCAGCTGTGTTGCAGTGTTCAGGAGGCTTAGGAGGAGGAATGAGGATGCGGTGCGTAGCCTCCCTGTGCCTCCTGTACCCAGCAATTAGCTGTTTCGCAGCATTCAAGAGGGTGGGGAGGAGCGAGGACGCGGTGTGCTCAGGGGGAGGGAGTTGAGCAGGGGCGGGATGGGGCCTTTGGTGAAGGGGAGGAGTGGGGGCAGGCCAGGGGCAGAGCTGTGGGTTGAGCAGCCTCCAGCACTTTAGAAAGAACAGCAAGAGGAGCAGCCAAACCACCCTCTTTCACCTTCTGACTCCACCACCTCAACCAAGCTTCACAAACATTATTGCTGATTACAGGATTAAACTGTTTAAAACTTATACCTATATTACATTGTTTAAAATGGTTTAAAACTTACACTGTATATGTATATAATGTCTTTTGTCTGGCAAAAAAAATTCCCTGGAGCCTAAATCCCCCCTCTCCCCATTTACATTCGTTCTTATGGGGAAATTGGATTCACTTAACATTGTTTTGCTTAAAGTTGCATTTTTCAAGAACGTAACTACAGCGTTAAGCTAGGAGTTACTGTATTTGAGTGTGATCAAATAATAGGTGGTCAACTGGCATTTTTTTGACCAGTTTATCAAGCCTAATATTGCCACTCAGTTTTCTTATAAGAACAGCCATACTGGGTCAGACCAAAGGTCCATCCAGCCCAGTATCCTGTCTACCGACAGTGGCCAATGCCAAGTGCCCCAGAGGGAGTGAACCTAACAGGTAATGATCTAGTGATCTCTCCTGCCATCCATCTCCACCTTCTGACAAACAGAGGTTAGGGACACCATTCCTTACCCATCCTGGCTAATAGCCGTTAATGGACTTCCATGAATTTATCCAGTTCTCTTTTAAACCCTGTTATAGTCCTAGCCTTCACACCCTCCTCAGGCAAGGAGTTCCACAGGTTGACTGTGTGCTGAGTGAAGAAGAACTTCCTTGTATTTGTTTTAAACCTGCTACCCATTAATTTCATTTGGTGGCCCCTAGTTCTTATGTTATGGGAACAAGTAAATAACTTTTCCTTATTCACTTTCTCCACATCACTCATGATTTTAAATACCTCTATCATAGCCCCCCTTAGTCTCCTCTTTTCCAAGCTGAAAAGTTCTAGCCTCTTTAATCTCTCCTCATATGGGACCCGTTCCAAACCCCGAATCATTTTAGTTGCCCTTTTCTGAACCTTTTCTAATGCCAGTATATCTTTTTTGAGATGAGGGGACCACATCTGTATGCAGTATTCAAGATGTGGATGTACCATGGATTTCTATAAGGGCAATAAGATATTCTCCGTCTTATTCTCTATCCCTTTTTTAATGATTCCTAACATCCTGTTTGCTTTTTTTACTGCTGCTGCACACTGCGTGGACGTCTTCAGAGAGCTATCCACGATGACTCCAAGATCTTTCTCCTGATTAGTTGTAGCTAAACAAGCCCCCATCATATTGGAAAAAATAATCCCAATTATACATACAATGTGTATTACTTTACGTTTATCCACATTAAATTACATTTGCCATTTTGTTGCCCAATCACTTATATCTATTCGTGAGAGTGGGATTCCTTTACTTCTGTTCTTCATGTAGTATGGCTCCAGGGGGACCAAACCAGGCAATTTGCCACTTTATATACCCTTTTAGCTAAGCCATGGTCCGTCTTGGTAACAAAACAAGATTTATACCAGTAGTTAAACAAAGTGAGGCACTCACAAAACATACTGTAAGCAAAACTTAGGGTTACCCAAGAACTAATTTCTGAAAAAGGCTTCTTAATACTCAACTCTGTATTTAATAAGAAAACTTAACAGTTTCTCAGAGCTCTTTCAAGGGCATGTACTTTAAAAACAAACATAAAATCCCCTCCAAACTGCATTGGTTCCCTAACAAAGACATCTTTCCTGTGAATAGTTGTACCTTACAACCAGGGCACCTTTGTACCCAAAATATAGAGAGGCATCATGGGGAAATACTGTGACAACTCTTCATATTCCTTTTATGGAAGATTAATGTTGCAGAGATCAGTTTTATCACATTTTGTCTTTCACCAAGTCGATCTGAGCATAAAAAGAAATGTGTCTAAACACACGATAAAACAGGCAAGGAGATTCATGAAATTTTAAAAAGTACTAGCCCAAAAATTGCTTGGTGTATGCAATATTCAGTTAAATTAGCTATATACCTTTAGATAGTTATTTTCAGCTAATGTTAAAGCAGTTTAAAAGTAGCTGCTTTATATGGGGGAAATTTTTTCTTTTGGAGCCCTTTAAAAGCCAAATAGCCTCAAAAATGATAATTTAACTCTTAAAATGGGGGAAATCAAAGTAATTTTAGCCAGCCTGATTAGTAAACTAGAACTTAAATCAGGAAATGAGTGTAAGGATAAAGATAACTACCAGTTTTTGCCTACCTCCTCTGATGGATAATTAATACATACACTGCTAACTGGAAGGCCAGCCCCAAGAATGGCCAGATGTTTTTAATGATAAACAATGTCTTTTCAAGCATTTGATAGTTTTTGAAATAGATAAAATTTGGTAGTTTTGTGCAAGAACTTTAAACAGTTTTTCTTATGGAGTTTTCCTCTATGTTTAGATGGATAGTGTCTATCTTGTATTACTCCTGAGGGAATTTGGTACCAAAAAAAATAAAAATTCTGTGCACGATATTTTCAAAATGCAAATTGTATTTGTCAATAAATAAATGTGGGAGCTCCAGCATGGCAGTGGGGAGTACAGGCCACTGGCTGCATGAAGCTGGGAGATCAATGTGTAGCCCCCTCCCCAGGACATGGACTCAGGGGTGAGGCTGCCCCTGACACAGCGCAATGGCTGGGCCTACCCCAGAAACCCCCTGGAGCACTGCCCCTCGGCACCAGGTGTGAGCAGGCAGGCTCAGCCTGGCAGGATCCAAGCGTGAAGGGGCTTAGTGTGGGGGGATCCAGGTGGGGGTTGAGAGGATTCTGTTTGGGGAAATCTGGGTGTGGGTGGCTCAGTGGGGGGTTCAGGTGCAGGAGGGATCTGGATGTACAGGGTCTCATTGGTTTCAGAGTAGCAGCCGTGTTAGTCTGTATTCGCAAAAAGAAAAGGAGGACTTGTGGCACCTTAGAGACTAACCAATTTATCTGAGCATAAGCTTTCGTGAGCTACAGCTCACTTCATCAGATGCATTCAGTGGAAAACACAGTGGGGAGATTTATATACACACAGAACATGAAAAAATGGGTGTTATCATACACACTGTAAGGAGAGTGATCACTTAAGGTGAGATATTACCCGGGGGGAGGGGGACCTTTTGTAGTGATAATCAAGGTGGGCCATTTCCAGCAGTTGACAAGAACATCTGAGGAACAGTGGGGAGTGGAATAAACATGGGGAAACAGTTTTACTTTGTGTAATGATCCATCCACTCCCGTCTCTATTCAAGCCTAAGTTAATTGTCTCCAGTTTGCAAATAAATTCCAATTCAGCAATCTGTCATTGGGGGTTTTGCATGCAGGGGCAATGGGACTGCAGAGGGGTCCAGGTGAAGGTGGTTGGGCTCAGCTGGGGCATCTGGGTGCTGGGGAGTGGGGCTTAGTAGGGGTCCAGGTGCAGGGTGGGATGAGGCTTGTCAGGGTGGGAGTTTCAGTGGGGGGTGGTCTGGGTGTAGGGGTAAGGGTCCTGATGCAGGGGGTGAGACTTGCGATGGGGGTATGTGTGCAGGGTAGTCAGCAGGGGGTGATGTGGATGCAGAGGTGGGGGTCCAGATGCAGAGCCCAGTGGGTGGGTTTGGGGGTAGTGGGATAGGGCTCAGCAGGGGTATATGGGTGCAGTAGGGCTCCGGATGCAGTGGGTGAGGCTTGACAGGGGGGCGAGGGGTGTTCAATTCAGGCAGGAAGCAGTTGGGGGAGGTGCAGTGCTGGGGGATTTCTGTGGGTGGTTCTGACCCAGCACCGGCCACTCCTTGCAGGGGAAGAGGAAGTCCTGTCCTGAGACTAGCACGATAGGAGCCACTGACCTGGGTGTCCCCAGCCACTGCACACACCCCCTCCTCGCAGTGATTTACTTCTCTGCCAGCTGCTCCAGGCACCGGAAACAATATGCTAGCACTGCTGGGGAGGGGTACATGACCACACTTGCAGCTTCCCTTTGCTTCCCCATCACAAAGTCATTTTTCTGTGGGGAAGCAAAGAAATCTGAAAGGGATGTGAATTCTGTGTGCTCACCATTGTGCAGAATTCTCCCAAGAGTTACATGGTATGTGTGGTGGGTTGGACCCCCCCCCGTTCTGGGATGCCACCTGATGTACTGGGGTTTAACTGAGCCTCCCCTGTTCAATCAGCCTGGGCTCCCTCTCCCTGCTTTGCTGAATCAGGCTCTTCAGCCTCTTGCAGTACACACACACATGTAGGGTCACACCCCGCTGCAGACACAGACTGAAGTCAGCTCTGTGCGAGGGGACTCCCTCAGGACTCACATGCAGGGCCCTTTTTGGGAGCTAAACCCAAAATAATACTGCCTTGCGCTGTATAGAAAAATCTGCACAGTGCAAGCTCATAAAAATCCGCCCTCTTCCTCAGTGTGAAGAGAGGTGTGCACACTACTCCCCCACCCCAGCTACCAGTTAGAAATTATATAAATTGAGTTATATTATAAACAAGAAATAAGTTTATTAACTACCAAAGGTGGATTTTAAGTGAATATAAGAGATAACAGACAATACGAAGTCAGTAGAGATTACTGACCAAATAAAACTGAATACACAAACTAAGTTCAATATACTTAAGAAACAGGTTACAAAATGTAAATTCTCACCCTACATGTTATTTTAGGCAGGTTGCAAAGTTTCTGTGGTTCAGAGTTCCAGTTGTATTCCTTTTCAGACTGGACCCCGTCTCAGTCGGACTCCCCCCTTGCCTTCTCTTCAGGTGGCTTTTGCAGTCTTTCTTTTTGGGTAGAAAGCCATGGCAAGAAGGAGGAGGCCCCTTTGCATTTACATAAGGTGGGAATCCTCCTTTCCCAAACTTGACCTCCCTTCCCTTCCAGTGGAAAGTTACAAGAAGTCCCAGGTAATGTTTAGTACCAGGTGACAAGACCCATGTCTCTGCAGGGCTGTGGCAGCCATTGCTCATAGGCTGTCTCCAGTGTCCACAGGCAGACTAAGCTCTTTCATAGTCCATTGTCTCTGCTAATGGCCCATTAGCCTTGTCTGGGTTTTTCATTGTTGTACCTGAAGCATAGGGGTTGGGTGGGGTGGGGTGGGGTGGGGTGAGGTGGGGAGGGGATGTGACACGCAAAGTAACACATTTGAAATACAGATACATAGTTAATATTCCTAACTTCAGATACAGAAAGAATACAGGCATACAAATTGGATAATCACATTCAGTAAATCATAACCTTGCCAATGATACCTCACATGAGCCATCTTGCATAAAGTATATCTCAGTTAGGTCATATTCATATCATAAGCATATTTTCATAAAGAATATGGAATGAAATAGGTAGGTATAAAACAAATTGACACAATGCTAGGCAGCATGTGCCTCATTCCCTTCTTCTATAGGAAAATCTTGGGGTGGAGGAGAAGATAAGGCTTTGTTATATATCTTAAAGTTAATCAAATCTTAGCTGTGGCAGGTCAGTGGGGTGGTGTATATGACTTGCTGAGTCAAGAGCACCCACATGCGAGTGCTGTGCCACCATCTCTCTTAAAGGAGGGGATTGTTAGTCTGAATGCTTTAGTTGAGATGACTGCACCTAACTCGGGAGGCAGGGAGGCAGTCTTCAAGGTGCCAGCTAAATCATTCAAGCTTCTTTTAAGACCAACACCATAAACTTCATCTGGAAATCGTTTGACAGACAGTTCTGGCAGAACATGAGTAGGTAACTGTTACATTATTTTCAAATATACAGTGGACAGTTGATCAAATATTTTTAAATTTTAATAGGAAAATATTTGCAATTTGAGATTTCAGTACTTTATAAATACTAGGTGCCTTGAGGTTAGCTTTGTTTTGTATTATAGGGGTCTCATTTGCACTTTATTTAGGACAGGACTACTTACTGTCATAGTTTCAGAGCCTGGAACCAGACCTGTTTGTTATACTTTCTAGGACACCATAGAAACATGTACATAATATGCATTTTTAAATTACTCTGAATGCGGATTTACTCAAGAGATCGGAATTGCTACACTCTAATCTTGGGTAACATAATGTTCTGTTTAAATATATGTCTAATTACATAACTGCCCAGGAGATTTGAACCACTCTGCCATGGCTGAGAGCTGTTCAAGTTTCTAGGTAAAACATTTTTAAATTTGTAAAAGAGGCAGAGTCCTGTGGCACCTTATAGACTAACAGACATATTGGCAGCATAAGCTTTCGTGTGTGAATACCCACTTTGTCAGACCCAACACTCCCTGCCTGGCGTTCTCCACCCTCCATGCCTGGCTGGTCCCCCAGGACTGACCTGCCTCTCCTGGTATCTGGTACGATGTCTTCTTGAGGTAACACGGGGGAGGGGGTGGCACACAGGGTCACATGGCCCCCTCCCCTTCAGATTTCTGCCACAGTTCGCACCAGAATGTGGCCAGCAGCAGCCTTTTGGCACCGTGCTGGGGGGAAGGGACGGGAGCTGCTTACAGTCTCAGGGGCGGGGGGTGTCTTGTTTCAATTTTAAAAAGTTCTAGCCTTCCCATTGAGTCTTTTGGCCAGGTGCCCACTCAGTTCCTTTTACCTATACATAGCAGTGAGACTTTTAACCCTTTACAGGTAAAGCAAGTACAGAACAGCTGCTAAGAGGGATTTTATAGCTAACTGGCTGGCTGGGTCCATAAAAGGGAATTACTTCCTCCCCCACCCTTCATTTATCACAGGTTCAGAAGGGTTGTTGTTTGTTTTTAGAGTAACAGCCATGTTAGTCTGTATTCGCAAAAAGAAAAGGAGGACTTGTGGCACCTTAGAGACTAACCAATTTATTTGAGCATGAGCTTTCGTGAGCTACAGCTCACTTTTAGAATCAGTACAGTTGTCTCCACTATATCTGATAGTAATAATGTAATTACGTAATAAGAATTAATTTAGGATGCAGATTTCTAAAGCACTCATCATTGGCCTAACTCCTATTGATTCAACAGGAGGAAAGTCAGCCAATGTTGGGTGCTTATGAATATTCCAACCATATATTATAAATTTTAAATAAATATGTAGGTTATCACTACATCTAATTTTCCCATGGTGTTCTGTCTGTGGTCCCAATCCTGCAAACACTTAACAATGCACTGGAAGCATTGTTATGCTATACAAAGCACACAGGATCTTTTATAAGAGAGAAAGCATATACGCCATATTTATTGAAAATACAAGAGTTAGCATATGCTTTTCAGCCACACACACATACACATCATGCACACAGTCCTGCCAGTTGATGTTTTTATAGTTACCTGTTTGGAGTCTGGATCAATCTAGTGGCCAGCCAGATTGGTCGCAGAGGGGAGCCGGGCTTTGTCGGTCATGATCCGATGCTCCTGGAGTAGTGGCAAGACGAACCGAAAATCCCATGGCAAAGCACCCTATTCTTATAGTTCCTTTTCTCTGTTGAAGTCTATGGATTTTGCTGTGTCAGTTTGTGACAGGTTACTTCTTAATTGGTGTTATCTTCTGATGTAAACATTCCAATACACCTCTGAGAGGGTTATCCTGTCCTGGTTCCAATTTAATCAATTGTCCTGTCTTTAGGGGTGCCAGCCTTCACCTCAGAGTCGTCAATTTGCCCTTCCTTCATTATGGATGCGCATTAATGATTTTGTGGTGTTGTTAAGTCTCTTTACTCCTTTTTCCTTGACCATCTGGTTATAACAATGGCTTTCACACCTTATCTTTTCCTGATGCATACATTCCTCATTCCTTTGAGAATACAAGCAGTGTCAGTTTATTTTGAATCCCCTTAACATAGACACAATACAAGATCCTGTCTTTTACTTACTAAACCTTAAAACAAAGAAATGTACATTTAACTAGAGTGCCTAATTTGTAATACATATAGGAAAGAAACTATAGTAGACATTATAACTTATCCTAAAACAAAAGGGTGACCATAATCAGTCATAAGGATTGTTCTGGTCTGTCCCTGCTTTTACATCAGTACAGACACTGGCAGTCTGTCAGATGCATTCCTACCAATGTCCCAGAGGGTCCTTCCTTTCTGCTGTCCAAAAAGGATGGCTGGTAAAATGAAATCAAGACATACATTATGACAGGTTTCAGAGTAGCATCCGTGTTAGTCTGTATCAGCAAAAAAGAACAGGAGTACTTGTGGTACCTTAGAGACTAACAAATTTATTTGAGCATAAGCTTTTGTGAGCTACAACCCACTTCACTGGATGCATAGAATGGAACATATAGTAAGAAGCTATTTATACATACAGAGAACAGGAAAAGGTGGAAGTACCCATACCAACTGTAAGAGGCTAATTAATTAAGAGGAGCTATTATCATCAGGGGAAAAAAAACTTTTGAAGTGATAATCACGATGGCCCATTTCGGACAGTTGACATGAAGGTGTGAGGATACTTACCATGGGGAAATAGATTCAATTAGTGTAATGACCAAGCCACTCCCAGTCTCTGTTCAAACCTAAGTTAATGGTATCTAGTTTGCATATTAATTCAAGTTCAGCAGCTTCTCGTTGTTTCTTGCACTGGATTATGTTTTATTTTCAGGATAAAAAAATAGGTTGATTAATAATATTTTTCATAGATACTGAAGGGAGAAGAAGCCGCTGCTTAGAGACAGGAACACCCTTATGAGTAACCACAATGAGGTCACTAGCAGGTGATGTATTTAAGACACTTTTCTGATGCAGTATTTTAATAAATATTTCTTAGGGTTTTTTTTCATATGAACTTGTGTTTTTGATGAGAGTTTTGCTGTTCTCTGTTCTTAATGAGTAGGGAATAATCAATGGGCTGCAAGAGACAGAAGGAAGTAATTGCAGTAATTCCACCAAGGTTTTTGGTGAGATAAATCACACAATTAAATCTCAATTGATTTATGATGGCATCACAGCCAGTCCAGAATTGAAAGTTTCTTATTTTTATTGTTGATTTCTTTTTAATAGGAATCTAACAACAGTTGGGAAAGAAACAGTAACTAAATACGGCCAACTGAATGCTGAAACTGCGAAGTTGGCCTTTTGGGAGTACTGAAAGTCAGCTACTTCTCCCCACTTATTTACAGGCTGAAGATGGTTTCTTATTTCATAGATTCTAATTTTAAAATGTGTTCTTGTAAAATGATGCTAATTACTCCATTGTATAGTTTCTTTTTAATTCGCACCGGGGGGGGGGGTAAGGTTTATGAATAGGTTATTGTTTTGTGAATTTGGGGCCAGGGATGTGTTTTTCCCACAAGTTTTTTATTGGGGGGATCGGAGAGGGGAGAGGGTCATTATTCAGTTGAAGTCTGTTGCAACATATCTTGGTGGTTTTTACTCACATACCCAGCTGTACTCCTTCAATGACTGCTGCAGGGTGATCAAGGGGGTTGAACAATACTACTGCAAATTGTAAATATGGAGGTCTAGGTCAGAGGAGACCAATTGTGGGTCCTTGGCATGGTGGGCACAGTGAGAATAAATGGGAAGAGTGCATGCTTCAGGCATGGACCACAGAACATTACTTGTCTAAAATCCTTTCTTTAGATTCATATTTTTCAGTACGAGGATAGAATGTATACAAAGCCCTTTATGGCTTGAGTCCTGGGTATCAGATGAACTGCCTCTTTCTCCTGGCAACTGAGATCATCAGGGACCTTAGAGCTGAAATTCCTAGATTTATATTTATGGGTGCTGGTAGTGGTGCATACTCAGTGGAGAACCCCCTACTTTGAAACTCATTTCCCATCTTGGTCTGACAGAGCACATTTGATGATCTTCTGGCTGTGCACTCAGGCTTTTTATGAGCAGATGGCTTGTTTTGGAGGGAATCTTTCTTTTTTTATGGTAGACATGGGAAATCTGTTTAGTGATTTTCTTTTTGTTTTTAAGAGGGTTAATTTAAATAATGTTTGTATGCATTTTTAAACATGTATTGTTTCTTAGTTTAGATCAGTGGTGTCCAACCTGTGGCCCTCAAGGCTCTAACCTGTGGCTACAGGCAAATGTTAAAAACATTTATATTTGATTATCAATTGAAAATAGGCTCTCCGAGCTACATTCTGTGATTTTTATGTGTTTGAATCAGCCAAGTCAATGCAGGGAGACAATATGAGGCCTTGCCTACCACCACTTTCCCTGTAGCCCTAGGAGTAGCTTGGGTGCGAGCCATGAGTACTCTAAGCAGCTCCACAGCTTCCCTGCTGACTGCTGCAGCACGAGAGAGGGAGGTGCTCTGGTTGCTCCATTGCCTGTTTTATTGTTGTGCGCTGGGTGGAAGAGCAGGGTAGGAGCTCTCTTGGCTCTGCCTCAACTTTGGGGAGCACCTAGCAAAAGATGGCTCCTTCCTCCGCACAGTTGCTTAGGAGAAAGGAAAAGAGAAGCTGAGAACAAACCAACAGACAATTATGGCTCCCTGATTCTCTGCTCCAGCTGGGTTAGAGTAGCCTGTGGCCTGCACTATCTTGAGTCAGCAACTGGCAACAGTCCTCTACAGGCCATACATATCAGTTGGAGATAGCCATATACATTAGAACCTCAGAGCTACAGACATCTCAGGAATGGAGGTTAACCATAACTCTGAAATGTTTGTAACTCTGAAGAAAGCGCAGTGTCTTGCTGTGTCTACCCCGCGAGTCGGGTGGGGAGTCCAGATGTGCCTACCTTTAAGATGCAATACAGGCACAGTACAGTGCTTTTTGTGTGTGTGTGTGTCTCTCTGCTGCTGCCTGATTGTTTACTTCTGGTTTCACATGGTGTCTGGCTGACTAGTCAGTCTGTAACTCTGATGTTCGTATCTCTGAGGTTCTACTGTAGTAGTATACTCCTGCCACTCTTCATCCCAACATGTTCCCTGCACACAGGAGCTAGTTGTCAACTGTTAAGGGGAATCCACAGCAGGTGACTTGGGGGGGTAGAACCTGCTCCATTTGTATTCCCTGAGCTATGCAAAGGAAATGGAATGACGCAGAAAGCTTGCCTTAAAATATCAATTGTGGCCCCTTGAACTTTTCAAAATACAGTACAACTCCTATTATCTGAGCCTCCATTATCTGGCTGTCTGTATTAACTGAACTAAGTGGTGGGGCTGACAGCTGTGTTATACCAATAAAATAAAAACCAGCAGGATCTTATTAAAGTGGATAAGACAAAATGTCACATTTATTGTGAATACAAAAAGAATCGTAGTAGGCAGTCAGTTATAGCTATAACATTTCATTCAGTTTCACATTCATTCACACGTTCGTTCATACACACACACAGGTTCTGCAGCTGCTGTATAGTTACCAGTCCTGAATGTAGCTTGAGTTTGTGGCTTGGGTTCGTAGCTTGTGGTGGCTAACTGGCCAGGAAAGCCAGGCACAAGGAAGAGTTGGGTCTCTGTTGGGCATGCACCGATGCCCTTCCATGTTGGCAGCAGAATGTTGCCCTTCAAAGTCTTCCATCTCACTCATCCTTTTTGTAGGCTTTAGTTTGAATCCAGAGTTGATAGGTCTTGCTGTGTCATGCTGCCTCTGGGTTCGGTGTGATTGATCACCCGTCAATTGCAGACATGACTTTCAGCCTAGGACCTGGCTTTGATATTTCTTCAATTGTACTTTTGTTCTTTTCTTTTGACGGTGGACTCCTCTTACTTTGTCAGGGTTGTTGTAAACACCCAAAGGCTGAAGATGCAGACACTTTATTTCATCAGGACAGGCTGGGGCTGGAGGTTGATTCCATCATCCATACATACCTCATTCACACATCTAAACTAATAAGATTACAGTAGGGTTTTGCAAAAATGAAGGTTGCAGCAAGCTTTTACAAAATGGAGTGAGCATTTTAAAATGGAGTTTGGAACAAGTTAAAATGGAGTTTGAGTTACAATATGGACAAGTGTAAGGAATGACAAACAGTGAGCAGAAGTTACAAAGTTGAAACAAGAAAAGGAGTACTTGTGTCACCTTAGAGACTAAACAATTTATTTGAGCATGAGCTTTCGTGAGCTGTACAGCTGTAGCTCACGAAAGCTCATGCTCAAATAAATTGGTTAGTCTCTAAGGTGACCCAAGTACTCCTTTTCTTTTTGCGAATACAGACTAACACGGCTGTTACTCTGAAAGTTGAAACAGTGCAAGTTTCAGCGATTTAAGCAGCAATTGGATTGAAAGTGAGACTCAATTAGGCAGTTATTGGGGTAACCGGTTTTATGAATGAATGTTGTTTCATTCATAAAACTTTGCTTATGAAGTGATATTAATAAAGAGAACAATTAAAAACAATTTAATTGATCAGTTCTACAGCTGGAGCCCAGCTGCTGCCCAGGGCCGACTGCCGGAGCCTCGCCCATTCTCCTGATTATCCAAATTTTTGATTAGCGGATCTCTCTCTGGTCCCAATTAGATTGCATAAATGGGGTTCCACTGTAATATGTTTGGCTTTTAGCTGAACAGGTTCATAGATTCATAGATACTAAGGTCAGAAGGGACCATTATGATCATCTAGTCTGACCTCCTGCACAACGCAGGCCACAGAATCTCACCGACCCACTCCTGCAAAAAAACTCTCACCCAAGTCTGAGCTATTGAAGTCCTCAAATTGTGGTTTAAAGACTTCAAGGAGCAGAGCATCCTCCAGCAAGTGACCCGTGCCCCATGCTACAGAGGAAGGCGAAAAACCTCCAGGGCCTCTTCCAATCTGCCCTGGAGGAAAATTCCTTCCTGACCCCAAATATGGTGATCAGCTAAACCTTGAGCATATGGGCAAGATTCCCCAGCCAGATACTACAGAAAATTCTTTCCTGGGTAACTCAGATCCCACCCCATTTGATATCCCATCACAAGCTATTAGGCCTATTTACCATTAATATTTAAAGATCAATTAATTACCAAAATCATGTTATCCCATCATACCATCTCCTCCATAAACTTATTGAGTTTAATCTTAAAGCCAGATAGATCTTTTGCACCCCTGCTTCCCTATTTGGCTATTTTGGACAGCTCTGGCCTACGGTGACTGATAGACACATGGTATAAATTTCAGAGTTAGCAGCCGTGTTAGTCTGTATCCACAAAAAGAAAAGGAGCACTTGTGGCACCTTAGAGACCAACAGATTTATTTGAGCATAAGCTTTCGTGAGCTAGAGCTCACTTCATCAGATGCATTCAGTGGAAATGAATGCATCCGATGAAGTGAGCTGTAGCTCACGAAAGCTTATGCTCAAATAAATTTGTTAGTCTCCAAGGTGCCACAAGTACTCCTTTTCTTTTTATGGTATACACTGATTGATAAATTGAGTCAAAATTCCTGATTTAGCATTTTCAATAAATGTCGTGTGGAAAGTGCACTAGTTATCAAGGCAGCACAGTTGACCATGGCCACATAAGAGGAGAGATAAGAAATACGCTGTACTTGCTTCTATAGCTTGAATTATATCCTCTTAAAAATCAGTAAATGCTGTTGCCCATTCACATCATCAGTTACTTCTGTGGGGCTTTATGCAGGGTTCATGTGTGGAGAATGAGACTACTATCTGCAGGTACAGGGGTCCACCTAGACAGGGCTTCTTGCAGGATTGGGACTTGTTTTCTTTATTTTATAGTGACATTGGAGCTATGTCTCATCTTAAATCCTAGTCTATCTTGTTAAAAATGCATAACTTTAATAAAAAGTCATCAATAGTCAAAACATAATTTTTTTTCCCTACATGTGCTGTTAGTTTACTTTTGAACTTTAAATTGGACACGGAGAGAAACTGGTCAATTTTGTTTTCAGATGCTCATGTTTCAAAAACTGAAGGAAATGTTTAAATCAACCCAAAAAATTGAAGAGGAAATCAGTAAGGTTATGTTTAATACAAAACTTAAATACCTGTGTATCTTAGGGTGCCTTTCATTTTGCCCCTTTTTAAAGCAAATGACACACCTGTATGTGTTGCCAACAGGTGTAATTTAATTACTGGTTTTATGATAGGCAATGTTTACTTAAAGTTCAGCTTCCTGGAGACTCAGGAGAGAACCTCAGCTTTAATTGTTTTTTTGTAAAGTAACTTTCTAGCCCTCATGGTTTCAAACCAAAGTTTGAAGATGTGGCTGAGCGCACCCAGAAGGCTCCAAAACCTGAACACAAATAAGCAAAACCTCAATTTATTTTTAAGACATTCACGAATTTCCAATTCATAGGGTGGGGACCAGACTGACTCAGTTCCAACAGTTTGAGGTTGGCAGCAGTACTGTTCACAGGCTTGGATGGCCACAGCTTGTGGGTACGGTTGCCCATAGCATGTGCTCGCTACAGTGCCAAGGGCACGTTGGCTCAGGGAGCGGCTCTTTTCATACCTTGCACAGTGTGGAGCGCCCTACTGGCTCTAGGTAACGCAGTGCGGATTGCATGGATAGTGCTCAGCGGCCCGTTTTGGCTTGCACAAGGCAAGCAGGGCAGGGCCCTTCATGTTGAAAGTGCGGGCCTACGCGTGCAGCAGGCGGAGACCCAAGCAGAGGTGCTGGAAGGAACTAGGGGCGCCCCCCCGGCTTGACGTGGTTTCCACCATATACAGGGTTTACGGCTGAGTGCAATAGCGCTCAGCACCTCCACTCCCCACATTGTTCCAGCGCCCCCGGACGCAAGAGGCTCCCGGCCCTGCCGGAGCGGGAGGGGATTTCAGCAGAGGGGATTTTACCAGCCCTCCTGAAACCCTCCCCGCCGCCCACCCCCGGGAGGGCGGCGCTGCGGCAGAGGACGCCCGGGCAGGAGCAGGCCTGCAGGGGGCCGAGCCGCCGCCGCTCTTGCGGCGGGAGGAGGGGCCGGGCTGCCTTCTGCCGTCACAACCGGGAGCTGCGGAGCGCGTCGACGCCTCCGGCCGCTGGAGCCGCGGGCGGCGGAGCGGGGCGCTGCTGCTGCTGCGAGCCCTGTTGGGCGGGAGCGGCGGAGGAGCGGGGCGGCGGCGGTAAGGAGCAGGCTCGTTTCCCGGGCTGTGCCCCAGCCTGCGGATGCACTGCGGGGGCTCGGAGGTGCAGCAGCGGCCGGGGGGGACCAGCGGGCGGCAGCAGGACGGGGCAGCGGTCCCTGCTCCGGACCGCGCCCCGGCTATGGCCAGGGGACGCTCGGCTCCCCTCAGCCCTGGGCAGCTGCCCGCCGTGGGCAGGGCTGGTTCCCGGGGCGGGGGCCGGGGGGAAGCGCCGCGATGGCCGCAGCCCGCGCGTGGGGGCGTTTCGTGACCGGGGCTGCGGCGGCGCCGATGCCCCGCGCCGGGCCCGGGCGGGATGTGGCCGCCGCGCGGCTCGCGCCTGCGCCTGGTGATTGGCTGGTGCCGAGGTCGAGGGCATCAGTTGGCAGGGAGGGGACAAATCCTGACTTGTGAATAGTTCGCCGGGTGTCTGCGCGGCAGCTGCTGGGCTGCCGGAGCCTGGGCTGCCCTGCAGGCCTGGCGGGCTGATGCCGGGGCTTCTGCTCCTCGTAAGCTTAGGAACCAGTGATGGGCGAGTGAAGGGGTATGCTGTATTTGCGACCCAAATAAGGGGGAATGTTGAGTTTCCCTACCTTAATCCCGCCGGTTAAGGTGTTCATATGCAGTATCCATTTTGAACAGGCTTATGATGCTTGCTGTTTACTTAACAGGCACTGTCAAGGTCTCCCTCCAATTTCAAAAAATCATTTTCTTCCAACTTCCCACTTACTAGTCCAGCTGTTTGTAGGCCATGGTGATTTTTTTCCATGTCAGCATAATTTTGTTTTCTGTATTGTTGATCTTGAGAAGTGGGCTACTGTGATCACTTTAAAATAGCTGTGCCTTGCCTTTGGTGTTTTGGAGGAAAAAATAGATGCATATAAATAACTATCTCGCAGACAGATGCAGAACTTCAAAACTGATTTTTGTAATTAATCCTGCCAACAATCTATTTGAATTTATTATTATGTGACAGTCGCATTGTCATTTATTTTCATCCATGTTTCTGGGTATTTTATCACAGAGCCTGTGTTTTGACATTAGCATGGGTACCTCTTTTGTGTAGTGATGTTCGTGTACATAATACTTTACAGAAATACTTGATGGCAAGGTCTTTTCACCTGATGAATTTACAATCGAAATTAAAGGAGTACTTGTGGCACCTTAGAGACTAACCAATTTATTTGAGCATAAGCTTTCGTGAGCTACAGCTCACTTCATTGGATGCATACTCACTTCATCAGTATGCATCCGATGAAGTGAGCTGTAGCTCACGAAAGCTTATGCTTAGATAGATTGGTTAGTCTCTAAGGTGCCACAAGTACTCCTTTTCTTTTTGCGAATACAGACTAACACAGCTGCTACTCTGAAACCCATCCTTTGCAAGTGACTCTCTTCTGAGTTGGAAGCTCCAACTGATGTTACTCCACAGCTTGACTCCACAGCTTGAGTGGGAGGAGTTTCCTCCCATCCAATGCAACTCCCATCACTCAAATTGAAAAAAATAAGTTGGAGCAGGGTTCTAAATGCCTATCTGCAAACCAATTGCTTGCTTGTACCTGGGTTGCCTTGAGGGCTTTTGTGATCTCTGCCTTTCCACTTAAGTTCTCATGCAAGAGGCAGAAAGAGGCCACAGTATCAGGACTACAGTCACATGACAAATAATGATAAACCCAGGTGGGTGGAGTAGATGATGGAGAGGGAATACAAAATTTGAGAGAGCATCCACTTTAAAAGTGGATTAAGCTAAAATGGAAAAAGGCATTCTTCTTCTGGAATGTGTGTGTCCACACTGGGAGCTATTCTGGAATAGTTTATTTTGCAATAATCATTCTGGTCAATTTCCATATTCAGACAAGCCCTAAAAGGAAGCAGATTGCTTATAACATATCTTGGATTTTATTATCCATGTGCAAGACCAGAGTATATCAACAGTGGAGATCTGTCTGCATAAGAACAGCCATACTGGGTCAGACCAAAGGTCCATCTAGTCCAGTATCTTGTCTTCCAACAGTGGCCAATGCCAGGTGCCCCAGAGGGAGTGGACAAAACAGGTAATCACCAGGTGATCTATCCCCTGTCTCCCATTCCCAGCTTCTGACAAACAGAGGCTAGGGACACCATTCCTGCCCATCCTGGCCAAAAGCTATTGATGGACCTATCCTCCATTAACTTATCTAATTCTTTTTTGATTTTGGTTTTCTAAACCAAAGGGAATGATATAGAGGTGGTGGTATGTGCATTTGATTCAAACTCTTGACTCAGTCATGTCAGCTGACGTGAGTTTAAAAGTGCAGGTTGTCCTGGAAAACAGCTTTACACTTGTGTTTGTCTCAAAACCTCCTGTTTTTAAAAGCTCACTGTTGAGCTCTGTTTTTCTTCTGAAGATTCAGTTCAACAGGTTGCTTGGCTTGGGAACTCCTTGGTGAATATAAGCCAATTATTTTCCTCTCAGTTTCTCACTAAACTCGACACTAGTGTTAAATGTTGGAGGGGAGCTGAGACTGGTGTGGAAATGCAATAGGTCTTTACATGTGTATAAACTTCAATATTTTTAAACCTTAGCACTTTGTTGGCTAGTCCAAATTGAGATGTGGAGCTTGCTGCTGCTCCCCTCCCAGCCAGTAGTACCAGGTTCATTTAGTGTCTATTGTAGTACTCTATTTTCAGCTGTCTGCACCTGTGCCATACATGTTTCCTAAAGACTGACATATGACAGCTTTACACTGGAGTGAATTTGTTTTTAATGATCAAATTTTAATATAATCCCTAATGTGCACTAGAACCTTTTGAAAATATGAATGAAATAATCCTTACAAGGAGTCATTTGAGCTGTAGAAGGAAGATGGCTGCCTGATTCTGAACTCTGTGATCAAGATCCAGACAAATTAGGTGTTTACCTAAAACATCCTTACCCAAAAAGTTTCTACAGCAGTTTTAAGAAGCACTTGAACTTACAGGGATGATAGCAGAACCTTTCAAATCTCTGATGGAGCGAAGAACTTTGAAAGAGTTGATATAAACAGCAGGACTACTTCTGATGACATCACCAGCATGCAGTCCATTCTGGACACAGTTCAGATGACGCTGCAGGATCTGACTGTGTGGACAGCAGAGTCTGAAGAACAGATTTTGGCTTTGAAGACCAATCCTGGGCTGTACAAGAAGCGGAGCCAAAACCTGCCTGACTTGATAAAAGCCCTGCAGGACAAAGGGGATAGATCTCAGCACTGCAATATGAGTGTCCTAGCAAGCATGCTGATTCCTTCATTGCATATTAATCAAGCTGCCTTGGGACACAGACTTTGATCGGGTGCACAGGTCACCTGCATCTAAGCCTCATTTAGATACCCGAAGATGACGACTAGGAGCTGTGGGTCCAGGGAGCAATCCAGAGCAGGCAGCATGGCAAACCTGGAAATGATAGTTTCTCAGTACAGAAACGCTGAAATACTTGCCCTCCACCCCCTCCCCTAATTTGCATAGAATCATAGAAGCATGGTACGGGAAGGGACCTCAGTAGGTCTTCAAGTCCAGTCCCCTGCACTCAAGGCAGGGCTACATAATAACTAAACCATTCCTGACAGGTATTTCTGAGACTCTTCAAAAGATGGTGTCCTAGCTCCATTCCCATGAACTGCCCTTATCTCAGTACTGCAAAAGCCCAGATAAATATGCTAGTTACTGCCCAATATCCTTGATCAACACTTATTGTAAGAGATTGGAGAATTCTCCCAGTCTCAGAAAATAAAAATACTTTTGCCAAATATTGTCCACAGTATGGCTTTGTTTGGTAAGCATAGCTGTGGGGTAAGTAACCTGGAACAGATGATGATGATGTCCATCTCTCAATATTGAGAAGTATCTACTTATTGTTAGAACTGGAGCCCCGCAAAATGGTAGACTGCTACAATTTACACTCATATAAATTATGACCTAGGATTGACCTTTTAAAATTAAAAGATCCTTCTTGAGCCTTCATCCTATACTCTTTCAAGAGAAAATACTGTTCCTCCTCCATTGATCTACCACTTAGAGGCAAGGCGCAGAATCTTGCCCACAGTCCTTGGACCTGTATGTCCAATTAATCAATACTATTCTCATAAACAGTGAAATCTCATTAAGACAGACTACTAAAGAAATGGGATACATTTATTTAAAAGGGGACCATTGATATTCTGGTAGTGTCTTGCATATTGATAAGAATATGTACCTCTCAGTTGTCCTGCATTTATCATGACAGCCACAGTCTTGGCCATGTCCTGCAGTTTTGTCATGCTGATAGTGAGGTCTGCAGTGTGAAAGTTGATGCGATCTCTAATTGCTGTCAGTTCTGTTCACATGTTGCAGACAAATGTAGTGGAGCAGTCCAGACCCAGCAGAGTGGAAAGAAAGAGCCCTCCCATACTGTGGATAGAACAGGAGTAGGAAGGGACAGAATAGAGAGAGAGGAGAAATGAAGGACAAGGGAGGTAGAACTTATGGGACACTTGGGAAATAAAGATACCATGGGAAGAGATTCATGGTTTATGTCTTTCAGGGCTCAATGCTGGAGTCTTTGGAGACTGTAATTTGTGATGGGGTGAACAGTGTAGGAAGGGGTTAATAGCCCCTGCAGTTGGGCTGTAGTGGGCCTAGATCCACAAGTTCTGCCAGAAATATCAATCCTGGAGGACATAAGAAGAGAGGAAGCCAATTTCTAAGCTGGTCTTTCCTGACAGAGGGGTCTGGGCATAGAGCAATAGTGGTAGGCTGATCATCAGCCCCAAGTTAGGAACCCTAGAAGTAGCCTTAGACTAGACTTTTTCATCCATTTTGGTTGTTAATGAAAGTCAAAGAGCAGGAAGAGGGTGGACTTTGACTGTAGGTGGGGTAGTGGTCAGTGTCTTGGAGCAGTTGAGGAAAGGCATCTGCTCACAAACACAGATGTCTTTGTCGTTGTTGGGAAAATACATTTCCCCACATATACAATACAATTATGTTTAGCATTTTAAGAATAATTATACATTACACTTTGCACCCTAATGTGTCTGATCCTTGACAGTGTATGTGCAAAGATTCAAGAAGAATTTAAAATAAATTGTTTTATTTTTACAGTTGATCCTAACTTTGCTTGGCAGCATATCTAGAATGAATTAGGGCAGTTTGTAGATGAGCAGTTACAAATACAATGAAGTAAACCACATTGTATCATAAACTTATGAATTATGTCTCTATTTGTTTGCAAACACTTCTACAATGTGTCGTTTTCTTTCTCAGTGCTAAGAAACAAATACTAATCTTATATTTGAATAAGCTGTTTGCAAGGTAATACCACTCCATATAAGTGAGCTTTCCTGTAATAGGTACAGCTCCAAAGCTAAGGTGTAACATACACAGATTGAATCTGGTGACTGGCATTTCTCCTGGAGGGAATTTTCTAATGCATAACCTTTAAATCACTGAGAGTAATAGCAGTCAGAGAACTATTAGCTTTGCCAAGAATGGGTTCTGCTACTCTGCCTTCACAGTTAGAAGCTTTGCATTGGGAAAAAGCGTAGTATCTCTTTACTGCTAGTGATGAGGTATTGTCTTTCTGTGGTCCTATGGCTCAACATGGCTTCCCTTTAAAGCATTAACCATTGCTGGTCTGTGGTGTGGATATAGGCTTTGTAAGTATTTTCACAAATAACCTTCAAGAATGAGAGCTGTAGTGAAATTTTAGTATTAGCAAACTGCATCAAGTGAACAGTTTTTCATCAGGCTTTTTAATATGTGCCTGCCTTAGTGCCCTGTTCATTCTTTTCCACACACTCTGTGCATTTGTCCAATATGCATGGAATGGTCTCTCTCAGGTTCTTCATTCACATTGCCCTTTTAAAAAAAAAAAAAAAAAGTAACAAAACACTTCTTCTCTGATGCCTGCAAGAACTGAATTAATAATGAGGGAAGGGGAAAACTAAATTGTCCCATATTCCTGGATTTCTCCGTGCAGTCTGTCTATGCATGTAATCTTTAAATTGTAAGCTCCTTTGGGCAGGAACTGTCTTTATTTTTATGCATGGTATGGTGCCGAGATCGCTACTGGTGCCAAACAAAGTGGATTATATACCATATTTCATAGAATTTTAAGGCTAGAGGGACCATTGTGATCATCTAGTCTGATTTCCTGAGGAACACAAGCCATAGAACCTCACCCTATAATTCTTGCATCAGGTCCATACATTGTGGTTGAGCTAGAGTATCACTTTTAAGAAAGACACCGAATCTTGCTTTAATTTGCATTTTTAAGTATGCAGCCTCCCACTGATAAACTAAATTGTCGGTCCTTAACAATGAGTGCAATGACCAAACATTAGTTGAAGAAAAACTAAACCACATTTTGATAATTAATATGAATATTGTGAACTTTTAATGGAGAACACAAAGGAACAAGCACTTTAAATTTCTAATTTGTCTGTATCTAGAAGGCAATTTCTGTGAAGAAGGTGTTGGAAGGAAGGACAGCAATGCAGTGGTTTGGTTTTGAAATTATATGTTGGCGGCAGCTAGAATTGACGCCAATGCAAAAACTTTCTGTTGGTGTTTTGAAAGGCTCATTATACAGCCTCTTCATGTAGCTTTTCATGAAACATGAAAATTATTCAGTATGAATTCTGTCATCTAAAAGCTGTATTTTCACCATAGGTTGAGGTTGATAAGTGTGTTGCAAGTTCTGCTGGCAGTTTTCTGTGTATCAATATTATTTAAACAAACACTATAGCATTTATTAAAAGAATGTTTCGTGTCAAATCCTGTGGAAATGTTACGTGTCTCACTCTATAAAATCTGGCCTTGCTTTGGAAAGCTACCCACAACAGCAATTGCTACAGGATTTCTTGAATGCTTTCCTAGTATGGCCTTTATGTTAAAAGGGATTATTTTGTGGACCTTCTACCCTTCCAGTTATGATTCTGTTGACCCATCCCTCTTTTATCACAATCATATAACACTCAATAGACAGTTACATGAAAACAAATTGCTAGGGAATTAATGTGTTTAGCTGGCTTTAAAACCAGTTTAACAGATGGAAACCAGGAGCAGGAAGCCAGTAACATGGGACCACTCTGCTCTCTGTGGATCATGCACCTGAATAAAATTGTGGCTACCTGGGGTTTTGTGCTTATCATTATGCACCTTATGTCTACTTGGAACTTCAGGAGGACAGTAGGGTTAGAATTTAATTCCTACCCCAAAATCATAGGCCCCTGCCACTTGAGCTCAAGGATTCTGGGAATGTTAGTGTTGAGGGCAGAGTAGAAGGCAATGCTGTACATGCAAGCAAGCCAGCTCACTATGGTGGCAGTGAGACACTGGGTTTTTATCCTTTGTGATAACTTACATCTTTATCACATACAGAACTTCTGTGTTAATAGAACATTATCAAGGTTGCAAAGTCAAACATTAAAAAGTTAGGCAATATCAGAATTAAGATTGCCGTTGCAAAGTCAAGGTTGTATAACTCATCTCTACTAACCCATTTTACTTCACCCATGGTGCCTTTTGTTGCCTGCTTCATCACTCAATGTGTTTCTAGTGCAAAGATGATGGGTGGTAGCACACACCCTTGTCTAACTCCAGTCACAATATCGAATCACTCACCCAGGCCTGCATCTGATTATACTGCTCATCTGCTTCTATCATACAAACTTGTTATGTTGATCAGCTTGTCTGGGATCCCGTAGCTAGCAATATTCCACCAGGTATCGAATGCTTTCTTAAAGCCAGTACATTTGATAAAGGTGTGCTTTTGCCAAGCAGCAGCTTTTCTGACGATCTCTCAAAGGGTGAATATCTGTTCACAACGTGATGTGCCTGGATAGAACCCAGCCTATTCTTCTCTTAATATTTCATCTACTTCAGTCCATTCAGCATAATGGTGCCCAATACTTTACCTGAGGTTGGTAGCAGTACAATAGTTCCCAGGTTCATTCAGCGACTGTGATCACCCTTTTTTGTCAATGACACCGTGATACTGTCTTTCCAGTCTTGTGGCACTTGTTCTTTTGCCAAAGTTGAATTCTGCTAAACACAAAAATCTTTCCCCTGTTTAAAATCTTGGACTGTTGTTTTAATTTCATTAGATATTGTTGGTCCTCTTCTGTTTCTAATTTAGTACTGGCATTTCTCTTAAACCTGAGCATGATCTGCCCTGGGCCGTTTAATGGAATGGAAACTTTCACCATTGTCTGGCTTGTTCTTCATGCATTTTCAATGCCTGTACCCTAGAATCCCTGGTAAGCATCACCTGTGACTGTCTGGTTCTTCCTGAGAGGTCTATCACTGTTCTGTAGAGCTGCTTGATGTCTTCCTCTCTGTGCTGCTTCCTCTGCCTCTTCAGCCTTCTCCTGAAACTAGGCACTTCTATCTTACCTGCCTCTCCTCTTTATTTCTTTGTCTTCTTCTCTGTATGTGCCACTGGGTAGCAACAGGATGTCTTGCTCGTTCCATAGGGCATACATGTCGCAACCACCTGAGCTTTCTTTGATATCCTTCTGTTATATCTTCTGTGATGTCCTGCTCTGTCAGCTCTTTGTATTGTCTGGGAAAGTTGGCACAGGTTATGTGAAAAATGAAAAAAGTACCATCTGACCATACTAGGTGTCAGTGAGACAAGATGGGCAGGGAGTGGGAAGATGGTGTGTGATGGTGCTACAATCTTACACAGTGAAACCTCGATTATCTGAGTGGGGCCAGGTCGGATAACCAAAAATCCAGATAAACCAGAGAATGAGTTGTAGGGCTCAGGTTGTCAGCCCCGGGCAGTGGGGCTCCTGCTGTCATGCTGACAGTTGGAGCCTCAGCCGCTAACAGCCCCAGGCAGCTGTTGGTTTGGTTAATACAGAGAGCCGGATAACGGAGGCTTGGTTAAACAGTTCTACTGTACTTGGGATGTGGAATGGACAAAAGAGGTGTAATCATGTTGAATAACATCACAACAAAGCCTCTGCTGGCGTGGGAGCCAGTGAACAACAGAACAGCCAGACAGCCAACAAGACACGTCAAGCATGCAATAATCCGAGTATACGCACCAACAAATGCAGTAGGTGACAGTGAAAAGGATACATTCTCTGTGCAGGTGCAGCAAGTATTTGATGGCTTGCCTAACCGTGACATTAACTTGATAGGCAACTTCAATGCACAAATTGGCAACAGTTCTATTGGCTGGGAAGGTGTTATGGGCACAGCAGCAGAAGGTACCCAAACTGATATGGCAAACAGTTCTTGAATTTCTGTGTCACAAACAACCGAAAGATAGGAGGCAGTCTCTTCTAGCACAAGAGGATTCACAAGGTCACATTGAGATCACCAGACAATGTGATTGTCAGCCAGATAGATCATGAGTGTATAAATAAGAGATGGACATCTTTTTGGAGGGATGTCAGAGTAAGCAGAGGAGCAGATGTTGGCTCAGATTATTATCTTTTAGTGGGTACGTTACAACTTCAAGTAAAAAAAGATCACGAAGCCAGACAACAAGAGTGTTTATAGCAGTAGAGAAGTTCAAGGACAAAGAAATGCAGATCAGATTCCAGGTTGTACTTTGCAACCATTCCAGTGTTTTGCAGGACCAGGCCAATGAAAGTTTGGAGGACACAGATGGTCAGATTGGAAGAAGATGGTAGTTGAGATAGAATCATAGAATATCAGGGTTGGAAGGGACCCCTGAAGGTCATCTAGTCCAACCCCCTGCTCGAAGCAGGACCAGTTCCCAGTTAAATGATCCCAGCCAGGGCTTTGTCAAGCCTGACCTTAAAAACCTCTAAGGAAGGAGATTCTACCACCTCCCTAGGTAACGCATTCCAGTGTTTCACCACCCTCTTAATGAAAAAGTTTTTCCTAATATCCAATCTAAACCTCCCCCACTGCAACTTGAGACCATTACTCCTCGTTCTGTCATCTGCTACCATTGAGAACAGTCTAGAGCCATCCTCTTTGGAACCCCCTTTCAGGTAGTTGAAAGCAGCTATCAAATCCCCCCTCATTCTTCTCTTCTGCAGGCTAAACAATCCCAGTTCCCTCAGCCTCTCCTCATAAGTCATGTGTTCCAGTCCCCTAATCATTTTTGTTGCCCTTCGCTGGACTCTCTCCAATTTATCCACATCCTTCTTGTAGTGTGGGGCCCAAAACTGGACACAGTACTCCAGATGAGGCCTTACCAATGTCGAATAGAGGGGAACGATCACGTCCCTCCATCTGCTCGCTATGCCCCTACTTATACATCCCAAAATGCCATTGGCCTTCTTGGCAACAAGGGCACACTGCTGACTCATATCCAGCTTCTCGTCCACTGTCACCCCTAGGTCCTTTTCCGCAGAACTGCTGCCTAGCCATTCGGTCCCTAGTCTGTAGCGGTGCATTGGATTCTTCCGTCCTAAGTGCAGGACCCTGCACTTATCCTTATTGAATCTCATCAGATTTCTTTTGGCCCAATCCTCCAATTTGTCTAGGTCCTTCTGTATCCTATCCCTCCCCTCCAGCGTATCTACCACTCCTCCCAGTTTAGTATCATCCGCAAATTTGCTGAGAGTGCAATCCACACCATCCTCCAGATCATTTATGAAGATATTGAACAAAACCGGCCCCAGGACCGACCCTTGGGGCACTCCACTTGATACCGGCTGCCAACTAGACATGGAGCCATTGATCACTACCCGTTGAGCCCGACAATCTAGCCAGCTTTCTACCCACCTTATAGTGCATTCATCCAGCCCATACTTCCTTAACTTGCTGACAAGAATACTGTGGGAGACCGTGTCAAAAGCTTTACTAAAGTCAAGAAACAATACATCCATTGCTTTCCCTTCATCCACAGAACCAGTAATCTCAGAGGAAGTAGTGAGCCCCTGAAGATTCATGAATTATGTCTGGGCCCTGGGCAGTGATTGACTAGTGGAAAGCTATGAAGGCAAAAAAGGAACAGGCAAAACCCTTCGATGTGTATGCAAAGTGCTTAGGGAAGTGGATTTAAAATAACAGAAACCTATATGCCTGTTTCCCTTATCTACTTTCACCTCTAGCCAGTTTCCAAGCTAGGAGAACTAGCCTATGCGGTTTACAGTCTGGACCTGGACCCTCTGTTTGTGTGTGTCAGTCAGATTGTCAGCCTTTTCACTGTCTCACTCAGGGCCACCTCCTTGTCCTACTTTCCTCCCGACCCTGGCTTCTTGTCCGATCTGTGTCACCATTCTCCCCCCTCAGGCTTCTCATCCAATCTCAAGCCACCCCCACCTTCTCCATGAGTCTTTCTCCCAGTCTCTTTGCCCAGGCAATCCTAGTTCTCCTCTGTTTAACAGCTCCACTGGTTCCTCTTCCCAGTCTCTCCTAGTCACCCCAGCTTCATCTTGTCCAATCCCAGTTTTCATCACAGGCTTCTGGTGTAACTAGTTCCAGTCTCCCCTTCAGTTCCCGGGCACAGTTCCTCTCCCTCATTCAGTTCCAGTCTCACCAGACTCCTCACTCCAATCTACTCCTTTCTCTTCCCCTGATCAGATGGCTTCTTCCTTCATGCTGATCAGGCGCCGGTGGGGGTGGCGGGGAGTCACTGAAAGCACAGGCTCCCCTGCTCTCAGAGCCTATCTCAGAGCAGCTGGGAGCAGCCATTATAAAATAGGGAAAGTCCAGCTTCAGCTTGGTAGCCCTGGGCTGGAGCGTGCTCAGTTGCAGTGTGGGGATGGCACATGTGCAGTCTGGTCAGCCCTAGGAACTGAGAGGCTTGAGCATGCTCAGTGAGGATGGAATCTTTGGAGATTTTTGCTGTTTAAGCTCTAGCTAAGTCTAGTGGGCAGGTGTGAACTGCAGTTTTTTTTCAATGGTTTATAACATGTCTAAATTTGGGCTGATTTCCCCTGGGATGTCAAAGGGCACCTCCCTGACACAAAGGCCACCCCCACCCCCCTTGCCAAATTTCAAATCCCTGCCCTGTAGCATAGGGGCATTAGATCATTTCAGAGAAAAGGGTGCAATAATTTTTTAAATATAGACAAAATGTATTCTTTCCTAGCTTTGTTCTTGGAAACGGGCTACAGCTGAACCATTTTGGCATGGGAAACTTCAGCCCACATGGTTAAAGTTTGGCAAAGTTATAGGCAACTGAAAATAGAGTCTTGTAATGGGAAGTGTCAGGCAACCTTAATAATACTTGTAGTGTGCATTGGTGAGAACACAACGGCACCTCCCCTTTTGTTAGGTGCCATGGGAACATTAAAGAATGTAAAGTGCCAGGATCTCTGCGTTATGTCCCATGTCATAACATCTTCCTCAGGCTCCTCCACTCTTCCCAAAACTATAACACATGGCACTGTGATCAGCACAGTGTCTCTGAACACCATGGAAAAACATTTGTTCAGTATGAACTCAAAGATCCAAGTGCTACCAAATGAACTGCCAATAGTACCTAGGCTTTTGATCATTCAAATAATGAACTGGCCTGATCCTGCTTAGCTTATGAGACCTGACAAAACTGTAGCCTGAGGGAATAGACCTTTATTTCATGGTGTTAGTAAAATTAAAACTTTTGTACATTTCAAATATTTGCAAGAAGAAAATTCACAAGGAATAGTTGATTCCCCTCCCCCGCCATATTAACTTGGCCTGGTTTAGCCCCTTATATTTTAGCAAAGTTAAATATTTCACTTTCCAAGAGGAGTTGGTAAGAACTATATTTTTATTAAGATTACTTAACGTGTAGGGGTACCAATTACATTACAATAAGAAGGCCTTTAACACAAGATTTAAATTCAAGTTTCCTGCTTCATTTTGTGAAAGGTTCTAGGTTAAACAGAGATCGAGTTTTCATGTTGCTTTCTACGTGACACTGTGATCTCTGTCTCAATATCCAAATGTTCGATACTAAATACACTAAGGTCAGGCTACAACTCTGTGTTTCCAAGAAGCCTTCCTGCCAGGAGAGAACCATCTGTTATGCCCAGAAGTATGTCTCATTCTTGTTTATATAATATAAAAAGCTAGCACAGCGAAATGTAATTAATAAGAAATGTGAAGGTGGTCTCCTATGGTAAATGAATCTTGTACTGAGATTGCTGGGTGGATTTGTGTTAGGGTTGCTAGCCCTCCAGGATTGTCCTGGAGTCTCCAGGAATTAAAGATGAATCTTTAGTTAGAGATTGTGTCATGTGATGAAACCTCCAGGAATACATCCAACCAAAAGTGGCAGCCTTAATTCATATTATTGACTGATTAAACTTTGAGAGAATTTCAGTCATTCAGAAAAAAACATATATAGTTTTTGAAACAGGTTGTCTTGATTGGGTAAAATGTTCAGTAATTCTGTTTTCTCAGCTGGTCAAAATACAGTAGCCCAGGAATGGTAGAAAGCCCATTGTCTCTAGGTACTGTGGGAACCTATTGATTTCAGGGGGAATTGCGCTGTTCAGTACTCTGTAATACTGGGTCCAAAATTAGCAACTGCATCAACATTTATTAGATAGGATGACTAGACTTATAACAGTGATTTGTCAGAGCATAAATAAAGCCATTCTAGAAACATCACAGGCTCAACTAGAGCTTTAAATTAGCTATCTGTATGTGCAGGGAATTGCACTGTTTTTCAATGGCCACTGCAATGCCACTTATCTTCAAGCAGGATAATCCTGCCTGGGGAGACTAGGCTCCTGCTGAGCAAGGGTATGGGCTCTGCCCCTGAGCAGCTGCCAAGCCAATCTCCTATACACAGAGTTGTTACAGAAGAGCTACTCTAGAGATGCAGTGTGAAGCAGAATAAGTGGGGTGCAAATGGAAGGAAATAAAATGGAGGACACAAGCTTTTTAATCGACCTTCCTCATTGGAAGGTACCAGTGGTTTGGGGTTGATCTTCCTCCTCACACGCACACATGCTAAAGCCCCATCTTGTGATCTGAAACTACTTTTCTTCCTCGCTTTTGTAGCAGCAGGTGACATTTAGCTTGTCCCAAAATTTTGCTAATAAATCTTATTTCTTACTTAGCCAAGAGAGTTATAAATTTCAGGGGGCCAAATGTGACACAAGAGCAGAGAAATGTTCCATTTTCCTGCTTTACCTCCACTGCTGTGCTCCAAGTTAATTTACAGATTCCCCTGTGGGAGAATTACATCTTTGCTGCCCATGCACATAGCATTTCCCTGTAGGTTATAACTTGCCTGGAGTGGAAGTTTCTCCCTTGCCCCCATTAGTCAGTTAATCAGTCAATTAATTCTTACAGTAGTAAATCTGGATGTTCCCATTATTCATGTGACTGTCCAAGGATAGACAAAAGGATGTGGGGCTGACCCTGCTGGCCTTAGTGGCAGCCTGTTTGGGTTAAATGGCTTGGCAGATGCAAAAAAAGGGAGGAAAAAAGAGAAGAACAGGAACAAGATGTGACTGCAAATCCCCCTTTTTTGGTCCTTAAAATAAATTTCTCTGTTTCCATGTGGCAACATGTGTGTGGAATTTTGCCTCTTTCTCTCCAGACACACACAAAAGTAGCCCAGGGCTGTGCCCCTTGCCCCCCAGTCTTTGATAAGCCATGTGTGGCAGGCAGGCATGTTTACAAAGAGGAGGGATGGATGTAATGGAGAGTTTGTCAGAGATAAGGAAATCCTCCCAAACTGGCCTTCATTTTAGTGGCAGAATTTTTATAAGGGCCTGCCACAAGCCCCCTCCAGCACAATACTGAATTAACCCCTTGAAGTTAGCTCTTTGATCCCAACAGGATAATGCCAGGAGTAACCTACCTCTTTTCTAATCTATAGTTTTCTGTCACTTGTCTTTAACAGACAGCTTTTACTGCACTTACAACTGATGTGTTGTATAGCCGAATTGCTGTAGCAAAAAGGAAATAGTGGATTCAAATCCAGCACCAGATAATGCTTCTTAGCCACTAAGGATGTAATAGCCCTCAGCCTCAGTGCATTAGAACCCACAGAACATGTTCAGTTTCTGTTGGGTGATCTGCTTTTGTATGAAGAAGGCAAAATGCAGGTGCATGTGTGGTCAAATTAGCTAGTCATAGAGATGGTTATAATTTCTTAGAACAGGGTTACCATATTTTAAGTTCCCAAATAGAGGATGCTGCCGGAGAGAGGAGGAGCTGGGGAGGGGGTGGTGCAGTTAGGGCGTGCTGGAGAGGGTATTTGGGAGATGCAGGAGGGGGATGTGCGTACTGGGAGGGGTATTTGGGAGGTGCTGGAGGGGGTACCTGCGGCCTCACTTTTGAGATGGGTGGCAGTGTCGTTCCATGGCAGGGTGGTTGGCACAGGCCTAGGACACAGCGCAAGCCTACCAGTCAACACCTCTCTGTGGGTCTCTCCCCCTCCCCACGGCAGGGAGCTAGGGCCTGGCCCTGTCACCCTCCCGGCAGGGCTCTGAGGCCCCACAGCAGGATAGGCGGCCTGGCCAAGAGGCGTTTGGCAGCTCCGCTTAGCTGGTGGGCAGGGCCAGGCTGGGCGGGGCCAGCAGCTGCATATGCAGAGGAGGGACCAATTGGGGCACAGAAACAGCTCTTTCTGATCTGCAGTGAACAAGGAAAAATCCCAGACATTTTTTCATATTTCAAAAAGCCGCCCGGATGGAGATCAGAGGATCCAAAAAAAGAGGTCATGTCTGGGAAATCCCAGACGTATAATAACCCCTTAGAACCGTATCTTCCTTCCTCCATGGCAGGTCTGATTAGTTGGGCTTGCTGGAGGGATGGCTGTAGAAGGAGAGAATGCACCTCCCTTGAAGCTGCAGCATGGAAGCAGAGTTCCTCCTGAGTGACCATTGTGTAGGGGCCAGTCTGATGGCTCTCAGCTTAGGAATTTTGATGTGCATTTTTCTCTCTTTCATCATCATTTGTGGGTATTTCTTGTCCCCTGGGTAAGAAGGTCACACCTCAGGCTGGTATCTGTAGTTTGATTATGATCCTGTCTGGGTGGTGTTGGAAGCAGAGGGGTTTTCTTTGAAACTGTTGAGCTCTGAGAGCCTCCAAGCCCCAAATGAAAAACAGGTGTTGAATAATTCTCTTTTGACCAGTTGAGGTTGCAGGACTTGGCTTTTATTTGCAACAGGTGAAGGAGAATTTGGGGAATGTTTGTTACCACTGCCAACCCTCTGCTCAAAAACCATGAGTCGAGCCCCCCAAAATCATGAGTGGCTTAAAAATAATACATCTTGCATTCTGTATTTGCATCCTGGCTTTTGAGCCGTTAGGGTTCACTGAATCACATTTTCAAGCTCTTTTCCACAACCATGAAGGCCTAAAGGCTTATTTTTTAAAATGAAAGTGGAGAGTCTCACATAATAGCATGATTCCAGGATCTTGGGCTTTAAGGAAAACCCCCAAATATTGTGCGACTCTCAGTAAAGTTATGAGCTGAGGCACCATTAAAGATAACAGTTCTTGAGTATAGAGGAAGAGCTGGGAATTCTATCAAATCTGTCAATTTCTGGGTTTTCTAGACTGCCCATCACTGTAGTGTTTAAGCCTGTGTCCCTTTGATAGTATGAATCCACCTTTCTTGGGCTCCTAAAAGTGTGCAGATTCATATAGTGGTGAGACTGAATTGTACATGATTCATTGCTTTAGGTGTTCATGATGCAAGATTATGTGCAAGCTTCCTGATCTGGACTGGGGAGTGGACAGTAATATCTACCCATATTGATTCACTCAGGGAAACACTTGGGAAGTGTTTTGAGGGATTAGTAAAGAGTGCTGTAAGGAACAGACCCTGCAGGGGAGTACCAGGAGTAGAACAATATGGGGACTCTGAGTGAGAGATTCTGGGCCAGGTTCTCATAAGGAAGCCTTAAATCTGGCCAAAGTGGCAAGCTGGGGAATCGCCACAGCCAGCTCTGTGCCACCACAACCCGTTCCAAGCACACAGGAGATGTGCAGGGAGCCATGTCTGGGGCACACTGTGCACTGCCTGTTCCTGTCTGCTACAATGGCCCTTTGGGAGCCATTGCAGGCTGTTGTCAATTAGACTGAGTCTGTGGCAGCCCTGATTTATGCTAGGGGTCAAACTGACCCTTGGCAGCCCCAGGGATTGGAGGAACCCAGAGGTGGTATAAACCATTTTTGCCTTTGCCCTTCTCCTTCCTTGGTTTCTGGGCTGGGAGTGCTGTGGAGGCAGCCTGCCCAGCCATGAGGAAAATGAAGCACCTCCCCTTCCCTTTGACAGTCCCTGTCTCTAGAGTAACATTAAATGGGTCTGGAGGGTGTGTATCTTCAACCCTCCTAAGCAGTGTGCCAATTGATTTTGGGGTAGAAGGAAAGAAATAAATACAAATCCCTAAAGTGAAAGAAAGTGGAGCCGTCTGTAATTTTCTGAGAAATGCAATTCTGCCTGCAGAGTCTGAAAGGTTAAGAAATGGGCATTATGGTTCTAATTGGAAGAAAATGAGTTTACATTAGGCAGGTGGGATGAACTGCATCTGAACAGTGTGCTGGTTAAGAGGAGAGACTTCTGTGTGGGACAGTTTAATGGATGGGGAAAAAGGAAAATAAAGTCCATGCAGAAGTCAGGAAAGAGATTAAAAATCATTTGAAACAAGATGAATGGGTGTCATAAATATAAAGGGAAGGGTAACCAGCTTTCTGTATACAGTGTTATCAAATCCCTCCTGGCCAGAAGCAAAACCCTTTCACCTGTAAAGGGCTAAGAAGCCAAGATAACCTTGCTAGCACCTGGCCCAAAATGACCAATGAGGGGACAAGATACTTTCAAAGCTGGAGTGTGTGGGGGGGAACAAAGGGCTTTTTCTGTCTGTGTGATGCTTTTGCCGGGAACAGATCAGGAATGCAGCCTTACAACTCCTGTAAAGTTAGTAAATCGAGCTAGAAATGCGTTAATTTTCTTTTGTTTAATGGCTGGTAAAATAAGCTGTGTCTTTTTGTAATTTAAGGTTTTGCCTAGAGGGATTCTCTATGTTTTGAATCTGATTACCCTGTAAGGTATTTACCATCCTGATTTTACAGAGGTGATTCTTTTACCTTTTCTTTAATTAAAATTCTTCTTTTAAGAATCTCATTGATTTTTCATTGTTCTTAAGATCCAAGGGTTTGGGTCTGTGTTCACCTGTACAAATTGGTGAGCATTATTATCAAGCCTTCTCCAGGAAAGGGGGTGTAACGTTTGGGGGCATATTTTGCGGAAAGACGTCTCCAAGTGGCCTCTTTCCCTGTTCTTTGTTTAAAACGCTTGGTGGTGGCAGCATACAGTTCAAGGACAAGGCAAAGTTTGTACCTTGGGGAAGTTTTTAACCTAAGCTGGTAAAAATAAACTTAGGGGGTCTTTCATGCAGGTTCCCACATCTGTGCCCTAGAGTTCAGAGTGGGGAAGGAACCTTGACAATGGGTCAGACAGCAATAAAACTACTAATTTGTATTAGTAACATAGTGGGGTGTGTGAGGGAATATTAAAAGATCCTCCAGAATTATGGGAGTAAAATCACAAAGGAGTTTAGATATTCATATAATTTCAAGAAGCAAGGCAATAAAAAAAATAGGGGACCTGGAACTGTGAATGCAAAGAGAATTTCAACATTTTATTAATAGAAACAGATGGTGGGAAAGTGAAAGCAACTGGGCAGCTCAGAATTGAGGGATTTACTCTGTTCAGAAAGAAAATGAAAGGGGGAAGGGACTGACCTTCTGTAAATTAAAGTCTGGAAGTAACTGAACTAATAATGGTAGTGCACTGTGCAAATTAATTAATATAAAAGTAGGAGATCCTAGAGGAGATATGTAGACTATCATCATAATGAATCAGAATTACAGATTGGAATTTGCTATAGCTTCAGAAGCAGCAACATAAAGCAAAACAGAAATAAACAAGAGTTCCTATATTAGCTTCTGCGGGGACAGCTGTAGAACCAGATGTTGATTGTGGGTGACGTGCAAATAAGATAGTTAGCACTGCAAAACTAGCATAAAAATATACTGTCCCAGATACTAAATCTGTTTACTATGAAAATTGATCATGGAAAAATAGATGTTTTTCTCGTGTATTTTTTTTTAAAAAATTACTATGCGCAAAAATAAATTATGCTTAATTAATTATGATTAATTCTCACAAATGAAATAAGTAGTTAAGAACAATTATGAATATTGTACCAACAAAACCACTGAAAATCCAGGAAGGCCCCAGTTAAGCCATCCCTTGAAACCCAGAATTATGATTTTATTTTCTCCACACTATCTTGCTCACATCTACCACTTACCCCACATGTCTCTCTTCTCTATGTCTATGCAAATGGGCAATCTCTATTGCTGACCATCTAGCGTGGTTAGACAGGAACGTTTTCTAATGATGGAAAATGTTTCATAGGTTATAAGGCCAGAAGGAACCAGTGTGATCATCTAGCGTGACCTCCTGTATAACATATTGATACTCTTCTGAAGTTGAAGACTTGCGTGGGGGATATTTAGTGCACCCATTTAAATGTATTGTGCTTGATGACTGTTAATGGAGCACATTTTTGAAAGTGGAAATACTTTGCAATAAGAGTTTCTTTATGGGAAGTGTGACAAAGTTCCTCCTCTGCCTTGGTGGGTACTGCACTTATTGGTGGATTTTCTCGCCTCAGAGGTTCACAGCAGCCCTCAGTTTGGCCACTTTCACAGCTAAAATCTGCCGTTCACTCAGTTAGCCTCATCACTGACCAGCATGGGGAAAGGAAGAATAACAATCCCCGCAGTCTCTGCTGATCCACCTAGTGGATTGGGGAACAGGCCAGAGACCTTCCCCTCTGGTGGAACCCACAGTCCAGTTCAACTCCGGTATCAAGTAGGGAGGATGGGGGGAAACCCGGGCCTGCCCCCTACTCCAGGTTCTAGCCCAGGGCCCTGTGGATTGCAGCTGTCTACAGTGGCTCCTGTAACAGCTGTGTGACAGCTACAACTCCCTGGGCTACTTCCCCATGGCCTCCTCCCAACACCTTCTTTATTCTCACCACAGGACCTTCCTCCTGATGTCTGCTGATGCTTCTCAGTTTTCCAGTAGTATACCTTCTCACTTTCAGCTTCTTGCTCCCAGCTCCTCACAAGCACCACAAATTGAAGTGAGCTCCTTTTTTAACCCCAGGTGCCCTGATTAGCCTGCCTTAATTGATTCTAGCAGCTTCTGGATTGGCTGCAGGTGTTCTAATCAGCCTGTCTGCCTTAATTGTTTCCAGAAAGTTCCTGATTGTTCTTCCCTGTTACCTTACCCAGGGAAAAGGGACCTACTTAGCCTGCTCTCCTACTGCTGCCCTCTGGCCTGGGCTTTTCTTGCTTTTTGCCCCTGCTTCGGCTTCCCCCCGACCGGGCCAGATGCCCTCCCCCTTTTTTGTCTTTTGTTGGATTTTTTTTCTTTCTCTGCTGTTGCTAGAGTGCTGGCCGGCTGCTGGCCGGCTATTAGCCCCCCCTCCCCCCCATTCCTGCCTGCCCTCGGATGCTGCTGCCGCTCCAGCTGAAACCCCCGCCCAAGAGAGGGGGGGCCTGCTGACCCGCCCCCCGGAGGCGGGGAGTGGAAGGACCCAGACCCAGCCGCTTGCTGTTTGTTTGTGGACCCGTCTCCGGCTGAGAGAATTTCTTATCATCTGCTCCGGCATCCCTGGAATGTTGGAGCTGAGAAAAAGAAAGCCCGGACAAGGAAGGGAAACAGCCGTCTACTGGAGGAACACCTCCCGGGGAATCTACAAATCACCGTGGAGGGGTCCCAAGACTGAGTAACTTTCGAACTGTGCTCTTGTGTGGGGGGAGGCCTTGACTGTGTCGTGACTGTGTGTTTGTAGGGACACGGGGTGTGGCACGGAGCTGCCCCCCGATCCATCTGTGTCCCATCCGTCCCCATCCCCCCCCCCCCCCACTATTATACTGTCATGCTGCCCTCTCCATCGTCATTGCTGGCTGTTTAACGTCTGCCTCTGGACTTAGCTGCTTGCCCTGATTCCACTGTGTGGGCCAGAAGCACCAGCCAACCAAACAGGACTCTCTGGACAAGCGTACGGTGGTTCTTGTGCCCTCCCCTCCCCCCGAACTGCCCATCCCACAGTCTGTCCCTTTTTACCTGACCCCAACTCCAGTTAACCACCTGCCACCGCCCCCGCTGGGGCATCAGCAATGGAGGGCACCAGGGCGACCTCCGTCGCTGCTATGCCCACCGCCTCCCCAGACTCTAGGGGAGCCCCCCCCAGCCGGCAGGAAAGGCCAGGACAAGAAGAAGGGGAAGGGCCCCGCTAAAACCACCAGGCCCTCCGTGGCAGGGGCCACCCCCACTGCTGCGGCCCCGCCACCGACCACGGCGTCCCTCCCTGCTGCCCCGTCCACCAGCTCTACGGGTGTCCCTCCCTCATCCCCCAGGATGTATGCCCGGGTGGCGGCAGCCCCCCTGCCTGCCGCCTTGTCATCTCTCCCGCCCATCGCCTCTGCCACCATCAACAGTGGTCGGGGCCCCTTCCCCACCATGACAAGGATGCACGGTGTCCGATGCCTCCTGGTGCCAGCCTCGCCCCACGTGGAGACCTACGTGCAGGCGTTGGCGAGGGTGGTGGGGCCCTCGGCCATTGTGGCGGCCTCCAAAGTGTATGGGAAGGTCGTCGTAGTCTTAGCATCGGAGGCTGCCACCCAGGAGGCGGTGGAGAGGGGCCTGGCGGTGGGGGGAGGTGTTTGTCCCCCTAGAGCTGCTAGAGGACCTGGGCGTCCGCCTGGTCCTGACCTCTGTCCCTCCTTTTCTCCCCAATGCTGCCCTGTTACCCGCCCTTTCCACCCTTGGGAAACCTGTTTCTGTCATCAGCCCTCTCCCATTGGGCTGCAAGGACCCCACCCTCCGTCACATCTTTTCCTTCAGCTGGCAAGTGCAGCTTCTATTCCCGTCGGCGGTGTGTGATGGAGAGGCGCTCGAGGGGTCCTTCCTAGTCCCGTTACCGGGTGTATTTCTCCACGGGGAAAGCCCGGTGCTACCTCTGCCGGGCGTCAGGGCATGTCCGGAGGGACTGCCCCTTAGCCCGGCAAGGAGGGGCATCTGGGATCCCCAAGACCTGGCAGGACATCGGCCCCGTCATTGCCGACGCCCCTGGCCGCCCAATACCTGAACCCGCCCCCCCTCCTCTTTGGACCACTACTTCTCCCGCTCAGGCCCAAGGGGCGCCTCCGCTACAATGCCCAGACGAGAGGGAGAGCCCCGCCCACGCTGCTGACAATCTGGCAGGGCCTATGGAGGAGGGTGTGGCAGAGATACCACCAGGCATGGGAGACAGCCTGCCCCAGGGAGAATCCTCCCTCCATTATGCCGCCCCACCGTCCTCCCCCCCCACCCCCAAGCCCCTGAGCCTTCGTCTTTACCCCCTGAGACGACCCCTGCTGACCAGCCCCCAGGTGATGCCATGGAGGGCTGGGCCCTAGTCCAGGGGAAGCGAGGCAAGCGGAAGGCTCAAGCTCCGCCTCATCTACCCGAGGCGGAGGCCCCCTGGAAGACCAGGAAGGGGGGCACTGATGCCGAACCTTCCGTTTTGCCCACGAGTGCGTCCCATCCACTGGTGTCGGCCAGGAACGACGTGGTAGCACCGGAAGGTAGTGTCTCCCCTCCATGGGAGACCCTCCCCACTGAGACCCTCGAGGAAGCCCCTTCTGTCCTGACACTACCCGAAGCCCCCGTGAACCCCGAGGCAACTGTCGTGGCGGGTGCCAGCGGGGAGAACCCCGGGGCGATGGAAAGTGTCCTCTCCTCCATGTTCGAGGAGCCATTGCTGCTGCGGACACTACCACCTTAGAGGGATCCTTTCACACATGGGTGCACGTGTCCCTCCCCCCACCGGATTGTCCACCCCACAGCCTGCCCCTTTGGTTGGGTGCTTTCAGAGGAGGGAATTGTTGGTGACACTCGGGCGTGGCGCCAGGTAACTCGGAAGGGTGGAAGACCACAAGAGTCGAGGAAGCCCCCTGCTCTGGGCCCGGACAAGCTTGAACACTTCCCTCCCCTGAAGCTAATGAGAAAACAATTGTGATTGGTTACTGTGTTACACATTGCATATGCTGCTGTTTTTACTTTGTAAGTGTGTTATGCAAATAAAAACATCTTTTGCTTCAAAAAAAAAAATTACTCTCCTGTAGCCATCTGGCCCGACCCTGTCAGAGAAGTTATTGGTTGTAATACCGATATCTATGGTGTAATGAGGAAAAATACAATTATATCTTTCAGTCTTGATACTTGTGATTGGCGTTAAGGGACTGCATATTTTGCATGGAGGTGGAGGCAAGAGACATGGGGAAGGTAATGCGAAGAAGATGAAATAATGGTTGTAGGTTGCCGAGAAGGATGTAGCTACATATTTCCTGTTTGTGGTGGTGGTGTTTTTTAATGATTGTGGAACATTAATTTGGTCAACCTCAACAGTATTTAATGGAGACTTCTATTCGGGGGGTGGGGGGGGGGGAGATATACCAAGTGTTAAGGAAGTGTTAATCAGTGCTGAAAGTCATCAGTGTTGGTATCTGTCCAGGTGAATATGTATTTTCCTTCCTTTGTTGCTCCAGTTTCCCCCCTCAGACACACTGTTTCCCAGGTCCACATCAAAGTCCTCTTTTCCATTCCTTCCATAGCTTCCTCTACACAAAACGCCCTGCTCACTCCTATTCAGTCTCCTTCCTGCTCACTGAGCTTCTCCCACCCACCAACCCAGACACCCACAAAGCCCCTTATTCTCCTGCAATGTTCAGCTTTTAAATGTTGATACGTATCAATATTTATCTGTGTTCTGTTTATACACGTCAACATATCCGTGTTTAAAAGTGGAGTGTGGAGAGGAGTAGGGTATATGGATGGGGGAGTGTGGTTGGAAGGAAAAGTGAGGGTTTTAGGTGGGGACCTGAAGAAGGCACATGGTTGTAAGAAGGGGTAGGGGTATCTTTTGAGTTGACAGGGGAGGTGAACAGATGTGGACAGTGGAAAAGAGGATCATGTGTAGAGAAGATGGGGAAGAAGTGGGATTTGAGCAGCAGTGGAAGAAGCAGTGTTGTGTGACCCTTACTCCTGGAGACAGAGGATGTAGTGGAGAAAATTCTTCTTAGAAAGAATTTGGAAGGAGAGAGGGGGACAGAACATGCAGGAAGGCACCAGAAATGTGTAGCTGCCATTTGTCACTGCTGACTAGTAGTCAGACCTAGCCTACACTAGAAAAGGTTTACTAGGATAGCTGTGCTGGCAAATCCTCTTCGTGTAGACACAGCGTATACTGACTGGTTCTCCAAATAAAATAAACTATACTGGCAAAAACACTTTTTTCTAGTATAACTGCATCTACAATGGGGGCTTTTACCAGTTAAGAAATATTTTTTAAAAAAAAAAATCATGCCCCTAATGAACATTGCTATTCCCTCAGAAATCTTGTGTAGATATGGCCTCAGAGTGAATAAGACAGTGCCCTGTCAGTCTGGATTGGTGGACTAGCAATATAAAAATAATGGAGCCTTGAAACACAGAAGAAAACAGATATTAGAAGTTTTTGTTTTTTTCAGATTTGATAGAAAATTGAGCATCTTTGCTCTACTTGTTCACATCTGCAATCTCCTGGTAGTAAAAGCTAAGAGAATTTGCTTTGCCTCCTAGACTAACTGAATTTCCATATCCAGGCCACTAGATTTTACCTGTGTTTTACTTTTAGCTAGAAATGGGAATTCAGTTGGAACTCTTAAGATAAAAAGTGAATCAAGGAAAGTCTGCTGCTGTCTGCTCCTTTACCATGCTGACCTTGGCTTTTAAGCCAAGATGGCAATATTGTAAAATGATTAGGACTATGAGATACTGCCTTTTCTACTTCCATTCTTGCTCATTCTGCCGGAAAAGTACTATGCAGTAGTGGAGATTTGCTCACCCTGTGGGTAGTTTTCTCACTTTGTGCACAGGGCAAAATACAGGAGGAAATAGGAAAATACAGAGTTCCTGGAATTTGACACCAAATTTAAATAATCGATCAGAATCTGAAATGTCATATCATAATCAACTGGCTGAATTTTTAGAAGTCATCCTGTCTTTTAATCTGATTTTAATTTGGAGAAATAGCAATACATTTTATACCACTCAGAGTTGTAAGTACGTACAGCACTTTGAGATGTCTTTCATATGGACCTTGATAATAAAAAATAAAGTGTAGTTTTTTTTTAAAGTTGGGGTTTTAATCTCTTTTTATAAAGGCATCTGTGTAATGGTATTACAGTGAACCATTTATTTATTTTATATGAGCTCCCACAACTCCCTGCTTGGAGCCCCCTGCCACACTCTGCACCCCGAACTCCTGCTGCACCCCTCAACTCTCCTACACCCCAAACCCCAACTCCCTGCCCTGAGCCCCCTGCTGCACCCTGCACACCTCCTGCACTCCCTGCCCGGAGCCCCCTGCCACACCCTGCACCCCGATCCCCTGCTGCACCCTTCACCCCTCTTGCACCCCACACCCCAACTCCCTGCCTTGCACACCTCCTGCTCCCCCTGGGGGCAGGGAGGGGGTGGGGACTTTGGGGAGGGGGTTGGAATTGGGGCAGGGAAGGGGTGGGAAGAGGCGAAGCAGGGCCTCATGGAAGGGGTGGAGTGGGGGAGGAGCCGGGGGCAGCAAGGGTGGGGGTTTCACTGATGTGGCCCTCGGGCCAATGCACTAGTCCTCATGTGGCCGTCGTGGTCATTTGAGTTTGAGACCCCTGGCCTAGCTGGATATCTTTGAATGCATTAGTATGAGATTTTGCAGATGGCTACCTACTAGACTTAGTATGTGTGAAACTGCAATCACAGTTTTCAAAACAGTGTGAGAGATGCTGAATTATGTTTTTGGTATTGCTGAATCTCTTCAATCAGTGCTGACTGTCAAATGATGGCAGAGATCCCAGATTGGTAATGGTCCTTATATGAATCATTAGCAGCAGTAGTCTAGAATTGTGTGTAATAGATACTATTTTCTAGACACAGGAGGATATTCAATCCATTGACTGTAAGGAGGGAGAGCGGGAAACCATAGTGGCTTTCTTATAATTTGAGAAGCCTTGTCTTGGTGAAATGAGGTTCTGTTGTGTGTGCTGAACAGGTTTCTCATCTAACTTCCTAAACTGGGTTACACTTCCATTTCCTTGGAACTAGGATCTCTGACTGTGGGTTCAGTGCTGAAAACTGCAGCCTAAAACCTGGTATTAGGAAAGGCTGACAGGTCTCTCTCTCTCTCTTTAAATTACTCATGATTTAACCCTTGTGGAACCAGGGCAGAGTTAAAGTGTAGGCACTACAGGCCTGTATTTAGGGTCCTGATTCCAGGAATCATTTGTTTAGATCCAGAATCGTAGCTTGTTTTTGTTTTGTTTTGTTTTTTTTAATGAAAGTTTCTAGCCCTTATGGTTGTGAAGAAAAGTTTGAAAACATGAGCTGAACATAACCAATGCAGTGACATCTGCCTGAATCTGGGAACAGTCCGAAATGATAGCTCTGAAAGGTTGTAAATGCTCCATTCATCTCAGGAAGGTGTTAACTCTGAGACCCTCTGCTTGGGGGTGGGGGGTGAGGGAAAGGAGGCCATCAACAACATCCAAATGCGGCAGCCTGTGCCTTGAAACCCAAATTATCTTAATCCAGTCTTGTAGGGATCTAGTTATATCAGCATTACTATAGTGAGTCTTGGTGACAGACACGTTATATTCTTAATCTGGAGTGAAAACAGCAAATAAATCAGAGTTTGCAATTCTCTGCTCTTTCCAGTTTTACCATCTTGGTTTTATATAAAGAGACCAACACAATACATTATATTGGGTGTGAGCATTTCATTTTGAAAATTGGGAAAGAATTTGTTGAGTCATGAGATTGTAGTTTTTGTTAGGCTACTGCTAATTCTGGATAGAAACCAGATTTCAAGGTTCTTGCAGTATTTTACTTGCAAATGCGGTCTCTAGCAAGAGAACCTCAATGTGTTCAGAAATGCCAGTTGCAGGGTTTTCTTAAACACTAAGATGGGTGAACTTGAGTATCTGGCATTAAATTTGAGCAGTTGTATTGTGAGCCTCTGTAACTATGTAAATCAGACAGGAGAGAGAGACATTAATGAGTTTGAAGTGCTGATCTGCAACAGAAGGTGTTCCAACATGAAAGGTCCATCGACACCAGATGGACTATTCTGGGACACTGGAGAGGACAAAAGATTATTGTTTTAGCTCTCCTCCCTATGAAGAGGAGTGATGCAGGTGGATTCCTCCCATCAGCTGGGTATGCAGCTCAGAGCAGTATGGGGGATAAAAACCCCAAACAAAAGAAACTAATTACCTTTATGCTGCATGGATTTTGGGGGCAAGGTTGTTCCAGGCATAAACAAGAGATCCCCAGCTGCTTCACCTGAGTCAGCCCTAGAGGACATATAGAGCTTTCTGGTTAAAGAAGCTTCTATTGCCTTTTGAAACTTAAGATTGTAACTCATTTGTGTACTGATGTTTACCTGTTTTAACTTTGTAAATAACTCTCTAATTTCTTTTTCCTATTTTATAATCTTTGTTGTTTATTATAGGATTAATAAGAAGCATTGTCTCTGGTGTGAGACTTAAGGTGCAAATGATGTGGTATAAGTGACTGGGACTGGGGGTAACCTAGATATTGCTGTGATTCTTGGTATAAGGCAGTGGTTCGCAACCAGGGGTACACATAGCCCCGGAGGTATGTAGAGGTTTTCCAAGGGATACATCAACTCATCTAGAAATTTGCCTAGTTTTACAACAGCCTACATAACAAGCACTAGCAAAGTCAGTACAAACTAAAATTTCATACAGGCAATGACTTGTTTGTACTGCTCTATATATTATACACTGAAATGTAAGTACAATATTTATATTCCAATTGATGTATAATTATATGGTAAAAATGAGAAAATAAGCAATTTTTCAGGAATAGTGTGCTGTGACACTTTTGTATTTTTAAGTCTGATTTTTTTAAGCAAATTGGTTTTAACTGAGGTGGAAGTTGGGGGTATGCAAAACAAGTCAGACTCCTGAAAGAGGTGCAGTAGTCTAGACAGGTTGAGAGCCTCTGGTGTACGGGACCATTTGTCACAAAGATTTGCTTCCCTGGGTGGTGAGATATATCCGAGTACCCAAGGAGACTATCTATGACTCCATGTTTAGCTGTTATAGTACCTGGGGAATAACTGGTTGGTGAAATCTAAGTATAGAATTCCCAACCAATTGGTGTTTGTGGCTCTGATTCCTAACAGTCTGCCCTGAGGTTGGGACTCATGCTTTTGGATCACTGCAGGCAGCGTTACAACCTGTGAGCAGTTCTGGTCACTCCATTTCAGAAAAACTATAGAGAACAGCAACAGAAATATGAGTAAGGGTATGGAACAGCTTCCAGATGAGGAGAGATTAAGAAGACTGGGACTGTTCATCTTAGAAAAGAGACGACTAAGGTGGGATATGATAGAGGTCTATAAAATCATGAATGGTTTGGAGAAAGTGAATAAGTGGTGTTTACCTCTTCACATAGCACAAGAACTAGGAGTCACCAAATGAAATTAATAGGCAGCAGGTTTAAAACAAACAAAAGGAAGTATTTCTTCACACAATACACAGTCAACCTGTGGAACTCATTGCCAGGGGATATTGTGAGGGTCAAAAGTATAACTGGGTTCTAATAAGAACTAGATAAAGTTCCAGGAGGATAGGTCCATCAATGGGTATTAGCCAAGGTGATCGGGGATGCAACCCCATGCTCTGGGTCTTCCTAAACCTGACTGCCAGAATCTGGGATTGGACAATAGGGAATGGATCACTTGCTAATTGCCCTGCTCTGTTCATTCTCTCTGAAGCATCTGGCACCTGGCCACTGTCAGAAAACAGGATACTGGGCTGGATGGACCATTGGTTTGAGCCAGTATGGCTATTCTTATGAATCTTTGTGTGGGAATTTAGTTGAAAAGTGTTTGATTGACAGCTCTGAGGAATGAAGTCTTTGTAAGTGAATTGAGATAAACTGGATTAAGGCCATTTATATTCTGAATGAGAATGTCTACACATGGGTTTAATGCAGTTTTACTAATCCACTTTAAATTCACATCTTCAGTTAATTTGGATTAACTTTAAGTATCCCTGTGTAGACTAGTCCTATAATTGTGAGATGTAAAAACTTTCTAACCTGTTAATGATTTGTCTGCACAGCTGGGGTGTAAATTAGTTTGTTTGCAAGCTGGGGTGTAAATTTACCTGGCATTAGCCTGCTGCACACTAACTGTCTGTGTGGACCCTGCAGTCACTCACTGAAGGTTCCCTTGTGCACTTTCATCTATCCCTCTTTGAAATCAGAGTAAATTAAAGGGCAGTTGGGAACTTTTAGTGAGTAGCAGAGTCCACATGGACACTTAAGGTATGTCTACATTACAGATGCTACAGCGGGACAGCTACGGTGCTCCTGCTGGTAATAGCTCACCTTAAGTGATCACTTTCGTTACAGTGTGTATGGTAACACCCATTGTTTCTTGTTCTCTGTGTATATAGATCTCCCCACTGTATTTTTCCACTGAATGCATCCGATGAAGTGAGCTGTAGCTCACGAAAGCTTATGCTCAAATAAATTTGTTAGTCTCTAAGGTGCCACAGGTACTCCTTTTCTTTTTAGGTTGACAGAAGGATTCTTCTGTTGACTAACTAGTGTCTATGCCAGGGCTTAGGTTATTTTAACTACATCTCCCGGGTGTGAATTTTAGTGGCGTAGATAGGTCAACCTAAGTTTTAGGTATAGACCAGGCCTCCGTGCATGGCAGATTCACATCCCATCTTGCTGTAAACTAACTGTTTGTGTAGTCAAGCCTGAAGAGTTGAAGTGCACATTACACGTCACTGGAGAAAACAGTTTATTCAAAAATTTGCAACATGGCCTGAAATATGACATCTGTTATTGATACGATGATTTGATTAATGCACCTTTTAATAAAAAAGGCATCTCCACTAATCTAAGATGCTATTATTAAATGGCCTGTACCTTGCCTCTGTAGTAATAATAGACAGTATCAAATCTTAGTCAACAGAAATACTTTAAAAAGAATACCTTAGGGTAGGAAGTTCCTTTTTTTCCCTATAAAAATAAACTTTAGCAAATTCTTGTGGGCCAACTGTTTGTTTTTGCTGCTCTAAGTTTATAGTTTTTAAAAAAAAAAAAACTTTAATGACATAGTCATGATTCAAATGGTATTTCTTATTTCAGAAATATAAAGTGATGAGTGGTGAGCTGAAAATGGGAGGATGGTTATTTTCAGTTTGAGAAGAAAATACTACAGCAGGGTTTAATTTATGCCTTGAAAGAGGTTTCATTTGTAATTTAAACAATACTTTTCATAGATATTTTCAGAACTTTTCCTAAACCTATTTTTACATGTACACTGTTCGGGTTGTTTTCATTTCAAATATAGTAAAGAATTTAAGAGTGAAAGCAAAACAATCTTTAAGATATTGGAGAGAAGGCTTTGGATTCGGAGAGAAGGCTTTGGATTCTTTGACCATGGGATGGTGCTCCAAGAAGGAGTGCTAGGCAGAGACGGGCTCCACCTAACGAAGAGAGGGAAGAGCATCTTCGCAAGCAGGCTGGCTAACCTACTGAGGAGGGCTTTAAACTAGGTTAACCGGGGGAAGGAGACCAAAGCCCTGAGGTAAGTGGGATACCGGGAGGAGGCACGAGCAGGAGCGCGTGAGAGGAGGGCTCCTGCCTCATACTGAGAAAGAGGGGCGATCAGCAGGTTACCTCAAGTGCCTATATACAAATGCACGAAGCCTGGGAAACAAGCAGGGAGAACTGGAAGTCCTGGCACAGTCAAGGAATTATGATGTGATTGGAATAACAGACTTGGTGGGATAACTCACATGACTGGAGTACTGTCATGGATGGATATAAGCTGTTCAGGAAGGGCAGAAAAGGTGGGGGAGTTGCACTGTATGTAAGAGAGCAGTATGGCTGCTCAGAGCTCAAGTATGAAACTGCAGAAAAACCTGAGAGTCTCTGGATTAAGTTTAGAAGTGTGAGCAACAAGGGTGATGTTGTGGTGGGAGTCTACTATAGACCACCAGACCAGGGGGATGAGGTGGACGAGGCTTTCTTCTGGCTACTCGCAGAAGTTACTTGATCGCAGACCCTGGTTCTCATGGGAGACTTCAATCACCCTGATATCTGCTGGGAGAGCAATACAGTGGTGCACAGGCAATCCAGGAAGTTTTTGGAAAATGTAGGGGACAATTTCCTGGTGCAAGTGCTGGAGGAGCCAACTAGGGGCAGAACTCTTCTTGACCTACTGCTCACAAACCAGAAAGAATTAGTAGGGGAAGCAAAAGTGGATGGGAACCTGGGAGGCAGTGACCATGAAATGGTCGAGTTCAGGATCCTAACACAAGGAAGAAAGGAAAGCAGCAGAATACAGACCCTGGACTTCAGAAAAGCAGACTTTGACTTCCTCAGGGAACTGATGGGCAAGATCCCCTGGGAGAATAACATGAGGGGGAAAGGAGTCCAGGAGAGCTGGCTGTATTTTAAAGAATCCTTATTGAGGTTACAGGGACAAACCATACCGATGTGTAGAAAGAATAGTAAATATGGCAGGCGACCAGCTTGGCTTAACAATGAAATCCTTGCTGCTCTTAAATACAAAAAAGAAGCTTACAAGAAGTGGAAGATTGGACAAATGACCAGGGATGAGTATAAAAATATTGCTCAGGCTTGCAGGAGTGAAATCACATCTGGAGTTGCAGCTAGCAAGAGATGTTAAGAGTAACAAGAAGGGTTTCTTCTTAGCAACAAGAAGAAAGTCAAGGAAAGTGTGGGCCCCTTACTGAATGAGGGAGGCAACCTAGTGACAGAGGATGTGGAAAAAGCTAACTTACTCAATGCTTTTTTTTGCCTCTGTCTTCATGAACAAGGTCAGCTCCCAGACTACTGCACTGGGCAGCACAGCATGGGGAGGAAGTGACCAGCCCTCTGTGGAGAAAGAAGTGGTTCGGGACTATTTAGAAAAGCTGGACGAGCACAAGTCCATGGGGCCGGATGCGCTGCATCCGAGAGTGCTAAAGGAGTTGGCGGATGTGATTGCAGAGCCATTGGCCATTATCTTTGAAAACTCATGGTGATCGGAGGAGGTCCCGGACGACTGGAAAAAGGCTAATGTAGTGCCCATCTTTAAAAAAGGGAAGAAGGAGGATCCTGGGAATTACAGGCCAGTCAGCCTCACCTCAGTCCCTGGAAAAATCATGGAGCAGATCCTCAAGGAATCAATTCTGAAGCACTTAAAGGAGAGGAAAGTGATCAGGAACAGTCAGCATGGATTCACCAAGGGCAAGTCATACCTGACTAATCTAATTGCCTTCTATGACGAGATAACTGGCTCTGTGGATGAAGGGAAAGCAGTGGACGTGTTGTTCCTTGAATTTAGCAAAGCTTTTGACACAGTCTCCCACAGTATTCTTGTCAGCAAGTTAAAGAAGTATGGGCTGGATGAATGGACTATAAGGTGGATAGAAAGCTGGCTAGATTGTCGGGCTCAACGGGTAGTGATCAATGGCTCCATGTCTAGTTGGCAGCCGGTATCAAGTGGGGTGCCCCAGGGGTCAGTCCTGGGGCCGGTTTTGTTCAATATCTTCATAAATGATCTGGAGGATGGTGTGGATTGCACCCTCAGCAAGTTTGCAGATGACACTAAACTGGGAGGAGTGGTAGATACGCTGGAGGGTAGGGATAGGATACAGAAGGACCTAGACAAATTGGAGGATTGGGCCAAAAGAAATCTGATGAGGTTCAACAAGGACAAGTGCAGAGTCCTGCACTTAGGACGGAAGAATCCAATGCACCGCTACAGACTAGGGACCGAATGGCTCGGCAGCAGTTCTGCAGAAAAGGACCTAGGGGTGACAGTGGACGAGAAGTTGGATATGAGTCAACAGTGTGCCCTTGTTGCCAAGAAGGCCAATGGCATTTTGGGCTGTATAAGTAGGGGCATAGCGAGTAGATCGAGGGACGTGATTGTTCCCCTCAATTCGACATTGGTGAGGCCTCATCTGGAGTACTGTGTCCTGTTTTGGGCCCCACACTACAAGAAAGATGTGGAAAAATTGGAAAGAGTCCCGCGGAGGGCAACAAAAATGATTAGGGGACTGGAACACATGAGTTACGAGGAGAGGCTGAGGGAACTGGGATTGTTTAGTCTGCAGAAGAGAAGAATGAGGGGGGATTTGATAGCTGCTTTCAACTACCTGAAAGGGGGTTCTAAAGGGGATGGCTCTAGACTGTTCTCAGTGGTAGCAGATGGCAGAACAAGGAGTGATGATCTCAAGTTGCAGTGGGGGAGATTTAGGTTGGATATTAGGAAAAACTTTTTCACTATGAGGGTTGTGCTGGAATGCGTTACCTAGGGAGGTGGTGGAATCTCCTTCCCTAGAAGTTTTTAAGGTCAGGCTTGACAAAGCCCTGGCTGGGATGATTTAGTCGGGGATGTGTTCTTCTTTGAGCAGGAGGTTGGACTAGATGACCTCCTGAGGTCCCTTCCAACCCTAATATTCTATGATTCTATGATATAGTAAAGAAGAAAGGGAGAGGATGAGGAAAAACTAATTTAATGAGTTGGTGTAAAATTATATTTGAGCCACATCTGATCAAAGAGATCTTTTTCTCCTGTTTCTCTTGTGCCTGAATTTGTGGTGGTTTCATGGTGAAAAAGAAGCCTGTGAAGACCATGCATGGGGAAATGCAATCTGTGAGGTAGTGGAATTGCTTCCTGTTTGTCTTCAGATATATTGTTGAAGAATGACACATTATCTGTAGATTAAATAGGCAGAGGATGGAAGAGAGGATTATTTTATTCTCATGTGCAATTAATAATAGAGATCCACTATTGGCAGATATAGGATTTATATCAGACAAGCATTCATTTTCTATTCTGGATTTGAGACATTTCAGGTGTTTTGGTTTGTGTTTTACTTCAGACACAATGTAAATTGCCTGATCTAGTTTGTTTAGTTCAAACCAATGAGACTTTTTGTTCTGTATGTTACTTTGTTTCTTTTCTGTATCATCCACTAGCCCCACCCTCACAATAAAACCCTGAAATTACACTTCATTGTAGGGAAAATTCCAGAGAATGTGATAAGGTGAACATAAATTAAACGTATTAAATGTTTTAAACCTTTCCGCCAAACAAAACAAATCCTACAAGATTCTTTTTTTTTTTTTTTTTGAATCCCAGATCTAATTTTTGGCTGCATGCACAAGGAGGGTGACAGACTTTAATATAGACTATATGCTTCCATTGGCTGATGAGGATTTATTTATATTTTTCTTTGAATGTCTTTTTAAAATACTGAAAATATCGTAAGAATTCATGTACTTGTTTTCGTGTGAGTACTCATCCGTATCAGTATCCTCCATTTCCACCCTCCTTTACCATGCCCATTTCCACCCTCCTTTACCATGCCCATTTCCACTCGTGTGCGTGTGCTGCTACCAGGCTTCCGACCAGGAAGGGCTGGATTGAATGGAAACTGGCCATTCTGTTCCCAACAAGCAGACAGGTTGGTAGTAAGTGGCACAAAATACCTCCTGACGCTGGGCTTAGAATACAAGATTTCCAGTGTTGCTGATTTGAGGAGGTAAGATCAAGCACCACTTTCCTAGATGGCTGTGACAGACATTACTAGTCAGCGGTCAGGTTGCCATGCACTTTGGAGATTTGAATGAGATGAAGTTGACTAGTTTAGGCCCCAAATGTAGTTATTTACATGTTTTAAATGTTTGTACGGTTTTACAAAATAATACCAGAGGTGTTGTTTTGTAATTGCAATGGAAACAATTCTGTGCATATGTTTTTTGTGAAAATATTTCCGGGCAGGGTTGGGAATGTTAAGACAGCAAGATTGTGCTAATGCATGGGAACCTAAAAATGGTACTGACTGATCTGTTTTCATTACACAAGCAAAGTGAAGTGCAAAAAAGGAAACAGCCTAGATAGTGAAAATAAATTATTATAATAATTTATTTGTTGGTGCATAATTGCTGTTAAGCTTAAAAATGGGTTTTTAATTTCACTGAAGTAAAAAAGCTGCTCACATCTGCAACTGTGCAGTGTCTTACCTAGAGACCTTCTCCAAACAGTAGAAAAACATATCAAAGGAGTACAAGTTCCTTTCCTTTTGATCTGTCAACAGCTTTCCTCTTCTAGGCAGCTTTTATAAGAAAAAGCATTAATAAGCTGGATCCATTATTCTAGAGCAGATAAGAATAAAGATCTACAGATTGGACTTGCCTAACACAATCATGTTATTGAGTGTTCATGTACACATACCTTTCCAGGGGGAAAAATATTGTAGTTAGGCTTTAGTAGCCATAACAAGTGCTTTATCAATGTAACAGAGTGGAAGAAAGGGAACTGAGAAGTTGGGAAGTATGGAGAAGAGCAAGACAGAGTGACAAATTTAATTTTTCTAACAATTACATTTTTTTCGTAATTGCAAAGTTATTTTTTGTTGCAAGATCATAAGTAGGTCACAATGTGTGCATATACTTAATGATGACAGATACAGCATAAAATAAGAATATATTGGAAAATCAGCCCTTCCTTTACCTGATAAGTCTCAAATGCAGAGTTCTTTGTGCTCTGCTCCTGATGTTTTGTACCACAAACAACTAAAGCCAGAAACTGAGCAGGTCACACTGATCTTTTCTAACCAGGGTTATTTTCCTTTATTATGGCCCGACCCATCTCCCACTGAAGTCAGTGGAAAGATGATTCTATGATGAAGATTCCCATCTACTTCAATGGGAGCTGGATCAGGCCCTCAGTGCTGTGAAAATCTCAGAGGCTGGTGTAGAAAAAGGATGTTTAAATATAGCTGCAGGAAAAATGTAGGTAACATGTAAGAAGTGGGGTGGGGTGTTCTTTGTGTTTTCTAGAGCATCTTCTTCATTTAGTATATATTTAGCAATTGCTAAATGCTTTGCAGTTTACTTAATTGACTTCCTATTGAGGGTTGCATCAGTCATGATTGTTTGCAGGCAATTAAACCTGTAAGTCACATGATCTATAGTCCAGTTTCACTCCTTGAAGTTTTAAGCAGAGACAGATGTCTTCTGTAGCACAGGAAATGCAAACTCTTTCATTATATTTTTAAGGGCCAATTCTGCAGTCCTAGATGTTTGTCTTTGAAGAATAAGATGTCTTGGATGACATCTGAGGGGTATTTGACTTCCTGTGTTCTTGAAATCTCTATATATGATTTTGGATCTTTAACAGCTGTTTTGGTTTATAGAAGCTTTATCATTACACCTATTGAATCTATTTCCCTATGTTCAGTATCCTCGCACCTTCTTGTCAACTGTCTAAATGGGCCATCTTGATTATCACTACAAAAGTTTTTTTCTCCTGCTAATAGTAGCTCACCTTAATTAATTAGCCTCTTATGGTTTGTATGGCAACTTCCACCTCCTCTGTATGTGTGTGTGTATATATATATATCTTCTTACTATATGTTCCATTCTATGCATCCGATGAAGTGGGCTGTAGCCCACGAAAGCTTATGCACTAATAAATTTGTTAGTCTCTAAGGTGCCACAAGTCGTCCTGTTCTTTTAGAAGCTTTACCGTTAATTTTGTATTAAGTACTCTGAAAATGTAGATTTTTCATTCAATTCTTATAACAATTTCCTGTGATTGATTTTTTTTTTTTTTTTTTTTTAAATCTAGTAGTTGCTGCTACAGATTTAGAACCTTAAGCCACAACATGATTGGGAAGGAAGGAAATGGTTTATATCATATTTATACGCATAGGGTGCATCCATCATTACAGGTACAAAAAATTCATGAAAATATAAGGACATAATTGTGCTGTACATAAAAGAACAATCAAAGGGTCCATCCATATCCAAGTATTAACTGGGCTGTTGTTCGTTGATGGAATGTAAATCTGGAAAATTTAAAATAGGGAAGGCAAGCACAGTGCAGGATAACAAGCCAAGTAAAAAAGAATGAAAAACACTACTTGGACTTGCCAGATTTTATTTTAAGCAAGAAGAAAAAACGAAAATGAAAACAAAATGGTTAACATTCTATGGCGGTCTGAGAACTAAGTATCAAAGGTCTAGTTCTTACCGGTGCATGTTTGCTGGTGGAAGAACAGGAAAAATATTGTTTCAGCTCCTGCCCTGTCCCTACCCTTAATCGCTGGCTCCTGCCCTCTCTCTACCTCTACTCCCGCTAGGTTTTCAGATTATACTGTGCCCCTCCCCCCAAACCCACTGGAATAGAACTCTGTCCTTGTACCTCACTTTTGTTGTGCAAGAGTGGGCACTAATTGCAATATTAAAGCAAAGCCTATGGGGAGGGGGGAGGGGGAATAATAGTAACATGCCTGTCTAGTGCATAGTTAACAGTTTTCATTTTCAAAGCATTTTGCATATATTAACATAGGGAATTTCAGGTCAAGAGCCTGGGTTCTCAGCTCCCCACCTGCCCCCTTAGATCAATGGAAGCGCTGCTGGTGGGGACGCACACCACTGATCGAAGGAGGGTAATATGGACGTGAACCACCATAGACTATAAGTTGACCTAATGTAGATCGACTTAAGTTTTTAATGTAGACATGCCCATGGGATAAGGGATGATTTTTTAATGGAGGATCAAGCTCAGTGGTACTTTCCAAGATCTTTAAAAAAAAAAAAGAAACTCTTCACGGTGTGTTCAAATGTGATACTTTCATTATATGACTAATAAAGATGTTGTATGTACAGTTCTGTATACCCAATCTCAAATAATTTTAATTGGTTAAAATAAAACACAGTACTGTTTCTAATTTTCATTGGCATTTATACTTTTATTTTGATACAACAGATTTGTGCCAAAAAGGTTCCCTAATATAATTATCTGAAGAGCCTGATGAATCATTGAATTGTCTGGATAAATATTAAATTAAATGGCAAAATTGACCTTATTCATGCAACTATCGTATTCTACCAAAAATGAGGCTTTGAAATCCATCCGGTCAGGATGGTGGCTTGCCGCTGGAGAATCTGTGGCAGTGAATGACAAGTTCCTTTTGTTATTCAAAAGAGCACTAGGTTATAGCTGTCTCAGTTTAATCCTTGATTCACTTGTCTTCTGAATCACCTTATGCAGAGACGACTTGTGATGATAGTGCGGGGGCACAATGTAAAGGGAGGCCATGTGACTGCCCCACGTGTTGCCTCTGGGAGGATCCTTCCAGCCCCACCTACTTGGGCCAGGGCAGCTAATCCCACTGGTTCCTGGAGGTTTGGGGCCACAGGAGCGAGGAGGGCATGCCTCTGGGCCAGGCAAACTCACAGCGCCAGTGTCTCCCCGGAGCTCCTGTGCCCTCACGACACCTCAGCAGGGGGAGGGGCATGGGCAGTGCCCCTACCTCCTGTTGAGCAGAGGGACCCTGCTCCTCGCACCTTCCCTAGCGACGCTGTGGCCCTGTGCCACTGCGCTCTCCTTGCCAGTGTTACCTGCTGGAGATGGGGGGCTTTGTCCTTCTCCTGCTGCGCCTCCCCCAGCACTTTTCTGGCAGGCTCGGTCCCTGTCTCTGGCAGCCAGGCCCAGGCGGGGAGCAGAGAGGGCAGGATGAAACCGCTTCTCATGCCAGCTGAGGGTGGCTGCTCTGCCTTCCTGCCTCGGGGCAGCATGGCGACTGCCGGTGAGAGGCCTGCTGGGGAGGCAGTGCCAGCCCATCCAGGGGCCAAGCGAGCTGGAAGTGCCGAGGGAGAGGTGCGGCAGGAGAAGGACAGAGCCCCCTTCCCTGCCGGAGCAGAGCAAGCCCTGCAGCACTCGCAGAAATTGGGGGGCGGGGGCACTTGACCCCGCATGCTCCACTACATGTCGCCTCTGAAACTGTTGCATTATTGTTCTTTATGTGATGTAAGGTCTCTTCCTGAGATTGTATTTTAGGTCAACAGATTTATCTTCCTTTGTGGTTTCCACAGGTTGGTGACAAATGCAAAACAACACCTAATCTTGTTGCTGGACTTTCCTAGTCTGAAATGTTAACATTACTCTTTGGGTGAATTGCAGCTATGTGTATATTCCAGAGCCACCCCTTTTACAAACTATTTTGTCTAATATTGATGAGGAACTTTCTAAAATGTTCTTTGGAGAAAATACTGTTTTTATAAAAGTATTATGTGGGGTGGGTGGGTTGGAGGTAAGCCTTGGTACACATTCAGTTTACTGCATGACATCTGCCATATTTGCTCAGTCTCCTATTCAGATCAATCTTTTAAGACTTAATTTTTACCCTGCTAGATCACTTGCAGCTTATGAAAAATAAGATGTACTCATTCTACCTCATGAATCTGTCTAGAATTATTGATGATAGTGAATTAGTACTTATTTTTGTCTGGCTGCTGATTAGAAAGAGAGAACAAAGGTTCATTTTCAGAAATTATACTGACCTTTTGCAGCTGAGAACTGTAATATGCTTGTTTTAATTAGTGGATAAATTTACATATGAAGAAAGTGGGGGAGGAGCAAACACTCCCTGTAATGCAGTGAATCAGTGTAAGGAATTCATCACTCTCACATGACACAAGACTAGTTAGTTTCACTATGTGGTTGGCACTGCTGGTCAAGGGATTTTGTGGAGGCATGTTGCATTACTGTGTTTCTGCTGTAGCTGCTGGTGCTTTTGGTCTTATGGTTGGTTGACCTGCCAAGTCTTCAGATTTCTAAACCCTCTTGCAGGGTCTGTGGGGAAAACCCCCTAGCTGAGGCGGAGAAGCCTCTCTGACTGGCTGCTTTTCCACATTCTCCCGCCAACAGGTGAATTGGCAACCTAGTCCCTCACCATGTGTAGCAGCGAGGGCTCCTTTCTTCTTACGCTGGGCAAGTATGGGTTGGAGTGCTGCTGCAGTACTCCAGTCCAGGAAACTCTAAGACTGCTGGGAGCAGCTACAGTATTGTCAACTAAAAATATGAGTCAGAGGTGTAAAAATCATGAGATTTAAAAAAATCAAAAATATGGATTCCTTTTATATGCATTACAGTGCCTGAGCCTTTAGGGATGATGTTTTCAAGCTTTTCTGCACAATCATGAGGGAGTGAGACTTACAATTTTTTAATTGAATCTGAGTTTCCCTCATAATTCCATAACTATAGGAACTGAGCCTTTAAGAAAAACAGCAAGACTTGCAACAGAATTGCAAGAGTTGGCAACAATGCCAGCTGCTCCATACTGTCTCTGAAACTCTTGACACTGCTACTACCCTGCCCCTAGCCCAGGACAGCGGTCTATTCTATTGCTGCTGCCCTTTGGGCCGAGGTTTGAATGGGGGAGGATCCTGCCCATTCCCTCTCTGGGCTGGGATATTTTTGTTAATTTCATCTGATGGTTCTGTCTGCATTCTCCTCTCCTATCCCCTCTCTCTCTTTCTGCAGCATTACACTATTTCTGGAAGGCTTCCATCAGCGCTGAGAGCTGGCCCATTGTGGTCAGGTATGCCACCTCCGGAGCAGTTTCTTGTGGCCTGGGGTGGCTCTGCAGTGCCCTGTCTGTTTCCCCAGGGTTTTCTGACTCCTCCAGGGTTCATGTGATTCAGACCTGCGGCTGGGTCACTTTCAGACTTCAGTCCCCTTTTGGGGTAACAAGAGACCAAAAAAAGTACAAACAAACCAAAAGTTATTTAATCCTGCTTGGGCTTCTTCAGCCTACCTTCAGGGTGCTCTTTACATCTCTCTGTTGCTCTCTGACTCAAGGGGCCAGCAGACAAACCCCTTCTGTTACTCTCCTGGCCCTCCCCTTGTTTCTCAGGGTTCCTGCTCTCTGCAGCTTGCAGGAACCTTCTGAAAACTCCCTCCAGCTCCTCTGCAGTCCTCTGCTCTTCTCTCTTTCCCAGAAGGCTTGTCTGAGACACGTGTCCCACCAGTCACACTCCTTGATCTTTCCCATCTGGGAAGCAAACTAATTGTATCACAGGTGGTGCTAGGTCCATTTCCCTTTAACGAGCCAGCCACCTTGTGACACCCATCACTGCAAAAACATAACCCCTGTGTCAAAACTGTAAACATACATTTGTTGTACTTGATAAATCCAGTCCTAAAATAATGCCAGCTTTGTAGGCTGTATAGTCTCTTGTTCTAAGTGAGATGTCCCCTGGTCATTACAGGATTTCTTGTAAATGTAGTTGTCATTTCCTCAGCATAAAGTTTACTTTCTTTAAAGGCTGTCAAGAGAATATTCTGTTTTTTGCCTATACTACTAAAAGTTGCACTTGCCTACAGACACATTTTCAGGTAAGTAATCAGCTGTGCATAATTTTGTGGCAAGTCTATTTTAATCATGAAAAGGTGATAAAGATGACAGACTTGGCATGATAGAGTTGAACTGTGCAGTACCATGAAAAATAGTCCTCTGAAGTGTTTGTTAATTAGTTTGTTCTAACTGACTGGTTTCATCTTGTCTTTTTATCACTTAAAAGCTCAGAGTTTTATTCTGGGAGATTGGACAGAAAACACCACATTTTAGAAGCTTTAAGAGATCTCACAAAATCTCCTTTAGCGGCCATGTGTGAGCCTCCATGGTGTGGGAAATGGGCCATATTTTGAATGCTGAATCAGACCCTTAATATGATAAATATTTTCCAGAGGACTTAACACTGTTTGTTGATGCTCCACTGTATGATCTCTTTCTAAAACATGGAATGTCACTTCCACCATTTATTATATGTGAACAGTGGAGTCTGTCTTTTTTGCTTTTGATAAAGAGGGGAGAGTAATACTAATTTCCTAAGTGTCTCATATCTATTCATATAAATGATACTGGAGACACACTGGGACATTGGCACCAATTTAGTGATTAGCTTAGAGACTTCACGCTCAACCCCAGCTGCTCTCAACGCTGCCCACAGGAGAATAGCAGGGCATTCCATGGAAGCTATCCAATAGGTCATGTCTCATTAGGATTAATTTTAGGCTATTTTGAAACCGTAAGTCTCACTCGTTTGACACAAAAATTACAAGACACTGAGGGTTATACAAGAAAAGGGCAAATCTTCACTCTGATGCTTTATTCTCTGAATCCACTGGGATTGAATCAGATGCTTGTACCTCATGTGTCCGATGCTGTCATTCATTTTCAGGAAATAGGCAGCCACTGATTGAGACCTGCACACAAAATTGCTGCTAATATTGTGGTGTTCTTCTTTCCCACCCCCAAGCCTTGATGTTGCTAGCCAACAAAAGTCCAAGGGACCTCTGCTGAACCGAAAAGGGGAGGAAAGACTCCAAAACCTACTGAAGGGGAAAGCAGCAGCTCTGTGGCATATTCCCTCTTCCCATATTCATCACTTTTCTCCCCAGGAGCTAAAGAAAGCTGCTTTGTGACAGCTCCTGATGGTCAGGGCTCAGTTGAGGGGGAAGAGGGTGAAAGCATGTCAGGAAGCGGCCAGGGCTGGAGAGCAGCCACTGTGTGCAATATATCTTTCTCAAAACAAGCTGAATTTCATCTGAGTTTCCTGGCAGAAGTTAATGCTGTTTTGTCACTGTGCATCCCGCTGCTCCCTGCAGATGGTAAAGGAGTGCATGGGTGTTGCAGGACAACAGCTTCAGAGAGCTGTATTGCCAGTAAGTTTAGGCGGTTGGTGATGGAGCATCACAGAAGCTTTAGGCTTTGTGGGACTGGAGCTCCTTTCCCCCATGAATGTCTGGGGGCTATTGGAGGCTCTGCCATCTCCGGGCCGCAACCCACACATTGAAACATTTTGCCGAAGCTCAATGTAGTGGCACCCCCAGTGTTACTTGAATTCCCTTTTTCTTCCTGTTGGCGTGCTGTGGCCTCAGGTGCCAATTAGTGTCCTGTCTATGTATGCAGCTGTTTCCCAAGTTAGGCTTTCATTCTCTTATTTTTGTTTGTGCTAGGTTTTCAGAGGGCAAATATTCTGACAGTATTTGTCCAAGTCATTGCATAACAGAACAAATGCCCTGAAAAGTTATTTTTAAACAAGTCTTTGTTTTAAAGCCACTCCAGCTGTTTTACAACCAAAGCCTGGCAATTCTGAAAAGTCCCATTGCAGCAATCGGTGACAGCAAGATATTTCATGAGACCATTTTAAAGGTTATAACACAATGTTTCAGGAATCAAAGGCCAGTAGCTGCAGGGACGAATGAACCACTGCCACATCCAGATGCAACATTCCAAGCATTGGTTTTCCTATAACTGAGCTACCATATAATGGGAACAAGTTACTGGAATCATGGGAGATTTGCTTACCTATGTATTAGCCTTTTGCAGCCGCTATAGCAAAATATTTATCAGCTTCTAAGATATAGTTCAGACCAGGAGTTCCCAATCTATGGCCCATGGAGAGGTGGCTGGTCACATGGCTTTCTTGTTTTCTATATTGCATTAAAATAGGCTAACATACATTGAATACTTTGCTCATGTTACTTTCCCATGTGAGCAATTGCTGTTTTAGCGACAAAGATACTACCTGACTATGAATGGGAAAGTGGGGTCTATGGGGCAGTCTCTCTATTGAGACACATTCCATGCTAGGGAAAGAGTTTTGGAACTCCTGGTTTAGAACCTTATGGAATCCTCCATCATCCACTGTCTTGTTGGTCAAACTCCAACTTTTAATCATGCCAGAAGCCGTTTGTTTCCCTCTAAAACCTGCAAACCGAATGGCAAGACTCAGTTTGGACCCTTTCCCAAACTGAAACCTGCAGGACTCGAGCAGCCATAATTGTAGCATGGCTCTTTGGTTGGCCTTGTCATCGGCAGAGTCCTTCTCACTGTGAATGAGAACAAGTAAGTGCTGTGAAGTCTTTGGCCCCATTCTAAAAAATAACAATTTTGGAGGAGTGGACCGTTTCACTGAGTGAAAAAAGATGATTTCCCACGACACTTGGCAAATGTTAGACTCTCCCCCAAAATTGCCATTTTTATAAAGTTTGTTTGGATTTGTCTCCTCCCATCTCCCCGTTTGTCCTGATGTTCCAGATTAACCTCCCCTTGCCTTTCTCCCTGTACCATTCCAGAGCCTTATCCAAAGCACTTCATTGTCCTATGCTGCCTGCCTTTTTCCTGTCAACCTACCTACCTACCTATTCATAATTCCCCTTACCAAGTGTATCTGTTCTCTGCTAATCTTGCCTAGTTTGTCTTTGCAGCCCTTCTCTTGTATCATCCTCTCTTGCCCTTCTGTCTGCCCTTCTTTACCACCTGTTTTCTCCCTTCACATCACACTCCTATTGCCATATTAGCATGGTCCCAGTCATTCTTCTCTTCCACAACACAGGTAAGCAATCTCCTGCCCAGCGCCTGTTCTCTCAAGCAATTTGCCTTCCTGTCTCTACAATTCCTTTTTAAACTACGCGGCCACTACTAAGCCCCACCATTCCACTAACCTCCTTTCTCTGCCTCAGGAATACGGTAACCTCCTCCCTGCCAAGACCACTTTTTAGACCCAACTGCTCTCTGCCTTCAGGCTTGCTTTCTTGCTGTATTAACCAGAAACCCACTGCTTAGACTACCTCCTTGCTAATAACATTGGCCTCTCTTGTCTGACTGAGAGACTTGGTTCTCAGGCTCTGACCTCTTCTCCTGTTCTGCCTGTCACTTTTCAGAAAAATCCCATAGCTAATTATCAAATCACTCATCTCAGTTTATGTCTTATCTTATCCTGAGCCCATCTTTCACCAGCTGGCCTGACTGACTAGTATCTAGGCTGCCTTAGCGCACAAACTTATACCACAGGATTTCATCACCTCTGTTGACCTCTTCCTGTTTGGTCTCATAAATGGAGATTACAGCACATGTATCCTCTGATTCTCTCTCGGACATTTTTGTTAATTCTGTTTAATAGTTCTCCAACCCAGACCAAGGGAGTGTATGGCAGATTATACTTCAGAATTTTGAAGGCAAAGTTTCAGACCTTTTTAGAATTTTAAAAGGTAATGTTACTTGTTTGTTCTAAATGCTCTTCTGGTCCTGATCAATAGGGGCATTCAGCATTTGTAGGGGGAATAAATAGATTTTTCTGGCTTTGCTTTCCAGTTTCCTTTTTAATATAGTCCCCTTTTTGCTGAAACATTTTTAATGACAAACTTTTACAAAAGAGGTGCATATTTTTTTTCCTTTTTTTTAAACACCTATATTGCAGATTACTAGGTATTGATTTGGCACATCAGGCTAATAGGTTAGGCTTTTAAATAAGTATCATCAAACTTATTAAACTCAAAATGTGGCCCTACCCTCTTGTTTTCCTAACAATTTGCAAAGTTCGTCTAATTATTTCTGTGGATTAAAAAATGATTGTGTCTTTCCTTTAAGACTTCATAATTGCTGACATTTCTCACACAGATGGTGAAGTTTTGGATTCTGTGTTTTGTAAAAAGGTTCAGTGGGGGTTTGCACTTTTTTTTTTTTTAAATTGCACCTGCAATTATGTCATTTCTTGGGTGGGGGGAGAAAGGGTGAGGTGGAAAAAATGTGTAATAAATACGTAAATAAATTAGCAAATCCTGCTGAGTTGCTGGCTAAAGCATATTCTATAGAAATAAATTCTTAGCTCACTTGCGTAATAGTTGGCTGCAAGTGGGACTCTTTGAATTGGTGTTAGAGCAGTATTTGTAACATTTCAATCTATTGTACTTTTCCTAAAAAGGCAGGCTATCTAAGAATGCTGCAAAAAAGATGCTGGCTGCGGTGAGGGTCTTGTCTGTTTTTTAAACCGGATAAAAAAAATCACTCCTTAAAAATGATATGATGTGAGAGTAGTTTAGCTGTTCTTCCTTTAATTTCAATGTTGCGTCAGTTTCCTTTTTCATCATAACCACAGTTGTTAGACTGAACTACAGTCTGAGTATTTTCAGAGTCCTCCCACAGGCATAGGTGGAGGCCATAGAAAAGTTTCTTTAAACAGGCTGGTATTTTTTGATTGGTTGTTACACTGCTGTGCATGGTGATGGCAAAGGGAGCTGCACTCTGACTCGGACACTTCCTCTATGCTTATCCACAAGTGGGCTTTAGCCCACGAAAGCTTATGCTCAAATAAATTTGTTGGTCTCTAAGGTGCCACAAGTACTCCTCGTTCTTTCTAGCTGAATAGTGTGGGAGTGCTGCAGCCTGTAGGAGATAACAGACAGAGATCAGGATAGTTTAATGGTTCTGGAGCAAAATTTGGGGAAGAATGTATTGTGAGAACCCCTTTGTCATTCTTACAAAATACACGACAGCTTTCGTCATCTTTTCCCTTACTCAGTACGGTGTCTTTGCCAACATCTCTTCAGGCTTGATGAACTTGACAATTGACCAGAAGAATGTGTCCATATTGCATTTGAGAAGGCCCTTCTTGTGGGTTTAGTGACTGTCTTTGCAGAGTCATTCTTTCCTAAGAAAAGATAACAGAAAATGAATGAGATTTTGGATCAAGATGAGGAAGACGTCTTGACTAGATCATCCCTGTATTATTGCGCCTTAATTCCCACTTCCCCAGACTTACTTATACAAGTGATCTTGCACCCACATTCATCTCTTTTCAATATCTCTTCCTTAGGGATTTCTGAAATCACTTCCTGAGTTTTTCCAAAATCTATGGCTAACAAAGGCACTTTAGACACATCTTTGTAAGAATGTGAGTGGCTGTATCTGATTATACACTATGCTGAGAAGGGTTGTCACCTAAAGATAATGATCCATAAGGAAACTGAACAATCACAATGACATCCTACAAATGAAAGGTCATGGTGGGTTCCTGCCCCTTGGGGTGCCGTGCCGCCCGACCCACCAGCCTGGGCTCCCTCTCACACTGTGCTGCTGTGACAAGTTGCTAAGTCTCCAAGCTTGTTCTTTCAATCAGCATACACATAGGTAGGGACACACCCAGCCGTTGTAACTTGCAGACAGGCTTTCTGACCAGCCCCTGCATGGGAAGGCTATACAGCTAGGGAACTTACCAGCTTCTGAGGCACACACCCCTCTCTGGAGGGTAAACCCAAAATTATACCATCTTACGTTGCACAGGGAGCTTTTAAGTGATTATAAGGGATAGCAAACAGATCAAAGCAGATTACCTAGCAAATAAAACAAAAACACAATCTAAGCTTAATATACTAAAGAAATTGGATATGGGTAGCAAATTCTCACCCTAAATGATAATTTAAGCAGTTTGCAGCTATTCTTGGGACCAACTGCCCTTGCTTGCAGCTTAAAACCCGAGGTGTTCTTCTCGCAGGCTAGAAATCCCTCTAGCCTGGGTTCAGCCCTTTTCCCCGAGTTCAGTGTTTGTTTTTCAGGTGTTTTCAAGCGTCTTCTTTGGGCGGGGAGTCAGAAGAAGAACCCCAATGATGTCACGCCCCTGCCTTAAATAGCTTTTGCATATGGTGGGAACCCTTTGTCTCCAGCTTTAGTTCCCACACCTTTCAGTGGAAAAACACTAGTATTCTGTGATAGAGTCCAGTACCAGGTGACTTGTTCAAATGTCTCTGTAGGGCCATAGTAGTCATGAGTCAGAGGCTATTTGTAGCATCCTCAGGAAGGCTCCCCAGTGGGAGATTAGCATCTTCTAAGACTTGTTGTTCTCCCTAATGGTCCTTCCCAGCCAGCCATCTAGACTGATTGCATTCTTCTTGGTGGGCATTCCCCAGATGTAAACACATTTGTAATAGATGCATAGACAATATTCCTAACTTCAGATACCAAAATGATACATGCATACAAATAGGATAATCGCATGCAGTGAATCATAACCTTTTCAATTATACCTTACATGACCTGTCTTGCATAAAATACATCATAGTTGAATCATATCATACATATATATATAATATTACCATGAAGAATATGGGGTGTAATGCCACAGTGACATTCCTGACATTCTGACCAGCTCTTTGCAGCTATACCACGTGGACAATATAGTATTGGTAACATCTTATTAAAACAAACCTAAACAAGTTTAGAACCAGTTTTGTAGGATGTGGGTGGTGAATTAGTAGTTCTTTTTGTTCCCAAAGGTACGTATTATTGAGCAATTACCTTGTATCATCTTGATGGAAAGACGTCCCAGTGTCAGAGCAATAGTTTAGGACTCAGGAACATTGGTTCAATTCTCTGCTCTGCCACAAACTTCCTGTCTGACTATGGAGAAGTCACTTAGTGTCTCTGTGGCTCAGTTCCCTATCTGCAAAATGGGAATAAGAGCACTTCCCTACCTCACAGCAGTGTTGTGGTTTAAAGATAGTGAGGTGCTCACATACTAAGGTATGGGGGACCATGTAAGTACCAAAGATAGGTAGAATTTAGAGAAGATGAAACTAGTGGAACAGAGTGAGTGAAAACCACAAATTGCCTCACTTTAATTTAATGGACTGCTGTAGGCATTCTCATCGGCCTGGGCTGGTGGAACTAAGCCAAAGTTTACAGGTAGTGCTATTGTCGTGATTTTTCTGCAGAGTTGGGATGGTTTGGTGTCTAAAATAATAGTAGGGAGCTTTTCAGCATTTCATCTACCTTGCCTCGTAGGATTGAATCAAAGGGAATTTAGAGGTGGAAAAGATCTATTAAAGTAACCTAATCCTTACCCTTGTCAGTGTAGGATTGTTTCTCTACACTGTATAGACTTATTGTTTTCTCCCATTCAACTGTAAGCATCCCAGACCATGAGGCCTCCATCGTTTTGGAAAACAAAAATAATGTATTGATGGAACCACTTAAATATTTTGTTTTAATCAAGAAAAATATTAAAATGGGTTGTTCCAATGTGAAGGTTTTGAAATGGTTTATTTTTACTCTGAAGCACCATCTTTTGTTTATCTTGCTATTTCCTTACCCTACTGTTATCTGATCTGTTTCAGTTGAGTGCTGAAAGACTGGGCCTAAGGTTGACCTTCCTATGGACAAATACATCTGGCACGTGAGATCAGGATTTGTAGGAGCCACATTAACAATGCTGAGGTGACACTTTTTGTCTAGTGAAGTCAGGTTGTTGTTTTTTTTTTCCTTTAAATTTGCCTGGCCTAATTTTGGAAAAAATCCCAAATGATCTAAAATCAATTACGTTTTCAATGTCAATCTTCAGATTAATCATGAAGGAATTAGTTTTCTTTATTAACATTTTTTAATAAGCTTTCCCTCCTCAGGCTCATACAGGGCTGGGTACTGATACCCCTCATGAAAATTGCTTAGTACCTTACTCTGAATGTTGTCCAATGATTTCAGTGGGACTAATTTGAGGAGTAGGTTACTTCTACTCAGCATGATTAAGGGTGGGTGAATCTGGTCCACTTTTAGTAAGCTTTTACCATCTTGCAGATAACATTCTAATTGACTGAATCATGAGTTGCTTTTTGAGAAGGGAACTAATTGACTAGAGTGAGAGCGGAACTTGTTCTTTAATACTTTTGACTCTCATTGTTTTTAAATCTGTTACTAGCCCACAGACATTTAAGGCCCAATCTTGAAAGCTTTTCTCTCACTAGTCAATGGGATTGCTTTCCTGGTAAGGTACCAACAAACATGCGTAAGAGTAGCAGAACTGAGCCCTTAGGTATGTGCTAAGCAGGTATTGTTAGGCAGATAGTAGCGTTGGTTTGCGGCAGGTTAACTTGCAACAGAATGCAAATGAGTTCAGATGGAATTGCTTATCAGAAAGAAAACTGGGAAGCCATTTTTGCATTCTTTGAAAAATACAGTTTTTAAAAACAAGGCTTGGTATTCTGTGGTGTATTTTGTGTAAATTTAAGTGTGACCAAAAAAGACAAGTAAGTTTGATAATACATTACCATGAAAAGATAAAGCAAAATATCATTACATTTGGTTCTTTTTTTTTTTCCAGTTTGATTTACACAAGGCAGAAAGTGCACTTAAAGCAAACAATGGAATATCTGCGTATACTTTTTCGAGCATGAACAATGATGCTTTCTCTGACATCCGAAGAACCTAACAATCAATGTATAGCACAAAACAGCATAAGATTTACAAGTCCTGCATTGTGAGCACACAGGAAACTTGACCCAGAGAATGTATAGTGTTCACTGAATGAACAGAACTGGTGTATGTAAACAATTCACAAGACCATAGCATTGTTCAGCAGTGTATGGAATTGTGATGTTCAAGATACACAATAGCATGTCATTGCCACAAAATGAATTCACTCTTGGGGCTGACTTTCACTTTTGTTAGGATTCACAGATTAATATAGCTTTTCAGTTGAAATAGTTGTGCAATTGTTGAAGATTCATCAGAAAAGATGCATTGGACACAATCCGTCATAGTAGATAAAAATAAGCATGCTTTGTTTTGAACTTTGCGTGCATCACACACATTTAAGGAAATGTCCTTTCATCTAGAACAAGCCAGAACACAATTATTTGTTGAAGGAAGTTGGGAAGGCCAGACATGGTTTTCAGAGGTGCTGCCTCTGTTATCCAAAGCTATGATTTCAGGTTACCAACATCTTCAAAACCTTTCTAGGAAGCCTTTAGGATAGGGTCAGGGCCTTCAAAGTCTTTCCATTGATTTTAATGGGAACTAGATCAGGGCCTAATAGAGGAAATTAATAAAAAGGCAGATTTGGTGTAAACACATTGTATGATGCTAATTGAAAAAGTTTCATAGTATGGTGATCAGAATTAAGACATTATCAAGACCTTATTCACTGTCCCTATCTAGACAAGACATGGACACTTACTAGCATTAAAGAACATGGAAATGGGTAGATACATGTGGACCAAGCAGATGCCACACACCCAACCCCTGTTAGACTTGCAGTCAAATATGTTCTGGGGAACCGTACCCTTCCTCTGGGCGACCCATCACATTCAGCTAGTGCATTCATTGTCTTTCAAACCCTTCCCCCTACTCCCCCTCCCACTGAAATTGCAGCGGTGTCTGTCAGTCATCTGGCTAATACTATCTTTGTTGCCATGAGTAATATTTTGCTTGTCTTGAGTTAGTTTGTTTCTGAGAAGCAATCATTAAGAGTTGAAAATTGAGCGATTTGCTTCATCTGCTAAGAACAAAGCATAAGAAAAAAATCTTCCTGCCAAAACCCAAAATTATTAAATTTGAATGATGATTTAGGTCAGGGATTGGCAACCTTTGGCACATGGCCCGTCAGGGAAATCCGCTGGTGGGCCGGGCCGGTTTGTTTACCTGCAGCGTCCGCAGGTTCCGCCAGCCGCAGCTCCCTCTGGCCGCGGTCCCCCATTCCAGGCCAATGGGGGCTGCGGGAAGCAGCATGGGCGGAGGGATGTGCCGCTGCTTCCCGCAGCCCCCATTGGCCTGGAATGGTGAACCGCGGCCAGTGGGAGCTGCGATCAGCCAAACCTGCGGACGCTGCAGGTAAACAAACCGTCCTGGCCTGCCAGTAGATTTCCCTGATGGGTTGTGTGCCAAAGGTTGCCGATCCCTGATTTAGGTTGTATTTTTCTTAGCATCTAACAGTTGTTATATTAGGTTCATGAACAGGTTTAAACATATTTCAGGGTTTACTTCAGCTTTTAGAGGCTCTATTCAAATGATGCTTGTTTTCAGCCAAATGCAGATTGAAAATTAGCTATGAAAACATATTGATGTTAATAATAGAACATATTATGTTACGTTCCAGTAGCACCTAAAGGCCCCGATTGGGGAACAGGGCTCCATTGTGTTATGCATGTCACACACACAACAACAATAATAATAATAATAATATAATTAATAAAGACTGCCTTTCCCAAAAAACTTACTACCTACATGTGTACATTTAACATCAAAGAACTAGTTTACCAATAAGGGACAAAAAAGCCCCAAATACCTTGACTACCATGGACTAATATAGGAGTCCTAACAAGAGGAAAACCCATGCAGACAGCACCTGCTCTGGTAGGGTAGAAGTAGCAGGCATGCAGTTTCCACTTACTCTTGTGTACCTACACCCAATATCAGCCTTGTACTGTAGGTGTAAGGAAATTACTCTTCTTTACTGCCTTGTGCGGGTGTGTAGCCCAAGTCACAATCTGACCCTTATTCATAAAATTCTTTTTAAAAGCACTTTTGACCAACAAGTTATGTGGACATTTTATAGGTCTGGAAAGTTTTGAAAAACTTTATCTTCTTATATCATTTTAAAAACGTGCTGAGAACTTACAAATACATGTAGAATGCCTGGGTCTTTCAAACTTGTATGTTACAAAAATAGAGTTTAAAAAACCCTTTTCTTCCTTTTCCAGAGTTTTTTTTGTTTATTTTTATTACCAGAGACCTGTATAAGAACAGGATAATTGAGTCTGGCCCACTACTGAATTTTTAAAGGAGTACAAGGAGTGGCAAAGGTATAAAAGATACAAGGGAACTGTGTAGACAGAAATATATGTCAGGACATGGAATGCAGCTCAGACAAAGCTATCTGCGCCTGCTGCCTGCCTAGAATCAGAGTCTGTTTCACAGTCACAGGTTAGTTGTCACAGGATTGGTTTTAGATAGGCAATGAGCTGCAGGAGCAAATGTTTTGTCTGAAATGCATTCTGTGTCTTGACATATTGGCTGTCCATACAGCAACCTTGTATCATTTGTCACTCACTATAGAGTCCTTTTACAATTCAATGAAGTCGCTCTTGAAGCGGGATGGACTTTCCTGGGATGTTAATAGAGAGCATAAAAAGAAAATGGGTGATTATGTCACTTAAATGCATTTTCACCAAAGAGACAAAAGTACATTGCTCTAAGATCTGTGTACAGTATGTTCTGGCTTATTGACACTATTGTCTCTTTTCAGTGTAGGATAATTAAGGAGACAGCCCTATTACCACTGAAAGGTGACCTCTTCCTGGCAATGGATATAGGTCCTTTCTCAGTCCCCATAATACTCAGCCTCTTTGTAGCTTTTAACAGAGATGACCACAAGGTGCTGCTGATACACCCGTGTGACATAGCTAAAATTAAATGGCAACCACTACAATACCTCCAGTCATTCATCTCCACCAATCCCCAGAGTGCTGTGATAGGTAACTACTGCTCCACCCCAAGAACCCTTACATGAAGAGTTCCTCAAGGATCCATTCTGCAGATCCTCCTCTTCAATGTCTACACTTCTCCGCTTGGAGAGGAGGTTAGATGCCACAGACTCCATTCCCAAAAATACTCCCAGCTGTACATTTAATTTTCCACAGAAACAACCAGCACCATCACAAGCCTATCAGCGTCCGCAAAAGATAATCACCTGAAGGAGGAGCACTTGGCTGAAACTTAACAAAAGGACTGACAGTCTTGTAAGACTCTTGTTGCTAAGACCCTGGACACTGTGAATCTCGTTTAAATTCCTGGCTCTGCTACATATTTCCTGTGTGACCTTGAGCAAGTCACTTTACCTCTTGGGTTCTGAGTTCCCCATCTGCAAATGGGATAATAATTCGTTTGTCCCTCTCTTTGTCTCGTATATATTGGATGGTAAGCTCTTTGGGGCAGGGTCTCTCTTACGTTGTATATGTACAGTGCCTAGCACAGCGTGGTTCTGATCTCCGGCTGGGACTCTTGGTGCTGCTATAACACAAATAACAATAAAGACAAGACCAATATGAGCCTGGTCAGAGGGGGAAGACTGTTTTCCTCTTTTATCAAAGGCGTCTGTTCACCCTTATCAAAGTACTGCAAAGCCTTGGGGTTCTGTTCTGTAAAGCCTGGACACACAGGTAGAATCCCGTGGCAAAAAACTCTTGTCCACCTCTTGCTTGCTAGGAAATTTTGCCCTTTCCTCTTGATCGAGGATCTGGCTACAGTGACACATGTATTCATCACTTCCAGGCTGTGTAACTGAAACTTGCTGTATCTAGGGCAAAAGGAGGATATAGTGCAGAGGCTCCAGCTGGTGCATGATGTTGCTGCGCGGCAGGAGAGTTCATTGTTGTTTCCTTCATTGGTTCCCAGTATGCTTCCATTGCCAGATTAAGGCTTTGGTTCTGATCTTCAAGCCATCAGTGGGTCACGACCCAGCTCCATCAATGGCTACATCTCCCAGCAAGATAGCTGCACTTCTCTGAGACTATGCAGCTAAGAAAATCCAGGATGAAGCCCATAAGAACTGGAGTGTTTTCAGTAGAGGGGATTTGACATGGAATGAGCTTCCAGGGGAGATCAGATTAATCCAGACTTTGACAGCCTTCAGGGCATCCTGGAAGACTGTTCTCTTTGGCAGAGCATTTCCACCATATTTGGCAGGATGATGGTTATTCCCCATTCACAGCCTCTTTTAGACAGTTAGAGGAGAAGAATGTGTTTTACTAGGGACTTCGCTACGTGGATTTCATTTGCTTAGGAAATGCTTAGATACTACTATCGTGGGTGCTATAGAAGGTCTTTAGATTTTGTAATTCTGAAAGATAAAAGTAAAAGGATAAGTAGCTCAGTCTGTTATGTGAAAGTGCCTTCTACACAAAATCTTTCATTAGAGGCACCTCAGTCTTATTACCCCACTTGTAGATCACATTTGAATTCATGCTTCAGAGGCCTGGTAGTCACTTATTAAAGCACAATAGCTTTCTTTCCAGGGCAAACACTCTGTGCTGCATTGCCTCAGCCCAAATATGCCATTTCAGTTGGAAAAAGAAAGCTATCCAAGCTTGATAGGGGCTCACAAAGATTCACTTTCAGAATAAATCCAAAAAACAGGGCAGGAATTACAGCTCTCCCAGGACGTACTCATCCCTTGAGATAACAATGGTTGTAGGGGGGAAAAAGAATCTTTCTAAATGAAATTGTTTTTCATGAGGCATGAGCTGCTCTAAAACTCCTTGTTTATGCCTTGCCAGTGGCCACACCTTCAAGAATCCAATAATTCTTTTGTGTGTGTTGATACGGAAGCCACATAATTTATACCCATAGCGTCACACAAATGTCCGTCTATGGGGCATGTGGGGGACTGTGCATCTGAAGGCATGACGGAGAAAAGTATAGAACATGGAGATTGTTAATGTTTTTGTGTATATGGCACTGCTATGAAATAGTATATCAGAACACACTGTTGTGAGATACCCTAGAACGAAAGTGCCTGTGTATTCTAAGCTGTTTTAAATACATCCTTGTGTTTAGAAACTCATGTGTCAGTCTAATTAGCATGTTGACTTTGTGATCTTTAAATCACTCCACAGGGCAGGATTTCTACTTTTACTGAGCAAGCTTGTCTTGTGTTATATATAGGTTATCTGGGAATGAGACAGAATGAAAGAGAAATTTCCTCTATGCAGGGCACATCTTGCCAGGAGACCTGAATGACTATCAGGATTTTCAGCAGGAATGAAAGACCCTCCTCTCCTGTTACTGAGGTTGTTAACCAAAGAACTGGGAAGCAATCCTTTAGGAAGAAAAGGAGAGAGGATGAGCTTACTGTGGGGTGGTCTGGCATCCAGTAGGGACATGAGACTGTAACTTCTCTTTAAGTATCTCACCCAGCTAAGTAACTTCTGTGACAGAAGTGCTTTCTACTTGTCTAACTAAACAGTGAAAAACAATTGGCTTTTTAAGATTAACCACAGCAGAGTTTCAGTGAAATAAATTTGATTTCTTTGTATTGTTTCATCCTTTTACATTTTTGCTAGTGGTTCCCTAAAATGATTCCCCTACAACCATGTGCAAATCTGAATTTTAATTCTAGCATTAATATGCACCCTTGCCTATTACTTCGGTATTCTGTATGTGGATTCATTTTTCACTAACCTCCCAGAATGTTCTGGGCCTTTGTAGAATCTTGTTGAACCTTCCAGACTTTTCGAGAAGAACATTTTCCTTGAACCTCTTGGAATGTTGTCAGCCAGGCCCTCACGGGTATATAAGGGGCAGCGTGTCGTGAGTCAGTGAGAAATACGAACGAAATGAAGTAAAGTGAGAGCCCAGCTGCGATAATGTGAACCTTGTCTTATTGTGTATTTGTGTTTTAAGACCTGAAGAGAGTAAGTAGTGACATTAAAAAAAAAATTCAATAAGACACGAGAGAGATAGATCAAACCCCTATCTATGCAACAATATAAAAGAAATACTGTTACTACTTTTGTCATGCTTAACATGTAGTGTTTGATGACTTTCTAAGACTGCAGAACATAGATTTTTGCCATATATCATCTAAAGACTGGCCAATGGCATTTTTAAGTCTCTCTGATGTTGTGCTTCAGTTCACAAGGGAAAAGGCGAGAAAAGAGATGTTTGCAGTTACTTTGGGATAATCATCATCTGTCTCATTGTGTCTATTCAACATTTACAGGGAGTGTAAATGCAAATGCTCTTTCTCATCTAAGGACAGATTTCCACAAAAGGGAGCCCAGTGGAAACCAACACCACCGTCTCCTTCTGTACCACTCGCAGCCACCAAACGCTCCAATAGCCACGTTGGTGAAATAGGTCTGACTCAATTCTTTGTAAGCAGAGAGGGAGGACAGTGTTATTGAACTGAAATTCAGTGTATTAAAGTTGTTGTTACTGTGTTGGTGTGGTTGAGTGTCATGAGTTTAGTGGGGTGAGGCTTGTAGATTGGTATTGTGTTGGATGTGACTGTTTCTTTCACTCATGATTTCCTTAGTGTTTGCACTGTTAAGGAAATGCACCATGTTTTCTTGGTCATACAAGCTTTTCTTAGTCTCTTCTTGTGGTTTTTGCTTTGGGCGTTCCTTCTTCAATGAGAAACCTCAGTAGAAATCTATCTGTCTGGGTGATATCCAGTCAGATGTTTACTGGGGTTGGGAGGAAAATCTCCTGATGTATAAATGCTTTGACAGAAACCAAATGTCTTTCTTTTTTTTTTTTTTTAAACTATCTAGGATGTTTATATAAAAGGATTGATACACAGGTCTGAGTTTTAATGGCACCTTTACCTTGGCCAGCAGATTCTGCTGTAAAGAATAGTCGTCCTACTAAGAAAAGATAAATCCAAGTATGAAAGGTTTTATGACGCTGTTCTAGTTGTCCCATAGTTCTTCGTTACTTTGTGCTATTGAGCTGCAAGGAGGAGAGCTTCAGCACACTGACTGCTCTGGTGTAATATGCCAATTCAGAAGTAGATTGGTAACTAAGTGTCCTCATTATTCTGTGTATGCAACTGGTGCCTTTTAAAAAATGTACCCTTTCCAGGGTGAAATTCACCAGCGTAAGGCCCTCCGTGCTGCTTAAGTCCTGCATTAGGGCTGTGCAGGTAGAGCACAGGTCAAGGGCCTCTGTTCCTCTCCAGTGCTGCAGAAAGTATTTCTGTGCTAGCTCCTCAAGGAGGGCAGAGATGGAGACAGGCTGTAGGAGGGGCCATGGGATTGGTCCATTCTTGGATTGGTCCATTCTTGGATCGACCAACACCCACACATGTAGGTAAAGTGGCTGGAGTACGGGGGCGGGGGAGTTGTGGGCGTAGCAGCATAGCGCCACTTCCTGTTCCCAGGTTGGGGAGGTGGGCTTGCCCACAGATTCTATGGTGATTGATGCATTAGAAATATATAGATAAATCCAATGGTTTTCACACCCCCAAATCTGCTTTCCCCTTGGCACTTTGCCATGTAAAAGCATGATGGATTGGGCTTATGTAGATGAAGGAAATTCACGCCAGTGAAATTTTCTGGGTTTAGGAAATTCCTGCGGGGTACCTGAATTTCCCCCCAGCCCACATCTTCTCTGTTACTGGTCTGAGCTCAGAATTTTTTGTGTTGAGACTTTTGCCAGGATTGTACATTCAGTAGCTGTAGTATTAGACACTTGCACAGTAACCTTTTACATTTAAAATAAAAATACTGTTTCTGGTGAGGAGAGAAGTGGTTTCCTGGATTTGCAGTTAATAACTATTCTGAATTGATGTAGTAAACGTACGCAGAGGGAAATGAAGCTGTTAACACCTCTTGTGAAAGAAGCAGTATAGAGCTAGGGTGGGCTGTTCCTGTGTGTGTGTGCATATATATATGTATGTGAGAAACACTGAAACTTAAACTCCTCCTGCAGCTCTGCATCTGCTGTGAGTCGCTGATATGACGCACGCTGTCCGTGTTCACATTAGCTAGAACTCAGATGGAGCAGGTCTGACAGTAGAAGAAGCAGACTGATATTGATTAGCTGCTGCGGGAGACAATTGTGCCAAGATATTTTTGCAGGCATGGCTGAAACTCGGGAGGCTCTGCTGAGCAAGATCAGTTTATGTTTGTAATTTTTTTTTAAAGGTAAGAATGTTTGTTGTTCATTATAGGGGGAGAGAGATGGGAAAAGGGAGATGAATAGCTTGTCAAGGTTGAATTTCATATGCTTTGCTTTTCCTCAGAGGGTGCTGATCCTTGCAACCTTATTATTGCTGAGCATCATCTTTGCTGCTTGAAAAGGCATACAGAGAATCATATGGCTAATGGGTGGTACATGTGCTACAAAACAAAATAATGATACACTCATTCACTAGTGCATCCTATGTTATATAATGCATGGCAGCCATGTTAAGGATAGAGGACCTCTTTCAAAGGAGCAGAGCTGTTAGGTATTAGGGCAATGAGAGTCATTACACAGTACTCTGTTCATTGTTTGGAAAGCACTCTTTTTCAAGTTCATGCATTAAAACCAAATTTTCCAACTTCTGAATTTCTGCAGTTCCAGAATCAAAAACAGCCTAGCCAGGATCACTGTAATAACTATTTAAATTTGAAATCACATCATTAGTTTACCTTGCATGTTAAGGTTGTGCATGTATGGCGCTGGGTGTGACCTGTACCTCACTGCCTCAATGTAAATGTTGCTTAGGATAACTCCGTTGCTTGAAGTACTTAAAACTGTATCTCCAGCTGCTGCTTTTTTCCCTTTTTTGTGCCCCGAAATAACACACATTTACAATATATACTGCTTTAATTGTTGTTGTTTGCAAAGAATAGTACATGTGCTAGTCAATTCCTCAGGCTCAGAAGCTTGACTTTCTTTAGCTTAAATTTGTAAAGTGATGAAAGTAGTGTTTTTATAAGTTGGCATTCACTATAAAAAGTAGATTTTGTATCGTATCAAAATTGCTGCTAATCCTCATGTGGAATCCTACTAAGTTTTGAGACTTTGCTGTACTCCTCATAACTGATTACTGTATATCATCAGTTTTGGTCTGAAATAGTGTCCTTTCTTTCACAAATCCTTCTGTTAATCTTTCCTTTCCAGCTGCAGTCATGTGTTCAACTTTGTTTTATGCTTTTGGCTTATTTCTTTATATATTTTGGATTTAGAAGACAGTTGTCTTTTAGGTTGCACCTTACAATGAAGGTGGTAATTGCTCTTAATAACCTATTGCAGCCTGATCATTTGTTGTGTTACACTGTTAATCTCAGAAAGAAGGTGGCTTAGAAGGCTGGCCACTGGCTGACTCACTTTTGACTACAAGAGAGCCTGCATTAATCTCCATACTTTATAATTTGTACAAAAGGGACACATGTTCCTCAAAGATTGACGAGCAGAGAGGGTTCTGTAATGAGGTCTCACACCACTAAGATGCACTGATTTTTACGGAAGATACCATGCCTTGTTTGCTTGTGTACTCTGAAGCATTAAAAACAATGTAAATTACAATTTTCAGAATTGTGCTACCTTATCCATGTGTTTTTTTTCCCCTTGAGTTATTAATTACTTGCGAATTTACAAAATGTACTGATTCACAATGGTTTTTCTGTCATTGCTGTGAATTAGGGAGGTTCTAATTTGTTTCCTATCTCTTTATGGAAGGTGAGCCTTAACACATGTCTTTACTTCAGTCAGTGTGCTTGTTGTAGCCTTAGACCTCAGGTGCCATTGGAGTTAAAAAGTTGTAGCATGAGAATGGTCTTTGGAAAGTTCAGCTCTTGGCTCTCCTTCTTCCAGAGCAGATTTTTCAGTCAATGAGTGATTTCATGATTTAGGAAAGTCCTTTTGTTTAGGTATGTAAAACCTATGTCTACATCTCTCTAGCTATATAATATTATGGAGGCAAATTATGGTTGTTTCCTGGATTCTCTTGTGATGGAACCTTAATAGTATCTACTACACCAAGGGAAGGGTATCTGAACTGACTGAAATAAGGAAAAAGAACAGGAGGACTTGTGGCACCTTAGAGACTAACCAATTTATTTGAGCATGAGCTTTCGTGAGCTGCAGCTCACTTCATCAGATATCCGATGAAGTGAGCTGTAGCTCATGAAAGCTCATGCTCAAATAAATTGGTTAGTCTCTAAGGTGCCACAAGTCCTCCTGTTCTTTTTGCGAATACAGACTGACACGGCTGCTACTCTGACACCTGAAATAAGGAAAACATTTCTCAAACCTCTCTGTGTTTTTGGCGGGTGCGCGTGTGTGTGTGTGTACGTGCACTTAGTTTTGAATATGTGTATGACGAGCATGTAGAATGTGTATTCTGTCCAGTTCCAATCTGTAAACAGAGTAAGAAAAAAAAAATAGTATCCTTTTAAGGACTTCAGTGGGAGTTGTTCAGTCTTTGCAATCCTGCAGTTGAGACACACAGTTAAACTATTAGTGGTTAACATTTTCACAACAAATTAAATTAACATATTTAGTATAAATGACAATAGCTGTCCTGAATGCAGCCTCTCTTCCCCCTGCTTTTGTTCACAACCCACACTTGCTTTCTGTGACCTCAGAAGAGCAACCACTGCAGTGCAACAGAGTGCTATGTTAACTCCAGGGCTGCTGGTTATCGTGTGTGTCTGTCTGTCTGTCTCTCTCAACTTGGGGTTTGGATTAATACCCCTACATGGAAAAGGACATCAATTTAAAAAGAGCAAAACTTAAAAATAAATAAATAAAAAAATCCCCCACCTTGCAGGGTACCTGGGCAATTTGGGCTTGATTCACAAAAGGATTTAGGCACTAAACTACCACTTTATGTGCCTAAATCCCAGAATCAGATACCACTGGGATTCACTGCCCCCGTGCTCATTTGCTGCTGAACCCTTTAGGCACCTAAATTCACTTGGTGCCTACATTTTTGTAGTAAAAGTTCCCTAGATGTCTGTTTCTGCCTCTGCGCCTGCACCCTGCAAGCCCTACACCAGGCGTTCAAATGTCTAAGCCCCACAACAATTCACAAACCTTGTAACTCACCTGTGGGGCTCAGTCTGGTAACTCACCTGCTGCATTGGGAGAGCTTACACAAACTGGCTGGGTTTGTGGGGGGGGGGGAGGGGGAGGAGGAGGAGGAGGAGGAGAAGGACCACCTCCCTTATAACTTTTAGCGAAGAGGTTGGGATACTCACTTAGGATGTCAGGGGATCCCCACTTCAAGTCGTTCGTCCGTCGCCCCCCCCCCCCCGCCTGAAGGGGAGAAAGGATTTGAGTAGGAATCTGCCACCTCTTATGTGAGTGTCTTAATCACTGAACTATAGGATATTCTCGGGTAGGGCTTCCTCAATATCTCCTGTTGCAGCTATTGCACTACAGATAAGTAATTTAAAAAGTAATTGGAGCAAGGGGTCTATTGAGTGTTCTAATCACCATGCTACAGGGTCATTTTCATGCTTGCTTGCTTGCCCAATGACTCTCTCTCTTTACTTATTCACTGTGCTTCTCCCTCCCACCACGCGGCGGGGGGAGAGGGAGCTTGAGAAATACTTTGCACAGAAAACATGGGTGTTGTCTTTGAGAGTAAACTGAAAAACTAGGAGGGGAGCAAGGAGAAAATAGAAGCATCTCACACCAAACTTAAATTCCTGAATTCTTTGACACCTGACATTGTGAGACACACCTGCCGTGTATCCCCATCACTCTCTCCCACAGGTACTTTCCCACAGCCCATAATCATGCCCAGGTTTTCTAAAGAGACTGGTTAAGACCCTTGAGGAACGTTAGTCCTGTTACTGAAATGATATTACTATTTCTTTTTTTCAAAATGGGGGGGGGGGGAGAAAGGTAGTGATTGATGCATTTTAGAAACAAATTTTCTGTGATACTTGACTCTTTTAAATGAATGTCTCTGCAGTCCACTAAATAAAACTAAATAATCATGTCCGTCTTACTAGTCCTGTGGCTCAAAATAGCCATGCTATTTTTGTTTTAAACTCAAAATTGTTGTGGGGTGAACAAAAGAGGAAATTGGTTTAGTAGATTTAGACACACTTTTTTTTTTTTTTTTTTGGTGTGTGTGTGGGTTTGGTTTGGTTTGGTTTAGTTAGAGGTAAACAATTGGAAATTGGGTGTGTGTAATGGAAGTGAAATTCCTGAACTTGAGCAGCCCAACCTGGCGTTTGTAATTCTGAACCATTTCATTTTTTAAAAATCTAATTTTCTTTCTAATTGACTAATTAGTCATGGTGTCAAGCTATAGAAAGCTAAATTAACTGTTTTACAGACACGTATTTCATGGAGAGGCAGAAGTATTTGCTTTGTTTCTATAGTTTTTCCTGGTCTCCAGATAAGTCGCCTGTTTGGATTAGAACTGTTCCCTGGGTTTTAAAAGACGGGGGGAAAGGGCCAGTAAAGCTTGGTCTCTCTTTGCTCCCCAATGTATTCTGGAAGGACGCAAGTCATCACTGCCCTAAGGCTCCTTTGCGCTGACATAGCGGAACGAGGTCATAAAACATGTGCAAACCCCCTCTTCCCGTCCCCTCCCTCCCCACAGTGAATATCAGCAGCATAGCGGGCCTCTCTGCCAGGTACTGAACTAGTGCTGCCCTCTGTGTGCTCCCTCTCCACGAGTCCCCTGTGTAGGAGGTGTTACAGGGGGCATGCTAAGGATGGGAGAAAGCATTGTCAGAACAAATCTGTGCCTATTCCTTAACGGAACAAGGTCCCTTATTTTCTGGGTAGTATTCCCTGACTGACCAGTGCCCTGGGAGCAGGGGGTACAAGCTTGGTCAACCCTCAAGGACTGAGCTGCTGCTAATCTAGCTTTTAATAGCCACCTCAGAGCCAGCACCAGGGATGAATCTGGCTCAGTGTGCTCTGTGTAAACGAGATTGGGGCTTCAGTTCATGCCATGTTATTTCTGTGCTGAATATCCCCTGCAGTCAGGTAGAATGCAGAAGTCTGGGATTAGCTCAGTTTTCATTTTGGTTTTGCATTTCATCTTGCATATGCTGTTCAGGCTTCAAAGGATGGCAGTAAAGTGGTAAAGTACAAAGTCACACGTGATTGGGGAGTGACCTTGTGTGTTTTAATTTAAGGGAAAAAAAAGCACTTAATTCTGATTATTTTCTGGGTAGTATTTAGCAGTGCCACAGGGTTGATTGTAGAAATGTTACAGGTAAAAGTGAATTAAGGAACATATAAACTTCCATGAATTGGGCAATGACTCAGCTTAGAAAATACCCCTGGTTAGAGGAATTACCTTTCAACACCTGGGTTTTAGATGGCATTAAATAGTCTGCAACTAGAATAAATTCCTATGTGACAGGTAACAAATGTATTTTAATCCTGAGTTTCTTAAATTATAACATGCTCCAAAATACTTCTTCTATAATGTTTCAGGCTCTTAGGGATCTGACTTTAATCCCAAAAGTCATATTATTCACTAATAGCAATGTTATTCCTTGGAAAAGATATAGAATAATAATAGCACAATCGTTTTGTACTGATTTTTCTATTTCCTAAAGGTTTGGTCAAAAGAATTATATTGAGCTGTGTATGTTCAATGAGGAGTCTTCTTAAATGATTCAAAGCCTGGAAGTGAGTGTGCGTGTGTGTGTGTATTGGTGATAATAAGGAATTTCGCTTTTTTAGTGTTCTATTATTCGTATTAGTATTAATTAGATTTTTCTATTTTAAAGCGAGTCTTATAAAATCTGTTGTGTATATAACTTATAAAGTTGAGGCAATAAATGCTCAATCCTGAGAAGTGTGCATAATAGGAGTATGGCTCCCATAGTGGTATCTACACTACAAAGGTCTGTAGTTGTTTTCCTGTGCTGGTGCAGCTTCATTGGTGGAAGTGGTCCTCTGGAAGGCACAGATGTTTTTACTGTTGTGGTGGTGTTGTACAGAGAAAAATGTATACAGAGAAATGCTTACTGTTTCCCCAGTGCAGATGCAGCCAAGGTGACATGTAATCTAGACTCTCAGAAAGGCAATGCTTTCAAAAAACAAATGGTGAAAGCAGATGGAGTTCAACGTCTTATGTATCCTCAACTGCATTTCTATGGAGTCTACAGTTTAGATGGCAAAGCTTGTTTATAAAATAAAAGATGGTGGGGCCGAACAGGAGGCTTACTCTATAAACACTGAGTTGAAGGAAATTGTGCTATCAGTTTAAATAGTAAATGGACAATGGTATGTATGGAAAGTGGCCAATATTAGAATTTGTAATATAGCATGAGTAACATCTGTTGCCTTAAGAGTATTTCCTCTGCTTCCCTGAGTGAGGTGTCATTATGGAGAAACAAATTAAGTGATGTTTCAGGACTAACTGGGGTACAGAAATGATTTGCCTTAACATTTTTCATGTGAGTAGAGCATTCTTGAAAAACTTGGTGGGAGATCAACAGATTTAGAACAACTTCTGTTTATAGAGCTCATCTTTTCCCCAAAAATCCCAAAGTGTTTAACAGATTTTGTTGATTGAGTGTGCAAACTATTTATGTACAATATATCTATATAGCTTTCCCCAACACTAATGGAAACTGTGAAATGTAGTGGCTGCTTAAAAGCACATGTAATGCTACAATTTGAGTGAACTGTTTCAGAGTAACAGCCGTGTTAGTCTGTATTCGCAAAAAGAAAAGGAGTACTTGTGGCACCTTAGAGACTAACCAGTTTATCTGAGCATGAGCTGTAGCTCACGAAAGCTCATGCTCAAATAAATTGGTTAGTCTCTAAGGTGCCACAAGTACTCCTTTTCAATTTGAGTGAAGAATTTTGTGTCCAATTGAAGCTTCAGGGAAGTGAACTTTAATAGGGGGTGCATAAAATTAGAGTCCCTGGGTATTAGGTACTGTAGTGACTCTGATGGAGGTAAGCCACCTATTAAATCACCAACGTCGTTTCTCGAAGCACTTAGGGGTCTTACTCTGGAGACTTACCACCCGAGTGTTGAGCCAGCTAAATGCTATTTGTATTGTGGGCACTGATAGTGCTTCCACTTGAGGTACCACGGCTATATCTATCAGAGTGCACCATTTTCTCAAATGAGAAATGGTGTGAATTATTTTTTCCTGTTTTTCCAATGTTTTGTTTAACCTGATTACTGTTTAATACATTTACACCCTTTACCTTGTCTGTCTTTTACCTGTATCTGTCACTGCTGCTGTGCACTGAGTGGGTGTTTTCAGAGAACTATCCATGGAGACTCCAGATCTCTTTCTTGGGTGGTAATAGCTAATTTAGAACCCATCATTGGAAAAAATAATCCCAACTATATCTGTACAATGTGCATTACTTTGCATTTATCAGCATTTAATTTCATCTGCCATTTTGTTGCCCAGTCAACCAGTTTGGTGAGATCCTGGAACTCCACATAGCCTGCTTTGGACTTAACTGTCTTGAATAATTTTGAAATTTTGTCTGAAAACTTTGCCACTTCGCAATTCATCCCTTTTTCTACATCATTAATGAATATCACCGGTCCCAGTACAGATCCTTGGAAGACCCTGCTGTTCACCTCTCTCCATTGTGAAAACTGACTGTTTATTCCTACCCTTGGTTTCCTATCTTTTTAACCTGTTACTGACCCATGAGAGGACCTTCCCTCTTATCCCATGGCTACTTAATGTATATTACTTCCCTTGTATCCCATAGCTACTTAGTCTACATTAGACACCATTCTTTTAATGCCTTGGAAAAAACTAAAACTTTAAATGAAAGATGGTTTATAGCCAGATGTTGTGTGTAGGCTGTGTTTTATGCTCAAATTTTAAGATCAGTTGTGTCCATTGGAGAAAAAAGAGATTTATTCTGTAGTTGCTTCTCATGCTTCTCCATATAGTGAGATTGAACAGGATGGTAGAGTTGGTCACTTTTACTTTCACTCCCTGTATGCTCTTTGTCAAAAGACTGTAGACTCTCTTTGTGGCAGAAGTATGATGCTTTGTGACAAATTTTGATAAACAACGCAGCAGAAAGAGGGAATTTTAACTGTAAAATAAATACACTAAAATAAAAAATTCAGAAGATAGAAACCTCTTTTTCTCTCAGAGGCTTCCTGGGGAGGTAATGCACACTTTGGCTTGATCTGGATTAGTGCTTGTTAACCAGGATCTCTAAAACTGACAAAATAAGGGGCGGTAGGGAGAAGTATATGGATGAGATGTCATAGAACATTGCAGCCAAGTTTTGACAGATTCCTTACACCAGCACTGAATTTCACATTTGAAAGAGAATTAAAGAAAGTGAGAGCCATGTTTATAAAACACATCTATTTTTGTATGTGTTGGTGTCCACTAATTCAGAATGTGCTTCACCCTCCCTCCTGTAAGTCAGGCAGATGTGACCTGTCCTCATTCAGAATTTTCTCACTCTCTGTGTTCTCCTCAGTCACTCCCTTCCTTCTCCAGTCTGTCTCATGATGTCACTCTGTATTACTGAGTCATTGGGCTGGACCATAATATACAGCTGTGATAACAAAACAGAGCCTTCCTTTAACATTTAAAAGAGAACACAAATGCAGGATCTGCTCAGACAGAGCAGCTTGCAAGATTGGGGCCTTATTTTGTAATCTGATTTCCCATGATTATTAATTTACAGGCCATGACTGTACACTTGGCATATGATTGAATTGTGGAGGTGTGCAAGTGTAACCTTTGGGCTAGAGTTCACTTCATTTCCAGTCTCCAGTGCCTTAAAAAAAAACCCAACTCCCATAGAAAGTAGCTGGAGACCTAGAGTTCAGTCTCTAAGGATTTTCAGCAAGGATTGCACAGGGTCAACCTCCCCACATTCAAGTCCCAAAAGAAACTAAAGAAATGAATTTAATTAAATAACTTTATAAAATCTTATGATAAAGAAACAAATAATCTATGTTTTACAGCATGACCTGGCTATTTTATAATCCCCAGACATTGCCATCACTGTTATATATAACATAATTAAAGAAAATACATTAAAATCTGAACAGTTCAGTCCCCAAAGAAACACAGTGAGAAGAAACTGAAGTTCCCAGAAGCTTAGGTTTTGTTCACCTAAGTCTCAGTTAAAAGAAAAGGAGTACTAGTGGTGCCTTAGAGACTAACCAAGGATAAGAGTCACTAAGGTGCCACTAGTCCTCCTTTTTTTTTTTTTTTTGCGAATACAGACTAACACGGCGGCTACTCTGAAATAAGTCTCAGTCAGTCTTTGATCACCAAATCTATAGTCTGCTAAGTCTAAAATGGGGGTAGGCAACCTGCGGCATGCAAGTTGATTTTCAGTGGCACTCACACTGCCTTGGTCGGGGGGGGGGGCTCTGCATTTTAATTTAATTTTAAATGAAGCTTCTTAAACATTTTAAAAACCTTATTTACTTTACATACAACATTAGTTTAGTTCTATATTATAGATTTATAGAAAGAGACCTTCTAAAAATGTTAAAATGTAGTACTGGCACGCGAAACCTTAAATTAGAGTGAATAAATGAAGACTCGGCACACCACTTCTGAAAGGTTGCTGACCCCTGGTCTAAAATAATATCTTCCCTCTACTTGCTTGTAGGTATCTTCAGTTGGAATCCAAGCAGACTCTTCCTCTGCTGAAATCACACTAGCCAGTCAGCTAATTGATTAACCAACCATTCAGTTAAGTGTATAGATTTACACTGTTACAAGAAAACACAAAACTGGGAATAGCAAAATAAAAATGACTCTTTCCCCATTACTACTTTTAAAGAAAAGTTGGTGACTCAGATTAGTTGAGACAATTTAACTAGAACAGTTTGGCTAAAATCAAAACAACATTCAAAGCATACAATTAAAATAGTTACCTTCCTTTCCCAGTTTCCCCTGGCTATAATTAGCATTGCTCATGCTTCCCTGTTAGAGGGTTAACAATATCACTGTTGCAAAATGCTTCTGAGTTAGGGACAACAGCCTGTTTTCTGCTCCTGGGCTCAGCTTCTCCCAACTCACACAGGGCACATGGCCTTCTGCAAAGCAGTTGCCCTGACTGCTTGCCCTCATGGAGTCTGACCCCAGCAACAGGGAACCTATTGGAGCAAAACTACCACACCCAATTCTAGAAGCGTCTGGATGTGGAGTGCTTAATCTGCCTCTCAGCAATGACCCCGACACAACTTACTCCTACCTCCCCCAGTGGGTCTATTAAAGAGATATCTCCCTAGTAGGCACATGGGTTACACAAGTATTTACTGGGAGGAGCTACCATGGTCATGTGTTTTCTCTCATCCCAAAATACACAAAAGGGGAGCTGAAATGGATTTTAATGCAGCTGAAGTACAAGTATTGTATTTAATGCAAGTGAGAATGAAATCATTCTGTGGGAGTTGGACCAAGAAAATGTTTTCTCTGCTTTTTTCTACATGCATGTTTTGATGAAATTGTGATATTGTCTAGTATAAATTAGTATTTTCAAGAACAGTCACTACAGGAGCCACATGAATACTGAGTGTTAATATTTGTGGGGATGGGCACGTTACAGATCATAGAAATATAGGACTGGAAGGGACCTTGATAGGTCATCTAGTCCTAGTCCATGCACTGGGGCAGAACTTAATAGCTAGAACATCCAAGACAGGTTTTTGTTTATCCTGCTGTTAAAAATCTCTAATGATGGAGATTCCACAACCTCCCTAGGTAATTTGTTTCAGTGCTTAACTACCCTTAGTGTTTGGAAATTTTTCCTAATGTCTAACTTAAATCTTCCTTGCTGCAATTTAAGCCCATTGCTTCTTGTCTTGTCCTCAGTGGTTAAGGAGAACAGTTTATCACCTTCCTCTTTGTAACAAGATGATCATTCAGTAAAATTAGAAATGCCCTGGAAAATAATTAACCCCCCTGTAACTTTTACTGCCTATTTTGAAAATGGGCTAAGATTCTGAAACAATAAATAGAATGGGGGCAGGCAGAACACAATAGCAATATACAGTATAGCCTACCGCTCTTCAACTGCAGATCACAGCCGGAGTTAGGACAGCTTGACCTAGGAAAGAAAAGCATTGTCCAAATTTGTAGGCTGCCTAAGGAAAATACAAGTGCTTAACATGTGTTAGCAGGAAACTCCTTTTGAGCTAGATTGTAACTTTACAATCTGCCTTGAGTAAGGGGCAGTGTGTAGCTGCACTGCCCCAGGAGCAATCCAGGGAAAGAATAGTGATTCATACAGTCACAATTCCTCCTTGGCATCCCCATTACTCAGGGAGAGGAGAGAGCAACTTTCACCCCTTTTCATGAAGCACATCAGCTGTTCTGGCCTGCGATGGGATATCAGGTGGGGTGGGATCTGAGTTACCCAGGAAAGAATTTTCTGTAGTATCTGGCTGATGAATCTTGCCCATATGCTCAGGGTTTAGCTGATTGCCATATTTGGGGTCGGGAAGGAATTTTCCTCTAGGGCAGATTGGAAGAGGCCCTGGAGGTTTTTCGCCTTCCTCTGTAGCATGGGGCACGGGTCACTTGCTGGAGGATTCTCTGCTCCTTGAAGTCTTTAAATTACGATTTGAGGACTTCAGTAGCACAGATATAGGTGTGAGGTTTTTTGCAGGAGTGGTGGGTGAAATTCTGTGGTCTGCGTTGTGCAGGAGGTCAGACTAGATGATCATAAAGGTCCCTTCTGACCTAAGTGTCTATGATAAAGGGGGTGGGGTAGATGGTTCTTCTCCCCCCATTCCCTCCTTGCTCACAGGCCAGAATGTCAGGTGGATAGTGCCTGTTCTCCCACCCTATGACTGGAGTAAGAACGTGAATAAGCCACGAAGCGGAGACTTACTGCCCAGCTCAGTAAGGGCTGGAATAAACTAGCCCATTGTAAGGGAACAAAACCCGCACAGTATCATGGGTTGTTTCAGACACACTTCAGTGGTATTTACACATTTCATTACAAGGGAAAATGCTTACTTGCCTGCTCCTTCCAGAAGAGAGTGGCTTTTGTTGTCCCTGGTCTGTGGGACATGGAGGGAGTGAGCAGCCATGGGGAAGAAGAGGGGAATTTTCAGTACAAATACTCATCCTCGCAATAGTAAATGTACCCCTTTGTTCCTGTCCTCCTGGAGTCTCCTCTGCAGTGGGTGGTGTCACATGCCGTATGTGCTGCAATAAGGGTAATGGCATAAGCAAGATTTGACAGCAGTTGGAGCTCAGAATGGTGCTTTTGTCCATTTGTACAGTAGCCTCAATGTTTATCTTAACAGCTGAGAAGTTTATTTCTCTCCCAGACCTGCGGCAAGGGACTTGGAGAGTCTGCAGTCCTGTCAACAGGGGAGCTGAGAAACGTGCATCACATTTCCTGCAGGGAGGGACTTAAAAGTCTTTCAAAATTTGGCAGCAAGCACTGGACTTATAACTGTATTTTAAGTGGATTGCAAGCCAATTTCCATAGGCTTTTAATTTAAGCAGTAAGACACATCAGGGCATGAAGAACCTTCTATGTGTCACCATCTTTTTCTTCGTGCGGAAAGCCAAAGGTAGAATGTCTGCAAAAAGTCCTAGGTCTGGTGTAATATGAGAGAGCATTTTCACACACAGCCACGTCAGTGCTATTGCAAAACAATTTAATTATAAATACAATATGGTGATTGAGCAGGAGAGATTTCACCGGGGCTCAGTGGCCAACTAGATTCTTTCTATTGTAAATGACATTGGACTACCCTGGCTTAATAATTGGAAAAACCCAAACGAATGGAAAAATAAGCAGTGAAGGTCATATTCTAAATTAGTAATAGCTGGAATTAAAGCACCGGGGAAATGGACCTAGATTTTGTTTTTTAAATTGGATTCATGCCCTAATTGTGTCACAAGATGGGAACGCCGCTGTAATTGTGTCACAAGATGGGAACGCCCAAGCAAGTGCTCAGCAATTTTAATAATAATAATAATTAATAATAAAATCTTACCTTTTGAGTACAATTCAGAGCAGTAGGGATGCTAGGGTTGACTAAAACTAGCTAACACATTTTTAAGCATAACTTGCCCTTTCTACACTAAGTGAAAGATCCTGTTTAAAATAGAGTTAGCTAACACATTTCTAAACAGGACCATTTTTTCTAGTCTAGACATAACCTGAGTGAAATTTAAGGTTCATGTAGTGTCCTCCTTTTGTTGGAGCAATGTACAAACATTAACTCATCCTCACAAACCTCTTGTAAGGTAGGTAAGTAGCATTATCCCATTTTGCTGATGGTAAGCTGAGGCAGAGCAATGAATTGACTTGACCAAGGCCACAGAGGTAGTTACTGGCATAGCTGGGGTTAAACTTCAGGAGATCCTAGCTCCTAGCCTTATGCTCAGTCCATTGGACCTCACTGCCACTCTTACAATACTATACTGTCATTGGCTGGATAATAGTCTGCATTTGCTGCAAATGTAATTTGGCTCAACTTGCCTTTGTTTGTCAATAAAGCAGGTGCAGTTATATGTTAAATGTACCATACACCTTCATTATAAAACCCTATTCATTATTGGAAGAGGCTGGTTGGAGAATAGGTAGGGTGCTACCAAATTCACAGTCCATTTTGGTCAATTTCATGGTCAGAGAATTTTAAACATGGTAAATGTCATGATTTCAACTATTTAAATCTGAAATTTTACAATTGTAATTGTTGTAATTGTAGGGGTCCTGACCGAAAAAGGAGTTGGGGGGTTGGGGGGGAGGTCACAAAGAAAGTTGTTGTAGGGGGCGTTGCTGTACTGCTACCCTTACTTCTGTACTGCTGCTAGTGGCGGTGCTGCCTTCAGAGTTCAGCAGCTGGAGGGTGGCAGCTGCTGACTGGGAGTCGAGCTCTGAAGGCAGAGCCGCTGCCAGCAGCAGCGCAGAAGGAAGAGTAGCATGATATGGTATGCCGCCAGCTCTGAAGGCAGCACAGAAGTAAGGGTGGCAATACTGTGACCCCTAAAATAACCTGATGACCCCCTTGCAACTTCCTTTTGGGTCAGGACCCCCAGTTTGAGAAACGCTGGTCTCCCCCCGTGAAATCTGTATAGTATAGGGTAAAAGCACCCAAAAGACCAGATTTCACAGGAGGAGACCAGATTTCATGGTCCATGATGTGTTTTTCATGGCCGTGAATTTGGTACGGCCCTAAGAATAAGCATTAGATACCACATTTTGAGCCATTTAGAAACTTAATTGAATTTTTAGCTTCAGTACACTCCATTATCTCCTTTATCTCTCTCACTCCCTGTTTCTAATTTGAAGCCAGTAGTGACTTGTCTATTTTAAATGTTGGCAACATATAAAATGTCCTGCAGCTAAGCTGGGGCACTCTCCATTAAAGGGTTATAACTTGGTATCTAAATTTATAGAAGCACCTATTACTGTGATTGTAGCTAATTGTGACTTTCAGTCTTTCCTTTATAAATAACTATTTTAGTATATAGGAACTGTCAGTCTGGATAGGAAAAATACCAAGCCTCACCCTACCTAGCCTGTTCTCACCGTGGGAAAACAGAAAAAATAAGAATATTTGTATTTATTTATTTATTTAGATTTTTAAAAATACAAAAGACACCTACTTGACCTTCTAGGCACCTGTGATTGATGTTACCAACGAAAATAAAATCAGTTAAAACTAACAGCTCACCCCACTGGCCAAACTTGACCACCAACAAAACTCCCCACCTCTGTGTAAGCCTTTGCCATCATCAAGACCCTTTCTCTCCAAAAGCTAGAGTTAAATAAAAAATCTTTTGCAGTGCGACCTGAAGGTCAGATAGGCTTAGAAGTAAGAAATGAAGTTCACTCTAGACAAGCCTGCCTGTCCCTTTAACAGGGAAAGAAAACAAAGGTCTTTTGTAAAAAGAAAAGGAGTACTTGTGGCACCTTAGAGACTAACCAATTTATTTGAGCATGAGCTTTCGTGAGCCTGGATTTGTGCTGGAAATGGCCCACCTTGATTATCATGCACATTGTAGGGAGAGTGGTCACTTTGGATGAGCTATTACCAGCAGAATAGTGAGTTTGTGTGTGTGGTTTTTGGAGGGGGGTGAGAGAACCTGGATTTGTGCAGGAAATGGCCCACCTTGATTTTCATGCACATTGTGAGGAGAGTTGTCACTTTGGATGGGCTATTACCAGCAGGAGAGTAAGTTTGTGTGTGGGGGGGTGGAGGGTGAGAAAACCTGGATTTGTGCTGGAAATGGCCCAACTTGATGATCACTTTAGATAAGCTATTACCAGCAGGACAGTGGGGTGGGAGGAGGTATTGTTTCATGATCTCTGTGTGTATATAATGTCTGCTGCAGTTTCCACGGTATGCATCTGATGAAGTGAGCTGTAGCTCACGAAAGCTCATGCTCAAATAAATTGGTTAGTCTCTAAGGTGCCACAAGTACTCCTTTTCTTTTTGCGAATACAGACTAACACGGCTGTTACTCTGAAAAAAGGTCTTTTGTATAGATCTCTCATATGAACTGGTACAATTCTCTAAAACAGTGGCTCTCAACCTTTCCAGACTACTGTACCTGTTTCAGGAGTCTAAGTTGTCTTGCGTACCCCATGTTTCACCTCACTTAAAAATTACTTGCTTACAAAATCAGACATAAAAATACAAGAGTGTCACAGCACACTGTTACTGAAAAATTGCTTACTGTCTCATTTTTACCATATAATTATAAAATAAATCAATTGGAATGTAAATATTGTACTTAATTTCAGTGTACAGTATATAGAGCAGTATAAACAAGTCCGTGTATGAAATTTTAGTTTGTACTGACTTCACTATTGCTTTTTATGTAGGCTGTTGTAAAACTAGGCAATATCTAGATGAGTTGATGGACCCCCTGGAAGGCCTCTGAGTACCCCCAGGGGTACATGTATCCCTGGTTGAGAACCACTGCTCTAAAAGGCACTCCAATACCTTGATGATAACTGCAATGTAAATACCTATGTCATAGACTGTATTTACAAATAATAACATAAAGTGGTTAATACTTTTTAGTTGGAATATCACGTAAAACCAGTGATGTTAATTGTTTTTATGTATGAGTCTTCCCCAAACTTTACAAGTTTTAAGAGCTTGATGTTTAAGAGGCTTCTGGTTGTTTAATTTTTAATTGATGCCTTTGGTTGTTTAAATTGTTTTTTTCAAAATGGCTAAGAATCTTGCTTGAGAAATGCCCATTGAGTATGTGCACCTGTTACCTTTATACCATTATGTGCAACGTAGTATAAAAATGTGTTTACAGTGCAATCGTGCAGCAATATGGCTCCAATGTTTCAGCTGAAATATTTTACCTGGTATTATGCATAAAATAGGTCAAATTGAAGTATTTTTTCTGCTCTTCAAATAAAATGTTTTAATTAATAAAATAATTTTCTGGCTCCTTAACAGTCAGTTGAGACATTTGGCATTTATTATTCTGGGTATGGGGACACAGGCAAAGATGTCAAACTGAGATAACAAAGGTACTTTTTTGGCTCCCCCCACATGTTTCTGCAGGCAATATGATGCGGCATTAGTGCAGTAATACTTAGTTTTTATTCTGCACAGTCCTTGCCAATGTATGACACTCACACCACTAATTCCAGCGGGAGTTTGTAATGGGATTATATTGCACGATCGCTTGTTTAGGAATATAGTCTCCATTTAAAGGGAAGTGACTGTACTTCAGCAAAGTGTGATGAATGCCCTGCTTACCGGCCTAGTTAGTTCCCCTGAAGCTGCTTCTACCGGGTCTAGTTCTGGGTCCACTGTGCTGTCCCAGCACACACCATGCTGTGATGTCCTTGCTTCTGGGGAATCAACACTGATGCAGGCAGCCCGCCCACATGGGCTCAGATAAATTCCTGTTTCTTTCTGACAGAGCAGAGTTTCCACAGTTTCTCATGCCGTGTATGAAAGTCAGACAGTATTTATTCAGTGGTGAGCTGACTCTATGCATGTGCAGGGCAATTCCCTTGTTGCTGTAGGATCATAATATGGTGCATGCTGGGTACAGAAATGGAGCCAGAGGCAGAATCTTCATGGGAGAGAACTTTTCTGCTGCATTAGTGTTAAGGGCCTGCCTTTCCTGTTATGTGATTTGCAGGTCTATAGGGAAGTGTGGCATTAAAGTTGAATGGGTCTCCTTGCTGCTTTGGTTTGTTTTTATTTGTTTGGTTTTGTGGGGTGGATGTACTCTGAGTATGCCTGCAGAATTTAATAGTGATTAAAGAGCATTTTTAGTATATATTAGTAACTGAAATCCTGGACTGTTGCACAGGTGTAATTCATAAAGTTGTGTGCAAAAGCTGAAAATGGCTGAGAACTTAAATACTGGTTGGTAACTGATTGAAAAACCCAGTGATGATTGGACCTGATGATATTCTGCAAAAGGAGCTCTCAACCATGCTTGCAGTTGTTTCCATTGCTTCACACTGACGCAACAGACAATCTGTGATGTTTGGGCTTATTGGTTGTGTTGTGTGGGTGGTTGTGTTGATTTGTGTCTAGTTGGGATTGTGCTGGGATATTGGTGTTTTTGTGTGGGTGGAAGTAGTGCACACGGACATGGTGGTTGGGCCAAATAATCCACCATCTGTGCAGTCTCCTTTAGGCAACCAGTGAAATTGTCACATACAAATTAACTGTAGAGTACGGTGGTGATTGGTTGAGTTACCTCTGATATCACAGTGGCTTAGGACTCTTGGCAAGGCATAGATACGTGCCTTTATTGTAGCTGTACAATGAGTGTAATTAGTAAAGCCAAAATGGCTGTGAACTTAACAATTCGATGGTGACATACTGTGAAACCCGGTGATGATTCAGCCTGGTGATATTCTGATGAAAAAGAGCCCTCAGCCATGCTTGTGGCTGTTTTCATCACTTCACGCTCTACAGATATAATAGGCTCCAGGGTGACACACCGAGTGACAATCTTTGGGAATCTAGTTGTATCGATATGTATTCTGTTTTCACTAATGTTTTTATAGTGTAAGGGACACATGAATCACAGTCTCTAAGCATAAGACTTTACAATAATAATATGTGACTTCTGAAATTTCTCTTGCACCTTTTAACATGCTTCCTTTTCTCAAAAGTGGTCCCCACTCTAGATTCCTTCTCCAACTATTGAGACGTTAGCTTACAAAAGGAAAAAAAAAGTCATCTTTTTGATTCAGTTTTTTAATGGAATGATATTTTTGTGGACTTAACCATATGATGAGATTACTGGTTCTGTGGATGAAGGGAAAGCAGTGGATGTATTGTTTCTTGACTTTAGCAAAGCTTTTGACACTGTCTCCCACAGTATTCTTGTCAGCAAGTAAAAAAGTATGGGCTGGATGAATGCGCTATAAGGTGAGTAGAAAGTTGGCTAGATTGTCGGGCTCAATGGGTAGTGATCAATGGCTCCATGTCTAGTTGGCAGCCGGTGTCAAGTGGAGTGCCCCAGGGGTCGGTCCTGGGGCCGGTTTTGTTCAATATCTTCATAAATGATCTGGAAAATGGTGTGGATTGCACTCTCAGCAAATTTGCGGATGATACTAAACTAGGAGGAGTGGTAGGTACGCTGGAGGGCAGGGATAGGATACAGAGGGACCTAGACAAATTGGAGGATTGGGCCAAAAGAAATCTGATGAGGTTCAGTAAGGATAAGTGCAGGGTCCTGCACTTAGGACGGAAGAACCCAATGCACAGCTACAGACTAGGGACCGAATGGCTAGGCAGCAGTTCTGCGGAAAAGGACCGAGAGGTGACAGTGGACGAGAAGCTGGATATGAGTCAGCAGTGTGCCCTTCTTGCCAAGAAGGCCAATGGCATTTTGGGATGTATAAGTAGGGGCATAGCGAGCAGATCGAGGGACGTGATCGTTCCCCTCTATTCGACATTGGTGAGGCCTCATCTGGAGTACTGTGTCCAGTTTTGGGCCCCACACTACAAGAAGGATGTGGATAAATTGGAGAGAGTCCAGCGAAGGGCAACAAAAATGATTAGGGGTCTGGAACACATGACTTATGAGGAGAGGCTGAGGGAACTGGGATTGTTTAGTCTGCAGAAGAGAAGAATGAGGGGGAATTTGATAGCTGCTTTCAACTACCTGAGAGGTGGTTCCAGAGAGGATGGTTCTAGACTATTCTCAGTGGTAGAAGAGGACAGGACAAGGAGTAATGGTCTCAAGTTGCAGTGGGGGAGGTTTAGATTGGATATTAGGAAAAACTTTTTCACTAAGAGGGTGGTGAAACACTGGAATGCGTTACCTAGGGAGGTGGTAGAATCTCCTGCTTTGAGCAGGGGGTTGGACTAGATGACCTCCTGAGGTCCCTTCCAACCCTGATATTCTATGATTCTATTTGTTCATTTCATACCAAAGTTATTTTCCATATTCTTATTCCATTATTATGGTTCCACACAGAGATTCTTTTTCTTATTGTCTTTCAGGTTTTATTTAAAAAAGAAAATTGAGTCTGGATGCCTGTGCTGGATTTTAGCAGCTGAAGATAGAGTAAGGTAATATAACATCATTTTAGTGGTTATTACTATAGTAAATGATGCTTTAGGGTGCTGAATAATAGCAAGTTTTAAAGGTAAATTGCAGGGAAACAGCTACACATATTGTATATGGGAGCTTCAACATCTCAAGCAATGAGGTTTTAACAACGTCCCACAAATTCTGGATTTCAGTTTCAATGGCATTCTCATGCTGTGGACGTCTATGCTATTTGAATGCTGTGGATAATTCTTTATGCTTACCAGAGGCTTTGTTATGTTTGAAAATTTGCAGGGGTTAAATTTTTTTTTAAAAAAAGTCTTTGTTGGAAGACCTAGCTTTGCAATCTTGTTCCCTCGAAAGGGCTTCCAGTCTGCTAAGTTCTCTCCTTTCCCTCCTTTCATTGCTCTTTGCACTCTCTCTTCCCCCATTATCCACCCTGCAAGACGCGTTCTGTCTTTGCCTACTTCCCAAGCTGCCACAGCCTGCTCACCCTGGAAAGCACAGGGATAGCTTTAGTGCACGGGTGCTCAGAGGATGTTCCTTGGAGCACCAGTGTGTTTGCAGAGCTCTTTGAGATGGTCTACAGAATGAAACATTCTCACAAGCAAGTTATGAGAGAGTGAGAGGGAAGGCGGATTCATTATTATTGTTAGAGTAGAACCTAGAGACACCCCCCAAGATAGGGGCCTCACTGTGCTAAGCACAGTACAAACACACCATACAAGACAGTCCCTGCCCCACAGAGCTGATAGTGTAAATTACATAGCAGGCCAGTGGTAGAGATGGGAACGGAATACAGGTCTCCTGACTCCTAATCTAGTGCCTTATCCACTAAAGGGCAGCAGAGCACTCTGTTGCGGAGTTCTGCATGGAATGAACAGGTTGGAGAACTGCTGTGTTGTACAGTGAGCTGTGGTCAGTAATGGTTTCCCTGCAGTTCCCCTCTCCAACTTCTGCTGTGTGGTGGTGTGGGCCCTTCTGTAAGTAGGGAAGCAAGCTTATTTGGAAGATCAGACTGCACCATCTGCCTCTACAGCAGTCAGTGAATCCATTCCCCCATGTGATAACTGGGGTCTGCCTGTATCAGAAATGTGTCCTGATAGAGACTGCTGGGGCAGTGATCTGAAAGCCTGGATAAGCGACCTATTACTGGTGTACGTAAATCTGGAATTCAAATTGCTTGTGAATATTTTGAGCCAGGGAACTGAACAAATGCAAATACAATGCACAACTGCATGCTTCATTGGCTTATATGTAATTTTTCCCCCATAGTATATCCAGAATAGTTCAGCAAAAAATAATCTGGGAACTGTGCATGGATATGAGGGTCTTTCCGGGTTCTAAAAGGGGGCCTTTGTGGTGGTATTTGCCAGTAACAGGAAGCATTGCCAGACCCCTTAGCTTAGTAGCTATATGTGGATTAAAATGAATTGCAATAAAACAAGTGACTCGTTTCATCTTTACTTTGCCTTCTAATCATTGTCTGATACCCTCTGCATTAAAAGCATTGCCTGGAGCTATCCTGCACTGCCATCCAGTTCAGCAGTGCTTCTTACTGATGAAATTAGAACAGAGCATCACAGCCCACTTGGGACCCCTATACATCCAGTCACAGAAATCTATAAGAAAAGGGGTAGAACAGCAAAGTCAGATGCATTTGGGACAGCTCTATGGGGACAGCATATTGTCCTAATGAAGTGTCTCTCACAGCTAAGGCTGTGATCCTGCAATGAGGTCCACATAAGCAGGTCCATACAGCCATCTGAAGTTCATTTCAGGAGCCAAAGAGAAGATGCCTTTTAAAAATAAGTTTGAAAAGGTTTTGAAATGCAATACTAGAGTACACTTTTTGGGTTTTTTTTTTCTTTTAATCTTTATTTAGCAGCTTTTGCATTAAAAAAAAATCTGAGCTCAGATTTAATATTAGATATAATATTACACACATTTAGCACCAGTTAACACTTTCAGTAATGTCTCCATGATACATGCTAGCTAAGCAGAATTTATGCCAATACTGTCCTCATTAAGGAGCAGTTCCTGCCTGTTGTTAAATCAGTTACTTGGGAGATGCCTCAGTAAAGCACCTGCCCTCATAAAGCACATCCTGAAGTAAGTGGAGTCCAGTACATTGTGATAGAAGGAAAGGGTGGGGGAGTAAGTAATTCAATAGGGGTGAAATCCTGGCCCTTTTGAAGCCAGAGGGGGCAGGATTTTGCCCTAGATTTCTTAAGTAGAACAGCAAGTATCTTTAAAACATTTGTCAACTATTTCAATACATCTTGAAGATTTGTAAATATAATGCACCTATAATGCTAAATGTTATTGCAGGTTACAAATTTTTGACAAACCATATTTAATAGCTTGCTCCTGTTCCCTTGTCTCTCCGATCTCTTTTTTTCTGCCAGTACAAAGGGCAACATACATTGAAAACACAGAAGAGAGCATACATGTGCCTACTGCAGGGTTAAATGTGTAGTGAGTATAGCTGAATAGGTTTTTTATCCCTTTTTTGTATAACTTTGTCTGGTCCAAGCACCTAACATTCTAGTACATTTCAGCTTTGTTTCTGAAGCATTACAAGATGTACCACATGGAAAAGGTATTGTAGCTTAATAACCCCATCTCTGATGGGATTTTGAAGGATAAAAAGACCTTTTGATGCCAACAATTCAACTGAATCAAAGAAGTAAGACAATGTCATAGGTGCATTGGCACTCTACATATATACTATAGAATGAAGTAATCATGCTAAAGCGGTGACACAACAGAGTATGAGGCGTACGAACTAATATGTAAAAGAAAAGGAACATAGATGAAAAGCAATCTGGCAAAACACAAACTGGACCAAAAGTGTCAGTTGCAGCTGATCTCACACACACAAAAGAAAATATTTAGTACTCTCTAGCTAATGTCCCTATTGCTCAACCTCAGGTGGGTGACGGATGAGCTATCCAGAGTGCAGCAGGCAACAGAAATTAGAGAATGTTAAGGTGTCTAAGAAAGTAGTTTTTGCATTATTTAAAGAGAGGACACAAAATTGCATAGTTGCCCTGAAGCCACTTAGTAGGATGGAATAATGGAGGTAGTAATAGTTCCCAAAAAGCAAGAGCATTAGAAAAAAAGATGGGAAGGATTTCATGAAACATGTCAGACCTTGTTAAAGAGATATTATGTAACTTCATGACCCATAACTTGTCTATCCGTAAGCATCTAATTCTAGGTAAAATGACCTGATACGAAGTGTTGCTGAGAATCTGCAGTTCCCATTGACTTCAGTGAAACCTGGAGATGCTCAGCACTTCTGAACAACAGATCACTTTTATCTAGATGCCTAAATGTGGATTTAAATGCCTAGCTTTGGGCACCGAAATTCAAAAATGTGGCCATCCCCTTATCTCTAAGACTTTGCATGCAGAACACCTGATTTTTATGCAGAAGTGCAGTAACTGCATGTGTGGCTGATACCTGGCCTGAGGTACTTGACTTTTTAATAATACAGCCCAACAGGTCATTTCCATCTGGCTCTTACAATGCTAGTCCAGCTGAGATAACTAGTATTTTAGCAGTAGCAACAGATCTGAAAGGATGAATGTTAATACTCTAGAGATGAAATAATCAGACTGAGCAAGAGCCTGAATGCAGAGGGAGAATGGCAGTGTAAATTCATGTCCTTACGTGGACATGGGCAGCCGCTCCTGCCTGGACACGGCATTGCAGGGGACATTGCCTCTTGCACTCCCTCTGTTGGCCACGATGGTTGGTCCCAGCTAGTCCCTTCTGCAGACTGCCTTACTGGATCTTCTGTGGCTCGGCCCTCTGGCCAAATTTTTAACAGCTCAGTTGAGGGGTTCAACTCTGAATAAAAAAAGTCCATTGCCCCACCTGGGCTTCTTCCTCAATCCCTGGTCCTGGCAGATCTTAGCTCAGGGCTCCTCTCCTCTTTAGGGCCCCACCACCAGAATTAATCCCACTCCTACATACAAAATGGCTGCCTAGGAAGGAGTGCTGCGGGAAGTGATCTGGAGGTAATAGTGGATCACAAGCTAAATATGAGTCAACAGTGTAACACTTGCAACAACAAAAAAGCAAACATCATTCTGGGAGGTATTAGGAGTATTTTAAGCAAGACACAAGAAATAATTCTTTTCTACTGCACGCTGATTAGGCCTCAACTGGAGTATTCTTGTAGGCACCAAATTTCAGGAAAGATGTGGACAAATTGGAGAAAGTCCAGAGAAGAGCAGCAAAAATGATTTAAAGGTTGGAAAAAATTGAGTTTGTTTAGTCTGGAGAAGAGAAGACTGAGAGGGGACATGACAATTTTTAAGTACATAAAAGGTTGTTACAAGGAGGAGGGAGAAATATTGTTCTCGTTAACCTCTGAGGATAGGACAAGAAGCAATGGGCTTAAATTGCAGCAAAAACAGTTTAGGCTGGACATTAGGAAAAACTTCCTGCAACTCTGTTTCCTGGCCATAGCCAGTCCCAAACTAATGGGCTCCAGGCCCTTCCCAGGGAGAGAGAGCTCTCCCTACCTCCTGTCTCCTGGGTCTCCCGCCCTGTGCTTTCTTTGTTTGTTTTTTGGTGCAGCAGCCTTGTCCATGAGGCTATGACCACCACTTCCGTCATTCGTTTTTAGCCAAGTTTTTAAAATTTATATCTTTTCATTCAGGAATGGTCTACACTGAAAACTTACATTACCATAGCTATGTCTCTCAGGGGTGTGAACAGTTCACACCCCTGGGAGATGTAGCTATGCCAACCTACCTCCCACAGTAGGCAGTGCTAAGTCGACAGAAGAATTCCTCCATCAACCTACCTAGTGCCTCTTGAGGTGGTGGATTAACTATAGCAATGGGAGAGCTGCTCCCCTTGCTGTAGTGAGTGTTTACAGTGGCGTAGCTGCAGCGATACAGCCGTTCCATTATAAGGTTTTAAGTGTAGACATAGGCCACGTTTACATTACAAACTTTGATCAATGCAAGCTATGTTGACATAAAGCTGCTGCAGTTAATCGCTTATGTGCATGCATACTTGGCTTCTTGCGTCGGCATTGCATGTGTTCACCAGGACTGCTTGTGTCAATGCATAGTGCAGTGCACCATAGGTAAGTAACTCAGTGTGTAACCTGCCACTGTCCAGCCCTACTGTATTTTGGGAAGTTTTGGCAATGCATGGTTGGGCAGAAATGAGTCGTGCAGGGGTGACTGGGAGCAAGGGGTCAACATCCCAGCATGCAAGTGTCTCCATCACGGAATGTCATCTATATTCCATAATTTTTGCACCTTTTTAAAAATTCTTATGAACCTGTGTGGTTCTTGCTCTCCGCCATCTCTGATGGAAGCATGGAGCCTGCACAGCTCTGCACTATTGTCATAAGCACTGCAAGCACAAGACGCATGATTCTCTGGTATTTGCAGAGCTGTAAGAAGAACCACAGCAGCAGGGAACATGATGATTTCTTGGAGGACAGATGGTTGTGGGACATAGTGAGAACCAATTCAAGGTTGTTGGTGGCATTCATGGAGCAGCTGCATATGGTGGAGCACTGCTTCCAGGCCTGAGAAACGAGTACTAGCTGGTGGGATAACATTGTAGTGCAAACTTGGGATGACAAGCCGTGGCTGCAAAACTTTTGAATGCGCAAGGCCATATTCCTGGATATGTGTGCTGAGATTGCTCCAGCGCAGAGACACCAGAATGACAGCTACACTGACAGTGGAAAAACAAGTGGCGATTGCACTGTGGAAACTTGCAATGTCAGATTGCTACCCCTGTTGATGGCAAACCATTTTGGAGTTGAAAAATCCACCGTGAGGGCCATTGTTATGCCAGTATGCAGGGCCATTAATTGCCTCCTGCTATGCAGGACTGTGACTCTCTGCAATATGCAGGACATAGTGAATAGATTTGCAGCAGTGGGGTTTCCAAACTGCGGTGGGGCAGTAGACAGCATATATATCTCTGTTTTCACACCAGCCACCTTGCCATAGAGTACATCAACAAAAAGGGCTATTTTTCTACAGTTATGCAAGTGTTGGTGAAGAAACCCTGGTGATCCACTGACATCCGTGTTGGCTTGTCAGGGAAGGTGCATGACATTCTCATGTTTACGAACTCAGGACTTTTCAGAAAGCTACAAGCAGGGACTCTTTTTCCTGACTGGCAGGTTACCACTAGTGATGTTGAAAAGCCAACAGTGATCCTGGGGGACCCAGCCTACCCCTTGCTCCTGTGGCTCATGAAACCATACACCAGCCAGCTTGACTGTACCAAGGAAAAATTTTACTAACAGCTCAGCAGGTGCAGAATGACAGCTGAATGCAGTTTTGGTAGATTGAAGGGACGCTGACATTGTTTACTCACAAGATTGGATCTCAGTGAAAAAAACCATCTCAATGGTTATAGCTGCCTGCTGTGTCCTGCATAATATCTGTGAATCAAAAGGGGAAAAGTTGCTTCCAGGGTGGAGGATAGAGGTGGAATTGCTGTCTGCTGAGTTTGAACAGCCAGACACAGGAGCTATGCTGCTCCAGGAAGCTTTAAAAGAGCACTTTAACAGTGAGCCACAGGAATGTATGGTGTACTGTGATACACCTGGCCCTGCTGTTTTGGGGCCTGTTAGGAATGGTGTGGTGCTTGGTGTATGTCTATGACTACAACACTGTCAATGCACGTATTAATTTTTCAGTGTTTGCTGTACATTTCTGATTATTACACTGTTTTTGTCACTGATCCTATGAATTGTGTCAAACTGTACTGTACCAAGTAAGTGGTGTTTTCCGAACTGCTAGGCACTCTGGGGCATATGCTGTGAACTAATAAAAGATTAATTATTTTCCAAATAGTATTTTATTCAGTAACAAAACCTGTGCAAGAAGAAGTCTGTGCAACTTAAAACCTTAATAAATTAGTGGAACAGAACTTAACAAGTGGAAAGGACATTCATGTCCATTTTACCTGCACATACAGCAACACAATACCTGCAATACCTGCACAGGTCAGTGTATATGAAGCTGTGGTTGTCCTTAATGTTCCCTGGGGTGTTGTGATAGGGAGGAAGCCTCTGAGGCCATATGGAATGTTGAAGGGGAGGGGAGTGTCGGGAGGTGCTGTAATGGAGTTCTCCATGGACTTCAGAGGTAGGCGAACCCGTGACTGTTGAACCTGTAGGCCCACAAGAGTCTGCAGCGTCTGTGTTTGCTGCCCGAGAAGTCCCATCATGCACTCCCTCTCCTTTTCCTGCTGGGAATGCTGGGCCTTCCTCCTGTGTGCTCTTCCCTTCTCCAGGCTGTCTGCAGTGTTGATCCTTATGGTTTGATGCAGCACTGGCTCGCAGGATCTCATTAAACATGTCATCTCATGTTCTCTTCTTTCTTCTCCATATGTGGCTCAGGCATTCTGCAGGTGTGGAGGGGGAAGCCCTCAAGGCCACAACGGCATCAGCTGAAGCTAAAACACACAGAGGTACCATTGTCAATATAGTCACAATGGGAAGTGAGAGTTAAGATTCAGAACTCCCTTCCCTAGCTCCCCTAAAGTTTCAAACAAGACATGCTTATTGACACTTCTGCTTCAGAGTGCTCGTGCATAGCACCGCTCTTAGCACCTGCCTGGGTGTGTACGGACCTCCAGGGCTGAGGTTGAATGAGGAGGGAATTACTCGGTTGCATGAAACTGAGTTGTCAAGGTTCCTTCCCCACTCTGAACTCTAGGGTACAGATGTGGGAACCTGCATGAAAAGCCCCTAAGCTTATTTTTAGCAGCTTTAGGTTAAAACTTCCCCAAGGTACAAACTATTTTACCTCTTGCCCTTGGACTTTATTGCTGCCACCACCAAGCGTCTAACAAGTATATAACAGGGAAAGAGCCCCCTTGGAAACGTCTTCCCCCCCCCCCCCCAAAAATCCTCCCCAAACCCTACACCCGCTTTCCGGGGAAGGCTTGATAAAAATCCTCACCAATTTGCATAAGTGAACACAGACCCAAACCCTTGGATCTTAAGAACAATGAAAAATGAATCAGGTTCTTAAAATAAGAAGTTTAATTGAAGAAAAAGTAAAAGAATCACCTCTGTAAAATCAGGATGGTAAATACCTTACAGGGTAATCAGATTCAAAACATAGAGAATCCCTCTAGGCAAAACCTTAAATTACAAAAAGAGACAAAAACAGGAATATACATTCCATTCAGCACAGCTTATTTTGTCAGCCATTTAAACAAAACAGAATCTAACGCATCTCTAGCTAGATTACTTACTAAGTTCTAAGACTCCATTCCTGTTCTGTTCCCGGCAAAAGCATCACACAGACAGAGAGAACCCTTTGTTCCCGCCCCCCCTCCAGCTTTGAAAGTATCTTGTCTCCTCATTGGTCATTTTGGTCAGGTGCCAGCGAGGTTATCCTAGCTTCTTAACCCTTTACAGGTGAAAGGGTTTTTCCTCTGGCCAGGAGGGATCTTAAAGGTGTTTACCCTTCCCTTTATATTTATACACGAGTATAGAGCAATAGCACTGGTTGCAGCACCGTTTTCCACAGGTGGTGGTGATTTTAGCGGATATCTCACTCCTCAGGATAATAAAGGCAGAGAGAGCACAGCTGTTGCTGGTGTCCTGAAGCCACCCAGGCCTGCGTGCCACTAGCCTGTGTACTGCAGTGGTGCTTGTGTGCCTTATTTCTTTCCTTGATTGTTAATTTGAAATCCTCATTCCACCAAGGAACCAGATGTCTAAGTCGGGGGCAATTTGATGTTTCGTAGATGGCTGGATCTTTGGGCTTATGCCCAAATAAATTTGTTAAGTCTCTAAGGTGCCACAAGGACTCCTTGTTGTTTTTGCTGATACAGACTAACATGGCTACCACTCTGAATTCTGCATTCTGTTCAGCATGAAAAGTGAATGAGAGATTTCCTGGAATTAAATGGAACTCTTGTATCAAGGAATTAAAACAGTTTGGATTGTTTAAATTTACTTCACTGAAAATCACATGTTTTTTATTTCCATTTATTCATTTTAATTGTAAAAATACTGCAGTATTTGGGTTACAAGTTTCCAGAACCCATCTGTTAAAAACTCCTATTTTATCCATAGATTCTGCAATAGGATTGCTAGTAGTATTGCAGTACTAAATGTTTAATTACAGCATATTGAAAGGATCAATACTTAATCCAAATCTACCTAAAGAACACCTTCACAGTCAACTGTCTACCAAAATACTGTGACTGTTGGAAGCTCTGTAAATGGAACCCACCTAGGATTGTGTTTTTCTTGCAAGAAAGATTTCTGCTTATTTTGAGTTTTAGAATATGCCTTCTAGCAGCTTTTATTGGCAGTTGACTATGAAAGACCTGAAACTAGATTTCTCAGATATGAATGCCTAATCTGTATTTAGGTATCTCCTTAAAAGTGACCTGATTTGCTGAGCACCTGCAGCTCACAGTGAAGTCAATGGCAATTGTCTGTTCACTGTGTCTGAAATTCAGGCCACTTTAAAATCTCAGATCAGAAAAGAGCAAGTCCCATTGACTTCAGTAGGATTAAACATGTGCTTAAAGTTAAACATATATTTATGCACTGTCCTGAATTGGGGCTTATTGAGGTACCTCCAGAGTATTATGGATTTAGGTGGTTAACTTCAGTCACCCAACCTTGAAAATTTTAGCTGTGCTTTTTTTATCACGGGGATCTCACATCACCCTCCTTTTGTGGATATGTAACTTTGCACATCCAACAACCTGCACATGCACTTTTCAAGTTCTAACAACCACTAACACACAAGTTAGAGTTTGAAAAATGTGTGCCTGAGGCTTGGTCTATATGTGACCAACTTACGTTGGCATAACTACATTGCTCAGTGGTGTGGAAATTCCTGAGCGATGTAGTTAAATTTACCTAATCCCCAGTGTAAACAATGCTGTGTTGACAGGAGGACTTCTCTCATAGACATAGCTACCACCTCTCAGAGGTGGAATACCCATTGCAACGGGAGAAGCTCTCCTGTTGGCATAAGTAGTATCTTCACGAAGCGCTACAGCGATGCAGCTGCATCGCTTTAAGTGTAGACATATCCTGAATGTTTCCATGTGCCATGTTGCATGCACAAAAAGGAGGTCACCTCTTAAAAATCAAATCCTGATTGTTTGAAATAGGCAATGAGTTCAAATATTGCTATCCCAAATATCACTTTTCAGAAGGATGATTGCTGTCACATGGAGGATCACAAAAGCCAACTTGAGTCAAAAACTTTTATTTCAAACTTTCTGAAAAATATGACTGAGCACAATGGGTTTTTTTGTAAATTCTGGAAATCTCTATTATTTTTGTTGGGTCAATCCCATATCTTATATAAATGTACTCTATTAGGATAAACCTATTGTGAGACATGATTTGCCAGATAAATGTAAACAATCTTATTGTAAACATTTTCTCCAATAATTCCCCTCCCCCCTTTAGAGCTCTTAATAAAGAAGAAAATCTGTCTCTGATCTAATCCATTTCTCAGTTCAAGAAAATTCTCTATTCCATAACTCCTTTCAGAACCTGCCAATGCTGTTCCTTGATTAGCTGAAAAAGATGAGACACGCTGTTTTCTCTACTCCTTTTCTTTGTATCTGTCCCTCTATGTGGAACTGGAAATGCTTCCTTGTCATAAATATAAAGGGAAGGGTAAACATCTTTCTGTATACAGTGCTATAAAATCCTTCCTTAGTTAAGAAGCTAAGGTAACCTAGCTGGCACCTGACCCAAAATGACCAATGAGAGGACAAGATACTTTAAAATCTGGAAAGGGGGGAACAAAGGGTTGGTCTGTCTGTGTGATGCTTTTGCCAGCAACAGATCAGGAATGCAGACTTACAACTCCAGTTAAATTAGTAAGTAATCTAGGTAGAAATGCGTTAGATTTCCTTTTGTTTAGTGGCTGGTAAAATAAGCTATGCTGGGTGGAATGTATATTCCTTCTTTTGTGTCTTTTTGTAACTTAAGGTTTTGCCTAGAGGGATTCTCTATGTTTTGAATCTGATTACCCTGTAAGGTATTTACCATCCTGATTTTACAGAGGTGATTCTTTTACCTTTTCTTTAATTAAAATTCTTCTTTTAAGAACCTGATTGATTTTTCATTGTTCTTAAGATCCAAGGGTTTGGGTCTGTGTTCACCTGTACCAATTGGTGAGGATTCTTATCAAGCCTTCCCCAGGAAAGGGGGTGTAGGACTTGAGGGGGTATTTTGGGGGAAGATGTCTCCAAGTGGGCTCTTTCCCTGGTTTTTGTTTAAAACGCTTGGTGGTGGCAGCATATGGTTCAAGGACAAGGCAAAGTTTGTACCTTGGGGAAGTTTTTAACTTGGTAAGAATAAGCTTAGGGGGTCTTTCATGCAGGTCCCCACATCTGTACCCTAGAGTTCAGAGTGGGGAAGGAACCTTGACATTCCTCTTCTACGCTCCTTGCCTCTGCCAGCCAAGGGAATGAGAGAGGGACTGATCATGAAATCCAGCTGTCCTGCATGACCATGTAGAACACTCCTATATGATCACAGGGTTGGCCCCAGATTTTGACATTTTGTTGTTTTATATGTTGTTTAAAGTTCTTTACAAATATACTGGAAGCATTAAAACTGCTGATTCAGGGTAGATGTAATTTGTATTTAGTAGTATTTTTGCAGACTTTACAGTTTGTAGAGATGGATCGATGGAGTTTAAAGGGATAAAAGGATAAAAATTGTCTCTTCGTACAAAGAACATTCTTACATAGTAGAAAATGCAAACTAGTGTCTGCGTTGATGCTTGCTTGTCTGTGGCTTCCTTAAGCACGGGAAATATTGACCGTTAGAAGAGATGCTGATCATGTCTCACTGCATGGTATGTGATACAGATTAAAACACACATGTCATGGCGACTGGCACTTTACAAAATGCCTTAGGTAGATAAATGGATGTACTTTAACTGCATCAGCTGAAAAACAAATTAATCTGTAGTTTGTTGCCCATAAAAATGAAGCTTGATAAATAGATGCACTATTGATTCATGTTTTGGTTTACTTTACCAATGGATAGAATGAATAGGAAAGGAATATGATCTTTTCATCTCAGCCAATAACAAAATATTCCAAGTATATTACTCTAAACTGTAGGAACAAGGATCTTGTAAAGAGATCTTCTCTTCAGTCGCAGGATTAATATAGCCCTTTTGTAATCAGATTAGATAAAAAGAGATCTAGCACCTATTCATTTATTAGCTTCATATTCCTTGTTGCTCACACTCATTTTTATCACAGTTTTGAGATGACCTATTTTGTTAAATGGCAGCTATTTATTGTTGGTAGGGCACAGGTAAGCCTTTGTTTAGCCCTCAGGCTCAACCAGAGTTTAACTGCTTGGAAATTGAAAGAGTGATATTACTATATAGAGTTCAGAGTAACAGCCGTGTTAGTCTGTATTCGCAAAAAGAAAAGGAGTACTTGTGGCACCTTAGAGACTAAACAATTTATTTGAGCATGAGCTTTCGTGAGCTACAGCTCACTTCATCAGATACATACCGTGGAAACTGCAGCAGACTTTATATATACACAGAGAATATGAAACAATACCTCCTCCCACCCCACTGTCCTGCTGGTAATAGCTTATCTAAAGTAATCGTCAGGTTAGGCCATTTCCAGCACAAATCCAGGTTTTCTCACCCTCCACCCCCCCACACAAATTCACTCTCCTGCTGGTGATAGCCCATCCAAAGTGACAACTCTTTACACAATGTGCATGATAATGAAGTTAGGCCATTTCCTGCACAAATCCAGGTTCTCTCACTCCCTCACCCCCCTCCAAAAACCCACCCCCATACACACACAGACTTGGATTTAAACTTGGAGAGTGGTCAGTTTGGACGAGCTATTACCAGCAGGAGAGTGAGTCTGTGTGTGTATGGGGGTGGGTTTTTGGAGGGGGGTGAGGGAGTGAGAGAACCTGGATTTGTGCAGGAAATGGCCTAACTTCATTATCATGCACATTGTGTAAAGAGTTGTCACTTTGGATGGGCTATCACCAGCAGGAGAGTGAATTTGTGTGGGGGGGTGGAGGGTGAGAAAACCTGGATTTGTGCTGGAAATGGCCTAACCTGACGATTACTTTAGATAAGCTATTACCAGCAGGACAGTGGGGTGGGAGGAGGTATTGTTTCATATTCTCTGTGTATATATAAAGTCTGCTGCAGTTTCCACGGTATGTATCTGATGAAGTGAGCTGTAGCTCACGAAAGCTCATGCTCAAATAAATTGGTTAGTCTCTAAGGTGCCACAAGTACTCCTTTTCTTTTTACTATATAGAGTGTATATGAATACAAGTATCAATATATGAATGTCATCCTAGTTAGAAAGTGCACTGTGTGGACAGAGTTTAATGTACAGTATGTCTCGTAGAGGGTGATTATGTAGCTTACATCCTTGATGCATCTCACAGATTTATACTGGCAGGCTTAAAAAAGGGCCTTAGTTTAAATTATCTCACATTGCAGGTGACTGCATTAGGGGTGTTTTGAGAGCTTTCATAGTGTCTAGGTTATTTTGCCTTAGGCTCCCACCTTTCATTTCTTTTTATTTTCCTTCCCCTCTCAGAATCTCTCTCTCCCTCCCCAACCACCTCTCCTAATATGTTCTACAAGCAATTAGATAGCCAGAAGATTTTTTTTTTTAAACTGAGTGGTTGGTGACTATTCCAAGCCCATGAAGTCTTTGAGATTGTAAAATCCTTGGAAGGAAGCTCTGGAGAGAGTGACATCTTTTCTTTTTCTCTTTATAATTAATGATGACATAAATGTACTGAGTAGTTATTGTTCTGTTGTGAAAACAAGTACATGATGATCTCAGAGTCCTTCTGTGGAACACTGCCACAAAAAAGGAGAAACGCTGTCTATGGACTGAATTGTCAGTAGCTTGGAAGAGAAATGTTCTGTCAAAACAGCAGTGCTGTGAGTGAGAATCAAATATGATGGTAAAGAGTATAGTGCAGCCGTGTGCTAAAATGTGGGAGTAATTTTTCAGGTTTGTTTTTAAAGGAATATTGTCATCTTAACATTTACTAGTTGTAAATCATGTATATTTAGAATCCCTGTCCCAGGAACAGTTTCTGTCTGCCTTGTTTGTTTTTTATTTTGCTCCAACTTTTTTGTTTCTGGCCAGTAAACATAGTCTGTTGTTTCTGAAACCCGTGTAAACAACAGCTTGAGAGTGTGCACATGTAGTATCACTGTCCTACAAGCCTGGGTTGCTGCCAGCTACAGGGCTTCTCCTGCAACACAAGGGGAGCAGCTCCAGGGGAAGCCATGGAAGATCAGTGAAGATGTACAGGCCTAAGGAATCTCCTGCTCTGAGATCTGGGGGAAGGGTACTGTTGTTGGACTGGGAGACACCCCCTTCCCACTGAGGGGAGAGAGAAACCGGAAACAAGGGCAAACCTTCCCTCCTGCCTCCTTCTTCTCCCAAAGCTATTGTGGGACACCCCCTCAAAATGCTAGTTAGCAATGGAATGCTGAATACCAGTTTCATGCCGTAACAGCCTGGAGCTCTCTTATACCTTTCTTGCAGAGTGAATGGGTAGGGGTCGTTTTCAGTATTTACCGATTCTCTCAGAAGATTTCTTGGGTTTTGACAAAGCCAGTATTCAAATTTTAATAATTTTCATCCAAATTTTGGATTTTTGGGGCTCAGGAATTTTTCACAGCTAAAGTAGGTGGGGCTGTGCTGAAGGGCCAGAGTCAAGAGGGGAGGAGAAGGCTGCACTCTGTGAGCACTGGCCCCCATGCCAGACAGAGCCCCCTCCTGACCCAGGCCCTTCAGCACTGCCCTGTCCACTTCCTGGGTCCCTGTCCATCTTGTTTTTCTGCTGTGTAGCTGCAGCAGCCACCAGTCAACAGTTAACTCTCATCTGCACTGGCATGCTGAGGAGGCAGGTGGGGAGTCTGCGAACAGGGAGCCAAAGGATGCACCCTCTGAGTGTTGGCCCCCATTCTGGGCAGAGACCCCACCTGATCCCAGCCTTTCGGCATGGCCTCATCCACTTCCTCTGTACAGTGGTGGAGCAAGACGGGCAGGGAGTGATCAGAGACCACTTGATCACTGCATTGTCAGTGCCCCCCACACCATGTGGCCCATATAACTACTGAGCACCTGTCCACCCTGACCGCTGCCCTTCGTTTTTGGTTTTTATCAATTTTTACCTTTTTTTTTTTAAATTTTCAAATAAACACTAAATTTCCCGCAGATGTATCAAAAAAAAGAAATGGCATTATGAATGGGGGAGGAAGCACAGGAGATTCAGAGCTGCATGTGATCTTCATCATGTCCTCAGTGTGTATGATGCCTGTGAGGAGCCAGTACTGGGACATGTAAACAAACCCTCTCAGTCTGTGTTGGAGGGAGCATATAAAAATGCGTTGGAAAACTGGAGAATACAGATCTGAGTTGAAGGCAGATTTCTTATTGTTTCCAAAAAGGAGTTAGTAACATAACTAAGAGAAACAGGGTTGTTGTTTTTTTTTTTTGTTTTTTGTCAATTTGTTGCTATTTGTTGTCCTTTGTTGTCCTTTACAGTCCTTGGGTTTTTTTTCTCCCTTTCTTCAAATAAACAGATTTTTTTTCTTCTTTTACTTTTCAAAATAACATTGGATGAGTAAATATTGAGGCACTGTACAGCAGAGGCAGGGAAAACGTCTGTAATGTTGGGACAATAAATTTTGACATGACTACCAACAGAAGGTAAGTAGTATAAAATACCTTCCATTTCTAAAGCTCCTGTCATCCAAAGATCTTAAAGCAGTTTACAAAGGTTATACTGTGCTTTAAGGCCCAGCCCTTTGTTGGGGCAGTGTTGAGCTGGCCTGCCTCAGGGGAACTGGGGGAGAGGCTGTGCCTCAGGAAAGCACAATCCTTCTCATGTGTGCAGGATGGTTTACATAGATTGCATAAGCCTTCTAGACTGGTGCACTTTGCTGTTAATAGTGCCTTTATGGACTAGTGTGGAAGGGCATGGAAGTGTCCCATTTTTCCCTTTGGAGAGAGGTGCTTTTGGGAGAGAGGAAGGGAGTAGCAGCAGCAGGGACTGTGATTGACCTTGGTCTGTGTCCAGGGCATGGAATGGAGAGAGGTTCCTTGTGCCTCATTGCCTACTTGTTATTCCTGTACAGTGATGAATAGACTTAGTATTTATCAGCATTTTTTTGTTTATTCCAATTACATAGTATCCAAACCATTTCCCAGTTTTGTGCATATTGCACCAGTTTGCACTTGACATGAAATTCTTAGGAAAAAATGAGGCAATACAATACTGTGAACATGTCAGTGTATATATAGACGTCAGGTATGTGAACTCCATAAAATAGGGGGTGTGTGGCTTTTATGTTCTCACCACATATGATGATTCCAATAAAGGCCTGATCTGTCCCTCATTGAAATGAATGACATGACTTATCTTTGCTTCATTGGGGCCATACCTGGTGCCCAATTCTGATATTTACTTTTCCACATAATTCAGTTGAAGTCAATGGAACTATACATGTGAGAGAGGCTACATGACAGAGACTGTACTGGCATAGTCCCCTCCAGTAGATACAGCGTACACCATACAAAGAGTTTTTCTGCTGGTGTAGGAGCACCATCACTCTCAACGTTAGCTAGCTAAAAGCATTCTTTTGTTAGCACAGCTGTGTCTACATGGGAAGTTTTGGTGACATAATTATGTTAGGGGCTGTGGGTTTTTCACACTCCTGACAAACATAGCTGTGCCAATATACGTTTTATGTGTACACCATACCTAAAATTAGACTTTGGAGTCAGAGTTTCTAAGATTGGGCCCTTAGTGAATGGGGAAAACAGATAAGAACAACCTCCCCACCACACACTTATTGAAGTTTTCTCCCCTTTGCCAGAAAGATGGTTCCTTGCTGTTTTTCCCCAGAGGCCCTGACCAGGTTAGGAAAAAAAAATTTTTTTTTTTTAAATTAGCTCATATGTTTTAAGAAAATGCTGTTTACATAGGTGTTAGCACCTCTAGAGTAGATTTTTTTAAAAATATGTTTATACATACATAAGTTCATCATGCTAAACACAACCTTTACTAGGTACTTATTTTTTAAACAGTAGGTAGAAAAATAAAACACCTTTTTTCCTCATCTAGATAGGACCTAAGAATTCTTGAACTCTCGCTCTACTGGATTGTTCACATGACATACTCCTGGGGGAATTCTGCATCACTGTGCACATGCAGAATTCATGTTCCCCGCAGATTTCTTTGCTTTCCCGCAGAAAAAGTCACAAGAGCAGTCATGCGCTCCTCCCCAGCAGCTCAGGGAGGCTGGTTCAGGCACCTGGAGTAGCCGGTAGAGACATAAATCACCAGGGGGGGGAGGGGAGGCTAGGCAGTCGTGTGTGTGAGAGAGGGAGATACTCTGTCCCTCTTGCTCGCTATTACAGCACACTCTGCATGGAGGGGCAGGCCTTTGGGGTGTTTCTGAGGAGGTAGGTGTGGGGCAGGCTCTGTCCCCTCGGGCAGGCTCTGTCCCCTCAGACAGAGCAGAACGTAGCAGCCTGCCTGCTTAGTGAATTGTTCCCATTTTCTTTGTAAATTCCCCCAGGAGTATAACACAGGTGTAAAAGTTTTAAGGCTCCTTTACATTGCCAGAGTGGTGTAAAGGACAGTATGGCCTTATAAATGCTTATGATGCTTTAGTGATTAGAACTGGTCTAAATTTTGGACTGAAAAAATTTCCTATCAAAATGTGCTCCATTACTGTTGGGGGGAGGGGGGGTTGGTGATTTCCTCCAACGCTCCCCACTTCCATTCTCCATCCCTTGTATTGTAGTTTAAATAAAATACCAAAATAATTGAAACTAGCATGATTATATTGCTTTATTTTGACAAATGAAATATGCAGAATTTTGAAGAATTTTTAAATAGTGTGCAGAATTTTTAATGTTTTGGTGCAGAATTCTTCTGGGAGTAATTACAAAATGGAAGGTTGCTCTGTCCCATTTGGGTTGTTCTCCTATAGTATTTTTTTACTATGATAAATTTTCTAGTTAGGTATATCTTTTATGATGTAGAAAATAAAAATGAAGAGTGCTAAGTTATTTTTGGTGCCTTATAGCCAAATTTGAGAGACTGGGAGAATATTAAGTCCCTGGTCAAATGTTTTCCATGCTACTTTTTCTTTGAAAACTAAAAATATGGCTATTTTGAGATAATTATGACTAAGATTGTTCTGTAACTTCCATATAGAAAATCTTAGTGCGACTCTTGCTGTAACTCTCTCTATAGGATGCACAGAACCTAGGAGGGACTACTCTAAAATGTGTGGTTAACATTTTTGAGGACTTAGTTGCTAAGAAAGTATTTTAAAAATGTATTCTACAGTCTACACGATTATGGGCAGGAGGAGACTGCAGACTTTAATTGTTTCATGTAAATATAGGTAAACAAAGAAAGGGACTATAAAGGGCGTGCCTATTGCTTCTATTAATAACACTTCCTTACTCCCTTTCTCCACATCTTTCTATCATATCCCTTCTTAGTGTTCTCTTTTCCAAGCTGAACAGTACCAGTCTTTTTAATCTCTTCTTATATGGAAGCTGTTCCATACCCTTAATAATAATAATTTAGAATCATAGAATCATAGAATATCAGGGTTGGAAGGGACCCCTGAAGGTCATCTAGTCCAACCCCCTGCTCGAAGCAGGACCAATTCCCAGTTAAATCATCCCAGCCAGGGCTTTGTCAAGCCTGACCTTAAAAACTTCCAAGGAAGGAGATTCCACCACCTCCCTAGGCAACGCATTCCAGTGTTTCACCACCCTCTTAGTGAAAAAGTTTTTCCTAATATCCAATCTAAACCTCCCCCACTGCAACTTGAGGCCATTACTCCTCGTTCTGTCATCTGCTACCATTGAGAACAGTCTAGAGCCATCCTCTTTGGAACCCCCTTTCAGGTAGTTGAAAGCAGCTATCAAATCCCCCCTCATTCTTCTCTTCTGCAGGCTAAACAATCCCAGCTCCCTCAGCCTCTCCTCATAAGTCATGTGTTCCAGACCCCTAATCATTTTTGTTGCCCTTCGCTGGACTCTCTCCAATTTATCCACATCCTTCTTGTAGTGTGGGGCCCAAAACTGGACACAGTACTCCAGATGAGGCCTCACCAATGTCGAATAGAGGGGGACGATCACGTCCCTCGATCTGCTCGCTATGCCCCTACTTATACATCCCAAAATGCCATTGGCCTTCTTGGCAACAAGGGCACACTGCTGACTCATATCCAGCTTCTCGTCCACTGTCACCCCTAGGTCCTTTTCCGCAGAACTGCTGCCTAGCCATTCGGTCCCTAGTCTGTAGCGGTGCATTGGATTCTTCCGTCCTAAGTGCAGGACCCTGCACTTATCCTTATTGAACCTCATCAGATTTCTTTTGGCCCAATCCTCCAATTTGTCTAGGTCCTTCTGTATCCTATCCCTCCCCTCCAGCGTATCTACCACTCCTCCCAGTTTAGTATCGTCCGCAAATTTGCTGAGAGTGCAATCCACACCATCCTCCAGATCATTTATGAAGATATTGAACAAAACCGGCCCCAGGATCGACCCCTGGGGCACTCCACTTGACACCGGCTGCCAACTAGACATGGAGCCATTGATCACTACCCGTTGAGCCCGACAATCTAGCCAGCTTTCTACCCACCCTATAGTGCATTCATCCAGCCCATACTTCCTTAACTTGCTGACAAGAATACTGTGGGAGACCGTGTCAAAAGCTTTGCTAAAGTCAAGAAACAATACATCCACTGCTTTCCCTTCATCTACAGAACCAGTAATCTCATGATAAAAGGCGATTAGATTAGTCAGGCATGACCCTTCCCTTGGTGAATCCATGCTGGCTGTTCCTGATCACTTTCCTCTCATGCAAGTACTTCAAGATTGATTCTTTGAGGACCTGCTCCATGATTTTTCCAGGGACTGAGGTGAGGCTGACTGGCCTGTAGTTCCCAGGATCCTCCTTCTTCCCTTTTTTTAAAGATTGGCACTACATTAGCCTTTTTCCAGTCATCCGGGACTTCCCCGGTTCGCCACGAGTTTTCAAAGATAATGGCCAATGGCTCTGCAATCACAGCCGCCAATTCCTTCAGCACTCTCGGATGCAACTCGTCCGGCCCCATGGACTTGTGCACGTCCAGCTTTTCTAAATAGTCCCTAACCACCTCTATCTCCACAGAGGGCTGGCCATCTCTTCCCCATTTTGTGATGCCCAGCGTAGCAGTCTGGGAGCTGACCTTGTTAGTGAAAACAGAGGCAAAAAAAGCATTGAGTACATTAGCTTTTTCCACATCCTCTGTCACTAGGTTGCCTCCCTCATTCAGTAAGGGGCCCACACTTTCCTTGGCTTTCTTCTTGTTGCCAACATACCTGAAGAAACCCTTCTTGTTACTCTTGACATCTCTCGCTAGCTGCAGCTCCAGGTGCGATTTGGCCCTCCTGATTTCATTCCTACATGCCCGAGCAATATTTTTATACTCTTCCCTGGTCATATGTCCAACCTTCCACTTCTTGTAAGCTTCTTTTTTATGTTTAAGATCCGCTAGGATTTCACCGTTAAGCCAAGCTGGTCGCCTGCCATATTTACTATTCTTTCGACTCATTGGGATGGTTTGTCCCTGTAACCTCAACAGGGATTCCTTGAAATACAGCCAGCTCTCCTGGACTCCTTTCCCCTTCAAGTTAGTCCCCCAGGGGATCCTGGCCATCCGTTCCCTGAGGGAGTCGAAGTCTGCTTTCCTGAAGTCCAGGGTCCGTATCCTGCTGCTTACCTTTCTTCCCTGCGTCAGGATCCTGAACTCAACCAACTCATGGTCACTGCCTCCCAGATTCCCATCCACTTTTGCTTCCCCCACTAATTCTACCCGGTTTGTGAGCAGCAGGTCAAGAAAAGCGCCCCCCCTAGTTGGCTCCTCTAGCACTTGCACCAGGAAATTGTCCCCTACGCTTTCCAAAAACTTCCTGGATTGTCTATGCACCGCAGTATTGCTTTCCCAGCAGATATCAGGAAAATTAAAGTCACCCATGAGAATCAGGGCATGCGATCTAGTAGCTTCCGTGAGCTGCCGGAAGAAAGCCTCATCTACCTCATCCCCCTGGTCCGGTGGTCTATAGCAGACTCCCACCACTACATCACTCTTGTTGCACACACTTCTAAACTTAATCCAGAGACACTCAGGTTTTTCTACAGTTTCGTACCGGAGCTCTGAGCAGTCATACTGCTCCCTTACATACAGTGCTACTCCCCCACCTTTTCTGCCCTGTCTGTCCTTCCTGAACAGTTTATAACCATCCATGACAGTACTCCAGTCATGTGAGTTATCCCACCAAGTCTCTGTGATTCCAATCACATCATAGTTCCTTGACATCACCAGGACCTCCAGTTCTCCCTGCTTGTTTCCAAGGCTTTGTGCATTCGTATATAAGCACTTGAGATAACCTGTTGATCGCCCCTCATTCCCAGTATGAGGCAGGAGCCCTCCCCTCACAGACATTTCTGCCTGTGCTTCCTCCCGGTATCCCTCTTTCCCACTTACCTCAGGGCTTTGGTCTCCTTCCCCCGGTGAACCTAGTTTAAAGCCCTCCTCACTAGGTTAGCCAGCCTGCTGGCAAAGATGCTCTTCCCTCTCTTCGTAAGATGTAGCCCGTCTCTGCCCAGCACTCCTCCTTCATGGAACACCATCCTATGGTCAAAGAATCCAAAGCCTTCTCTCCGACACCACCTGCGTAGCCATTCGTTGACTTCCACGATTCGACGGTTCCTACCCAGGCCTTTTCCTTCCACGGGGAGGATGGACGAGAACACCACTTGTGCCTCAAACTCCTTTATCCTTCTTCCCAGAGCCACGTAGTCCGCAGTGATCCGCTCAAGGTCATTCTTGGCAGTATCATTGGTGCCCACGTGGAGAAGCAGGAAGGGGTAGCGATCCGAGGGCTTGATGAGTCTCGGCAGTCTCTCCGTCACATCGCGAATCTTAGCCCCCGGCAAGCAGCAGACTTCTCGGTTTTCCCAGTCAGGGCGGCAGATAGATGACTCGGTCCCCCGGAGGAAAATTTCTGTTTCTATGTACCTTTCCCAATTCTAATGTATCTTTTTTGAGATGAGGCGACCAGCACTGCACACAGTATTCCAGGTGTGGGTATACCATGGATTCATATAGTGACATTATGATATTTACTGTCTTATCATCTATCACTTTCCTAATGGTCCCTAACATTGTTAGCTTTTTTTGTCTGCCACTAAACATTGAGCAGATGTTTTCAGAGAACTATCCACAATGATTCCAAGATCACTTTTTGAGTGGTAACACCTAATTTAGATCATATCATTTTGTACGTATAGTTGGGATTATGTTTTCCAATGTGCATTACTTAACATTTATCAATTGAATTTCGTCTGCCATTTTGTTGCCCAATCACCCAGTTTTGTGAGATCCCTTTGTAACCCCTTGCAGTCTGCTTTGGACTGGTTTACCCCTTTTTCCAGATCATTTATGAATATGTTGAACAGTACTTGTCCCAGTACAGACCCATGGGGGACACCACTATTTACCATTCTGAAAACTGACCATTTATTCCTACCCTTTGTTTCCTTTTAACCAGTTATTGATCTCTGAGAGGACCTTCCCTCTTATCCCATGGCTGCTTACTTTGCTTAAGAACCTTTGTCAAAGGCTTTCTGAAAGTCCAGGTATACTATATTCACCCTAGTCTATGTGTTTGTTCACACCATCAAAAAATTCTAATAGATTGGCAAGGTATGACTTCCCTTTACAAAAGCCATGTTGACTCTTCCCCAACAAATTGTGTTCACTATGTGTCTGATAATCCTATAATTGCCAGGATCGCCTCTGGAGCCTTTAAAAAAATTGGTGTCCTCCAGGCATTTGATACAGAAGCTGATTTAAATGGTAGGTTACATACCACAGTTTTGGTCTAGTGTTCCCAAGAAAGGGAATTTTCACTAAAATTATACACCTCCACTTTGGTGAAATTCCCTTAGCCACATTTGTTATAACTTCTTTAATGTACTATCAGGGTTGATGCAAGCATGTGCCAAATGTCATAAAATATTCAAACTAGAGATGGAAAACACCTGTTAAGTCATTTGTTCCTCTTCAATGCAAGATTGTTCTCTATTGTATGTGAAGTAGCATTTTGTGCAGTGTAATTGTAAATATCTCTGACAACGGGGATTCCACCACTTCCTTTTGAGCTGGTTACAGAATTTAATATATCTTACTCTTGGGGAGTCTTTCCTGATATTCAGTTCTAAATTGTCCCATTTCTTAATTTAATCTCATGAGATTGTACAGGGCCACATTTAATGAACCATATTTGCATATTCATACAGATACCATGACCTTCTAATGACAAGCACTTCAGTTGAATCTTTTCCCATCTAACACAATCCTCCTGACATCTCCAACATCCAGTAGTGTCTTACACCTCCATTCCGCCACACTTTCAGCTATGTTTTACACCTGTAGATGTCCTCCAGAGGTCTTCACAAATCGTACTTCATACGGGACTCTGCAAAACCTGTGGCTGATTGAACAGTAAAAAACAGCGTTATTCCCTGTGGTTCAGTCAGTGTGAGAAGACTTCGATATTCACTCTAGAAGTGAATGACTAAAGCAGTAGTTTTAGGTAGTGGAAAAAGACAAACATTATAACATTTTTCAGCATTTACACTTTACAAGTGTATTATTGTGATGGTGTTGAGAGGCTAGTGACAGTGGGAGAGGGAAACTAGACTTTTGTTTCAGGAGTAAATTACAATTGTGTGAAAGAGAAAAATAGCACTAAAACTGCATTAAAAATAAAGTAAAGTTACTAACTTCAGTGCATAAAATATTTGTAATCTCTCAAAACAGCATCTTTATTCTTTAGGCTCCTTGTAGGCTTTTTGTTTGATGTTCCTGTTATAATTAAATCCAAAAATTACAATCTGTCTTGTGAAAGAGAGATATGTATAGAAAGACAGGAAAGACATACATTTCCAGGTCAGACCACAGAAAAATTTGTTTTAACACCTTGTTCTCCAGGAATGGCTAGTACTTATTGCTTCTGAACAAACCAAGCCCCTCCCTATAGCCAAGTTTACACTGCTGCCTCTGGAAAGACATACAAGTATCTTTATTTACTTGGAACTACAGCTGGTTGGAAAATATGATTAATGTTTTTGTTGAAAAATGCTGATTTGTTGAAACTATGCAAAATTAGGGTCTGGTGCGATGAATATTCCATTTTTTAAAAAATGGAGAAAAAGACCTTTTGACTAAATGATTTGTTTGGACAGTTTATAAACAAAAAAATTTGCTGTTTTTGGGTTAAAAATGACTTTCTTTCCGTATTTGAGCTAATTAGACTGAAAAAGATATTTTCAAATGTTCCAAATCAAAGCACCTTGAAACAATCAAAAAGGAAACATTTTGATTGACCCAAAATGAAAATAAATGTTTTTTTTTGTTTTGTAAATATTTGAGATTTTAACTTTGCATTTTTATTTGAGACTGTAAAAACGTACATAAAAACGGCCATACTGGGTCAGACTAAAGGTCCATCCAGCCCAGTATCCTGTCTACCGACAGTGGCCATCTGACCCTCTGGGTATGTGGCTAGCCCAGCCAGCTGAGGCCACACAGTTATTTTTAGCATGCTAACACAAGCAGAGCTAGTGTGTATCTGTATAGCCGCTTTGGAAGGCACACACCCAGATGCAGTGCAGACATACCCAGAGAAATAGTGACTGGAAATGGGAAAGGGCTAGATGAGAAAGAGGGAGTAAGTAGGAGAGTTTGAATCAAAGTCCCTAACAAAGTCCCTGAACTTGTTTTCCCTAAAAGTAACCAAAAGGAAAAAAATTAAATGTGAACGTTAAAAATATCCTGTGCCTGAGAAGTACCAGCCGCCAGGCCCATGTGGCCTGTGCCCCAGAAGGAGTGCAGAACAAAACATAGCAGGCAGTAAAATGCTAACTCCTACATTGTACTCTGTTTATAATCTACCAGACTGGGATGTGGAAAAATTTAGTCAAAGGAGCATGGGCCAAACTCTGTCCTCACTTATAACAGAGTGAATCTTTAGCACGGCTAGGCTAGGGAGATAGGGTGTGTGTTAAAGCTGTTTAGGTAGGCCCTCCAGGTGTTGACCACTCCCAGAAAATACATTTTTAAACATGGCTGCCTATGTTAGGAGCGAAGTGGTGTTAGCTAACCGTTTTAACTGCCATTCACTTTCCCAGTCTAGATAAGACCTCGGAATAGCTCCAGTGAGGTCTTTGAGAGAACACTAGGATTTATTGTATTGTAACTGAGATCCAATTTTGGTCCTAAATCTTTTTTTTCTGGCTACAAAAGTTAAAAGTGATCTACTATAAAGCTACTACTTATTAATATAAACTTCAAACATTACCAGTATCCCTGTGTCTGTAGTCTGCCAGTGAATAGCACCAGAAGTACAGGATAATTACAATAGGATCATAGAAATGTAGGGATGGAAGGGACCCCTAATGGTCATCAAGTCCAGTCCCCTGTAATGAAGCAGGATCAAGTAAACCTAGACTATCCCTGACAGGTGTTTGTCCAACCTGTTCTTAAAAACCTACACTGATGATTCCACAACCTCCCTTAGAAGCCTATTCCAGAACAAATTACCCATATAATTAGAAAGTTTTCCTAACATCCTACCTAAATCTTCTTTGTTGTGGATTAAGCCCGTTAGTTTTTGTCCTACCTTCAGTGGACATGGAGAACAAATGATCATCCCTTAACGTATTTCAAGACTGTTTTCAGGTCCCCACTCAGTCTTCTTTTAAGACTGAACATGACCAGTTTTTTTAACCTTTCCTCATCAGATTTTCTAAATCTTTTTTTGTCATTTTTGTTGCTCTCCTCTGGACTCTCCAATTTATCTACATCTTTCCTAAAGTGTGGTGCCAGAATTGGACACAGTGCTCCAGCTGAGGTCTCACTAGTGCCAAATAGAGCAGGGGAATTATCTCTTTTGTCTGAGATACAACACTCTTGTTAATACACCCCCAAATTATATTAGCCATTTTCACAACTGCGTCACATTGTTGACTCATAGTCAAGTTGTGATCCATTAGAATCCCCAGATCTTTTTCAGCATACTACTGCCTACCTAGTTATTCCCCATTTTGTAGTTGTGCATTTGATTTTTCCTTGCTATGTAAAGTACTTTGCACTTGTCTTTATTGAATTTCATCTTATTGATTTCAGACCAATTCTCTAATTTGTCAATGTCATTTTGAATTATAATTCTGTCCTCTGAAGTGCTGGCAACCCCTCCCAGCTTGGTGTCATCTGCAGATTTTGTAAACATGCTCTCCATTCCATTATCCAAGTCATGAATGAAAATATTGCATAGTACCAAAACCAGGACTGACCCTGTGGGACCCCAGTAGATACACCCCTCCATCCTCCAGTTTGACAGCAAATTATTGATCACTAATCTTTTAGTACGGTCTTTCAACCTGTTATGCCCCCACTTTATAACCATTTAATCTAGACCACATTTCCCTAGTTTGCTCATGAGAATGTCATGTGGGACTGTTAAAAGCTCTACTAAGCTCAAAGATGTATCACATCTACTCCTTTCCTCCTATCCACTAGGCCCGTAACCTTGTCAAAGAAGGAAATCAGGTTAGTTTGGCATGATTTGTTCTTGACAGATCCATTCTGGTTCTTCCTTGTAACCCTATTATCCTTTAGGTGCTTACAAACTGAATGTTTATTAATTTGTTCTAGTATCAGGTATCAAAGTTTTTTTTCAGGTATCAAAGTTAGACTGACTGGTCTATAATTCTTTGAGTCCTCTTTGTTCCTCTTTTTAAAGATAGGTACTATGTTTTCCCTACTCCAGTCCTCTGGGATCTCACTTGTCCTCTGTGAGTTCTCAAAGATAATTGCGAACGGTTCCAAGATTGCTTCAGCTAGTTCCTTAAGTACCCTAGGATGAATTTCATCATGCCCAGCCAACTTGAATGCATCTAACTTCTCCAAATATTCTTTAACCTTTCTTTCCCTATTTTGGCTTGTGTTCCTTCCCCCTTGTTGTTAATATTAATTGTATTAAGCATCTGGCCACCATTAACCGTTTTAGTGAAAACTGAAGCAAAATAGGCATTAAATACTGCAGGCTTCTTCATGTCATCAGTTATTACTTCTCCTTCCTTGCTAAATAGAGGACCTACACTTTCCTTCCTCTTTCTCTTGCTCTTAATGTATTTAAAGAACTTTTTCTTATTGTCTTTTATGTCCCTTGCTAGATGTTTCATACCTCAAAGTTAACTGTCATTCACCAATCACACAGATTAAGGTTCTTGCACAAGGTCACTTCAGGCAAAGCTGGCATTAGAACCCAGATCTCTAATAAGACATAACCACCTTTCTTTGCCACACAGCTTTGCAAAGGAACAAATAAAATTAAGTGCTTGGTAATTGTGACAGGCTGTACCAGGCTTTTGTGGCCCCTGCTGGAGGCCCCATGGTGCTATTACACTCCACCCCAGGAAAGGAGCAGTGAAGCTGGGTCCTCCAGGCTTGCCTAGACAGATGTCATGGAAGCAGCCAACCACAGTCCAGCAGACTCAGATAGAAGGAGCTGTAGGGCCTTAGGCAGGTCAGTTCCTGGCTGGGACCAGAGGGGCAAGGCAGAGAGCTCCTCTCTGGCCAGAGGAGCTTGAGGTATAGCCAGAGTTTGGTGCTAGCTGCATTGGCTTAAGCTGCGAGAGAGAGGACCTGAGAACTTTAACCCGGAGATAATGGGTGAAGATAGAGGGACCAAGTAGGAAAAGGCCTAGGGAAGTAGCAGCAACCAATTGAAGGGAGTGGTACACGACTGCTGTTTATAGAGTCCCTGGTTTGGAACACAGAGCAATGCGTTGGTCTGGCTTCCTTCACTGACCACTGCTGAAGTGGTATAAACCCCCAAGAAGGGAACAAGGGTCCTTTGGAAGCCTCAGTGAAGGGCTGAATTTAAAGGCCCAGAGCCTGGGCTCAAGATGCTGGTGAGTGCACATAGATGGTTTTGTTGGACTTTTGTTACCCTGGAAGGGGTTCATTTTGATTGTGTAACCCAGCTGGAGGACCAAGACACCGAAGACTTGCTAAGTGAGGTTGACAACCTACAGGGGGTGCTAGGAGCGGGAAAAGGACCGTAGTACTGCATGCAGCAGCAGAAGGTGCTCAACAGACAGGTGTTCTCTGTTACAGTAAGGCACACTAATGCAACGTGTGTGTCATCCTGTAGCAGCTAGACGACATAGAGATTTGACTCTGAAACTGCTTCCATGCTGAGGGATCTGGTTGCTTAGGTCAGTGGCTCTGAACCGTTCCAGATAATTGTATCCCTTCCAGGAATCTGATTTATCTTGCGTAACCTCATTTTCACCTCACTTAAAAACTACTTGCTTACAAAATCAGGCATAAAAATACAGAAGTGTCACAGCACACTGTTACTGAAAAATTGCTGCTTTTCTCATTTTTACCATATAGTTATAAAATAAATCAATTGGAATATAAATATTGTATTTACATTTCAGTGTATAGTATATAGAGCAGTATAAACAAGTAATTGTATTAAATTTTAGTTTGCACTGACTTCGCTAGTTCTTTTTATGTAGCCTGTTGTAAAACTAAGCAAATATCTAGATGAGCTGATGTACCCCCTAGAAGACCTCTGCATACCCCCAGGGATACATGTACTGGTTGAGAACCACTGGCTTCGATCAAGTGGAAGAATCTTGTGTTTACTTCTAGGATGGGTCTACAGAGTTCAAAAAAGTGAGCCTTTAGAGTGCTGTTGTGAGCCCCCACTAGCACGAGTCTGTCAGCTCAGGCTGGGAGACCCGTTTCTGTGGACTGCATAGACATATCCCTAGAGGTCCCGAGTTAACTCCCCAAAAAAGAGCCAAACAGAGGCATTGTTACATCTGGCCGTGCTAGTCTATAACCACTAGACCACAGTCTGCTCCCAGAGCTAGGAAAAGAAAGATGCTCAACATTCTCTTGAATTTGTGTGGTGTTAATATTTGTTTTACTGTTGCACTTCAAATATTCTTATTTGGTTAAAGGGAGCTGCTCCTTTAAGAACAGGGTATGGCACTTCATTGTACAGTATGTTTAAGACTGAGAGCAATGTGGGAAATCTTGCCTATTTGTCCTAAGTGGACGACCCTGCTGGGTAAATAAGCTTCCAAAATGTCAGAACTAGATTTAATAAACATATCATTCCAGAATGCAAGTCTCCTTCAAGGTGTAACTCTAGCATTTATGGGAGAGATTGAATGCCTCAGGGTATTGCTAATGAGTAGTGCCCTACTAAATTCATGGTCCATTTTGGTCAATTTCACAGTCATAGGATTTTAAAAATCATACATTTAATGATTTCAGATATTTAAATCTGAAATTTCATGGTGTTGTGTGTGGGGGGTGTCTCAAGGTTATTGTAGGGAGGTTGCTATACTGCTACCCTTACTTCTGCGCTGCTGCTGGGGGTGGTTCTGACTTCAGAGCTGGGCGGCCAGAGAGCAGTGACTGCTGGCCAGGCACCTCGCTCTGAAGGCAGAGCCGCCACCAGCAGCAGCACAGAAGTAAGGATGGCCTGGTATGTTGTTGCCACCCTTACTTCTGCATTGCTGCCTTCTGAGCTGGGCCCTTGATCAGCAGCCGCCGCTCTCTGGCCGCCCACCTCTAAGGCAGCAGCGCAGAAGTAAGGGTGGCATGGTATGGTATTGCCACCCTTACTTCTGCGCTGCTGCTGGCAGGGCGCTGCCTTGAGAGCTGGGTGCCCGGCTAACAGGTGCTGCTCTTCGGCTGCCCAGCTCTGAAGGCAGCGCAGAAGGAAGGGTGGCAATATCTGACTCCCCTAATTGGTGAGCTGTAGCTCACGAAAGCTTATGCTCAAATAAATTGGTTAGTCTCTAAGGTGCCACAAGTACTCCTTTTCTTTTTGCAAATACAGACTAACACGGCAGCTACTCTGAAACCTAAATAACCTTGTGATCCTCCCTGCAACTCCCTTTTGGGTCAGGACCTCCAATTTGAGAAATGCTGATCTCCCCCCATGAAATCTGTATCGTATAGGGTAAAAGCACCCAAAAGATCAGATTTTATGGGGGAAGGCCAGATTTCACAGTCCGTGATGTGTTTTCATGGCCGTGAATTTGGTAGGGCCTTACTGATGAGCTGTAGAGCCTTTCAACTCTTTCAACCAGCTTGAATCCTGCCCAGCTCAGCAGAGAGTAAAAGTTGCTCCCATCCAATGGATGTTTTCATGGCCCCTGTGTAAGGTAAGTTTCATGGATCTCAGTAACCATTCCCATGGCACACTCACTACTGTATTTGGCGCTAACCAGCAAGCTCTATGGGGCAAGGACTGTGTCTTACTATGTGTTCGTACAGTGGTTAGCTCAAAGCAGCCCCATGCTCAGCTGAGTCCTCAAGTACAGAGTTTCTAAACCCATGGGTTGCCACCCAAAGCTGGGTCATTAGAATGTGTCAAAGGGTCATGGGGCTGGCTGAGCTCAGCTCCCCACTCTGGGTATTGTGACCTGCTGCATGGGATCACAGCACCGCTCAGATCTGGCCTTTCTGTCATGATTACGGTGGGCCGGACTGGTCAAATTTGAGTGAATGGCACTGCAACCCCATACACCGGGTCTCAAAAACCCTTCTCACAAATGTGGTCTGGCTGTCCCCAGAAGTTGCAATGCCCAGAGCGAGGAGCCGACCCAGCCAGCCCCACAGGACAGGAGCTGAGAGGGAGTAATTGTTTTCAGGTTCTCCAGTATTCCCCCCACACATGATGCACTGCCCCATGCCCCACAGCCAGACAACACCCAGTCTTCCAAACCCCCATTATGCTCCCCAGTCTGGACCCCCCCCACGTACCCTTCCCATTAGCCAGGCGACTCCCCCTCTGTCAAACCACCCATCCTGGACCCTGCTGCCTCCCAGCTCCTTGCTTCACACCCACCCCTTTACCTTCTGCCTCCCATGGGTTGTGTGTGTGTGTCTTTTGGGGAGTTGTTGACTCGCCAACCCTCTGCCCCATATCCTTCCCCCAATTCCTGCCCCATCTCCCCCAGAATCCCAATTCCTTCCTCACTACACCCCCAGATTCACTCCCAGGCTCCCAAATCCCCCTCTTCCCTTGTCCTCTGTCCCTCCATGGGGGTTATCTCGGCTTTTCACCTCTCCCTCCAGTTAACAGCTGGGGAAGCCCCCCTACCAGAAACATCTGTTGTGGGTACGTGAAATATTGGTTTGGACCCCTCCCTTTCAATGGACCTCTGCGGGGCGGGGGGAGGGGGAATCAAGTCTGAGGGCACGTCCAGGTGGATCTCTGGGTTGCAACCGGCCATCATGGTTTACAAATGGGTCCTGAATCTAAAAAGGTTGAAAAACAGGGTTCTGGTTAGAGCTCCTGCCTCATGGGCCAACACCTTATTAACTATAAATTTGCAAGAGTTAACAGCATTCTCACTGTCTCTTTCTCTCTCATGTATGCACAACTGTGAGTGTGTGGAAGAAGTTTTAGCTCAGTGGTTTGAGCACTGGCCTGCTAAACCCAGGGTTGTGAGTTCAATCCTAGAGGGTGCCATTTAGGGATCTGGGGCAAAAATTGGGGATTGGTCCTGCTTTGAGCAGAAGGTTGGACTAGATGACCTCCTGAGGTCCCTTCCAGCCCTGATATTCTATGAGTCTATGAGACAGATAAAAAAACAAGGGGGGTGGGATAGCTCAGTGGTTTGAGCATTGGCCTGCTAAACCCAGGGTTGTGAGTTCAATCCTAGAGGGGGCCATTTAGGGATCTGGGGCAAAAATTGGGGATTGGTCCTGCTTTGAGCAGGGGCTTGGACTAGATGACCTCCTGAGGTCCCTTCCAACCCTGATATTCTATGATTAGTTCTTTTTAATTTAATGATTTTTGAGTTAGACTCATGATTTTGGGGTGTGTGGTTCAGGACCTTTTAACGTGTTTGTGTTGTCTCCAAACTGAGGCACTGTGATACCATGGATTGGAGAGGACTTCATTAGCCTCTGCTTTAAAAAAAAATCTTAGCAGATGCCAACTGAGCGTTCTCTGCAATGATTTTTTTTCACTGATGTCACGATTATCAAATCCATCTTTATTTTTATATTTGGTCACAGACGTGAACTTCATTAAGCTCCATTTACATTGCCGAGTTTACACATTACAGCTGTTTTCAATTTTCTTGGTTGAAAAAAGCATGGCACTTCTTTTTATTTAAGTTGGAAAAATGATAGTCATTATTATACTTTCCCTTACAAAACTCAAAATCCCCGGAAGGGACTTTGCTCACACTTTCCAAAAACAAATTCACCTTTTGATAGATACCAAACATGGAAAATTTCAGAGTGAAAGGTGAATGTTTTGGAACGTGTTGTACATATGAAAATAGGTTATAACTGAAATTATTTTACAACCTTAGCTACAGTGCTAGCTATGTGACTCATATAACATTTAAGAAGACCTGCTATTATAGGAATTGAATCATGCTAATTTAGTTAGATTTCTAGACAGTTCTGTCACTTTATAGATTACTCTTCATAGAAGTGGGTATCTATCTGTCTTTTAGAAAAAAAAGCAAACGCTCCAACAAATCAACCATTTAAAGAATATATCTTCTCCACAAGGTTGTTTAATCCCCTTTAATCAGGAAGTAGCATAAAATAAAATGTTACGGGTTTATGATATTTGGAATAACAATATCTCATTTGCCAAAGATGTGTGTGATTTGGTTATGTGGTGGCTGTGTGTGGGGGATCACTTCATGTTTTAGTGTAAGCAAATATATTATGCTAGGAGCATAGAACGCCTCACAATGATCAGAGGCTGGATCTTAAAGAGCAGTCTATGGCTATCGTTCTTTAATTTAGGGGTTAGGGTTGCCAACTTCCTAATCACACACAACCAAACACTTTTGCCCCACCCCTTTGTCGAGGCCCCACCCCCACTCACTCCTCCCTCACTCTCCCCCACCCTCACTGGGCTGGGGCAGGAGGTTGGAGTGTGGGAGAGGGTGCGGGGTCCAGGCTCCAGGAGGAAGTTTGGATGCAGGAGGGGGCTCAGGGCTGAGGCGGGGGATTGGTGTGCGGGAGGGGGTTTAGCCTCCAGCTGGGCGGTGCGTATCTCAGGTGGTTCCCGGTCAGCGGCGCAGTGGGGCTAAGGCAGGTTCCCTGCATGCCCTGGCTCGATGTGGCTCCCGGAAGTGGTCCCCATGTCCAGCTTCTAGGTATCGGGCTGCCAGATGGCTCTGCATGGTCACGGTTTCTGGCCAATGGGAGCTGCGGAGCTGTCACTCAGCACGGGAGCAGCGCATGGACCCTACCTGATTGCCCCTCCACCTAGGAGCCGAACATGGCGGCTGCTTCCGGGAGCCATGTGGAGCCAGAGCAGGCAGGGAGCTTGCCTTAGTCCCACTGCACCACTGACCGGACTTTTAATGGCTCGGTCAGCTGTGCTGACTGGAGCCACCAGGGTCCCTTTTTGACCAGACATTCTGGTCGAAAACCGGATGCCTGGCAACCGTATTAGGGATTCTCAAATTGTGGGTCTGTAGGGACTTTTTACTCAATCTCTGCATACAGTGCTGAGTTCAGTGCAATCTGGGAAGCCTGTCAACAGCAGTATTGTCAGCCCTAACTGTTCAAAATTGTTAGACCACACAAAAATAATACTAGCGTGACTGGCAATTTCTGGTTTAAAAATGCCACTTGAAATGTACACCCAGGCCTAGTCTCCACTCTAGTAAAATAACCTGTTCTTAATGAAAGTTGTCCACAGTGCAGCTTAACAGCAGAACACCAAAGACAAAGATCAAGCTATGTTTGATATCAGGTTTCAGCAATGGGTCATCCTTCTAGTGCATACCAGGCTAGGCTTCAGAGGAAAGTTGGTCATTGAATTCTGCTTCCTCTTGTAGTTTTTTTTTGAAAGGGGAAGTGCATGCTGCTGAGGGTAAATCTACAGTGCTACTAGGAATAGGCCTCTCAGTCTGGGTGACAGACTACGGCTACTGGCCACCAAGTTGGCACGCTAAAAATAGTGGTATGGTCATTGCGCCTCTGGCAGCGACTTGGCTAGCCACTGAAAGCTAGTGGGTTTTAGGGTGGGAGGTGGGTTGGATTTTGGAAAACAGTGGGAGAGAGGCCCTGGACTCAAGAAGTTTGTAAGCTTCAGCCCTTATGTATAGGACTGTTTTAATTTCTCTCTCTCAACTTTTGACTGAACTGTTTATCTGTCTGGCCCTTAAGCGAATTAGTGCTCTAGGCAAATAATATAATCCACACAGATGTACTAAATCACTCCCTCTCCTCTTGAATAAACCTCTTCCCTTGGAGTATCTCAAAGAATGAGGAGGAATAAACTTTCTAAATAGAGAACTACCGCACAGTTTTCAGATATGTCTGATTTCACACCGTAAACTCTGGATATTAGTTCAAAGGACTCTTGCTATCCCTTACAAGCTTTCTTATCTAACGTAATCTTGTACCATTATTTAACATGGAAAGCACCTTAATACCTGCTACAATAAATTTATTTTCTACAGTAGATGCCTTGTGTAATCACACCTTAGCAAATAGCTATAGTTCTTTATTTTGGCCAAATCCAAATCTTACAATTGATTCTGAAAACTTCCATGTGGGGAGGGAAAAAAATTCCATATGGGAAGACTGGTGAGAAAACAATATTCATACAGGAAATATGTGAATTCCAGACTCAGTTATATTGGAGAACTATTTAAACCAAGCATATAAAATGTTTTGCTGATGTTTGATCTGATTCCATCTTGAGAGCTCCCATTTCTTCAAGTATATGCAGTTTTAAGTTCCTCATATTCCTTAGTATACTCTTGTGTTTCACGTACTTCTCACTTACTCAGCCCATGTCTTTGGCATTACCCTCTGCTGATTCAACCTTTACTGGTTTTTCTAAACCCAAAATCCAAACTGGGTAGTCTGATATTTTTTCAAAATATTTGTAAACCACCCAAGTCTGTGTATCTGTAACTTTTTCTTACAGATGTTTTTAAAGGCAAGGATTGATCTAGGAAATTAACTACCTGGCAGCGGCATTAGAAGTTTGGAATTGCCAATGGCTGTAATAATGTTTTAAGAAGTCCTCTCTCTCCTGAAATTGTGTTTTTTGCAGCAGCACATAACCAAATAGTTTATTTTACAATAAAACCTATGCTGGCTTGGGTAGCAAATTACATTGCTGTTTATCTTTCTGGCAAAAATATAGCTGCCTGTGAACTCTCTAGCTGTGGCCTATAGTTTTTATTTTTTCTCCAAATTATACTCTTGTCCTGCAGCAGCGTCTAGGGCAACTAATTTTGTGTAACACATTGGCTAAATTGTGTCCTATTTCCTCCTAGTTGATGGTTCGCATAGAGGATAAGAGCCCATGACTAGTGCTTGCTAATGGAGTTCTTAGTTTAGCTCAAATAGTTGAGGGCTGTATTTTTGGTGCTTGAGGTCTTGGGTTCTATTTCTGATGATGACCTGTAGTGGGGGGTTGTAGTGCTCTGAAAACTGCTACGTGGCTATTCTGGCTTGGCTAGAAAATGAAAATGTTTGCTTTTATGGCAAAGGACTCTTTGAACTCCCGAATTATAACAGAAAAGTTCAGACCCAAACAGTCGCTTCCATGGTTCCCATTCCCACAGACTTCTGATCAGCATGCTACTGAATACATACAAACTGAGGCTTGGCCTTAGGCATGCTCAGCAGTGTACCTGGCTCTGCTTCCAAGGCATTACTTATGGCGTACAGATAATGAGCTCAGTCCAATAGCTCTGCAGCCTCAGTGCCTTCTCCCATTTGTTGAGGGGAAGCTCAGTTCTCTTCACTTCATTCCCACTCAGCCCCTTCCAGCCCACCTTCCCTTTGCTGCTCTGCCTGACCTCATTCAGCTTGCATCCAGCTTCCCTCGTGTCTTGGTCTGGCAGTCAGGAAACCTGGGGTTGTCGCTTGCTCAGATAGCACTTCTACTTGTCCCAGACTTCTCTGGTCAGTAGTATTTTTTTCCTGGCTAGTTTATTGGATATGCCAGTAATTCCTGGTGCTTCTCTGGAGACCCACTGGCTTTCTAGCCCCCTCTAGAGTATTCTGGGAGAAAAGCAGGCCTGATCCCATTCCCCACTTGCAACTTCATGGTGCATTATCTCCTGCTTACTTTATATCGGGGTGGGGCCAGTCCCCTTCTTTCCTCCAGTGGCCTCTCTCCCCTAGACCCCCAACAAGATCCTGGAAGGGTAAACTGGTGAGAAGGATGTACTTCCCCTTCCCGGTCACATAATCTCGGTGGAGGGTAAATGCTCTGTCCCCCTCCTAAGGGGCGGCAGGTTTGTATACTTTTTGGTGGTGCCCAGAATCTGCCCCTGCCCAAACTCCACCCCCACCTGCCCAAGGCTCTGGGAGGGAGTTTGGGTGGGGGAGGAGGTCTGGGGTGCAGGCCCTAGGCTGAGGCAGGGGATTGGGGTGCAGGCTCTGGGAGGGAGTGTGGGGATGGGAGGGGGTGCAAGTTCTGGGAGGGAGTTTGGAGATGGGAGGGGGTGTGGAGGGAGGGGGTGCAGGTTCTGGGAGGGAGTTTGGGACTGGGAGGGGGTGCAGGGGTGAGGGGTGTGGGGTGAGGGCTGTGGGGTATGGCAGCAGATGAGGGGTTTGGGATGTGGGAGGGGCTCAGGGCAAGAGTACTGGTGTAGGGGGTGATGGCTCTGTCTGGGGCTGGGAATGAGGGGTTTGGGGTGTGGGAGGGGCTCAGGGTGACAGTAGGAGTGTGGGGGGTGAGGGCTCTGTCTGGGGTGGGGGGTTTGGGGTGTTAGGCTCAGGGCTCAGGCAGAGGGTTAGGGTGTGGGGGGATGAGGGCTCTGGCTGGGACTGGAGATGAAGGGTTTGGGGTGCTGGAGGAGCTCAGGGCTAGGGTAGAGGGTTGAGGGTGTGTGTGGGCCGTGAAAGCTCTGCCTAGGGTTGTGGGCTCTGGGGTGGGGCAGGGCTGGGGATGAGTTTGGGGTGCAGGTAGGATGCTCCAGGACAGGGACCAGCGAGGAGGACTCCCCCCAGCCCTTTCCCTCTTGGGAGCAGCAAGCTCTGGGGGAGGAGCCCCCCTTTTCCGCCCCCTCAGCAGCACACTCACCCCCACCACTGTCACTGCATGTGCTCCTAGGGCCTCTCTCAGGTCCAGGAATCTCCCTCGCCTCCCCCATGGTGGGTGCCGGGGGATGCTGCGTACGCCTCCTCCCCTGCTGTTGCCCCTAACTGTAGCCTCACTGGGGGTGCGGGATGGGGCTGCCTCCTTACCCATCATGAGGCAGAAGCGGTGACTGCGGGTGGGGGGGGCCACCTGTGCTGGTGGAGGGTCCCGCCGGAAAAGGGAAGGGTCTGAGGTGGAAGGGCAGGCTCAGAGTCAGTCTGCCCTGGCAGTGGAGATGGGGAAAGGGGGCATTAGGACCCTGCGGCAGCAGTTGCTGGAGGGAGGCAGCATGGAGCTGCACTGCAGAGGCAGGGAGGCTCTGCTCAGGGTGCGTGGGGGCAGCAAGGGAAGGCCGGAGGACACTCATAGGAGGCTCGGGGTGGTGGCAGGTGGGCCAGTGGGGGGACACCCAGCCCCAAATATTGGTGGAGCTGGGCCCCTGGGCTCTGAATATTGCTGGTGCCAAGGCACCATGGGTCCATATAACTCGCTGCCTATGCCCCTCTCTGTCTGTGAGCCTCCTGCCTCTCTGCCTGCAGACACCACCTGCAGCAGGTAAGAGGAGCGGAGTGAACAGAACGTTGTGGACTGTCACCAGCTATTTGCCTAGCTGGTCTACATTGTGCCGTCTTGTGGTGCGAGGCTGGCATTGTTGCAAAGAAACAAACAAATCCTCAGGTGGCAGTTGACACAGTCCCCAGAACTCTGGCCAGAATGATGAATAGCCAGTATGAGTTTACTAGAACAAATCTAGAACAATGTCATCCAAATTAGGACTCCATACATGCTGTTTGAATGTCGTCTGAACAGATTTTACAGCAAAATATACTGTGAAATTAATGAAATACTGAGTTTGCAATTCCAGCTCTTGTATATCTCAACGCAGTACAATCTATTAATGTACCAGAAATTATCAATGAAGGCAACAAAAAGGGTAACAGACCACCTCTGGAACCGAAACAGTTATTTCACTAGAAAGATATCAACATAATCCTAGATCAGTGACGATATTAGGTATTAGTGCACTCAGTGCCTGCATAATATATGAAATATTTGTAGCAAAATATTTTTCTTACCCTAAATACTATGATATTAATATTCTGGTACTTATAAATTGTTCTTAAATGGTTAAGCTAAGAATATTGTTTCAGCAGTGCACATATTTTATGCTATGTATAACAAACATTTAATTATGTAATATATATATGGGGGTTGTGGTTATTGAAGACTTAAGTACTGTTAAGGAAAAGTTAGCATATCTGCATATATGACTTTATTTTGGGCCGTATAATTTGTAACAGTACCAATTGAAAACTGTTGGAAAAAATTGCATTTATATATTTATATTAGTGCCATAAATTACACTGCATTAATCCCAGTAATAACAGCTGTGGAATATAGCTCCTTTGTTTATCATTAATTTTTTTACCAATTAATTGCTTCATTTGCTGGGTCAATTAGTTACAGTGGGATGAAACTCAAAGAAATCACATATTTTAAGCTTGTCCTCTGGCATATTTATATGTGTGCATTTTTTAGACATTTAAAAATAAGTGTTGAATAATTGCAAGTTACAGAAGTGCCATGTAAAATGGACAAAACTAGTGAGACACTTCAACATACCTATGTCCCGATTCAGCAGTCTGTCGTCATTCAGCAAACCTCAATAGCAGACTAAACCTTGGGGTATACTTTCTAATGTCCCTAGTGCAGGGTCCCATTGCAGAGTTGTGGCCTACTGTATGCTAGGAAGACAAGGCAGAACCTGGATATAATGCACTAAACATATATGCAAAATTAAGAAAATAGTATCAACACATGATTCTATGATCGTTGGATTACTTTGTGATCAGAATAAAATGGCTTTATTAAATATAGTACATTAGCATATGGGGTGGTTGAAAGGAATCTTTATGGTTCAATTTATTGATTTTGCTGTAAGTCACGATTGCATTCCAACAAAATGAGTGTCAAATTTCTGATTTACAAATGTATTTTTATTCATTTCAGTGCTTTTTCTCTGTATTTTCTCCTGTCTCCCCCCAGCTCATTCACATTATCTGTTTGCCCAGAAATGGATGGCAATTTGAGTGCCTTCCACATAAAACCAATAACAATAATGAAATCCTTAATGGACTTCATGGAGCATATGGCCTGCCTCCCTTGTGGTTTGTTTTGGTTGATTGGTTTATCAGTTTGTTACGGGCAGTGGGTTGAGAACTGCTGCTCTAAAAGTTTGTTCACGAGCTGGATCCCCTCAACCGAGAATGTTTTGTTACCAGCTCTCATGCAGTTTATCCTGGGCTTCATGTGCTGTGCTTTGGCCCACAAGAGCGCAAATGTCTTGGCAATTCATAGATAAAAAATTTGGTCTTGAATGTAGCTGGTCCTTGGTCCATGAATGGTCTTGAATGGTCTTGGTCCATGAATTGCTATGAAGGTTGGGACCAAGGCCTGAGACTGGCATCTGAAATTGACTGGGAGCCACTAGAGAAACTTGAGCGTAGCCTGCTGTGCTTGTAGCAGCCTACACCATGGAGAAAGTGAGCAGGCTTTCATCTCTTTCTTGCATGATACAAGTGGGAAAACAGTGGGAGACTCAAGTTCTACACAACTGTAGATTTCCAGAGAGGTGCTATATAGCCCTGTAGCCATGTTGTAAATCATAGAGAAATCATTCCATGAACCAGAAACTGCATCAGAATGTAGCGTCCATAGTTCATGGGGAAAAGGTAAAAATTCATTTAAATGATAGATACTGTAAGCTGTTTTTTGTTTCTTTCTTTTTCTGGTAAAATGATTGGTTGTTGAATTTCAAACTGTGTTGTAGCAAGACTTATGGTTTCAATTGCGTTGTTTTCTCTTCTAGCTGATGAAGCTGTTTAAAAATTCTACAAAACAGAACATAACCATGCTTTTTGTTCTTTCTAGCTATTGTATACAGATCTCTCTGCTTAACGGGCTATTTATTTCTGTAATTAATATTTGCTTTCAGATGTAGGCGTACATATTTTGTATTAATGGAGATAGAACTAAAGAAATGGGAATATTTTGATCATGAGTAAATTAAATTTTAAAAAGTGAGTCTGCTGCTTATTTTTCAGTTGTGAATATATACAAATTGTCTTCATTTACACAAGGAGATGACTAATTAAATGGCCTAAATTGCAGTTTCCAGTTAAGTGCTCCCAAATATCACAGTGTGGTTAAAATTAGTTTCTAGATTAACTGAGTTTTTTAAAGCTTCTAATAACTTTTGTAGGATGATCAAGAAGAAAAACAGTGTGATTTATAGGTCATATCTAAATAGGTGGAGAAGGGTGTGGGAAAAGGAAGAAAACCACTTCCTGTAGTTTACACGGCACTTAGTCAAAATGTCAGTGAAAGGATGTATTGGGGGATTTCCACACTGCATGAATGTATTTGTATTCATTTTCTTTAATGCACTTCCTGCTCTCCAGCTGGTCGCTTCTTGCCACCTGCAGGCACTCAATTTTAGCATAATAAAGAGTAAGAATGATTGGTACCTGGCTGGGCACTATTGGGAGAACCTTTTTGGTTCATGGTAATCAAAACTCTTTTCAACGAGGGGATCGTTGAGCCAATTAACAGTAGATTGGGGGAGGGGTTCCCTTGATAATAGACAGAGGACCAATGTCTCAGTTAGGATACAGTCTCTTTGTGCTGCTCAGGTTGTGCAAAAAGGCTAGAACCTGGCCATAGTTGGTGGGTGAGAATTTTCGTGGTGGGGAGGTACTCTCAGTTGGCTTAAAGCCACAGAACTGGTGCTTTTGCCCACTGCCCCACAGGTTGTCAAAGTGTGGGTCTGAATGCTTACTTTTACAAGCTTCTTGGAAAAGTGGCTTTCATGGTTCGTTGCAAATTAGTGAAATGGTCTCTGAGCATGGGAGTGTTCTTCCTAGGAAGCGATCTGAGAGAGCCAGTTACTTTTCTGATTCTCCAAAGCACATTGGACAGTAGCAGCTTCTCTAGTCTGATTTGGCAGTGTGGTAGTGGAAGCATTTATGAAGTCCTGACAGTTATTAAAATTATGGTAGTTCAATCTTCACCACGACCTCCACCACCCCACAACTCCTTCATGGAAATGATGATAAATTCCTTGGATGGTCACAACCACTGGCCATTTTCAGAAGTATTTTGTCCTTTCTTGGTTGGTCCACAAGTGCACTTGGAATGTAGTGCTCTGGTAGGAATGTGGTGATCTGCACTGATTTGGCTGGACAGAACCGTTGCACCCACTTGTAAGGATCCAGACCTCAGTGATAGAGTGTCAGTGATTATGAGATTCTCTTTTATTTTCTTCACACATGTAAGTCAGTGATAGAGATTCCTCCTCTGCCACTGCCCCTCCCCCAATCCTGGGATGTAGCTCTGTGGCCAGAGCATGTGCAATGGCATAGAAATAGAGCAGAGGTTTTCAGACTGGGGCGCACCCCTGTAGGGGAGCACAGAGGAATGCTCGGGCGGCTATCTGTGATGCCAGCCCACGCAGTGTGGCTTGGGGAGGGAGTGACATGTCCACCCCCTTACTCACACCAGGTGGCCACCCAGCCTTGCATGTGTCTATTTTTGTCTGGGTTGGAGGGGGCGCAACCAAAAATTGTGGCTCAGCTCAAAAAGTTTGAAACCTGTTGAAATAGACGGTTGAGAGAAAGTAGGGTTTCTTCTTTGGTTTCAGGTGGTGTTGTATGTGGAGTGGTCTCCTTCTCCTGCCTTTGTGTGAATTTTGGTTACCCTTGTTCCCATAATTATTTATGTATGGTGTATGTGCGGGGAGAGTTGGAGGAGAAGGGGCTAGGAAAGAAGAGGGAGTTTCAGGATGAAAAGGGATTGATCTTTGCTGACTTGTGTGCTGTTTCATGGGGATGGTTAAGCTGTTTTCCAGAAGAGTGTGAAGACTGAAGCAGACTAAACAGCTGTGAGTGATTTTATACTTGCAAAGTGACTGAGATGGAAGTGAGGATATTAGTTTCTGTTTGTGAAGGTCCGAATTTGGGGCACAGAGGTAACCTGCATTTCCTCAACATCATTCAGATTGTTGGGATGCATATCACAGTTGTGGAGTTGATAGTTTTAAATCTTAAGCCTATGGCATATGGAGAGATGCAGCCAAGCAGATAGTCCTTGGTGAGTGTTGTAGGGTTCTTGAAATGGCATCTGATAAAGATCAGCTTTTTGGAGCCTGAGTACAGGGGTGGTAGGCGGCGGTAGTCAGTATTGCTCATATGACAGAATGCAGTCTGTCACAAGCCTTTTCTGCACAATAAAAATGAGCTACTGCTGGCCATAGTGATGACAATGGGTGCCGCTGAGCTGATGATGAACACAGTGTGGCGGCTAGTGTGGACAAAGGCAAACTGTATTCCGCACCACTTCAGAAACCATGGATGAAGCCTTCACTTGCAGCAAAAACATGTTCGGTACGGAGTCAGTTACACCCATTGTCAGCGATGGGTCATTTTTTTTCAGTGAACAAACTCATAATCTACATATGCGATGGCTCAATTTGCATGTTCTAGACTGGGTGTGGCTTGGCATCCTGACTGGATTATGTGTATCATTGGGGCCACTGGGTTTATTTGGTGGGACAGCGGTTTTGGGTAGCAGAAGGAAGCAACCTAGTCCATTAGTATTATATAAGCTTTAGTTTGGAAAGGATTATGCCTCCATTGAGTTGTACCTGAACTACTTTAATAAAGCTGCAGTCTGTTTCTTTCCACCTAACCTCCTGTGCCTGTCCTCTTTTGGACCATGTCCTTAAGCAAGCTTGAGTAACAAGGCCTGGCCTAGTCCTACACTACAAAGTTAGGGCAACGTAAGTTACCTTGCGTCAACCTATTTGTGCATGTGTCTACACTCAAATTTGTCTGTGGCAGACATAAGCACCCTATTATAACAATGCAGTAGAACCGCCTCCCTGAAGAATGTTGAGCCATGGTCGACCTCCAGAGGTTGATGCAGCGCAAGTGTGGACTCTGTGTGACCTGTATAAACCCTAACAGTCCTCCAACAGCTGTCACACAGTGCCCTACTCCCTGCGCCAGTCACCTCTCTGGTTAAAATTTTAAACTCCACTGCCCGGGGGTCACAGAGACTGGAAGGCACCCCCCTCCTGTGTGTGTTTTTGAAATGCCTTTTCCAGATTGCCCACCTTGCGTGAGCTGCCAGGTGTGCTCATCTTGTTGTGTGCCACTCTCCCAACCGACTAGGCCAACTCCATGCACTAGACACACTCCTGCTTGGAGTAGACCTAGATCTCTCCTTGGGTTGTGGGGGAAGAAGCTGTGCAAATACAGCTACAGACCAGGCATAGAAAAGTGGACATCTATGAGCAGATGGCATGGGTGAAGCAGACAATGGGGTACAACTGGGATCAGCATTTGTTTTGCATGCAAGTGAAGGAACTTCGCCAGGGATATCACAGGACCAGGGAGAACAATAATAGATCTGATGCTGCTCCCACAGGCCTGTTGCTTTTACAACAAACTGCATGTCATAGTTAGCAGGGACTCCACCTGCACACTGCAACCACTGTGAATACCTTGGAGGAGCCCACGACAGAGTCCTGTGGTGTGAACCGCGAGGAGGAGAAGCAGAGATGCAGTGGGGGACTCCAGCCATACGACAAGCCTGGACCTGTTCAAGACTCTGCCACAGTCTAGCCAGTCCCACCAGATGAGTGTGGATGAGCCTGGTGAAGGGGAAGGGACTTGGGTAACTTGCGTGCATCCATTTTTCCTTGCAAGGTTTAAACTTAGAGATGGCGACCAGCCTGTCCCCAAGTTAACAAGACCGGTATTGAGTTAACAAAATAGGTATTGCATCCGATGAAGTGAGCTGTAGCTCACGAAAGCTTATGCTCAAATAAATTGGTTAGTCTCTAAAGTGCCACAAGTACTCCTTTTCTTTTTGCGGATACAGACTAACACGGCTGCTGCTCTGAAACCTGACTTCTCATTGTTTTACTCAATCAAGAAGAGGTATGGGTGCAACAGAGGTAGAGTTTGCCTCTGCTTTTTATTTACCTGTAGGATTGGCGGTGGGGGGGGCGGAGGATGAGGATATGGTGTACTTCTTTATGTACATAGGGATGTCCCTTTAATTCTCCTGACAGATTTCAATGCAAATTTCATGGAGATACTCTGCAATCTTCTCCGAGGGCTTCTAGGGAAGGCTGCCTTATTTCTTCCTCTGTGGTAGGGCACTTTCCCATGCCACTGTGCAGTGAGTTTGGCTGGAGTCGTAATAAAAAGGCTAGCAACATATGGGTCTGGGCAGCTTCCAGATGCCAGTCGCAGCTGAGCTCTGTGCGTTTGTTACCCTGAGGAGTGAGATATTGGCTAAAATCACAACCGCTTGTGGAAAATAGTGTCAACATCCAGTGCCGTTGCCCTATGTTAGTACCCATGGAATAGGGACTGAAATTTCTTAGCTTCATGCAACGGAAAATCCTTTCCTCTCCTCACTTTTTATAAGCTATACTCACCATGGCTGCGGCTGGGGAGCAGTGCCATACTGAGGTGCTCCAAAGGTGAAGTCTCAATAAGCGGGTCTTATCAGAAGTGTTTATGACAATGAGGGAAAAGAATTTTGAAACTTATCTTCCCCTTTCCGTTGTGATTGTAAATCCGGTTGTGATGCTGGCAAACCAGATGCTAGTTCTTGCCCAGGCTATAGGCATTAGCTAAGAACTGACAAACTTATAGCTGGAGACCAGACCAGTTCACCCATGTGTTAGTTTTGCTCAAAACAGGTATTAGTCTTATAAGAATGTATTTAGTGTTTAGCTTGGCTGCTGGTGGGTGCAGAGCACCCACCAAATTTTTCAACGTGGGTGCTCAAGCCCCGAAGCACCCATTTCTGTCAGAAATGACAGAGACCAAAAAGTGCCGCGTGGGTTTGTGGGATTTTTTTTTAAAAAGGTGCAAAAATTATGGGCTATGGATGGGATGAGGAGATGGAGAAAGTTGCATGCTTTGAACTTGACCCTTAGCTCCCAGAGGTCCCTAGTTAAGTCATTTATATCCCATATTGCAAAAATTTTGAAAAGGCATTTCGCCAGACAGCTACGCATGGCACAGTGGGGCTACCTATGGCGCAGAGCCAAATAATGTACACCTCCAAGCAATTATACACACTTCAGCAGCTGTATGCTGATGTAACCACAGTTTGCGCCAATTACAATTTGTAGCACAAACATGGCCTGCTTGGACTCTAGTAAAAAGCAAAAAATATAGAGTGCGGTTCTCCCAACCCACTTTCATCATAGTGTGCCCTTTGCAAGATGCTTAAGTATGGTGGGATTTTCGTACTCCTTTAAGTTTAAAGTTCTTTAGTTCTCTTTTCTGCTTTTTAGGGCCTTAAATTTACTCTGGAGAAACTGAACCACTAACAAATACAAACCTCCAGTTATCCCATGATGTATTTATAAATAACTTCTTTTCTCTTTCTTTTTGCAATGCTTGTTTCCCGCCATTACAAAGTATTGTAAAAATTGTGGGTTTGAGTCCAGACTTAGCTATAGAAAAGCAAGGGTAGTACGAAAAAAACAAAAACCCACCACTCACATTCTGACAGTTATATACTTACAGCTTTTTAGACTTTTGTGTAAATATTTTAGCATATTTTTCTTCCTGTTGTTTCATCCACTCACCAAATGCTGATTTGAAATCAGTCCCCCTTAGTGTTAGTTTGTTACTCTTTGTTTCTGTTATGATTGGCTGTTGCCCTTGCTAATTTTGCTTGGAAGTAAGCTGTCTGTCAAACTTACATGCTTTTGCTAAACCTGTTGCAAAGCTTATCACACAGCAAAACTATGTGACAACTAGGAAGCACATATGCAGCTCTCTAATTATAAGGGAATGGGCTACAATTAGGAGTACAAATGCAATTATTTGATAAAATACAACTTTGAAATGGTGTAAGTCTTCATAAAACTGTAAGTGCATGCATTTATAAATACTACTGTTTATTTTTAGATGTGACCTTAAATCTGATTTTAAGAAATGCAAAACTACACTGTCTCACAGGAGGAAAACAGCCCTCAGTGAGTATGCTCTGTATGAATTGTCTATGAAATAAAAATGTATCACCAAGTGGAATTTAAAATTGTTTAATTTGTAATTTAGATGAATAATCAAGGGTATGTAAGGTTTCTGAAAATGATCATATTTGGTATTTTAAATAGGAGTTCTTCAGCTTGAAAACTAAGATAATTTGTCTTTCAGTTTTGAATATTGATCTGTTTTAAGGGCTCCAACAGTTGCAGAGGTTTTGGCTGGAGAAGTGGCAGTCTCCTTTATCTGCCCAAGCTGTTTCTTGACCTACTGTCATAAGAACATATTATTTATCCACAAAATTAAAGTATTTGTATGATTTGTTCTTTTATGGCACTGAGCCTAGATCCCTCCATATATCTCTTGTGACAATGTTACATTCCACTAGAATGCTGACGTTAACAGAGTTACCAGTAAGAGACCATTTTATATACAGAAGCAGTCAGCTAAAATCTAATACTCAAAGGAAAACAAATTGGGGGAGTGTGAGGATTTGGAAGCTGGTGGAGAGTCATGACAGATCTCCTACTTGAGCAAATCTTGTGAAATTAAATACTTTTCTATGATGACTGCCTCTTTACTAACCATCAGATGAATTAGAAGAATTGGAAAACTATCTGCTTCAGTTGCTTACTGTCATGCTATGGTAAGAGTATAGTTCGTTATGATGCATGCTGACACTTTTGGGGATGAAGTATGCAAGTCTCTCATCTTTTGGTTTACTGATTTAATTAGTGTTCCTTTTTTCACTTGGAACTGATTTACATCACTCCATTGATTTATAGGCACTTTCAGTTGATGCATAAATTCTTATGTGCAAGGAATGCTAGTCATTCTGAATTGAATTATAGGGTGGCCCATCTGCTGGTTTTGGGAGCAGATAGTCAACAATTCCTTCTCTCAACTCACCCCAAAGTGAGTTTCCTGTTTTAAAATTTAGTTAGTTCTGTGCTCACAAACATTGGGCTTATTATTTGTCTCATAATCCTGTAAGGAAAAAAATATCTCTGATGTCCAGAGTGGTTGAAAGGTTTCATGATAGAATGAAGTGTTATAGAGGCATTAGAAGCAAGAATAATGCGTGTGTGGTCACAGTCACTACGTTTCCATTTGTTGTATTTTTCTTCTTGTTCTTAATTGGAAAGAGTTGCCACAACAATGTTATGAAATATATAGAAAAGTTTCATAACTGCAGTGTTAATGTAGCTGAGGGAGGAAGGAAACCTTCAAATTAATCAACCTAATCAAATTTAGCAGGCCTTAGATCATACTTTTCTCTCCTTGCCTGTACTGGCCCACATCTTTCTTTCTGGCACCATTTGGGGAAGAAGATCACAGCTCCCTTGTATTTATCTTGTCTAATATGCACCGGGAATGTTGGCATTATTTTTATATATTATTGGACTAATTCATATCATGTTGCAAGGAGTTCAACAGCTTAATTGTGCATGAAAATCTTTCCTCTTCCATTTTAAAATTGTCTGCAGTTGGAATGTGAGTTATAAAATGTAATGATTATTAATATTGTTAATAACTTGCCTGATGGTAATGAGGTTTATTAATAATTAATCTTAAAAACAACAGGGTACAATGCTGCAAAGTAAAATATCCCTGATCTGTCATATTTTTAGGTTTATACCTTTTTTTAATGGTGGTAGATTCTAAAATGGAAGAGTTTGTTGACTGCTAACCACAGCATTTCCTGTCTTCTATTTATATTCTGCTGGCCATTCTCCCTCTGACCTTATCTATTGTCCTATTGCTACAGAAAGAGGCCACATCAGACAAATTTACTCTCAATCCCCTGGGGTTATGAGAACCACCAAACGTCATTAAAGATGTAATCACTTAAGTTAACACAGCAGCTGCTCTCTTCCCTTTGTCTAATAGAGATCAGGGTTGAGAGATACCTGACAGAAAAGCCTTTTTTGCAAGTTGTACTGTATTTAGACAGTTTTCATTAAAAGTCCTATAGAAGCATGAATCATGTGAATTGTTACCTTGCATTTTACCAGCATTTAGCTTTCTATCAGAGTTACTTAAGGTAATTTTAAATCTATAGATTTGCCACTGTTACAGTGAGTTGACAATGGTCATTTTAATTTTGTTTTAGTTATGCTTAGCACGGTGATATTGGAGGATTAGCGACTGGCGACAATCTGCTCCACTCTCATACTTCGGCAAGACAAATCACTAACGTCTAGCAGCAAGAAGAGACGTGTTCTTCATGACAAAATGACAACAAGAGAACACAGCCCCCGCCATGGTGCAAAATCCCGCACTGTGCAACGGGCCTCCACTATTGACATTGCCTCTGACATGCTAGGTCTGTCTCTGGCAGGTAAGCAAGCACCTTTGCATCATCTGGTGCCTACATATTCCTTTCAGACATACTTACATTATTATTTTTTCAAAATCTTTGTTGTTTTTTGGAAGTTTTAAACATTCCTGTTTATCCTCAGTGCATGCGATGGAGGGATTATCCTGAGATTGAAATACCAATAGACTGCCTTTTAAAAACTTATTTTGCCCTGTTTTATAGACAAGGAACTAGAAGTGGCAGCAGGGAGGAGAAGGCTAGATTAGGCTAGATCTTCCATGATCATTGGACAAGCCAAAGGAAAACAAAGCTCCAGAACAAGGCTCAGAGATGAAGAGGATGGGAGGAAGAGAGGAAGTGTGAATGTGTGTGTGCGCGAACTGTCTGGGTAACCCGCACTTTAGGCATTGGGTAAAATCCTCAACAGCATCTAAGTAACTTAAGGCCTGGACGACACTTGAATGTGATCCCAGTTTGGTTAGGAATGTGATATTTTTTAACTGATATGATTATACTGGTACAAGCCCTAGTGTTAGCCATTATAAAGGTGCCTTAAGGTCATATAGCAGATTCCCCTTCCTGTAAGGGGATAATTATACTGGTATACGCACACTCATACCTGTGTAACTACTTCCACCCTAGGGGAGTTATACCATTTTAACTATGTCAGTATTGAAATGGTTCCACTTTCTAGTATAGACAAGGCTTAATCTCATTTAGGTGCCTTTCAATGAGATGTAGGATTCTAAGTATTTGTTGCTTTTGAAAATGGGACTTGGGCTCCTAAGTCACTTAGGCACTTTAAAAACCCCATAACCATTGCCTTAAATTTTTTAATCCAGTGGCTTTGCAGGTGTTAAAGATGTAATATGTAAATATTTTAAAATAGTTTTTCAAGCTTCACTGAATTAAAAAAAAGTCACATAAAATGTTCTATAGATTCCCTAAAATGTTTCCCCTCTCTAACTGTAACTTCAATTCAAGAATTGTATGAGAACAATGGAGAGTTAACCTTTTACTAATTTTTCTGCTCTACAGGAAACATCCAGGATCCAGATGAGCCAATTTTAGAGTTCAGCTTAGGTCAGTAGTTTTTAATGACACTTTTTAAAACCGTTTCTGGTTTTCATGGGATTTGCTGTTGAATATTTTTTTACCAGTGTTGATCTGGAAAGGGCTACCATACAAATAAGTGTTGAGAGGGATATGCACTTGCATTTGTATGGAGCTTTCCCTGCTTTCTGTAAAAGGGTCTTGACAGATAGCACGATAGGCTGAAGTGAACCAACTATGCTATACTTTGGAAGTCTATAGGTTAAAACTTCTTCTGTACTTTTAGATTTAATGAGTTCGAGATTGAGATTGTTGCTTCAATCTCAATTTGTTAGCACTATGAATCTTTAAGAAAATTACACACCTGCATAAATGGATGACAAATATTTTAGGACAGAATGTTTTCCAGTGGTTATCCACTGCCAGTTATACATTCTTTCCTGCAGTCACGTGGTTAATATGAGTCCCAGAAGTGTCCTGATTTCTAACATGGTTAAAAATGTGGCTGGTTGAATGACTTTGGACAAGTTATTTTGACCTCTTCGTGCATCAGTTAACCTGTCTGAAAACTAGAAGAAACGCAGCTTCTCAATGAAAATTCAAAAGTTCCGTTTGTGGAGCACGTTCCTGGCTGAGTAACTAATTTACAAAAGTTTGAAAGCTTTATGATCTGACAGTGGTTTTTAAATGAAAATTGGAAACCAGTAATAGGTATGTTTAATACTGAATCTGAATCCGTGTGTTGTCATTCCACAGAATCTGAATTACTTATTTTTTTATGGCTTCAGCTACAATCTGATAGATGAGCAAAGAAAATAAAAAAGTATTCAGCACTGCAATACTATTTAGGTTACATCAAGAGGTTGTCTAGCACAGACAAATTTTAGAGTTAATGCTGTACATCTAGTCACCAAGTTTCAGTCATAACGTGGACCATGGTGGGGAAAATCTAGGCATAAACATACACGCAGTGTTTTTGTAGCTGTGTTGGTCCCAAGATATTAGAGACACAAGGTGAGTGAGATAATATCTCTTAGTGTAGGGGTGGGAAAACTTTTTGGCCCGAGGGCCACATCTGGGTATAGAAATTGTATGGAGGGCCATGAATGCTCACGAAATTGGGGTTGGGGTGCAGGAGGGGGTGAGGGCTCTGGCGGGGAGTGTGGGATCTGGGGTGCGGCCCGAAATGAGGAGTTCAGAGTGCGGGAGGGGACACTGGGGTGGGGCAGGGGGCATGAGGGCTCCAGCTGGGGGTGCAGGCTCTGGGGTGGGGCTGAGGATGAGCGGTTTGGGGTACAGGAGGGTGCTCCAGGCTGGGTCCGAGGGGTTCGGAGGGTGGGAGGGAGATCAGGGCTGGGGCAGGGGGTTGGAGCATGCGGGGGTGGCTCAGGAGTGCAGGCTCCAGGCGGCACTTACCTCAAGCAGCTCCTGGAAACAGCAGCATGTACCTCCTACGCGGAGGCACAGCCAGGCAGCTCTGCTGTGTGCTGCCCTGTCCGCAGGCGCTGCCGCGTGCTACCCCGTCCACAGGTGCTGCCCCTGCAGCTCCCATCGGCTACTGTTCTTGGCCAATGGGAGCTGTGGGGGTGGTGTTTGGAGTGCAGAGGAGCCAGAGGGGGGACATGCTGCTGCTTCTGGGAGCCGTGTGGAGCAGCCCCCCGACCCTGCTCCCCGGATGGAGTGCTGGAGCAGGGCAAGCTCCAGACCCCGCTCCCCAGTGGGAGCTTGAGGGCCAGATTAAGATGGCTGGCAGGCCGGATGTGTTCCGCGGGCCGTAGTTTGCCCAGCCCTGTCTTAGTGGATCAGCTTCTGTTGGTGAGAGAGACAAGCTTTTGAGTTTACACACTGTGTAAGCTTGAAAGCTTGTCTCTCTCATCAATAGAAGTTGGTACAAAAAAAGATTTTACCTCATCACCTTGTGTCTCTAGGCACAATGACGGCATTCCAACTGGAGACAACATGGATTATCAGCCTTAATACCAAAGTTCTGTTTAGCTATGTATGGAAGGCAATCACATACAAAGTTTTTGGAAGGAGATTCCTCTTCCGTGTCCCCCTCCACAGTAGTTAAAATAATGGCTTTGTAGGTGAATGAAAGGACAATAATTTTGTTAGAGGAAATAAAGTTCCCTCTTGTTTTGATGGACCATCATCTACTTCTGTTTACAAGGCAGACACATGGCTGGTATTCAAGCACTCCCAATGATATCCTTGAGAAGATACTATTGATCAAAGAGTTCAGCAGACTGCAGGCTTATTTCATGCACACCGTGCCCATGAGCTTTCCACTGGAGAAATACCCCCTTGTGCCATTATGAACAGTAGTGCCTGAGGGGAAGGGTGATGGTTGCACTACCAGCCTCTCTCAGTGGTTCTTCTGGGGGAGACTAATTTTAAATTGCAGCTGGGACCCCACAGCACGTTCCAGTTTTGTGCATGTTATATCTTTTGTGTGTGTAAAAATACCCACATTTGCATATGCATAGTTGGTAACTGCAAATCTGACTACCTGATCTTTGTGTGCAATAGTTGTTTGCATGCACAAACGTGAGTGTTGTACCTATGCACAAAAGAGAAGCATACTGAAAATTTGGCCCTTCATCACTTGCCCACTCTTTGTATTATACATGTTTATGAGAGCTGTAGAATTTTGGACAATGTCAGAAAGACCATGACTTTAAAAATTATATTCTTAAACCTCTAAAGTTTGCAGTGAGTTGCTCACACCATCGCTAGATCGAAAACCAAATACTTTTGTCGCAGTGAGCGTCACTACACCTCCTCAGGCATTCTGGACAAAGCATGCACAGACAGAGATTATTGAGGTAAGTGGTGGTATATTATTGCTCTTGATTTAAGGTTGAAGCTAGTATAAGGAACATTTATTTCAACATACATCACACTGCATTAATATTACTTTTTTCTTGTTTATAATCATAGGGAACAAATAATCCTATCTTTCTAAGCAGTATTGCTTTTTTTCAAGACTCTCTTATCAATCAAATGACGCAAATCAAACTTTCTGTGTACGACGTCAAAGATAGATCTCAGGGAACAGTAAGTGCACTTGTGTATTCCTTCATAATCCTTCTGTCATTTCTGTTGCTCTAAATTAAACCAAAGCTCTGGATTTTCACCTCATGTACGATGAAACCTGTTCTTACATTGGGGCCCCCTGCAAAGCTCTTAATTTGGTGTGTCCTACACATTTAAAGGCTGAAATATGCCCTACACGTTTAAAGTGAAAGGTGCCATCTTTGTGGCACTCTGTTCTAAATTAGAATGATAGTCTCTCTTGGCCTCAAATTAGAGTTGTGTGAAATTTTTAAAAAAAGTGTTTTGAGGGTTTTTATATGAAAATGATTGCAATTTGGCTGTGCGTAATTCCACAAACCCCAAATTTTGCTTTGCAGTAATTTTTTCTTTACAATTGTTCATTGAAAACAAGTGAAAAACCTAAGAATCTGCATGCAAAGCCATTTTCCCTCAAAATTGGGCCTATCTTAGGATAATTTTTCTCAAAAATGAGCCCACTTTCCAGTTCTTGATGAAAACTGGGGGTGGGGGGGGGAAGCTCCATGATTTTTGAGTAGTTTTTAATTTCAGTATGAACACTGTGCATCCTCTTATTCAAAAACACTTAGCGCTGCCACTTTATCGTTGCTTAGCAGCATATGGAGTTCCACAACATCAAAATCCCTGCAACCTTCTGACACCTCAGTCTTGCTTTTCAAAAATTCCTGAATTGCAAAATAGAAGGTTGTTTCTGAAGCAAAAATGCCAGAAGATGCATTCAGGAAAGCAACCATGCAATCTGTTTTCTGACATAAGGATACTCTGGATCAGCCCTTGAATTTATATGCCTGAGGAATTACTCATTCTCTGTTCAAACATCATCTCAGTAAAGGACAGCCTGAAGTGAATGTTATGATTGATACTCACCCTCTGACGTGTGTATTACCTACTAACAAACTGAAGTCCAAGAAAAAGTAATAACTTCGACCCAGCTCGTCCCCTTCTGCAGAAAAATGAGCAAAAGAAAATTTTGGAGAAGGGAGTCTTCAGATGGATTCTCACACTGAAATTCCCCCCACCTCTGGCGTTGCCCCATTGAGAGGGTGGGGTTTGCTTTCTCATAGAAAAATCCATAGATTCAGACCCCGCCTTCACTCTACAGGTGGCCAAGGTGAGGGGCCCTGGCCAATTCAGGGCCCCCTCAGGAGCACTGGAAACTGTGTAGAAATGGGGGGCCACCGGCACCAGATTTGTGGCCCACCCCCTGCTCTTCTTCTTTCCCCAGAGTCCCTGCCTGCTGGGTAGGCCAAAAGCCAGAGCCACGTCATGGTAAGAGCCGCCCCAAGGAACCTCAGCTGCTGTAGGAAGCCCTGGACCCTCCACCTTCCCTGGGCGGGGTGCCTGAGAGTCGCCCCCAGCCCATGTCTTCGCACCCCAGGGCATGCTGCCCAGGGCAGATGGAGGGCCTGGGGCTCCCCACAGTAGTCTGAGCTCCCCGGGGAGCTCTTATCATGGTCTGGCTCTGGTTTCTGGCCTGGCCAGGGGACGGGGCCTTGGGAAGAGGAGGAGCAGGGGCAGGGCTCCGTGTAAGGTTGCCAGGCGTCCGGTTTTCGACTGGATTGCCGTGTTGAAAAGGGACCCTGGCGGCAGTGCTGACCAGGCTGCTAAAAATCCAGTGGGCGGTGCAGCGGGGCTACTGCAGGCTCCCTGCGGCTCCTGGAAGTGACTGCCATGTCCCTGTGGCCTGTAGGCTCGGGGTGGCCAGGGAGGCCGGGAACCATGGCCAATGGGAGCTGCGGGGGTGGCACTTGCAGGCGCGGGCAGTGCACAGAGGCCCTTGGCCCCTCTGCCTAGGAGCTAGACATGTTGCTGCTTCCGGGAGCTGCCTGAGGTCAGTGCCACCCGGATGGAGCCTGCGCCCCCTCCTGCACCCAAACTCTCTCCCAGAGCCTGCACCCCCTGGACCAGCTCAAAACCCCCTCCCGCACCTCAACCCCCTGCCCCAGGTCGGACCCCCTTTCTGCACCCCAAATCCCTCATCCCCAGCCCAGAGCCCGCACCCCCAGCCAGAGCCCTCACCCCTTCCTGCACTCCAACCCCCTGCCCCAGCCCAGAGCCCCCTCCTTCACCCTGAACCCCTGATTTCTGGCCCCACCCTAGAGCCCTCTCCTGCAACCCAATTCCCTGCCCCAGCCCGGTGAAAGTGAGTGAGGGTAGTGTAGAGTGAGCAACAGAGGGAGGGGGGATGGAGTGAGCAGGGGTGGGGCCTCAGAGAAGGGACAAGGCAGAGGTGGGGACAGGGGACAGGCAAGGGTGTTTGGTTTTCTGCAATTAGAAAGTTGGCAACCCGAGCCTTGTGGCAAGGGGGTATTGAGGCCTCCCCCCACCAAGAAGGTGATCAGCTTGCCCCTGCTGCTGCTGCTGTGCACCTGCCTGAAGCTACTATGCCCATGGTAAAAAGTGGGCAGGGCATGGTCCCGTGGTTCCCCCTGGTTCTGGTGCTCCTGGGTCCAAATGTGCTTTGTGCCCAGGGCCTCACTAAATCTTAATCTGCCTCTGTCTGCACTGGCTCTGGCCCCATTGCCTGTTCTCCCATGACTCCCTGGCGCTGTGGCTCCATCAGGGTATCCCATGACTCCCCCTATCTGTGGCTGCCTCAGAGTCTCAGTGGGGTGGCTGTGCAGAATAGATGACACAGTCTGAGGTTGTAGAGTCTTTGAGAGTCAATAGGAGGATGATACGTCTCCCTGGTCCTACCCAATCTTCTCTTTTGCCCATAAGCCTTTGGGGTGGGGGGCACAATCAGGACTTTCATTATTATTGCTTGGATGGAAATACTGAGCTTGTTCTCTGACCCATTAACATAGAGAGTGAAGGTCACCCCTTTTGCTCTTCCATGCAAGACTGCACCATTTCCATGCCTTTGGTTTGGCTTGTGTGTGTTGGGACAGTCCTTTTCCTCAAGCCCAGCAAAAGCGAAGGTCTTGTTTTCCTCAAGGGAAAAATCCCCAAGGTAGTAGGGGTTTTTGTTTGTTTGTTTTTTATGCTTTCTGGGCCTGGTTGGGTAGTTTATTATTATTCATAATAGTATTTTGTTCTTAAATGTTTATTTATAATTGTAATGTTTATTCCTTGTACACGACTTGCGCTTATGGACAGGTGCTTTATGAATTGAAATTTCTGCACTAATAATGTTCCTCTTTTCAGATGTATTTATTGGGTTCTGGAATGTTCACTGTAAAGGAATTACTTCAGGAGAAGAACCATAGATTGCATTTAACACTAAGGTTTGTAATGCCGTTTCAGTCCATCAGAAACTAACATTCCTAACATTCGCAAAAAGAAAAGGAGTACTTGTGGCACCTTAGAGACTAACCAATGTATAAATTGGTTAGTCTCTAAGGTGCCACAAGTACTCCTTTTCTTTTTGCGAATACAGACTAACACGGCTGTTACTCTGATTCCTAACATTGTGATTAGTAGGGCCCGAGAGCAGGTTGTGAAAATTGTTTTTGATTTTTAATTAAAAATAAGTGTTCGACGTTCAGGGGCTCTACTAATGAAAATCAGTTATTGGGTGATGTTTAAAACATGTAGAACATAAGAACCTTTTCAAATATTGGGATAGATTTTTGGTGGCAAAGCATGCAGGGAACAAGGAATGAGAAAGCTGTAATTGTTTGTTGGGAGTTGTCTTTAATTCCGCAAGTTGAAAGTGTACCCACAAGTGCAATTTCTTTTCTCTTTGTATATTTCATCAAATTGCCTTGGCATGCAGGGTGTGTGTGTGTGTACTGCAGTACACACAGTACACACACACTGGCAAAACTGGCTACTCTTAACTATACTGATATCTAAGGTGTGTGAGAGTGAGAGAGACAGACAGAGGAGACCCTGGAAAACCAGAAGCTTTTCTTATTTACATTGGATATCTTAGCTACTGAGCTCTCTGTAAGCTTGAAAGTGTCTCTCTCTCACCAGCAGAAATTGGTCCAATAAAAGATATTACCTCACCTACCCTGTTTCTCTACTTATCTATGTAAGGTATTTATATGGTCTCCATTTCTGTAGTATCTGAGCATCTCACAGACTTTAGTGTGTTTGTCCTTACAACACTCTAGCTATAGGAAGAACCAGTCTCAAAGCAGAGCAGATATCTTCAATATTATTTTAAAAAATAATTTACTGGGTGGATTAACGTTGAAAAGTGTCATGGGAGGAGAGTGTCTTGTGGGGATGGTAGCTTGGTGCCAAAGAACAGGGACACAATCCAACCCTTAGGGGTCAGCTTGGAGGTATGAAATCAAGTGTGGGAGAAGTTAGGAAGCTTATGCAGAGTGAGGGGAGCAGGAGGAGATTAGAAGGAACTGAGCTCAAACGTGTAACTGTGGGTGGCATTGCTAGAGAGGGTTAAAGGTGAAGGTGAGAATCTTGAACGTGATGCGAAGGGAAATCAGTGAAGGGTATCTTGGTAGGGGATTAGCATGGTCAGAGACACTGGAGAGGAAGATGATTGCAGCAGCAGCATATTGAAAGCCCTGAAGGAATTGGTGGGAGAAGCATAAAGGAGGTTGCATTAGTGAAGGTAAGAGATGACCAAGGCATGGACAAGAGACAAAAGGAAGTTCATTAAGTTCACAGATCAGTATGTTGTGCGTAGTAGTAATTGGTCTCCTATTGACAAACAGATCTCTCTCTAAAAAAAAATAACTTTTTGTTGCAGGTCTGCTGAAAGTGATCGTGTAGGTAACATCACAGTTATAGGATGGCAAATGGAAGAAAAAACGGACCAAAAGCCTCCTGTAACAAGGTCTCCTGACACCATTAATGGGAGGGTGAGTGTAAACATTGTATCAGCCTCAGATTGTCTTCAGTAATCCTGTATCTATGTTATAGGTAATGTTGTAATCTGCAAATTGCCTCTACCCAATCACTGACTAATTCTACTTAGCACTTATAGTCCTTTACAGTTTCAATGTACTGTACAAATATTAGCTGGTTAATCTGTAACAAACAGTTCAATGTTGATGAAATACTTCGGGTAAAGGCTGTGATATACAGTCTTTTGTAATGCTGTGAGTTCTTGAAGATGGTGGAATGGAAACTTGTCTGTGGTAATTCTTATTCTATGTGCCCTTAATTACACTGGCTTGTATTGCAGTATACCCTTTAAAAAAACAAAACAAAAAAACCAACTACCTACTGTGCATGATACATGCCTATGGGAAGTAGCTGATTTTACAAGAAATTCAGTGATGTCCATTTGTGAATCCGAAGGCAGTACCAAGCAAATGCATAAACTAGATTATTAGAAGCTGTCCGTGAAAATGGAAGTTCAAGAAGGACAGATTTGAAGTAGAAATACGATCAAATAGTTTAAAAGAACAGACCACACTATTATCTGAAATCTGGATCTTTTCTGATAGTAACAAGTTGTGTTCTCTAGAGCAGATATTTATAGTTGCCTGCCTGCTTAGAGAACAAGTTTAATGCTTCAGACTCTGTATTGTGAATACATGTGAAGTCATATAATCTGTATACCTGTATTGTGTTCAGAATGTGGATTATCATCATCATTTATTGGGCCAGTAAATTGATGTAGACTATAGAGCTATGCCAGTTTACAGCAGCTGAGGATCTGGCCCATCATTTTTACAGCACTCAGAAGTGTGCTAGGTGCTTTGTAGTACAAATAAAAACTAGGTCCCTTATCTGAAGATCTGATAGATGTTTTTAGTATTTCAGTTTGAGGTCAGGATAGTTATTGTCCATGATAAATGTTTGGAATATGTATTTTAAACATTCCCTGTTTTGAATATTACCTTCATGTCTTTATGTTGAGTCTCACCAGTTTAGCTTGAGTTTTGGTGTTGAGGTTTTACATTGTACAGACTTTACTATTTGTGTCTTTTAGACTGTACTGCCAGTTGATGAAAGTTTAACAGAATCTTTAGGAATCAGATCTAAATATGCTTCATTAAGGAAAGATGTGTTACTAAAATCCGGTAAGCAGCTTATTGGGCAGATATTGATAGCTCACCTACTATCAGATTAATATCTTTGCTCTATGTGTATTGACAGTTCTTACTATACTTAGCATGTTTACAATATCGGTGACAGCTAATCTCTTTTTGCCTCCATCATAGCCCCCATTCAACAAAGCACTCAAGCGTGTGTTTGAAGTTGAATAGGGATTGGTTGCTGAATTGAGACCCATAAGAATAATTTATTTTGTTACCTGCACTACAGCACTTTGTAGTACAAACAATACTTTATGAAGCAAAATATCTTGCATGTTGTTTGCCATTATATTCATCTACCAGGGCCAGTCCTTCCTTCTCCTACAGACTTGTGTATTGGGAGCAAGAATTCAATATGTGAAGAAATTTCAAAAAATTAATTGTTCCTTTTTTCCTTTAAAATACGTGGAATACCTTTTGGATTTGGGGTTTTTTCTTTGACTATGTGTGGAAAGCTCCCTCCTATAAAAATAGCGTTTGAAAAAGCTAGATAGGTAAATGACTTAAATTGGATTTTTACAAGCAGCCAATATTGAATCTAGTCAGTGTAATTTAATGTAATGGGTGAAGGGAGACTTTGTCAATGCTGAACTCAAACCACACATTTACATAATGTGGTTTTAATATTTTAGTATTTGGTGGTGCCATTTGTCGGATGTATCGTTTCCCCACAACTGATGGGAACCACCTGAGAATCTTAGAGCAGATGGCTGAGAGTGTACTGTCACTGCACGTCCCCAGACAGTTTGTGAAGCTTCTGCTTGAAGAAGATGCAGCCAGGTAATGGTGAACAAATGTACATGTGTTGTAATACAGCAGTGATGTGCATCCTTTGCTAAGCTGGCAGAGAATTAATTGTTACGACAAAGAGACTGCAGCAGAAATAGTGACTGCAGCAACTTGGTCGCTGCCCTGTTGTTAACAAAGTCAATACCTTCATGTCACCACTAGATTGGCCATGAACTGTATCTTGCACAGGCCTGATGCTTCTCTCACTTTGGAGTGTCTTACACTGCTTTAACTCTGTTGGGCCAGATTCTCAGCAGGTGTAAATCGGCAGAGCTCTGTGGAAGTCAAATGGAGCTGTGACATTTTACAACAGGTCAGGGGCTGACTCATTGACTTAAACCCTTGATTTTCACCTGTGTCTATGTAGAGGAAGGTCTAGCCCACAGAGTAACTTACAGTGTGGTCAGGATAAATGGACAGTGATAACAGAAGTGGGGTTGTGGAGATTGCATTATTCAAATAATGATGTGCAGTTCTATAAAAAGCATCTTTAAATACTGAAGTAAATTTTTAATAAGTGTTCTTAACTATCTTTAGTATTTTGGTGCAGCAATCATTATTTAGTCCAATTGAAAGGTAAAAGGCTGCACAATATGATGGGTCTGTGGGTGTTCCTAACTCATACGTGCCAGCTGGGACAGCTGTACCTGAGGCACTTGAATTCTGCAATGAGGAGTGCGATATGAATACCTAGATAGATTGAGGGCTTGTTACCACCTTCTGAGGGGGTTCCCGTGAAACCTCTGCCAGTGGAGGCTATCCAACTGCTGCACTGTATGGTGCATCCTCCAGGTACCTGGCCACGAGGCTTTAGGTGCACAAGGAGTGTGGGTGGGGCCTGTAAGTAGTTACTACGTTGTTGGCATCTAACATTCTTTGTGCCCTGTAATGGGACATTAATAGCAACCTCTTTTTATAGCTATTGAGGATATTAAAATTTCACAAAGTAGTGTGAAAAGAGTAAAGGGATGTGTGTATCTATCCTGGCCGATGTGCTGTCTGCCACAGGCTAAATGACATTAATAAGAATGTTGCTGGCTAAGGGTATGTCTACACTGCAATTAGACACCTGCAGCTGGCTTGTGCCCACTGACTCAGGCCTTGCGGGTCTTGGGCTATTCAGGCTCAGGCTGGAACCCAGATTCTTGGACCCTGCTCAGTGGCCTTTAGATCAGTGGTTTTCAACCAGGGGTCCAAGGCCCCATTGGGGGTCGCCAGGCAGGGCCAGCATTAGACTTGCTGGGGCCCAGGCCAGAAAGTCAAAGCCCAACCGCCTGAGGCTTAAGCCCAGGGCCCTGAGCCCCGCCCCCGGGGCTGACGCCAAAGCTTGAGCAGTTTAGCTTCGTGGGTGCCCCTGTGGCATGCTCTGCTTGCTAACCCCTAACGCCAGCCCTGGCTTTCATATGCAGAAAACCATTTGTGGCACTGGTGGGCCGTGGAGTTTTTATAGCAAGTTGGTGGGGCCTCAGAAAGAAAAAGGTTGAGAACCCCGCTGTAGACCCTTTAGATAGACATGCTAAAGAACCTAAATGTAACCGAAGAGAATTAGAATGAACAGGACAAGCTACTCCTTGGTATTAGACTTTAGTCAGTGGAATTCACTCGAGCATTAGCGAGAAAATGTCACCAGTCAAGGGTACTTTCTGTAGAGTAATGAAGTTCTATGAATGTTCCGACCAATTCTGATTTCATAACAAATACCAGTAATACAAGCTTTTAAATACTGAACAGTATGGCTTAGAGGTGAAAATGACTTTCTGTAATTTAAGAAAAATGGGCCCTTAGATAAAAGGCATTGACATATCTTTACTCTCCATTAAGGTATGCAGAGTATCAGATGATAGAAGTTTTTTCTTCTTTTCATCCAGTATCTTCTATATTGTTAAATTAATAAACAATTCTCTTTAAGATGAATTATTGTCTGAATTTTTTTGCAGAAAGAAAACCTACAGTTATGCATATTTTTATTGTATATTTTATTTTCTGTATTATAATCTGGGTTGAAAACTTTAATAGTATATGCTCCCAGGATACGTTAGATCTACCCAGGTATTCCTCTCTGTACTGAAACCTTGAGAAATACTATGAAGCTTTAGGTGGCACGCCAGTATAATCACTCCTGTCTACCATTAAGATAACAGCTTAAAATGTACTTGGGTGATCTTGATTGCTTGATCTTGATTGCTGCTTGTGAAGGGGGGTTGGGAAGGAATTGTTCACCAGGTCAGAGTGGCAGAGACCCTAGGGGTTTTGAGGTTTTTTTTTTGCTTTCCTCTGCAGCATGGGACACAAGTCATTTGCTTGTCAGAACTAGAGTAAATGGTGGATTCTCTAGTAACTTGAAGTCCTTAAATCATGATTTGAGGACTTCAGCAACTCATCCACAGGTTATGAACCTACTGCAGTACTGGGTGGGTGGGGTTCTGTGGCCTGCAATGTGTAGGAGGTCAAATTAGGTGATCACAATGGTCCCTTCTGTCTGTGTGTGTCTGAGACCCCCTCAGAGGGTCAGCTGCCTGCTGATGGTGCCACTCATGTAAAGTTCTTCTGCACAACAGCTCTGTGTGAAGAGTAACAGGATGCATATAGCCAGGGGGATATGTCTACCTAACATTTATACTACACTCCATGGTATGTCCATGCCACCATGGTACATCTAACTAAAGGATGTGATAGATTCCACCTCACTTGAAGTCTTTAAACCATGGGCTTGCTGCAGGAATCACAGAATGAAATTATATGGCCTGTTATGCAGAAGGATCTGACTAGATGATCATGATGGTTCCTTCTGGCCTCAAAATCTATGAATTATTGGTAGATACTATATGTTGCCTGTTGGCAGTCAACACATTGGATTATTGTGGGGTGGACAAACTTGCTTAATTTTGATAATGTGCTAAAATACTATATAATTAATAGAGAATTATTCTGTCAATTCCATAAATGGACTTTCAAGTTATACACAGATAATTGGTAAAAATTATGGATCATGGATCTTGAGAGAGCATACAAAAGACACTGCTAGATCTGATTCCTACTATCCCAAATTTGTGTTTAAGATGACTAGAGCCCTGCGCTCTGGGTCCGCATCTGTAAGAATCAACTGGTATCCAAACCTTGTTGTGCACTCTCTTTTATCTGTATCTGCCCCACACCTGCAGCAGTACGCTGTCTCACAGTGCCTCTCAGGAGGAGCATCTCTGTGTGTGTGTGTGTGTGTACTGTATATAGGATCTCAAAGGCGGGGAAGCAGCTGTCTGCAGCTCATAGCCTATGAGGCTCCTTCCCCACCTTTGAGATTCTATATTCCCTCTCCAATGCCCCCCCCCCCCCATACAGAGAAAGGGGAGGTGATAACTGCAGACAGTTGCTTCTCTGTACAGGAAGGGGAGGGAAGAGGAAATATAGGATCTGGAAGGCAGGGAAGCAGCCTAATAGGCTATGAGCTGTTCCCCATCACAGTGCACTGGTGGATTCAGGGCATAGATATGGTCCCACCCCCTTCTCCCCTTATCCTTATTTCTAGGGGGAGCAGAAGCAAGCAGTTCCTGTTCTTCCCAGAGCACAGAGACTGTGCAGCCACATGAAGAGGGAAGGCTTCTTGCTTACCCCCATGTGGCCACATATGGGCCCACTTGGGATCTATCCCTTATTGAAAACTCTGGATAAATGGAGGGAAAGAAAGTAGGCGCCTTAATTTTGCCCATTCTGGTGTATTGGGAGGTACATTTTGAAACATTCCCTTGCGCCTGGAACTCTTTTCATGGAATTCAGAATGTATTGCCTGAGGAGTCTGCTGTGTGACATCACTTGCATTTTTTCTTTTTGCTTAGGTGTACAACTGAGTTGAAAACATTTTGCTTTCTTCCTGTAGGGTTTGTGAACTAGAAGAGCTGGGAGAGCTGTCTCCCTGTTGGGAGAGCCTTCGTCGACAAATAGTTACTCAGTACCAAACAATTATACTGACTTATCAAGAAAACCTAACTGACTTGCATCAATACAAAGGTCAGCAAGATTTATTTTCAGTAATAATAGATAATATGTTTGTTATGCATCTTACTTTCCTTTTAAAACAAAGATTCAGAACCAAAAAAGTGGTTTTACTCTTGGTTTGCTAGGAAAAATCAACAGACAAAATATTTGTACTCTCTATTATAAAGTTTTATAGTGATTGTACAAAGAAACTAATTTATAAATATCATAGTCATTTGTGCAACTTAACATACAAAAGAGGGGATAATGAGTGAGGTCTGGAAAAGAAAAAGTAATCTGCAATTTCCTTAAAAATGAATTACATTAAATTGTTCTTGTTATTTTATTATTTTTATCACCTGCATTCTCTTCTGTGGATTTCCATTAGCATTACTCTCCTCTATATTTCATGTAATTAATTATAAGTAATTATTATATGCTTAATGATAAGTGCTATAATATATTCTGGGGGAATTCTGCGCTTCTATGCGCATGCAGAATTCATGTCCCCACCCCCAGAGTTCTTTGCTTCCCCGCAGAAAAATGACTTCTGATGGGGAAGCAAAGGGAAGCCGCAAGAGTGGTCACGCCTCCCTCCCCAGAAGCATGGGCACATTGTTTCAGGCTCCTGGTGCAGCTGGTGGGGAGGTACATCACTGCGGGGGGGCTGGGGATGCCCTGGCTGGTGGCTCCTACCATGCACTGGGCACAGCTGCTAATGCCAGCTGGACTGGGCGCAGGGGAGGACGAGACTTACTCTTCTCCTGCAGGGAGTGGCCAGGGCCTGGGCCAGGTCAGAACCAGCCCCAGAAATCTCTCCTGGCTGCAGGAAACTCCACCCACCCCACCCCCTGCACTTGAACCCTCACCCCAAGGAGCCCCACCTCTTTGCACCTGAACCGCCTTGACCACCTTGCACCTGGACCACCTTTGCACCTGGACCACCACCCCGCTGAGCCCCCACCACCTTCACCTGGGCTCCCTGCAGAGTCCCTTTGCCCCTGCACCCGGAACCCCCCAACAAGCCCCTGTGCGTCCAGATCCCACATAAACCCAGAGTGGCCACTGAGCCACCCACACCCTGATGCCCTCCCCCCAACCCTCTTACACATGCCTGGATCCTCACACACTAAACCTCTCTACACTTGGATCCTGCTGGGCTGAGCCCGCCCCAGAAATAGCCTGGGGCCCTGCACCTTTGCACCAGGCACATCAGGTGTGGGAAGGCAGGCTCAGCCCTTGCACTGTGTCAGTGTTGGGGACAGCCTCACTGCCAAATCTGTGTCCTGGGCAGTAGGGGAGGGCTGCAGGATGTTTTCCCACCTCTGTGCAGCCAGCGGCTTGGAGCCTCTACATTTATTTATTCATAAATGTGCAGAATTTTAAAATATTGTGTAGAATTTTTTGGCACAGAATTCCCTCAGGAATAATATAAACTGACCATATAAATTCTGCTGAGCGGATTCAACTTAATAATAATAATAAACAGGAGCTAACTTTCTGTAGATAATTAACTGTCTTCAGAAATCCCCAATACATTCTGACTCTTTATATTAATAATAATTTTAGAATTTTTAATATCTTATAGATATAATAATGTAATATTATTATATTATCTAGGTTTTAGTTTTTATTCCAAGAACCCCAAATCTTTGTTTGATAGATTCTCAGTGGGTTTTTTTCCCCCTATACTGAGCTCTCTCTAAAGTATTATGGGAATTATTTGATTTCCGTGTTTCGTCTTTTTTAAGGAGTGTGTGTGTATGTGTGTAATTATTTCAAAATCTTAATAAAACTAAATGGGAAATAAGGCAGTTTATAACTGACTGAGTTATGCACAAATGGGGGAATGATGTAACTTTATTTACCCTAATATTAGTCCAGTTTTTCATTCAGAATGGGGGAAATGATTGGGTGTATTTTGTTTGCTTTTATACTTTCTTACTATTATGTATTCGTGTTAGGCCATATTATACCCTTGTTCTACATCCATAACTCCTGTTGACAACCGTTGAGAAGGATGGGGGTTCATTCATAGTTCAAAGGTGCTGTTTTAACATACAGTGTCTTCACTTGTGGTGAAATTCCGCTCTGTACAGAGGGCCAGCATAAAGGTCTAGGCATCACATAACTTCTATTTTGAAGGGTTAAGTGGGACTTGCTATAAGTGGTATGTAGGCTTTGTGCTGGCCTCCCTGCAGAGGGGAAGAATTTATCCCTGAAAGCACAGAACAGCAGTGACCAATGGGAGGAAGGGTGATTTTCATGTGATACGCCAGTTCAAAAGACACTGACCAGTCAATGAGAATAAAGCCAAACCCCAGGAAAGTAAAACAAAGTTTCAGTGTACACAATGCTAACGTTGTAGCATGCATCCCACCTCAGATTGTTAGAAAAGCAGGCGTGTGTAGGTGACAGTATATTACAATATTAATTACTGAGCACAGAACTTGTATTGGTCTGTGCATAATGGATCATTGGAACCCACAGAGCAATTGTCTGTGGTAAACATTAAATTCACCTGTAGCTTTGACATTGTTGTATCTTTACCTTTTTTGTTTAAGGCCTCGATCCAGCAAAGCACTTAAGCACATGATAAACGTTCTAGTGAAGTCAGTGGGACTTTTCCCATGCTTAAAGTCAAGTATGTGCTCAGGTGCTTCCCTGGATTGATTCCAGGGATCGTCAACAGTAAGAGAAAATAATAGTCCAGTGCTAAAACATAAACTTAATTTGCTAGTCATTTAGACCCCAGTTCTGCAAGGGACTTAAGCATGTGTTTAAAGCTTCCTGAATCAGGGCCTGTAGCAAGGCGGAGACTCACCGGCACGATGCCTCCCACTGGTTGTCCTGGGAATTAGCTCTCCAGCCTCCGGGGCGCCCTCTCCAGGCCACTGTCTCGCATATGGCTGGCCCCCATGTCCCTTTACCTTGGGTGCTGCCCCCTGGCAGTACCCCCTCCCCCAGGGAACCTCCAACCCTCTATCCCCACCTCGCCTCAGTCTATGGCTACTGCCAGTCAGCATCTAGCCACCACTCACTGGGGCAGACTGCAGTGTACAAGCCATTCATCAGTAGCCAAGGGGAGTTTGCACCTGTTGCCTTTGCTTACCCTCTGGGCTGCAGCCTCTGCAACCCCAGTACCTGGTTTGGCCTTGCACCGGGCCTGCTGCCTGGGGAGTTGCCAGGCAGAGCTCCCCAGCTTCTCTCGCCTTTCCCCTGCCCTGCCCTGCCCTGCCCTGCCCTGCCCTGCTGCCTGCACCCACGGCTCCCAGGCAGCTAGGTCCTTCTCCCTCTGAAGCTGGAGGGAGAGTGTGTCTGGCTCCTGGCTCCTAGCCCTTTTATCAGGGCCAGCTGAGGTCTGATTGGGGCGTGGCCCAGCTGTGGCTTCTTCCCCAATCAGCCTAGCTTTTAACCCACAGCTCCAGCCCTCTCCCAGGGCTGGCTGTAACCCTTTCTAGACCAGGGAGCAGGTGACCACCCCGCTATAGGGCCTAAGTGCATATCTAATTCCAACTCATTCTTCTTAGATTAGTATTTGGACTCCACCAGATCCAGTAGCTAGTAATATTTATTACTAATAAATAAAGTAATCCAATAATTGTACAGGGACCTGGAATGCCTCAACTGTAAACATCCTCCAGTTTAGTTGTATTTTCCCATACTATACAATATATAAATTACTCAAAATTGGAGTGGAAGTGAGTATAGCAATCCTAACAAACAAATTCTCATAGGCTGGTGAGATGGACTGCACTAGAAGAGTTGTTTGTCTGCTTATTGCTGTCGTAAATGTTCTTCTGGTGGGATTGATTTCTTCACCCCTTGCAATCAGAAGATTTTTAGTTTTCAGAGTAACAGCCGTGTTAGTCTGTATTCGCAAAAAGAAAAGGAGTACTTGTGGCACCTTAGAGACTAACCAATTTATTTGAGCATGAGCTTTCGTGAGCTATAGCTCACTTCATCGGATGCATACCGTGGAAACTGCAGCAGATATTATATACACACAGAGATCATGAAACAATACCACCTCCCACCCCACTGTCCTGCTGGTAATAGCTTATCTAAAGTGATCATCAGGTTGGGCCATTTCCAGCACAAATCCAGGTTTTCTCACCCTCCACCCCCACCCCCCCCACACACACACACAAACTCACTCTCCTGCTGGTAATAGCCCATCCAGTGAATCTGTATGTAGGGGGGTGGAGGGTGAGAAAACCTGGATTTGTGCTGGAAATGGCCCAACTTGATGATCACTTTAGATAAGCTATTACCAGCAGGACAGTGGGGTGGGAGGAGGTATTGTTTCATGATCTCTGTGTGTATATAAAGTCTGCTGCAGTTTCCACAGTATGCATCCGATGAAGTGAGCTGTAGCTCACGAAAGCTCATGCTCAAATAAATTGGTTAGTCTCTAAGGTGCCACAAGTACTCCTTTTAAGATTTTTAGTATTTTTTTTAAAAGAATACATTCTCCAGGTTCTTGCACTGTATTCTTGTATGCTCTTCCAGCACTTGTGTACAGAGAGACCATGTTCCATCAAAATACAATGAAAATTAATGTATTTGACTATGCATTGGTTTGTGTTTTAATAGGCATTTCCCCCCCAATGTTACGGAGTCTTCTCGTACCAGAGGGTTGGTCACAGGGTCTTGAAAGTGGATTTTAAATTAAGCCTATGTTGCCCCTTCACTTTTGTGATCATACAGTTTGGCCCCACCTGGCGAATGAGTGCCAGAAACTCCAAGAGGGGAGGAGCCTACCTGGTGCCCTCAGTGGGTATCTCCCTTCCTTGCAGCTGGCACCATCCAGTTCCCCCAGCCATTTAGGCGGGTGAGTGGCTCTTGTAGCTAACAGCATGTGCCTTGCAAATATACTTACAACTAAAAGTCTGCTAGTCAGCAAATCATACTTTCTGTCAGTATTACTTCCCACCTAATGTGCAACCAGTGTTGAAAGTAACCCCAATCCCCATTTGTTGGTATTTTGACACTGGCAGTTGGTCATGGTTTTATAGGGCAGATATAGAATGAATATTTTTCTGTTACATTTCTCAGGCCCTTCGTTTAAAGCAAGTAGCTTGAAAGCTGATAAAAAATTGGAATTCGTGCCCACAAATTTACACATACAGAGAATGAGAGTCCAGGATGATGGAGGATCAGGTACTGCTCTCTCGTGTGTGTGTGTATGTGTGTGTGTGTATGTGTGTGTGTATATATACACATTATTCTCTTTTTTGGGTTTCCACCATCCAGAGCTAAGTTTCCCCCAAACCAGTGTAGCTTCTGTGCAGTACTAATAATATTTAACATTTTAATAGCAGCTTCCATCCTTAGATCTCAAAGCACTTTAGTAAAGAAAAGTAAGTATCATTACCGCTGTTTTATAGATGGCAAAACCAAAGGGCAGATCAGCTTGTCAAAGGTCACGTGGCACATCAGCCTCAGAGCTAGGAAACAGAACCCAAATCTCCCACCTTCCATCCCTGTGCTGTATCTACTGGATTGATCTGCTGGATCCCCTTTGGTTTTAGGAGCTGCCGGGATCTTTTCTGGTTGGCATGACATCAGAGGCCCTCTCCGTTATTTTTTTTTTTAGTTTAATTTAATTGTGAGGGGCTGCACTTTAAATGTGTAAAAAGCCATTAACTTGTTTAGGTTGAGCTTGCTTCTTTGTAAAAGACCTAATTTTCTCCTTTCATTTAATGTTCAGCCCCATCCGCCTGTCAACCCTAGCTGCCTTGTGTATCCTTCAGATAGGAGGGATGATAGGCTGAGGTATCAAGGTTAATCCTCCTTCATCTCCAGACATGGGAATATTGTCTTTGTAGATCTTCCAGAACAAGAAACAGGGGTCCAAGTTTCAAACAAGGGTCTCTTACTTCGTAGCACATGGGAGTTTCTCACCACTAACGCAGTTCCAAACTTTTTAACACTCAAAATTGTTCTGAAGACTTCAGTCTCTGTCAGGAATATTTGAGATATTTCAGGAATATTTGAATATTTCAGTAGTTTGAATTTCCACAGATTCAACCAAAGTAAATATGATGAACTTTCATCTGTAAGCACTTTTTGTCCATCCAGATCAGAATTATGACATAGTAACCATAGGAGCACCAGCAGCTCACTGTCAAGGCTTTAAATCAGGGGGTCTACGGAAAAAGCTGCATAAATTTGAAGAGGCAAAGAAACAGTAAGTAGAAGAGTTATAAAATGCATCACCTGCCTTTTCTTAATCTCCAGGCTTTGTAAAATCATCCCATTCCATGATTTTGTTGCACCTCCATTTGGAAGTTCTGCCAAATACTATGAAGATTATGCTATGCTTTTCTCAAAGAGGGGGAAGAGAAAAACAGTTTTTCCATTGTTTTTTGTTTACTGATAGTTCCTTTTCAAATTATTTTTTGTGGAATATTTAATATTACAAGACTGTTGTTAAAGTAGCTAAACTGAACAATTTAAGTGTTGAATTGGGCTTAATTCAGTTTAAGTTCTGTCTGGCTGTGGAGGTAGAAAATATCATTGGCATCTCTTTAAATATGTTACATTTGATACTTCCACTCCCTTTAGCTTGCTTCCTCAGCGCATCTGGGAAGCATTTTCCAAATCAAAGTAAATTTTGTCTTGGGCTATATCCTAATTTGTGACTCTGGTGTTAACTGAAGAACTGAGATTAGCATTACTCTAATTTACCTTCTGAAGTCAGATAGAAGTTGGCTAAAGTAATTTCTTAGCCTCTTTCTCTTACTAATTTCCTAAAACCACAACATGCCTAGACACCCATTCTACGCTGGAGTCGTCCACCTCTGATCCTTCCCCTAGAGCTTCAGAACTCTATGCAAAGACAGATCAGTTGACTTGTTCTACTCTCCCTAAGAGGCAGCAGCAGTTCCTCAAATGCAAGTTTCTTATTAACAGCTTGGATTTAGTTATAGGCCCAGTTGCTCCAGGTTTCTCTATATTGCCCCAGGTTTTTTGCTGCTGTGTAGTTACTAATTGTTCTCCATCCATATTAAAGTAAAAATATTAGGCCAGAATGTGCCCCCTAGATGCATGCCTAGAAAGGACCCACTATACATTGATCTCCCCCTTTCTACCCTGCAGGAAGAAATCATTCACCTCTGTGAATCTCTGTGAGATCACCTTCGGATCTCACCGTGGCTTTTCTGGGGGTTAGCCATTCACACTGCAGGCTGAGGCAGAAATTGAGAAGGCCAGGTGTGCTGAAGGGGAAGGGAGACACAGTTTCCCTTCAGGCTTCAAAGGGTATCTCTACTCAGCAGCAGGAAGCATGCTCTTGCAGCCCAGGTGACTACTTGGGCTAGCACTTTAGAAATAGAGGTGTGGATGTTGCAGCGTAGAGTGGCACAGGCTAGCCACCTGAATAAAAGGACTCAGGGAATGGGGCAGCTAGACCTTGCCATTGCCAGTGCTGCAGTGTCCACACTTCTATTTTTAGCCTGCTAGCTTGAGTAGAACTAGCATGTGGCTTTTCTACCCAGGCTGGGAGGCGCACTCCCAGTTGCAATGTAGACATACCCAAGGAACTTACAAGAGAAAGATAATTCGACTCCGGGCTGCATTATCTTTACTGTAGAACCCCCCTTTGGGGGCTACAGGAGCAGCTGCAGCCAAGGGGAGACTTTAGTAGTGCAGCTTCAAGAAGCTGGGAATGCAGCCTGCCTCGGAGTCAGAGCTGGTGGGAAGGCGCAGAGAGAGGGGATGATCTGATTCAGTATTTTTGGAGGCTACTGAATTGTACCATCAGTGGCACTAATTTTAGTAATGGATAGGGCTACTTGCAGTGCCAGTTGAAACCTTAGAGTCAGACTAGTACATGTAATGGTACAGTATTGAGACCAGTACTAACAACTGCCTCCTGTAAGTTTGTCTGACATACAGGATGTTCCAGGATGGTATTAGCAAAGATTGTAAATCCAATAGGCTAGGCTGAACTTTTTGTTGTTGTTGTTACCAAAATCTGCCTTCAGAAGCATTGTAGATCTGTCTACTTAGTTACTTAAAGGGCCCTCATCACTGACTTATCTAAGCACCTAAACCACTGATGTCTTTTTTTCTATCAAATCTATTCAAAACCTCCATTTCTATCCTGCATTTTTCTTCTGGGCCTTCACAAAGTTGCAGGTCTTCTGATCCTATGTTGGAGAATAACTTTCCTGTTGGCAATATCATTTGCCTGAAGGTAGCACAAATTACAGGCCCTTTCTCTGTTGGACCTAAGTTGCCTTATTCAGTCTATTGGGTATCTCCTATTACAATATTAATGTAGAGTACTTTTGTAATGAAGCTTGAGACGATCTCCAAATCATATAAAAGTGAGCAGGGTCAAATACTGTACCTACCAAGATAATCTTAAAATATATTTGATCAGAAGCATAGAAAATCAAGTATGCTTATTGCATTTTATCCTCACCGCTTAACCAGACATCACTGTCTTGGAGCATTTCTTACTCTGATTGTTTGGGGCCTTGCAAGCAGAATGAAAAAAGAGATGTCCTGGAACTTGGAAAACCAAACTGCATTGACTTAAAGGGGCTTGACCTGTATGTGTAATTCGGGCATCACATCCTAAACCTAATGTATAAAATTAGAACCATAAAATAGTTCCTAAAAAAAGCACCAGGGTTTCATCTTTGGAGAAAGAAGCCAGAAATATTGTAATAAGTAAAAGAAATCAGTAACACTTCGGTAAATGCAAAAAATACTGTATCTCAGGTGTAAGACTGGGTAATCAATCTGCAGTGGCAGAGTCAGTTTCTGTAGCGAGTGTTAGTTCTGTTTGGACTGTATTATATAGGAGATACAGCTAGATACTCATAATGGTCCCTTCTGGCCTTAAAATGTATGAATCTCTGAATGTCATTAGGCCAAGAGAGTGTCAATAGCAAGATCCCATCATTTGGATGCCTTATCACATGTTATATTAAAATCTGTAGAGCATGTTTTGGTAACTAAATTAAATGTATTGAGAGTCTAATCTCTCCTTGTTTACATACAGCTTTCATTAACATTTTTAGGGATGATGTGCTCTAAAGGGGAGAACAGAATCCACTATTAATAGATAGAAAAAACGAGTAGTACTTAGAAGTCTGTTTTGTGTGGACTTCTTTGCTGCTATACAAACCATAGTATACTAGAATTTAGTGCCATCTTTTTCATTTTCAGTGTTATGTACAGATGACTTTTATTTTTTCCACTTATTGGCAAGAGTGTTCCTTGTACACTTACAGCACCCAGAGCAAATAAAACCCATTTTCCTGTGATTCTGCAGTATATGTATATTTTGCTTACAAGTTTAATCATATGCACATGCCTTTTGAAAATATTAAGCAATTTAAAACGTTTTCCCAAACTTACTTTGCTTTGTTTTCTGCTTTCAGTATTTGCAAACAATCTGCTAATTTTATTTTGGTTTTGTTTTTTTAGCAGTTATGAGGAATGTTGGTGAGTTTTCTGTTTCTGAGAGTTTGGAGAGAGAGGTGTTTTTTTTTTTTCTTTTGGGATGGGGCAAACATTGGTATATTTTAAAGTGTGCAGATTTTTTTAATGTTGTGCATCATAACACCATTAATTGTGCTTCAAATGTCTGTAGCTGCCTCGTAGAACACGATATATGAATGAATTTGTCCTTCCAACTGCAACTTTTATTTTGTAATGAACAGCTAACTTCATACCTGCCTGTGATTTTTATGAAGTCAGGAGACTTTGCAAATTAGAATAATACAATGTGTTCATCTGTTCCTCTGTTACTTCTAAAGAAAAATAGATAACAGAGGGGAAGAGAGACAGCTACGCAAAACAGTTTTTGAACCTTTCAGTTCTACTGGATGAGATAACACATAACTTTAAGCCTTTATAATGTTATAACGGGCCTGGTTTATATATTTGAAATTTATCTCTACACTTATACACATGTTCCTAACCCGTGTGCAGTTTTTTCCCCTTAAAGTACTTGGAGTTGATTTGCTGATTATTATGACCATACTTCTTGTGGCCTGATCTGTAGCCCATTGAAGTCAATAGAAAGATTCTCTCATTGTCTGCAGTGTGTTTTGGATCAGGTCCACATATTAGACCATGTATGTCTTCTGAAAGCACCACAGAATGCAAATTGTTTATTTATAACTTTACACATCTAGTGACGTGCAGCTTGTGTGTTCTTTTTTAAAAAAAATTTAAGGATAAGGATCTGTTAAGCATATAATATAGCTTACTTGTGCAGAATGACAGCTGTTCATTTGAAAGAGTGATTGCAGATTGGAAAATGAATACGTGTGAACTTCATGCCATAATAGTTTCTTTCCTCTGACCATCCCAGGGAAATGTATTTATTTTTTAGTAAGAGTCTAATCTGAACATGCTGCATGGCCTTCCTGCCAAATAAATCATCTTTCTGCATGTTAACCATTCTATAGTGGAAAGAAATTTATCAGAGGAATTGTCAACAATAACACTGGACACCAAGGAGTAGGCTGAATCAGTATGCAGTAAAAGCCCTTAAAAAGGAGCTCTGTTTCATGTATGGATAGAGTGTAGGGGATCAAATGTCCTTCTGTTCCCTGTAGAAAGGTGTGTGTGACCAGAGGAACATAGAATGATGCCCGTTTCAGGGGTTACTTCTGCTTTACATCCTTCAAACATGATACTTATCCTTTAAAAGGAGATCAGACTGGATAATCATAATGGTCCATTCTGGCCTTAAAATCTATTTATCTATGAAAATGCCTTCAGATTGGATTCTAGGACAATTGCTTTTTAAGTGTGCCCCATGAGAGGATCCTGCATTATCTCATGAGCACTCTGTAAAAGTGAATATTACTCCTGGGGGAATTCTGCACCAAAAAATTAAAAATTCTGCGTATTATATTTTAAAATATTGTAAATTTTATTTGTCAAAATAACACAGTATAATCACACCAGTTTCGATTATTTTGGTAATCTATTTCAAAATACCTGTCAGCAAGTATGTCTGTAACAATACAGACAACAAAAAAGATTCAGGAAATGTTTTTTGACAAATAGATTCCTTACTAGGCATATTAATTCAGAACTCTGAGTAATAATTCATTTAAACTACAATACAGAACCATATTTCCCATACCCCTCAGAAGTAGTGCAAAGGCTTGGGGGAGTCGGGGTAATGGAGGAGCTGAGAGAGAGGAAAGTAATTGCTGGGAAGGAGCCTGGATGTGAACTTGGAGGGTTGTTGGGTACAGGTGGGAAAAGTATGGAACAGGTTTTTTGGGGTGGGATGGGGAAGAGATTGTTAGGGAACTTCCTCCATGTAGACCCTGGCTGACCCCTAGCCTCTCCCATTCAGTCTGGCACATCTGTCCCATCCCCATGTGTCCCTGCATCTCCTGTCCACACATGTCCCTGCACCCCAATTCAGACACCCACTCCCCCATCTCCACATGTCCCTGCACCCCTCCTCCTGTCCACACATGTCTCTGCACCCCTTCTCTGCTCCCATGTGTCTCTTCACCCCTCCCCCTCTCCTTTCCCTCATGTGGCCCTGCACCTGTCCCCATGTGGCTTTGCACCTGCACTCCCATTCAGTTCCTGCTGCAGTCTGTCCTCCCCAACTAGCCCTTATAAGTCCCTGTCTGACTCCCCAGCAGCCCTGGGCTGTCTGCCTTCCCATATATCCTGTCTCCTGCCCTGGCCCAACGGGCACTGTGAAGAAGGCACTGCAGGCTCTTTCTCTTCTCTATCTGGCTGGGAGCGGCTGTTTTGTTCTATCACCACATCGCCCCCTGGTGGGCAAAAGGCAGAACTGCAACAATGTTCTGGCAGAAGCTATTTTCTGCACACAAAAAACGTTAAAATATGTATGGCACATTAATTATGCACATGTGCATGGTGCAGAATTCCCCCAGAAATAGAATATACATTCCTCAAGTTTCCTTGCAAAAGTTTATAAAAATTAAAATATGTTCCCCATCAGTGGCTTAACTCCCCCCACCCTTCCCCCAAAGCAAAAGAATTCAGACTCAGAGAGAGTGATTTGAGGCAATTGCACCTGGGAAATTAGGCTCTCTGATATGCTAAGCATGGCTTTGTCCACCAAACAACAGCTGGCGTTTACACTAACAATAGGTACTTTTATGTCTAATGGCTACAATGAAGCAATTAATGACAGGAAAAAGTGAGGCGGAGGAGAAATAAATTACCATGTGCCAGTTTAGGCATCTCTGACTTGACACTTCATCCAGAATAGGAAAGCACGCTTGTCACACCCTGAGCAGAGACAAAGGCAATAAAACATCTGCATGCTGTTCCATGCAGCTGGTACGTCAGCTGACTCTGACTGCAGGGTTATAAAATTGCAGTGGAGATGTATGGCTCAGACTGAAGCCCCACGAAATCCTAGACCCCAAGCTCCAGCCTGAGCCTGAACGTCTACACTGCAATTTTGTAGCTCCACAGCCCGAGTTTCATGATTAGAGACTTTCTACTGGTATAACTATTTCAGTTCAGGGTGTGGCTTTTCCCCCCTAAATAGTTATAATGGGTCAACCCTAATGTGGATGCAGTTACACTGATATAAAGATGCATTTTACTGGTGTAGTCTATTCTCCTTTTCATCTGGGAATAAGCTGTACTGGTGTAAGTGCTATGATATCAATGTAACTGTGTCCACAGTAGGGTGGGTTGTACAGCTTTAACTCTGCTGGTGTAGTTAAAGTGATATAGCTGTGTGCAGACAAGGCTAAAATTCCTAACCTGGCAAGGAGATATCAAGTGTAACTGTGTAAAGTGTCTGCATTTTGGGAAGAGAGAGAGTGGAGCAAGCAACCTAAGGAAACTGGTTCTGTCACTGCTGACAAAATTTGTCATGCACATTCTCCTCAGAAAATTATCCTTCCTGTATGTGGACTGTGAGCACAGTCCTTTAGCATTAGTAATTTTGCATCTGAATGTTTTCATTAAATACAGAGGTGCTCAGGAATAAGTGTTCCTGCTGTTTAATTGCCCAATTGGTCTTCCATGGTTAATTGTTAGCTTAGGTAAATTTTGTTGTCTGCAATTCCTTTTTCGGCATGAAGAAGTGTGACTAGAGCGTTTATACCTTCTGATAGATTGTCTTTAAATTGTTTCTTCTTTTTCAGCACTTCAACAAGCTCCCAGTCTATAATATACATACCACAGGACATTATTAGAGCAAAGGAAATTATTGCACAAATCAACACCCTGAAAACTCAAGTCAGTTACTATGCCGAAAGGCTCTCGAGAGCTGCCAAGGATAGATCAGCTAATGGCCTTGAAAGATCACTTGCCATTTTGGCAGATAAGGTACGAGAACAACAAAACAAAATCACTGATAAAAGTGAAGTGAGACACGTTCTGAAGCACCCCCTTTTTTGTGAGCTCCCTGAAAAATCCAAAAATGGTCTCTTTTGTGGCCCCACCCAGCCCCAATGGAAGATAAATCCAGATGGAATTTTTGAATTTGCCACCATTTATTCAGGTTTTCTCTTCTCTTCCACTCACTCTTGCCTCCACCTCCTATGGATGGAGTGGTGAGGACCGAGAAAGAAGAGTGATACCTACTGACTTCCTTCCCCAAGTTTAAAGTATCATCTCCACCACATGTCCAGTCACAACATCCCAGAGAAGAAAATCCTAAATTCACTTTCGTACTCATGTCTCTGTAATCACGGATTGGTTTGTTGAGCTCATTTCTGAATAAGCTATCATGCAACTGGAACTTGAAGAAACTGGAACACCACAAGGAGTATTCATTATCGTTTCATTTGTATAATAATGACATGAACTTGGGGCAAATTGTAGTGATGCTGTTCAATTAATACTTGACTCCTGTACCCTGTTCTATAGATTATGAATAAAAATCCCCAGTTATCACTTTGAGGGTTGACAGGTTCTTGTCCCAAGATCAGGCCGGTATTATTTAAATTATTTTATTGTTGGGAACCCCGATGTGCACAGGTGCAACACTCACACTATAAGAACTCTTTTATATTTACAAGTAAATAATTTATTAATATGTTTAGCAAAGTCAAACACTCTAACTCAGTAAGGTAGATAGCAATAATACAGAAAGTACATCTGAACATCCATACTCTCACCATCCGTTGCAGAACAACCTGAAATGTTAGCCATTATCTTCCTCGTCACCGTCACCTTCCTCATCTTCATTAGTGGCCATCATTCTGGCCCCTCTCGAGGGCTACATCGCTCTACCCCAACTGCCCTTGGGATGCCACTTTTATAATATGTTACGCTGATGTTACCATGTCTAATGCATATTCAGTAAGGGTTTCTCCCCTCTTCCTTATTTGTATTTCCTTCCCTTACCAATGTTAAGGTGTCCTTCTATAGGTCAGTGCATTTATGATTTCTCTCCATTATCATATGTGTCAATTGGTTGTCATGGCACTCTTGTGGTCGGATGTTCCAATCAGAAGCCGGTATCACTTATGTTCTGTGGTTGGCTGATGTCCATTATGGACAAGATTCCCTCCCTACACTCTACTTCCAATTCTCCAGAACTTATGAATTACCTATGTTTATCTATGCCAAAGGTCATAGGCCTCATGCTAACTGCTGAAGCCAATGACTTACAGGATACAAGCCTGTAGGTTCCTTGCATTACTGCTGAATATAATAAAGCAGAATATAATGCAAAGCAGTGAATATAATAGAGGTAAACTAGCCCACTGGGCTACACTCCACTCAATAAAAATGGACTGAATAGGCAATCAGAATGAAACTTCTTCACAAGGACAAGAACAAACGCAGTTTTATAGAACTCTTTTGTTGTAGTAGTCTGAGTTCTAAGAAAGCATAGCTAATAAATAAGCAGTACTCTGACAGAGAATGCATTTGAAAGTTAGTTTGCTGTATACCCACTTGGGGTGCCTGTATACTTTCCCATAATGCAAAAATGTATGTGATGAAATTAAAGTTAAAAATATACAGAAAAAATACTTGTACATGGTGTATATCTGACCTGTGGATTCTCTGCTGCTGGATATTAAGGCACTGTCAAGGTTCCTCCCCCACTCTGAACTCTAGGGTACAGATGTGGGGACCTGCATGAAAAACCTCTTAAGCTTATCTTTACCAGCTTAGGTCAAAACTTCCCCAAGGTACAAAATATTCCACCCTTTGTCCTTGCCGCTACCACCACCAAACTAATACTGGTTACTGGGGAAGAGCTGTTTGGACGCGTCTTTCCCCCCAAAATACTTCCCAAAACCTTGCACCCCACTTCCTGGACAAGGTTTGGTAAAAAGCCTCACCAATTTGCCTAGGTGACTACAGACCCAGACCCTTGGATCTTAAGAACAATGAACAATCCTCCCAACACTTGCACCCCCCTCCCCCTTTCCTGGGAAATGTTGGATAAAAAGCCTCACCAATTTGCATAGGTGACCACAGACCCAAACCCTTGGATCTGAGAACAATGAAAAAGCATTCAGTTTTCTTACAAGAAGACTTTTAATAAAAATAGAAGTAAATAGAAATAAAGAAATCCCCCCTGTAAAATCAGGATGGTAGATATCTTACAGGGTAATTAGATTCAAAAACATAGAGAACCCCTCTAGGCAAAACCTTAAGTTACAAAAAAGATACACAGACAGAAATAGTTATTCTATTCAGCACAATTCTTTTCTCAGCCATTTAAAGAAATCATAATCTAACACATACCTAGCTAGATTACTTACTAAAAGTTCTAAGACTCCATTCCTGGTCTATCCCCGGCAGAAACCAGTATAAGACAGATACACAGACCCTTTGTTTCTCTCCCTCCTCCCAGCTTTTGAAAGTATCTTGTCTCTTCATTGGTCATTTTGGTCAGGTGCCAGCGAGGTTACCTTTAGCTTCTTAACCCTTTACAGGTGAGAGGAGCTTTCCCCTGGCCAGGAGGGATTTCAAAGGGGTTTACCCTTCCCTTTATATTTATGACAGGCACATAGTTTAGTAAGGTGTTTTTTAAATAGGTGAATAAGAATAGTATCTGAAGTTATATTATCTAGGAGAAAGGTAGGTCAGCAATCCTCATGCTTCAGGGCTTATGTACATCATTTGCCAGAATAAGGAAGAAATTCCCCCCAGGATACAGTATTGCACAGTGAGGTGGATGTTTCATGCCTTCCTCTGAAGCATGTATTATTAGCCATTGACTGAGACAGGATATTAAAGTAAATGGAACATTGCCATACCAAAGGAGACCAATTTCTGTGGACTGTAGAAAGGTGCCTGAGGTGTGGTGTGTGTGTGTTTTTTTTTTTTTTTTAAAGACTGTTTCACTTAACAGAAAATGAAGTGCTGGTTCTAGGTAGATCACTAGGAACTGTAGGTATTTGTTAAATATTCAGCATGTGTAGTCCTAAAATGTCAGTACACATTTTTGAAAATTACACTTCACATTTTTGCTTCCTATACATCCTTTTAAGGCCCTGCTGTAAAATAAGCAGCACAAACTCAAAATGAGGGTAGTTTTTTTTAATGAAAAAATAAGAATGTAGATAAGGATTTAAAAGTGAAAATGCTTTCAAATTCTGTTTTCTATCATTTTTAGACGCGGCAGCTTGTCACTGTCTGTGATTGCAAGTTATTGGCAAATTCAATACATGGATTAAATGCTGCAAGGCCAGATTATATAGCCTCAAAGGCATCTCCAACCTCTGGAGAGGGGGAACAAGTGATGCTAAGGAATGATCAAGACACCCTTGTGGCAAGATGGACAGGAAGAAATAGCCGATCGTCTCTGCAGGTGGATTGGCATGAAGAGGAATGGGTAGGTTTGCTGAATGGAGGGATGAGGTCTGCTGATGTCATCTCCTTTTTTCCCTTTTAGTATCCCTTTATTCCCTAGCCCTATGACCCTTAGCATGTAGCTGCTAGCCACTTGTCACCGATATCTACAAGTCTTATTTTGGAGCACATCACTGCATGTTTTAGGCCTGGTCTACACTTAAAATGTATGTTGACATAGCTATGGCACTCAGGGGTGTTAAAAATCCACACCCCTGTGTGCCAACCTGTATTTTAAGTGTTGATGCAATTAGGTTGATGAAAGAATGGATAGCTCAGTGGTTTGAGCATTGGCCTGCGAAACCCAGGATTGTGAGCTCAATCCTTGAGGGGGCCATTTAGGGATCTTTGGCAAAAAAAATTGGGGACTGGTCCTGCTTTGAGCAGGGGGTTGGACTAGATGACCTCCTGAGGTCCCTTCCAACTCTGATATTCTATGATGTCGTTGTGCTCAACCTAGCTACTGTAGCTTAGGGAGGTGGGGTTCCTACAGCAAGGGAATAATGCCTTCCATCACTCTAAACTGCATCTACACTATGGGGTATGGTGCCACAGCTATGTCACTGTAGTCCTCGTAGGTAGACATGTTGTTAGTTGCCCAAAGGGGTCACTGATAAGTGTCTTGAAGTGCTCCTTCTGCCCTCTCTCTGTCTGCCCTTTGAGCAGCAGGAGCAGAAACAGGCACTGAAAAATTAGCCTAAGTTTCTTGCATAATAGCAGAGTCAGATCAAGTCTACATTACAGACCTATGCTGGTATAACTCTGTTGCTCAGGGATGTGAAATATCAACACCCCCGAGCAAGTAAGTCATACCGACCTAACCCCACCCCGTGTAGATGGTGGTATGTTGACGTCTTCTCCCACTGACCTAGCTACTGCCTCTCGGGGAGGTGGATTAACTATGCCAACAGGAGAATTCTCTCCCATCGGTGCAGGAGCATCTTCACTTAAGCGCTACAGTGACACAGCTGCATCAATGCATTTTAAGTGCAGACCTGCCCTCAGTCACTTGGGCCACCTGGCTGTACTGCAGTCAGTTCTATATTGAAAGTTAATTGAGTATTCTTTTTAATGAAACAATTAAGAAACATTGTGCAGGGTGTCCCTTTATCAATCTCCATACGCAGCCAAAAAAGAAGGAAAAAAAATAGAACTCTTGCAGTATACGCTTAGATATTAGTTCTGAAAAACAGCTTTTCAAAGGCTTTCCTTGTTTTTTTAATCTAAATATTTAAGTGAGGTGTCTGTTTCTGTTTTAATTATGAGCTGCCTTTTAAAACAGGTCGCACCAAGAATTAAATAACTTTCCATCTAATGTTGCCAATTTAAATGAGAATTGAGCTGTCCGAACAGTGTAGTGAAACAGAATTGAATGCAGTCTTTATTAAAATTGTTGAAATTGATTAGAATTGTGATTAACCCTATGAAATACAGGAGGAAAAGAAATAACGTCAGTGCATTTTAGAGCTAATAATGATGTAAACTTTCCCTTCTGTATCTGATGGCTTATTGATTTTACGTTATGCTATAATAGTATGTATGGGAAATTATGGGTGTGTACGTATATATATAAAAACTTTTATACCACAATATCATGTATTTTTATATTCACATATGTACTGTGTGTGTGTGTGTGTAAATAGACACACCAGCTACATATAAAAGTACTTGATACTGTGGTATAAAGGTTTTATCAGCATGAGTTTGGATGGCCACATTACTCATAAGTGTGTTATACAGGTCATCCCAAATGGATGCCAATAAAATCTTTATACCATTTACAGGATTTACAAGGAAAATCTTTTAGGAATGTCTTAGTTTTAAAATTTGTTGTTGGAACTATTTTTGTATCCCTCCAGCTGTAAATTCAGATTCCTTAGTTAGTTTGGCTAACTTTTTTAGAAGTAGCCTGTGACTTTGGAAGTCTCAGTTTCTGGGTGCCAGGCTTGGGAGACCTAGAGGCTGATTTTTCAAATTACTGATTACCCACAGATCTCATTGACTTCAGCTGAAGTTGCAGATGTGTGTTCTGCACTTTTGAAAAACAGGCCTAAGGTGTCTCAATTTGGGCAACAAAATTAGAGGCCACTTTTGAAAATTTTAGCCAATGAGTCAAACTATGCAGAGTTCAAAAGGGAGACACCAAAAAACCCTCTAAAATGAACTAAAATAGTCTTTCTGTACCTAAAAATAGCATGGCTTTAAAGTAAGCGCACTCTAGCCATTTTAAAGCTAGAAGTGAGTGATGGATCCCATTGGGACGCTGGGGACTTCCCTTTCCAGTGGTACTAAGTTCCATTTCTAGTTATGCAAGAACACTGGGCACTGGAATTTAAAGTAACAATTTTTTAGGGATAGAAAAGCTGTCACTGGCCCAGACTAAACTTTAACCATTCTGGACCTCAGACAGGTGTAACTTTTGAGAAGAAAATTCCACATTTGGCTGAAGGAGGAGAAAACATTTTTCCTGTTAGGTTGATGGTTTAAAAAAAATGTGCATTTGAAGTTGAAATAATAACCGGGGAAATGGGTTAGTGGGCAGATGGCTTACGAGAGTCAGAATTGTATGACAAATTTATCACACAGCTCTGCAGCTTGACATTTGGATGTCACTTTAAACTTACCTAGATACGTGTGGAGTATGTATGTAGAAATGCAATGGCAAAGCGCAAACTTTCCTAAGCAATTTTGTCTAGAACCACAGCATGCAAAGTATCTCTTTTTTGCAAATGTTCTTGTCATCTAATGTTGGGATCTTCTTAATTGAAAAGGGGACATTTTTCTTTCAAGGAAAAAGTTTGGTTGAATGTTGACAAAAGTCTGGAGTGCATTATTCAGAGAGTGGACAAACTTCTCCAGAAAGAGCGTTTGCACAGTGATAGCTGTGAAGATGTTTTCCAGTGTGACATCAGCTGTACTAGTAAGAAAGGTAATCGGGATACTCGTGCCTACTGGATAAATCCAAAAGGCTTAGATGAGACCTCATCCTCACCTTCATCATCCTCACCACCATCTTCAACCATATCATCCTCTGCATGCCATTCTCACAGAAACACAAGTGCGTATGACAGACACCGCTTTGCTGTATGTTGGCATATTTCTTAAACCTTTTAATCCATCTTTTATGTCAAATTCTAAATTTTTTAAATAGACAAGATACCAGACAACGGGGCCTGGGTGAGTTTGGAGTTGCTAACCTTTGAAGTGAAATCCTGGCCCCACTGAAATCAATGGCAAAACTCCCACTGACTCCAGTGGGATCAGAATTTCACCCTTGGTGTTCTGAGAGCTGCGGTTCCAGATTTCAGATGAATAGAATGAATCTGGAAAACATCATAGCCTGATATACTCAGCATATGGGTCAGGCTGTGACAGTTATGCCAGTACCTCATTATTTTTTCTCTTGGCATCAGCTTGTCGGCTGCATCAGGGCTATTCCGATGTACCTTTTAAAAGATAAAATAAAACATGAAAGTGGCCCATGCAGTAATACAATGCTCATGAACAGAGCTGAGCTGCCAGACTGTAATGCCAAATGAGAGTGCAGGGAAGGTGGAAGGGAAGTACTGCTGGGTGAGAGGTTCCAGAAGAGTGAGCTAAGAACAGATAGGTGCATTGGGTTTTTAAGATGTGTATGATATTTATCCTCCTACTGATCTGCTGCTCAAGTGAATGAGTATTTCTCAGGTGAATGAGGTGACCTGGTGATGACCAAGGATAATGTGCTCTTGTTCCTACCATTTATTTATGAAGGGCAGCAGCATGTAGTGGACTGAGCATATGACTAGGAACCAGGAACTCCTGAATTCTACATCTGGCTCTGCTGCTGATTTGCTGTATGGCCTTGGGCAGGTCACTTATGCTTATTTTTTCAACTCTGGGTGCCTTAAAGTGAGGCAGTTAAATCTGTACTTAGGTACCTAAATCAAAGTGGTCTGAATTTCAGAAGTGCCCAAGTTGTAGTTCCCACTGAAGTCAATGAGAATTTGAAAATTAAGCTACTTTGACCTACGTGGCTAAATATGCATTTAGGTGCCTACATACAGGCACCTTTGTTGGAACAGTTTGGCTGTAATCTCTTTAGGTGCCAGTTCATCCATTTGTAAAATGGCAGAACAGACAAAATGCTTTCAGGGGCCCTGAGGGATAGGGAAGGGCAAAGCACACTTACTCGTGGCCTCTGCAACGCGTTTTGGAAATGTGTAGTGTGAGCTCCCTCTCATCTTTCCATTAGTGCAATTCTCCAGGCACCCCCTATCCCAACAGACTTACTGGCTAGTCATGGCTGTCAGTAGTGCTAGTAGACCCGTGCTGCACTCCAGTTGATGGTTTTGTCCCATTAGGAAGCATGAGGGAAGGAGGGGCTCCTGGCAAGTTTTCTCCCCTTGCCACCAATGTGATTGTCTGGGGCCCAATCGTACTGCTTTTTCAGTGAGTTAAATGGCAGTTTGATCAGCCTTACGTTGTAACTGTGAGCTTATCTGTATATTAGCGTGTATAAACTGACTGAAAATAATGCATGCAGCTATTTAAAAGTAACTGTTGGTTTGCATGGTAAGGTTGCCTTAAAATTGGCTCAGGAATTTAAGTAAAGTTATGGTAATATGTGGTCTCAAAGTAATCAATCAGTCGGATTTTATAGTACAAGCATAAAACATAGGAAAGAAAAGATTGTTGTAGTCCATTCTCCTGCTAGTGCAGCTGTAAACTCAATAACATTATCAAAACTATAAGTTCAACTGGTGCTAAATATATTGTAAATAAATAATGCCTTAAGCATGTGAGTGAGAGAAATTCTTAAACTCATCCTACTTTTAAGCTCCATTTTAGGTTTACAAATTTCCTACCTCTGCATGAAATTTCAGAATGACTTTATTTTTGTGTCTTGATTTTTTTAAAAACCGTTTTCATGATAGTCATTTTCATAGAACAGATGAAGCAGTGTTTAGTCTTAGAAAAGGTCATATGAGTTTTGAACATTTCCATGTTTCATACTCTGTGGTATTTCATGGCTCTTCCTTCCACTATTTTTGCATGCCTGTGACTTCATGTTCATTCCACTATTAATATTTTAGCACAGTAAGAGATGTTAACTTAAAAACTAAACAACATTTGTATTAAAAATTAACTTTTTAACAGCATATAATATAGAATCGAATGTCTGTTACATATGATTTGATGAATGTTCTAAATTGCCAAGGGGGTTTTCGAGAATATTCTACATTTCTGGGTATTTTGTATTATTAAGCTATCATATTAGAATTGTTTGAGTATTTTCTTCCTGCTTCAACTATTTGAGCATCAGAACAACAATTACATAAGAAGTACAGCAAGTTCCAGAGTTGTGGGCACTCTGCCAGGAATGCCCTGCGCCTGTCTTCCAGTTGTACAAATCTGTCAATCTGAGTGTTCATCCCAGCTATAAGATTATGAGGAGAGAAGCAGTTTCTGAAGTAGCCTGGACCCCAGCTGTTCCATAGGTCAAAAACAACTACTTGAATTGTACCAGAAATGAATTGGAAGCCACTGCAACAAAATGCCTGATCATGCACCCATCAAAGTCAGTTGCTAATTCCCTTTCACTTTTGTGGGAGCAGGATTGGACCCTAGAAGTTCCTGGTAGGGAAATGGTTCCCGATATTGGGTGAAACTGTGGCCCTACTGAAGTCAATATTACCATTGATTTCAGTGGGACTAGGATTTCACCTATTCTTTTTAAATTTTCAAGCCATGCATCGCTGGGTTTTTTTTCTGGATGTCAGAAGCAGTTTCCAACAACTAATATTAAGGATAGTGCAGTGAACCTGAGAGAGGCTCACACGCAAAATTTAGGACTATGGCACCTTTAAAATTCTTCCTGTTAGAGTTGCTAGGCATCAGGCTACAGTGCAGGCTGGAATAGGGGCTGACTAGCATGGAATGAGGCAGAGCTGGAACAGGAGCAGTCTGTTGAAACTACTGACAATGGGAGCATTCCCAGTCAGGTAGCGACGCTGAGCAGACTAGAGCAACTGCTTCCCTTAGGAGCTTATATATCTGTCTTGGAATCACCTGGGTGGGTGTTCGCCTGTGGATTGACTGAACGGCGTGGGGCCTATCATAAGACCTGCCGGTAAATTGCCTCTGATGAATCAACAGGTTTAATTTAAGCAAGCTCAGACGGGAGGGCTTCGCCCATTGACATAGATACCTTCTCTCAGCTAGGTGGATTAACTATGCTGACAGGAGAAACTCTCCCTTTGGCATAGGAGCGTCTTCACATACAGAACTACAGTAGTGCTGTATGTGAAGACAAGCTCTCAGAAGCATCACATTTCCTCGACTGATATACATCCAGAATAGAAATACCCTCCTTTCTATAAGTACTTGTGTGGGAAAAGTATTTAATTTATTTAACCATGACCATTGGCTAGAGATTAATAATAATTCGGTATTAAAGAAACCAACCCCCCCCCCCCAACAGTTCTAAATTTGGTGAAAGTGGCATAGTAAAGCACTGTTGAAAGTATTTGCCATGCTTATTCTAAGGGTGAATTGTTGTGAAGGGAAACATTGTCTGAAACGGTGAAAGGAGAGACTTATCCAGAAAGCCTAAGAAATATTTTAGAAATAAAATGTTGCAGTAGACTCAGATATTCACTTTAAAAGCTGATTTTTTTGCTCTGCTAAAATCTTTACTGAATGTTATGCAGGTTTTGTTTATCCAAAATAGTCCTTCTAGCTCAGATGGTAGTCCCCAGGACTACTATTGAGTTTGTTATTTTCCTCTATTATCTACTTCCTTGACCAATAATTCTTGATATTAACATGACACAAGTTTCAGTTTTGTTAATCTACTAAACTAATATTGAATATTTCAGGACACGTTGTGACTCAGGTTATTAAACTTTGACTATATTCCTTTCTGAGTGCTCAATCCTCCCACTGAACGCAGTGCAAAACTCCCACAAGCTTCAGAGTGGAGTGCATTTGGGCCTTTGATATACGCCCAGTACTGGTCAGAGTGAACAGATTTATAAATTGTACAATACAAACTAAATATTATGAAATAGCGGAGTAGTGATTCTAATTATTGCTGCCTTCTGAGTGCATTAATGTCACTTTCTGTTAAGTGCTCTGGTACTTTAAATTTATTGCTGGTCTTTTGCTGTTCTGTTTTAGCTGCCTTACTGCAAGCTTATTCTACAGTTGCACTGAGCCAGTGGTTCTCAAACTATGGTCCGTGGATTGGTGGTCTATGGAAAACTTGCTGATGGTCCACAAACAGCAAGCTGGTCTCATGGTACTGGCTTCTCCACCCTCTTTTCAACTGCCAAATCAAATTTTAAAAGCAGCTAAAAATGTTTACAGGGGAAAATAATATTAGGGAAGCAATTGCTGTAGTTGCCACATGGTGGTTATGTGATCATGAGTAGTGGGGAGAGGTAGTCCACATAATCATATTGGGCGGAGAGGTAGTCCATGAGGCAATATCTGTTGAGTTGTGGTCCACTCTGTGGAAAATGTTTGAGAACCCTGCACTGAGCATTTGAGTTGCTTATGTTGAGACTGTGTTGCCGCTCCTTAATCATGCATGTTGCACCTCCATTTCTGTGCAGATTGCAGCCCCCCTCCTGAAGAGTCCAGCCCAGGTATGTGCGTTTTCCATTCATGGCTTCTGCAAATTGCAATTTTTGTTTGTATTTAACAATGGAACAAGTGTTTTGCTGATACGTTATCTAATACTGCATTGGAAAGACGTGCAAGGAAAAGTGTTGTTTTTCCCTAGTGAGCCCCTTTTTACCAAATAAAAACACGGTAGGAGGAAGACATGGAAGTAAATATAGCCACAAGTATTGCTTAACTTCTGTAAACTCATACTGTCTCACCGTGAAATCTGATAGGTTATTATTTCCTAAGGAGAAGTGGAACAGGCTCACTATAGAGTCTGGTAGCTTTATATCAAGTGTTCTCAAACAGGGGGTCATGAGGTTATTACATGGGGTGTCGTGAGCTGTCAGTCTCCACCCCAAACCCTACTTTGCCTCCACCATTTATAATGGTGTTAAATATATAAAAAAGTGTTTTTAATTTATAAGGGGGGTTGCACTCAGAGGCTTCCTATGTGAAAGGGGTCACCAGTACAAAAGTTTGAGAACTACTGCTTTATATGTTGATGAGAAATGTTCAGTGATATTACCTTTAATTTCTCTAGTTGACAAGTTCTAGTAACTTGATTTGAGAAGTGCTAACGTAGGACCTGTTCCAAAGGCCATGGATATCAATTGTAATGTGATTATTTATTTCAATGGACCTTACATAATGCCATTTATTGGGTGTTAAATTTAGTATTCTGAATGGGCGTTAGGAAATGGAGCGATCTGATTGGATGATAGAGGGTAAGTAATTGCTTTGTGGGTGTACCACAGCATTGTAGGCCATCGCAAACTTAACGTTCAGAACACAAATTTGAAAGAGTTTGATTTCATAGTCTACCTCTCCTCTTCACAACACCAGAGTTTATTCACAGTCTCTAAATTATTCTGCTTAAATATTGCCTCTGTCTCATATTAAACTACTGTGATTTCTCTCTCCTATTGGAGATCAGTTTGGGAGTGGGGCAGAGATTTGATTTCTGAACTGACACAGCAGTCACATCCTCTGGGCCAAATGAAATCTTCAAGAAATTAAAACCATGTCCTTTAAACTGACCCCCATGCTGATCTAACTTTCATCTCTTTGCACCATAGCTAGAGTATGTAAAAATTCTCCTCTGTTATACACTGCGTATGTGTATCCTTATTTCCTGTTGTAGACAAGATACAGTGATTTTAATCTTCAAAGTGCAATACAGACAGTCGTCGTCGTAGTATTGCTATCTTGTAACACCCCCGTGAGGTAGGTAGGTGAGAAGTATCCACTTTCTGCAGAGGAATAAATTGAAGCAAATCAGTTAGCAAATCATCATGTTGAAAACGGGGTACCTAAACTTACGTAACTAAGCCCTTGTCCACACTGCAGAGTTACGTCAATGCAGGGCAGCTTACATCAACCCAATTCTGCAAGCATCTACATTAAGGTTTCACTCCCACCAGTGTAGCTCACCCACTGCACTGACTTAACTCCACCTTCACGAGAGGCATAGAGTCAAGGCAGACGTAGTTAGGTCAACGCAGTGTCAGTGTAGTTACTGCATTGCTTACATCAACTGTTGCTGGCTTTCTGAAGCCATCCCACCATGCCCTACGCTGACGGTTCAATTGGTGCAAGCGCTCCTGGTGAAGACACGCACCGCTGACACAAGAAGCAAAGTGTAGACACGCACAAACAATGTAATTATTGCAATGGCTGGATGCCAACATAAATTAGGTCAACTTAATTTTGTAGTGTAGACATACCCAATTCAGAAAAGCACTTAAGCATGTACCTAACTCTCGTCGGAGTCAGTGGGGCTTGAAGGCATGCTTAAATATATTATTGAATATGGATGGACTTGAGCCCTGCTGTGCTGAATCAGGGGCTAAACGCTTAGGTCAGATCCTGAATGAATAATCTGGTTTTCAGAGCTGCTGAGTAAAAGTGCAGCTTTAGGTGCCCAACGCTTTGATATATGACCCTGCCTTTATTGCTCTATTCTTTTTACTGCTGTCGAAAAGGAAGATATAAACCACACAACACACACACACACACCTTTCCCCCAGTACACCTCTGTGTGTACACATTAACTTTAATAGACTTTCCAGGGATAAAAGCAATAGGGCTTGCATGCAGTAGTCCTGAGAGGAGCTACTTATACATCTTGGTGGGTCATTTTCAGTAGCTAATTTCTGTGCTCCATGTCCCATCATCACAGCCTTTCACCTATAGAAGCTCTTTCTCTTCCTCCCATATGCAGTGTTTTTCTGCCTTGGCTGCATTCTTTTAATCTCATTATTTCCATAGGTTCTTCCCTATGGAAAGCAAAATGTCCCTGGAGGTGTCTCCCATTTAGGCCTTCCTCCTGGCTTCCTAATAGCAATAAATAGAGAAGACATATGGAGCCAAATCCTGACATCCTTTACCAAGCAAGACTGTCCTCGACTTCCATGGGTACTGTCTCTTAGTGGGTACTCTGAGATTTGGCCTTCAGTCTGAAGCAACTTTTTAAGATAAATTAGAAACTTTGGTAAAAAGGGGATATTTATAAACAAAATAAACAAATGGCAACTTTGAACATTTTTGACCAGATCTTCAGCTGCTGTAAATCAGCGTAATTGCCCCTCTCACTCCCATCCACACCTCCATTTACTTTGAAAGTTATATTGACTTCAGTGGAGCTATGATAATTTACCCTAGCTATGGATTTGCCTGTCACCAGATTGGGCGCCTCCCGAGAGCCCCGTTGTGGCTCCTGGGCCTTCTTAGACTCCACACATCCTTTTTGTCCATTCACAAACCCCTTCTTGGGATCTGGGTTTATTCAGATAAAATAAACTAAAACGTAAAACTCACTGCTCCAAAACAAAATCCACCCATGTTAGCCTCTTGTTAGGTCATTCCCAGGCCTCTCCTGCTTGGAGCCTCAGTCCCAGTTTCCAGGACTCCCGGCTGAAGTCTCATCACTCATAGTCATCTGTGATCTCCCTGAGCATCTGCACATCACTGCAGCCTCCTGCTGCTCTTTCTAGGGAAATCACCTGATCCATACCCAGGTGTGGCCCCTTAATATCGGAATTGGTTGGCTCCAGCCCTTCAGAGGCAAGCCATCCTGTTAATTGTCCCATAGAGAATGTATTGCCATTAAAGTGTTCTGGTGATTTCATAAAATGTAAGCACAGAGCTCAAGTGTATTGTGTTGTCACAACAGAATTAAAGTACCTGACAGTGTTTCAGAATCTTTTGTTGTATAGAATGTATAGTTCCAACAATAAAATCCTGTTAAGAATATTGTTAAAGAAAACACAAACAAAAACCTGATTGAGGAAAGTGTATATATGAGTACTAAAGACAATTTATTTTAAAACTGCCAGTGGCTGTCCAATCCTGATGTGAATCTGTCAGTTATTATTCCTTTCCTCTTAGTTTATAGTCAGTTGCTGCTGCTACTGTCAGATTTCTTTAATTTACATGTGTGGCGTCTCTCCTCTCAGCTTAGAGGGAAAAGCAGTGTCACACTGTTAAATGACAGGATTTCAATTTCAGTATTGATGTTCCAAACCATAAATAAAATATACCAATAGAGGAAACGTTAGTGCACTCCCACTGAGCCATGAGAGCTTACGTTACATGACAGCTGAACCTTGGGAAAAAATCCAAGAATTGCATTATCTCTTTGTGAATTCTCTTTTTGTAATGCTACTGATTTACAGTTTGATTAAAACAGGTATCTATGTTTTTTAAATGGATTTGTTGACAAAGACATATAATAATTTTGAATTTTAACTCCCCCTGGATTATTTAAAAACTTAAACATTGCCATGTGTTGGAATGGCTGCATTCTAGAAGATATTTTCCATTCTTTTTATCCTTTTATACAAAGCTCTTTAAAGAAAATAACGAGAAATATTTTCTTTCAAATCATCTGTATTTTGCTTTCTGAGGGTTTATAGTTCCAGGTTACGGCTGTGACAGCTTCGGTCACAGAGACCACCTTGGGACTGTTACCTGATGTGCTGAAATTACCTCTGAGCCCGTTTTCCCTGATGGCTTGGGACTCCAGAACCCTGCCGTGTTGAGCCAGACACGCTAGTCTGCTGCAGCACAGACCCAGGTCTGAACCACGCTCCCAAAGCTGCAGGCTTTAACTGAAAATCATTCAGCAGGTCACCTATCTCCAGCACCCAGACACCCAGTTCCCAATGGGATCCAAATCCCAAATAAATCCATTTTACTCTGTATAAAGCTTATACAGGGTAAACTCATAAATTGTCCTCCCTCCATGACACTGATAGAGAGAGGCACAGCTGTTTGCTCCCCCAGGTATTAATCACTTACTCCGGGTTTAATAATAAACAAAAGTGGTTTTTTATTAAGTATAAAAAGTAGGATTTAAGTGGTTTTAAGTAATAACAGACAGAACAAAGTAAGTTACCAAGCAAAATAAAACAAAACACGCAAGTCTAAGCCTAATACATTTAAGAAACTGAATACAGGTAAATCGCACCCTCAGAGATGTTCCAATAAGCTTCTTTCACGGACTAGACTCCTTCCTAGTCTGGGCCCAATCCTTTCCCCTGGTACAGTCCTTGTTCGTTCCAGCTCAGGTGGTCTTTAGTAGTTTTTTCATGACTGCAGCGGCAGCCCCCTTTGTTCTGTTCTGCCCCCTTTTATAGCTTTGGCACAAGGTGGAAATCTTTTGCGTCTCTGGGTGTCCACCCCTCCTTCTAAATGGAAAAGCACTGGGTTTAAGACAGATTCCAGTACCAGGTGACATTCTTCCCGGTCTAGCTCACAGGAACACAGAAAGGCTTACAAGTAAACAGAGCCATTTACAACCAATTGTCCTGGTCAATGGGAGCCATCAAGATTCCAAGCCATCATTAATGGCCCACACTTTGCATAATTACAATAGGACCTCAGAGTTAATTTCATATTTCTAGTTATAGATACAAGAATGATAAATACATACAAATAGGATGAACACATGCGGTAGGTTATAAGCTTTGTAATGATACTTTACAAGAGACCTTTTGCATAAAGCATATTCCAGTTACATTATATTCACATTCCAGGCATATTTTCATAAAGCATATGGAATGCACCATCACAAGGGCATTTGATTATTTTGGAAAAACTGTATAATAGAGAATAAAAGACAAGCTGTAATTCTTTGTTAGCTCTTCTGAGCTTTCCTGCTACTAAAGTAAGGTAATTATATCCAGTGGAACAGAGCCAAATAACTTCCTTTCATTCAGTTTATTAGATTATCTGTCTCCTGCATAGGACAGAGGTTTTAAAAGCACAATACTTCTGGACTTGTCATTTATGATGTTTCTGTTAGCAAGTTTCCATAACTTCCCTCTTTGGATGGTTATCAGGGAAACTTGTATTGTTGTTGGCTCTTAACCATAGACTTCAATTGAAATCCTGACAGCTTCCTGTCAGAGGCCTGAAGTGATCCTGTTTTTGCATGACTATGCAAAAACATCACCTTGTATGGTGCGGCCAGTCTGGTGGTGATATGACTTCCATTTCGGGACTGTTCTGCATGTTAAAAATAAAAGTGATTTAAATAGCTGTTTTCCCTTTTTAAATTTCTATTTTAAAAAAGACCAAAAGCAGAACACCTTTCTACCCTGTCTTGTACTGTGGAAAAAGTTTCAGCACAGTGTCTGATTTAACTTTTTTCACAGAATGATGAAAGTGGGCTTAAAAAATTGGAGGATGGTTAAGATGTGGGGAGGGAAGAAAGGAGTAGAATAATGGAAAAACTGAACTACTGGGACTTCTTATGGTAAATGAGTTTTAGAGAGGAAGGGTGGTGTAATGGTTAGGGTACTAGCATGGGAATCATGGGAATCTTAGGGTCCGTTCCCTGCTCTGTCACTGGCTTCATGGGTGACCTTGGGGAAATCACTTAGTCTTGCTGTAAAATGGGGATAATAAGACTTTCCTACCTCACAGGGGTGTTCTGAGGATAAATACATTGGGGATTGTGAGGTGCTGGGAGCCATGTAAGTACCACAGAAGGGTAAAATAGATTTAGGAGAAGCCTTTTTGACACCAAGGGGCAGAAGAAATTTAGTAGCAATTAGCTATACTATGTATCTGTCATAGAATACAGTTTCGCTTTCTTTCTTCCTATCTTCCTCCTCTTTCATAGTGCTTTATAAATCAGTTATTCTGCTGCCTGCTCTTTGTAGGCAAATACGGCAGCTATTATATGCTGAAGAATATCCACCACCCCAGCCTTGCACAGGAGAGCATTCTTTATTGATCTATTGTAATAACAAGTCTTTTTAAGGACATTACAGTATGGTACTGAATAGCATTGGAAATAAGTGGGCCAGCCAGGAAAAATAAGCTGCTATTAGACTGTGCTAAATACCCTGTTATCAATAGAGTTCTACTTCAAATTGAGCCAGAAGGTTTCTTAGGACAATGGCTTTAACATTTTTTTTCTTTTTATATATAAAATAAAAGTATTTAAAATGTCTTTTTAAAATTTTTTTTTTAACCAGGTGAATGGAGTGAAGCTCTTTATCCCTTGCTGACAACGCTCACGGACTGTGTAGCCATGATGAGTGACAAGGCGAAGAAAGCTATGGTCTTTTTGTTAATGCAAGATAGCGCTCCTACAATAGCTCTGTGCCTGAGCCTTCAATATCGCAGGGATGTTGTCTTCTGCCAAACTGTAAGCAAGAAAGTTGCCTGATATGATTACAGTTAGACTTGTGGTGGGTTTTCTAGGAGTCTGAGAGACTAATGTAGTTAGAACTGATAATGATCTTTTATACTTACTGTCTTAACAGCAGTGTAGAAATCAAATGCAGCCTCCCCGCTTGTGCACCATGCTGTTTGGATATAGCCATAGGAAAAATAGTACTGCATATAGGTACCTACCAATAAAATGAATTGTCTGCCATCTCTGTCCTGTATATTCATTTAAAAATTATGCTAATTTAGTAGAGCTGTCAATTAATCACAGTTAATTCACACGATTAACTAAAAAAAAATTAATCGTGATTAAAAAAATTGATCGCGATTAATCGCAGTTTTAATCGCACTGTTAAACAATAGGATACCAATTGAAATTTATTAAATATGTTGTTTTTCTACATTTTCTTATATATTGTATTCTGTGTTGTCATTGAAATCAAAGTGTATATTATTTTTATTACAAATATTTGCACTGTAAAATGATAAAAGAAATAGTGTTTTTCAGTTCACCTCATACAAGTACTGTAGTGCAATCAATCTCTGTCTTGAAAATGCAACTTACAAATGTAGATTTTTTTGTTACATAACTGCACTCAAAAAAACAAAACAGTGTAAAACTTCAGAGCCTACAGGTCCACTCAGTCCTACTTCTTGTTCAGCCAATCGCTAAGACCAACAAGTTTGTTTACATTTACAGGAGATAATGCTGCCCTCTTCTTATTTACAATGTCACCAGAAAGTGAGAACAGGCATTTGCCTGGCACTTTTGTAGCTGGCATTGCAAAATATTTACGTGCCCGATATGCTAACCATTCATATGCTCCTTCATGCTTCAGCCGCCATTCCAGAGGACATGCTTCCATGCTGATGACGCTCATTAAAAAAATGAGTTAATTAAATTTGCGACTGAACTCCTTGGGGGAGAATTGTATGTCCCCTGCTCTCTTTTACCCACATTCTGGCATATATTTCATGTTCTAGCAGTCTCAGGTGATGACCCTGCACATGTTGTTCATTTTAAGAACACTTTCACTGCAGATTTGGCAAAACACAAAGAAGGTATCAATGTGAGATTTGTAAAGATAGCTACAGCACTCGACCCAGGGTTTAAGAATCTGAAGTGCCTTCCAAAATCTGAGAGGGACGAGATGTGGAGCATGCTTTCAGAAGTCTTAAAAGAGCAACACTCCGCTGCGAAACCTACAGAACCCGAACCACCAAAAAAGAAAATCAGCCTTCTGCTGGTGGCATCTGACTCAGATAATGAAAATGAGCATGCGTCGGTCCACACTGCTTTGGATGGTTAACGAGCAGAACCCGTCATCAGCATGGATGCATGTCCCCTGAAATGGTGGTTGAAGCATGAAGGGACATATGAATCTTTAGTGCATCTGGCACGTAAATATCTTGTGACACCGGCTTCAATGGTGCCATGAGAACACTTGTTCTCACTTTCAGGTAACATTGTAAACAAGAAGTGGGCAACATTATTTCCTGCAAATGTAAGCAAACTTGTTTGTCTAAGCAATTGGCTGAACAAGATGTAGGACTGAGTGGACTTGCAGGCTCCAAAATTTTACATTGTTTTATTTTTGAATGCAGTATTTTTTCTTCCAAATTCTACATTTGTAAGTTCAACTTTCATGATAAAGTGATTGCACTACAGTACTTGTATTAGGTGAACTGAAAAAATACTATTTCTTTTGTTTTTTTACAGTGCAAATACTTTTAATGAAAAATAAATATAAAGTGAGCACTGTACACATTGTATTCTGTGTTGTAATTGAAATCAATATATTTGAAAATGTAGAAAACATCCAAAAATATTTAAATAAATGGTATTCTATTATTATTTAACAGTGTGATTAATCGCGATTAATCTTTTTAATCGTTTGACAGCCCTATACTTTAGGCAAAAACACGGCTGTGTAAAAAACAAACAAACAGAAAGGGTGGAGGGAGAAGAAAACATGATCAGCAAAACATTTCTTCATGACCTGCAATAGATTATTGCCTGCATTAAGTGCAAAACTGACAAATATCATTTTTAATATGTTACTTAAAAGCAGGGCTACAAAATGTATCAGATATCAGTGGCAGGATTTGAGGAGGAGAGAACCAAAAAGGTCTAAGGCTATGTCTATGCCATTCTTGAAGGTGTAATTTGAAGTTTAGGCGGGCATACATGCACTACCTAGCTAACACAGCTAAAAACAGCAGTGAAGTCATGGCTTCATGGGCTATTACAAGCCCTCCTGGGTCCCCTGGCCATGCGCTCATGTTGCATGCATTGCAGCCAGTGCTGCCGTGTCTTCGCTGCTATTTTTAGTGAGATAGTTAGATTAAGCTAGAGTGGCTATGTGTATCTGAGCTGCAGTCACACCTCTGACTGCAGTGTAAACATGACTTGAGAGTAATTCCCTGGAGAGAAGTCCAGCTCCCAACCCCAGCTGCTTGGAAAGGTAAGGGTGCTGGGATTTCTACTCAAGTGCTGTCCCTGGACCCTGCTTGGGGGCTCAGACTTTTCTGTCTGCCTCTGACTAGAAGATGTCTGATAAATTTGAAGGGCTTCCCACACGTCTGTCTGCTGAAAGACAGAAGGAACTTTCGCACTCTCTTCTCGCACCTGATAGGGCCAGTCTACACTACCGTGTAAGTCGATCTAACTTACATCATTCAAGGGTGTGAAAAAGACATCCCCCGATCAACGCACATTAGATTGACCTAAATGCTATCCACACCAGTGCTGTGTCAGGGGAGAGCGTCTCCCACTGACATCGCTTCTGCTTCTCGCTAAGGTGGAATAATTATGCTGATGGGAGAGCGCTCTTCTGTCGGCATAGTGTGTCTTCGCCAGATGTGGTACAGCGGTGCAGCTGCGCCAATGTAGCACTGCAGTGTAGACTTGCCCATAGCCTCCTGACTACTCTGTGCCTTCTGCCCTCCTCCTCAGGCTTCCGTTTTCCAGGGTCTCCTCCTCCTGTGAATAGCTCCAGAGCCCGTCTCTGCTGTTTCTCCTAGCTTTCCCAAACAACAGCAGAGTGAAACTGACTTGGTTATTGTTAGTTTTACTGTTGCTCTTGGGGTTTTGAATAGTAGAAATGAAAACTTGATGGGAGTCAGTTTTCACTCAGCTGCCACTTGGCATAGCTCTTAGCAGGAGCTGCAGCACAGGTGCTGGAGCCATCTCTCTGCTGTGTCAGATAGATATTTCCTCTAGGGTTCAGTTTCAGAAGTCTGAGTATTGGTTCACATTTGCTACAATTGGGTGCCATAATATTTTAAATTAAAGCTTAAATTTTGAGTAATTGATACTTACTTTCCTCCTGTTCACCAGGGAAAGCTGACAATTTGCCATTGGCGAGTAGGCAAGTAGATTATTCTATGCCCTCTCATAGTCACACAGTCTTTGCTTAAACACATCAGTGCTACTTGACATCAGCTAAATTGGAGGTTCATTCTGCTAACTCACTACACTCCATAGAAAAAAACGTACTCAAATTCTCCTTACAGATACTCCTTATGATTTTAAATCTTGGTGCTCTAGTTATACTTTGTCTAATAACCTCAAATCATCAAGTTTAATTTTACAGTAACCGTTACCTAGTTTAAATAGTTCAAACAGCCCTTAGCCATCTTCTTTCAGCCTAAATGATCCCCCAAGGAATTTTCATATGGGGATCAATTCAGAGAGTATTTTATACAAAAAGCAATTGATAATATGGGCAATTTCTGTAAACCACTTGCTGCTGTTAACAAGATCTGTTTTGAATAAAAAAAATGTCACCCTCATAATCAAACTTATTTCCTTCGGCTTAATTTTGCAGTGAAGTCATAATCCTGTGTTAGTGGCATCAGTCACTTGCCTTGGAAATGACTGTGTTGTTACAAACACGGAATTAAGACTCCACCACAGTACTGGGACCTGATCCTGAGAAGTGCTCAGCACCAGCTGCTTCCACTGAAGTCAGCAGGTGTTCTGTGGTTCACAACACTATAGGGAAATGTTTGCATAATAAAAACAGGCATTGTAGCCTTTAAACTTTTTTTAAAATGTCAGTGGAATGATATCTGTTATTAATATTAAATCTAAGTTTCAGAGTTAAAACTAGTTATGTCTTTTATACCTGTAATTGAAATTGTTTTCCAAGGAAATCTTGAAGATTGATTAATAAAACCTAGATTCTAATACAACTGGTCATGTGAACAAAACTAATAGACCTGAAGGCAACAGGAATCCCTGTAAATCAAATAAAATATTTCCCATTTTTTATTAATATTTCTCTTTAACTGTGAGGAAGGAGTGTCACTTTTAAAGAAAGAGTATCAGTTTGACAGCTGTTACAGCATCTCTTAGATATTACAATGCTTTCATTTTGGATTAGAGACACATATTATCTAGAGTTATTTTACTTTTGTATTTCTTCTCTTCTGTAGCTGACAGCTCTTATTTGCGGTTTCATTATCAAGCTGAGGAACTGCCTGCATGATGATGGATTCCTAAGGCAGCTCTACACCATTGGTCTGCTGGCGCAGTTTGAAAGCCTTTTGAGCACATATGGTAAAATCACTCTACATGGGTCAAGGCGGGTGACATTATTTATGAATTGACAAGTTCAGCTTAATATAGACCACAGTTGCAAAATGAGTGTGCAGGATTTGGAGTAATTTGCAGTTCAGCAACAAAAAAGAATTTTGAACTGAACCATAAAACAAAATTATTGTTTAAATATTTAGTCAGCTCCTGAAATAGAAGCTTTGTATTTCTTTCATTTAAATGATTTCTATTTCATAACATAAAAGATTGTGGTTACTTGATCATACTTCTTCTTTTCTGAAGAGAAATGGAATTAAACTCCACCACGTTAAGAGGAACTACTTGCAAAAAATACAATTTGCACTTTCTTGAACCTCCTTAAATACATAATAGAAAGAGAGACTGAAGCGGTATAAGGAGTTATGACTCTATGAATAAATCCAGTATCCACTCATACTACTGTGCAGTATGGAATTAATGCTTTTTGAGCTGATGACAAATAGAATACCGTGGTTATGGATATGACCAGCCTCTGAAGCATTTGCTAACATTATTTAACAATGGAAAAAGAATATGAAGTATACTTTAAGGTTGTAGCCATGCATATGTTTTCCATCTTTACCAAGATTCATAAAGCCAGTTAAGACTCCAGTCTTGCAATCAGATCAACGTTTATTTATCTTTATGTTTGTGAGAGGCTCATTAATGTCAAAGGTTTTTAGCATGGAGGCAAGGGGCTATCCAGGTAGATCCAGCTGAAGGATAAGGGTCTCCTAATTTCTTCATAATGCTGGTGAACCTCAATCATATCAAGTATGTATATGAGACTGGATAAGAGAAAATTGTTTATTCATGGAAAGTAATTACTGCAATCCACTTTTCCGCTCCTTGATTTAGGTGAAGAGCTGGCAATGCTGGAGGACATGAATTTGGGAATAATGGATTTGAGAAATGTAACCTTTAAAGTAACTCAGGCCACATCAAATGCATCTGCTGACATGCTGCCAGTCATTACAGGAAATCGGTAAAAAACAAAAAAAACCCACACCCCGAACGGAGGAGAAGGGGGGCAGTGGGACTTGAAGAAGGAAAGATAAAAATATACTTGAACCTCAGGTGGAAAACAGCCAAAATCTGGATATATTTTACAATCCCAGCATTTCAAACCAAATGATTTTGAAGCTGGTCTTGATAGTAAAATATAGCAATAGTAAAAATCTAACAGCTAAACTGATAAGTGCATCAGAAGATGAAGCCAGAAAAATGACAAACTTGTTATCAAGTGTAAATATTAAGTTGTCCTGGCTTTTCATAATCACAAGGGTTTCAAGCATTTTTGAAGTCTCATCTTAAAAAGATAAAAAAATAAAAAGTCTATTTGAATTAACAAAAGGCTGTTCTCCAATATGCACTAGGATTTGTTACAGCATTATTCTGGTGAGAATAGCAAAGCTTTCACACCGCCAGGACAACACATTGAATCAGACACTGCAACCTGCCCTCTAGTCAGTTAGACCACAGTCCTGCTCCTGGCACAATACCAGCATACCCTTGCATCCATGCGGAGTCCCATTGCAATCAGCAGGACTCTGCACAAATGCAGGGATCTGCCCATAGGGAGCTGGTATCGAGATCGGGGCTTTAGCTAGGGAAGGACAGGACCTTCGCTGAACTGAATGTGTTTCTTTGCAATTTAGTTAAGATTTTAACTGATGTACTTTTAGTTCAATAAGAGAATAAAAATACAGGAAATAATGTTATTTTAAACCAACACAAGGGCAAAACAAGATATTGGGGACATTAAATATAGACATAAGCTTGTCTTTTCACCTTCAGTTAGACTACAGAAAATGAAGCATCATTTCTAAAACCAAATTGTAATTTTTGTGTTAGCTTTATGTTGAGGGGAAATTGCTGTTTGTGTGTTCTGCTTTTGTCCACTAAAAATTACAAATTTGGTCTAAACAATGCTCTCTTTCCCCTCCATCCAATGTAAGACAGACTGACTTTTTTAATGCAATATTTTCTTAAGCTCCTTAGCGCAGTGCTTGAAAGCTTTTTAAATTACCATTGTGGTCAGAAAAACACTGTAAAAATTCCATATTTGTTCTTTCATTGTCCTCCCTAACAATTTGCCCATTTTACATGTACCCCACCCTCCAATCCATAAACAGCAGTCCTGCAAATTCAACCTGGGGCTTGTAAGTCAATTGGGTTCTTCTTGCTTCTGTATCATCATTAGTAATAAAGATTTTGAAATCAAAATTACCAGACTGTTGATGTTGTGTGAGGCACACTAACATCCAGCTTGTTCTCCCAGAGCTGTGTGCACTCTGCAGTACTAAATTAAGTGAAAACTAATTTTTGACAGTGAGGTAAACGGATAAAATACAAAAGATAAACACATCAGGACGTAAGCTAAGTGCTGCAGTTTTTAAATTGCTTTCTTTTCTAATCAGTACGAAGCTTAAAAGCACTAGCATGTCTTTGATACCCTATTAATAATTTGCTGTATGTTCAACTATTATTCTTTGAAAAAGAAGTGTCACATTTTTAAAAATACAGGTCAGTAAGCAAATGTCTCAGTTGTAATATTTTCCGTTTGTTTGTTTGAAGTGATGGATTTAATGTGAGGATTCCTTTGCCAAGCGCCTTGTTTGATTCGTTGCCCCGGGAAATTCAGAGCGGCATGTTACTGAGAGTTCAGCCTGTTCTTTTCAACGTGGGAATTAATGAGCAGCAAACCCTAGCAGAGAAGTACATATCCAATCACAAAAATTCAACCTTAAATGATGCTAGATAATCTTTTACCCTGCTGGAAATACATTTCTGCGATGATGGAATACCTTGCATTATTGTCATAAAAGAAAATGAATGCTGGATAAATAAAAGCATGTTTCTCAGTCACATATCTTTGGATCAGTGACTACAGCCTTCTCCTTAGTCCTGATCGTCGTTGTTTTGTACCCCTTTTACCTGTCCCTGGCAAAACAACAGGGCAAAAGTTCTCAGCAAAAGTTTCAGATGGTGTTTTCCCAATCAAAATTAACTTGAAATTTCTAAATAAATGGGCTTTTAATATTGAAAGATAGAGAAACCAAGATTTTAAGTATTAACTGCCATAACCTGTGTGTGCGTGTGTGTATGCACCTACATATAATTTTATTCCTGGAATAAATCTCTTTATCTTTGTGTACTGTACTCACTGTCTGAGTAGAGGTTTGAACTTTCAGGATTTTCACAGGCTGAATCTTTGTCACCCTCTCATGCTTAAATATCAGAAAAGAAAAGGAGTAAAGTAAAGGTATCTCTGGGCTAATGTTGTTCCCTTTTCTCATCTTTAAAGGTTTGGAGACACGTCGTTACAAGAAATAATTAATATGGAGAGTTTAGTTCGGTTGAATTCCTATTTTGAGCAGTTCAAGGAAGTTTTGCCTGATGATTGTAAGTACTCAGTAACTTACAGCAGGTAGACCTAATACAGTATTTTTCATTTAAATAGCTGACTAGTTTGTATCAAATTAAATGTTGAAATTACTGCAGTATCAATGGCATCAGAGCAGTGATGAAACTATGTGTTGCAATTGCAGAGTTAAATAGTGTTGTATAAAATGATTTGAGGCTCACTCTGATTCAATTTTTATCCTTCACTGAGTGGTATATTTACTCATAAAATATATGACTGCTGGGGGAAAATTAGACGAGTGAATATTTTCACAGCTGGTACCATGGCAGAAACTCTGCCTGCTGCTATGGTAGTATTCTTCACATGCATGATGGTCTGTTGTGAGATCGAGACACCACACCCTGGACACAGTCCATCCCTCCTGCCTTTCCTTTTAAGCTCCTGTGAAATGTTAGCATTTGTAGCCAGTGAGGTTGCTTTAAAGAGTGGAGAACCAGTTGCTAGAGCAGGTATGGAAGCTACAAGTCAAAATTCCACTCTGTATGAGGGCAAACTTCTTGTACATTTTTCCTTTTCTTTTATCTGGAGGCAGGGACTTTGCATGGGACCACAAAATAAGATAGAAGTCAGTTGGCACAACTCTGAAGTCACAACCTTTCCTCATACACAAAAACCAGTGGGCTCCAAACCACATTTATGGGATTTGCATCAGACACATACATACACAGAAACAAACACATAAGCATTTGAAAGGCCGGTAACAATGCCAGGGAGATCCCTCCTTCCCCAAACTAAGGCATGTTATTCCCTTCCTCCTTTGCACAGAGGAATATGGGACACTGCCCACCTTTTTAATCACAGTCAGGGGCCAGATTGCATTCTCAATTATACTGGATTTATCCTGGTGCAGTTGAGAACAGAATCTGGTCCCTGGTCTCCAAGTTCCCATTAATCCTGCATAATCACATTCTGTGACGACTTCACCTGCAAAAACTACATTTGATTTTAATGTAATAGTTTGGTGCCACATGTTAAATAATATAATTAACTTTCAGTCTCCTTCTGTTTTTCCTCTCTCTTCATTCTTCTTTATTTTCTTGTCTATGTGAGGAATTATTCAAGTCATTTTTTCTTCCCTCTCCAATTCTGTCCTCTCTGTTTTGTTCACTCCTCTCCTTTCTCTCTCCCTTGGCTCATTTAATTCTGTCTCTTGCTTTGCTAGCTCTCACTCTTTCTTTCCTGAGCATTCCTTATCCTACAGTCTGTTTTCGTGCCCCTGTGAGAGACGAACTAAGCTAGGAAGAACAGACCGTGTCCTGTTGTCCACCAGTCTTTATCTTCTGATCTTCCCTAGTCTCTTTCTGATACTCACTGCAGCTCCATCTTTTTTTCATTGTCCCTCCTCTTACCTTCAGAGTGTCCTCCTCTCCTACACCTCTCTTGTTTGTGTCCTTTATGGAGCTGGAAGGAGGTATGATACTTTCTGAATTAAAACCCTGGGACACCTCTTTGATGGTGTCTTTAGCATGGTGAAATAGTCATTCAAATGACAAAAGTACATCTTATTGTAAAAAGTGGTGTCTGGTGCTATACTTCCAGCTTCCACCTCAATACCAACATGTACATATTTTCTGCACTACAAGCTTTCTTACAGTAACTTAATGTTCTGAGTAAATTTATCTTGAAACTTTGTTAAGGAAAAGTTAGCACATGTGATTCCATTTTGGTTTAGAGCCCACCATTGTCTAAAAGCAAGCACATCATGCTCCAGGAGGAGTGTTCCTTAGATACTGCATTCCTGTGAAAATCCTCCTCCTTGTCTGCAGCCTGCCTTGACTCCCGGTATCTGTTCTTTGTCTGTCCCTAACTCCCTATCTCCTGGCCTTTGATGTGAGGCCTCCCATCCTGATAACAAAAGTTACTGATGCATTGCTTTAGGACCATGCTGTGTAATTAACATACTAGTTTAGCACGAGGAATGCACCAAGCAGGGATAGGTTGTAGATGAGAAAAGGGTTTGTTTATTGGCTAAGGTTTCCGATGCATGAGGGCAACATGCTTTGCTAAGAGGTATATAACCTTTGTATAATCTGTATTCGGGGTCCCCTCCTGGCTAGCAGGGAGGCACCACGCTCGAGCATAATAAACTTGGTGTTTTTTGGGAACTCTGCAGTTGTGGACTTTGTTCATGTGCCTCAGCCTAGATTCGAACTGTGCGTGTCCTGCCAGGTATAATTTGCAGCAGTTGTGCGCGTGTCCTACCAGCTATAATTCGTAACAAACATTGAAAAAGTGTCACTAATATGTACTTTGAGCGAAAGAACAGCTTTGATACTGTCTATACCCATTTGGCTTTTCTCTTCACTCCAAGTACCATTCATCACACTGGATTTCCTGCCACTGGAGTGTTTGCTCTGTGTTTATCAGGAATGAATTCTGCTTGGTATTACAATACATCTTGAACAAATGTTTTGTGATTATACATTAACCAGATACTCTGATTAGTGATGTGAAAAATTGGGACATTTCAGGTGCCTCAGAAAAAGTTTCTGGGACATCCTATGAAAAGCTGGGATAAAACCAGATGTATGCTTACAGGAGGGAAGGAAGTCAGAGCAGTTCTTTTCCTGCTTCTATTCCAAGCACAGAGTGGCATTATTTGAGTAGGGTTACAAGCTGAAACAGGCACTATTCTCCATGAGCCCATGTCCAACTCAGGCAGAGCAAGAAAAGTGTCTAACAATTTCCCCAGCTGATGTCGGGCTGCAAAGCAGATGGTTGGTATCAGCAACTACATAAGTGCAAAGGACGAATGGCCATTGGTGAAACTGCTGGTCCTTTGTTCAAGGGAAAAAGTGCTCTGGGAGACACAGATTACTTAAATGGAGACTCAGGAGGAGTCAACCAGGGTCAATGCCTCCCAAAAGCAACTTCTCTGCTCTTCTCCTATTGCCAGAAGAAACTTCCTGCAGGACCCTCCAGACTTGTAAGATCTAAGCACCTCAGGATTTCAAGTGCATGAATTACTCCTGGCTGGAGAGAGGATATGAAGTGTGTTTCTCCTCTATTTTATCCTCTTGGCCTGTTGAGAAACATTTGGAATGTACACCCTCCTCACAGCAGGCAATCTCTCTGTGTAGGGAGCCAGCAGGGCAGACCATTAAGAGTAGCTATTCTCATGGCTTGCTGGTGCCCTGATACCATCTGAGAGAAGAGCCGTGGTCCAAAAACTGAATCACGTGGTTCACAGCATGTTATTTTGTCAGATAATAATTCTCTAACAGTATATATCACCTCATTTATCCAGTTGCAGCTTTAAGATGTGTACAATGTCGTTACTATGTAATAATTGCTGTACAGGACCTTGATACTTGTGTACTAAATAGTATATAACACTTGGATTATAAAGAGAGGTGACCATTGAAATTTCCATGGCATTTTGAAGGGCTGTCAGTTTTCTTCAGTAGGAGTTTAATCAAAGACCTTAATTAATTTGAGTTCAGTATTAATAAACAATCCACAGAATGCTGAGTCCTGCAGGGACATCACTCAGTAATGACTTCTCTGACCACCTGAATAATGCTGACAGGAATCTGAAAGTTTGTGGATGCTGTGATGTTGGACATTGAAGGGAGGGCAGAAAGTAAAATGAGATTTCCAGAGTTATTGCAGGGACAGGTGCAATCCACTATGGCCTCTTGAGGGGGGAAATATGACACCCAACATATAGGATAGTAAACTGATCCTGTTTTCCTGTGTGATTACTTTGCAGTCAGATTCTGAGTTCCCAGAGACTGAAATCCTGTGAATATACCGTAAATATTGCAGTTTAGTTTAGCTTTAAATGAAGCTTTAATTTGGGCTGTTTAATAGTGCTAAGTAGTTCAGAGTTGTAAAGCTCTGATGAGTTGAAGAGAACATGGCTGAGGTTCTAGCTGGTACATGTAACAGTTCAGCTCAACCCTGAGAAGTTATCATTGTGTAACCAATGGCCACTAATGAGTAGGAGTTGTTTTTATTTTGTAGGCCTACCTCGATCTCGTAGTCAGACGTGCCTGCCTGAACTGTTAAGGTTTCTGGGACAGAATGTACATGCAAGAAAAAATAAGAATGTTGATATTCTTTGGCAAGCTGCTGAGGTATTTATCATTCTGATTATTGCCACGCTCTGACAGTCTGTTTTGTACATGTACAGTATATACTCCCCTTTCTTCTTTCAAGTTTATTTTTATAACCTATATTTCCAAATTTCCCAGTTGTCTTGCAAGTAAATTTTTAAGCGGCCCCTACCCAAATCTCTAAGGTGGGAAAGGAAAGTATCCATTTTTAAATCCAATAAATTCTTCACACAGCTATTAGAGGGTGTTTTGGTGGAAGGGTTGGAAGATGTCTTTCCACATAGAGAATCTCACCATTCTCCTCTGGCCTATAGAATAAGAGACCAGTCTGACAAGCAGATGTCAGAAATCACTAGATTAAAAGTGTAAAACACTATCTAAAAGCTCTGTCCAAAGTTAAAGACAAATCTTATTACCATCTTGGTGAAATGTCTTTCCAAAATAACTTTTTCCCACAACACCAGTAATTAAAGGTACAGTGGTTCCATCACGCTGCCTCTAATACTAAGACTTTGACATCGGAGATCTAAAGTGTGAGCTGATGCAAAATGCAATTTGAGAGGGAAAATAAGTGTGTTCTCTTAGCCAGAGTGTTTCCCACAAAGAAGAAATAATGAATTGTATATCCCACTTCTAGATATGCCGGAGACTAAATGGTGTTCGATTTACAAGTTGTAAAAGTGCCAAGGACAGGACAGCCATGTCAGTGACTCTAGAGCAGTGTTTGATCCTGCAGCATGAACATGGAATGGCTCCTCAGGTCTTCACCCAGGCACTGGAGTGCATGAGGAGGTAAGAGTTGGACTGCTCACTTGTCACTTATTCCTAATTCAGGATCCATGTAAACTGCAGATGAGTGGTTGTCTCTCTTTGGGAAAGGATCAGTTCCATCAAAAAATAAAGTAAAATAAACCCCACAGGCTATAGCTGGCTGTCAGACTGTCTCTCTTTCAATCTTAAATTCCTTGACCTGTGCAAAGTAAAATGGATTATTGCCGAATTTGCACAAGGTGCTCTTTAAGGGGCAAGAAACAATTTGTAACCTTAGTTTTCGACAATGTATTGGAAGTGTTCAGAGAAGCACATAAGAGAGAACTTTCAAACAGGCTGTCAGTGCTGAGCTACCAGTTGAGCATAGAAGACTAATGCCCCCTTGAAAGTCACAATGATTGTGACATACCCTTGGCTGCCATTATGGTGCTATCTTTTTAATTTAGTTTTTGATCAGGAGGTTTTCTCAGAGATGACCTTTCTGTTCTTTCTTATGTGAAGGGTTCACATCTGCAGGTTGCACTGGTTTGCTATGCTTACTCCTTAGCAGTGAAACAGTTTGCTCACTGGGCAAATTGTCATTATGAGTGTTTCATGATACAGCAACCAAACCCCATCAAACCTGTCAGTGTTCTGTTTTCATCAATTTAACAATGTTCTGTATTCTGAAGCAGCAGACATGTTTGCAGAGTTAAATACTAAAAAAAAAATATCTGTTTATTGTTGTTCAATGCCTTGTTTCAAGCACTGCTGGAAAACTCCGTATTTCACATACCAAAAGAAAGGATAAGAAATCCAGTTTTAGTCTCTATTAATGTAGTTCAGCAATGCTGTTGAGTCCTGTTTTTGACATTCACTCTTACTGAACGTATTGTACTGTGTGTCTTCTCACCAAATTCTCTAAAGTGTTCAATTCTCTTATCCTTTCTGTATGTTTTTGCTATTTGACCCTTTCTTAATCTTCAATTGCCTACAAGAAAATACTTCACATGATACAGCCTCTTACTCTGGTAAATTTTGTTTTTTAAATGATTTCACTCCTAGATTTGATTGGTTGTCAGTAGTCTTTCTTTTTCTCACTTAGTTTAATGGTTTTGTAATAGTGGACTCATTCATGCTATGTATGAAACCTGTGCAATCCCTTGATGTTAGAACCTGAGGTATCTTGACACAGCACCTTAAGTAGTAATAATGGTACAAAGTACTATATAGCAGAAATTCTGTACACAATAGCAAACAAAAGGCCAATAAAGCCAGACACCTTCAGATCCGAAGTCTGACTGTCATCCAAGGTATTTGGATCTAATCACCGTCAGCAGTATAGTTCCTTTTTAGTATAGCTAAGTTGGATCTTTTCAGTGATACTAACCATCGGATAATATGGAGGGAAATGGATCTGTTTTTAAAGTGCAATTTTGCAGTTAGCCTTAGGTCACATTCAAGTGCCAGATTAGTGAGGAACTTTCCTCCTCCATTTCTCTTTCCTTTGTAAAGTTATTCTCACTATGAGCATTTCACTTTGTCAAATGAAACACATACTATTAGGCGCAATCTAGTATGTTCCTAATGTAGCATTTTTTGCTCTTTAGGAATGTTTGCATGAGCCTGGGATAAATGTAACTGACCTGGATGCCTGTGGTATTCAGTTATATATTATGTGAGTTGGTAAAGAGGTGACTTCCTATGGCCTGGCCTACCCTAGAAAATTAAATCAGCTTAATTATGTTGCTCAGAAAAGTGAAAAATCCACATCCATGAGTGGTGTAGTTAAACTGACCTAATCCCCAGTATAGGCAGCGCTAAGTCGATGGAAGAATTTTTCTGTCAACCTAGCTACTGCCTCTCGGGGCAGTGGATTACCTAGGCCGACAGGAGAATGCCTCCTGTCAGCATAGGTAGTGTTTCTGCTGAAGTGGCGCAACTGCAGTGGTGCAGCCATGCCGCTGTATCATTTCAAGAGTAGACAAGCCCTACATCTCCTGTGCTTTTGTTTTTTCTTTTCCTTTTCCCATCCTTCTCTTCGTTTTCCGTTCTCTGTTTTTCAACCTTGATGTATGTCTTCCTGTCACTTTCAGTGCTGCTTCTTCCCTCCCTCCTTCTTCTTTACCCTCATGTTGTCTTCTCTCTCTCTCTCCTTCCCCGTATTCTGTTTCTTCTCCTCTCATCTTTCAAGATCAAAAATCTTTTCCTTGTCCCTCACCCAACCCATTCAGTCTAATCTCTCTCTAACACTGATCACATTTTCCATTCAGCTCTAGCTCTCCATTCACTGCCTCCACTACTCTCACTCAAACCCATTTACATTCCCTTCATCCACTCCCAAGCATTCTCCCTCCATTTATTTTGCCCCCCAGTATATATTGATTCCCACCCACTTATCCCAAATACGTTCACCTTTTTGTACCTTAACTTCACATATACCACTCCTCCTCAATCCACTACCATTCTTCACCAGCAGCAGGCCAGGCAGGGGAAGCTACTGTGGGCATGTTCCTGTGCCCGCTTTCTTTCTAAGGGTTGGGGAGACAGAAATATTCCTCTGTCCATCTCATTCCTGCTTACCTGAGGGACCTCCAGGAAGTTTCTGAGATCTTACTAGCTGCCAAAGAGAGTTGAGTTTGCTTAGCATCTTACACAGAGGCACTTGTTACTCACAAGATTAGGTCCCAAACTTGCAGGTGTTTGTGGCTTTGCGCTTTGAAAAAGGACAGTAGTAAGAACAGACTAGTGATCCAAAAGGAAGAGCTGGGCTGAGAAACCTCAGCTAACCTGGGCAGGTGTTCTCTGCTGTTGGCCCTCTTTGCTCAAAAACAGTCTGGGCAATGAGGGTCCATTTTGAGATGATTATTCTGAGACCTGGGGATTCCCCCATTGCCCATGTCCACAGTTGCATAAATCAAACACTGCCCAAATGTGTGTGTTGAAAAGCATTTTGAGAACAAGTAGAATTCATTTTGAAGCACAATATCTGATCTGTTGCATTGTAACAGACAGATCAGAGGCTGTTGAATTAATTCACTGCAACTCATATTGAAGCATGTTTGAAATGGTCAAATATTACAATGGTTATTCATGTTCAGGTTGCTTTTCGGAGCTCCATTTCTTTGCAGCATGTGGAAGCATGGCAGGGCAGCATGGAATATTGCTTGGCCAATTGAGAGAATGAACATGGAAAACCATTCTTGTTCAACCTACATGTATTTCTTTTCAGTAGACTACAGTATTTTTTCTTATTTTTCTCTTTTTATTCTCTTTCTCTCTCTTTTTATCTGTAATTGTGGTGATTTTTTTGGCATTACTCCACTCTTCCTTTACTCCATGTTTTGATTTCGTTGTGGCTTCTTCCATGTTTTTCATTTCCCTTCTTGGTCACCTTGTTTTCCCATCTCTTTTGATACATTTGTTGCATGTCTGCTTTCCTTTCTGTTTTATTTTCCCTTCTCCCAAACTTCTTCCTTTTCACAGCATTGGAACACGGGAGGTAGTCACCCAGAAGAACTTGAGTGGCTTGGTGCCCATCCGAGATTTCGGGCTAGACCCCAGCCTCCTCTACTCTTTTCCTTTACTAGCTCTGAGCCCCAATTTACTGATTGTGTGGCTGTTTCTGAGTGTAGCATACCTGGTGGCCCGATTACGTTGCAAATGAAGACAAGCTTAAAAAAACAAAAATAGATAAAAGTGCTTAAATATGTATTGCCACCTGATACCTGCTGGACAAAGGAATGTGTCATAGCAATGTCTGCCAAGAATTATTATTATGCCTTACAATTTTACGTTTATATTGTACTAAAGTGTAAATATACATCAAATTATTTTATCAAGAGGAATTGTATTGAAAGTTTAAACCATTGTTATGCTTTCAGTGCTTGTAACATAGTCTGAAGTTGGCTGTTACCTCGTTACTTTAGCTGGCCTGAAGATCAGTTTCTCTTACCAAATATTTCTCTTACCTTCAGATCTAAGAGTCTCTCTCATATATACAGTTTTGTGTTACTTGTTTCATGTATTCCAGAGAAAGGAACTCTGTCTGAAAAGAATTTGTATCTTTTTGTATAATCTTTAAGTGTATGCTAACCTTGCCTTTCATTTTTATGAGGTATGAAGAGAAAAATTTAAAATAAATAGGTGGGGTTTATAACAGATGTACCTAGATAAACAAATCTGACACCTTTCTACTTCCATTTCAAAGCATAATCGCTAAATTACAGTAGTAAACAGTTTGCAGAGCCCATAGTCTTGTTCCTTTCTCATGTTTAAATCTATTTCAGTAGCATATACTGTACCCACTAAAAAAAAACCCTTGAATTGCAGTGTACTGCATGCAATATTATTCCATTATGTTTACAGGTATACATTTTTGTAACCTATTTAAGTGAATGACTCTCAGAAAAGGAGTATGTAGTAAAAATAGACTGATAGTGATCAATTGTCCATTTATGCTTCCTTGGGGAAAGATGGTCCATTTTTAAATTATAAAAAAAGAGAATACTGAATCAGGATAATAACTTATAAGTTAATTATGTTGACATTTAATATACCAGGCAAGAAAAGAGGTATATCAGTTAGCTCCCTTAGCATGGTTACACTGAACTACAAAGCCAAAGCATTTGGGTTTTGTGCAGTGACAATAGACAAAGTATTACTGTTATTTCTATTCTTAAATATTTGCTAGGTGCACAGATATTATGGTTATGGGAGCCACATAAGGACCTAGGTAGGTAAATAGATGACAGTGAATTAATATGTAATTTCTATCATTATTATTATAATTCGTTCAAATAGGCACATAGCAGCATTCAGAAAGCCTAGATAGCTGTAACTTTGATACATTCATTATAATGTTTTAGAAGCATTTCTGACCAGTAATAATGCAAGATGAAAAAGCAGCTATGTAATTTTGAGGTTAGAATAGACTCTTAAATTCAGGAAATGTTTAATTTCCAGTTATAACAAAATCAGAAAGTACATGGCTATATTTTCTTTGTCTTCACCAAATCAAATTGTATAGTACAATGTCTCCTGGTTTCCATCCCCTCCCTCACCCCAGATACTCTCTTATGTTTTTTTTAAAAAACGGTGAATCTATTTATTTAAATTTATATTTCATTTTTATAAAAACATACTGGAGTGAGTCTGGGAAAGCTTATTGCTAATGAAATTGAAGCCATGGCATGGCAGCAATAGAAAATACAAAGCTAATTGGTGGCAGGTATAAATTATCCTACCACTGCATCTAAGCCCTGATCTTCACACACTTCTGATTCCATCCTTATTTGTCCCCTGAACAGCCTGCCTTTTGTGCCAAATTCTGTGTTTTTATTATGTGAATAAACATCCAGTATGGACAAAGGCCTTGATCCGGCAAAGTGCTGAGCACACTAGCCCAATCTAACAGGTATGTGCTTAACTTTGAACATGACTAGTCCCATAGAAGTCAGTGGGACTATTCATGTGCTTAAAATTAAGCAAGTTTAAATGCTTTGCTGGATTGGGGCCAACATGCTCATCATCTTGCAAAATCGAACTCTAATTTAAGAAGCCGATTAGTCTTACTTTGGGTGAAACCCTAGGCCTACTTAATTCAATTTCATTTCTTTGGGCCTAGATTTCATCCTTTGTTTGTGACCTAGCCTATATTTAAACTCAGGTCTCCAGAACTGAAAAGTTTACTGCATGCTGCAAACAGATCTCAACCAGAAGAAATTAATTCTTCACAAAAACTATCACATAATTAAGTTAAGATTCTGGTTCTTTACAACGGTCTCAGTCTTGCACAGTGCCAAGTGCCTGAACTCCCAATGAACTCAGCGGATGCTCAGTTGAGGATGCTCAGCACTTCATAGGAGTACTTGACACCTTGCTCGATCCAAACCCTTGCGTAGGATCTCTAATGAGGAGATGGCTGTTATGTCATATCAATGACAGCGTAATAAACATAAGTGCCATTAGTTGAGAAGTATTAAGCAGCACAAGATCTCCATTCTTTGCATTTTAGAACACTCTTTAGTAACTTTGGGTGGTGGCATGAAGGAGCAATACTGTAACCTTATAATTCAGCTGGTTACCTTTGGGCAGGAGTTTTCACATTCATTTAATTAAATGTTGACAGATACTAGGGTAAAGGTGCGATATATTTTAATTAATTTAAGGTAAAGATAACCCCTACATTTAAGGTAAAAATACCAATTATTGTTATGCCTTTGTGGTCACATATCAAAATATATTTTAGATCATGTTTAAGGTTATATTAAAGGTAGGACTAAAAATAATAAAATTAAGGAAGCTTGATACCAGTTGGTGCAGTATGCTGTTACTAACTCATTCAGTTGTATCTAGGAATCTCAGTGGTGAAATAAGGATTTATGTTCACTATTAGGTCATCAAAGAAAAAGTGACCCGTGAATTAATATTTCTGGTCACCATTGTTTCCAGTCAAACAGTAAGCCACATCCTCAGCTGGTATAAACTGACATAGCTCCATTGAAGTCGATGGTATACAGCAGTTAAAAATCTGGCACAGAGGATGATATGTGACAGCGTATTATATCTTGTCTTCACATTCACAGGAGGGGAAAAAAGCCCTTGCAGCGCCATCACTGTGACTCACTTCAGACATGTGCAATAACTAGTCATGATGGGATGAATTCTGAACAGTACTAAACTTACCATTGAATACCCTAACTTTCTGGTTTGTGTCCCATGCTACTGTCCCTTTGTGACATTACCCAGGGTGCAATCTGGACTGCTGAACAGCTTAATTCTCTAGCCTTGGGTGTCTTTTACCCTTCTTTGCTGTCAGAACATCCACTCCTGGTCTGCTCTCACAGCCTTCAGTATTCAAAATCACTCCCAGATAAATTACATCTGTTCTCTGACCAGTCACTCATGAATTACATATAGGGTGACATCCACAAATTCTTAGTCCTAGCCTTGTTCCTCCAGAAATGTGCATCTTGTACTGCTCAGTACCTTCTCATAGGAAGTCTTTCATTTCATCAAAGGAAAATGATAATGTACCAGCCTTGTTATCCCAAATGGAGCTTCCCACACACTGTAATCCAAACACACTGGTTAAGATAAAACAATAAGATAAGTTTATTAACGACAGAAAGATTAGATTTTAAGTGATTACAAGTGATGATGCATAAAAGACAGAATTGGTTACAAAAGAAAATAAGAGTAAAACGCAAGCTAATACCTAACTTAACAAGCTAAGTGAACTTAAAAGCAAAAGGTTTTGTCTCACCATACGCTGCAGTAAATTTCACAGGCTGGGTCTACTTTCAGCGTGAGATCCTGCCCCCTTAGTTCAGTTCTTTGAGAGTCGTTGATGTTATGAGCAGAGATGAAGGAGGAGAGAGGAAAATGGGAGGCCACAATCTCTCAGGGCTTGGCTACAGTTGCAGGTGTAGAGCTCTGGGAGTTAAACCAGCCTTCGGAGACAGCAGCAGGGAAAATGCTGCCGTGTATTTCCACTGTCAGCTGCAAGCGCAGTGGTGTAGCCACATTAGCAACTCTTGCAACGCCACAGAGAGCAGTGCATTGTGGTAGCTATCCCAGTGTGCAAGTGGCTGCAGCGTGCTTTTCAAAAAGGTGTGGGCGTGGAGTGTGACAGGGAGTGTGTTGTGTGTATGTGGGGGGGAGAGACCGTGTGTTTTGGGGGGCAGAGAGTGTGTCAGCATGCTGTCTTGTAAGTTCAGACAGCAGCAGACCTTCCCTCCCCCCCGCCTCTCTCTCTCACTCATGCATGCACACACGAACACCTGCCTCGGCAACAGCAGCAGCATTCCACAGTAATGGTTGCTCTGTGTCCCGGAGCAGATTAGCAGCCGGCTGTCAGAACGGAGCTTTGAAAGGGGATATCCGCGTGCCTGCAGCCGAGTTCAAAGCAATGACCAGAGTGGCCACTTCACTTCAGGGGATTATGGGACATTTCCAAAGGCCAATCACAGCACAGTAATGCACCGCGTCGTCCACACTGACACCCGGGCGTTTCAGCCGGGGCACAGCAAGCTCTATGCTTCTCGTGGAGGTGGATTACCAGGAGCGCTCCAGCTGCAGAGAGTCCAGGCGCTCTAAGTGCCTTGCCAGTGTGGACATCTCAGGAGTTAGGGAGCCCGTTGCTGATTTAATGCGCTTTAACTTGCAAGTGTAGCCAAGCCATCATTCTTATATCACCCTCCCCTCTTTGAGGATTGCCCCCAGCTGGAGTGCAGGCAACAAGTAGTCTTTTGTGGACATGAGATCTGACAAGTCCCTGTGATGGAATGTAAATTTCTTATTCACACCTTCCCATTGCTGGAGAATGGCTGCTTAAGCAGGTGATAGCTCTTTAACACTTGGCTGAGGTGTCAATGTGTCTTTGTCTCTGGAAAAACTGGCTTGGGCCTGCTTTTCTTAACCTTGAAACATGTATAACAATGCTATACAGCCAAATCTTATAACTTCACATACAATGTTGATAAACACATTTTACCAGGACAATAATGATCAGCAGACAATAATGTTCAGCAGATTGAGTTTTCAAATGATTTCACAAAGCATACCTTGTACAAAATTTATCCTAGTCTTGTAAAAGTGGTGAACATAATAATATAGACCATTGCACAATTAAACTTAATGTTTTAATTACAATTTTAAAAAAACAATTTGTCCAAGAAAAGGAAAGCAAATCCTTTATGGAAGTGTATTTTAATGGCTCCTTTGAAGCAATTCAAGTCCATGACATGAAAATATATTCAAGAAATTTTCACAATATATCTCACTCACTTAATTGGCTGTAACAATTTTTGCAGTATTTTGTGTAAAGACACAAAATAATGGTGTAATGTACATATTGGGATCCATACTATAAAAAACAGTTACTGCACATTTGTAGTAGGCAGTCCTCAAACTTTAAATAGGGTGGTTTTAGGAGACAAAGTTAAGAATGCTAAATGCATTTAAAACAGGCAACAAATAAAATTACAACCAGTTTAATTAATCAGAATCAAATAAGCCCAGCAATGAGCATGAGCCAATGTTGGAAGAAGATTTTTAAAGGTAAAAAACCCCAAACCAACCTTTTAAATTGTCACTATGGTTTATCTGTAGTATGTTACATGCTGCTTTTCATCTGTCTTTAAAACGGGAATAATATAGCATTTCAGCCGTAAGATGGTGGTGTGTACATTACACCATCAAGCTAGAGCATTAAACCATTATCATTATCCATTTTTTACCTTCTCTAGTAAAGAGAGAAGAAAACATTCTCATGAGAATCTAAGTTAACTTATAACCTACATTTTTTAAAAAGTGCTTCCTCTTTGTAAGTCTGTTTTTGGAAAACAAGGATTTTGCATACAATCAAAGGAACTTTGCAGTAGATTTCAGAACCATTATATAGAAGCCTTATAGCTGGGGTAGCTTTCATTATAGCACAGAGCCTCCTCTGCTGGTATAGAGCAACTGCATAGCAACATTAGGTTTGCAATCTAAACTCTGAACAGTTTTGTGTGATGACCGTACATGGAGCCAATCTTTTTTTCCACCCATACAAAGCTGCTGTTTCAGGATTTAGATTCTGCTAGTACAGTTTGTTAATTTTCAAATTAATTTATGCATGCAGAGTTATCTGAAAAGTCATTATTTTTGTATTCACTCTTTAAGTAAGCTTTGATAATACTGCCATACAGGGGACAATAAAATTATTTTAAAAATTCTGTTCAGAGATCAGCAGTTTTTCTTTTTCAACTTACAGTTCTGGTAATTTGTTAGTAAATTATTTCAGCAGGTTTTTTGGATTCCATGTGCAATGAAATGGCATTTAAACTTCACAGTAAAAGTATCCTGAAATACATGAAACCATCTCAAATATAAAAGTTTGTTCCATTAGATACACTGCTGCTTTTTAGAAATGCAAAACTAGCAATTAAACATAGCATGTGTCCATTCTATGTGCTTCTTAATACATTGTTTAATGATCCACCATTTTTAATATTTGCAATGGCAAATGATCCACAAACACCCATTGAAACTAATCAACTTTTTTTAATGCTATGAAATAACCAGTTCATTTCATCTTAGTTTAAGTCTTTTATTTATTTATTTTCCTTTTTACTGCTGTCATTTTTTTGTGCTTGTTTTTTTCCCCAGTGAGGGTTGTCGAAGAGAAAATACAATGAAGAATGTTGGATGTCGCAAGTATGCATTTAATTCCCTGCAACTGAAGGCTTTCCCAAAGCATTACAGGCCTCCAGAAGGAACTTATGGAAAAGTTGAAACATAAGCATACTGTGTCCTGTAATTAGCTGTTCCATTAAAACACGGGGATATACTCTAGTTTAATATATGAATTTGTCATCGAGACCAGATGACCAATTTTTGTACATTTCACTAGGTTATATTGAGCATGTTACTTTATTGAATTGGAATCTATGAAGGTTATTCTGACACCTTAGCTTGATGACTCTCTGCCCATTTAAATAGCCTTCAGTGTATGTAAAATGCACAAATACTGTAGCACTGAATAATTACCTAAATGGAAATAGCTTGGTACCTCCAGGATCGTCAAGGACTTTATGAATGGTGTTTAGGCAGGTGTTCCACATAACATCTTTTTATACTGAGTTGACGTGAGAGTAAGCTTTTCATAATACTTTTTAAAACTGAGAATAAAATCTCAACATTGTAAATAGTAAATTAATTGGACCCTGGGCAGTCGGATGAGTGTAGAATGAATTGTTACAATCAAGCAACAATGGTTTAATTTTTAAAAAAGAATGTCAATACAAAAGTCAGGAGTTTAAAATGTTTTACTGTATATATAATGCTGTCTTTCATACATGGAGTTAGTAATGTACAAGGCCAGATACTGACATGAAGTCCTATCCTGCTCCAACTTAGTCCAAAACTCCCATTGACTTTACTGGGCTCAGGATTGGACCCACAATCACCTTATTTGATTTCAGAAACTTTTTAAATTTTTCAAACACTTATGTGATTGCATTTGATTAGTGGTGAATGCTAACAAACAATATTGTAAAATTCAAATACAGTTTTATCTCCCCATTACAGTAGTGTAACTTATAGCATAACAGGCAAGTCAGTAAATATCATGGTATTGTGTATTAAGTAACACATTTTTCCATGGCTTTTTATATCACTTCAGGTCAATCGTGTTAGTATCTAAAAATTTTTTTGATGATATTTTCAATACCTGCTAACCAAACGATGCTCTATAAATGTCCACAACTGCCCAAATCCTTCCATAACAAAAATTTGTTTTCTGTTTAGCATTGCATTTTGCCCAGCTGAGCTCTGTCAGAATAATGCACAGGGATTATTATTATCGTAACATATATTTCTGGTAAATCTAGCAATGTCCTATTTTGATACAAGTAACTGTTAACGTGTTAAAACCTCATACTTATTCCATCTCATGACTAAGGTGACCAGATAAGCATCTTATAAGAAATGTTCAACAGATCTCCTTGAAAATAGTCTCTGTAAAGGGTATGGATTCTAAAAAATGAATGTAAACATTAATTTCCAGATTTTATCAGGATTAATCTTCCCTAGCCACATTTAGCCCAATATACAATAGTCAAGTACTCACTCCCCCTGGGATTTTAAGGAAGTAGGCTTCAGAATGGGAAATATGGTCAGTTTATTCATAATAGAATAGCAACAGCCAGGTATGTATGTGGCAGTTCCTTATTTCTTTCTCTGTCTTCCTGGTGTTCGTCTGTGTTCTCACTGCTCTATTGATCATGTTCATTCTGCTCCCACATAAATTTGGGGGTTTTAAGTACCGTAGTTTTCACATTTTGCTTTTTGCAGTTCAACATTTAACAGTGTCACACGTGCCAGTTAGACTGTTTTGTTGACCTAGCTTTTTATTATTATTTCAGCCTTACTAAGATAGCAAAATGGCGAATACTGTGTAAGATATGCATATGTCTAGAAGTCTGTAAAAAGTATTTATGGTCCTGTCCCTGTTTTGAATAATTAATTCATGGCTATAGCAGAAACAATCCTTGGGAACTCCACTGGCTCTGTTCATCCCAAATGAAACAACCTGTGTTTGTTTTTTGACAATATGTAAAACAAATACATGTTAAAAAAAACCCCAGCAACTTTCAGTAAGAATCCTTTGGATTTATATTATTCCATTCATTCTGTTAAATCTGCAATCCCTATTCCATTATTAAACACCACATTTCTTTTTATGTAATCTGTACTCTGTAGAACTCAGAGTTTCTCACTGGTGACATTTAGTTGATCAGTTTGTTTCATATATTTTTCAATCATGTAGTTAAGCATATTTATAAATTCTTACATTGTTACACTGGAACTCTGTGTTCAGTTTTGGAGGGGGAATAATGCAAGAGAGTTACTACAATTACTAGAGCTGCTCACTAGCATTATGGAGTTCTTAATAATTAAATCCACTCTAAATTATAGTGACCTTTATTTATTTTGTATACACACCTAATCTAAAAGAATTCCAAAACTCTTTATGTGCATGCTTTTTGCTCACCTTTTTAAAGCGGTGGAACACCAAACTTAAGTACTGCATTATTTTGTGGAGAATATTCCAATTTCTATGTACTTCATGTAAAGCATCATTGTTCGGCTAATATTTTATATATACAACATTGTTATTACATGCACATAAATAGGCTTGCTTAAAGGGCATATTGAACAGTAAGATTTTGAGCAGTTCATCGAAAAAGAAAAACTGTGAAACTTTAACTAAACATATAGGAACCTTCACATAAGAGTTTAAGCTTTTCTGTTGCACAGGAAAGACATTAAGGATTATTGTAAAATGAAGTTCTGTCTAATGTTCTTTTTGAGTACATTTTTTAAATTATAAAACATACTAAGGTTTAAAAAAATGTTGCCAAGTATGTTCTGTGTATGTTCTGTGAAAGCACCCACAGCACAGTTGCCTTTTGTTTCATTTATATATGTAAAATTATTGTATAATACAATACTGTTTTGTCCCAAAACTGTTGTATTTGCCAGGCTTTATGCACTTAAATACTTTTATTTATTTGTTTTTGGGCAGTATTAATATATCATAAACATATGGTTAGTGTTTTATATATTCCTAGTTCATCCAATCCATGTATGCTGTAAATGTGCTCGTCTTTAGGATGAAAAACAATAAAAAACTGACAAGAATATTGAGATGGTGACTTGTTTTTAAATGCATCAGTTTAAGATAAATTAAATCAATACTTTCAAGGTCTTTGGCTCCAGACTTGACCTATCTGATAACATTTATCTAATGGGGAAGGCACTGGATCTTTTATGGATATGTTTTACACATTTATATGAATAAAATGGAGCTATTTATTTTTTAGATCTTGCTAAAACATTGTGTACGCCATAGAAGAACAACCATCAGTGTAGTTAAACCAGACACAAATTTGGTCCAATATTCTGCGTAGACTCCACAGTGACATTTAGCAAACAAGCTAAATGAGGTGGTTTATGCCACTGCATCTCCCCAGTTTCTCTAACTTCCCAATCCATCCTCACTGCTTGCTGCTTCCCTTCTATTCCAGAATCTCTTCTCTTGTTGTTCCTGTTTCCACTACAGCCAGCTCTCCCCTGGAACAACTTTACCTATTTGATCCCTCCCTGTTTCCTCTGCTACTTCCCTGCCCTGAATCGACTGGCATTCATTGTTTACATAATACAAACATCCTGCTTGCAAGTCCCTTTCCTCACCATCCATATGAATTAGATCTTGAGGGGAACAGGGCCCCTTCTGAGTGCGTGAACTTCATTTTGGTTCAGTTGCAATAAATTCTGCATGAATTAAGCAAAGCTTTTCATGTTCGCTCCTGTTATTTTTTGCTTTGTCTCTGAGTGTTTCAAGAATGGCAAATGCAACTGTATTTGTTTTTGGAAAGATTATTTTTCTACTCACAGTGGAAGGACAATTGTAGCAGAAAACAACCAAATGATGTTCAGCATCATCCAAAATGCAGAAAGAAATCATGATTGCCAAGTGTAAAAATTCCTGATTGGTGGAAGGCAAAAAAGTCATTAGTAGGCTTCTAACTAGATATAATAAAATAGTATTTATCTGTGTCCTTTTTAACACGATTTTTGGAATCTGTATAAAAATACCATTTTGGATTTGATGTGGACCCACAGAAATAAGGATACCCCAGGCTTGACATCACTGCTGAGTTAACTCAAGTTATAACTCAAGTGTTGCCTCTAACTTGAGACCCCGCCACACGCACTAATCTTAACTCAAGTGCAGTGGGGCTTTTAACTCAAGGTGGCTGGCCTGAGAGTGGATACATGCTACAGCCTGAGTCAGCACCACTCATCAGCTACAGACACAATCGCTTTGCGCAGTGTGTAGTCAGTGTGCCCTCGCTCACTTGAGCTAAGCTAATTCAGGTGTTGATACCCTGAGTTAACCCTGCAGCGAAGACAAGACCAGAGTTCACACTTCCACCACAAGCTTATCTTGCTGTGCTTAGGGAAATGGGCTCTGAGATGGCTTCAGATATTGTGCGGTATAAATTGCAAAATGGTCCCTAAGCATGAGAGGATTAGTTACAGATGAAGATGGAACTTTAATACTGAATTCCTTTATTTTGTGGGATGAAGTTTAATCTTGATTATTTGTGCTGGAGGTTTGTTGTTGAGTTTCCTACTTTTTGAAAATATATCCCACGTACAACTGAATAAGAAAACACTGTAAGACACGAGCTGCCATATTCTGGTTGGATGTAATTCACCCCTGTGCAGACAGACAGCACAAGACTGATGCACCACTTAAGCCCTTGGGCTACGGCTTAAATGGGAGCTAAGGGTTCTTATGCCTTATGCTGGCCCTCTGACTGGTAGAGAATTGCACCCATTGCACATTATCTTTCTTTCTACACATTAATGCAAATTCTTGGCACATGGTCCCATCAAAACAGTAGCGTAAATGTTGTTTATGGAACTGGATTAAGCAAACAGAGAAAAAATTAGGTATAACATTTTGTACAGTATGCATTAAACTTGCTACAAAAGTGTATTAATGGTGTAATTGTTTTATTGATAGGAATTTGTGTAATGAAACTACACCGCTGTTTGATGTAGTTATGCTCTTTCAAAGAATCCCCAGAGACAGTAGTTCAGATTTAATACACTGTCCTACAAGATTAAATACATAAGTATCTCATTCATTTCAGTAAAACTTTGCTGCTTATTCCTTGTACCCAGGTGTTTTGATGGATGGGGAGGGGAGGGGAAACTTGACATCATCAAAGACCAACTTTAAAAAAAAAAAAAAGTAAGAGCCAAATGTTGCCTCTTTGCAGCCCCATGTTATGCTTTTCCACGTGCAGATTATTCCTGCCAGGAACAGGAGTTTCTGAGCTCTGGCAGGTTTGTGGAACCAACACTGGATCAAGACATAAACCTCTTTTAGGAACTACTACTCCTGAGTTGAGGTTGGCGTGAAACCAGAAGGGGTACCATTTCTTCCTCCTGATTCTCCTCTTGGTCACTGCTTTTTTGTGTGAACATATAGGTCAAAGAGAGAATTTGGCCTTCTTTATAAGGATGTGTATTGCACTTCAGAAAGGTTTTATATAGTATTGGAGGGATAAATAGCTTAACAGGGAAACCCCTTTACCAGTTCAAAGTATCTTTTAAAGGTGCCTTTGTGTTGATAAAAGAAAACTTTTAAATTGATGCAATATGGAATGGGCAAGATAAGAAACCACAAAAAATAGGTTTAATGTGGAATACACAGCTCTTGTTTTTAACAAAAATAAAAATCTTATTTAAGATTTCCAATGAAAAGAATGTGTAGATTTATGTGTATGTAACTTTTGCTTATGTTGCTACGTGACTTCTTGGGTAAGTGTTCAAGTATGTGCTTGGTGTTGTGGGGAATGCTGTCTGAATATGTTCTGTCTTTATTTGGAATTCTGCCATTTAGGGAAGATGTCTTTATTTCACTGTATTTGTTAATTCATTTTGTAATAACCATATTGTTTCTCTATTGATGAGTTCCCATCCTTTCAGTGTCCAAGAGAGAAACATGTTTGGCTACACCATTGCCATCATCATCCATTTTCCTAGAGGTGGTGTGAACTGAAGGATCTTCAAATTGTGACTGGGAAGGCTCAGTGCAAGTTTAATTGTGCTCACATGCTCTCTCAAATTATTTTAAAGTGCAGACAGATTTCTTGCTATGACACTACGACTCTCATTCCCTGTGATTCTATTCCCCTGCTCCTCAAATTTCCATTTGGTAGTGCAACAATTATCTGTGGGTCTGTGGCCTATTATGTGGAGGTTCGCATAGCTGATGACATAAGAGATTATTTGTATAATGGCAGCTCTACATCTTTTACTTACATCTTTTTTCATAAGTTTTGCCAATATTAAACTTTGTTGTCTGATGTATAGTTCCTATTGTGACACTGCACTCCATATGTTTATGGAAATAGCTTATGAGTGTGAATATGATGTAACTGGAATATGATTTATTCAAAAGGTCTCTTGTAAGGTATCATTACAAAGCTTATGATCTACTGAGTGTGGTCATCCTATTTCTTTGCATGTATTATTTCTATGTTAGGAGAATAAGATATAAACTTGTATTACTGATGTATACATGTTAAGTGGAAGCCATTAAGGGTGCTTCAGAATCAATGAACTGTGAATGGGTTTGTTTACCTGCAACCTTTCCTGTGTACTTGTCTTCTAGCTACTAGGTAATGAAGGAGGCGGTCTTACAGTGACATGTGATCATGTCACCTGAACTGGATTCCATCTTAAACTTGGTGCTTTTCCATTTAGAAGGATGGGTGGGGACAAGATTCCTGCCTTGGGCCAAAGCTATAAAAGGGGGTGGAACAGAAAAAAGGAGGCTGCCAGTCATGAGAAATGTTACCTAGTTACCTAGAACTGGAGTTAACAAGGACTGCACCGGGGAAAGGATTGGGCCCAGACTAGGAAGGAGTCTAGTCTGTGAAAAAAACTTATTGGAACATCTCTGAGGGTGAGATTTACCTCTATTCAGTTTCTTAATGTATTAGGCTTAGATTTGTGTGTTTTGTTTTATTTTGCTTGGTAACTTACTTTGTTCTGTCTGTGCTTACTTGAAACCACTTAAATCCTACTTTTTATACTTAATAAAATCACTTTTGTTTATTAGTAAACCTAGAGTAAGGGATTAATACCTGGGGGAGCAAACACCGGGGCATATCTCTCTATCAGTGTTATAGAGGGCGGACAATTCATGCGTTTACCCTGTGTAAGCTTTATACAGAGTAAAATGGATTCATTTGGGGTTTGGATCCCATTGGGAACTGGGTGTCTGTGTGCTGGAGATAGGTGACCTGCTGAGTGGTTTTCAGTTAGTCTGCAGCTTTGGGGGCGTGATTCAGACCTGGGTTTGTGTTGTAGCAGGCTAGCGGTGTCTGGCTCAACAAAGCAGGATTCTGGAATCCCAAGCCATCAGGGAAAACAGGATCAGAGGTAATTTTAGCATATCAGGTGACAGTCCCAGGGGGGGCTCTCTGACTGAACCCGTCACACCTATATTTTTTGTGTGTACTTAGGAGCTTGTGTTAGCAGGAAATTATATTAGCAAGACATGGAATTTGTGATGGCTAATAGCTCTTATTTGTGTGGTTAAATATTTGTGTAGATAGAATCCCTGTTTTCCCTTTATGCAGTTGCAAAGTTTGACATTTCCAAAACACGATAACTGGTATTTCATCATAAAAAAAAAATTTATTAACATCAGCATTAGTATTCTATTTATAAATATCTGCCATTCTCTGTATTTTCTTGTATTAAGCCTTCAACAATATTGATGCTTATTATAAAGTTCTGGCTTCTGCAACCAATATGTATGAGCTGAGGTGTGTGTATTTATTTATTTGTGTTATGGTGGCACCCAAAGGCCCCAGAAAGAATAGATTCCCATTGTGTCAAGTACTATACATACAATTAAGTGTTGGCTTCTTTCTCTGTGGGAAAATGTGCATCCTTGTCTTTGCAGTGATCATCAGAATCGTTTGAACCAAAATGAAGCCTTGTTTATTAGATTGGGAATTTGAAAGAGTCTCTCTCTCTCTCTGTAAAAATGATCTATTTAAGCTGCTTACAAAGTGCCAATAACTGTAGGCACAGGATAATTTAGCATTTATATATGCCTTGACGTGGTCAAAATATGTCACAAACATTTAATATTAATATTCACCCCATCCAATAAGGTAGGTAATGTATGTATAATTATCCCTATTTTACCAATGGAGAAACTGAGGTGTGGAGGTGAAGTGACTTGCTAAAGGCCACACACCAAGTCAGTGGCAGAGCCTGGATTAGAACTCAAGACTTACTCATTTATGCTCATTAATTCAGATGGCCTGAGGGGGAGGGGGAGAGATCATGGAGGATATAGAATTTTAGAAGAGGCTTCAGTGGGAACGGGAAGATGATATCTTAGTGGAGGTGTGTAGTCCCATTAAAGTGGAGAACTGTCGTGTAAGAGGGATGGGCTGAGTGTGAAGGGAGTACACTGGGAGTTGAAGCATAATGGTAGAAAATCTGGAGTTGGAAATCAAAAGAATTGCTAGTGTAAATGCTGAGCCTGCAGAGTGAAAGTAGCAGATCCTGATGTTGAAAATAACCTTTTGTGTGTCCTTTTAAATGTGTTTTATTTTAGTAATTCTATTACGTCTAAATTATAAATGTGCAAATGCATCATTAACAACTAGGATGAGTACTTAGTTGCTCCACCTTGGTGAAATTTGCTACTTCACACAAGCTTGGAAAGCTTCTTTGATGTGTACATCAAGGGATCAGTAAAAATCTTACTATTAAGTAGGAACTACATTGGTTTCTTTCCTCCTTCAGGAATTTTATTTATTATTACTTGTGTATGTAAGCAGGGGAATGGTCCCGCTATTGTGGGGAACTTTCCTGGCTTATACACTACCCGGGCTAGCGAAAGGATCTGAGTCCTCGCTTCCACTCCCTTAACCTGGAGGCCTGCCTGACCTCCAGGCTCCCCTTCCACTCTCCTGTGTGGCAGAGTCCTCGTAACCCCACAGGGCTGGGCCCAGGATTCCTGGGGGGCTCGATCCCCAACCTTGTCGTGGTCACTTAGGGCAGGGGCTTGGGTGTCCCCATTCCAGGGTACTCTCTCTGCACTGGATGCTTTCCTGACCCACTGATCATTACATACAGTTCAAAGCAAATACAATTTATTAAACAGCAATCAATTTTAAAAAATAAGCAAATACAATTTATTAAACAGCAATCAATTTTAAAAAATAATTTTAAAAAACGGGAAAGGTTAAAGGAAAACTTGTCACCCCACTCTGTGGCACGGGGACATCACAACCAGCGTCTCTGGAATGTAAGGGAAGTTCCGTCTGTTCCTCACAAGTCCCAGGTTTTCTTCTCAGGCCCTGGCTGTGCTGCAGGGATGCCGTGAGTTGGACACTTGCTCTGGCGATGGCTACATGCTCTCAGGCTTTAGGTGGCAGGGCCCTTCTTCCCAGTGTCGCCCCCACCCTGTTGGGGTTACGATCCCCCTCCAAGTCTGGCCTGCAAGGCCACTGCCCAGGGTCCCCCTTGCTCTCCCCAGCTGCTCACTGCACCCGGCTCCAGACTGCTCCAGCCCCAGCTCCACTCTGCCTCAGCTACGCTGCTACTGAAGCTCTGCCTCCAGCTCCCTGGGTTGCTTCTCTGGCGCCGTCTGGATCTGGTTGTTACAGCTCTGCTCCCATGACAGGTCTGCTCTGTAGGCTGCTTCTGTGACTATGCTCCCAGCACTGACCTGCTTCCTGGGCTGCTTTTCTGGCCCCAGTGTCTGGCACAGCTCTGCCCCTGCTCTCTCCTTAGCTCGGCCACACTCTCTGTTCCAGGCAATTCCTGCTCACACGGAAGACGGGACCCCCCTGGCCTCCTGACTCACTGATTAGCCTGCTCGCCCCGTTGATCAGGCTGACCTGGAGCATTGGCCTCAATGTTCCTGGGGACTGTCAGTCTCAGGGTCCTGATTTCCCATCGACCCTTCCACTTTCTTTTGGTACTGGGAGCTAGCCAACCAAAACACCCCCACCGAGTTTTAATAAGGGGACAACAGTCCCCTTTCATGTATAACTCTAGGTTCATAATTTTTTACATTCCTATTTTTTTGTATTTAAACCTATGAGAGAAATAAACTGAAGTTAGCATCAAAAGTTAATATGCTTGATGCATTTTCAACTGTGTAATTACTTGATTATAACATTAATTTTTATTTTTTTAAAGTGATAAGAACATAAGAACATCCATACTGAGTCAGACCAATGGTCCATCTAGCTCAGTATCCGGTTTTCTGACAGCGGCCATTGCCAGATGCTTTAGAGGGAATGAGCAGAATAGGGCAACTTATCAAGTGATCCATCCCCTCTCATTCAGTCTGAGCTTCTGGCAGTTAGAAGCTTAGGGACATGCAGAGCATGGGGTTGTGTCCCTGACCATCTTGGCTAATAGCTCTTGATGGAACTGTCCTGCATGAACTTCTCATTCTTTTTTTAACCCAGTTATAATTTTGGCCTTTACAACATACACTGGCAACAAGTTTCTTCAGTTGACTGTGTGCTGTGTGAAGTACTTCCTTATGTTTGTTTTAAATGTGCTGCCTGTTAATCGAATTGAGGGACCCTGGTTCTTGTGTTATGGGAAGAGGTAAATAACACCTCTTTGAGTGAGATGTCCGTGGGGGTGCTCCACTTCAGGTCAAGGTGCGTCCCAGAACCTTCGATCAGAGATTTCTACAGCAGTACCCCTATGAGCCGTGCACACACAGTGCCTGCCTCATGAGCTGTCAGTATTTGAAGAGCGCGTGCACGGCCCAGGCTCCTCGGTTCCTTCTCTACCATCTTTGGCTAGAGACGGAGTTCAGCAGTCCTTTCAGATTTAGTCATAGTTAGTTTCGTTTCTCAGTATAATTTAGACAGTTTAGGTTTTAGAGTTACTATTTAAGAAAAAATAGTTTCATTATTAGAGTTATTTAAAAACCAACCAACCAACCAAACCTCCTCGGCTACGGACATGCCCGGCTCCCCAGGTTTCAAGAGATGTGCCTCCTGCACAGATGCCATCCCCATCTCGGATGGTCATTCACAGTGTGTATGCGGGTTGGGGGAGTCTCATGTACCCCAAAAATGCATCCACTGTAACAAGCTCAAAGCGTGGACCCGCAAGGACGGGGAGCTCAGACTGAAACTGCTCCTATTAGAAAACTCCCTCAGACCCTGGCCAGCAAAGCTCTTTAAAACCCTCAAGGGAGAAGGACAAAACAAAAAATGGCCAGCTTCCTCCCCCCTCAGCGGCTGCTCCTCAACAAAAAAGTCTCAGATGGCTTCCACCTCACCAGTGCCCGCGGCTCAGCACTTTTGACTCTGCCGGCACCTCAGGCACCAACCGTGAGTGGGCTGCTCAGCTACCTGGTGCCGAGGCTCAGGGCTTTCAGCTGCCTGCCTCCTAAAGCTCTCCCTTGGCCACCTTTGACAGCACAGTGCCGAGAGCTGTCATGGTGCCGCCGTTTGATCTTGTGGTGCCGCTTTCTCACCCGCCGCAGCCGACGCTCCCAGCCCCGAGCTGCCTAATGTCGCCTGCCTGCCAGACAGTGCCCACCTCTGGGGCACCTACTCCTTCAGCACAATATGCACTCCCAGGGCAACCTTCGGTGCAGACACGTATGCCGCCTCAGCAGATGCCTCCACAGACTCTGCCTGCACCAACTGCAGCGGCACCAGCTCCATTTCAGTCACCCTTCACTCCTCTCCTGCCTTATCATTCGGCACCTGGAGTCACTGCACCACCTCACTTTTTACATCCAGGGGACTTAAGAGTGTCCCATACCCCTGAATCTCTGCTACTCGGCACCGAGACCGTCAGCACCCTATCTACAGTACTCCCCTACCGCTTCAAGCCTCTCAAGTGGCGAGGAGGAGGAGGAGAATGAGGAGGATGGTGAACGTTTTCCTCACAATGTTCCTCCCACATTCCATTATCTGCAAGTGGGAGACGAACTAAAGCACGATCCTCCTATCCTAGTGGCTACCCACACTGGTATGGTAACTGCTGGAGGGGACCACCTATGCCCTTTCGTGGGCAATGGCCACACCGGGGTCCATGGAACTACACCACGACACAGTCGGGTGTTCACTGTGCTGCCCATAGGAAAGATGTTAGATCCTTCACGAAGCTTTCTTAACTGATAAGCAGATAAGACCTGAAGTAGCCGCTCCGCCTTCAGAGGACATCGCTCCCCACACCTCTCCTATGGCGATACCACTACAGGAGGCCATGGTGTCCCCACCACCTTCCACTACTGATGAGCTCGCTCATTTTCAGGACTTATTTAAAAGAGTAGCCGATGAGCTCAAGATTACCTTGGAGGAGGTACCAGGAACCCACCATGAGCTTACCAACCCATTACAAGCTACCACCTCATCCAAAATAGCCCTACTAATTAATGGGGCCTTCATGGAACCCGCTAAAATTGTCTGGCAGACCCTGGCCACAATAACCCCCACTAGCAAAAGACTGGACCGCAAATATTTTGTCCTGTTGAACGGTTCCGAGTTTCTGTTTACACACCCATCACCCAATTCACTAGTGGTTGAGGGGGCCAATCAGAAAAATAAGCACCAGTACTTCCAATTTACCCCATCTGACAAGGATAACAAGAGACTGGACTCCTTTGGGCGCAAAGTGTATTCATCTTCCGAATTGCAATATCGAGTAGCTAATTACATGGCACTCTTAGCAAAATATGACCACAAAAATTATGCTGAAGTAATGCAATTTATTGACGATGTGTCAGAAGACAAACGACAACAATTCAAAGCAGTGATGTCTGAGGGCCAATTGATCTCTCGCACAGCTCTTCAGGCTGCCCTCAATGCTGTTGATGCAGCCACCAGATCCACAGCCGTGGCCATCATCATGCGGCATGCCTGATGGTTTGCTTCTTCCTCCTTTTCCAAGAAGATACAGAGCACTGTCAAAGATCTCCCCTTCGATGGGGACAAGTTCTTCACCTCTATGACCAATGAGGCCCTCCATTCCATGAAGGACTCACTTGCCACACTCAGATCTTTAGGCATCCAGCCACCTGCCCAAAAAAGAGGCAGTACAGATATCAGCCATACCAACGGTCGTGCTACCATGCTTTTGCGCAAAATCAACATTTCAGACAATATGATATGCAGTAACAACAATGCTATAAACCCAGAACCCAAGGACATTGCCCTCCATAATCGACGGCGACCCACTCTCCTACCTCAAATAAACAAATTTGAAGTCTTGGTTGAGGGTATAGAAAGAAAGCCTCACACCCTCTTCAGCACCAGTTTCAACCATTCATTTCTTTGGACACCATCTACGACTGTTTCTTACCAATTGGGAAGCCATCACTACGCACAGATGGGTCCTGGAAATGATCAGATCTTGTTATGCCATCCCTGTCCTCTCCTTACCCCCCACTCACCCTCCCACCCCCTCCCTCTTCAGGGACCCCTCCCATGAACATTTGCTCCGTCAGGAGGTACAGCACCTCATACAACTAGGAGTGAGACAGCAGATACCAGCTCAACATAGAGCGAAAGGGTTTTACTCCCACACTACTTCTTGGCAGAAAAGAAAAATGGTGGATGGCGCCCTATCCTTGATCTTCGATGTCTAAACAAGTTAGTCAAGAAACAGACATTCCGGATGGTTACTCTGCTAACAATAATTCCAGCGCTAGAGCAGGGAGATTGGTTTTCAACCCTCGACCTCCAGGACGCATATTTCCATGTCACTATCCTGCCCATCATCGTTTTCTCAGATTTGCCATGGGAGTGGAACATTATCAATACAGGGTCCTGCCCTTTGGCCTTTCCACTGCCCCATGTGTCTTCTCAAAAGTACTAGCAGTCATAATAGCACATCTCAGAAAGAAAGGAGTCCTCATTTTTCCTTACCTAGACAATTGTTTCCTCAAGTGACCCACTCAATTGGAGGCGATCCAAGTGACTTCTGCAACCGTGCACTGCTTCCACGCCATTTGGGTCTGCAAATAAAGAGAAACAAATCTACCTTACGACCGATCCAACAAATACACTTCATCAGGGCCCACCTGGATTCCACCACGGGTCTTGCCTCTCTTCCCCAGGACAGATTCCACACAATGGGCACCCTCATTACCCAGATATACGTCAGCCCACAGGTTATAGTCTGAGATTCTCTGCAGCTGTTAGGACACATGGCCACTGCTTCCACATTTGTGGTCCCAAAAGTCCGCCTGTACATGCGATGCCTTCGCAGGTGGCTAGCCCCAGTATACAAACCAAATATCCACAGATTAAACAAATTGCTAACTATGCCCCCGAAAGTCAAGGACTTGCTCCTGTGGTGGAACTCTCCTATCAACCTCTGTGCTGGGGTTCCCTTCTGACAAGAACCCCCTTCAATTACCATCACTATAGATACATCCCTCACAGGATGGGGCACGCAAATGGGCACCTCACCACTCAGGGCCTCTGGTCCTCTATAGAAACTAAGCTTCACATAAATCTACTAGAGCTCAGAGCCATACGCAATGCCTGCCTCCATTTCCTTCCCATTATCCAAAACCGCAGAATTCGGATCATGACCGACAATATCGCATGTATGTTTTATGTGAACAGACATGGGAGAGCCCGAGCCCGGTTCCACACCCTCTGCACAGAGGCGGTAAAACTATGGAACTGGTGCCTTCAATACAATATCCATATCTCCACCTCATACCAGCCCACTTCTCAGAACACGACCATAGATGAGCTTAGTCAATCCTTCCCCATACAGCACGAGTGGGAACTTGACACCATTCTATCCAGCATTTTTCAGACCTGGGGTAATCCCCAACTGGATCTATTTGCCATGGCAATAAACAAAAAACGCCCGACATTCTGCTCCAGAGCAGGCCTAGGGAAACACTCTTGAGGAGATGCCTTCATGCTCCCATGGAACCTTTCATGTATGCGTTTCCACCAATACCTCTGTTGAACAGAGTAATACAGAAGACAAGAACAGACCAATCCAACATCATTCTAATAGCCCCATCGTGGCCCAGACAACCATGGTATCCCTTCCTCATGTGGATGTCAGTCAAGCCACCTATTCCCCCCCCACCCCCAGCAACCTCCTATCACATCGCAGGGGCCAGCTATTTCACCCCAACGTACAATGACTCCACCTAAGGGCCTGGCTAATCAATGGTTCTCTAATGAGGAGTTAACATATTCTGAGCAAGTGTGGACAGTTCTACTACACAGCAGGACACACCACGCGCACTACTTACCTACATAAATGGAAGAGGTTCACATCTTGCTGTACTGCCAAACAGACCTCCCCAGTTTCCGCCCCACTCCCACTGATACTGGATTATCTGCTGGACCTTAAAACATCAGGTCTTTCCACGAGCTCGCTCAAGGTCCACCTCATTGCAATCACCAGAAGATCGACAACACTATGATCTTTGCCCATCCAGTAACCAAAAGGTTCCTGAAGGGCATCCAAACATAAAACCGCCTGCTGTGCCATGGGTCCTCCACCTGGTCCTCAAAGCCCTGAGGGATAAACCCATTGAGCCAATGGCTACGTGCTTCCTTCTCCACCTATCCATGAAGACCGCCTTTCTGATAGCAATCACATCTGCCAGACGAATAGGAGAAATGGGAGTGCTCATGGCAGAACCTCCGTACACCATGTTCTTCCATGATAAGGTCACACTTTGCACACATCCAAAGTTCCTGCCTAAGATACACTCTTCCTTTCACCTCAATGAGCCAATACACCTACCAACATTTTCCCCAAAACCTCATGCTAATGCTTTTGAAACAGCAATGCACACTCTTGATGTGCTCAGGGCACTATGCTTTTACCCGGATAGAACAAAACCGTTTAGAAACCTGCCCCAAACTTTTCGTCTCTACCACCCAGCAATCACAGGGAAAAGCTATCTCTACCTAGAGACTCTCCAAATGGATTGCAGACTGCATACGTCTGTTACCAACTGAAGCAAATACACCCTCTGACATCAATTAGGACACACTCTGCTAAAGCTGTCTCCACTCCACTGCCTTTCTCCGTAATGTTCCGTTTTCTGACCTATGCAAGGCAGCCACCTGGGCATCGAACGTTACCTTTGCCGATCATTACGCGCTCATGCACACTGAAGCATCCGACACCAAGATGGGTAGAGCTGTCTTGTCAACAGCCTTCTTATCTGATCGGAAGTCCCAACCATCCTAAGAGGTACTGCTTTTCAGTCACCTGAAGTGGAGCACCCACAGGGACATCTCTCGAAGAAGAAGAAGAGGAGGTTACTCACCCTGTGCAGTAACTGACGTTCTTCGAGATGAGTGTCCCTGTGGGTACTCCACTACCCACCCTTCTCCCCTCTACTTCGGAATCTGGAACGCACTCCGTTGTAGAGAAGGAACTGAGGAGCCCGGGCCGTGCACGTGCTATTCAAACACTGACGGCTTGTGAGGCAGGCACTGCACGTGTGTGGCCCATAGGGGTACTGCTGTAGGAATCTCCGATCAAAGGTGCTGGGACGCACCTTGACCTGAAGTCCATCCTGGATTTACCATGGTGTCAATGGCGCCATAGCGCCAGGCCCAAGCTCAGAAGGGGGCTAACACTCACTTTATCCCCTCTTGTAGCGCTGCAGAAATGGAGCCTCAGAGCAGCAGGGATCCAGCATGGGAGCTGAGAATCTACGGGGCCCTGGGAACTGTCGTTTCTTGGCCAGCTCCCTGCCTATAGTGCTGGCCCTAGAGCAGGGAAGGAACTAGATTTCCCAGCATTCCCTTGGCTGCTATCAACAGGAAAGGGAGGGGGAGGAAGTGGGGAAGCTGTGAGACCCCATGCACCGCAGCTTGCTGTGAATGGAGAGCTGGCTGCTAAAAGGGGGTGGTACTGTGAATGGGGAACATGTATGCCCAAGGAGTAGAAGGCTTTGGCCCCAGATATCACCCTCAGAAGACTTCCCCAGACTGGATTAGGGATGCTGGTGTGCCCTCATCGGGCAGCCCCCAAAGGAGGAACTGAGTGGACTAAATGGACAGTGCATCTCTCTGTCTGAAGCCTAGCAAGGGAGATATGTGGATCCCACCAGAAGTTAACATGAAAAGTAAGGGAGGGGAGGAGGACCTGGGCAGCTTCAGATACAGTACAGGAGGATTTCCACTTCTGAACCATGAAAGCAGAAATTGACTTTTCCTTTCCAGATTTACCTAATATTCAGAAAGGGAATCTAGCACCTGCCTTCCAGGTTTGAACACCCTCAAAATTCAGAAGTTCTCAAGCTCAATTTGGGCAGCTGCTACTTCGTTTCTCCCAAATCAAATATGCTGATCCACTGTAATTTGCTGTAGAAAAAGTAGGATAAAATTGAGCAACAAATGCTGGGGTCTTCCCAGTGCTAACTAGGACTGGAATAGCTATTTTCAACAGCCATTACCATTTTTTTTTTTTTTTTTTTTTAGTTTTGTGTAAAAGGAAGACAGTAATATTGCATTGGCAAATTCCCCATAGAAACGAAGAGTGGAACAAAAGAATAATAAAGACACCTCAACTTTTCCTCATTTATGTAGGACAGTCTTATATGGATCCAGATATCCTCCAGTCACACAAACTGAAAATTGTTCCACTTTGCTGCAGTTCTGTAACCAGGCGGGAACCAGTCCTGTGTGTGTTCTGTGCACATCCAAAATTCTTACTGAATTCAGAAGTGCCTGGCTTTTGTGACCATACTACCTGATATTTTCAGCCCTGGTAAGCAAAGCAGGTTTACATTTAGTAATTGGGTGGGAAGCCTCTCAGAAAAAGTTAGGTGCCGTAGGAAGTGTTGCTTATTCACTCGGTAACGTGAGACCTTCCTGTTACAACAGTAAACCAGTGCAGCATAGAATGCACTTTGCTCCTAGAGTCTAGAATGAGGTCCTTTGCTTCTATATGCAGTCCATTAAAGACAACGAAAAGACTCCCACTCACTTCAAGAGGCTTTGGATGGAACTGGTTATACACTGGGTAACTCCACCGTCTTCACAGGGTCCTGGTCCCACAGCAGAGGGGGGGCATGTGAGCTTGTTGCAGAGCTGCTGCTCAGGGATGGGAACCTCCTGGCACCCCAGCTTCCAAAATCATTCAGGCTGCACTTTCTGCAAGACTATGTGCTAGCTGAGGGGTGCATGGGAATTGGTGGCCTCTGCTGCAGGTGATGGGTATCTCAGGTACTTAAAGCCATAGCCTAGAGGAGGGAAGTGCATAACTGCAAGAGTCTGCAGCTGCCTAGGGCCAGCGCTAAGGATTTAGAGTCCCTAGTGCCGCCGTTGCAAGGTTCAAGCATGCTCAGCCTTGGAATAACCACCCCTCCCTTGACTAGTAGCTGCAGCTATCTAAGGCTGGCCTCTGGCAATTGGCCACATAGCTATAGCCAGAGAAGCTGCAGGTGGCTCTGTGACTACTGGGGGCCATTAAGATAGAGCAGATAAAGAAACTGGAGTTAACCTCAAGGAACAGAGGTCACCAGTAGGAAAGGAATGTCAAGGGGAGCAGGGAAAGAGGAAGCAGGTCAGGCTTGCAGCGGGAGGATAGCCCCAGCTGGTTGGAGAACATGTCCAAAGTAGAAAGGAAACAAGCATGGGGAGAGGTAGTGGTGATCAGGTAGTAGACTAGCATGTAGAAGGGAGCAGAGGGAGAAAGGCTGGTGTCTTCAGATTCCAAGGGCTAAGTCCTCACTTTGGGGAAATGGTGTTTGCAAGTGGCTTGCTCAAATGGGTGCTGCGGGAGGGATTTGTCAGAACTGATCAGGTATCTGCTTGCTTTGGAACTTTGAGCTGAGACTAGGACCACATACGGTGACTGGTGACACAGGGGGTACTGGAGACATGGCTATAGAAGGTCTGAATGAGGAAGGAGATAAATCTGTGGGGTTTCCCTAATCACATGAAAGTTCTGCCCACATGGGTGTACAGCTCAATGAGAAAAACTGGGGGCTGAGGGAGCTGTGTATGGCAATGCAGATAGTCATGTAGAGGTGTGTGATCAAAACGAAAAATGTCTCTGAGATTCAGTACCGGGTATACTATGGCACCAATCGCACTGCCACACCAGGCCCACACTCGGAGCCCACAATGACTACATAGGGGCCCACAAAAGGTTAATCTGACCCTACCTGAAGTGGAGCACCCACTGGGACACCCATCTCAAAGAACAACAGTTACTGCACAGGGTGAGTAATCGCCTCTTACTTTCTTCACACCACTCAAGGTTTTATAGACTTCTATCAAATCCCCCTTTAGTCACCTCTTTTCTAAGATGAACAGTCTCAGTCTTTTAAATCTCTTCTCATATGGAAGCTGTTTTGTACCACTAATTATTTTTGTTGCCTTTCTCTGGACTTTTCCAATTCTAATATATATTTTTTGAGGTGGGGTGATGAGAACTGCATGTGTTGTTCAAGGTGTGGGCATACCATGGATTTATATAGTGGCATTAAGATATTTTCTGTCTTATTCTCTATCCCTTTTCTAATGAGTCTCAACATCCTGTTTGGTTTTCTGACTGCCGCTGCACATGGAGCAGATGTTTTTCAGAGAACTATCTACGATGACTCCAAGATCTTTTTCTTGAGTGGTAACAGCTAAATTAGACCCCTTCATTTTGTATATATAGTTGGGATTATATTTTCCAGTATGCATTACTTTGCATTTAATCAACATTGAATTTCATCTGTCTTTTTGTTGCCCAGTCACACACCCTGAATCTATGAAAAAAAATCTAGAACATGGTAGGACTGATAGTTATTTGACATCTATTTTTATTGTGCAGTAAAACTGAGAAGTTCAAAGGTCTGAGCTTTCAAATACATAATCAATGGAATTTTATCTTATGCCAGCACATTGAGTAAATAGTGAAAAGAGTCCCAAGTTCATATACAACACTACACACACAGCTTCTGTTTTCAGCAAATTATGAATTAACTGGTATGTTATAAAGTTCTCTACTTCCAGATCAAATTCCAACATACTTGGAAAGCAGCAGCAAGCAAAACACCAGATTTGAAAAGTAGCACAAAACATACCAGGTAACTATATGCTAATTTAACGTCAGTTGTGGGGATATTGTTGGAAATTTAATATAAGATCACCTTGAAGAGCAGTAACATGACGTGACAACATAGGTATAGTTTTGAGAAGAAAAAGCCATGCTTGACTAATTTACTTGCATTGTAAATCTGTGTTTATAAGAAGAAAAGGAGTAGTTGTGGTGAATACAGACTAATGGGGCTGCTACTCTGAAACCTGTGTGTTTATAAGGTTTCAGAGCAGTATGTCTGTCAACATGGTACTAATGGTCACCTTTCAATTGTAACTATGTGGAATGAAAACTATTTGAAGTCCTTAAAATGGTAACTTCTCCCACAGGGAGGCTTGCCAGGTGGGTATCTCTAAAGATCACTTCTGGGAGCTGTCTTGTTTCTATTCTAAGCTTAATAAATGTGTTTTTCTTAAACCAAATACAAAGAGAGGACACCGCATGAATCAGGTTCCCAAGGCATGTTGTTAAATGATGGAATCTTGTTCCTAGGCTGGGTCTATGCAGTTACTTTTAACCAATTTAACTATTTTTGTTATAGGGTTGATTTTATTACCAGTATAGTTAAATCAACCCTAATGAGGATGTTGTTCTACTGGTAAAGTTTTTTAGCATAAATTTGTGGGAATAGACTATACTGTCACAAGTGTTAATTTGTGGAGATAAACTATACTGCTTTACATAAGTATATATACTAGGCCATTGCTCTGCTCTAACTACATCAGTTTCAAAAGGAGATAGCAATAGAAAAACTGTGTGCAGCCCTGTCCTTAACATCTCCATGTGGCTCAATGGCTACTGTGGTCCAGCCACCTCCCTGGAGAAGGTTGATGCTGAATGCTGTTAGCCACGATACTATGAAGTTTGTAACAGGTTTGAGGTAATCAGTCCCTGTCTGAATGTGACTCTGGTGGCAACACTAGCCCCACCATCCATGGAACAGCAGGGAGCTCTGGGCAGGCCACCAGCTAACAGGTCCTGGATTCTTTGCTGGGCCAGGGGGTGATGGGGAGGCCTGCTCACATGGGTGATGGAGGGGGAGGGGGTTGTTGAGCCATGGGTGATGAGAGAGCTGGTTAAGTGGCCAGGGTGGTGGGGGTGCCTTGCTGTATGATGGAGTGGGGGGTGGTTGCATGGCCGGAGTGATAGGAGTGGCCAGTTAAGTGGCCAGACTGCTGGAGGGTGGGGCCAGGGCGAGGAGGGAGACTTGCTGGGTGACTGGGGGGGTCGGGGGGGGTTGATAGAGGGCCCTGCACGGGCAGAGCCTGAGGCGGGAACTTTGCAGTTCTGTAGCATGACCTGACCCTGGGTGCGTCTACATGGCACCGAGACACCCCGCAGCTGCCCTGTGCCAGCTGGCTCGGGCTCTGGGGCTTGTTTCATTGCTATGTAGATGTTCGGCTCCTGCCAGGCAGGAGGGTCCCAGAGCGCGGGCGCGGCCCAAGTACAAATGTCTACACCGCGAGGACCCCGGCCCACATCCGCAGGCAGGGGCCAGGCCCTGGCGCCTGGGCGCCCCGTACTCGGCACGCCCCCGTGCCGCCACTGCTCCCAGGAGCGCCCGCCCTTGCCGCGCCTGGCCCTGGGGGGCGGGGCTAGGCCGGCACCCGCCGCCCGGACACCGCTCAGGGGCGTGGTCAGCCCCCTCGCGCCCCCCCCGCCGCGCTCCCGCGCCCCCGCACGCAGAGCGAGCGCACCCGCGCGACTCCCGCCCTCCCTCGCCCAGGCGTTAGCTCACGTGACACCTCCCCCAACCCCTCCGCGGCTCTTCCAGTTCAGGGGCGAGACTCGTGGGACGGGGGCGGCTCGGGATTGGCCGCAACGTGTGTGGGACGCGCAACGTCGCCCAGCGGGCTCAGCTCCCAGAGCGGCGGCAGGTAGGGGCGGGGGCTGGCCCCTCCCTGGAGCCCCAAACCAACTGCAGGAGCGCGCGCGCCTCGCTCCGTGCCGGGCGCTAGGGGTCCGGGGGAGGGGATGCGCCGCGGACGGGAGCCGGGGCGTCTTCGGCTGTGGGAAGCGCCGCCCCCGGGGTTCCGACGCGCGGCGGGAGGCGGCCAGGTGCTGCGGTGGTGGACGCAGGCGGTTCGCCCCCCCCCCCCCCGGTGAGGGGAGTGCCCGGCTCTGTTTTTTACCCCGGCAACTAAAAGCTGCCGGCGCTGAGCGGGCGGGCGCTTTTTGGACTCCCGCCCCGTGATTTGCTGGCGGGGGGATTGGGGCTCGTGAGCGGGGACAAGCCCGAGCAGCATCTGTCTGTCTTGACCTTACAGCGGCGTAGCGCCGGGGGGGGGGGGGGAGCAGTCTGCCTCCAAAACGTGAAAAATTCTGCCCGCCCTATTTTAAAATGTTGCAAAATTCTGCAGATTTTATTTGTCAAAATAACACCACATAATCCCACCAGTTTCCATTATTTTGGTCATTTATGTCAAAATACCTGTCAGCAAGTATGTCTAGAACAGCACATAAAGAGAAAACGGGCACTTGTGGCATGTTAGAGACTAACAAATTTATTAGAGCATAAGCTTTTGTGAGCCACAAGTCCTCCTTTTCTTTTTGGGGATACAGACTAACATGGCTGCACTCCGAAACAGAAAACAATACAGACACAAATTCCCCCAGGAGCAGAGAGTTAAAGAAACCCCTGTGGCAACCTGGTTCCTGCTTCTCTGGCCCCTTCCCCAGCCCGGGGAGGCCAGACAACACAACCTGCCCCTCCCAGAGCCCAGCCATGGGGTCCCACCAGCCCAGACACCTGCTACCTCCTTCTGAGGATCCAGTGGCCTCTAATGTCAGCCAGCATCACTGCAGCTCATTTTTGTGGCAGAAAGGAAATTCTACACAAAAAAACATTAATTTCTGCAAATTTTGCATTGTGAAGTAGCACAGAATTCCCTCAGGAGTAGAATGTGGCAACTTATATCACTTTTGCTTGGGGTCATTGGAACAATTTGCCATCACTGACAATTTTTAAAGCAAGGTTGGATGTTTTCCAAAAGACATGTGCTGGTAATTGTTTTAGGTGAAGTCCTATGGCCTGTGTTATACAGGAGTGCAGACTACATGGTCCCTTCTGGCCTTGGAATCTATGGGTCTCTGGAGATTTGACGTGGGTTGACAGCTTTAGATTGACATGTTTTAGCAAAATGCTTTTCCTGGCGTTGTACATGTTTTCTTCATCTGTAAAATCAGTGGGAGTTTCCTGCTGATTTTCAGAAACTGGCTACCTAAGGCACCTGGCAGAACCTGTTTTGGAATATTACTCTCCCATTATTGCTTAATCAATTAATTGGGTGGCTATAATGCAGAGAAACAATGACAGAAAAAAAAATTCAGTCTTGTCTGCCGCAAGACTTCTCAAATGGGCCCGAGCAAGGAGCACCTTGTTAGAGGTGAAGGTAGGGGGGAAAACAACTGAATACAGCTGTCTCAGGAATGCCTGGGGGTGTGTGATTGAGGAGTGTGTCAACACACATTCCTAATAGCAATTTTTCTCCAGAAGTATTAAACAAATCTAAGGGTGGATCCAAAAGATGAACACCGAGAACTGTCTCATGAAAGTGTAGCTAGTGGAGTGTTGTTGAGAGCACTGAATTAGATTATGTGAGATAAAGGCGCGGGAGGGCTGCGAGAGGTATTTGGGACTTTGTTGATTCAGATTCAATTAAAAGGGAGATGTCCGCGGATGTGCTTTGAACTTCAGAGATAAACTAAGTCACAGAAAGCAAATGGAGTAACCTATCATTAATGTCAACAAGATTTAACAGTTGCATAGGTGTCAACTCCATGGGTGCTCTGGTGCTGGAGCAGTCACAGGGAAAAAAAATAGTGGGTGCTCAGTACCCACTAGCCACAGCTGTTCGGCAACACCACCAAATAGCTGATCGGCAGCTGCCATCAAACAGCTGTTTGGAGGCTGAGGGAAGGGTTTGGGGGAGGGTGGAAAGCAGGGAGGGGCAGGTGGGCGGGGGGCCTCGGGGAAAGGGTGCAGGGCTTTGGGACGGAGCAAGGGTGGAGCACTTCCAGGGAAAACTAGAAGTCAGTGCCTATGAAGGTATAAGAATGTAAGGTAGCAGAAAATGGTTGCAGTTCTACTGAGTATGAATAATATTTCCTAATCTCATTTAAGATAATTGCAGTGGAGACCATCATAAACTATTTTCTATTTGGGAAGGAAGTTTTGAGGAAGGTAAGTGTTAAAGCTGTGTCCCAGCTCCTATAATTGTGTGCTGGTTTCCTTGATTTCAGATCCCCCCCCCCCCCCCATGTGGGTATTGCCTGTACCTCCCAGATTATAATTTACTTAATTGTCACAAGGAGTCTACATTACTACTCGCTTTTTTATAGGGATTAAGAAATCATCTCAATTTTAAAATAAACTGGTATTAGATGGTAATTTATAATTTCCCCAATTATTTTAATTGGGTGTATATGAATATGATAGATTTTATTTTTTTAAGTCACTGCACAAATGTTGTAGTTAACGTATAAAAACTTCTCAAAAGTCCCAGTTAGTTAACCACTCATTTTTAGCTTCCTGTTGATCTACAAATCAGTGATTCCTGACATTTTCTTTTAAAATAGAGGTGGATTAATTTTATGGTACATGAAACATTACACAAAAAATCAGATGTAACCTGAAATAATAAAAAAAAGTGTGTAGAAAAAGGTTTTGGCAAATAACCTACAGGGTTTGAACTGAAACCCAGTTAAAATGTAGCCATATCTTTAGAATGTGTTTTCTCCACATGATCTACAGTATCTTAATTATTAGGTTAGTTGTCTAATCCACTTGTAACTGTTTTGTAGGTATTTAAAAAATGACGAAGTTGCTGTTGATTGATGTTGACTGTGGAGTTGATGATGCTCAAGCCATAATGATGGCTCTGGCATCTCCCAGTGTTGAAATCCTGGGAATTACTTGCTGTTATGGAAACACACAGTTGGAAAACGTCTGCAAAAATGTACTTCGTGTGCTACAAGTTTGTAACAGGCTTGAGGTAATCAGTCTCTTAAATGTATGTGAATGGGTTCATCTTTGTGTCAGGTCTTGTTTAAAAATCATCAACTCGCATAGGGTAGGGTCACCTTTTATAGTTTCTCCTCCATAAATAATTTCTTCGCTGATATAGGGTAATTTTTGACTTGTTTGTTGTTTCATCATATCGATCCCAGGAATAGTAATAGTAATTTTCCTAGCTCCTTTAAAAAATATCCTATAAGTATATATATTTTTCCTGGCTGATGTAAAATTTCTGCCCTTTTCATAAAGGCTCTGTAATTTTAGTGCCACTAATTTGATCATTGCTAAGATATTTTTTGGAATTGATGCTGTAATATTGCTTCTTCAAGTGATTGTCCAAATGGATTCCATACACTATGTGTATGCATCCATGCACGTGAGATTTTGATACTTTTGGCCAGCAGTGTTCATTGGGACCATGCTGTGCCTTGGGTGCCCTTGTGCCCCCTTCTACCTCCCCCTTAATGGGCATAAAGGGTGGAGTAGGCCCAATTGTCCTTTAGCTCCTTCTTTCTTCCTGTGGCAGCTAGCATAGGTATGAGAGGATGAGTTCTAAAATCTTGAGAGACATGGAAGCAATTTGAGTTGGAAGCAATTGGTTGAATTCACTAGCTACAGATAATACTTTGTTTAATAAATCAGTTATAAATGTAAAACATGTTTTGATACATTTACTTTTTTTCTCATGTATCCAGCACATTTAAGCTAGTTTTCTTAATAAAATAATTGCTGTTTTGTGCATTTTTAATGGATTTGAATTTCCATTCAAATTGACACAAATCACAAGTAAAAAATTATTCATTATCTAGTAAAGAAAAAAAGGTGAATGACATTTCTTAACATAAGAAAAATGTAAACAATAAGAATCTGAATAAATGTAAGTTAAGATATATAGTTGCTCAAGTAAGTAATTAAGTGTGGGTGTGTATTATAGCCTCCTGATTAGCAAAAAGTAGTACCAAATTTAGTATAAAGGCTGTATTTAGTTCCAAATCAACGTGTTTTAATGGTCACCAACCAATAAGAGTCAACCATTCTTTAGCAAAATAACTAAAAATTACAAAAGCAAAATAAGATTAAAACCAATTATTTAAACCAGTGTTTCCAGCCTGCTGATTTAAATTGCTTTGATTACATCATTCCAACTTCCTGAGACATACCAAGAAAATCATAGGAAACTGGGTCATTCTGCATCCTTCTGCAGCAGGGAGGCTCAACATGAGCATTCCCATTAATGAAGGTCTGCTAGAGCCTGCATAAGCCATCTGACATACATCTGTATCCATCCTGTCCATGTCAAAAAGAGTGGACAGTGGGCACTGGGTTCCTGCTTCTTATTTGATTTTCTCTTTACATCCAACACTGGGTTCTTTTCTAGTGGCCGCACAACAGGAGAGAACAAAACAGCAGGGACCTTCTAAATGTATGCCAAGAGAAGAGGATCCAAAAAAGGCTGGATCTATTCAGCTACAAGGTGTATTTAACAGCTGTGCTCCAGAGGAAGGTGGCTAACTATCCAGCCTTTCAAAATACGACTTTTTAAACTGGAATCGATTGTCTCAATTTATAATTGCTCGGTGAGCACCAAGAGGAGATGTGCTGTTGCCATTAAAGATTTCAGGTGACTGCATGTACTTCTCTACAGTCTATGCTGGACATGTTGGACATGTTCCGCTGGTTGGAAGGCATGAGATGCTCTGTCCTGAGATGGGGGGTTCCACGACCACCACTCCCAAGAGAAGGAGGCGGGTGGTGGTGGTCGGGGACTCTCTACTCCGGGGGACTGAGTCATCTATCTGCCGCCCTGACCGGGAAAACCGAGAAGTCTGCTGCTTGCCGGGGGCTAAGATTCGCGATGTGACGGAGAGACTGCCGAGACTCATCAAGCCCTCGGATCGCTACCCCTTCCTGCTTCTCCACGTGGGCACCAGTGATACTGCCAAGAATGACCTTGAGCGGATCACTGCGGACTACGTGGCTCTGGGAAGAAAGATAAAGGAGTTTGAGGCGCAAGTGGTGTTCTCGTCCATCCTCCCCGTGGAAGGAAAAGGCCTGGGTAGGGACCGTCGAATCGTGGAAGTCAACGAATGGCTACGCAAGTGGTGTCGGAGAGAAGGCTTTGGATTCTTTGACTATGGGATGGTGTTCCATGAAGGAGGAGTGCTGGGCAGAGACGGGCTCCACCTTACGAAGAGAGGGAAGAGCATCTTTGCGAGCAGGCTGGCTAACCTAGTGAGGAGGGCTTTAAACTAGGTTCACCGGGGGAAGGAGACCAAAGCCCTGAGGTAAGTGGGAAAGCGGGATACCGGGAGGAAGCACAGGCAGGAATGTCTGTGAGGGGAGGGCTCCTGCCTCATACTGAGAATGAGGGGCAATCAGCAGGTTATCTCAAGTGCTTATATACGAATGCACAAAGCTTTGGAAACAAGTAGGGAGAACTGGAGGTCCTGGTGATGTCAAGGAATTATGACGTGATTGGAATAACAGAGACTTGGTGGGATAACTCACATGACTGGAGTACTGTCATGGATGGTTATAAACTGTTCAGGAAGGACAGGCAGGGCAGAAAAGGTGGGGGAGTAGCACTGTATGTAAGGGAGTAGTATGACTGCTCAGAGCTCCGGTATGAAACTGCAGAAAAACCTGAGTGTCTCTGGATTAAGTTTAGAAGTGTGAGCAACAGGAGTGATGTAGTGGTGGGAGTCTGCTATAGACCACCGGACCGGGGGGATGAGGTGGATGAGGCTTTCTTCCGGCAGCTCGCGGAAGCTACTAGATTGCATGCCCTGGTTCTCATGGGTGACTTTAATTTTCCTGATATCTGCTGGGAGAGCAATACAGCGGTGCATAAACAATCCAGGAAGTTTTTGGAAAGCATAGGGGACAATTTCCTGGTGCAAGTGCTAGAGGAGCCAACTGGGGGGGAGCTTTTCTTGACCTGCTGCTCACAAACCGGGAAGAATTAGTAGGGAGAGCAAAAGTGGATGGGAATCTGGGAGGCAGTGACCATGAGTTGGTTGAGTTCAGGATCCTGACACAGGGAAGAAAGGTAAGCAGCAGGATACGGACCCTGGACTTCAGGAAAGCAGACTTCGACTCCCTCAGGGAACGGATGGGTAGGATCCCCTGGGGGACTAACATGAAGGGGAAAGGAGTCCAGGAGAGCTGGCTGTATTTCAAGGAATCTCTGTTGAGGTTACAGGGACAAACCATCCCGATGTGTCGAAAGAATAGTAAATATGGCAGGTGACCAGCTTGACTTCACGGTGAAATCCTAGCGGATCTTAAGCATAAAAAAGAAGCTTACAAGAAGTGGAAGGTTGGACATATGACCAGGGAAGAGTATAAAAATATTGCTCGGGCATGTAGGAATGAAATTAGGAGGGCCAAATCGCACCTGGAGCTGCAGCTAGCGAGAGATGTTAAGAGGAACAAGAAGGGTTTCTTCAGGTATGTTGGCAACAAGAAGAAAGTCAAGGAAAGTGTGGGCCCCTTAATGAATGAGGGAGGCAACCTAGTGACAGAGGATGTGGAAAAAGCTAATGTACTCAATGCTTTTTTTGCCTCTGTCTTCACGAACAAGGTCAGCTCCCAGACTGCTGCGCTGGGCATCACAACATGGGGAATAGATGGCCAGCCCTCTGTGGAGAAAGAGGTGGTTAGGGACTATTTAGAAAAGCTGGACGTGCACAAGTCCATGGGGCCAGACGAGTTGCATCCGAGAGTGCTAAAGGAACTGGCGGCTGTGATTGCAGAGCCATTGGCCATTATCTTTGAAAACTCGTGGCGAACGGGGGAAGTCCCGGATGACTGGAAAAAGGCTAATGTAGTGCCAATCTTTAAAAAAGGGAAGAAGGAGGATCCTGGGAACTACAGGCCAGTGAGCCTCACTTCAGTCCCTGGAAAAATCATGGAGCAGGTCCTCAAAGAATCAATCCTGAAGCACTTACATGAGAGGAAAGTGATCAGGAACAGTCAGCATGGATTCACCAAGGGCAAGTCATGCCTGACTAATCTAATCGCCTTCTATGATGAGATTACTGGTTCTGTGGATGAAGGGAAAGCAGTGGATGTATTGTATCTTGACTTTAGCAAAGCTTTTGACACGGTCTCCCACAGTATTCTTGTCAGCAAGTTAAAGAAGTATGGGCTGGATGAATGCACTATAAGGTGGGTAGAAAGTTGGCTAGATTGTCGGGCTCAACGGGTAGTGATCAATGGCTCCATGTCTAGTTGGCAGCCGGTGTCAAGTGGAGTGCCCCAGGGGTCGGTCCTGGGGCCGGTTTTGTTCAATATCTTCATAAATGATCTGGAGGATGGTGTGGATTGCACTCTCAGCAAATTTGCGGATGATACTAAACTGGGAGGAGTGGTAGATACGCTGGAGGGCAGGGATAGGATACAGAGGGACCTAGACAAATTGGAGGATTGGGCCAAAAGAAATCTGATGAGGTTCAATAAGGATAAGTGCAGGGTCCTGCACTTAGGACGGAAGAACCCAATGCACAGCTACAGACTAGGGACCGAATGGCTAGGCAGCAGTTCTGCGGAAAAGGACCTAGGGGTGACAGTGGACGAGAAGCTGGATATGAGTGAGCAGTGTGCCCTTGTTGCCAAGAAGGCCAATGGCATTTTGGGATGTATAAGTAGGGGCATAGCGAGCAGATCGAGGGACGTGATCGTCCCCCTTTATTCGACATTGGTGAGGCCTCATCTGGAGTACTGTGTCCAGTTTTGGGCCCCACACTACAAGAAGGATGTGGATAAATTGGAGAGAGTCCAGCGAAGAGCAACAAAAATGATTAGGGGTCTGGAACACATGACTTATGAGGAGAGGCTGAGGGAACTGGGATTGTTTAGTCTGCGGAAGAGAAGAATGAGGGGGGATTTGATAATTGCTTTCAACTACCTGAGAGGTGGTTCCAGAGAGGATGGTTCTAGACTTTTCTCAGTGGTGGAAGAGGACAGGACAAGGAGTAATGGTCTCAAGTTGCAGTGGGGGAGGTTTAGGTTGGATATTAGGAAAAACTTTTTCACTAGGAGGGTGGTGAAACACTGGAATGCGTTGCCTAGGGAGGTGGTGAAATTTCCTTCCTTAGAAGTTTTTAAGGTCAGGCTTGACAAAGCCCTGGCTGGGATGATTTAATTGGAGATTGGTCCTGCTTTTGAGCAGGGGGTTGGACTAGATGACATCCTGAGGTCCTTTCCAACCCTGATATTCTATGATTCTATGTCTGACACCACAGTGCACACAATAGCTACTGCAATAGCCAGGAGGAGATCTTTGTGGCTTCAGTGTTCGAGGATCCCCAGGAAACTCCAAGCAAGAACCTCTCATTTGATGAAGCCCTGTGGCCTCCAAAAGATTCAAGGCCAACTCTGCTTTCTTTAGGACTTTGAGTTCCAAGTGAGCTGTAGTTCACAAAAGCTTATGCTAAAATAAATTGGTTAGTCTCTAAGGTGCCACAAGTACTCCTTTTCTTAACCCAAGAAGGAAGCAGCCACATCAACATCCTATAGACAGCACACCTCAGTCCAGTTTTACAGTCAGTCACATAGTACTTCAAAACTGCCAATGAAGAGACAGAGAGTCCACTGGAGACAACCCTCTGCCTCCTCTGCTGCCCCACAGTCTTGGGGTTCCACTAGGTAGCAGGTGCAATGCAAAGTGGAGAAACGGATAGGATGATCAGAGAACTTTGTTTGTTCTACACCTCCCCCCTTGGCAACTACCTCTTTTATTTTGGAGAAATTTGAGCTGAGGTTACCTCAGATTTATAGGTCCCAGAGATGGTAACAAAGGGGCATTCAGTTTCAATTCCATCCTTCTCTCCACCCTCCTACTGCCTCCTTTCCTTGCTCTTTTCAGGGAACTGTCTCGTGAAAGACCATCAAAATAGGAAGTACTGTCCCTTTTACAGCTGGGAGCAATGCAAGGGTTGGCTTTTTACTCCCATTACTTTTTTGATCACAAAGAAGAAAGGGGGATGATAGCCTATCTTGGATCTTCACTGAGAGCTGTGGGCAGCCCTGCCTGAAGATGGTCAACGTAAACACTGTCTCGCAGCCCGCCAGCGGATTACTCTGACGGGCCGCAAATTGCCCACCCCTGATATAGATTATGACCTTCAAATTCAGGACCTCTGGTTCCCTCAGGAAGCTTGCTGCCATATATATGTGTTAGGGCTAGGTATTAGCTTGGTATGCAAAGCATTCCTGCCTCCTCTTTAGGAATTCTGAATACAAGTGTTGACAGACAACACCACAGCTGTAGATTATGTCAACAGGCAATGGGGAACAAGATCATTCTCACTCTGTCAGGAAGCCATGGGACTACGGAATAGATACATTCTGAACCAAGTTACATGTGTGGCTGTGCACCTTTTCAGCCTTCTGAACACCTTGACAGATCAACTCAGCAGGCAATTTCCTGACAACAAGTGGGCGCTCAAAGACTCAGTCTTACAGAACATCTTTTGTAAATGGGGATTCCCAAGAGTAGCAACAGACCAGAACAAGTGTCAGACATTCTTCTATTCCAGAAGGGGTGCAAGCTAAGGCTCCCTGGCAAATGCCTTTCTCATCCCTTGGATGCCAGGGTTGAAGTATGCCTTTCTGCCAGTCCCTGTGATACTCAGGATACTGAGGCAGGATTCAGAGTTATTATGATAGCCCTAGTATGGGCTAAGCAGTTCTGGTATTTGGATTTCATGAACCTTTCAGTGCAGCCACTTTATCACCTTACCTGCTCTGCCTGACAGTCTTCCAGAATTGTCAGATCTTGCACCTCGATCCAGTATCTTTACACCTGACAGCCTAGATCAGTGGTGGGCAAAGTACGGCCCGTGGGCCCCATCCGACCCATCAGACCATTTAAGCCAGCCCTCAGCTCCCACCAGGAATCGGGGTCAGGGGTTTGTCCTGCTCCGGCGCTCCAGCTGGGGAGCGGGGTCAGGTGCTTGCCCTGCTCTGCATGGTTCCCAGAAAGCAGCCAGCATGAACCCCCTCCGGGTCCTACGTAGTACGCGGAGGTGCGGCCAGGCAGCTCTGCGTGCTGCCCCGACCACAGGCGCCGCTCCTGCAGCTCCCATTGCTGCGGTTCTCGGCCAATGGGAGCTGCAGGGGTGGCACCTCTGGATGGGGCAGCGCGAAGAGCTACCTGGCCGTGCCTAGGAGCCAGAGATGGGATATGCTTCCGGGAGCTGCTTGCAGTAAACGTTGCCCAGAGCCTGCACCCCGCAGCCCCCCCCGCCCCATGCCCCAATCCCCTGCCATAGCCCTGATCCCCTTCCTGCCATCTGAACCCATTGGTCCCAGTCTGGAGTACCTTCCTGCACCCCAAACCCCTCAGCCCCACCACTGAGCCTGCACCCCCAGCCAGAGCACTCACCCCCCTCCCCAGTACCTCAACCCCCTGCCCTGATCCCCCTCCTGCCCTCTGAATCCCTTGGTCCCAGCCTGGAGCCCCCTCCTGCACTCCAAACCCCTCAGCCCCACCCCAGAGCCTGCACCCACTCCTACACCCATACCCCCAATTTCGTGGGCATTCACAGAATCATAGAATATCAGGGTTGGAAGGGACCTCAGGAGGTCATCTAGTCCAATCCCCTGCTCAAAGCAGGACCAGCCCCCAACTAAATCATCTCAGCCAGGGCTTTGTCAAACCTGACCTTAAAAACCTCTAGGGAAGGAGATTCTACCACCTCCCTAGGTAACTCATTACAGTGCTTCACCACCCTCCTAGTGAAAAAGCTTTTCCCTCATATCCAGCCTAAACCTCCCCCACTACAACTTGAGACCATTACTCCTTGTTCTGCAATCTGCTAGCACTGAGAACAGTCTAGATCCATTGTCTTTCAGGTAGTTGAAAGCAGCTATCAAATCCCCCCTCATTCTTCTCTGCTGCAGACTAAATAATTCCAGTTCCCTCAGCCTCTCCTCATAAATCATGTGCTCCAGCTGCCTAATAATTTTTGTTGCCCTCCGCTGGATTTTTTCCAATTTTTCCACATCCTTCTTGTAGTGTGGGGCCCAAACTAGACACAGTACTCCAGATGAGGCCTCACCAATGCTGAATAGACTGGACTTATCACGTCCCTTGTTCGTGGCCCACCATACAATTTCCATACCCTGATGTGGCCTGCAGGCCAAAAAGTGTGCCCACTCTGGCCTAGATGTTGTGTGGATGACGTCTACTGAAAGAAACTGTTCAGCTGAGATTCAGAACATTCTGCTTCAAAGCAGGGAAACCTTCAACCTTACTTATAATGCTAAATGGAAGGCGTCTGCTACTTGGGATGCCAGTGGTAGTTGTCTTCCTTGACATCATTAGTTTCAGCAATAGTGGAGTATTTGCTAGCCCTGAAACAGTCTAGACTTTACATCAGGTCATAAAGGTCCATGTAGCAGCAATGTCTGCACATCATCCCTCACTCCTGGGTAATACTGTGTTTTCCCACTACATAGTAGCAAGATTCTTAAAGGCCTCACATGTTTTTCCCCCAATGCAGGAGCCCCCCGCCCCCTTTTTGGGACTTCAATACAGTGTGGCAATATAGTAGTTATTAGCAGCGTTGCTGGGTTCCCACTTCGAACTCTCAGCAACTTGTTCCCCACTAGTCGATGAAGACTGCCTTTCTGGTGGCCATTACATCAGCTCGCAGGGAAGGGGAGGTCAGGCCCTTGTGACATATTGTCTATATATAGTATTTCGTAAGGACAGGGTCATTCTTAGACCTCACTCCGGGTTTCTCCCCAGACTGTCTGAGTTCCGTATGAGCCAGTCCTTTCATCTCTTGGTTTTCTTTCCAAAGCCTGATTAAGTGGGTCTCCAGATGTTTGAGAGCATATTATGAATTAGCCAGGATAGATCCATCTAGCCAGACTAGAGCTCATTCCACGATATCTGAGGAGCAGTTATGTGGAGCTTAAACCACACATTTACAAGACACTCTTGCTTAGTAAGGGCTCCCACATCAGATGTTGGTTTTGTTAGGGCTGTCTTATAGCCATTTAAGTAGGACTCCTAATACCCACCTCCAGGCAGTAGATAACTGATTGTTAGTCTCTAAGGGTATGTCTACACTACGAAATTAGGTCGAATTTATAGAAGTCGGTTTTTTAGAAATCTGTTTTATATATTCGAGTGTGTGTGTCCCCACAGAAAATGCTCTAAGTGCATTAACTTAGCGGAGTGCTTCCACAGTACCGAGGCAAGTGTCGACTTCTGAAGTGTTGCACTGTGGGTAGCTATCCCACAGTTCCCGCAGTCTCCGCTGCCCATTGGAATTCTGAGTTGAGATCCCAATGCCTGATGGGGCTAAAACATTGTCGCGGGTGGTTCTGGGTACATATTGTCAGGCCCCCGTTCCCTCCCTCCCTCCCTCCGTGAAAGCAGCAGCAGACAATCATTTCACGCCATTTTTCTTGAGTTACCTGTGCAGACGCTATACCACGGCAAGCATGGAGCCCGCTCAGGTAACCGTCACCGTGTGTCTCCTGGGTGCTGGCAGATGTGGTACTGCATTGCTACACAGCAGCAGCAACCCCTTGCCTTGTGGCAGCAGACGGTACAATAGGACTGGTAGCCGTCATCGTCATGTCCGAGGTGCTCTTGGCCACGTCGACCAGGAGCGCCTGGGCAGACATGGGCGCAGGGATTAAATTTGGAGTGACTTGACCAGGTCATTCTCTTTAGTCCTGCAGTCAGTCCTATTGAACCATCTTATGGTGAGCAGGCAGGCAGTACGGATTGCTAGCAGTCCTATTGTACCATCTTCTGCCGGGCAAGCAAGAGATGAGGATGGCTAGCTGTCCTATTGTACCATCTTCTGCTGAGCAGCCATGAGATGTGGATGGCTTGCAGTCCTTCTGCACCGTCTGCTGCTAGCCAAAGATGTAAAAGATAGATTGAATGGATCAAAACAAGAAATAGACCAGATTTGTTTTGTACTCATTTGCTTCCGCCCCTCCCCCCATCTAGGGGACTCATTCCTCTAGGTCACACTGCAGAGAAGAGAAGGTGCAGCGAGGTAAATCTAGCCATGTATCAGTCAGAGGCCAGACCAACTTGCTTGTTCCAATAAGAACAATTACTTAGGTGCCCCATTTCTTATTGGAACCCTCCGTGAAGTCCTGCCTGAAATACTCATTGAAGTAAAGCCACCCCCTTTGTTGATTTTAATTCCCTGTAAGCCAACCCTGTAAGCCATGTCGTCAGTCACCCCTCCCCTCTGTCAGAGCAACGGCAGACAATCGTTCCACGCCTTTTTTCTGTGCAGATGCCATACCAAGGCAAGCATGGAGGCCGCTCAGATCACTTTGGCAATTAGGAGCACATTAAACACCACACGCATTGTCCAGCAGTATATGCAGCACCAGAACCTGGCAGAGCGATGCCGGGCAAGGAGGCGATGTCAGCGCGGTCACGTGAGTGATCAGGACATGGACACAGATTTCTCTGAAAGTCTGGGCCCTGCCAATGCATGCATCATGGTGCTAATAGGGCGGGTCATGCTGTGGAACGCCGATTCTGGGCTCGGGAAACAAGCACAGACTGGTGGGACCGCATAGTGTTGCAGGTCTGGGACGATTCCCAGTGGCTGCAAAACTTTCGCATGCGTAAGGGCACTTTCATGGAACTTTGTGACTTGCTTTCCCCTGCCCTGAAGTGCATGAATACCAAGATGAGAGCAGCCCTCACAGTTGAGAAGCGAGTGGCGATAGCCCTGTGGAAGCTTGCAACACCAGACAGCTACCGGTCAGTTGGGAATCAATTTGGAGTGGGCAAATCTACTGTGGGGGGTGCTGTGATACAAGTAGTCCACGCAATGAAAGATCTGCTGATATCAAGGGTAGTGACGCTGGGAAATATGCAGGTCATAGTGGATGGCTTTGCTGCAATGGGATTCCCTAACTGTGGTGGGGCCATAGACGGAACCCATATCCCTGTGTTGGCACCGGAGCACCAAGCTGGCGAGTACATAAACCGCAAGGGGTACTTTTCAATAGTGCTGCAAGCTCTGGGGGATCACAAGGGACGTTTCACCAACATCAACATGGGATGGCCGGGAAAGGTACATGACGCTAGCATCTTCAGGAACTCTGGTCTGTTTCAAAAGCTGCAGGAAGGGACTTTATTCCCAGACCAGAAAATAACAGTTGGGGATGTTGAAATGCCTATAGTTATCCTTGGGGACCCAGCCTACCCCTTAATGCCATGGCTCATGAAGCCGTACACAGGCAGCCTGAACAGTAGTCGGGAGCTGTTCAACTACAGGCTGAGCAAGTGCAGAATGGTGGTAGAATGTGCATTTGGACGTTTAAAGGCGCGCTGGCGCAGTTTACTGACTCGCGTAGACCTCAGCGAAACCAATATTCCCACTGTTATTACTGCTTGCTGTGTGCTCCACAATATCTGTGAGAGTAAGGGGGAGACGTTTATGGCGGGGTGGGAGGTTGAGGCAAATCGCCTGGCTGCTGGTTACGCGCAGCCAGACACCAGGGCGGTTAGAAGAGTACAGGAGGGCACGGTACGCATCAGAGAAGCTTTGAAAACCAGTTTCATGACTGGCCAGGCTACAGTGTGAAAGTTCTGTTTGTTTCTCCTTGATGAAACCCCCCGCCCCTTGGTTCACTCTACTTCCCTGCAAGCTAACCACCCTCCCCTCCTCCCTTCAATCAGCGCTTGCAGAGGCAATAAAGTCATTGTTGCTTCACATTCATGCATGCTTTATTCATTCATCACACAAATAGGGGGATGACTACCAAGGTAGCCCAGGAGGGATGGTGGAGGAGGGAAGGAAAATGCCACACAGCACTTTAAGCACAGCACTTTAAAAGTTTACAACTTTAAAATTTATTGAATGCCAGCCTTCTGTTTTTTGGGCAATCCGCTGTGGCGGAGTGGCTGGTTGGCCAGAGGCCCCCCCACAGCATTCTTGGGCGTCTGGGTGTGGAGGCTATGGAACTTGGGGAGGAGGGCGGTTGGTTACACAGGGGCTGTAGTGGCAGTCTGTGCTCCAGCTGCCTTTCCTGCAGCTCAACCATACACTGGAGTATACTGGTTTGATCCTCCAGCAGCCTCAACATTGAATCCAGCCTCCTCTCATCACGCTGCTGCCACATTTGAGCTTCAGCCCTGTCTTCAGCCCGCCACCTCTCCTCCCAGTCATTTTGTGCTTTCCTGCACTCTGACATTATTTGCTTCCACGCATTCGTCTGTGCTCTGTCAGTGTGGGAGGACAGCATGAGCTCAGAGAAAATTCATCACGAGTGCGTTTTTTTTTCTTTCTAATCTTCACTAGCCTCTGGGAAGGAGAAGATCCTGTGATCATTGAAACACATGCAGCTGGTGAAGAAAAAAAAAGGGACAGAGGTATTTAAAAAGACACATTTTATAAAACAGTGGCTACACTCTTTCAGGGTAAACCTTGCTGTTAACATTACATACATAGCACATGTGCTTTCGTTACAAGGTCACATTTTGCTTCCCTCCACTGCGTGTCTACCCCCTCAACCCTCCCTGTGGCTAACAGCGGGGAACATCTGTTCATCCACAGGCAAACAGCCCAGCAGGAACGGGCTCCTCTGAGTGTCCCCTGAAGAAAAGCACCCTATTTCAACCAGGTGACCATGAATGATATCTCACTCTCCTGAGGATAACACAGAGAGATAAAGAACGGATGTTGTTTGAACGCCAGTAAACATACACTGCAATGCTTTGTTGTACAATGATTCCCGAGTATGTGTTACTGGCCTGGAGTGGTAAAGTGCCCTACCATGGAGGACACAATAAGGCTGCCCTCCCCAGAAACCTTTTGCAAAGGCTTTGGGAGTACATCCAGGAGTGCCGCGAATGCCAGGGCAAATTAATCCTTTCACATGCTTGCTTTTAAACCACGTATAGTATTTTAAAAGGTACACTCACCGGAGGTCCCTTCTCTGCCTGCTGGGTCCAGGAGGCAGTCTTGGGTGGGTTCGGGGGTACTGGCTCCAGGTCCAGGGTGAGAAACAGTTCCTGGCTGTCGGGAAAACCGGTTTCTCCGCTTGCTTTCTGTGAGCTCTCTACAACCTCATCATCATCATCATCTTCTTCGTCCCCAAAACCTGCTTCCATGTTGCCTCCATCTCCATTGAAGGAGTCAAACAACACGGTTGGGGTAGTGGTGGCTGGACCCCCTAAAATGGCATGCAGCTCATCATAGAAGTGGCATGTTTGGGACTCTGACCCGGAGCGGCTGTTCGCCTCTCTGGTTTTCTGGTAGGCTTGCCTCAGCTCCTTAAGTTTCATGCGGCACTGTTTTGGGTCCCTGTTATGGCCTCTGTCCTTCATGCCCTGGGAGATTTTGACAAAGGTTTTGGCATTTCGAAAACTGGAACGGAGTTCTGATAGCACGGATTCCTCTCCCCATACAGCGATCAGATCCCGTACCTCCCGTTCAGTCCAGGCTGGAGCTCTTTTGCGATTCTGGGACTCCATCATGGTCACCTCTGCTGATGAGCTCTGCATGGTCACCTGCAGCTTGCCACGCTGGCCAAATAGGAAATGAGATTCAAAAGTTCGCGGTTCTTTTCCTGTCTACCTGGCCAGTGCATCTGAGTTGAGAGTGCTGTCCAGAGTGGTCACAATGGAGCACTCTGGGATAGCTCCTGGAGGCCAATACTGTCGAATTGTGTCCACAGTACCCCAAATTCGACCCGGCAAGGCCGATTTAAGCGCTAATCCACTAGTCAGGGGTGGAGTAAGGAAATCGATTTTAAGAGCCCTTTAAGTCGGAATGGAGGGCTTCATCGTGTGGACGGGTGCAGGTTTACATCGATTTAACGTTGCTAAATTCGACCTAAAATCCTAGTGTAGACCAGGGCTAAGAGTGGAATTCATGTGAACAGTTACTCAAAGAAGAAAGAACAGTTATGTATGCTACAGTTCGTGTGGTTTTGCAAGATATTATACACATGGATTCCACAAGCCACTCTCTTTCCCTGTGTCAAGGTTCCTCCTCCACTCTGAACTCTAGGGTACAGATGTGGGGACCTGCATGAAAAACCTCTTAAGCTTATCTTTACCAGCTTAGGTCAAAACTTCCCCAAGGTACAAAATATTCCACCCTTTGTCCTCTGATTGGCCACTACCACCACCAAACTAATACTGGTTACTGGGGAAGAGCTGTTTGGACACGTCTTTCCCCCCCAAAATACTTCCCAAAACCTTGCACCCCACTTCCTGGACAAGGTTTGGTAAAAAGCCTCACCAATTTGCCTAGGTGACTACAGACCCAGACCCTTGGATCTTAAGAACAGTGAACAATCCTCCCAACACTTGCACCCCCCCCCTTTCCTAGGAAATGTTGGATAAAAAGCCTCACCAATTTGCATAGGTGACCACAGACCCAAACCCTTGGATCTGAGAACAATGAAAAAGCATTCAGTTTTCTTACAAGAAGACTTTTAATAGAAATAGAAGTAAATAGAAATAAAGAAATCCCCTCTGTAAAATCAGGATGGTAGATACCTTACAGGGTAATTAGATTAAAAACATAGAGAACCCCTCTAGGCAAAACCTTAAGTTACAAAAAAGATACACAGACAGAAATAGTTACTCTATTCAGCACACTTCTTTTCTCAGCCATTTAAAGAAATCATAATCTAACACATACCTAGCTAGATTACTTATTAAAAGTTCTAAGACTCCATTCCTGGTCTATCCCCGGCAGAAACAACATATAGACAGACAGAGACCCTTTGTTTCTCTCCCTCCTCCCAGCTTTTGAAAGTATCTTGTCTCCTCATTGGTCATTTTGGTCAGGTGCCAGTGAGGTTGCCTTTAGCTTCTTAACCCTTTACAGGTGAGAGGAGCTTTCCCCTGGCCAGGAGGGATTTCAAAGGGGTTTACCCTTCCCTTTATATTTATGACACCGTGCTATTATCGAGTCCTACTACCATGAGATTCTTTACTAGTAAATGAACTGAGGAGTGGTTGAGCCCACTCTGTGTTTATGCCTTTGGGGGCGAAGGGGCACTTAGGTTGCCAGCACAGCCTAAATGGACACTGCTGGTCAAAAGTATCCAGTCTCACATGCATGATGGTGCGCATGTGACATAAGAGTGAAATCCATGTGGACAGCACAACTCAAAGAATCACATTTACTGTAGGGTAAGTAACCGTTTTTTCACATAACAAACTTACTTCATATTTTCCATAGTGCTTTAGAAATATGAAACACCTTTGTGAGGTAAGCAAATATTATTTTCATTTTACAGATAGGGTAATTGACACGTTATATTAGTTTTCCAAAATGCATATATATGGTATCGTCTCTAACATTTAGCCCAAGTAACCTAGGGATCAGTTTGCAGGTTCAATCTTCAATCTTCTTCTCAATGTTTTGAACCTATCTCCATGATCTAAACCACAAGAGGTTTTCATGGCAGAATTAAAAAAAGCATCTTCTTTTCTGTAAAAAGAAAAGGAGTACTTGTGGCACCTTAGAGACTAACAAATTTATTTGAGCATAAGCTTTCGTGAGCTACAGCTCACTTCATCGGATGCATTCAGCTGTAGCTCACGAAAGCTTATGCTCAAATAAATTTGTTAGTCTCTAAGGTGCCACAAGTACTCCTTTTCTTTTTGCAAATGCGGACTAACACGGCTGCTACTCTGAAACCTTCTTTTCTGCGTCTGCTTTCTCACAGATACCAGTCTGATTCTTAAACTTCGTTTTTTCCATTTAACTCTTCCTCCCCTAAGCACAATAATGCAGATCTTCTTGCAGTTGGTAGTAATTACTTGCATGGTATCTGATTTTATGGAGTAGATCTGGATACTTACTTTATTGACTTGTTCTGGTATGAATTGGTCTTAGAAATCTTGATTACCCTGAACAAGACCATGCACATCAGAAATTGCATCACTAGACAGCAATTTCTATCTGTTTATTGAGAGAGACAGTGTAGGTGGAGGTTATATCTTTTATTGAACCAACTTCTGTTGGCAGAAAGTACAAGCTTTCGAGTGAGGAGCTCAAAACCTTATACCTTCCGCCAACAGAAGTTGATCCAAGCTTTTGAGCTACGCAAAGCTCCTCTTCACTTGAAAGCTTGTACTTTCTGCAAGCAGAAGTTGGTTCAATAGAAGACGTTACCTCACCTATCTTGTCTCTTTCATATCCTTGGACCAGCATGGCTACAACAACACTGCAAATGCCTATTTTATTGTAATATAGTTTAGACATCTTTTAATCTAACAAGCTGTGTTTTCAAATGTTTGCCAACACATATTAATCTCAAAGCCATTCATTCCTTGCTAACGGAGCAGACTTGCAATTTTGCTTCACTGCAGTTTCACATTTACCATAGATAGACGGTTTAAAAATCAAGTGGTCAGATACTATGACAGGTGTGGCTAAACCACAGCTTGTGAGCGGCATGCGACTCTTTTGACAGGTCAGCTGCAGCTTGCGGAGCCTGGGGCTTCACCCCATGTTGAGGGCGAACTGGCCCGAGGCTCTGGGCTTTCCCCTGAAGTGGGGCAAGTCGGCGCTCGCAGTTTCAGCCCCAGTGCGGGGTTGGGGCAGCAGTGCTGCGGCTCAGGGTTTCACTCTACAGCAGGGTGACACATAGCTCACAGTTTCCACATCACTGGCATGGGGGCACTGATGCTTGGGGCTTCAGCCCCACAGGAGGCAATGAGGCTGTGCTCAGAGCTTCAGCCCTGCAGGAGGAGGCGAGCTGGTGCTGGGGGCTTCAGCCCTGCAGGTGGTGCTAGGCTCCGACTGCAACTGTACATGCTCATTATAACAGGAAACTGCATCACTGTAGTGCTGTGCAGACCTCGTGTGCTGTGATCTCCCTGCATGCTGCACACTACAGGCTGTGTTTCCTGTTCATAAGTTGCATTTGAATAGTTTTAGATTTAAGTGTTAACTTTAAATTAATTTCATGGATGACAATGACATCTTCAAACTGTAAGAAATGCATGTACGAAGAAGAAAACCAAAGTTTTCAGCCAGAATGGGAGGAAGCTTTTTCATTTGCTAGTAAAGATGGCAACCCACTGTGCCTAATCTGCAATACATTGGGCTCTCACTACAAAGTGAGCAACTTGAAACAACACACAATAACTTTTCGTCTAAGTACCCTCCTAGATCAGAATTAAGGAAAAACAAGCTAATCACATTAAAATTATGCCTCAACAGTCAACAGACACTACTTTCTCTGCTCAGTAAGGAAGCTGACACAATGACTGAAGCTAGTTTTGTTATGGCATGGAATATCGCTCCTGCTAAATGTCCATGTTGTGATGGAGAATTTGTTAAGAAGAATATTGCAGAAGTGGTTGCAATTTTAAATCCAAGTAACACTAAACTTCAGTGATTAATACAGCAGATTCCAATTTCATGCCACATTATGGAGAGGCAGATCTCCCAGATCAGTGACGGTGTTGCAAGCAACGTGCAAAATGATCTAAAGAATTCTCTAGCATTCAGCCTAGCTGTTGATGAATACACAGATATTCAAGATAAACCGCAGCTGGCGATATTTTTTCACTATGTTTCCACAGATGTAATTGTGAAAGAAGAAATGTTGGACTCAGTGGCGCTAAAAAAAACAACCCATGGTGTTGACAAAGAATGCACTTGACGAAGCATTGACAAATGCCGATGTACCACTGGATAAACTTGTCAGTGTTGCAATTGATGGAACACCTGCGGTGGTGGGGGGAAAAGTAGGCCTGATTGGACTCTTGAAGAGCAATCCCAAATTTCCAGAGTTTCTCCTTGTTCATTACATCATCCATCATGAACATCTCACAGGCAGATACTTCAAGTATGAAAATGTTACAAAAATAGTCCCAGAAATTGTCAATTTCATCCGCTCAAATGGGAAGACTCATCGACAGTTCAAAAATTTCACTGAAGAGCTGGATCTTGAAGATAAACCCAACAATGTGTCTTTCTACTGTATTGTGAGGTGGTTGTCAACCAGCAATGTCTTAAATAGATTTGTGGAACTGTTGAAGCCTATCAGTGCTTTCATTGAAGAAAAGGAACAGTCCTATCTACAATTGAGAGATGAGCAATGGATAGAGGATCTTATGTTTGTCACTGATATTATACAGCATCTGCAAACTCTCAATTTGGCAATCCAAGGGAAGGATAAGATTATTTTTGACCTTACTCAGCATCTTCAGCTTCCAGAACAAGTTAAAGTTTCTGAAAAGAAACATAGTGTCAAGAGACTTCAACCACTTTCCCTATTTCAAGAGTAGGGTAAACACATTTCCTGAAATCAAAGTAGAAGATCACAAACTCAAGGAATACAAAGGTAAATTACAGGGACTGCTTGATGACTTTCAGGACAGGTTTGAAGATTTGCAGAAGCTGAGATCCTGCTTCACTTTCCTTGTAAACCCATTCATGGTTGATGTCATGGATGGCAGCTAGCATAGGCTGGGGAAGGCTGTGACTCCCCAAACAGCCCCACCTGGCCCTGCCCATGCTCCGCCCCAAGGCCCTTCCTGCTTGCCCTTGGCCCCAGACCAGGCAGGCTTCTCCTCTTCCAGGGAGCCTTCTGGGGCTGGCGCTAGGGCAGCTGGGATTTGGTATGGCTCCTGGCTGGGGCCGCATGCAGCCCACCCACCTACCTGGTGCTTCGTGGCTGGGGGGATGCACTAGTTCTCTGGGGTGGGAGGGGGGGCGCATGCCATCCACCCATCCAGCGTTGAGTGGGGCACGTGCCGTCTGCCCGCCCACCCGGTGCTCCGGGGCTGGGGAGGGGAGGCTGCGCTGCTGCCTGCTGCTCTGAGGCTGGAGGCACTCAGGCGAACCATAGTTGGAGGCGAGGGAGAGGAGCTGGTAGTCGCGGGTGGGGGGGGCCTCAATCAGTAACAAGAAGACAGCATGAATAATAATTAACCACTCCTGAGACTTGCTCCAAACATAATCTGCTCCTTACAATAGATTATGTGCATTTCTGTAACAACAGGGTTAATACTGTAAATAAAATGTTGGTGGCAGTACTGGGATAATATAAATGTAAAGAGAGGCAATATGTCTTTAGATGATGTGCAGCCATGGTATATTCAGTCTGGTTTTGCACCTTGTTTAGATTCCAGTTTATCAAGGTGCTTCTACTCCCTTACTTGGTGGTCCTGTGGAATGGGCTTTGTATCATGGAAGAGATGGTTTGGGTGATGTTCCTGATCCGAATGCTCCAGGATTAGACCATCTACAGAAAGAACATGCTGTGATTGCAATGTTAAGAATTGTTAGTGAGAAGCCTGGTCAGGTGAGAATGTTCTTTATATCATTTTTTTTTATGTAGTAAAAGAAGACAGCAAGCAGGACTGAAGTCTGCTTATGCCAATTCCTTGCAATTATATGACATTATTTTGCCTGTCTAATCCTAATGGAGGATCCAGGTTCAGTCTTCAGTGGAAGGTGACCCACCTACCTTCTCCTGGTAGTCCATGGCGTTGTACACTGGGGTTGGAAGAAATTGTTTCTCATGCTTCTCACCCTGTACATGAATAACCATAATTAAACATCTAGTCCCAAGTCACTGGTGTCCAAGTAACTGTCCCTTTAGTCAGGTAATTCTGGAGGCAAAAGAATTTGACACACTGATTTACCATCCCCCTTTCTTCCAGAGAAATAAAATCTTTATTTAATATTTAGGAGAGTCCATGTGTGTGTGTGTTTGTTTGTTTTTTGCTGCTTACCTCAAACATGTCCTCACTCATGTCTTTGTGATCCTCTTTTAGGTATATATTGCAATAAGATTTCCTACTACCTTCTCTTTCTCAGCTTCTACTGTGTAGGCACAAGGTATCAATCTTTCATAATAGCTAAGACCCTCTATGCCTTTGTTTAATTTATCAGGGTTTTTTTTTTATCTTCTTTAGAATTTTTGCATCCCTACAGAGTTAAAAGAACCATAAACTATCATGGTACTTCATTTTGGGGCCTCAGTGTTTCTCTGTCATAGCTTTTCTTATGGCGGATTGCATGACTTGGAGGGACTGAAGATAGGATATAGAGAGTTTCATCTTTATTGCAAATTCAGATTATAGGCCTCATTGGTAGTGCTTGAAAGCTATTACTGTTTGATGGGTGTTTGGTCAATGAGATGGATCTGGTGCTCAGTCCAATTCCGTATGGACAAGTAGACAAATGACAAAAGCCACCTCTGGACTTGATAGTGATTGACAAAAGATAGATAACAGTTCCAGCAGAGACCAAGGATTGAATGGACATGGAATCTATGAACAATATCTTGCCTCTAGAGGTGATCAGAGTTGTGGCACATTGGTGGAATGGCATAATGAAGTGTCTGTCTTCACCAATGGTGTAACTGTTCAGTAGCTAAACTGATTACTTGATTTTCCGGGTCTCTAATTCTAACACTCTTCTCAAACTTATAGAAAAATTAAAATATTAATTTTCTTAGTCTGGTTTATAATGTCTCTCCTCAAATGCAGCCTAGGATCCTATTGACTATCTTTCTTGCATTTTGGGATTTTCTTTTAATATTTTGTTTTACAGAGAACTCTGCTCATGATTATATTGTCTTCATCCTATGCTCCCAAACACCATCTTTGGTATAGTTGTTACGATACGTTTTCCTTGTCTAATCTGTACACCTTTGGCAAAACTTTATTTAGCTTCTCATTCTAATGTGTTCTGTCAACCTCTAGGCTTTAGGGTGACCTACACTAACTTTCTCTCAGGCTTCCCTTTAGTACATTAAAAAAATATTAAGAACAAATTGTATCTACCATGTTTTCCTTGCATTTTTGCTGTAATGATTATTTTTGTACATGCTGTAGATAGATTCAGTTGAATGAGTTTCTTATATTTTTCCTGCTCTTCCAGGTTTTATAAAGACTTTTTCTTTTGATGATATGCTTGTAATCTTCATTATAAGCAATTATAGATTTTATTTATTTAGTTAGTTAATTAGTTAGTTTCTTCTAACAAAATTTTTAAAACAGGGATAAATCTTAACTGGAAAAGCAGACTACAGTATACCTCAGCCTATGTAACACCCTTTTCTTTGCAATATCTGTTTCAGTTAGTTCACTTCTGTATACTCAAAAATAATTTTAAATCTCCCTTCCCAAAATCTGTTTTTTCTAGGTGCTTGTGTCTAGCAATTAGAGAATCTCATAAATCCAAATGATTTCTTCAAAATCAGTGGAAACTAGGTCTAGTAGGCTCTGTCTCCATCCCTCCACTTCCACTTTGACTACTTTGGAGAGAGAGGTTTCCTTGCAAATTGCTGAGGCCCTTTCAGAACTGTAAGTTTGTCGCTACTGTCAGTTGATTCCTGCTTAGCCTCCCATTTCAGTTATGTTCTCTGCTTTAGCTGCCCTTGTGACTTCAGCCTTGAGGAATTCCTCTTGTTAAAACTGTCACTGAAACCTAGCTTACACACATTATAAAGTGTCTTTAGGTATCTAGCCCTTTTTATCCCATGATGCTTAATAGATGTGATTCTGTTAATATCTAACTTCACTGCTGTGTTAATGTTGTGGATGAATGGATGTTAACCTATATATAATATTACATTTCCTCCTGTTCTACTTGTTATAGTCTATGGTATACATTTTATTTTTTGTTATCTACTTATGCCACCAGATTGTTGTTGTAATGGCCAAGTCTGGTACTCCCGGAAAGACAATTTAATCCATTTCTCTTGCCATCATCTCATTTTATTTTTTACTAATGTAGCATTAAAATAGAACACCCCCCTCTTCAGATGCTTCTTCAGCCTGGACAATAAAATCACCCATCTTATGCACTCTAACAGTCCTCTGCCTGATTTAAGTGTTCCACTTGTTGCCCCTTGTTTAAATCCCTTCTTCAACCTTCCTGAAATTTTTTGGCCAGAATGGAAGGCCATTTAGAGTTTCTTCCCCAACAGATGTCCTTGCTTCCCAAAGACATAAAAACCTAGTCGTCCTTATTATGTTTCCTCAACCAAATACTGAGGAATCTGATCTTCTCTGCCTCATCTTACCAATATAGGGCACGGATAACTTTTTTAAGAAAATCACCTACAGGTCCGTTCTGCCCCTCATTTTACTACCTAGCTATGTAAATAGCGCAAGAACATACAGATTTCCCTCTTTTGAAAGCTAGTAGATTCTGCTTCTGATGGCTTATCGAAGGGAGTGAGCTCAGAGCTCTACAGGGTATGTGTACATTGCAATAAAAAAACCTGCTGCATGGAGTCTTGGAATTTGGACTTTGAGGCTAATAATTGCAGTGTAACTGTTCGGGCTCAGGCTGGAGCATGGGCTCTGAGATCCTCCCTCTCACGGGATCTCAGAGCCCGAACAGCTACATGGTACTTTTATAGACTCACAGTCCAAGCGCCATGGCCATGCCACAAATTTTTTATTGCATTGTAGACATACCCACATTCAGATCACTCTCCAATGAAAATATCTTGCCTCCAGTCCTCAAAAGTATCTTAACTAATTTATGTCGTAATGATGGAGGTACATTTTTTTCTCTTAATTGCCAGGTTCTAAACTGTGTCATGTTTCAATGATAAACACCACCTTGAATTTGCACTCAGAACAGATATGAAGCCAGTATAACCTCTGGAGCCCAGGCACAGTGTGCTCATATCAACTCACTACACCTAGCCTCATTCTGGACTAGCTGCAGCTTCTGAGTGGTCTTTATAGATAGCTCCCGGTAGAGTTTTTATTGCAGTATTCCAATAAAAGCAAGAAAAGACTGTAATGTCTTGAACAACTACATATGAAAAAAGAAGTATGTGACTTCTATGGGATTCCCAGACATCTGCAGTGAGAGTTCCAAAAAACCCCAACATAGCTAATACTTCTGGCAAGTGGGAGAATTAATCCACCAGAAGATGAAGTCACAGAGATGGAGTGTTGCTTTAACAGAACTGTAAACAAATGTTTAAAACAAGGCACTGAGAAAAATGTGATCTGGGGTCTCTCTTGGTTTGTTTTCATTGGAGTAACAGGTACAGAGAAGCATTTTGTTTATGTTTTGTAGATTTCTCTAGTTGCCACTGGTCCTTTGACTAATCTAGCTTTGGCAGTGAAATTGGATCCAACATTTCCTATGAAGCTTAAAAATATGTTCATCATGGGAGGAAATGTAGAATGTAAGTCATTTACAAAATGATCAGTAGGCAAACATTTGAACTAATAACTCCAGTATGTTTATTCAGAAGCTGTGTGGTCTTTTGTATAAGATTGCTAGACTGCATGCATTTATGTATTAGATTAAGTATGGGAAATCATAGAATCATAGAATACCAGGGTTGGAAGGGACCTCAGGAGGTCATCTAGTCCTGCTGCTCAAAGCAGGGCCAATCCCCAATTTTTGCCCCAGATTCCAAATGGCCCCCTCCAGGATTGAACTCACAACCCTGGGTTTAGCAGGCCAATGCTCAAACCACTGAGCTATCCCTCCCCCCAAATGAGATGGTGTAGTTGTGAATGTTGCCATAATATGTGATTTCCTTGATATTTAGTAATCGCACTCACAGTTAATACCTTTTAACGACCTTAACTTGAAGTTAAATCTTTGTTGGAATTTTATAAGAAGATAAATTTATGATAGTATTTTAATGCTAAAAATATGGTGTATTTTGGACATGTTCTTTTTTGTGTTATGATTTTTTGCTAAGCAAAATGAACAAGGTGCACTAAATACTGTAAGTTTTGGTACTGAAAAGTAAAATGATTGAAGAAAATAAGCAAATATACTGAACAGTTATTTTTTCGGTTTTTGTTAGCCAGAGGAAATACTACGATCTGTGGAGAATTCAATTTTGCAACTGATCCAGAAGCTGCTTATGTTGTCTTAAATGAGTTCACTTGCCCTACTTATATTGCATCATGGGAATTTACATGTCACAATTCTTTGTCTTGGGTAAGATACCAAATGTTTAATGTTAAAGGTAAATCTGGTGAAACTCAGTCTGCATGGGTATGTCCAAATGGATCAGATTACAGGACTGGGTCCTAAATCAGAGCTCCCTGAATTTGAATGTAAAAATAACTGTATCTAAACCTGTGTACATGCTCTAATGCTGGGTAGTCTTGACTTAATTGCAAAAGGAGGCATGAAGCTATATCCCAATGTTTCTCTTCATTTTTTAATTGCCAACATTATTCTTTTGGTTTGCAGGAATTCTATCGTGAGTGGGTTAATCAGGACACCAAAAAAGCTAAATTCATGGAGAAAATATCTGCTCACAGCATAAAATTCACAGAGTCAAAACACGAAAATACAGGCAACATGTTATGGACTTCAGGATTCGTGTCTTGTGATTCCTATGCTATGGCTGCTGCAATTGACGAGAGCTTTGTCACAAAAGCCATAGAAGTTGCTGTAAGTGTGGAGCTGAATGGCTCACTAACTAGAGGAATGATGGTAATGGATATGACCGGTCTTCTTAAGAAGAAAAATAAAGCTTTTGTCATTAATAAGTGTGATTTAGAGAAGTTCAAGAAACTTCTCATTGCTGCTTTAAAATAACATTTGGCTGTCTGATAAATTTCCCAATCTTGTTAATTTTGAACTGTAACTGTAAGTCTCATTACAGTGGTACAGATAACTTTAGATTCATAGCTACTATCAGACAACATAAAACTATTTTTAGTTAATAGCTTTCTCTTATGTCAGGTTTCCAACAAAGTGCATTCAAGTGAATATGAAAAGGACCCATTTAAATCTACAATAGTGAGAGAATTCAAAGTGCAAGTTAAAATGGCAGCCTAATTGTTAGATAACTCTGCATGCACTTATTACCTGGTAGGCTAGTACTCTAGTTTAGCATGTAAATACTTAACTTACCCAAGTTTCAAAAAATGCATTTACTCGGTAGACAGAAACAGCAATAAAAGAGCATTGAAATCTAGAATATGCATATAAATTATGATCTGTCATCAGTTTGTAAGATGGAGAAGATAGACTGTTCTAATTCCCACTGCTTTATTATTACGGAAAAACAAGCCAATTTTTACTTAGAGAATCTAGATTAAGGATTTGTAAAGTATTATTTAAAAGCCACTTTAAGATCCAGGAGCTCAACATATATTGATAAAATTTAAAACACGTAAAAAGGGAAGATGTAGAGGAATTTGAAGGACCATGGTCATGGGAAACAAAACTGTTTAACTTCAGGTTACTAATTTTAAAATCGTCAAGAAATGTAGTGAATGAAAGTTTATCATCTTATATTTGTTATGTATCTTATTTAAAGTGGGTTTGTAACCTGAGTCCAGTTTACATAAGAAAAAAGTATCAGGGGGTAGCCGTGTTAGTCTGTATCCACAAAAAGAACAAGGAGTCTGGTGGCACCTTAAAGACTAACAGATTTATTTGGGCATAAGCTTTCGTGGGTAAAAAACCACTTCTTCAGAGGCGTCTGAAGCTCTCCAGCAATTAGAAACTAAACAATAGCAACTTGTTAATGTAGGACCTGGACTGAATATGTCTTAGTTTGCATGCTCTAAGGCTATGATTCAGTGTGCGTACATGTGTAAGCACATGTTTGGTAAGCATATGTGTAACATAGTCAATTGAACCACTGACATAATTTTAGTTACAAACATGCTTAAGTACTTTCTGTAATCGTGCCTTAATACTGGTACAGCAGCCGCAATTAGCTAAATCTATTCCTAGAGCTGTGTAACAAATTAATAATTCTGCTGAAAGCAAAGAGATAATAAAAGAATACGAATTCATACCCTTTAGGTAGGGGGAAATCAAATCTGTTTGTCAAACAGGAACAAAAACAATAGGAAATTTGTTGGGTGGTTAAACTTTTAACAAGAAACACAAAGAATAACTTAAAAATATTCACACTTACATCTGAACTATTGTTGCTGTTTCTGTTTATATTACAGTAATGGCAAATATTCAGAAATCATCCTACTGTAACTTTAACTTGACATTTTTTGACATTTGCTACTTGTATTTTTATATATAATTCATATGATTCTTTAAGAATACTGCATATGTTTGATATCACTAATCAGTATGTTAATTACATTTTGTATTAGTATAAGAAGCATGTATGATTTTGGAAGTAAAGAAAAATATTAAATACCTGCCTGTGTTCTTTCCAACTGCTAATTTTAATTTGCTACTTGGAAAATCCTGAATGTGCAAAATGGGAAATGAAATAAATGAGTTATTTCATGCATTAGGAAAGATCCATGCTCCTCATCATGAGTCTTGTGGTTATCCCTGTTATAACTTATTCTTGCTCTCCCTGGTAATGATTTCAACATGAGGCATAATTTCCTGGGGTGGATTTCTCTAAAAGTAGGTGGGTAATCTGTGAAATTTTAGACCTTGCTAGTTTTTATGCCCTTTGAATTTTCTTTGTAGTTGTTGCTGTTATTTTCGCACGGTTTTAAATGAAAGCCTTTGAAATTGGGCTCTGGCTGAAGTTTTCCCTTGGCAGTTGTGCTTTTCATTGTTGTCTGATTATCTCTTATAAAACATTGTCTGTCTACACAAAACTTGGTAGGTCAGAATGCTAGCAAGAAACGGTTGCAAGAAGGAGGCTGTTCTTTTTTCTTCGTTGTTGAATTTAGAGTCACTTCTAGCCATTATTCATGCCCATAACTGAAAGTTTATGCACTGTGCATGCAATCCTAATTGGTTGATGGAGTCAGTGGAGAGGCGGCACACATTAAATGTACAGCGGGTACTACATTTCTCTTGTCGGAGTCTATTCTACAACAGAGAAGGGATTCATGTACATCAGTAGCTGCACTTCTTACTCCCCACAGGTCCCCACTCACATTGCTTAAATCCCCTGTCATGACCTGGCCTGCTTTCCTCCTCTGGACCGACTCCAATCTGTTGTTAGTGGACACAGTCGCTAGATCTCATGTGCTTCTAAGCCCTCCTAGCTCAGGGTCTCTCAGGCACACTTCCATATGCAGTCACTGAATCTGACACCTTTCTTGGGTAGTGGATCTTGAAGTCTGGCCTTTTCAGACCATGGAATTAGTGCCACAACCCTGCCAAACTCCCAGTTGCTTAGAGACATTCTCTCCCCACTGCCCCAAGTCCACCTGGCTATGGAAGCTCTGGTTTCTAGTTAAATCCTTCAGGAACAGTGTGACAGGAAAGCAAGGAACAAAGCCTTAGCAACAACCTACACTTTACTCTTAACAAAGCACGCTAGAGAGTTACAGATCTTTGGAAAAACAAAATACTGAATGCAGTCCCCCAAACGTGATCTCACTCTTTCTGTAACTCGTAGGTTTGGTCAGAGTCCTTAGGCTCAGCCTTCAAAGCCTGGCCTTTCTTGCATGTTGTGATGGTTTGGTCTTGCTGACCTTGCTTAGAGAAGTACTCCTCTTTTAAAGCAGGCTCTGTCCCCCTTTTGGCCACGTACTACTTCTGGGGAAGTTTTGGGTTTTAGTTGTCTCCCCCCCGCCCCCCAACAACTTCTATGTGGAGTCATTCAAAAGCAACAGTCCTTCTGATATTAAACCCATTGTTCTTTGAGTGCTTGCTCATGTCGATTCCATTCTAAGCTTGTGCACGTCCAGTTGCCTTAATGGTATCCGTAAGGTCAGCTGTAGCACCCTCTTGAGTGCTGCGCCCATGAGCCGGTATATTAGGCGCCGCCAGCCCTGTGACCTCTCAGTTCCTTCTTACTGTGTGTAATGGTCGGTTAGAGTGCATTGTCTCGCATTGCAAGAGCATTAGCTGTTAGGTAATAACAGCTATTTTTACCTCTTTTGTGTATAGTTCTTAGGTACTTAGCCATTAGTTTAAGAGTTAGTTGTTAGTTTAGTAGCAGAGTCCCGGATTGGACTTTGCCCCGGAGCGGGGCATGCCTCATTTCCTGGGCTTCAAACCATGTTAGTCATGCAACAGGCTGATTCCTATTAGTGACCCCCATGACAGCTGTTTGAAGTGCTTGAGGGAGTCCCAAATGAAGGACAAGTGCAGGATTTGTAAGAACTTTTGCCCTAGAGCCCAGAAGGAGCGGAATATCCGTTTGAGGGCCCTCCTCATGGAGGCTGAGCTTTGTCCAGCGTTGGAGCCCTCTCATTTGGACTCCACTCCTAGCACTTGAGCATTGGTGCGGAATGCACTACTGGCACCGGTCACAGTCCAGCATTGTTCCCCCTTGCCAATGCCCAAGAAGCAGCAGCAGAAGGGCTCCCCGGCACCACCTAAGGAAGGGAAGAGAGCCTTGGGCAAAGAACCTATGTCAGGCCATGTGCACACCCCAGAGCTCCAGGGGGGTACTGCTGCGGTTGGACCCCCACGCCCAGCCAGGGATCCAACTCCCAGGAGCAGCAGGGGACCCTGGCTCCTCCTAGGGCCTTCGTTGCCTAAAAATCTAGTGGGCCGGCCAACACTGCAGATGCGCCAAATGCCAGACTTGGCAAAGGCCCTACCGTCTAAGGACAAGCCAGTCATGGGACCGCCCAAAAGGCAGTGGAACACTAACACAGGGTTAGGTCCCTATCACCACAGCCTAGGACCCTGGCCCTGCAACCCCATTCTCCGGGCAGAAGGCCCCAGTGCTGCACTCTCCTTCTGTAAGGCATGGAATGCCAGTGTCGAGGCACCGGTCCCTGTACTCGCAGTACTGGTGAACCTCCCGCCAGAGATCACCATGGTGCAAGTCACTATCACCGAGACGATCTCCCAGGCATCAGTCTCCACCAGTGCAGGACTGCTCCGCATCGTGGCACTGGTCATCACCACCCCGGTACTGCTTGTCGGGCAGGCATCGATCCTTGCCCTCTACACGCCGGTGTCCGACAAGGGTCAGTTGGCAGACACAGGCTTCCACATCTCTGCCCTCATCGCCGGAAGGGGAATGGTCTGGTTCAGAGCAGGAGTTCAGGCCCTCGCCAAGAAAGGGTGAATCACCGCTGACCCGCGAGACTGGCACGGCATCCGTGGCGGCAGCATGGCAGCAAGGACAGTGGCCTATTCAATGGCCTTATTTGAATCCTTGGGGCATACCGATGATGCCAGTCCTGTACTCCCACCACTCCTCCCTCGCCACCTCGGACAAACCACCCAAGGCACTGCTGGCACCGGGGCAGAGCACAATGCGGAATCCGACGTGGGGGAAGCACAGCAGGCTCTAATGGCTATGGAGCCATCACTAAAAAGGAAAGGGGAACCTGCCCCTCCCCTTGTGATGCCATTGTCCTCTTCGCTGCCAGACAAAGTGGTGGTGGGCCCTCCCAGACTTAAGATCACAAAGTCGCTGTGGCAGACCCCCTCTTCTATTCCACCCACTTCTAAGAAGGCGGAAAAGAAGTATTAAGTCCCTGCAAAGGGATTTGAATACCTTTATACGCACCCTTCAGCTGGTTGTGTCTGCTGTTAATGAGAGGGCCAGGTAAGTGGCACGCTAAAGACGACGTATTTGGCAGAAATATTTATTCAATGGCCAGCCTGCAATTTCGGATGTCTAACCACCAGGCTTTGTTGGGCAGGTGCAATTTTAATCTGTGGGGCTCCCTTGGTAAGTTCAAGGAGGTCCTCCCACAGGATCGAGCTCAGGAGTTCGTCGCTTTAGTGGAGGGAAGGCACAGTGCTAGCCAAAGGTGCCCTCCAGATGGCCTGGGACATGACGGATTTGGTGGCCAGCGTTGTTGCCTCTGCGGTCGTAACGAGGCGCAGCTCTTGGTTGCAGTCTTGGTTATCCCAGGAGATGCAGTTCACTCTGCAGGACCTCCCATTTGAGGGAACTGGGCTCTTTTCCAAGCTCATGGATGCATGGCTGCACGATCTGAAAGACTCCTGTGCCACCTTCCACTCTCTGGGCCTTCATGCTCCTCAGCAGGCCAGGAAGTACTTCTGTCCTCCGCCTCCTCTGCCTAGGTCCTGCAGAACTTTCTGGCTGAGCACCTATAGAAAAAAGGGAAAGAGGCAAGGGTTTAAACAATGACACCCCTCATCTTCCCATTCATCTGCTCAGCCCAGCCCAGCCCTTCCAGAAACCAGGAAAGCCAGAAACAGGCATTTTGAGGGTGAGCTCAAGGACGACACCCAGTCACATCCCAAGATCTACCTTCCTACTCTTTCCTCAACCACCCATGTCCCTTCCAGTTGGCCTGGTCACGACTGACCTCAGACCGTTGGGTGCTCAACGTAATATCCTCTGGCTATACCCTGCACTGTATGTAAGGGAGCAGTACGATTGCTCAGAGCTCCAGTATGAAACTTGAGAAAAGCCTGTTGAGAGTCTTTGGGTTAAGTTTAGAGGTGAGTGTAACAAGGATCACCAGACCAGGAGGATGAGGTAGATGAGGCTTTCTTCAGACAACTAACAAAAGTTTCCAGATCACAGGCCTTGATTCTCATGGGGAACTTCAATCATCCTGACATATGCTGGGAGAACAATACAGCAGTGCACAGTCAATCCAGGAAGTTTTTGGAGAACATTGGGGACGACTTCCTGGTGCAGATACTGGAGGAACCAACTAGGGGTCGTGCTCCTCTTGACTTACTGTTCACAAACAGGGAAGAATTGGTAGAGGAAGTAGAAGTGGGTGGCAACCTGGGCAGCAGTGACCATGAGATGGTCGAGTTCAGGATCCTGACAAAAGGAAGAAAGGAGAGCAGCAGAATACGGACCCTAGACTTCAGAAAAGCAGACTTTGATTCCCTCAGGGAATTGATGGGCAGGATCCCCTGGGAGGCTAATATGAGGGGGAAAGGAGTCCAGGAGAGCAGATTGAGGTAAGTGATTATTCCCCTCTATTCTGCACTGGTGAGGCCATATCTGGAGTATTGTGTCCAGTTTTGGGACCCCCACTACAGAAAGGATGTGGAGAAACTGGAGAGAGTCCAGTAGAGGGCAACAAAAATTATTAGGGGGCTGGGCTGAGGAACATGATTTATGAGGAGAGGCTGAGGGAACTGGACTTATTTAATCTGCAGAAAAGAAGAGTGAGGGGGATTTGATAGCAGCAACTACCTAAAGGGGGGTTGCAAAGAGGATGGAGCTCAGCTGTTCTCAGTGGTGGCAGATGACAGAACAAGGAGCAATGGTCTCAAGTTGCAGTGGGGGAAGTTTAGGTTGGATATTAAAACTATTAAAACTATTTCACTAGGAGGATGGTGAAGCACTGGAATGGGTTACCTAGGGAGGTGGTGGAATCTTGGAGGTTTTTAAGCCCTGGTTTGACAAAGCCCTGTCTGGGACAGTTTAGTTGGCGTTTGTCCTGCTTTGAGCAGGGGGTTAGACTAGATAACTGTAATGGTCCCTTGCTCTCCTGTGGGGAGGGAGGCTAGCCACTCAGTCCAGTCCACAGGACCGTCAGGAGCCCACAATAGGGCTGGATGACCAATAGTCACTGTCAGGCTTTAGCATGGGTTTGGGTTGTTCAAGCTGCCAGCCCTTAAACAGAGTCTATACCAGGGGCCTGGGCTTGAGGAGTCTCAGGCAGCCAGCAACAAAACAGTCTATCGGGGCTGGCTTTAGCCTGGGCGGTGCTCAGGCAGCCAGCAAACAAACAGTCTATAAGGGAGCTGGTAAGGAAGGCGCTTTCTTCAGGGCTAGAGCTTCCCTGCACAGTGTAGGGAGTCAGCCACCCCAGGGTGCGGTGGCAGGGGGACGCGGGCCCACCCTGAGTCCCAGTCCAGGGCCCTGGTTGGGGCAGGATTGGCTCCCCCTGCATCGGCGGGGATCCAGCCGCAACACGCCGACTGAGCCACACCTGGTTTGGCAGCCGATTGCTCCATAGGTGCTCCTGGGCCACTTCCTGCTTCCCCAGGGGTTGGTACCGGTGGCCTCCAGTCCTCTTCCGGCTCCTCGGGGTACACGGTGGCAAGCACTCCGGGCCAGTCCTCAGTGGCGTCTGGGATCTGGACCAGCCAGGCATAGGTTCCCCTCTGGGATGTGGCAGAGCGTCCTTCTCCGCAGGCTCTGCTCCAGCTGTGCTGCAGGGCTGGCCTTTTATACTTCCAGCCACGCCCCAGTACTTCAGGTGTGGGGGACAGGGCACTCTAGGCTCCGCCCTCCAAGGGAAGTGTAATGATCCCTCGCTTTCCTGTTCGGAGGGGGGCCACTCAGTCCCACTACAATGACCTCCTGAGGTCTCCTCCACCCTAATCTTCTATGATACAGTACCTGGCTTGGCCTCGCCAGCACTGGTTCGGCACGCTGCTGGACCTCTCAGTGGCTGCTCTGTTACAGCTACCACTCCAGTCAGACCTGCTGTTCCAGAACCACGGCAGTCTTCTGCACCCGAACCTGGTGGCGCTGCACCTGAACGTGTGGCTGCTGCATGGTTAAGTGCCGGGGTCCAACAGGTCTGGTTGGACAGCAGAAAGACGTCTACCAGAATGACCTACCTGGCCAAATGGAAGTGGTTCACATATTCAACCTTGGAAAAAGGCGTTCGGGCGGGCCTTACTGTAGTTGATCCTCGATACCTTTTGCATCTCAAGCTCCAAGGCCTGTCCCTTTCATCTGTTAAAGTCCACTTGGCTGCTATTTCAGCCTTCCATCCTCTGCTCCAGGGCAAGTTGGTTTTTGCTCAGAACATAACGGTCAGGTTCCTCAAAGGCCTTGAACGTCTCTACCCACACATCTGTTTGCAATTTGATATAGATGTCATCTCAATCTGTCATGTCACCTCCTCCAAGCAAGCCTTAAAAAAACCTAGGAAACCTAATATACAAAAAAATTGTTGCAAAGCAGTTAAAAGTTCCTGCACACACACAATTTGCCTTTCATGGATCTACAAAAGTAAGGAAATGTGAAGTTAGGCTACCTAACAGTACTTACCTTCTACCTCTACACCTGAAAACTTACCATTACCAGAACTACCATTCAACACAGACCATTTACCACAACCATAAGGAGGTAGAGTTACGTTTACCTGACTTGCATCACCCCTTTAAGCCACCTTTCTGCACATACCCCTTTATCAAACTACCCTCTCTCAAACATCCGCAGCTACTAGTTTTGTGTGGAGATGGGGGACTCTGGTAAAAGAATATGTACAGACGGGTGATGTGGGGGTGGGGTGGGGTGGGAGGACAGAACTAAGGTTGCCGCGCATGGTCTGTGCTGTATGGTCGTTACGGCAACTGTGTGGTTTTGGGTAGAAGAGTAGAAGGCATGTATCATTAGGTGGCTTAACACGTCATTTTCCCGTTCGGTGGGGTTTGCTTCACAACACTTCTTTTCTGTATTAATTGTATGGTTACCTGACTCTCGAACTCAGTAGGAGTCTGGTCTGCATAGGAATTGCAAGATCAAGTCCTATTTAGCTACACGTTTGTGTAAAGTATGCATCATGTTGAGACTTATTTTAAATTAGTGTACTGTTTGTGACAATGGTTGCAAAAATTGTAGAGAACATTCCTCATGGGGTTTTGTAACTGTAAATTCTACTCATCTCTTCTAAAGGTCCTTTTAAAGAATCTCTTTACCACGCATTTGTGTGTGTCTGTGTTAAAATGACCTGGTAATTTCTTGGGATATTCTTTGTCTTCATTTATTTATGAAGTAATATTTTATCTGTAGTGATATAAGCTGCTTTCAGTAGGGTTGTGGTGGTAATTTTTTTGTTGGTACAAGAATCTCTGATTAGCCCTCCTAGATTTGGACCTTCAACAGTGAAGGAGAAACACTTTGAAAAATGAGTGACTAAAATCTGAATTCTGTTCACTGAAGATTTTCTGACCACTTACTCGAAAAGCATTAGAGAATTGGAGATGCAGCAAATTTGACCTTTTTTTCCTCTCCACTTGAGTTTTGGGTGTGGTGTTTCCTCCATGAGCTTCAGAGAAGACTGAATAATCTCATGTAATTAGATGCAGATTTCAGTTATTGGGCATTCTGAGATCAAAAGATATTTTGTGATTGTGCCGGCTCAGAAAAGAACAATTAAATTCGATATAACAAAAAGCAACTAACCAGCCGAGTAGGTAAGGAATATATTTTTGATGCTTTGCTCAATAACAATCTCTATATTAAAAGATCATGCCTATCTTTTTTATGGCATAGAGGCAAAAGCACAAAACTAAAACTAGTCAGCCACGAAACACTCCAAGACAGAAACCCCAAAGCACTTCAGTAACTTATTTCCTAATACCAAATTTTTAGGTCACTTCAGTTTTGGACACAGCAGCACATAAAGGAGGATTGTCAATACACTACATTCAAATATTCAGTTGATAATGTCAAATTACTTTGGAGATCATTGCAGCTAATCCATTTGTGGATAGAAAATTGGCAACCTTGCTGAGTGACACATTGTAAACAATTTTATTCCAACTTTTAAAAAAAAACCCTGTGTCAAAAGTGTTCCTGAAATCACCCTTGCTTATCTTTCAGAGCTAGCTAAATAATGGTTTACACTTAAATAGTGCATTGCATTTTCTAAGGTTTGTACATAATATACATTCACTAATCCTGGTAAGGTCTAAGATATTCAGGGCATTTTAATAATCCTAAAGAGGGTGAAGTGACAGGTGATTTACAGAGTCTCTGAAATTAGTGTAATATGGTTCAGTCATTTCACCAGCTGCATTTCAAAAGCATGTGGTTATTTTTTAAGTTTAAGATAACTACACAAAAATACTTTTACATAAAGTGATTTCAATTTAAAAATTTCTTTGGATATCAGCAGCTTTCTTGCAACTTGTTCATGACCAATACCTTTTAACTTTATTGAACTTTAATATGTTCACAGTAGTTTGTACTGTGAACATTTTAAATGCAAAAAAATTGTTAAAGCAGGACTTTAAGGTTGTGCACAGCCTTAACTCTGTATCATAACGTATGTGCGCTGGGGGCAATCTAACTATGTGATCACATACTATTTCCTAAATATTCTTAATCCTTTACATAGCATTGGAAATGTACACACTGTGATTTACAGACCAATGACGATACAGTCCCTGCCTTCCAAAGAGTTTACAATCAAAAATAGATATCATGGGACAACAGCTCAGGTAAGGAGTGTGTGATAGATTGACTAATTAAAAGGATTGGAGGGATTGCATGAAGAGCTAGGTTTACAGATGCCACAAGAGGACAGAAGAGGCATCTGGTGGCATTCCAGTATGGATTAATTAGAGGGAATTGGAAGCGAAAGCACAAATTTGGAAGTGGGAGGAGATGGAAAAAATATGTCAAAAGAATTGAGAGAAGTCTAGGCAGGAGAGAGTTAGGGGAAATGAGTGTAAAGAGGTAGTATGTTAGCAACTATAGGGTCTTGTGAGTATTACTAGCTCAAAGTTGATGTGATTTGAAACAGGAAGCCAAAGAGGAAGTTAAGGAGTGAGGTAATGTGGTGGAGCAGGGATGGGGAACCTACAGAATTTTCAATGAGCTTGAGTGGTGAGAGGTAGGGAGGCCAGATATGAGGTTACAGTAATCAAGGCTAAAGATGGGGTGGGGGAGAATATAGTAGTGATGACTTTAAGGAAAGAGTGGATTTTTGGAGATTAAAAAGGAGGAAGCTACAGGTCTTAGAGATTTGACATAATGGTTGATGAGAGCAGTCAAATGTGACAAGTTGTGAACCTGGATAATGAAGCTATTAATAGAGACAGAGATGGCAGGGGTAAAAGATTAAGAGGAAAAATAAGATAAGTTTTTGAGAGAGAGTTTGAGATAGTGGCTAGATATTCAAGAGGAGTTGTCAGTGAGACAGCTTGAAACCTGAGACTGGACAGAGAATAGGACAGGGCTATTAATAAGGTGTAGATATTAAATCCAATTTTATTTCCCCCCTAGTATTTACTTGACCTACTGTCATGTGAATACAAACTGCCTTGATGACACTAAGATTTTACCACGCGTTACCTAGCAAGGGGTGGTAACTCTTTTTTTCCCTAGTGTGAAGACAGACAGACACACACACACACACACAAGTATGTGCCAAATAAGATTAAGGGAGGGTTCTTTGAGTAGTGTCCCTATGGGTGCTCCACTTTAGGTGTGTCTGCGTCCCTGCACCTAGGATTGGAGATTTTCGGTAGCAGTGCCCGTTCAGGTCACACGTGCTCTCCCTGTCTCCCTCTGCGTTCTGCAGCTATATAGTGCTGTGCAGCCAAACCACCCTCAGTTCCTTCTCAACTGCCCTTGGCCTGAGACGGAGCCCTCCGCAGAGCCTGTTTGTAGTATCTCTAATGTTGTTGTTGTTATAGTGTAGTGTAGTGTTAGAGCTATACCCTCTCCCCTCTCATTTTATTTCTTTATTATTTAAAAAAAATATTTTCACTAAAGATTTGTTAATTATCCTTAGAGTAGTATAGTTGTTCTCCTCATACTCCTTCCTATTAGGGAAAGACAACTAAAAAAGAGGGGCATGCCAGGCTCCCCCGGGTTCAAACAGGGTTCCCCAGGAGGCTATTCCTGTCAGCGATGGACACTCATGGTGCATCCACTGTCTAGGAGAGGCACACATGCTTTAGAAAGGGTATGCATTGCCTCAAGCTCAAGGCATGCACCAAAAAAGCCAGGGATATCAAGTTAAAACTTATTATGATGGAGAGTTCACTTCGGCTGGCTTCTGACCCTGGCTTGGAGACCCACTTTGGGCAGCAATCCCCACCGACCCAGATGACAGCTTCAGAGGAACATTCCCTGCTAACTTTGCAGAGAAAGTCTCTGCATTCCTCGCAAATGGCTGCCAAGAAGCAGGCATCAAGTTTCCTACCAGGGAACCAGTTAAAAAGAAAAGATCCCCAGCATGCTCAATGACATCGGTACCGACAGGAGCACAGTTGAGTACCTTTGAGGCAGTGGGATCCTCCGGTACCACTGATGTTGGTAAAGCCAAGGAGGGCGGGCTTGGAAAGGAGTGGCAGAAATAGGCCTACCTCCTCTGTGACAGTACCAACAGAGCTGCTCAGACATGTTGCATTGATTAGATCAACACTGCAGCAGACTATGGCACCACCTACCAATCACTCAACAGAACGCAGAGTCCCCTCGGCACTGTCACCCGCTTCAACTGTAGCGGCACTGCCCCCAATATCTTCATTGGTACCGATGCCTATCCCGATACCGCAAGAATTTCATTTCCAGAATGACTTGCTCGTATCGAAGACACTGGAATCTCAGCTTCTCAGTACTGATATTGCCCTGGTATGGATCACACCCATAGTGCACTCGGTACCAACTCAACGCTACCAATCAGGTCAGTGCCCCTCCTCCTCCAGTGACATTTACTTCACATCAACGTACCACTCCCCACCTCATCAGGCAGTTAACAGATCACATCCATTTGTGCAAACAAGATACCAGCCTAGAGGTGACACACATGGGTAGTATGGACATACATTCATGCTACCACCCATGCCATTTCCACCACAATGGCCTTACTGGGATCTGTGAGCTGCATACTGGCAGCATTTTTTTAGGCCTCCTAGCATTCACAGAAAGACAATGAGATGCTCCCCATCAGCCTTGGTGGCTAGACTCCCGGATTCTCAGGACAAGACATTTGAGGAGCAGAATGAGAGGACTGATAAAGAAGCCACCCCAGCAACCAAAATTTCCTCATCCCCTCCAGGCGAGGCTGCCATGTCTCCTCCACTGACAACAGCCAATAATTTTAAACAATTTCAGAAACTTCAAGAGAATTGCTGACTCACTACAAATACCACTCAGAGAAGTTAGAGAGTGTCAACATAAATTGCTGGATATACTAGAAACATACATCAACCTTATCTAAAATTGCACTCCCATAAATGGACCCAGCTAAGGCCATCTGGCAGACACCTGCCACAAAAACATCCACAAGTAAAAGAGTGGACAAAAAGTACCATGTCCCCTCTAAGGACATGGATTTCTTATTCTTGCACCCTTCCCCGAATTGTTTGATGGTTGAAGCTGTGAATGAGCAGGGCAGACAATACCATACTAAAACTACCCCAAATGATAAAGATTGGAAGCGTTTAGGCCTATTTGGATTCAAAGCCTACTCATCACTGACTCTAGAATTGCCAATTATGAAGCCCTGATGTCCAAATATAATCATACCAACTCTTCAAAGCGGAATGAATTTATTGATTACATTCCTGATGACAAAAAAGAACAATTCCAGGCAATTATCTCTGAGGTTCACCTTCTGGCTAGGACAACTTTACAAGCTTCCTCGGATGCAGCTGATATAGCTGCATGATCCATTTCTACAGCTGTAGTAATGTGAAGGGTGTCATGGCTTCACCTCTCAGGGTTCCAAAAGAGGTACAGGATATTCCCTTTGAAGAATCCAAATTGTTTGCGGACAAGACGGATGAATCCCTCCGTTCCTTAAGAGATTCTAGGGCAATTCTTCGGTCTTTAAGTATCTACACACCTGTGTAAAAGAGAAAGCCAGGTAAATACCATTCTGCACAGTGATCGAGGCTTACTCCATACGTTCCTCCTCAGGGAAAATATGGCCCTCAAAGGAGGAGAGGGGCAAGAAAACGTAGGCCACCTCCATCTCAATCATCAACATCTCAACCATCCACTTCAAAGCAACAATTTTGAGAATTTGATCGAGGCCATGAGATGCCTCCCCCAGACCCAGGTGGTGCAACCACTAGAAAGTGTCCATCAGTTTGGCGACTGCCTGACCCTGTTCTACCCAATGTGGCAGAGTATCACCTCGGCCAAGTGGATGTTAGAAATTATCAAACAATGGATACTCAATTCAGTTTATATCCTTCCCTCCTACCTACCCTGTCTTCCCATCCTTCTTCAATGACCTTTCTCATGAACACCTTTTACGAGAGGAAGTAAACCACCTTCTACCCTTGGGTGCTGTAGAACCAGTTCCGATCCAGCACAGAGGGAGGGGGTTTTATTCCAACAATTACCTAATTCAGAAAAAGAACAATGGTTGGATATCCACCTTAAGCTTAAGAAAATTCAACAAATTCATGAAAGTACAACAATTCAGGATAGTCACGTTAGCAATAATAATCCCAGCACTGGACCAGGGAGAGTGGTTTTCGGTCATAGAATCATAGAATATCAGGGTTGGAAGGGACCTCAGGAGGTCATCTAGTCCAACTCCCTGCTCAAAGCAGGACCAATCCCCAATTTTTGCCCCAGATCCCTAAATGGCCCCCTCAAGGATTGAACTCACAACCCTGGGTTTAGCAGGCCAATGCTCAGACCACTGAGCTATCCCTTCCCCTCCAAGACGCATACTTTCATATTACCATCTGTCCATCCCACAGGAGATTCCTCAGATTTGCTCTGGGGCAGGACCACTACCAGTACAAAGTTTGGTGGTTGAAGCTGTGAATGAGCAGGGCAGACAATACCATACTAAAACTACCCCAAATGATAAAGATTGGAACCCCAGAGTGTTCTCCAAGGTCCTTGCGGTGGTGGCTGCGCACCTGTGAAAACAAGGAATTATGATATTCCCATACTTTGATAATTGCCTACTCAAAGCCCCCTCTTGAGATGGCACATTAATACCTATACAAAACACCGTGGACATAGATGACTCATGCCCCCCGATGCTGGGGGGGCACAATCTAAAGGGGAGAGCACATGACTGACCCACGTGTCTGATGAGGTTCAACAAGGACAAGTGCAGAGTCCTGCACTTAGGACGGAAGAATCCAATGCACCGCTACAGACTAGGGACTGAATGGCTAGGCAGCAGTTCTGCAGAAAAGGACCTAGGGGTTACAGTGGACGAGAAGCTGGATATGAGTCAACAGTGTGCCCTTGTTGCCAAGAAGGCCAATGGCATTTTGGGATGTATAAGTAGGGGCATTGCCAGCAGCTCGAGGGACGTGATCATTCCCCTCTATTCGACACTGGTGAGGCCTCATCTGGAGTACTGTGTCCAGTTTTGTGCCCCACACTACAGGAAGAATGTGGAAAAATTGGAAAGAGTCCAGTGGAGGGCAACAAAAATGATTAGGGGACTGGAACACATGAGTTATGAGGAGAGGCTGAGGGAACAGGGGATGTTTAGTCTATGGAAGAGAAGAAAGAGGGGGGGATTTGATAGCTGCTTTCAACTACCTGAAAGGGGGTTCCAAAGAGGATGGCTCTAGACTGTTCTCAGTGGTAGCAGATGACAGAACAAGGAGTAATGGTCTCAAGTTGCAGTGGGGAAGATTTAGGTTGGATATTAGGAAAAACTTTTTCACTAGGAGGGTGGTGAAACACTGGAATGCGTTACCTAGGGAGGTGGTGGAATATCCTTCCTTAGAAGTTTTTAAGGTCAGGCTTGACAAAGCCCTGGCTGGGATGATTTAATTGGGGATTGGTCCTGCTTTGAGCAGTGGGTTGGACTAGATGACCTCCTGAGGTCCCTTCCAACCCTGATATTCTATGGTTCTATGATACCTCTGCCCAGTGATCCACCTGCCCTGTGTCCAGCCTGGGGCCACCGCAGTCTCGCCGCCCACCAGAGTTACCTGCGGGAGGGGGTGCTCTCTTTCTCCCGATGCACCTCCCCCTGGCACATTCGGCCCCTGTCCCTGGCAGCCGGGCCTGGGCTGGGAGTGGGATGGGGCCACTCTGGGTCACTGGTCTGTGTGGCGGCTGCCTGAGAGAGAGCCTGTCTGGGGAGGAGGCAGCGTCAGGTTCTCCCTCCCACCAGGGCCTGGCTGCTGGGGACAGGCCGAGCGAGACTTGACAGGAGCCGGGGGAGGACTCAAGCTCGCTCGGCCCTTGTCCCCAGCAGCCAGGCCTGGGCGGTGGCATGGCCTGCTGCTGTTGCCTCACCAGCTGGGCTCTTGCAGGCAGCCGCCATGCTGCCCAGAGCAGTGACCCGGAACAGCCGGCATGAGAAGTGGCTGCTTCCTCCCCTTCAGCTCCCTGCTTGGGCCAAGCTGCTAGGGATGGGGGCTGAGTGTGCCGTGAGAGGGAAGGGGTGGGCAGGTGCAGCGGGAGAAGGCGAGAGCCCCTCTCCCCCCCCCACTCGGCAGGCCAAGCAAAAATTGTGGGGGGGGTTGACCCCACATCCCCCCCGCCCACGTCATCTATGACTGTGGACCTTGTCTTACGACTAGGCCTACAAATAAACACCCAGAAATCAACACTGACACCTGTACAACACCTAGAATTCACTGGGGACTACCTCAATGCAGAGGAGGCCAAAGCCTCCTTAGCAACACACAGATTTACCACCCTAATCAATTTGATGTCCACAGACATCAGCCAGAACATGCTTACAACTACTAGGACATATGGCAGCGACCATCTTTGTTATAAGACATGCCAGAGTATATATGCGTTGCCTTCGGGGTGGCTCAGGACAATATACGTTCTGCACAGACACAACTTGAACAAGTCTCTCTCTGTGTCAGTCACAATCAAAAGCTCACTAGACTGGTAGACAAAGCCCCACAATGTGTGTGGTGGAGTTCCTTTCACACAACCACCACCATCACTAATACTGACAATGGATGCATCTCTGCTGGGTTGGGGAACACACTTTCAGGACTACATAGTACAGGGCAAGTGGTCCCCTTCAGAGTCGATGTTACACATCAATCTACTGGAGCTGGGAGCAGTCCAGAATGCATGTTCACACTTTACTACTAATCAGAAACAATAACTTAATGACAGATAACATCACTTGTGTGATTTACATAAACTAACAAGGGGGAGTAAGGTCACCACCCTGTGTGCCGAAGCTCTGAATGATAGATTTGGTGCATTCACCACAGGGTCAACATCTCAGCTACTTGCCTACCAGGATGTCAAAACACCACAGCAGATGAACTAAGCAGGAAATTCTCACAGGAACATAAATGGGAAATAGACACTATGATCCTACACAAAATATTCAGATGTTGGGGATCCCAAGCATAGATCTTTTTGCCATGATTGGGAACAGCAAGTGCCCACAATGCTGCTCAAGAGCAGGACTGGGTCATTAATTGCTGGGGGATGCCCTCTTTATCAAATGAGATGCATATCTGCTATATGCCTTTCATGCCAATCCTATTAATACACAAAGTAATGCCCAAAATAAAAGAAGAAAAAGCCAGCGTCATCTTGATAACCCCAACATGACCCAGACAAACATAGTTCCATTACCTCTTATGGATGGTGGTATGCCCACCAGTCATTCTTCACCCAGTTCCACATCTCCTGTCTCAGATGCAGGCCAAATGCACCATCCGAACCTTAAGATTCTCCATGTGAAAGCATGGGTCCAGAGTATCAAAGTGACCTGTTCTCAAGATGTAAAGGAGATGCTATTAAATAGCAGAAGATCAACTACGCAATATATTTACTTGCACAAATGGAAGTGATTCCAGACCTGGTGTGACAATAGACATGCCACAGCTGCAACCTCTCCCTTGCCACTGGTACTGGGCTACATCCTAGAGCTAAAAAAGTCAGGACAGTCCTGAAGTTCAATTAGAGTACATCTCACGTCCCTTATGGCCTTCCACCACAAGATTGATAAGCGCTCAGTATTCACCCATCCTATAACAAAAAGATTTCTCAGAGGTATTCGAAACCTCTACCACGAAGTATAAGATCCCACTCCACCTTTGGACCTTAACCTAGTGCTACGATGCCTCACTGGTCCCCTGTCAGAGCCCATGGCGACTTGCTTACTCATACATCTATCTATGAAGACTCCCTTTCATGCTTGAAGAGTGGGGGAAATAGGTGCTCTCAGGGCATACCCCTCTTCACAATTTTCTTCAAAGATAAAGTCCTATTAAGACCACATCCAAAGTTCCTACCTAAAATACTTAAGTCATTCCACGTGAATCAGCCTATTCGTCTGTCATTATTCTTCCCTAGACTGCCTGGGAATAAAAGGGAGGCCACGTTCCACACACTAGACATTAGAAGGGTGTTAGCCTTCTATCGCAAAAGAACCAAACCCAAAGTTACCAAGATTATTCCTTTCTATTATAGAGAGATCGAAGGTATCAGCCATACAAAACAATGACTTTTGAAATGTGGATTTCTGGTTGTATTAACCTTTGCTATCATCAGAATAATTTGCACACCCGCCCCCCCCCCCCCCATCGGACTTGAACATGCTCAACATGATCGCTTTACACCTCTATAACTTTCCTGAACAATGTACCAATCACAGACATTTGTAAAGCAGTGACTTGGGCTCTGCTCACACATTCATGGAGCACTACACCATTGTGCGGGACTCATCATCCGATGCTTCATTAGGATTGACTGTTTTAACATCACTAACTAATCCAACTCCGCAGCCCCATCCTTCCAATGAGAGGCACTGCTCTACAGTCACCGAAAGTGGAGCACCCATAGGGACACTACTTGAAGAAGAAGGGACGATTATTCACCCTGTGCAGTAACAGGTTCTTTGAGATGTGTCTCTCTCTGGGTGCTTCACTAGCCACCCTCCTCTCAACTACTTCAGAGTTTCAGACATAAACTCTACGGTAGAGAAGGAACTGAGGGCAGTTTGGCCACACAGTGCTAGATAGCTGCTGAACACAGCATGAGACAGGGAGAGTGCATTTGTGGGCCAAATGAGCACTGCTACCAAAAATCTCCAATCCTAGGCGCAGGGATGCAGACACATCTAAAGAGGAGCACTCATAAGGACACACATCTCAAAGAACCTGTTACAGCACAGATGAGTAACCTTCTCTTCCCTCCAATGCCTATGTGTCCTTTAAAGCACTAGGGTATGAGAGCTACAGGATATCATGGAGGAGAGAGGGAGCAAAGAAAACAGGCATGGAAGATGTAGTTTTCTAAAGGAGCCAGTGCTCCTGCATCTGACCCCCAGTCTATCTGGAGAGAGACCATTGCTTCTAGGCTGATATAATAAAATTATACTCTACCATGTATTTCCCTGGTGCATCTAACTCTAGATCATAATGGCATCTGTATCTGATGGAGCTCGCAGATACCTTGTTGGTGATGGTGGTGAAACACCCCAGACTTGTCGTCCTAGGATATTTTAATATGCATATTGACAAGTCCACAGATGCAAAAGTCCAAAAATTTGTCTCCTCACTTGTCTCCTTAAAACTTGTACAGGGCATCTCTAGTCCAACCTACAAAGCCAATCACGCCATGTACCTGGTTTTCAGCCTAGATATAAAAAAATAAAAAATGAAGAGACAGACCTTTAAGGTTAGTAAGCTTTTTTCATTTATTTGTGATTTAATATGTAACTTAATTTTCTTGGCAGAAAAGAGAGGGAGCAAAAGGAGGTGAGTTCTCTCTGTGCCCTGGAGATAGTCACCCTTCAGGCTGAATGTTGTTTTTTGGGAGGATGGGGGAGAAAAATGGCTGAATTCCTTTTTCTGTAATGTTAATCTATGAATGAATGATGTTAGATCCACTTCTGTTTAGCTGTGTTTGTCTAGTTCTGTGTTCTTAATGCTGTTTGTGGAGCTAATGTCCCACATCTCACTATCTTACTAAAGTACACTGAAAAGTTTCCACATGTTTGGGCATGATTATGCCACTTCCTAATTTCAGATTCTGGGACTCCTTTCAGTTATTTAACACTGCCTTCCGCCCCTGTGATCACTAATCCTGTATGCATGATCCCTTCTCCAAAGTTATTCTTATAGCTTGGAACTCTTTCTCATTGTTCTCTAGAGCTACTTGGTCATTTTTTTCTATACGCTTAATTTTTTCCCTCTTTTTCTGGAAGGGAAGTTCATCCACCTCTCTTCTTCAAACACATCAGCTTATGATCATACAGTGAACTACATAAACCCAAGAGAATGATTGTAGGGGTTATGCAGTTCACTGTGCAGATATATGCAGGCACTTATCTTGTTTGTGTGTGTGCATGTGTGTGTATATATATACACACATACATAAAAGAAAATTCATGACCATCCATGAACTGTAGTTGTCCAATGTGCTATGACCAGAATATGATATTGAGTCTTACTATAATAATATTTAGCTCATGTATAGTGCTGCTCATCCATAGATCTCGAAATGCTTTATAAGGGACAAAGACTTTCAAAGTCATAACTTCTTGGCTTCCTTCCCAATCAACTCATAGGGCTTTGTGTGCAGAAGGGTCAGCCACCTTTATAACACCACCACCACTTTTAGTGATTTCAGGGGAGGGTTCTTTGGAAGGTCCAGGGTCTGTGTTTGTAGGAATGGGGCATAAGGAGATACAGAGGCCATAAATGGGCAGCCAGAGAGTTAATTCCGTGCTCAAGTATTGTGCAAGTGTAGAGGGTTAGGGTAGTGACACAAGGCTTGTGCCTAAAAGTCCAATTAGGAGGTCAGTGTCCTAGCTTGGTGTTGGGAAGGGGGAAACTCCCTGCTGCGAGTTAGAAAGGTGGAAACCTCTCTAAAGCAGAGTACTGGATCATTCTGAAGGAGGCTTTTGCTTTAAAGCTTTTGGGCCTGTTTCTTACCAACTTTTGCACCATTATAACTCTGACGTCAACAGTTACTTTTGAATTTCCGCTGCGGTAAGTAAAAGGAGAACTGGACCCTCTGGCTCTGTTGTTGAAACTAGTTAATACTACAAGCCAGATACTAGAGACTTGAGTAAAACTATCGTGTATAAAAGGAGGTGTGCTAGGAGAAGGGTGGGTGAAAAACAATGGAAGGGAGGAAAGGGAAAAGCAGTCTGAAGGATTGGGGAAAATATGATATGTATATATTGGGGAAAATATGATATGTGTATATATATATATATGTATAAATCAAATACCTAAACTGTATAAAAATAGACAGTGGGTAGGCAGGTGCAGAATGGGAACATGAAAAATTGACTTTTTTGGAGGAGGGTGGAAGAGGGTAGAGCTAGTCACAGAGAATAAATAAGAGGCCACTTTAATACGAGACATAGTGTCCAGATTAGTTAGATAACTTGACCTACAAGTAGTATATGGTAAAATATTTACAGGAAGTAATATCATTTACTGTACTTGTATCACGGTAGCACCTAGGAGGCCCAGTCATGGACCAAGACCCAGTTGCGTGCTAATCATCGTACAAACACAAAATGTAAGTACTGTTTCATTGCATGGACTCTGTCTGGCCCTGCTTTCTCCTTATGGCCATGTCTACACTTACCGGAGATCGACGCTGCTGTGATCAATGCATGGGGGTCGATTTAGCAGATCTGGAGAAGACCTGCTAAATTGACGGCAGAGCGCTGTCTGGTCGACTCTGGTACTCCACCGGAACGGGAAGAGTAAGATAAGTCGATGGAAGAGTGTCTCCCATCGACACAGTGTGGTGTAGACACTGCGGTAAGTCGACCTAAGCTACATCGACTCCAGTTACGTTATTCACGTAGCTGGAGAAGCGTAACTTAGGTCGACTTACTGTGGTAGTGTAGACAAGGCCTATGTTTCGCATGTTGCATCTTACCTTTGAAAATTGACATATCTCAAAGTACTACATTTACTTAAGCCACAGAGTGGTACTGTTGATCTATATTTAAAGCTCTCTAGTTATTTGCTGTGCAGAGAGAAATTTAATTAGTTAGACAAGGTGTGCTTTGCAAATCACTGATGTAATCACAATTGCTGGTAGTGTGGGGGAAATTTGCCAATGTGGTTTCTGTTAGGATATAGATATTCAGGCCTGTCTGCAAAGGCCTGTACTTTAAGAATTTAGGTGTATTCTTATCACTTGGCTAGTTCTAGAGGTATAAAAGAAAGAATCAAAATCACTGTCTGCTGGTGTAAGGGCCTTCTCTTACTGTGACAGTCTGAGGCCCTGTTCTTAGGCTAAGGCCTTTGGCTAAGCAGCAGAGGCAGCCATAAGCTAGGAAGCCAACAGTCACATCCTCACATTCCAAACTAGTCACATTGAAATAAGGTGCTATTGGGCTGTTAGGCACTATCAGGACAGGATTGTATTCCTATCACCTCCAGAGAAAGGGAAGTGCCTAGAAAATGTAAAAGGAAACTTAGTTTGATAGCATCCTGTCTGGCAAGAACTCACTTATCAGTACTGAGATGTGAAATCCTCACTTCTGTATTGTTTTGTCGTTGTAGTTCCCACTTTGCTATTGTTTGTCTGTATAATCTCTGTCTGGTTCTGTGATTGTTCCTGTCTGCTGTATAATTAATTTTGCTGGGTGTAAACTAATTAAGGTGGTGGGATATAATTGGTTACATAATCATGTTACAATATGTTAGGATTGGTTAGTTAAATTTCAGGAAAATGATTGGTTAAGGTATAGCTAAGCCGAACTCAAGTTTTACTATATAGTCTGCAGTCAATCAGGAAGTGAGGGGGTGGGTGTGTGGGTGGGGGAGATGGGAACAGGGAATGGGGATGGGGAAATTGGAATCATGTTTTGCTAAAGAGGGAAAATGGGAACAGGGAATAGGGGTAAGGAAATTGGAATAATGTTTTGCTAAGGGCAGGAATGGGAACAGGGACACAGGCGTAAGGCTCTGTGGTGTCAGAGCTGGGAAGGAGGATACTAAGGAAGGAAACTGGAATCATGCTTGCTGGAAGTTCACCCACATTGAATTGTTTGCACCTTTGGACTTAGGGTATTGTTGCGCTCTGTTCATGCGAGAAGGACCAAGGAAGGAAGCGGGTGAAGGAATAAGCCCCCTAACAGTTTCCACTGCCCTAGGGGCTAAATAGCTGAATCTTCTCAAGGAGGCTCCGCTAAGATACACAGATGAAAGCACAATAAAATATTGTCAATTTGCTGCAGTTGTCTGGCAACAGCCTACTGATTTCAGCAATATTCTACTCTCATTGTTTTAATAGCTGAAGTATAGATTTTTGCCTGCTATTATATGCTGACTTAGTATCACTGTATGTTTAATGGGCCTTGTTTTCATTTTAAATGGCTGTAAGCATCAGTTGAAACCTTAGGGATAGGGCCTGACTCCAAAATTTGTAATTCTAAAACAAACTGTAGAATAATGACCAGATCTCCATGGTCATTGCTTAAAGATTAACAGACTTCCACTGTGTATTTTGTGAGCTGGGAGGGGAAAAACACCATAGCATCTTTTTGCCATTTGAGTTCATCCAGCATTAAAAAGGGAACCTTCTTTCACACACATTGAAATATTCACAGCCTGGATTTGTCACTTGCTTTAAATGCGCTTTTTTTTTGCAGTTTATCTAAACTGTACCATTTCCCTGTGCGTTCTCTGTCCAGTCACTTTACAAGCACTAATGAATTTAAAGCTCATGATACTGATTTCCTTTCTTTGTGCCAGGCGATGAACCGAGGAAATCTCCCACTGGATGTTTTCTCATGATCCATTGGACTTTTCAGGAACGAGGGCCTGATACTGCAAACAAAGTCAATGGCAAAACCTCCCAGCGGCTTCAATGGCAGCAGGATTTGGCCCTGAGAGGTAAATGGGCAACCTCTAGCAAGGCAATTTTGAGCTGCAGTTGCAATAAAGGGCCTCCATTGATAGATTTCTAGTTGAAAGTGGGATTATGTACAAATAACTGGTTCTGGGGAAATATCATTTCATCTGTATTCTCTGTGCCATTCATAGCTGATTCCAGAGGCAGAACAATTTCAGATATTGGATCAGCTTAGGGGCTGCAGAGAAAATCATGCTGTTCTTTCCAGCCTCACTCTTAATCACTAATAGTAAAGATTTAAAAAGCAGAAGTTAGGTGATAATTTTGTTGATGTAGGACAGACTCCAGCTTGTTCTTGCAGTGCAGTGGGCTTTGTGATGCTGCCAGTGGTAAAAATCCTCCTTTCCTTTCAGTAACCTAAGCAGCTATAACTACACACACAAGCAGCGCACTGCAGTAACACGTTTCAGTCACTTTCTATGGCCCTGCATGGTTGAGGTCCCTCAAAATTCTGACTAAATCCTCTGGTGCACTTACGAAACCTAGGCCCTGTTCTTATATTTTACATGCCATGACAAGTCTTCAGCATTGCTTGCACTTGACCTAATTGTAGGGGGTCTCTAATTGATAAAGGACCATTAGCCTTGAGGAACCTCCAGGAGCAGCAGCATCCTGCTGAGACTTCTGGAATGAGGGACACAGGCATTAGTCCTCTTTCTCCTTCTTCCTTTCCGTGCCTCCTGTTGCCTGATTCTCTCTGTGTGATGCATGTTGCCTTCCCTGCACTGGGTTCGAGCAGGAGTAGTTTAGGAAGTGGCAGTGAGGGAAGTTAAGTCACATTAGGAGAACAAGGTCGGGGAGGAGACAGGGTCAGTGAGAACTCCCAGGGCTCAGAAACCCTAACCACACCGCACTTGCTCAGCTAGTCACCTCTAACTAGGGTAAGATGTCATCTTGGTCAGGTCTAGGGCTCCTGGTGTTTTCTTCCATTTTCCACAGACTGTCTGGGCACTTGATCACACACCTCTGCCCAATGACTACAATAATTTTGCAGTGGTACCTCCTTTGGATCTTGGAACTTTCCCTTAACTGCACCCCCCAGGGTAGTTTACTGCATAAGGGAAAGGCAGGTCAGAGGCCATCATAATCTTCTGGCCTGCACTGATGCCAAGATCGCAGGAGTCTTGATGATCAAAGCCACCCAACTGTATATTGGAAAGAGGAAGGAAGAAGGGTGGCCAGACAAGGTTGTAGAAAAGGATGAGGTAAAAGGAATATCCTAGGGAGATGAAGTAACGTGCGCGCTAGACAGAGTAAAAATGAGTAGGTGGGACGGCAATGTCCAAGTTAATAAATATGGTCTCATATCGTCAGCTCTTAATGGCATCTGCCAAGCATTTGGGCTTTGGCTGGTGCCTTATGCTGCTCAGTTAAAACAGATGGGTCAGTTTTGCTGTAAGCAAATTTTAAAGTGCCTTCAGTCAATTATTTAGCAGGCTAATGAGTTTCTGGGCCAGCAAGGTAGCTAGCAGAGGTGCAAGTGCACACAGGCCCCGGATGCTTCATAGACGTGGTCATAAAGCTGGTGTAGGAGGATGCTTGGTAACAAATCCTATCTCATCACTTCTTCCTGCATTTGCATGGGGTACCTGGCCTGGGCTTCGCAGCACCTTCATGATTCAGGCAGCTGTCCTGCTCCTTTGAGCGATTTGCAGCCTGTATAAAACTTAGCGTAAGTACTGAAGAGCAGCTCTGGCACAGCTGTCCCAGGCTTAAAAGTACAAAACATGGTGGCTTAAAACTCAGAAATGGCTCAGGTCTATGCTAGGGGCTAAAACAGAGTTTGGGCTGTGCAGATGGGGCGGGGGGGGGGTTTGTACAGATACCTGTTCAAGTATTTGTTTGACTACACCTTAGCTCAGTGAAGGTTTGGAATGAAAGGGTGGTTGTGCTCTCCAATGAGAAAATAATTTAGTGCTTGTTTTAAGTGTATATCATGTGCCTTCCTTGGGTACTGGGCACACACAGATCTGTGTGTATAATAGCAGCTAGCTTCCTTAGGAGGACAGAGCAGATCACGCTTCTACATCCATCCAACTGCTGCCCTTGCTCACAATAGGGTGCCACTTCTTGGGTTGGAGTAGGAATTGGTACTCTCATTTGTAGTCAAGCCTGCTTATATAAACTAGGTGCACAGGGTTAAATACCTAGAAAGCAGGAAGGAGCATTGTTTGAGAAGCAAGAAGCAAAAAGGGAGAGAAAATACTTAAGAAAATTGCCTACCCACAGTGGTTGGTAGCATTATTTAGACAACAGCAGTTGCAGCAGCAAGAGCTGTATAGCATACTACAACCTTAGTACACGACTATTGAGGGAATACCATGAACTCTCCCCAACACTTATTTGCAGGTTTATACTATTTGGCAATTAGGGAAGGTAAAGTTCAAGTGAAAACTTTCTCTAGGAAGCATAGCTGTGAGTTAGGTCATCTTGGGCAGGCCCAGGCCCAATGCTTCTTGCACTATAAGCTTCTAAAGCACTTTGTTTCATCTATAGCAATGGGAAACTTCTGCTCCGTTTCATCCATGTGTAACTTTGTAGGCCATTTCTCTACGTTACATGCAAACTTTGTGATTTATATTCCCCACTTACTGTCATTTGGTCAAGTGCTTTGTTCTTAATTTGCTTGATTAAGGAACAATTTGAACAAACTCTGCCTTCTCTCCAAACTTGTTGACATTTCTGCAGTGGAGAGGCCTAGAATGGAGTGCAGTATTTCAGGTATTCTCTCCAGGGCCATGCAGAAAGAGGGTGGTAGCTCTGAGGCAGTTACAGGTAGCCCAAAATTCCTTTGCGTCTTTGGGCATTCCTTGCTTGCCCACCTCTAGATTAGAATATCCTATAGCTGTTTTACAATAACTTGCATTTTTTCAGGTTGAATCTCTTATTTCACGCCCAGCTCCCAAAGCTCTAGTGCAGTGGTTCTCAACCAATTTACCATGGTGGGCCACATCCAATACTACCTATATGGCCCTGAGGATGGCGCATAGGCCACAGGTTGAGAACCACTGCGCTAGTGGTACTTCTCAGTTTAGGGTCATATCAGTACATCCAAAAGCTTTGCTATACTTCAGGTTTAATTGGCAATAGCCTCCTTTAAAGAAAAGACTTCTAGATACCATTGACATGTTTCCCGCTTTCAAGTCTCAGATCCAAAAGCAGACAGATGACCAAAGATATAAGCCCTTGTGCAGTTCTGAACCTGAGTCAGCTGATGGAATGGAACATAAGTAAGGCTGAGTCTGTCACGGATGTCATGGATTCTGTGACTTTCCGTGACCTCTGTGACTTCTGCAGCAGCTGGTGCTGGCTCAGGGGCTGCCTGAGCTGGGTAGCCCCTGGTCCAGCAGCAGCAGTTTGGGTGTGTGGGACGGGGATCAGGGCTAGGGGTGGGGGGCTCCCACTGGCATAGTTCTGCAGCTCCCATTGGCTGTGATTCCTGGCCAGTGGGCGCTATGGCAGCTGGCACTTGTGCCCCTCTGCTGCTTTGGCGCCCCTGACAGCTCCTCCCTGCCCAAGGTTTAGTCACAGGTATTTTTAGTAAAAAAGTCATGGGCAGGTCACAGGCTATGAATTTTTGTTTACTGCCTGTGACCTATCCATGACTTACTACAAATACGTGTGGCTAAGATTCCTCAGATTTTTTACTTTCCAGGAGTAGGAACCTTGTGAATCTGGTCTGTCAAGAAGGTAAAATTGCCTATACTTTTGTTTCTTAAGGTCTGTTGTGACTTCTGCAGATGCACACTTGCTGCTGTGTATAGTTGGAGTTTGGGTGGGAGCTCTTGCTTTAGAGTCTTCTCACTTCCTGCTTGGGTAGAAACAAGAGGGAATGGAGGCATTTGGAATAGAACAGAGAAGGGCTCATGTCTGAGGACCAAAACTCAAGAGCTCTGTGTGTATAACATGAAGAAGCAGAGCCCCTGAGGGTGGCAGTCCTTTAAAGCAGCAGAATAATTTTCCTGATGTCACATCTAGCATTTGAGGTGCTTTCGCCAGATAAAGTCAAAATAAATCTAGGCTTTTGATATTTTGTATAGTTAATAGATAAACTTTGTTAAAAGCCATTGTAGATGGAGGCTCATTATTGAATCCGCTGATACCTTCTTACAAAGGCCTGCTAGAAAAAGGTAGCACCTATTCTGCTTTAATCACCTCCCTGTGCTTAATACAGATGTTTTGTTGCTCCCTTTCTTCTGGGAAAACCTGGAGGATGGCTGAGAGGAAACATGCTAGGACATGTTAGTGGCTCTTGTCCACAGCACGCAAATAGAGAGCTGGTGACAGGCTGTCTTGTAAATGGTTCAGTCTAGTTACCAAAAGGTAATGGAACACAGTATATAAAGAATGGTTGGTGAACTCAAAGATCTAGCTGTCAGCCTGGACTCTACAATCCAGGAATTTCCAGGTTTTCTTGTATTCCTCTCCTGCATTTCTAAAGTTCCTTTTCCAGAAATTCATAGCTCTAGCTTTGTCCAGAGGCAGCAAGAACAGCTGATAGTAATGCCCTTCTTGTCTGCTTTACTGCTCCTGCTGGGGAAGCACTGAGTAGCAGAGGTAGTCTTCCTTCTCTACGTTGTACAAGCAGTTGTTGGAGAGATTACTCTGCAGAGAGCTCACCATGAGGGAGTGAAAACAAAATCAAGTGTATCTTTTGCTGCCTTCTGCAGCTTTTATCCCCAGGAAGCACTAAGAACCTACTTGATTTACTGCTGGCAAAGGGCACTATCAAAGCATAGGGGTGAACTTGATCTGCAAGCCCAACACACACAGCTTTGGAGGAGACAATGCGCCTAGTATTATTGTCTAGCGACTGACAGGAAGAGCAGCATTACCAGACTAGAGGTGTAGCCACTGCCACCAAGCCTGTTTCTAGCAAACTTTACCGCAGCTGGCCTTCAAAAGAAAGTTTACACTCAGTAGGTGCTTTTACACAGTGTTCTTCTAGAGAGCAAACCTCCATAAAGGTGACCTGCACCACTACAGTTCCTCTGAAAACCGCAGCTTGCAATGGAAGGTGTTTCATGTGCAGTGGGGTTCCAGCTCATAAAGCCCACTTGCACAGAATGAAAATTGCCTTGAAGCCATTATGGCTAAACAGATCTGTACATATGCACATCTGCAGAGCCTGGAGCACAGAAATACAATAGACAATTTTTGAAAAAAAAAAAGCATTTTTTATTTTAAAGTACAACCCAAAGTTGTATCTGTAAGAAATGCACGGGGTATCTTGTTTTTTCCACAAGACTTGGCTATGTGCATTTCAGTTCAACTTAAAAATGCATTCAGGTTTACAAATGTACAAACAGCACGAAGTGTACGCTGTCTTAACAGAATGAATCCTCTTACATTCAGCCATTTTTGCTCTTCATGTTTTTACATTCTTAGAACCTGTGTTAACAAAGACAGCCTTATTTTAAAAAAATACTCTGCATTTTTAGCACAAGGTGCTTTTTTTAAAAAATTAGATTTTGGAGCATAATACTGGAAAAAAAATTAAAAACCAAAACCTGGTACTTTGATAAAATTGCTGCATGCTGGGACCATTTTCTAATTCAAATAGTCTCCCAAATAAAGAATGGCAGATGATAAAATATGAAACCCATGAAAATTGTTCCGATTTACAAATCTTAGCTGAAGTTTGGTTTGTCACCACACTGACTTTTTCAAGCTTAACTGAGACCTCACGCTATCATAATTGCAAGATAGACTTTAAAAGGAGAAAGTGATGAAAGCATGACTGGTTCATAACTTTGTTGCAAAAAGGGAAGAAAAAAGCAATGGTAATAAATAGCCTGAAAATGATGTTTCAAAAATGGCATATTCAGAATTGTATCATGATCTGGATAAAAGTCCCTTTGTATAGCCTAATTTCAGTTTTCATGAGGATAGTGAGTGTTAGACCAAGGATCTGAGCTTCTTCTTCCAATTGTAGGGCTCCAAATTCGCCATGGATTATAGGTCTGTCCCATGTCTTCAGTCGGGTTAGTAACGCTGGCAGCAGTAGATGGAGGAGGAGCGGGGGAGTTTTCACTGCCCATGAGGTCAATACCAGATAATGTATTTGCCGGAGTGGTGAAGGGAAGGGTGCTGTTGAGGTTACTTGACCAAATAGAACTGCTGAATGGAGTGGTGGTAGACCACAGGCCACTGGGATTGCCAAGGATCGACTGCAGTACAAAAAAATTAATGCTGTATTAACAGGTTTATAACTGTAACTAACAGTCTTAGTCATTACCCATTGTCTGATAGCTTTCAAACTAATGTTTCCTTTCACTCAGACATGTTTAGTTATGAAATTGTCAGATGCACTGGACTTCAACATCACCTGAGCTTTCTAATGCTTAGATAAAAGCCTGATACGTTTCCGTATGTTAAACAATTACATACCAATGAATTCTGCATTTGAGGGCAAAAATTAAAACTCATTTTGGAAAATTAAGTAGTAACAACCTGGATTTTGAATCTCAAGATTTTCACCTTGAATATTTAATCTTCATTTCTGCAATTCCCCCCTACCCCCCAAGGACTGGAGGAGTCAAAACTTGTTGGAAACTAATGCAAAACTAACTATGCACCAGCAAAAGGAAGCTACTGAGAAGTGTTTTAGGTAGTAGTTGCAGAGGATGCTGAAGTGGTACCAAAGTGACACTCTTATAATCTCTCCCATGTCACTAAAATGGTGAGTTAAACAAAACAGTTAAGGTTTAGCAACAAAGGGTGTGCATTACACCACCTAAACTCTTATATGAGGTCAACGCTGCATTGAAATGGGGAGGAAACTGTACACAAACTAATTTTCCTGTACACTGTAAGTGCTAACTGTAGTAAGAGAAAAGTGTGTGATGAGACAGTTCAACAAAAACCCTTCCCCATTGCTGTCCTGAATGTCAGAGTCTTCATACTAAATGAGTAAAATATGGAGTGTGAGGATGAGAGGGCGGAGCTACCACTATCTGTCTGAATGTAGGATCCATTCTTCTCTCTAGCTAGCTATATGCAAGACCTGGGTTGTTAAAGTCAAAGGTCAGCGAAGAATCTACCCTTCAGTTTCCGATTTCTTTCTCTGTATTTATGGCCTTTGTTTTTAAGCTGCAGCGTTAGGAAAATCTGTGACTCTTGAAGAGTGGGTATGAAAACATCATGCGTCTTGGACTGTAGTGATTTATCGGTTGGGATAATAGTGGGGCTACCAAACAGAATCAAGATCTGCCAAATGTCACCTTGGCTGCTCTTAATTGTTCCTGAAAGTGGAAGGAGTAGCTTTACAGGGGATAGAGCTAATGCTCCTGGCTTTCGGCGCAGGATAGATAGCAGCACTATGGGTGTGTATGTGCAATGCTGGAAGTGCTTGGGTACCAAACAAGTGATTTTATAAAAACTCCAGGTGCTTGCACCATTGCTGTAAGACTGGCCCTAACACAAGTATTTTGTATAAAGCAACGTACGCTGATCTATCTGCAGGTGAGCCGATGTTTTTCATTGTTTTTTACAGCACCCATATGATTTTAATCATTTTTTTTATTCAACAGCTATTTTATTTTGACTATGTAAAATGGTGATTATGTTCTTCCTTGTCAACCCTTCAGTTGAAGACTGAGTGGTGCTGAAAGTTCATCCAATTAAAAAAGATTAGATACTACTGACGTCACGTGGCAAAAAGATTAATAAAAGATTATATAACCTGTGTACTTACTGCAGTTGTGTGAGTTGGGGAACCTGAATTTGTTGGCCAGGAGGGTACAGGACCTGTAGCTGAAGAGTCCCAGATGGATGAAGGGATGTTACTAACTTCACTCCAGTTTCGCTGCATATCCTGGCCATAAGCAGATCGAGGGAGACCAAGTTTGCTGAAAACCTCTAAAAAGGAAAGAAAACAAACATGAACCCTTCACATTTCCCCTGATATTTTAAACACAATATTATATTTTCCACAGTGTAGTGGATACCAATACAGAGGGGGAGACACAAAGATAGAAAAATAGAGAAAGCTCATGTAACAGGAAAGTACAGATCCTATCTGATGTGCCAGATAGGGGAATAGCTGAAAAACTTATCCGGTGTAATCCTGGAAGCTTGTGGTCCACAGCTGACATCTTACTGGAACCAAGATCATACTTAGAGAAAAAGTTACATACACACTACATATGGTTTAACCCCTCTTCAATGCTTGCTGCAGAACTGGATATTAACTCAGTGCCAGGAATTGGGATCCCTTGACCCCTCCCCCACTTACAAACACAATGATGTTGGCAAGTTCATGTCGGGAATTCTTAATGAACAATAAAGAATAAATCCCAGAGCTGGAACAGGGTAAGATGATGAAACAAGGTCTCAGGGATCACATTTGCGGCATTACCTTCTCTGTTACAGCTGTAATAGACCAGGTTTTTCACTGCTGTAAAAGAATGTCAGAACTGCCATACTGGATAAGACCCACAGTCCATCTTGTCTAGTATCATTTCTGAAAGTGGCCAACACTAAGTGATTGGGAGGAAGGTGCAAAAACCCCACAGTAGGCAGGTATGATCTCATCTGGTCTTACCCTGATCCCCAATAGCTTGAGACGGATTTAAAACCTGAAGCATGAGCCCTGTATCTGTTCCAAAACACTGTTTCCATTACCTGCTATAACTGCATAGTCTTGTTATCCAAATAAACTTCCAATCCCATTTTGCCTCAATGACATTTTGTGGCATCAATCATTTAGTAGGATTCAGAGTTCCACAATCTAATTATGAATTGAATGTAAAGTGTTTCTTTTTATCAACTTTGAAATTTCTACCGTTTGGTTTCATTGAAAGTCCTCCTGTTCTTTTGTTCGGAGACAAGGAGAACAGAAGCTCCTTATCTATCTTCCCTAGAGCAGGTGTTATTTTATACAGTTTTTACATCCCGCAGCTTTGGCAATCTGAATACTGACACATGTAGTTTAGAAAAAACTTCCCATTGCTAGTTACCTTGCTGTTGATCTTCCACTAGTCTGTTAACTAGTATTTTTGGAAGCAGCATTTCCTCTCAGTCACTCAAAAGAAGCACCATACTACCAAATGAGAAGTCAATCCAACATCGCAAGACCCAGTGGCATAAATCTGAGACCTCATAAAGCTTCACAGCAGAAAACTGTTTGAAATGGTCAGCTTCAAATAAGAGTATAATCTCAGCCTACTCTCTGTTCCTAACCAAGTGAAGCAGCAAACATCTGTTGCCTTTCTTTGTCCACTTTAGGACAGTCAAAACCAGAATGTTACTGTTGCTACAGTTTCAGCACATAAGTAATATCAAAATAAATTGCTAACTATTTCTTCTGGGTTTAGATATTAGACCAGTGGCTCTCAACCTTTCCAGACTACTTGTACCCCTTTCAGGAATCTGATTTATCTTGTGTACCCCAAGTTTCACCTCACTTAAAAACTACTTGGTTACAAAATCAGACAAAAAGATACAAGTGTCATAGCACACTATTACTGAAAAATGTCTTACTTTCTCATTTATACCATATAATTATAAAAAATCAATTGGAATATAAATATTGTACTTACATTTCTGTGTATAGTATATACTGAGTGGCATAAACAAGTCACTGTATGAAATTTTAGTTTGTACTGACTTCGCTTGTGCTTTTTATGTAGCTTATTGTAAAACTGGTCAAATATCCAGATGAGTGGAGGTACCCCCTGGAAGACCTCTGTGCACCCCTTGGATTATGCATACCCCTGGTTGAGAACTGTTGTACAGACTCCTCCTTCCCCTTAAACAAAAAAACTGAAGAACTATTTTTATTTTTTCCAGTATGGAGAAAGGAATGAAGAATTTTCACAGTCCACTGTTTATTATTTACTAATTTTAGTGTTAAAAAGCTCACCTCCAGTTAAGTTGAAAGAATTTCCAAAGGCTGAGAATGAATTGAGGGGTGTGAAGTCAGGGCTGCTAGGGTTGCTGATGGGACTCCACAAACCAGAACTAAACATACAGGGGGAGGAACAATACACAAAAGTTAACACTGAAATGGTATTACTAATGATAACAACTTAGTGCTATACATATAAACATTGTGTGGAACAGACAGATATATTGTTAGGAAGTTCAAGTCGAAATAGGATACCAAGTGTAAAGAGAACTGAAGTGACCAACTATTTTAACATAGTTTTTAAAAAAATTTAACTCATCATTATTGCACTTAGTTAATTTACATTTCTCTTATTTGTCCCTAAGTATTTCAATTAGCCTTTTTGCTTACTTTTCTATTGGCACCTGTCTTATGAGAGATAAACCTCTCTGGAAATAAAGCAGATTAGTTAATTGTTACAACAAGTGCACATTTGACAATAGCTCTTTCACTCAATTTCTCAGAAGTTTTTGGTGTCACAATCTAGGAGAAATTCTCTGCCAGACAGGTCAAGTCTAGGTTCTAAATTATTTGAGAGATCCCTTAAAAGAAAGCCATTCAATTACTAAGTTTGTAGTTTGACAAGCAGAGAGGTTAACTGGGATCAATAACATCCACCCTCAGAGCTCATTCTCTCCTCTTGCCCATTGCCCTCAGCATTGGGAAATGCAGTCACCATTCCTGCCCTCAAGGTTAAAGTCGGAGAGGAAGAGCATTGCACTTGGTTCCTCTGCTCTGTGGTCAGAAATTCCACCTATAGGCTACATCAGGTGAACCTAGTGCATGCTTCTCAAAATGCTGAGAAACCATGTGGGTTCCCTATTGTTTGGATGGGGACAAAGATAGAATTGTCTCGCAAAGGGAAAAAGAGTTAAAGAAAGGATAAGAATCAAATGGCATGAAGGACACTTTCCCCTGCTTCCAAGTCACCCATATACAGTAACTCCTCACTTAACGTTGTAGTTATGTTCCTGAAAAATGCAACTTTATGCGAAACCATGTTAAGCGAATCCAATTTCCCCATAAGAATTAATGTAAATTGGGAGGGGGGGGGTTAGATTCCAGGGAATTTTTTTTGGCCAGACAAAAGACATTATATACATCTACAGTACAAGTTTTAGACAGTTTGATACTGTACACAGCAATGAATGATTGTAAAGCTTGGTTGAGGTGGCGGAGTAAGAGGGTGGGATATTTCCCAGGGAATGCCTTGCTGCTAAATGATGAACTAGCACTCGGCTGAGCCCTCAAGGATTAATATGCTGTTGTTAATGTAGCCTCACACTCTACGAGGCAGCAGGGAGGAAACACGAGAGGTGCAGGGCAGTAGCTGCAAACACTTCTCTGCAAAAACTGAACATGCTGATGAACCCACGCTATCCAGCTGGAGCGCACCACTCCCTCCTCCTGACAGCACATGCACAGCTGCACAGGTGCTGACTTTCCAAAGCACTGAGGGGTGTGTGCCTGAGTGAGAGAGAGAGAGAGAGATGTGCATTGACCCTTTAAGTTTGCTGACCCCACTTCAAGTACGTTGCCCTTTTAAGCAGATCAGGCAGGAAGCAACAGCTTCCTGCGAGCTCCCCGTCCCCGAACCCTGTGACTGTCCCCTCCTCCACTTTGTGGAGAGGGGGTACAGAGGGGGGCAGGAACAGGGAGACATCCTGACATCAGCACCCCTCTCCCCCACACCCTCAGCAAGCAGGAAGCTCCCGGGAGCAGCGCCAAGGCAGAGGGCAGGGCAGAAGCAGCACGGCAGTGGGGGGAGGGACACCTGAACTGCTGCTGGGCAGCTGCCGAGCCACAGACCTTACCGGGAATTTAGGGGAGCTGATGGGGGGGGTGCCCCCGGTTCTAATCCCCACAAGGAGGGGCTGCTCTTCCAGAGAATCCTGCAAGCAGTGGACAAAGCAGGCGGCTGCCAAACAAGGTTACAAGGGAGCATTGCGCAACTTTAAACGAGCACGTTCCCTAATTGATCAGCATGGTAACAACGAAACACTGTTAACCAGGACAACGTTAAGTGAGGAGTTACCGTAGTTCTGAACCTTGGACTTGCTAATGATACTCATGTTTAGAAGGTCATCTTCTGATATCCTGAAATCTCTCAAATTTTCAATAAAAGCATCCCTTCTAGGAACCAGAATGAGCTCCTCCTACCCATGCAGAGAATGCCTCCGTTGACTTCATGTGTATTCCCTAACGTTTGTATAGGGATGTTGAGGGAATGGGGGGATGGTTTCTAGAAGTGTATTAGTTACCTGTCAGAGCCATCGCTGTCAACAGGTGTGTGAGAAATGCTGATATTGCCAGAAACATCTGCTTTATTTGGTGAAACCTTTGCTAACCCACTACCACCTGCAACAATGAATTCAAACTGAGTAAAGCAATGAAATGGTACAAGAACATCATCCAACACTGTGCAGCAATAGGTATCACTCCAAAACAGTTCCATTACCTGGGCTCTTGTCGTAACCTGCAGCTACAGCAGCAAAGGTGGGATTTCCGTTCCTGCCAGGGAGAGAGGCTGTCTTTGCCAACTTGTGTTTGATACCATGAAGGGGCTTGCTTTTTGTTTCACTGGCGGGAGGGGGGGAAAAAAAAGGGTAAAATGTTGGGATTCAGCACATTACTAAAAAAGGAAGTTCTCAGGACTAGTATTTAACTGGCTTTGCAATGATATAAAGTTATTGCATAAACACTTACTGACCGTTTTGGCCAGAATATAATACCACACTAGTTCCCAAAGCCCAGTTTTTTATTATCCTGTTGACATTTAGATCTGTGACTAGAACAATCAGATGTCAATAATTTGACTACATAATGAAGCAAAGGAATTACTATTGAGTGATTACAAACATAGAGGCTCCAAGCAGCAGCATTGCTGAGATCTAGAGGAAACACATTAGTTTTCTTAATCTGGAAGAAAAGTTTAGTTAGGCAGGACCTAGAAAATAAAGGCAAGAAGGGCTGGATTCCTACAGGATATGGAGGATGAACTAGAGTTAGGATTTGGGGTGGGGGACAAAGGTAGATGAATGGAAACATTACTTGTAATTCTTTTTCTCTGAATATACAGGTTTCAAAAGATAATCAGATTTGGGTCCATGCTTCTAGCTTTGAGGGAATAAACTTTCTGTAGCTTAGAATTCTAAACCTAATGGTTCCAGCAGGAGGTTTCATGTTCTGCCCCTGCAATGCAACCATTTCTAAATCCTAGTACCTCTTGCCATTAGCTGCTTTGTACGCAAAAGGTGGAGATGTACAGATTTTGAAAAATCAAATGGACTACAGAATTTTGGGCTCTGAGGGGAGGTGCTCAGTGGAGCAATGATCTAATATATCCTTCTGTCTTCAGCAAACATTACAAGGGAAGTAATTTTATTTTCAAAAGGTGCCAGCTGAAATAGGTCCCCACTCTTGGGCACTTAATTTCCAGAGTATTTCTCTAAAATATTTCCAAAATATTTGTCTCAAATTTTTTAGAAGTAAACATACCTGTATGAACAGAAAAATTACAAGTACAAGCAGAAGCAAATATACTGCAAGGTAGGAATGAGCTTTATTCAGATGAACCTATCTTAGAAGTTACTTAATGGAGGGATAAAAACATTGAGAGAGAAAGTTATCCTAGAAAATAAAGCTACTGTGGAGTGGGAGACCTAGTTCAGAGAATTTCTGTAGCACTGATGGGCTAAGTTTACAAGCTTGCTGTGAGATAGGCCAGGCAGTAACACCTCACGGAAGCGTGCAAGCTGTCCTCCAAATCTCACACTTAAATGATTATGAGATGCTGGTGGCGTGTGCATGCACCCCTCTCTGACTAATCATGCCGCGTCTATGAAGTTACAAGTCTGCTAAGGAACAAAAATACGAGATGCAGCCACCCATTTGACCCTGGCTTCTGGAAACAGCATAACCTAGGGTATTAGGTTAAAATGAAACAGAAAACTTAAAGCCCTTTCTAAGGGCTTTTAAGTTTCACTACATATGAAAACTTCAGGACCTGTTTATGTTTAATTTTAGTAGAATAGCCTTGTTGGGAAGGACATAAAGGCAGAGGAAGAACGTTGGCTGGATAACTGATTTAATTAAGGTGGAATTTAAGCACTGCCTTTGAAAGGAATTTAGGTGCCTTAACATCCCAAGTATCCAGTGACTCAAGGGGATGTTTTAGTAGCTTCCTAAATACCACATTAATATCTTACAACACCTGGGACTTTTCAGTGGAAGGTTTTAAATGCAATGAAGTCCTTCACGAGACTGATGACTTTGGGCTGCAGAGGAACTGGTCTATTTTCTATATGGCTATGAAGTTGAAATGGCTGTGAAATGTATTTTACGGATGAGATCTGTAAGACATACTAAGACAGGAGAAGAAAGTCAAATAGGCTCTCTCTCCTTTCATTGCTTTGCTTTTCTGGAAGACTCCTGAGCAGACAGAACTTCAGACACATGCTTAGGCACATCTCTATCGCCTTAGGAGCCATGCTATCCTGAGCTGGGCTGTAGTAAGGTTCAGAGTTTACATGTGACAAGCCAGTTGCTCTCTCTCATGAGCTGGTTGGATCCTTTACTACTACAGTTAATGAGGGAAATGTACATCAACACCCCAACTTCCACTAGGCACAGAAGACATTTATTCTCCGTGTGCTTCACTCAATGCCGTGTGCAGAAAACCAGTAACTTTGCAGACAGGCAAAGTGAACAAATCTATTCTAGGTACACACCACTCCAGGAGAGATTATTTTCCTTGTACAGTTCCTGGAGTAGTTCTTGAGATTTTTGGTGTCAGTGCCCATTTGGCCCCTGCATATGCTCCACAGATCATTGTTCCCAAAAACTTCCCTCAGTTCCTTCTTCATTGCAAAGCCCCAAGATGGTGACTCCAAAACAGAGCGGAAAGAGAGCAAGTAGTGAAGCACCCATAAGGACACCCATCTCAAAGAACTCCAGTAACCTCTCAGAGCTGTGTTGCTACATGTGCTCCACTTGCGGTAACTCTTTAATAATACCCCCTGAAGGACATGGGGGGTTTGGAACTCAGTCTAAGGCCAAGGCAGTGTCTGCCCAGGAAGCATCGACCAAGGTATGTCATCTTGAGGAAGTGTGGATCCAAGCCCATGCAGCAACCTTGCATATTTCTGTAAAAGGACATGTTTAGCAGGACCACAGACATGCAATACAATCTGGTAGAATGAGCGATGACCTTAAGCAGGCAGAGTGCATTAGCAACTGCATAACAAAAGAGCATGCAACCAGAAACTTAGAGAGCATGTAGGTAATCACTGGAACCCCTTTAGCTCTGCTGGCAATAAACACAAAATCTCAGGGAACATCTAAGGTATAAAGGCCAGCTTCCTGTCTTGACTGATGAGGCTTACAATAGACTATTGGGAGATGAATTGATTGATATGAAAATCTAAAGTAACCTTGGGTAAAAAGTGTGAATATGGTCAAAGAGAAACTTTACCTTTGACAAAGATGGAAATGGTTGACCCTCCATATGAGACTCACAGTTTCTCCAGCCTTTTGGGCAGAGGTAATAACCACTAGAAATGCAGTTTTCACGGAGAGGTTCAGAAGTGAACAGGTTGCTAATGGTTCAAAGTGTGGCTTCATCAAAGCATTGAGAACTAACTTTAAGTCCCAGGTGGGAGTAGAGTGTCTAACATTTGGGAAGAGGTCTAATAGCTCCTTGATAAATCTCAACGTTGCAGAGTAAGCAAATTCCGAGAAGGTTTGTACGGGAGAATGGAATGCTGTGATGGCAGCTATGTGAATTTTAATGAAACTCAAAAAAGGCCTTCTTTCTTCAGAATTAATCAACAGGAGACAAATTATAGTGAGTACACCAGTGGTAAAACCTTTTCTATTTCTGAAAGTAAGGTAAGTTTTTCTGGTAGTAGACCTTGAGCTGCAGCAGGTTCAGGTCAGTGCTACAAAGGACATTCTCCAAGTCCTGTGTGAGAAGACTGGGTGTCAGTGGAAGACCGATGGTTGGTTGGGAGGTCAGGCAAAGAAAGTGAGGAAACCAAACCTGTCTTGGCCAGATTGGTGCATTCAAGATGATCGTGGCTTTGTCCTGCTTGATTTTGTATAACAACCTGAGAATCAGCAGCAGCAAAGGAAATTCGTATAAGAGATTCTTCACCCAGGAGAGGAGAAAGGTGTCCCAAGCTTCTCCTGAAATAAAACTACACCCATTTCCAATTGGCTTAGGTGGGAAAAAGATTTTTGGAAATCCTTAGGGAAGAAATATCTGCTTGAGTATGGATTTGTTTAGTTCCCACTTGTGATGTTGAATGAAGTGCCTGCTGAGGTTGTCAGCTGTGGTGTTTCAGAGACCAGGTAGGTTGACTGCCAAGATCAGGATATTGTGGGCTATGCACCAGTTCCATAATCTCATGACCTCTGTGAAGAGAGTAGGGGCTCTCGCCCCCCGCCCCCCTTGTGAATTCATATATTACATGCTTGCCCTCTTGTCTGTCATTATGTGGATGGATTGTCTTTGGATCATGGGTAGAAAGTGTACACAGGCATATCTGACAACTCTGAGTTCCAGAACACTGATATGCAATGTGGACTCTTGGGTAGTCCATCTGCCCCGGATAGTGTGGTCCTGGAGATGAGCTTCCTGTCCAGGGAGGGACACATAGGAAACTTTTGTGCGAGTGGTGGTTGAATGGGACCTCCAAATACGCTTTGTCCAGATTCTTCCACCATTTGATGGAAACCAGAATATGACAGGGGATAGAGAGCAGCTTGTTTAGACTGTCCCCGTTAGGTTGTATACACTGACCTGAACCAGGCTTGCAAGCAATGGAGGTGCAGATGAGCATGCAGCATGACAAAGGTACACACTGCCCTATGCCCAAGATGTTGCAAGCATACTCTGGCAGTGACTTGAGGACTGATCAAAAGGTGCACCATCAGAAGTGACACAGTGAAGAACCTGCCATTTGGAGATGAGTTCTGGCTGTGGTGGGGTCAAGAATGACCCTTATAAACTCTGTCCTTTGTACTGGTAGGAGGGAGGACTTCATGAAGCTCAGCTGGAGACCAAGGCTGTTGAATAGTAGTAACCCTGAAAAAACTGCCAATATGACATCTGTGTAGAAGCGTCCCTTGATAAGCCAGTCGTCGAGGCAAGGGAAGACCATTACTCCCCACTGATGAAGTTGTGCAGCCACCATTTCCATGACTTTTGTAAACAGCCTGGAGCAGTAGCTACTCTGAAAGAAAGGACATGATGCTGGTAGTGGTTCTGCCTCACCATGAAGTGAAGACATTTCTTGTGAGATGGGTGTATCGCAATACGAAAATACATCTAACAGTCAAGGTCACAAAGCAGTCCCCTGGTCCAGAGACGGAATGATGGCTGAGTGTCACCATCTTTAATTTCTATACCTTGACAAAGGTATTCTGCATCTGTAGATCTAAAATCAGTTGCCATTTGCCTTTCTTTTTTGGTAACCAAGTCGTCCTTGGAACAAAGCCCTCTTCTCTTGTGTTGAGTGGGAACTGGTTCCATTGCTCCTAAACAGAGAAGGAACTGAACCTCTTGTTTCAGAAGAGGTTTGTGAGAGGGGTCCGTGAAAAGGGACAGAGAAGAGGGTGGAAAGGGGGCACGGAGCAGAAATGAATGGTATGTCCTGATGTTATAACCTCCAAAACCATCGGTTGGAGGTAATCTGCTCTCATGAAGTATGAAAATGGAAAACAGAATCCCCATAATGTAGAAAGTTTGATGGAGCGCAGCAACAGGATCGCAGGAGTATTTATGGCTCTCAATCCCCATAATGTAGAAAGTTTGATGGAGCGCAGCAACAGGATCGCAGGAGTATTTATGGCTCTCAACAGAAAAGTAAAAAGGAACATTTGGCCTTTGTCGACTGCTGACTCAAGGTTGCTGTAGCAGATGAAGATCTTCCCTTTTGAAAGCTGGGCTTTTTTCTAGGTGGTTCTGATGGTCTATGGAAAGTGTAGAACTGAAAAGGATGTGATCTGCACCATCTGATATAGAGTAAACCTTTTATCTGCAGGGGGACATATGCCCAGCGAATGAAGACGAGCTCTGGATTCCTTCAAAGTATGCAGCAAATCATCTGTGGTGTCCCTGAACAACTTTAGACCATTGAAAAGGAGGTCCCTTACCATGTTGTGGACGTCACATGGAAATCCTGAGAAACTGCTCTTGTGGTAGATGTTCAATAAGAGCTAATCATTGTATAATTAATGTGACTGTAATTTTCCAGAATTGCCTGTGCCCCAAAAGGTCACAGGGAGTAATCTTTGAATGCTGTTGCCCATGACTGAAGAACTCAGCGGGGGTGGAACAAGGGTGGGGGCAGGGGAAATAAAAACTCCCATCCCTCAGCTGGGACATAATACCTTTTGTTTGGTCTTTTAGTTGTTGGGGGTGGGGGAGCAGTAACAGGAGTCTGCCAGACGGACTGGGTAGGTTCTATAAAATACTCGGCTTACAGGGAGGGCTCCCCGTGCTGATGACAATGTATGCAATATGTCAACCAATTTGTGCTGTATCTTCTGCACTACTTCTAATAGGAACTATCAGATCTTGAAACTGTCTGAAATAGTAAACATGAGATGACAGCTTCATTCAGAGAGAAAGAAGAAATATTAGACTGTGGAGTAGCTTCCTTGTCAGGTCTCCATTCCTGGTCCTCGAATGTGTCATCCTGTCTTGGAGATTGTTGAGGAGGACCAGAAGCCCTCCACACAGCTAAAGCTGTCATCCATGCTCTCATCCTAATTACTGCAACATCTCTCTCTCTGGCCTTGAAAATATGCAGTCTTGCCTTACTGATATCCACTCAGAAGGCTAATTAAAGGTGATATTAAGGGCCTGTTGCTTTGATTATGTCACCCTTCTCTTTGAATCTCTCCAGTGGCTCCCCCTGTTCATTCACACCAAACCTAAGCTTCTTGTCTTCATTTTCAAAGGTTTTCAAAGCCTATTCCCACGCTACTACCTATGACCTCTCATTCACTATTGAAATGTTGACTCCTGCCTCTAGTCAGGAACTACCTCCACTGGCCACTTACATCTTCAGACTTTGTGCTTTCTTCCATACTGCACCTCACTCTTGGAGGAGCTCCCTGTAAATATCTGAAAAGCTACCTCATTATCCTCCTTCAAACTCTCCTTTGACATGATTGCCTACAAAAAATGTAATAGTTGGTTGATGTGTAGAGCCCACTGCCTATCAGGCTGACCAATGTGGTACCATGGTGTTCTTGTACTTGCCAGTCTGTCTCTCTGTATCCATTTGATATCTCATCTTATACTTAGATGCCACAAGACTGTATACTTAGGCTCTTCAAGGCAGGGACAGTTTTTGTTTTGTGTCTGTACAGCACCTAGCACAATGGAGTCCTGGTCCAGGACTAGTGCTCGTAGACATATGATAATAATTATTATTTTTAATTAACTATTTAGAATTACAACTTCCAGACAAACTAAATTTCAGAACACTGTTTAGCAGAGGACAGCATTATCCCATTTCAATAATTTTAATCCCCACAAAAACAAGCACATCTACCCAAACACACTGCAGGAAAATTTAAGCATCATACTGATTAAAAGCCACTGCCAATCCTCACTGAAATTAATGCAAGTCTTTCAGTTGATTTCAATGGGCACTGGATAAGGCCCTGAGTGCTCTTAAATGAGCAGACGACTGAGCCAGTGCTAACGGGATAAAATTTAACAAGCCTGTTGTCTAGTTTTGCTACTCTAAGCTGGTAAGAAAGACTGTTGATATGCAGCCATATTTTAGCCATCAAATGTTGAGAAAAATCAAGTTACATGAAATCTGAGCAGAAAGGTCATACTTAAAAGATTAACTATGTTCTATAACTCAGTATTTCACTGTTCCCTAGATATATATTGCAAATATTGAGGTGAATTTATATAAGGGAAAAGTAAAAAATTTAAGAGAAGTCCCTGTATTTTAATGTTACTTAGTCTGAGTCTACAACAATAGGGATAGAGGATCTAACTTTAGCTGCTGAATTTTTAAATTTTATTTGTAAATATTTAATCTTTACTGAATCAAAATAATATTAACTGTGCCCAGGAAGTAAAATATGTATATTTTTATACTTTAGGGCAGTAAGTTTTTCAATTATAAGGAGGAATATTGAGATTACACCACTCAGTAGCAACAGAAAATGTTTTTATCAAAAGAAAATGCAGGAGGGAATCAATTTTTCATGGCTACATTGCTATCAGCATCAGTGGGGCTATAGAAATATAGCTTTATGGAAAAATGCAACACCATTTTAGCTTATGTTTACCATTTCCCCTATATGCTTATAAGAACCTACAGCAGAACAGCACAAATTAGCAGAATCAGCTAATTCCATATAATCTATGCTTTTAAAAACAGATTATGTGCAATTGTTGACATTTGATAATCAGATGGTTAGGACATATAGGCGATTTATAACTATATTTCTAGTTTTTTCCACTAAATGTAAAGTTAAGATTAGCTAGAATTTTTATATCAGATTCCCAGTTATCTGTGTTACATGGAGGATCCCAAGCTTTCAAAAGCACTGCACAAATTTGAGATAATGTCTCTACTATGATATGCACGAAATATTATTCCTTTTAAGTTTGATAAATGTATGATCATTAAAGTACCAGTGTCCTGTAAATGGATGACTCTGGATGTAATAAAATGATAGTATGTCTATAATTATATTATGTTCTTACTGGATAAAAGGAATATATGCAATCATTCTTTTCAATAAACTGGGTAAATCTAGTAAAACCAAGATGTCAGACCAGGTCTACACTGAAAACTTACATCAGTATAACTGCATTGCGCGTGGATTTTTCACATCCCTGAGCGACGCAGTTATACCGACCTAACCCCTGGTGTAGACAGCGTTAAATTGACGGGAGGGCTTCTCCCATCAACATAGCTACTGCCTCTCGTGGAGGTGGATTAACTCTGCCTATGGAAGCAGCTCTCCTATCGGTAAGGTAGTCTTCACTGAAGTGCTACAGCGGAGCAGCTGCATAAGTGCTGCTACGCCGCTACAGTGTTTTAAGCGCAGACCTGCCCTTGGTTTCCTACAAAGATAAACAATAGACATTAACCCCAAGGGAAATAACGGATTATCACAACAGGCAGATAAATGGGGATGACAATGGAAGTTTAACAATTTCAGAACTACTGTGCTGAACAGACTGACAACTGGATTTCTTGAAGAAGTCAACTGGATAATTTTCAGCTAGCATTGCAGTGGCTAACTGGAGTATGTATTAAGATTACTCGAATCTTAACTGGAAAAATCAATCATTGCTTATCACCTGACAGTGCATCAATACATTTTGCGCAAAAGTACTCAAACAGCTTAAAGTGCAAGTGTCAGAGGAATTCAGTTGTTATATCAATTTCAGCTTCCCAAAAGAATCAGCAGTACAATCATGGATCCAGAGGTCTCAGCAGCAGCATTTCAACTGCAAGCAGTGGTCTATGACAAAACATTTTCCCAATCTGCCATGTTGAAGAACCAAAGTTAAGAAACCCCAACCCATTGCAAAATTACAGGAGTGATACATATACAGGAACAAATTCAGAGCATTTTAAATCAAGAACCATAGACACTTGCACGGGAAATGAAAAGAGTATTAAAAGGGAGAGAAAACACATTAAGAAATATACTTTACGGAAATATACTGGCGGGGGATGACTTAGATAACCTAACAGCTCTTTTTCCACCTCTAATTTGTATGTTTCTATGAGCTTCACATAATTGCAAAGACTGAAAACTTGCTTAACATGAGGTAGAGATTTCAACTTACTTGCTGTAACTGCTGTTCACAATACTACTATAAGTGCTCCGTGGCACAAAAGCTAGAGATGCAGGAGGAGGAGATGGAGAGGCAGGAGTTGGTGAGGTCTGTCGTTGTTTCAAGAAAGCATCTGCGTTGAGGGTTTGCAGAGACAGTTTATAAAGGTTGTCGGTAGCTGGGAAACCAAGGAAAAAAGGTCTTATAGTATTTCATTTCACCACATGGGCCACTCTTAAGGAGGTCTGTCATCCTTTCTGAAGTACTGTATCTCCTGCTCGTATTCTCATAGAAATGTTTACATCAAAATATATTCATGTAACAATATTTATGTATTAAATATTCATATCAGATTTTCAGAGAGAGAAAATGGAGAATTAAGTGAAATGAATATCAACCAATATAATGTCACAAAAAGCTGGGCTGAGGAAAGCTGTCTGGGAGTTGTACTGGTGACAGAACTTCAGCAAAAAGTAATTTTATTATAGCCTGTAATTCTCTGCTAATAAACTATCAAATCATGGTAGTGGCCTTCCACCCCGGAGTCTGTGTAGATTTCAGTCAGGTGAAAAAGCTGTTTATCATTTTTGCTAAAACACAAGGTGAACAAACTTCTGTGAAAATGAAGTTTTCCAACAATTTTGCAAGTCAACCTTTCCCACAGTTCTAGTTCTCAGTGCTTTGTTTAAAAACTTTGTTTTTAAAAAATCACGTATAGGTTAATAATGAATGCAGAAAAAACACAGCTAGATCCAGAACCAGATTTTGTCTACTACAGGAGGAGATTTCTGAACTGTCAGTGAAAAAACTGCTGCATACTGCAGTACATGAAGCCCATACCGATATAGTTGCTAATTAAAATTGCTGCAGGACTGCACATCAGACCTATATAGGAACGTGTTTGGATGTATACCTTTGGGATAGTGAATTGGAGCAAAGGCAGCAGGTAGTTTATTTACAAAGCGAGTTAAAGCAGCATTTGAAAAGCATGGAATGGGTAGAGAAAGGTGTATCTTTAAACATGCCTCCATTTCCCCAATTAAAAATCTCCTATTTTCCTCCATTGTCTGTAGCCTTAGCATCACACTCGACCATAAACTGTTATCCTACCACATCATCTACATCTGACAATCATCACCTCTACACATCCCTGCCTTAGCTCCACCTCTGCTGAAATTTTCATCCATGCCACTTAGCTCCTATCACACTGACCTTTTCCTATGGTCTTCATTAGTGCCTGCTCCCTCAATGCAGAATGCTGCTGCTTCTCTCTTACACACCTAGGAAGTGGAACCATGTCCACCCTACCTCTGGTCTCCACCTACACAGAACTAGAGCTCCCCATTATCTTCCAACGTTTTGTGACTGAAACTCTCAGGCCAGGGAAGATGACTATATAGGGGCAGGAAGGCAAAAACGAAAACCAGCAAATGCTACTATAATAACTATAAGAGGCATATGTTTATACCCAAAGCAATCTGTGCCAGCAGTGACAAAGATCTTCCTGAGAAAGTGGAGTCAAGCAGGAACTCTGCATTTCACAATTTTTCTCCCTTCCACTCGTGGCATAAAGCCAGGTTTGATTGTTTCTCTGGTTTCTAGCCCTGCCCTGAAGTATCAGTCATCAGTTGGAACCAAACACAGCCCTCAAAGCCTGACTGAATAACAAATGATTGAGGTGTAGCATTTGGCTTCAAGTTGTCCCTGGTCCCACCAGAATACTCTCATCATGTATTATTCACATCTATAAGCAGTTTTGGGGTACAGCTTGGATGAAAGACTCAGGCAAAGCTGGTTTATACTGTAGGGAAGGGGAAGAAAATGGTAAAGCCTTTTTAGTAAGCGTTCTGGGAGAGGGACTGCTTTATTATGTCTGTACAGAACTGAGCATGAAGTGGTCTTGGTCCTTACTGGGGGCTCTGCCTGCTACTGAAATGCAAGTACTAATAGTGAATAGTTTCGTCTAATAAATACTCTCTGGTTACTTCAGATATTCTCATTATTGCTTCCCTAGGATATACAAATTGTCTAGTTTTAACCTCAACTGCAATGGACCTGACAAAATAGAGCCCACATTTCAAAAGACTGGTGCATTCTGTTTTCAGACGATCAGCTATATTAATATTCTTCCCATCATTGCCAATTCTCAGTTTTTGCACAATTCTGCCCACTGCTAAAGAACTGTGGAAAAATCAAGGTTCTACCCCTCATTTTCAGACCTCCACATTACCACTAGACATTGTCAAAATGGGGGCCACTACAGAAAAAATAGGAACAGGATTGTGTATGGCGGGCAGATGGGAAGATTTAAAGAAGAATCACAACGAACAGTCCTTGCTGTTTTGCAGAACACTGTAGTCTCCTGTTGTACAGTAACTGTACTTACAGCTGCCTGCTTTGTGAAGTGGCACCGAGTCCCACTCTGGTGGTGGAGAATCTTTTTCCCCTTCTGAACTGCTGGTATTGCCTAATTCCTGTCCAGAGCCACTGGGGAGAAATTTTGCTAGTGCTGATGGCCTGCTGTCCATTAACTTATTGTTTGGACCTGTACAAAAAAACAGAGCAAGCCATAGCCATTAAGAGATGCACTTCTTTCTCCTTGGGCAGAGATCTAGAAGCTAGAACTCTAAAAACTGAAAAATTAAGAAACCATTCGTGTAATTTAACAAAAATCCAAACCCCAAGATATTTGTTTAAGAGCAACTGGTATATTGTACCTCTTGTTTTCGGGAGGTTTCTTGATTTGGACCCATTTGTCAGCATGTGCTGAAGAGACATCTTGGATGAAAAGGTTTTGCGCTGTTTGTTTTCCAGTGGGGGAGTATATGGTAATTCCAAGGAACTAAAGTGAAAACATGAACACAGATTTATTCTTTGTTGCTGGGTGAAGTGTTGCAGAAGAGTTTCACTTATATACACGCCGTGTAGTTTTATACAAGTCTGGTCTTCTCTGACTTGCCTCATTACTCCCCTGCCTTTAGTCCATCCTGATTGCAGCTGCCAAGATCATCTATTCCTGTTGCTTTAAGTCTCCTCTTCTCTTTACATTTCTGCATTGGCCTTCCTTGTTTATGTCAAGCTTCTCCTCCCATTCAAAGTTCTCCATAACTGTAACTCTGCCTTTGTCTACATCTCTGTCCTCATCTCCTCCTACACCCCATTGCACTCTCATGCACCCAAATCCCTGGGTGCCTCATCACCCCATCTGTCTCCTGCTCCAAACTCAATCTTTATACCTTTTATGCTGCTGCCCATATACCTATAATGGCCTCTAAATTAACCCATAACTTCAAGAACCCACTGATTTTTTTCACACTGGAGCTTTCTGATGGTATAAAACTGTCACAGCTAGGTAGGTGACGAGCTGTGATTGCCCCTCTTCCCCTCTGTTCCTTTTTCTATTCTTACTGGCTCAAACATTCCTGCTACTCCCATCATCCCATCTTGACTCCCAGTTAAACATTAAAAAACAACAAAACTATTGCAACCAATAGCAAGTTCATTTGCCTGTATATTTTATTCTTAATCCCCAACCATTCAGACTGTAAGCTCTTCAGGGCAGGGGGGAGTCTCATCCAACACAATCCTCAGTATGGCCTTTGGATGCGGTCATAACGTTTATTAATAAATACCTGTCTATAATTTGGAAAGCAAACAAAATGTGATCATGGTAAAGGAAAGAGGGGAGACTACAATTAGCAGCATTTTCAGAAGCAGTCTGAAGGAAATCAGTGTATACACTCACTCTAGATTTCTGCTAGTCTAGTATTTATTTGCCACAACCCCCGGGGGAACACAAATTAATATTCTGCGTTCCATCTATTATGCAATTCAGAGGCGTGGCATTTGTGATTTTATAAAACTCCCCAGTCAGCAGTGTCGGAAAGAAATGGGTGTAGTAAGACTAAACCTCTCTGTCAGCACAGATGATGCAGAGGCACAGTAAAAATCATTCTAGCACCAGACAAGAGGAAGAAGTAGCAGTAGCCTTCCCAGATCACTGATCTGAGAATCTGATCCATAAATTGTGAGTAGGGCCCTACCAAATTAACAGTGTTCAAAAAATGTGTTCCAGACTGTGAAATATGATCTCCCCAGTGAAATCTGGCACCCAGCTGTGGGTTCCTACACTGTGCAGGGCTCCAGCGCTAGTCCCGGCCCAGGATTCAGACTTCCTCTTCCCCTGCAGGGGCTGCTTCGACCCACCTCTGGGATCTCCCCGGCTGTAGGAAGCTCCACAACTCCGGTTATCAATCACCCCTCCCCTTTCCCCCTTCCCTGTGCAAGCAAGCTGCAGCTGGAGCTCTCTCTCTCTCTCACACACACACACACCCCCACCCCCCTCCAGCTGTCTCACACCCCACCCTGCGCGGGGAGGCTGCGGCTCCAGCTGTGACACCCCTTTTCACCCCATGCGGAGAGGCTGCAGCTCCAGATGTCAGCCTCTCCACTGGGGCAGGAGACTGCTGGGAAAAACAGGACCTATGGTAACCCTCCCCATCCCTTTCCCTCCCCGTCCCCTGTAACCCTCACTTCTGCGCTGCTTTGGTGATGGTACTGGCTTTAGAGATTGGCACCCGGCCAGCAGCCTTTGCTCTCTGGCTGCTCAGCTCCAAAGGCAGTGCCCCCCCCCCCCCGAAGCAGGGTAGAAGTGTGGATGACAATCTCTTGGCCCCCCTACAATAGCCTTGCAACCTCCCGAGCGCCTTTTGCGTCAGGACCCCTGTTACAACACCATAAAATTTCAGAGGTAAATATCTGAAAGCGTGAAACTGATCAATTTAAAAAACCCCTGGCTGTGAAATTGGCCAAAATGGACCATGAATTTGGTAGGGCCATAATTATAACACTCAATAGGAAAAATTCTGTAACTATAATTCCACCGAGAGTACCTCATATCAAACACAGGCGTGAACCGTGTACTTTATTACGTAATTGCAATACTTGATGGAATGTTGGTCATATCTGTTTGTCTACATGAAGTTCATTACCAAAAGTGTCACATTATTGCAGTTGATTCACTGCTCAAGATTTAGCATGTATCTCAATGATGCACAGCATTCCTGTGAGATGATTCCTTACATTCATAAAACAGATATTCTCCAACAACAGGAAGGAAGACCATTAAGGTTAGCCGCTGCTACAGGTAGGTTTTTCTGAGCAGGCTGGCAGCCCAAAGACTTGAAGACCATAGAAAGCTCCACCTTCATATATTTCCCCTTCAAGCATAAAGCCTTCTTAACTAGGAGGAGATCCTTATAATTATGCTCACCTTGATCTCAAATCTGCTGGAATTTCTTTCTTGATATTTGATAGTTTTTTCCCTCTCTGTTTTATTTGGAATATTTCACCTTCATGCTTTTCTGGCATGGCTTGTTTTCCCTTTTGCTTTTCTGGTTCCTACAAAAGCCAACACACAGTAACACAGAAAACATTAAGAACAGTAACTGAAGGATCCTGCTTCAATAAAAACCAGAGAGAGAAAACGGCATCAGCAATAGTGAGCAATTTGCATAATGGATGATAACATTTCAACACTCAATAGTGACAATCCCCCTCCATCCCTAAAGTGAATTTAATGCCTATTAAAAAGTGGTTCACCTTCCTAGAGGATTTCAGACTCTACTTATCCACAGAAATAGTACAGGATGGGCAGCAGCAATGCAAACTTCCTCAGATTACCCTACTAATGTGCTTCAAACCTGATTTTGGGGGGCCATTCTAGGAACATGAGGGTAGCTCCAACTCCATGTTCATTCAGACCTTTGGTGAGACTGTTAAAAAGGATGCTGGTTATGGACTTTGGACAGAGATGGACAACTCAGTTCATATAGTCACTGATCAGTCATCAGAGGATGGTAACTTTCTGTCATTGATGACCTGGGCTGCATTTGACAGACAACCAAAAACTGAAATGGTTCCATATCTCAATTAGATAGGATGCTTTTAAGCAAAGAAATAGCAAGTTCAAGCAACTTCACCATTTGAGTTATTTCCCCCCTCTCACTTTACAGAGCCTCTGTGCTTTATGACTAAGGTGATAAAATTACACTGTCAAATTAATGACTAATCATCTTGCAAAGCAAAACTGATCAAACCTAAATATTTTAACATGTATTTAACCAGTTTTGCTTTCAAAACAGCAAGTTTCTAGCTACAATAAATTCATCACATTAAAAACATGCCCAAATTTTGGCTTTCTATTCTCTCCAATTAGTTTTATTTTGATTTCACAATGCATGTTTTGAGACAAAACCATTATCATGACCATTTGACAAATATACTAGCGGTTGAGATGCTGCAGTTGATTACCTAGCATCATTTGGCCCCTGTGAGTGAAACAAAGTAGCAATGCAAGCACGTTCTAATTCTCTTTTCTATAAAGGAAGAATCCCTTTATTTCTCAGAGAGATTTGGAAATAGGCTGCTTATTAGTATTCTTGGTATCAGCGAACACAGTATAAGTAGCAGCTCCCACTATAAATGAATGTGTGTCAAAAGCAAAGTCATGCTTTCTACTTAGGTGAGCCACTAGGTATCTGAGAAGAGTATCCTTCCCTCCTTTTAACAGTTCTGTACCTCCTTTAGGAGTGGTTCTGTGTCTGGATTGGAGGTTTCGGTGGTGGTTGAAGAACTGTCATCATCTGCCAAAGAATCTTTCAGCTCATCCTCCTGTGGCTTTCCCTTTCCTCTTCTCTCCTTTTCCTCCCTCTTCTTCTGTGGTTTAGATTTGCGCTGAAATGGTTTCCCTTTCCCTAGGAGATAACGGCACTCCAGATTATTAGCAGCTGTGCTCCAAGACTGGGAGTGTTTTGCACCACTTTGTGCACTGAAAAACAATCCATCACTAAGCCCCCCAAGCCAGTTGCAGCTCTTAGTTCCAGGAGATTTGGACTACTGTAGCATTTTCATCTTCTCTCTCATACGGTGGTTAAAAGTGCAACTTCAGACTTTTGCTGATGTGTCTTTATACCACTTCACTTCATCTATACAAGTCATGTCAAACCTAAAGAAATCTGACCAATACTAAGACTCATACATTTATTCCCCCAGATACTATCAACATTACCCACCTTCTATAGAGACTGGCCACTCAGGCATACATAGTTCTCCTTTGTGACTCGTTGCTACCATGTGACTGGAATTCTGTTTGAATTCCTTAACTTTTAATATTAGAATTTCACCATGTAAGATTGATTTTGACATCAATCACTTTAGAAATCACTATGAAAGTTTTAGTACCTTAACAGACAAATGAGAAATGGAACTGCTCTGCAGACTTCAGTTGTTCATTTTTTGTGTTTGAGAACTACAGTAATTTGATGGAGGGTATTTACAAATATTACAAAGTTTCTATGAGAGGATCTAACAAGTATGCCAGGGGACACAGATTAAACAATCAGTCTTCAGCATATTTCGTTCTCTCTGAGTTACATTATTTTAATACTTAAAACTAAATTTTATGTCCTACATTTTAAGCCCCAAAGTTTTGGATGTTACTACAGGATAAAACAGGAAAAATGTATTAAAAAAATCCGTAGACTTATCTATAAAGTTAGTTGCAACAGTTAAGATCATCCATCAGTCTCTACAACAAATCTATATATAAACAGGAGCTAATTATATTTAAATATATTTATTTCTTTTTTGGTTTCTCTCAATTTCAGGTTGAAAGTGCCTGAGCTCAGGGAAATTTACTGGGGGGATAGGTTCAAAAGGAGCATCATCTATAGATCTATCAAAATCCTGCCAGAACTCTTGGTAGACAAAATACTATGGTATGTCTTGGACTCTTGGGAAAGGGAAATGAGTTAACATCATAAAGAGCATAAATATTGAGCAACTTGAGCAACAGGTGTGGGTTTGGTTGGTTGGTTTTAAACACCCTCATCTTGATCCATAGGCTTCTCTCAACATTACCTCTAATTATTCCCTTTAATTTCTGCCAGCCATCCACTACAATACCATTTAATAAGATCTTCCTCAGATGCTGGCTTTAAGACTAAATGCATTCACTTATAAGCCATATTGTCTACACACTGCTGTTTTGTTTTTAATACTTTATTTGAGAGAAGACCAAATTCAGCTCTACTGTAAATGGGTGTAATTTCCATTGAGATTTGTTTCTGCTTATGTTGGAACTGAATCTGGTTCATAATGGTTGTTGCCATACTTAATTGTGTAAAACTTTTTGGAACAAAATTTATATGAAAGATACTACACAAAATAAGGTTCTGACCCTGCAGACACTTAGTTGTGAAGATAGCCCCGTTGTGGAAAGCTGTACTCACACAGTCTGTACCTATAAACTAAACTTCTATTTTTCTGGGTTTAAAAGTTAAAAATCAACACTGCATATATTCATTTTAAATCCACATATCGTCTGAGAAGTTATTGCTCCTAACATATTCTTCAGCATTAAACTGTAAAATAGTTAGTAGACACCTTCAGGAAATATATTAAAACATTTTTGCAAACCTAATGATTGACTTCTCCTCCTTCTAGATCTGGCTATTTATTATCACAATTGAGAAGGTTGTAAAAAAACCACAAAGTTACACATCAAGCAAGGTTCATTCTAGCAGCCAACAATGGTTGGAAGAAAACAGTCTACTTAAAAAAAATTGCATTTCTCTCAGGAAATTTCCCCCGCCTCTTGTTAAGATTAACTAAAAAATGAGAATTTTTTCTTCATGTCTGTACACAAAATTTTGTCGAAGGCACAAACTAACAAAGGACACATTTTAAATGTATTTTGATGCCTAAAGATCCATATAGGTGCTTCTGAAAATTCAGCTAGGTAGCTAACTGCGTATTTAGACACCTAAATACTATTAAAAGCCTGGCTCACATTATCAGTGTTTCCTGTTCAGGAAAACATTAATGTAAAAAATAGAAAAGTTCGTAGGGGAACTAAAGATCAGGTGTATATGAAACCACCTTGAATTTTTGTTTTTTAAAAGCAGATTTCAAGATGACCGTGCTTCTTTAACAGATGTAACAAGTCAATAGAGATTTCACTAATGTACAAGAGACCTTGTTAAATGGGTAACTTAAGAGCTAGGTCAAATTTGGCCCAAAATTTAGGTTTGTAAAGACACACACACTTATCAAACCTTAAAGTAATTGATTTAAGACTTAAGAAACCTTAGATGACTTGAAATATTTTCATGAAATGAAAAACTGTTGAATGTAAACAATACTTTAACAAAAATAACCCTTGTACTGTTTGCTTCATTGTGTTAGGGCACAAGAATCTGAAACTGAAAAAGTCTATTCACCAGATAAATGTTTAAAAATTCCATTCATTTTTATAGTAACTTATTAGAAGGGTAGGTAAGTATGCAATAGCCACGTCGGTCCCAGGATATTAGAGAAGTAATATCTTTTATTAAACCAACTTCTTATGGCTTATCCACTAACACCCCCTTTTTGTGCTACGACTGCAGAGGTGTTAACAGGCCACTATCTTGAATGGTCCCTTACAATATATAAATAACAATTACTTATGCTAAACAATCTGTTCAACCTTGCATTTTTGCTGTGAAGTTGAGAGTTCCTTTGCCAGACCTGAAGAAGACCTCTGTGTGGCTTGAAAGCTTGTCTCTCACCAACAGAAGCTGGTACAATAAAAGATATTACCTCACCTACTTTATCTCTCTAGATAAGTAAGGAAATTTGTTTAATACGCACTTTCACTCTGATAATGCTCTCTAACATACTGTAAGGCACCTATAAAAGTCTGGTTTCTTTATAATGAGACTAATTGCTCTAGTTTGATTTTTTGTCATGTTAGTAACACCACATTCTGGATACAACAGTATTTGATCAATCCTACATAAAACATTTGAAAATCAAATATTCAAAAAGTTGCTGTCAAAATGCAGATTTCACACTAAAAAACCCAGTGAACTGTTAAAAAAATAAATCAGGATTTCCCAAAGCAACACGTTTTCATGGGTGCTAACAAATGAGAATCTAGTCCTATCAACCTGAAGTGTCTGTTCTAACATTCCTAAGTTTTCACCTTCAGAGAAGTTCTATAATTTTAGGTGATGAAATTTCTCTTGGGTATACCTCTCGAAATTATACTTATGACAAATAAATTCCTGTATTTTTGCTTGTGCAATTTCATCTAACAATCAGACAAGATCCTGATAGTTCACAAACAAACTTCAGACTTCTAGAGTGTACTATCTCTGAAGAACTAGTTTATAGACTGAGAAACAGCTGCTGTAAGACTTTACAGAAGTGATACTTCTTAGCTAGATACCATAGCACAAATTCTATTTCATAAGAGACTGATTATGCAAACATTTGGGTACATGCATAGTTACATGTACAACTGCTTGAAGAATCGGGCCCCAATTTTTTTAAATCCAAGTCCTAATGGATGAAGCAAGTATCTCAATAAAGAAATCTTTTTTAAAAAGTGTATGAGAGGGAGATTGGAAATGGACAAGTTTGATCATGTATTTGTGTAGACTTTTCTAAGGATGAAGGGCTTTTTATATATTTGTTGGTTTGGGAAGATGAAAATAATAAAACTGCTTGTCTGAAAGCAAAGGAAAAAAAAAGGCATCCAATATAGCCTCACTCCCAAGCAGAAACGACCAAGGCTACTAAAGGGATGCTTTTTATAGAAGTATGGACTTATCTGAAGGTATTTAGAATTAGGAAAAAGTTACAAGAGAAAAAATGGACATTCATTAGGATGAATAATGATTCATTAGGACTTACGTGAAATGTTCTAACTTCATTTAGACTTCTGCTGAAATTGTTAGACAACAAACTAGCAAGTGATTACACAGTGCATACTGCTTGAAAAATGGGTAAATAAAAACTTTATAACTGGCACTCGCAATATTTAGGAACAGCTATTTTCATCCTAAATATGTTAAGATAATCTTCCAACATACAAATTACTGAGAATTGTTCCAACCAGGAAACAGATATGAAAATGGTAGTTAAGTCATACGAGCCATTCATTTGCTAAAAGACACAACACTTTTGTTTCCAAGTCTTAAGAAATAAAAAGTATAGTCTCCATAGTTCCACTAGACCATGATACTGCTGAAATCCTAGATGGACCTCATTCATAAGCACAGCCAACACTTTGCATCCATCAGGAATATTTAATACCATCTGTCCATAACAATGTTGTGTTACTAAGTTGTATTTTTTAATCATTACAATACAAGTTAAAATTGCTTTATCTGTTGTGATTACACAGGCATTTTAAGGTTTCTAACCGTATCCTCTGATCTCTTCCCCCATCTACGTCCATCTTTAATGAATTTTATATAGCGTGTATGAAAGGCATCAGCAATATTCCATGTAAACCATACTGCCTAAATGAGCTACCCCACCCCCCAAAAAACAACCAAAACCAAATCAAACCACCAAAAAGAATAGTAGATTTAAATTTGTAAGTAGGTTGACCCATCAGAGATGTGTATGTTAGACTCAACTGGCTAATTAGAAAACAGTTTTGGACAATCAGTGTAATCAAAAGTTACACTAACGAAATATTTACAGTATGAGAATAAATTTCTACTAATAATCTCAAAATTTGTTTTGAAAATTGTCTAAACTCAACACACATGATGTATGTATTTCAAGAGCATTTGAGAAATCAAAAGGTGCACATATAAACAACTCTACAGGCACCCTAGCTTCATACAGAGATTAACACACTTCATTAAAAAAAAATCAAGCAGGTACCATTTATTAACTTGTCGACCTCCTAACATCAAGGATTTTCGGTCACAACTGCAAGTGCTTGGCATGAAGAATTCCATTCTGACAATACTATATTGATTCACTATGCTCCACTTTTCAGTTTTCATAATAAACTAGGGCAACCATACCCCTTTCCCAAAACTAACTGGAGGCTAAAAGGACTGAAGCCAGAAGAATAGTAATTTAAAAAGATTTCTAAATATATACACTTCGGTTTTCAGTAAAAACCTATTTCATATAAAACTTGCAAAAGAAAGCATATCCAATGTTGAATGGACAATTCCAGTGTTATCAAGAGACAGAAAGGAAGTATATGAACTCTACTCAGGATCATGCATGACGCTCTGGTACAGCAGAGAAGTTTGCAGCTTACAACACTATGAAACTGTAACCTTTACGTTTACTGGTTCAAATCTCATTCCTTGGCTGTCGTAATGTGTCACCCATATAATTAAGTAAAGCAGAATTGTATTACCTTTGTTTTTTGTTACTGGAGATGGGGGCTGCTCTGTAAACACATCTGGGGAAGGGGATTCTGGATGGTCAAACTCTTTGTCCATAGTTTCTATCAGACCAGTGATATCTGAATCCTCTGAGCTGTGCCTTGTGTTGCTGGTACATTCTGGGTGTGAAGGGTTAAGAAGTGGTGATTGTGGAAAAGAACTTTCAGACTGCTGCTCTTGTTGCTGAGGCACTGTTGGTGTTGGCTGTTGTGCATGCTGCTCTAAGAGAACTTGAGCATGTTGCTGGTTTGTTTGCTGGTTCTGCTTTGCCCCCCTGGATCTTCTGCCTGCTGTGTGATTCTGAGCTGTAGCACCTGAATCGAGGATAAGGGGACCTCCTCTGTTAGATGACTGCATAGAAGCGGTCTGTAGGGAAGTCCTGCTAGCAACATTTGAGTTGTTTTTAGATTTGACATTTTCAATATCAGCTGAATTTCTATTGCTGTGCAGATGTGCTGTTGGATTGCATTGCTTATGACTTCCTGCAGTGGATCGTGATGAGGAACCACCTGCTCCATAGATTCCTCTGGAGGAACTGTGATTAGAGTCCGATCCAAGTGCATTCAAGCTGGAAGAGGAGCAAGTGTATTCAAATATACAGTAAGTGTATATTCCTCTACATAAGAAGAGTTATTACATCGATTAGTAATCCTGAACTACACAGTTCTTGGCTTATTTATCACATTAATGTAACATGAAAACTCCCTTAAAGCTCAACTGACAAGTCAGTAATACTTAATATCCCTTATTCACTTGCTTATTTACATTTGTGGACAAATCACAGCAACAACACATAGTACATGTGAGAAGGAATACTGGTGTGGGGAGTTTCTTTTTCAAATAAAGCCCTAGGAGGCCGAGGTAGTCTATGTTTTGTAAAAGTATAGTCAAGGTCCAGACTCCAGAGAACATTTTTCACATTGCAACAACAAGTAGTAGTAAATAAAAAGATTTCACAGTCCATTCAAAAGTATCTGGCGGTCCAGATTTGGCCAGCAGTCTGCCTATTGAATACCTCTGCCCTAGGCAGAGAGCCTTAAGCAGAGGCGCTTTTGTCCCAGTCTGTTGCATTATACACTTTCTGTTTTTCTAACAGGTAGTATGTAATTTACTATGTTTATTTTCACAAAAAAGTAGGTATTCCTCCACCCTCCGCACACTATTTGGATGCCCTCTTAAGTTATTGCTGCATTACCAGTCCCTTTTGTTAGGAGGGTGACCTTGATTAGTCTCCTGTACTAGGAGAAATGTTCCTTTCCAAGTGGCCTTATTCATATGTGTGTACTTACTTTCCATCAGATGAAATTCCAACTATTCTCCTGAGATCAAATGGCCTTCCCATATCAAAGGGAGGGTTTGATGCCTCAAAGGACAGGCGCCTCCTGAATGGCTCCCAAATTCCTTGAGCATCTAAATAGGCTGTTCCAATTACCAAGAGAAAGAGTACACTATAGGGAACAGAAGTTAAAAAAACATTAATTTTCTTGTCATTGTTTTAGGGCTGATGAGGTGGAACGCTAACAAGGCAAAGAAAATGCATCTTTTGCCAACAAATCAAAAGCTAAAAGGTGAACAGTACCCAAAAAGCAATTTTATATGTCGCTGAAAAGAGAAAAATCCCAGCATGACACACACACCTATTTAACTCCTCGATGTACACATATTACTATGGGAGTTACAATTAAAGTGAAAAAACAAGATATACACATGATCCCCAAACCAAAAAGCTATGGAAAAAATAAGTTTCTGAAGCAGAAGTTAACTTGTTTCAATCAGCATGGTCTCTTCTTCTCCTTCCAAATTGTTGACAGCTTCTTGATATTTCCACTGTGTGAAATGAAGTACCAATTCACAGAAAAGTTTTACACAAAGATGCAATAAAAGAGTTAAGAAAAACAGATTAATCAAAAACAGGGAAACATCTCCAGATAAGTTCATCAATACTCTATTTAAGAAGGCAGAATTTTGGCCTTAGCTACTGTTTCCTGTCAAAACCACACTGTTATTGGGGAAAAGAGGGAGAGAGACGAGGGGAGGAGCATAGGTTAGAATCTGATTTGATGCACAGAAAACTGAAGAAATTTTAATTCTTGGGTAAAAATGCCATTGAGTAATTAAAGTATACTAGATGGACTAAAATATTGTCAGCAGATTTAGTGTGCAGACTAAAAGTACTATTGAATACACGCAGCAAGTGATTGTACTGAGAGAAAAAAGTGCATTTATATAACACACAGTTGCTTGAGTAAAAAAAAAAAATATGAGTTTTCTTCTGTTCCCGTGTTTCCATCATTCAATTCTTATTTTTACAGTTTTACTCTTGATATTTTAGTTATACTCAGTCAGTAGTGTTTCAATACAGTGAAACTGCAAAACAAATTTATTTTCATTTCTGTTTGTAACTACAATATAAGGAATATATTAAGAAATGGAAGAGGTACTGGCCTGAAAGTCAGGAGACCCAGGTTCTACACCCAGCTTTGCCACTAATCTGAGCTGTGATCTTGAGCAACTTACTTCACCTCTGTGTGCACCTCTCTCTCTCTCTCTCTCTCTCTCTCTCTCTCTCTCTCTCGCTACATCCTTTGTTTGGTCTATTTAGATTGTAAGCTCTCCCTGGAAGGGACTATCTCACTACATGTTTGTACACTGCCTAGCAAATGAGCCCCAACGAGCTGTTAAGTGCTAAAACAACACAAAATAGTAGTAGCTTAGGGCAGGTGGCGATGAAGAATACCACTTCAACTGGAAATGCAAGGAGACTTTAGAGAGGCAGACCAATAACTTAAAATGGAATTTGATCTGGACACTAGGGCTAACACAGCCACTTGAGCAAAAAGTGTCATGGGACCTTTAATAACTTTCTGTGAAAGTTATTAAAGTACAAGTACAAGTAGTTAGGACCTGAAGGATTACGTCTCATCTGAAAGGCTGCATGCTGTCTTGATTGGCTGCTGCACTGCTTGATGCTAACTATAACAAGGGAATTTGTCAAGAAAGAAGTGAATGAGTTATGCTATCATCAAATAACCCCAAGTTCATTTACATGTAGTACACAAGGCTACAGCTTGTCCCCTTGATCTTCCCATGATGTTAGAAGGCAGTCACATTAGAATGTTTCCTTCACTGAGTATTGGTACTTATACTGTGGTTATAAGCAGGAGACAAGCTGAGACACTGAGTGTTTTGTAACTTAGACTAACAAAACATTACAAAGCACATACAAAATCCCCTGAAAACTGTACAATTTGAACAGCAAATGTTAGAACAATGACCCCCTATATTATTTACCCAGTGAACAGACTGTTAAGCTAAAGTTAAGATTGCATGTAGTTAGCAACTATTTAGGGGAAGAAAAACTATAAAGACTTCTGCTCAAAAGGCAAAGTGTTGGGAAAGTACATAAACTAACTGTTCCATAATGCCTCTCCATTTCTTCATTGCCCACAAAACACTGCAAATGAGGGTACCCAAACACCTTTGCACAGATCTAAACTGAGCTTAGGAGCCAGTATCACTATGAAAGATGTATGAATATTTAACCATGGACTGCAGAGGAAATACTACTAGGACAACTATTCAGGTTCACAGTATCTGGCTGAAGCTCTACTATATATCACAGGAACTTATAGCATCACAGTATCTCTTACGCTGGGACACTATTTCAATAATGATTAAAAGGAAAAAGCCACTTATTGGAACACCAATACCATTTCTTGTAGCATCCTGGGTATGTGAAGAGGGAAGTCTCCCATACAAATACTGAACAGGTATGACGCTGTTTATAATCTCTTCAGACTTCACAAACTAATCTGAGGTGGTGCAGTTCAGCCTACAGAGTGTAATACATTTTCAGTTCAAAAGCTAACAATCTCTTATTATGGTAAACACAACGACATTTTCTGAAAGATTTTGTGCTTTGTTGTCCGGTGTATTCATATGCTACTATGTAACCTCACTAACTAACTCTATTTTAAATGTTTTACATATGACTCAACAATGCCCTCCAGGTTCTCAAAAATTCTACTATTAGTATCACAAGTTGTCTGTCGCGTATAAAGGTGGCAGCAGAATTAAATTATTCAAAAGGCATTTGCTGCTAAACTCATCTAAGTCATTGTTTCATATCTCCCTAAGGGGCAGTGCTGTGGAAGAGTGACTTCTCACCTTCAAAAGGAGCCATGTTTAACAACGTTGCCTCAATTCATAACTTGGTTCAAGTCTGGTTTAGTTACAGCTATAAACAATCACACATCTTCATGGTTAATAGGAGTACAATATTTGATCTTAGCAAAGATGTTCTGGGCAAACATATATACTGTATTTTGCATTTGTTTTTCACAGAAAGTTAGAATTCCCAACACCATGGTGTTAGCACAAAATCCATAGTAGTTTGCACCTGCTTGTTCTTAACTTCATCTTACCATAATACGTTATTTTACATCAATTACCAATTACACTGTATACAAAATGTATCCTAAATTATACTAAAATCTAAGCATCTACCCTCTGTATTTTGTATTTAAACTCAGACAACTCCACGTACATTATGCAGGTACAAGCAACTCATACCTCATTATTCCTGAGATGATTATGTACAGTGCCAGCTCCCAGTTCGGTCTGGGCAGGGCTTCTGCACATGTTGCTAACATATGATATGGAAGAGATGCATTCAATACAAATATAAATTCAGAGCCTCCTGCTGTAATGAATTTCAGTTCACGAATGACTCTGGAAGCAGTGAAATCTGGTGTAAACCTGAAAAAGTAAATGCAGATTGTTACAACTGTCCATATTTTAAGACTAAGTCTAGTATGACAGTTTTAAGTTCTAAATAATTTGCATTATTCATCCTTTTCATATTTTAAAAAGATAATAGCGACTGCAATGACTGTAATTTGGAGAGGTTTGCTGAAACTGACTGAATCAGTGGGATGATCATTAGTCTCCCATACACCTTTGCCAAATAGTACCTATGGATATTATTCAAGTAACTTAAGAGACAATGAAATAAATCTTTAAGTACATACACAGAAAGAACATATTCAATAAGAGGGAAGATTAAAGCCTAGAATTAAGCCAATACCAGAGGGCAGTTTTATCTAGCAGATTAAGCCAACTAGATACAATAGCTGGAATTAAATTTGGACCCATTTTTTTTCCTTTAAGAAAAAAATCAAACTAAAATTATGCAAAAAATGCAAAATTTAAGAGTGACAGTCATTAAGCAATGAAACAGATTACCAAGAAAAGTGGAAAGTTCGTCACTTCATCTTCAAGTCAAGACTGAATATCTTTCTAGAAAGCTAAGCTGTAGTCTCATCACTAATTGTTGAGCTTGATGCAGGTATTAATGGGTGAAATTCTATGGCCTGTGTTATGCAGCAGGCCAGACTACTTAGAGTGCTCCTTTACTGTTTTAAATTCTATGAATTTTTAGTAAAGGCTAATCAATCAGTACACAAAAGAAGCATTAAATACAATCAGGTCCCAAAGATCATTTTTGGAGCAAAGGGTCCTTTCTGTAGCCAATTCTTGATTAAAACACCCACTACAATTTCAGTCAGTGCAGCATACACAAAACCCGCAGGGTTAAAATGCTGTATGTTATGATAGGAGCACTCATAATACAGAGATGGATCCTTTTCAGTACACACCACAATTAACCAAAAGGATATGTTAATCTACGTCTATATTCTACGAGATCCTGAATGAAGTTGTCTTAATATTCATCTGTTTATACAATTCCAAGTTTACAGCAAATTGTTTCATCACCATCCAGTAAATACAACACTGTACTCAGCTGTGAAATCTCTTTAATAAGTTCTTGCAAACAGTTTGTTCCACTTTTAGAAAGGAAAGGAAGCTTCACAATCTTTGTTTGTACAGAAGAAAATTAAGCAACTCAAAGTTTAAATGGGAAAAAAAAAGGATTTAACCAACACCGATTTCTTACTGAGTAAAGCTTTGTACATACATTTTCTAATGTAAGACTATTCTCAAATGATCTACATGAGGAAATGGCCTCACTCTTCAACAACAATGTACTTACAATATGACAATGTCTTTAGAGGCATTAGCACTTAGTGCAAACTCTTGACAGTTAACAACTTTAAATCCATATCCTTCACATGTATATCCACTGATTTCCATGGACTTCACGTTAATCTGAAGCTGCCCTGTGTTCTCCACTTTGAATGTTCTTTTCAGTGTGAAATTTGGTTCTTTTAATTTCATTTCTAAAAAGATATAGAACAAAGCAATTAGGACTGTGTTAAGCCAGTATAGTGCAGTAAATTCATTATCTACAAAAAATGCTTGCGAAGTTCTGTTAGTACCATTCTCACTTTAAGCCCAACAGTGACACTAGGAAATACATATGTCAGGGAAGTGGTGGATGGTTTAAGTGCTGACCTTTGGACAAGATGTTAAAACAGAGGTCTCTGCAAGCAGTGTCAGATGGCTGTCAAGTAGAATGGTTTTTGTCCAATTCCAGAGCATTCGATTCTCTCACAAAAAACCTGGAGAAAGCTATTGAGACTAATATTGCTTATAAAAAACCAGCCCCCACCCCAATTGTGTAGTAGTGTAAGTTACTGTTCCATCACTGTGTCTACTTTGCCTCTGTACACAGTTTCTCTACTAGCAGCATTTAACTGAACGTTGTAAACATTAATTTCGATAGAGTACAGATAATACTACACTTACTAACACTAAATTCTTTTCTATCCTGAAAATAAAGCTCATGGATGACGTCAAAGACATTGAAGTCAGCATTGTTAAAAGGAATATGGAAAACCAATGTGAGGCATATGTTCAGAGGTAGGAGCTGAGTTTTCAACTTCAACTCAGTTTTCCACACATCACTCAATGGAGAAGGATTTGTCTGACCATCCATGAAGAAATACCATAGATCTCTGGCAAAGGCTGAAGGCCAAATCTTCTTGACTAGTTCTTTAGCCCCAATTCCTGTACCCTCTCCCTTCCCTGCCCCCCACACAAACTGTTAGCATTGAGGGCTGCTAAAGGATTCGGGAAGACAGAGGGCTGGTTGCTTCTTCGGTTCACCTATTCTCCGACTGAGAGATCCAGGGCCATTCTAGTGGGTTTTCTGTAACTTTTATCTGTCTTCACTCTTCTGCTCTTAAAAATTGAGGTTATATAGCCACTAGTATCCATCACTTTAAATTAAAGTAATGTTAGACAGACCTTCATCTGTATGTTTCCATTTTTTAATTAATTTGTTTACAATGACAAAATGCCCAAGACACTATGAAAATAAAAATTTTTGCCCAGAAATATTGCTTGTATATTGAAATATGATATTTTTCATGGTACATCAACTATGAGTTCACACATTTTACATATTTGTAGAGATTCATTTAATCTAGGCATTATAAAACAAGAAAAAGTGATATTTTCTAGTTACTGCAGATATTTGTAGTTGTGTACATCAGATGTCACGAGATTTTCTGTTCAGTGTAATAGGTCTTCATAAAATACTCACTTTCTGAACAGTCTTTTAATAACGTTTCAGTGATCTTAAAACGTAATGAACTTCCTGGACCCGGAGGCTTGCCTGCAACCCTCAGACTTTCAGTTGTTCCTTGGCCTTGTACCATAATGGCATCTATTACAGTCAAATTATTTCTGTATAAAGAGAATAGGGGAAAGAAGAAACATTTAGCAAAATAAATATGCACTCCATTGCTCCGACAAACATGTTCACAAACTATATTACATTACATCCCAATCCTAGAACTGTCTTATGTATATGAGTAATCTCACTCACAATTCCCGTGCATAAGGATTTGCAGGTGTGGGGCTGCAGTAACCAACACAAAGCATACTAAACTTTAGTGAAGAAACTTGTGATTTAGTTATAAAATTTTATCATTAACACTTAGAACTGCAAAGCTCCTACATGCTTCTTTCAAACAGTAAACACACTTATTTAAACTCTTGACTTCTCACAGCAAGAATATTTAAGGAAAATAGTGTTTGACCCGTCCCTACTTTCAATACAAGAACTATAGATGAACTTGAAAAGAATTTAAACTTCTTAATATAGAAAGCATATTGGTAACACATGAATATTAGAAGATATGAACTGAATGCCTTTGACCACTGTAAATCATAGTGTAATGTATACAAACTAAATCCATCATTCCAAATCCTGGAGATTCCACAATTAATCTTGAAACAATGGGACAACTTATTGGTCACAAGTGGTCAAATGTGTAACCTACACATAAATAAGAACCTTATTAACTCAAACCCAATTCAGAGACCTACCATACCTGATGATAATTAATGATGAAACAGTCTTATTAAGAACTGGAGTAAATTTTACTTTGACAGATTTTCTCTCTCCAGGCTTTAAAACTATGTTTAGAACCAAATGTCGAGATAGACCCTCTGCAAATCCTGTAGTGCTCTGCAATGGCTGAACCTTAAGACAATGAAAAATAAAAACCACTTTTAAAAATAGGGAATTTTGCATAGATTCCAGTGAGAACATACAAACTATATTTTCTAAAAAATTCTCATATCAAAAGGTGCTTCCTGATGAAGTTGTTTAAACACTTAATTAGCCTAGTTAAAGTCTTCTAATTCTCTAACAGAAAAAAAAAAGTTTGTTTTTTTTTTTTTTAAAAACACACAAAAACATTTATTCATGAGAGTGTCCACCATGAACAGGAAGTTCCCTTCAAGTAATTGGTAAAATACAAATAGTCTTAAGTCAATGAGAGTTTGATCAGGCAAAAACAAACAGGTTGCAGCTGCTATTCTGCCACCAGTTGATATGCAACACTAGTTATTTTTAATTTTTAAGCTACCATAGCCTTTAACAGAAAAACAAAAGATCTACAGCACAAAAAATCCTGCATTTATTACCAACTTCAAAGCGGTGCAACTTGATTATTCACCACGAGCAATTTGAGCTACAAAATAGTCACCTAGTTTCCTAAAACCCACAGAGGACAGGGTATTCAGAGGGTTGTTTCATGTGCATCTCCAACGCTAATATTACTACTTTGCAATTACATAGTGCTTCACATCTTCAAAGTGCTCTACAATAATTAAATCTTCAGAACACACTTTGAGGTAGTCAGGCTAAGTATTACCAATGTAAAAGGAGAACACAAATCTAAAATTTCTAAAAATTTCTCCAGTGACCTTTTCCTGATCTTGATCTTACCGAAGAAAGCACTGATTTATGAGACGATAGTAAAATAAGTCAGTGGTTCTCAATCAGGAGTCCAGTCCCCGGGGGACCACAAGCAGGTTTCAGGGGGCCCGCCAAGCAGGGCTGGCATTAGACTTGCTGAGGCCCAGGGCAGAAAGCTGAAGCCCCATCGCATGTGGGCTGAAGCACAGGCCCCTGAGTCCTGCCATCCAGGGCTAAAGCTGAAGCCTAAGCACCTTAGCTTTGCAAGACCCTTTGTGGTGTGGAGTCCTGGGCGATTGCCCTGCTTGTGCCTCCCTAAGGCTGTCTCTGGCTTTTATATGCAGAAAAACAGTTGTTGTGGCACAGGTGGGCCATAGAGATTTTATAGCATGTTGTGGGGACCTCAGAAAGAAAAAGGTTGAGAACCCCTGAAATAAGTAACTAGGTATAGCTGAGCTAAAAACTGACTAACTGGAGGGAAAAGAATAAGTGTTTTTATACGTTTGAGCAGAACATCTGCTTAGGGGGATCACAAGTAAAATTTAGACTGTCAAAAAATTCTGAATGAAAAGTGAAGTGACAGATGCCCCACCACCTGGATATTTAAAACTAGCATCCAAGAATATACTGTACGGAATACTTGTATATCAGTAAGGGGGTAAATAAGCCAACAGATATTTTTCATCTTTAAGTTCTATAATTATATAAAAGAATAAACATACAGGAAAAAAGTTAAATTTGAATTACACACTAGACTTGCAGGAAAACTGCTCTGCAATGTCCGTTAACATATCCAACAAACATCAGATGGCATTAATAACTTTGAAGACTCTATGGCTGTATTTTTATTATACAGTATTTGTGTGGCTATGTAAAAACATTAGAAAAGAAGAAAGTGTTTTGAAATACTTACAGAGTTTCTGGAAACCTGGAATTCTAGTGTCCTCAAATTGAAATTTGTTGGCTTACTCAAGTTAAACCTAAAATATAAACATATACTTCTTACCAAACTACATTACAGTAAGAAAGGATGTTCAGGTATTTATGAAATTCACATAATTGACAATATGGCCTTTATAACACTTTCAAATAATTTATGGATTTCAACACTAACCAAAAGTATAGAATTTATATTAAGATGACTGTAATGAAGACTACACAGATAAAATGGCCACTCATTTTTCTTATTTTGTTTGGTCTCTCCCTTCTCCACTCTGCTTTCCAAAGAGGAAAATCTGAAGCATTTGTTTAGCTCACCAGCTTTGCCCCAAACTGATGGCTGGCAATGGAAGTGTACTAAAGTTTCCTTACCTTTTCATTTCCCATTTATACTAAAGCTCTGAATTCTCTCTACAACACTGCCGCTGTTGATAAATACTGCATTGATTCCCCCCACCTCCCTGCAAGAAGCACATTTGGTATCAAAGGAAGGAGTTTAAATATTCCAAACAATACTTACCGCTCTATTAATTTGTCTACAAAAGATGATGGGTTGGAATACAGAGCTAAAGGAAGGAATTGAACATAGACAGGAACATCTGCTGGGTTTTCTAGAAGAATTTCTTCCTCCTAATACAAAAGTAACAATTTGACAAGCGTTTACATGCATATTAATTGTGAATATAGTGAAACTTTTCCAAATATTAAGACCTATTTCAAACTATGCTGTGTCAGTGTAAAATGATCCTATTAACACACACACTTACTGATGAGCTGTTGGTATTGGTAAGTGGGAAACTTAAATGGCGTGGTGAACTGAGTATGGATGGCCAGGCCAGTTCGGCTGTGATTTTCAATATTACATCCTTCTGGAGATCTGTGTCCACTTCAAACATGGCACTCAACCTAGGGGGGAAAAAGTTATAAAATCTACCTTGTGATAATGGAATGTTGATAGCCTAACAAGCAACATTTTGTTAACTTTCCATGCACTCTAGAAAATGTATAATTATTGTAGAATGCACCATTCTTCAATATATTTTTACTTTTGTAAAACATTTGATCTTTACCTGTACTACCGCTATTTTAGTTATAAAAAAGGAAAGCACAAAAGCACAAAAGGACAACACAACCACACTGTCTGTGTTGTCACACCTCTGCAGAATATTCTATGCTTTCTTGTTTTGTTCCTCCCATGCCTCCTTCAATTACCAGAATATTCTTTTGTTACAAAGGTGTTTTATGGTAGTGAGACCATGACTAAGGCTCTGACTACAGTGGTGCAAAAAGGGAGTTAGAGTAAACAGCTACTGCTAAATCCTTTTCTAATACTGTTTGGCTGTTCAGTGTGAACAGGGTCAAATAGTATTAAAACTCATGAGTGGATATGTAAAGTTACTTCTATATACATTAGCTGTTTTTAAACACTGGTCCAAGATAGTATAGCTCCAGCTATACTGGCTTCACAAACTGTGTTAAGGTCTGTCTATGTCATAAATACAGGACACAGTGAACAATTTTACAGCAATGCCAACTCCCACCATTTTATCACAAGTCTCAGGGTATTTGGTGTTCTGACTCTGGGATCTGGTGCTGAATTGGATTTTAATGAAAGTTAGGATTTTCTCAAAGAGTTCCTAACTCCCATGGCTGCAGAGAAAAATCTTGACAATCTGATCCAAGTGAACCCTAAATGTCCAAACCAGAAAGCAAGTGAAAAGAATCTCATATTTATTTATGTTAAACCTCATGATTTAATTAAATCATGATTTATTGAGGCCTGGGTCATGATATTTGAAAGTTTAGGGATGGTAGTACTGAGGATACATGTTTGTCCCCTGATGCAGTTGCAATGTGATTCCAACTTGAGACCCTCAATTTGGAATCAAATTGTAACTGCATCAGGGGACATTAGACGGGCATTAGCCGGCTAGTCTAACTGGACTAAGATGGCAAATTTTTCTGTATCCCTACTTCAGTTTTCCTCTTGCCTCAGTGATGGTCCCTCCTCTGGCCCAGCTGCTCAGTGCACTCACTCTTCTGAGCGCCACTGTCATGCTGAAAGGTGCACAGCACAAGTTTAGGGAGGAAATGGAACAGAAGGATAAGTGTGATGAGTAGTCAGACCAGGCCAAAGAGATTCTCACCCAGTAAGGGACAGAGTAGCCCAACATCCAAATAAAACTTACTAGCTGGTGTGGAGATTCAGTAGACAGGTGGGAGTACTAGAGATATGGACAAAAAGCCAGGGTTCAACAGGTCTCAAGCACTTCAGCCAAGGCCTTCTGTTGGTGTGACTATACCACTCTGGGCTTTAGTACCAGAGTCAGGTCTGTCCAGTATTCAGACCGAGCGTGCCCTATTCTTTGTTTAAAGTTTCTCTGTATTATTTGTTTCTTTAAGTGAATTTAGAGGGCTTCACACATGCACTGTATCATGTAACTATTTGGAAATGTGTTTTCCTGTATTTCTTTCCCTCCTCCTCAAATATTCTAGCCTTTACTGTAAACTGCCAAAAGCTGATAATTTCGGGGAATTCTGACAGGGTCATATTTCCCTTCCTTTAAGAGTTACTGTTGTGCTTTCTGAGGGATGTGCCAGGCACTTTGGTTATGCTGTTGATATATTTCTATTGCAATATTTCATTACTTATGTAAAGTCTTTTTGCGTTTTCACAAAGTCTAGAACATTAATAAAATCCAAGTTAAAATGGATATCATCATAATAAATAGGATCTCTAAAGCACTTTGCCAATGTTAACTAATCCACACAATACCCTTCTGAGACATTGAACATATTATCCACCATTGAAAAGCAGCCATTTCACGCATGAAATATAGCAGATGCTTTTAACAGAGCACAGTAGCACCACACAACAGTTCAACTTCTTAGGCATTAGTTTGAATAGGTTTTTAGTCTCATCGTTATGCTCCATATAACACCTTTCAAAAATGTATCCCAAAATACTTTACACAAAACTAAGGGATTCCTTTATTCATCACTGAAAAGTAGCACTCTCAGTACAGCGGCAAAAGGAGACAATCTAGATAAACAGGAACACAGCAGCTTTACACAGCAGCTATTTTGCACAAGCAATACCACACATTTTACGAATACTTTGCAAGCTGGGGTTTCTTTTAGCCTTCTAGTTTACTTCTTAGAAAGGTGCTCATCTACAAATGCACACTAGCTGATTTACCTAACCCAGAAGTTCTCAAACTGTGGTCCGTGTACCACCAGTGGTCCGCAAGCTCCATTCAGGTGGTATGTGGATAGTTCCCTCTAAGGTGCACGCCTGGGCGGCCGCACATGAGAGAATGAAGGGCAACCCACCTAATTAGTGGAGCCGGGCAGGCATGACTCCACTAATTAGGTGCCTGGACCCTGGAGAAGACGCACATGTAAGGTGAGGTCGTGGCTTTGGGGGGACAATAGGCGGTAGGGGGCAGTGGGGTGAGAAGAGGGGGTGGGGTGAATTTGGGATGCACAGGGCTGTGGCAGCAAGAGAAAGAGGTGACCTTCCTCAGCTCCAGGGCTGCAACTGCTGGGGAGAGCCCTTCCCAGCCTCAGCTTGGGGGCTGCCACGGCAGGGGAGAGAGGGAGAGACCCCCCATCCTTTCCAGCTCCAGTTCAGGGGCTGCCATGGCAGGGGAGAGAACGCACATCCATCGCGTTAGAAAGGTAAGACAACTGACATTAAAATATGAGTTGTGTGCTTTTATTTGTAGAACAAAAAAACATGAATGATTAAGTTATTTTTATATAGCGCTTTTATCCAGAGTGCTTTACAATAGATCGCTAACGGTATCAACAACATTTGGAAAGTTCATTAGGTGGTCCGCCGAGACCCTCAGAATTTTCAAGTGGTCCACAGGAAAAAAAAAAAAAAAAGTTTGATAAGCACTGACCTAAGCCAAACATAGCACCTTGAGAAAAATGTCATTTTCCCCCCCTTCAAATTCTTTTAGAATAGCAAACCTGGCAACTATTCCTTGCCCTTCTCTGGCAACACAAGAATTCAATACTGTAAACATGCAACACAAAACAAAAAGAATCAAGTGATTCACAGGGGACAGGGAAAATATACACTCACCTATGACCTGAGTTCTCTCGGATTCCTGCCCACACTCTGAACAAGTTCTCATGCAAATCCCAATCAGAATCCCATGCATCTTCTTGCATCGTTAAGCTGTGCTGAACTTTAGGTTCAGCTAAAAAACAAAAACCACTCTTTTATACAACACTTCAATATCAGTGGAGGGAAAAGAAGTTGAGATTTTAATTGCAAAAATGAAAATTACTTACATTTAGATAGGAAAGGCAACCCCACATAACAGTGATTCCCACACTGTAAACCAGGATCAAAATAAATATTTGCTATCTGCAAAAAGTACAAGAATAACTAGATGAAGCAAGCATCTCTGACTAAAATAGAGAAAATAAATTCCCAATAACTGCAAAATTATCAATGTGTTACGTTTAAAGAAAAACTGCCTATTAGTACTAATAAACAAAACTCTCCAACCTTTGATTTTTTTCCTGGCTCTAAATCTTCTTTATTGCTCCTTAATCTCTTGTAATAAAACCGCACATCTTCGGACAGAGAACGTACATATTGTATTTTTACCTTCTGAGAGAAGGAATTCATAATATTTAAACTCTGATGAACTATTTTCCCCTAAAGGAAAGGAAAAAAAAATTATACAGTATACATTTCCTCCACTCACAACATACAGTGGGCAAGCCATCAGACATCTACCTACCCAGGTAACATTTACCTACCTTAGCATTTTGGCAGAGGCCCACAGAATTTTTCGTTCTGCCCTCCCACACTCTTCCAAAACAGAGCCGATTCCTCTCCCAGTATACCACACCACTATGCACAGAACCACCCTAAGTATTTTGAGGAGGGTTAGTAAGATGATTTTTTGAGATACTCCCCAAATTTATCTGACTCCTTTTACATTAAAAGTGCCAAAAGAGGGAGACCAAGGGCTGGATTTTAGGTTCCCTCAGTCCCGAGGCAAAAGAGGAACCAGCTGCTTGTGATGGAACTGGTGCATAGCTGCAAACATTTAGAAGTATTTTGAAAGGGACAATAAAGTGGGATTCTGGAGTCCAGTAGGTTCTCAGCTACTGCTGGGTTGCAAGTATGTATATGGTGAAATTTAGAACAGTGGTTCTCAAAGCCGGTCCGCTGCTTGTTCAGGGAAAGCCCCTGGCGGGCCGGACCAGTTTGTTTACCTACCCTGTCTGCAGGTTCGGCCGATTGCAGCTCCCACTGGCCGCGGTTCACCGCTCCAGGCCAATGGGGGCTGCGGGAAGGGCGGCCAGCACGTCCCTTGGCCCGCGCCACTTCCCGCATCACCCACTGGCCTGGAATGGGGGACTGCGGCCAGTGGGAGCTGCGATTGGCCAAACATGTGGACGCAGCAGGTAAAGAAACCGGTCTGGCCTGCCAGGGGCTTTCCCTGAACAAGCGGCGGACCGGCTTTGAGAACCACTGATTCAGAACACACACAATGCTTTATAAATACTACTACTAAAACATCACAACCAGAGATGGTCAAAAAACAGGATGAAGCCTGCATGAAAATTCATGAAAAACAGATGGATGTTTCACAGACAATTTTTGAAATTCCAAGTTTGTGTACCAGCTCTAGTCATGACCCTCTCTCTATAAAGCAGGTAAGTAACACATTTCATCATTTTAAATCAGAAGAGTTAGGTGACTCAACTAAGTGTCATCTGCAAAGCCCTGATTAGAATGCCTGAGCCCCATGTTCTCTATCCTGTGTCTATTTCACTATACCATGCTGGCACTCACTGAGATACTCCCTCTTCTGGCAAAAAGCCACCAAGGATGCTCAGTAGAGTACTGGCTTAGCTGGAAATTGTGATTGCCCTAACTACCATCTCTGGCAGTATACATGCTATAGCCCCCACAGCCACAAACTACTCGGAGATCCTACCAAAAATCATGGGACCTGTGGTCATGTTTTTCCACTCATTGAAAAGGTCAATGCTGGTGAACGTGAAGGGGAATATGAATAACCTGTGATCTTTAGTAAAGATCAGTGACCTACTTTCAACCTTCACAAAAGAATACAGACAGATGCAAACAAATGATGTTTTCAAGGTTTTATTGCAAGGAAGAGGACTAGAAACTTACATCCTTCCCTCAAATGAAATCTGAGATTTATCTTTTATATATCTCAGTGCTAGAGCTGGGGTGAGACACAGCTGTGGGCTTGCAAGCCCCAATGATGGCTGTAGGCTCAGGAAATTCTTGAAGCGTCACAAACAAGAAAAATAATTTTTCAACGTGATGACTGGTGCATGAAGGGATAGTTTACTACATGGCTTGGTCCTGATGAATGGACACATTCCATAGGAGGAAGAAATGACTGTGCCCAGAGCCCCATGTATGGAGTCTTGAAGATACACTCAATTTTTATTAATGGGCAATTTGGGACTCCATTAAACTCTTTGGCAAAAACTAATAGTTTTTTTTTGTTTGTTTTAAATCAAAACACTGTCTCAAACCTGTACAGTGATTACTAACAAGAAGAGACTATACAGCTGAATAATCCCCTTTGTGAGCTGACAGCCTTTCAAAAATCTTAAAAATACAATTCCCATCCTTTACTCAACTCACACCCTTGCAATAAAGCACCCCTATACTGGTCCTTTGCTACCATCTCTCTTCTCCCTCTCCCCCTGCACTTTTAGTTTTTGTATTCCTTTCTCGGATGATTTTCCTTTCTCCTTGGTTCACTACTCATCAGAAGGCTACATGCTGTTCAGACTGGGTGATCATCCATTCATGGCTCACAGCTGGGCCAGGCTACATGTGATCCCATGATTGTGCCAAATGCCCTGGGAGCAGAGAAGATCTGTTTAATGGACTGCTCCCTGACACACAGCCCTGTACAAAATCAGCTGCTTCTGGGGCTCAGTTCATGAAGACTGCAGCAGCAGCAGCGATGAAAGATAGGCAGATCCCCATAAGCAGTCATTGTGTGTCTACAGAGGGATTAAAGTGGATCCAGGATCATACAACTTCCTTGCTGTACTGTGCACATGTGCCCTTAAGGGCGACCCATCTCCAGGTTCGGAAACAATGCTAAATGCACAACTAATCTTGAATTTTTGTAAAACTGGCCAACTTAAGAGTTTCTTTGGTTTCACAGTCTTTCTTCTGAAGGTCTCAGAAATCTGAAGATATACCTGATATAAATAGGTTTCAGAGTAGCAGCCATGTTAGTCTGTATTCGCAAAAAGAAAAGGAGTACTTGTGGCACCTCAGAGACTAACATATTTATTTGAGCAAAGGCTTTCGTGAGCTACAGCTCACTTCATCGGATGTAGCTCACAAAAGCTTATGCTCAAATAAATGTGTTAGTCTCTAAGGTGCCACAAGTACTCCTTTTCTTTTTGCTGATATAAATAGATGCCTTTCTCTTATTCCTGGCACTAACGTAGAAGGAATGATGGGGAAAACAACTGACTACAGCTACATCATAGCGAAGCTGAATAGAGAGCCACGTCTGGGCCAGGAGTCAATATCCCAGGTTCTGTACAAGTGATACAATAAAAGAGGCACTGAGGTGTGTGTCATGCCTAGCATCTGGGGTGATGAGAGCTTCTATATTGCTGGCTAATGAGAGTTTAAGAATAATCACCACTGTTCCCTCCAGCATAGCAATTCAGAAGTCAAAGTAAATCATAAAGGAAGTTGCTCCTGAAAAGGATCCGAAGAAAAAAAGAAAGAAAATATTGTGAACAAAAGATCTTACTGGAAAGGAAGGAGGAAGGTGAATGTGTTTAGGGGAGCAAGTCAGTGAACCCACAGCTATTACAGCCTTCACAGGAATTGTCAAAATCTGAAAGAACAAGAGAAGTTTAGTAATACATCTTCCCCAAGTGGAATCTTTATATGTCTGTCTACTCATCCTTTTATTTCTGTTTTTAGTTACACCAACACATTTTCTTAAAAATCTAAAGTTCTATTATTCCTGTTTCATATTTACATATAATCAAGCCACACAGACTTGGCATAATGATATGACAACCAAGTGTGTAAAGTTTAATGTAAGGATGATTATTTTAAAGTCTCCAGCCCAATATTTTGATTACTCAGCCAATTTTCTAAAAGAAAATTCCTCAAGTCAAATGTTTACCAGGAAAAAAATTAAGAAGCCCATTTTTCCTTAATCGCATTCTACCAATTTATATGCAACTCAGTACAAGGCAGAATAAAACATACAAGCAAGTTACAACCTTCCCAATGGGCATTTTTGTTTTTCCTTGGAAAATACATCTTCTTAAAAATACTGCACTTGTGTTTACACAGGAGATATTAAACTGCTCTAGAAGCACTATAAATCATGGTAGTGTTAAGCTGTAGACACAAACATTTGTTTTAGGGATTGGAATATATATAAGTAATATTAAAGATGAACAGATATCAGTCCAACGAAGTCCTCACAATCAGAAAAGGACTGAAATGTGTGCACACACAGGAAAAAACAAACAGCTTCAGATTTTACAGCTGCCCAGAGGGTCAAATATGTATGCATCTGTGCATATGCAAACAAATGCCAATACTATTTCTGACAAATACAGAATACTGGAAGACTTTTAAAATATCCCCTTTTTTCTGTAGCTGCATCCAGAATAAGCTACAACACTTCCCGACTCCATAAATCCACAAAAACAAACAAAATGTTCACAATATAGTTTATAATATGCTATATCAACACATACTTAAAGACATTGGAAGCTACAGTCAAAAGTTGTTAAAAATGAAAGTGATCCCATCATATGCTTCAAGGTTACTCCTCTTATTGTAGAGATTAGAATATATCTTGTTTTGTGGATATTAGCACTGAAGACCAAAGAGGTCAAGTTAAGTAACTTTTCATTACTTCTCTCCAACAGTACGACTCCATATTGTGGGCGGATAACACATTCTAAAAGTTTCAAAAGGATGTGCTACAATGAGCTTTGAGAAAAAACTGAGCTATTATGCTTTCACACAAATGACAGACATGATACACTAAGAGTGTCATCACGATATACCACGTCAAAAGATTCATGCCATGGTGCTTTGAGTATGCATCGACCCTCAATGCACTTGGACTCACCTTGAAGCGTCACATAATAGATTGAAACAGAGATTCCAAAAGCAAAGTGGAAAGCTGAGTGAAACTTGCCTTTTTTCAAATCCCTTCAGAGCAAATACAGTACCACTGTATTTCACTGCAACATATGCTTAATATAGTATTCTATCCACTGGGATCCAGACATGTCATTAATGGAATTGTTATGACTTCATAGTTCATTACTGATGTGGTTTGCATCATCAGTTATGGCAAGCAACTATTGCACCAATGTAGCAACTGCTTTTCAGAGTTAATATCTCAGTCAGTTAAAAAAATCTTTAAGTATAGCACAAAGTACCAGTCCACAATAGGATAAAATGTCTTTTACCCAATAGCCGAAATATAACAATTAACTCATCTCATCTATGGCAGCACCACTGTCATTTAGGTAGGCAATAAGTATACCTCATAATCTGTTGTTATTTGTAGGGCTCCATCATGAATTCCTTCAAGTTCTTTTGCTATTAGTTTTACTCTAAACACAGCATAATAACCAGATGCTAATATTACCTGTAAGTGGTAGAAATATATAATGAATCATTTATGTTTTATGCCACATTCTTCCAATATAAACAGAAATGTTAGTAGGAAACGTACCTAATAAACTGCAAGTTCTATATACCAATACAGAATCTGTTTAAATTACATACATTAGCTGCAAAACAATTTTTCTTTCAACTTAAACAATATTCTGATTAAATTAGACTGTAAATTCCTTAGCCCAGGGAGATGTTTTTTTAAACTTGTTTGCAAACCACCATGAACATTTACAGTGTTACCTTGATTAATATTTCCCTTTATAAGACCTAATTGTCCAAAACAGAACACAACATATCATGACAGAGAGCACAGTGAGTTATTTAACTATGGTAAGAACAGCAGAACCAAGCTTGGGATTTGTGGATGCTCTGCATTAATGTTAACAATGGTATTATGATTTAATACTATGAGCAGCATCAGTGATAGTGGGTTAATTGTCAATCCCTGCAAGCTGCCTATACAAATAAAATAAAAACATTATAAAAAATAAACTTTCTGTCCATTGTTCATCCACACCAGAAGACGGACAGGAAGCCATGGATTTGGTTTAATTAGGCCATGACTTTATTCCTTTCTCTCCACCTACTGCAAGGGAGCCCATAAAGGGGCAACGCCCCTTTTCTTCCAGCTAGCCGGACAAAGACCCACTATGGTTGCAGTGGGCACATTCTGTAAACAAAGAAACTCACAGGTTGACCCCATCTTTGTATCTCCACAAGTACCACTTATACTTCATAAGAGCAGCTGAGGAAAGTAGAGTGTAACCTGCTGCTATTTGCTTGAATCACTTTCACCTCCTGAGCAGCTGTTATGAATGGCTAGTTCACAAAGTTCATTCAACTCTAGAAAGTGACCAGGGACATGACTAATATGCAATGACCCAGGAAGCGTGTATACCAAGATTCAGCTTTCTGAACATTTTATTTTAGAAACTCACCAATCCATCAAGTGTACCCTTAGGCTACAACTATCCCACATATGAACACATTTATTTTACCTTCTATTCGAAACATACTACCTTGTTCATTATCCTGCAAATATCTTCATGACAGAAAGTTATACTTACGTCAATCATTGCTACATTATTTATCATCACTTATCAGTGTGCTACATGCAGCTTTTAACTAAGGACTCAAGAAGAAGGGTTTACTTACTGAAGATTGATCAGATACACTGGCATTTTCTAATTCTGGAAGGTTTGCAATTATTGTGGTTCTATTGCCTTTTTCGGTAACCAGGAGTTCTATAGTCAAGCCATCCCCTATAACATGCCAGCTTTTTATAGCCAGCTTAAAAAAAGACAAAGATGACAATCTCCGCAATGACATAGATGCAAAAACGTACTACAACAAACAGGAATTTAAAATATGTTGATTCTTACCTCAATGGGATTACTGTTGATGATTACAAATAAAATGCTAGTAGTTTCTGTTGCACTCAGTATCCCAAAATCTATGAAACGCTCCTCGAGTTTGGGGGGTAATACGAAGTACTAGAGAGATTAAGAAAGGCATTATAGCTGCACTTAAAAATACACAGTACATTCAAAATCAGAATTCACTAGCAAATGCATTAATAAGTGAAAGCATTAAAAATCTGGGACTTTAGTTCATGTATAGAATAAGGCAAACAAACCACATAACAGAGAAAGTATGGAAAAAAACAGGGGAAAAAACCTCACCACATTAACCGAATCCCTGACAAATTATTTAGTACGTTGAGAACCTCACAGGGAAGGGGCAGCAAAATTTGGTTTACTTTTTTGTTTTAAATCACAGAGGAATTGAACAGCTACCATGGAGAAAGACCAAGGAAATCAAATTATTATTCTTTGATCTAGCGTGATTTTTCAAGGAAAAATACATACTTACATCTAAAAAACCTGTGTATGCCCGCACAGGCAGTTGAAATTTAGAAGCGTTGGTGATAAGTAAAATATTGTTATCTATATGAACAGATGACGTGGAAGGCATAAAATAAAGTGTGAAAATATATATGGATTCATTAGGTGGAATCAAGACTGGTTTGCTGAAGTTCTGGACCTAAATTAGTGAAGAAATAAGACCAATGTTAAAATATAAAATAGTACAGTTCATTAAATATTTAATATTAGGTAAAACCTTCATTGGAATTGGGCTTACTTTAAACATTGTTTTTATTTCTTCTGGTAACACAACATCATGAATGAGGACTGCAAAACTGAATGTATTTGTAAGATAGATTGGCCTTTCCACAGAGTCAGCAGGACTGTCCCGGATGTGAAACAACGTGGCAGCATGATCAAATCCTAAATATCTATTTAAAAAGAAAAATGTATCCAAAATTTAAGATTTTCCTCAAAAATAATCTCCTGTGCTCTTTACCTCCAAAGACTAAAAGCAGTCAATTCACACAAAAGGGATGGCTCTCCCACTGTATACTCTATACCCCTGCTTCAAGGTACAGTGGCAGGGCAATCCAAGCACAAAACAGTGATTGTTCCAATGTTTTAGAAAAGAAGAGCAAGTGATACAAGTTTGCATTCTGAAAATATGAAGTACATAGTCGCAAGCCACTTAGGTAAATGACTCATGAAAGCCACTGAAAGTCCAAATCTTGAAATTAGCTTATGTGTTACTGAGTAACACTAGCTCATCTACTATCCCAAGAAAGCAAAAAATTAGAACCAGCAGCTGTGCTACTGGCAGAACGCCATAGTTAGGAGTACATGAGCAATAACCTTATTCCACTAACACAATAAGAGACAGAAAAGCAGCTGATTCTCAGTGTTTAACTTTTAATCAGCACTCCGTTTATACAAACTTACCCATCTAATATTTCTGCTTGATATGGAATTTCAAGTTTTGAATAACTCTTCTCTTTTGCTTTAACAGTTATTTTTCCAGAAGACTGAGAAGATCTTTTTGCTTTTGAGGCTGCACATGTATGACAAAGAATAAAATAAGTTATGTGATCACTTTATTTACATAAAGTAGTAAATCAATAGCTATTCTTCATTCTTAAAATTTCATTGTTAAGCAATTAAAGCTGCCATTAAAAGTTAACTGCTGCAAACCAGTAGTAGGATCATTTTTCTCACCTAACTGATTTATACATAAAACATCAAAGCTGTAATTTTTTTCTCTATATGCATAAGAAGATGGGTACCTTAGTCACCAATAGACCAGGGCAAAGTTATTTAAAAACCATGTGACCTCTATCTTCACATTCCTTATTCTAAAGGACTTCTTAAAGATTACCTGTTGCTACCAGATGAGATACTTTCTATTAAAAGACATTTACTAGTATTAATAGGCTGCATATGGTGGAGCTGGAGAGATTCTTAAGACTGAATATTTTTAGGCAAACAATCATACTGGACATTTGGCAGTGATTTAAAAAAGAATACTCAGTCCAAACTCTCAGACCAGTAGTTATTGGGAGCAGAGTACAACAGAATTATGTCCCAATTTGAGCCTTGTTGAAGTAGATAAGGAATCATCCAACAAGTTACTCTAGAAAGCTATTTGTGAGGTAAGGTTGTGATGGGGGAGGAAACTGAATCTTTTCCCTAAGGAAAGTTTCAGGGAGTGGCATGGAATAAACCTCAAATAAAAGTCACAGGGATCCAATATTATTAAAAAAGGAAAGAAAAAAAAAACCTGGACGTTTTAATCTGGAAGACTATAGAAATAAGCAAAACCACAGTGCTTGCAAGGACTCAAGTAGTACAAGCTGAAACAAGACAGAAGCCTTCAGGGGTTGTTCCAAAGGCCTCAGAGCAAGCAGAACATCATGCTTGTAGAAACACCACAAGAAAGCAGTTAATGAAGTCATGAATATTGGCTGGTGGAAGCCACAAACACCTACCATTTTCATATATTAGGGCAGTAAAATCTGAAAAATGTTCAAAATAGGTCCTCTTCGTTAACCCAACCCATCAGCCAACCACTTAAATGCTGCAAATGGTCTATTAGACAGAATGTTCTACCCAGCTGAGTCTGCAACTTCACCCTAAGCAACTTTAAGTGCCCTGCCACACTCATTTTATATCTATTTGTCTTCATTATATGTTTTTTCTTCAAATTTCTACATCTGGACAAATCCTTGTCTCAAGCTGGGGGCATTCAGCAAGTCTAGAATATGTGTCCTAACTTCTTATTTAACTCTCTTCTTGCAAAATTTTAGTATTAGAATCTTAAAAGTTGCAATGATTATAATTTACTTGGGGAGTCTCCCAACATTGTGTCTTGGTTCATCTCAAAATGAATGATATCTGAACACATAAACCTCCATTTTGAGTCATTTCAGCCTGTGAGACATACTACACCCTGTAATATTTTTACTGTAATATCTTGTGGATGCCTCGAACACTTATTCTGACAACTCAATAAAAACTCTGGTAGAAAACAGGTATGTTTTATGCACTTTTTCCTATAAAATTGCAGGGCCATATTGACCACATGAGGTTTGGTTGGAAAAGGAAACGAACCACCAAGTCTCTCTAATGGACTGGTGGGATATAAGTGATAGCCACTTATACGTGAGCACTTATACGTGAGCAGTACGTGCTCTCTTTGATGCAAAAGGATACCAGTGGAAGTTCTATTCTGCACACCAAAGAAGTCTATTTCAAAACAAAATAAACTTAAAATTCACAGCAGAGTGCTGGGGAGGATTCCATGGTATATAGAATTATTTTCATATCTTCTGGAAAAATTTTCTGATCTGATGTAGATCCAAGAAATGATACATCCTGTCCAAATTCCTATTACTAAAGTATAAGGAAAGTATCTGCTTTCTTGATATTCATAGATACCTAATTTTTACCATCAATAATTCTGTTTTACCTTTAATAAACAGTCAACTAAAAACTGATATATTCTACAGACAATTCTGCTTATGCATCCAAGTAATTTTGCTATTCCATTATTTTTAATGTTTAGAAGATGGAGTACTTTAGAATTCATCTATTCCTGCTACTAACCAACTAAAACGATTAGTTTACAGTTTTACATGGCATAATTATTTCCAAATAAATCAGTTTTGATGGTCTCATCAACAAAAGTCTGACATGAGAAGAAATTACTCATTTTCCCGAGAAATATCACACAGCACAGACATTTTCCTGAAGAAGCATTTTTCAAATTTTCATGAGATTGCAGTAGCTCTTTGTAGAAATTTTAAAATATTTCTAAAGAAAGAAAAAATACTTACCATCAAAACTAATGCTTGCAACTTTGGTATATTTACTTTCAGAAGCTTTTAATGTAACTGGCTTAAAGTGTACTGTTATAGCTTCATTTTGTGGTGTGGATCTAACACTCTGCAAACAGAAGCCAAAATATTAAACAGTTAATTTGCTGAAAATTTACAACCACCACCAAAACAGTGCACAGCTTTTTGTATTTTTCCAAATGATCAGGTGACCAGCATTTGCAGCTTTTTTACCGTTTTATATTCACTACAATGAAAACAGCGTAAGATTAAGAGGCTTGGGAACTTGTCAAAGGACTCTGAATTAGTCAATTTAACACCCAGTGAAGTGGGCAATACAGAACTTTCCACTAACAATATTAGGTGAATCCAAGCGTAGTTATGGGGAGAAAAGTGACTATGTAAAAAATGATATACACACACAGGGAGTGAGTTTTATCTTACGTTTATAACAACTAAGATTTTACTACTTTTTACTGGTGCTAATGCTGCAGAGCTAATATAGCTACAGAACAAAACTAGATTTTTTTATGGTTCATACAGCAACAGAACAGTTAAGTATTTAAAAGTTCCTCAATAAAGGTTGTGCCATTTGATGATTCACAAGGCAATGACCCCAGCTTGACCCAGAGTGTAGGCTGAATTTGCAGAGCTGGCAATTACAAAAAAAAATGTTACTTGAATACTGAGAAAATTTGGAATTCTACAATTTTACAGGGTCACTTTTCGGATTCCAACAGCATTTTAATGTTCTAAAGTGAGTGGAAATGGTATTAAAGATGAACACGGTTAGGAAGTCATTCTGTCAGTGTGATTAGCCACAGCTCATTTGTAGAGGTCCCAGTGGACATACAACAGAGTAGTTCAGGATCTTGAATATATCAGTACCATTTTATTTAATAAAAGTTGCTGGGATTTTCTTCATTTAAAGAAGCCAATTTCTAAAATCTTGCATATCTATATTACTGCCTTGTGCTAGATGAGATATCAGACCTGTCCAAACAATATCCGATGCCCTTGAGTGGCTGGCTTGCGATGCAACAAGCCCAACTAACACTACTACAGTAGAACCTCAGAGTTACAAACACCAGAGTTACAAACTGACCAGTCAATCACACACCTCATTTGGAGCTGGAAGTATGCAATCGGGCAGCAGCAGAGACAAAAAGCCAAAAGCAAAAACCAAAAACAAACAGTACAGAACTGTGTTTAAATGTAAACTACTAAAAAAAATTAAGGGAAAGCAGCATTTCTCTTCTACATAGTAAAGTTTCAAAGCTGTATTAAGTCAATGTTCAGATGTAAGCTTTTGAAAGAACCATAATGTTTTGTTCAGAGTTATGACTAACCTCCATTCCCCAGGGGCTCATATCTCTGAGGTTCTACCGTACAGCTAACAAATAGTCTCTTTCAGTTAAGTGGAAGAGACTTGTGTCCTTGGATTAAGAGGTACTGGGTTTTATTGTCAAATTTGCTGGAGTAGTATAGATGACTTGGATGGATCTATTCATGAATCACATATATTACCAGCTCCCTGGAGAGGACTATGTGTGTTGCAAAATAAAAAACCTTTGAAGTTGCTGTAAACAAGCAGAGAACTCACATTTTATGGCCATTTGTACCTCCCCTAAAGCAAAGGATAACAGTCTTTAATGGCTCTTGCACATTCAACTGAATGAGGCACACTAACTTTTATCTGTTCCTTAATAGCAAAAGCTAAACATTATAAAGTTATATCCAGCAATTAAAGTTTGGAAATATTTTAAAGGACAGTTCATTCTATATACAAGATTCTTTATGTACTTCTGTCAGGAAAGTAGGAAATTTTAGAAATACATGTACTCAACATCAGAGGTGCACCGAAGTTCTGTAGGTCCCCTCCTCAAAATGCTTACCTCGTGGCTAAAATTCATTGAAAGGAATTAATCTTTGCATTACTAAATTCTGTTGCTGTCCAAAATTCCTTAATTGTTTTCATTTGTAGCTCTCAAATTCTCCACATGGATTAAAACATTTAAAAGCAAATTAAGTCAAATTAGAGAGATTAAGGAACAACCAACCACCTCAAAGTCCTTCTTAAGTCTAAAACAAAATCTCATTTTCCCCAAAAGTAAAACTCTCATCCAAATACCACCTTAGAAAACAAGTTTCTTATAGTGTTCCTAGAAAGTCACCAAATCTGCACTCAAACAGGAGGGCACAGGAATGACATACCAAAGCTGAAGACCTCTCACCAAGAATGAATGCTGGGCCATCAGCCCAGCCTGCCTACATAAACCAGCAACTGCCATATCACCACACAAGGAAAAAGGGAAAGTTTCAAGTAGCCATACTACACCAATATTTGGATCTGCCATGGACTGCTACACTCAGACCTCCATGCTGATGTTCCAATTTACCGATCCAGCTTACCTAAATGACACTCACTTTTTCTGTGTGCCCAATCCATAGGTAACAACATATTTGAAAACTTATACCTCCCATACCTTCTTGGGAGTGTGAACAATGAAGCCAGAGTATAGTTATGGTGAAAGAACTGTAAGATTCCTTCTTTTCTTCTTCCCCCTACTTTCCGTTAATCTTGGACTCAAAACAGATAGCTAAACCCTGGACTGAATCCTCAACCCAGAGGCAGACATAAACTTGCCAACTTTCACAGAAACTGAAACCTTATGACATAATGCCCAGAATGGCTAACTTTTAAGAAAGCATTTCTTTAACTTAGCTTCCCCTCAATTTTGTCTCTCACCCCCGCCCCAAATAATAAACATACACAAACAAAAACCAAAAACACCTATAGATGAATCAAGCTACTTCTCATACAGACTGGAAAGGAGAAAAATAGTTATTTCTCTATGAAGCACTGGGCAAGTGATAAGGGTTATATAACTTGGTAGTATATTGTGCTCTCATATTCCTATGATGGATCTCAGCTTCCGTATGCTGCTCTCCCCACATGCACAAAACTCCCCCTACTAAATAGCACAACTTTCCAAGTATTTATGCAGGGAAAGCCGCATGTCTGTACTAGTATCTGCTGTGCCAATAGGAGCAAAGTTCTGTTCTAGCAACCAAATGGGTTTAATAAAGAATTTTATCAAGCTACAGAACTGTTAAGTGTTCATTCTAGAACATAAACAGACAAAAAATAACCAATGACAAGTTTTTAGTAAGATTTTGACATTCAAATAATCAAATAGTTTCCTAATGCTCAAGAACAAGATATAAAGCTACACTTATGCAGATACCACAACCTCAACAAATAGATGGACCTTTTCTGGAGATGCATGAAGAAGGTAGTGACTCAGCACCATATTTAGATTCAAGCAACCAGTACCACTAGCAAAATAATGTATATTGCATTCATGAAGTGTGCTAGTTACTTTACAGACCACAAAAGTAACAGTTCCTGCCCCCACAAAAACAAACAGGGACAATTCAAAAGGGAAAAAGAAAAAGAAGGCAGAGAGGGGGTGAAGGTGATGATAAAAGTTATGAGAACAAAATGTGATTGCAAAGAATATTACATGCAGATCTTGATGGATTTATGCTTTTAGCTTTGGTATTAGACTTTGTATTAGTTATTTACAGGGGCCCTCTGGGGGTTCAAACGGGGATGGAAAGTGGTGGGAAGAGGTGTGATTGTAGGGTTAAAAGATTGGGGAGAGATGGACGAAACAGCAGAGGGAGAGAGGGAAGGAAAGTGGGAAGCACAGAAGGCAGGGAGAGAAACTAGGCAACAGAAGGGTAGCGGTGGTAGGACAGGGGCAGGATGAAGACTGGACCAACAATCAATGGCAAAACAGCAAATGCAGATAAATTCCAAAACTCCGGATAGCACAACACTGTAAGGGGAGGAAGATGGAAAGCCCTGGGGACTTGCCCCTCATGCTGAGGCTGCTGTTGGCAAACTAAGAAGTGTAAAAGCTTCAAGGGGCTGGGACTTATCTGTAGGCTTCTGTTGATGCCTACTTTTCCCACATGGAGTGTGAGTGAAGGGGGGCCCACAGGGCCCAGGGCTCAAGAGGCTTCCACTGGGGCTGGTGAGAGGACAGGAGTATGGGAGAGTTAACCCCTTCATCATCCGTCCTGCTAGACCTACTGCAGCTTGCTACCTGGTGAGAGGAGAAGCTTCAAGAAGTCAAAGCATTATATATGCAACCTCAGGATGTACTGCTTTAATACGACTAAGAAGCTAGGCAGGTAGTTTGAACTGAGAATGAAGATAAAAACATAAGAAATTAAGTGAAACATGTTGCAATTTCTAGAGTCAATGTCAGAAAGATGTCAAGCTGTATCTTGGTAATGAACCAATGGACTGTATAGAAGTTTGGGATACTAGTTCAGGGAAAAGAAAGTAGGTTTCCTAGACTTCAACCTTGAACACCACTTAGTGGACTATATCATGTCAATGAATGAAAGTTTGGACACGGTCCTCTTCCTTTCATAACTTGTGAAATTAAAAGGAAATAAAACTTACTGTAATTGGTACATCCTTTGTTCCTGAATTTAATAAATGTAGATTTAAAATTTTTGGCATATCTGTTAAAAATGAAGAAATTAATTATCAGGTCATACTACTGTTTAATCCATCATACAAAAAGCAGTTTGTTCCAACCAGATTTCTGCACAAATCGACCACTATTCAATATGAAACTTATTTTAAAAACAGTTCAATTAGTCACAAACTGGTTATTCATAAGAGTATGTTACGTTTTTAAAACTATGTTTCTATGTATTAAGTACATTTTGTGTACTTCAATCATTCTGATTTCTAAATCAAAAAGAATTCAGCAGGTCAATAATGTTACAATGAGCAACTGTGGCTCTCCTATACCAATATTCACCAGATAAAATGATTACATCGACATCATTCCATATAAGATGAAAGAATCACTCAGTAACATAAGATTTCAGAAGCAATGTCACTTACTCTAAAAAAACAAAAAAAAACCCCAAAAAACAAAAAAACCCACTTTTCATATCTACCAAAGATGAATTTTTTTCTTTTACCAATGTTGCAAGTATTTACCATCTCATAATACTGGCATAATATTGCTTTCTCTGATGCACAGACTGAAGACTAACGGATTCTCTGTTCACATTTAATCTCTAACTATATAAACACTTGTGCCAAGATTTCATAATCATGTAATTGACCAATATTTCAACAAGTCAGAACAGCAAATTTAATGAAGTTAGAAAAGTAGTTTTTGAACCTGTAGTCCATGGACCCTTGGGGGTCCACAGACTATGTAAGATTTCCAAAGGGGTCTGCATGTTCTTTTGAAATATTTTTGGGGTGCACAAATGGAAAAAAAGATAGAATGTATTCTAACTTAGAGGTTTTCAAACATTTGTGTACAATGTTGCAAAACTCTTAAGTCACCTAAAAAACAAAACCCTCACTCAAAAGTTAAAGAAATAAACTGTATGGAGCTAGTTCTTACAGTTAGGTGTGTGTAACTGTGCCAGCCTAATTTTCAATGATACCATCAGTATTATAATTGTGCATACAAATTATTTGCTTGTGGCCACATATTTAACAGGTTATTTGCATGCACTGCATACACTGATAACATTTTTGCACATGAGCTTGGCATCTGCAATCACATCCATCCATCTTTGAAAATCAGACCCCAGGTTATTTTTTTGGTTTTAGTTTTATACTATATCTCATGTTAAGTATTTATTTTTATGACATTTTGGATTATTTATTATTAGGAGGAAAAAAAATCTGTTTTAAATGGCATTTAAAAAGTCGTTTTCCTTTAATTACATTTTTAAAAAAACCCACCTGTGAAGACAAGCACAAATTAAGCTCAGCAGACTCCGAACGATCTTTAGGGTTCACCATTTTCCTCCACAAATAATTTTCATCAGTGCAGAACTGGGAATTTTCTATGAATATTGTTTACAATCCTTTTTTTGGGGGGGGTGGGGTGGGATGGGATTTTATTTTTAAAACCTAGAATGAGAAATCCTAAGTATAATTTACCTTGTGTTCGTAGTGTACCAAAATCTAGCATTTCTGTTGATGAATAGATTCCTGGAGCTTTACAAAAAAGAAAAGGAAAACCATTAATATTTTCTTATTCTAGTATAGCAATATAAACTGAGTATTTTAAATATTGCATTTTCCCACAAACCTGTTGTAACCTCTACTTCAACAGGAAGAATGATAAATTTTGTGTTGTCTGAGGCATTTGTCTTTATTCTAATGAAGGCTGTATGATTATCTGCTTCTCTTGAAGAAAAGCTGGCTCTCATCACTCCCTTTGTTTCATAGGGGGGAATTTCCTTTTGAAATAATCACAGACATAAATAAGAATACTGTAGCTCCAATAAGGCTGCAACATCGAACACATTACATTGTTAAAAAAATGCAGAATATTTGGTGTCATTTTTATGAGTAGACAATGCTCTAAAAAGAATTAGCAGTATATTGGGGTGGATTATAATGGCATATTTATAAAAAAGGAAAGAAGGGCTAGTTAGCAATCTACCGACAACACAGTACAAAGATACATTAAGATTTCTGTGTCAGCATGTTTGGCCCGAGGAAAAGCGTGCCACATGCTGGTCTCTAGCAATGCTACTGCGGGACTGAAAGTGGTGCCTTTTAGGAAGAGGTCACTCTCAACCCTCTTCTGTTAGGTTGCCTTGCAACAGAGTTTCTCTCGGGACTCTGGGAAGGGGCCAGAAGAATTTTTCAACCCTTATCAGAAAAAGATACAGACATAACTGTGGAATTCTGTTGTATTCACACTGGATGGAGTTTATATTTAAGAGGAGAATTTTAATAGCACAAATAATCACTTGAATACAGAGTCTAATACAAAAGCAACATACAATAGACTTATATTTCCATCATAACCAAATATAGGTGTTTGCTTTTATTCAACACAACATGCAGGTTTTTCTCTCAGACAATGAAGAAATGTTTCTCCTTTAATAATAAAGGTTGTCAGCCATAGTAAAGAGAATTCTAAGGTGATTTATACATTGTTTAATAACCATAAACTCTGTGCACTGCAATCATACATTTCTAACATGTTGCATTTTGTATCTTAAAGATACAGCTTTAAACTGCTGAAATGTATTTTCGTTTCTTTATAGAACTTCCTACTGAAGGATAAAAGTCTGAGTGAAGCCTTCGTCAGTCCCTCCTTCAAAAGGGCACCACTCATCTCAAACTGGAAGTAGAGTACACCTCTAGAAAAGGTATTTTTGAAATTAATCAAGCCCAGAACTAGAATGGTGACAGTACACCCCTTCACCCATGGATGCATAAACTAAGGATGTACATTTGGAAGTTCTTGTTTGGGAATCTTTTTCCCTGAAACAGTCATATGCATAATTTGACATCCTATACATGACAATGTTCAAGTGGCATCATGACCCCAACATGAATCACTGTATATTTTTCTATTTTTCCCATTTCAGAAAAATATATAACATGAATAGACACCTGTAATAAATAAGAACCTGATCCAGCTCCCACTGACTTCAATTTAATAATAGTCATATGTATGCTTATCTACTTTTTAAATGGTTGCTGAACAAGAACAAAAATCACCAGACCAAAATGAATACAGAACCGGTTAGAAAATGTATGACCACTCACCCACAGTTTTTTTGTACCCCCTTGTTGACCTGTTGGAAGCTCTAGGTGGAGATCACCTCCACTTGAATACATTTCTACCACCTATGACAAAAACCAAACATTAAAAGAGCTTTCATTAGTTATGTGAAATTATAATCTATAGTGTAATGGACCAGCAAAGGCACAAGAGCACAGTCTGTTGGATCTACTCGGGGTGAAAGTAAGGCGATACGGACCGGTACGGTGTACCGGTAAAAAGTGGCTGCCGGTACCGGCCCCTACTGCCTTCCTTTAAAGTGCTGCCACTTTTGCTCCCCCCGCCGGCGGCCCTGCTGGGTCCCTAGCAGCAGGGCCACCAACGGTGGAGTGCAAAAAGGGCAGCCATGTTAAAAGCACAGCCACGGCAAAGGACCCTGCTTAAAGCGCTGCTGCGGCAGCACTTTATCTTTGCTGCTACCTTTGCCCCTCCCCAGGCTGCCTATAGGGAGTGTGTGTGTGTGTGGGGGGGAGCAAAAGGAGCAGCTGGCCAGGGGCCAGCGATTTAAAAGGGACTGGGGCTCCGACTGCTGCTGCGGTAGCAACAGCCGGAGACCCAGGCCCTTTAAATTGCCGCTGAAGCCCCAGGCCAGGCAGTATGTAAGGGCTGGCTGGGACGCTGACCACCTCAGCCCTGCCCCTTCTTCCCAAGGCCCCACCCCTTCTGGGGGCCCCCCGTACTAGTAAGTTTTCAATTTTACTTTCACCCCTGGATCTATTCCAATTTTAATTAATTAGATTTTGCTGATTTCAGTTAATCACAGTATTAAGCTTCAGGAAACAGGCACCTTCTACATCTATGTATGTCAGAATTTGTAGAGCATAAGGTGTCACATTTACAGAAATCCCATCAGTGGAAGATTTGTTTTCTTTTCTAAGACGACACAGCTACTGCTTCCAACATTAACTATGTCTGAATGTTAAAATACTTTTGCCCTCAGAAGATATTTCTGTAAATTTAAAAAAAAGCCATCCATACAATGAGGTAGTTTAGAACAAGGTAAATTTTTTTTTTTTAAACTTCAGTAGAGGAAAATAAATTTCATTTTAGTTATTGTGTACAACAGTCTTTCAATGCTTTTGACAGTCTTTGCCAAATAAAACAGTGATTTTTAAGGAAACTTTTTCCCTTTCTTTTTTATTGTTTTTAGAATTGACATTCTGTTTTTCATCCATAAATTTCAACACTTTACAAAAGTGGTTAAGAATGATTATACTCCATTTTACAGTTGAGAACACATGCATAGAGAAGTTAAGTGACTTGTCTGTGTTCAAACAATGAGTCAGTTTCCTTTATTCTCTGCTTTGAAAATATACTGCATTTTATTTGCATCAATGTTTTTCCTTACTTACAGTGAAGGCAAAGATTAAGCACATATACTAACTTCTAAAGTGGCTTGTCAAGTTTAATTTTTTACACGAGTATGATGAAAAGTGCTTTTAAATTGGCTAATTTCATGCTTTTTCTACTTTTTAATTTCCTCTTTAGAGAGTATCAGAATAGCAGCCGTGTTAGTCTGTATCCGCAAAAAGAACAGGAGGACTTGTGGCACCTTAGAGACGAACAAATTTATTTGAGCATAAGCTTTCATGGGCGACAGCCCACTCCATTGGATGCATGCAGTGGAAAATACAATAGGGCAATTTTACATACACAGAGAACACGAAACAACGGGTGTTACCATGCACACTATAATGAGAGTGATCAGTTAAGGTGAGCTATTACCAGCAGGAGAGCGGGGGGGGGGGGGGGGGAGAGGGGGAACCGTTTGTAGTGATAATCAAGGTGGGCCATTTCCAGCAGTCGACAAGAACGTGTGAGGAACAGTAAGAGGGAAAAATAAACATGTGGAAATAGTTTTACTTTGTGTAATGACACATTGTCATAAATATAAAGGGAAGGGTAACCATCTTTCTGTATATGGTGCTATAAAATCCCTCCTGGCCAGAGGCAAAACCCTTTCACCTGTAAAGGGTTAAGAAGCTATGGTAACCTAACTGGCACCTGACCCAAAATGACCAATGAGAGGACAAGATACTTTCAAATCAAGGGGGGGAAGAGGGGGAACAAAGGGTTGGTCTGTCTGTGTGATGCTTTTGCCAGCAACAGATCAGGAATGCAGACTTACAACTCCTGTTAAGTTAGTAAGTAATCTAGCTAGAAATGCATTAGATTTCCTTTTGTTTAATGGCTGGTAAAATAAGCTGTACTCGATGGAATGCATCTTCCTGATTTGTGTCTTTTTGTAACTTAAGGTTTTGCCTAGAGGGATTCTCTTATGTTTTGAATCTGATTACCCTGTAATCCTGATTTTACAGAGCTGATTCTTTTACCTTTTCTTTAATTAAAATTCTTCTTTTAAGAACCTGATTGATTTTTCATTGGTTCTTAAGATCCAAGGGTTTGGGTCTGTGTTCACCTGTACTAATTGGTGAGGATTCTTATCAAGCCTTCCCCAAGAAAGGGGGTGTAGGGCTTGGGGGGATATTTTGGGGGAAGATGTCTCCAAGTGGACTCTTTCCCTGTTCTTTGTTTAAAACGCTTGGTGGTGGCAGCATACGGTTCAAGGACAAGGCAAAGTTTGTACATTGGGGAAGTTTTTAACCTAAGCTGGTAAGAATAAGCGTAGGGGATCTTTCATGCAGGTCCCCACATCTGCACCCTAGAATTCAGAGTGGGGAAGGAACCGTGACACACATCCACTCCCAGACTTTATTCAAGCCTAATTTAATGGTGTCCAGTTTGCAAATTAATTCCAATTCAGCAGTCCCTCATTGAAGTTTTTTTGTTGTAATATTGTGACTTTTAGATCTGTAATCGAGTGACCAGAGAGACTGAAGTGTTCTCCGACTGGTTTTTGAATGTTATAATTCTTGACGTCTGATACGTGTCCATTTATTTTTTTACGTAGAGACTGTCCAGTTTGATCAATGTACATGGCAGAGGGGCATTGCTGGCACATGATGGCATATATCACATTGGTAGATGTGCAGGTGAACAAGCCTCTGATAGTGTGGCTGATGTGATTAGGCCCTATGATGATGTCCCCTGAATAGATATGTGGACACAGTTGGCAACGGGCTTTGTTGCAAGGATAGGTTCCTGGGTTAGTGGTTCTGTTGTATGGTGTGTGGTTGCTGGTGAGTATTTGCTTCAAGTTGTGGGGCTGTCTGTAAGCAAGGACTGGTCTGTCTCCGAAGATCTGTAAGAGTGATGGGTCGTCCTTCAGGATAGGTTGTAGATCCTTGATGATGCGCTGGAGAGGTTATAGTTGGGGGCTGAATGTGACGGCTAGTGGCGTTCTGTTATTTTCTTTGTTGGGCGTGTCCTGTAGTAGGTGACCTCTGGATACTCTTCTGGCTCTGTCAATCTGTTTCTTCACTTCAGCAGGTGGGTACTGTAGTTGTAAGAATGCTTGATAGAGATCTTGTAGGTGTTGGTCTCTGTCTGAGGGGTTGGAGCAAATGCGGTTGTGTCGTAGAGCTTGGCTGTAGACAATGGATCATGTGGTGTGGTCTGGATGAAAGCTGGAGGCATGTAGGTAGGAATAGCGGTCAGTAGGTTTCCAGTATAGGGTGGTATTTATGTGACCATCACTTATTAGCACTGTAGTGTCCAGGAAGTGGATCTCTTATGTGGACTGGACCAGGCTGAGGTTGATTGTGGGATGGAAATTGTTGAAATCATGATGGAATTCCTCAAGGGCTTCTTTTCCATGGGTCCAGATGATGAAGATGTCATCAATGTAGCCCAAGTAGAGTAGGGGCGTTAGGGGACGAGAGTTGAGGAAGTGTTGTTCTAAGTCAACCATAAAAATATTGGCATACTGTGGGGCCATGCGGGTACCCATAGCAGTGCCGCTGATTTGAATGTATACATTATCCCCAAATGTGAAATAGTTATGGGTGAGGACAAAGTCACAAAGTTCAGCCACCAGGTTTGCCGTGACATTATCGGGGATACTGTTCCTGATGGCTTCCCCCGCCCGCTGTCCTGCTGGTAATAGCTCACCTTAACTGATCACTCTTGTTATAGTGCGCATGGTAACACCCATTGTTTCATGTTCTCTGTGTATATAAAATCATGCTACTGTATTTTCCACTGCATGCATCCAATGAAGTAGGCTGTCGCCCACGAAAGCTTATGCTCAAAAAAATTTGTCTCTAAGGTGCGACAAGTACTCCTGTTCTTTTTTCTTTAGAGAGTAGTTTCACATAAGAAACCCAAATCATGCAAACTTCTATTCAATTTTCTGCCTGTGAGCAATCCCAATTATTCTAGTGGGACTTGCGTGTAAAGTTATGCAAGTGCTTATAATTTGCAAGATTCGGCCCTAAATTTACATACCTGTTTATTTGTAATTCTGTACAATTCTTTGAACACAGCTTCTCAAAATATTAAATTAGACAATCAAGTCATCAAATCAGTTATGAGTGTTTTTCTCCTTTAGTGCATTTTAAACAGGGCACATTAGTGCTCAAAATACCAGAAAAGAAGTTTTGAAAAGTGGGGGGAGGGAGGGGAAGCATTCTGAAACAAAACACTTTGTAATTTTTATACAATTTCAACAAAGCAAATATTGAACAAATTTCAGTGAACACTGTAAAAAATAAACACACACATGAAGCTGGCACCTGATGCTCACCTGCAAAGGTTCACTGTGGGGATTGTGTATATTTATTATAGGAGAAAAACTGCTATTTACAGGAACTCTTGCCCCAATAAAAGGGCGCAACCGATAAGGGTTCGGGACTCCAACACCAAACACCTGTTTCAAACCAGAGGAAAAAAAGAGTCTTAGTTTCTGCAACTAGTACTGTATCTAAAAAATGTGTCAATTTTAGGGAATGGACTCGGCAATTTTTCAAATAAATGCCATCAATTTAAAGTGTGCTCTAACTCTGAAAATTAATTTTAAAAAGGCATCATGGAAATCCATGTTTATTTCAGATCAAGTTGGCTCAGTGTACAACCAAGAGTATGATTTCTATACCCGTCACCTCTGCTAACTACTGACACACAAACACGGAACATAGAGTGTGACGAAAGCCAGGTCAGATTGTTGATCTCTCTGGTCCGATATCTTTTCTGAGTGGCCGGTACCAGATGTTTCACAAAGGTGAAAGACATCTCATAAGGGACAGTTACAGAATAGCTGTAATTTCTTCCTAAACAACTAAACTTCCTCTCTGTTCTATATAGGTTCTAATATCACACGTGGTCATTGTACCTGAGCAGCAGGCTTAGATGCAGAAACATGAGTATTTCTCTATATTTTTCTACCCTATCCATTTTAGCAGAAAATGTTCTTATTATCCACACAGCTAATTCTTTTTGTAAATTATCCTTCACTTGAATTATATTTAGTGGCAATGAGTTCCACAAGTTAATTGTGTGGTGAATAAAAATGTCCTTTAATCAGTTTTAAAATTTCTAAATTTCAATTTCACTGAATCCTCCCTTGCTCTTGTACAGGGGTCTCAAACTCCTGGCCCCCATCTGCGGCCTGAGAACCTCTCCAATGTGGCCCGCGGGCCTCCAGCAATTTTGGGGCCAGGTCTCTGCCTTGGCCCCACCTGCTGCTCCTTGGTGCTCCCCCAACCCCTGAGCAATTTAAAATGGCCTGGGTCCCCGCCCATCACTGGCAACACAGCAGAGCTGAGCGGCTTCCTGTGCACTTGCTCCACATGGCTGTCAGCCCCTCCCTGTGGCCCTGGGGCGGGGCTGTGCTTCCGCACGCTGCCCCCGCCCCGAGCACCCCTGCGGCCAATGGGAAGCTGCAGGGGGCAGAAGCATGGGGAGGGCCCCTGGCCTGCCCCGCCTTGGAGCCCCAGTTAACTGCCACACCCCCCGACGCCTCCCAGAGCCTGCACCCCCAACCCCTCCCGCCCACAAACTCCCTCCCAGATCTGCACACACCTCTCAGCCCCAAACTCCCTCCCAGAGCCTGTAACCCCACCCCCTCCTCCTGCCCCAACCAGAGCCTGCACCCAGCACCCAAACTCCATCCCAGAGCCTGCACCGCAGACCCCCTCCCCCACCCAAACTCCCTCTCAAAGCCCAACCTCTTACCCCTTCTGCACCTAAACTCCCTCCCAGACCCTGCACCCCAATCCTCTACCCCAGACCTCCTCCCCCACCCAAACTCCCTCCCAGAGCCTTAGGCAGGTGGGGGGCAGAGTTGGGGGGGGGCGGGTTCTGGGCGGCATGAATGACACTGGCCTGCTGCGATGATTTGAGGACTGGCACTGGCCCTAAGGTAAATCGAGTTTGAGACCCCTGCTCTAGTACTATAAGAAAATACACTGAGCATTTTAACCTACGTCCACCTTGCCAGCTTTGTTCTTCTCTCTCTCATTTTTTACTGTGCGACTTCAGACTAGAACCAAACTTTAAAGTCTGCATATGAATTATTACATTAAATTGGCCCATTGGGCATCTAGTAAACAACAACAAAATTACTGGTGTATAACTTCTGCAGTTACTTTTTTTAAAAAAAAGAAACCATATTGTTAGGGAATTCAGTACAGATTTTCAAAAACTGGCTTAGTAACCTGGTTCCAGAATCTACTTGCCCACCACCATTTCTCTTTCCCACTCATTTCTCATATGCCTAACAGTACTGGTAGATTTACTAATGGCAAATACTTAATTTACTAGTGATTTGAATCAACTTACAAGTGACCTAGAAGTTGACATCTCTATCACATTGCCAGACTTTTGAATAATTCATCCTCCTAACTTAACAGTAAGACATCCACATTATATATGGAGGAACCTTCGTCACTCCCTAGTACATACAGAATATACAAACAATAGCTCCCCTTATATGTGAAGTTATTTAATATCTGATTCAGATACCCTTATTCTCACTGAACAGCATCCACAAAATGAGTTAGGGGGTCAGATTCTTGCCCTTAATTTGTTAGCTTTCAGCACAACACCAAAGGAAAGCATTCTATTAAAAAGTTGCCCCAATCAGGAACAGATACAAACTTGTGATAACAATGGGTAAGCTACTGTATATCTTTGTCTTCAGGAAACTTTTCAGACAGGATGCTCAGTATTAGGTTTTGATAGGGGTATTTACATATAGCAATTTGTGAGCATAATGGTGTTTATAGGTATTAATGCTCACACTCAGGCAACAAATTCTGTGGCACTTTTCTCCATATCTTGGCACCTCTTTAGATGGCTAAACAACACTTTTTATACCTACCACTAAACAGTCACAAAAGATATTCACAAACCTATATGGTTATCTATTTTAAGAATGTTAAAAAGATTATTCTCACATTTCTTCTCTTACCTGGTAAGTAAATACCCCATGATTAGAAGTGTTAATAAATAAAGTGTTCTCTACATTCCCAACTACTCTTGCAAGGAAAACTACATCAAAAGATGTGTTCCCTCCTGGAAGAATTTTCTGAAAAATAAAAGCAATGAGAAAATAAGAACATTGAAGGAGGACTATCCACCTTTCAAACAAACACTGTTGCATATTATAGTCAAGAATCCCCTCCAGTGTACTTCATGGCGAACTTGACCTAAATTCTATGGAAAGGATTTTGCAGCAGACTAGAAATTCTGTGGCAGCTTCACATAAAGCAAAGGAGGTTCTAAATGGAGTTAAATGTGAATATGAATAATATAATCAATACATTACATGTTTAGTTTGATATTATAATTAAAATTTACACTACACCCTACATTTTTATGTTCAATATCCTGCAGAAACTTTGTACCGATAACTTATAGCTGCATAATGAATGTTGTTGTGAAGAAACTAGCAATTATGACAGAACTTTTGGATGCATAGAAGGTTGTCAAAGGTTGTGCTTTTAGGGGCAGGGACCATAACAACATTTGTGTTTGTATAGCAACTTAAGGTGCTACCCAAAATAAATAAAAACAAAACAGATGACTATTTCGTGTTTATTACTTGTTAAAGTTATTAGCAGTTTAAAAAGTTCTGACATTTAACGACATTAAGTTTCAGCATTAACACTCATGGATATGAACGAGGCCATTTACTCCTGTGTTAGAATTACTGTTTCAGACAGTCTTACAACTCAGGCAGATATCACTTCATTGTTTTACACTCCATTAATGTTTTTAAAGTTTTCTTTGTAACTATACAGGCTAGAAACTCAATTTTATTTTTAAATGCAGCTGAGATCCTGCAGTATAGTTCTGGCACAAAGGGAGGACTCAGAAGGAAAGTCAGCAACCACAAAATGGCACAGTAAGTGGGACTATGACTAAATTTGTTAATGCATTTCTAATATCAGTCTTATTTTCTCTTCATTGTAATTTGTTTTTTCAAATCAATTTAAGATAGCCACAATGAAAGCTATATAGTTCAAAGAATGTTTAGCTGAAACTGCACATTTAAACATTAGCAAAAAATATTAACAAGGAACAAAGCAAGATTTAAGCTATTGTATACAGTACTTCGTTAAAAAAATTAATGTATTCATATGGGTTTCTAACAGCTTAATCTAAAATGTCACTGAAATTTCTTAAAGTTTTTAGTTTGAAAACAAAGTCAATTTCATAAGGAGAAAATACTATATATCACCTATTCATTCTACCTTTATATAGGCAAAGGAAGTTGAATGTCAGTGTTCACACAGTTGTACGATACTGCAAACTTCAACCTTAAATCAGGACCTTAAAACCTGATATGAGTATTCAACACTTAGAACCAAAAAACATTCTGTAACATTAAAGATTACAGTACAGGGTTTGGGCACTGATTATCAAAAGGTACTTTCTGATTACCCAGCTTTGCCACTTTGGTGGTGAAACATCAGTGCATCAACTCCCACCGCCCATCTCTTAACTGACGTATTAGAGTTTAAAAAAGTGTCCATGTTCATTATCTTTAAATGGAGAAAAAATAAAATCTATTCCCTTTTTCCTTCTGTCCTCTTCATATCATCCATCACTTTTAAAAAAACAGAAATAAAACGTTTTGAAAAAACTCACATTAAGCATTACATGTGCCCAGTTTTTTTTCATCTTTTTTAGCTTTGTCTGTCCAAAGTATGTTAATTCTATTGTACTGTGATATTTTAATACGTTTTTAAATGGAAGGAATTTCTACAAAATTTAAGGCGGGGGGAGAAATGGTAAACCAATCTTGACAGTGTCCTTTAAATAATAAAAATGAATTGCCATTTCACTGAGAAATGAAGACAAATGAGAAATTTATTTGGCCAGATAAAGACTGGAATTACCTATTTGTAAATTAAAGATAATGCACCGTTTTCCTACCACATCCTCAAATAATCTCACTCATATCCAAAGCTACTTGATATTGTAAATAATTTCTAAAAATTAATTTTTTCTATACCTTGATTTAACTTGATTTATTGACTATTCAAATATCATAAATCTCAACACTGAGAAAGGACATCTCATTGTTAAGGACCCAAAAACGGTTATAGTTTTTTGAACACAACTAGACAAAAACAAACAAGAAAGCACACACAGATGCTAGCCCTCTTCAAATTTCTTGGTTGAGAGCCCAATGCCTGTCATCTGCTTCACAGGCCTTGGAAAAAACTGCTCTGATGGGTTAGTAATAAGTACAACTCCCTGTAAATTTGTCATACTCAAGGCAACACATGTACAATCAGCAGAGCTTTGACATCCACTCTATCAAGAGTATTGTAGATCAGGTTTAAAAGAGGTAGAACGGTTTAACTAAAATGAATCAGATCTTTGGATTTAACTTTACAAAGTATGAAGTGAACACATTAAGGTATTTCTGATCTCAGTGCGACAGTTCAGACCTCGCTGTTCAATTTGGCTTGTATCTGTTATAGCAATATGCTGGCTCTATATGTTTTTTCTATTAATTTTAATTTTCTAAACTGCCTTCAGCTAGGAAACAAATTCCCAATATGAAGTGTTCATTAAACAGGCTAATAGCAGTTGTTTCAAGAAAAATGCTACCTCAAATAACACAAAGATCCTTAAGAAACTTTCGGGCTACTTGTTTTTTGGAGGGTTTTTTTAAATGCACAGCATTTCTGTATCCATCTTAAAGGACTCACCTCTTGGACAGGTGACGTCTTTTGAAATGGGTGAAAGTATGGATCTGTACCCTTTCAAAATTAAGTAAAGTGAAAGATGCTTCTGAGTACTGTACTGAACATCTAAGCAAATAGGTTAGAACTTTAAAATACAACTGTACTTGTGGACTGATATCTGATTAAAGGATACAGTAATGTATGACTTATAAAAACACCACATGGACTCAGAGCTTCACTCTGGATTACAAGAGAAGGAATGGAACTAGACACAGTTTGTGATTCAGAGGGTCTGATTACACTCTGAAAGTGATTTGCATTATTGATAATTTAACAGTGAATCTCCCCCAGCTGCTCCTCAAGTGATATTTAAAGCAGTTTGGCTGCTAGTGTAAATAGGGACAAATTGTTTTCAGCATCTCCACAGAAGTGTCCTAGAGGCCTAGTATGATATAGGGTCTGACAGAGTTTAAAACCATTTGACCCATCTACATTACCAGCCAAACTGTACTGACATCAGTTGACACAGATCTAGAAGGGACCAGTTGACAACCATTGTCGGCAATAGGCTACTGTTCTAATTTAGACAGACTGTGGGGGGGTGGGGGGAGCCTCAGACAGCAGCTAGCTGACACAGAACTTCCTAAAAGGTAAGACTTAGCTGGTATTCTTTGTAACAAATCTTAGAGCACAGCTGGTACATTTTTCATAACAATCTTAATCTAGTTGTGTCTGCTTATTTACTGTTTCTAATTTTCTCCCTTATGATAAATGCATTTAAAAACTTAAAAAAAACCCCACACAACCCTGGAATTGGCTGTAGAAACTATTACCACAAAAAAACTGCTGACAGCTGCCAAAAGAGTAAACTGACCGACATTAAAAGACAAGGAAGCAGGAATGACCTAGTGGGCTTAAGGATCAGGTTCAAGGCAGAAGAGTATCAGTGGCTCCCCCGCAAAAATACTTCAGTCTTAGTTTAATGAGTCCTAAGGATTTCAATGCAGGTTCCTTTCATGGCAAAATTAGGGACGACTTTACCGGAAAGAAATGTTTAGAATGTAAAGGAAAATAGTTTACAAACAATCAGTGGTGCAAGTAGGGCGGTATAGTCGGTACACCGTACCATTAAGATATTTATAGCCGGGCCGGTACGCTGTACCGTAAAGTCACAGGAGAAGCAGAACATCGGGCCACGTCCTCTGGTGCAGCTGTACCACCCCCAGCCCTTCCATGCAGCTGCGTCTCCTGGCTGGGACCTGTACAGCAGCCCCGCTGGAGGATAGGGCTGGAGGTGGTACAGCCGCTCCAGGGCTGAACAGCAGGGCTCGCTTGGGAACCGCAGCAGTGAAAGAAGCAGAATGCCAGCAGCTCCCCCAGAGTGGCTGTACTGTCCCTCATCCCGGGCCCTGTCCTCCGGCAGGGCTGTACAGACCCCAGACAGGACTCAGGAGACGCAGCTGCGTGGAAGGGCTGGGCGGCGGTACAGCCACCCTAGAGGAGTTGCCAGCGTGGGGCTGTCCAGTGGGCCCATGTTCTGCTCCTTTCACCGCCGCGGTTCCGGAGAGCCCTGCAGTTGTTTTATCAGTCTTGAAAAAAGTCAAGAGGTAAAGATCAAAAGAACTGAAGAATCCATAAAGTTTTAGATATCCATAAGAAATTTTGTTTCAAGCAAGAGCTACTCATTACAAAGAGAAACAAGTTTTCAGTCATAAGAAAAACAGGATAACTTTAAAAAGCAGAGTAACTCACCCTATTTTGAAAGAATGATGCATGAAAATGTGATGTTGTAGCAGATATTGATACTAATATAATAGTTTCTTCTGAACTAGGGTTATGTAGATAAACTTTTTCCATTTTTGGCATCCCAACTGGCCTGTCAAAAGACAAGAGAAAGGATAAAACTCTATTCAGAATGTTTTTACTGAGTTTTATTAGGCAAAATTATTATTAGGTTTCATATCACAGAAGACTGGACAAGAAATACAAATTTAAATAAAGCAGTGAAAAGAGTTCACATACATAAGTCCTCATTAAAAGCAGTATGAAGCAATACTTAAGTCTCACCTGGAAATAAGAGAAGCAGCATCTCCTTACAAGCTTGCTCTTGTTCTGTAGTTTAATTATTTATTTTATTTGCTTATATACTTTTCTGTGGTGCTCGTATCTGGACACACCCTAAACCAGGGATCGGCAACCTTTTGCACGCGGCCCGCCAGGCCAAGCCCCCTGGCGGGCCAGGCCAAGCCCCCTGGCGGGCCAGGCCAAGCCCCCTGGCGGGCCAGGCCAAGCCCCCTGGCGGGCCAGGCCAAGCCCCCTGGCGGGCCAGGCCAAGCCCCCTGGCGGGCCAGGCCAAGCCCCCTGGCGGGCCAGGCCAGTTTGTTTACCTGCCGTGTCCGTAGGTTTGGCCGATTGCAGTTCCCACTGGCTGTGGTTCGCCACTCTAGGCCAATGGGGGGTGCAGGAAGCAGCGGCCAGCACATCCCTCGGCCCGCGTCACTTCCCGCAGCCCCCATTGGCTTGGGACAGCGAACCGCGACCAGTGGGAGCTGTGATCGGACGAATCTGCGGACGTTGCAGGTAAACAAACAGACCCAGCCTGCTAGGAGGCTTACCCTGGTGGGCCGCGTGCAAAAGGTTGCCGATCCCTGCCCTATTAAGAATTTAACCTAAGCACCTCTGTGAAGTAAAGGGATATCACTGTTTTACAGATGGAAAACTGAGACAGAGCCATCTTTCCTTTCTTTTATAAGTTTGTAATATCAAAGTAACTTAAAGAAAAAAGGGAACACACAACACCAATCTGCAACCCTCAAATGCTGAAATTATTATTTTCATTAGATCATCATGAGCAGCCCTATCTGGGTCCTGTATTTCCTACCAGTTTACTATATTTTAGAAGCATACAAATATATACATCACTTTTGATTCAGTATTATAATATAATCTAATATTCTTATTTGAATTTTACATCTCTAGGACAACATAGCAAAGGTTCTTAAAATAGCCTGATTTAGTTACCTGAAGTATATCAGTGCAGAAGCTTTAGAGAGCTGAGAGATTACAAAATCCATTCCCGTGACAAAAATGATAAACTGCAAGCTTTTCAGTAACAAGTGAAATCAAATTGATAATTTGTTCTACGTAGTTTTTTACTCACTTCTTTTCTTAAAGCACATATATACTGACAAAACAAGACATGCTTTGATTTCATGATTGCTTTTGAAACTTCAATGTCTCTGAAGAAATTAGTTTTATACCTCATAATACATACCTTTCACATAAATCATTCGAGTGTACATCGTGTGTACTTGCTCCCTAAAACTATAGTCTGTGTCTATTCAAATAGCGTACACTTTCATTACAGTAGATACCATACAGCAATTCTAGTAAATAGTTTTATACAAATCAAAAGGGTTGAAGATCCTGGCAACCTACGTTTTGGCTAGTTACCAGTTTACTTAACGAATGCTAGTGTAATTATGCAATTGTTTCTATAACTTTTCATTTTAGGTTCCAAATGTGAAGCAGGATAATTTTGCTGACTGTCAAACAAGTGATTTACAAATACCTGAGTGGTGATAATCAATTTTCATAACAATTAAATATCATTTAGGTAATTGGAAGATGCTTTCTGTTTATGAAGTAATAAGTGTATCCTGTGCTAAGCATCCTGAAGCTAAAGGCCAAGGTGTTATCAAACAAGGATAGTTACTAACAAGTTATTTTTATTCCACTGAAATACTATCTTCTCACTCTGCATTCTGTTTGGCTTTCTAGAAATACAGCTATATGTAGCACCTGATAACTGAAGTTATGAATGTGGAACAGAATCTGATGGCATCTGAAACATATAGCTGCTAGAATTGTTTTAGTGAATATGGAATTTACCCTCTTCTTTAGAGGTAAAGAGGTGGGTAAGTCCCTTGTACTGAGCCATGTTGTATATATGGCTAAAGCAAGGGTCCTGGTTATTGGCTCAAAAGTAATTCTCAGAGATTTCCATCTGTTCACTGTGGGGCAAGGATAGGTTGTTGAGAAAAGACCTCTACTGAGAACACCTCTGACTTCTTTTCAATCTATATCTAGTTTGGGATTCTTCGAACAAATGCAGACTTGCCTTCTGAAATTTGTAAGATTTCATTTGAATGTTAAAAGTTTAGTAATCTCAGCAGGAATTCCCATTCAGCCTTAACATCTCACCCTTCCATCTCCACTTCTTTGTGGGAAAATTGGAGGATGAGGAAGAATAGAAAGATTTTTTTGTGATTTTTGGATTCTTCATTTAGTTAGTTTCAGGAAAAGAGAAATCTAGATCCTCTAACAGGTCTGCTCTGGTTCTAGACAGAGCCTTTATGAATTCTGAGGCTGTCTACAAATTTTGGCAGCTGCTGAAAGCTAGTCTAAAGGAAAGCTTCCTATGAAAGAGAGACTTAAGCAAAGGAGACTACTCTGACTTCAGTGACATGTGCAATACCCAGTTTGCCCTAAATGGAAAGGTTATCCTTTCATAATTTTGCTCACTTCTCATCTATTATTAACAGTTCAGCTTTGGACTCCTGCCACAGCTTCATGGAAAGCAAGACAGTGGACAAGACCAAAGCACAAAAAAACCGTGATCCCTGTTCTGCACTCAGACATACATAATGGTTGGTCTGAGCAATATGGATGAGTTACTTTTCTGACCAAGGTAAGTGAGAGAGATAAGTCGAGATCAGTTGTGTCACTCTAGCAGGGGAAATACAGCAGAAATTAAGAAAGATATCACTGCACTGTCAGAGGCTGAGATTCTTAATCTTTAAGTTTTAATTAATGTAACAAGTATTTTTATAAGGTATATTTCTGGACCAATCATTGCAGTGCATCAGCCTCTTTTCAATCGGTTTTCAAAGCTCCACAGATGGAAATACTAAGAGCAGGTCATTATCCAACCATGTCACCCAGAATGAACTGGACCAAAGTTATGGAGCAGGTCCTTAAGGAACCCATTTTGAAGCACTTGGAGGAGAGGAAAGTGTTCAGGGACAGTCAACATGGATTCACCAAGGACAATTCATGCCTGACCAACCTGATTGCCTTTTATGATGAGATAAATGGCTCTGAGGATATGGGAAAAGCAGTAAATGTGATATATTTTGACTACAGCAAAGCTTTTGATATGGTCTCCCATAGTATTCTTGCCAGCAAGTTAAAAAAGTATGGATTGGATTAATGGACTATAAAGTGGATAGAAAGCTGGCTAGACTTTCGGACTCAACAGGTAGTGATCAATGGCTTGATGTCTAATTGGAAGCCAGTATCAAGCAGAGTGCCTTAGGGGTCGGTCCCGGGGCCGGTTTTGTTCAACATCTTCATTGATGATCTGGATTGCACCCTCAGCAAGTTTGCGGATGACACTAAGCTGTGGGGGAGAGGTAGATATGCTGGAGGGTAGGGATAGGGTCCAGAGTGACCTAGACAAATTGGAGGATTGGGCCAAAAGAAATCTGATGAGGTTCAACAAGGACAAGTGCAGAGTCCTGCATTTAGGACGGAAGAATTCCATGCACTGCTACAGGCTGGGGGACCGACTGGCTAAGCAGCAGTTCTGCAGAAAAGGACCTGGGGATTACAGTGGACGAGAAACTGGATATGAGACAACAGTGTGCCCTTGTTACCAGGAAGGCTGACAGCACATTGGGCTGCATTAGTAAGAGCAATGCCAGCAGATCGAGGGAAGTGATTATTTCCATCTATTCGGCACTGGTGAGACCATATCTGGAGTATTGCATCCAGTTTTGGCCCCCCACTACAGATAGGATGTGGACAAATTGGAGAGAGTCCAGCGGAGGGCAACGAAAATGATTAGGGGGTTGGGGCACATGATTTACAAGGAGAGGCTGAGGGAACTGGGCGTATTTGGTCTGCAGAAGAGAAGAGCAAGGGGGGATTTGATAGCAGCCTTCAATTACCAGAAGGGGGGTTCCAAAGAGGATGGAGCTAGGCTGTTCTCAGTGGTGGCTGATGACAGAACAAGGAACTTGACAGTCTCAAGTTGCAGTGTGGGGGGAGAAGTAGGTTGGATATTAGGAAAAACCATTTCACTAGGAGGGTGGTGAGGCACTGGAATGAGTTACCTAGGGAGGTAGTGAAATCTCCATCCGTAGAAGTTTTTAAGGCCTGGCTTGACAAAGCCCTGGCTGGGATGATTTAGTTGGGATTGGTCCTGCTTTGAGCAGGGGGTTGGACTAGATGACCTCCTGAGGTCTCTTCCAACCCTAATCTTCTATGATTCTATGATACAAGGCTTTAAATTATTGCATTTTTTGACCTGCCAGCATCCCTCATTCTAAGGTAAAATAATTGACAAATACAAAACAGATTGCATCAGCTTAACATATTTAGTTTTGATCTACCAGTAGAACTGTTTTCTAGATTAAGTTTAAACATTAACAAGCAATTCATAGATTCATAAATATTAAGGTCAGAAGGGACCATTATGATCATCTAGTCTGACCTCCTGCACAATGCAGGCCACAGAATCTCACCCACCCACTCCTGCAATAAACCTCTCACCTATGTCTGAGCTATTGAAGTCCTCAAACCATGGTTTAAAGACTTCAAGGAGCAGAGAATCCTCCAGCAAGTGACCCGTGAAGTGAAGACAAAGCTGTTCTATACTCTCTTCAGAGTAAAAACTGCCTGCCAAATATTAAAAGCATAGAGTTCACAAGCACGATAGAACTATTTGCAGTGATAAACAGAAAACAAAACAAAAACTAAAGTTAGTCTTGTAGAATATTAACCTAGGAAGAAAACATTAGGCATGGGTTGAGATGTTGCAGATGCTTTTCAACACAAGTGAGGCAAGGCAATTCCGCAGATACATTTTGCCACAGACTGAAGATTTCAGTACCATTTGAAGACTTTCATAGTCTGTTAATCATGATTTAACAACCTCAGCGAACATACTGGTAGACTGCTTTTACAAGATGAATTGTAAATTTAGTGCTTGTGAGAAAGACCAGATTGAAAGAAAATGAAAAGAAAGTCCTCTAGTTACATACTGTTAGAGCTACGGCAGCAGTCAATAAATCCCCTCCCTCTTCTAGAGGTATCACCTTCTACAAGTGAGAGGTTAATTTAGTACCTTTCTTCTGTTTAACCGGTGGCAATCCAACATGGTCTACATGGAGCCCCAGTGACGTAGCAACACAGTGCTTAAGAGCTAGTTATTGGGATGGGGGGGAACCCTATACTGGTGAAACAAGCATACTGGATACAATTAGGTTTTTAAAACCAAACTCACTAAGTGTATCTCAACTGGTAAAATATATGAAATTTCACACGTAAAAAGATCAGGGTTTTCATTTGATACAACAGGTCAGAGCCATCTACTTGCTTGCCTGAGTCCAAACTGGGACAGTCTGGTGGGCCGTATTATGAAGCCAGTTATGGTGGTGAGACACTAGACTGATACTAGGCTAGGACTATAACAGGGTTTAAAAGAGAACTGGATAAATTCATGGAGATTAAGTCTATTAATGGCTATTAGCCAGGATGGGTAAGGAGTGGTGTCCCCAGCCCCTGTTTGTCAGAGGGTGGAGATGGATGGCAGGAGAGAGATCACTTGATCATTACCTGTTAGGTTCACTCCTTCTGGGGCACCTGGCATTGGCCACTGTCAGTAGACAGGATACTGGGCTGGATGGACCTTTGGTCTGACCCAGTATTGCCATTCTTGGGTTCTTAAGATACGGGAGGGACTAGCTACCATATGGAAAAATGACACCAGAGAGACTGACGCTAGATTCCTGGCCAGGAAGAATTGGTTCTCTTTATTACGAAAGTCTTAACTCCTGAAAGGCATCACTAGGCATGATAGACTGGGCCTGTTCTGGAAGCTGGGAAAAGGAATCTCCGTGTATGCCATAGAGAGAGTGCTGAGACTAGAATAAGGAGCTGGGATATGTTTGGTACATGCCACAGGTACAGTGATGAGAGGAGGGAAAGGAGAACACCCATTGAGATGAATGGGGCAGTTCAGCTTCTCAGAGATAGCATTTCAAGGTGTAATCATCTCCATGGGGTATTTCTCACAGGCATGTTCTCATCTGAATCAGATGAATGGGCCAGTTTACACCGCTGCAAGCCTCCTATGCTGCAGAGGTGTGTACAGAGTCCCTTCTCACTACAGTAGGCCCCCAATATGGGATGGAGGCTCTGGGGCTACCCTCCTCTTCCCTTTTTACCTACAGCTCATACATGTGCTACTTACAGCGCAGGACTACCACTTTTTCTCCTCCCCAAGACTTTTCCAGCCCTACCAGGAGCATGAAGAGACCACCACCAAACAGGACCTAGTTATCTCTAACAAAATCTACTATTTTCCACATCATGTCCAACACAATTCTATATCATCATTCCTCTTCATACACTCTGACGTCTGTACTGTCTGCAGGGAGTAGCTATACTGTATACAGGTAGCAGTTGTAGCAATTTTTCAGAGCTCACAATGCCATTTGAGGAGAGGTGGAGCTGCACCTAGATGAAATCAGGAATGCTTATTTCCTGGACTGTTTATATGCAGGAATTCTAAGTAGATGATCTCACCTTTTTCCTCTAAAATCTAAGAGTGTTTTTCTTTTTTAAAAGGTCAATAGCGTTTCAGGGCTTCTAAAATGGATGTCACGGTCTCCTCCAAAGGCTGACATTCTACTAGGTACGTCAAGACAGGGAATGTAAGAGTGCTTCATGCCATTCTAATATTTGTGGAGTTATTGAGGCCATTGAGAATATACATTTGCACTGGCATTTAGACACTGCTATGCACTCTCTCCATTCTCTAGCTACACCGTTCCTCTGGAAAGTTCTAGCAGTCTACTGGCAGAACACAAACCTCAGTCAGGATAATCAAATGTGATATTCCTAAGCAAGACAATGCCTACAAGTTTCCCCCATGCTACTATTGTGCCCTTTTTCCCCACTGTCCTCCACATGCTTGGGAATGATACAGTCCTGTGATCTGACAGAGGCAGGTGGAGAACACTCAGAAACCAGAGTTAAGATTTTTTGGGAGACATTACCTTAACTCTGCTTTCAGAGGTTTCAGTTTAGCTCCCTCGATGTTCTGAAAGGGTATGAAGCAGCACTAAGCAAGTTTTTTTGGCAGTGAATGTAAGTATTTCATAGGCCCTGATTCTGAAGGGCATGATGTACAAGGGTGCTCAAACCAGGTTGGTTATTAATAGCTTGATTAGTTTCTCAGAGTTACTCTAGCAGGATTTATGGAAGCCTCTGATTTATACATTTAAAGCCCACAAATATGTTTGTTAGAATTGTGGCACAAATTAGGAGGAGAAGGAAATGCAAAATTGATGAACAACACTATCCTATCTTGGTCCGCTCAGACTGAATACTTCATAATTTGTAACACCATAAGCTACTCCTTTTTAGGACAAGCCAAACTAAGGACAGAATGTCAGATTTAAAATCTATTTTAAAGTTAGCTATCAAGTTTTATTAAGTTGTGTTGACATCTTAAGACTATCAAGTATATATGTATTACGGCTTTACTGAAAAATTAAACCTACCAAGAGAAGAAACTACTTGTGAGTAAGTGGGTGCCCAAATTTAAATTAGTTTTTGAACTTTCTGTTCTGGATTTAATATTCATGAAATACATCATACAGAGAGCCCTGAAGACTGAAGTTCTCTGTTTGCCCATAAAGCAGGCATGGGCATGCAATATTAGTCATTCTGACCTAACGTGCCTCAACCTTACTCTAGGTAACCCACCTGCAGGAGTCCTATCTTGCAGGCCTTCCTCAAGTAAAACACTCAAAGGCAACAGTAGTTTTGCCTGACTAAAGCATGGAGGATCATGTCAGTGGTTTTCAACTTTTTCTAGAAGAGGACCCCCCCCAAGAACTGCCCTTCTATTTAGCAATGTGGGAAATCTGATGCATTAAGGGGGTGGATGTGCAAGGAGTGCAGCACAGCTCAGATTAGTGGTGGTGTTTGTTGTATTTTTTAAATCACTATAGTAAATGTTGCATCAAGGACACCTGCACTGAATTAAAACCATAACAGAGCATTTCTAAATCAATAAGGACAACATTTGGAGAATGTGCTCTACTTCAACAAATTACGGAACAAACAACTTTATCACATGGCTTCTCTGTAAGTACTATAAAAAAAACCCACAGTATTCTACATGAATGAAGCATTATATTTATAAGCAGGTTTTTTTGGAAATGCTCCAAGCAGAGGGCATGATGAAATGCAATAAAGATAAATGATTTCTTTCTTTGGTATACCTTGCAATCATCTACAGATTGGGTACTACGAATGTCCTGTTTTAAGTGTTCTATAACTTCAAGGAAATATTCCAACGATTCATAGTAAGGATGATTTCAACCATTTCTCTAAACCACTGGAAAAGTATTTTTATTTTTGGGTTTTTTTTGCATTTTAAACTAGTAAATGGTTCTCTACCAGGCAGGAATTTTGAAGCTCCATAATCTTTTATGCTAGACTGCATGGGTTCTCAAACTTCATTGCACTGCAGCCCTCTTCTGACAACAAATATTACTACACAACCCCAGGAGGGGGACCAAAGGGCTAAGGCCCCCCCCCCGCCCACCTGTTGCCCCAAGTGGAGGGGCCAAAACCCAAGCGCAACTGCCCGTGGGGGGGTGGGGGGGAAGGGGCAGTGGGAGCAAAGCCAAAGCCCAGCAGCTTCATATCCAGGCAGGGGGCCTGTAACCTGAGCCCTGCTGCCCAGGGCTGAAGCCCTTGTGCTTTGGACCTGGGTGGTGGGGTTTGTGCTTCAGGTTTGGCCCTGGGTCCCAGCAAATCTAACACCAGCCCAGGTGACCCCATTCAAATGGAGTCCTGACCCACAGTTTGAGAACTGCTGTGCTAGAGAAAGAGATATGAAAACTCATGTATAGACAGACAAATATTCAGCAGGATTCTGTTACAAAGTATTTGGTTGTAAGTAAAAAAAAGTTTAAAAAAACAAAACAAACCCCAGACACTTAAAACAAAATGGTTTATCAGCACATCAGCATGCAAGAGATACTCAGCTGACAGCCATTAGCTTTATTATTCATCAGGCATTTTACAGACCAAAAAATAAAATCCTGCTCAATGCTGAGCTGGTGTAGAGAGAATGTGTGAATTTAAGCAGCCCTCAAGTTGTTCTTAGTTTGGACAGTAACCAGTTAATCAAGAAGCCACAAAGGTTCCTTCCAGATCACCTGTGAGATGCCACGGATGATACGATCCTCCGATTACAGTTTGTATTTTTGTTGCAATGTCTTTCCTTCACGAAAGAAATCGTGTTTGGTATATTATGTTGTGTGCCATCTTCTCACTGCATCAATTTCTTCCGGTTTCAGAGTAACAGCCGTGTTAGTCTGTATTTGTAAAAAGAAAAGGAGTACTTGTGGCACCTTAGAGACTAACCAGTTTATCTGAGCATAAGCTTTCGTGAGCTACAGCTCACTTCATCGGATGCGTAAAAGTGGAAAATGCAGTGAGGATGTTTTTATACATACAGGGGGCCTGAATTCCACTGAATGCATCCGATGAAGTGAGCTGTAGCTCACGAAAGCTTATGCTCAAATAAATTGGTTAGTCTCTAAGGTGCCACAAGTACTCCTTTTCAATTTCTTCCTTAACTTTTCTCTGGATCCTCTGCAATCGTGTTTGTTTGTTATCCAAATTCCTCAACAAATTCTCCTGGGAGATTTGAGAACTTCCTGACCAGCTGTCCGCCTGCTTCTCCAAATGATGTTCCATCATGGTGTCCACTGCTCTCTAGACTGAATCCACTGGTGATCTTACCTACTATTAAGGTTTTAGCCACCAGCTAAACACTGACAACTCTTCTTGCCCTCCTGACTTCTCCCACTGTTCCGATTCTACAACCGTCTGAAATCTTTTCTTGGGTGTCCAGCCATCAATTCAGGCACAACACTGTGAAAACAAAAACTCCTTGACTGACTCTCAACATCTCATATTTATCCTCCCTTCTGATAATTTCCTTAAACTACTTGCCCACACTCACAATTTTAGCATTGTTTTAAATTAAAGATAGTCTTGTAGTTAATGCAGTGTAGTGGGACTCGTGTGATATTATTTCTATTCTTGGCTCTGCTAGTCTCCTGTGTGGCCTTGGAGAAGTCATTTAACCTCTCTGGATCCCAGCTTTCCCTATCTGAAACACTTGGGATACAAATTTCTTATCTGTGAGACTCAATTCATTATGTAGCTGAGCGCAAACAAAGAGGGTAATTGAAAACCCTAAAACACAGTTGAAATCATTTTCTTCTCCCCATACCAAGTTTACAGTAAATTCTGCTCATTCTTTCTTTTGTTTATCTTGAAAACTATTCATTCCTCTCTAGCTCTTCAGCTAAAACCTTTGTCTATGATCTAGGTATCTCTAGCCCTAACTACTACAGCCTCTGAATTCCTTGATTCTCATATTGCTTGCTCCCAACTCTATCCAAAATGCTACAGTTAAATTCTCTTTGTTGCCCACTTCTTCAACAATGGCACACACCCACCAACCACACCAAGCCACTTAAAAACGTCTGCATTATCTCAGTTTATATTAAACTGTAGAATTGGTTCTCATATTAGCAATGTAGTTTTTATGCAGAATAGTATTTTAAATGCAGTTGCCCTGGCCACCCTTACAAGTTAAATACCTCAGGCAGCTGTAATTTTATTTTTTCCAAAACATGTGATTAGCTCACATGAGTTGGTTCTTAACTATTGAATTCTAAATCAAAAGCTATTTTCATTATTAGAGGTGAGGCTAGTAGCACTCTTCATTATTAAGATTGTCTGACACTTCTCATTACAAGACCCGTTTTCAATCCCTTATAATTTTGCCAAACAGTATGAACTGAAATTTTTTATATCAGGCGTCTGTGTCGAGCTAATTTTTTAATTTCAGCCAAAACAGCTGAGCCCTTCTCTAAAAATTAGGCTAGAGATATATTTTGACTGATTTAAATAATTCTGGCTTCCTATTCTTTGAAAAGATCTTGTGCCTCTATGCTGTGAAGCAGGGATTTAAAGTTTGTCAGGAAAGTGGGTCTTTCTGTCACGAATGTGTCTTTTGCAGTCCCCAGGAAACTGTATCCACATGTGGCCATGTAATAGACCTTTGGAAAAATGAAGTTCACATGTGCTCAGTACAGACTTGCTATAATTTAGACAGCTAAAAATATGAAGATCCCATCCACACTGAGCACATTCAAGCCTGTAACTGAAGGGAGTAGAGCAGGACTTTCCTTCCAACTGCAGCTCTGAGATGAAGCAGGCCACATCAGGTCCAGGCACTGGAACTGAGAGCAGGGAATCTGTTTCTCCTGTGTTCTCAGAGCCCTCCTTGCTGATGCCCAAGCAGCATGGAGAACGAAACTATCCAATCTGAATGTGGAAGCGGCAATAGCTGGACCAGAGAAGGGGGGAAGGGGAAGAGTGAAAATTGGGAGCCAGTGGGGACAGATAAGATTGGGATGGGGAGCTAGTGAGGGACTGAGTTTGGATGAGGAGCCAGAAGAGAGGATTAAAACAAGCAGCCAGTAAGGAGCTGGGGAGACTGAAATTGGATGAGAAGCCTGTAGGCTGGGAACATGGGTAGCAGTGGAAGAGATCAAACATAGAGCGGGCGTAGAGGGGACAGAGAGGAAGGTGTGCTGAGAATGGAATTGGGAGCAGGACTGGCCTCATTGTGCAAGCACACTGGGATGGGAAGCCTGAAGAATGAGATCAGAACAGGAGCCTGGCATGGGAAAGACTATTGGGACAGGAGTAAAATGTTTGTGGGGAGAGAAACAGGCAGAAGAGTCTGCCCACTAGAGCAGGGGTTCTCAACCTTTTCCTTTCTGAGGCCCCACAATATGCGGCCCAAAAACTCTATGGCCCAACTGTGCCACAACAACTGTCTTTCTGCATATAAAAGCCAGGGCTGGCATTAAAGGGTAGCAAGCAGGGCAATTGCCTGGGGCCCATGCCACAGGGGGCCCCACAAAGCTAAGCTGCTCAAGCTTCAGCTTGAGGCCTGGGTGGTGAGGCTCCGGATGGTGAGGCTTTGATTTTCTGCCCTGAACCCCAGTGAGTCTGATGCCAGTCCTGCTTGGTGGACCCCCTAAAACCTCCTTATGGGCCCTGGACTTCTGGTTGAGAACTGCTGCACTAGAGCACACTCCCTTCCAGAGCCTGGAATGGAACCCGGGATTCCTTAGTCTCACCATTCCTCTGCTGTCAGCAAGTATGTGAAACCCACTGGCAAGGTGTATATCTCATCCCCCTCAAATGATGGTCCATATAGAGGATGACAACCTACTACTGCTAGCAATTACTATGTTAGCTCAAACAGTAGAAGTCTGTGAGGTGGATCAAAGGTTCCAACTCTGCTGATGACCCATGTGGAGGTCGTTATGTGACAATGTAATTTGTTTTTTTCAGTTTAAAAAAAACCCTAGGAAATAGCACACAAAAAACTACATTAAAAGATTAAGGTTGCAAAGTCAAGCACTTAAAAATTAAGTGAGAACCACCCATTATGTGCAGTGAAAAAGGCAGGAGCGCTAAGAAAAAAAAATGTGATCATGTAATTAAGACTATCATAATGAATACACAGGAGGGGGCCAAATTAAGTTTATGTAGACAGTCTTAATTTTGGCATTCCCCAGTTTGAGTGCTTGACTTTGCTATCTTAATGTTTTTTAAACATAGTTTGTGTGTGTTTAATAGAAGGATAAGGTGTTCATTGTTTTCTGACTGTTGTTTACCATACCGTTACAAGTTTCAATGCCCTAGGAATTCATGATTTATCCAATGCTACCTCAAATACTTGGGAGAAGCTCTCTGTAAACATCTGCAAAGCCATCTCATTATTCTCTTTCAAATCCCTCAAAAAACTCTCCTTTGCTGTGATGCTACAAAAAAACCTTGACAGGGGTTAGGCCACTAGTGTGCAGAGCCACTGACTATCATGCTGACCAATATTGTCTCATTGTTTCCTTGTACTCTGTCTATCCATTTTAGGTCTCTTGCCTTAGATTATAAGCTTACTGGGGCAGGGGATGTCTTTCTGTGCTGTGTTTGTACGATGAGGTTCTGATCCTTGCCTAGGCCCCTACGCCCTATGGCAAAAACAACAGATACCACTGATTACAAGAGATGTCACGTTTGGGCAGAAATTGTGTGCCTCAACTTATTACCTGAATAAGACAGCTACTGAATAGTGCATTGAGAACTGCATAGAACATAAAAGACTGCTACAACTCTTTACAGAAGGTAATGACAGATCTATTTCTTGTCTCTGTCTGGCAGAAGGGAAGAATGATACACTGAGTGGGTTGGTACAGAATTAAACAATAATAATTCTGACAAGATTAACTTCAATTTATTATTTAAACCCATATTGTATTAAGTGAGAATAAAGTATTTATGCAAAAAAGGATATTCTGAGGTCAAATAAATACTTTCACAAAGCTTATTAACAGCACAAGTCTTCTTGATAAAATTGATTATACTCTATCTACAAATAACATTTCAAAGACATGCATATAAAGAATGGATTCTAGTGCAATATTTTAAAAATGTATTTTGTACATATGTTCAAGTCTGTGCATTTAATCTTCTATGCATGACCCCAGGGAAGTCAGGTGAGACTCTGGTCCAGTAATATGAACTGTAGTTGTCTGTTTGAGACAATACAAGAGATTCAAAAACCCAGCCCATCTCAATCTTTCATAGCTGTGTTAGTCTTCTAATACCATGAGGATTTTTAAAAACACAGTAAAAATGTAATGTCACTAATGAAAACAGATGTAACTGAATACACACAAGTTTGCTAGGAAGGAACCATTTTATTTCATTTATTACAGCTATCCTTTTCACTAGGAATAGTATCTAACTCAATTAAATTGAAATCAGATTACTTAATGAACTTACTACTCAACAATAAGGATGCTGAATCTGGCTCTTTAGTTGTAGATCAGAAATTAGACTGAAAAACATCCATCAACTCTCAATTACTGGATTCAAGATATAACTTAAGTAGTCAGACATTTGTTGTCCAATGACAAAGAGGGCTGATTAATTCCAATAAGTAATTCTCATGCAAAACATTTAACCTGGAGCTAAGGTTGTAAATACCTATGTATTGTTTTAGGAGGGACAGAAGGACATTGACTATTGAGAATATGTATCTCTAGAAAATTACAGCAAACATCAGAAAGCCTCAAAATCCAAAATTAAGACGACATTCAAAGAAATCAAAAGTATCACAATGTCTGGAAATGTACAGTTATGGACACTCAGACATTAACACTACCCCTATCCAGGGCCAGCCTTCCTCTGTGTGCATGCAATGTGCCTTATATGTATGATGGATAAGAAATTTGTACAAGGACTTCAAAGTAGCTATATATCCACGGACTGCAGATTAACAGGTGCTCTGACAAAAGCTCTCTTAATATATACATTTAAGTAAAAATAAAAAGCCTATACTGTATTGGATAATTACAGTAACATACATCGCATCATGTACTCCTGGCTTTACCATGTAGTTATTAAATGATAAAAATATAAGTAAACACATGTACTGAATCCTGGATGTTTGAGTTGACACAGCATACCACTCACTCAAATAAAAGATATTATTCAAGATTGTATGGCCAAATTTTCAAGCAAGATCTCAGCTGAGAATGGTACAACTTTGGGCCTGCTATTCATGTTTTTTCCATGCAATTCAGTGCAGTCACAAAAATGGAAATCCAGTTTGAAAAAATCAGGCCAGTAATGAGATACACCATATTTATACATTTCTCTTAAAAAGCCAAGATCTAAAATTCAAACTTATATGGGGTATTCAAAGACTGTATGGGCTATTTTCAAAGGATAAACAAATAACTGAATATATAAACATACAGCATATACATCTGCTGTGATATAAATAGAACTGTGTTTTTTTTTAAAAAAAAAAACAAAGACAAGGTAGTTTTAAGTTGACCCAAAGCCATCTGCAAATTTACCAAATAATATTGGCCAAAACTTTTTCGACACTTTGATACCATTTACAAAATGACATGAAGAGGAGATGGTGGTGCCTCCTTATAACTTTTAGCCCAGTGGTTTGATCGCTCACCTGGGACATGGAATAATTGGTGTTCACTAATGAATGACACAATTAATAGGCATTTGGCTAGGGGAAAAGTGAGACTGATTCTCTAGCCTGGTGGCTAAGGCACTCACCCAGGAGGTGGGAGACCCAAATTCAAGTCCCTACTCCAATGACTATTTATAAAAACCAGAACACATTCAACATGAGAAAGAGAGAGATCTGCCCCAGAATATCCTATAGCCCTGTTGCTAGGGCATGCTCCTGAGAAATGGGAGACCCAAATTCAAACCCTTCTTCACATCAGGAGAGGGTGACCTACATCCCAGGTGAATGCACTGGGCTAACTGCCAGCCTCATTTTGTGAGTATAGTCCTTTAAAAATGCCTAAAACAAAATGTTTTGGATCAAATTAAACATGTTTCATTCAGCCCAAAACAGGGGCTTTTGTTTGGCTGGTTTTTTCCTGCAATTTTTATATTCAGTTTGACTCCAGATTTTTTTTCATGACTTTTTGGACCCGCCAGCAAATCCAGACATCAGTTATTCGTCCAGCTCTAATATATCCATCATTCTATCACTCTGAAGGCAAATTTTCCATTAAGACTACATACTTACAAAAAACAAAAAACAACAAACATTTACATGATGAAGTCATGAGAACACAATAATCTTGTATCCAGATCCAATACAGGAAATGTAGGTCTAGAATAGCTTTTAGGAGACAAACTGATATTTCATTTTCTGGATTGCCACCAGACACTAACAGAGCAAATTTTAACCATTCCATACCAACATTAGCTTTCTAATTATTAAGAAAAAATATTGCAATCATTTGGCAAAATCTGACTACACCCAACCATGATTTAGATGTCAAGTATTTTATGTCATGGGAGGCATGTGTCAGCTTATGAACAAAGTAAATGTTCCTCGTTTCTTTAACACATTACTTCCCTGAGTTATAGTCAGGGCTGGATTTACACCTTATGGACCCCTAGGCACAGCATTTTCAACGCCCCTGCTGCCTCCAGCTGATCTTCATTTTGCAGACAGTTTTAGAAAGATAAGGCGTCCCTAGAACACCAACACCCTTAGGCACGTGGTTACTGTGCCTACTTGAAAATCCAGCCCTGGTTATAGTCTACCTTGTTCTGATGTTCCAAGATGAATTTTATGCTGAACTCTCACACGTCTTATTCTTCTGAATGCTAGTAATTACACAGACATTGTGCTTTATGAAAACATATATTGATAAAGAAATTCTCTGAATTTCTATCTTTCCCTTTTGAACTATTAACTGATTTTGGACAAGATTTCAAACCTGTGTGCCTCAAGGTTAAATTCCCAATCCCTATTTAGGCACTTAAATAGAAGTGGTTTAATTTTTAGTAACTCAAGCTTCCACTAAAGCCAAATGGCAGGTCACTTCTCTTTGTGTACATAAACATGCCTTAGCTTTAGGCAGCCAGTTTTCAAGTGACTGGCCTATATTTTTGAAGCCAAGCAAGCTTTTTGTTTTAACTGATATAAAAAAGTGCTCAAACATTTTCTCCACTAATGATACAGTCCTACTAAAATTTTAACAAATCTATCATAATAGCAGACCATTGTCTTCTGCCTAAATTTATAATCGCAGCAAAGCATTTAAACTTTCTACAGCAGGTAAATATATTTAACATATTTGTATTTTTAAAAAGCGAAGAGAACATTAAACGAACCAGTGACACATATGCTCCCATTACAACTTTTAACTGAGAAATTTCCGCATTCAGTTAAAAAGCCCACATCATTTGGCACTAATTCTATACAATTGCACATGTCCTTTGCATATCATAAACTTGCACAGTTTTGGCAGTGTTTCAGATCTATATTAACTGGACTTGTTTCAAAGTGACAGAGTTCTAGAAGGATAGATTTATGTAAAAACCAACTGAACCATAATGAAGAGCAAACTTACTAGAACGAACATTTAAGACATAAGTTTTAATGCTAAAACACTGATATTTTATATTTATATTCATATTTTTATGACAAATATAGATATTCAGTACTTCCGAAACAAAAAAAATTTGGAAGTTCACATAACTCATTTAATTTCCTTCAGATGTGCATACAGAAAATCATTTTAAAAGCGAGATTTTTCTACAAAGGAGTAGAAGCAATTAACATTATGATAAAAAGCTGCATAAAAATTAAAAATAAACTTCAACTGTTAAAAGAATGCTGTGTATTCACTACAAATCAAAACTTCTTCAGGAATTCCCCCGTACATTTACTTTATTCTTATTCAGTAACTAAGACCATATAATCAAACCTGTGTCATAGAAAAAAAGTTATCTAGATGAGCAGTCTTTAAACTTACTGAATTTAGAAGTTCTTGCACTGCATTATTTATATGAAAGATATTCAATCAAATTTTGTGGTTATAGCAGAGATGTGACTAACACGGCACTTTTGTACTGGACAGTTTTGCTTAAACATCATAATAAGCAAATAACTACAGTTAGTTTTCTGACCATGACCACATACTGATATTTAAAAATCATGAAAGTTCCCAAACCAAAGTACTGAAATATAGACAAACCTAAGATGGTTGATTAGCTTCTCTTACAAGTTCTTTTTGTAACAATGTGTTAATATAAATGTGGCACATTAGCTGTAGTCTGTTGTTCACTGCACTGACAAAGGCCATGGAATAAAATATAGAATATCAGGGTTGGAAGAGACCTCAGGAGGTCTTCTAGTCCAATCCCCTGCTCAAAGCAGGGCCAATCCCCAACTAAATCATCCCAGCCAGGGCTTTGTCAAGCCTGACCTTAAAAACCTCTAAGGAAGGAGATTCCACCACCTCCCTAGGTAACCCATTCCAGTGCTTTACTGCCCTCCAAGTGAAAAAGTTTTTCCCCCAATATCCAACCTAAACCTCCCCCACTGCAACTTGAGACCATTACTCCTTGTTCTGCAATCTGCTAGCACTGAGAACAGTCTAGATCCATCCTCTTTCAGGTAGTTGAAAGCAGATATCAAATCCCCCCTCATTCTTCTCTTCTGCAGACTAAATAATCCCAGTTCCCTCAGCCTCTCCTCATAAGTCATGTACTCCAGCCCCCTAATTATTTTTGTTGCCCTCCACTGGACTCTTTCCAATTTTTGCACATCCTTCTTGTAGTTTGGAGCCCAAAACTGGACACAGTACTCCAGATGAGGCCTCACCATTGTCGAATAGAAAGGAATCATCACATACCTCATCTGCTGACAATGCTCCTACTTACACTGTCCAAAATGCTGTTAGCCTTGTTGGCAACAAGGGTACACTGTTGACTCATATCCAGCTTCTCGTCCACTGTAACCCCTAGGTCCTTTTCTGCAGAACTGCTGCCGAGCCACTCGGTTCCTAGTCTGTAGTGGTGCATGGGATTCTTCGTCCTAAGTGCAGCACTTGTCCTTGTTGAACCTCATCAGATTTCTTTTGGCCCAATCCGCTAATTTGTCTAGGGCCCTCTGTATTCTATCCCTACCCTCCAGCATATCTACCACTCCTCCCAGTTTAGTGTCATCTGCAAACTTGCTGAGGGTGCAATCCACACCATCCTCCAGATTAAATTAAGTTATTGAACAAAACCAGCCCCAGGACCGACCCTTGGGGCTCTCTGCTTGATACCAGCTGCCAACTAGACATGGAGCCATTGATCACTACCTGTTGAACCCAATGATCTAGCCAGCTTTCTATCCACCTTATAGTCCATTCATTCAGCCCATACTTCTTTAACTTGCGTTAATACTTGTAAAATAAAGCACTTTCATATAGCTTTAATGTTTAGCGACTTATTTACTATAAAAGGGAGAAGGATAATTCCATGTGCGTAGGGTATTCCTGGCAACCACTTTGACAAAATATATACATGACTCCCTTTCCCTCCATAGGTTAACAAATAACTCAGGATCAGCATAATATTCCAGCTTGGACAGGCAAAAACTTCCACTATTTTCCCCGATACTCCTCTACGTACCCCACATTGTGCCATTACTCTTTCCTACAAATAGGAAGTAATCCAGCTAGCTTCACTGTAGCATGCAATGAAAGCAGACTCTGCTTAAAACAAACTATTCCTCCACATCTTAGACCAACTGTACAAAACAAGTCAACAGCCTAGTTTTAGCTAGGAGTCAAAGATGGTCAATATCCCATGGTGACGAGTATAGCTAGGCCAGCTGCAATAATGCATATACTTAAGTTCTGCCCATCAAGTATGTGTGTTGTTTAGGTTAGTTTTTGTATTGGTCTAACTAGGACAGAAATTAAAAGCTTCCCAACTTACTGTTCATGGAAATCCAGCATCGGTGGTTCAAACCGGATAGGTCTGCAATTCCCCCGATAGAGAGATACACTGTGGGGGAAAAAAAATAAGGCTCTAACAGAAGTAGCAACAACAAATACATTTTCTCTCCACACATCTCAATTCCTCTTTTCCTATCAAGTAATTTCTGGAGGCTAGTACTGTTATAATTACTTTAGATGAAGGAAGAATTTAACAAATTTGTCCAACCAGTGATGTTCATGTTACCTTTACTCAAGTTGTTACTGTGCAGTGCTTCAGTGCATACATTTATGAATAAACTCACTGGATGATTTTAAGCGAACAGATCTGAAAATTATTTTGAATGCAGTCTATCAAATGAAGAGACAAACAGGATTATGTTATGCTAAGACTATACATTTTAAATGGTTTAAGCTAACATTTTAATTTTTCCCTCCACAATTATATCCATTCCAATATAAACAAAATACCAAGATGAAACATTAGGGAAATACATCAATGTCCACGCACATATGTCCATTAGGACATATGACAATATTTCATGCACATATGATTGGTCTCTTACAGACCGAAAACCACGTTACAAAGAGGAACAAGAAGGAAGAGTAATTAATTTCAAATTGAAATTGAACTTGGCTTGCTGACCCCAAAATATTTTATTTCACTTTGAGTGAAACAGATGTGATTGAATTGGAACTGCTCTGTAATTTATGAATACTGTATGCTAACCTGGTCATTGCTTTAGCGTACAACTATATTGGTTTAGTTTAAAAGGGAGTTGTAAGAAAAACAAGCAGGAAGGGGGAAAATGGCTCAAAATAAGCCACTTCTCAGCAAAACAGGAAAAGGCCTGGGAACCAGAAAATCAAGGGAACTGTGGCAGGTTTTAAAGAAAGAATCCTCTCAAGGGAAGAGGGGAGTTGTTCCGAGGAACTACACAAAGGCAGACAGTTTCTGGGGGTGTCTGAAGAAGTTAGCATTGACTAGATAACTAATGGAATGTTAAAGCATATTATACTCTTCAGCCACTAGGTGGCATCGTGTATAACAGAGTAGAACCTCAACCTTACAAATACCTTGAGAATGGAGGTAATCGTAACTCTGAAATGTTCGTAACTAAACAAAATGTTACATTGGGGTAATGTAACACAGGGCCTGGTCTATGAGTGGGAAAATTGTGGATTTGTATCCCAAGATAGGTAAAGGTCCCTGACACCTGAGGGAGTGCCATTAGAGAGACCAGAAAAGGGACAGTAGTGCAACTAGCCCTGTAATTGTGACAATGGGATTTGAAAAGAAATTGTGCACTTAATGAGAACTTAAGTCTCATTGTACTTCGATGAAAAGCTAAATATTGATCAAATTTAAGGGCATATGTCCACATTCCAACCACAGTGTAGTTGGGGAACTGATTACAAAATTAAAATACCAGACAGAATCTTAACTGTATTTTAGAACCAGATTAAAGCCTTGGCCATGACCAATCAGTAATATGTTTGCAAAACCAATGAAGTCTTAGCAATATGAACCCTCAGCAAAGATCTAACAGCTGAGCGCTGAAGTGAGAAGTGGGGAGTGGCCATGTCAGAAAATTAGCAAGGCTCTACTGTGTAACTAAGCCACTTGCAGGTGGTCATGACTGACAGAGTGGTTGCGCATATTCATAGCTGATTTAAAATTCAGCCATTAAGAAGTTACAGAGATGCCATAATGCAGTTTTTTAAGTTTTATTCTAACCCACACAATATAGTTTCAAAACGTAGTGCCCACCTTTCTCAGATAACTATCTCAATGCAAATTGCTCAACATTGCAATATAAAACCTTCTTTGGACCCATATACTTCTCTCAGTTTACTGCTTCCGCTCCAACTGTGCTATTTTAAAACAGTATAACAAATTTGTTCCAAAGGAGACAAGCTTGGGCCTTTCTGCTATGAAGATAGTTATTAGTACTGGCTGCAACTACTCTCCTACATGGATTTTAAAATAGTTTTGAACTGTAATCTAAAGCAATCTTTTTGGTATAATATGGTTTGGAACTAGTGGCGCTCTAAGGTATAACTCAATAACTTGTCAGGAGGCCATGTCTGGGGGCAGGGCCGGAAAAGAACGTTTCTCCACGCCCCCTGAGTCTGGGGACCTCTGGGTTACAGTTTGCTCACTTTTTGACTATTTTCTTCACAACCATAATGGCTAGAGACTTTTAAATGAAAAGAAAAATTCTGGAGAACAAGATAGTAGCAACAGGGTCACATTCTGTGATACTCTACCTAATTTGAGCCCTAGCCCTCTATGCGGTTAGAGGAGCTTTAGACATTTTAAAATAATTTCTTTTGCCAATGATCTTTTCTGAATCCTAATTTCCCCCATGTGTGTATTCTAAGGCATCTGGATTCAGAGCCTATTTTTCTTCAGTTCCAGAAGGGTATAAACAAACAGGAATTAATGGAGAAAATTCATAGAAGAGTAACAAAGGTGACTAGGACCCTAAAGGGACAGATTGATGAAGAAAGAAATTAATACAGTTTGGTTAAACAAAAAAAAGTGAAAACAGCATATAATGGTCTACATTTGTAGGGTTAAACTCCAATGGTTTACCTCAGTATCTTAAACTATAACTAAGAATAATTAAATGAAAAGAGTACCAGGAAAAACATCTTAACAGTAAAGTCCATGACTGTGGTATAGTCTTTCAATAGAAGGAGTTGAAGTACTATTTCTTGTACAGTGTTTATAACTAGACTGAACAGGAGTCTAAGAAAATATACAACAGGGATCAAATTCTACATTGGCATGAAGAATGGACTACATGTCCCAGTAGATTTTCTCCCTCTCTAATTTTTTAGATGAAGTAGCCTCTGAGACTGTCTGGAGCTACCTATCTACCCACCCAAATCATTTCTTATGCAATGATAAGAGCCTTAAAGAAGCCAGCTGTTTAAGTGTTTTATTAGAACTATATAGACCTCAGATTTACGCTAGAGTTTGCTCACCAAAATGAGGCATTTATGACTAGGGAATCCATTTCAACTCTAAGGTAATATGAAAGTTGAACTCAAAAGAAAGAGTGGCTTAGAGCAGGGGTCTCAAACTTGCAGCTCGCGAACTTCCCCCATGTGGCCCATGGGGCTCCAGCAGTTTTGGGGGCCGGGTCTCTCCCTTGGCCCTATCTGCTGCCCCCAGGCGCCCCCCACAGGTGATTTAAAATGGCCTGGAGCCCCGGCAGCGCAACAGAGCTGAGCAGCATCTGCCTGCTCGCTCCACCTGTCTGCTGGCCCCTCCCTGCGGCCCCTGAGCCAAGTGCCCTTGCGGCCAAGCAAGGCTGTACTTCCATGTGCTGCCCCTGCCCCAAGTGCCCCTGCGGCCAATGGGAAGCTGTGGGGGCAGTGCCTGGGGGTGGGGGCAGTGCCTGGGGTGGCAGCACACAGAGGCCCCCCAGCCCGCCCTGCCTTGGAGCCCCAGGTAAGTGCCGCACCCCCCCAACCCGCTCCCAGAGCCTGCACCCCCACCCGTGCCCCAGCCCAGAGTCTGCACACAGCACTCAAACTCCATCCCAGAACCTGCACTCCAGACCTCCTCCCCCACCAAACTCCCTCCCAGAGCCCAGCCTCTGACCCCTTCTGCACCAAGCACCCTCCCAAACCCTGCACCCCAACTCCCTACCCTAGACCTCCTCCCTCACCCAAACTCCCTCACAGAGCCTTAGGCAGGTTGGGGGCAGAGTTTTGGGGGGCAGGTTCTGGGCGGCATGAGTGACATTCTTGGCCCGCTGGGAGGATTTGAACACTGGCACTGGCCCTAAGGTAAATTGAGTTTGAGACCCCTGCTTCAGAGATTCATTTAAAAGGAAATGTGACTGACCTCTGCAGATATTCACAATTCTCACAGGATTACACAGATATTAGCAAGGCCATCTTGCAAGGCAAGTATTTTAATACCCATAGTTTAAGTTGTTGAATAGTAGAGTTTTCTGAGAACCTTCTAAAAATGTCAGGATCAAAGAGTGCTTTTTTCGCCCCTCACAATTCTTGACTTTCCTACAGCTGTTAAGAATATCAGAACTAAGAAGCAGACATTTATCCTGGGACATGCCACATTATTGTAGAATGTGACTTTTTCAGATTGCTATATTCTTGAACCCTGGCACCCTGCCTGCATGGAAAAAACATTTCAAGGCTTCTGACAGTGGGAACAAGGATCACACTGTGGTTATACAGTCCCCCAAAAGTGACTAAAAATGGCACTGAGGTTCCATGTTTACTTCTCTCAGTGCCTTCTACAGCAAGTCAATTCAGCAAGCAATTGGAGGTCTAAAACATAGAAGTCAAGCTATTATTTTGGCTTGGGAGTGAACATTAATATAGATGCTGCAGCTGACACACAGTTAACTCTGTTGATGGTACAAACCAAAAAGTAATTCAGCTAATTCTTCTTCCACTTCTCAGCTCTGAAGTGTTTGCAGGAATAAAAGGTAGTAGGAGTTATTAGTCACTGAAGCAAACCTATGACTCTCATACATGCAGAAAAACAATTTGTTCAGAAGGTGCAGTTTCTATGTAGCCAATAGACCAGTGGTGCCCAAATTTTTCCTGTCACACCCACTTTGGACAGATTCCACTACTGGTACAGGCCTCTGCCAGTATTGCACAGTTGGCTCAGCAGAGGAGCTTGGGTGACGGTGGAAGGTAATTATCACCACTGAAATTTGACCAGGACCTTTTCATGGGGTATTCCAGTGCATCTGTTATGGTGTTTGGACCCTATAAAACTGGGAGCTGGAGGAGGACCATCTACCTGACTCAGATGAGATTGCTACCTACTGAGTCACTAATGTCTTTCTGCAGCACCTACATATATTCCTTGAAGGTCTCCAATTAAGTTCTGTCCCAGCCTTGTGAGATCTAATAAGCATACAGCCCAAGGCAGGATGGCTACAGGCCAATTTAAACACAATAGGCAAGTACCCAAACTTTTCTAAACCAGGTAAGTCTCTCCATCTTCCTTATTTTTAACTTGACACTTGTTATTTTTTTAAATATGAAAATGTAGAACTGGGCATCTTGAAAGATTATTCATGCTAATCAGACTCTCCACTGAACAGGCAACATTAGCAGCTGCTATGCATGCATACTGCCATGTAAGGATCTGCTGGAACAGAAATTTGAGATATTTTACGTTGATTTGATTACATGCTAACACTTCTGAATTGCACCAAATGCAATATTTTGGCAACAATTTATTAATAATCATGCTTCAGTGGCATCTAGAACACTATCACATAAAAAAACCACAAAGACCCCCAACAAGAAAGTCTATTTTTGACTCAGTAATAAAATGAAATTATTTATAAACCAATGTCAACCATACTGGGCTGTTTTTGAAAACCTAATATACTAGAACATGAGACAAACGCAAAAATTTCTTGCTTACATTTACAATAAATTTTACTGTAATCATGCTTAAGGGATTTAACAAAAAAAAGTTTTTTACCACACTACTGAAATGATCAATTAGATTTGGTTCTGCTTAGGAGACAGATATACAACTGAGTCCTATCATCAGGGATATTCAGCTATATACAAGAAACTTCTCCAAGCAGACTAATTTGGGCATATAGATGCAAGGTGCAGTTTCAGTCACTGTGATAATTTAGTACTTGTGGCACCTTAGAGACTAACCAATTTATTTGAGCATAAGCTTTCGTGAGCTACAGCTCACTTCATCGGATGCATACTGTGGAAAGTGTAGAAGATCTTTTTATACACACAAAAGATGAAAAAATACCTCCCCCCACCCCACTCTCCTGCTGGTAATAGCTTATCTAAAGTGATCACCCTCCTTACAATGTGTATGATAATCAAGGTGGGCCATTTCCAGCACAAATCCAGGGTTTAACAAGAACGTTGGGGGGCGGTGGGGGTGGGATAAGCTATTACCAGCAGGAGAGTGGGGTGGGGGGAGGTATTTTTTCATGCTTTGTGTGTATAAAAAGATCTTCTACACTTTCCACAGTATGCATCTGATGAAGTGAGCTGTAGCTCACGAAAGCTTATGCTCAAATAAATTGGTTGGTCTAAGGTGCCACAAGTACTCTTTCTTTTTGCGAATACAGACTAACTCGGCTGTTACTCTGAAACCTATGATAATTTAGAGAATCTGCCTATATAAACTATATGAATTCAGACTGATGTTCTGAAACTGCTGTATCATTTCATGCCTCAGTGTATGTCGTATCAACTATGTTCTGTCAGACCTGCATCACCCATTTCCCAGACCAGGCACAATGGAAAATCATTACCCTTAACTATACTCTCACTACTAAACAACAGATATGCTAACGAGGGTTGCTTGAACTGGGAAACCAGTTCAATCAAGTTTGACTGCGGAGCTGGTGCTTGGAGAGTGGAGAAATCTCCAAACAGGAAAACAAAAACCCGAAGTGTTGATGCTAGCCTTTAAAAATCATATAGACTGAGCAGATCAGGGGAAAAAAAGAGACACAGGAAGCTTGGCTAGGAAAGAGAATCAGAGAGGCATGCTTTCACAGCAGAGAGGTCTTGTTTAACTGAGTGACCAGCTAAGGAAGAAGAAAGGAAGCCAGGTGCAAAGGACAGAGAGGGAGAGACTATGTGCAGACAGTGGGATCCTGGATTCCACTGGGGACACTGACTTAAACCAAAAAAAATCTCAAGAGTGCTGAGGAAACTGAGGTGGGGAAGTGCAAGTAGGTGTTCTGTTTTTCCTGTATCTGTGTATTTCTTCAGTACAGATGAGGATTTTAAGCATAAAACTTCTTAGTAGAATTTCATATTTTACACAGACTTTCTACTAACTACTGGAAAACTAAAGGAACAAGTAGAGAACATCCACGTTAACAATTTAAAAACTCACTTTCTTCTCATTTTAAAGAATGAGTAAAATGTAAAATACATCTGATTTAAATATTTTCAGTGTTGATTAAAATTGATTTAAAAAAGTCATTTTTATTCCACTCTGATCTTATAGGACAAACAGCACCCAAATTTTTGGTACTTATATTTGACTGATCTACTTTTGATGCATGCAGGGAAGTGACAGATGGGAGAAATACTTGAATTTATGCAGTTTCTTACAGAATATAAGTGCCTAAATGCGACAATACATTCACAAATGCTGCAACACATCAATAAAATTTTTTTCTTCTACAGATTTCAAAGCACAGGTAGAAGTAGTTACAAAAATGTGTGTCCTTTTAGAGGGGACTACACACGAGAACAACTTTAGTTATACACAGATGGTTTGCTTGGTCTCACAGAGCAGGCAAATAGTCCACAAGTAGTTTACTATAGGCATTAGATAATAATCAGCTGGTCTAACTGGCTAGATACCAGTTTTTCAATTCTTGGATTTCTGCCTGTAAAGTTAGGGATTCTATTTGCAAGGGCATATTGAGGACATTTAACTTTACTTTTAATTAAAATCAAGCCGGTGAGCACTAATTAGCAATGTTTTAACATACTAGAATTCATTTTCCAATCTTATTGTAATTGGTGGACACTGCTAAAGAAATGGCTAGCTTCTAATTATATTTGTATATGGAGTGCCAGTAATATTCTCATGCATTATACAAAAACAATTACATAATCCCTGCCCCAAGTAGTTTACAGTCTAGTTCAGACAATATACTAGGTAACGCTACAAGCTTCAGTTTGCACAAAAGTCTTGCAGGGTTACCATTATAAGGTCTTGCAGAAGGAATGTAGAGATTTGAAGGAGAAGATGATTATCTGGAACATGAGAGAGGAACTGTTCCAACCATAAGGAACAACACACAAGAAGGTGCAAAGAAAAACTGTGGGAGAATATTGGGAAGTTTAAGGAGAGATGGTTGAGTGGAACAGGAATAAACAGAGAGAGGTATATATAGTAGGAGGAGCCATCCAGGGCCTGGAAGGATTAGAACAGAAGACTTACTCTGTTGCAGATGACAATAAGAAAGCAGAAGAGGTATTGAAAGAGGAAGCACCAAGAAAGGTAGTCTAATATTTTATGTGGGAAGACAGGCTAAAATTAAAGTTTCATACAGCAGGTTTTAATTAAAAAACAAAATTTTGACAAAGATATCACCATCAAAACCACCACAAAGCAAATTAGTTGCCTCAATACCATCCTCACTAGTGCAGTATGCTGCCCCCTGCACAAGCTATGGTAGTACAGGCTCACTAAATTCATATTGCTACCATTTGTATTATCATAATACCCAGAATCCCAATCAAGATCAGGGTGGCATAAAAACTCATTAGTGAGTCCATGCCTTGTTTCATTACTCAAGGTAAATATCAAATGTGTATGCCTAACATCAAGTTTTAATTTAGTTTCACTTAGCCAACAAATGAAACTATTTTGCTTTTAGTTCTTCTCCCTTACAATACTATCAGGACTGATGCTATGAATTAAGCTAGTATTTGAGTTTAGTTTAATCTTAAGTGATAATATAAGAACACTAGAATGATCATACTGGGCCAGACCAATTGTCCATCTATCCCACTATCCTGTTTTCTGACAGTCCAGATGCTTCAGAGAGAATGAACAGAACAGGGCAATAATCGAATAATCCATCCCCTGTTGTCCAGCACCTAGCATCAGAGGTTTCGGGACACCCAGAGCACGGGGTTGTGTTCCTGACAATCTTGACAAATACCTTTGAAGAACCTGTTCTCCATGCTTTTATCTTGTAGCCAGGGGATGTTTGGAAGGCCAAAACAAGAAAGAGGTTCAAAAAGGAATTAGATAAATTCATGGAAGATGCCTATCAATGGCTATTAGTTAAGATGGTCAAGGATGCAACCCCATGCTCTGGGTTTCCCTACCCTCTGATTGCCAGAAGTTGGGTGTGGATGACAGGGGATGGATCACTTGATGGTTACTTGTTCTATTCATTCCCTCTAAAGAGCCTGGCATTGGCCACTGTCTGAAGACATGATACTGGGCTGACCCAGTATAGCCATTCTTATGTTATTTCTTTTTTTAATTCAGTTATATTTTTGGCCTTCACAACATCCTCTGGCAAAAAGTTCCACAGGTTTACTGTGCATTGTGTGAAGTAGTACTTCCTTTTGTTTGTTTTAAACCTGCTGCCTATTAATTTCATTTGGTCACCCCTAGTTCTTGTGTTATGAGAAGGAGTAAACAACACTTCCTTATTCACTTTCTGCACACCATCATGTTATAGACTGCTATCATTTGTTCCCCCCTCCCCATCTCTTTTCTAAAATGAAAAGTCCTAATCTTTTTAATCTCTTCTCACAGGGAAGCTGTTCCACACCCCTAATAATTTTTGTTGTCCTTCTCTGTACCTTTTCCAATTCTAATATTTTTTTTAGATGGGGTAACAAGAATAGCATGCAGTATTCAAGGTTTGGGCATACTATTGATTTATATACTGGCATTATGATATTTATTGTCTTATTATCTATCCCTTTCCTAACGGTTCCTAACATTGTTAGCATTTTGACTGCTGCGGCATATTGGGCAGATGTTTGCAGATAACTATACATGGGGACTCCACGATCTCTTTCTTGAATGGTAACAGCTAATTTATAATCCATCCTTTTGTAAGTAAAGATGGGATTAGGTTTTCCAATGTGCATTACTTTGCATTTATCAACATTAAATTTCATCTGCCATTTTATTTCCCCACCATCCAGTTTTGTGAGATTCCTTTGTAACTCTTTGCAGTCTGCCTTGGACTTAACTATCTTCAGTAAATTTGTATTGTCTGCAAACTTTGCCACCTCACTGCTTACCCCTTTTTCCAGATCATTTATGAATATGTTGAACAGCCTTGGTCCCAGTGCAGATCCCTATAGGGCATCATTATTACATCCCTCCATTCTGAAAAATGACATTTATTCCTACCCTTTTTTTTCTGCCTTTTAACCAATTACTGATCCATGAGAGGACCTTCCCTCTTATCCCATGACTGCTTACTTTGCTTAAGAGCCTTTGATGAGGGACCTTGTCAAAGGGTTTCTAAAAGTCCAAGGACACTATATCCACTGGATCACCCTTTTCTACGTATTTGTGGACCCTTAAAGAATTCTAATAGATTGGTGAGATATGATTTCCCTTTATAAAAGGCATGTTGACACTTCCCCACCAAATCATATTCATCTATGTGTCTGATAATTTTGTTTTTTACTACAGTTTCAACCAATTTGCCTGGTACTGAAGTTAGGCTTCTCAGCATGTGTCATAAATATAAAGGGAAGGGTAAACATCTTTAAATCCCTGCTGGCCAGAGGAAAAACCCTTTCACCTATAAAGGGTTAAGAAGCTAAAATAACCTCACTGGCACCTGACCAAAATGACCAATGAGGAGACAAGATACTTTCAAAGCTGGAGTGGGGACAAAGGGTCCTCTCTGTCTGTGTGATGCTTTTGCCGGGACCAGAGCAGGAATGCAGGTCAGAACTCCTGTAAAGAGTGAGTAAGCAATCTAGTTAGATATGTGTTAGATTCTGTTTTGTGTAAATGGCTGATAAAATAAGTTGTGCTGAATGGGATGTATATTCCTGTTTTTGTGTCTTTTTATCATTTAAGGTTTTGCCTAGAGGGACTCTCTATGGTTTGAATCTGATTACCCTGTAAGGTATTTACCATCCTGATTTTACAGAGGTGATTCTTTTACTTTTTCTTTAATTAAAATTCTTCTTTTAAGAACCTGATTGCTTTTTTCATTGTTTTTAAGATCCGAGGGTTTGGGTCTGTGTTCACCTATGCAAATTGGTAAGGACTTTTATCCAGCCTTCCCCAGGAAAGGGGGTGTAGTGCTTGGGGGGGGGGGGGGAGACGTTTCCAAGTGGGCACTTCCCCTGTTCTTTGTGTAACAGTTTGGTGGTGGCAGCTTTTAACCTAAGCTGGTAAGAATAAGCTTAGGGGGTCTTTCATGCAGGTCCCCACATCTGTACACTAGAGTTCAGAGTGGGGAAGGAACCTTGACAGCCTGTAATTGCCAAGATTGCCTCTGGAGTCTTCTCTTAAAAATTATCAAATCCTCCAGTCATCTGGTACAGCAGCTGATTCAAGTGATATGTTATATACCACAGTTAGTAGTTCTGTAATTTCATATTTGAGTTCCTTCAGAACTCTTGGTGAATACATACCATCTGGTCCCAGTGACTTACTCTTTAATTCATCAATCTGTTCCTAAGTCTCCTCTATTGACACCTCAATCTGGGACAGTTCCATTCTTTTTAGGTCACAAATCTGAGGATCAGGAGTGGGGATCTCCCTCACATCCTCTGCAGTGCAGACTGATATAAAGAATTAATTTAGCTTCTCTGCAATGGCATTATCTTCCTTGAGTGCTCTTTAGCACCTTCCTGCTATTGATGTATAATATTTTTGTTTGTTGTTAAAATGTCTTACTAGTTGCTCTTTAAATTCTTTTTTCGCCTGCCTAACTCTACTTTTACATTTGACTTGCCACAGTTTACACCCCTTCCTATTTTCCTAACTACGATTTTATTTCCAATTTTTAACCAAGGCTTTTTGCCTCTAATGGCCTCCATCACTCTGTTGTTTAGCCTATCCCCCAAAAAACTCTTCTGCCCACACCCACAAACATGCATTTTTTAATGTTGGTTTACCCAAATATGAAATGTTTTCACACTACTCATGAGGTCTGTATCACAAGTTTTTGGTCAGTGTCAAATCAGAAAGCAGCAGAAAACTGACGGTAAGTGATGAACAAAGCAAGATAAATGTTTTGAAATAAAATGGGGGACATAATTTCTCATTTATTTGCTGAGATTTTCAAAATTGGATGCCTAAAGACTCCTAAGTCCATATTCAGGCACCTAAATAGATAGTCCAATGGGAGATGCCACGTAGCTTGTTTGAAAAAAAATCAGTTTACGCAGGGACCTAAGTTTAGGCATAAAACACTGAAAATCATCCAATCCTTGAAAGTCTAACTAGACTATTATAAATTACATTTTCAATCTCAAATTAGTTGCACACTCTATATTACAACAACTATACAACTGTACTGATCACATTCTATTATATATTTACTTTGAAAGACCATGTATTTCAGAATACTTAATAACCACCTCTTCCTTTTAACAAGTTCTGGCATATCTGCTCTCATTCCATTCACGTCTCAAATCATGTCTCAGAGTGTACCATATGCAGGTATTTTAGGTTTATACATGGGATTTTGTAAGTGTTCAGAGAGAACGTATCAAGTCATTACTAAGAAATTTAACACATTTGCCACTCCAAATCTGCCCAAGTAACACTTCAAATGCAGAGTGAGAGTCTCACCAAGCTTTCCACTTTTAAACCTTGGCATTCTATTCCCCAAAGCCTCTTCTCAACTTGGCTGTCCCAGCTTCTTATAATTTCAGGAGATAACCTACAATCGCAATCAGAGGTGTAGTGTTTATAAAAAGTAAAAATGATTCCTTATGATTCTTTAAATTCTAGAAAATTGAGCATTAGGTTGCCCTTTTTTTTTTTTTTTTTTTTTAAACTTTCATATCTTTTATAGCATAGTGCCAGAATTTTTGCCACTGTACTGTGAGCAACATCTTCCCAACATCTCATTACTCATATCTTATTCAATAAGAATTGCTCTGGAAAACAGATGCTTCACATTTATCTTAACTGCAACATATTATGTTTGCAGCTTTCTGCCCACATTATGTGTGATGTTCTACACTTTCAACTGAGTGCCACTGAGGTTTCATACAAAGCAAGTTATTTTCTCACTTTAAGTTCACTTTCAATAAAAGTTTGTCTTCCTGTTAACAGCCAGCTCTGTTCCTCATAATAAACACAAGTGGGTAACAACTTTGACATGCATGAGAACTCACCCAATGTGGGTGACTGCAACAGCCTAAATCTTTAAAACCAAAGGGCTCCACACTTCAATAAGATATGATAATTAAGAGGGTTACACACTTCATTGCTTCTGTAGGCTGAGCGCATTACACACACGTGGGGTTCTTTACGTTCCTCCACTCCCCCTTCAAATTCCCTGTGTTCCACCCTCCTATCCCATCCAATTTTAGGAATGCCTGCAACCTCACATACACTCGTCCCACACTGCAGGAGCTGTGTCCCCCATTCCCCACTCTGCCCATCCAAGGGGTTCTGTGTACCACCCATTACCCTCTCCTCCATGCCAGGGGATAAGCCCCTCCATTTCCCCCTTCCCTTCCCTCATAACTGAGTCCTTCATTTTCCTGAATGGCAAGCGATAGGTGCTGTAATGCTGGAAGATAGCTAGGAGCTGTGCCAGGAGGGCCCCCAAACAGTCAGTGCTCCCTAAGGGCTCTGCCAGAACTAGGTCCCTTGGCCAGGGCGGCTCTGACCAGCTGTGCAAGCAGTCAAAAGGGGCTGGGAGCTGAGAAGGAGGAGGAGATAGGGGAGCGCCATGGCTGCATCCTCCATAGTAGCAGCCACACCGCACTGCCCAGCTCTGGCTTCCCACCTCAGACCTGGCCAGGGGGTGGGGCTTTGGGGACAGAGGGAATGTGTTGAGCTGCCCCCAGAACTGTCCCTCTCTGGTTAAGGCACTGCAGTTTGGGGGGGGACAACTCTCCCCGTGCTCCTCTCCAACTCCGCCCATGGGTTTGGGGCTTCTGCTCCACAGGGCACCAGTGCTCAGGGACCCCCTGAAACTGGCTCATGGTCTCCCTGTGGGCCATGGACTCCAAGTTGAGAACTACTGCTTTAACTTACAGAGGTGGAAAGCTACTTTCTTGTCTTTTTCCTTTTAAATTTAATCAAGTGTAGAAGAGTTTGATTTATCTGCTCAGGCTTCTCCATCCGATTTATGCAGAATATATTCCTTCCTTAAACTGAATTCATTCAACTGCCCTTAGGGTCTTATTTCAGAATAGGCCATCACCAAGGCCCTTTGTATAAGTGATTACACGGATACATAAAACAAGTTATCATGCAATTGTCCTTTCTTAATATACCACATACTTATGCCCCAAATCCATTCTTTAAAAACCTATAGTTATGGTCATGGAGAGGATCTTCAAAATGTGAATAAAAATTGATGCACTGATGCCTGTCTAGGTTGTCTGGATTAGGATAAAAGGCTTTGTTTACACAGGTAAATTTTTTCAATATAACTTAAGGTGAACAGCTTAATATAAACCCCCATACAGACCCTCTTATTCTGGTATAAGAGTGACTTTGTTTGGTTTGACTTATGTTGCTTGGGAAGGTGTCTAGACAATCAAAAAAACCACTTACAGCAGTATAAAAGCATCCACAGTCATGTAAGTGGCAAAACTTTTCCATTTAAACAGACTACATTTATATAAACCTAGGCTAGGCTTTTAACTGGACCATCTTAGCTAAACTAATTGCTTTTATAAGGTATAAAACTAAACTAGGTAACAATTTATCACCACACCTTAAATCTTAGTTCAAACTAAACTTAATTTAAACCCATGTTAAGAGAGTGTCCACACACAAGTGGCAACTGTTTAAACTGGTACAACACTACACCTTTAGTTAAATCCATGGACCTCGTGTGTTTCGACAATACCTGTTCACTAACACTGAAAGTCACTATTATAGAGGTATTATGCTATCATCAGATCCAAGGAAAGAATTCGCTTCTGTATTAGTGTCTTGAATCAATGATGCAATTTGTGGCAAAGGCTGAAATACTCCGTGCAACTTTAGACTTGATCATTCCACTGTTGACTAGATCTTTACCTTGAGACAGTTTTTTTTGAAAGATGGCTGAATTTAATAAGCTGTGCACAGTACTTTTTATAGATTTCTGTCAGGCCTTTTATTCAGTGTATTGAGCAAGTTTATGGGATCTGATGAGGCATCGAGGCAATCCTCAGAAGACAGTGTCATTGATAACAGAGCTCTAAAAGAGAGCAGAAAGCTGCATTTGAGTCCATGGCAGAAACATGCCAGGGTTTCCTATCTGCAAGGGAGTTTGGCAAGACTGCATCTTCCCACCATCCATCGGTTGATGGATGCACTTGAGAAGGCAGCTGTCGGTGGTGTTCAACCCAACACCATTCCACTTCAAGATCTTGAATACACTGTGGACAATGTCCCACCGACTCTGATTAATTCCTGCAGCTGATGGCTGATCTGGACAGGCAAGAAGGAACACACATTGGTCTGGTTATTAATTAGGATAAAACTACGTTCTTGGTGATTACCACCAAAGAGTGTCTAGCTCAATATTAATTTGTGTGATTGGGACACTGGGCAGCTGTCATACATTTTGAATTATAATATTGTCTGCAATCCCTTCCAGTTTGGTGGCATCCACAGTTTATAAGCATGTTCTCCACTCTCTTATCCAAGTCATTAATGAAAATATTGACTAGTACTGGACCCAGGATTGACCCCTGCAGAACCCCACTAGATAAGCCCTCCCAGTTTGACAGCGAACCATTGGTAACTGCTAACTGAATACAGTCTTTCAACCAGTTGTGCACCCACATTACAGCAGTTTTATCTAGATATTTCCTTAATTTGCTTATGAGAATGTCATGTGGGACTGTGTCAAAAGCCTTACTGCTTCTCCCCTATCCACTGGTCCAGTAACCCTGTCAAAGAAGGAAGCTAGGTTGGTTTGGCATGATTTGTTCTTGACAAATTTATTCTGGCTATTCTTTATAACCTTATTATCCTCTAGGTGCTTTACAAACAGATTTTTTAATAATTTGTTCCAATATATTTCCAGGTATCAAAGTTAGGCTGATGAGGTCTATAATTCCTCTTTGCTCCCCTGTGTATGAACTACAGTCTGATGTCAAAGCTACGAATATCTGTATATGAGCTATAGACTCAAAGAACATTCTCACATGGAGCTTTGGGGACAGAACAAGCTTCACAGCCAAAGCAAGAGAAAGTTTAGTTAACTAAGCAAATCACCAAAATGTACAAACAAGAAGTCTCGCAGCACAAAAATTCTTACCACACAGCCGAAAAAGCTACAAAGTAAAAATGGTCTAATTCAACAGACAACAAACTTTAAAACTGCACAACAGACATTTCACATTAAGGATTTTTATGTGGAGTTACAAGGTCAGAATTTGAGGATCAGAAAAAGAAAGAAAGTTGCAGTTCTGGTGACTAAGTTTTTAAACTGTACATATCAGTCTTGCAAATTTACTGTACTCATCCACTTACTTGGGAAGATATGTTTTGTGGGCAATGGAGATCACTTTTTTTTTGTCCTTACCCCAACACGACTGTAAAGCAAGTGCTCTCCCATGGGAAAAGATGAGGGTTGGAAAGACTTCCATGACACAACTCTGTCACTCTAAAATAATTCTGAGTAAACAGAGTACCCAAGTACAGGTTGAAGCACAACCTACTGTTAAAGTTACAGAGTCCTCTTTGCGTGCCGAGTCAGCATTCCTGTTTAAGGTAGCTGAAGGATAGAACAGCCAGCATATTACCACACAGGTGCATGGTTACATACACCCCAAGGCAAAAGGCCAGCAGATTCTGACATGATTGTGAAGCAATGCAAACTCTGAAGTCAAAACACTGCTAACGTCTCTCTGCAATGTACCCATAGGCTATTATTGATCAATTTACAGATAAATATTCCTTCAGATAACAAACAAAAGGCACCAGGCACTGCTAAAGAAAAAGACCCAATCTACAGATATAATTAACTGCAACACAGTATCGCACTTTTAAAAATGACTTGTATCTTCAAAAAAAGAATTACCTTTCTCCCAACATGCTCAATATGCACTGTTGTGGTTTGCTAGATAAAGAGAGCTTGTTTAAAATCTAATGTCCATGTACGTGACACTGTTTAGATCTAAAATCTGTGTAAGTGACACACCAGGACCACAATCCTCAAGATCCAACGGGGAAGGCTGTCATGTGGACAGAAGCCAAAAATGGCTTAAAACCCAAATCCATTTGGCCCTTATGGGGCTGTTGTGAAAGTGAGGAATTGCAAGAACTCAATGCTCTCCTGCCACACACACTACTCTAGGAAACTGGGAGACACTGATGTACAACCCAAGAAGCCCTCTCCTCTGTTAATATAACTTTTGGACACCTTTGTGCTGCTAAAGCAGATTAAAGGCACTGAAGATCAGGTCCTAAGGAGTCTGAATATTAAATGAAGATTCTAGACTTAATTGTATTCAGATCATGTCTAATATGATCAAAACTAAATTTCTCAAAAAATAGTGTACCAGAATTGCTCCTTTAAATCAATATATCTATATAAACACAAGAAAGCCTTATACGACAACATTAAGGGCTGACTTAAACCGCACAAAATACATACATTTACATTTAAAGAGTCTACTCTGGATTTAAAATCGGTTATGCCATTCTTCCTGGAATAGCGAAATAGGTCCATTACATTCAATTGCTTGGAATGAGCAGCACAGAGTGAGTCAAAGGATATGCTGAAGCTTTAAGAGCATCCTTTAATTTTGTTGCTTTAAAAAGTTTATTTAAAAAACCAGACACTGCTAAATTTAATTTTACACATTTAGTTGCACTTTCATAAAGATGGTTCTTATATGCACATAACATTCAGTTATTTTTGAAGGTTCTAACTTGAATCACAAGAGTTTTCATTGACAATTGTAGCACTAAACTGATAGAATTTTGTACATTAAGGATTCCATACTTAACATAATGGTTCACAAGATAATTGTTATTAAAACCATGGCAGTGTAAGTGACAGTCCACAAACTCCTGCTGCAATTGTTGCCATAGTAAAAACATATGGTACTAAAAAAAGCCAATGGCTTAGTTGTGTAAATTTCTCAACACTACATATGTAAAATATTACTACCACACATGCTCATTTAACAGTTTGAGGTAATATTACATAATAAGTGCCAAGATTTTTTTTTAAATCAATTTTATTTTTAAAATTCAAGTTTACCCAATTAAAAGCATTTTGTATAAATAGATGTGCAAGGCAAGAATGTGTTTCAACCTCAAATTCAAAGAGACTTTAAGAATTTAATTATGATAGGGTGCACTGTTCCTACCTAATCCCTGGCAAGTGAGCAGCTAATGAAGCCCCCACCGGTGATTCAAGCAGCCATAAAAACAAAAACAAAAAAAGGCTGTCTGGGAGAAGGCTGCTCTCTGAACCCAATGCTGAGAGTCTGAGTTAAATTCTGAGTGGAGGAATCTCTTGTCAACTTTTTCTGCAAACAAAATATGAAGTTCTCTGACTGGCTGACAGTGGTTTTTGTGCTGTACTGCATTACTAGTTTACAGATGAGCTAAAGGAATGAGTTACTACTCCAGCCAAGATCAAGTGCTTAGAATAATAGCAATAGCATAGCACTAAGTGAACAAACCTTTATTTTTAATGCAGTGGTAGCTTTTTATGAGTTTAGCTTGAAAGACTCTTCCCAATTGTTTACAAGGGTGATGGATAGAATGGAGTGGAGGAATGTGTTTGAACTGTGACTATCTGCAAAACTTTGAAGAAATTTTTCAGACGTTCTTGTCAACTGCTGGAAATGGCCCACCTTGATTATCACTACAAAAAGTCTCCCCCCGCCCCGGATCTCCTGCTGGTAATAGCTCACCTTAAGTGATCACTCTTGTTACAGTGTGTATGGTAACATCCATTGTTTCATGTTCTCTATGTATATAAATCTCCACACTGTATTTTCCACTGAATGCATTCGATGAAGTGAGCTGTAGCTCACGAAAGCTTATGCTCAAATAAATTGGTTAGTCTCTAAGGTGCCACAAGTACTCCTTTTCTTTTTGCGAATACAGACTAACATGGCTACTACTCTGAAACTTTTCAGTTTCAGTAAATCTAGTCAAATTTAGAGCCTGGATCTTGATACTGAATACCTCAAATCCCATTATTTTCAATGGGACTGAAAGCACCCTAACGTCACAAGATTCTGGATCTTAGCAATTATCTTGGCCAAGGATTTTTTTCTGTGAACATTATATACAAAACTGATGAAATACACATGAAACTTGTGTTTAGATCGGTTGCATCAGTTGTTTTCTGCATCATCAAATTATTAGATTGGAATGAAGAGATTTATATTGTACAGTGAGACAAGGTCAAAATAGATCTGTCTAATACAGTGGTTCTCTACCTGTTTGGGCTAAGGACTCATTTGTAAATGTTGATGGCCAGTTATGACCCAATAAATAACTTTAGTACAAAAAACATCTAGCTTACGAAATATTTCTTGCCCACAATATAGAACACACATGTTTATGTCATAAGAATTTAAGTGCACTGTATGTACCACAGCAGCAAGCTCCCACAGCTCCTGTCCCATGGGGCTGGCTGGGCATGGCTCCTTGTTCCAGATGATGCGATGTTGCAGTGCTGCTCAGTTTTGGCTGGCTGTTCAGGCCAAATCTGTGAGAACGGCACTGGTGTCTGATGCATGGGATTGCAGCATCAAATTTGTGGGGACTAGCTCCCCCGTCCCCTAGCTGCCCCTCCATCATGATGCTGCCTCTGCCTGCAGGGCCATGCGATCCCCATCCCCCAAGTTTCAGTCATGGACAGGTCATGGGCTGTGAATTTTTGTTTACTGCCTGTGACCTGTCTGTGACTTTTACTAAAAATACCCGTCATTAAAACATAGCCTTAGTCATGACCCATTGGTTGAGAAACCTTGGTCTAATATAGACCCTTAATAAAGAACTGCAAATTAAAAAGGGGTTAAAGTGAAGTTATTTGATGGCTTTAACTTTACAGTACCAATGCAAATAATTGGCTTTTAAACTGCAATGCAGTATGCAAGTCTGTGCCCTAATACTGCATGAAGGAGCATGAAATGTTATTCAAATATACTTCCTGTTTTTATGGCATAAGAATTTCTAAAATAAAATAATGTTTATTATTGCAGTTCTCAATATAGCATCCAAGATGTGTAAGAGGAAGCATCAAGCAAGAATTCTGGCTGTGTCAGAAGAACATTTCTGCATGCTGCTGGTTTTTCTTGTAATGCTGTCTCTTTGCCCTAAGCATATTTAAATGTACAAAGGAAGTCCTATTTAGTAATCAGATTTTCTATCTATTCATATCTAAAACATTTTGAAAGATTTTCAATTAAAAAGTTAAACAATACACTTAACTGTTTGTGTACCTGTATCTTAACTGAAATTTTCAAATCTGGATACTTGAATTTAGGCACTTAACTCCATAGTTAGGTACCTAAGGTGGTCAGAGCACTAACGTCTTCCACTGAAATCAAATAGGAGCTTTAGTAACCAGCCCTTCAAAGTCAGGCCACTCAGGTGCCTAAATATAAATTAAGACGCAGTTTAAGTACTCAGATTAGAAGGAATAGGAAAAAATTTGTGATCTATTAAAACATGTCTCTGGTGGGAAGTCAGAAGCCAACAAGTCACTGTGTACACTTGTTCTACAAGTCACAGCTGGAGAACCCACCTACTACAGCATGTACCTCTGTTACACAGACAGCATCAGCATGACCCACTCTAAACTGCAGCTGCTCTGTTTGATTTCTACCATCTCAGTAGTGATGTTAACAGCATGACAGTTGTATTATCAAAAACTGCTTTGAAGCAAAACCAAAAATTCTGCTAGGAATGTGAATACTGGAATTTGAATTTTCATTATTAAGGACAATTTACAACTTGCAATTTTCACGAGATCTGGACCTATTGGGAAGTTTGTGGAGCACTGTGTGAAAAAATCAGGATGGCTTCCTCAGTACTGCACACTAGTTAATGAATAGGGCTCCGTGTTTGTCACAGAGGTCGCGGAAGACATGGACTCCATGACTTTCCACAACCTCCGTGACTTCTGCGGCAGCCAGTGTGGCTGACCCCAGAACTGCCCAGGCAGCCAGCCACACCGGCTGCTCCCGAGGGCAGCCAGCCGCACCTGGGGCGGGCAGCCAGCCGCACTGGTCACTGCTGGGGCTGTAGGTGTGGCCCTAACAGCCGTAGGTGCAGCTGGCCTCAGGACTGCCTGAGCAGCGGTCCCGGGGGTGGCCAGAGCAGCTGCTGCTTGGTGGCCCTCAGCAGCAGTCCTGGAGTGGCTGGAGCAGCTGCTTCTCAGCAGCCCTCAGCAGCTGGTGCCACCGCCCCCTCCCCCCAGCAGCGGCTCCCCGGGGCACCTCCCACCAGCAGCAGGCTACCCCCCAGCAGCAGCAGCTCCCCCCTTACCCCGACAGATTTAGTCAGGGGTATTTATAGTATAAGTCATGGACAGGTCACGGGCCATGAATTTTTGTTTATTGCCCATGACCTGTCCGTGATTTTTATTAAAAATACCTGTGACTAAATCATAGCCTCATTAATGAATATTCAAGAGGCACAAAACTGAGAAGAGGGGGTGTAAGGTCAAGACTGAAGTGCATTGGCAGTGCTGCTTACGGCACTTGTGCACCACCAGTCCATAACTGTGCATTGTGTCCTGTACTTCTAATGCCTCTTAGCCCATTCCAGGTTGTTTAAAAGGCATTAAAAACTGTATGCACACAAACTCATGCACCATTCTTTTCTTGCCACTAGACCCAAGGATTTTTAGTATAACTTTTGTCCCAATAGTTACCACATAGGCAGCCAGCACTATCAAGATTCACATGCTAAAAACTGGAGAATAGGCTACTGCTGATTCGTTATGTGGTAAACATTTTCAGAACTTTCCCATTAGTAATCAGTTCATTTGGTGACTTTAAGGCCCTTTTAATAAATAAAATAAAATAAAATTCAAGTCAGAACAAATTCACAAAAGAATAAAAAAAGTTGAAATTGACTGTGGATGACTGTAATAGCTATACATAATAGGCAGGCTATGAAGAAAATTTATCTTAATTCAGATTATTATTCTGTTTTTAGTATAAAACAGACCAATAAAAGGTTAGTTAATAGTAATGTGTTTTATGCTTTTGCAGTTTAATTTTGGCCAGTTCTTACTGCTTTATGAAGATCTGTAATGTGATTCATACAGGTGTGGTTCCCAACAGCCAAACTCAAAACAATACAAAATGAGTTGTCTGCATGAGGAAAGAAACAAAGCAGCTTTTTATCTTGCTGATTCTGTACATAAAAATCTTTTTATTAAAGAACTGAAAGGAAGGTCAGTAACTTTTTCAAAACATTTTCATAACAAGAGAAACAAAGTTTAACCCATGCAATTAAAGCTGAATACATACTGACTAACATCCCATTGCTAGGATCAGAAAAGACAACTAATTATTTTTAAACAGACAATTTGAGGAGCATTAAATAGAGAAAGATTGTGTGCTTATATGTAGTTTACACAGAGAATCAAGATGGGGATTGAGAAAAGGCAGTGGACAGCTGAACAGTGGAATAAAATATGCACATAGGGAAATGACCCATCTTCTTATTAACAAATTGGCATAAATAAGTTAGCAACAGTCAGTATGGCAGTGCAGTGACCTTGCCACACATTAAATTGTGGGGGCTGTTGTCTGGTTTGACGGTTTAAGGGCTAGATAGCCAGAGAGTGACTTGCTGTGGCAGCTTCAGACCAAATCAGCTTTGTTATACTGATCCATCTCCTCCAGCTTGGTTACCAGAAGAGAGGGGAGAATATTTAGGTCCACGATGGTGCAGGAAAAGCCCTCTATTACTTGGACCAGGCAGCGCAGCAGGAACAGCAGCACAGAAAACTGCTCTCTCATGGTGCCATGTGGTGGCACACCAGTGAGAACGGGGAAGGGGGGCACGAACAGCCGGCCACTTCTAGCCCACAGCAGTAGCAGTAGGCATTTGGTAACAGAGGGGAGAGGGAGAAGGAGGAGGAGGGAGTTTCTCACTCAGCTGGGAGCCACACCAGACCAGTGAGAACAGGGAGGAGCACGGAGCAGCAGCGGAAGCAGGCATATAGTAGCAGATGAGGAAGAGGAGGGAGTTTCAAACACATCAGTGTGGGGCTTTAGCCGACTAGTGAGGTTTAGGGGGAAATGGGGACAGGGTGGCCATAGCAGGCGTGTTAGAGAAGACAGGGGAGGGATTTCCAAACCCAGCTTAGGGGGTATGGAGTGGTGTTCGAGAGGCTGTGGGAATCCCAGGCGGCGGGCTCCTAGCTGCATGAGGATCCAGGACCGGGGTTGGCAGATCCCAGAGTGGTCTGTACCTACCAAATAGATTTCCCCCCCTCCCCCCCGAGAAGTAATGTGCAGCCTGGAGAAGCAAACACTCCCAGTAGTGAACTAGCTGCATTTGGGTGTGGGGGTGCTAACAGAGAATTGATTAAAATCATCCAGTTGCTTCTGAAATTGTTCAGCACCTTGAAGCTTACTAAGTGTAGTGGGTTGTCCCAGAGCCAGGACATGCGTGATGCTGGCAGACCAGGAGCCAGCTCATGCCAAGGCCCAGGGCCTCACTAAACACTGACAAATGCATTGCTGGAAACCAGTCTGGCTCACCTAGTATAGTTAGATATCAGTGTTATAAGAATGTGCTTAGATTTTATGGAATGCTTATAGAATGCTGCATGTATTAATCCTACTTATATCTGTATCCCATGATATAAAGTTATATTGTGTGTTTGCATTTTAAATCTCTGTCTGTGTAACTCACACCAAACAGGAAAAGAAGCATTAGTTAGGGTAAAGTGCTCATCCTGCACACAGGATGACCCACTGAAGGCAAAGGAGGCATTGCGTAGTGTCACAGGACAGAAACCTTGCTGATTGCATTCCTCACTCCCTCCAAGAAGAGGAGATCTGTGCATGAACTAATGCCATCAGCTTGGTTTCTGGGCTGAAGGGGCTAACAATCCCTGGACAAAGAGAAACTGGGATCTGTATGCTGTCTGGACACTGAGAAGCAAGGATTCCTAAACATAAGAGATGCCCATGCTTACATATAGGACATATAGAGTGGATTATAGAAGTTTCTATTATCTTTTTAAATCTAAAACTAACTCATTTGTGCATGTGTGTCTCCAGTTTTAACCTTGTAAATAATTATTTCTTTTCTTAATTAATAAATCTTTAGTTAGTTTATTACAGGATTGGCTACGCATTGTCTTTGGTTTTAAATCTGAGTACAGTTGAGCTGGGTTAAGTGGCTGGGCCTCTGTGACTGGGAGTAAACAGAATATTATTGTGATTTTTGGTGTAAAGTGACCATCTATCACATTGTCCCCCCCTTGGGCATGTTTTAGTGCTTTAGGAGTTCACACCTGTTACTGGGTTGGTGAAATCTAATTAAAGGACATATAACCAGCTTGGGTTTCTGCCCTGATTTTTGACAATCTGCACTGAGGTTGGCACTCTCAGCTGTGAACCACTCCAGACAGCATGGCATTATGAATGGATTGCAGGACTGGAGAGCAACAGAGTTGGCAGGGATGAGTGCGACGATGGCAGGGTGTGAAAGTGAACCTCTTCTGTCCCATGCTGCATGGGTGTCTATGGGGGGAATTTGATGGGGTTCAGGGAACTTGCCTGCTCTTTCTCGAGGGAGGAATTAAAGGAGAGCAGCGTGGTCACTTACCCCTCATTCCCTCACAAGAGGTCAGGAGAAATCAAACCATACTACTTTTTGGGACATGGCGTGATTTAACTAGGACTAGGTTGAGCGTGGCGACACAATCTGGGATCCAGTGGGACATTCCATATCATATGCTGTGGTTAGATTGGATGACGTCAAGAGGCTTCGCTTCCACACTGACAGTGGCCTGTTCATTCAACAGCATGACCGCCAGAGGCCTGAATCTTGTAATGACATTTGCTGGGCATTTAATGAAAGCAGGTGTTTCATAGCATCTGGAAATTTTAGCATGTTTGTAAAATATGCTTTGAGGCCTGCACAGCCTGCAATTGCCACAGCAGTTGGGGAAGGCTGCAGTGAGGAAACAGAATGGGGGATAAGTCAGGTGCTGCCTGCAGATCCCTGGGGGCAGGAGCAGGGTACAGGGGCTAACGTACAGGAAGGGGTGGGGGGCAAGCTGAACATGGGGAGCTGGACAGGAGCATCATCTCTGGCTAAAATGGAGGTTTATAAGGACGCTCCTTTGGGATTACCCTAAACAAGACAGATAGGGCATATCTGTGGGATGCAGGTTTTAATATCTCCTTTACCGGTGAAAGAAGTCAGGCCTGTTAGTTTGACATCTATAGTATGCAAGGTCTTGGAAAAAATTTTGAAGGAGAAGGTAGTTAAGGACATTGAAGTCAATGGTAAATGGGACAAAATACAACATGGTTTTACAAAAGGTTGATCGTGCCAAACCAACCTGATCTCCTTCTTTGAGGAAGTAACAGATTTTTTAGACAAAGGAAACGCAGTGGATCTAATTTACCTAGATTTCAGTAAGGCGTTTGATACCGTGCCACATGGGGAATTATTAGTTAAATTGGAAAAGATGGGGATCAATATGAAAATTGAAAAGGTGGATAAGGAACTGGTTAAAGGGGAGACTACAATGGGTCCTACTGAAAGGTGAACTGTCAGGCTGGAGGGAGGTTACCAGTGGAGTTCCTCAAGGATTGGTTTCGGGACCAATCTTATTTAATATTTTTATACTGACCTTGGCACAAAAAGTGGGAGTGTGCTAATAAAGTTTGCGGATGATACAAAGCTGGGAGGTATTGCCAATTTAGAGAAGGACAGGGATATCATATAGGAGGATCCGGATGACCTTGTAAACTGGAGTAATAGTAATAGGATGAAATTTAATAGTGAGAAGTGTAAGGTCATGCATTTAGGAATTAATAACAAGAATTTTAGTTATAAGATGGGGACGCATCAATTAGAAGTAACAGAGGAGGAGGAGGACCTTGGAGTATTGGTTGATCATAGGATGACTATGAGCTGCCAATGTGATATGGCTGTGAAAAAAGCTAATGCGGTCTTGGGACGCATCGGGAGAGGTATTTCCAGTAGGGATAAGGAGGTTTTAGAACAGTTATATAAGGCACTGGTGAGACCTCACCTGGAATAGTGTGTGCAGTTCTGGTCTCCCATGTTTAAGAAGGATGAATTCAAACTGGAACAGGTACAGAGAAGGACTACTAGGATGATCCAAGGAATGGAAAACTTGCCTTATGAAAGGAGACTCAAGGAGCTTGGCTTGTTTAGCCTAACTAAAAGAAGGTTGAGGGGAGATATGATTGCTCTCTATAAATATAACAGAGGGATAAATACTGGAGAGGGAGAGAAATTATTTAAGCTCAGTACCAGTGTGGACACAAGAACAAATGGATATAAACTGGCCACCAGGAAGTTTAGACTTGAAATTAGATGAAGGTTTCTAACCATCAGAGGAGTGAAGTTTTGGAATAGCCTTCCAAGGGAAGCAGTGGGGGCAAAAGATCTATCTAGCTTTAAGATTAAACTCAATAAGTTTATGGAGGAGATGGTATGATGGGATAACATAATTTTGGTAATTAAATATTCATGGTAAATAGGCCCAATGGCCTGTGATAGGATATTAGATGGGGTGGGATCTGAGTTACCCAGGAAAGAATTTTCTGTAGTATCTGGCTGGGGAATCTTACCCATATGCTCAGGGTTTAGCTGATCGCCATATTTGGGGTCGGGAAGGAATTTTCCTCCAGGGCAGATTGGAAGAGGCCCTGGAGGTTTTTTGCTTTCCTCTGTAGCATGGGGCACGGGTCACTTGCTGGAGGATTCTCTGCTCCTTGAAGTCTTTAAACCACAATTTGAGGACTTCAATAGCCCAGACATAGGTGAGAGGTTTTTCGCAGGAGTGCGTGGGTGAAATTCTGTGGCCTGCATTGTGCAGGAGGTCAGACTAGACAATCATAATGGTCCCTTTTGACCTTAGTATCTATGAATCATGTGATGCCAAAAATTTGAAGCCCTTAGTGGGAATGGGTCATATTTGTAAAGAAAAAGATTGCACAACAATTAAAAAATAGGGCAGCAGGGCCATTCAACCCTCTACATATAGACCATGCGAAATTCTCCCTTAGGCTTGGTCCCTAAGACAGGTGATATTGCTTAATTCACCAACTATCATACCCACAGAGTAGCTCAGTTAACAATGGAACAGACTAGGCCTGGTATTGCATGCACTATTCCTCCATTGAAAAGACTGTGTGCATGGTTAGGTATTGTGGCCTAGGGCCACTGATGGCCAAGTATGATATCGTCTGCTTTTCAACTTCTGATGGTGCATCCTTCTGACTTTAACCTTTTGGATTTCTTTCAAAGGACAATTTGACAAAGCTACGTCCAGGGATTTGGCAAATCCTGTTCAGCATTTGAGAAAATTAGCACAATGTTACATTGGGCAGTGATATGGGAAACTGGTTTATGGCAGGTAGTGCATTACTTAGATGACATTTTATTTGCAGGCACTAAGGAACTTTGGCACATGATGCCTGTCAGTGTAGCACAGAGATGAGTGGTTCTGCAAACATTATGGAGCTATGAGAGAAGTTTTAATGATTTTGTGCAATTTCAGAAGCAGGAGGGCCTGTCACTGATATGGCCCATTACACAGGAATGGGTGCTACAGCACATGGTGTTAGCAACTGGCTTCATCAACCATCTCCACTTGCCTATTGGCCCTTACATTCGTCAGTAAGCTGAATGGTTACCACGATTCTTGTTATGGGATTTTAGTTTGGAGGTTTCAAGCAGGGTAGTCTTGAAGCACCAACTCTAAAAAGGATACATGTTGTCCCACCACTATTAATAACACTTAGGGATCTGGCGTGGATCCTAGAGCCCATATATCTTTGTGGGCAAGAGATGGCCTTGTTCAAGGAGGCATTTCTGGTAGTGTTTTTTGGAGTTTTTAAGATCTGCGAACTAGTACCTGGGTCCTGTAGAGATTCTTCTGGAAGGGTTTTGGAACTGAGGGCTATATGTTGGGAGGGATGATCAGTGACATTAATGTTGAAGAGGATGAAGATGGATCAAGGCGGGCAGGGTGAATCTATTCTACATAGCAATAAGGCCAGGGATGGACAGGTCCTTCTTGGTTCATGTGATGGGAGTCTTCTCACAATATACTGATTTGTTCAAGTTTTAAGATAGGGACTGATGAGGTTGAGGCTTCCAGCATGTGAATTTGGTTCCCACTCATTCAGGATCAGGACAGCAACAGCAGTGACCCAGATGGGCCTGGGAGTTACAGCAATTCAGGCAATTGGGCGTTGACATTCTGAAGAATACAGAACGTACATGAGATCCCAGGTGGAGAATCAATGTCAATTTTCCTTTGTATTTGCATTCCAGATGCTGGTAGATGGGCCAGGCAGATGGCAGTGTGGATCTGCAGGCACAGTATTGGTTACTGGCCACATAGGCAGGCTTCCAAGTTGTCTGGAGATTCACAGCTGGGCCTCAGTGGTGAAGCAGTCCTGAGCTAGCAAGGGAGGATAGGCGTGTTATAGGACCAGCTCCTGCCCTGTGGAGGACGTGAGGGCATTCATTGTTCCCAGATTTGGGAATGTGTAAAGGGATGGACTTAATGCTCAGAGCTAAGAGGGACTTGTGGCAGACCCTGGAACTTCTCCCAAGAATAAAAACTATTTCGCTGGACATGTTGCAATGCAGGGTGTGGTGGAGAGCTGTGACGCCCCCTTGGGTCAACAAGGCTAGGAGGAATGTGAACAGGGAAATGGCCAAATTCATACATGGCATTGGGTGGAGGGGGTGTAAATGATTTCTCATCTGGACATAGCATATGGGGCACCAGAATTATTCAGGGGGGGATGGGATCCACCTGTCAGATTTCGGAGCTCACATGCTTATGGCCAATACTAAAAAGGGCATTAGTAGATGTCTGGGAACCAAGCTAATTGCTGGCGCCTTGTTGGGGCAGATGTCCAGTGCAGGTATTCGATAGGGAAGGGATTGGGTGATCAGATAAAATGGACTGGTAAAGGATTTAAATTAGGTATTCTTTAAGGAGCAGAAACAGTGGGGTTTGAGGCTTCTATGACTGGTATGGCTGGGAGCCAATACCCCCTTTATAGTCCCCTTAAATCCCCATTCGAGGGGGAGGATGGCGAGGAAGGGGTTGGCTGTGGACCAGGGTGAGTAAAGGGGGAAAGCTGATGACAGACCTACCCACAGGTATTTGTAAATGATTATGTAATTACCTGCACAGTACATTTTTATTTGCTGGGTACTCCTTGACATTTAGGAATAAATATTACACCATGCAAGAAAAAAGTCCTATTACAGATACCCCATTTGTTCCCCAGGCCAAATTGAATAAAAGTTTTCCTTGTAGCTTCAAAGATGCAACTTTTAAAATATAAAGATGGACAACACATGCATATAAGGTTCTTTGAAAGAATAGAACTTGTGAGTCAGACCAATGCAATCCTACATCCCACAATCCAGGTGTGTGGCAGTTGCTATGATAATTTTGTACAGCAAAATATATGTGAAGATGTATGTAATCTATTTATCAACACTATTTAAAACAAGATTATAACACATGCTTCCCCTCTTGGAAGCTTTATGGAGTGTACTTAATACTGCGTGCATGGCCCTTTTCTGGATTTCTGTTGTTCACTGTTCTAAAGTCAAATATACATATATAAAAATCATTAAAAAAAGGCATAATGCATAAAAAAACCCTATAAGTAATTCCTGCACCAAAAAGTCCTTCACTTTTTTTTTTTTTTTTTTTTTTTTTAATTACTACTTCTCCTGTCTTTTAAAGGATATCATTCTGGTTTTAGCTGGAAAAAACTCACCAAAAGTCCAAGATGGGTTGGACTCTACTTTCTCAGCCTTTAATGGAAGGGGCAGTGGTGCTGAATCTTTAATGACACCTTTTTCCTCTTGAATGTTTCTCAAGAGTTAAATAACTATTAAAATGTAACAGCTTGAATAAGCCACTTTTTGCTATTAATCACATTTCACTTGCTTTGATTCTCTGATTTCATAGTTATACAAAGTTCTCCAGTAATCCATAGAGTCTTTACAAGGCAGGACTGATAAGAAGAAAACCTTTCAGTTTTTCAGGCTTTTGACCGTCTAACAGCAAAAAGGGGACTACACCTCTTTTTCCTGCTAGGTCAACTTTAACAGAACACAATCTACAGGCAGACTCAGTCAAGCCCCATCTCTACTGTGGAGAATTGTTCCCTGATGTACATTTGTCCGTTGTTCAGTCTAGCTGCAAGAGTCCTAAGCTACTGGGCTTCCACCACTTTATTCCCCAAGCTAAGAAATCTAATTGTTAAGACATGCTCCAAGATATTTAGTCTAAATTTTCCATGTTAATGAGACTACTACATGGTGTTACTCTTTTCTTCCTTTGTGAGTTACACACACAGGAATCTCCTAATGGCAGAGGTGTCCACTTACACAACAGAAAACTGACTTAACTGAATTCGCAAAAAGAAAAGGAGTACTTGTGGCACCTTAGAGACTAACCAATTTATTTGAGCATAAGCTTTCGTGAGCTACAGCTCACTTCATCGGATGCATACTGTGGAAAGTGTAGAAGATCTTTTTATACACACAAAGCATGAAAAAATACCTCCCCCCACCCCACTCTCCTGCTGGTAATAGCTTATCTAAAGTGATCACTCTCCTTACAATGTGTATGATAATCAAGGTGGGCCATTTCCAGCACAAATCCAGGGTTTAACGAGAATGTCTGAGGGGGGGTGAAAGGGTAGGAAAAAACAAGGGGAAATAGGCTTGAATAGAGACTGGGAGTGGCTAAGTCATTATGCAAGGTAACCTAAGTTAATTGTATCCAATTTGCAAATGAATTCCAATTCAGCACTCTCTCGCTGGAGTCTGGATTTGAAGTTTTTTTGTTGTAATATCACAACTTTCATGTCTGTAATTGCGTGACCAGAGAGATTGAAGTATTCTCCGACTGGTTTTTGAATGTTATAATTCTTGACGTCTGATTTGTGTCCATTTATTCTTTTACGTAGAGACTGTCCAGTTTGACCAATGTACATGGCAGAGGGGCATTGCTGGCACATGATGGCATATATCACATTGGTAGATGTGCAGGTGAACGAGCCTCTGATAGTGTGGCTGATATTATTAGGCCCTGTGATGGTGTCCCCTGAATAGATGGGCTTTGTTGCAAGGATAGGTTCCTGGGTTAGTGGTTCTGTTGCGTGGTATGTGGTTGCTGGTGAGTATTTGCTTCAGCTTGGGGGGCTGTGTGTAGGCAAGGACTGGCCTGTCTCCCAAGATTTGTGAGAGTGTTGAGTCATCCTTCAGGATAGGTTGTAGATCCTTAATAATCCGTTGGAGGGGTTTTAGTTGGGGGCTGAAGGTGACGGCTAGTGGTGTTCTGTTATTTTCTTTGTTAGGCCTGTCCTGTAGTAGGTGACTTCTGGGAACTCTTCTGGCTCTGTCAATCTGTTTCTTCACTTCAGCAGGTGGGTATTGTAGTTGTAAGAATGCTTGATAGAGATCTTGTAGGTGTTTGTCTCTGTCTGAGGGGTTGGAGCAAATGCGGTTGTATCGCAGAGCTTGGCTGTAGACAATGGATCTTGTGGTGTGGTCAGGGTGAAAGCTGGAGGCATGTAGGTAGGAATAGCAGTCAGTAGGTTTCCGGTATAGGGTGGTGTTTATGTGACCATCGTTTATTAGCACTGTAGTGTCCAGGAAGTGGATCTCTTGTGTGGACTGGACCAGGCTGAGGTTGATGGTGGGATGGAAATTGTTGAAATCATGGTGGAATTCCTCAAGGGCTTCTTTTCCATGGGTCCAGAGGATGAAGATGTCATCAATATAGCGCAAGTAGAGTAGGGGCGTTAGGGGACGAGAGCTGAAGAAGCGTTATTCTAAGTCAGCCATAAAAATGTTGGCATACTGTGGGGCCATGCGGGTACGCATAGCAGTGCCGCTGATTTGAAGGTATACGTTGTCCCCAAATGTAAAATAGTTATGGGTAAGGACAAAGTCACAAAGTTCAGCACCAGGTTAGCCGTGACATTATCGGGGATGGTGTTCTTCACAGCTTGTAGTCCATCTTTGTGTGGAATGTCTGTAGAGGGCTTCTACATCCATAGTGGCCAGGATGGTGTTATCAGGAAGATCACCAATGGATTGTAGTTTCCTCAGGAAGTCAGTGGTGTCTCAAAGGTAGCTGGGAGTGCTGGTAGCGTAGGGCCTGAGGAGGGAGTCTACATAGCCAGACAATCCTGCTGTCAGGGTGCCAATGCCTCAGATGACAGGGTGCCCAGGATTTCCAGGTTTATGGATCTTCGGTAGTAGATAGAGTATCCCAGGTCGGGGTTCCAGGGGTGTGTCTGTGTGGATTTGATCTTGTGCTTTTTCAGGGAGTTTCTTGAGCAAATGCTGTAGTTTCTTTTGGTAACTCTCAGTGGGATCAGAGGGTAATGGCTTGTAGAAAGTGGTGTTGGAGAGCTGCCGAGCAGCCTCTTGTTCATATTCCGACCTATTAATGATGACAACAGCACCTCCTTTGTCAGCCTTTTTGATTATGATGTCAGAGTTGTTTCTGAGGCTGTGGATGGCATTGTGTTCTGCACGGCTGAAGTTATGGGGCAAGTGATGCTGCTTTTCCACAATTTCAGCCCGTGCACGTTGGCAGAAGCACTCTATGTAGAAGTCCAGTCTGCTGTCTCGACCTTCAGGAGGAGTCCACCTAGAATCCTTCTTTTTGTAGTGTTGGTAGGGAGGTCTCTGTGGATTAGTATGTTGTTCAGAGGTATGTTGGAAATATTCCTTGAGTCGGAGATGTCGAAAATAGGATTCTAGGTCACCACAGAACTGGTTTATAACATTCATAAACCAGTCGGAGAACACTTCAATCTCTCTGGTCACGCAATTACAGACATGAAAGTTGCGATATTACAACAAAAAAACTTCAAATCCAGACTCCAGCGAGAGACTTCTGAATTGGAATTAATTTGCAAATTGGATACAATTAACTTAGGCTTGAATAGAGACTGGGAGTGGCTAAGTCATTATGCAAGGTAACCTATTTCCCCTTGTTTTTTCCTACCCTCCCCTCGCCCCCCCTCAGACGTTCTTGTTAAACCCTGGATTTGTGCTGGAAATGGCCCACCTTGATTATCATACACATTGTAAGGAGAGTGATCACTTTAGATAAGCTATTACCAGCAGGAGAGTGGGGTGGGGGGAGGTATTTTTTCATGCTTTGTGTGTATAAAAAGATCTTCTACACTTTCCACAGTATGCATCCGATGAAGTGAGCTGTAGCTCACGAAAGCTTATGCTCAAATAAATTGGTTAGTCTCTAAGGTGCCACAAGTACTCCTTTTCTTTTTGCGAATACAGACTAACACGGCTGTTACTCTGAAACTTAACTGAATTGTTTTTTATGGGTACAAAGGTGTTCTTTCCTTCTCACTTCTTCAGAATACATGAAGTTAGATGCTCAGTAACAGGATGTTTACTACACATTAGAATGTTTAGTATTTAGAACATTAGCCAACTAAAATTTCTATAATTGAGATAGCAGACATGAAGTTTGAACAGATTACTAAATGAAAGATTACAATATTTGGATTTAAGACAGCTTACTTGTAACAGTGACTTGCACAAAAACAAGATCTATTTTTTTTTTTTTTTTTACATCAAGAATCACAAATTCCCCAGTGGGGAATCTGTTAAAAGTGAACGTCTCACTCTGGAACACAACCTTACCTTTTCTGTTGATATGAGCTGAGGCCAATACTTGTGTCGGTCTATAACAAGAAGAACGAACAGTTAAGGTTGCAATGCTTGATATCAAATATGTTTTCCATATTAAAAAATACAATGCTAACAAGTAATTAGAACAGTCTTTTAAAAGACAGTGGCAAGTTCTGAGTCTGGGGTGGGAAGTCGAAGCCAGTATCTGCCAACTGTCTACCTCCAAGGATATCAACAAGTCAAGCAACTAACACAAACACCAAAGCACCCTGCAATTCTGGTCAGAAATCAAGGAGTCAGTAATGATTCCTGAAATCTTAGGAACATGGAAAACTAGGAGGTATGTAGCAGTTCAGGAAGATTGAAAAGGGAGGAGGAAAAAAAATCAGAAAGGGCAACATTTTATGGGCAAGAGAAGAGGGAAGTATGGCCACTCTAACCTACCAAAAGATAACTTGGGGGTAAGAAATGCTCACAAAGGACATTGTATAAATCAAATAAAAGTCAAACATAAGTTGTACAAATAGAAAGTTCAGTTAGCAAATAGGATTGAGCTTTAAGTTTCCAATACGATATCAGAAAACAAGTTTAAAAAGCCCATTTAACCACTAAAAGTAATATACTACAGATAACTCCAAAACAAAATTTGTTATGAAGTCCTTTTAAAGATACAGTCTCTGAAAAGAAAAAATATTCAGTATTAAGGAACTGAATTTTTGCTTTACAAATCTCAGTATTTGATGAATGCCACCATTAAACCAGGATGTCAAGAGTACACAATGAAGAGTACTCTTTTCCCTTTGGATATCCATAGTTTTCAAAAATTTCAAGGGTTTTGTTTTTGTTTTTTAAATCTTTTGGTTATATAGGATTGCAATTGGTGCAAAAATCGCAGACTAGATAGTATGTACATCAAGGATTTATTTGCAAATTCACTTGCTAGACCCTGGTACCAGCTAACAAGCTTTAAACAAACACAGACACACCTTGAAGTATTACAGAGGCAAACTTCCTCCTAAAGTTAAAGCAAATTGTGCTTTCCAGCAACAAGGAATCATACTGTATTTTATTTTACTACACAGCATACTTTGGGTTGATTGACAAATTGAACTACTACTTACTTTTCTGGCAAAACACAACTACCTTTGTACTATATAGTTGTGGTCTTTAGCTTGTAAGATTTATTCTCTCTCTCAAAACCAGATCTAACTAAACTCTCTGAGCTATGATGTCTGAAAGGCTCTAAGAATTGGTACACAGCTTACTCAGGCTTGGCTAGAAAATTAAATTGTTGCTGAAAGCCCAGATCCAATCTATCTTCCCCCTCCCCAGTTAAAAATGTCTAATCAAAGTGCTAACAGACAACACATTCAGATAAAAGCCTTGGCATCAGGTAAGCCCAGCAGAACATTCCTTCGTAGTCCCCTACCCCACTCTTCCAAGGCATTATTTGCATGAGTGACATCAGCTAGATCCATCCCCTTCCACAATGACCAGCAGGTGTTCTGCTGCTCCCTCAGGTCCTTTTCTTCCTCTACTCCTGAGGAAGCACATGCACAGCCACCCTTTTCTATGACTGGCAGTACAGAGCTGTTGTGCTAGATATTCAACGCATCCACAAGTCCTCTATTGCACCCTATCCAGAAGGAAGCAAAATTGACAACAGCTCAGAAAGCACTTTTGTTTGTCCTAGAGATCTGGGCAACAGGATAGTGTTAGGATATAGATATTCAGGCCTGTCTGTAAAGGCCTATACCCTAAGAATTTAGGTGTATTCTTATCACTTGGCTAGTTATAGAGGTATAAAAGAAAGAATCAAAATCACTGTCTGCCGTTGTAAGAGCCTTCTCTTACTGTGACAGTCTGAGGCCCTGTGCTTAGGCTAAGGCCTTTGGCTAAGCAGCAGAGGCAGCCATAAAGCTGGGAAGCAAACGGTCACATCCTCACATTCCAACCTAGTCACACTGAAATAAGGTGCTATTGGGCTGTTAGGAATACAATCCTGTTCTGATAATGCCTACTGCCTCCAGAGAAAGGGAAGTGCCTAGAAGACGTAAAAGGAAACTTAGTTTGATAGCATCCTGTCTGGCAAGAATTCACTTATCAATAGCTGGGATGTAAAATCCTCATTCCTGTGTTTGTTCTATCACTGTAATCCCCATTTCCCTATTGTTTGTCTGCATAATCTCTGTCTGGTTCTGTGATTGTTCCTGTCTGCTGTATAATTAATTTTGCTGGGTGTAAACTAATTAAGGTGGTGGGATATAATTGGTTACATAATCATGTTACATATGTTAGGATTGGTTAGTTAAATTTCAGGAAAATGATTAGTTAAGGTATAGCTAAGCAGAACTCAAGTTTTACGATATAGTCTGCAGTCAGTCAGGAAGTGTGTGTGTGTGGGGGGAAATGGGAAAGGGAATGGGGTGGGGAAATTGGAATCATGTTTTGCTAAAGGGGGAAATGGGAACAGGGACACAGGTAAGGCTCTGTGGTGTCAGAGCTGGGAAGGGGGACACTAAGGAAGGAAACTGGAATCATGCTTGCTGGAAGTTCACCCCAATAAACATTGAATAGTTTGCACCTTTGGACTTTGGGTATTGTTGCTCTCTGTTCACGTGAGAAGGACCAGGGAAGTAAGTGGGTGAAGGAATAAGCCCCTTAACAGATAGTATCAGTCCAAGTATTGTACAACCTTCAATCCATTAAACAGCACCATCAACATCATAATATCTTCTATTCAAAGGCTTTAACTAAGCATCACCTATGTCTGAGGAGTGTTAAAATTATTACTATCAATGGATGAACAGAAGTACAGAGATGCCGACTAGCCAATAGTCATAGTGACCAACAGTCTGGGATCGAAGCCAGAGGAGGAAGTTACTCACCTTGTGCAGTAACCGTGGTTCTTTGAGATTTATCTCTATGGGTGCATCTGCACCCCTAATCAGCAAATTTAGGTAGTGGTGTCTGTTCTGCCCGCACATGAGCCCTCCCTCATGGTTATCTAGCACTGCATGGGCAAACCACCCTCAGTTCCCTCTCTACCGCAGAGCCCCTCATCAAGAACTCCAAAGTAGAAGGAAGGAGGGTGGGCTGTGTAGCACGAACAGGGACACATCTTGAAGAACCATTATTACTGCACAAGGTGAGTAACATCCTCTTTGAGTAGGGTCCTTATGGGTGATCCTCTGTAGGTGACTTCACAGCAGTATCCCCCATGGAGGCCTGGGGCTTCAGAGTGCAGTCTATTATTGACAATAGTATTGTGTAGCCAAAGATGGCATCAGAAGCTGAGTCTCGAGTGATCATGTAGTGTTCCTCGAAAGTATGGGCAGAGGTGCAGGTCGCTGCCCTGCAGATTTCTGTGATGACGACATCTTTAACAAATGCGACCGAGGTAAAAATGGATCTCATGGAGTGCATGCAGATTCCTGATTGGGCACCAGGTTACACACATGGGAACAGTGGTTAATGCAACTGGAGACCCATTTGGAGAGTCTTTCACTGATATTGCAGAACCTTTGGGTGTTTTCATGAATGAAAGGAAGAGTTTAGGAGACTTCCTAAAGTCCTTAGTCCTGTCCAAATAAAACATTCAGGATCTCCTAACATCAAGTGAATGAAGCATTGCCTCCCTGTTGTCACAATGTGGTTTTAGGGAAAAAGTGGGAAGGTGACTGAGCTGGTGCATATAGATGGACAAGATTATCTTGGGGAGGAATTTCGGGTGTTGCTGCAGGGTGATTTTGTCTTTAAAAAAGACTGTGAACAGTGGCTGCACCATCACTGCTGCTATTTCCCCTATTCATCGCGCTGAGTCATGCCCTGTAGAAATGCTGCCTTTGTGGACAGGCAGTGGTGCTGGAATGATTTTTATAGTGGGGATGGTGAAGGTGGAAACCCTGTATTTGGGTTACTACTACTTCAAGATGGAGGGCAGCAGCACCCCCAATTCCAGCACCTATGTGGACAGGTGTAGGAGAGAGCAAGTGGCTATAGGTTCAAAGGGTAGTCTAGCTGGGGTTTTCAGAACCAGACTGAGATCCCACATTGGAGTGGGTGGTCTAACGTGCAGGAAGTCCCATGCCCTTGAAGAATCTGTGTGTTGGATGGGCAAATACTCAGCATCTGTCCACCCAATGGTGTAAGGCTGAATTATGTTTGCTAGATGTACTTTAAGTAAGCTAAGATATAGACCAGTCCTTTTAAGGTCTAGAATATAGTCTAGGAGCAAAAGGATGGAGAAAGATATCAGAGCCACTTGTTTGGAACTGCCTCAAATTTGGAATAATTTCCACTTCTGCAGGTAAGTGAGATGAGCTGTCAATTTCCTAATGTGCAGTAACACCTCACCTGCTCAGAGCATTTGCTTTTTAAGTTTTGGAACTATGAAGGAGCCAAGCCTGGAGCAGGAGGATCTGTAGGTTGAGGTGAAGGATCTGTGATGTTGCACCTCATAATGCTTTATAGAAATACGCTTATGAGTGTAACTATGACATAACTGGAATATGTTTTATGCTAGATATGCAATGTAACATATCTTTGCAAAGGTTATGTTCTACTGAATGTATTCATCCTATTCGTATGCATGTATCATTTTTATATCTGAAGTTATGAGCATTAGCTCTATACTTGTATTTAAAGTGTTTGCTGTAGAAAGCAACTAAGGCAGAATTGGTCAACATAGTGTGAAGGGGTTATTAAAGTAAATGGAAGTACTTGGCTAACAATGGACCTCGATAGACGCCAATCCACATCTGAGCTTTCCTGGGAACGTTCAGGCTAACATGTGGGCAATGGCTCGACCTGCAGAGAACTGAGTCATGCATGGACATGTGACTTGCCAATGTGACTCCAAAACTCCATCTTGTAGCTGTGATTCTACACAGGGGGAGAGAGGGGTTTCCACCCACAAGAGAGAGGCTATACAAGCCCCTAGAAATCCCTCCATTTGGTCTTCAGCTGGCACAAAAGATAGCCTCTCGAACCCAAAGAGATGCCTGAAAGAAACTGGAACAAAGCACAGTGACTACATGGGTGTGAGTGTTTGCTGGACCCAGACTAGGACGAAGTCTAGTCTGTAAAAGAGGATTGGAACATCTCTGAGGGTGAGATTTACCTGCATTTAGTTTCTTCCTGTATTAGCCTTAGACTTGTGTGTTTTATTTTATTTTGCTTGGTAATTCACTTTGTTCTGTCTGTTACTACTTAGAACCACTTAAATCCTACTTTTTATATTTAATAAAATCACTTTTTACTTATTAATTAACCCAGAGCAAGTATTAATTCCTGGGGGAGCAAACAGCTGTGCATCTCTCTCTATCAGTGTTAGAGAGGGTGAACAATTTAGGAGTTTACCCTGTATAAGCTTTATACAGAGTAAAACGGATTTATTTGGGGTTTGGATCCCATTGGGAACTGGGTATCTGGGTGTTCGAGACAGGAGCACTTCTTAAGCTGTTTTCAGTTAATCCTGCAGTTTTTGGTGGATGTAGTTCAGACCTGGGTCTGTGTTTGTAGCAGGCTAGCATGTCTGGCACAACCAAGTCCCAAGCTGCCAGGGAAAACGGGCTCAGAGGTAGTCTCGGCACATCAGGTGGCAGTTCCCAAGGGGGTTTCTGTGACCCAATCCACCACAGGATCCATCTGTCATTTTGGGAGAGCAGGTGAGCAACAGATTGAAGACGAATTGGAGGATACACTGCCACCTGTCCAAAGTATGTGTACCACACTTGCCTCAGCCAAGAGGAGGCAATCAGTATGACTTTTGCTCTGTCTGTATCCTCAATAGCACCTTTGACATGAGAGGGAATGGAGGAAAGGTATATAGCAGCTCCCTGCCCCATGGGAAGATGAGAACATCTCCTAAAAACTGTTTCCCCAGTCTGGCTCTGGAGCAGTAGCAGACATCTCTTGTTGCGGTAAGTAGCAAACTGGTCTATTGTCAGGGTTTCCCATAGGTTGGCTATGCCATGACGCACTGCTGGGTTCATCTCCCATTTGTGGTCATATGAGAAATTCTGACAGACAGACTGCTGTCACATTTTGTACCCTGGCAGGTAAGCAGCTGAAATGAGTACATTGTGGTGGACGCACAAATTCCAAAGTTACAGTGCTTCCATGGAAAGGGAAGGTGATCTGGCACTCTCTTGGCGATTGTCTGTCAGATATATGGTCTGTCATGACTTTTGTGTGAGAAAGTGTGCACTAGCATTTCTGACCGCTCTTAATGCCAAAAGATTGATATGGAGTACCAATTCTGTGGGAGACCACTTGCCCTGGACTTTGCAGTTGTTTAGGTGGGCTTCCCAGCCTATTAGAGAGGCATCTATTGTTAGAATCAGTGTTGGTTGTGTGAATGGGATGCCTGCATGGATGTTGGATGGTTCTTTCCACCAATGCAGGGAGCGTTTGACCCTGAAGGGCATCGACAGCAGCTTGTTTAGCCCATCCTTGTTTGGAGATTAGACAGATCTGAGCCATATCTGTAAACATCTCATGTCAAAAGGGCGTGTGGCATCACAAATGTGCATGCCACCATATGCCCGAGAAGCTACAGGCAATTCTTAGCTGGTGTTGATGGGCTGGCCCAGACTGTCTAAGAGACTCATCAGGGTGTTGAATCTGTGAGGCAAAAGGAATGCTCTCACTTACACTCCGCCAAGCTCAGCGCCAATAAACTCCAGACATTGTACGGGGGGGATCAAGGTTGGTTTCTGTTTATTGAGGTGTAGGCCCAGTTGTACAAATATGCACATGGTCCTCTGGGTGGCTTACAGGGCGTCTTTGAAGGAATGAACCTTGAGAAGGCAGTCGTCCAGGTATGGGTAAATGGCAATACCTAATGTTCGTAGATGTGTCACTACGACGGAGAGGACCTGGGAGAATATCCTGGGTGCAGACAAGGCTGAATGGGAGCATTCTGTACTGATAATGGTCTCGCCCAAAGGTAAATCGGAAGAATCTCCTGTGGGATGGTCGGATTGAAATGTGGAAGTAGACATCTTGTAGGTTGAGGGCTGAGAACCAATCTCCTTGCTCCAGAGATGGCATAATGGCTGCTAGTGTAACCATCTTGAACTTCTGAGCCTTCACCTATCTAGTATGGGTCTCCAACCTCCCTTTCTCTTGAGGATCAGGAAATACCTGGAATAAAACCCCTTGCCTTTGAGGTGAGTGAGGACTAGTACCATGGCCCCTAGGCATAACTGGTGGTCTATTTCCCAACTTAATAGTCTCTCGTGAGAAGAGTCCCTGAAGAAGGATGGGCAGGGAGGGATGTGAAATGGATCAGGTAACCCTTGAAGATAATCTCCAAGACCCACCTGTCAGAGATGATGTTCTCCCAACTCCCGATGGAGAGAGTCAGGCGACTTCTGAAGGGATGTGGAAAGTCTGTACGTAGCAGCTATTGTTGTTGCAAGGAGTGGTTGGGGTCTTTCACCACAGCTAGGGGAATTCACAGAGCATCATCCACCCTCTTAGTGAGATCTTGGAAAAGCTTAAAATCATCAGCTAATAGTGGAAGATGGCGCATTACCACCTTATCTGGTGAGGAGGAAGAGATGTTCATCGGTTGAGTAGTTTCCACCTCTAGTCTGGCCTCCTGCTCCTCGAAAGTTTCTTCCTGGGGCTCTGAATACAGAGGCCATAGGGGGAACGTCTGGTGGTCTCCCTGTGGAAGACACCAGAAGTCTGAGAAGTCACAGTAAGGCCACTGGAGGGATGGGGGGGGGGGGAAGTACCCACAGGTGACCATATCAGGAAGACTGGAGAGCGGAGGATGGGTATAGCAGAAGAGGTCCCAGATACTGTATAATGGTGGGTTATGGTATGAGACCAGAAAGAAATTGTGATCCTGATCACGGTCTAGCTCCCCGCTGGAGTAGAGTGGGGCTGATAGGGTCGCTGGAGCTGAATGCCCCGGTGCCACTGGTGATTCCGAGGACTGAGACATGCTCAGATTCCAGAGCTCTGGTACTGAGTAGCGGGAACTACTGTTCCTCTGCAATCACTAGGTCCCTGGAGAAACGGAACTTGTGTGATTCCACTGTTGCAATCAGTACCATCAGGGATTGCCGGTGCTGACTCATCTGTACTGATGATCTTTTATGGAGGGTGCATTATGACAAGGGCTGCTTTGTGCCAAGGATTTTTCTGTTGGTACCAATTTTGTAGAGAGGGTATGGTCTCTATTCTTATCTTCAGCAGGCAGTGCCACCACTTCAGAGCCTTTGCTCCTCAGGTCTTTAGGCATTAAAGCAGAGTTTGTACCCAATGGTCCTTGTGTTTTCTGGGTACCGTGTTTTGGAGCCATTGGTGCACAGGTGACTGAATGTGCCAGGAGTCTCCTCTGGCTGCTCAAGAGCTCGGTTTGAGGGCTTGCTGCCCTTTCTCTAGATGCTTTGCCAGGGGAAAATCAGCTGACTTTCTCTGTAATTCTCCCTCTCTGGAGGTTGAGAGCTCCAGGGACAATCTTTGTCCTGAAGAATAGTCATGACCGGGGGGTCAGATGCTGGTGTGACAGGGCGGACCAGGCTCAGAGGCCCCCGCTGGAGGCCTCAGGGTCCTGCCACATCTGTCCCATGAAAAACAGTGGAGCTAAGTCCTCTGGGCAGCCTAGAGAGATTGTGAAAGGCTAGGCAATCAGAGAGGCTGCAGGGAGACCCAATCAAGGCCCAGGAGAGCCATATAAAAAGGAGCTACAGAGTCAGACAGTTCCGTGCTGAAGCTGAAGGAGTACAGATGGTGCTCTTGGCTGGCCAAAGGTAACTGCAGCATCACAGGCCTGGTCTACATTACGGGGTTAGGTCGAATTTAGCCACATTAGGTCGACTTAAAAATGACTGCGTCCACACAACCAACCCCATTCCATCGACCTAAAGGGCTCTTAAAATCAACTTCTGTACTCCTCCCCGATGAGGAGAGTAGTGCTAAAATCGACCTTGCTGGGTCGAATTTGGAGTAGTGCGGATGCAAATCGATGGTATTGGCTTCCAGGAGCTATCCTAGAGTGCTCCATTGTGACCGTTCTGGACTGCACTTTGAACTCCGATGCACTAGCCAGATACACAGGAAAAGCCCATTCCTAATATCTGATTTGTGTCCATTTATCCTTTTATGTAGGGAGAGTCCAGTTTGGCCGATGTACATAGCAGAGGGACATTACTGGCACATGATGGCGTATATTACATTGGTGGACGTGCAGGTGAATGAACCGGTGATGGTGTGGCTGATCTGGTTAGGTCCTGTGACAGTGTTGGTGGTATAGATATGTGGGCAGAGTTGGCATCGAGGTTTGTTGCATGGATTGGTTCCTGAGTTAGAGTTACTATGGTGCCGTGTGTCGTTGGCTGGTGAGAATATGCTTTATGTTGGTGGGTTGTCTGTGGGTGAAGACTGGTCTGCCTCCCAAGGCCTGTGAAAGTGAGGGATTGTTGTCCAGGATGGGTTGTAGATCACTGATGATGTGTTGGAGAGGTATATATTTATTTTATAATTATATGGTAAAAATGAGAAAGTATGCAATTTTTCTATAACAGTGTGCTGCGAGACTTCTGTATTTTTATGTCTGATTGTGTAAGCAAGTGGTTTTTAAACTGAGGTGAAACCTGGGGGTACACAAAACAAATCAGACTCCTGAAATCGGGAGTAATTTGGAAAGGTTGACAGTACTTTAGAGGTACTACAAAAGGATCAGAAACTCTAAGAAGAACTATAAAGTAAACACTATCAAGTATAAAGAGAGGTAAGTAAGCAAACTGCTGTCTCAGGACAAGGGAAGGTGAGAAGAATTGGAGTGTGGTTCACCCGCACAGCGCAAGACAGCCTCGAGGGAGACCACGAGAGAGGCAGAGTGCCTGTGCAGGCGGAATGGACACTGCTACCTAAATTCTCTGATTAAAGGTGCAGGGACACAGATTCATCTAAAGTAAAGCACCCACAGGGACACTACTAAAAGAAGAATCTTCACTTTCAATCCCTTGTTCTGATCACTAGATGGTACTGCCTCTGAACTGAGTCATATGGTGGCTTAGTAAAAACTTGACAAAACCTCTGAATGATGCCACTGGATGATGACATCTGGCAGGGTTAGGTCCAGTAACAAGACTGCTGAGAAAGACTTACCCAAAACTATCCCATCCTTGCCAACCAGCCCTAGCTGTCACATAACTAATAGGAGCAAGTTTTATGATGCCTTTATTCTTCAGCAGATAATATAATCTTAAGTGAGCCAATTTCCAAACTTAAACAAGAAACCTGATGTCAGTCTTGAACCAAGATCTTTTAGACCAATTTGCAGCCAGGAGCAAATGTTGGCTAGAATTAAACTTCTGAACATAGAGGAATAAATGGAGATGTTCCCTCAACTTATCTGAACTACTGAATAATAAGTACTTCTGTAGCTACTGCCATAAGTTATGTCTTCTACTCCACTTGTAATTAAATGTCTTATATATACACACAAATTTCTTATCTTAGGCTTTAAAACTAAATTTAAAAGATTATGATGCTTCATACACTAAAACAGATCGTAAACTTTGTATATCACTGAACAGAACACTGAACAGATTCTCAATATATTAAAATTGTAAACAGGAAGCAAAACCAAAGATCACTAAGATTGACATTTATACAGAAAAGTGTTCTTTTGACTGCCTGGGTTAAATGTAATACATGTAAAATGAGACTCAAATCTCAATGATTGTTTTGAAATCAAGGTGAACTAGGGTAAAATGATACCAAGGCAACGTGAACAGCTCATGAGCATAACTAAACCATTGCACAACTAAAGCAAATGTAAATCTGATGTAGCAGCTTCTATAATTGACATTTCATAAAACTGATTAATAATCTGTGTAGTCCTGCAAAATCCATAATATATACAGATGCATAACACGAATCTTTTCAATTACATACTCTCTTTTTGGGCAAATTTTTTCTTCCAGCGTCAAATAAATTTGTGGGTGTTCTGTGTTGGAGCTTGGCATGCTCTTTTTCCTGTCTGACTGGGTCCACCTCTTCACCAGCTGTCAGCATGACTGCCAAGAACTAAAACTCTGTATCAGTTATTCCTTCCCAATCCAGACTTTAAAGGGAAGGGACAGTGCTGAGTTGCAAGAAATATTGTTCCCTATCCCACACATTTTTACTATACATACAAAATATATCCCTCTTTCCTGAAAGAGATTCATCAATGAGAGCATATCATTAGCATAAAAAATTTAAAGGAAACATTTGTGAAATCTCACCTACGCAGGAGAAAAGGTAATTATAAAATGCAAAGTTACAATGGCACAGTTAGCACTGTCCAGGATGAAGTTTGCACCTGGTCAAAGTTAAAAATAATGAGATGTATGTAAGCTTCTAGAAGTTACACAGTAAATGAATGCCATTTAGCAAACCTGACCATGTCATTTCTGGACGTAGATCTCTTCTTTCACTTAGAAATAAAAGGCTCCTTTTAACCAGTCTTCTGTGGCAGTAGTTTTATCATAACGACCACCTAATGATAAGCATTTTTTGCACAAACTAATATTAACTGTTTGTCAATTAATGGGATACTGGTTTACTCCAAGATAACTTCAAACTCTGCCTTTTGAGCTAACCATCTAGACACATACAAAAAAGTTTTACTCCACAATAGTTTTAGTTGTCAACAATTCCAAGATGTGTTCATCTTTACTTTTAGCAGCTATGCCTCCCAAACACAAAAGTAACTTAGTGGGAAATGAATTCTTACGTCTAGGTGAAATGAGGAGAAAATTATTTATCTGATAAAGATAAACCAAGTGGGGTTTGGTTGTAATGGTCTCTTACTTAATGGACACTGGAAGCTGTTAAACAGTAGAGATGACATTTTATGTCTAATAAAACTTGAGATGATACTATCTTTTGAGAGAGAATGTTATTGCTTCAGAATGCTAGAAACTTAATTGCAAATTTAGTTTCTAACATCAATCATAAATCAGCCCCAAGCCTCCGCCCATCATCCATCTTCAAGCTAGAGACTTTCACCAGTTGCCTTATCACATTTAAATGTACTCTTGTGCAAATATTACTCCTGGGGAAATTTTATGCCACTGTGTACACACATAATTAATGTGCCATGCATATTCTCCTTCCTCCCACCCCCGGCAGAAAATAACTTCTGCCGAAAAGTTTTGCACACCAGAGGGCACTGTGGCACTAGAACAGAGCAGCTGATCCCCAGCCAGCCCCAGCTATCATAGGGAAGAGAAAGAGGCTGCAGTGCCTTCTTCACACCGGCTGTCGGTCCAGGTCAGGAGACAGGGGATATGTGGAGACAGACAGAAAGGGGAACATGGGGCTGTTCGAGGGGTCACAGACAGGGTTCATAAGAGCTAGTGGTGGACAGACTGGGGTAGGGGCTGAATGGGAATGCAGGTGCAGGGCCACAGGGGGGAGGGAGGTGCTGTGCCACAGGGGGATTGGAGAGAGGATACAGGGCCACATGAGGGAATGGGGCTGGCTGAGCGGGCACACAGACACTTGGGGACAGGCGGTGCAGAACACATGGGGGAATGGGGGTGGCTGAGTGCGGGCACAGACAATATGGATGGGGGGAGGGGGTGCAGATATACATGGGGGAAAGGGCCAGATGTGTCTGACTGAATTGGAGAGACCAGAGGTCAGTCAGGGTTGCATGGCGGAAGATCCCTAACAATCCCTCCCCACCTCCATGCCCAAAAAAACCTGTTCCATTCTTTTCCCACCCATACTCAACAACCCTCCAAGCTCACACCCAGACTCCTTCCCAACAATTACTTCCCTCTCTCTCAGCTCTTCCATTACCCAACTCTCCCAAGCCTTTGCACTGCTTCTGAGGGGTGCAGGAAATATAGTTCTGTATTGTAGTTTAAATTAATTATTAATAGAGAACTGAGTAATATGCCTAATAAGGAGTCTATTTGTCAAAAAAAATGTCCTGAACCTTTGTCATCTGTATTGTTTCAAACATACTTGCTGACAGGTATTTTGAAATAAATTACCAAAACTAATTGAAACTGGTGTGATTATAATGTGTTATTTTGACAAATAAAATATGCAGAAATTTAAAATATTGTGCGCATAATTCTTGGCACAGAATTCCCCCAAGAGTAATATACGAATTGCAACAACATGGACTTCAGCTGAACTTAACCTAAATCCACCCTTTCATCCTATATAGGTACAGGTGGTCAGGTGAACTCCAAATCAGGCTAAGTATCAATCCTTGTATTCAGGCCCAGTGCTGGAGATAGCCATCAGCAATATGCAGGACCCAGATTGAAGGGAAGAAGAGTAGGTGAAGCATCAGTTTACATCATCACTGAAAGTGACCTATTAGGGGTGGGGAAGTAAGAGTTAGCAGTGAAGTGTTCAAGGCACTGGGAAGCTGCCAAGCAGGGCCTACATGTATACTTGCTCCCCTATCTGTTTTTTGAGGGGATGGGAAGTCCTTGCCTTTTTTACACAGGCTGGTAGTATTGGTAGAGTGAATAGAACAGAGCTGGTTCTCTGAAATGCATATGGAAGGTGTCTTCCAGCTGTTATCAAGAGGATATATGAGGAAAGACTAGTGAGGTTTCCAGCTTACATATTGGTAAACTGGAGCACACCTAGGGTGACCAGATGTCCCAATTTTATAGGGACAGTCCCGATATTCAGGGCTTTTTCATATATAGGGACATATTACCCCTCACCCCTGTCCTGATTTTTCACGCTTGCTATCTAGTCACACTAAGCACCCCATATGGAGGTGAATAAGTACTCAGATCTCAAGCTGTAAAATGTTAGTCTCTGGCTCATAGTGGGACTGTGGACTGGACAAAGAAAGGTGGGCAAAGTAAGGGGGTGTCTGGCCTAAAGCTAGCGAGTGGCTGGATTATGGGGTAGAGTTAAGGTTGGTGTTGGAACCATAGCTGCAAGTCTCCAGAGTTCCTGGCTTTAGATTTAATATAATAATTCCAGAGTTCCTGGCTTTATATCTAGTTAAAGGGCACTAGAATCTTAAGACTTGTCTGAAAGTTTCCTCTGGTTTTTGCTTTTAAAAAATGAAGTCTCTCCCCTTCATGCTAATATAACTCCAAAACAGCTAAACAGATTATTTACCTTTACTGAAACCTTTGTTTCTTCAGTGGTGATTGTATGAGTAACAGGCTCTTTTGGCAGCGCTTGATTTCCAGTAAGCTTCAAATGATGTATTCAGGGGGACTGCAAGCTTGTGTCCATAAGAAGAAGAAATATCTGAGGCCTCAGAAAATTATAGGTTTTACAGATATGATCTGTACAGCTTGCGAGTACCATAAGCATACTATTTCTGGCCTCATGAGCCCATTGCAATGGTAGTCACAGCATTTATAAAGGAACTTTGTAAAACTTCATTGAAATGGCACTTGCAATGCTTACGCTTTCTGGAAGAGCTCAAGAGCTGAGACTTAAAATATTCACGTGCTTTATCACACTGTCTTGAGAACAAATCACCGTAGAAGCCATTTTGACACTTCTTCACTTGAATGTCTCTAGAACACTGGAGAGCAAGTAAGTAGTAGAGACCCCTAACACCAATATCCGAGGCAAAATGCTCCCTCCGTCAGGAAACTTTTGCAAGTTTTTTTTAAACTAATGGAAAATATTTTCACAATATCACAATAGGGTAATTTAATAAAATTAATTTTGAGTTTTGAGTCCCTGATGTAGGTTTCATGTTTCAAAATAATCCAACATTCAAGAGGATGCATATTCAACTCTCTGGTTGACTCCAAGCGTTGGACTTTTTCAACAAGATGTCTCTGGAAAAGTGGTAGGATGGTGGCAATAATTTTAAATAATCCTGTGGTCCACAGCTGAATTTTTCTAACACTAGTACCTACTTTTAGGCATCTAAATAAAAGTGACCTGATTATCATAACTGCTGAGCACTTGCAGCTCTCAAAAGGAGCCTTTTATTTCAATGCACCAGTTCTCAGAATATTTCGTCCTGTCTTACTGGTATAAGTACTAATGAACCTGAACTTTCCATGCACGTGTGTGAGCTCCCCAAACAGATTTCTGCCCTAGCAGTACACATCTCAAAAATAAAAATGCATGATTTGCACCTTGAAATATCTGAAACTGATAGATAAAATATTACTTACCCTGGTAAACAGAATGATTCAGAAATTCACATTTCTAATCAGAAATAGGAACTTCCTAACATGGCCCTGAATTCTAAAAAAAAAAGCAATGTCGGCTTTATTTTTAAACTTTTCTATCTCAGATTGGGGCGCTCACTTTTGCAGTGCTGAATTAAGCATAAAGCATTTGATTCTGTAATTACCTCCCACCCTCAAGATTACAAATCCCATAATATCTAGTTCATGGAGTCTTTCTTCCCTAGAAACATAAGGCCCCTGTGAGTGAGGTTGAGAAGAGTAGCAACTTGAGGAAAGGAAAGAAAAGCTATTTAAAAGTGTCATTGTAGGCACCCTACTATGGTGATTAGTGCAGTACAAGAATCTAAAGACAACCTTTGCAAAATTGGGGGATGGGATGGGTGGGAGGAAGGTGAACTGCCGTATTCAAAACAAAAACATTGTCTTAATTACTCAAAGATGTCCCTATAATATTCCCTGCCAAATTAAGTCTAATTAAGCGTTAAAAAAACCTGTTTCTATTAGTAGAGAATACAAAAAAAAAATCAGATAAGAACTCAGAATATAAATCTGCTAATTTTTTCCTTCAATATTCAGCTGATCTAGAGAAGTCAGAGAAATTTTATTTAAAGGACTACAAACTTCCTTTCATTCACCAGTGAATATCTTCCTAGTATCTAGGATGGAAAACATGTGGAGACAACTACAAATGAAATAAATGCCATAAAGCATGTCAGCCCAATTGGACTTTTAAAACCAAAATTCTTGCAACTAAGGGTTTGTACACACTACCACATGTCAGTATAATTTATGTCACTCGAGGGTGTGAATAAGCCACCCCTATGAGTGACATAAATTACGACGACCTAGTTGCCAGTGTGGACAGCACCGGGTGAGCAGGAGAAGCTCTCCTACTGACACAGCTACTGCCTCTCGCAGAGATGGTTTTATTATTTATTTTATTGGCGCAGCTGTGCCACTGTAGCGCTTCTAGCATAGACTACACTGAGAGTCACCCCCGGTATTATTTAAGCAGCAAAACAAATATGCCCAAATGTTAACTCTGCTCCCACTGATGTCAATAGTAAAGCTCCCATTCCAATGGTGAGCACTTTTGGAAATCCCACCCTTAATTTTCTAAACAGAATCAGAAAATCCTTCATTAATCCTTCATCTTACAAGAAGTGGAAGGTTGGACACATGACCAGGGAAGAGTATAAAAATATTGCTCGGGCATGTAGGAATGAAATCAGGAGGGCCAAATCGCACCTGGAGCTGCAGCTAGCGAGAGATGTTAAGAGTAACAAGAAGGGTTTCTTGAGGTATGTTGGCAACAAGAAGAAAGCCAAGGAAAGCGTGGGCCCCTTAATGAATGAGGGATGCAACCTAGCGACAGAGGATGTGGAAAAAGCTAATGTACTCAATGCTTTTTTTGCCTCTGTCTTCACGAACAAGGTCAGCTCCCAGACTGCTGCGCTGGGCATCACAACATGGGGAATAGATGGCCAGCCCTCTGTGGAGAAAGAGGTGGTTAGGGACTATTTAGAAAAGCTGGACGTGCACAAGTCCATGGGGCCGGACGAGTTGCATCCGAGAGTGCTAAAGGAACTGGCGGCTGTGATTGCAGAGCCATTGGCCATTATCTTTGAAAACTCGTGGCGAACGGGGGAAGACCCGGATGATTGGAAAAAGGCTAATGTAGTGCCAATCTTTAAAAAAGGGAAGAAGGAGGATCCTGGGAACTACAGGCCAGTCAGCCTCACCTCAGTCCCCAGAAAAATCATGGAGCAGGTCCTCAAAGAATCAATCCTGAAGCACTTACATGAGAGGAAAGTGATCAGGAACAGTCAGCATGGATTCACCAAGGGAAGGTCATGCCTGACTAATCTAACCGCCTTCTATGATGAGATTACTGGTTCTGTGGATGAAGGGAAAGCAGTGGATGTATTGTTTCTTGACTTTAGCAAAGCTTTTGACACGGTCTCCCACAGTATTCTTGTCAGCAAGTTAAAGAAGTATGGGCTGGATGAATGCACTATAAGGTGGGTAGAAAGTTGGCTAGATTGTCGGGCTCAACGGGTAGTGATCAATGGCTCCATGTCTAGTTGGCAGCCGGTGTCAAGTGGAGTGCCCCAGGGATCGGTCCTGGGGCCGGTTTTGTTCAATATCTTCATAAATGATCTGGAGGATGGTGTGGATTGCACTCTCAGCAAATTTGCGGATGATACTAAACTGGGAAGAGTGGTAGATATGCTGGAGGGCAGGGATAGGATACAGAGGGACCTAGACAAATTGGAGGATTGGGCCAAAAGAAATCTGATGAGGTTCAATAAGGATAAGTGCAGGGTCCTGCACTTAGGACGGAAGAACCCAATGCACAGCTACAGACTAGGGACCGAATGGCTAGGCAGCAGTTCTGCGGAAAAGGACCTGGGGTGACAGTGGACGAGAAGCTGGATATGAGTCAGCAGTGTGCCCTTGTTGCCAAGAAGGCCAATGGCATTTTGGGATGTATAAGTAGGGGCATAGCGAGCAGATCGAGGGACGTGATCGTTCCCCTCTATTCGACATTGGTGAGGCCTCATCTGGAGTACTGTGTCCAGTTTTGGGCCCCACACTACAAGAAGGATGTGGATAAATTGGAGAGAGTCCAGCGAAGGGCAACAAAAATGATTAGGGGTCTGGAACACATGACTTATGAGGAGAGGCTGAAGGAACTGGGATTGTTTAGTCTGCGGAAGAGAAGAATGAGGGGGGATTTGATAGCTGCTTTCAACTACCTGAGAGGTGGTTCCAGAGAGGATGGTTCTAGACTATTCTCAGTGGTAGAAGAGGACAGGACAAGGAGTAATGGTCTCAAGTTGCAGTGGGGGAGGTTTAGGTTGGATATTAGGAAAAACTTTTTCACTAGGAGGGTGGTGAAACACTGGAATGCGTTATCTAGGGAGGTGGTAGAATCTCCTTCCTTAGAAGTTTTTAAGGTCAGGCTTGACAAAGCCCTGGCTGGGATGATTTAATTGGAGATTGGTCCTGCTTTTGAGCAGGGGGTTGGACTAGATGACCTCCTGAGGTCCCTTCCAACCCTGATATTCTATTATTCTAATATTTACAAATCTTAAGGAGTCAGTTATACTAACTGCCATTTTCTTTCTACTGGTCCTTTTTAGATAATATGACTTCCTACCAGCACTTGGCTGCATAAAATTCCAAAAAAATGTTAGGCTTCTACATGAAGGTCAGTTTTGACATAAGAACCCAGTCTGAGAAAGTGCTGAACAATGAAAACCTTTACATGCAATCCAAAGTGAAAGCCTAAACAAAATGAATAAAAAGGACAAATAGTCAAAAGGAAACAAAAAGTATATAAAAACCTATACTCAGCTAATGATTGCTGCTGAAACAGCTTGATTTCTCTTAAAAACAACAAGGAGTCCGGTAGCACCTTAAAGACTAACAGATTTATTTGGGCATAAGCTTTCGTGGGTTAAAAAACCCACTTCTTCAGATGAAGCTTATGCCCAAATAAATCTGTTAGTCTTTAAGGTGCCACCAGACTCCTTTTTGTTTTTGTGGATACAGACTAACATGGCTACCCCCAATACTTGATTTCTCTTGACAGTTTGGGAAATATATCTGTCAATGGATTAATTCCTTTTTTTATTAATAGCATTTATGATTGTAGCTTTCAGCCTGGATTAGAACTTCCCTTTTCTAGCAGGCACAGACTACAGGTATGTCTACACCACAGGCACTGCTAAGGCACTGCAGCTGTGTCATGTAGCACTGTAGTGTAGATTCTTCCTACAATGACACAAGGGGATTTTCTGTCAATGCACTTAATCTACCTTTGTGAAGCAGTGTCAGAGCGTGCTTTAAGAGCAGGCTCCAAACAAACAGAGCCACTTCATTACCAGAAACTTTAGACATTAGTTGAAGGAGTAGGGGCAGGGGAAAGAGGCTTTGGCTTCTCCAAGGACACTGACCAAAACCCAGGCACTCAGTGGTGAGGACATGAAGACAGATTTGCATTCAGGTATTTATGATTTTGCATAGATCTGTAACTCTCCTGTATTAAGAGTAAAATGTGCACCTGTTTAAGACGCTCCTGTGCAAAGCCTGTGTTCCTTTACTTTACCTGCCATATGTCCCTGACTACAAACCAGAATGCCTATAAAGAGGGGATTCTGGGGGAGCATGCATAAGTGACTCAGGAAGTTTGGGAGGTTTAACACTGGTTAGGGCTTAAGGCAGTTGGACTGTGGAACCTCACATCTCAAGGAAGGGTTTCATACAGGGAGTCTGCACTTTATTAGGAGTGTACCTCACACAATAAGACACTACCTGGACTCTTCTCTGATCCAGCTGTTTTGGATGCATGTGGGATCCAAAGGTTGTGTCCAATTAACACAATCTGGTGACTGTCCCCAAGAGGGACTCAGCCAATACTATAAAAACTTGGTCAGAACCAAGCCTCATAAGCGGTTGAAATTACAAATTTGTTGGAATATCCTGTTCCCACTGGTTGATAAGCTAGTAGAAAAGGATGGAGAAAGCTCTTAAGCTACCACCGCTTCCCAGGTTTTTTAGATTTCTTTTTAAACCTACTTATAATTTTCTTCAAACATCTAAAGTGGTTTTAATTCCGATACAGTAATTTTCATAAACTATTTTAAAACTAAAATTCAAAACTCAATCCCAGTCATGATATACTAGGGATCTTTCATATCCATTGCTATTTGTTATTAAGGCGTGTTTCCAGTAGTACAAAAGCTGCTTGCTATGCTGCAGTTGAGCTCTTACAAGGCAACTGCCAAGCTGATAGGGAGATAACAGCCTCTGCCAGCACATTAGCTCTATGTTAACAAACAGAAGAATTAAATAAAGCATAAATGAATATCTTGATCAAGGTAATAAAAATCAAATACCCTCAATCTGTGAGTTAGCTGAACTAGTGGATTGAGAATGAGTCATTTTTGCCCTGTTCTTTCATCACTTAACTCACATGAGGTAGTGAAAACACTAGAGGACTCCAGCTGATGCAATCTGTTCTACTGACATTGGCTTTGCAATACTCATTTACTTTTGGGCACTGTTAATTTTTTTAAAAATTTCTACCATGCAACAAGACAAAATCCCATTTCTGAAATGATTCAAAAAAAGGTTTTTGTCAAAACATTTCTCAGGAGCAAAGGTGAAAAACATGCAGACATTTATAGAGTGCACAATCCTAGCACCTCAGAGATTTCCACAATGTCATGGATTTCAGTGCTTTACATTATGAAATTGAGACACTATTCTTGGTTTATCAAAAAGTGTAGCAGTGTGTGTAAAATATTTCTATTAAAGCTATCAAATCACCCACAATTAAAAGAGTGGCAGACTCCTGGTTAAGACACTATAGCCTTTACAACTCTTCAGCTTGGTTCTTTTAGCAAGCTGTCCACACTGCAAAGTCACTATATTTCCTGTTAGTTTTTGTCCATGAGATGCTGAGGACTGAGGCAGTTATGATTACCTTTGGTGCTAAGCAGAATTTACATGAATCTAGTACCAAAGATCCTGATTATACATAACTGTACATAGTTACTTTTATTGTTGCTTTCCATCCCATTTGGCCCTTCAATGCCTTCAACTGACAGCCAAGACTTACACCCTTTTACAACAGCCAGCTTCTGAAAGGAATTCTGCATACCTACGATTATAGCAGAAAAAATATCCATACTGACTAAAGAGTTTTAGGCTCTCTACGCTATCATTTTTGTAGATATAACTTATGTTGCTCAGATTGCGAAAAAATACACCCCTGAGCAACATAGTTACACTGACAGAAGCACAAGTGTGGACAGCACTATGTTGGTGGGAGAGTGTCTCCTGCTGACATAGCTACTGCTGCTCACTGGGGGGTGATTTAATTATGTCAACTGTAGAGAGTGGCTACCTGAGCGATCTTACAGCGGCCCTGCTGCATCACTACAGTTGGGCCACTGAAAGCTCTCTAGTGTAAACTTGGCCTTAGAGTGAGCTTGAGGTTCTCTTGCCACTTCTTTAATAGTAGAAGACAGGGTGTATTTATTCTTTAGGATTAAAATGCCCTGCATTAACAGCAGTACCTAACAGCCATTTAAGGTGAGAAGCAGATCACTAACCTAGAAGATAGCTGCCTTACTTGGAGTGGGTGAGTAAACAGACAAATGGGAAAAAACCCACCCACACAACCCTCTTCTGGATTGCCTCAAGTTTATAGTGAATCCCTTTCTTAGGAGACAAGGGCAAACCTTAGCACACACTTCAAATTTGCTCATTTGTCAATAGCCATAAAGAGTTTATTCTGAAAGTTAAAGGTAAGCGTTTATTTGCATTTGTCTTTAAAAATACAGTTCTTAAAAGGCGTGGTAAAGTATCATTCAGCCTAACATAAGGTCACAGCTTGTTGACAGATAGCAATTGTAGTTTATTTCTCCCTTTCCTTGCTCCCAGGTATATATCTCCTTTCAGTAGAGGGAGACATGTTGGCAAACTTTTTAGCCAGCTTTTGAATAGCTACAGAACTGCCAACATCCCTCTTGCACAATTTGAGGACTTTGACTTGCTAAATCTTCATGGACAGGTTTACTTGAGACTTAAGGTAAGTCCCTATTGTGAAAGAAAATTATGGTTAGTGTAGTGTGAAGTTTTCATTGATGTTAGTTTGGAATAACTTGCGAGTCACCCCAAACAAGGGCCAACAAAAGCTATAATACACCACATCTTTTAAAATCTATTTTAGAGCAAACAATTTTAGGAAGTCTACAGCTATAAACTTCATTACTGGTTAAGTTGTTCACCTCCTGGCAGTCTCCCTTTGTTACCATGAGTGTATAATATATCCAGGTGACAAAGAGTACTATCAAAATTTTGAAGATCAAAAATTATCTTCCCTCGAGATTAATTTTAGATTTTAAATTCTGCTGTCTTGAATCATCAAGGTTAGAAATGAATGCTGTAAGGCAGGAAGCCTACAATGACAAATGTCTACTGGTGTAAAGATTTTTCTAGCTATTCAGACCCAAATATGGGGTCAAAAACATTCACCCAGAACTGAAAGTTGCCATGCCTATTGCAAGTTCATTGGTACTTTAAACAGAAGCTATTTGAGAAAGCTTGCAGGTTTGGAATACTGTATACAGTCCCAGAGGATTTGAATACAGAATGTAGGTGTAAGTGACCAAATCTGCAAAATTAATACAGTTAAAACCCTACCTATCATGGACACAATTACCATGCGTTAATTCAAGCGTATATTCCAATCTAAATTGTTGCACTTAAGTCTTCTAAGTCGTTCCCTTAAGACAAGCAGAACATCACACTAGTGCATACTTTAATACACTCACACCATAATCCACACAAAAAATGACTCTCTCCCCCTACTTCTGAGCAGCACTTTAATAGCAACCTGCTGCAAGGTGTCTCACTCACCAAGGCTTCTTTACTTTTATCAAATCTGATACAGACTATTTACTAGTAAATTAGATTTCTATACTCTGTGGGTGACTAACAATTAAAAACAAACTAAACTAAACAGTTATACTAAGTATTTTAAACAATAAAGGTATTTAGACTACATTTTGGCACACATTTTCCTTGCTTTTGGTGGTCAAAATCTCAGATGCAGTAATTTCTAAAGGGCTCCCAACGAATATGAATTAGCAGTGTTCTACTGTGAGTGTATTTTCCAGGTATATACACGTTTTGATCTTAAAATCAGTAACAAGACTAGTTTTCCTTTCAGTACCAATGATAAAGAGCAAATTGTGCAACAGTCTGCACTTTTGTAATTTGCCTACTGGATAAGTAAATTCCCTCCAGGGTATAAAAGTTTGCTTCTTGCCCTGAAATATGTATCACTTCCTTAAGGAGAGGACACCCAAGAATGTTCCTTAATTTCATAACTGATTTTGTATGCAGAACCTCAGTAATTTTAAATATCCGAATGCTGGTATCTGACTTTCAGACAAGTTTTTTTAAAATTCACAACTTAAGTTATTGCTATAAGTCTCATTCTACAGCACCAGGTAACCCAGAAAAACCTCTGATATTTATGAGAACTTGCATGATGTATAGAGAGGTGAATGCTCAGTCTTGAATAGTGATGCGTAAAAACATCCTGACAGTGGTGCAGTGTAATATTACAGAAGTAGACACCACAGAACAGGAGTGGCCAACCAAAGCCTGAGAAGGAGCCAGAATTTACCAGTGTACATTGCCAAAGAGCCACAGTAATACGTCAGCAGCGCCCCCCATCAGGTCAGTCGTCTTGTCTCGTCCCATCCCCGCCCCGCTCCCACCCACTGGCAGCCACAGGTTGGCCACCCCTGCTACAGAGTTTACAGCTTCCGTAAAAACAACTGTCCTCTGACAAGATATTCAAGTTGAACTTATGATAAATATATTTTCTCTGCTGGGTTGCACTGGATCAGCTGAAATGAGTAACTGACAAATCACCATATTAAAAACTACAGAACTAGGAGAAAAATAACTTACTATTACAGCAAGAAAACATCAAAATGAAATAGCATGAGATAATATACCGTACAATGATAACTCAAAAGAACTGGCCTTTGAACTGTACAAATATTTTGGCCTTTACTCTACCTTTCTATATTATTCTTGCTAAGTACATTTTTAATATAAGAATAAATCATTAAATTTGTTTCTCCTTTGCTGTTTTACATAGTCAGCTTTCAGAGCATGTGAATAAAATTGGACCAGCAACCACCAATGGAAGCCATAGTAAGTTTACTAACTTACAATTAAGGTTGCTAGAATACAAACTTGATACAAAAAGCTATATTGCAAATGTTATCTGCATGTGCATGACACAAATTCCATGATCATGTACTATTGCTTAAATATATGTCCTCATTTATATGCAAGCTGCAGTGAGAATGAATCAAGCACTCAATAGAGTTCTTGCCTCATTCACTGTACACACACTTGCCTCATTCACTTAAATGATGCACCTTAAAAATATTTTTCTATAACTTTTCTATGACAATATACTATATTTCAGAAATAGTACATAATCAGATAAGACGACTATCATTATGCACATACAAGGGTACAGAGTTAAGGCTGCATGAAAAACTTTGACTGGCATTTTCCCAAGTGCTGTATCAGGTAACTTTAATATTCTCAGAAGTTTGAAGAAACTTCCTAATATTTTACAAAAGAAATAATCAGAGATTGCATATACTTTGGCTAGACATTACCAAACGTCCTGCCCTCAAAAGGTGCATAAACATGAAAAACGGTTCCTGGACAATCTTACCTATTGCTAGTGCTACAGTGAAAATACATGAAAAGACCATTACATGACTATAGTGGCATATGAAAATCTGTCATTAAACATTCCAACAACATTATCTCTGAGCTACCTGATTATGCATCTCACTAATCACTAATGTACATATATATATTTTTACTATGGTGTATACAATAAGAGATTAATATGATGATAAAGTGCATAAGCAGGTCTGATGGTTCAGAGTTAGTGGTATTAGAATTTGTAGGGTGCATATACACATTCCAATTTAATAACTGAATATATATATATATTTGCTAGTTACCTTTCCTAGTCATTTGCATTCTTAAACCTCCAAACCCCTAAGCATTCATTGTAAAAATCTTATTATGTATTTTGTATAAAGGTTATTTCCGCTAATAATCTTAACTGTATTTTGAGATTTTTTTTGCATGCAAATTTGTATATAATGTCTTAGCCTTACATATTTGTATGTTAGTAATATATAGGGACCAACAGAGAACTAATTGTGCTAGATGTTGTATAAACACTAGACCATACATTTAACAATTAAATTAATTTGCAATTAATTAGCAATTAAAAACTATAAATACTATAATGGATGCGGTAAGTGTTCTATGTTGAGGCAGCCTCATGCTATGGAACTAGCTGTTCTTGCATGGTTCTATTTTTAATCAGAATGTAACAATTGAAGTGTTTTATATAAGAAAAACAACCAATTGTCATCTATTATATTTTGAAACAGAAACTAAGTCATGTAACTACATAACATAGTTACAGTTATGAGATTTTTCTATTTTGAAAATTTCTTACCTTCCCTCCATTTAAATTTCTCCAAAGAAGTTCTGTTAATCCAAAACCAGGGAATAATTTGGGAAGTTTGATAAAAATCTAGAATGATATTTTTAAGTTACAGTACATGGGAAATGAATGGTTTTCCATATTTTAAAGGGTGCTCACCATAGGCTGCCCATTACTCATTCAAAAACAACGTAGACTATAACGTTGAAAACAGTTTTAACCATTAGATTTCCCTCCTCTGAATTCTTAAGTCTGACTACAGCTACTGCTGATCACTGTGGCACACCATAGATTAAATGCCACTACCACTGACAGAAGGACTAAGGAGAGTTCAACCACTGGCCATGTGCTAGCAGTGACACCCATAAGCGGTTTCACAGACTTGCTGAAGTGGCCTGCAACAGCCATGAAGTCCTCAAATAAGAACACTGGCAACATGTGAGAATGCTTCCTCCAAGCCAGACTTTGAAGAGATCCTTTAAAATTACAGGCTCTTTGGGGCAGGGACTGTCATTCCCTATGTTTCTAGATCACTTAGTACTTAGCACAATAGATCCTGCCTCTAAGCACTCTTGCAATATAAATATTAAATACCTTATAATAAGTTCCAGATCCCTTGTTCCCACCCCAGCTAGCAGGGTGACTCTTGAGCAACTAGCTCCTACTTTCCCCCACAAGTCTTCCCATTTTCTGTTCACTGATATTCAACTCAGTCCTCTACAAATCTGTGGTTTCCCCCCTCCTCTACTTCCATCCTCCACTCTAGGCTCTCTCTAGCTTTTTTCCACATCTTCTGCAGGATTCAATTGCACCACCCCCTCTCTATTCCTAACAAAGTTGGCCTGGATGAACAGAAAAGCACCCTGCTCCATTCCTTAAGGCTACCTGCTGATTACGATGCCTCAGCTGGTGAACAGGAAAAGGAAGTCATTTCTGCTTCCCACTAAACTACCAGGCAGCATGTAGGTGTGACGCACTCTATACATAGAGTGTGAATATAATGTAACTAAAATATGCATCGTACAAAAGGTCTCCTGTAAGGTATCATTACAAAGCTTATAATTACTAAGTGTGGTCATCCTATTTGTACAAATGTATCACTCTGGTATCTGAAACTAGAAATATGAAATATAACTCTGAGGGCTTATTGTCGTTATGCAAAGTGTGGGCCAATAATGGTGGTTTGAATACTGATGGCTCCCATCAACCAGGACAATTGACTGTGGATGGCTCTGTTTGCAGGCAGGCCTTCCTGTGAGTCAGGCTGGGAGGAATCAAGGCTTGGGGGTCTCACAGGACATGTGATCATGTCACCTGAACTGGAATCCATCTTTAACCTGGTCATCTTCCACTGAGAAGGAGTGGGAACCCAGAGGGACAAAGGATTCCCACCTTATGCAAAAGATATATAAGTGGGTGGAACAGAACAAGGGGGGAGCCATCATGGGGAATCCCCTAGCTACCACCTGAGCTGAAACAAGGGCTGTACCAGGGGAAAGGATTGTGTCCAGACTAGGAAGGTGTCCAGCTCCAGTCTGTGAAAGAAACTTATTGAAACATCTCTAAGGGTGAGATTTTATCTATATTCAGTTTTTATTACTGAATTAGACTTAGACGGCGTGTTTTATTTTATTCTGCTTGGTAATTCACTTTGTTCTGTCTGTTACTACTTGGAACTACTTAAATTCTACTTTCTGCATTTAATAAAATCACTTTTTACTTATTAATTAACCCAGAGTATGGATTAATACTTGGGGGGGACAAACAATTGTGCATCTCTCTCTATCATTGTTACAGAGGGAGAACAATTTATGAGTTTACCCTGTATAAGCTTTATACAGGGTAAAACAGATTTATTTAGGGTTTGGACCCCATTGGGAGTTGGGCATCTGAAAGACAGGCACACTTCTGTAAGCTACTTTCAGTTAAGCCTACAGCTGTTGGGGGACGTTGTTCAGACTTGGGTCTGGGTTTGCAGCAGGCTAGCAGGTCTGGCTCAAACCAGGCAGGGCACTGAAGTTCTAAGCTGTCTGGGCAGGAAAGCAGGGGCAGAAGTAGTCTTGGCACATCAGGTGGCAGCTCCCAGGGGGTTTCTGTGATCCAACCCGTCACAGTAGGAGCAAGGGATCACTGAGAATCACTTTTGAAATTTCAGGTTAGAGAGTACTCCAAATACCCCAAATGTTAACATTGTGAGCAAACTGACTCTTGGACCTCCATGCATCAGAGAACTCTAGGAGAGAGAAGTCACTGAATACGTGATGAACAATAGATGTAAGCATTATTGACTTGCCACCACATTTTGTAATATCACTAAAATGTGAAATGTGACTAATGATAGTTACATTTTCCATCAACTTCCTGGCAGAGATTAATTGGTGTAAGCCCTGGAGTATTCAGTTCTCAATGACTGAGATCTGCAGGCCCTGTGATGTATTCTATAACCATTAACCCAGAAATGTTACTCTTGACCGCTGCATTAGTACCATGACTCTCCTAGTGCCTACTGTATACTTCGAGGTAATAGCTTTTACAAGCTCAGGTGAGCTACAAGTAGAGTTTACAATCTCTGTAAACCCTGAAACAAATAATTGAGTCAAATGCAGAATTACACTGCTCTCGATCTCCACCCAATTCGTAAGCACTACTGGATTTTAAGCTGATTAACTATCATAAGACCAAGTACCGAAGGGCTCTCAGTTGTCATGAATTTCACCATCTTCCCAACTGTGCTGGCAACAAATGAGAAACGTGGGACTTGCCTATATAAAAAGGTTGCACAAGTTTAGTTTAAGGTATGATTTTAACCTGGCTTATTTAGTTAAACTAGTGTAAACCCTTGTAAGGACACTTATTTCAGTTTAAATCAGGTTTATTTCTGTTTACCTTAACTCAATTAAAGAATCATTTTAAGCAAGACAAAATTAAGTCACTAAAATCAAAATAAGAGTATCCACACAGGGGGTTTGTACCTATTTAGAACTGATTTTCGTTTAAATCATACCTTAAGTTAAATTAGTGCAACTTTCTCACACACACAAGGCCTTGCACATTAGGCAGAGCCCTGAGTATAAATGTAATTATGCACATGTATCACTTGCCACTAGATTGTGCTTCATCATTTTTTTTAAATGAGACCTTAGATTAGATTTCTACCCATGATGGTTGTGAAGACAACCTTCAAAATGGATGAACTATAGACCGCCTGAAACAAAAACTTAGAGAAACATGAACAACCTTGTTCATCAAGGGTGTTAACATCAAAGTCCAATGACAATTTAAATCTCAACATTAGCAATTTCATTGCTGATCAATTTAGCTGAATCAAGCCAAGGCACTACTGTTATTTTTGGACATAATGGCAGGCACTAAGGCAGTATACAGTAGGCCAGTTACCATCAAAAGGTTGCAGGAGCAAGAAACAAGGAACTCAAACAGCCCTGCCAAATGCAAAGTAACCTAAGCTACTATCACTTAAGCTCGACTGGTGGCAGTAAAGGTAGGAGTGGTAGTACAAACAAGGTACTGGCAGCCAATGATGTTTTAAGCCCTGCTCGGAGCAGGTGCACATGACACAGGGACTGATAACAGTGCCAGCTACCTAGAAACCTCTCTACACTAATGGTCCCCCTCATCCCTCTCCCACTCACTCTGCTACCACCAATGGGCTGAAAAAGTGGTAGTATTGGTGGGCAATGTTAGCAAAAGTTATGCCTAGTGTACACACAGACTTTGCGATGCCCGTACCTAATGTTCCATTCAAATGAATAATACTGCTCATACAATGCAGTTTAATTATTTCTATTGGCTTGCAGCAAGACAATAGAAAAAATATGTTGAAGATTTCATAAAGTCAGTTAAGAAAATCTACAGTTTTAGCGGTACTTCCTAATTTACTTAAATCAAGATCCACTAAACCAAGAGACATTGAACAACAGCTAGCAAGTTGAAAAAGGGATGAAAGTTACAGAATTGGTAAAAGACAGAGGTGATCTAAAACTTTAAACTGATATGTTCTTATTTTATGACTGTTTACCTGCAATAAGCCTCCTTCATTGAAACGTAGCACTTCTATTATGCTATCCGACTGGATGAAAGCTGTGAAGTAAAGGGAAAGCTAGTTACTGAGAGAAATATTCTTTATCCCATAACATTAACAAATGTAACTGGAAGTGTTATATTTGCCTTACACAAACAGTTTATTTGAAAGCTACAGTTCCTTAAGTTACATGAGTATCCAGCACCATATGAAAATCCCAGCACCCCCCATAAGAAAATCCCAGACTTTTGCTATGAAAGATGAGGGGCAACAACCAAAGCTTCAATACCATGTCTTAGTGACTAACCCTCTGACTATCCCACCAAAGATACACAGCTCAATTCCAAGTCCTCTGTGCAAGCACCACATTTTTCTTAGTTCTGAATCCAATTTTTCTAGTGTAACTGAAGGACTGGTTGAATTAAATGTCAGCAATTCATCCAAGCTGCTTATTCATGAAGGAAGCACGACCATGGCAGTATAGCCGCTGATTAGCTATTTTTAATCAATAAGCATCAGTAGTGATCATCCTGGTCAGACACTGAAATATAACGAAAAATGGTAACTGAGCATCATTCTTTAATTTCTAGTTTAAAACTAACTAGAACTCAACTACTTCAGTTGTCTGTCTTAATTTTGACTTCCATTATATCCTAAAAGATTTTAGAGTAGTGAATAACAGAGTGCATTACAGATGTCGTATCTGCAAAGTTCAAGACAAAAACCCTCAAATACTTGAGGTTCATTTCATATCAGCAGTAGAGCTGGTCAGCAAAATTGAAACATTTTTTCCATAACACTTCACTGGTTCATCAAAATCTAAATATTTTGTGGAAACTGATTCAGACAGACTTCTGATGAAACCCTGCCTGGTCTCCTCCTAGCTCATCCTCCTAGTTCTAGGGCAACCCTGCCATGCAGAGTGCCTTGGAATTGGGGACCACCGGGCTACCTGGATCCACTGACTCACTGCGAGTTGGGGACCTCAGCTCCCAAGGCCCTTGGTAGCCTGCAGCACATCAAGCACTCCCAGGATCCTGGTTCCCCTTCAGCCCACTGGATGAGCCTCAGAGCTTGGGAGGCAGTGCTCCCAGGGCTTCCCATTCCTGGCTCTTGGTCAGCCCAATAGGCCTACTAGTGAAGGCCCGACTTCCAGGCTTCCTGGGTCCAAGGCAGCCCATCAGGGGGCCAACGTGGAGTCAGGAACTCTGTAAACCAGGGGTGGCCAACCTGAGCCTGAAAAGGAGCCAGAATTTACCAATGTACATTGCCAAAGAGCCACAGTAATACGTGTGCAGTGCCTCCTACCCACCGGCAGCCCTGCCAATCAGCACCCACCCATCCTGATCAGCTGTTTCGTGGCGTGCAGGAGGTTCTGGGGGGAAGGGGAGGAGTGAGGGCATGGCAGGCTCAGGGGAGGGGGCGGGAAGGGGTGGAGTGGGGTCAGGGCCTGTGGCAGAGCCAGGGGTTCAGTGAGCACCCCCCGACACATTGGAAAGTTGGCGCCTGTAGCTCCAGCCCCGGAGTTGGTGTCCATACAAGGAGCTGCATGTTAACTTCTGAAGAGCCATAGTTTGGCCACCCTTGCTGTAAACCCTGCCAACTGCAGACTGAAATAAATAAATCATCAGTTTCACTGCCGCTCACAGCAGCTAGTCAGTGGCTGAACTGATCAGACTCGATGAATTTGAGTCAGCAGCTGCCAGGGCTTCCAGGGTCACCACCTTCAAGGCAGCCAAGCTGGTGGGTAGCTGGAAATGCAAGGGAGCATATTTCATTTAAAAATACTGCATTTCAGTATTTCCAAAATGAAAAAAATTGCTAAGTTTCAGTTCTGTGATTTTAAATTGTGGTTTTTCATCCCATTTGGGACAAAAAAACATTTAAAAAACTCAAATTTGTGCAGAACTGAAGTTTGGTTTCCCAATTAGCTCTAACCAGATTGATTTGCTTTCCGTAGCGCTAAGGAGAAGATACTGCACTGGATGCCTGCTGGGGTAATTCTCTTAAGGTGGCGGCGTTTAACTTTTTCCCCCCCAACACGGGCGAGCTCCCTTCAAAGTTTGATTCACTGCACAATATTCAGCTACTGGGGCCAAGGGCGAGAAGTCAGCCCTGATCTATAATGTGTTGCCATTAGACCACTGAGGCAACTTTCTTGGCCCTTCCCTTCTGTTTCAGCAGCTAAAGCAAAATATACCATTATCCAATTTATTTATTCAATCTAATTATGGAGTTTAGTTTATAAAAAGTCTCAGAGGTCTAGTCTATAAATATAGTGCTATGTAAAAAGTAGTATTTTAATGTACTCTGCAGAGCCCTTTCAGCTAATTTTGCTAAGTGAGCTGTAGCTCACGAAAGCTTATGCTCAAGTAGATTGGTTAGTCTAAGGTGCCACAAGTACTCCTTTTCTTTTTGCGAATACAGACTAACCCGGCCGCTAGTCTGAAACCTAACAAAATACTGTTTTTCCTCACAGTGCAGTTATGGAAGAGAGAATCTACTTTATCCTACCTTACACACTGACAATATTTTGCATTTCAATTACGGAATCTTTATTATTGATAACAGAAAGAACACAGTTTGCTTTTGAGTTCACAGGCTGAGTTTATAAACTTTGCAGTTAGAAACAACATGTTTTTACTTGTGAAGTGAGAAGAGGATACAGAACCCCAGGATGTCATTTTACAGCATTGCTTTGTCAGCCTCCAAACTTTAGAACTCAAAAGCAAAGTTTCAAATACAAGGCTGCAAATACAGCCCAGCTCATCCTGGTATGCTTCAGTATTATGTGGGGCTCCAAATAGTTAATCTTAGCATAAGTGTTCTGTAGTATCTTAACAGTGGCATTAGTGGGAACAGGTCATTCTAGTGTCAGCTTGCTTTTGTGTATTTGAGTTACAACCTTAATGTTTTCCAAACACTCCTGTGTAGATCAATTAAGTTATGTTAAATATGCAAACAAAAAAGCAGTAATTGTCTTAATCTATTAACTCTGTTTTGTATTACAGAGTGCCTATCCTAGCAATCAAGCACTTATTTACAAAATTACAAACTACAAAGGAAAAAAAAAATCAATCAAAAGCCATTTAATTTAGCTCCTATATCATATCATCAAGCTCATTAGGACTTGGGCTCTGAATCCCTAACTGCAAAGTCAGTGGAATCTCAACTGAGAAATTACAACCATCAGTCCTAGAAAGTTTAATCCTAGTAACTCAGAACATGAGTCTTCCAGTCAAACTAACTGCCAATTCAAGTATAATAGACAAGTTCTCAGGTAACCCATAATTTTTGACTTGTATATGTCTTGAACCCACCCAGGCCATCCAGGACTTTAAAGGTGAGGTGCAATGGAAGTACAGTAGTGAGTAGAAAAAGACAGCATTGACAGAAAAGCTTTTTTAACCAGTCCATTTTTAAACACAATATCAAGAATTTTAGATCTGGTCTTCAATACTCTACCCAGAAATTTATCCTGGAGAACTTCATGTAGCTTTGAAGCTCTATGCTTTTAACTGAGGGACAAAGTGAGAGATCAGGCTGGGCTGAATTTTTAGCAAAGAGATCCACCACTCCACACTACAATTTCAAGTATTTGAGTTACAACTGTGTTAAAAAAAAAAACCACACACACACACACTGTTGTAAGAATTTGTGAAGAAGAACATTCCTTCCCCTCAATCGAGTTTTAGTTGCTTGTTATCTGTGACGACATACTTCTGTAAATTCTCCAGTTGTAAAGTCTTTGGGGGGAAAAAAAGGGTAGACAGGACTTGAGTATAATGTAACATATGCTGGAACACCTACCTTCCATTAAAATACCACTTTCACACCTTCTACATACATCGTAACTCAGCAAAAGAGGCAAAGAGCTCTTTTTTCCCCCAACGCATGTGCCACGTAAAAATCAGAGGTCCTGAACTGCATGCTGAAATGACTGTAGCCTCAGGAGGTTCAAATTCGTAAACAAAGAATGTACTGCAGTTGCAGTGGGGGAGGTTTAGGTTGGATATTAGGAAAAACTTTTTCACTAGGAGGGTGGTGAAACACTGGAATGCATTACCTAGGGAGGTGGTAGAATCTCCTTCCTTAGATGTTTTTAAGGTCAGGCTTGACAGAGCCCTGGCTGGGATGATTTAATTGGGGACTGGTCCTGCTTTGAGCAGGGGGTTGGACTAGATGACCTCCTGAGGTCCCTTCCAACCCTGATATTCTATGATTCTATGATACTTTTCCAAAAGTCACTACTGTAACTTAACACACAGCAGCTCACACTCTATAACTATGTCAGAGTGTCCTACGACCAAGCAGCTTGAGTACAGGCAGCTCTCCTTTAAAACCCACAAGCTTCCTCAGCCACTCTCTAAGTCATTTTTGTATTTCATATATCTTAAACCTTCTGCAACATCTGCTGCTTTATGTTTAAGTGAGTGATTATTTTAAATAAAAGTGCCCTTCATCATTATATCACTTCACAAGACATGTTTTCAGAGAGCAAGTGACAGTTAGAGCTAGGCGAAGTCACGGCCAGCAGCCAAACTGTGCAGCGGTGCTTCACAGCAGCGGTGGCTCCCAAGTCAGCCTGTGGTTAAGCTTCTGTGGTTAAACCTTTTATTTTAGGTGACATACTCACTGACTCTCAAACCTTTGTTTCCATTTTCATAAAAGCAAAGCAAAACTTGAGTGAATAACTGCAGCTTAACAACATTAAATTTGCGTTGCATGTAACTTCTCAGACTCCCACTCTGATTGAACTCACTAAATTCAGATGAGGAGTCTTGGGAAGTTGTATTTTAAAATTTCCTTTACAGACAGCTTGCCCATTTTTAGTCTAGCCAGGGGAAGTCTCCTGTAAAGTAGATAACTGCACATCACTGACAGAAGTGATGTCATAAGCAATAGTAGCTAGTAAAAGTATTGTAGCCCATATATGCTGGCCATTCAGTGATATGCTTCAAGATGCAACCTCAAAAACTTAAATTCTTCGTTTAAGACAGCTTTCCTATTAAGCAACTTTTTTTTGTCTTCCTTAATATTCATACACCTCAGGTCACTCAAATATCTTTCTTCTAAGTTAACTTTCTACTGTCCCAACAATCCTTTCGCAGAGAAACTGAAATAATCCACAATCACTCATAGCAACTGATTGTGATGTTACTGGAAAAGGCAAAAGAGAAAACACAGGAAAAATGTTATGCATACATAAACATCTTAATAAATCTCTAAACATTTGAAAACAAATCTAGTAGTCTAACAGTTGTTAAATATACATAATATCTGTCAGAGCAAAGACATATTTGCACAAGGTGTGATTTAACATTCAGTTGGACTGCATAATTTTGATCCAATGTTTTTATACTAAAAGCTGCTTTATGAACACTTAAGTAATGAGACATGAATTTCTGTTCAGTAAATAATATTGAAGTAAGAAAGCTCATCAAGTTAGTTTGGCAAATATGCTGTTGCATGTGATTATTTAAATTCCACAACTTGGAACAGTCATTTCTGAAGTGTAAAACTTTAAAAACAAATGTTAAACATGACATGCTGAACCATCAGACACTCATTTGGTGACAATTGCCAGACACTGCAATATTACAGTGATTAGGCCCGTAAAAGGATGTAGATAGTCAGAAAGTCATTCCTTTTACTTCCCTCTTGTTTGATCTTCCCTTGTCATGTCGCATGTTTAGACAGTAAACTCTTTGGGTCAAGAACCCTGGTGTTTTTTAATTGTAAGGTCCTAGCTTACTTTGAAGTACGGTAAAAACAAGTAATTTCTTGCCTATGCCACCATCCTTCAGGTTGATACAGCTACAGGCCGCACTATCCAACACCACCAACCAACCTCTTGTTTCCTGCCCTAAATCAAATGTGTAGGAGTTAATACAAATATGCATGTGAATATATTTCTCTCTCTCATTCCCTAGTAAGGAAATACCATTTACCAAATACAGATAGTCTTCAGCCCCTGTCAAGGTTCCTTCCCCACTCTGAACTCTAGGGTACAGATGTGGGGACCTGCATGAAAAACCCCTAAGCTTATTTTTACCAGCTTAGGTTAAAACTTCCCCAAGGTACAAACTATTTTACTTTTTGTCCCTGGACTTTATTTCTGCCACCATCAAGCATCTAACAAATATAACAGGGAAAGAGCCCACTTGGAAACTTCTTTCCCCCCAAAATCCCCCCAAGCCCTACACCCCCTTTCCTGGGGAAGGCTTGACAAAAAATCCTCACCAATTTGCATAGGTGAACACAGACCCAAACCCTTGGATCGTAAGAATAATGAAAAAGCAATCAGGTTCTTAAAAGAAGAATTTTAATTAAAGAAAAAGTAACAGAATCACCTCTGTAAAATCAGGATGGTAAATACCTTACAGGGTAATCAGATTCAAAATAGACAATCCCTCTTGGCAAAACCCTAAGTTACAAAAAGACACAGAAACAGGAATATACATTCCATTCAGCACAATTTATTTCATCAGCCATTTAAACAAAACAGAATCTAACACATATCTAACTAGATTGCTTATTAACCCTTTACAGGAGTTCTGACCTGCATTCCTCCTCTGGTCCCGGCAAAAGACAGCACAGACAGAGAGAACCCTTGGTTTCCTCCAGGCACTCCAGCTTTGAAAGTATCTGGTCTCCTCATTGGTCATTTTGGTCAGGTGCCAGCAAGGTTGTCTTAGCTTCTTAACCCTTTACAGGTGAAAGGGTTTTCCCTCTGGCCAGCAGGGATTTAAAGGTGTTTACCCTTCCCTTTATATTTATGACAGCCCCATACAAAACACATAATATGCTTGGGCCTGGGACACAAATACAGATCTATAATCCATCAGAAAACCAGAAGAAGGGTTAATTTGGAAAAAAAAAAAAACCTCCAAAACAAGGTAGCACTTAGCACCATAGCTTCCTAACCAACACCAGAAAGTTATAAAGTTGTACTGTACAACCAATATACTAAACTGAATAAGTTTGTATTCAGCCCAACACCTCTAAAATGTATCATGCCTCCTGGTGCCTAAAGACAGCAATTTAGTTTAGGTTTCAGAGTAGCAGCCGTGTTAGTCTGTATTCGCAAAAAGAAAAGGAGGACTTGTGGCACCTTAGAGACTAACAAATTTATTTGAGCATAAGTTTCATGAGCTACAGCTCACTTCATCGGATGCATTCAGTGGAAAACCTGAATTCCACTGAATGCATCCGATGAAGTGAGCTGTAGCTCACGAAAGCTTATGCTCAAATAAATTGGTTAGTCTCTAAGGTGCCACAAGTCCTTCTTTTCTTTTTGCAATTAACTTTGGTTTTTGATCTCCATGATCTAAATACATGAGGCAAAGGATGACAAAAAGAGATGTAGTAAATACAAGCAGAGTAATTAAAGTAATGGTAGGCAGGCATCATGTTAGTTCCACCTTTTATTTTTATGTTAGGGAGAAGAATTGCTCAGTGTTCTTTTTAAAATATTTCTTTATATATTTATAAAATCAGTGAGTGTCTCCCCTCAGTCTTTTCTTTAGAATGACTACATTCCCAATTCTAAACCTTTCCCTTATGAGTCTTATTTATGAAACTTGTTACCATCTGTTCTCTGAATTATCTCCAAATTTGTCACTTTGGAAGTGTGATGCCTAACTTACCAAAATGGGTAAAAGCCAATGAAAAAGAAAAAAAAAATCTTTTGTACTCTACATTAATTTTTAAATTAAATTTTCCAACCCATTCTCTATGACTAAGCTCACTGCGAGCTAATTATAACCATGAGCCAATCACAATATGCTCAATAATGTCATTCATTGTATAGCTATGTACTTGTCATTATATCAAGATTCATAGCATGCATTCGCACACATTAGTATGTTAGTATAACTAGAACTGGATGAGTAAGTTTTATAGCCTTGACAATACCTGACACAAAAACAGACTACATTAGTCTTCCCAATCTTTCCCCCAGCAAATATAAAAATTGAGACCACTCGATTTGAAAAAAAACACCATAGATTTTTTTTAAAAAACAACTTATTTGGTTCAGATGAGCTATAAAGTACACTTTGATCTTGCTCAAATGAAACACTGAGATTTTTGAACAAAGTTATAGTCCATAGTCCACCCAATAGAACAGACATTACTAATAGGATGATGGATAACCTACGAGAAGGAAATTGAGCAGCATGTGGAATACTTGAAGGGAAAAAGTAATGTGTCTTAATAGGTGTCTAATATATGCAGTGATACGAAGGAGAAGGAAAACAAGAGAGGAGTTTGCACTTGGGAGAAATGGACAGCATGCCATGAAACATATACATAGGATATATGACTGCCATGCTCACTCTGTGAAACTTTTCATAAAAAACTTAGAAATTCCAAGAACAGAAAATAGTGTTGAAAGTTGTATGCTTTCAGTAAAAACCACTTTTCAACAGTTTCATTGGAGAACAGAAGCTTATTCTGGCACAAGACACACAGACAAATTAGGCAGCTGATTGCTGCAAGCTGTTCAAAAAAGGCCTACTCTCATTAGAGATGAACCAACTGATTCAAGTAACACAAAAACCAGCCTGAACTTTTATCTGTCTCCTAAGACATAATATTTTGGGTTGAGAATTCAGAACATCACTCTGCCCCTACATCACCTCACAGTGCTCTAGGGGCAGAAAAGGACCAGCCAGCTGTCCCTTTCAAACGAGGTGCTCTTGCTGATTTTGTAGCCAGATGACCGGTTTTCTTCCTTTGCAGGGGTCTGTGCACAGATAAAACAAAATCTTCTCTAAAGGGAGTCTAGATGGAACCATCATGGCCAAAGTTATAAATATACATTAAGAGAGCATCACAGACCACCTGCAAAACATCCACGGGGAACTGGACTGAGACCAAAAACTCATGTCATATAGAACTTTCATTTGCTCTTTTCACTTCCCCATGACCTTAAACACCCCCTCCCCTTCCTGCCCTCCCTTCTCCAGCAAAGGGCTAACACTTGTGTGGAAAATACTCAGTGACAATTAAACCATCTACAACTGAAGTAGAGATTTTATACAAGGCTAAAAGTGTACCAACTAGGTTTTTAAAAATAAATATATAAACAGATTAAGCTAAACTGGAAACAAAGTAACTTTTGTTGAATAACTAAGAACAATGCATTTGTTTTGTGGTAGTCTTATCACAATTTGTACATACTAGTTTTGAAACTCAAGACAGAAAAACATTGAGACAAAGCAGGACAGACACCTTTTGCTATTCCTTTTTATACAGTAGCTCTTTACTTCAGTGAATGCTTTCTGGGAGTTGTTACATGATTTCTTTTTCCTGTAGCTGGACATGGATTTTGTCCACTTGTCTCATCCACTTTTAGTTTAGCTTTGCATCAGGGTTTGCTTTAGTAGTTCTATTAGTAAAGTCCTGTTTTTGAAAGCCAGCCATAAACAGAAGGTGCCAACACACTCCTGATTCATACAGGAGATGGACAAGAGCACTTTAACCTAGCCTGGGGGAATGGAAGTGAGTCAGCCTCAGGCCCTGTTCAAACAGACCCTACTCTAGGGGCACCTGTCACTTTTTAAGAGCTAGAAAAAGCGTACCAAGGTTTCTCTTCAAAGAGAGCAAGAAATTCCACTAACATGATGTGCTGGGCAAAAAAAGAGTTTGCAAGGAACTATGTATGCCTACTAGTAGAAAGAGATTAAGTGCTCTCACTGACTGTTACCCATACTTAGAGGTTTCAGAGTAGCAGCCGTGTTAGTCTGTATCTGCAAAAAGAAAAGGAGTACTTATAAATTTGTTAGTCTCTAAGGTGCCACAAGTACTCTTTCTTTTTACCCATACTTAGATGATCTTTTGTTCCAATGCACAGATGACCCCTAATGCCGATGAGAATTCAAATGTACAACATTGATGGGACTCTTGTCCGGGAGTGTGCAAGTCGCATGCACACACTAGTGTGACCAGGGACAGCTGCCAGTGAGCCTGGTGCCTGTCCCAGTAGGCAGGGCTGGGGGCAGCACAGCCACACCGGAGGAGCTGCACAGGCTGGGCGCTGGCTTCTGCGAGCAGCAGCCCGACATGCTGCTGCTTTCACCGCTGTGGTTCCTGGCCTGGTCACTGACTGTTACCCTGTTGGTCTCACTTGTTGTCACTAGAGCCCTGCAGCTCTGTAGATATAACCTTCTGTATCAGCACAGGGCTCTAGTTTTTTTTACTTTTTATGCATCACCACCAGTAGTAAGGCTCAGTAACCTAAACTAGGCCTTCAGTTATACCTCTGCCAATCTACTGTTTTCATTTGCACAGTTATAACTGATTGGAACTAATGTCGAAACAGAGTTACTCACAACGTATCACTTAACAGTGAAAGGGGCAAAGCAACAGTCACTCCAAGCTGTCACTGTCCTTTGCCCCATCCTCCCCAGTTAGGGTTGCCAGGTGTCTGGTTTTCAACCAGAAAGTCCAGTCCGAAAGGGAAACTGGCGGTTTCCAGTCAGTACTGCCCGCACACTAAAAGTTGGTTACCAGAGTAACTGCAATCAGCCTCCCCACCAAGAGGGAAGAGCAGCAGCTGCTACCTGGAGGAGCTGGTCAGTAGTTGACAGAGAACTAGCTCCCAGACACAAAGCTCCAGCCTCCGGTGGAGAGGTAGGTACCAGTGCCACCACTGCCCCTCGCTCCATATTCTGACCTTTCCCCAATTCCTCCTGGCCCCTCGCTTCAGGGACTGACCTCCCCACTGTGCCTCAATTGCCCCCAGACCCCCTCTCCTTTTTTAAGTCAGAGCCTGACCGCTGTGTCCTAACTGGGCAGGCGGGAAGGCTCCACACCAGCTCCTCCCGGCCTGGCTCTGCAGGCGGCAGGTGAGTCCCGCGAGAGGGGGGCAGAGTGAGCAATGGGGGGGTAAGGTCTCCGGGAGAAGAGGCAGAGCAGGGGATGGGGCAGAAATAAAGCAGAAAAAGCCTTCCTTTTGGAAAGTGCATTAATATTACCTAGATATTGTTTAGCAAAGTGACTAAATACCTTGTACCATGGAAGCACAGATGAGTAGGAAGAGGCGGGCTGAAACATGTAATAAGATCAGAGAAGAGAGCGCATGGGGGAGTACAAGAACAGAAAAAGTGATGAGGGCAAAACAAGAGGAAGCATACAAAAGGAGAGATCATCATAGGCTTTTGGAAAAGAACAAACCACAAATATTAGTTAAGAGAGCACAATATATATTTGGAAGTTCCAATGTGTTTAACTGAAAAGAATTCAAATTGAGTCCATCTGCCTGAGAAACCTTAAAGTAGACAGATTCTCAAAGGTGGATGTACAACACCTTCCCAAAAAATCAGACCCTTTTATAGAGTAAAACTTTAAAATGAGACGCAACTATCATCATCATCCAGTCTGACCTCCTACATAACAAAGGCCATGTAATTACTGTGTCAAGACCATAACTTCTGTCTGAACTAAAGCACCTTTTAGAAATTGGTTTAATCTGTATTTAGAGGTTTCAAGTGAAAGAATTCCCTGCATCCTTTACTAAATTGTTCCAAAGATTAATTAACCTCATGGTTCAAAACATGCACCTTTTTTCCAGTCTGAATTGGTCTAGTTTTGGTTTCCAGTCATCGGATTTTCCTATGCCTTTGTCCGATTAAAGAGCCCTCTATCAGAAATCTCTTCCCTAGGTAGGTACTTCTAGATCATGATGAAATCACTTCTCAACCATCTTAGATAAGATCTATGTATCTTAAGTCTCCCTAAAAGACTAGTTTTTCAGAACACAAAATCATTCTTGCATCTCTTTTCTGAATTCTTTCCAATTGGGGAAAAAAAAAATTCAAGTGTTGATACCAAAACTGGACACAGTAATCGTTTCACCAACACCATTTCACTTGGTGAAATTCCACGGCCTCCTATGTTAGGCAGGTGGTCAGGCTAGATTAAATGAAGGTTACTCAACTGTAACTGGAGTTCTTCAAGTGGTCTCTGCACATTCCTACTTATTGGATGCACCTGCAATGGAGCCTGGGACCTGGAATGTTTTGTAGAGGTGCCCACTGGAGCACACTTGTGCACCTTCCTTCACTGTTCCTAAACACTGAAGGCAAGGTACTCCAGTCACCTCTGCTCCTATCATCACCTTCTCAGATCCAAGACTATAATTAGGACTCTGAGGAAGAGGAGAAGGTAGGCAGGAAGTGTGAATATGCAAAGTCCATCTCAAAGAAGTCCAGTTACAGGTGAATAATCTTCATTTCTTCTTCAAGTGGCCTCTGTACATTTCCACTTATGGGACAGTTTGATCAACAGTACTGTCATGCAAGGAAGGTAGAGACAAGGAGTTCTAAATAAACAATGACAGAAGTAATGCTCTACTAAACAGAACATCTGATCAGAATGCTAGGTCTGCTGCAGAGATTGGCAACCTTTGGCCCGCAGCCCGCCAGGGTAAGCCCCCTGGCAGGCTGGGCCGGTTTGTTTACCTGCCGCGTCCGCAGATTCGGCTGATCGCAGCTCCCCTGGCTGCGGTTCGCCGCTCCAGGGCAATGGGGGCTCCGGGAAGTGACACAGGCTGAGGGATGTGCTGGCTACCGCTTCCCGCAGCCCCTGTTGGCTTGGAGCGGCGAACCGCAGACGTGGCAGGTAAACAAACCGGCCCGGCCCGCCACGGGGCTTACCCTGGCGGGCCGCGGGCCAAAGGTTGCCAATCTCTGGTCTAGTGCATAGCATTTTGTAAACACATGGCTAGAGCTCCATCCCGTAGCTCTGCAGATTTCCACAATAGGAATATGCCTAAGCCATGTCACAGAGGCCATTTTTTCCCTTGTGGAATGGGCTCTAATCCCTATCTGGAAAGGGAGAGGAACAGAGGCCAATTTGTAGCTCTGTTCAATGCACAGCATAACCCACTTAGATAGTTTTTGAAGAAATGGTCTGCCTTTTATTTTGTGCATAAAATTTTGTGACTTTTTAAAATGCTTTGATTCTATTTAGGTAGAAAGCTTTTAGTATCTGGTATGTGGATGTTTACATGATGTTTGGGAGGGAATATTGTTAGATAAATGATTGGCTGAGATGGAAATCAATTATTACTTTAGGAAAGAATTTAGGGTGGGGATGGAGAACAACTTTGGCTTTGCGGAAAACTGTGAAGGTCACATCAGTCATCAGCATGCAGTTTGCGTACTCTTCTAGCAGATGCTATGGCTATTATAAATGCTGTTTTGATTGATAGACAAACAGTGAACATTCAGAGGCTCAAAGGGCAGCTCCATAAATTGAGTAAGCACTAAATTAAGTTCCCATGATGGAGCTGAACCTTTGACTAGAGGATAGATGCTTACTAGACCTTTCATAAATCTCTTTACTGTGCCATGAGTAAATACAGTTCTGTTATCAATGAGTATGTGGTAAGCACATATGACAGCTAAATGAATTTTCACAGACAATAAGCAGATATCAGAAAGTTCCAAGCAACGCCCACAGAGACTGGATTGGAGCTGAAGCTGGGACTATGTTATTGGATGCCCAAACTGTAAGCCTTTTTCACTTGAAGTCGTAGACTTTGTGAGTTGATTGTTTCAGGAAATATATCAAGACGTGGCAACCGAACTAACAGATCTAGAGAGGTCCTATGGCCCATGCTATCAGGTGTACTGAATGGAAGATTGCAGTGATAAATCTGGCTGTTCTGAGACAACAGGTGATAGGGAGAAAAGACAGTCTTTTTGTTCTGTGTTTGTACAGCACCTAGAACAATGAGGTCCTGGTTCATGACTGGGGCTCCTAGGTGCTACAGTAATACAAGTAAATAAAATAAATAAATATACTCCTCTGGAGAGATGAAGGAAGCCTGGAAACCACTGTCATAACCATATTATTATTGACTGTGTCTTGCTTTATCTTCTGTGTTACTTTTTGGATGAGAGGAAACCAGTTGAGTAGAAATGCATCCTAAAAGGAATGCTCTCCTGCTCTCAAGCAGAACACTGGGCACTTGGCATTGTGCTTTGCTGCAAACAGATCTATTTACAGATAACCCACAGACATGCAAAGATGTCATCTGGTGGTGTGTTTACAGACCATTCATGCTGTTCTCGTCTGCTCCAGCTCATTTGACCTGCCAGGTTGTTGCTTTTGCCCACCTGATGTAGAGCTATGTGGTAAAGTGTGATGATACACCAATTCCACGGCGCTACAGCTTCTCTGCACAGCTGAGTGGAATGACCTCCTCTACTTGTTTACAAGTAAGGAAGGAAAACTTTGAGAGCGCAGTAAATTGCCCTCATTATTAGTATGTATTTTTTCCCCACACAGCCCGATGACAATGAATTAGTAATTTGTTGAAATAGGCTCTCCTCCCAAAGTTGGAGGCTCTGAAGGCGATACCTGTAGATAAAACAGGGGATTGATGCTCTCTCTCTCTCTTTCAGGACACTGCAACCCTTCTCTTGGGGGAGTCAACTTTGAGAACATGTTGTCTGAGCTTTAGAGATCATGTTTTGCTAACCATTGCTACAGAACTCTCATCTTGAGACAAGCATAGATGGGATTTGTAAGTGTAACTGAGATTGTGAGCCCCACCAGTCTGAAGAACAACATTACTATCTGGTAAGAAGTCTTGATGCCTGAGTATAGCTAACTGAATTTTCAGGAATCTTTCTTCTGGTAGGAAGGCTCTGCCTGCTTGTGAATTCAGATCTTCCCTAATGAAGGGAATTCTTTGAGTAGGAAGCATGATTTTTTCCCCCAATTTATTCTAAGTCCCAGTTTCTCCCAATGGAAGCAGGTGCAAGTCGTATCACTGGACAAGCTCTCTTATGATCCCTTAATGTGTGTGTCACATAACTAAGGGATACATGTACACCCTCTCTTAGATGTGCTGCCACCACAATTAAGTATTTTGTAAACATACAAGGGGTGATAAAAGGGTCAAATGTAAGGATTCTATACGGACAGTGATCTTCCTCCCTCCCCATTCCCCCCCACAAAGAAACGAAGGTATTTGCAATGTGAAAGCCAGAAAGATGTGGAAAATACGCATCCTTTTTCAAACAGAAAGCTCAAAACAAACTTGGGTGGGTAGGGAGGGAATTATTAATGGTAGAGTCAGCATGCACAATTTGAACTTTTTCACGAAGGAGATATGCGCTCTCAGGTTGAAGATGCTTTCAGATAATTTCTGATTCCAAAGAATCCCTTTCCCCTGAATTCCCTTAGAACTTCCTGTATGACCCCTACTTCTACGAACAAGTGAACCTCTGCTTTAAGTAGGTTCTTGTGAGTGGATTCCTGATGAGATCGGGAAGGGGTGGTATGGTGTCAAATTATATGTACTACTTCCTGGATCCACTTGTCTTTATGGATGAAACCACAGTTACTGGAGTGAGAAAATTGATGCTCAAAGGTGTGGAAGGAGGAGGGCGAATAGTTTAAGATTAGTTTGCAGTTCCGGAACCTCATATCAAAACTGTGGTCTAAAACCTGACACAGAAGAAAAGGGTATGATTTACTTGTCCTTTATTTGCTTGAAGCTCTTTTGCCTCCACTGCTGTTGAACTGGAAGTTGTTTGTGCAAAAGCATCTCTGAATGAAATACAAACTGATGATGAAGTGTATTGCTGTCTACAATAATTAAAGACAAGAGCTCCAAACTGTCTCCTTGAGGGTTAATAATCCCCTAGCAATCTAGCTGCTCATCTAGCATCTAATCTTCTCTAGGACTATCAGTCCTTGCACTGAGCAAGCCATCATCTATGAATGAAAGTTTTTCCACATGTGCTCTGGTTTCAGGTGGAAGATGAGATCATCTAAGGCCATGTCTATACTACAGACCTTAAAGCAGCTCAGCTGCACCAATGCAGCTGTAGTATCTCCCAGGTAGCCACTCTATGCTCATGCGAAGAGCGCTCTCTGTCAACATAATTAAACCCACGCCCAGTGAGCAGCGGTAGCTATGTCAGCGGGAGAGTGTCTCCAGTTAACATAGCACTGTCTACACCACTGCTTCTGTCAGTGTAACTTATGTTGCTCAGGGGTGTGTTTTTTCACACCCGTTAGTGACATAAGTTATACTGACAAAAGTGCTAGTGTAGATGTAGCCTAAGCCATGCATCTTGACCTACTGTGATAGCTGAAACCACTGTCGTTTCTGTAGTGTCTGAAGCATCAGATGAGGATCTAAGGGCTAGATCCACCAAAGGAACTTAGGCATTGCCACATCTAGCTTTCAGGTGATTTGCCACCCAGTGGAATCCACAGCCCCAAGTTTGACACCTACCTGGCTCCCTAACACAATGTTTGGGGAGAGTTAGGTGCTTAAAAACTGAATCCACAAAAGCCAGTCCATTGCACGTGGAGCTAGCCAGTAGAAAATGACTAGAAGGCGGTGAGTCTTAAGTCCTATCCTTCAAGTCAGTTAGGCACCGAGATATAAGCCAGAGGGAGACACCAATCTCTGCTTAGAATTCACAGTTCTAAATCTTTTCCTGAATTCCTTAAAGAGTTAGGTGCTAATCCTCCCCCAACCCATCCACATGAAACACTGAAGAAGGGGGGGGGGGGTAGTATGCCTCTTATAACTGTTACTCCAACGGTTAGGGTACTCACCTGGGCTGTACAAGAGGTGGATTCAATTCTCCTCTCTGCTTCATGTGGAGAAGGGATACGAACACATCTCTCTTTCAATCTCTCCTGTTGAAGCTTTGTCACTACATACAAGTATTTAAATATGTATACAGCCAGAGACTGTGAATGACTCTATAGACCAGCGGTTATGGCACTCACTTGGTCGGGTAGGGAAGGGACCCAGGGTAGTCTCCCTGTTCCAATGCATATTTACATATTGACACAGTGGAACAGTTTCAACAGGAGATAGAGACCCCCACTCCAAAACACCCCATAGCCCAGTGCTTAGGGCGCTCTCCTGATAGATGGAGACTTGTGTTCAAGCCCCTCCTCCACATCAGGCAGAGGGTTGAATTTCCCCGTTAGTTTAGTGTGTGGTTTAGGCCTACTGGATTAGGACAGGCAGGCGAGATTGGGAGGGGAATGCTTAGTTTGAGGATCCTACTGGGACTTAGGCACCCAGGTGCCTAGACTGAGGCAACTGTGAACATGCTCACCAGCAGAACTGTAGGCGCCTTGGTGACTAACAGCAGAAATGTGCATTCATACACATTTAGGAGCAGCTGAGTGGGGGTTCTGAGGACCTCAGTGCCATCTAAATGTTGGATTTAGGCACCCAAGTCACTTTGTAGATCTAGCCATGTCCATGTTTAGCTACTAGCTGTCCTTTTATTAAGGCTTTAGCCAATTTCCTTTGCTCTTCAGGCAGATCCTTACCAAAAAAGGCCATTTTGCCCCAGAGATGGTACTGATATCTAAACCTTTAGAGCCTGACAATTAGCAATCCTAATGCCTAGTGAGGCTGAGGAGAAAGCCATCCTGCCCAGAGTATTCAGCTTCTTACCCTCTGTTAAATGGGACAGAAGGCACTTGGGCTCTGAACTGCCGCAGCAACCACCAAGTTAGGAGCAGGAAGACAGAAAGAAAAACCCTTATGTGGTAACTGGTATAGCTTGTCCGCCTTCTTTGACACGGCTTGACCAGAGGCAGGATTTCCCCGAATAGTTTTGGTTGGTTGCAATAATGCTTCTAAAACCGAGTGCAGTGATCTTGCTATTAGGAGGACCCAATATATTGAATACTCAAAGACAGATCTCTTCTATGGACACAGATGTGTTCTTTAAAGGTGAAGCTATTCTGACCACAGTTCATGAAACTGAATAACATCTTCTGGTGAGGAAGATGCTGAAGTGACTCCCACATTGTCATCAGGGGGACGTTTGATCATTAGACTTCAAATCCACGTTCTGGTATGAGTCCCATCGGTTCCTCTTCTCTGAGCGAAGAAGGGGACTACTTTGGGACTACTATCTTTGGGAATGCTCAATATACCCAGATAATCTAAACTAAAATGATACATGAGATTTTCCCTGACCTTTAGGAGGTGCTAGATTTCTGTAAGGATGATGATTTGTACCAAGGAAGAAATTGCTAAATCTGCTAATATTTAGTATCACATTCCCAATCATAGTACTTACTTGGTTAACGATACAATCTTGTGTGTGTACTGCATGGAGCATTTAAGTAACATTTATTTGGGTCCACTTCTACCTCAGCTGACGGGAACTGAGCTGGTATATTAACCCACTTATCGTGATCTGATTCAGTGACAGATCGCAGATCCAATATCAGTTCCAAGGCAGTTAGTAAAGGGACAACTAATGCCTTGGAATTCTTGAAACGGAAAAGGGGGAGACAAAAGATGAGGTGTTTTAGGGGAAGGAAGTGGTATGGCTGGGGAAATCTGAATTTCCTCTGATCTTCTGTCTCTTTTCCAGTTGGGAGGTCGGAGCAGGAAGCGGCCCTATCACTCTGCCCAGGGAATATACAGTTCTCTATCTCAGTGGTTCACAAACTTTTTTTTTTTTTGGCAGACCACTTGAAAATTGCTGAGGGTCTCAACGGACCACTTAATGATCTTTCCAAATGTTGTTTGTATCATTAGCTAACTATTGTAAAGTGCTTTGAATAAAAGCACTATATAAAAATAAACTTAACTTTTTTGTTCGACAAATAAAAGCACACAACTCTTACTTTAATAACAGTAGTCTTACCTTTCTAATGCGATGGATGTGCCCTCTCTCCCCTGCCACAGCAGCCACAGAGCTGAGACTGGGAAGGAGGGCTGTCCCCCTCCAGCAGCTGCAACCCTGGAGCTGGGGAAAGTTGCCTCTTTCTCTGGCCGCCACAGCCCTGCATGTCCCAAATTCCCCACACCCGCTCTTCTCACTCCACTGCCCCCTCCCACTTACCCCCATTCCTCCCAAAGCCACCACCTCACCTTTCATGTGCGTCTTCTCCAGGGTCCAGGCACCTAAATTAGTAGAGCCACTCTTGCGCAGCTCCACTTATTAGGTGGGTGGCCCTTCATTCTCTCATATGCAGCTGCCCAGGTGCACAACTTAGAAGGATTCAGAGTAACAGCCGTGTTAGTCTGTATTCGCAAAAAGAAGAGGAGTACTTGTGGCACCTTAGAGACTAACCAATTTATTTGAGCATGAGCTTTCGTGAGCTCCGATGAAGTGAGCTGTAGCTCACGAAAGCTCATGCTCAAATAAATTGGTTAGTCTCTAAGGTGCCACAAGTACTCCTTTTCTTTTTGCAACTTAGAAGGAACTATCCACAGACCACCTGAATGGAGCTTGTGGACTACAGTTTGGGAACTTTTGCTCTAATTAGATAATAGTTCTAACGGCAGATTTGAGCAGTACCTAGGCGACTACCATTATAGTGGATGCTGAGGAGTCAAAATTACCTGGAACTGATATGCTTGCTACATTAAGGGCACACCCCTTCCTTTGGAATTTTCCCTGCACTGAGGCAGTAACTTTTAGTCTAGGTTCCAGTGATGTTTTCAGAACTGACTCTAAAGGACAGAGACACAGAACAATCCATGGTTTTGCTGACACAAGCTATATCTCAGGACCTACGCTTATTCTGAACCAAAGCTGTCATATCTGAAGGGCACACCCATAAAGATCTTCTAACAAAGGTCAAGATATATAGGGTTCCATTGTGTCTAGAACTAAAATCAAATGATTTAGGATCCTTTGGTACCAGAGGTTTCGTTTTCACTCCATGATAGGAGGATACTACCTTCAGGTTGGATTTTGGGCTGCTTTTTATTCCCTAGGAAGTGAAAGGCTGATGCAAGCCCAACAGTACTCATGGAACTAATAGTTACAGAGCTGGAGGGCTTGCATAGCCTCCTGAAGCAGCAAGTCTTGGAGTTCAGTTTGATGCACCACTCCAAGAGCTTGCAAGAAGGTGCTGCAGATCGCACACTGTGAAGAAGGGTATTCTGCCTCCAAGCAAACTAGACACCTGGTATGGGAATACAAAGCCTCTTCCCCTTCACTACGATCCATGAGCCCACATGAACTAACAAAATGTCAGAATAAAAGTAATAAATCTAAACAAATCTCAGCTAAGGTATCTAACTGAGATACAATCTTCAAAGGGGTTGGATCTGGGTGGATCAGCCAGGAGAGGTCCCTGGTCCATCTACTGTGCAGCTGTAAAGAACTGAGGAAGCAGAGCACCACACCCCGTTCTATGGCCTAGCATTCAATATGGTCAGAAAAAGTACAGGGAGGGGCAGGAGGCAGCACAAATGTTTCACAGCAGTGCCTGCTGGAGTACATTTTTTTCCACTATCCAAAAAACACCACTGGCACATCCCAGGAATGGAGTTTTGTCTCAGTTAGATTCCTTAGTTAGCAAAGATTCATTTAGATTCATTGCTGCATCTGAAGAACACAGAGATTTCTGCTGGCCTTAGTCTATGAACGTATGTATAACCTTGCATTTTGATAAACCTATCTTACCAAACAATATAGATTACTCTGTAGAACTGACCTGTTATTATTTTCCATCCCACCAATCTGTTCTATTTTATATTTTCTTGCAAATCCCTGATGAAGATTTAATATCACTGGAACAAGAACAGATCCTTATTCCCTGCAGAGCCTCACTAGAAGCAACCCCATTGTATAATTCCCATTTAGAGTTACTTTGAGATTTATCAGTTAACCAGTTTTAATCCATTTAATATGTACTACACCGATGTCAAACTGAGGACCCAAAAACTGAGGCAACCAATGAACATACAGCCCATCAAGTATCCAGCTAATTTCTTCACTCTTCATCTTAGATCAGCAATTTCTAACCTCTTCAGTCTGTGACTCACTAATCACAAATATAATTGTATGACTCATTGATACGACAAGCTATAGTGGAAGTCATCCAATTTTACAACAAAGGAAAAAAAAACATTTGGAGTAGATGTGTCCAATAGACGTGGTGTGGACTGAAGCGAAGGGGAGAGGCAAATTTGTACATGAAAGAAATAACAGTTTTTAAGCAGCATTAGTTTTTTCTCTCACTTTCCTTTTTATCTTCTTCCCACACTTCCCTGCTCTACATGGTGTGTCTGCCTCAGGCCCTATAATCTGGGAAGGAAGATGAGTAGGGTGGAGGTATACATGCATGAGCGATGGGGAAGGGGAGGGCAGTTGGGAGAGCACACAGATAAATAGTAAAGAAAGAACATAAAGCAACAAAGAACATTTTGACTACTGTTTACTTCCATTAGCCCCGCAAAGCCAGTAAGCAAGTGAATGAGCTAGATTCTGTTCTGGCTTGCACTTCAACAATCACAGATCCTTCAGTTTGCAATGCATGGCCCACAAAAGCCCATCTTTCGTTTTCAGATTCCAAACTGAGTTGCAGAGCTTATAGTAGGAAACGTAATCTTTGTACTTGTAAACTGAGTGGATCTCATCTGGGAATCACTGAGAGAACACAAATATGGAACCAAAAGCCAAGTCATGTTTTGAAGCAGAACTGCACTTTAAAAGTTAGCCAAATATGTTGTACAATAGATACCCAACATGAACTTTTATATGAAATTGTACTGCATTCAGCCAATACCTTAATTAAAGTTATCCAAATGGTTCAATGCAGATAATTCAAAAATATTGCAATACTGATGACTTGGATGTCATGTTGATTAAAACTAAAAACATCAATATATATTAACTGTATTACAACACCACATACAGGCTTGAGCACAGTTTGGGACCTTTGCTAGGCACTATACCAGTGGTTCCCAAACTTTAACAACCTGTGAACCCCTTTCACAGAAAACGTCAAGTCTTCCAAACCCCCTCCTAAAAATGAATATTTCCAGGGATTTTCTCCTTTACCCAAGTATAAATTATAAAAGCAGTGATCTTGAAAATATAAAATTTGTTTATGACATGCTTATTACACACAATTTATTATTATCTATCATTACAGTATTTTTATTACATTATGAAAACAGCAACACTCTTCCAAGGTCTCACTTTCATAGCTTGTATCACTTTGAATAAGCCTGTTATAAGACAAGGCTCCTACGTTTCATCAAGGAGTATCAGATGTGAAACAGCATGAAGGTATTTAAGAAGCCAACTCGAAGAGTTCCTCCTACACAAGCATTCAGGTCTTGAGCAGTCCAGGCAAACAACGCACGTTACAACAAAGCTTAAACTTGTTCGCCATAATAATTTTAAAAACAATACTAGCTGTCCATTTAATTTTAAAAACAGCAAAAAATATCCACCTTCCTTTCCATTTCTTATAAGGAGTCTTGAAGTTTAAATCTCCTCGGTGTGATAGATACGCTTGCTTTGATCGGCTTAGCTCTTGGAAGTCCAGGGGCTCCGGGCTGCTGGCACCGTGCTGCCTGGGGTGCCTAGGGACAGCTCTGTCCACCATTAGGGAATTCCCCCCCCCCCCCCCGAGAACCCCCTGTAACATTTCACGAACCCCAGTTTGGGAACCACTGCACTATACAAACACAATAATGAAAGACTTCCCGGAAGAACTTACAGCCTAAGGCCCAGAACTTGCAATTTGTTGACTTTAATGGTGCTCCATGAGCACAGCAGTCTGCCTGCATGCAAAGAATTGCAGGCTTGGGGCCTATACATAGAAGACAAAAGATGGAAGGAGAAATAGATATCTAAGTGAAATGACTTTCCAAACGCTACACATCATGTCAGCTGGGAGTAGAATCCAGGGCTCTTGACTCCCTATCCACTACACTATGTTGAATATTGGAAAAGGTATGGAAAAGGGCAACAGAAATGACTAGGGATATGGAACAGCTTCCATATGAGGAAAGATTAATAAGACTGGGACTTTTCAGCCTGGAAAAAGAGATGACTAAGAGGGGATATGACAGAGGTCTGTAAAATCATGACTGGTACGGAGAAAACAAATAAGGAAGTGTTATTTACTCCTTCACATAACACAAGAACTAGGGGTCACCAAATGAAATTAATAGGCAGCAGGTTAAAAAAAAAGAAAAGAAATAGTAGTATTCCTTCACACAACACACAGTCAACCTGTGGAACTTTTTACCAGAGGATGTTGTGAAGGGCAAGACTATCATAGGGTTCAAAAAATAACGAGGTAAGTTCATGGAAGATAGGTCAATCAACGGCAATTAGCCAGGATGGGCAGGTATGCAAAATCATGCTTGGAAGTGTCCCCAGCCACTGTTGCCAGATGCTGGGAATGGGCGACAATGGATGGATCACTTGATCATTACCTGTTCATTCCTTCTGAACACCCGGCCTTGGCCACTGTCAGGAGACAGAATATTGGGCCAGATGGACCATTGGTCTGACCCAGTATGGCTATTCTTATGACTACACTGTCTACCATATTTAATTTGGCTAACAACGAAAGAATATGGGTTAACAGAACCAGTAACGATAAATGACAACCATGACCTAACCACTTACTATTCCTTTCTTATTGATACAAATAGAAATGACAAACTTCCTTGGCTGAAAGTTCTTAACTTTCATCATACATTAAAACAGCAAGATGTAGCACAAACCACTTAGCTTTCCAATTATCTATAATTTCTCAGTGACAGGGTAAAAAATGTACCACTCTGCTTCACTAACAGTTGTTTGCCTCATGTTGTTTATTATTTTGGTGTGCTAATTCAGTGTAACAGAATAAGCATCCTTTGAGTTCAATGTTGAGTTTGCTATACCAGATTATATTTTGGACTATCAGGGTCACAACTTTAGTGTTAAAGTAAGTTTATTTTATTGTGCCTTACATTAATTTTGAAAGCAGCATACGAGAAATAACAAAAAAAGGAATGAAAATGTTTTAGTATTTTTTTTAAACATTGTAGAGGCTTTTTCTCTGTGGTACTCATCACTGTAGTATCTGAGCACCTCACTAATATTAATGAATTTATGTTTCTGATACTCCTATGATGTAAGGAAGTATTACTCTCCTCCTTTTATAGATGTTAGCAAAAGCGTAGAGAGAAGGTGAGTCACCCAACTTCACATGGGAAGTCTTCAGCAGGACTGAAAACAGAAGAGGATTTTCTGGGTCCCAGTACAGACCATCTTTTCTATCTTTAATGGTAATCTTAACTACCATTTATGTCCAGTTGCTATCTTTCAAAGATAAATATCAAGGACTTTAGAAGAGTAAGTCAAACGTGCAAAGGTATTATTTGCTCATGTTGACTTGTCAGTTGTTAGGTTTGTTTAAATAAAAGCTGTTCCAATGTGAGCACTAAAGAGCATCTTTAAGAGATACACTTTCAGGGACTAAATAAGCTATTACCAACAGGAGAGTGGGTTTGTGGGGGGGGGGGCGGGAGGGGGGGGGAGAGAGAAAACCTGGATTTGTGCTGGAAATGGCCCACCTTGATTATCATACACATTGTAAGGAGAGCGATCACTTTAGATAAGCTATTACCAGCAGGAGAGTGGGGTGGGGGGGGGGGAGAGAAAACCTTGTGTAGTGGTAAACACCCATTTTTTCATGGTTTGTATGTATAAGAACATCTTCTGTATTTTCCACAGTACGCGTCCGATGAAGTGAGCTGTACCTCACGAAAGCTTATGCTCAAATAAATTGGTTAGTGTCTAAGGTGCCACAAGTACTCCTTTTCTTTTTGCGAATACAGACTAACACGGCTGTTACTTTGAAACCTGTCAGCTACCTAACAGTCATGCTCTCTCTGCTCCAGTCTTATGAAATGGCAGGAAAGACAACTATCGGAAGTTAAAAGAAAAGGAGTACTTGTGGCACCTTAGAGACTAACCAATTTATTTGAGCATAAGCTTTCGTGAGCTACAGCTCACTTCATCGGATGTATGCTGTGGAAAGTGTAGAAGATCTTATTATATACACACAAAAAGCATGAAAAAATACCTCCTCCCACCCCACACTCCTGCTGGTAATAGCTTATCTAAAGTTAACTGAGTAGTCAGGTGCCCATTAGTCAGTTGCAAAGCAGGGATTTTGTGCTGCATTATTCTGGAAAGTTGTTTTCCAGGGTCAGCTTTTGTATAAAAGTTATATATTGAATACAAAGAGAACAAATACAAAACAACTGTACAAGTTGAAGGTGAGGAAAAGGCTGTCAATACGCTGAATGGCAGAGGTTTCAAATCAACTGCTAGAAAGCAACATTAAAACTCTTCCTGAAGGTGGCCTGGCTCAGACTTAGATAAACTTCCATCAGGCACGGATTCCAGAGACTTATATTGAAAGCAAGGACTAGTACCACTTCTATGCCTTGCCAAGTTTTAGACCTTGACTGGTTAGTAACCAAAAAACTGGAAGATATCAAATGATCTTGAAATCGCCATTTGACAGTAGAGTAGGACACTTTCACAACAATAAGAAAGGAAAGCCTGAACTACAGATAGCTGCAAAATTTTAAAGAAGAGTAGTTAAATTTAAGTTTTTTGTCCTTATGGCTGATGACAGAATCTTCAAACTGAGTGAATTCAGTATTTTCTTACTCAGCTGACCAATTCCAGTCCCTCTGCTACTTCCCCAAACAACAACAATTTAAAAAAAGAAAGAAAAGATTAACAGCATTCTGAAAAGTCTCCCTGATGCTCTTCAGAACCATATGGGTAGTAATGACAATGAAAGATATCAGTCAGTTTCAGTCTGGATATGGACTTCTATCCACTTTAAGGCTGGGCTACACAATTTTTGTACCAGTATAACTAGTTTTGTTTAGAAACTGATCTAGTTAAAGCAGTATGACCTGATACTACAGACACTGTTTATAACTGTATAAAGGTGTTTGTAGCAGTATAGCTTATTCCCATAAATATGATAGAGGTCCTGTATCCAGGAGTTTTTCTTGGTAGGTAAACCTTAAAGCTTCATTGTTCACTTTATCCAGGGCTTCCAATCCAGGCGACATGCAAAAAAGCAAACAACAAAAAGGAGTCTTCTAGAGAGCATGGATGTCAAATTCACTCTGTGGAGATGACTGAAGTATTGCTAGGGTACATTTATAGGCATAAGTTAAACGTGCTTGTCAGTTTAACTATTGATGCAGTTATACTACTTTCTTGAAAGAACTCAATTGCACCTGCTCAAACTTTGGTCTTGAGTCTCAGACTGCATTTATTTCTTAAAGAATGTCAATACGGAATTGCTCAAACACTGAGGGTGATCAGCCCTCCTAAAGAGTCAACATAAAATAGTGGTCTTAAGGTGGCACTAACTCTAGGGCACAGGTCAGTGGTATCGCATTCGGGGATTATTTCAATTAAGAGCTGTCTAGATACAGGTGAGCAAAAAAACACCAGAATGATTATAACCAAACACCGGGCACGGAAATAACCACATTTTGGAAGTGTCTACATTTGAACTACCCAATGACTGAGAAGACACCATAGTTATGACTGCTGGGTCTATGAACACCCCACACTCAAATGTTACATTCCTTACACTTTTTTTTTTTAAACCCAAACACTAGGGATCCAGCCAGCTCTCTGCTGTGATTCTGTCACTATCATGCCATATCAACACTGCCACCTTAAAAGCTACAAAAACAAATGATTAGGTAATTATTAGAATTGATTCTTTGATTAGAAATGGAAGTGTAGCTAAACATATGCTGATCTCTGTGTATATGACACTGGGGTCCCATCCCCCATTTCTCCAGCAGAAACACCTATGCTGCTCTCTCCTCGCTTCAAAACTGGAGACTATGGCTCTAGGCCACCTGTCTGGGTTCCCCCGACCTGCTTGTACTTCCCAATTCTCTACCAGTCTCCCTCTCTCTGGGCTTCTATTCTGACATATTTCTGCCCTATCCCTTGTACAATATGTGTACCTCCACTTCTTGCTTAACCCAGGAACTGCTTCAGCATCTAAGCCATCACAATGTCAGTTTATACTATAAACAGTAACACGGATATTTAAATGTTACTTTTCAGACACTTAAAGACAACTACCTTTTTACCTATTCCATTAGTCCTCTCCACAATATGAGAAGGCACAGCTCAGCAACTCCAACAAAACAAACGTAGCATTTCGGGTCAACCCATATTAGAAATAAAATGAGCCAAAAAAAAAAAGTGGTATAGGAGTTTTCAAAACACCAAATTTAAAAGCCTTTTCCTGAATTTCACCAAACTCAAACAAAAAATACCCTCTATCCTACACAGTGACTAGGTTCAGCCTGCCAAAAGTTCTGGGGGACGGGTGGATGTCAATCTCTTAGCGGAGCAGTTGGGGGGGGGGGGTAATCTGTGCAAAAGCGTCTGATAATGGGCAGCTGCCTTCGAACTGAAGCATGGGGAAGCGCCCGCAAGTGAAGGTGTTTTACCAGGCGGCACCAGCTTCCCCCTGCCACTGCCTCAGGGGAAAGTCCCGAGGTGAAGCCCATTCACAAGTTCACCTCAATGTCAACGGCCTCCCGAAAGCTTGCGGACAAGCCTCAACGGCCAGCCCTGACCCCTGCTTCTCACCCCGCCACCCACCCGGACCCCCGGCCCGGGCCCTGGCCTGACCCCCGGGCCGAGGCGGGGCGCGTCAGACCGGCAGTGACAGTCCGGGAAGGGCGGCAGGGAGACCAGCTCCAGCCTGTGAGCTGGCAGCGGCCGGGAGGAAAAGCGAGGCGCTACGAAGGGACACCCCCACCCGCACAGGGGCCCGGCCGAGGGTGGCAGCGGCCCAGGCACTAGGGGGGACGGGAGCCGCTTCCCCGGCTCAGCTGCCGCCCGCGGCTGGAGCGCTCCGGGTCCCAGCAAACCCCTGAGCAACCGCCCCGGGGGACCCTCCCCAGCCTGGGCCCGGCGCAGGCTGCCAGGATCGGGGCCCCGCTCTGCGGCCAGGCCCCAAACGGTAACGGCGGAGCCCGGGAGCCGGCGCGGGGGCGCCTCTCACCTTCCTGTTCGGCCCGGGCCGTGTGCGCGGTCAGCGCGAGCAGAAGCCGCAGCACCGCTCCGAGCCGGGGGGCCCCGGGCGCCCGGCGGGCAGAGCCGGGGCCGCGGGCCGCCGCCGCCGCTACCTCCCGCCTGGCCGTCATGGCGCTGCTGCCGCGAGGTCGGTGTGTCGGCGGGGCCCTGCGAACGGGGCTCCGGGCTCGCTGCGTGCCGGGGCGCGTGTGAGTGTCAGTCACGGCCGGGGCTGGCGGGCGCCTGCCGCACACACACAACACCCCCTCCCACCCAGGCAGGCAGGGGGCGGGCCCGGCTCCGCCCCCGCCGCGCGAGGGAGGGTTGGAGGGGGGAGTCGCCATCTTAGGTGAGGGCAGGGGAAGCGCGACACTGTGCGGAGCGGCCCGTGCGGCCGGAAACCGCCTACTCCTCCCTCTGGCGTGAAATGATTGGCGGTGAAACTCCAGCCCCTTTCGACGCCACAGAGCGGAGGGTGTGTGTTATGAAACTAGCCGAGGGAGGGCCTTCGTGCCCGGCGTCAAGATGGCGGCGGGAAGCGCACTCCTGTCCGCCGTGCAGCTCGACGCTCCGTCCCTGCTGCTGGCTACTCTCTATGGTGCCTGGGTACATTCTCTATCCCCGCCTCCCGCCCTGCCCGCGGCAGCCTGAGGGGGAGGGGAGGGTGGATCAATGAGTGGGGGGAGGCTCAGCTGCAGAGACCCCTACAGGCTTGGCGGAGGCCGTTTCCTACAAGGAAGGAGCTATTTCCCCTTGATTTTGTCTCTTTCCCACCTCAGTCTATTGTCCCCCTCCCGCTTTAAATGCGGCTGGAGGGTGCTGCCCTGATCTGCCTGACAAGGTGCTGAACATGTGGGTCCTGCCCCTAGTGCGGGGACATTAATAGTTCCACAGGGCATTGCACGGGAGCAAATTGTCCCTCCCCTCTGACTGCATGGCATGGTACTCTGTGGGTATGTGAGCAATAAAAGGCGAACAGCAAGGGAATTAACCCCTCCCCCCCGGATAACACTGTTGGTGAGGCAACTACACGATGTAGTGCAGGAGCTTGTATTCCTTTTGAAATGTGTGAAAATTTTGTCATGCCAGTAAAAAAAATTCACATTTGAAAATTTGTAATGCAAATTTGAAATACAGGGGGATGCTAGGTGTAATGTCAATATGAGAGTATTTAGCCCTGGGATATGTAGTAGAGCCCAGGCATAAACAATGCAAAGGGAAATTCGGTCTCTATGCACATTCAGACAATTCCATGGCTTTATATGCTAAGACTATCAATAAGGAGCCACGTGTGATCATCTTCTCTTCTAGGAGCTGATCTGAGACCATCAGTCATGTCACATAAAGTGGGTCACTGAACAGCAATGACTTTCACTAGCAATGACTTTCATTCACTGCTGACCTGGGCAAGATTAGAGTGAAAAATTGAATATGACCATACCCATACCTTAATCATCCAGTTCCCCACCACAACAGCATTTTTAACCCCTCTTGTTAAGGTTGAATTTCTTGAAATCACATAATTTTTAGAAACTGGAAAAGATTCTGGAGCCCAAAGGGGCCCTAATCCCAGGTTAGTACCTTGTCATTCTGAGGCATGTATTGTGTCTGTTGAGTCAGGGGGAAGTGATGGAAACAGCTACAAGGATGGTTGGGAGTTTTTTTGTTTAGAATATCACCAGGTTAAATCATCACTGCAGTTCACAGCCTATTATTGTTCAATTTTTAAGTTCTCAGCCATTTAGGCCTTTTTGCACTTTACACCCACATGACAGCATGGACTTTTATCTAGTAATAATATACTTTGGAGTTATTGGTGTCATACTTTTCATTTTTTGTTTCTTATTGTTGTCTAATGATGCCCGGGCCACCTTGAGACTCTACAGTCTTTCGTTCTTGCTGTTCACTAGAGATACAGTCACACTATGGCAGGGATGGGAATGGCACTAATCTCAAGGGGGAAAGGAGAAAATGAGGTATTCTGCACACCTGAAGTCTCTACATCAGTGGTTCTTAACTTGGGGTGCATGCTCCCCCTGGGGGTGCAAGATGCCCTTTCTGGAGGTGCAAGACATGCCAGATTTTTTTAGAAGGTAAATCATTGAAAATACAAATTAAGCACAGGCACGTAAGTACAACTATTTAATCAAACCCATGTATTTATTAACATTATACATTTTTTAACTATTACTGTAATATACAAACAAAAATATATCTAGGTTTAAAGAACTGACCTACTTCAACAATGCGAGAACATACTTTGATTTTTGATAAAGGGTACGAGAACGTATTTTGAGAACCAAAGGGGTGCAGGCTGCAGTAAAGGTTAAGAACCACTGCTCTACACAGACAATGTCATCAGTTACACAAATCTCATAGAAACTTACTGCATAGAGAAGGGAGTTAAAGGCTTCTCTGTGTCTCTGACCAAGTCCTGGGCAGTCAGTGCTAGTGGTCGGAGCAGTGGTGGTCTGGCCTAGTATCTGGAGCAGAAGTCAAGATCCAAGAATTGGACCTGGAATCAGGAACCAGGAGTCAGAGCCAAGGGTCAGAGCTGGAGTCAGGAGTCAGAAACTGAGGAGTGCTGAACCAAGGCTGGAAGAAGGCTGGGAACAGGGCAGGCACAGGAGTGAGTGCAACAGCAGGCATAAGCATTAAGCAGCCATGCGCTAAGTGCTACAGATAGGTTTAAGAGCAGACCTTGCAATGCTGCTCAGCCAGTCTAGCCAATTAGACATTGCAGCTGTGGTGCTCGCTGATCCCAGGCCCAGCTATATCTAGGCCCTCATTCTTGACAGAACCCCTCCCTTTTGAGGACACCTCCCAGAAGCCCTAGGGCCTGGTTTCTCAGGATGAGCCCAGTCATAGGCCCCGACTCTGTGGGTGCTCCAGAGAAAAATTAGTGGGTACTTAGCACCCACAGGCAACCACACTCCCTTCCGTCCCCGCCACTCCCACCTGCCGCCAGCTCCCGTCGATCAACTCCTCCCCTTCCCTTCCAGCACCTCCTGAATTATGCGGAACAGCTGTTCAGCAGCGTGCAGGAGGAGCTGGGAGGAGCGGGGATGGGGTGCATTTGGGGGAGGAGATGGAAAGAGTCAGGGCAGGAAGAGGTGGGACAGGGCCTCGGGGGAAGGGGTGGAGTGGGGGCGGGACCTGGGGCTGAGTGTGGGTAGAGCACCCTGGTGGAAAATTAGAAGCTGATGCCTGTGAGCCCAGTGGAAGTCCTGTAGTAGGTCTGGGGTGTGGATGTTTTCAGCTAGTTCCCAAGATCAGTCATCCAGATCATAGCCCGTCCAGTTCACCAGGTAAGGGAGTTTTTCCCTAACTCACCGGGAGTTAAAGATTTGCCAGATTAATTTATTCTTGCTCTCTAATGGTTCTGGGCAGTGGTGGTGGGCTGGAGTGATTTGTAGATATTCTCAGTATGTAGCTTAAGGAGGGAAATGTGAAATATTGGATGCATCTTGAATGAAGCAGGTATTCATAGCTCGAAGGCTACAGGATTGACCTGTTCCAAAATCTTGAATGGGCACAAGTACTGATGATCAGTTTTGGCTGACAAGTGGACCAACTTGAGGTTCTGGGTCAGTAGACCTTGTCTCCGACAGCTAGTTGAGAGAGGTCCGACAGCCTTGGTCATCACGGTGTTTGTAAGTTTCCTTTATGGGTATCAATTGTTCCTGGAGTTCTTGGTGTAGGTGGGCAGCCCAGTCTACGGCTGCAGGTACTGGGGAGTTCATGGGTATGTCAGGATGGAATTGAGAATGAAAACAGTTACACAGAATGAGCTTTGTTATGTCGAGGCATGGATTGCATTGTTAAAGGTGAATTCTGCATAGTGAAGCGGAGAAAACCAGTCGTCCTGGGGGTAATTCAAGAAACAGTGCAGGTACTGTTCTAGAATCTAGTTGACTTGTTCTGTTTGCCTATTGGTCTGCAGGTGGTAGGCAGAGAAGGTGATAGACCTTATGCTGAGAAGCCATTGAAATTCCTGTCCAAAATGGGAGACAAACTGGGGGCCACAGTCCAGCATGATGCCAGTTGGTAGCCCATGGTAGGGGAAGCTATTTGTGCCCTTGAGATTGAGACAGCTCCTCAACAGAGTCTATAGATACAATAGACCAGGGTTGCTGGAGGGGTGGGGGTGGAAGGAATGGGCAAAGGCTGGAGAAGGCTGAGCAGTTTCAAGTGCCAGCTCTTGGATTGGGAGCAAATGTCCGAGAGCCTTGCATACTCTTTGATGCATGCATATGAATGAAGTCACCAGAAACTCTGCAATATTGGGCCCTACATCTTGGGTTGGACAAAGTGACCATCAACTGGCATGTCATGACAGTTTCAGGACCTGGAGTCTAGGCTGACTCTCCAGAACATAAATACGATCCTTATCATAGAGGAGGCCATCCTGCAGCCTGAATTTGGAGACAGATTGAGCACCTATGTTATCCAGGGTCTGATGGATTTGGGTCGCAAAGGGGTCGTGGAACAGCTGAGAACAGATACATTAGATTGCAGTCAACTGACCTGAAGAAAAAGTTGGATGCATTAAGGACTGTGAAGAGAAGTTCCATGCCAGTCTATAGGTATAACTTTTTGTGGGACAGAGCATCTGCTTTCCCATTTGTAGGCCCTAGGTAATAGGTTACAACAAAATCAAATCTGCCATTGATTGAGGTGCCTGGCCATCCAGAGGTACTCTAGGTTCTTAGGGTTTGTGAGAACCTGGATGGGGAACTGAGCTCCCTCCAGGAGGTGACACCACTCTTCAGAGTTGCCTTGATTGCTAGAAACTCTGTAAAAAGAAAAGGAGTACTTGTGGCACCTTAGAGACTAACAAATTTATTTGAGCATAAGCTTTCATGAGCTACAGCTCACTTCATCGGATGCATGCAGTGGAAAATACAGTGGGGAGATTTATATATACAGAGAACATAAAACAATGGGTGTTACCATACACACTGTAACAAGAGTGTTCAGGTAAGGTGAGCTATTACCAGCAGGAGAGCCGGGGGGGGATGGGGGGGGAGGGGAGACACGACCTTTTGTAGTGATAATCAAAGTGGGCCATTTCTAGCAGTTGACAAGAATGTGTGAAAAACAGTGGGGGGTGGGAGGGGGAAATAGTTTTACTTTGTGTAATGACACATCCACTCCCAGTCTTTATTAACTTAGGCCCTCCCACAGCCCAGCCCAGCCCAGGCCCGCTGGAACTGCCGTGGCCCAGGAGAGGCGCCTCTCCCCCAGCCCAGCCCAGCTGCAGCAATAGAGGACTGGGAGGAGTCATCTCTCTCTGCCGCAGCCCTGGGGAAGCCTGCATATCAAACTCCACACCCCCACCCAACCCCAGAGCCCACACACCCCTGCACCCCAACCATCTGCCTGAGCCCCCTTGCGCACCCCAAATCTCTCAACCCTGGCCCCACCCCAGAGCCTTCACCCCTAGCTGGAGCCTTCACACCCTGCACCCAACCCTCTGCTAGGATTGCCAACTTTCTACTCACACAAAACCAAACACCCTTGCCCAGCCCCGCCCCTTCTCCAAGGCCCCGCCCCCGCTTACTCCATCCCCCCCTCATCGCTCATTCTCCCCACCCTCACTCACTTGCTCATTTTCACTGGGCTGGCTTGGGGGCTTGCATGCAGGAGGGGGTGAGGGCTCCAGCTGCGGGTGCAGGCTCCAGGGTGGAGCCAGAAATGAGGAGTACGGAGTGCAGGAAGGGGCTCCGGGCTGAGGCAGTGGGTTGGAATGCAGGAGGGGGTGAGGGCTTCCGCTGGGGGTGCTGGCTCTGGGGTGGGGCCAAGGTTGTTGGGTTTGGGGTGCAGGAGGGTGCTCTGGGCTGGGACAGGAGGTTGGAGTGAGGGCTCCAGCTGGGGGTACGAGCTCTGGGGAACCTTTTGTCTGTCACGGGCCATTGACCCACAGAAAAAAAATCAAACACGGGCCACTCACCCACGGGGGGGCAGGACGCGGAGGTTCAGGGCTTCCCCCTGCAGCCAGACGAGCCAATGCTCACAGCTCCTGCCCCGTGCAGGGGCGCCACGGGCCGGATGAAATTAACCACGGGCCATGCCCTAGGTTCCCCAACCCTACCCTATGCATAGGAGCCGGAGGGGAGACATACCGGCCACTTCTTGGGAGCCGCGCGGAGCGGAGGCTAGCAGGGAGCCTGCCAGCCCCGCTGCATGGCACCACCAACTGGTCAGTCAGCAGCCCGGTCAGCAGTGCTGACCAGAGCTGCCAAGATCCCTTTTTGACTGGGTGTTCCGGTCGAAAACTGGATACCTGGTCACCCTATCCTCTGTCCCAGCCCTGATCCCCCCTCCACACCCCAAACCCCTCATCCCTAGCCCCACCCCTGAGCCCACGCCCCAACCCTCTGCCCTAACCCTGAGCGCCCTCCCGCCTCCCAATCCCCTCAACCCCAGCCCCACTCCAGAGCCCACAACCCCAAAAAGAGCCCTCATCCTCCCCACACCCCAACCCTCTGCCCTAACCCTGAGCCCTGTGCCACACTCCGTACCCTTTGGCCTCACCCCCAGCACACATCACCTCCATATTGGTGTACATACCAAAATTTATTCCGCACATGGACATAAAAAATTAGAGGGAACACTGGCATCCACTTTCTCCAACAAAATGATGCTGGCCTTAGCAGGATCCATCCCAGTAGCTGACCCATTTCTACTCCCCTTCTTTACCTCCTTTTTTTTTTTTTTGTTAGGCTGCTCGAACTGTCACTCACCAGGTCATGGGTGGTCACTCCTAGTGGTCCGAGCAGTGGTGATCCAGCCTAATAGTTGGAGCCAGACTCAAGATCCAGGAGTCAGAGCCAGAGTCAGGAACCAGGAGTCAGAAACAGAGCAGGGTTGGAGCAGACTATAGCAGGCCTGGAGCTAGACTGGAAACAGGGCAGGGATAGGACTGGAGCACAGCTGGAAACAAGGCAGGCACAAGAGCGAGCACAGCTGCAGGCATAAGCGTTGAGCAGCCACTGGCCAATGGTACTGCTGGGCTTAAGAGCTGTCTTGGCAACGCCAGTCAGGCGACCTGGCTAACTAGGGGTTTCCATTGCAGTTAGCTTGCTGATCTCCAGAGTTAGGAGAGGAAGCCATCCAGCTTAGCGGAGGAGAAAAGAGCTTGCAGGAGGCAGAGCGCAAAGGGTCGAAACTTCACCTTTAAATGTGACAGATGCGGCAAAGGTTGTCTCTCTTGAGTGGGTCTCTTCAGCCACGTTTGCAGCTGCCATAAAACCAACTGAGTAAATTCTTTACCTCTGAGGGGTGCATACCCATGGTCTCTCGGGACTGAAGGATGCCTACTAACTAGCTAGCTGATCTCAGGCCCGGCTGCAGGCCCTCATTCGTGACATTCTGTAAATCCCAGGCTGGAACTCCATAGCCTTTTGGTCATTGTATTGAAAAGGCTTACATCTGATTTGGTGACCTAGTATTGCATGCCTTTGTTAACAGTTTTGAGAGCCACCCAGTGCACACCCAACATGAAAGAGCATGAGCAATCTTAGAGAAATCTGAGCAATGCCCACTAACTTCAGTGGGAGATGTGTATATGCACCAAGAAGCATGATGAGGCATCCGATGAAGTGAGCTGTAGCTCACGAAAGCTCATGCTCAAATAAATTTGTTAGTCTCTAAGGTGCCACAAGTACTCCTTTTCTTTTTGCGAATACAGACTAACATGGCTGTTACTCTGAAAAGAGCTTTTAGCTTTCCCTAGGAAAAGAACTTTGAAAGAGAAGTGTTTTTTTACCCACGAAAGCTTATGCTCAAATAAATCTGTTAGTTTTTAAGGTGCTGGACTCCTTGTTGTTTTTGTGGATACAGACTAATGCAGCTACCCCCTGAACTTTGAAAAAAGATATCCTTGGAGCAATTGTTTGAATGTGTTATACTGCATGATCTCCCCCTTAATTATTGCCCCTTTAATCAGTCTTCTGCTGCACACAGGTGCTCTTTTCTGAAAAATAAACTATTTTTCTACTTCTTATATTTTAAGTCCACTGTTAAAATACTCTAGAGGGACAGATTTTTGTCACCCTTACTCACAGTGTAGTAAGACACATGCACTGATCGTCAGAGCCTTAGGTGCATGGAACTCCAGTAACGAGCGAGTGCTGAAAGAATGCAGAATCAGTCAACACTATGCTTGGCTGATGCTGCAACTCATGGTGTCGGACGCCATCGGCTAGTTGAGGGACATCTCCATAGAACACATCACTGGACATTGGCAATGCCAGGAGGGATGAGCTGGAGTGCCGATGAGAAGCGCAGTCAGGAAAGTAACAAATACTTTCCTCATGGATTGTATTTTCTAAATGCACAGCCAACCTAATTCTCAATTACTGAGGGTCAGTCTCCACTCATTGATATATTTTCCTTTCCACAACCAAATCTCCTTATAACTTTTCACAAGTGATGTACCCAAGTATTTGGATTCTAATATCTAAACTATATTGTTAAATCTATTCACCAAAATTTGGGTTATTGCTGATTATGTACTCTATGTATCATTTGACTTTAACAACTAACTTTGTATTTGTGGATAATCTAAGCACTGTACCCAGATGTACAGACACGCTTTTCCCAACCTATGTATTATATAATTCTTTTAACGTTAGCTTTAATAAAAATTCTAAATCTGTTCTTTCTCTGTAAGAAGTCCCATTGGAATCAATGGACTCTCTAATGAAGGTAGATGGCAAAATCTATCTCAGAATGAAAAGGTGGAAGCACCAACTGAACATTTTATGGGAAAAAAAATAATGGCAATGAAACATGCAAGAAACATTACAAGTATAAACAAGTCAGGGTTTTATATACCTTAAATGTAGCATTAAAATGTTTGCTGTTTTTAAATGCTCTATACATAAACTTTCTGGTCGGATATTATGAAATGGGTAGAAAAGAAATAGCTCTTGGGACATATTCTCCCCTTCATCTTTGTCCAGAACTCCCACTGTTTTCAGTAAGAGTTCTTCGGAGGCAAAAATAGTAAAATAGGGCTTAATGTCTGTAAATGATAGAGAAGGTATTCTGTTAAGATTTATTCCTGAATTCAGCTGATTATACTGTATCATAAATGCTTGATGCTGTACAGTAGGTTTCTGGGTGGTATATATACAGTATTCCTATATATTAAAAGTTCAATCTTTGTTCTCAGTTACACTTAAGTAGGAGCAGGATGCATTAATATATTTTGATGGCAGGGAAATCATTTACTCTCAATACAAAAGTATCCTTTGATCCCAGTGAACTACAACAAAATATACTGTCAAGTTTTTTATGGAAAATAACTTCTGATTATAAAGCAGAGAATATAGCTTTTGGGAGAGTGTACGTGTTCTGTGTGAATAAAACCCTGCTGCTCAACCAAAATTACAGCAATAATTACGCAATTAAGTTCAAGAAGTGCCATAATCAGATGATAAATAGTGAGAGCCAACTGCACAGAAAAATATCAGTCATACAGGTTTTGCAGTGGCCAGCCACACCCTAAGCATTACTGTGGTTGTCAGCTTTGTTAGTGTGAGTGACAGAGAAACAGTACATTGAAGAACACAAAGGACACAGGTGTTATATTGGTTGTCAGCCTTCAGGAGATAGGGATAGATCTTTGCTCCCATAAATGTGTTGTAAATGATTAATTTTCACGCTTCAAGCCTTCATTTTCTTCTCTTGATAATATTCACTGAAGTAAGCGAGATAGGCAGGAAAAAACAACTGCAGATCATCCAGTCCATTTTCCTGTCAATGGATTTGTTCCCTACAGCACATTTTCTAGCATTTTTTCCACTCCTGTTTTAAATGTCCTAATTGAAGGGGTTTCAACGACTTCCTTTGGAAGATTGTTTCACAGCCTATTGCACTTCCCTGTCAGGAAGTGTTTCCTGATATTCATTCTAAAATTTCTCTTTCTTAATTTCATTTAATTACTCACATCCATGTGGACCCGTCTAAATACTTCCACTCCGTCCTTATTGTTTACATTATTTAAATATTTGTAGATCGTTAACATGGCCCTATGCAGTCATCCTTTAACAAAATTGCATATTTAGCTGTTTTAATCTTTCCATTCCTCCAGATAATTCTTGTAGCTCTTCTTTAAACTGTCTCCAATTTGTCAATATCTCCTTTATTTGGTGGAGCTCAGAAATTAATTCACTGTTCCAGCTGTAGCCAGACAAGAGCCCTAGAGGGTTTTGTCTTGATTAGGAAAGGTGATAGCTAAACCTGAAATAAATAAACACATATTAGGTAATCCTGACTTAAACTTGACCTTTTTCCCAGTGTAGATGTAGGTAAATACCTTGTATCTTGATTTAGCTGGCTGAGTTGTAGCCTACTAGGCTCCAAAGCCAGAGAGAGAGAGCGAGAGAGAGAGCGGGACCATTCTCTCTCTGTTCTGTGAATTGATGTTTCTGTATGTGCAGCCCAAAAGTGAACTGGCCTTTTTGCTGTAATAATGCATCCCAGAATCATGTCAGATTTGCAGTACATTATCACCCCATGTCTCTTTCCGGATTACTGCTTTCCAGGTTTTTTCCTCCCATTGATTATTTGTGTGTTTCAGATTATTTTCCCCTCAGACGTACCAGGCTGCATGTGCCCAAACGGGGTCTCATTTTGTTATGTTCTGCCAATTTTTTATAATCTATTTAGAGCCCCTTATATTCTTCTCTGTTCTCACATATATTTCCAGCTCCTCACAATTTATTATCTGCACATGTTATACACATGCTGCTTGCCCCTATCTTCCAGATCATTGCCAGAGTCTGATACCCTTTACACTGAGTAGCACCTTACTCCATGAGTAATTTCCATTTACTTCAGTGGCATTGCAGGGTAACATGCTACAAAGGGCACGTCTACACTTGCAAAGTTACAGCGTCAGCAGTTAGAGCGCCACTCAGAGAGCGCCGAAGGAAAACTGCTGTTGTGTGTTCACACTGACAGCTGCCTGTGCAATAGCGTGTTCACACTTGCAGCACTTGCAGCACTATTCGGGCAGCTATCCCACAGAGCACCTCTTTCTCTTTTACCGCTAAGATTTGTGGGAAGGCAGAAGGGGTTGCTGGGCATCCTGGGTCCTGTCCCAATGCCCTGTGATACATTGCATTGCATCCCAGCAATCCCTGTTCTTCCGTCCGCATTTGGTACCATCTTTCAACTTTGTGTACTGTGCGCCCTGTCCTGCCTCTTTCGGGCTGCAGGAACGGATCTTGAGCTGCTGACCAGTATGCTGCTCACATTGACCAACACATCACGAGTGGCAGTGGAGTTATTCCTTAAACTACAAAGGCAAGAGGAGTGCGATATTGATCTCTCCACGCATACTAGCTATGACACGAGATTGCTTGTGGTATTCACAGAGGTGCTGACCATAGTGGAATGCTGCTTTTGGGCTCAGGAAACAAGCACTGAGTGGTGGGATCACATCGTGATGCATGTCTGCATCTTTCGCATGAGGAAAGCCATATTCATGGGACTGTGTGATGAGCTTGTCCCAGCCCTGCGGTGCAAGGACATGAGAATGAGAGCTGTCCTGTCACTGGAGAAGCGCTTGGCGATTGCATTGTGAAAGTTGGCTACTCCAGACTGCTACCCATTGGTCGTTAACCAGTTCAGAGTGGGAAAGTCGACCATTGGACTCATGTTGATGGAAGTGTGCAGGACCATTAATCGCATCCTGCTCTGAAAGGATGGGCAAAGTGCATGACATTGTGGATGGCTTTGCACAAATGGGCTTCCCTAACTGTGGAGGAGCGATCGATGGCACGCACATTCCAATTCTGGCACCAGACCACCTAGTCACCAAGTACATTAATCATAAGGGGTATTTCTCAATGGTTCTCCAGGCACTTGTGGATCACCGTGGGTGTTTCACAGACACTAACACAGACTTTCTTCCCTGACCAGAAGATCACCATAGGGGAAGTCAAAATGCCCATTGTGATCCTGGGAGACCCCACCTACCCCTTAATGCCGTGGCTCATGAAGCCATACACGGGGCAACTTGACAGCAGCAAGGAGCGGTTCAACAACAGGCTGAGCAAGTGCAGAATGACTGTGGAGTGTGCATTTGACCATTTAAAAGCCCGCTGGTGATGCCTGTATGGGAAGCTGGACATGGCCGATGACAATAGTCCTATGCTTATAGCTGTGTGCTGTACGCTCCATAATATTTGTGAAGGGAAGGTTAAAAGCTTCACTCAGGGCTGGACTGCAGAGGCTCAGTGCCTGGAGGCTGAGTTTGAGCAGCCAGAGACCAGGGCTATTAGAGGGGCACAGCGTGGGGCCATAAGGATCAGGGATGCTTTGAGGCAGCAATTTGAAGCTGAAAGCCACTCATATTGGTTGCTATGCTCAGGATTGCAGTGCTTGTAATGCTAGGAGGTGATTGGCGCACATGATGCAAGAAGGGGCCTTAACATAATTGTATGTTGCTTTGCAGTGCTCTGTTTGCTTTCACTTAATAGAATAAAGATTGCTTTCAAACACACACAATTATTTTATTGAAAGACAACAACCAGAGGAGAGAGTCAAATGAAAAATATCATCAGCAGGGAGGGGGTGGGGAAATGGAAGGTCTCAAGAAGAGGAGGGGTCCCACAATGGCTGCAGATTTGTGTATGTCCAGGGATCATACCCAACCTTCTCCTTTGCAGTATGATGCATCAGGTGCTGTACTTCAGCAGGGCCAAACTGCAGAGGGATGGGTGTTGAGTGCAGTGGGAGTCCACACTGCTGGACTGTGAGGAGGGAAGAGTGGAATGCTATGGGTAGAGAGTGGAGCCAGGAGGTTGATAACAGTGTGTTGGCGGTGGGGGTGGGGGAGGGGGGGAAGAGTTTTGCAACAGCAGCTGCAGGGGAGGGCAGTCGCGGAGCTGCTCGGTTTGAAGAGCTAGTATCGCCTGGAGCGTGTCCCCATGGCGCTCCATAACTGTTAAGAGCCGCTCCATGGCTTCTTTCTGGCGTGCCGCATTCTCCTTTCAGTCCCTCTTCTTGCTGTCCCGCCACTCCTTCAATTCTTTTTTCTCGGTGGCAGAGTACATCATAACCTCACACATAAAATCCTCCTTAGTTCTTCTTGGGTGCTTTCTAATTCTGCGCAGCCGTTCTGCCGCCAGTAACAAAGAGGGAGGCTGTGCTCCCAAGGTCATCTCTGTGAAGTTTAAATGCAACATTTTACAGCAGCAGTATTGTTTGTCACACAGACAACACTGTTTCAGTGCTTTAAAACACAGCCAGTACTCACACACCTGTCACTAACTGGCTGACCCCAGGCAAGCATACATGAGCCACAAGACCCTCAAAATGGTGAGTAGCCACAGGGCAGAGTAAATCACTGTTCTCTGACCCTGCTGTATACTGGGCACATGGCTCTTGGGCACTTGGGGAGAGCCAGCACTGTAGCGGGGGCCTGATAATCATTCCTGTCCCCACACTTTCCACAAGAGGTGATCATTATGGAAGATATCTCGCTGCTGAGGGTGAGCAGGGAATCAAGGGAGGGTCTTCTCCAAGCCTGTGGCTTCCACCCTTTCCCCTATGTGGCTAGCCTGTGTGCAGCAATGGTCCCCGCACCCATCATGGCAAAGAGGCGCAGGAAAGTTACCGTTAGTGGGGCAAGAAACAAAGCAGCTTTGCCGAGGAACCTGCGGCAGTGGACTGCCCAGTATCTCCATAAGAGTTTCCAGGAGATCTCTGAGGGAGAGTCCCGTGAAGTGAGGGAGTGTATCAACAGCCTGTGCCACCGCTCAATCTAGGCATGAGGTGGGAGACAAGCCTGCTTTCTGCAACCCTCCTGTCCCCAACAACTCGCTTCAGCAATTCCCAAAATCAGATCCACTTACCAGAGGCCTCCTGTCCTGTTTGCGCTTCACCAAGATTCGACTGCTGTGACTGGCTAGGCTCCTCCAGGGTAGAAAATAGCTCCTGACTGCATGCATCTCTGGCTTCCGAGTCATCCTCTGCTTCTGGGTCCCCCTCCTCCTCTTCGTCCAAGATTGCCTCCTCCTGGCTAGGTCCACTCTCAACTGGCATGCAAGCCAACGAAGTATCCACAGGGTCCTTTGCAGTGGAGGTGGGGTCACCACCGAGTATCTTGTCTAGCTCTTTGTAGAACTGGCAGCTCCTGGGCACAGCACTGGAGGGGCGGTTTGCCTCCCACGCCTTGTGGTAGGCATTCCGCAGCTCCTTCACTTTGACCCTGCACTGCAGTGTGTCTCGGCCATGGCCCCTTTCTATCATGCATCTAGAAATCTGTCCATAGGTAGCATAATTCCGATGGCTGGAGCACAGCTGGAACTGGACAGCCTCCTCTCCCCAAATGCCGATGAAGTCCAGCAGCTCGGCATTGCTCCAAGCAGGGGATCACTTGGTGCGTGGAGCAGGCATGGCAACCTGGAAAGATGCGCTGAGACCACTGCACGCACCACTGAGCAAACAGGAAGGGGACTTTCAAATATGCAAAGGAATGTACAGGGTGGGGCTGACGGTTGGTCACCTGAGGGCAGAGCAGTAGAGTTCAAACCAATAACGAGAGATGTGAGAACAGGCATTATGGGGCACTGCCTGGAGGCCGATTGCAGTACTGTAATTGACCACGGTGTCTACACTGGCACTGCTGTGCTGTAGCCCCAGCGCAGAAAACTCTACGCCTCGTGTCGGGGTGGTTTTTTAGAGCATTGCATCTGTGCAGTTTCTGCGCACTAAGTGGCTTGGCAGTGTGTACACCTTGGGAGTGACAGCGCTCAAAGCTGCTTTACTGCGCAGAAACTTGCCAGTGTAGACAAGGCCTCCGTGTAAGTAAGAGGATCAGAATCTTGCCCTAAAAAAATGGTCCTAATACCAAACCCTGTGGACTCCACTAGCCACTTACACTCAAGCTGATACTTTGCAACTTATTACTCCACAACAGAAATAAGTGGGTTGAGATGGGTGGAAGTTATTTAAAGGGCCAGTTGGGAGAAATTGGTTTTAGGTTACAACCTGCTGTACTTTCCTTATTAACTTCAATTAAATGTAAGGCATTGTTTCAAATGCTATACTAACAATCCCAATATATTACATCTACCATGTTCTTTTCATCTGCTAATTCTGTAATTCCATAAAAAAATCAAGTTTGTCAACTTTTATGCTTAGCAAATCCATGCTACATATGGCTTACAATTGCATTATCCACTAGATAATTAGTAGTGGGATTTTTTTCTTAAATTTGATTTCTTCTTCTATCATATCTAAATCAAATTACTCGATAAATGATATTAAGTTTCTTCTTTATTAAACTATTGAGAAAAAAATTAAATGCTTCACTTTCAGGAATTTAATATTTTAAAAAGTAAATGTAATTGTGCACTAAATTACTTTGTATGTAGAGAGAGGTGGCCAACTTCTGATCATCTTGGTAATATACCAACCACCCTCTGTTTTACTGAAGTTACCATTTTAGCACAGACCCTGAAAACACATCACATTGCAGCCACAGAGGTATGGGAGTAGGGTTTTAGCTTGAGTCTTTGATGAAATGCCACCAATATCCTCTTAAAAAAGCAACTAAAGAGTATTCTGTCTACAGTAATGGCCCCTGTAGTAGCACTATTATAAGCAGTGCTATTTGGGCTGTCACTGTAGATACAGTACTATACGGGCTCTCCTTTCTTCATCCCACTCCTACAATGGAATGCTCTTGCCTGACAATCCTGTGGTTGTGACTGTTTCTCCAGTATGTTGCTCCTCAGCTCTTGTCCCACACATTACCTCAGTAACTTCAGCTCCCATTGTATGCTGCTCACCCTGGCCTTAGTCCTGCAAGGTACTGATTACTCTGGCTGCAAGCTAGTAAAACACTTAAAAGCTGAATTAACATTAAGCACACAAGTAGTGCCAGCGAAGAGGACTTACTCATATACTTACACTTCAGTAAGGCTTAAATGTGTTGCTGGATCAGGATCAGAGTAGTTAATACCTGGCAGGATCAAACCCCAATGATGCAGACAGAACCTCAACTACAGCTTGAGCACAGTCCCCAACGTGACCAATGAGAAAGTTATTGCAGGTGTTATAAATCTTCCTCTAGGACCATGGATTCTATGATGTTCCAGTCCTTTGATGGTCCACATTGCAAAAGAGCAAGGTTTTTGATGTGATATCTAGGACATTTCATGTCATTTAAGTAGAGTGTCATAAATTTGCAATTTTAGTTAAATAAAACTCCACCTAAGTGGAGATATACACCAGGGGTCAGCAACCTTCGGCACGCGGCCTATCAGGGTAATCTGCTGGTGGACCATGAGACATTTTGTTTATGTTGACCGTCCGCAGGCACGGCTCCCCGCAGCTCCCAATGGCCGCGGTTTGCCATTCCCAGCCAATGATAGCTGCGGGAAGCAGCGCAGGCTGTGACCTGTGCATGACTTGTACTCTATACCCCTGACTAAATCTATACCCCTGACTGCTCAGGCAGCCCCTGGGCCAGCTGCACTGGCTACTGCAGAAGTCATGGAGGTCCTGGAAAGTCACGGAATCCATGACTTCTGTGACCTCTGTGACAAACTCGCAGTCTTATACCTCATTTCCAATTCACATAACCAATAACATTGCAAGGATGTCCTAATGCTAACAGGAGATCAGCACCTGGATGAAGCTGGATGGCTCCTACTCCACCCAAGAAAGAACAATTGACTTTAATGGGAGCTTCTGGATGACCAGCACACTTGAAAATCAAGCCACTTATTCAGGTTCCTAAATACAGATTTAGAAGCCTAATTTTAGGCAACCATGTTTGAAAATCTTGGTCAAAGTTTATTTGATGCCTGATTAAATTCAAATCCACATAGAGCCCAAATATTCATGGGATCTTCTCTTAATATTGTCTCTGTCAGTTCCTGAGCAGTATAAGGCCACAGGTTAGGCTAATAAATGGGAAATGCATCAGTAACTGTACCATAAATGTGTTGTTAGTTTCACTTTTGTTAATCATTTAGTCTCTGATCCCGCAAGCTGATCTCTGTACTGAAGACAGTGGGGCTATGGGCTAACACTGGAGTCTGCCCATGTGGATCAACTTGTAGGAGCAGGACCTTACGTTCTGATTTTATAATTTGATTAATATTTTGGCACCAGGAAGGAACTGATTCTATTTGTCCCTGTCTTATTTATTTTTGAAATGTTTGCTTTTAATTTAATTTAATTTAATTTAATTTTAAAAAATCTCCTACAGGAGAGCTCAGAGCTGCTGATGCTTCTATTGACAGGGTCCTCTTCTATATCTTTCAGGGGACCAGGGCATTTTCTTTGCTTCTGAATTCAGCTACGTATTGTGTGATATTAAGACTGAGAGCGTGGATGTCTGGATTTTCCATCCTTCTCAGATGGTTTGACTCACTCTCATAGCTGGCATTGCGTTGAGTACACGCTTCTGCTTTTTGGTCTTCTATCTTTTATTTTTGTTCCTTGCAGCAGCATATTTATTACGGTTCTCCATCAGTGATTGACTTCCTCTTTGCCCTGTGGGTGGACCTCTCTTTCAGTTCTGCATTTTAAAATCTTGACTCTGATGAGATCAAGGGGGTAGACTGACACTTGCATCTCACATGCGGCAGCACTGCAGTTCTCAAAAGATGTTAATGGCCACTGACATTTCGTTGTTATAGATTGATTGAAGTGCCTTGCTGCAGGTGCAAAGCACTTACTGTCTCATCTCTCAGATCCCCAGTAACTTTCATCAGAATATATGCAGATACTTACAAGTGAGGGTTAGCCCCTAGTCTGTGCCAAATGTACTTGGTCTGAGCCACAGGGCCTAGGCTTTTAAAGGACCACTCAGTCGGGTCTTTCTCGTGCTCAGCATATACTTATGACCTCCCAACCTGAAAGCCAGTTGCAACCTCTTTCACCCTTTAAAGATTAAGTTGAGGTTCATTTGCTTTTGAATTTCCCTTTGATTTTTTGCAGATCTTGGTGTATTCTACAGTGGATTCCAAGGCCCATCTACAGTGATCTACAGTGGATTCTGAGGCTCATCAAATCCCAGTCTTGCATAATCTGGTGTGCTCTTGATTGTGATATACCCCACATTTCCTTGTACACAAACGTGTACAAAAATTCAAAGGGGAGATAGTGACAGGGGCAGGGAGTTGCAGTGGGATATTGGGCCAGGGATGTGGTTGCATTCATGAGTGAGTTTGAACTGGGAGTGGAGGTCCTCAAAAGCCTATGGTCCTTATGTGGCTTAATGCTATGCAGGCCTAAGGGGTTCTGTAGATATTTCTGTATCCTCTCTCTTGAAAAGCAATTTTGTAATTTACTATAATCCTTCTTAGTGAGTCAAATCAGTTCTCCCTATGCCTTCCACAGCAATAGTACTATCAAGTACTAAGAGAGAAAAGGCAAAAACTAGTCCTAATTAGTGAGGATACTGCTTTCAAAGGATGAAATTCAGCTCTGGTAGAGATTCAGAATAATGCCCATGCAACACTTAATTCCCTCTTAATATCTCAAATTCAGGTTTAAGTGAAGCTGAAGTGATACCTATACCTTGTGCTGGCCCTTTGCACAGGGATGAGTTCACCCCCTATGAAGATCTGAAAACGGGATTAGAAAATGCAAAGCACAGATACAAAGCACTCGATATGGGGTGCTGAGGCAAAGCCAAAGAAGGAATGAAAACAAAACAGGTTTCAAATATTAAATCACTTGAAAGGCTCTTTTCAAAAACAACTCCATTAATCCCCAGCTGGACTCTGTGGCTCAAGAACAAACAGCCAGCATCAAAATCCAAACCCACTTGTGCAAAGGAGGGGTAGGGGGGAAACAGGGAATACTGAAACAGGACACACTCGAAAATTCTGAAAACACCCTCAGAGGGGGGATTTCACAAGCAAAGCATTTTCAGTGAGTAGGCTCAGCGTCAGCGTGACCCAGATTAGATTTTGGGAGGGAGAGTAAAGGCAATAATCTGATCTCAATTATTTTGGTGGGAAAAGGGGCAATAAAAAGTTCTGTAAGTGCCTTTGTCCTATATTATAAAGGGATTTCTATAACAGCAATACCTTCCCTGGCTGTGTTACAATGGCTCCGCGAGCTGTGCAAGGGTAGAGCCACCCAAGCTGGACAGGTTATAGCACAGGTGCTGACTTCCTCTGTTCCCAGGGGATGCTTGACTCCCACTCCCCCCCAGGCCCTGCCCCCACTCCAGCCCTTCCCCTGAAACCCCCACCCATCCCACCTCTTCCTGCCCCTGCTCCTCCTCCTCTCCCCCAGCTCTTCCTGAACACTGCTGAACAGCTGACCGCGGCGGGCGGGAGATGCTGGGGGGCAGGCGGAGGTGCTGATCCACAGGACTTCCAGTGGGTGCTGTGTACCCTCTATTTTTTCCCATGGGTGCTCCAGGGCTGGAGCACCCACAGAGTCGGCACCTATTGGTCAAAGGGTAGTGACCAGATGGAAAAGAGTCCACTGGTCCTACAGGCTGGAGGTTGTGTGGTAGCCCAGCAACCTGTCCCCATAAAAAAATTAAGTCTGAAGGTATATCTACACTGCAGTTGGAGTTGTAAATTCCAGCTTGGGTAGGTGTACATGAGCTAGCTTTGATTGAACTAGCTCACTGAAAAGAAATCAGTGTAGCCACAGTGGCTTGGGCTAGTTGCCCAAATACGTACTTAGGTTCTTGTACAGGATTGTATTTGGGCAGCTAGCCCACACTGTTGCCCATGCCACCGTGGCAACATGATTTTTTAGTGTATTAGCTCGATCAAAGCTAGCACATGAATGTCTACCCAACCTGGGAATTACATCTCCAGCTGCAGTGTAGACGTACTCAGAGAAACACAAAAAGGGCATTATTCTGGCAGCAGCATGATAGACGGGGAAAGCCTTGTTCATGCCCGAAGCAACATCTGACAGTGATGCAAGGATTATCAACAATAAGATCAAACAAATAAAATTCATAAAAATAAATTCTCATGAGGGGCAAAAAAACTGGGAGAAAATATTAGTTGCTTAATTACTTAACTGCCACAACAGCCTACATTTGTATAATAAAGCAAGAAACCCCACATGAAAAATGCTCCATTACATTTGCATAGCATCAGTTATAACAGGTTTAGAATAGAGATCAGCCAAAAATCAGAATCTTGAATGTGAGCTCTTCTGCATTTTTGAAGTGGGAGGTGACTCATGTTGGAATGCTAGAGGCTGAACTTGCCTGAACAGGTTTGGCTCTGCGTCAGACCCAAAATCAGACGGTACTTCAGATGGATTCTGGTCTGCACACCGCACTCTCAGTCTATAGTTCTGAATTAATAATACTTTTCTTTTCCCTACATACCTCCTGGAATCTGAGGATTACAAAACACTTTTAAAATATTAGCTGCTCAAGCCGCACAAGATTCCTGTGTAGTTGTTGAGTATTATAACCACTTTACAGATAGAAAACTGAGTTACAAAAAAGTTAAGTCCACAACAGGTCAGTGACAGAGTTGGAATTATAATGCAAGAGTTCTGACTCCCATTGTCCCACTGATCATATCCTTTGTATAAAATCCTTTAAAAATATTTTAGCATATAAGACAACAGGTGAGGAGGAATTGCTTCTGAAAAAGACTATCTATAATGCAAGAAATCATGCCAGATTTACATCTTGTATGTTGTGAAATCTAGCTTGTTACTACAATTGGCTGTCTGTTGCTATCCTCAACACTAGATATATGCAAGGTTGTGTTACTCTCTGCAGCTGCAATATAAAATCATTTATTTATATTATAACATTCTGTTTTCTTGTTATGCTTCATGTGTTTGAAAAATCGCTTTCTATACTAAGTCACTTCAAAAATACATATTATAGAGACTTTTCTTTCATATCAGCAATGCTACAGATTATTCATGAGAGACTTTAGAATCGTGCCTGCAACTTTGCATTCCCAAATTTTCATGTTCAGGTTTTTATATGTTCAGAAACTAGGAGTTGCTTGTGAAAACTTCACTTGCAAATACAAAATGTGGGTAAAAGTAATTATGGGTGCAAAACTGCAGGCCCAATTTCAGCGGCAGTTTTTGAAAACTTGGGTTACAATGCTACTATGTTATTGTTGCTGACCATGCTTTTGCTCTAGAGGGAAAAAATACCAGGGACAGATATAAAAGCAGGTGCAAGAATCAGATCTAAGTCTCTTGCAGGACACATCCCAGTGAATCACATTATGAAGCATAAAGCAAAACCTCTTGTGTAAACAGTATATAGGGGCTGGTGCTAGCTTTTTGCGCACCCTAAGAAGTCTGGTGATGTGGCATTCCCCAGTGTACCAGTTTGCTTTGCTTAACTGTGGGCAGCAATACTTAGCCATTGCAAGCATTAGTCAGAGCTCTTATATATCCTCTACTACCACAGACCATTGGCAGGCAGGAAAAACAAGCCTGGAGCCTTATCACACCCTCACCATCCCACCTCCCTCAGCTCTGTCACTCAGCCTCACTACTTTCCCCCAGGTCTGTTATTAACACCCCCCCAACCTTGCTTTATTGTTCAGTCCTTACCTCCTTGGGACCACGTCCCTAACATATAGGGCATGCCCTGACTTTGTCTTCTGTCATAGAAGATCTGCAGAGTTGCCTCTGATTGTCCCTTACCCCCAGGGTTTCTTCACTTTCTAGATGAAGTTCTGAGGATATTCATATTTCCCTCAACTTTGAATCCTTCCCATTCTTGAGCCCCTCATACTAGGGCCACCATTTTTTTGGCTATGTAGCAGCGACCAGTCAAGATTCCAGTGCTCTGAATCAGGACTCAGCTGCTGCTGAATAATGAAAGGCACTCCCTCCCTCTTAGAGAGTAGCAGGGCTCTCAACCCTTATAGAATCAGGGAGCTAGAGACCTGAAGCCAGAATCTACACTCACATAAACTTGAAGTAACTAAGGGTTTGTCTACATTACAAAATTAGGTTGACATAATTTAGGTCGACCTACAGCCACTGCACTGTTGGTGTCCACACTACCCTCCTTCTGCTAATGGTGTGTGTCCTCACCAGGAGCACTTGCACTCTCTGAAGTGGGGCATTGTGAGGCACTGACAGCTGAGTGGGGCTCACAGCTGGAGCCACCCACCTAGAGGTGATAGCTGGAGCAGTGAGCCCCTTGTGGGTTCAAAGAGCCTACTGGTGCTGAAATTGACATTCTTATCAATTTCCCAGCTGCATGGGGCTCAGAGCAACAGGCTAGGACTCACAGCTGGAGGAGCTGTGAAACTGACAAGAATGTCAATTTCACTGGGGGTAGGCTCCATGTGGTGATATTGAGCCCTGCACTGGGCTCACAGCTGGGGCTGGCTCCTGGGGATGGGGGCTCCAGCTCTAAACTGGACACCAGGCTGACGGCTGGGGCTGGGGCAGCTGTGAGTTCAGAGCTGGGCTTAATTTCACAGCAGGGAGCCTACCAGCAGTGAAATTGACATTGTCAATTTCATGGCTCCAGCTGTGAGCCTGGCAGCCAAAGTAGTAAGTAATGCAGTGTCTGCATAGACATTGTGTCACCCTAACTACACTAACAGTATCTCTTCACTACCAACGTTAAAGCCCTGTCGTGCCAGCACTTTAATATGTCTGTGTATTCACAGCACCAGTGCTGAGAGCCCTGGGAGTGAGCTCTCCCAGCACTGTAAAAAAGCCACCCCCATGAGGGGAGTAGCTACGCATGCTGGGAGCACAGCTCCCAGCGCTGGTGCACTGTCTACACTGCCACTTTACAGCGCTGAAACATGCATCACTCAGGGGTGTGTTTTTTCACCCTCCTGAGTGAGAAAGTTTCAGCACTGTAAAGTGGCCGTGTAGACAAGGCCTGACATAAGCCCTATACCTCTCCTGGAGATGGAGTTATGTCGGTGTAGCAGGCCACTTACTCTGGGGGAAGTAAGATCCTAGTGTAGATACTTACATAATTAGGTCAATGTAAGGTGCCTTATTCTTTGACGCCAGGTCAGGGAATGTGCATGCACAAATTTAGAGCCCCAGTCCTTGTTCTATGGCTTTTCCATAGGTTTGTGGGAACCAGCATTGGTATGGAAAACTTCTACTCCATTTTCCTTCTCTGCCTGTGGATTTTATGGAGCAGAATTAAGCACACCAGGCAGTCAGCATCTGGCTCATTTGGGCCTAACTCTATAGTGTAGACCAAGCCTAAGGTTATATTCTCTGTACTGGTATAACTATATTAGTTAGGGTTGTGATTTTTTACCAATCAAATTATATCATTACAACCCCTAGTGTGTACACAGTTATACCCAAATAAAGATGCCTTATACCGGGATAGTTTATTCCCCTTTCCATATGGTTCACACTTGGGGGCGGGGTGGGTATAGGTAAAGTGGTACAATTTTTGTCTGTAGACAAGTCCTTAATTAAAGTCAGGGGAATGATACCAGATTTACGTAGGTGTAAATGATTCACAACCTGGCTCATGGCCTGAAATTTGAGCCTGTGGTTTTTGCAGAGCACGGCCCCTAGGTAACTGGACTGGCCATTAATATGCTTTCCTGTTATAGCAACAGCAACAAGAGCAGTTTGCCAAGCAATCATGTTCTTATTGTCATAATAAAAGAATACTGACTCATACCTCTGCTAGTTTGTGTTGGTGTTGCTGCAGTATTGTGAAGGATCAGGAGGCCAGTGTGAAGCATACAGCGAGGAGGGTTTGACATTTCTGATCCTCATGCAACAACAACAACAGACAATGTTTTGACCTTTTCCTCAAGTACATTAGACACTGTTATGAAGGTTAACGTTACATTTGCACTTAATAATGGAATTTGTTTTCTCTTTAATGCTGTCTTAGAGGAAAAGAAAGGCTCGAAGTAGTTTCTTTGGCGATAATATTTTTTATTGTGTTTGTCTAGTGCAGTGGAGCTCTCCCATTTAACTTTCTATGGACTACAATGTTGAGAGATCTTAGCATAGAATAATAGCTGACATTTAAAGGTAACAACATTATTTTAACATCATCATGACTCACTTTACTTCAGTCCACATTTACTCATACTCTGTGGAGTGTGTTGGTGGAAGGGAAACTTGTTTTAGTTACCAAACAGATAGAAATGAAATATTAATTTGAGCATGTTTACAACTGTAACAAAATGTTGACATTTGGGGCAAAATTCCCTTCTCCAGTCTGTGGCTTGAAGCTCTGAAGAGTGGGCAGCAGAAGAGAATTTTGGTGTATATTAATGCCTCAGCTGTTGTCTGAATACCTTTATAAGAGTATAAAATTAATTTTAGTAATAATAGAAAGAGGATTTGAGGTCAAGTTATATCTCCTTGTTTAAATTCCGCCAAAATGGATGACAAATACACTTGTAGACACCTCATTATTCTGCTCTTGTCACTGATTTATCTTCTCCCCCTGTACAAACTATTCCTGTTAGGGGCCTAAATACTCTGTGTGTATGGCTGTATGTGCATGTAGCTATGCCAGGTCAGGGAATGTGCATGCACAAATTTAGAGCCCCAGTCCTTGTTCTACGGCTTTTCCATAGGTTTGTGGGAACCAGCATTGCTATGGAAAACTTCTACTCCATTTTCCTTCTCTGCCTGTGGATTTTATGGAGCAGAATTAAGCACACCAGGCAGTCAGCATCTGGCTCATTAATCTGGAACAATGGACCAAATTTAGCCCTGGAATAAAAAAAGAAAAAATGGATGTAATTCCCACTGACTTCAATGCTGGGCATAGACATCTTTTAATTTTGTTCTTCCCCCAGTAAAATGCATTATACCTTCCTCTCTAAGGGCCTAATCCCATTCTCATATTAATGGGAGAAAACCTTCTGCATGGATCTCTGATATGCTCTGGGTGTGTATATGTGTACATGCAGGAGAGTCAGTGACTTCCGCCGCATCATTCTTCCCCTTTCTATCCCCCACCAGATGCTGTAGAGAGCCCTTCACAAGTGCATGGAACTATGACATAAGAAGGGGTGAAATGGGATTGAAAGTCATAGTCTGTTTGAAGACCAGCAGAAAGGTTATATAAGGTTAATCCATTGCAACGCTGCATTACATTTTATGTGACTGTCTCCATGCTGGGGTGACTTCCTTGGAAAGGTGTGTCTCAGAGGCAGTAGTAAGAGACAGACAGTGCAACACAGCTCGAAAGAGCCGTGCTGTCAGGGAGCCAGGATGGGAGCAGGGGACCTGGCACAGATGGAATACAACTCATATAACACATCCTTTTTGGTGAGTCAAAGTCTCCAGAGGGACTACAGCAGGTACTAAGTGTTTGGAGGATCAAGCCTTTAATCTGGAGTTGCCCCAAAGTATCTTGAGGGAAGAGAGCTAGCAAAAATATTTTATTTTCAATTATTATATTGTGAAAGATTAATAATTATTATTTAAGAGAATGCCATAACCTCACAGTAACCTCAGAATTGTTATTTGGAGCTAGTCTTGTAGCAATTAATATAGAAATAAAAATATAAAAATTCAGATTGGTAAGCAAGTGGAATGTTGCTAACTTGTATGCTGGGCTCAGGGCCCACTGTTGCCAACGCTCATGATTTGTTTGCGGTTCTCCTGACAGATGCAGTTTTTCTTAAAGCTCCAGCTCCTGGGTCATGTGATTACACAAGAATCTCGTCTTTTATTTAATAAAAAAAGAAAAAGTGTTTCTAGCCACCATGTTTGTGGAAAAAGCCTTAAAATGAGACCCCCGGAAGCTCAAAAATTAGAAAGCAAATAACACAACACAAAATGTATTGTTTTAAAAACTTGTGGGTTTTTTTTAAGGCAATCTCATGGTTTTGGGGGGGCCTGAACTGTGATTGTTGAATGTCTGGAGTTGGCAATACTAGCTCCTCTGAAGAGGTATCAATGGGCGTTATGGGTACACAGTAATTTTTTGGAGAGGCTCAGCACCAGGAGCATTAGGTCTTCTATGAGCTGGCAGATCTGCCAGCTCTTGCAACACTTACACACATTGGTATCAAATGAACAAAGTTACTTTTATATGTATAAGTGTATGCAAAGTCAGTCCCTTTGAACAAAAGATTCTAAAGCCCTGCAAAGATTTAGATAGATGCTTTACTATTACCATGAGTAGTCCCATTGATTTCAAGATAGTAAAGTTAAGCACCTTTGTAAGTCTTTGTAGGACAGGGCCTAAGAGACTAGTCTGACATTCCTTACTCATATGGGTAATCTTTTGTGTGATCTTGCATTAGTCCTCAGCAAGGTTTGCAGAGTTAGGCATTATATGAAAAGAGTAACATTTAAAAAAAATTGGTTTAATTTTTGAACCATACAATTGTCTAATGACTTCACTTGGAGTTTAGTGTGTACAAGGAATGCAAGATCACATCCTGTAAGCATAAAATATACAAACATATCTTAATTATTGCCAGTTTTTCCCTCCTTTCTTTAGTCTATAAAATTGCTTCTGTGCTTTGATTATCCAGGCATCAAAAGTTATTAAAACAAAAAACAAATGCATATTCTTATTTTTAGTATACAGTATATTCAGCTTTATTTAATTAACTTGTCATGCTTTTTTTTTTAGTAAGCACTTTCTCTGGCTATGACAAATTACCTCTTTCAGATCAGATTATTTATTAAATGGATACCATGAATCACAAATCCCTTAATGGTTAAGAATAAAGCACATTGAAAATCTTTTAAATTTTATTTATGATTTTAAAAAATTAAACATTTTACAGAATTTACAGGATACTGCAATTAGTTTTACTAAGCTAATTACCATTTTTTCTTCAGATACAGTAAATGTAAGTTTTCAGAGCGCTAAAGAGATTTAGGGTATTACTGAGATTACTTTAAAAGGTTTATTCATATTTTAAAGAATGTAATGATCCACCTTTGAAGTAAAAGTATAATGATGACTGAACACTCTCTGCACTTGGCACTTTCTGGTAATTGTTAATGTTATTCTTTGTATTGTCATAGCACCCAGGAGACCTAGTCATGGAGCCCATTGTGCTAGGCCCTGTACATACACAGATCAAAAAGATGATCCTTGACCCAATCTGAGTTTACAGTCTAAGTATAAGACAAGAGACAGCAAACAGGGGAGTATAAGAAAGTATTGGTCAGCATGATAGGCAGTGGGCTCAGCACACTAGCAGGTTAACTATTGTCAAGTTTTTTGTAGGCATTACACCTAAGGAGAATTTTAAGGAGGGATTTGAAGGTGGATAATGAACTAGTTTTGCAGATGTTTAGGGAAACTTCTCCTAAGCACGAGGACAGCATGGGAGAAAGCATGGAGTTGCTTGTTTGAAAATTTAACAAATAGATGATGGAGGCTGGCATCATGGGCCGATTAGAGAGCTGACATCTTGATAGCAATTGAGGATGATATGTAGGGTGGCGCTTGATTGTGAAAGGCCTTCAAAGTAAATGTAGGTAGCGTATGTTTGATGCAACAGAAACGGGGGAGCTAGTGAAGGGATGCAAAGAAGGGGTGACATGGTCAAAGCAACGGGCTAGGAAAATGATCTTTGCAGCACCATTCTGAATGGATATCAGTGGGGCAAGACTGCATTTGTCAAGGCCAGAGAGAAGGATGTTGCAATAATTGAGACAAGTTAATGAAAGCTTGGATGAGATTTAGCTGTGTGGATGGATGGGAAAAGCCATGTTTTAGAGATGTTATGCAGAAAGATTTAATGAGATTTAGAAATAGCCTGGATGTGAGGATCTAGAAGGAGGTCTGAGAGTTGAAGATGAGGCCAGATCTCAGGCCTGAGAGACAGGTAGAATGATGGTGCACTCCACTGTGATCAAGAATGGAGGTAGAAGGAAGGGTTTGTGGGGGAGGTTTAGGAGCTCTGTTTTAGCTACGTTGAGTTTGATCTGAAGGAGGTGGTGTCAGAGATAAACAACATTGGACATTCTCAAAGCATTTTGTTTCACATTATTTCTTGGGGCGGATATACAACAGCCTTTCCAAGATCTTAACTTTAAAGGCTCAATCCAGCACCTTTGAAGTCAATGAGAATTTTGCCATTGAATTGTATGGGAGCAGGATCAGACCTTAAGTGCTTAATTGTTACCTAAACATCATAAATTGTGATCTAAAGACCACTGAAGTCAATGAGAAAGTCCCATTTATCTCAGTAGATTTTGGATTAGACCCATACTGCACAAATCATAGACCCTAAATACTATTTTATGTGCCTATAGTATAAGGGAAGCTATTTTAAAGCTACTTCAAGTCACATATATCCTGTTCTTGTTAATGAATGGGTGCCCTTACAGATATGCCTCTATTTTGTACATTCATGACTACAAGAGGACCATACGCATCATCCTGTGAAGAATTTGCATGGGAAATTATTCACAGCACATAACCAGCTGTTTAGTTATATTTACAGAGAAAAAACAAAGTAGGAATCCAAAAATAACCCTCAGTGTTCAGAGCCTCATGTTACCGCTGCTGCCTTCCTGTGCTGCGGCCTGGCCACATCTGACAGCTGATTAGTTAGGACACTTTTGCTCTTCATAGCCTAAGAGAAGGTCCATAGGAAATGAAAGGATGCTAATGAAAGAGATCACCACGCATTATTACAGTGGCAAACAAACAGGAGACCTGAATATGAAACACAGGCTCCTGGATAATGGATAACTATCCTGGAATTATGCCAATCAGTCTGTTAACCCCTTTGAACAGTGGGAATAAGTAACCATTGGAACAACTTAGCAAGGATTGTGGTTAGAGCTGGTTCAAAAAATTCCTCAAATATTTTTTTTGGTCAGAGCTTGCCAATTTGTGGAAATCAAATTGTTTTGCAGGTATGGTACGTTCTGACAGAACACAGGCAGGCCATTCAAAACTTGTCAGGTTTCCTGATAGTAAGCTGATGGGGAGCCCAAGTTTCCAGGAGCAGAGCAGCCCACCTGGTAGACTGCCTCTGAGTCAGGGACCTCAGGACTTTCAAGGTCCACGGCTCCAGGATAGTCAAACTGCTCCAGAGCTCGGATTCTGTTCCCTTTTGCAGAAAATTTCAAAAAAAATTGGATTTCAGTCTGAATTGGAAAATGTAATGGGAAATACCAAAATCCACCATGAAATGGAATTACAGGTACCTTTCTCTGCACAGCTCTAGTTGTGGTGGATTTGCCATCACTGGAAATTTTTAAGTCAAGATGGGATGCTTTGCTAAAAGATATGCTTTAGTTCAAGCACAACTATTGGACTTGAAACAGGAATTAATTCAAGGAAGTCCTATGGCCTGTGTTATACAGGAGGTCAGACTAAATTATCACAATGGTCCATTCTGGCCTTTTAAAAAAACAACAACCCAGAATCTTTGTATTCTGCTACATGATACCATCATGTATTCAGTCCCTTGCTTTCTCTGTATAGACCTATATCTCTTTGTTCCATGCCAGCCTCTTGTGCTTGGAAGCACCTTTCTTCCTTCAACTCCTTCGCATGTCCTTCTTTTACTGTGATATCCATTAAAAATCAGTTGATACTTTATAGCTAATTGGAGTGGGCAGTGGGGAAGTCAATGCTTATACAAATAAAACAGCAAATGTATAAAACAATATAGATCTTGTTTCCTTCTTCCCCAAGCTCTGTACATTGCTTGTCTTAGATTGTATTCTCTGGGGGGCAGGCACGTTTACCTCTTTTTTTGTATATCACCTAGCACACAGCCTCTTGGACTACCAGAATATGTATTTGAATAATAATATGCACACCCAGCCCTGCAGGCTGAGGTTTGTTATACCATATATTATGTCACCACTGCATTGCTAGATAGCTTCTTCTCAAGGTTCAGTGAAAATAACTGGAGAATAAATTTGCTGATTTATAAGGCTGGAGTATTCAGCTTTCAACTTTAAATACATTCTGTAAGGAAATCTGACAGCTGGATCTCGGTTTTATGATCTGCAGTATAAAGCCTGTTTGCAGTTTCAATAAACAATATGCCTTTGCTGATGACATGGACTAATCCATAAATGCTGGATCTTGAAACAACATTGGATTAAAGTACCCCCACTAAAGGCATCATCCTGCATCCACTGAAGTCAATAGAAGTTTTGCCATTGATGCCATGGGAGAAAGACTGGGGTCTACAGATATGGAGGCAGTGTGATCTAGGGGAATGATCATGAGGCTACAAATTAGGAATGTCTGAGTTGTAATCCTAGCCCACTGATGACTTCTTGTGTGGCCTCATACAAGTCTCTTGATTTCTGTTAAACACGCTAGCACCTACCTCACAGTATTGTGAGGGTTAACTGATATTTGTACAGGGCTTTGAAAAGGTTTGGTGCTAAGTAGTAGAGTCCTATTCTCCTGTCCATGATGCTGCCTTAACATATGACTTTACAAGCTAAGGAAATGTATCGTGGAAGTTCCACAAAAAGGGCACAATTATCCCAGCAGCTGACAGATTGCTGGGCTGGGCCCTGCGGATTGGCCTCTGTGTTAGCAGTTTCACAGCACCCACCAACCACTAACATCTTCCTTGTTGGGAAGGATGACATTGATCAATCTTGGATCCAATCAGAGTCACGGATTAGCTGGCCTGGAGTGGGATGCCACTGCTAAAAGGCAAATAGTATATAAGAACAGCCATACATGGTCCATCGAGCCCAGTATCCTGTCTTCTGACAGTGGCCAATGCCAGGTGCCCCAGAGGGAATGAACAGAACAGGTCATCCACTCCCAGCTTCTAGAAGTCAGAGGCTAAGGACACCCGGAGCATGGGGCAGCATCCCTGAAAATCTTAGCTAATAGTCATTAATGGACTGATCCTCCATGAAGCAGCCCCCTTTTTGTTCCACCTTGCTGCTTCCACTCTCCCTCCCATATTACTGTATAAAGGTATCTTTGCTAAATCACAATATAACTTCACTATAATTTAATTTGCTCTCCCCAGTTTGTTCAAATATGCAGTTATGCATTTTTCCTTTGTTTTTTGGTTGGTTGTTCTGACAGATATTCACTTTTGAGCAGCAGCAGGGATCACTTCGAATGGGTATGAATTTTAAGAACAAGCAGATGTTAGATATGTGGTTAATTTCATTTCTTGTTTTACAGTGCTTCATCTTTGGACATTTTTTCTTGGGGTTAGATCAATATCCTAGCCAGGGTTAAAAATCAATGGGCTATTGGCAATTTGTTCTCCCAACTCCACAGTTACATGGGAAAGATACCTTGTTACATGTAATTCAAGCAAGTTGCTGCCATTTAGCCATTTTCTAGAGCTGTTTGTTTCTGTCCTCATTGGTTCCCTGGCCTCAGCAATGGTATTCCTTTAAAAAAATGAAATATTTCAGAGGCCTTTTCATTCACAAGATTGAGACTATGCAGCATAGAAAATGTTTGACATTGAACAAAAAGGAGTGGAGCTCAAAAACAAGCTAATTAAGTGTGTAGAGCCACCAATCCCTACCTCTAAAAAGGTAAGCAATCATATGCAAAACATGGGAGGCTTGGTCTACATTAGGAATTTAGGTTGGTATAACTACATTGCTTGGGAGGGGGGAGAGAAAGCGGGTTTGTGAGAAAAATCCATACCCCTGGATGGTGCAGTTAGACTGACCTAACCACTGATGTAGACAGTGCTAGGCTGATGGGAGAATTCTGTGTCTCTCAGGGAGGTGGATTCCTTACGTCAATGGGAGAAGCCCTCCCATCACATAGGTAGGGTCTTCACTGAAGTGCTATAGCTGTGCCTCTGCAGAGTTTTAAGCATAGACAAGCCCTAAGTCAAAAGGAGTCTTTTACACTTCTTATACCTGATACATCACATCATAGGAATACACACAACCTAACCCTGGCATCTATTTACAGCTTTTTCAGAAACGAATATGCCATTGATCAGTATTTCAGGGAATGCACTGTCAGTAGTTTGTATTGGCTAGTCTTTGTTCCCTAGTGATACTTCTGGAAAAGCGAATGACATTCTTTGGTTTACTGCTATCGGATAGGTGGAATGAGCATGGCAAAGGAAAAAAAAAAAAAGAGACACCGACAAGTAGTATAAGCCCCAAATTTGACCTAGCTTAAAAATTATATTATTGAGAAACTCCTCTGGAATAGACACACTAAATAGACCCACTAATGTGCCCCTTAAAGCCACTGAAAGTTTTGCCTAGGTGGAAGTAAGGAGTGCAGGACTGAGCCTACTATTGACTTTAAAAAAAATCCATTATTCTGTTCTAAAATGAAACAGACGACACAAAAACAGCCAGTTTTTTGAGCTCTCAGTTTATTCGCAAACCTGTGCAGATTCATGTGGTCTTTACTGAAAATGTTGGAGCACAGACATGTGGAGAAAACAGAGACATGAAACAGGAAAAAAACAAAACAAAAACAAACTGTGTTCCCCAATTAGAAAACAAATGTTTTCAAGCTTCTTCAATGTTATAAACAAAGGGGAATGTGAAAATATATAATTGTAAAGTTAATGTCCTTTTGATATAAAATTTATCATGTGTTCGGATGTTTCAAAAAGTTTGTAATGTTAACTTCTCTCAATAGGTCATAAATGTGGGAAGGAATAAATAAATACCAATAATAATTTGGAATTCTCTAGCACATTCCATCTGAGGATCTCAAAGTGCTTTGCAAATATTAGTGGGTTAACCCTGACAACACCTTGTTAAGTGGGTAAACACTGTTCCAATTTCACTGAGGGGAAAACTGAGATAAAAGTTAAGATTGCTCAGAAAGTCAAAATGGATTCCACACTATGTTCCAAGTATAGGCCAATTTCACTTAATAGGGATATCAAAATATTAGCAAAAGTTCTGGTGGTGAGATTGGAGAAAGTTTTGGATTCTATCATGCACCCATTTCAAGTTGGGTTTATCAGAACCATGATGGCCTCTGACAACCTTTGACTTCTTTTTGATATTATAGCAGTGAAATATGACGACCCCAAACCACAAGCCATATTAGCCTTGGATGCAGAAAGGCTTTCATAGAGTGGGTTGGAGGTATATGTTTTGTACCTTACAAAAATGTGGACCTATATTTCCTAGATCCAACTGTTATATTCTTACCCAACCTCTTGAATCACAAGGTGACCTTGGATACGCTTAGCCTCTTCCATAGAGCTAGGCAGGGGTGCCTGCAGTCTCCATTACTTTTTGATTTGGCTCCTGAGCCCCTGGCAATAGCTATATGGACTCATCCAGATATCTGAGGTACACAGATTGGTTCCATGGAGCATAAATTGATGTTATACACAGACAATACACTTTTGTACATATCCAGACCAGAAACCACTATTCCAGCCCTCCGATCACTAATTCAAACATCCAGTGCAATATCTGGTTACAAAATGAAATGGGAAAAATCAGAACTGTTGGAAATCTCCCAGTTGTCATGTAGTGGGCCTTTTTCTCAATGGAATTTCCATAGGCAAACTGATGCAATCAAATATCTAGGTATAAAAGTACCAAATATGTTAATGAATTAGTGAAGATAAGTTAAATCCAGTACTTTCAAATAACTAGTGATATAAATAGGTGGCATTCTCGCTCCCTGAGCCTGTGGGGAAGGGTTAATACAATAAAAGTTAATATTCTGCTTAGGCTCCTCTATTCTAAGCAGCCTCACTGTATAAATCCTTCCATCTTATTTTAGAAAAAGTAATAAGATTATTAGAGCTTTTCTGTGGGGTCCTGGTCAACACTCACAGCTATCACTTAAACTCCAGCTCCCTAAAGCCACGCATGGGTGGGTGGATGTGGGATTTGGGCTCCCAGACCTACAAAATTACTATTATGCTTCTATCATGTCTCAGATGTCAAATTGGTTCTAGTATTAGTTAAGTGCTACCACTCTTATACTCACATGGGTGAAAACTGAATGGGAATTTGTGATGGGGTTGTCTTGGGGATTAGCTCTCTCAGCCAGTATGCCCTCTCTTGGTGGTGCCTCTCCTACCACCTTCTCCTGCAGACCTGCCTCAGTCCAGGAACCGTAGCATCCTCTTCATGATTCAGCCCTCTGGCCACATCACCATCTGTGTTTTCCATCTTCTGGGGAGGAAGTATCTCCCAGTTCCATAGTCCAGCTATTTCCCCAGTGGTAACTGGGTGGGGGAATAGCACCTGTCTGGGAAACAGACTTGCAAAGTGTGTGGGGGGAGGGGGAACCACTATAATTTGGAAAAACTGGCTGAGCAAGGGTATCATGTGGATTTCCTAGTTAATCAAAGATGAGGGATCTCTCTCTTTTCTAACACTAAAGCAACAATATAACCTGTCACCCTCAGCCAAGTGGCAGTACTTACAACTAAAACACTTGCTAACATATCTGATTGGTCCAGATATCCTAGGGCTTCCAGAGCTACTGGGAGCCTTGAAAATACTTCATAAATTCTGCAGGCCCATGACCACTATATATGCAAGAACACTTTCCACAAAACTATTACATATTGGACCCCCTCAGTCCTCATCCTCAATGGAAATGTGCACAATGCCTTCAAAAGAGGAGGTTGGGAGCTTAAATTCATAACTTTCCTAAACACTAAAAATGATGGACTCAGTAGACACACTGGTTTTATGTCTTATTACAACAATCTGTAACCCTCCTTTGGCTATGTCTACACTACCACGTATGTCAGTGTAATGTATGTTGCTCAGGGGTATGAATACGCCAGCCGCCTGAGCGACATAAGTTACACTGACGTAGGCACCAGGGCGGATAGCATCATGTTGGTGGGAGAGCTTCTCTCACGGACATAGCTCATTGGGGGTGGATTAATGAAGACAACAGGAGAGCTCTGTCAATTTAGAGCAGCTACACTAAAAAGCTTACAGTGGCACAGCTGCATCTGTGCTGCTGTGTAATCTCTCTAGTGTAGCCATAGTCCTGATTGCAGAGGTGTTAATTGCCCACTGCACCCTGAATGGTCTCTTATAAGGTGTGTGAGTTATTTATGCTAAACCAGGGCTGGGCAAACCTTTGGCCCAAGGGCCACATTAGGGGTGCAAAACTGTATGGAGGGCCAGGTAGGGAAGGTTGTGCCCCCCCAAACAGCCTGGCCCCTGCCCTGTATTTGCCCCCTCCCACTTCCCATCCCCTAACTGCCCCCTCCTGGGACCCTTTGTCCCAAACTGCCCCCCCTTGGGAGCCCACCCCTGATCCAACCCCCCCTGCTTCCTGTACCATGACTGCCCCGACCTATCCACAGCCCCGACCCCTGACAGGTCACCCGGGACTCCCACACCCTATCCAAATCCCCCCCCATCCCATTCCCTGACCACCCCAGAACCTCCACCCCATCCAACCGCCCCCTGCTCCCTGTACCCTGACTGCCCCCCTGGGACCCACTACTCAACTCCCCCACCACTGTGCGCGTGCACCACCATCTTACCATGCTGCTCAGAGCGGCAGGAGCTTGCAGCCCCGCTGCCTGCCCGGCAGCGTTGGAGGGGGAACAGCGGGGGAGGGGCCGGGCCAGGAGCTCAGGGGCCAGACAGGACGGTCCCACGGGCTGGATGTGGCCTGTGGGCCGTAGTTTGCCCACCTCTGTGCTAAACAATCTGTTACACTGGTTACCTTTCCCAGGTACGAACAGCTCTGTGTAGCTCGAAGGCTTGTCTCTTTTTCCAACAGAAGTTCGTCCAATAAAAGATTATTTTATGAGAGAGACAAGCTGAGTGAGGTAGTCAAGTATATACACAAACTGTTTATATATTCATTTGTTTGCAAACAAATGAATGAGGTAATTGTCCTATTATCTTTTAATTGAATGAACCCATCTGGGTTCTTGAGTCCTAACAGATTGAATTAATCAACTAAAATATGTGAATCAGATATTTCTGATAAGAAATATGCAACAAACAAACTGCTAGGGACACACATTATACAATGTGTACCTTTCACAGAAGGGTGCCCTTCTTAACAGAACAAACTAGTGTTCAGGGTCAAGAACAAGTTGTGGTAATATAAAAAGGCAGTTATGTACATGGATAGGAACACCACCCTACTATTCATGTTCTTCTGAGAAAGATTTCTCGTGGAGAAGGAACTATTTATGCCTGAGTTAATCTCCAGTGAGGAAAATAATCTTGTCTTGAAAGAGGAGTGTGAATTCCTGCCATGTCGCATGAGAACACCCAGAATAACCAGATGAACCCCAAGACGACAAAAAAAGGAAAAGTGAAGAAACACAACTTCCACTTTTTATTACAATGTACCAAGCAAAATAACAAATCTGAATGTTTATCAGTAACACATAACAAAGTTAAACACAATGAAGTTCCCTAATGTATACAAGCCATTAGGATTAGATTCTGAAAGGATGATTTCAGACAATCACAATGCAGAAAATTCAGACATTTTCCTCTCAAATGATAGTAAAATCCCTGTTGTCACTGTAGACCATATTTTCAAAACTATATAAGTTTGTGTGCACAAATGCTCATCTGCATATAAAAATACAGATTTTGCATTTGGACCCTGATTTTGCAAACACACGCATGCTTCATTTTCCATACCGGACTCATTTGTATAATTAATATTTTGAACCCAGCTCTGAACACTTTTGAATTTAAACCAAACCTGCAAAGTAACAGTGGAACGTAAAAAACCCAAACCAACCAAACAAGGATAACGTTTTCAAAACCTTAAAAGGCAAAACATTTGTGGTTTGCTGAATTTTTTTGTCCTGCTGTAGACCAGGATACATTTTTTGTTTTTATAGAAGAATGTACTCATTTCACTTCAGCTATTAATCACCCACCAAAAATTATAATTGCCTTATATAATCTTATCCAATTAATATTAAAATAAAAGTAAAAATATAGCCTGAAATTAAACTTTTTACACAAAACAACTCTGTGGGAGAGGAGGAGGATGTATCATACTTCAGGTATTAAATGGAAGACAGACAAACCGTGAATCCTGGTGTGAAAAAGTAGAATAAAGTTGTTGGGGAAAAGTAATAGAATAATGAATTTAAACAAAGCTTATTACAGTCTTCACTGGTAACTGCTGGGAATTGGAGTCCTGAGGCAGATCACTGATTGGAAGAGTGCTACAAGACACCCTTCTAGTTAGTGATACAGGGAAGGAGGATTTAGTTTAATTTTAATTTTTAATCTCAATCAGATATTAATGAAACCTCATAATGCCAATTTAAAATGTCAACATTTACCATTTCACTGCCGATCATTTTAGCAGACACATCCAAGTTCTCCACTGTTGTTGGATTTATGCCAGCTATTGAGGCAGAGTGCAAGGGGCTAGTTGCTCTCAAGACCTGCTAGAGACGGCATGAGGAATACCCCACCCCAAATTTAAAATGACCTTCACTTCTATCAAAGATCCTAATTCAGGAAAGCAATGAAGCACACGTTAGGTCCATCCTTATTCAGAAAAGCACTTAAACATGTGCTTAACTTTAAGCTTAAGTGCCCTTCATGAATATAGGGATACTTCTTTTTCTCCTCCCCATTCTCCTGATTTCAGTGAAGTGTCTCTTCCCATTACCAAATACTCAACTACTTTTGGGTTTCAAATCCCACCAAAACTGACTTGTAGATCTTCCTTGCTGCCAAAGTGCCAGCTGTTCCCTACCAAGCTGCCAAAACCTCCATCTTTCCCCTACTAGCTTCTGTGAAACAGTTATGTATTTTCAGTATGAAAATCTGCAGCACATTGAAATTCTGGGGGCAGAGTAAAACACAATAAGTTTAATATAAAAACAAACAACCAACACAGGATACTATAATGATTGTGCTAGACCAATGGCATAGGGGCAGTAAAGTGTAATTCTATAGTCCCTGGTGCAAAATTCAGGTTGAATGCACTGACTGGAGTGTGGATTGGGACTTAATTATGTCTTCTCCTGGTTGACTAGCTGGATTTATTTAATTTTAAAACTAGTGGATCATTCCATTTATTGTGTTTAACGAATGTTAATGACTGGATCTTGTTAGTCTATGGTTTCCAAGTTATTGGTAATATTTGTTTAATAAACACTTTTTGGCCAGGTTATAGTCCTGCTTGTTTCCTTTCTACATGTGATGCCCAATATTGGAAAGTGGATTGTTATTGTGAAGATATGTACTGTTTCTTTAAATCTAATGGGAAGTTGGGGGAAGTGGGAGGGGGAGGAAGTCAGGGAAGGTTCTAGGTAGAATTTTATAGTGAAGTAGAGAGACTGTGTGAGAAACAGCCAGGGTAGCATGTTCTTATTATAATAATAAATAATAATAATAATAATAGAGTTCCTTGCTCAGTGTTAGAAGAAAGCAATTCTTTCTAGGATTCTTTACCATTGTCACATGAAAGTAATGTCATAAACACAAAGATATGTAATCATCATAGATGTGCCAGTCATTGTGGGCTGGCTTGAAAATGTGTTTGTTTTAATCAAAGTTGGCCAAATCTAGGCTTGTGATGAGTGTTCTGAGCCTGATGACTCATCTGAGATAATTACCTGGGAGTCCTAAGGGCCAATCCACAAGCAAGTGTTTAACTAGGTGAGCCCAAGGCAGGTCTATAGGCTCTTAATTAAAGGAGCCATTCTAGTCTGCTCAAGGTCACTGCCTTTTCAGGGATACTCCCAACTGCCTGGTAGTTCTGACAGACTACTCTTGCAGTAGTCGTCTGTTCCTGTCCCTGCTCTACCCATGGCTGGTAGCTCAGCTGTCCTGGCAAGACTGTTCTGTTTTTCTGAATAGTACCCATTTTACCCCTAGACTCAAAACTCTTTGGGGTAGGAATTTATTTTTTTTTTTGGCACAGTTCACTTATCGTACTGCACAGTGTGTACTGAGAGCTTTATATACATATTAATTGTAAACTCATTTTGATTTAGACAGAACTTTACTGCAGGTTAAGCAAACATGGGTGGCTGTGGAAGTTGAAATGCATTGTGACTAATATTTATAAATATTTTGTATATTACAGCAAAACCTGACATAAGCAACCACCCAAGAGACCAGCAAAAAAGCTGTTGTCTAGCTGAAGCTGGCCATTATTAAAGCTTAGATAAAGTTATATTGGAATCACTAAGGATATTTTAAAGTGGTCACTTAAAACAGTGGTTTACCCATTGGAAATGGTCTCTCAGTATTAAGAACCTAATCAGCAAGTCTTTTTCCTCAAATGAAAATACAGTAATAAGTCTAAATACATCAGGCTATGTTGCCTGATCTCTTGACTGTGTATTATACTGATCAGTTAGAAATCCCAATTAACATTCAGTGGGTTGGGAGGTCTAGTCCTGAGACCAGGCCCAGAGTTATTAAAATTATTAATTTGGGAACCCCTAACATGCATGAAGGAGACAATTACATTTTGGACAGGAATTTTGTCCTTATAACATTTTTATTTAGCACAGCTAACAAAGTCACAAACACTCCAACCCAGCAAAGACGGTTGGGCTAACATAAAATGAGCATCTGTATACTCATGCCGTCTCTTGCAGAAAAACCTGAAGCGTTAGTCATGATTATCCTCATCACCACCAGCAGTGGTCATCATCCTGGCATCTCCCAAGGCACGAGGCACGCAGGCTGGGCTACAACTTTTATAACGTGTGACATGATGCCACTATGCCTATTGCACATTCAGTAGGCATTTCAGAACTTCCACGCTCTACTAATGTTGGATTGCTCTTCTCCCATAGACTACTTGGCCTTTTACCTCAGCTTCATTAGCATATACGTTCATTAGTTGCCATGGCATTCTTGTGGTCAGACATCTGCTGATGTTCCTAACTTAAAAATATCTTGTAATGACTACACTGCTGACAGGTAATCACAGCATTCTATCCTGTGACATCTTATGACCTGGGGTTACTCCTGGTTAGCTGCTGGGCCTTAGGCCTTTATCAGTTTAGCTAAGCTAATGTCTTATAGCCCTTGAGGCTTATAGGCTCCCTGCATTACTGCCTTAAATTATACCTATACCCATTTACTACCTTAGGAAGAAAAATAAATATTTTGGGGTTCAACCCAGTCCTGACCTTCCAAAAAGAATTCTTCGCACTTTACCTCCCAAATAGGCATTGTTATAATATTTCCCCTGAGCACTGTGCAATGAGATGGCCAAGCAGAGCTGACTTTAATCCTTTGTTCACCAGGTAACAGGAAAACAAAGTTATGTAATAAATTGGCTTTATGGATGAGTTACAGCTGAATCAAAACTGAGATTAAAGCTGACTGGGAACTGGAATTTCTGTTCCATGGCAAATTGCAAAAAAAAAATCATTCTGAAATCGAACAAGAAATGAACATTTTGAAATTTCCCGTGGAATGGGAGTTCTAAAGTTTCCTTTAGAAAGCGTCAAAGTGACATTTTATTTCAGCCTTTTCAAAGTAGTTGAGGCTTCCTCTCAACTCCTCGGCAGCTAAAAGGGAGCAGGAAGCCCTGGGAGGCTGGGTGATTGTGGAGCCAGGGCTCCTCAGCTTTCAGGGTCTCAACTCTCTTATCCCACCTGCTAGGTGTGATGTTGAGGAGATGGGAGGGTGAACTGGCAGGAAACCTGGCAGATTTTTGACAGAAGCCTGCCTGAATTCTATTGGAATTTAGTTGAAATCAACATGTTCCAATGGAAAAAGTCAACTTTGGCAAATTGGCATTTTCTGACAGAAAAGTGTCCCATTGGAAAATTTTCAACCAGCTCTAACTGAGACATTGGATAACCGCCATAGACTGACTGATTACATAATGTTTTCTTAAAGTGCTGTTTAGATACTAATGCAGTAAGTGTCTTTGAAATGAGAGGGTTGTTTTTTTTTAAATGGAAGCTATGGCAATACAATGTGCTATGTTATCTCATTGTTCTACAGGGAGACAGTTCAGAAGAAAGGATACAGTTTCTGATGTTACCTACAGCACAGTAAATACAAATGAAAGATTAACTACCAGGTGATGGAAATAGAAACATTACCTCAATAAAGAGCATACCAAGGATACAGGTACTTAGCTCGAATTGTAACAAAATTCATGAGTACAACAGGAAAACTAATGTTTACACATGTGCTTAAATTTCAGAATGTACATGAGTGGGGCTGGAACCGAGGACTAATATATTTACTAACTTAACTTAATAATTACTGCATAGTTCTTGGGGCAAATACACTATTTTCATTTATTTAGATTTATACACAACATAAAAAGCACCTAACAATAATAGGGCTCTAGGCACTTTTGTTATAAATTAAAACTACAAAGAAACACAAAGAAAAATAAGTATCGCCACCTCTCCAAAATTAAAAAGGAGGGAAAAACGTTCCTGTGATGATTTCAGTCTTCTATACGTGGATCCCAGCCCCAGCTTCCCCAGTTGGCTTCAGGTCAAATGTCTTGGAACCCATGTGTTTGTTCTTGGGGGCAAATGCACTAATTAGCTAATTTGTTGTGCTGGAACATAGTCTAGTATCTGCATCATTTCTGAGACACAGGTAGAACTGGCAATTATAGTGATGATAGCCTTGTAATTTGAATCTTTGGATTCTTTTTCTTCGATGCATATTGTAATGAGCTTTGCTCCTCTCAACATCTCTGCAGGGCATTCAAAGGCTACTATATTCATTGGAGTGTGCCCCTCTATGTGAGAGAGACCTTTAAAGAACATCTAAGTGCCAGATTCTGATACCCTTTGTGGCATTACACCCCCATATTCTTCATAGTAATATTATAATGATATGAAGATGGCATAACTATGATGTATTTTATACAAGATAAGGCATGCGAGATATCATTGGAAAGGTTATGATTTACTGAATATATGTAAGCATGTATCATTTTGGTATTTGAAGTTAGCAATATTGTCTAGGCATCTATTAGAAATTTGTTTAGACCTGGGGAACACCCACTAGACAATCAGTCTAGATCAGTGGTTCTCAAAGCTGGTCTGCCGCTTGTTCAGGGAAAGCCCCGGCGGGCCGGACCGGTTTGTTTACCTGCCACGTGTGCAGGTTTGGCTGATCGCAGCTCCCAGTGGCCGTGGTTCGCCGCTCCAGGCCAATGGGGGCTGTGGGAAGGGCAGCCAGTACGTCCCTTGGCTTCCTGAAGCCCCCATTGGCCTGGAGTGGCAAACCTTGGCCACCAGGAGTCGCGATCAGCCGAACCTGTGGATATGGCACGTAAACAAACCAGTCCGGCCCGCCAGGGGCTTTCCCTGAACAAGCGGCAGACTGGCTTTGAGAACCACTGGTCTAGATGGCTGGCTGGAAAGGGCCATTAGGAAAAACAATAGGTCTTAGAAGAGGCTAATCTTTCACCCAGAAAGCCTTCCTGGGGATGCTGCAAACAGACTCAAAGTTACGGCTGCAGGGTCACGTGATCATGGCCTGCGGTGGAAATCACACTGGAAGACAAAGGATTCGAGTCATATGTAAAGCCTATTTAAGGCAGGGGAGTGACAATCATGATTCATTCTTCACTGAATCCCCACCTAAGATGACTGCTGTAGACATCTAAAACAAAGACTGAAGGGACGGTGGGTGGTTGGAGAAGGACTGAGCCCAGATGGGAGGTTGTCTCGCCTGTGAATTAAATAACTGAAGTTTTAAGCTGCAGTCAAGTGCAGCTGGCCTTCTAGAATCTCTACAATCTGCCTGAAACAACATTTAGGGTGAGAAACTACTACTTGTAACTAGTTTCTTTGGTAACTTAAGCTTAGATTGCATTTTTGTTTTATTTGCTGGGTGACCTGCTTTGATCTGTTTGCTATCCCTTATAATCACGTAAATCTATCTTTTGTAATTAATAAACTTGTTTTTGTTTTGGCTAACACCCAGTGTGTGGAATTCATAACTGGGGGGCAAAAAGCTGTTGCATATCTCTCTCCACATTGAGGGAGGGGCAAATTTCATGAGCCTACACTGTACACTTCTCTGTGTAGCGCAAGACAGTATAATTTTGGGTTTATCCTTTAGACAGGGGCGTGCACTTGAGTACTGGGCAAATCCTTACCTGAGCCTTCCCATGCAGAGCTGATTTCATTGTCTGTGTGTGTTTCTACCTGTGTGTGCGTGCTGATTAAGTGCAGTCTGAAGCCTGAGGGAGGGCTTGGCTGGCTTGCCTCAGCAATACAGTGTGAAGAGACCCCACGCTGGTGGGTCAGGGGGCTCCATGGTACCCAAGTTCCAAGCAGCACCCCAGGGGAAACCCATCACACCCTTATTCATGCTGAATAGTACCATAGTTCAGGTTGTGTCAAGTGGCTCACAAACATGGGTGCCAACCTCAGGGCAGACTGTTACAAACCAGGGCACAAATGCCAAATTGTACTGTGTGTTCTATAATTAGATTTCATCAACCAAGTATCAAGTGTGAACTCCTCGAGCACTATAACAGCCTTAACATGGAGTCACAGACAGTCCCTTTGGGCACTCCAATCTATTGCACCATCCAGGCAAGCCTGCCTTTCTGACAGATGGTCCCTTACACCAAAAATCACAATATTCAGCTTACTTCTAGTTCAGAACTGATACAGTTCTTCCTGGTCAGAGATTTTTATTCCCTTCCCCCAAAGGGAAAATTGTGATGGGACGAGATCAATGCATGCAGCAGCTCACAAGCATTTCATAAAATCCAAGCACTAAACACATTCTTATAAACATAATATCTGTTTTAACAGAGCTAACACACAAGTGAGCCCAATGGGTTTCCAGCTATTCATTTGTCAGTGTTCAGTGAGGCTCTGGGATGAGCTGGCATCTGGTCTGCCAGTGTCACACCATGCTCCGCAAATAGCCTGTTGAAGTCATTAGGACTACTCATGGAGGAATTTGCTACCCACATGAGTAAGAGTGTCAGAATCTGGCTTGAAGGCACTAACATGACATTGTGGGGTTCAACCCAGACCAATAAGGGGTTGTGTCACTGCCTGTCCTGTAACCCTGACTGCCTTAAGTGTTCTGCAGCTGCGGCTCACAGGCCGGACACCGACAAGCATGCAGTTCCCTGAGTGTCTGTGTGCTGTGCAGCCTTAGTTTAGTGCTTCTGACCCAACAACAGCCCCACCCTGACTTCCACCACCCTTGGTTACTACTTGTTAGGTGACCCCAACACACTCCCAGTCCCAAATTTCCTCAAAACCATCTGCTATGAAGTGTCCAGCCCTCTCCTGGAACATTCGGAGGAGTAAGAAGGTTTGCTGCTCCTTTAAAGGGACAAAAGCACAGCTTATTTTAATTGGAGTAAACAATCAATGCAATTCAAACACAGCACTGGGTTGGCTTCAATTCAAAGTAAAACAAATGTATTAACAGAAAAATGGGTTTTAAGTGAGTTCATGTACAAGGAATAAAGACAAAAATGGTTATAAGCAAATAAAAGTAAAATATGCTTTCTAGTAGCTAAGGTTAACTTAACAAGCTAGCCTTTGTTCAAGGTAGATTTCTTACCAATCTTTCTTCTTCCCAGTGTGATACTGGAAGGCTAGGGGGGCCAGTGGTAGAGGGGAAATATATAAGCCTTAGGTTAATTGAGGCGTGGTTACCTGTAGAGTAAGGAGGGTGGCTACAGGTTAATTGGAGCACCTGTAGTCAGTTAAGGCCCTGTCAGGAACCTAATACCTCCCCCCTTCTTCAAGCAGTCAGGGAGGAGGAAAAAGGAGAGAGGACTGGAGCTTTGAGGTGTGTTTTGAAACGCCAGTGAGAATCCCTTCCCCAGCATCTAAGGGCTGAAAGTACCCCACCCAAGGGGGAAGAGGATAAGAACCCAAAGGTGTTGAGAGGGGCAGGGGCTCAGAATGAGGAACAAACCCAGACGCCTCCCCTACTTCCCTCCTCTACCACCTTTTTGGGCTGCTAGTGGGGCCCTCAGTGCCCCAAGAGCAGGGGCAAGGGGTGGCATCTTAGCCAAGAAAAATTGTGGACCCACCATACTAACATCAGACATCTTGTCACACCAACCATGGTTGACTTTGTGTCAGTCAGGACCTTCCAACTGCTTTCCCTTGTCTTCCTAGGTCAGTGGTCTCCAACCTTCTTAAGCACAAGATCACTTTTTGAATTTAAGTGCAACCCAGGATCTACACTGCCCCTTCCTAAGGCCCCACCCTGCTCACTCAATCCACTTCACTCTGTCACTTGCTCTCTCCCACCCTCACTCACTTTCACTGGGCTCAGGTTGGGGTTCAGGAGGGGCTATGGGCTAGGGATGAGGGGTTTGCTGTGTGTGTGCGGGCTCTGAACTGAGTCTGGTGCAGGAGCGAGTAAGGAGTGCAAGCTCTGGAAGGGGGTAAGGGTTGGGGTATGCGAGGCAGTCTGGGGTGCAGGAGGGGATATGGGGTGCTGGCTCTGGGAGAGGGCTCAGGGCAGGGGGTTGGTGTGCAGGAGAGGGGAGGGGTGTGAGCTCCCTTAGGCGGCTGCCGGGTGGGCATGCAGTAGGGTTAAGGCAGGCTCCCTGCCTGCCCTGGCCCTGTGCCACTCCCAGAAGTGTCCAGCACATCCCTGTGGGTGGGACATCTGGCTCTGTGCACTGCCCCTCCCTGTAGACACCACCCCGGCAGCTCCCATTGGCCGCAGTCCCCCATTCTCAGCCAATGGGAGCTGTGAGGGCAGTGCCTTCAGACAGGAGCAGTGCACGGAGACTTCCTGCCCCTACCTCCACCCCCAGGGGCTGCACGGATGTGGTGGCTGCTTCTGGGAGAGGCACGGGGCCAGGGCAGGCAGGGAGCCTGCCTTAGTTCCGCTGTGGTGCCGGACTTTTAGCGGCCGGAGACCGCGATTGACTGACAGAGGCTCCATGATCGACCAGTTGATCACAATCTACCGGTTGGTGACCACTGTCCTAGTTGCCAAAATGGCTGTCTGTTTCCCCTTATCTCTGAGTTTGTTGGCCCTGTTCCAAGAGGCAGAATGACTGCCTACTGTTCTTCCCTTCCTGTGGATTGCCTATCTCCTTGGTTATTTTTATGTTAATGGGGCTTCCATTGTTTTGATTCCACAATGCTACCTTCCCTCCTGTTTCTCTCTGTTTTTGATCAGAGTTTAAAGCATAATATTAGTGAGTATTCCTAATTCCTCATAGTGCTAACACATACTTTTCACAATAATATTCATCACCAGTGTGTCACAGGCTTTCATAAAAGATACTACCTGATACATTTGTGTAATATATTAATGTTATCATAGAATATCAGGTTTGGAAGGGACCTCAGGAAATCATCTAGTCCAACCCCGTGCTCAAAGCAGGACCAATCCCCAACTAAATCATACTAGCCAGGGCTTTGTCAAGCCTGACCTTAAAAACTTTAAAGGAAGGAGATTCCACCACCTCCCTAGGTAATGCATTCCAGTGCTTTACCACCTTCCTAGAGAAAGTTTTTCCTAATATCCAACCTAAACCTCCCCACTACAACTTGAGACCATTATTCCTTGTTCTGTCATCTGCTACCACTGAGAACAGCTGAGCTCCATCCTCCTTGGAACCCCCTTTCAGGTAGTTGAAAGCAGCTATCAAATCCCCCCTCATTCTTCTCTTCTGCAGACTAAACAATCCCAGTTCCCTCAGCCTCTCCTCATAAGTCATGTGTTCCAGTCCCCTAATCATTTTTGTTGCTCTCCGCTGGATGTTTTCCAATTTTTCCACATCCTTCTTGTAGTGTGGGGCCCAAAACTGGACACAGTACTCCAGATGAGGCCTCACCAATGTCGAATAGAGGGGAACAATCACGTCCCTCGATCTGCTGGCAATGCCCTTACTTATACAGCCCAAAATGCCGTTAGCCTTCTTGGCAACAAGGGCACACTGTTGACTCGTATCCAGCTTCTCGTCCACTGTAACCCCTAGGTCCTTTTCTGCAGAATGTACAATCAGTTGCTTAAATTGCTTATCATTTGAGGTTTAGATCCCTGCAAGAGGCTATTTCTCCCTCTCGCTATGTGGAGGGATTGATTTATCTTTTATGTAAATGTATGTCTCTGCCTGATGACCAAGCTGTTCAGATAAATAAATAGACATTCCTTTGTACAGGGCCGACTGGGCTTATGCATTGCTTGCCAAACATTTCAGCACATTTGTAATTTTGAATGTTATCCATACAGACACCATGCAATAATATTAATGATCAGTGAGTTCTGAGTTTTACAATGATATATTACATGCCACCTTTTGTCATGACAACAGTGTGTGAGGTGTAGTAAGTATATCAGGCCTGATGAGTTGCTGACACAGAATAGTGAACCACCAGTTGGCCTCTGTGTCACACTTGGGTACATGGGACAAGAGATCCCATTGATGTTCCAGACAGAATGCTATGACCCTGTGTTCTACAAAACAGTAGATATTGGAAATCACTAATCCTTCAAGCTATTTTACTGAATTTGTAAAAATGAGTATCCACTGCTATTAAGCCTGGGAGCAGGATATTAACTTTGTAAATAGCTGCAATTACATACAACACTAAGAAATTAATAACTGGAGCTATCAGGATTGCATGGATTGTCGTTGATATAAACCCAAAATTATAAATATGATTTAACTGTTGTAGTATTATGGAAAATTAAAGCTGATATGTTTTAATACTGGTTCAATTATAATATAAATGCTGCAGCTGGATATGATGGGAGGAGAAAAAACACCAGTAATTGTTAGTATAATTATACTTGGGCATTTCCTTTCTGAAAGCAAGGTGTGTGTTGGTTTCACCATCGTATCAGTATTTCCTGTCAGCTGCAGAATGGAATAGCTCTAAGCATCCCTACTTTGATGTGATGGAAGGAGGATTGAGGAAATATGATGATCAAAACGGACATCAGAGTGACAGGGTGATCTCTATCCAAGCTTTAAACCTTTGGCTTGGAGTCTCCACCCTCAATACTAAACAGCACTCTTTTTTCCTAGATGTCTCTAATCGCCTTGCAGCCTGATGCTGCTGAATAGTCTCTCCTCCTCTACCCCTTTTTACTCTCCCCTCATTCTAAACCCATGTAGTTGAACATCATAAGGTTTCTGAGGGCTGGGTGTAGCTCTCACTTATGTCTAATGTGTATCACTGCTCCCAAATCAGCCAGAGTTCTTACTCGAATGACATGTTCCACTCTGTTCTCTGCAGGAGTTGAGCTCACTACTTCCACAGCGTGTATAGTTTCTGGTAACCAGGGAAGGAGAGAACAAGCCAAAGTCATGGACCTGCTGTTTACTGCACTGCTGCTAGACAACTGTGCTGGCCACAATGACAACATTAAATAAATTGTCCAGAAACGCTTCCTGGTGGTTGTAATCTATAATTTAACACAATATTTATTAAAATTTGATGTTAAGAGGTAATTTTATTATCTTAAGTGTATAGCACTGGGGAAGTGTGTAGTACAGTGGAGTTATTAATATTTCCTTTACTTAAAGGTATTTCGGCTGAGCTCCTTGAAGTTTTTAAGATGAATATACTAAAGTTACTTAGGCACATTTTGGCTCCTAAAATGGCCTGGTTTAAAATATTATAAGCAATAACTATAACAAAAACATAAAAGAAATGTGTAAATGGCAAGTGAAACCACCTGATTCAATTGCTTAAAATTTTTTCCTCCTACATTATCAAAATGTTACATTATTCCTATTTGCATTATGCTACTAAAACCCAATGTAATAATGACAAATGTAGGTTTCAGAGTAACAGCCGTGTTAGTCTGTATTTGCAAAAAGAAAAGGAGTACTTGTGGCACCTTAGAGACTAACCAATTTATTTGAGCATGAGCTTTCGTGAGCTACAGCTCACTTCATCGGATGCATACTGTGGAAAGTACAGAAGACGTTTTTATACACACAAACCATGAAAAAATGGGTGATTATCACTACAAAAGGTTTTCTCTCCCCCCACCCCACTCTCCTGTTGGTAATAGCTTATGTAAAGTGATCACTCTCCTTACAATGTGTATGATAATCAAGGAGGGCCATTTCCAGCACAAATGACAAATGTAGTGGCCAGAGATAATCTGTCTCCCAGAGCCACATGTAACTCATATTAATGAGAGTTGTACATTTGCTGCTGAAGAGAAAACAGATCCCCACATTACCTTGCACAGCTTACAAAAATATTTTATATATACATTTTCTATATGAAATAAACTAGCCCAGCATGGATCCTACTGGGTATAAAATCTATATCTAAGACACACTGCTTTGGCTTTAAGCCTAACACAATGGTAGCCTACACACTGCTTTGGCTTTAAGCCTAACCTAATGCCAGCGGGCCACATGCGGTCCATCAGGGTAATCTGATTGCGGGCCGCAAGACATTTTGCTGTCATTGACCGTCCACAGGCACGGTCCCACCGCAGCTCCCAGTGGCCGTGGTTTGCCGTTCACAGTCAATGGGAGCTGTGGGAAGTGGCAGCCAGCATGTCCCTGTGGCCCACCGCGTCCCGCAGCTCCCATTGGCTGGAAATGGCGAACTGCGGCCACTGGGAGCTGCGGGTGGCCGTGCCCGTGGACGATCAATGTCAGCAAAATGTCTTGCAGCCCACAATCAGATTACCTTGATGGGCTGCATGTGGCCTGCGGGCTGCAGATTGCCCACCACTGTTTTAGTATGAATTAATGCACCATGATTGATTTATTGTTAAAGTGCAGTTCTAGTCTGAAAAGTGACTCAATATAAATGTTGTTGTAAGAATCCATATTTATTATCTGTAAATAATTTCTGGGTCAATTATGCCCAATTTATAAGTAAAAAGGGAATTTTCCAAACTGCCAGTCCTGGAACACTGTTTAGTATTTAAGAGTCAACTGCGGTTCTTTTCTTTTGATACATTATCACCACTAGTAAAGGTTCTGCAAACCAAACTAGGTTCTCAGTTTCACTTGTGCAACCCCATTCACCTCAAATTATGTGCTTAGTTGCACATTATGTGTTTAGTCACTCTGTACCCCCCTTCACGCCCGTTGCCTTTCATGGGTATACTATGCACAGATGTGACTGGAATGTGGTGAATAAGGTCCCGATGCTTCAGTGAGCTCTGTGAAGGTACACTGCAGCTCATTGTCTGGGATCAGGATCTAAGTCTGTTCATGGTGCATGAAAAGTAGAATCCAGCTCACTCTCTTAGCAGTACTCTGTATACCAGAAGGAGTTTAAAGCATGAAATGCCCTTCCTATCCCAGTTTGCTGAGTTAATCCTAGCTCTTCATTTAAGTGCCTTTTTAAAACCTTTATTTTTTGCATGGCCCAGAGGAAGTGAGATTAAAATTTTAATAAAATAATAACAAGAATAAGCAATATGCTAACTAACCTTGACCTCTGATTTTCCAGTGTGTCCCGTCTTATGGGTGTTACCGGAGTCAGCAAACAGAGCTGTAAACAGGGGAGTTTGAGTGGGAGTCCTGTTGGAGGAGAAGGTATTTGTAGACTAACAGGACTTAGATTAGAAGGTGATGACACATATAGAGGCAGCAGTGGTAGTGACCCAAGCAGTGGAAGACACAATGAAGATGAGGGGATGTGGAAGCTGCGGCATGTACATGATCCTGGAGGGGGTACCTGAAAAGAGTTTAGTCTACATGAAGCGCCGCCTGATAGAGCTGATGGAAGAAAAGATCCAAGGATTGGAGATGCAGGTGGAAACTCTGGTTGAGTTTAGAAGGGGGTTTGAGCAGATGATGGAGCAAAGACATGAGGAGGCTGAAGTGAAAAGCTCACACTTGCAGATGGAAGCAGGACTGAAGAACTCTGAGGGGAGACTGTTGGGTGAGGAAAGTGGACAGTGGAAGCATGTGACTAAGAGAACCAGGCAGAGGAAAAGATGGGCTAGTGAAGGAGAAACAGAGCTCAAGAACAGGTTTGCTGAGTTGGAAAATGAAGAAGGGGCACAGCAGGTGGTGACTGAAGGTGAGAGGGCAAGGAAGAAGAAAAGAGCAACTAGACCTATAGGAAGAGGGCAAGAGTCAATGGAAATAACACCACTAAAAATGAGCCCCAGGAGGTTACGGGATGGGTTGCAGAGGATTGCAAGGGACAATAGGAATCAAGAGGACTTGCAGCCAAAGGGAACAGGGGATAGACTGGAGAATCACACCATCACCAGGAAAAGGCAGGTCTACATGATTGGGGATTCCTTACTGAGAAGAACAGACAGGCCTGTAACAAGAGCTGATCCAGAGAACAGAAGGGAGTGCTGTCTGTCGGGTGCTAAGATATGGGATGTGGAGGCTGAAGAGGATCCTAACGGGAGCGGGAAAGAATCCACTGATTGCTCTTCATGTGGGAACAAATGATACGGCTAGATTCTCACTGAAACGTATCAAGGGAGACTACGCAAGGCTGGGGAAGATGATTAAGGAAATTGAGGCTCAGGTGATCTTCAGTGGGATTCTGACAAGATTATGATGCTCAACAGATGGCTCAGGCACTGGTGCTATAAGGAGGGCTTTGGGATGTATGGCCACTGGGAAGCATTCATGGACAGAGGACTGTTCTCTCGGGGTGGACTTCACCTGAGTAGGGAGGGAAATAGACTTCTAGGATGGAGGCTGGCACAACTGATCAAGAGAGCTTTAAACTAGGAATTTGGGGGAGATGGTTAGGAGATGTCCAGGTAATCTCCACACCAGATTTTAACATTGAGAGGGAAGAAAATGAAGTAAGAAAGGATACAGCCATGGGTAGGAGCAGGGCCGGCTCCAAGCACCAGCATTCCAAGCAGGTGCTTGGGGCAGCAGTTAGAAAGGGGCAGCAGCGTTTCCACTGCGGCGGCAAATCAGTGGCAGCTTCTCCCTTTTGCTGTCTGCGGTGGCAGTTTTTTTTCACAGCTTGGGGCGGCAAAAACTGTAGAGCCGGCCCTGGGTAGGAGAATGGACATAAGGAGGAAGGGTAGTGTACATACCAGTCTGATAGGTGATACTGGCGGTAGAACATCTAGCCTAATCGGGTAAAGAATGTGAGCGAGGCCAAACAGCAAAAATTAAGATGTTTGTACGCCAATGCGAGGAGCCTAGGTAACAAAATGGAGGAACTAGAACTACTGGTGCAGGAAGTGAAACCAGATATTACAGGGATAACAGAAACATGGTGGAATAGTAGTCATGACTGGATTACAGGTATTGAAGGGCATGTGCTGTTTAGGAAAGACCGAAATAAAGGCAAAGGTGGTGGAGTAGCATTGTATATCAATGATGAGGCAGACTGTAAAGAAATAAGAAGTGATGGAATGGATAAGACAGAGTCTGTTTGGGCAAAAATCACACTGGGGAAGAAAGCAACTAGAGCCTCCTCTGGGATAGTGCTTGGGGTGTGCTATAGACCGCTGGGATCCGATATGGATAGAGACCTCTTTAATGTTTTTAATGAAGTAAATATTAATGGAAATTGTGTGATCATGGGAGACTTTAACTTCCCAGATATAGACTGGAGGCCAAGTGCAAGTAATAATAATAGGACTCAGATTTTCCTGGATGCGATAGCAGATGGATTCCTTCACTAAGTAGTTGCTGAATCAACAAGAGGCCATTTTAGATTTGGTTTTGGTGAGTAGTGAGGACCTCATAGAAGAAATAGTTGTAGGGGACAACCTTGGTTTGAGTGATCCTGAGCTAATTCAGTTCAAATTAAATGGAAGGATAAACAAAAATAGATCTGTGAGTAGGATTTTTGATTTCAAAAGGGCTAACTTTAAAAAAAATTAAGGAAATTAGTTAGTGAAGTGGATTGGACTGAAGAACTTGTGGGATTTAAAGGCGGAGAAGGCCTGGAATTACTTCAAGTCAAGGTTGCAGAAACTATCAGAAACCTGCATCCCAAGAAAGGGGAAAAAAAACGCATAGGCAGGAGTTGTAGACAAAGCTGGATGAGTAAGCATCTCAGAGGTGATTAAGAAAAAGCAGAAAGCCTACAAGGAGTGGAAGATGGGAGGGATCAGCAAGGAAAGCTACCTTATTGAGGTCAGAACATGTAGGGATAAAGTGAGAAAGGCCAAAAGCCATATAGAGTTGGACCTTGCAAAGGGAATTAAAACCAATAGTAAAAGGTTCTATTCAGTGATGAGCTGCCAAAATCTTAACAACCAGTTCCCTCCTCACCCCAGGAGGGGGTGGTGCCCCACCCCCGCCCCCGGGACTCCTGCCCCATCTAACCCCCTGCGTTCCTTGATGCCCTCCCTCCCGGGACCCCTGCCCCATCCAGCCCCCTCCCCTATCCCCTGATTACCCCCAGAAAGGTGAAGGAGGGTTTTGTGGGCCACTATAGTGGGTACCCACCCCGCCCTGCCCCTAAGAGCCAGAGGGACCTGCTGGGGGGCGAGGTGGGGAGTCCCAGCGGTGCTTACCTGGGGCAGCTCCCAGGAAGCATCCGGCAGGTCCCTCTGGCTCCTAGGGGTGGGGTAGCGTAGCTGGGGGGGAGCAGCCGCTCCCCCACGGATCACATCAAAAGTGGCGCCTTAGGCACTGACTCAGTGGGTGCTCGGGGCTGGAGCACCCAAGGGGAGAATTTGGTGGGTGCAGAGCCCCCACTGTTTGCTTCTCAGCCCTCCAAATTCTCCCCGTGGGTGCTCCAGCTCCAGAGCACCCACGGAGTTGGTGCCTAAGGCGCCATTTTTGGCCGGTTGTTAAATTTAGAAGCCCTTTTAGAACCGGTTGTCCCTCACCACTGGTTCTATAGCCATATAAATAAGAAGAAAACAAAGAAAGAAGAAGTGGGACCGCTTAACACTGAGGATGGAGTGGAGGCTAAGGATAATCTAGGCATGGTCCGATATCTAAACACATACTTTGCCTCGGTCTTTAACGAGGCTAATGAGGGGATTAGGGATAATGGTAGGACGACAAATGGGAATGAGGATATGGAGGCAGATATTACCACATCTGAGGTAGAAGCCAAACTCGAACAGCTTAATGGGCTAAACCACAGGGCCCAGACAATCTTCATCCAAGAATATTAAAGGAACTGGCACATGAAATTGCAAGCTCATTAGCAAAAAATGTTAATGAATTTGTAAGTTCAGGGGTTGTACCATATGACTGGAGAATTGCTAACATAGTTACTATTTTTAAGAAGGGGGAGGGGGGTGGGAAGAAAGTGATCCAGGTAACTACAGGCCTGTTAGTTTGACATCTGTAGTATGCAAGGTCTTGGAAAAAATTTTGAAGGAGAAAGTAGTTAAGGACATTGAAGTCAATGGTAATTGGGACAAAACACAACATGGTTTTACAAAAGGTAGATCATGTCAAACTAACCTGATCTCCTTCTTTGAGAAGGTAACAGATTTTTTAGACAAAGGAAATGCAGTGGATCTAATTTACCTCGACTTCAGTAAGGCATTTGATACTGTTCCACATGAGGAATTATTAGCTAAATTGGAAAAGATGGGGATCAATATGAAAACTGAAAGGTGGATAAGGAACTGGTTAAAGGGGAGACTACAAAAAGTCACACTGAAAGGTGAACTGTCAGGCTGGAAGGAGGTTACTAGTGGAGTTCCTCAGGGATTGGTTTTGGGACCAATCTCATTTAATCTTTTTATTACTGACCTTGGCACAAAAAGCGGGAATGTGCTAATACAGAGAAGGACCAGGATATCATTCAGGAAGATCTGGATGACCTTGTAAACTGGAGTAATAGTAATAGGATGAAATTTAATAGTGAAAAGTGCAAGGTCATGCATTTAGGGATTAATAACAAGAATTTTTGTTATAAACTGGGGACGCATCACTTGGAAGTAACAGAGGAGGAGAAGGACCTCGGAGTATTGGTTGATCACAGGATGACTATGAGCCGCCAATGTGATATGGCCTTGAAAAAAGCTAATGCAGTCTTGGGATGCATCAGGTGAGGTATTTCTAGGAGGTGTTAGTACCATTATACAAGGCACTGGTGAGACCTCAGGCAAGGTTAGTACCATTATACAAGGCACTGGTGAGACCTCATCTGGAATATTGTGTGCAGTTCTGGTCTCCCATGTTTAAGAAGGATGAATTCAAACTGGAACAGGTACAGAGAAGGGCTCCTAGGATGATCCGAGGAATAGAAAAACTGTCTTATGAAAAGAGACTCAAAGAGCTTGGCTTGTTTAGCCTAACCAAAAGAAGGCTGACAGGAGATATGATTGCTCTCTATAAATACCATGGAGGGAGAAGAATTATTTAAACTCAGTACCACTGTGGACACAAGAACAAATGGATATAAATTGGCCACCAGGAAGTTTAGGCTTGAAATTAGACAAAGGTTTCTAACCATCAGAGGAGTGAAGTTCTGGAATAGCCTTCCAAGGGAAGCAGTGGGGGCAAAAGACATATCTGGCTTCAAGACTAAGCTTGATAAGTTTATGGAAGGGATGATATGATGGGATAGCCTAATTTTGGCAATTAATTGATCTTCAACTATTAGTGGTAGATACGCCCAATGCTCTGTGATGGGATATTAGATGGGGTGGGATATGAGTTACTACAGAGAATTCTTTCCTGGGTGTCTGGCTGGTGAGCCTTGCCCACATGCTCAGGGTTTAGCTGATCGCCATATTTGGGGTTGGGAAGGAATTTTCCTCCTGGGCAGATTGGCAGAGGCCCTGGGGGTTTTTCGCCTTCCTCTGCAGTGTGGGGTACGGGTCGCTTGCTGGAGGATTCTCTGCACCTTGAAGTCTTTAAACCACGATTTGAGGACTTAAATAGCTCAGACATAGGTTAGGGGTTTGTTACAGGAGTGGGTAGGTGAGATTCTCTGGCCTGCGTTGTGCAGGAGGTCAGACTAGACTATCATAATGGTTCCTTCTGACCTTAAAGTCTATGATTCTATGATTTTACTCTAATCCTTTGCACTATATATGGGTAAATTGCTCCAGTTTAATTTAAATCATTTTAAAGATTATCTCATTAAATTGTGCAAATCCCTGTGTGGATGCTGTTATTTTGGTCCAAGAGCTGATTATTTCAGTTTAATAAACCTGTTCCCAATCATCTTAAGCTGTACAGTACTGTAAAAGGCTGTTCTTATTATTAGGAATAAGAGTGTCCACAGAGGGATTTGCGCTTGTTTAACGCTATGAGTTTAAAGTCGCACCTCAGGGTATGCTGGTGTTATTTTCCAGTGTGGACAAGGCAGAGACTGTCTATAGTTTGTGTATTGTATAGTGCTGAATATATTTTTAGTCTTGGAGAAATAATACATACATGAAGTTATATAACAATGTGCAAAAAATCGATGTAGTGTATATATACAGAGAGAGAGAGAGAGAGATCCCATGCTTCAGTATAATTTTCTATCATAGAAAAGTTCCTCTGTGGTCTACTACACAATATTATAGAGAATTTGTGTTATTCACCCTTATCAGTCAGTAGTCTACTCTCCAGCATTCACTACTCACACAGAATCAGTTATCACAACCTGGGTTTTTAGTTTAAATATAATTATAAAAATAAATCAAAGATGGCAGAAATATATGTAACACAAAGGTAAATACTTGAGAAAATAAAATGTAATGATATAATTCCTCATGGCTGGGAAAGGCATTTAATCTACATGTGAATAACAATATTATGGCCTGGCTAAGGTATAATGGAAATGCAGAGTAGCTCCAAGTGTTTAAAAATCATGGAAATGTAGGGCTCGAAGAGGTAATCTTAGCACAGTGGGCTGGACAATAGCTGTTTGTCTAAAGTGTACATGAAAACTTCCAATGATGGGGATTCCACAAGTTCCCTTAGAAGCCTGTTCCAGTGCTTAACTATCCTACTGTCAAACCTAAATCTCCTTTGCTGCAGACTAAGCTGATTACTTCTTGTCCTACCTTCAGTGGACATGGAGAACAATTCATCACTGTCCTCCGTATAACAGCCCTTAATGAAATCTTTTTCATGTTGTCTTTTCTCAAGACTAAACATACCCAGTTTTTTTCACTTTTCTTCAGGTCGGGTTTTTTTAAACTGCCTATCATTTTTGTTGCCCTCCTCTGGACTGTCTCCAATTTCTCCACATCTTTCTTAAAGTGTGGTGCCCAGAAGCAATAGGCCTCTGCTGAAGTATTGTGTCCAGTTCTGAATAGAGCAGAACAATTACCTCCCATGTCTTAAATACAACACTCCTGTTAATACACCCCAAAATGATACTTTCTCACAACTTTCAGAGTAGCAGCCGTGTTAGTCTGTATTCGCAAAAAGAAAAGGAGGACTTGTGGCACCTTAGAGACTAACGAATTTATTTGAGCATAAGCTTTCGTGAGCTACAGCTCACTTCATCGGATGCATTCAGTGGAAAATACAGTGGGGAGATATATATACACAGAGAACATGAAACAATGGGTGTTTACCATACACACTGTAACAAGAGAGTGATCACTTAAGGTGAGCTATTACCAGCAGGAGAGCGGGGGTGTGGGGAGGGAGAAAACCTTTTGTAGTGATAATCAAGGTGGGCCATTTCCAGAAGTTGACAAGAACATCTGAGGAACAGTGGGAGGTGGAGGGGGAAATAAACATAGGGAAATAGTTTTACTTTGTGTAATGACCCATCCACTCCCAGTCTTTATTCAAGCCTAAGTTAATTGTATCCAGTTTGCAAATTAATTCCAATTCAGCAGTCTCTCGTTGGAATCTGTTTCTGAAGTTTTATTGTTGAAGAATTGCAACTTTTAGATCTGTAATTGAGTGACCAAAGAGATTGAAGTGTTCTCCAACTGGTTTTTGAATGTTATAATTCTTGACGTCTGATTTGTGTCCATTTATTCTTTTACGTAGAGACTGTCCAGTTTGACCAATGTATATGGCAGAGGGGCATTGCTGGCACATGATGGCATATATCACATTGGTAGATGTGCAGGTGAACGAGCCTCTGATAGTGTGGCTGATGTGATTAGGCCCTAAGATGGTGTCCTCTGAATAGATATGTGGACACAGTTGGCAACGGGCTTTGTTGCAAGGATAGGTTCCTGGGTTAGTGGTTCTGTTGTGTGGTGTGTGGTTGCTGGTAAGTATTTGCTTCAGGTTGGGGGGCTGTCTGTAAGCAAGGACTGGCCTATTTCCCAAGATCTGTGAGAGTGATGGGTCATCCTTCAGGATAGGCTGTAGATCCTTGATGATGCGTTGGAGAGGTTTTAGTTGGGGGCTGAAGGTGACGGCTAGTGGCGTTCTGTTATTTTGTTTGTTGGGCCTGTCCTGTAGTAGTTGACTTCTGGGTATTCTTCTGGCTCTGTCAATCTGTTTCTTCACTTCAGCAGGTGGGTACTGTAGTTGTAAGAATGCTTGATAGAGATCTTGTAGGTGTTTGTCTCTGTCTGAGGGGCTGGAGCAAATGCGGTTGTATCGTAGAGCTTGGCTGTAGACAATGGATTGTGTAGTGTGGTCTGGATGAAAGCTGGAGGCATGTAGGTAGGAATAGCGGTTAGTAGGTTTCCGGTATAGGGTGGTGTTTATGTGACCATCGCTTATTAGCACCATAGTGTCCAGGAAGTGGATCTCTTGTGTGGACTGGTCCAGGCTGAGGTTGATGGTGGGATGGAAATTGTTGAAATCACGGTAGAATTCCTCAAGAGCTTCTTTTCCATGGGTCCAGAGGATGAAGATGTCATCAGTGTAGCGCAAGTAGAGTAGGGGCATTAGGGGACGAGAGCTGAGGAAGCGTTGTTCTAAGTCAGCCATAAAAATGTTGGCATACTGTGGGGCCATGCGGGTGCCCATAGCAGTGCCGCTGATTTGAAGGTATACATTGTCCCCAAATGTGAAATAGTTATGGGTGAGGACAAAGTCACAAAGTTCAGTCACCAGGTTTCCTGTGACATTATCGGGGATACTGTTCCTGACGGCTTGTAGTCCATCTTTGTGTGGAATGTTGGTGTAGAGGGCTTCTACATCCATAGTGGCCAGGATGGTGTTTTCAGGAAGATCACCGATGGATTGTAGTTTCCTCAGGAAGTCAGTGGTGTCTCGAAGATAGCTGGGAGTGCTGGTAGCGTAGGGCCTGAGGAGGGAGTCTACATAGCCAGACAATCCTGCTGTCAGGGTGCCAATGCCCTGAGATGATGTGCCAGCAATGTTCCTCAGCCATGTACATTGGTCAAACTGGACAGTCTCTACGTAAAAGAATAAATGGACGCAAATTAGACATCAAGAATTATAACATTCAAACCAGTTGGAGAACACTTCAATTTCTTTGGTCACTCGATTACAGACCTAAAAGTTGCAATTCTTCAACAAAAAAAACTTCAAAAACAGACTCCAACGAGAGACTGCTGACTTGGAATTAATTTATAAACTGGATACAATTAACTTAGGCTTGAATAGAGACTGGGAGTGGATGGGTCATTACACAAAGTAAAACTATTTCCCCATGTTTATTACCCCCGTCCACCTCCCACTGTTCCTCAGACATTCTTGTCAACTGCTGGAAATGGCCCACCTTGACTATCACTACAAAAGGTTTTCTCCCTCCCCACACCCCCGCTCTCCTGCTGGTAATAGCTCACCTTAAGTGATCACTCTCTTGTTACAGTGTGTATGGTAAACACCCATTGTTTCATGTTCTCTGTGTATATAAATCTCCCCCTGTATTTTCCACTGAATGCATCCGATGAAGTGAGCTGTAGCTCACGAAAGCTTATGCTCAAATAAATTTGTTAGTCTCTAAGGTGCCACAAGTCCTCCTTTTCTTTCTCACAACTGTATCACATCGTTGAATCATATTCAGTTTGTGATCCACTATAAAGCCCAGATCCTTTTCTTCAATAGTACTGACTAGCTAGTCATTTCCCATTTTTTGTAGTTGTGCATTTGATTTTTTCATTCTTAAGTGTAGTTCTTTGAACTTGTCTTTCCTGAATTTCATATTGTTGAATTCAGACATTTCTCCAAGCTTATTTTGAATTCTAATCTAGCAACTCCTCCCATATTAGTGTCATCTGTGAATTTCATAAACTTGCTCTCCACTCTATTATCCTAGTCATTAATGAAAATATTGAATAGTACTGGACCCATGACAGACCACTGCAGGACCCCACGCTAGATAAACCCCCCAGTTTGACAGCAAACCATTAATAACTGCTCTTTGAGTCTGATCTTTCAATCAATTTTGCACCCATTTTATCATAATTTCATCTAGACCACATTTCCCTAGTTTGTTTATGAGAATGTCATGCGGGACTGTGTCAAAAGCCATACTAAAATCAAGATCTATCACATCTACAGCTACAGGAAATTAGGTTGGTTTAACCTATTCTTTCCCTATTTTGGTTTGCATTCCTTCCCCCTTGTTGTCAATATTAATTGTGTTAAGCATCTGGTTACAAATCAGCATTTTAGTGAAGACTGAAGTAAAATAGGGATTAAACACCTCAGCCTTCTCAATGTTCACTGTTATTAGCTCTTCTTCCTCCTAAGTAGTGATCTACACTTTCTTTCATGTATCAGAGGGGTAGCCGTGTTAGTCTGGATCTCTAAAAGGGGCAAAGAGTCCTGTGGCATCCGACGAAGTGGGTATTCACTCATGAAAGCTTATGCTCCAATATGTCTATTAGTTTATAAGGTGCCACAGGACCCTTTGCCACTTTTCTTCGTCTGTCTCTTGTGCCTAATGTATGTATAGAACCTTTCTTATTGCCTTTTATGTTTTAAATAAAACAACCTGATTGCTAATCTCCCATAAAGGCTTCTTTCATTACCAATGAATGTCTTTTGGATGAGATTCTGCCTCTAGTTGTTTTCAGAAATTTATCACCTCCATCCTGGCTGGCATGCCAGGAGCACTGGCATATTTTGATGACATTGTCATACACAGCTTCTCTGTATCCGTTTACAAGCAATGCTGCCAGTGTGTATTTCAATGTCCTTGACAACACAGTCTCAACCTGCAGATTTGTAGCTTTATTGGTTCCCCAAAATGAACCAGTTCATTTCCATGTTTCAGATTGTGGACTACAGCTCTTGTTTCCCAGTGCCTAGGATGTTCTGAATCTTTGCACCCCAGAGAACACAGTTCAATTCCTTTGTTTCCTTGGAATGATGAAACTTTAACTTTATTTTATTCTGTTTTACTATCTGTTAACATACCCAGTAACTTGTGACCATCACTGAAGCACATTCTTTAAGTCTCGGGCCCTTTCTGACACACAAACAATCCAAACCCTTCAAACTGTCACTACCTATTATCATTTATGCCATGGATACCCCTACTTGAATCCAATGTTCCATCTATTTATTTGCGTATGGGTGTGGAATGAGTGACCGTCAGAGCTTAACATTTAAAACTTACTAAATATGCTCAATTTATCTCACTCCCATTCTCTCCCCCTCATTTTCTACTCCCATTGTAATTCATCTACATGCTCCTTCCTTCCTTCCTTCCTTCCCTCTCCCTCCTTCCTCTCCATTGACTAAGTCTCTTTCCTCATTTGTTCTATATCTTGCATTCATTATGGTCTCATCTTCGTCACTTGCTCTCTCTTTCACTGTCTCATTACCTTTCCCTCCATCGCTCACCCCCCATTCTAGTACTATTGATTTGCTTATGGTAGTGCCTACAATGTGCTAAGCATCTTCTAGACCTTCAAGCAGGGACATTCCTTGCTCTGGGTTGCTCCCAGCCTAAGGGCAGATAGATAGGTAGACACAGGCTAGGGGAAGGGGAAAAACAAGTAGGGAATTTTTATAACAGTCAACTAGGCTCACCCTGTGTGTGAGATACAGAGATAGACAGAATAGACACAGGGGGAGAGAGAGAGAGATGATAATGAGAGAGATGACTCATTACTTTGACTCTCCTCAGTGAAGAGATGGGGAGCCCAATGCCTCTTCCCTCCTTCCCCAGTTGAGAACCAAAAGCACCAGGAGTAGTTGGGGGAAGGAAGAGTCCAGGAGACCTCCCATCCACTCCAAGAACTGGTTGTGGCTAGAGTGATTAAGTGAAGGGGAGTGGCGGAAGAACATAATGTTGCACCCCCTTCTCTGTTTGATCAGGTGGCCAGGAAAAGTCTCTATACACCTCTCAACTCAGATGTCTCCTGCTAAGTGATGGGACTGTCTCCAATGGAGCCAGCCTTTATCTGTGTGTGAGATGTCCACCAGCAAGGTGCATGGTTGTGCAAGCATGTAGCTCAGAAGGAACAGTGCCTGGCTCATCTGCAATATATTCTTCCTGAGTAGAGCTGAACTAATACTTGCTTGTTAAGTTTGTGCCAAAACAAAATATCTGAAGAAAAAAAATTGGGTTCAATTTGAACTGATATCATTTTTATTTTTTTTGTTGAACTAAAAATTTGAAAAATATTAATTTTGAATTGACCAAAATGTTTTGGGTTGATTCAAAACAATTTTTTTCAAACTTTTCATTTTGTTTCAGCCCTTTTTGGGTGCTTTTCACCCTTTTTGAGAGGTTTTTTTAAAATTTGCAAACAAAATACATTTTTGAAATGAAAAAGTGTAAATGAAATGTTTCAAAGTGGAAAAGTTGAAACAAAATGTTTTTAAAAAGTAAAGAAACATTTTGAGTTAAAAAGCCAGCGTTATTTTTGGCCCAAACTCTTTGTCAAGTTTGACCCAAATTTGTGAATAGTTTCTTGAGTTTTGAAAAATTGTATTTTTCAGCAAAAACTCTGTTTTCTGAAATAATTGAATAATTTTGCCCAGCTCTAGTTCTGAGGCCAATCACATCATGAGAAAATGGGGAAAAAATATTCAGAAAGTAGAAGAAAATGGCACATCTATTATAGCACAGGGGTTCTCAAACTGGGGGTCAGGACCCCTGAGGAGGTCCCGAGGTTATTACATGGGGGCTCGTGAGCTGTCAGCCTCCATCCCAAACCCTGTTTTGCCTCCAGCATTTATAATGGTGTTAAATATATTAAAAAGTGTTTTTAATTTATAAGGGGGGGTTGCACTCAGAGGCTTGCTATGTGAAAGGGGTCACCAGTACAAAAGTTTGAGAACCACTGTATATAGCAGACCCTTTCATTATAGGGGGAGATGGATCTCTGCCTGCCATTTTCCTTATGGTACCATGTATGTTACAACAGAACACTTCCCAATAAAGGGTAGTATAGTATCATTATGTATATGCTAATGCCTGGGAATTTAGAACTCTTTTTTTCAGGAAGTTCTTGATGAGAGAGGACTGTCTATGTGAGGAAGGAATAAAGCCTGACTACTGCATTCTTTTGGTTCTCTCTTGATGCTCACACACTAAAAAATGTATTATTTTGGTGCTAAGACAGGCGTTAGGATGGTATTTTTAAACTATCACTAGAAATAACTTATAAAGTAAACAGAGAATGGATGCTGCTGTAATGTAGCGTGGCTTCCTTCTCAGTCTTACTGAATGCAATCTGTTCTTGTGAGTGTATGTGTCTGAGTCAACAGGAAGTGTGACACTGGACAGTGCCTTGCAGGATGTGTCAACATTAAACTTCCTGTTGAAACTCACCTCTTCATAGCATACTAATTAGTAGACAGTGTCTGAAGTTTTATTATACAAAAATCTGTATCTTTAATTCATAAAATAGTAATGGCCTGATATTTGTGCCATGTGCCATGCTTGGCATACATAAAGCACTATACTATATGCTAAGTCCTGTTTTCTTTACTTGAAATATTGGCAGAGAAATTGCTAAAGAACAAAATAAGAAATTTTTGAAATTTTGGGAGCAGGGAAGAAAGTGGAGTGTCCTTTCACTGTGGTTAAAAAATGTTCTTCCCTAAAAAAGAAAAAAGCAAACAGCTACAGGAAAAAAGCAGTCTATGACCAGCTTTAGCTACACAGAAATATGCTAAAAAATTTGGGTTGCAAAGTAAAACATTCAAAAATCAGGACAAACTAAAGTTATGGTTGCTAGTGCAGCCTTAACTCTGCCCCTTAGGTAAATGCATTATAATATATTTTTGAATTATAAGATAAATGATTTTGCCATTGATATTATAAACTCTTTTTCTACAGGACTCCTGCCTTGTTCAGTGCACAGGTCGGATGAGTCAGTTGTTCATTATTTATTTTTATTCTCTGTTCAATGAGTAAACCCCTGTTTCACTCACTGCCCACCATTTTGAGCTTTGCTTCATTCACTAGACAGTATCTGGGGAACCTTTTCCTTGAGAGGAGACTGGAAGAGCTTGGCTTGTTTAATCTCCCAAATGGAGGCTGAGAGGGGATATTGATTGCTTTCTATAAATGCATTGTGGGGTAAATACCAGGGATGGTGAAGAGTTATTTAAGCTAAAGGACAATGTTGGCACAAGAACAAATGGATATAAACTAACCAGGAACAAAGTCAGGCTGCTAGATATTAGATTTCTAACCATCAGAGGGGTGAGGTTCTGGAACAGTCTCCCACTAAGAGTTGTGGAGGCAAATACTTAATTAGTGTCAAGAGAGAGCTGGACAAATTTATGACAATTATATGACGGGGTTGCTTGTGATAGTAGGGGGAAAGGCCCAGCAACCCTGGGGCTTACTTCCAGTTTATGTTTTATGTTCCTAAACACTTATGCTTCAGGGTTTCAGCTGGCCACCTGCAGGGGTGAGGAAGGGATTTTTTTTTATCTCCTTCCTCTGAAGCATCAGGTATGGCCACAGCTGGAGATGGGACATTGGATGGGGAGACCCAGGGCTCTGAGGTGGCTCTGAGCATTCTTTCTTTCAGGTGCTGAACTGACTGGCTGAACTAACTGATTGCCATTTGTAGGGTCAAAAAGGAATTTCTCCCCAAGTCAGATTGCAAGTGACCTTTGTTTTTTCACCTTCTTCTGCAGTGTTTGGGTATGGGTCATTTGCCAGGATTATCTAGGTATATCTCACATCATCATGTCGCTGCCTCTGTGGAGTCCTCAGGCATTAGTGCACCTCAGTCCTTCCTGTTTTCTGCCTCTGACATATAATAGTTTCGTCTCCTGTGGCTGTAATACTTTGGTGTAATTTTGGTTGTTGGTTTCGTGTGTGAGTGCTGGGTGGTGTTAGTGGCCTGTAATATACAGGAGGTTGCGAGATGATTTGGTGATACCTTCTGGCCTTAGATTTTATGACACTATGACTCATTCTCTGCACAAGTTCAATGGTGTACTGTGAATGAAGCAGGGATGTATAGTGAAGTAGGACATGTTCATGTTTGCCTGGTGTGCAGTAGGGTGACCAGATGTCCTGATTTTATAGGGACAGTCCCGATATATGGGGCTTTTTCTTATATAGGCTCCTATTACCCTCCACCCCCTGTCCCGATCTGTCACATTTCCTGTCTGGTCACCCTAGTGTGCAGTGAATGTCTTATTTGCTGGTCTTAGAGAGTTTTACCTAGGAATTGACAGCCAGAATCTCCCAGTTGATCTTAACTGTCACCATGGAACATAGGGTGAGCTCAAGTTAGCATCTTACCAGGAGGTACCCCAGTACTCTTTCACTGAATTGGAAAAGTCTTGCAAGTTCAAGGTAGCTAATATCTTTTATTCAACCAACTTCTGTAGGTGGAGAGTACAAACTTCCACCAAGAGAAGGTGGTCCAGTGAAAGGGATTACCTCACCTACCTTTTCTCTCTCATACCCTGACTACAACAACAGTGCAAACTCAAATCATGCTAAGAAATATTTTCTTTTTTGTTTAGTGTAGCCATGTCCAAAATTTAGGGGTTTTGACAGTCTACAAGTATGGAAAATTAAAGCACATTTAAATGCTTACTTAAACTTTTTCACATCCTGCAATCACTGTATGTATAGCTATGTAGGTGTAACCCACAACCTCCTGGGTGTGGTGTTCTGTCCCATCTAATGGCACTGAGACCACTTAGAGAGAGAGATGAATGAGTCTGCTCCACAGCCTTACCTAGGGGAGGGATAGCTCAGTGGTTTAAGCATTGGGCTGCTAAACCCAGGGTTGTCAGTTCAATCCTTGAGGGGGCCATTTAGGGATCTGGGGCAAAAATTGGGGATTGGTCCTGCTTTGAGCAGGGGATTGGACTAGATGACCTCCTGAGGTCCCTTCCAACCCTGATATTCTATGATTCTAACAGCCAGTTGACTTTTAGCTCATGCACTAACTCCAAAGGCCCCAGGTTTGACCCTGCCAGCAGATGACTGGGGTTTGTCAGCCTTTCCGGGGGGGGCTCATCCAGGATATCAACTGGAAAGTCTCTGACGCTCTGGGTGCGTTTCCTCAGCTAGGGAAAGTATGCAATCCCCACACCTCCTTGGTGTGGTGTTCTGTCCCATCTAGTGGCACAGAGAGTGTTTAGAGATAGAGATTAATGAGTCTGCTCTACAGCCTTAGCTAATAGCCATATGGTTTTTAGCTCATACAGTAGAAGCTCATGTCTTTAGCTCCAGAGGTCAAAGGTTTGATCCCGTCAGCTGATGACTGGGGTCTCTCGGAGTTACATAGGTATGATTGTAGTTTTGACTACTTTTTGGTACAGTGCAGAGAAAATGACCTCAATAAACTTTCATTTTAGATCTTTAAAGAGAGACTTCCATTACTGAAGGCTGCAAAAGCAAAGCAGAAGAATGGACAGAATGTGTTTTTGTGCCTCTAGATCAGCGGTGGGCAACCTGCGGTCCGCTTGCGGCCCATCAGGGTAATCTGTTTGCCGGCCACGAGACATTTTGTTGACATTGACCATCCACAGGCTCCCAGTGGCTGTGGTTTGCGGTTCCAGCATGTCCCTGCAGCCCGCCACTTCCCACAGCTCCCACTGGCCGGGAACAGCAAACCGTGGCCACTGGGAGCTGCGGGAGGCCGTGCCTGCAGATGGTCAATGTCAGCAAAATGTCTTGTGGCCTGCAATCAGATTACCCTGCTGGGCCCCAGGTTGCCCACCACTGCTCTAGATCACAGGTTGCACTTTCAAGAATAATAAAGAATGGCTGAAACAGAAACAACATTTTTTCCCACTGAAAAACCTTATACTATGGTAATCCCAGTATCTAAAATAATCCACAGAACATTCAGTACTTATTTCTTTTATTGACATAATAGGAAACTTTTTCATGGCTGAGCACCTCTTCTGCCCCCCAGGGAACAGCTTTGTCATCACGAATGTCTTAGCATGTTCAGTCTAGTCTTTAAACTCTCAATTCCAAATATATGAAGAAAAATATAAACATAGTTTCCAACTAAGAGACTGGTAGTGTACATATTTGAACTGTACACTTTATAAGGAGATTCTCTTTTCCATCTTTGTTTACTAAGCAACCATGACCAGGGGTAACAAAAGCTACTGTGACTTTGTTGGCTTTTATATTTATATCTATTAAAGTGTCTGTGCTTTTGGCCCTTTTGTTCCCTTTGATGTGTTACTAAGTAAATAAATGCGTTCTAATACTAGCAAGACACAGTGGGTAAGGTAATATCTTTTATTGGACCTACTTCTGTTGGTGAGAGAGACAAACTTTTGAGCCACACAGAGCTCTTCTTCCTTTGTACGGCTCAAAAGCTTCTCTCTCTCACCAACTGAAGTTGGTCTAATAAAAGATAATATTCACCCACCTTCAGGGATGGCGAGTTATATGGGTCCGTGGTGCCCGGGCTCCACCAAATACAGGACTCAGGGGGCCCGGCTCCACCAATGTTCGGGGCCAAGTCTCTTCCTCCAGCCCTGCCTGCTGCCCCCACACGCCTTCCCTGAACGTCCCTGCCTGTCCTGGGCAGCAGGAGGCTGCCCCCTGCAGCTCTGCGCTGTGCTCCCTTGCCATCCGCTGCTGGCTATGAGGGAGGGGCGCCAGGGGCTGGCTGAGGCAGCTGGTGTGCCTGCGGAGGGGAGGAGGAGCATGGCAGCACCCCCTGCCAGGCGACTCCGAGGCAGGGGGCTTATCCTGGCTGGAGCTCCTAAGCAGCAGCCTGGGGAGGGCTTGGATGAGTGTTGTGCTGGGGTGGGGGGCAGAGGAGGGGCCCCCCATCCCTGGACCTCACTGCTGCCGGTGGGGAAAGGACTAGGCAAAGTCCTCCTCTCTGGACCCCCACCCCAGCACAGCCTGCCTGCTGCACCCCAAACTCCTCATCCCTGTCCCACACCCCAACCCCCTGTCCCACACCCCAACCCCCTGTCCCAACCCAGAGCCCGCACCCAGCACCTAAACTCCCTCCCAGAGCCTGCACCCTCCCACACCCAAACTCTCTCACAGAGCCTGCACCCCAACCCCCCTCCTGCATCCAACCTCCCTCCCAGAGCCCCTTAAGCAGGTGTGTGGGGGGTGGGACAGGACTTGGACTCATTCTAGGCACCACAAAAAATTATACCAACCTTCTGCCCCTGCCCACCTTGTCTCTCTAATATCCTGAGACCGACACTAATACAATCAGCGATGATGACTTGTGCCGGGAGCGTGGAAGGAGGGGTGGGAAGCAAATTCAGTTTAATCTGGAACCCCAATAAAAGAAAGTTCTTCCCAGTTCGGGTGTTACAGTCCCTGGTGCTTTTCGAACCGTCTAACCAAGACCCTCTTGTCTCGCCGGCGATCCATGAACAAAGAAATAGATCAAACGCGGTGCGTCCTGTAAATTACCAGCGCTCGTTGGAAGTCAGCTTGAGCAAGCAAAATACACCGGGGCACCCAGCTGGCCATGTAAACAGGCCCCCAGGAGTACACCCGGGCCCCCTGCACGGAGAGCGGGTGACGCATAGGCACGTTCCGACTGGGTTACCCCGCTACCCGGGCAAGGGGCTGGTCGGGGGCGGGGGCGTGGCGCTAGCCTGGGGCCTGCGCCGGCATCAGCCCCGCCCCCGCTCCCCTGGGCCCCGCCTTAGCAACCCAGCTGTCTCCAGCGTCAACACTGGGGCGGCCGCGTCTTAGAACCCGCCGCGTTCGTCACAATGGGATGGAAGCGGCGGCGGAGCGGCCGCAGCCAGGTGAGGGGAGCCTGCAGGGGCCGAGCCAGCGGGGCGCCGGCAGGGGGCGCCGCCGTGGCCGGGATGGAATGTCACGTTTCCACGTGGTGAGCGGAGCGGCCGGGCCAGCGAGCCCTGAGGGGTTAAACCCACATCTCCTTCCCCCCACCCACCCTGCCTGCAGCTGGAGCCCTCTCCCTGACCCCAGGACAGGGGTGCAGCTCCCAGGGGCCCCAGCGAGTTAAATGTTTATTGTCATTATTTTCCCCACCAGTATCCCTAAAGCCCCAAGCCCCTGAGCGCCATTGCTGGGCAACCCTTAAAACACCCAGGTTCCCGTGGAAAGAGAGAGGTGAGGGTAGGGTAGTGTAGCCCCAGTCATGCCTGGTTTGCAATGGGAGCTGTGGTCGTGGGTGCTCAGAAAATCAAGCTATGGAACCATAAATTCCCCTACTCCCCAGGGCATGTGTTTTCCTTCCCTCCTGCATTATCATTGGCTGTATTTCATGATACACCGGTTAGTTCAGTTTTGTGGCTTTCACACTTCTGCATGGCTCTTGACTTCTAAAAATCCCCAAAGTTACTTGCTGTAGATAGGTTTCAGAGTAGCAGCCGTGTTAGTCTGTATTCGCAAAAAGAAAAGGAGTACTTGGCCCACCTTGATTATCACTTCAAAAGGTTTTCTCTCCCCCCACCCCACTCTCCTGCTGTAATAGCTCGTCTTAAGTGATCACTCTCCTTACAATGTGTATGATAAACATCCATTTTTGCATGGTCTGTGTGTATATAAATCTCCTCACTGTATTTTCCACTGAATGCATCCGATGAAGTGAGCTGTAGCTCACGAAAGCTTATGCTCAAATAAATTTGTTAGTCTCTAAGGTGCCACAAGTCCTCCTGTTCTTTTTGCTGTAGATAACTCCCCATGGCATGGGTAGGTGTCAGATCTTTGACAACCCTTTCTGTGTTCTCCCTCTTCTCATAATCCTCCGACCCAGAGGTGGGCAAACTACGGCCCGCGGGCTACATCCGGCCTGCGGGACTGTCCCGCCCGGTCCTTGAGCTCCCAGCTGGGGAGGCTAGCCCCCGGCCCCTCTCCCGCTGTCCCCCTTCCCCCGCAGCCTCAGCGCGCCATGCTGCCAGTGCTCTGGGTGGCGGGACTGCGCAGCGGCTTGGCTGGCTCTGGCCGAGCGGCGCAGCTGCCCGTCCTGCTGCTCTGAGCGGCGTGGTAAGGGGGCAGGGAGTGGGTTGGATGGGGGGCGGACAGGGGGTGGTTGGATAGGATGTGGGAGTCCCGGGGGGCCTGTCAGGGAGCAGGCGTGTGGATAGGGGTAGGGGCAGTCAGGGGACAGGGAGTGGGGGCTGGGGTCCGGGGGGATGGTTGGGGCGGGGGGTCTCGGCAGCGAGAAGTCAGGGGACAAGGAGCGGGGGAGGGGGTTTGGATGGGTCGGGGGTTCTGAGGGGGGCAGTCGGGGCAGGAAGTGGGAGGGGTCAGATAGGGGGCGGGGCCAGGCTGTTCAGGGCGGTACAGCCTTTCCTACCGGCCCTCCATACAGTTTTGAAACCCCAATGTGGTCCTTGGGCCAAAAAGTTTGCTCACCCCTGCTCCAAGCCCTTCCAGTCTCTCATCCTCCCCTAACTCCTCCCTCCATATGAAACAGCCTTCTATCTTAGCTCTGTGAATACATGTTCCTTGCCAAGGTTTCACAATTTGTTGGGCTCTCATCAGTTCTATTCCAATTTTGAAATTCCTCAGGCTTTCCCGTGCTGTTCTTGTATTTATCAAATAGTCCAGTTTTCCTGGCGCAGATTAAAAACTCAAGATGCACAGTAAGTGAGGGTGCAGAAAACCTTTCTGTATTGGGCAGAGTGAAAGGATAAAGGTGAACTTTTATTGAATTTATAAAAATCTGTTTTGGTTCCGAATTTGGGCTCAGGGTTAGCTGGTTGCCTTTCCTTATATTTGAGGTTAATTTGATATTTATGTTGAAGCCGTTTCATATTCTTGTCAAGGAACCTTTTTTTTTTTCCATTTCCATAAAATTCATTTTACATACAGATGCTGTTCAGACGGGGTGATCAGGAGTGGAATTTCTATTATAAAATGAAGGAAAATCTATAGTCAAACTATGGGAAGCTACAAAAATGAGATGGCTTCTGGGATCCACAATTGAAATGCAGAAGACTGTGCAAAATACTGCTCAGTTTAGTTGTTAACATGAAGCTGCTAGGATAACAAACCTTTTAGTTTGTCTATTTCTGGTTAGAAATCACACAGACACATCGTCTTTGGTTGCCCAATAAAAGGCATTCTCTTTGAATGTTATATTGACCCTGCTACTAATGTGTAATTTTATTAAGCTAAAATAAAATTATTCTGTACATATAGTACACATTATATACATAACATATATTATCAGGTTGCAAAGAGGACTCCTTGCCTTTTTTCTTACCAGGGCCCGTAAGAATTAAGGTTGTATCTGTGTTTAGTGTTGTTAGTGTCTTCCTAGATTATAATAGTTGATAGATTAATATACAAGAGATTAAAAATAACACTGTTGATTCTGCAAAGAGAAAGAGGGAGGAATAGTTATTCTTTTGTTACAGATTAGTTATATTGTAATTTATCCTGTCTCTGCAGTAATGCCCATGGTGACAGCAGTTAGGCAGGTGGCCTGCTACTGATTCATAAATATCTCTTCTTCATTCATTTTATTAAAAAAAAAAAATCAAATGAAACTTAAAAATCTTGAAGCCTCAAAATTGCACACTCAGCCAGTATATGCAATCCTGTAGTCCTGTTACTTTCACATGTCTGACCCGCTACCTTTTTGTTCTATTCCCACCTGTTGTGTCTTTTCCACATTTAGGTCCTGACACTGCAGTCACACACATGTGTAATATTATCTAATGGGACTATATGCATGATTAAAGTTATGCATGTATTTCTAAGATTGACCTTCTAGATGGTAAATTCTTTGTGGTACAAACTGTTTTTTATTTTATACTTGTAATTGCCTAGAACAATAAGGTCTCAGTTGTGATTGGGCCTCTGAGTGGTGCTATACTGAATAGCAAAAAGAAAAGGAGTACTTGTGGCACCTTAGAGACTTCTCTAAGGTGCCACAAGTACTCCTTTTCTTTTTGCGAATACAGACTAACATGGCTGCTGCTCTGTATACTGAATAGTGTTTGTTTGGTTTTAATTCTGCAGGTTTTTAAGAGGAAAACAAAGAAGGCCCCCAAATCAAGGAGTCCAGAATGATCGGAAATCTGTGTAAAAGAGTTGCCTGGAGTGACCGTGAGTATCTTAAGAAGTAGACATATTTTGCATGTATTCTTGGATGATTTACAATAGAAAGCTTCTGATGTGCATGTTAGGATTGCCTATTATTTCTCCCAGTATTTGGAGTTAAGTCTCTTGTGGGTTTGAAGGGTTGCTTTCTGGCAGACTGGATGTAGCCTTCCCAACGCTTGGGTTTCAAAACAAAGAGCAATTTTTGGTAATAAACCCAATTTACTGAAGTGAATGTGCATAGAAGAGGGAGAGGGACATGATAGCTGGTAAACATATGGAATTGAAGGTGACTTTCCATAGTTTAGCACACTTTTCAGTAGAATGAGAAAAAGGTAGAGAGATAAATATAAAATATGCCTTGCAAAAGGAATGGTGAGACAAGTGATGGTGGGAGGGAATAAACAATTTTTTGGTAAGTGTAAACACTCATGTTTTTTTCTCTTTATAGAGGTTACCTTTGATATGAAACACAAAAGAGAGCAAGAAAAGTCAGATTCCGACATTGCCCACAAGGGAAAGTCAAAAGAGAAGGAAAGGAGACTGAAAAGCACTTTGTGGGACTTGGATGTACAGCCTCTCATCTCATCCTCTCAATGGCTTCAGTGTCATGGACTCAAGAGAAACAAACTATCCCTCTCTCAGATTTTATCACAAATTGGATTTCAGCACAGGGAAGGTAGGAGGGTAGCCAATGGTAAAAGCTAAAAGTTGACTTGGAATAGTCCAGAGCTTCATGCTCCTTTTTAGCAGCACAGTATATGGGGTGGAGCCTTTAAAATTGTTTCTTTTTTTTTGGTGCTATCTTAGAAAAGAGAAAGGGAAGTCACATTCCGCATCTTCACTTTAGCTTGGGAATATATCCCACGTGGCTTCTCATCTCTTGAGGAGAGGGGGAGAGAGAGAGAGAGAGTATTTTTTTTAATCTGCACCATCATGTTCCTCACTTTAATTGTGATCTCAGTCTAGCTACATTTGTGAAATAACTTTAGATACTGAATGTTCCAGAATCCATACATGCAAACCTTTCCCCTGGAGCCCGAAAATGTAACTGCCACAAGAACCCTGTCCTTCGTGGACTGAAAACACAAAGATCCTCCTGAGTTCCATGCCATAAATTATTACTGTATTGTGCTTCCAGTTGAACATTTTGGTAATTTTTAGACAGGTAATTAATATCAGATTTAAACTCGGACTGTTTTTCTTGCAAAATCAAGCTCTGCAATATCAAAGACAAATTTGTAATTCGCAGTTGTGTAGCAGTTGGAGGAGAGAGTTTGTGAGAAATAATAATTATAAACCATTTACATAATAAGGCTTTACAAAGTGCAGTAAGGCATTCCGTGACATGAAGAATTTACAGTTTAAGAAGTAGTAGTTGTAATGTATTAATAATTGTTTTATGCTGTTTAATTTAAGAATGCAGCTGGCTTGGACCCGTGGGTAATTGAGAGTCTAGCACTGCACATCCAGCAATACTGTATTCTCCTCTGCCAGGAGCCTTGCTTTCATTACTAGAAGGCTAGATAGAGGTTGCATACTCACTCCTCTCTGGATTAAGGAGGTAGATGATGCTGAGAGGAGTGAATACTTCTTATAGCACGGTTTTACCAGCAAAAAGCCAGTGGGTTAGCAGAGGAACATGCTGCATAGAATAGCTGCTCCATGGCTCTTAAATATTCCCATGCTCTATGTTTTCCTGTCAGTGGAGTCCCAGCTATGCAGAGCTACTGCCAAGAAACTTTTGTTGTCATCAAGGGAGCAGAGAACATGCTTTTCCTTCTTCAGGGTATGTCTATGCTGCAACTGAAGATGTGATTGGCAGCTCGGGTAGGCATATCTGTGCTAGATTTAATCTAGCTAGCATGACAAAAACAGCAGCATAAATAGAGTGGCACCAGCCTCACACAGGATGTACAAGCCCCTCTAGGGACGTACTCGCATTGCTAGCACATGCTGAAGTTTTTGCTGCCGCATCTTTGTTGTTGTTTTTAGTGCACTAGTTAGATAAAAGCTAGTGCTGCAGTTATGTTACCTGTACTGCAAATTGCATACCTTCAGTTGCAGTGTAGATATGCCTTCAGCTGCATTCACTTTTGCTCCTTTTCATATATGTCACGGGAGGGCATCATCCATCCACGATTTGTTTCTCTTTTGACTGACAAATATTTGCACTTGCTTTTAAGATGTAAATGGAAAATAGAAAAGTTAAATTGCAGAAATCTAAAGTCCCAAGAAGTTTTCTACCAGTAACCAGGATGGTATGTTTTTTTTATTCCCCATTAGATATAACTAGACATGGTTCTAGGAGATGAGAATAATTTCTACAACTCAACGTAAATAGAACCTTTTTAAAGCTCACTAACATCACATGGATAGAACAAATCCTCCCTCCCAGCTGCATGAACCTAAAGTCAGATAGTAACTTTTTTTAGGATCTATCCTGCATCATGTATCACTTGTTAGAAAAATTCCCCCTTTTATCCAAAGAACCTTACTGTCTCCTCTGTAGAGGCATTATTGAATTGGGTTTGTAGGTTGCTGTAAAAATGTTATTTGGCTGACCAAAAGAAAAGAGTTTAATGACAGTGCCATTTATCCTCTCTTCTGTTGTATATGATTTAGAAAAACAGTGCATAATGAAAATAATCCGTATAACTGGCAACCGTTTGTAATCTTGAATGTAGATTATGTGTCCAGCTTGGGGAAATTTGTGGCTTCTCGGTATGCAGACGGTCTGTTTCCTCAATACTTGAAAGCACAAGACGGCAGAGTATATAATGTAAGTGCAACTGACTTGTGGTTCAACAGAGTAATAACTTTCCCCCTATTTAAAAGATAATATCAGTGTAACAAAATGTGACTGAAATGTCTCCTCTTCTAAAGAAATGCTGCAAGGAAACTGTATTTCCAAAATGGGAACTTTATCTTTTGATGATTTTATTTTTGTAGCGCCAAATGATTAATGATCTAGAAGTTGGGTTTCTTTTCTGAGGGCTAGTGATACTTCAAGCTTCATATGGGCTAGTGTATAGCTTTCAAGAGAAGGCTGAAATTTCTAAGTAACAGATTTACCCTATAATGTAAGGGAGAAGGCTTAAAAAGGAATAGGACTAAACTGAGTTTAATAGAGTGGTTACCAGTAAAACAAACGGCGGTACTCAAATGAAGAGATATAATTTAGTACCAACAGGACACAAAGGATTTAGTATAGTCTGTGAATAGCTTGATGGAACTCTCCCCAGACTTGTGCTCTAAGGAGCATGTTAGTAGTAGCTGCTATCTGTCCCATTATTTGAAAAGATGGATTCTGATTGAAGAGATCTCTGCATCAGCGAATAAGAAAAAAGCTTATTCATAAGAGTAAAGACTTCAAAAAACAAATAGCATATCATCTGATATCCAGACTCCCTCTCCAGTTCCCAGGCATCCGGAACAGGCATCAGGTTAAACCTGGAGAAAAATACAATTTCAGGGAGTCTTATTCCATCATCTTTTCTGCAATCAGTTCAGTTTCTAACATCTAATCCTGTGTTAGCCCATCTGGCTGCTGTATGTTCCTGAGAAATGTTTTTCAGAACTACTGAGGCAAATCAGATAACATCAATAGATCGTGTAAGATCGGAACCAGACAAAGAAGGTTTGCAGAATGACACTCTAAGGGAGAGCTGAAAGTTTCTACTTCTGATGGAATTTTATTTGGAAAACTTCTAGTCTCCAAGCCTGTATGTTCACTATTGGAAAACTTGTGGGAGATGGGGAAGTAGCATGCAAATGACTGTGCATAAATTAGCATAGAGTCAAATATAGTAAAAATCTTAAATGAATCAATCTGTAGCACAGAATCTCCATGGATAGAAATACCATGCTTGAATAATGAGTAGGAATATACTACCGACCCCCTGACCAGGATGGTGATGGTGACTGTAAAATGCTCAGGGAATTTAGAGAGGCTACAAACACAGAAAATCCAGTAATAATGGGGGATTTCAACTGTCTCCATATTGACCGGGTACATGTCATCTCAGGATGGGATGCAGAGATAAAATTTTTTAGACCCCATTAAAGACTGCTTCTTGGAGCAGCTAGTCTTGGAACTCATAAGGGGAGAGGCAATTCTTGATTTAGTCTTAAATGGTGCACAGGATCTGGTCCAATAAATCTAGCTGAACTGCTCAGTAATAGCGACCATAATGTAATCAAATGTAACATCCTTATAGTGGGAAAAATACCAAAGAAACCCATCACAGTAGCATTTAACTTTCAAAAGGGTAACTATACAAAAATGAGGAAGCTAGTTAAATGGAGATTAAAAGGAACAGTCACAAGAGTGAACTGCCTGTAAGCCACATGGAAGCTATTTAAAAACACCATAATAGACGCTCAAACTAAATGTATACCCCAAATAAAATAAAAACAGTAAGAGGACAAAAAAAAATGCCACTATGGCTAAACAGTAGAGTAAAAAAGGTGATTAGAAACAAAAAGGCATCTTTCAAAAATTGGAAGTCAGTTCCTAGTGAGGAAAATAAAAAGGCACATAAACTCTGGCAAGCAAAGTGTAGAATTAGGCAGCCAAAAAAGAATGTGAAAAGCAGCTAGGAAAAGACTCAAAAAAATAAGAGCAAAAAAAATTTTTTTAAGTACATCAGAAGCAGGAAGCCTGCCAAACAGTCAGTGGGGACACTGGACAATTGAGATGCCAAAGGAGTACACGAGGAAGGCAAGACCATTGCACAGAAGATGGACAAATTCTTTGCATTGGACTTCACTGCATAGGATGTGCGGGAGATTCCCAAACCCAAGCCATTCTTTTTTGGTGACAAATCTGAGGAAATGCCCCAGACTGAGGTGTCAATAGAGGAGGTTTTTGGAACAAATTGATAAATTTAAAGAGAAATAAGCCACCAGGACTAGATGGTATTAACCCCGAAATTCTGAAGGACCTCAAATATGAAATTGGTAAACTCCTAATGTGGTGTGTAACCTATTGCTTAAATTAGCTTCTGTACCAGATGACTGGAGGATAGCTAATGTGATGCCAGTTTTTAAAAGAAGGCTCTAGAGGTGATCCTGGCAATTACAGGCTGGTAAGCTTAACTTCAGTATTAGGCAGATTGGTTGAAAATATAGTAAAGAACAGAATTATCAGACACATAGATGAACATGTTTTTTTGGGGAAGCGTCAACATGGTTTTTTAACGGGAAATTATATCTCACCAATCTGTTGTCCCTCAAAGAATTCTAATAAATATGTAGACAAGGGTGATCCAGTGAATATAGTGAACTTGGATTTTCAGAAAGCCTTTGACAAAGTCCCTCAGCAAAGGCTCTTAAGCAGAGTAAGTAGTCATGGGCTAAGAGGGAAGGTCTTCTCATGGATCAGTAATTGGTTAAAAGACATCAAATAAAGGGTAGGAATAAATGGTCAGTTTTAACAATAGAAAGAGGTAAATAGTGGGGTCCACCAAGGATCTCTACTGGAACCAGTGCTGTTCAACATATTCATAAATGATCTGGAAAAGGGGGTAAACAGTTATTTGGCAAAGTTTTGCAGATGATACAAAATTACTCAAGTTAGTTAAGTCCAAAGCTGACCGAGAGGAGTTACAAGGGGATCTCACAAAACTGAGTGACTGGGCAAGAAAACTGGCAGATAAAATTCAATGTGGAGTCAAAGTAATCCACATTGAAAAATATAATCTCGACTACACTTACAAAATGATGGGGTCTAAATTAGCTGTTACCACCCAAGAAAGAGATCTTGGAGTCATTGTGGATAGTTCTATCACAACATCTGCTCTTTATTTACCCCTTCACGTAACACAGGATCCAGGGTAACCCAACTAAATTAAATAGACAGCAGGTTTAAAACAAATAAAAGGAAGTACTTCTTTGCATGATGCACAGTCAACTTGTGGAACTTGTTGCCAGGGGATGTTATGAAGACCAAAAGTGTAACTGGGTTCAAAAAAGAATTAGATAAGTTCATGGAGGATAGGTCCATCAATGGCTGTTAGCCAAGATAGTCAGGGATGCCCCATGGTCTGTATATCCCTAAACCTTTGACTGCCAGAAGCTGGGATTTGATGACAGGGGATGGATCACTTGCTGATTGCCCTGTTCTGTTCATTCCCTCTGAAGCATCTGGCACTGACTGTTGTCGGTAAACAAGGTATTGGGCTACCATTGGTCGATACCGTGTGGCCGTTCTTATGTACATGAGTCAGGGTAATGCCTATAACTTTGCCTAGAACCCTGGGGTGAATGTTATAAGGTCTAGAGAAGGTCTTAGGTATATTTCTCTTCTGTTTTATAATTATTTTTCTTTCTGGGGGTAGGCCTTGGCTTTGCTTAATTTACTGATCGGGCTGAGGCTTATGGGAAGTTAGGTTTTGTTTTTAATTTGCATTTGTGCCTGACATTTGTACCAAATACCTAAATACAAATATTTAGGCCCAATAGATACTGAATGTTGGGCATCCTGAACAGAAATACAAATAAACATTTTTAATTTCCTTTCAGCTGCTGCTTAAGGACAAGATTGAGTTTACACTGCCCCAGGAAAGAACCGTACATCCCCTTATTGCCTGCACAGCATTTTAAGAGCAAGTCACAATCTTGTCCTAACTTAATAACTAGTTTCCAAGTGCCCCCAATTTATCCATCCATCTGCTCTGCAGTCCTTTCCCACCCCCACATCCCCATTTCTTTTAAGTCGCTTACATTGCTCTGATCTTGTCACAAGCAAGTCATGCAAACTAGTTGGCACTGCCCTATGCTTGTTTAAATATTGCGGAATGCAATTAGGATAAAGTGCAGTGGCTTTTCCATTATATGTGAGAGACTCAGAGGCATTTGTCAAGTATTTGCTGCTGAAATAGTGGAAGAAAAATGGGTTGTTTCCATTGCTACCTTGGCTGGCATATCTGGCACATGGATCAGTCATTGCAGCTTTGCTGGACTTGGGACTGCTTTGAGTTATTTGTTTCGATCTTCATTTTCATTCTCTCTTGTATTTAAATAAAGCTGACAGCCAAAAAAGAGCTAATTCTTCATTTTGTGGACTGTCTAACTGGAGCTATTGAGCTGTACAAGCAGAGAATGGAATGGGTAACCAGTGAAAGTCGGCAGATATTTGGAGTGATTCTGGAATCGTGCATCACCATTGTTCTGGACTTTGGCACTGTGTGTAGAACTGAATTTGACCTGTGCCGTGATGCGCTTTCTATGGTCCTCTCACAGCAAGTGGCCCAGCTTGCCAAGTTTAACCTCATTCGGTAAGGGAAATGGTGTTTATTTTCTACTTTTTGTTAATGAGATGAAGAGAAGTACTGTAGAGTATAGATCTGTATTCTGATGATATGCTTACTGCAGTAGCAATGGTCATTTTTATTATTTGTATTATGGTAGTGCCTAAAGGCTCCCACGAAGTTCAGTGCCTCATTATGTTAGGCACCGTATGTCTGTACTGTTCCTACCACAAAACAATACAGATTGGGAGAAAGGAAGTATTGCTAGCTGCATTTTACAGGTGGGCCACTATGCCACAGAGAAATAAACTGATTTCCGCAGTGTCACACAGTAAATCACACAGTAGCAGAGGTGGGAAATGAAACCAGATGCCTCGAGTCCCAGTCCAGTGTCTTAACAAAGAGACTGTGTTCCTTTCCGAATATGAGTAAATTAATTCATACTCAGTGACAAATAGGCCCAGGTTTTCAAATTCATGTGCATGTGCAAACCTTTATTTATCCAAGCATATAGATGTTTGCACACAGAAATCAGGATTTACATTTACGTAAGGATGAGAGTTTGTGTGCATGCAAGTCATGTGTACGCAAAGGTTTGTGAGCAATTTAATGCATACTGTTTTGAAAACTGGCTTCAGAAAGTCTACTAAAAATTAGAATGTGACTCCTAAAGTCATTTTGCCCATGATTTATGCCACAGATCTGATTCTTGTGCCCTGAAGTGCTTAATTCCCCACCTCCCAATACACTTGAGGTTTGAAGATCAGAAGCGAGCTTACATGGCCTTTGAAAAACACACACAACACTTTTTTAAAGGTTTCAGAGTAGCAGCCGTGTTAGTCTGTATTCGCAAAAAGAAAAGGAGGACTTGTGGCACCTTAGAGACTAACCAATTTATTTGAGCATAAACTTTCGTGAGCAGTACTCCTTTTCTTTTTACTTTTTTAAAGGTGATCTGCAAAGTTATAGCAACATTGAGGCACAAGAAAGTTAAGTATTTGCTGAATTTATCAGGCTGTGGTGAAGGATTTAGCACAAAAATACATTTTATCTTTTTTTAAAATTTCTGTGACAGTACAGTACTACTTTCCCAGATGTGCTAGAAGTTCTCCAGAATGATGCTTTCTGAAATGTCACAGAGACTAGAGCCACCTGTGTTTTTTTTCTTTTCTTCTTTCTTTGTATACATGCACATGCGCACATGCTTTGCACTTCTGTAATGCCTTCAAGACAAAAACTTCAAAGCTTTTAAAATACTGATGAACTCTCCATCCCAACTTTCTGGTTTGGTAGGTAGGTAAGTATTAATCCCATTTTACAGATGACACAGTGGCTAAAAATCACTCATTAGTCACAAAGATGACACAGCAAGTCAGGGGTAGAGGGAGAAATAAAACCTAGGTTTTATGACACTCAGTCATGTGCTTTAAGTACTAGACCATTCTGTCCCCCCAGTTTTTAGAGAACATGGTCATTTGTTTTCGCTTGGCAACAGTGTTAAAATTATTTATTTCTTACTCTTGGAATATTTCTGTTCCCTCCCCACCACATCCCACCAGCCTGTATAGTCAGCTACTTCTAAGATAGGTCTTTTATATTGCTTCTTGCATGTTTAAGGGCAAATACGCTCTAGAAATTGTTCTTAAAGCAGCTATATTGCTTTAGTTATCTTAATTCTGTTTTGGAAACAACTGCCTTAGAAACTAATTTTCAAACTTGTGGTGCCTTATGAGGGTTTTATTTTACCTCTTTATCTTATTGCTAGTCTGGTTTTAGAAATGTGTATTTCAACTACTGTCCTATTAATGGAATACTACAACCTCAAGAGTTGGTGGTTTATTATTGTTAAAGGTCTAATACAGTAGATATATTTTGAGCTCTGCTGTAGTGTGTTGCCAGTGGCTCCTCATTACTTGTGAATAATCACTGATATTATTTTCAGCACTGCACGAGATCTTGTGAAGTGGCAACAGAAAGCCGTTCCTGTGTCTGAATATTCTGTAGAGTCTGCTGTTAAATGGCTCTGGAAGTTGGACCATATGTCAGCCATCAGCCACACCAGCTCCACTGAGGCTCTGTTGGAAGCCATACGTGACGAGACAGTAAGTTTATACATCTCTTCTGAAGTCTCCAGTAAACCCAAGAATATCCAGTGGGAGAATTGGATTGCAAGTTTTATCCTAATGAACTGTGGAGGGCTAAAGAGAGAACTTGTGGCTATCTAGAAGGTATTTCTTTCCGGTAGAGTTACAGCCCATATTTACCAATACCATATGTAAATGTATCAGGTTCTGAAAGCAGAAGCTTGTTTTTGTTTTTCCGTGGAGCATGAAAGGTAAATGTGTTCTGAATGTCATGATGGGTAAGATAAATATTTTCCCTCCAGTGTCTTCACCAGATATACTTTTCAAAATAATTTTTAATGAAAATGTTAATATTAAATATTACTCTAGAAAAGGACATAATTTTTATTCTGTATTGCTGACTGAAATATGCAAGAAAATAAAAAAATATATGTGAAGACTGTTTTAACTTAGCACTAGCTGACTCCAGGAATTCTTTAAAGTCTCCCATGGCATCCAAATTGTAGCCTCACCAAGTGATTGAGCAACTCTCATACAGTAGTAGTGCACAAAGCATACCAAGTATTTTTGCAGTTAAATTCTGTTTATTTTTATAGGGCCATATTTCTTTACTCATTAAAGGAAAGGCAAGGATATAAAAATATATACCATAATTTTAGCCAGCCACTCCATTCCTGTGGCAGAAAAGACACATTGGGCCAAAATTATTGCTGGAGAAAATTGGTACAACTCATTTAAAGCTAAATTCAATAGTAAATTGTTGGCCCTCTGTGTTTGGACTGAGTTATCCATTTACACAGGAGATGTGCAGAGGGCCAGTGCAAGGTTCCACTTAATCCTTTCTTTGAGAAGTTATTTTAAGTGGGTTGTGAGGTGGTGCTTTGGCCTCGTGGTTCTCTACCCAGGGTGGATGTCACCCTGGATGAGTCTTGACTCCTGTGTAATTTGATATTAAAATTAAACTGGGTGAGGAGTTAATTTGTCCAAGGGTGACATTTTCTTATGTGTGATTTTTTAGCAATGTGACAGTCACTGCTTTTTGGGGAAAACATTACCAATTTGCAGTATGGTCTGACTGAAAAAAATCAGGCTTATCAGGCCTTGTAGGTCTGGGTCTGAAGAAAATGTTAAACAATCCAGCCAACTGGTAGAGAGCCTCACACATAAGCCTTATTATTATTTTTGAAGACACTGGTGGGATAGTGCACCATCCAGGAGAGTCCTTCTGGCTGTTGGTCATCATGGAACAGAGTTTAATTACAACCATTACCTTAGCAATGAAAATTCATTTAGTGTGTGTTCAGGGATGTGTAGCGTAGCGTAAGCTGGTGGAGTCCCCATGTGGCTCCAGGCAAAAGCCACACCTTCATTGTAGAGTCACAGAGTCACTCCTGGAGGCTGGCTTCGTTAATAAAAAAAATAATTCCACATTAAACTTACAGTAGCTAAACTGTTTCCCCAGACTTGGCTGCTCCTGTGGTTTCTTTACTTAGCCTAAACCTTCATCAGGGCCGGATTAACCTTTTGTTAGCCCAGCACCAAACATATTTGTGGGCCCTCATGGCAGGGTTGGTCCCCAGAGTAGGGCTGCCAACTTTCTAATGGCACAAAACTGAACACCCCTACCCTGCCCCTTCCTGGAGGCCCTGCCCCCGCTCGCTCATCCCCCCCCTCCGTCGCTCACTCTCCCCCACCCTTATTCACTTTCACCGGGCTGGAGCAGGGGGTTGGAGTGCGGGTGGGGGGTGAGGGCTCTGGGGTGGGGGTGTTGGCTCCAGGTGGGGCCAGAAATGAGGGGTTCAACATGTGGGAGAGGGTTCTGGGCTGGGGGTGTGGGCTCTGGGATGGGGCCAGGGATGAGGGGTTTGGGGTGCAGGAGGGGGCTCACGGCTGGAGCAGGGGGTTGGGGTGTGTGTGTGGGGGGGGGGTGCGGAGTGTGGGCTCTGGGAGGGAGTATCGGTGCGGGAGAGGGCTCTGGGCTGGGGCAGGAGGTTCAGGGTGCAGGAGGGGGTGTGGGGTTCCTGCGGCGCTTAATGCGGCTCCCAGGAAGCAGCTGCCAGGTCCCTGTGGCCACTAGACGCATGAGCGGCCAGTGAGGCTCCGTGTGCTAACTCATGCCTGCTGGTGCCTCCCTTGCAGCTCCCAATGGTCACAGTTCCCGGCCAATGGGAGCTGCAGAGTCAGCACTGGGTCGGGGGCAGTGTGTGGAGCCTCCCTGGCTGCCCAGGCGTCTCGGGGCTGCAGGGACCCGGTGGTCGCTTCTGGGAACCATGTGCAGATTGGGCAGGCAGGGAGCCCCAGACTTTGAATGGGCCGGTTGGCAGTGCCTACTGGAGTCACCAGGGTATCTTTTTGACCGGGCATTCTCGTCGAAAACTGGATGCCTGGCAACCCTACCCCAGAGCGAGGCAGGGGCCAGGGGCAAGAGCATAGCTGGGTGGGGTGGGCGTGTTGGTCCCCGAGTGAGGCAGAGGTCGGAGGCAAGCGCACAGTGGGGTGAGGTGAAGGGTTGGTCCCTGGACTGAGGCAGGGGTCAGGGGCAAGCACACCAGGGTGGAGGGGAGGGGCAGGAGTGGACAGGATCCCCCCCTTGGGTGGCACGGAGCCGGTACCTACCTCTGTCCGCCAGAGCTGGGTCCTTGGGAGCCAGGTCTCTTTCTCTCCAGCTGAGCTGCAGCTCCTCCAGGCAGCAGCAGCTGCTTTTCCTGCCTTCCTGATGGGGAGGCTGATTGCAGTTACTCCTGCAACCAGACTGCTGACCAGACACTGCCAGGTCTGCTTTTTCGACTGGACTTTCCGGTCGAAAACCGAACAGCAGGCAACAGGGGCCCCATAACTTTTAAAAGTGGGAGGGCATAGCCTTTTTTCCTGCCTTAAGAGCGAGTGATGGGGAGGAGGGGGCAGAGAGGACTGAGTGGCAGGCGGGGCCTGGGGGAAGAGGCTGAGTGGGGCAGGGCCGTGGGGCAGAGCGCAGGTGGGACTAAGGTGGGAGGGGCGGAGTGCAGGCAAGGCCGCGGGGTGGTGGGGGGGCATGGTCCAGGCACCAGTGCCCCCCCACTCCCCCCCCCGATTTCCAGGTTGTTTCCAGCGCTCCTGCTTGGCAACCATAATTGGCACCTTCTGCATGTGGGCCCGGAGCAATGGCGCCATTGTAAACCTGGTACTGTCCTTCATCTCAGGCATAGTTACTCCCTAACGCTCCTTTCCTCTGGACCTACCTGTCTCAAATCCTAGGTCACTCTCCCAGAGGGCTATTCCTCCCTCCCTTACACTCAGGGTGGAATCTAATGAATCACACCTACCCCAATGGGTCAGCAGTATTTAATCTGCAGTTCCCAACACCTACTAACTGCATGGGCTAGCTGGAGAATCCTGCCTCTTCTGTGCATGCAGTAAAAGTTGGAGTAAAAATGCCCATGTGTTAGTCTATTAGCTCATCTGGGATTCAGGGCACTGAGATGAAGACCCATTAAGATTGTGTCTATACTTTGAGCTGTGGCTGTAATTCCTAGTTCAAAGAGACAGACCTGTGCTAACTCAGATTGAGCTAGCATTCTAAAAGTAGTGTAACGGTGGCAGTGCAACTGGTGGGACAGGCTTGCCACCCAAGTACAAATAGCGGTTCAAGATGCTAGATATCTACTCAGGGTGGGTAGCCTCCCGTTGCTTTGCTGCTGAGACTACACTCTATTTTTAGTATGCTAGCTCAACCAGAGCTAGCACAGGTATGTCTCCTTGAACTGGGAATTACAGCCCCCCACTCAAAGTGTACACATACGCTTTAGAAGGCAAAAATTGAAATACTCACTGGGTCTAACGGAGGACTGAATCTGCTTTACTGTAAGACTGTACCTCACAGCAGCATGAAGGCACGGACGTGGTTCCTTAATACCTTCTCATGCTCAACCAGTTTTATCTTCTCTTATTTTCCTTAGTGGGTGCTCCAGAGCTCCCTACTGTGTACGTGGAGAGTGGCTTCTTTTAAAAGTGATCATTTACCGCTACTTACAGTGCCGAAGGTACTGCAGTTATTGCCATATTCTGTCTCAGATACTCAGCTGTGATAGCTGTGGGACTGATTCTCTTATCACTTCGACCAGTTTTATGCTAGTGTAACTCCACTGGCTCCGGTGGAATTACCTCTGAGTTACATCAGTATAAGTGAGAAGGAGAACCCAGCCTCTATTAGCCTTGTGACCCTTGTAATGAGACAACTGTACTGGTTTTTCTTTCCTCATGTCAGCACAGTGCATTGCTAGGGTAAATCCAAAGCAGCTATATGCAAAATAAGTCTTCCTATTGTTGTTTTCTGTTTAATAACATGCATTATATATCTACCATAGGTTGAAGCTGTTTATTACTTTACTGTGGGTGATTTTCCAAAGGACATGAAGCAGCTACTCTTGCAGAAGGTTTCTAACAGCCCATACCCAATCCACACAGTATCTTTTAATGCAAAGGAGGAAGAAACCATCCTTTTCCTAAAGGAGATGAGCCAACTGACCTCTGGAAGGTATGGGGAATACTACTAGTACTACTACCTGATTTCAGTACTTTTAAAGGACTGTACAGATAGAAACATGTGAATCCTTGCAACATGCCTGGGAGATAAGTGAGTATTCCCATTTGACTGATGATAAACCTGAGACAAAGAGATTAAGTAATTTTCTCAAGATCACAGAGGAAATCGTTGTAAGAGCTGGGGTTAAAACTCAGGAGTTTCTGTGCTCAGACCAAACCTCCCTCCACACCCGTGTTCACAGTCTCTCTTTAAGTCAGCTCACTATCTAAATGAGAAAAAATCTGTCAGCTCCTCCTATTCTTGGCTTGCAGAAAAAAAAAACAGTAGGGAAAAGAGATGGATTCAGCATATTTTTGTAACAGATGATTGATTGATTTATACTGTCTTGCAGTAACACCTGTGGGAAACAATAGGGAATTCAGAACCCTGTTGTATTAGGTATTGTACAAACGCATAGTAAAAAGACAGCCTCTGTCCCAGATAATTCACAGTTAAAGTTGTGACAAGACACAGCAGGTGGATGAAACAATGAAATGGGTGGAGTGGGGTTGGAGGAAGAGGTAACCATAAAGCAAACATCTTACTAACTTAATTACAATTCATAGCTTTATGCAGAGGCTGCAATGGTCATAGTTAGCAGTTGTGCTAGAGATGTGTCGAAAAATTAATACGGCAAAATACAAAATGTCCAATAAGTTCTTGGAATGTACCAGTGACAATTTCTTGTTTCACAAGGTGGGGGAAGTAACCAGGAGGACAGTCATTGTAAACTTGATTCCAACTAAAAGGGAGGAATTGGTTGCTAATCTGAAGGTTAAAGGCAATTTGGGTGAAAGCGATCATGAAATGATCAATTTCATGATTCTAAGGAAAGGAAGGAGTGAGAGCAGCAGAATAAGGACAATAGACTTTTTTTAAAAAGCAGACTTTAACAAACTCTGGGAATTGGTAGGTAAGGTCCTATGGGAAGAAAATCTAAGGGAAAAAACCATTCAGGAGAGCTCACAGCAATGCTTAAATTACAGGAGAAAAGTTGTGTGTCCCTGAATCTCAAGTGGCTTGCTTTCATTTAAACAGTAGTGAGAAGTAAGGGGGCTATAAGACAGAAGTGAGGTAGCCCCTAAAAGTAGTAAGGGGTCCCATTCTCCCAAGCTACCCTGTAGTTCAAGCCTTGGCTGGCAGTTTCTCAAAGAGACAATATTAAATGTGCAACAGCAAACTATCCTGTTGCGAAAGAAAGATAGGAAAAATAGTAAGATGCCAAAATCGCTCCCTGAGGAGCTCTTGAATAACCTGAAAATCAAAAAGGAATCCTCAAAAAGTGGAAAGGTGGACAAATAGCTAAGGATAAGTACAAAATAATAGCACAGGCAAGTAGGGACAAAATCAGAAAGGTTAAAGCGCAAAATGAGCAGAACATTGGCCCGTTGTAATAACATGTTTGTGTCCCATACTGAAAATGTCCAAACCACGAGGTTATACAATATTTGCCTTCTCCAGCCTTTGCAACCTTGGCTTGACCGTGTCCCCATTGCCTCATCTGTAATGTATTATTTTGGATTTCTTCATCCAAGGTGAACCCACATGCTGTACATCACAACAATGTAAATAGGTACCATGCCTCTTGGAACAACATGAGGTATCCGGGACTTTCCAGACTCTCCCACCCTTCCTTACCAGTATCTGAGGATGAGTGACATGTTCCTTTAAGATGTAACCTGCCAGGATAGGTTCCAACAAACCTACGAACTGGATGCTATACACTGTTAATGTTTTACTTAGTCTTGTGGCTACTGGTACTGCTAGTACTATAGGAAGGATCCATGTGCACTTTTTCTCAGCATAATAGAACCCTGAATAGCACTTTATTTGTTATCAACCCAGGCACTTCCCCACCTTGAATTTCCTTTAGTCCTACCTGTAGCTCCTTCGTGAGAAAGCTGCCATACCACAAACAGGTAATCACCTTTGATACATTAGGATGGTTCATGATTTTTTGCATTTCATTGATTGCTGCTTCCACTTCCCTAAACAACTGTCCTGTTATTCTAGCATCCTGAAACTCTTTAAATCCTCCCCTATATCCTCATTCTATTGTTTATTTAACTTTTTAACAGACTTTGTAATTGAGCTCATTTTCTGATTTTCTTCCCACAATACTCTGATATGCATATGATTCCATGCTGATGTTCCCAATGCCTCAACTCCTTGTACTATTCCTGTATCTCTTTTATCTCTTTCCCTCCTCAGGCCATCAAATTTCCATCCAATTCCACCCCATCCAATTGTCTGAAATTTTGCACTACATTTACTACCCTTTGCATATAGAAGCACACAGATTTTTCATGACAGAGCTGCTGTAGGAATGTAAAATTGTTTAAATTCAATACTACAGGTATCATTTGGTACTGTACATTATTATACATAATCTGATATTCACAACTTATCATTAGTCCATTGTCAGGTCCTGCTTTCATTTCTGGGCATGGTTCAGTGGGGGAAGTTTAGGTTGGATATTAGGAAAAACTTTTTCACTAGGAGGGTGGTGAAACACTGGAATGCGTTACCTAGGGAGGTGGTAGAATCTCCTTCCTTAGAAGTTTTTAAGGTCAGGCTTGACAAAGCCCTGGCTGGGATGATTTAATTGGGGATTGGTCCTGCTTTGAGCAGGGGTTTGGACTAGATGACCTCCTGAGGTCCCTTCCAACCCTGATATTCTATGATTCTATGATTCATCTTGCTTCAATTCTGGAATAGGAAGCATTGTTACACCAGTATGTTCAGAAGCAGTGGTGGTTGTCTCCCCATTCTTAGTCACATTCAGAGAGAATGTCAAAGCCTCAGTCACTTTCCTGGCATGGTAGGTGGACTCATGGGCAGTAGTTCGTTGGATGATATGCTAGAGTAACTGTAATATTTCCCGCATGTGTTAACTGCATGTTATAACTGGTGAGGTTAGCCATTACCATCCCATTTAAACACATGGCCCCTTTGGGTCCCCCAGTCCAAGTCCCTGCTCCTGAGAGTTGCTTGCGCTGCAGGATCTTCCATCTTGGCTGCAGTTCTGTCTGTACCAGAGCTTTGTAGGCTTTCCTTCATGATTACCTGGAAACCATAAGGCTAGGGTGGCTTTCTCCCCCTTGTGCACTGTCACCACCTTGTTCCTCTGCTCTATCACGAATACTACGGACCCCAATGCAGTGCATAATATACCTCCCATCGTGATCAACACCTGAAAGAGAAAGAAATTATTGTCACTTCCTCTTTTTATATCAATAGATTCCTTCTGTTCTTCCCTCTATATGGTTTCAGCTGCATAGCATACAACCATTGTTTCACCACCCCTTTTCATCCTTTTCCCTGACCAGGTATATGGATGGACTAGCCTTGTCCATTACATAGCAGGGACTCTCCCAACTGGCTTTTGGAAAGGGCCTTTTATTTGAGACATAGTGCACAAGGAACTGATCTCTCACTTCATATGCCTTGCCAGAGACTTGGTCGTCAATTATTGTTTCATTTTTTTGTTGGGCCTCTCCCAGGCTTCTTGCCACCATCTTGTGTACCTCTTGTATGTGCCATACCAATTCCTTAACCTATTACTCTGTTATACTATATTATGTCCATCCCTGGGGTAATGAATATCTCATCTCCCTTCTAGTCATAGTCTCAAAAGGGGTAACCTTCATAGCCTTCGCTATGCTTCTCCTTATGACCTTTAAAACAAGGTGTAGTTTAACATCCCAGTCTTTCCCTGAGCCGATTACCACCTTTTCAGCATTGTTTTTATCAGTCTAGTTGGCTCATTCCACAGTTCCAGACTCTGTGGGTGGCATGGTATATGGAATTTCTGATCACGTTGGAGTATCTCACAAACCTTCCTAGTCACCTTTCCCGTGAATGCTGGACCATTATCACTATCCACAGCCTTAGGAAGACCCCACCTAGAGAATACCTGCTCTGTTACCACCTGAGCTGTGGTGATGGCTGTACAGTGTTGAGTCAGAATAGCTTCTGTACACCTAGTAAAAGCATCTACAGTTATTCCCTCTAGCAGTTGTAGATGATTCTCCTGTATAATCCACCTGTATTCTTTCCAATAGGCCTGTCAGAACTTAGAGCTTTAACAGTCTCCTCCTTTTCCTCCCCACCGGGTTACTTCTGGCACAGGTTAGACATGCTGCTCCATACTCCTCTATATCTTTTCCCGCTGTGGGCCTCCATCACACAGTAAACACTCGCTTTTTAGTGCTAAGTTAATTTAAATGTCCACCTGCTGTGTGTCTATTCTCATGAACTCCTCACTTAATCCAACCGGGACCTCCCCTGAATTTCGAGCCACAAGTAGTCCATCCCTGTGGTTTTAGTTTCCATTCATATAATACACCAGTTCCCCCACCTAAAGATTTTAAGGTGTCTTGTATTTCCTCATTTTCCTTTTGTAGAGCCTGTAGATCAAAATCTTTTTTCTGTCTCTGTTTCATGGCTGTAGTTGTCACTGCCTCTACCACAGTAGTGGCTGTCTCTCCTGGCCATATAACTCCACTTTTGAGGGCTTCCTTTACTGCCCTATCTACTTCATCATGCCATCTTTTCATTTTTCCACTCTTGGCTTGTGCCTTATCCTTCATTACCCAGACCTCCATCAATCCCTTGTCTTGTGTCACCTGATCCAACCACTTTCACAAGCCTACATGCTTAATGCTCCTGCCATCACTCTTTTTCCACTCATTTTTTTTGCTCTCAAATGGAAGAAAAGCAGTAAGTGCATTACACACAGAACTCAAATCAGAGCATATAATTCCCTGGACACCAGCACTCCCCATCTTCAGGCCTCTTATAACCTAAACCAGTGCAGCAACATCAGCATATTGTGCTGAGGGAGTTTGTCTTGAAAAGAAGTCATGTTGGTCCTCTCCTGCATAAATCAAAGCCAAACCAGTAACTGGCTTTCCTGCCACATAGTAGGAGGATGTAAATGGGGAGTAATCCCCAATTTCATCAGGACCCAAAGCAGCAGCAGTCTTTGCTAGAAAAATCCCAGTCAGATTGTTTCCTGTTTCAGGGCTTGGCACACATTCATCACACTCGCCTGTGATTGTAAGCCTTTCTTTGAAGGGGAGTGGGGGCTGGATTATGCAGTTGGACTTCCTCTGTGCTGTCCCCCAAGAGGTGGGGACATTCTAGTGCTGGACTTTCCTGTCCTTAATCTTTTCTTTTGCTAAAAATACTAGAGGGGCATTAACTGAACACACACTAACTTTGCTTCCACCCATAATATAACAAAATTTCTGGAGAGGCCAACAATAATTCATAGCCAATATGGGATTTTTCAAGAATAAATTTTACCAAACCAACCTAATTTCCTTCTTTGATAGGGTTACTGGCCTAGTGGATATGGGGGAAGCAGTAGACATGATATATCTTGATTTTAGGAAGGCTTTTGACTCAGTTCCACCTGGCATTCTCATAAGCAAACTAGGGAAATGTGTTCTGATGAAATTACTATAAAGTGGGTGAAAAACTGGTTGGAAGACCAGACTCAAAGAGTAGCTATCAGTGGTTGGCTGTCAAACTGGGAGGAAATATCTAGAGGGGTGCCAAAGGGGTCTGTCCTGAGTCCGGTACTATTCAATATTTTAATCAGTGATTTGGATAATGGAGAGGGGAGAGTATGCTTACAAATTTTTTGGAAGACACCAGGCTGGAAGGGGTTTTTAGCACCTTGGAAAACAGGATTAGAATTCAAAACGACCTTGATAAAGTGGAGAAATGGTCTGAAATCAACAAGATAAAATCCATTAAAGACAAATGCAAAGTACTGCACTTAAAAAGGAAAAATCAAATGCGGAACTACAAAATGGGGAATAATTGGCTAGGTAGTAGTACTGCAGAAAAGGATCTGGGGATTATAGTGGATCACAAATTGCATATGAGCCAACAATATGATGCAGTGGCAAAAAAGGCTAATATTCTGGGGTTTATTAACAGGAGTGTCATATGTAAGATACGGGAGGGAGGTAATTGTCCCACTCTGTTCAGCACAGGTGAGGCCTCAGCTCGAGTACTGTGTCTGGTTCTGGGCATTGCACTTCAAGAAAGATGTGGACAAACTGGAGAGAGTCCAGAGGAGATTAACAAAAATGATAAAAGGTTTAGAAAACCTGACTTGTGAGAAAAGGTTAAAAAAATGGGCATGTTTAGTCTTGAGGAAAGAAGACTGAGGAGGGACCTGATAATGGTCTTCAAATACGTTAAGGGCTGTTTAAAAGAGGACAGTGATCAATTGTTCTCCATGTCCCTTGAAGGTAGGGCAAGAAGTAATCTGCTTAATCAGCAGCAAAGGAGATTGAGGTTAGATACTAGGAAAAACTTTCTAACTGTAAAGATAGTCAAGTATTGGATTAGGCTTCCGAAGAAGGTTGTGGAGTCCCCATCACTGGACATTTTTAAGAACAGGTTGGACAAACACCTGTCAGGGATAGTCTAGGTATACGTGGTGCCTCAGTGCAGAGGGCTGGCTAGATGGCTTGTAACACACAAAAGGAAGTGTCAGAACTGTTGCAATGTTACCTAATTTAAGGCAGGTCTTGGGACAACAAGAAGCAGAGGTGATGCTGTCCATCAGCTGTTATAGAGGGGAGCTTCTGCACTGTACCATGCCTCCCCAGAGTCTGTTTTGCCCCTGCTGGACATATGGGAGTGGGGCAACCTGCCCCATCCTTCTGGGGAGCAGTTAGGTGACCAGCTCCACAGGGAGAAGAGGCAGGTATCAGCCTTCAGATACTGGGCAGGGTTTTTCCCTCAGCTGACTGAGGTTGAATGTGGAGAGGGTGGAAAGAGGGCCCATTGGGTGGGCAATGGCAGTGACATGCAGATTGGCTGTGTCCTGAACAGTGGCTGTAGGGTTGAATCAGCATGCAGCATCAGTTAAGAGCTAGTAGTATGCTTGATGCATTGAAATAGGTAACAAAATGATACAGAACATTTATGATAGTGTCTTCATATTGAAGAATGGTATGCCCTCTTCTGAAGTACCCCAATTTCTGGCCTCTTCACCGTATGGATATACAGTAACAGAAATCAATGAGTTCTACAGAAGGGCAACAAATATGCTCAGAGGTACATAATGAAGGGATAAACTAGGGATGTATTTACATAATTTACTTAGCGATGAAAACCCTTTTTATATTACAGATTCCATGCATTTGCTGAGAGAACTGACCACATAGATATCATTGGACCTATACCAAAGAGTGAAGAGGATGGAGAAAGTCTAGCCACCCAGAATTCAAGAAAATTGAAGGGAAAGGTGCCTTTAGGTAAAAATAATAAAAAGATGTTCTTTCTTAAAACCTTCAGAATAACATTGTAATTAAGGAAATGTAGCCAAGTGTTAATAAAAATAAGCATGAGCAGTGCTCCCACTTCACCATCTGGGAGAGGGGGCAGTTCAAATGGCTAGCCTCTGGGTGGGAAAGGGTGGATACCATGTATGTGGTCAGAGGGAGAAGGAAGAAATGGACAGAGCTTTGTGTGTATGAGAGAGATACAGAGAAAAGAACAAAATTGTTTTGTTTGGAAAGAGGGAAGGGTGTTTCTGTATGTATGCTCGGGGTGTGGTGGGAGCATTTCAGTAGATGTTGCATATCTGAAATTACTTCTATGCTACTGTTTCTAAAGATGAATGATGAGTAGCTTTAATCACCCAAATGTGCAGTAATCTCTTTGAAATGCATTGTGTGGTATGTTTTATTGCTATTATGGACTAGAATTTACAAGTTAAAAAGGAAGGCAATTAGCCTTATGCAATTACTAAGCATTATAGCCATGGTTATGACATCACTGACAACCAATCAGAAAACTCCAGTTGTGTTTAGATTCTAAATCCTTTCAGAGCAGAAAATATATTGCTGTGATTACTCTTTTCTTCCATGTCTGATGTCTCTTGTTTCATGGTGCCTTCTTGAATGATGCAGAGGGCAATAATAATAAAAATGCTGATTAGCCTCTAATGTGTTTTGAAAGTGTTTCTTGCATATGGGGAATAAACTACAAAAGCAAATAATTGGAAACTGAGGCCATGTCTACACCAGCGAGCTTACAGTGGCACAGCTGTACTGATGCAGCTGCACTGCTGTAAGATAGCTTGAGTAGCTGCTCTGTGTAGATGGGAGAGAGCTCTCCTGTCGACATAACAAAACCACCTCCACATACGGCAGTAGCTATATTGGTAGGAGAAGCTGTCCCGCCTGGCCACACCTCCGCCTCGGAGCCAGAGGGGCATGTTGCCACTCCTCCCACACCCTAACTGCTTCCCGGAGCCCGCACCCCAACCCCCTGCCCTAGCCCTGAGTCCCCTCCCACACCCAAACTCCCTCCCAGAGCCGCACCCCCTCCTGCACCCCAACCCCCAGTCCTGAGCCCCCTCCTGCACTCCAAACCAATTGGCCCCAGCCTGGAGCCCCCTCCTGCACCCCAAGCCCCTCATCCTCAGCTCCACCCCCAGAGCCTGCACCCCCAGCCAGAGCCCTCACCCCCTCACACACCCTAACTCCCACCTCAGTTTGAAGCCCCCTCCTGCACCCTGAACTCCTCATTTCTGGCCCCACCCTGGAGCCCACACCCCCAGCCAGAGCCCATACCCCCTCCCACAGTGCAACCCCCTGTCTCAGCCTGGAGTCCCCTCCCACACCCTGAACCCCTCATTTCTGGCCCCACCCTGGAGCCTGCACCCCCAGCCAGAGCCCTCACCTCTTCCCCCACTCCAGGCCCCTGCCCCAGCCCGGTGAAAGTGAGTGAGTGAGGGTGCCGGAGAGCGACTGACGGGGGTGGGTGGGTGGAGTTAGTAGGGGCAGGGCCTCAGAGAAGGGACAGGGCCTGGCTGGGGCCTTGAGGAAGGGGTGGGGCAGGGAGTGGGGCAAGGGTGTTCAGTTTTGTGCGATTAGAAAGTTGGAAACCCTGTCCAAACCCCACTTCCTATGCTATGGAGAGAACCTCCATGGAGCCCTGCTCCATGGTAGTGGCATCAGCTGCAGAATTCACCTGCATAGCATCCCACTGGCCTTCCCCCCCAGTGGAAAGGAGATCAGGGTTTGCTTCTCTGTTATCTAACGTTCCAGGTATGTAGGCAAAGGCATCTCCAGTACTATTCTGTGTACCAGGTTAATTTTTGAAGGGCTGCCTTTAAACAGCAGCGCTTTAAAGAATGCTACTGTGTTCTTCTGCCACACAGTGGCGGAGGCAGGGGTCTGCGGGAAGAAGTTAAATTCCCCATCTTGGCTTGTATGCAAAATAAGTTTGAGCAACTTAAAATGTCTAATTTTCTTGCATTTGTCTATTCTCCCTTTGTAAAGTCTGATCTGAGTCAAGCGATCACAGAATTAATTACTATTCCAGTCTCTTCTGTGACTTAATTTTCTTTCTTGGACTTTTAGAAATGTTGGTGCTGGTTTGCCAGTTTTTTGTTTTTGTTTAGTTTTGCTGGTGGTTGTAAGCTAGTTTGGTATCTTGGTTGTGAAATCAGGTGGGTTTCGAGTAGCTTTTGAAACAGGCTACAGGATGGGTATAGCTACTGGGAGGTAAGACTGGAACAGAATCATTTTTTTTTTTGAGTGTGTGTGAGGATGTTCAGCGATTGGGAGGCGGAAAGGGGTGCTTGTTGCGGTGTTGTATGTTAGTTGTAGTTTGTTTATATGTGTAACACACACACACACGGTTTGATTCTGTACAGCAAAGTGGGCATGCATTCTACCAAGTTAAAATGCTCCATTCGCAATTTAAATTTTTAGTTATTATTTCTTGCTCTTTTTCAGACTTTTAGCTATTACTCCTTCAGATTGTAAGCCCTCTGGGCAGGAAATCCATCTTTATTTGTATTATGAATTACATATCTGGTACTATAATAGGTAGTACATAATTAGTAACAGGTTTTAAATGTCTGGAACCCAATTCTAAAATTCTGTTAATAAGTTTGAAACATTACTTATTGTAAGGGTTTGAACACAGTTAAATAACTATTTTACCCTTCTAACATTGAGTCAGTCATACAATTTTAAATGTTAGCTAGGCACAAAGTAAAAGCTTATTGTGTAAAGGAAATAAGGGGCTTGATTTACCGCTATGTTACTCTTGCTTAATGCTGGTGTAATTCTACTGAAATCAGTGGAGTTACATAGGCACAAAATTAGTGCAACACAGTGCTGAATCAGGCAGAAGAAAACAAACTTTAAGCTCAACTTTCATTCTTGCTGCTTGTGGAGAGTAAATATAAAAGCTGTAAGCATATTTATCCAGCATGTTGCCTGTTTCCATTGTAACCCCATGGACGTCACTGAGTTCTTTTCCCTTTATGAAATGGAACTGTTGAGTTCTTCAGGTAGATCCAAGGAGACAGTTAAACTGACAAGCAGTTCAGCTGGAGTGGGTCAGTGCTTGATTTCCCCCCAAGTAGATATACTACGTCCATGCTTGAAAATTGGGTAATTGCAATAAAAGTAGACACCAGCAGCAGTGCTGTTGAGGGCTGTTAATATTTAGTGGAAAAACGAATATTAGGACGAGGTCAACAGAAGAGCCGGCATCGGAGAGGAGGGCAGGAGAAAGGAAGGATGAGGAATAGGACAGTATGATTTGAGATCACTTGGGACACTGTATATATAAAGGATATTGATGTTTAATTTATTTTATTTGTGTGTGTGCGCGTGTCGGGGGGAAGAGGGAAAGGGAGAAGGGATTCTCTGGGGCCTCAAGGAGCAGTTTTTCTCTCCTGTGGCTTCTCAGGTGGAGGAAGATGACTGTGGGTGTGAGGATGTGCCAGATGTGGTGGGTGGGGCAGAAAAAAGGGAGAGATGATCCCGTCAGTTGGAGAAAAAGGGGTTGCTGTGGATGATGCTGGAGCAATCTCTGGAGAAGTTGGGCTGCTATGGGGGACTAGACCCGGGTAGGACCTGCTTTGACATCTTGTCCTTGGTTTTGTAAATCCGGGTTGTTGCCTGGGTAAAAAAATATTGTGTTGCTTGACTGTGGTAAAATGCATTTATCATCTAAAGGATTTGTCACCAAATCCATCGGCTATCAAACAGGTATGTGATTTGATTTCACAATGCTGTGGCGTAAATTAAAGTGAAACATGTCAATAAATGTTTTATTGTGTAATATTGAATTCAATACATGTCCCATACTGGATACATTATCAGTATATATAGTAAGTTTTCAAAACATTTAAATTAGAAAGACCTGGAGAAACCAGCAGAACATTTAAAATGCTTCTATTTTTCAACTTTTCAGCAGAAACTTCAAAACCTTCACAAAATTAAACCTGGATCCCTTTTAGTAGGAGATGATGATTTGGGAAGGAAATATTTTTTTCTGAATTGCATTTGTCAGCACAACCTTTTGTTCAATATCTCGATAATACATATATGATTGATCTATATTTGGTGGTTTTACTTCCACATCACTGTAGCTGGTACATGTTTAATAGCATGGTAGTTGTAGTTGATTGCAAATTTATAGTGCATTTGTGTTCTTATGTAACTCTGCTACAGTTTTGTCAACTGTCATGTTTTAAGTGTGGTGTTTTTTAAAAAATAAAATAAAACTGAATCAAGTGTTTTGGTCAGAATATTTTTCTTGATCTTCTAAGGTCAATGAGAAACTTTTGACTTTATTCTTCCTTTTCAGTTTTATGCTGTGGAATGTGCCATTTTGCTTGAACTTTTTATGATTTTGGAGAGATTGATTTTCATGTTAACTTGTAAAAAGAAAAGGAGGACTTGTGGCACCTTAGAGACTAACCAATTTATTTGAGCATAAGCTTTTGTGAGCTACAGCTCACTTCATCGGATTGGCTAAAACAGAACTCTTGAAATACAAGAGGATACCAGGAGATGGCAGTGTACAGTAACACATTATAAAAGATTATGAGGAAAATTAACTGCATTTCACATTTAAAACTGTGTTGCTGTATTTACAAAATATATATGTATTGTTCATTTAAGGCAATTCTACAATGTTTATTGTACAGGCAAAATGAGCGGGTTTTGTTTGGTGTAGGTTAACTGAGGGTTTATTTTAGTAGAGATGGGCTTGAGTTTATTATCAAGTATGGCATATCCTGTGATTGCTTTGGGTACATACACTGGATTGGATCAGCAGATGTTAAGATATAGTTGGACTAATTCAGTGTTGTAATATGTAATTCAGCATTAGGCTACTAATCTGGTTTTACAGAAAGGAGCACTTATGATTCAATCCTTTTACATCTTATTGTTCTAGTATGCCATTCTTCCAGCTGATCCATATTACAGTATTAAGTTCTCATAGACTACGCTACCTAATTTATTCACAGCATTGTGTAGACTTCTTAAAACAGAAGTACATGCTGTCTCCATTTTCCATCTTTGAACTTGCAGCTTTTGTATACTTCAATTCTATTAAAGACCAATTTTAAACTTTTAATCAAGGGCAGAGTATCTCTTGAATTTTTTAAATGGTCTTAGATATACTGTAACTTTGGGGTTTGTACTGAATAATCTATTTCATTGACACCTGTCTCCCTAATTGAAACCAATTTTACAAATTACTTAGGTGTCATTAGTGCCCTCATAATTAAGGTTTTGGTTAGTTATAGCGGGAAGGCAAATGTATATTGCTAAAATCACATCACTTACTCTTAGGGGACTGTTAAAGTTGTAAGTACATCTGCTCAGTAGTTTTAGGAATTTGAAGCAACTGAAAATGTCAGCTTTTCTAGATTTTGGGCTTGGGCTTTCTCATGCAAAGGCTGGTTTTAATTAAAAAAAAAGAAAAGAAAAAGAAAGAACAGATGGCTGGATTTCCCCCTTCTGCATTAAAATCCATAGGGGAATTCTATGAGAATTTCCTTGTGGAGTTTCCCCATGCTGGGAAGGAGGATTTGCCCCTCACCATGGGATAGGCTATAACCAAAACCCACCACCCCAAACCCAGAAGGCTGTGTACCTCTGTTTTAGGGCCCAGAGGCCTAACCCCAGGCAGCGCATCTCAAGTGAAGCTTTGTTGCTGGTGCCTCTCTGCTCATGTATATTCCTTGAACTCCTTTTAAAGAGAAAAAAGAAAAGGAGTACTTGTGGCACCTTAGAGACTAACCAATTTATTTGAGCATAAGCTTTCGTGTAGCTCACGAAAGCTTATGCTCAAATAAATTGGTTAGTCTCTAAGGTGCCACAAGTACTCCTTTTCTTTTTGTGAATACAGACTAACACGGCTGTTACTCTGAAACCTTTTAAAGAGAGGAGTTCCCACTGCAAAGGGACCCTATTTACAAGGTAATAAAACGGTACCTACACAGGCAACCCCATTGACTTTAGGATTGTTGAGCAGGTGTAGCGGTGAAAGAAGAATTTGTCTGAAAGCATTAAGGTCTGTGCATTATTCCTCCCACAGTAGCTGGTGTCAGAGAAGATGTCTTCATGATCTGGAAGGAGTCAGAGGAGGCCAGAAATGCGCTGATACAACTTCAGAATATTTTATCCGAGTCTCACCAGCCTATATCTGGCAAAGGTATTGTTTATAGTTCTTTCTAGAAAGATATCATTGTGCTCATGCTTAATTTGTTTCATTTGTGGGCAATTTTGATAAACTGCCAATTTAGGGATGATGTTTCTTTTTAAGACCATTTATTATATGCAGAGCCGTAATCTATCATTACGGTTGCATACGCTTACCTTTATAAGCCTCTATTTACAGTTGCTTTTAACTTCATTAAACTTTAACAGTTCTGGGTGAATTTTTCCATGCTTGCTTTTTGCCTTTTGGAAAGTTTCAGCAAAAACTATTCAGTTGTCTCTGAGAACAAGACTAGCAAAAACAGGTAATTTTACTAATGTTAATTTTTTCAGCTGTTTTTCTGAGGAGCTCAATCAGCTCTACGGCTTGAGGGTGGGACTTGAAACTTGGCAGGGGATAACTGTGCAGTTCAGATGCCCCACAAAAATTCATCCACATTTGACCAAATTATAAACCTCTGAAAATTGTAATTTGCTTAGGCCTTGTCTTCACTGCAGAATTAACTTGAGTTGTAACTCGAGAGATGCTCCTTACTCAGGCCTCATCCACACACTAAAACCCTTCCCTGGAATGTGGTTGTGACCCAGGAACCTCTTAGTGTCAATTGGAAAAGGACATAGTGTGTGTGGGGGGAGAGGGGCACAGGACTCGCCTGAGTCTGGTCTGTACACTGTACTTCACCAAAGAATGTCATGTGCGGTCTCAAATAAAAGCCAATGTCAGACTGGAAATCAATATTGTTGTGAAATATGTATGCAGATACTGTGTAAAGTGTTCTGAATATATATACTGAAAACATGTTCTTAGTCTGTGTCACTAGCAAAAGTGAAAAACAGGCTTTCTGTCTGACATATGAAGAAACATCTCTTATCTGTTTACATGTAAGTTGAGTATTGTCTTGTTCATAGTGGGTCTGCTATCACCAGTCTGAACTGAATGAAAATGAAGGAGTGTGGGAACTAAGAGGAAGAGAAAAACAGCAGGTTTTGGTGGTGGGGAAGAACCTTATCCTGAGGTGCACTTCAAAAGTTAGCTCCACTATATATGGAGGGGTACGGGGTGGTTAAACAAGTCCCCTTGGCACCCTTCACTGAGAAGGTAAGCAAACAGTGAGTTTGCTTTATTTTAAAAAGGAGGTTTCAACCAGGCTTGGTTAAAAACGCCAAAGAGAACTTTGGGTGAGAAGAGCTTCTTTAGCAAAGAGAGTAACTTGTTAGTTAACGTTTTGTCCCTAGAAAGTGTGTATGATTTTGCTTTATATGTAACCATTTGTTTCCAGTATTCTGACTCGCTATCACTTGAATCTCTAGTCTTTGATAATAAATGTATTCGTGTTTTCACTATGAATATATCTAAGTGCTGTGGTGTTAAGCAAAGTGGTGATTCTGAGGTGAATCTTACCAGCGGGTGTGCACTGTTCCTTTGGGAACAGTGGGTCTGATAATCCGGTGAGTGTTCAGTGGATCGGGGGCTGGACACAGCAGGGAATGCTCAGAGGATTCAGAGGTTGGTGTGTGCCTATTACTACCTGCACAGAGAGGGAGTGAGGCCTGGAATGTAGTGCTTGTGTTGCCAAAGACTGTTGGTTTCAGGGAGCTGATCCGCAACAGGCACAGACAAGACTGTTTCAACCTAAGGAGCATCACAGCAGTGGTGATTTTAACTCAAGTTGGCTGGCCCATCGGGGTTATAGGCTATAGCTCAAGTTAGCACAACGTGTCAGTTGCTAAAACAGTCACTCTGTGCTGCTCATAAAATCACTCTGTGTAAGTCGAGTGTTAGCAGTGTGGCCATAGTCAGGTGAGCTAGGGTAACTTGAGTGGAGTTAACTCAAATTAACTCTGCAGTGAAGACAAAGCCTTGGGGCTTGGCTACGCTACAGATGTGCTGCTGTAGCACTATTGTGTAGACACTTGCTACAGTGGTGCAAGCGGGTTTCAGTCACTGTAGTTAACCCACCCCTTCTGAGAGATTGATGGAAGAATTCTTCCATCGACCTAGTGGTGCCTACACTGGGGTGTAGGTTGGCTTAACTATGTCTTTCAGGAGTGTGAATTTTTCACACCCCTGGGTGACATAGCTAGGTCAACCTACATTTTAGGTGTAGAGGTTTGTTGTTAAAATCTCTGAATATTCTGTCTGCCCTGATCATGATTCCAGGCCTGACTGGGCTTCTGCATGGCAACCACACATTCCCTGGCTTCCCTACTTGACTCTGTAGGGTAGTTAGGCAAAGAAACATCTGCAAAGCATGTTTTGACTTAGGGGAAAGTGTTCTGGGTTGTAAGCCAAGAGTTCTGATCTCAGCTGTTCAACTATTGAGGTGTTAATCCTGAGAACTTAGAATCATAGAATCATAGAATATCAGGGTTGGAAGGGACCTCAGGAGGTCATCTAGTCCAACCCCCTGCTCAAAGCAGGACCAATCCCCAATTAAATCATCCCAGCCAGGGCTTTGTCAAGCCTGACCTTAAAAACTCCTAAGGAAGGAGATTCTACCACCTCCCTAGGTAACGTATTCCAGTGTTTCACCACCCTCCTAGTGAAAAAGTTTTTCCTAATATCCAACCTAAACCTCCCCTACTGCAACTTGAGACCATTACTCCTTGTCCTGTCCTCTTCTACCACTGAGAATAGTCTAGAACCATCCTCTCTGGAACCACCTCTCAGGTAGTTGAAAGCAGCTATCAAATCCCCCCTCATTCTTCTCTTCTGCAGACTAAACAATCCCAGTTCCCTCAGCCTCTCCTCATAACTCATGTGTTCCAGACCCCTAATCATTTTTGTTGCCCTTCGCTGGACTCTCTCCAATTTATCCACATCCTTCTTGTAGTGTGGGGCCCAAAACTGGACACAGTACTCCAGATGAGGCCTCACCAATGTCGAATAGAGGGGGACGATCACGTCCCTCGATCTGCTCGCTATGCCCCTACTTATACATCCCAAAATGCCGTTGGCCTTCTTGGCAACAAGGGCACACTGCTGACTCATATCCAGCTTCTCGTCCACTGTCACCCCTAGGTCCTTTTCCGCAGAACTGCTGCCTAGGCATTCGGTCCCTAGTCTGTAGCTGTGCATTGGGTTCTTCCGTCCTAAGTGCAGGACCCTGCACTTATCCTTATTGAACCTCATCAGATTTCTTTTGGCCCAATCCTCCAATTTGTCTAGGTCCCTCTGTATCCTATCCCAACCACTCCTCCCAGTTTAGTATCATCCGCAAATTTGCTGAGAGTGCAATCCACACCATCCTCCAGATCATTTATGAAGATATTGAACAAAACCGGCCCCAGGACCGACCCCTGGGGCACTCCACTTGACACCGGCTGCCAACTAGACATGGAGCCATTGATCACTACCTGTTGAGCCCGACAATCTAGCCAACTTTCTACCCACCTTATAGTGCATTCATCCAGCCCATACTTCTTTAACTTGCTGACAAGAATACTGTGGGAGACCGTGTCAAAAGCTTTGCTAAAGTCAAGAAACAATACATCCACTGCTTTCCCTTCATCCACAAAACCAGTAATCTCATCATAGAAGGCAATTAAATTAGTCAGGCATGACCTTCCCTTGGTGAATCCATGCTGACTGTTCCTGATCACTTTCCTCTCATGTAAGTGCTTCAGGATTGATTCTTTGAGGACTAATAACTTCATAGTTATTACTTCTGGACAAGGCCTCCGACCCCAGATTCACCCCTCTCCCGCCCCCATTTCTACAGAAGGGGTAACTAAGAGGTCATACAAGATTGCTTCTGACAGAGCTGTTCAGAGAACCCAGGCCTCCAGTATGGAAGACCCTAGTCTGATCTACTTAGCCACTCTGCCTTTAAGAATAGTTGTGCCATATCTATATGCTTGGCTGTGCTGTTTGTAACCATTGGATTACACTACCTTCTAGAGCCAGGAATAGAACCCAGAATTCTTAGTTCCCAACATTTCACTGCTCTCTTACAAATACTGTAGTGTATAAGCCACTGGCAAAGTAAGTGTCACCTTCCCCATCTCGTGGCTGGACCTTATAGAGAGAATAGCCTACTACTGCTACCAGTTAATACTTTAGCTCAAGTTGGAGATTTGTACAGTGGATCTAAAGGTCCTAAATTCAAACCCTGCTGATGATCCATGGGAGGGGGGTGGGTCGTATTATTCCATTATTTTTTCAATTTTCTTGCTTAAAAAAACCTAGGAAATCACATTAATACAGGTTAAAAATATTAAGGTTGCAAAATTAAGCATTCAGAATTAAGAAATGCCAGAAATAAGGCTTCCTGTGCAACCTTAATTTGATTCCCTTGTGTGTAACCATTATGGTACAGTCTATAATTACACAATCACATACTATTTGTTCTACAGAACTTCTGCTTCATTCTGTACACAGGTTGGGCAATGAATGAGACAGAGGGATGCAGGGAGAGAAAGGACATTCTCTGGAGTAGTACTGGAGAAATGAGTTCCATTCCTGAGTTTGCCACATACTTCCTATATGATGTTGGGCAAGACTTTCATAATAAATATGTCCAAAGGGCCTGAATTAAGGTTACATGGGCAACTTTAATTCTGACATTTCCTAATTTATAAGTGCTTGACTTTGCAACCTTAGTGTTGTGTTAATGTATTTTTTCATATATAATCACTGTATAAAATGTTAAACTATTCTGATCATACACTAGATTGAGTTAAAGAAAACATTAAATTCCAGTGTGATTTATAGCTGAACTCAGGCAGCCCACCTATTTTGTCTCTCAGTGATTCAGATAACTGGAGTTGTCCTGTCTGTCTACATTTCTTTCTTTGTCTTCCCGATCTCTTTAAAACTCTTGTATCCTAAAATGTACTCTGTGCTGTTCTAGTGAAATGAAAAAGAGGCTGTCTACTTTCCATTGACTCTTCAGATAATACATTATGTATACATACTAAGCCATGGCCTTTATATAAAGTATATGCAAAGGAGAAAAATGCAAACACGTTTGTTTTAAAAATATGCAAACTGACTTGTTCTAAAACATGATTTAGCAGAGTTTGTGAAAGGCCTCTGATCAGCAGTCAAAAGGCAATTCCTTTCATATGATAAGGCCCTGTTCTTGCAACTTCATGCATGCAGTCAGATCCCTATAGCTATAATTACTCCGTGATTCCACTCAGAATTCTGGTCAACATTCTCAAAAATAGTTGCCTAAAGTTAGCCTCCTAAATCCATACTTAGGCAATGAAATTGCTGGCCTGATTTGTAAAGTGCTGGGCATCCCGCAGCTCCAGCTGGCTTCAGTAGGGTTTGTTGGATGGTCTACACTTTTGAAAATCAGACTCTTTATTTAGGTATCTAAATGGGGAGTTAGGAGTCCGAGGTTGGCCTTAGGTTTGTAAATTTTGGCCCACCTATCCTTATATCAGTCTTCTTTTGTAATAGCTTACAGAAACTCTTTGGTGAATTATATTAAGTACAACTAGTTATGTATATTTTCAAATCAGCAACCAAAACTGATCCTCCAGTGCCTGAGCCAAAACCTGAGGATTATATAAATTCTAAGGAGTGGTTGCAGAAGAATGGCTTGAAAGCTCAGAAGCTGACGTTGTATGAAGCACTTGCTGACTGTACTTTTCGGCACGCTGACGGGGTGGTTGACATAAAAGCCAAACCAGAGGATGAATCTTTACAAACTGATGCTGTAAGTACTGCTAAGATTCCCTCGAATGCTGTGTCCTTTTCAGCTTCTTTCTGCTTTTCAGACTTACAATGAAACTTTATAGATGAGCCTTTTATACAGCATGTGGTCTGTTTGTAACCCCATTCTTATTTGGAGGATTATAATAAAAGCTTGTTAATGGAACAGGATGAAGAGGTTCATAAGTGAAATGGAGTGGAAGTGACCCTCTCTTTGCCCTGAAAGGACAGCTTTGCCTATCGTCCCCCATTCATCATGTAATCTGCTGCGAAGGATGGAGGGATGCTTTCAGCAACAACTTGTTTTTCCTCATCTTTCTGACTCCGTGGAATGGGGCAAAGGAATGTTTGTCAGTTTCTTCTCTGTTCCACATGGTCTAGGAGATGTAGAGGCCCCAGGTGTTCTCATAGTACTGGGTTTTAAAGCAAAGTGTGAAGGGTTGGATTATTCTGTGTTTTGCTTGCTCTTCCCCAGCTTCACTAGAACACTTTTCTCTATACTTCTTCTCCTGTTCTTTCTAGCTAAGAGCAGGCCAAGGAGGACAGGGAAACAGTTTCTACTGATTTCATATAAGGAGCTAATGTCCTCAGCAGGTTTATAATCTGTGGCTACTTCTGCAGCTATGCAGTTGCAGCAGGCGTAGATCCCTGCCTTTTAAGCGTATTTTCCAAATGTTGTTACAGCATATTGCAAAGATCACATTTTAAAATATATCATTCATAATTCCTTGCTCCTGTAGGAGACGAATAAGAAAATAATCCATGCAAAATACTGTGATAAATTTGTGCACACTTACTGGAAAGATGGGTCTGTGGTTCATGTGTATGTCTCTACTGAGAAGTACAGGCAGTATGAAGAGAGAATGAAGAATGCGCTTGGACTAATGGAAAGAAGGTTAGTTTGGTTTCAAATGAAATCTGTTCAGATCTGTACTCTAATGCAGAAATGTTTAAAGTGTACAGCCATGGTAGACAGAAGCGGCTAGTAAACATGCAATAAAAATTATAAAGAAGTTGGACCTTTACGGGTAGGACCTCTTAGTATTCATTTACTAGGAAAGACTAATGGATGGATTGAACACAGTTTTGTAACCTTGCATTCTTCTGTTCGAGTGGAAGGAAAAATAGTCCATTTTCTGCAACCAGGAGTGTATGAATGCCTGTTATTGATCACTGAGGAGCATTGATGTAGGAAGTTGAAAAATTGTCTTTTAGTAAAAGGTACCAAGGTACTTTTAGAATTTACAATGAAAGTAGATTGGCATTTACTCCATTTATCTATGAGCTGGAAGTTTCTTGTTCAAATCAGATGCTACAATAATAAATATTAAGTAAGATAGATCATAATTCAAAATTGTTTGCACATATATAGCACCTTCCATCTGAGAATCACAAGTATCTCCTTGTAGAGGAGCCAGCAACAATTGTAATCCCTGTGTACTTCCGAGGACAGATTGCTCCCAGTTAGTACCCACTCCAAAAAGAGGGTGGAGAGGGGGTTAGGCTATGGCCCTCTGGGACATTTTGGGAATCACTTAATTAGTAATGGATTCTGTCCAACACCTGTCCTGTAATCTTGGGTGCCTTAATAGTATGCAGCTATGACTCAGAGCCTGGTTACTCTTTGCAGCATGCTCCCAACAGCGCGTCTAGTCCCAGCTCTCCCCAAATCCATCTCCCCGAGTTCTTAACTACCAGACACTTGGACTTTTCCCCTCTGATATGTCACCCCTGAAGGAGTGAAAACTGACCCCTGTTATCAGTTCACTTTGACACACACACTCCAGGCAGTTTGCACAACAGAGACCTGTTTGGTGTAGAATGAAACAGAAGGTTTATTTAATAGAAAAATCAGAGATTCAAAGACAAAATTGTGAGGAAAAGCAAACACATACAAGTCACACAGAAAATAAACATAAAGGTCAATCTCAGGCTTTCTACTTCTATATTAGCTAAATTCCCTTTTCTAGTTTAAGTTACCTACTGACTCTGAACAGTTTCACAGTGTGCCCCTGTCATAGAGAGGGATCCAGTGTTCCATGGACAGCATCCTGCGTAGATGCTGGCTCTCAGTTTTTGGATGTCCTTCACTTCAAACCCCCTCTCTTTTGAGGATTTGCAGATTTTTTTTTCTTTCTCTCAGATTCTGGTGATACATGATGGAGGAAATTCCCTTCTCTCTTAGTTTTCCAAGACTGGGGTTTTCATTTCAATTTCAAGTTGTTTCAATGTTTCCCAATTAATTCCACTATTTTCTTTTGCTGGCTGGGCAATGCATGGGTACTTGAAATTAGTTTTGTATGAACAACTGGTATGGACAGTGTCCTTCCTGACTGATTGCTTCATCCCTCTGTTGTGATGTGTTCATAGAATCATAGAATATCAGGGTTGGAAGGGACCTCAGGAGGTCATCTAGTCCAACCCCCTGCTCAAAGCAGGACCAATCCCCAATTAAATCATCCCAGCCAGGGCTTTGTTGTGTTGCTGTGGTTGTACCACAGTTACAATGTTCTAAACATATATACATACTTATATTCATAGCCATAACTTGTAAACACCTCTCCTAATGACCATCAATGTCAGAACACTACAGGCTTTCATAGAAGACCTTTTTTTGACATATATTTATACACAATAACATTGTATACAACCATTTGATTCAATTGCTTATTATTTGGTGTTCAGATCCTTTGTACCCCCATTGGGGTGTCTGGACCCTGATTGTCACACCCTCCTCTCCACCTTAACTAGATCTGCTGGCTGGCCATTGAGAGGAGAACATGGTGCTCAATCCTAGGGGTGGCTCAGCAGTGGAGCTCCCCAGGAGCTCCAAGGGGCCTTTTGCTTCTCTCAAGCATAATCATTCCCAGAGCGTCTGCTGATGCAGTGCGGCTCTGCCTCACCCAGAGCTCAGGCATGCAATTAATAGGCATAACCTGGCTCTTATAATATTTGTCTGTTAGGAATTGCTCTCATTGTAACAGAAACAATTATGTTCAAGCATTTCTCTTTATAGTTTTTTATGTTTCTTCCCACCAACGGTATCAGTGCCTGAATATATTTAGCAACATCCAGGGTTTTGTTATTTTTCCTTGGTTTATCCTATCTTCTTCTTCTTCTGGTTTAAATTCACATGCCAGTGAAAGCAGGAAAGATTTGAGAGTCCAGGATTTTATATTTCAAATCCGAGAACATCAGCATAAATTTTCTATTTTAAATGGCTTGTCCATTTGTCGTGAAACCTTGGTAGAGTACATCACATGCTTTTGTGAAATACTTCATGAGAAAATGTCATTCAGCTGCAAATGTGACATGATTCTTTTATTTTTTTATGGCATCATTCTCTTTTAACTTGTATAGAGGTGAGTAATCTATATCTCAGAGCCACTGTACTGTTCGTTAATATCCCACACTGCAATACATGCAGGTAGTTACAGCTCTCCAGAGGAACCTAAAGTGGAACTGGTTCGGGGCTCTGAATCAGGACAATAATTCTGTTCAGGAAAGCACTCAAGCACACATTTAACTTTTAAGCCTGTGCTTAAATCCAGTTAATTAAAAATTAAGCATGTGGTTAAGGCTCCTGTTCAGTAAGGAATTTAAACATGAGCCTAACATTAAAGTTGTTTTAAGCGCTTAGGTTTCTTACTAAATCAGGGCCCTAAGTGTTTCCCTGAATGGGGATGGATTTTATCACGTGTTTAAGTGCTTTCCTGAATTGGGTCTGGAGTAAAGTCACTGAGCAGTAGGAACAGCTTGGTTGCTCACAGGGACAGATGGTTCAGTCTAGCAGATTATTTAGGCTTTAATGTTACCATATTGCTTTATGCTGCCTGCCTGTCTCCAAAAGATTATTGAGATGTTGCCTTTCACACCATGTCCAGGTGACTTTTTTCCCCCTCCCCGCAGGGTTAAATGGCTCCAGCGAGGGAGCAGAGGACTCTTTGGGAATGTGCTTGAAGATCACATCTATATTCTCATTGATACATCTCAGTCTATGAGGGACAAACTTCCACTTGTGAAGGAGAAAATATTTCAGCTCATTCAGGTTAGCTAAAATGGGGACTCCCGAAACTTGATATGTGTAGCAGTACTAGCACTTAGAGCTGATTGAAGCTTTTTTTCCCTCCACATTGTTTTCAGTTAAAATTGGTAGCCATTTTTAAAGAAATGGAACGTTTTGCAAAAACATGTGATTTTCCTGAAAATGCTGTCAGTTCAGGTGCCCAATCTCCGGCCAGCAGCAGCAGCAGAGAGCAGCAGTTGTAGAGAAGTCCTGCTTCGCCCTAGGCTGGAGCATGCCCTCTGCGGATGGAATCTTTGGAGATTTTAGCAACACTCTCTACTGAGCATGTGTGAATTGTGATTTTTCCAAAGGCTTGTAACTAGAGCTGGGTGACATTTTGGGGACAAATAATGTATTCACCAAAAAATGCATTTTTGGGTTAACCAGAATAGTTTGTGAATTTGTGTTGAGTTCACTGGGGAATAGTTTTGACCGAACTGAAAGAAAAAAACATTTTGGTAATGTTGAAATGAAACATTTCATTTAAACCTGTAAAATTTCTTTTGGACTTTCAAGGCATTTTGACAAAAGCAAAATTTTTTAGTAAAAGTCACAAGCAGGACGTGGGCAATAAACAATAAATCGCAGAAGTCTGAGCCCCGTGGTGTGAGGCTGCCGTTGTGGAGGTCACGTAAAATCACGGAATCCATGACTGACTTGTCATTTCACTTTACCCATGTTTAATTCCCCCCTGTGCCTGATGAGAAAAGGGATTAGAACTTGGGTCTCCCACACACTAGGTAAATGCCCTAAATACCAGACTATAGAGTCATTCTCACTCTCTTTCCCTGGCCCAATGGCTATTTCTTGTCATTCAAAGTGGCAATTCATAGTCATTCATGACAAAATTATAAGCAACTGAAGGATCTTGTAATGGGAAATGTCAGGGAAACTTAATAATAGGTGATGCTACTATCTCCCACCTAACATATATGTATAAAGAATACTTGTCATTATTTATTGGGATTATACTACCAATTATACATGAATGAAAACTACTCTTGTTGATGTTTCTCTCCCAACGTAACATGGGTTGGTCTTTTTTTTTCTTTTAATATTGAGAAAAATGCAACTGACTATCTCTTACAGGAACAACTGAGACACAAAAGCAGATTTAACTTTGTGAAATTTGATGCTCAAGCAGTAGCTTGGCAAGAGAAACTTGCTGAAGTTAATGAAGAGAATTTGCAAGATGCTTGGCTTTGGATAAAAGAACTGGAGGTAAAATAGAGAGAAACATATCAAGAAGCATGTATGAGCTAAGTTACATTTACATCCCCTATTTGTATAATATTATTCAGTTAATTGAGTTAATTTAACTAATAATGTGGCAAGTGTGACCATGAGGCGTTCTAGAAGGCACTCATATTCAGTAGTTATATAGAGTTTGTATTTGATTTTAGTGGAGCTGAGAGACAGAGTGTTGGAGCCTCAGATCAGGGATAGTCTTTTAACAGTGTTTTATATTGGTTATTTATTATATAACAGGAAAAGCATGTGTTTATGATACTAAAATTCTTTATATCTCCTAGTCCAGTGATTTATTTGTGGAGTTCCTGGGAGTGAGGAGTGAGCAAGGTGAAGAAGCCACATAAGGATTTTGAAGCTGTGAACTAATATAAAGAGAATGTCTTAATATATTTTGTAAATGGCAAGAAATCACAGAATAATATAGAGGGGAGGGGGAACATTGCTAAGCTCTGGGTAGGGAGTTACTGAATGTTTAGAATCAGGGAACAGATAGTTTAATGAGTATGAAATTGAATTTTCTGGGCTTCCTCCAGTCCCTGGAAATAAAGCACTGCTTTACTTAAGCCAGGTATGCAGTACAATATCATGCAAGACTGGGAATACCTTGAAAAGGCATCCATTTGGCATAATTTCAGCCAGTCAATGAGGAACATCCATTTTCTTTGTTATTCAGTAGAGCTGGCTAAGTGGGTGTCTTTATGAATTTCCTGTCATGCACTCAGCTCTACATTTTTTTGTTCTTGTGCAATTCCCTGTGCTTTTCAAACTACTGCCACGCATGACATCTGTTGCTGACCTGCAGTATATTTAAAAGAGCATGTGTGTAAGTCTTAAGATCAGAAGGTGGCTTTAAGAAGAAAGTTAAAGAGAACAGCAAATCACTAGGAATATTAATCAAAACAAATTCTTTGATATCATGTAATGCACTTGGATCCCCTTGAGGGGGTGTTTAAAAGGAGACAGGCCTGTAAAACAGTAACAGTTCTTGGAAAATTCCCTTACAAGTGGCAACACTTATATCATATGGGATGATAACAGTATCATATACGAGGTACGTCAAATTTGCTAAAACTAACAGATAAAAATATCAGTGATGTGTTGAATACAGTACTGCTTCAGAGTTCTTGAGATGATGAAAACTAGATGGGATAACTTCAAGTGTTTTCTTCACATCACTTGGATTACCAAGCAAATCTGTTTTTCCATGATGTGCTAGAGCATATTTTGTTTATTTCAAATTAGGTCAAAAACAAAAGAACCAAAAGATGAACAATTTAAACATGATGTATTTAGGATTGACATGCCCCTAATATTAGTGGCTGTGTATACTGCTCCCAAAAAAACTACATATACATATACTGGAGCACTACATATACTCCAATGGGAGCTGCGGCAAGTGGTGAGCTGCAGGGACACGGTGGGTGCTGCTTCCCGCAGCTCCCATTGGCTGGGAACGGTGAACCGCGGCCACTGGGAGCTGCAGGGGGCTGTGGCTGTGGATGGTCAACGTCAGCAAAATGTCTCGCTGCCCGCAATCAGATTACCCTGATGGGCTGCATGCGGCCCGCAGGCCACAGGTTGGCCACCACTGACCTGAGTGTTGGTGGGATCCTCCAGTTGTGCAGGTACTGCGAAAGCCAAAGACCCTAAGTGGGCCATTTCTGAGAGGAGTGACAATGGGGTACCGACTGAGCCAGTTAAACATCCTGCACTGAGCAGCTCAGCACATAGCACAGCTACATCGGTACCGGCAACTACAGCGGCACTACAGAAAACATCCTCTTCGGTACCGATGCTCACAGTCTTGCAATAATTCCTTTTCCATAAAGACTTGCTAGTCTTTGCAACACCAGCATCTCCCCTTCTAGGTACCGACGTTATTCCGGCATACTCGGTACTGTGTCAGTTTTCACCACCATCCGGATTGGTCCCACCCTTTTCCAGTGAGGAGGGTGATGATGAGAAAGGGGACATTTACTCCTCACACCACTCTTCACCCATTTTGGCAACCACAAGACCCGGTCCACCAGAACAACCCGGATATCATCCTGATGCAATGGCCTTATTGGGATCCATGGGCTGTGTACCGGCAACAATGTTCTAGGTCTCCTAGCATTCACAGGGAGAGACTGGGATGCTCCCCATTAGCCTTGGTAGGTGGTCCCTCTGAGCCTTTGGAGAAGACTTTTGAAGAGCACGAGGAGATTTTGGATTAGGAAGTTGTTGGGCTGGTGCCAAATTATGTTGAATTGCTGTGACTGATACGAATGAATGTGGCAAGCATGAGTGGTATGGCTTGGTATGTCTGAACTTGCTAGAGGATTCTGGGAGCAGGATTCTCTTAGCATTAGATAAATGATGTAAAATCACTGAAGGTGCTGGAACTGCACTGAAATGGTTAATAATGGCTCGATCTGTATGTATATTTCTACACCAAACTTTGGAATAGCAGCAGGGACAAGCTCACAAAGTAAAGAAAACGTAATATCCTGTGATCAGTGGGCTTGGCACAAGCTGACCTGGGTCAAAGTGACTACTTCTGATGGCATCACTCTGAGAGCTTAAGTGAATGATTGATGAGAAGGTAAATAATGATTGAGCTTTGGTCTGTGTCGGTGTCTGCTTCGCAGTCCCTTCCGAAATATTAATTAGAGTATACCAGTAATAAACGCTCACAAGGCATATTTCTGGGACGTGTGACTCTTTTGAGAGCAAAAGATATAAATGCTAAGCAAAGTAAATTAATTAGATTAGTTCCCCAATTAATATCTGAAGAGGTTCGAGACTGTGAGACAAAGTCCCCAGGGTAACCTAGACTCCGCTTTGAGGGACCTTTGTGGAATTCTAGAACCAGAAGGGCTCAGGGTGACCTAGGCCCTGCTTTGGGAATGTTTGACAGACCAAGTACCTGAGAGGGAAAAGAAGAGAAGAGAAGAAGTCTCCATCTAGAATTGGTAGATATATCTGCTTTGTTTGACAATTAGGATACCGTGCAGAGATAACATAGTTACTGAGGATGTATGCGTGGGGAGCTGAGGCTTATAGGAAAAGATGTGTACTGTGTAACCTTAACTGCTTGTGTGATTCTTCCTCAAATAAATTACTGTGCATGAAGCATATTGGTTTCTGAATTCTCATTGGTACTGGTAATATCCGCCCAGCCATGGGCAATTAAAAGATGTGTTTCAACAGAAGTCACCCCACCAACCAATATCTCTTCATCTTCTCCAGACAAAGCCATCATGCCTCCACTACCTACAACAGCTAATAACTTTAAACCATTCTAGGAGCTATTTAAAAGGATTGCTGACTCACTCAGGACACCCTTGGAAGAAGTTGCAGAGTCTCAACACAAGCTGTTGGACACTTTGCAAACATCAACCTCATCAGAGATTGCGCTTTGAGGCACTCAAATGAGACATAAATGAGGCACTCCTAGATCCAGCAAAAACCATCTGGCAGACTACCCAACAATACCGCCCACTTGTAAGAGAGCGGAGAAGAATGACTAAGTTCCCTCTAATGATCTGGATTTTTTGTTTTCACATGCCTCACCGAATTTCTTTGTGGTAGAGTCCATAAATGAATGGCGCAGACAACACCACTTCAGAACCACCCCGTATGACTAAGACTGGAAGTGGTTAGACCCCTTTGGGCACAAGGCCTATTCGTCAGTGACTGTGCAATTCAGAATCGCCAGCTACGATGCACTAATGGCCAAATACAATCACACAAATTATTCTAAGATGTCTGAGTTTATTGATTGCATCCTTGATAACAAAAAAAAACCAACAACCCAAAACAATTCAAAGCACTCATCTTGGAGGGTCACCTTCTTGCATGGATAGCCTTTCAAGCTTTGTTGCATGCATCAGACACAGTGGCATGATCCATTGCTATAGCCAGAGTTATGCAACAGGCTTCTTGTCTCCACCTCTCTGGGTTTCTGAAAAGTGTAATCTACGGTTGATCTTCCCTTTGAGGGCTTGAAATTGTTCACAGCCAAGACTGATGAATCCCTCCACGCCCTAAAAAATACTAGGAGAACTCTTCGTCTTTAGGCATTCACACATCTGCACCAAGAAGGAAGCCAGGGAAATACCACTCAGCACAACGAACAGGGCCTGCACCATACGTCCAACCACAGAGACAATATGACCCACAAAAATGTAGACCGGGGTAGGCAAACTTTTTGGCCCGAGGGCCATATCTGGGTAGGGAAATTGCGTGCAGGGCCATGAATGTAGGGCTGAGGAAGGGGGTTGGGGTGTAGGAGGGAGTGCAGGGTGTGGGAGGGGGTGGGATGGGCACACGTTTTGGCCCGAGGGCAGGGGGTTAGGGTGCAGGAGGGGTGCTGGGTGCAGGGAGGCTCGGAGAGGTGTGGGGTGCAGGAGGGAGCTCAGGGCAGGTGGTTGGGGTGCAGGAGGGGTGCTGCAGGGGGTTGGGGTGCGGGCCCGTGGGACATAGTTTGCCCACTCCTGATGTAGACAGAGGCCTACATAGACGCAGACCACTCCCAACTCAGCCATCAACATCCCAACAACCCTCCTGGAAACTGCAATTTTGAGTGTTTGGTCGAGGGCCTGAGACGCCTCCCCCATTTCCAAGTGCTGAAACCATCAACAACCGTCCATCCTTTCAGTGGTCCTCAGTCCCCATTCCACCCAGTATGACAGACCATCACCTCGGACAAATTGGGTATTAGAAATTTTCAACACTGGTTACTCAATTCAGTTTACCTCCTTCCCTCCTCACTGCTCTCCCTCCCTGTTCCTCAGGGACCCTTCTCACAAGCACCTTCTGCAACAGGAAATAGAATCAGTACTGACACAATATAAAGGGAAGGGTTTTTATTCCCATTACTCCTTAACCCAGAAAAAGACTTGGGGATGGAGGCCCATTCTCGACCTAAGGAAACTCAACAAGTTCATGAAGGTTCAGTGGTTCAGGATGGTCATGCTAGCAATGATAATCCCAGCACTGTAACAGGAGGACTGGTTCTCAGCCCTTGACCTCCAAGATGTATATTTTCATATCACCATAGACCCATCACACAGGAGATTCCTCGTATTTGTTCTGGGACAAGATCACTACCAGTACGAAGTACTGCCTTTTGGCGTCTCTACAGCTCCCTGGGTGTTCTCCAAGGTTCTCGTATTGGTGGCAACCCACCTCTGCAAGCAAGAGGTCACGATATTTCCCTTCTTGGACGACTGTCTACTCAAAGTCCTCTCCAGGGAAGACACCTTTGAAACTACTCAAAAGATATGGTTCTCTTCTCACAGCTAGAACTACAAATAAATATGCAAAAATCAATGTTGGCACCTGAACAAAAACTAGAATTCATTGGGGCCCACCTTGATGCATTGGAGCCCAAAGCCTCATTACCACTACACAGATTTGTCACTCACGTTAATCTGTTTGTCATGTACAAAACAGCCTACAGATATCAGCCAGGACTTGCCTGCAATTATTAGATCATATGGCAGCAACCACGTTTGTTGTAAGGTGTGTCAGGCTACATATGCATTGTCAGTGCTGGCTCAGGATGGTATACATTCTGCACAGACATAGCCTGAACAAGTGTCTTACGATGTCACTCACAGTCAAAAACTCTACACTGGTGGACTCAACCCCACAACGAGTTCCCTTCACACAACCCCCTCCGTCAATGATACTTACAACAGATGCTTCTCTGTTAGTTTGGGTAGCACACTTGCACAACCACATAACCCCGGGCCGGTGGTCCCCCTTGGAGTAAACATTACGCATCAACCTACAGGAACTACAAGCAGTCTGCAATGTATGCTCACGCTTTTTACCGCTGATCAGGAACAAGACCATAAAGGTACTGATGGACAACATTGCTTGCATGTTTTATATAAACCTTCAAGAGGAAGCAAAATCACCAAAGCACTGAGATTATGGAGCTGCATCCATCACAATATCCACATATCAGCTACTTATCTGCTAGGATGTCAGAACACCAGAGTGGATACGCTAAGCGGAAAATTCTCTCAGGACCATGAGTGGGAAATAAACACCACGGTCCTACAAAATATATTCAGACACTAGGGTTTCCTGACTATAGACCTTTTTGTGACAGCCCAGAATGCCAAGTGTCCACAATTTTGCTCAAGAACGGGATTGGGGCCCTGATCTTGGGGCAGTGCTTTCCTCATCAAAAAGGATGTGCCTCTGCTGTACGTGTTTTCCCTTAGCTCCCCCTATCCAGGGTGATATACAAGATAAAGACAGAACAATCCAGAATCATCTTGATAGCTCCCATGTGGCCCAGACAAACTTGGTTCCCTTACCAGATGAAGATGGTGGTATGCCCACCACTCACTGTTTGCCCTCTTTCACGTCTTCTGTCTCAGGACGCAGGTCAGGTTCACCACCCAAACTTGGAGATCCTCCACCTGAAGGCATGGCTCTTCGATGGTTCCAGGACAATGAAATGACCTGTTCGGAAGACGTAAGGGACATACAATTAAACAGCAGAAGGTAGACTACACATTATACTTACCTGCACAAATGGAAGAGATTCCACATATGGTGTCAGAACAAGCAAACCATGGATATTACCTCCCCCTTACCATTGGTACTAGATTACATACTGGAGCTAAAGAAATCAGGTCTATCCTCAAGCTCACTAGAGTACACCTTGCAGCCATCACAGCTTTCTGTCATGAAGTTGACAGGTACTCAGTCTTCATCCATCCTATTACTAAATGATTCCTCAGGAGTATTCGGAACCTCTATCCTGAAATATAAGCCCCCACCCAACCCTGGGACCTTAACCTAGTACTATGCTGTCTTACTGGTCCCCCGTGTGAACCCTTGGTGACGTTCTCTTGTGCACCTATCGATGAAGGTGGCCTTTCTTGTCGCCATCACAACCTCCCGACGAGTAGGAGAACTAGGGGCTCTCATGGCATACCCCCCATATACAATCCTTTTCAAAGACAAGGTTACTTTAAGACCACATCCTAAATTTCTACCTAAAATGCTTTCCTCATTCCACTTGAACCAACCTGTCTACCGTCCATCATTCTTCCCTAAACCTCATGAGAACAAACTAGGCAATGGTCCATACTCTAGATGTTAGACGGGCATCAGCATTCTATCTTGAAAGGACAAAACCCTTCAGAAAGTCACCAAAGCTATTCCTTTCCGTTATGGAAAGACTGAAGGACCTGCCATATCCAAGCAGAGGCTCTCAAAATGGATTTTTGGGTGCATTCACCTTTGCTACTGCCAACATGATCTGCAACCCACCCACCCCCCAGGCAATCGCACACTCCACCAGATCGCTCTCCAATTCAATAGCCTTCCTAAACAATGTACCCATCATAGACATCTGTAAAGCAGCCACTAGGGCGTCAGCCCACACGTTCATGGAGCACTACCCAACTGAACAACAAGTTGACCTCGAATGCTCTGTTAGGACTCTGTCTTATCCTCATTTGTAAAGCTCCTTCCTTCCACCAAGGGACACTGCTGTATAGTCACTAAAGTGGAGCATCCACAGGGATAGCACTTGAAGAAGAAGAGACGGTTACTCACCTTGTGCAGTAACTGAGATTCTTCAAGATGGGTGTCCCTGTGGATGATCCACTACTCACCCTCCTCCTCTCTACTTTGGAGTTCAGAGATGCACTCTATGGTGGAGAAGAAACTGAGGGCGGTTTGGTTGCACAACGCTATGTAGCTGCCAGGAGTGGCTTAAGACTGGGAGAGAGCATGTGCGGCCCAAACGGGCATTGTTACTGAGAGTCTCCGATCGCAGGCATAGGGACGCAGATTCGCCTAAAGTGGAGCACCCATAGGGACACCCATTTTGAAGAACCTCAGTTACTGCACAAGGTAAGAAACCCTCTCTTCCAGTCCCTTGATATCTAAGTTATACTTATTTGCACAGCCATTGAATGCTGAATGAGTTCAAATTTTACTATTACCACTTCCATCAAATTTCTGACCAGCTGACGCTCAACATGTAATTTACACTGTGTCACTGCTTTATCATGAATTTGCTCCTGTAATTGCTAGAAAAGAGCTGATGGTCTATTTTTAGCAGTGTAACAGTATTTTTAGCAGTGTAAAAACCCCCTCTCATTTGGGTTTTTAGGTTGGCAGTTCCACAAATACGCTCAAAGCACTTCAAATTGCGCTTGCTGATAGTGACATTCAAGCCATTTATCTTCTGACTGATGGGAGACCTGACCAGGTATTTGTGAAACAAGAAAACAGAGATGGGGTAGTGTGATGATTCGGTGGTAGTAGTAGGATGCCGAAGCACAGCTTTAGGGATGAATAAAATATCCAGGAGGCTCAAGCTTGTGAGGTTGTCTGTTTCAAAGTTGATACAATTAATCTCTAAACTAGTGGTAGTGGGGTTTATATCCTTTACTCTCTTACGGCAACCCTGTTTTATCTGATTTATGGCATCTAATTTAATTCTATAGGAAGCTTTTTTAATCAGCTGGTGGTTGGCTAAAAGGCTGAAGGGATAGCTTAAAATCTAAGATTAAATAGTAAAACTTGTATATGAGGTAATATTAAGAGAAAAATTCTCATGAATTAAAAAATGCAGAAAAATTGCAAATCCAACAGTATATTTGGATTTAAAGATTCCCCTTCAGTGTTACAACTGAAACATTGCAGTCTTGTGTGCTGCATGAGAACCAGAAAGTGAAAGACTAATAAGAAGATAAAGAGATGGCCCTCCAACTACAATACTTCCTTCCACCCCCAAATAACAAGTTATTCTGGGGGAGCAGGTGCAAAAAAGTAGGCATGTAGATCCTCTTCCGTCCATTTGCTGGAAGTACATGAGCGCTATCCCATCTCTGGCAAATTGATGTTGTAGTAAATATTGTAGGCAGAAAATTAGCTATTGACTTAAATTTATCATAGTTTTTTTTCAAGTATCTGTTCTATTGTAAACTGCTGTTTGTATAATGTAAAACATCTCTTATTGATAACATTGGGTCAGATTCTCATTTCACAAGGTATAGTTCTGGAATAACTTCAAACTCTTGGTTTATATAAGTGGAAGTAAGATCAAAATTTGTGCCAATATGTTTATAGCAGATGAAGTTGTGTTATTTTAGCACAAAATGGCCTGAGGTTTGAGAAGATATAATGCAGCAAACAAAAACTGAAAGGAAAGCACCTCTAGTTCAGCTACAAGTGCTATAAAAGAGACAAAAATGAAAATTTAAGTTATAGTTCATGGTGAAAACTGGCCAATATGCTGATAGAGGCATTTTAAAAATAATTCATTTACCAGGGAAAATTCAGCTCAGTTGCAAAATCTGGCATTCAGCAAAGTCTAGATATTACTTAGATTAAAAGTTGAGTTGAATGATACCTGAAGTGTATTGCTCAAGCTCACATGATAAATCAGTGATTCAGGTAGTGTTATAAACCAGGATCCTCTTGGATCTTTAGGGAAAAGTGCAAATATTTTTCTTTTTCTTTGTGCCTTGAACAGAAGGGATTGGTCCTACAAGCAGTGCCATGGCTAGTGAAATTCTGTACAGTGTTTGTTAAATAGTTGTTTATCTGCAGCATATTTAACACTATTTATTATATTTTATTTTTTTATTTTTACAGCCACCAAAAACAATTCTGACCCAAATCCTACTTCGTCATAAAGTTCCTATTCATACCATATCTTTCAACTGTGATGATACAGAGGCCAATAAATTTTTGCATGAACTATCAACTGAAACAGGAGGACGATTTCATTACTATAATATTTATATGACGGATCCTGAAGCTCCAGAGCCTATTGTGGTGAGTATTTCAAACTAAATATGAGAGTATGAATCTTCATGGCATGTTACGGCACAACAGAGCTTACATATATGCAGTTTGATAAGTATGTGACTCAGGAAAGAGGCTAATCACTTAATCACAGTCAGGCTGAAGTGATCTTAAAGCTCCAGGCCTGCCATTGCTCAGTGATAAAAAGAAAAGGAGTACTTGTGGCACCTTAGAGACTAACCAATTTATTTTAGCATGAGCTTTCGTGAGCTACAGCTCACTTCATCTGATGAAGTGAGCTGTAGCTCACGAAAGCTCATGCTAAAATAAATTGGTTAGTCTCTAAGGTGCCACAAGTACTCCTTTTCTTTTTGCGAATACAGACTAACACGGCTGTTACTCTGAAACCTGCTCAGTGATAGAATTTTATTAGGTCGTAACAAACCTAAATCACAAATATCATTTAATGTATATGTGATGTTCCCCTCTGGTGTTTTCTGGACCGGTGATCTGCTAGGCCTCCCTAATCCTTGACTCTGGGAGCCAGCCTTACCCTGCTCTGCTGTGAGAGCCCCCACTCCTGGGCTGTTCACGCACAGCCTCTGGCATGTAAGCTGCTCCCAGCTACCTGCAAGCGAATGACACTAGCCAATATCTCTGGTCCCAGACACAACCCTAGGAACCTCCGTCTTGCAGTGTCCAGTAATGCCTGCTGGATGCTGCAAGTTTATATAAGTTAGTCAATTTAACAAAGAAATTGATATGTATCAGGCTTGTTCTCCCAAGGGAAGTCTCTGACATACTGCAAAGCAAACGCACTGCTTCAGGTAGAATAAAGAAACAGATTTATTAAATATAAAGATAGATTTTAAGTGATTATAAGTCAAAGCATAACAAGTCAGAGTGGTTACCAAAATAAAATAAAATATAAGCACGCAGTCTGAACTCTCAACCCTGTTAGACTGGGCAGCAACTAGATTAAGCAGTTTTTCTCACCGCACTGAATAGTGCAGCCCTTAATCTACAGGTTTGTTCCTTAAACCTGGGCCAGTCTCCTCTGTTGGAGTCTTGACTTCTCAGTGTCCTGGTTGTTTGCAGCATAGGTGGGGCAGGAGAAGGGCCCAGTATGTGTTCACTCTGCCTGTTTTATACTCTCAGTCCATGTGCTTGTAGAACACAAGTCCAGGCATGTCTGTGTGGCATTGCTGAGTCTCTTCAGGCAAGGTTGAGCAATTGTCCTGTTTGGGCCTCCTGCAGGTGAGTCATTGTAGCTCTCTTGCTGGACAATGGCTGTTGATGGGTTGTTTAACACCCTGCCCGGGCGTTGGTTTCTTTCCTTGCTGTTGCCTCTGGGGAGCTAATATCTGGCTGATTCCCCAATTTACAGAATGCTTTAGTGACCACCATACAACACAATTCTCATAACTTCATGTGCATTAATGATACACATATATGGATAGAGAAATGTTTTTCAGCAGATCATAATCTTTCCCCTGATACCTTACAAGGCATGCTTTATATGTGAGATCACGATTATATGAAAATGAAGAATATGGGGCTTACAATATGTTCCCCCAAGGTACAGAATGTTACAGTATATTTATATGGGTATTGTTAGTTTAAAAACACATGGAGGTCAAATTCTGCCTGGAAAAAGCAGGTGTGATTCCTGGTGTCGCAAATGGGAGTTATGCTTACACCTGAACTGAAATTGATCTATGATTTTTACTTCAGCAATAAATGTCTTGTTAATTAATGCAAGCATATATAGCTAAAGAGAGTTTCATGCCTAACGTTATGACATATAGTTGCCACTGGAGGGAGAGGGTACAGGAGGGAATAAAACCATATCCATAAGCACTAAATTTACAAAAACAGCACAGACCTACCAAGTGTAATTAATAAGCTCAATCTAAAAATCCCCAGTAGTAAATTTCTTCATGGACTTCCAGAAATAATCATGTTTTTTTTTTTAAGTATTCTTGTTTTGAATTAAAGCATACAACCAATTAATTAGTTCCCCAAACACAAGGAAAAGTGGAATAAGAACTAGCATAATTAGGAACAAGAGAGTAGTATGAAATTTTGAACATCACAAACCATAATTCAGAGAAGCAAGACTAGAAATAATGCAGTTTAAAATATTCCATAGGCTGTACTAGATGCCCTTATAGCTCAGCTGGTGTGGATTGTGTGAATCCAGAATGTGTTGGAAAGGTTGGAAGGATGAAGCTTGTATCATTCGCATGCTGTGCTCTTGCACTAGTGGGGCAATATTGGAGCCATCTTTGGAATTCACTCTGTATCCCATCTCTGGTCCAGAAGAGCCCAAATCTATTCACCTTCCAGGCATGTTTTGAGGTGCAGCTTTTTATCCCAAGTTTTGGAGATGCAGGCACATGATAAAGATGGGATTTTGGGTGTGGTGGGTATAGGGTGACCAAACAGCAAGTGTGAAAAATCGGGACAGGGGGTGGGGGGTAATAGGAGCCTATATAAGAAAAAGCCCCAAATAGCGGGACTGTCCCTATAAAATCGGGACATCTGATCAGCCTAGGTGGGTATTACTTCGGTTTCATTTTAATCTCCTGTAGGTTATTTACTTATTTTCTTTGTCTTAAAGTTGAGGAAAACTGCTGGTTTTGTCTCTTATATTACTGTACTTGTAATTAAATCAAAGGCACCTTAAGATCAGTATGAGTGCTTTTCCCCCCATGTACATTAGTTATAAACATAAACAATAATAATATTAAGGACTGTCTAATAATACTAATGGCTGGTTAAGAGAATAGTACATAGTACAACCAATTTTTTTTAAAGCTGTCAATAGAGCTGATGCAAAATGTTCCTGAAGAAATGGAACAATGTACTATTGCCATCAGTAAATAATGGGCATATGACTATAGCAGCACTTTTCTCCAGTGATCATCTAGGATAGATTCTCCACTGCTTTGTACCTGTTGTAGTTACTTACCCCTGTGTAAAGTTGGTGTAAAATGCTACCATTCTGCACTGGTCATGTTTTACATCCAGTTTCCACTTACTCTGCACAGGTGAGATTACTACAACAGGCACAACACATTGTGGAATTAGGCCCTTAATATTTGGGTATTTGGGGCATTTAAAAATATTATCAAACATGAACCTGATGTTTAGATGCGGGTGCAAAGTGTCAGGATGGGCATGAACGGGGTCAATAAAGTGCAGGTTTTCTACTTTTCCCTGTACCTCTTTTTGTTATCTTGTGGGTGCAGTATATGGTTTTCCTGACATGTTTAATGCTGATACAATCTCTTCATTTAAGTTCAAAGCCTTATTTATACTGAAAAAAGAGAAGGCGTACTTGTGGCACCTTAGAGATTAACAAATTTATTTGAGCATAAGCTTTCGTGAGCTACAGCTCACTTCATCGGATTTATACGGCTAGTCCTTACTCTCAGTCGTAGGTGTAACGCTGGCGTGAGATCAGAATCAGGCCTGTTTGATTGATATGCTGCTGTAATTGTTTGAAAAATAAAAAAAATGTATCTTTAATGTGTAACAGTAAAAGAGAAACCATGTCAGTTACTGGAGCTTAGCTGTAATATAATACCACCACTAAACATGGACAAGGGAAGCAAAAGGTATGTAACTAAAAACTTGGAGCAGCAGGGCTATTCATGTCTTTTTTTGGAGTATGTAAAATTTTTCAAAGAGATAACTGGTTTGTGAGGTAATTGCAGTCATCTTCTTAAGAAAATTACAAAGCTTACATTGTCTTGCCAAATACACTTTAGTGCTATTTTTTGCCATCAGCGTGCTTGTCCTTTGCTAAAGGATATTTCTCTGTGGGAACATGAAATTACTGCCATCATCATTTCCCTCCCTTTTAATTTTATGCTAATAGTCAGTCTATGTTTGGTGTGGGACCAAAGCAAACTTTGTTTTAGAAATGAGGGAAACTCCGAGGAAAAAATCCAAACAATCCAAAATGTTATTCCCTTTTTCTACACCAAAAACTTATTTATTGAATTGTTTCTGTAAATGAATGAAGCATGTCTTAAGTGTAATTATAGTAACACATTCGATTTTCATTTTGGCAGAGTGAAGATATATACCTTTTAAAAAGAGAAATTGAACAGGGGGAAAGAGATCTTGAGAAAGTGCAAACCTTTCACACTGAATGTCTGATGATGAACTGGTGTAATGGAGAAAAAGATTGTGAAAATAAGTATGTTCTCAAACTGCCTTTATGCCTCAGAGTGCTCTATAGGTTACTCAAGCTACCTGTTAAATTTCTTGTCTTGTCTTCATTTTGCATTTTTCACCTCTAACATTCTCCTTAAGATATTTTCCTTTTGCAAAGAAAGGTTGAAAAATCTTTAATTAATACTATTGTAAGACTCTTTATGAAAAAAACAAGTCTGGAAGAAAAAGATGTTAAAATGTATTGCTTGGAATTGGAACAAAATGGTGTGTGAGCCAAGGTGGCAGCAGTAACACGGACTAGTTCAGATAGTGTAAAAAGAAAAGGAGTACTTGTGGCACCTTAGAGACTAACCAATTTATTTGAGCATAAGCTTTCGTGAGCTACAGCTCACTTCATCGGATGCACACAATATGCATCCGATGAAGTGAGCTGTAGCTCACGAAAGCTTATGCTCAAATAAATTGGTTAGTCTCTAAGGTGCCACAAGTACTCCTTTTCTTTTTGCGAATACAGACTAACATGGCTGTTACTCTGAAACTAGTTCAGATAGTGTGCGTATTCTTCTGCCTCCTACAGACAGTACATGCTTGAAAAAAACAGTTTGTCCCTTCAGTTTGTGATCCCACAGAACAAGTTTGTACATTCATTCTATATTGATCCTTATGGTCTCAGTCCAGTTCCCACCCCTCCACCCCCCCAAAAAATACCACCACATTCAGCACCAATTAACAAGCTCATTGGAAGTCTAATTGGACAAAGAGCTAATGTGCATGAAGAATGAATGTCCCTAGAGATGTCCTGTAGGTCATGGTGGATGGAGGCAAATTCCTAGGGCACTGGGGGAAAGTTTTTTCACTGCTACTAATTACACAGTTTCCATTTTATAGAAATTCAGAGGCCTTAGATCGCCAGGTATATCAAACCTTACAGGAGCACTAAATAAACAAAAAGGAGGAAATTATTTCACCTAATGCCTACTTCATTTGCGTACAACAAATAAAAAAACAAAAAAAATACATCTCAAAAAAGGTTTTAAACAATGAAAACAATCTCCTGCCTTCAAAAAATGATCTGAATTCAAACAAAAGTTCATGATTTATTGTTATAGAGGATGTGCAGAATGATTTAAGATGCATGGTAGGAGCATGGTAGGTCAGCAGCTCGGTATAAAAAAAATATGTAAAGTGTTTATTTTAGGGCTTCTTGTTGTTGTTGTTGTTGTTAACATTAGTAGAGACATTTATATCACTTATTATTTATAGGGTGGCTCCCTCTCCTCCCTCCACCCTTGAGAATTCAAAGCAGCTATACTAGAATAGTCTGGTCTCAGTAAAGGATAGAGTATTTACATGTGTATCAGGGTTTTTTATGTGAACCTGTGAAAGTAAAACTAACAATTTTTAACCTATTTGTGAAATCAAGACCGTGCTAAAATAATGTGAATCATTTTGCAGTCTTGCAGAGCATTTGAAATCGGTATTTAAGTGCCATATACATTTAAACTTAACATTTAAAAAGTGGTTCCTTACGAATGCATTTATACTCTTGAAGGTTATTCACTTGCTTGTTTCTTGTCTTTATCACTCATAAACAGGCATCACAAGCAGACTCTTACTGCATCCTCTGTAACCACACACATTCAGGAGCTGAACACCTCTCCTACCAGTAGGCCATACTGTGCCTCAGAAGAGCCATTGCTGACTTCACACCAGCGTACAGTAGATGTATGGCAAACTCGTTGTGACAGTCCAGTCAGAAGGAAGTCAGCACTGTATGCAGGTAACTATCTAAAATGAAGTGTGGATATTATTCAACAGAATTTATTCATCCACTGTGAAGTGATTCTGTCGATGATAAAATAAAAATTCCTTATCTCTGTTGCAAATAAAACATTTGATTATTTAAACAAAGCATTATATTAAAACTCTAATTTATCTTCCATCGTTTTTGCATTTTGTTCATCTTGGACATTTACCCTAGACTGGTCAATGTCCAGTCATTTGCACTTTCTGGTACAGTGCTTTGACGGTTGGCTTACATACCCTGCAGGGGAATGCCTAATTTAAACTATTTTGATTTAAATTTTAAAAATACAGTGTAAGCAGTTCAGTTAATAGTAGGCATTTAACCCCTCTCTCTTCTTCATGCAAATAAGTGAATCATTGTTTGTGGTTATTATGAAGAGCTCATGTGTGTGTTTTATTAGCTACAGCATTAATTTTAAAAAAAACAAACCCTTGGGAAAGTACAGAGAAACAATCAGTGCTGAAGTATTGTTACCTGTGATGGCTTGTCTAAGACAGTTCGTTTAAGAACATGGGATGAAAACCAAATAAGTGTTTTCAAGAATTGCAGGCAGCCATTTGATATGTAGATTAGTTGTCCTTTTCTCTCTGTCTGAATACCTGCAGAGCAAACAAAGACTAGTCTGCTCAGGACCCTGGGCCATCGAGCGAGGTCTTATGAAGAAAGACCAGACGAGAGGATATCTCCTGAAAGAAAGGGTTGTTTGCTCAGAAATAGCCTTAAATCTGCAACTGTGTTTAAAGGCAAGTTATCACAACTGGGGGAATTTCAGTCAGTTATTCTAATTTGTTTAGATCTGGTGGTAGCACATTTGAGATAGAGTTGAATTGTTGATGAGCTTGTAAACTGCAGTAAAAAGAATTCTGACTGGGTTTCACTGACCTGGTCAAGGAAGCATTTTCAGCAGGACAGTAAATTTGAGATATTAAAATATGATGGATACTGATTGAAAAATTGAATAAAATTTCACACATCTGTAAATAGCATTCAGTTTAGCATCATCTGCAAGGGAAAGAATGGTCTGTTTTTTTGGACGGACCTCAAGATCCTTGCACACTGTTGATACGCTGTCTCTTTGGCAGGGTCATTTTCCATGAAGGTAGTGCAGAATACTTTCATTGAAGACTGCTGAAGGCACATCTGAATCACAGTTGTTTTTCCTGAACAGGGTGCACATCTAAGATACGCTCACTGTAATCAAAGAAACATGAAAATTGTATATTAGCTTAATGAGATGCCAGTGACACTAAGTTATGTTACTTGTGGCCTGAGTTGAGGAATAAGCTTGGTGAATCTTCCTTCTTGGGTAAAGGCTATAAATCTAAACAAAGGTTAAAATAATTTTGAAATGATAAAATTAGGGTTTGTCTACATTGACACTTTTGTAGCTAAAACTTGTTGCTTGAGGGTGTGAAACACCCCGTGAATGACAAAAGTTGTAGCGACGAAAAGCGCTGGTGTGGACAGCGCTTCATTGGTGGGAGCTGTGCTCCCGGCGATGAAGCTACTGGCCCCTCATCGGAGGTGATTTTATTTTGCCACCGGGAGAAATAGTGGCCACACAGTGCACCTTACAATGGCATGGCTGCAGAGACACAGCCGTGCCCTTTGTAAGGTGCACAGTGTAGACACGTTGCACAGTGTAGACATAGCCCTAGTGCTTATCTACCTTTACATTTTTTGTTTTTATTAGTTCTTGTGAAGTGTGAGTGTTCAAGCACCACGATTGAAACACAAGAGAGATTAATTCTCATGAATAAATTTAGTTGCTGGAATAAGCATTATTATACAGCCTTAGTAGCACTTCTAATAGGCTCAGATAGAGCTTATGCTAATTACTTCATGGTGTGTGTGTGTGTGTGTTTGTGCAAAACCATTACATGATGCCTTTGTAAGTTTGTAAATGTTTTTCCACAGAGCTGAATACACAAAAGGTGGCAAAAAGAACATCTAAAGAGTATGTACATGTGTCACACACAAGTGGTAGTGGTTTATATTTATTTTCCGTAACTACTATATTACCAAATATGTTTCTGTCTAATATTACCTCTCACAATCTCTTATTTTTAGTTCTCTAGATACGTCTTCAGCTCATTGGCTAAAGACTCATGGTTTGGTTGCTAGACGACTCACCATAATGGATGCCTTAGCCCCTACAGCTGTTCCTCACAGTACTAAATACATCCCGGTTTTAGACAAACATGTTCTTTCTAAAGTATTTGATGAGGTAAAACTCTTATGCTGTTTCAGGGGAAGCTTAAAATTTACCATTGTTTTTATTTTTTTATTATTATTTTTTTATTATTCGTCTAGATAAATATTGAATAATTATGTCCTCAAGTGTCCACGGCAGAGTGTGGGTTATTCACAGTAAATGTACTGTATACATTTGGAAATATTTATTAACAACAGATATTGATAAAATAAAATTATTAATTCTGTTTCCTGCAGGGTGACAAGATAATAGAGCTTAATGCTATTTGCATTTGCATTTCTTGCCTATATACCAGTTGGTGACAGTGTGCAGCCACCAGGGGTTCAAAAATTGTTCATAGGCCATAGTCATTAATGATATTTGTTAAATCACTGGAGTTCTGAATTTTGGGCTCAGTTAGTCAGCTAGTAAACTGGTGAAGCTTTCCTGGATCACTAAGTTCTCAGAGCTACACGTTCTCTAGAGTGCTTTTATAAAAGAACAGAATGAAATGACCTAGGGTCCCATCTTGAGAGGTGCTGAGTCCCTCTTGTGAGGTTCTGAGGGTTAACAATTCCCACTGAATTATTTGTCATGAAATATGAACCTATGCCCTCCTCAAAGGGCAATCCATGTTGTGGAAGATTACCCCTGGAGGAATTCTTGTATTGGTGTATTCTCTATACATGCTGAGAATTTGTGCAGATCATTCTAAATAATATGTTTTTCAAAAATAACACAGCAGTGGAAAAGCTGGAGAGCATGAGCTTAAACTGAATAATGAAGAGGTAAAGGCTTTGTGAATGGGATATGATGTAGACCTGAGTGAGATATTCATAACAAAATGTGAACCTGCACACAATTTAAGATTTTTTTTAAATTTCAGTTTTAAATTCCAACTTGGGTGCATTTTTAAAGTAATTTTTGCTGTGATATTCAGATTTTTAAAGCAAAAATAGGCTCACTATTTTAGTGAAAATAGCCAAAAATATCAAGCTTGTTTCTGATAGTAAAAATAAAAGGGGGAGGGACAGTTTTTTAAAAGAAAGATGTCTTTTTGCATAAAAACCTTGCATAAATGTACACATTTTCATATTTCATACGTGAAAATAGTCTGTTTGCCAAAACCGAATAAAGAAAAACTTGTGTGAACCTGCACAATACAGTGAATTTGGGTATGAAATGTCACATAACAGAAACTGTGAATTTCCACAATTCTAATGGGCTATTTCCTGGCAATTGTCACTACTCCCTATGCCCTTTTCTGGAGAGCCCTACCAGCTGTTCTCTTCAGGTCTCCCCATGGAGAGTCTCCGAAGCACTCCCTTCATCTTTCCAGAATAATCTTGAAAATTTGTTGTAACTACTGCTTGCAAGAAGCACCTTGTAAAAACTAAAAGCCTTCTAGAATAGTTTGAGCCACCTTTCTGCAAATGCTGTTTTAGAGAAGTATTTTATCTAGATATTATTGGGCCAAATTAATCCATAGGGATGAATTTAGGCCATTTAGGCCATTATATTTGAAATGAATATAGTGGTATAGCTGTTAGCAAGCAATGCAATATTTGTAGGCATTTTTGGGTTCAAGGACATAATTACAGATAGAGCTGGGCAAATTTTTTTCTTATGAGAAAAAAATAGTTTATTTGCTGAAAAATGCATTTTTGGTCGATACAAAACTGTTCGCGAATCTGGCCTGACAGTTTTGTCTGGGGGAAGGTTTTTCAGGGTCAGTTTGAGGGAAGTAAGAGTGTGTTTGTTCTACTTTGTATAAATACTTAAATATTCAGTGGGCCAAAGTGAGAGTGACTCTATAGTTGGTGATTAAAGTACTCACTTGGGGAAAGAGGGGTATGAGATGTGGATTCAAATTCCTCCTTTTAGTCAGGTAGAGGGAAGATTTGAATCCACATCTCCTAGGTCAGTGCCTTACTCACCAGACTATAGATCACTCTCACTTTGGCCCACTGAATATTTAAAGTAGTTAAATAAAGTGGAACAGCTTCAACAGGAGAGATTGAGAGCACCTACCCAGAGTAGTCTATAGCCTGGAAGTAGATGCTTACCTGGCAGGCTGTGATTTGAATTCAAGTCCCTGCTCCAGATTTGGGATTTGAAACTGGCTCTCCCACATAACATTTTCCTAACCACCGAACTAAAGGTTATAAAGGGAAACATATATACCCGACCTGAAACAGACTTTTTCAATTTGTTGACAAATTCCAAACCTTTTTGGAAATGAACTGATTTTCCCTGATCTTTCAGTTTGCTGGCAGAACCAAAAAAATGAATTATTTGCCCAGCTTCTAGTTAGAACCAGTTATAAATTAACACTCCTGTCCTGCCAACTATTTTTACAGAGAACTTCCCCACTGATTTCATTAAGACATCCAATGAATAGCTTAATGGTAGGTTATGGCCTGAAATGCTGGAACCTGCATTATTGCAGGTCACAGATATGCTGTATGTAAAGGAAGGAAAGGAATTGAAACTACTAAGTGGAGTCAACAGAATTACCTTTATCAGCCCTGGAACCCATTCTCCTTTGGAACCCATGCTAACACTTGAAGGAAAAGCTGAGAATAGGGTGTGACTTTAATTATAAATAGGGCCCTACCAAATTCACAGCCTTGAAAAATGCATCATGGACTATAAAATCTGATCTCCCTGTGAAATCTGGCTATTGTAGGGGAGAGTGAGCTCCAGCTGCTAGTCCCAGCTGGGCTGGGGAGGGGCAAGACTTCCTATTCTCCTGCAGGGGCTGCTCCCAGGGCCAAGTCAGACTCACAGCTGGGAACCTCTCCTGGCTGGAGGAAGCTGTGAGACTGCTGGCTTGGGAGCCCAGCTCTGAAGGCAGTGCTGAGGTAAGGGTGGCAATCCCGCGACCCTCCACTGCTCTTTTGGGTCGGGACTCCATGGTTACAGCACTGTCAAATTTCAGACGTAAACATCTGAAACCATTAAATTGACTATTTAAAAAAACCTATAATTGTGAAGTTGACCCAAATGGACCATGAATTTGGTAGGGCCCTAATTATAAAGCTTGAGCAGGAATTGTGAGGTTGCGTTAAGAATCTTTGTTGCTCCTATACTTTGAAAGGCTCCATTCAGAATCATAAATATGTACACAATTGTTGGTATTCTTTCTCCTCAGATCTTGTTTTTGTTGGGGTAGAATGCTCCTTTGGTTTCTTAGAGGACAACATTATTTTTATTTTCATCCTCTACAAACATTAATGCACTAACATCAGATTTATTTTGGAAATAGAGAAGCAAGCAAAAAGGTTACCATGGCAATTCTTCATTAACATCATGCTCATGTGCTCATTCATTTTTGTGTGCCCTGGCAGTTTCACCTGAGCTATTTCAAAGAGATTAATTCATTACACAATCCATCAGTTTCATATCCAGAATAAAAGGTGTTCTGGCTGTTTAGCATAATGTGCAGTCCCCCTCTAGTAGTTCTGGAGGAATACTTCTCTGTAGATTCTTTTGTGTATCTGCTTTGAAGATTGTGGTGTCTTTAATAAGTTTAATGCCATAATAATGTATGTATTTTTGCCTATCCTTTGAGTGCCACTCAGACTATTATACCCATTCTTTGAGAAGTTATATTGAATTTTAATGTATTGTACTGTTGGGATAAAGGGTGGTGCTGGGGGGACACATTTCATTGAAAAGGGAGCCTATGTGGAGAAAATCCTGCCAGCCTCTTACCCCTTTTATATAAAGGGAACTGCAGCTTGAGCAAAACTGCTGATCTCAACTGTGGCAGTATGGGATTGGAAAACAGGTGAGGTCTCAAATAAGCAGGTCCCAGGCTGTTTAGGGCTTAAACTGCATCTGGAAATCCAGAGGCAGGCATTGCTCATTGAGTATTTCCCCATGTGCAAAGACTGATCTCATCTGTTTGGACAAAATACTCCGTTTATGAACAACTGAGTGCCACTTTCTCACTAGCTTTATCTTCCGAATGGATTTAAGGTGTACTCCATTGTGAAGTGCTTTGCTGTAGTCTATTAATGAGGTGACACAAATACATAAATCTCAGTGGAGAGGTCGTTCTCAGAAAGAAAAGGTAGTAACCTTGCAGATGGAGAAAAAGCCACCTGACTACTGCTGAAAGATGATCATCTAGCAATAACTGGGAATCCAGCCAGACTCCCATGATACAGACACAAGTAACACATGGCAGAGACATACTTTCAGTTAGAGGCACTTTTTTTTTTATTGCATCTTCTAATCATTTTCTCTAACCCATCAACAGTACGTCAGTTTCATCAGGATTGAACTTCGGCCAGCTCTCTGTCATCCATGCTCCAAACTCAGCCGGACATTGGGAAAGAGATTTAAATGCACCATTTGAGACAAAAGACGTTTTGCAGAATCTGTGTTGGTACACTGAACACAGTAGTACCTTCCTCCTGTACCCCATGTTTCCTTGTGGTACTGTGCACTGGAGTTTTTCCAGAATTACCCTGGAATAGTTTAGTTGTTTGAAGGGTTGTGGGAAGATGGGTTGGGTAATGTTTTTGTTTGGGGGTTGGGAAGTTGTGGGAGGTCTCACTCCCCTCTTTTCTTTAAGATCCCTTATTAGGGTGTCTGGCTGTGCTGTTTTTGTAATGAAGTGTGCTTCTGTAGATCCTGTCATACACCTAGAGCCAAATTTTCAAAGATGTTTAGACACCTAAAAATGTAGATAGACACCTTGTGCAATTTTCAAAAGTGCCTATGCAGGTGAGGCGCCTAGCTCCCATTGAAATCAATGACATTGGTTTCAGTGGGAGGTTAAGCATCTAACCTACTTTGATTTTTTGAAATCACAATGGGTACCTATCTGCATCTTTAGGAACCTAACTATTTTGGGGAATCTGCCCCTAGAGTATAAGATATGACATTTAAAATGTTTAAATAAGTAAATTCCCTATTTGCATGTTATGTGTAGAAATAGATGGCAATAAGCTGGTGTTGTATACAGAAGTATAATACAATGATGTATTAAAACAATACAATATATAATATGTTCATGTTGTAGATCCTGTTTGCATCCTTTCTGTTCTACCCTTTATCTATTAGATTAAGACTAGAGAGAGTGCTGCTCATTCCATTTAGAAGTTAAATAGCGAGTTAGCTAGCTTAATTTCCCTTGCCTCATAAGAATTCATTTGTAGAGTTCCAGCATTTATTTAAAGGGGTCACAGTAGCTATAAGATTTGTGTACACGTAGTACAAGAAAATGATATCTTAATTCAGAAACAAATGTTATGTTTCAACCTCATTACCTTTGATCAGTATCAGTCTCATGGGTCTCCAAACACTTGGTCACTCACATCAAGTGCTTGGCTTTTTCTTTATGAAATCCTTTGAGATTTGCCTTGTATACATAAGGTTGGGGTATTCCAATATTCTGGTTGATAAAGAATAACACAATAAATGAAGTCTTTGCCCTTTTTTGTGTTGTAGGTGTTACCCCTGGCCCATGTTAGCAATGACAAGAAGCGGATCACACTAATTAATCCTCAGGCAGTGAATCTTGATGCCTATAAAGAGAAACTGGAACAAGCAATTAAATCCTATGAAAGGTAAGTCTGCTCTTCAGATTTTCTCCATGCTGACAGACTAATTCCGTTTTTTCATATGATGAATTGGGTTCATTTTACATCTCTGACTGCCTTACCTATGCTTTGCTCACTAATCCATCTCCTCAAAGATGTATTTTAACATTCTGTACAACTGAGCATTTTCAAACAACCACCATTGTCTAAAAATGTATCCTGCCAGAGAAATGTTTTCTTCTTTTCAAAAGTGCGGCATTAAAAGTAAATGAGCAGTCAGGGACACCATAAATATTACACTGCACACATAATACATTATTCTTTTTAAGTAACAAAACTTCATTTTAATCTCAGCTATAATCTCAAAATGTTAAATGTAAAACAAAACCCTTTCTGAAATAGAAACAACATACAAATATAGCCAAGGTAATAAACAACAGGTTCCTAACATTAAGCTCCTAGATCCATATTTAGGTGCCTAAATAATTGTCCTGAGTTTCGCTATTGACTGCTTGGCACTCTTGAAAATCAGACCACTTATTTAGGCTGACTATGGGTTTAGGAGCATAACTTTACGCATTTGTGTTATAAGATATTGGCCCTTATTTTTATGGGTTTTTTTTTTCCACCAGAAGAGCTGTGTTATGCTTATTGTTTTCAGAATCAGATAGGAAGTAAACATTGAAAGGATATTATAAATCTTAACTATTTCTTTCTTGGCTTTTAAGTTTGTGGTTTTTGAAAATTATGTGATGATTAGTAATCTTAGCAGGGTTTTATGGACAAAAATCTTTAATAAACTATATGTCTAGTCAAATTTTATTCTAATAAAATGTACAGATTTAATGACTAATACATTTATAACAGGTGAGTCTTCCTTTCTTGACTAATTGCTGTGTTGGCTTCCCAAGTTTTAGGACTTGTCTACGCTACAGAGTTTTGCCAACAATAGGCAGCTTTTGTCGACAAAACAGTAGATGCGTGTACACTACGATGTGACTCTTGGCAGCAAAAATGCCCTGCTTTGGCAACACAATAAAACCACCCCGACAAGAGGCGTAAGGCTTTTTGAACAAAAGTTTTGTCGATAAAGTGCCAGTGTTGACACCACGCTTGATTTTATTGCTTTAATGGCCTCCAGGAGGTGTCCCACAATGTCCATCCTGACTGCTGTGGTAAGCAGTTTGAACTCCGCTGACCTGCAGCCAGGTAAACAACCATCTGCCCCTCCCCCTTTAAAGCCCCAGGAATTTTTGCAGTTCCATTTCCTGTTTGTTCGGCATGGAGAGGTCTCATTGCATCTTATCAAGTGACCATGGCAGCAAACGTTCTCCCACTTGGACCACTGCAGAGCTGTTGGATCTGCTCAGTATTTGGGGAGAGGAGGCTGTGCAGTCCCAGCTGTACTTCAGCTGTAGGAATTTTGATATCTATGGGTAGATTTCTGAGGCTTGTGTGAAAAGGGCTATGATCGGGACATGGTGCAATGCAGAGAGAAGATAAAGGAGCTGAGGCAGGTGTACCATAAGGCGAGGGAGGCAAAATGTCACTGTGGTGCTGCACCCAAGACCTGCTGGTTCTATAAGGAGCTGGACGCTATCCTTGGCGGCGACCCTACCTCCACTGCCAAGAGCCCCATGAATACTTCGGCGGGCCTGGAGGCAGCGGAAAGAAGACCTAACCCAGAGGATGAAGTTATTGATGAAGAGGTGGAGTTAGACGATGATGAGGAGCTCCCGGCAGGGTCGCCTGGTGGGGCAGGCAGCCAGGAACTGTTTACCACTCCAGAGGTTTCTAGCCAGTCTAAACAGTTGCTCTCCAGCGAGCAAGAAGCAGGAGAGGAGACGCTTGGTAAGTGGATGTCGTTTGTGTAGTGCAGAGGTGGGTTCAGGGTATAGAAATGCATAAGGCTTGATGTGTTTCCGTGTGCTAGACATTTCCCTTGTAATATAGTGCAACAGGATGTTGATGCACGCGGAGATCTCATGGGAATCCTCCAGAGAGATCTCTAGGAGGTACTCGGCAATCCTCTGCTAAAGGTTTCTTGGCAGAGCAGTTTTGTTCCTTCCCCCATTGTAGGAAACTTTCCTGCTCCATTCAGCAATCACTTGTGCAGGTACCAGAGTGGCACATGGGCGAGCAGCATAGGGACCAGGATAGAAACCACAAGTGTGTGGTAGATGTGCCATCGCTTCCCTGTTTACCCTGGTACCTCCTTTCCCACCATGCATGCATGTGTGTTGTTTTTTCTGAAATAATCTTTATTTGTGTCCTACAAATTGAGATAGCAGGCACTATCAAGCCACACACAGGTAGTTTAATCATTTGCTTACTGGAATTTAAGGCCCAAATTTCACAATTGCTTCCTATGAAAACTAGATGTAATGTAACATTGCAGTATCAATCACAGAGATGTACATTACTGGTTTTCATTTTCAAAGTGTTGCCTCAAAGCCTCCCTGATTTGACTAGCCCCCCCTACCCGGGCCCCTCTGATAACCCTGGTATCTGGCTGCTCAAAATCAGCAGCGAGGTGGTCTGCCTCAGCACTACACCCCTGACCAAACCTTTCACCGTTAGCTACACAAATATTATGCAACATACAACATGGGGCAATGATCATGGGTATAATACCCTCACTGAAGTCTAACCTGCCATAAAGGCATTGCCAGGGCGCCTTTAATCTGCCAAAGGCACATTCCACGGTCATCCAGCACCTACTCAGCCTGTTGTTGCACCGCTTCTTACTGCTATCCAGGTTTCCTGAGTGAGGTTTCATGAGCCGTGGTTGTAAGGAGTATGCTGGCTCTCCCAGGATCACTATGGGCATTTAAACATCCCCCACTGTAATCTTCTGGTCTGGAAAGAAAGTCCCCGCTTGCAGCTTTCTGTACAGGCCAGTGTTCCTGACGATGTGTGTGTCATGCACTTTCCTGGACCACTCTGCATTGATGTCAGTGAAACACCGATGGTCATCCACAAGCACCTGCAACACCATGGATAAGTATCCCTTCCTGTTGATGTACTCCGTCGCAAGGTGGTCTGGTGCCAAAATTGGAATGTGTGTGCCATCTATAGCCCCTCCAGTTAGGGAAACCCATTTCTGCAAAGTCATCCACTATTTCACACGCATTTCCCAGAGTCACGGTCCTTCGTAGCAGGATGCAATTAATTGCCCTGCACACTTGCATTAACACAGCCCCAATGGTCGATTTTCCAACTCAAGTCTGATTCGCGACCCATCAGTAGCAGTCTGGAGTCGCAAGCTTCCACACTGCGATTGACAAACGCTTCTCTACCGATAGGGCAGCTCTTATTCTGGTATCCTTGCGCCGCAGTGCTGGGGCGAGCGCCGCACACGGTTCCAGGAAGGTGGCTTTCTGCATGTGCAAGTTCTGTAGCCACTGCTCATCATCCCAGACCTGCATAACAATACGATCCCACCATTCAGTGCTTCTTTCCCAAGACCAAAAACAACAGTCCACCTTGTGCAGCTGTTCTGTGAATGTCAAAATAAATTTAAAGTTGCTCCTATCCATATCACACAGCATGTCAGGCAACTGGGAGTCTTGTTCAATTAGGAACTTCGTGATTAACAACACTGCCCTCCACGATGTGTTAATGACAGTTATCAGAGCATAGGAGAGCAGTGCAAGATCAATCCCTTCACTCAAAGATGCTGGGATGCACAGCAAACAAGGACCGTTGAAAAATGCCACAAAAGATGAAGTGAGCTGTAGCTCACGAAAGCTTGTGCTCAAATAAATTGGTTAGTCTCTAAGGTGCCTTTTCTTTTTGCGAACACAGACTTACATGGCTGCTACTCTGAAAGAAAGCTGGAAGCCCATGGAATGCTGGGATGGAAAACCATACATCATGGGACACTGAGCTTCTCCTGTCAGCACAGCTACCGCCTCTCAGGGAGGTGGACTTATTAAGCTGACGGGAGAGCTCTCTTCCGTTGGTTTAAAGTGTCTTCACCAGACGCACTACAGTGGCGCAGCTGCATCAGTGCAGCTGCATCGATGTAAATTTGTAGGGTAGACCTGCCCTGTCTTTCATGGTCTTAAAATAAAAACTGATTTGGAAACTGTTTAACTTGTATAATATTTATGGAAATCAATTAAGATATATTTGTTTTTATTTTGCACTCACTAGATTGAATGTTAATAGGTCTAGGGGGCCTGATCCAATGTTCATTGAAGTCAATGGGAATTTTGTCCTTGTTTTTAATGATGGAAAAACTATTTCCATCTTGTTCAGTACTGTGGAATGTTGTTGGAAAATAACCCTGGTTGCCTTTAGTGGAGTTGTAAGGGTGAGAAAAATGTCTTCTGATAAAATATTATGTGTGTTTTACTGAAGAGCTAGAACACAGGACTGACTTTTTAAGTTCTATGCCTGGTCCCTCTGAAACTTATTGACATGAGTGATCTTTACTGATGCTAGTCCCATTGACTGAAGTGAGTCAGGATTACTAGCATCAATAAGGGCTTGTAGGGCTGGGTCCAATGTTTTTACAAATATGTGTAAAAAATAAAACTGCTTGAAGGCATTAGTTGTTATGAGCATTAATTCTAATGAAAATTTCAAAATGAACGTTTTAGCTGTTTTTCCTTTAGAAGTGAGTGAAAAATTATTCAAAACCAAAAATATTGTTTCTTCTGAGTTCATGAGACAAACTAACATGGCTACCACTCTGAAACCTTTGAACAAAACATTATGGTTGTTCTTTCAAAAGTTTACAGCTGAACATTGACTTAATATAGCTTTGAAACTTTACTATGCAGAAGAAAAATACTGCTTTCCTTTTTTTTTTTTTTTTTTAGTACTTTATGTTTAACACAGTATGGTACTCTATTTACTTTTTTTGGGGGGGGTCGGGGGGGGGGTCTGTGCTGCCTGATTGCATATTTCCAGTTCCAAATGAGATGTGTGGTTGGTCAGTTCATAACTCTGGTGTTCGTAACTCTGAGGTTCTACTGTATATGCCTTTCCATGGTGAACTCCATGGTGCAAAATTCCAAGCAATTTTGTAGATCCTTTATGATGTGCTGGAGAGGTTTTAGTTGGGGGTTGTAGGTGATGGCTAGTAGCGTTCTGTTACTTTCTTCGTTGGGCCTGTCCTGTAGTAAGGGACAAGAGCTGAGGAAGTGTTGTTCTAAGTCAGCCATAAAATGTTGGCATACTGTGGGGCCACGTGGGTACCCCCAGCACCCCTACTCTTCTTGAGCTACATTGATGACCTCTTCATTGTCTGGACCCAGGGGAAGGAGGCCCTTGAGGAATTCCACCAAGATTTCAACAATTTCTGCCCCCACCATCAACCTCAGCCTGGACCAGTCCACACAAGAGATCCATTTCCTGGACACGACAGTGCAAATAAGTGATGGTCACATAAACACCACCCTATACCGGAAACCTACTGACCGCTGTACTTACCAACATGCCTCCGGCTTTCATCCGCACCACACCACACGATCCATTGTCTACAGCCAAGCTCTAAGATACAACCACATTTGCTCCAATTCCTCAGTGAGAGACAAACACCTACAGGATCTCTAGCAAGCATTCTTAAAACTACAATACCCACATGTTGAAGTGAAGAAACAGATTGACAGAGCCAGAAGGGTACCCAGAAGTCACCTACTACAGGACAGGCCCAACAAAGAAAGTAGCAGAATGCCACTAGCTGTCACCTACAGCCCCCAACTAAAACCTCTCCAACGCATCATCAAGGATCTACAACCTATCCTGAAGGATGACCCCTCACTCTCACAGACCTTGGGAGACAGGCCAGTCCTCAGTTACAGACAGCCCCCCAACCTGAAGCAAATATTCACCAGCAACTACACACAACATAATAAAAACACTAACCCAGGAACCAATCCTGCAACAAACCCCGGTGCCAACTCTGCCCGCATATCTATTCAAGGGACACCATCATAGGACCACATTAGCCACGCCATGAGGGGCTCGTTCACCTGCACATCTACCAATGTGATATATGCCATCATGTGCCAGCAATGCCCCTCTGCGATGTACATTGGCCAAACCGGACAGTCTCTACGTAAAAGAATAAATGGATACAAATCAGACATCAAGAACTGTAACATTCAAAAACCAGTAGGAGAGCACTTAAATCTCCCTGGACACTCAATAACAGACTTAAAAGTGGCAATTTTCAACAAAAAAACTTCAAAAACAGACTTCAACGAGAAACTGCAGAACTGGAATTAATTTGAAAACTGGACACCATCAAATTAGGCCTGAATAAAGACTAGGGGTGGCTGGGTCACTACAAAAAGTAATTTTCCCTCTGCTGATACTCACACCTTCTTGTCAAGTGTTGGAGATGGCCGATGTCCACCTTGATTGCATTGGTCTCGTTAGCACTGCAAAAGAAATTTTCCCTCTTGATATTCACCCCTTCTTGTCAACTGTTGAGAATAGGCCACTTTCATCTTAATTGAATTGGCTTCATTAGCACTGACCCCTCACTTGGTAAGGGAACTCCCATCTTTTCATGTGCTGTGTATATATATTTATACTGCTTACTGTATTTTTCACTGCATGCATCTGATGAAGTGGGTTTTAGCCTATGAAAGCTTATGCCCAAATAAATTTGTTAGTCTCTACGGTGCCACAGGGACTCCTCGTTGCTTTGTTCAAAGTTACTAGAGTTACAAAGATTTCAGAGTTATGAACAATCTCCATTCCCGAGGTGTTCGTAACTCAGAGGTTCTACTGTATGTACCAATTTTTAGTAAAAGCAGTTTTCTAAACTCCCAAATTCTCAAACTATAAATCCTTGAAACTAAGATTATAAAATAGAAACACTGGTATAATTAAACTATAGCATTGCAGTTGCAAGGCTGCAATGAAGATTTTAACAGTTTCAGCAAATGTCATTGAGGATGGAGGTGGGGTACATGTGAAAGGTGAAATCATTCCTTGCCTAGATGCCAAGTTTCGACCTGTAGTGGATGTAAGTGACAAATTATAACTCCACATTTCCATCTGAAACACCAATTTAACCATGTCTTTTTTGCTATGAATACAGTATTACATTTCTGATAATTGAATCTGCAAGGTTTACTAAGGTTCAGCTTACTGAATAGTCGCAAATTTGTTTTGATATCTATAAATTAGACAATATGTTAGTACATGCTAATTTCAAGAATAGAAGAAACCATCACAATAACCTCACCATACATAGATTTACTATTAGCATAAAATTGAGAGGTAGGAAAGTGATGGCAATAATTTAATGTTCCCACAGAGAAATATACTTCAGCAAAGGAGAAAAAAGCTGGGATCTACAAAGCATGTGTGGTCTTGAATAGTTACAAACATTTGCAAATTAGCTAGTTATGAATGTGCAGCGTTTAGAAGTGTGAAATAGATAGCTGAGCATGCCAAGAATGCAGAATATGAATGTACTAGTAATTTACATTCTGAAGGAGCTGGTTCTTGATTTCCTTGGCAGATGAACTGAATCAGTCAGAAACCCATGTTCAGAATCTAATTTTATATAGGCTGTTGGGGATTTTTTTAAGTGCAACAGTTAATTCACCAAGATTGGAAAAGGACACGTGTTTGGAAAGGTTTGAGTCGTCTCTGGAATGAACTGATGCCAGCTCAGACATTTGTAAACAATAATATAGCAGAGTTCACTTTTCTATATGATGGCACCTAGGACCCCCCAGAGATTTGCTTCTGCACTGTGAAATAAAAGAGTTATGTGATGCCTTACTTGTTGGGATGTTGACATTTAGGGATAAAATTGGCTAGTAGAAACTTGTAATCTATGTCTTTAAAAAAAAAAGAAAGAAAGACCAATCATCTGCAACAAAGGAAAAAAACCTGTAGTGTTTTTAAAATGACAGCACTTGAGTGCTTTTGGGTAGGCAGTTCTGTTTTCACCACAGCAGCTTTCCTTAATGGGCAGAGTGGAATGAAGTAGAAATTTAAATGGTGTGATTGCATTTGATTTTTAAGTGGGGAAAAAAAATCATTAACATTGCTTCTCCAGTGCCTTCATTCTGAAGCTGTTAACTTGTCGGGGGCAGCTCTTGGCTGACATTAAATCAGCACTATTGCTTAGTTTAGATTACTGGGTGCTGGACAGAACTCTCCACTGAAATTCCTGCAGGAAACAGTAGTGATTGCCACTAATTTCTCAGTGACCCTGAAATAATCATGTTGCTACCAGATGGAAGATGCTGTTTTCTTATATCCTTTTGCAGATGATAAATTCATAGTGGAATGATAAGAACACTGTTTGTGCTTTCAGAATACAAATCATGGTAGATATCTTTTAGAACTGTGTGTTCTGGTTTATTCATTGATATTATGATAATCAGACACACACTGACCGCATTCCCTCAGGAATTGTTTTCTTTTATTTAATAGGCGCCTAAATCTAATTATTTGGAGAGCACTATCTCAAGAGGAAAGAGACAAGTAAGTTTTCACCTTCTTCCTGTCTCAATAATTTAATTTTTGAAACATTTATTAATGGAATGGGAGCAACGGTGCTTAGCACCTTTTGAGAATCGGGTCATAAATATTTTACACACTTTTTTGGCTGCTCTTGTCATGGCCAGTTTATTTTATTTTCAAGTATTTTCTGTCTACACCTTACTGGTAAATAATTTTATGTGTGACACAGGGTAACATGTAAGCCTCAGGTTTTGGTTTGCCACCCACTGAGTTACAAAGTGAGAGGATTCCTTTCCCCCCTTGCTGTTCACTTTTGTAAAAGAGAATAGGCACTTCCCCTTAACAGTGTTACTCTATGCTCAGTGTGAGTGGCACGGGTTTGGGAGGGCTGGGACATCATCTTCTTTGGCATCAGCATAAACCCTTCTCTACTTAGCCAGTGAGTAGCAGTCCAAGGATTGGTTTGTGAGGGAATAAGCTGTACTGATTATGAGTACCTTTACACTGGTATAACTGCACCTACAATGGGGTTTGTAGCACTTCAATCAGATCGGGTTTTAAATTGATATAGTTAGAATGGTACAAAAATTGTATGTAGAACAGCCCTAAGAGCAGTGAAGTTAGCACCTATTTACTTCACAGGGGCAGTGTGCTCCTTAATTACTTAACATATGTAAAGTGAAAATGAAAAACATTACAACGTATAATTGTAAACGGTTGTAATGTTTTTAAAGGTTTGAGCAGGAGGAGCCAGTCTCGTACATGGAACACAAAGAAGCTTTGCTACAGGCTTTAGAAAATCTGGGTTGGCCTGTTTCTTATGATGATGTGACACTTTTGGAAGATGAGATTTTGGCAGGGTTAACATACGTCCAACAAGCCTCTGATCTTCAGGAAGCTGCCAAAAAGGAAATTCACAGAACCTCTGTATCGCACATCAACCACAGTAAAATGGTAGGTTGTACTAGCAGGGCAATCAAACATTTTCTTTCAAATATTCTTCAGTGTGTGCTCCTAGGATAATTTCACCTGTCACTTAGCTACATGATAGGTTGGCACTAACCATAACTCTGTACAAACTGGGGAAGAACATGCAGACTGAGTTGCTAATCATGCTTCTAAAAAGAGATGAAGCTGTAGTGATCTCCTGCTATTCTGTAGAAAAGTTTGTTTCCCTATTGTAACTAGATCAGTAAGGGGTTGTGTCACCGCCTGCCCTGCAACTCCGGGATCTTAAATGCTGTGCTGCTTTGGCTCACAGTCCAGACACCAACAGCCAACAGACAAGCATACAGGCCACACCCTGGCTTCCACTGCCCAATTACTTTTTGCAGAGTGACTCCAATCCCACCCCAGTCACGAATTTTCCCCAAACTGTCTGCCCTGTAGTGCCCAACCCTCTTGCTGAACATTCACAGAAGTTAAGTTCGCTGTTCCTTAAAGAGACAGTACCCAGCAGTTTACTAGCTTAACTTGGGTTAAGGTGATCACTCTATTTGAATCAAAGCACTAAATTGGTTTATAGTAAAAGTAAAAAAGTTTATTAACCAAAAAGGTTTAAGTGATACCAAGTATAAGAAATAAAGTTAGAAAGGATTACACGCTACAAACTTGAAAATACACTTTTAAGACTAAAACCTGATATAACAAACTAGTCTCTCTTGTTCAAAGAAGTGTTTCTCATCAAGTCTCTTTTCCAGCATGGCTGACCAGGCATTCTGGCCAGGATCTTTCACAGAGCTCAGAATGCTTGTTTCCATTGTCTCTTCAGGTGAAGGATAACTTAGGGTTTTTCTTCCTCTCTCTTTACATTCCATTAAATCTTTGAAATGTATACTTTGAAGGATATCCCCAGATAAAGTTCCTTTGCCCTGCCGGGTATAGATGGTAGGCTGGGTGTAGACTCCATGCTGGTTCCTTCCCCACTGCTGATTTTGACAAAGCAAATGATCTCTTCCTGCAACCTCCAGTACAACAGAGTAGTCTGTTGAATTTGTCCACACCTGGTTTGAGGTGTTGGCCTCTTTCCTTTGTCTAGAGCCGGCATGGGCAAACTTTTTGGCCCGAGGGCCACATCGGGGTATGAAAATTGTATGGTGGCCCATGAATGCTCACAAAATTGGGGGTAGGGGTGCAGGGGGGGGTGCGGGCTCCGGCTGGGGGTGGGGGCTCTGGGGTGGGGCCAGAAATGGAGAGTTCAGGGTGTGTGAGGGGGCTCTGGGTTGGGATGCGGGGGGGGGGGGGGGGTGAGGGCTCTGGGGTGGGGTTGGGGATGAGGAGTTTGGGGTGTAGGAGGCTGCTCTGGGCTGGGACCAAGGGGTTCAGAGGGCAGGAGGGGGATCAGGGCTGGGGTTGTGGGGAGGGGCTCAGGGGTGCAGGCTCCTGGCAGTGCTTACCGCAAATGGCTTCCAGGAGCCGTGTGGTGCGGTCCCCAACCCTGCTCCCTGGCTGCAGCTCTCCAGCGGGAGCTTGAGGGCCGGCTTAAAACATCCTGTGGGATGGATCTGGCCTGCGGGCCATAGTTTGCCCACTCCTGGTCTAGAGAAAACCCATTTGTCAACTCCACCGACACGCTTGATCTAAACACATTTTAGTCACATATTTCCAGCACACCTGTAAAGTTCTTTGTGGGTTAAACATACATATATCACATGAAAATTTTAATGATCATTGAGTTATTAGTTTTCCAGTGATATATTACATGCTACCTTTTGGGTAAATATAATAACTGTGTGCCATCTGGCATTGGGGAGTTCTTAGAGTCATACCTATACATGCAAATATATGCAAACACACATACCTCATGTTTCTTTTAATTAACAAAAGGTAGATTTGTTTCCTCTGAAAAAGAATACTTAAATGTAATCATTTAGGATGAAATTCATGTCCCTGCATCATACTAAGCCTGAGTAGTTAGATTTTGTGCAGGGAACTCCATAGGGGTTGGACTGGATAGACTCCACCACCAGCCCAATCTGTTGGCTATCTGCCACCGTTATTCCAATCTATGAGGCTGAAATAGTGGCCATTGCACCTCCACATTTCCATTCGGGGTGCTTTTGGGCCATGTAAGTGCAGCAAATTTGAGCCCTTCTCTGGGTATGTCTACACTGCATTGTAAACCCAGTGCTGTGGGATCTGGGCTTGTGGACTTGGTGTTTCCAAGCCCAGGCTGGAGAATCCACACTGCACGGTAAATCTGGGCTTACAGTTACTGGACCTGGGTCTCACAGCCATGCTAACGCCCATTCTGCACTACACAGTCCTTCTGGCTCAGGCCTGTACCTTTCACTGCGTCCACATTGTAAAATGAAAGGGATTGGACCTGAGTCTCAGAGTGATTTAGGCCCTGACCCATCTCCCTAGCAGGGTTGTAGGACCTGGTCCTGAGTGCTTGCTGACCTGAGTGAGACTGCTTTGTGAGTAAATGGAAGCAGGGCTTCGGCTTAAACCTGAGTCAGAGCCAAGGCTTAGTATTCAGTGTAAACATATCCTCTTTGTCCCCTGGCAGTTTCTCTGCCTGTGATCCTTCTAAACACAAGGCTAATAGAGAGCTTAAGTGGGCTTTGTGCAGGCCCTCCAGTCTTTGGGTGAGTTTCATTATTGCATACTAATGAGATTCCTGTAGGACATTTCTATATCTTTATGTACATATAACATATTCTTTACATGTTTTTTCGGTAAGCTAAAACTTCCATTGCTTTGTAGATTGTTGGCAATTGCAATAACTTTATGGTCACCACTTCTCTATTCCAGCTCTTTAGAGAGCAGTTTGTAGAAGGCAAGTTCTGGGCTTGCAACTATTCTGAAGAGTTGAGTGTGTGTGGGGGGCATGGTTTTGGTGTGGTATGCAGGTGAAATACTAGCTGGCAAACTTGGTATATCACTTCCTTGTAAGTACCTGTGGGTGGCTGCAGCTCCAGTATAGAATACAAGTATCTGAACTTGTTCTGTAGGAAGAGTCCAACCTTAAGATTCATGATTTTACTCTTTCACTATCCCAACCCATGCTGAGGCACAGCGCCAGCCCTCACAAAAGAGGCACAGTGTCAAGCCTTCAGCTTTCCAACAGTTTTACAGTGGTGGAGGGAAGTAGATTTGGACTCCAAATCAATACTCCCTCCCTGTACAAATTAATCAGCCCCAAATGCAGGTCACATACATACAAAAGTTTACCATAAATCAATGAACATTTATTTCTAAGAAACAGCAGTTATGAGTAACTTGCCAACAGATTCCATTTTGGTTTGACAATATTATTAACAGATAATATTTGCCACTTAACAGTATCCCTAAAAAAGAATGCTGAAATTGAGATAACAAAAGTACAAAATTACCTATGGGTCAGAGTTAAGGACGTAGTAGAATGTTACATTTCTTTAGGCTTAACAAGGACAGTTTGTTTATTTGTTTGAGTGTAATATTTATGATATGCTTACATATTCTCTTTCTTGTTTTTGTTTTGTAAGTTATGTGATAGATAAATACATTTTTGGCCTTAGTCTTAAATATTTGTTGTTGGGGGGTTTTGTTTGTTTCTTTGTTTTGTTTTTGGAATATGGAAATTTTTTTTAGTATTTTCTTACAAAATGTCTTGAAGTCAATATGTGCATGTGTGTGTGTCTGTGTGTATGGTGGGTTTTCTTTTGTTTTTTGTTTTGTTTTAATTTAGAATTTCTTTACAAATATAAATATTTTTTAATTTTTATAAAAATGCATAAACAGCTTTTTAAAATAATTGTCAAGGCTAAACTGATTATCATTCTGAGTACTTCTTGGAAAAGAATTTTCCTTCTCTAATTAAGATTTTTAAATGGATTACAATTTTAATTGATCTAATGCTTTAGATTCAAAATAACTTGTGTGATGAAATATTTATTGATCCAAGACAGCTACTTAATTTAGCAACAATTACATAGTATGAAATCTAAGGATAAACTTAAGGATGTGGCTGAACATCGAGAGACACTAGTGATCACAATTTTTAGAATGGCTACAGAAAACATTTTCTCTCATTTTCATAGTAACTACAGTGCAAGGGCTTGGTGCTGCAAGGTGCTTAGTCCCAGATTGGAAATTAGGAACCTAAATACCTTTGAAGATCTGGTCCTTAGTGTTTTCACTTCCCTTTGGATTCAGTGCGCAACACCTCACAGTATCAGTATAAATCAGTATAATTCTACCGCTGCATAGTTTGGTTTCTAACATAACCAATACATGGTTCACATTAGTATTCTGTTAATAAAAAGCAGCACTATTTCCTGTGCTGGAGAGCTGATAGTTTTCAGATATGCAAATCCGGACAGTTGGGTTGTACAGTTTCACCCAGCAGCACATCAAGAATCTCATCTAGAATCTTAGGAACAGGTATTGCTCAATCTCTCTCTGTCTCTAGCAGATAAACCAGTTCAGCTTTTCACCTCCAAAAGTTTTCTGAATGCAGTTATGAGGGAGATTTTCAAAGATATGAAGGTAGTTAGATTTTCAAAGATATGAAGGCACCTATTTCCTATTGAAAGTCCATGGGAGTTGGACACCTAACTGCAATTTGTGGCTTCAGAAATCAAATCGCTTTTAGCAAGTGGAGGATGACAAGGGAGAAGAAGTTTGTATTTGTTGGGTTTGTCGTGGCTCCCACTTCCAAAGAAAATGGTGATTTTTTTTTTTATTTTATTTTCCTGTCCAAAGATATAAGGAATAGCTGATGAGGCAAATTCTGCCCTTGGAGGTGCACATGTGGTTCTCTTTGATTTCAGTGGGAGCCATGTTGGTGTATCCACAGGTACAGTATGACTTCTTTAAATACTGATTTTTAAATAAAAAACTCAGAGATTGACTTTAGCCTCACTGGTTGTGATGTTTCTGCTCTCTTTGACAATCACAATGCCTGTTGAAAGTGGCAGGTGAAAGATATTGAGATGAATGACAATCTTGATTGCCTGACAGAGAATGCTCAGTGTGTCAAATGCTGTTTGAAACTTGACAGCTCAAAGATTCGATGTGTTGCCAGTGCTGTGAGCAACCCATTCAGAAAGAAACATAAAGTGCACTGAAATATCTCTAAATGACTCAGTCCTCTACAAAGGTTCATGCTTACCTCAGATTTCCACTTCAAAAGGATCCTTGTGCAGTGCATTTGAACACAATTAAAGGTATAACAACAAGGTGCACGACATGTCAGCCTCAGAGTAGAATTTTACTCTCTCCCAGTAGGAACATAAATATACTTACTACCATTAGTGCCAGCATGAATACAAAAAAGTCCTCAAAGAGCAGTAACTTGTCCTTAATGAGAGGTTGTAATCGGGATTCTCAAGCCGCATCTTCTTACAGTGTGCTTCTGTGTTTGTAGCTTTTGACAGTCCAAGAGCATTTACTTACTTACCTTTTCAGTGTATTGAAATTCATTTATCAAAAACTCTTCATGTTTTTCTTAAAACCACACACATAAAAACATAACTAAATTTGATAGAATTTTGATTAAAAGAAAATGCCCCAAGCCGAAGAAGAAAGACAGATCAATCTACCTTCTTGGGCAAGAGCCTGAAGGTGAAATTCACTCGTGCAGAGGGCCCACAAAAGGCCCTGTACACTATTTAAACTCTTAACATAGGACTTCAGTGGAGCTTAAGTAATGAATAGGACATTGGATGTGCCTTATGCATTGGGGTACATTTTATCCTAAATTAATAGATAGACCTTGTAATGTGCCTGCATGGAGCTGTTGCTCGCATGCAGGATAGCATGGGTACCTCTAGCCCTTCCCCAGGACCTAACAGGGATGTTAGAAACCCTGGTTCTGGCCTCCGGGTGTGTGAGTCTGGTGCCAAAGAGAGAGTTGCCGGTGCTGACTCTTTTCACTTTGGTGGCATACCAGGCAGCGACAGACCTCCTTTGCCTTTCGGTCCCAATCTCTCCCTTGGCCCAGGACTTTGCCCAGGCTGCGTCAACTATAGCCCCTTTGACTGATTGAGCCATGGAACTCTCGGGTCTGTTGGCACTGCACCCCATTGTTTTCTTCCACAGATTGTGGAAGTGGGATTGGTACTGGGATCAGTACAGGGGACTTTGGTACCAGGAACCTCCTCAGCACCACTAAGGCATCTACAAATGCTTCTTGTGGCAGCTTTCACCACCCTTGACATTGGTACCATCAGACACTCTGGTACCGCTGGTCACTTCAGGACTGATACCTTTTCCAACACCAGCATACTTTGTACCAATGATACTGCTTCCATCAGCCATGCCGTTTCCTAACTCATTCTGGGCGACGAACAAGTCAGACTGCCTACTTGCTGCCTCTGGTCTCGCTCTGCCCTTGTCTCCAGGATTCAAAGGCTTCTCTACATCTGAGTCAGTGTCATCCTCCTGCTCTCCATCGCCTGACCAGCGTCAAGGGCCATTGATGGACCATTATGGGTACGAGGATTGGTGCACATCTCATGATTGCGACAGAGGTCCCTGGCCTGGTGCCTCCTGGCTGCCAATGCCTAATCTGTATTGTGGAGGTCTCACTCAAAGGCAAGATCACCAGCCAAGTCTGTGGTAGTGACGGTCCATTTGCTGCAGGCCCAGGCACCAGTGGTCCTTCTCCCTGCAGAGCCTCCAGAGTCATCCTGCCTGGGTCTGTCAGCCATGGAACAGGATCTGGCTTCGAATCAGTTAAGGGCCTCGTCTTCATCCCCGAACAATGCTGTGTTTGACTGGCTTATCCTCCCCTTTCTTACTGGAGGATTTTAAGGCGTATCTAGACTTTTTGTGGCATGTAGCTGCTTCCCTTGGAACCAAAGCAGAGTTCTTCCAAGAGAACACCCACAAATTTATGGATATTTTACAGCCATCTACTGCCCCTGGGCGAGTCACCCTCCCTATAAAATATGCACGCCTTGAACTGGCTAAAGCCCTCAGGAGCATGGCAGCTTCAGTACTGCCTGTGGCTAAGAACTTGGAAAAGTGCTCTTTCATTCCCATTTAGGGATTTGCAGGGTTTTACTTCCATCCATCCCCAAATTACCTAGTCATAACTGTGGTGAGCAACTGAGTCAGGCAGGGCAGGTTTAAGTCCACCCCCAAGGATAGGAACTTCAAATGATTGGACCCCAGGGGCGGGAAGGTTTATATCTCTTCTTCCTTACAGATGTGAATTGCTAACTAGCAAGTCTTGATGTCCATGTATAACTTTAACTGGACAGCTGTGTCAAGGTTTGCAGACCAGCTGACCAAGGCCTCATGGGAGGAGTTTTGAGTGTTTGTTACTGAGGGCTGCTTGGTGGCTACAGTGTCCTTAAAGTCCACACTCAATGTCACAGACACGGTGATGGCTTTTACAGGTATTGCTTCTGATGTCCAGCAAGCCATTCAGGATTTGCCCTTCAACGGCCACACACTGTTCTCCGACAAAACTGATGAGACGCTGCACCCCTTCAAGGACCCAAGGGCTACCCTTGGAGGTGTACATGCTGCCAGTGGAGAGGCACCACTCTGCTGTCTAACAGCGTCAGCAGTACCCGCAGCACATATTTGGCCAGCCTTTCCCTCCTCTGACGCAACGAGACTACCCCAGAAAGAGGGACAGGTCCCACAGGAGAAAGCAGTCAGGCTCAGGGTTCGGCCAGCCTACGTTCCCTCCCGCAACGCCTTCCAAGCGCCCGTTTTGACTCCTTGGTCCAGAGCACTGTTCCAGGCATTGCGCCTCACTCGTCATCCCCCACTTCGGGGACAGGCTGGCCTACTTTCACAATGCTTGGGGCTCAATCACTACCGACAGCTGGGTCCTAAGCACCATCAGATCAGGTTATGCCATCCAGTTCCTCTCCAGGCCTCCTTCTTACCGTCCCTCCCTGTCCCTCTTCAGGGACCTCTCTCACGAGACATTGCTTCTTGAACAGGTCTGCTCTCTTCTGGCTTTGGGAATAGTGGAGAAGGTTCTGCAGGAACATTAGGGTCATAGTTTCTACTCCCGGTACTTCCTGGTACCCAGATCCAAGGGAGGGATAAGACCTATCCTCAACCTTTGTGACCTCAACAAATATATCGGGTACCTGAGGTTCCGAATGGTCATTCTATACACTGTCATCCCCACGTTGTCTCAGAATAATTGGTTTGCTGCTGTGGACCTACAGGAAGCCTACTTTCATGTGGCGATTTTACTGAGCCACAGAAAGTTGCTGTCATGGCTGAATGCCAGTGTCAGTACATGGTGCTTTCATTCAGCCTCTCTTCTGCCCCTGGGGTTTTTACCAAATGCATGTTTCGGAAATTTACTAAAGTTGAAAGTACTGAAGTGTGGTAAACGTTGATTTTTTTTAAGCACACCTATACTGTTGGTGTATGTTGACACATCAAGGGGAAATTGATAAAGATACCTGACCTTTGTACATAGCTAGGCAATTGTTAGCCAACGAGACTAATTCAGTTTCCATAGCAGACTCAGGTTTAAAATCAGACTGAAGGGGATAAAGGAAATCTGATGACTTTAGGTGAAGTCAGAATAGACTCTCACTATAACCTTCCTGGTAACCTTCCTTCTACAAGGAAGGATATAGACTGGTTGACAATTGATGAAACTCTTGCTGTCAAGAGATAGTTTCTTGATTATGGGTCGAATGGTCTCTCTCATTTAAAGGATGCAAGAACTATATACTTTGAGACATTGTGATGCAGGGGTAGAACCAAATGAACATTGAAGTTTAAGACTTTAAAACGTGTTTAAGGAGTAAGGCATCTACAAGTTTCAGAATCGCATAAGCTTTAGTTCAGTCTTGTTTAGTTGTGCTTTTCTTGTATTTACTTTGATTCCCCCCCTCTATTTTCTGTATTTAAATACGCCTTCTTTTGTTTATGCAAATTGGAATTGTGGACTGCTGCGTGTTCTCAGAGGAAGGAAATCCATTTCTGCTCTCAGAAGAGGCAGATGGGAGTCTGAGGTACCAGACTGAGTGCTCTAGCAAGGGCATTGGTGGTGGTGGAAGAGGGGCATGCCAGAAAGATTTGGAGAAGCCACTAGCTATGAGTATAGAAACAGCCTAAAGACCAGGGGTAGTGTTGCATGCCAGGGATGTTGACACAATATGATTCACTTTAAATGGTTGTAGGCTGGAATGAATCTAAAGCTGTTGTGTATTCTATTTTTTTTTTATGTTCAACAGTACATTCAATTAGCAGTATCTTTGCATACACCCCTGAAAACAGGGTCTGGTTTGTTGACAGTGGAGACTAAGGATAAAATTTAAAGTTAAAAATGCTCTAGTGCAGTAATGCACAAACTTTTCCAGTCATGCCCCCCTTTATCATTCACGGAACTTGTCCCTCCCTTACTTTTGTGCTGCTTCAGGTGGTGGCGCTGCTTTCAGAGCTGGGCAGCTGGAGAGCGGTAGCTACTGGCTGGGGTGTTCATGCTGTTTGTGGGGCAGGAGGACTATTTTTTTAAATCCTGCTCCCATCCCGCCCCGCAATACCCATTCTATTTTTATCCTGCCTCTGCTATTATGGCAGCGGGTCCTGTGGGACCCAGGTTTTTTGCACCCCTTGAGTACCTCTTGTGCGTCCCCCGGTTTGTGCCCCACTGCTCTAGCGCAATAGTCTTGAGAGGCATCATGCCATGTTGTCAACATTTTTTTGTTTATACCTCAAGTTCCTCAAAGCTTTATTTGTACTCATAAACTCGCAGAGCTTTGCTAAGACAACTTGCAGCGTTATGAGCCGGATTGTCCACTCATGTAAAATTACACAATTTTATTGACCTCAGTGAGTCTATGCTGATTTACACCATCTTAAAATCTGGCCCTATGATTTTAACCTTAATGGTAAGCTGTCAGTAAGACAAAGAAATATCTCATGAGAATATACAAAGTTACAGCTTTCTGAAATGTCATTGAACATACAAATACAGTGTACATACCAGCTTTAGATTCACTGCGGTGTAACAGACATCTTCACTGAATCATAACATACCTCCCGTATGTAGAACTCTAGAGATACAGGGGCTCTGTGAATGGGCATAGGAAGATTGCCACTTGGGAGCAGAAACTGAATGCTTGTGCAGCTATAAGAAAAATTCTCACTGGGAGTCTGCTGAGAATCACTTCACTGGTCTCTATGACCTTCTAAAATAAGCAGCATATATATGCTTTTAGTATCTTGATCAATCATAATCAGCATATGCTGGCATGTTTTTGGGAAGATTTGGATTGACAGCCAGTATAACCTATTTGCCAAGCCACGCTGGGTAGTTCTACACAGAGGTAAGAGAGTCCAAGCCCCACCAGCCTGAGTAATCTGACCCAAGCCAGTTGCAGGCTTTTTATCCCTATGAAGATGAACCCATTATGACATTGTTCTTTTATAATGTGGATAATTTGTAATGGCTGTATTGTTCATGTTCTTAAATTTGCATGGATTAATTAAGCATTCTCTTAGAGTAAGCAAAGAGCTTTTGACTCTGACTACCCACACAAACCCCTCTTCCTAGTGCGTACCTCCAAGGGGGGACAGGGCTGGGTCTGTGCCTTCCTCCTCCCAAAGGTCCCCTGTGGTGACAGCTCCCATTCCCTGCCTTCTTGCTTTCTTGACTCCAGGCCTGACTCTCCTGCTCCATATTCCCTCTCCACTCCCAGCTCACTGGATCCCTGATTTCCCCATCTCCCCAACTTGCCCAGCCTTCTACCTGCCCCCATCTCTTCCTTGCCACCAATCCCCTTTGCTGTCTCTCTCTCTAGCGTATTGTTGGGGCCTGCTGCTGGGCTCAGCACTTCATTGGCAAATGCCAGGCTCCGATGCCCCAATCTGGAGAAACCCCTTCATTCCCAGTGGGAAGTGAGAGGAGCTGCCCAGTGCACTGGCCAGCTGCTTGGTGGAGATCAGCTCAAGCCTGCCACACCCCATTCCAACCAGCCCTCCTCCAGCAGTGGGCTGGGGAGAGAGATGAGAAAGGGGGTTGAGGATCGGGGAGCTGGTGCTGAAAGAGGGGTCAGGGATTGAGGGAGCCAGGGAGAGGGGGTCGTGGATCTAGTGAGTTGGGAGTAGAGTGGGGTGGGTATGTATGTTGAGGACTGGGGGACCTACAACACAGACAAAAGGTAGAGAATGAGAGCTGTCACCCCTGGGGACTTGGGGCATGAGAGTTGCAAAGATCCAGACCTGCCACTTTTAGGAGCTCTGCACCGGGGAGAGAGGTCTGTGGGGTGGGGTCAGAGTGGAAGTGGGGACAAATGGGGGCAAGGGCAGGCTCCCACAAGCCCCCCCGGCGCAGATTAACAGTTAGTTGGTTTTGTTCTAATCCCAGTGCAAAGAGGACTACACAGAGTGAACTAACGAATTAATATTGTGTGGCAGGAGGGTCCACAAGGTTGCTGAAATTACCAATCTTCTACCATGACTGTGCTGTGAATTATACCTGATCTTACTACGACAAAATCACATTCCCTGCTGACAGCTAAGCCTATGAGAATGGTGCATCTGAATCAGGCAAAGCCCATTAGGTGAAATTCACAGTGCAGGGGGTTCTTATAAGGCTCTATTGGTATATCCACACAGGAATAAAAGCCCTGCAGCCTGGCCATGTCTGGCCCAGGTCAGATGACTCAGATTTGCAGAGCTAAGGTTGCAGGACTAGAAATTGCTGTGTAGACATTTGAGATCAGGCTGGAGCCCGAGGTCTGGGACCCTCCACCCTCGCAGGATTTCAGATCTCGGGCTCCAGCTCAAGCCTGAATGTCTGCACCATGATATTTCATCCCTGGAGCCCAAGCCCTGCAATCCTGAGTCAGCTGACCTGGGCGAGTCACAGGTTTTTTATCCCTGTGTAGGCATACTCTATGAACCATTTAGGTTCTTTAACATAGGTTTCAGTAGAGCATAGGACATTATGACACAGGACACAGTAGAGTACTTGAGAGATTTCCTGGAGAAATCAAGAATGTTTTTTAAAAGTGCTTTAATATTTTTCCTATGAAAGATGTTTCCATGCTCATTGTTGAGGTTAGAACCGCTGTTTTAAAATTCAAAATGAGAACTTTTTAAAATGCAAACAATTTCTCCTAAGTGAGTTATCTGCTTTTTCCTGTAAAATCCACATCAGCTTCAAAAAGTGCTTTACTATTTGATGGAGCTGCTGACATTGGAGGATCAGCAGCAGACTTCTAAATTTTAATAGATCCTTACATTCTTTAGGCTGAGCTGTACTGTTAATATTCGATTAAATTCAACTGTAAATGAATAGGAAATCCTGATTGAGAGCCTTTAGGCACAACAAGAATAAATGCTTAAAAAAAAAGAGGAGAAATCATCTTCAAGTTCATACTTTATTTTTCTGCTTTTTCATTGCTTTATTTTTATGAGTGAGGGAAATTATCGTTTTAAATGAAACATTGATATAATGTGATTGGGCTGGATGCAGGAGTCACTGGAAGAGGTCCTGTTGCCTGAGTTATACAGGAGGTCAGTCTTGATGATCATAATGGTCCCTTCCGGTTTTAGTAATCTATATGATGAAGTAATCTGGTTCCAACCAATGTGGGTGTTGTGAGGGTACCTGCACAGCTGTGAATTATCGGTATTTTCATAGTTGAAATGTCTTTTCCTTGTAAAGTATTTCAGGTAGTAGCACACTCTTCCTGATGCATAGTGAATGTATGAATAATGCCATTTTCTTGGTTAAAACTACAGGTTTACATTAACAAATAGCCCTCTGTTCAGAGATATATGGAACATAAGCCTCCTTCTCCCACTGAAGTCAGTGGGAGTTTTGCCTTTGACTTCAGTAGGAGCAGCAGCTGGCCTATTATCACTATTCTGTGGAGATTAGAAAATACAGTACAAGGTAATCCCCATATGTTTCATGTTGAGTTGTTGGCTTTTTTCACAGTATAACTTTAATATACAAAGAGCTCTTTGTATTAATTATGTTTAAATTGAATTGGCTATATATAATAACATAGGCCAATAACTTAATGAAAGAATGGTGCAGTATGAATCTCAAAGCTATTTCAGAGAGCAGTTTTTCCATAATTCAGAATTCATTTGGTAAAATGTATTGTGTCCTCACTTGTCTCTCGCTCTTCATTTTTGCCTTGGATGATAATCCTGGCATAGGAGAGATTTATGATTTGTAAAATAGCTATCAAAATTGTTATGATTTTTTAACGGACTGCCCAGAAGTAGGCTAGAGCTTTTTCTTGAAACAAGTTGTTTTGGCCTCACACATTGGGGGCACATCAACTCAAGGTACTGAGACTCTATAATGTGATAGATTATTGTGCTTTATAGAACATTTCTATGCTGTTTGAGCTCCCAAAATCCTGTTCCACCATACATAACGCTTAGCTTAAAAACTGAGCTGGACTTGATGGGGGCAGTTTCTTCTTTGGGTATTCTGAAGGCCTGGTCAGGAGTGTGGATGTGATGTCCTCAGGATGTTACAAAAGAACTGTTAATGGCAATAGCACTGTCAGCAGTATGCAAATATGTAGCGGCAATAAGCTGCAATAATACATGCCTCACTTCATATTTTCACATTTGTGTTAAGCGTTTGGGAGGTTAGGAACAAGAAGTTTCTACCTTACCTCTTTTGCGTTAGTGCTCATGATGAAGTGACACTTGGGTTTGAACAGATATTTATATCTCAGAAGACATAAGCTTGGCTTTAAGGAATAAGGAATATATATTACTCTAATAGGAGGATCACAATCCGTTTCCTACAAATGTTGTTTTGAGAATGTAACATAGTTATCAGACTCTTGGATCTTGTTTTAAAAAACTTTTCAGATCTTCAAAAACAGACTTAGATTTATGTATTTTATTTTTATCTGGAAATATTAAACTGATAACGTAGCTGTTTGGATTATTATTTCATCTCGTTCCACATGAATGCATAGTTGACCAGTAGCAGAAACATCTTCATGTTTCATTTGCTCATTCTGAGTAATGTTTCTGCTGTTTTGAAGTATCAGTGTACGTTGCTAACCATGATATGATTAACATTGTGCAATCACTTATCCTGAGTCAACCTGCTGTAGGGGTCTAATGAGAGCACCATTTTCAGTAATTGCTAATCTGCAACTGAAAAGCTTTACGAGTGAGCGGCAGAAATGCAGATGTAATCAGAATTCCATTTATACAATGCAAAGAAGTATAAAGTAGTATAATATCTAGTCTTTAAACTGTTCAAAGGGTTGCTGTTTTTTTCCTAATTGTGACTTCAGTCCACTAAATGGATGTAAATAATTTTAACTGCCAGTTGAAATATATGATGGTAACTATCAACAGTTCTTAAATAGCTTGTGTAGTACAGAATGAAAATTGCCATAGTAGGAAGTACTGTGAATGATGGACAATCAAAACATTCTTTAAAGTCTGTTCAGCAAATAGACAAATAGTCTGATGCTTTCTTGCTAAAATTTAAAATAAAAACCTTTATTTTTAAGCATGGCTAAGTACCTTGACAGCTACTTAAAAGTAGTAGTAATCCTTTTTGGATGTCCTTGGTACAGCAGCTTTCTGTGTAAGCCTGCAACTGAATTAATGGTGTGGGTTATCCTCACTCTCTGCTTTGACCTTCTGTTGGTGTTGTATTCATGCTGCTGCTGTGTTGGTATCTGTGAAAGTATGCCTTATTTAAAGGGGATGAATTAGACGTCTGCATAGAACTATAGGAATATTGAAAACCTCTAGCTATGTCGGCTGTAGGTCATTTGGGGAAATGAGCAGACACATTTTATTACTTTAGTTTACAAGGCAAAAATGAGTAAACCGTACGAAAGAAGATTACAGAGTACGAGCTCTATTGCAAGTTAGGTGAATTGTAGGGCTGGTGACCATTTTTTGGGCCAAATGCATTGAAAAGAAAGTTGATCCATTTAAATTTATCTTGGTTACATGGTGTAACTATTTGGGGGAATCTGTCTATGTACAATTTACTAAGTCTGTTTGAGATGATGAACCCCCTGTATGCGCCACGGGTGGGACTTGGGCAGTCAGACCTAGTGGATGGAGCAGGAGTTAGGGTTGGGAGTTGAGTCAGGGTCAGAGCCAAAATCAGGAGTCAGGAGTTGAGCTGGCAGTGAGAGCTGAAATTGGGTCAGAGCTAAAGTCAGAGTTGAAGGCTATATGCTAGAGCCAAGGGTTGGGGCCAGAGTTGGAGACCAGGGGCAGGGATCATGAACGAGGCAGGAACCAGCAGCAGGTGAGATCACATAGTGGAGGCAGGGTCTATAGCAGCAGCAAGCCAGGGTCCACCTTGTTGTACAGACAACTTCCTGTGTCTTTCTGGTTTAATTAGTGTACCTAGCCCAATCAGGGACTCCGGAGCGCCACTAATCGTGTCCTTGTGGGCGGTACCTTTACTGGAGTGTAAGGCCTTAAGGTTCCCAATTCTCCAGTTACCGCTACAGCTGTTGGATGGTGTTTGCGGATGCTGCAGTGGCCTTTGAGCCCATGGGCCTGGTTCAGGACCAGCAAAGCCTTACAGTATGCTTAAACCGTTATGTTTATTTGTAGTGTGCTCTTGCCTTACACTATTTGTGCTAAGGAGACAGGGAAATGGCCCTTTCATGGCTGTCTATGAATAGGTTAATTGTTAAAGAGTATTGGCACCTGAATAAATTTAAAACACACAAGTAACTGCATCCTAGATTAAAAAAAAGTTTTTTCCAACTTCTCTGTGTGTGGGTGGGTGGGAGCGGGGAGGTGCTGAGGTTTGAGAGAATGGAATTTTTCCAGAAGCAGGAGGAAGAAACCATATAAAAACTAGCATATAAAAACTCAGAGGGACTCAGAGAGGCAAAGGAAACTTGGGAGCAGGAGAGAGGAACAAAGAGACATACTTTCTGGAGGAGATAAAGAGCAGACTCCACGTTCCAGAGGAGAAGCCATGAGGAGAGGGGTGCAGAAGAGGAGACTTGGAATCTTGAAAGAACACTGACCCAAATCCTGAAGAAGACTTGAGTGGTGAAAAAGCAGACAGAGAATGGCATATAGGTATTTAGTGAGGGGGCGTGGCCTCCCTCCAGGCCTGACAGGGAGGAACTAACACCCCTCCCAGTGCACGGAGCCTGGCCAGCCACACTGCCCCATTGGAAGCAGAGGAGCAGGACAGGAAGTATAACAGGCAACTCCTGCGGCTCAATTTGGCTGGAACTGGCGAAGGAGATAGATGCCTCCTACCCGCGGGAGACCTCTGCAGCACTGAGGACCTGAAGGGACTGCCAGAGCTGCCAAGGACACCAAAGAGCTGCTGGGACTGCTGCTAACTGGGTACCCCGGGGAGACACAGGACACCCACGAAGTGAAGGTATCCAATGAGGGGATCATAGGAACTAGCCCAGTGCTGTGGCCAGAATACTGGTCGATGTGTTGCGGTGGGATCCCTGCCAACCCAGTGATGGAGCCCTCTGCCACTGTTAGGGCCCTGGGCTGAGACCCAATGGAGTAGGGTGCGCCTGGGTCTCCCTACTCCCTGCTGCCAACTGCACCACTGGGGTGGCAGACTCCTCACCTTAGGCCAAGAGGCCTGCGTTGTCGGCTGTCTGCCTGAGTTAGGACATCAGGCGAAAGATTTTTTGGTGCTCCGCCTCCCTGAGGGCCTGAGCCCCTAGACTGGTTGGTGTTAGGCCCTGCCTAGAGGGTCAGGGCCTCTGAGGCTGTTAATTCTCCTTTTAGCCAGTCTTTGTAGAGACGCAACAGCAAGGGGGCACGGCCTCCCTCCGGCCCTGATGGGGAGGGATGGACATGACCTTCTACAATGTGTTTTATCATTTTGTCTAGATCTGTTTATTTCTAGTGATGTCTAAAGTAAAGACTGATTGGTTTTTGGAACTTTCTGCAAAGTCTATTATGTACTTCAATTATTGCATGTCCCTGGAGAGGGAAACTGTGAAGCAGAGAGCCCACTAGGTTGAAGCTCTGGGAAAAGGTTGTATTTAAGCTACTGGGGAGTTTGGAGGAGCCAACACAAGTCTCAGGGCCCAGGCAGTTGGACAGCAGGGTCTCAGCTCTCGCAAGGGGCTGCTAGACAGAGAATATGCGCCCTCAGTGTGTGCCTGGAAACCGAGAGACAGTGCCCTGTTAGTCTCCTCAAACTCAAGAAGCGTAAAGCACATGGGTTCAGCATGTTGGTGAGTATCTAGAAGGTGGCACTAACACATGACACATGGAAAACAAAGGTTTCAGAGTAGCGGCCGTGTTAGTCTGTATCTGCAAAAAGAAAAGGAGTACTTGTGGGCACCTTAGAGATTAACAAATTTATTTGAGCATAAGCTTTCGTGAGCTACAGCTCACTTGATCGGAATGCATCCGATGAAGTGAGCTGTAGCTCACGAAAGCTCATGCTCAAATAAATTGGTTAGTTTCTAGGGTGCCACAAGTACTCCTTTTCTTTTTATGGAAAACAAAGTGTTAGCACAGGTGCTAGCTCATCAATACAGCAAACATATTTTACTTAGTGGTAAAAATCTTGATCTCATCTAATGTTATGCAGGCAAGAATGAATATGAAAAAACAACACAAGCATTGTAGAGACAAAATTAGAAAAGCCAAGGCACAAAACAGGATCAAACTAACAAGAGATATAAAGGGTAATAAGAAAACATTTTGCAAATACCTTAGAAGCAAGAGGAAGACCAAGGACAGGGTAGGCTCATTACTCAATGAGGAGCTAAAGACACTAACAGAAATTGCAACAGTGGCCAAAGTATTAAATGCCTCATTTAATTTTTCACCAAAAACATTAGCAGTGATTGGATGACTAACATAGTGAACATCAGTGTAAATGGGGTAGGATCTGAGGCAGAAATAGGGAAAGAACAAGTTAAGAATTACTTAGATGAGTTAGATGTCTTCAAGTTGGCAGGATCTGACGAAATACATCCTAGAATACTTAAGGAACTAGCTGAAGAGATCACTGAGCCATTCACGATCACCTCTCTGAGAGCTCTTTGAGGACAGGTGAGATCCTAGAGGAAAAAGGCAGATATAGTACCGAACTGTAAAAAGGGGAATAAGGACAACCCAGGGAATTATAGTCCGTCATCTTAATTTCAGTATCTGGAAAGATAGCGGAGCAAATAATCAAACAATCGATTTGTAAGCACCTAGATGATAATAAGGTGATAAGTAACATGGATTTGTCAAGAACAAATCATGTCAAACCAACCAAATATTGCTCTGTAATAACAAGGTAACAAGCCTTGTGGATGGGGGGAAGCAGTAGATGTGATATATCTTGGCTTTTGATACTATCTCACATGATCTTCTCATAAACAAAATAGGGAAATATAGCTTAGATGATACAGGGCATATCAAGTGGGGTCCTACAGGCAGGGCTGTACTTAGGCATATGCAGCATAGGCGGCTGCGTAGGTAACCTGAAAATTTGGGGCACCCGTGGGTCTTAGTGTCCACCCTCCCGCCTCTTCCTCTCCCTGTTCTGACCCTTCCTGCAGGCTCCCACCACAGCTGGCTGCTGCAGCCTGGTGAGTCTTCCTTCAGAGGGCATCTAGTATTTAAAAAGAAAAGGAGTACTTGTGGCACCTTAGAGACTAACCAATTTATTTGAGCATGAGCTTTCGTGAGCTACAGCTCACTTCATCGGATGCATACCGTGGAAAGGTATGCATCCGATGAAGTGAGCTGTAGCTCACGAAAGCTCATGCTCAAATAAATTGGTTAGTCTCTAAGGTGCCACAAGTACTCCTTTTCTTTTTGCGAATACAGACTAACATGGCTGTTACTCTGAAACTTAGTATTTAAAAGTGAAAAAGCCTTCCAGCCTGCCAGACCTATTAGCACAACACTGAAACTGGTAAAGAGCCATTCAAGTGGTAATGAAACCATTTAACAGGCATTTACCAACCCCCAGGTATATACTGACAGTTCCTGAATTTTCTGACGAAAATAGTTGTGCATTACTGTAATATTTACTCAGAACATGTTAGTCTACAGGTCCTTAGTTTAAAATTTGCTTTAAAAATATTTCATTAGTGTGTTGCTGAAGATTATAAAATCACATCTCTAAAAAGTCCATGCATAGATTTTTAGATGCACAATATGAGTATTCATCTTTAGCCTTAAATGCTTGGATCTTCAGACATATAGTTTTTTAAATAAATCTTTCAAAAGACCACCTTTATCTAAAATACACCTGCGAGCCCAGGCAGCCATCAGGCATAGGGGCACCAGTTTAATAATGCTGCATAGGGCCCCATAAATCCTAAGAACAGCCCTGCCCGCAGGGATCTGTCCTGGGTCCAGTTCTGTTCAATGTCTTCATAAATGATTTGGATAATGGCATAGGGGGTACACTTATAAAGTCTGGGAGGTGTTGGAAGCGCTTTAGAGGACTGGATTAGAACTCAAAATGACCTTGAGAAACTGGAGAAATAGTGTAAAATAAATAGGATGAAATTCAGTAAGGACAAATCCAAAGTATTATACTTAGGAAGGAATAATCAATTGCACAAATACAAAATGAGAAGTGACCTCTTAGGAAGGAGTACTACAGAAAATGATCCAGGGATTATAGTGGATCACAACTTTAAATAATCAACAATGTACTACTGGTGGAAAAAAAAAAAAAAAGTGAACATCATTCTGGGATGTATTAGCAGGAGTGTTGTAAGTAAGGTGACCAGATAGAAAGTGTGAAAAATTGGGAGTGATAACCCCTCTCCTCTGTCTTCTAAACTAGCCTTTGTTATCCTATTTTGCAGGCAGACAATTAAGGTAAGTTCTTTTGTGATAGACTATATCTGAAAAATAAAAATGTTTATAAAGCTCATTTTGTATTGTGTTTCTGACTGCTCTCTAGTAACAGGGTAAAATTAGAAAGCAGGCTTTTAATGAAAAGTGTGTCTGTTTGGTTTTTTTTCAGCATTACTTTACAGGAAAGAATTGAGTGGGGAAGTGTTAATAACAATTACAGGAAAACCCTCAGTGAGCAATTCAACAAAAAATCATGCCTGTCTTCTGCACCACCACTGTTTTCCAGGGCACTGCTGGCATTAATGCCAAATGTACTGCTATAAGGGGAGGGGCGGAAACCAATCAGGTCATGCGATGAAGGAGGAAGCTAATGGTCTCCCTTCTCAGCAGTATTTTGTAGGAATGTGTGGATTATATTTCTGTGCATAAATACAGTGTATAAAAACAGTGTAAATCTGTGGGAACCTACATAGAAACATGCTGATTTCAAACAGTATATTTTTGTGACTTTGGAAAAGGGAACTTGCATATTATTATTTGCCAGATGTGCTGATGAATAAGTGCTTTAAGAATTATTAGGCAGGAGAGATTTTGATTTATATTTTATAATCTCTCACTTCCTCATGATTAGTGTTCAGATGCATTAGCTTTAGAACTATGGAGAGAAGTATACAGTGCAATTCAAGAGAGACTTCCCTAGTGTAGTAAATGTAGATGAATTTTTATTGCCAATTATTAAAATTTACCTATAAAATAATTGATTTGGATTACATGATTTCCAATATCCGAGAGAACTGTTTTTTTCTGTTGCCTGTGAATATTGTTTTCATAACTTCTTCAGGAGACAAAAAACTGAATGTTTGATTTGAATGCTAGCAGATAGGAGAACACTAGTGATCCCTCATGGCAGTAGTGGGGATATGCAGGAGCAAACAGACCGATTGCTGAGCCTGCGGGAAAGGGAGAACTGCTCCAGGCAGATGGTGAGGTTTTGGGGTGACTGGATCAAGCATTGACACTCCCAAAGTCCTGAAGAACAAGGACCAGAGATCCCCATGTTTTTTCATAGATGCCATTCCTCATAACATCTTTCCCCCAAATCTGTCTGTCTTGGGGGAGAGAGACCTTGGTGTGAGGAAACTGAGAAACTAACTCCCCATCTTCTCTCCAGGAAACAGCTGCCTTAAAGGGGGTGACTCCTAAACCTCACAAAATGATCTATAATTGCATAAAAACCCTAATCTCAAAAGAAGATTAATATTGTAAAATTGAGAACTCAGAATTCAGGAAATGCCATCTTAGCGAGAGTTTGATCAATAATTCTTTTTATCCTCCTCATTCAGTGTAGGGCCCGAGACCTTATTTACAGTACACCATTCAAACCCTGCACTGCATCCAGAATAATTTCATTCCCTATGAGCTTTTTATGGTGCTGCTCATCATAGCCTATTAGTGCTTCACAAGCATATTCACAATCCCTGTGACATAAGATGATGGTATTAGCCTCATTTTACAAATAGGGAATTGAGGCACAAATTGATTGAGAACAAAATTGTTAAGTGTCCACTAATTTTGGGAGCCAAATTTGAGATGCCAAAGGTCTTTAATTTTTCAGAGTACTTTGCATTTTATAGATGTTTATATATTCAAAGCACAGCTCCCATTGAATTCAATTGCAGCTGCATTTATCAGACAGAAATTTATCAGACAGAAATTTCTGTGTTCCCATTAATTTATTCCTAACACCGCCTAAAGTAAAACAGTTAAGTTACCACTGTTTTGGGTTCTGAAAACCCCGGGTAACAGATTTGGTGAGCCATTGCCAGGAGTGGTAGAGAGGAAGGGAATGATTAATACAAGTGGTTGGTTTGTTTGTTTTACAATGGGGGTGGGGGGCAGTGGAACAGGGTCGCAGCCTGTGAGTTGATTTATGGTCACATTCTGTTATTGATTTAGGGTTCAGGCTGAAATGTCTGGTTGTGTAAAAGGATATGTCAGAAAGACAGGGAACATCTGGAAAGAAATAAAAGCTGGAAATGGATTTGGATAACAGCTTGGCAGATTTCATGCAGGAGCATGATAATGGTTTTTTTTGGAAGCCTGGAAGCTCTACCAGTCCTGGAGTGTTCTTGCGGTTCTGTAAGCAGATGGAAGTGATAAAGCAATTAAAGGCAGAAATAAAAAGTTAAAAAAATAAAATTAAGAAAGACAAAGAAATATCCAGCCTGAGGGCAGCTCAGATAGTGGCACTGCAGAAGCAGTGAGCGAGAGGGTAACAGGCTGGAGCAGAAAGCATCTGGATTAAAACAACAAAAAATTGGGAGTGAATCTGCTGTTTGAGCCTTACTAAAGGATTCCCAGGATAAGACCCAGGCAGATCATGGGGAAAGTAAGAGACAAAGTTGTGCTCTCAGAGCCATGTTGAGAGAACAGAAAGGAATAGTGGTTGTGATTCGTGGGAGTCATCGCCTAAGAAGGAGGGGTGAGTCAGAGGTGGATCTCTGCTTGTATCCTTCTCATTATGAGGATGTGAAGGATGGTACCTGTGAGCTTCCTTTTCCCTTGGACTCTTCTGGGCAGTCCCCGTATGGTCCCTTGCTTGAAACACTAGAAGAGCTGCAGGTGCCCATAGCCACCACGGTAAGAAAGAGTGATCCCCAAGAGGGTAACCAAGGAGGAGAAGAATGGGTAGAGGTTAGGCCCTTCACCCCTGAGCTGGGTAGAGTGGCAAGAAAATTGGTTGGTCTGTTAACCCAGAGCACAGCCTTGGGATGGCTGGCAAGTAATCCACGGAACTTGTTGTGTATGTGTGTCTGCAGATCTTAATATTAAAAATATACAGTCTGCAAGGAGGGGAGCGTTGCCCCTGAGTTTGACATTTCTGCATGTACCCCAGAACTTGACAGTACTGAAGTCAGTCATTTTGTATGTGCAGCCATTGCTAGATAAAAACCAAACATCACATAGCTAGAAATAAACTTCAGCCTTTTTAAAACAAGGTCAAATAGCTGCATATTTGCAGTTTATTAAAATAAAAAATATATATAAAAAATCTTAATTTTAAACATCCTGAATGTATTATAACTAAAAATACTGAAAATATTTTAAAATAATAATTTATAAAAATAATAACCCAATAAAATTATTATATTGACCCACTAAATCACTATAAATTATATATTTTATTAAAATTAACTATAAAAATTAAATAAAAATAAATATCTCAAAGCAGTCCACAAAACCTTTTCTTAAAAAAACACCTATCATCTAAACTCCCCATTGGCTAAACAAACAAAAGCCCCTAAAAATCCAGCTAGCAATTACTCAAAATCATCTTAAAATAAGTAACTATATCTAAAATATCTTAAACCTATACATACTTAATATCTAATAAATTATAGTTTTAAATAAAAGCACGCTTATTTGTATTAATCATTTATCAAACAAAAATTGCTGTATTCCCATTAATTTGTTCCTAACACCTCCTAAAATAAAACAGCTAAATTACCACTGTTTTGGGTTCTAAAAACCCCAGGTAAAAGGCCCATCTCAAAGAACCTCAGTTACAGGGGAGTAACCGTCATTTTTCCCTAACTTTATTCTTGGAAATAAATGAACTGTTTTTTGTTGAGATTTTCCAAAATACTTCATCTGGAGGCAGACAAGCAGCATGGAAAGTTTCAGCTGGATAATTAAAGATAAACAGTACTGTGAGCAGCTGAAAACAGAATCTTACAATACAAAGTGCTAGTTAGGCTTAATGATGGGCATTGTTGCCAGCTCTGTCTATCATATAGTTCACCATATTCACTGAAGCCTCCCAGTAGTTACAATCATCCAGTTTATTGTTGATTAGCAACAGTATTAATACTGTACATCTATTCCATAGCATGAAATTACATGAATGCTTAATTCATTCAAAACGATAGACCTATGCTGATTGGGTTATCATTATCTTCCCAATTACAGAAACTTACAGAAGAGAATGTAAAGGCACAGTCTAAGAAGAGACAGAAAGGAAAAGTGTTTGAGACTCTCAAAGGCCAAAAGGTGATTGCAAGATCTGACATCACAGGATTTTATTTTCCAGGTAAATTGTTTTTGTGTGTATTTCAAATGTTTTTTTAAATCTTTAGAAAGATTACTGAATAAAGAGTAAAATTTACCTAATCTTTTTCACCTGGTTTAGTTTTAATTTGTTTTACTGTATATATTGTTGGATTTTTCATCTTTTCTCACCATAATGCTTCTAGTAAGGTACAGAAAACTCTGCAGGCATCCTACTGATAGGTCTGTTTATTTAAGAAGAAAGTGGTGGGAAATGTTTTGGAATAAAATGGTGTATTTTTTTAATGTTTTGGAATAAAATGGTGTATTTTTAGAAGACAGTGTCAATCTATTCCTTTTTCTTTCTAGGCTGGCTTATTTCCATTTAGGATTTAGCAAAGGCTGAGCCATTCGCTATATTCAGCATGTTCACTAGATGTTTCTGTTGTTTTGTTGAGTTCAAAGTCAGAATATTTGTAGTATGAATTTGTGTCCAATGATATGGTATAGGGGAAAAAAATCCAACTAATCCACATGCCTTTTTTGTATGATTAACAAAGTATTCTAGGACAAAAAGAACAGGAGTACTTGTGGCACCGTAGAGACTAACACATTTATTTGAGCATAAGCTTTTGTGGGCTACAGCTTTTGTGGGCTACAGCCCACTTCATCAGATGCATAGAACAGAATATATAGTAAGAAGATATATATACATCTAGAGAACATGAAAAGGTGGAAGTTGCCATACCAACTCTGAGGCTAATTAATTAAGATGAGCTATTATCAGCAGGAAGAAAAAAAACTTTTGTAGTGATAATCAAGATGGTCCATTTCAGACAGTTGACAAGAAGGTGTGAGGATACTTAATATGGGGAAATAAATTCAATTTGTGTTATGACCCAGCCACTCCCAGTCTCTATTCAAGCCCAAGTTAATGGTATCTAGTTTGCAAATTAATTCCAGTTCAGCAGTTTCTTGTTGGAGTCTGTTTTTGAAGCTTTTCTGTTGCAAAATTGCCACCTTTAAGTGACCAGAGAGGTTGAAGTATTCTCCTACTGGTTTTTGAATGTTATGATTCCTGATGTCAAATTTGTGTCCATTTATTCTTTTGCGTAGAGACTGGCCGGTTTGGTCAATGTACATGGCAGAGGGGCATTGCTGGCACATGATGGCATATATCACATTGGTAGATTTGCAGGTGAACGAATCCCTGATGGTGTGGCTGATGTGATTAGGTCCTATGATGGTGTCACTTGAATAGATGTGTGGACAGAGTTGGCATCGGGCTTTGTTGCAAGGATAGGTTCCTGGGTTAGCATTTTTGGTGTGCGGTTGCTGGTGAGTATTTGCTCCAGGTTATGGGGCTGTCTGAAAGTGAGGACTGGTCTTCCTCTCAAGATCTGTGAGAGTGAGGGATCATCTTTCAGGATAGGTTGTAGATCTTTGATGATGCGCTGGAGAGGTTTTAGTTGGGGGCTGAAGGTGTTTCTGACATCAGAGAACATCTCACAGATAATTTGACATCATTGGCAGTCTGCTCTCAGGAGAGGCACAAGAACTGAACAGCTGGGGTGTTGAGGATCGAAGTGCATTGGCAAAACCTTTTGGGGACACTTGCTCTGTGCCTCTTTACACTACATCTAGCTTGTCAGCCAGTGCTGTTAGTTCCTCACATTCATGAACACTGAATCAATTAAAACTAAAACAAATTAAGGATATTCCCACAAAGACACTTATTGTTAGGACTGTTTCATGTACAGATAAAATATGGAGAAAAATTCATTGCGTCTGTTAGCTTGGCTTATTTTTTCTGTACTTTGATTGCCTGATAAGTTTTCAATTTAACAATCACAGGCTGAATTCTTTAATTTTACAGTTGGATCAGAAAATCATTTTGCGATTTATCTAGCTTTGTAACGTTAGTCAGTGTTGAAAATGGTCTGATGCTGCTGTGTATTCTTTGTCTAGTCACATAGTTGAAAGTTTCTCTATCCTATACCCAAATGCTAATTCAGTAAAACGTCAAATGAGTGAAAGATAAGTGGCCTAAAAGGGGGAGAGAATTTTTTCCTACGCTAACATGAATAAGACTATACAGTATAAATTTACTGAGATATTAATTTACTTTTTTTCTCAGAATGCTATAATTCAAAAGGTAAGATAGATATTGCAGTTGGTACAGTAATAATGGTACAGTAATAACAGTGTACTGAATCTCTTTAGAATTTGGTATGCTACTTTTCACATATTGGACCAGATTTTCAGTGACGACTACAATGGATGTGTTTGCAAAAGTGTTCTTAGAAAATCCTGCCATAGCTTGAACCACACAGCTGTTGTGCACAGAATTTGGGTAACTGCCTGCCTAGCTGTTCATTGCACACTCTTTTGAATATTTGACCCTTTCATTAAATGAAATAATAAATGCATGAGTGTCTCTTGCATCATGTGCCAGACCCCAAATGACAGACACTATACCCAGTGAGAAGACTGTTGCATCATTTTACCCACATGCAGATAATTTATAATAGTTATAGGATCTCAAAGTGGGTATTATAATCACCATTTTATAAATGAGCCTTTCTGTGTTTATTTCCTAAGTGTTGCTGTCAAGGTCACATGGGAAGTCAGCACCTTTATGAGTAGAACTTAGTTCTAACTTCCAGTCACCTGTTCTAATCACTAGGCAATTCTGCTTCTCTAAAAATAATTATATTTACTTTTTCAGTAAAATTAATAATAATTTTAGTATCTCTGAACCAGCCACACAAAAAAGCAAACTTTATTTGTAATGGGAATGAACTATTTGCACATTCATCAAGGCTCCGATTCAGCAAGGTATTTAAGCATGCACCTAACTTTAAGCATGTGAGTAGTCCCATTGAAATCATTTGTGCTTCTCACGGTGTTGATGTTAGGCTTATAGTTTAGTATTTTGCTGAATCAGAGTCCAAAGTAAAAGGGTTCTTATGGCTTCTACTAAGTTTAGAATCTTTCTTTTCTTAGTAGTTATTCTGTACTTGCATTGTTTTAAAATAGTAGTAATGTTGTTGTTGTTTTTTAAATGCATCTTCTAAGCTTTTCCTTTCTGTGGGTCACCCAGTGCATGTTGTCTTCTCTATTTCTGCCTCTGACCCTTGTCCTCCAAACACCAGTCTGTAGGGAGCTTTCTTCTGATGATGAGTTTTGTGAGATTGGGGGTTTGTTTGAAGTCCAGAAGAGGGGGTTTGTGAAAGATTTCTTTAAGGATGTGGTCCTCATTGAGTACGGGTTGTAACTGTTGCATGATATCCTTTACGGATTCCAGTGTGGGGTGGTAAGTGTCAACAAGGAGTATGTGGTTAGAGGTTGTTTTTTTTTTATTGGAGCTGGTGGAGTGTCCTTGTTTGGTGAAGGTGGTTTTAAGTGTGTTAAGTGTGTATCCAAGACGTTTTCCTTGGCGCATATTCTGTGATATTTGAGGGCCTGACTGTAGATAACAGATCTTTTGGTGTGTTTGGGGTGGTTATTGGACCTGTGAAGGTAGGTATGACGATCCATGGGTTTCTTGTATATAGTAGTCTGTAGGGTTCTGTTGTTGAAGGTGATCATGGTGTCCATGAAGTTGATGCTGGTACGGGAGTGTTCTAGAGAGAGATTGATGGGTGGGTGGTGGTTGTTGAAGTTGTGATGGAAATCTATGAGGAAGTTTAGGTCGTCTGTCCAGAAGATGAAAATATCATAGATGTGTATCAGATAGATCATTGCTTTAGTGGTGCATTTGTCCAGAAACTCTTCATCAAGGTGTCCTGTGAAGATGTTGGAATGTTGGGGAACTATCCTAATACCCATGGCTGTACCAATGGTTTGGACAAAGTGTTTGTTGCTGAAAGTAAAATTGCTATGGCTGAGGAGGATGAAATAGATGAGTTTGGGATGGATGTGTGTGTTTGGGATGGATATCTGAGTGTTGTCCATTATCTTGTAAATATTTGAGGCAGGCATCAGTGCCATCATTGTGAAGGATGTTGGTGTATAGGGAGGTGACATCTAAGGTGGCAAGGGTGGTGTTCTGAGGGAGGTGGTTAATGTTACAGAGTTTCTGGAGGAAGTTGTTGTGTCCTGGAGGAAGCTGGCACTTTGTGGGTGAGTCATTTGAGGATGGTTTCTATGAGTCCTGATATTCCTTCAATAAGAGTGCTATGGCCTGATATGATGGGTCTGCCCGGGTTCACTTGTTTGTATGTTTTGGGAAGGATGTAGAAGGTCCTGAAGTGGCGGGAAGAGGAGTTGTGGGGGATGAGGTTGTAGAGTTTCTTTTGGAGTTATTTGGGCAAAGATTTGATGATATCCTTAATTCCGAGGTGAATTGAGGTGTGGGATCTTCTTTGAGTTATTTATAGTAAGTGGTGTCGGTTGGTTTTGTTGATGTAGTCATCACAGCTGAGAACTACAGTGACACCACTCTGTCTGCTGGTTTGATCGCTATCTGGTGGTTGGACTTCAGGGACTGTATAGCTGTCATCTTGGTGGTGGAGCGACTGTAGTGGATTTCAGAGTCTGTTTTTTTCCCAAAAGCAATCAATGTAATGGTCAAGTGTGTTGTTTCATCTATTGTGAGGTGTCCAGTCAGATTATTCTTTTTTCTTATGACTTGGTGGGGAGGCGGTGGTTGTGGGTGGTGGAGTCAGTGAAAGAATTCTTTAAGTTCTCCATATGTTAGTATTGTATCAGATTCTGTGGTGGGGCAGAAGTTTAGTTCCTTGGAGAGTAGAGATAATTCAGCTCTGGTAAAAGGTACTCTAGATATATTGATGATGTTGGGGTGTCATGGTTTATCCTGGATTTAAGTTCAGTGGGTTGTGAAGTTGTTGTAGCTGGTTCCACTTTTTCTTTTTGTGTTGAATGGCTGTCAGCAGGTTTTGATAGTTGCATTGTGTTTCTTACATGACCTCCAGGTCGTTTTCCTGATTTTTTTTTTCTTTTTTGCATAATTATTTTGCAGAACTCAGGCTTTATATTATAAATTCTTCGAGGGCAGTGACTTTCTTTTTGTTGTATCTTGTAAGGTACAATGTACACTGTCAGTGCCTAGTGCAAACATTATAGATTCTACTGCAGAAAATATGGGGACATGTTACAGCCTACAGGATTTTTAGCATTCTTGCATATTGGCAAACATACTAAATGTAATTTTAATATTGTATTTTTCATGTTTTTATCTTAGGAACTGTGATAAAGAGTATCAGTTCCATCCAGGCTCTTGTTGACTTCAGCCATGGAGAGACACAGATTGTACCAATAAAGTTCATTATACCTGTTGGGGGTGCTATACCTTGTCCATCACTGCAGGTGAAAAACTATTACTTCTGAAGGCAGCATATGTGCATCACTAACTTTGTTCTGCCGTTCACATATGAGCACGATGATAAGTTATAGTTTGGTCATTTCTGTATTTTGGATAAATTTGTAAATGTTAAAGAAGATTCTGCATTCATAGTGAAATTTCCTTTGGTTCCATGCTATTTCCAGTATTTCTTGTGGTTGTCACTTGTTATTACATGATATGTGATAAGAGTTTAGAATCTTTGCTCTTTCCCTCTATAATAGTATTTTTTGGCAGTTCACTCTGCATAAGTGGTCTTACTGTTTCCCAACAATACACATAATTAATTTACATTCACAGCATTGGAACCTAACAGAGCCTTTTACTCACACTATAACATACAGCAGGCTCTAGCCATTCATTTTTCATAGTATGTGCTTAATCCAACAACAACAACAAAAACTTTTACCACCCCCAAAGAACAATAATGAAAAAAAAATCATATTCCATTTCTGTATTTGTTAGCTAGCTAATTGTCTATTATCACAATTCTTCTTTCAAATCGGGCTTATTTTAGCAGAGACAGGGATGATGGGTACAAAAAGCAATGGTCTACCTTGCCTTGGTTACAATTAAAACCAGGGACTTGAATCTTTCCTGTATAATGTAAGGAAATACTGCTGATATTAACAGTATGTCCCTGTCTTCTGTGTGGAGAATCCAATTCTGGAAGTGTCCTGTAAGATTTAATAGAAAATTATAATCTTTCTATAGGGTTTAAAAATCATTTTATATAATTCAATTAAAATTATGTCCCTGTTATAGAATTCCATATGGTGTTTCAAAAATGTAAACAAAATATAATTCTCTATTAAATTCTAAGGAATAAAAGGTTGGAATAATTTCTTTAGCAGCCTGTTAACTTGATCCCTCTGAAATTCTGTAGGACATTTCCATAGGATGCTGATGTGAGGTGCTAATCCAGTGGGAATTGAGGGTAGTCAGCACATGGCATGATTGGTACTTTTATATTTTCCTCTAGAGTTCCATTTTAAGCCATTGGAATGGATTAGCATGTTGTTTTGTACAGTAAAACCGTCATTTAAAACTGGTGTGCTATGAAGCTCTTGCAACCTAACTCTTTTCTGGTACACAGGTAGGAGACTACGTATTCGCCAGAACTGGGACACACACAGGAAATGATTATTATATGCCTGCTGTTGTCATAGCAACACCAAAAAGAGTTGAAGCAGATGATAAACTCTACACAGTTTTGAAGTACAACAATAGGAAAGTAAGTATCCTGTGAAAGGATATGAAGTTTGCCATGGCATTATTATAATTCTGTTTTTGATGAGGCAGAAATAACTGGCCTGCCTAAAGAGCACATTGTTCCATTCACCCTCCCAGCTGACCAAAATCAAATCTAATTTTAGAGCCAGGTAATGGGCCAACATAATGGACAAACTGATGAAGAGTGTAGAATAATTTATCCTTAAATCAAACATTACTCTATTCTCCATAATCTATTTATTGGCTTTCACAGGCTCCTTACTGCAAATGTGGAGAATAAGGATTGGTTTTGATGGGATAAAATAAAACTATTTTTAGTGTGTTTTGTTACCTTTGTTTGTTGGAGATTATTATGGTAATTTTATCTTTTTTCTCATTGTGTATTATAAAGAAATTGTACTTACCATTAGGAAATTGTCATCTTGGTTTTTCAGATGCTGCTTATGGTTGCACCAAAATGTCTGTTTTCTTTATGTGTTCCTTTATTCTTAACTGCTGCTTCTGAGGTTTAGAAGTCACTGATCTAAGCTGAATTTGATTGTGTTATTGCAGAAACACTGTATACGAAGTGGGCTTATTAAAATCAGCCAAACAAAGTATGCCTGTTCCTGCCGTTATATAAGAATGGCCCATATGGTGGATTGCCTGCTGTGAGTATGCTTGAGCTGATATATGTAAACTTTTGGTTATATGCATTCTAAAATATAGGGGGACAGAGAAGCATATTTTGTATTCACTATTGCTTTAGATTTTCCATATCTAGTACAATTACAAGTAGCTTTTAAAACTAGATCAGGGTTCATCCAAGTCGGGTGGTCCTGGACACATCACCAAGTGTGTCTGAGCCACTAAGTGTTTGGATGTGAAAGTTGTTAACTGTCTACTTCATGCTTTTGTTCACTGGCATGGAGCTGCACTGTATCAGTCTTGGAAGGACTGGTGGGAGGTGCTAGTTTGGTTCTTTTTAACAGGAAGTTCTAAGTAAGGAAATGCTGGAAGTTGGATTGGAGATAGTGCTAGTGATGGGGCTGATTTTTATTTTAAGATGTGTTTTGTGATATAAACTTGTGCTTCAAATTATGAAATGTATTTAGAGTACTCAGTGTCTTATTGGACTTAAGTCTGGGGAATGGCTTGGAGAGGGTGAACTTATGTAGACCTCGACTGATGTTTGCTGGTTTGAAAAGAACATGAACTTATATTGGTTTCCAGGTAAATCCGATGAAGTGAGCTGTAGCTCATGAAAGCTTATGCTCAGATAAATTTGTTAGTCTCTAAGGTGCCACAAGTACTCCTTTTCTTTTAGGTAAATTTGGGTTTCTGTTTTGCCTTTACATAGCCTGAGCCATGAACCCATTTGAAGTATCCCTGAGAAGTGATAGATTTCAGAGTTCATTAGCAGGCTGTGTGTTGTGTGGTAGAAACCCTGTTCTGGGCTTTAAGCGTTGAGGCAGTGGCTCCTACTCTCCCCTCTCCAAAGAAGAGGGAACATGAAATCCCTATGGAATATAATAAACCTGATCAATGAAGCAGGAGAGATTCATTCTTTTTTATGGTTTCAGATATGTTTGGGGGAAAGTGGTGACCCCCAACAAAATCCAGCCAGAGAAAGAGGAGAAACCAGATAAATCAAAGCGTTAATACTTCCCACCCAAAACCAGAACAGAATTTGTCATCCCCCTTCGTTCCTCCTTTGAAGAAGTTATTTAGGGTGGAGTGGGAAACACCCAAAGAAAAGACTCACTTAGCAATCCCTCATATTATATAGGGTTCTAGAACCCAAAGATTCCATCTTTATCTCCTCTCTGGTCAAAGCCACGATGACGTTGCTGATAAAGAACATGATACAGTAAAAGCTGTGTTTTCCAGCACTGTATAAACCGCAAAACTCTAGAAACCGGCATTTCGTGGTGCCGAATCTGAGCGGTGCTCACCTTGGTGGCTCCCCACAAGAAGCGACATATTCCTGCTGCTCCGCCCACAGGCGCTGCCCCTGCAGCTCCCATTGGCCACAGTCAATGGTTATAGTAATCAATAACACTTAACTCTTGTATAGCATTTTTCATTCATAGATGTCAAAGCACTTTACAGAAGAGGTTAATATAATTATCCCCATTTACAGATGGGGAAACTCGCACAGAAAGGTGAAGTGACTTTCTAAAAGTCATCCAGCTGGCCAATGACAGAGCCAAGAATAGAATCTAGGTCTTCTGAGTTCCAGTCCAGTGTCCTAACTACTAAGCCCACTGCCTCTGTCAAGGTTCCTCCCCCACTCTGAATGCTAGGGTACAGATGTGGGGACCTGCATGAAAACCTCCTAAGCTTATCTTTACCAGCTTAGGTCAAAACTTCCCCAAGGTAAAAAATATTCCACCCTTTGTCCTTGGATTGGCTGCTACCACCACCAAACAAATACTGGTTACTGGGGAAGAGCTGTTTGGAAACGTCTTTCCCCCCAAATACTTCCCAAAACCTTGCCCCCCACTTCCTGGACAAGGTTTGGTAAAAAGCCTCACCAATTTGCCTAGGTGACTACAGACCCAGATCCTTGGATCTTAAGAACAATGAACAATCCTCCCAACACTTGCACCCCCCTCCCCTTTCCAGGGAAATGTTGGATAAAAAGCCTCACCAATTTGCATAGGTGACCACAGACCCAAACCCTTGGATCTGAGAACAATGAAAAAGCATTCAGTTTTCTTACAAGAAGACTTTTAATAGAAATAGGAGTAAATAGAAGTAAAGAAACCCCCTCTGTAAAATCAGGATGGTAGATACCTTACAGGGTAATTAGATTCAAAACATAGAGAATCCCTCTAGGCAAAACCTTAAGTTACAAAAAAGATACACAGACAGAAATAGTTATTCTATTCAGCACAATTCTTTTCTCAGCCATTTAAAGAAATCATAATCTAACACATACCTAGCTAGATTACTTACTAAAAGTTCTAAGACTCCATTCCTGTTCTATCCCCGACAAAAGCAGCATACAGACAGACAGAGACCCTTTGTTTCTCTCCCTCCTCCCAGCTTTTGAAAGTATCTTGTCTCCTCATTGGTCATTTTGGTCAGGTGCCAGCGAGGTTACCTTTAGCTTCTTAACCCTTTACAGGTGAGAGGAGTTTTCCTCTGGCCAGGAGGGATTTTAAAGGGGTTTACCCTTCCCTTTATATTTATGACAGCCTCCCTTAAGGCTGGTTGTTTGTCATGGATAAAATGAAGAAGATCACGGATTCCACTCAAGATTCTTATGGAATTCTGTTTTGTCTTTCCCCATAAACATCATTAATTCCATCTTTCTCTCCTTCACATCCACTCAGTCATTCACTCTGAGTTGGCTGGTCTCAGTCATCAAGCCAGCCAGCCACAACCACTCCTAAGCACCTCCATATTTTTGCTACTCACCACTCCTGTTTGCTGTGCTGTATTGAATTTTGCTTTTTAGATGAGGATGGGAAGAGAAGGGAAAATTATGTGCTGGCAATAATATTTGTTGTTGTCTTTCCTCTTCTTTCATGCTACCCATCTGTCCATCCCTCCTAAATAATCTACATTTTTATATACATATTCATAATTCTGCTGCATTTTTAGTCTGTTTTATGAACAGGTTGGAGCCTGGCTAGATCTGTCTCTTGTGGTTGAGTTTTTTCCTCCTTTTTCTTGGTAATGTAATACCTAGCTCTTAATACAGCGCTTTTCATCAGTAGATCTCAAAGTGATTTACAAAAGAGAGCAGTATCATAATCCCCATTTTACAGATGTGGAAAATGAGGCATATAGCAGTGAGGAGACTTGTCCAGGTCACCCAGCAGATGAATAGCAGAATAGGGCATTGAACCCAGGTTTTCTGAGCCCTAGTCCCTAGTGCTCTATCCACTAGGCAACACTGCCTCTTTGATAGCTGGAGCTTTACATCTCCATAGAATTGTGTTTTCTAGGATGGGAGACGGTGGCCTCAGACGAACACAGTTATTAGTGCAGAATTTTCCCCTTTTGCGAGTAACACTCTCAGCTACAGTATTTTATTGTTTTCCATTAAGATATTTGTAATTGGAATAATGTTTTCATGGAAGTGTAACAATTTCTCCCATCTTATTTAACACTTTACTTTTATATCATGTAGATATGCATCCTGTCCTCTGCCAAACATTGACTAACTTAATTCAATGATTGAATCATAAAGATTCAGCACTGTCCATGACATTACTTTATGTTCATTGCTTTTTGTAGTCTAGCACACGGTATCCAATGAGTGTTTTCGTCTTTTATGAAAAACTGAGCATTAAAAATCATTAGACAGTTGTGTTTCATTAGCTGCACATTAATCAGTACTAATGCTGGCTGTGCCATTTTCACTGCTTGAATAAAGATTGTGTCAACATTTCTATTATAGCCCCTGGCATCAAGGTGGACAATGCAGTGCATGTGTTCAACGGCCATTCAAGTATTGTATTGTATCATTTTGTCTAAATCTTAGATTTTGGGCTGTCTGGCTGGGGCAGGGACTGTCTTTGTGTTGTTTGCTTGTACAGCATATAGTACACTGAGGCCCTCATCAATGTATAATTCTATTCAGGTACTTATCTGACCCTCATCCTTGTAGTATCTGAACACTAGTATCCGATTCCTGTTTGAACTCCTTAGGCACTATCACAATGGAAATACATAATAAAATAATTGTGATAAGACAATCCTACCCAAAGTGTAATTATCCATATCAAACTGAAGCGCCGGGAGCACTGAGTTTAGTTAAAGGAGTTTTTTCCTTTATATTGCTTGATTGCGTTGGCCAACTTTAGGAGCCTCTTTGATAGGTTGTAAAGAGAGTATCTACAGCATGATGTGAATTCCTGGTGGAAATTTTTTAGAATTGAGATTCTCAGAGACCAGAGGATCTTTCTTGGAAGAATACTCTCATATGATAGGCATGTGACAGCTACTGTACTGCATAGTTGCAAAATCTATAGGAAGCTTCCATGGCTCTGGTGTGGGCTGGCCTTTATTAATTCTTTTGTTACTTCTGATAAGTTAGGTTGAGTCAGAAAACATTTGAACTCTGGCCACCTTACAAGACTACTGTCAGCACAATGAGTCTTTTTCTTATCAACACTGTGACAGGTAGGAGGTGGGGAAAGATGACATACAAAGTGTTAAAATAATAAAATAAAGATGAATGTTTTGAAATAGCATGATATACCACATTTACACACACAAATGTATATCAGTAACTCTTCTCTTCTGATTTCTAGCCCAAATGTACAGGCTGAGAAATCCATCCAGAACTCATCTCCAGAAGAAGAAGAAGAAAAGGGGAAAAAATTGAAAGAAGATGGGGGAAAAAAGAAAAAAAAAGGGAAAGTAGAGAGCAAAACACATCCCAGGGAGAAGACTTCAGACTCTGATGATCTTTTATTTACTTCCAGGAAGGAAGTAAAAAACAAAGAAAAGAATTCACTGCCTAGTGACAAAGAGGAAACTGAAGGTAAAGAAGTGGGGAATGAATTATTTGATTCAAGTCATAAAATCATAACGATTAGAGATGGATCTGACCTGTTGGGTCATTTAGTCCATTCCCCTGCCACTACAGAAAGGTCCCTGCAGTATATTTTCTGGAGGTTTGTCCAGTCTAGTTTCAAATGTTGCAATGTTCCACCTTTTTCATTGGGAGACTATTCCACAAACTAGCTAATCTCAGCATCAGGATGAGATTGTTTTCTTGATTTTTATCTATTTATACTAGTTATGTCCCTTGGTATCAGTCTTAAGCAAATTTCTCTACATCCTGGGTATTTACTTAGACTCTCCCGATATTTATTATGTTTACTCCTCAGTCATCATTAAGTCAAGCTATTTGTATGTTGCTCTTCTAAACTTTCCTCATAAATCAGTACTCATCTTTTGTTGCTCTTGTGTCAATTCCATCCAGTTTGTCTACATCTGGCTGGTACTGAAGTAGCATGATACTGCAGTACTGCCCAGGTTTCTCAACATCCTTGTAGAAGCACAGCTTCTTCAGAAGCCACGTCATGATTGGCTCCCTGCCGTTATATGTCTCTGAACTCCCCAGTATTCCAATTTGCAGAGGGTAAATGAACATGAGATCCCATTAGCCTCTTCTGTTACTAATTCCCTGCAGGTTGAAAGAAGGATGAATCTGAGGAGAGTGGCTATCACCTTGGCCCATCCTGGCTATGCCTTACCCAGATCTGCAGAGCCTTGGCCACCTGAGTCCCACAAAGGAGATTCTTCTAGGTGGCATGAGGTGGAACATGCTGCAGAGTCCCCTTTTTATGGCACCATTGGCTTTACCATTTATTTATTTTTTGCAAACCTCTTTGTGTCTCAGAATGGATGGAAGCGTAGGAGAACCTCTGATATTCATACAGTTAATAAAGATGTTATATAAAACTGGTCCTTACACTGATACCTACAGGATTTCTTTGGATGCATTCCCACAACTTGACACATCGTTGAGTATTGTTACTCTTTGTTTGCAGGTGTTCAGTCAGTTTTCAGTGTATATGATAGGGCTTATCATAGCCAAGAAAATTTGAATTAATTTTGCAAATAAAAATTTGTGAGCCAGTGTCAAATATGTTACTAAATGCCAGACATACTGCATGTAGTTTATTCCATACATTCACTATTTATTTTAACTCTATTTAAATAATTAAATAAATAATAAAAACCCAAGTTTGCCTGTTATCATTGTTTTTCTCATGGGCCAGATTCTTGTCTGGTGTAATCTGGCATTTTACAGTAGTTGATAGTCTGGTGCTATATGTGCTGCTTATTCAGATCCCATCTTTGCAACCCTCACTCATACTGATGAGCACTTAGACAAATGCTCCTGTTTAAACCAGTGGGATTACTTGCATGAGTAAGTACTCATCAACATGAGTGAGGATTGCAGAGCTGTGTCCTATGAATGCATTGTTCCATTAATCTCTAGAGACTAGATTTTAAAGGCCTAAGCTCCTGTTGATTTCCTAGGCACCTAGTGGGATTTTTAAAAGTGCTTATCTGTATCTTTAGGTGCCTATATACCTTTGAAAATCTGGCCCTAGATATTTACATTTTTTTCTAACCCTTTCATTCTGGAATTGTTTGCTACCTCATGAAGAATGGATCACATGTGTCTGTTATGTGTTAGGGGGTTAATATTTGTTCCATTATTTTACTGAAGTTTGAAGTTAGACTTACCTAATACTAGTTCCCAGGATTACTCTGTTTTCCTTTTTTGAAGTTCAGTACCACGTTTGCTTTATTAGTTAGGCACCCAATCTGCTTAGGTACTTTTGAACATCCCACTAGGTGCCTATCTATATCTTTAGACACCTAAATGTCTTTTTAAATCTGGCCCTTAGCATCTTAAAATGGTGGTCATACAAAGCCTTTGATTTATATGTTCAAACTTTCCAAGTGTGCTCTTCATTGCTCTTCGCCGTTATTTTTCAAAGTCTTCAGTACTTCTTAATTGTTCTTATTCAAGGCAGATTTTAAAATAAGTTCAACATCTCAGCAACTCAAAAGAAATTTTTTGAATAGTTGTAAATTCCATTAATAGTTAAAAACAGACGAATAACTTATAATAGCCTGAATACATCCTACTGTAATGAGGTTACACTTACTGCTTGATTGCTTGATTTCTGAAGGCGGTCTGTTGGTTTATTTAAAAGGTTTATAGTCCTCCCACATAGTTTCTAATACCTGAGTACTTTGAATGTCTTTTCATTTGTATAAAAACAAATTACTCGATACTCCTGATTGTTTGCCTGTAGTATGAGAACTTCCTGTTCATAATTGTGCAGCATATTTTCTCTAGCCCATTCACGCTTGTGTAATACGGGAGAAATATGTAACACCATGAAAAAGTACCTCCTTTTAAAAACCATGCCAGCCTCATCATCACTGGTGATCCCTCGATTCAAGGATGATCTCTACCACAGATTTACATCTGTGTCCTGAGATGACTCAGGAGTCCAATTCTGGAACCACAGATTCACCCGCAATAGGTGCAGACATTTCCTGGTGCGTCAGCTGCCCGCTGGAGAAAGTTCTTTCTTTTTCCTTCCTTTTCTCTCTCTTTTCAGCTTCAAGGGCAATGCGTTTCTCCTCGAAGCAGGCCACTGCCTGATGCCTCCTGTGGCACCATTGGGGTCGGTTAGTGCTTGCTTCTCTCAACTTGTGGTGTCCACATCATTTTTCTTGAGATACACTTTGTCTGGCTTTGTTGCTAGCCTACCCAGTCCTCAAATGTGTGGCTTTGGTTGATCACTTCATATGTTTTCTCCAAAAGCTTCTTAATATCATAGAGCCAGAATGTGCAACCCTTGCTTGTGTTGGTGAACACTTGCTCACATAAGCACTCCCATTGATTTCATACATACATTTCAACATTTCATAGATTTCAGTGGGATTACTGGAGGGAGTAGGAGCTCCCTAGCATGAGGAAGAGTTGCACAATATAGTTCTTAATTTCTTTAGCTAGTAAGGTAAATTTATTCAACTGGCAAATCTACTTGATGAAGCCTAATATATTCACTGCTTTTGGGTCCTGTATGAATGTACTAAAGCAAACTTGTTAGAGGATTTTGAAATGTCTACAAGCCAGCATACTTTCAGCTAAAATATTCTGGAATGTTACCTGATTGCATGTAATCAGTGGCCCAGGCCTGTTCTTACTCATGAAAAACATCCATTGACTTGAATGAATATGTACTACATGATTGGGCCTTGTGATGGGGCATCTGCCCCACACTGGCCCATAAGGAGTTAGTAGAACCCTAGGGAGGCTGTGCAGCAGGCAGCCAATTAGAAAGGACCCTAGGGAGTCTGTGCAGGAGACAGCCAATTAGAGAGGGACTGTGAGGAGCAGCCAATCAGGGCCTGGTAGATCCATATAAGAAGAGCTGCAGGGCATAGCAAGGTCAGTAGCTGCCTGGAGCTCGAGGAGGGAAGGTCAGGCTCCTAGCAGGAGGAAGGAGTGCTAGCACCCTGGGCAGAGCAGTGCTGCTAGCAGCAACTGAGGGATGGGGAAGCTAAAGATGGCTTCTTGTTGGCTGCAGGGATTTGCAGGCTGGGGTCCTGAGGCAAGGGAGAAGAGGTTGCTGGGGGCCATGGGGAAATGAACTGAGGAGTTGGAGGGCATGCAGTAAGTGACAGCCATCTACAGGGTTTCTGGGCCAGGACCCAGAGTAGTGGGCAGGCCTCGGTCTCCACCTACCCCCTGCCCGCCACTGAGGAAGTGGCCAGACAATTGGCTGCAGTTGCCATTTAGGGAAGTGGCTGGACAGTGGTCTGCAGTTCTGCCAGAAGGGGAGAGAATAGAGTGTGATGTGGCTGAAGGGCTGTGCCCTGGAGAGGACGCCATGGTCCTTGGAACGATATGGGTTCAGGAGCAGAAGTGACGGTGGGCGAGATAGCACCAGAAGAGGGCGTACCGGCTAGCAGAGCTAATCCCTGGGACAGCCAGCAGGAGGCACTGTAGTGGTGAGTGAACCCCATCAGGAGGGTCCTACCAAATTCACAGTCCATTTTGGTCAATTTCATGGCCACAGGATTTTAAAATTGTAAATTTCATGATTTCAGCTATTTAAATCTGAAATTTCAATGTGTTATAATTTGAGGGGTCCTGACCCAAAAAGGAGTTGGGGGGTCACAAGGTTATTATAGGGGGCGGTTGTGGTACTGCTACCCTTCCTGCTGCTGGCGGCGGCGCTGCCTTCAGAGCTGGGCAGCTGGAGGGCGGCGGCCACTGGCCGGGAGCCCAGCTCTGAAGGCAGAGCCACCTCCTGTAGCAGCACACATGTAAGGCTGGCAGGGTATTGCCACCCTTAGTTCTGTGCTGCTGCCTGCAGAGCTGGGCCCTCAGCAGCTTCCACTGTCCAGCTGTCAAGCTCTGAAGGCAGCTGTGCAGAAGTAAGGGTGGCAAGGTATGGGCTCCTGGCCAACAGTCGATGCTCTCTGGCCACCTAGCTCTGAAATCAGCGCAGAAGTAAAGGAGGAAATACCCATGCCACCCTAAATAATCTTGTGACCCGCCCTGCTTGTAACTCCCTTTTGGGTCAGGACCCCCTATATGAGAAAAGCTGGTTTCGCCCATGAAATCTATAGAGTATAGGCTAAAAGCACACAAAAGACCAGATTCACGGGGAGAGATCAGATGTCATGGTCTGTGATGTGTTTTTCATGGCCATTAATTTGATAGGTCCCTACCCATCACAGTCGTGTATAAGTTAGAGTATAATATTATGCACCACTGTATTGCAACCTCTGTCTTGAACTGCACTATGCCTCTTGTTCCTATTTATACCCAAAACTGTATTCAGTACATTCATATTTTAATATATGCTCCTCTCATTCCTCTTCCCTAGTTTCTCTTGTTATGTTTATGTAGTATGGGTGGAATCCTGGCATTGAAGCCAATGGTAAAACACCCATCAACCTTCAATGGCGCCATGATTTCACTCAATATGTCCAATAAAACCCAAGTTTTATTAAACTATTTAATAAATAAAATAATATAAATAATAAAACAAGATTCACAAATATATAATAATACACTTATTATTACTGTGATTGCTTCTATAAACACTTTTAAAATAACATGCAGCTATTCACATGCATTTGTTTCCAGAGGTAAATGCTCCTCTCTGTCTTCCCACTACCTTTTTTCTCTCCTTCCCACCCCCAAAAATGCCTAGAATTATTTATCAATTTCATGTGGTAGTCATGTGAATTAACCCAAATGGTGCCCTGGTAAGTCACTTACAGGAAAGGAGAAAATAGAAACTTTCTAGAGAAGTATAGATATGATACATTTCAATGCAATTATATGATGCAATAGGTGACGTGTTAGTGAATTATAGACAAAAATGTTCCTTTTTATTTTGTAATGGGGTGGGATTTAGTGTAATGTAGCAAATCTATTTGAAGTACTTGGGAGACCTTTGAAAAGGTTAATTGTATTTCCCCTTCCACAACAAATCCAGCTGATTAAAGTATATAAGAAACTGTTCAAGAGGGAAGCTGTGACAATTGGCAAGTTAGTGGATGGGCTTGTTTCCCTACTATTAGCTATTCATATTTCCAGGGAGATGCTTGTTTCCCTTTCTCATTTCCCATAGCTCATTTAGCATTTGGATAATGTCATTGTAATAAAGCAGAGTGCTCCCATCTGTTGGTCACGGCTTGTTTAATTAGCAGTTGATGTCAGTTCATCTCAGCTTGAATCTGTCATTTAGTGCAGCTGTGTATAGTAAAGGGCTATTGAGAGGCCTCTGGATTGAGATTTTGTTTATAGGCTAATGGCTCAAAAATATTCTCACCCCTGTCATGGCTCTCTATTCACCTGAAAAAGAAGTGTGTTAAACCAGTAGTCAGCTGTTTTGCCATAGAGAGTGGAAAAGGCAGATATGCCATGGAACAAAGTGTAGATCAGTTGATATAGTAATGTGATTTTTATCCAGTCTCCTTTCTGCCCAGATTCAGGTAGCAAGAGACAAATGGCTTGTTTATAACTTTTTGAGAAGGTTTCTGGAAGGTCTGTGCACCGAGTAAAGAAAATAATATGATGTCTGTGAATAATATATCGTAGGGAATACAGATTTGACAGCATGTCTTCAGTTTGTTCAAGATAATAGCATATTTGCCGTAGCTTTCACTAATTTACCAACAAACTTTGTTCCTTAGACTGCACTATATGATCAAATGCCTTGAACTTTCCAGGGTACAGTTATTTCTCTCACTTGACTGATATTTGCATGGCAATACACAGTGGAGCTTCAGATTCCTGACTCTTAGCTTTCACAAGAAGAATCAAAATGGCCATTTTGTGTATCTAGGTGGTGACTGGTATATATATTGGCATGGTTTTCGGAAGTGCTGAGCTCCCGCAGGTTCAGTTCCAGTGTCTTTAGTGGCAGCTACAGAAGCTCAGCACTTTTGAAAATAGGGCCATATACTGTACATCGTATATTCTCCTCTTCGCCATGAACTCAGTCTGCATGTTGACAGTCCCAGGTTTACTGTGGCGCCCTGGCACCGGACCCATGCTCAAAAAAGCAGCCGCAGCCTGGCACACTCAACAGCTCGGGGCTCAGTGCAAGTGGACTCCTCTCGTCCGTTCAGCCAGCTCAGAGTTTCTCTCCACCCCCGGCCCCTGCCCACCGGCTCCTCCACACCCTGTGTCCCCTCCCCTCACCCGGTGGCAGAGAGGAGCCCACAGCTGCTGCCACTCCAGTGACTGTCTGCTTTGGGCCCCTGGGGCCTGCTTCTCCCTGCTGCTCTGCAGAAGCGGCAGGCTGGGCAAGTCAGTGGCTCCCTCCCCCTCTGCTTCTGGAAGGAAACGCCTCCTCCACCTCAGGCACCAGCACTGGGCAGGTAGGGCTGGGTGGGGCTGCTCTGTGCTCCCGAGCTTCAGCTGTCTTGCCCCTAGCACTGTGCTGGGAGGGAGGATGCTCTGCGGTGGCTCAGCAGGGCCAGTGAGTGCACCTGGGGGTCGGGGAGTGGGTCTGTGGGGGGGGGGTGCTGGACTGTGAGGAGTGGGGGCACTGGGCAGTGCGGGAGGTTTGTGTGTTTTGGAGTGTTAGGTAGTGGGAGGTCTGTTGTGGGGGCACTGGGTGGGGGGGGTCTGTATGGGGCAGTGTGTAGTTGTGGTAGTGGGACTGTGGGGAAGGACACTGGGCTGTGTTGCGTGGGAGAGATCTGTGTACATTGGGATGCTAGGGAGTGGGGGTACTGTGTGGAGTGCTGGGCAGGGGGGCGCTGGGCCAGAGTGGTGGTATGCAGGGCACTGTGCATTTGTGGTGGTGGGTTTCTGGGGGGGGTGGCACTGGGCATAGCAGGTCCGGGGGGGGCGCTGGGCATAGAGAGTTGGGGGGTGTTGGGCACGGGAGCTGTGTGGCGCGGCACGGACCCGCCCCCAAGGGGAAGTTGGCATGCTGGCAACTTAGGGCTGGGCAGGCCAGTGTCTGCCAGTTTGTAAAAGTGCTTTGCACTGGGCTGGGCAGAGTGAGGCCATCCCCTATTTCCCCTGGCTGGCTCCTAGCTCCAGGGACCAACCTCCCCACGCCATGCTCCATTGCTCCCATAGGGGCCCACAAATGTGTGGCACTGGGTCCACAAAAGGTTAATCCGGCCCTGCATGTTGATGTCCTCTCTTTCCCTCCCCTGGAACTCCCTATCTCCAAGCTACTATGCTTTCTCTTTTCCATTTTTACCTTCATATTTTTTTAGCCTACAATTAACCCTAATCCACAGTCACTTTTTCCTTTCTTTCCCCGTTAGGGCGTGTGTCCATGTCCTGTATTTACTCATCAGTTCAATTTGTTGGCAAGTATACCTGCATGTTGAGGTGCTCAGAAACTTTAGTGTTGGGCATCATTATTTAGATTGTAAGCTCTTTGGGGCAAGAACTGTCTATGATTCTGTATTTGTAAAGAGCTTAGCATAGTGGCAATTAGGCACTACATTAATAAAATTACTTATTAAGTCACTAAGGAGTTTCTGTATTCAACTCTAAATAATATATCTATGGTGTGGCTCACTGATATATTTTGTGATTTTTTTTTCTTTAGAATGCTGTTGTAGCTCAAAATAAATTATATACAGAGAAATGTATTTGTGGAAACCCTCCTATCAAGGACAACATGCTTCATGGAGAAAGTAAACTGTAAGCTACTGGGAAAAGGAAGGTTTTTACAGGGAGATTTACAGAGATGGAGTGTCTACAGGTCTGATCCACTTCCTACTGAAATCAGTTGGACTCTCCCATTGGCTTTACTGGGACGTGCAACGGAGCTACTCCGAAAATGGACTGGGGGGAGGGGAGAGATTCTGTGGAAAAGGTTGATGAAAATGAAAAAAATCTTTTCATCTAAATTTTGCATGGAATTTTTTTTAATTTTTCAGTAAAAATTCAAAACCAAAAAATTTTCAGCTCAGAAATGCTACTGTGGTTCCTCAAGGGAGTTGTAGTTCAGATACCTCTTGCTCTGATGCTCTTCTATAGGCTGGGATCCCTGATCGGATTACATCTACTCTCTTACCTCTAGCAGCTCCCATTGCTATGAAAGAAAGAAAAGTCTTCATGGGAACTAGGGGGGTGCTGGCCATATTTGAAAATATGGCCACTACATTTAGGTGCTTAAATGGGAATGGAGCTTTTTTTTTTTTTTTTTTTTTTAAAAGTAGGCCCCATTTGTGGGTACTAAGCATTTTTAAAAATCTGGCCTAAATGTGTAAACCCTATGGCATACAAAAATTGTCTACAAATGAGTTCTGCACACACATTTTGTCATAAATAGTTGAGTGATACTGTGTAAAATAACTGCACATACAAACACTTGCATGTGCAAAGTTGTATACCAACCAAAAGCTGAAGCCCCTTTGAAAACTTGGCCCAGGGAGGAACTGCAATTTTCTCCTGGATGTAATCCTAATGTGTGAGAAATATTAAATCAAAATTACAGGTTTCAGAGTAGCAGCCATGTTAGTCTGTATCCACAAAAAGAAAAGGAGGACTTGTGGCACCCTAGAGACTAACAATTTTGTTAGTCTCTAAGGTGCCACAAGTCCTCCTTTTCTTTTTATAAACCATGCTGGAGTCTTAGAACTGGAAGTGTAATCAATGTGTTTGGGGGATGATAGGTCATAAAGGGCTGCTCATAGATGTTTGTTGGCACTTTAGACAGAAGCTAGTTTTTAAGAATGGATTTATTGTAGAGACATGGAAAGTGATGGATGATCTTCCCTGTTTTTGTCTTAAGGGTCCACATTGTTGTTCCTTTCTGGGTCTGTAGTTTGACCCCTCAGATCCTCTCATGGGGTAACATTTATTAATTCTACCTATTGCGATCCCTGAAAGATTTTCTGTCAATTTAGTTAAACTTTTTTGTTTCATTATTTCTCATTAAGTCTAGAAACTGTCTACATGATTTATACTGTTTTATTGTTCTGGCCAATTTAATCTGCATGTTTTGAGTTCTGAATTGGGATTCACACAGCACTGAACATGTACAAGAGGATATGTTTTCATTTGTCACCTTCTTTCTACTGATCTGTGATAAGAAGGCAAGTGTTAATATGGTGCCCTTTCAGTAAGATGTTTCTCAATCTCCCTTGTGTAATTCCCTGCTGACCATCAGGATGTTATTCACTGTGTATGTTCCTTCCTCCCTTGCTGTTTCCCTCTGATAAGAAAAAAGAATCTGAGAAAGAAGCTGTCACATTAACCTACCTGCCTGGAACATACTATAGAATTTGTCATTCTGGATCAGATCTTTGATCCTTCAAGTCAGAGATAGTGCCCAATGCCAGTGGCAGTATCCATCTACTGATGCTTCAAAGGAAGGGGGGAAAAATAAGAAGATTACACCAGGCTACTTCGTAGAACCATAGAGGCACGGAAGAAAAATGCTTACCGGTAACCTAGCATTCAGTTTGCAGAATTGTGATTTCAAATGAGTATTCTTCCCTTCATGAAAAAGTGGCAGCTCCATGAAAGAGGGATCTGCAGGAAACTTTGACCCAGTCCCTGAAGATATACAGAGGGTCTTTCCCTCCACACTCCATTCAGTTCCCTATCCCCAGCAAATAGCAAACTGGCACCTTGTTTGCTAAGCTCTAACTGGCTTGGTGACTGTGACTGAACTCCAATTAGTTACATGCCTGACCCTTCTAATGGGAGTCACGTAGCATAGAAAGTGATGTGATATTGCTCCGAGCAGTTAAACTAAACCTGCTCTTTATATGGACACTGGGCCACCTACAATATGCTGCCATCTGGATAATGTGACTGGATTGTCTCTGGTTGCATGAGGGCATGACTCACTCAGCTGCAGCTCTCCATTAATAGATCACTGTTTCATGCAAAGTCTGAGGTAGCAGTGTGTTGGCCCTCCAGCCAAGACAATTTTCAGCCCTACCCCTTTCAGGGTGGTCTGGTCCAAAATAAATCAGGAATAGAAAATTACAATTCAAAACCAGATTTCCGAGCAGCAGCTGTGTTATTCTGTAACAAAATACATTTGTTAGTCTCTAAGGTGCCACAAATCCTCCTTTTCTTTAATTCAAAACCAGATCATCTGATGAGACTTCAAAGGGACCCCACCCTTCTATTTACGGCTTGCTTCAAGCTGTCTGTGCTGCAGCTGATCCCCCCAGGATCTGGTGAGCCCTTCTAGCAGGCTCATCCAGCCAGCAAACTACCTCAGGGTACGTCTATACTGCAGAAAAACACTCACGGCAGCTGTCTCAGAGCCTGGGTTTACAGACTTGGGTTTAGACATTCCTGCTCGAGCTGGAGCCTGGGCTGTGAGACCCCTCACTGTTTCTGGGTTTTACAGCATCTAAGACTTGCTGCTATGTGTTGTGGTTCCCCCCCAGTGTAGATGTATCCTATGTCTCTGCTTCAACCAGGCTTGTCTCAGATCAGGAGAAGCAGAGCTCTCCTCTCCCCCTGGGTAGGCCTGAACTGGGCTAGATCTCCGACTTTTAACTCCCCTCTTTCTCTATGCCTGACACTGGCTGCAGGTGTAGTCGGGTGGGGCCAGGTGGGTCCATAGGCTTTCATTAACCCTCTTGTTTGCAGTGTGGGGCCTATCTGCCCCATCACACTGCCTTATGTGGGTGTGTTGAGACTGAAGTCTTAAATGTGTGTGAGGTGTTATTGCAGCGATGAGCGCCATGGAAATACCTATAGATAAATACAAATAGGTGCTTAGTCCCTACCTCTTTATCCCTGTTGTCTGTCACTCCCTATTTCCCACATGATCTGTTAGCTCTGAGGGGCTGTTGCGGAGAGGACAGTGGTTGCTAGGGACACCTCCCACATACATTATGTCTGCTCTATGGAGACCTTTGAATAGCAAAACACCTACTTTAACACACAGTTAAAGTTGTGTGGCGATATGTCATCCCTTTGCAAAATGCTGAGTTGAGCAAAACTCCTGAAAACTAGGACATGCCCAGTTAAAGTTCTCTGTGCAAGCTTAACTCTGCCCTCTTTCAGCAATGCCTCAATCTGCCCTGTTAACACACATACCTTTACTCTCCCAACCCCACCCTTGATTAAATGTACAAGCTCTTCACCTCCTCCTACAAGCCCTTCACTCTCACGCACAGGATTCCATCAAACACTATTAAAAGGAGGAAAAGAAAGGTGGTCCATGTCACCTTCCCCATGTTCCCTGGGAGCTGGCAGTAGCCAATGGGAATTATTTGCATACACTGTGTTAGGTGTACCTACACTACAGAGTGGAGGCCGTATTGGGCCTGCTTGGTAAAGTGTGTTTTGTGATATAAGGATGTGTGGATTACTTTGAGGTATGTGACAGAGCTGTGATTATGATAGGAGGAGGATATGTTTTGCACCCTCTGTGTGATGAGGAAAGGGAAGAGGTGCATGTATACCCTCAGGATCCAACAAGCATCATTTCAACACAGAATTGTGCAGGTTATGTCAGTAGCAGTGGATTGGCATTTATTACAAAGGATATTGTCAGCAGTGAGATGGAATAACAACCGAGGATTCTAGTGCTTTAATGATGCCTTAAAGTGTAGGCAGTAGTGGATTACCACAGGGGCCAATGGGGCCTGTGCCCAGGGGGCCTGGCCAATTTGGGACCCTCAGAAAAACCTCCCCCCATTGAGGTCCCAGGGCTGGAAGAACTCTCACTCCCTGCTGCAGCCCTAAGGGCAGGGCCATGGGTGGGGCCACAGAGGAAGGGACAGAACAGGGTGGGGCTGTGGGTGGGTTACAAGCACAAGGGGTGAAATGGGGTGGAGCCACAGGTAGAAGGGGTGGGGTGGGGTCATGGTTCCAGAGGCAAGGGCCCCACACTTGCTTTGAGTGTAGGTTGAGATGATATCCTGGGCATAAGTGGAAAGGGAGTTGTAAATGGCTGCGAAGTGATTCTTAAATTGTACATGTCACTCTTTCTGAATAATTGGCTAATTAGCGGGTGAATGTGTGCGGATGTCCGGAATCTTATAGTGCTAAGGACCAGTGATTGAGACATTGCTGAAAGAGGATAGAGGGAAGTGTGTGAGTGAGAGTGTATGGTTTGTAAAAGGAGGTGAAGAGCTTGTACATTTCAGCAACTGCATTTGTCAGAGTAAAGCTATGTTTATTAATGGAGTGTACTGAGGCATTGCTGAAAGAGGGTAGAGTTAAGATTGACTACTAACTTAACTGTGCTGTTCCTGGTTTTCAGAAGTTTGAGTTTTGCTCAGCTCAATGCTCTGTGAGGGGATGACATGCCACCCTATGTAGTTTGTTGTGATTGAATTTCCTATCGTGTGTGTTTTGGTTTTTTTAATCACAAAAAATTAAAAAAACATTTTTTTTAAAGAAAAGATTTTTTAACAGGAAAAGATATGTTATTGGTAGGAGTTAGTAGTCATTTAGGCAGCTGTATATATCATGTCCTGCAGTTTGCATTCCTCAAGGGGTCATGAGGTTATTATGTGGGGAGTCGCGAGCTGTCAGCCTCTACCCCAAATCCCGCTTTGTCTCCAGCATTTATAATGGTGTTAAATATATAAACAAGTGTCTTTAATTTATATGGGGGGTTTGCACTCAGAGGCTTGCTATGTGAAAGGGGTCACAATTACAAAAGTTTGAGAGTCACTGATTTATATCAATGATATTGCCACAATTGCAACAAATCTTGTACAAAGTATGTCATGTAAGGTATCAATGGAAAAGTTATGATTATCCTGTTTATATGCATGTGTCATTTTTGTATCTGCAGTTATGAATGTTGGCTATATAACCATATCACCATTGTGTTTGTTTCTGGGATAACACCCACAAGGTAATTTACATCCAGAATAGCCAGCACATTGAGAAGGGACTATTCAAGTTGATAGCCCACCAAGACATTTAACTCTCACAGTGGACCCATAGAAGAAACTCATTCTGCCCAGATAACTCTTCCTGCAGCCTCTTTAACCTCAATGACTATCAACTGTGAGTCATCAAGCTTTGTAAGGACATGTGACATGCGCATGTCACCCTGGACTCCATCTTGTGCCAGTAACTTTCCGCAGATAGGGGCTGTGGGCTTTGTTTGCCAAGCACATGGCACAGGGTATAAAAGATCTTTGAGACATCTCCATGGTGCCTCTTTCCTGTTCTGATTTACAACTAAAATGAGCATGTGGACTGAAGAACTTCCAATCTTTTGGAAGTTACCAGCGACTTTACAAGCCAGCGGTCTATAACATCACTACAAACCTGATACAAACCTGATATAAGAACATTGCCATTATTGTATGTATATGATCTATTAACCATTTGTAACTCTTGTCGTTATTAATAACCTTTCGATTTTAGTTACTAAAGGATTGGCAGCAGTGTGACTTGGGTAAGATCTGAGTTATGTATTGACCTGGCTCTATGGCTGATCTCTTGAGATCAGAAGAACCCTTTGTTTGATGAAACTGGTTTTCAGTAACCACTCATCATAAAATCTAGTGTCTGGTGGGTGAAATAGGGGCTGAGATGCCGAGATGCCTTAGGAGACTGCATTTTTGACTTCTTGCTAACCAGTGTGGTGAGACAGAAGTTTACTTTTGTTACTAGTTTGGTATGATAGAATAACCACCAGTCCAGGGTGAGTCTGCCCTATTTCTTAGCAGTTTTGTTCTGAATCTGGCATTCTCAGCTGTGACCCACTGAGATACGGTGACAAATGGTGTACTCCTTGCTGTCCTGAAAATTCCTGCAAGCCTTCTGATTCAGGAAAAGCCTAGAATCCACATGTTGTCAACCCTTGGCAAGACACACATTTCTTTTCCCTCTGTGGTCAAGGTTCTATCAGTTCCAAACCTCCATGGTGTGTCTTTGGAAACAACACATTAATCTGCCCTGAGATCAGGAAGTAGTCACTTGTCCCCCACTTCCCTTCCCCCATGCCCCTCATCAGGCTACTAAAATGAAGATTTTTCTCAAACAACCAATCCAAGGCTAGCCATCCTCATGCAACCCCTGTCCATGTGCCCCCAGCCCTGCCACCATAAAGTCCTCTGTCTTCGGCTCCTCCCTGCCTGAAATAATGAAGAGTTTGGTTAAACCAGCTGCTGATTGTTCTGCTACATTCACAGTAAACCTCCCCATAAAATAAAAACACCTTCTTCGAGTGCTTGTTCGTGTCAATTCCCATCAGGTAGGTGTGTGTGTGTGTGTGTGTGTGTGTGTGTGTGTGTGTGTGTACACACCTGCACGGCAGCTGGAAGATTTTCTCCATAGCAGCATCGGTTGGGTTGGCCTGGGCTCCCCTTGGGGTTGCACCTCCATGGTGCTCAATATAGAGCCGACCTGCCACCCCTTCAATTCCTTCTTACACCAGTGACGGTTAGCTGGAAGGTCCTATAGCTCGTTTTAGCAAGCGCCTCTATCCTTTGAGTTTGTTTATAGTTCTTCTGCAGTTAGTAGTTTAGAGTTAGAGCGTGTGGGGGTTCTCCCCCCCCCCACCGCACTCCCTGGAGCCGTGGTAGGCCGCAGTCCCCGGGGTTCAAAATGTGTGAGGTCTGCGCTGAGTGCATGCCAGAAAGTGACCCACACACCACATGCTTAAGCTGCCTCGGTGAGGGTCACCGAAAGGACCACTGAAGAATCTGCCATGAGTTTTGCCCTAGAACTTGGAAAGAGAGGGAGCAGCGGCTTAAATTTCTGCTCATGGAAGCAGCTCTGCAGCCCCACTCAGACCCAGGATCGGGGGACCCCGCGCCCAGCACCTCCTGCTAGGTGCGGAGCGCCCTGGCGCCATCATCCCAGTGCTGAAAGAGGATTTGGCACCGCACGGGAGAGAGGGGATACTCCATCCAATTCTGTCCACCACCCCCCGCCCTTCCATCCCCCCTTTCCTGTCCCTCTTCAGGGACCCCTCTAACAAGCAACTCCTTGTATGGGAGGTGCACTCACTCTTATCACTAGGGGCAGTGGAAGAGGTTCCTCAAGAGCAGAAGGGCAAGGGCTTCCAGTCCTGATATTTCCTAATACTGAAAGCCAAAGGCAGGCTCAGGCCCATCCTAGACCTGTGGGAACTCAACAAGTTTGTAAAGAAACTCAAGTTCTGCATGGTTTCTTTGGCCTCCATCACCCATTCATTGGATCCAGGAGACAGGTATGCCACCCTTGATTTGATGGATCCGTATTTTCATATTGCAATCATTCTGTCCCACAGAAGGTACCTCAGGTTTGTGGTGAACAACAACCACTATCGGTTCACAGTCCTCCCCTTCAGCCTCTCAGTGGCACCTCGAGTGTTCACCAAGTGCATGGCAGTCGTGGCCTCATTCCTGCGCAGGCGGAAGGTACAGGTGCTCCCATACCTTGACGATTGGCTTGTCAAGGGCCACTCCAAGGCTCAAGTGGAGGTACAAGTTGACTTCATAAGAATGATGTTCGATGAACTGGGCCTTCTCCTGAACGTGGGGAAATCTACACTGTCCCCATTCAGTGGATAGAATTTATAGGGGTGGTACTGGACTATACACAGGCCAGGGCATACCTCCTGGAAATGAGGTTCCGGGCCCTTGGCGACATCATTCAAGGTCTTGGGCAGTTCACCACCACCACCGCAGGGAATTGCCTGAAACTTCTAGGACACATGGCCACTTGTACCTGTGTGGTGTAGCATGCCAGACTCAGACTTCGACCTCTTCAGTTGTGCTAATGTCTGTGTATTGATCAGTCCGGGACAGGTTGGACAGGATTGTAACCCAGCGTCGCCAGGTCCTTGACTCCCTCCGGTGGTGTCTCGACCCTCATGTAGTATGTGCAGGGGTCCCCTTCACAAGCCCTGAGCTAACTCTCTCCCGCTAGTGATGAATGCGTCAGCACTGGGCTGGGGAGCACATCTGGGAGACCTCAGGACTCAAGGCCTCTGGTCTCGAGTGGAGCTGGCTCAATGTCAGAGAGCTGAGAACAGTGCACCTGGCATGCCAGAATTTCCGAACCCACTTATCAGGGAAATGTGTATCAGTAATGACAGACAACACCACAGTGATGTTCTATATCAACAAACGGGGGTGCACACTCCTCTCCCCTGTGCCAGGAAGCCCTCACATTGTGATTTCTGCATAGAGCATTCAATACACGTGCAAGCATCATACCTCCACGGGGTACAGAATGAGTTGGTGGACTATCTCAGCAGGTGTTTCCATGGCCACAAGTGGTCCTTATGCCTGGATGTCATGAACTCAATCCACCAACTGTGGGGCTTTCCCCAGATAGACCTGTTCGCCACATGACACAACAGGAAGTGTCAGCACTTTTGCTCCTTCGTGAATCACAGCCCGGGCTCCATTGCAGATGCGTTCCTCCTCCCATGGGGAGGCCATCTCCTTTACGTGTTTCTGCCCATTCTGCTCATTCACAAGGTACTCCTCAAAATATGGAGGGAACAAGCTTTGGTGATATTGATAGCTCCAGCGTGGCCTCGCCAGCACTGGTACACATCATTCCTGGAAATGTCTGTGGAAGCCCCAGTCACCTTGCCGCTCTTCCCAGACTTATTAACCCAGGATCACAGTCGTCTCCAGCACCCGAACCTCGAGTAGCTACACCTCACATCATGGAAGCCCCATGGCTGAACACGATGGAGCTTTCCTGTTTGGACCGGTCAGACAAGTCGTCCTTGGCAGTAGAAAGCCCTCCACCAGGACTACCTGCCTGGCCAAGTGGAAGAGATTCTCAATCTGGTTGACGCAACACAGTTAGTCACCCACGCTCACCTCTATTCCGCATATATTGGACTCCCTTCTCCACCTCAAGCAGCAGGGGGTGTCCATGTCTTCAATAAGGGTTCACTTGGCTGCTATCTTGGCCTTCCATCCAGGTCCTGAGAGCCAGTCAGTCTTTGCCAACCCTATGGTTAGCTGTTTCCACAAAGGTCTTGACAGACTATATCTGCACGTCAGAGAGCCAGTCCCAGCCTGGGACCTCAATCTGGCCCTTTCCAGACTGATGGGGCCGCCCTTTGAACCACTGGCAACTTTCTCCCTGCTTTGTCTCTTGTACAAGGTGGTGTTTCTGGTAGCGATAACCTCAGTCAGAAGGGTGTCTGAGCTCAAGGCCCTGACATCAGAACCTCCTTACACCGTGTTCTACAAGGACAAGGTTCAGCTCAGGCCATATCCAGCTTTCCTCCTGAAGGTTGTCTCCCAGTTTCACATCAACCAAGACATCTTCCTCCCAGCGTTCTATCCTAAGCCGCACTCGAGCAGCAAGGACCAGAGGCTTCACTCTTTGGATGTCTGCAGAGTGTTAGCCTTCTATATCAAGAGAATGAAGCCATTCCGAAAGTCCATTCAACTGTTTGTGGCCGTGGCAAACAGGATGAAAGGTCTTCCAGTCGCCTCCCAACGAATTTCATCATGGATCACGTCCTGCATCCAAAAGTGCTACAACCTGGCAGGGGTACCTGCCCCTCCTCTCACAGCACACTCCACCAGGGCGCACACTTCTTGAGCAGCGTTCCTGGTACAGGTTCCCACTCAGGAAATATGCAGAGCAGCAACATGGTCCTCTATACATAGTTTTGCTGCGCATTATGCAATTACCCAGCAGGCCAGAGATGATGCGGCCTTTGGAAGAGCAGAGCTCCAATCAGTGGACAACTCCGACCCCACCTCCAGAACTTGGGCTTGGTAATCACCTGATTAGAATTGACATGAACAAACACTTGAAGAAGAAAAAACGGTTACTCACTTTCTCGTAACCGTTGTTCTTCGAGATGTGTGGTTCATGTCCATTCCAATACCCACCCACCTCCCCTCTGTCAGAGTAGCCAGCATGAAAGAATTAAACCTCCCCACTGCAACTTGAGACCATTACTGCTTGTTCTATTATCTGGTACCACTGAGAACAGTCTAGATCCATCCTCTTTGGAACCCCCCTCCAGGTATCTGAAAGCAGCTATCAACCCCCCCCACCCCCCATTCTTCTCTTCTGCAGACTAAACAATCCCAGTTCCCTCAGCCTCTCCTTCTAAGTCATGTGCTCCAGCCCCCTAATCATTTTTGTTGCCCTCTGCTGGACTCTTTCCAATTTTTCCACATCCTTCTTGTAGCGTGGGTAGAAGTAGTCCACTCAGTCCTACTTCTTGTTCAGCAAACCGCTAAGACAAACAAGTTTGTTTACATTTACAAGAGAATGCTGCCCACTTCTTATTTACAATGTCACCAGAAAGTGAGAACAGGTATTTGTGTGGCACTTTTGTAGCCGGCATTGCAAGGTATTTACGTGCCAGATATGCTAAACATTCGTATGCCCCTTCATGCTTTGGCCATCATTCCAGAGGACATTCTTCCACGCAGATGATGCTCATTAAAAAAAATGTGTTAATTAAATTTGTGACTGAACTCCTTGGGGGAGAATTGTATGACCCCTGCTTTGTTTTACGCACATTCTGCAATATATTTCATGTTATAGCAGTCTCCAGTGATGACCCAGCACATGTTCATTTTAAGAACACTTTCACGGCAGCTTTGACAAAACGCAAAGAAGGTACCAGTGTGAGATTTCTAAAGATAGCTACAGCACTTGACCCAAGGTTTAAGAATCCGAAGTTCATTCCAAAATCTGATTGGGACGAGGTGTGGACCATGCTTTCAGAAGTCTTAAAAGAGCAACACTCTGATGCAGAAATTACAGAACTTGAACCACAAAAAAAGAAAAAGAACCTTCTGCTGGTGGCATCTGACTCAGATAATGAAAATGAACATGCGTCGCTCCATGCTGCTTTGGACTGTTATCATGCAGAACCCATTTTCAGTATGGACGCAGTTACTCTGGAATGGTGGTTGAAGCATGAAGGGACATATGAATCTTTAGCTCATCTGGCACGTAAATATCTTGCGACACTGGCTGTAACAGTGCCATGAGAACGCCTGTTCTCACTTTCAGCTAACATAAACAAGAAGTGGGCAGCATTATCTCCTGCAAAAGTAAACAAACTTGTTTGTCTGAGTGATTGGCTGAAGAAGAAGTAGGACTGAATGAACTTGCAGGCTATAAAATTTTACATTGTTCTATTTTTGAATGCAGTTTTTTTTGTACATAATTCTATGTTTGTAAGTTTAACTTTCATGGTAAAGAGATTGCACTACAGTACTTGTATTATGTGAATTGAAAAATATTATTTTTGTTTTTTTACAATGCAAATATTTGTAATCAAAAATAAATATAAAGTAAGTCCTGTACACTTTGTATTGTGTTATAATTGAAATCAATATATTTGAAAATGTAGAAAACATCCAAAAATATTTAAATAAATGGTATTCCATTATGGTTTAACAGTGTGATTAATCATGCGATTAATCATGATTAATTTTTTTTAATCATGCAATTAATCGTGATTAATTTTTTTAATCTCTGGACAGTCCTATCCAAACCATTCACAAACTTTGGCAAAATTTTCTGTGGTCTTGGATGAAGTTTGTGTTCATAATTAAACATGACTCCAGATGAATGTGAGTTGTTTCAAGTTTTGTAGTATCTAAGGTGGGTAAACACTATCAGACTTCCACTTGTCAAGCTCAGCCGTCTCCGCAGACTAGATTGTTACAATCTGCTCTATTTGGAGTTACGCCTGAGGAACACTTTGAAATTTCAGTTGATGCAGAACGTGGCTGCCTGAGTACTTCTTATGAGAGGCCTGTTATACCTGCGCTCCAGAGACTGCATGGCCTCTTGGGGCAATTGCAAGTGGTGGTTTTGATCTACAAAACCCTTTATGATTTGGGTTCCTGTGTATTTTAGAGACAGCCTCTCTCCCTGTGTTCTTGTCCAGTAGTCGAGATTAACTAGGACACTTGAGCAGTTCCCAGATGTGTTTGGTGGGATCTAGCAGAAGCGTGTTCTCATTGGTGGCCTGCCACTCCTGAATTTACTACCCTCCAGGATGCAATAAAGCAGAAGTCTGATGTTAAGTTTCATTGTTTACCAAGGCTTTTGCAAATGGTGTGGCGTGAGTTCAGGCTGCTTATGCCACGTCGCCTAAAACTATTCTGTTTTCTGTATACCGCACCTTCAATTTTTGAGATCTCTGCCTTTCTGCAGAGATAGTCGCTATTTGTTCTCTGAAGCCTACTGAAGATATGGTCCATGCTGTGCCGTCTCACTCGGGGGTACTCTCTTTATTCTTTCTTGTTTTCCTTGGTCTAAAATAAGACTGGTCAGATAAATGTGACATTTGGGGCTTCACCCAGGCCAGTAAGGGGTTCAGTCAGTGTCTACCTTGTGACTCTGGGTGTCTTGTGACTATGCAGCTTTGGTTCAGAGCTCTGACTTCAATAGCCTGCCAGTAGCCAACAAGCCTTACCCTGGCTTTGCCCAACTTGGATACTTCTTGCAGGCTGATCTTAGTACCCTTCCAGCCCTGAATCTGCCGCCCTGTAATCCTCTTGCAGGGTCCAGTTCTTCTCACTGGATCCTCACAGAAAAGGTATTAGGTTTGCTGCCTCAACAGAGACAGTACAGCATTCCAACCTGCTTAGTAGAAGCACACACTTTATTGAACTTACCTAGCACTGATGATTTATGATGAAAGCAAAACTAGTTATTAACAAAAGAGCATGGATTAAGTGATACCAAGCTTTAAGAAAAAAAACACAGGCAGAGATGGCCGGGACCCACCCCAGAGATCAGATTGCTTGATATATGTGTTTTCTTAAACTGAAAGTTCAAGATAGAATCTCTGTCCCTTATATTCCTAAAGTAATTGTCTTTGTCCTGTAACCCTTCTGCCTGTCAGAGTTGGCAGCAACAAGGGCCGGGTTCAGTATCTAGGGGTTCCATTCCAATAACACAATGCAAAACTGGCTCGAGCCCCCACCCAGTGACCTGGGACAAATATATACCACCCCCGCTGGGTGCCTCTAAGAGGCAATACTTCCCCTCTTGCAAGCACATAGTCTGAGTGTAGCAAAAAGCCTTTTAATAACAGAGAGAAACAATGTGGCATTATATTGTGGAAACACCACCAACAGGATTCATAACACAACCCATGAGCAAAAAATCCCACCCCAAGCAAATTGGGGGATGTCCTTTCCCTTTGGCTCTTGAGTCCAGCAACCCAAAATCACCCAAAGTCCCAGAAGTCCAACGACCCAAAAGTCTCTGTCCCTGGTCAGGGCAGCCCCAGACTTCAAAAGTTTATCTGCAGAGTTTTACCTCCCAACCTGGGTGGAGATGGGGGGGGAGGGGGTTTTGAGGGGCACCTTACATGGTCCAAAGCTGATGGCTCCACCTCTCCATGGGGCTCCACTCTGCCAGCCACCCCATGAGCTGCTCTAGGCATCCAACAAACTGCTCTGCTCCACCAGCCGCTCGGCTCGCCGTCCCACAAACTGCTCCACCATATATCTTCAGGCTCCCCCACTACTTAACACAACACTCAGTGATTTCAACTCTTAGTAAGTTTAGCTCTTTTGTGATTTCAGCTTGTAGTAGGGGAGCCTCAGTGCTGCTGCACCATTAGCCCAAAGTGAATTCAGCTCAACAGCCTGTAACTAGACTCCTAATGGAATCAAAATTAGCTCTGACATTCCACAGTGGAGAGAGGAGGAAGTGCAATTCCACCAAGTATTAATACCTGTCCCCAGCCTCTCTCAACTCGTAGAGTTTTGGAACCTATGTCCCTTGCCTAGCGAGTGCTACTTAGTTGATGGCAAGTCCCTCCATCATAACAAAAGGCCAAGTACAGTTCCACTGTCCTTGATTCCCATAATCAGGGTAATAATTTATTCTTCATGTCCCAATAACAGAGACACTGGGGATCCCACAGCAGCCAAAGTGACCATTTGGGCAGCTATGGCCTCATTGTAGGCGGGGTGGGTGTGCCTATGCAAATGAGATCAGCCCCTGAAGTTCTTTTCCACAACTTGCCACACCTCACCACCAGACGTCAGGGTGGAGCTCATCCTGACTCTGCTTACAGTCCTAAAAGTCAGGAAGGCCTCCTGGGGATTCAGTCTCCTCTGTCTCTGGGGTGGGATGGGGGGGTGGGGTGAGGAACCATGTTATTTCTCTGTCTCTCAAGTTCAGTCTCAGGATAACCCCCACTGGTTTAACTTGAGGGCTTTGTTTACTGCTAATATGTAAATTGAGGTAAACAGAACCCACATTCCTTTGTCTAGGACAAATCTGTTGGTCACCTGTATCTAGGCTAGGCTATCTGGTCTTAAACATTGTCCATTAACATTATACAGAGAGTACTTAACTTCTCATATAATGTAACAGATATTTCACAACGATATTATTGACCAGTGTGGTGTTAGTTTTCAAATGATACCTCACAAAGCATATTTTGTACAGCTGGTATTGCAGTAGTGTGAATATAGGGATACCAAGGGTCACAAAGAGTTTGACCTTCTGTGTGCAGACATAAAAGTTGGAGAAGCTTAGTGTGCTTTTGTAACAATCGCCATTGTGGGATGTCACTGAGACCTCCAGTCCCAAAAGTATGAGCTGCTTCTCTCTGAGCCATGGATGGGGGATATAATAGTTCAGAGAAAGCTAAGCCTTCCCTGGTGCCGCTGCTGCTGACCCACCACTGGACACCTGGGCTGCGGTGGCCCTGTCCCTTTCCCTTCCCTGAGCCCCCAACCATCTGCTGTTGCCTGCCTGCTGCTGCTCGCCGTGTCCCTCCTCCTCCGGGGCAGTGGGCTGAGTCACCTCCAGGACGCAGCGCTGACTGTAAAAGCTGGGACATGCAAGGTGGGGATGGCAGAGGTGTTGTACCTGGGCCACAAGGTGGGGAGCGGCTGCCTAAAGCCAGAACCAGCCAAGGTGGGGGCTATCAGAGACTGGCCAGCTCCCCAGACTAAGAAGCAGGCCCAGGCCTTTTTTGGGGGTGGTGGGGCACTACCAGAGGTCTGTGCCCCACTTTAGCTCTGTGTCAGCTCCCAACACTGAGCTATGCAAGAAGGGTAAGCCAGACAAGCTGTTCTGGACTGGGCAGTGCCAGAGGGCTCTCTGCACACTGAAGGAGGATCTGATCAAGGGCCCGGTGCTGGGAAACTCAAACTTTGAAAAGACATTTATGGTGTTCACCGATGCCCCACACACAGGGCTGGGCTCTTAAAAGGCTGCAGCCAGCTCTATTTGGGTGGCACTTCACTGTGTCCCCTGACCACTCGCCCTGCCATGGCTGCACCAGCTGAGAGGGGCCAATGCCAAGCTCCTGAGGTGAAGCCTGTCCTTCCAGGATTATGAGATGGAGGTGGTCCACATTAAGGGGAGTGCAAATGTTATAGCTGATGCTTTTTCCCAAAGAGGGGGGGCTTGAATGTCCCCAGTCACTGGCTAAAGTGACCCTACTCACTTCGGTCTCAAAGGGAGAGGGGGGGTGGAGATGTGGTGTAGTGGGGACTTTCCCTTGTTATGTTGTATGTGAGCCTATGTGAATCTTACTGTTTTGCATGAATGCTGTGTGTGCCTCAGTTTCCCACTGTATTGCATCAGTGTCTAGGTGGTGGGAATAAGGTGGTGTGACTTTTGTGGAGTCTGCTCCAGCTGCCTGCACTGATGCTATAGCTGCCCCTTCGTAACCTGAGACTCAGGAAGAGGATGCGACCAGGTGACTCTTGGCCTAGGAAGCAAGACAAAGACTGGAGGAGGAGCAACGAGCAGGGCAGGGGCCAGGCAGCTGGAAGCGGGTCAGTCTCGGCTGGCTTGGTGCTCGGGGGAGAACCAGAGCCCTGGCTCTGGGCTCCCTTCCCTCAAGATGGACTTGGCTGAAAGTCACTGATTTCTGTGCTAACAAATTCTGTCCTACGTTGTGTTCCTGTTGACTAATAAACCTGTTTTACTGGCTGGCTAAGAGTCACGTCTGACTGCAGAGTTGGGGTGCAGGACCCTCTGGCTTCCCCAGGAGCCCTGCCCAGGTGGACTCACTGCAGGAAGCGCATGATGTGGAAGGGGATGCTGAATGCTCCGAGGTTGGACCCAGGAAGGTCGAAGCTGTGTAAGCTTCTTGCCCTAGAGACAGTCTGCTCAGAGAGAGGAGGCATGGTCCCCCAGAGTCCTGACTGGCTTTGTATGGAGTAGTTACAGAGCACTGACCCAGTAGGAGGGAATGCGGCAAGCCAGCGGTGGGTAGAGGGTCTGGTGGGGAGGGAAGCGGCTTGCTCGGCCATGTGCTGGGCTGGCCAGGCATGGGGGGGGAGGGCGGTGGCTTGGCGGGGCTGTGGCCAGTGGCTTGGCCTGGCGCTCAGCCCATCTGGGGTGCAGCTCAGCCTGGCATCTCGGCGCGGGGGACCAGCAGCTCGGCCCAGTGTTCGGCCCCTCCAGGAGGCGGCTCGGCCCAGGCGCCAGCATGGCTGGGGCTGGCCCGGCAGCTCAGGGGGAGGGGCAACAGTTTGGCCTGATGCTCAGCCTGTCCAGGGGGGCTGGTGGCTCGGGGCGGGGGCTCGGTCCAGCATGGCTGGGACTGGACTGACACTCGGGGGGTGAGGAAGCCCAGCATGGCTGGGGTAGGCAGGCCACAGGCCTCCCCGAAGTGCAGGTTCATCTGCTACCCATGCTCTGAGCTAAAGGAATAACCGAACTACCTGTACCAGCTAAAAAGTTATGGACCAACCACCCAGGTAGGGTGTCTAACACATTTCAATGCTTATATTTGTTGATATGTACACTGCATAAACACAAAGAAATTAAATGAACATATAAATTATCTTGAACGGCTGCAAAGTATCACTACTTTATTTCTTAGAATTCAGAATGATAATGTAAAAGAATCCCAAAACAGACAGAGACAAAGCAGACTGCTCCCTAAGGCATGTTGGGATTCCCTCCGAGACCTCTTTCCACTTGGGTTCCCAAGAACTCAGTTCAACTCCAGAGTTTGTCACTCGAGTATCTTCATTTGGCATACAGCAAAGCTATGCTGACTTGGTCAAATTCCAGAGTAGGGGGTGGGTGTAGGGTATACCACCCATTCAACGTTACACAGCAAATCTCTTCCTTTATATACATTTATACATTACATTGCAGTTACATAGCATTACACATTTTTGGATTTGCTTGGTTACATTATAGGAACCAATCCCTGTATAGCATGCTCTGACCTCTACCTTATCTTACATTTAGGCTTATTTACTAATACCAGGCTGTTCCCGCTGATCTTAGCTAGCCATCCTGACTCCAGCACACTGCTTGTTATGGCAACTCAACCTTCCATTCACCTTCCCAGTTATGCCACTGTCAAGGCTGATTCCCCACTCTGGCACTTTGAGTGCAGAAGCTGGGGGCCCACAAGGATTCTAAAAATTAATACTGCCACTCCAGGCTTGTATTACACTCCCAAGGCTACAGCTTTTCTCTGACCTTGAATTGGTAGATGCTGCCACCACCCAAGTACAAAACCCCTTTGGGAACCTAAGAAGGCGCACTGGGGAATTCCTTCCTGTGGGGTACCCTCAAGCCCTTTCATCCCCCCCCCTGGGAAGAGCTGAGAAAGAAAAACAAAGGAAATCAGATGTTGCCATGAGCTAATTAAACAACATGTGCACAAACCTCTTAGGACACAGAACTCCAATCCTGTTCTTAAAAAAGGTAAATTTTATTTAAAAAGAAAGAAAGAAAATACATCTGAAAACTCAAGCTATTGCTTGATTTAAAAAGAGCAAATATAAGAACTAAGCATTAAAAATAGCTCTTTTGAGGTCTAGCTTAAAGGTTACAAGCAAAACAAAAGCATTTGGGGTTAGCACAGAGAAGTCCACAAGCCATAAAGAAATAAAAGGAGATTAACCTGATTGCATCTTCCTAGACATTTCCTGATCTACTTACATATCTGGGGTTTCAAATGAGTAGTTTCTAGGTATGATACTGAGGATTTTTCATACCTGGCCCCAACCTTCTTACAGCCTCGTTGCAGCCCTGTCTGCCTCTCCCCAAGAACTACAACAGACAGTGAAACAGGGAGTCTTGTTTCCATTTTAAAAAGTTCTAGCCTTCTCATTGGCTCTTTTGGCCAGGTGTCCACTCATTCCTTTTACCTATGCATAGCAGTGAGACTTTTAACCCTTTACAGGTACAGCAAGTAGAGAACAGCTACTAAGTGGGATTTTATAGCTAACTGGCTGCGTGGGTCCATAAAAGGGAGCTACCCTCCTCCCCCTTCATTTATCACAGCCACTAAGAAATGAATTAAGTTATTTATTTCAAATTACTTAAGTCAAGCCAGGCCTACAAGAAAGAGAGGCACAGCTCAACCCACTTTGTTCAAGCCAGGTTTTTCCAGACTCACTCTGATTGCACACTTCCCTAAAGAGCCTTGTAGCCTGCAAGCAGGAGCAGGAAACCCCGTGAATCTTAAAGTGATAATTTACAATTCCAACAGTCCTCATTACGTTGCAGACAGTATTGTAGCTCTTTTGTTGAGCATAGCAGATTTTATGACCTCTCAGGTCAGTTTCTCATTTGAGGTTGAAAAATTGGTGTCTTGGAGTCAGGCTGTTTTCTTGGTGTAGTTTGTACATGTCCTACTTCCAAGAACTGAAGTTCAAGCAACACAGATAATTGCTTTTTGCAGAAACTTCAGGTAAAGCACTGCTGCCTTGTCCTAAAAAGCAGCTGCCTTGAGATTCTCTTGCAGGTCTCACACACAACCAATTGCTTAATATACAGTTTTCACTTCCTGCTCCAGTTCCTGAGCTTTAAACCTGGGAAACCCCTTTAGCTCAAAAATTCTCCCCTGGGATCACATGGTCTTCAAGAATAGAGCTTGGGCATCAACCCTCCTTTTGTTTAGGAAACTCAGGGCTTGGCTACACTTGTGAGTTAGAACGCATTAAAGCGGCCCCGGGTGCACTAGCTCACTACCCGTCCACACTAGCAAGGCACTTAGAGCAGTCTGACTCCACGGCTAGAGCACTCCTGGTACTCTACCTCCGTAAGTGGAATAACATTTGCTGCGTCTTGGCTGAAACACCCGGGCGTCAGTGTGAATGAGGTGTTGTATTACTGCGCTCTGATCAGTCGCCGGAAACGTCCCATAATCCCCTTAAGTGAAGTGGCCACTCTTGTCATTGTTTTGGAATTGCTGCAGGAATGCGGATATGCCCTTTGAAAGCTCCGTTTCTGACAGCCAGCTGCTTACAAAGCAACCATTAGTGTGGAATGCTGTGTGTGAGAGAGAGAGGGTGGGGGAGGGATGGTCGGGGGTCTGCTGCTGTCTGAATTTACAAGACAGCATGCTGACATACTCTCAGCCCCCCACAAACCCACTCTCTTTCTCCCCACATACACACAACACACTCCCTGTCACACTCCACCCCCCCACCCCCCCGACATTTGAAAAGCACATTGCAGCCACTTGCATGCTGGGATAGCTACTACAACGCACAACTCTCTGTGGCCGTTGCAAGAGCTGCTAATGTGGCCATGCCAGTGTGCTGGTAGCTGTCAGTGTCGACAGATTGCAACGCTTTCCCTACTGCGCTCTACGAAGGCTGGTTTAACTCAAAGCGCTCTACATCTGCAAGTGTAGTCATGCCCTCAGACCTTTAACTACCAGATAAACAAAAGTGTTTAATCCACACAATCTTCTTAACAAGGGTCTGGGTGCTTATAAGTCTTTTGGCATAAGTTTTTCTCGTATGTATGTATTTACAGACAATTCAATTGTGAATACGACTGTAGCACCAGTGTGTGTGTTTAAAAAAACGTATTAAATAAATGTCTAAATGTTGCATATTGGCTGATGTGAGTGGCTGAGTCCCTGGTGTTTTCTGTCAGTCCACATGGTCTAAATGGCAAATCTATGGTTACACACCAGTTTCCCATATAATCCATCACTACATTTCTGTAGCCGGGTACTGCCGCCGCTGCCTTCTCCCCCTCCTCTCCCTTGTTCATGGCATTGATCCTCTGCCGAATTGAACATATATGAGGAGCAGAACAACAGGGAAGAGATCATGCACCTTACAGCAACAGGGCAATGGGTTACACTTCCTAGACTGCAAGGTGAAATGGTTGTTTTTAGCAAGGAATGAAAAGCCCTGCCATCCCTTGCAGTTTGATGGCTCTCTAGTCTCTCCCAGGATGGACTCCCAGTGTTTTACACAGGATGGAATCTGTTTAGTTTCTTTCTCAGTAATGAGTTTTGTGGGTAACAAATAAGCAGAGCTTTTTCTGCCCAACAAAAATGTATTTTTTTAAAACTGAAGAAATCAATGGTTTAAAAATTGTGTTTTGACCAGTTTAAATCATAAATAATCCTTGTGCCATTTACCTGTGAAGCTTTTAAATTCATAACATGCAGAGACACTGAACAGAATTCCTAATTTTTTTCCCCCACAGACTACACCTTCCCCAAACTTCTCTGCTCCCAACCTGTATGTGAACCTGTCTGTATTTGTGTTTTACACGCTCAGGCAAGCTGCAGCGCTTAGCTTCTAACAATTCAGAGGAATGAAAAGAGGTCAGACATATTTAGTTACAGAAGCTGGCATAGCCACTTCTGAGAACAGTTAGGTAACGGCTAATACAGGACAGGAAATAAGTGTGTAGCTCAAAAGGAATAGACATTAGGAATTATCTTCAATTATACACTGTATAACTGTGTGCATGTTTGTCTATAGCTTTTTGTGTCTTTTGTCAGTTTATAGTGTGAATTCTTTAGGACAGGGACTGTCATCTTATGTGTTAGGTCTCAGAGTAGCAGCCGTGTTAGTCTGTATTCGCAAAAAGAACAGGAGTACTTGTGGCACCTTAGAGACTAACCAATTTATTTGAGCATAAGCTTTCGTGAGCTACAGCCCACTTCATTGGAGGCATGCAGTACAGTATCTAGCTCAAAGGCGTTCCAATCTTGAGCTCTTCATTGCCACAGCGACCACAAATAATTATTTAGGGATACATTTGAAAAGTAGTGGAAAGGAATTTATCCAGGTTCATGACTCCCATTAGCATCCATAATATTCCTGTGATTTTATCCCTGCCACTGATTCGAAAATGTATCTTATTTGTGATGTAAATGCCACTTGTGATCTAAAATGCATGAGAACAGTTAATACTGTATTAGCTACTCTGGGAAGTGTGTGTGTGTGTGTGTGTTTATATCCACAAACATGCATGACTTGCAGCAGATGAATGCCTGTGTATCTAGGATCCAACTTAGCCTCTAATTCTAGTTAAAGGGAAACTTCAGTGACTAGTTATAGTACCATAGAAATATGGTACTATATATATTACAGAATTTTTAAAACAGCTTTTCTTTTCAGAGCTACAGAATTAAAATCAAGACAGCCATTTCCCTCCACTGAATGAGGCAGGTGTATCTCAGTGGGAGATTGTTAATATTATGAGAAGAGAGCCTGTATGACTATGCAAGAATTGAGAAGAATCAGCTTTGCCTTTAAATTTGAAAATTAGGGGGAGGGTTTTTACTAGCACGTGGGTGTCTTAGAGAACATCTACACTGCAAAAAAAAAACAAAAACCAAAAACAAACCATCACAGCAGTGAGTCTGAGAGCCCCAACTTGGGCTTGCAGGGCTCTTGCTACAAAGCTAAAAATAGCAAGCAGATCTTCCTGCTTGGGGAGGAGCTAAGGTTCTGGGGCTCATCCCTTTCGCCAAATTTCAGAGCCAGAGCAGGAACTTCTATGCTGCCAGTTTTAGCTTCATCGCATGAGCCCTGTGAGCCAATTCACTTGACCTGGGCTCTGAGACTCACTGCTATGGGGTGTGGATTTTTTTTTTTTGTTGGTTTGTTTTTGCAGTGTAGATGTACCCTGAGAAGCACAAGTCTCTCACTGAAAGTTACTAGGCCTCTTGCTTCAAGGCCCAAATCCTCAAAGGTATTTAGACCCAGGCATTAAAATAAATGGAAGTTAGGCACCTAAATACGTTTGAGAATCTGGGCCCAAAGTCACTTAAATGCTTTTGAAAATCCCACTCCAGAAAGCTACTGAGCTGCTGTAGGGAAAGTTCTTTATTTACACATTCCTGAGGGATTAATGTAATAGTCAATTTAATTCAAGCCTAGAAATGGTTTTAAATTACAGAACGTATCATAGAATAACTACTTTGAAACTTTGTGATGCCAAAGCCAGTTCTTTCAGTTTTACGTTAAATTGCTGAATTATAAAGACAGTACTTGTGGCCCTCAAGAGACTAACCAATTTATGCATCCAATGAAGTGAGCTGTAGCTCACAAAAGCTTATGCTCAAATAAATTGGTTAGTCTCTAAGGTACCACAAATCCTCCTTTTCTTTTTGAGAACACAGATTAACATGGCTGCTACTCTGAAACCTATAAAGACAGTGGCTTCTTTCTTGCTGTTTACAGTACTTACTCTCTTCAGTCTATATTGCCTACTCCTACTGCTGACATCCGCAGGGCATTGAGAATCAGGCTCGTCAATGCAATTTTACTTTGAAAATACACTATGTAAAATATCTTCTTACTCAGCAGATATGCTTGTTATGTGATTTCCAAATCGTATTTGCTTATGTTAGTGACAGAAATAGGTCTTTATTGCATTTTGCTTCTATTAATACAGCAAAGCCAATGCAGTTAAGAGAGTGAGCTGGATTCTCTCTGCTTAGGGTTCAGTCCTACAAGGTGATGAGTGCTCCTGTGATGTGCTCAGTGCGCCAAAGTTATGTAGGCACCTAAAGATGCAGAGAGGTGCATTTAGGTGCCTAGCTCCCAATAAATGTTAGGTGGTAGGTTCTTTTGAAATCCGACTAGGTGACTAGCTGCATCTTTAGGTGCCTAAATCCCTTTTAAAAATCTGTGTGTGGAAGTGTTAATCTCCCACTGGAGCCTTGGGAGTTGAGGGTGTTAAGAACTTTTTTAGGAGAGCGCTGTACTTTGCAGGATCAAGTTCTAGTCAGACCCATCTGTGCAAACCCACTGACGGCAAAAAGGCTGCACAGTTGTCACTGAGTGCCTACGTATAACTGAACACATGATTTGCACTGAAGAAGCTTTACTGTGGATGAAGAACTATGAGAAAGAAAGAACCCAGTCTGACTCTCTCAGAGGCTACGGTGAGTTTGTAGAGTTAGCAGTTAGAATTTTTTTTTTTAAGCTGGAGCACATCTATCCATGAACTGAGATAAAATAGACCTTTTACTCCACAGTGTTGTTTTTACTGATCCACTTCTGAGTAAAATTGTACTTCAGAATTTTTTATAATGATTTACTCTTTGTAATTAGTCATAGTGACTAGAATATGTTCTCTAGTACACTGGAGTTTTCCTTTAAGCTAACACCCTCTACTGTTCATTCCTGTATGTTATGCATAAATAAAATCTAGTCACAATGGAAAAGGCTCAGTGACTTGCATGATGTGCTGTTGTCCCCTGAATTGTTATTGCCCTGCAAAGGGACTTCACTTTTTTTTTTTTTTTTTTGGACTGAACTCTCATAATTAATCTTTTGAAGGCTAATAGCCCTCCTGTAGGGCAGTGATCAGTGAGCTGAGCAGCTTGGTGTGAATTCTTTAGGGAAAGTAGCATGAAATGGCATTGTTTTTAAGTAGTTCTAGTTTAGAATACAATCTTAGGGCTTGTTCCTGAGAGGAGCTGACCATTCACAGCTCACAGTGAAGTCCAGTTAAATAGGAGTTTGCTTTATTTGAAATTCTTAGCAAGGGTTGGATACAACTCCCATTTTAGTCAGTGGAAAGACTCCATGTGCCTACAATCCTACCACCTCCTTTGATTTTATTCCTCTTGCAATATGTATTTAAGCACTTAACTTCTGCCTACTGAAGATTAGAAGCACCCACTCTTGAAACCATAGGGCCAGATCCTTGGCTGGCATGAATCAACATAACTCCATTGACTTTTGTGTAGCAATCAGCCTCTTATGAAGCTGAGGATCTGGCTCACAGTTTCCTTTTATCAAAGCAGTTGATAGTTACATGGATTCTATTTGTGAATGATGGTTGTTTGTGTAAATTATAGGGATCCCAGTCCATTTTAAAAGATTTTGTGAGAATTTTTCCTCCTCCTCCTCCATCCGCAGTGAATTGAAATGATCCAGATGGATGCGTTATGGATAAGAATCTGTATTGGCATATAGCATAGGCTTGTGGGCTTTAAGTGATTAGGTACTTCTGAACTGCAGAAGCCTGCATACAAATCTCTCTCTCTTTCTCTCTCTCTCTCAAAGTGCTTATACAGTGCTACAGCCACATCTATCTGTCTGTACCATTCACATTGAGAGTGAAGTTGTGGAGAAGATGGGGAAGATGGAATTTCCTGAAAACCAAAACTTTGTTTTTTAACTGGTGTGGGATGAGGGAACGGGCACTGAAAACTATGGAACTGTTAGTTTGTGAGGTTCTTTGGGTACATATCTCCCCTGGAGAGTTAGCTTAGAGCAAAGGCAGCAGGAGAAAGGTGTTTCCAGTGGACTGAATAGGGGACTGGGCAGCAAGACCCATGAGTTTTAATCTCACTTCTGATAGTGGTTCACAGTGCAGCCCATGACCAGTAAACTTTCAGTGTAAGTACCTACATCGTTGCCTCATTCTTTCCATCTGTGGAGAAAAACAAGTAGAATACTACTTCCTACCTACTGCCTGTCAGGGTGTCGTGAGGGTCCATCAATTATTGTATGAAAAGCACAATATAAATGCTAAGTGTTGCTGAAGAGGGAACTGCACAACATTAGTACTGTGGCCTCCTGGCCTGAAGCTTTCAGTTTTGAGACAAACCCCCTCTCCCTTGGAACAGAGATCTGAAGGTTTTAGGGTTGCCCCTGTTGAGTTTTTCTAGGAAAATGAAAACTTTGCTCTGGGCAATGTGGGGGAACTAATGACCTTTCCATAGAAAGAATTTTCCCCTAGAACCATGCTCATCATTAGACTAAAGCCAGAGTCAAGATTAGCCAACTTGCTCAGTAAATCTAGGAGGCAGTGTTTTTTTTTTTTCTTCCTAGCATAGGTAGGTGCAGTTGGGGTTAATCCTTATCAGCTAACCATGTTTTTGGTGGGACTAGCCCTTTGTGTTCTTTCATGTCACTACCACCCTCCTCATCAGGCTCTTTTCAAACTCACTAGATTTACATGTGGTTCTTTCTTTTGTTTACTGTCCAGCATACCTTTGTTAACTGGGGTTCCTCTCTGTTTAAAGCACAGCACTGCCCTGAGAAATCTCTCGCCCCAGAAGTAGCTGCACTGCCATTTCTCTTTGATTTACCAATGGTATCAGAAGATTAGTAGCAATCTCATTGCAAGCTGCTAATCCAGAGATCTGTACCACAACACTACCGTGGCTTATTCTGTCCCCACATCTGAATGTGATAATACCAGGAATAGAGAGAGAATAAGCAAATTGAGTGCGTTTGCTGGGGAAGTAATCCAATTGACAGAAAGACAGGTAAAAGTATGAAGTAAGGAGCTGAAGCAATTTTTTTTTAAAGGCAGCAGATGGCTTTTTGTACAATAGTTGATCACTACTGTAATGTAATACAGTGGGACATTTGAGGCAGCCTCTTATTTCAGTACATGCAGTACATTTTAAAAAGGCAATCTAGCACCTTTAGTATGTCAAGTTCGCATCATCCAGTTTCTGTTACTTTTGTGGGGCGGGGGAGTTGGTCATTTCATATCGTGGTTATATTCCAAGTGCTCTGTGTGTTTAAATGGACTGTATGACAGCACAGTCAGATTGTTGCTGTCACAGACTATAAAGCCAGAAGGGATCGCTTTTGTACTTCATGCTTTGTTTGTGGGAATCAAATAAATGTAAGTATTGTCATGTAATCAAAGAATTAGTAGGGAATTTTAGGCACTAGGGTAAGATTGTGCTTTTTATTTAGGTGTTGAGTGCTCTGTATCTGTTATTTTTAAATTTAACTTAAACTTTCTGGTGGCTCTGATCTAAATCAGTTTAATTTCTTATTAGTGACAAATAATCTCCACCCTGAGCTTCACACATCTACCGTTTGAAATAAAATGGCATTGGCTAAAACAAAACAAAATGGAAGGGTCCTGTCCACTTTCTATTTCATCTTTGCTCCGTGAGTGGCGTACATCACAGCTTCCTGTTTTATTGCTGAGATGGGTTATCGTAATGTTTGCTAATGAGGTGAATAGAGCAGGTGACTACTTAGATTTATTAACCCGCTTTAGCTTTCAGATATACCTTCTTATTTGAGTTCCTCCCAGATTTAGTGCAGTATTTATAGGAAGCAGCTAGGGACCTGCGATTCATATGTGCAGATATTTCTGTCAGGGCACTAACCAACTAGTAGTCTGTTGTTACTGTTAGAGCCAAGGAAAGGAATTTACGAGTTCATGAAGGAGATGACTTTAATCTGTGATTAGCAACATTTGACTACGGATTGTCAACTGGATTTTCCAAGACTCATTAGTGAGGCTTGGTGCTGACAGTGACTGTCTTCATAAAACATGATGGATTGGAGCCTTAGGGAAAAAGCTTTTATCCTTGCTCGGTTTCTTTCTTCTTCTGCTTGTGTGGTAATGGACCACCCATTAAGTGGCTTAAATTAAGTGCTGATTTATGCTGTTTGGAGCAGTCCTACTCTGTACCTCTTCATACACCTCAGACCTGACTGGCATGTTGCTGAAAACCTCCTAGATAGACTATCAGGATGGGTGTCTTTGCAGAGAGAGAGGCAGGTTTGTCATGAATGGCAAGTTATGAAATAAACATGCTCCTGGGGTGCTGTAGTAACAGCAGAGGCTCTTTTTGTGTTGAGAGGAGAGATACAGTAGTCAAACTGTAGTGTTGCCAGAAATCACCATTGTTAACCCATCAGGGTGATATCTGTTTGTCATTGCTGACCCCTCCAGAGACTATGTTTTCCTCCTTCCCCTTCTGAAAATTCCACAAGTTAAAGCCTCATTCTCCTCTGTGGGGAACTGTTGGGGGTCAAATTGCCTTCAAATTGTGAAGTCTGAGGATCCACAGGGAAATCTCTGCAGTTCTGTGGGCATCTGCAAGGACTCACACCACCTCTGTATGGTTCACTGGGCCTCCTGCCCCCTGGCTCTCTGAGTGACTCAGGAGATTGGAAGGCATAGGCTAACCACTACCTGCTCTTTGTGGGGAGAGTCAACAGCTGTGGATTAGGATGAGCAACATTAAGTCCTGTACAGATCTTTGCTTGGAAATGTGCCAAACTGGGAGGCGAACATGCAGTGCACAGTGGATGCGCCCAGTATTCACTCACTGCTCCCAATATTCTCCCCTTCAAAATCCACACACACACACTGCCAGGAGGCACCCCCAGGCTGTGAGGGTAGGAGTGTATGTCATGTTGGTCTGCAGATTCAGGTCCCTTTGTGCCCTTCTGCTTGTACTGTACTTTGCTTCCCTTTGGACTGAGTAATGGAGGGAAGCACAGAACCACAAAGAAACAAGAAAACTCCTCTTTACTTCTCTCCTGCTTCCCGCAAGGGAGGGCCTGAGGGGAAGCTATTCCAAGCCAAGACACTCTCCTCCTAGTCACTGAGCACCCCGAAAAGCCATAGAATGAAAGCCTGACACAAGGAAGAGTACTCGTGTTTACAGCATAGCAGCGCAGACCATTCCATTAGGCCACATGACAGACGCCTTTCTCTGTCCTTAGTGGAATGTGTCTGGAAGACTCTCAGCAGAACCCACCTGTAAAACCACCCTGTGGACTATGGTTGGAGGAATTCATTGTGCAGTCGCATTGCCCTGAACACCACGCTGACATGGCTTACAAAAGCCAAATTGAACACAAAGGAGGCAGCGTAGGAGCCCCATTCCCAGCTCTGCCACCCACCTGCTGTGTGGTCCTGGGCAAGTCACTTCACCTTCATTTCCCCATCTGTAAGAAGGGATAATAAAACCTACCTTCTATTGTAATGTGCTATGAGATGTACAGATGAGAAGTGTTATGTCAGGAATTAGGGCTTGCAGTTGAATGGGGACCAGCTAGCTCCACCTCCCTAGTGAGCAACAGAGGGCTCACAGCTGAATCACCTGACTGGCCAGACCATCTGATAGGATGGAGGAACCAATGTGGGCTTAAGCCCAACAACACTGCAGCCTTAGGCTGAGGGTTTTTCTAGCTCTGCCCACATCCTGGTCTGTGATCGCTTCTTTTTTCTTATTTACTGCCTTGAAAAGATGCCAAAAGGCTTGATTGTGATATGCTACTATTTGAAAATGGGACTTTGAAATTTTAAAAAGCACCTTTAAAGGTTTTTAAAAGTAAAGTTTAAAAACTATGCAACCGTTTTTTCCCACTCCCTCTCAGCCCTCAAACCACCCATTCCTTAACTAGGTGCTGTGTGTTCCTCATGCAGAAACAAGCATAGGTTTTGCATTCTTAAATACCAACATTTGAGTAGCATAAAACTAATAAGCAAAATATTTCTATTTCTGTCAGCCTTTAGGGAAAAAAATAGATTTTCTTTCACCAGTCAACTAGATCTCCATTTCATTTGACATCTCACCTGAAAATCTATCTTCACTCTGTAACTGTCTTATTCATCCCCTCAACATTTGTGGGGTATTTTTATGGTATTTTTTTCCTGAATAAAAAGGAAGAATTAGATTTTCTGCTGTGTAGTGGCTGAAGCTTTCCCTCTATTATTGTGAGACAGTACCTGTCAAGGTTCCTTCCCAACGCTAGGGTACAGATGTGGGGACCTGCATGAAAATCTCCTAAGCTTAATTTTACCAGCTTAGGTTAAAACTTCCCCAAGGTACAAACTATTTTACCCTTTGCCCATGGACTTTCGCTGCCACCACCAAACGTCTAACCGGTATTATTATTATTAGGAAAGAGCCCGTTTGGAAACGTCTTTCCCCCCAAAATCCTCCCTTTCCTTTACACCCCCTTTCCTGGGGAAGGCTTGATAAAAATCCTCACCAATTTTCATAGGTGACCACAGACCCAAACCCTTGGATCTTAAGAACAATGAAAAAGCATTCAGTTTCTTAAAAGAAGAATTTTAATAGAAGAAAAAGTAAAAAGAATCACCTCTGTAAAATCAGGATGGTAAATACCTTACAGGGTAATTAGATTCAAAACATAGACAATCCCTCTAGGCAAAACCTTAAGTTACAAAAAGACACAAAAACAGGAATATCCATTCCATTCAGCACAGCTTATTTTCTCAGCCATTTAAAGAAATCAGAATCTAATGCATCTCTAGCTAGATTACTTACTAAGTTCTAAGACTCCATTCCTGTTCTGTCCCTGGCAAAAGCATCACACAGACAGGCCCAGACCCTTTGTTTGTCCCCCGCTCCAGCTTTGAAAGTATCTTGTCTCCTCATTGGTCATTCTGGTCAGGTGCCAGCGAGGTTATCCTAGCTTTTTAACCCTTTACAGGTGAAAGGGTTTTTCCTCTGGCCAGGAGGGATTTTAAAGGTGTTTACCCTTCCCTTTATATTTATGACAGTACCAAAAATACTACTTAAAAAAAAAAATCAGCATCGCTGAAACTTTCTCTGAAAAAACAAACCTGTTGATGGATTAAAGGAATCCACATTTTGGTTCTTGCATCAGTAATGACCAGAGTATTTCCTGCAATTGTCATTTTGATCGGGGCCGGCCCTAGAACAAATATTTGTTCAATATTTTGCACCTTCCCACCCTGAGCACCTCCCATATCCCTTCCCACTCCTCTGGGCTCTTTCCCTGGCTCTTTAACAGCTCCCTTTTTCTCCCTCACCCAACAAAGACTTCATTCTTTCTGCCACCCTCATGTTCACAAAGGCCTCCTAATCAAGCTCCTTTCCTGCCCCTCCCTTCAAAAACTCACCCCCCTCCCTCACTTATTCTATGAATTATTCTTTGTACAATAACTATGCATCACTTGGTGTTTGCTCTCCATTCCATTGAATACTGCTTTGTCATCCTCAGGTTGTAAACTCCTTGAAGGAGAAACTTCTTATTTGCTTTGCTCTACATTGCTCTGCAAACTGGTGGTGCTATAGAAATAACATGATAACACATCTGAGCGCTCACTTGAAAGTTCCTGATCTATGACTGCACGAGGTTGTTCTTATGCAAATATATTTTTGTGTTGGCAGTATGTGTCAGCAAGAGCACCACACAGCATTACATGCTTAAAATACATTTTCTGAAAACGTAGCCCACAGTGGCTTGTATTGTTTGACTTTACTTTTAAAATGAATGACTTCAAGAGTTACTAAAAGATTTTAAATTATACATTATAGGCCCAATCCTGTGCCCACTCAAATCAATAGAATATTTTTCATTGACTTCAATGGGAACAGGATTGAGCTGCTGTTCATTTGCTATTTTTTGGAAAGCTTTGTAAACTCACATTTTCCTTTGAAATTACACAGTATTTCCATATGCCTTTTGTAAACAGAAACTGCATATTGTCCTGCTCCCTAAGGGTTTGATCTTGTGAAAAGCCAAGTACTTTCAGCTCCCACTGCAGTTGAGGGTGTTTAAAACCTCATAGGATCAGGCTGTAGTGGAGCTGTGCAAAAACTCTGTCCTTTAGGTTCCTGGGAATCTTTTTTTCCTTTGCATTTCTGTGTTTAAACAAACCCACAATCTGAACACAAAATTCAGCGGAACCCACTAAGTGACACTTGGCTTCCAAACTATAACGCTGCTGTCCAGGTTCACTGAAAGGAGTGTGAATGTTGGCGGCCCTTTAGGAACATCTGGCCAGGTTTGAGACTTGATAATGCAACCAGATGAGCTTCCCTGGCTTTGGATTTTAGTTCAATTATTTTAGAGAGCTGTGCATGTTCATGGTAAGCAACCTAACTGGGGCAATCAGAAGAAAAAGGTCAAAGTGCCAGTGGAAACGTTGAAAAGAACTGCAACTATTAACAAGCTACATTCTCCCTACAACAGAGCTTGTTTGTTTTGTAGCCACAGCAGATCTGCCAGAGAAATTTGCATGATTTAAATGTTCCTTACTGCAGATGTGTGTGGGCAAATCCTCAGCTTGTTGATTTCTCTGGAACTACATCAGTTTACACCAGGTGAGGATTTGGAATTCAGTGTAATAAACAAGAAGGCCTTCTTAAAAGGGTAAATTATTACTTCTGGGACATATTGCAGATTATTTCTTTAATCACCTAAAAGATATAGGGGAGGACTTTAAAGGGCACAAATTACAGGTAAACAGCTAACTCCCATTGGAAGTCGATGGTAGTTAAATTCCTAACTTCCATTTATGTCCTTGAAAATTTTCCCTATAGAGCCTGATTCTGATCTCACATTGATTTTACACTGTGTAACACTACTGACTTCAATCACATTACTTGTGATTCACACCACTGCCAGTGGGAGAAGGATCAGTTCACTGTACACAGATGTCTAACATTAAAAATTGGTCCTAAACCCTATCTGGTGTGGAAGCACACTTTCTCAGTTTAGCTTTGATGTCCATTTCCCACCTGTGGCCTGATCAGCACCCAATAAAATTAAAGTGAGCCGTTGGAGGAAGTGCTCTTTTGTAGTAGTTCAATGGGCACTGAATTTTCTTCATCTTTATCATAGAATCAATCAAACCAACCCCATACTGAATCAATGGACCAAATTAATCTCCAGGAAGTCATTTAAGATTTTATTGGAGATTAATTTAGCTTTAAGAAGTTTATCTATTTTCTCCTCAGAGATAACTACATGAACAAGTCACATCACATGTTTCAAGAAGGCTCAAATGTAATTCTTGGTATCCTTGTACAATTCACTGAAATTCAATCTTTTCTTTGGTGAGGTATTTACAGAGAGAAAATGTATTTGAGTTGGAGTCATTCTTTGTCCTTTCAGCAAGTCATGGAAGCATACTGTTCAATGTGTTACTCCTTTTAGTTTCAGATTAATCTTTTCAGACAAGTTGTTGCTATAGTCGCAATTGTTTCTCCTTAAATCAATCAAATTTGAAAACTTATTTTCATTACTCTTCCACAAAACACTGGAGTTGATCAGTAATTACCTCTCGCTGCTAACTATATTTTATAGAGTATAATGAAGCGACCTGGATTCAGAAACAAGTAGTGCCCTCTGATTGGCTGTCATTAAACATCATACTGAGATTGTATGGAAAGAGAACTCAATGCCAAATTGCAATTTACCAACCTCAGCCATCTTAGCTGTAGCCATCATAACAAAATTATGATTTTATATGCACAGTATATTGGCAAAAGTATTTTATTTCACATTTTCAGTCAAAAATACAATGCTGATTTTGCTCAATTAAAAATCAAATGACCATGGGACAGAGATCAAGCTTTGAAAATTTCAACCTAAAGGGTGACTGTGAAACACCTGAGCATCTATAAATAGACGGTTATAATGGAAACTGTTTTGGAAACTTAACTATCATGGTCACTACCCACGTACCAGTGTATTGCAGTTTATTATCACTGGTGTTATGAAGTTCCAATAGCATCTCCTCCCATCAGCAAGTTATCAGCCAGGGTGACCAGACATCCCAGTATTAGGGGCTTTGTCTTACATATGCCCCTCCCCTGAAAAAAGTGTCCCGATTTTTCACACTTGCTATCTGGTCACCCTGTTAGCAACAGAACTGATACAAATGCCTCTCTGTGAATCAGGGTCATATAGTAAAATGTGGGCCTCTCCTTTGTGATTATGAGCACATCACTTTTATTACTCTGATTTGTAGCCATGCCTCCTTATCCTGTGATTGTATCGGTTCTCACTGCGCCAGGCCAAGCACCTAGGAGTGGGAGTGGGATTCAATAGGTGGCACTCTTCCTTTTAAGTCAGTGAAGAACCAGTGCCCTGACGTGGAATTAGGAGGTGCTTTGCTGCTGGAGCAGCTGCCTTTCAGCTGAGCTGTAAAACCAAATACTGGACAGTTTGTGGTCCTCAATCCCATCACACTTTTCATAAACATGGGGATTAACCTCTGTTTTCTGGCCAAATTCTAACGCGGATATTAACACTTTACCTCCCTGCAGTTTCAGTTGGATCCAATATTTGATCAAATTTTCTTTACTAAACTATTGTATAGTTTGTGTTTTCTGTGTGGTATTATATAGCTCCCTCTTGTCTCTCTGGAGTTGGCCTGGTTTCAGTTGTTGGTGAAATGATGACTATATTTTCCTTTGCCTTTCCTCCTTTGGAGTAATGTTTTTACAGCACTGTCAGATCATTGAAGAAAAAGTTGGGCAGACGGGGTGTCATAAATATAAAGGGAAGGGTAAACCCCTTTGAAATCCCTCCTGGCCAGGGGAAAGCTCCTCTCACCTGTAAAGGGTTAAGAAGCTAAAGGTAACCTCGCTGGCACCTGACCAAAATGACCAATGAGGAGACAAGATACTTTCAAAAGCTGGGAGGAGGGAGAGAAACAAAGGGTCTGTGTCTGTCTGTATGCTGGTCTTTGCCAGGGATAGACCAGGAATGGAGTCTTAGAACTTTTAGTAAGTAATCTAGCTAGGTATGTGTTAGATTATGATTTCTTTAAATGGCTGAGAAAAGAATTGTGCTGAATAGAATAACTATTTCTGTCTGTGTATCTTTTTTGTAACTTAAGGTTTTGCCTAGAGGGGTTCTCTATGGTTTTTGAATCTAATTACCCTGTAAGATATCTACCATCCTGATTTTACAGGGGGGATTTCTTTATTTCTATTTACTTCTATTTTTTATTAAAAGTCTTCTTGTAAAAAACTGAATGCTTTTTCATTGTTCTCAGATCCAAGGGTTTGGGTCTGTGGTCACCTATGCAAATTGGTGAGGCTTTTTATCCAACATTTCCCAGGAAAGGGGGGGTGCAAGTGTTGGGAGGATTGTTCATTGTTCTTAAGATCCAAGGGTCTGGGTCTGTAGTCACCTAGGCAAATTGGTGAGGCTTTTTACCAAACCTTGTCCAGGAAGTGGGGTGCAGGGTTTTGGGAAGTATTTTGGGGGGAAAGACGCATCCAAACAGCTCTTCCCCAGTAACCAGTATTAGTTTGGTGGTGGTAGCGGCCAGTCCAAGGACAACGGGGGGGAATATTTTGTACCTTGGGGAAGTTTTGACCTAAGCTGGTAAAGATAAGCTTAGGAGGTTTTTTCATGCAGGTCCCCACATCTGTACCCTAGAGTTCAGAGTGGGGGAGGAACCTTGACATGGTGGCATAGTGGTGGGATTAACCTGAAATCATTTTGAGATCCAGTTGAGATTTTTTGAACTAGAAATACAGATTTTAAAAAGAAATTATTTTTTCCTTTGGAAAGGAAGTCCAGAAAGCAGTTGAAACTGAAAGCAGATTGTTTTTTCTCTGCTTTGTGGCCAAGCAGAGACAAAAGGGGATTATCTTGTGAACTGCAGGTTTTCTTTGCCTGGAGGCAGGGTACTTAACTCCTGCAGGGAAATTCACAGTCTTCCAACCCAGAGGTTTTTTTTTTTTTTTCTTCCTAAAAGTAAATAGGGGGTGTGTGTTCTACCCATTTGCTTTTTCTTTGGGCTGGGTAAGCAGGTTTCCAAGTAGTTGGAGGTTTTTTGCTTTAAGTTGGGCCCAGAGCAGAGACAAGGGAATTGTCTTTTTCTGTAGGCTGACAATCACTATCAGAGAATAGGTATTCTATTCCAGCACAGCAAAATTTTACAGCCAAGTTTTGTTTGTTTATTTCTAAACCTCGGGTGTAAAGTTAGTTAAAAACAGAGAGGTTAGAATGACCAAATCCTCAGCTCGACTACAGCTGGAATTAGCCAAATTTCAGGCTGAGGAAAGACAAAGGGAACATGAAAGACAGATAGAACTCATGCGGCTGAAGAAGGAACAAGAAAGGGAGGCAGAACAACACCAAGCGGCTGCTCACAGGAGAGCTATGGAAGCGAGGGACAAAGAACTGGAGGAGAAGGAAAAAGAGAGGAAGTATGTGGAGGAGATGGAGAAGATAAAGGCTCAGCAGAATATCCCAACAAACCCTAGTAATCCTTCTCCAAGTACCACTTCCCATCCCAGAAAGTTCCCCACCTACAAGGCAGGCGATGATACTGAGGCCTTCCTAGAAAACTTCGAAAGGGCCTGCCTTGGGTACAACATCTCTACTGACCAATACATGGTAGAGCTGAGGCCGCAGCTCAGTGGACCCTTAGCTGAGGTGGCAGCTGAAATGCCTAAAGAACACATGAACAAGTATGAACTGTTTAAATCCAAGGCGAGAGTCAGAATGGGGATAACACCCGAGCAGTCTCGTCGGAGGTTCAGAGCCCTAAGGTGGAAACCAGACATGTCATTTACCCGACATGCCTACCACATTGTGAAACATTGGGATGCCTGGATATCAGGAGCAAGTGTTGAATCTCCAGTAAATTTGCCCTTCCTAATGCAAATGGAACAATTCTTAGAGGGTGTTCCTGAGGAAATAGAAAGATACATCCTAGATGGGAAACCCAAAACTGTAATTGAGGCAGGAGAGATTGGAGCCAGATGGGTGGAGGTGGCAGAGAAGAAGAAAACTGGTCGCAGTTGGAGCGGAGACCAGAAGGGACCACCCCAGACCACACCCTATTACCGGGGGCCGCCCAAAGCCCCACCTACCTCCCAAAGAACCCTCCAGACCCCTTATCGTCCCACCACCCCGTTCTCCAGCAACCCTCCTCGCCCCAGTGACCTGTCAGCTGGACGATGTTTTAAGTGTAACGAGCTGGGGCATGTAAAGGCCAACTGCCCCAAGAACCCCAACAGATTACAGTTCATTGCACCGGAATCACACCAGAGGTCCACAGGCCCAGATACCTCCCAGATACCCTTGGAGCGGAGGGAAACTGTGAGTGTGGGTGGGAAGAAGGTCACCGCGTGGAGGAACACCGGAGCACAAGTGTCAGCTATCCATGCTTCCTTAGTGGACCCCAATTTAATCAACCCAGAGATCCAAGTGACGATTCAACCCTTCAAGTCCAACTCTTTCAATTTGCCTACAGCCAAGTTGCCTGTCCAGTACAAGGGCTGGTCAGGAATGTGGACTTTTGCAGTCTATGATGATTATCCCATCCCCATGCTGTTGGGGGAAGACTTGGCCAATCATGTGAAGCAGGCTAAGAGGGTGGGAATGGTCACCCGCAGCCAGGCTAAACAAGCCGTGAGGCCTAGCTCTGTTCCGGAAACTTCTATCAGGACCCAGTCAGAGGTGATGGACCCGGACCCCAGGCCAATGTCTGCAACAGCAGTAGTGGATCCAGTCCCAGAGACCCAGACGGAACCAGTCCCAGAACCGGAACCAACCAAACAACCAACACCAGACCCCGTGCCAGCACTGAATCCAGTACTTGCAACCTCAACACCAGAGGGCCCCACTGAACCTGAACTGGCAGCAGCCGATAACCCTACACAAGAGGCTCAGCCGGAGCCTGAATCCCAACATAGTGCACCAGCGGAGAGCGGTTCACAGTCAACAGAAACAGCTCCATCCCCTATATCGCTTCCAGAGGGACCAAGCCTAGGTCCACAATCCAATGAGGAACTGATGTCCCCAGCATCAAGGGAACAGTTCCAGACCGAACAGGAAGCAGATGAAAGCCTCCAGAGAGCTTGGACGGCGGCACGGAGCAACCCACCGCCTCTCAGCTCTTCTAATCGATCCAGGTTTGTTGTAGAAAGAGGACTTTTATACAAGGAAACTCTTTCTGGTGGACACCAGGAAGACTGGCATCCTCAGAGACAGTTGGTAGTTCCAACTAAATACCGGGCCAAGCTCTTGAGCTTAGCCCATGATCACCCTAGTGGCCATGCTGGGGTGAACAGGACCAAAGACCGTTTGGAGGGATCATTCCACTGGGAGGGAATGGGCAAGGATGTTTCTACCTATGTCCAGTCTTGTGAGGTGTGCCAAAGAGTAGGAAAACCCCAAGACCAGGTCAAAGCCCCTCTACAACCACTCCCCATCATTGAAGTTCCATTTCAGCGAGTAGCTGTGGATATTCTGGGTCCTTTTCCGAAAAAGACACCCAGAGGAAAGCAGTACATACTGACTTTCATGGATTTTGCCACCCGATGGCCGGAAGCAGTAGCTCTAAGCAACACCAGGGCTAAAAGTGTGTGCCAGGCACTAGCAGACATTTTTGCCAGGGTAGGTTGGCCCTCCGACATCCTCACCGATGCAGGGACTAATTTCCTGGCAGGAACTATGAAAAACCTTTGGGAAGCTCATGGGGTAAATCACTTGGTTGCCACTCCTTACCACCATCAAACAAATGGCATGGTGGAGAAGTTTAATGGAACTTTGGGGGCCACGATACGTAAATTTGTAAATGAGCACTCCAATGATTGGGACCTAGTGTTGCAGCAGTTGCTCTTTGCCTACAGAGCTGTACCACATCCCAGTTTAGGGTTTTCCCCATTTGAACTTGTATATGGCCGTGAGGTTAAGGGGCCATTGCAGTTGGTGAAGCAGCAATGGGAGGGATTTACACCTTCTCCAGGAACTAACATTCTGGACTTTGTAACCAACCTACAAAACACCCTTCGAACCTCTTTAGCCCTTGCTAGAGAAAACTTACAGGATGCTCAAAAAGAGCAAAAAGCCTGGTATGATAAACATGCCAGAGAGCGTTCCTTCAAAGTAGGAGACCAGGTCATGGTCTTAAAGGCGCTCCAGGCCCATAAAATGGAAGCATCGTGGGAAGGGCCATTCACGGTCCAGGAGCGCCTGGGAGCTGTTAATTATCTCATAGCATTCCCCACCTCCAACCGAAAGCCTAAGGTGTACCATATTAATTCTCTAAAGCCCTTTTATTCCAGAGAATTAAAGGTTTGTCAGTTTACAGCCCAGGGAGGAAACGACGCTGAGTGGCCTGAAGGTGTCTACTACGAAGGGAAATGTGCTGGTGGTGTGGAAGAGGTGAACCTCTCCATGACCCTTGGGCGTATGCAGCGACAGCAGATCCAGGAGCTGTGCACTAGCTACGCGCCAACGTTCTCAGCCACCCCAGGACTGACTGAACGGGCATACCACTCCATTGACACAGGTAATGCTCACCCAATTAGGGTCCACCCTTACCGGGTGTCTCCTCAAGCTAAAACTGCTATAGAACGGGAGATCCAGGATATGTTACAGATGGGTGTAATCCGCCCCTCTGAAAGTGCATGGGCATCTCCAGTGGTTCTAGTTCCCAAACCAGATGGGGAAATACGTTTTTGCGTGGACTACCGTAAGCTAAATGCTGTAACTCGCCCAGACAACTATCCAATGCCACGCACAGATGAACTATTAGAGAAACTGGGACGGGCCCAGTTCATCTCTACCTTGGACTTAACCAAGGGGTACTGGCAGGTACCGCTAGATGAATCTGCCAAGGAAAGGTCAGCCTTCATCACACATCTCGGGCTGTATGAATTTAATGTACTCCCTTTCGGGCTGCGAAATGCACCCGCCACTTTCCAAAGACTTGTAGATGGTCTCCTAGCGGGATTAGGAGAATATGCAGTCACCTACCTTGACGATGTGGCCATATTTTCGGATTCCTGGGCAGACCACCTGGAACATCTACACAAAGTCCTTGAGCGCATAAGGGAGGCAGGACTAACTGTTAAGGCTAAGAAGTGTCAAATAGGCCTAAACAGAGTGACTTACCTTGGACACCAGGTGGGTCAAGGAACTATCAGCCCCCTACAGGCCAAAGTGGATGCTAGCCAAAAGTGGCCTGTCCCAAAGTCAAAGAAACAGGTTCAATCCTTCTTAGGCTTGGCCGGTTATTACAGACGATTTGTACCGCACTACAGCCAAATTGCTGCCCCACTGACAGACCTAACCAAAAAGAAACAGCCAAATGCTGTTCAGTGGACCGGAAAGTGTCAGAAGGCCTTTAACAAGCTTAAAGCAACACTCATGTCTGACCCTGTACTAAGGGCCCCAGACTTTGACAAACCGTTCCTAGTAACCACAGATGCATCCGAGCGTGGTGTGGGAGCAGTTTTAATGCAGAAAGGACCTGATCAAGAATTCCACCCTGTAGTGTTTCTCAGCAAAAAACTGTCTGAGAGGGAAAGCAACTGGTCAGTCACTGAAAAAGAATGTTATGCTATTGTCTACGCTCTGGAAAAGCTACGCCCATATGTTTGGGGACGGCGTTTCCACCTGCAAACCGACCATGCTGCACTAAAGTGGCTTCACACCATCAAGGAAACTAACAAAAAACTTCTTCGGTGGAGTTTAGCTCTCCAAGATTTTGATTTCGACATCCAACACATCTCAGGAGCTTCTAACAAAGTGGCTGCTGCACTCTCCCGTGAAAGTTTCCCAGAATCAACTGGTTAAAATCGTCCTTGAGATGTGGAAAATATTGTTAGTCTTTATGTACTTGGTAGTATATTTAGAGATGCATGTGTCTTATTAACTCTGTTTTTCCTAGAGCTCCAGGAAGAAATCCCAGCCAGTGTTTCACCCTAGCTGAGATTTGGGGGGCGTGTCATAAATATAAAGGGAAGGGTAAACCCCTTTGAAATCCCTCCTGGCCAGGGGAAAGCTCCTCTCACCTGTAAAGGGTTAAGAAGCTAAAGGTAACCTCGCTGGCACCTGACCAAAATGACCAATGAGGAGACAAGATACTTTCAAAAGCTGGGAGGAGGGAGAGAAACAAAGGGTCTGTGTCTGTCTGCATGCTGGTCTTTGCCAGGGATAGACCAGGAATGGAGTCTTAGAACTTTTAGTAAGTAATCTAGCTAGGTATGTGTTAGATTATGATTTCTTTAAATGGCTGAGAAAAGAATTGTGCTGAATAGAATAACTATTTCTGTCTGTGTATCTTTTTTGTAACTTAAGGTTTTGCCTAGAGGGGTTCTCTATGGTTTTTGAATCTAATTACCCTGTAAGATATCTACCATCCTGATTTTACAGGGGGGATTTCTTTATTTCTATTTACTTCTATTTTTTATTAAAAGTCTTCTTGTAAAAAACTGAATGCTTTTTCATTGTTCTCAGATCCAAGGGTTTGGGTCTGTGGTCACCTATGCAAATTGGTGAGGCTTTTTATCCAACATTTCCCAGGAAAGGGGGGGTGCAAGTGTTGGGAGGATTGTTCATTGTTCTTAAGATCCAAGGGTCTGGGTCTGTAGTCACCTAGGCAAATTGGTGAGGCTTTTTACCAAACCTTGTCCAGGAAGTGGGGTGCAGGGTTTTGGGAAGTATTTTGGGGGGGAAAGACGCGTCCAAACAGCTCTTCCCCAGTAACCAGTATTAGTTTGGTGGTGGTAGCGGCCAGTCCAAGGACAACGGGGGGGAATATTTTGTACCTTGGGGAAGTTTTGACCTAAGCTGGTAAAGATAAGCTTAGGAGGTTTTTTCATGCAGGTCCCCACATCTGTACCCTAGAGTTCAGAGTGGGGGAGGAACCTAGACACGGGGCCAAGTATTAAGATTATTATTAGGGTAAAGGCTCAAGTGGAATCCTAAAGCTTGTCCTTGAACCCAGGTGCTCCAATTAGTAACTTTAGGACTTGCTATTTGGATCTATAAGTCACCACTGAAGTCAAACGTAAATCATGTGATTGAAATTAGAAGAAGCAGCAGCCATGTTTCAGTTCTGGGGCATATCTGTGTTTACAAGTATTTTTTGTATGGCTCACTGCAGCAGCAAATAGATCAATTCCAACATCATCATCTTTTAACTAGTTAATTTTTCAGATCTCTAAAAGGGGACAAGCTCTCTTGCCCACAGATCTATGCTGCAGAGCCCAGGTTCCATTGCTTGGAAGGACAGCAACTGACCCAGATGGGGTAAGTAATGCAGGTGGGCTGTGTGTATTGGGGACACTCAATTTCTGAGGTTTTGAGAATTTCTGTTTGGTAAAAGTATCTAAAAGAATTTAGGCGCACCAAAGTGCAATAGGATATACCATTATTTCTTATTTGTATTACTGTAGTGCGTACGAGCCCCATTCTTGGACTAGGACCCCATTGTCTTAGGCACTGTATGAACACTGAACAAAAAGACAGTTCCTGCCTCATAAAGCTTGCAATCTAAGTATAAGACTATCTTAAGAGACAACAGATGGATAGAGACAGATTAATGGGACAAGATTGGGCCCTTATTCCTAAACCACTAAAACAGTCTTTGGTAAGTGTCATATTTTGGAATGCAGTCCAGACCAGTAAGGAGTTGTCACCACCTCCCCAGTAACTCTGGGTTCCTTAAATGCTCCGCTGCTGTGGCTCATAGCTGAGACACCAACAGCCAGCAGACAAACATGCAGTTCCATGAGTATCTGTGGTGTCCAGCCTGGTTCAGCTCTCTGACCCCAGCAGCCTGCCTACAACACAACAGTCCCACCCTGGTTTTCACCAGCCTTGGTAATTGCTTGACCCTAACACACTCCTAGTTCTGAATTTCCCCAAAACTGTCTGTCCTGATGTATCCAGCCCTCTCCTGGACCACTCAAAGAAATAATAAGGTTTGTTTGCACCTTTAAAGAGACATTATGCAGTGGCTTGCCACATTAATTGGAGTTAACAATTACTTCAGTTCAAACACAGCACTGGGTTGGGTTAGATTAAAATAAAATGAGTCTAACAACAACAGGACATAAGTTAAGTAATGCAAACTAAAAGAAATAAAGGTAGAGATGGTTACAAGCAAATAAAAGTGAAAAACACATCTAAAACTTATCTAGCAAGGCACAGTCTTTGTCTAAGATGGTTTTGCTCACCAATTACTCTTTGTCCAGCATTGCTGACTGTCCCTCAGTGAGCACTTTCCACAGAAGTACAAGGGATGCTGGTTTCCCTTGTCATCTTAGGTGTTCCTTATTTTCCCAAATAATTGTCTTTGATCTCAAACTTAGTAACCCCCCACCTCCCCATGGGATTCAGTCTCCTGTGTGTCTCTGGGGTACAGGACCCATGTTAATTCTCTGTCGCTCAAGTTTAGGCATAAGACATCCCCCACTGGTTTGCTTGATAGTTTTATTTATGGCTAATATGTAAATTGAGGTAAATGCACATTCCTTTATCTAGGACAGACTTGCTTATCACCTTTACCTAAGCTAGGCTATCTTCTTACAGTTAGTCTGTCTCTATCCATCTGTTGTCTCTTAAGATAGTCTTATACTTAGATTGCAAGCTTTATGAGGCAGGGACTGTCTTTTTGTTCTGTGTTCATACAGTGTCTAGGACAGTAGAGTTGGGGCTATCCAGCTTATTTCACTGAATGCAGCATGTACGATTACTGGCCTTGTGGGTATGTGGCATGTGTGGATGCAGTACAAGCAGTTCATGGCCTGCAGAGACACAGTACTTGCTCTTGATACCCGAATGGTTGAACTGGAGAATCTAAAGGAGACTGTGAGGTACTGAGATGAGACTTTTAGGGACACAATAGAATGGTCCCACCCCTAGTCTGACAGCCTGTATACTGTTAACTCTTGGGGAAGGAGAACAGCAAGCTGAAGGGGAGGGAAACAATCATATAGTTGGGACTCTCCTTCCAGTTCATGTCATGGTATCCTCCTGCATGGAGGCTATCCCTTTTGGGGAGGGAACCCCAGTCATTAGGAAGAGGCAGGTAATAGTAATGGGGGATTGCATTATTAGAAATATAGAGAGTTGGATTTGTGATGATTGGGAGAACAGCATGGTAAATACCCAAGACCTTTGCACCTTGCAGGATCTCACAAGAGAGTTAGACAGACTTACGTGCAGTGCTGGGGAAGAGCTGATGGTCGTGGTACATGTAGGTATCAGTGACATAGGGAAAGGTAGGATAGAGGTCCTGGAGGCCAAATTAGGGTTGCTAGGAAAAAGATTAAAGCCCGGGACCTCCATGGTAGCATTATCTGAAATGCTTCCAGTTCCATGCACAGGGTCTAGAAGACAGGCAGACTTGCGAGATATTGATGCAGAGATGAGACCATGGTATAGAGAGGACAGTTTAGGGTTATTGGGAACTGGGGAACCTTTTGGGAAAGGAGGAGCCTAGACAGGAAGGATGGACTCCACCTAATCCAAAATGGAACCAAACTGCTGGGATGTAAAATTAAAAAGGTTGCAGAGGATTTGTTAAACTAAGGGCTGGGGGAAAGCTAACCGATGTGGAGGAGCACACTGTTCGGGAGACATCCTTTAGGGATGAAATTATTAAAGGGGCAACTCTATATCCTGATAAAGAGGGTAGGAGAGAAGTTGGTAAAGTACAGTGCTCTGACTCTGAAATGATTAGGGACATGGAACAGCTTCCATATGAGGAAACTGGTATTGTTCAACTTGGGAAAAAGAGATGACTAAGGGGGATAAGATAGAGGTCAATAAAATCATGAATGGTACGGAGAAAGTGAATAAGGAAGTACTATTTAACCCTTCATGTAACAGAAGAAACAGAGGGTGAAATTAATAGGCAGCAGGTTTAAAACAAACAAAAAGAAGTATTTCTTCACACAGCGCACAGCCAAACTGTAGAACTTGTTGCCATGGGATGTTGTGAAGGTCAAAAGTACAACTGGATTCAAAAAAGAATTAGATAAGTACCTGGAGGATAGGTCCATCAATGGCTATTAGCCAAGATGGTTAAGGATGCAACCCCATGCTCCTGGTGTCCCTAAGCCTCTGACTGCCAGAAGCTGGACCTGGATGACGGGGATGGATCACTCAATAATTGCCCTGTTCTGTTCATTCTCTCTGAAGCACCTGGCATTGGCCACTGTTGAAAGACTAGATACTAGGCTAGATGGACCATTGGTATGACCATTCTTATGTTCTTATAGAAGAGTAACCCTTTCTGTTCATGTACTCTGTGGCAAGGTGGTCTGGTGCCAAAATAGGGATGTGCGTGCCATCTTTCACCCCAGAGCAGTTTGGGAACCCCATTACTGCAAATCCATCCACTACGTCCTGCACATTGCTGAGAGTCACAGTCCTGCATAGCAGGAAATGACTAATGGACCTGCACACTTGCGTGATAATGGCTCTTCTGTGGATTTTCCAACTGCAAAATGATTTCCTACTGATTGGTACCAATCCAGTGTTGCAAATTTCTGGAGTGTGATCACCACTCGATTCTCCACTGTCTGTGCAGATCTTATTCTGTTGTCCAGGCACTGGAAGGCTGGGATGAGCGCTGCACACATATCCAGGAATGTTGCATTTTACATCTGAAAGTTCTGCAGCCACTGCTTGTCGTCCCAAACCTGTATTATGATTCAATCCCACGAGGCAGTGCTAGTTTCTCAGGCCCAGAAGTGGGGCTCCACTTTTTGCAGCTGCTCCATGAACAACTCTATATCCTGATAAAGAGGGTAGGAGAGAAGTTGGTAAAGTACAGTGCTCTGACTCTGAAATGTTTTTCACTATGTCCCTTTTTAAACTGTCCTCAAAGAAACCATCATGTCCCCCATTGCTGCAGTACTTCCTGCAGGTCTGCAAATACAGAAGAATTGTGCATCCTGTATTTGTAACATTCATGAGAATAGTGCAGAGCTCTGTGGACTCTATGCTTCCGTCAGAGATGGTGGAGCTGGAAAAGTGCTGTGTGGGTTTGTAGGATTTTATGGTGTGGAAATTATGGGATATGGATGCCATTAGGGGATGGAGAAAATTGCATGCTGGGAACCTGATCTCTGCTCTCAGAGATCCCTGGGTGAGTCACTTCTATCTCACAATGCATTGCAAAATCTCCCAAAGGGCATTGTGCCGAATGGTAGCTCATGGCACACTGGGATACCTACCTGTAGTGCACTGCACTTTGCATTGACACAAGCAATCCTGATGGGTACATGCGGTGCCAATGCTCAGCACGCACCTGAGCGCTATACAAACATGAAAGTGTCTCCCATATTGTAAGTCTAGCTTGCATTCTTTGTTCCAAGATGTGTTACCTTGAATTTGGTGTATTAAAATCCATTTTTGTTGGAATGTGAGCATTTAACCAGGAGATTCAGATCCCTTTGTAATAGTAACCTGTCATCCTCACTATTTACTACTCCATCAATCTTTTTGTCATCTGTAAAATTTACAAGTGAAGATTTTGTATCATCTACATCTTTGAAAGAAATGTTGAATAATGTTGGACAAAGAACCAATCCCCATGGAAACCCACTAGAAATGGCCCATTGATGTCTCTCCATTAACAACTACATTTTGAAATCTGTCAGTGAGCCTGTTAATTCCATGTGATGCAAATTTTTTTAATCAAGATGTCATGTAATGCTAAGTGAAATATCTTCGCGAAACCCAAGTATGCTTCAGCAATACAGGTTCCAGAGTAGCAGCCGTGTTAGTCTGTATTTGCAAACAGAAAAGGAGGACTTGTGGCACCTTAGAGACTAACCAATTTATTTGAGCATAAGCTTTCATGAGCTACAGCTTATGCTCAGATAAATTTGTTAGTCTCTAAGGTGCCAAAAGTCCTCCTTTTCTTTTTACAGCAATACAGTTGCCTTTATCAACCAGACCTGTGATCTTGTCAAAAAAGATAACAGGTTTGGTTGACAAAGCCTAGTTTCCATGAAACCATGCTGACTTGCATTAATTATATTTTTAGCCTCTAATTCCTTGTTGGTTGAGTCCCGAATTAACCATTTCATTATTTTGCTCAGTTTTGACAAACTAACCTCTTTGCAGTTTACTGGATCATCCCTTTTTAACCTTGTGAAATATTGGTATTACAGTGGTAGTCCGCCCATCCTTTGGAACTTCCCCAGTTTTCTAAGATTTATTAAAAATTAACCTTAGTGGTTCAGAGAACTCCTCATCTACTTCCTTTAAGATTCTTGGGACTAAGTTATCTGGGCCTGTTGATCTGACAATGTTTAACTTTCTATTTCATCCACATCTTCATATGGGATGAACACATCTTCCGGTTTTGTTCCAAATATAGAACGGTATACTTATTTATACTACAAATAAATGCACATGATTTAGACTGAGCTGTGTAATCTTATACATGCTATAAATTTTTATAGAGCTATGGCTGGGAGAAGGGGCAACCGAATATTTTCTGCTTGAGTTTTAGCGATTGCTCTCTAAGGGTATGTCTGCACTGCAATTAAAACCTGTGGCTGGCCTGTGCCAGCTGACTTGGGTTCATGTGGCTCAGGCGAAGGGGCTGTTTATTTGCGTTGTAGACATTCAGGCTTGGGCTTCAGCCTGGGTTCTAGGATCCTGTGAGGAAGGAGGGTCCCAGAGCTTGGGCTGCATCCCAAGCCCAAAAATCTACATCACAATTCAATAGCCCTGGAGCCCAAGCTTCGTGAGCCTAAGGGCATGTCTACACTACAATCTTAAGTCAACCTGTATAATTACTGCGGTGGCTGATGTCCATGGTACCCTCCTTCTGTCAGTGGTGCGTGTCCTCACCAGGAAAGAAAGTAATGTGGAAATTTTAAAAATGTTGGAAAGTATGAAGATTCAGTATCTGAGGCTGATAATTTGTCCACTTATGTTTAGCAGTTCAGAAAATAGAAAGCAACAGCAATTCTTCTTTTCGCTGTGTAACCTTTTATACCTAAGCACATCAGCATAACTCTTAGTTAACAGTTGTGAATAAATACCACCTGTATTAGAGTTGAAAAGTGGTGCAGAGTTTAACCAGAATACTCAAGGTGACTTTCTACTTATTAATACATAGTACTTTGATCACTGATATTCTCAAAACTGCCACTAAATATTTTTGTACAATATTCTGTGTTCACCTTACTACAAGATCCAGTATAGTCAATTACACCCAAATCCTGAGAGCAATGAAAGTTATAGGTTCTCAGCACATCTATGAATTTTGGCTTTGGTCTTTTTAAATAAAATTTAAGACTGTGTGTGAGTGTGTGTCTGTGTAGACAGACACACACAAACAGACCAACACCCAGACACATATATACAAAATCTTAAATTTTAGTTTATTTATTCCTAGCTAATACCATTTGTGCAATGAAAGGTTAACAGAATGTTAAGAACTATTAGGAAAGGGATAGATAATAAAATAGAAAATATTGTAATGCTGCTGTATAAATCCATAGTACGCCCACACTATGGATGAAGGGCTGGTGCAAGATATCAGAAACACTTCACACCATAGTGAAGCTGTACTGGGAGAAATTGGTGGAGTGCCTGTTGTAACCTTAGATTTATGTGTTCCCAATTAGTAATTTAAAAATAAGGAATAAAAGCAAACTGAATTATTTAAGATAATTTAATTCAGTGAATGACAATGAGTGATAAAATTAAAAACTTTAATATAAATACGGCTAAGAGTCCTGTGGCATCTTATAGACTAACAGACGTATTGGAGCATAAGCTTTCGTGGGTGAATACTCACTTCGTCAAGGACTCTTTGCCGCTTTTACAGATCCAGACCAACACGGCTACACCTCTGATACTTAATATAAATAGTTAGTGAAGCAAACAAGCATTACAATATAACCAAACATTGCATCTGTATTCACATTCTAAAATGAAATGATGCACTTAGGGATGATCAGTCCCTAAATCGGGAGAATGGGCATAATCCTTTTTCTAACAGTACCTTGACAGGGGATGGATGTGCCTATCTAAAATCAGCATATTTCCCTTTTTATAACCACTTATAGCACCACCCCTTAATTTAATTAACATTAAATCTACCTTTTTTACCATAACTAAATATTTTTTTATTTTTACTTTCTCATTGGCTATTTAACATTAATATTAAGCTCATCTTTAATTAACATCTGTGTAAATGCCATACCAATAACTGTCAATATAGATACCATTTTCCAAAACATTAACATTTTATCTAAAACTCTTGTAAAAACCAGCTGGGACCAAAACATGTTTTCAACCTGGGGTTATGCCCTAACTTGTCTCCAATTTGCTTCTGAATTGTCTTACTTCACTTTACTACTATTTTACCAGGCCTCACTTGACCATTGTCAAGCCTGTTTGTAGGAATAGATTTTGGGCTTACTTACATTTCAACACATTTCTACAGAAACATAAGCAAGCACAATTTATATAGGCTACACTGCTCAGAAAGGTACCCTGTACCACCTGTATATTGTATAGGTGGCTCCCTGTGCTAGATCCACATAGGTAAGCATGTAAGGGGCTTTACAGTGAGGTATGTGGGTGGGCCACTGAATCTAATTTGTGCTGGCCATCAAGGGTTGTCTAGGGATTGCCAGAGCACAATCTGCTTAATTTATATCCCCTTCCACCCTTTGCACATCCTCAGCACACACCCTTGAAGTATGGTGGAAAGGAACTGTATTGGGACTGAGGATCCAGCCCATATACTTTCAGTTCAATTCACTGCCATTTAATCAGCCTCTTTCTAATATCTGAGAAAGGATCTGATTCCACCATCTTTATTCATATAGAGTATCACCTTATTCCTGGAGCATCCCCATTGAAATCATACCCCATGTGAGCAAGGGTAGTAGAATTCTATCATAAAGTTGTGTGCTAAAGCATTGTGCAATAATGAGGATGCAACGTATTTTGTATTAATATGGTAAAGAGGAGGACAAATGATCTTGTAGTTAAACCAAAGGCCTATGAGTGGATGTTTGGGGTAGTAGTATAGTATTACTTAGAGGCCCCAACTGAATTCAAGGCCTCATTTTCCTGGGCACAGAATAAGAGACAGTCCCTGCTGCAAAGAGCTTACAGTCTACATAGACAGGACAGAAAAAGGACGAACAGAAGCACAGAGAAGTGAAGTGATTTGCCCAAGATCACACACCAGATCAGTGGCAGAGAGAGATTCTGTAGCCAGGTGATTAGGCCATCCACCAGGGTCCAGTCCCTCTGCTTTAGTGACTCTTTTATTATTTATCCAGAGTGCAACAGCTTCAACAGGAGAGATGGAGGGAGCCCTGCATCAGAATATCCCAAAGTCCATTGGATAGAGTCTTCTCCTGAGATGTGGCAGAACCTGGTTCAAATCCCTTCTCCCTCTCAGGCAGAGGGGAGAATTGAACCTGAGCCTCCCACATCCCAGGTGAGTGCTGTGGGTGAGGCAGGTGTCTAACTCATCTTCATAAAAAACAATTTAGGTGCCTAAGCCGCCCGACTCCAAGTGGTGGGTTCCCATTTTTGTGGAATGCGAGCAGAGATAGGTGTCTCCCTGCAGCCCAGACTTAGGTGCCTATCTCCATGAGAGGGATGGGGCTTAGAAAATGCCCCCCACCCCTCCGCATCAGCATCTCCCATTGGCTAGCTTAGGCACCCCTGTCTGGTGTGCTGACTTTTGGAGTGGATTTTGGACTTGTGGATCTCCGTCCATTCATTGTATAGGGAGCCTAGGCACCTAACTCAGGCTTTGTGGATGGCACTGTTGGTCCTGTGGTCTTTTAGGTGCCCAAAAATCCTTTTGTGGATCTGGGCCCCAGAGCCTGACTTTTGGAGTGGATTTTGGACTTGTGGATCTCTGTCCATTCATTCTATAGGGAGCCTAGGCACCTAACTCAGGCTTTGTGGATGGCACTGTTGGACCTGTGGTCTTTTAGGTGCCCAAAAATCCTTTTGTGGATCTGGGCCCCAGAGCCTAACTTTTCAGGTGTGCTGAGCACCTGCAGGTCCCAATACCATGAACTGAACCAACAGTCTTGAATTTAGCCCAATGCATTTTAAATAAATTAACTTTGGTCATTAAAAACTAAGGTATTCCTTTATCTTCAGTTATACTGGAAGAACATTGTCTTACCAGTAAGAGTGAGTGATACTGTAGTTACTGACTGACAACTGTACAGTTATGTCTTATTTACCTGCACTCTGGTTGAATATTGCCCTCAGAACTCCACATCCGTGTGTCTATAACAAACATGGCATCCTCAGCTTTTTACATGCTCATGTTCTCCTCACCCACCCCCTACCCAGAACAGCTCTTACTCTACCTCAGCTTCCTTAGCAGCAGCACTGATGAAAGGAGAATCCAATTCCTCCAATTCCTCTTTTTTAAATAATTTCAAATGGGATAAATACTCATTTTCGGCAAGGTGGAAGAGAAGGTGAGAAGAAAATGTGGAACTTTTAAAATAAATATAATATAGAAAATATACTCATGTTGGCACTGGGAGTCAATCTTCCCAATGCAGCAAGAGGGTTGTGAAGTATAGAGGTGGGAGCCTTTATAGTAGGGCTGTAGATTAATAACAGTTAACTCATGTGATTAACTCAAAAAATTAACTGGGGTTAAAAAAATTAATTGCAATTAATTGCAGTTTTAATTGCACTGTTAAACAATAGGATATCAATTGGAATTTATTAAATATTTTGGATGTTTTTGTACATTTTCATATATATTGTATTCTGTATTGTAATTGAAATCAAAGTGTATATTATTTTTATTACAAATATTTGCTCTGTAAAAATGATAAACAAAAGAAATAGTATTTTTCAATTCACCTCATACAAGTATTGTAGTGCAATCTCTTTATCATGAAAGTGCAACTTAAAAATGTAGATTTTTTTTTTGTTACATAACTGCACTCAAAAACAAAACGATGTAAAACTCCACAGCCTACAGGTCCACTCAGTCCTACTTCTTGTTCAGCCAGTCGCTAAGACCAACAAGTTTGTTTACATTGACGGGAGATAATTGCTGCCCACGTCTTATTTACAGTGTCATCAGAAAGTGAGAACAGATATTTACATGGCATTTTTGTAGCCAGCATTGCAAGGTATTTACATACCAAATATGCTAAACATTCGTAGGCCCCTTCATGCTTTGGCCACCATTCCAGAGGACATGCTTCCATGCTGATGATGCTCGTTAAAAAAATAACATGTTAATTAAATTTGTGACTGAACTCCTTGGAGGAGAATTGATATGTGGACACAGTTGGCAACGGGCTTTGTTGCAAGGATAGGTTCCTGGGTTAGTGGTTCTGTTGTATCCTTGCAACAAAGCCCGTTGCCAACTGTGTCCACATATCTATTCAGGGGACACCATCATAGGGCCTAATCACATCAGCCACACTATCAGAGGCTCCTTCACCTGCACATCTACCAATGTGATATATGCCATCAAGTGCCAGCGATGCCCCTCTGCCATGTACATTGCCCAAACTGGACAGTCTCTACATAAAAGAATAAATGGACACAAATCAGATGTCAAGAGTTATAACATTCAAAAACCAGTCGGAGAACACTTCAATCTCTTTGGTCACTCGATTACAGACTTAAAAGTGGCAATTCTTCAACAAAAAAACTTCAAAACCAGACTCCAACGAGAGACTGCTGAATTGGAATTAATTTGCAAACTGGATACAATTAACTTTAGGCTTGAATAAAGACTGGGAGTGGATGGGTCATTACACAAAGTAAAACTATTTCCCCATGTTTATTCCCCTCCCCCCCCCGCCACCCCTGCTGTTCCTCAGACGTTCTTGTCAACTGCTGGAAATGGCCCACCTTGATTATCACTACAAAAAGGTTTTTTTTCTCTCCTGCTGGTAATAGCTCACCTTAAGTGATTACTCTCCTTACAGTGTGTATGGTAACACCCATTGTTTCATGTTCTCTGTGTATATAAATCTCCCCACTGTATTTTCCACTGAATGCATCCAAGGAAGTGAGCTGTAGGTCACAAAAGCTTATGCTCAAATAAATTCGTTAGTCTCTAAGGTGCCACAAGTACTCCTTTTCTTTTTGCGGATACAGACTAACACGGCTGCTACTCTGAAACCTCTTTTAATTCTGTAATAACTTTATCCTGAGATGATAATCACCTCATCCTTCCGTTTTGAAATGTATGTAGCTAAGGCACAGATATTACCTCATAGATTGTTTGAGGCCAGAAGGCACCATTATGACAATCTTGTTTGACCTCCTGTGTAACACAGGCCATACAATTTCACCCAGTGATCTCTGCATCAAGCCCATATGTTTTGGCTGAGGTACAGCATCTTTTAGACATCCAATTTTGACTTCAAAATTATGGAGAATCCACTACTTCCCTGTGGATGTTACTCCAATAGTTATTACCCTCACTGTGAAAAATGCTAGTAATTTCTAGCCTGAATTTTGATCTTGGTATTCTCTTTAAAGAACCATATTGTTATTGCCTTTAAAGAACCATCTACTGTGAAAATAAAAAGGAAGCACTTTGCACCTCTGTCTATTGATCTAAGCACTTGTGCCATATACATCACCCTGATATCTGAACATCCGAATCCCCTCAAATTATCATCTAATTAGATGTTGTGACTTCATTTGATCATTATTCTATTTACTATGTTACATGTTACATCATAACCATAAAACATTTCCACTCTGTTTTTGGTCCCTTCTGGTACGGGACCCTTCATAGATTAGAAGTGTAATATCTGCTTTCAATAATGATAATTGTTTTAAGGTCACAGTTTCCTGCATATAATTAAAAACTTGTATTGGAAAGCACCTCTGCATAGTTAAACTTTTTTTATCAGGAAAATAAGGATGATCTCTATACTTTATTTGCCTGGTTTTCAAAGTTGTTGTGGCCCTGTTTTTCTTATTGACTTCATTGGGACCTGAGATCATTAAGCACCTATGATGGGGTGCCTATCCCACACAGGCATAAAAAGGGCCATGCCCTGCCCCAGAAGGTGCAATAGAGGTCAGTCGTCCGAGCAGCCCAGAGAGGCTGTATGAATCACAGCCAATCAGGGAGGAGTTGCAGGGAGCAACCAATCCAGGCCTGGCAGGCTCAGATAAAAGGGAGCTGCAGGGCAGAGTAGGTGAGTTACTGTTGGGAGCAAGGAGTCTGTTGTGGAAGGCTGAGAGAACTGTAAGCACTTTGGGCAGAGTAGTGGCTGGTTCTTAGGACTGAGCAGCTGAGTGCCCTGAGGAGAGGGCAAAGAAGGTTCTGGGGCCATGGGGAAGTGGCCCAGGGAAATAGAGCAACATTGACAGAGGTTACAGAGGAGCAGCAGGAGGATTCTATTTATTAGGGTCCCTGGATTGGGGCCCAGGGTAGTGGGTCCCCCCCACACTTGCCAGTGGGGAAGTGGCTGGACTGTTTCCAGAAGGGGGAAACAGAGATGATGAATTATCCAGAAGGCTGAATCACAAAGAGGATGCTGTGGTTCTGGGAGGTGAGAGAGGAGCCATAGTTGGGACCAAAGACAGAGTGCCAGTGTGCAGACTGTGGATGTGGGCATCAGCCTTGAGCTAATCCCTAGTACTATCAGGAGGAGGTGCCCAGTCTGGCAGTGAGGGCTGCACCCTGTGACAAGGCTATAGTATTGAAAACTACTGACATTAAACCTCGTAAATATTGTTAAGGCATACTGGATGTGTACATATGGATATTTAGTATTTCAGCCATTTTTTAAAAAGGTAAATTTTGGAAAGAAAAAATATGAATTCATGTAACTTAATAACAAACGTTGTACAGTGAATGAAATGAATAATGTTAAAATCTATGTATATGTAAATGTCATAGAGTCCAATTATTCTAACAATGGAAGAAGCATTGCTAACTTTTACAAAGTGAGAATACTTGAGACACAGGACCCAGTCTTACATCCCTTATTCAGGGCTGCAAGATCAGGCCGAGAATTTGGGTTAGAAATATAACTTGGCATGTGGATATATTTTTAGTGACGACTTATTATTGGCCCAGGTTTTCATAATTTTGGATGTCTCCATTCTTGGGTACCCAAGCTGAGGTAGTTTTTAAATGGTGGTTGTTCAGAACTGTAAAAATATTCCCCTTTAAAGTGTCTTAAGCAGGGCAGCCAAGAATGGAGGGATCCAAAATGAACAGTCTCCTTTCAATATCTTGCTCATTATTATTGTAGAGTCTAGGATCAGGGTCTCATTATATTAGGTGCTGTGCAGACAAATAACAAAGAAGATCGTCCCTGTCCCAAAGAGCCTACAATCTCATATCAGAAAGAATGCAACAGGTAGATGAATCAAGCAAATGGGTGGAGGTAGGAGGACAAGGTAATGAAAGAACAGAGTTTAGCAGAAAACAAGAAGTCTCAAAATACATTATTCCATGCTTTACAGTATTTTTTTAATCACTTCATTTTAACTAGGCTTTCATATTTAATTCTCTTTTTTCTTTTTTTGGTCCAGAGAGCACAAGCAGAACAGACTTAGTATTCATCCCCTGAAGCTACTGCCCTGTTCCTATAGACACAGACATTTCACTCTAAATCTGTATGGTTATATCAGCAAAGGAACACACAATTCCCTCAGAATGAGGTACTTATATGAACCACTGAGTCAGAGGACAATGTCCAGATTAACCAGGATGTTAACACCTGAAACAAATCTGCTAGCTGAGATTTTATGAAGATTTTGGTTGAGGTAAAGAAACATGTTCGCCTTCCACACAGGCACAATATAAAATCTTTTAACAAAAATCACTGACAGACTATACAAGAGATTTCTACGGGCCTGCTTAGCATCTACCTGCTCACTTCACCTGTTGCAGATTCTGCATGAACCAAGATGCTTTGGGGTCTCACTGTTGAAGATTAAAGGCCAAAGATCTTTATAAAATCCTACCAATCCATTAATAGTATCTGTCAAAAAATCATAATCTCCTTCAGTACCCTCTAGAAACACTTGGGATCCAATAACCTCTTAATGTGGACTATCCAAACAGTAGGAGTAGGTGGAACCCAACCTCAAACCACAGGAGGCAATGGCCATTTTATGATATGGGCAGAATTTACTCTTGCCCACCTCTAATTCAAGTTCAAACAACTAGCTGGATCCAGTTTTGGGTTGGGCAATCTCCTTTATTACAGGTAGGATGCAAACCGAACAGCCATGGTACTACTTCAGCTATTCCTCTTAGCTTCATGCTTTACCAAATTTTCTAAATCAGTCTAAATCAGTGCAGCAGTGTTATCCTATGAATCATCAGTAATACATCTAAGATCAGGCCTTGTTCTTTATTAAATCATGGATGATTTTTCCACTTACTCTGCATTCACCAGCATTAATTTTTGAATAGTACCTTTGTCTACCACGTTTCAGAGTAGCAGCTGTGTTAGTCTGTATTCGCAAAAAGAAAAAGAGTACTTGTGGCACCTCAGAGACTAACAAATTTATTTGAGCATAAGCTTTTGTGAGCTACAGTTTGCTTCATCGGCTGCATTCGATGAAGCGAGCTGTAGCTCACGAAAGCTTATGCTCAAATAAATTTGTTAGTCTCTAACGTGCCACAAGTACTCCTTTTCTTTTTGTCTACCAACACTCCCAAGCTCCTGAGAGCAAACTGTAGGCTAACAATGAAGCCTTAACTCCAGTAATGTTGGTTACAATACCAGTCACTTACAAGATACTACAATGAGGAGTGGTATGGAAAGAATATTCCATATATATTCCACATATTCTTCATATATTTTATGCCCCATGCTTCTGGAACTGCCCTCATATTAATCTAGAATAGCCTGAGTCTGTTGACCTTGGCTTGACATGCCGCAACAACCATCTGTTTGCTAGAGCTTTTGGAAGGGGCTGAAGGGTTTAAATGAGGTATCATTTAGGATGTGGGTGGCATTTTTGTTTTTGCTACTTAAATTACTGGATGTTAATCTTATTGTGTGTTGGGGCTTTGTTATGATGCTGGGCAGTTAGTCTTTGTTATTTAAAATAAGTGTCAGGATACCTAGAGCTGTGGGTAGCTGTCTCATTTTATTTAAATAATAATAAACAAATGGGGTCCCTAGTGCACCTGGCACATCCTTATGTTCAGTTCATTTGAATTAAGATTCTCTAGGAAGTTGCAGCTGAGACCCATGCAGCTGTGCCTAAGCCTCTTTCAGTGTTGAATTGAGTGGCTTTTGTCAGCTCCTTTTCCAACCTGAACGTTAGTTGTATGGAGTTTTTGTACCTAATGTTATAATCGTTTGTTAGCGGCTTTCAAAGTATGAATGTCTCTGACGGGGTTAAAAGCCTTGCAGAATCAGCGAGTATAAGATAACGTTCAGAGGAGCATGAAAGCCTGCCGGCCACTCACGTATGAAACCCACAAAAACTTGCAAAATCAAGGCAGCGAGAGTGGCAGGTCCTCAAGGAAGCCCGTTCTCAGCTCCGGGGCTGAACTCTCCTCCGCAGACAGAGCGTGGAGGTAGCTTCAGCGCACGGGCTTTCCTGTCGCGTTAGACAGTCCCAGAAACTTTGCACCGGGGGGGGGGCTGCGGACACCGCGCTGCAGCCTCCCCGTGAGCTGCGGGCGAGACGCCCTCTCCAAGCAGCCCCAGCCCTCAGGGCCGCTGCCGGCGTCGCAGGAGGGGAGGCTCAGCCAGAGCGCGGTTCACTTAATTTCTGACCCCTCCCCCCGCAGGCGCCCCCTCCCGCGCCCCAGCTAAGCCGCGCGCGGCGCGGGGCGGGGCGGGGCGGGGGACTCACTTGTCCCGGCCCAGGGGAGTTGCTGCCGGCGGAGAGCAGCGCGCAGCAGCCCCGGCGGGTTGGCTGGGCCCGGGCAGCGCGCCCCGGCTCCCCTCGCTGTGAGCGCCTGCGGCCCATTCAAGAGCAGCGACGTGAGCGCCGAGCCGGGATTGGCGGGGGGAGAGGCTGGGCGCCGGGTTTCTCCCGCTGCTGACCCGCGGCGCCTCGGAGCTTGAGGGCAGCGCGGCGAGCCCCGCGCCGCGGCATGGGCTGTTGTGGCGAGGCTGCGAGCCTCCCGCCGACCGGGCTCCGCGGCGGGGCTGGGATGGGAGCAGCGCGGCGGCGGGCGCTGTGAGCCGGCAGCGGGCGGCGGCGGGGCTCGCTCAGCGCGGGCGCGGCGGAGGCTCTGCTGCCCGGGCTGCCGCGCCTCTCTCCGCCCCGCCGCACGCCGGGAGATGGTGACCCGCGGAGCCCCGGTGCGCCGGCCGGACGCCCCCAGGTAGGAGCTCCGTGTAGACACCCCGCGGAGTGGGGTGAGTGTGGGTGTGTGCGAGAGCGCTGGGTGTGGGTACAAGTTGCCCCCGGCTTTCCTAAGCAGCAAGCGCGTGACAGCGGCTCCCCGGCTACGCACGCTCCCGCTGCCACGCACTGGACAGCGCCGGGCACGGCTGGTGCTGTGGCGAGGGGCTCGCTTCCCCGGGGCACTGCGATCGTGACGAGCTGCTAACCCCTGGGGCTGGTTCACCCTCTCCTCGGGGTGGCCAGACCTGTGCCTCGCACAAACCAATTGCTTGACGGTTTGATCCTTGGAAAGAACTTAACAGGATGTAAAACCCTAGAGCTCCTTGGTCGTTTAGCCGGGTTTACGCCTGGGCTTTCTCTGTAATCTTAATGCGCCAAGCCCTGGGGCTGCCACGCGGGGCTCTTCCTCGGCCTCCTCTCGGAGCAGCGAGCGAGCTCCCTGCCCCAGCAGCTGCCAGCTCCGCGCCTGCCTCTCTGCGCCTCAAGGTTAGCATAGCCCGCGCGGGATCTTGCAGCGCCTTGCGCTTGCCCCTGCGCGTCTAACTTTCCATGGGACTTCTAGGCTACATGTAAAGTACGCAAAAAGAAAAGGAGTACTTGTGGCACCTTAGAGACTAACCAATTTATTTGAACATAAGCTTTCGTGAGCTACAGCTCACTTCATCGGATGCATACCGTGGAAACTGTAAAGTATGGTATTTGGATAATCGCGCGCGTGTGTAAACCTAGCCAAACCTGCCTTGAGGGGAACCAGGATGCATGCTTCGGATGGCAGCCTGCAAGGTGCAAAGTACTTGCAGCATTTGGGTGGGATTCTGGTCTCATCACCCCGTCCTCAGGATGAGTAGTAGCTTACTTTGCAGATAGTCCTATTGAAATGAAGGAGTCTGTTGCTTTCCATGGGAGGTGAGGGCACTGAGCACCCTACAGGGTACGCCCTGTTTTTTGTTTGTTTGTTTGATTTTTAATGAAGTGGACTCTTTTTTTCCTAAGGAGTGCAGTTTTATCCCCATGCAATTCTGGCTTTCATTATGCTCAACAATAGTGTCTTAAAAGCAAATGGGACCTAATGAAAAAGACTCCAGACTCAAATCCTTGCCCTGCAGAATGAACACTCACTCTCTCTCTTAAAATAAACTGTGGAAGAGGTTTTGAAAGTTTTGTCATTGACTTTAGTGGGAGCAGGAACACCTTAAAATGTAACATAATAGTAAATGTAAAACAAACACTCCCACCCAAATAAAAACAAACAAAAAACACATACCCTTCTAACTTTTATTTTTAAGGACCTAAAACTGGATTTGAATTCTTCACCCCATTACCCAAATTGACAGTACATGGCATCCGGAAATGCCACAAATAATGTATGGGCACACTCACACTACACATAAACCTTGTCTATCAAATTTTGGAAAAAATTTCCCAACTACTGCCAAATCCAATTCAGCTTTACCATCATTAGCAATGTTAGGAGCCTTAGTCTAGATCAGGGCTGGGCACATCGGGGAATAGAAATTGTATGGCGGGCCATGAATGCTCACAAAATTGGGGTTGGGGTGCGGGAGGGGGTGAGAACTCTGGGTGGGGCTGAGGATGAGGAGTTTGGGATGTAGGAGGGTGCTCTGGGCTGGGAACGAGGGGATTGGAGGGATCAGGGCTGGGGCAGAGGATTGGGGCGTGGGCAGAGGCTCAGGGGTGTAGGCTCCGAGCAGCACTTACCTCAGGGGCTCCTTGAAGCAGTGGCATGTCCCTTCTCCAGCTCCTACCTGGAGGTGCGGCCAGGCGGCTCCGCGTGCTGCCCCATCCGCAGGCACCATCCCTACAGCTCCCATTGGCGCGCTTAGGAGCCAGAGCGGGGCCATGCCACGTCTTTTGGGAGCTGCGCGGAGTGGTGCTGGAGCAGGGCCCAGCTGGGTTGTGCTGCCCTGATCCTGCGCCCCGGCTGGAGCACCGGAGCAGGGCCGAGCTGCTTGGTGTGGACCCCAACCCAGCGCCCTGGCTGGAGCGCTGGAGTGGGGCAAGCCCTAGACTCCACTCCCTAGCAGGAGCTCGCAGCCAGTTTAAAACGGCTCACAGGCTAGATCCGGCACTCCGGCCGTGCACCCCTGGTCCAGATAGCCTGCTGGCAATTGCCAGTGTTTTAAGCACTGTATTATCAAACTATGCTCAGAACAGCTCTAATCAACAAGGTCCTTGAAAGAGTGATGCCATCCAGTGGCCCCTTTACACTAGACTTCCAGTGTTGCAGTGAAACTGCTGTGCATGTTAACTGATGTATTAACAATGATGAAATATTTTTGCAAAACTTCCCTAGTGTAGAGAAGGTTAAGATACATCTGACAATATGCACTATACAATAATTATAATAATCAGTGCATTTATTTAATATACAATACACTCATTTTTAAAGGCAAAAGCCAAGGAAACTTGGGGCCAGTTTATTTGAACATTCATTTTGTAACTGCTTGAAGAAATAAAAATACTAAAAATAAATGTCAATATTTTCTAGTAGCTAACAGTTGTTTTTATTCTTTCCTTTCTATTTCAGAGAGTTTACACTCAAAATAAATAGTAATAGGGATACTGTATTTAGAGCTCTGTTATTTTCATGGCTACAGTTGAGTAAATTGTGATTTCAAATATTATAGCCTTTGAAACAACTCAAAGATAACTTTGACTTCTATTGGCATGCTTTCATTATTTCCCTTCTTGATGTTTTTGTGTCACCTTCATTGAGGACTGAGGGTAAAATCACCCTTTATATATCTCCTATCTCTCTTCACAAGCTGATTAGGAAAATGAATCTTTCATGTAGTAGTGGGATTGTCATGGTGACCAATGAAGTATAGTAATCATGGTAAACAAGCAGTACACAATTTGTGAGAGGGAGCTCATCAGCTTTGAAAAATTGAACATCATGCACATTTGCTATGTCTGGAACATCCTCCCTTGTATGACCCCAGATTATGTCATCCAGTTTGCACCTTGGCTCTGTCATTTCAGGTCAACACATTATCTTGTACCATTCTCTGATACGGTTATCTCTTTTCATTAATGTCTTTTTAAATCCTCTTCTACCGAACACCTTGCTACTACATGTAAAATGTGATACAAATGAGCTCTTATGTTTTTCATTCCTAATCAAGATGCACTTGTGTGGCAGTTAAATAAAGTATGCTAAAAGCAAATTTGAATGAATAATTTAAAAAACCATATAAATATTCACTCAAATAAAATATGAGTTTGCTTTAGCTGAGTTCATGCCCCTTTTGTGTTCACTTTTCACAAATATTCTAGCAAATAAATGTATTGTCAGAAATGTTTGCAGAAACAGCAATTTTTAGGCAAATGTTAGAGAATCTTTGCCGAAAATTAATTTTGAACAAGTAAACATGATAAATCTGCTTTTAAGTGTTATGCTAATCCAGTCATGGAACAGAAACAATCCCATGTAGTCTGGGTATCCAATCAAACTAAACGCATCTTTGAATTTACAATACTGTGTTGACTATTTATAACTGACTGCTCCTGAAAAATCTACTATCTAATAATTATTCATAGAAATTATCTAGCAAAATGTCAAATGGTGAATAAATCTTGAATAAAATTGAAATTTGATCAGAGGCAATTCAGGAACAGAAAAAATCAACCCGATTCAATTTATCTAGCAAATTATTTGCTAAGGACTATTCACTCAGCTCTAGCTAAAAGTTAGCAAAAATCCAACAAAGGTAATGGTTCGAGGACAATCCTGTGAAGTTCAATCCAGTAGCTCTGCTTTACATTAAAACTGTGTACATACATACAAACATATATACATACAATAGTGTATATACATATATTTTCAAGCACTATTGATATTACATATATGGGTTTCGTTTAGAGGCATATTGCTACCACGGTTAATAAGAGATGCACATATAAATTCTTTGGATCTTAATGGGATAATGACCCCAGCGATGATAGAAAATGTCATACTTGGCTAATACTAAAAAGAGTTTAAATAAAACATTTATTTAAATAATCTTCAAAGGATTAGTTCAAATTACAGTTTTAAACTATTACCTTAATAATTCAAAAGGATAGCACCAGAGGTCTAAGTGAGACAACCTATTTATTACTCTTTTCATCTTGCTGGGCTTGATCCAGTAGCCTTTACACAAACAAACCTGAAGTCCATGAGAGTTTGCAGAGTTGGGACCATAAGTTTTTGCACAATTCCCCAACTCAGCAAAGTATTTAAGCATGTACTTAAACGCTTAAATAGTCCAATTGACTTTAGAGCTTAAAGTTGCTTCAAGTTAAAAGGCCAGATTTTCAAAGGTATTTAGGTGCCTAAAAATGTAGATAGATGCCTAGTGAGGTTTGGAGTTAGGTTCCTTGTGAGATTTCCAAAAGCAACTAGGTGCCTATCTTTAGGTGCCTTAAAGCCTTTGAGAATTTGGCCCAATGTGACTTCAAATATATAAGGGTAGGCACATGCTTTGCTGATGCAGGGACAAAGTGTTGGGTGGTAAAATATAGTTTAGGTCACGATTGAAATGGATATTTTTAGTCTCTTCCTATATCTAATGAGTTCATCAACACCACAAAAATCAATTAGGCAAGGACCCTCAACATAGCAGAGATGTTGCATGTCAGGATTAAAGCAAATTGTCAGAGCTGCTTGAAAAAATAAACAGACAGCCCATCTTTGTTATTTTTTCTGATAGCATGTACAATCAGACCAGTCTTTCCATGAACACTAACGTTCCCTCAAATTTTAAAAAGGTAAAGTATATTATTTTTATCCTTTTTATTACTTAATTTAGTACAGAAGAATCGAGCAGATATAATACCAAATCAGTAGCTAAGAATGTAAGATTAAATTGCCTTGGAATTGACTGGAAATAACATATTTGTTATTAATTTATTTAGTTATTTTTCTTATAGTTGAAGCCCTGATCCTGCAGTGAGATACTCATTGACTTTAATGAAGCTCCACATGGGCACAGAGGACTGCCATCATGGTTTTCACTTCAGGATTGGGGCCTAAATTAGTGTTTTCTAAAGAACACAACACAGGATACTTTCATTCTTCTCTAGTTCACTTCCTTCATTCTAATTCCACTCCCGAGAGCCAAGCATTTTGAATGCTCTAATAATATGCTGAATATTATAATATTTTAAATTTCTTAAAGCCCATTGCCCAAATAGCCTATAGGCATGAAATTTAAAAAAACCCAACTGATTATGAAAAACAAGCAGCATACTATAATATTCCAGTAAAAGCAAAGATGAGCAAAACCACTAATAAACTCCCACCATGCCTGCACTATAACAACAATCAAAGCCAGAACAACAACAAACCAAAATTAAAGTGAAAATAAAAAATATCTTGAGTTAGGGAGAGAGAATTCTAGAATCATGGAGCTTGATGGAAAAGGTTCATCCTTTTGCTGCTCTGAGGGCACAGTTTTACAGTTCTTTTTGAAGTTGGAATATGTATATGAGAGAGAGAAACTACACACTTTACACACTCAAGCCAGTGCAAATGTTGTTCAAGTAAAGGCTAAGATTAGTTCAGACACAGCTGCCAAATCTGAGGCTGCAGGTGGCTCAGGCCAATAACTGCTAGGGTGCTCTTTATTGCTTAGCATACATTTCAGTGCTGTGAAATAGGAGCTGTTTTGTGTTGACGGAGAGTTCTGTGGGGTAATAACTTGAGCCCCTGTGGGAGGGAAACAGGGACCTGGTCTTCATTGACTTTACCTTGTGTGGTTGTTTACCCTTGTGCAAAGTATAATTAAATCAAATTTTTCCCTTTATTTACAGAGACATTAGTTTCCACAACCATGACTTGGACACATTGCAGGTTCCCTTCCCCTTCCTCTTTAACAGGGAACTTTCATCCATTATTTCCCTTACATACCAGTTTTAAGTTTCAGAGTTTGACACAGCAGGCTAGGTTGATTCACCAGTCCATTACTGTTATAACAGTTGTTATACTAGTATAAAGCCACTGTAAGAGAGAGTGCTGACTCAGGCCCATTATCCATCCTTCCTCTGAGGAACCAAACTTCCTTGACTCTATCCCTCATGAATGGCATGGCATAGGCATTTAGGTCAGGTCACTTAGTGAATTCTGGGTTTTGCAGCTTGGGGAGGGTGAGCATCTTTGCTTGAATCAGACCCAATAAGGCCAAGGAAATCAGGCCTTCAGCTGTATTTTTGGATAATCAACTGTTCCAATCCAGCTATTACGATGCTGTAACAAGGATAATTACATGGAGGTCAAATGCCAAAGTATAAAAGACTTATCAGAGAGATAGCGGATTGGAGCCTGTCTTATGTAAACGATGTAGGTAAACCTGTGCACAGCGTAACTGCTGCTGGGAATCGGGATAATAAGTCAAATATTTACAAAATCTCTTATGTTATTTATTATTTATCATAATGTTTATAAGGGGTAGGAATTAGTAGGCTTGCATTTGTGTGGTTGGTAAAACTGCCTTCTTTTGACAGTGATAAATACTCCACCTTGAAAAGTTGAATTTGAATTGTGCAGTTTTTCTGCAAACAGTTCTGATCATCTACATAGAACAGCTTTTGGAATATTAAATCCTCACTCTGGTAGAACTCCTGTTGACGTAAGATGCATGTATTGAAACTATAGTGCTACAACAATTTTTTGTTCTTCTAGAATTTTTAGAAGTACACCGTTCAAAACAAGCTCTCTCCAGGGTGAAGTATTTCTCATAGTTACAAAAGAAGAAAGTTTCAAATGTTCATTGGGTAATTGTAAACCGTATTATTACTACCCTTTTTCAACTGTATTAATGGTAATGGTACGTCAGTGTACTCAACTTTCAGTTGTTTCTAAGTACAGTAATACATTTTATTTCCAACAGCAATATCATCGTCACTTTGAGTAATTAGGAGTTTTACCTGAAACAACCAAAGGATTGGACTTTTTTGGTGAAACTATGAGCCAAATTCTGATCTAATTTATTCTGATGTAAATCTGAACAACAGAGTTTCTCCATATTAACACTACTGAAGCTGAGAACAGAATTGGTATTTGCTGTTTCTGCTTAAATGATTAAAAACCTATTTTCAATTAAAACTATTTATTACAATTATATATTAGTTAAAAACTTCATAATGATTTATATGACCATGTGTACTTTTCAGTAAAATGAGGAACACTGTTTAAAAATAGAGGGCCTGATCTCATCTACACTAAGGCTACCTTGTGCCACTTTAGAACTGTAGAAAGGTCTTAAAGTGGATATAAATATATTTTTCTTCTGTTCTAAGTTTGCACTGCCAGAGTGGTGTAAAATGGCACTTGTGTGAATGAGAATCAGGCCTAGAGGTCAATAAGGAGGCAGATTTTTATTTAACATAAAATACTGTGAAATTTTAATTTTTGTTCATTTAGCGTGTTTTTTTGAATTTTACCTGTCTGAGTTTTGACTATATCTGAATTTGGGACATATCAAAACTGTATGGGCCTGATTAAGCACTACCTTATCCTTGGATTTCAATAGAGATACACTTGTGTAACTATTATTTGTTTCAGAGTAACAGCCGTGTTAGTCTGTATTCGCAAAAAGAAAAGGAGTCCTTGTGGCACCTTAGAGACTAACCAATTTATTTGAGCATGAGCTTTCGTGAGCTACAGCTCACTTCATCAGATGCATACCGTGCAGTTTCCACGGTATGCATCTGATGAAGTGAGCTGTAGCTCACGAAAGCTCATGCTCAAATAAATTGGTTAGTCTCTAAGGTGCCACAAGGACTCTTCTCTTTTATTATTTGTTTGTACTGCATTAGTGCTTAGGAGTCCCGCTCGTGGACAATGACCCCATTTTTCGAGGCATTATATAAACACAAACCAAAAGGTGATCCTGTAAAACAGTGAATGAAGCCCCAAGTCTTTAGTGGTCACATTTGTACAGACAGATGAGCAAAACCTTTTCTTCCAAATTAGCAAATGCTTATCTGAATCTGAAATTGTCAGATCTCACCTGAATCCATATTTGTTGTCAAACACTTGACTCAGTCCTACATAAAATGTATCTTCTATTATGTTCATTAATGTCAAACAACACATTAGTTGCTGTTCAAATCCAAAAGCAAGAAGGATGAAAAAGTACTTATATAAATTTCTCATTTAGCCCAAGTTTTTATTTAATGATTAATGTATGCAGAAGCAACGCTCTAGGATATGCAATTATTATTCAACCCTTTCAGATTGCCATAACTAACTTTGAATGTTAAATTAGTGTCCAAAACAAAGTAAAAATACGGCTTAAATTGATGTTAAAGATGCCAGACTTACAAGAGCCAGAGTTGTTTTCAGCTAGAACAGGGTTTCTCAAACTGGCGTCTGCTAACCCTTGGGGGTCTCTGAGGGTACTCCAGGGGAGCTGTGTGTCATGAACAGGGACGCCGGCGCCGCTGATCAACTCCTCCCCCTCCCGCCCAGTGCTTCCTGCAAGCCATGGAACAGCTGTTCAGTGGCCTGCAGGAGGCGCTGGGAGGGAGGAGGAGGAGTGGGGACAGGGCGAGCTCGGGGGAGGGAGTGGAAAGAGGTGGGGAAGAGGAGGGGTGGGGTGGAGTGGGGATAGGAAGAGGTGGAGCTGGAGTGGGGCCTAGGGCTGAGTGGGGGCTTGGGGGTCTGCAAAAAATTTTAAATCAAAATGGGGGTCCTCAGGTTGCTAAAGTTTGAAAACTGCTGAGCTAGAAGATTTTGTTTTGTTGTTTGACACTGGGAAATGCTTTGCTTCTATTGAAAAGTATTTAAGCCTGAGACAGTCATGTTTTCCATGAGTGAATCCTTGACATACTGTGCTTAAAGACAAATCCCAGACTTCTGAAAATTTGAAAATTGCAGCAATAAATTGAGGGCCCAAATTCTAAACTTGGGTGCCTAATTTAGGCAACTAGATTCAGATTTAAGGGACTAAATACACATTTAGTCATTTTAACTGTCTACTGGCTAAATACCTGTTTTAAGTGTCTAAATATGGATTTATCATAGTTGCCCAAGTTTAGATACTCAAGTTTGATGACTTGGCAGTACTTTTCTAGCTCTCAGTACTCAAAGTGGAAAGGACCCTGAGGAGACAGGATATTTCAGTGACTAAACCCGCACACAGCGCTTAAAATATTAGATACTGGTGTCGGATGTCTACAAAGATCTAAGACAAAGGGACAGACAGATAGATAGAGGCCAAAATCTGGTCCCATTAAAGTCACTGTGAGTTTTCCCACTGATTTCAGTAGGACTAGGCTTTGTCCCTATAGGTATACAATTCTTTGCCTTTATAAAGAATGAGAATACTGTGGGCTTGATTCTCCGCTGCTCTGTACTGGTGTAGTCATTTACATCTCAACAAAGTGGGTGTAAAGTGCTACCATTCTAATCTGAAAGTGGTTTATCTCCATTAAGCACCCACTTTGCCCAACTGTAAATGACTACACATGGTACAAGGGAGTGGACAGTCAGCCTACAGGGAGTAGAAAGGGGCCAGGGTCCTAATCTTTGCCATTGAAACCAGTGGCAAAACTTCTAATGACTTTAGTGGAAGCAGGATTTGGCCCCAAGGTTTTCATTCTTCTCTCTCAGTGGTATACAGGGTAGGGAGGGGGGAAGGTAGGAACGTATTTAGTCCTAACACAGGGTAAACAGCATGAGTAAGTCCATCACTAATTACTTTATATGAGGGTCATATTCTATCCTTTTCCCCTACATGATGGGACTTTCATTCTGTACAGCTGAGAGTAAATTACATTTACATTTTCAATTCTTTTAAAGGTTTTAGAACTCTAAAATACTGACCAAATCTCGAGAGAGAATGAAATGTGGAAAACAGTCTCCTAAGTGTCACATAAGAATTTTGTATGTGTATCATTAAACACATGAACCTTACATTTTTAAGAGCAAAAATATCTCCTTGAAATAGTAGGATGATCAGTAATGTATCAAGATTTTTATGTACTTTATACTAAATATAAATGACTGAAATAATAGGGTTTCTGATCAAATAATCTTCCTTCTTCTTACTAATTCAGTCATTAAGATAAACATTTCCAATTATAATAACAAGTTTATTTTAAAAAATGGGCCAGATCATCAGCTGGTATAAATGGGCTTACCTCTATGACTTCAATGGAGCTATGCTATTTACCACTGACCCATAATATTATTTAACTTAAAGTAGTACAGTCATCCCCTTATTCAGCTGTGTTCATGTGATTAGTCCCATTGATTTAAATGAGCCTATTCATGCGAATAAGAATTACTTAAGGGAGTAATGACTGCATGTCAGGAAGTTGTCTTTCATTTTGGTAATGCATAAGCATCATTATATACCTTTGCTGTAGCAAAGTGCATTTTGTAATAACTTGTGGCACAATCCTATATCCCTTACTAATCTGAGTCTCTCTCATTCACACTGTCATTGGAATATTTTCATGAATAATTGCTCATCAGAAGAAATAAGGGTTTGCAGGATCAATCCCTGTAAATAAGTTACTGGATATCTGATCATAGACTATTACAATTTTATTTTCTGTTATTTATTTATTTGCTCTAGATTTTATGATTTTTCCACATTAGTTTTCTATGTGGTATACCTTTTTCACGTATTTTCTATTTTAATATCCCTTCATAATAGGTATTAGCAGTGGTCATTGATTCTGTGAGATGATGAATGCCCTCTATTTTGATTGGGCCCAGAGCTATTATATAATATGGGGTGGAATTTTCAGAAATAGCTAAGGGACTTAGACGCACCAATTTATTTAGGTGCTTTTGAAAATCTCATGCTCAGTGTTGAGGATTGTTAATTAAATTAAAGGTGCAATGACCTGTCGAATGTGACTGTACAGATACACAGTGTGATTTTGCTGTCTGGTCAAAGTGTGTGTGCGCGTGTGCACATGCATAAACATACATATAGCTGGAGGACTGGAGACTTTTTCAGGGAATTGTTACTACGTTATGGAGCTTTCCAACTCAGTGTCTCTGGTTTACATGTAGCTATTGGGCTTGGTTCACCACTCCATTAGTCCAGTTGTATGCCAGCATGACTGTTGATTTCAGTGGAGTCACACCAGTCTAAACCCTAGTGATATAGTGATGAATCAATGAAGCCCCAGGCAGATACTGGCAGGAAGTTGTTTCCATCTGATAGCCGTTCAGTGGGCTTTATGAAATTAATTGGTTTCAGTCCAGTGTCTAGGGGACAGATATTCACATAATCAAAATTATCGTTACATTACACTACATTATCACTACACTAATTGTTATCCCTGCTGGCTATTTAGGTTGGTAGTCACCGGAACATAGGAACGGCCTTACTGGGTCAGACCAATGGTCCATCTAGCTCTGTATCCTGTCTTCCAACAGTTGGCCAATGCCAGGTGCTTCAGAGGGAATGAGCAGAACAGGTAGTCATCAACTGATCCATCCCTGGTTGCCCATGGAACACAAAGGCTAGGGATGCTTCAGAGCATGGTTTTGCATCTCTGTCCATCCTGGCTAATAGGTCCATCAATGGCTATCCATGAACTTATCTAGTTCTTTTTTTGAACACTGTTATAGTTTTGACCTTCACAACATCCTCTGGCAAAGAGCTCCACAGGTTGACTGTGCATTGTGTGAAGAAATGCTTCCTTTTGTTTGTTTTAAACCCGCTGCCTATTAAGATGTTGCCATCTGATGGCCGCTCAGTCATATATGTTCAGTACTCAGTGAGATAGGTGTCCTTATCACAATTGGCACACATTGGCTGTCTCAACAGAGAGGCTAGGGACTGAATGGACAGCTGAACAGACTTATTTCCTTACTTTTAGAGGTGTTCCTGGCCACCTTCTGGCTTTGTGGAGATTGTGGGAAATTTCTGTATTATTTTTAGGAAAAATAGTCATTATTTGTTTTCCTTGCTCACTTTTGTTTTGTTCCCAACTGGGATTGGAGGGGTTAATTTCTTCCCCGGGACAGGGGACTGGGTAGGATGTAGGCAGGAGGCATACTGGTCGGTCTGAATGAACTATTAAGCACTATTAACATATGTGTAGTCCCCCTCTCCACCTGGTTACCTCCTTTAATGCCAGTCTGTTTACAGTTTTGATGGGCAGGCCTGGGTTCTTCTGGGTCCTGCCATCCACTTGGCCGGGTGTACTTGCTTTATTTTTTTCCCATATGAATGTATGGGGCAGTGCCTCCACCCCTCTCGCTCCTTCCTGGCAAGGTCACCAGGGCAGCTTGGGAGGAAAATTCTAACCATAGGGTAACCCCAACCTACTTGTTAAATAGTTGGATACTCCCAAGAAATAACGCAAATACATACAATATATTAAACACAGTAATTTTATTAAACAGGAGATCTATATAACAAGGTAAAGCACTATTCTCTTGATCACTGGTGCCCATGCTGATAATATCCGTGAATTTCCCCAGTCGCATGACCTGGTATATGGTATAGCAAATGGAAAATTAGTGAACTGTTGGTACATGTACTTTGTTGGGGCCCTTGATGACCTATGACCATTATCTGTGCAGCAGTTAGCAATGTGGCTGACTGGTTTCAGTACAGCCCAAAGGACTCACAAGTGGGATGAGGTGTTAAGTCCCTCCTCAGGTTTCATAGGTAATAAAATCCCAAAATTGGAGGTAATAAAATCCTGACCCCCCTGACTTGAGGATACAGTTCAGGGAGTAGGGGTCTCCCAAACAATTTCCCTGACTAATTAACTAAAAGATAGTGCACTCACAAACTCCATGAAGAATCCTCCAGTTCAGAGATGACTCTGGACTCCTCAGTCAGTTCAGAGGGGTTGATGGTCTCTGCTGGCAGGCATCCCTTCATGGAGGAGTCAGGCTGCTTCTACTCCCAGGATTTCCCCTCACCACCTAGGGGTGCAGGACTCAAGGTGCAGATTACAAAACTATACTAAACTCTTAACTTTAGTCTCCCACCACAGCGCTCAGATACACTCACAGCAGGCAGCAGCCCTGGACTAGCAGCCAGTGCAGAACTGGCTATGTGGTGACTGATCTCCGTAGGGAGCTGGAAGGCTAACTTAGCCTGGCTGGGAGAAGTTTTCCCAGGAAAATTCTACAGACCGGGAGTCACCTAGAAGAAGGAAAGGGCCAAGCTCAGGGACCTTGCTTTCAGGTCCCCAGAGGCCAGTTCTTAGTGGAAATCCTGCATCCTGGGAGTGTGGACAGGGGTATGGGGGCTGGGGCTGCAGCGGGGGGTGGGTCTGGGGCCAGGAGCGAGGCCAGGAATGGAGCCTGAGGACCAATGACCAGACATTAACTTCATGATTGTCAGCCAAGGGAGGCAGAACATATGAAAGCAGCATGACTATAACTTGAAACAAGACCAGAAGCATGAGCAGACTGAGTTAAGTAGACTGCTGCCCAATGCAGTGAGAGAGATTTGAATCCTGGACGTTTGGTCAAGTGGGGTTGGTTGGGCTTCCATCATAGACGTATATATAAGCTTTGCTTTTCCATTCTAAGCTAAAGACCCTACTCGACTAATAAAATTCTGGCTTGTTTTGAAAAGGCTGTCCTGTGTCACTGTAAACATCTGCTGGCTGTATGACTCCCATGGCTTAGCTACACTGGGAGTTATTCTCGAATTGCTATTTCTGATTGACTATTCCTGATTAACTCCATGTGTGGATGTCCCTATTCCGGAATAAGAGTGCCTTATTCCAAATTAGTGTTTTCTGCTTTGGCAGTGGTTTAAGCTTTTGAAGTAAGGTAGTCTTATCCAGAATAAGAGTGTCCACAGTTAATCAGGAAGAATTAATCCACTTTAAATTCACACTCCCCCTTATTCCAGATTAATTTTAATGTGTAGACAGCCCTAAATCTTTGACAGAGGTCTACACTCATTTTGGCCTGCTGGAGGAACCACAATGAGAGACAGCAGTGCTGAAGCCAGGGGGACCAGTCTTGGAGTAGTGGAGTTGTGGGTCTCCCTTTTGCGAAAAATTGTAGGCCCAAGGCTAGCACTAATGGAGTATACTCATAGAGAGAATGCATAAAAATCAAAGGCACAATGTGCCCTGTGGATCTGTGCAAGGCATGTTGGCAAGACAATGTGGGGATCAATGCACTCATTTTAGTTGTTCTGTGGATAAATACAAAATTTTGATCTAAGGTCCTGAGATAACATTTTTGTTGTCACAGACACTAAATTCAGTCCCTAAGTATCTTCTAGGGCTGTTCTACTTTATCCACAGATATATGGTTACAATAAATCTTTTTTTAAAAAAGCATATAAGATACATGAATAATGCATTTTCTGTTTTGCACTTTCCTTGTTTGATTTTTTTCATTATCTGCTGGGCTCTAATGGATTGAACACAAAACTAGGAAACAAGAAATCCTAAGTTCTAGTCTAACATTTTAAGTGCTGTGTAGTCTTGGTCAAGTTACTTAACTTCTTTTGGTCTCAGTTTCCCTATCTGTAAAATGTGGATAGTAATATGTACTTGTGCACCATATAGAGATGTTGTGAAGATTAATTAACATTTGTATAGCAATTTTAAGTTATGGGCCAGATCCTTATTGATGTTTCTTGGTATAAATATATTTATTTCAGTGGAACCTTACCAATTTACACTAGCTGAGATTCTGGGCCATGAATGTTAATTATAAATAATATTGCTGTGTTGTCTGTTTGGGGCAAGTGCTACTGGCACTTCCTTTTGCATTTTGGTACGGGAGGAGATTTCATACTATTACCAGAAAATCTAATGAATATTATTAAACAGATGCCATTATTTTCTGGTAAAGAAAAAATAGCAAATATAGGCTCTGATCCAGCACCATTAGTGTCAATGTGATCTTTGTCATTGACTTCAACGTAAATAGGATTAATCCCACAAACAGCATTTATTTACACCCCCTAATAAATTTAGCAAATAAATAACAGCTTAGCAACAGTATTAAATGTTGATGAGTTGGAGAGCCTCTTCTTTATTAAATGGTATTGGAAAAAGCCATAAAAGTATAATGCCACAGCATGCTGATGTGCTGAAATGTTTGCATCATGAAGTTGTATTCCCCACAATTCATGGAGTGTATTGTCACAATGCAAACATAGGATAGCTGTCTCAGGATTTCATACCATGCAGGATGCTGCCAGGAAATGCTGCCAAATCTGTAGCTGCATGGAGCCTCTAGGACCTGGCCTCCTACCAAACTATTGAGTTATTTGTTACTCACACTCCAGTGCCTTGTCCCTCTGGGTCAGAGCACACTGCTTAAAAATTAACTTCCATCTACTATTCATCTAACTCCCTCCAAAAACACATACATCATTTCACATTATTTATCTCCCCTTAGTGGGACTGGACCTCCCTACTATCCTGCCCCTCTGAGGCTAGCACAAACTGGAGTTTGGGGCAGGTTATAAATTGAATATTGAGTTCTGCAGCTGGGGCTAATGGGTTCTGAAATGGGCTCCAACTTTACTTTTATTATGTCCCCACCTTTCTAAGGTGAACAGTCTCCATCTTTTCAGTCTCTCTCCATATTCTTTCATGCCCTGGATCATTCTTGTGACTCTTTTGTGAACCCCTTTCGAGTTCTGAAATATCCTTTTTAAAGATGCAGTGACCAGGACAGCACACAATTTTCCAGATGAGGCTGCACAGCTGATTAACACACTTTGCTTTCTAGTCAATTTTTGATTCATAACAATGTTTTGCCTCTAACCCTGTGACTACTTAGCTCCTTTAGTAGCCTCTTGTGTGGGATAAGGCCTTCTGGAAGTTCTAAATAAATTATGTCAACTGATTCTTCTTTATCTATTGCTTTATTGACAAGTTCAAAGATTCCTAAGAAATTAGTAAGAAATAATTTTCTGTTGCAGAAGCCATGCTAATTTCAGGTGTTTGTTGTTCTGTTTTTAATTGCTGTTTCAACCAGTTTACCAGGTACAGATGTACAGCTTACAGGTCCTGGATCACAGCCCAGTTTAAAATACAACATTTTGCTACCTTCCAATTTTTGCGTGGCTTTTCTTAATGAGTTATTATTTATTATTGTTAGCAGCTCAGGTGCTTCATACTTATGCTCCCTGGGCACTCTTGGATGTATACCCTCTTAGGTTGTTGACTTATTGAATTTTAAATTATGCTGACCATGACTTTGCAGCCAGTGTAGATGGACGAATCATATTTGTCATCATGCCAACGGGGTGGTGGTAAATATCAACTGCAAAGGTGTGGTCAGTACCATGTTAGTTAATATAATTCCTCAAGATTTTATCCTAACTTGCTGTAATTTTCTAGTGAAGAGATCCTTAGAAATATGTGCATCAATTGATTACTAATCCTGTTAGTACAGGACAAGGAGTAATGGTCTCAAGTTGCAGTGGGGGAGGTTTAGGTTGGATATTAGGAAAAACTTTTTCACTAGGAGGGTGGTGAAACACTAGAATGCGTTACCTGGGGAGGTGGTGGAATCCCCTTCCTTAGAAGTTTTTAAGGTCAGGCTTGACAAAGCCCTGGCTGGGATGATTTAGTTGGGATTGGTCCTGCTCTGGGCAGGGGGTTGGACTAGATAGCCTCCAGAGATCCCTTCCAACTCTGTTATTCTATGATTCATTCTGTTTCCCCATCACCTATTTTAAAAAAAAAAAAATTAAACTAGAGCAAAATTAAAAATAGGTTAGGGGTGCTGGAGGATGGTAGGTGCTACTGGATGAAAGGGTGTCAACTTAGCTTACTTCTCTCCCCTGCAGTTTGCTCTGCTCTTGTAAAGCTGCTTAAAGAAAGTGGCTTAGCACTAAGAGCAGGGGGGCCATAGACAGCAGCAGAATCCAGGCAGCTGGCAACACTATGAAAGATGCCTTTCCTAGAACCTAGTACAATGCAAGGAGATGGAAATGAATAACAGGTGCTAGAGAGGCTGCAGGAGCAGATCATTAGCAGGAAGAAGCAATTTTTTCCTTCTCTCCCTTACTCTCCCTCTTTGTCCAACAATTTGCCAGCAAACAGGCATGTTGTTTTGTTTTTAAATGGAGAGATTTTGGCTGTGACACCATGGCCTCTTCCTTGTTGCCCATCTGGGGCTCATGACCCACAGATGAAAATCATCAGAGTGTGGCAGAGCATAAGTCACAGAATAGATCTGCAGATTTTAGTAAACTGAACTGTGAAGCAATCATTGAAGACAACAAGAGGGTTCCAAATGAGGATGACATTTTCTCACCACCTGAAATTAACCACAATTTAACATTTTGAGAAATGACTGTTCCCAGAATTCTTGCAATTGAGACAAATTAATTCATGTAACAAACAAAAATAATCACAGTTATGTCTTCATATGTCTATCCATGGTTCTGTGCATGATTGTGTATGTATGCATACTTATGCATGTGTGTATATGCTGGAAGTGGTCAAATAATTCAGAAATTGATTTATGAATATTTTCATAATGGTGAGTTATTTATGGGGTCATATTTTGGGCGGGGTTTGTGAGTATTCCGCTCACTAGTTAATTTATGAAAATGTTTGAATCCTGAAGGTTTGATAATTTTAGCATAACCTCTTCTGAAAATTCATACTGAGAATGCATTATTTGTTCTCTGTTATTTGCTGTTCATTAGTGATTGATGTTTCAGGAAGCAGAAGCAATACAGTATGACTTAGGTGACCAAACACATCAGGGATAATATAAAGTGAAGTGAAGAGTTGAGCATTAGTAAGTAACTGATTGTCTGAAATGCTTTGAACAAAACATTTGGTTACTTTTTATGAATAACTAATAGACTCATAGGTTGATAAATGGTTTGTGAACAGATAAAAGGGATACATTTGTCAGATAATTTATTCTCAGTTAAAATTTCTACTAGTGTTTACATGTATATTGGCATAAAACTATCTCATCTGCACTCTGTGAATGAATTCATCTCTGTTATTGGAACTTCTAAAGTTTCAAATCTCTGAGTAGATTCAAAGAGCCCCCACATTGTTTTTTTTCTGTGTTTTAAAGCAATCAGCAGATTTTTTTCCTTGCAAAAATTACATTGGCCAAGTGTTCCAGGATGTACAAGATTCGGACTGAAATGGGGGAGAGGGGATGGCCAGGAGGCCATGGCCCTGCCACTTTTTACTGGCCATAAGGGCAAGCGACCAGGGGAGAGGGGGCAGAATGGAGCAAGCAGGGGCGGGGAAAGAGGCAGCATGGGACTGGGGCCTTAGGGGAAGAGGCGGTGCGGGGGCAGGGTGTCAGTGGGAAAGGGCAAGGTGGGACCGGGACCATGGTTTGGGTGCCTGTGGCCCCCCCCCCCCCACTTTTAGGGCACTTCTGCCGCTCCTGATAGAGCTAGAAATGGGATGTTTACATGAGCAGAGGGGGAAATTGCCAGGTTTCCAAGAAGAGACACAGGAGTTATTTCTAGACCTGCAGGAGCCTGTGACGTCAACATTTAAATATGTGGCAATTTTATGTTTAGAGGTATATTAGGTCGTTTTTGAAGTTCTACATGACTCCCTTCAAGGGTAACTAAGGCATCTGACTTTACAAGAAGAGGCATACATAAGTAGCCCCAAACATGGTTTTTGAAACTCTTTAAAACATTTGTAAAATAGCAATACTGTAAAATCTGTGGCACATACGTAATACGTTAAGGAGAGGTGTAATATAGAGATACTACTGGTGCTCATTCACTTTGCCACTGGTGAACAATGTAGCAATTCTTGAGTCCTGCCAATTAAAACTTTATACCACACCACCACGTGTTGCCTGATTATAGGCAGCTCAGGTAGTGCTTCCTGTAGTTAAAGTTGTCAAACATGTTCCATTATAAGACCCTATTTTCTGGGGCTTATAACTGCCAAACTGTTTGGGCATGCTGGGTGTCTGACTAAGGCTGATTTTTTTGGGGGGAAGTTCCTGCTGAATTGGTTCAGCTGTTTCTGAGAACAAGAAAAATAGTGTTTAGCCCACATAAAAAAACATGACAAGTTTAACTGAGAAACTATAGAGCCTCCATGCTTTGGAGCAAGGGCTTGAAATTGGGCAGTGGGGCAATCTGTGTCAGGGATATGCCTCTTGCCGTTGCTGTTATAATTTGGCCAAATTATAGGGCCTCCAAAAAATCTCAGTTGCCCATGCTCAGTACAGATGTGAGAGTTTGGCTGCTAAATTCTCCAAAGATTCTGTCCGCACTGAGCATGCTCCATCTCCTCACCACCCCTACAAACCAACCGGACTGTGCATGTGCTATATCCACAGAGTGACAGAGAATTTTTCTTCTGAAGGCTACAGAAGCTGAGTACACCTTTCCCTGCAATTGCTCTTCCTGGCTGCCAAAGGCTATTTTGGCACCAGGCACTGGTACTGAGAGCAGGGAGACTGTTCCTCCTGTGCTTCCAGAGAGTGTGGTGGAGAAGGAGGAAGCAATCTGACCAGAATGCAGAGAGATGGTGAATGGGGCAGGGGAGGAGAGGGAAGGTTGCGGGACAGAGTCAGGAGCTCACTGGAAAGAGGGGAGCAGGAGCCAGGATCTGGAACAGAAGGAGTGAAATTGTACTAGGCACTGGGGACAGGGGCAGGAGCCTGGAATGAGGTTGGATGGGACTGTGTCTCTGTGTGTGGAGGTGGAGGTGGGCAGGAGACTGGGACATGTGTTGAGGAAATAGAAGCAGGAAACAGGGGCAGGAGCTGGGGAGGGACCAAGGTATAGGAGCCGAAAGGCATACAGAAAGGTTGGGGAGGGGAGGGGGTGCAGAAAAGTCTGTAACCTTATGGTATACTCCCATTCAGAATCTGGAATTGAACACAGGAGTCCTGAGTCTCAACATTCCTTTGCTGTCTAGCAAATATCTATGAAACCCACCACCCAAGTGTGTGCCTCCATCCCCAAAGGAATTTAGGTACCTAACTCCCATTGATTTTCAATGGGAATTAGGTGCCTCACTGCCTTTGAGGATTGGGGTCTAAGACACTACAGTGAGAGCACCATGGAAAGGCCCATGAGGAAATGAATAATTTTTCATTCAGTGCTGGGTTTGGATTGTGAAGAGTAAATAATGCATAGTGCCACATGTTGAATGATGAGGATAAAAAAGACCTATTGACTAGCTACCCATCAGTGAGCTCTGTCCATCCTGTGCACTGAATGAGATGGGAGTCTTGTGGAAAAAATGATACGTGAGCATGTAATTAAAGACTGTGTCATAATGAACAAAGGGGCCAAATTCAGATTGCACAAGTAACCTTAATTCAGACATTACCTGACTTTTTTGCTTGATTTTGCAACCTAAATGTTTCTTTAACAAGATTTTTTGAATGTAATTTTATTATATAAAATATGTATGTCAGTGAGTATTTGTGGAAGCTAGAGGCTGGAAAGGTCTATTCAATCATCTAGTCCTTTTCTCTGCCAATGCAGAATTATTCTTTGTTGACATTCACTAATGTTTTGCCCTGTCTAGTTTAAATGTACCAAGTTACCACATTACATTTATAAATATCACTGGCCATTTTACAAACTACTAATAGAGGGTGGTTGTTTTTTAATAAATCACTTTTTAAATATTTACACATTTTTATCTCTATTGCAATCTTTACAGTATGTTGTTTTTGTATTTTAGCTGTCATTTGGATGCTGATATGTAAGCAAAATGGCTAAAATCAACACCCAGCACTCCTACCCTGCTATGCACAGGCTGTCTGTTAGGACCATTGATGAAGAAATTGAAAGAATTGAAAATGGCTTTAGCAGGTAATATGTTCCTTTCCTCACAGTCAAGAGGACAGAAATTACTGTAAATATTGAGGCACACCTGTAGTGCTATGCATTACGGGAGTGCTTGCCCACACAGTCTTTGACCCAGTGCAGTTAACTGAGTTTCAACTGTTAGTAGCTGTGATGAGCACAAGGCACAACAGTTGGAAAGCTACTGTCATTTCTGCTTCTGGAGCTAAATCCTGCATTCCTTGGGTAACAACACTATTGACTTCAGTGGGAAGTATAAGTGCTCAAGGAAAACCAAATCTCATTCACAGAATACTCCTCACATTTTTGGGCTCTGTACTGGGATGAGCTGGAGGGGTTAGAGAAGAAGGGATCCTCTCCCTATGCCATGCTACTGCTTCCACAGGGGGAAAGGCTGTTGAATCTGCATAGTTGCAAATCCACTGGCTCTAATTATAGGTCATCTCTCAATCCTCCCTGCAGTCTGGGGCAAAAGGAGCCCCTTACAGGACTGTGGGTTCATAGGAGTGGTGAGTTGCTTTGCAGGCTCCTCATATCTTTCTCTTGTACAGTGTAATTGTACCAGCTACCTTTGCACTCGGGGCTCTCTGTGGCATGGGTAGACTCGGAGAATGTGTGGTGTATATAATGTATAAACAAATGAGTTAATGTATTATAAAACACCACTCATTTTCCAGTTTAGATGAGCCCCATGCCTGTAGGGAGGGGAGGAAGAGTAGGATTTACTCTGAATGTTCTGCAGTGCATTTACAGCAGCGAAAATATGGCTTGGTTTGTTCTCGCTGTGTTGTACCAATAAAATAAAAACCAGCAGGATCTTATTAAAGGGAAAAAGGCAAAATACCACATTTATTGTGAATACAGAAAGAATCATAGTAAGCAGTTAGTTATAGTTATAACATTCCATTCAATCTCATATTTAGTCACACATTCATTCATACAAACACACACAGGTTCTGCAAGGTTGTTATCATAGTTACCAGCCTTAGAGTTGCTCATGCCAAGCCACTGGCCAGGTGGCCTGGACATGAGGAGGGAGCAGGGCCTTGTCAGATGCTCATCTGATGCTCCTGGAAGTTGGTTTGCAGAATCAGACCCCCAAAGTTCTCACTTTTTAGAGTCTATTTTTATAGGAATTTCTTCCTATGCCAGTCTATGGGAATTGCTTCATCATGCTGTTGCTGAATCAATCAGCAGATAGCACATTCCTGACGGCTCCAAGATGTTATCTTGTTCTTTGGTTCTCCCATTCTTGAGGCTGTTGGGTGGATTCCAGTCTGCCCTCCGGGGGGTCCTCTGGTTATTTCCACTTGACGCCTTCTTCAGCCGATGGACACTGGATTCTTAGGCTGGCACCTCCCTGATCATTCAGTTATTATCCACACCAAGCATCCATCCACATACATCCTCTATCTCTATTTTAATCACAATTGTTAATACAACAAAAGGGCGGGGAGTCTCTGGGTGCTGTTTCTGTTGTTAGAGTATTGCTTTGAGTCTCTCTCTCTGTGAATTGCTTTGACAACAGACTCTGTCTTAGAATGTACTAACACAGTTAGCAGCTTGCAAGTTTCACACATAGAGGGAGAGAAACAGTACCAAAACCCAAGAGACCTCTTAATTAGTAATACCCTGGAATTTAAACTCTGGGGAATCAAACTCATTTGTGATTTTAATACAGAACTTCTTTAATATGATCCAACAGCTGATGCACACCATCTCAGTCAAGCTTACCTCTTTTTAGGGGCAACCACTATGGGTTGTTTTTATCTGTGCTCTAGGACTGGAGAAACATGTTAGCTTGACTGGATTTGGTTGTGTGAATAATGGGTGTGGGATGTTGAGTAACCAGAAGGGAGCCTGGAAACACCCACTTCCCCCTTTTGGGTCCACTGACTTTTCCTTCTGTATAGAGTGGGCATCTTCTTCCTGCACTGGGCTATATATGGCTGCTCATAGCTGCATAATGAAAGTGGAGTTGCCTTTATTCCCTTCAGAAGGGCCTGTTTGGGGAGATCTGCAGCCACCATGACTGCAAACCCGTGCTAAGATCTGCATCAGTGCACAGTGACACCACTGGAAAAGAGAGAAAATGTGTCTGAAAGCAAGGATCAGTCTTTCCTTCTTTCCTCTATGTCCTTTTACTAAAGGATAGCAGTGATTGACAGTTTGCAGAACAAAATTACTGATGCAGCTGTGAGTGCATTTTTCTAAAGGTTTAAATGTATACCTGAGTCACTGCATTCAGTGACAATATCTGAGGTAAAGACTTAATTATGACAGCTAATGGGGCTTAAATATACATGTATACCACATGAATTACACTCTCTCAGCATGAGGGTAATCCTGGAAAAGCATTTGTTTCAAACATTCTGTTTGCTGTGGCCAATACTAATTACAAGAATTTACAGATGAGTGAAAAAGATGTAATCTCCCTTTAAAAGAGATGACCTATTAAAGGTAATTGGAGTAGATATTCTTGTGTGTATGTAAGACAAAGAGAGAAATGTTGTAAGATGATTGCTAGAAAATATAAAATGCCCTTGGAACATCAAGTAGCAGTCTGAAACGATATACAATCATTGAGATATATTTATCAAGAGACAACGTAGTTTGGCTTAGTCAGCCTGTGAGTAAGAATGTAATTCTAAGCAGCGAGACAAACTTGTGAATTTTTTGTTACTACTGAAGCACTCTATGAAGCTCATGCAATTGTTTGCAAAAATGTTACGAATGTGATTGAAATGAAAACAGGAAATATAGCTTATAACCTACGTGTTTGTAAAAAAATTTCAGGAAGTTTGGAATTGTGGCAAAGAGAGTAGGTGTATGGAGAACTTCAGGAGTTCATGTGTTGTGATGCATTGTTTCATATGTTGTCTTTCACAAATCTCAAAAGGTGGTTCTTATCCCCAAACCCACATTAAGGCTTTTGTTATAAACGGTGAGTCATTATCATAGATAAGTGGAAATCCACATCTCCGGTTCCCTTATGTCTCTCGTTCTCCAGTTTGAGGAGATAGGAGGGGAGTTAGAATCCCTGCAGCATACTGGAGAGATGGAGGATTAAGAGGACTAAAAGAATTCTTTTTAAGAAATTGAAAACTGAGATTCTCATGTAATAACAGGTCTCCAAGAGCTAGGGCTTTAAGTTAAACATCAAATGTAGTGAGAATTGTCAATACTGGCAAGAGAGGTAGTCTCTGCCCCACACAACATACATTGGAAGCTTTTTCTCTGTAACTCACGGGTGTGATTGAGAGCGAAAGTGTGCTACCAACCGAGTCCACTGTACCAAAAAACGCTAGCTCTGATTTTTAAAATCCCGCCTCCCGTAATGTGTGGGTGCGGCGGACATAACAGGGATATCACACTAGTTGATATGGAGGCACAATCGAGTAGCTGGATGTCTAAATGGCATCAGTCGCTCAAAAGGGGACATTAAAAGTTGGGTCAGATCCGTGAAGTGTTTCCATTAAATCAAACTGTCTTTTGCAGGTGAAAATGATTTTGTTTCATTTTGCTCAAAGGCCAAATATTTGCAAAAGCAGATTTAGGGCCAGATTAGGGTAGGCCTTCCATGGATGCATTAAGAGGGCAAGATGAAGCCTCCACACCTGCACCTCCTATGCATGGACCAGGGTAAGCATTGTCCAGACTAGCTCTGCCAGATACCCAGAAGGGATGGGAGGAGGTTAGAGCTAGATATGGACAACTGCAGGTGGGCTTGCAGACTTCACCCCCCTGAAGGGTGGAGCAGCAGTTGATTTACCATTGATTCTCTCAGAGAGGCGCCTGGTCTATGCTGATGGAAGAGGGCATCCATCAACACGGCTAAATTTGTTCAGGGCAGTGGTGTTCCTACACTGACAGAAAAACCCCTTCTGTAAGTGCTTCTACTCTAAGGGGCTATGCCAGCATAGTTATGCCAACACATAGTCTCCCTAGTGTAGACATACCCTGAGGCACAGTGCCGTAGTTCCCACTGTGCAAGTATGGGTGTTTACCGTGTCTAACGTGGTTTGGGCCTAAAAGGCACAAATGAGCTAATAAAAGTTTTTGTTTTTTAACCTATTGTCTTTTGTTCAGTGGCTCCATAGTCTTCTCTCATATTGATTTTTACACCAGTGTAACTCACTGGCTCAACAATAACAATAATAATTATTATTTTAATATTACAGTGGCAACTGGAGGCCCTTATGAGGATTGTGCCTGGCACTGTATAAAACATTGAAGAGTTTGCAACTAGAACACTGAACCTGCGACTGGCTCCTGTAAGCTGACCTTTGTGCCTGGATAAAGCCAGTTGCAGGATCTGGCCCTAAGAGGACTAGCAGCATGCATAGGGCATGGGAGAGAAAATCAGGAAAATACTAATTTATATACATCTTTGTGTTTTTATAGGCAATGGAGTTCATTTTAGGTTTACTCTTGATTTTGAACTTTTATAAATGAGTGGAGTCAGGTTTAATTTCTTTGCAATTACTTCGCCGATGTTGGAATGACACTTTCAGAAACAAAGATATCTGATAGATTCTTAAGGTTTTTTTTTTTAATCCAGTTGCAAATGTAGAGAACCCATTTCTGTGAGTGTGGAATGTCATCAGTTCAGTACAGCCTTCTCACAAGGGTTTTATTTTTCCTAAGCTACAAATCCACATCATACATGCCTACGGAGCATATATTTATTGATAAAATAAGCTCATAAAGGGAAGGGTAAACCCCTTTAAAATCCCTCCTGGCCAGGGAAAAGCTCCTCTCACCTGTAAAGGGTTGAGAAGCTAAAGGTAACCTCGCTGGCACCTGACCAAAATGACCAATGAGGAGACAAGATACTTTCAAAAGCTGGGAGGAGGGAGAGAAACGAAGGGTCTGTGGGTCTGTCTATATTCTGTCTTTGCCAGGGATAGACCAGGAATGGAGTCTTAGAACTTTTAGTAAGTAATCTAGCTAGGTACGTGTTAGATTATGATTTCTTTAAATGGCTGAGAAAAGAACTGTGCTTAATAGAATAACTATTTCTGTCTGTGTATCTTTTTTGTAACTTAAGGTTTTGGCTAAAGGGGTTCTCTATGTTTTAAATCTAATTACCCTGTAAGGTATCTACCATCCTGATTTTACAGGGGGAATTTCTTTATTTCTATTTACTTCTATTTCTATTAAAAGTCTTCTTGTAAGAAAACTGAATGCTTTTTCATTGTTCTCAGATCCAAGGGTTTGGGTCTGCGGTCACCTGTGCAAATTGGTGAGGCTTTTTATCCAACATTTCCTAGGAAAGGGGGGGTGCAAGTGTTGGGAGGTTTGTTCATTGTTCTTTGTTCTTAAGATCCAAGGGTCTGGGTCTGTAGTCATCTAGGCAAATTGGTGAGGCTTTTTACCAAACCTTGTCCAGAAAGTGGGGTGCAAGGTTTTGGGAAGTATTTTGGGGGGAAAGACGTTTCCAAACAGCTCTTCCCCAGTAACCAGTATCTGTTTGGTGGTGGTAGTGGCCAATCCAAGGACAAAGGGTGGAATATTTTGTACCTTGGGGAAGTTTTGACCTAAGCTGGTAAAGATAAGCTTAGGAGGTTTTTCATGCAGGTCCCCATATCTGTACCCTAGAGTTCAGAGTGGGGGAGGAACCTTGACAGCATGTGTACAACCATTAATATGGTTAATGACCTTTTTAGAACAAAAGTCAGGCACCAAGAACAAAACACAAGACCTCCCAAAATACAGTGACACAGCAATTTACCCACCCAACACCAGTCCCTTAGCCAAAGCCTGAGGAAGGAGCTGGGCCTTGTTCCTTTTCCTGAAATTAAGCAGATTCTGGCTCTGATGGAGCAGCTGTGGAGGTAAATTCTGGAGTCAAGGATCCTACACTAAGAATACCTGATCATGGGGAGAGTGGGGGGGTGGAGGGGGGTGTAACTCAATGTCTCCTGAGTCAATGGAAGTCTTTCCACTGATTTAAGTGAGCACTGGGTTGGATTCTAGGTGATTAAATCTGGTGACTGTTAGCTTGAGCGTTCCATCTGATCTCAACTAGGTTGAAAGTTGATCATTCAAATAGCGGGACTAAAACTATTTAGCTTTATAGATCAAAATCAACACCCAGACTTAAATACAAAGCTCATGCAGCTGATGAAGAGCTGGTTAATATGTTCCCTGTAGCTAACACTAGCAACTGGATGGGTAGTTGCATGCTCCCCAGCTGAATCTGCAGAGTCTCAAGGGCTCTACTGAAGTGCAAAGTGTGATTATATTATACATGTTTAAGCCATTTCAAGCACGTGGGGGGAGGGGGACAATAGACTGCAGATTTCCAGTTTCTGAGTGGGCTACAGTGTACTGAAGAGGCAACCATGGACCAGAAGGCCTCGCACAATAGATCTGTCTTACAGATTTCAGAGTCATAGCCGTGTTGGTTTGTATCAGCAAAAACAATGAGGAGTCCTTGTGGCACCTTAGAGACTAACACATGTATTTGGGCATGAGCTTTCGTGGGCTAAAACCTGCTTCATCAGATGCATGGAGTGGAAAATACAGTAGAGAGGTATAAATACACAGCATATGAAAAGATGAGAGTTGCCTTACCAAGTGGGGGGTCAGTGCTAACAAGCCAATTCAATTAAGGTGGAAGTGGGCTATTCTCAACAGTTGACAAAAAGGGATGGAAATCACTTTTGTAGTGCTAATGAGGCCAATGTAATCAAGGTGGCCCATTTCACACAGTTAACAAGAAGGTGTGAGTATCAGCAGGGGGAAATTAGTTTTTGTAGTGACCCATCCAGCGATGGGTCTTACAGAGTGGGACTTTGTCTGCTGCTTACTTAACTCCTTATCTAACACCAGCAAATATTAAGATTAGGGCTGTCAAGTGATTAAAAAAATGAATCACGATTAATCGTGTGATTAGTCACGCTGTTAATAATAGAATACCATTTATTTAAATATTTTGGTTGTTTTCTACATTTTCAAATATATTGATTTCAATTACAAGACGGAATACAAAGTGTACAGTGCTCACTTTATATTTATTTTGATTACAAATATTTGCACTGTTAAAAAAAAAAAGAGAGATAGTATTTTTCAATTCACCTAATACAGGTAGTGTAGTGCAATCTCTTTATCATGAAAATTGAACGTACAAATGTAAAATTATGTACATCCTCCCCCCTGCATTCTAAAATAAAACAATGGAAAACTTTAGAGCCTATTAGTCCACTCAGTCCTACTTCTTGCACTTTCATGATAAAGAGATTGTACTACAGTACTTGTCTGAGGTGAATTGAAAAATACCATTTCTTTTGTTTAACATTTTTACAGTGCAAATATTTGTAATAAAAATAATATAAAGTAAGGATTGTACGCTTTGTATCCTGTGTTGTAATTGAAATCAATATATTTGAAAATGAAAAAAAATCCAAAAATATTTAATAAATTTCAATTGGTATTCTATTGTTTAACAGTGTGATTAGAACTGCGATTAATCGTGATTAATTTTTTTAATAGCGGTTGATTTTTTTTGTGTTAATTGCGTGAGTTAACAGCCATTAATTGACAGCCCTAATTAAGATATAACTGTGCTGGCACCAAAACCCAGGTTGTTGAGAGAGTTTTTATAGAAATCATAGAAACGCAGGGCTGGGAGGAACCACGAAAGATTATCTAGTCCAACCCTCTGCACTGAGGCAGGACTAAGTATACCTAAACCAACAGGTGTTTGTCTGACTTGTTCTTAAAAACCTCCCGTGATGGGGATTCCACAGTCTCCCTTAGAAGCCTGTTCCAGAGCTTAACTACCCTGATATGTAGTTAGAACTTTTTCCCTAATATCTCTTTTGCTGCAGATTAAGTCAATTACTTCTTGTCCTACCGTCAGGGGACAAGGACAACATATTTTAATCATTGTTCACTTTGATTCTTGTATAATTGCCAACTTTTCTTCTGGGATTCCTTATATTAAGTTTCCAGGTACATTAAGGGTACGTCTGTACCAAAACTTACACAGGTTTGTCCTCATTTAAATAAATTGCTTTAGTTCAGTGGCTCTCAACCTTTCCAGACTACTGTATCCCTTTCAGGAGTCTGATTTGTCTTGCATACCCCCAAGTTTCACCTCACTTAAAAACTGCTTGCTTACAAAATCAGACATAAAAATACAAAAGTGTCACAGCACACTATTACTGAAATAGTGGTGGCAAGAGAAGGCCTCTGAGATCCAGGGTTTTGTAGACCAGGATGACATGAGAAGCTTCTTTCAAGCAACAAAAGCTATATATGGGCTAAGCTCCAAAGGCCCAACCCCCTTATGCTCTCAGCCTCCTCAAGGATAATGCAGTCATTAAACAATGCTGGAAGGAGCACTTTGAGAGCGTACTAAACTGCAAATCCAAGGTCTCTGAAGACACCATCGAGTTTATTCCACAGCGCTCAGCAATGGAACACTTTGCTGATCCCTCAACTTCTGAGGAAGTCCGGCATGCCGTCACTCAGACAAAAAATCATAAGGTACCAGGCCCAGACGGCATCCCAGCTGAGGTTTTTAAAACTGGTGGAACAATGCTCCAGCACAAACTTTGCCAACTCCTTGACAAAATCTGGACCTGTGAAGAAATTCCACCTGACGTTAAGAACATCAACATTGTTACAATATTCAAGAAAGGGAACAAATCTTTGTGCGGGAACTACAGAAGTATTGCCCTCCTCTCCATCGCAGGGAAGATTCTTGCCTGGATCCTACTAAACTGCCTCCTCCCCCTTGACGAGGAACTTCTCCCTGAATCACAGTGTGGCTTCAGGCCATCCCGAGGCACAACCGACATGATCTTTGTGGCACGACAGATTCAGGAGAAGTGCAGAGAGCAACACCAGGAACTGTTCATGGCATTCATCAACTTAACCAAGGCCTTTGACTCTATCAATCGTGATGCCCTATGGAGGGTTCTGGGTGGGTTTGGCTGTCTAGAGAAATTCATTTCCATCATCAGACTACTCCATGATGGAATGACTGCCACCATTTTGTGTAACAGTGCAGAGACAGAACCATTCATCAGTTGCACTGGTGTCAAGCAGGACTGTGTCATTGCTCCAGCACTTTTCTCCATTTACCTTGCCGTGATCCTGATTCTCATTCGCGACTGCCTTCCTGACAGAATCGGGACTGAGTATCGTATGGATGGCCAACTCCTCAATCTTTGACATCTCCAAACAAAATGTAAGATCACAAGAACTGGCATCACTGACCTTCACTATGCAGATGACTGCGTCATTCTTGCACATACAGAGGCCGACCTGCAAAGCACCCTAAATCTTTTTGCAGATGCCTATCACAGCCTGGGTCTCTTTCTCAACATCGGGAAAACCAAGGTATCCTGCCAGCCCTCACCTGCACAAACTACTCTTTGTATTCTAGAAATCACCATCAGTGGAGAACCCCTGCAAAATGTGGACCATTTTCTTTACCTTGGCAGCCACTTCTTCCAAACAGCTAAAATTGACACAGAAGTCGAATACAGGATCCCCTGTGCCAGCATGTCCTTTGGAAGACTGTTCAAAGGAGTCTTCAATGATAGAAATCTGCAAACAGGTACGAAGATTTTGATTTACAGGGCAGTTGTCATTCCCACCCTTCTCCATGGGTGTGAGACCTGAGTAACCTACAGACGACATCTCAAGCAGCTGGAGTGGTTCCAACAGCGCTGTCTCAGGAGGATTCTCAGGATCAGCAGTCAAGGCAGCGCAGAAATAAGGGGGGCAATACCACAACCCCCCACAATAGCCTTGCAACCCCCTTTTGGGTCAGGAACTCCAGTTTGAGAAACACTGACTTAAGGGCTTTGCATGTTTATATTTTTAAATACATATTATTCATTTGTGACAACATCGTGAAATTTAAGATTTAAATATCTGAAACTGTGAAATTTAAGATTTTTAAAATGCTATGACCGTGAAATTTACCAAAGTGGACCATGAATGTGGTAGGGCCCTACTATATTGATGTAGCTTACATTAATTCCTTCCAATTTAACTTCACCATTACAAGTTTGTGTATAGACAAGGCCTTACAACCTACTGACCTTTCTCTACTCTTGGTTTGACTGTGGTTAGGAAACAACTCTCTCTGTGCTCTTTCATTCAGTTACATTTCCACATCTCCCTTTCATTCTACAATCGGATATCTTTCTCAGGTAAAACCAATATTTGCAAAACTTTTCTTTGCCCTTTTCTCCCACCATGGGAAAGGGCTTCACACACTGTTGTTGACTTGCTTGGTTATACTGTTTCATCTGCTTGCCAGCAGCTAGGGTGTATTCATACAACTGGGTTCTGGTAGACCAACTATCTTTGTGGGATAGTTGGTCATCACTGCTGTTGGCTATGGTCATAGTTACCAAGATGGTATAGATTTAGCCAAAGGCAAATACTCAAATATGTCACAGGCTGAGGTTTATCAGGCACCCAGCTGTTGGGTGGCTATTCTTGTGTATACATCCTTGTGAATTTTAGGCTATTTCCTTCTTAGAAGGGCGAAAGAAAAAGGGCACAGGAAAACAATATGAAGTTCAACAGAATGCACTTAACCTTTCAGCAGTCACTAAACCCTTCTCCCCACACCACCTTATTGGAAAAATTGCCCCTTTGAAAAATGTTCTTTGTCCCCATATTTTCCATGGCTCTCCCTACTTTTACCCGAGTCCTAATGATCTTTTCTGTCTCTCTGCTTCTTTTTTTTTTTTTTTTTTTTTTTTGCTGCCATGCTCCTCCCCCTACCCTTGTTCTCTCACCCATACTATCTTCCTTCCTGAACCTTTGGTTGATGTTCTCCTTCTGCTCCTCATGATTTCCTGTTTTTCTGTTCCCTGCTCCATCCCAGTTCCTTTCTCAACTTCCCCACTTTTCCTCTTCCCCACATGAAGCTTCCCTTATTTGTTCTGTTTTCCTAATTGCTACCTCCTCTTTCTCCTCCCTGTGGCTGCCTGCTCTCCTCTCTGTCCTATATCTCTTCACCTGTGGATGCGTCCCTTCTCTCCCAAGAGTATCCTCTGGCTCTTTCACCACCTTCTTTCCACCCATGGTTGCCTGTCCCACAAAGATTGACCTGTGTCCAGTGCAGGCTCTTTTCCTAGCAACAGTTCAGTAGCCTTTTTCTTGCTCTCCCCAGCTACCCTTTTCCTCTCTCTCGGAGCAGCCACTTCTACCTCCTGGCTGCTGAAAGGTTGTATAGTCACAGAAAAGGGATTCTCTGTGTAATGAGATCAGAATTAGGCCCTATGGATGTGCATCCAATATTAATGGCCCAATCCCTAACCCAGACTTTCCAAACATATGTTCCTTCTGAGATCACATGCCCATCACTGAGGAGATATGCCATTCTGAGGTATGTCTACACTAGAGCTGGAAGATGTAAGTTCTACTTCGAGTTGACGTACCCACATTAGCTCTGATCAAGTTAGCAAGCTAAAAATGGAAGTGTAGCCACAGTGGCACAAGTGATAGGACAAGTTAGTCACCTAGGGTCTCTGATGGGATGATAATCACGGCAGCTAGCGACCCACACTGTTCGTGCTGCTGTGGCTACATTTCTATTTTTAGTATGCTAGCTTGATCGGAGCTAGCGAGGGTTTGTTTATCTGAGCTGGAAATTATACCTTCCAGCTCCAGTGTAGACATACCCTTAGTCCTACTTTTCAGGAACAAAAAGCTGTGGTGGTTGTAAAAGATGAACAATATGCCCTTTGATTTTGGAACGAGAAATCTTCTGTCTGGAATCATTTGTCCTTCTACCCTCAGTATATACAGGTCTGGCTTTCTTGGACATCTGTAGGATCTGTTTCTCTAGAAGACATTCTTTTCTCACTCTGCATTTCTGAATCTTAGAGTTATTGCTATAAGAACTCCCATTCCACTCTCTCCTTAAAATTATTTGTAAGACTCATAAGAAAAAAATGTGAACAGTACTTATAATAACATTATAGTACTAATGGTACCTAAGATCGCTGTGTATATATAAAATACTAAACCAATAACAGGAGGTCTGAGTCAGATTTATACAGCCTTTCCAACATCAAGCAGAATGTATGTTATCTCTTTGTATCAGGAAGAGAATAAGAAGAAAACAGTCAGCATGGGGAGAATCCCAATAGTTTTTGGAACAATTTGGTAAAAGAGTTCTTTTCAGACTGGGTGATGAAGAGATGCTATATTAGTTGTAAGCGTGACTGCTGGTGCGAGTCATTTTCTCCACTGAAAATACACCCAATTTAGTTAACTAATTTCCTCTGTTGGGGTGTTGCCAACTCTTGCAATGTTATTGCAAGTCACATGATATTTGGTGTTTTCCATAAAGCCCCAGATTCTAGAGTCATGTGATAATGTGAGAATCTCAGCTTTCATTAAAAAAAAAAGAGTTTCTAGCCCTCTTGGTTGCAGAGAAGAGTTTGAAAATGTGAATCCTAAGGAACCAGGAGGTAATGAAAAAGAACCCAGAACTTATTGGATGAGATGCAATTCTGGCCGATTGAAATCAATTTTAAAACTTCCATTGTCTTCAATAAGAACAGGGTTTCACCACTATTTTTAGAATCTCATAATCTTAAAGCCAATCTCATGATTTTTTGGGGTGATGGGCTGACTCATAAATTTTGAGCTCATGTAATTGGCAACACTGAACCCTATTCTGTTGAAGTAACTTCTGTATTATCTTTGAACTGTGTATTTATCAATAAAAAGTCCACTTTTCTGTCTGCTTTCATCAATAGCAGAACTTCCATTGACTTCAGTGGGTGCAAGACTGCGACAGAAAATTAGTAAACTAGGCTTGTCATGGGTTCAGTTTGTACCTGGCTGCAGTAGCCTTTGTGATGGAGAGACGAGTATTGCTCCCCTCTCCCCCTTATTACGTGAGAGGAAGAATTGAATGAGTGGCAAATTAATTGTAGGCTGAATAAAAGCCTTCTTTTTTTAAAACTGATTTTGCAGGACCCATTCACTGTGTGAGGACACTTCTTCAGAATTGCAGAGAGAGATTTCCATGGAGACAAGAGGCCTGTCTGAATCCCGCAGGAGCTCATTCACAGGCACTGGAGCAATGGCTAGGTAACTGGCTAACTAGCTTAACTTCGAATAGTAAAGGATCTCATGTCTGCAAAAGATTGTTGAATGTGGGAGGACAGGGATGGTGGTCATAGATTTACTAGAAAATGAGTTCAATCCATCTGAAAACATGAAAAGCCTATAATGAACATAAAATGGAACAAAAGATGCTTTGACTTTAATTTTGTACTTATAGCTCAGTTTTTTAGTGTGCTGGAGTTGGCGAGTGGGCTCAGACGGAAAAGCACATCCTAATTCAAATAGGAAAAAGGTTTAATCAACACTGAAAATAAATTGAATATGGAGGAAAAATAAGTAGTAAAGTCAAACAGTAAGGGAAGGGACAAATAAGAAGTTTCTTTTCAGACTGTTAACTGGATATAATCTTATGTAATAACAGTGTAATAACTGTTCCCTCCCAGTCTTGATGATGGATGGCTCTGACGAGAAAGCAGACAGTAGACTTTGAGAGTACAGGGATTGCTGGGTATTTTTAGGATTAAATTATGTCTGTGATGCACTTGGAGCCTCAGTCAACAAAGGTTGGAGGTGCTGACTTTGGTCCAGATTTAGGAAAGCACCTCTCTCCAGGACAGCACTTAAGCACGTGCTTATATTTAGGAATGTGCTTAAGTCCTATTTAGTGCATTGGAAATTAAGCACATGTCTGAAGTGGAGCCTGGATTTAAGTGCATTCCTGAATAGGGGCCTCTGTGCCTGACCTAAAGAATTTCAACTGAATTCAGAGCTCCGTTTGTCTTCTGATATAGTCATTAATTATAAAAAGAAAAGGAGTACTTGTGGCACCTTAGAGACTAACAAATTTATTTGAGCATAAGCTTTCGTGAGCTACAGCTCACTTCACTTCACTGTAGCTCACGAAAGCTTATGCTCAAATAAATTTGTTAGTCTCTAAGGTGCCACAAGTACTCCTTTTCTTTTTGTGAATACAGACTAACACGGCTGCTACTCTGAAACCAGTCATTAATTATGTGAGGGACACTTTCAAGTTAAATGTCACATGTTTAAAAGAAACAATGATTATTAAAACTGAAGTCATTTTACAAATGTAGTTTATTATTCTCCATTTCTTTCATCATGGACAATGGAAAATAAACTACTCAGTTCCCTTTTTGCTTCTAGTTACTTCTACTTTCAGGTTCTCATGCAATAACACAGTGCTGCAATGTATGGGGTGCAAATTCTGTTGGTGAATGGTTTTCAGTGGAATTAAAATATATATTAGGAACTTTTTGACTGACCTTAGGTTTGTAAAACTGGTGCCTAAAAGAGTTGACTATGCCTCTTTAAAATGTTCTGCTTTCTAGTGTAGTTAAGACCAACCAAATGAAAATGATTCATTATCTGTGCAAACCACAAACTGTAGCCTACCAGACAGGCACAAGGATACTGGACCTTAATTTCATATTTTGTCAATGAGGTGAAGGCTGTATCATTTATTCTGTGGCCTTGGTGAGGTTTTTGTTTTGTAGTCTTAGAATTACATTCTGTCCCGTAATTAATGTAGGCTTTAGATTATATGTATGATACTGACCCAATGTGGAAACTAATAAAGAAACAGGAATGTGAAAAACTCTCGTCTGATTTCTGTGTTCCTTCCTTTTTTATCCTTTGCAACTCAAAGGTAAGATATTCTGAGGAAAGTCTGTCAGAAGCTAGGTTTCAGAGTAGCTATTGTCTTAGGCCCTTGAGAATTTGCAGTCAAGTGGCATATGTACTGTACAGTAGCATTTAAATTGCTAAAGTACAAGTGTTTTCATCACTGTGTTATCCACCTTGTAGATTCTGGACAGATGTAATGCAAGCTTATCTGGAGAAGTCTAAAGAACTTTCCTTGAATATTGCTGGGCCTATCAAAGAAGTTCTTCTCTGTTCAGCATTTCAGCACGTTGTTTGCTCAGGGCAGGTCTAGGAAGCATGGAAGTGCACAGCACCTGTCCGACTGGGCTGCCATTAGAGGAAAATAGTCTCCTCTGTGGATTATTACATTGATAAACTGTTATCACTGCTGGGGATTTCAGCCTCAAATATTGTCATTTGGATACATTTTAGAAGCAAAATACTCACTTTGCCACTTTTACAAAGAACAATTATTGTCCTTTAAGAACATGTAACTTGGGGTGGGAAGAACATAAAGAGAAACTATGCAGCAGTGATAAAACTTATTCAGGTATCATGAGTGTTTGTTTATGTTGTTCTAGTGCTCCATTAGGATTTTAGGATGAGGAAATGCTAGGTTACATGCAACAGGCAATTAGTGGCTTTCATATTAGGGGCTAGTCCAGTTATCATAATAAGTTATTCATAATGTACACAGTATGTTAGACACCTTAGAGAACATACATATAGATTTATTGTCTGCCCTGAAGTGTTTACAATCTAATAATTGACATGACACAACAGGCCAAAACTACAAACAGTAGGAAGTGAAATAGGAAGATAGTTAGATGATGTCACACTGTCTGGAGTGGTTCACGATTAGGGGTGCCTACCTCAGGGCAGACTGGGAAAAACAGGGCAGACACCCCAAACCGATGGTATGTTCTATAAATAGATTTTACCAAGCCAATAACAAATGTGAACTCAGTGATCAGTGTAACAATCTTAACACAGAGTCACAGACAGTCCCCTTATATTCTCCAGCCTATTGTCACTCAGACAAACTGGGCTTAGCGATAAATGGTCACTTACACTAAAAAAATCACACCACATTCAGGTTGCTTCCAATTTCAAGAGACCAGTCACTTATCTCAGATCAGTGGATTCCCTCGATCTTACACCTAAGATAAGGCCCGTAGCCAATCCTGTAATAAACTATGTAAAGGGTTATTAACTAGAGGGGGGAAAAAGAGTTATTTACAGGTTAAAGCAAGCAAACACACAAATGAGTTACCATCTAAATTCTAAGAATGACAGAGCTGGAGAGAGATCTGTCAATTCAAAACGTTTTTTAGGGTGGACCAAGAAAATAATCTACATTTCCTCTAAGCTGCGCGGCTGCATGGTCACGCAGCTGCCTATTAAGCCCCATGCAGGGGCTCAGAACTGCAGTGGGGAGAGGCACCTCTCCCCCACCATGGACCTGCCATAGCGGGGAGAGGTGCCCCTCCCTGCCGGGTTCAGTACTGACCTGCACTGGCGGGGAGAGGTGCCCCTCTCCAGCACAGACCTGTCCTGGACTTGCCGCAGCTGGGGGAAAGGAGCCCCTCCCTCGGCCTGGCTCAGGCCCGCTGGAGCTGCCGTGGCCAGGGAGAGGCACCTTTTCCCCAGCCCCAAGCTGTTGTGGTGAGAGAGGGCTGGGGGGAGTCCTCTCTCTTCACTGCAGCCCTGGGGCAGCCTGTACCCCAAACCCCTCATCCCCAGCCCCACCCCAGAGCCCGCACCCCCAGCCAGAGCCCTCACCCTCCCCACACCTCAAGCTTCTGCCACAGCCCTGAGCCCCCTCTCACACTCCGAAACCCTCGCCCACCCACACCACATAAATTCTGTTATGTGCACCCATATGAAGGTGATGTGTGACACATCACCTCCATATTGGTGCACATAACAAAATTCATTCCGCACATGGACGTAAAAAATTAGAAGGAACACAGGATCCTTGGGGATCTCTGGCTTCAGTTTGGTTTCCCTGGCCCTGTGAGAGAGCAAACAGCAAGGAGATGAAAAATCTTCACATCAACTGTCTTTATTTCCCTCTTCCAGCATTCAGAGCGATGGGATGAGGTCTTCTGTGTGTGCTTCCCCATGGGTGTATGAGGCAATTAACAAAGCTTTTGTCTTGTAATGGACCATTTAAATTTTGATGGTCCTCCTGGAGGGGTGAGGAGAGGGAAGGGAGGATTCTGTGCCTGGGTTCACAAATTCAGAGCAAACATTTTCAAAGTTAAAAAGCAAAACGTACATGGTTTCTGACAGCATGGAATACAGACATTACAAGTGAGATTCATACACACAGCAACTTACAAGCATTTCCTAGAGTCTAAACACAACACATTCTTATAAGACTAATACCTATTTTGAGCAAATCCAGCACACACGTGAACTCTCTGGTCTCCAGCTGTGAGTTTCTCAGTTCTTAGCTAATACCTGCAGTCTTGGCAAGAGCTGGTACCTGGTTTGCCAGTGTCACGATGAGATTTACAAAATAAGGTTGCACAGTTACTGATAAAATTCATCCACATTCTCAACCCACTAAAATATGGTTAAAGGGAAAGTGTCCCCTTAATCTGAGTCTCCGGCCTCCACCACTTTCCAGCAATCTCTTCACAACCCATCCTCCTTCACCATCCAATCACCCTCTTCCTTACTTCACATGGCATCCTTTGGGTAAGTCATCACGCAAGGATTCAACATCTCCCCCTTTCCTCAGCACAGGATCTCTCACCTCTTTACATTACTCCTAATGTCAGAAGCTTCCAGAGCTCTAGATGATTTCCAGTCCCTCCCCCCTTGGCAAGCTGCCTGCTGATCATACAGCTAGGGAGGTCTATCGGGCTCCTGCCCCTTTGTGGTGCTGGTGGGGGACACTGAGGCCTGGTGAATAAGATATCTTCCTGGTTCCTTTACCATGTCAGAGGATGGAGAGCCCATGATGTGGAAGTTGTTGCAGATGCCTAGTATTATACAGCAAAATGTCAGACTCCAGTGATGTGACAGGGATCCAGAGGCTGTGAAAACCCCATCTGGGATACTCTCCACTCAAGCCCATTGATGGAGAAGTTCTAGCTGCTACTGGGTGTGGCTCTAGCCCTGCAGGAAGCCTTGAGCCAGCTGGGATTCTTGTCTCTTCAGACAGCACTGTGTGTCTCTTCCTTGCAGGTTATCCCGTTTCGTCTTATCTCTGAGATCATGGGTGACCCGACATTTGCATCATGAAGACCAAAGGCCAGATTCTTTCCTTGAGCGTATCCGAGGGCCAGAGCTCAAAGAGGTGTCCAGTAGGGAAAGTAACACTCACTCCAATTTGAGCAACTATGAGCAGCCAGACAAAGTGAAAAGGTATGTTGATCTGATTGTCCTTTAGTGGGAGAAGAGTGGTCTTGGAGTAATCATGTTCTTTCTGTGAATGGGATGTGAGCATGCTTGGTTTTATTTGAGGACAGGAAATGAGTAGGGTAGCTAATACTCTCCAGAAACTTCCCTGAAAGTAATTTAAGTCCTCCAACTTCCAAGAAAACTGGAGAAAGCGACAGTGAGTATAGTCCAAGCTGAGGCTTCCCTAATTCTCCGGAAATCAGCATATCCAATTACATGAGTTTCAATAGAGTAGAGCTTAGCCAGCAATGGAACAGAAATAAGATAGAGCTGCTTAATAACTTTAATTTCTCTAGGGATTGTCATGCTAGGGTTTTTATACATAATTAGCTGAAGGTAACCATTGCTTTGGCAGGTCTCCCTAGATAAGCAGTGGAGGAGGGCATGATTCAGTTTGAAATTGTAGCTCTGTGGTCTTTGGCCTCACAGATGGAGGCACAAGCTCTCAGTTGCAGGTAGCTTGCAGAAGCACTTAGGTAAATAATACATTTTCCCAGCAGCTGATATAATATGGGATGCAACATGCAGATGATGTTGATACTTCTGCTACAACTAATGCATTCCGGCTGCTTTTGTTGGCAGTCATTGTGCTTGCTAGCAAATGTGCAACCCTAGCTTAGAAAAGCTATTTCTGTATTTGTTCATCGGTAAGAGTAACAAACCCAGTTCCTGAATGGAGAAAATAAATGCTTTGTCCCCTGAACTACTGGTATGCCCCAGTTTCCTCACTTTTTCCCACTCTGCAGTGAGAAGCAGGTTATAGTGTAAACACCTATACCACACAATCCTATTCAAGCACTGAACAAACCAATGGTGTGAGCCTCACATGAATGATGATGATGAACACTATTTCCTTAAAATGTTTTCTTCCTCAAAAGCATGTTGGCGAGGGTTTCAGTAGTGACGTTTTTAGCTTACATTGCTTATGATATAACAGTCCCTTACACCTGGACTTTATTCTGAACTACTTGGAAGGAAAATACTTCCCAAAAGAGCACGTTGACATATGGTCAGCTTACCTGCTCTCACTCTGCTGCCCTATACTGGGGATGAAAGCAGTTCCCAGTGCAAAGACATTTAGAATCTGGATGTTAGCCTCTAGTGCAGGGGTGGGCAAACTTTTGGCCTGAGGGCCACATCTAGGTGGGGAAATTGCAGGTAGGAGCATGGGGTTGGGGTGCAGGAGGGAGGGAGCGCGGTGTGTGGGAAGGGGCTCAGGGCAACGGGTTGGGGTGCAGGAGGGAGTGTGGAGTGCGGGAGGGGGCTCAGGGTAGGGGGTTGAGGTGCACAAGGGTTGTGGGGTGCACGAGGGGTCTCAGGGCCGGGGGTTGGGGTGCAGGATGCAGGAGGGGTTTGGGGTGCAGGCTCTGGCCTGTGCCGCTTACCTTGAGCGGCTCCGGGGTGGCAGCAGTGTGCAGCGGGGCTACGGCCAGCTCCCTGGCTGCCCTGGCCCCACGCCGTGCTGCTTCCGGAAGTGGCTGGCACCACGTCCCCGCGGCCCCTGGGGGAGGGAGAGCAAAGGGCTCCACCTGCTGCCCTCGCTTGGGGGTGCCTCCCCCGAAGCTCCCATTGGCCGCAGTTCCCTGTGCGGAGCCCTCTGCCCTGACCCCCACAGGGGCTCCAGGGACGTGGTGCTGGCCACTTCCAGGAGTGGTGCGGGGCCCACGGCGCCACGGGGGTGGCAGTCCCGCCGTCCGGATCCAAAGCCCTGACGAGCTGGATCCGGCCCGCAGACCATAGTTTGCCCACCCTTGCTCTAGTGCTTGGAAACTCCACTACAAGTATTTGTGTAAAATGCAGTAACACTTAATCATACCCACTCAAATATACCCTATCAAATCACTGATAGGCTTCTGGTCCAGAAATCAGAATTTTTTTTTAGCTGAGTTGAGTCGTTAGAAGATGTTCGCTTATCAGTGCCACAAGCAGGTTTAGTCTAATCTAAAATCTTTTTTTAAATAAATGAACGAATGCCTTCAAGCGAGCCCTTCTTGTGTTTCCAAGCTTTCTACTTTGCAAATGAACATAATACATGACTTAATTTTGTGGTGTAGACATGCACTAAGTCAACCTAACTTAAGTCAGCATACAGTCACTGCAGTAATTACATCATTTGTGTGCATCTACACTTTACTCCTTCTGTCGGCGGTGTGTGTCCTCACCAGGAGCACTTGCACCGATCGTACTGTCAGTGTGGGTCATTGTGGAATGGCTGCTGAAAGCCAGTAACAGTCGATGTAAGCAATACAGCGTCTACAACCTTTCCAGACTACTGTACCCCTTTCAGGAGTCTAAGTTGTCTTGCACACCCACAAGTTTCACCTCACTTAAAAACTACCTGCTGACAAAATCAGACATAACAATACAGAAGTGTTACAGCACACTATTACTGAAAAATTGCTTACTTTCTCATTTTTATCATATTATTATAAAATAAATCAATTGGAATATAAATATTGTACTTACATTTCAGTGTATAGTTGGTAGAGCAGTATAAACAAGTCATTGTCTGTATGAAATTTTAGTTTCTACTGACTTTGCTTGTGCTTTTTATGTAGCCTGTTGTAAAATTAGGCAAATAGCTAGATGAGTTGTTGTATCCCTTGGAAGACCTCTGCATACCCCCAGGGTACGTGTACCCTGGTTGAGAATCACTGATCTACACTGACGCTGTATTGACCTAACTACATCAACATTGACTATGCCTCTTGAGGGGGTGGAGTTATTAAGTCAATGTAGTGGGGCAGTTACATCAGCAGGAGTGAAATTTTAGTGTAGAAACTTACACTGGTCAACGTAAGCTACCTTGCATCGACTTAATTCTGTAGTGTAGACCAGGCCTTATTGGCCTAAATTACCCCACCCAGCTAGCTAAAAAAAATGTTGCGGTTTGTTAAAACACTGTGATGGAACTTAACTTTTTGGCAGGCTCATTACTTTGAAGCTCAGGCTCACCTTGTTTGTGGCACAGTCTGAGATGGGTAAGGATTTTAGTTTGAATTTGCAGCTGGTAATTCATATTATAGTGAACATCACACAGATTTGCAGCAGATCGATACAGTTCCATCTTTACTGAAACTGCTTCTCAATAATTCAAGCTTGGAAACCGTGTATTTCTTTGCATGTCTAATATATTTTGTCTGATTAGTCATGCTACTATCTTCTAGTCACTCAAGTCAACAGCCAAGAGATTTTCTGATTTCTGCATCAGGAGCCCATTAGTGTTCTGATTCAAAGCCATTAGAGTGGAGAAAACTGGTCTTGTGCCAACAATGTTATTTCTTTAGATAACCAAATTCTGAGATACCCAGTCTCCCCATCTCAGATTACACTGCTGTTACCATGTGACAGCAGCTCCGAATTGTTGTGACATTATGGAGAGTTAATTTTGCAGCAACAGTAGGCATTTCTGCTATCTGTCCAGGATTCTTGGCACTGCTTCTGTGAAGAAGACTTGAAAGGCTTGAGAAACACATATAAGAGCAGCCAAATGGGAACGCTGCTATAAATAGCGAGATTCATGCTGTCAAGCATTAATACGCATGAGAGTAGGCTAAAGTGCTTCACACATCTGACATGGTCACAAACGTGTATGTTCTGCACGTGATCAAGGGCAATTGGTGCCCTGAATAGTTATGCAAAGGGGCTTACAGCGGCGGTCAAAGTTGACCCTCTTAATCTTTTCAGAATGTGTGTAGACTGAACTGCTGTTCCTATCATGTTGGTAAACCTGTGCACAAAATGTCCAAGGCTTTCATATTGTTCCTTTACTGTGCTCTGTTTAACTTGCTACAGTCACTGGTCCCTGGCCAGATTTAATGTCAACAACAGCAACAACACCAATGAAGAGTAAGTACATCACTGCTTGCTTCATAGTACCTACTTGCTTGTGATGTATCAGCTTCTTACCCTCTTCTCTGTTCAAAACATGTTAGTGACAATTGTAGCTATAGACTCCTGCTTATCTTTTTCCAAGCACCTTCCTGATATATGGCTGTAGAGAAAGATCTAGTTTTGTATGTCATGGAAATATCCCTGTGTTTCCAGGAGAATTCTTTGTGTGCTAACTTGAAGGGCAGCTTCCCTCCTTTTCCTCCACCCAGTCTGAGCAAACAGCTACCTAGCCCCTTCCTCTTCAAATTCAGGCTGGCTGATTTTGCAGCTTTGCTAATGGGTTTGTTAACATTTAAACTTATGAATGAGAGAACTGTATATTCTTTTTTAACAGTGTTCTCTTTTTTTATTGACACACGGGGCTTTGCTTCCAAATCAAATGTTCAAATACCTTCAGGTTGTCATCTGGTTAAAAGTTGATATTGAGCAGGTTAAACGGAAGTTCTGGATGCACTCAGTGTAAATCAGGATGGGATGTCTTTCTAAAAGATATGCTTTAGCTAAACCAAAGTCGTTGGGTAGGTGCAGGAATTGCTTGGTGAAATTCTATGGCCTGTGTCATTCAGAAGGTCTTACAGAAATGATCACAACGTTTCCTTCTGGCCTTGAAATCTGTGGAAGTGATGGGGAATAATAACACTTTAGATTTCAGAGGCTAATTAATTCCTTCAAAGGAAGAGAGCTCTAGAAAATGTGTAATCTGGAATCACTCCACCCTGCTGTTGATAATGGCTCTTGCCCTCTAGCTCTGGGAATGGCACAGCATCCAGTAGCAGTTTTGTTCCTGCCATGACGCTAGTCTAGTTTTTCATTTCCTCCCTGGGTAAAAACAAAATAAAAAATCCCCAGGACCAAAGGGAATTCTTCTGATCATTTTAGACCATATTAGAAACAGAGGAAATTGCTCCTATTCCGCCAAACAATTAATTGTTGAGCAATACACTGTGACTTTAAAATGATAAATTCTCTGAAAACTTCTTTCCATTTCAAAACCCCGTACTTACACTTGGGAGAAATTCTTACTTCTTTCAGTGATTTTTTTTGTTTGTTTCTGTGTGCTCGATTTAAAAATAAGTGTCATGTGTGCTACAACAATGCCCCCAATACTAAGGATTTGGGGCTATTACTGTAGAACAGTAATCGCAGAACTAAAAGTGCAAAGCATGGTTAAGTGGTCAGGACACAGGACCGAGAGACATGAATTCTGATCCCATTTCTGTCCGTGACTCATGTTGTGGCCTTGCGCCTATCACTCAACTATTGGTGCTATAGGTTCTCCAAATGGAGACAATGCTTACTTACCTTACGGGGGTGTTGTGAGGAAGAGTTAGTTGATATGTAGAGCAGTTTAAAGGTGAAAAACGTTATGTAAGCATTCCATTTTATTGATTACTATAGTAATATGAGTATAATGGTATAGGCTGGCAAGTCTTTCCCAGACTGCAGGGACGTCTGTTCCCTCTATATTCAGGAGAAACTGGCCAAAAGACCTTTCCATTTCCTTTAGTCAAAGGGAATAGACATGAATATCCTTTCAAATGATTACCTGAATGCTGCTTCAGAGGAAATAACTGCAGGTGTTGTTAACGCTCCATGTTTGTCAAGATGGAAGGGGCAGCAGAGTGCCCACTCTTGGGGCAGTGGAGATGAGGCCTTCAAATCTGCAGGTGTCCTGCAGGGGCTGTGCTTGCTCTCAGGATAGAGGAAAGGAGTGGCCTGTCCTTTCCTTTGACTCAAGTGGCGAGCCTTTAGAGTGCGTTTGCATTGTGTTAACATTGCTGTAGCAATAGCTGCTGTGTTTTAGAGCAGGGAGATAGATAGAGCAGTGTCTGAACAAAGAGGTGAGTGAATCCAGCCCCCAGTGAATACCTGTAGTAAATGGACAGGGTCAGGGGAAATTCCATCCCCAAATACAATAAAAACAGCCATCTGCTGATGAGTGGGTTAACTACTGATTTTTGTCAAAGCACCCTCTCCGTGGTTCAAAGGTGCGGATACATTTTGGTTGCTTAGCCATGTCAAATGAATCTTCCTTGCATCATCAGGCTCATAAATGTGCAGCAGCACAGCTCTTTGAAAAAGAAACGTTCTGCCCTCATTATACAACCACCCCTGGGAGCCAAACACGTGGAGTGTCATGGACCTGTGCGTTGATATGAGTAGTGGTTATGAATGGGGTTCATGTCATACACAAAAGCATAGTAGCTTGCTGTCAGAATGGATAATGTGATACCCAAGAGTGTTTCTGAACGGCATAGAGCTTTGTGGGGATGGCAATATTTCAATTTAAAATGCAATCACACAAGATCAGGAGGCTAATGGTAAGGAAAATGAACTTGTGAATAGCACCCTCTGCTGTTGTGCTAGCCCTGCTAAGGTGGGTTGACGTGCAGCGTCTTATTTGATTGGCCTTATGTTTAGGAGCCCTTTCGATTAGTCAGACAATCAACACAAAGGCTAGTTTTGCCCTATAGTTGTGCTCCCTGGATTTTCATGGGCATCAGTGAAGTTTCACTGTGTGTGTTGACTATGCTTAAGCCTGGTTTGGTGAACATTTAAAATAACCTCTTGGAGAATGCAAACAGGGATGGTTTTAGGATTTTCAATCCCCCCAGCAGCATAAGGCAGGGGTCTTCCAAGTAACACTGCTCTGCTGCATCACAATGGGAGTGTGGTGGTAGCAGTATCAGGGCTCATGTTTATTACCATTGGGTAAGGCCTATTTCCAAGTCAATTGCACTTATCTTAAAATTAGTGAATATCTCTTCACAGTGTCGTCCTGTCCCTTAAAATACTGTAATCTCGCTAAAATTGGTATGTTCTTAGGTAACCCTACAAAGCGCAGCATAAGCTTTCTCTGCTGTGAGAGGCATGCACAAGAACATGTGGTGAATAAACGTGATGTGAGCTCATGGCATTTTTCCCTGCTGTGCCCATTGGCTAAGATCCTGCAAGTAGGATTTTTCTACATGCCTCTCTGTTAGGTGATTCTGCTCTCGTATACTCTAGCTTCACACTGGAGTGATTCAGTTCACTTGAATAAATTTACTCCTGATTCACACTGGTGTGAGAGCAGAATCAGAACTAGGGCTTGTCCACACTGGCAATTTACACCTCTGCAACTTTCTCGCTCAGGGATGTGAAAAAACACCCCCCTGAGTGCAGCAAGTTTGGCGCTGTAAAGCTCTTGGAGGTGGGGTGTGTTTTTTAGGGCACTGGGAGAGCTCTCTCCCCGTGCTCTGAGGTGACCACACAAGCCACATAAAAGCGCTGCCAGTGTAGACTAGTTCCTAGTGTGTGCAGATCAGAGTGGAACAGACAGCCACCCTGGGAGGAAAATGTTATGTCTGCCACCCAAGCCACAGCTTGTATATAGAGTTTTTGACTTGCAAGGGGCCCATTTACATTGAACTGTCAGGGATATTGATGCTTTCCTAACTGAAGCATGGGGACACTGTCTACTTCGGGGGGCGGGGAGGGGGGGAATCTTAAATACAACATTGTATGTGGAAATTTTGGGGGGCAAATTCTTTGTTGGTATAAATTGATACAGTTCCATTAACTTCAGTGGAATTTCACCATTCACACACACAGAATTTGGCCCCAAATTTAAAGATAGATCAAGTAGTGGCAAAATTTTAGCAAATAATTTCCATCCAATCTGAAAAAGGTTTCTTTGTCTCTGTGGTAAATGGAGACATACCACCACAACCTGGATTTGAACAACCCCAGACTTTGGTTGCTTCCTCTATACTGGGCTGAAGCAGAGCCCCAGATCTGAACTGTACAACAGTATGTATCTGGACCAGAACCTTGCAGCTTGGGTTTACCTCTTATGCTGTTGAATGTCAGGAAATAACAATGTGAAGAGATAGCAGTGGTAGAATGTCATTTGTTTATTTACGTTTATTGTCTGCGGAACAATTAATAAATGTGAGGTGAAAACCTGGCCCATTGAAGTAAATGACAAAATTCCTATTACTTCTAGCGGGTCAGAATTTCACCTTTCATGTTCAGATTTTGAATAACATTGCTGTGCTGAATAGACAGCACAAGCTTGTTTCCACATTTTGGTTGGCTTTGTTCAAACATTGGCTACGGCTCTCCTCTTGCACTGGTGTCAGTCAGGAGTAATTTTAATTGGAGTTACATAGGTGCAAAACAAGTGTGAGAGGAGGATCTGACCCTTTTTACTTAATCACCATCACAGCTTTAAACAGGCAGTCACTGCTGTTGGGGTTAGAGTATGTCAAAGGACCAAGCAAATCTTGAGACTGTCAAACCATTTCAAGTTCTAATGCCATGAAATAGAAGTTTTTGACTGCCTGAATTTTAAAGAGTCAAGCAAACGGGAAACATTTCACTATAAACAAAGAAAACACTGTTGTATTTACTTGCTTGATAAAGCATGGGTTAATCTCTCACAAAATCAGCCAAGATGATTTAGTACCACGCTACTGTTAATTCTGGAGCGTAGACCATATAATACACGTCCCATTTATACCAAATGGGTGGATGGCCTACTTGAGAACCCCTGCCCGCTCCTCTTCTGTAGGAGCAAAACCCAGCTCTGTAGCCTCCTTTATCCCACCTCAACTTCCATCCTCTAGCCTAGTTTAGCCTGGTAAACTGGGAACATTGCTAAATAATACGCTATGTTACACAGCAAGAATAAAGAAAAGAAAGAGGCTAAGGAGGAGAAAAAAGAAGAAAAAAAGGAGGAAAAGAAAGAGGAGAAAAAAGACGACAAAAAAGACGATAAAAAAAAAGAGGAGTAAGTATTACTAGTGAAAGTGTGGTTGTAACACACCTCCTGCACCATAGAGCCTTACATGGAGTAGTTAAGTCTTCAGAGCAAGGCTCCTGCTACAGTCAGTGTTTCCCCAGGCCGCAGGGGTGTTCTTGTGTCAAAGCTATAATAAATTTCCAAATTTGAAACTGTGCAACTGCTCAAGGAACTTGCAGCATCTTCCCACGCATACAGTCCTGTCCTTGGCACCTTCCTAATGCTTTGTTGCACTAACTTCAGACCAGGAGTAGTAGAAGCTCCCTAAAAGGGGGAAGGGGCCACCAGTACCCGAACCATGGCCCCTCCCCCACACTGCCCCTTTTTCCCAAGGCCCTGTATCCACGCCGTCTTTCTCACCAAGCTCCCGTCTTTGCGCTGTCCCTTCCCCCCAAGGCCACGCCCCCATCCTGCCTCTTCCCCCAAGACCCGCCCCCTGCTCGCTCCTCTCCACTCCATCGCTCATCCTTACATCCGGTAAAGTGATGGGGCCATGGCCCTCTGCGCTGCCCCCCCCCCCCCCCATTCTGGCACTCCTGCTTCACACTCAGCAGTAAAGGTAATTCAAATGATCTCTGATCACGTGAGAAGGCAAGAAATTGCCTTCTCTATCAGGCCGTATTAGTTAACAGCAGTCTCCTTTGTAAGTCTGTACAGGCTTGGTCATGGTTCATAATATCTATAGAGTCAAGTTGGGGCACAGAACAAAAACATTATATTTATACAACTACAGACCAATTCAACATCTTCAGTTATATTTTCCATTATTTACCCTACTGTGAGCAGGAGCAACTCTATTGACTTCAGTGTGGTTGTGATTTCTTACATCAAGCAGTGCATTTGGAACGTAGTGTTAAGTAAATAGACAATTGTTCCCTAATTAGCAATTTATAAACTCTGTTCCCATTGATCAGGGTTGGCTTTAGTTCAATGCCATGTAAAGAAGAAAAGATGGAAAGAGAATGAGTGTTCAGAATGAAAGCTGGTTTTGAGGGGTGTGGTATAATGAATACATCACAGATGTGTGTAGAGTATGCTGTAGGTACCATATTACTGTAGTATCCCTAGTGAAGAATGCCACTTCTGGATGGATTCTTTCTGATCCCAGGACATAGATTCTTCTCTCTTAACCAAAACTTTGTTCTAGAGGAAGCTCTGTCTACCTCCCACAGTGGGGTGCAGTGGGGTCTGTCCTTTCACACAAGTCTAAGGTTCTTTGAAACAAACCAGAAGAGAAAAGAATGGGATTGACTTATATGAGAAAGGGGTATTCTTTTGAGATTGCAAAGTAGGCAGTGACCTCTTTGACTCAAGGAACGGGGTTATCACAATTTTGTTGTGGCTTTTAGAAGAAATTGGTAGAAATTCATGGTTGGTGGGAAAGGTAAATAGGTTGATTTTCAGTTTTAAAAGAAGGGCGCCCATACTATGAATGTGCAGAATTGGGGTTTTTAATGATAGCAAGGGTTTCAGATATGTTATTTTGACATCTGTGTACATTTTTCTAGTTCCTTTTGATTTCCATGGAATTTGGGCATGGAGGAATAGACTGATTCAAATGAGAAAAGCTTCAGCTGCTGTACTGAGTAATATCTGGGATGTCGGCAAGGATGGCACATCCTTTGGTGCTATGCCTTTGTCATTAACTGAGCTGCAACCATTACGATCTACTAGAAGGGTGTTCAGCCTTGGAGATCAAAAACGTGACCTCCTTATGGAAATAATTTCCCCCAGTGTACCTCTGCATGTTTTACTTTTCAGGAAGAAAAAGGAGATCTTTGTGGTTGATCCTTCAAGCAACCTGTACTATAGGTGGCTGACCATAATCGCAACACCAGTATTCTATAACTGGTGTATGCTAGTGTGCAGGTATGGATTTTACATTTAATGGTTCTTTTAGGCTGCAGAAAGGGTGCCTGGCATGTCTGAAACTGGAAAAGCCCACCTGATTCTTTTATTTTAATATAGTGCCCAGACTTTTTCTTCCCCATTACTGCTGCTGCATTGCTCATTCCCTAATTAGTTTTCTTGAGGCTATGCGCTTTTTTTAAATTGTTTAGGATTATGTGTCAGACATCTGTTCCAAATCGTTTATTCTGGTTTCTGTTCTTCTAAAGTACGTGTATATAATATACATACACACCTACATATGTACATCACATATGTGGAAATGATATCTATGGGATAAAATTAAGAGTCCCATACATATATCATGTACTGTACTTTGGACTGCCTGCACTCCGCTCACTAATCTGTCCCCCCGAACAGATTAAAACAGCTGCCATTACCCTCCACCTCCCACAAATAGCCCAACAAGCCAGATAAAAGTTCTACTCCTCTCTCTCGGGGTGCAGAACAAGTGAGCACTGCATCAGTGACCAGATTATGCTAGGAGAATTTTGCCACCAATCATGGCTATGAACAGGAGCTCTATACTGGTGATGAGAGGAAATTCCAGAAAGATAGAAATTCTTGCTGTGCCTTTAGCCTAAAAGGCCCCAAATTCCCTGGGCCTTAAAATCCTGATATTCTGTATAAAAATGCTATTTTAGGTGATTTTTGAAGTGTTTTTTTCTCCCTCCACGTCTGTATATTTGGACTCATGATCCTAACGAAGCCTGTTGTTCCAGGCAGAGGGAGCTGAAAATATTAGCAATAACATTTAAGGTATTTTCTTAAAATAGTTTTTCTGTATTTAAAAAAAAAAAAGTGCCCCTCCACACACTGGATGGGGCACTATCAAGATTTTCTCAGCGTTCATTTAGAGTTACTTGCAGAACTTACTGCTAAACTCATGCTGTTAAAACCTTTATACCACATCACACCATTATGCATTTTCTTTCTTTTTCATTTTGTACAAAAAACATAGCATTCTTGTTAAAAGCTGTTTCTTTGTTATGCAGTGTAGTTGTAGCCTTGTCAGTCCCAGGATATTAAAGAGACCAGGTAAATAAAGTATTATCTTTTGGTGATATCAACTTCTGTTGGTGAGAGAAATAAGCTTTTGAGCCACACACAGCTCTTCTTCTTGTCTCTTTCACCAACAGGAGTCGGTCCAATAAAAGATATTACCTCACCCTCCTTGTGTCCCTTTTTTGAGGCAGCTTTAAAAGACTAACAATCCTGATACTATATTAGATTGCTTAATGTGGAATTTAATTCCTTCATAAGAGACCAGGCTGGGGACAGGCATGACTTGGAAAATACTGAACCATTAATGGTCTTAGCATCTGTGAGGGATGGTCTAGGTTTACTTGGTCCTGTCTTAGGCCAGGGGGCTGGACATGCCCTCTCAAAGACCCTTCCAGCCCTACATTTCTGTGATTCTATGATAGGTTGAGAAGACCCCTCCATTCTCTTTTTTTCAATTCTAAATCTCTGCTTTTGTGAAACAAAAGCTGAGAATGTGCATTTCATGCTTTATGCATTTTCATCGGAGCCCAGAGTGCCTGTCATTGAAATGTTCTCTTCCGTCCTGGGACAGAAGTTTGATGACCACTTGCTAGGTGCCATCAGGGGCAGTTATAGCAGAAGATGCAGTTTTACTCTTACAGATGAGGGGTTGGCTGGTAGTTACTGGACTTTGTTCCAGTTTTATTTTCTCATTAAAGGTAGCATTTAGAAGTGTCCAATTTTGGTTAATTCCCCTTGGATCATTCTATTTCCCAATAAAATTTCTTGGGTAACTTTGCATAGAACCCCTTTGTATAGTTCATTCATACATCTTCTATATGAGATAAGATTTGTGGCCTGATGATTTTTGTGTCTCTGCCTGAAAAGTCTTTGACTTGCAGCAAGCATTCCCAAATCTGTGCCTGCAGTGGCATCTGTGTGCCATCTAGTGGCTACAGTACAAGGTGACACTAAGCCAATGCATTTCTCTAGGCATTGTTACCATTTATGGAGAAACTTATGGTAGTCAATACAGGGATAGATAGGCTGGGGGATGGCAAGCAAGATGTGGGAGTAGGCAGAGAAGAGTCATTTAAAATTAGTATGAGGAATTTCGACATAGCTTTTCCTCTAATGGCAGGAAAATATTACTGGAGTATGTGAAATGGACAATGGGACTCAATGTGTCAGATCACTTAGCCTCTGGGAGGCATGTGAGATGGTGTGCCCTGTGTCACTCAGGAGCAAACGTTCTTCCAGTTGATCCAGGAATTAACTTGATGGGATCCGAATGAATTCTGTACAGTCCTCCTCTGCTTGCAGATCTGATGCTGTGATGTGGGATCTTGAGGATCTGTGCTGAGAGGGCTGATGCAGAGTAATGTGTGTGGGATATGTGTATATATGTGAAATTTGTCCTTGCCGTGTAAGACCTTTGGTTTCAGAAATATCCCATTATGTTAAATCACGACATTTAAGTTCACAGCAAATACTCCAGTGCAGACATGATGCCCACAGCCTGTGCAGTGCCAGCAACAGTTGCTCAAATGCTTTTAGAATATACATACAGTACTCGCTGCGCCTGCTTGTACCAGAGGAGTGAAATCTTCCATGCTTTTGTGTTTTTGTGTAGAGCCTGTTTTGATGAGCTACAAACTAAGCATATTATATTATGGCTGGTCTTGGACTATAGCTCAGATATCCTCTACATACTGGACACGCTCGTCAGATTCAGGACAGGTGAGTCCTCTTAGAATTTTACATTGTTTTCAGACCTAACATGGGTTATGCCCTACTGGATCAGTATGCCGGTGGCCCATATAGTTCAGCATCTTGTCTCCAACCGCATCCAAAACTCGATGCTTCTGAAGAAAACACAGGAAACTCTGAAGTGGGAAATTATGGAATAACCTGTGTTTAGGGAAAGCTTTTCCTAACGCTCCTCAATTAGAGATTGATTTATTCCCTTCCAAATTTAAATAAAAACAAAACAACCCTATATACTATAATAGTGGATTTTTTTTTTAATCTATATAAATGTTGAGTACTGTCTTTTAATCCTGCTAATGTCTTGGCATTAATGACAATTTGTGGCAATGAATTCTACAGGCTAATTATTCTCTGTGTAAAAAAGAGTATCCCATGAGGCGACGGAGCCAGTTTGCCTGCAAAAGTGCTGTGACAGCCTCTGCTCAGAACTTTCCTCTTGAAGTGGGTTGGAACCAGAACGGTTGTGTGCAACCAAGCAAATGACATCAGTAAAATGGTGACCACCGTTGCAGGAGGGAGGTAAAATCTGCTGTTGCCTTGGGAGACATTTTAAACAAGTCACAGCAGCAAGTAAACTCGTAGCCTCCTTATCATTTAAACTTAGCAAGTAACTTATTTAACAAATCAGTGTATCTCAGATAGATATCTGAGATATCCTTAAGACTTAGATTCATTTGGCTTCACCTTCTTTCCACAAGAGGCCAACCATACCCCAAAAGATTCCCTTTTGCAGTGATTTCTAACAATTGAGGAGAAGATGGGAGTTCATTAGTACTGCACAAGGGATACAAATGCAGTCGTAGACTTTGCATGGGACTATTCTGATTAGGATTGTAAGGCTATCAAACCACAGCTAAAATGCTGACTCAACAGTCCTGGGTTGGGATTGCAGAAATGCTATTGTGAGTCATTTAGTCACTTCAGTGCAGGCATCTGCAGTGGTTTCTGTGAAGTGGTAGAATGTGGAAGTGTTCTTTTAAGTGCTGTCATTGAAAAAGGCCATTCTAGGAGCGCAGGGCCATGGAAGGAGGAACATACTTTAGAGAGCACTGGAGTGGTTAATTGAAAGTACAGCTGACATGGAGAGGACAACAGGGTGGTCTGGAGGAATCAACGTGAGACTGGAAGCCATTCATCTCTCTGCCATATTTCAGCAGTCTGTGAGATAAGGGAAATAATGCTTAACCACTTACCCCAGATGGTGTTGGGAGTATTAGTCAGTCAACATCTGTACAGTTCTTTGATGGTACTATATAAGTGATAAATATTATTTAAAATAACTTTGACTTCCGGCAGATTGAACCTGAACTACTCAGACTTAATACGTTACTTTGTGGTGATTTATAATGGATAGACAGACTCCTCATCGCTCAACCCAAGACCCGTGTTTGAAATATAAATGGTACTAACAATAACAACCTTTTAGCTCAAATACTTCAGCGGCTGCTTTACAGATCACTGTAGTGGCAGATTCCTAACAGACAGGAATTACCCTTCTATGAAAAGGGCTGAAAAAATGCTGCTGTGTGCACCACTAATTTACTGCAAGGGGACTCAAGCAATATTTTTATTAGGTGTATAAGACTATCCTATCTGGTCAGATCACTGGCCCATGTACTCCTGTCTCCCACTGCACCCGGTATCTGATCATTCATAATGCACGTAGCCAATTGTGCAGTGTAGTAGAAGAGGAGATCCCCTGATCCTCGCACGTGATCCTCTTTGCTGTGAAGAAATGACTTGTACATTTCTAAAACCTTCCAAAAGCTGCTATACAGGAAAGGTGTTGCTGTACTATCAATAGGATTTTCCCCCTGCAGGGGCTAGTTGAGAATCATCTGGATGTGTATTCTCCTTGCATCTTCAGTAACCACTACGCAACTCAACTGTGTTTCTTAGATTCTGATTGTGTGTAGTTCCCCTTGGAACACTGTTGCAATCTAGGTCTTTCAGAATTGACAAATAGCCCTGCAGCTGTACTGCTGAGGAATCCTATTACTGTAAGAGTAGAGCTGGCTTTTCAGGTTCTCCCATTCCCCAGTACACAACTGCACTGATTTTAAAGTTGGTTGCATTTTCTCATATTTCTTAAAAATTTAAATGTTGCTGTAATCTTTGGTATAAAGAAAAGTCAGTATTTGTATATATAAATGATCTGATCAAAAGATGAACCAAGAGCAAGAAGCCAATAAAGGGGAATATTACATGGGTTGAGTCTTGTCAAATATTTATTAGTATCTGCAAAATACAGGTTTTGCATGAAGAAAATCAATAAAGTAAGATAATTACCTTAAGGCACCTTATAGCATGGCCACTGATTGTATCTAAACACTGAGGCCCAGATCACCAAAGGTATTTAGGCACCTAACTCCTATTGTTTGGGAGTTAGGCAGCTATGTACCTTTGATGATCTGGGCCTGACTTCTCGTTGGCTGGTTGGGTATTTGGAGGAAGGGGGAATATAATTGTGTTTAAACCCACAACTGAATCACATTTACGTACTACATTTATGCACATTTACGCACAATAAATATCTGCATGGGGAACAAATATTTAATAATGGGCTGTTCAATTGAGCAGAGAAAAGTATAACACAATCCAATGGCTGGATATTGGAGATAAGGTGTAAATTTTTAACCGTAAGAGTAATTAATCACTGGAACAATTTACCAAGGGTTGTGGTGGATTCGCCATCACTGTCTATTCTTAAATTAGGGTTGGATATTTTTCTAAAAGATCTGCTGTAGGAATTATTGTGAGGAAGTTCTTTGGCCTGTGCTAGACGGGAGGTCAAACTAAATGATCACAGTGGTCCCTTCTGGCCTTAGACCGTGTGAATCTATAAGTGTTTATTTTTGGTAGAAAATGCTCAGTGAATCATTGTAATAGTCTAGTTGGCACTGGTTGTTCAGAGAGTAATAATAATACGTAACTCTTATATAACACTTTTCATCAGTAGATTTCACAGAACTTTACAAAGGTCAGTATCATTTAACTCCATTTTACAGATGGGAAACTGAGACAATGAAAGGCAAAGTGACCTAACTGAGGTCACCCAGCAGGCCAGTGGCAGGTCTCCTGAGTCCCAGACCAGTGCTCTGTAAGGTCTGTAGGAAATAAATAAATCTTCCCTGACTGGATAGAGCATTAATTTTAATTAAGATTTCATTTAAAAAGTTACATAAAGCCATCTTCAAATGATGTCACTCAAATTACCAACATCAAGACTATCTCACGTATACTTTAATGGACCAAATGTCAACCCAGTAGTTTCCATGACTGGCTCTTTTTTTCACTCATAATTTTTTTGAGAGATTGTAAATGTCTCACTGAAACACAAACAAAAAAAGTCATCTCCCCAAAAAGAAAAACAGCACCCCACCTTAATCTTTGGTACAAGAAGAAAATCACGGATAATTTAAAAAAAAAAAATCTATGCTGTTATGTTAGGGTCTCACTAAATATTGGTTGCATTCTACTATATGCTGCGTATTCTAAGATTTCATTTGACAACCTTAAAGCCCTGATCCTACAGACAATTACACATGTGAGTAGTCCCACTGAAGTCAGTGGAATTAGTCACATGAATAAAGTTAAGCATGTGTTTTCAGGATCAATTTCCATCCTTTTTTATTGCAAAGATACAGCCATCACAGCATAAAGGAGACATGCTGCTGCTCTGTAACCCAGCCATGCAGAAAACTGCCCAACAATAAGAGGGTTAACCCCCTACCGTGCCTCTTCACCTCAATTATCGTGAGCTTCAAAAACTAACTGGGGCTGATTAAAACACGGTCAATGTCTTTCTCTTTTCTTCAAACAAAACTGTGAAAATTAAACGCAAAAACTACATTCAGGCCACATTCAGTTAGAGCAGTTAAAATCATAAGAAGTCAGAAAATACAAAAGTTGAGGTTACCAGAGGAATGTGAGCTTAACCATGTTACACATACATAGTAGTGTCTAGTTCCTTATTTTCCTGCTTAAATGTTTAGCTTAATATCTTATTGTTTATGTTGTATACCATAAAACAAACTGGATGCACAACATGTCTGAAGCATTACTTCAGACGGAACATAATGGTTGTGTGGCTTTTTGTGATCTTTAACTGTGCAGCCACACCTTAATATTGATGTAACTTTGTACATTTAGTATTGAAAACAAGTGGGAAGCTCCTGCTGAAGTCAATAAGGGAGGCCTTTGTGTATCCAAGGAGCAGAATTTGATCAGCTATTTCATATTATATATTTAAGTACTATAAATATATTTAAAATGTAGATTATTTTTTCATATTGTGTCACGTATTTGTCTGCATCACTAAGCCCAAGTTATTCACTTAAATCGGGAGAGGAGTATTGGTCTTGTGGTTAAGGCTAACGCTAGATTGCAACTTTCTAGAGTGCAGTTCCCAGTTGTGCCGCAGACTTGCTGTGTGACCTGGAGCAGGTCACTTAGGGTGTGTCCACACTGCTATTAAAAACCTGTGACTGGCCTATGCCAGCTGACTCAGGCTCATGGGGCTTGTCCTCATGGGGCTGTTTATTGGCAGTGTAGATGTTCAGGGTCAGGCTGGATCATGGGCTATCGGGTCCTGCGAGGGGTGAGGGTCCCAGAACTTGGGCTCCAGCCCAGTCCAAGCCCTAATGTTTACACTGCAATTAAACAGCCCCCTAGCATGAGCCCTGCAAGTCCAGCCATGGGTGTCTAATTGTCTAATTGTAGTGTAGACATACCTTTAGGCACTGATTTTGCTATCCTTACACTGAAGAGCATCTTAATCCATAGACTTCAGTGGGACTAATCATGGAATAAAGTGCTATTCAATGTGAGGAAGAGTATCAGAATCTGGCCCTTTATCGCTGTGAACATCAGGGGGTAATAATGCTCCCACTCCTGGTGTGGCTTATCTATTTGGACCCTGATCCTGCAATGAGATCTGCACAGATAGAACCAACACCCACATGGAGCTATACTGACTTCATTAGGGCTCCATGTTTCAGTGGTCCAAAGGATTGTCTCTGTGAGTTTGGGGCCTTTATACTGTAAGCTCTTTGGGGCATGTCCTGTCTCTTAGTGTATATCGAATGCTTATCACAATGGAGCCCCAGTCATGGTTGAGGACTCTGCTATTGTAATTCTTCTACTACTACTAAATATAAAGCTTATACAATATCTTGTTATGAAATATACCAGAAACCTATGGAAAGTACACTAATGTCCATATGTATTATGATAAGTTTAAAATGTAATAATGTCTTCAGTATTTGCAAGCAAATAAAAATCCTTCAGTCATATGCTGCTGGCTGTTTCTGACTAATTGTAGGTTTGTGGCCCAGCTTTGTAATGTATTCTAACAAAAAACTGTTGTTTTTTTATTCTTTTAAGGCTTTCTTGAACAAGGTTTACTAGTCCAAGATGAAAAGAAATTAAGACAACATTACACTACAACTGCACAATTCAGATTGGATATGCTCTCTCTGTTACCAACAGACCTGGCATATTTAAAACTAGGGTTTAATTACCCTGAACTACGGTTTAACCGCTTGCTGAGGTTTGCCAGGCTATTTGAGTTTTTTGACCGCACAGAAACCAGGACAAACTATCCAAATATGTTTCGGATTGGAAATCTTGTCTTGTACATTCTTATCATCATCCACTGGAATGCATGTATATATTTTGCAATTTCAAAGCTTATTGGGTTTGGAACTGACTCCTGGGTCTATCCCAATGTGACCCATCCAGAATATGGACGTCTGTCCAGAAAGTATATTTACTGTTTGTATTGGTCAACACTGACACTGACGACAATTGGAGAAACTCCACCTCCGGTGAAAGATGAAGAGTATCTCTTTGTGGTCATTGACTTCTTGGTGGGTGTGCTGATCTTTGCTACCATTGTCGGTAACGTAGGATCTATGATTTCAAACATGAATGCCTCCAGGGCAGAGTTCCAGGCCAAAGTTGATTCCATAAAACAGTATATGCATTTCCGAAAGGTGACAAAGGATTTGGAGGCCAGGGTCATTAAATGGTTTGATTACCTCTGGACCAACAAGAAAACAGTAGATGAGAAGGAAGTTCTTAAAAACCTGCCTGACAAACTTAAGGCTGAAATTGCTATCAACGTCCATCTGGACACGCTAAAGAAAGTGCGTATCTTCCAGGATTGTGAAGCTGGGCTTCTTATTGAGCTGGTGCTGAAGCTGAGACCTACAGTCTTTAGTCCTGGAGATTATATATGCAAAAAGGGGGATATTGGGAGAGAAATGTACATCATTAAGGAGGGGAAGTTGGCTGTGGTGGCAGATGATGGCATAACACAGTTTGTTGTCCTAAGCGATGGCAGCTACTTTGGTGAAATCAGCATCTTAAACATCAAAGGTAGCAAATCTGGTAACAGGAGGACAGCCAACATCAGGAGCATTGGTTATTCCGATCTATTCTGTTTGTCCAAAGATGATTTGATGGAAGCCCTCACTGAATATCCTGATGCCAAAAAGGCATTGGAAGAGAAAGGGCGGCAAATTCTGATGAAGGACAATTTAATAGATGAGGAGGCAGCAAAAGCAGGAGCTGACCCTAAAGACTTGGAAGAAAAAGTGGAAAGACTTGAAAGCGCTCTGGACAATCTACAGACTAGGTTTGCTAGGCTCATGGCAGAATACAACTCAACCCAACTGAGAGTAAAGCAGAGACTCACTAGAGTGGAAAACAAAGTGAAGAAATATGGAAGTGATTCCTTATCTGATGGAGGGGAAGAGTCTGTAAAAACTGAGGAAGTGGAGAAAAAGAATTAATAGCTCATTTATATTTCTCATTTAATCTAGAATATTTCAGCATGGAAAGCCATAAATATATATAAAAACATATTATATATGTGAAAACACTCACACACATGATTATTTTTATATGGACTCCAAGAGAATGGCTTTTAGAGTTGTTAATTAAAGGAATATTTTCTTGTAAATAGGAAATTGTTACCTTTTATCTTGTTTTTAGGAAGAGACTTTGGATTGCTATTTGGGTCTTTTTTTGTACTGATGACATGTTACTTACGAGTTGTGCTCAGATTATCTTTAATGTGGTATGTATAGATCTTGACACATTTAATTGTTGTTTATCTCTTTCCATGCTCTTGTTGAAGGAATCATGTGTAAAGTAATGGACGCTTCCAGAAAGAGGAGACAAATCTGTATTAATAATTAACTATGCTATGTCCACACCATCTACCTTGGTAGCCTAGTAACCTACTAAATACATGTAGTAAATCCAGACTACCCAAAATCTATATTCTTTCACAGCAATGTGAAGGAACCTATAGGAAAAGCCTGTCTTGGCTATATAATCTGTTACATGATATGAAATACCTAGGTACGTGAATGCCACGGATCTCGAAATGATTCCTTTCTCCTGTGCTGTGGTCATTGGAAAGTCCTTGTAGAGCACTCAGTGGTGCTTAATTTGCTCTCAGTGCAGTTCTTCTATGGTTTCTCCACTCCACAACTGTTATATTAACTGTACTGCATTAACTTGTTCCTAATCCCTTCCATGCTGGGATAATCCTTGCATGAAGGAAACCCCTAAGGGGTAGTCAGTCCTGGCAACAGGGCTCCATTAAAGCTGAGAAGAGACATAGCATCCTCCCCCGCAAAGCTTTCTGCTTTTATATAGAGGGCCTATTCTCCATCCCCTGGGATTTCATCTGGCTTTTGGGGCAGAACTGCTACCTATAATGCCTGGGGCCAACCCCTATTGAATCATTTGAGGAAAATTTTGTGAGGGGGAAGCAGATTTTTCTGCTCTGATCCTCCACCCAGATCTCCATCTGCAAGTATTTTTGCAGGGGAGGAAGATCCTGGCTCCTGTTAGGCCTTTCCTGATATTAAGCCTAAGTTTTCTTTCTCTTCATTTTATTTTATTACTCCTGTTATAACACCTCCCCCCCGTGCCAGCCTAAAGAATACCTCTGCCTTCTTGGAATTTACAGCTTTTGGATATCTGTTACCATGGCACCACTTCATCATTATTGGGCTAAGCTAGACACAATTTACTCTTATTTTTCGTCAAGACAGCCCCTTCAGGCCCCTAACCATTCTGGTTGCTCTTCTCTGAACTTGCTTCAGGTTGTCACTTATCATTCTAGTAAATTTCTGCCCTGAATTGAATGCAGCATCCCAGGTGCAATCACATTAGCAGGCAAAATTATATTGAGGATTTTTACTGCCACATCACTAGGGCCCTACCAAATTCATGCCCATGAAAAAATGCCTCATGGATCATGAAATCTGGCTATTGTAGGGATAGGGCACTCCTACTGTGTGTTGACCTCCTGCTGCTAGCACCTGTGGGACTGGGGAGGGACGGGACTTCCTCTTCCCTTGCAGCGGCCACTCCCAGGACCAGATCAGACCCACCTCCAGGAACATTCCCTGGCTGCAGGAAGCTCTGTGGCTCCTGGCTGGAAGCCCAGATCTGAAGGCAGCGCAGACATGGAGCTTCCTGCAGCCAAGGGACAGTGGTGGATTAGCCACTGGGCCTATGGGGCCCATGCCCAGGGACCCCAGAAAAAATCTGCGGCCAGGATTTGGAAGCCCGGAGTCCTGGATGCCGAGCGGGGGAAGCCCTCGTGCCCCAACCCTGCTCTGTGGCAGCAGGACCAGGGGGGCAGGGCAGTGGAAGGCCCCCACAGCAGCCCTGGACCTCGTCAGAAGCCGTGGGACAGGGTAGGCTCCCTCCACCCCAGCAGTCCCCAACCCCATCCCCAGCAGAATCTGCGGGATGAAGGAAGCCCCCTACCCCCAGCGACAGTGTTCCCTCTAATTTTTCCCACCCACGTGTGGAAAGAATTTTGTTATGTGCACCAATATGGAGGTGATGTGTCACACATCAGCTCCATGTCGATGCACATAACAAAATTCATGTGGCGGGGTGGGGGCCAAGGGATTTGAAGTGTGGGAGGGGCTCAGGCTGGGGCAGAAGGTTGAGGTGCAGGGGAGTGAGGACTCTGGCTGAGGGTGCTGGCTCAGGGGTGGGGCTGGGAATGAGGGGTTTGGGGTGCCATGGGGCTCTCCAGGGCTGTGGTGGGGAGAGAGGACTCTCCCCTGCCCAGCTCCCTCTCCCCACAGCAGCACCTGGGCTGGAGAGGAGAGGCACCCCTCCCCCACCCCTGGCAGGGCTGGGCTGGGTCAGGGGCGGGGCGCCTCTCCCCCAGCTGTGGCAGGTCCAGGCTGGGCCAAGGGAGGGGCTCCTTTTCCCTGGCCATGGCAGGTCCGGGGTTGGGCTGGGTCTATGTCAGGGCTGGGGGAGGGGTGCTGTGGCAGGTCCAGGGCTTGGGGGGAGCCATCTCTCCCCACTGCAGCCCTGAGGGCCTGCACAGCGCTTAATCCTGGCTGCACAGCTTAGAGGGAACTTAGTCCAGTGGCCCCCAAACCCATCCCTGGCAGAAGCCACAGGGTGCCAGGGGAAGCCCCCATGCCTGATCCCACTCTCCAGCTGAAGCACCGTGTGGGTGGGTGTGGTGAAGCCCCAGTAGCCTCACCCTGGTCCCTCGCAGAAGCACAGGAGTGGCAGGGAAAGCCCTAGCACCAGAACCCCCTCTGTGGCCCTGGGACTGGAGGCGGTCTCACTCCCTGCTGCGGGCCATGACGAGGACAGAGCTTTTCCGGACTTGGGGCCCCAGTGGGGCGGGGAGCAGAAAGGAGCAAACAGGGCTGCAGTGGGGAGGGCAGAATTGGGGGGACCCTGGGTGGAACTGGGGCACCCCAGGGAAGAGGCAGAAAGGGGTGGGGCTGTGGATGGGACCACAGGTGGAAGGGGCAGAACGGAGGTGGGGTCACAGGCAGAAGGGGTGGAGAGGGGCCCTGCCTTTCTCTAGCCCAGGGCCCCAGGAAATCTTAATCCAGCTCTGCCAGGGGACGTTCCCGGAGGTGGATCTAACCCGGCTCTGGGAACAGTCCCTGCAGAGGAAGTCCCATCCTTCCCCAGCTCTGTCAGAACTAGCAGCTGGAGCCCGGCCCATGGTAGGAGCCCCCAGCTGGGGCACTCACTGCCCTTCCCCTCCCCAGCTCTGGGCCTAGCACTTGGGGGCTAAAGGGGCCTTGGGCTGGCTGGGGTGGGAGGACCACGATGTCCCCCTGACCATGGGGCACCGGGCGGTTGCCCACTTGCCCAACCCTTCCCCCTCCAAAGTGATGGCCCCCGAGACCCTGCGACCCTCACTTGTGTTCTGCTGCTGGCACCAGCACTGGCTGTAGAGCTGGGCACCCAGCTAGCAGCCACCGCTCTCCTGCTGCCAGCAGCAATGCAGAGGTAAGGGTGGGAATCCCGTCACACACACACCCGCCCCCCATAACCCTTTTTTGGGTCGGAACCCCTATAGTTATAACACTGTGAAATTTCAGATGTGAACATCTGAAACTGTTAAATTAACCAAAATGAGCCATTAATTTAGTAGGGCCCTACAAATCGCATTGCAAACTCATGGCTAGTGCCCTACGTGTGTTCCTCCCCTTGAGCCTCTTTTAGCATTACTACTACTCAGATTTCTCTCTCTCCCATTGGGTGTGTTTTGGATTATTCCCCCCAAATGCATTAGTTTGCTTTTCTCCCTTTAGTCTCGTTTTTGTATTTTCTGCTCATGTCCTGAATATGTCTAGTTTTCCTGTATTATTTCTCTGTTCTCACTGCCATTTGAAGGCCCTCCAAATATAATGTGAAAACTCGTCTCCACTGAAGTTAATGGCAAAAGGTCTTTACTGAACTCAGGATTTCATCTTTAGTGTTATCTGCAGTTTTATTTACATGCAGTTTATTTATTCCCCAGCTTCCTCTCAGCTCTAAATCCCACTGATTAGACAACCCATTGTGGTTTTGCCATTATGTCTCAGATCTATTGAATTTCAAATAAAAGCAGTTGACACGATAGGTTCTGTGCTCAGTGAGATGCCTATCTGTTCTGTCATTCTCCATAAGTTGGTTCAGGGGAGACTAGGGGCAGGTCTACACTACTGCTTAAGTCGATCTAACTTACATTGTTCAGGGGTGTGAGATGTTCTCCCGCCAACATAGCTTATGCTTCTCGCCGAGGTTGAGTAATTACAGCACTGATGTAGTGCTGTAGTGTAGACTTGCCCTAGGAAAAGTGTAATAATCATTATTCAGAGAACTGAAAACTTTCCCTTCTGCCAGGCAAACAGATTCCCTGACAGATCAGCCAGGCACCTTGAGCATTGCCACTGCAGCCACAGAAACAGAAATGTACTGTCTGATGCTCGTAATAGTTCAGGGCTTCCTCTTCCTCAGCTCTTCAGTTGAGACATTACATTTAGCTTGTATTATTCTCTGCTTATTTTAATAGCTGTGGCATGAAAGTGCTTTCAGCTTCAACCATGTCTATCTCTGTGTTGTTACTGTTCCATTAATGCTTTCTCTCTCTGACATGCACAGCTGTGGCCCATAAAAGTTTGATTCTTTAATACATTGGGGTGCTAAAATCCATTTTGCTTCATGTTGGAACAAATGTGGCCTCTGAAATCATAATAAGAAGCTGTTACTCTTTCCTTTCTTTCGCCTGATGAATTTTATGGGGCTGTAGGAGAAACATCACACATATTGCCTCTTGTGAACTCGTTCAGTGTCACCTTAATGAAGCTGGCCAAACATAACTCTGAGGTTCTACTGCAGTAAGAGGCTTGCTTTATTTCTGGTTCTAAGTGAAGAAACACATTTTATAACTCTACATCCTTTTGCAAATTAGAAGCAACTTCATAACCCTTGTGGAGGAGTGAGCTAAGCTTCTCAGTGCCCATGTGGGGTGTCAAAGTTCCCAGCAGAGCTGTGCCAACAGTACAATTGCTGTAGTTGATCCTGAACTGGGGTGGAGATTGCCCAGACCAAACTAGGCAGAGGAAGTCAGATTCTTCAGTGTCTGGCACACTGTGTAAATGACTACACAGTGTAGTCATTTACACTTGGACAAAGTGGATGTAACATGCTACACCTCTGAGTTGACAGTGCTTTATGCCCACTTTGTCCAAGTGTAAATGACTACACTAGGTGCAAGGCAGTAACAAGCCAGTAACAAATGTAAACTTCTGGTTATCAAGAAGTCAAAAATGCAGTCTCCTAAGGCATCCCAGCCCTTATTTCACCCCAGGCACTAGACTTTATGATGAATGGTTACTGAAAACCAGGGTCATCAAACAAAGGGTTCTTCTGATCTCAAGAGATCAGTCACAGAGCCAGGTCAACTCAGATCTTACCCAACAGTCACACTGCTGCCAATCCTTTCGTAACTAAAGCTAAAGGTTTATTTATAAGAAAAAAGAAGAAGAGAGTTTAAAATGGTTAATAGATCATATATATACAATCATTGCAAAGTTCTTGTGATGTTACAGTCTGCTGACTTGTAAAGTCGCCGGGAACTTCCAAAAGATTGGACTGTCCCTCAGTCCAGAGATTGGAATGCTCCTTAGAGTTGTAAGTCCATAGTCTAGAGAATCAGAGCAGGAAAGAGGCACCATGGAGATGATTCAGGGGTCTTTTATATCCTCTGCATGTGGATGGAATTTTACTATCCCAAACAAACCCCCAGCATAGTTCATGTAAAAGTACAAGCACAAGATGGAATCCAGGGTCACATGACCATGTCATATTAGCAGGCCACGTGCCCTTACATCGCTTGCTGGCTCACAGGGGCAGCCACTGGCCACTTGGAGGCTAAAGTGTCCACAGGATGACATGATGGGCTGGACAGTTCTTCTATGGCCCACTGTGAGAGAGAGAATTGTCTTTGGGGGGCCATCAACACAAAGCTGTTGGACTTCAATGTGGATTCTACCTGATAGGTGTTACCCTAGGAACAAACGCTTTTGGGATATAGATATATAGCCACTATTCATAACTTCAGGTACAGTGGTGATACATGGATAATCATCTTTAGTGAATCATCACTTTTCCATTGACACCTTACCTGATATGTTTTGTTACAATTGTCTAACAGTGGCAATATTAATGCTATAAATGGTCATATTTCCATCATACAGCATCACCCTGATCAATTCCAATATTCCAAGAAATGTTCTAGCCATTAGTGGGCAGAACCGTATTGATTTTGATGGAAAATCAGAAGGGGGAAATGGGGGACCAATAGGGCCCCCCCATACTTGGTTAGTAAACCCATCAAATTTAACCAACTCTGTAATCATTTATAGATCAAAACAACAAAAACGGCTGATAGCACTCATGAACAGTCATGAACACCTTCCAGAATGACAGCCCCTAGGTCAGCTCTGCCCATCAGCCACATGGTGTACAAAATGTTGACATTCTGGATGATTTATCTTCCACACAGGAAGAAAAGAAATAAAAATGGGGGGAAGGAGAGATGGGGTGGGGGCAGGAAAATCAGCATGTGTAGGCTCCACTCCTAAAAATTAGGAAATCTAGGCAGCCACCCTAACAGGAGTCCTGGCTCACACTGGTATAACAGAGGTAGGGTTGCCAAGCGTCTGGTTTTTAACTGGAATGCCTGATCAAAAAGGGACCCTGGCGGCTCCGGTCAGCACTGCTGACTGGACCATTAAAAGGCCAGTCAGCAGCACAGTGGGGCTAATGCAGGCTCCCTGCCTGCCATGGCTCATGAAAGCCGTGTCATGTCCTCCCTACAGCTCTACATGAAGGGGCAGCCAGGTGATTCTGCATGCTGCCCCCCCCACCCCCGAGTGCTAGCTCTGCAGCGCCCATTGGTTGGGAACTGTGGCTAATGGGAGCTGCGGGGGTGGCACCTGTGGACAGGACAGCACGCAGAATAACCTGGCTGCACCGCCACATAGGAGCCAGAGGGGGGATATGCTGCTGCTTCAGGGAGCTGCTTGAGGTAACCACCGCCCAGAGCCTGCACCCCTGAACCCCTCTGCCCCAGCCCTGATCCCTCTCCCACCTGCCGAACCTCTCAGTCCCAGCCCAAAGCACTCTCCTACATCCAAACCCTTCATCCCCGGCCCCACTCCAGACTCTGCACCCTGCAGCTGGAGCCCACCCCCCCGAGCCAGCCTGTTGAAAATGAGAGAGTGAGGGTGGAGAGACAGCGAGCAACGGGGGGGGGGGGGAATGGAGTGAGAGGGGGTCAGGGCCTCAGAGGAGGGTGTGGGCAGGGCAAGAGTGTTCGGTTTTGTACAAGTAGAAAGTTGGCAACCTAAACAGAGGGCAGGCTGTGGACTGGTCTATTTCTGTTAATGATCTAGCACACTGGACGGGGGGGGGGCAACCATGGAGCAATGTCTTTGTGCCTGATGAGCCAAAGCAATAAATTACCAAGTGCAAAACAATGGTAATGAGCTATAAATGGATGTGTGTGTGTGTGGGGGGGGGGGGGCAAGGGGACAGCGGGGGCAGGTTTGTAACACAGAGAAGGATGGGATGGCCACACAACGTTGACTTAATCCCAGGTTGACCCTCCCCCCTTCTTTGACAACAGTTTCATGCTGTGTGATCTCGCTCCCGCCCCTGCCCCTCACCCTCACCCTCAAAAACACTGATTAAGCAAAGAGCCCCCCCCCCCGGGCGGATACTGCTGTTCATCCCAAACCCTTATAGCCTTAACTACAAACCCTCGCGCTTTGCGGCCCTGCTGCATGCGTCGTCCCGGGAGGCCTGTGGCTGTGTTTTTGTTTCCCTCGGTGACATCAGGCAGCGCCTTGCCAGGATCGCATGTGAAACACGCCTCCCTGAGTACAGGGGTGCGAGCATTGTATGGCAGAGGCCCTGCCCCTCCCCTGCCAGCTGTTGGTGCTGCTACATAGCAACAAAACAGTCGCTTTCCATCCTTTCGGTGTTACCCAAAGCGCTTCCCGAGCTGGCCTCGTGTGTCAGGAGGAAATGTTATTTCACAGTGCTCTGTGTCATACTGCCAGGATCACACTTTCTGGCTGCACCCGACGGAGATAGACCTGACTGCACCCTAGAGAGGCTTATGAAATAAATTAGATCTAATAAGGGGGAATAACAAGAGAGTAGGGAGCAGTGTGTGGACAGATGGATGTTTATGGGTAGAGCCCTACCTAATTCAAGGTCCATTCTGGTCAATTTCACAGCTGTAGGATTTGAAAATTAGTCAGTTTCATGTATTCAGATGTTTATATCTGAAATTTCAGGTCCTGTGACCATGAGGGTTCTAACCCAAAATATGGTCGGGGGGGATTGCAAAGCTGTTCTGGGGGGTTGTGGGATTGCCAACCTCACTTCAGCACTCTACCGCCAGCAACCTCCTGCGAGTAGATACCCAGAGGTGGGACTGATCTTCCCTCTAGCATGGCCGTGCAGGGGAAAAGGAAGTCCTGTCCCTCCCCAGCCCAGCCAGGACTAACAGCTAGGAGCCCCAGCTGGGGTGCTCCCAGCAGCACGGGGGGCTATCAGCCCCCACCTCCACCTCTGTGAATCTGCCGCAACTGCAGGAAGCTCTGGGGCTACTGCCCAGCCCTGGCAATTCCTACAGCCAGCATAGGGACCTGGAGGTGGGGCTGATGTCCACCCCAGAGCAACTGTGCAGGGGACGAGTAAGTCCTGACCCTCCACAGCCCAGAGGGGACTAGAAGCTGGCGCTAGGGGCATGGTAGGAGCCCGCAGCTAGGGCCCCCCCCAGCCCTGTCCCTCCCCTCCAATAGCTCAGTTTTACAGGAGGTCTGATTTCATGGTCCATGACACATTTTTCACGGCCATGATTTTGGTAGGGACTTATTTATGGGATTGCTCACAAGGGCTAGGGCACACCATCATGTTGTGAAGAGGGTGAGTTTTTGTTAGTTGCCTGATATTTTGCATACCTGTTGCGGCAAAAGCAAGTCTTAAGTAGAAAACACCCCAAATTCCTTCAGCCCAGTTCCTTTCCTTGGAGGTCTGCTGTGAGGCAGTTTCCATGAATACCAGCCGTTCATTATTCTAGGAGGAGAAAGGCCTTTGCTTAATATACCATCCCCTCCCTCCAGGGCCATCCTTAGGATTTATGGGGCCCTACGCAGTATTATTAAACTGGTGCCCCTATGCCCAACAGCAGCCCGGGCTCACAGCCCCGGGGCAGAGAGGGGTTGAGGGGGAGGGACGAGGCAGCAAAGGATACTGAGCCGCCCGGCCTGCCTCATGGTGGCGGAGAGTCACAGTTCCCCACAGAGACCCCCCGCCCGTAACCTCTCCCTCACGCAGACTGCGCAGCGGTGGCGCATTCGGCTCTGTGAATACGGCTCCTGCCTAAGGAGACTGCAGTGCATGCTGGGTATGGAGGATCCGACCCGCTTTTACCTGCTGTCATGGGCAGTGGGTGAAGCTGCAGCTTGGGGAGGCTAGCTCCTCAGCCCACCTCTTCTGCCTGTGGCCCCACCCATACTCCATCCCTGCTCCGCCCCAGGCCCTGCCCCCCCGGTACAGGCCCCGCCCCGCCCCACTGTCTTCTCCTCTCTTCCCGCCCCCTCCCTACTCACCCCCTTCCAGCCAAATCCCTGAACCCAAATGAAGCAAATTACATTAGAAAGAAATTGCAGAAGAGTGGTTTTTTTCAAAAGAAAATGGAGCATGTTTTCCATGGCATGCCAGAAGGTGAAGACTGGACATGCAGAAGGTGCCGAATTAAAAGCACTAAATTTAGGAATAAAAAGTGTCAGTCACTGGTATTTTGATATCCTCTGAAGTTTGTCAGAGATTTATTTGCACAAACTTTGTAGTCAAGGCGAGTCAGCTGCCCTGCTGAATACAACATGAAATGTTATGGAATACATCACCCCGCTCGTCTCTGTTTTACAGTTTCTTCATCAGTATTTCTAAACTGATTTTATATTTTAAATGGACTCTTAAGCCTTCATAAAGTAACCATTCCAGATGACTATATATTTAACTCACTGAACCAAAGACATTATTTTAAATTAATCAGTCACAGAGGTTTAGTGTGTTCATAACAATGTTCATTGCTTTTAGAGAAAGGGAACACTAATTTACTTTGTGTGCTCTCTGTAACAACAGACATGTTTATGAAATTTCACCAACTTTATAAAAGATGTTTCCAAATATTTTAGGCATAACAAAGGATTTTATATCTTACTAAGGTACTGATTTTGCTGGAAGGTTCTCTTAAAACTAGTTCATCAAATAGTCAGAAGTAAAGGAAGGGACGCTCGTTTGTCCAGCTTATCTGGAAGGAAAGGGGTGTTGTCCCTTGAAGGGCTAACTTCTCTTCAACAGGTGGGTGAAGGGAGAAAAGGGTGGACAGAAAGGAGAGGAAGACTTTGGAAGCAAGTTTTTTTGTAGTATAGTCATTAAAATAAAATATGTATTTTAGATAAGAGTGGTCTTTTGAAGGATTTATTTTAAAAACTGTATGTCTGACGCTCCAAGCACTACAGTAATGCCCAACTGTTTTTGTCAGTAAATTCAGAAACTGACAGCATATACCTGTTAAATGGCTTCATTACCACTTGAGAAAAGAACGAGGAGTCCTTGTGGCACCTTAGAGACTAACACATTTATTTGAGCATAAGCTTTCGTGGGCTAAAACCCACTTCATCGGATGCATGCAGTGGAAAATACAGTAGGAAGATATATATATATATATATTTATACACAGAGAACAAGAAACAATGGGTGTTGCCATACACACTATAACAAGAGTGATCAATTAAGGTGAGTTATTATCAGCAGGAGAAAAAAACCTTTTGTAGTGATAATCAGGATGGCCCATTTCCAGCAGTTGACAAGAAGGTGAGAGTAACATTGGGGGAGAGGGGGAATAAACATGGGGAAATAGTTTTACTCTGTGTAATGACCCATCCACTCCCAGTCTCTATTCAAGCCTAAGTTAATTGTATCCAGTCTGCAACTTAATTCCAATTCAGCAGTCTCTCGTTGGAGTCTGGTTTTGAAGTTTTGTTGTTGTAATATTGCCACTTTTAGGTCTGTAATCGAGTGACCAGGGAGGTTGAAGTGTTCTCCGACTGGTTTTTGAATGTTATAATTCTTGACGTCTGATTTGTGTCCATTTTGGTTATAGTGTGTATGGCAACACCCACTGTTTCATGTTCTCTGTGTATATAAAATCTCCCTACTGTATTTTCCACTGCATGCATCTGATGAAGTGGGTTTTAGCTCATGAAAGCTTATGCCCAAATTAATTGGTTAGTCTCTAAGGTGCCACAAGGGCGCCTCATTCTTTTTGCTGATACAGACTAACACAGAGGCTATCACTCTGAAACCTATTACCACTTGAATGGCTCTTTCAGTGTTGTGCTAATAGGTCTGGCAGGCTGGAAGGCTTTTTCTCTTTTAAGTTACTAGCTCCCCTCCGGAGTAAGAGTCACCAGGCTGCAGCAGCCAGCTGAGGTGGGAGCCTGCAGGAAGGGTCAGAACAGGGATAGGAAGAGGCGGAAGGGTGGACACTAAGACCCAGGGGTGCCCCATATTTTCAGGTGCCCTAGGCAGCCACATACGCTGCGTATGTCTGATGATGGCCCTGCCTCCCTCCCTCCCGCATCACCAAACAAAAGTCTATATGCTTTTTCTGAGCTTGCCTGGCTGTTGCAGGGTTTGGAAAATTGTATCGTTTTATTATTCTTGACTTCATGGTTAGAGCGACAACAGGCTGCGTCAGCCCCATCCCATTCAGTTGGCCATGGGCGGCCGTGCTGTGGGCGTGTCCCAGCTCGAGGTTCTGCCTCATCCCACTGCATTTAAGCTTAGCAGCGTTTGGGTTTGACTTTTTTGAGAATTTTGACAGACAATGCTAATTTTTTTGTTATCAATTTCAGTGTTCACTGTAGTGGGTAACTATAGGTGGGAGGTCAGACAATAGTTAGTTAATGACAGGAGACATCGAGAGTCAAAAAATTAAAGCTTTATAACTGTTAAAACACAAACTGACAACCTCACATTTATCCTTAAATCAAAACTTTAATATGTCCCCAAACTGATATTTCCTGAGAAAAATCTAACCCTTCCACACCTGAATACGTTCAGCAGAGTAATGGGACAGAAATTTGTATTTTTTTTCTTGAGTGGATCAAAATCATCCCTAATGCAACTGTTCTTGCTATGCTCTTAGTGGTTCCATCCTGGAAAAGACAAAAGGACTCTAACCCTTTAAAGGTATCCGTGGCTGTATAACTCAGGGTTCATAGAAACACATATGTCCTCCTTTGGCTACCTTTACAGGCCGGCAGCTACAGTGGCAGAGCTATGTGCTGCAGCTATGGTGCGGTAGTGTCCTAGCGTAGAGGCTTCCTACATTGATGGAAGAGTTTTCCGCTGCTGTAGGTAATCCACCTCCCCAGGCAGTGGTGGTTAGGGTAACAGAAGCATTTTTCCATCGACCTAACTGCATCTACACTGGGGGTTAGGTTGGCTTAACTAAGGCACTCAGGGAGGTGAATTTTTCATGTCCCTGAGCGCCTGAGCTAAGTGCAGACCAGGCCTGAGAATAATAAGAATCACTCATTAAATGGAAAACCCACTCCTTCTCCTATCTCTTCCATGGCAAGCTAAATCACAGACATTTCAGCTATTCCAGCCTTCCTGAGGACAGCGAGCAGTTTTAATTCACTGGGATGGGGGCGGGGGGGGGGGGGGGAGGGGGGTCCATTGAGGTCTCTCTTGCTAGCCTTCCTGGAATATCGTGCTTCATTGCTGGAATGGAGGGCAAAATCCCCCAGGCAGACTCCATAATTGAGGGTGCTTGTAACATTTCTCCCTCCATTCTGCTTTACACAAGCAGAACTGATAGAGACCTAGGTAAGCAAATAAATACATAAATAAAGGGGGTAGGGGTGGGGGATGGGAGCAGGTGAGAGCCCTAAAGGACAAGGGTGGCTAGTAACTAAAAATGGTCTGGTTTGCTTCTGTAGTTATGACTTTGCACTTGCTTCCATAGCAAATTTACTCAGTTCACAAATCCAGACATGGATTCTTGTAAGTGCCAGGGCAGCAACCAATAATCGCACTGCCTCTCCTGAAACATGAGATGCTTCGTTCGGACCAGTAGCTCTCAGGTTTAATATTTTAACCACCTAAACAGACTGAAATTCCCTTGAATACAGGAAAGGGTGGGTTTAATAGACAGAAGCGCTAGTCTAATCTGACCTCCTGCATAACACAGGCCATAGACCCTCACCCAGTAATTTCTGCACCAAGCCCAAAACTGCCATTTGACGGAGAGCGTCTCTTCTAGAAGACATACGGCATTGAGTTAATGACTTCAAGCACCTTGATTTCGCAATCCAAGCTTCTAATGAAAAGCACCTGGGGAAGAAGTCAAAAGAAATGGCCAGGGGACGACTGGAGAAGGGTGAAGACACAGGCATCTGCTAGAAGGCTCCAGGGCGCAAATCGTATAACCATGTCGGACGGCAAGTTAAAGTGGCTCATTCTGCACAAACTGCCAAGCTTTAACAAGACAAAGGGGGTATGTAGCTGCACCCTAATGCACACCCGGAGGCTAGTGGACGCAGCTAGTGACAGCAGCAGGACATTGTAGAAAGCCGTGCCAGTGGATACAGTGTCCGGCCACACATCCTTTTATTATCAGGCCTCATCCCGGTTTTCTCTCACAGTAGTTAGGATCACGCCAGTCAGTTTGAGCAGCTAAACTGTGTTTATACTGTAGATAGTTTACTGGCTGTGGACAGGAAACTGAGTAGTGAAACAAAGCCTTTTAATGCTGGAATATGCGTTAATGGCCGCCACCAAGCAGGTCTCTGAGGTACTGGCAATCACAGACCTTGTGACAGCTAATGGCTGTGCTAGCCACATAATTCTATGGCCTGTATTATACAGGAGGTCAGGCTACAATAGATGATCACAGTGGTTCCTTCTTGCCTTGGAATCTATAAAGCCAATGGAAGAAGCAATTAAGCTCCTTTTAGGTAGTGATAAGTGGAAACAAGGCCCTAGGCTGCATGAAAAAGCCTGAGAAAAAACTCACTCAGACAGACGCAGAGGGGTTTCCTGGCCCTGACCCCAAACAGAGGCAATGGAACGGTTTGACAAGCATTGTGTGTGAGAGAGGCAGCAGGCAACAAGAGTACCAGTAGTGAGCGGGGTCCCAAAGGGAGTAGTCACAGAGCTCCGTGGGGCACAGGACTGGCTGGGGAAGCAGGCTTGGAAATTGTGAGCAAGGAAACTGCTTGACACTGTTTGAGTCCTACAGTATTCAAGGAAACAGGACTTTGTGTGCATTCTTTGCACCAAAGAATATACCTGACTCCATCATCAATTTCGCCTCTGAATGAAAACAACTTGGCTTGGCCTTGACTGTTGGCTAACTGCTTGGGCTGAAGGGACAACATTATAATCAAAAACATGGGTGCACCATCTTCCTTTTCAAAAGTGTTCAGGACACACTTCCAGAACTCGAGATTCTATGCCTCTGCCTGCTGCAAGAAGGCAGCTCAACCCCCATTTTTACACCTCCAATCAGTCCCATCACCACGCACAATCAAAAATCCTCTTTTCAGAGTTGGGCTGAGTTAGCGGCATTTTTGCTGACGTCTCTCCTTCTCTTTCAACACTTTTAGCAGCTGGTGCCAGTCTAGCTGCAATATTGGACAATATTTGGTCAGTAAAAAAAACATACTAAATACTTGAGCATGAGAGCTCTATTCAGAAGGTGCGGCGGCATGTTCTGGGATGACGCTGGCTCATACAATTCTCCAAAGAATGGTTTTATATCTTATATGTGTATACATAAAATGGTATGAATCAAGATCAGCCCAGAACATGACTCTATTTTTTGAATAGAGCTAATATATCAGCTTCCTCAATGCTTGTCTATTTTAACACATTATATTTAACTCGTATTAACAATTAAATCGTCCTGCAGAGCAAAAACTCCCCATCTTTCATAATTAATGTTCATTTTAGTGCTGCCCACAAACAAACATTTTTCGTTTCAGCAAAGCAATCGGCCCACCGAACTAACTCCCCTATGTATTGAGTGGTTTACTGTAGCTGGTTAACAGTAGGCTAGTTGGTTATTAACAGCATCTTCAAAAAGGGATGATTTCTGTTTTAAATGGTGTTACATGAGTTACAACAGCACTGTCTTCTTAAAAACACTGTGGGGCTGATGAAGGAGGAGAGAGTGTGCTGCAAAATCATGCATTCGTTATTGGAAACTCACAGCCAGGCTCTCAACAGTTTTCGTACTCAGTGTTTTTTAATCCAGCCTAAATTAAGGTCCAGGTCTGGAAACATGTATGCATGTGAATAATGACACAGATGAGTATTGTCTTAGACTCACAGACTTTAAAGCCAGAAAGGACCACCATGGTCATCTCATTAACTTCAATGGGACTCTCATAAGTGCAAATTACAAAGCAAGCTCTTACAGAGCAGGCCCCGTGTGTTTGTTGGGGATTTGGACAGTGCCTAGCACAATAGGGCCTCAATTACAGTTAGCACCCTTAGGCACTCCCACAAGCTAAATAAAGGAAAGGAGCCAGAAGAACATAAGAATGGCCATACTGGGTCAGACCAAAGCTCCATCCAACCCAGTATCCTGTCTGCCGACAGTGGCCGTTGCCCGGTGCCCCAGAGGGAATGAACAGAACAGGTAATCATGGAGTGATCCATCCCACGTCGCCACTGTTCCCTCTAAGCTGTGCGCGTGTGCACACACACACAGATGTTAAACCCCGCACACACGGTGAAACAATGCACGCACTCCGGCTTTTTTTTTTGGCCTTTTTTTTTTGCTTCAGCAGTGGCGCAGAAGAAATTTTTTGTGCACGCAGCCTGTTAAAAATTAGAGGGAACAGTGCATGTCGCCCATTCCCAGCTTCTTGCAAACAGAGGCTGGGGACACCATCCCTTAAAAATGTCTCTTGACTCTGTTTAAAATACGCACAATCTGCACCCTGTCTCTTACTACTACTTTCGTTGCCTGACGGGTGTATGTGTGAGGATTAAATAGCTAGAAAACAAACTGCTACATAAAGTGCCCTAGGATTTCCGTTAAGATGGTTGCTGACAACAAGGTGCATTTACTTTTCATCTTCTTCTTTCTGCTTGTTTCCCAATGCACTGTTTGTAGACACTGTGCGACTCCCTGCTGCAAAATAAATTTACTCAGCTGGAGGTGGGCCTGTTCCTGGGACTACCCAAAGCATCAAACCTATCATTTAAAGGTACAGCACACACCTCCTCTCTCCGCCCTTGGAATAAAAGGCTTTAGTCTTTCCTTGACAACGTATAATGGACCAAGTCATGTCAACAAACTCAGGGTCCCCGATGTAGAATTTCAGGACTGACAGATTTAAAAGCCTTTATGCTAATACTTAACTCCAGCAGCAGTGCGTACAGAAAACTAAATGTGAGCGAGCGTGGAAAGGGAGGACAGCAGAAAAACCGAAGCACTTGCTAGTAGCAGTTTTAAACTGCTCTTTCATAATGGGGGAGAAAATGCAGTTCAAAGGAGCGACATTCCACTTAGCTTTGTCTTTCAACTGCAAAGAAGAGACCCTATTAAAGAGGAAACTCACCATCTTGGAGTCCATGAAAAGGCAGGCAGCAAACTCCCTAATGCTTGATCAGAAAATCTTGTACAATTGATTCACCACCAAGTTGAGGAGGTCAGAACTGGCTCATGCCAAGCTGCATGGCAACCGGGCCTTTGTCAAACAGCTCACCCGGAGTGCATTTTCCACTTTCCACACCACCGTGACTGACCATAGTGAGAACGCCATGAGAGCCATTTTACTGCAGGGACAGCGCACCAGAGTGACTTCTGCTCCATGCAGACTCCAGTCTCAAGGGGCTCCCATCTCATCTGCTGGGCAGAAAAGAGGTGGAGACTATCAAGATGAGGAAGGAGGGAAATGGCCAAGGGTCTCAGAGAATGAAATAAAGCTAGGCGTGGGAGATCTAAGGAAGAACTGGGCAAAAGAGTGTAATCCAGGTACTAAAAGCTTCCCAGCCTCTAGACAGTGGTGTGGAACTGACAAGCGAGTCCATTTTGATCACCCACAACCCCACACTACTAAAGATGAGAAATCTGACAGAAGGCAGTTTGCGGGTGACTGTACACCAGGCATGTCTTCTGTGTTAATCACCACACAGCACCAGGACCCAGAAGCCAACAACGCTGAGCTTAGTGCCCCGGTGTCCCCCAAAGGAAGAGCAGAGGGCCGGAGACTGAAAGGAGAGTTCCCAAGACGCCCCTATAACAATGGCGGCAGCAGCAGTGGGAAGCACACACTGAGACCTAGCTCCAGGAACCCTTTTTTAGGGTTGCGTGAAACACCAGTGGAAATGCCCTCCTTTGTCAAGGCACAGGTCATGGCCAGGGTAGAGGCTGGTTTTAATGACAAAGTCAAACTTTTTGTTCAAAAACTCAAAGCTCTGAGGCAGCAGCAGGGCTCTCTTTTAAAAGATTATTATTCTGAACGACTGCTGGACAAGTTAGAGAGGAAGCACCGTGCCAACCAGGGCTTACTACTGGACACGCAGCAGGAGCAGAGGAAATGGACCCTGCTAGGTGCAGAACCCAACCACTGAAGTATTACTGTCAAGAAGCTGGATAGGAATTTTATCAGAAAGGACATCCCTGCAGAGCTTTTGATTTGGGACTATTACAATGAGATACTCACCAAAGAGAACCAATTTGAGAGAAACTGGCCAAACAACAATCCTTATCACATGATCGCACAGAAGTCTTTGGCTTTTGGTTCAAAAGGATCTTGTTGAGCTGGTAGGTCCAAAACATGACCTCCTCTTTTGGTGGTGTATTTATTTTTAAAATTTCACGTGATTCTTCGTATGTGTTTATTAAGCTTCAGTACTCTTATTTAATTTTTTTTAAATATCAAAACTAGTAGCCCACTGATTAAAAGTAACCCTACAGTAATGAACTAGTGCTCACACCTAATAAAGGAAAGCCAAAATTTGGGTAAGGAAGTTGATTTAAATTTTGAATTTCCACATTTAATTTTTAAAACACTAAGGTTAGTCAATTATTTTAGGAATTATGAAAATACCTCAATTGTATCACGTAGATCACTTCCTTCGTCTGTTCTTGATGAGAGTGTTGACATCACTGAATCACTCAGCCTTTCCAGGAGGTCTGACTTGAGTAATGCAAAGAACTGTACAGATTATAGCACAAATGTCTATGTAATAACTTCTTTTTACATCAGTTATTTTTGTGTGTATGTCACATTGTAATGATATCTGATATGGAAACAGGAATGGTGTAAAGGAGCAGGGGGAAAATACTGCGCTCAAGAAGAATGTACCACTACTAGAATTTGACTGTAAAGGAATTTTGATTGGCACTATACAGAGGCACACAAGAGGGCCTCTGATAAAAGCATGAAAGATGTATCAGCCAATAGTTCTCAGCCAGAAGCCTTCTAATCCACAAAGAGTTCTTCATATCTTCACAGGCTCTGTTACACTGCGCAACATTAATGAACAACTTTTCTAGAAGTATTATTGTACACAATATATATCCGGACAATTGTCCATGTTCCACCCAAACATCCCTCCTTCTTCAGTCAACAACAGCTATTGTAAAACAGGAAATGGTGCATTCTGATCCAGTATCTATCGTGATATATTGGTCCAACATTCAAAGTTGGTTCCATTTGAATTTACTAAACTGGGTCTCAAAACCATTCATGTGCTTCCTCAAATAACGACGCCTGATCAGTTACAATGGAGTATTTTCTAATGCCATTATATAGTTTTCCACTTTTTAAAATGTAGCAATAATTCTTGCCCTCCACCTATATCTCTGTTAGCCTGGTTCCAGAGATGGATTAAAGTTTCATGGGTCCCTGGGCCACAGCAAGTGGGGGGATCCCCCCCTTCTGCCTGTGGGCTCACCCCTGTTCTGCCCCCCACCCTGTGGCCCTGCAACCCATTTTCTCCTTTCTGCCCCCACCACTATGGCCCCCCAAAGTGGAGCAGCTCTGTTCCCTCCCCACCTGCCACAGCCCCAGGGCAGTGGTGTAGAGTGACAGCTCCCTTAGCCCTGAGGCCATGGCAGGGAGCAAGAGCTCCTTCAGTACCAGGGCCGCTGCCGGGGTCTGGGTGCTGCAGCTTCCCCTACCACCCTGCTGGGGAGCAGGTCAGGGCACAGGGCACCCATTTTTCTGGAGCCTCCCAACTGGCCACTGCCTGGGCCTTTAAACCATAAAGTCTGTGCTAAAATATTTCAGAATAAGCAGTGGACACCTATAAAGACCAGCTGCCTTGACTCTTTTACCAGAAAGACTGAGAGTGGCAAATTATGTTCTAGTAAATTACCAGCAAATATTGCACACCAAAGAAAGGCTCTAACTGCCTTTGTTTATTTCCTAGACACATCTAGCTATCTATATAAAACTACTCTTTCCCGCCTTCCCCCTTGTTTTCTCTTCCTCTGTGGTCTCAAGCTTGCCTTCCAACTCTCTCCTTTCACTTTCTCTCCTTCCCAACTCAAAATCTCACCCTCCTTCCTTCACCCCTTTCAGTCTCTCCCTTCTCTCTCTAATCACACAGTCCAAAGCTGCTGTCTTCTCTATCCACCATCTCATCCCAATCCATTTCTTCTCCTTTTTTGTCTCCACTTTTTTGCCTGGCAGAATCCATTCTTTCATTTGCTTGTCCTCCTGCTTTTCCAAAAAAAAGTTCATTCTCTGGTGTCACTCAATCTATTAGCTTCTAGTCCAACTGCTCTCTCATAAGTTTATCAGTTCTCTCCTTATCAAGCCATCATTTGTGCCCAGTGCCCTCAGTTTCAGGTTTGTTCCCTCCCTCCTTCAGTTCTCAACTTCCCTCCAGTGTATCAGTTCTAGACTCCTCATTTCATCAATTTTGACCCTCTAGTTCATCAAGTCCGTTTTGTCACTTTCTCCAAATTCCCAGTAGAAGGCAGGCTAGCAGGTACACAGGGGTGAAGCCAATTGCCAAGTGGTGTGTGTGTTGTGTGTGTGTGTGTGTGTGTGTGTACCCAATGCCTTAATTGAAGGTGCTTTCAAGGGATCTGAGAAGGTGGAAGCCAGATTTGAGTGGACCAAGGGAAGAGCTGGAGGAGAGGAAATGAAGGCAGAGAGAGAAACACAGCATGCTCACGCATCTTTAAAGGCAAAAGCAATAAGGGGAACAATGCTAATGTATCTGGATCGTGGGCAGTGTTTTCCAAGACAGGAGCAACAAGAATATGCCTGATGGGAAAAGTTAATGATCTAGGGGGTGTTATAAAAAAATTGAACTCTACAGGATCTCTCATAACTCTGTAGGGAGGCGTGAAAGTGAGTAGAAAATCATTACGATTTATGAACAATATCAGTTAAATAACGTCTCTAAAACTACCTCCCAGTGGATTCTCATGTAAAGAATGCAACATTTCCTGGGGCACCACACAAAGAAAAAGAAACCAATAACATGTGACAGAACAATGTGAAGCAGCAACATATTAAAATATATATGGAGGGAACTCTTCTCAAAATGGCAAAATCTTAAAATAAAACTTGCAGAGCAAATGAGTTTGGCAGCCTTAGGGCTTGGAAATAGACATAAACAACGATAGGCCAAATCTGGCTTCCTTGCTGGACGTCAAATCTAAGCTACAGCAATGGTGCAGGGATGCTCAGTGTGTGCTTTGTTAATTCCCTGTACAGCCGCAAACTGAAGGCTACCTGCTCACAGACTTGCCAGTCACATACCAGATGCTGACTGTACCCAAGCACATTTATGGCATTCTGTACATACATATGAACAGGATTAGGAGAGGGTTGCCTGCTATAGCAAAGGACTGAACTCAAAGAGCCAGGAGGCCCCTTTGATCCTAAAATAAGTCTCAGGCTGGCCAACAATATTGGTGAGCCATTCAGCCAGCCATTTGGACACTATGTGAAGATGACAGACTGTGCAACAAAGCACAAGGGTAGCACTGACAGCGCACACATTGTTTCTGGTGCCAGGTTTATAAAAGAAACACCCCACAATGCACTTCCCTGCAAGCCACAATGTAATCACAACTGCCGGCTACGGCAAGAGCTGGTTTGCTGCTCCAGCCATGGTGAGTAAGGCCACGAGGCATGGGCGAGAGGTCTCGTGCGGCAGCTTTTGTGAAGACATCCTTGGGATCAATAGTTGTAACCTCAGCACAGCCCCCTTTCCCATAGCAACCCGGATGGTGCTAGTGGACAAACACCAGCGTAAAGCCCTGCGAGTAGTTTGATTGTTACAAAAGCAGCACCGGATTGGGGTGGAAGAGAGACAAACAGGAAGCATCTCCCCCCACCCCTTTTTTTTTTTTTTTTAGTGCTGGCTGCAATACACAGTGATCCCTTCCAACCACAACCAGGGCATGCTCAGGAAACTCTGGTTGTGTGACCCAGAATTCACCAAACAGGGGTGGATTATTTATCGAATTGCTTGTGGTTTAAGGGCTAGCATTTAAAACTTCCTGTTTCTCCTAGGTGACCTTATGTGATATCACTCTCTTGAGGGTAACAGAGGTGGAAAGGGAACAGATGCTGCAAGCGTCTGCATACAGACCTGGTCCTTATGCTGAATGCTGTGTGCTGCAATCATGCCAGAAGAGTTAATACTGGAGTGCATGGGAAAGTGTCCTACTGCAAAGGATTGCAGAGTACCTCCATGACAGCTTCCTAGAGATCTCAAGGGAGGGTACCTGGGCCATCCCCTGTCACATAAACAGTCTTTTTTGGAGAGCATGCTCTGTGTAGCTGGAGTGGCTGCTTATAACTGCTATCCCAATTTTTTAATTCAGATTCAACATTAAAAATAACAGCATGTAACCCCTAAGGTTTGGTAATGTGTACTCACCAGAGGTGCCTTCCCTAGCATCACGCGCCGCCAACCATTGATCCTGTGAAGGAATGGGCTCCAGCATTAAAAAAAAGTTCTTGGCTGTCGGGGAGAATGGATCCTTCCCTTGCCTGCCTCATATTCTGCTCCTCTTCCTTGTCAACAATGTCCTCCTCATTGTTGTCCAAGGTCACCCAGGGCTTCTGGGAGGTATCCATGGAGCGTTTTGGGGTAGTGGTGGGGTTGCCACCTAGAATCACACGCAGCTCCTCATAGAAGTGGCATGTCTTTGGCTCTGAACCAGAGCCACTGTTCACCTCCCTGGTCTTCTGGTACGCTTGCCGAAGCGCGTTTATTTTCACACAGCACTGCTGCGTGTCCCTGGTGTAGCCCTTCTCCCCCATGCCCTGTACAATCTTGGCATAGATGTCAGCGTTTCTTCTGCTGGTTTGGAGCTCTTCCTGCACAGACTCCTCTCCCCACACAGCAATAAGATCCACCACCTCTTGTGCACTCCATGCTGGAACCTGTTTGCGGCCTTGAGCATCCATTGTCAGCTGTGCTGACAAGCTCTCCATGTTGATCAAACAGGAAATGAAAATTCAAAAGTTCCTGGGGCTTTACCGTGGGAGTGTGGCGGGAGGAGGAGGCAGCTGTTTCTTGTGTACCTGGCTGAAGTGCAGTGGCATTAAAAGTGCTCTCCAGAGCGGTCACAGCGGAGCACTGTGGGATACCTCCTGGAGGCCATTTATTCGAATTACATAGTGCAGTGGCTCCACTATCCCTATGTCGATATGTGGATGTCAACTGAAGCAGTACACTTCTCGCGGAGGTGGCGTACAGCCCTTTACAAGCCCTTTAGGTTGGCGGAAGGGACTCAGTAGTGTAGACGTATACATTATTAACTCGGCCTAACACGGCATATGTTGACCTAACTTTGTCGTGTAAGACCGGGCCTATGATAACCGTTCATGTGAAATCAAAGCTACAACCAGCCAACCAAATGTAAGGGATCCCAGTTACTGTAAATCTGGAAATGACACACCTGTTGGCCCTTCCGTCAAGGTTCCTATCAGCAACAAATGAGTCTGTTCTCTCAGATTTAGAAACAGAGCTTTCCTCTATAATGCAGTCTCAGGAACAATAGAACTTTGCATTTATGAGGTGCAAGCTTGGGGCAGGAAATCTACTGCAATAGTGTTGTGAGCCAGAATAGGATGTTGGAGTGTTTTTTTTAAAGCAGTTCATAACATCTCTGTAGTCAAGAAACACTTTTACTGACTGACTAGGAATCTACCTGTAAAAAAATTCTCCTTCAGTAAACTAAACATGTGTACTATACATCTGACTACATTTCTTATGACTCAGAACTCTACCCAAATGTGTGGGCCTTCTGGTTTACCTCTTCAAGGGGCCATGTGGTAGGCATAGCATATAACACATACAGACTTTGCACAGGAGTCAAACAGCATGGCTCTTCAAAAGCATGAGAAATACACAGATCTATACAAAAATAATAAACCCTACACTCATTTCCCTGCCTCCATTTCCTCAGCACTCCAGAGCATTCCTTGGGCTGTGGTCAGAGTCCTTTGGACGATCAAGAGTTCTGCTCCAGTGCATGGTTTGTGTTCTGAAACATGGAGCTTTCTCTCCTCAGCATGCCTTCTGTGACCTTGGGTATCCATCTCTTTCCCAGCTCCTCCCAAACTTCATGTGTTCTCCTCCTCATGTGTTTCCTTTTTACACCCCTGCTTTGGCTCATCTGTCTCTTTGGGAACTTTCCAGTCTTCTACCCATCACCAGCCACCAGAAGAGGGAAGGTGAAGAGAGCTGGGTTCCCTTAGGATGCAGTTACTCTTGTTTTCTGCACATAAGACCTATTGCATCCGATGAAGTGGGCTGTAGCCCACAAAAGCTTATGCTTAAATAAATTTGTTAGTCTCTAAGGTGCCACAAGTACTCCTGGTTTTTTAGAAGACCTATTCAGGTGCTGATAGTCCTCAATCATCAGCTGTTGTCCCTGATTTAGTAACAGTGTGCTTTCAGGCTTGTAAGCCCTGGTGTTGACACAGACCTAGAGGTATTCCATGACAGAACTACTTCATAACAACTATCAAACAGAATTCATAAATTGCACAGACAGATACCTAAAGAACCACATGAGATAATTTGGAGTAACAGCAATGCCTGGCAAATGTGTCAACGGGAAAAAAGTTGGGTTTTTAGGAGAACTCCCAAGACCTTTTAACAGCAAATGGATGGAGAAGTCTCCCCATATCAGTATGTCCCCCTTCTACTGGAGGAAGAGCTGGTTTGTTGCTTCCTGATCTAGGTCATTCAGGGGGCTCTATCAAACTGATTGCCTATCTGCAGCAGCATTCTTCTTCCATGCTAGGTACATGGCATGTAGGAATATCTTGAGACAGAAGTCAGCCCCCTCACCTGTAAGGCTTTCTGCCATTAGAGGTGTGACTTGTGCCTCATTCCTTGTTCATGTAGAATATGGTGGCCTGATTCATCATGCCAATCAGGACACCCTTTTTGGGATACCTGGTCTCTAAAGGTTATTAGAACATACGGATACATCCTTATTTGCAAAACATCTACACAACTGCTGCTCTTGGAGAGACCACTCCCACGGAACTTTGAATTCCTGTGTGGTCTCTCCATTCAATGCTAGGTGGGTCTCCAGTCACTAGTATTTGACCATAGAGTGTTTAGACTGGAGTTTGTTCCTGGAATGCCAGCAGGGCAGAGAAGTCCAGAGCTCAGTTGTTGCCCAGATATGATGTGGGAATCTATGATGCTGGTTGCCATGAAATCCAATGGGATTGTTTCATGTGAAGAGGGCTCACTTGTAGGCCACAAGACCCAACATTTGTAGCAGAGTCCAAGATATCTTTGTAGCATATGGTTTACTCCTTTCTGACAGAAAGGTGATATTGTGGATCCTGTCCGAGGCAAAGAAGTCTGAGCTGAGTAATGTCTAACCATAAAATTTTCAGAAGTGCCTAAGTGAAGTGTAGACCAAGCCTTAGGCACTTCTGAAACTATTACCCTATCTGTATTCCAATTGTCTGCTAGGTACAAATTGGGTCTGTGGGTAATCTATCATGAACCTTAGTGACTCCCATATTCCAGCTTCAACACCCCACAACAGGGATTGATCTTTTGACACACTGCAGAGTGGTGCAATCAGCCAATTTTACAAGTAGGAGAACACATGTACCGCCAGGCTGTGCAGGTAGGACACATCTACCCCTCCAGCCATTCTGTGAAAACATTTGGCACCAATGGTATCCCCAAAGGTAACATGAAACTAGTACAGCAAATATTCCAGTGTTTGGGGAGCATCCCCATGTGCATGAAGGTGTCCACCTAGGGATACACATGGCCTTCCACTTTAAAAATAAAAAAACTAAAGCAGTATGATGGCTCAGGGTGACTATCTTGAGCTTTTCTTTGATCAGATATTCATTCATTTCTGGAATAAGACTTCATCTTGTCTGGTAAGAGAGGCTTGATGACTTTTGGTGCCAGGAGTGAATTGCCTGCAGCGTCTGTTCCTGTTACTGAGAAACATGGGAGCATTTTCATGGGTGGGGCAATCTTTTGATCTTGTACCCTCCCGTCCACCTCAAAGAATACTCAGCAGCTGTGTTTGAGGAGACCACCTGCCCGTGCAGTTTTAAAAAGGTCCCCAGTTCTGCCTCCATCAGGCAGGACACTGGTAATGGCAAGCTGGCGAAGCTATGGAATCCCCAAATACTCTAGATTTGCAAGTACCAACATTAGCTGTGTCAGAGGCCTGAGTACTAGAGGCACCATTGGTGAAGCCAAAGTTTTCTTGTGTTGGAAGTGCTGACTCTAAGAATGTGTAAACTTGCTGCACTGAGATCATAACTCTGCTGACCTCATGGAAGAGGAGTGACTCAAGGTTGACACTAAGGGCTTCATGGCATCCTTGAAAAGGACTAGGAATGACGGCATGTCACTTACTATAGAGTGATACTAGGAACGGATATCTCTCCTCCTTTGTATTCACTGCTTTGAAGCAGTCAGGAAACCTCAATACAAGCTGCTTTGAGTCTGGGGTACCTCAGGGAGCTGCTAGCCCTCTTGGTGCCTGCCTTCTGTATATGTGATGAGTAGAGGTCAGTGTGACACTGCCCCCCATATTCTTCATAGAGATTTTATTATATGATTATGACAATCGTAATTATTTTGTGCAAGATAAGTCATGTGATGTGTCATAGGTAAGGGTATGATTTACTGAATATTGTGACAGGATCATGCCAGATGGCTACAGGAAAGTGATTTTTTTTTTTGAAGCAGAAAAGAATTTTATTTGTGTAACACTTACAAAGAATCACCAAAAAGGATAAAGCAAAACTATGCAACAAAACAAAAGCAAACACAAGGTATAACACAGCAGCCTTTAGGAGGGAGAAGTGTTCAGGCTAGCCTGGGACCAGAGCGGCGGGGCTTCCTCGACACTCGTGGTCTTCCACCCCCTCGAGTTACCTAGTGCCACGCCCAGTGTCACCGATTATCCCTCTCCTGAGAGTACCCGACAAGATGGGCACGGCTGCAGGGTGGGCGGTCTGGGGGTAGGGGGGACGTACACCACGTGTGATAGGACCCCTCCTAGGTGACAGTGATGATGGTATCCACAGCGGCAACGGCTGGGGCTGGGGTCTCTCGCTCTTCCCCTCAATCAAAGGGTCAGATGGAGGGAACCGGATGGGGTCACCAAGCAGAGAACCTTGGACAGCGCCCACCACTCCTCGAAGGCGTCAAGGGAGTTGGTGGACGCCGCCCAGAGGAACTCCGCCTGGATACGTGAATGTACCGAGGATCGGAAAACGGCCCTACAATCGCAGGACGCCTCAGTAGCCAACCTCCCCTCTCTGGTTTTATAAATGGCTGTTTTAGCTAGGGCTAGGAGGAGGTTAACCAGGAGATCTCGTGACTTTGTGGGGGCCACGGATGGGGAGTGTATAGATAAAAAGGTGAGGGGAAAAGTGTAGCCAAAAGCGTAATAAAATATTTGTGAGGAGCTGAAAAAGGGGCTGCAGCCTGGCACATTCTAAATATACATGCGCCAGGGTTTCCCTCACGTTGTAAAAAGGGCAAGTATCCGGGATGGGGGTGAACCGCGTCAAAAACACGCCCGTGCTCACAGCTCCGTGAAGGAGCTGCCAACTAAGGTCCCCCGAGGGGCCTCAGGACCAAGGTGGAATACAGGCTGGCCCACCAGGGTTGCTCACCCTCCAAAGGTGGCAGGAGGTCCCGACCCTTTGTATCGGGGCAGGACACCAGGGTGTGGGTGTGAAGGGTGTGAAGCGTGAGTGTGTATAGATATTTCCGTGGCGCAATTTGGAAGCTGAGCGGCTGCAGTTCATGCAGCTGGCTTGCAGTGAAAGGGTGAGGGGTTTGTTGGGATCTACGGGGTAGGGGCCCAATTGAAAGGTCCGGCAGGCCTGGGGTAGAGGGTGGGCGGGGTGCACCCTCGCGCAGACCTCGGTTGAGATAAGCCCGAGCAGCGGGCGTCAAGGCGGCCTTCACCTCCTGAAGTACGCGCCGGGGGTATGAGGTCTAGAGAGCCCCATGCGCCGAGCGAGCATCAGGGGATCCAGCCAGTCTCCCTGGTTGTAGTCCAGGAGGTCTTCAACCCTCGTGACTTCCACCAGGACCAAACTCTGGCGCACTGAGCGGGACTCCGCTGCCTGCACACGGAGCTGGGGGTTGTGTAACAGGGGCTCCGCGAGGAGATCTACCCCCGCGGTAGCCGCCATGGACCTGGTAATTAAAAACCCATTTCCAGGTCCGGAGGAGGTCTTGGTAGAAGACCGGCAGCCCGGAGAGGTCTCGCGGAAAACCTCTCAAACAAAGATAAAAGAGCTGCTGGTCATATCGGAGCCCTTGAAAGCGGCGCAGGAAGGTGTGCCCCAGTATGCTCCACGTCGAACTACCTGCGCTATAAAGGAGCCGCTGTAGGGCCTGGAGGCGGAAGACACGGGCCTGAGTGTGCAGACACTTCAGGCCCTGCCCTCCTTCCTTCAGGGGTAGATGAAGAACCCCAACAGGGGCCCAGTGCATTCCTGACCAAAAGAATTCTAGAATCGTTGTCTGGAGGTGGGTCAGGAAACCCGGGGCCGGGGCCAGGGTGTTGAGCCGGTACCAGAGCTTGGACAGGACTAGTTGGTTAAGTACCAGTGCTCTCCCTCGGAAGGAGAGACATCGGAGTAGCCTCATCAATTTCCGGAGCCGCTCTATCACCCCGCCCTCTAAATTTTGCCAGTTCTCCGGCGGGGAAGGGTGCGTGGCAGAAAGGTAAACGCCGAGATAGAGCAGTGGACCCGCACTCCACCGGATGGTCTGAAGCGCGGGTGGAAGGGAGCTCACCTGCCGCCAGTCCCCCACCGCCAAGCCAGAGCTCTTGACCCAGTTGACTCAGGAGGAGGAGGCTGCCGAGTAGATGGCCTGGCAAGCCTCCACTCGCGCTAAGTCGCCCGGGTCCTGGACCACGAGGAGCACGTCATCGGCGTGCGCCGACAGGACCAGCCGCAGCTCCGGCTCCCGCAGCACCAACCCTGTCAACCTCCTGCGGAGGAGACAGAGGAAAGCCTCGATCACCAGAGCGTACAACTGGCCCGAGAGGGGGCACCCCTGCCGCACTCCTTGCCCGAAGCTGACCGGTTCAGTCAGGGTCCAGTTGAGCCTAACCAAACACTCCACGGAGGTGTACAGCACCCAGAGAAAACTCACAAACTGAGGTCCGAATCTGAACGCCTGCAGAGTGCTCAGGAGATACTCATGGTCTACTCTATCGAACGCCTTCTCCTGATTGAAAGACAGGAGGGAGAACGACAGACCGTCTCTACACCCGAGTTCCAAAAGGTCTCGGACTAGAAAGAGGTTGCCAAAAATGCTGCGACCCGGGACAGTATAGGTCTGGTCTGGGCGGATCACGTCTGCCATCACGGACCCTAGCCGCAGCGAGATTGCTTTTGCTACGATTTTGTAGTCCGTGCTAAGGAGTGAGACGGGACACCAGTTTCGTAAATCGCGGAGGTCCCCCTTCTTCGGCAGCAAGGAGAGCACTGCTCACCTGCACGAAAGAGGGAGGACCCTGCCCTGCAAAGACTCAGCCCAGACAGTGGCTAGGTCTGGGCCAAGGATGTCCCAGAATGCACGGTAGAACTCCACGGTCAGCCCGTCTATGCCCGGAGATTTATTGGTGGGCATGCGACGGAGGGCTTCCGAGAACTCGGCCAGGGTGAGAGGCAGCTCTAGCAGGACTTGGTCGCCCACGCTGACCGTGGGGAGTTCCTCCCAGAGCACACTGCAAGCGCCAGGATCGGTTGGATCCGGGGAGAAGAGGCTTGTGTAGAAGTCACGGGCCCTCCCACACATCTCCACCGGATCCGTGAGGGGGGCGCTGTCTTCTGCTAGAAGGCAGGTGACGTGTTTCTTGGCCCCCCTCGTTTTCTCCAGGGCGTAGAAGAAATGGGAGCCGCGATCCATCTCCTGAAGGAGGCGGATGCAGGATCGAACAAAGGCACCTCGGGCCCGATGGTCCTCGAGGGCCCGGAGCTCCTCCCGTTTCTCCCGGCATGCTCTGCAGAGGAACGGGTCCTCGGGGCTGGCGGCCAGATGCCTCTCCATCTCCAAGACCTCCCGTTCCAACTGCTCTATCGCTGCATTCCTCCGTTGGCTGGTGCCCCGGGTGTAGTCACGGCAGAAGAGCTTTGCGCGCACCTTCCCTAGATCCCACCATCGCCGCGCCGAGGGAAAGGCACGCCGCTGCTCTTGCCAGGCCAGCCAGAACTCCCGGAAGGATGTCACGAAGCCCTCATCCTCCAACAGGCTGTTGTTAAAGTGCCAATAGGCCGGCCCCGGCCTCTCTGCACGGAGGGAGGCTGTTATGGTGACTAAATGATGGTTGGAAAATGGGGCCGGCCGAATGTTGGAGGAGTGGGCCTCTGAAAGATGGAAACGGGATAAATAAATACGGTCCAACCGAGAGTGGTGTGACCGATGGGCCTCCACCCGGACACAGGTGAACGTGGAAGTGTCATCTGGGTGGTGGTCACGCCAGACGTCTACTAGGGAGTGATGTTCGACTATTTCTCAGAGAATGTTCACGGCGGACGGGCTCAGCTCAGCCCCTGAGCGGTCCCATTCCTCGAGGGTGGTGTTAAAGTCCCCTCCCAGGACTAGGCACTCATGAGAATCTAGGGTGCTGAGGAAGTCGGACACCCGCTGATAGAATTGTGGCTGTTTCGGGCTCGTTGTCGAGGCATAGATATTAACAAAGTTGACCACGAGCCCCTCCATATGGACTCGGCGATGCAGCAGGTGGCCTGGCACGGCCTCAGTGACCCCTAGCTGTAGGTTGGGGCTGTAGGTTGGGGGAGAACAGGGTCGCCACTCCAGCTTGCCAAGTCGTGAGGTGGCTAAAGTAGACCCCGTCCCTCCACTCCAGCTGCCAGCTGTCCTCAGCGGTCAGATCCGTATGGGTCTCCTGCAGGAAAACTACAGAGTACCTCCCTTCCCGAAGGTAAGAGAGCACCTGGGACCTGTGAAGAGCCATCCTACAGCCCCTGGTATTTAGGGTTGTGATAATGAGAGGCGTCATGCGGAGGGCTGGGGGTGTGGGGGCTCCTTATTGGCGGGGGTGTTCGCGGCCCTCGGCGGGTCGCGCAGCAACCCGTGACCCATCCCGTGAGTAGATCATTACGGAAGCCGTGGGCCCGCCCGTAGGCCGCAGCACCGTGCTTTCCTTGCCCTCTACCCTCCTTTATAAGAGCCCTTGTGGCCTGGAGGATTTGATCAAAGTCCCCCCATAGCTGGAGAGTCAGCTGTACCCTGTTGCGGGCGCCACGGATGTTTTCTAAAAACTTCCGCAATGCATTTCGCAGCTCATGCGGGGGTGGGGTTGCGATTTCTGGGTTGTTCCCTGGTGGGGTTCTTGATGCAACCTCGTGGTCCGCTAAGGCGGGCAGGCAGGGTGCGGACCACCGACGGGGCATCTGACAGGCTGGGGTTATTAAATTCATCTCACACCTTGGGGTAGAGGGGGATGGCAGGGAAAAAATTACAACTCCTAATGGGTAGCAACTAGAAAGTGCAAAGACTGCTCCCTGGGGGGGAATCTGCGAAAGGCAGGAAGGAAATAACCTCAGGGGCGGCATTAGCATTGCAGGAGGAGGGGACTTGGGCAGGGGCAGGGACAGGGGTGGGGGCAGGGGTAAGGCTCTGGGGTTCAGGAGGCAAGCAGCTAAAGGAAAGTGCCTCCTGAGCAGAGTCAAGGATGAAGGGGTAAGGGAGGGGGCTCCCAATAATGCTAGTCGCTGGCTCCGTGGTGGTCTTGGCGGCCATGGCATCAGGTGGTGGACCACCTTCTGCAGGGTGCTCGCCCGGGAAGGCAATTAGGGGGAGGGAGCATGGGGAAAGGGGGGGTTGGGGTAAGGTTGCCCAGCTCGAGGCCAGCTGGCAGTAAATCATCCTCTCCCTGGGTGACCGGGGTCAAATCTAGGGCATCAATCTCCGCATACACGGAGGAGAGGCCAACTCCTGCGATCCTGGGGGCCTCTCCTCTAGGGCCCGCCTCAACGGTCGCCTCGGGGTCCACGGGGGGTTCGGGTGGTGTCCGGGCAGAAGGGGCATCCTCAGGAGTCTCGGAGGGGAGGGTCTCCTGTGGAGGGGGGATTCTGCCCTCCAATGCCAGTCTGTCTTCCCCTCCCAACACCAGCGGATGGATCTCACTCGTGGCCATAGCGGGAGGCTCAATATCAGTGCCTCCTTTCCTGGTCTTCCAGGGGGCTTCCACGGCGGATGGATGCAGCGGAGCTCGAGCCTTCCGCTTGCCTCACTTCCCCTGGACTAGGGTCCAGCCCTCCATAGCGTCATCTGGGGGTTGGTTAGCAGGGGTCGTGTCGGGGGGCGGAGGCAATGGTTCAGGGGGGTAGCGGTGAGGCAGCATGAAGGGCAGGGGGTTCTCCTTGGGGTAGGCCCTCTCCTATACCCGGTAATATCCTTGCCAAACCCTCCTCCATAGGCTCTGCCGGATTGGTAATAGCAAGGGTGGGACTCTCTTGCTCGCCCGGGCATTGTAGGGAAGGTATCTCTTGGGCCCAGACGGGAGCAGCGATGGGTCAAGTAGGAGGAGGGTTGGTTTCAGGTGCCGGGTAGCCAGGGGCGTCGGCAACGACGGGGCTGATGTCCTGCCGGGTCTCGGGGGACTCGGGTGCCCCTCCCTCCCAGGCCAAAGGGCAGTCTCTATGGACATGCCCCCTGAGCGGCAGAGGTAGCACCGGGCCGCTCCGGTGTAGTAAAAGACCCGATAGCGGGCTCCCTGGTAGGGGACTAGGAAGGACCCCTTGAGTGCCTCTCCGTCATGTGCCCCTGCCGGCGGTAGAAGCTGCACTTGCCGGTGGAACGAAAGGACATGACGGAAGGTGGGGTCCTTGCAGCCCAACGGGAGAGGGCTGATGACAGAGACAAGTTTCCCCAGGGTGGAGAGAGCGGGTAACAGGGCAACACTGGGTAAGAAGGGAGGAACGGAGGTGAGGACGAGGCGAACACCTAGGTCTTCTAGTGGCTCCAGGGGGACAAACACCCGCCCCCACCGCCAGGCCCCTCTCCACCGCCTCCTGGGCGGCAGCCTCCGAAGCTAAGAAAAAAATGACCTTCCCATACATCTTGGAGGCCGCCACAATAGCCGTGGGTCCTACCACCTTCGCCAACGCCTGCACGTATGTCTCCACGTGGGGCGAGGCGGGCACCAGGAGGCAACGGACACCGTGCCTCCTGGTCAAGGTGGGGAAAGGGCCCCGGCCGCTGGTGAGGATAGCGGAGGCAGGGGGTGGGCAAGATGATAAGGCGGCAGGCACGGGGGAGCCTGTCACTGTCCGGGCAAACGTCCTGGGGGCCGCGGAACATTCGCAAAGCTGGTGGAGGGAAACGCAGGGAGGGACGCCACAGTCGATGACGAGGCCACAGCTGTGGGGGCAGCCCCTGCCATGGAGGGCGTAGTGGTTTTAGCGGGGCCCTTTCCTTTCTTCCCGCCCTGGCCTTTCTGGCCGGCTGGGGGGGGGGTTTCCTAGAATCTGGGGGGGCGGTGGGCACAGCAGCAGCAGTGATCACCCCGGTACCTCCTGCTGCCGGTGCCCCAGCGGGGGGGGTGGCAAGTATTTTGACAATAGTGGTGGGGGGGGACCTTGGGGGTCGGGCAGGGGGGGAGGAACAGCTGATTTTGTTATAGGGGCCTCGCCCCTCTCATTCCCCGCCATTGTGAGCAGGGAGAGACGGGGAGACACCGGAAGGAGGAGGGGGGAGGGGAAAGCAGATTAACCGCTCCTCCCTGCTGGGCTGCAGGCGGGAGGAGGGGGTGCTAAATGGGTTGGACTGGAAGGGGGGAAAAACAAAAACCGGGGTCCGGTGATGGGGGCAAGCTGTAAAATAAACAGTCCGGGGGGGTGTGTGTGTGGACCCACGCACGTTTGTCCAAAGAGTCTCGTTTGGTTAGCTGTTATGTCCGGTCTGAAAGGCAAAGTTCAAAGCAAACAGCTGGATTCGAAGGCAGATGGCAGGTTGCCAGCAGGGACGAATAGTGGGGGGGCCGTGACAGTTGTAGTAATGGTGGGGGGGTTAGGGGCACCGATGGATCGGGGGGCAGCTCCGTGCCACACCCCGTGCCACCACAGACGCAATTAAAACACAGTCAAACTTCCCCCCACGAGAGTATATTTCAGAAAATTACTCAGTCTTACGGGCCCCTTCACGATGATTTGTAGCTTCCCTGGGTTATTTCTCCTGTCTTCTGAAATCTTCTTCTCCAGCTGTGTTGGCTGTGTTCCAAGGCTTCCGGCAGGCTGAGAAAAATTACAGAAATAAGCTGACAGCAAAACAGCTGGGTCTGGGGGCTTCCACTCCACCCTCAGGATAGCGGGTCGGCAATCTTCCCCCCCTCCTTCGGGGGTTTCAGCTGAGGCAAGTAGCTGCGCCCGAGAGCAGGTGTGGGGCGGGGGTGCTGGCGGCAAACTGGCAGCCGACCAGCACTCAACGGCAGCAAAGAAAAACAGCAAAAAACCAAACCAAAACAAAAAAGCATCTGGCCCGGTCGGGGGGGCGGGGAAACTAAGGCAGGGTCGAAAAGTAAGAAAAATCCAGGCCAGGGGGCTTTAGGAAAGAATAGAAAGCTGATAGCTGAGGAGCAAGCGAGGGACATCCCGTTTCCCAACAGGGAAGGTGTTTTTTTTTTTTTTTTTTTTTTTTTTTTTTTTTTTTGAAACAGAAAAGAAATTTATTTGTAACAGTTACAAAGAGTACAAAAGGATAAAAAAAACTTAGCAACAACACAACGCAATCAGAAGGTATAACACAACAGCTTTTCAGGAGGGAGAGGTGTTCGGGGTAGCCCAGGCCCAGAGCGGGGGGGCTTCCTCGACACTCGTGGTCTTCCACCCTCCTGAGTTACCTGGTGGCCTAGAGCGGGGGGGCTTCCTCGACACTCGTGGTCTTCCACCCTCTCGAGTTACCTAGTGCCACGCCCAGGGTCACCGACCCTCCCTCTCCCGAGAGTGCCCGACAAGATGGGCACGGCTGCGGGGCGGGTGGTTGGGAGGGAAAGGGGTACACCCATGTATTATAGGACGCCTCCTGGAAGACAGTAATGATGGTAGTCACAGCAACTAACGGCTGTGACTGGCGGCTCTCGCTCCTTCCCTCAATCAGAGGGTCAAACGGAGGGAACCGAACGGGGTTACCGAGCAGAGAACCCCGGACAGCGCCCACCGCTCCTCAAAGGTGTCAAGGGAGTCGGTGGACGCTGCCCAGAGGAACTCCGCCCGGATACGTGAACGTGCTGAAAGTCGGAAAACGGCCTCACAATCGCAGGACGCCTCATGAGCCAACCTCCGCTCTCTGGTCTTATAAATGGCTGTTTTAGCCAAGGCTAGGAGGAGGTTAACCAGGAGATCCCGCGACTTGGTGGGGCCACGGATGGGGAATGTATAAATAAAGAGGTGGGGGGAAAAATGAAGCCAAAAGCGCAAAAGAATATTTGTGAGGAGCCGAAAAAGAGGCTGCAATCTGGCACACTCTAAATAGACGTGCGCCAGGGTTTCCCTCACGTTGCAAAAAGGGCAAGTCTCCGGAAGGGAGGTAAAACGTGTCAAAAACACGCCCGTGCTCACAGCCCCGTGAAGGAGCCGCCAACTGATGTCCCCGACGGGCCTCGGGACCAAGGTGGAGTACAGGCTGGCCCACCGAGGTTGTTCACCCTCCAAAGGTGGTAAGAGATCTCGCCACTTTGTGTCGGGGCGGGACACCAGGGTGCGGGCATGAAGGGTATGAAACGTGAGTGTATATAAATATTGCCGTGATGCAACTTGAAAACCGACCGGTTGCAGTTCATGCAGCCGGCTCGCAGTAAAAGGATGAGGGGTGTGTTGGGATCGGCAGGGTAGGGGCCCGATGAAAAGGTCCGGCGGGCCTGGGGTAAGGGATGGGCGGGGCGCGCCCTCGCGCAAGGCTCGGCTAACATAAGCCCGAGCGGCGGGGGTTAGAGCGGCCTCCACCTCCTGAAGCACGCGCCGGGGGGTGCGAAGGCTGGAGAGCCCCATGCGTCGAGCGAGCGTCAGGGGATCCAGCCAGTCCCCCCGGTCGTAGTCCAGGAGGTCCCCGACCCTCGTAACTCCCGCCAGGACCAACCTCTGGCGCACCGTGCGGGACTCCGCCGCCTGCACACAAAGTTGGGGGTTGTGTAGCAGGGGCTCCGTGAGGAGATCTGCCCCCACGATGGCCGCCACGGACCTGGTCGTTGAAAACAGTTTCCAGGCCCGGAGGAGGTCCTGGTAAAAATCCGGCAGCCCGGAGAGGTCTCGCGGAAAACCTCTCGGACAAAGATAAAAGAGCTGTCGGTCATATCGGAGCCCATGGAAGCGGCGTAAGAAGGCATGCGCCAATATGCTCCACGTCGAGCTACCTGCACTATAAAGGAGCCTCTGCAGGGCCTGGAGGCGGAAAACGCGGACCTGAGTGTACAGACACTTCAGGCCCTGCCCTCCTTCCTTCAGGGGCAAGTGGAGAACTCCAACAGGGGCCCAGTGCAAACCTGACCAAAAGAACTCCAGAATCAATCTCCGGAGGTGGGACAGGAAACCCGGGGCCGGGGCTAGGGTGTTGAGCCGGTACCAGAGCGTGGACAGGACTAGTTGGTTAAGCACCAGTGCTCTCCCCCGAAGGGAGAGACATCGGAGTAGCCTCGTCCATTTCCTGATCCGCTCAATCACGCCGCCTTCCAAATTTTGCCAGTTCTCCGGCGGAGAAGGGTGCGTGGCAGAAAGGTAAACGCCGAGATAGAGCAGAGGGCCGGCACTCCACCGGATGGTCTGAAGCGCGGGTGGGAGGGAGCTTACCTGCCGCCAGCCCCCCACCGCCAAGCCAGAGCTCTTGACCCAGTTGACTCGGGCGGAGGAGGCTGCCGAAAAGATGGTTTGGCATGCCTCCACTCGCACCAAGTCGCCCGGGTCCTGGACCACGAGGAGGACGTCATCGGCGTACGCCGACAGGACCAGCCGCAGCTCCGGCTCCCGCAGCACCAACCCCGTCAACCTCCTGCGGAGGAGACAGAGGAAAGGCTCGATCGCCAGAGCGTACAGCTGGCCTGAGAGGGGGCACCCCTGCCGCACCCCTCGCCCGAAGCTGACCGGTTCGGTCAGGGTCCAGTTGAGCCTAACCAGACACTCCGCGGAGGCGTACAGTACCCGGAGAAAACTCACAAACTGAGGTCCGAATCCAAACGCTCGCAGGGTGCTCAGGAGGTACCCATGATCTACCCTATCGAACGCCTTCTCCTGATCGAGAGACAGGAGGGCGAACGACAGACCGTCTCTCCGCCCGAGTTCCAAAAGGTCTCGGACTAAAAAAAGGTTGTCAAAAATGCTGCGACCCGGGACAGTATAGGTCTGGTCTGGGTGAATCACGTCCGCCATCACGGACCCTAGCCGCAGCGAGATTGCTTTCGCTACGATTTTGTAATCCGTGCTGAGGAGTGAGAGGGGACGCCAGTTTCGTAAATCGCGGAGGTCCCCCTTCTTCGGCAGCAAGGCGAGCACTGCTCGTCTGCACGAGAGAGGGAGGACCCCGCCCTGCAAGGACTCAGCCCAGACAGTGACTAGGTCTGGGCCAAGGATGTCCCAGAACGCGCGGTAAAACTCCACGGTCAGCCCGTCCATGCCCGGAGATTTATTGGTGGGCATGCGACGGAGGGCTTCCGAGAACTCGGCCAGGGTGAGAGGCAGCTCTAGCCGGTCTCGGTCGCCCACGCTGACCGTGGGGAGTTCCTCCCAGAGCACCCCGCAAGCGCCAGGATCGGTCGGATCCGGGGAGAAAAGGTTTGCGTAGAAGTCACGGGCCCTCCCACACATCTCCTCCGGATCCGTGAGGGGGGTGCCGTCTTCCGCTAAAAGGCAGGTGACGTGTTTTTTGGCCCCCCTCGTTTTCTCCAGGGCGTAGAAGAAACGGGAGCCGCGATCCATCTCCTGAAGGAGGCGGATGCGGGACCGGACAAAGGCACCTCGGGCCCGGTGGTCCTCGAGGGCTCGAAGTTCCTCCTGCTTCTCCCGGCACGCTCCGCAGAGGGACGGGTCCCCGGGGCTGGCGGCCAGGCGCCTCTCCAGCTCTAAGACCTCCCGTTCCAACTGCTCTATCGCCGCATTTCTCCGTCGGCTGGTGCCCCGAGTGTAGTTGCGGCAAAAGAGCTTGGCGCGTACCTTCCCTAAATCCCACCAGCGCCGCACCGAGGGAAAGGCACGCCACTGCTCCCGCCAGGCCAGCCAAAACTCCCGGAAGGACATCACAAAGCTCTCGTCCTCCAACAGGCTGTTGTTAAAATGCCAGTAAGCCGGCCCCGGTCCCTCTGCACGGAGGGAGACCGTGACGGCAACCAAATGATGGTCGGAAAAAGGGGCCGGCCGAATGGTGGAGGAGTGGGCCTGTGAAAGATGGAGACGGGATAGGTAAATACGGTCTAACCGAGAGTGGTGTGACCGACGGGCCTCCACCCGAACGAAGGTAAACGTGGAAGTATCATCTGGGTGATGGTCACGCCAGACGTCCACTAGGGAGTGATAATCGACTATATCTCGAAGAATGGTCGCGGCGGCCGGGCTCGGCTCGGCCCCCGAGCGGTCCCGTTCCTCGAGGGTGGTGTTAAAGTCCCCTCCCAGGATCAGGCACTCGTGTGAATCTAGGGTGTCGAGAAATTCGGACACCTGCTGGTAAAATTGTGGCCGCTGTGAACTCACTTGCGGGGCATAGATATTAACAAAATTGACCACGAGCCCCTCCAAACGAACTCGGAGGTGCAACAAGTGGCCCGGCACGGCCTCAGTGACTCCTAGCACCTCGGGCCGCAGGGTGGGGGAGAACAGGGTCGCCACTCCAGCTTGCCAAGTCGTGAGGTGGCTAAAGTAGACCCCGTCCCTCCACTCCAGCTGCCAGCTGTCCTCAGCGGTCAGATCCGTATGGGTCTCCTGCAGGAAAACTACAGAGTACCTCCCTTCCCGAAGGTAAGAGAGCACCTGGGACCTGTGAAGAGCCATCCTACAGCCCCTGGTATTTAGGGTTGCGATAATGAGAGGCGTCATGCGGAGGGCTGGGGGTGTGGGGGCTCCTTATTGGCGGGGGTGTTCGCGGCCCTCGGCGGGTCGCGCAGCAACCCGTGACCCATCCCGTGAGTAGATCATTACGGAAGCCGTGGGCCCGCCCGTAGGCCGCAGCACCGTGCTTTCCTTGCCCTCTACCCTCCTTTATAAGAGCCCTTGTGGCCTGGAGGATTTGATCAAAGTCCCCCCATAGCTGGAGAGTCAGCTGTACCCTGTTGCGGGCGCCACGGATGTTTTCTAAAAACTTCCGCAATGCATTTCGCAGCTCATGCGGGGGTGGGGTTGCGATTTCTGGGTTGTTCCCTGGTGGGGTTCTTGATGCAACCTCGTGGTCCGCTAAGGCGGGCAGGCAGGGTGCGGACCACCGACGGGGCATCTGACAGGCTGGGGTTATTAAATTCATCTCACACCTTGGGGTAGAGGGGGATGGCAGGGAAAAAATTACAACTCCTAATGGGTAGCAACTAGAAAGTGCAAAGACTGCTCCCTGGGGGGGAATCTGCGAAAGGCAGGAAGGAAATAACCTCAGGGGCGGCATTAGCATTGCAGGAGGAGGGGACTTGGGCAGGGGCAGGGACAGGGGTGGGGGCAGGGGTAAGGCTCTGGGGTTCAGGAGGCAAGCAGCTAAAGGAAAGTGCCTCCTGAGCAGAGTCAAGGATGAAGGGGTAAGGGAGGGGGCTCCCAATAATGCTAGTCGCTGGCTCCGTGGTGGTCTTGGCGGCCATGGCATCAGGTGGTGGACCACCTTCTGCAGGGTGCTCGCCCGGGAAGGCAATTAGGGGGAGGGAGCATGGGGAAAGGGGGGGTTGGGGTAAGGTTGCCCAGCTCGAGGCCAGCTGGCAGTAAATCATCCTCTCCCTGGGTGACCGGGGTCAAATCTAGGGCATCAATCTCCGCATACACGGAGGAGAGGCCAACTCCTGCGATCCTGGGGGCCTCTCCTCTAGGGCCCGCCTCAACGGTCGCCTCGGGGTCCACGGGGGGTTCGGGTGGTGTCCGGGCAGAAGGGGCATCCTCAGGAGTCTCGGAGGGGAGGGTCTCCTGTGGAGGGGGGATTCTGCCCTCCAATGCCAGTCTGTCTTCCCCTCCCAACACCAGCGGATGGATCTCACTCGTGGCCATAGCGGGAGGCTCAATATCAGTGCCTCCTTTCCTGGTCTTCCAGGGGGCTTCCACGGCGGATGGATGCAGCGGAGCTCGAGCCTTCCGCTTGCCTCACTTCCCCTGGACTAGGGTCCAGCCCTCCATAGCGTCATCTGGGGGTTGGTTAGCAGGGGTCGTGTCGGGGGGCGGAGGCAATGGTTCAGGGGGGTAGCGGTGAGGCAGCATGAAGGGCAGGGGGTTCTCCTTGGGGTAGGCCCTCTCCTATACCCGGTAATATCCTTGCCAAACCCTCCTCCATAGGCTCTGCCGGATTGGTAATAGCAAGGGTGGGACTCTCTTGCTCGCCCGGGCATTGTAGGGAAGGTATCTCTTGGGCCCAGACGGGAGCAGCGATGGGTCAAGTAGGAGGAGGGTTGGTTTCAGGTGCCGGGTAGCCAGGGGCGTCGGCAACGACGGGGCTGATGTCCTGCCGGGTCTCGGGGGACTCGGGTGCCCCTCCCTCCCAGGCCAAAGGGCAGTCTCTATGGACATGCCCCCTGAGCGGCAGAGGTAGCACCGGGCCGCTCCGGTGTAGTAAAAGACCCGATAGCGGGCTCCCTGGTAGGGGACTAGGAAGGACCCCTTGAGTGCCTCTCCGTCATGTGCCCCTGCCGGCGGTAGAAGCTGCACTTGCCGGTGGAACGAAAGGACATGACGGAAGGTGGGGTCCTTGCAGCCCAACGGGAGAGGGCTGATGACAGAGACAAGTTTCCCCAGGGTGGAGAGAGCGGGTAACAGGGCAACACTGGGTAAGAAGGGAGGAACGGAGGTGAGGACGAGGCGAACACCTAGGTCTTCTAGTGGCTCCAGGGGGACAAACACCCGCCCCCACCGCCAGGCCCCTCTCCACCGCCTCCTGGGCGGCAGCCTCCGAAGCTAAGAAAAAAATGACCTTCCCATACATCTTGGAGGCCGCCACAATAGCCGTGGGTCCTACCACCTTCGCCAACGCCTGCACGTATGTCTCCACGTGGGGCGAGGCGGGCACCAGGAGGCAACGGACACCGTGCCTCCTGGTCAAGGTGGGGAAAGGGCCCCGGCCGCTGGTGAGGATAGCGGAGGCAGGGGGTGGGCAAGATGATAAGGCGGCAGGCACGGGGGAGCCTGTCACTGTCCGGGCAAACGTCCTGGGGGCCGCGGAACATTCGCAAAGCTGGTGGAGGGAAACGCAGGGAGGGACGCCACAGTCGATGACGAGGCCACAGCTGTGGGGGCAGCCCCTGCCATGGAGGGCGTAGTGGTTTTAGCGGGGCCCTTTCCTTTCTTCCCGCCCTGGCCTTTCTGGCCGGCTGGGGGGGGGGTTTCCTAGAATCTGGGGGGGCGGTGGGCACAGCAGCAGCAGTGATCACCCCGGTACCTCCTGCTGCCGGTGCCCCAGCGGGGGGGGTGGCAAGTATTTTGACAATAGTGGTGGGGGGGGACCTTGGGGGTCGGGCAGGGGGGGAGGAACAGCTGATTTTGTTATAGGGGCCTCGCCCCTCTCATTCCCCGCCATTGTGAGCAGGGAGAGACGGGGAGACACCGGAAGGAGGAGGGGGGAGGGGAAAGCAGATTAACCGCTCCTCCCTGCTGGGCTGCAGGCGGGAGGAGGGGGTGCTAAATGGGTTGGACTGGAAGGGGGGAAAAACAAAAACCGGGGTCCGGTGATGGGGGCAAGCTGTAAAATAAACAGTCCGGGGGGGTGTGTGTGTGGACCCACGCACGTTTGTCCAAAGAGTCTCGTTTGGTTAGCTGTTATGTCCGGTCTGAAAGGCAAAGTTCAAAGCAAACAGCTGGATTCGAAGGCAGATGGCAGGTTGCCAGCAGGGACGAATAGTGGGGGGGCCGTGACAGTTGTAGTAATGGTGGGGGGGTTAGGGGCACCGATGGATCGGGGGGCAGCTCCGTGCCACACCCCGTGCCACCACAGACGCAATTAAAACACAGTCAAACTTCCCCCCACGAGAGTATATTTCAGAAAATTACTCAGTCTTACGGGCCCCTTCACGATGATTTGTAGCTTCCCTGGGTTATTTCTCCTGTCTTCTGAAATCTTCTTCTCCAGCTGTGTTGGCTGTGTTCCAAGGCTTCCGGCAGGCTGAGAAAAATTACAGAAATAAGCTGACAGCAAAACAGCTGGGTCTGGGGGCTTCCACTCCACCCTCAGGATAGCGGGTCGGCAATCTTCCCCCCCTCCTTCGGGGGTTTCAGCTGAGGCAAGTAGCTGCGCCCGAGAGCAGGTGTGGGGCGGGGGTGCTGGCGGCAAACTGGCAGCCGACCAGCACTCAACGGCAGCAAAGAAAAACAGCAAAAAACCAAACCAAAACAAAAAAGCATCTGGCCCGGTCGGGGGGGCGGGGAAACTAAGGCAGGGTCGAAAAGTAAGAAAAATCCAGGCCAGGGGGCTTTAGGAAAGAATAGAAAGCTGATAGCTGAGGAGCAAGCGAGGGACATCCCGTTTCCCAACAGGGAAGGTTCCAGAACAATCAGGAACTTTCTGGAAACAATTAAGGCAGACAGGCTGATTAGAACACCTGCAGCCAATCAAGAAACTGGCAGAATCAATTAAGACAGGCAGGCTAATCAGGGCACCTGGGTTTAAAAAGTAGCTCACTTCAGTTTGTGGTGTGCATGTGAGGAGCTGGGAGCAAGAGGCACTAGGAGCTGAGAGTGAGAACACGGACTGTTGGAGGATTGAGGTGTACAAACATTATCAGACACAGGGGGAAGGTCCTATGGTGAGGATAAAGAAGGTGTTGGGAGGAGGCCATGGGGAAGTAGCCCAGGGAGTTGTAGCTGTCGCACAGTTGTTCCGAGCGACACTCTAGACAGCTGCATTCCACAGGACCCTGGGCTGGAACCCAGAGTAGAGGGCGGGCCCCGGTTCCCCCCAAACCTCCCAACTGCTGATCAGACACTGGAGGAGTTGACCTGGACTGTGGGTTCACAAAAATGGCCAAACTGAGGACTGCTGTGAATCTCCGAGGCAAGCAAATCCGCCAATAAGCGCAAGACCCACCCAGCTAGAGGAGGAACTTTGTCACAATATGATTATCCTGTTTGTATGCATGTATCATTTTTGTATCTGAAGTTGTGAATATTGACTATGTATCTATTACAAATTTGTTTACACATGGGGAACACCAAGTAGACAAAAGACTCTCAGTCTAGAGGGCGGGCTGGGAAGGACCCATTCAAATTAATGAACCATTAGGAAGAACAATAGCCCATAGACACAGCTTATTTCCCACCTGGGGGCCTTCCTGAGGATGCTACAAACAGGCTCTGACTCATGTCTGCTGTAACACCACAAGGATGTGTGACCAGGTCACCTGGTGCTAGACTCCATCTTGGAATACCAGTGTTGTTTCACTGACTAGTGTGGGAATCAAGCTTTGAGACCAAGGGTTCCTATCATATGCAAAATCTATATAGGGCATGGAAATGACATCATCATGGTTCTTCACTGACTCCCTGCCCAAGACAACTCCTGGAAACACCTGAGGAACAAAGATGAACTGGAGGGGGAAGTGCTGGACACAGGCTAAAGTGATTTTTAGCCTGTGAAGGGAACTGGGGTTTCTAAGCTGAAAGCCAGCACAGCTTGCCCCTTAAGAGCCTAAAGCCTGCTTGCATAATCATTTAGGGTGAGAATTTGCTATTCATATCCAATCTCTTTAGCATGTTTTGTTCATTTGCTAGATAATCTGCTTTGATTTGTTTGCTACCCTTTATAATCACTTAATTTTTTGTAGTTAAACTTTTTACTTTGTCTAAAACCAGCGTGTGGAAATCATAACTCATGGCAGAAAGCTGTTGTATATTTCCTCTCCACACAGAGAAAGGGGGGTGAATTTCATGAGCTTGCACTGTGCAGTGAAAGATAAGTTTTGGGTTTATATTATACCCCGGACGGATGCGTGTACCTGAGTAGCTGGGAAGCGCCTTAGCTGAAGCCTTCCCATCCAGAGCTGATCACAGCCTCCACATATAACTGCAGCTAGGTGTGTCCCTCTGTACGTGTGCTGGTAAAGTGCACGTTGTAGCCTGGGAGAGGGCTTGGCAGGCTGGTCACAGCAGTACAGTGTAAAGGGAGCCCAGGCTGGTGGGCCAGGGAGGCTCAGTGGTACTGCAGTTCCAGGCACCCATCACTGTCAGTAGCACCGCCTTCAAGCTCCATGTTCCCAAATGTTGCGTGCACGCTAAGCAAATGGTTGAGGCACCTGAGCAACCTTCTTTCCTCCCTAAATGCCATGCCTGAAATAAATGGACCATAGATACCTGGGCACTGAAGGAAGTGCTGGATGTTGAACCAAATAATTGATGAGCACTAAACAAGGCATTGAACCAGGCTAGGTGTCTCACTGTAAGGTGTTCAGGTGCCTAAGATATTATGGGGTCAGTATGCCGAGGACAACAATAATGGTAGAGCTCTGTGAACCTAGTAAAAACAGCAAGGTGCTGGCAAAAAAAAAAATGAATTCCAGAATGCCACCCACACCTTTACCTTGGGGGGAAGGTGTGCACCAAAATGCCTAGAAGCAGGCATTAAGGTGCTGCACAGGTGTACCCAAGTTCCCAAGCTCAGTTTTGTAGGCCTTTGACCGTACCAGGGAGATAAGTAATAGTGAAGCATATTCAGTCAGGGTTCCTAGAATCCTGAATAGCTGAAGACAGAAAAGTCAGTCCTTTGAGGGAAATGCTGCTTACTTGATAGGATCAGTAAATGAAACTGAGTGGAACGTTTCAGGGCAGTATTTACAGCGGGCAGCTGCCAGTAAGGGTTCTGGCTTACTACCGCTACTTCTACCCTTCAAGGGTAGAAGAAGTCTTTATGTCCAGAGAATTCCATCAGTGCTGTGCTAAGGAGATAAAACACAGGCCTCAGGATCCAGTGTAGGTGGTATCTTTAAATCAGAAGTCTGGTAATTCTACAAAGTTCATATGTATCTGGTAATGCCCCCACAAAAGCAATTCATGCTTTTTGAAAGCTAGTACAATTACATTATTTTAATGTTACTTTTTCTTCTGTAGTATAAAGCTCTCATCCATTTAGAATGTAACAGACGCAAAGCAAGAACCATGTATTTTTACCTGACTGCGAAATGCCTAGCACACTTTTGGAGCTATATAAAAATAAGTCACCACAAATCTTACACAGAGAAAACTTGACATAAATATCATTTAGAACATTTCCTGGGCAAATCACATTAGAGAGATATGGTTTGAACAGCTCTAGAATAAACATGTGGTATCAAGAACTTTTCATACTTACGAAGTGCCTCGAGGCAATCACAAGCAGCATCTATGCTCACCATCTAAAGCACAGGAAGATGGCAAGGAGCCCGAATGACTCAGTAAGGCAGCATTGTAGTGAGAGATTTGCAATAGATGATTTTTTTTTTTTTCTTAAAGTTCTGGCTCCTGCAGACATTAGGTGAGACTCCCAACTTTCATTTAAACCAACAAGTTTCTAGCCCACATGGTGGTGGAGAAAATCTTGAAAATGTATTCTAAGTGCACCTTAAAGCCTCAAAAACCAGATAAAAAGAATCCATTTTTTCAAGTCTCATTTAAAAAAAAAATCAATTTTTAAGGCAATCTTGATGGTTTCGGACTCACTCATGGTTTTTGAACACTTAGGGTTGGCAACACTGAGTTATGTCATTTCTGGAGAGCTTAAGGTTTGTCTCATCCTCAGCATACAATATACTTTAAATAAAGGTTTCAAAATAAATAGTTTAATGATGCCCCATGTTAATTTATGAAAGGAAATCACTGTCTTCTTTTTCACTGAACCATGGTGAAAAACGTCACTGTTTTATTCAGCATTATAGTTACATAACAGTTGTCTGTTTCTATTACTAGAAAGAATTTATTAAAATAATCCTGAAAAGACATCTTTTCTCCCTCCAATGATTTCAAAACTATGCCTTTTAATGCCAATTTCACACAAATCATCAAATGGATTTGATCTGTAGTAGTCAGTTATAGCAATTGTCAAGGCACAAGCTCAGCTCTGCACATCAGCTGTTGCTTGTAGTAAAACGAGATATGCCAATTATGTCGTCTTAGTTAAAAATGCATAATCCCTTTATTTTATATTGCAACAGGAGAAGTTAACATTACATATACAGACTACGAAAGGTAAAGGATTTACTTCTGATATGATTTGTAGATTTAAATTCAAAACCTATTGTATATTTTATGTAGCAGAGGAAAGTAACCTTAGTATTTCCTTTCCAACAGTATATTTAAGGGAATAAACAATATAAAGTAAGCCTTAAAAGTTTGTTTTAATCATTTTCAGTGCTGTCTATTGTCAGATGAAAAATATAAGGTACAATAGCCATCCCTTTTGATATGTTGCAACACTGATCATGTGCCTTGATAAAGGAACAACAGTTCATTAAATAAGGATGATGACATAACATGTAGGGAAGACTTTGGATTGTCTATTTAAAATGTCAACGTAATAGGCAATTAATAATAAAACTTCATTTTAAGTGCACTTCCACATGCTTTTTGTTTATAATATAGCAACTTCCTATCCTTTTTTCAACAAACTTCATTCTCTACTCTAAAGCTGTTTGGCTGAAAATGCACTTTCCCCAGTAAACTTTTTTTTTTTAAACAATGTAACTAAAACTCCTACCCTTTCAGAGACTAAGAAATATGTTTTGCTAATTTAAAACACAATATATTACAAGACATGTGAAGACAACACATAGTGAAATGAGTTTTAATTGTTGTGCTGTGACTAAAGTAAAGTTCTCAAGGCTGCAGTTTAACATTCCAAGTTCTCCCTTCCATCTTTATTGATTAAGATTTTGAACAGAAACTCTTTGGGGGCTAGAACAGCAGTAATTGCATCACACTGTTTTCCAAGACTTCAAGTTTCAAAAGCAAACTCTTCAAAAAAGTACAGTTCCTGATTTGATTAGATACAGGGACAAAAATATAGCACATACTTGAAGGTTACAGGGTCTACAAATGATGGCAATATTTTCCTTGGGAGAGTACAGTTTGTTTTCTTGTAAATACTCAAAAAGGCTCAACTTCAAGCAGTAATAAACACAAGCAAAAGTGATTTAACCCTTAAAATAAATATTCAGGAAAACCTCTCTGTACATACAAGTGAAAGAATAGGTAATACTTTCACGCTAAAAGAAAAAATAAAGAATTTGTTCATATAAGCAGCTGAAATCTGCTGTTCCAGCCCAGTGTCCCCAGTAAAGAAGGGAGGCACAAACACAGGTGACTACTGTAGCTCACTATCTTATGGCCTTTTTTGGACAGGGACATCACCACCACCAATTTTAATCCCTTTTGTTAGACTGATTTATTTATTACAGCATGCCAAATCCTTTGGCATATGTGATGGCCTTCAACAATCTCTCTTTAAGTTTTTCTTTGCTTGAGTATTCCGGAAGCAAAAGGACATTAAAGCATGTGTGAGATGTCGGTAATCTGAGGAAAAACAGAAAAGGAAGAATTCAGCCATCGGAATGCAAAACGCACACATATAAGGATCATCATCTTTTCGAAATACCATGCTATTTCATCTGCTTCCATAGGTAAGAACAAACAATACTCCAGCTTTGCTTTAAAATTTATACCTGTTGTTTTCACGTAACCTTGAGGTCAAAGCACGATAAAATATTATTAAAATGCTAATTTAAGAGATACTTAACTTTAATGTAAAGATTTGGCTGCTAGTATTTTCACTTTGCAGAACTCGTCTTAATTTTTAAGAAGTCAAAATAAAATTTTTACCAAATAAAAGGTCAATATTTTACCTCTCTGTGTCTGGGCCATTTTTGGCTATAATCATCTTTAATTTTCCAAGTCCTCCCACAGGTGCTCTGTCCGTGCCTGTTGTAAACTGCAAAAATAGTCTTTTCTGCTCATCTGTAAATGAATGGACTATTTCCCAGAATTCCCTATTGAGAGGAAATTAAAAACACAGTTGAGAAAGCAAGAGAAAAATATTGTTAAGAATATTTGATACAAACAAGACCTCCCCCTACTTGTATGTAACTTTCACAACTGCCAGAATTATGCAATTTGGAGCTGTTAACTGACACATTATCATATATGACACCATATTTGATCATCTACCACAGATACAATAATCAGCATACAAACTGAGCATATAGGAGTTGAACAAGATTGCATTCAAACATTTGCTAACTGTGGAAGTTTTGAAGCTACATTTGAAGTATTTCAAAATCCTTGAAGGTTAACCTGTTAACTTTTTAAGACTGTTTCAGACTATTCTAAAATTAGCAAATAATTTGCAGATGCTGTCCATTTCTTTTCAATACTGTTTGTATTTTCTATATTTTTCAACTATTCTTATTGCAAAGCATTGTCTAGTCTCTGATAATCTTGTTTCTCTCTTCTTCCTATCATATTACCAAACATATCAATATTTGTCTGACTAAACAGTTCAAGTCACGTGTCAGTTACCAGCTGTGTGTTAAGATCAAAACTGAGGTGAAAATAAAAGGTGGCTTCCACAAAATTAGAGGAATAAAAACAATAATTCATCAAAAATGTGTCAGCCTGATTATATGTAAAATAATCTGAGCAGTTTTTGGAGCCCCTACATTTTTCTATAATCATAACTATGGTAAACACACTATTTTGCACATCCTCGTTCTTGACAAATAACATGGTTTGGAGGCCTTTTGTTTGGATTATATGTGATAATGAATGAACTCACTAATGGCCCACCAGAACAAATTATGACACTTCCACCCATCACAAAAATCTTATTAGGATAATTCATCATTGAGCAAAAAACATCACCATCTCTTATTTCATGGTCTTGAAGATCATCTGAATATATCTAGATTTATAAGAGAGACTACACACACAATATTTCATTCACATTTGGGAACCTCAATACTAGAATGATGTAGACAGACTGGAGAAGGATTAGAAGAGAAAGACAACCATGGGCCGGAGGGGAAAGCAGACAGCCGAAGATTACAAGAACTATACCATCCTCTCCCAGAGGAAGATGGGAAAGCTCTCTACAGCATTATTCCACTTTTGACCCGACAAGCCCTTCTGTGCAACATGGGCTCTGTGAGTGAGAAGGATGTGGTTGAGCAAACTGTGGCATAAATCCTGTAAGAGCAACCCCAAAGGACTTTGAATATTAATCTACCTGCTACCCCTGCTGTGTACTAAGGAACTTCTCCCCTGAAGGGTTGACTAGTGAATTACAGGGGAACTTTACCAGCAGGGCTCCTACAGATTCTCTCACACTAAGAGAAGAATTAATTGGAAATTCTGCAAGCAACAAGATGTGGAATTTCCTTTCCTGTATGTGGGAATAATCCAGGTCGGAGATGAAAAGGCCCTAAACGTTTCTGAGACACATTTTTTACTAAACTAGGCAAATAATAGGTAGCATAGTGTTAGAAATAATCCTGGCCAGTTGGGGATTATCTAATGAGTCCCTTCCATCTCTCAACAAGAAAGCACACGAGTAAAAAAGATCAAGAGCAAAATAATCATTTTTTACCCTTCAGTTTCTTCAATAGCTTTTGATAAGTTTTCCTTTGTTTAAAGAGTTTATTCTATAATAGCATGTTAAACATCTTATCATTTGCTGACTTTATTAAATACTCATAATTCAGTAATAATAATAAATGATACTTGGCTCTTGTTGGACTTCAGTGTGTACTTCAAAAACATGAACCTCACATTACAGATAGTGCCTCTTCATCATGAATTTAGTAAAATACAGTTTACTTGTATATCCCTTGAAAAGTTAAAGAACTTACCTAATAATAAGAGAGTCTCTGCTATAGCCACCATCATATTCTGTAGTTTCTTCTAATGCTTGAAAGTCTAGATTCTGTAAATGTAAGACATTTTATCACCACCCATAATTGTATCTTTGGGATAAGAAAACCAGCAATTTGTTTTGTTGCACATTCCAGATTTCTTACCCTACTTCCACAAATAAGTAATTCAATTTCCTCTGGTCTAAATAAATATTTCAGTGGAGACTCATTGGTCACCATATGGAATCCTCTCCGAAAGGCTTTGAACTGCTTTTCTACTGATTTGTTGAGAATGTAGTCCGCGTACAGATTGACAAATTCCTGTAAGAAAACAACCCCAAAACTTACTTAATAGTTAAAAGCCAAATCCTACCCTTCAAAAAACAAGATACACTCAACAAGACATTTTGGTCTAATGTTTTAAATAGGGAAAGCAAGTATTTCATGGCATTGTATAATTTGTTTTCTCATAACTGGAACCGAGCCAGAGTGCACTGCTGGACTTGGCCCACCTACAATCAATCTCCGAGGCAGCTGAGCTATGACTGGACAATTGTGTTAACTTTACATGTACTGAAATTTTTCAACAGAAATTATCCACATGCACACACAAAATAGTCCAAGTGGATTCCTCCCAGTTGGTGGACAACTTCATTTGAGAAACCAAGTTTATGAGCAAGGAAAAATTCTCTTTCTCCTACGCACACATCCACCAATCTGGAGGACTCTGGTAGGGCACCGGAAGCAGTAAATAAAGTTTAAGCAATCACAAACAATGGTAGGATTCAAAATCTAAGATAAAAGCTCACTTCTACGTGTATCAAAATTTTGTGTAGCCTAAATTTGTATGAAATCTAAGACCATTCAGCAACAAATTACAACTAAAGGAGACAGTAGATGATCTTTTGGTCTGGCACATTTTCTTAGAAGATGATGCTCAGATGCTGAGTCCAAAATGTATCTGGGGAGATACACAATGTGAAGTCTGGTATGCACATTTCAATTTACTAGTTTTATTAACAGTTTACTCAGCAATCTGAATATACACAACAGAATCCCGAATAGATATCTAGGTTAATAGTTGCTTGTAAACAGCAAACATTAAAAAGGAGTCTTAAATTTCTGACTTGTTATACATAAACGTGTGTTACAGAAAACGTATAATACAACTGGTGTTCTCAAAGTCATACATGCAAGAGAATTTTACAGAAGTGTTTTCTTCTGCTTCTTAACCCAGTTGGACTATTAGAATTTTAAATTTAACTATTTCTTTATCTCTAGCTGAAATTAATGTTTTAGTTACATGCCTACAGAATATTGACTGAAATTCTGAGATACATAGTAATAACAAAGATCATTCCACCGTTAGAGTGCCATGTGAGTTACCTTTCTGTTTTCATTTGTAATAGGAATTTTATCTCCATTTTCCTTTAAATCATGCATCATTGGATTGCCGAAGAGATCCGTATGAGATATTTGGAAAGTTATCATCATATCATCTTCCACACTTCCCTCATACTGTAACAAGTCTCTTAAACTCTGATAAAGAACCTAATAAAATAAAAACATTTGATGATATATAGTGGGACTTTTATTTTACAACTCTATCACCAATGATAATCAGAGTACAGCTTTAGATACGGATTGTCAAAAAACATGCTTGGATTGATCAGCTATATCTTTTGGGTGAGGTCACAACTTTGTACCAAATCCCAATTGTTCATGATTGGGACATAATCACTAGAAGTGACAAGAAAACATTTGTGCACATAATGTGAAGAGGAGGAAGTTGACGTGTTGCTAAATACTTGACCCTCTCTTTGAAAAATAAGCACAAGTTAGGGTCAGACATTGCGCAGTATAAGTGGAATTTTAAAAAATGAATTTAAGTTGTTTGAAGGGGTTTAAGGAGCCCTCCGAGTCCCAAAACTAAAGCAGTAATAAGCCCTGCACCTCTGAGGAACCGCCTAGGAATACCTCCCAGCAGCAGGGGATGTGCAGGCAGTAGCTGTTCAAGGACTCCCACTAGGGGACAGAGGTATGAGCCTCTCAAGGATGCAGACTGAAGGTCAGAGAAAGTGAGTGCTCTTTAATTGGAGAAAGTATAGTGAACTTTCCCCATAAACTTATTGTAAGTTTTAGCTGCAATCCTCATCCTCTCACCAGTTGTCTTCCTCCTATGCTCCACAAACACTTTCAAATGTACCATGTTAGTAATCACTGATTTAGGAACACTGCCTTTTAAATAAGATCTGGCTTTCTTGCCCTCTGAATTCTGGCTGTGGTATTCAACAATATCTAACGTGGCCTGACTACCTTGAATTTTATACAGTTTTAAGACTCTTAATTAGCATTTAAATATCTTGGTCTGTCTAATGGAGTTTATGAAGGGTGATATTAAAGTAGGGATGGCAGAGTAAGGCAACTGTGGAAAAGGAATGGAGGTAACAGGTAAACTGAACTTTTAAATCCACCCGTTTTCTTCCCACAAAAATGAGACTGGTCACCCCACATTTTGTAGCCTCTTGACAATTCTGAATTTACTTGTTACTAAAAATAAAACTAAACTGGGAATCTGAAATAGCTCAATTTACTTATTACAATAAAAAAATGAGTTTAAAGTTGCTATAAGCCCTCAAACTACAGCTGAAAGAGTGGCCTGACTTGGCATACTGTTGGAAGGAGAAGCAAATTAAACAGACCAGGGAATCTATAAAAAAATTAAGCTATTTTTTCTGATACAGTAAAATAAAAGGCATTTATAACCACCTTTATCCTATTCATTTTCTCTTTTTTCTTTGAAACATTTGCGATAGTGGAAGGATTTACTACATAGCTCTTACAAATAAAAATGGAAAAATTACCCCCTAATTAATTTAAATAAATCATTCTAACAGCACTAAAGCACACTAGGTTGCTTGTTAAAAAACTATTGGTGTTCTCTGGATGGTTGAAGGCACAGGACCAAAATATGTGAGATGTGCGTTAACTGTTTACTCACAAATAGTTATTGTGGCTTATTGCTATTTTACAGCCATCAGCAAAAGAACCTTTCCTCCCACCTTTATCGCTATTGTTTTTAAGGTGAGACAATAAAAAGCATGTGAGAAAACTCATAATTGCTTAAAGAATTTGTGAATAATCTCCATCTGCCACAACTGCCTTTCACTTTAAAAAACTTAGAGTCACCACAGCGTAGCAGAATTTTTTAAAGTGTTTTACAAAAGATTGGTAAATAATATTCTCATTTTGCAGACTTGGTTGTTGTGGCATAGAAGGTTAAGTGACTTGCTCACATTCGTGCAGCGAGGCAGAAACAGAACCTACGTCATTTGACCTCCAGACCTATTAGCTATCCTATTGCTAGCCAATGCATACTCCTCCAAATTAGATGTACTGGTAGCATCATGTACCAATCCACACATTTTAACAAATAACCATAGAACGTTTCCACTAACCTGACAGGGCATTTCACTTTCACCTATTCTGACAGTAAGCTTGTGTTGAAATCAAATCTTAATTAAATGAATATAAATTTTCCACAACCTGGAGTAATAAATTCAAGGAACACAATGAACTTACAGGGTGAGAATCTGCCAGATCACGGAAAGTTCCTTTTTTGCCCATTAGCTTCCTGTAGACAACCATGGGAAAATGTACATCCAGTATACAGTTATTGTAAATAGCCAGACCCAGTACTATGCCAATCAGTGTAAACTGACCCTCAGTTTCAAAAGAGGATGGGTTAAACCAAAACAGTTTTGTAGACTCATCATATGTGAACATACCTATAAGAAATGAATTTAAATGATTACTTTTATATTTAGAAAAACAACAAAAATGTAGAGTAAACATGAAGTTTAAAAATCCACCTTCCAAATCATCTGCACCAGATATACATGAAAAATTACATTTTAAATTTAGTACTGTATAATTTACCAAAAACGTTACATATTCATAGCATGAATTAATTTTTCCAGTTTTATAAAATGTGATGCTCACAGCCTATAGAAACACGTATGTCAGTTATAAAGCCACACATTTATAACCAATCTCCCAAAGTCTCCCTGCAATGGGATGGCACCCACCTCTCATGAGTGCCTCCTGGTTGAGTACGTGTGCCTGCAGACTCTCAATTTGTGTTGACCCTTGTCAATGGTTTCTCAGGAAGGTTTTCAACAATTTAGCCCCCCCGGCTGACTCTCTCACACAGTCTGTATGTCAAACAGAACAGACCCCTTCCAGGGTATGCAGTCCAACTGGTGCCTATCCCAGTACCCCTCTGTTGATATCTCTGTAGCCCTCCACGGGCTTAGTCCTTAAATAGTCCCAGCTCTGGTATGGGGCCATACCCCAGGGTTTGCTCCCTGGAGTAACTGTCTTCCTGCAGCCCTCACTGGGCTCAGTCCTTATTCAGTCCCAGCAGCCAACCAGGAACGCCTTCTTGCTCCCCCTCAGTCCCTGCCAGCAACTCAATCCTCCAGTTCCAGGCAGCAACTGACTGACTCTGGCCCTGCAGTTCCTTTTATGCGAATCTGCTGGGCCCTGACTGGCCGCTTGGAGGACTTCTCTTCTGCTGCTCTCTGGGATGGGGTATGGTAGGACCCAGAGGCCTCCAGCAGAAGCCTCTGGGCCTAGCGCACCCCATTACATTCCCCAAATCACAAAATAAGGTATCCCACTCAAGCAACCCCCTGCTGACAAAAGCTGAAGGCCAACAAATTCTAGCTCACTTGGACCAACAGGGTAAGTGAATTCCAAATCCAGGATTGAAGACCCATTCAAAAAAGTTGGCCTGCCTGCAGGAATTTAGGGTTATAAAAGTATTTTAGTAGATCTCAACTAGTGGAATGGTGCATAGAGAGAGAAGCAGTCTTTAAGGGACTGTCTATATGTGGAATTACTCCAGAACAGCTATTGAGGAATAACTCCATATGTGGACTCTCCTCAATCCAAATTAACGTTCAAGCGTAGACAAGCCCTTAGACAGCAAGGCAATGGACTGGAAACCCCAAGCAGTTTTTGGAACACAAGTATATGTTCCCTATGAGACACATTACTAAGTAAAGTGGGAGGCTACATTCTGCTTTTTGAATTCAGTGAAGTTTCCAAGTGGTCTTCCAGACTACCACTGCAGCAAAAATGGTGGCATGTACTTTCTGTAAATTGAATGAAAAGTTAAAAACATAGAATAATGAGCAACTCTTGCAGTGTTTGCTGTTCTGATGGGGGAATAATTTAGAACTCTAGTTTATCCGAATCCATATTCATAAGATATCACAGATAATGCAAAAAGTAAAAGTTAAGTCAGAAAACACATTAAGATTGTAACAAAACAAGGCAAGCAATGAAGCCACCATAAAGGATGAAGACTGCAATATCTTTTAAAAACAGTCTTGTCATAATTAACCTAGACCCCAGCACAAAAATTTACTTATTCGCTTCCCCTTTACCATAATGATTTTTGATAACAAGCATAATAATTTTTACTCATCCTTCACTTTCTTCATGATTTCAATTTTACACAGCTGTTTTAAATTAACTTTTAAACAGATTTAATATGCAATAGGTAACAGAACTCATCTATACTAATTTCCTAATAAATACTTGCTTATTTTTATGACACCTATTGGAGTACAAAGATTTCAAACACCCTAAATTATATTTTTGAGATTTTTCTTACACTCCCATTGAAACACATCCAGATGTTCTTCAAATTCACAGAAGCGACACCTTACACATATAATGACCTAACCGTTATGCTATAATGCATGTTACCTGTGGGGAAAAAAATGTAAAACAACAGCAAGTAGAAAAATCTGAAATTATTTAGTTGTATTTCCTGTTTAAGGACATATACAGAATTGCATTATGAAAGCAAACATTTTTTATCTCATCAAGCCATACCATTTCTCATTATATATATATGTATTCTGAACACCAACAAGTCATGTCTAGTCTAAATCTAATGAAAACTCAGCACAGAAACAAGTCTAAAGAAATCCAGTATAAATTTCTTAATAAAGGGAATTAACGGAAATACTTACCAACTCTCATCTATGCTGTTGAATACAATTTCAAACCTCAAGCACTACTATATGTCCATGCTCAGAGGATAAATGTGCATTTCTAATCTATTTATCTAAATTTTATGTTTATTCCATATCTAAAACTACAATAAGAACGGTAAGGTTACGAAGTAAAATAGCTGAATTAGGAAATTACAAAATTAAGGTAGACCATGCAACAAACCTTAATTCTGTCAGGTTGAGCATAGGTATATATTTTCCCACAGGACCCCCCCCTCGTAATTCAGAGCCTGATTCAAATCCCATTGTAGTCAAGCTGTCAGTGCACAGCTTGGAGAGTGAATGAGTCTCATCCTGTCTCATTCACTAAAGAAGATCCAAGACCTGAGTTCCATTACCAGTGCTAAGGCAGATTCCCTTTGGGACCTTGATCAAATAATTTTCTGTCTCTCTGCATCAGTTTCATCATATACAAATTAAAGATACTACCTACCTCTCAGAGAGCCCTAAAGCTAAAGCTAAACTAATTGGTGTTTGTAAAGTGTGATGAGTTTCTTCAGTGGAAGGCACTGCAAAAGTACAAGGACGTATCATCACGTTTCCCATTCAAATCAAAGACCTATACAATTCCTGTACTACCTTCATAATATACTTTTCCTATGCAAGAGATGTTTGGATAATTTCATCCATTTTAATCTTTTACGATCTGCAATGATTAAGTTCCTATGGCTGCAGATATCTGAAGCCTGGTATACATCAGTGATTAAGATATATAAACCACAGTAGGCAAGGTTTAAAGTATCCAGAGTCACATGCACAAGGCCAAAAAAACACACAGAGTTTGAGAGAAAACTGCTGCCTGGAGTCCTGGACAAACTAAGAAGGTACCAGAAGTTTGCTATATTAACTGTGACACTTTCTCATATATATATGTATATATAGGTGTGTATATATCTACTGTATGTGGAGAGTGCACAAAACGGGTATAGCGCTGAATATTATTATTTTTTTAAAAGAGTAACAGATTTTGCTAGCTTTCAGAAATTTGTGCTTTATTAAACTACAAAAGTCTATAAAGACTTCGAAGTTTAATAAATGTACTTTGATTGCTCCTATCAAATTAAAGAATATTCCAACTCAAAAATTTCTAGGTATCAGAGTTATACATAAAAGTTTTTTGTTACCACATTAAAGGTTTTAAAAGGCACAACGCACTTAATTCCCATTAACTTCCCCGTTACTCCCCATTGTGCCTTTGAAAATCTCTCTAAAATGTTTGATAAATAAAAACCAGTAACCTACAAATTTCTCGCATTGATTTCACTAAAAGGGATAAAGCGGAGAAAATCTTCAGTCTAAGGTATACGTGATGCAATATGAATGTGATCCTTTTGGTTGCTATAGTTTTATTGTATGTACAACATGGAATATGACAAATTCATTGAAAATACATTTCACTTAGAGGCAGGCGGGCGGGCTGGCCAGGCTGACACCTCTACAAAATGGCAAGAGTTAGGTATCTCACTGCCAGCTCTGATGCCTGCCAAACCCAAATGTTCCCCAACAGCAGTGTGCTCTCTGCCCTTCTGACTTGGCTAGTAACAACTTAGAGATATCTCTTTCGAAGTTCCTTTAGGGTTGTTGCTGGCACTGGAAGCTTGTTTTCCGGCAGTTTAGTTGCTGACCCCCTCAATGCTGATTGTGTAAACAAACGCCTAACTAAAAGGCAGGGACTTTTTTTCCCATTTAAAATGGGATGGGGGGGAGGTTGGATTTCAGAACAAATTATTTACTTTTCAAAAGTGTGAATTTAATGAAACAAGACATCCTTTCAGAGGAAGATTTTTAACACTCAGATATCTATCTTCACCAAATAGGTCATAAAGGGCATGAAATAAGTCCACTGAAATGCATCAGATACGGAAAGACTTTCTGACATGTTTTAATTTAAAAACTTTGTGCACAATAGGTGTAAAAAGGTGGTTACATACGAACAGTTCAAATTGTAATTGGTATGTTAAGGAGACATCATTTTAATTCCTCTCCTACATTATGCACTATAAGAGTGAAACTGAAAAACACTCAAAAAACTTCTATTTTCTATTTATGTTGTCTATACATTTCATTATTCTGACCTTTAACAATGAAAGGAGACTAGCCAATTTCACGTTTGTTTCTATTCCATTTCACTTTCACTTTCAAGTTCTTACAGTGTAGCACAATGATGCAGTGATTGATTACCCAAATATTCCCCTGTTACAGCACAAACTGTTTTGATTACAATTTTTAGAAGATTTTGGGAAAGTCTCTAGGGATCTTTTAAGTTTTGTAAAAGCTTTTCTCAAAAAGACTGAATTTGGGGACAAACTGGACCCAAGTATTCCTTTAACATTTCTTCCTCCTCCTCATCCCTACATAACAATGTCCTTCAGCTATATTCAATTTTAAAGGGGAATGTCAACTTGATAAATCATACCAGTCTGAATTTTTTAAAAAAGTTACAATTTTAAGAAACTAGACAGACTTTTTTCAAGTTCATTTTATTTTTTTGGCATAGAACCGTGTATTGTTGGTTTCATTGTATCCCCTATAGTCAGTTCTCTTATATGAGTGGCTCTTTCACACGGCAGTGGAGAGTGAAGGGAGAACAGGACAGAAAAAACATTTTAAAAAAACCACACCTCAAGAAAATGTGATTGTTAAACCACAAAAACCGGTAGGGGAACCCAGGAGTAGGTGTAATACAGAAACTACTGCTTTTCTTTTTAATTGATTTGCATTTGACTGTATTTCTAAACTTTCCACAACAATTTAAATCAGCATCACTACTTGAGAATAAAGTTAATCCTTTTTTATATTGCCAGATTTTGAAAACTTGAAAAAAAAACCTCACCTCGTTATACAGGTTTGCCTTGGACACTTGGTAAGACACATTTTTTTCCCCTCAGATATGATTACTAACCCTAGAAGCAAAACTTGAAGCCAAGGGGGAAGCCGAGAGAAGGTTTAGATTCAAATTTTAAGAAGCGGGTAAAAATAAAAATATTGCATTATTTGTTAGTGATCTAAATGTGTACGTGGTAACTTTCACTTGTGGCAATTAAGGTATTTCAGTCATTCCAGTTGTCCTTGGGATGGCGGCTCTGTCAGATGCAGGATCCCAACCTGAATCAGATGCCCTTTTCGCTCAAAAGGGATACAGAGGACCATCAGAAAGAGAGTACCTATATTAGGGAGTAGATATGGGGAGAAACTGTGTGTGCATGAACTTCATAGAGATGAGGGAGTTATTAAATTGCATACCAATATCAGGGTTGAAAATTTCCTCCACAACCAGTTGAAAAAACTCTTTGGAAACACCTCCTTCGTCTACCCCTTGCTCTCCTTCAAATTCCACGTATAACTGCTTCTTCAAGTCTGCAGGATTTTCCATGGCAATCATCTCTAGCTATTGGGTCAATACAAACATGTCATTAGTATACCCATTTTACTAGAAAAAATGATGAATACAGAACGAATACAGGAAAAACTGAGAAACAGAAAGGCAGGCAGATGCCACCCATAAGTGTAAATATGGGAAGGTAATAAAAATCCAGAATCTGACTAAGTGCATTCTGTAAGACATGAATTTGGGGGCAAAGGTATCTAATGAGGACTATCATATCTTACCAATAGCACAAATAAATGCATTAGTGCCCTGTCTCTTATTTTCAGTATTTTCATTAAAGTTTTTGGTTTTGAGACAGATAAGACAAGACAGTGTAAATAGAAAACAGAATAAAATACAAATAAACTACAAAATTTATCAACGGAATAATTAAAAATTGGGATTTCCATTACGGTCAACTGAATATCATTTAAATGCTTGAATATGAGTAACTCATTGTTCTTCACATTAAAAGTTTGGTGAAATAATTATTTAAACAAATGTCCTTATTAACACCTTTCCCCCTTTATATCAGTTTTCAGTGAAAGGAATCATTATATTCAACAGTCTCCCATATCTATACCTAGCTGCATGAAAACTGAAAAAATGGAAAATAAAGGCAAAACCAGAAAGGGAAGAACTGAGAGTATCAGGCTCACCAGCTTCTCCCATCAACCTACCGAAGAACCCTTAGAAATCTCTTGTACTAATTTCTTTAGTTTCTTTAACAAAACTAATGTATGAAAGTAGTGCATGTGTGAATTCATTAATCCTATATTTGACTCTTTGTGAAATGTCCAGTGATTTCTATACAAGAATCTTTGATGGGATTGCGTCACTTTTCTGTCTATCCACGAGTACTCTTTTGGCATGAGAAAACAAAAAATATTTAGTCTTCTGGATTACCTACACTGGATTTTTTTGCACCAGGGGACGCACACCATTATGCAGATGTATGAACGTAAGCAATAGCTTGTTGTGGTGCATCTTAGTGCAGTTTCCACACCTGCATAAATCACTTTTTACACCTGTGCAGTATGTTTACATCTGTTTACAGGGAGTTTGCATCAGTGCAACTATATTGAGGTTCTCGATGCTGTTACAAAAAACCTCAGCATAGACAAACTCTTACTTTAATTGTTCTTGTTGTATGCATTGCCACACAACAGAAAATCCATGCCAGAAATACTTGCCTATAATCCCAGATATTCCAAATTATACCATTCATTTAGTTTGCTGATCAACCATAGGAAAAAATCTTAAATTTAATTATTATTGAAATTATTTGCATTATAGTAGTGCCTAGAGGCCCTAGCCCAACTGTGCTAGCCTCCCCTCCCTGCTGCCAACCACCCTGCCCCAAACATACCTAAGACTACCTTCCCGGTCCCCATAAACTTACAATTTAAATATAGAACGAGAGAACAGGTGGATACAACATAAAGATAGGGGGAAGGACAAGGTAACAGTGAGAAAATTACAGGTGTACTGTGATCACTGCTTAAGAACTGCCTAGCCATTGTCAAATGTTTTCTAGGCATCACAGAAGAGGTGAATGTTAGTTCTGGGGGAATTCTGCACCAAAAAGTTAAAAATTCTGTCCACAATATTTTAAAATTCTGCAAATTTATTTGTCAAAACAACAATATAATCACACGTTTCAAATTACTTTGGTAATTTATTTCAAAATACCTGTCAACAAGTATGTCCGTAACAATACAGACAACAAAAAAGATTCAGGAAATGTATTTGACAAATAGATTCATTAGTTCAAATAGATTCAAAACTATGATTCATACAGAACTCTGAGTATTAATTAAACTACAATATAGAACCATATTTTCTGTACCCCTCAGAAGTAGTGCAAAGGCTTGGGGAAAAAGTTAGGGTTAATGGAGGAGCTGAGGGAGAGGAAAGTAACTGCTGGGAAGGAGCCTGCGTGTGAACCTTGAGGGTTGCTGCGTGTGGGTTGGAGAAGTATGGAACAATTTATTTGGGGGCTGGTGGGAAGAAGGGATTGTTGGGGAGCCGCCACCATGCAGATCCCTAGCCTCTCCCATTCAGTCAGACATCTCTGCCTCTTTCCCCAGGTGTTCCTGCACCCACCTTCCACCAACCTCACGTGTCCCTGCACCCCCACTCAGTCATCCCCCACTCCCATTGAGCCCTTCCGCAGTCTGTCCCCCCAAAAGCCCTTCTGAACCCCAGTCTATGTGACCCCTGGATACCGTGCTCTGTCTGTCCCCCCAGTATCCTGTGCCTCCTCACCTGGCCTAACAGACAGGGCGCTCTGAGGAATGCAGCCTCTCTTTTCTCTTCGCTATCAGCTGCTGGCTACTATGGTCGCTGAGCCAGCTGCCCTCTGTTCTGGTGCGACAGCAGCCCTTGGTGGGCAAAAATTGTAACTTCAGCTCCTCTCCGACAGAATGTATTTTCTGCAGAGAAAAAAAACTCTGCAGGGGACATGAGTTCTGCATGTGTGCAGTGCTGCAGAATTTCCCCAGGAGTAGAACGTGGAGGAGGATAATGTAGTGGCCTTGTAGATTTTTATGAGGAATTCCTCTCATGCAAAAGGGGCAGCATGACAGAAAGTATGTAGGTGTTTCCTAGATAATTTGACTAACTGGCAATGAAGGCAAGCATCACTAGCAGAGCAAAGAGTACTGATGGCTCCATACCATATACAAGAGGGGGAGGGAGGAAGAGCTAAGCCTTCAAGGGTCCTAAAAGTGAAGCAAAGAGGTTAATGGAACTAACTAAATGGGGAATGATCAAATTTTATATCAAATTTACAGGACCCCAGGGTACACACAGTTGTGGTTTAGCTGAAAAGGACTACCCATTTGGCATCCCATATCTTCAGTAAAAATTAATTCATATTTAGTCTCAAGGATCAAAATATTCTTGAAAGAGATACTATCTTTTTTCAGTACTAGTGCAGCAAAACACCATAAAGTTATATTAGTTCTCCCCACAACTACACTATATCTACCTTTTGTGTCTCAGTTCAAATTTAGGACTGTAAACTTTTCACAAAAGAAAATCTTTTTTTGGTGTGTACAAGGGGTCCTGATCGGGGATCACATATGCTACTGCAATACAATTATTAATAAATATTTAAACTAAGTATGAAGCGTATGCCGCAAGGAATTTCATAAAATTATATTAAGAACACTGGACTACAGAGAGGCTATTTCATTACTTTGAAAAAGTCACAACTGTGTTAATGAAGGTTCTGTCACAGATCTCCACCTTGGGTAGATAAGAGTCCTCCCGCCTACTCTGTTTCTGTTTACAGTTGGCTTTAGTACTACCCACTGAATTTTCCACTGAATGCATCCAATGAAGTGAGCTGTAGCTCACGAATGCTTATGCTCAAATAAATTGGTTAGTCTCGAAGGTGCCACAAGTACTCCTTTTCTTTTTGCGAATACAGACTAACACGGCTGCTACTCTGAAACCTGACAATTTATACACTATGCCTGTATTTTTTATCACAACATAGAAACACTATAACATTATTCAAATCCTTAATTTTGGAAGCAGAAAATTAAGTATGTTTAAAATTAGTTTTAATAACTATTACTTTTAGATTTTTTTAAAATTCAACATGGTTTGTCAGAAGAAAATTCAGAATCTTGGAACAGAGTATCAGTGATCTCTGCCTAATGATTGTGGGAGCACATCCAGCATAAGGAGGAAGCTGCACAATCACAGTGGCTCTAGTGTTTGAAGGGAAAGTAGTATCAGAGTCTGGTGGCATAAATCATCTTAAGTATAACTTGCATGAAGTGCAGACACTTGTACTCCAAAAATGACCCTGTCACTGCATACTTTCATAGTTATCCCCTAATGACTCCAGGCAAATCAGCTCTATTTACATATAAGGATAGTTTTCTTAACTGCCAGCCCTCCAAATTCAGCCTGGAATTAGTCAGTCAAGCGAAGTTCTTTCTTGGTTTGTGTGGGACCATCGGCAATAAAGATTCTGCAAGTGGAACTTAATTCCATTCAAGGAGTATAAACTGGAGAGGAATTAAGGTTGCTCATTCATAGCTGTAATGACTTTGAGGTGTTAAGAATAAAAAACAGTAAAATTAACAAGACCTCAAGACACACAGGGAATAACTATGTTCAGCAAGATTCACTCTTTTAAAACAGTTACTATTCAGACTATAGCCACACACTAAAATATATAGCATGTATTACAAGGAAGCCAGTTTCAACAAGTCCATTCTAATCCAACAGATGAAAAAAAAGTGGAACAGCTTCCCTACAGGTATAAGGAAACAGACTGAGCAAAGAAATGGAACCTTAATAAAATTATACATAAAAGGTATATCAACAACAATCACGACCACCTTTCCATCCTTCCACCAAGAAGCAAATTAAAGCAGCTATCTAGGAAGTATTTCAATTACTAGTTTAATATTATATTAAAATACAATAGTGGGTCAGCAAAGTTTTATTTTTATACTACTTGACAGTACTCAAGCAGTGTGATCACGGAGTGACTAGCAGTCTGTTTTTTCAAATGTGCAACTGAAAGTTATTTATGCTACTTATTAATAAATTATGTAGGAGATTTTTTCAGGTAACTAATTATATGTACTTAAGTGGACATACTCCTCCTAACTCAATTTTAATAAAATCATAAGCAATACATTTGGGGATGATTACTGCATGCCTCAGCTGATGTAATGAGGCATCTGGTTGAAGGGACTAATTATTCACAATGCAGTTATTCCATGAGTGAATCATATGAAACAATTAATAAATAAGAAATTACCTAGATCTGTACATTTACTGACTGCTGAGTATGTAATGACTTACTGTTCCTCAGACAGCTTAATTAATGTTCACAGCAATAAAATAGTTTCATAATATGCAAAAACTCCAAGATAAATTAACATGAAAGTTGCAAATTTAAATGTATAAAAGTCAAAGTATTAAAAACATTCCCTACAGCAGCATTAACTCACCCATGAACTAAACACTGTATAAAAGTATTTAACAAAGTAACTATTTATCTAATCAGATCTGAAAATTTTACTTTTAAAATTGGAGAAGTGATCCTGACAATCCATTTACTAATTCTTTCAATGATACTCAAGCTTGAATGCACCTAAGTCACTTCTGAAAATGTGACTTAGATGCCCACATCATTCAAGTCCTTTTAAAATTACACCCCTAGTCTTACTTAACTTCCGTTATGATCAGGAAAATTTGTAAAGGATATTAACTACAAATTGTTTTGAATACCAGTGAGGACAGAGAAATAAGAAGGGTCCTATAAATATTTGCATGAAAACTGGAATACTTAATACTTGGTTTGCGTTTATGTGATTGCTTTTTGTCGAAAGGCCTCAAAATGCTTTACAATGAGGTGGCTAAGCATATTAGAGAATCCAGGTGCCCCAAAGCCCAGTTTTTCCCTCTAACTACTAGGTAACACTGCTTTCCTGTTCCAGGGTCTTTACCTTGTTATGGACCAAGGTAAAAACCCTGGAGTAGGAAAGCAGTGTTATCCAGCAGTTAGAGGAAAAAACTGCGATTTGGTGCCATACATATCTCAAACTGTAATGTAACAAGAGAGAAGTGTTCTAACTAGTTTCCCTCACTTTGCTGTTATACAAGAGCCAGGCCAAAGGGTCACATTTTGTATCCTTGCACAGTATTTGTTAGGTCTAATGGATTCCTTCATGTCCACACCAGCCTACATGGGATCCCTTACTGCATCTGTTGGTGAGGGCACCCACAGTTCGCTTGCCTAACAAAGAAAGTGAAGCTTCACTTCCCTAATGGTGGAAACTAAGGTCTTTATTTCCAGGAATGGCCAGCAGTTCTTGTCCCCACTAACACACACCACAATTCAATTCCGCTTGTCTTAACTGAGATCAGGTTTATTAGAAAGCGATCAAAACTGAGCCAGTTCAAAATGCACATGTTCCTCAGATTAACATTGGTAGGCAGGGACATCAGTTCTTTTGTTCTTGTCAAAAGATTTTAATTTCCTTCCACAATAAGCAATCTCCTTCTAAGGTTTGGTCTACACTACCAATGCATGTTGGTACAACTACATTGCTCAGTGCTGTGATTTATTCACACTGCTGAGTGACACAGTTATATCAACCCAACCACCAGTGTAGACTGGAGAACTTTTCCCGTCGTCAGCTACTGCCTCTCAGGGAGGTGGAGTACCTACACCAATGGGAGATTTCAGAGTAACAGCCGTGTTAGTCTGTATTCGCAAAAAGAAAAGGAGTACTTGTGGCACCTTAGAGACTAACCAATTTATTTGAGCATGAGCTTTCGTGAGCTACAGCTCACTTCATCAGATGTAGTGTACATCTGATGAAGTGAGCTGTAGCTCACGAAAGCTCATGCTCAAATAAATTGGTTAGTCTCTAAGGTGCCACAAGTACTCCTTTTCTTTTTACCAATGGGAGAAGCTCTCCCTTCAGCGTAGGTAATGTCTTCACTACCTTCACTGGTGTAACAGTGCCGCTGCTGCGCTGTAAGTGTAGATAAGGCTTGAGTGCTTTTTTGCATATTTTTTTCCTCCCTGATCAGTCCTCCCTGCATGAATTTACAACATTGAATACTCCTTTGAAATTGGCTGTTATCTAGTTTTAGCCCATCCTCTCAGAGTATTATGAACAGAAAAAGTGTACTTTACCTCCTGCTGTCTCCCACAATTTATGCATCTAGAAGCCATGTGGAGTTTATGCAATAATCCCATTAGGTTAAACACAACCCTACATATTTGGTTATAGCTATAAACCAGACAAGCAGTGAAATCACGAAGCACATTCTTACTCAAATGATAAAAGATTGGTACACAGGGTAAACTTAAGCTTTACAACAACCTGACTGTTTCTCAGGTGCTGAATGTGTCAGATAAGTTCAAAGGGAAAAAAGCCATTTTCCCTCCACAAGTTCCATGCTAGTACTTGAAGCAGGACTGTTCCCAGTTTGGTCATACTTATCACCACCCAAGAAGCAGCCAGGCTGTTTGAAAGTTAAAATGTACTCACAACATTGAACTGGGAGCTCATTTAGGGCTCTCAATTCTGTTTCTTCAGTAACAGTATAAATTAAATAAATTTAGTATCACCAATGTAGTTTGTTAGCAACAGAAATTGTAGGTAAACAGTAGCTGAGCACATAGAAAAACTTGGAAGGGGAGAAGTGGTCTGAGACGAGTGAACCTTAAAAAAAGGTTAAATTGTTATATTCATACAATAATATGAATAATATTATAATTATAATAAATAATAATAATATGTTTACAACTTCTCTCCATTATATGTTATTTATCTACTATGTACTATTTTTCATAGTGAATGCCTTGCATAACCCACTATTTCCTTTGTGTTCAAAAGTGGTTCTAACAATTTTTGTTTTTATACTGGAGTTTTAATTTAAGAAGCCATATCAGAGTATGTATTAGCAGGTTACTGGTGCAGTTTTCAGGTGCTCGAAGCCACTCTTCCTTCTGCCCTACAAGGTGTGGTTTACTAATATACCTAGATGAAGCCACAGGAGTCTTTTAAAATGTAAGTTTTACTCATTGTGTGTGCATTCAAAACTTTTTTTTTTTTTTTAAATAAAATAGAAACTTCTCTCTTTTGTGGAACTCAAAACAATGTAATGGCTTTTGTTAAAACTCCCTCCTGAAAAATAAAATTCACCTTTGGATTAAGGTCAAGTACAGGACATTTCAGCTCAAAAGGATAATTTAAAGAAAGTTTGTTCATGGGAAAATAAGGAGCTTCTATAGACACGAAAAGAGTTGGCATGCCAATGTCCAGTAGCAAGGGCTGCATTCAATACTGAATACTGTACTACTAATGGACAAGATGTTTATCAGTTTAGGTTCAAAGTCTGCAAACATCAGGAGTCATACCTACTATCCAAAGTAGTCCCATGATGCTGTACCCTCAATAGTGTGTGCAGGATGGGACCTTAAGTTTGTACGATGCATTTCACCTTGAAGACCCCTAATAACTAATAGGTACATTTTTGCTTTTGAGGTAGCGAAGGGTTCTAGCTACTATTACAGCATAGCTTATTTAAGTTTTACATTGTTGCATGACTTACCCTGACAAGTGCATCATCTATGATGTGATCACGCCTCACTTTGAGTCGCAAATATGGGTTCAACTGCTGTCCTTGAACTAAACTGTAGAGCACAGTTATGCGTCGTTCACTGTACATGCGGATTCTGTTGTCATAATACAATCCCAGGTTCTTGGTAACAGCATTCAATATAAAGGGACATGTCATAAAAGAGAATTTATTTTCTGTTTCTACTTTGAAGAAAGTGTAGTCTTTGTCCATTTCTAGAACATCATTCAGTGGTTCATTAATAAATTCTTCAAAAGGGATAAGTGGTTTTCGGCAATCTATAGTTTTTACACCAAGCTCAGTTTCCAGTGGGTCCACTCGAGGCCCTTTCTTATTTCTTCTTTCCTCACCCAGAAGCTCTTGAAGAGTTAATTCACTGGATTCTGGGAGGGGCTCTTCATCTTCCTCTTCATTGTGGTCTGTGTCCACATCCCCTCCGACTACATTTGCATAGTAAACCATTTTCAAGCACTTTGAAGCAGCAACAATGGCATCATCATCATTCACTAGATTGCGACTGTTGAATTCATTGCTTATGACTTTGTAGGTGATAAGCTGTTGAAATGTTTCCATCATTCTCCGAATCTGCTCTGCACTGTATTTAGACCACAATCTGACTAGTTTTGCTTGAGCTGCTAGAGGTAGCTTGCTCATTGCTTTGCAAAACAACGGCAGAGCCATTTCCAGATATTCAGGGCTATGAAGATTACCATTCTCCATAACAATTACAAACAAATTCAGATAGTTAGGATCCCGAGAGTACACATTATGGTAAGTCAAGTCACATTCTACATTAGGTGACAAGTACACAAGTGCATTTAAAAAGGCAGTTTCTATTTTTTCATTTGAAAGCAATCTACTGTAGACCCGCCTGACTGCTTCGATATCTACAGATACTTCGTCAGGGCCTAATTTTTGTAGGTTGTTATCTCCTTGTGTGTTGTCACCTATTCTCGATGAAGAGGACGACGATGCTCCGGAATCTTCCTCCATCGCAGCAGTGGAACAGGCAGCTTTTTCTTTTTCATCTTCATCCTTATCTTCGTCCTTTCCTTGAAGAGACTTCAGCTCTTCCTTGGTGTGCTGCTTGGCCTTTCGGAAACTTTGTACCAATGCCTCAGCACTAGAAAACACTCTCCCAATGACACGGATTAGAGGAGAATAGTCCTCTTTCTCTCTACACAGTTCAAGAATTTCATCTACCTTCTCTTCTGTTAGGTAGGTCACATCTATAAAATTAAAAGAGAGACCACACTTGAAATTTACCTGATACAGTAAATACACTCACTTTTTATGAAGTTGCAATGATATACAACATTTTTTTACCACCACCTCACATCTAATACTTCCTACTCTGACAATGTTGAATGAGTTTAAGACAAATTTACTTTGTAATTTCATTAACATGAAGAAACAAACTCATCTATTTACAGTATCTATCCTACCCTGTTTTTTTTACTCCTTACTTCTATGGAGCTCTGTGACCTAGGAGTGAATTGCAATAATGAGACAGATTTGCAACAGAATTGCAGGAAAAATGAAATACATTTGGTAATATATAATGGTATTATAGCCTGGAAACAAAGTCAGTAAAATGTTTAAATGTGTAAAACATTAAAAACTTTAAACCATGAAGACCAACCCATCAACGTACTTGGTAAAACTGCCTCCATTTGATGTTATAGGACAGGATACCACTGTTTTAAATTAATTTTTACACAAACATCTGTTGATCAAATGCACATTAAAGTAACTAAGCTGAAAATTACAAAAAAAAGGGTCACTGCTCAGTAGCAACTATTTATGTTAAGGTACCGTAAGAAATGTTAACTTTTAAAAAAAAGATTCTTCACAAGAGTGCTAGTCAATTGTTGATTTTGTGATACAGTAAATGAAGGATAATATAGTCATTTATAGTAGTAATTTCTAAAACAGTTTAAAAAATCTCATGAATATGAAACATAACGTCTGAAAAGCATTCAAAAAAATACATAATCAATATCAATCTCAGAAATTCATGCTGCAATGTATATGACATACATAACTGGCCTCGAATCAAAGGGGTTTGCTTCTGTATGTGCTGGGCCACTTTATTAATTGCACAAACTCTAGTAGGCAACCTTAAGAATATCTGTTAATGTTAATTCAAGTCTACACAAGTTGATTTTTAAAAAGGTAGTTTCAGTGGGTGCCAAACTGTCATTCTCATAGATTTGAAAAAAAATCTTATTTTTGAAAGGTTTCTTTAAGATTTATCCTTTTTCCTCTTTATTGTTGCTGCTTTTCTCTCCATTCCTTCAGAAGCCCTGATCTTGCAAACAGCTAAGTTGTTTGTAAGTTACTTATAAATTACTTTACCTACACCAATCTCATTGATTTCAGTGGAATTACCTATGCGCATGAAGTTACTACCATGCCTAAATGTTTATAGGATCCGAATGTAAAAAGGTTAATAGATCCAAAAGTCAGATGGGACCATAGTGATCATCTAATCTGACCTCTGGTATAAAAGGCCAGAAAACTTCCCTGAAATAATTACTTTTGAACTAGAACATATTGTGACAAAGCTCTGAGCCTGTATTGGTGGTCCCGGGCTTCCAGGCAGATTCAGTGGCCTCAGAAGCTCACTAAGGCCCTCAATATGACCTCCCTTTCTCAGTATAGCGGCAAAGGTCACAGGTTATTGAGCTGCTTTCATCACAGGCCAGTATGGGAGCTGGGAAGGTGGAATACCCACAGTCTCTGTTGCTCCTGAGAGCTTAGAAGGTGCAGTTTGGCCTCCTGCCTGGACCAAAGTCTGCTTCCCCACTCAAGGGGATCTCTGTAAATCACGGGGGGAAGGGGGGAACCTGGGCCCGCCCTCTACTCCAGGTTCCAGTCCAGGGACCCTAATAGTGGCAGCTGTTGGCGGTTTTCCCTTCACCATTGAAGCTACTTTGATTCTCTAGGCCACTTCCCCATGATCCCCTTTTTCCTAGCTTCACCCTAACCTCAGGATTCAGCAATGCTTCCTCTCCTCCAGCTCCTTTCACCTGGGCTTCCCCGAGGGAACTGGAAAAGAGAGCTTTTAAGCAGTATGAGACAGACCTTGATTGGTTCCAGTTGTCTCCATTAGCCTAATGGCCTTAACTGACTCTTTGCCTGTTAATTGGGGTCAGGTGCCAGCATTAGCCTAACAACCTTAACTGGTTAATTGGCATCAAGTGTCTTGATTAGCCTGGCATAGCCTTTGTTTGGCTATCCAGAGAACAGGGACCTGCTCATTCTGAAGCTGATATACCTGCCTTCTACTACTCTCTTATACCTGTCTAGTCTGTCACAATATCTTTTTAAAAAAACACACCCAATCTCAATTTATAATTGCTAGTGGTGGGGAAACCATCACAACCATTGGTAAACTGTTCCAATGGTTAATTACCCTCCCTGTTAAATATTTACACTCCATTTCCAGTCTGAATTTGTTTAGCTTCAATTTTTAGCCATTGAATATTGTTATACTCTTGTCTGCCAGACTGAAGAGCCAATTACCAAATATTTATTCCCCATGTAGGTACTTATAGACTATAATCAACTATATAGACTATAATTGCCCCTTAACATTTTCTTTGTTAAAATAAACAGATTGAGCTCCTTGAGTCAATCACTATAAGGCATGTTTTCCAATCCTTTAATAATCCTCATGGCTCATTTCTGAACCATCTCCAGTCAATCAACTTCATTCTTGAATTGTGGATGCCTGAACTGGACACAGTATTCCAGCAGCAGTTGCATCAGTGCCAAATACAGAAGTAACATAACCTCTCCATTCCTTCTCAAGATTCCCATTTACACATCCAATGATTGAATTAGCACTTTTGGCTGCAGTATTGTACTTGGAATTCATCGTCAGCTGATCAGCCACCGTGACCTCTAAATCTTTTTCAGAATCATTACTTCCCAGGACCGAGTGCCCCTTTTCGTAATTATAACCTACATTTAGCAGTATTAAGACACATATTATTTGTTTACGCTCAGTTTACCAAATAACCCAGATCACTCTGTATCAATAACCTGTCCTCTTCATTATTCCACTCTCCCAATATTAAGTCTCCTGCAAGCTTTACCAGTGATGATTTTATGGTCTCTTCCAGATCACTGATAGAAAGTCAAATAGCATGAGAGCAAAAAATGCAAATAGCAAAAAATGAAGCCCTCTGGGATCCTACTAGAAACCCATCCGATTGATGATGATTCCCCGTTTACAATTACATTTTGGGAACATCCTATCACTTTGCAAGTTTTAATCCATTTAATATGTGCCATGTTAATTTTATATTGTTCTGTTTTTAAAAAATCAAAATATTGTGTGCTACCAAGTCAAATGCTTTACAGTAATCTAAGTATATTACATCAACACCATTATCTTTATCAATCAAACTTGTAATCTCATCAAAAAGATACATCAAACTAGTTTGACAGGATTTATTTTCCATAAACCCATGTTGATTGGCATAAATTACATTACCATTCTTTATTAATTGAATCCTTTATCTGCCACTCCATTATCTTGCTCAGGATAAACATCAGAGTGACAGGCCTATCATTACCTGGGTCAACCTGTTTACCCTTTTAAATTATTGGCACAACATTAGCTTTGATCCATTTTTCTGGAACTGCCCCAGGGTTCCCAGACTTAGTGAAAAACACATTAACGGTTCAGCAAGGTCCTCAGCCAGCACTTGTAAAACTCTTGAGTGCAAGTTATCCAGACCTGCTGATTTAAAAATGTCTAATTTTAGTAGTTGCTGTTTAACATCTGTGACATTACACCCCATATTCTTCATAGAAATGTTATGATATGAATATGGCATAACTAAGATGTTTTATGCAAGATGGGTCATGTGAGGTATCACTGGAAAGCTTATGATTTATTGAATGTGATTATCCAATTTGTAGGTCTGTATCATTTCTGTATCTGAAGTTAGAAATATTGGCTATGTCATAATTACAACTGTGTGTATACTTGGGGAATGCCCACCAGACAGTATGCAATCAGCCTGGATGGGCCATCAGGAAGGACAATAGGACTTTGAAGATATTAATCTCCCACCTTCCTGACAAGTTTCCTGGGATGCTGCTTTGATGCTGCAGGTCATGTGATCATGTCACTTGTTACAGGTTACAGCTTCCTGAAAATAGAGGAAGGACTCAGCTCTTTAACTTCTTGTTCATGTGGAAAAAAGCAGACCCCACTCATTTGCATTAAAATGTTATTGCTAAAATACAAAGCTGTAGTACTGAATGCACTAGAAAGTAATTCTATTAACTACAGATATGCCTTAGGTTTGTTTCAGCATACATATAGAAATCAAATTGTGATATAAAAAGAAAGTGATAGTCAACTATCTCAAACATTTTCGGTTCTGTGCCACGATAAGTCTCCTAAACCAGGTTTATGAAGTACTAAATTCACTGGCTCTGGATTACAGAGGTTATTAGCTGTAGTGTATAACAAATGGATCATTTTATGACAGTGATTATTGTTGAAATATACTGCATTTCAAATCTCACCCACTTCCAACAAGAATATATGTATCATATTCTTCTATGTTAACATCCAAAAAACATATCTAATGCATGTTTCTGACCAAATAGCTTGCATTCCAGGCACTTAAAACAAGTTTCATACCTTATAAGCACAGTCCATCTGATCTATTTATATACTGGTAACATTACCAGTAACATAAGAACTACCATACCAGATCAGTCCAATATCCTGTCTCTAATAGTTCCTTCTATCATTAAGTGTGTTGCCTTTCAATTTCATTGAATGTTCTTGTGCTATGAAAAAGGTAAATAAGATTACCAGATCCATCACTTTTGTACCATTCGTTATTTTAGCTCTATCATGTCCCCTCTTATTAGGAGTTTCCCTAAACAAAACAATCTTTTCAATCTCTTTATATGGAAGCTTTTTCAGGCCTCTAACTGTTTGTCACTCATCTCTGGACTCCTAATTCTGCCATTTTTTTTGAGAGTAATCAGAACTGAATACAGCATTCCAGATGAGTGTGCACCATCAATTTATGTAGTGGCATTATATTGTTTTTAGAAATATTTTTCAGCGCATACTTTATACATCTTCACATTTGCTTTTTTGAGCATCATTAAACATTGCATAGAGATTTGCACTGAGCTCTTGATACCACCACCCAGGTATTTTTCCTGTGTGGTCACACTTTTTAGGACCCAGCAATATGAGTAGTTCAAGTTATTTCTTCCAAAGTACATTACTTTGCATTTTCAACAGTGACTTATTTGTACTATTTACCCATTCACCTAGTCTTGTTACATCTTTCTGATATTTGTCTCATTTAACCTCCACAATTGTGAGCCATCTGCAAATTCTGTCACCTCATTATTCATCCTGTTTTCCAGACCTTGAAGGTATATATGTTAAAGAACAACAGAACATGGAACTTTGGGATACCTCATTGCCAATGTTTTTCCTTGCTAAAAACTAACCGTTTGTTCCAACTCTCTCATCTGTGCTAGATGTTCTGTTCTTCCAGAGAGTTGTCCATGAGCAGAAAAAGTATGGTGCTAAGGCCATGACCAGTAGCAGCATAAAGCATCTCCACAGAGAATTTTCGGCAACAAGTCAGCAGAAGCTCTAGTACTGCCACAAATACTCCCCTGGTTGCTCTTCGAACACTGCTAACTCCTTGGAGGGTTGCTCCTTTCTCTCAAGCTGACTGAAGAGACAGAGGCTGATGTGACTCCCTTCCTGAAGTGATTTAACCAAAAGAAAATGGTCTCTCTCCTTAACAGCAAATGAAACAAAGGTCCCCCACTTTCTTCTATGAATTGGGGCTGCAGCTTTTTGAGACTGGCCTGAGTTAGAGGAAAGCTCACTGTTGGGCTTGTGGTCAGTAGCACAGACGGCTAAGGCAACCCAGATGGTTGTTTAACAATGGACTTGGTGGGCTTTGTTTTGGGGAAGCTGTTGAGCTTTTGGATTTAGTTACTTCAAAATTGCTGTTCCGAATCAAATGTAATAGCAGGCTGCTTACCCTTTTCCTTGGCATTTTAAAGTTTGATTGCTGCTTCCCCAGCAACTGCAGCTGCAGAAGGACCACCGCAGTAATTCAGGATTTCAAATTCCTCAGAAGTAAGTTTTGGTTCCAAAGCTATTTGGGAGCCTCAAATGGACTTCAGAATTTTTTTCCTCTAGGCATTAATGCTCAGCAGAGGATGGTCAGTCGGTCCAAGCAGCTATGGAGACAGGTCAATACTGGCAGGTTCTGCAATGGTTGGGGCCTACCCTGAAGCAGTGACTCACAGGATTGGTCTGCCTCCAGAGTTCCAAGGAAACCATTATCTAGAATCTATGTACATAGCTGTGAAAAAGTAGAGAAACTAAAAACACCCTGTTAAAATATAGAAAGATTAAAGGTATAGATTAGACAGAATGCCCTCTCACCACAAAGATGCAGAACATGACACTTGCGACAATCACGCTGTTTAGATATTGGATCCCTTTCCCCAACCCTGTAAGAAATTAGGGGTCAGGTCCATCTCTTACTATGTTCTTGTACATAGTGCCTAACACAAATGGTCCTCAATCTTGACTGGGGCCTCTAGGTGTTATTGTAATACAAACAAACAGGATGATACACTACAGGTGCAATCCATCCCTTTATCCTTGCTAAAAAGGCTATACCTTCCTTTTAGTTAATTGTTAGTGAAACCCAACTTGCATGTCGGCACAACCTGTTGCAACCGTACCCTAGTAATACTAATTTTGGAAATGGGATGGACACCTCCACAGTTAAAGGCTTTGGGTTTTTCAGTTAATGTGGGATTTCAGCCTTTGCTAGGGATGAAAGTAAAGTATTGGTCATAACCAAAGTTACACAAGCCACTCAGAGTACAGATGTAATTTCCTGGAAAGCCAGAAGTAAATAGGCTTAACTGTTTACGTGTTCAAAAGAGTATAAAGTGATAGTTATGGGATGCTGTATTTTTTTTAGACCTCTAACTTACAGATGATTGTGTTTTAGCACGTTTTAGCTTTTATAGATGTAGGTCTAAACAAGATCTTTCCACAGGACAGGTATTTTTTCTGTTTACAACCAAACCATTAACATTATACATCCTTAGCGTTTTTTTTCTTTTTATTTATGACATTAAGCCAGCAAATATGTGTTTACACTGTAGCAATCTTATCTGTAAGTTAATGATTTGCATGTGTGTGGAATATCACCAGGCTCAGCACAGAGCCACACTGTAAGAGCTGGCTGGTTTTCTGGAGTTTGGCCATAAATCCTCCTCATCCTAGTACCAAAGGAAGGTACAATTCAAACCCAGACTCTAGAATAGACTATTTTGACTGGCTCTGCCTCACCCAAGCTTGAAAACCATGAAACCAAGCTGGCCCTTTCGCTGTTCCTTTCCTCCTTTACCTGTCTGTTCCCAAACACAGAACTCAGGGGCCAAAAATGAAAGGTGCAATCTTGAGAATCTATTCAACTGAGGAGTCATGTGACTGAGCAGTAAACTGGCAGTACTGAAGCATCCATTACATTAGCATGTGACAACACTAACTTTTGAAATTTTAAGACAAAATAAAAAATGTTTCCATAATAACCTAACCCACCCATATATTTTAGCAGGAATGTGATGAATACCCAGTTTGGAATCAATTCTGGACATGAATCCAGCCCACTTGCAATATTTGTAAAAATCGTATTTTAAAATGCAGCCCAAATACTGAATACTTAAATAATTATGTAGCAACAGCCATGACCGGGCTTCTTTCCCCTCCACATCAAACCTGCAGCTCTCTTCCACTGAGAGCCTTAGATTCCCTTTCCAGCATTTTATCCATAGTCCTTGAATTCTGTGTCTTCTCCTTCCACATATAACCCTGTCGTTCTGTCCAGAAATCTCCAACCAATTTCCCGCAATATCTAGCCTACTCTACTCTAGTACAGTTTTCTTTCCCTTTCTCCATACCAGCTACCAATATCAATGTAACAGTAGTTAGATATTCATAACCACTACTTGCTATCCAACAATTCTGAACATCCTAATAATCAAATCACTAGTTTTTATTACAGTATCTACCTCCACCCCAGAATACTGTATAACTGTTTACACATGATACCTAGAGTTGTAATTTTAGATCTATATACTGGACATGAGAAAGACAAATCTACAAGCTTCCACGACCACCATTTTTAGGAATTTTTATTTTATAAAGATTCTAGAATGCCTTACCTTTAAAGTCATCTCTTGGGCCTTGCATTTCCTTCTTGTTCATTTTTCTGTCAGTACAGGAGTTGTTATGGGCACCTTTGGAATTGTTTTCTAGGTAAGCTGAGCTCGTTCCTTTCTTGGAGGGATGAGGATCACAGAGTTTTGCATTAATCTTATAAAGCTCGAGGGCCTTAATGGCTGCTGCATTGTTATCCATACGGCGAAAAGTTGGACAGGAAGCACAAAATTCATTCGTGCAGGCTTCATTTCCACAGCCCTCAGTTAACTGGTGGTAGTAGCGTTCTATTAGATGTTTTGCAGCTGCTCGCTTCCTGTACCAAACATTCAAACAGTAAGCACAAGGATTAGTACGGCTTTCACATACAAAGCTCATTCAAATTATCATCAAAGCAGAGATTAGTCAGACACTGAAATAAAACACTTCTGAATCAAAGTATATGCATTAGGAGATTTTGAAAATGCAGGATTCTCATTTTGACAAAAGAAAGTATATTTAAACGCACAATTTAGTTTCAGGTCATATGTAAACTGAAAGAAAAGCAGGTTTTTAACCATGTTTCTCCAGGACTAAAAATTCTCAGTTCTACATTCAAATGTAATACTTATGTTTAGTATGAAAATTCTGCTGGGGGAAACTAAGTCACTCAGTTAAAACAGAGGTATAAATTAACTGAAGCTAAGGATCTTGATGTTCCAAATCTAGAATTAGGGTTCTGTCCCGTTACGGGCAACATTTCACTTGGTTGGCCTATCAACACCTCGCATAAGCACTTGTGTGACACTCACACAATCTGAAAGTCTTGTAAGTTTGTTTTATTTTATAAAAATACTAGAGTGACATTAAGTCTGTCCAAGCTGAAAAGCACCCCTTGATTAATTTAGGACCCGATCTTGTTATAGGTGCTGAGCACCTTCTACTCCCATTGAAACCAGCGAGATATAGATCCTTTAAAAATTACATTTCCATTTTTACAGCATTCCAGGAACAAAAATGGAACCCTGTCCAATGTTTATTTACTTAATACTCATTGCTGAAAATACCATAAAAGAGGAGCTCAAGCCTAAATGACACTTTCCCCTGGCTCAGAAAAGGCAACTGAACCCCACACTAGCCTTTCACCAGATCTTCCCTTCTCTTTTTTTTTTCTAATTATATTTGGTGGTGCAGCACTTTCTAAAATAGATACTAACCTAGTGCCATGTACTGTTTCAAAGATACAGCTGCCTCCTTCTCCCTGGTTTCTTTTTGAAGTAGCAAGCTGCAAAGAAGAATCTCATCTGAGCCTAGCACTGTCAGTAACAAAAATCCTATAACTGGGCAATGAATGATACAGATACATCTAGATACAAGGATTACAGAGGAAATATGTTGTCACCAGCACTGGCTGTGAACCCAGAACAGCTGGAGAACTCCACTGCTCTACACTGAACTAAAAACTTGAGCATCTACTTCCACGGCGTGTTTGCATTTCAACAAAGTGTGAATGAGCAAGGTTCTATTTATATTTTACCATTTAATTCTACTTACGCCTTCAAATAGTTCTGTAAAACATTATAATCCTTTCCTACAGTTTTACACTTGTGTAACAACAAGATTTAAATAAAACATTATCCAGGTGAAAATGAAAAAATATGTTTAGATTCGGGTTACAAACTATAAACCTTTAATCTATCTATCAAGTCCCGAGTTCAAAATTCTGCTTCTCCACGTAATAGCTGATGACAAATACTTAAAACTGAATAAAGTGCATTTTATCACAAATTTTTAGATGTTTTCTTCAACTTTTGTAGAGAAAACACAATATTGGACTCAGGGCTTAACAAGTACTGTACAAGTCAAAGACGACTGACTTTTCAAATTTCATTTTATAACACAAGCGTATTCACAATTTGTCGCCTTGATCTTCTGAATGCCCAATTTTGAGCCCAGAACCAAGAGAATATACAAGACATCCCAGATACATCACACAGAGCCTAAATGAACAAATAAAAAGAGAGATGTGCCAGCAAAATCAAGTCAACTACTGCAGATGATAGATAAGCCAGAAGCAGATTAGAAATGTTTAATTACCAGTCCAAAAAAAAAAAAAAAATCAACATTGGAAAACCTGCCACTGATATGTTCAAAAGTTTCTGCCTCCCATATCCACTCACATTACAAAATTAAAGCAACTTTTTACAAACAACTCCTCCCACTTTTGCGAACCTTAAATACAAAACCGTAAAAACAGGTCCACAATTTAGATACATTTATTTGGGAGACTGTAATGTTAAAAGTAGGAGATTTTGATGTTTGGAAGTGGATATATATACATGAAATTAGAACCAATCTTTGTTTCTCATAGTGTCTGTGGTTCTTTTAAAACTAAAGCTGCTTTTAGCTTACTAAGGAAAGTGTAGGCCTTGCCTTGATACCTCATTTGTTTGCTTCTCTTGCGATTACTACAATGCATTACTTTTACCACCTCCCATCATGGAACATGTACCCAAATAAAGTCCATACCACTACTCCTTTCATCTCCCATACCCCCTTTAAGACTTTTTCTCCAAGATACATACAAGATGATAATTTTTTACATAAAACCCTGATGTCCAACAATAGCCACATCATATTATTGCTGTAACATTTAGCCTTCCTTAACCCATTCCCTGCATTGTTATCCTCACTTATCTAATCATGTCTAAATTTAGAAAGCAAGATCTCTGGCATAATCTTTGTTTTTTATAAAGTGCTAGTACTTCTTTGGGTGTTATAGTATAAATCCTCCCTATTCTGAGCTTTTAGATCCAGCCTATTTAGACTTAAGTGTAGGTTAGTATCTTCTATATTTAAACATAGAGGAAAGGATCAATTAAGAACATAAGAATGGCCATACCGGGTCACAATAATGGTCCATGTAGCCCAATATCTTGTCTTCCAACAATGGCCAATGCCAAATGCTTCAGACGGAATGAACAGAACAGGGCAATTATTGTAGTGATCCATCTCCTGTTGTCCAGTCCCAACTTCTGGCAGTCAGAGGTTTAGGGACCCTCAGAGCATGAGGTTGTGTCCCTGACCCTCTAGGCTAATAGCCATGGATTGACCTATCCCTCCATGAACTTATCTAATTATTTTTTTTTTAAGCCAGTTATACTTTTGGCCTTCACAATGTGCCATGGCAACGAGTTCCACAAATTGACTGTGTGTTGTGTAAAGAAGTACTTCCTGTACTGTTTTAAACCTGTTGCCTATTAATTTCATAGGGTGACCCTGGTTCTTATGTTATGTGAAGGGGTAAATAAAACTCCTTATTCATTTTCTCTACTTCATTCATGATTTTATAGACCTCTATCATATCCCCTCTTACTCATCTCTTTTTTAAGCCAAGGAGTCCTAGTCTCACTTCTCATATAGCAGCTGTTCCAGACCTCTAATAATTTTTACTGCCCTTCTCTGTATCTTTTCCAATTCTAGTATAACTTTTTTGAGATGGGGTAACCAGAACTGCATGCAATATTCAAGAAGTAGGCATATTCAAGGTTGATCATTTATGTGTGACAGAGGCCACTCTTCTTTAGAAGGTAAACTAGGACTTCTTCAAAACCACAAGCCCTTCCACTTTCGCTCTTATGAAACCTAGGTACACTATTAATATACCCAGACCTATTTTAGTATGGCAAATTATTTTATTTTTATCATGTCATATTTGAGATTACTGCTATATTTGGTAAACAAAATAAAGACTGAGGTCTGCCACTATCTATAATAGGAATCTTAATCTAAGGCAATGGTATTCCCCCTGGGGTCCTACACCTAAGATTTCCAAAGGGATATGCACTTCCATTTGAAATTTTTTTAGGGGTTTGTAAATGAAAAAAAAGTTGAAAACCACTGCTGTTAGGGACAGTTGTCCTTTGCTTCTATATTCATCATGATGAAAAAGAGAAAAGCGTAACAGAATATAATGCATCATGCATGAATATTACCGGTTTCAAAATATACTACATAAATGTTTCTGTAGAATATCATCCACACAATTTTAATGTCAGGCTTCAGAATCAATGTAAAAATTGATTCTACCAAAACAGGACAGGAAGGCATTTCCGCATAAAGATCAATCAGGGTGAAATGTGACTATTTAAACAAAGGGACACTTACATCACAAGAGAAGTTATAATTAAAGTGCTCAACTAAAGAAAAGCCAGAAATTACTCTGTGCATCTCTAACTCAACTATGACAGAGGCCAAAAGTCACTCCAGAAGCTAGGTTCACCTGTCCAACTGCTGATTGCTTCTCTTAGGTTACTACCAGCTTATAACACCCAGAGGTTTGTTCCTTTTACTAGTCTAACCTTCCTTGTTCAGAATCATTTTCGTTTTGTTTGTCACCTATCCAGAGCCTTGTGTACCCTACGGAAAATTAGACCTAAATTCTGTTGCACTATGTTGCAGCAGACTGAAGATTCCACAACAGTTTCAGTTACATGAACCCTGAGGCTTTTACTGAATTCCCTATGGAAATGAATCATTCAGTCACTTCAGTATTGTAATTATGTAATCTATTTCATTTAATATTTGATGCTGCCCGTAATTTATTATTTTCAATGTGCTGAAAATTTAGTATTAAAATGCATAACTGAATATATACAGAATTTGTTATGGGGAAGCTGGAGATTTTGGCAATTTGGACACGTGTGGAACTACCTGAGCTGCTGTTTCTGTGATAGCATAATGCATCATAAACATGTGGACAGAGCACCAGGTGCCTGAACAACAGATGTCTTGCCAGTACACATCTGCCAATAGGCCAATGTGGCAGCTCGCACTCAGACAGTGAGCTGTGACTACTAGGTGGGGTTAAGCTGGATTGCTTGTAACATACACAGATGAATCCGGAGACCCATTTGGAGATTTGTTGGGAGGAGAGGGTTTGACCCTTGGTTTGGCAATGGCCACGAACAGCTTTGGTGATGTGCGAAAGGATCGAGTCCTGTGAAGGTAGAAAGCCAGTGCACGGGCAGATAAAGTGAGTGCAGGACCGTCACTGGGGGAGGCATGCGGTTTGGGGCAGAAGACAGGTAGGTGGATGCACTGGCTTAGGTGCAATTCTGACAATACCTTTGGGAAGAACTTAGGGTGGAGATGTAGGAAAACTGTGTGTGTGGGGTTGGGGGGCAGGGCTCGGGGGATCTGTCATTATCGCTGCTAGCTCACTGACCTGCCTGGCTGAGGTTATGGCTACCAGGAATGTCACTTGCATCGAGAGGTGGGAGAGGGAGCATGTAGCCAATGGTTCAAAGGGTGGCTTTGTGAGGGCACAGCAGATGAGATTAAAGTCTCATGGGAGTATGGGCTTCAGTACTGGAGGAAAAGCGTTCAGTAAATCCTTCATGAAGCAGACAGTGGTGGTGGAGTGCGTAAACACAGACATGCCATGCAGAGGGGAGGAGAAAGGCACTGCCAGGTGCACCTGTATAGAGTTGAGGGCTAGGCTTCACGTTTTTAGGGCAAGAACGTAGCGTAGGACGACTGGTACAGATAGTGCACCTATGCCATAAATTGTTTCTGTTTAGCTCGGTAGCATGCCCTGGTGGATTCTCTCCTGCTCTGAGAAAGAATTTGCTGCATCGCAGTGGAGCATGCTTGGACTACCCTCTACCCCCATCCAAATACCAGGCTGTGAGGTGAAGAGGGCGCAGACTCGTATGCCGGATTCTCCCCTGATCTTGTGAAATAGATTCAGGAGCGTGTGAAGGCAGAGCGGTGTGCAGGTGGCGAGTCAGAGAAGGTCCATGAACCAGAACTGACAGAGCCAGAATAGGGCTACGAGTATCATGGTGGCTCCGTCCCAGCAAAGCTTACATAGAAGAGGAACGGGAGGAAAGGCTTAGTGAGGTGTTCTGTACAGAGGAGGAAGAGAGTGCCGGCACTCCAGTTTTCCCCCTACTTCTCCAATGCAACAATAGAGGGGCAGCTTCTGGCTCTCATGAGTGGCAGAGAGATCCCACTGAGGGGTGTCCCAGTTCTTGAACAGGTACCGTAGTGGGGTGTCGTATAGCTCCCACTTGTGATTTAAGTGGAGAGTCCTCCTGAGAGCGTTGGCCAGAGGATTCTGGGTGTCTGGGAGCTTTGTGGCTTGAAGCATTATAATGTTTTCGATGCACCAGTTTCAAAGGTGGATGGGCTCAGAGCAACGCTGCTTGCTGATGTATACCACTGCCGTGTTCTCCTCAGAGAGCAGCTGAACATGGAGGAATTGAATGAGCAAAAGAAAGGCCTGACAGGTTAAGAGGACTGCCTGGAGCTCTAACACACTTATAGGCATCCTGGTCTCCCACAGCTTCCATACTCCCAGGGCCATGTGGTGGTCCAGGTGGGCTCCCCAACCTGTGAGGGAGCCATCCGTTGTGACGGTGATATGTGGTACTGGAGGTGTGAAGGGAGTGCTGATCATGACCTTGAAAGGATCAGCCCATCATGTGAGGGAGGCCAGCACCCTCCAGGGAACGATGACGCTAGTCTGCATATTGTCCCTGCTGGGTCTGTAGATGCAGAGGAGCCATGCCTGGAGGCAATGCATGTGGAGACGGTGTGCGGTGTCACATAGGTGCAAGCAGCCATATGGCCAAGGAGAGCAAGCTGGAACGTGGTGTAGAGTCTCTGATGTAGGTCTGCAAGGACGGATGTCAGTGTTGCAAAGTGTTCCGCTGGGAGGAAGCCTCTTGTCTCTATGGAGTTGAGAGACACCTATAATGTGTATTGTTTGTGTAGGTATCAATACTGACTTTCCCTCTTTGACACAAATACCTAGCAATGACAATAGGTTGATCATTTAGGAGATTACTTCCTGGTGCAAAAGCACCATGAGGAGCCAGTCATCGAGGTAGGGATATACCAAGTAGCCGAGATGGTAAATTTGGGAGGCTGCCACACTGAAGACCTTTGTGAACACCTATGGAGCGGTCACTATACCGAATGGAAAGACCAGAAACTGGTAGTATTGGTGTCCTACCCAAAAACTAAGAAACTTGTGGTGGGCTGGGAGAATATGCACATGTAAGTAAGCGTGCTTCATGTCGAGAACTGCGAACCAGGCTCCCGGTGGGAAGGAGGAAATAAACTGATGCCAGTGTTACCATATAGAATTTGGACTTTCTTTCTGATAAAACCCAAAGATCTAGAATGGGGCGGTGTCCTCTACCCTTCTTCAGGATGAGGAAGTATGGTGACTAGAAGCCTCTGCCCTTGTATTGAGGTGGGACAACTCTATGGCCCCCTTGAGAAGCAGCAGAGTGTCTGCTTCTTGTTGGAGAATGCATTGATGGGGTGGGTCCCCGGGGGAAGAGTTGCTTAGGTGGGAATGAGACTAATTCTATGGAGTATCCGTGGTGGATGATCTCCAGTACACAACTGTCTATGGTGATCTTGTCCCAATTGTAGGTGAATAAGGCAAGATGGCTCCCAAAGATGATATAGGGTGCTGCGGATGCCATCAGGGAAGATTCATGAGTCTTGAACTGATTGTCAAAACTGAGGTTTCAGCTGCTGCTGGGAAAAGGGTTGTGGTGGAGGTGGGGAAGTGTGGCCGTTGTAAGTGGTGCTTCCTACATGGCGCCTCCTACAGGCATAGGTAGTAGGCTGGGTAGGGAGTGTGTGGTGGTGGTTCAGAATGGTTGTCTCCGTTGCTTGAGTCTTGGGGCAAGAGTGGATATACTAAGGGAAAGTAGCAAATGAAGGGATTTGTTCGTCTTCTTGTGGAATATCTTGTGCTCATCTAAAGGGAGGTCCTCAATTGTACTTTAGACCTCACTGGAGAATCCGGATGATTGGTGCCACAAGTCCTAGTGCATAACGAATCTTGTTGCTAGAGACTGAGAGGACATGTCAGCTAGGTCCACGGCGATCTGGAAGCCCACCTTGGCCACCAGTTGCCTCTCATCCACCAATGCCTGGAATTGCTGCTGTTAGTTCGGTGGCAGCTTGTCCTTGAATGTTGCTAACCTGTTGTAGTTATAAAATCATACTTAGCTAGCGTATCCTGGTAGTTTGCAATCCGGAACTGTAGTCCCACCAAGGAATATACTTTTTGGCCTAGCATATTCATCCTCTTTGCCGCCTTGCCCAGAGGAGTAGACTTCTGTGGGTACTAGTGTGCCTGCTCTGCTGCTGCACTGACAGTGAGAGAGCTGGGGAGGTGGGAATGTAAAGAGAAAATCTGCCCCATTAGCAGGCACGAAATGCCCTCTTCGGTGTCAGGAGTGTGCCATACTGCCTGCGTCAGTTGAAGAATGGCCTTATTAACAGGTAGAGCCATCCGAGGTTTTGAGAATGTCCAGGAACTGATGTTGTGGGTCCTGGACCTCTTCCAACAGAATCCCCAGGTCTGCCGCTATCCTCTGGAGCAAGTCCTGGTACTGGCGATGGTCATGGGAAGAGAGAGGCAGAGGAATAAGCACCTCGCCCGACAATGAAGCAGCAGCAGTGGAGACCGGTGCAGCTGATGGTACCGGTTTGATGTCTGCCTCTTCCTCATAGACGGGTGGTGCCGCTGGGTGAACAGGAGACAGTTAATAAGATGCCTGCAATGGTGCCTGGCATCCGCGACAGGAATCCCAGGGTGCCCCGTCTGGCCAAGAAGACAAGTCCCTAGGCTGTGGTGGGCCCTGCAGGTACCGGTACCAGGTCTCTGCTGCTGGATCATATGCTAGGGGGTAGGGCAATCTGAGCTGCAAGTCCAGACTTCAGTGGGACATTGGAGAAAATGAGGCTCTGGCTTCAAGAACTCCTCAGATGGATCTGGCAATAGGTGGACCACTGGTACTGGAGGGTTGCAATGCTGTAATGGGATGGGCTTCTCTGGCAGCAGTAGGAGAGGTTCATCTGCTGGGGTGGGGATGACATTAGTGAGTGGGCGGGGGGGGGGGTTCTAGAGAGGAGTGGAGACTGTGGTTATGGAAGGATCAGCTCCTCCATTGACAAGAAAGGCTCAGAGCGTCAAGGAGTCTGTGGTATGCCTCTGGAAATGCCGGAGTGCCCACGTAGCGTCCTTGGGGCTGGCCTATCCAAGAGGCGCAGGGATAATGGTAAGATGGGCGATATCCTTGCCTACCAGAGCAGTCATCGGTACGGTCAGATTCCATTTGCACCTGGCCTTACCTGCCCCACGGGGAGGAAACGCTGTGCTTAGGAGCAGTCTGCATTGGGAATCTGCTCTTACACCCATGAGAGTGGTTTTTTACTCTCCTGTCAGGACTTGACCTTTCTCTTTGGTACCAATGGATCCAGGGCATGGGGAGTATTCACAGGGGTGCTCACCGCTGGAGACAGACGTTGTACTAGGGTTTCTGGTCTCATGGCTTCCTCCATCAAGTACTTACAGAGGAAAAGCTCTCAAGCTTCCTTGGTTTGGGGTGGGAAGAACTTGCAGATGGAGCAGCAAGCCATGATATGTGCCTTGTCAAGGCAGTAAAGGCACCTCTGGTGCTCATCACTCATAGAGAGTGAGCACAGGCAGGAGAAAAAGTTTTAAATCTTGGAATCCAGAGCATAGTTCCCATGGGTGAGGATGGCCCCCAAAGAGGGGAAGAACTTACTTGCTATCTCTAAAATGACAAAATACAACTATCTAAAACTATGTACATTGAACAAGGAGTGGTCATTCTCAGAGCAAAACTAAGAGCATGAAGGAACAGGGGTTCTAACTCAGCAATAAGAGGGAATTAGAGTTGCACTGACCCGCACTACCGATTATACCCCTGGCTGGGAACAGAAAGGAATGCACCACGCACATGCAGGTGAACGGACACTGCTAAGATGTGTGGAATACATATTTGGACCATCACTCGAAGAAGAATATGTAGTATACACAGGGTTTTAGTCTTTAATACTTGCATATCTCACAGGATTATTGCAAGTATAATGACAAAAATCTGATAATGATGGAGGGGCAATATAAATAACTATCTGGAGATAGATCAGCAATGAAATTGTTAATGTTGACACTAAGGACTGATCTACACTATTTTTGTACCAATTTAAACATACTTCTATTTTTCTATTTTATTTTAACTATTTTTCTATATCTAAACCCATAGAGTTAAAATAGTGCAAAAAGCGTGTGGAAGTGACATAAACTAAACAGAGAAAGAGGTTCTCTTATTCCAGAACGTGCATCCACACGAGGAATTAGACCAGTACAACTAGAGTGGTATAATAATGCCAGTAGATTTCCCCATATAGATAAGCCCTACGTCAAGCAGGACAGAAGAAATCCTATACAGACTCCCCTCAGTTTACAAGTATTATACACTAATACCCACATCTGAAGACTGTTTGAATGAAACAGAATATTTCATAGGCAGTGTCCTCCTGGTATGTCTAGTTTCAAGGTAACAGCTGTGTTAGTATGTATTCGCAAAAAGAAAAGGAGTACTTGTGGCACCTTAGAGACTAACCAATTTATTTGAGCATAAGCTTTCGTGAGCTACACCTTACTTCATCGGATGCATACTGTGGAAAGTACAGAAGACGTTTTTATACACACAAACCATGAAAAAATGGGTGATGATCACTACAAAAGGTTTTCTCTCCCCCCACCCCACTCTCCTGCTGGTAATAGCTTATGTAAAGTGATCACTCTCCTTACAATGTGTATGATAATCAAGGTGGGCCATTTCCAGCACAAATCCAGGGGAGAGAAAACCTTTTTGTAGGGATCATCACCCATTTTTTCATGGTTTGTGTGTATAAAAACGTCTTTTGTACTTTCCACAGTATGCATCCGATGAAGTGAGCTGTAGCTCACGAAAGCTTATGCTCAAATAAATTGGTTAGTCTCTAAGGTGCCACAAGTACTCTTTTTCTTTCTGGTATGTCTAGTTTCTTCCAGAAATGTGTGTAAATTTCCCCAAAATCACAGACATAATTTTGCTTTTAGCTATTACAAAGAAATATCTCAAATCTTGGTTTTTATTTTAAATAAACTTTAACTTACACTGACTGTTTTTGTAGAATAATGGAGAATGCTTACAGACATCCCTTTGTAAATATGCCACAATTCAATTACAAACAACCACAAGTTCAGAGGCGTTTTAATTTTTATTAGGAACTAGCCTCTTAAGTTTGTCTGTTCAGTACTATAATTTGGGTTTCAAGATCATAGCATTTAGCATGCCCAAGGCTAGTATGCAAATTGTGGAATAGATTATGGGGGATTATTTGTTTTATTGAAAAATTCAAGAACAGTTTCTCCATAATAAAAAGAGAGTATATACTTTAAATATATGATAGCACTTGAATCTGCATTTCTCAAATAGCTCAATACTTGCACAAGAAATTGTTAATAAGCGAAACATGTAAGCGCAACACATACATAATTAGGCAACCAAGCAAATGAGAGATGTATAAACATTTTACCAGTTTCAGAAGAAATTTAAAACCACATCTCTGTCTACTGTTTTGTTTTGAATAAAGAATTCACAAGTAAAATTCCAAAGTTCTGTTATCTGGTGTTAACCTAGGTTATTAACTGGTGCAAAAACACAACCTTTAAGTGTTCAATTTACATAACCACACATTTTTGGATGAAGCATAATAAGATTTTGTAATAACTTAGCACAACAACAGTATAAAGTATGGTGGTTTTTTTAAAAAAGGATTACACGCATGCTAACTTTTATACTTTTATGTACAGAGCAGCATCACTACTTAATGCCTTGAGGAAAACATATACATTAATGTTCACTGAAGTTTACAATCTCCTATACTAATTAATTCAGTAGGAACTCGAAGTACCAAGGCAGCATTATCATTATCTAATTCCTTTCTCTAAGAAGCACAACGAAAAAAAATCAGCGTTAGATTATCCACAACAAGTGAACTATGTCAATGGGCATCATGTGGAAATTATGGAAGTAAAAGGCAAGTAGTGCCAATTTTCTATGTAGAAAACAAAAGAAAAATAATTTAAAATGTTTATGTTTTAATTCATGAATTACTGTTTGCCCTTTATTATATTAAAAATAAATGAAATAGGAGATCTTGCAAGACAAAATTTTGAATCACCGATTCAGCTGCAGTATTTTTATAATGCACTTCTGGAAACAACTGTAGCTGAAATGAACAACTAGCAGCTAAAAGTGAAATTTATGTGAGAGTTTGGAGGCAGGCATTTTTCTCCTCTTTTTTCCCCCCCTAGAAGTAGGGTCTACGAAGTGAAGATGATGATAACTACTGAAGCAGCACACTAGAAGCGCCTCAAGGAGGAGAGGAGACAAAGATGATGGTCAGATGTGGTAGCTGTGGTATGTACCTCTGATGGAAGCTACTTATGCATAAACTGTTACCTGATAGAGCCTCCATGGCAGAAAAGATTCAAGGACTGGAGATGCATCTGGAGATGACAGAATTCAGATGGGGATTTGATGATTTAAAACAAAAGAGGAGGTGGCACAAACTCCTCAGTATTTGTTCGTCAGGTGTCCACAAAAGGACCTGGAGGTCAGACTGCCAGAGGAGGGCGGCGATCAATGGAAGAATGTGACCATGAAGACAAGGCAGAGGAAAAGACCAGCTAGTGGAGGTGAAATAGAGTTGAAGGAGAAGAAACAGGCAGATGGGATATCGAGGAAGAAAAGAAGGGAAGTCAGTCCTTGCAGAAGAGAGAATGGAGCTAGCCAGGGACTGGAGCCCAAGGAAAAATGAAGATGATGTACAGGGGACTGCAAAAGAATGTGAGATTCATACCAACATCAGGAATAGACAGGTCTCTATGTGACCAGGGACTCCATCTTAAGAAGAATTGACGGGCCTGTCACTAGACCTAAGAGAGACAGAAGAGTTCATTATCTGTCAGGAGAAAGGACACAAGATGTAAACATGAATTTCAAAAGGATCCTGATGGCAGTGGGGGGGAAAAATCCACCGACTGTGTTGAATGTCGGGATGAATGACCTTACTAAATTCCCAATGGACTAGATCAAGGATAATTACACTAGGCTTGGAAAGATGCTTAAAGATGTGGAAACGATCTTCAGTCCCTAAAGGAGGGTGAAGATACGGCAAGATAATGAAGATGAACAGATGGCTCAAGAATTGGTGCTCTGAGGAAGATTTTGGGATGACTGACCATGGGAAGGCATTCACAGAAAGAAGACTCTTCTCAACTGATGGACTCCACTTGTTTACCTGGGATACTAGCCTTCTGGAATAGAGACTGGAATGATTGATAAGAAGGGTTTTAAGATAGGGAATGAGGGGAGAAGATTTTGAGAGAGACTCATGTAATGTCCATGCCTGGCTTCAATACTGAGGAGGAGGAAAATCAGCTAAACGAAAAAATACTAAGGAATAAAGGAAAACGAGAAGGTAAGAATAAGAACAGCTAAGAGAAAAAAAAGTGTGTATATATAGATAGGAGCAATAGTCAGGTAGGTAATACAAAAACAACGAAGAGTACTTGTGGCACAACAGTAGTTAGTTGAAGGCTAATCTGGCTAGAAAACTAATGGGCGAGGTTCAAGGGAAACAACGGAGAACGCCTGTACCCAAATGCAAGGAGTCTGGGCAATAAAATGCAGGAACTTGAACTACTCAAGGTCAAAATGGATCTTATAGGGTTTACAGAAACATCCTGGAAAAGCGCTCATGACTAAAACTCAGGTATTAGCTATTTAGAAGAGAAATATAAAAGGTGGTGGGAGAGTGTTGTACATTAGCGATGCAGTAAACTGTGAAGAAGAAAGAAGTGATACTACAGACAAAACAAATCTGTTCGGGCCAAAGTGACTTCAGAGAAGGGTTATAAAGAAGTTCTATTGAGATAGTGTTAGGGGTCTGCTACAGACCTCTAGGGTTGGGCTCAGCTATGGATAGAGATTTCTTTAATATTATTAGAAAGAGAAATACTACTGGGAATTGTGTCAGAATGGGAAACTAACTTCATGGATATAGACTGGAGAATAAATGCTACAAACAACAACAGGGCACAGTTATTCATAGATGTGACAGATGACAGTTTTCTTCATCAAGTAGCCACTGAACCAAAAAGAGATGATGCAACTTTAGACTTGGTTTTGGTAAGCTTTGAGAACATTCATAAAAAAAGCTGGTCATAAGAAATAACCTTGGATTGAGTGATCACAAGTTGATTCAGTTTAAATTAAAGGAAAGGATAATCAAAACCAGGTTGTCATCCATGGTTTTTGATTTTAACTGGACAGACTATGAATTAGATGTGGAGGAAGCTTGGAATTTCTTTAAATCAAGTGTACAAAAACTATCTCCAATCTGCATCCCAAGCAAGGGGAAAAAACTTGGTAGAGAAAAGGCTCCAGACCCAACTAAATGAATAACCACCTCAAAAAGGTTATTAGGAGTAAGCAGAGAGCCTAAAGGAAGAAGGGTTTGATCAGCAACAAAAGCTACATCTTAGAGGTCAGAAAATGTAGGAATAAAGCGAGAACTATTAAAAGCCAATCTGAATTAGCTCCTGCCAAGGAAATTAAAATAAATACAACAAGGATTTTTAGATATATAAATAAAAAGAGAAGAAAGAAAGAATGAGGTTGGACTGCTATGCAGTGTGAATGGGGAGGAGATTAAAAATAATGTAGGTATGGCCTAAAAACTAAATAAATACTTTGCCGTGGTTTTCAGTAAGGATGATAATATAGAACATGAGTATGAAGACAGAATGACTGATGGAAACGAGTACACAGAAATGGAAATGACCACATCTGAGGTAGAAGAAAATCTTAAAGCACTGACTGTGATCTGGATAATTTCCATCCCAGGATACTGAAGGAAGTGACATGTAAGATTACTAGTCCAATAACAAGAATTCTTAAATAAATCTATTTGTGGGTAGTCCCATATTATGGGAGAATAGCTAATGCTGTACAATATTTAAGAAAGGGGGGAACTGTGATCCAAGGAAAAAAAGTGATCCTGAATTACAGACCATTAGTTAAATCTCAGTAGTATGCAAAGCTTTAGAACAAAATTTGAAGGAAATAATTAAATTCTTGGAGGTAAATGGAAAAGGGGATGTAGTGCATCATATGTTTACCTTCATGCCAGACTAACCCTATATCCTTCTTTGAGAAGATAACTCATTTTTTAGATAAGGGAAATGCAGTAGATCTAATATACTTGGTCTTCTGTAAAGCATTTGACATGGTATCACATTGAAAATTAGTTAAATTTGAGAAGATGAAGTACAAGAACTATATGGTAAGGAACCAGCTAAAGAGGATAAGGCAACAGGCTGTGCTGAAAGGTGGAACTATCGGACTACAGAGAAGGTCTTAGGACCGATTTATTCACTATTTTTATTAATGACCTTTGCACAAAAAAAGTAGGAGTCCGCTAATAAAATTTTCTAATGATTATAGCTGTTAAGCGATTAAAAAAATTAATTGCGATTAATCGCACTGTTAAACAATAGAATACTTAATATTTAAATATTTTGGATGTTTTCTACATTTTCAAATATATTGATTTCAATTACAACACAGAATACAAAGTGTACAGTGCTCACTATTTTTTATTACAAATATTTTCACAGTAAAAAAAGATATCCTATTTTTCAATTCACCTAATACAAGTATTGTAGTGCAATCTCTATCATGAAAGTTGAACTTACAAATGTAGAATTATGAACAAAAAATAACTGTATTCAAAAACAAAACAATGTAAAACTTCAGAGCCTACAAGTCCACTCAGCCCTAGTTCTTGTTCAGCCAATCGCTTAGACAAACAACTTTGTTTACATTTGCAGACCATAATGCTGCCCACTTCTTGTTTACAATGTCACCTGAAAGTGAGAACAGGTGTCTGCATGGCACTGTTGTAGCCAGCGTCGCATGTTCATTTTCATCATCTGAGTCAGAAGCCACCAACAGAAGGTTGATTTTCTTTTTTGGTGGTTTGAGTTCTGTAATTTTCACATTGAAGTGTTGCTCTTTTAAGACTTTTTAAAGCATGCGCCACACCTTATCCCTCTCGGATTTTGGAAGGCACTTCGGATTCTTAAACCTTGGGTCAAATGCTGTAGCTATCTTTAAAAATCTCACATTGGTACCTTCTTTGAGTTTTGTCAAATCTGCAGCAAAAGTGTTCTTAAAACAAACAGTATGTGCTGAGTCATCCTCCGAGACTAGTACAACATGAAATATATGGCGGATAATGCGGATAAAATGCGGATAAAACAGAGCCAGAGACATACAGTTCTCCAAGAAGTTCAATCACAAATTTAATTACCGCATTATTTTTTTAACTAGTGTCATCAGCATGGAATGGTGGCTGAAGCATGAAGGGGCATACGAATGTTTAGCACATTTGGCACGTAAATACCTTGCAATGCTAGCTACAAAAGTGCCATGCAGTTGAATGCCTGTTCTCACTTTCAGGTGACACTGTAAATAAGAAGCAGGCAGCATTAGCTCCCGTAAATGTAAACAAAATCGTTAGTCTTAGCAATTGGCTGAACAAGAAGTAGGACTGAGTGGACATGTAGGCTCTAAAGTTTTACACTGTTTTGTTTTTGAGTGCAGTTATGTAACCAAAAAAAATCTACCATTTTAAAGTTTCACTTTCATGATAAAGAGATTGCACTCCAATACTTAAAAAGAAAAGAAGTACTTGCAGCACCTTAGAGACTAACCAATTTATTTGAGCATAAGCTTTCATGAGCTACAGCTCACATCATCGGATGCATACTGTGGAAAGTGTAGAAGATCTTTTTATACACACAAAGCATGAAAAAATACCTCCCCCCACCCCACTCTCCTGCTGGTAATAGCTCATCCAAAGTGATCACTCTCCTTACAATGTGTATGAAACATTGTACACATTGTAAGGAGAATGATCACTTTAGATAAGCTATTACCAGCAGGAGAGTGGGGTGGGGGGAGGTATTCTTTCATGCTTTGTGTATATAAAAAGATCTTCTACACTTTCCACAGTATGCATCCGATGAAGTGAGCTGTAGCTCACGAAAGCTTATGCTCAAATAAATTGATTAGTCTCTAAGGTGCCGCAAGTACTCCTTTTCTTTTTGCGAATACAGATTAACACGGCTGTTACTCTGACTCCAGTACTTGTATGAGGTGAATCGAAAATAGTATTTCTTTCATCATTTTTACAGTGCAAATATTTGTAATAAAAATATAAAATAAGCACTGTACACTTTGTATTCTGTGTTGTAATTGAAATCAATGTATATTAAAATGTAGAAACATCCAAAAATATTTAATAACTTTCAATTGGTAATCTACTGTTTAACAAAGTGTTTAAAACTGCGATTAATCATGATTAATTTTTTTTGAGTTAATCGTGGGAGTTAACTGGAATAAATCGACAGCCATACTAATGATGCAAAGTTGGAAGGTATTGTTAATACAGAGGAGAATCAAAAGATTATGTAGGAAAAAGTACGTGATCTTGAAGTAACAGAAAAGGGATGAAATTTAACAGTACAAAGGGCAAGGCAACGTACTTAGGGTCAAATAATAAAAATTTCTGCTATAAGCTGAGGGCTCATTTGCTGGAAGTGACACAAGATGAGAGAGACCTGCATGTGCTGGTTGATCACAGGATGACTAGCTCTTCAGTATGATGCAGCTGCAAAAAAGGCAAATGTGATGCAAGGATTTTACAGTAGAGATAGAGAAGTATTAATGCCATTGTACAAGGCACTGGTAAGGCCTCATTTGGAATACTGTGTAAAATTCTGGTCACCCATATTAAAGAAAAATTAATTCAAACTGGAACATGCGCAGAGAATAGCTACTAGGATGATCAGGGGAATAGAGGGCCTATCTTATGAGAGGAGACTGGAAGAACAGGTTAGCCTCCCAATAGGAGTTGTGGGAGCAAATACGTAATTAGTTTTAAGAGAGAGCTGGACAAATTTATGGATGGAAGTATATGAAAGAGTTGGTTGTGACGATAGAGGTTTGGGCTCAGCAGCCCTATGGGGGCCTTCCGGTTTATGTCTTGTGTTCCTAAATCTCATGCTTCAGGGTGTCAGCCAGTCACAACGGGATTTTTTCCCCCCTCTCTATGTATTATTTTTTTTTTTGTCTCCTTCCTCTGAAGCATCAAGGATGGCCGCAGCTGGAGTTGGACAATGGATGGGTGGGCTGATCCTCTGAGTATTCTCTCTCTCTCTCTCTCAGGTGCTTGGATGGCTGGTTCTGCTCATATGCTCAGGGTGTAACTGACTGCCATAGATGAGGTTGGGAAGGCACTTCCCCCCAAACTCAGGGCTTTTTTCAACTTCCTTTTCTGCATAGGCTGCATGTCACTTGCCTAGATCATCTGGACACATCTCAATTCTGTAACATTGCAGGGGCCTCAGGTATTGGTGCAACTTGGTCCAGCTATTCTCTGCTTGTGGCATATAGCAGTTTAGTCTCCCTGTGAGCTGTAATACTTTGGTCTAATATTGGTTGTTGGATTAATATGTGGATTTTGAATGGTGCTGGTGGCCTGTGATATACAGGTGGTCAGACTGCATGATCTGATGCTCCCTTCATGCCTTATTTTATGATGCTATGGAAATATAGTGAAAGTCACAAGACAACATGGGCCAACAAAGGCACAGGCCAATTTGGGAGCACAGCTACTGCCTTTTTAGAAAAAACGAGGAGTCCTTGTAGCACTTTAGAGACTAACAAATTTATTTCGGCATAAGCTCAAATAAATTCCCAAATAAATCTGTTAGTCTCTAAAGTGCCACAAGGACTCCTCATTTTTTCTGATACAAACTAACATGGCTACCACTCTAAAACCTGCCCTTTTAGAGTTTTAATTTACAAACTTTGGGTACGTTCTTAATGGCCATTGGTCTCCAGTCTGCCTGCTCCAATTGGCTAGCATAATGATGACAGAACTAGAATGGATGCAGAAGAAAATTCCATATTTGTATTATTTACATTAACACCCCCATATAGCCAAACCACCGCTCATCCCAAATCGCATTTGTGTATCAGTTATCCCTCGTCAGTTTCAGAAATACTGAATCCTACAAATTCTTGCATTTTATACACTTAATGGCTTATAAGGTGAAAAATTATAGGAGATGTAGTTTCTAGACAATGATTGTATTGATCATGAGTAAAGTAGTCAGGATTGTAGGAGGTATAAATAGACTGTACCACCTTTAAAAAAGGCTGTGCCTTAGTTCTCAGATCAGTCATTTCTGAAAAGGCCATGCAAGAAAATGCAGCTTTAATAAACTAACCCGAGGATGCTTTTTGTTTCTGAAGTAATAGCTTGTATACTGCGCTGAATAAACTCAGTTGAAGGGTGAAGTTTTTATTTGTCTAAGATTCAGTTTATTACTAAGTGAAAATGAAGCACCCTCAAGTTATTATACTGAAGTTTTTTTACTTTTATTGATACTTTGAGAGATTACAAAATCAAAATAGACTTCAAACTGCTGAAAGGTCTGTTCAGTTATTGAAAAAAATTTCAAGCATTTCCTCTCTGTTTTCTTCTTCCTCACCCTCTTCAGTTAGTGAAGTGTGCAGGAATGAGCACAAGACAGAATCGGGAAAGTCCTGAGCTCCAATCCTGACTTCCCCACTAGCTGTGTGGCCTTGATCAAATCACCATCAACTTTGTCTCCACAGGTGAATATTATCCCCTTTTTCATATTAACTTCACGGGCTTGTGAGGATTAGTTAGTCTGTATATTGCCTTGATACCAAATATATAAAATATTAAGTATTATATCCTCTCTATCCCTTACCCTCCATGATTTTTTCCCAGGTTAAAAAGTCTTGTCCCCAGTGTAAATTCAGAAACGTTTTTCATGTGGTGTTTCAAAACTGAATTGGGTTGGTGGTGGTTAGAATTCTCCTGAAGCAAACAAATAATGTAGACAAATATAAGACTAATTTTTCTGTGATTCTTATTTTCTAAAAATATATATCCTATTGAATTATGTCCAGGTCAGCTTACAGCAGCACTAGGCCACATGGGAAACTGCACAGATGTTGCGTGCCTCCAAAACATGTATAGGTGCTCTTTTTGAACACCTCAGCCAACTGCCTAAATTGCCCCTTATGTTCTTGTGACGAAGTGGGATATATTTGTATCAAATTATAGACTCTATTTCGTATTATGCGTTGAACTTGTATTCTACACTTACCCAAGGCAAGTCTACTGAATTGCATTCCAAACAGCAGCCCTGCCCAGGAGATGTTTGCACCACCTCATTGAAAGACTATCACTGAAAAGTCATCAAGCTACTGGATTTGATGGTCTCTAAGCTGCTGGCAACTCCCATGGAACAATGTTTTTTCACAGAGGGCGCCCACAGGGGATGCATACACAATTGAGGCAGAGGGTTGGAGAGTTCCAGTAGAGTACATGGCAAGAAGACAGGCTATTTAAGGCCAGGGGCAGGTGGGAGCAACCATTGCCACCTATAAGGACTTGCCGAAGAGAGGGCAAGAGGGGCTCTGTTCAGCCTGAGCAGTGACCAACCTCTGACTCACGAAAGGGAAAGCTCAGACATGGGGAGGGTGTGCCTTGGTACTTTTTGTTGTTTTCAGAAATCTGTAACTTTAGTGCTTTAAAGAGTAGAGTTTCTGTGCTAAAGAAATACCTTTGCTAAGCCTACAATCCTTGCTTTCCTGCTATATTGTCCCTAAAGGGGTTAGTTAAAGCAGAAGCCCAGTTGTCCACAGCCTAGGTAGAGCTTTGGAAAGCATATGTAAGCAACTGGGTGCTATGGAGATATAAAGCACAGGTTTCAAGGTCTGGGGAGTCTGTATAAAAGAGTCTCCCATGCCAATGAAGGACTCTGACAAGAGGTCTCGAAGTATGCTTGTCAGATCCAGAGCTAAAACAGTGACTAGACTCTGCCAAGACCCAGGGGACGTAAGACGCATGTGGGACCCAGCAGTTGGGTACATTTGCAACAGACTGGTGTCCATACAGAGAGGATACTGGGCCAGGTTTTAACAGTCCTAAAGTCAGATCTTTTTGAAAGCAGGAGGCAGAAACTCCTAAATAAAAAAACACTTAAAAAAAACACAAAGAAAGACTGACCTATAATAAATTACATAACCCTCCAGAGTCTATATGGAGCAGGACTGGTAAGTGATAAACCAATGATATATTGTAAATCTGCTTTATATTTATGTGCATATTTCATACAGTGTTCCAGGTATATTCATATTTATTTTTGTACACCTGTATTTTAAACTTGAAGTTTTCCACTGTAAATTTATTCTTGCAACTTCACAGCAAGATGTTAAATTATGCAATACATTTTCAAAGAACAAGAACTGCAGGTAAGTAATTTGCTTTCTCCAAAAGATGTTCATCCCACTAAACTCTCCCTCTTGGAAACCCAAAGGCTCGAGGACTGTCTCCAAACTAAAACAAGGACTAATATGGAAATATGAAAACAGAAACAATGGATTTAAAATAGGGAAGGAAGGTACCTTCCAACAATGAGAAATTGAGGGTTAAATGCCAGAGACAGTCCCAGAATGAGAGGAAAGAGGTATTTCCAAACAAAACATACCTACTGCAGGGAGGGGGGAACAAAGTTTAAGCACCCTTAAATGGGGAACAGGCTCTGTAACACAGATAATCCAGTAATGGATTCCTGCTCAGATGACAACTTTGGGTAACAATGCTTCATAAAGGCGGTGGCTTTGCAAGTAACCTAGGCACAAACACATTTTAGGCTGGCAGCTGAAGCAGCTCAGTCCTGAAGAGAGTCTTGACATAACCTTCAAGCTTCTGTGGCTGTAGCATGGAGAACAATAGGCACTCTTAGTGGAGGATTACTAAAGTTGCTACCAGTTATCAAGGGCCGTAATGGCTCTGAGTTGGGAAGCTGAATCGTGCTTTCCTGATGAACAGAGCATGACGTTTCAAAGAAATCAGTGGCTCCCTCAATGTACTAATTTTCTTTGAATGCATGTGTTGCCTGGGTGCTGTGTGGAATTTCTGGTACAGCCTGGTGACAGTGAAACACAGGATTGTGCAGGACTCTGATGTGGAAGTATTGCTGTAGATATAGCCCCTCTTTAGACCTGCAAAGAAGGAACTGATGCCAATGCAGAGTCTTTGTATTAAATATTGGTGTTTGATTCAGAGGCCGTGGCCAGAGTGTTGAGCTATGTGTTGGATTTACTTGCATTTTTGGAAGAGACTGGGATGGCTATTGGCCACTCTCATGATTGAAGACACACGGCGACATCTGAAAGCAGATGATATGATGTAAGCCCACCCAGTCCTTGACCAGACAAGTACTAGTCATGCCTCTCTGTAAGGGACATATGCTTGGGTGTATTTTTGGAAGCTGCTGGAGTCTTCCTCCCTCCCTTCTTTCGCAAGTGATAATATGACAGAAATGCAGCATCAAAGAGATGACTATGCACTAAGCACAACCACAAGAAAAGTAGTGATGGAAACAGGAGGGCTCAAAACCCCTAGCGTTTCAAAGTCTTGACACTGAAAAGAATAAGCAGAGAGAGAGAGAGAGGGGGCCACAGAAATGAAATGTCTCATCAACACACCAGGACACCTGTCTTGAAAGATGGTGAGAGGCATCAGTGGAGATCTGATGTAGTGTGAGAATCAGGACAACAGCCTGGAGATATTGATGAGGCAGGCAATAAGATCTTGCTGCATCAATGGAAACCCCCCCCCCACAAATTAAGCTGGAACAAGCTTTGAAAGTGAGACTAATCAAAGGAGGAAATTAGAAAGGGATATTGTGTGAATCTAGTAAGGGGGCGGAAAGGATGAGGCAACTCAGCTAAGATAGCAGGGACAAACCATGCACTTGAATGAGGTCTGTGAAAAGCACATTTATGACAAAAACTTGACAAATATGAGTCAATGAAGTATGGAGCTAGAAGTGGGAATCCAATGAAACCGAAACATTTGGATAAATAAAAGTTATTATGGGGACAAGAGCCCTGTTTCACTGGAGAAAGGGGAGGAGGAAATGCAAGGGAAGAGACACAAAAATGTTTCGTTTTTTTTTTTTTAAATGTCAATTCTTGATGTTTGGCAGTCACATGAAGAGGCGAAAATATCAAACATATAAAATGTACGTTTTCCTGGTTTAGCTGAAGTGAATTAAAAGCATTTGGCTATCCATGATGCTGGCACACAGCTTTAACAGTCTAGGATCTGAGTAGAGAAATCATAGTAAACTAAAGTAAATCAATCTGCATATTCACAGTGCAGTTAGCAAAACTGAAAAGTGATTATGACAATCTCTGCATTCTAACTGGCTGACAGACTTTACTAGCTGGAGTACATGGACTGAACACTGTAGTTATTGTTCTAACCGTACAATGATTACGCAGATCAGACATCCAGAATCAGAGTGCCAGGAACTGCATAACTAAAACAAAATGTACCATTTTGTGTATTAAGAGCAACTGTGTCTGGCAGACTGCAGAAATTCTGCAGTCGGTGTTGAATAACCATATGGTTATTCAGTTATGCAGTTCCAGGTTCTTCATTTCTGCAAGTGTAATATCCATATTCATTGTATACTTATTGCTCAAAAATATGCAGATCCTCAAAATCTGAGTGTCTAACAATCATTTTTAGCCGAAGTGCAGGGATCTGAATAATCAGAGTGATTCCAATCACTGTCTCATTAACTCATGTAACAAAATTTTTTCAGTCTGTGTGTAAAACAAACATGGCACCCTCAGATTCTCATTCCTTTCAGCTCCAAATTCTAAAAGGAAAAAAATCACAGAAAAAAACAAAAATGGGGCTGCCAAACTGTTGAAAGGAAAACAGTTTTGACTCATTTCTCTTCCTACGCTTGATAGGTATTTTACAGCAGCTGAGCATCTTGCAGTCTTGAATGCATTTATCCTGACAATATGAAGCAGAGAGACTGTCCAACATGACATAGGAAGTCTGTGGCAGAGAAGGAATTGAATTTAAACCTAACTCCTAGACTATTGCCCTAACACTGAGTCATCCTTCCTCTATTAACTTCTTTTGGACCATCTCTCTTCATATGTCAGTTAGGCTCTTATATCTACAATATTTGTGTGTTTCTTTTTGTATTCTGGAGTTTTTCTTCCCAACTGTAGGAGAATTTAAAGAAACCTTGCTGAGAAGTGCCTTGCTGACCTGTAGAAAAGGAAGGTCCAAAAGAATTTATTTCCTTTTCAGTAGTTTTATAGCCTTTTTTCAAATCTCTTTTTCGTTTTGAAGTATGAATGAGCATTTCTGCATAACTTGAGCATGCTTCCAGTTAACCTGAAAATAATCAGGGCCAATAAAGTCAGCAGCCCTGGATTCTATTCAGCTCTTATAAACAGGGAACACATCTAATTATAATTATAATGCTGCTTTGGAAATTAGCTAACTTGCAAGTTGCAATAATCAATATGGAAAACAAGCACAAACTACATTATACAAGTTTCCATACCAGGTCAAGGATCGTTCTCTCTATTCTGCAACCCACTTCCAACAATACACAAAACCTGATGTTTTCTATTTTGCTAAGTATCTGACTAATCAAGTTGTTTTCAAATGTGTGCTATGAGATGTTAAAACTCTAGGAGTATAATTAGGGCCCTACCAAATTCATGGTCCATTTTGGTCAGTTTCATGGTTATAGGATTTAAAAAATCATAAATTTCATGACTTCAGCTATTTAAATCTGAAATTTCACAGCATTGTAACGGTAGGGGTCCTGACCCTAAAAGGAGTTGCGGGGGGGGGGGGGGGGAAGAGGGAGAAGGTTATTGGCAGGAAGGAGGGTTGTGGTACTGCTACTGTTATTTCTGCACTGTTGCTGGTGGGGGAGGGGCAGCTAGGTTATGGGTGGGAAGGGGGGTTGTGGTACTGCTATTGTTACTTCTGCAGTGTTGCTGGCAGTGGTGCTGCCTTCAGAGCTGGATGGTCGCTGAGCGGCAGCTGCTGGCCAGGAGCCCAGCTCTGAAGGCAGAGTCACCATCAGCAGCAGTGCAGAAGGAAGGATGGCATGCTATGGTATTGCCACCCTTACTTCTGTGCTGCTGCTGGTGGGTTACTGCCTTCAGAGCTTGGCCCCTGGCCAACAGCCGCTTCTCTTCGGCTGCCCAACTCTGAAGGCAGTGCAGAAATAAGGGTAGCAATATTGCAACCTCCCCCCCTTAAAATAACCTTGTGACCCCCGTGCAACTCCCTTTTGGGTCAGGCCCTCCAATCTGAGGAACACTGGTATCTTCCAGTGAAATCTATATAGTATAGGGTAAAAGCACCCAAAAGACTAGATTTCACAGTCAGTGACACGTTTTTCATGGCTGTGAATTTGGTAGGGCCTTAAGTATAATTTAGAGAAACATAGTGGGTGAGAGAACACCTTTTATGGGACCACCTGTTGAGTGAAGGAGAAACTTTTGAGCTCAATAGAGCTCTTCTTCAGGAGTACAATTTGACATGCTATTAGGTCTAAACGCAGGGTTGTAAGTTTCAGATACTGTATTATGCTACCATCTGCTGGCTGGTACGAAATGAAACTTCTAAAAAAATGTTATTTCAGTGAGAATTACATTTCTAGACTAAGAACCAAATACTACTCTTTTGGAGAAAAATACTAAATTGGACATAGGTCTTGCAGAGACAAGGTGGGACAGGTATTTTTTATTGGACCAACTTCTGCTGGTGAGAGAGAGAAGCTTTTGAGCTACACAGAGGTAAAGATATTACCTCACTCATTTTGTCTCTCTAATATCCTGGGACCAACTCACCTACAACAACAGTGCACAGGTTTTGCAAGGAGACAGCCAAATGATTTTCTTGTTTGTTTTTAAATGTACACTTAAAGGTTTATTTATTTTTGCAAAAAGCTGCTGTTGCATTTAGCTCAGAGGAGCGTTAAACATAATACACAAAACCCATCTAATTATTGCTTACTATACTTACATTCGGCTAGTTTCAATGTTTTCAGAGTGAGGTTCTCCTGGTGATCTGCAAGATGCAGAAAAGAAATGTTAAGCATCATTCTTTATTCTAAGAGACTAAAACATGCTGGAGAGGAAAATCAGAAAAGGAAATGTTATCTATATTGCTAGGTCTATAATGTTTATATTACTGTTAAACAGTATAAACAAGCAAATGAAATATGACTTGCTTATTCATTTTTATTAGTTTAGTTAAACTCTGGGGGAAAACATGGCTTATGTAAATATGTAATGACAAAGGCTGAGAATAAGATTAAGACAGGAACGATTCTCTAGTGAGAAAGGCAATGTTTTCAAAGCTCATAGGACAGGAAAGTATAAGAGATTTTTGTTGGTCATTTTCCCTTCCAGGCTTCACAGTCAACTATGGGCCAAATCGTCACAGCAAGTTCTGTATTAGTAAGTTGCACTGAAGTTCCTTTATCACCACAAAAACAGCTCTGTGCCAAATGGACTGATCTTGCACATGGTTGAGCCTTGTGTGGCGAGAGAGACAGAAAAGTTCAACAGAAACAAAGTGTGAAGCACCCAACACCTGAAGTAGCTGAGAATAGATTCTAGTCACCTCTCCCTCACAATGCTGTGTCCATGAACTGCAGCCCTAGGCTTGCTGTAATCCCGCAGAGCTGTTGGTGGTGACAGACTGGGGCGGTGTGTGTGGGAGGGGCAGGGGGGGTGGGTTACATGTATTTTTCTGCTCTTCCTTCCCAGCTTAAATAGATTGATGTTTCAGAAGGTGAACATTCCCAGCATGCCCCCCACATGTCATCACCCTCTTCTTAGTTATAGTGAAGCCAGCCCAGCCCATTCAGGTCACTTCCACCCCAGGGGGAGTAAGGGAGAAACTGCCTCAGCTAAAACCATTCTCCAGTACCAAAATCATTGTGTCAGCTATGAGAATTATCAACTCTCACAGCTGCTCCTGGGAGGGTGGGAATCAGCCTTTTCCAGATGAGAAGATGACTCTGTGATTGCATTATATAGCCTATCAGCCATATGATTTAGTCCTAAATGCTTAGCTAATTCTCATTACAATGTTCCTGAGTAACTGAGATTTTTTTTTTGAAGAAAAGTTTTAACATGAAACACACAAGTGAATTTTTAGTTACAAAAATAGTTTATATTTGAATAGTGTGCAAGCTCACCTAAAACTATAAAAAATGATAAAGCAAATGAAATATAAGAAATAAATATGTACTGCCAAATCACTCTACTGCAAATACAAGTATCAGCCCTTATGTACTACAGTGATGTGCCACATTACAGAAAACTTAAGGAAAAAAAACTGTCAGCCCATCCAGTTGCTCTAATTTTTTTTTTATGTATTTACAACTGATTTTAATAATTTTATAATACTGTTTTATATAGCTTTAATTCTGCGTTTAATGTACTTGCATTGTACACATATAGCTAAAGATAAACCAAATGTTTCCATACTGATTTTTATTCTGTAAGCAACTTTTGATACTATTAACTATGCTTTAATGTCTCTTCTGGGGATAAAGCTTGCTCTTCCACCCCTAAATTTTCTTACACAGAGCATAGGGATCATTCTCACTACCCCTCATATTCAATATGAAGGAAAAGCCAGTGGAGAGGATTACAAGGCATAATGGATTGCAGCTTAATTCAGTGTAGATGATAACTAACTTTGCCTCCTTTTTGTCAAACCCAGATCTGTGGAGTGTCCGTCTCCTAGCATCTGACTGAAATCAGAACCTGCATGAAAGCCACTGACTAAAACTCAGTCCAAACAAGACACAAGCGAACCTGACTGGGAGAACTGCAGCATCAAGAGGAATGGGCAGAGATTGTTTGATCTTTTCCAATAGAAAAGTTGGATGTTTTATATTAATACAATTTTATAGCCCCACAGCCTGATCCTCGTGAGCCTGAGTCAGCTGACCTCAGCTCTGAGACTAAGTGCTGCAGGTTTTTATAGCAATGTAGCCATACCTTAAGATACTCTGTATGACCTTTCCACTCTGAAGTGGATCTTAATATAGTTGCTTAAGCCTTAGTTATTTCTAAGTCTTTACCAGAATAACACCTCTATACTTTTAATAGCTATATTATATGGCTACCTATAGTCATTCCACATGTAACTGAAAGTGGACTCTTTGAAGCAGAGAATTTCTGGTAGCCTGCCTAACTGAGAGGTAGTTTCTTCACTCATGCTCCATCATTTCAACTAAGGTACTCTCTTGCTGTCTTGCTCCTGGAAACCGTTTCCGGTATAAGGACTGTTCTCAGCTGCAGGCCCTTACTCCCTGGCAGTCTTATTTTCTTATTAGATTTCATTTATACTTTACCGTATATCTTGGTGGATTTCTGTACTTCACTTATTTCCATCAACCTATTACTTATTATTTGTATCACAGTAGTGCCTAGGAAGCCCCACTCTGCTAGACACTGAACTCACAATGAAAACATGGTCCCTGCCCAAATTGTATTGCAGACGTTTAAAAGTAACTTAAGTATTTTGTATTTTTAAAAAACTTACTGTATTACTTGGGTGCTATACAGTGATAGATGGTGCAAAAATACTGAAATATTCTGAAACTCTTTATTTTCAGAGCTTTTTTTCTTTTTTAAAAAACTGATATTAATACACAGTCCTAAATGTACTCTGACCAGGTAACCATATAACTAAATTTATAATTATGCTGAAGCTGGAATTTTAATATTCAGAACCATTGGAAAGAATGGACAATGTGCACGTTTACTTTCCTCTACCTCAATATCTTCTCCCTTTAAGTCATTTGTTATCACCAGCTGATTTTTAACATTTTAAGTCTGCTACTGTTCAATTTTGCTTGCTATGGGGGTCAATTTCCCTCTATTCATTTAAAAAGAAGACTAGCAAAATGACTTCTGCCCAGCAATGAGAAAAATACAACTTTCTAGTCTCCTACTCCCAATGAACAAGCAAGTTTCCTTTGTAACATCGAACCTCCAGCAGCTGTCTAGAAAAGAGAGTCTCAAGATCATTTCTGAACGTCACCTTAAAAGCTGCAATGTTAAATTGTCAATATCCATGTGCTAGCTGACTTAAATTGAAATTACACACACTACACTATAGTGAGCCAGTTCCATTCACTTCTACATTTTCATAAACTAATGGGAAGGCAAAAAATAGTTGCTGGTATTAGGGGAATTGAAGATCAGCAGCAGCAGTTTCCAACAACATAATGCAGCAACACATTCAAAGTGAGAAGGGAAACAGAAGAAAGCAGAGACACCAGGAAAACAACAGCAACAAAAATAAAATAAAAGGAAACAGGTACCAGTCTTTGGCACCAATTTGCTGTAGAGTATATCCAGTATATTCCTATAATCTATATTCATCCCATCTGGTCTTCCAAAAGGTGACATCACTAGAGAGTAGGCACCCAACCCCAAGCTGTCCTACAGGCTGACCAGTTTATTTATTTTTAAAGTAATAGAGACCTTTATGGTTATGGAAAAATCAAGCAACTTCAGAATAAGTACAGGAGCTCACAGAATCGTTTCGGTAGATACAAAGTGCAAAATCCCTATAAGTATTTTTTCCTAGGTTTCCAGTGGTACTGTTTACAATATGATTTAGTTAATTATTATTTTTCTCATTAAACATCAGAGATTAAAAAGGACAGGACATGTTTTTAAAAAATAAAAGATGTAAGAATCATGTCAAGTTTAAAAAACTTCAAGCGAAGCTTATAACACTAATTAAAACAGTGTGGGAAATCAATCATTACAGGACTGGAAGTTCACAAATTTGATGAGCAGCTATTTATTAATATCAAAAAATTAACAAAATATAGTACTACTTTTCTAAAAATGTAAAATACTGAAGACAATTACATTATACTTAAACTGCTAAGAATAAATTAAACATGCTGAAATGTTTTCTTTCAACACCATTTGTTTAAAAATCTGAACAGAAGAGTTAAGTTACTTTACAATAACAGTTTTAACAAGACCCCAAATGCTCTTACAACTTTCAGTCTTGTATTAGATTGCAGAAACAGTGATCACAAGACACCAACTAATCTGAATACTGCAGCATGAGCTAGCAAATTCAAATGATGGCTCACTTCCAACAACACTGGGAGCAACTTCTCCATTCTGCAAGCCACTCCTTTTACCTCCACTGTAACTCCCTAGGAGAGAAAAGTAAAGGTATGCAAGTCTACTGAATTTCAGTATCATCAAGTTTCCTGGACTAATGTTTTTAGCAAATACTCACTAATTAAATGCATATTTTAATAAGAGGCTGGCAAGATATTTTTCATTATTTTTTATACTGTTATAACAGTAGTTGGAGGCTTGAAATTGTGATCTGCTTCTTACCAATGCTTTTCTTAGATCTTTGGCATACAGTGGTTTGCTGTTGAAGGGTGAACATGAGTCCTAGGATGCTGACATTTCAGGCAGCATAGGGGAGAATTACATGGACTTTCATATTAACACAAGAAAAAGTATAGGTCAAATGTTAGGTCTCGACTAACCATCACACTGTCCTTTCAAAGGCTACTTGTATTCCATTTATACAATTACCTTCAAGTCATATGAATCAACTATTCTTTAAATTAAGTATTACACTAATGATAATATTTAGTTAATTCACAAAAATACCATTAAATCTTTTTATGTTTACCTTTTACAAGTTGTGGCCATTCGGTGACATCGGGGTGATCACAGTTTTGAGTCACTGATTAAAAACAGGTTGTCACACCAGTCATTAAGTTGGACTAAGCCTAGGCTTAACAACTCTAAATAAATAAAAACAGTTAAAAGTCCTTAAAAGTTAACATTTCCAGCCAGTACACTGAATAAACATAACACAAAGATAAAATAATTACAGATGCTAAAAAATAGTTTTAGCTGATAAACTTAATGCTATGCTGCCAAAAAGAATTATAGGGCCATTCAAGACCAGCTATGATTTCTACTTTAATTCACTATAACAGATGGTACTGGTCCATATAAATGAACTTTAATACTAACCCTGAAGTTTGTTAGCTCAGTAAAAACACATACAAACCTCACTGACCAATGGAAGATATTTCATTTCAATATAAGGAACATTCAAAGATTTGGAAACATTACATAAACATGAATTACAGTTCAGTTCTCAGTATAATACTATATTTGATACTATGTTTCCTTAATATAACTCAATTTTAATTTGTTTCTAGAAAGATTGTTGGGTTTCCAGGAACTTCCATATAGCTTATTTTTTGCTATGTGTTTCATCTAAAAATAAGCAGAATGATCGAAGTCCATGCATGAAACTGGTCAGATATTTGACAGGAGCAATAAACTTTACAGTGTTTGGACATCTCGTTAGAGTGTCAGCCCCATTCATAGTACAGATTGTTTAGTCTTCTCCTTACATTTAAAAAACAATTATTTTACCTGTCAATTTTTTCCTGTGATGTGTCTCCAGTGGCATAAATTGTAGGGTTGGTCCTCTACTCTGTCAGGCAGGTGGCAGCCAATGATAACTCAGCAATACTCGTGCCCAAAGCGCCCTTGGACCACCCCAGCTGATTACTTCCATGTCTGAAAAGGAACCAGTTAGTCTCTTACCTATTTCTATTATCTGTCCTAAACTAAAATTAATGGTTAAAAAAACAATCCTCAACACTTAAAATCACCCCATTCTCTCCTCCTCCATCCCACTCCCACACTCCTAGCAGGACTGGATGGGAGTATAGTATAGAAAAAAATGTGGATCCTATATCCTGTGATGGAGTCAGCTCACAAAAAGCAGAAATTTATCTAAGTTGATCTCTTAGTGCAGAAGGATTAATTCAAGACAAGCACTGCCTTTTGTTTAAACATGTGTATATGCTACTGATACACTTAGTGAGTGAAAAAAAAATTGATTTTAGTTTCTTCTAAAAATAGTGATCAGTTAACAGTCAGTGGACACAAGTCCAGGACTGTGCAATAGCTAGGAAGTTTCCTTCAGTGAGCTCTCTCTCTCTGACCGATACAGACCTTAAGGCTCTAACTAGCATTATCTTCACACACACATATGAGCAAAGGTACATGGCCTACTGAGGTAAAAAAAAGGCTTCAGCATTCTGCAGCTGACTACCACATCTGCTAATGGCCAATTCACACAATTATTTGGTGAATAATCAGGGAGTGCATTGAAGGCTTGATACATGTCACCCAGCGAAGCCCCCTACTTTCAGCTGAACAGGTCACAAGAACCCTTGCAGAAGGGATCTAATGTTGACAAGTATTAGCAACAGTCACTAATTCTCTTCGCTGATGTATACCACAGCTCATTATGATCCTTAAAGGATTCAAACTTTTTGAAGTTTCCCAGCTCTGCCACTGACTCACTAGGACAAGTCATTTCACTATTGGGCTTCAAATTCTCCACCTGTAAAACGCAGTAATGATACTTACTACCTTTGTAATGCAGTTTGAGATCAACAGATGAGAAGGGCAAAGCGCAAATATTACTAATACCAATATCAAAATAGTGAAATGACATTTCCTTTGTACATTGAGGGTTGAATGAAAGGGAAATAGGAAAGGTGACTGGAAATATGAAAAAAAAAAAAAATCTATTCTGGAACTGCAGAAAGGGTTATTATCCCTCTTCTTCTGGCAAACCTAATGGCCACAAAGAGGAGAAATCTAAAACAATCTAGATTACTGGCTGCAACACCTCTGAAAGCATCTGAGTGAGGAAGGAATGTTAAAAAGTAACCTTATCAAAATCAAATTAAGGCTCAAGGTAACTGGGGACCTAATGGTAGAAAACAGGGGGATCTAAATGCAAATAACCATTTCCAGGAAGCTGGCACTAGGTTCAAAAGCTCAAAATAGACTGCCACATTTCCCTAAGATCATCAATGGCAGAGACATAAATCCTTAAGGTAGTGGTTCTAAAACTATTGTCCATGGATCATTAGTGGTCCACGGAATGAAATATCTGTGATCCAAGCAGGCGATGGTGATGCAAAACAGGATGAAAAGTTTACAGTATTCCTTTAGGGCATGATGACCTTTAGACCGGTCTTGTGCCATTTTCTATCTTCTCAATTTGTTTTAGAGAAGAAAAGGAGCCCTAATTGGAAGCAATGTAATTTCCTTTTTCCTTCTTGGGAAAGCAGCAGGAATTGCGTGTTTTTATTCAGTTTTGCATGGGTGCAGTGAAGCAGGTTTGTAAGGATGCATTTAGAAATGAAAAATAAATCCATGAATAACTGAATTCTAGCCCCTTCTCTTAAGCCTAATTGAAGTGCCTATAGATAGAGAAGAATGGAACCTAATTTGGCTACACCCAATATCGTTATTTTGGATAAACTGTGTGACATGAGCCATGCTACAAGTTTGAGGCATCTGGAACAGGAATGGACTTCTTACTTAATTGAAAAAACTATCTGAGTGGGGTCAAAGGAAAGTAAAGGAAAGGGGAGGGTTTTTCCCTGCAATATTCAGATGGTCTAACACCACTCACCATTTTCACAATAACTGGGCTTTTTTCCTTCCTTTTAAAGTGGTGAGGTGGACAGGATGCCAAAAAAACATTCTTGGGGATGATAAATGCACACTGTGAGCTCCTCTCCTCAGTTACCCTGATGAAGATTTATGGATTTAGAGGCCCCTCCCTTCAACTATTTTGGCCAAGTATTTTGGTGCCCAGCAGATGGAAGTGTGTGTTACACAGCAGATTTCATTCTGCTCATCTGAAGAGAACAGATTCCTGAAAAGACTATGGCTTTGCCATAGTACTACATATAGGTCACCATTGACATGGGTTCAATTCTGAATAGTATGTGTTTATAGGGACATACTTGAGCTACTCATCATAGTGCTAGCTGAACAGCTATGAGCCCCAATACTTTTCTGTGCAGACTCTTCACCTTCTACAGTTAAAGAGTTTATTCTGAGAGGGTCTCTATGTGTGCCCTGAGGATTCTGTCAGGCTTATGTCTGCAGCTTGTTAGTGTCTAGCTCCTGGAGAATGGTGCTTGCTTTTGTGCATTGCTTGTTCAGCCACCAAGGCTTTCCCCAGAAAAGGGACTGAGTTTTGCTTCCAGATTCTCCATACAGCTTTACCTACTCGAAGATGATGTAAAGTGGTCTCAGTCAGGACTGGGCCTAAGGAAAAAGGGCTGACAAACTACAGGTTGCGAGACTTTCTTGTTGGTGAAATTTGCTTCTTTAAAACCCTAATCAGAAATGACAGTTTGACCATTCTATCTGTTAGAAAAAACTTTCCTTTCTGGAGTATTTTTACTATTGTCTCCAAACATGGTAGAGGCCCATGAGAAAGAAATTATGTATGTTTGCTGCCAGGGTCAAAATATGGACAAGATGAACCAACTGCCTAAACAGAGAACTGTCAAAAAAATCTTCTGGAGAGCAGTGAAGACAGCCACCTGATTTTTCTAAAGCTGCTTGGAACAGTGCCTGGCCCAAGTGAGAAAGAAATTAACTAGATAAACTGTAGCATAATTGGTCTTAAAAGTACTTTTACACTTGACCTCTCAGAGTTTATGCTCCATTCTATTTTCCTCACTAGGATTTGACTTCCAGTTTTTAAAGGATGCCTTTTTGGATGTAACTGCCTCTTTTACTCTGCTGTTTAGCCATGTTAGTATTTTTGGGTCCTCTTACTGTCTTTTTTTGGGGGGGGGTGGGGGTGGGAGGGGGAGTGCATTTAGTTTGAACCTCTATTACGATGTTTTTAAATAGTTTCCATGCAGCTTGTAGGCATGTCACTCTTGTGACTATTCCTTTGAATTTCCATTTAACAAGCTTCCTCATTTTTATGTAATGCCCCTTTTGAAAGTTTACTACTACTGTTATGGGTTTCTTTGATATTTTTTCCCCTACAAGGTTGTTAAATTTAATTACATTATAGTTGCTATTACTGAACGATTCAGCTATATTCACCTCATGGATCAGATACAGAGTCCCATTTAGGACTCAGAAATTGCCTCTACCTTCGTGGGTTCCAGGAACTAGCTGCTGCAAGAATCAGTCATTAATAGTGTCTAAAAATTTTCTCTCTGCATCCCATCCTGAGGTGACATGTACCCAATCAGTATGGAAATAGTCAAAATCCCCCATTATTATTGGATTTTCTGTTTTTATAGCTTCTTTAATCTCTCTGAGCATTTCACAATCAATCAAAACCATCCTGGTCAGGTGATCAGTAGCATAGTCCTACTGGTATACTCCTATTATTCAAGTATGGAATTTCTATTCATAGAGATTCTGTGGTGGTTTGATTCATTTAAGATTTTTTACTAAATTTGACTATCCTTTTTTCACGTATAGTTCCACTCCCACTCCAGTAGGACTTACTCTCATTCCTGTGTGTTTTGTACTCTGGTATTATCCTATCCCATTGGTTATAATTGTTCCACCAACTTTCGTGAGGTCAGTTATATCAACATCCTCATTTAATTGCAGGTGCTCAAGTTCACCCATCTTAGTATTTAGACTTCTTGCATTTGTATACAAGCACATATAAAATTTTTCAATATTTAGTTGTCTGCCTTCATGTGATGTGATTAAATGGGACTCTTGTTTGACCGTTTCTCTTCAGTTCCTATCTGTACTTTATCAACTTCTATCCTCTCCTCTTCATTAGGATATAGAGTATCCCCTTTAATAAATCCTCTCCTAAGGGAGTCTCTATCTGAACCATGTGTCCCTCCGTACCTGTCTGCTTTCCCCATGCCCTTAGTTTAAAAATACCCTTATGACCTTTTTAATTTTACATGCCAGCAGTCTGGTTCTGTTTTGGTTTAGGTGGAGCCCATCCTTCCTGTATAGGCTCCTCCTCCTCTCAAAACATTCCCAAAAAACCTAAATCCCTCCCCCTAACACGACCATCTCATCCACGCATTGAGACCCTGTTGTTCTGCCTGTCTAACTGTCCCTGCACATGGAACTGGAAGCATTTCAGAAAATGCTACCAGGGAGGTTCCGGACTTTAATCTCTTACCTAGCAGCCTAAAGGTCCTCTATCCTACCTTTCCTTACGTCATGGGTACCTACGTTTACCACGACCACTGGCTCTTCCCCAGCACTGCACATAAGTCTATCTACATGTTTTGAGAGATCTGCAACCTTTGCACCCAGCAGGGAATTCACTATGTGGTTCTATCTGTCATCACAAACCCAACTATCTATATTTCCACTGATCAAATCCCCCAATACTATTACCTGGCTCTTCCTTGTGACTGGGGTTCCCTTTCCAAGAAGTGGTCTCCTCAGTGCGAGAGGATACCACCTGGAAGGAGGGTCCCAACTATGGGATTGTTTTTCTCCCCTCCAGCTTGATATTCTCCTTTGAGTCTTTCATCCTCCTCAACAACACAGAGGCTGAGGGACCGGCGGTGACACCGCGCTACTGAGTCCCTGAAAGTTTCATCTGTGTACTTCTGTCTCCCTTCACTCCTCCAGTTCAGCCATTGCAATCTCAAGAGCCCATATTAGTCTCTGAGGGCCATGAGTTGCTTGCAACAACTGCACACGCATGCCATATGCCTACAAAGAAGCTAATCGTATGTGGCGCATTCAGTGCAATAAACTTGATAGCCCTGTTCTGCCACTGGACTTCAGCATGCATTATTTTTACTCTTGTAGAGGTTTTAGTTTGTTTGTTCTTTTCTGGGGGAGAGGAGGGGTGTTATTTGCCGAAGTTTAGAGTAAGGCGTATCTGGCTCTCACACACCACCACAAAACTCCTGTTTGCGTCTCCTGTTCGGTAGCTCCCTCTGGTTGCTCAGGAGCTGGCTTTTTAAACTCGTTTTCCATGAGATAGCCATGCTCCTTTGACAAGGGATCCTAAAAGCAAAAGGGATAGCGTAGAGGAACAAGAGAGATGCAATCATAGAGCCCTGTGAATGTGTTCCAGCAAAGAGGAGTGTGGAGAAAGAGAAACCACCAAAGGACGGAGTAAAGCTAGAGAGATGGCACTTCTACAAAATTCAGTGATGGACAGGATGAGGTCAATATAGTTGAACTGCTCATTAATAGTGATCATAACGTAATTAAATTTAACACCCTTGTGGGAGGGAAAATGCTAAAGAAGCTCTCTCCAGTGGTATTTAACTTCAGAAAGAGGAACCACACAAAAATGAGGAAGCTAGTTAAATGGAAATTAAAAGTTACAGTCGCAAGAGCGACATGCCTGCAAAATGCATGGAAACTATTTAAAAACACCATAATAGAGGCTCAAACTAAACGTATAACCCAAATTAAAAAAACATAGCAAGAGGATCAAAAAAGTGCCACTATGGCAAACAACAATGATAAAGTAAAAGAAGCTGTAAGAGGTAAAAAGGCATCCTTTAAAAATTGGAAGTCAAATGCTAGTGAGGAAAATAGAAAGGAGCAGAAAATCTGGCAAGTCAAGTGTAAAAGTATAATTAGGCAGGCCAAAAAAGAATTTGAAGAGCAACTAGCAAAAGACTAAAAAAAGAACAGCAATAAATAAGTCAATAAAAAAATTAAGTACATTAGAAGCAGGAAACCTGCTAATTAGTGGGGCCACTGGACCATCGAGGTGCTAAAGGAGCATTCAAGGAAGACAAGGCCATTTCAGAAAAGCTAAATAAATTCTTTGCATCAGTCTTCACTCCACTGGACATGAGGGAGATTCCTACACCTGAGCTACCTTTTTTAGGTGACAAATCTGAGGAACTGTCTCAGATTTAGGTGTCAGTAGAGGAGGTTTTGGAACAAACTTATAAATTAAACAATAAGAAGTCACCAGGACCATATGGTTTCAACCAAGAGTTCTACAAGAACTTAAATATGAAACTGCAGAACTACTAACTATGGTACGTTTTCTATTGCTTAAATCAGCCTCTATTCCAGATGATTGGAAGGTAGCTAATATACAGTCCACCTGTGGAACTCATTGCCAGGAGATGTTGTGAAGGTCAAAATTATAACTGGGTTCAAGAAAGAATTAGATAAGTTCATGGAGGATAGGTCCATCAGCGGCTATTAGCCAAGATGATCAGGGATGCAATCACATGCTCTGTGTCCCCCTAAACCTCTGACTGCCAGAAGCTAGGCTTGGTCAATAAGGGACAGATAACTGCCATGTTCTGTTCATTCCCTCTGAAGAATCTGGCTCTGGCCTCTGTCAAAAGACAGGACACTGGGCTAGATGAACCACTGGTCTGACCCCGGGTGGCCATTCTTATGCTCTTTTGCCTGCATCTGCTATCTCTAGCCTTAGGACTCATTTATTTCTCTACATGAGGTATGTCCAGCCTTGCATTTCAGACTCTTTCCTAGGTTTTCTTTTGGATAGGTTGCTCTTACCTTAGGTTCAGCATGAACAAAAGCCATTTATTTTTCCTCCTATACACTGTCCACTACCTCTGTTCATCACTGTCAACATGAGTCTCCATCATAAAGTGATAAAATCTGGAAGTCATTTGAACTCCAACTCTCACTTGGGTCATAACCAAATCTTGCTCCATCTTTCTCCCCATCATAAAAAAGAATCCATTCCTTTTCGTCTTTTGCAATGGCAAAATAACTTGTTTACATCTCAATCACCTCCATCACTGTAAATTCCTCCCAGTCTTTGATACCCACAGCTGCTGCTGAAACTACCTTCCATATCAGCTGTTAGACCACATCACCCCCTTTTAAATTCTTCTAATGGCTCCCTCTTGCCCTATGTATCAAATTTAAAGTTCCTGTCCTTGCAACAAAGATAGTACACAGTTCCACTTCAGCCTTCACGTTTGACCTTTTGTTCCATCAAGCCTCTTCTCCACCTGTGATCCCCTCATTAGTTTCCTTCTCACACTCCTATCTTCTTTCTTGTTGCTTCTTATGCAGATTACCTTCCCAGTGTCTGTTCACCAATCCTCACCATCCCCTGACAGCTCTTAAAAAACAAAACAAAACAAAACTTCCCCCATATTACCTACAGGATGTGATTGTGCTCTCTCTCTCTCTCTCTCACACCCTCCCCGCCGTCACTTACTGGAACTACTAAGATGTGCAGATACTAAAACGGAATAACCATTTGATTATGTTCCTGTAATCATCATCCTTCTTGGTGTTCCCCACACCTAAAATTAGATTGCAAGTTCTAAAATGGGGTAAGGAATGTTCCCTTATTTTATAAAGTGCCTAATTTGTCTAGTATACATTCAGGGACTATGTTAAAAAAAACCAACCATGACAAATAGTTACATCATTCAGAGCAGAGTGGCCAATAGGAGAAAAGTCAGCATAAAAGTAGTGGCCTAGATTTCAACAGGAGCTGTTACCATCCACAAAACTTTTTGCAACTGAGGAGCAATTTTTTGGAGAACAAGAAGCAGGTGGGTGGTCTCAGAGGTGCTGTGGGCACAAAAATGACTGAGCAGTCACTAGCTGCTACCTGCTTGACAGAGCAGAGGACCAATTTCTAAAGTCTCCCAAGAACAACTGTATTATGAAAAGGAAACATCACAGCTCTTGCAAAGAGTTACATCCGTCACGAAAGCAAAATCTATAGCTAAGGTTGTAACTCAATTTTCATTATAAAGCTCACCCCCCCAACAGTTTTACATTGTTCGTAACTCTTTAAAAACCTCTTTCCTTCTGGGCCAATCCTTCAATACTTTAGCACAACAAACTTTTTTGGGGGGCTGCTTTTTAAAAAACAAAAAACCCCCCCAAAAACCTATGCAACTCCCCCCAGATGCATTCAGCAGTTCTTTAATTAGGAACACCACCTCTTCCCACATTTAAACTGTTTCAAAAAACATTCTGTATACTATTCAAAAGTGGCTGAAGTTTAAAACTTAAGCATTCCAATTCCATAACGTTAGTCTTTATTAATGGACAGTCACTCAGTAAACTAGAAAAAAATGTAACAATGATTAAAAACATCACTTTGGGCATGTGCAGTTCTAAAAGGTTTTCAGTCAATTACTGGTCACTACACTCGGAAATTTTAGAATTCTGCAGCTATGTTTTTTTGTATCTACACAAAAGTACACTTGAAAACCTAGCTAGTTATGCAACTGTTTTGAACACTATGGTTTTTCTTCTCTTACCCATATTTTTACCCCATAAAGTTTAAAGGTTGCAAGATATTTTAAAAGTTTAAAAATTAAAAATTAATTTTGCTACACTGCACATATGTAATATTTTCAGTTCTAAGTTACACTGTTAAAAGTATCAACAAAAAAGACACAGTGTGCACTACAACCACTTTAACATTACTATTAGAACCTTAATTTCTGCATTTTCTGATATTTCAATTTCTAAACTGAAAGCTATGTTAATATCAGCTTTTGCACTGAATGCTGTTGTACCTCTTATTTTGTACTTTTAAATTAGCAACTGAAGTTTCAAACTTCTAGAAATTTTGCAAATGTGTTCAGCAGTTAGATCAAAATTAAAAGTTGTCTCAATTCTGATTCAATCCACATAAGTACAAATATATAGTAACAGTAGTATGTTAGGTTTGTGAAACAACTTTAAAGGGGGCTCATCAAGGCTACATCATTTTGTGCTTCATTTACTGAATCCCTGAATGTCAAGTGACTGCCAACTGTCAGAACTGCGTATCATAAGGGAAGAGATATTACAACTTAAATGTTTGAAAATAAAAGAAAATGTCTCAGTACTTCCCCTAAATGGAGTTTTTGTTATAATTCTCATTTTTATAGGCAAGTTTTGTTAAAGAGACAGTTGGCAACAAGTTGCATGTACAACACATGAAAATACAGTAGACATACCATATTTTTCCACAGCTTCAGAAGTTTGTCCTTGCAAATTATGAAATGGATTTCCACTGTTTCTGGACCTATAATACAAAACATCACATTTCAGTTTTTGCACTGACGAACAAGTTCAACCAACGTGGAACAAAACAAAGCAGCCTTGAAAAACTAGTGTCATTTACTGGATGAACGTTCTCAAACAAAAAACATGTTATGTGCACAAAAACAAACAGAGTGTAATTCACAAACAGATACAATGTTTACAAACACATATGCAGCATTAAGGAAAACTGTGAAAAATCAAAACAAAAAAATGCCTTTTTCTGTTCTCCTTGAGGATGTAAAAAGACTTTCCCAAGAGACCCACATAATCTAATATAAATATCCATTTCCCTCTCTTTGATGTAGGATCTTGGGAAAGCCTTTGGAGAGATTGAGATGTATAACTGCAAAAAAAATTTAAGGCTGCCGTTACACATCATAAAGCAGCAGAAAAGAAGAAAAAAAATCACATTTTTTTGGTGTTTTTGCTGAACATTTAATCTTTGAATGTTATAATGAATTCCTTTTTATGGAGTTGTAACTATCAGTAGAATCAAGCATAAAACTGACAACAAAATCTGCCTTAGCATATTACCTTATTTTATTCTATTTTATTTTTGTGGCAATTAAACTACTCATTTAGAAATTTACTTTTGAGGGAATAGGTGACAAAAAAATGTATCGTATATACTTGTTCAAAAGCCGAATTTTTTTAATAAAAAAGGGAAGCATCAGAGAAGGGGGTCGGCTTATGAACGGGTATAGAGAGGGAGAGGTGGGACACAGCCCCTCCCCCCAACAGAGGGAGCAAGGAGAGGCAGCAAAGCCAGAAGGGAAGAGGCGGGGCCAGAGTCGCTTCGCTTCTGGCCACGCTGCTCTCCCCCGAGCCTCCGAAGCAGCTGCGCTGCCTGGCCCGGCCCGCCGGAGTAGGCTGCTGCTGCGCCGCCCGGCCCTCCCCAGATAAGGTGGGAAGGGATGGGATGGGGAGAGTGTGGGGTCGTGGGGGGGGGTGGTCACGTGGGGGGTGGTCACAGGGGTTACTCCCCTGATCCCCAGCTTCTTCCCCGCAAAATACGTCCCCACCAGTTGCTGTCCTGGCCCTTCAGGGTAAGCAGCTAGCATGCCAGGACACTTTGTTTACTTAGGTTTACCTCTGTGCCTGCGGATGCTCGAGGTAAACAAACCATCTCGGCTCGTCAATGGCTCATCCTTATGGCCCGGGAGCCAAAATTTGCTGACCCCTAAATTATAGGGTCGTCTTATGAATGGGTCATAAAAATTTTTAATTTGTACTTATCCATCTTGTGGGGGTTGGCTTATAAATGAACAGGCTTATGATTGAGTATATATGGTACTCAGAGTTAATGCTGAGTCTTTTAAAGCTGTGTTACTGTGGTTCAATAGATAAAAATGGTCAGATCATTAATTTAGTACAGAATACCATCTTTGGGTACTTTGAAATGAAATAATAAAAGGAACCATTAGGATCATCTAGTCCAACCTTCAACACAGGGCATAGAATGTCATCATGCAATTCCTGCCTCAAGTCCACAACTTCTGATGCAGCTAGAGCAAATCATTCAGAAAAACATCCAATCTTGATTTAAAGATGCCAAGGGATGGAAAATCCATCACATTCCTTGGTAAATTGTCACTAAGTAGACCGCGTTTATTTAGGCTATGTTTACACTAACGAACTTACAGTGGCACAGCTGCACGATGCAGTTGTAAGATCGCTTGTGTAAACCACTCTATACAGACGGGAGACCTCTCCCATCAACATAATTAAACCACCCTCAAGAAGTGGTGGTAGCTACGTTGGCAGGAGAGAGTCTCCTGTTAACATAGCGTTGTCCACATCAGCGCTTCTGTCAGAGGGTTTTTCCCCCCCACACCCCTGAGCAACATAGATTATATTGCCAAAAGTACTAGTGTAGACATATCCTTAGTCTCACACTGCATGCCAAATTTTTCAAGACCAGATTTTTTTCCATTTTTTCCCTTCCCCATTCTGAACTCTAGGGTACAGATGTGGGGACCTGCATGAAAGACCCCCTAAAGCTTATTCTTACCAGCTTAGGTTAAAACTTCAAGGTACAAAATTTGCCTTGTCCTTGAACCCTATGCTGCCACCACCAAGCGTGTTAAACAAAGACCAGGGAAAGAGCCCACTTGGAGATGTCTTCCCCACAAAATATCCCCTCAAGCCTTACACCCCCTTTCCTGGGGAAGGCTTGACAAAAATCCTCACCAATTTGCATAGGTGAACACAGACCCAAACCTTGGATCTTAAGAACAATGAAAAAGCAATCAGGATCTTCAAAGAAGAATTTTAATTAAAGAATCAGCTCTGTAAAATCAGGATGGTAAATACCTTACAGGGTAATCAGATTCAAAACATAGAGAATCCCTCTAGGCAAAACCTTAAATTACAAAAAGACACAAAAACAGGAATATACATTGCATTCAGCACAACCTATTTTACCAGCCATTTAACAAAAGGAAATCTTAACGCATTTCTAGCTAGATTACTTACTAACTTAACAGAAGTTCTGAGGAGTTATGAAGAGCATTCCTGATCTGTTCCCGGCAAAAGCAACAATAAGTACCCGCAATTATTTCATAATCTTTAATATTTTTAGCACACAGATTCACTTAATAAAGATGATTTCTCTCTGGTAATACACATACTCTGTATTCTTTGGTGCCATCACATCTATTCCAGTAAAAGATTAGTTACTCACAAGTGGAACTGTGACCTCTAAGCTATGCAAACCACATGAAAATTTGTCTTAAAACTTTATTCAACAATGTAGCTTGTGTGGCACATGAAACAAAGCTACTACTTTACTGAACACTTCCGACAACTACTCTGACACCCATGGCATGCGACTGGGACTAGGAAATTAAAATTACGAGCAACAGTGTGCCACATTATTATTTTATGTTAGAATATGAATTTAAAAAAATGCATCATATGAAAACACATGAATTGCTCAATCTGGAAAGGAATAAATGGAGGTGATTGCTATGTTTACAATTTTCCTGGAAGCAGGGGATACTGCAGAGAATCCGAAACAAGCAAAGTTCTCCACACACTAAAAGTGGCAGGTCCAGAGACATTTCAGCAGTAGCACGAAGAGGATTACAAGCTACTAAATCAGTCATTAAAGAATTTAAACAATACTGTGACCAACACAGGAATATCAGGTATCTAACGAAGTGGCTGGCAACCTGAAAAGATAAACAGCAATCTGCAAAGCCATACCATGCATATCAAGTTAACACACATGATGAAACGAAGGAAGAGAATACCTCTCTGTCTGAGAACATCCAGAATTCTAACAATGTACTAAGAGAAGTACCGTAAATTCAACCAGTCACTGAACATTTATGATCATAATTAAAAGTAAGAGGGTAACAAGAGGGTAACTCCTAGATAGCCCAGCTATGACTGAGACCCTACCATGTTAGGCATTGTACAAAACAGAAAGTTCCTGCCCCTCGGAATTTACAATCTAAAAAGAAAAGACAAAGCAGGAGAAGTAGGGACAAAGACAATTTGCCTAAGGTCACACAGACTGTGGCAGAGCCTGGAACAGAACCCAGGTGTCCTGACTCGCTGTCCCTGACTCATTGTCTTCCAACATTCACCACCACCAACAGCAGATGGAATCTGTCTCAGCAGCTGAACAGGCCACTGTAGAAGATCTTTGAGAAGTACACCTCTACCCCCGATATAATGCGGTCCGCGGGAGCCAAAAAATCTTACAGCATTATATGTGAAACTGTGTTATATCGAACTTGCTTTGGCCCCCCCTGCTCCTTGTCCCCTGACCGCCCCCTTCAGAGACCCCCCATCCCTAATCACCGCCAGGACCCCACCCCCTACCCAACCCCCCTGCTCCCTGTCCCCTCAATGCCCTGCCCTGACAAGCACTCACCGGCAGTGGCGGGAGGCGGAGCAACGTGGCCGCAGCCCGCTCCACTCCACCAGCTCCCAGTCCCGGCGCTTCGCTTCCCACCACCGGTGAGTTGGGGGAGGTTGGGGAAAGGACGCCCCCCACACTCACCGGGGGCGGGAAGCGGAGTGCCGTGGCTGGGAGTTGGCAGAGTGGAGCAGGCTGGGGCCAGGCTGCTCTTCTTCCTGCCACTGCCGGTGGGGGACAGGGGGGGGATCCCTTCCCCCAAGGCCCCTCCCCCGAGCGACACAGCTGGAGCCAGGGTGAGGGAAGCAGAGCGGGCTGCTCCCGGCCCCGCACTAATCACCCAGGCCACTCTGGGCCTGCAGGGCCCCCAAAAGTGCCCCCCCATAGCTCCTGCCTCCCAGACCTGGGGTGGGGGAGGGGGGAGAAGAGGCCTACTTTACCATGTAGTATGTGAACCCGTGCTGTATCGGGTCACGTTATATTGCAGTAGAGATGTAGCTACATGATCAGGAAACATCTGAGCTTCAGAGTTCATAGTTATTGTCCAATAAGAAGCAGAATAATCCTGTCAAAGTGGTTCATGACATCCACATGACCGCCAGCTTAAGACACTCTATCTGTGTTTTACTAACTGGCACTTTTAGGTTTGGTTACCTGTTCCATTCTATTTTAAAAATGTCCAAGTAAGGGGGGAGACGGGAAGGGGTGGTGGTGAGGTAAGCTAAGCCCTGAATTCAGCGGACACAAACCCCTGGCAAGTGACAGGGGTCTAGACTTACGTAACCCTGACCCATGTCATGTGACTGGAACAAAAACCCAAAGATTAGTTTTTTACCAGCACTCCTATGACACACATCTTTACTATAATAAGAAACAAAATGATGTCGTACAGGCTATCATAGTGGACATTGCCAAAAAAACTGCTGTTTGGAACTGGTCCAAATAACTGAGAAGAAAACAGAGAGACTAGGTGTGTGAAGTAATATCTTTTATTGGAGCAACTTCTGTTGGAGAGAAAGACAAGCCTTTGAGCTTACACGGAGCTCTTCTTCAGGTCTGTGAAGTGTACTCAGTCCTGGTCTACTCTACAAAGTTAGGTCGATGCAAGGCAGCTCACACTGACCGAGTTGTGTACGTCTACACTGACTGCCTGGCTTGGCGAGCATATCTAGTAGCTGTCCATAGCTGAGTGCAATTGGCCTGTTGATCATGCTGGCTACATGCTACAAACGCACTCCTGCCTGGAATATACAAGAGATATTTTTCAGAGTAGCAGCCATGTTAGTCTGTATCCGCAAAAAGAAAAGGAGTACTTGTGGCACCTTAGAGACTAACAAATTTATTTTAGGCAACTAAGCCTAAAAGTGTCATTAGGAAAAACACTCTCATTCAAAGATGCTGGAAGGTGAGCACCGAATTCCATGAAAGGCTGAGTCAGGTCCAGAAAGCCTTGAAGGATTTACAAGTCCAATGGGTGGGACATCAGCATGCTCTTCAGCATTAGGGCAATCTGCAGGCTGCTCAAGCCTCCATTTTGAGCTCCTCAGTGACAATGGGAACAATCATTAATGAAAATGTGACACTGTCCAAGAAATGCCAACAACTTGGGCAAAAAGTAGGGGAATTAGAGAAAGAATTAAAAACATTTCATCTGTCCTTTGAGTTTTACTGCAGGAGAACCAGGGATGGAAACAGGCAGCCTCCCACGGTCACTGCAATCAAACCTTTGCTAAATTACAAATGCAGTTGCAAGTAGGGGTAAGATGGCTTCCATTATAGGTTCCCATGCAACAGAGTCCTCATCCTCCTTCTCCTCAGAGGAATGACAATGAGGGAGATTTATATCCCTCATATTATGATTATGAATGTGATTTATGTCATGATGTTCCAGATCAGAGAGATTGTCACCCTAATTCAGTCAAGCTTCAGAGGGGTAGCCGTGTTTGCCACTTTTACAGATCCAGACTAAGAGTCTTGTGGCACCTTATAGACTAACAGACGTATTGGAGCACGAGCTTTCATGGGTGAATACCCACTTTGTCGGAAAGCTCATGCTCCAATACGTCTTTTAGTCTAAAAGATGCCACAAGACTCTTTGCCTAATTCAGTGGTTCTCAGCCTAGCCAATCAGCACACAGCTGTGGCCCATGTGACATCCTTGGGGCCATACAGGTAGTACTGGATGCGGCCCACAATGGTAAATAGGTTGAGAACCATTTCCCTAATCCAATGGTCCCTGTCACTAGAAGCCATCATGTCAGGTGGAGACCCACTGAGGGGGGCGATCAAAATGGTGACAGCGAAGAAGTGGTAAATGAGACTACTTCACTTTTTCCTGAACAAATTTGAGCCATTGTTCCATCCATGGGACCTGTAACAAGAGCTGGCTTCCAAACTGGGAAAGAGAAGCTAAAATAAATGAATGGACAAATCAAGATTTTTGTTTAGTGGTTGCGGTTTCACTGACACCCAATCTCAAATCAGATATTCCCACTGAGATTATAGGTAAACATCTAGATGAGAAACCACAATTAAGAGAAGCTAAAAATAATCTAGTGCCACACTCTTATGGGGAACTAATTTGTAGAATACAAAACAAAGGGAGAATAAGAGCCCTCAGGATTTTGAAGCTCAGGATTTTGGGGAGGTTATGATTTAATCTTCCCAGATGCCAACTGTGATAATCTGGTCTACAAATGTTAATAGTAGGATTCCATCCTGATTTTAGGAATAGGATTGCCTTGGTGGTCAATGCAAACAATACCTAGGGCAAAATCCTCAATGCTGCCAAGCATGCATATGGAGCATGGTAGGATAGCTTGGCTAGGCAGGATTTAAAGACAAAAGGAAAAACAAGATCTGTTGTGACCATTCAAGGGAGAAAGGAAGGAGAGGAAAAGGGCCTCAGAGATAAACAGGGATAAAGGAAAAGATCAAAAGAGGCCTTCTTATTTCAAGTTAAGGGACCGTTAAAAATAAATAAATTTTTATATATATATGTATATATGTATATGTATATATGTATATGTATATATGTATATGTATATATGTATATGTATATATGTATATGTATATATGTATGTATGTATGAAGATGTCAAGGAAAGAATTCCATATTGGAAGTTAATGATGACACTTTGTAAAAATGAGTACATAGCACCTGGAAAGACTTTTTCTAAATCCGTACCTGTTTAGATAGAACCTTGGGTGGTGTCCCAGGACTGAAGCCTAGTGCTCCCTGTCCACAACAGGACAACATGCTCCACCAACTCATGGGGGTTCCCTTACCCTGGGATTCCTGTGGGTGCCCCAATGTTAAAATCATGATAGGCAATACAAAATGTTAGTGGATACCAGGGTGTCAAACAGTATCTTACCTGTAGAACCAAGTGCACATTGGGTCCTTAAAATCAAGGAGATATGAATTGGATAGCTACACTGGTCAACCTTCTTTATACCTTTTAAAGGTAAAATTCCAATAATAATATCTGGGGCGCAAACCGACACAAAATTTGGCAAACAAAATTTGGAAGATGATATTGGGATTCTTGGGAGTGACACCCATGATTATAAGACACACATTTCGTGGATTAGAAAAGGAATAGAAACTAATCCTGATTCAAGGGAAGGAAAGGAAGGCACTTACTACATGAGAACCATCAATGAATCCATCCCAGTGCCTCAAGTAGAACCCTCCCATGGGACCAATTAATAAGACAATTCCATAAATTGTGGGCTACGCATAAACAAGACTGTGGAAAGCTCAGTGGAGAAGTGCAAATTGTGGCAAGTGATCCTCCACCGAAAAATAGCATAAATACCCTAAGGAGGCAGACAAGGCAGTTACTCAAATTATTAAGTCCTTAGTGGACCAAAGGATACTAGTTCACACAACTAACAAAAATAATTCTCCTCTTTGGCTAGTCCATAAACTGGATGGTTCCTAGAGGTTAACCATTGCTTATCAAGCACTGAATCAACGGATTCCTGAAGTTGCCCTATCAGGTAGCATCCTATCAAGACCTATTAGAACGAGTAACTGACAGAAAGAAGTAGTTTTCTGTTTTTGATTTAACTAATGGCTTCTGGTCTGTCCTTGTGGCCCCAGAAAGCCAATATAAGTTTGCTTTCATGCACAAAGGTCAACAGTTTACACAAACCCTACTTCTTCATGGATTTAATAACGCTCACATTATTTCATGCAGCCATAACCAAGTTTCTGGCTCCTCTTTTAGAAACTGATCAGGTATTGGTACATGATGATAATATATTAGTTGCCTCAGAAACTGAGGAAGCAAACAGAGAAGGCCTAACTTGGTTGTTTAAACTGCTGACTGAGACAGGGTTAAAATTAAGGTTCAGATAGGCAGGAATAAAGTATCCTTCCTGGGAACTGAAATTGGCCCTGATAGCAGACAGCCCCTTCAGGAACAAGTCCAAGGTATCTTAGACCTCCCAGTACTCTGAACATGAGTTGAGATCCTTTCTGAGATTTGCAAAATTCAATAGGGAATTTATTCCAGCATTTGCTGAAATTGCTAAACTGCTGTATAGACTTCTCAAGAAGGGAGAAATTTGGGAATGGAAGTCTAAAACACCATCAAGCAGTCCATGGCTTAACATCAAAAAGTGCCCAGATAGCTGCACCAGCACATCCTAACCTACAAAAACCTTTTATTTTGAAGTAGGAGCTTCAACTACAGCTCTTTCTGCTGTGTTAATGCAGCTTCAGTTAGGCAAGGATAAACCTATCACCTATGCTTCCCTGCTTCCTAGCTGAGTGGAAGAAAAATTTTCTGCAAGCAAAAAACAAGTTGAGCAGTGTATTGGGCCATTCAATATTCTGAATCTCTTACAGAGTTAAACACACAGTCCTTAGGACTCTTCACACCCTTCTAAAATATCTTTTCTCTGGGCAAATTAAAGATGGACAGGTATCAAATTCTTGGCTGGCGCACTGGACTTTAGCTTTAATGGATTCAGATTTGCAGGTAAAGACCCTGCCTGGACCATCTAAAACTGCTTTAGGTTTATTGGTAGGTGGGAACCCCCATGAGTGCCCACTTCTTCAACTGAGCACTCGAAAGAAATATCTTTCTGAGGCTCCAAATGGGATGAGAAAGCTTTTTGAACTAAAATGTATTCAGGTGTGGTTTACAGATGGTTGATCATACCACATTGATGGAAGAGCCTACACTGGTTTTTGCACTTATAGATCCTGTCAATTAGACACTGATTGCAAGCAAATGTAATATACATTTGGCTCAGTAAGCTGAATTGGGTGAAGTGAGTTTTGGAAAATGTTTCCTTAGAAGAAGATCTGTACTTGTGTTCTGATTCTCAATGGGTGTGCATGGCTCTAGTTGACTGGCTTTCAGAATGGGAGGAAAATGCTATGTGTAGTTCAGATGGTAAACCTGTACCACTCACTGATTTATATCTGTATAGTTACCCTTTTAAAAAGCAGAAGAGATGAAACTTTAATTGGCAAAGTAAAAGCTCATCAAAAGCATGTTCCATTCTGTTGGGGGTCCTATCAGGCTGATTTTGAAGCTAAACAGGGAGCATTAAATGTACCCTGCTGGCAATCTCCACAACAAAGTATTGTAGCAAGAACTCAAAAACCAGAGTCAGAAAATACAGTCTTGCTGAAATGCAGAACAAAATCTCTCTATGAAATCTCTCTTTAAAAAAAGATGAGGGAGGAATTCCTCTTCGAATACTACCTGAAGGTGGTGGTCTACTCATAGCAAAGCCACAAAGCCAGCGGATGTGAGTAATGCCTAAACACTTACAAAATGACATCATGTATCTTGCATGTGATCAAGAGGGGCACCAGAGCATTGCTCATTCAACTGAATGTCTATTGCAAACAGCTTGGTGGTTTTGATATTGACCAATATGTCAGAAACTGCTTGCAGTGTGATTCTGTCAACGCAGCTCAGGGAAGAAGCAAGATTCCCTTAACAAACCCAGAGGCTATATGGTCCATACATTAAGGTGCAAGTCGATTATACTGGGCCCTTACCTACCACACCTAGAGGAAATAAATACCTCTTGGTAAGTGGATACTTTCACAAAATGGATTGAAGTTTCATAGTTATCTGCCAATTATAGTGTTTCAGTCACAACATGTATGTCACATAGCCACAGTATACCACCTGTCACAAAAAGAAAAAAAAAACCCTCCATCATTCAGAAAGCACAATAGATAAGTTTGTGATAAGAACCAGCAGATTACAAAAAGGTAATTGATGAAAAAATTTCCCTGTTTGTTTATGCAACAAACTCCCCTTTCGGTATGATTGAGAACCCACACTTCATTAACATGGTTCAGTCATTAAGACCAGGATAGAATCCACCCAAAAGAGCAGATGTCACAGGCAAATTGCAGGATAAAGTGTATGAAAGAGAATTTGAGCAGTGTGCAAAAGGTCTAGAGGGTAAAATTATTAACCTGAGTCCTGATGGGCAGAGCAATGTTCACAACGATCCCGTTGTATGTGCTTGTGTGACAACAGAAGAAGGGAATGTCTTCCTTACAGAAACAACTGATACATCAGGAAACGCGCACACAGCAGAATACTTACAAGTAGTAGCAGTAAAAGCTATAACAAACTTTTAAAAAAAATTCAAATGTTTAGTACGCAGCTTGGTCACAAACAATGCTGCAAACGTATCCAAGATGAGAAGAAATTATTTAGAAGAGAGTCCCAACCTAATAACATACGGTTGCAGTGCTCATTTGATGCACCTCCTAGCCAAAGAGTTCAGTGTTCCAGAAATAAACGCTAATGTTGTTGAAATGGCAAAATACTTCCGTAACAACCACTTTGCAGCAACTGATCTGAAAAAAGTGGGAGGAACCAAACTAACTCTCCCACAAGACATGCAATGGAACTCAGCAGTGGACTGTTTTGAGCACTGTATCAAGAACTGGCCTAATCTGATGACAGTTTGTGAACAAAATCGTGAAAAAAAGAGATGGCACTGTCACTGCCAAAGTTCTCAACATTAGGCTTAAGAGAAATGTTGAACACATGCTGAACTAAGGGTAAACCATTCAAGAAATATATGTTTGCTGATGGTGTTTTAAAGAAAGTCACACCAGTGAACTGGTGGAAGTCACTTAAGCACTTGGATTCAGAGACTGTTGAAGTGCTAATCTCACTTTTAACAGCAGTATCTTCTTCTGCTGGTCTAGAAAGAATATCTTCTCCCTTTGGACTAATTCATTCCAAATTGAGAAATCGTTTGGGACCTGAAAAAGCAGGAAAGCTTGTTTTTCTTTTCCAGATTATGAACGAACAGGAAAATGAAAGTGAAGATGACTGAGTTAGCTGCAGAACTATTTTAGTTAAAAAAAACCAACAAAAACAAACCTGATTTTAAAAAACTTGAATGTTTAACTAAATTCAAAAATTCATATGCTTATTTTGTTAAAATATTATATGTTTGCTGTTGAAGAAAAAAAATCCAGAATACATAATGTTATTGTTTTAGTTAAACAAAACAATTTAAATGTCTGACTGGTGATATTCTCCTCCTAATACAGCATGGAAAGAAAATCCTCCAAATATTAATGATTAACCTGTTGAACTGGAGATAGTTCACCTCCCAATGACTTCATAAATATCTGCTTCCATTACCTTTGGTAAATGAAATAATCAATCAATCATTCATTTGCTAATATAGCTGTAAAGCTAATCTGAAAAGTTTTCAAAATAAATCACTTTAAAAATGTATACTGTGTACCTTCTAAAAATGAAATTTACATCTAACTCCGAGTTGTGAAGAATATGTATGAAGGTTATACCAACCAACAAGAATGCACTTTTATGTAGAAATCCATGATTAAATAGAGTCTTCCTGACTAGTGATTTAAATCATGATTTAAATCAAATCCACCCTGCACGTAACCATTACAAGGCACATGCGTAACTCAGGATATATAGGAGGGTGTTAAGAGCTTCTCTGTGTGGTGGAGTAGCGATGAGACTCTAAACAGGAAAAAAAAAAAGATGCATTCGCCTGCAGCCGGTATGCCTCGCTGGAGCACCCAGCAGGAAGTGAGACTGTCTACCTACTTCTATTGTAGTTTTCAATAAATGGTTAAAATCCACCCAGTTTCTCTTGAATCGACTGAATTGCTCTGGCAGAAAGGCAGTTCATAACAACAGTGACACACAACTTGCAGGATCATGCAAAGCAAAATAGTTGCACGGAACTTTATATTCCTACATGTACAGCAGTCACCGCACGATCCTTACCAGGCTACAAAAAGAGCAGGGCCAGGTGGAGCATACCACAACACGACACACTACTCTGGCTCACTATCTTTCAAAGCCTCCCTGAGCTGTATAGGTCCATGTTGAGCTCTTCTAGGAGCCCTTGTACCTGGATGTTAAAATTCAGCAGACAGCCACTCCACCTCCACCTCGGTGGAAAAATCTTTCCCCCTTTGTTTCACATATATTATGCAGGACACAGAAGGCAGCTCTAATCGTTGGGATATTTTTCTCACTGGAGGTCCAATCTTGTGAGTAAACAACGTCAATGACCCTTCAGACGACCAAAAGCACATTCAACTGTCATTCTGCATCTGCTGAGCTGGTAGCTGAATGGTTCCCTGGTGCTGTCAAGGTGGCTGGAGTTGGACTTTGTGACCTAGGGGAAGGCTGGGCCCCCCAGGATCTCTACCACTGGGTGGGAATGTTGAAATGCCAGTAATCTGCTGGTCAGGAAAGAAAGTCCCTGCTTGTAGTTTCTGAACAGTCCTATATTCTTAAAGATGTATGGGTCATGTTTCTTCTCTAACAAGCCCACATTGATGTTGGTGAGGAATCCCCAGTGATCCATGAATGATTGCATAACCACAGAAAAATAGCCCTTTTTGTTGATGTACTCAGTGGAGAGGTGGCCTGGTGGCAAAATAGGGATGTGTGCGCAGTCTATCGCTCCACTGCAGTTCAGGAACACTACTGCTGCAAATCCATCGACTAGGTCTGTGCATTACCCAGAGTCACAGTCTTGCATAGCTGGAGGCGATTAATGGCCCTGAAAAACTTGCATCAAAACTGCCCCTGCGGTCCATTTCCCGACTCCAAACTGATTCCCGACTGACCAGTAGCAAACTGGTGTTGCAAGTTTCCACAGTGCCATCACCACTCACTTCTCCACTGTTTGTGTAGCTCTCATTTTGGTGTCTCTGTGCTAGTGGGTTGGGATGAGCTCAGCACAGATCAAGAAATGTGGCCTTGTGTGTCCAAAAGTTCTGCAGCCACTGCTCATCATCCCAAACTTGTATTTGATGCCATCCCACCAGAGTTTGTTTCTCAGGCCCGGAAGCAGTGCGCCACTGTCTAGAGCTGCTCTGTGAACGCCACCAACAACCCAGAATTGGTTCTTGTTATGCCCCATAGCCATCCATCCTCCAAGGAAGGCCGTTCCCCATTAATTTGGTTCTTCTTGTGGCTCTGCAAATGCTCCAGGATTGTGCGCCCTGTGCTTGTAACACTCATGACAATAGTGCAGAGCTGTGCAGGCTCCATGCTTCTCTCAGAGATGGTGGACAGCAAGAAGGACTGCGTCGGTTTGTGGGATTTTGAAAAAAAAGTGTAAGAATAGTGGGCTAACAATGTATGTAAACGTGTAGCAATACTTTTAAAATGACTTGGATGAAAGCTGCAATATGTTTGGCTGAAAAGTCTAAAGCCACGTCTACGCTACAGTGTCTGTTGGGACATAGCTGCAGCGCTGTAGCTATGCTGGCATAACCTTGTAGTGTAGATGCAGCCTATCACAATGGAAGGGTTTCTTCCATTATGATAGGAACGCCATCTCCCTGAGTGACAGTAGCTAAGTTGACAGAACCTATCAACCTAGCTGCATCTACATTGGGGGTTAGGTTGGCACAGCTATGGCACTTGGAATGTGGATTTTTTACATCCCTGAGCACTGTGGCTATACCAACCTAAATTTTAACTGCAGACCAGGCCTTACAATCCATGTAGTTATAACGACAGCGAATGCACGTATCAAGACTATAAAGCCTCTTTCACCCACCAAGGAAAATCCAAGTTATCTGTTCAGATGAGTATCAGAAGTTTCTCTTAAAACACATTTTCTGCCCCCCTCTGACTCCACCCCGTGCCCAAGTAAAAAAAGAGCAGGATGCTTCAAAGAAGTGGTTGGCTCACCCCTCTTGCCTCTGCCACTGAAGTGAGGATTTAAAGACATCACCAATATAGCTCCACCGCTGAGCATTTGCAGTTCTTCCTCTGAAATTCTCCACTATTCTGCAAAGAGGGTGGGAAAGGTGGAAGGAGGTAGTAGAAAAAACTGAAGCAGGTGACACCATCCCTACTTCCCTCAAACCATGAGGTTTGTAAAACTGATAAGGGGAAGCAGGCTCAACTTATTAAAAAAAAAAAAGGTTGATGGTTAAAAAGAAGATATTTATATTGAATCAACTGGCCTTTTCCTCCAGTTGATATGAAATGCTTTTTACAGATAGTTTGGGAGAAAGTCTTAGGGGAGCCTCAAAGAGAAGCAGATCACTACTTCCTTTAAGTCTACCCCGGGAAAAAATGTTCTTCATTCTAATGAATCTATTGTCTTACGCTATTTCATTTATATTGTTTAATCAATAAGCCATTTTATCCTTTATTCCCTGCTCCACAATCCATCCCCCACATAGTTCTTCCTCCTCTTCACATGAAAGTCACCCTCTCCCCACCTGCCAATATGAGTTAACACTCTCGCATCTACAGATCTATTAATTCACACATGAGTAGGGCCCTACCAAATTCATGACCATGAAATCTGGTCTTTTGTGTGCTTTTACTCTATACTATACCAATTTCACAGGGCAGACCAGCACCTCTCAACTTGGGTACCTGACCCGAAAGCCTGTTGCAAGGGTGGCATGGTATGATATTGCCACCCTTACTTCTGTGCTGCCTTCAGAACTGGGCAGTCGGAGAGCGGCGGCTGCTGACCGGATGCCCAGCTCGGAAGGCAGTGCCCCACAGCAGCAGCACAGAAGTAAGGGTGGCAATATCATACCATGCTACCCTTACTTTTGCGCTGCTGCATTCAGAGCTGGGTGGCTGGAGAGTGGTGGCTGCTGGCCAATGGCCCACCTCTGCAGGCAGCAGGGCAGAAGTCAGGGTGGCATGGTATGATATTGCCATCCTCCCTTCTGTGCTGCAGCTGTCTTCAGAACTGGGCTCCCTGCCAGCAGCCACCACTCTCCAGCTGTCCTGCTCTGAAGGCAGCACCATCACCAGCAGCACCACAGAAGAAAGAGTTGCAGTACCACAACCCCACCCACCACAACCCCACCCACCACAACCCCCGCACACACAACTCCTTCTTGGGTCAGGACTCTACAATTACAACACTTTGAAAGTTCAGATTTAAATAGCTGAAATAATGAAATTTATGATTTTTTAAATCCTGTGACTGTGAAATTGACTAAAAAGGACGGTAAATTTGGTACATGAGCATATCTAAGTACTGCTCTCTCCCTGACCAAGTTCTTTCTGTCTTGATCATTACTTAAAGATAGGAAACAAAGGGTAGGAATCAATGGTCAGTTTTCAGAATGGAGAGAGGTAAACAGTGGTGTCCCCCAGGGGTCTGTACTGGGCCCAGTCCTATTCAGCAAATTCATAAATGATCTGGAAGAAGGGGTAAACAGTGAGGTGGCAAAATTTGCAGATGATACAAAACTACTCAAGATAGTTAAGTCCCAGGCAGACTGCGAAGAGCTACAAAAGGATCTCAAAACCGGGCAACTGGGCAACCAAATGGTAGATGAAATTCAATGTTCATAAATACAAAGTAATGCATATGGAAAACATAATCCCAACTATACATATAAAATGGAGTCTATTTTAGCTGTTACCACTCAAGAAAGAGATCTTGCAGACATTGTGGATAGTTCTCTGAAAACATCCACTCAATGTGCAGCGGCAGTCAAAAACGTGAACAGAATGTTGGGAATCATTAAGAAAAGGATAGATAATAAGACAGAAAACATTATATTGCCTCTATATAAATCCATGGTACACCCACATTTTGAATACTGCTTGCAAATGTGGCTGCCCCATCTCAAGAAAGATATATTGGAATTGGAAAAGGTACAGAAAAGAGCAACAAAAATGATTAGAGGTATGGAACAACTGCCATATGAGGAGAGATTAATAAGACTGGGACTTTTCAGCTTGGAAGAGAGACAACAAAGGAGGGATACGATAGAGGTCAATAAAATTATGATTGGTGTGGAGAAAATAAGGAAGTGTTCCACTCCTCATAACACAAGAACTAGGGGTCATCAAATGAAATTAATAGGCAGCAGGTTTAAAACAAACAAAAGGAAGTATTTTTTCACACAACGCACAGTCAACCTGTGGAACTCCTTGCCAGAGGCTGTTGTAAAGGCCAAGACTATAATTAAAAAAAAATAACTAGATAAATTCATGGAGGACAGATTCATCAATGGCTATTAGCCAAGATGGGCATGAATGGTACCCCTAGCCTGTTTGCCAGAAGTTGGGAGTAGGCAACAGGGGATGGATCACTTGATGATTACCTGTTCTGTTCATTCCCTCTTGGGCACCTAGCATTGATCACTGTTGAAAGACAGGATACTGGGCTAGATGGACCTTTGGTCTGACCCAGTATGGCAATTCTTATGTACTAATTCTCAACCAGGTTTAATTTCTCACATTTGCTTCCTTCAATCCCGCTTCCATGCCACTGAGTGTCTCAGGAACCTGAAAGCTTCCTCTATTTCAAATCTATCCTTCCCATGTCTAGTACTGTCATCTTCCAAAAAAGTTATTTCTATTTCATTTAGTCCCTTACCTACACAACACCAGACACCTGTTTACTACCTTTGACTCCCTGCTCAAGCTTTTGTGAATGCAAGATTCCTGTTTCTCCAGAATTTCACTGATTTATTTATTTATTTTATTTTAAGAGAATTCCTGTTAAGGTTAGAGTGAGTGGCCCTTGTTTAATGCTTCCCTCTCCTTTCTTGTTGCAGAATCAGGAGGTAGGATCTGGGAAACATCTCATCCATGACAGCACAAGGAGGTAACCCTTGTTGCACAAGAAGAGACATAAAACATTAAGGGTATTTCTATGCTACAATGAAACACTCGCAGCTGGCCCATAGCCCTGCAAGCCCCAGCAGCTGCCCAGGCTGCGGTGCTATTAAATTGCAGTGTAAATGTTTGGGACTGGGCTGGAATCTCAGAACCCAGCTTCCAGCTCGATCTTGAATGGCTATAGTGCAATTTTACAGCCTTGCAACCTGAGACCTGTGAGTGCGGATCAGCTGACAGAGGCCAGCATGGGTGTTTTACTGCAGTGTAGACATACAGTAAAGCATTGGCAGTTCTCTCCAAATCCACCTCAGGAGATCTAGCTACTACGTGCACAAGCATCCCTGGAGAAAAGCGTGGACCAGTTTCATAGCTATGAGGAAAATCAAACACCTAAACTTTCCCACACTCAGCCCCCTACAAAAATGTTTCACTGCCTCCTTTGTTATAAAGAATCCATTTATGTGAAGGTAACCAGTTTGAATATCATCATACCTTCTCCTGCACTCTCCTATTCCAAGTATGTGTATGGAAGATCCCAAATCCCTGCTTCATGAAAGGCAGGGAGAGAAAAAGAGGATCAATGGAACCCCTTTCCATTCACCTTTGAACCCAGAGGGCCTGTAGAGAGGTGGTGGAAAGAAAATCAAGAGACTCAAGATAAGATTTTCAGAATTGTTGAGCATCAGCAAGTCCAATTAACATAAATGGGAAATGCAGGTGCCCAGCACCTCTGAAAATCAGGCCCTTAGTGCATAGGCAGTCAGTTTCATTACATGTAGGCCAAAAGCAGAAAGCATGACCAAGGACTACCACACACCAAAGAAGCACAAGTACGTGTTTTCCATGGGCCCTATGCAGAAATATGTTGCCTGTCTACTTACATGAATCATCTACTAGGAGGGAACTACAAATGGACCTACTCTTACCAGCTGGTGATGATAGGAAAGACTTATTCCTTCATGAGAATTTACGTTAACTCATTATGAACCTCATTTATTTATTACAGACCCAATCCCATTAGTACTCAGCTTCCTCAATTTTCATTGATAATGTTTTTGAGAGATGGGAGGGAGAGAAGAAAAGTGAAGCTATAGTTTGTGTGTGCTTTTACATAAACAGTTTACATTTATATATTTTACACTGTCTTCAATAGCAGGATGTCAAAATAATGTACATAAATTAATCACATCTCAGAATACCCTAATAAGTTAGATAAATATTACATCTATTTTACAAATAAGTAAACAGATGAGAAAATATATTTGCAATGCAGAAGAGATGTGGTTCCTCATCAACTAGACTTCTTGACTTTTATGCATTCAAAACATTACATTTCAGCAGTGTAGAAGTTTAATACAGAACAGAGGTTGATAAAAATGCATTGAAGGTGTCATGTCCAAAGGATTATTGAAGATGCTAAACAAGCAAACAGCACTAAAATATCCCACCTACAGTGTCATGATGCACTGTACATCAACACTTAAATTGTTAAAATAAAAGCAATGACTTTAAACTGTACAGAACTGCATATCAAGTATCTCAACTATCCAGAATATTGGTTAAATGGGGCATTCATGTTATTAATAAGTATAAATTAACCTATTAAATTCTTTACACATCCCACAAAGCCTGTTGTGATACATCATGAAATGTATCACTGTGGGACATAACAGGCAAGAAAACTTTGCTGATGCAGAGAAGTGATCAATACCTCTCCTTTATTATAACAAAAAAATGAAGCTGGAAAAATTGAGCCATATGCAAGATGCACAACTTTTCAGGGTTCTATGAACTGAAAATGCAATGGGACTGTATTGGTTTAGTTGACATGGTGGTTGAAACTCCAACAGCTTGTCTACACTAGTAACACTAGCAGGGAGTTGTTATGGTGGGAAAATTTAGACGATAACCCAGTGTTGATAAATCTATTAAGGTCTTGCAATAGCATTATGATCATGCTTTCTAACTTTTTAAAAAGTGAGCATTGTTTTTTTTTGTTTGTTTTTGTTTTTTTTAAAAGTCAGAGTTCTACTAAATAGCTTCTGAAATCAACCAAAGTGCTACTACTATTTTTTTAAAGCTTTGCATGCTAAAAATGTAGTTTTAATTAACTTAAGAAACATCTATCTTAGCTAACAAGTTCTGTAATAAGTTTCAGCCCAACATAATATAAAACAGACAGCTCTTTAGCCTTCTGAAAATAGTCATTATAACAGGACAAGTTAGGTCATGTGACAATTTGTGTCAATTTGTATTTGACAAACCTTAAATATTTTTAAAAGGCCAATTTAATACTACCTACCAATGTTTTTCTTCCATTAGTTAACTAAAATCCACAAAAACTGCCAATCACAAGGAACATCACTGACATTTGCCTCTTAGCAACAGCAGCAATAAGCAGAATGAGTTTTAAACATAAACTTGTGTAAATTTTTAAAAGAAAGAGAGGTACGAAGCTGGAATTTTCACAGGAGCTGGATTTATCCTATGGAACTCACTCCCACAAAAGGTGGTAATGACCATGAACCTCACCATTTTCAGAGCTAAATACAAAACAAATTTCTTCAACCTAACTTTCCCTCTATAACTTCTTTTTTCAAAGATGGAGGAGCACAAAACCCACTCACACTCAAATGAAAACCAAAAATAAATTCTAAGTGAATCAAATTATTTCTCTTAAAGCCTAGGAATGAAGATTCATATTTTTACTTAAATATTGGTAAAAGTCAAAAAAGCAAACAATGTTGGGAATCACTGGGAAAGGGACAGATAGATAAGACAGAAAATATCATATTGCCTCAATATAAATGCATGGTATTCTTGAATACTGCGGGCAGATCTGGTCACCCCATCTCAAAAAAGATATATTGGAATTGGAAAACGTACAGAAAAGGGCAACAAAATAATTAGTGGTATGGAACAGCTTCCATATGAGGAGAGATAAATAAGACTGGGAGTTTTCAGCTTGGAAAAGAGACGACTAAGGGGGGGATACGACAGAGGTCTATAAAAACACGACCGGTGCGGCAAAAGTAAATAAGGAAGTGTTATTTACTCCTTCTCATAACACAAGAACTAGGGGTCACCAAATGAAATTAATAGGCACAGGTTTAAAACAAACAAAAGGAAGTATTTCTTCACATAACGCACGGTCAACCTGTGGAACTCTTTGCCAGAGGTTGTTGTGAAGGCTAAGGGCTTGGCTACACTTGTGAGTTACAGCGCAATAAAAGGAGCCCCGGGAGTACTAGCTCACTACCCGTCCACGCTGGCAAGGCACATAGAGCGCTCTGACTCTGTGGCTACAGCGCTGCTGGTACTCCACCTCGGCGAGTGGAATAACGCTTGCTGCGCCCTCGCTGGAGCACCGCGGTGCCAGTGTGAACGAGGTGTTGCTTTACTGCGCTCTGATCAGCCTCTGGAAACGTCCCATCATCCCCTTAAGTCAAGTGGCCACTCTTGTCATTGTTGGGAATCGGCTGTAGGAATGCGGAAATGCCCTTTGAAAGCTCTGTTTCTGACAGCCGGCTGCTTATCTGCTCCGAGACAAAGCAAGCCATTAGTGTGGAATGCTGTTGGGGGGGGGGAGGGGAAGGGGTTCTGCTGCTGTCTGAACTTACAAGACAGCATGCTGACATGCTCTCAGCCTCCCAAAAACCCACTCTCCCCCCAAACATACACATATCACACTCCCTCTAACACTCCACCCCACCCTCCCCATTTGAAAAGCACACTGCAGCCACTTTCATGCTGGGACAGCGGCCCATAATGCACTGCTCCCAATGCCGCTGCAAGGGCCGCAAATGTGGCCACGCCAGCGCGCTTGAAGTTGTCAGTGTGGATGGACTGCAGCAATTTCCCTACTGCGCTCCGCGAAGGCTGGTTTAACTCAAAGCACTCCACATCTGCAAGTGTAGCCATGCCCTAAGACTAAAAGAGGATTCAAGAAAGAACTAGATAAGTTCACGGAGGGTAGATCCATCAGTGGCTATTGCCCAGAATGGGCAGGGATGCAAAACCATGCTCTGAAGTGTCCCAAGCCTCTGTTTGCCAGAAGCCGGGAACACGCAACACAGAATGGACCACTTGATTATCTATTCTGTTGACTCCCTCTGAAGCACCTGGCATTGGATGCTGGCAGAAGACAGGCTACTGGGCTAGATGACCATTGGTGTGACCCAGTACAGCCATTCTTATTTATTTTGAAATTCTTGGGAGGTACTCATATTGTAGTGATGGAAAACACAAGAGTAGAGAGAACAAGGATCTTCTTTTAACTTCCAGTGTGATAAATCGTGCCATATATTACCTAATACTGTGATAACTACTTGTTCTAAGACTGGTTTATGTTGTAACAGTTGACACAAAATTACAGTTGTTCTGACTGAGATGTGCAGCTAAAAGTGACCAAAACTAGGAATAATCAAAATCTGAATACACAGATAAGTCAATATGATGGATGTTATGTGAGAAAGTTATTCAAATTAATTTTAATACACATTTTAGAGATTTAATTTACAAGATGAATATGGTTACAGTTCACAAACACTAACTTTCATAGTATTATAAAGTGATAGAATCTGTATCTTTAAACCTGTTTCCCAGCTTTTTTGCTTTTTCAGTGCACATGATGTATTAAATTATTTGTTCTGGTAGCACACAAAATGTGCTAGCCACTTTTCATTAAAATAAAATAAAAAGCAAGGTCTCTGCCCTAAAACTGACTTTTTGCCACAGATACAGTAGGTTTGATGTCCTGCATCAAATAAGACTTCGAATCTGGAAAACTGATCCTTGCAGGCCCTTGCATCTGTAAAGAGTCCCACTGAAGTCTATACACACAGGGCCTTCTTGCAAGTCTCAGATCACAAGAATGGTGCCTAGAACACATTTCCCGCCCAAAGATGCTTAGAACCCAGCGGCAGTGTGGATATTACACAGAAAGTGAAGGAAAGCTTTCCTTAACAGTAACAACCCTAACAAGATAGTGTTTATAGTTTCCATATGCTTACAACTAATCAATTTAATAAAAACATTTCCACAGCTCCAGCATTTCCCTCAGCCACTGGTACAACTTCAGAACAAAAAACTTATGTTATAACTTGAGACATGATCAGAAAGAGTCCAAGGAGCACATTCCAGCCAATATATTTGTTTTTTGATGCTAAATACTGGCACAAAAAGCAGTAAAATCCTGCAATCAACATTAACTAAATAAAGTGAACTGAAGAGCAGCTTGTTTACAGCTCAGGAAGTCCAACTCTTCAACCAGGATGACATATTACACAAGCAAGTCAGCTTGCCCCCTTGAATAGACTACCACATTTATATGGCCCCCATCACAGTAGCATGTGAACACCTCCTAATCTTTAATATTTGTAACTCTCAACACAGTATGAGATAAGGAAGTACTATTACCCGCACTTTAAAGAACTAAGGCACAGTCTATAAAGTCTTTTGGAACCCGCAGCAGCAAGCCTTTTGGCCCGGGTTCACAGACTCAGGTTAGCGCGGCTCCTGCTAGTGCTCTGAAAGTAACTGTGTAGACAGTGCTTTGAAGTTGTGGCTCAGGGTGGAGGCCAGGGTTTCAAAACCCCAGCTCCGGCCCACACCACAACTTCAAAGCCCTGTCTACACAACTATTTTTAAAGCACCGGAGCGAGCCCTGCTAGCCCAAGCCCATTGCCCTGGACTCGGAAGCTGGCTCCTGTGGGTTCTAAAAGGCCGTGTAGACCTACCTAGAGAGGCTAAGTGACGTGTCCAAGGTCACACAGGAAGCTGGTGACAGAGCAGGGATTTGACGTCTCCCCAGCGAATGCCCAAAGCACTGGTCAGGCTTCCTCTCCACCCCCTTCTCTCAAAGCCGTAGCCCCATGTTAACGAGACCTCCCACACCGCGTGCACCAGAGACAGGAGGTCGCTCACACCATGTACCTTGCCCCGTGGGCACCTCCCCGCAAAGAGCGGAGGCCCCACCAGCACCTGCCCGCTGCCTCGGAGATCACCACTGACCCCCACCTCCTGGCACCTGGGCAGCCGCCCCGCGCTCTCCATCCCCGCCCCGGCACCGGAGGCCCCCGCCCGCAAACCTCAGCGGCGAAACCGAAACCGTCCCAGTCGGGACACGCCGGCGGGCGGGCGGGCCGCGCCTGGGCCCGTCGGCGCCTGTCTCCGGGCCGGGCTGAGCCGCCCCCTAACCCCCGCGTACGGACCTGCGCGCTGCGGCCTGCTCCCCGGCGCGGCCCTGACGCTCTCGCTGCTGCTGCTGCTGCCGCCGCCGCCCGGGCTCATGCGGGGCCCGCGCTGCTCTCGGGGCGGGGGAGGCGGCGCCGCTGCCTGTGCCGGGCCGGTCTGCGGCGAGGGGACTGGGCTGCGGCCTCGGCGGGGTCCGGAGGGCGGCGGGTGCAGGCGAGGGCGGCGGTCGGTCGGGAAGGTGGGCAGGGCCCGCTTGGCGCCTCTCTCACCCCGAACCCAGCGCCACCATCTTGGGAGAAACACGAATATCGGCGCGGCGCAGCCTCGGAGGACTCGCGGGCATAGCAGGGTATCCCGGCATGCACCGCGCTCGAGATCAGGGCGCGCTACTTTCCGCCCGGAACCATAGAGGTCCCACCTTTCCCAATGGGCGGGGCGCGGAGGCAGCCGAGGGTCCCGGCGCGGATGCCGTCGGCACGCAGCGGTTAGGCGGCCGCGCGCGCTGGCGGCCATGTTGGGGTCGGACAGTTCCCTCCCGGCCCCTGGAGTCACCGTCAGCGTGGGGGGAGTTGGGCAGCAGAGGACGGGGAAAGGCGGGGGAGTCAGCCAAGCCCAAGGGTTCAGTCTCGACCCAGGCCCCGCCCCCGTCCTCCCCCCGCACGCAGTCCAGAGAGGGGTGTAAAAGCCATGGGCTTGTGTGAGCGCTCCGGGGCGGGGGGGAGGTCACACACACACGCTGCACGAAGGGGCAGTAACAGGGTTGCACGGTCCAGCCCTCCCAAGCTAGGGGAGGCCAGGGTTAGGGCTGCCCAACCCTGAACCTTAATTACCTGCCAACAGCAGAAATGCCAAATATTGTCTGCAGCTGTGGGAAATGAGTGGAAAAGCTCATGCAGAAGGGCCTCTGTGTCCCCTGCATTTCAAGTTCTGTGGTGGGGGGTGGGCCTCAATGTAGGAAAGCTGGGGGGGATTGTGGACAAGCTAGGGAAATAGCAGGCGCCCAGGGAGCCTGAACCCAGTGCAGATTGACTGACACAAGCTACCATGGATGGGGGAAGCAGTGGGCCACATCTCTTATATCTTCTAAACCTCGTTGTACCGCATTAGGGTGCCCCATACCTCGTTTTAAGTAACCAAACCTTTTTTCACTGATTTTATCCTTAAGGTGATCTCTTGTCCCTTATTTTAAGATATATTGAAGTGTATCTATTTCTCTGAAAACATCTGCTCAGTGTGCAGCAGCAGTCTAAAAAGCTAACGGTGTTAGGAGCCATTAGGAAAGGGATGGATAAGCCAGAAAATACGATGCCACTATATAAATCCCAGTACGCCCACACATTGGATACTGCATGCAGTTCTGGTCGCTCCATCTCAAAAAAGATATATTGGAATTGGAAAAAGTACAAAAAAGGGCAACATAAATGATTAGGGGAATGGAACAACTTCCACGTCATAATAGATTAAAAATACTGGGACCATTCAATTTGGAAAGCAGATGCCTAAGGGGGGATATGATAGAGGTCTATAACGTCACAAATAGTTTGGAAAAAGTGAATAGGGAAGTGTAATTTACTCCTTCACATAACTCAAGAACCAAGGATCACCCAATGAAATTAATAGGCAGCAAGTTTAAAATAAACATAAGGAAGTACTTCACACAAAGCACAGTCAACCTGTGGAACTCATTGCCAGGGGATGTTAAGGCCAAAAGTATAACTGGGTTAAAAAAAATTAGATAAGTTAATGGAGGATAGGTCCATAAATGACTATTAATCAAGATGGTCTGGATGTCCCTCATGGTATGTCAACACAGCAAAGAAAAACCCACACCAGGCCTACATTGCTATGTTAGACTTCCAGGCTCAGATTGGAGCCTGGGCTCTGGGACTCTGAGGGGGTCCTCCAGACAAACCCAAGTTTTTCTTTGCTGTCTAGACATAACCTAAGCCTCTGATTGCCAGAAGCTGGGACTGGACAACAGGAGATGGACACAGTTGCCAACTTTCAGGTGGTAAATAAGCACCCTGACTTTCACAATAAGCCAGAAATCAAGCTAATCCCATTTCAAAACAAGGCCAAAACAAGCCAATCCCTAAGAACCCCAACACTCGCTGTGACTCGATCCCCCCGGCATGCAGTCTGGGACTGTGGTGGGCCTGCTATGCACCCCTGACTCTCCCCCCTCTTACCTCTGCTTACCTGGAGCCGATCAAAAAAAAAAAAAAAGAAGCAACAAGCTACAAACCAAACAAGCAAGAAGCTAAAAACTAGCCAACAAGCAACTCACAAGACAATGAAGCCAAAACCAAGTCCAATTTCTGCATTTTTTTCACGGGTTTGGCATGTCTGCAGATGGATCATTTGATAATGGCCCTGTTCTGTTCTTTGCTCTGAAGCATCTGGCACTGGCCACTGCTGGAAGACAGGATACTGGGCTAAGATAGACCATTAGTCTGAGCTAGCAGGGCCGTTCTTATGTGTTAAAACTTATAACTACTATTTTAAACATTAAATTGAAGCTTCTGATAATTGCATTGCATACTTGAGGGCAGTAGAAAGGTATACTTGAGAGAAAAATACATGATATGCTAAGGGAAATGCTGTGTCCCTAAAATATCCCTTAAAATAAAGCATTGTTTCTTATTTTTTGTGTGGTTTTCCCTTATTTCCATCTAACAACGGTGATCACCTTATACTAGACATAATCTGAATGTATTAAGTTTAGGGATAAACATTCCATTTTTTGGCTCCTGGCTGTTTGAATATATTTGTTCATAGCTATAGAGCTATGAGTTTTGCCATTGACTTTAGTGAAAGCAATCCTGGGGTCTTAGGCCCAGATCCACAAAGGGACTTGAGCATTGCAATGCTGAGTGTCACAACTCCTAACTTTTAGGCCCTTAGAAACACTGCAATGCCACAAAACCTGAGTTAAGTGCCTAGACTTTTATACAACGCACGGGGAACCAGGTATCTAAGCTGTGGTCTACACTAGGACTTTAGGTCGAATTTAGCAGCATTAAATCGATGTAAACCGGCACCCGTCCACACGATGAAGCCCTTTTTTTCGACTTAAAGGGCTCTTAAAATCGATTTCCTTACTCCACCCCTGACAAGTGGATTAGCGCTTAAATCGGCCTTGCTGGGTCAAATTTGGGGTACTGTGGACACAATTCGATGGTATTGGCCTCTGGGAGCTATCCCAGAGTGCTCCATTGTGACCGCTCTGGACAGCACTCTCAACTCAGATGCACTGGCCAGGTAGACAGGAAAAGAACCGCAAACTTTTGAATCTCATTTCCTGTTTGGCCAGCGTGGCAAGCTGCAGGTGACCATGCAGAGCTCATCAGCAGAGGTGACCATGATGGAGTCCCAGAATTGCAAAAAAGCTCCAGCATGGACTGAATGGGAGGTACGGGATCTGATCCCTGTATGGGGAGAGGAATCCGTGCTATCAGAACTCCGTTTTCGAAATGCCAAAACCTCCCAGGGCGTGAAGGACGGAGGCCATAACAGGGACCTGAAGCAGTGCCACATGAAACTTAAGGAGCTGAGGCAAGCCTACCAGAAAACCAGAGAGGCGAACGGCCGCTCCGGGTCAGAGCCCCTAACATGCTGCTTCTATGATGAGCTGCATGCCATTTTAGGGGGTTCAGCCACCACTACCCCAGCCGTGTTGTTTGACTCCTTCAATGGAGATGGAGGCAACATGGAAGCAGGTTTTGGGGACGAAGAAGATGATGATGATGATGAGGTTGTAGATAGCTCACAGGAAGCAAGCGGAGAAACCGGTTTTCCCGACAGCCAGGAACTGTTTCTCACCCTGGACCTGGAGCCAGTACCCCCCGAACCCACACAAGGCTGCCTCCTGGACCCGGCAGGCGGAGAAGGGACCTCCGGTGAGTGTACCTTTTAAAATACTATACATGGTTTAAAAGCAAGCATGTGAAAGGATTAATTTGCCCTGGCATTCACGGCTCTCCTGGCTGTACTCCCAAAGCCTTTGCAAAAGGTTTCTGGGGAGGGCAGCCTTATTGCCAGCCTCCATGGTAGGACACTTTACCACTCCAGGCCAGTAACACGTACTCGGGAATCATTGTACAACAAAGCATTGCAGTGTATGTTTGCTGGCGTTCAAACAACATCCGTTCTTTATCTTTCTGTGTTATCCTCAGGAGAGTGAGATATCATTCATGGTCTCCTGGTTGAAATAGGGTGCTTTTCTTCAGGGGACACTCAGAGGTGCCCGTTCCTGCTGGGCTGTTTGCCTGTCGCTGAACAGAAATGTTCCCCACTGTTAGCCACGGGGAGGGAGGAGGGTTGAGGGGGTAGCCACGCGGTGGGGGGAGGCAAAATGTGACCTTGTAACAAAAGCACATGTGCTATGTATGTAATGTTAACAGCAAGGTTTACCCTGAAAGAGTGTAGCCACTGTTTTATAAAATGTGTCTTTTTAAATACCGCTGTCCCTTTTTTTTTCTCCACCAGCTGCATGTGTTTCAATGATCACAGGATCTTCTCCTTCCCAGAGGCTAGTGAAGATTAGAAAGAAAAAAAAAACGCACTCGTGATGAAATGTTCTCTGAGCTCATGCTGTCCTCCCACACTGACAGAGCACAGACGAATGCATGGAGGCAAATAATGTCAGAGTGCAGGAAAGCACAAAATGACCGGGAGGAGAGGTGGCAGGCTGAAGAGAGTAAGTGGTGGGCTGAAGAGAGGGCTGAAGCTGAAAGGTGGTGGCAGCATGATGAGAGGAGGCAGGACTCAATGCTGAGGCTGCTGGAGGATAAAACTAATATGCTCCAGCATATGGTTGAGCTGCAGGAAAGGCAGCAGGAGCACAGACCACTGCTACAGCCCCTGTGTAACCAACCGCCCTCCTCCCCAAGTTCCATAGCCTCCACACCCAGACGCCCAAGAATGCGGTGGGGGGGCCTCCGGCCAACCAGCCACTCCACCACAGAGGATTGCCCCAAAAAAAGAAGGCTGGCATTCAATAAATTTTAAAGTTGTAAACTTTTAAAGTGCTGTGTGGCATTTTCCTTCCCTCCTTCACCACCCCTCCTGGGCTACCTTGGTAGTCATCCCCCTATTTGTGTGATGAATGAATAAAGAATGCATGAATGTGAAGCAACAATGACTTTATTGCCTCTGCAAGCGGTGATCGAAGGGAGGAGGGGAGGGTGGTTAGCTTACAGGGAAGTAGAGTGAACCAAGGGGCGGGGGGTTTCATCAAGGAGAAACAAACAGAACTTTCACACCGTAGCCTGGTTAGTCATGAAACTGGTTTTCAAAGCTTCTCTGATGTGTACCACGGCCTCCTGTGCTCTTCTAACTGCCCTGGTGTCTGGCTGTGCGTAACCAGCAGCCAGGCAATTTGCCTCAACCTCCCACCCCGCCATAAACGTCTCCCCCTTACTCTCACAGATATTGTGGAGTGCACAGCAAGCAGTAATAACCGTGGGAATATTGGTTTCGCTGAGGTCTAAGCGAGTCAGTAAACTGCGCCAGCGCGCCTTTAAACGTCCAAATGCTTATTCTACCACCATTCTGCACTTGCTCAGCCTGTAGTTGAACAGCTCCTGACTACTGTCCAGGCTGCCTGTGTACGGTTTCATGAGCCATGGCATTAAGGGGTAGGCTGGGTCCCCAAGGATAACGATAGGCATTTCAACATCCCCAACAGTTATTTTCTGGTCTGGGAATAAAGTCCCTTCCTGCAGCTTTTGAAACAGACCAGAGTTCCTGAAGATGCGAGCGTCATGTACCTTTCCTGGCCATCCCACGTTGATGTTGATGAAACGTCCCTTGTGATCCACCAGAGCTTGGAGCACTATTGAAAAGTACCCCTTGCGGTTTATGTACTCGCCGGCTTGGTGCTCCGGTGCCAAGATAGGGATATGGGTTCCGTCTATGGCCCCACCACAGTTAGGGAATCCCATTGCAGCAAAGCCATCCACTATGACCTGCACATTTCCCAGGGTCACTACCCTTGATATCAGCAGATCTTTGATTGCGTGGGCTACTTGCATCACAGCAGCCCCCACAGTAGATTTGCCCACTCCAAATTGAAAAGGAGTACTTGTGGCACCTTAGAGACTAACCAATTTATTTGAGCATAAGCTTTCGTGAGCTACAGCTCACTTCATCGGATGCATACTGTGGAAAGCGTAAAAGATCTTTTTATACACACAAAGCATGAAAAAATACCTCCCCGCACCCCACCCTCCTGCTGGTAATAGCTTATGTAAAGTGATCATTCTCAGGAGAGTGATCACTTTAGATAAGCTATTACCAGCAGGAGAGTGGGGTGGGGGGAGGTATTTTTTCATGCTTTGTGTGTATAGAAGGATCTTCTACGCTTTCCACAGTATGCATCCGATGAAGTGAGCTGTAGCTCACGAAAGCTTATGCTCAAATAAATTGGTTAGTCTCTAAGGTGCCACAAATACACCTTTTCTTTTTGCGAATACAGACTAATACGGCTGTTACTCGGAAACCACTCCAAATTGATTCCCAACTGACCGGTAGCTGTCTGGCGTTGCAAGCTTCCACAGGGCTATCGCCACTCGCTTCTCAACTATGAGGGCTGCTCTCATCTTGGTATTCATGTGCTTCAGGGCAGGGGAAAGCAAGTCACAAAGTTCCATGAAAGTGCCCTTACGCATGCGAAAGTTTCGCAGCCACTGGGAATCGTCCCAGACCTGCAACACTATGCGGTCCCACCAGTCTGTGCTTGTTTCCCGAGCCCAGAATCGGCGTTCCACAGCATGAACCTGCCCCATTAGCACCATGATGCATGCATTGGCAGGGCCCATGCTTTCAGAGAAATCTGTGTCCATTTCCTGATCACTCACATGACCGCGCTGATGTCGTCTCCTCGCCCGGTATCGCTCTGCCAGATTCTGGTGCTGCATATACTGCTGGATAATGCGTGTGGTGTTTAATGTGCTCCTAATCGCCAAAGTGAGCTGAGCGGCCTCCATGCTTGCCTTGGTATGGCGTTCGCACAGAAAAAAGGTGCGGAACGATTGTCTGCCGTTGCTCTGATGGAGGGAGGGGCGACTGACGACATGGCTTACAGGGTTGGCTTACAGGGAATTAAAATCAACAAAGGGGGTGGCTTTACATCAATGAGTATTTCAGGCAGGACTTCACGGAGGGTTCCAATAAGAAATGGTGCACCTAAGTAATTGTTCTTATTGGAACAAGCAGGTTGGTCTGGCCTGTGATTGATACATGGCTAGATTTACCTCGCTGCACCTTCTCCGTGAGTGACTGCAGTGTGACCTAGAGGAATGACTCCCCTAGATGGGGGTGGGGGGGATTTGCAAATGAGTACAAAACAAATCTGGTCTATTTCTTGTTTTGGTCCACTCCATCTATCTTTTACATCTTTGGCTGGCAGCAGACAGTGCAGAAGGACTGCAAGCCATCCACATCTCATGGCTGCTCGGCAGAAGATGGTACAGGAGGACTGCTAGCAATCCGTATCGCCTGCCTGCTCACCATAAGATGGTTCAATAGGACTGACTGCAGGACTAAAGAGAATGACCTGGTCAAGTCACTCCAAATTTAGTCCCTGCGCCCATGTCTGCCCAGGCAGTCCTGATCGACCTCACAGAGGCGACCAGGAACACCTCGGACATGACAATGACGGCTACCAGTCCTACTGTACCATCTGCTGCCACAAGGCAATGGGTTGATACTGCTGTGTAGCAATGCAGTACCACGTCTGCCAGCACCCAGGAGACATACGGTGACGGTTACCTGAGTGGGCTCCATGCTTGCCGTGGTATGGCGTCTGCACAGGTAACTCAAGAAAAAAGGTGCGAAACGATTGTCTGCTGCTGCTTTCACGGAGGGAGGGAGAGAACGGGGGCCTGACGATATGTACCCAGAACCACCTGCAACAATGTTTTAGCCCCATCAGGCATTGGGATCTCAACCCAGAATTCCAATGGGCAGCAGAGACTGCGGGAAAGTTACCCACAGTGCAACACTCCGGAAGTCGACGCTTGCCTCGGTACTGTGGAAGCACTCCGCCGAGTTAATGCACTTAGAGCATTTTCTGTGGGGACACACACACTCGAATATATAAAAATGATTTCTAAAAAAACGACTTCTATAAATTCGACCTAATTTCATAGTGTAGACATACCCTTAGAATGTGATCTCCAAAAGCCAGCACACTAGGCATGGACCCACCTAAGCAAGCCAGTGGGAGATATTGACAAAAGGCTGTGTTTTAGGCCTGCCCTTCTCATGGAATTACATGCCTAAATCCAGGCTATAGGTAGGCAGCTAACTCTGCAAGTGATCTATAGCCAGGAAACTCTCTCCTGGAGTGAGGTAGCTTAGACACCTAAAACATTTCTTGTGAGGAGTTAGGCACCTGTTTCACTCCACACAAATCAGCTGGAGGAAGTGTACTGCCTACTTTTAGCTCACTGATTAGCACAGTTATGTGGAATGTGGGAGCTCCAGGTTCAATTTCCCCCTCTGCTTGCTGGATAGAAAGGATTTGAACAGGGGTCTCCCACCTCTCACAAGCATGCACTAACCACTAAGTTAAAGGATATCCTGTTGTGGGGCTTTTTCAATGTCTTCTGTTGAAGCTATTCCACTTTGGGTATATGCTAAAGTAGTCTTTAGAGTAGGGGGACTGGACCCTTGGTCTTCCATCTGAGAGGGAGCAAGTGTGGGCCAAGCAAGGAGCCATAACATAAGGAAATGTGCAGCTAACTTTTCAAAGCTAGTTAGAGTCTGAGATGAAGCCCATGTTCCCATTGTTTGCAGAAGGTCCATATATGATTTCACATGCAATGAAGCATTTATATTTTGCCCCAAGGTTCAGATTTTTCCAATACCAGGTTAATTCCATTTGAAACAGTTAATGTCCTATCAATTTTCCACTGTAATTAACTTTGTTTTTCCAGTGTAGCTTCTGTAGCTTTGCTCTGACTCCCACATTTAATCAGATCAGATACCCCTTTGATTGTGCTGCTCATATGAAGCTCTTATATGGGAACCAATTTTGGATTTTACCTTTAAGATGGTATGGTAGTATACCAAATAGAAAGATTAAGCTCCACCAACTTGCTACAGTTTTTGTCGTACAAACCCTGGGATACAGCCTAGGAACACACAAGGCAGATATTTGCATCTGCTAGAAAATGTACTGACTCTATGACTGAGTTGCATGTTTGCTTCAGTCACATAAGCCTCCAATTAGCTTAAGTTCTTGCTGCAAAGGGGAAAACTTATAAAACAGCAGCAAACAGTGATGTCAGGAGAAAGTGTCACAACCCTTACCCCAGTAGCTGAGCTACTTGTATCTTTGTTCCTATGATGTTATTGATATAATCTGGGACTGTATAGATCATTGTTGCAACCAAGGTCCTGCAGTGGCAGCAAATCTTGTATAAAGGGGGTCAAATAAGGTGTCTAAGACAAGTTTATGGTTTGTTGGTTGTGATTATGCTGTCTATACGTGTGTATCCTTTTGGTAGTTAAAGTTATGAATATTGGCTCTATACTGTCTGTATTTCAAACTTATGCTATGCTTCTGAGTGACACCCCTGACAAGTTGGTGTCAGCTCTGCCTAGCCTGCTTGATGGCCCATTAAGGACCATCAGCTATACAACTGACCCATTGAGAGAAGGCAGACATGCTTTGTGACTCAGCAAGGTATGCAGGGACATGCCTATGGACAGAACTCTGAGGTTTTTCCAGGCCATGTGATGGAATGCTTGTCTTTGGGACAAAGAAAGAGAGACCACATGGCAAGAGAATATAAAAAGCTGCTGCAGCTCCTCCATCTGGTCTTCAATCCTGCTTCTTACCTCTTGAGGGACTTTGCTACACTGAAGCTTTGAACGAAAGACTGAATGACCCATCCCTGCTGTGGATGTATTCCAGAGACTTGATTTGAACCTGCAGTTTATTCTGTCACTGCTGCAAGCCTGAACCAAGAACTTTGCCATTACTGTATGTAATTGATTCCATTTAACCAATTCTAGCTCTCATTTATATCTTTTTCCTTTTATGAATAAACGTTTAGATTTTAGATTCTAAAGGATTGGCAACAGCATGATTTGTGGGTAAGATCTGATTTGTATATTGACCTGGGTCTGGGGCATGGTCCTTTGGGATCGAGAGAACCATTTTTCTTTTACTGGGGTATTGGTTTTCATAACCATTTGTCCCCATGACGAGTGGGACTGGTGGTGATACTGGGAAACTGGAGTGTCTAAGGGAATTGCTTGTGTGACTTGTGGTTAGCCAGTGGGGTAAAACCAAAGTCCTCTCTGTCAGGCTGGTTTGGTTTGCCTTGGTGTGCATAGAAACCCCAGCCTTGGGCCGTAACTGCCTGCTTAAAGCAATTTGTCCTGAATTGGCACTCTCAGTTGGGTCCCACCAGAACCAACATTGTTACAGTTCCATCTTGGAGAATTGAAGTCTCATTGAAGGGAATGTCTCCTGTATGCATTTCTTGCAGGTGTCTCGAGTCTAAGGCTATGTCTACACTACCACAGTAAGTCGACCTACGCTACGCAACTCCAGCTATGTGAATAATGTAGCTGGAGTCGACGTACCTTAGGTCGAGTTACCGTGGGGTCTATACCGCGGAGGGTCGATGGGAGAAACTCTCCCATCGACTTACTTTACTCTTCTCGTCAAGGGTAGAGTACAGAGGTCGACTGGAGAGCGATCTGCTGTCGATTTGGCGGGTCTTCACTAGACCCGCTAAATCGACGGCCGGTGGATCGCTCTCAGAGCGTCGATCCTGGCTGTAGTGCAGACGTAGCCTAAGAAACAACTATTCCCCATCCCCCACCCCCGCCCAAGGGACACAAGTGGTCTTTTGGTTAAGGCACTGCATTGGAATTCGGGAGATTTGGGTTCAATTCCCAGGTTTACTCCGGATTTTGTTTGATCCGGAGTAAGTCGCTTCACCTCTCGGTGCTTCAGTTCCTCATTTGTAAAATGGAGACAACAGTATTTCCTTTGTCTGTCTTGTTGAAGTGAGTTCCTGAGAAGAGACTATTCCTTACTATGCTTCTGTACAGTGCCAGCACACTGGGGCCCTGATCTTGGTTATGGCCTCTAGGGTTTACTGTAATACAAATAATAACACCAGCACATTTGGGAGGAAGGGCAGAGAAAGTAGTTCACACCCACCTCTCTCTGGCAGCAGGCCTGGACCTGTCAAGAGTAACCTCATCTCAGCAAGACTGCTTGAGAGAGCAGAGCACAGATGTTTCTATATTTCCCCTTTAGTGATGGCATCTTCAAAATCCTTCCCCTGTAGACAAGGTTTAAGTCTCATGGCTGACTACCCAGACATTTTTCTTTGGACATCTTTGCAATTGAATTGTAAATTCTTCACTATTATTCAGCCTTCTCTCCCATGCAGTGTACAGTGAGGATATGTATTAGCATAGAATGCCAGCACTGCAGACAGTTCTAACACCCTTTTTCACTGTCCTTCCATTGCCTAGTGTGTTATAGCACACATTTTCCTAAAGTCAGGAAATGTACCTCGGTTCAACTTGGTGTCCAGTTCTGAAATGAACTCATACGCAGTTGCTGTAATTACAAAAGATGCATAGAATCAATCTCTGTTTCCTCAGAGATCCCAAACTTTCTTGCCTGTTTTTATAAATCAATGTGAAATCTATACTGATTTAGCTTTGTTTATATATTGTTGGAAGCTAAAGACCAGAGTACCAGTAAACCTACAGGCTAACTTCTTTACTAACCTACATTGCAGTACTTAGAAATAAATGAGACTGAACCTCATTAACACTAAAGCCACTTTACACTGCTCTAGAAGTGTAAAGGGGCCTTTAAGTAGATGTAAAATGAAAACTGTAAAGTGATCTTAGTGTAAATAAGAATCAGGCCCAAATAAATATGGTAAAACTTAATTGTGACTTACAGTCAATTTTGACCAGTAAATGTTCAGTCCCCCTAGAGCCTAGCAATTACAGACAGAAATATGAAGCACTTTGTTGCCATGTTTGCACTGATATGACTCAGACCAGAAGTGATTCTATGCTCTTGGGATTGTATCATAATCCTGAAAGGTTGAGTTGACCTTACTTCTGTTAAGAGAGGCACCAGATAATAGACTAGTGCTTCTGCACAAGTGGCTGGGGATTTAACAAGCACCTCATTTGGAAGCTTCACTATTTTAAAACAGATGTTGAAAATCAATGTATATGTTACCAGCATTGGAAGAACATCTTACTGAGCTATATTATATTGCCAGAGATCAGCCATTTAATTTCAGTTTTTGTATGGAAGCTTAGTGGTGGATTTAATTTTTAGTTAGCATTTTTGTTATTTGCAGAGGACAATTAAATGCTTGCAAAAATGAAAAAGGTCAGCCAAAGCACTGGTAAATCTACATATGAATGATTCTGAACCCAAAAGCTGCTGCTTGTAATGACAAGAAGGGAGGTGAAAAGTAAACATTGATTGAGCTTCTTGTTGGGGTCAAGGTCAAGAAAAATGTATTTTTATGAATCAATCCATTTGACAATATGCAGGTCTATTTTAGAATGATGTTTTCTACTCCATAGTATAAACTACCTTGTCTCACTTGAAATTAAAAACAAAACAACTGGATGATGCTGAAGATTCTCTTTTGTCATAGGTGAGGAATGAGACAATACATTGTTTCAGGTCAATATTTACTTTTGTACAGTTCATTCATTAACAAAAATATCTAAATTAGTGTTTCCGTATTCAATATGTTATTATTTTGCTAAACGAAATGTTCCCTGATTTTCAATTATTATTCTGATTAATTCAGTTTACACTGATAATGTTATACGCTTCAACATGAAATTGGAAAAAATAACTCTCCTGAAAACAAAAAGTTAGCTTTTTCCTTACAGGACCCAAAGGAGATGTATACACAAACAAATCTTTACCATGGAATTAAAATGCTTTGGTTTGACTTCTTCGCCAAGGCTCCCAATTTCCCAAAACCATTATTACAATTATATAGAATTCTCAATTAAAATTTGCTTGACATAACAAGCGCTTGTAATCACTTGTGAAAACTGGAATCAAGGTGTTAGGGTAATATGTAATACTATTTACTTTTTAATGTTGGCAACAATACTTTTATAGATACAGTATTTATAAGTGAGCCATATGGGTTAATTACTTACTAGATAGGAAATATTTATCCAGAATACTGTATCTACCATGTCTAAATTATTCTTCAGAAAGAACACTCATTGGCAGAATTTGTGGTCAATTTGTGAAATACTGAACTGAATGTCTCAGTGCAATGAAGGTCATTTTAAACACTTAGGGCCATATCTGTGGTATGCTGATTTACCCCACTTGTTGATCTGACCTCAGTCCCACTTTGACAATACTCACGTTTATGTGGATAGGAAGGGATAATGGAACAATTCTTCATCTAGAATTTTCATAAAAGAAACAAAAGATCATTAACATTGGTCATTTAAAAAAAACCACAAAGCAAACAACCTTTGTTTCCTTTTCACAGAAGTCATGTGTTATTTACACCAAGGGAAAAGCGAACAGACCATCTCAGTAAGTGATGCCCTGTGACATTTCATATATGTTCTACATTACCATTATTGTTCTGTTCAATGAAAAAGTGTCGTTACCATGGCAAGCGCTACGTAACATACCAGTTTAACTATAGACTATTTATGTAGATCATAAGAACTTTAGTCTGTTATATGCAGCAACATCCTGAGCCAAATTTTCCTTCTTAGGCAAGTAGTGCTACGGGGTATGGAGAGCTGGGGTTGACCTATGTATTGTCTCATTTTTAAATTTTTATTTTCTTCACTCAGTAAGTTACAAAGAATGTTTTTATCTTTACCTTGCTTTTTATTTTTAAATTTTGCATTCACTGCTATACATGAAAAACAAACGAACAGGCTGAACCATAACATTTAAAAGGATAGGTCTGAAAATTTATATTAGACTAAGTGCTCCAGAAGAGTGCATGTACACGCAGGCCTGCCGATGCGGGGGCTGGGGGGATTGCCCAGGGGCCCGGGCGGTTTAAAAGGGCCCAGGGGCCCTTGGCAACTGCTGTCAAGTCCTGGGTTCTTTTAAATGGCCCAGGTGGGGGCCACAGGGCTCCTAGGTGTGCGTGACTGCTCCAGGCCCCGTGTTTGGGGGGGGCCCCATGGGCTGGTGCGATTGGCCAGCATGGTCAGTCCCGGAAGTGATGGATTTGTCACTTCCACCCCGGGCCCTGCCCCCCGCCAGGGACGGCCCTGGGGCCCGGAATTGCTGTTGGCGGGCCTGTGTACACAACAGAGGCCATTTTTACCCTAGTAATGAGCATTTAATAAACAATAGCTGCTAATATTTACTTAAAAACATGTTGTGGTCTAGGTAACCCAACAGGTTATTATTGTACTATGGTCTAGTGGGCCAGTAGAATAATTCACTAGTCATTCACATAGCGTTTAGTTTTGGGTTAGGGTTAATAAGGAAGGATTTGTAGTCTAATCTAGGCTCTAACCTCGGTAAGCACCTCAGGTGATCTACATATTGTTATGCAGGCATCAACAGATATTTCTGTTTCGCATAGGGTATGTCTATGCTTCGAGCTGTGATTCCCAGCTCAAGGAAACATACTTATGCTAGCTCTCATTGAGCTAGCATGCTAAAAATAGAATGCAGCCATGGTGGTGTAAGCGGCAGGATGCGTTAGCCATCCTGAATATCTGTCTAGGGTGTTGGATGGGTATGTACTCGGTGGCTAGTCTGTCCCGACAAGAGCTTGAGTGAGTATGTCTCCTCAAGCTGGGAATCACACCCCCACTTGAAATGCAGACATATAGTAAGTGAAAGAAACTGGAAAACTAAGGGTATGAGCAAATTTTGACACTTGGGAAGACATGGCATGTAGCTGTTGAGTTATGCAGAAGGAGCTGTTCAAGCAGCAGGAGAAATTACCCTCTGCCTTAGTCTCTGATTAAGTCAATTCTTCAAGAAAAGGTGCTCACTGGGGACTAGGCATTGGGGTTGGGCTGACATTCCTGGAAGAATGGATTGCCCTGCGTGCTATTTGACCATCTCATTTCAGGACTGGTGTATCTGTGTTCATAAAACAAGTTAAAACATAGTGTATATCCAGATTCCACATTACTGATTTGTCATCCACTGGGAAACCAACCTCCAATGCCCTGAAAACCTGCTACTGCTTTCCAGATGTTGACACTCTTGTCAGAAGACGGGGCAACAATATGATATTTCTGTAACCAGTCCCAATATTATTCAAATTTGTTCAGTTTGTATCTGGGGAATAGAAGTGTTTGATTACACATCTGCTATTAAATGAACTCATGCTAAATAAGGATTCCTTTGGTTTCTTGCATTGGTATAATATAATGAAGGAGAGTTTGTATCTAGGCAGTGTTTCATCATAATGTCTAATAAAGTTACATTTTTTCCCTACTGAATGGGAGCAATCTCAAATTCAGTTGAAATTTGGACTTCCACGTGGGCATTAGGTCAGTGGGGTTATTGTCAATATTTACTTGTTTATTTGTCCTTTTATATGATGCGCCAAACAACTACCAGATGCATTTACAATGAACAACACAAATATCAACGTTGAATAGCAGTCAAACCAATATTAACTAATAAAAGCATGAACAAAACTGTCCCACAAAAACAAACAAACAAAACAACACCTAATTTCCCCATGCAGATTCATGGAAAAAGTCTAGCTAAGTAGATAAGCCATGTAACATATCCTAGCATTGAATAAATTTGGGCTTTATCAGACCAAGGGAGTGAGTTTGAGTTGAAGGCCCTCCACTGAGACCTCATACATATAAACTTGAAAGCCATTAGCTAGAATGTCTCAGATGATGAGCTGTGAGGTTAAAACATGAAGAACGTGATGTCCTGTAAGATACATCGGATCCAAAACTTAAAGGGCTTGACAGATCAAAACCACCTTTTTGATTTGCACCTGGAAAATGAATTAGAAGCTAGCGAAGTCTATGGAGCATCATTATACTCTGGTCCCTGTGAGAGACTTCCCAAGTAAGTGAGTATCTGTATTCTGCAATAGCTGTGGTCTTTGCCTCCAAGATAAACACACTGCAGTTACCTATGGATAACTATGGCAAAGGCTACATCTCAAAGAAAAGCCCTGAATCCCCTCAACAAATATAGATGATAAAAACGATCTTGGCTACCACTGCTGTCTCAGCACCCAGAAACAACCAAAGATTCAGTTCTTCTTCTCGTGTCCTTGTCACAAACTAGATTTTTTTGCAGAACTGTGCACAAGCGAGGACTCTTTCCGTCACTGCAGCAAGGTCCTCTTTGTACAGGTCTCGGCAAATGAGAAGGTGCTCCATGGTCTGCACTTCACTGCACTCGCATGTATTCATGTTATTAGAGTAGCCCCATTTGATCATGATAGTCTTTGATCTGCCAGTTTGTGTGTGCAGGCGGTTCAGACATCACCATGTTGACCAGTTTGTATTGACCCCTCTGGAAAGATCCTCCTGGGGTTCCAGATCTATTTCAGCGCATCCAACTGCGCGTAGTCTCTCATTCCAAAGCCTCAGTAGTGCCTTGCCAGCTTTCGTATCCAAAGCCACAACAATGCTGATAAAACTCTTTAGTGATTTAAGGCATTTGCTTACTCCTGTGTGACTATAACGGATGCCTTGGATCTTCCATCTGCTGTGATTTTTCCCTCTGGCTTGCTACCTTCCTCTTGATATCAGGTGGTTCAATGCCAGCCAGTAATTACAGGCTATCCTTTGGTCTTGGCTTTAGACATCCTATTATTACATGACAGCTGTCATTTAGAACTGGGTCTAGTTTCTTGGCATGGACAGATCATTCCCACACTGGACGTGCATACTCTGCTATGGAGTAGCACACAGCAATAGCAGTGGTTTGCAGAGTAGCTGGATTGATTCCCCACTTGGAGGTGACCAACTTTCGGAAGATGTTGTTGCAAGCACAAACTTTTCCTTTTGTCTCCTCTACATGTGCTTTGAAGGAAAGTGTTCAGACCAATGTCACCCCCAGGTAGACAGCATTTGGGTGATTAGCCAGTGGGTTTCCATCCCAGGTGATGTAGTTTCTGCTTGGCGTCTCGATGGCATAGGTGAAAAGCAGTCACCTGTGTCTTGGTTGGGTTGGTGTGAAGCTGGTTCTTATTGTAATAAGTTGAGAGGTTGCTCACAATCTGTTCTCGATAGCGGCAAAGTCCTCCTGTGACGTGATGCTTAGATCATTGGTGTCTATGAAGCTCCTCATATTGCTCTGTATGGGCTGGTCATTGGTATATATGTTGAAGAGGGTTGGTGCCAGCACACTGCCCTGTGGGAGGCTATTTCATTGTTGTCTCCAGCGGCTCTGTTTCTTGCACAGTTTTATGTAAAAACGTCTGGTCTCCGAAGTGATTGGATGAGCTGCACTAGGTGGCAGTCATTCATCATATCATAGACTTTGCCAAACAAGTTTTGATGGCTGACTGTATCGTATCGTATGCCGCAGTTATCATCGTGTGATCCTACACCCCATATTCTTCATAGAGATATGCTTATGATATGAATATGGCATAACTAAGGTATGTATTATGCAAGATGGGTCATGCAAGATATCATTGGAAAGGTTATGATTTACTGAATGTGATTATCCAATTTGTATGCATGTGTCATTTCTGTATCTGAAGTTAGAAATATTGACTATGTAATAATTACAACTGTGTTTTCACCTGGGGAATGCCCACCAGACAGTATGCAAACAGCCTGGATGGGCCATTAGGAAGGACAATAGGACCTTGAAGATGTTAATCTCCTACCTTCCTGAGAAGTTTCCTGAGATGCTGCTTTAACACTGTAGGGTCAGGTGATCATGTCACCTGCTACTGGACATCATTTTGGACTTCTACTATTTTTCTACTGGAAGGGGGTGGGGGTCATACTAGGAAACAAAGGATTCCCGCCATATGTAAATCCTATTTAAGGCGTGGGGTGAGTTAATCTTGGCTCTTTTCCACTGCCTCCCCACCCAAGAAGGAAGACTGCTGAAAACACCTGAAAAATCAAAGGAACTAAGATGGGGGAGAGGGAGGAAGGGGCTGAGCCCAGGTGAGAAAGGTCAGCCTGTGAAGGGTTTACCTGGAGATTTAAGCCGCAAGCAGTGCAGTTTACCGTAAAGAAACTCTGCAACCTGCATAGAACAACATTTAGGGTGAGAAATTACTATTTGTAGCAAATTTCTTTTATGTAATAAGCTTAGTTTATGTGTTTTGTTTTATTTGCTCAGTGATCTGCTTTATTCTGTTTGCTATCTCTTATAATCACTTACAATCTAACTTTTGTAGTTAATAAACTCACTTTTTGTTTATTCTATAACCAGTTTGTGCAATTCATGACTGGGTGGGGGGGAGGTGGGGGAGAGAGACTAAAAGCTGTGCATGTCTTCCTCCATATTGAGGAAGGGAACAATTTTCATTTCTATGCTGTGTAGATCTCTATACAGTACAAGACAATATAAAATTTTGGGTTTACACTCCAGAGGGTGTGTGCAACAGAGTGCTGGGCAATTCCCTGAGCTGAATCTTTGCACATAGAGCTGATTGCAGACTCTGTGTGATTCTACAGCTGGGTGTGTCCCTACCTGTGTGTGTGTGCGCGTGCACGCAGAAGAACAGGGTGAGGGAGCCCAGGCTGGTGGAACTAGCAGGCTCAGTGGGACCCCAATATATCAGGTGGCACCCCAAAAGGGGGGTCCAACCTGTCACACATCCCTCTCTTAATCCGTCTTCTATATGCTGGATGATATTTAGTATTTGGCCATACAGGACTTTCTTGGTCTAAATCTGGCTCGTTCTGGTACTAGATGCTGTTTGATATGAGGTGAGAGGTGACTGAGAATAAGACATTCATAGAGTTTATAAAGGTGGCATAGAAGTGATATTGACCTGACGTTCTTTGGGTCAGAGGCATCTTTCCCTGCCTTCAATAGAGCAATTATAAGGGGTCATTGCCATAATTTAGGTAATCTAAGGGTTGATGACCAATTGTTTAAAAGGCATAATGCCCATAATTTGGTTGCAGAACCAAAGTTCTTAATCTGCTCCATGAGTATGTTGTCGAGTCCAGCTGCTTTGCTATTCTTTAAGTGACTTATTCTGGCATTAATTAATTCATCTATTGTATATCGTGCATGTTAGGATACAGATATTGAGGCCTGCCTGTAAAGGCCTATACTTTAAGAATTTAGGTATATGTTTATTATTTAGCTAGTAATAGAGGTATACAAGAAAGAATCTGTGTAAGGGCCTTCTCTCACTGTGACAGTCTGAGGCCCTGTTCTTAGGCCAATGCCTTTGGCTAAGCAGCAGAGGCAGCCATAAGCTGGGAAGCGACCGGTCACATCCTCACATTCCAAACTAGTCAATCTGGGGCTGTTAGAAAGGTGATCCGATCTATCACCTCCAGAGAAAAGGAAGAGCTTAGAAGATGTAAAAGGAAATTTAGTTTGATAGTTTTCTGTTTGGTAAGAACTCACTTATCAATAGACACAGCTGGGAAACCCTTATGTCTTTATAGATGTAGTTGTGAAATCCTCACTTCTGTATTGTTTTGTCATTATAGTTCCCACTTTGCTATTCTTTATTTTCATGGTCTCTTTCTGGTTCTGTGATTGTTTCTGTCTGCTGTATAATTAATTTTGCTGGGTGTAAACTAATTAAGGTGGTGGGATATAATTGGTTAGCTAATCATGTTACAATATGTTAGGATTGGTTAGGTAAATTTCAATAGAATAATTGGTTAAGGTATAGCTAAGAATATTACTATATAAATTGGGGCAAACAGAAAGTAAGTTGGGATTCAAAAATAAGGAAAAAGGAACTTGGATTTAAGCTTGCTGGAAGTTCACCCCAATAAACATTGAATTGTTTGCACCTTCGGACTTTGGGCATTGTTGCTCTCTGTTCATGCGAGAAGGACCAGGAAGTGGGAGAGTGAAGGAATAAGCCCTCTAACAGCGCACTGAAATTATTTTCTTCCAGATGAGTTTGTCATCTAATTAGTATTGTAGGCTGCTTGTTCAGAGCTTTCCTGTTGAGCAGAAACCAGTGTGCCACCTGATTTAGCTACGATATTGTGGTGTTGCTCTACTTTTTTTGGATCATTATTCAGCTTGTGAAGGGTCAACCAGGCTTTCTGATTAGTGTGGGTCATGTCTATTCCTTAGATTAATTCTTTCCCATTCTGTTGCCTTTCGTCTTCTCTTTTGCACATAATTTCTATGTTGCTGTCAACAAAGGTGAGGTCTGGATTATAGCTTCCCCTCCATCTGGAGCTGTTAAAGGACCTGGGTAATTTTGAGCCATAGATCAGGCTTAGGTGATATGCCTCAGCCCACATCTCGACCAAGTCGCCATTCCCATAGTTTTTGCTATAACGCCATGTGACACAGTGGCTATTAAAATCACCAGTGATCATGTGTGCTTTGCCATGGTCTAGGTTTCCTGGGCTCATAAAGGCAAACCTCTCCCCAGGGGCTTATAAATGGATATTATGGAGATGTTGTCCATATCGATAGTCCAGACTTCAATGTCGTTTTACTCTGTCATAGATGTTGTGTTGACAGTGAGCTCTGGTTTCATGAAGATAACGCTATGGCTAATCTCATCCCAGGAATCCATGACCTAGTGTTATTTGGCCCTCTGTATGTCTCCTGGAGACAAAGCACATGACATCTATAGTCAGTGCACATCCTGCGAGGATGTCCTGTTTTACTTTCTCCTGTGAGTTCTTCAGTGTTTGCAGAGATGACCAGTAAAGGATTCAGTAAAGTACACTTACAGTCGATTATACACCTTTGAGTCGAATCCACCATAAGATGTAAGATGGGCTCTTCACCCCATCAACACTTGATTTGGATAAAAGGAGTCAATTTAGTGAATATTATTTATGATACTCCACTTGATTTTTCCCCTTTATTTGTCAAGCAGAGGCTCTTGTTCCTTTGAGAAACTTTGATTGCTCATCCTTTCATGACACATCATAGTGGTTGTGTTGGATCATATTAAAGAAGTTCTGTATTAAAATCACAAATGAGTTTGATTCCCCATAGTTTAACATAGTGTAACAATGGAAACAGCACCCAGAGACTCCCTGCCCTTTTGTTGTATTCATCTCGCTTTGTTAACAATTGTGATTAAAATAGAGATAAAGGATGTATGTGGATGGATGCTTGGTGTGGATAATAACTGAATGATCAGGGAGGTGCCAGCCTAAGAATCCAGTGTCCATCAGCTGAAGAAGGCGTCAAGTGGAAATAACCAGAGGACCCCTGGAGGGCAGACTGGAATCCACCCAACAGCCTCAAGGATGGGAGAACCAAAGAACAAGATAACATCTGGCAGCACGGAGCCGTCAGGAATGTGACATCTGCTGATTGACTCAGCAACAGCATGATGAAGTAATTCCCATAGATTGGCATAGGAAGAAATTCCTATTAAAATGGACTCTAGAAAGTGAGAACTTTGGGGTCTGATTCTGCAAACCAACTTCCAGGAGCATCAGATGAGCATCTGACAAGGCCCTGCTCCCTCCTTATGTCCAGGCCACCTGGCCAGTGGCTTGGCATGAGCAACTCTAAGGCTGGTAACTATGATAACAACCTTGCAGAACCTGTGTGTGAGTGTGTGTATAAATGAATGTGTGAATAAATATGAAATTGAATGGAATGTTATAGCTATAACTAACTGCTTTCTTTCTGTATTCAAAATAAATGTGGCATTTTGCCTTTCCCCCTTTAATAAGATCCTGCTGGTTTTTATTTTATTGGTATAACAGTTGATTGTTCTATACTTACTCAAATGTGACAGAAGTGACCAAAGAAGGGCTTTATTCAGATTCTCAGAAGAGTAATGGAGTAGATACAATAGTATGAAGTTAAGGAAGGATAATTTAATTGAAGAATTAGGAAAAGGTTTTCACATAATCAGAGCAAATGGGCAGTGGAACAGACTACTAAGAGCAATGGCTGAGTTGGGAGTACTGCAGATAGTCAAAAAGAGATTGGGATAGGAGTTCCAAAGGTGTTGGTCTAACAAAACTCCCATTTAGTGTCAGTGGGAAAATAATTTGGCCAATACTGAGCATTTTTGAAAACATGATCTTAGATCAATTATTCCTGGCAATGATATAGATTGTATGTAAAAATTCAAATTTGTCCTGAGAGCGTCAGTGGAGAAGCCTGAGCTGGCAATGATTATTAGGAGAAGTATTTCCTTCACACCTTTCTAATGTACATTTTCCTGGACTTTAAAGGGGTTCAGACTGGATGACCCAAGTGGCTTTTTTCCAGCCTTATAATTTAATTTAAGGTTCTATGATGTCTGTGTAGAATGCCCTTTAACATTAATCTTTAAATCTTTTAACGAAGTGGGGAAGCTTGCCTGGGTATGTTATTAAACACAAGGCACAAAGCCAAGTACTATTAAGCACCCAAACACAGTGCTTGTTCAAAATACAGCAACCCCTGTTGTGATTAGAGAGTGGTTGAGTGTTTTGATGACAGATAAAATAAACCAAAAGGCTTGAAAAGGGGAAGTCTTGTGAAATGAAAAAGTAGATTCTGGCAGAAGGATGGAGCAGAGATTTCAGAGGAGATAGTGTTCTCTAGTGTGCACAAACTTCTCTGCTCGTTCCTTGCAATTGTTGATCCCTTCTGCCTTATCTTCCCTGCTCCCAGTCAGACTTTCCTTTCCCAACCATTCCCGTTCCCTCCACCCCCAGCTCTTTGTCCCCACTCTTCTTCCCAGGAAATCCTAATTTCAGCCCCTGCTCCTCATCTGATCTGTCTCTCTTCCCCTCTCCACATTCTTTCCCCCATCTCATTGGTTCCCAGTCCCTTGTCTCCCCCTTCCTCCCAACTCCCAGTTATCTCTCTATCCCCCAGCTTCCAGTCCCGGTCACGTGTCCACCACATCCCCTCCCAGGCTCCTTGTCCCAATCTAGTCAACCCACCCCCTTGGGTCCTTCCACTGAGTCTTGCTCTTTTCCCCTCTGCATTTGAATCAGGCATATTCCTCCCTCACATTGCCTGGGGCCCAGAGCGGGGTAATTGAAAACACAGGAAAGACAAGCTCCTTCCTTTTATTTCTGGTGCCCATCCCAGCAACCCAGAGTTGCAATTGCTCTACGCTGTTTTAAAAAGTATTAAGTTCATGGTCTGATTGTGCAACCTTTACTCACTTTGGAAAGCACTCACTCACACCAGGAGGTCCACTGAAGTCAGTGGGGCTATTCCCACGAATAAGGTTTGCACCATTAGGCCCCTCAATTTAGCTTTACTAGCATGTTATTCAGGGTATGAAAATATCTAGTTAACTAATATCTTCTGTGGCATGAGAAATGGTTCCTAGGTATATGGCTCAAGACCAAAAGCACATACGGTACATTGCAAGAGTAGGTCAACTGAGGTGAGTAGAATTCTCAGGAAGAGAATTAGCAAACATTTGGGAGAGTGCCAACGGCCTGGTTTTCACATATTAGGCCCCAGTTAATGTAGCTTAGTTGCCTGTAATTCAGTCATGAACAATATGATTAAATTGTCCCTTTCTGTGGGAAATCTTGCAGTGGGTGGGGGGAATGAAGGAGTGGGAGAAGTTACTTGAGAAACTCTGTGGGGGTGAACTGCATAGAGTTCTCAAGACATCAACCCCACAGATGGGGAGGGGGTCTACATAAATATGCAGTTGTCTCAGGTTTTGTGGTAAAAATTCCATGGATCTTAGGGCATCTATGTAGAAAAAGGATCAGTCCCCGTCAACTGCTGTCTAGGGCAACCTATCATGTGATAGACAGGTTTTTAAATAACCATACTATCACTGGCTTCCAGCCTGCATTTACCCCTTTCCTCCAAAAGAGGAGGACTTAATACAGGAAAATTCAGTATTAAGTTCCAGCTGGAATTTCCAATTTAAGTTCTTTGGAATGTCTGGGGGAATGATATTGCATAGTGCGCTGACAACTGACTTAATCAGCCTGCCAGCTGGCCACTCCCCCTCATCCCAAAGCCAGAGCTCCAACCCGGTGGTGTGTGCATGGAGAGGCACATACTGATTTGGTGGAAGGAGAGTGGGGAATTGATGACATTTCGACACTACTGCCTTCCTTCCATGTAAACCAGCCTGATTCTGCTTGCACTTGTGTAAATGGGAAGGAGGATGATATGGCCTATAGTTCTTAAAAATCAATTAACAGAAGTATTTTAGGATGCAGCTGGATGAAAGTCATCGTGTGAATATAAGAGTATTATATCAGAGGACAGCATTGATGTACTGCCAGTATTTCAACAAGATGCGCTCACAAGATCCTTTTACCTTAGCTGGTGCTTAAACCCTTATTTCAGGACTGTGTGGGGTGGAGTGAAGGGATGGGGAAACTTTTCATTTGTTTGCCTGTTAAAAACTAATAAAATAAACAAGACACTGTCTTATAACCAAGGAAGGAGCCATCAATGTGGTAAAGAAACACATTAACCTGCACTTATTACTGGCAAGTTACACCTTGTTTCTGAAAACTATACATAGTATATTGATAGTACAACAACTTGTCCAATTTGTTTCAGAGTAACAGCCGTGTTAGTCTGTATTCGCAAAAAGAAAAGGAGTACTTGTGGCACCTTAGAGACTAACCAATTTATTTGAGCATAAGCTTTCGTGAGCTACAGCTCACTTCATCAGATGCATACTGTGGAAAATGCAGAAGACATTATATACACCGAGACCATGAAACAATACCTCCTCCCATCCCACTCTCCTGCTGGTAATAGCTTATCTAAAGTGATCACTCTCCTTACAATGTGTATGATAATCAAATTGGGGCATTTTCAGCACAAATCCAGGTTTTCTCACCCCCCCCCTCCAAAAACCACACACACAAACTCACTCTCCTGCTGGTAATAGCTCATCCAAAGTGACCACTCTCCCTACAATGTGTATGATTATCAAGGTGGCCCATTTCCAGCATAAATCCAAGTTTAACCAGAACGTCTGGGGGGAGGGGTAGGAAAAAACAAGGGGAAATAGGCTACCTTGCATAATGACTTAGCCACTCCCAGTCTCTATTTAAGCCTGAATTAATAGTATCCAATTTGCAAATGAATTCCAATTCAGTAGTTTCTCGCTGGAGTCTGGATTTGAAGTTTTTTTGTTGTAAGATAGCGACCTTCATGTCTGTAATTGCGTGATCAGAGAGATTGAAGTGTTCTCCGACTGGTTTATGAATGTTATAATTCTTGACATCTGATTTGTGTCCATTTATTCTTTTACGTAGAGACTGTCCAGTTTGACCAATGTATATGGCAGAGGGGCATTGCTGGCACATGATGGCATATATCACATTGGTGGATGTGCAGGTGAACGAGCCTCTGATAGTGTGGCTGATGTTATTAGGCCGGAGAGTGGTCACTTTGGATAAGCTATTACCAGCAGGAGAGTGAGTTTGTGTGTGTGGTTTTTGGAGGAGGGGGTGGGGGGTGAGAAAACCTGGATTTGTGCTGGAAATGGCCCACCTTGATTATCATACACATTGTAAAAAGAGTGGTCACTTTGGATGGGCTATTACCAGCAGGAGAGAGAGTTTGTGTGTGAGGGGGCGGAGGGTGAGAAAACCTGGATTTGTGCTGGAAATGGCCCAACTTGATTATCATACACATTGTAAGGAGAGTGATCACTTTAGATAAGCTATTACCAGCAGGAGAGTGGGATGGGAGGAGGTATTGTTTCATGGTCTCGGTGTATATAATGTCTTCTGCAGTTTCCACAGTATGCATCCGATGAAGTGAGCTGTAGCTCATGAAAGCTTATGCTCAAATAAATTGGTTAGTCTCTAAGGTGCCACAAGTACTCCTTTTCTTTGTCCAATTTGTGTAATTTGAAATGTGGGAAGGAAGTGAAAGACTATAAACAAAAGGATCCTCCACTGGAAAAATGTATTGAAAATACCTGACACGTGGTACAATCTGGTTTATTCCAGAGGCAAAAAATAAAATTGCTGTTCTGAAGTTTCAGAGATAGAAACAATGTCTGGCCTGATATAGCTAACAAGAGTGGATACACTCCATCATCAGCAGAGAATTCATTGCAACCATATCTTCAGTTTGGTTGCAGAAGTTTAACCAAGGGGCCAGTGAAAACCCTAGAAAGCTCCATCAAGCACATCAAGTCAAGGGCTCATAAATTAGGAAAGACCAGATTTACGGTTGCCTGTGCAACTTTAATTTGACCCCCTTGTGCATCCAATCAACGCACTGAAAGATACAGGGATTTGTGGATTAAAACCTGTATCATAATGCAGTTATTCAAGGGGTAAAATTAAGGTTTCATGGGAACCATAAGTCTTGTATTTCCTGACTTAAAGTGCTTGACTTTGCAAACAAAGTAACTTTAACATATCATTTTTATTCATACTGAAATAACACACATGGAGCTCCAGTCATGGACTAAGAGCCCATTGTGCTAGGTGCTGCACAAATACATAACAAAAAGCTGGTCCCTGGTCAAAGATCTTAGAGGGTTTTTGTATGTAATTTCCTAAGTTTTTTTTTTTTTTTTTTTTTAAAAGGAGAGAAGTTTAAATTAAAATTCCACTATGTGCAATTGTAACAACCTCCCCATCATGAATAACCATCAAAATTTGAAATCTGAATCTCTGGCACCGCAACACAGACTGCTACCACCTGAAGTACAAGACTAAATGCATTCTCTGCACACAAAAGTTGTGCTGCTTTGACTATGCTGGTATAGTTAAAGTGGCACAACTTCTCTAGGGTGGGCTCAGGGCAGAGGTATGAATGTGCTTATTTATACCAGTGCAGCTTATTCCTGTATGGGAAGGGGAATAAGTGATACCAGTATAAAGGCACCTTTCTACTAGTATAAGTGCATCCACATCAAAGGTTGTGCTTATTACTAAATGGTATAAATACATTTAAAAAACTTACCTCACTTTAACTGAAATTGTTTATATGGGTACAAAAATGTGTTTAAACCAGGACTAACTACATGAGCTAGCAGCAGGAGAAGGTTGTTATCTCAGAGGGGAGGGGAGACAGATTCTGGACAGGAGGAGCCTCACCCATCTGTCTTCAGGAGGCAGGGGCTCCTGCTCCATGTGGTGCCCTAAGAAGTGGGAGATGAGGTTCCTGGGGCTTGGTGCTGGGTCCAGGGTCATGACCCAATCTCCACCTTCTCGGATGGCACAGCGAAGGAACCATTCTGCACCCTCTCTCAAGGTGATGGGAGTCATGCCGATGTGTGGTGTCCAGAAACCCCCAGAAGAAATTCTGGGAATGTCAGGTATTAGAATTTGTCAAGTGTGTGAACAAATATATGATCATGCAATTTTATGTGCGCAGAAGTGGAGGATGGTAGAGGCCTTGCTGATGTTTGATTTTTCATGCTTTTGATTTTCAAATGTTGGTAATTTTGTTTAAGTGGAAAACAAAGTCCGGTTATTTTAAGAAAATTGTAATGAACTGGCCACTGCGTGTGCATGTGCCACTGTCCTGTACTGCATACCAGAACAGCTCTGTGCCATAGATCCTATACGGCCAAGTGTTAAAGACAATTCTCTACCTGATCAAGTAGTAGAGGGTCTTTGCTTTCGGAAAAGGAGGCTCTGAATTCTATCCCTGCTAGCATCAAGATGTTCCAAGTGGTCATGATGTGAAGTATAGTGGCAACTAGGGTATATACAAGTGGCGACAAATGTGTTACAATATTATGATAGTTTATTCTGTTTTTAAATAGCATAGTAACACTAAACACACCACAAGAAAGTTCTTTGTATTTTTCTGGGCTCACGCCTTAGCAACTTTCATGCATACTTTACATGCACAGCCCTGCAAACGGTGGCAAATGGCAAGGGAAAGTTTGAGACATATTTGCAGGTTATAGCCAGAGAAACTGCAGATGAAATCCTGGCTCTAGAAGTGAACTGTGCAGTATAATTCTCTCTAAAAGCTGACTGGACCTTGTAAAAAAGGTGCTTATCTATACAAAGTTTTGGCCTGGCACTGAAAGCACTGTTATTGCCTAAGCTAACTGTTTGTCAATTAAGGTTAGACAGGAGAGTGACTTTTGCTGGAATCTCCTCTGATTATTATTTGTATGTAGTACCTCAACCCTCTCCCCCACCACAATCAGGGATCAAGCTCCCGTTATGGTAGGTGCTGTGCACACATAACGAAAAGACAGTCCCTGCCCCAAAGAACTAACAGTGCACATGTGAAGAGACACACAGGTGGATACAACAAAGAGATGGAGAAGCACAAGATAGCACTGAGAATGTTATAGCAACAAGTAGTCATCAGCGCATACCAGAATGCTTCGAGGGCCACATTCGCAGATAAAGTAAATCAGCAGAGTTCCACTGACTTTGCCAGTTTACCGCGGTTTGGGGGTTTCCCACAGTGGTTGCAACCTGTTGTCTGTTCTAATGGGTTCCATACTAATTACTTTCCGCATAAAGAGGATTCTTCTAATTTCCTTAGGTGACTGTCTAGCTCTTTTATGCTTCTGAAAACAGCACTGTGGCTGAATGTAAATTCCTAGCATTTCCTTTCAGCCTTTCCTTTTCTGCTCTCCCTCTCACTAATATAGACTAGTTCAGCCCAGTCCTGACCCTATTTGTCCACTCATTGACACTCAGCAGTTTTTCTCTCCCTCCATTTTATTTTGTTTCAACAGTTCTCTTGGATCCTGGGATTTGAGTTTCCTACCAGTAGAGAGAGATAAGAGTTTGAACTTTCACATCAAGCTTTTCATGGCAGATCTAAAGGGCACAGTCAAGCTCAAAGAGTAGGCAGGGTGCCAGGTAAACAACAGAAAGCTCTTGAACTAAAGATATCTGACTTGTCCCATTTAATTTTTGGTTTTGAATCTGCTTTATACCTTGCCAGGTTCAGCAGAGAAGTCTGAGTAGGCAACGATCATGTAAGAAAGCTTGTTCCTTTGCACAACCAATTGTTGTGTCTGGTCTGAGCTGAGTGACACCCTTTGACTTCAAAGGATTTTTGTGGGTCAGTTTCTCTATGCATTACTGATATGTATTTGCAGTTTTCATGGATGCATGATACAAAGGCTCGGACATACTCCCATAAATGGACTATGGGCCTGATCCTCATTTATACAAGGCCCCTTTACAATAATGGCAATGTAAAGATCTCCTTTTGCTCAGAGTGAAGCAGTGACACCAATAACGTGTCATTGTAATATACCCATTCAGAACACTAAGTTACTGCGGGGGAAACGCCTTCACTAGGAGGAACATGCATGTGTCACTACTGAATCAGAAGTGGTAGTAGTGAAAGCACACACACTTAAAAAAAAGCAGCCTATTTTTGTCTCTTCTAAGACTATTTCACAAACCTAAAAAAAAGTCATAAAACTGGCCTGGCTTTTGATTTTGTAAATAAAGTCATTTTATGATCCCACTGAAATGAATAAGAGTTTGCTATGAACTTCAATAGATCCAGGATAACCCCCGCCAAGTCTAATGTGATATTATCCAGATAATGAGATGTATAGAAAACAGCTCTGTTTTTCAGTTTCCTGTTTGAAATGGGATCTTTCTATTTATTTGAGATGCAGGGACTAAATTTCAATATTTTCTACAGACTCTCATTTAAAAAAAATAACTTTCTGCCTTTTACTATCACCAATGAGCATTTTCTTCAAATTGGTGCATTACAATCTCTCCTTCATATTTTCCTTCTGGTTTTCAAAGTCATGGCTTCACCTTCTCTTCTTTTCTGCTTAAAGAGAGCCAGGCTGATGGGTGGCCAGCTTGGTTCATTTTTTAGAGATGTGACATACTCACTCAACTCTTAATAAATGAATTATGCTGTCTACTAGGTCGAAAATTCTATTATGCACAGGGTAAAATGCTGCCACAGCCAGTAGGAAGATATGCGGAGTCTCTGGCAGATACAGATGAAAAAGAGCAGTCTTAGCCATTTTTGCTACTTCTGGAGAACCAAATAGCAAATATTCTTTTGGCAAGACCCCTAAAGTGCAAATCCAAGTCACAAAAGATGGCATATTCTCTCAACAGAAGGAGCAGATATCCCTTCCACTATCTCCTCAAGTTTTTCACCGTCTCCTCTATCTACCAGGACCACTTCAGTCTTATCTAGACTGAGTTTTTAATCCAAGCTCCAGTATCAGGCAAACTTTAGGAAAACAGTGAAATGGTCACACAGAGCCAAGTATCATCAGAATACGTACAGCACTTCAGCCCAAGTCTTCTCATTTCTGTCCCTTAGAAGCCCCACATATACATTGAGCCGGATATTGCAACACCCACGAGTGAGCTCACAGGTCACTTAACACTACTCTCAACAGCATGCCACTGGACAGTGCAATATTTCTGTATCTACTTGAGGCCTACCCAACTATTTTACAGGCTGGTCATTGTCCAATACCTATATTGCTTACTTCTACAAAGAACTAATGAACTTCTTCGCAATTGTCCTTGGCCCAGACCAGTGCTTTTCATGGAAAAATTCACACGAGGGATGAATAGGTGGCCCTCAGTTGCATTATCTTTTCTGAATAATTTCAAAGTGCCCAAAGGGCAGTGATGTACATTCCTCCCTTCCCATTCCTGAGCCTGTCCATTCTTCCTCCATCCTACCCTGTCTCCACTTCTTCCCTCAACACAGGTACTGTACCACATTGAGAATGGGAGGGGGGAAAACCATGCTCAGAAGCAGCTGAGCTGCCCTTCTTTATGGAAGAGGGACTACTCATATACAGAGAGTCCACTTTGTGCATGGATCAAGGGGGAATGATCTGGTTATCTGCAAAAGTAATTGTAACAGATAATGAACAAGGGACCAGATCTCCAAGAGAATGGAAAACTACCTGAAGATGAGTGTTTGAATCAAAGATCATTTCTATTTGCTACCCAAAAAACAGACAGACATGTAGAGTGTATAACTAGACTGATCAAGGTAACTGGCATTTCATCCAGTCCTTTAAAAGAGGTCACAAAAGAGGAAAAATCGATTGCTTAAAAACCTGTAACACCCTCAACTTTTGGCAAAGTTCTAAGCAAAGTTAATACAAGAATAACTGCATCATTCATGGCTAACAGTATAGTGCATCATAAATTCAGGACAGAGAAAAGTAGTACATGCATGGTGCAAACAGTATATGGAGAAGTATGGAAATACAGTAGAACCTCAGAGTTACAAACAGCAAACACCAGAGTTACGAACCGACCGGTTAACCACACGCTTCATTTGGAACTGAAAGTACGCCACCTGGCAGCAGCAGAGACCAAAAAACCCCCAAAAACAAAAAAAAACACCCCCCACAAAAAAACAGTACAGTACTGTGTTAAACGTAAACTACTAAACAAAAATAAAGGGAAGTTAAAAAAAAAACATTTTACAAGGTAAGGAAACTGTTTCTGAGCTTGCTTCATTTAAATTAAGATGGTTAAAAGCACCATTTTTCTTCTGCACAGTAAAGTTCAGTTGTAAACTTTTGAAAGAACAACCATAATGTTTTGTTCAGCATCACGAACATTTCAGAGTTATGAACAACCTCCATTCCTAACTCTGAGGTTCTACTGTAGTTTGAATAGCAATTCCATTCCAGGTACATAAAGGATATTAATAGGCTTCTATGATAACAACAGAACTCTGAGTATGTGCTCTTCTTCAAGAAGGAAGAGAATAGAAGACCTTTAACCTTTTGAAAAGTAATTAGCAAATGCATTAAATTAATGATTACTTTGTTGGAGTTAGCGCAGTTAATGGTAAAATGTCAGCATTTGTTCCCAAATACATTGAAAATTGTACTATATAAGTAGTCAAAAGAAATAATGTGTGTCAGGAATGTAAGTGACATGAGCTGATCCACGTGTGGATGTGTAAAACTGATTCCATTACTGTGGTGGCTATACATCACTGTAGCTTAGGTCGACTTTTGTGGTGTAGACTTGCCCTTAGTGAAACCTGGCCTCTAGTCAGAACGTTCTATAGACAATACACAGTAATCTTACAGTATAGCAGTAATAGGATTAACTCAATTAGCCCACTGGACTTGTTCCTAAAGTGTATTCCTTAAAAAAACCCTGTAGAAATACCACAGTGGTCCTTCAGAGGACTAGTCACAGACTCTATACTAGAGCTGGATTAAATGTTTGTTTTTTTTTTACCAAAAGTTATTCATTTTTTTAAAATTCAAGTTCAGTAAAGTCAAGCACTTTTTTGGTGCGGGGAGGGAGAGGGGACATAAAATTCCTGTGACGTGCAGGAGGTTTGTGCATTTTTCAACCAAGGAAAATATGAGAATCTAAGGCCTGGTCAGCACTACAAACTTAGGTCGACATAAGCCACGTTAAGTCAATCTAATAATGTCTGCGTCTACACACTACTGAGTCCCTTCCGCCAACCTAAGTGGCCTGTAAAGTCGACTTCTGTACTCCACCTCCGCGAGAGGCGTAGCGCTTGGTTCGACATCCATGGGTCGACATGGGGATAGTGTAGACACTGCTTTGTGGAATTCGAATGAATTGGCCTCCAGAAGGTGTCCCACAGTGCTCCACTGTGATAGCTCTGGGGAGCACTTTCAACTCTACTGCATGTCAGCCAGGTACACAGGAAACAGCCACTCCCCTGTTAAAGCCCCAGGAACTTTTGAATGTTCATTTACTGTTTGATCAGCGTGAAGAGCTCACCGGCACAGCTGATCGTGGAGATGCACCCTGGCTCTTTATCTTCTGAAGATTATCATATACGGCTTGGAGGGTCAGTAAGTTTGGCCACCCCTGTTATAAAGCATGTTTTCCAATAGTTTAATTTTAAATTTTCATGGCTCTTCTCTATACACGCAACAATTTTTCAACATCCTCCTTGAATTGTGGACACCAGAACTGGACATAATATTCTAGTTCTGGTGACACCAGTGCCAAATGTAACCTCCCTACTCCTACTCGAGACTCCCATGTTTATGCATCTAAGGATCCCATTAGCTCTTTTGGCCACACTAATGCACTTGGAACCTAGGTGCTGACTTTTGGTTTTGCCAGTGGGTGCCCCACCTGGCCCTGCCCCTTCCTGAGGCTCCACCCCCACACTGCCCGAGGCCCTGTCCCCACTCTACCTCTCTCTGCTCCCCCCTCCTGGTGGCTTGGTCTAGCACCTGACTCCACCCACTCACTCAAAGTGACACAGGTGGTTCCCCTCCTCAGGGTAGGAAAGGTTGCCTACTGGTTAAAGCACAGGACTGGGGCTCAGGTGTTTTGAGTTTGATTCTCTGCTCTGCCATAGACTCTCTACTTAGTCTTAGGAAAGTCACGTCATCTCTCGGTGCCCTAGGTCCCCCCTTCCAAATGGGGTGAATGTTTCCCTGCCTCCTAGGCTAAATCTATTCATGCCTATGTGATGATGCGGGCAATGGAGGTATCAAGGTTTTGTAATTCAAAGCATCCCCTGGCAATGAGTTCCATGGGTTGACTATGTATTGTGGGAAGAAATACTTCCTTTTGTTTGTTTCCTATCAGCTCTAAGATGCCTGAGGGTGTATTTCCAGTAGATACAAATGTTATCATCTTTTTCCAGTGGCAGTGTGCTTTCTTTTCCTATTAAGTTACTCAGCAATTAGAAATAAAGTCTTAAAAACATTGTAATCTATTTATACAATGCATTTGATATGTCTCCAGCACAAATGAAAACACACTCCAGTTCAAGATATTAAAGGTATAAAGATTCAAAACATAAAAACAAATTTAAAAATTGAACTTGCATTTACAAATGACTGATCTAAAAGCCTGTTTTAGCTCTGGAAACAGTTCAGTTTTACAATGTAATAAGAAATCCTGAGTATGTATCTACAGTGACTGAACTGGACGATTAACTGTGGCTTAATGAAAATACAATATGACACAATTTAAAGAAAATTTGTCCTCTAAACAATGTCATTTTCAAGGGCATACTCAAATGTTAAGGAAGTTACTAAAGAGACCAGTTCTAAGGCTGTAACAACCAGGTAGAATTAAAAGGAGTACTTGTGGCATCCGATGAAGTGAGCTGTAGTTCACGAAAGCTTATGCTCAAATAAATTGGTTAGTCTCTAAGGTGCCACAAGTCCTCCTTTTCTTTTTGTGAATACAGACTAACACGGCTGCTACTCTGAAACCAGGTAGAATTAAGAGCACTCCGGGAGGTTTGTTAATAATAATAAAAAAAAAAGTCCTCAAGATCCATTGACCATTTCAAGACAAAAGATTGAGAAGCAGAGGTATGTACAATAATACTTCCTCTGATTTCCATCAAGAGCAATTGAAATGTCTCAGGGAAGCACTGACTGTGACATTGAAAATAAAACCGATCAGCTTTGTGGGACGAGACTTGAGGTCAGCACTCACCAGGTCCCTTCTCTCGACCAAGGCTAGCCAGAAACTGCACTCTCCTGGGTCTCATCCTATCAGCTGGGTGGGAACTATTCCACATGAAGTGATTTGAGTGCCCCTCTGGCCCAGGAGCTGCTATCACTGCTGCTGGGGGATTTCTAACTCCCACGGGCTCTCAGCCGCGCAGCCTGAGGGGGCATTTGAGAAACTCATTAAAGACTCCCTCTGTGTGTGAACGGGCGGGGAGGACAGAGCAATCCAGACAGCACTCCTGCTCCCAGCCTGGGAGCAGCAGCCCACACAATGGGGAAGTTACATCTCCCACAGCCCAGGGGGAGAGAGGAGCAGCTGATCCAGCTCCTCCAGGACAGCCAGATCAACTTCTTGCTCAGGGAGGAGTAAAAGCCTGCTCTGCCCTGGAAACAGACCACTTTTAGCTGCCGTGGGAGCTGGGTTACCAACTGCAGCCACATGCTGCTCCTCTGCTGGCTCCCTGCCAAAACAGCTGATAGGCGGCGGCGCACAACAGTTGGTTGGTTAGAAACCGCTAATTCAGTCGCCTGCCGAAGGTTTGTGGGGCTCCGCATGCGTGAGAACTGATTTGCAGCTGCCACAACTGATTATCCCGGTGGGTCCAGCCCTGGAGCACCCACGGAGTCGGCGCCTATGCTTGGAGCTCATTTTCAGCTGATTATCCACCACGACCTCCAAGTCTCTTTCAGAGCCACTGCTTCCCAGGATCGAGTCCCCCATTCTGTAAATATAGCGTGCCTGTTTTGTTCCTAGATGTATACATTTACATTTGGCTCTATTGTAACGGATAGTTTACTTGCACCCAGTTTATTAAGAGTTCCAAATTGCTCTCCCTCAGTGACCTCCCCAAATCTTTGTGTCATCTGAAAATTGTCAGTAATGATTTTGTTTTCTTCCAGGTCACTGAAAACTATTAATGAGTGTAGGGCCAAAACCCAATCCCTGTGGATCCCACTGGAAATACACCCACTCAGTCATGATTACCTGTTTACAATTACATTTTGAGACCTATCACTTAGCCAGTTTTTAATGCATTTATTGCGTGCCATGTTGAATTTGTTCATTTTAGTTTCTTCATCAAAATGTCATATGGTACCAAGTCAAACTTCTTACAGAAGAATATGTGTGCTATAACCAATACTATTTCCCTTTTTCAACCAAACATGTAATCCCAAGACCTCCCACCCCTCCACATCTAAGTAGTTTGACAATATCTATTCCCCATAAACCCATGCAGATTTCCATTAATTGTATTACTCTTCTTTAATCACATCCTGTACCAGACACTCCTTTATTACGCCTGGGATTGAGGTCATGCTGACAGGCCTATAATTACTCAAGCTGATCCAGGGACCTCTTGGTGCCAACTGGCAGAGAGCACAGGAAGTACTTAGGGATGTGTACAGGAATTCCCTAGCTTGGATATATGCATAATTGTTCACCGAAGGGTAGCATGTGAAGTCTCTACTGAGAGCCAATAGCCCACAGGTCATCACAGATGTTACAAAATGTATTATCATAATATTTAAGGAGTTATATTTTTATACTGGAAATTAGGTAGTAAGATCTTGGAGTTATGGCAGGAGGTGACATACCTCAGAAATGTTCCTGTCTGTTAGGAGTTAGCAGACACCCGTCTTCCTGTCTGGTTATTTGGGTATTATATGCCTCACACTGTAGGCCTGTTTGTGTGTGTATATATATATAGATGTATAGTGACAGGGTCAGGCCAGATGGCTACAGGAGAGTGATAGAAGGCAGATATATTAGCCCCAGATTAAGCAGGTCCCTTTTCCCTGGGAAAGATAACAGGAGAGGTTCCAGAACAATCAGGAACTTGCTGGAATCAATTAAGACGCTAATCAGGGCACCTGGTTTAAAAAGGACCTCACTTCAGTCAGTGAGGGGCACGCAAAGAACTGAGAGTGAGAGGGCAGGCTGGCTGCTGTGGTCTAGGCTCAACAAAGCAGAGACTCCCAGTCAGGACTGGAAAAATAAAGACGTGCCCCAGGTCGCAAGGGAGGCCACCTTGCTGTTGAATGGTTCTTGCCTGGGGCCAGAACCACTTGGCAGTGAGATGGTCTTGTGATAGCCACAGCTTGTCCTCCTCCTCACAGTCGGGGCTGGGGGAGTTTCTGCTCCTCTGTGCCAGGACTTCAGCCTTCCCCACATCTCATTCCTGCAGGGATTGGTTGTCACTGGACCTGCAGCAGTACAGGGAGCCCTCTGAAACCCTCTGCCATAGGGGTGAGGGAGCAGGGCCATGACAGCAGAGCTGCAGGGAGCTCTTGGTGCTGCTACAGGGCCAGTAACACCAGATCCCTGCAGGTGCAAAGGGGTGGGCTACACTTACACTCACTTACCAACTGCTTCCCCCCCCCCGGCCATCGATTTCAGTGTGTCTCAGCTGAAATCAACATTTAGCAACATTGAATCCTGCCAGGACTATTCAGACATTCTTGTTAACAGTAATTAAGAACTGAATGGACATAGAGACCTAAGTACCATCTCAGCCCTAGAAGGGGTTTCCCCACAATGTGTGGGACAGGTTGAATTACAAGTTTACTGCCACTGCTTAGGGCATGCTGTTCCAGAGATAAAGAAAGAACCTGAGTCTCCGGGTTTGTCATTGTGGCACTTTTCACAAGCACTACATCCACTTTGAATAATAAAAAAAACAATGCCTTTCCTTCCCACTCATGGCTCAAGCTGCCACTCCATCACCTTCTACGTTGCGTTGATATGGCAACAGTCTGCAAGACTTTAATCGAGATCAACACTGTAGCACTTCCTAGCAATTTATGACCATATGCCACCTCTGAAAAAACCTTCCTCAAAGCTTCCCTGCTTTCTATTAAGCCCCAAGGTCATTCTTTTTATTCTTTAAACACTCTCTTTACCTTTATGTTATTTCCTTTTCCTTTCCAGATCACACCAGTTTCTTCCCTCAGATACAATGTATACCCCTTTGAATAGAGATAGACTGTACTGCAATAATTATTTTGGAAACAGCCTGAGTAGTGCTGAGCACCCACAACTTTTAGGCCCGTACATGGTAAAACCACCCAGATGAACAGTCACTATACATTCTTTCTAGAATTTCACAGAAGCAGCTCCAGTCAAGATGATTGTTGTATGTTTTACATTATAATGACAAAGAGGGTCAAATACAGGCAAACAGTCTAATATATACACACCCTGGTAGAGCTGTAAATTGGATTCAGGGACCTCATGGAGATAGGATGGTTATGCTTGTTGAATCATTAAACCATTGGCCTCATGTGTAGCTGAGGAGGCTGAGTCATGCGCTAAGTAGACTCAAAAGCATCATTTGGGGATGAATGGAGAAGAAATTCTCTAAAGGGCACCTGAAATTTGATCCCGATCCAAACATTTTTTGCAACTCAAAAATTCTGCTGGTGGATGCAATTCTGCTGATTTAGCTGTGGATGCTTTTGGGAGAAAGTTCTAGAGTTCAGGAAAACTCAGAAGAATCTTCATACAGAGGCCATGGTGGTATTTTCTCACATGGGTGGAAGACTGGTAGTGCTCTGGAAAAGCATTAACTATGCAAGCATGAAGTTTATTTTTTTTTTTAAAGTGGAACTTTTCTCTTCTATGGAATCCACAGAAGAAAGTCTGAAATTTGTTAAGAGAATTCTATGAAGCAGGTTTCATACCCACTGCACTCCACCTTACACTGACAGTCTGGAATCATGTGATTGCAGAGTTTTCTGTCTGCATTAGTGGCAGACTCAACCTTGTCTTTACATGTTCCCATTTTGGAGACCTCCATCTCACCCTCTGCAAGGGCTAAGAACAGTTGCAGTGACTGCACTCAGGAAGATGAAAGGTCAGCTCCTTCCTTACACCCACAGGAGTGAACAGCACCCTAAATAGCGGGCAAAGACGATATGTGAGGCTATTGCCCTGTTCCCCCAACTCCACCCTAGCATCAGTTTAGGGAACAGGACCCATCCCATGCACATGAGCATGTCAATAAATGAGTGTAGCAACAGATCAGCTCTCCTATGTGTTGGGCAACTATGCCTCAAGTTCCTCCCCAAAACATTTAATGGGGTGGGTGTGCCTCTGCACTGCCCCTTCCATGCACTGTGCCCAGCTGGCACAACAGACCATAATTTGCACTATTGCTTTCCAACAAAAGTACTCTTTGTGTGCCTTAGTCCATACATTGTGTGTGTGTTTTTATCTTTCACCAGTTAAAGAGTAGTAATTAAGTTTGGGAGAAGTGTTTGCAAGTTCTGTTTTGAAAAACTATATTAATATTGTTACATAGTTTGTCAGTTTTACTGAGGATTTTAAGTTATCATACTTTGATAGATGGGGAAAGAGGAGTTCAGAGTATGGCATAAGCAATCCTGACCCAATGAACCAAAGCTCCAGGGTTCATTCACATTCTACAAGATTAGTGTTCATTTCCTTATTGTAATCCTCAGAGTTAAACTGGAAAATACCTACAATAATTCTTTTTAAGGCTGATTTTCGAAGTCCATTAACTGCCTCTTCAAAACAAACAACTCAAAAGGTGGAAAAAACACCCCACATACATTCTAGGAACCTCGGAGACTCAGTTGGAGATAGAAGCCACAGACTGTAACTCCGAGTTCAAATGTCTGATCCAGGCTTACATAAGGTCAAGAGACTGAATTAATCTCATACATGCTGGTAATATTTAAGAATTTTAGGTATAATATCCATGTTCATCCAATCTTTGTTCATGCCAATTTTAACTGCTGTTTCATTCACACCAGATCTTTCCAGTGGTTTTGAATATTTAATGACTAATTTTAAAGTTAAATCACTTTTTGAGATGGAATGGGTAAGAGGAGGTGCGCTCTTTCCTTGGAAGCGACGAATCTGTGAATACTGCGAGTGTCTAGAGGAACAGGGGCTGGATGCTCCAGGGAGACACTCAGAGGGGTGGGGCATAGCTTGTGTTGCCTATGGCCAGTGGAGTTGGGGATTTTTTTGTATTTTAGAAAAGTCAAAACCCAATAATGACATTATTTCAACCATCTTAACTGGATAGTATAAGACATCAGCAGAATAGCTATCCGTTTTCTCCCATTGTGACCCCAATTTGTAATTATGCTCATTTGCAAGTCATTTTTTGTTCTATATTTTCACCAACACATGGCATTAACCTAGCTGGCACTAGCATTTTCTACATTGCCCTCTTCTCATTCATCATCATGTCAACCAGAGATAAAACCAAATAGCCATCCCCTAATACAAAGCTTCAGATACGTATGAAGCATTTAGTCCCATCCAAATAAGACTCGGATAACAGCATTTTCTATTTGTTGTCTTAACAACATTCTAAGTGAAGGTTTATTTATGAGCCTATTGCAAGGCTGGCCACTGTCTAAAGCAGATTATTCTGGACTGGAACTATCAAACCTCTAGAGGTAGTTGTGCCACAATTTATTAAGTTTGTGCTGGATCATTTGTTCCCAAGGGCAATCTATGTGCACTATTTTTGGGCTTTGAGGGACTGGATTATATAAAATAAAGCAATGCAACTGAATTTTATCAGTACTGTTCATGGTACACCGAGTGCTTTTTCTTCTGAGGGCCTGCCTAAACTAGGATAAGATTATGCATCAGGATATTTACCTGCAAATTTTTGGTCCCTTGTCAGCACGGTGTTCATGGTTCCCAAGAGCAGCCATGATCACGAAGCAAGTGATTTTGTAGAGGTGGAAAAGTAAATCAGTGTACAGAATGAAATAATGGTATTTTGACCTCTGACTTAGGGTCACTTTCCACCGCTCTAATTTTAGAAACATTTGACTAGGGAACACCCAATGGCCAGTCCAGACCTCCTTCCCTTCTTTCTCCACCCTTCCCCCCCACTGCCCTGCTTTCGTACTCCCCCACCTGCGTTGTCCTCCCCTTAGTTGTAAAGCATTGACTGATTTGATTTTATAAAAGAGAAAAAGAAAAACTGGAGCGGTCTTTTTTTTTTTTGACCTTACAACAGTTTATGACACCATTTGACACAATCTTATGCTGGACAAGATGTCAAGAGTTCTTCCTAGTCAGGTTGTCATGGCAACTGACTTGATGTTTTCAGGTGGCTCTTCACCATATCATCATATCATCAGCACCTAGAGATCCCAGAAGAATGGACTGTTGAACATTCAACAGCTTTGAATTATGTTTGTGATTTGGTAAACAGAGATCTCAGCTTGCTTAGTACCATGGCAAACCCCGTTAAAAATCCTTTAAACATTTTATTAAAAACAAAGAAAAGAAAAAACAGTTAAAATGACAGGTTTAGTTAACACTTTAACAACATTCCTTGTTCTCTTTCCCTTTAGCTGAAGAGTTTTCAGGAAGAACTAACCCCCCCTGCCTGACAGTCTTTTAGATGGTGTTAAAGATGGTTATAACCATTGCTTTTCAAGAAAAGATAAGTTAGCTGAGAAGGGTTGGACCTGCTGTTGCTGTTAAAGTCTGATTCCATTTCCTACATATGGAGTTGAGACACACATATAGGGAAAGACAAGAACAAGGTAAAAAAAATGAAGCCTCTGTCTCTGGTGTTGACTCTCAGTTACAACCTTTCTGCTGGAAAAATAAGCACAGAACATGGTCTTATTAACTACTCCAAGACTTGCAAACTTGTACCAGCAGCGAGCTGTTTAATGTATTGCATTTAACTGCCTTCACAGCAATGTTGCAAAATATGCAGTCTTGGCTGGCTACACCAAATTATTATTAGACAGATAACAAAAGAGGAGGTAGAGCAAAGAAAACAAATAAGGTGGGGAAGAAAAAGGAGACACTTGGAGGGGCGTGTGAGAAACATCTCACACCCAGGTGGTAATTTGGGATTTAACCAGACTTGGCAATGTCATCTGGCTCCCTCCCTCCCTCTGGCATAGTCTGCTCAGGCCAATTCTCAGGATTAGCCCACTCCCTCAATTTTGTTCAGCAGCGAGGTCTAATTTCCAACATACCAATTTTGGTTCACTAATTTCCACTTCCTCTTTTTCACCAGGCATGATCTTAACACAATCCTTGCATTATGTCAGTAGGCCTTTTTGTTTGGACTAAATTCAGTCTGTCTCCCTTTTGCACTCCCCACTTCCTCTGCCAACAGCATTTATTGGTTAGAGTTATGGTGACACTTTTTTAAAAAAAAAAAAAAATGAGAAAGTTTATAAAGTAAGTTGAGCTCACATTTAGGGTAAATTTGTAGACCCAATCACCACAACATGACCTACCAAACACAATCTCCAGATGGTTCATGTACATGGATGATATTTGCTTGGCCTGAAAGGCCAGTGTAGGGGCAAGGTTGCGGAAGATTGGTGAGGAGCTAAGTGGTGGACTGAGTACATGACTGGATGTAAGCGGAGGATGCAGGCAATTTCAGTGAACTTTGTCCGACGGACCCTGCCACAGACAGTGACCTCCAAAGAAATGAAGAGAACGTGAGCAGTGATATGGCAAGGAATGGAGACTGAAACCAAGTACATCACAAACTGTATCAACATGCTTCCACTTACATCATGCTCAGAGCCAGCTTGAGTTTAACATCTTTTTGAATGGTTAATGGCTGGCATATGATCCAACACCAGTGTTTCTCAGGATACTCTAGATCATACACTCACAAATACTATCTCACTAAATTTAAATTGCAGCAAGGGAAGGTTAGGTTGGACATTAGGAAAAACTTCCTAAGCACTGGAATAAATTGCCTGGGGAAGTTGTGGAATCTCCATCATTGGAGATTTTTAAGAGCAGGTTAGACAAACACTTGTCAGGAATGGTCTGGATAATGCTTTGTCCTGCCATGAGTGCAGGGGACTGGATTAGATAACCTCTCAAGGTCCCCTCCAGTCCTATGGAACAGAGAGATCAAGAACAGAAACCAGCTACTGTCTGCTATTCAGTTGGAAAATATTGTGTCCCAGTTTGGTTAAAAACTCTGCCACACTAGACTAATATACACACAGCGTAAGCATACCATGAGAATTATCACAGGCATATTGAAGCCAATAATATTGGCACTGTTACCGGTCCTGGCCAGTATTCTTTCACTTAACATCTGGTGTCAGAATGCAGCCAAGAAACTGATCAGCCAGGTACAGCAAATGCTACATCCCTGAACGCTGGCAAGTGTAGTAGGGGCATTGACAGCAGATTGAGGGACGTGATCGTTCCCTTCTATTTGACATTGGTGAGGCCTCATCTGGAGTACCGTGTCCAGTTTTGGGCCCCACACGACAAGAAGGATGTGGAAAAATTGGAAAGAGTCCAGCGAAGGGCAACAAAAATGATTAGGGGACTGGAACACATGACTTATGAGGAGAGGCTGAGGGAACTGGGATTGTTTAGTCTGTGGAAGAGAAGAATGAGGGGGGATTTGATAGCTGCTTTTGGAACCCCCTTTCAGGTAGCTGAAGAGGATGGATCTAGACTGTTCTCAGTGGTAGCGGATGACAGAACAAGGAGTAATGGTCTCAAGTTGCAGTGGGGGAGATTTAGGTTGGATATTAGGAAAAAGTTTTTCACTAGGAGGGTGGTGAAACACTGGAATGTGTTACCTAGGGAGGTGGTGGAATCTCCTTTCTTAGAAGTTTTTAAGGTCAGGCTTGTCAAAGCCCTGGCTGGGATGATTTAGTTGGGGATTGGTCCTTCTTTGAGTAGGAGGTTGGACTAGATGACCTCCTGAGGTCCCTTCCAACCCTGATATTCTATGATATATTGGAAAACCTGGTATTGTACTCATACAATCACAATATATTTTATAGTTTAATGTTAAGGTTGTTAAATGTTATGGTATGCTGTATGTTACAGATGGTAATTAAGTTTATTTTGTTCAACTTTGGTTTTTGTTTTGCATTGTGATGCTTTTACTGAAAAGAATAAAATTTTATAAACATAGTAGTTAAATGTGTGATAAGTTTTAAACCTTAGTGCAGAAAGGACAAGTTGTATCTTATCACGTTATCTACTTGAGGTGAACCCAAGGAGGAACCCAGGGTTAATATATCTCTTGTTCTAGAGAAGAGAAGCCCTGAATATTGCAGAACCAGTCTTTTTTTTTTTTTTTTTTTTTTTTAAAAAAAAGGAGGAAATTTCCTCCTGAGACCATGAAGTTTTAAAATGTTCTGAAGATCCATTAGAAATCCAAAGTCAGTGTAATATTTTTAAGGTGAGTATTGTTGAATATTTAAGATATGCAAAAGTGATAAAAATCCATAAAGGTTGCAATGAATTGCCCATACAAGTAGGGTTAAGGAACAATGGTATTATTTCCCCAGCTAACATGCTAACTCCTCCGATAGTGAAAGCAGTGCACTGGTTTAAAAAAAAAAAAAAAAAAAAAAAAAGGAAGGTGTGCCTATGATTTTGGATGTGCTAAATAAAGTTACCTTGTGGAGGGGAAGGCAAGGTTATCATACCACGCACAGGCAATTCCTTATATTCAAATATTTATGATATGAAAGGGAACTATATTACCTCTCTTTTACACGTCCTTCATTGGCTTTCTTTGGGGAAAATTTACCAAAACATATGATAATCAAAAAACCTCCCAGTAATTCCAGCTTTCCCTTATCTGCACTTAATTATACTGCACAAATATAAATCAAATTCACTCATTAACTTTGAAGTTAACCAAGAGCTGTATTATCATACACTAGAAATACAAAACATCCTGTCACTACTATTGACTGGTTGTTAGTTCAAAGACTTCTCCTCCTTGAAAAAAAATAGTCACAAACAGAAGAAAGAGGGGCAGTATTCTCTCTACTTAGGGTTCTCTTTCAGCTGAAATAAAGACAGTATAATTTGTCTCTCAGATTCAATCTTCTTGCTTAAATGTGTCCTGTTTGTTTGTATGACTGGTCACTCATCACCAGTAGTGCTGCTGGATATTGAATACTTTGTGTATTTTAGTCATATGTATAGCTAGTTAACAAATCATGTTGGTCTTCGTTCTTACTTCTTTGGAAGAGATTTTAAATTGTATCTTGCTTTTGCTGTTGCTGTTTTTCTGTGAATAGGTGCTATTGTTCCAAAATATAGAATTAAAGAATTTTTTTTAAGCTAAGAGAAGCAGGGCTGGATTAGAGAATGTTAGGATCCTGTGCACTATGGAAGTTAGGGGACCCCTCACCTTCAATCAGTTTTGTCCTGATTACTCCCTTGTCACGACAGAAGTATGGCCAGGACAGACCTGAGTGGTGCTATGACCCTGTGCACAAGTTGTAATGCCACTCACTCAGATTTGGCACTGGGAAATGGGAGAAGAGTTTATAGTTGAAATCTCCAAAAGGAATGTATTTTGATTAGCTAGTTTTAATAGGATGAGGTTCCCAGCCATGTAGCTGAAAGACATATTCATCCCTGGCCAGAGAGGAAGGGAACCAGATGACAGCACTACCTCCCATCAGGTTTGGCTAAATCTTGAATAGTCTCTGGGATGTAAACTTTAGGTTTTTGCTAATAGACCTGTAGAAGTGTCATTTTCCTTCTCTATCTTTTTGCCTTCTGTCTAAGAGGAGTCTCGCTTAGCCAGCCAAAACAACTCCCCTTTTTGCAATAGTGCTGTGAGGAGAAAGGCAAGCTAAGAGCGAATTAATTTCAGTGTAGACATACCCTTAGAGGCCTGAAAACTTAACACCTATGGCTGGCGCATATCAGCTGACCTGGGCTCATGGGGCTGTTTAATTGCAGTGCAGACATTCAGGCTCAAGCTGAAGCCTCACTCTAGGACCCTGCAAGGGAGTAGGGTGCCAGAGCTCAGGCTGCAGCATGAACCTGAACATCTACACCACAATTAAACAGCCTGTTAGCCCAAGCTCCATGAGCCTGAATCACCTGTCACGGGTCAGCTGCAGGTGTCTAACTGCAGGTTAGACATTCCCAGTGTGCTATGTCTGTAATTTACTAGCTAATTTTCTACTTCTGCTATTCTTTGCATGGAAGAATATAAAATGTTCAATCACCTGTATTAACAAATGTTGATGGGAAAAGGTGAGTCCAACTCACCCTGTTACATTAAATTGTTTATAAAGATCAGTAAAATTGAGAAACACACTGGAGTTAGTTTAAACAAAAAAGTCTTTACCCCTATAACTCAGACTGTGCTGAGGCCAGACCTGGTAAATGAGAAGAGTGTGGGACTGGAAGTTAGTAGACCAAACTTGGCATGTTAGAGTTAGGTCTAACTGGTGAACCCAATACTGAAAAGGTGGACTATTGACTAATTGGGGACCCTTAAAAAGAGAATTTGAGGGGCAGGAACATGTGGACTGATTGAGGGATTCATGGAGGAGAGGGAAGCAGGGACTTTGTCTGTGGATCCTGAAAATCATTGCATCATCATGAAGTCCAAACCTCAACCCATCAGCGTGGGAATACCAGGCCACCACCACCACAACAGCAGAGGCTCCAGCCAGAGACATGAGAGTCTGCTCTATCTCCCCTTCCCTTGTGTGTTCCTTTCTACCCCACTATTTTTCTCCTGTCTGGTCTCTTGGCTTTTCATTTGATCCTGAGGTCAACTGTACCATATGGCATCAGCCCAATGATATGACAGCCCTCTCCTTTACCAGCTCTATCCAGCCTAAGAGAGACTGATGAAGGAGATGGACCAGATTAGCCAGATGACATCCCAGACCAGGAGATGACTTGGACCCCAGAACAACAGCTGTTGTTGCAGACCTGCCAATCCAGAGCATCCATTTGTGACTGACCTGCCACGTGGAATCCTGAGAATGCCAACAGAAGCTGTATTTCTCTCACCTTTACTATCCCATCTCTTTTCGTGTGTGTGTGTGTGTGTGTGTGTGTGTGTGTGTGTGTGTGTGTAAGTAAAAAAACAGGAAAAGTGACTTCACATTTTGGAACTGACATACACCACTAACTTTTTTCTCCCCACTACAAAGGGTTGTCCAGCAAAATAGAAGAGCGATAACCAAAAAGGTTTTGGTTTAAGTTGTTTTACATAATGATTCAATTTTAAAGAGCTTTATAACTTGTTTTAGCTCCATTTCTCATGTACAGTGGGACAAATACCTCTCCAAACTCTGGCATGAATTTCCTACTGTGGTTTACCATGAAATTTAGCAAACTGAAATCTCAAAACTAAACCTTGAACGATGCTTAGAACTGTTTAATAATGTGATGCTTTCACCATCCACTAACACCTGTAACATAGAACACTAACATTTAACAAGGTTTCTATTATGATCTTATCCCTTGTAGAGCCCGAAACTGTTTAGCACAATGTGACTTTCCTTGTAGGAGAGAGATTGTACACCAGAATCCATGTATCATAGAATATAGTATTTGTGAAGATTACACCCTAGAGCAGGCATTCTCAAACCTCGGGGTCAGGACTCCTCAGGGGGTCATGAGGTTATTACATGGGGGGGGTCACGAGCTGTCAGCCTCCACCCCAAATCCAGCTTTGCTTCCAGCATTTATAATGGTGTTAAATATATAAAAAGTGTTTTAAATTTAATAAGGGGGGGGCTGCACTCAGAGGCTTGCTATGTGAAGGGGTCACCAGTAAAAAAGTTTGAGCTACTGCCCTGGAGGAAGTGCTGCAATACTTGTACTAGACTAGACACGTACAGATACAGTAACAGTACCTGTGGTGCTTACATCTACACAGGATATGCTAGAGAGCAGATTTCTCAGTCAGTACTTTTCACATTAGTTTGGCATTATTTACTATACAGATTTGAGAGACTCAAACCCCTCAGAACAATGGAAGCGTCACCATAAGACTCATGTCAAGCTACTAGTATGTAATGCTAGTATAGGAGTGGCTGTGTTGTTACCTGTCTCAAGGTTCAGTCAGAGTTGAGTGTTCATGCATTTAACAGTAGTGCTGCACCATTACTTCAACCCTCCAGCCACTTGAGTGCTCATTAGCAGTACAGTAACTTTGAAATCTAGAGTGGAGAGTACCTGTTGTGATCACAGCATACATATGAATTCATCATTTTAGTGCGATGAATAGAGAGTGGAACACTAACAAAACATATTGAAAAACCCACACATAATGGAATTTTACAGATAATTCAGCCTCCTCACACAAAGTATTACAGGTATTTCATATCAGAAATATATAATTTGAGTAGCCTCCCAATAATATTCTCACCAAGAGCTCATGCTTAGAAGTGGATAACAAATGATTGGAGCAGAAGAAGAGGAGAAACATACTCTATATAATATTGAAAAGCAAGCCATGTACACTAGATTTCACGATAGCAGACACTTTTCAGGCAGTGCTGACTCAGTTTCCCCATTGGTGCCTCCTTGATTTTCTCCCTGGAAATGGTTACCCTTTGGCAGCAGGTTAATTTTTGCTTCCATGTCCCTTCTGGTAGGGAAACTTTGCCTTGTGGCCAAATCAGAGTCTTCCGTTTCTGAGTCAACTACAGTACTGCCAACTCTTGCTATTTAATCACAAATCTTGGTCTTTTCCTGAAAACCCAGCTGCTGGAATCAAGCAACTTCATGAGAATCTCATCTATAATTAAAATGGTAAGTTTCTAGCCCTCAAGATTGCTGAGACGCTTGAATACATGAAACACCTGAACCCCAAAAGGCTCAGAAAACAGAGGGCCAATAAAAAAGAACACAAAATTATGTTTGAAATCATGAGATCTGAGTGCTGGGTGAGGACAATACTGCAAATTAAAAAACCTCAAACACAAACAATACTTCAACCCTGCCTGGGTTCATAGTCCTTCAGCTCTGTTAGCGTAGGGCTGCTTGATAGTCCTTCTGCCCTTCCAAGATGACAGCTTTTGTCCTGCCGATGCAGCATTGTTTGCTAGCAAGAGTAGTTTGATCTCCCTGTGCTAAACAGATTTCTTGGCCCTTTCCTGGCCACCCAGTTCAACAGTCCTTTCTTCACCAGGATCCTCCCTGCTTTCACTACTGTTAATACAAGGATTGAGAAAGGGCTTCATTTCACCCTCTGAAAACTCAGCCTCAGGGCCCAATAGAAGAAACTAGTGTTCAGTTCCCACCCCAAGCTCTCTGTGTGGAGCTGCTTACATTATTTTTGTTGAGTCTTCCCACCTCAGTAGCAAACCCTCCTCCCCACCCCCACAAAACACCCTCCCCCCCCCCCGCATACCAAACTGGATTTGACCAAACCAAAAGTGTTCAGGAAGGTTGTTTTGGTCAAAATTTGATTTTTCCAACAAAACAAACCACAAAACCCCTACACCACACCACTGCCACCACAAAGCCAGATGTTTGTTTTTCATTTTAAATTTTTTTTTCAAAGTTCCCCCTAAAAATAAGTGAAATTTTTCAGCCACCTCTAAAGATCCCTTTCCTCAGAGACTCTCCATTCACCTCTCCTTGGGGTCCTTTTATCTTGTCCATCTCTAGGCCTTCAAGATCCCATCACAGGCTGAATGTAACTGAACATAAACTGAAGCTGCCAGGCCTTCCATACAGTACCAGTGCTAGCCCACTGGGGGCCCTAAGCAGGAATATTGTTGCCTCGGTGCCCAACCCACAACACATACTAATAATAGGGCCCAAAGCAGCTCAAGGTGGCCCCCTAAGCAATTGCTTAGTCTGCTTATGCTCTGCATCCATGTACTGACCTGGCATTGCAGATCTTACCCTTTCCTGTAGTTCTTGGCTCTTCACAGCCTCTTCTGGTCTCTTCTCCAATATTCTTGATGGAGAATCTCACTCCAGACCTTACCTCATGTTTATTCTTAACAGACTAAGCAAGAAACTTGCCTTATATAGGCCCATCTTACGATCACATGGTTCCTGGACTACATCTCCCATCTGCCCCATTGACTACGTTCTCCAGGATGTCCTTGTCAGAGCTGAGGACATGCTTTGCCTTTAGTCCCCTATAAGACCAGTGCACCTCATTAACAATAGCCCAAAACTGGCATGGAAACAGGAAGAGAAAAAGAGTGCAGGGTGGAGGATGGACCATGCTGAATACAATACAAAATGCATAAATGCAGCAAAAAGCTATACCACAGTAAGGTTGCAGTGGACACACAATCACCTTCTCCAGTAGGTAAAGCATAGAAGACTGCTTCAACCTTCCTCCTAGGTGGAAAGGAATAGTTGTCACTGGCTTCAATCTGCCTGAGTAATGCCAATTTTTGAGCAAAGTGAGGAGGAATCTGAATGTGATCAGGTGTACGAGTACAGAGTGAAAATTGTGCGTGTGGCATATGTAAGATATCTGCAGTTATTTCTTCTTCTATTCCCATGATTTATTGCTTGGTGAATAACTTCACACACCAATTTTTGTATGGTATTCATTTTTTTATAGAGAGAAACATACACATTACTCACTCTTTATGCCAACTTACATGCTTGGCAAGGTGTCCTCTTTGAGGATACACTCATTTTAGTTCCCTGGGCAGCAGGCAAGTTTTCTTCCATCTGAAGAAAGAGGAAAAAAGAATGGGAGGGGAGGTGTCCACATTACAGTCTCTCTTTTAAGGTGTGAGCCACACTATAACAATCCCTGAACTAGGAATCACTTAGAGTCCCTTACCTTGGGGCTGGACTCACAGTGTGTTCCTACCACACCTCACTGGAGGTATGACTTGGACCTGGACCCTCATGTTCCACAGGCAGCCGCTCTACCAGAGTCACAGTCTAACAACCAATTTATCAAGTAGCAGCACAATGTGAAATACAAAGGTCGGACTCAGGGAGAAGTTCATGGTAACTGCATGAAGTGCTCCTCTGTGGAACCCCTCTGGATCCTATAGTCCAAGAGGGTCCTAATTAACTGCCTCTTGCAGTTCTCCCTTCTAAGGACAGGCAGGTGGGGCCTAGGAAGCGTGCAGTGAGCAGCCCCATTTATCCTGTAGCAGAACATACTGAGACTCAAGACATCATGCAATTTTCTTTTTTGAAGTTAGGGAACAGTTGTTTGTCAAAAACAGACAAGTCAGAAGGACTGGATTGAACTCAATTTTGGTTTGAGTAAAAAAATTGGCAAACTTTACTGCATCTGTCCAGCTCACTTGGTCTTCTGTATTTCCCCAGTTATCCATAGGCTATAACATACCAATAATCTGTCAAAGTTGGATCTAGGTCAGTAGTTACCTGCCAAGGATCAGATTTTATATTATTGATGATGCCTGTAACACAACACCTTCAAAATACTGTGCAAACATTAATTAGTCCTCACAACACTTTTGTGAGGTAGGCAAAAGGTATTCCCAGCGTTACAGATTGGTTAAATGACTTGCACAAGACCAGAACTTCTGGTTCTGGGAATCCTGTATGCAGGTCACAACCTTAAACTTCTCTTTCCTGGATCACTTTCAGAATGAAGTAGATGTCAAGTGATGAGGAACTTACAGGAAATGGAGACTCACTCCTTATCATATGCATTTAGTCACATGGGTACTGCCCGTGTAGCAAGTCTGATATAGTGTCTTGATCTTGCTTTTGGGCATTTTGAATGATGCAACGTGAGATTTTTGAATGACAAATGTGTAACTAAAAATGCAAAGAATCACAATATGCTTTTTACCACAGAATCCAGTCTCTCATGATGTTAAGCTCCACACTTGCCAGACATGTTTTGGAAAGAGAATACCAGTGTTGTGTAATTCATTTAGGGCAATCATATTGTGCTGCTTTTTCATCTCCAATTCTAGTGTAAATTAAATGGATTCCCATGGGGTGTGTAAGAACACAGCCATCAGGGTAGTTTTCATGAGCAATTCCACAATGATACTTCACTTTTGAATATGCCAAATTGTAAATAATAATGTAATAAAAGGAGACAAAGAAATCAGAGGAGCTCTTACTCTGGGGAAGCAAAAGAGCAGAGCCATTGAATACAACAGATTGGCTAAATGAGCAGGACTCAGCCTTTCATCATGCATCATTAGAAGCCCCATATAAAGTTTCCTGAGCCAATGGGGTCATTGGCCTGACATGGTTAATGCACATCAAGGCACCAAACCTTGCTGCACTTGAAAGAATTAAAGGCTAATGAATAGCATAAAGGCAGTGTTGTTTTAATGATCTGTATCATTAAACCAACCATTAAGTATTGTTTAGTTTTATTTTGGCAAAGTCAGATCTATTAGATAAACATGAAAAACAAATATGGAAATGAAAAGAATACTCTTATGTCCTCAAGAAGGAAAAATAATGGGATTATTTCTTATGGGATTTCATACAATTGTTATAAATGTAATTGAGTTTGTTGGGAGAGAAATCTAGGTACTCAGAGTTCATTCTCAAACCTTCACCAGCAGATGTCACTATTTACCTACCAAATATAAACTCAGTCATTAAGAAAGCTTAAAAAAACAGGATTGACTAAAAACTGAATAGTCCATATGAGTATTTTCACTAACAAATTCTTAGATTTTGATAAACAAGGGACATTTGTTAATACATAAATTCCCTGTAAACTTGGTTTTTAAAAGGTATTTTACGGGAAAAAACCCAACCAACCAAACCCCTCCCTCCCCACAACTTTTCCAGACTACTCTACCCCTTTCAAGAATCTGATTAGTCTTGTGTATCCCAAGTTTCACCTCATTAAAAAGAGGTTTCCTTACACAATCAGACATAAAAATACAAAAAAGTGTCATAGCACACTACTACTGAAAAATTGCTTACTTTCTCATTTTTCCCATAGTCAAAATAAATTTATTGGAATATAAATATTTTACTCACATTTCAGTGTATAGCATATAGAGCAGTATAAACAAGTCATGGTCTGTATGAAATTTTAGTGCGTACTGACTTTGCTAGTGCTTTTTATGTAGCCTATTGTTAAACTAGGTAAATACATAGATGAGTTGATGTACCCCCTGGAAGACCTCTGTGCACCCCCAGGTATACTCATATCCCTAGTTGAGAACCACTATCCTAGAAGTCTTGAAGTTGAATTCCTTTGAGCCCCATGCTCCCACAACACCTGTTGCAGAAACTGACACTGGATATGTAGATTAGGGGCCCACTGAAGTAAACGGGAGCTGTGCATGCATATTCAAGGACAAAGCTTAGCTGGTAACTTTTTTTACACCATGAATAGCTAACCTTTGGAATTCACTGCTATCACTATCATTGGTGGTCAAGAGCTTAGCAGGATTAAAAAAATTATTAAGTATTATTATGCAGAATGAGAATATCACCAATACATAAGGCAAGATATTTAACATTACCAAAGCCATAAAAATCTCTCAATTCAGGACATAAATCAGCTATTAACAGCCTAGGATTAGAGCTAAGAGCAAGTTTATTCCATAATCATCCATTTTTTCGGTACTGGCCAGTGTTGGAACAGGATACTGGACTGGATGGACCATTGGTTTGATTTGGTATGGCAATTCCTATTTTCCCAAATGAGTGCTCCACCAGCCATCCTGTGTAGGTGCTTATATACTACAAGAAAGAGGCTAAGATACCATGGTGATAAACTTGTCTTAAATGCCTACATGGGTAGCCTAGATAAGGCAAGTAAGGCTCGTCTCAGTGAGAAGAATGAGAACAGGTCAGGGTATAAATTTCACATGGTGCATTAAGGATTGATTGATTTAATTAGATATTTAACAAAACATTCTGGTCAGTCACTTTGTAAACAGAAAAGAGGCAAGAAAGCATGCCTAAAAAGAAAAATAAATAACCTAACTACTACATCATACAACACAAAACATGCAGACACCAGTAGTTCAAGGTGGTAATAGACAGAAGTGTGTACTGTGTTTGTACAGTTCCTACAGTTTGTACAATGGGGTCCTAATCCATAACTAGGGTTCCTAGGTGCTATGGTAATACCAAATAATAGTAATAATGAATAATAATAAAGTTATTCCATGTGGAAGGTAAAATGTTCAATATATATTATTGATAGGCACATTTCACTTCTATTTTTGCATTGTAAACAAGTTTTACTTCTCATTTGTCTATTATAAATAAATCATAGACTTCATATTGATTACCGTACTCATTGTGATTGTTCTTTTGTAACATCTACGGTACTCTGTTGGCTTTCCCAAATTCCCCTCCATGGACTCAATATGTCCATTAACTTCAATGGCAGCAGGAGCAGTTCGATACAGAGAATATCCTAGACACAATATTTATAGAAAAGGGGATACAAATACTGTGTTACAATATAGCACTTCAGGGAGCGTGACACCTACAGGGGCACATTTCTCTTAATACATCTGACTAATGTTAATGTGAGCTGTGTGCATAACTCAAGGGTATAATTTAGAGTACCCCTAAATGCAGTCTGAAAACTTAATGAAGATTAACCTTGTCGCGGGGTAGGTACAGCCTGTCATGGGGTGGCGAGCCACGTGTGGTCAAAAGAAAGGGCAGAGGCGGTACCGCAGTTAGGTCCTAGGCTGATGACCCTTACTAGAAAAATGTGGTAGTATTGCCGAGTGACTGGAGTCAATAAAGTCACTCTTCCACACAGGGCTGCGTGGCCCAATGGATAGAGTCAATAGAGCAGCCCTTCCGCTCAGGGCAGTGGAGCCTGATAGCCGGAGTCAATAACACAGCCCTTTACAGGGAGGGCAGCATGACCCAATGGCCAGTCAATAAAGCAGCCCTTCCACTCAAGGCAGCATGGCCTAAAGGTCAGAGTCAATAAAGGCACCCACTTCTGGGGTACCATATGGCCTTTTGACTCATTGGGGAAGTGGGGCACCATCTAGTGGAGTGTGAGGCCCAAGGTAGGGGGACTTGGGCCCTCCCTGCTCCTCCAAGTACCAGCCAAGGGCCCTGGCAGTGGTGGGAGTGCTCACCACCAAGTCAGCGGGTATCCTCCTGAAACATGCTGAGTGGTTCCCCAGTTCACTCACCAGAGAAAAGTTCAAGTCCCCTGGGCTATTTCCTACCCTTTCTCCCTCAGCAATGGTTCCCTTGGGATCCTCAAGTGGTGTAGCTCCTGCCAGCGTGGTCTCTTTTCCAGGCTTGTCAGGTAGCCAAGAGTCCATCTGAAGCACTGTATACTATGGCTTTGTAGTTGGGGCCTGCAGCAGCTCCCTGAAAAGAATCTGCACCTTCCCCTTCAGCAACCTGCCCAGACTGAGTTGGGCTATTTCCTTTTATACTCTGCCTCCAGGCTGAGCATGCCCACCAGAGTTGGAGGGGTGGGGCTTCCTCAGCCTGCAAAGCACATTTAACCCCTTTGGGGCTGGTGCAGGTAGGTACACCCAGTCACAGACCTATTTCAGATATTTTTTCTTTAACAAACTATTGCATATTATTTAGACTCTTGATGATAAGGTCTCTTGATGATAAGGTACTTCCTCATTATCATTACATTATCTCTTACAATTTGATATAAGATTACTGCACTCTTGCTCTCAACTCAGTTGAAAAGCATTATAAATTGCCCTTAATAACACTCACAATGCTTGTCTGACAGAGTTAAAGAAGACATATTCTATTCCCAGGATTTTATTGTGACTAAAATACATCACAGTGAATAAATTAGCCCCCAAAGAGAATGTTGCTTGTGAGAGGAATTTATTGATGTTGGTGGTGTAAATTAGGTCAGATGCAGACCTGGAGTAAGAGAAGTGCTAAATTTGCATAACACATTGACTCAACGTAAGCTCCTGCAGGGCCTAATGGAAAGCTGAGTTCCTTAAGGAAGAAGAGAACATATATTCATGCCAGGAAACTAGTTACTGGCCTCAGCATCTACAAAGTCACAAATAGCAGAGCCATTGTAAACGCAAGCATTGGTAAAGTAAAGTAGAACCAGGTTGAAGCCATAACCAACTCAGTGTAATGTGAATCATGTCCATGATTGCATCTTGAGAAAACAATCAGATACATACAAGATTGCAATAAACTACAATTGACTAATTAAGTCTTTTTGAAAAGGTCTATTGCAGGGGTTATCATGCCTCATGGGAGTTGTACATTGGTTTCCTCACATTCCCATTCCCTTCTATGGGCTGTGTTCCCCAGAATGTTCCCTGGCCAGGGAGTCCCATGATGCAGCTGCCTTAACAGGTGGGGAGACAGTAGTGCATCATGGGATATATAGTCCAACCAGGAAGCCCAGTCTATAGAGGCGAATGGAAGCATGGGGCACTACAGCAGCATTCCTGAATGGCAACATTTTGGTTTTCAGCTGAAATATTTCAGTTTGTTTTTTTGTGAAAAAGTCAAACTTTTCCATGCAAAATTTTGATGATTTTTTTTTCATCTTCATGGACCTTTTCCACAGGAAAAAAAAATCCCATTTTCTGACCAGCTCTACATGGGACCACAGAAGATCAGCATCTTGTCAGAAAAGGGCTCTGTAACTCACAGTACCAAGAAACAGCAACACTTTTCAAATGGCACCGGAGATCAGAAACTGGAACTGGCAAGCAGGCTTTGTAAGGCTTCAGGGAGCAACTTGGGAGCTGCCCTCCAAGGAGAGGCTGGGCAGCATGGCTGGATAGGTGGCTGTGGGCAGAGCCACAGAGAGTTGAGGGGTGGAGAAGCAGCTTCTGAAGGGCTTGGAGATGCAGGTGATAAGATTCCCAGAGTGGGATCCTATGAAGACATTTGTAATGTTTCTTTTAATCTGCAGGTGAGAGGGAGGCCGGGAAAAGTTCTAGGCAGAAACTTCACAGTGAAATAGAGAGAAGCACATACTCAAAGAGTAGCTTTAGGGATCATACTGTTTCCCTTAGGCTAATAAAGTTCCTTGTTCCATATTGGCAAGAAAACATGATCTTGATAAGCTGCAAAGAAAATCATAAAATCATTATAAAAATGTAGATCATGTTTGATTTACATACATATCCTCCATGCCTATGTTCAAATTGCTGGAGTATTCTGATATAGTACCTAGTTGGGTGAATTCTTGAAGGAGTATAAGATATTTCTGAGAAACAAATAAAAAAGGGAGTGGTAACTTTGAGGGTAAGAATGCAAAACGAAGAAATATTAATAGTGATAAGAGTTATTTGAATGCCAAAGTTAAGTAAAGAATCCTAAATTGTGTGAAGAGTGTTAAATGTGTGACTGTCTGCATGTTATAATTTGTTCACTTATTATTTCCTGGAAGGCATATTGAAAAGAAAACTGAGAAGGAGTGGAATAAAAGGAGACAGATGTTGGGTGAGATCATCCCCCCCCTGTTTTTGTGAGTGGGATCTGGGCCTAGTGGGTTTGGGTTTGGGAGTGTTAGCTTCATACAGTCATCCCCCATGAGCTCATGAAAACCCCTTCAACAGGATTCACCGAGGGGATTGGGCTGCACAGGTGGGGAAGGGGTGTATGACTCATTCATGTCATCATTCTCCACCAATCCCACAGGAAACTCCTTTGCCCATGGTACATGATACATAATAGGTTACATTATATAACCACTATTGTACTTGGAATATTGAGTTTTAAATAATGAAAAGTGTGTACTTTTCTTTTAAAATAAAACGGACATTAAGCAACGATCATTTTGCATTTCTACAGGACCTTCCATCAGAATATCTCATCAAGCATTACAAATATTAATGAATTAAGCCCCTTAGCACCCTTGTAAGATGGGGAATTTATACCCTTTTATAAATGGCATAGAGAGGCACAGAGAGGTTGTGGCTTATCCAAGGACAGAGTGTCAGTGGCAGAAGCAAACAATAGTTCTGTTCTTCTGCTATAATCACTGCATAACAATAAAGAAAGTACTCAGGTTGTACAAGAACAATGTACAAACTCACAAACCAGGCTACAAAGGAACCAGCAAGTAGAACAAAATGATCAGAGATGGAGCAGAACAAAGGCCCAAATGTGACACGTTCACAATGTAGCCTCTTACTATGTGTGTTAATATTGTTGTTTTTTTTTTTTAAAAAGATAGTATTGATGCAAAATTGTTGCCCAGTGTGTAACACCTGGGGACAGAAGCAGCTGCATAATGGCAGGCAGAGTGGTAATTAGGCAAATACCCTTCTAATGAAGCAGCCTCTTTTTAACTCTCTTGTTCCCAGCTACTTGGTGCTTAAAGAAAAAGCTCATTTTGTTTATTTGAAAAGGATAAACATTGGGACCATCCTTTAAACCAAATGACCAGAGCTTGTAAAATAAAGTTTAAGGTGTAGCTCCATTGTTTTTAATGGCATTACACATACTTGCAAAGGCTCCAGTCCTTGGCTTCATCACAGGGGTGTACAGTGAAACTCAAAGACATAATAAAAATATGGGGCCTTATTGTTTCTCCATGTTGGGGACAGGAAAGTCTGACTTCACACACCTCTAGTTTCTTTCTAAATTTTCAACACTGGAACAGGCATGAGATTTGACTCCTACCTCACCCTGCAATGTTCTGAGAGTCATGTGGAATCCAACCCACTGTTTCTTGGTTCCCCATCATCCGTGGCTTCATACTTCCAAAGGGAAAGCAGTCCAGTATGCATGGCACTTTGAACTATTAAAACAAAGATTTAAGCTGTTCACCGTTCTTTTGGAAAAGTGGTTGCACTGGTGAATTGCCTGTCCACCCATCTGTAGTTGTCTCCCGTCTTGGGATTGGGATCGCCCCCTCCTGGTAGGGCAAGTGGTTGTAGGTCTGGGCAGTGGGCAGAGCAGGAAAACAGTTTACAGCTCACAGCCTCCTGGCTGGAGCAATTAATAGCAGTTTGGACTCTGGCCCCCTGGGCGGGTCAGAGCAAGGAAACAGTCTATAGCAAGGCCTTCTGGCCTCAGGTGAGTGGGCCACCAACCCCAGGGGTGGAGTCAGCAGCAGCGGGTAGGGAGATCCAGGCCCACCTTACTCCACCAGGTCCCAGACCAGGGCCCTAGCAGTGGTGGGTGGTCCCAGCGCAGGACCCTAACAGTGGCAGGTGGTCCTGGAACTGGGTTGGTGGGGAAACCGTTGGAGCACATTGCTTCACTTCGCAGCGGAACAACCGGATCAAGATCTGGTTTCCCTCAGCTACTTCCTACCGCTTTCTGTGAAGGGTGCTCCATCGCTGCTGGTGTCGGCTGTTCACTCTGGCGGCCAGGCGACACTTTATCCAGTTGCTCCCTTGGCTCCTCTGTCTCTGGTGGCTGGGATGAGTCTTCATTCCTGGCAGCCAGTCACAGGTTCTGCAGAAGGCTCGGAGAGATGTCTGCCTCCTTCCCTGGTTCAACCACAACTGAGCTGCAGGGCCCTGCTCTCTCTCATACTTCCAGCCCTGCCCCAGCACTTCTTGTGAGGGGATGGGGTGGGTTTGGCTGCACCCACCAGAGGGCATTAACCCCTTCAGTACTGGAGGGAGGTCTTTTGGCCTCACTATACCATCCAACATGAAAAGCGTCAGCTATGAAGATCATCTTCACGATATGAAGTTTTTACATTTCAAACTGTTTCCTACATTTCTTAACTAGCACACATGTCACTAGTATTAATGATACAGCTTCATCTGTAGAAATCTTGGATAACCTCCAACTAAAATACTGTGTGTGTTACGGGACTGAGCTGTAAGAATTAAATGATGGTTGTATATAATCTGTTTCAAATAAATGGAAATAATTGTGTTTTCATTTATAAAAAACACCTTATACTTGTTAACATTCCTAAAGTGTGGGGACTAGAAATGCTCAAAATAGTCCAAGTGTAGTTATACCAGTGCTAAACTGAGGAGCACTGTTAATCCCTTATTTGTTATGTGGTCACAGTTAATGCTCAAAAAGAAAGTGAGCTTCAAGAAGTTTGCTTTACAGTATCTTGATGTTATGACATTACAGCGTAGTGTACAAAATATGGACTGCATTCCCTGAGGTTTAAGCATATTGAGTCGTATCTATGTCTTATTTGTAGGTGGGGGAGCTGTGATCTAGCGTAATTTAACTGTCACCACTCTGTGGGATTCCCTCTATACACATCTGAGAATAACATGGACTTTTTTCCCCCCCAACAGTGTCAAACTTCAAGTTCAGATTGTATTCAGTTAGATCTCCCATAGATCTTGGGCTTGCTCATTTCCAGATAGCTGCTCCCCAGTTTATATTTGTTCTTGTTCCCAGTGTACGACTTTTCTCAAATTAGCACTGAATCTGAGCTCTCTGAATCAGTCCGCTTGTTCCAGTCTCTCCAGACCAAGTTGGTTTTTGCCCTCCAGAGTTTTTGCAGCCTCTGCACTGTTGGTGTGGTCAGCAAAATTAATGACAGTTGAATTTATAACGTCATCCACACTGGTAAGTAAGGGGCAGCTTCTGCCACTCTTACTCATGTTGTAGTTAGTGGGCCTACTCATAGAGTAAGGTATTATTCAATGTAAGGGGGGCAGGATCTGGCTGTAAGAGATGTCTCAATACTGACTTCTGCGGTACTCCACTTGGTACTATTTCCCATTTAAAGATTTTGCCAGTACTAATTCTTCTTAATTCTCTGTTGTCAACCATATCCATGTGATGCTATTGTTACTTACATTTTATATACTACTTAAAAAAATGCCACCTTCTGTAATTTACATGTCTTGCAATGTTCACCAGCTGCCTTAAACTGTATCATAGAATAAATTTATTAACACTTGCAACAATCCACTATTAGTAACAAGGTTTTGTGTGAAAAGTTAGGAATCATACACCCCCTTTCACACCAGCTGTCAGGCTGTCATTAATTAAATTCTGCACCCAAACATATTTTGCCGCTTCTTTAGGTTGTAAATAATTACTATGCTCATTATAGGGGCAGCGTTCATCAAAATGAGAAAAATATAAACAGCTTTCCAAAATGAGACTAAATAAGACTGAGTGCTTTGTTCCAGTATATTGGAATTTGTCAGCTGTTATCAGGCAGTGAATGAGCATTTAATCAGCTTGAAGAAGACCACAAAAAATAAATGATTAAGGAGGCTTCTATCTGCTGCCAGTGTGTGGCTGGCAGGCTGCTTATAATGCATTCAGTGTATGCTTTCTCAGCTGCTATGTGTTCTCCATCCGTCCATCAATATACACATAACTTCTTGCTGCATAATATACAGATTTCATATTTATTTAGTACTAGTCAAGTCCAGAGGAGAGTAGCTACAATGTAAGGCCCCCATGCGACAAACACATATGCATATGTTTAACTTTGCTTCCAGGATAAAGTTAAGCACCTGGCTACCTGTGTGTAGGATCAAGGCCTATAGTATACTGAACCAGATTCAACACAATTGCTATTTTAACTTCTGTTAGTAACTTGCTTTGATTATATTTAGATCACTTCACAAAAGAAGAATACAGTAAAATATATAGGATAACTAATTAAATATCTGGTTGAGGCCCTCGCCTGTGTCGTCTTTATTCAATGCCTACACAAGTTAAACTCCACTTGACTTCAATAAGAGTTTTGCATGTATCAGGACATGTAGATGTGACCCATTCTGTGAACCGCAGAGTCTAAAGCACTGACTGTAATGGAGATATGAAGCACAGTTTATTTATTCCACAGAAAGGTGCTGGATTTTGTCTAGACTGACGGCTTTAGTGTGTGAATTCCTCTTCTAATTTGCGGTATCACCCTGGAGATTTTAACAGATAAGTCACCTATCTCTATAGCTGGCCCTTTGTGAAGCTGGGGACCTCTGTAGCTGGATGACTTTGGACCACAGCCCTATTGCCTCCAAAATTAATCCAACTCTGACACAGCCATAGTTCCAGAACACCGTAATAAGTCTGTGGTGTTTAAACCTTTCAGCATCATTTCTCCAATCGGGCAATCCTCTTCAAGTGACTGCATCAGCAGCACGTGATTGTTGATGTACAAAGAAATGACAGGCCAAAGAATATCCCAATGAGTCGAAAGAATAGTAAATATGGCAGGCGACCAGCTTGGCTTAACGGTGAAATCCTAGCGGATCTTAAACATAAAAAAGAAGCTTACAAGAAGTGGAAGGTTGGACATATGACCAGGGAAGAGTATAAAAATATTGCTCGGGCATGTAGGAATGAAATCAGGAGGGCCAAATCGCACCTGGAGCTGCAGCTAGCGAGAGATGTCAAGAGTAACAAGAAGGGTTTCTTCAGGTATGTTGGCAACAAGAAGAAAGCCAAGGAAAGTGTGGGACCCTTACTGAATGAGGGAGGCAACCTAGTGACAGAGGATGTGGAAAAAGCTAATGTACTCAATGCTTTTTTTGCCTCTGTTTTCACTGACAAGGTCAGCTCCCAGACTGCTGCGCTGGGCATCACAAAATGGGGAAGTGATGGCCAGCCCTCTGTGGAGATAGAGGTGGTTAGGGACTATTTAGAAATGCTGGACGTGCACAAGTCCATGGGGCCGGACGAGTTGCATCCGAGAGTGCTGAAGGAATTGGCGGCTGTGATTGCAGAGCCATTGGCCATTATCTTTGAAAACTCGTGGCGAACCGGGGAAGTCCCGGATGACTGGAAAAAGGCTAATGTAGTGCCAATCTTTAAAAAAGGGAAGAAGGAGGATCCTGGGAACTACAGGCCAGTCAGCCTCACCTCAGTCCCTGGAAAAATCATGGAGCAGGTCCTCAAAGAATCAATCTTGAAGTACTTGCATGAGAGGAAAGTGATCAGGAACAGCCAGCATGGATTCACCAAGGGTAGGTCATGCCTGACTAATCTAATCGCCTTTTATCATGAGATTACTGGTTCTGTGGATGAAGGGAAAGCAGTGGATGTATTGTTTCTTGACTTTAGCAAAGCTTTTGACACGGTCTCCCACAGTATTCTTGTCAGCAAGTTAAGGAAGTATGGGCTGGATGAATGCACTATAAGGTGGGTAGAAAGCTGGCTAGATTGTCGGGCTCAACGGGTAGTGATCAATGGCTCCATGTCTAGTTGGCAGCCGGTGTCAAGTGGAGTGCCCCAGGGGTCGGTCCTGGGGCCGGTTTTGTTCAATATCTTCATAAATGATCTGGAGGATGGTGTGGATTGCACTCTCAGCAAATTTGCGGACGATACTAAACTGGGAGGAGTAGTAGATACGCTGGAGGGGAGGGATAGGATACAGAAGGACCTAGACAAATTGGAGGATTGGGCCAAAAGAAATCTGATGAGGTTCAATAAGGATAAGTGCAGGGTCCTGCACTTAGGACGGAAGAATCCAATGCACCGCTACAGACTAGGGACCGAATGGCTAGGCAGCAGTTCTGCGGAAAAGGACCTAGGGGTGACAGTGGACGAGAAGCTGGATATGAGTCAGCAGTGTGCCCTTGTTGCCAAGAAAGCCAATGGCATTTTGGGATGTATAAGTAGGGGCATAGCGAGCAGATCGAGGGACGTGATCGTCCCCCTCTATTCGACATTGGTGAGGCCTCATCTGGAGTACTGTGTCCAGTTTTGGGCCCCACACTACAAGAAGGATGTGGATAAATTGGAGAGAGTCCAGCGAAGGGCAACAAAAATGATTAGGGGTCTAGAACACATGACTTATGAGGAGAGGCTGAGGGAGCTGGGATTGTTTAGCCTGCAGAAGAGAAGAATGAGGGGGGATTTGATAGCTGCTTTCAACTACCTGAAAGGGGGTTCCAAAGAGGATGGCTCTAGACTGTTCTCAATGGTAGCAGATGACAGAACGAGGAGTAATGGTCTCAAGTTGCAGTGGGGGAGGTTTAGATTGGATATTAGGAAAAACTTTTTCACTAAGAGGGTGGTGAAACACTGGAATGCGTTGCCTAGGGAGGTGGTGGAATCCTCTTCCTTGGAAGTTTTTAAGGTCAGGCTTGACAAAGCCCTGGCTGGGATGATTTAACTGGGAATTGGTCCTGCTTCGAGCAGGGGGTTGGACTAGATGACCTTCAGGGGTCCCTTCCAACCCTGATATTCTATGATTCTATATGCCTTATTTCTGAATGCACTATACAAAGTAAGAAGAACCATTATGCCACATGTTATTAAAATATCTTTTTCTATTTTCTTAAATCTATGGTGGAAAACATGTAATTTTCAGATGCAGAGCCTGTTCTTTTTTGCTGTCTAAATTTCGAGGGAACGAACTGGTGCTGGGACTGGCCTGTATTAAAGTCTTTGGGATGACTGTAGGAGTGAAGCTGCCTATAGTAGACATACATATACAGTAGGTTTATTGGTATAGTGTAACAGATTATTAGAACTATTACCAGCATAACATCCTCAAATTATGTTTCCCAAATTGTAGGAACTTTCTGCTCCTATGTCATTATTTTGTGATTTGCTTTCAGAGGTTTTAATCTCTGTGTTGATGTGAATTAAATTAAAGTTAATTAAAGTGTGGTCCCATGCAAATTTAATACTTATTAGAGGCATTGGACTTCAAAGGGACCAAGACTGGGTACTAAAAGATACATGGGAGAGAGAGTAAAAACTAAATCTTGGTCTTTAATTATTTTTTAAACAACTTTAAAAATTGTGTTGCTAGTTTTCAGGCCATGTGAATCGCCTAGCCCATCCCAGGATCAATCCAGTCCCATAGCTCAATTTGCAGCAGGTCCAAGACTGCACTAAATTATGCCCAGCGGTTCATGTTCGCAAGAGGCCTTCTGGAAGCTGGCAGTTGCTGGAGTGCAGGGTACTCTGGCCATAATGCGTTCCCCTCCTCAGGGAAATAGGCTCAGATCCACAAAGATATTTAGACACCTAAATCCCAGTTGTAGATGTCTAAATCCCAGTTTTGGCTCCACAAAATTCCTGCCAAACCCCATAGGCCCTTAAACTCATGCAGCACCTAAGTTTTCAAAGTAAAAGTTCCTTCAGAGCCTCCGTTTCTGCCTCTGGGCATGAGCATTGCTGCCTCCCTCTATGTACTGGATGCCTCTCTCTCACCTAAACCCCTGAGTGATTCATGAACAAGGGGAAGATAGGCATTGGTCTGCCTAAGTCATGTGTGGGGCCTCATCCAGCAGGCGTGCTCAGAGACCACCCAACTGATCTGGTCCCATTCCAAATCCAGAGGAGGAGGAGGTGGTGTTGCTGCTGCCCACCTCGTAGCTTTTAGCCCAGTGGTTAGAGCATTCACCTGGGATGTGGGAAACCCACATTCAATTTCCCCCTCTCTGCCAGGGAGGGGAAAGGACATGAATGTGGGTCTCCTATCTCTCCGGAGAGTGCTCTAACCACAGAGCTAAAAGTTATAAGGTAGGCATCATCACCACCAATGCCATTGGCTCCTCTTCTTCCTCCTCCAACTGTTTTGTGCGGCGCAAGGTAGGTACCTAACTCATTCCCTCAAGAAATGCCTTAGGTGCCTAAGCCGCCTAACTGCAAGTGGCAGGTTCCTGTTTATGGATCACTAGCGGAGACAGGTGCCTCCCTATTGCCCAGACTTCAGTGTCTATCCCGGAGAGAGAGGCAGGGTTTAGCACACACCCCTCTCATCAACATCCCCCCACTAGCTCCCTACCTAGCATGCCAGCTTTCGTGGATCACAGTCTAAGGCACCTCTCTCACCTCATCCATTGCACAGGGAGTCTAGTTGCCTAACTCAGGCTTTGTGAACCACAGTGCTGTTCCTGTGATTTTTTCTAGGTTCCTAAAAGTTAAGCTCAGTGTTGCAATGCCTAAATCCCTTTGTTGGTCTGGACCATATCTCCTATAATGGAGCTAGAAGGGGGTCAGGAAAAGCCACTATGCTGGCTCCACACCATCTAGGAATTCCCATCACAGTGTCACAGTAATGCAGCTGTAGATCAAGGCCATAAACTTCTGCTGAGCTGGGATATTTAATTGTGTAAATGGTATATAAAGTGGGCTCTGAAAAGAAATCACTCAATTGCTCTTCATTTGAGCCAGGGTATTACCCTTTATCCTGCTTTAGTTTTTGTAGCACCTCAGTAACTCACACTTAGATAACCTGCAAACTCTTACATTCACATTAGAAACTTGCCAATAGCCAAATATGTCCACTTCTGCAGTGGACATCTCTGACGTTAGCAGATGTAACACAAATGGTTCTCAATATGCTACTAGATTCAATTACAGTATATTGTTCAAGACTACGGCAGGTCTTCCTTAGGCACTCTGGGTCAGATTTACAAAAGCATTTAGGTACCCAAAGATGCAGAGAGGCGCCTAATGGGATTTACAAAAGCACCTAAGCAAATTAGGTGCCTAACTCCTATTGGTGCTTTTGAAAATCCCACGAGCTGCCTGTCTGCATCTTTAGGTGCTGAAATAACTTTGTAAATCTGTGCCTCTAAACCACACAATTTCAAATCACATAAAGACCAGGTGATCTCCACCCATCTCAGCAAAGACTCAATAGAAGATGCTCTAGTAAGGGCCTGTAGTACTAAGATTTCATTTTTTATACACAAAATGAAATAATACACTCACTAGAATACTAAAATAATAATTCTGAATGACTATAACTATATGAGAGCATAAACTATAATATCAAAGCAGAAGCCCTTATTTGACTACTAGAGATAAACAAAATAATGAAAATTAAAGCCATGGGGATTGCCTGGTTTCAGATTTCTTTGGGTGTATCTACATAGCAGCTAGGAGGGGCAATTCCTAGTGCAGGTAGACATGCATCTGCTAGCTCTGCTCAAGCTGGCATGCTGAAAATAGCAGTAGGTCTGCCATGGCATGGGCCGTGGCTTGAGCTAGCTGTCCCGCCCAAACCCCTGGGTACCTACTTGGACGGTTAGCCTAGAAAACCACCTGTGTCACCACGGCCATACTGCTATTTTAGTCACTAGCTTGAACAGAGCTAGTTCGTGTATGTTTACCTATGCTAGGAATTTCACCTCCCAACTGCTGTGTAGAAATACCCATTGTGAACACAAAACTCCCTGAAGCTTGCAAAAAGGTTTGCTGAGGTTTGGGAACCTGGGCTGAGTTTCTAGCCACATTTAAAAACCCTCTCTAGGAGCAGTTCTGCCCTTCTCTCCATCCCCCCATTTTCTCTACGGGACTGCTGTGACCCTCCTACTCTTTCCACACAAATTCTCTCCTCCAGAAGAGACCCCAGGATTTCTCTAGCTATCAGCACATAGGGTTCAGGAGCGTTGCTCAGGTTCCAGATTTGTTCAGGTGGCCAACAGCAGTGAATGCAGGTGGTGCTCCCACACCTTTGAACCCCTAAAAAGCATTGGTGGCAGCATGCTTACTAGGCTGTCCTCTGAAGATACAAGGATGGTAGGGTGACCAGATATTCTGATTTTATAGGCACAGTCCCAATATTTGGGCCTTTTTCTCATACAAGCACCTATTGCCCCCCGCCATCCCCATCCCGATTTTTCACACTTGCTATCTGGTCACCCTAAAGAAGGGGGAGCAGCCATCCAGTGCCTCTGAAGATCTTGGGAGAACTGAGCCACCAAACAAGACCCCACCCAGATGACCTCAGTGATAAGGTGATTTGCCCAGGGGCCCAGTGGTGCTGGAACAATTTGTATAGTGGGGGTTCTTAGAGCCATTGAACCAAACTCTAAACCCTGTATATGATGGAAACCACTTCAAGCCAGGGGGTGCGGCAGCACCCTCAGAACCCCTAGTTCCAGCACCTATGCAGGGCCTGTTGGACATGGTGGGGAGAAGGCAGAATCCAAACATCAAGGAAACCTATACCCCAACTCATGTGTTATGATTGGTTAGGCTCACACTAATTTAAACCACCAGGTTTCACACAGTGTTCCTTGGGCCTGACTCAAAGCCTGCAGAAGGCAACAGAAAGAATATGATTGACTCTAGTGGGCTTTGGCTTGGACCCTTGGTTACCAATATTTAAAATATAGATATAATCCATCTGCCTGTGTACCAATCTTTCTCTCCCTTTGGTTTTGAACTGAGTGTTTCTTGCCTTATTCAAATGTTGGGAGAGAGACTCACGCAAGCCCATGTGACATTTGAGAGCTACAGGTCCCTTATAATTGGATGACTGGGCAACAAAATGGCAGATGAAATTAAGTGTTGATAAATGCAAAGTAATGCACATTAGAAAACATAATCCCAACTATCCATATAAAATGTTGGGGTCTAAATTATCTGTTACCACTCAAGAAAAAGATCTTGGAGTTATCATGGATAGTTCTCTAAAAACATCCACTCAATGTGCAGCAGCAATCAAAAAAAAACCTAACAGAATGTTGGGAATCATTAAGAAAAGGCTAGATAATAAGACAGAAAATACCATATTGCCTCTATATAAAGCCATGGTTGACCCACATATTGAATACTGCATGCAGATGTGGTCACCCCATCTCAAAAAAGATATATTGGAATTGGAAAAGGTTCAGAAAAGGACAACAAAAATTATTAGGAGTATGGAACAGCTGCCATATGAGGCAAGATTAAGAAGACTGGAACTTTTCAGCTTGGAAAAGAGACGACTAAGAAGGAATATGATAGAAGTTGATAAAATCATTACTGGTGTGGAGAAAGTAAATAAGGAAGTGTTATTTACTCCTTCTCATAACAGAAGAACAAGGGGTCATCAAATGAAATTAATAGGCAGCAGATTTAAAACAAACAAAAGGAAGTATTTTTTCACACAGTGCACAGTCAACCTGTGGAACTCCTTGCCAGAGGACGTTGTGAAGGCCAAGACTATAGAAGGGTTCAAGAAAGAACTAGATAAGTTCATGGAGGATAGGTTCATCAGTGGTTATTGGTCAGGATGCACAGGGACACCATGTCCCTAGCTTCTGTTTGCCAGAAGCTGGGAATGGGCAACAGGGGATGGATCATTTGATCATTATCTGTTCTGTTCATTTCCCCTGGGGCACCTAGCATTGGCCACTGTTGGAAGACAGGATACCGGGCTTGATGGACCTTTGGTCTGACCCAGTATGGCCATTCCTATGTTCTTAAGTGCTAGGAAAGAAGATTATTTCCTCAGTAGACTGCAAAAAGAGTGGCAAAGTAGCTACAGCTATGTTCCTTTTTCACTGAAAAAGTTTGAAGTGAACAACAGAACTCTAAGCCACAAAAGACACAGCCTTGTTTTAATAAGTTCTTTGAATGCAGTTTGGGAAAAAAGAACTTGCTTTTCCTTTGCTGGTTGATACTGTATCTTTTCATTTAAAATCTAACTTACAAAATAAAGAAGTTGAGTGAAAGAATATTTCCAAGTGACCCTTCTATCTCTTTCCCATGTCATTATATTCAAGGCACAAATTCAAAGGCTATACATGCAAATTGCTATACATGTACATTGAACTGCCTGCCTAGAGACATCTAGAGATGAAAACATGCTGCATGTACTCAGGATGGCATGCTGGACAGACAAGCCAAATTCCCTTTACGCTTAAGAGAAAGAAAGGGTGTACACTACTACAAAGGCCATAACGTAAAGTAACGATTTGAAGATTTTTTAGGTTCATGTGCATCAGGCATGAAATAATATAGAGTTTATAATACAGACCATTCTTGGCATCCAACTAGCAAAATGATGGTTGCATTGGAAATGCCCAAGATATAGTTATTTAAACCTTTAAAATATATGCAAGATACATTCAAACATTTTAAAAATACATTTTTTAATGTCAATTGACCTAACATGGTTTGATGTATGCAAGAAATTAAATCTCAGAAGACAGACTTAAAGATAAAGGGTTAAATTCTGCCTAGGTGTGAAGGGGTGGAACTCATTGACTTCAGTGGTGTATGTAACTATTATGACTGTTTCTGTGTACTGCACCTTAAAAAGTGAGGACTATCTCTGCTGGAGGCAGTGTTGTGAGGCAATTCAAGGTGGCTGTAGTTAGAGATTGAGATATATGCACTGGAGACTTTATATTCGTGCTTTCTTGGCGTTGATGCTTTCCTTAATATAAAAATAAAGTTGATTGAGATGTAGATTATGCAAATTCTGTAATTTTAAGTAATGGCAAGATGCTCAGAGTCTGAGATAGATGTGTATTAATGTGCATTACAAATCAAAAGAAACCAATAAGAGGAATAATTAAATGAAATAAGTAATTACCGCCTTTTATAAAAAATGGAAAACATAGCTTAATTGGTGCTATATCCACTGACAGTAGAGCGGAATTTGGACTGTAGGGCCACATGTTTCCATGTACTATAGTATGCTGAAGAAAAGGGGGAGGGGTGTTATTTATAATATGCCAATGATTTTCTTGCCAGAGGATATCAAGCAATCTGACTCTCTTGCCCTGTAAAAATTGAAATTAAGTCTGTTTATATGCTTGGGAAAATAGAGTGAGCTAGCATATCAACAGACATAATTCTGATTTGTACAGGGCATGAGAGGCAGAGTGACTGATAGCGTCTAGCAAGAAAGTCATTGGCATATCATGAGTAAGACTAAAGGTGTCCCTACCCCACAGTGTTCAGCACACTGTACTACAGAGAAACATGACTTATGCTAGTTAGATCAAGTCTTCAGGAACTACATCGGACACCTTTTCACAGAGGAAATCCAACACATGGTCATTCATGCCTTAGTAGCACAGTATAAGTGTTTGAAAATCAATCTTAAATTCCAACCAGATGTGAAGAAAGGGATGCTTGGCTATTTTCGCAATGCTCAATAAACATTTAGCAGAGTTATGAATCAGTGTTAACCTTGAGATTATTTTCCTGTTTAAATAAATGATACCATTAGCCCTGGGTAGCAGGAGCTCAGCATCTGCTACAGGAAGAAAATTTGGAGCATCATATTAGAAAAAAAATCAATTGAATTTCAGCTTCAGTTCTGAAAAGTTGCCTGAAGAGCTACGTAATGCCAACATATGGGTAAGTATGAAAAAATACATCTGGCTCATTTCAGTTTGGATCCCTAAAAACTTATCCAAAATATCCCAATCTCTCTGGTCCGCAAAACAGCTGCTCAGGAAGTCAGATTTTTCAGGCAACATTTCCAATATGCCGACTTTCCAGTCAGATCAGAAGTTTCACAAGAATGATTTTTTTGTGGATTCAAACTTCCACTTCTGGTCCCTGCCCAGAATCAGGACGCATAGAAGGGAAATACTTATCCAAACTGCTTCAGACATGGTTTGAGTGGAGTTCTAGCCAAAGGTACAGGGCAGTTTGTATTTCAACTGAACCTGTTTGTACCTGTTCATATATCCTTAATATCCTGAACCTATTCGCATATCCTTAATAATGAGAGTAGAGGGTGGGAGTCATGAACAACAAAAGCCCTCCTGTCAACACTAGGAGTTCAGTCCGTATAACTGAGTCGCTCAGGGGCGTGGGTTTTCCACACTCCATAACGATGTAGTAATACCGATACAAGTCTGCAGTGTAGACCAAGCCTTTAGCACAGGGAACACCACACTCATTGCCAATGTATTTTTACATATGCATGTATTTTGGGCCATAAATATTAGGGACATAAAGGAATTATTGTAGCACTATAAATGCTGACCTTACCTGGGATGGATTGAGCCCATTTTGGAGTTTTGTTAATATTTACAGTACTTTTCCCGATTCCATTAATATCCACTTTTACTTGCTTTGCCAATTTGCACTATTCTCCTGTTAGCAAAAATTGTTTGCCACAACACGTTTGGAGGTGGTCTTCTGTCACATGGATATTTTCCTATTTGGAAGCACTGAAAGAGATTCTCTTCATAAAGTGTGTTATCAGAGTTGTGCTTGTTTTAGTCCTGTAACTATACATTCTCTATTATTAATGACCACCTCTCTCTCTCTCTTTTTTTTTTTTAAATCAAAGTGCCTCCAGAGCAGCCAATTATCATGTCTCTCACAAACACTGGATTATGAATTTCAGAGGAGAATAAGAAACAAGAGCAGTGGAATTTGAAAAACAAAGATCTTGTTTTCAGCTAAATGCCTCAATAAATAAATCAATACATTTAGAGCGGGGAAGCTGCTTCCAATTCGAATGTTCTTCAACAATTTCCATAAATTGTCTATCTAAAGAATTTAGCAATTGGCCGTGCAGGAACGGTACAATAGCCCATCTAGCCTTGTCTAGTATCCGGTCTCTAACAGTGGCCAGCATCAGATGCTTCAGAGGGAAGCGTCATCCCTTCCTTACAGCCCAGCCCCCTAATTCACTGCACACTGAAGAAAATGGAAAGTCTCCCATTGATTTTAATGGGCATTAGACCAAGTCCAGGGTGCCTCATTATGCAATACTACCCCAAATAGAAAATTTCACACTGAACAGAGTTGATGATTATGTTATACCTTGAAGCAGAAGGACCAATTGCCCTGGTGATTTGTATCCTAGCCAGAAGACGGCAGTCTTCAAACTTGCAGTGGGATCACCCATCCATTCCAGAATATTAGCAGTTACAAACTGTAGCCCTGATCCTACAAACACTTATGCACATGCTTAATTGTAAGCGTGTGAGTAGTTCCACTGACTTCAGAGTGATTCTTACGTGCTTAAAGTTAAACACATACAAGGGTGTTTGCAGGACCAATTATACAGGTGCTCTATGGATGGCCATCTACAAAGAACAATCTTTGAGTAGGCCTGGTTTATTTTTTTTTTCTTTCTTTCTTTCAGGTAGCTGAAGAAAAACGTTTATTCAAATTATCAGTCAATTTCACATGTAACAAATAATTTGTTAGAAAACAAATTCTAAAAAAAACTTTTAAAATAAAACTACTGATCTGATGATTTTTAATTAAAGTAGGAAATATTGAAATCTGTGTAATTAGCTTTCATTCATCCCAATAATGGGAACACTGGATTTTCAAACAAACACAGCCTTGTTCCTCTAATGTAAAATAATTATTGGTTCAAATAAAACTGTTTTCTGAAGACTACTACTACCCAGAGCAATATAAAGAATACATAACTCATTCAGTAGAAGCTTCAAACTAGCCTAATTTTGGTGGTGCTGGAAAACATTTTACATGTTTCTAAATAAAATAGTTTTGTGCTAAAAAGCAGTGACTAAACAAACAAAAATCTCTTGACCAAATTTATCCTTTCTGTAACTCCACTGAAGTCAGTGTGTTATGCCAGGGATACTTTTAGCATCTTGCTCTGAATCATAGGAAATATCAGTGATATAAGCTGCACCACAATTGCCTGGTTTTTATTAACATTGTTAGTTCTACTTAGCAAACAGGATTCAGTGAGTTTAACCCCCCCCCCAAAAAAAAACCAACAAAAAATGAAACAAACACTTAAACCCAAGAGCAAATACCCAGACTTAAAAACATCTGTTTTCGAATCTGCCAGTCAGTTCCTTGCTAGGGTATCCTTTGAGCTCCCCATGAGCAGCGTTGTCTCATCAGGAGGGCAGCTGAGATAAAGAAAATCAAGGGTGTAACCACCCAAAATAATAACCCCAGTCTCACTGAAAAACCCAATACCCAGGGTTCTTTAGCAATTAATCTGTTATATTGTATTCTAAATGCTTTTCCCTTTCTAAGATGGGCACTTGCTCTCTTGCAACCTTATTCAGCAATGTTGCCAACTCTCATGATTTTGTCACGAGTCTTCTGATAATTATTGTTTTCCTTAAAGTCCCAGCTCCTGGAGTCACATGGATATGTGATGATTTCAGCCTACATTTTTAAACAAAAAGTAGGTTTCTAGCCCTTGTGGCTGTGAAGAAAGCTTCAAAACGTGACCCCAGTGCACCCTAAAGGCTCAAAAAGCAGAAGGCAAATAAAAAGAAAACCAAATCTATTATTTTTACATAATCTCATGATTTTAAATCTGATTTCATGATTTTTGGTGAGCCTGACTCATGACTTTTGAACATTTAGGGCTGGCAATACTGTTACCGAGAAGGCACCTGATCCTGCTTTAGTTGAAGTCACTGGGAATTTTGCCACAGGTGTAAGCCCACAAAGAGTATGGATAGGACCCCATCCGTTCCAGAAGCTCGCGTTGGGTGGTGCAATGCCTCATGTTTGTCTTTTTAGTGAAGAAAATGACGTTGTGCCTTTCCTCTTGACAACTAGGATCAGTAAGATCAGGTTGTCACCCAGGCACAGACTAGGCTGTGCAAACAGTTTTACTAGGCTGTACCAACCCAACACGCATTGGCAGCTTTTGCCCTAGAAGAAAGCAGTAAAAGTGGCAGAAGTGAAAAACCCAGTTTATTTTTTCCTTTGACACTTAAACAGATGATAGTTTGGATTCACTCGCCCATAAAACTGAATGATTCTGCAGATTGAATTTCCTTAGATCCTGAACTGTCAGAGGTTATTTCTTCCCCTGCTGTTTATTGCCTCAGGGTGCCCCTTGTAAAGGAGGTTATGCCCATGTATAAACTTGCAGACAACCCCACACACTCATGGAACCCTTTGTACTTTAAAGCAATCAGAGGTTTTAACCAGACTCCCTTCTTCACTCTTCTTGGAAACTCTTGACTTCACCAGAGCAATACTGCCTCTTTTACTACTCTTTGGAAACATCTAGGAGCACAGCTCTTGTGAAGTATCCTACACTATGTGAAAAGGGCTCTGAATTGCTAAAATTTCCTTTCTCGTAAGGGGTTCTGGCTGGATTACTCAGAAAACAGGGCATGAGTCAAGGGTTCTAGCAGCAGATGGGCTAAACATGGTTCCATGCATTCAGTTTGGACAGCCCAATCCCACCCACACATACAAATACAGACATAATTGTCTAATGAGGAACTCATTAGTCATCATTATCCAGAATAAAACAAAATCTTTGTCTTAACCTGGGAAACAATATTTCTACAAGTATTTAAAAAAATTCAAAATGTTTTTGTTTAATAGCGGTTAAACTGTTTTTTCCAATACATTTTTATTTTAAAATAAGATTTGTTTCCCTGTCTGACATAATAATGCTTTATTGTAGAGAGCACGCAGCTGCTCTTGGCGCCTTAGGAATAGAACAGAGATCTCTTCTTGATGGGGTCAGGAAAGCTGAAAATATCAACAAAAGATCTTGGTATTTTTCCAGTGCTGCATTCATTTCTTTCTGATTTTGCATTATTATTTCATTCCCGTCCTTATGACCCTCTCAGGGGATGGTGCTGCTGACCTCATCAGCAGATGTATTTTTAGTATATTGTTTCTAGCTTGAAGGCTATATACAAAGAGTATGGTTGCAGGATTTTTCTTTGGAATCAATGTTTATTTGCTCTTCGGTAAAAGAGCCCTTTTTAGCTAACTGTAGTCTCCAACTTTACTGAATTGTGATAAACTTGATACTCCTCCATCTCTCTTAGCATGACCAAAGTTCTCTCTTCTAAAGAAATAGCCATAGTTTTGCTATCATTTGGCTTGGCACAGAGAACTAGAGCCACATGCTTTACTTGTTGTGGGGATTTGGGGAACCTATGTAGAAATGACAAGGCTCCATGTTTGTCATGGAGGTCTAGGAAGTAATGGATTCTGTGACTTTCCGTGACTTTCGTGACTTCTGCAGCAGCCCGTATGGCTGGCCTGGGAGCCACCTGAGCAGCTCGGGCAGCCCCTTGGCCAGTTGCACCGGCTGCTGCTGGGGCAGTCTCAGGCCCTGCTGCTCCCCAGCGGCAGGCGTTTGGGTGGGTGTGGGGGGGCTCAGGGCTGGGGATTGGGTGTGGGGCAGTGCTTACCTGGGGTGGGGGCTCCCTCGAAGGGCAACAGGAACTCCCCTCCCTCAGCTCCTAGCTCCACATGCTGCCTCTGCCTGCAGGCACCGCCCACGTAGCTCCCATTGGCCACAGTTCCCAGCCAATGGGAGCTGCAGAACCAGGGCTTAGGGTGGAGTGGAGGCAGTACGTGAAGCTAGGAGCTGGAGGTTGCCGCTTCCCAGGAACCTGCCCTAGACCTGCCACCCCTCCATACCCGCTGTGCCCCTTTGGGTCACACACCTCCCCAGCACCTACAGTGGTCCCCCCCAGCTTGTGCCCCCCATAGCACCTATGGTGCCCCCTGGGCTACATACCACCAGTATCCGTGCCACCCCCACCCCCCACAACACCCAGACGCCCCTCCAGGATGTACTCCCCCCCAGTACCCACAATGCCCGCAGGCCACCCCCCAAAAAAAACCACCCACAGAGCCTCCCGGGCCGCCCCTGAGCCACCCTCCCCGCCCAAGTTTGAGTCATGGACAGGTCACGGGCCTTGAATTTTTGTTTACTGCCCGTGACCTGTCCATGACTTTTACTAAAAATGCCCATGACTAAAATGTAGCCTTACATATGACTTATGAATGCTGGTTGATATTATTAAATTATGAAGATGTTGCCATGAAAATTGCTGCATCGTGAATGCCCTTCTTTCTATATGTATCCACCATTGCTGACAAGCCTTAAGCATGTACATCCCAGATCAGAGACAACGGTGGGTCATTTGTACTCAAAGACAATCTATTCAGAGTAAAGCAACATAGGACAATGGGTTTCCTTGAGCAGGGACAAGATACTTTCTCCTCTTGTCTGAACGGAGGGGGAAAGGGGAGAGAGCGGAAATTGGCAAGAAAGAAAGACAGTGGTGTTGGTGGTGGGATATATCACCTAGGGAGACGCAGGCCAGGTCTACACCACAGACCCATATCGGTATAACTACACCACTCGGCTGTGAAAAATCCAAACCCCTGAGCAACGTAGTTATCCCCATGAAGACAGCACTAGGTCAGCAGGAGAGCTTCTCCTGCTAACATAGCTACCATCTCTCGGGGAGGTGGATTAATTACACCCATGGGAGAAGCTCTCCTGTTGTGCTACACAGCTGCTATAGCACTGTATGTGAAGACAAGCCCTCAGAGAGGCATACTGAAAGTTTGGGCAGAAGAGGGGAAGGGACCCTCCATGGTCAGAAGAGAGGAACAAAGTTCCATGTTTCAGAACCCAAGCTATGCAGTGGAGCAGAAGGATGTTAGAGGGCCACAGATGATCTTGCCTCTAGCCCAAAGAATGGTCTGGAGCAGTGAGGAAACTGAGGCAGGGAAATGAGCATAGGCTTAGTTCTTTTCAAGAAAGAGCAATAATATGTTAGAATCCTGGGTGAAGTCTGAAGAGGTAACCCCGAAGGCTAAACAGGTGGAATTCCGCGAGAAGGTGTGTTTAACCTATCAGGGCAATCTGAGGACTCATCATTAGTTCCTGGGGCTGGGCAGAAGACCACATGGTTGCAGCTCTCAGGAGAAGATGCCAATTAGAAGATCTGCACCCTGAAAGGGCATCCAGAAGTCCTAAGATAAGGACAGTGCCGAGGCTCTATTCAGATTCCAAACACCTGGAATTCAGCAGTTGAGTCCCATCACTATGGCCTGGTGAGCAGTCAGGAGGGGGCACTCAACTAGACCTGTGACATCAGTGAACTTCCATTCATCACCATATGAATTTAAGTGGCTCTATGTAAAGCTGATTAGCTCATCTTATTTCAATGGAAACCTGCTTGCTCACCCACTCTGCTCCTCAGCAGCTTCCCTGGCAAACTGCTAAGGCTTTTAGGCTCTGCGGTTCTGGGGCAGTCTACTGTATGGACCGCCCCAGGGCAGGGGACCCCAGGCCTTCCAGGGTCTGTGGCCACACCGCAGCTGGCTAGGTGGATGGCCGTGGGGCTTGGGACACAGGGCTTCATGCATTCGTGACCCTAGGGAATCCAGAGTCTGCAGTTTGGGGACAGCCATCCAGGTGACCTGATCCCAAGTTCAGGTTCCCAGGACTTCTAGGGTCCATGGCTCCAGGGAACCAACCAGGCAGACTGCCCCAGAGTTGCAGACCCCAGGGTTTTCTCTCTTGGCAAAATTCAAAATTTTTGGTGTTTCCACTTAGAACTAAACCAAATGTCTAACGAGCTAAATCCTCCTCAAAACAGAATTACATTTCTCCAAATGCTCTAGAGTACTGTTAAGACACGTGATGCCTGCATTGTATCCATCTATACTTTTGCTCCTAATGCAGTGAGTGTCAATACCAAACAGAAAGGTGACAGAATGCATCTTTGTTTGACATCTATGTTAGAGCATTCCCTCACATCTGCATTTGCTTTAACTGTGCAAGTTTCACCGTGACATAAAAAGCCTTCATGAGGTGAATTATTTTTCTTGGCACATCATAGCATTTCAGGATGTTCCACAATGAATCACAACGGGGCTGTACAAGGCTGTCTTAAAAATCTATGAAGTTTACAATGAGCAGGTTTTGCCATTCAGTGCTCTCTTTGAGAATTATTTGTAAAGTGAAAATATGGTTGATGTATAATCCTCTAGGTGAAAATCCAGTCTGCTATTCCCCATGCTTTTCCTCATCTGTTTTCTTTATTCTACTTAATGTGCAACTGTAGAAGACTACCTTGCTTACATGGCCGCATTTCAGAATCCACCCCACAATGCCTACACTGACAGTTAAATTGGTGGAAGCGCTCCTGGTGAGGACATAAACCACTGACACAAGGAGCACAGTGTGGACATGCAAATACACTTTAATTACTGTGGTGGCTGTACATCAACATAACTTAGGTCAACTTAATTTTGTAGTGTAGACTTGCCCTAATATAAGGGGGAATACAGTAGGTTCCAGCAGTTGAGTTACTATTCATGGTATTATAAAAGTTATATCCATTTTTTAAATCCTCTCATCGCACTTGGTCCATTTCTTTTCAAATAGTTCAGTTTCTAATATAGTCAGAAAATTGCTCTATTTCTTTTAGTTCATGCTCTGATTTGGTTTCTATGTGGCACTGAGAAGTTGGTTTTGATCTATAGCCCATAATGTCTTGGCAACTGCCTACTTCAGATATCACCTCTTTCCCCCCCCATGTCATACTGACACAGTTGCAGTCAATGTAAGTGCTTGTGCTGGAATCACCTTGATTTAAAAGAAAGGGGTCTAATTATAGAGTGTTTTCTGGAAGGACCCTAAGCTCTAGAACCTATTCCCATAACTATCAGCAGTACAAGTTGCCCTTCATGGAGAGAATACCAATGAGACATTCGGAATAGATATTTTTACTCACCAAAAAAAAACAAAACAAAAATAGACAGAAATGACCCAGAAAAATGCTGAAGGGAAGGCCATGATATAGGGAATCATCTTTCTGTCTTCTGCAAGATTGAAAGGCTTCTGGTCTTGATGTTAGAAAACTAGAATCAATGATGCCAACATGGCTGTTTTGTGCCTGTAAGAGCTTATGCTCCTGTTGGGAACACTGGGGCATGGCCACTAGGTAACTCGAGGGGATGGAAGACCACGAGTGTCGATGAAGCCCCCTTGCGCTAGGCCCCAGTGTCCTTGGCCCCCCTCCTGCCTGGAGGCACTCGCAGCAGCTCTGCGTGCTAGGCCCAAGTGTCCTTGGCCCCCCCGCCTGGAGGCACACACAGCAGTTATGCTGAGAATCTGCAACAGTATGTTGCAGAGTCAGACTGCCTGAAACTAAGCAAGGCCAAACAGGGGAGATATGGAAGAACAATGCTGAATAAAGCAGCTTTATGTATAGTTTAACAAATGATACAGAGAATCAGGGAACTAGCTGGGAACTGGATTGGCTGGCTATATGGATACTTGGAGCAGCTTGCTATTGGATAAGTATGCTGGGAAAAAGGATGTATAAAAGCCTGTGTAACTTCCTGCTTTGTTGTACAGGATTTGAGATTCAAATCTCCCTGTACCTTTTTGAAGCTTCAAATAAACTTTTCTGCTTCTCCACCCCGTTGTGATTATTGGGTGCAGCACACCGGGTAACGAACCAACTCAAGCTGTTGTTCAGCCTCTCGGCACTGGGTGCCGGCAACAGCTTTTGGCGTCCCTGGGTGGGCGACGAGGCTGCAATTTAGCCTTGCCCGGACCCCTCCTGGAGGTCGAGGATTGCGGCAAGAACCGATGCCCAGCGCGCACCGGTGAGTTCATCGGGGGCCTCGGAGGAGACGCGATTTGATCGACCCCGGAGGGCACAACGGTGCAACGCACTCATATAGTGGAGAAGCTGTTGTGGACGGCGGTGAAGAACCGGTCCCTTAGACGTGGGGGAGGAGCAGCTGCAGACCACGGTGAAGAACCGGTCCCTTGGATAAGGTAGGAACCTTTTGAAATCCGGATTATATGCTCTGTTGGAACCTGGGGACGCCCAGAGTTACCCTGTAGGTATGGGACAGGGACAGAGCTCAGAGGTTAGGGCACGGTGTACGCCCCTAGAGTGCATTCTAGCAAACTGGAAGGTATTTGGTGCGGATCCGATGACTAAGAGCCAATTAAAACGATTCTGTACAGTTGACTGGCCTCAATATCAACTAGAGGACCAGGAGTGGTGGCCACCAGGAGGGTCAATTAATTACAACACGATCCTTCAGTTACTCCTGTTCTGTCAGAGAACAAGGAAATGGAATGAACATATGTATGCGCATTTGTTTCTGACTTTATGTACTCGACCAGATATTTTACAGCACTGTAATCTGACTCCGACTGGTTCGGTAGCAGCTAATGTTAGTCCCCAGACCCCCACCCCCACTGTAATGGCAGAGCCGGTGTCCCCTTCGGCCCCCACACTCCCACCGTATAAGGGTAGGATGCCTCGGGTTACAGAGATTGCCCCCTCGGTGGGACTCTATCCTTTGCTTACCGAGACTGTTGTGGCTTGCCCAGGGGCAGACGGACGTCAGGCTACCACTATGCAAGTTTACACCCATGTGCCATTCAATCCAATAGACTTAGCAGCTTTTAAAACACAGGCTGGGGAATTCTCAACGAACGCAAGCAGGTTTTTTTCAGTCTTTGAGGGGTGCCTCAGTAGTCACAAGCCGATTGAGACGACTGTAATATCCTCCTGAGAACCCTGTTGTCTGAGGTGGAGAGGGATCAGGTTACAGCTAAGGCAAGGGGAGCGTCAGCGTTCAAGTGGAAAAAAAAGAAAGGAATCTATCTGTCAAGTTCCTACCCCAAGTAACCGTAAGCGGCTCAGGGCATTTCTGGGTATGGCAGGCTTTTGCAGGATATGGATCCCAGAGTTTGGACTGTGGGCTAAACCCCTGTACAACTGTGTAAAAGGAGCAGATCATGACCCCTTCTATTGGACCCCAGAGGCTGACAGGGCATTTAAAATCCTGAAAAGAAAATTGATGGAAGCCCCGGCTCTGGGCCTGCCAGATCTCTCTAAGCCGTTTCAGTTGTATGTACATGAACGAAGGGGGGTGGCCCTAGGAGTGCTTACACAGCTGTTAGGAGCATGGAAGCGTCCTGTGGCTTATTTTTCTAAGCAATTGGATCAGGTTGCAAAGGGTTGGCTGGCATGTTTACGGGCGGTCACAGCTACTGCCCTATTGCTTGAGGAAGCTGAGAAGCTAACATTGGGAGGGGTTATGCAAATCTATACTCCCCATATGGTCCGAGCCTTATTGGATGCAAAGGGAGGGCTTTGACTCACCCAGGCTCGGATTGCTCGGTACCAGGCTAAGCTGTTAGAGAACTCTGAAGTCACCTTACAGCCTTGCCCCTCCCTTAACCCAGCCACCCTCTTGCCAGAAACAGAGGAACAGAAACATGACTGTTTAGAGATCATAGATGTCCAGTACTCCAGCCGTCCGGATTTAAAGGATGTACCCCTCCCAAATGCAGATTATGAGTGGTACACTGATGGTAGCAGTACTGTAATAGATGGGCAAAGGAGGGCGGGTTATGCTGTTGTGACCCTCCATGACACTGTGGAAGCTGAAGGTTTGCCTGCTGGGACCTCTGCCCAGCTTGCCGAACTAATAGCCCTGACCCGTGCACTTGAACTGTCAAAAGGAAAGCGGGTCAACATTTTTACTGATTCAAAGTATGCTTTTGGTGTGCTGCATGCTCATGCTGGCCTATGGAAGCAAAGGGGAATGCTGACAGCCCAAGGCTCCCCAGTCAAGTACGGGCCCCAAATCCTCCGGCTCCTAGAAGCTGTACAACTCCCCTCAGAAGTGGCAGTGGTACACTGTAAAGCCCATCAAAGGGAGGATCAAGATGTGGCCAGAGGTAACGCCCGAGCAGATAGAGAGGCTAAGCATGCTGCCACCCTGCCATCCCCTCAGACTGAGAACGCCCATATGCATGCCCTTATCCCATCAGTAGGGGAACTTCCAACCCCTCAGTACTCTGGGGAGGAGAGACAGCTAACTGACAAACTCAATCTCCGGGAAAAGGAGGGATGGCTCCATTCCCCAGAAGGGAAGGTCCTCTTTCCAAAGGGCCTAATCCGGCCAGTGCTGCAGAAACTACATCAAACCACTCATGCTGGCAGGGAAGCACTTATCCAACTAATGGGAAAATACTTTATCACTTCTGGACTCCGACCCCTGGCTGCCCAGGTACAAGCGGACTGCTTAGTCTGCCAAAAGAATAACCCCCAACCGGGACATCCTGTGCCACCAGCTGCCCTAGAACCCACTCCGGGCCCTGGACAAGTGTGGCAAATAGACTTTACTGAGTTTCCCCGGACCCAAGGGTTCAAATATCTCCTTGTTATAGTGGATCGGTTCAGCGGATGGCCGGAAGCCTTCCCATGCCATAACTGCACTGCCAGGACAGTGGCCCTCAAGTTTGTTAAGGAGCTCATTCCTCGCTTTGGACTCCCCCTGTGGATGGAATCTGACAACGGGACACATTTCACGTCAAAAATCATTCAAAGCATCTCACATGCCTTACAGATCCCCTGGAAACTCCATACGCCCTGGAGACCGCAAGCCAGTGGTGTAGTGGAGCGTACCAATCAGACCCTTAAACGGCATCTCTCAAAAGTGTGCCAAGAAGCCTCACTGCGATGGCCTGATGCTTTGCCCCTCGTCCTACTCCGTATCCGCGTTCTCCCAAAGGGTAGATTAGGGCTCAGTCCCTTTGAAATTATGTTTGGAAGGGCATGGCCTATGAATGGCACCCCGGTTCTGTCAGGGGAATGGGAGTTGGGTAATGGTTTTTTGTCACAGTATATGTGTTCCCTGTCTGCTGTTCTCTTGTCTCTTCACAGGTATACCAAGGATTCCCAGCCTCTCCCCTTGGACTCTCCCGTCCACTCCTTACAGCCCGGTGACTCTGTGCTTGTTCGCACCTGGAAAGACGAGCCTCTCCAGGAAAAGTGGAAAGGACCCTATACCGTCCTGCTGATCTCCCATACAGCGGCAAAGATCGAGGGACACAAGAACTGGATCCATCACTCTCGTCTGAAGGCAGTACCTGCCCCCTCGTCAGCAGAACAGTGGACCGTCCAACCTGCTGACTCCTCATCTAGTGACGATCTCGGGCTAAAGCTACTGTTTAAAAGACACAAATAGCGGGCACCTTAATGCTAAAATGGGCCCACCCAGGTACTAAAGACCCTGGGTTGGGAAGACTCTGGTGATAATTAATTGGGTAACATTGTTGTTCTCTGTATTGGTATTTCCAAACTGTGCATAGCGGGAGCATAACTCCTTTGTTTCGCTTGCGCACCATGTTGCTAATTTAACGAACATCAGGACCAGGAGTATTCAGTTGCAGTACTCGCTGAGGGAGTGTTATGTTTTACCCGAAACCAATCTGATCCCTGTGGGCATCCTGTGGGAAAGAGCTCCTGTGTTATTACACAGTGGGCTGATGGGTATTGGATAAAAACCAACAGGGGAGGCCAGCAGTGTGGGTGTAATGGTTCCTCCCCTTTTAGGGAAACACTTACAAATAAACTTACCACAAAAAAGGGGTTTGGAAATGTAACTTGCCGTCCAGTTAATATCTCCAATGTAGCAAGCCAATGGTGGGTTTGTAGTGGTCCCTATGGCGAGTGTAATTTGAATGGCACAATTAGAAATGCCCCCACTTGTGCCCAATCAGGAGGATGGGATGTCCCCCTAGGGGCATATGAACTGTTTGGAAAAGCAGCCTTAAATATCCCAGAAATCCCCTTAAGAAATAGTCCTTACTGGGCCCTACAGGGTCACTATTTTGTATGTGGCCGAAAGGCTTACAAGGTACTGCCAGCCAACTGGACAGGTAGCTGTTATATAGCTCATGGAGTTCCTCATCTTTCCATAACTGCCACACTGCCCAAAGGAAAGATTAGAAATGCCCGAGACACCTCTGTTGAGTCACGAGAAAAAAAACCCTGCGGCGACTGACTAAGGCATTGGAGGCCAATATGAAGAATCCCCTCACAACCGAGAAGCTGGTAGGGTGCTCTGTACTGGGAATAGCGCCACTGTTTACCGGGCCAGCCCTGGCATGCATAGGCCGCTATACTATAAGGCTGCAGATGGTACTTGAGAAAGTGGCCTTAGAGTTAGAGGACTCGGTTAGTGATTTAGGGTCAGCAGTAAAAACATTAAATAAAGAGGTACAGCAGCTCAGGACCTTTTCCCTCCAAAACAGGCTGGCTTTGGACTATCTCTTGGCATCCCAAGGAGGGGTTTGTGCCCTCGTCAGGCCCCGATGTTGTGTATATGTAAATGATAGCAGTTATGAAATCTATAAAAAGGTGGTACAGGCTGAGGCCCATGCCCGAGCCGGAGCACAGGTTGCCTATACTGCCCCAGAAAACGATTGGTTGCAAACCTTGTTTTCAGGCTGGGGTTTGTCGTCTTAGCTTGGTGGTTTATTTAGCCTGCTATTGAAAATTCTCTTTCCTGTATTGCTTGTATTACTGGTATTATGCTGTGCAGTATCATGTGTCAGGGCCCTTTTGCAAAAGTTAATAAGTCATTCTCTTCAGGGCTATCACAAAGTGCTTATGCAAAGTCATATTGTAAAGAAATAAGTAGCCCAAGTGAGAAAACTCAGAGCCAAGGCTGTTGAGTGTTCTCAAAGGGGGGAGTTGTTGGGAACACTGGGGCATGGCCACTAGGTAACTCGAGGGGATGGAAGACCACGAGTGTCGATGAAGCCCCCTTGCGCTAGGCCCCAGTGTCCTTGGCCCCCCTCCTGCCTGGAGGCACTCGCAGCAGCTCTGCGTGCTAGGCCCAAGTGTCCTTGGCCCCCCCGCCTGGAGGCACACACAGCAGTTATGCTGAGAATCTGCAACAGTATGTTGCAGAGTCAGACTGCCTGAAACTAAGCAAGGCCAAACAGGGGAGATATGGAAGAACAATGCTGAATAAAGCAGCTTTATGTATAGTTTAACAAATGATACAGAGAATCAGGGAACTAGCTGGGAACTGGATTGGCTGGCTATATGGATACTTGGAGCAGCTTGCTATTGGATAAGTATGCTGGGAAAAAGGATGTATAAAAGCCTGTGTAACTTCCTGCTTTGTTGTACAGGATTTGAGATTCAAATCTCCCTGTACCTTTTTGAAGCTTCAAATAAACTTTTCTGCTTCTCCACCCCGTTGTGATTATTGGGTGCAGCACACCGGGTAACGAACCAACTCAAGCTGTTGTTCAGCCTCTCGGCACTGGGTGCCGGCAACACTCCCTAAGAAACAAAGGGAAAGAATGTCTATCAAAATAATGAATATTCATTATTTAGATTCATAGAGTCCAAGGCCAGGAGCCATTGGGATCATCTAGTCTGACCTCTTGTATAACACAGGCCACAGAACTTCCCCAAAATAATTCCTAGAGCAATATTTTTTAGAAAAACATCCAATCTTGATTCAAATAGTTGTCAGAGATGGAGACTACTACGACCACTGGAAAATTATTCCAATGGTTACTCACTCACCCCATTAAAATTTTACCTTATTTCCGGTCTGAATTTGTCTAGCTTCAACTTTGAGCCATTGGCTCATGTTATACCTTTCTCTGCTAGACTGATGAGCCCATTATTAAATATTTGGTCCCCAGGTAGATATTTATAGACTAATCAAATCACCCTTTTCTCATCCTCTAATTCTTATGGCTCTTCTCTGAACCCTTTCACCAGTGTATCAACATCCTTCTTGAATTGTGGGCACCAGAACTAGACAGTGTTCCAGCAGTGATCACACCAGTGATCAATACAGAAGTAAAAATCTCTCTACGGCTATTTGAGAGTATCCTGTTTATGCATCCCAGGATCACATTAGCTCTTTTGGCCACAGGGTCATATTGGGAGCTCATGTGTTAGATAATCAGCTGAACAACCCCCAAATTCCTGATTTCTTGGGGTTACAAGTTCATCACAGCTTCAAGTCAGAACAAGCACCCAGTCTTATGAGGCCTCAGTAGGCCCAGTACAGTCCAATCCTGCTCTAAGAACTAGGGTCCTCCATTGACCAGGGGTCCTGTCCATGTGCTGGATCAGGAAGAAGGCCCTGAGACTATTTAAAAACCAGGCTATTTATCAAAATAAATAAATCAATCCTTTTTTGTCTGTTGGTCCTGGAGAATCCAGCCTTGTAGCCCCAGAATGTATGTCTGGCATTTTGCCTACTACCTAGTGAGTCATTACTTCTGTATGGTTTTGTGCATTTTATATATGGCTTTAAGAAAATCAGTTAGATAGTCTTCATAGAAGGAAGACTGCCAACCACTTTTTTTTTTTGGGGGGGGGGGGGAGAGAATTATTATTTTGGAAAACCTATTGTCACTGAAAAGGGGTTGACCTTGGTGGCTTCAGAGGGCTGATAACAGAAGTAGTACATTAGCATCCCCCTCCTACTAGAGAAGGTACATATGCCACAACACACATGCAATTGCATTTTTAATACAGCGTACCTCAAAAGTATCAACCCTAATTCAATAAGGTTGAACTTATTGAACTAAGTTTATCTTGATTCCATAAGACTGGAAATATCCTGCAATATTCTGAACAGTCTGTCACATACTGCTAACTGACAATTTGGCAGAAGAAATCTATGCCATGGCTGACACTCAAAAGGACTGCTGAGAAAACAGACATCATATAGAATAGAATCTTATCTCCTTCCTGAAGTCTAAGGCTTACGTCTACACTAGAGAGAATCCCTCTAAGCTGTTACAGCCAAAGGCTCTGATCCTCAAAAGTTCGTAGGCACTTAACTCCAATTTAAATCAATAGGCATAAGATGCCTGAATACCTTTGATAATATGGGTCTAAGTCCCTACTGCCCCACATGTTACTTCGTATGGACACCCATGGTACTAAAAATAACAGAATGGGCACCTCCGGTCCTAGAACTCCAGTTCCTTTCCAAAGAGCCTGTAAGACCTTTCATTGTTACATTTATAGATGAGAAGAAAGAATAGTTTCTTCTTAAGTCTTGACAGTCTTCTTCCTTGGAATAGAGAGAATTCATGTTAGAGGCTAGTCCCGATCTCCCCTAAGATCCAGCCAAGGGAACAGTGTTTTACTCCTGCTTGATGCTATTGTCTTGACAAAAATGAACCTAGCACTTTCACTATCATTTGTGAGAGAGGCAGGTCTAGTGAAGTGAGAACAGGATTTTGAGCCAGGAAATAGAGAATTCCAATCCTGACTTTGCCACTGACTTGCTGTGAGGTTTGGAACTTGACCTCTTTGTCTCAGTTTCCCCATTTGAGGAAATTAAGGAGAATAAATAATACTACTTGCCACACAGGATGCTATCCAACACCAATAAACATGACGTATTACCATATTCTATTAACTACAAATGGCAAGACAAGATAGAAGTTTCAGTTCATTCATTGGAATTTACTTTGAGAGCCCAGAAGAATCTTGCTACTGGGGGGAACTAGAGTAAAAACTTAAGCTGTCAGCAAATCTGACTCTGAGCACACACATAGGGTTAAATCCTGCCCTCTCTGAAGTCAATGGCAGAACTCCCATTGACTTCAGTAGGGTCAGGATTTAATCCTTAAAGTTAGGCACATGTAGAAGGAACTTGCTGAATTGGGGCCTTGTAGCCCCAGAATGTATGTCTGGCATTTTGAATACTACCTAGTGAGTCATTACTTCTTGTCATAAATATAAAGGGAAGGGTAAACCCCTTTAAAAATCCTCTCACCTGTAAAGGATTAAGAAGTTAAAAGGTAACCTCGCTGGCACCTGACCAAGATGACCAATGATGAGACAAGATACTTTCAAAAGCTGGGAGGAGGAATAACAACAAAGGGTCTGTGTGATGCTTTTGCCAGGGACAGAACAGGAATGGAGTATCAAAATTTAGTAAGTAATCTAGCTAGGTATGTGTTATATTACGATTTCTTTAAATGGCTAAGAAAATAGCTGTGCTGAATAGAATGAATATTTCTATCTGTGTGTCTTTTTTGTAACTTAAGGTTTTGCCTAGAGGGATTCTCTATGTTTTGAATCTAATTACCCTGTAAGGTATTCACCATCCTGATTTTACAGAGGTGATTCTTTTTTACTTCTATTAAAAGTCTTCTTGTAAGAAAACTGAATGCTTTGTCATTGTTCTAAGATCCAAGGGTTTGGGTCTGTGTTCACCTATGCAAATTGGTGAGGATTTTTACCAAACCTTCCCCAGGAAGTGGGGTGCAAAGGTTGGGAGGATTTTGCGGGGGGGAAGGACATTTCCAAACTACATTTTTTCAGTAACCCAGATAAAGTTTGGTGGTGGCAGTGGAAGTCCAAGGGCAAAGGGTAAAATAGTTTGTACCTTGGGGAAATTTTAACCTAAGCTGGTAAAAGTAAGCTTAGGAGGTTTTCATGCATCTCCCCACATCTGTACCCTAGAGTTCAGAGTGGGGAAGGAACCTTGACACTTCTGTATTGTTTTGTGCATTTTATATATTGCTTTAGAAAAATCAGTTATAGTCTTCACAGAAGGAAAACTGCCAACCACTTTTTTTTGGGGGTGGGGAGGGGGGGGAAGAAGAGGAGGAATAATTATTTTGGAAAACCTTTGTCACTGAAAAGGGGTTGACCTTGGTTGAATTGCCTTTAACAATCTTAAACTTTCTTCACAGTTTGTGTTTTTGAATTAATATCAATTTTAAAAAGTAGGAAAAGAATATTTAATAGGAATCCTCTTGCCAAAGTGCAATGGAGCTGCACAACAATTAATACCCTCCCTTTGACACTTGTGGTCCCTTGTATGATTCTATGAATACAATAGGGCACAGATCATAGAACCAGAAGGGACCTCAAGAGGTCGTCTAGTCCAGTTCTCTGCACTCATGGCAGGACTAAGTATTATCTTCTAGACCATTCCTGACAGGTGTTCATCTAAACTGCTCTTAAAAATCTCCAATGATGGAGATTCCACAACCTCTTTAGGCAATTTATTCTAGCGCTTAACCACCCTGACAGTTAGGAATTTTTTCCTAATGTCCAACCTAAGGTTCCCTTGCTGCAATTTAAGCCCATTGCTTCTTGTTCTACCCTCAGAGGTTAAGAAGAACAATGTTTCTCCCTCCTCCTTGTAACAGCCTTTTATGTACTTGAAAATGGTTCTCTTTTCCAGACTAAAGAAATACAATTTTTTTCAATCTTCCCTCATAGGTCATGTTTTCTAGACCTTTAATCACTTGTGTTGCTCTTCTCTGGACTTCAGTTTGTGCACATCTTTCCTGAAATGTGCCGCTCAGAACCGAATACTCCAGTTGAGGCCTAATCAGCACAGAGTAGAGAGGAAGAACTACTTCTAGTGTCTTACAACACTCCTGCTAATACCAAAAAAGCAAACATCATTCTGGGATGTAACAGTTTTACACTGTTGACTCATTTAGCTTATGGTCCACTATGATCCCCAGATCCCTTTCTGCAGTAGAATCATAGATTATCTAGTTCAACCCCCTGCTCAAAGCAGGACCAATTCCCAACTAAATCATCCCAGCCAGGGCTTTGTCATGCCTGACCTTAAAATCCTTTAAGGAAGGAGATTCCAGTGCTTCACCACCCTCCAAGTGGGAAACTTTTTCCCAATAGCCAACCTAAACCTCCCCCACTGCAACTTGAGACCATTACTCCTTGTTCTGTCATCTGCTACCACTGAGAACAGTCTAGAGCCATCCTCTTGGGAACCCCCTTTCAGGTAGTTGAAAGCAGCTATCAAATCCTCCCTCATTCTTCTCTTCTGCAGACTAAAAGTATAAGTATAAGTAGGGGCATAGCGAGCAGATCAAGGGACGTGATCGTTCCCCTCTATTCGACATTGGTGAGGCCTCATCTGGAGTACTGTGTCCAGTTTTGGGCCCCACACTACAAGAAGGATGTGGGAAAAATTGGAAAACCTCCAGCGAAGGGCAACAAAAATGATTAGGGGTCTGGAACACATGACTTATGAGGAGAGGCTGAGGGAACTGGGATTATTTCATAGAATATCAGAGTTGGAAGGGACCTCAGGAGGTCATCTAGTTCAACCCCCTGCTCAAAGCAGGACCAATCCCCAATTAAATCATCCCAGCCAGGGCTTTGTCAAGCCTGACCTTAAAAACTTCTAAGGAAGGAGATTCTACCACCTCCCTAGGTAATGCATTCCAGTGTTTCACCACCCTCCTAGTGAAAAAGTTTTTCCTAATATCCAACCTAAACCTCCCCCACTGCAACTTGAGACCATTACTCCTTGTCCTGTCCTCCTCTACCCTTGAGAATAGTCTAGAACCATCCTCTCTGGAACCACCTCTCAGGTAGTTGAAAGCAGCTATCAAATCCTCCCTCATTCTTCTCTTCTGCAGACTAAACAATCCCAGTTCCCTCAGCCTCTCCTCATAAGTCATGTGTTCCAGACCCCTAATCATTTTTGTTGCCCTCCGCTGGAGGTTTTCCAATTTTTCCCATATCCTTCTTGTAGCGTGGGGCCCAAAACTGGACACAGTACTCCAGATGAGGCCTCACCAGTGCCGAATAGAGGGGAATGATCACATCCCTCTATCTGCTGGCAATGCTTCTACATATACAGCCCAAAATGCTGTTAGCCTTCTTGGCAACAAGGGCCCACTGTTGACTTATATCCAGCTTCTCATCCACTGTAACCCCTAGGTCCTTTTCTACAGGACTGCTGCCTTGCTACAGACTAGGGACCAAGTGGCTGTGTATGGGATTCTTCCATCTTAAGTGCAGGACTCTGCACTTGTCCTTGTTGAACTCCTTCCTAGGCTGTCATTTCCAATTTTGTATGTGTGCAACTGATTGTTCCTTCCTAAAGGGACTACTTTGCATTCGTCCTTCTTGAATTTCATCCTGTTTACTTCAGACCATTTCTCCAGATCATTTTAATCCTATCCTCCAAAGCACTTGCAACCCCTCCCAGCGTGGTATCATCTGGGAACTTTGTAAGTGTACTCTCTGTACCATTATTTAAATCATTAATGAAGATATTTAACACAACCGGATCCAGAACTGATCCCTGTGGGACCCCACTAGTTATGCTCTTCCAGCATGACTGAACCACTGATAAGTACTCTCTGGGAATGATTTTACAACCAGTTTTGCACCCAACCTTACAGTAGCTCCATCTAGGCTGGATTTCCCTAGTGTGTTTATGAGAAGGTCATGTGAGACAGTATCAAAATATTTAAGTCAAGATATACCACATCTACTGCTTCTCCTGTATCCACAAGGCCTGTTACCCTGTCAAAGAAAGCTATCAGGTTAGTTTGCCACGATTTATTCTTGACAAATCCATGCTGACTGTTACTTATCACATTATCTTCTCGATGTTTGCAAATTAATTGCTTAATTATTTGCTCCATTATCTTTCCAGGTACAGAAGTTAAGATGACTGGTCTGTAATTCCCCAGGTTGCCCTTATTTCCCTTTTTATGGATCGGCACTATATTTGCTCTTTTTCTAGTCTTCTGGAATCTCTCCCGTCTTCCATGACTTTTCAAAAATAATTGCTAATGGCTAAGACATCTCCTCAGTCAGCTCCTTGAGTATTCTAGGGTGCATTCCATCAGGTCCTGGTGACTTGAAGACATCTAACTTCTCTAAGAGATTTTTAACTTGTTCTTTTCCTATTTTAGCCTCTGATCCTACCTCATTTTCACTGATATTCACTTTGTTAGATGTCCAATCGCCACTAACAAACAAAGAAGTCATTAAACACCTCTGCCATTTCCACTTTTTCCTATTATTCCTCCCCCCCACCCATTGAGGAACGTACTTACCCTGTCCTTGGTCTTCCTCTTGCTTCTGAGGTATTTGCAGAATGTTTTCTTGTTACCCTTTATGTCTCTAGCTATTTTCTAATTTTGTCCCTACATACTTGTGTTTTGTTTATATTCATCCTTTTTAATTAGACCTAGTTTCCTCTTTTTGTAGGACTCTTATTTTTAGATCATTGAAGATCTCCTGGTTAAGCTAGTGTGGTCTCTTGCCATACTTCCTATCTTTCCTACGCAGTGGAATAGTTTGCTCTTGTGCCCTTAATGTCTTTGAAAAAACTGCCAACTGTTTTCTATTGTTTTTCCCTTTAGACTTGCTTTCTATGGGATCTTACCTACCAACTCCCTGAGTTTGCTAAATTCTTCCTTTTAGAAGGTTTGCTGTTCTCCCTCCTACCTTTCCTTAGGCTCATGAACTCTAGCATTTCATGATAACTTTCACTCAAACTGCCTTCCACTTTCAAATTCTCAACCAATTCCTCCCTATTTGTCAAAAACCAAATCTAGAACAGCCTCTCCCCTAGAAGCTTTCTCTACCTTCTGAAATAAAAAATTGTCTCCAATACACTCCAAGAACTCGTTGGATAATCTGTGTCTTGCTGTGTTATTTTTGCAACAGATGTCTGAGAAGCTGAAGTCCCATCACCAGCAAGTCCTGTGCTTTGGATGATTTTGTTAGTTATTTAAAAAAAGCCTCATTCATCTCTTCTTCCTGATTAGGTGGTCTGTAGTAGATCCCTACCATGCCAGCACCCTTGTTTTTACCCCTTTTATCCTTACCCAGAGACTTTCAACAGGTCTGTCTCCTATTTCCATCTCAACCTCAGTCTGGGTGTAAACATTTTTACTATATATAAGGCAACACTCCTCCTTTTCCCTGCCTGACCTTCCTGAGCAAGCTGTACCCTTCTATGCCAATATTCCAGTCATTTGTATTATCCCACCAAGTTTCTGTGATGCTAACCATGTCACAGTCGTGTTTATTTACTAGCATTTCTAGTTCTTCCTGTTTATTCCCCATACTTCTCACCAGTAGCGTACAGACATCTAAGGTACTGATTTGATTTCCCCCCCACGCAGTTCTGTCCTGTCTATCCTTTATCCCTACTATAGCAGCCTAATCTCTCCACAGATTCCAACCCTTCTTCCAGGTCTCCATGTTTTTGACTTACCTGTGGAATTTGGTCACCTGCCCTCTTCGAACCTAGTTTAAAGCCCTTCTCACTAGGTTAGCCAGTTCGTATCCAAATATGCTCTTCCCCTTCAATGGGTGGACCTCCAACTCTGCTTAGCAGTCCTCCTTCCTGGAACAACATCCCATGGTCAAGGAAGCCAAAGGCCTGCTGGCAACACCATCTTCGCAGTCAGGCATTCACCTCCAGGATGCACCTGTCTCTGCCTGGGCCCCTACCCTTGACTGGAAGGATCGAAGAGACCACCACCTGCACTCCCAACTCCTTCACCCTTACTCTCAGGGCCCTGTAGTCACTTCTGGTCTGCAGAGGGTCAAACCTTGCAGTATCGTTAGTGCCCACATGGATGAGTAGCATGGGGTAGCAGTCAGAGGGCCAGATGATCCTTGACATCCCCCCTGCCCATAACATCTCAGATACAGGCCCCTGGAAGGCAGCATACCTCCCAGGATGCCATGTCAGGGCAACAGATCATAGATTATCAGGGTTGGAAGGGCCCTCAGGAGGTCATCTAGTCCAACCCCCTGCTCAAAGCAGGACCACTCTCCAATTTTTGCCCCAGATCCCTAAATGGCCCCCTCAAGGATTGAAGTCACAACCCTGGGTTTAGCAGGCCAGTGCTCAAACCACTGAGCTATCCCTCCCCCCTCCGAGCCCCTCAGCATCACCACCACCCTACATTTCCTCCTGGGAGTGGTGGCTGTGATAGTCTCAGCCTTGGGGGTACATGGCTTCTCCTCCACCACCTTTGGGGGTGATTCCTCATTGCTAGTGCAGCATATAGGGTTTCCATAACCATGGTGGGTGGGTTGGGAGTAGGAGTGGAACACTGCCTGCTCCCAGAAGTAACCAGCAGCCAGAATCCTCCCTGTGACAGAGCCATATCATCCTCCCCCGGTGGTGTGACCACAATCCTCTAGCTGGAGAGCTTCCTCAGTCTTGGATGTTTCCATGTGAATACTCAAGGAATTCTCCGTGGGCACGGATACTCCTCAGCCTAGCCACCTCCACCTGCAGATCTCCCACCTGCTTCCTGAGAGATTCCACCAGCTTGTACCTTTCACACTGGATGGTCCCCGCAGCCTGGCTTTCTGAGAGTGAGAAACACAAGCCACAGTCTCTGCAAACCCACACCAGGATCTGGGTAGAGGCATCCATGGTCAGGCTGTCTGTCTGGATATAGGCAGAGGTGGAGGAGACAAGAGCAGCGCTGGCACTGGTGATGCGGCCCTTCCTAACCATAGTGATTATATTAGGACTCCCTCTCAAATCCCCTGTTTGCGGTCCCCTTGGTTGTTTAGCCTCTGGCTTTTAAGGCCTTCTCTCCTAGGTCAGCCCCACCCCCTCATTAATCACACCGGGGGAGGGTGATCACAAGGCTGGTTGAGGTTGATCAAAGGTGATCAAGGATGATGCAGGGAACAAAGGCTCAAACAGTTCCCAGACACACACAATTCCAACTGACCCAGTAACTGAAACAAACCTGTAAGAGAAAGACACAAACAGCCAAACAAACTCACCCCAGAGTTAGTATTCGCACCTTGTTTGTTCAGCAGGGGGAACTCCCCTGTTCGCTAGATAATCCACTCCTACTCCATTCTCCCTCCCACCCCCAGTTCAAAATAATATACTTCTTGGCTGGGTCCCTGCATATTAAATTTCATCCCAGAACAACTTTTATTGTCAAGTCAAAATCCTGACACTAGGGAGTCAATGGGTACTGTAAGTCTAGTCCTGGCTCAGCTACTGATTTACCGTGAAAGCTCCGGCAAGCTACTTATTATTAACATTGTTGTGTATCATGATACTGCCTAGAAGCCCATTGTGTTAGGTACTGTGCACATGTACATTGTAAAGGCAGCCCTCATTCCAAAGTGCAACCACTGCTTCTCAGTTTCTCTACCTATACAATGGGAATGCTGCTTTCTGAAAGAGGTTCTGGGAGGCTCAGTTAATATTTATACAGTAAAATGATAAGAAAAAGAGTGCTATGCAAGCGCAAAGTATAATTGCTATTAAACTCATGTTTTATAATGGAAAACAAAAAACCAAAGTACAGAACAAAGCTATAGGTGATACATTTTGTTAAACTCGGATGACTAACTAAAAGAACACACTCTGAACAGGCAAGCTTTTAAGAAACACAGTGTCTTCTTCAGGCCCTGAGATCCCTGCCGAACTACCTGTGTTCCCAACTATTTTTATTTCGTGAACTAAATAGAAATGTTGGAGAACGCTTTACTTTAGTGCCACATACAGCTACTATACATGAATTATTTTGTGCACAGATGGAGTGCAAGCATGATACACATGCAAACAAGGAGGAAAAAGACAGGCTCAAGCTCACCATAGATCCCTAAAGGACACTGAAGGGAGCTTAGATTTGAATGGCTATGGTAACTTAGTACAAGGTAAATACAAGGCGTGAAGGGAGTGAGAAGGGTAGTTAAGAGAGGGAAAAGGTAGTCCTTTGTTTAACACACTGACATGGGATTCAGGCATGGGCGGCACGTGAACCATTGGCTGGGGGAGGCTAGCCCCCAGCCTCACTCCTTCTGCCTGAGGCCCCGCTCCCACACCAGAGCCCAGACTAGTGCCCTCTGCCCCGGAGCGCAGGGAAGGCCGGTGGCGTGGCCACAGCCTCAGAGTGCCAGCAGCGTTGCCCCAGCTCCCCCAGCGGCACGGCCCCAGCCCCCTCCCCCAGCCCCAGAGCATTGGGCTGGTGGTGCAGCCCCAGTGCCACACCAACCCCAGCCCTAGTTGGGGACAGGGCACAGGGACAGGGGAACTGGCAGGAAGGAGTGGGGGGGGGTGCAACACGGGCAAAGCCTCCCCCAGCCTATGATTCCAATCTCCTGAATCCATGAGCGGTGGGTGTTAATTCCCAGCTCTACCACCGACTACCTAGGTGGTCTTAGATCACTTGATTTCTCTGTGCTCCAGTTCCCCACCTAGCTAAGGGGAATGATAATCCTTTCTTTCTCCCACCTTTTGGTCATCTTATCTATTTAGACTGTAAATCTTGGGACAGATACTGTCTCTTACTATGTGTTTTCCCAGCACCAATCGCAATGGGGCCCCAGTCTCATATGGGGCACCTACGTTCCAACATAATGCAAGTAATAATAATCATAATAATGAATAAATCTGGTGTTTCCATCTAGTGCTAATGGAATAACTTGTTCAAATACTGAAACGGAAAGACCATGCACAATGACTGAGGAAGAAGCATTTGCCTTCGGCACCTTTAGTTTGGTCTCACAATCAAGCAGGCAGCACAGAGATTGCAAATCCGCTCCCATTGAGTTTAGTTGGAGCAGGATTGAATCCAGAGTGTTAATTTTAGTAAAACAGGCCCTGGTTTTCAAAGGGGGAGGTGTCTATATGGCTGGCTGTAATAGAGTCAGACTCACCCAGCAGCACCTCCTGCTGGTTGTCCCTGGGAATTAGCTTATCAGCCTCTGGAGCACCCTCTGCCATCTGGGGACCTGCCTTACTGCCAGCCCTAGTCCCTCCCAGGGCCTGGTGCTTCTTCCCACTGGGGTACTGCCCCCTCGCAGTAAACCCCAACAATCCCTGAGGGTCTCCCCTCCCCAGGGAACCCACACCTTACCTCAGTCTTGGCACTGCCAGTCATCGCTTAGCCCCACTCCCTGGGGCAGACTGCTGTATATCAGCCACTCATCACAGGCAAGGGGGGTTTGGACCTGCTGCCTCGGTCTACCCATGGGCTGCCCCCTTGCAACCCCAGTACCTAACAGGCCCTAATCTAGGCCTTGCAGCCTGGGGGTTTCCAGGCTGGAGCTCCCCTGCACCCAAGGCCTTTCCCCCTCAGCCCTGCTCCAGTCTAGGTATTCCCTCAGGTCCCAGCAACAAGGTCCTTCTCTCTCTGAACACAGAGAGAGACTGACTAAGCTTCAGCCTAGCAGCCCCTTTATAGGCCCAGCTGCGGCCTGATTGGGGCATGGCCCAGGGCTGCAGCCATTTCCCCAATCAGCCTAGCTTTTCTGTCCTCAGCCCTGGCTCTCTCCCGGGGCTGGCTTCAAGCCCCACAGGGCAGGAGCAGGTAACCACCCCGCTACACTGGTGTTTGTGCACCTGCTTCTTTGTGTACACAAACACCTGCACATATACTTTTTGACAGCTGAATCTGTGCCTGCAGGTGATAGAATTTACATGCACAAAGAGGTGGACAGGTAGGTTTTGTGAGCATAAATTCTCTTACCAACGTGTGTAGAAATTGGAGGTCAAGAAATTAATGTGCTTGTCTGTACACATAAAACTGACGGTGGATTTTTGAAATTTGATCCCCAAAATATGAAGATGGAACCCCGCTACACAGTTTCTTCCTACGCAAATATCATTTTCCCTTTATGAATGAACATATTGTTCTGTGCAGAGGTGGACAGTTTGCTGAATTTCACTTCACTCCTTGAATCCATTTAATGAATAACAATGAGTTGTTAGGCTTTCATTGGATTCTGGTACCTTGCTTATATTTGCATTAACAGTTTTCAGTGCTCATTTGATTTTGGTTTTCTTCTGCATTTCTGCTTCTTGTATTTATCTGTGCAGCTAAATTCAAGGCACAGTAAATAAATAAACAAAACCCAAGCAGAGTATTCTCTAGGGAGCTACACATTACAATCTATAAAGTCACAGTACAGGCAGAGCTCACTCCTCAAATTGATGTGACTCACTCCTAAATTAAATCATAGCTATATGACTGTGGCTTCCCTGCTAAAGAAAAGATATGTGTGTATGAGGTCTGGGGGGGAGGGTAGGAGATGTAAAAGCCATAAAGAAGTCAAGACTCTGGAGAATAGGTCTTCAGGGTCAAGTTTAACTGCGCAGTGAACTGGGATTTAGCCCCCCCCCCCCCCGCAACCACACACAAAAAACAATGACCTGGGTTTAGAGGTGCTTTGAGCCTGGGGTAGATTCCTTGACTGGAGGTTATAGGTTAGAGGCCAGACTCTACTTTAACTCAGGCTGGAACTCACTCACTTTGCAGTAAGGACTCAGCCTAAATCATTGAAGTGCTAACAGTACATCAGTGCTTTCCCCCAGATCCCCCTGAAGGATAGATAGTTCTCCCACAACCCATAGTGTTGAGTCTTGCTAGTTCTCTAGCAATTATGGCAGTTTTTCTTTCTGGACATTCACTGTGCTAAGAGTCCATAAGGGTGCAGACATTCCAAGTGGCGAAATTCATTGTCTTGTATCAGCCACAGAGTTGAGTGATCCCACTGGATGTCGCCATCCAGTCGGAAGAGTGTGAGACAGCCCATGTTTTGGGCACCTTTTCTAGCTCCCTCCCCATTTAGGGTGAGCAGAGGGGATGCTAAAAAGGCCTGCTCAGTCACAGCTGCTGCTGCCGAAATGCACTTCTGTCTCATCCAAGCACAAGACGATGACTGTCACATGGCTGCCGCCTGCATGCAGATTTGTGACTAAAGACTCCCAGAGATCACTGTGCCTGTCTTCACTGCCACTCGTCCACCACCACAGAGCTTTGGGTGGGTGTGAGCCCTTTGGCAGAGGCCTGCGCGTGAAATCTTTTAACATGGGGAAACCGGTTCACAGGCAGTAACCACACAAGACTTGACAGGAGGAAAACGCTGACCCAGTGGCAAGGAGATCCAAGACAATCAGGGGCCTCCCTCCTGCTGCAGTCCTCATCCGCCTTCACAGCCGCAGAGAACTAGAAGGTCCTCTATATGCGCCTGATCTACCACTGGGGTCTTGTGTAATTTGGACCACGGTTAGTCAGGAGCCTCGCCTAAGACCTGCTCACCAAGGGGGAACCTACCAGGAGTATGAAAGCTCTGGATGATGTCACTCCGAGGGTCTTTAGCCCATGCAAGGCTCTCCACCACAACAAGGTTGTGGTCCATCAGAGAGGAGGGGTATGCCTACACTGCAGAGTAAGCCCAGGGTTTGAACTCAGGCTCAAGCCTAATCACCCCTTTTGGTCTACACATAAATTGCATTAAACCAAGGGTCCCAGAACCCCCCAGTGTGGAGGGTCTAAGCCTGCTTCAAGCCAGAAGCCAGGGTTCAAGCTCTATTTCTTTGCAGTGTAAACACAGCCCCACAGGACTCATGCTCTAGGAGTCTGCCAAAGGTATTCCACAATCCCATGGGTCAACTTTCTTTGTCCTCTGGACAGTCACATTTGGTGGATAGTCAAATTTTCCCACACTACACCATGAACAAAGGGCTAGAACAGCCATATTTTGGGTGGGCATTAGGAAATCCAGGATATGGGTGGTTGGACTCAGGCCCGCATAATGCAGTGTAGATGCTGAAGCTCCAGGTTGGTTCCCAGGGATCAACAACTCCTAACCTAGGAGTGTCTATACTCAGGTTACAGATGTGTGTAGACATTCAAGCCCTAGGTTAACAAACCCAGGGTGTCTGCTAACTTGAATTCTACTAACCCTGGGCTTACACTGCAGTGTGGACATATAATTCTATGATCTAACTTTTAAGGGTATCAGAGTTGGAAGGGACCTCAGGAGGCCATCTAGTCCAACCCCCTACTCAAAGCAGGACCAATCCCCCAACTAAATCATCCCAGCCAGGGCTTTGTCAAGCCTGACCTTAAAAACCTCTAAGGAAGGAGATTCCACCACCTCCCTAGGTAACCCATTCCAGTGCTTCACCACCCTCCAAGTGAAAAAGTTTTTCCTAATATCCAACCTAAACCACCCCCACTGCACTTGAGACCATTACTCCTTGTTCTGTCATCTGCTACCACTGAGAACAGTCTAGCTCCATTCTCTTTGGAACCCCCTTTCAGGTTGTTGAAAGCAGCTATCAAATCCCCCCTCATTCTTCTCTTCTGCAGACTAAATAATCCCAGTTCCCTCAGCCTCTCCTCGTAAGTCACGTGTTCCAGTCCCCTAATAATTTTTGTTGCTCTCCGCTGGACGTTTTCCAATTTTTCCACATCCTTCTTGTATTGTGGGGCCCAAAACTGGACACAGTACTCCAGATGAGGCCTCACCAATGCTGAATAGAGGGGAATGATCACATCCCTCGATCTGTTGGCAATGCTTCTATGTATACAGCCCAAAATGCTGTAAGCCTTCTTGGCAACAAGGGCCCACTGTTGACTCATATCCAGCTTCTCGTCCACTGTAACCCCTAGGTCCTTTTCTGCAGAACTGCTGCCTAGCTGCTCGGTCCCTAGTCTGTAGCAGTGCATGGGATTCTTCCGTCCTAATTAAAGGACTCTGCACTTGTCCTTGTTGAACCTCATCAGATTTCTTTTGGCTCAGTCCTCTAATTTGTCTAGGTCCCTCTGAATCCTATCCCTACCCTCCAGCGTATCTGCCACTCCTCCCAGTTTAGTGTCATCTGCAAACTTGCTGAGGGTACAATCCACGCCATCCTCCAGATCATTAATGAAGATATTGAACAAAACCGGCCCCAGGACCGACCCCTGGGGCACTCCGCTTGATATTGGCTGCCAACTAGACATGGAACCACTGATTGCTACCTGTTGAGCCCGATGATCTAGCAAGCTTTCTATCCACCTTGTCGTCCATTCATCCAGCCCATTCTTCTTTAACTTGCTCAACATAGCTACTATGCTGAAGGGTGTGAAAAATTAAAATTCACACTTCTGAGCACTGTAACTATGCCAAGCCAAGTGCTGGAATAGATGTTTCTAGGTTAATGGAAAAATTCTTCTGCTGACATAGCTCCCGCCACCTGGAGAGGTGGATTATGTACAGCAATGTCAAAACCCCTTGTGTTGCTGTAAGAAGCATCTATACTATGCTGCTACAGCAAAAGAGCTGCAATGCTGTCACTGTGCTGCTGTGGAGTCCACAGTGTAGACATGGCCTAAGACAAGGTCCCTTCTCAAGGAATGTGCAATGTAATTTATACAAACAACACAACAGATAAGGATATATCATCAATATTGGTGTGTGGTTGGGGGAGGAGGGGAGGAGAATAGTAGGGCAGGAAGTTTGAATTGTATGTGCTGATTTGTGCATTGTTACTACTATAAACACAAAACCTGTAGGATATATAAAAAGGATGACAACAAAGGGTTACATTTTCAACACAAGTAGAAAAATTAATCTCTGCATTCTCTTTTCCAGCAAATGCTCGCAGTGAAATATTTGGTAAAATGCTGTTTTATTATAATTTCCCCCCACTAAATTCCTGCACTGTTTCTGCTTTGAAGACACTCTCTCTCCCTATTTTGTATGGCCAACCATCACAATAGCATGGGAGTAGCTTTCCCGTAAAATAGATTGGCAGTAAGAAAATCCCTAATGGAGTTCCTGTCCTTTTTCTTTTTTCAAGGTTAGAGAAAATTCTGCTTGTGGAAGTGTCTTTTTTCAGAATATGGTAAGAGGGGAGTGGTTGATGCTGTGAATGTTATTCTGATTGTGGTGGGAAAAACTTTATCAAATAGGAAAGTTTTGAAGTATATCCTAAAGGTAATACAGATCTCTCTTAAAGAGGAGTCATTGATGCTGCAGTTACCTAGACCAGGAGAAGGTTCTCTTTTGGTAGGTGAGGCAACTTCTGAAATACATTTCCCAAAGAGAAATAAAGACAACTCCTCAATTAAATTTGGTCATCTAGAAACAACAACAGAATGACATGCTTCAGACCACTGGCAATTGAAGTCCTGCCAAGGTAAAGCATCAGATGCAGTAACATGTCAGCTTTCATACTTGAGAAATACATTTTCTTGTTAGAAAGGAATGCTACATTGCCAGCATTGCCGATGATGTGCTAAGAACGGACAGGAGAGCACAAGTAGCACAGTGCCGATTAGTGTACATTAAAATCTTTTGTTGAGCCATCTCCCCTCAGAAAGCGATCATGCCTACGTGTTCTACTCCATGTGCAGCAAGATGTCTCTGTTGTCTTTACGTCTCATGCCCACAGCTTATTGGTATCATAACAGTCCATATGTTTTTAATCTCACCAGTGCATAACAGCATCTGCACAGCCGTTTCATATTAATCAACTTATGCCTCACACTTAGAGGGGCCTTCTGTGCTAAACACCATCATGCCTGTTCCCCTGCTACTGCCAAATGCACCCAGTTTGTTTTATTTTCCTATTATCAAGCCTGCAAGACTCCCAAAGCACATTTGTTATATGAATAGATTTTCCTAGAGTGATAATTGGTAAGTTTACGATTTTGTTATGGCTCCAAGCTGTAAGCGGTAGGGGATGCTGGAGCTCCAAGCCGCTGGGGAGGTGGGGGCCCCCAGAGCTCCGAGCCCAGCCTCCACAGCTGCCCAGCTAGCCACGGGTGGTGTGTGACACTACAGCCCCATCAGCAATGGGTAAGACTAAGATTTTGTCAAGGATATTTTTTAGTAAAAGTCACGGACAGGTCACGGGCTTCACAGGCAATAAAGAAAAATTCACAGAAGCCCGTGACCTGTCCGTGACTTTTACTAAAAAATATCCGTGACAAAATGGGGAGGGAGCAGGCTCCAGCACCCATCACTAAGGCTACGATTTTGTCACAGAGATTGCAGAAGTCATGGAATCTGTGACTTCCAGGGTCCTCCGTGACTTCAGCCAGCAGCGGTGCAGAGCTGCAGGGTAACTCCGTGAGTGGGGGCCCCCCAGACCTCCGAGCTGCCATGCTCAGCAGGAAGGCCCTGCAGCTCCAAGCCGCAGTCAGGGGCAGTGAGGCTCCGAGTCACCCGGGCAGTGGAGGCCCCCGGAGCTACCCAGCCACCATGGGAGGGCGGGAGACTCTACAGCCCCAGAAGAGGTGGGTGCTGGAGCCTTCTCCTCTCCATTTTGTCATAGATATTTTTAATAAAAGTCATGGACAGGTCATGCGCTTCTGTAAATTTTTCTTTATTGCTGATGACCTGTCCGTAACTTTTACTAAAAATATCCGTAACAAAATCTTAATACAGGTTGAATCTCACTAGTCCGGCACCCTCGGGAACTGATTGGTGCTGAACCAGAGAATTTGCCGAACCACGGGAGGTCAACATTGTAGCGAGCAGGTCTCTTTTCATTTTTATCTCGCCGAGGCAAATAACCGGAACAACGCTTGCAACACCGCCTAGCCAAGGCTTACCAGCTCTCTTCATAACAAAGTGTTAGTATTGTTACACAATTTTACTTTATTGGCACAAGGAAATAAGTAGATAAACCGTAAAATAAAATCATGCCAGACCATGGATGTTGCCGGACCAGAGAGTGCCGGCCTAGAGACGTTCAATCTGTAATTGGTAATGTGTGATAGGGTATGCAAACCCCACACTGGACAACAAAGCATTAAGGAACTGCTCTGGGCTCAGCCAGCTCCATCCTTCAACACTTGCAAGGCTTGCACAGGCTGGAGGAAGGGCTAAAAGGGGAGCAGAACAGCTCTCTTGTGGGCAGCCCAGGGAAGAGAACCCCTAGCTTTTCAGCATAGGGCTGACTGAAAGCAAGCAATTCACAACCAACAACTGCCTGAAGGCCCCTCCTGGAGGGCAAGGAAGGCCAGGTCCTGATACACCCTGAGAGGCAGGCGTTCCCCATCTCTCTTACTGACTCAGTGTGTGTTAGTTCCCCTTTCTTTTTCTTTATGGACTACCCCAGATTGGGGAGACACTTTGAACTGAAAAGGCTAGAGGGCCAAGTCACAAGAAGCAGCAGGCCACTGCAGAGGCAGAGCAATCCCCAGTGAGAGATAGGTTTCAGAGTAACAGCCGTGTTAGTCTGTATTCGCAGAAAGAAAAGGAGTACTTGTGGCACCTTAGAGACTAACGAATTTATTTGAGCATGAGCTTTCGTGAGCTACAGCTCACTTCATCAGATGCATACCGTGGAAACTGCAGCAGACTCTATATATACACAGAGAATATGAAACAATACCTCCTCCCACCCCACTGTCCTGCTGGTAATAGCTTATCTAAAAGCCATTTCCAGCACAAATCCAGGTTTTAGAAAACCTGGATTTGTGCTGGAAATGGCTTTTAGATAAGCTATTACCAGCAGGACAGTGGGGTGGGAGGAGGTATTGTTTCATATTCTCTGTGTATATATAGAGTCTGCTGCAGTTTCCACGGTATGCATCTGATGAAGTGAGCTGTAGCTCACGAAAGCTCATGCTCAAATAAATTCGTTAGTCTCTAAGGTGCCACAAGTACTCCTTTTCTTTCAGTGAGAGATAGCTGCCATACCAAGTCTCACCATGAGGAACTGACCCCTTCACATAATGCAGATCTGAAGCATTTTCCCCAATGCATGAATGTCAACCTCCATGAGGCTTTCATGGACCAGATATGCAAGTGCCACTAGTTAGTTAAATGGGGGAAAGGAAATCTATCTCAGAAGTTGCTATAAAGAGCTCTCAATATTTTAATCATGTCTCTTTTGTTTCAGACACTTTCCCCACCCACCTTAATGACTGAGCATAAGGGGGCAGGAGGACCTAAAAAAGATTCTGAACCTTATTTTCCAGGATTCAAACTCATGCGAGGGCCTTGCTTATCTCTGCAGAAATAATAAATGTAGGGAATAAAAGTGGACAGCAGCTATATTGTACCATCAATAAAAACTGACAGCTCTCTTTTGTTAGTACAAACAAACAACAAAGTATAAGCTACTGTTTGTTGTGTTTCAGCTCCATACACTCGTTCTCCACCTTCTTACCATTCCCTGACCTCTTTTCCCAATTATTCTTTTACTCTTTCATGGCAGATGGCCTGCTATAGCTTTTAAACATGGCGCCCATCATCTCTTGGGAATTTCTTTGTGTTTGTTCATTGCTGTTCTTCTTAAATTTTACGTCAAGCATTTTCAGCATGTTCGTTGAATCATTTTTATTCTTGCATCTCGCTTCTTCTATTTTAAAAAAAGTTACTCCATTCCAGTGTTTGTGGGCTCATGTTGGTTGTTTTAAAAGACATCCAAATCTCATATTCCAATTAGCTCAAAATCAGAATTTAGCAGGACAAATGTGCATTTTGTGCACCAAAGTGAAGATTTAGATGCCCAAATACAAAATCCTAGAAAGGCTCTCCTATTTGAAAACTGATTTACATATAGTTTATGTTAGATTTTACGCAGAAGTCACACAGCTTTTGACAGATTGTTTTCAGTTAAGGGATCTATCTGCAACAGATACAGAGATTACCATGCTCAGATAAGGAGAATGATATAAGGACAAGTAAAAATCCTGCTAGTATATGGCTGGTGAAACCAAACTTATCTCATGGCAGTCACAGCGACCTCATCTCAGAGTGAGCCTGTGAGGGGGTGTAGAAACCCCACAGTGGGCTGGAAGGAGTTAAAAGACAGTACTGGGCCCAGGTTGACCTGCCCTTCTGGCCTGCAGAGCATTCTCCAACTGGAGAAAGAGCTGAAAGAGAGCAGAAGGAGGGAGAGAAGGACAGACCCTCCTGAATGCTCCTGACAAAGGTGCTGGAGAAGCCTCACTGAGAAAAGAAGACTATATACTGAGCCAGGTTGGGGCTGATGGTTTGGTTTCTTCTCCTTTCACCTTATCTCAGACTACAAATGGAGAGAGGAAAACAGCAGTAGGAAGTGACCCAAGAAGGTTCACCCTCCTAGGGTCCTGGGTTGGAGCCAGATGGAGTGAGTGGGCCTGGGCTCCCCTACCCCTGCCCCTGATATAGAGGGGACCCAAACCTCCCGTCCACCACACTGCACCTCTAGGACTAGGACTGCAGGTCCTACCCACCAGGAAGTGGCACTTGGTGCACTAACTACTATGCCACCAAACCCACGAAGGACTCTACTAGACAACCTCATGACCTCAATAGGTAATCCAGTAGGCTGCAGTAAGGCAAGGGGGTAGGAATTTAAACAACGCTTAAGTGAGTTAGGAACACAAGTTTCATTGACTTTAAATGGGATTTTTACTCCTAAATTGCTCAGCTTTTAAAAATCCCACTCAATGAGAATCTGACCATCACTTCTGATCCATCTATATGTAACCAAATTTTTTACTATTTAGATTATTAAAAAACAAGTGAAAGCAACCATTGTCTAAATGGTTTCTTTGGGTTAGATTGCAATATAAATGTATTCTTTATTTTACCCATTGCAATTCAAACATAGTAAGCAATCAGCTAGGGGTACTAGGGGATTTATGTTCTTGAGGCACTAAGAAGCTGTACTGTACTGCAGATGGAAATTCAGTACTCATCCAGGGGAGAAGAGGCCCTTTCAGTGAGTTATACAAAACATTTCTCAGCATTAAAAAATATTGTGCACATCCATGTAGAATCCAGTGTCTATTACACTGAAGTACTTTTCAGTGCAACTGTAAAGACGGGACGGATTCAATACAAGAAGCCTCTTATTAATTAGAATTATTTCCCCCTTTTGTTTGCATAGCTAAGATATGTGGCAGAGGTGTGATTCCGAAGTACCAGACTGCGCTAGCTTTATTCATGCTGAGTAGTACTTTACGACGCAAATTGTCTAATTGAAATGAATGGATCCCCTTGTGGAGGAAGGGACTACTCAATGTAAGGTACAGACTAAGGCACACAGAACTCAATTCTGCAAGGTGCTGAGGGCTGTGGTCCCAGTCCAGCAAAGCTCTTAGGCACATGCTTAAATTGAAATCCATGGGACTACTCACATGCTTAAGGTTAAGTATGTGGCTAAATGCTTTGCTGGATTGCACACAGAGTGCTGAGCACTTTGCAGGATCTGGCCCGAAATGAGTTGAGAAAGTATATTGTGTGCATCTTCTAATAAAGATATACACTATGTAAAAAAGTGAGTAACATAGCGAAAGGTAAAATAAACCTGGCTGGAAAAGGTACAGCCTGGCTGCTTTTGTGCAGTAAGTGTGTGAGCCAGCCATTTTGATGTCAGATAACAGATTAGGCTGCTCCATTCCCACCCTTCGGTTTTAGCAATATTCTGGAAGCAATTCTATTATACATGCTACAGGGAAAATTTGGGAGCAAACAAGGATATTGCTTGGTGCTTGCTATAAATTATGTCCTTTGGACTCCAGATATCCCTCTTTTGCTTTTAAACCTTAATACCCCCAAGTTTTCATGTTCTTGTGGATTCTGGCATTTTTTCCTTCAAATGCGAGTGTATTGACCCTGGTATCTTTATTTCCTCCTCCCCACCTCCACTACACCAGGTATTTTTTAAAAAATTGAAATTAACTTAGTAGTCTCATTTTCCTACTGCTGTGCACAAAGGGCAACAAATAATGGATATTTTCACCATAATTTTGAGTAGTTTTATGCTCCTTGATTTTCCCTTTCATCAAAACCAAATGAAGCTTGTATTATGGGACTGATCCGAAACCCACTGTAGTCTACGGAACTCAATCAAATTTTTAGTAGTGATCAACGTAGGTATACTTCTGAAGTGCTAGTACCAGAAGCCTCTTGCAGGACTGTTATTGTGACTATTTTTATTTTAAGGAGATAGAATCTTTTTCAAACTGAAAAATAGGGAACGTGTATGCTCGGAGTCAGGCTAGACATATGTTTTCTGACTTTTCCAGATAAATGCAGGTATGTATTTGGGAGGAAAACTGGATGTGATGTAAGCCAGGTTTTGTATCTTGGAACTCAGCTCTTTGTTTTATATTGCACTAAAGTAGGATTTGCATCATAAGGGATAACGTACATCTTTTCTGAGTGTATACACAAAAAGCCTTGCTTTTAAAATAACCCTGTAACAGGAACAGAATTAGGATCCTCTTTAACCTAATAAAAAGGATTTAAACAAAGAATTCTCATTTGCCAAATATTTTATATCTATTACTCTGTTATTGTTTCTTTCCCTTAATTAAATTCATCTGCCAGTATTTAAATTCTCCTTTTTCCAAAAGGAATATTTATCTCTAGGCAATGTTGGCTTCTAATTTTTTGTTTTTTTTTCTCTATTTGAATTAAATCCTGGTCAATGATTTGAGGTAGGTCTCTTAAATCACCTAAGAAATGTTGGGAAATTTGAATCTCCTAAATTTATCATCTTATTGATTATTTAGTCTTCAAGATTATGTTTAGATACATTTTAAAAGTTTCTGCAGTATAAAAAGCTAAATAAAAAATTAGAAACAGATTCATCACCGTGTGAGAGAACTTAAGCCCAGCTTTAAGCAAACCTAGGATGATTTATAGTCTTGCAATGAAATTGTTCAAAATTCACAGTTTTATATGCTTTCAAAGCAAAACCTGGCAAAATTCCAGTTTTGCTTTTGTTATATTTATACATTTAATATTTTAAAAGCCAAAACAGACATTACACAGAGGAAATCTGAGTAATGGAAATTAACAAAAGTGATTGTGGATTAAACCAAAATCAAAGGGGAAGGTTACAGAAACGTAATATATAATTTTATACATTTGAGATACCACAAATATATAACAGCTAACATTACCTTGACTTGAAAAGTTGCACCAAGGAAAAACCATGACTAATTATATATAAAAAGAAGAAAGAACAATACTTCTTGACAGTTTGATAAATAAGAGTTTTGGAAAGAGGCCACCTCAATAGACGTAATTTCAAGTTGTTGTTCATCCTTTTGATCCTGAAATAATGGAGTCTTTCCATACAAAAAAAAACATTTGGCTTCATTAAATTATATTTAGTGCACTAACTACAATACAGAATATTGTCAGACATCACACACATGCTCTTGCTCTATCCTTTAGGTATTCATGACTTACTTTTCTTTATGAGTCAGACTATCTGAACATGCTCGACCTAATAAAGAACTATCATTTTTATTATTTACAATATCCTATATTTACAAAAAAAAAAAAAAAAGAATTAGGAGATGGTTCTCTTTCCCAGTCTCAGTACCATGAGTTAACTTTTGACTACCAATGGGGAGGAGCATGGGAGGTGTTTGAGGAGGCACAGCCTTCACCAGCCTATGTGACGCGCTGCCCATGGCGCCAGTGAACTTTCCCCAACAAACCTTCCAGTGCCCTCTTCTGCCGCTCTCTGCAAAGCCACATAGAGCGACAACCTCCCCACTTAACTAGCTAATAGCCTCCTTCCTTATTGCCAGTACTCACAGCCCCATACAACTCTGGGCAGCAGTGATACTGGATCCAGTTCTGGTTTGTCCTTCTCAGGCGATTCCCCCTTGGCAAGGTGCTCCTCCTGGCTCCTGTCCTGGGGTGTTCGCGATCAGCCACTCTGTCCCTCCCAGGCTTAGGGCAGGTTCTCAGCTGCTTCGCTCTGTGAGGGCCTGCTTGCTGCAGCCCTTCTGTCTGTAGCTCCAACCACACACCCTCTTGCTCTCCCCTCTCTCTGTTCCCCCTCCTCCCAACATCACTTCCTCCTTCTGGAACAATCAGCACTTCTCCCCCTCCCCCCTCTGGAAAAAGACGTAAAGGGGCTATGCTCTCTAAACCCCAAAGAGGTTACACTCAGATCACCAAGAAGGAAGTGAAGTCCTGAGAAGAGAGAGGAAGAAGAATAAATTCTATTCAGACTCTAATATCATGTTCATCAACATGGCACTTAAACACCAAATTTGTATCCTGCTGTCCATTGAAATGCATTTCCCAAGTTGAAAGAATGCTTAAACTCAGTGGGTCATTTCGGGGAGAATTAACTCCAGCAAACTGAAACCAAACCAAAGAACATATTCACAACTAACCCATACAAAGGGAGACCAACAGGTTTTTTGCATAGCATGCCTAGTCAGTCAACCAAGCAGCCTTGCAATTAGAAAGGAAGAGGAGCCAAACGCAGCCCTGCAGTAAGCATGCATGACTCCTGTAGAAACAAATGGGAGTTCTATCCATTTACAAGGACTTAATTTGGTCCAGAGAATGAACAAATGACTAGTTGTATAGCCAATGATATTGTCCTTGTTTCAAAAATTCTTTCAAAAAAAGAACTGCAGGAAATAAAAAGAAATGTCAAAACAATGTACTGTTAGGGAGATTATTTTTAGAGTTATCTGATCTTTTATGTAGAGGGAAGCGTACCATCAGAGTGTTATGAGAATTGTCATTTTTCTGCAGTCTTCAGCAAACAGACTAATAATCAGTTTCTCCCTTCACCTTGGTGCAGTGTTCTGAAACATAGTATCATTGCTACCCAGCAGGTGGGAATATTTCTCATCAGAGATGGGAAAGACGAGTTGCCAGTATATTAAGAACAGTTTAAAAAGTCAAGTTAAACCAGTGTCTATCATATTGTATTGGTTTTACAATATCAGGTTAGCAATTCTAGACTGAGATTTACTAATTGTACAAATAACTACTTTTTACAATAATAAAGGTGCACAAAAGCCTATGCCATGAAATACAGTCTGTACTATGGTATGGAGAATGCATAAATACTAGAGATGGAGTGAACTGTATTAATATTGCATATTCCCAGAGGTCCCAGTTAGGACCACCGCCTTGGTATACTACACGCTGCAGAACAGATGACGGTTCCTGCCAAAGAACTTATCCAATATGGATTCAATTTGGACACAAATCTGATCAAATTTATGTAACCCATCAGAGTTGGCAGCAACAAGGGCCGGGTTCAGTATCTAGGGGTTCCATTCCAATAATACAATGCAAACCGGCTCAAGCCTCCATCCAGTGACCTGGGACAAATATACACCACCCCTGCTGGGAGCCTACTGAGGTAATACTTCCCCTCTCACAGGCACAGAGTCTGAATGCAGCAAAAGCCTTTTAATAACAGAGAGAAACAATGCGGCCTTATGTTGGGGAAACACCATCAACAGGATTCATAACACAACCCATGAGCCAAAATCCACCCCAAGCAAATTGGGCTGTGTCCTTTCCCTTTGGTTCTTGAGTCCAGCAACCCAAAAGTCACCCAAAGTCCCAAAAGTCCAACAACCCAAAAGTCTCTGTCCCTGATCAGTGCAGCGCCAGAGTTCAAAAGTTTTTCTGCAGAGTTTTACCTCCCACCCTGGGTGGAAATGCGGGGGTTAAGGGGCACCTTATGTGGTCCGAAGCCAGCTGCCCAACCTCTCCTTGGGGCTCCGCTCCACTCCACCAGCTGCCCCATGAATTGCTCTGCTCTGCCAGCCACACCGCTCCGCCAGCCGTCCCATGAGCCGCTCCCGCCATCCCGCAAACTGCTCTACTCCACCAGCTGCTCCGTGAGCTGCTTCACAATATATCTTCAGGCTCCCCCCACTACTTAACACAACACTCAGTAATTTCAGCTCTTAGTAATTTCAGTTTGTAGTAGGGGAGCCTCAGCACTGGTGCACCATTGGCCCAAAGTGAATTCAACTCAGCAGCCTGTAACTAAACTCACAGTAGAATCAAAAGGAGCTCTGATATTCTACCATGGAGAGAAGAAAAGGCACAATTAGCATATAGGGCCCTTATCAGGGGGCTCATACCACCAGATATTAATACCTGTCCCTAACATCTCTCAATTCACTGGGTTTTGGAACCTATGACCCTTGCCTAGCAAGTGCTGCTTAGTTGATGGTGAGTCCCTCCATCATAACAAAAGGCCAAGTGCAGTTCCACTGTCCTTGATTCACATAATCAGGATAATAACAGTTTATTCTTCCTGCCGCAGTAACAGAGAAACTGGGGCTCCTACAGCAATCAAAGTGACCATGTAGGCGGGGTGGGTGTGCCTATGCAAATGAGATCAGCCCCTGAAGTTCTTTTTCATAACCCACCACGACTCACCACCAGATGTCAGGGTATCCTGACTCTGCTTACATTTAAATATTTCAGATTTTTTGCAGTTTAATCTAGGATGCAAGGGGCTCAGTACACCCCTGTAGGTACAGGGGAATGCAATTTGCCCCACGTTTTGTCTGTAGGAGCAGCCTAGTCCAAGGGGAGATTTACCTCAGTGAAAGGCAAGAGGCAATTTCTCCGTCACCTTTTCCCAGGCGTTCTGCCATGGGGAGCAGATTACGTTTACAGCTGGGGGTTCTGTGGGGCCCACTGGCTGAGATTGTCCAGGAATGTGCTGAATCCACATTGGAGTGGCATTAGCTTGGCCCACAGCCCCTTCCTTCCTAGAATGTCAGGAAAAGTAGCATACGGCCCCCATATCCTCTCAGAGTGGCAGCAGTGCCCTCATTTTCTTTAAAAGCAGGAGGGGCAGTTTCGTGGGTTCACCTCCCCTCTTCCACCCCCCTTGTCCCCAAAAGTGACAGCAGGGGGTGTTCCAGTACTTACACCCTGGCTGCTGGGCTATCTGCTTGGGCAGGGGACCAGGTCTGTGGCATTGTTCTCAGAGCCTGGTTTACAATGGTGCCAATGGCACTCTCGTGCCAGGCCCACACTCAGAAGCAGTCCATTATGGTTGCCAGGCAAGAGTGCCAAAAGTTCCCTAGAAGTGTGTGTATGTGTGTGGACATCAACTGCCCCGCTCCTGCTGAGGCCCCACCCACACTCCACCTCTTCCCACCCCTGCTCCACCTCTTTCCCCAATGCCCTGCATGATGCTCTCTCCTTTCCGCCCCCTCTCTCTCTGTCACTTACCCTTAAGGCTTGAAAAAAATGCAAGGGCATTGCACTCCCACTTTTAAAAGTGTTGGGCTCATGCCCTCCCCCTGTTCCAGCGCCCCTGTTGCCAGGTGTCCAGTTTTCAACCGAAAAGTCTGGTCGAAAAGTGGGCCTGGCAGTATCTGGTCAGCACTGCTGACCTGACGCTAAAAGTCCAGTTACAGGAGTAACCACAATCAGCCTCCTCGCCAGGAGAGCAGGAAGAGCAGCTGCTGCTGCCTGGAGGAGCTGCAGTTCAGCTGGAGAGAGAGAGAGAGGGAGAGAACTGGCTCCCAAAGACCTGGCTCTGGTGGAGAGAGGTAGATACTGTCTCCGCATCACCCCGGGGGAGGGGGGGTGGAGGATCCTGTCCACTCCCTACCCTAGCTGCTGTTCTTCCCCCGGCACCCTGCCTCACTCTGGGGATCAGTCCTCCCACCCCGCTGTGCCCTTGTCCCCAGCCCCTGCCTTGCTCCAGGCACCGCCCATCCCACCCCGCCCCACTGTGCTCTTATCCCAGGCCCCTGCCTCTCTCTGGGGACTTACCCTCACTCCTCCCTATGCCAGACCCACAAAAGGTTAATATAGCCCTGATTGTTCTCCTGCCACAGAGTCCTCTGTTGGAGTGGTGGTGGCAGGGCTTCCCACAATAGTGGATCTAGACATTAACATCCCATTGATCTGAATGGGGTGAATCTGGGACAGAATGTACCAGTGTCCACACCCTACACACTATAGTAATAATCTTTGTACAAAGTATGTCTTGTGTATCATTTGAAGACTCATAATTTGCTGGTCAATATTGTCCTGATAAAATATGTGTGGCATCATTGTGAAGTTATAAGATTTCCTTGTATGATGTTATTAATATGTTCCAAGCTGAGATTGGCAAACAGATCAGTCTCAAACAAAGGAATGTGTGCTCTGCTTCATTTGCATTTAAACAGAGTCGTCAAGCAAGAAGGGAGACAAAGTGAGTTCAAACAGGTGGGAAAACCAGCAGGGAATATCCTTACATGTCTACACTCTGTCTCTTGAATAGCAGCTTGAAATGTTTTCCAAGGGAGGGGACTCGCTACGAAAAGGAGGAATAAATGCCTCTTTTCTCCCTCCCTGCCCATCACATTCATGGCATCTGAAGCCACAGGACAAGGAAGCATTCACTGGATTCTGGGGAGAAGAGGTCCTGACCTAAGAAGTTTGGTCATTAAGATTGTTAAAACATGTGGTGAGAAAATCTTTGTTTTGAATTTAACAATTTGTTAAGTTAGACACCAGCTGCATTTTATCTTTATTTTCCTTGTAATAATTTCTGACTTTTATGCCTCATTACTTGTACTCACTTAAAGTCTCTCTTTGTAGTTAATAAGCTTGTTGTACTGTTTTATCTAATCCAGTGTGTTTAAATTTAATTGTCTGGGAAATTCCATTTGAGGAAACAAAGGGTGCACGTTATTTCTATTAAAGAAATGTGTATTGTCCAGGAGAGGGCTGGACAGTACAGGACATACATTTTTGGGGGGGAAATCTTGGGCTGGAGGGTGTACTGGAGTCACCCTGCAACATAAACAAGGCTGGTAAGAGCCAAGCTGGGGCTGGCTGGCTAGAGCTCACACGCAGACGCAGCTGGGAGTGACTTACATGTTGGAGTCTGTTTGTGAGCAGTCCAGGCTGAAGGCTACAGCAGCTAGATGGGGTAAAGGGCAACAGGTTAGAAGGCAGGGGTGACACAGCTATTTATTAGTCTGGATTGTCCCTGGGTACGTCACAAGATCATTCCTCTCAGAGCGATTACTTCAGGCTGGCTGCAGACTCAGTTTGAAATCACTTTGGTTTCACTCCAGTTCCATTTTGAAGCTTCCCTTTGCGAGCATGTGGCCTAAAAGTGTTAAAAAAAGAAAAAAAAAAAGAGGGGTGAGGTTCTGCCCTCATCATGAAACTCTAGCAGCTGAGACTGCCAGCCTTAATCCAACCCTGCTGCCCCATTCAGAGGGAATGATGCTGCAGAAGTGCTGTGGTTTTAAGGCCATGAGTTTCTAGTTAACTTTGTTCCCTTCTGTATCTTTTTCTGTGGCCCTTAGTCAGGAAACTGCTTCTCCCAGAGGATTAACCCACATGAATTTGCCTTTTTCTGTTCAGTTCCTTTTGGAACTATTAGCGAGCAAACGAGTCTCAAGCTGAGAAGATTTGAATTTTTTGAGGCAGTGTGTTTTAGTCACTCAGATAATTCCAAACCAGCTGAAAGAATTTCCTCTCTCTCCTGAGACCATGCATGGAACATGTGAGATTGATGGAGAATATTTCAGCAAGTTAACAACCTGTGCAAACAGGTAGTTATAATGGAAGTTTCTTAGGTGTGAAATCCAGAAGGGAGCATTAGGATCAGTGATGAGCTGCCAAAATCTTAACAATGGGTTCCCTCCTCATCCCACGAGGGGGTCATTACCCACCCCCGCCCCCCAGGACTCCTGCCCCATCCAACACCCTCCCCTGCCCCCTGACTGCCCCCAGAACCGGGCAGGAGGGTCTCGTGGGCCACCGTAGCGGGTGCCCACCCCTAAGAGCCAGAGGCACCTGCCGGGGGGTGAGGTGGGGAGTCCTGGAGGTGCTTACCTGGGGCAGCTCCCAGGAAGCATCCGGCAGGTCCCTCTGGCTCCTAGGGGTGGGGGAGCATAGCTGGGGGGGAGCAGGGGGAGTGGTCGCTCCCCCACTGATCACATCAAAAGTGGCGCCTTAGGCACTGACTCCCTGGGTGCTCCGGGGCTGGAGCACCCACGGAGAAAATTTGGTGGGTGAAGAGCACCCACTGGCAGCTCCCCACCCCGCACCCGGCCCCAGCTCCCCTCACCTCCACTCCGCCTCCTCCCCTGAACGCGCTGCCCCACTCTGCTTCTCCAGCCCCTCCCCCGGCTTCCCGCGAACTACCTGTTCAGCGGGAAGCCGGGGAGGGCTGAGAAGCAGGCGGCGGCTTCCCACTCAGGCTGAGGGTGGCGGAGGTGAGCTGGGGTGGGGAGCGGTTCCCCTGCGTGCCCCCCGGGTTACCTGCTGCGGCGCGGGTGGCCCTCCTCGTGCCCCCGCTCACCTCCGCCTGCCTGGACCTGAGCGGGAAGCCATGGGGCCTGCTTCTCAGCCCGCCCTAGCTTCCCACGTGAACAACTGATTCACAGGAAGCATGGGTGGGTGGAGAAGCAGGGCGGGGCAGCGTGTTCAGGGGAGGAGGCGGAGCAGAGGTGAGCTGGGGCTGGGGTGGGGCAGGGAGCTGCCTGTGGGTGCTCTGCACCCACCAAATTTTCCCCATGGGTGCTCCAACCCTGGAGCACCCATGGAGTCGGCACCTAAGGCGCCACTTTTGGCCAGTTAAATGTAGAAGCCCTTTTAGAACCAGTTGTCCCTTGTAGAACAACCGGTTCTAAAAGGGCTTCTAAATTTAACAACTGGTTCTAGAGAACCGGCTCCAGCTCACCACTGATTAGGATCATGTAGTCAGTCTTACCTCCTGCATAATCCAGGCCACAGATTTTCACCCAGCAATTCCTGCATCAAAACTATACATCCTGACTGAGGTAGAACATATCTTTTTAGAAAGACATCCCCTTTTGATTGAAAGACTTCAAGTGATGGAGAATCCACCACATCCCTTGTAGAAGCTGTTCCAATGGTTCATTACCCTCACTGTTAAAATTGTGTGTCTTATTTCTAGTTTGAATTTGTCTAGCTTCAGCTTCTACCCACTGAATCATGTTATGCCTTTGCTAGTTTAAAGCACCCTCTACTATCAGAAGTCTTCTTCCCAGGTAGGTACTTTTAGATTGTGATCAAATCACCTCTTAACCATCTCTAGGATAAACTAAATAGATTGAAGAAACTCAATCTCTCTGTAAGGTCAAATTTCCAGCCCTCCAATCATTCTTTAAGCTCTTTTCTGAATCTTCTTCAGTTTGTCAACATCCTTTTCAAAATTTTGATGCCAAAACTAGTCACAGCATTCCAGTAATGGTCTCACTAATGTCATAAATAGAGGTAATACCACCTCCCTACTCCTGAAATTTCAACATGACCTTAGCTGTCACTGGCAGTGAATGCTAGTGCTATCATACATCTGTGGTCCAAGAGGTGCAAAACAGGGAGCAGAGGAAGACACCTCTTGTAGACAAATTCCATTCCTTTCCAAGCCTGACCTCTCAAACTGATTCATTGTGTCAAGTTCTGCCCCATGTCCAGCCACACAGCAGGAAGCCCATCATCCATACACAAACTCCTAATGAAATCAGGAAGTGCAACAAGATCAGGCTGAAAGAAGAACTTTCCAGGTGTCTCTTATAGACTCTGGAATCGCCTCTAAACCTGCTGATGCTGTGCTATATTCACATATATTCACCAGTTGCAATCATCTGCATTTCTTGGTCTCACACCAGCAGGTATGAATTTTTCTGGACCACAGAGACATAGATGCTTATTGATCTTTTCATTATAGGTCAGTAATTGAACTTCAGGTTTAGAGGTGGAAAGACCTGGTGGCTGGTCTCCATTAGCTGCTTATGAACTGTGTGTGAAAGCAACTGAATCAGATGCAGAATGTCTTTGGAGTGTCTGTTACTTGGTGCTAATGAATCATTACCTGGTGGAGTTTCTGATCATATATGAATATTTTAGGTATTTATCAGATGGGCCCAAAGTACAACAAAACCCTCTTTAAAAGTTGGGGAAATTCAGATCTAAAACTTGTGGCTTGTGCTATATAAGATAGATCCAAAGCCCCTTCAGACTTTGTGGAAGTTTGGACCTAGATTTGAACTTTGCAGCTCAGACCCATTATTAATAATAAGAAGGCTTCTGAACTATTTAAATCATGTGTCCTTGATCCTCAGTGACAAAAACCAAAGGCATTGTAATGCACCTCAGACACATTACAATTGCAAGAATTAATTCAATGTTGCAAAGAATGCCCTGTGTATATACTGTGAAAGTTGAATTTTCACATGAATCTGTAGCTCATCCCTCTGATGGGTCCCCACCCCGGGTGCCACCTGGAACTGAGGTACAGCTGAGTCCTCTGTCTCACCAATCTGCGTTCCCTCTTGCACTGTGACGTTGTGACAAGCTGCAAAGCCTTCCAAGCTTGCACTCACACCAACATCTACAGGCAGAGATGTGTTCATGAATCATCTGGCCAGCCACTCATGAACCCAGAATAGAGAGGCTATAGCCAAAATACTCCCAGCTCCCCAGCCCAATATCCCAGAGCTGTACCATCCTGCCCTGGTCAAATCCCGACCAGTATGAATTTATTACTCAGTCCACTGCTTCTACAAAGGAAAGTGGACGTGCACCAACTCTTGACCATGAGCTGAGATTTATCCCCTTTGCATTTCAAACAACACAGGTAAAATGTTTTAGATAAAATATTAAATAGATTTATTAACTACAGAAAGATAACTTTTAAGTGATTATAAGTGACAGCAAACAGATCAAAGTAGATTACAATAAGAAATAAAACAAAACCACAATCTAAGCCTAATGTAATTGCTAGTATCTGAATCAAGCAGTGTCTCACCAGGTTAAATAGTACAAGCAGGTTAGCATTTGCATACACAGGCAGGCTTCCTTCTTTCCTGCCTGGGACAACACTTTCCCCCATGCCCAATTCAGTCTTTTTCCTTCAGTACTTTCAGGTGTGGTGTTGTAGGGAGAGTGAGGTACAGTGGCATTTTCTCTCTTTATGTCTTCTTCCAAGTTGCTGGAAAGCTCTTTTGCTATCAAACAAATCTCATTGTGTAGTGCTATCTCTGAGAGATTTCTATTGTACACAGTTCCTGGGGTAATCCTTGGGCTTGTGTGTATTTCCTCAATAAGCCATTAACATTGTTTGGCCTTTTTACTGTTGTACCCAAAAGGCTGCTTGTGGGTGTTCTCAACCGCACAACATGTTTCAGTAGCACACACATAGCCAAACTTCCTAACTTCACAAACAATGATAGCACGTGCAATCCAACGAGATATTAATGTCTAACAGATGAAAACTTTTAGAATGATACCTCACAAGGCACACTTTGTACAAAACATATAATTATATGACAGTGGTGAATATGGGGTGCCAAGATGTCACAATCCCATCTACAGATAAGATAAGCAGTGATCCAGCTGCATCCACTTAATAAAATATGTCTGGAAAGAAAAGGAAAAAATCCCAACACCACCACACCAGCAAGGTCTAAGTGCTTATAATTCATCTTGCATTTTAAGATACGGTGTCCCATGTTTCTAGACATTTTTACTGCAAAAGTGAACAGAATTAATTTGCAGGCCTACCATAGCAGCTTGAATAGTTGTTGAGGTGGATTCAGAGAGGGGGAAAAAAGCAGCAATGCCTCCAGAACCTCATAGAAACTGTCAGCAACAGAATTTTTCCTTTAATTTCAGTAAAGGCACCATAAGAAAGTCAGTTTCCAGTGTTTGATCAATCTCGATTCCTTATACCATTTGTCTACCTTTGCTTTCCCTCCTCCTCCACAGTCTTTTTGCCAGCAACTATTTCAAGGAGACAATATCTAGATAAATGGATAGCTTCCAACTTTGAACAAGATACATGCAGGATTAATATTACAAAGCAGCTAAGGAAGTACTTCACACAACAAAGAGCTATGAACGTCCTCTCACATTCCTTTTCATGCTTCATGTGATTTTGTTTCAGGTGTATCATTTTGTAATGTCAATAAGCAACACTGCTACTATCAATCTTATTTAAAGCAACATTTTTTATTGCCATTGGGAATGTTTTAGCTTTACAGGATCACAGTATTTCTTAGCCAAAATGTAATATCTTTACTTGGGATGAACAGCACCTTACATAAAAATAATTCCACTGACATCAGTGACACCACTTGTGGAGTGAGATGAAAAGGGGGAGGGGGAAAATAAGCTCCAGAGATTTAGCAAACTGTGAATGATGTTTCCCAATAAATCTCATGCACTTTAATTTCCATTTATCTGTCCAGACCTGTAATGTGGACTGCCTGACCTAGTGGTTGGAGCCAGGAGCAGAGCTGGGGTTGTGGTCACACCAAGAGTCAAAGCCAGAGTCAGCAACAAGAAAAGTCAGGATGGCCAGGACAAGCCTTTAAAAAGGGATTGTCCCGGCCAAAATGGGACATATGGTCACCCTACTCTTAATGGAAAAATGTGTTGGTACAGACCATGGATACCAGGCGTTGAGAAGTAGGAATATTGGTATCATTTTGCATGAATGTGTGTGTTTTATGATGTGTTACTTGCTACAGAGTTAGATCAAAAGGGGTTGTTAATAACCAAGCAGGAAAGGTAAAACAATGGCCTAGATAAGAAACATCCCAGCAAACACTCAAACATAATAGTTCAGTTTGTGACTCCTCAGACCCAACCTTGGTGACATGGTTGTTTTGCCAGGGCTAAGAACCTGGAGATCAAAAGAGGCTGATCCATTAAAAGAACCACCTTACAGAGAGGGATAGGGGAGGTGTCAGCAGCTGCAGGCTAACATAGACTGACTGCGAGCCAGGGTCAGCAGCAGCAGGCTGTAGCTTGGTCCCCAAGAGAAGGGGTGGGGGAGGAAGGGAGAAGGAGGTGGGGTGTACCAAGGCTAAATTGTGTTTACTAGGGGATTGAAGGGAGTGCCAAGTGCAAGTAAGACAGTATGCATCTCTTGTTTCAAACTCATTTCTCTAAGCTCTACGCACCTTTTGGGCAAATAAAACAGTTTGTTTTGAAGCAGCTGCTTGTGTGTCTCTGCATACTGTTACTGCCCACAGACTCCCAAAAGGAAACTCTGGCAGGTGCCAGCCAATTGGACCTTCTAGGTAACATGGTTGGCAACCAGGGGAGTGTAACCAGGAGACCCAGTTACACAGTGGTTGGATTGCAGGGTCCCACCCTAAAGAGAAGTTGAGGTATGGCCAGCCCAAAGAGAAGTTGACGAGGTTGCAGGTGGGGGACTGGAAAGGGATCTCAGCAGGTGAAGCCTACATAGAGACAGGGAGCTCACAATGCAATTAGGCTGCTTCTGTATTTTGGATATCAAAGATTTATTACTAAAATTGGTCTGATAACTGCTGAGTTGGGTGTGTGCAGGCATAGGTTCATTAACATCTGGAGCAGAGATTCCCCATGATGCAGTGCTTCCCTGCTTTTCTGGTCCCAGAGTTCAGTGCGTTTCTTGCCTTGGAATCTGTGTTCTCCATTCTGTATGCTAATGGCGATGCCTCTCTGTCCCATCTTTGATGCAGATGAGGCTAGGGGAGTTGCCTTAATCCTATCACCCTTGTCAGGAGGGGTCTAGGTGTGTCTCCCACCGCCCTTCACTGCACTCTGCAAGTCTTTTCTCCGATTGGTTTTGGTTCAAGCAGAGGCTGGTGGGGGGGCGGGGAGGAGTTCCCTTCATGAGTCAGACAGGCTGGATACTGTGCCCTGGTTCCCCAAGAACACATTGCTGACTGGTATCACTGCTGTGATGATCCCGTCTAGAACCCCAAGATACATGATCCTGCAATCACAGGGGAAAGATGCATTTCTCAGAATCCATGGAAATGAAAGTGTGACACTACACCCCAAATTCTTCACATTAATATTATTATGATAAGGTTATGACAATCATAATGTATTTTATGCAAGATGGTGATATGAGATATCATTGGAAAGGTTATGAATATGATTATCCTATTTGTAGGCATGTATCATTTTTGTATCTGAAGTTAGGAATATTGTCTATGTATCTATTACAAATGTATTTATACCTGGGGAACTCTCACTAGGCAGAAGACACAGTCCAGATGGCTGGTAGGGAAGGGCCCATTCAAGTCAATGGACCATTAGGGAGAATAATAGGTTTAAGAAGAAGCTCATCTCCCATGAGGGAGCCTTCCTGAGGATGCTACAAACAGCCTCCAAGTCATGGCTATTATGACTCTACAGGGGCATGTGACCAGATCACCTGGTACTGGACTCTATCTTGGAATACTAGTGTTTTTCCACTGAAAGGCATGGGAACCAAGCTTGGAGACAAAGGGTCCCCGCCATATGCAAAAGCTATTTAAGGCAGGGGAGTGACATAATCGTTGTTCTTCACTGACTCCCCACCCAAAGGAGACTCTTGGAAACAACTGAGGACTAAACTGGGGGGGAAGTGCTGGACCCAGGCTAGAGGGATTTCTAGCCTGTGAAAGGAATACCTGGGATTTTAAGCTGTAAGCAAGTGCAGCTTGCCCCTTAAGAGTCTGCAGCCAGCTTAAATAATCATTTAGGGTGAGAATTTGTTACTCATATTCATCTATTTAGTATATTGTTTAGATTGCATTTTTATTTATTTGCTAGGTAACCTGCTTTGATCTGTTTGCTATCCCTTATAATCATTTAAAATCTATTCTGTGTAGTTAATACATTTGTTTTTGCTTTATCGCAAACCAGTGTGTGGGGTTACAACTTGGGGCAAAAAGCTGTTGTATATTTGCTCTCCACATTGAGGGAGAGGGTGAATTTCATGAGTTTACGCTGTACAGATTGCTGTGCAGTGCAAGGCGGTAGAATTTTGGGTATACACTCCAGAGAGGGGTGCATGCCTTAGGAAATGGGAGGTGCCCTAGCTGTGCCTCCCCATACAGAGCTGATCACGTTAGTATGTAACTGCAGCTGGGTGTGTCCCTACCTGTACGTGTGCTGGTAAAGTGCAGGCTGGAGCCTGGGAGGGGGCTTGGCAGGCTGGTCACAGCAGTACAGCGTAAAGGGAGCCCAGGCTGGTGGGTCTGGGTGGGCTCAGTGATACCTCAGTTCCAGGTGGCACCCCGGGCGGAACCCATCACAGAAAGGTTAAATATATCTGACTTTCTTTAAGACGACACCAGAAGAATATAAACCAATCAGCCCAGAACTCTTGTTCTTACTGCTAGAGGGGTGAAATCCTTACAGAAGCAAACCAATAGCATGTGAGTGAGTTATTCACAATTTCTTTTTACATAAGGTAAATAAACCGTGTCCCTGCTCCTCTAGGTGCTTAAGCACCGACGTAACTTTGCAGAGAGGAATGTGTCCTGGGACTACTTATGAACATCAATTTAATCTTTGCAGGACCAGAGTCTATATGAAGTGTATAGTCAGGAAAAGATGAACCCCTTTGCCAAGCTTGAGGAATAGCACTTCTTTTTAAACACACCTACTGCACAAACATAGGTGCACATCTATGCTAAGGGAATTTTCGCATAAAATTTAGGATTTTAACTTATTTCTCTTTTAGGAAAACCTGCTCCCCACTTAGGATGATAAAGGGAGATATTTTATTTCTTGACATTTCATTTATTTATGTACTGATTGTTTGCTTAGGCAGACAATGATGACAGTAGATGGGAAAAGGGAGATAAGGGTACCACAAAATACACTGCTCTTTATTGGCTAATTAAATCTTTGTCAATAAGGTCATTTTCCATGTGCCTTGAAATGAACATATCAACTAAACTGCACATTTAAAATCAATCAATCAAACCAAAATAACCCACCCCATAGAGCATCAGAGCCTGAAATCCTCTGTCAAAGTCTTCTGCCAGAGCAGTTCATGGTTTTCAGGACTAAATTCATTTAAAAGAATAATTGTCAGGTATATTTTACACACACACACACACACACACACACACACAAATTTGATTCATACTTAAAAGTATGGCAAACTTTAACATGAAAAATTGTCAATTTATGAAACATATTGCCTTAGAGCCATATACAGCTTTTTAGTCCTCACGGATCTCTCCTATTGACAGGTAAGCAAACCCAGCACTTATTGACATCAAGGGGCCAGAGGATAACAAAAGACCCTTATCAGTTGAACAGACATAAAAAAATAAAAATCAAATTGAGGGGTAGTCTGTAGAGTTAACATGTTCCTAGGCAGATCTCTGGTGGTTACCTAAAGTAGTTACTGTTAGCAGTCAATCCCAGGCCTGAACTGGAAAAGGCTGAATACCCCCGTGATTTCCTACCTTCAGACTCAAAGCTCTTCATTAAAATATCTCAGCTGCACATCATGCACTTTCAATATACATTTTTGAACACCAAAAATCTCCTCAACAGCTAACTTTTTACCACTCAGTCAGGACAATGAAGATCTCTTGTAACGCTCATGGAGTTGCTACCGGAATGAGCAAATAAAAAAAATCAAAGGGGGAAGGGTGTCAAAATTCAAAATACTAATGACTGATTTAATTAATTGAATGTATTTTTCTATTAATTCCTAGCTCAGACACACACGGCCGAACCATAGCCTAAATAATTCTCAGATGCTGCCAAAGTTGTCACATCAGTGAGTTACCCTTTTAGGCCAATGCCAGCACAACAAAGGGGACTGATAGCCCTTGTAAATGTAATCAGGCCACAGCCACGCTCAAACCAAAAAGATATTCTGCTTCCTCAAACAAAATCTTATCAACATTTTTGTCAAGAAACATCCCCTCAGTGTGCCACTGTTCCCTTCCCTGCACCCTGTGTTGCAACTGCCATAAAAATGTCAGACACTCCCACGGCACTCCATATCTTGAAAGAAAATCCCCAACCTGTTAGCGTAGATGTCTCAGGGGAAAGGGGTGTGTGTGTTTGTGTACACATAACTGGCATTCTCATTTCATATACAGTAGAGGAAGGTTTTGTGTATGGTGTCAGATCATTGGTGGGGGAGGGTGTCATTTGATTTCACTTATACCTTGTAACCAGTCTATACCTTGTAACCAGTCTATCTGGCTGATGTATATGGTGCCTTTTTCTTTCATTAAAATAATTGAGGTAGAATATAGGCCTCGCTGGATCTGGACACGATAGCAGCATTGTGTAAGGCTTTAGTCATGTACTGCATTGATTCTTTTAGTCCTTTTATGCCCATCTCAGGTGTGGCCTCCTTTAGGAAGGGGATGCAGGTACCTTGATCAAAATAACTGTAATCGCTATGGCATGAACAAAAGTGCATGTTTCCACCATGAACTCTCACTCCCACTAGAAACAGTGACATCCTATTTGATAATGGATAGGTCCATGTCTGGCTTATCCTCATGGTCTCATTCTCGAGTGCTAGTCTACCTATGTTACCATCCTCCAGTAGACACACTTGGCTGCTGTATTGACAGCACTAATGTGCTATTCATCCACTGTTGACGGGGGTCCTGTTTCTGTAGTGATGTCTCAGTTCTAGAACTGCCTCCTTACTTTTTTGGGGGGATTTTTATTGCTTAAGATGACTTAGAACTCCTAAAAAAGCTGCTTTTAAATATTCAGCTTAGGATACGTTGCTTTCTTCCTACATGTGGTACTGAGAAATCTGGTTATAGCACCATAGAAAAAATATATACAAAGAATATATGGCCAGCGTTGGGGAGGGGGGAGAAAGGGGAAGAGGAGGAAACAAAGCTTCCCACTCATCTAAAATAACCGGGACTTAATTCTATCCTTGGACATGTATACAGCTCCCCCAGTTCGACAGATGAGTGTGCATATATGTACATACATTTATTTGAGGGCATACCAAAGTATGGGTCAGAATATGTCCTTTTATAGATCATACAGGGCTGAACTGCAACTTTGCCTCCCTCCTGCTCCAAAGGGGGAGTATACCATGTGCAGAGTATTTGCAGGACAGCCCCAGAACATTGGTATAGATACACTAGCCAGTGCATTGGAGCAGAGCCAAGGTTCCGTTCACCTCTAAGCCCACCCAACCACCTGTATGGTGAACACCTAAAGTCTTTGCAGTGCCTGCTCTCCTCCCTGTGAGGCAACCTGTGGTACAGGTAGCTGGTACAAAGGAGTAAGTAGGCCCACAATTTGTCCTAAGACACTGATGATGCATAATAAGCCTACCAAAGAAAACTCATTGAGAATGTTGGGCCCACACAGAACTGGATAATTAAGCACTACATAGAAAAAAAGGATCAATAATGATTAATTATTGTGTGTATTTTTTTTAAAAGACGCTTAAGAAATATTAGATTTACTCTTCTATATAGCTATCTCCTTTGTCAGTTCTAAAATGAGTTTATATTAGCCAAAAGGCCACTTTCTGGTTAAGAATGTAAAAGCTGTATGTTTACTTTCAATATGAATTATAGCCTTGCCTTAAGGTATAGGAATCTTTTTTCACCACTGTCAGAGTCTTCCTCTGGTCTAACAAAGATAGCATAACATTTCACTAATATTAAAGCAAGATTGGAACAGCCATAATTAGCAAATCTAATATTAATCAAAGATGTGCATAATTGAAACGATCTATTGGAAACTGAATTGCACATGAGCAGAAATGATAGTGATCACCAACTTCCGCAAAACACTTGTAATTTATCACCTGGGTGTTCTGATCACACAAATTAAAGAACACTTCTCTTTCTACAGATGTTGTGCTAGCACCAAACGTTGCACAATTTGCCAGCACCAGGTGTTCTGGAGAATTCTACACTGGAATATCATTTTTTTTCTTAATCTCTTGTTGCTCATTGTCTCCTGGATGAATGTTTGACCAAAGTGTAGGCTGTTGTGATCTTCCATCAGAAGTGTGCGCAGATCAACAACAACATCCCTTTATTCCTCATGGTCATAGAATATCAGGGTTGGAAGGGACCTCAGGAGGTCATCTAGTCCAACCCCCTGCTCAAAGCAGGACCAATCCCCAATTTTTGCTCCCGATCCCTAAATGGCCCCCTTAAGGATTGAACTCACAAGCCTGGGTTTAGCAGGCTAATGCTCAAACCACTGAGCTATCCCTCCCCCCACAAATATTACAATATTACTGTTTCTCTTTGAAGTCTGTTGTATGTATGTAACATATCCAAAAAAAATACATGTAACATATACAAGCCAGTAGAACACCACTTCAATCTTCCCAGACATTCTATAACAGATTTAAAAGTAGCTATACTTGAACAAAAAAACTTCAGAAACAGACTTCAAAGAGAAACAGGAGAACTAAAATTCATTTGCAAATTTAACACCATTAATTTGGGCTTGAATAGGGACTGGGAATGGCTGGCTCATTGCAAAAGCAGCTTTACCTCTCCTGGAATTGACACCTCCTCATCTATTATTGGGAGTGGACTACTCCACCCTGATCGAATTGGCCCTGTCAGCACTGGTTCTCCACTTGTGAGGTAACTCCCTTCCCTTCATGTGCCATTATATAATGCCTGCATCTGTAATTTTCACTCCATGCATCTGAAGAAGTCGTGTTTTACCCATGAAAACTTATGCCCAAATAAATCTGTTAGTCTTTAAGGTGCCACCAAACTCCTTGTTGTTTTTGTGGTTACAGACTAACACTGTACTGGATACTGGACCTTTAGAGACCACTCTAAATATATTGTGAGCTTACCTCTAGTACCCTCTGGCTGTGTCAGCTACATCAAGGTACTCCTCCAGCCCATCAACTAGTGGAATGCTAGCCTGTCAGTGATTCATTCTGAAAGCAGATCTTCTGTTTTCTGTAAAGCGCAACTGGGTTACCATGCCTCCTTCAGTTACATCACTGATTAACTTTAAAATTAACAGATGGACTAATTTGGGATGTCATAGCTAGTATCACAAAATTTCTAGTTATGTCAACATTTCAAAGCACAGAAATTAATGTCAGAACTTCAAAGTAATGGAATGAGTTACCACAAAATTATGATTTATTTATGGTCATGATTTTCTGACATTAAGGAGTAGCAGTGAAAAATTAGACATGTCTATGTTTTGTGATGCATAGCTTTGTTTGGCCTGGATATAATGCCTGGATCCCATTGAAAGGTCTTTATTGACTTTTTAAAACTATCTGGTGATTACATCTTTGTCCTTAATCTTAGCACGTTATGTACATTTTCACATTTCTTCAGTTGCTTCCCTCCCCCCCTGCACAAAGTTATCTGCTCTGTAATAATATCCTTGTGACCTGCTGCTCTCTTTCAGTGTTAATGTCACTGATGTTTGGCTTTGTCTCTCTGCATCTGTATTCCTATCTATAAAATAAATCTAACAAAGTTGGAAGAACACAGGAAAAGCCCTAGATCCTCATTTTTTTATCTGCACTTACACAATCAATTAATGATGGGCCAGATTGTGAAGTCTCTGTTCAGGGCCCAAGCTTGCTCTCATTCAAGTCAGAGGCAGAGCTCTCATTGATTTCAGTGGACACAGACTTCAGTCTTTACTCAGCCCAAAACTCCAATGGGGCAAATCCTCAACTTGTTAATCAATTTTTTAATCCTGCCTTACTAAAGTATGTCTACACTACGAAATTAGGTCGATTTTATAGAAGTCGATTTTTAGAAATCAATTTTATACAGTCGATTGCGTATGTCCACACTAAGTGCATTAAGTCGGAGGAGTGAGTCCTCACTGCCATGGCTAGCATCAACTTATGGAGCGGTGCACTGTGGGTAGCTATCCCACAGTTCCCGCAGTCTCCGCCGCCCATTGGAATTCCGGGTTAAGCTCCCCATGCCTGATGGGCAAAAACATTGTTGCGGGTGGTTTTGGGTATGTCGTCAGTTGCCCCTCCCTCTGTGAAAGCAATGGCAGACAATTGTTTCATGCCTTTTTTCCGTGCAGAAGCCATACCACGGCAAGCATTGAGCCCACTCAGCTCAGCTCACCGTCACCGTGGCTGTTGTGTCCTGGGTGCTGTTGTCAGCAGACAATGCAGTAGGTCTGCTAACCGTTGTCATCCACCGCTTCCACTGCAACTCTGCTGTCCTGCAGCTCAGGGGATCCGTTCTGGTCCTCCTGGGTGCTGCTAACTGTCATCATCCACTGCTTCCGCTGCAACTTTGCTCTGTTCTCCTGCAGATGCCATACGACAGCAAACATTGAGCCCACTCAGCTCACCGCCAGCACAAGTTGGATTTTGATGAGGACATGGACACAGACGTTCCTGAAAGCACGGGCTGTGGCAATTGGGACATCATAGCAGCAGTGGGGCTGGTTGATACAGTGGAACACAGATTCTGGGCCAGGTAAACAGGCACAGACTGGTGGGACCGCATAGTGTTGCGGGTATGGGATGATTCACAGTGGCTGCAAAACTTTCGCATGCGTAAGGCCACTTTCCTGGAACTCTGTGAGTTGCTTTCCCCCACCCTGAAGCACAGGAATACCAAGATGAGAGCTGCCCTGACAGTTCAGAAGTGAGTGGTGATAGCCCTGTGGAAGCTTGCAACGCCTGACTGCTACTGGTCAGTCAGAAATCAATTTGGAGTGGGCATGTCTACTGTGTGGGCTGCTGTGATCCAACTAGCCAACGCAATCATTGATGTTCTGTTATCAAGGATAGTGACTCTGGGAAATGTGCAGGTCATAGTGGATGGCTTTACTGCAATGGGGTTCCTAATTGTGGTGGGGTGATAGATGGAACACATATCCCCATCTTGGCACTGGACCACTTTGCCAACCAGTACATAAACTGCAAGGGGTACTGCTCAATGGTTCTGCAAGCACTGGTGGATCACGAGGGATGTTTTACTGACATCAACATGGGATGGCCGGGAAAGGTGCATGATGTTCGCATATTTAGGAACTCCGGGCTGTTCGAGCAGCTGCAAGAAGGGACTTACTTCCCAGACCACAAAATTACCATTGGGGATGTTGAAAGGCCTATAATTATCTTTGGGGACCCAGCCTACCCCTTCCTCCCATGGCTCATGAAGCCTTACACAGGCAGCCTGCACAGCAGTAAGGAGCAGTTCAACTATAGGCTGAGCAAGTGCAGAATGGTGGTAGAATGTGCCTTTGGATGTTTAAAAGTGTGCTGGTGCTGTTTGCTGACTAGGTAAGACCTCAGCGCAACCAATATTCCCATTGTTATTGCTGCTTGCTGTATGCTCCATAATATCTGTGAGAGTAAGGGGGAAGACATTTATGGTGGGATGGGAGGTTGAGACAAATTGCCTGGCATCCGATTTTGAGCAGCCAGACATCAGGGCAATTAGAAGAGCACAGCTAGGTGCACTGCACATCAGAGAGGCTTTGAAAACCAGTTTCATGACTGGCCAGGCTACGGTGTGACTGTTGTATGTGTTTCTTCTTGATGCAAACCCGCCCACTTTGATTGATTTTAATTCCCTGTAACCAAACCACCCTCCTTCCCGCCTTCGAAATAAAGTAACTATTGTTTTGAAACCATGCATTCTTTCTTTATTAATTAAAAAGAAGAGATGACTGACAAGGTAGCCCTGGTGGGATGGGGTGCAGGAGGAGGAAAGGACAAAGCCACATTGCTTTTTGTAGCCACACTACAAATCAAACTGTTTGAATGACAGCCTTCTGTTGCTTAGGCCATCCTCTGGAGTGCAGTGGCTGGGTGACTGGAGCTTCCCCCCCAGCGTTCTTGGGTGCCTGGGTGAGGAGGATGTGGAACTTGGGGAGGAGGTCAGGCAGTTATACAATGGATGCAGCGGAAGTCTGTGCTCCTGTTGGCTTTCCTGCAGCTCCACCAGATGCTTCATTATGTCCGTTTTCTCCCCCATTAGCCTCAGCATCGCCTTCTGCCTCTGCTCTTCGAGGCCAGGAAAGCATTAAGTGAGCATGAACACTGAATGCCTCCATGCATTAAGCTGTGCCCTATCAGTGCAGGAGGACTGGATGAGCTCAGAAAACATGTCATCGTGAGTGCGTTTTTTTTCACCTTCTAATCTGCGATAACCACAGGGACGGAGATGATAGGGGGAGCCTAGAAACATTTGCACCTGGGTGGTAGGGGGGAAGAGATAAAAAGGGAGAGTGAAATTTAAGATGATACATTTCTGAGAACAAAAGGGAGACTTTCACAGTGAATCAAGCAATTCACAGCAGACAGCACATGTGCTTTAGATACAAGGTTGCATTTTGCCTTTTATATTGAGCACCTGCCGGTATGGTGACACATCACACACGGCTGGGCAACAGAATTTGGTTTCCTGGCAGCCATGGTAATGCACAAGGTACGCGGGATTGGCTTCTTATGCCTAACATGTGGGAATGGTTTCAAACTGCAGCGCCCTCCTTTCCCATAGCAAGCAATGGGTTGGGTTTCACATTTAAAAAGGAGGGGCTGCAGTTGTTGGGTGGATGTGCAGCACACACATCCCCCCACCCACGGCGTGGCTATTCTCTGGGATGATCGCTTTTAGCCAAATGCGAACATCCCAGCATGAACGGGGTAAATCAAACATTAAACACTATCACTTTTAAACCCTGTACTATAATGACAAATGTGCACTCACCAGAGCTGCCTTCTCCGGCTTCAGGGTCGGGGATCCCGCCTTGGGAGGGTATTCGCTCCAGGGTGATGAAAAGGTCCTGGCTGCCAGGGAGAACAGATTCACCGCTTGCCTGCTGCGCATTCTCTTCCTCCTCTTCCTCATCCACAAAATCCTCCTCTCTCTTGCATGAGATTCCCCCCTTGCAGGTGTCCACAGACAGTGGTGGGGTAGTGCTAGGATCCCCTCCTAGAACGCCATGCAGCTGATCATAGAAGTGGCATGTATGGGTGTCATAAATATAAAGGGAAGGGTAAACCCCTTTGAAATCCCTCCTGGCCAGAGGAAAGCTCCTCTCACCTGTAAAGGGTTAAGAAGCTAAAGGTAACCTCGCTGGCACCTGACCAAAATGACCAATGAGGAGACAAGATACTTTCAAAAGCTGGGAGGAGGGAGAGAAACAAAGGGTCTGTGTCTGTCTATATGCTGGTCTTTGTCGGGGATAGACCAGGAATGGAGTCTTAGAACTTTTAGTAAGTAATCTAGCTACGTATGTGTTAGATTATGATTTCTTTAAATGGCTGAGAAAAGAATTGTGCTGAATAGAATAACTATTTCTGTCTGTGTATCTTTTTTGTAACTTAAGGTTTTGCCTAGAGGGGTTCTCTATGTTTTCTGAATCTAATTACCCTGTAAGATATCTACCATCCTGATTTTACAGGGGGATTTCTTTATTTCTATTTACTTCTATTTTTATTAAAAGTCTTCTTGTAAGAAAACTGAATGCTTTTTCATTGTTCTCAGATCCAAGGGTTTGGGTCTGTGGTCACCTATGCAAATTGGTGAGGCTTTTTATCCAACATTTCCCAGGAAAGGGGGGGTGCAAGTGTTGGGAGGATTGTTCATTGTTCTTAAGATCCAAGGGTCTGGGTCTGTAGTCACCTAGGCAAATTGGTGAGGCTTTTTACCAAACCTTGTTCAGGAAGTGGGGTGCAAGGTTTTGGGAAGTATTTTGGGGGGAAGGACGTGTCCAAACAGCTCTTCCCCAGTAACTAGGATTAGTTTGGTGGTGGTAGCGGCCAGTCCAAGGACAACGGGTGGAATATTTTGGGGAATAACTTGGGGAAGTTTTGACCTAAGCTGGTAAAGATAAGGTTAGGAGGTTTTTCATGCAGGTCCCCACATCTGTACCCTAGAGTTCAGAGTGGGGGAGGAACCTTGACATGGTGGCATAGTGGTGGGATTAACCTGAAATAATTTTGAGATCCAGTTGAGATTTTTTGAACTAGAAATACAGATTTTAAAAAGGAAATTTTTTTTTCCTTTGGAAAGGAAGTCCAGAAAGCAGCTGAAACTGAAAGCAGCTTGTTTTTTCTCTGCTTTGTGGCCAAGCAGAGACAAAAGGGGATTATCTTTGTGAATTGCAGGTTTTCTTTGCCTGGAGGCAGGGTACTTAACTCCTGCAGGGAAATTCACAGTCTTCCAACCCAGAGTTTTTTTTTTTCTTTTCTTCCTAAAAGTAAATAGGGGGTGTGTGTTCTACCCATTTGCTTTTTCTTTGGGCTGGGTAAGCAGGTTTCGAAGTAGTTGGAGGTTTTTTGCTTTAATTTGGGCCCAGAGCAGAGACAAGGGAATTGTCTTTTTCTGTAGGCTGACAATCACTATCAGAGAATAGGTATTCTATTCCAGCACAGCAAAATTTTACAGCCAAGTTTTGTTTGTTTATTTCTAAACCTCGGGTGTAAAGTTAGTTAAAAACAGAGAGGTTAGAATGACCAAATCCTCAGCTCGACTACAGCTGGAATTAGCCAAATTTCAGGCTGAGGAAAAACAAAGGGAACATGAAAGACAGATAGAACTCATGCGGCTGAAGAAGGAGGAGAAGGAAGAAGAGAGGAAGCATGTGAAGGAGGAGAAGGAAAAAGAGAGGAAGCATGTGGAGGAGGTGGAGAGGATAAAGGCCTGGCAGAATATACCAACAAACCCTAGCAATCCTTCTCCAGGTACCACTTCCCATCCCAGAAAGTTCCCCACCTACAAGGCAGGTGACGATACTGAGGCCTTCTTAGAAAACTTCGAAAGGGCCTGCCTTGGGTACAACATCTCTACTGACCAATACATGGTAGAGCTGAGGCCGCAGCTCAGTGGACCCTTAGCTGAGGTGGCAGCTGAAATGCCTAAAGAACACATGAACAAGTATGAACTGTTTAAATCCAAGGCGAGAGTCAGAATGGGGATAACACCCGAGCAGTCTCGTCGGAGGTTCAGAGCCCTAAGGTGGAAACCAGACATGTCATTTACCCGACATGCCTACCACATTGTGAAACATTGGGATGCCTGGATATCAGGAGCAAGTGTTGAATCTCCAGAAAATTTGCCCTTCCTAATGCAAATGGAACAATTCTTAGAGGGTGTTCCTGAGGAAATAGAAAGATACATCCTAGATGGGAAACCCAAAACTGTAATCGAGGCAGGAGAGATTGGAGCCAGATGAGTGGAGGTGGCAGAGAAGAAGAAAACTGGTCGCAGTTGGAGCGGAGACCAGAAGGGACCACCCCAGACCACACCCTATTACCGGGGGCCGCCCAAGGCCCCACCTACCTCCCAAAGAACCCTCCAGACCCCTTATCGTCCCGCCACCCCATTCTCCAGCAACCCTCCTCGCCCCAGTGACCCGTCAGCTGGACGATGTTTTAAATGTAACGAGCTGGGGCATGTAAAGGCCAACTGCCCCAAGAACCCCAACAGATTACAGTTCATTGCACCGGAATCACACCAGAGGTCCACAGGCCCAGATACCTCCCAGATACCCTTGGAGCGGAGGGAAAGAATCATAGATTTGAATCATAGAATATCAGGGTTGGAAGGGACCTTAAGAGGTCATCTAGTCCAACCCCCTGCTCAAAGCAGGACCAATCCCCAATTTTTGCCCCAGATCCCTAAATGGCCCCCTCAAGGATTGAACTCACAACCCTGGGTTTAGCAGGCAATGCTCAAACCACACTGTGAGTGTGGGCGGGAAGAAGGTCACCGCGTGGAGGGACACCGGAGCACAAGTGTCAGCTATCCATGCTTCCTTAGTGGACCCCAATTTAATCAACCCAGAGATCCAAGTGACGATTCAACCCTTCAAGTCCAACTCTTTCAATTTGCCTACAGCCAAGTTGCCTGTCCAGTACAAGGGCTGGTCAGGAATGTGGACTTCTGCAGTCTATGATGATTATCCCATCCCCATGCTGTTGGGGGAAGACTTGGCCAATTATGTGAAGCGGGCCAAGAGGGTGGGAACGGTCACCCGCAGCCAGGCTAAACAAGCCGTGAGGCCTAGCTCTGTTCCGGAAACTTCTATCAGGACCCAGTCAGAGGTGATGGACCCGGACCCCAGGCCAATGTCTGCAACAGCAGTAGTGGATCCAGTCCCAGAGACCCAGACGGAACCAGTCCCAGAACCGGAACCAGCCGAACAACCAACACCAGACCCCATGTCAGCACTGAATCCAGTACTTGCAACCTCAACACCAGAGGGCCCCACCGAACCTGAACTGGCAGCAGCCGATAACCCTACACAAGAGGCTCAGCCGGAGCCTGAATCCCAACATAGTGCACCAGCGGAGAGCGGTTCACAGTCAACAGAAACAGCTCCATCCCCTATATCGCTTCCAGAGGGACCAAGCCTAGGTCCACAATCCAATGAGGGACTGATGTCTCCAGCATCAAGGGAACAGTTCCAGACCGAACAGGAAGCAGATGAAAGCCTCCAGAGAGCTTGGACGGCGGCACGGAGCAACCCACCGCCTCTCAGCTCTTCTAATCGATCCGGAGAATTAAAGGTTTGTCAGTTTACAGCCCAGGGAGGAGACGAAGCTGAGTGGCCTGAAGGTGTCTACTACGAAGGGAAATGTGCTGGTGGTGTGGAAGAGGTGAACCTCTCCATGACCCTTGGGCGTATGCAGCGACAGCAGATCCAGGAGCTGTGCACTAGCTACGCGCCAACGTTCTCAGCCACCCCAGGACTGACTGAACGGGCATACCACTCCATTGACACAGGTAATTCTCACCCAATTAGGGTCCAACCTTACCGGGTGTCTCTTCAAGCTAAAACTGCTATAGAACGGGAGATCCAGGATATGTTACAGATGGGTGTAATCCGCCCCTCTGAAAGTGCATGGGCATCTCCAGTGGTTCTAGTTCCCAAACCAGATGGGGAAATACGTTTTTGCGTGGACTACCATAAGCTAAATGCTGTAACTCGCCCAGACAACTATCCAATGCCCCGCACAGATGAACTATTAGAGAAACTGGGACGGGCCCAGTTCATCTCTACCTTGGACTTAACCAAGGGGTACTGGCAGGTACCGCTAGATGAATCTGCCAAGGAAAGGTCAGCCTTCATCACACATCTCGGGCTGTATGAATTTAATGTACTCCCTTTCGGGCTGCGAAATGCACCCGCCACTTTCCAAAGACTTGTAGATGGTCTCCTAGCGGGATTAGGAGAATATGCAGTCGCCTACCTTGACGATGTGGCCATATTTTCGGATTCCTGGGCAGACCACCTGGAACATCTACACAAAGTCCTTGAGTGCATAAGGGAGGCAGGACTAACTGTTAAGGCTAAGAAGTGTCAAATAGGCCTAAACAGAGTGACTTACCTTGGACACCAGGTGGGTCAAGGAACTATCAGCCCCCTACAGGCCAAAGTGGATGCTATCCAAAAGTGGCCTGTCCCAAAGTCAAAGAAACAGGTTCAATCCTTCTTAGGCTTGGCCGGTTATTACAGACGATTTGTACCGCACTACAGCCAAATCGCTGCCCCACTGACAGACCTAACCAAAAAGAAACAGCCAAATGCTGTTCAGTGGACCGACAAGTGTCAGAAGGCCTTTAACAAGCTTAAAGCGACACTCTTGTCTGACCCTGTACTAAGGGCCCCAGACTTTGACAAACCGTTCCTAGTAACCACAGATGCGTCCGAGCGTGGTGTGGGAGCAGTTTTAATGCAGAAAGGACCTGATCAAGAATTCCACCCTGTAGTGTTTCTCAGCAAAAAACTGTCTGAGAGGGAAAGCAACTGGTCAGTCACTGAAAAAGAATGTTACGCCATTGTCTACGCTCTGGAAAAGCTACGCCCATATGTTTGGGGATGGCGTTTCCACCTGCAAACCGACCATGCTGCACTGAAGTGGCTTCACACCGTCAAGGAAACTAACAAAAAACTTCTTCGGTGGAGTTTAGCTCTCCAAGATTTTGATTTCGACATCCAACACATCTCAGGAGCTTCTAACAAAGTGGCTGCTGCACTCTCCCGTGAAAGTTTCCCAGAATCAACTGGTTAAAATCGTCCTTGAGATGTGGAAAATATTGTTAGTCTTTATGTACTTGGTAGTATATTTAGAGATGCATGTGTCTTATTAACTCTGTTTTTCCTAGAGCTCCAGGAAGAAATCCCAGCCAGTGTTTCACCCTAGCTGAGATTTGGGGGGCGTGTCATAAATATAAAGGGAAGGGTAAACCCCTTTGAAATCCCTCCTGGCCAGGGGAAAGCTCCTCTCACCTGTAAAGGGTTAAGAAGCTAAAGGTAACCTCGCTGGCACCTGACCAAAATGACCAATGAGGAGACAAGATACTTTCAAAAGGGGAGGAGGGAGAGAAACAAAGGGTCTGTGTGTCTGTCTATATGCTGGTTTCTGCCGGGGATAGACCAGGAATGGAGTCTTAGAACTTTTAGTAAGTAATCTAGCTAGGTATGTGTTAGATTATGATTTCTTTAAATGGCTTAGAAAAGAATTGTGCTGAATAGAATAACTATTTCTGTCTGTGTATCTTTTTTGTAACTTAAGGTTTTGCCTAGAGGGGTTCTCTATGTTTTTTGAATCTAATTACCCTGTAAGATATCTACCATCCTGATTTTACAGGGGGGATTTCTTTATTTCTATTTACTTCTATTTTTATTAAAAGTCTTCTTGTAAGAAAACTGAATGCTTTTTCATTGTTCTCAGATCCAAGGGTTTGGGTCTGTGGTCACCTATGCAAATTGGTGAGGCTTTTTATCCAACATTTCCCAGGAAAGGGGGGGTGCAAGTGTTGGGAGGATTGTTCATTGTTCTTAAGATCCAAGGGTCTGGGTCTGTAGTCACCTAGGCAAATTGGTGAGGCTTTTTACCAAACCTTGTCCAGGAAGTGGGGTGCAAGGTTTTGGGAAGTATTTTGGGGGGAAGGACGTGTCCAAACAGCTCTTCCCCAGTAACCAGTATTAGTTTGGTGGTTGTAGCGGCCAGTCCAAGGACAACGGGGGGAATATTTTGTACCTTGGGGAAGTTTTGACCTAAGCTGGTAAAGATAAGGTTAGGAGGTTTTTCATGCAGGTCCCCACATCTGTACCCTAGAGTTCAGAGTGGGGGAGGAACCTTGACAATGGGGCTCTGACCCAGAGCGACCATTTGCCTCCTTTGTCTTTTGGTAGGGTTGCCTAAGCTCCTTAGGCTACAACAGGGACACATGGCAGTGCTGCATGAAAGCTTTCTCCAACATGCCCTGTGAGATTTTGGCAAATATATTTGCATTTCTTCTTTTCAATTGGAGTTCGGCCTGCACAGATTCTTCTCCCCATACAGCAATCAGATCCAGTGTCTCCCGTTCAGTCCATGCTGGAGCTCGTTTGCGATTCTGGGGGGACTGCATGGTCACCTGTGCTGCTGAGCTCGCCACGCTGACCAAACAGGAAATGAAATTCAAAAGTTCCCGGGCCTTTTCCTATGTACCTGGCTAGTTCAAAGTGCTGTCCAGAGCGGTCACATTGGAGCACTCTGGGATAGCTCTTGGAGGCCAATACTGTCGATTTGCGTCCACACTACCCCAAATTTGACCCAGCAAGGTTTAGCGCTACTCCCCTCACCGGGGAGGAGTACAGAAGTCAATTTTAAGAGCGCTTTAAGTTGACGGAATGGGGTTGGTTGTGTGGATGAATCCATTTTAAAACCGACCTAATGTGGCTAAATTCGACCTAATCCTGTAGTGTAGACCAGGGCTCAGGCAAAAAGGGGTGAGTAAAAACTAAATCAGGCACATATCTTCAGGGATTTTCTGAAGTAATTTCAGTTATGGCCCACTGACTTGTGTCATCTTGTACACTGTGTGAAGGTGGAATAAAAGGTTATTCTGATTTGGTGGTATTTTACCCAGGTAAGATACCCAGGTGTAAGTGACTGTACCAAGTGCAAAGTGGTAGGGAAATCAGGCTCCACATCTAAAAGAGGAACAAAGCTGTAGCACATATCTTTGCAGGTATTCCAGAACAACTAGTGGCAGGTAATGGACCACAATTCACTGCAGCGGAATTTAAGTCATTCCAAACTAAATATGGTTTTGAGTGTATTAATAGCAGCCCACATTATTCACAAGCGAATGGAGAGGCTGAGAGGCCTGTACAGACAGCCAAGAGAATCCTACAGCTGCAAGATCCATTCCTTGCTCTACTGAGTTATGGATCAACACCAGTAACAACTACTGGATATAATCCAGCATAACTCCCAATGGGAGACAACTCTGAACTACTGGAAAAGAACCTAAGTTGGAACAATCTCCAAAGTGGCCAGACATAGAGAGTAGCCAAATCAAAGAGAAAAAGAGCTTACAAATACTTTTATAAACAGAATCACTCAAATATAGAACTTTGTGACCATGCTTGTGTCAGACTGGAAGGAGAAAAGGGATCGTCACAGGGTCCACTCACTGCTGGTCTGGCACATCCTCCTAGTCACTCTGGGGATTAGCTCTTGAGGTTGACGGCCGCATCCACAGTTTGCACACTGTTGCTCTGTTTCTCCCTCTGGTCTGCGGCCCCACTCTCACTCCAGGAACTGCAGTATCCTCTTCATGACTCAGCCCTCTGGCTAGTCCTGCAACCCTCAGCGTTTCCCCCTTCTGGGGTAGCAAAGTCCGTTCTCCCTAGCAGTTTTAGGCAGTCTTCCCTTTCACTGGCCCTTGGTGCCACTCCCTCAGTGGCTAGTAGGGGAACCTGGGCCCTCCCTCTACCCTGCGTTCCAGTCCAGGGACCCACAGTTCTGGGCTTTCCTTTCTTAGCCCTCACTGCTCCTTCCCCGGACTGCTTCCTACCACACCTTGTTCCCCTTCTCTCTCTGGTTATACCAGCTCCCAAACCCTCCTCCCAGGGAGTGACTGCTACCTGCCTCCCTGCAGCCCCTGTCTGTTGCCAACTAATTAGCTTTACACAGGCCCTTCTTGTTCCTGCACAGCTGAGCCTGCTCTCAGTTAGTTCCCTGGTCCCTGACTCCTCCACCAGGTGCAGCCTGTGAAGTTATTTGGCCTGCCTGGCCATCTTAACCCCTTTCAATGCTGTGTGGAGTGGACACCCCATCACAAGGATGGAGAACTCCAGCTGTCATAAAGAAACAAAATCAATTGCTCAGATTATATATGATCGAGGCTGACAGTGGGGAGTTCAGCAGAAATCAACATTTACCGTTTGTTCCTCAGAAATAACAATCAACAGAGCAGAGTCTACAGATGGTGAATGCAGAACAAGAAGACAACTCAGACTCCAAACCAAGTTTTTACACAGTTGGGTCATGTAATTAGAAAACAAATGCAATTCAGAGACACATAATAGACTGATACGTACTGAACTTTAAAAATAGCATGATACTGTACCCATAAAATGTATACCTTATCTGAGCACACCACAGATATACATGGCAGTGCATTAAAAGATGTCATGGAATATGCATCTCTAGTATCTCTGTTCAGGAAGGAAGGTCTGTAGCCAGTTCATATGTGATACACGGCAAGCAACAGATAGTGCAGTTGCTACAAATGTGAACAAGCCAGTGTAACCTCTCTGTCAGGGGGGGTTTGTATATTTTTACAGTAAAAAATGCTAAGCTCATATGACAACACTATCCCTTTGGCTGCAACTTTGTGGCACTTTTTAAGTAAATAAAGATTTTGCTCAAGCTAAAAATTCAGGCCACCTAGAGCACTGTGCTTAAAGGGCGTAATTCAGCCAACGTTTATGTTCCATTTAAGCCATTTTGAGGACTGAAGTGGTGCATAGTCCTTGTGCTGACCCTCTGCATAGGAGAAAAGATCACCTTCAGAAAATAAAATGACTTGGCTTACTAAATTGGTCATTCCCCCCTCAGCAAGTGCTGAGAGTCAAGTGTGGTTTGTAAAGAAATCAGAGGGCCATGACTTTTTGACTCAGTTTAACAAACAAAAGGAAAAGCAGGAGGAAGAAGCAGTAACAATGAACAGTAAGTGATGGAGCTTGAGGTACACACAAGAAAATAGGAAGTCAGTAAAACATACATTTAGTGATAAGTCTCCACTCTGTGCCTAGTTGGAGCTTAAAAAAGTGAGTTCCTTGGAACAAGGAAAAGTCACCTCAGCAGACAGTGTAGATGAGGAGTGCACCTTTGGATGGAAATGCCAACTCCCCATGAAGCAGAGAAACAAAGACCAAGCCACCTCAGATTTCCAGCGGCAGGACAAACCATAAGGAGACTCCTTCCCCATCTGCCCAGAAGATCCCCTTCTCCTAAGCAGACCAGGCTCCTCTTCTTACCTTGAGTTATCTTCTGGAGGGAGATTCAGTGTCTCCTTTGGTGTTTTCAAGGTTTGGCTGACTGGCCTTGATTCTGTCTGTTTTCCTCCACTCTTTTCAGAAGCAGTTGGCTGGCTCACTTGCCTTTCCCTGCTTTTTGGGGGAGGTAGTCCAATAGGTAGTCCAATGAGTGTGAGAGTAAAGTGATCGGGGTTTGGCCCTTAGTATGTTGAATTACGACTTCAAGAAGCCTCTAATCTCAGTTGTCTGTTTCTGGTTCCTGTAGGACCTGGCCAGAAAGTGTGAGAGAATATACGTATGTGTGTGTTTATAATCTGAGGCAGATTTTCAGAAATCCTGAGCACCTGTGACTCTCATAGAATCATAGAAATGTAGGGCTGGAAGACCTTTAGAGGTCATCAAATCCAGCCTTCTGCACTGAGGCAGGTCCAAGTAAACCTAGACCATCCCTGAAAGGTGTTTGTCCAACCTGTTCTTAAAAACTTCCAATAATGGGGATTCCACAACCTCCCATGGAAGTCAATTCCAGAGCTTAACTACCCTGATAGTTAAAAAGTTTATCCTAATATCTAACCTAAATCATCCTTGCTGCAGATTAAGCCCATTACTTCTTGTCCTTCAGTGGACATGGAGAACAACGGATCATTGTTCTCTTTGTAACAGCCATTATTATATTTGTCAGGTTCTCTCCTCAGTCTTCTTTTCTCAAGACAAAATATGCCTTTTTTTTTCTTGTTTATTTTTAAAGAATTTCCTCATAGGTCAGGTTTTCTAAAATTTTTATAAATTTTTGCTGCTCTCCTCTGGACTCCAATTTGTGCAAAACTTTCCTAAAGTGCGGCACCTAGAATTGGACACAATACTTCAGCTGAGGCCTCACCAGTACTCAGTAGAAAGGGACAGTTACCTCCCATGTCTTACATATGACATTCCTGTTAATACATCCCAGAATGGATTTAGCCTTTATTGCAATTGCATCACATTGATGACTCATATTCAATTTCTGATCCATTATAAGCCCCAGATCCTTTTCAGAAGTACTATCACCTCACCAGTTATTCCCCATTTTGTAGCTGTGCATTTGATTTTTCCTTGCAAAGTGTAGCACTTTGCACTTGACTTTGTTGAATTTCATCTTGAGTTCAGGCCATTTCTCCAATTTGCCAAGGTTGTTTTGAATTCTGAGTCTGTCCTCCAAGATTTTAGCAACCCCTCCCAGCTTGGTGTCATCTGCAGATTTGATAAGCTCCTTCTCCACTCACTTATCCGTACCAGTAATGAAAATATTGACTAGTACAGGACCCAGGACTGAAACCTGTGGGTCCCCACTAGATACAGCCTCCCAGGTTGATGACAAAGCATTGATAACTACTTTTTGAGTACAGTCTTTCAACCAGTTTTGCAGTCACCTTCTAGTAATTTCATCTACACCACATTTCCATAATTTGCTTAGGAGAATGTCATGTGAAACTTGTCAAAAGCCTTATTAAAATAAAGATATATCACATCTACACCTCCCCCCTTTCCTCATTCACTAGGCCAGTAACTCTGTCAAAGAAAGAAACTAGCTTGGTTTGGCATGATTGTTTTTTGACAAATCCATGCTTGCTATTCCTTATAACCCTACTATCCTTTATGTGCTTCTAAATGGATTGCTTAATAATTTGCTCCAGTATCTTTCCAGGTATTGAAGTTAGGCTGACTGGTCTATACTTCCTTGGGTTCTCCCTATTTTAAAGGTAGATACTAGGTTTGCCATTTCCACTCCTCTGGGACCTCACCCATCCTCCAAGATTTCTCAAAGATAATTGTTAACTGTTCCGAGATTGCTTCAACTAGTTCCTTAAGTACCTTAGGATGAATTTCATCAGGCCCTTTCTCCTTGAACATCTAATTACTTTTGAATGTGTTCTTTCCCTATTTTGGCTTGCATCCCTTCCTCCTTGTTGTTAATATTAATTGTGTGGAATAGCTGGTCACTATTAACCTTTCTAGGTTAGCCTTTTAAACTGAAGCAGTCAGCCTTTTTAATGTCATCAATTATTAGCTCTCCTTTCCCACTAAGTAGAAGAATTACACTTTCCTTAATCTTTCTCTTGCTCCTAATGCATTTAAAGAACCTCTTCTTATTGCCTTAATGAGAGATGCAAAAGTTCAGCATGACTCAAAATCAGGCCTGAGAAAGAGAAGAAAAGGTCTCTTGTGGGGTTGTGGATTTTCATAAATCTTCTCCTCTAAGTGGTGGGGTTATGTCATTCCCCAGATTCTTACTCTTAGAGGGCTAAGGAAGTGACCTGTGGAATTTTCCTGCCATTATGCAGCTTAGGATAGCATGCTAGTGCAGACAACTAAAGCTCTCACCAATCAGTCACCCTGTCCATACCTTCAAAATGTTTTATTTGTGCAACTGGAAAGGAGGATCCAACAGTATTTTTTGTCTCCCCCCACCCTTAAATTTCACTCATGATTCACTCAACTAGATCTTGCAGAGCTTTTCTCTCAGGCAGCCCTCAGGGCAGATACAAAAGATTAAGCAAATTAACACGATTGCTTTTGCAGTCCTTCCTCCCAGTCACTTCTCAACTTTAATCTCAATTTAGATCACAAAAAATCCACAAAACACAAATAAAAAGCAGGAATTTTCTACTTCTCTATTACAAATAAAGGGCCAAATTCAGCCCTAGTAGAATTATGCATGCTTAAACCAGGATTGAATATGCCTCAAAACAGCCATGTAGTGAAGGAAGGAGCTATTGAAATTTACTACATTTAAGAAAGTGTAACAAATAGATCATTTCTTTGGCAGTCAGGCAGGAATCCCAGCAGCAAAAATCCATGAGATATCCAAAAGTTTAAAGAGGAAAATGTCAGCATAATGAAAAAAAAGGGGGTTCTTGTGCTCATTCTCTGCTGCTTAGAAAATAGAGTGATCACTCACTTAGCAAATAAAGACCATCCTTAGCAATGTGAAAACTTTACCGGGACTTTCTCAGAAGCTGCACGTGCTTCAGATTGCAGTATTTCTGAATACTAACTTGCCAACAGCTTCCTGATTTGTTCCGTAGGGACACCAGGATTAGACTGGCAGTTCTCCTTTGCCCTGGCTTGAACCAAAATCTTCATAACTTTGTCAGTGGATTATATTAGCAGCACTTCAGAGTAATCGGTCTGTCTTGGGAAGTTACTGGGTGACTTTCTCACTTGCCCTTACTAAGGAATACTATAAAGCATTGACTTGCCTTGCTGCCTTTGGTAGAGCTGCAAGTATGCCTGTCAAGGCTTGGTGACTGGAAAGGAAGGTGGGGGATGGGGTAAGAAATTAGCTTCTCTTGAAGAAGGGGAAAAAACCTGTTCAGAATGATACAACAAAAACCATTCTGCCTTTTTATTCCAATTTAAGTAAGTGGGTCTACATAGTTATAATTTGTCTTTGTTATAATATTTCAGAACTGTAGAAGTATTATTTTTAAATTACTTAAGCCTATATTCTAATATTGGGGTCTGCTATCAGATGAGCTGAAATGAATCTTAAATAAAAGATTTTTTTTTTGAAAAAACCTAGCTCCTAAGTCAACAACAGACCGCACAGGCAGGTCTTAAAGTGAGAAAGTATTTGAAAATGATTTCCTATTTCCTGCCAGGAATCTAAATTTAGGGTTGTGTATTTCTTATGCAATAAGGCACTCAAAGGAGTGCTCTCTGCTTTAGGTGTTTGCGAGGGGCAGCAGAAATACAGAACTAAGCAGAGTTACCAGAAACTTATGGGCCAGATTCACTGATATGCTTCAGTGACACAGAGCAGCCATACACCTAGCTGAAACGAGCTAGACTGGGTTTCTGGCTGTTCTTTAATGGTGGAGTGGTGCAAAGCAGCCAGAGTATAGCATAGATTCCAAGGCCAGAAGGGACTGTTGTGAACATCTTGTCTCACCTTCTCTATAATATGGGCTGTCGACGTTCCTGGACCGAAATTCCTGTTTGAGCTAGAGCATGTTGATTGAATCCTGAACCATTTGTTGCTACTTTTTTAATTTATTTGTTTTATTATGTGTTTTGATATTTTAATTTAAGTTCTTAGAACTACTGCCTGAAGATAATGCTCTCCTGACTACCTATGTGCAATGACTAAAGAGGTGAATCTTTCCCAGACTGAGCCCAGCACATGCTTTAGGAGTTTACTTTTTGCTAGGGGAATGTTCATTAAGAGACAGATTTTCAAAAGAACGCAGCTTGCTGAGTGCTGAACATCTAACCATAGGTGTCGCCTTTGGAATCCCTGGGTGTTAGAAACCTGAGCTTTTGAAAATTTGGCCCTAATGGTTCTATTCTGCTCCCATTAAAGGCAATAGAAAGACTCCTATTGATTTCAGTAGTGTACATGTACACATTGCAAGACTTCTATTGATTTCAATACATGTACTGTACATATTGCAAGCGTGATCCATAAAAAGAAAAGTTTATGATCCTCACTACTGAGTCAGAGGACTTTGATTTAAACGTTTTCTAGTAACACGAGAATCACAGGTTCTTTGTGAAAGTATTTCATATCACCGTGACTTTATTATCCCCAAGGGTCATCTCCCTATGTTGAATGAATTATAGAGAACTGAATACTCTGGGACCTTTTTATAGCAAAGCTTTTCTCTTTTCTTTTCTTACTTTTTTACTTTACTTACATAAAACATCTTCATGATAGAGATTCACTATAATGGAATTGCAGCTAGCACGCTGCAATTCACTGAAACAATTTTGGACTTTCATCCTGTATGTCTTTGCTATATATGGAGTTTCAAGATCCTGAATTTCATTGTCATCATTTGCAAGGAGTCAAAGAAAGGTTGAAATTTTAGACCAAGTTATGCTGTAGATAGGTGAAAGCAGAATGCAGCATTTTATCACCTCACTAAGAAGCACATCCATTATTTTAGACCCAATTTACCTCCATCCCATGCAAAACATTGTTATCTCACTTCTAATATTGATAACTATTGATAGCTAAAATACTGAAGTCAAAAATAACAATTTGTTTATGTTGAATAAACTAATCCCATCTCAGCTTCTGTACTTCTCCTACCAGAGATAGGGTCAGATTGCAAAATTTGGATCCAGATTTCAAACACCCGGTAGTGTGAGCGTTGTTCAGATACTTGGTTTGGTTTGTAGGGTTAGTTTTGCTTCTATCATTTCTCTACAGACACTGTAACATACTTGGTATTCAGCCTGTAGCGAGAGACATTTTTCTCTCATGTGCCACACACATACTGTAACACACGGTGTCTCCTGTGAATGAAAAGCTAATGACGACAAATTAAGGAATCTCTAGCCAGTAGCAAAAAGAAGCCTTGAAGAAAGAGTTGGGAGAAAGATAATGGTGATGTGGAGGAGTGACAGGAAGAGAAGAAAGAGCTCAGGGCTAGGGTGGGGAGGAGGACATTACTTTGCTGTCTGGCTTATTATAACCAACATCTCCTCTAACTCTTGACTTCTGGTTGGTCATTTAGCCTTTCCCCCTTGAGTTTTGCCTGCTGTGGCCTGATGGAAACACAGTACTGTGAACAGACACCTCTGCTCATGTCCCTTGACCAAGGCTATGTGAGGGAGTCAGAAACTCAGCTTTAGGAGAGGTGTGCAGAAGAGTAACAGGATCCTCTTCTCTGTGGGGACACCTGCATGAAATCACCCACGTGATTATAACAAAGAAAAATAAATGGAAACAAAGATAGTTTGCTTAACATAGCTTGATTTAGACTTCCCGTATGTCTTATCTAATTTATCTTTCTCAGCAGGGACTGTAATGATCTTGGAGTTCATTAAATAGCAAGCCAGTGAATGAGAAAGGAATAAAACTTCAATATAACAAAACTCAAAAGCATCCCTGGTGAACTGCTGCCCACAGCCATGTGGTGTTCCCAATCCCTGTCTCCAGGGCATATCTCCAAATTCCTCCGTTTATCATACTGGCCCTTAAGAGGCAGCGTCTCTACATTATAACCTTCTATAAACATGTCTCTACACAGATCTCACGGCCTGCTACAGGAGCCCAATCTGCTCCCCACAGTTCCTCCTCACCTGAATTCTCTCGGCTCTTTTATGAGATCTAGGGCTTCTTCAGTGCCCATTAGTCCCACCTCCTCAGGCTGGGAGGCAGCTAATTATGAAACAGGTGAGGCCAATTGAACCAGGATGACTGGCCTAAGGCCTCCGGGCCCTGAAAAGTGCAGGCTGTCCTGTTCCAAAGGTCCTGCTCAAATTAAGGAGCACTGGTGTCATATGCTTCTGGCGTGATACACTGCTGAATCGGGAGGAGGACCGTGTTTTGCAGCAGCTTCAGTTTGCAAGTAGAGTTAAGATGTAGCCCTCCACTGAGTGCAAGTCAATGAGTGACTAAGTCACCGAGTGACTAAGATACAGATAACTATAGCAAGATCTGTAAGTGATCCAAAACAGCCAAAGCTTTCTGACCAGACGTAGACTGAAATAAAAGCCTCATTCTTGCCATGGTTACAAAGCATGGATCCTAAGCTGTGGACTCAACACTATCCCTGAGTTGTGAACTTGGTGACTAAGGAAATATGAGCACCCGCAGTCAGAGGAGTAGATATTAGCACTGCCAACACCTACAGTTAGTCTTGTCCAGAACAAGCCTAAGACAGATTGCTTTCACCTGTTCTTCCCACTCTGACTCGGGAAAAATTGTGAATTAAACTTTATGCTTCAACTGATTGCCTTTGGCACAACTGGATTCTTTTACTGGTGCTGTAGCCATCTTCCTCCTCACTTCATTTGTTGCATGTCATCTTTAAACCACAGTTGGTTTTTGGCCTCATCCTCAAAGCCAGACAGAGGGGTCTGCTGAAAGTACAGTAATTTCCTTGAAATCTCTGGAAATGCACTAGTTCCACTATTCTCTGAGGGCAGACCATCAAAGCATGTCCTTTGCCTCAATAGGAGAGATGTTCTCCTAGTTCTAACCACATGAGACAAATGTTGGTCTACAGCATCAGTAGACATTCCAGTCCCTTAATCTTTAATCCAGTTTTTAGTTTCTATTTTTTCTCTATATTATTCCCGAAGATATTTTTCCCCACAAAGGATGGTGAGAGTAAAAGAAACTGGAACACACATTTCTGGGCACTTTGAACTAACTTCATATGTCTTTCAAGTTTTAAGAAACTAAGGCCTTGATCCTCAGGTATACTTGGGATGCTTTGTGCTGCTCTGCTCTGAGCATGCAGATCCAGTCCCTTCAGGATTCTCCCTGGATCTGTGGTTGGCATAGAGCCATCATAGTAACTCCGAAGGCATTCTCCTCCTGGCTGCGAGGTACAAGTGATATCACTGGGGGGCAGGGAAGGAGTCATGGCTGTGGCTCCTTTATGCCATGGCAATTCCAGGCTATCATGATGGCCCTTTGGGGCTGTTGGCACCAATTAGAATAGCCTTCAGGATGTTTTGCTTACATCGGGTACTGGTCTGCTGCCTTGATGGCCCCAGAATTGGGGGAAGTAAAGGAAGACCTAAAGACATCTCCACACCACCTCATGGGCACAGGACTCTTCTCAGTCACCCTTGAAGTTCTGCTTTCATCACTTGGTTCGATTTGCCACACATGTGCCATAATGAGTTGCCTCCCAGCCTGAGGGTGTGGAACTAATGGGGCCAGGCGATAGACTGAAGAACCCTGGGCCTCATAAAAGAGCGGAGAGAACTGCTCACTGAAACATATATCAAGGATGTAATTGCTGTTTGTGGCATTACAAGAGAATCATACATTTATAAACAGCAGAATCTCTTGAGAATCTCTGAAAAGCTGTAAGAATGGAGACTCTCCAGCCCCCCTGCTGCCATAAAGTTCTGAAGTCATTTCTCAAAGAAAGGTACTTGATTTAATTACTTTCTGTATATTCTTTTCACCCTTAAAGATTATGACAGAATGAAAACTGCAATAAAATGAAATCTAACTAACAGAATTCACTCTAAGAGCACTGTAGCTCGGAGAAGTCTGTCTTGACCCAAGAGACCCATTTTGCTCTATTTTCAGGTCCAGGTTTAATTATTTTCAACCTCTAGTTTAGCCATGTTAAAAAAAAAAAAAAGGCCTCCGAATTACTTGTACAAACAGCAAAAGAAACTCCTGCTGGGCTTTTAAATGAAAACTTTCTTCTGCTCACTGCTAGAGGCAATCAACTCTCACCTACTTTGCAGGGCTTGTAACCTCAAAGCTCTCACATCTGAGTAATCTTTTTGTTCCTGGAAGTGTTCATTACTGACAGCTGGTGTCTCACTTGTAGCTATTTACCAGCACAAGGCTGGGCCTTCAATTCGGATTTCAGACCGTAGCTGATGGGCCCTGAACTTCCTTTGTCTGGATTCCTTTCTTCTCCCCTATCCCCTCCCTTTCTTTGGTATGCTTGTTTTTTTCTAGGTTAGCAGCTCCATCAAATGAATTGAGTGTAATCATAACAGACATCTGTGTTGAGTTAAATGTTACTAAACATTTTAAAGCATCGTTATAGAACTGAGTACATCCTGTGTGAAAATGGAACAGTTAGATATGGATCTCTTCAAGCAGTCAAAACACAATTTGAAGCAGTGCCATCTCATAGGCATTATAGATATTCAAGCATAATGCACACCTTTGCTATCAGAATATTTCTGGATCAATACAACATTCTGAAATCACATGGGGGACCATGCTGGAAGAGAATAATGATGAAGTTTGCCTGCCTGAGAGTAAAAATTGGGCTCTCTGTGCCCACTAACTGGGCAAGAGAATTACAGGAGTGTGATGCTGTGGGTAATGGGCTACTTGTAAAGGTGCTTTGGTCTTTGAATTGTGGTGCACCATTGAACTGGATTGAGGTTCTGTGTTGAAAGTTGTTATTTAAAGGCGTAGTATCTCCAGTGGTAGAGAGAACACTTGCTTGTAGCTCTGGTAGGTCCCAAGTCATCAGATGATTAAAATCTTGATGTTAGTGTGTCTAAGCAATTTCAGGTCATTTTTATAGGTAACTGACAGGATTTGGGATGCAATCCAGACCAGTGAGAGGTTATGTCACCACTTGCCCTGCAATCCTGGGTGTTTCACAACAGTTTGCTGCTGTAGCTCCCAGCCTGGGACACTCACAATCAGCCTACAGGTATGCAGGTCACACCCTGAAGTGTCTGTGTGCTAGACAGTATAATTCAGCAGGTCTGACCCCAGCATCCAGTCTCCAGCCTCACAGCCCTACTCTGGCTTCCACCAGCCTCGGTTACAACCCAAAAGGTGACCCCAACACACTCCCAGTCCTGAGTTTTCTGAAAAGTGCGAGCTCTGCAGTGTCCAGCAGTCTCCTTAGCAGTTTAGAAGAACAAATTAACTATATTATTTCTCTGAAGACACAAAAACACATCACAGCTCATTAACTTAACTGGGGAAAATACACCTTTCCATTTAAAAACAGCACTGTTTTGGTTTATAGTAAAAATAAAATACATTTATTAACAATAGGACATAGCAGGGATCATCAACCTTCGGCAAGCAGCCCATCAGAATAATCCACTGGTGGGCCATGAGACATTTTGTTTATGTATGCCGTCCGCAGGCATGGCCCCACCCCCAGGTCTCAGTAGCCGCGGTTTGTCATTTCCGGCCAATGGGAGCTGCAGGAAGCAGCGCGGGCCACAAGGACGTGCTGGCTGCCACTTCCCGCAGCTCTGATTGGCTGAGAATGGCAAATTTTATTTACAAAATTTTGGGAAAATTCACATTCAAGCCTAAACTCTTCTGCTCCGGACCATTTTGATTCACAATCCATTCACGGAGCAAACAGACAAACAAAGTCCCCGCAAATAAATACTTTTCTCTGAACCACCAGGAGCAAAATTTCCATTCTATATATTAGACAGAAAGAGTTGTCTAAGGGTTAAGACACAGGATTACAACTCAGACAACCTGTATTCTGCTCCTGGCTCTACTGTAGACTTCCTGTGTGATAAACTGCTATTTTTCTCAATGTTGCAGTTCCCCCACCACTCACCAAATGGAGATAACACTTCCCTACCTCACACTGTTGTTGAAAGAATAGATTTATTAGTGATTGTGAAGTGCTCAGATACTATGATGATGGGGGACTATTGAAGTATACAGATATAAACACACACATACTGCCTGAATGTGTTTATTGGTGATATTAGAGATGAACATTTAGTCTTTGTGCTTGTCTTCATTGCAAGGTTAACCTGAGTTATAACTTGAGTGCTGACCCTAACTCAAGTCCCATCCATGTACAAAACCCCTTAACTCAAGAGTGATTGTACTTTTAACTCTAGTTGGCTGGCCTGAGGGGGAATGTTGCCAAAAATCTGTGTGAACACAACTTGTCAGCTGTTAACACAGCCACTCTGCAGAGTGGACATACTCAAGCACCGCTTGAGTACTGCTAGTCCTCCAAGGCCTTCCCACAATTCCCCTTGAGAGATCAGAAAGAACAATTAGGTATCCCACAATTCACTGGTAAAGAATCTATAGAGCACCTCATGGGATGTGCTTCCAGAACTCTTAGCACGTGAGTGAATACATATGGATGCAGCAACTTGAGCATTATTGCACAGAGAAGTTGTTCACACTTGAACTAGGCTAACATAAGTGTAGATCACTGCAGTGCTGACTTGAGTTAAGACATCCCCTTTGGGAAGTTGTAGAAGTTTCTTCAGAAGCAACAAATCTTGTTAATTTTCTTCTTTCTACTCATCATTACTAGTCATTTCCAATCTGCTCACAAATGCAAACAAATAACTATTGTATAATGTCTTTGTCACAGGGTGCGCTATGCACTGCCAAATCTGGGGATTAACTTTGCGAGACCAACACCCCTTCCTGTGGTTGCACTGCATCACTTTCTCAGTCTCTCCCCTGCGGCTTGACAGCTCCTGCTTTGTGGCTTGCTCCTCCGGCCAGGCTGCTTGGCAGCTCAGTCAGCACAGAAGACCCTGTTTCACCACTGTCTGAAAAAACATGATAAGCCACCACATTTGCCATGGATATCTTCCATCATGGAGATGAATGGAATATATAATACACAGGAGCACTATTCTACCGAATGGCCTTCAAAAGCAAACCTGTTGTCAAATTTGTGTGTTCCTTGTCCTCCTTTAAAAAAAAAAATACAGCCTTTTAGAGGAGGACAAGGAACACACAGAAAATTCAACAAATTCTGGATCCCTGTAAGCTTTACACAGGATAATTCTGAATGTTTGCACTCAGGGGCAACCCTAGACTAGCTGCCAGCAACTGGCACCCTAGGCGACCCATGCAATCGGCGCCCCATCCCCAAACCCCAAGGGTAGATCTAGGCTGAAGTTTTTGGTAAACTGGGAAACATTTTGCCCCTTTTTTCCTTTTAATGTTTAAGTGTTTTTTTTTTTCCTAAAACAGAGGCTTAATTATTCGGTTTGTCCATCTGTCCAACCAATCTTTCTGAGATCTGATAAAACAGAGACACAAAATTTTCAGAATAGATTTGTACCCGAGAGCTAGATGATATTGCAGTCTGATTTCAAATAAAATGCATTAAAATGTTAATTGTAATTTTTATTACAAATCCCAAATCATCCATTACGCTATCTTGCTTTAACCGCCATCACCACCACATCCAAAATAGAAAGAAAGAAAATTCTTCAATGAACTTTAACCTGTATTTACAAAACACTCTGAATAAAAAAAAAAACTCTGTGCTCTTGAAAAATGACTTTTCTTGCTTTAAGTTTTGAAAATTCAGTCACTAGTTCTTTTAGATCCAATTTTCCAGCTATTTCATGCTCTATTGACATTGTGGCAAGTCCAACAAGTCTATCTTGCACCATTGTTGAACACAGATATGTTTTTATCAATTTTAACTTTGAGAAGCTACGTTCCCTACTAGCTACAGAAACTGGCAAAGTTAAAAGAATGCATAGAGCTATAAAAATGTTTGGAAAACTGTCTGAGTTTATTTTCACAAACAAACTTCAGCACTTTTTCAGGAGTGGAATGTTTCTTAAATTGTCTTGAAAAAGCCTGATGCTCACTATACAAATCTGTAGCATCAATGTCTTTTGAATTTTCATGAGTCAATGCCAACTTCAGGTTTTATACAAAATTCTCTTATCGGTTTTGTTGTTTTCTTTTGCAAGCTGTGGATATCATCTAGAAAGCCAAATACTAACTCTAGCTGCTGCATCTGCTGAAATCTTTCATCAACCGAGTGAATAGCAGTATCAAGGACTGCGAAGTAGAAATTCACTTTGAACCTTTGTTTTGGGTTCTGAAGGGTGTGTCTCATCCTTCATACGAAAACTGCTGTTTCTTTTGCTGAATGCGAACTGGCTCTGGTTCAAATTCTGTCGGAAAGTCTATTTCTTCAGCAAGCTCGAGAGAATCTACCAGTGTTCTTTCGAACCCATCATCACTTCTGAATTCCTCCAGAATATTTTTAGTTTGCTGCAGTTTTTGAATAGCAGAATGTATGTTCAAGTTCTTTTCCTGAAGTTACTTACTAGTGACGTTAATCTCGAAAAGGATATTATACCACAAAATGAGCGAAGTCACAAATTTGAACTTGGAAGGCCATTTGCAAGAGCTTCTGCATCTGAACGTGCTGTATTGCCAGATGATCCAGTAAAGGTAGTATCATCAGAAATTTCAATTAGGACATCATAAATGTTTCCAAGTTCATAGTGAAGAAGCTTCAAAGCATCAATGCGACTCTCCCATCTTGTCTGACTAAGTGGTTTCACAGTTAGAGAATTCACATGGCGAGTCAGAATCTCCCAACAGTGTGTTGAGCCTGAGAAAAAAAAAAAACACATAAACCCATTGCACCAGGTCAAAGAAACTGCTTACCTCCAAACAGCATCTAGCAGCATCATTGACAACCAAATTCAGAGAATGTGCACTGCAAGGAACGAAAAAAGGCCCTCGGATTGATTTCCATCATTCTCCTTTGCACACCATTGTCTTTACCCTTCATATTACTCCCATTATCATAGCCTTGGCCACGTAAGTTTTCAACAGAAAATGACATTGTTTCAAGCTCTTGTAGAATAATTTCAGTCATAAATGCTCCAGTCATCTCCTTCAGTGATAAAAAACCCAAAAAAGTTCCTTTATGAGCACTTCAACATTATCTTCATCCGCAGACTTTTCCATATCCACAAAATGAGTGATCATTTGTTCAACATGACTCACATCTGGTGTACAGCCCAGTATTATTGAAGAGTATTTTGCAGAATGGGCAGCTTCTTCAATTTTCTTTTTAATGGCATTTGATAGGATTTGAATCAGTTCATTCTGCATATTTTTTCCTAAGTAATGAACTTGTGTTTCATGATCAGTTATTTTACGTAGATGCTCCTTCATGACTGGATCAAACAAAGCTAGGTATTCAACAAATTTTAAAAAGTTTTCATTATCTGGAGTGTATCATTTTTCATTTCTACCGTAGCCACGGAATGCTATATTTTGCCCACCGAGAACTCACTAAAGCAATCAGACACTGTAATATTTGTTAATATTCTTTTTTCCTTGATCACACGTAAAATTTTCTTCATCAATAATTTTTCCTTTTTTCAGTCGTAATTCAAGTTCTTTCCAGTTTTGAAAACATTCCAAATGTTCTGTATTTCTTTCAAGTGAAGAGAGAGTTGAAGATATGTTTTTCCAGTCCTTTGAACCATTTTCAGTAAGGGATGTACCAGTTGCTTGATTTCTAAACAACTTGCAGTAAAAGCAAAACACAGAGTCCTTCAACACTGAATATTGTAACCAGTTTTGATGAATTTCTTCCCCATTAATGAGTTTCCTCTTGTAATGCTGAGCAGAGAATTCTCTTTTATTTCCATCCTTAGGGAAGGGAAATTCATGAACTTGTTCGGGTCCATGTTCCATGAGAATTTGCTGCACACTGTTATCACATCTGGGCCATGACGTTGAGTCCCCATACTGTAACTTGTTTGTAACTTCCTCATCCTTTCTTCCTTCTACTTCATTTACTTCAGTTTCTGCCTGTGTCTCTGAAGGTGAATAAATTTTCTTCACTTCCATATCAGTCTGATGCTGTGAACTGCCTTCATCTAGAAGTAAGTTTCCATCATCTTGAGTTTCCAAACTGCTTTTTTGTGGATGTGAGCTACCCTCATCGCGAAGTAATATGTCTTCATCTTGATGTTCCAAACTGCTTACATGTGGATGTGAGCTAACCTCCTCTCCAAGTAACATTCCTTCATCTGGGTGCTGTGAACTGCTTCCATCTTTATTTGGATTAAAGAGAAGATATTTCAGGAAGGATCCCTGCTTTTTTGCTTGGTCCTTTTCCTTCTCAACCTTTCGTTTACAATACTCAGCTCCTGAGGGTTTTCTTTTTTCTCTTTTTGCCATGAGGCATATTATTATGTACTGTGCTCCTAACTGCAAGCATTATAGTGTTAAGGATGGTTGACACACCCACCATATGGTTGGCGATTTAAACCACATTGCAGCCATCCCAACATGTCTTTTCACTGCTTAAAGGTTCAATGATTAGTAACATACTCACTTACCTATTATAACGTTGGAAACAAAATGACCTTTTTCCAACGTTCTAACCCAACACCGGTTGTTTGGAAAGTAATCTCCTTCCTCACGCTTGGAGTGTGACATCATCACTTTCATAGTCTATTAAGCGTTAAAGCTGTTACTTTTCTTTTATGGACTTTATTTATTACATGTGAACTAGTTATAACAAAGAAAAGTTCATAATTATACAGCCCGATAATAACGGTAAGGTTTAATAACTCTTAAAGATACACACATTTTGGATTTATAATGCTGAAAGACATTATTCTTTAATCTTTGGCACCAAGAAACACAATTTTCCACAGCATTCACTCGATTCTTAACCATCTACCTGTGACCACTGTTCCTTCTAAGCTGTGTGCGTGTGGGCGCGCACACAGATCCTAAATCCCGTGCACACGGCAAAACACCGTGTGCACAAAAATTTGCGCAGAAGCACAAAAATTTGCACAGAAGAAGTTTTTTGCACACACGGCCTGTCAAAAATTAGAGGGAACATTGCCTGTGACGTGTGTTTAAAATGACTGTTTGACATGTATCAACTCGCGATATCTCTGCGCTACATGAATTTTCGGCTATGTGATCTTGATGTATGTGCGAATTAGGTGTCACTAGCATTGTAGCTCTTGCCGCTGGCGGATGTGTTTCATTGTGGCTGAATTATTGCTTATCAAAATTGCAGAGTGGGTCATCTTGACCCTACGTCGCAAATTGAAATTTTTTTTTGCTAAAATATTTATTTTTGCACTAAATAAAAGATTTGAAATATTAATAAATTCTCAGAAATGTAGAGAAATGAATTATAATTCATATTCCCTCCGTACGTGCACGGGAATTGAAATAATGACATCTTTGTTATTTTATTTGTATTTTTTTCATCTTTCGTTTTTTTTCCCCCATTTGATTTTTTTCCTTGATTTAACTTGGCACCCTAGGCTACTGCCTAGTTCACCTATATGGATGGGCCACCCCTGTTTGCACTTATCTGGATAGCAGAGGCATCATTTGTTATGGCGTAAGGAGGGCAACTGCCCCCCCCCTGACTTTTCATAGGTGTATATACTTCATTGTGTCGTCTACTTTTTGCTCCCCCTTCCTCCCTTCTAAAATGATGCCTCTGCTGAATCAAACAAGTCAATCAACTTGCTACAAAAATTGGAGTCATACAAGAGATGAGTCCTTGGGGCAGGGACGATAGATGGCTTAGAGGTTAAGTGATGGTCCAGTGAACCCTTCATCTCTGGGTCACCAGTTTAAATCTCAGCCAGGTCAGTCATGACCAAAAGTTGATCTGCATAGGGAACCTGCATATGTCATCTGCATAGGGAACCTGTGTGATATCTTTGTTGATCTCAATTCACTTCCTAATGGATGAGTGTCTACACATCACACATAACCAAGCATTGAATGAGCCATAAACACACCTCTCTCCTTCTGCCTTTCTTTGTCACACAACACAATTGCCACAAAGAGAACTCATCCCTCCTTCCATCAATGCCAATGACATCAGTTCTTGACAGATTTTGGGGGACCACTCTTCATGGAGATATATCCAGGTGGAAGCGGAGTGGGACAAGATGGAATGGCAGCCCAAATTCAGGAGTCCAAATATTTGCTTAGAGTTTAAAGAAATGTTTTCCTACGGATATGTAATACTGTCCAGAGTTGGATGAAAGACTCAAAGTTCTCTGCCCTGGGTTCCTGAATGAGGAACTCCTTATTGGAGCAGCACAAGAATGAACTCAGGCCTCCATGTTTTCAGGGCACGATGCAAAAAACTCACTCTTCATAAAAAGTCTTCTTTCAATAATGAAGTCTCAAAACAAATTTTGAAAAAAGTAAAAGTGGCTGAACCCAGAAGAGCAGGATCATTTATGATCATACATCATGTACATACTCATATGAGTATGTACATGATTGTTCCCATTTGTTAAATATCTAGGATTTAACTACACAAATTAAGAACTGGAGTTAAGTAATAATGATTGCTGCATAACACAAGGGATCTTATATCCTTTCCAGTGCAAAAGACTGAATTGTAAGACAAATTGTTTAAATGATAGCGCATGGACTAACTGTCATGAAAAGCGTTGCACAATTTCTAAAGTTAACATTGATATAAAGCTTAGCTAATCAAATGCCTTACTGCTGCTACTGAGGAGGAACCAAAACATCAGTGTAATATAGTTAGTGCGTTCCCTATCTGAGCTAAGGAAGTAACTGGTAGTAGTAGTAGGTTGTTATCCAGTAAGTAGAATAGCCATTAGAAAGGGAAAAAGTACACCATTTTTTTGTGGAATTCACAGCTACTTCCTAGATAGCAGAGGAATATGAAGACTCAAGAATCCTGGGCTTAATTCCAGGTTCTTGATTGGAGTATGTTCTAGTGTAGAGGTTCTCAAACTGTGGTCTGTGGACCAACAGTGGTCTGCGAGCTTGATTCAGTTAGTCCATGGATAGTTCCCTGGAAGGTGCGTGCCTGGGTGGCTGCACACAAGACAATAAAGGGCCACCCACCTAATTAGTGGAGCCGCACAGGCGTGGCTCCACTAATTAGGTGCCTGGACCCTGGAAAAGACGCTCATGTAAGGTGAGGTGCTGGCCTTGGGTGGAATAGGGGGAAGGTGGGAGGGGGCAGTGGGGTGAAAAGAGGGGATGAGGGGAATTTGGGATGTGCAGGGCTGTGGCGGTCAGAGAAAGAGGCAACTTTCCCCAACTCCAGGGCTGTGGCTGCCGAGGAGAGACCCTCCCCCTGCCCAGCCCCAGCTCTCAGGCTGCCATGGCGGGGGAGGGAGGGCACATCCATTGCATTAGAAAGCGAAGACTACTGATATTAAAATATGAGTTGTGTGCTTTTACTTGTAGAACAAAAAATCAATTATTATTAAGTTTTTTTTGATATAACGCTTTTATCCAAACCGCTTTACAATAGTTAGCTAATGGTACCAACAACATTTGGAAAGATCATTAAGTGGTCTGCTGAGACCCTCAGCAATTTTTAAGTGGTCCATGAAAAAAAAAGTTTGAGGACCACTGGACTAGTGGATATAGACTTTTATGCCTCTCTCTCCCATCACCTTCTATTTCCTCCCAGCTCCTGTTCTGTCCCCCCATCCAGTTCCTGTCTCTGTCTCACTTAGCTATTTGAATTTTCTATTTGAATTTCATGCAAAGTGATCTACCCAAGGTCATGTAGAAAGCCTGTTGCTGCGAGAGGAGCTGAATTCAGGACTTTGGAGTCCTGGTGCAGTGCCTTAACCACCAGGCCATCCTCCTTTGAACTCATGTGTGGTGGTATGTTGTACCACCTCTTCTGGTTTCTCTGAGTGCACCCCCTCAGATGTGAGGCCTCTTTCCTTCATCTGTTCAGGAGTGGAATCCCACAATTCTCCACTCTTGGATGGTTGCTGGGCTACTTACCCTCACGTCTTATCTTCGGGAGCTGTGATCAGTGGTTAATACGGTGACCCAAAATAGTCTTTTCAAAACAAAGTACTGTTTAATCACAGCAGTATGTACAAAGCATAACAAGAGCAAAAAGGGTTTACAATAAAAGGTCTACATACATATCAATCTTAGCTAAAGGTTTAGGTAGGTCTACCTTATCCACATTCCTTTGCTTTGGGGGGCAAAGGGGTTCAGTCTCCTTCCAACAGTCTCTGCCTCCTTGTCCCTGTCCATCAGTGAATGAATTTTTATTCACACAAAGTTCTTCATTCCAGTTTTTCCTACTTGGATCCCCCTGTGGTTACAAGCTGAACCCTCCAAGCTGGACTGCTGAGCTTAGCATGGTTGGAGCTAAAACTTCAAAGCAAATGACACTTGCATTGTCCTTTAAGTATCAATAAATAGGAGGCTATCTAAACCATTTGTCCTCTTTCCTACATAGTCAACTAGCCCTTGCTTGAATTAACCTCTGTAGCAAACACCACAATAACAAGCAAACAAATGGACAGAACGTATAATATTACGGGCAGCTCCCACGTCCTTCACACAGAAAGTGTGCAGTGCAAGATGGTATATTCTTGAGGTACAAGGCTGGGAGCTGGGGGATTTGGCTGGTGCCTTTCTCGGCATGATTCATGAGTGGCTCTGGGAGCATTCATGCAATCTAGTTGTATGTGGGGCTCCACGTGCAGTTGTGCTGAGTGAGAACAGCGCCTGGAGGGGTTTGCTGCTTGTCACTAGCAAAGTATTGTGAGAGACAGCCCAGGCTGGAGAGATTAGTGGTCACAGCGGTCCCACAGTCCCAGACTGCACCCCTAGGGATCCCATCACACAGGGAACTCTCTTTAAAGGGTGTTAAAACGTAAAAGCAAACACTTTTTAAAAAACAGTCTATTTTTAAAATTTTGCTTATTTCTTATGTTTTCTTTTTTGTTTGTTGTTTCCTCTATTATTTATCACTAAAATACATTTCCCATGTAAATACGATTGCTCTTTGTAAAACATCCACTTTTCCTTAAGACAGAATTCTTCTTCCTGGGCCTGATCCAACCCCCAATGAAGTCAATGGAAATACTTCCTTGGACTTCAATGGGGCTTGGATCAGGTTGCAGTTTTTGTTTTGGAAATGATTACTATATAAACAGAGGATTATGAAGTCAAGTGAAGAATTAGCTGCCAGGGCAGATTAATTAAAGAAGAGATACAATTTTTATACAAACGACCATATCCAGGAAGAACTAATATGACAAGCAGAATTGTTTCTTAGCTAAAGGTTTTCCCCAAGTTTTCTAGGAAGTCTCAGCAGTATCTGAAGTTTCTTGCTGACTCGCTCACACTGTTGGCAAAGAGAATTGCTGCACCAGAAGTCCCCGAGTGCTCATTTGCAGAGTGCGCTAAGATCTACAGCAGGAGGAGCATGTTGACAGTTTTTATGAATGTGCACTGGAAATTAACAGCTGACAGCCTCCACTGACATCCCCTTTCAGACACAAGGAGACAGTAGGTACAGATGATGCATTTCAAATGTACACTGCTTTTCATGATAAAACACTCCCTGACAACACGCATCCTTAGAAGCTATTAAGACATAAATTCTGCTCCCAATTGCCACTAGGTTCTTTTCTTCCAAAGATATTATACACAGGGACCTGCCCTTAGCATGAGGAAGTCTGCTTGCCAGGGGTTAGCTTCCCAACTCCGCTGGTCATAGACAACACCAGCACTCCCCTCTAGGCTTCACTGGCCCTGCTGTCTCTCTCTAGGTTAGCAATAAATACACTTTAGCCCTTGAGCCCTCCGAGCCTCCCCCTGTAGCGTGCAGCCCCATATCTGCTGGAACCTTGCAGTGTTCAGATTTACTGTTTCCAAAGATACAGTGCACCCCAGCTTAAGCAGTTTTACCTCAGACCACTATTCCGCTTAACTGACAGCTCTTAGATTTGTTTATAGTGAAATCAGGTAGAAGTTTATTTAACATAGCACAGAGATGCAATTAGTAGTAAGAAATAATATTGGAAGCAAATGGTCATATATGGAATAAAATCATAACACACATTCTAGAGCCTCGCCTTAACTAACAAGATACTCTCCTGTCTTGTAGGATATTGCACACTCAAAATCCTTGCAGCATTTTACTGCCAAGCTGGCTGTGATCCGCCTTTCATGGGACAGACGTTGTCAGTTTGCCTCCTAGCTGAAGGATTCTGTCTGTTTCTTTGCCCTCCACAATACACCAATCCCATCCTTTGTCCTTAGTCATAAACAGGACACCCCTTGTTACTTGGTTCATCCTGTGAATTCCTTCTCTGGTAGATTTTGCAATCTCTCCTTTTGCCTGTGAGTCAGTATGCAAATAGGCCTACACCGTGGGGCAGACAATACACAAAATACAAGTGTCCAGACGGAATGAACTACCTTACCTCCAAGACTTTAGAACATAAATTTTAGCATAGATGCTCCTTTGATATTATCCATACACACTTTTTGCAGTGATTATGACTACCAGTGTGTTACTGGCTCTCAGCAGAGACCTCCCATACTACGCTGTGGTGAACTATTATGCATATATCTGACCTGGAGATCCCTGTAAAATTCTATCCCCTCCCCCATGTCCTTGCCCTGTTGGCACCAAGAGGTCCCTGGGGCCCAGTGGTTTTTCCATGACAGGTAGGCCTGCAGACCATTGGAACAACTAGCCATCTTATTAGCAATATCATATAATTGTCCACAGCCGTTAGATGCATCCAAACCTAGGTTATTTATCATAGCCAGCACTGCCTCAGCCAAGTTTGCACCTGTGTGGTTCTCATGTGACTGAAACTCAATGAATCACTCCGTTATTTGCCCATCTGAGTGGAGAAATCAGAAGAAGAATGTGAGCTGGTCTGCATGTGCTACAGCAATGCTGAAGAAACAATGACAGAGAAATACTTGGCTTGCTGCAAATCTCTTACTATGGTATTTTAAATTTTCTTTCCCATCAATTCAATGACTTTGTCACCTAGAGTTGAGGACAGGGAGCAGAGCTTACCTTTCCCCTTCTGTCCAGATTTAGAAAGGTGGTCAGCCAGACATGGATCAAACTGTAATGGCTCTAAAATCCCTGTGGCAGGGCACTGTCTGTAGTACCCTGGTCACTGAAGTGGCTACACTACTATGAGGACTACAAACTTGTCAGGTTAATTAGCCAGTTACTGTGGGGGAATTACAGACAGCTGGGTGGTGATTGCTGAGCTAATGAGACAATTGGCTCAGGACCTGGAGGAATATATTGCTGGGAGGACAAGGCAGTAAAGGTAGAGCTCACAGAGTAAGCTAGGTGGAGGAAAGCAGCTGTGTTGAAAGCCCCTTCTGCTATATACCTGTAGCATGCCCTGCCCTTGGTGGAAACAGAAGATTAAAGGTCTTTATGATGGAAAAGAAACTCACTGTGTGTGTTTGTGACTAGGAGTCTAGGAAAACAGCCTGGGCAGTGTTGCTCGCTGGATACCTATTGAAGCACTTTGTGACAAACCCCAAATGTTTTCCATTGTTTTTGGATGCTTACACCTCACTCTCACCACTGAAGCCTAGCCCATGAGCACTCTAAATCTTTATGACTGCCACCACACCCTGAAGAATGTTTCTCTAGTACTGCTGTTCTGAATTAAAGTACGATACCAGAGCAGAGTCAGCCTTACCAAATGAGGGTTTTGTACGTTTAATCCAAGAAGCCAGCCCACAGTTTCAGTGTGATCTGTACCTCTCTTATGCTCCGAAAGTCACGTGGGATGTTTGCAATTGCTGAATCCTTCGGTAAGAGCACGTGATCCACTGGAGAAAAGCTTCTATGCAAAGCAGGAAACATAGCTAGTAGCTGGAGAGTAACTAAGCCAATATCATGCAACGTTCATTGTTGTGCAGACAAAATGAAGAAAGTTTTTTTGGAAATGTTCTTCTCTTCACTGCCATTACCTTCACAGAAGTCAGGAGTTTTCTACATTCATCTTTCTACACACACAGCCAAATCTTTAGCGTCCGCAAACCAAACTGGCTGTTGTTGATTCAGATTTTCTGCATAGTGCAGGATCTGCAGAAACTTGGTGAGTAGTAGATACACTTACCATTTTTTCTTGCACGGCTACTGTATTTCTATGGTCTTTCCTTCTGCTTGCAAATTTTCAAGGTTGCCGGCTCCATGTTGGTCCCCATCACTTTTTTCAGCCAATTCAGCTCTCTTGCAGGGGTTTCTCTGGGTTTTTGAAAAACCCACAAAGGTTAGGTTTCCCAATTTTTTCTAAAAACAGTGCTGCTTTGAATTTTTTTGTTTGTTTCTGTTTAGCATCCCCACTTGAGTAGCATGGTTGGTCTACAAATCCAAGATTTGCAAATTTGCAACTCAGGAGCATTTCGACGATGTCCTTAACGCCAACATGAGCAAACGCAGAGCAGTATGCCCATTAATTTAAAGCTCATTTTGGAGTTCAAGCACATGGGTGTTTGTCTAAAAACAATCAGGCCACTTGTCAAAAACAGGCAAGCCATTTTCAAGGGGTGCATATATCAACTGTGATTAAATAAAAATGACAAACACTATTTTCTGCTCTTACATTGATGTACACAGGATATAGATATGGTTTTAGTACCCCATAAATAAAAGAAAATAAAAGAAGATGAAATATGTAAGATCATAATTAAGGGGATTGTAGTCTTCTGGGGGCTCTAGGCCTGGGTACCGTAAGGTGGTCCATTAATGCAGCCCTGTATATGACATTATAATCCTTGAGCATGGCATCTTGATAGTAATGACTAGGAAATACCTGGGGAAAAATGACCACCACTGGGGATTAGTGTAAGGCCTTTGCGATGTGATGTTAATTAATCTAGGGATATTTTTAGAACATAAGAATGGCCATACTGGGCCAGACCAAAGGTCCACCCAGCCCAGTATCCTGTCTACCGACAGTGGCCAATACCAGGTGCCCCAGAGGGAGTGAACCTAACAGGTAATGATCAAGTGATCTCTCTCCTGCCATCCATCTCCACCCTCTGACAAACAGAGGCTAGGGACACCATTCCTTACCCATCCTGGCTAATAGATATTAATGGACTTAACCTCCATGAATTTATCTAGTTATAGTCCTAGCCTTCACAACCTCCTCAGGCAAGGAGTTCCACAGGTTGACTGTGCGCTGAGTGAAGAAGAACTTCCTTTTATTTGTTTTAAACCTGCTATTCATTAATTTCATTTGGTGGCCCCTAGTTCTTATATTATGGGAACAAGTAAATAACTTTTCCTTATTCACTTTCTCCACACCGCTCATGATTTTATATACCTCAATCTTATCCCCCCTTAGTCTCCTCTTTTCCAAGCTGAAAAGTCCTAGCCTCTTTAATCTCTCCTCATATATGGGACCCGTTCCAAACCCCTAATCATTTTAGTTGCTCTTTTCTGAACCTTTTCTAATGCCAGTATATCTTTTTTGAGATGAGGGGATCAAATCTGTACGCAGTATTCAAGATGTGGGCGTACCAGGGATTTATATAAGGGCAATAAGATATTCTCCGTCTTACTCTCTATCCCTTTTTTAATGATTCCTAACATCCCTTTTGCTTTTTTGACTGCCGCGGCACACTGCATGGACGTCTTCAGAGAACTATCCACGATGACTCCAAGATCTTTCTCCTGATTAGTTGTAGCTAAATTAGCCCCCATCATATTGTATGTATAGGTGGGGTTATTTTTTCCAATATGCATTACTTTACATTTATCCACATTAAATTTGATTTGCCATTTTGTTGCCCAATCACTTAGTTTTGTGAGATCTTTTTGAAGTTCTTCACAGTCTGCTTTGATCTTAACTATCTTGAGCAGTTTAGTAGCATCTGCAAACTTTGCCACCTCACTGTTTATCCCTTTGTCCAGATCATTTATGAATAAGTTGAATAGGATTGGTCCTAGGACTGACCCTTGGGGAACACCACTAGTTACCTTGTCAAAGGCTTTCTGGAAATCTAAGTACACTATGTCCACTGGATCCCAGTGGATATAGTGTACTTAGATTTCCAGAATCTAACAGTCTTCTATTAGCAAAATTACATTGGCCAGCTGCTTTGGAGGAGGGTGGAAATGAATTCCTCCTGACATATAAACCGTTAATTGCCCCTCCCTGTATAAATAAGTGTTTCATGAGCAGCTTGGACTTTCTTGGTGAAGTCTTTGTCCTGGCCTCAGTACAGCTAACACAAAAGGAGGGCTCTTCAGATTTTGCATCATTCTAAAGGGCTGATCCTTCCTGGTTCTGAGTCAGCTCACACTAAAATCAACAAGAGTGGAAGATGCTCAGTACCTCACAGGATTGGGCCTGGAAGGTGCATTACAGCAATAATTTTACATGCAGCGCACTCTCATAACCCATTGACAGAAAACATCATTTAGCTTTGTTTTCATAAAGCTGGTGGGGATTAAAATGACACTGAGATGGAAAGATCACAGGACAAACAAACCAGTTCCAACGCCATTTCGAGGAGTGTTGGGCTTTAGCCAACGAGCTACTTGTAATGTGCAAAACCAACGATAAGGTAAAAGTATTAAAAATACCGTACGGTGGATCTCAAGAGAGATCAATTCTCATACACTGAATAAATAATGGGTCTGACTCTCCCCTGCCTTGTACCTTGTGCAGTCATGTAAAGTAGAGCAAAATACTGCTATGCTGATGTCACCCACTATGCAGAAGTGTAAATGACTGCATACAGGCTCAATATCAGCATAGTTCCTGCAGAGTAATAATTGTGCATTAGACACCCACATTCCTAACTGGGTATGAAACCTCTACACTGACTACCTGTGGACTGGTCCTTGCATCTATGCATATACTTGCATGCACAGAGTTTGTGGGGCTTGTTTCGTTACAGTTTACTAGGGTGTGTTTTCCCATGTTTTGACTCAGACATAAGATTCTATTTTTTCTTATTGCATTATTACTGCTGGACGTTCAGTCCTAATACCAAATGTCAGGGCACAGATGTCTTCATAAAGGACATTTTGCAGAGGTGGCCTCTGATGTTGGGAGCCCAACTACAGATGGGGAGGTGCTGAGCAACAGGAGTTGTGCACTGGTGAAAATCAAGTTCACGTTATTTCAGATAACTGGACACCCATAAAATAAACCACTCAGAATCAGAGGCTGCATGGGACACTTTTGGCCTGGAGAGGTGTGAATTTGGGAGTGGAAGGAAGGAATTTAGGGTGAGCAGTGGAGTCAGTTCCAGCAGAAAAGTTTAAACTTGCAAAAAGCTGTATCAGGAAGCAGAAATAGAAAACAGAAGAAGACTGAAAGTATCTCTGAGGAAGTTACCTGCAGGTGCCGATGCACCTGGCCTTATTCTTACTTTTTGTATTGTGTCAGTTATTGACTGGTGGGAGAGTTTTGAACGTTCACACTTTCCAAATAGCGCTTCACGGCACTCAAAAATCTGTTTCACATCACACCTTGCAACATAATTTAACACAGCACATGTTTCCATGCATAAAATGCTATTTCCCCTAAGCACTTAGTAGAAGCACAACAATAAAATAAAACAATAAAAGCACTTTGCTTGGTTCCTGCAAACACTTAGCCATATCCTTAGAGTCAAGTAGTCAAGTGCATGTATAGTACTTTTCATCTCAACAGCTCAGACATTAATCTTCACATTACCCGATCCCCATCCAATAAGGTAGGCAAGTACAAAATAATTTGACAGTCATTAGAGTAAGGGATCTCTGTGGTAAATAAAGGGGCAAACTGTGGAAATATCAAATACCATTGCTGATAACTGTTAGTAAATGTTCACATTTTAACAGCAAATCCTTTAAATTAAAATTTCCATTTAAGCAAAATAAATTTAGAAACCAACTTAATTTGGTGCTGTTGATTTTTTTTTTAACTTTGATTTCCTACTTACTGTAATCTGTGGAGTTATGGACAGTGGTTGCCATTAAAGAGTCAACATTTACCAAAAGTGAAAGCTGAAAGATCTCCCAGGCTTTTCCTGTTCTAAGTAGAAGAAAATATTGTGGCATTGCACTTACCAGTTCAGTAGTAAACGTTGGGAAATGACACTGCAATTGCGACTACTGTATTTCCATGGAAGAAAGCATGCTCTTAGGTATGGGCATAAGAGAGTGGGAAAGCATAAGTTATTCTCACTTGCAAAGTGACAAGCATCTGAAGAACCTTATAGGTGAAACATCTCTATAGTTACTCATGTGATGGCCTACACAAGCCCACTCTAATTTATAAAGCTGCTCATGTCGATACTGGGCATGAGAATTTTCTCTCCCTCCATTTAGCTATATCTATATGGTCTGCATGAGTTAAAATATAACAATGCTCTCTTTCTCCTTCCTTCCCTGCCACCAAAAAAGCAGTTACAGATTTAGATGTGTTTTGCTTTTAACGGCTTTGTAAGAACGAGGGGGCTATTGTGGAAATCTAGGGTGAAGAACTGGCATTTTTGGATGTAGCTCTGAAACCAGTGAGGTTTGTGGGTGTTATTTCTGCTAGCAGAGGGTTACATACACTTTGTGTGGTTCCTCTGAAGATTGTCTCCTGTAGTCATGACCCTACCCCTAACCCTATTGGTTGACAGTAGCATTGCTCCCGTGGAACAGCTGCCATGGGAGGCCATTTTGAAGAAAAGCAGAATGCCTGGTGCTCTCATGTAGGTGGCAACACCCAGCATATTCTCGCATTTCACAAATATTTCATAAAACTGGTGGGGTCCAAGCTCTGGTGAGAACAAATGGGAAGATTTATGTGCACAATATACCCCAGCTTTGGCCCCTTCACACCAGGTAAAAGGGCCAGGGCAGCATCGTGGTGCCCTAAAAGCTGTGCATCCCCTCTAGTGTTTACCTCAACCTGCTAACTTGTGTTAAAATTACCATTGCGTGGTCCATAGTAGCATGCTCTCATGTGCTAGCTAACACCAGTAAGAGCCCATCTTTTTTCCTAGTGCGGATGCACCCTCAGAGGCACAGCACATGCCATGCCTCTCTCACCCCAGGGTCTTTTCTCTAGAAAAACCATGGAATGAATCAAAGTCTCTGTTATTCTCCGTACATTGATCTTCATAAACTATTCCAGCAATGGGTTTCTGATTGAAAATTCACAATTGTTTTCTTTTTAAAAAGTCGCTGACCTTGCTGCTAGCTCACACCCTTTAGGCACAGGAACATTCAATTTAACAGGGGGAAGGAGAAGGTGTTGGCTGCAGTGTGAGACCCTAAACAGGGTAGAATCCTGTAAGCTGAACTTTATAGTGGTCTTGGTAGGTTACCAAGAAATAGAATCATATCCCCACTGAACTTGAGTTCAAATGGGTTAACTTTCATTAGGCTCAGAAATTTAGCGCAAAACCATGGTAACTTTAGGGTATATTCTTCCCTTGATATATGCAGTCAATTCACATTAGCATTAATGATTTTCATAATACACTGAGGGGAGAACCCTTTAGCCTTTAATTAGTGTCTTAATTTAAATTAAGAATCAGTGTAAGTATTTTGTCTTGTTTCCAGTGTTTTTATTTCAGTCATCTTTACATGGATTTGAAGATTAATTCCCTTTCAGCTATTGTAATAACTCTCTAGTTGTAGAACATAAACTAAATAAAAGTTAACCGTATCTACAAAAGCTAATGGTATAAAAAGACAGAAATCTCACAACCCCCCAGTCCATTCAGAAAAACTTAGTTCATGTGGAGATAAAAGTGCTAGCGATAATTAGGGCTGCTAGAAAATTTTCTGTTGAAAAAAACTGGTTTTCTGACTCTTACAGGGCTGTTACCTCCAGAGTGCTCCTTCATGGGCTGGGGAGGCTCTGCAGCAGATCTGCCTCAGTTTCCCCTTCTCAGCCTGCTTGGACAGCTGCAGTGACTTGCTGTTGTAACTCAGTGCAGTAATTTGACTCTCTGGCCAAGTCATTAAATAAAAGTCCACCCCCTTCTGGAGTATCCAAGTCCAAAAATAAATTCAAAATAAAGGCTGTCTTACCCAGTTCCTCTCAAGCCCAAATGACTCTAGTGAGCATAAGCATGAGAATGACTGTGTAGCCTGTAGGCCCATGTAGTCTTTGGAGGGAAAGACCCAGGATCCAGTCCCCCTGCCAGGTGAGTATGCTACAGGCTACACTGATCAAGTTGGTAAGACCAAATGGGACAAATGCCCACTTTTGCCAAAAAAGTTGGGATAGCAAGCACAGGACTTAAAAAAAGGGACTGTCCAGGCCAAAACAGGATGTATGGTTCCCCTACTTAGAATACGCGCAGAAGAGGTGGCAGAGCCCTGTTGAAATCCCTTCCCCCACCAGGTAGAGGGGGAACTCGAATTGCGGATCCCACACAACCCAGTGCCCTAAGCACTGGGCTAAAAGTTGTGAGGGAGGTCCTCCCCCAGCCGCGCTGTTTTGTGTGAGCTTGACTGAGGGGGCCTGATCTGATAGATGGGCTCTGAGCACACCTACCAGATTGGCCCCCTCAAGTGAGTTAGATGGCTGAACACCTAACTTCCCCAGGTTTGTGAATCACTCTGGGGCTGAGATGGGAGCGAAGTGCCCCGTTTCCCACAGGGAGGCAGCAGTGTGCATGCCCAGAGGTACAACTTCTGCCAAGTGAGCTCACAGGAGTTCTGGGCATCTCAATGGGACTTAGGTGCCTAAACAAGGGACTTGGGCACCCCACTCCTTTTTGGACATTCAGGCCTTAGTGCCTTTTGTCTGTACGGCACCAGCTCTTTAATTGTTGTTTTAATTATCGTACACACTCTAAAGGATTGTTTTGATTCTGACATTTTATAAACTGTAATAAAGACATGACTGACGTGGGACTGCAGTCTGAAGTCTTTGCTCAGTTCAGGCAAAACTCCTATCAGGCCAAGTTCTTAGGTATTCACTCAGTTTTATTGCAAGCAAACCCAATGTGTCACAGTTATTGGGCTAGCTGCGTAGTTGTCCCTTCTCGGAGTCTCACCGAGCACACCCACAGGTGCACCCCTTCAGGCCTTTGCCTCTTCTGGGTCAACCTAGGCCCACTCTTGACCACGACCTAGGTTACAGCCTCCTGGGTACGGACTATGACTGCTTCAGCGAGTACAACAGCATCTGCAGCTGCGAGCCATTTGTTCTGCAGGAACCTGTGACAGCAGGTAGTTGCAGTGAGACAGAAACAAACATCTTTAAAACCAAGCGGGATTTATTCATGTCTCAAAAGTCCCAAGCAGAGAGAGCAAAGGGTAAAACAATAAACGCCTCCTCACATTGGTAAGCTCCCCTCAGCCCGTGGAACTCCACTGCGGGCAGGGAGAAACAGCTTGCAGTGCAGCAGCACGCCCCAGGGCTCTGTGTCAGTCAGACGGTGAGCCTTTTTACTGACACAGCCTGGCCAGCCTCTCTGGGTATGTCTACACTGTGATTAAAAACCCACACCTGGCCCATGCCAGCTGACTCAGGCTTGTGGGACTCGGGCTGCGGGGCTGTTTAACTGGTGTGTAGATGTCCGGGCTCAGGCTGGAGCCCAGGCTCTAGGACACTGCAAGGTGGGAGGGTCCCAGAGCCCAGGCTCCAGCCCACGCTGGAATGTCTACACTGCAATGAAACAGCCCCACAGCCTGAGCCCGATGCACTCCAGTCAGCTGGCATGAGCCAGAGGCAGGTGTCTAATTGCAGTGTAGACATGACATACCCTCTCAGCTCACCCAAACAATTTCCCTTTTGTAGGTCCTTGATCTTTTGGATCTCCTTTGATCCCAGGCTTTAGCCTTGGGAAGAGTAATCTAGTCTCACCTGAATGGATCCCTGCCATTTCTCCTCAAGGAGCCTTATCTTTGCTATAGCTCTGTTTCCTGTGGGTTTCTCCCTCAGCAGCGTCTTTTAATGTAACTCCTGGCAGTCTGACAGATTACTCTCAAACAGATAATCTGAGGATACTTGACATTTATACACATCCCAATTTGTCACCTTAAAATTTGGCCTCATAAGAATTGTCACAGTGGCAAAATAAACTTCAAGAATTTGCCGCCTTTACCTTCCCTGGGTACAATATGCTAAACCTTCTCATGGATGGAGATATGTGGTGGTGCACCTTAAATGTCAAAGGGAAATTACTGGACAGAGCAAACACCCCTAAAAGCACTTGGAAGGCACTGTTCATGTTGGAGATAAGGCCAAAAGATCAACATATGCCCCAGAATTTAGTCTCTTAATGGGTTCTGCTTTCAATGTAACTTATGACCCTTGGAACCTGGCCCACATTTTCAAAAGTGGCCACTAATTTTGGGTTGCTCGGTTCTTGTGTTGCCAGTTTCAGACACCTGGGGCTTGATTCTCAGGTGTGCTGAGCAGGGCCGGCTCCAGGCCCCAACGTTCCAAGCAGGTGCTTGGGGTGGCAGTCAGAAAGGCAGCAATTCGGCGGCAGCTCCTCTGTTCCGCCGGCCGCGGCAGCAATTTGGCGGCAGCTCCTCTGTTCCGCCGGCTGTGGCAGCAATTCGGCAGCAGCTGCTCTCTCTCCTGCCGGCCGCGGCAGCAATTCGGCGGCGACAGGTTTTTTCACTGCTTGGGGCGGCAAAAACGGTAGAGCCGGCCCTGGTGCTGAGGCCTGGAACTCCATCTGAAATCAATTCTGCTCCAACTAAATTTCAACGGGGCCTTAGGTGCTCAGCACACCTGAAAAACAGGCCCCTATGCATCTAAAGCTGGGCATCCAAAATTAGAGGACATCTGAAAAGTTGGCCCTGCATGTACCTCTTATGTTACCAAAAAGGCTATTTTGCTGTAATTCCAATTTTATTTTTTAATTGAAGACACACAGGCTGGAACTGTTAAATGGCTTATTCATTAAGAAATCTTAATTAGCTTCACACATAAGCACTATCAGTTGTTGGAATTCTTTTCACTAATTAAGTATCCAAAATCCCCTCTGCAGCAATTTCTTAGCGTGGCATGTCTAAGGCAGCCAATAGCCAGCACAGCACAACATTTACAGTAGTGTCTTAAACTGCAGACAGTGCAGCCACCTACATAGATGTTTAGTATAAAGGATTGTTAGTGGAAAGTATGGGAGTAAAATTAGACCCTTCCATGATGTTTGAGGAGCCAGATTGTTTAGTGATTAGTAATGGAAGAGAGGGTATGTCTACACAGCATTTTGGAGCAGATGGAAGTGAACCTCCCAATCCGGTCTGACAGACTTGAACTAGAGCTCAGGCTCTGAAGCTTGCGGGGGGGGTGTGGATGTGAGTATTTTCTACTATTCCACTACCGTACATATTTATCCGGACTGTCTGGCCTACTACGCCACCAATGTTTCCCAGAACTCCTACATGTGTCAGGATACAAAGTACTCTTCCAAATTTAATTGGAGGCAGAATAATGCCTCAGGGGCTGTACAATTTGAACTGAGAAATAGCTGTGGCAAAAGATGTTTTATTTGGTTTGGGTTTTTTAATATGGATTCCAGGACTAGGGCAGAAAATACAATTCCCAGATGACTAAACCACTAAATGAAGTGACATCCAGGTTTGATGGAATTTATTTTAACCATACTTTAACATATCCACGTATTGCAATATAAACAATATACCAGTAAGTACAAAATATTTTGATATAGCACCTTTCATCAATAAAGATCTCAAAACGTTTCACACAGACTATCTGTCTGTTGATAATGATCACTTAACCCACAACCAAAATTCAGACAGTGAGAGAATGGAGTGAGCTTAGTGAAGCACGGACAGGAAGTGACAAAGTGGCACAACATCATAACCGAGTGAGTGGAGTCTGGGACATCAGTTGTGGAAAGAATGCCATCTTGAGTGGTCATGTAAAACCCAATCCTGTAAGATGTTGAGCCTTCTCACCATCCAACTCATAATGTTATATTAGATGGATGGGAAAGTTGCCCCTTGAAGCCTCGGGAGCTGCGTAACTAGGGAGGCCTGAGGAGCTTTCATTCCCTAGCAGCCATCAGGAATCAGCTATTTTCCTGAACAAAGCCCTTAAATCGATGTGGAATGTAATCCGAATTGGGCCAGGGTTCGCAGATCAACCATATCACCTCTGAACTTGTGAAAAGGACCAGAGGTCCATCAATAGTCACCAGTGGCCAGGGTCTTGGTTTTACATCTGCATCAAAAATAGAGGCATTATGATCTTGGCACATAAATACAAGTTAAATACAGCTGAACCAGGTAAATAATACTGGTGTACAATTTTGCTTCCATTTCAAGATTTTGTATGCCAGGTTTTGCCTCATAGTAAATATTTGCCAGAAATATAACATCTGAAATTGAGGCACTAAGATGTTAGAGTTTTTTGTTAATATTACTGTACTTATATCTAGTTATTTAAAATCAACGTACAGGTCACTAGTATCTGTTTCTACAGTGCCTAGCACAATAGGGCTCCAGTTTCGGTTGGTGCCTCTAAATGCTATTACAATGCAGTAACAACGATAGGGAGAGAAGCGGAAGGGCCACAGGATCTGCATTTCCATGGATCCTGCCTTGGGGCATCTGGAGCTGTGCTGCAATAGCAGCCACAAGGGCCATACACAGCAGCCTCCGGCCCTGGTCACAGATATTGTTGGGCCAGGGAGTGGATGTGATGGCCCCAGCTTTTCCGAACTCCACCCACTTGGTGTCTGGCTTTATGTGGGTGGAGTGGATTTCACCCTGACATCCTGTTTTACAAGCGAGGAAATGTTTCTACCAGATGGAAATATTTTCACACTGTTATTGCTTTAAAAAGTTGAGCCATTACTTCCTTTGCCATTAAAAAAGAGATTGTAGCTCCACCTAGGAGAGTTCTTTGGGCTGGCACATGCTGCATAGTCTATGTTAAATGTCTGCAAGGTCAAGTGGACAAATGAATCCTCTCAACAGGATTCTATGGGATGCATTTCGTGATCTGAGCATGTGTAGAAATCTACTGCCTGATTCCTAAGGTAACCATACAGAATGTAGAAGCATTACAACACTTTCAGCCACCAAGAGTCTATTAAAAAGAAGAGAGATTTCCTCTGTTTTAGACCTAACACATTCTTTTTCGAGGTGAGGAAAAAATGATAAAGCCCTGCTTAAGTCATAAGTCCTTCCCCAAGTCAACCTCATGTTTAATGAAAAGCTAGAATATGTGAGACCTGTGGATACATTTAGCACATTCAATATTTACTTCATAATGAAGATAGAAATATTCTCATTCCAAAATGTAGTTTGGCTGTATAATTGTGTCTCACATTTTATTGCTTTTACTTCTTCCCTTTGTTCAAGTTTCACATTCTGATATGACCAATTCTGTCTGTGTTCGTGGGAAGAGGCCAACATGGAAACCCTTTTAAAAATACCCAGAGAGACTTAGAAACCAATGTATGGCAAATATTGGGGCTTAAGATTGAGGGACTCCATGGGAGCCAATATGGCTGGGGATTTCCTGTCAACAGACAGAGAACGAGGTGTGCAAGTTCTGAGCTTACACAACCAATAGTAAACAAAAATGGGATGTTCTGAAAACTCAGGCTGCAAAGACAATAAGTGACAACTATATCCTGTGTTAGTTCGTGTGTGGAGATGGCACATGCTATGTGATTATGTACGCAAACCCAAAACAGCCTCCCAAGGTAAAGATGGTCACTAATGACTTGGGCTTCAAGTCACTGAACTAGAAGTGAAAGAGGTTGTAATCTATAACAAAGGGCTCTCCATGTATTCTTTATCAAACTGGACCTACATTCTTCAACAAGTCCTGTGGCATTTCAATGCTGAGTGTGCTCTCAGTTCCCACTGACTTATACCATACTGCACATACAGCATACAGTCACTTTCCCCCATAACACCTCTTTACAAAGCAAAGCAGTTTTTCTTTTAAAAAGGAATGGACTGACCTGCCAAATGCAAACTATTTTTACTGACTGCAAGTGACGGACTGAACTCTTATTAATGTCAGGCTGGGCAACCACTTTGTATTATGGATGGTCATTTATTTATTGTTTTATCATGAGAAATAAAATGCTACTGAGGCGATACCAAAATATGGTGACATTTATAAGATGTATTTATACAGTAGTGAGATACTGTTAATATTTACAAAGAGGTAGGATATTTTCAGAGACCTGCCCAGCAGTTTTCCCCTTAAAAACTTGATTGTCAGACCTCACAGAGATTTTTTTATTTTAAATCAGATGACAAATTATCCAAACTGCTGGGATATAGTGCTACCATCATGTTTTCCCCCTCCATGATTGCTAACCCAACTATAATCATGTCTATAATTTCTCCTGAAATCCAGACCATTTGGACAAAGTAGGTAGGTCCATTGCTTGCAATACTTGCCAGAATGAAAGAGAAGCAACTGAAAAAGAAACAACCCTGCATTTTCTTATAAAATGAGATGAAAAAAATAAAGAGAGAGAACTGGAAAATTCAAGTGTATTTTCTTCTTTATATTTAAAGCTCTTATTTCAATATATAGCACTTAAACATTTTTTAAATAATTTTTTTGATTTCCTGTTTCATCTCTGGAAACAATTAGAGTAATTTCACTATACATTTGTGCAAATAGAAAATATATAAATGTACTCAAGCCCCTGTCATAAGAAGGTGGTTTCAAGAGTTTCACTTTTACAGCAATTAGTTGGGGTCCCTTTAATTTGTTCCTGGAAGTCGTTTGAGTACTTCCCTGTTAAGCCTTTGAAGTCCTGATGCAAAGAGGATATGGAGCCAAGCACAGACACGTTGTCCTGTACTTCATTTCGTAAACGACGTGGTGACTGTTGTAAAACTCTCCCAAACCGACTGAACAGGGGAGTTGATGTGATCCAGTTCAATAAACTGAAGCCTGACTGGTCAATTGTTGTGTTCCATGGGAACATTTCTTCTACAGACATTGACTCCATCTCTGAAGTGTTGTAATTAATTTCGTGAAATCCCAGGGATTGTTCTTGACTGTTTGCCACTGAGGAGTGTTTATTTCCCCCACATAATAGAGCTCCAGGAGAAGAAGCAGTAACCCTCAATCCTGCTGTGTGTTCTGCCTTTGTATTTGATGGGAAAGCTGGGTCATTTCCATGCTGAGATGGTTGCGAAGGCGGGGTTTGGTTGCAGGCCTTAAAACAATCACTAGCATTTGACTGAGGATTCTGTGGGGAATGTTCTGTACAGGGTGGTTTCTGGAGAATGGATTCCTTTTTGATATTCAACCTGTTCAGAATCTGGTTGCGAGTCTCTGGAGGTAATCTATTCAACTGGCGTCCAAGCTGAAGTTGAGTTGGGAAGACTGTCCCCTGAAAGGTTCTGTACAGAAATCTGAAGGAGGAAAAACGTACATATGAAAAGAAATCAAAGAAAGAGGAACTGCTTGAGATTTTATCAAGGGAAAAATGTTCACAGAACAGAATATAACAATTACTTTAACAGAATGAGAGTTTACACAGGCAAGTACCACAGTTAAATCATTTTCTTTAGATTTGACATTTAAAATAAAAAGATTACCCAAAGAGCTCTGAGTACCCTGACAATATGTGATCTACAATAACTACTCACCAGAGATAATAGTAATACACAAGTAATTTGACTCTGCTAACCAGCAGACTTAAAGAATCAAATGAAGATAATAATATACTTCAGCTGGCTGACAATAAAAAAGAAAAATTAGAAAAAAATTAGAAAAGCCCCTTACCCCCAAATCATATTCAGGCACATCCCTTCACCTTTTCTCCCATTCCACCACAAAGTATAAAAGCCACTAACATACACACACACAGGGGGAAGATACTATACCTGGGCAGTAATGCAATTACTGGTGATATAATACAAATGAAGTAAAACACAGGCTCGCCCATCAATTTTTCCATAGTCCAGTAGGGATTGGATGGAGGATAACATATTGGGCAAGAAACATTATAAACGAGAGCGACAATGAAAAATAAAAGGATACTGAAGACACAAGATGACCAGTGGAGCAAAGTCTAGAAGAAACAGCAACAAAAACTGACTTTTAATTTTCTGGTACAAAATCCATGCACAGAATGTATTTACACCAGTCTCATTTCATAAATCCTTATTCATAGATTCATAGATATTAAGGTCAGAAGGGACCATTATGATCATCTAGTCTGACCTCCTGCACAATGCAGGCCACAGAATCTCACCCACCCACACCTGCGATAAACCTCTCACCTATGTCTGAGCTATTGAAGTCCTCAAATCATGGTTTAAAGACTTCAAGGTGCAGAGAATCCTCCAGCAAGTGACCCGTGCCCCATGCTACAGAGGAAGGCGAAAAACCCTTAGGGCCTCTTCCAATCTGCCCTGGAGGAAAATTCCTTCCCGACCCCAAATATGATGATCAGCTGAACCCTGAGCATATGGGCAAGATTCACCAGCCAGATACCCAAGAAAGAATTTTCTGTAGTAATTCAGATCCCATCCCATCACAGGCCGTTGGGCCTATTTACCATGAATATTTAAAGATCAATTAATTGCCAAAATCATGTTATCCCAGGATTACAAAGCTGCTCACTGCTCGCTGTTGCAAACCATTTTCATGTTTGGTTGAAATGCTTGATAAAAACAGACAGCGCTGAGGGAATAAAACACGCTTTTCTTGATTTTAAAGAGTGACACACTAAGGAAATAGGTAAAATATCCCAGAAGACTCCTCTATAATTTTCCTGTGGACGACTTACCCAAGTTTTGGTTTCAATAGCCAGATGTAATATGATGGTAAAAAGAGCTACTGTGGTGATGGGGGTTCCCCAGGAGAACAGATCCACCTCTGAGTCATAGTAAGTCTGAAAAGAAGGAAAGGGGCTTTACTCTAATCTGTATTTTCTAATCTGCTCCTCACATTGCATGAAATCAGATGTCTGAATGGATAACTTACGAAAAAAGGGATGAAAAAACAAACTAGACTTTGATAGAGTGCATCAATCATGTTCATCCAAAACATGTGTGGTTGGTACTCCTGTGACACAAAAACACATAGTAAGAGTCTAACGAAGAAGCCATTTGTTAGTACCAGACAAAAATCTGAATTGAAATGTATTTCTTCCAGTGCTTGTGCAGACAACCTCATCACTCTTTTCCCTTCCCAGGCCAACAAACCCCACCCTCCTGACGGAGTGATTAGTTGGGATTTCCATGACCTGAATTTCTGCCTCTAAAGCATCTTCTTCGGTGAGTTTTTCCACAAGAGGATATAATTTAGAACTAAGCGCCTGATCCAGCACTGACTTGCATATGTGCCTAATTTTATCCATTATAATTAGTCCCATTGACTTCAGTGGAGTTACATACTTGTGTTATTCAAACTTCAACAGATGCTTACATCTTTGCAGGACTGGGGTTTAAGGGCCAGATTTTAAAATGTATTTTGGTGCCTGATTTCAGTGAGGAGTTAGGCACCTAAACACATTTAAAAATCTGGCCCTAAGTGTTCTACATATAAAATGAAAGACTATGTATTCAAGAAAGATTAAATATGAAAGTATGCAGCTTACATTGAAAGAAAAATCCACAACAATATTCAATGTATATTTACACAGCAATATAATCACTTCTTAAGAAACAGTACTGAATTTTACTAACACATTAGTATAAACAATTTAACCATTTTTTACATTCACATGAATTATCATACAGAACAACTGGGTATAGAGGAAATCATTTTGTAAATATCAGATCTGCAAAATGCTCATTTATTTTACTAATGTTCTTATTGCGGGTTTACATTTCCTGTGATAATTTTTTTTAATGAATTCATTAAGCTCCTTTTTCCTCTAGCTCACAGTTTCCTAAGCCTAGAAATGAGACTCCCGTAAAACTCTTGTGTTCTTTGGTCTAATTAAACAACATGTAGACAGATTCAATTAAAATCTTTTCCAAAGAGAAGAGTGAGGATATTACTGGCTACCTACAAGCAGGAATAGTTTAGCAAAATGTTATTTGTAAATCTTTTTAGACAGGTATTCAATAGCATTCAAAGAACCTCAGAATGGACAATGGACTCAGCTTTGAGAAAGAATTCTACTGTGAACATGAAATATTTCTCTTGTCAATCTGCTGACTGTTTTGCCAAACTAATCCATCTTTTACACTGGTTTGTCAATTAAGAAAACCAAATAAAACCTCAAAATTAGCTTAAACTAAATCATAACCTAACTATTTTTGTCATCTTTTAGTAGGGAAGTAAATAGGGGCATTTATTTTGTGGAACTTTAATTGCAATGTTTTGAGCAGCAAGCCAAAGGATGGAAATATAAAGCCCAGAAACAACAGCCGATAAAAAAAGAGGATCAAGACAAACACACCGAAAATGAGCAGCTCTGAAATTCTCCACCTCTTCTTTCAAGTATAGCATCTAGCAATATTACTAGAAATGTAATGCACCAAGTACTGGGTGCACTGTTGGTTGAGAGAGTCAATGACTCCCTTCAGAGGCCAAGTTGTCTTTGAGGAACCTGTTGTAAGGCCTCTGATCAAGAAGACATCTCTTGACAATGATAGTTTTGCTAACCTGAGAAGCCACCCTTCCCCGCTCATGATAAAACTGCAGTTGCAATCAGCAGAAATGGTCTAGCTTGATGGTCTTCTGCCCCTTTCCTTGCAGTTTACACAGAAATGGGCTGCAGACAACTTGTTTGCCATAAAGGGTTTTTGACTCTGTAACTCACTTCACCACTTGGGCCACCAGATCCCAGATTTGTTAACCCTCTGGGCACACTTCCAGGTTCATCCTTCCCCCCCCTTGTGGAAGGGTGGGGACTGAACAAGTTCTTGGTTTTGGTGGGTAAACAGCATGATGTGATGGTAGGAATAGTCCATTTTACTCTATTACACAATATATAAAATGACTTATTTTGTGTTTATATTTGAAATTTGTAACCGCCGCTAGTTCCTCAAAGGGTAGGTGCTCAGTGTAAATTGGGGAGAAAAACAAACCCACCAACAAACATAAATCCATATATTTTAAGATACTGTTTACAAAAAGGCTTTTTTCTGGCATATTTAGTTTCTGGCATTTAGATATTTTGGTTAGGATTATTATATGGTATGTCTATGCTGCAATGAGAACACTGAGTCTCAGAGCCCAGGTCAGCTGACTGGGGCTTCTGGGGCTCTGGCTGAAGGCTATAAAATTGCAGTGTAGATGTTTAGGCTTGGACTGGACACCAGGCTTTGAGGCCCTCCCTCCTTGTGGCCAGCTGTGGGTCTTTTATCCCAGTGTAGACGTACACCTAGAAGTGCTAACAAGCAAGAAAAACAGTTTCTCAGACTCCTATTCTTTAGCTTTATTTGGTGCATGTGTCCTTTGCCGCCAAGCTTGGTTTTCATTAAAATTCATGACCATCAGAAAAAATCTTCTGAAAGGCAAAGCTTTTACCTCCATTTTCTGGCCACTTTTGTAGAGGTGAGGTACACCAATTAGCACTTCAGCTGGTATATCCTTATCCAGCACCCCAGTGATCAGTTGTGGAAGAGAAGAGAATAATAAATTAAAGAAGATCAGGTACCACTGATCAATCATTGAAGAGCCAGAGAACCCACAATAGAACTGGTACCAGAAGAGAAGGGCCACAAACATCTGCAATCAAAACAGCAGGACATAAAGCATAATCAGTCTGGAATTTAAAACAAGTAGGGAAAAAACCGTGTAAATCTCAGTACATCATCTCTCCATGGCTCTGTGAAATCATGTTGACTTTGATTCTGCAAACACTTGCACAAGGGCTTAACCTAAAGTAATGAGTAGTCCCCACTGAGGACACCTGACCTTCTATTATTTATTATTCCCATTCCCACTACTCATGCTTAAAGTTAAGCATGTGTATAAGTCTTAACAGGCTTGTGGTCTTAGATATGATTGGGGCTTTGCCTCATATGAAATTAATTTTCAATCCAATTATAACTCTCAAATACAAAATGCGGCTAAACATAAATGAGTAATGACACCATTTTTGTGTGGAGTTCCACGTATATTTCATGAATGTAGATCTCATTGTGTTGTTTATTACTGTTGTAAAAAGGATCATGTTTCTATTTCAATATCTTGTGTTGGTTTGAGAATTTTCTGGAGACTTAGCTAGCTCACAAAGGCTCTTTTCAAGACTGTAATGAGAAAACAAACCCACTAACAAACATAAGGAACAAACATAAATCCATATGAAATAAAGCTCCAAGCCTCGGTCCTGCTTACGGTCCTGTTCTCCAGATTTGTTGATTATCCACCAAACAATCACAAAAATTAAAAGCAAATCAACTGAAACTACTTGGCTGTAATTCCTCAAAGGCTTTCCCTGCTTTAACTAGCTAGGAGGGGAGAGGATGTGCCCTCTCCCTTAGCTCCCGTTTGACCCAGCTTTCTCTTCCTTTTATATGCTGCCCCAAGCAGCCATATGACCAGCTAGGACCTACCCTGCTGCACCTTTTTAAATCCTGCAGCGTGGTTTCTGCAGCAATCTGGGGCTTAAACTATGAGCTAGACAGGTTCTACTGCTGAATGGAAATTGGCACAATACAAGCAAATGTAAAAACCTGAGGAGATAGAGATCTAGCAGAATGTATGCAGCACAGTTATCTTGATTCCCTGTGGACAATTCATCAAGAGTGGTCTCCCTGTGAATGAATGCGGTACTTGCATCTTAGAGGAAGTTAGAATTCTCCTCCCCGGGGGAAGCCAGTATATGTCTGACACATTCAGGTCTAGAATTGGATTTCCCACTGTGGTTTCAGGGTCGGTAGCAACTAGGATTGCTCTTATGGGCTCTGAAGGCAGCAGAAGCAGAGCAACCACAAACACAGATTCTCAAGTTTCATTCAAGCCTGGGGGCAACAGCTTCAGAAAATGTCTGCAGTTGGATGTCTTACTGAATACAGCATGAAAAATAACACTTGTAATTGGGGTGGGAGGTGTAGAGGAATGTAAGATTTTACAAGGATTGAACAAAAATGCAAATGTATAAATTGAATCCTTGCATGCTGATCATTGGAATGTACTTACATATATTTCTTGAGAGTGTTTTGATTTAAAAATAAAATCGCTCTGAGTACACGTCTCTGAAAGTATAATATTCCACTTCATTGATGAGGTTAAGTATTACCATGGTGATGGGCACAATAGAAATACATAGATAGGAAGGTGCAGAGGCTCAACACATCTCAGGATTAAGCCTAGAAGAGCCTGTGTACACTAGCATTTTGTCACCTTACCAAAAAATGCTGGTAAGTTTCCTGCCATTGCATTACCACAGATGCCACTCCACCAATGGTAGCAATGGTGGGAGCACTAGCGTAGGCAAACTATTCAAATTTAGCTTGCTTTTTAAGGCTTGGTGAGATCTTTGGAACTTCAAAATTTGGAAGTGTTTACTTTGATTAGTTTTTGAAAGCATGTAAGTATAACCTTCCTGATCAGAACATGCTTCGCAGATTTTATCGTGTCCATGTTAACTCAAAGATCCAGTTCAACCAATGATTATTTTTATTATTTACCTAGCATGCATGGTGTTCCTATTCTCGTTAGCAAGTTGAGCAAAAATACAGTCTTGTCCCAAGACAATTAAAAGTTACCCTTGGACTGACACCTGGCATGGAATCTTTAGACCAAAAGAAAATTACGAGCAGGGATTATACAGAAGTTGGAAATCAACCTTAATTAGACCAGGTGCTACTTGCTCTCTCAATTATACACATGAAGCTATATTCTCACTTCCATTATGTCCTGGAGCATCAGGAGTGCTGTGTCTGGCCCATCCCACTCTTTCATGATCCCTACTCTCAACAGAGTGAGCAGGCGATGCACATCCACAATACCTTCATGCCCGTCAATGATTCTTCCGTGCTGAAGGAAGCCTCAGCTGCCTCTTCGAGTATTGTGTGAGTGATGCAAAGGGTCTCAGGCAGGGCTGAGGAGCTGGGTTTCTAATAGCCCAGTACCTAGTAATGGAGTTATTCATTATTGGCACTAGCGTAACTGGGAGGAGATTCAGGCCCATACTTCGATATGTATTGCAATGTGCTCCTTTCACGGTGTATTTATTTGGCTGAAGGACATAAGGGAAAACCAAAACACTTCCGATATGCTTGGCTGATAGATGGCCCAAATTAGCTCAGATCACTGGGGTCAATTTACAATTTGCACAAACAATTATAAAACAGGATTAGGAAGAGAAAACACACCTACTACTTCAGACCAGCACAGGGTGGACTTGGCATTAAAGGCTCCTATATCTAGCCAGCAAAATTTTTGCAAAAGGTACTGCTTGATAAAGAAACTTTTGTTAAGCAGCACGTCTTATTCATGTTACCTAATTTTCACATTCTGCAGCACACTGTCGCTGTCACATAGTGGGGCCTGCTATTCCTGTGAATGGCAGCCAGCTGTCTTTCAACTCTACAAGCTTGTTTGAAGCTTATTTATAAACCATTTGAAGACTGACCTAATGCTCACACAAAATAAACCCTGGAAACATGAGGAGCCACAAAACTGTCAAGTCAAACACTTACTGCATTTTTGTAGAAGAAATACAGCACCATATTGGCGATCCGGGAATAACACCAGTGCCCGTGAACAAGCAAGAGCTTTTCCAAATGCCGAAACCTTGGGACTGCAAAGTCACTCGCCATCACTGCCTTCAATGAAAGAATAGTTGAAATCACTATTGTAAAGTGGCACCTAAGACACACAGACGGTGCGCTGGAGTATCCTGCCAACATCCACAAACAGCCAGAATAACTCCATTAAAGTCCAATGGAGTTGGATTAGTTCCACCCTGGTCTAAGTGAAAGAAGAGACTGGCCCATTGTGTCCTCAATGCTTTCACAAATAGTTATAATTTTACAGTGTCCAAAAGCAAACCAGGTGCTTCAGAGAACACACAAAAGGACAATGTGCTTGCTCCTAGAAGATTACTATCTCCACTACTACAGAGGGTGACATGAGTGACAAACCGTAGGAAGGAAGTGGGGCGAGGAAGGACCAAGGGTTATAGTCGTGTGATTGTACAGATGCTCATAGATGATGGCTGTGAGCTTTTCTCTTTTTAAGAACTACAAAGAAGACAGTATTATTTTGTGCAGAAGAAGGGAGTTTTCAGGAGGGATTTAAATGAGTGAGATAATAATATGCTACATTACAATTAGTGGAGTTAAAAAAGCAAAACACCCAAATAATTTGTTTTAATTAATTATCATGATCTGGACTTGCAAATGTTTGCCCACCCACATTCCCCTGAGATCTCAGTATTCAGAGGAAATTTGTTTTAACTATATGCAAGTTCCCAAAATTGTGAGAGATCATTACAGAAGAGGTTCTCCTGAAGTTTTAGAACCTGCCAAATCACATCTATGGTATGAATCACTACCATTTCTTTCTATAGCATAGCTACTTTTGACTGGCTAAATTTCAAGGTAAAGTACGCTCAGGATTTAAGATCTCATCATGAATGGAGCAGTATATCAGTTGCGTTAGATCCTGCCAGGCCGTTGAGTTGGCCACAGATTCCACCAACAGTTGTATTGTTTTTTAAATTTACATTTTGTTTATTGTCTTCTTCATCTGTTTCCTTCTCCCCTACCCATTTTCTAATTCCATTATGGAATCATGAGGTTAAATTGTTTACTTTTCTTTATTTTATGTTTCCATCAAATTATTCCAAACCACATTCTAAATGTTTTTAAAGGTCTATTTTTGGTATGCAGGGAGGAATGGAAAGATAATTTTATCCAATTACACTTACATGTTTATTTTATCCCAAAATATCAGCTTGGATTTGATGTTTTCATTCTCCTCCATCCCCCCCCGCCCCTTCCCCCCAGGTTTTGCATAGGAAAGCATGGTTCGTGCTCCATGCTGCTCCTTCCATAGGATGTGAAAGAAAAATAAATCAGTCAGTTTGCTGTATGAGAGATCCAGATGCTTGACTCCTTTGAAGCACCTGCATGTATACAATTTTGACAGCTGCTTATTGTACAAAGCCATGCATGATTTCCTATGGAACCCTGGGATCAAAGGCAGGGGATCCATAAGCCTTCCCTCTACGTGTGAACATTCAATACAAAATAAACATAAAAAGAGAAATAATCTAGGTGGTTTAATGGAATAACAAACAAAATGACAAACTTTCAGAGCAGAATGCACTGAAATGGCTAGGGACACTGAAAGACCAGCTGTCTCAGAATTACTAGATCAACTGAAAAGAGGAATTGGAAGGAGGAAAAAGGAGAGACAGAGAGAGCGAGAGATATGGAGTATTATATCTGGGAACTAAAATGATGTTCATGAGAAATCAGGGGTTTGAGTTCACACAGAGATGCTAGGAGCCGATTCAAAGTACAATGAAGTCAATGGAAAGACTCCCACTGACTTCAGTAGGCCTTGGAATGGGCCCTCCTACAACAGCCTGCTCAGGATTCCATGCATGTTAGGTTCTATTCAACCCAAATGTCCTCCCATGCTTGTAAAGCCTGCAGAGGCTGTGTGAGGCGCCCAGGCTCAGCATCTTCTGAGTTTACTCCTTACTCTGATCTGGCTTACAGAAGAAAGCCCTGTTAAAAAAAAACCCTATTTCAGTCTTAGCCCAAGCTTTCATCTTTTACTGCCCTGCCATATATAGCAATCAGGCTGTTGGGAATGATGGACAGAGACACGAGCATACTGAGTGAATTCCCAAACAATCTCAGCAGGGGCAGCTTCTTCCCAGTTGATTGACAGACCAACAGAGAAAAGGTTTTACATGGACTGCATGACAATCAGGGGTGGGTCAGGCTCCCCTCCCCTCCCAAACGAGCACTCCCTTAACTGTCACTGCAGCTACTCACATTCCAAGGGCTGTAGAGTAAAACTCATATCCGACCTGCATGTCCCAGCAGGGAGAGGAGAGCAGGCCTTGTGCACTACTCAGGCGTATTGTCTGAATAGGTTGGCTTGGAGCACAAGTGGCATATGCAGCCTTCTGAGGCTTATACACTTCAGTGACACCTATCTTAGCTGCATTAGGTAAATAGATTTGTCCAACCACACCACAGGATAATTTTACAGGACCAGTGCAGGACAAATGAAGAATAAAAGCCAGAGGAAGAGAATGCAAGGAGGGGAAGTCAATTTAATCTTTATTTATTATAGAAATAGGACATAGCTGAGGGTTTTTTTAAATTAATACCTGATTTCGTTAAAAAGTAAATGTGCCAAAAGACCTCTTGTAATTTGAGTTTTATGAGGTGAATGTAAAATGTATAAGCTCACCACAGATTGGATAAGAAACATACGCTCGAACTCAAGCATAAGTGATTTTTACAAATCCCAACTAGTACACCTCAGGGCAGCTTGCAACTTGCTCATTTACTTTTGCTGCCTGTCAAGAGGTAACTTGCTCTCGTTGACTGGGAGGCAAGATGCAAGCAGACACACGGAAAATATTCAGTCCAACTTTTTCCTGGGGAAACTTTTCAATAAACAACCCGCATTACCTGCATGCCCTCTGGACCAGAGATCCCCACACCTACGTCTGCCACCTGGATCATACTGACATCATTAGCTCCATCACCTAGTAACAATAGGATGCAACATGGTTTGATATTAATAAAACAGAGATGATTAATGTCAGAAAAACAAAGGAAAAAATAGGTGACTGTAGAGCATCAGTGAGCAAGGATGGCATAGGGATCTGGTTTGAAACACCTGTACTTCATGGAACTACAGTTTCAAAGCCTTAGAAGGGACCACCAAGCCCTTGATGTCTGTCTATCTAGGTTTTTGCTATACCATGCCAAGGAAACATAAACTGAGTACTTCTGTATGAGTGGGTCTCTTTAATGGGACCTGGAACACAGAGGTCATGTCTTTGTTGCATGGGTACTCAGAAGTCCATGTGCAGCAGGGAAACAAACTCCTGAAAACATTCCTGCCGCAAACTAACTGACTGGAAGTATTAAGGGACCATAAAATTGGGCATGAGGCTAGACATAATGAGATAAACTCTGTGACATTAGACTCAGAGTGGGGAAAGGAGGGTTGTGTGAGGAATAAGTAGAGCTTTCTCAATTTAAAGTGCGGGAACCTTGTGGGTGCTGCAGGATTCTGAACTGGATGACTTGACAAAGAGTCCCCACTATCAACCGTACAATGGAAAATGGTTGTGAAGAACTATGTTAGCGTATATGACGTTAATCCCAACTTTGCAACCACTGTAGTGCTGGACAACTGGTGTTCAGCACTGTCACCTACTCATGATCAAAAATTGAGGGCCTTGGGTTTTAATCATGATTAGCTGAAATGACACTGAACACAGATTTGTCCTGATCTATACTGCAAAGTGATGGTCAGTGGTGTCAGCTCACTCAATTTACAAAACGTTGCTCTATTCAAGCACCATTGTGGAGTAGACCATCTCCATTTGACCAATTTCTGCAGGAAGTAATCCCAGATGCCACCTTAGAAACTCTATTTTTGTTTGGAATAAATGCTCTTAAGATTTCAGAAGCATTTTCAAACTAAAATTGAAGCTTTTAGGCTTCTAAAGTGTCCAGAAGAAAAGTGAAATTCCAAAGGGGTGTATGCATGTAAATATAGGCTCATTTAAATGGAGACACTTGCCTATTGCCAAGGTCATTGCTTTGAGTTTATCTCTGACTAGTTTTACTACCATGCTTTTTTGCAGTGGGGTAGAGCGACAACACAGAACTGAGCGACATCTCCTGGCTAGTGAAAGAAATTTGTCTCCTAGTGTTTTATCCAGTGCATAAGCCAGAGTCTTTCCATCAATCACTAGGCCCAAGCTGGAATGCACTGAAGATGAAGGTGGAGAGAGAGGGCCAAACCCAACTGTCATGTTTCCAGCAGTCTCATCTATTGTGTTGTTTGAAAACTTAGACTCTATATACTGCAGACAGTGGTCCAGCAAAGCAGCACTTGTCTCCTGAAATACAATACAAAAATAAATATGCGTTAGTGAAAGTTGCTGCTGTGGGATCATGTAATCAACTTACTGTGCTTGTTATAAATTTAGAAATGGAGAACAATAGAGTCTTCAATATTGATTCCACTTTGAAAATTTGTATTTCTATTATTCTTTCCTCCTTGTTTACTCCATCTAAAAACATTTAATTCTTGTTGCAAAAGATACTGCTAGCAATTGATAAAGGGCTTAAAAGCAATTCTGTTTACTTTTCAACCTGCAGTGCTGTCTTACACTAATTTCTTTTAGCTTGTCCTCAGAATAGCAGAATTGACATGTGATATGAGAATCCGTGCTGAGCTAACTACGGTGATGAGCATCACAGAATGCTTATTAATCAAATCATTAATCAGGTATTTGTAAATGCCAATTAAGGGTTATTTAACTTATTTTAAAATCTATATCCTAACCAAACTTAATTAATAGAATGTATTACTAACATCTGAACATTTAAGATAAAATGCTACCAGTCTTGTAGCAAAATATTTTTCAAGTGATCAGAAATAAAGAAGTGAGATCACAGGAAATCAATTTACCAGCTAACTCGCTACACTCAAGTTATCTTTTCTTTCCTTTAGAAAAGAATTGTAGTTGGATAGTGTTGGTCTACCTCCAATTCTGGATTTGAAAGCTGATTTGATCACCACATTAAATTACTTTGGTGCTATCAACCTGGTTCCTTTTATGTTTGACCATATCAGCAAACCCCTTGCTATTGTGTATTTAAGACAAACTGAGCAATGCCTGACCGTAGCTCGGGTTATCAGTCCATCATGACTATGAGCACTGAAATTCAAACATTTTCCTTATCATCAAATAAAAAGTCTATGTAGCAGAGTATGAATTACCTAGTATTACAGTCCATTGGCTTGAAAATAATTATTCTCAACAGGCAGTTCATTGTTTTCTCCTTCAAAAACATATAATAGATTGCTTTTGTATTTGCAGTGGGTGCCAATAAGAAACAAGTGAATACTATGTCCTGGCATGTACCTTACGATGGTATGTCCCAGTGGCTCTCAACCAGGGGTCCAGGGCCCCTTGGGGGGCCGCGAGGAGTTTCAGGGGATCCGCCAAGCTGGGTCAGCATTAGACTTGCTGGGGCCCAGGGCAGAAAGCTGAATCCCCACCACATGGGGCTGAATCCTGGGGCCCCAAGCCCTGCCACCCGGGGCTGACGCCAAAGCCTTAGCAACTTAGCTTTGTGGGCCCCCGGTGGCATGGGGCCCCACGGAACTTCCCTGCTTGCTACCCCCTAGTGCTGGCACCGGCTTTTATATGCAGCAAAACAATTGTTGTGGCACAGGTGGACTGTGGAGCTTTTATAGCCTGTTGGGGGAGGCGGTGGTAGGGGGGGAAGAGTACCTCAGAAAGAAAAAGGTTGAGAACCCCTGGTATGTCCTACATTAAAATGTATACCAAAGAAAGGCATTCATTCATATTATGTTGTGATATACATTGATGTGCAGTGGTGCCCTCTGTATATAGTTTCAAGTTGTATCATGATATAAGGCACTAAAATCTGGGAGTATAAACAATTAATAAATATCCACCTACAAATCCTATCCCCTAAATATAGATTGAACAGGAAGAAGAAAGATAAAAGAAGAAGAAGAAGAAGAAAGCAATCAACCTTTTAACTGCAGCTGCCAAAATCAAAGCAAAACTAGTTCACCTTTGGACTTCAACCTAACATTTAACCATCTGACAAGGATCTGTTTACCAGTGAGTCAGCATTCAAGGTGATGATTTCCTCATCATGATCTAGTAGCTTGCATGCGTAAGCTATATTAATGGCAGTTTCTTGCTTGTCTCCAGTGAGAACCCAAATCTGCAGCCCAGCTTTGCGTAAGTTTGCAATGGTTTCTGGGACACCATCTTGTAAACGGTCTTCAATACCAGTTGCACCTGAACACATGAATGAAGCAAATAAATCAATGTCAAATAAATACTTGGCTACTCAATCTGATACATCATGAGTTCGTCTTAAAATCTGGTTTTGGAAACACCACCAGTCCCCTTCATTGGCAGATAACTCCTCTAACCTAACACATGTAAATGAAATTCTGACCACCATGATCAATAATGACTTCAGCTTTTTTTCAGGCAGCAGAGGGACTGTGAGGAGAGGGGAAGGATGAGGTTGGGGTAAATAACCAACCAGTCAACAGACATCATCATCCAGAGTTCAAATCCTAAAATTTTATACCAATATGATTCTGTTGAGTTCATCAGAGTTTAACTGATTTACACCAGTGTAAGCTCGAGGAAAATCAGGTTGATTGTGCCTCAGTTAGGCACAATGTCTCTGGGAGATGAGGGGGAGTTTTACTTCTGCAGCACCTGTTCATAGGGTACAGCACATCTGCTGGTTTGCTGGCTGGTGCTGAGGTCCTGTTGCCTCTCTGAGTACTCTGGAGAGACTAGTTCCAACAGAGGTGCTGGCCTGGAGCCATCCATGCAGTTACAAGGAATGCTATTGCCTATGCACAGCCACAGGGGAGAGATGTATTTCGCCCAGCCTCACTTGTGCAATCCTGCAGTGCTTGCCATAGTGCACCGGTATGTAATTAGATTCAAAGTCTCATCTTCCGCCGTTTGAGGTTGTCAGAGGACAACTGGAAGAATAGATTGTTTATTTCTGGCTGGAGTCTGTTTGTATTTCTCCAGCTGTGGTTAACTATGTTTTTAATTTAGTATTAAGATGTGTATGTACACCCAGCATCAATAGAAACAGCCGAGTCACATTTGCTTGAAATGATTAAAAACATTAGCACTATTCCAGTTATCTTTGCCAGAGAAAGAAACTAATTGCCTGAAGAAATAATGGATATTTATAATTTGTTGAGCTTTTGACATTTTAGTTAAGTAAATAAATAAAAATACTTAGCCCTTGTACAGTCCTTTACATTTACAAATTTTAACGACATCACAAAATCCCTACGAAGTGAGTGTTATTATCCCTTTCTTCAGTGCATGCAGGCCCTAATCGTCCAAACATGCAAGTGCTTAACTTTATGAGGATGGTGTCAGGAATCAGAGCCTGCAGCAAAGCTAATCTCCAGGCAGCCTCATCAGTTTAGCTGGCTTGCAGCAGGCTGCCTGATTGGCCACACCACCTGATTGACTGGAGGGGCCAGTGGGCTGCTCTTAAGTCAGCAGCAACAGCAGCTAGCTGGATGCTCAATCTCATGCCCACCACTGTGCCTGTTCCAGTGTTAACTTGTTCCTGCTGCTCCTGTCCTGTCCCCAAGCATTGCCTCTGTCCTGCTCCTGCCCGATCCCCTCTTTGCCTGCTACCCTGCTTGCTCTAGTTCCAGACCACTGGCTTGACCTATGCTCTAGCTTCTGACTAATGGTTCAGGCTCTGACCCTAGACTTGGTTCCTGATGCTCAAGGCTTAAATTCGGCCAGAGCTGTCCAGAGCAGAGCTCTGGTAAATATTTTCAAACCCATGGGGCAGAAGTCCCAAGCTCCTGGCGGCCCCGCAAGGTGGAAGCTCTGAGTCCGAGGGCTCTGGGAAATACTCTTTGAGAATTTAAGCCCTGCTCTAATCACCGTTGCCTGATGCCCACTCTGATCACTAGGCTAGACAATCCTTGCCCCAGTTGCCTGACACATGGGCCATCTCAATGAAACCACTTGTGTAAAGCATATGCATAAATCTTTGCAGGTTGAGCACCAAAGAGAGGTTACAACTTAGACCTTTCAAAGTACTCCGTACAGGACCCTGACTCTGCTCTCATTGAAATCAAGGGAAATTTTACTACTGACTTCAATGGGAACAGTTAGGCTGACACATAGTACTTTTTGATAATCCTACCCTAAGTGACTTGCCTGAGGCAACACAACAAGTCAACCAGAGAGCCCAGGATTAAATGAGTTCCTACTTCCCGGAGTTGTGCTCACCTCAGTCCACTAAACCATAAATACAGTGTTTATGCACATCATTTTGTCGAAGTGTTTGGTGCCCCAGAGGGATGAAAAATCTCAAGTATTTCAAGACGCACCATCACTGTAACGAAAATCTGCAGACAGATTGGGCCAAATCCTGCTTTTCTTACTCAGGTCAGCCAAGTTCATTGAAGATAATGGGTCAGGTTCATTCCTGGTTTTACACCACTGGTTTAATTCAAGGGTTCCCAAACTTGGTTCACGGCTTGTTCAGGGTAAGCCCCGCAGCTTCCATTGGCAGGGAACAGTGAACTGCAGCCAGGGAACAGTGAACTGCAGCCACTGGGAGCTGCGAGCGGCCATACCTGCGGACTCTCAGGTAAAAAACGTGTCTTGCAGCCCACCAGGGGCTTACCCTGAACAAGCCACGAACCAAATTTGGGAACCCCTGGTTTAATTGGTATTACATCTGGGATAAAATTGTTACCTAAGCAAGGCAAACAGGATGGGTCTTGTGTTAATTATTATCCCATTCTTTTGCAATGATGCAAGAGACACTCGTGAGAAAATCCAGTAATAACCAATTTCTGTATGCATAGAAATCATTGAAAAGATAGAGCAGAGTTTTAAAATCGAACTTTGAAAATGTTTAACACATTTTAATTTCATGTCCAGCTCTCACGTAGTTACCAAGTAGATGCAGATTTGTCTCTATACGAAGTGCAGATTGAAACAGCAGCTCTTCGCGGTTTTCAATAGACGATTCCGCTGCTAAATGACTTTTTAGCCAGTTAGCATATTCTTCTTTGCTTAGAACCTATTTAAAAGGAGAAGGTAAGCGTACATCCAAAAAGATGCAAAAGCATTCATGCATTACTGAGTAAAATGAAAAAAAAAAAAACCTAATAAATGTTCTTGCTAATGGACTGCAACAAAAAGATTTGTCATTACGCTCCTTAAAAGCAAACTAAGAGCTTCATATACTTACTCTCTTGGCAATACACAAGGTCCGCAGCCCATCTACAGCATACAGATTAAGGTAATTCTGAGTTTTGCTTTGGATTTTTTTTTGATGTTTGCCTCTAGGGTCATCTAGTTAAAAATAAAGGAGAAATTTATGAAAAATAATAGCAATTAAATGGCCTTAGAGAATATAATTGTTTCTTCAGCACTTACTGTACAAAAGCTTAAGAGGCGATACTTTTAAAGAGCTCCTGACATCTCAGGGGAAACTTTGAAAAGCTTTCTATTTAGAAACAATTCTCTTCACATACTATCTATTTTTTAAATTCCCTCTTTAAAAGTCACCAAGAAAACTGTATAACAATAAGATCTTTCCTTATTAAGCATTCATCTGCTCCTCAAGTATTTTGTGACATCATGATAATCTCCACAGCAACCAAGTAAGTCATAAACAGAGGTATGATTTCAAATTGGCAATAAACAGAAGCAGATATGCTATATATCAAAAATCTTATGATTAACCAAATGTTTCCAAATAAATGTGGGTAGAAAAGATATTTAATTATATTTAGAAATAATACTACGTTCTCAAAATGCGGTTGTCAAGAGTTGGAAAGGGATGATATATTCATCCTCCAGGATCAAGACAGACTCAAGTACAATGCACAATCACAGCAATAACCAATAATAAAAATTAATTGTAATAACAGTGATAAAGCAAGGATCGGCAACCTTTGGCACGTGGCACGCCAGGGCTAGGCCGCTTTGTTTACCTGCTGTGTCCCCAGGTTCGGCCGACCGCAGCTCCTACTGGCTGCAGTTTGCTGCTCCAGGCCAATGGGGGCTGTGGGAAGCGGCGCGGGCCGAGGGATGTGCTGGCTGCCACTGCCTGCAGTCCCCATTGGCCTGGAACAGGAAACCGCGGCCAGTGGAAGCTGCGATCGGCCGAACCTGCAGACGCAGCAGGTAAACATACTGGCCTGGCCTGCCAGGGGGCTTACCCTGGCGGGCCACGTGCCAAAGGTTGCTGATCCCTGGTGATAAAGTGAACAGAGAAGCAGACAAGAGAAAGCATTTTAGGTTGAAACAATAGAGTGAGAATACTTGAGAAACCTTGATATCTTGAGGCAGCAATTTTTCTATAAACCAAAATAATTTCTGAAAGTCTACAAGTTTTCTAGGTTTATAAGACATAGGACTTCAGAGGGATAGGCCTATGCGGTGTTCCTCAAGCAATATTGGTGTTATTGGTACTTCTTGCTTTACATGGTTCACAGTTGTGATTGAAACTGGAGATAAGGGGTTAGGAAGGCATGATAGAGTGTAAGCGCTTCTTGGTAAGTTTGCTCTCACCCAGCAAGGATATTAGCAGTGGGCCTGGAGAATAGGTAACTTTCTAATATCAGATCAAATGAGGATAGTGATGATTGTCATATTTATCCAGGGTAAGTTATGTCTGTCTTACCTATCTTGGACTTTTATACTGGCACTCAACACCATAGTATCTGAGAACCTTCCAGAAAAAATCAACAGCAAAGTCCCTAGTGAACTTTATGGAGTTTCTGGCTCTTTTTCCTTTTCATAGTACAGTGGAGTCACATCTTACATGGGGGTTAGGTTCTAAAGTCAGCACGTAAGGCGAAAATCGCGTATTGTCAAAATTACCCTTGAAAATCCCTTACATCACCCATAAAGTACAGTATACTGCACATGATTTTGTGTATACAACCCTGTACAGTAATATGTATAAATGTATACAGTAATGTACAGTATATAATAAAGAGTACATATGCAAAATATAATTTTACAGTACTGTATTTTTAATTACAGGGGGTAATTACAGGAGGGGATAATTACAGGGGGTCATCAGGGCTTGATGTCGACCCAGGAGATGGAGGAGACGGAGAGCCTGGGTGATGGAGAGTGAGTCTTAGACGAAGTGGTTGGCTCTGGTTCAGCTCGAGAAGTTGATTGCATAGGCTCATCTGCTGCTGGTTGTTTTTCCTTGAAAAACATGGTGATTGGCAACTGTCGCTGTTGTTTCTTGAGCTGCTCAAACATTTCTTGATACGATCTCAAATTGTCCATAATACTACATGTGATTTTGAGGCTTCGTTCCATAGAGGGATCGTATTCAGAAATTAAATCATTCAAGTGTTTCACTGCTTGGAACATTTCAGCAAATTTATGAAGATTCCAACTTGCTGGTTCTTCCTGTTCGTCGTCGTCATCTTTGTCTTCTGTAGATGATTTTATCAGTTCCTCTAAATCTTCGTTAGTCAATGTTTCTCTATGGCTCTCAATTAATTCTTCAATTTCTTCCTCAAGGATGTCGACAAAGCCATCACCACCCACTGGCCTGGCCACCTGAATAATGCGTCTCACTTCTTTGTCAATGGTCGGGAAACCCTTAAAATCATTCACACATTCTTTCCATTGGTTTCGCCAACATGTATTGACTGTTTCAGGCTTGATTGCATCCATTGCCTGTTTAATATAAGTGATGCAATCGGCAATGTTGAAGGACTTCCAACACTCCATCACATTAAGATTGGGATCAGCATCCATAGCACTACGTGTCCGTGAGAACGTAAACCTCATGTATGTAGCCTCGAAACAGCGAATCATGCCTTGGTTGAGAGGTTGGAGGATGAAGGTGGTATTGTGGGGGGAGAAAGACGACTTCAACGTTGTTATGCGCAAACTGGAGTGCCGCAGGATGGCCAGGAGCATTGTCTACCATCAGCAGCACTTTAAAGTCAAGTCCTTTCTCTTCGAGGTACCGCTTGACCTCCGGAATGAAACACTTGTGAAACCAATCCAGAAATAATGCTGCCATCACCCAAGCCTTTTCCTTTGATTGCCAGAACACAGGCAGGAGATTTTTGTTCTTGCCTGTTAGGGCATGGGGATTTGCAGCCCTGGAGAGCAAGCCGGGCTTTATTAAATGCCTAGCCGCATTGCCACAAAACAACAGTCACACGGTCTTTAGCTGCTTTGAAGCCAGGGGCTTGTCTTTCTGATTTCGAAGTGTAAGTGCGGTTGGGCATTTCTTTCCAGAAGAGCCCAGTTTCATCAGCATTAAAAACTTGTTCCGCAAGATAGCCCTTTTCTTTTATGATTTTCTTTAATTGTTTGGGGTAGGCTTTTGCTGCCTCTTCATTGGCAGATGCAGCTTCACCAGTAGTCTGCACGTTTTTGAGGTTGAAGTGGTTCCTAAAACTGTTAAGCCAACCTTGGCTGGCTTTGAATTCCTTCTCATCAGAAGGCTTTCCCTCTTCAGTGGGAGGTTTGAACAGCGCATAGAGGCTAAGAGCCTTTTCTCGCACTATGTTGCCATCGATAGGCACACATTTACGGTTCATGTCTTCCAGCCATAAGTTTAATGCCTTTTCAGTCTTCAGTAAAGTCTTATCATGCACCTGGCTCATCACCTTAGCAGTCATTGGAATACCTGATGCCACGGCTTGATGAATTTCTCTCTCTCGAATCTTGATGGCATGGATGCTAGATTTGTTGCGGTCATATTTACGCGCCATGTTGGAGACCGACATACCGTTTCTCAATAAGTCCAACACAGCCAGTTTTTCCTCCAGTGTTGGAACAGATCGATGTTTCTTCGGTTGAGCACCAGAGGAAGAATTTGGCTTGCATTTAGGGGCCATGTTGTATGAAAAATACGTACATTATCTTTAAACACTAGAATCACAGTCAGTGCGGCTAGATGCTCACACTATGCGAGGCATGCGGGAACTGAGACCGACTGAGGGAACAGCAGATTCACGTCTCCCATCTCACGCTCACTCTGGGGCACACGCTTATTGAACGGAATGGTGGGCGGAATCACCAGCACTATTTACAGGTATCTTGTTATTTTTCTTTTTTTTTTGCCGAGCGCGTATAGTTGAATTTGCGTAATTTAAATGCGCGTATGATGCGACTCACCTATAAATAACTCTGCTTTTCTTTTTGATCTTTTTAATTTCCTTTTTTATTTTTAGGTAGTTGATTTTTTGGGGGTAGACAAAAGCATTATTTTCTTTCAGCATTTCTTTGTTTCAGGGCAGCAGGTCCCTGTCCTAAGCTTCCTGAGCAGTGGCAGTACACATTATTAACAATGGCTTAGCAGACTTACAGTAGAAATGTTTTTTGTGATTGTTTGCCCAACCTTGCTTAAATCTGGTTTGGCTTCACAACTTCAAGTTTCATGTTTCTTTTAGGAAACAGTTTTGAGGGAATACATATGCATACCAACAACGGAGAAAGTAACTTATCAAAAGATATGTGCTGATACTCAAGTAACTTAAGACAGGTTTCTTTGCCAGCATTCTTGGATTTGGTGTGTATGCAACTCTTTTACAACAATTGGAAAGATAATTCTTTCAAGGATGTCCAGCCTTTAAATCTGGGGTCACTCTTCTGGTAGTGTTCCAGTTCTCTTATCTGAAAAATCTGTTATAATAATCTTCAACAATTATATAATCTAAGTTGTTGCACACAAACAGATGGTCTTGTTGGCATTTCAGTAGCATCCTTGTTTGGTTTTTTTCTTAATATGACTCATACACTGAACCTTTCAAGTTTTGCTGACATCATTAATGACACTGTTCAATTTGCTGACACATACACAGCCAAAAAAGAACATCTTGGGCTTTGTTTACATTTTCCTATGTCCATGAACCCACACAATATAATTGTATATTACCACAATGTATGTTCATGTTAGCTGTTATATATAAAACTATTTTCTCACCTTTAAAGATTGTGCCATCCAAAAGCACAACTCTGTAGTTCCATTAATCTATAATGTTCGGAGTACAACTTTTCTAATGTCTGGCCATTCATTCAGTATTACTGGATTCAAAACCTTTATTTGTTCATTTTCAGTACCATCTTCACTTTCTGTCATTTTCTGGAGTACCATATGTAGCTGCATGCCCATTCATCCACTAGTGTTATGTGGATATTTTCTTGACAGAGTACCTGCAATAGATTTTATCTTTTCCTGGAAGATGAGCAATATCAATACTGTATTTATGCAATCGGAAAGCCATTCCTGGGTGGTTTTGCCAGAGATAGAGATTGCTTCAGGAATTATTCAAAAAGTTCACAAGCTGATTCAGCTGTAACTCAGGGCTGGAGCACACATTTACTGAACTTGCAGCCAAATACAATTACATGTAGTTTCTTTTATACACATACATAATTATTCTCTGTGGTGTATGAGACTTGCAAAGACATGGCCTTCTGGGAGCAGTCCTGAAACAAGTCCATTTTTAGATGCATCTAGTTTTAGAGAGTCAGCATTTTTTAAAGGAACAAAACATGGAAACACTGAACCTATTTCATTGTGATAAGGTCTTTTGTATTGTAGAAAGCAATGTTGTTTGCTTGCTTATTCCAGATGAAGTATCTCACTGTAGAAGCCATCACAGTGATGCAGTGATTTTGGATAAGTTTGGTGCAATCTTGGACAGGTTGTTAAAACACACCAAGAACTGTTTCTGTCACTATAAGCTTATGTGACATTAACTGGATCTGGTTTGATACCACCAGCATTAAGAACAGGTTCAAAATATCTTACTCTTTGGAACATAGAAAATGATTTTCTATGGATGAAGATACATACCTTTTTTATGTGATCTCTCATGTACAGAATGAAGGATTGCATCACATTCCTTATTTTATTGAACAAATAATAGGGAATCAACTATGATAGCTGCAATTCCTTTTAATCCTTCATATGCCTCTCATCAGTCTTGCACTGAAATTCACCTTCTGGTCAGATATAAGTAAGTAAATAAGTAAATAAAAAGGCAGAGAAAAGGAATCTGCTAAAGTTATCAAAAGATATGTGCTGATAAGCAAGTACCCTAAAACAGGTTTCTTTTGCCAGCATTCTTGGATTTGGTCTGTATGCAACTGTTTTACAACAATTGGCAATTATAATTCTTTCAAGGATGTCCAGCACATGTAGCCAAAGGAATCAGCCAAAATCTATGTTGAAAGTTGATAGCTATGATGTCTGTGCAGTTGTCCAATACCTTGACCTTGCATCCACCCACTCAAACAGTACACACTCGTAAATTTATATGTGATGTCTTCAACAATTGGCAAAGGATGACATGTTTGTTTAATTACTCAGAACCAAAGAGAGAGTCAGGTTTGCTTGTTTGAACTTTTTCCATGACCACATATGAGTTAATCAAACCTGTCATTGCTTTAGTAATGAGAGCTATATGTAATCTAATTCCTGCTCAAGTTGATTACTCAGTTTAAATCAGGGGTTTCAAACTCAATTTACCTTAGGGCCAGTGCCAGTCCTCAAATCATCCCAGCGGGCCAATAATGTCACTGAAGAGGGTGATCAGAAAAGAAAATGTTTATATTGTATTTTTTATTTTGAATTTCTTCAAAATAATAAAACTGGCGTACAACTTTATACAATGCTTTGCCTGCCAGAGAGTTTTTAGTGTTTTCCAGACACCTGGCAACACTTCAGTTCTGTCAGTTTGTTGATGTTTGGCCTCGGTGACTGAGCAGTTGAAACCTTCAGGATTGCATCAGACAGTTGTGTTCAGCATCTTGACTTGTTTATATTCATTGTGGAAAAAAGTGATGATGACTCTATGGCTGACTCTGCCCGGTGACTAGTGATGGTATCTCTGTCCCTCTCCCCCAGCCAATGGGAGCTGCACCTGACATTGCTGGCAGCATGTCTGCCTGCGTCTCTCCTCCGCGGGCTGCAGTGAGGGGGGTTCTCGGGTCGCAGATGGCCCACGGGGAGTCTCAGGCTCAGGCACACGGGGAGTCTCAGGCTTGGAGGGAGGCCACGCTGTCTTGCTGCATCAGGCACCAAAGAACAGTCAAGTCGCCATTAATGGCTCTGGCCCTCTGGGCGGGACAGAGCAATAAGCAGTCTCTAGTCCCAGCTTCCTGGCTAGGGCAGACAACAATCACAGTCTAAGGCTCTCACGTTCTGTAAGGGCCAGAGCAATGAGCATCGTCACAGACCTTTGGGCCTAAGGGAGTATTGAAGATAAGGTCCATGCAGGATGGATCCCCGAGTAAAATTCCATGAATGAAGCTGAACAACCAAGTTAGCATTTGTACCCATGGGCAGATTAATTGATACTTAAGGTCACTCAGAGCAGTTTACTAAAGACAACCTACTTATGGCAGTTGATCAGAGTGCTGGGAAGGAAGGTAGAGGCAATTACTACACTTTGCTATATTTATGAATCCAAAAGTTACAAAACCTCATGACTCAATTCTGGATATGAGTCTTTATTAAAAAAATATCAAAAATTCTAAAAACAGGGTCAGTTCTGACATCTCCAAGTGCTGTGGTTCAGAGTTGTTCTATTTCTGTGTGCCAATCGGTAGATTTCATCCCTTCCAAACAGCAATTCTCAAAGCTCTCCCTTTATCCTTTTCTGACCAATAACAGAATATTTGTTTTACATTAATAGCAGATTTTTTTTGCAACTGCCTATGTGTGAAAGCAGACTCTTCTTCTCCTAACTTTAATGTCATAGTGAGTTCTATTAAACTTTCCCAGCACTACAAATTCTTTAGTAACATTTTTGGAGGGAAACAAGTAACCTCAGATGCGTTATGTGTATTCCTTGATATCAGTAACTTCAGACACTATTCAAGAATACTTTATAATGAGCTAAGGACAAGTTCTTGAATTTCTGGCTCTGCTGTGACCTATATAGCTGTAAAGCGACAACGAATTGTGACAGATTGAAATCCTGTAATATCCTGGACAAACTTTATTGAATTAAGTTAAACCTTATTGAATTAGGGGTAATACCTCTGTGGTCCATTGTATTAAAAATGCAGTTGTGTATTGTTATTGTGGAATTGCATGTAATTCCCCTCAGAGAACGGGGATGCTGATGTAATTCCTCTGGTTATCAGCCCTTTGAAGTCACTCCCCTGGAGAGGTTCACATATATCAGTTCAAACTGGATTTTTGAGGGTCCAACAAAGAAAGGATTTTTGGATAAATAGCCTAGTTTTAAACAGGCTCAGGGCCTTCTTCCTGCTCCTGTAAATAGACAGGATCCCGGGTCCATGGAGGGCCCAATCCTTACAGAAGGGTTGGAAGGACTTGGCCTATTGAGGCCCGATAAAACTGGTTGCTTGTTAGGAGCTGATGCTGTGATGAACTTGAAACCAAAACAAAACCCCTTAGGAGGAGTGTGGAAGGATTGCTCCTGCCAGAGTCCATTTAAGGGGTGGGGTGATCTCTGGTAAGCTTATTAGCAGGTAGGTAAGTTCCTTTTTTGCTTTTAATATGTTTTCTCTCTAATGCTTTTTACCTTAAGAACAAAGTAGGCTTTCTTACAATGTGTAGTAACTTATAACTGTGGGCAGTCACACTGCTAACTCTCTCTGAAGAGGATGCAAGCACATGTGTTTGGCCAATCTGTCCAAGCACGTGACAGTTACTCTGAACTGTGACACTAAATTAACATTTCCTGTAGCTCTTTAATGCAAATTACACGGTATGATCCTTTCACTGGTATTTACTTCAGCAGCCGTCTGTAATGTGAAAGTAACCATAAAGTCAACACACTAGTGACGTACAGGAAATCTCTGTAATACGTTAGATTTCTGTCCATTCACACTGGGTTAACATTTGAATGTTGTACATAATTGAATGTTGAACACAGTAAATCAGACATCACACATATTGAAAAACCTAGGTCTCAAATAAGTGTATAAGAGACCACCAGATTGTCTTTAAATCCAATTGATTATAATAAAGAGGCATTAAAATTGCGTCTGGTTCAAGCATGTTCACATATCTGAGACTCTGTAACTGAAAAAACACCTTCCAAAAGATAAGCTTCCTGTTCACAGTTAGAAGTCTATTCATCACTAATCATCTGCATCTTTAAAACTAAGACCACTATTAGTAATTACCCAAACAACATTTATCTTAATACAAAAACATCTGAGTAAGCAAGCAATATTGGGAAAATGTACTCAATGAAAGGTAAATTGATTTGGCAAGGTCTTGAAAAACATTCACTTAAAATAAGGTTTGCCATTGGGAAAAGCTCATACTGAAATCAATATTACTCACATTTCTTTAGGCAAAGTACCAACAATCCATTATAAAAAGTTACTGGTTATTGAGTTTATAAAAGAAGCAGAGAGGTCCTGCTATAATACATTTCCGCATACCCGTAAATGATAAAGATCTAGCTCTGTGCTAGAGAACTGCAATTGGACATGACGAGATTGAAGTTCTCTAGCAGGGTCTAAGAGTTAATTGGAGAAAAAGTAAGCGAGAACTATACCTGAAGAACAGGGCAGAAGAAGATCCATAATAACGGAATCCGCTCCTTTAGTGTAAACATTTATTTCATCTGTAAGGGGATGCCTAACCACCACTGACATTCTTTTTCTGATGGAATCGAAGCCCAGTGTGTGCAAGAGTTCAAAGGTTAACCTTCCCAGATGAGGTAGCTCTACTGATACCTGGTCAGACAGCCTTCCAACCAGAGCACAGTTATATGCCCGAGCTGCATAGACAAGCGCAGCTTCATCTGGACTCTCTGCCTCATAACGGAGTTCTCCTTCTTCAGGTCCACTCCTGATAGCCCTTCTGCCCTGCTGTGAGCTATATCCATTGTTATTCATCTGCGGAGAGTGTGCCAACTGCTCTTCCAGTTTTAATAAAGTGCTCTCAGTGGATGTAGATGAAAGGATACTAGAACTGAGTCTGGGCATGGATTTACTGGTAGTCAGGCTTGATGAACTGCTGCTGTTAGATCCAGAGGTCAGACGGCTAGGAGTGAATCTTCGAATGAAGTCTTCTATGGTCTTTACAGGTGACTTCAGTTCAAATCTAACTCTAACCTTGAGAAGTAAAAACCAACAGCCAAAAAAAGGATATATAAGAAATCTGACATTGTCATTTGATAACTCAAAGTAAGAAGCAAATCTCAGTCAATGGCAGAAAGCTACGACAATCAGAGATGAACAAGCAAGTGAATAAGAATCCCTAGGCTGACACTGTACCAGAAATATTACTGGAACCAGTTTGTATACGCTTCAGAATTTACACTATTGTTGACCCTTCCTTGTGGACCAATGTTAGAATCGCACCCTAAAAATAATGTTAATATAACTAAAATCTTTGCATTCTATGGGTATGTCTAAGTGTGTAAATTCAGCTTCAGGAGACATACCCCTGCTAGCTCTGATCAAGCTAGTGCATTCAAAATAGAAGTTACTCTTAGGGGAATTCTGTGCCGCTGCGTGTGTGCATATTTTAAATGTTTTGCTCAGAAAAAAGCTTCTGCTGGAAAGTTGCTGCAGTTCTGCCTTTTGCCCATCAGAGGGAACTGTGGCGATAGAATAAAGCAGCAGCTCCTGGCCAGCTATGAAGAGAAAGAGGCTGCAGTGCCTTCTCCACAGCACCTGTCAGATCAGGTCAGGAGATGGGGACTATGGGGGGAGATGGGCAGCGTGCGGCTGCTGGGGCATCAGACAGGGGCTCATAAGGGCTAGTGGGGAAGGACAAACTGAGGTAGGGGCTGAATGGGAGTGGAGGCACAGTGTCATGGGGGGGAGGAAGGTGCAAAGCCACATAGGGATGGGGAGAGGATGCAGAGCTACAGGAGGGAGGAGGATTGCTGAGTGGGGGCACAGACACATGTGGACAGCGGGAGGGGTGCAACGCCACGTAGGGATGGGGGATGGCTGAGTGGGGGCACAGAGACACATGAGGGCAGCGGGAGGGGTGCAGGGCCACATGGGGATGGTGGGAGTAGGTGTCTGAGTGGGGATGGAGGGACGCTTGGGGACAGGGGAAGATGTACCTGAGTGAATGGGAGAGGCTAGCGGTCAGCCAGGGTTTTCATGGGGGAAACTCCCTAACAATCCACCCCACACCACAAAAGCTGTTCCATACTTTCCCACCCATATCCAACAATGTTCCAAGTTCACACCCAGGCTCCTTCCCAGCAATTACTTCCCTCTCTGTCAGTTCCTCCATTACTCCTGACTGCCCCCAAGCCTTTGCATTGCTCCTGAGTGGTGCGGGAAATATGGTTCTGTATTGTAGTTTAAATGAATTAATATGTCTAGTAAGGAATCTATTTGTCAAAAAATACATCCTGAATCTTTTGTTGTCTGTATTGTTACAGACATACTTACTGACAGGTATTTTGAAATAAATGACCAAAAATAATTGAAACTAGTGTGTTTTTGACAAATAAAATATGCAAAATTTTAAAATATTGTGTGCAGTATTTTAAATATTTTGTTGCAGAATTTCTAATTTTTTGGCGCAGAATTCCCCCAGGAGTAAGAACTGTGGCCATGTTGGTGTGATCAGCAGAAGGGGCTACCCACACCGAGTATGAGCCCATCTGAGACTATAGGTATGCAGTTGGGGCAGCTAGCTCCTCCTGCCACTTGTGATGCTGTGGCTACATCACTATTTTTAGTGCACTAGCTTGATCAGAGCTAACCAGGCATGTCTCTTCCTACTGGGATTTACAAATTCCAGCTCTAGCGTAGACGTACCACTTGTGAGTATTCAGTAAAGTTGGTCAAAAAATGTTTCTGGAACACTTCTGTGGGAAAATGCAGCTTTGATGAAGCCTAAATGTTTCATGGGAATGTGTCCATTTCAACATAATTTTTGACCAAGCAAAGTTGAAAGAAATCATTTCAACTTTCTCCTTCATTCTGATAATGTTGAAACATTTTGTTTTGATAAGGTAAAATGTTATATTCCTATATCATTTTAATTCATTTTCTTCAGACTTGTATATTATACTAGAATATTAATTTACAATTATATTATATTCATTATATTTAATGTTATATGTTTTAACATCAAAACAAAATGTTTCAATGGTTCCTAATTAAAATTCTTTGGAATTTTCATTTTGTGGGAAATTTTGACATTTCTGCTAAGAGAGAAAACAGATTTAGAAATGTTAGTATTTCCTGAAGAATGGAAACTCCAGCTTCTGACAAGCTCTAATATTAAGTCTAATTATATTTGTGTGATATGCATTAGATGGTGAGTATTTTGTTCCACTTCTCATTAATAAATGATACAATTTTGTAAGTGCATACGTCTGCCAAATCATCAGCTGTCATAATCTTGCCCAATTTATATTAATTTTCTTTTACATAATTTGCAACATTTAAGAGGAGATTTTGTCAGCACACCCTCTTTATAATATTTTTTAAAAATAATATAGCCTTCTACAAATGTAGTTGATATAAGCAAATTATTTATAAAGAACTACCTATGTGCCCCTTATTCCAGGGGACTCTGACAAATTAATCCAAACCATGCCCAGAGATGCAAATTATGTTTATTTAAGAAGTTTCAGTATGTGAACTCAGGAAGGAAAACAGTTTTAGAATGGCTTCAAAATTTGCAGTACATACAAATAATCTGTTGGGGTTAAGAGAAACAGTTGAAATAGACCTTTTAACTAATGCTTGACGTCACAACTAATTTTAAACTTGTATATGTTGTTTTCCTCACTGATTTATGAACTGGTGCCAAGAATTGTATCATAAACATCTCAGTTTCCTTCTAGGAAAGAACTGTTTTATGTCTCTTATTTACACATCTCTGAGATAATCCAATACAACATAATGGAGACTCACGCTCCATTGTGCTGTCTCTCTAACCTACCTTTTGCCGTGGCTGATCTGGAGAGGTAACAACAACTGTATTGCAAATAGTCAATGCTATGAAAAAGTCAAAGATGTCAGAAAGTTCAGGGGTAAGCTGGGATAATGGTTGTTCGTGGCTTCTCATAACCTCAAGACTTCTTGCACATTCATTTACTTTTTCTAACAAATTAGGATCCGGAGTGATGTCTTTTTCCTAGAAATACAACAGGAACAGTATTACTATTTTGCAGCTTTGTATATTTTAAAGTCTCAGACTGAACTGGTTTTGCCTGATGCATCAGCACCTCTCTGGTGGCCCCATATATTTCTGGAGAATTTCAATTTTTCATTAAATGACACTTCCCCTCTTCTCTTTCCTGCAACCAGACATGCAGAAATTTGTACACTTTTAGGCCTTATGATTGCAACATTAATTTTATGAATGTAAATAGATACAGGGGTGTCTTCCTCTCCCTGGTAGACCACCTAAAATTGCTCTAAAAATGATGTGGACTGCCTCCATTAATTTCAATTGATAGTTAATACTGAAGCCTAATAATGACAATTACATTGTAAATAAACTATTGTTAATCCTTTAATTGCTGATCATTGTAACAGAAACATTCAGCTATTTTGGGATTGTGGATGGAAATCGAGTAATGTCCTGACATTCCTTCCTCTTTTCAATCTAACCTGAGAGAATTATTGTAGGCTGCCACTATATATAGACCTATATTATGAAAAACAAGACAACAACAAAACTAAGAGCTAGTTCTGACATCAAAACAGTAAGCTTACCCATTTTGCACCACTAAGAAATTGTTTAGCTCCACTATATTTTAACCACTTTGAACTTGAGAGAAGCTCATATGCCACTGAAATCACAATATGGCATGTTTTCCACTGTGATTAAACGGCTATTATATTCCTTTCAGGACAAAGATATGAATTTCCTAGGAAGGCATAATGCTGATTACAGAAAAGATACAAAGTGTGCTTCAGAAAGATATGAGCCCTACAGTGTTGTCTTTATTGGGAATTTACTCGTTTCATCAGTTGTTGCACAACTAGTGAGGTAGCTGCACCACTACAAACCCCACGTGTAGACACTGCAAGCTGCAGGCTGTGCGAATGGAGGTTACCACTGCCTAAACCTGGGGTTAGCTCCTTCAGTGCAAATTGCAGCTTTCCTTTTCTACACTTGGGGGTTTGCACTAACGCAGCTTCATTGTTGACTGGACATCAACAGCTGGAACCAGGGCAGACTCTCAAATTATACAGGACCTAATTCTTCACTCCATTAAAGCAATTTAACGTTGTCAAAATTCCATTGTCTTCCATGTAAAAACACTGTAACAGAGTAAAGCAGTATGTTCATGCAATATTAATGAGATAGCAATTTGCAGGAGGAAAAACATGCACATGACTCGTAAAAACACATGTAGAGATTAGTTATGGAAAAATTATGAGAACATTGTTCCACTTAAATTTTCTGCATATGCAGGAAGCTTTTGTTCGTTTGCTTTTTAATGTACCTTGCTCCATTTAATGATAATCTTGAACCACTTATACTTGAAACTATGGAATGACTTACATTTGCAATTACAGGGTGAATTTGAATATATGAATATCACAGTTTCCAATCCAGTGCTTACTATTCATGCATTTATAAATCACTGTTTCCCAAAAACTTAAGATAAAAAGAAGCGTACATAGACCAATTAGAACTCTTGATTTAAATCCTTAATCTAACATCAATTACTGTAAACAAAGGGATGAAACACATTTTTGTTCTTGAAAATCAAGGAATACCCAAAACAAAGGTTTGAATTTATCTTTCTGAACTTGGAGCCTAGACGGATGACTCTTTATATAAGATCTCTGCATACTTTGTTGTTTTTTTAGCAAAAAAAAAAAGAAAAGAAAAGAAAAGAAAAATGTGATGAAAAGGAAAAAGCTAAGATGATGAAAGCCAAGAAAGATGAAAAATACACAATGTGGTACAGATTTCTTCATTTTTTCCCTTTAAAGCAATTGTGACTCTGAAAGATACAAAGCAAAGCACATTTGCTGCTCACAACGAACCATGGGGCTACTGAATGCAGTGTGCTTGGAGAGAATGCTTGCTCTTTTTGCTTCAGCCCTGCTGCCGGTGCGTCGGTGGGATTTCATACTCAGGCTTCTGTGGACAGCCTTAATGCTCTGATGACTGCTGACACTGTTCCACTGGGATAATGTTCCTCCTTTAGCTGCTGTTTCTTCCTCCTCAGAATCAGCTTCCTGGTACATGGCTAAACGTCTGGCTATTGACAAAAATACACAAAGTGTAAGATTACATGTTTTGTAGGGAAGAAGAGAGAAAGAGAAGTGGTGGCTAAAACTTTCTCTGTGTGGTCTAGTTTTAGTATTATATTGCATTTTACTGTAAGAATGAATGATGCTATTATTACAATATAACAAGCTAGTCTTAATTGAATAACAATATATTTTGAGTAATGCAGATAAAATAATTAGCAGTTTAATTCAGTACACTGCCTGCCTCATCTTCAGCTCAGTGTGACAAGGCTATTAGGTTCTTCAGTTGCTCACAAATCAATTGATGCCCATTATAAAATCTCCCTCCATAACATTTTTCTTGCCAAAACTATCCAAAAAAATTGCTTTTCAGTTATGGTCTCTGAAGGAAAAAACCTAAACTTTACTGTCCTCCAGCAAAGATTGGGAAATTTTGTCCCATGCATTTCTGCCCACAAAATTTCATAATGAATCTATCTATCTATCTATCTATGGTACTTATAAGGCTCTTAATATCTGAGCACTTCACAATCTTTCCATTTTACAAAGGGGAACTGAGGCACAACAAGTCTAAGTAACTTGCTCGAGTTCACATAGAAAGTCTGTGGCAGAGCAGGGCCAGGAAGCTAGGTTCCCAAGTTCTAGGCTAATCATTGGACCATCCTCTCTGAATGAAATCCTAAGCAAAACAAGCATGACAGTGCTAGGTAAAAGTACAGTAAATAATGAGCTGCAACAGGCCATCAACAATGATTTTTAAAATCTCACTCTATGTGGAGAGTCATAATGTAGCTTATGAACGCTGTAGGATTGAAAACTGCTATGAATCAGGTTATTGCAATGACTTGATTCTATTAGTTATGTACTGCAGAGCACAAATATTAAGTGTACACAGAATTAAGTTTGCTTCAGAGTTTTCCCAGCAAGTTTTCCCATTTTTAAAATCAAATCTTTAATCAACTGTGTAACTACAAAAGTTAATGATGACGATCTACAGGGGCAATTTAATCAGCATAAGGAAGATATCACTGAACAAAAAAACGTGCAAAGCACTCTTGATGTAGCACACATCTATTTCTAGTAGATTTCATTATTTCTAGGGCTATCAAGAGGTTAAAAATTAATTGTGATAAATCCTGAGATAAAAACAATAACCACAATTAATCACAGTTATAATCACACTGTTAAACAATAACAGAATACCAGTTATATAAATGTTTTCTACATTTTCAAATATATTGATTTCAATTACAATAGAATACAAAGTGTACAGTGCTCACTTTATATTATTTTGATTAAAAATATTTGCACTGTAATAAAGATAAACAAAACAAACAGTATTTTTTTCAATTCACCTCATACAAGTACTGTAGTGTAATCTCTTTATTATGAAAGTGCAACTTACAAATGTAGTGGGTTTTTTTATATAACTGCATTCAAAAATAAAACAATGTAAAACTTTAGCGGCTACATGTCCATTCAGTCCTACTTCTTGTTCAGCCAATCGCTCAGACAAACAAGTTTGTTTACATTTATGGGAGATAATGCTGCCCGCTTGTTATTTAGTGTCACCTGAAAGTGAGAACAGGCATTTGCATGACATTGTTGGAGTCAGCGTCACAAGATATTTATGTGCCAGATGTGCTAAAGATTCATATGTCCCTTCATGCTTCAACCACCATTCCAGAGGACATGCGGCCATGCTGATGATGGGTTCTGCTTGATAACAATTAAAGGCAGCGCAGACTGATGCATGTTCATTTTCATCATCTGAGACAGATGCCACCAACAGAAGGTTGATTTTATTTTTTGGTGGTTCAGGTTCTGTAGTTTTTGCGTCAGTGTTGCTCTTTTAAGACTTCTGACAGCATGTGCCACACCTCATCCTTCTCAGATTTTGGAAGGCACTTCAGATTCTTAAACCTTGGGTCAAGTGCTATAGATATCTTTAGAAATCTCATATTGGTACCTTCCTTGTGTTTTGTCAAATCTGCAGTGAAACTGTTCGTAAATTGAACAACATGTGCTGGGTCATAAAATAAGACGGCATAACATGAAATATATGGCAGAATGTGGGTAAAACCCCAGAGCAGGAGACATGCAATTTTCCCCTAAGGAGTTCAGTCACAAATTAAATTAACGCATTATTTTTTTAACAAGTGTCATCAGCATGGAAGCATGTCCTCTGGAATCGTGGCCGAAACAGGAAGGGGCATACAAATGTTTAGCATATCTGGCACGTAAATACCTTGCAGTGCTGGCTACAACAGTGCCATGCAAATGCCTGTTCTCACTTTCAGGTGACACTAAATAATAAGCGGGCAGCATTATCGCCCGTATATGTAAACAAACTTGTTTGTCTGAGCGATTGGGTGAACAAGAAGTAGGACAAAGTGGACTTGTAACCTCTAAAGTTTTACATTGTTTTATTTTTGAATGCAATTATGTAAAAAAAAAATAATCTACATTTGTAAGTTACACTTTTATGATAAAGAGATTGCACTACAGTACTTGTGTGAGGTGAATTTAAAAGTATTATTTCTTTTGTTTATCTTAGTGCAAATATTTATAATAAAAATAATAATACAAAGTGAGCACTGTATACTTTGTATTCTGTGTTGTAATTGAAATCAATATATTTTAAAAAGGTAGAAAAACATTCAAAAAATTTATAATAAATTTAAATTGGTATTCTATTAATAACAGTAATATGAAAACTGCGATTAATTGCAATTAATTTTTTTAATGAAGTTAATTTTTTTAGTTAATCGCTTGAATTAAGTGCCATTTATTGACAGCCCTATTTATAACTGATGCAGATCACATTTATACAGTCAACAAGAATCATGGCCATTTAGTAGTTGGGCTTTTCTTTCAGTAGATAGGCATTTAGCACTAACATTTATCCATTTTTCAGGTATTCACTGAAAAGACTTCCATTATACTCAGAAACCAAAATATAATAATGCACAGTATACTGGATGCAGATGCACAGTATCAGTTATGTACCAAAGTCTTCACTTTCTATCAATTCTCTGTTGTAACCAATCAACCTTTCCCAATGTCATGTACTAAATCACTAATGTACAAGTTCATTATTTTGTGACTTGACATGCAAACAATGTAACATTAAATATTTCCATTAAAACATTAATTGGAAACAAAACCCTTGCATTACAGTTAACTGATTTCATTGTGGGATTTCTTTTAATACAGCTAAGATTTAAAAAAAAACAAAACAATCTATAACCCAATGTAATCTTCATAACAATCTTAATCTCTCAGAAAGTAGCCACAGGAGTTAAAATCAGATAGCGCACAATATCTAGATACTACTACTAGCTCTATTGGTTGTATGTCAGTAAAGTTGGGTAAGACTTTTCAAAAGAGTAGTTTATTTGACCAAATATGCAGTTTCAGGAGACCTAAAACTACTCGTAAAGTTGACAAGAATAGTTTGAGTCATTCACAAAATGGCCAGAAGAGACTTTTTCGATTAATCATAAATTCTAAAACATTTCAGATTCAGTTCAACACAAACTGAATTTTTTTTTTAAATTTTTCAGAACTGTCATTAAACCAACCCTCCCCCAGATCAGTTATTTGCCCAACTCTATAGGTGGTACAGTCCTCTGAAAACCTAAATATACAAAAAGAGCCAGATCCTGAGTTACAGCTAAATAGCACTCAGGAGGGTAGAATGCAAGAGTGCCCTTTGTATTTCTCCAGTTCAGTACCAGTCAATATCCCTAGTACAGATTAGAGTATCCTGAAGACTGTGCTAAGGTGCATGGGCAGCCAATGGACCTCAGGGGTCATTCTGCCAGTAATGGACCACTGGAACACAAGGATGCCCAGGTCACATTGCCTGCACCAGCAGACTCAAGTGGCTTGCTAAAATGGCTTTAGCGCAGTACTGTTTCAGTGCACATTATAATGCTAGATGAAAATGTGTTGTTCTTCACCAACATTTTATTAAAAGTATGAGTATTTTTCAGGGCAAATGCTTACGAGGGGAGCACCATTTTCAGCTCCAGCGCTCCTCCCAAAGGTAATGCCCCAGTGTGCTCCCCCAAAGCTGAAACCAGGAATGGAGCTGTGGGGAGCCCAAGCCCCGGTGCTCCCTGCGGTACAGAAGCCAGGAATGGAGCCGCGGGGCTGAAGGTCTGAGCCGCAGCGCCCCGTCCTAGATCTAAAGCCCTGAGCCCTGGTGCTTCGGAGGGTCAGAAGCACTGACCCCGCCCCCCTGCTTGGAGCCCTGACATCCCTCCCTCCCATGGCTGCAGCTTCAATCCCCCTCAGTGGCTGAAGTCTGTAACATCTTGTTCAGAGTTAAGGACATTTCAGAGTTACGGACAATCTCCATTCCCGAGGTGTCCGAAACTCTGAGATTCTCCTGTACACACCAACGTGCTCTGGGAAACATATGCTCATTTTCATTAGCATGTTTTCATCTCAAAGCAGTATTACCAATTCACTTTGCTAACCATCAAAGATACACTTTTACGGCAAGCTTCGGAGCAGCACCCTCAACTCCCAACAGAGTCAATGGGAGTTGTGGGCACTCATCGTCTCACAGGAACAGGCCCCAGTGGCCTAAGATCTCAGACTCAAATTTGCCACAAGCAATAATCTTTCTTACAGTTGATAATGTGCACTTGAATGGCATGCCCAGGGAATGTCATACTGCTCTGTATTATGCACCTTTGCCCGGGAAAAGGACAAAATGACTACTTTTATCATTATAAAAAGTTCCACACAGCTGGTCAAGCTCTTCTCCAACTATACTGGTTAATAACAGGTCACGGCAGTTTTGGTTGAATGCCTGACTTGCAGTGTCATTCCAAATAAATATGAGATCTTATAATCACATTCAGGAAAAGTTTCTGTTTTGAAAACATCTTACAAAATGCAGGACTCCATGCACAAACCCTGAGCTAATTATTATTTTATTCCAGACACACAAATCAGAAGCTAAGTGAAAATGCATTACATGGAAAATGTACCAAAGTTGCCTTTTTATTCCTTATCTGTATAATTATTCATTGCTTCTATTTTAAAAAAATCTTTTGTTTACTGAAGAAGCATACAATAAGTGTTTTCCTCAAATGACGTTCAACAAGCTTATCAATATTGTATGTATACTTTAGTCATCTCTAGTCTGCACATAAGCAAATGAAAATATTCTATTCCCAAGAGAGATTTTCTTTAGAACAGGTTTCAGAGTAACAGCCGTGTCAGTCTGTATTCGCAAAAAGAAAAGGAGTACTTGTGGCACCTTAGAGACTAACCAATTTATTTGAGCATAAGCTTTCATGAGCTACAGCTCACTTCATCGGATGCATACTGTGGAAACTGCAGAATTTATTTGAGCATAAGCTTTCGTGAGCTACAGCTCACTTCATCGGATGCATACTGTGGAAACTGCAGAAGATGTCTTCTGCAATTTCCACAGTATGCATCCGATGAAGTGAGCTGTAGCTCACGAAAGCTTATGCTCAAATAAATTCTGCAGTTTCCACAGTATGCATCCGATGAAGTGAGCTGTAGCTCACGAAAGCTTATGCTCAAATAAATTCTGCAGTTTCCACAGTATGCATCCGATGAAGTGAGCTGTAGCTCATGAAAGCTTATGCTCAAATAAATTGGTTAGTCTCTAAGGTGCCACAAGTACTCCTTTTCTTTTTGCGAATACAGACTAACACGGCTGTTACTCTGACACATGTAGAATGTAATCACTTTAAAGCTATTTCCAACTGCATAGTATTGCAGTATTGGGTATTTTGATATGCATACCTGTGCTAATGGGATTAGTGTTTTGTTTCTTAATATATGCTTTTAAGGTTTACTGTGTCAGGGAATATTTGCATATTGAATAAAGATTATTTTGTTCTTTGAAGAATTACTGCCTGAGGGTCAATCCTTCGATTGGAAGCCTGTATCCCTGTCCTCCTAAGGGTCAACAGAGTTAGTCTATCCTGGGGAAGTTTTCCAAGGGTCAGAGGGAAACCCTTAGTAAAACCCTGACAATTCCTCTCAGGTGGGCCACCCCCTTTTACCTGCCGAAACAGACAAATTGACTAGTGGGTTACTGATATAGGCAGACCATTGTGAGGGTGCCTGGAGTCTGATTTTGGGGGTAGCATCTGAGACTCCCTACTCCCCACACAGATCAGTGCACGACACTCAGAATAGCCCCCTCCCACCCTGTTGCCACTTCTGAGGTAGGAAAGTGCCAAGATTCCCCCCTTCCTTCCCCTCCAGTTCCTTAAGGCAGACTCACCAAACCTTTTCTTCCCTTAGTGCCTGAGAACTATTTTAATTCTTAAGAGAATTTCCCAGGGCATAAGCTAAGAGAAAACTTCCTCTGTGTATTGAAGGCCTCACATTACATCCATGCTGAATGCCATTGTGCTTGTGTATTAGACGGGTTAAAAACACACAGTAAAAATACACCATTAAAACACACAGTTCTAGCTTTGCTGACCCCACTCCCTTCCTCAGGGACAAATTAAACTATTATTTTTTTCACAAAGCAAAAGAAAATGAAATGGGAAAAAACAAATCAGCTACATCAGTGTGTTCAAAACACCCCACCCTGTTAGCAGGTGTTGATCCTGTAGGAAAAGGGTTAAGTGGGCCCTGACACTGATGACTTGTTACCCTGTGTAAACATAAGGGAGGTGAGCAGTCATGAGGGAGCAACAACCAACCCTGGGGAAAAGAACTGAGTTGATCTTTATCATCTTTTTAAAATTTTTCTATTAATAAAGTCAAATCCCCAGGATGGATGCAAGGTGAGTTTGGACTGTGCAAATTATGTCTGTAGGTCAGGTAGGGAAAGACATCTGTGTTGGGATATGTAAGGATTAAGTAAAGACCTGGGTAACCGCTAGCATGGTATCAGGGAGGAAGGCATGGGCAGGCACTGTCTCTTTTCTTGATAGATAAAGTGCTATCCCTCTCCTTTCCCTCCTGCTTGTGAGTGCACATATACTGAATATAATTGATAAGCATTGTAGCTGCATAAGGAATGTGGGTGTCTAAAGAATACCCTTTGTGTAAAGAAGTGTCATCTCCCCCTCCCTTCCTTTCCCAGCTACATAAACGAGCCGGGGTCACGCCCCTTCCTCCCTTCCCTGTGAACTGCTGAGTAAGGGAACCTGTGGCTGCAATTACTGCAAAGAAATGTATCTTCAAGGTAAAAATGTCTGTAAAATATGCTTAATGCTGTAAACAGTTAATAGGGGCGGGGATAATTATATTCAGTATATGTGCACTCATATTACTAAATAAGGATTTGTTGTAGTAAATGTGGGTATTTCCATACTAATTTAGATAAAAGAGAATGATGTAACTAATTCATGCTAACTACTTGCTTACTTGACAATTGGGTCGAGGGGAACAAATACTGCAGTAAAGAAGCCCATTTACTCAATCCGCCTCTGGGTCAGTCTGCTTTTCTTTTCATTCTCTAACACTCTCCTTACAAGAAAAGAACAGTTATGCTGCAAAACTGACATAAAACTGAGACAGTGATCTTGCTGCATGATGTACACCACCCCAGCTGAATCTTCACCAAGAACAGACAGACAACATGCCAAGAGGGATCTCATTTTCCCAAGACAGTGACTAAGAAATCTGGCAAATCCAAATGGAAAATGCTAGGGATTTCACCATTCCCTTCCCTCTGAGCTTCCCTTTCACTCTTCCACTCTCTGGATTCCCTCAAACCCTCCAAGAAATTGGAGGGAGGGAAAAATGCAAAGAATGAAAAATTATGGGTTTTCTGCTTTGTGTGACTGAGCTCTTGGGAATTAAACTTGGGTTTGGACAGTCAATCATTCCATACACAGTGAAAAACTAAAATTAAAAGGATTGGTGACCACATCCCTGGACAAGTCTGCTATAAAATTAAACTTTGGAAAAACATTTGTGGCAGATGACAGGCTGATCATCATTTGGCTGTAGCTAAATCATAACATGTGTGTCACAGACCTAATCAGGTCACTAACTGCTGCAGGGATCTGCAGGTAACCTTTGCACAAGGGCCAGTTTTGAGATGTTAGGTGCCAACTATTTGTGTCATTAATTCCATGGATGTTGGAAGAAGAGCATTCTGGAATCATGGTTTTTATTATAAGATGGGAATTATCTTTTCTTTGGTTGTCTATACAGCTACTTTTAGGCCGCTAGTGTGAACCCCACTAGCCTGAGTCTGTTGACCTGGGCTGGAAGGTTCACTCCAAAATGCGGTGTAGAGATACCCACTGAGACTCTGGCTGGATGACACTGTGAGCCCTAGGCTGGCCTCTCTCATGCGCTTGCCCCCCCACACTCAGCCCATCACAGACCCAGGCAGCACAAGATGGAAAGTGGCACTACATTTATCTATTCTTCAAACCTCAAATCCAAAAGAGGTGCCTCAGATAACACATCTTCATTCAAATTCATTCATCTGACAATAGAGACCAGAGCCAAAGCTCACTGACACCTTGTGCAGACCATCACCTCATTAAGGAACTCTCCCAGCTCCCAGGCACCAAGAAAGACCTCTAATCCTGATTCAACCACAAAGATCCATGGACTCCACCTAATTCCCAAGCAAGTTAAAGGACAGAGGCACTCCCCTCTACATCACTGAAAATATCACACGTTTGGGATGGCTTTCAGACAGCCTGGATCTGTTCCCCCTTTGGTGATTTAACCAACAAAGAAGTTGAAGTTGCCTGCATTCCCAGAGATCAGTATATTTACTCCTCAAGAAGTACTGGAAACCCGGAAGGAGTCTGGACCCAAGGCCCGTGAATCCAACCAATGCCCTCACAGTTCAGGCAACTGCATCTGCGTGGTCAGCCCTCAATGGTTCAGCCAGGGTACCCATTCTCAAGCTTCCAGCTTCCTAGCTATTGCCTTTCTTGGGTGTCTTCCTCCCTCCTGACCAGGGTATTTCCAGGCTGCATAGTTCCCTGCCTTCACTATGTTATTCCCAGCAGACACAGGATGCGTAAGCTCACCTGTGTGCTTTCTCTTCAGGGAGGGTTAACAGTGTGAATGCCCACAGTCATAAGTTGCCACACAGCTCCTGCTATGCAAGCCTAATTTATTCCTAAGGTAAAAAAGCATTACTAAAAAAACATATTAAAAACAATAAAAGAACCTACCCTAACATGGGCTCTGGCAGGAAAAGTCAGTCCTTCAGTACTCCCAGCCAAAGGGTTTCCTTGTGGTTTCAAGTTCATCACAATTTCAGTTCAGAACAAGATCCTGGCCTTATAGGGCCTCACCTTTCCCTAAGGATTGGGGCCCTCCATTGACCAAGGGTCCTGTCCATTTGCTGGACCAGGAAGAAGGGCCTGACCTGTTTAAAACTAGGTGCTTTAACCAAAAATCCTTTCTTTGTCCGGAGAATTCCATTAGAATTAGTATATGCATACCTCCCCAGAGGATGGCTTCAGATAATTGGAGAAATTTTACATTAGCATCTCCCTCGTCCAAGAGGAGTTATGTACTATTCCACAATAACAAATACACAATTGCCTATTTAATAAAATGGATTCCAAATGGTATCAAACCTAACTCAGTAAGGTTTAACTTAATTCAATAAAGGTTTCAGAGTAACAGCCGTGTTAGTCTGTATTCGCAAAAAGAAAAGGAGTACTTGTGGCACCTTAGAGACTAACCAATTTATTTGAGCATGAGCTTTCGTGAGCTACAGCTCACTTCATCGGATGCATACCGTGGAAACTGCAGCAGACTTTATATACACACAGAGATCATAAAACAATACCTCCTCCCACCCCACTGTCCTGCTGGTAATGGCTTATCTAAAGTGATCATCAAGTTGGGCCATTTCCAGCACAAATCCAGGTTTTCTCACCCTCCATCCACCCCCCCCCACAAACTCACTCTCCTGCTGGTAATAGCCCATCCAAAGTGACAACTCTCTACACAATGTGCATGATAATCAAGGTGGGCCATTTCCTGCACAAATCCAGGTTCTCTCACCCCCTCACCCCTGTCCAAAAGTTCATCTTAATTCCACAAGGTTGGACCAGAATGTTGCAGGATATTGTCAGTCTGTCACACCTTTTATGGCTCATGAAAGGGCATCATGAGCAACTGGTGCCACTCCTGACTGAAATAGCCAATGCCTTATTCAGGGAAGAAATCTTTCCCTCCTCCTTTAAACACACAATAGCTTGACCAACACTAAAGAAACCCACTTCGGATATCAGTACTAGCTAACTACTGGCCAGAATCCAATCTCCTGTTCCTGACCAAGTACATAGAGAAGCTAGCTAAAGGCCAACTATATAAGCTCTTCTAATTGAAGCTCGTATCCTAAATCCAGCACAATCTGGATTCAGCCCAGGATGTGGGATGGAAACAGCTTTAGTGACACTGATGCATTATCTCCTGCTGTCAATGGATAGAGAGTAGATTTCCATTCTCATCCTCCTGAACCTCTCTTGAGCTTCTGATATTGTCAACTATTAGATACTGCTGTCCTGCCTTAGAGAAGTCGAAGGGGACCAGGGAAATGTGGTATAATGGTTTAAGTCCTTCCTCGTAGAAAGTTCCCAAAGAGCAGTGACGGAAAATTACACCTCACCACTAGACCTCTCATTTGTGGAGTCCCACAAGAATCAATTCTCTCTCCTGTCCTATTCAACATGCAGCACCAGTGAACTGATCAAATGACAGGGACTTAAGTACTAGCAACATGCAGGTGACACACAATTCTGCCTGTCCTTTGCCATCTACAACCACATCATGACCATCAAGATACTTGGACAAAATCAGCTCATGGATGAAGCACAACTGGTTGAAGCTGAATCCAAGCAAGCCAGAGTTTGTAGTTTAGAAGTGTTCCTGGATTTCCCACTAACCCTAAGCTCTCACATAGCAGCATCCCTGAATAATGCTTTCTACCAGCTGATGATGACCTGGGCTTGGTTATACACAACTTTGTCACCTCCCATCTGGACTACAGCAATGAAATATATCATTCAACTCAGACAGAATGCTGGAGCAGTTCTCAGCAACACAGGCTACCTGAGAACATCACACCTATCCTCTGCTCCCTATACTGACTTGATATTCTGTGGGAAGTCAAGTTCAAGATTTTAGTCCTTATCTTCAAGGTTCTCCACAGTCTATTCCCAGGATATCTAAAAAGATCTCCTAAAGCTTTGGGATGAACATTGTCATTGACAGTTCTGCTTCTCAGGCACAATAGAACTTTCTACCATAAGGGTTAAACTCGTCTGTTCTGGAGACAGGATTTTCTCAGGGGCTGGTCAAAACTGTGGAATGAACTCCACCCGGGAAATAAGGATCATCACAAACCTCATCATCTTCCAATTCAAATACAAGGTACATTTCAACCTTACCTTTCCTAACATAAACACAGGGTAGTGTATACATTAAACCAAAAACAAAATCCTACCAAAACAAAATTCTGCACTGTACATGCCATTTTCACAGTGGGAAGAGGATGAGTGAAAATACACCAAGCACATGTGACAATTGTTACTTATGCTGCTTAATGCACTGCTGGAAGGTGCTCAGATACTGTGGTGATGAGGGCAATATAAGAACCTAGACAGAACAGAAAAAAACCCCAGAACCTTTGGATGAATTTTCAGGGTGTGAACAAAGTTTGTAACAGATCACAGGTCATGGAACAAAGCTGGGAATACCATGCCCAATCTGCCAGATGAGTTACCTGGTAACACCATATTACATTCCTATATAACAAGCTCAAACCAAAACGCTCAGAATAGAACTTCTACTCCAAGTACATTCACTCCCACAAGGCACCACAACAGAACATGAATTGTGGATTTCAGCATCCAAATCATGACATTGATGTAACAGTTTTAAATCAGATCTTGCAATGAGTCTTACATTTATTTCATCACCTCATGGCCTATTCTAGTGTCAAATTACTATGACTGAAAGAAGTACTATGATTAACAGAAAAAGGCATGGATCTTTAAAAATAATAGATAAGATTATGCAAGGAGGCCAATGGGTTTTGTTTGGTTTTCTGGGTCCTTAGTACTCAATCAGATTTAAACTTGCATATGTGGCAAGACTGGATCTTTTTATAAGTGGCAGATTTGAGAGTTCTCTAAACCTCATTTTAAACCACAACTAGAACTGACAGCTGGACAGCATCAGTTATTAAATACATCCCAAACACAATCTGGTAGGATTTCTGACTTCTGGTATGTATAATGGAAGGGCTTCCTCAAATCCTTTGTATTTAAACCCAGGAGCATAAAGTGTTATAGACATTCTTAATGACAGGAAAAAAATTGAAGGCAGGATCTTATGTGATCTAAATTAGTGGGTAGTCAGCAGGTGGGAAGACAAGCTATCAGTGGAGTCATTTCACAGAAAGAATGGGGCTGGGAATCAGCCTGGAGAATAGGCACTAAAAAGCTTGAGTGAGAACACTTATTTATTGTGTCATTGATCCTGAAAGTGGGGAATAAAAACCAATGACAATTATGAGCCTTTATACACAGAAAGGCAAAGAATTAGTGCAAGATCACTCTATATAGAGAAGAGAAAATGAAAGATTCAAATATTATGATTAAAGGAATTGTAAACTTAAAAATCACATTTCAATCTGGAAATTTTGCACCAACTAGAATTACAAGTGAGCATATAGATGCCTATAAATGAGAGAGGGTAAAGAAAGAAACACTACTGTATTTTGTTTGCTTTGTGTTTTGATAATTTTGCATATTGTCAGTTTCACTGTTTTGTTTTTATTATTTTCTAACATTTATATTGTAATCCCAAATCACTTACAAAAAGTATGGGTAGACTTGAAAATGATAATTCATTGTAAGATAAAACATTTGACACTTAATTTCTTCTTTACTTACCCACCAAGACCCAAGTGTAGGCTTTTGTATTTGCGTTGCATCACCTGATGCAATCTAACCCATAAAATGCTGCTCTTCCTGCACTGTTTTAGTTAACTGTAATGTCATTAACTCTTGGAAGGAACACAATATGCCCTGAAATCAGAGGGTGGCAGATAAACAAGAAGAATAAATAGAAGCAGTACGGTCTAATATTTAGTGCACAGAACTGGGAGTCAGGAAATGTGCTGTAGATTCTAATTCTACCTCTGTCTCTGACTCACTGTGAAAGCTTAGGGAAGTTTCAACTGCTCTTTTTCTCTTTTTCTGTAACATAGGGTTAATAATCATATCCTACTATCTCTGTTAGGTGCACTGATTTCTTCCTAGGAAAAGTGGTGCAAGTGCAATATATGATTACTATTTTAAAATATTTTATTTTAAAAGTAAATTCACTCTGTAATTTAAGCCTCCACAATATTCTGTTACTAACTTGGGATCGCATACAATTTTCAAAGTCTTTTTTAAGTTTACAGTTAACTTTTAATAAGTCTCTCTTATTCCATTTCTGATGTGTTAGCTGAACTCTCCAAATGAACTTAAGGAAAGAATAATGTACTGCAGGTTAAAAAACTTAATTACTGCATTTAGAAAGCCAGTACAATATCTATCAAGTATGCAAAGAAATCTGAGAATGTAACATCTTTCAAGTCCCAAAGGATACCGCTTAAATGTTAGGGGGAAAATAGCTTAATACAAATTACACTACATCGGAAGTCACTTAATAATTTTAAGAGGTTGACAAGATGACACATGGGTGACAACTAAACGTAACCTCATTCCCTTGTGGTAATGAATTACATTTTAATACTTCAAAAGTCAGCTACTTCAGAATGTTCTGTTCAGTTACAATATTTGTTTGGCAGCAAAAGAATGTTAACTCAGAGATACCCATCACACTGGGGCAATGAAGTGAACAAGATAAAGCTAAAACAGATGAAATATTATTACAACAGACTGTGCTATTTTGTTAACATGAAAGCCACACTAGGAACCTTGTTCACCTTTCGTTCTTGACACTAATTGAGTATCTTGGAGTGAAGTTAAACATTAAGGGACAAATCCACCAGTGTAGTCCCATTGATATCAATGGTACTATTCAGGTGTTTAAAGTTAAGCATGTTCCTAAATGCTTTGCAGGATCAGAGCGTAAACCTACTGTGACAAAGCTCTGTCCTTGTCTCAGTGGGTCCCACGCTTTCTGGTGGATTTCGCTAGCCTCAGAGGCTCACTGTGACCCTCCACATAGCCCTTCTCTCTCTAGAGGCAAAGGTCACATCCTACTGAGCCATTTTCATCATAAACCAGCAAGGGAGGTGAGGAGAAGCAACCCTCCCTCACACAGTCTCTGTTGTCTTCCAGTCTCAGTGATTAATCAGGGAGTGAGAGAGGGAGCCCAGGCCCGCCCTCTACTCCAGGCTCCAGCCCAGGGACCCTAATAGTAGCAGCTATGGTAGCTGACTTTTTGGAAATAGGACGTGTACAATTCCCTGGGTCACTTCCCCACAGCAGCCCCCACTTCCTCAATATCTACTTCACAGTTACCTCAGGGCCTCCTTCTTTGTGCCTGAAATGGTTTGTACTGCTCAGTTCCTCCAACAGCATGGCTTCCTCCTACAGCTCCTAACACGTGCGCCCAACTGACTAACTGGGAGGCTTTTAACTAGTTTCAGTTAAAAACTAGTTAAATTTAAATTTAAACTAGTTAAACAGCCCCTAATTGGCTTCAGGTGTCCCAATCAACCTAGCTATCTTCCCTGCCTTCTGGAAAGATCTTAATTGGCCCCAGGTGTCTTAATTGACCTGAAGCAGCTGCCATTTACTTACCCTGGTAACAGGGATTTGTTTAGCCTGGGGCTAATATATCTATCTCCCACTACTTTTCTATAGCCATCTGGCCTTGCCCTGTTACACTGCAGAGAATAGCAACCTTGACAACACACTCAAGATCCCAGAGAATCCCTGATAAGATTACAATTCCAAAATGAACAGACAACAAGTTATAGCTAATTTTACAACCATCATTGTGGTGTCTGATGCACATATCATAAATCCTACACAATTTGTTGTTTGTTTTAAGATCATAGTAACTTTTTTGTGTGATTGAAATCAAACTGAAGTAAACCACTGGACAGCAAACAAGGCTCACCATTAGCATCGTGGGAATACTCTATTCCAGAAACAGTGCATCTTCGGAAAACCATCTTATTTTCAGTAAGAGTACCAGTCTTGTCTGAGAATATATACTGCATCTGCCCTAAGTCTTCTGTGATGTTTAAAGCTCGACACTGTAGCTGAGTGTCGGTCTCTTCATCATATAAATCCTTGTCTTGATGAATGAAGAATACTTGGCATACTTTAACTATTTCAATGGATACATACAAAGAAATCGGAATCAGAACCTAAAATACATAAAAACACACTAATTAGGAGAAAATAGGGGCATAAATATTATATTGAATTGATATAATCTAATCAACTTTACGGCAGACTAAAATCACAAAGAGTGTATGTACTATACTGTACCTTAAAGAGTTTAATAGGCTTAGATTCAATATTGTAAAGTAATTAAAATGTTTGCAAAGAGTTTACTTGGACAGATTAGAAAAGCCTATGGTGCAACTGTAGAGCTGAAATCCATAATTATGTCTGGAAATGTGATTATCAAGGCTTGGAGAGAAGCAAACTTTTCAGGGTAATAAGATGAGCTTGAAAGAAGCTAGGAAAGGAAAAGAAGGGAGGGAGGAGAGGAACATACAATACAATCAGAATCCTGCAAATACAAAAGAATATCTTGCATCAAAAAATGCATGAATAGCTCCCAAATTTTATCTGTGTAAATAACAGGCTCTCACTAAATTAGCTTTCCAGGAACAGCAGAGGTAAAATGAATGATTGGTGGAAGGTTCTGCAGAGAAAGCAACGTTGTCAGTTGCAGTTTTTGAGCAGCAGTTCAGCTGAATGAAGAACATACTTTGTAATTGCTGAACAAAGTGTTAAGCTAAGAGAGTTTTCCTGAAAAAATTTTTCAGCAGTTTCTTGGGGATTTTCAAAAATCCACAAAAGACATCATTTCTAGTTGAATGTGCCTTGCAGATGTTTTTCAGTGCTGAAATTTCTGGTTATATACAAAATTAGGCTTGGTCAATTAGACTAGTGGGGTGAATCGCAGTCCATATGTAAGTACCAGGTGTGGTTATTTAAACAAAACCTATAGTAAAGGCTGCATACTTAAGTAAATCTGTTCTGAGTTTTCTTTAATAGAAAAAAACCTCTTAATACATTAAAATCATAATGGCAAAGGCCATTATTTAATCCATGCCTCTTCAGTGCAAGATCATTCCCTTCACTAGTATGCTATTTTCTAGTGCTCTGTCAGTTCTAGTTTTACATGTCCCAAAGACATAGACATCCACACTTCTCTTGACACACCACAGTATTCAACAATATAGCAGATCTCATCATCAGAAGACCTGCATCCTCCCAATATTCACCTCCTGTGCATAGGCACTGAATGATGACAACTCTAGTCATTTACCTCCTGTATAAATTCTAAATAGTTTGGGGCCATTAAAGGGTTAAATTCCAGCATTAACCTTGTCCTGGTAAGGTACCTGCATTCCAACACCACCAAGGTTCTAAGTAGTCCTCCAAGGTAGGCGGGTAACTGAGCTTTTGCAGCATGGCATCCCACAGAGTGCGAAGTTTGCTGCTCCCTGACAGGCACCCTCCTCATCTTAACCCATCTTGCTTGTTAAAAAAACAACACACCTGGAATGTTTGGGACGGAACCTCAGCAGGTGTGAATTGTCACAGCTCCAGTAAAGGCAATGGAGGGAAGACAATTTGGAGCATCAGTCCACTGATTTTTTTCAGAGCTCTTTTCATTTTGGTCACCATTAGCACATTAATGAGGCTCCTTTATTTTTCTGGCTACATAATATTTTATTCTTCATTTTTCATGCTTTAATTGTATGGTATCTAATTGTATTGTATTTTAAACACTTAATTAGCTCCTCAAGTTCCTTGGTGGGAGAAATTGTGCTCTCTTTTCTCGATATATAATTATTAAAATCAGTAAACTGTGAACACAGGAACCAGTGTGGACAACATTGTTACCTGAAAAACTATTATCATTGTCAAAAATAAATACACTGCAGCTAGAACTGGGGATAAATAGTTGCCATCAAGCCCGGGAACATCGAAAACTGGTTTCTTCTCACCATATTGCCACACCCATAGGCCATGACCTGCAGAAAAGTTTAAATAGATGAAAACTTAAATGAACATCAAGAAATTAAAAAACCCACAGCATTGGTTTATTTTGTATGCATTTGTCCTTAAAAGTGATCTGCAAAAGAAAAAAAGGGGAGGGGGGCTTTTGCCTTTTCCTACTTTGTTATGATTTATGAAAAAGACCTGAAATGTTTTTTTTAATATGCATTTTCTACATTGGAAACTTAAGTCCTGTCTGCCCTGGAAGACACCATGACGACTGGAGAATTAGTGAAAAGGTGGCCATCACAAAAGTCAAAGGAATAGAAGCTGAGCAACTAAGAGGGGAAGAGATTTTAGTCAGACTATTTCAATCTCTTTGTTTATTGTCTTTCTTTGTTAGTTCCTATTTAATGCAAGGAAAGTATTAAAATTTTGGAGCAGTGATGTCTTTACCAAAGATATGGCAGTCCTACCCTTTTAATTAGGGTGTGAGAAAAATTAAATATATCCTCTGAGACATATAACAGGTCCTGCCATCCCAGCCAGGAAAGACCTGAGTTGATATTTCTGATATTCATTTTAAAAATAAGCTGAAAAAACCCAAAACCTTAATACCCACCTCCTCCCCAAAACCTAACAATCTTTCAGGCCCTATTCTTTATATGTCATAAAGCAACAAAAAAGAAGTAAAGCCCATTAAAAAAAATCCTTTGTAAGGCATCTCTATCAAGTTTCTAAACTGCCCCTTGTCCCACACTGAAATAACGATACATAAAAATGACATTGTCTCACTATTTATTTTGCAGCAGTGCAAAGCTTTATATTATTTATGCTCTGATATGTCTATAGCTATTTTTAATAATCTAGAGTAAAAATACTAAAAATTCTGCACTTGCAATGGACTATATCAAGTTTCTTTTTACTAAATGTTCTGATTTTCAAAAGACCTAGTGATTTTAGATATCACTAATTCCCAACTTATCGAGATATCTTAAAAGGGCTTGGTTTTCAGAGGGTGGGTACTCAGCACTCTGAAAAACCCCAGCCCTTCTCAAGGTGATTCAAGCTGGGCAGCCCAAAATTGAGGACTCCCAGATCTCTAGTCACTTTTTCAAATCTTGGCCTCTCATTTTAGTTAATATTTTATAGACAATATTGATAAGAAAGTTGTGGGGATACACAACTCATTTTAACAACTGGCAAAAAAGAAACAACAAGAAAAAAACCCCACTTCTGTTACTAGGATTCTACTCTAAAACAAATTGGAAATCCTTAGGATGAAATGCTGGTTTTGGATATGCGAGGTGCCCATTGAACTCAGTGGGAACAAAGAGCATAATAATAGTTTGGCCCTCAACTTTCATCTTTAAAGAGGGTATCAACAGCTGGAAAAAGACACAATTAAGGGTATTAAAATAACACAGAAGTTTTGGTAAAATACATTTAAGGTTGCCAAGAAAAATTCCAGAACTTATGTATTACACACAACCAAAACAAAACCCAGATATTACAAAATATGGAATTCAAAAGCAACAGCTAAAGAAATGTTTTGCATACAAACCTTTACACCAAATTCTCAGTCAGAGACCAATACACACATACACACACACTCTAACCAGAACCCAAACAAACTTACCCCTGCCCCTCTATTTTTGTTAAAATTTTTGATGCCAGTAACAATTCCATTGAAATCAATGGTAGTCTTTTCTTTGACTTGCCCTTTGAATTTGGACTTTATACAATTTTTAATATTATAAGTTTGGATACTTAAGTATGGTGGGTTAATATTGTATATTATGAGTCCCTGTTTTCATCTAATAGAGCTAGGTGAATGGTATTGTACTAGTTATGTTTACTCCGTGTTCATATATTACCTTGGCAACTAAGTATGTGCCAAATTCTGCCACCCTTAGTCATGATGAGTTGATTTCAAAGATACTACTTTTGAAGTAGGGCACGACTCATTGCTACTGAAGGTGGCAGAGCCTGACACAATAGTTGTCTGATTTGGTCTTGTAATGGTATATAGTTGATTATTATTAAAAGATTACTATTTGGATGTGCTTATGTACTAAGCTGATGTTTCCTACCAGAAAAAACAACAACACACTTTACATAGAAAAGAAGTAGCTACACGAATCAAGAGACAGAAGATATACATTTTCGAATTTTTAAAGCAAAGCATGTGACTCTTAGGATAGAGTTTGGTCCTTAATTTTTATTTTTAAAGAGGACTTACCGATGGCTGAAAATAGACACATGACTATAAGTATGAGGACACACCAAAGGACATCAATATTCATCTGTCTTTCAAGCTTACTGCGCTTGTAACGTGGTCCACTGTTATTTAACAAAGCTTTGGTCTCGTGCCCTGCAGAAGCAATTACATTAAATAATATAGATATTTGTTGACAGTCTAAGGAAACTATCAAGTGAACATGTAAAGTCAAAGGAAAAGCTGTCTTTTACCTGCATAGATTACTATCCCTGTAACCTCTTCTGTGTTCCTAACAGTACATCCACGCAACAAAAGGTTTTCTTTATATAGTGCATCCTTTTTCCCACTTGTATGTACACTGCAAAAGATTTAATAACAGAACTCGAAACAGATTATCCCCAAAGCTTAAATAGTCAGATCCCCATTCTCTGGCCTGAGGACAAAGGACTCTGAGATTCACAAGCAGTCTTGACACCACAGGTATTCCATGGAGGATATATTTGGGTCCAACGAAAGGGAAGCGAAGGGGAAGGATGTACGTGCACAAGTGAGAGCAAGATGACTGCACTACATATTTCTTACTGACTGCTCTATAAAGAAGAAATGGCATGTACTTTATAATTATATAGGTTCTAATTGTGGCTGTACTCCTGAGTTGAGTTTTGCACTTAGAGTAGTATAAAGATTATTTTTGAAGAATTCTACAAAATATTTGTATAAGTATCCTGTATCTCTCTGGTTTTTTTTTTTTTCTTTCTATTTTCTAACCAGTGAATTTTTCTTTTCCCCTTTCCAATTCTCAATCTCTTGAATTCCCTGGGTCCTTTTGGCCCAATTCTGTCTCTGGGAACTCTGTGATCCCTTTTTCCTTGCTCTTCTCCATTCCCTCCACAGCCTACTCGCCCTTACTCTCTTTGGCCCCCTCACTCTAATCTCCTTACTGCCTGCTAAACAGGATCAAATTAAGAATTCTTGGGGTTCTAGGCACAGAATATCCTGAAGCTCCACCTTGTTATAAAATACTTAAACTTTCCTGAGATGATTAAAAACATGTCATTTAAAGAATTAACAGCATACGGGAACAACACAAACATCTTCGCCACACATTAACAATTATATGTTTAGCTAAAAATTAAAAATTCACAGCTAACAGGTTCCCAGAAAACACGGCTGGCTTGATATTGTACGTGAATTTAGACATTAAATGCCCTAGCTATTCCATGCAAGCACTGACAGAGAAAAAAGATAATGAATTCACTACAGGGGAGCAGAGGTGGGTGAGGTAATGGGTTATTGGAGCAATTTCTGCTGGTGAAAGAGACAACTTAGAGCTCTTCTTCAGTTGAACAGCCGAGAATCAATAATCTCTGGCTCGTGTCAGCATTTGTGGAAAATAGTTTTCGATCAATATGTGCATCTGAGCAATTGTTAACACTGCTGACTCCAATTACATTTAGGGAATGTGCAGCGCATGGCACATAGTCCTTTGGTGGGTTCTCTGTGACAGATGGGCCTACGGACTATTGTAACAATCAGTTGCATCACTAGCATTATCATACAATTGCCCACAGCTGTTAAGACACATCCAAACCTAGGTTATTTATTATAGCCAGCACAGCTTTAGCCAGGTTTGCTCCTGTGTGGTTCTCAAGTGGCTGAAACCCAATTATTTGGCCCTCTGAATGAGAAATCAGAAAATGAATGTGAGCTGGTCTACAAGCGCTTCATCAGGTGGTGAATCAACAATTACAGAGAAATACTTGGCTTGCTGCAATTCTCTTACTATGGGTTCTAATTTTCTGTCTCATCAATTCAATGAATTTGTCACCTACAGTTGAGGGCAGGTAGGATGGCTTTCCTCTTCTCTCGAAATTTAGCAAGGTGGTCAGCCAGACATGGATCAAATGGTAATATTAGCTCAAAAATCCCCAAATCTCTTCCATAGCTTTTGGAGCCTAATACTTCATCCTGACCCCGGAAGCCAAGCCCACAAGTACGTAAACTTTGTAACTGCCACCACACACTGAAGAATGTCTAGTGGCATTCTAGTTCTAATGTCTAGTGGCAACTAGTACTGCTGTTCTGAACTGAATTGGCATGCCATAGCAGAGTCAACCCTACCATATTATGTTTTTTTAAAGTTTTAACCAAGCTAGCACACAGGTTCAGTGTTCTGTACCCCTCTCATGTTTGAAAGTTGCTTCGGATGTTTCCCATCCCCAAATCCTTTTGTAAAAGCATACAATGCACTCGAGAAAAAGCTTAATTGAAAGCAGTAGACATTTCCAGGAGATGGAGAGTAAACAATCCAATATCATGCAACAACTTCACCACCGAAGAGACAAAATGAAAAAAATTCTTCAGTGAACACTCTTTTCTTCTCTGCAATGACCTGCACAGAAATCAGGAAGTTTTCTACATCTGCATTTCTGTGCACAGCTGTACCTCTAGCAATCCCAAACAGTCTCATTAGTTTCATCGAGTTTTCTCCACAGCGTGGGATATGTGGAAATCTGGATGTTCTTTGTATCCAGGTAAATATAATAAGTCTAAGATATTTCAAATTAACCACTAAGTGGTAATAATAGCAGCCTCTAAAAACAACTGCCTGACCACTGAAGCCAAACAGACAAAAAAGTGGGGCATCAGGATATATGAGAAACTCTTAGTAAACAAAATAACATCTATCCTAGCTGAGTACTACTGTTTGTTATTTATGTATTGACAAAACCTGCAATTACATCAGAGAAACAGGGGGAAAATGCTTGGGAGAATGGATTGCCACAAGGGAAATACTAAGAATAAAAAAATAACTTCTTACATCAGTAGCACTATAACATTGCTAAGGGGGTGGAGGGGGGGAAGAAAAGTCAAATAACTTTTATAGACCTGCTGAGTATGAATGAAATTCCACATAACAGACTCCAGTATCTTAATGCTGCAGAGCAGATGGTGAAGGAAAATTGGAAATATTTTAACTACTGTGCATTCATATAAATAGCACTGAAAGTAGAATTCTTAATTTTTCAAACCAAATTGGAATGCAGAGCTAATAAAGAGAAATGTTGAGAAACTGAATGCACTAGAATAAAACTAAGATATCCAACTACTGTTGCTGCAGCCTCAAACTTTATTTTTATGTTTATTTTTCTATATGTTATTTTATGTAGTAGATTTTGCTACCCTTAAGTATGGTACAGTTTAACACCATGTATTGCCAATCCTGAGCATTTAAAAAAAAACAAACATGAACGAGGGCCCCCCAAATCATGAAATTGGCTAAAACATCGTGATTTTTTTCATTTAAATTCTTTTTATTTGTCTTTGGTTTATGAGCCTTTAAGATGCACTTGGGTCATGTGTTCATGCTTTTCTTCACAACCTTGAGTGCTAGAAACTTACGCTTTTTAAAAACAAATGCTGACATTCTAACCTTATCACATGCCTTTAGGAGCTGTGGCTTTAAGAACCACACCAAATATCATGAGACTAGCAGTAAAATCACCAGAATTGGCAACACTTAATCTGTGGAAACACTGAGATGACTCTCAGAGTAAGGGGCTACTCAGAGCATTACACAAAAATAAAAGAAAACACACTCCCTCCCTCAAAGAGTTTGCGATCTGATTTAGATGACCAGGTGAGAGAAAGAACCATGGTATTGCCAAGTGTTTAGCAGTGGGAAGGTTTGGATTTTAGATATGTTATAGATACAGCAGTAACAATATCTAGCAAGAGACCAGAACTGAGGAAAGAAGGAAAAGAAACTGTTAAGATTACCTTGAGTTTGCAACTTTGAAGCACAAATGGTTTCTGACACTCTAGTAGAGAATTCCCCTCAGCAGTTCTAAGATAGCAGAACATGTTTTCATTTTATTGATTTCTGAGTTACAAAAATTCTGCTTTTGTCCTCTCTCATCACTGTCCCATCCCTTGATCATGGACTTCCTAAGTTTGTGCTCAGCACAATAAGCAGCAATCATTCACTGCCAGCTTAGAAGTCTGAGTATTTGGGATGTATAAAAGATTTATACACTCAAGGGAGAATAATTTGTTAAATTATCCACAATGGACTGCAGTAATCCTACTATTCTGAGTACTATGCCTTCTCTGCTTTTTAAGACCAAATCCTCCTGCAGCTTGACTCTGAATTACCAGGATATTAGCTTAAGTTTCCAGTAAAGTGTTCAAATTGTAGTTAACTTCCCTGTTAATATGTGGACTTGTTTTTCCACAAATCTACTGGAGAAGTAATAGCTCTGGTTTGTGATTTTATATCCCACACAAGTTCTTTATAGATGTTAATGACAGCGGACTGCAATATATATACACTGTTCACTACAAACTTGTGTATACGGTTATAACTAGGGCTCTACCAAATTGGTGGTCCATTTTGGTCAACTTCATGGTCATAGGATTTTAAAAATTGTAAATTTCATGATTTCAGCTATTTAAATTTGAAATTTCAGGTGTTGTAATTGTAGGAGTTGGCGGGGGGGGGGTAATCGCAAGGTAATGGTAGGGGGGTGGGGTTGCGGTACTGCTACTCTTACTTCTGTGCTGCTGCTGGCAGGGCGCTGCCTTCAGAGCTGGGCCCCTGGCCAACAGTCACCGCTCTCCGGCCGCCCAGCTCTGAAGTCAGCACAGAAGTAAGGGTGGCAATACCGCAACTCTGCTAAAATAATCTTGTGATCGCCCTGCAACTCCCTTTTGGGTCAGGACCCCCAATTTGAGAAATGCTGGTTTCCCCTATGAAATCTGTATAGAATAGGGCAGTGGTGGGCATCATGGTAATCCGCGGGCCGCAAGACCGTTTGTTTACATTGACCATCCGCAGGCATGGCCGCCCACAGCACCCAGTGGCCGCGGTTCGCTGTTCCCATTGGCTGGGAACAGTGAACCGCAGCCATTGGGAGCTACGGGCAGCCGTACCTGAGGATGGTCAATGTAAATAAACGGTCTCATGGCCTGTCCGTGGATTACCCTGATGGGCCGCATGTGGCCTGTGAGCCGCAGATTGCTCACCACTGGTATAGGGTAAAAGCACACAAAAGACCAGATTTCATGGTGGGAAACCAGATTTCATGGTCTGTGATACATTTTCGGACAGCTAACAGAAATTCCAGATCATAGGCCCTGGTTTTCATACGGCAATTCAATCACCTTGACATCTGTTAGGAGAGCAATACAGCAGTGCACAGACAATCCAGAAAGTTTTTGAAGAATGTTAGGGACAACTTTAGGGTGCAAGTGCTGGAGGAACCAACTAGGGGCAGAGCTCTTCTTGACATGCTGCTCACAAACTGGGAAGAATTAGTAGGGGAAGCAAAAGTGGATGGGAACCTGGGAGGCAGTGACCATGAGATGGTTGAGTTCAGGATCCTGACACAGGGAAGAAAGGAGAGCAGCAGAATACAGACCCTGGACTTCAGAAAAGCAGACTTTGACTCCCTCAGGGAACTGATGGGCAGGATCTTCTGGGAGAATAACATGAGGGGGAAAGGAGTCCAGGAGAGCTGGGTGTATTTTAAAGAAGTCTTACTGAGGGCACAGGAACAAACCATCCCGATGTGCAGAAGGAATAGCAAATATGGCAGGTGACCAGCTTGGCTTAACAGAGAAATCTTCAGTGAGCTTAAACACAAAAAGGAAGCTTACAAGAAGTGGAAACTTGGACAAATGACGAGGGAGGAGTAAAAAAATATTGCTTGAGTGTGCAGGGATGTAATCAGGAATGCCAAAGCACAATTGGAATTGCAGCTAGCAAGGGATGTGAAGGGTAACAAGAAGGGTTTCTATAGATATGTTAGCAACAAGTAGAAGGTCAGGGAAAGTGTGGGACTCATACCGAATGGGGGAGGCAACCTAGTGACAGATGATGTGGAAAAAGCTGAAATACTCAATGCTGTTTTTGCCCCTGTCTTCATAGACACGGTCAGCTCCCAGACTGCTGCACTGGGCAGCACAGTATGGGGAGAAAGGGAGCAGCCCTCGGTGATGAAAGAACAGGTTAAGGACTATTTAGAAAAGCTGGACATGCACAAGTCCATAGGTCCGGACCTGATGCATCCGATAGTGCTGAGGGAGTTGGCGGATGTGATTGCAGAGCCATTGGCCATTATCTTTGAAAACTCGTGGCGATTGGGGGAGGTCCCGGATGATTGGAAAAAGGCAAATATAGTGTCCATCTTTAAAAAAGGGAAGAAGGAGAATCCAGGGAACTACAGACCGGTCAGTCTCACCACAGTCCCTGGAAAAATCATGGAGCGGGTCCTCAAGGGATCCATTTTGAAGCACTTGGAGAAGAGGAAGGTGATCATGAACAGTCATCGTGGATTCACCAAGGGTAAGGCATGCCTAACCAACCTGACTGCCTTCTATGATGAGATAACTGGCTCTGTGTATATGGGGAAAGTGGTGGACGAGATATACCTTGACTTTAGCAAAGTTTTGATACGGTCTCCCACAGTATTCTTGCCAGCAAGTTAAAGAAGTGTGGATTGCATGAATGGACTACAAGGTGGATAGAAATCTGGCTAGATCATCGGACTCAATGGGTAGTGATCAATGGCTCAATGTTTAGTTGGCAGCCAGTATCAAGCGGAGTGCCCCAGGGGTCGGTCCTGGGGCCGGTTTTGTTCAACATCTTCATTCTGGATGATGAGATGGATTGCACCCTCAGCAAGTTTGCGGATGATACTAAACTGGGGGGAGAAGTAGACAAACTGGAGGGTAGGGATAGGGTTCAGAGTGACCTAGACAAATTGGAGGATTGGGCCAAAAGAAATCTGATGAGGTTCAACAAGGACAAGTGCAGAGTCCTGTACTTAGGACAGAAGGATCCCATGCACTACTACAGACTGGGGACCCATTGGCTAAGCAGTAGTTTTGCAGAAAAGGACCTGGGGATTACAGTGGATGAGAAGCTGGATACGAGTCAACAGTGTGCCCTTGTTGCCAAGAAGGCTAACGGCATATTGGGCTGCATTAGTAGGAGCATTGCCAGCAGATCAAAGGAAGTGATTATTCCCCTCTATTCAGCACTGGTGAGGCCACATCTGGAGTATTGAATTGTATGGCAACTTTTCCCCATCTTACTCATTGCTAAACAAATAGCATTTGCTACTAATTTGCATTTGTACATAACAAAGTAAATCACAGTCATCCACTGGTGTTCTACATACTCTTAGAAAATGACATGGAGGAAACTAAGCCATGGAGTACAATAAATAAATACAACACATTTATTTTCCTCCACTTTTCCCCGCCCCATCCTACAAATGATCCACTAACTAGGTACATAGAAAAATGATGAGCTATTTAGACACGTAAATTTAAGGAAAGAAAATTACAAACTAGGGAATGTGCATGGAAAAAATTCAAAACCAGCGCTCTGTAAATTAGATAGGTCTGAGAACTAGCCTTCCCAGGTGAAACACAAATGCTGTGGGTCCACTGGGGAGACGGCTGAGCTCCCATTTCTGTCTCTGCAGGGTTGAACCTTTAACCTGGCACTGATTCAGCACTGAATTTTCCCCTTCCTGGGACTCATTCCAATATGATTTTCGAGGGAAAGAAGGAAACCTTTCTCTGGGAGTATTTTTTTTTAAATGGTGACTTTTTGAAGCTGCTCAGAAATTTGGAATGTTAGAACTAGACTGTAGGAGAATGGATTAGAGAGCAGAGTGTAGGTGAGATGGTCAGAAGTGCTTGATAAATACAGTATGTTTCATGGCTCTGCAATTTCTCACATGGACATCATCCCAAAATATGTGGCATATAAACACCTAGTGAACATGCACATACCTAGTATGAGAAATGGCTACACTAGCTGCATTTAATTATTGTTTCAGTACATAATTGAGAAGGTATTTGCATGGAAACAGTCTTGTTTAACAGAGCCTGTCTCCAACTAACTTCTGCCTTTTCCTGTTTGTTTGCCTTGTATCCCATTTGCTAGAGTGGGATCAATAGGGTGATATATCAATACTGTATCAACACACACACAAAAAGATAGAAAATGCCTCCTCTCACCTCCAACCCCATGTTTTTCAGATATCCTGAAAAATAAGTTGTGGGGTTGCATTGTTTTCTCAATAGTTGAAGGGCTATAAACAAATATCCAGCAATCCTGTAAAATGTCGGCATGCCTGTGATTCCTGCTGCTACTGCCAGATGAAGATTTCAGTGTGAAATTAAAATCTCTCTGAATTTGTCTGTTTTTAAAATATGAAGATCTTCCACAACCGTGCAGTGTTTATTGTTGCTTTTTGTTGTTGTTTTTGTTTTTTACAAAACTGTTCGTATTGATAAAGATTTCTAAACTGGGCAGGGAAGGGTTTGCATTATCTGGGTCTGAATACTTTGAGCAGCTTTTAATAGTGTATTTCTAATTTTGAACTTGAATTGACTACATGGTAGAAGTCAAACGGACCAAGTCACTTGGTATATTTTCCGGATCTTTGACTGGCTGAGCCTAACCCTTGTGGTCAGGAGGATTAGCACAAGTCAGTTTGACTTATTTACCAGCGAGAGTGTCCGGAGAGTGTGTGCGCCTTCTAATTCAGCCAAAAGAAAAAAATATCGGAAAATCATGGTATCTCTTACTTTTCCATTGGCTTGAACCTTGAGCTTTCCCTAGCAACTACTCACCAGGGCATATGGGGGTCTGCTTGCCTCAAAGGCCTTTTAAGCAGATTCCCAGATGTCATATGCGGGGGAGCACTACCACCAGAGACCATGCTGACTTTGGGAGGGGAGGCAGTGGCCTTCTTTTTGAAAACAACAGAGAGGAGAGGGGGCCTCTGGAGGGGAGTAGCAGACCACCAGTTTATTCCACGCAAGGTGATAACGGATAAAGGGGATGGGGATTAGCTTGGAGGAAGATGTGTGGCAGGTTCTGCTGGGGAAGGTTGATTGCAGCAGGCCACAGAGAAAGAGGCATCAAAACTTTATTCTGAAATGCACTTCTAACTTTTGGATGTCCTCCATCACTAGCTTTACATTTATTTATTTTTTATGATGGCAAAGCTGATTTGCACCATGGCTTTACATACATTTGTATGTTGCGAGTTTACAACACTCTCTTATATATACGTGAGATTACCAACTCTCACCAGGTGCTTGGGGTGGCATTCAGAATGGGGCTCTTCCCGCTGCAGTGGCTTTTGGGCGGCAGCTCCACCGCTCTTCTGGGTGCGGCAGCAATTCGGCGGCTTGGGGCAGCAAAATTGGTAGAGCTGCCCCTGACTCTCACTATAGTTGGTGTTTCTTAAAGCCCCAGGCTTCTGGAGTCATGTGATTATGTGAGGTTTTCAGATTTAAAATTTAAAAATAATTCTAGCCCCTATAGCTCCAGAGCAAAGCTGTAAAACCAGAAAGCACATACTGCACCCATGTATTTTTAAAACAAAATCTCAGTATTTTTAGGCAAATTTCATGATTTCTGGGGCCCGAGTCATGATTTTTGGGATCCACAGATGAGCAGAAATTGTGGCCATGATTAAATCAAGTTGTTGAGTGGAGTCGACTAGGTATGTTCAGTGCAGTTTATGACTGTGAGTAAAAAGGTCAGCTTCAGTAATGCTTCACATCTGCAACACTGAGAAAGTTGGGGGCAGGCCAGCCGCCATGTATTTTATTGTACTTTTTAATGGCTCATTGTGCCAACTAGTATGCTGATCTGCGTACAGTGTACTGACCACCAGTATTGGTAATAAATTGGCATTCTGCTAGGGAACAGGCCAGCTTACTTGTTGCTGAATGTGCTGCTGCATGCAGAATTGTTAGTGTTTTAAAATATGAGCGAAGACTTTCTGGCATGCAGCTTACTAGATGTCTTTCGTCACTGAAGTCTTGGTATCTAGAAGCCTCAGCAGTGCCTATACTGGGATGTGAGGTCTCCTTGGTCTTGGTGGTGATTTTTCACTTCTCTTGGACGGTCTCTCAGGGCATGGGGTCTTTAAGTTAAGTCTGAGCGCCCGAAGTTGCTCCATGGTCCTGGCTTACCAAAGCTGGAGATGACGGAGTCACTGGAGTGCTCTGAGTGGCTGAGCCGGAGGTACAGGGGCTGAATCGGACCCCATGGGTCCCAGTGAGCACTCCATGAGGAGCAGTTTCAGTCTGTCTTTTTTCAGCTTCCTAGATCTGCTCTTGAAGCTGGAGCAAACCTTATATTGCCGTAAGATGTGGGGTTCTCCAAGGCAGTAGAGGCAGCTGGAATGCCTGTCACTGAGGGGGAAAGACCTGTGGCAGGTCTGGCAGGGCTTTAATCCTGGGGTTTTTGGCATAACCTGCTAGGAAAGGCTGCAAGGAAACAGGGGCCCAAAGGCAAGGAGACCCTCACCTCAAAGGAAAACTAGAGGGGAACCCACCCCCCAAAACTGTACTATAAAAAATACTCAAACTAAAAAAACAAACAAGTAAGTAAGTAATACCAGCTCTCATCTTAACATGAGCTGTATGTCTTGTGCTACTAGTACAGGGCCGCAGTCTCAGCTGGTCTAAACCAATGTAGCTGCAAAGGAGCTATGCCGATTTGCACAAGCTGAAAATCTGTTCCATGGCATTTATAATGCTTCAGATAATGTACAAAGGAGTGTCCATCCTGAACTCATACTCTTTGAAGCTAGGGTGGATAAACAGATTATGAAATCGGGTGAGGGGGGTGGGGAGTCTTATCTATTACTTCCCTGCTTCAGGCATTTATAGCCATGGTGTTAGCTGACCAATACATTCATCTTCAGGAATGGAAGTGAGAGACTTCTAACTCCATCTGAATGGAGAGGCAGGAATTTTGAATGACTGCCCCAAGACACGGAGCATTCCACAAATAGATGCACCTTACAAAAGAGAACAATTTTAGCAGTTATTCTTGATAAGCAAGTGTCATAAATATAAGGGGAAGGGTAAACCCCTTTGAAATTCCTCCTGGCCAGGGGAAAGCTCCTCTCACCTGTAAAGGGTTAAGAAGCTAAAGGTAACCTCGCTGGCACCTGACCAAAATGACCAATGAGGAGACAAGATACTTTCAAAAGCTGGGAGGAGGGAGAGAAACAAAGGGTCTGTGTCTGTCTGTATGCTGCTTTTGCCAGGGACAGAACAGGAATGGAGTCTTAGAACTTTTAGTAAGTAATCTAGCTAGGTATGTGTTAGATTATGATTTCTTTAAATGGCTGAGAAAGGAATTGTGCTGAATAGAATAACTATTTCTGTCTGTGTATCTTTTTTGTAACTTAAGGTTTTGCCTAGAGGGGTTCTCTATGTTTTTTAATCTAATTACCCTGTAAGATATCTACCATCCTGATTTTACAGGGGGGATTTCTTTATTTCTATTTACTTCTATTTTCTATTAAAAGTTTTCTTGTAAAAAACTGAATGCTTTTTCATTGTTCTCAGATCCAAGGGTTTGGGTCTGTGGTCACCTATGCAAATTGGTGAGGCTTTTTATCCAACATTTCCCAGGAAAGGGGGGGTGCAAGTGTTGGGAGGATTGTTCATTGTTCTTAAGATCCAAGGGTCTGGGTCTGTAGTCACCTAGGCAAATTGGTGAGGCTTTTTACCAAACCTTGTCCAGGAAGTGGGGTGCAGGGTTTTGGGAAGTATTTTGGGGGGGAAAGACGCGTCCAAACAGCTCTTCCCCAGTAACCAGTATTAGTTTGGTGGTGGTAGCGGCCATTCCAAGGACCACGGGTGGAATACTTTGTACCTTGGGGAAGTTTTGACCTAAGCTGGTAAAGATAAGCTTAGGAGGTTTTTCATGCAGGTCCCCACATCTGTACCCTAGAGTTCAGAGTGGGGGAGGAACCTTGACAGCAAGAGAAAGCATTCCAAAGTTAAGAAATGCCAGAATTAAAGTTGCCTGTGCAACCCTCATTCATCTCTCTTTTGTGTACACATTGTGATACAGTCTTGGATTACATGATCACATACTATTTTTTCTGTAGAACTGATACCTCTGTAAGTGTACAAGGTGGTCCTGCTCTGGGGATGAATCAGGGTTGTGTAGTGAAGGAGGCTGTTGTCTGTAGGATTCCTGACTCATTTGGTTCAGAAGTTGGAAGCTGTGCAGGGAATGAGGTAGGGGACTAGAAGAAGAGAGCCTGGAAGTCAAATGTCTTATAGAGAAGGGACTGAAGACTGAAGGTAATTATATGAAATACTCACATGTAACCTCGAAACCTACTTAAGTCATTGTTTGGCTTCTCACATTCAATGACACTGGTGAACTTCAGGGGGTCAAATTCAGAATCCTGGAATCATAAAAGTGTTAAATATTTAATCTTTTCATTAAGACTTTAATTTAGAAGCATACTTTATTTTATTTTATTTATTTTTTTTTTTGCACAACATCCATAATATATTTTGGGTGGGCTTTTTAAAAGCACCTCAGTAAAAATGACTTAGCAGCCCAAGTGTCACTGAAAGTCAATGAGACTTGTGCTTCAAAATTCCTTGGGTGCTTTAGAAAGTCTCCCGTTAAAAGGATGATTTCCTACCCCCCCAAAATAAAAGAACACACGTCTCAAAGGCATGAAATAAACAAAAAGTCAGACGGAGGAGCACATGTATTTTGGGTTGGAGAGGAAAGATCAAATTGGTCTGAGCAGGCTGAAAATATTCAAAGTATCATTACTAGGTTTCAAATACTTCTAATTTAAACAAAGCAACTACAAGTCTGGAACACTATAAGACGATATATTGTGAACTAGGAAAAAGTTAATACGAACTTTCTGAAATGTAAGCAATATTTCTTAATTGCTTTATACCAGCTGAGACGTATTAATCCAATAGAGTAATTAGACACCTACAGTAGGATCCTTTTTTCTCCTAGTTAGCACTCAAAACTCTACTTGATACTCTGGCTAATGAGGCTGAAGTTGGCATGTGGTCATTGGACATTTACCAACAGCTACCCGACTATGGTGTTGGAGACAGAATGTTCTATCATAGAGCAATTATTTCATTTAATTAATGAAATGAGATGTTTCCTGTCGATGAGGTATTAAACACATGGTGGATTGAGTTAAATCAAAGTGATTTAAATACCCTATCTCAATAATTTAAATCAGCAAGCAGCTTGATTTAAATAATTGATTTTAATCTTGTTTTGCATTTGTAGTTTTTATTTATTTTCCTAAAGAAAAGTTCATTCTCATTGGTTGCCAACCATTATAACATGTTGATTTACAACCAAATACAGCTTTTACATGGGCTTGGAAAGATAATATTTTTATTGGTATATATCAGTAAATGTCAATTTCACCGTACCAATGAAAATGTATTTCTACCGATAACAATCACAATTTACAGATAGGCAAAATAAGAAAAATGATGCTTGAGAACTTCTTAGAATTTGATTTAGGGATATTTACTTTGTGATATATTCACATATGATAGTGACAATTTGTGTTTTAATGGTTATAAAGCTTTAACTTTTTAACATCTGTCATTAAATTATTGTCCAACTCCCCTACCCATAATTTATTAGTCAAGTAAAACTACCTTACATGTATCAGATACAAGGGAAAAAAAGTTTAGCAAAACATGTTTTGCATTTAAAACTAACTGATTTCTTAAACAAAGGAAATTATTTATTAGGGCTATAGTTGACTATAAATAGTGAATGAATGGACTGTTTCTGGTCAACAAGGGCTAGATTTTTCAAAAATATGTAGGTGTCTAAAGATGCAGATTAAGTGCCTCATGAGATTTTCAAAAGTGCCAAAGTATGACATCTTGTGAAGACTGTTACATTTGTGAGAAGCAAGAGAAGAAGCAGGGCTGAGAAGATGGGGTCGAGGACTACAGTGGCATCTCAGGCCATAGAATCAGGTGACAGAGTCACATTTGTATACAGAATTCAACTTGCAATCAAGAAAAACAAATAAGTAACATGAACAATGTGTAACTGTGAGCTGGCAGGAAAAGCGAGCATCAAAGCGAGCATCAAAGAACCTAAGACACAATAGGTGATTTGGGCACATATTGGGAGCCAGGTAGCCAAAATATACAGGCTGAGGAGAATTGTTAGTATTATCTCAAACAGATTGGGCTTTTGAATTTTTTAAGTGTAGTTCATTATGAAAAGTGACTGTAAAATAGCATTATTGGGTTACGTAGTTATTGTGAATCAATGACTTGCACATCAAATAGGTCAGTTTATGAGTAAAAGTGCCAGACTCTTACCTTCACCTGGAATCTAACAGTTAAATCTGGGTTTCTGCCTTCTCTGTCGTATCAGTAGAATAATTGTAATATTTGTCCAGAAGAAAGTAATGCTGTGTGATATTGTGGAAAAATGTCTTAACCCCATGTTGTAAAATACCCCCTGAATGTTGCGAAATCACAATCGAAGAGTTTGTCCCCTTGGACAAATGTAGGTTTCAATCCAGCTATGTATTAGAGCATCTACTTAATTTTACATCACTTCAGTGGAGCTACTCAGGTGCTTAATTACTTAAAATCACTATGTAATACATTTAAATATTTTTTTTAAACATTGTTTTCTGAAGTCAATGGAAGTATTCAGGTCTCAAGACTCCAGGCCAAGATAAGATGAGAATATTGCATAAATTACTCATTCAACCCTTTGGCCATGTGTTCCTCTACTAGTCCCTTTAACCACCTTCAGAGTGGTGTACACAACTTTTCAGACAGAACTGAGGGTTCACCAGCGAGAATACTCTTAAAAGTCTTCAAACCTTGAAGTCTGAGGTCTGCTTCCAAACACCTCAGTTGTCCCCTATCTCAGGGTGATCTCATTCCTACTTCCAGTGTTCAAGGGTTCACACGATAAACACTACCTTGGCAACTAGCACTATCTGGGAACTCCCCATTATATGCCTTAGCCGCCAATCAGCAGAGAGCATGAGTGGGGACCGGGTGACGTCCCTCCAAGTCAGACTAAGACACATTGGGGAGCAGGCTGGAAATCTTGCACTGCCCATATAATACCTGGTCTGTGGATAAATAGAAAAACCAGTCCACCAGACTGTCAATCCAGCATCATTCACCATAAAAAAAAATGTATACCAGAAAACTGAGTTAATCTCTGTCACACACACCAACCTAGCAACATATGAAAATCACTGAAGATATTTCAGTAAAACACATTATTGTCCTAGCTGCAAATTATATAAAGGGTTAGTGCCAGACCATTTTAAAGTCTAGGGGATACACCTATACAGCAATAAACAATCCATGGCACAGCTACAACTGGTCTGAGTCAGCTGACTTGGGCTTGGGGGGCTTGGGTAGTGGGGCTATAAAATTGCAGTGTAGATGTTCAGATTCGGGGGGGTGGGTGGGTCTCAGAGCCTGGGCTCCAGCCTGAGCCCAAACATCTACACTGCAATTTTATACCCCCACAACCCAAGCCCTGTGCCCGAATCAGCTGACCTGGGCTCTGGGATTAAGCGCCACAGGTTTGTTATCATAGTGTAGACAGACCTTCTGTGTAAACGGAAGGACAAACAATATTTAAGCTGGGTAGGGACTTCACCAACTCATAGGGGTTTCATTATAGCGCACAATAATGTCACTTTTGAGCAGGCTTTAGTTTATTGAGCATACATTTTCATTCAGTGCTCTTAAAAAAAAGTCTTAATTCCTTTGATAAATGTCTCTCAGGAAATCCTAGAGACACTTAACACCAAAGGCCAAGCTAATCAAATGAAAGCTCTCTGTGGCTGCTGAACTCAGCAAACAGAGTATGGCTCCAAAGCTGTGTAGCTACATTAACTTTTACAGAAATTGCAAGTTTATGGACTGCGTTTCCTTCCTCCCAGGAACACCTGCCAACAAAGCCAACAGCTTTAAAAAAATCCATTTTACATCAAGAACAAAGATCCTGTCAAGATCTGAAAGAAGTAATACGAGCAGACTTCCACATCAGTACCACAAAGCATATTTGTTTTGTCCTGTCTGGTGTATAATTTTACTATACGACTCCTTTTTGGAGCTAAAATTATACCTTTCACTGCTGCTTGTATATTTGAGTTCTCTTACAATTCCTTAAAAATATGCCACTATAACCTTTAACCAGCTAGTATCCAGGATAGGGGAAAATTCAATTACAGTAATAGTCTGAGGTAAGCAATTCTGATTTACTGCTAAAGCTCTTTAGCTCATAAATAAATCAAATGGCTTCTTTCTTTCCTTGTGAAATGAAAGTGTAGATACACGGTATTGTATTACAGATGCTGACAGTTTTGACATGAAATTGCCTTTTTGTAAATGAATGAGCAAATACATTAAATACTGCCTGCATGAGGTTGCTTTGGATGCATATAAAGAAGGTACTAAGTTAACACAAGGTTTCATGCTGATCAAAGTTTTGCTCCTTTTTATGTTGGTCCTAATACATCAGCAAGTGAGAGGCAACTGTGTCTATGTTCTTGTATAAGAACAGCAATCTGAAGGTGTTGCTAGGAAAATGAGGCCAAATGAAGACTGCCATCCTCTATCAAAGAGTGTAATTCTTATGCTGTACAAATAAGTATTTTGACTGTATGAGGTTAAATTTATATATTTACATGCAAAAAATCCCCACCAGCAACCCCCTAGTGTTTTTTTCCTCTCCCAATGGATTTTATTTTCCACCTTTAAAAAACTATTTCATCACAAAAAGGGAGAAGTTGTTTAGCAAGGAATTCTATGTATTCAGATTCATTTAAGCCTGAATACATCGCAAGTCTAGGGTCCCTACAGCAGCGTATATCAGTCTTCATGGCAGTACTCAGCAGTGGTGTTATGTTAGCACCTACATGCCCTCAACTGAGGCCAGAGTCCCACTGTGTTCGGTGCTATAATCCACTCCTGCTCTGAAGAGCTTACAACCTAAAAAGACTTGGGAGAAAGGAAATATTATTATCCCCATTTTACAGATGGAGAACTAAGACACAGAAGGATCAAATGACTTAGCTAGGATCCTGCAGAAAGTCTGAGGCAAAGCCAGAAACTGAACTCAGTTCTCCTAAGACCCAGTTCAGTGTCTTAACCACAGGACAATCCTACAGTCCAGTGTCAACCCTCCGGAGGCTATGTCTGTACTTTGACAGAGGCATCTGATTCTAAGCTTGTTTACACATACTTGGGGTAGCTCAGGAATATAGAATCATAGAATAACAGAGTTGGAAGGGACCTCTGGAGGCCATCTAGTCCAACCCCCTGCCCAGAGCAGGACCAATCCCAACTAAATCATCCCAGCCAGGGCTTTGTCAAGCCTGACCTTAAAAACTTCTAAGGAAGGGGATTCCACCACCTCCGTAGGTAACGCATTCCAGTGTTTCACCACCTTCCTAGTGAAAAAGTTTTTCCTAATATCCAACCTAAATCTCCCCGACTGCAACTTGAGACCATTACTCCTTGTCCTGTTATCTGCTATCACTGAGAATAGTCTAGATCCATCCTATTTGGATCCACCTTTCAGGTAGTTAAAAGCAGCTATCAAATCCCCCCTCATTCTTCTCTTCTGCAGACTAAACAATCCCAGTTCCCTCAGCCTCTCCTCATAAGTCCTGTGCTCCAGTCCCCTAATCATTTTTGTTGCCCTTCGCTGGACTCTCTCCAATTTATCCACATCCTTCTTGTAGTGTGGGGCCCAAAACTGGACACAGTACTCCAGATGAGGCCTCACCAGTGTCAAATAGAGGGGAACGATCACGTCCCTCGATCTGCTGGCAATGCCCCTACTTATAAACCCCAAAATGCCATTGGCCTTCTTGGCAACAAGGGCACACTGTTGACTCATATCCAGCTTCTCGTCCACTGTCACCCCTTGGTCCCTCTCTGCAGAACTGCTGCCTAGCCATTCGGTCGCTAGTCTGTAGCGGTGCATTGGATTCTTCCGTCCTAAGTGCAGGACTCTGCACTTGTCCTTGTTGAACCTCATCAGATTTCTTTTGGCCCAATCCTCCAATTTGTCTAGGTCCCTCTGTATCCTATCCCTACCCTCCAGCATATCTACCACTCCTCCCAGTTTAGTGTCATCCGCAAACTTGCTGAGGGTGCAATCCACACCATCCTCCAGATCATTAATGAAGATATTGAACAAAACCGGCCCCAAGACCGACCCTTGGGGCACTCCGCTAGATACCGGCTGCCAACTAGACATGGAGCCATTGATCACTACCCATTGAGCCCGACAATCTAGCCAACTTTCTACCCACCTTGTAGTGCATCCATCCAGTCCATACTTCTTTAACTTGCTGACAAGAATACTGTGGGAGACTGTGTCAAAAGTTTTGCTAAAGTCAAGGAACAACACATCCACTGCTTTCCCTTCATCCACAGAACCAGTTATCTCATCATAGAAGGCAATTAGATTAGTCAGACATGACTTTCCCTTAGTGAATCCATGCTGACTATTCCTGATCACTTTCCTCTCGTCTAAGTGCTTCAGAATTGATTCCTTGAGGAGATGCTCCACGATTTTTCCGGGGACTGAGGTGAGGCTGACTGGCCTGTAGTTCCCAGGATCCTCCTTCTTCTCTTTTTTAAATGTAAGCAGAGACAGGGTGGGCTCCACCCTGACATCTGGTGGTGAGGTGTGGCAAGTTGTGGAAAAGAACTTCAGGGGCTGATCTCATTTGCATAGGCACACCCACCCCGCCTAGAATGAGGCCATAACTGCCCAAATGGTCACTTTGGCTGCTGTGGGATCCCCAGTGTCTCTGTTATTGGGGCGGGAAGAATAAATTGTTAGTACCCTGATTATGGGAACTGTGCTTGGAACTGTACTTGGCCTTTTTGTTATGATGGAGGACTCACCATCAACTGAGTAGCACTCACTAGGCAAGGGACATGGGTTCCAAAACTCTGTGAATTGAGAGAGACTTGAGACAGGTATTAGTGCCTGGTGGTGTAGGCCCCTTTGTGAGGGCCTGAAGCACCAATTGCACCTCTGTCTCTCTCCACTGTGGAATGTCAGAGCTAATTTTGGGTCTATTAAGAGTTTTGTTACAGGTACTGTGCTGAATTCACTTCAGCCTTATGGTGCACCAGCACTAAGGCTCCCACTACTATGAGCTGAAATCACTGAGAGCTGAAATCACTGAGCACTGTGTCAAGTAGTGGGGAGCCGGAAGATCTAGTGTGCAGCGGAGCTATTTGTGAGACGGCGAGCTGAGCGGAGCCGGTCGTGAGACGGCGGTGTGTTCGTGAGACGGCGAGCTGAGCGGAGCTGGTCGTGAGACGGCGGTGTGTTCGTGAGACGGCGAGCTGAGCGGAGCCGGTCGTGAGACGGCGGTGTGTTCGTGAGACGGCGGTGTGTTCGTGAGACGGCGAGCTGAGCAGAGCTGTTCGTGAGACGGCGAGCTGTGCAGAGCGGAGCCGGTCGTGGTGGAGCGGAGCAGAGCCCTGTGGGGCAGTCAGCTTCAGGACACGTAAGGTGCCCCTTACCTCTTTCCCCCCCCCACACCCAGGCACATTTCGGCCAGACTGGGGAGTAACACTCTGCAGATGAACTTTTGAACTCCGGTGCTGGACTTTTTTGGACTTTGGGTGATTTGTGGATTGCTGGACTCGAGACGTTTGGGTTCTGGGACTCAAGGGCCTAAGGGAAAGGATGTGGCCCAATTTTTCTGGGGTGGGTCGGTGTTCATGGTTTGGTTAATGAACACTAGTTGTGGTGTTTCCCCAATTTAATGCTGATGTTGTTTACCTCATGTTATTAAAGATTCTCTACTACACCGAGACGCCGTGCTTGCAAGAGGGGAAGTATTGCCTCCTTGAGGCGCCCAGGGGGTGTGTAAGATTTTCCCAGGTCACTGGGTGGGGGCTCGAGCCAGTTTTGCATTTGCTTTAATGAGAGGGAACCCCTGTGTACTGAACCCGGCCCTTGCTGCTATCAACTTGGCCTGGCAGAAGGGTTACATTAAGATTGGCACTACATTAGCCTTTTTCCAGTCTTCCGGGACTTCCCCCGATTGCTATGAGTTTTCAAAGATAATGGCCAATGGTTCTGCAATCACATCCGCCAATTCCTTTAGCACTCTCGAATGCAACGCATCTGGCCCTATGGACTTGTGCACGTCCAGTTTTTCTAAATAGTCCTGAACCACTTCTTCCTTCACAGAGGGCTGGCCACCTCCTCACCATGCTGTGCTGCCCAGTGCAGTAGTCTGGGAGCTGACCTTGTTCGTGAAGACAGAGGCAAAAAAAGCATTGAGTACATTAACTTTTTCCACATCCTTTGTCACTAGGTTGCCTCCCTCATTCAGTAAGGGGCCCACACTTTCCTTGGCTTTCTTCTTATTGCCAACATACTTGAAGAAACCCTTCTTGTTACTCTTAACATCCCTCGCTAGCTGCAACTCCAGGTGTGATTTAGCCTTTCTGATTTCATTCCTGCAAGCCCGAGCAATATTTATATACTCATCCCTGTTCATTTGTCCAATCTTCCACTTCTTGTAAGCTTCTTTTTTGTGTTTAAGATCAGCAAGGATTTCACTGTTAAGCCAAGCTGGTCGCCTGCCATATTTACAATTCTTTCTACACATCGGGATGCTTTGTCCCTATAACCTCAATAAGGATTCTTTAAAATACAGCCAGCTCTCCTGGACTCCTTTCCCCCTCATGTTATTCACCCAGGGGATCTTGCCCATCAGTTCCCTGAGGGAGTCAAAGTCTGCTTTTCTGAAGTCCAGGGTCCATATTCTGCTGCTTTCCTTTCTTCCTTGTGTCAGGATCCTGAACTCGACCATCTCATGGTCACTACCTCCCAGGTTCCCATCCACTTTTGCTTTCCCCTACTAATTCTTCCCGGTTTGTGAGCAGCAGGTCAAGAAGAGCTCCGCCCCTAGTTGGTTCCTCCAGCACTTGCACCAGGATATTGTCCCCTACACTTTCCAAAAACTTTCTGGATTGTCTGTGCACCGCTGTATTGCTCTCCCAGCAGATATCAGGATGATTGAAGTCGCCCATGAGAACCAGGGTGTGCGATCTAGTAGCTTTTGCGAGTTGCCGGAAGAAAGCCTCGTCCACCTCATCCCCCTGGTCCAGTGGTCTATAGCAGACTTCCACCACGACATCACCCTTGTTGCTCACGCTTCTAAACTTAATCCAGAGACTCTCAGGTTTTTCTGCAGTTTCATACTTGAGCTCTGAGCAGTCATACTGCTCCCTTACATACAGTGCAACTCCCCCACCTTTTCTGGCCTCCCTGTCCTTCCTGAACAGTTTATACCCATCCATGACAGTACTCCAGTCATGCGAGTTATCCCACCAAGTCTCTGTTATTCCAATCACATCATAATTCCCTGACTTTGCCAGGACCTCCAGTTCTCCCTGCTTGTTTCCCAGGCTTTGTGCATTTGTATATAGGCACTTGAGATAACCTGCTGATCGCCCCTTCTTCTCAGTATGAGGCAGGAGCCCTCCCCTCTCACACGCTCCTGCTTGTGCTTCCTCCCAGTATCCCGCTTCCCCACTTACCTCAGGGCTCTGGTCTCCTTCCCCCGGTGAACCTAGTTTAAAGCCCTCCTCACTAGGTTAGCCAGCCTGCTCGCGAAGATGCTCTTCCCTCTCTTCGTTAAGTGGAGCCCGTCTCTGCCTAGCACTCCTCCTTCTTGGAACACCATCCCATGGTCGAAGAATCCTAAGCCTTCTCTCCGACACACCTGAGTAGCCATTCATTGACTTCCACGATTTGACGATCCCTACCCCAGCCTTTTCTTTCCACGGGGAGGATGGACGAGAACACCACTTGCACCTAATAAACAGCAGCATAGCTGTGGCAGCATGGGCATCAGCAACATTGACCAAGAGCAAGTATACAAGCTGGGAATCACACCCCTCACTCAAAGTGTAGACATAGCATGATTCTGCCGGCAAACCTCTAAATTGTCATAGCTTAGGAAGCAAAGCCCATTGCCTGGCCAAGTGAGACAGTTTTATATGTTAAATAATGATGTATATTTGTCACAAAAATGTTCTTGTTCAGGGGTCTGCTCTACTTTACCACATAAGAAATTTGAGTTTCATTTCTGGTTCTGGTCTAGACCCTCCCCAGAATGGCATGAGCTGGCAGGATACTGGAGGAATGTACTCAACCCCTTGTACGTGGAGATGGGGGAAAAGAACCTCACATTACACAACTGTGACTTTTCTGGCCACTAGCCAGAGCATCTGGTGTTAATTGGTTAAAAAGGGCATCCCATTCAGTCCTCTCCTTGAAGGATAATAGCTGTGATGGAGGCTTTAAGATTTTTTGGGGGTGGGAAGGGAGGGAAGATATGCAAGTAGTCAAAACTTTAATTCAAAAAGTTTACAGAAATAACAAAAACATACTCAGTGTTGATATATTTGCCCATATTATTGCCTTATACAGTAAGCTACTTCATTTACTGTATAAAATTAATCTAACATCTTATTAATGTGCAGTCTGAATTACATAACAATGTTAGAGACTAACCAATTTATTTGAGCATAAGCTTTCGTGAGCTACAGCTCACTTCATCGGATGCATCATGCATCCGATGAAGTGAGCTGTAGCTCACGAAAGCTTATGCTCAAATAAATTGGTTAGTCTCTAAGGTGCCACAAGTACTCCTTTTCTTTTTGCAAATACAGACTAACACGGCAGCTACTCTGAAACATAACAATGTTATTTATACAAAATATGAAGAATGCACTCTTAGCAGTTATTTATACATTAAAGTAGTGATCATTTTAAAATGTCTAAACAGCATTAGCATCCACAACAGAATTTATCTATGCTGCTACTTCACAAGGGGAAAAAAAAAGCCATTTGATCTATGGTATTTAGGGTGGGGAAAAAGACCAAACAGTAAATCAGAATTTAACAGCTTTGTTTTCCTCATTGACTACTACTATAACTAGTTTTTTTTTCCTCTGGGCAATGTTTAAAGAGAACAAGGATGTATAGTTGCACAAGCCAAATACACTTGGGGACAGATCCTGTTCTTACTGAAGTGATCTAATGGAAAATATTAGTGATCTGTGCAATATTCAATATTCAGGAAAACAACTTTGATGTTCCTGAGAAGTACTCCACCATTCTTAAGTAGCAATTTGGTCAAAAAATTTTAGCCAGTCATGGGACAATCCACTAACCAAGGAAGTTTACACATGTAGAACTTTTATGAGCATTTTTTTTCATATACCCCTATGAGTTGGTGAAGTCTTGAGCAGAACATTAAATATTACACAGCTTCCAGAGAGATATGAACAAGACAGATGGCTGAGTACAAACGTATTGTTTATATGGCAAGCGAGAGGATTAGCAATGTTCAAATAACCAAGTCCAGAGCAGTGAGCTAGTGAAGAGCTTCTGAAGTGGTTTGATGTAGTGAGTACTCTATTTATTTAGCATGTGCATAGTTGTCAGGCCAAGTGATGGCATCTTCAGTTCTAGGCCACCACTGAACCCAGTCAGCAGGCATTCATCGACAATGTGCATCATCATCTGTGTTGTGCCACAACCGCACAAAAGGCTGTCATGAAGGCCCCAGCGATACAGGCTGAATGCAGAGACCTTGCCCGGTTCGGAACCTGTTCAACAGAGACATTGGCGATGGGGCAGGTCAAAACCAGATGGGCAAATTGTGGGGTTGGCGACGAAGGACTGGTTGGGGATTGTAACGGATATCCATTCCTCTTACCAGAGTGTTTCCGCCCTAACATCCTGGCATGGCGGATGAGACCATAACGGGCGACGTGACGGCAAATGTGCAGCTGGTGGTTTAAAAAGGTCATTGTGTAGTGGCAGGCTTGAGTTGGCACATACTTTCTCCAGTAACAACCTCTCGTCTGATATGAGGAGGAGCAATATTTCTCAGAACTGGGAGCCATGGGAGTGGAGTAGGACACAGGGTGCCGGAGATGATCTGCATGGAGGCATGTAACTGCGTATCCACCAGTTTGGTGTGTGACGATCGGCTTCATACTGGTGTGCAGTACTCCGCCATCAAATACGAGGTAGCAAGAGCTGATGTCTGCAGAGTTGGAGCACGAGCATGACCATGACAAACCTGCTAGTTTGTTAAGAAGATTGTTGCATGTCTTAACTTTAGCTGCTGTCATCTTCAGGTGGGCATGGTAACTCAGTGTGTGGTCTAAGGTCACACCTAGATAGACCGGTTCTACTTCATGCTTCACCTTCTGACCATTCAGATAAACTTTCAGTTCTTGGGTTGTGCTGGCGTGATGAAGATGGAACAAACTGGAGACTGTTTTTATGACACTTGGCTGGAGGCGCCAACTCTACAGTAGTCAGCTAACTTTGTCATGTCCAAGTTTAAGGCGGCATGAAGCTCGTGGAACATCCGGGCCTGGTACTGCAACAGATGTAGTCTGTGTAAATGAACTTTCATGACTCCGTTGTTGGTAGGTCACTGATGTAAAGGTTGAACAGGGTTGGTGAAAGCACAGAGCCCTGGGTAACCCATTGCTCTGTTGTCTCCAAGCACTCATCTTCTCCCCCACATGGACTCTGAATGGCCTATTGCAGAGGAACAGTTCAACGATGCCTGTGACCCAAGGTAGCAGGACCTGTGATACCTTCACGAGCAGCTCAGTGCGCCATACCGTATCGATGAAAACAGTGCCTGTTTTCAAGTTTCTTTGGAAGCCATTTTCAACAAGTGTGGTCAGCATGAGTACTTGGTTGCATGTGCTACCGCCTCAGCGAAAGCCGTCTTGGTTAGGGCTCAGAATTCTCTCCATGTCGGGTAGTATGCGCTGTAGGACCAAGCGCTCCAGTGCCTTGAAGCACACTGACAATAATGATATGGGATGATAGTTTGACGCCTGACTTGGATCCTTTCCAGGCTTTAGGAGGCCAATGACTTTTGTGGTGCACCATATCTTTGGTAGCCTCCTTTCACTGATGACTCTGGTGAAGAATTCCACAAGCCAAAGCTAAGCACGGGGGCCAAGGTTTTTCAGGAATTCTGGAGATATGTTGTCATAGCCCGCAGCTGTTCCACACTTGATGCTACCCAGTGCCCATTCCAGCTCTGTTACAGTGAATGGTTCTGGGCAGCTTCTGATCTTGTGAACACGTTTAAACTTATACCATTCGTTCCTCACTTGTTTTTGCACCTGAAGGAGACTAACACTATAAGGAGGTAGTTGCGAGGAAAAAGAGCATTTCATGGTTGAAGTAGCTTCCCAAATATGGATCCAGAATTTGACTGAAGGTTAAGAATGTGGAGATCCATAGTTACCAAAGGCCAGACAGTGGAATGGATTAACTTACCAAGAACCAACCCAAACATTAGCCCAACCTTTGAATAAAAACGGAGACCAAAGCTTTAGTGTTTGAAAAAGTTCTGTGTGCAACATGGGCTGTTACCTTATGAACTCTGACTAATTTCATCCTCACAACCCCTCCAAGAGGATACAGTGATATTCTTCCACACCTTGTCCATGTCCTCTTAACTCCCCAGTAGTCCATGCTCTCCTCACCTTTGCTTGATACTGTTGCTCAACACCACTACCAGCCTTTCTGCTGGCTGTCAAATTGCTAAACTAAAATCTCACACGCCATGTGTTATGCAGTATAGGGTGCACAGAATTTTAATTTGACAGCACTAAGGCCCAAGAAAGCTTCCAAAAATAAAGGGGCCTCCTGCTGTTACCACCACAGCCTCCTAGGGTGTGTCTACACCACCGGTGGCGACAAGCCTCCCAGCCTGGGTCGAGAGACTTGGGCTTGTGGGGCTCACACTAGTGGCTCTAAACGTAACTGAAGACTGCGCTTGGAATTTGCAGCTTGGGCTAGAGCTCAGGCTCTGAAGCCTCGGGAGATGGGTGGGCTTCAGGACTCAAGCTCTACCCTGAGCCATAGCTTCAAAGCAATGTCTACACAGCTGTTTTTAGAGTGCTAACCTGAGTATTCTGACTGGGGCAGGAAAGCTCCTGCGAGCTGTGTAGACATATCCCTAATAGTCAGGGGTGAGGGCTGCTCAGACGACTAATGAGTAGAACTGTTGCTGGGAAAAGGAAATAAAAGCAGGAAGCAAGGAAAGTGAGTTGTTTAGCCACCTCCTCACCTCTTAAAAGAAGCTGCTGACAAGAGGGGAGTCCTTGGGCATATGCTCTCCTCCCACAGAGATCTGCCAAAAGGAAAGGGAAGGAGAGAAGAAAGAGAGGGAGAAGGGTCGCTGCCCTCCCATGAAGAGGAGGCGTCAGAGGGTAGGGGTGCAACTAACTCTTCCATGTATTTATGTTTCTCTGATCTTACAGTTCTCCTCTTGGAAACTGTAAGATAGAGAGCTGTGTGCCAGCACCAATGGAAGAGACTCTCTCTCTCTTTCCTGCACAATTTTAAAATGGAACTCTAGAGCCCCAACACCACAAAGCAGTGACTGGTGATGGAAATGTCCTTTATAAATAGTAAATACTAAGATTAATGGGATACCAGATGTGAATGGTGGAGCCTGATGTACCTATTTCATTTCCATTTCAGAAATGCAATTTAGATAAAAGAGTTTATCTCACAACATTACACAGAAGTGTTTATATAGGCTGATTCTAATCTTATTTTGCAAATGGGTGAAATCTGTAACCTGCAGGGAACCTCTGCTTCTGTGAGATTCTAGTCCTCGCTGTTGGAGAAAACAGAAGAGTCCTAATATGGATAATGAAAATGGAGCATTAGATTGGACTATTACAGGGTACCATTAGTGATGACACCACTGTTACATTTCTGTCAGTCTTTCCATTATAGTCTCTAATTTCTAAGTGATATAACTAAGTGGTAACATGCTCTCCAAACTGGAAACTAGCATAAAGTCTTAGCCTGGAATCGTATTTTTTTATCATCATCCTTTATCAGAGACTTGCTGCACTGGTGCTCCTGATGATATCATAGGATTAAGAAAACCGCATCCTCACATAATACCAGAGCCAACTACCTCTATGATAGCTCTTCTGAGGGAGGAGCAGGGGAGATGGGAGGATTAACAATAAATCTATGATTTATAACACTGTAACATACACCATATAGGAGAGAGTTGGGGAACTTGAGAACCACTCTGGGTAAATTAACATTTCTGTGATGCTGTTGTCTGGACCTAGCTAAGTGTCTGTTTTACTAATTAACATGGGCTCCTTGTTGCGTAAATGTTGAAGAGCCCACGAGCCATGCTTTAGAAACATAACCTCTCTGCTGCCGCCCCTGCCTTTTTGGAGGAGAAATGGAGCCCGTGAAGCCCTGTTGTGGTTCCATGAAATAGAGGTGGTCCCATGCTGCTGACCTTACCTCTGTGGAATGGGAGGAGCCCCTGCCATTGCCTCTCCGTGTGAGGGTGTGCCTATGGAATGGGGGTGGGGCACTAGGGGCAATGCCATGGGGAGCTGTGAGTCATGCTACTCCTAGGGCTCCAGAGTGCCTTAGGCCATGTTTACACTAGTTAATTTACAGCGGCACAGCCATACCGATGCAGCTGTGCCACTGTAAGATTGCTCACATAGGACTTTAAGGCGACGGGAGAGAGAGCTGTTGTCAACATAATTAAACCACCTCCAACGAGCAGCAGTAGATATCTCGGTGGGAGACAGTGTCCCACCAACGTAGTGCTGGGCACACCAATGCTTCTGTCAGTGCAACTTATGACACTTAGGAGGGTGTTCTTTGCATACCCCTGAGCGACATAAATTATACCAATAAAAGTGCTAGTGTAGACATAGCCTTACTTTGGCCCTGAATTCAAAAATGCTCAGTGTTTGATATGAAAATATCATATTTGGTAACAGATATTATAAAATGATTTCCCCATCCCAACAGCACAGCAGTTAGTATCTAGGACTAAGGAATAACCAACCACGACACTCGGTTTTGTTAAAGAAAGCCATATTTAAATGATGCAACAACCAGGAAAATTTAAAAGGAAAGGCCGAAAAACCTGCTCTTAACTTGCTTTAAATTTAAAAAATTTACCCCTTTTGTAGCAGAAAATTAGTTTAACGTTTTTCGTCTCCAGCTTCAAAATGCTTAATTTTTCCATATGAAAAATTGTAATGTAGAGGTGCCAAACTGACCTCCTGGAGAATGAAGTCTCCTGTTTCTCCACAGAGCAGATACATACACGCACAGTAGCATTACACATCCCCCCCGCCCAGCTTTACCCCTGCACCTTGACCCTGGGCTGAAAGGACCACCTCTAGGAACACGAGGGTATTTCAGTCTCCATGAGTAGGATTTTCAACCCTGGATACTTTAAGTTAGGCCCCATAACCCACATTTAGGCACAAAAATAAAGGTGGCCTATGTCAACTGAAGCTGCCAAGTGCTCAGTACCTTTGAAAAAAAAATCACACCATTTATTTAGGTGCCTCAGGTTAGATGCCCAGGTTTGAAAATTTTGACCTATGCCTACTCAAATCCTTAGCTTCTATAATGAGACTGCCAATAAATCTTGACAGTAGGAAAAGCGATGTGGACACCTACACACTAGAAACTAGAATAAGATAATCAACTCATTTCACATCGACCACACAGGAACTGAACTATTCTTCAATCATTTGCATAACTTCCCCCGCCACTATAAAAGTAATCACAAGACAACACCACAAAGGTAGTGAAGGAGTGAAAAAGTGATAAACTGTTATATTCACTAAAAATTCTAGAAGTAAACAGATTTATAATACTTCCACTTGCTAAGGACGCATTTTAAATTTTATACTCAATAAGTTGCTGTTTTACTTTGTCTTGCTAGTTGCTATATCATCTTTTTAGAAATATATTTTTATAATTAGACACATCCACAATTTTCTCAGAAGTGGTCTCTGAAAGCATAACCTGAAAGGATATGGTACAGCAATAACAAATGGTGTGCTTTTCACCCTGTTTCAACTTTTAAAAAATATATTTGTGTTGCCTTGGAAGGTTTTACTTCTACTGACATGGTGAAAATTAAAAGCCTGCTTTTGAACTGTGATTTTGAATGGGCTTGACATGTTAGCATTTTGCATTGCATAACAAAAAGCCTATATAATAAAGTGTGACATGTCAAGTTTGGGAATTCTGAAAAAGACTTGTTTCACTGAAAGCTTCAGCTAAGAAAAGTCAGTTTTTAGTTTAACTACATTGCAGTACAGAAGATACAAAACAAGGAAGTTGATTTCTCTTTTTTGCATGTTGTGGTTTTTTTTTTAAAAAAACTTTTCCCTATGGTGAATCTAATTTTGGCAATGTGCGTGGGATAGAGCATTAATCTGCTATTTTAACATTCACATATCTGGAATTTTAAAGTAACTTTACTTAGCTCTATGAATTTTTTCAAAAAAAAAAAAAAAAAAAAAAAAAAAAGAGTGCACGGGGAATTACACCAGAAAGTTGCTAGAAATGTTTTTACCATTTGTGCAGCCTGCTCATGTCAATCCAAAGTATTTACATCTCTAAATAAGACCAGGCATTATGATTAGTCACTCTCCATCTAATTATTCATTATAATTTAGTATTTTTACTAGTCCTTTCAGATAGGTACACACAGAGCTAGATTGAGGCTGGCCCTCTATGGATGGATGGAGCAGGTAGGAAAAGGAAAGAGAAGCAAGTTCCTTCTTTTACCCACTTTGTCCCTTCATGGGGTTCAGTCACAATCTCTCAGGGCTAGTCTATATTATAAAGGCTATCCTTCTTGTGCAAACAGAGCTTATACCAGCAAAAGTTCTTTTGCCAGAACAGTTAAACTCTCCCCCCAAATAACAAGCTATACTGGCAAAAGCACTCCTTGTGGCGGTGTAAGCTGTGGCTACATCGGGAGTGTAGTTGGCATAGTTATGTTGTTTAGGGTTGTGTTTTTTCCCCCCACATCCTGACACAGCTACTCTGGCAAAACTTTGTAGTTTAGACCTGGCCTCAAACATACAGCTAGTGGCACCAGCAATGCTAGGGTCAGTCTATGTGAGCAGTTGCACTGGTTTAACGTTAGGAGTTACTTTAAACTGGTTTAGTTAAACCAATGCAGACGGCTGTGTGTGGATGCTCTTATTTAGGTTTAAGCCACGTTTATTTCCAGTTTAGCTTAAATTGATTAGGACTTGTAAATTGATCTTTTTACTGACTTAAGTTAAATTGAAACAGGAAAGTTTGAATCCGAAGTGTCCAAAATAAACCAAAATAAATGTGCGTCCACACAGAAATTTTCACTGGTTTAGCAGAACCACTTCATCTAAATCTATTTAATCCAACCAGTACACAATTGTGTGTAGACAAGGTCCAGGTCTTCAGAAAGAAAGAGCAGGGGTTAAGACATGATCCTCTACTGTCCAGGTATGAAGAGGAACACAAGCCAGCTCTTCAAAGCGTGGTGCTGCTGTTGCTCCAATATGCACTCCCCCCAGAGCCTTGTCCTGCGGCTCCTGCTGAATTGAAGCTCTCCATGTACGTCCCACAACATGGCCAGTTGTTTTATGAATCACTGGTGCACAACTTCTAAAAGAGCCTTTGTGGATTTTGTTAGGAACACACTAAATAAAAATATTTAGGTTGTTTCATACTGCAGTGCATTAAGAATGTAAATGTTTTTCCATGAATCTAGATTAATACTAGCAAAATATTCTAAATCATCCTTATGAAACCTGAAAGGAAGGATTGATCCCTGTAATGAAGGCTGCATCTGCTTAGCCACTCTCAGAAGAGTGGCTAGACAAAATATTTTAAACATACGTACAGCATTGCATAAGCAATTATAGAGGGAGTGGTGGTAAAACAGCCTGCACAGTAATACAGAAAACACATGGATTTTTCTTGCAAAATGTGTCTCCTATTAGGTACGGCACACTCAAATGTTTGCTGTGACATAAAGAACAAATAGGGTGGGTTAGAGCTTAGAAGGAACTTGGAAAAACTTTTCGTGCATCTTGGTGATATACCAAAAAGAGTGCTGGTTGTTTGCTGCTAGAACATTAGGTCACTCAAAACTTGGGTATAGCAAAGTATTCTCATCTTAACTTTTCAATGTGTCTCAATACACACACATTAATCTGATCCATGCCCCCGTATGAAAGAAATCCCCTATTTTTTTTGAGCGAAAGGCAAATTATATGAAAGGAAATTTCTGATTTTAAGGTTTTTGAATATACTGATCTCCATAGTATCCAGGTCCTGAGACTACAGTACCTAAATATTAAGGGGGAGAATTTCAAAGGCACAAATGCCTTTGAAAAATCTCTCCCTATATTTTACTTCCCAGAAGAAAAATTAAAAAACGCAATCCGGCACTGAGTATCATGACAAGTTAAAAGAAAAATAAAAAAATTCTGAAATATTTCATTTCATGAGCTGCTTTATTCATTTTAACTAGAATTGTTCTCCAAAGATTTATTTACATAAGATCAGACGTACAGGGACACTGAAATAAAAACTACTGGTTAAGTGCAAATCAGTAAATTTAAAAAAAAAAAAAAAAAAGAAATTGCCTCATAAATTTATGGCAAAATGGGGAAAAAAGATCAGTAAACTCAATTACTGTGTAGTAGCACTTTAAATATTGACTGGTTTCAGGAGCATCATATCTTTAAACTGCAATTGCACAAATGAATTTCTCACCTACTTGCTGGAGAGATTGTTTATTTGCTAGCCTACCTGATATAAATGTATATACCAAAGAGTCACACATTCAAATCTGATTCTTCAAAAGCCAGAGAAATGGCTATACAGCCCATGAAATTAAAACTGTGTACAGCATCAAGGATTGCTTTCACAGTTTGAGTATCAATGGGACGTATGATCATATACAGAAAATATAGGTTTTTAATCACATTTGTTAACATACAATACTAACAATAATGTTCCCAACATACTAGATATCATTCAGATAAATCAAGGCAGAACTGGAATAATTTATATTTCTAGTTACTCCATCATAAAAAATAGATTCTTGGGATTCACCAGCTGAGAAGACCAATAGACGACCACAAATGCAGCAGAAACAATTCTAGGATCTTCATGAGTCTTCTGCACACGTGTATAGAGTGTGATAAGGCCTGCAAAGTGCTGCATCCTCAGTCTCAGGACTGCCGCTCTAATTGCTTGCTGTGATTCAAAGTACTGCTGACAAGGGACCCAATCAATCTCTACTCTAAGTTGTTCCGGTAAGAGAATGGTGTTTTTCCTGAGCACAGGACTGGCAGCCAGGAATTCTGACCATCTCTAGTTCTGGGAAAGTCACTTACTCTCTGGGCCCTGTATACTCCGTATGGAATGTGTACAGGCCATAAAGGGGGTATAGACTGCCCCGGAAGATCACACCTCTTTGCAGGGGAGTTCTCAGACCAATATAGAGCTGGCCTAACAGCTCTGCACAGGCTTCTCAGTCTGACCCTGAGAAATGAGAGTATGTTGGGGTCTAGAAGAGGCACAAGTGTAAAGCACTGCAGTCTGGCTAGTCTGTATCGGTGCCATGACTCTTTATGGCACACAACTTAGAGTAGACCTGGCATGCTGTAAATTGCATGGGTAGGGACTCTTAACTGGGACAGAATTAGGGAGTCAGAAAAGTGGCTTTCCCTGCCCATGCCACCTCCTCTCTCCCTCATGCCCAGCACAGGAAAGGGTACTAAAGAATTTGGCCTTCTCTCTCAGCTTCCCTTTCTGTCAAATGGAAGTCATAGTACTTCTTGACCTACTTCACACATTATACAAAATGATATTTTTCTTAAAACATAAATGCTAAGTATTGATATTAAATTTTTCTCAATGCTTGCTACAGGAATGTTAGATCAAATCCTGTGATGTGCTGCTGATATTTTAACAATGGGTTCCCACATCTTGCCCTTGGCTTGTGACGTGTGTGTGCTATAAAGAGGAGGGAGAAAGGACTGCACAATCTATTCATTTGTTTCCCATTTAAACAAGAGTGCTGTGGAATGAGCCAGGGCCACATGGCAACAGACATATTAGACTAATTTTACTGTACATACGGATAACGTAGCAGCATTCAGCTCCAATGAATTAATGGTGTGGGGTGGAGTTCTTATAGGGAATTTGGGGACAGGCTCCCATGGGATTTTTTTTTAAAAAAATGATACTTAACATTTGGTGGAAAAAAAACGTGCTCTTCAGAAACTTATTTCTGAGCCCCAAGAATAAACCACCTCTGGCAGGGATGATTCAGCCGGGTCCAGAGAAGGGGTGAACTTCATTTTAGGAACAGAGAACCCACTAGGGTGACCAGACAGCAAATGTGAAAAATAGGGACAGGGGATGGGGGGGCGGTAATAGGAGCCTATATCAGAAAATGACCCAAAAATCGGGACTGTCCCTATAAAATTGAGACATCTCGTCACCCTAGAACCTACCCCAATCTTCCCTGTCGTTTGGTTGTCTAAAAAGTGACTCAGAGGAACTGCCTCTGACATATCACTGTTCGACACTCACCAGGGCAAGTTTTTCAAAGGTTTTAAAGACTCTTCTCATATTACTGAGACATATATAGTGATGTCACATGCCAGTGGTTTTGGCCAGTACTTTAATAAGGACTGCTAGCATATTGCTGAGGGAATTACAGGATGCTGCAGTTGCCCTAGACTTTGAAATTTCAGGTATGCACGCTGCTGACAACTTAATTGACACGGAAACCAGGACTTGCGTATTTAGCGCTTTCTGAGTTATTCTAGGAGGAGGTGATCATGTGTTGTTTTCTTTGGAGCACTCTTTCAATATTTGACTTTTGCGGGGGGCTTTCATTGAAATAAATGGCAGTTTTGTCATTGACTTCAATCTATATTTGGCACTTACATGGGCCCCATTACTGCAGTATTGGAGCATCTCACAATCACAGCACCCCGTGAGAAATAGAAGTGCTATTATCACTGTGTTACATATGATTAATACAGTTGCTAGATTACGGTTGCTAGATTAAGTAAAACTCAAGCTAGTTTTCCAGACATTTCATACAAAGCATCTCCTATTTCTGACCTCCTGGGTTTGTTTATTTGCATGCACAATGTTGTCGTGGAGAGATGAATGACAACAAGGGAGCAGTGAAGCAACTTTTGTAGCTCGTGCTCTTGCCGGCTGAAAATACACCATTAAAAACACATGCATGCTGTACCTTTAAAGCTCGAGGGACATACTGGGACATGGATTTTTAGGTAGAATTTCCAACTGAAAGTGATTTGGCCCACAGACATGAAAAACAGCTGTTCTTTTCTATGTTGAAAACTATCTACAGAAAGAACAGTTAAAAATGTGATAAAAACCAAAATACAATAGAAGTCATTAAAAAAAGTAACATTTGCCTGCCCCACACAATTACCAAACATCTCCTTTTTCAAATACAGAGAAAGAATGTGCCAATAACTGCATAACGGTATCTGAGGTAACCGTTGGCATATGCTAGCAGTTTAATTGTAATTGCAGTGGAGCACCAGTCCTGCTAGAAGAAGAAAGGTTAATTGATTGGTGTGGTTCTGGATTGGTGAAACACTTACTGAGTTTAAACAAACCATTATCTTAAATAAAAATGAAAGATGTTGACTTACCAACTCTAAGAATTTCCTCACTACCTGTCTTTGTTTTAAATTGGTCTCCCCATCCAGGTTAGCAGTTTCTATATGACACAGCCCATCGGGGTCACTTGAAGAGAGCAGCAATATGTCAGCAGGTATGATTTCATTACAACGAAGCTGAACAAAGTCGCCAACTTCTACTTCTTTCCAATATCTGTTCATATATTTCTTTTCATTCCTGACAAAGAGACATGTACAGGAAACACATCAAAACACTGACCAGGTAGGGATGTCTCAGTCTAGTCTGTATGGATTTTAGGCTGGACCACAGAGTATTCATGAGAAATCACCAAGGTATTCTCAAATTCTCCCTCTTTAGAAAAATTAGATGGCCACAAAAATGGTGATGAATAGGTCATGTGACTGGATAACAATTATTAAGAACTAGATCACAGGCTAGGCTGTGTGGTTTGGTGGTGGCATAAAAGAGAACAAGTCACCTTCCTTTCAGTCTCTAAATGGCCTACCTACCTCCTGGGCATGAGTACATTGGGGTAAATGGGTTCTGTACACCCATTACTCCTACCCTTGACAGATGGGTTGGCCATGGCTCCTCCTCCATCACAGTGCACGAATCAGTTCAGCTTAACCAGTGCAGGGGTGGGGGTTAGTTACCTGCTATTGATGAAGGCCAGTAATAGATTTGTACCCCACCTCCGGGGTGAGGGTAGGACAGGAAAGGAATTGGACAGGCCTCTCTGAGGCACAATCCCTTCCTTGCACTGTTCCTGAGGCACCACAGCTATGGGCCACCCTGTATCAGCCCAGTCTAGCCTTCAAAAGAAGTAATGAGAATATTTGCACACATTGTAATGCAAACCTATAAAAAGTCACTAACATCTGTGGGAAATACTGTTAAAGAAATCCAGCATACCAGTGTTTTTCCTCTCCCCACTGACTACTAACAACGGCTATGACTTATAAGGATGAACTTTGTGTGGTGCTGCATGTGAAACTTAGACCCAAGAGCCAAAAATTCACAGCCCAAATGAATTCCAATAAAAAAAACCCCACTAAGCTAGAGTCACCACGGTATCTCTGCTGAAAAACGCAGCCACAAATATAGTGTGGGGAGAAGACATTCTTGTTTCCTTAAAGTGCCCTTTTATAGTGGCACATTAACTATAGTGGCATCTGTTATACAGTTAATAGTCTCTCTGCCCAGCCATTGTAAACCTTCTATTTTGCAGCCAAATTTCTTTGTCACTTCAAAGATTTATCTAGTTGAAACATTAACATATATGTTATTAATCTAGATCTGCTCATTCAAGCTCTCTATTTTTTTTAAAATGAGTTAATTGGTAACTTTTTTTGTGAAGAGCAGGGGGAAAAAGGAACAAGTGCCTGCTTAAAATAAAATGCTTTGAAATTTTTAAAAACAGCCAAAATATTAACTTTGCAAAACACCTCTGCAAATGGGAAATAGCTACTTTTGACACTTTCCTAAACTACCAGAACATAACAATTAATGAAATAACACTGCACAGTATCCTAGATGTTTGCCATTGTTGTTACGTTGCAATTGACACTGCCATTATTCTTCCTTGACACCATCTATGCCAAGAGAACAGGATTATGAAAGGGAAAAAAAACGTTGCCATTTTATGTACTTTAAATGTATTCCTTAAAAATATGTTTTGCATATGAAGATCCTGAATAGACTTTTAACTAGATCAAAACACAGAAGACCTGCTAACTTTCAGAATTACTGTAAAGGATTATGACCCAGATTTTTTAAAGGTATCGCTGCACTCAGGATTGCAACATCTAACTGGTCCAGGAGCCTAAAATTCATTTTCAAAAGGGATTTAAGCATTAGGTGCCATCCCTTTTTAAAATGAAATTTAGGCTCCTCAATCCCAAGCACAGTGACACCTAAATACTTTTAAAAACCTGGACCTACGTACCTAATTCGTCCTTGTTTTGACTCCATTGGTGTCAGAGTTATACAGCATCTATGTACTTATTTAGCATACACATCGAACAATAAAATGTCAGGTAATGGGGCAGGGATGTATCTTTCTTAGCTGTCCCTTCCCTATGACCAGTTTATAAAAGGAATAATGAAAATTATGGTTGTACCCCCTTTTTAACTAAAGATCACTACAGAATAATAAGAGCTCTAAGTGTAAAACATGATAGCTTAACAAGGGTAGATAATTTTCACATTGGCTGTAGACATATTCAGCATTCCCTCCACGATCAGTCTGAAACTAGCATTTAACTTTTCCTACTAATGAGTATGAATTGCTTTGAAACCAAGAGTGCAGGGATGTAGTACAAATCACTGGATCACAGATCTGAAAGGTTTGTTAGCTATGCAAGCAGTAACTCAAAACACTTTCACATGTGACTGCTACTCTTAATCTTTTTTAATTTAACTGTAGAAGTGAATGAAGTTCAAATGCATTTGTAATGAGTGGTGCTATATAAGTGTTACCAGACTAAAAATCAGACAACAGTCCTGCAGGCTATAGTGCCTAACAACTTTTAATTAATTTTTATTGTTTAAAAAGCATTGCACTTCGAGCATTTCTTAATCTCCCACACACTTGGCAACTATCACACTTGTATACTATCTGCCACAGGAAGGGTGGAGATCTTGGACTAGAATGCCAAATGTCTCATTAAGTTGGATGTACTGTAAGAGTGTTTGCAACAGAGTACCTCCCCCTTAATTAGGAACAGAGGAACTGCCATATCAGGTCCATGAAATCTAGTTCCTACCTCTGACACCTTGTATTTAGCTGTGATACTCTGAGTACCTTTCCCAGACCTGAAGAGCTCGGTGTAGCTCAAAAACTTGTCTTTTTCACCAACAGAAGTTGGTTCAATAACAGATATCACCTCACCCACCTTGTCTCTCTAACATATATTGTCTACTCATAGCTCCAGTCATTCTGAGAGCCCCAGTTCAATCCCTATTTTATATGAAAATCTTCCCATGCCTCTGAGAACACAGTATTCCAGGTGAGGGTGTACCATAGATTTCTACAAAGTGGCATTGTAATATGTTGGCATTGTCTTCCATTCATTTTTATACATTCCACCTTTAAAATAAAAAAAAAAAAAATTACTGCTTCACGTTGAACGTCTATTTTGACTGAACTGTTCACAATGATGCCCAAACCTTTTTCCTGAGCAGTTACTGTTAATTTAGAACACAGTTAGGTGGAAGTATAGTTATTATTCCTTCTTATGTGTATTTGCCAACCATGATTTTTTTTGCCATTGTACTGTCCATTTGTGAAATGGATAGGAGCCTCTGAAGTGCCCCCACATCTTCTCTAGTGAATAGTCCAAATTGTGCATCATCTGCAAATTTTGCCACCTCATTTTTCACTATTTCCCAGCTCACTGAATACATTAAATTAACTGTGCTAAAATAGATCTTCGGCCACCCTTCTGTGACCTCCCATGTAACCTTGTGCCACATTGAAATCTGTTTGCACTTTCCTGATGTGTTCTTATCTCATAGCCAGTTTCTAATCCATGACAATACTTATGCCTGTCACCCCTGACTTTAACAGCCTCTTGTGAGGAACTTTGTTTAAGCTTTCACAAAGCCTTTGACAAATGTCAGATGGCTCTTGTTTAGCCTCTATTTTTGACATGCTCCAATAATTCTAGGGAAGTATAATTTTCCTTTAGCCTATAAACCTGGAGGTGTAGATAAATGCCTCAGAATCTAGGCATTATGATGTACTACTGCCAGGCTATGGTACAGAACAAATGCTGTTACTTGATAGTTAAACGGATGCATTATGGGTGAACTAGTTTCCAATATTTGTACCCAAATATTTTAAAGTGTAGTGGAGGGTCTTCCCCCTCATCAAATGCATAGATAAAAAGCCATTCTCCCTCCCCCTCCACCGCCAATTCTAATTTCCACTGACAAATTTACTCTGAGCAGACTGAATCTGCTGGCTAGGGATACAAACAGCAGTGACGGAAATCTTTTCACTCCAGCTTTCTTCTGAAGCATAAACTGATACAAAGCAAGCCAGCAATTCCACATTTTTGGGCAGGCCTTTAACTGCAAACATTGGTTTAAGCCTTGTGACATAGGGCCAAAGTCTGCTAGCCCAATTCTATTGGTTTCAACAGGGTTACACCAGCAGCAAATTTAGCCCTGAAAGCTATGGGCATAACTTAAAAGAATAATATTTATCTGCAACAATTAAGTGCAATTATTCCGAAGTATCTCCTGAAAGCTTTTAAACAGCCATGGGAGGCCTGCAACATACTTTCAAACTTGTGTACAACAGAAGTTATCGTAACTGATATCTAAATACTTGTATTACACTGATTGCTCCGGGGTTTGTGCCAGATCTTGGGAATGGCTATATCAAAAAGTCTTAGGCAAAAGGTAAAAGGTACAGATGACTGTTAAAGTTTTTGTCCCTAGATTTAAACTTAGGTAAATCACAATATTTGATTGGTTTTTGTAAAGGTGTGTTTTAGTTTGTTTTTCAAACTATACCATTCCACTGTTAAAGGTTTAAGAACAGAAGTACCAATGTCTTTCTAGCCCTTACCAAAAATAATTTTGTTTCTCCCTTTTGACAGATCTCAGATGTTTAGGCAAGACAAGGTAGTTCTTTAGAAGACAGACACTATAATTGCAGACCTATTCAAAATTTAGGAAGAATTCTCCATGTTTTTTCACATCCTTAGGAACCGTTACAAGCAATGTTAGGTAGTAATTTTTAAGTTAAAAATTTGCCTCAACAACTGTAATTCTCCCAGGCTAAAATCCATTCCATTTGCACAAACCTGAATATTCCAGCTCTAAGGTAGTGGAATGAAGTCTTTGCCAGGGCCAAGGCATGGGACTTTTGTAGAGTCCCTTCCCATTTGCGTTCCCCATTGGCAACTATTCCAGACAATGAGCTGGACCAGTGGACACAAAACCACCTCATCAGTTGTTGTGAGGGGTCCTGAGCAATGTTCACTCGCATTTTTTTCTGTCCATACGCAGAATGGTTTTTCTTATGTGCAACACTGTCGAGGTAATGTGAGGATGTGTCCCACCGGTAGAAACCAAGGTGGATAGAAAAAATCAATGACTAGAATAGAGCTGGACAAGGAGAAGAAGTCTGGAGATAAATGTGAGAAGCGAGGGACATATGCTTTTTTGTTAAAATATTATATGTTTGCTGTTAAAGGGAAAAAAATCCAGAATACATAATGTTGTTGTTTTGGTTAAAATTTTTTAAATATCTGTCTGGTGATGTTCTCCTCCTAATACAGCATAGCAAGAAAATCCTCCAAATATTAATGATTAACCTGTTGAATTGGAGATATTTATGAAGTCATTGGGAGGTGAACTATCTGCTTCAGTTACCTTTGGTAAATCAAATCAAACAATCATTCATTTTCTGATATAGCTGTAAAACTAATCTGAAAAGTTTTCAAAATAAATCACTGCTTAAAACTTCTAAAAATGAAACCTACATCTATCTCTGAGTTGTGAAGAATATATATTAAGGTTATAACCACCAAAAAGAATGCACTTTGATGCAGAAATCCATGATTAAATCAAGTCTTCCTGACTAGTGATTTAAATCATAATTTAAATCAATTTGATTTAAATCAAATCCACCCTGGTAGAAACAAAAAACCTAGATATAAATCACCCTTACATATTATATAGTGTAGTTTAACCCACCTGTTTTTTTTTCATTAATGGTAAGGCAGCGTTTTAAACAAGGGCCAAAGTCTGTGCTCCTCACTTGAGCAGAAAGGCCAGCGGGAGTTTTGCTTAACTAACAATGGCAGAATTTGGACCTAGAGGTGAATAAATCAAAAATCTACAATAAGCAGCATATTTAAACCTGGATTGTCACTTTCAAGTTCAACAAATAAAATTCAGTCCACCTGCTGTCGGGCAACATCAAACGTTAAATCTGTCATTTGGAAAACAAATCTGGAGTATAATTGTGCAGTGAAGTATTTGTATACAGTATTCTATTAACGTGAAATCTGCAAACAAAATCCAAATCTTTATGTACAAGTTTCATAGCATGCTTTTCTAACAGGTCTCAGCTATCTGAAAATTAGAATCCCTATTAGTCTTCTTTAAAGTGAGTTACACACACACGTTATTGAAAGGACATTACTCCAGTACTAACAGCAGTACATACTCCGTTAAAATGTTCTCCTCATATTAAAAAATACATAGTACATTTATATTCAAAAGGAGAAAGTTACCTGATTCTAAGACCAGTGGATTGTGAAACTACATGGAGCTTATAGAAAGGCAGTATTGACTGTTACATTATTTCAGTCAGTTGCTATTTCTACATATTGAACTGATGGTCAATATTTGCCAACTTATTCAGTACATCAAAGTTCATGGGAGTTTTTGCAACAGGAGCAGAAGTTAGCATATAATGAAGGACCCAAATAGATTAATACCAAACCCCTTTATTTAGGAAGTGTTTTGAGCAAAGTTTAAAGATTCAAAATCAAACAACATAAGTACCCACAAAGATCAGGCTTTCCCTGCAAAAACTTGTAAGAAACCACTTTCTTTGGATGTGCAAGTTGTTTATCTAGATTCTTGAAGATTGTCTACAGGTAGCCCTTAATTAGTTTCCAAGTGGAAATGTGTAACTACACAGCAAAGGGCATCTTCAGTTTCTTTTAATTCATCATCTTTTTTTTATTTAAAAAAACCTAATTACATGAGTTTTAAAAAGCACAGACTTGTGCCACTAAAACCTACACAGAAAATAACTGCTGTTTTTTTGGAGAAGCAACAGTTGATTAATCATTTATTTTTTAGACTATATTGCAGCCGAATTCCTGATAGAGTGAATTGATTGATTTAGAGCAGGGGTCAGCAACTTTTCAGAAGCTGTGTGCCTCGTCTTCATTTATTCACTCTAATTTAAGGTTTTGCGTGCCAGTAATACATTTTAATGTTTTTAGAAGGTCTCTTTCTATAAGTCTTTAATATATAACTAAACTATTGTTGTATGTAAATAAGATTTTTAAAATGTTTAAAAAGATTCATTTAAAAATTAAATTAAAATGCAGAGCTCCCTGGACCGGTGGCCAGGACCCAGGCAGTGTGAGTGCCACTGAAAATCAGCTCACGTGCTGCCTTTAGCACACGTGCCATAGGTTGCCTACCCCTGATTTATAGCAACATTTTTAAAAAAGTACTTGATAACAACTAGGATGTCTCTCCAAGGAATTGTATGAGCGAGCAAGAAAGAAAGAAAAGAGGGAAAAATGCAATGTCCAGAGATGAAGTGCAATTAAAATCAGAATCAAACATGCCTTTGTGTCCAGAGAAGTCGCCCACTCTCTCCCCAGCCACAATACCCCTGAGCCCAGGTTTCCCAATTCAGGTTCCCTCATGTATCATCTGCCTGGTGTATTGAAGCAGACCCAGAAGTTGTTGGTGCTATTCACTTGGGGTTGCAGCTGTGCTAATCACGGCCCGGGCAGCTCAGCCGCTTGTCTCCTGGTCCCTTTGTTACCGCCCTGAACTCCTGGCCACTTTGCAGCCATGCACAAGCCTCTGCTCTCCTGGTTCCTGGGGGAGCAGGAGCGAAGATCATCCCCGTCCTGGCAACACAGCACCATGGCCCGAGGGAGGAGGATGGGGAGGGTGTTATGCAAAAAAAAAATCGGAAGACAGGGTGCTGTGCAGTGGACCAGAAAGTCCTGGGGTGGGGAGGAGATGGGGGCCAACCTGGCGTTGAGCCTTCCTGCTGTAGGAAGAGGTGCCCCACCGTTGCCCCCTCCCCAGGAGTCAGTGTAGCTGGCCCTCCCCACTGCCTGGTTCCCCTCCAGATGCCTGGCCCTGGTTGCCCCCCCCCCCCGCCACTCCATAGCCCCTCCCTCCCTGCTCCGGGCACTGCCCTCCAGCAGTCACTGAGGATGTTAGCACCTGCGTGGCACTTGATGGAGCCCTCATCCTTAACCCACTTCCAATGGGGAGTCCATGTTGACCTGGGTAGGCCTGTGAAAAGGTATCTTCAGCAAAGTGCAGGCACCTCTGTGTCTCCAGAGAGGAAGCCCTCGGCATGGCCACACAGGGTGTGGTTCATTGCAAGAAAAAAGGGTTAACTCGGGTTAGCTAATGTGAGTTAGCTAGCTCAGGTTAGAATGGCAGTAAAGAGAAGGCAACTCAAGTTCTAATCTGGGGTGGCAACTCTAGTTCAACTCCAGGCTCCCCTATAGGCTTGAACTGCCAACCTGGGTTTCCATGTCTTCTCTGTTATTTTAAAGTGAGTTAGCTAACCTGAATTGAGAACACTTTCCCCCGCAGTGAAGCTACTCTCAGTCCAACGCTGTAACAGGGTGCCACCCACTTCTTGCAAGTGCCCCCTGGTCAGTTAGTCTGTGGTGATCCCTGTAGGTGGTTTCTCAGGTGGGTTTTCAACAACTCAGCCCTCTGGCCGAGACACACACAGTCTGTATGTGAAACAAAACAGGTACCCCCGTGGACTGTTTATGGTGGAAGGGGTCTACGTCAGTACCCTTCCATTGGTATCTATGAAGCTCTCCCTGGGTTTACTCATAAAATAGTCCTGGCCCTGGTATGGGGCCATAGGGCTTCCTCCCTGGAGACACTGTCTTCCTGAAGCTCTCTCGAACCCCCCGGGCTATCTCCTTATTCAGTCCCACAGCCCCTTCTGGGTTAGCCTTCAAATAGTCCCTCACCCTAATACGGGGCCGTGCTCCCAGGGCTTCCTCCCTGGAGACTCTTCACCCTTACTGAGCTTTTCTGGCCCCAGCTAGACCATTAAACAGTTCAGTTCCTCTTCCAGGTGTGTGTCCCAGTTCAATAGTCTGGCAACTTCACTAGAGGCTGGTGGGAGGGACCCAGGACCACCCACTACTCCAAGTCCCAGACCAGGAACCCTACAAATAGTAGCTGCTCACTGCATCCCTTTAACTAAACTGCGCTTTTATCCATTTGGCCACTTCCCCATGGCCCCAGCACCTTCTCAAATGCTTTATCCTTACTGTAGGACTGAAGTCTTGTACTCAGTCCCAGTAGTCAGTCAGGAGCTCTCTCTTGCTCTCCTGGGCCCCACCAGCAACTGATCTGTCCATGGTCCTGCTGCTCCTTCCACCAGCTAGGAACACAGTCCTCACCCTCCAGCTCCAGACAGCAACTGACTGACTCTAGCACTGCAGCTTCTTTTATATGGCCCAGCTGGGCCCTGATTGGCTGCTCCCTGCAGCCTCTCTGATTGGCTACTTCCTCCCACAGCCACTCTAGGCATCCAGGATGACTTCTCTACTGCTCCTTTCTGGGATAGGGTACAGTAGGACCCTGAGGCCTCCAGCTGGACACTGAGGCCTCAGCTGGGGCCTCTGGGCCTAGCCCACCCCGTCACAGACACAAGCACTAAGCATCCCCCTATGCAGCCTTTATGTGGTCTGCAAAGTCTTGTGCAGATCCTTAACACTCACATGAATTCCACATCACCCCCATTCCTAGATCACCTGCTGGCTAGTTTCTGAAGCAACAATTGCCTTCACTTTAAAGGAGGTCAGATGTTTTAGGAGGTAGAAAACCAGTCCCTAAAGGACAGGATAAAGGGGGGAAACAAAACAAACAAACAAAAACCCACCAAGACACCACTTGGATCAGTTCTGGATACCAACCAATTCCTTCACCCATTCCCTCTCAGGATGACATCAAATGATGTGGGTCAGGACTAAAAATATTAGGTCCAACTCTGCCATAAAAATCCTTAAAATCCATTTAACTTAATTTGGGTACAAATGCAAAACTGGTGACAACATTCAAGATATTCTTTTTATTTTTTTAAAAAAATGTTGCGGTAGAAGCTATATTGTTACCTAACAAGTAAAAGAGAAGGTGCCAGATATATAAGGTAAGACAATACCGCAGAAGACAAGCAATATCAGTCATCATTAGAAAATGGTGGGAATACGACAGGTTTAAAACAGTTAAAGAAGTCAAAGCTATCCGTTACCCTAATGTGTTTATTACTTAAGAACAAGCTAAACAGGTACAGACACATGCTGAAAACCATTTAGGTAAGATTACGGTGCTCTGGCAGAATTAAGGAAAAACATGTAGTAGAAACTAGAACCAAAGCTGGTTACAGGATGTCCAGAATATGTCTCTGTTCCATAACATCTGTTTCTAGGGTAAGATTCACAAACAGAATCTGAATCTGATACTAATTAGATAGAACAGATGAAGAAAATATACTTCTCTTGAGAAAATTAAGGGCATAAAAAGGGCAGAACCCTTCTATGACAGAAGTTTCTAAATGGATTCCTTATCTTTAATATTATACAGAGAGTCCTTAACATTTTTTCCCTTGTTCATCATCCTCCAAGAATTTACTATCAAGTAGCAATTGGGTAGGTACATAAAAGATGTTAACCTTCTCAAAAGGACAAGGAGTGTGTAAGAATAATAAGGCATAAATGTGCCTTGTAATGAATTTCAAAGCTTCTATCTTTCTTGTTACAAATCAATCTGAGTTCACTTGCTCTGAAAAACCCTAAGCCCCCTGGCATGTCAGCAGCTCAGGTTTTAGAATCTGAGGCAAATGCTGACTTTTTTTTTTTGGCAGAGTGCTATCTTCTGTGCTGAAAGCAATCTTACAATTGTTCACTGTAATGAAACATTTGAAATCCGGAATAAATGATTTTTCAGCCAAGAAACTTAGTGTTGAGATAACAAGATTATACGTAAAAGCAGAACACTTAATGAGATCTGACATAAACAGAATAAAAAAACCCCACTAGCTTCCAACTACTGATTTTCCACTCAGAGTATTTTTTTAAGTTACAGGAAACATTATAGTTGGATAATAAAATCACCTCAACGTATGTTTAGGGTTTATTGTTTTAAGCAATAGAATGTTTTACACTTCTCAATTTATTGCTGCAAATAGAAATAAATGAACATCCTTCTCCCAACAATAAGACAGATTGTGAAGAAAAAATATCTACGGTATGCTTTCATTGTGGCTAGGTGTCACGTTGGTGCTCAAAGGCATGCCCAATAGATACCATATAGTAAGGTGGGGTAAGTGTAAAAATTGATTGAGGAAATTCGACTGGCTAGGATTTAGTGTCATGCCCTGTTGGGTGTTGGCCCTGGTGGGTGTTGGCCATGCATTAGTCAACTTCAGGATCAACTACTGCAATGTACAGTATCCTGGTGCTGAAAGTGAATGCCACAAAAAGTTTCAGATGGCATGATACACTGTAGCCCCTCTCTTAAGTAAGGCAGGGCAATGAAAACATTTCATACCATTGCTCTACACATGTAGTTCAGGCTGTCTGTCCCCTACCTTTTCTGGTGAAAGGCCATGAACCTCTTCTTCTGGACTCTGAATAGTCTTTGTCCAGAATGTCTTTGGTCTTGTCTACATGGAGTAGCAATGCATACCAGAGGGGTGTGGTTTCTAAAGCACACCACTGTGTTGTGCACTAACTGGTCTGTGTAGATCCTGCTGGCATGAACTAAAAATTCCATAGTGAACTTTAAGGTAGTTCTGTTTCAAACGATGCTAGATTAACATGCACTACGGAACTTTTAGTTGTGCCAGCAGGATCTACACAGGCCATTTAGCATGCAACCCACTGGTGCACTTTAGAAAGTCAGGAGAATTGCCTAACATTTTCTATTTAGATCCAGTAACATCAGCGGAGGGCAACAAAAATGATGAGGGGGCTAGAGCACATGACTTATGAGGAGAGGCTGAGGGAACTGGGATTATTTAGTCTGCAGAAGAGAAGAATGAGGGGGATTTGATAGCTGCTTTCAACTACCTGAAGGGGGGTTCCAAAGAGGATGGATCTAGACTGTTTTCAGTGGTAGCAGATGACAGAATGAGGAGTAATGGTTTCAAGTTGCAGGGGGGGAGGTCTAGGTTGGATATTAAGAAAAACTTTTTCACTAGGAGGGTGGTGAAGCACTGGAATGGGTTACCTTAGAGGTTTTTAAGGTCAGACTTGACAAAGTCCTGGCTGGGATGATTTAGTTGGGGATTAGTCCTGCTTTGAGCAGGGGGTTGGACTAGATGACCTCCTGAGGTCCCTTCCAACCCTTATATTCTATGATTCTATGAACATTTCCATGAGAAGACTGCAAGTTTAAATCTCTGGGGAGACTCTGATTTGAAACGTGCACTTCTATTTCCAGCATTTTCACAGCCACAGGACTAGAAGGAGCAGGAAATAGCAGGGCTTTGGAGCTGTGCTCCGGCTTCGCTCCAGCTCCAGGCAAAAACCTGCAGCTCCACTGCTCCGGAGCTGCTCCACGCTCCAGCTCCGGGCTCTGCTCCAAAGCCCTGGTAAATAGCACTGGAACTTGCAAAAATCCTGTTCTTCATTGTAGTTGGCAGCAGACTAGACCTTAACTTGAACTCCAGTGTGATGGAAATCTTTTAAGTTCATTTGAAGACTTGCATTTGTTCAAAGAGGTTGTATATTCTTAAAAATAGAGCTGGCCAAATAACAGTCATGATTGATGTCTTTTTTCACTATTTTCCCTCCCATGAATTGAATAATATTTGTGAATACTTTCCCCCCATTATTCAGCCAGGTCTATGCACGGTCTGGTCAAGTAATTAGTTAGGTAAATTATTTACAAATTTTCCTCTCACAAATCTCAAAAACATTCATGAATTAGTTCTGGTTTTTATTCACTAAGCTCCATTAATAGATCTGAAAACCAAGTGATTCAGCAAGATGACTAAGTATGCACCCAACTTCAAGCCAGTGAATAGTCACATTGGATAGGCAAATGAACTTAAAAGATTATAGAGGATGTTGTAGAATGACCTATGTGATCCAGATTCAGGAAGTCATAAGAATAAGATTCTTGTATATATTGCAACCAGGATGCTTTTGCAAAGGTGCAGGTCATGACTGTCTGACTGATAAGAAAGATTATGGATTATTATTAGATATGGAAGGCTATCTTTTGGTCTAAACAACATATTGTCTAGTTAACTGATAGTAAGAGAGTACAAATATGTATAGTGACCCCTTACAACCCATATAAATGCTGCTGCTGAAATCATTTTCATTTCTCTTCAATGTTGAATGTCATCCCCACCCCCTGCAGTTGAAGCCCGTGGTTCCCTTTCTGCTACACCAAATTAGTTCTTAAACTGCATTTAAGAAAAAGCAAGGCTGTTATTGTGTTGTGACCACTGCCTATCACTTATCCAATTGTTATCTTGTGTTCTGTTTGTGTGTTGTTGTATCTACCAGTTGTCTCTCATCATACTCTTAGACTGTAAGACCTTTGGGCAAGGGCCATCTTTTTTCCTCTGTATTAGTACAGCACCTACCATAACTGGGTCCTGATCCTTGACTGGAGTTCTGGTAGAAAAGCTGACACCTGACAACCCTAAATACAATTAAATGAATGAAAAAATAAATACTTTACTAATGTTACTTTTCCATGTGAACATTTGCTGTAGTCTCCTTGAGGATTTTATTCCATCAATAGCAGAGGAGGTGGACTTTGTAAATAAAAAGCATAGGGGAGAAGAGAAGCACTTCACTAGACTGTCTAATAAGATGCAATCTACACCATGAAAACCTTTGAGAATCTCCGACCTCCTGTGCTAATCCAGCTACTATGCATGAGCCCCGGGTCAGCATGCTAAAATTCCATATACATATTGCATGACTTCAAACAAAATATTTCAATATTTTTCTAAACAATAAAAAATTAATAACACAAAGAAATGTGCCAGCCCACATTTTGGATTTGGATCTGAATTTTTTTTTTGTATAAAAGACAAGACTGTTTGTGTTTTACAGAAAGCCGTCTTAAATCATTTTTTGTTTTAAGATTGTAAAAAAAAGCTGCTACTTGTCCAAGACCTTGTTTGAGAACTTTCTGTCCAAAGCCATTTTTAATTTTGAACAGCAGAATAAGGAGAAAGTTAACAGTGGAAACAATGACAAAACGTTAGTCACAGAGGTGGGACTGGTGCTGCCATGGACATCTCAAAATACATTGCGTGACCACAAAGCACTTACCATTTTTGTTAATTGACAACTCCTCCAAAATAAACAGAAAACTGCTTTCTGGATCCTCCACATAAGCAAGCTAATCATCCACGCTCATTTCTAATTATAATACAATTGGACTTGGCTGTGGCTTTGCCACAATTCTTAGGGACGCAGTCCCTAGCCTCAGTTGCTGTGCTCCCTCAAGAGCAGACTGGGAACCAGACTGTGAGTGTTGCAGTTTGGTCACTGCTTCCCTCTAGCTTCAGGGCTGAATGAAAGTGCAGAGGCAGTAATCTGTGTCAGCCATATACATGGTGCAGATGACATCCCCTGGCGTGCTTGGTCAGTGCAGCTGAACCAAGTCTCCACCCACAATGCATGGGAGGGGATATAGTGCCCATACAAAGGATGCTCTTCTCCCTCTGGTTCAGTTGATCCCACTGTGTTATTAAAATGAAAGACCCAGTTTCTTAAATGCAGCATTTATATATACAACACTTGCCTATTGTGACGGTTCAGGAGTGAGCTACATCTGAGCTCTCTCCTACAATTACGCAGTAGGGCTCAAAAACAGAGCTGCAAAACAGAGACCACGGAACGAAATTCCTTAATGTTGTATTGACGCTTAGAAGTCCCCAGAAACCCCGGCATAGGCTGAGCTACAGCAGCAGCGACCCTTTGCAGCTAACTGGCTTGCCTATTCTAAATCCCTGCTCACATCAGAGGCTGAATTTCTCCGAATCAGAACTTTTGGTCTCCTGTTGAAGTTAATGGATGACTTCATAGAATCCTAGAAGATTAGGGTTGGAAGAGACCTCAGGAGGTCATCTAGTCCAACCCCCTACTCAAAGCAGGACCAGCACCAACTAAATCATCCCAGCCCAGGGCTTTGTCAAGCCAGGCCTTAAAAACCTCTAAGGATGGAGATTCCACCACCTCCCTAGGTAATCCATTCCAGTGCTTCACCACCCTCCTAGTGAAATAGTGTTTCCTAATATCCAACCTAGACCTCCCACACTGCAACTTGACACCATTGCTCCTAGTTCTGTCATCTGCCACCCCGGAGAACAGCCTAGCTCCGTCCTCTTTGAAACCCCCCCATTGATAGTAGTTGAATGCTGCTATCAAATCCCCCCTCACTCTTCTCTTCTGCAGACTAAATAAGCCCAGTTCCCTCAGCCACTCCTCATAAGTCATGTGCCCCAGTCCCCTCATCATTTTCATTGCCCTCTGCTGAACTCTCTCCAATTTGTCCACATCCTTTCTGTGGTGCAATACTCCAGATGTGGCCTCACCAGTGCCAAATAGAGGGGAATAATCACTTCCCTCGATCTGCTGGCAATGCTCCTACTAATGCAGCCCAATATGCCGTTAGCCTTCTTGGCAACAAGGGCACATTGTTGATGCATATCCAGCTTCTCATCCACTTTAATCCCCAGGTCCTTTTCTGCAGAACTGCTGCTTAGCCAGTCAGTCCCCAGCCTGTAGCAGTACGTGGGATTCTTCCGTCCTAAGTGCAGGACTCTGCACTTGTCCTTGTTGAACCTCCTCAGATTTCTTTTGGTCCAATCCTCCAATTTGTCTAGGTCACGCTGGACCCTATCCCTACCTGCATGTTTATCTACCTCTCCCCCCAGGTTAGTGTCATCTACAGTCTTGCTGAGGGTGCAATCCATCTCATCATCCAGAATGAAGATGTTGAACAAAACCGGCCACAGGACTGACCCCTGGGGCACTCCACTTGATACCAGCTGCCAACTAGACATTGAGCCATTGATCACTACCCGTTGAGACCGATGATCTAGCCAGATTTCTATCCACCTTATAGTCCATTCATGCAATCCATACTTCTTTAACTTGTTGGCAAGAATACTGTGAGAGCCTGTATTAAAAGCTTTGCTAAAGTCAAGGTATATCACATCCACCACTTTCCGCGTATCCACAGAGCCAGTTATCTCATCATAGAAGGCAATCAGGTTGGTCAGGCATGACTTGCCCTTGGTGAATCCATGTTGACAGTTCCTGATCACCTTCCTCTCCTCCAAATGCTTCAGATTCTTTGAGGACCTGCTCCATGATTTTTCCACGGACTGAGGTGAGGCTGAGCAATCTGTAGTTCCCTGGATTCTCCTTCTTTCCTTTTTTAAAGAGGGGCACTATCTTTGCCTTTGACTTCCTTGACACTTGTTGCTCTCTGTGGACTCTTGGCCATTAATCAACTCTGTGTTCTTACTACTCTTGTCCGTACTCATACTCCTCCTCCTTTCCTCTTCCTTGTACTTGTACCCCGTGTAACTCTCCTCAGTGCTCTGTCCCTCCTAACTCGTTTGCCCCACAATGGAGCTCTGGGATGCTTTAAACAGTTTTATTATTCTTTTTGTGCATCCTTTGCTTAGATATTTCTAACTATATGAATGTTATCTTGTGACCTGCAAGAGGAATATATGGTTGTAAGAGAAGGAATAAACAAAGGCCTTTTAATGTCTCCTTTCATTCCAGACTTTTCCTCCCTCACATTTCATCTAGATTTGTATTTAACATTTTGAAAAGCCTGTATTAAACTAAAACACTAACAAAGCTTGAAATAAGAGGTAACATGCCAAAAGATCTCAAAATATATTTAGTATCAAAACAAATGTTTCAATTAATCTCCTAACAAGCGACACAGAACTCTACATAGGATACTACAATGAGTTTTTTTTTGTGTCCATTCAGGCAGCATCTCCTTTCTAAAGAGTCATGGTCCCAGCAAAGTGGGAGCATTAACCTGAGAGTCTCTAAAATCAACATCTCCAAACATGTTTTGGAAATGTTTATTTCTAGCTTTGAGCAAACTAAATGGTTTCCTCAGAACAATTAATTCATCCCTTAGCAATAGGCAAAGGAATAAATTAACTTCCTAATTCATAAAATGAAAAAAGTAAACAACCAATATTTTAGCCATCCACGGAACAGAAAAACTCTAAGGCCAAATCACATTTTATGACCTTTCTGTTAATTTTTAAAGTGATCAAACAAAGGTTTTTTTGGTAATAAAGTAGATTTTTGCGTAGTTGAATAAGTTCATATACAGATGAAAAGATCTTTATGCTGACAAAACTTATACATTTTCGTGTACAGAACTATAGTAAATCTAGAAGTGTTGTAAAAAGCAAAAGTGTGGCAATTGCAAAGTTATATTAGAAGTCATTATTAGTAAAAACTAGTACTCTTGTTGTGTTGCTCGTGTTCTGATGTATCTAGGACAATGCTTAAAAAAGCTGGACTATTCTAACCATTTGGAGTTAGAATATTGATTTTATAATGAACCTGGAAGTTGTTTAAAATTAGAATCAAATTGGGGATAATTTCTTCCTGCATTTGGAAGCAGGATTGAATAAAATTCTCCTCAAATTAAAGTTAAAAGTAAGAAGAAAGCTTCCATAATTACCAAGTTACAAGAATATGAGAAATTTGTATTCTGTTACTCAGTGGTCCAAGAACTGAAAAGAGAAAGTGAGCCAAAAGACACTTCAAACAATTCTGTCAGTGCATATTTTAATTAATTATGCTAAAGAAGAAAAAATGGATACCTACCTTTTATAATTGTTGTTCTTCGAAATGTGTTGCTCATGTCCATTCCATTCTAGGTGTGCACGTGCCCCGTGTGTGACCGTTGGAGATTTTTGCCTTAGCAGTATACGTAGGGTCGGCTGTGGTGCCCTTTTGAGTGCTGTGCTCACACGTAGGTATATTAGGCACCGCCAGCTCTACGCCCTCTCAGTTCCTTTTTGCCGGCAACTCTGACAGAGGGTCAGGAGGGTGGGTAATGGGATGGACATGAGCAACACATCTGGAAGAACAAGTTACAAAAGGTAGGTAACCCATTTTTCTTCTTTGAGTGCTTGCTCATGTTGATTCCATTCTAGGTGACTCACAAGCAGTATCCCCGGAGGTGAGCTCAGAGTTCATGGTCATGCGGTTTGCAACACTGCTATCCTGAAGCCAGCATTGTCTTGGGCTTGCATGATGAGTTGTAAACATGTGGACAGATGACCAGGTAGTGGCCCTGCAGATATCCTGAATCAGCACCTGGGCCAGGCAGGCCACCCCCGAAGCCTGCGCCCTAGTTGAGTGGGCAGTCATGGTCGTCAGTGGAGGCACTCTTACCAGCTCATAGCAGTAATGGATGCAGGCCGTGATCCAGGATGAAATCCTCTGAGCTGACACTGGGCGACCTTTCATCCTGTCTGCCACTGCAACGAACAACTGCGTTGACTTGCAAAACAGCTTAGTTCTGTCGATGCAGAAGGCAAGTGCCCTCCTGATGTCCAGAGCGTGCAACTTGTGCTCCTTTTCCATTTTATGAGGTTTTGGAAAGAAGACAGGTAAGTATATGTCCTGGCCATTATGAAACTGTGAAACTACCTTGGCCAGGAATGCTAGATGCAGCCACAGCTGGACTTTGTCCTTATAGAACACTGTATAGGGCAGCTCCGAAGTAAGTGGCCAGATCTCAGAGACCCTGCAAGCAGCTTTTATTGCAACCAGGAATGAAACATTCCAGGAGAGACGAAGGAGAGAGCAGGAAACCAGAGGCTTGAAGCGGGGACAAATGAGCTGTGACAGCATGAGATTCAGGTCGCAGGGAGGGACGGGATCCTGGACGTGCAGGTAGAGATGCTCCAGACCTTTCAAAAACTGGACTGTCATGTTGTGAGCAAAGACCAACCTGCCCTGGATCAGAGGGTGGAAGGCCAAAAGAGCAGCCAAGTGGACTTTGACTGAAGACAGGGACAACCCCTAGAGCTTGAGGTGCAGAAGGTAGTCCAGGATCTCCTGCAATGAGGCCAGTTCAGCCCAGTTCCTCCATCTGAGGTCCAGCACATGAACCTTTTCCACTTGGCCAGGTAGGTCGCTCTGGTGGAAGGATTTCTGCTACCCAACAAGACCTGTTGGACATGGGCCAAGCATTCCTATTCCTCTGCATTTAATCATGCAGAAGCCATGCAGTCAGGTGAGGCGCCAGCAGGCTCAGGTGCAGAAGACTGCCATTGTTCTGGGACAGCAGATCCTGCCAGAGAGACAGCTGCAGTGGGGAAGCCACTGAAAGGTCCAGCAGCGTGCTGAATCAGTGCTGTCGAGGCCATGCAGGGGCTATTAGGATCACCTTCACCCTGTCCTGTTTGATCTTCATGAGGACTCTGTGGATCAACAGCACTGGTGGGAAGGCATAAATCAGAGCTCCTAACTATGGGAGCAAAAAGGCATCCGAGAGGGAGCCCCTGTCCATTCCCTGGATCAAGCAGAACGTGTGGCATTTCCTGTTATGACGGGATACAAACAAGTCCACCTGGGGAGTCCCCCATCTCTGGAAGATCACCTTGACCGCCTCCAGATGGAACAACCACTCATGGCGAGAAGAGAAGATCCTGCTGAGGTGATCTGCTAACACATTCCTGCCCCAGGCAGATGCGCAGCTACCAGATGGGTGGCATGCTGCAACAGAAGTCCCAAAGGTGGAGAGCTTCTTGGCAAAGGGCCAATGACCTGGCTCTGCCCAGCCTGTTGATGTAATACATCTCAGCAGTATTGTCCATCAGAACCTGCACCACCATGCCCTTCAGGTGGGATAGGAATGAGTTGAGTTTCCTGACATTTATGTGGAGGGATAGATCGTTCCATGACCAGCGACCTTCATGCTGAGTTTGCCCAGGTGGGCTCTCCAGCCCAGGTCTGAGGCATCGGAAACCAGGGTCAGAGATGGAGATAGGGCTGCGAAGGGAACTCCCTCCAACACCAGCTCAGGGCTCAACTACCAATCCAGGGAAGACAGGATGTGGACCAGCACCCTGACTACCTGGTCTAGATCATGCCTGTTGGGGATGTAAACTGACGCCAGCCACGCTTGCAGTGGTTGGAAATGGAGGCAGGCATGCCAGACCATGTACGTACAGGCAGCCATGTGGCCTAACAATCACAGGCAGATGCAAGAAGTGGTGAGTGGGTAATTTTTCCCATAGAGTATCAGGCCTGACATGGCCTGAAAAAGCACCCCCGGAAGGAAGGCTCTGGCTCATGTGGAGTCAAGAACTGCTCCAATGAACTCTATTTGTTGCACCGGTCTTAAGGTAAATTTTTTTTTGTTTACCAGGCCGCAGCAGGTGGGAGTAGCAAATTGAGGCTCCACTGTACCTGTTCCCGAGATCTGCCTTTGATGAGCCAATTGTCAAGATACAGGTAGACCTGAACCCCTCAACACCTCAGTGGTCACTGGCACCATACATTTTGTGAACACACTCGGGGCAAATGAGAGATCAAAGGATAGCACCATGAACTGGAAAAGGTGTCTGCCAGTATAAAACGGAGGAATTGTCTGTGATCTTGGAAGATGGAGATATGGAAATAAGCGTCCTTTAGATTGAGGGCAGTGTACTAGTCTCCCAGATCTAGGGAGGGAATGATGGAAGCCAAGGAGGCCATGTGAAACAAAATTTTTAAGAGACTTGTTGAGGTGCCGCAGGTCCAGAATGAGTCTTAGGCCCCCTTTTGCTTTCGGGATCAGGAAATAATGGGAGTAGAACCCTTTTCCCCTCATGTCCCAAGGGATCTCCTCCACTGCCCCCTGCTGCAAGAGGTTTATGACCTCTTGAATGAGGAGTTCCTTGTGAGAAGAGTCCCTGAAAGGGATGAGGAAGGGAAGCAGGGCAGCCAAGAATTGCAGGGTGTAGCCCCGAGATACAATCACTAGCACCCAATTGTCTGAGGTGACCCATGACCAGGCTGAATGGTAGGGATGAAGATGGTTGAGGAAAGGACGAGGCAGATCCAGGAAGTTGACTGGGGCGTCACTCTTGAGCACACCCTCAAAATGAGCGCTTCTGGTCCCCATGATGCTTTGCTGGGCCAGGATGCGTAGGCGAGCAGGAGGAAGAAGGACGGTGATGACTAAAACTCATGTATCTATCCCTTCTTCTTGCAGCCCTTGATGATACACTGACCTATGCCTCCCTCTAGGCGACCTACGTCAAGAGGGCAGAGACCGTGATCGCAGTGCCGGTGACCTAAGATGTTCCAGAGAAGACGGAGACCTGGGGTGTGGAGACAGAGAACGTTGTCTCATCTCCTGAGGCGGGCATTGTTCGCCTGCCCTCTGGGAGGCCTTTATAGATGGCTTGCCCTCACAGGGAGCCCTTGCCGTATCCTGCGACACACGTGGTGCCAGCAGCACTGGTAGAGATCTTTGCTCTCTGGGCACCGGGAGAGCCTGGGAAGACATTTTACGGTCCTTACCCATAAGGTGATTACACCTAAACTGATTTTGGCCTCCAGGACTGCTCAGCCACTTGCACAGGCCAACTGCAGCCACATCTTCATGTCTGGCACCTCTAAAAGGTAGCTACCCTGGACTTTACTTACTGCTGCCCAAGCCACTTTCCAGATCTGTGTCTTGAACAGCACCAAGCCTCTCTTTGGAGCAAGCACATTCCAATTAGCTGCAAATCAAGCAGAAATAGAAAACAAAAAGGGCTAACAGAAAGAAAATGAAGAAAAACTCATCTCTATCTGGCACACAGACCTCATGGAAGGTTCTAAGTTCCACGTAAAGGATGCTGGAATGGTATGACAACACAATGGTCAGTGTGCATGCTGCGATAGATAGACCCTTTGCTACCTTCTACGTTTAAGGAGACTGTGTTTTTTTTTAATACGTTCAATAGGTCAGTTATCAAAGATAATTATTTTGGGGACTTAGGCTAGAATCTGTAGAAAATAAAATCATGCATCAAACAGACATTTGGTGATTGGATTATCAGAGTGTCATCTGACTTAGGGCTTGTCTTCACTACTGGGGAGATCGATGCTGCTGCAATTGATGGCAGAGTGCTCTCCGGTCGACTCCGGTACTCCAGCTCCCTGAGAAGAGTAAGGTAAGTCAACCAGAGAGTATCTCCCATTGACGCAGCACAGTGAAGACACCGGGGTAAGTCAACCTAAGCTAAGTCGACTCCAGCTACGTGTAACTTAGGTTGACTTACCCCAGTAGTGAAGACAAGCACTTAGAGAAGTAGATCCCACAGATAGTGAGGGTGAGGGTTAAAAAGGATCCATATTTTGCTCTGTTAATAGAATTGTACCCATTTAACAGAGAGCAGAATCTGACACAGGTTATGTACAAAACACATACTGGATTTCAATGAAGAAACTACTGTGTGAAAATGACCAGAAACAAAATATTAAACCTATATTTTTAATGTGACATAACAGAGACAGAGGAATGTAAACAGTGAGAGAGTTACTTGACCTTAATCATCATGGCAGCAGGGTTTCCCTGTTCCTCAGTTCCTCCCCAACAACCCAACCAACAGTGAGGTAAGTTTTTCCATTGAAGACTTTTTTCCAGTAGGTAGGACCATAAGCTTCTGTCCTCCACCTGGCCAATATTAGACATGCCACAGCATGTCATCATATTTTTTTAGGAAATAGTATCATTAGAAAAACACCTGAATAAAATACTGCAATCCGGCATGCAGAAAAAGCATGGAATAAGATTTAGGTGCAGAAGATTAGGACTTAATATTTGACCTGAATATAAATCAACCCTTCAAAATGTTTCTTTTTAATATATGGTTAAATATTAACATTTTAGATTCTCCAGTAGAAACTGAGGATTAAAGTCATATTAGAATCAATGGGAATTTTATTATTGATTTCACTGGGGCCAGGATTTCACCCCTGGAATGTAGGCCTTATAATTAGCTGCTGTTATTTTTTTTTTATTATTTAGGAACAGCCATTTGATTTAAAACATTGCCACTTTTGCATATCCCATGACACTCAGAGTAATAATAAACAAATAATAAATAATAATGATATGTAGCACTCATATAGTGCTTTCCATCTGTAGATCTGAAAACACTTTAAAAAAGGAGATAATTATCAATAACCCCATTTTATAAATGGTGAAGCTGAGTCAGAGAGAGATGAAGTGACTTGTGTGAGTCACCATCTGGCCAGTGACAGAGCCAGAAACAAAACCCAGATCTCCTGAGTTTGTAGTTCAGTGTCCTACCCACTAGGCCACACTATAAACAAAATAGTTGCAATTTGAGAGTCTCTTGAGCCTGTTCTCTGCCAAATTATTTTGACTTTAGTGCAACAGGTATATTTATTCCTCAGCATTAACTCCCTCTTGTCTGTGGACTTTTATCTCCATTGTGTATTTCTTTGAAAATGGTGTATGATCAGCTTCAGACAAAATGGGTGACAAGGCATAGAGATTACAACACGCCTACTCACTAGTCATGTGCTACCATGAATTCCTGATTTCAGTCATAGTATATGGAATACGATTAAATATATACCCGCTGATAAACACAAAGCCTTCTGGGTGAATGTGGCTATCTGTGTTGCTGCCTCCAGCACTTTAAGTGAGATGCAGCTTTTAAAGCACTGAAACAGTATTTAGTTTGATTACTTTAATGGAAGAGAAGAGGCTGTGATCAATTGAGGAATGCATTTATTTTAGCCCTCGATCCCTTATTCATAAATAGGCAGCTTTCCAGACTTCAATTTTTCACTATGTCAGTCTGGAACAAAGTAGTTTTACCAGAGCATGAAAAATGCATGCACTCAGGGTGAGAAGTTTTTCCCAGTCAAGTGAGCTGAGTGGGGCTGGGTTGTTGCTGTCTCCATCTTTTACAGGACACCGGAAGGAAAGGAAGAGATGAGCCCAAGTGCTGCTGCTCTTGTAACAGGACGAGATAAGGAAGGCAGGGAGCTGAGCTGCCCCGTAATTCTTATTTCTTTTTGAGGATGGGAAAAGGGAGGGAGGGAACAAAGTGACTTGAACCTCTATATTTCATAGGCAGGGAAAGATTATTGTAATATGAATTTATGTATTTAGAGCCAAATTTACACCCACACACACCCATTCCCAAACACTCCCTGCACTGCAACATATAGAACTCAGCTAACCCCAGGAGTTGTTTTCAATGTTAAAGATAATGGGCTAATTTTAGCAATGATGCACAGGGACCCAACTCTACTGACTTTGCTGCTGTGTTATACTAGGGAGGAATTTGACCCAAGAATTGTAACACTGACATTTTGTATACACGGTTTGAGCAGTAATGCAATATAAGTGTATAAAATTCTACTATACACGTGCTTATCCTTTACATTTAAAAATAAAAAGTTTTAAAATGTTCCTTTCCCTCCCTCACACCTGTTTACTAAAAGTCACTTTTAAAGAGTCACTCTTAAAAGGCACAGCACAGAAAACAGCCGAGGAGGATGGTGGGCCCACAAGGGTTCCTTTATGCCTCCTTTGTATCACTTAGATTCTGGGCTTCTGCACGGGCTGAAACAGCTGTTGGCATAAGCATCTCTAGAGGCTGCTATGACTGCCTCCTACCCAAGGCTGCCCATGAGCTGCATAGTCTCTGCAGAGCTGAGTAATACAAGTTACTCATGGTAACTCCCAGCCCTGCCCCTTTCACTGAAGTTTGCAAAGGAAGGCCATGTAGATCCATCTTCTCCCCCAGTCTCTTGCTCCTTAATTATGATCCCTTAAACACTATTGGACCTAGGGATACATTTGGCCTCTTTAACTGCACTCCATTTATATTATTCTAATAACATTCATTTAAAAAAAAGAGATTGGACTTTATGAGCCACTAGGTGTGAGGCTTCCTGGATGTTCCCAGGATTGTGTGGCATCTTGCTACCACCTGCCCTGAGCACAAGGAAGTCTTGTGTGTGTCTGCTGGTGGTCAGCTCCCCAACTCTACCAGCTGCAGGCAGCACCAGCACTCCCCCGTAGGCCTGTGCAGGCCCAGCTGTGTCTCTATTGGTTAGCAATAGGAACACTCCAACACCGCCCCCCAACCATCTCTGGACTGTCAGCCCCTGTTCCATTGGGCACTCACAGTATTTAGATTCACTGATGTGCTTCCCTAGAAATATGAGTCCCAGTATATTACAGCAATTTAGGTGAATGTAACATTCAGATTACAAGTTTATATATTCAAAAGAAGTGAGAATGTTACAAGACAGGCCACACATAAGAATATTAACTTGGCTATATTGCACATCCTGTATGTTTTATTGCGTGTATTCAATAACAAATGTAATGTTATAGTCAGCTATGATTTTAAAAGGAAAGGCATGGAAGGAAGTTGTCACAACCTGGCCTAGTATCCTTCTGTATTGACATCAGTCTGTTGAGAGGGGACTCAGCAATTGGGTCTTACATGCCTCTCAGCCCCCTGAGGTCTGGGCTGAGTCTAGGGTTGCCAATTTTCTAATCCCTGAACACCCTGCCCCACCCCTTCCCCTGAGGCCCTGCCCCGCCCTGCCTCCTCCTCTGAGGCCCTGGCCCCTACCCCACCTGTCCCCCCTCATCGCTTGCTCTCCACCCCCCTCCCCATCTCTCGCTCCCCATCCCTCGGGACTCACCTGCCGCCTGCAGAGTCGGGCTGGGAGGAGCCAATGCGGAGCTTACCCACCTGGTGAAGCAGGGCATGGCAGGGGTCAGCCCCCAGAGTGAGGGGCTGAGGTGGAGAAATCGGGGCACAGAGGGGTGGGAAGTTGGTCCCTGGAGTGATGGGCTGGGGAGGAGAAATCAGGGCACAGCAAGGTGGGGGGGTTGGTCCCTGGAGTGAGAAGGAGCCAGGGTGGTGAAATTGGGGAAACAGCATGGTGTGTGTGGGGGGTCTGTTCCTGGAGTGAGGGGTTAGGGAGAGGAAATTGGGGCACAGTGTGGGGGTCGGTCTCTGGAGCGAGGAGCTGGGCTGTGAAAATCAGGGCACAGCAGGGTGTGTTTGTGGCGGGGTCTGTTCCCGGAGCAAGGGGCTGGGGAAATCAGGGCATTGTGTGGCGTGGCATCGCAGAGGTCAGTCCCCGGAGTGAGGGGCTGGGGTGGGGAAATGGGAGCACAGTGGGGTGGGGAAATCAGGACACAGAGGGGTGGGTCCCTGGAGCGAGGGGCCAGGGTGTGGAAATCAGGGCACAGCGGGGTGTTGGGGGGGTTCATCCCTGGAGCAAGGAGCCAGGGAGGAGAAATCTGGGCACAGTGGGATGAGGGGGTCGGTCTCTGGAGCAAGGGGCCAGGCTGGGGAAATCAGGGCACAGTGGGTTGGGGTGCGGGGACAGACAGGTTACCCCACCCCCACCGGATTGTGCCGGTACCTACTTTGGAGCCCGGTCCAGGAGCCAGTCAGTTCTCTGCATCAGGCTGGAGGGGTGGGAAGAGCAGTAGCTGCTAAGCAGAGCCGCTCCTCCAGGCTCCAGCAGCAGCTGCTGCTCTTCCCACCCCCACATGGCGGAGGCCAGCTACTGAAGGTAACCGGACTTTTTGCGCTGGTCAGCACTGCTGCCAGTTTCCCTTTTTGACTGGACATTCTGGTTGAAAACCGGACATTTGGCAATCCTAGCTGAGTCTGGTAATTGTTTCTAGCTCAGGGTGTCTAGGAAACACTTTCAGGCTTAGACCTCTTACCTGAGCCTTTCCATGAGACATGGGACTCCAGCCATCCTAGACTCCAAAACAAATGTCTCAGGACTTCTGAGCCGCCTGCCACTTCTACACAGAGCTCTACCTAGACTGCGAGCTCCCTCTCTGAGCTTCAAGTTTAGCTGCTTGAGGGACAACACTGCTTGGAAGCAAGGAACATAGGAATTTCTTGACCACAGTCACTGTACTCTTAAAAAGCTCGAGAGAGATGCAGATCTGTGCAAAATAACAAAACTTCTGAGACACACTCTCTCCTTGTCTGATCTCTTTCTGCCTGTGAGTCCGACATTTCTGGCTAGGCAGAATTTGTCCTGTCTCTCCAGCCAGGCCTTTTTACATGAGGTGATGGTCTGCCCTGCCTAGCACAGTCACACAAAGTCTGTGACAAAGCTGGAAATGGAACCTAGATCACCAGACTCCTAGTCCCATGTTTTAACCCCATGCTGACTCCAAATCTGATACTGTGAATGCCAGAGTAGCATATATACAGTATTTTTTTAATTTGAAAATTATATAACAGTTTTAAAGTAGGACAAATTCTGGGCATCTTTTAGTTCTCGATCCTGCAAGCTGCTGAGTATGTTGGCCTGATGTAGCAAAGCTCTTAAAGCATGTGAATTGAACTGATTGAACTCAATAGGGCAACCAGTGCTTAAAGTTAAGCATGTGCTTATATGTGATATTGGATAGGGCCAGAGTGCTCAGTACATCTCCGATCAAAGCCCTTAGGAAAACTGTAACATTTTATCCTGTTAATAAGCCCTGTTTCTATTTATACTTTTACCATCAAGGTTGATTAACAAGATGTATGTGTAAATAAAAAAACGCTCTCCTTTCTTAGACATATTTGGGAGCCTCTTTATTAGTTCTCTTCCACCAGTCTCCACTCTGCCCTGCTGCAGGTGGGAACAACTGAAGAACACTATTTGGATTAATTATAGGTAAAGGGTTAGAATGAAAAAAAAATAGAGAGTCCTTTAGTTTTTGCCTTAAAAACTGACCAGTATTCAAGGCAAGCTTTGTTCAGTATGGTGTCAATACCATTATCACTCAAAATACAGTAGAAATCATCTGTGGAAGAGAATTCTTCATTGTCTAAAAGAGCAACACTAGAAACTAGCATCCAAGGATGCATTTGCCAGATCATAAAACATAGAAATACAAGGTTTCAGATAGCCGTGTTAGTCTGTATTCACAAAAAGAAAAGGAGTACTTGTGGCACCTTAGAGACTAACCAATTTATTTGAGCATAAGCTTTCGTGAGCTACAGCTCACTTCATCGGATGCAGCCGATGAAGTGAGCTGTAGCTCACGAAAGCTTATGCTCAAATAAATTGGTTCGTCTCTAAGGTGCCACAAGTTCTCCTTTTTTTTCATAGAAATACAAGTTATCTTTTTTTAAAAAAAACTAATCCTTAATTTTTCCGAGTAAAGAAGGGTAAAATGCACCAATGTGAGCAAAATAAGATTTATAAGTTGGGATAAATACCTAAAGAAAACTGGATGGAACAAGGGGCAAATCCACACCAGTTATTAAAAAATATTTTGTTTGGGACTGACCCCAATACTAGGAAACATCCTCCACAGTTATGTGAATGATCCTCTCTGTACATATAGTACTAGCTCCAGCAGCCTGAAGGGCTTGCATTATTAATATTGTTTAACTTACAGAGTGTGATATATGACTGAAGAACAATTTTGAGTCAGGTTTCTTCTGATGTCAGTGATCTTGAACAAGAACACATGAACTTCTAAATCTCATTACAGTAGGCATCAGATAAATTAAGCTGAAAATCCCTCTCCCAGGGTGCAATGTACTTAATTCTTTGCCAGGTCCTGACAGTAACAATTAATTTTTAAGTTTTAAACATAAATCTTTTCAGGGACTGGTAATAAAAATAGCCTCAAACTCTTTGGGTGCTGTGATGATCTGTTGTATGTCTAGATTTGATGGAACAGTAACACTTATGATGTAGGTATTGGGATAGAGAATATGCTTCCTCCATGATCTTTTGAATACTCCTGAAGGAATTGAATTTTCCTGTTTCAAAAAATGGAGACATTTTAATAACATGACTGTCATTGGTTTTCTACATAAATTGGGCACACAGATTTACAGAGAGAAGAACTTATTGATTGAATCGAAATTTAATGATATTTCAATACTTCCTCACATTGACAGCAATCCCCACATTGGGATGGAATTTGAAAGCAATTGTTCCTGATCCAGTTATATTAGTAAGAATCTATTTTATATATTTCAGAAATTAAAAAAAAGCGTTGCTACATAGTTAACCAGTGCATTTGTGTTGGCTTATGAAACTAGCAGTATTCCAGCAATAATGCCTACAGTTTGGGAAGGCTACTTGTCTTCTCTCCTTAGAACGATGCTATTCAGACCTCAGTGGTTCAGGAGCCAAATTAGCAATCAACATTACCCAAAAGAGCCCCAGTAGTGTGAATTCATTGTTTCCTTTACTGTGGCACTATATATTCATATTTGAACCATATCATGGGGAAATATTTAGTTTTTATTATATATATAAATATAATTCTCACATCAAAATGACTGACCAAGTATTATTTTATCAACTACAATTGGTTAATAATGTAGTAAAAACATCCTGATTGATTACTAACATATATTGGTTAATAATTAAATCACACAGTGTTTAAATATCAAGTACTGCAGGAAACACATTAAAGAGCCACTTGTGGCTCATAAGCCGCAGTCTGAGTATCACTGCCTTAGAATCTAACTTGATGGCTCTTTTTTTTATATGCAGCCATTCATTTCCTTCCCCAGTCCAAAATCATCCACATGCTTTTTCAATATTTAATAAGAACTGGCTTGGTGGCAAACTGGGAATTAATTAGAAGCCTGGGGAGCATGACTATTTTAAATATGTTAATGTCCTTCATTCAATTTTATGCATAAAGTACACTATTTAACAAGATCACTGCATATTTGTTTTAGTATGGAGACACAGTGGCCTTTAAAAAAAACTGCTGGTTTTATTTTTATTGGGAATATTTTGTCATCAGTTTTAAAGCAAAATACTCTTGTTGAAGTTAATGGAGAAGACTGCCTAACAATTTATGGAAAAGTGAGTCCCAATATTATGATTTATTATTTGCACTGCGGTAGTGACCAAGGGCTCTAGTCAGGACTGGGGCACAGTATAAACACAAACTCAAGGTCTTAATGATTATCCAGCAAATATAAAGAGAATGGAACATATTTTTATTTTTGACCAACAGGGTATATAAATCATATCATCAGCATGTAATGAGACAACATGAGTTTCATTATCTATCACAATTCCTTGAATTTTAGGATAATGGCATAATATGTGAGCCAAGAGTTTAAGTGCCAAGATGAATAACAACGCTGAAAAGAGGCAGACTTTTCTGGTGCCCCATTTTAAATTAAAACGGTCAGAGTTCCCATTGATCAAAATTGAGGATTTTTGTCTCGCATGCCTGGCAGTAATACAGTGATAAAAATTGCCTCGCAGGTCTATTTTTGACAAGACTTTAAACTTGATTACATTTTTTGAAAAGCTAGTAGATGAAAGAAACAGAGGATATAATATTTTTGGACTTCAGTAAAGCTATCGATACAGGGCTTCATGAAAGTTTACTTGAAACGTTAATTTAAATTGACTTGGGTATAAAGAGCACTTTTACATGAATTATAAAACTAGTTGGAGGACTGTCAACATAGCTTAATAATCAATGTCAATCTATCAAGTTGGGGGAGGTGCAGAGTGGAGTGCTGTATTAAATACAGTCTTATTCAACATCCTGGCTAATGATCTGGAACACAGCGGTATGTAGCATGCTGATTAAAAACTGGATGAATAAAATTGGGTGGCATTGTAAACACGGCTAAGGAAGAATTGTGTAATTGAGAAGTGTCCTCTGGAATTGTTACTATAAGTCGAAGTCCAACTGCAGTGTCTCCTGCTCCAGCTATCGTCTCTAAGAACTGTGATCTCTTGGCAATTGAGCTTTCTCCCTAATATGTTACAATACCTTCTGAATGATCTGTGAGGAGGGTAAGTGAGTTTAACGAGTAATTCCATTTTGGGAGACTACAGCAGCCAGTGTATTCCGGGGTGTGTGGTTCATTTCTGAAGCTACAATGTTCTCTAGAAAAAGGAGCAAATTCTTCCATACAGGGTAGGTACAGAAAGATAGTTTTCAAATAAGCTAGTTCAATCTTTAAATAATTCATCACCTCCTCATACCCAAGATAAATAAATACTGCTCCCAGACAAGTTTATATTTGTATATCTCACAACAATTTTGATTTCTTCTTTAATTAAGATTCCTGGAGTGATCCTTGACATACCCTAACTCCACAGGGTGGGGATATGGAAATAGTTTTTAATTCTCACTGAGTGCACATGCCTAGGATTCATTTTCCCAGCTGAATACTTGGGCTTTTGCAACACACAGCACACATTTTAAGTATACTCAAAGCACACATGCATGCGCACACATACACTTTCAAAATGGGAGCCTAAAGTTAGGTTCCATGGCTAAAATTTTCAAAAGTGACTAGTGATTTGGTGATACTTTAAAAAGGCCTGATTTTTCAAAAAAGTGGTGAGCAGCCCACCCTCTGAAGTCAGTCACCTTTACTATGTAACAAGTTGGGCACCCAAAATCATCAGTCACTTTTGAAAATGGAGACCCTGATCCTGGAATTAACCCCACACTGTTGATGGGCTCCGCAGGAGTTCAAGAATCAGAGAGTTTGTTGATGGATTGGAGCCTAATCCTCATTTAGATGCCAACATAAATAGCCTGATTTTCTCACTTCTGAAAATCATGCCACTTATTCAGACACCTAATAAAAATTTAGGAGCTTAACTTTAGGCACTTATTTCTGAAACTCTCGGCCATTATATGTACACATGAAGGGTTAAGGACAACCGAGATATGGAAAGTTAAGGCTGCCACTTCACATTAAATGTTCACAGCTCTCACATTGGTTTTGGAGAAGGGAAAGAGCAAAAGGCCTGGTACTGATCAACCTTAAAACCAACAAAAAACAGGAAACAGAAACTTAGGTTAGGTTAACAACATTTAAAAGAAGAGTTTTGTATTTAGTATAATTTACTCTGGACTAAGTACAAAGCTATATTTGTGTATTCTTTCTGCTGTAGTGTATACGCTGAACTGATTCTGAACAATCAGCTCGAGGAAACATGACTACAAAAATAAATGCTTTTTTTTTTAATTCTAAAGGGGGAAAAAACAAACAAGGAATTTAAGGATACACCCAAAAGCTTTTTCCAAGAACATTTGTTATTAGATCAGTAACTATGCTTCGCTGACCACATCAAAGCACCTTCATTTATCTATGAACAATCTGTAATAATACTGTCAGAAAATATCACTTTTTTCCCTTTAACTTAAAAGAGCAAACAGGAAAAAATTATCCAGACTTCAAGCTAGTGCCCTATATCAAGTTACAAATCTTTCTAATCTTGATTAGTCCCATAAGAGTGGATTTTAAAAACAATGAAGTACATTTTCTGATTCAAAACCACTTGTAATTACAAGTGTTTGCACTTTCCCTTCTGGAATGATCTAGTGCTTCATCCAAAGCCCATTGAAATCAATGGCAGGTTTTGCATTGACTTCTGTGAGATTTTGGAACAGGCTCCTAGTAAAACTGAGATTTCTGGCACACAAAAGGTCTTAAATAACCTCCAGATTTATATATAAAATGTGAGTGAGGAAGGAGAGAAGGACTGATTCTCACATAATGCTTTGTACCATCAACCACACCATGAACTCCCCCTGAAGTTAACTGGAGTTTTGCAGAAAAATCAATGGCAAAATCTGGCCCTTTGTCAGTACTGACAAACCAGCCTAGAAAAATAATTTGTTTACGCAGTGAAGTTAAACAAAGAGTAGAATTCATCTGGATCTAAAATAAGCTGAACATATGAACTCTAGCCGATACCCGGCCTAGTCTAAATCACTCACTTCTGATTTTATTTTTTGTACAGTGTGAAACTATGGGACTGATCTTGTGCCCATTAAATTTAATGCCATTGATTTCAAATGGGAGCAAGCCCTGTATTTGTTATAATATTTATAACTCAGGTTGTCAAAAACAAATTAATATTTAAATAAATATCTTTGCCTATTCAGCTAACAGATAATATAAAAATGCATAGGAGGGAAATCTAAGCAGAGATTAAACTGGCAATACCAATGTATAACAAGGCGAGAAACTTCAGAACTGGAATTAATTTGCAAACTGGACACCATCAAATTAGGCCTGAATAAAGACTGGGAGTGGATGGGTCACTACAAAAACTAATTTCTCCCTGCTGATACTCACACCTTCTTGTTAACTGGTTGAAATGGACCACCTTGATTACATTGGCCTCATCAGCACTACAAAAGTGATTTCCACCCCTTCTTGTCAACTGTTGAGAATAGCCCACTTCCACCTTAATTGAACTGGCTCGTTAGCACTGACCCCCCACTTGGTAAGGCAACTCCCATCTTTTCGTATGCTGTATATTTATACCTGTCTACTGTATTTTTCACTCCATGCACCTGATGAAGTGGGTTTTAGCCCACGAAAGCTTATACCCAAATAAATTTGTTAGTCTCTAAGGTGCCACAAGTACTCCTTGTTGTTTTTAAGGATAATACAAGGTTTCTATGTCTTGTGCCAATCTATTTAGTTTAAGAAAAAAAAAGTTGATAGGTGACTTTATCACAGTCTAAAAGTACGTACACTGGGGAGAAGATACTTGACAGTAGTGTGCTCTTTAATCTAACAGACAAAGGCATAACTATAACAAGATCCAGTGGCTAGAAGCTGAAGCTTGACAAATTCAGACTAGAAGGCACAAAATGTTAATAGTGAGGGTAATTAGCCATTGGAACAACTTATCAGTGGGCGCAGGGGATTCTCCATCCCTTCAATCTTTAAATCAAGACTGTATATCTTTCTAAATGAGATGCTCTAGGTGAACCAGAAGCAATAGACTTGATGGAGGAACCACTTCATGAAGTTCTATGGTCTGTGTTATGCAGAACTTCAGACTAGATTTTCTTAATGGTCCCTTCTCGCTTAAAAATCCATGTATTTATTCTAGTTTTAGTAATGCGGTTATTCTAAAATTGTAAGTCCTACTTTTATAGTGTCACAGAGTTTAAGGCCAGAAGGGACCACCAGGTAATCTAGTTTGATCTCCTGTTTATCACAGACTACCACCACCTGCACACTAAACACAACAACCAAAATTAGATCAAAGTATTGCAGCTCACAGGAGACTAGATTATTATGTGCCACATGCAGAAAATAGGAGGGGACCAAGGTGCACCAGTGCTCAATGTCCCCTTAATGACAGGGAAATGATTAAGTGAGATATACCTAGATAATCCTGGCAAGTGACCGACACCCACATGCTGCACAGGAAGGTGAAAACCCCCCAAGGTCACTGCAAATCTGACCTGGAAGAATTTCATAGTTTCAACAGAATTTCCTGTCCAATCCCACGTATAGTATCAGTTAGACCCTGACCATTTTTAAAGTTCACTAACCAGCAACACATTCCCTAGAGTAGACCACAGTAATTGTAATTATTTAAACCACTATTAATAGTAGGCTAAAAGTACGAACCACAGGGTGCAAGCTTATCTCCTCCAGTATAGCCCACCAGGGTATAATTTAATACTATAAGACTGCTCGCTTTTTCCTTTTGTAATTTTAACTTTGCTTTTATTACATTATAAAAAAATTGTAAAAAATATAAAAATCTTTCCATTTATCGCCATGGAAATTTAGGTGTGAAACAGAATACAGGGCAATTAAAATAACATTCCCTGGGGTCCATACCAGACATGGTCCTCTTCAGCCACCATAACATAACATACATAACATTTCCTTATTTACCCACACCAGCCATGATTTTATAGACCTCTATCATATCCCCCCTTAGCCGTCTCTTTTCCAAGCTGAAAAACCCAGTCTTTTTAATCTCTCCTCACATGGAAGCTGTTCCATACCCCTACTCATTTCATTGACTGAACCCAGGATTTTGAGACACAAAACTACCAGGTGCCTTATTATTTCATCTGTTGATGTACATTCTCCTTGAAGTCAGTGGGAATTGTGTGTGAGCAACTGGCTGGATACCAGAGCCCCCGAGTTCTAACTCCTGACCTGCCATTCATTCACCGAGGGGCCTTGGGAAAGTCACTTAGCCTCACTCAGTTTTAGTTTCTCCATCTATAAGAGGGGGGATAAATATTTACCTATTCCACAGAGATGTTACAAGTAACATTTGAAAATTTAAACTCCTTACGATTCACTGTATTAGCAAATTCCATATGAAGATCTCAAAGTTTGACTCAAATTTTCCAGAAATGATTAATGATTTTAGTTGCCTCTATTTCTGATTGCCCAGCAATTGAGATACATTAAAACAGCTTAGTTTTAAAGCGGCAATTAGAACCCAGCCTCTGAAAATCAAACCCATGTAAATAATTAAGGCTGGAGTTTTCAAAGGAGCCTAAGGAATTTAGGAACCCAACTGCCCCTGAGTTTCAATGAGAATTAGGCACCTAACTCCTTTAAGGTCCTTTTAAAATTCCAGGTCAAGCTTCAAACACCATCGTGAGACAGCGTTAGCCCCATTTTACAGATCATGACACTGAAGCACAGAAAGGTTAAGCAACTTGTAAAAGATCACATAGTAAGCCAGTGCTACAGACATGCCAACTCCCCATCATGTGTTTAAACTACAAAGCCAGAGTTCCTCTCAAGGGGTCTGAAGCCTCTTAGGGTACGTCTACAGTATGAAATTATTTAAAAATTATTCTATTCTAATTTTTGGAAGCTATTTTATACATTCGGTCTTCTGTGTCCCCACTAAAGTGCATGAATTTGGCATATTGAGTCCACAGTACCAAGCCTAGCATCCAATGTCGGAGCGGTGCTCTGTGGGTAGCTATCCCACCTCTGCGAAAGCCACAGAAGACAACCATTTTCAGCCGTTGTTCGGCTACTGTGAACCGAACAGCACAGCTTCCGCTGCCATGCTGCTCTCCTACATTTCGCACCCTTTTTCCAGGATTACCTGTGCAGGCGCCACAGCCATGGAGCCCGCTCAGATCTTCGCTGCAGTTTTGACCATTGTAAATACCTCGTGCATTATCCAGCAGTATGTGCAGTACCTGCAAAACCGGGCGAGGAAGCGACAACAGGGCGATTACTATACTGATGAGGACACGGACACAGACGTTCCTAGAAACACGGCATGTGGCGATTGGGAGATCATAGTGCTGTTGGGCCAGATTCATGCTGTGGAACGCCAATTCTGGGCCCAGGAAACAAGCACAGACTGGTGGGACCGCATAGTGTTGCGGGTATGGGATGATTCCCAGTGGCTGAGAAACTTTCGTATGCGTAGGGCACAGACAACATGGAACTTTGTGACTTGCTGTCCCCTGCCCTGAAGCGCAAAGACACCAAAATGAGAGCAGCCCTCACAGTTGAGAAGCGAGTGGCCATAGCCCTGTGGAAGCTTGCAATGCCCGACAGCTACCGGTCAGTCGGGAATCAGTTTGGAGTGGGGAAATCTACTGTGGGGGATGCTGTGCTGCAAGTAGCCAACGCATTCATTGACCAGCTGCTATCAAGGGTAGTGACTTTGGGAAATGTGCAGACCATTGTGGATGGCTTTAATACGCTGGGGTTCCCTAACTGCAGCGGGGTGATAGACGGAACGCATTTCCCTTTCTTGGCCCCAGAACACCGGGGCGGCCAGTACATAAACCACAAGGGGTACTTTTCCATGGTGGATCACAAGGGATGTTTCACCGACATCAACGTGGGATGGCCGGGAAAGGTGCATGACGCTCGGATCTTCAGGAACTCTGGTCTGTTTGAACAGCTGCAGGAAGGAACTTACTTCCCAGACCAGAAAATTACTGTTGGGGATGTTGAAATGCCTATAGTTACCTTCGGGGACCCAGCCTACCTCTTAATGCCATGGCTCATGAAGCTGTACACAGGCACCCTGGACAGTAGTAAGGAGCAGTTCAACTATAGGCTGGGCAAGTGCAGAATGGTGGTAGACTGTGTGTTTGGATGTTTGAAAGCGCGCTGGTGCAGTTTACTGACTCGGTTAGATCTCAGCACAACCAATATTCCAATTGTAATTGCTGCTTGTTGTGTGCTCCACAATATCTGTGAGAGTAAGGGGGAGACGTTTATGGTGGGGTGGGAGGTTGAGGCAACTCGCCTGGCAGCCAGTTTCGCACAGCCAGACAACAGGGTGATTAGAAGAGTGCAGCAGGGTGCGCTGCACATCAGAGAAGCTTTGAAAGCCAGTTTCATAACTGACCAGGGTACAGTGTGAGAGTTGTGTTTGTTTCTCTTAAAGTTACCCGCCCCCTATATATATATTAAAGGAAAAAAAATCACAATTGTTTAAAAACCATTCTTTATTATTTGTTGCACAAAACATTGAGAGAAATCAGAAGCTAGACAGGGGGGGGGGGGGGATTGGGTTAGGGGGATGGAGAAGAAGGGAAGGACAAGTCCAGAAATCAAATCAAAATTTTTGATATGCCAGCTTTCTGCTGCTTGTGCAATCCTCTGGGGTTGACTGTGTGGGTCCCCGTAGCCTCCCCCGCCGTGTTCTTGGGCGTCTGGGTGAGGCGGATATGGAACTTGGAGAGGAGGGAGGGCGGTTATACGGGGGCTGCAGTGGCAGTCCGGGGTCTTGTTGCCTTTCCTGCATTAGATCCACCACACAGCGGAGCATGTCAGTTTGCTCCCCCATGAACTTGACCATAGCATCCTACCTGCTCTCATCACATGCGTCCCTCCTCTCTTCATATTCATGTAACACTTTACACGACTCCGTAATTGTTTGCCTCCATGCATTCAGCTGGGCCCTATCAGTGCGGGAGGAGTGCACGACCTAGGCAAACATGTCGTTCTTGGCTAGGGGGGAAAACAGATTCCCCACTTGCCGCCTGTGCACTCTCCTCCTCCCCCTCCTCCTCATCCTCCTCACTCCTTGCTACTCCCCCCTTGCAGGTGTCCACAGACAGTGGTGGGGTAGTGGTGTCATCACCCCTCATAATTGCATGCAGCTCAGGGTAGAAGCAGCATGTATGGGGCTGTGACCCAGAGCACCCATTCGCCTCCCTGGCTTTTTGGTACGCTTGCCTGAGCTCCTTGATTTTTGTACGTACTGTTCTGTGTCCCTGGAGTAGCCTCTTTCCGTCATGGCCCTAGAGACTTTAGCATACATATTTGCATTCCTTTTTTTGGAACGTAGTTCTGCCATAACAGATTCATCTCCCCAACATGCAGTGAGATCCAGTACCTCCTGTTCGGACCATGCTGGAGCTCGTCTGCGAATCCGGGACTGCGTGGTCTCTTGAGATGGTGGACTCTGCATGGTCGCCTGTGGTGGTGGACTGTGCTGATGGTCACCTGTGCTGATGGTGACCAAACAGGAAATTCAAAAGTTCACGGGGCTTTTACTGACTACTGGCTAGTGCATCGGAGTTCAGAGTGTTGTCCAAAGTGGTCACAAGGGAGCATTCTGGGGTAGCTCCCGGAGGTCAGTATAATCAAATTGCGTCCACAGTACCTGTAACCCGGAACTGCAATCTTGATTTTAGCGCTACCCCATTTGCCGAGGTGGAGTACAGGAATTGGAGTAAAGAGCCCTTTAAATCGAAAAAACTGGTTTGGTCATGTGGATGGAACCAGTTTTATTTTGAGGTAACTCGGCTAATTCCAAAATAACCACGTACTGTAGACCAGGCCTTAGTAACTTAACAAAATGCTAGCTTAAAAAAAAATTAAAATAAAAATAAAAAAAATCACAGAATTGGCAACTAACAGCTTCAGATGGCCTGGTAGAATATTACGATTCTCCTTTTTCTTCCATTGGCACATGGGTCCATAAGAAATCTTCTCCTAGTATCATCTTCAAGAGTCACCTTGGTATAGAGATGAAGAGTTTGAGAAAGAGATCAAGTCAGACTGACTACAAGTCAGACTGACTGAGGTAGAGAGTTTTTCCAAATCCCTGTGTTATGGCTATGGATGTGGATTCCTGGCCTAGCATCCCAGAAGTCTTGAACTCTTCCTAATGATTAACACTATGGAGAATTCAAGATCCTTCTGTTTTGAAAAAAAAGTTGATTTTTCTCTTTGCCAGGCATTTTGCATTTACAGCACAGGTAGGATTAACTGATTCAAATGAGATTGGCTGTTCTCATGGTGATAGTTTCAGGTCCAAAGGGAACAAATACATTATGTATGTTTCAGCTGGTTTCACTGACTGGGGTTCTAGAGGAACCTGCATATGAAATCAGTGTTCCTCATGCTTAGTAAAATCAAATGGGGGGAATACTGGGTCAATTACTGGTCAAAGTAATTCCTCCCTTCAGAAAGGCAGGGTACCAGCCTTCTGTCCATGCTCGAAACATCTCTTGGCATCAATGATTCATACCATTTAAACTGTCTTTAATTTTCTCTTTAGGGAAAATATTACTGAGACGGTTGTGGCAAAGCAACTTTGGTGTCATCTGGAACACTCGGATTTCTTTGGTCCCTTTCAGTCCTGTTTTCAGCTAGATGTGATAAGCAGATGACACTATTCTGTCTGTCTTATTAATAACCTTGATGGGCAAGAGGCCTAGAATGGATAAATGCGCTTCACTTCACATGGGACTACGCCTTGAAAGCCACATGAAAGCTTCAGAAAGTGCAGAATATGGCTGAAGATTGACAATGAAACTGTCAGGGTTCCCCCTCCCCACTCTGAACTCTGGGGTACAGATGTGGGGATCCACATGAAAGACCCTCTAAGTTATATTCTACTTAGGTTAAAACTTCCCCAAGGCACAAATTTCTTTCCTTGTCCTTGGATGGTATTGCTGCATAAAGTCCCTCCTTGGCAGCTTGATTGCCTTACTTGTAAAGGGTTAAACAGTTCAGATAACCTAGTTGGTGCCTGACCAGAAGTACCAATGAGGAAAGAAGATACTTTCAAATCTGGGTGGGAAGGATTTTGGTGGGTTGTTTTCTTTTTGTTCTGTGTGTTGTTCCCTCTCCGGATGGAGGGAGAAGCCAAGCAGGTACAATATCTCCTGAAAATATATAAAATTCAGGGAAGGGTCACTTGCAATCCCTATCCCCCCAAAATATCCCCCCAAACCTCTTCACCCCCTTTCCTGGGGAGGCTTGAGAATAATATACCAGCCAATTGCCTTAGCAATGTGAGCACAGACCAGACCCTTTGTCTTCAGGACACTGAAATCAATCAGGTTCTTAAAAGAAGAACTTTATTTATAAAGAAAAAAGTCAAAGAATCACACCTGAAAAATCAGGATGGAAGGGTAATAAAAAGATTTAAAACACAGATGATTCCCCTCTGGGCTCAGCTTCACAGTTACAAAAACAGGAATAAAACTACCTCTGTAGCATAGGAAAATTCATAAGCCAAAACAAAAGATAACCTAACGCATTTCCTTGCCCTACTCACGGTTTCTGTGGTTTTAGATGGTTTATTGCAGGTATATTTTCAGGAGATATTGCACCTGCTTGGCTTCTCCCTGCGTCCAGAGAGGGAACAACACACAGAACAAAAAAAAAAAAAAAAAACAACCCACCAAAATCCTTCCCACCCAGATCTGAAAGTATCTTCTTTCCTCATTGGTCCTTCTGGTCAGGTGCCAAGTAGGTTATTTGAACTGTTTAACCCTTTACAAGTAAGGCAATCCAGTACAGCTGCCAAGGAGGGACTTTATTCTACTGCATACATAAAGGTTGCTACCCTTCCCCCTATATCCATGACAGAAACAAGCCACATCTTATTATCAGAAAATGACTTCTTTTCCATGTGAGCATAGGCTACTTTAAAAAGGAACAGTAGGAGTTTCTGCCCTGAAATGCTTTCTACCTTAAAATGGTCCTTTGAGAAGTCCTTCAAGTTATCAATTTTTTAACTCCCTCTCCCATTACTTACACATAAAGTAATAACAAAAAAGCCATCAAGCTTGAAACAACAATATCTTGTCCTCACTAGCTGCTAAGAACCACCATTCTTGAAAATGTGCTGGGGAAAAAATAATGCTTGTGGAAATATAAATTTGTTTTGCCAAGAGAGAAGGTGCTTATAAGTCTGTGTGTATGTGTGCGTTTGTAAGGTGTTGGCAACGTAGCTTATTTTAACTCCATCCAAATTGCTGCAGAAAAAAACCCTAAAAAACAATAATACAAATGCTTACCAAATGTAAAGGACAACATTGCTAGGAGAAAAATATTGACTTGCAGGCGTCTAAGATTATTACAGACAATGGAAAGCATTTAAGAAAACCCTATTTAAAATTACTCAAGTGTTCCTTTAATATCCATAAATGAAAAAAAACAGTCAAGTCTATAAATCCATAAAGGTTGCTACTGTTCTTTTTGCAGTTTAAACTAAGTTAGTGTTACGTCAGATTGCAATCTTATTGCTTCATCACCTTGGCTTTGTGCCTGTAGAGAGAGTGCACACAGCCCTAAAAATATTAAGTATTTGAATTACCCTAAAACACATAGTTATGCCAGAGGTTGAGATGGACACAGACTACATGAAATTAGACTCCATCCCAAAGGATAGGTTCAGCTTTCTGTGTTACATAGCATATGCCCTGAGAGGTCGGTGTTCAGTCTGGAGCAACACTGTGATTGTACTATGCATCATTTTCTTCATGATCTCTCTGAGTTCTGTGAAGAAAGTACCTACCCCTGCATTTGTACTGATTCATTCTCCATACCTGGCACAAAGTTGTCTACTGGGATGCTTTTTGGTATACAGACCCTTTATTGCATGCCAAACATCTTGAACATTTACAGCTTGAGTAAATTCCCCTCACCCCGTCTACAACCACCACGCTCAGTGTACAATGTGCCCTCCCTCACCCCGTCTACAACCACCACGCTCAGTGTACAATGTGCCCTCCCTCACCCCGTCTACAACCACCACGCTCAGTGTACAATGTGCCACCTGCTTCACCATAGCTAGCCTTCAATTCACCTGCCTTTGACAAGACAGATACACCATCACCTTGCCACCAGGGAGAAGAAAATGGTCTTACGGCTAAACCCTGGATTCTGTTCCTGACTTTTTCCCACAGATTTCCTGAGTAACTTTAGCCCCTTGATCCTTTGGTGCCTTAATTTCCTCATCCACATATTTTTCTAAACACAGTAGTGTGTTTCAAGACTAAATTAGTGATGTTTGCAAAAAGTGTAATGTGCTCTTTGGATAGAAGGCAGAAATCCATAATGGTATTATTAAGTTTCATATGCCTTTTAAAGCCCTAACCAGCTCCCATTTCACCCTCCTCCAGACTTCCCTCACTCCAGATGTTGAAAATATTACCTTTTACTGCTGACAATGTTTGGAAGCCTACAATGGCAGACATCTTAAAAATTCTATTCCTTTGTGGTTAGGAATATACTTTGCTGTGTAAATCACTATGGGCAGGGTTTAAGATAACAGCAGATATAGATGAAATGTCAAAATGAGTGGGGATTGAGATGAGGATGAGGTCTGAGATTAGCTTTCTGTGGGCACCTCATAGAATAAAATAAGGTTCACAATCATTTGGGTTTCTGGGGACTAACCTGTTGAGTAATTTTCATACTTGATAAACATGTACCTACCTTTCATGAAGGGTAAAGAGGGCAATAATGATTGGATTAATGTTGTTTGGGGGCACTTTATATTGCATTTTCATCATACTTACTATAATTTTGAACATTCTGCCTTTCAGCTATTTATGGTCTTGAAATCATATTGTTCTAGTAAGAGTTTTTCCCCTTTGAACTTACAATTGTAACTACATTTTCCCCCCCCCACCCCGGAACACTTATCCAACATTCATATTTACAAATGTTACATAGTTGGCTATAAGTAGGACATAAACATTTGTTTTAATTAACATATTGGATAATGAATGTACCATAGTGTACAGCTATAGGTATCATGTCTAAAGAAGTGTTTTACTAGCAAAGAGTATATTATTTTAAAAATCCAGAAATTAAATCTCGCCTGATTGAAGTCAATGGGAGTTTTGCCATGGACTTCCATGGGACCAGGATTTCACTCCAGAACTTTATACTGTACACATCAAGCTGCTAAGCTATCAAGCTTTGTACCTAATGATTACTCTTCTGTATGATTCTGAAAGCTGGTGTGAGCAGCTTCATTGCTATACAGTAGTTTAGTAGGTGCTTTCTCTTCAGTTTATTTAAATTCTTCATAGAAGTGGATTTAGAGGACAGACATGCATAACAATTTATGCAGCATTCACCTTCACTTGTTTACACTGGCATCCTTTGAACTTTTAAAACTTAAAATAGCACTTTTTGCTGCTTTATGACAAATGTGAATAAAGTGGTACTTTTACGAGTACTGATATGGTAAGTTGCATCAGTTTCTTATAAATGTCACATTTTAAATAAATAAACATTTGCACAAATGTTCTATTTATTCTGATTATTTTTTTGTCATCCAAAATTGCTAAGAAAACATTGTGCCAGCACAGTTGACCACATTTTAACATTAGTTTCATCAGGGTAAAACTGGAATAACCCCTAAGAAGTCAGTCAGATTTAGCTCTATTATTCCTATCGACATTAGGGGGTTTCTATGACTACCTCTTTACAAATTGAGGATGTTCTAGAGCCATTACTGAAGTTCTAAAAATTGATACTCAATTCATTGGGAAGTTGCAATTTTAAAATATGTATTTCTTTAAGATTTTCCCTATCATTTGACCAACTTTGGGGCTACATAGTATGAATAAGAGTATAATATTTATATAGGCCTTTTGGGACTTGGACCATATCGGCCTTTGTGTTGCATAGCACAGAGCTCTCACCAAATAAATAAAATATGGTAGAAATATACAATATAATGTATACTATAGGGAAGGTATATTATAAGGAAATGTTTTTTTATCCTATCCCATATGCATTTAAACTGAATTAGAAGTTTATGTTGTATATTATTCTGTGGAACTAATTGCTGCAGGATATTATTGGAGTAAATTGCTTAACTAAGATTAGACCACAAAGGAATTAGATATTTATATGAGAAGACATTGTCTACAGATGTTAAACAACATCTATGTTTAAGGCAGGTAAATGGGAATTACAGGAAGTACAATGTCCTCATATAACAGGCATAGAGGGTTCAGCAGTAGGATCAGAAAAAGTTTTGCCACAATTAAGCTTTTTCCCCTATGGTAAAAGGCTAACAAGACAGCACAATTTTCCTCAGTCAGAACTCTTTTTGTAAGGGTGTGGCACTATCTTCAAAGGCATTTTTTTAAGTTGAATTTGGAGAGCAGTAAAGATGTTCTAGAAGCTGACAGACAAGACAGCCCAAGGAGCAGTTGTTATAACTAAAAGACTGGGCTTGCTACAAGAAACAGTAACAGCCAGTGATAAAACACAAAGTTCAAACAACTTGAGCCCAAGACTGCCAGATAGAGAAGGGAAAGTTTCCAAGTTAGGAGAAATGGAGCAGAGAAATAGTTTAGTTATCTCAGAACTGAGTAAGGATTTAAAAATCCTTAAAGACAAACTAAACACTACTGAAAATAAACTTACAGACAAAAACATTAGAAATTGGGCTTTGAGTTCTAAACATTTTTTCAAGATTAAGAATACTTTGAAAATCTCTGGCAAGCACTGGAACACAAAGGTTGAGAGTCCCTGTGTTCCTTTGTACTGAGAGACAAATACTGCAGTCCCTGTTTTGCCAGAACTCCCATTGACTTCAAGAGCATTTTTATCTGAGGAAGTTCTGACTGGTCCCCTTATAAGAACTGAAATGATCAAAACGATTATTGCATTTTTGAAGTCTTCCTTTTTGATTTATGAATGCAGCAAGGGCTTGAAGCTTAATCACCCTCCCCTCCAAAAGACCCACAACAAACAACCATAACCACCACCCCTGAACATACACACACAGTTATATATATAAACCCTACCTACATTGGTGGTTTTCTTTCTAGTACAGGTATTCGGTGGCATTAAATATGGTGTACGGTGGATAGGGCAGGGAATTATGTTTTAGTATTTCTTATTAGGTTGCAGGATGCTTGAGGTGGACAAATGTACATCTTCCCTACTCCAACTGGCTCCACCCCCCAAAAGCCAAGCCACTTCACTGATTTATTATAATGGCTTATGATTACATTTTATGTAATACATGGGTAATTCAACTTTAAAGATGAAATCTACTCTTCAGTAACTGCAGTATTATTCCAATTGCTTGTACTGTATGCATTGTTCATTGCATGTTAATAGCTGTTATGGACCATCAGCTGGGCCACTAGTCCCAGTGCTTAGGAGAACATTGAGAAGTCATCCCTGCTGTATCCCTGGGAGTGATAGCTAGCTCAGCTCTTGCACAGACTTTGCGTTAAAACTGCAGTGTGACAAGCACACCTGAGATCAGACAGAAATAAATTCTCCCACTTACAATGATTATTTATCATAGAAGCAACATAGAAAGTAAGAACGGGAAAATGAGTGGAGGAAGAGATATCCAAGGCAAAAAAAAAAAATCAGAATTTAAGAAGGGAAAGAAGGAAGAACAAAAGGTAAAGGGAGACAGAGACAGTAAATAAAATCTGAAATATCACGAGGGGCTGAATGTCAACAGTGCACTACCATTAATATAAATTTAGAAAGTTTCATATGAAAGATATACATTGCCATAAATGGACATGGTGTTATAGACTAGCTACATAAGAACGGCCATACTGGGTCAGACCAATGGGCCATCTAGCCCAGTATCCTGTCTTCTGACAGTGGCCAATGCCAGATGCTTCAGAGGGAATGAACAGAAGAGGTAATCAATCAAGTGATCATCTTCTGTTGCCCATTCTCAGCATCTGGCAAATAGAGGCTAGGGACACTTCAGAGCATGGTTTTGCATCCCTGCCCATTCTGGTTAATAGCCATTGATGGACTAACCTCAGTGAAGCTCTCTAATTTTTTTTGAACCCTGTTATAGTATTGGCCTTTACAACATTCTCTGGCAAAGAGTTCCAAAGGTTCACTGTGTGTTGTGTGAAGAAATACTTCCTTTTGCTTGTTTTAAACCTGAGGCCTATTAATTTCATTTGGTGACCCCCTAGTTCTTGTGTTATGAAAAAGAGTACATAACATTTCCTTATTTACTTTCTCCACACCAGTCATGATTTTATAGACCTCTACCATATCCCCCCTTAGGCATCTCTTTTCCAAGCTGAAAAGTCCCAGTCTTTTTAATCTCTCCTGGTATGGAAGCTGTTCTGTACACCTAATCATTTTTGTTGCCCTTTTCTGTACCTTTTCCAATTCCAATATTTCTTTTCTGAGATGGGGCGACCAGATCTGCATATGGTATTCAAGGTGTGAGCATACCATGGATTTATATAGAGGCAATATCATATTTTCTGTCTTATTATCTATCCTTTTCCTTATGGTTCCCATCATTCTGTTCGCTTTTTTGACTGCTGTTGTACATTGAGGGGATGTTTTCAGAGAACTACCCACAATGACTCCAAGATCTCTTTCTTGAGTGGTAACAGTTAATTTAGACCCATCATATTATTACTTTGCATTTATCAACATTCAATTTCATCTGCCATTTTGTTGCCCAGTCACCAAGCTTTGTGAGGAACCTTTGCAACTCTTCCCAGTGTGCTTTGGACTTAACTATCTTGGTTAGTTTTGTATCATTTGCAAATTTTGCCACCTCACTGTTTAACCCATTTTTCCAGATCATTTATGAATATGTTGAATTGGTCCCAGTACAGACCCCTGGGGAACACCACTATTTAACTCTCTCCATTCTGAATATTGATCATTTATTCCTACCCTTTGTTTCTTATCTTTTAACCAGTTACTGATTCAGGAGAGGACCTTGCCTCTTATCCCATGACAACTTACTTTGCTTAAGAGCCTTTGGTGAGGTATCTTGTCAAAGGCCTTCTGAAAATTTAAGTACACTATAGTCACAGGATCATGCTTGTTGACCCTGTGAAAAAAGAAATCTAGTAGATTGGTGAGTCATGATTTCCCTTTACAAAAACCATGTTGACTCTTCCTCAAGAAATCATGCTCATCTAGCTGTCTGATAATTCTGTTCTTTACTATAGTTTCAACAAATTTGCCCAGTACTAAAGTTAGGCTTACTGGCCTGTAATTTCTGGGATCACCTCTGGAGCATTTTTTAAAAATTGGAGACACATCCTCCAGTCATCTGCAACAGACGCTGATTTAAATGATAGTGAATACCATCTGGTCCTGGTGACTTATTACTGTTTAGTTTATCAATTTGTCCCAAAACCTCCTCTAATGACACCACAGTCTGGGACAGTTCGTCAGATTTGTCCCCTAAAAAGAATGGCTCAGGTTTGGGAATCTCCCTCACCTCCTCAGCAAAGAATTCATTTAGTTTCTCCTCAATGGCCTTATCGTCCTTGAGTGCTCCATTAGCATCTTGATCATCCAATGGCCCCACTGTTTGTTTCGCAGTCTTCCTGCTTCTGATGCACCTTAAAATTTTTTTTGCTTTTACTTTTTAAGTCTTTGGCTACCTGTTCTTCAAATTCTTTTTTGGCCTTCCTAATTATATTTTTACACTTCACTTGCCAGAGTTTATGCTCCTTTCTATTTTCCTTAGTAGGATTTAACTTCAACTTTTTAAAGGATGCCTTTTTTGCCCATAACTACTTCTTTTACTTTAGAAGCCATAGTGGCACTTTTTTGGATCCTCTTACCATGTATGTTTTTTAATTTGGGTTATACATTTAAATTGGGTGTCTTTTGTGGTGTCTTTAAAAAATGTCCACACAGGTTGCAGGGATTTCACTTTTGTGTACTTTTTAATTTCCGTTTAACTAACTTCCTCATTTTTCTGTAGTCCCCCTTTCTGAAATTAAACGCTACTGTGGTGGGCTGCTTTGGTGTCCGCCCTCTTCCCTTCACACACACATAGAGATGTATAGTTTTATTATGTTATGGTCACTCTTACAAAGTGGTTCAGCTATATTCACCCCTTGGACCAGATCCTGTGCTCAATTTAGGACTAAATCAAGAATTGTCTCTTTTCTTGTGCGTTCCAGGACTAGCTGCTCCATGAAGCAGTCATTTAAGATGTCAAGAAACTTTATCTCTGCATCCCGTCCTGAGGTGACATGTACCCAGTCAATATGGGGATAGTTGAAATCCCCCATTATTATTGAGTTTTTTATTTTTAAAGCCTCTCTAATCTCCCTAAGCATTTCACAGTGACTATCCCCATGCTGGTCAGGTGGTTGGTAGTATATCCCCACTGCTATATTCGTATTAGTCAAACATGGAATTACTACCCATAGAGATTCTATGGTGCAGTTTGATTCATTTAAGATTTTTACTTCATTTGACTCTAAGCTCTCTTTTAATGCCACTCCCCCACAAGCATGACTTATTCTGTCTTTCCAATATATTCTGTACCTTGGTATTACTATGTCCCATTGATTTTCCTCATTCTAACAAGTTTATGTGATGCCTACTATATCAATATCCTCATTTAATACGACTCAAGTTCACCCATCTTATTATTTACTTATTATTTGTATATAAGCACTTAAAATTGTCAATTTTAAGCTGTCTGCCACAATGTGATGTAACTGAATGAGACTCTTTCATTTGACTGTTTCTCATCAGATCCTACCTGTATTTTATTATCTTCCATCCACTCCTCTTTACTAGGATATAGAGATTCTCCATTAACAGATCCTCCCCTAAGGGATGTCTCTGTCCAGACCACATGTTCCTCCACACCTGTCAGCTTTCCCCCAGCCCTTAGTTTAAAAACTATTCTACAACCTTTTTACCTTTACATGCCAGCAATCCGGTTCCATTCTGGTGTAGGTGTAGCCCATCCTTCCTACATAATACATAATGCAAAGAGAAGACAGCAATTCAAACACAGAAGTTAAGAGATTTAGGGTGAAATCCTGATTCCATTGAAGTCAATGGGAGTTTGACCACTGATTTCAGTGGGGCCAGGATTTTATCCTGCATCATGTAATCCAAACCCTTTTCATGTAGCATCATTATTTGCTGTATATAACATCTATACCTAGAGAGTGAGACAACTTTACATGTCTGTATGTGAAACTTTAAAGCTACTTTGAAATGTAAGCTTATTTTCTGTTTTGTAAAACAGCAGTAAGCATGCTGAACACACACAGACTTCTGTATTTTTTAGTAAATTACATATATTAAACCCTTTTAGTTGACCTAGTACCTAACCACATAAAGACGAAGTGATTAACACAGAATCAAACACACGCTACGGTAACTCATGTTTTAAAAACAAAAAAAACAAACAAAAAATAAAACAAGCAAACCTACAGCTATGACCTGAAGGTAAAAACAAACAGCAAAAGGAGAAAGAATGCTCACTTTATAGACTGACAATTCCACAAAAAGGTTATCAATTATTCAAGGAAAAAAATTATTTATTAACAACAACTAGTCTCTTACACTGTTTCTTAGCTTTGATATAAATTATGTAAATGGATGTGCAAGTGTGAATAATATGTTAATGGATAACACTGAAAGCAGAATGCAATTTGAGATAAGGCATTTGAGACTAAATTAACCACTTCATCTAACAGAACACATTTAATCTACGCTTTTTAAAATCCAGTTGTTAAACAGCCATTTAGAAAAACAGCAGGACAGACAATGCACCCAGTATCCAGAAGTCTTATTGGATATTGATTGAAATGATGCATCTATTGGAATTATTAAAATCCAGTTCCTGTCTGTCTCAGAGAGAGAAAGAAACCAAACTAATTACTTCAGGCAACTGTCTGTCAGGTCAATGAAAACCTAATGAGAATTTAAGAGGATTTCCATCCTCCATCTACACATTAATGGATCAACCTTTGTGTATGTGGAAGACACGTAACTGTATATGCGAAAGAGACCAAACAACCCGTTGACTCAGGGAAGAGTTATTTTATACAATATTGAATAAAACGTGAACATAGAGTACATATTGGGGTTCAGAGAAGAGAGGCCACAATGCTCTCAGGTGTGCAAATATCATTCAGATGCTAAAAATAAAGGATCAAAGGATCCCTTCTCTCCTGGTATGATGTATACGCTCAAGCTTTTATTTCACAGATTTGCAGGACTATAACAAAGAAGAAGGCAGAAGGAAAAAGCTGACAAAGTGAGCAGCCACGACACTGAAATCGTGAAAGGGAGAGGCGAGATCCTGATGAAACACAGCAAACATCTGAGCCCTAACGATAAGGAGTAAATTTGTGACAGTGAGGGTAATTAACCATTGGTAGAGCCCTGCGCAGATACAAAATTTGTATCCACATCCAATTCGCAATCCACAAACATGGTCCATGGATATAAAGTGGATACCCACAGATTTACAGGGCTCAAGATATAAAATTTGGATCCGCATCCATCCACGATCCACAAACATGCTCCGCGGATATATCCACGGATATAAAGCAGATATCTGCAGATTTGCAGGTCTCTAACCATTGGAACAATTTACCAAGGCTAATGGTGAATTCTCCATCACAGACAATTTTTAAATCAAGATTGGGTATTTTGCTAAAAGATCTGCTGTAGGAACTATTTGGGGGAAGTTCTCTGGCCTGTGTTAATCATGAAGTCAGACTAGATGATCACAATGGTGTCTAGCTCAGTGGTTTTCAAACTTTTTTCCTGGGGACAGAGTTGAAGAAAATTGTTAATGCCCATGACCCAACGGAGCTCGGTATGAGGGGTTTGGGGTATGTGTGTGGGGGGTCAGGGCTGGGGCAGAGAATTGGGGTGTGAGGTGGGGCCGAGAATTAGGGGTTCAGAGTGTAGGAGGGGGTTCTGGGCTGGGATTTGGGGGTGCGGTGCGGGAGGGGGGTCAGGCTCTGGGCTGGGGGTGAGGGCTGTGGGGTGGGGCTGAGAATTAGGGGTTCAGGGTGTAGGAGGGGGTTCTGGGCTGGGGGGTGCGGGTTGGGGTGCGGGAGGGGGTCAGGGCTCTGGGGTGGGGCTGGAGATGAGGGGTTTGGGGTGCAGGAAGGGATTCCAGGTTTGGGGGGGGCTCAGGGCTGGGGTAGGGGATTGGGGCACAGGGTTGGGACATGGATTTACCTCCGGTGGCTCCGGGTCAGCGGCGCAGCCAGGGTGCAGAGGCAGGCTTCCCACCTGTCCTGACACCGCAGACCGCACTGCACCTCAGAAGTGGCCAGGAACAGGTCCAGCTTCTAGGCGGAGGCACGCGCAAGTGGCTTCACACAACTCTCACATGTAGGCCCCTCCACCCCCCCAGCTCCCTTTGGCCAGTTTCCAGCCAATGGGAGTGCAGAGATCCATGGCCCCCTTGCCTAGAAGCCAGACCCGCTGCTGGCTGCTTCCAGGGCACAGTGTGGTGTCCGAAAAGGTAGGCACTAGCTTGCCTTAGCTGGGCAGCACCGCCGAGAGGACTTTTAACATCCCGGTCGGTGGTACTGACCAGAGCATGGCGACCCAGTGCCTGACATGCCGTGACCCAGTACAGGGTCTCGACCCACGGTTTTAAAAACACTGGTCTAGATGATCACAATAGAATCTATGAAAACATGTAAGTGAAGACCTCGCACTGTACTATACGTGCAAGATTATCTGTTAGCTGACTTGATTTCATATAATTTACTTTTGATCTAAATTGATTTCTCTTACTTTTTCTAATCATCTTCTGCTTAAACTCCTTTTGCATTAAGGAGATTGCAGCTAAGCACCAACCTCTATCTTTAGGAGCCTAAATAGGTGGCCTGATTTTCAGTGATGCTGAGCACACTTAAATCCCATTGACTTCAATTTAGGAACCTAACTTTAGTCATCCTACTTAGAAAATGTTGGCTTCAGTGTTTTGGGGAAATTCAAGACAGCCCATCCTGAGGAGAGGCAACCAAACACACACAGCGAATATGGGCATGCCTAAGCTGCTCAGGTTCTCAGCCAGAGAACAGAAAAAGGGGGCCAGCAGCACAGATATGGTTATCCTACAGAATGACTAAAGCCTAAGACATCAGACAAAAGACAAGCTCAAGGGACCAAGATGGCAGTTTTACAATAGTTAGAAAAAAGGGGTGGGGGATAAAAGCACCAATTATTTTGCAATGTTGTTCACATGCTCAGTGTTAAAATAGCAGCATGGACACGTTACAGCCAAAAAGCACAACTGTCTAGACTTCAAGCATTTAAACTCTTCCTGAAAGTGGGCCATTACTTCTAGGCAACCAGAACATAAAACAAAACAAATGACCTCTGTACTTAGAGCAACTCTCCAACAGAGTCTGAGTTTATGCAATGACTCTTCATGATGTAAAAGCTGGCTGTTGTTCCTGAGAGACCTGCCCATTTGTAGCACCACATTACAGGAAGAAAAATGACAAGGCAGTCATAGAATTTTAATAAAATACTCAAGAGCAACATAACTCTTTCCCATCTCTGGATACTACTATGTAATCCCCTACCATGCAGGATTTTCTTTATGATTATTCTTAAGGTGGGGGGTGCACTAGGTAAAGATCTGCATCTGCTTTCCTTTAGGTACAGAGGGGGAAAAACAACAACCAGTGAGAGCAGAGGGCATATGGTAGTCTGGCAAGGTCAAGTGGATTAAACAGACATCTAGCAATGATCCACAAGACAGGGTTTATTTTTAGTTGGGTGGCTGGTTGGTTTCTGTGGGCACCATGATGTATTTCTGTGATCCCTGAAACAGTACGATGAACGTTTTTGCAAAGTTATGTCTTCTGTGCATTTTAGAGCTCTTGGTTTGAAAAACAGAATCATGTTATTTATTGAAAGACACAGTTGGAAGAATTCTGTCCCCGCCCCCAACTCTGGCCCCTGTGACAACACTGCCATCCCTCCCCCACAAACCCAGGGAGGAGAATGGTGGGGGCATAATTTATAGTAAACAGGGTGATTCTGAGCTGCTTCACACCGGTCGGTAGCCCTGAGGAGACTGCTGTAAATTGAAGGAGTCTAATTTATGCTGGAGACTGATCCCCAGAGCAGCCCAGATTCAGGAGAGCGCAAAGGTGGCTGACAGGCACCTGGTTCCTATCTCCACTCCCCAGGGGTTGTGCCTCTTGGAAATGCAAAAGGAACTCTGCCGATGTGTTTTAAAATGTCCATGTCACCTTCCTCAAATTGGATTTTGGGTTTGTTTTATTCCATTTCCTTTCTGGCACATATGCAAAGATTTCATTAAAAAATGCTTCTACATTATACTTTTTCTAATTCCCTATTATGAACATTGATTACATCTATCCATGCTCCACATTCAAAAACAGCCCTAACTATAAAAGGACTTGAGATAATAGTACTCTTAGGAATGGGATTCATAACTCTAGTGCCAATTTCAGTGTGAAAAATTGGCTTCATAAGCAATTAAGACAGGTTTTTGGAATTTTTTTTGGGGGGTGGTTTAAGCCACCTTAACTTGTCTGTGTGAAAGCTGGAAAAGTTTCCCAATCCTCAAGGATGATAGGTAATGAAAAGAAAGATCCTTTGAAGGACAATAAAGATATCACATTCAACTTCTATTGCTGGAGATAGGTGGTAAATGAGGGAGGCTTTCTTCACTATTTGGTGAGTGTTTGTGCTCACAAAAAAACTGAGATTACAGTCTTAACTATGCCAGTAATGATGTATCAATGAGAAGCTTCCTGAACAGTGGTCTACAGAGCTCTTTCTGGTAGTCTGCAAAGAGCATGGTCACACGGTGTTGTGTCTCCTTGCTAGACCACAAGGAGGGGGTCTTTCCAAGTATTACTTTTCCAAATAAACAACTGTGGAATGTTATTTGATCAACATTGGGAGGGAATGTGGTATATACAATTATGGATGGGCACACAACAATCTCTCTGAAGATGTGCTATACTATGAATCTGAGACCCCCCCGTCCCCCATCTTAGTGCTGGAGTATGGTGCAAACCTGGACCATAGTTCTGAGACATTTTAGTTCTCATAGTTCTGCCTTCCAGGGGAGGACTGATACATGGCTCCTGTTTGTTGGGATGTTAGAGCTATCCATGTGCCAGAGGGTGATCTGTGAAGCAAAACCAGGTTTTTGGAGACAGTAAGCCCACCAGTGCATAGTGCCCAAGGAGTGGGACAACAGGGTTAACGATGCAGTCTTCATGAAGGGAGTTGCCAGCAGAAGCCTTTGAAATCAGGGCTAAGTGTACAGTTCCCTTTGAAAACTCAAGAACTCTTAAGCATGGTTGCCACCAAGGAAATAAGTGTCCTACTGCAATTTTTATAAAAGAACCCAGGCAGACATGCCAGCTTAGATTTCTTATCTTACATTTCAGGCATGGTCTAGCCTTAGGCCTACTTTCCTGAGTCTCTGGGCGTTAATGATGATGTGCTGTCCACAGATCAACACAGGAACAGTAGTTTGTTGCCAGGCCTATTCTGCCTCTGAGTGTTTATTGTACTCACCACTTTTTAACTACACCACTACTTTAAAAACCTTGGATAGGTCAATTAAAAGTAGACTTCACCTGGAGCTTGTTTTTAAAAACGAATGTTTGATGGCCCAACTCTCGCTTCCACATCCTGGCTGGGGAGACAGGCTGAAGGCATTACTCCAACATCATCAGCAGACCTTGTCGACACTGGGGATTTGCCCCAGTTACGATCATTAGTGGCTTGCCACCAGCATAGCTGTGCCATTGCAAAATTTCGGAGTGGAAAGGCAAAATAGTTATAAGCCATGATGTGCACTGCAGAAGGTAACTCCTCCAGCCTGCAGCAATGGTGAATTACAGGACTGCACAGCGTGGCTTATAGCAGCTTTGCCTGTTTACAATAGGAGTTACAATGAGGAGCAATATGAGATAGCTGAAATCCACTGTTTGGCCAGGCCTCTGCCTATCAGTTTCCCTTGGGTTTGCCTATGGACCAGAAATATGACCTGATACCTTATGAAGTATGCCCAGATCCTAAGACATCCATGTGGTGGCTGGAATCGCTTCTCTGAAGCCTTTCCAGAAATAAAGCATTCCTGCATCTGATTCAAAAGGAAACTGCATAGGATTAGTCTGTTTCCTCTGCAAGGAGCTCTTTACACTAGAAATTGACAGCAGAGAATAAGGGAGTAGGATTGTGTGCTTGGGGTCAATATCCTTTTTCAGCTGGGGAACATTTCTCTTAATGTTACTCTCTTTTTGTCTCTTTTCTATGTTCTGTCCAGGCTGACTGTGAATAACTAATTGGGAAGCATGATGGCGTCAGTTACTTGTTATGTCCTATTTCTATAGGCTCTCATATGCATCATAAGGGGCTAGATATTCATTTTTTTAAATGGGGAAACTGAGGTAGTTGAGGAAATTTACCCAAAATGACACAGCAAGTCAGTGGCAGATCTGGGAACAGAACCCAGCTCTCCTGATTCTTGGCTTGGTTTCCACCAGACCACATGATTGCCACAAAACACATGTGTGGCAGTGGACATAACAAGTAACTGACGCCATCATGCTTCCCAATTAGTTATTCACAGTCAGCCTGGACAGAACATAGAAAAGAGACAAAAAGAGAGTAACATTAAGAGAAATGTTCCCCAGCTGAAAAAGGATATTGACCCCAGGCACACAATCCTACTCCCTTATTCTCTGCTGTCAATTTCTAGTGTAAAGAGCTCCTTGCAGAGGAAACAGACTAATCCTATGCAGTTTCCTTTTGAATCAGATGCAGGAATGCTTTATTTCTGGAAAGGCTTCAGAGAAGCGATTCCAGCCACCACATGGATGTCTTAGGATCCCAAAAGACGTAACTTGCTTTGCCCCTGTTCCTCAGTTTGTATGTGGAGGTTACCCTGTGTTTCTTCTGTAGGGCTGAAAACATGTTAATTAAGCGAACATATTTTGGAAATTCCATGAAGCAAGTTCCTCATGCTCTCTTTTCTCTTTCTCTTGGGTTTTACTGAAGGAGGATAATCTTGATTTTTCTAAGGCAATAAGCACCTGCAGCTCCCATTACAATCAGTAGGAGCTGAACAGCAGGAGCTCAGCACCACTGGAAAAAACAAACAATCAGGTCAGAAGTTTTGATTTGATAAATCTAAGTTTCCATGTCCACAAAAGAACCAGTATGACCTTCTGATCTGTAAACGGAGAAGCTTACACACTGCAGCAATACTTTTTCTGGACCTGAAAGACATTCGAGTAGGCACTGAAACTGAAGCCTTTCATTTTGAACGTAATACACCCTGAAAAATGTTAACGGACACTGTTTCAGCCACATTGCATGAAGTCACTTCCAAAATATAATTCCACACAGGATGAGTGCCAATGTTATTCATATTAATTTTTTATTTGTACAGCATGTGAATGCATATTGTGCTTTGCAAGAATATACTGCAAACAAGACCTCTGCCTAGAAGAGCTTTTAAGACATGCGCTCCCAGCCCACACTTGGTGTTGCCAAATATTTAAAACCAGCAGCAATGTGTGTATCTTGGAATCATTCTGAGAAAACGTTTCCATGTGCAATCTGCATTTTTTTCCTATTTCTACAGGGTATTGCCAAGCGTGATTTGACTGATGTCTGAATTCACACTGTAATAATGACTTTATAAGAAGGGATCATCGGAGTTCCCATTGTTGGGGGGAAGTAGGAGGAGAAAGGCATAGCCCCTACCACAACTGTCTCGCATCCTGCTTGTTGGCGTATTATCAGCGCTTCCTATCCTACTCTGTGATGTGCAGATACAGGAAAGGTCTATTTGTATATTTATTACTGAAAGCCTCTTACTGAGGTTACTACTTCTGTCAATATTCTGTTGGGGCCTTATCCTGATTAGCTGGCACTGACAGCAGCAGGCTCTGCCTATCATTAAATTTAAGTTTTGCAATTTATGATCAAATAAGGAATTGATACTGTAGCCATGAGTAGAGCAACACAGTGACATAGACGAACGAACCTAGGTAATGTAAGAACTGACTTCCATCTTCATCTGAAAAGAAATGTTAAACAATTAGAAAGCAAGGGCCAGTCTGCTCTGCATGGACGTTAAGGGGTCTATGGTACTTACCAAAAAAAGAAATGGTTTTCCCTACAACTCCTGGGAAAAAATCCCTGTCTCTGGCTCTTGAATATTTTGGGAGCTAGTTGTCTGCTGCTGTCTCCCTCAGAGATGGCTCCATTTCGACAGTATGTTACATAGATGCAGTAATCTGTGAAGACCTTTAGGATCTTTTTGGGAGGACAGATATTACCATACATTTAAACTACTTAGGCCCAATGCCTATGCTAAAATAGGGAGGGTGCAGAGAGCAGCATTAAATTCCACACAACTATCCACCCAGTTAGGAGTAGATCATGCAGCTGAAAACTGCCCCTTCCCCGTACGGCCACTTTCCTTCTCCAGAAGTGTGAAGTCCTGGACTTCTAGGGAAAGAGCCCACTTGGGCTTTGCTCCTGGGTGCAATTCTAACTAAGCAGCATTCAACTTCCATCCCGATTCAGAAATTTTTATTTGAGTAGCTGGACCTACAGTTCTATGCTTTCAAGTTTACTACACCACTGGGAATAGATTGATTCAAAATCAGAAGGGTACCCAAGCTATTCCCCTCTAAACCAATAAAACTGTAACTCTAAATAATATAGTCCACAAAATAGTAGGACTCTAACTTTGAGTTTAAACACAACATAAATGCTAAGCATAAACTAGAACAAAGTACAACACATTAAATGCTTAGCTACGAATCTCAACGAGCTTCAATATCAATTTGAAAGTGACAGTGAAAGTACACATTTTCTAATGGTCACTTTTAACCATTTGGTTGCAGTTCAAAAAGAAAAATTCTGGTGGGGAAAGCCAGCCCAGAATTACTATTAAGGCTTTTGAATGGCTTCTACAACATGTAGTTTTTAAATTTTTAACTTTGGGGTCTAGACTATCTGTTTCTACACTTCCTATTTACTAACTAGAGGATAGATTTTGCCACCCTCACTCACACTGAGTCTTCCCTTCCTCCAGAAGTGGCCTTACTGAAGAAAGTGTAACTGCTCAGAATAAGGTACAGGAAAGTAACTGAAATACTTTCCTTATGGATTGTATTTTCTAAATGGACAACCTACCTAATTCTCAATTAGTGAGGGACAATCTCCACTCATTCTTATATTTTGCTTTCCACAACCAAATCTCTGTACAACTTTTCATGAGTGATGTACCCGAGTATTCGGATTCTAATATCTAAACTGTATTGTTAAATCTATTCACCTAAATTTGTGTTATTGCTGATTATGTACTCTATGTGTCATATGACTTTAAAAACAAACTTTGTATTTGTGGATAATCTAAGCACTATACCCAGATGTACAGACACGCTTTTCCCAACCTATGTGTTATATAATTTTTTAACATTAGCTTTAATAAAAATTTTAAATCTGTTCCACATGAGTTGGGGTGTCAGAATTTGGTCCTAAATAAGTGTTACTTGTTTGCATGTGCTCTGCATTGGTTTAGTTAGTACAGTTTTAGCCAACTGAAATAAAACCCTTTTACTATCTTTCCCACAGAAACATAACTATAGGAGGGGAAAAAAACAGGTTGAGATTTCTTGATGTGATATGAGACTGGGAAATGAAAGAGAGAATTTGATGAAGACTAAAAATAAAGCCTACTGCAAGTATTTCTGACTTGCTCTGTTCTGACTTGTAATGAGAGAGTTGCTGCTGTCTGCTGGAATGCCTATCTCAGTCAGGACCCTTCACCCCCAGGAAGAGACAACAAACTTCTTAACATGTGTTTCACATTCCTGCCTGACTTTAGTGCCTGTACTGTAATAGCAGCAGAAGGATCAGCAAAACCAGCTCTCTTGGAAACTGGTGCATAAGACCACCCTCCGCCCCCCCCGGCCCCCGGCTTCCCAAAAAATCTCAGCCTCAGCTACGATTGTGTAAATAACCAATGATGCCTTTAAAAAGGAACTGCTATAGATCTCTAAGGGCTAGATCCTCAGTTGGTGTAAATCAGTGTAGCTCTGATCATATGTAAAAATTCATTTCAAAGAGAGAAGAAACAAATGGACGAAAACTCCTCTTTCAGCACCAGGAGGTAGAAAATTCACAGTGCACGATGACGCTGGAGAAAATAAATGACTGGCTTTTGAAAAGCAAATATTGAATGATGCCCCCACCTCACATTCTTTAGAAAAGCAAACACAGCAGAACCCCACTATTTCACACTTCACTAACCCATACCCCCCATAATTCAGACAGAGAGACCTGAGGCCTCTACCCTCTGCTCAGCAAAAATTGAATAGCACATTACTTGAGTGTGGTTTCATGTGACTAAAACTAAATCCCTGTTAGCAAGTATACTGCCGTAGAATTGGCCGCTTACACAATGAAGTATTCTCACAAATGCTTACAAATCAAATAATACTCGTCTAGTAAGTGAATGAAGTTCATTTTGTGATGCTGCACAAGCCTTTTTATTTTTTTAAACTTTGCTTACTCACTGACTCTCACAAGTCTGTAATTCACAGTGGGATTACAGTTTATCTCAAATGCTTTGGGAACCTCAAAACTTCTGGCTAAGAGGACAGCAAACTGGGGTTCATGGGATAAATGCCTAAAATGTGGATAACAGAGTGCTTTCATTAAGCTGAGTTTAGTGATGTAAATGGAAACACTTCAGAGCAGGTCACCTGCTCACTCCCCAACTCTCATTATATTATCATAGCACCTAGGAGCCCTAATTATGGGCTGGGAGGGACGCCATTGTGCTAGGCTCTGTACAAATACGGTCAAAATTACAGTCCCTCTAGACCCTCTCCCACATTTCATAGTAGCAAGTAAATGGGGTCAGAGACAAACCCGTTTGGTTATATCAACCCCTCAACATGCCCCCGCCCTTCTTATGCACCCCCATCCCAGATTTCCATTGACACCAGCTGCCATTATGCTCCCTCCCATGTCTCTGCCAGTCTTCCACCCTCCTCCCCATGCACACAGCATGCTCCCTCACCTGCAGTAGACCAGACACTCCATGTGGTTAATCTCATTGTCAGAGCGGTAGCGGCTGTAATCCTCCCACAGATCCTTGATGGCAGTGACAGCCAGGATGAAGAGCACAGGGGCCAAGGCCAGCTCGGGCTGGAAAGCGTTCACTGACGGCACGAAGTTGAGCAGTGCGATGAAGACAAAGTAGACATTGGCCAGGCGGTGAAACTGCTCAAAGAGGTTCTTGGGCAGGAAGGACAGAGCTGTGTACTTGGTGGTCTTGAGGCGATTGTTGGCCAGGGGGATCCTTTGGGGCTTCTCTGTCTCAGGCCCAGGTAGCAGCAGGTTAGAGCGCACAGTCCGTGTCTTGCTCTCCTTCTTTTTCCTCTTTCTTCGCCTCCTCTTCTTCCTCTCCTTCTCCTCTTTCTTCGGCACCTGGGGCACATCCCTGATGCCTTCAGCGTCCTGTGCCATCTCTCCTGTTCTCCTTCCCAAAAACACCAAACACACAGGACAGACCTGAGCACTTCTGCAATGGGGGCACTTGGCAGAGCCTGGGAGAGAAAGGACTGGCTGCCCCTCCCTGCTCTGCACTAAGTTATCATCCTCAGAGCCTACTCACTCTTCACTTTCCTTTTCCCAAAAGGGGAGGAGGTTTCCTTCAACTCTCTCACTGTTTTGTTTGGCCTCTGGCTCTCTTCCTCCTCCTCCTTCTTCTGTGTTTGGGAGGAGAGAGCTCTTTTTTTCTCTAATTCTCTCACCCTCCCTGGCTCAGTCTCCTCTCCTCCTTGCTAAGGCTAAGCTCACTTGTGCTCCAGGGGCAAGGGAGGGTGGATTGAATGACTGTCCCGTTGTCTGTCTCTCCAGGAGAGGAGACATACAAAGTAACCCTTGTCCTGTACATCATTTTAACCACACCACTCGTTTCTGCTACAAAAAGGGGGGCTCGCAGAGACGGCAGCAGTTAGTAGTGGAAACATGAGAGAATCACATACACACACAAGAGCGGGGTTGCGGGAAGAGACTGAAGGATTTTTTTAAGAGCGAGAGAAGCGGGAGGGAGGGAGACAGAAAATCAGCCACGCTGGGAACTTTAAAAAGAGGGGAACTTTTGACTCCACAAAGTTAGTAAGTTAAGTGTGAGTCAGTGCCTGGAGTGTGTTAAACGCCTGGTCTTTGGCATTGCTGGAAGCTGCTTTTTCATTCCATCCTCTCAGTCTTTATTTACACAATCAACCAAAGGCAGGCACCTCTCTCCCCCACCCCCCCACCCCACACACACACACTGGATGGAAACCACAGGTTACACTTTATGTTCTGCCTTTGTCTTTCCATTACATATAAGGAGTGGGAGGGTTTGGTTTGGTTTGGTTCTCTCCCTCTCCCCCCCACCCCATTTGATATTTGCAGTTCTGTACTGCTTTCCATCCAAGGGGATCTCAAGAGTGCTATACAAATCTGCACTTAACCTTGTCAACTTAGACTTTATAAATTGATTCATTTGAAAATACTCCTGTTCGGTAGAGCACTCTTTAAATAGTATGCCATTATTTACTTTTACACACACATTTACATTTAACACAGGCAAAACATATTTTCCTCTAACTTTGTTCTCAAAAACAGCTGAATCATTTTTGCTCCAAAAATAATTGAGCCTAAGGCAGAGACACCTGACACGGAAAAATTCAGTTTCAATAGTTAAAGTTCAGCAACTGAAAATAGGGTCTTGTAGTGGACCGGGTTGGCAACCTCAACTAGAATGACTACCAGCAGCACCTAGAATACATTATTTAATTTCACAAGGATTTTTCAATCCCTCCCCTGGGAAGGGAGAGTTGGTAGGGCACTCTACACTGATCTGGTCTCCACTTTTTAAACCGGGAAATGTTAAAAACTCAAACTTCAGGGAAAGACAACCAGAGTGATACAGGAACTTGAAACTGAAGAAAAACTTAATTTAAGCGCATGTATTTAGCTCAAAGACATGAGACTCAAGGGCAACATTAACTATGAAAATATCTAAAGAGAAATAATATTTGAGGAGTAAAGACTATTCACATCAAAAGCGCAATAAACACATGACTTTGCAACTGTCAAGTATAGCACCCCACATCTAAAGATCTCAAAAGCACAAAGCTGCTCAGGCTTCTCTTCCTACTCTTTGCACATATGACTGATTGCCTGTCTTTTCACTTTCAGACTGAACTGAAAGAAGTCAGAAATGTACAGATGGGGAAACTGAGGTGTAAAGAAGCTAAAAGGTGTCCCCAAGATTGCACAAAAAGATCACTGCAGACCCAGGAATAAAGTCCACTTTAGATCGATTCCCATACCTATGCCTTAAATTACAATAATATCCTTCCTCTCATCCCCTCTGTATCTTCATTTTCTCCATTTGGGAAGTGGTAATAATCATACAAATGTCTTGGATGGCTGTTTTTTGGATGATGCGTATGAAACATGTCCAAGATATAAAGCACTATACAAGTGCTAATTAATGCAGGTCTCTTCAGAACAAAGCTCAATAGTGGCATAGCATACCTTACAAAATTACAGTATGAACTCTGCTTTGTGTGAGTGTGGAGATGGGCACATATGTGCTAACCCAAGTAAAAGCAGACGTTCAGATTCATAAACTTGCTGTAAATCTAAATGTCTAAGAATGGGTTTTGCACAACATTTTGATGGGAATACTTTCTTTAAAAATGAGGTTACGAAATATACCAGCTAAACAGTGCCTTTCCTGTGTTGCCAACTCTTGTTGTCTTACCATGAGTCTAGCAGTATTTGGTGTTTTCCAGAAAGCCCCAGATCCTGGAATCCTGTGATCGGGGGGGGGGGACCTCAGCTTTCATTTTTGTGTTAACATTACATTTCTAGCCTCTGCATGGTTGCAGAGAAAAGCTTGAAAATGTGACCCCCTACAAGTTCAAAACCAAGAAGACACATAGAAAAACTCCAGAAGTTATTATTTTTAAAGATCTCATGATTTTTAAGCCAGTCTCATAATTTTTGGACACTTGGGATTAGCAATATACTTGTATTTGGCATGAATTTGAGAGTCTCAGTATTGGATATGAAAAAAATTGTGTGCTTCTTTTGAGTGCAACACAGGTGCTGAACTGGGGGAGGAAGGGGGAACAGTGGTACTTTTCCAAACTCCAGTCACATGAGATATCAAAATGAGAATCAGCTTCCAAGAGGTTGGGCAGATGTTCATAGTACTTCCTCACCACCCATAGGACTTGGCTCACCACCCATAGGGTTCAAAGAGCTGATGGGCTCTGCTTGGCTCATCAAGCCTGTCTCCCCCTTGTTGAGGCTCAGATACCATCCTGGTTTTCAGCTCTCCCTGGGCAGGACTTGGGTGCTCCTTTCGCTTGTTGAGTCCAAGGGTCAGATTAAGGGGGAAAGCATAAGTGGCTGCAGTTACTGAAGCATCACTCATTTGTGGTGCCGAAGCACGATGTCAAAGTAGACTGTGCAGATCCTCCTGATATGACCATGCTTCTCCTTTCTTCTATGCTTTGATCAGTGAAATAGTTAACCATGTTGACATGAAATCATCATCCTTACGCTTCTGAGTTAACACTTCACTGAGAAGAATGAGCTTTTGTTTCAGACTCTGCGGACATCACCACTTCATTGATACTATTTATACATTTTTCTTCACAACCATAAAGGCCAGAGAGTTAGGGCCAGATTTTCAAAAGGACTGAGCCCTCACAACTGGGGCCAGATTTTCAAAAGAGCTCAGCACATTAGCTACAGAGTTCCTCAGAAAAATCTAGTCAGTGTCACAATGGGAGCTGCTGGGTGCAAAGCATTTCTGAAAAACCTGGGATGAATGAAATCCTGGACCCATAGAAGTCAATAGCAAAACTCATATTAACTTCAAAAGGGTCAGGATTTCACTCCGGTGCCTAAATGAGAGTGGAGCTTTTCTGAAAATCTGGATCCAATTGTGGGTGCTGAGAATTGACAAATCTACCCTTGAGCTCTTTAGAAAAATTGGGCCTCACCTTTTTATTTTTGTTTAATGTGAGCTGACATCCTGAAGCACATAGAAACCGCAAAAATAAGATGTACTGACTTGCTGAGCTGCTGCTAGCCAGGTCAGTCTGAGCCTTGGTGCCATACATCAATCTTTCCTCCAGGCTTTGTATTGTGCGTGTTTGGTGAAGAGTGACAAAAAGTAAGTTCTGTACTAGGTATGGAATGGAACCAAGAACTGCCTTTCCATCACAAAGTTGAACACAAGCCGAGAAAAATCAAAGGCTGACACCATCCGTAACCCACGCCTCTAGGGAAAACTAGAGTATGGCAGTTAAGGATGGAGAGCCTGATTGTGAGAGGAGTTGAGAACCTTCATCACCCAAAGACATTGGATACACTTTTCAGGAGCAGCATTGCTAACCTCAAGCATTCAAAAATTATGAGCCATGCCCCGCAAATCATGAGACTGCCTAAAACATCATGAGGGTTTTTCTTAAAAATTGGCGTCTTTTTATTGGCTTTCTGGTTTCGAGCCTTTAGGGTTCTTGTTATGAGCTTTTCTCCACAAACACGAGGGTTAGAAACTTACTTCTATTTAAAAGAAATATAGAAATCAAAAAGAAAAAAGAAAGCTGAAAGTCTCATGTAATCACATGACTCCAAGAGCTGGAGTTTGATAAAAAAAAACACACACCAAAATCATGAGACTCAATCTGAGCACTATAAAATGGTTACAGATTTTGAATGACTTAATTTAAGACTGTTTTAGTGTCTTTTGTCAAGCACCCACAAAATCAGTGGCCAGTTTTGAACAGCTCATCCTTAAATAAATGAAGAGGGTGATCAGCATCCCACAGGATTGGATTTTTAAATCTCTCATTGAGAGCTCACTGCTTTTACCCCTCTGTATTGCTGCTGTGTTGCCACTCTTACTCCTGCTCTCACACAGACGAGAGTTTAACTTGGCTGTTTCCTTTGAAGATTTTTCAACTGTTAACAATACATCCTCTCACTCAGTCATATGAGATATCCCCAAGTGTCAAAAATCATGGATATTTATTTAAATAACCATGCTGATATAAACAAGAGTTCAGCCTTATTTTAAGGTGTCATTGTTGGTGACACAACAGCTAAGCTTGCATTGCAATATTGCCAGCCACAAGAGTTAAAAAACCATGAATCAGTCCCCTCCCCCAAACCATGTAATTGGCCTAAAAATCATGCAAAGTTTTTAAAAGAATAAATACTGGGGCCATGTGTCTATGCTATGGGCACTACAGGGAGTCAGCTACAACGCTGCAGGTGTAGCGCGAAGTGCAAACCTTTGCTACTGCAAAAGAAAGGGGTTTTCCTGTCACTGTTAGTAATCCACTCTCAGAGCAGCAGTAGCTAAGTTGATGGAAGAATTCTTCCATTGGCCTAGCTGCGTCTATACCAGGGGGGTTGTGTTGGCATAGCTTTCACATGCTTGGGTGCCATAGCTACGTTGACTTGACTTTTAAGTGTAGACGAGGGGTTTTGTTCTATCATCTGTTTTTTTAACCACCTGCCCACCTTGTGCATGTGTGTGTGTGTGATATGACAACTACAGGTTGAAAATATATATAAAGTACGCACACAAAAATGCAGGCCCCCGGCTCCCCTGTGTACTGCTCCCTCACTCCCCTCCCTGCTATTGTCCAGAGGGCTTTGCATTTCCCTCTGCTCCTTTTCCCTGACTGCCCTGACTCTCCTCTCTCACACTGTCCAGAGTCCTCCTTGAACTCCCCCCCCACACACACACTGCCCAGACCTTCCCTTGTTGTGGGAGCAGGTTTATATTCTGATTTCTCAAGAGCTAGCACACCGCATGGCTGAACAAAGAAGGGGTTTATAAACATAAGTTACCCACACATGCAGAGTGAATGAATGACTTAGATGGTCAGTTTCATGGAGTCATCACATCACAAGGTGGTTCTTAAGGAGGGACATGCCATTGTTCAATTTTGTCATTGATCTTAAATAAAATTTCAGCTGAAGCAATTTCTAGGTCAACATACTAGTTTTTTGGAAGTGGGACACAAGATCTTTCTCAGTGCTACCAGCTGGTTAGGGACGTGGGAACCCAGATTCAAGTCCCTACTCCAAACCAGAGAACCCAGATCTCCCACACCCCAGCTGCCTGTCCTACCCAAAGAGCTAATGAGTATTCAGGGCTGGGTCCCCCTCTGTTTCTGAGCATTTCAAAGGTCTTGTTTTTGTTTTGATGTGGAATGTAAACAAATGTCAAAACCTCAATATTTTTTCACAAAATGGAATTATGGTTTTCTAGCCAGCTCAACGGGGGAAAGGGCCAACACAGCCTCATTCCCTCTCCACTCTGCAGAACTAATGTTCTGAGATGAAGGGCTGAGGGAAGGGGGAAGAAAGAAGTGAAAGCTGTGTTCTCTGTTCATCTTTCGCCTCCTCCAGAGCAGTGGGAATTTTTTCCACTCCTTAGTTTCAAACTCTCACTGAAGGGAAATTCTGACCTGGCCCCCGAGCTGGATGCCATGTTTAAAGAGAAAAAGAGAGGCCAGTTAAGTTCTCTATTAAATAAGAGAGAGAAATGTCTTGTTGGATGGAGGGGTTATATTAGAACAGGGGTTCTCAAACAGGGGGTCGTGAGGTTATTATGTGGGGGCCGTGAGCTGTCAGCCTCCACCCCAAACCCCGCTTCGCCTCCAGCATTTATAATAGTGTTTAATATAAAAAATTGTGTTTTTAACTTATAAGGGGGTTACACGGTCGCAGGCAACTTTGCAACGAAAGATAAGTACTATACTTATTTGACAAATGTACCAAAATTAACTGAGTTTCCTAAAGACACATAGTGAGCTGGTGACTGAGTCAGGAATAGAGGCCTTCTAACATCTAGTCCTCTGCTCTAATCATTAGATAATGCTGACTCAGAACTATGGCATGCTTTCAAAGCATCTCAGAGAGCTTTACCAGGGAACTAACTTACCCATTACTTTAGTCCAGCAGCTGTTTAACAGCTCACAGGGACACTACAGAACAATTTAGAACAAGAAACGAAGGCTAAGGTCACATGTAATTAAACTGCAAGAAGAGTCTAAGGAGGCAGAATCTAGATATTCAAATTGGAATTAGGTAGGACACAGGGATTAACATTCCTATTTCAACATTGCCAACTATCACGATTTTATGATGAGTCTCATAATACTTGGTGTTTTTCTTAAAGCCTCTGCTTCTGGAGTCATATGATTACTTGAAAAAACGACGAGGAGAATTTCGCCCTCATGGTTGCAAAGAAAAGCTTCAAAACTCAAACCCTAAAGGCTCAGAGAGCAGAAAGCAAATAAAAAGATGCAAAAGCTATTTTTTTTAAAAAAATTGTGATTTTTAAGCCAATTGTGTGATTTTGGGAGGTCTGACTCAATTTTCAAACAGGTTGGGCTGGAAATACTGCTACTCTTACAAAGCATGCATCAGTGCCTCAGAAATCGGAGCGACCGCTCTCAAGATCCCTTTTTGCTGTACATGTTTCATTCCCAACAAAGAACTGACTTTTGCTGATTAAAATGTCCTTTGCAAATAATTTATCTGAGGAGTGTAGCCCTTTCTTTGTCTGAGAGTTAGGGAAGAACTGTTTGTTTCTTTTAACTGTTTGCTCATTATCCAAAAATTGTGTGACAAAAAATTTGTGCAAACAAATTTTAGCCTGTGCATTGTTTGCTAACTAGTCACTGTGATCTAGATTCTGACTTGGGTTGCGTGACCACATAGGAGCACAGAAGGAAGTAAGACCAACACCCCTTGTATCGCAGTGGAGGCTACTGAGTTCTTGGGTCTGGTTAGGCAATAGTAAGCAGCTGCTGTATGTTTAATGCTTCTTACCCTCCTGGAGCAGCTAGTGCAACACAACTTGCACAGGGCGTGTGTCAAGGTTCCTCCCCCACTCTGAGCTCTAGGGTACAGATGTGGGGACCTGCATGAAAAACCTCCTAAGCTTATCTTTACCAGCTTAGGTCAAAACTTCCCCAAGGTACAAAATATTCCACCCTTTGTCCTTGGATTGGCCGCTACCACCACCAAACTAATACTGGTTACTGAGGAAGAGCTGTTTGGATGAGTCTTTCCCCCCAAAATACTTCCCAAAACCTTGCACCCCACTTCCTGGACAAGGGTTGGTAAAAAGCCTCACCGATTTGCCTAGGTGACTACAGACCCAGACCCTTGGATCTTAAGAACAACGAACAATCCTCCCAAAACTTACACCCCCGCCCTTTCCTGGGAAATGTTGGATAAAAAGCCTCACCAATTTGCATAGGTGACCACAGACCCAAACCCTTGGATCTGAGAACAATGAAAAAACATTCAGTTTTCTTACAAGAAGACTTTTAATAAAAATAGAAGTAAATAGAAATAAAGAAATCCCCCCTGTAATATCAGGATGGTAGATACCTTACAGGGTAATTAGATTCAAAAACATAGAGAACCCCTCTAGGCAAAACCTTAAGTTACAAAAAAGATACACAGACAGAAATAGTTATTCTATTCAGCACAGTTCTTTTTTCAGCCATTTAAAGAAATCATAATCTAACATGTACCTAACTAGATTACTTACTAAAAGTTCTAAGACTCCATTCCTGGTCTATCCCCAGCAAAGACAGAATATAGACAGACACACAGACCCTTTGTTTCTCTCCCTCCTCCCAGCTTTTGAAAGTATCTTGTCTCCTCATTGATCATTTTGGTCAGGTGCCAGCGAGGTTACCTTTAGCTTCTTAACCCTTTACAGGCGAGAGGAGCTTTCCCCTGGCCAGGAGGGATTTCAAAGGGGTTTACCCTTCCCTTTATATTTATGACAGGGTGTCTCAAGTTGTAGCTGGTATAGGCCAGCAGCAACGAGTTCACACAAATGCGGAGTAGTAAATTGAGAGTAACAGAAGAAAAAAGTTATCTTGGATACTAGAAAAAAAATTAAAATAATACAGGAAGAAATGTAATAGCAAGAACAGTCAGGAGCAGCCTCCTGACTGCGGAGAAGTGGCCTGTAATGGTTGTACCCTGATCATCTAAAACATCAGTGGATTCACCCATGGATCCAATCCAATTGCCGGTCAGTTGCTAGTCCTTTTTAAAACAGCTGAGTATAGCTAGTCACAAGACCACATACACAGAATATAGTGTTGCTATATTGTAAGAGCACTTATTATCTGTCTTTACCTTATATGCCATTGACTTTTGATCAGTTCGGCACTGAATGAAATTCACAAAATGGAGAGAGTGAATCAAGCAAGGTTTTCCTAATGTGCCAAAATGGGGCTTGATTCAGCTCCCGTTGAAGTCAATGGTAAAATTCTCATGAATGTAAGTGGGAGCAGAATGAGGCCTATAATTATTTAATGTTTTAAAGGCCCCTGTAAAGATACAAAGTGCTATTATTATTATTATTCCTGGCTGAGTAGCAAGCAATAGAAGGTGAAGTGTATATGGCAAGTGAAGGAACATTTCCTAGAATGTACAACATGTCATGGAACCAAAGATTACTTAGGTTGAAAGTCCTAGAAGATGAGCACTCAGACAGTATGCTTACCAACATGATAGATAATAGAAACCATTTACTCATGCTGAATATGGAGCTTTCTAATGTTTAGTTAATTAGCTTTTGTTGGCTTTGAAAGAATAGAAAATAAAATATCAACATTCTTCTATTCCACACAGGCTTTTCTACCACACTCATTACCGTAGTATCTGAGTGCCTTCTAGTAATCCACTATGTTAATTGCATTAATAGTGGTAACTTTGAAAACAATACCACACTCAGAAATTCAAACCCCATTATTCTGTATTTGAATAGGCAAGCACAACATTGGGTCTGAGAGGCCTGTACCTTCAATTAAAATTGATTAATATGTGGGAAACTGTGGAGAATGCCAGTGGAAGGGTGATGTTTTGAATGCAGTCAGAAGAAACCTGAAGAGCAGCCAGTGTAATCAGTGTAAAGGGTGGAGAAGAACTGTGATAGTAACACTGTGTTTGCATAAAATAGAAAACTTTCATATAGTTAGCAAAGCAAAAGCCCTAGACCTGTAGGCCCTGAGGATTCCACAAGCAGAAGATGCTGCAATTATGAGAATTATTACAATATAGAATAATTCTATGTGTAATTCTCACATAATAAACATGTGCTATTCTCCAGTCATACCTGACTTTATGAACCACTACAGAAAAAAAAAATGTAACCAAGTGGAGAGGCCTGCAACATAATAAGGAGGAAAGAGTGAGCTCATACTTTTTTAAAAAGTGTGTGGTTTGAGTATAAGTCCAGTCATAAGCACTGGGGACTTCTGTTTATTTTTAGCACTCTTATTTTCTTTGGAATAGACAGCCATATCACTGTAAACTGTGATTTTATTAGATTTTAAGCAGAGACTGCCTGCATTAACATATCAACCTCCCACTCCCTGCTAATCTGGCACTCTCTGCTGCTTGACTCTGATGCCTTCTCCCACTGATCTTCCCCTGATTTTGTCTTCACTGTGGAGTTCAATGTGAATGTAATGTTTCCCACTCTAACCCTCAACTACCCAGGCCCTACCCATCTTTCCTCTCTATGCTTGATTCCAACTGCCTTACCTCATCTGTCTTTCCCGTGCCTTTCAATCCCCCTTTTTACCTTTCCTATTCTATTCCAGATTAGGATAACTCAGTGGTTTGAGCATTGGCCTGCTAAACCCAAGGTTGTGAGTTCAGTCCTTGAGGGGGCCATTTAGGGATCTGGGGCAAAAAAAATTGGGGAGTGGTCCTGCTTTGAGCAGGGGGTTGGTCTAAATGATCTCCTGTGGTTCCTTCCAACCCTGATATTCTATGATTCTCCTTGGTTATGTTTGGACACATTTGCCAAAGCCTCATGATGTCCCACCAAAAATTGCTTTCTGATTGCAGCACCATGATAATACATCCTAATGCAGTGTTACCAACAGCAAGCATTTAAAAATAATGAATCAGCCCCCCAAATCATGAGATTTTACAAATAATAAACTTTAGGATCATTTTCTGTGCCTTCTGGTTCTGGAAACTTTAGGGTTCACATGTTCTAGCTTTTCTCTGGCACCATCAGGGCTAGAAACTTACTTTTTATCCTAGAAGAAAAGCTGGGATTCTCAGGTAATAACAACAAGATTCCAATAGCTGGAGCTTTAAGAAAAAACACAAAAATATCATGACACTGACAATAAAGAAAAAAATCATATGTTGGCAACACTTTGATTTGCTCTCTTAATCCCGCTTTTGCTGAACCATGCTCTCCCCTCTTCTGTTAATACCTTCAATGCTGCCTTGTCCTCTGTCTTTAACCAAAAAGAAAAGCAGTACTTGTGGCACCTTAGAGACTAAACAATTTATTTGAGCATAAGCTTTCGTGAGCTACAGCTGACTTCATCGGATGCATACTGTGGAAAGTTTAGAAGATCTTATTATATACACACAAAGCATGAAAAAATACCTCCTCCCACCCCACTCTCCTGCTGGTAATAGCTTATCTAAAGTGATCACAATGTGTATGATACTTACAATGTGTATGATAATCAAGTTGGGCCATTTCCAGCACAAATCCAGGTTTTCTCACCCCCCCCCACACACACACAAACTCACTCTCCTGCTGGTAATAGCTTGTCTAAAGTTCCAGGGGTGTGTCTGTGCGGATTTGATCTTGTACTTTTTCAGGGAGTTTCTTGAGCAAATGCTGTAGTTGCTTTTGGTAACTCTCAGTGGGCTCAGAGGGAATGGCTTGTAGAAAGTGGTGTTGGAGAGCTGCAGAGAAGCCTCTTGTTCACATTCCGACCATTCCACACCCCTGGAACCCCAACCTGGGATATTCTATCTACTACCCAAGATCCATAAACCTGGAAATCCTGGGCGACCCATCATCTCAGGCATTGGCACCCTGACAGCAGGATTGTCTGGCTATGTAGACTCCCTCCTCAGGCCCTATGCTACCAGCACTCCCAGCTACCTTCGAGACACCACTGGATTCCTGAGGAAACTACAATCCATCGGTGATCTTCCTGATAACACCATCCTGGCCACTATGGATGTAGAAGCCCTCTACACCAACATTCCACACAAAGATGGACTACAAGCTGTCAAGAACACTATCCCCGATAATGTCACGGCTAACCTGGTGGCTGAACTTTGTGACTTTGTCCTTACCCATAACTATTTTACATTTGGGGACAATGTATACCTTCAGATCAGCGGCACTGCTATGGGTACCCGCATGGCCCCACAGTATGCCAACATTTTTATGGCTGATTTAGAACAACGCTTCCTCAGGTCTCGTCCCCTAACGCCCCTACTCTACTTGCGCTATATTGATGACATCTTCATCATCTGGACCCATGGAAAAGAAGCCCTTGAGGAATTCCACCAAGATTTCAACAATTTCCATCCCACCATCAACCTCAGCCTGGTTCAGTCCACACAAGAGATCCACTTCCTGGACACTACAGTGCTAATAAACGATGGTCACATAAACACCATCCTATACCGGAAACCTGCTGACCGCTATTCCTACCTACATGCCTCCAGCTTTCACCCTGACCACACCACACGATCCATCAGCCAAGCTCTGCGATACAACCGCATTTGCTCCAACCCCTCAGACAGAGACAGACACCTACAAGATCTCTATTAAGCATTCTTACAACTACAATACCCACCTGCGGAAGTGAAGAAACAGATTGATAGAGCCAGAAGAGTTCCCAGAAGTCACCTACTGCAGGACAGGCCTAACAAAGAAAATAACAGAACGCCACTAGCCGTCACCTTCAGCCCCCAACTAAAACCCCTCCAACGCATTATTAAGGATCTACAACCTATCCTGAAGGATGACCCAACACTCTCACAAATCTTGGGAGACAGGCCAGTCCTTGCCTACAGACAGCCCCCCAACCTGAAGCAAATACTCACCAGCAACCACATACCACACAACAGAACCACTAACCCAGGAACCTATCCTTGCAACAAAGCCCGTTGCCAACTGTGCCCACATATCTATTCAGGGGACACCATCACAGGGCCTAATAACATCAGCCACACTATCAGAGGCTCGTTCACCTGCACATCCACCAATGTGATATATGCCATCATGTGCCAGCAATGCCCCTCTGCCATGTACATTGGTCAAACTGGACAGTCTCTACGTAAAAGAGTAAATGGACACAAATCAGATGTCCAGAATTATAACATTCATAAACCAGTCGGAGAACACTTCAATCTCTCTGGTCACGCGATTACAGACATGAAAGTCGCTATTTTACAACAAAAAAACTTCAAATCCAGACTCCAGCGAGAAACTGCTGAATTGGAATTCATTTGCAAATTGTATACAATTAACTTAGGCTTGAATAGAGACTGGGAGTGGCTTAGTCATTATGCAAGGTAGCCTATTTCCCCTTGTTTTTTCCTACCTTCCCCCACCCCCCAGACGTTCTTGTTAAACCCTGGATTTGTGCTGGAAATGGCCCACCTTGATTATCATACACATTGTAAGGAGAGTGGTCACTTTAGACAAGCTATTACCAGCAGGAGAGTGAGTTTGTGTGTGTGTGGGGGGGGGGTGGGGGGTGAGAAAACCGGGATTTGTGCTGGAAATGGCCCAACTTGATTATCATACACATTGTAAGTATCATACACATTGTGATCACTTTAGATAAGCTATTACCAGCAGGAGAGTGGGGTGGGAGGAGGTATTTTTTCATGCTTTGTGTGTATATAATAAGATCTTCTAAACTTTCCACAGTATGCATCCGATGAAGTCAGCTGTAGCTCACGAAAGCTTATGCTCAAATAAATTGGTTAGTCTCTAAGGTGCCACAAGTACTCCTTTTCTTTTTGCGAATACAGACTAACACGGCTGTTACTCTGAAACCTGTCTTTAACCAGTTAGTCCCATTTAGCACTCACTGTTTCTCAAGGTTCAGATTACGGAGGCTGGGGAGTGAAGGAAGTACACAACCTCCACCCACTGATATAGTTAATAATGTTGGCATTGTAAATAGTCTTCTTTAAGCTTCAGTGTTCACTCCATTAAAATCAATGGAGAGAATTCACAAATCTCTTGAGGAAAGGCTCCTTCAGGCTCTAGAGGGGATATAGAAAGCCCCAAATGCAGTAAAACCACTGTGGTTTTGCTATGTACACAGACGGGGCAGTGAAGAGTCTGAACAGGAGTTTGCATTGTCCTGTGCATTGTAGCACCAACCACTATGCTGCTCACTCTCCATGAAAATGTTGAGGGCATAAGGATTAGGCCAAGAAATATTTGAGGCCTATCCTAGTGCGTCTGAGAACTGTACGGTTCCAGCAGCCACAGACTGAGATTCACATTTTCAGACTCACAGGAAATCAAACCGTGGCCTGGAGCACTGGTTACAGACCTGAAGCCAGGTTGTGGGTGTTTCTCTGACAACCAAAAGAGCTAAAATATATATTTAAATAACAAAAGGTTAAATTTGACTAACAAAACTGAAGGGGTCACCACAGAAATGGAATCTAACTCAGACAAGCCCCTGCTGTTATCCACTCCTCTGGTTTTCTTTTGTATAAATGCCCTCAAGGCTCTGAGGCTAGCACCTTGATCTTGAGTCTAGTTTCCAAAGATGCTGGTAATCCTTGCCTTCGACTCCATATCTTTATATTATCTTCTCAACCTCACTAGCTTACTCTTCCCCCAACATGAAGCAAGGAATTTGTTTCCTCTTTCTTTCAACCTAAGATCACCTCATTTCAGAACAGCAAAAGAACAGAGCAAAACATGGTAGTGCACTAAGCAGCAGACAGACAGACATAAATCAAAGGATTAAGGAAATACACCTTTCTGTATTTTACAAGACCCTGTAGTTACTGAATCCCTTCACAGATGGAATTTTTCCTGTACCTCATTTATCACCACAAGAAAAAGCTGCTGTTTTGCTTCATTTCCAAATCATCAACAAACTGATGGCACACCAGGGAATTGTCATAATCCAGCTATTCCAGATGCTCCCCTCCTCTTTCCACCATATCGCCTCCATTCCTGGTCTTATACATTTTCTGTAATGAGTACATTGGGCAATGTTTGAGAAATTCCTCCCCCCGAATTAAACATTAAGGAGGAGTAAAAATGCTTCTGGTTGGGATTTTAAATGGATGATTATCACAAAAGAGCTGCCAGAACAGACAGATTTAACAGCGACAGTTGGTATCTAACAAGGAATGCAAAAGTTGGTCCGATGCACCTCCTTCACTCCCACTCAGTTTCACGCTGGGGAGTTGCCTGGATTTGGTTAGCAGGAAAAGGAGGTGCGAGGGAGGGAGTTCTGCACTGACTGTTGCATGAAAAATGTGGAGGAAAGTAGTCTCTTCAACTCTTAGGGTATGTCTATACTACCCGCTGGATCGGTGGGCAGCGATCGATCCAGTGCGGGGGTGTGTGTGTCGATTTATCGCGTGTAGTCTAGATGCAATAAAATCGACCCCCTAGGGCTCTCCCGTCGACTCCTGTACTCCACCGCTGTGAGAGGCGCAGGCAGAGTCGACGGGGGAGTGGCAGCAGTTGATTCACCTCAGCGAAGACACAGCGGTGAGTAGGTCTCAGTACGTCGACTTCAGCTACGTTATTTGCGTAGCTGAAGTTGCGTAATTTAGATCGATCCCCCCCGCTCTAGTGTAGACCAGGTCTTAGTCAACAAAAAACAGCTCCATGTTTAAATAGAAATTTTAAGCACACACTGTAAACGCCCGAACTCATTCTTTTTCTGATTTGAACAGCGAGCAGCATCAAAAGCATTTATAAAGACACATTGTTTTGGTGTTCCTCAAGGGCTATTTTTGGGGTTGTAAGCACAGCATGGCTCTCATGTGAGGGCCCAGTAGACTGGCTGTTCTTGTTCAGAGCAATATGCAGAGTCAGAGAGTGAGAGGGAAAAACAACTGAAGGAAGAGATTAGAAGGACAAAAGTCAGAGCAGGGAAGGGTGTGGGGGCATAGATTAAAGAAAGATTTTGAGAGAATTACACACATGCAAAGGATGCAGTGTTAATCTGAGGGGAACATAGACCTGACAAAGGGTGAGAGAATGATGCATTATAGTAGAGACAAAAATGTAGGAAGAAAAATAATGTGAGATTGTAGTAAATGACTGGTTTTTTTCAGTTGTATCAAAAGTTTACTTTATTCAGTGTTTTGAATTCCAGATTTAATGATGCCTGGGTTACTTCCAGTGCCCAAACAATTAAAAACCTCTGCAAATTTCCCCATTTTTTGCCTGCCAGGGGTTTAATGGCCTGGGCTGGTGGACTGTATGCTCTATGCTGTATGGATTGTAGTGAGTCTGAGAGGTGGTGGGTATAGAGAGAGCTACAGCCAGGAGAAGCAGCCCCTTCCAGAGAAGAGGAAAGTGCAGGGCAGGGAACAAGGACAGTGCAGTCCAGCTAGGAGGCAGCAGTGTTGCTACAAGGTGAGGTCAGGGGAAGAGCCATTGCTGTGATCATGGTTGGAGGAAAGGCCTGAGGAATTGCCTGGCTCCATGGGCCAGCAGGGGCCAAAGGAGTTTGTGAGAGGAGTTTCACACAGAGATTTGGGGGAGTTGTGTAGTCTGTTGTTCACAGTAGCCGAAGCTGGATGGAGCTGGGCAGAAAATGGACTCCCCCCCCAAATGAACAAATGATTTGTTATTTTTTTCTTTCTAGAATAAAAAGCACTGTCTCCCCCCGCACCCACACTCTGTTGAAAACATGGCCACTAGATTCACATTTAACAGCCACATCCTTATCCTAATCCCAACCCCACATCTCTCTTAGCAACAGCCATTCTACCTCATTACCCACCAATGACAAGCAACGGGGAAAACGCGGTGTAGGTGGCAGGGTAAGTAACCTACTAACTGTACTAGAGATACTGCTTGGTCCCGACACACTGACTAAACCAGAAGATAGAAACAGCCTGTAATAACCAATCCCGCCATCTAGTGGTGAAATGGGAGCCTAACATGACACTCGCTTATCAAACACTAGACCACTCCAGTCATTTAAAAAAAATCTTATTGACATATAACGTACAGAATAAATACTGTTTATAATCCTCCTCCACTGAACTGCTGTATTGCACTGAAGTCTTTTGCAAGGGAGATCTATCCACCTAGTAATAACCAGGTGTCCCTGAAGCAGTAACAGAGACATCCTGTGCATTCCGTTTTCTGAAAGCCTTTACTTCCCTGTACATTTATTCTAAGGGAAGCCAAGTCCATTGCAATTAACATGTGTGTTTTACTATATTTCCAAATACTTAATTTGGTGGCCCATTTTGGACCCTTCCCTGAACTCTTGGTGGAAACCCTGAGTATCTGAAGAAATAGGGTTCTGCCTCGTCAGCCCTGGGCTAAAACATCAGAGTGTGAAGGGGCTGCAGTCCCAAGGGGAGAGGCTGTGTAAAGCTGTCTTTTCCTCCCTCCTCATTCTCCTAGAGTCTTAAGAAACTGAGCTGGAGGCCTACACACAGGTCCCTAACACCAAGCTTTAAATTCTAAACTGCTCAGCTGCTTTTTCTTCTCAACACCTGGGCTTGGAGAGGGAAGTGGGGGCTCCTGTTACAGGGCCTGCTATTCATGCCCTCATTCTTTAGAAACATGCCAATTTCTGCCTTCTTCCCAAACTCAGCCTCTGTAGATGCACCCTTGTCAGTCCCAATCCCCGCAGCAAGAATTTCTTTCTCATGAACCCCTAGTCTTGCATCTCTCCAACCAGCGGCAGGGAACTCAGTTCATCTCTCCCTCCACTCCTCCCTATGGTGCAGGAACACCCTGAAGCCCTCAAACTTCTCCCAACCTCCCAACCACAAATATCCCTCCCCTCTCTCTCTCTATTGCCCCCTTCCCTTTACTTGCCCCCACCCTAAACGCAGTTTCTCTCTCCATCCAAATTAGTTAAGCCAATTAATGAGGCCCCGCACAACCTTCCTAAAATCAACTGCAGAGAGGGCACCCTATGGCTAAAATCAGTGGCTGCCATCTCTTTACCTCTTTTTGCTGCTGCTGCTCCTGCTCCTCTCCCTTCTGAGTGCCCCGCCTCACCCTGAACAAGCTGCTTTGCTCCCCCTGTGAAGAGGACAAGCTCCAGCCCTCTGCTCTTTCTCTGTCACCTGTCCCCTGCTGTTAAAGCAACAGCAGCAGCAGCTCCTCAGAGGCTACTTTGCTCCTCCCTTCCTGAAGAGAAAGCTATCAGGAACTCATTTTCAATCTGTAAACAAACATTACAAACATTTTCTTCTTAACATAATTGCCTCAATTAACACCCCTTTTCTAATAGGTGTGGGGCCAAAAGGGGTAAGTAGTTGCAAATACCTGCAAAGTCATTAGAATTATAGCAGTCAAAATAGGCCTGTGTAATTTACTTTCTGCTCTGAGCAATTGGATGTATGTACTGGATGCACACACAATGGTTGTATAGATTGTGACAGGATCAAAATGTGTCTAAATGTGTTTTTTCAAAGGCTATGTAATTAAAATGCTTACATTTGTATCATGCCCAGCATGCATATATGGACAACTCAGTTAGCATATCTACCACAGATTCTTTACTGTCACCTTGCAGACACTGTAGCATTGTTTATTTTAGCACACGAGAGACTGGCCACGTACCTGTGTTAAATTACATTCACATTCTCTGGAGTCACTTGCAAGAAATAAATCACCGTAAATTAATTTTTCTGATTTTTCATACCCACAGATCTAAGGAGCAGTAATTAACCACAAATATTTTAAGTTCTGCTCTAGTTTGCGGTCTAAGGAATATTATTGAGTACTTACAGTATTTGGGGCTGATTTAGAAACTTATGTTAAGCAGAGGAGTGACAGAACAGCTTCCATCTACTCCTTTACTATCTTATTTGGGAGATCCTCATCTCAGGATGAGATACCAGTTTTCTGAGGTTTCCTTTCCAGATGAATTGTCAAGTCGCATGTGCAAAGAGACAGAATTTGGCATTCTCTTCTTTTACTGTAGAGTCTTTCCTTTCCTGCAAGTCCCTTCATTTGACAGATAATTTAAAAAAATGTATTTAAGTTAGTGCTCATGTAGAATTATAGATTCACAGTCTGGGTCCAGAATAGTTGGGATCCAATAGTTTTGGTTTGCTGGTTGCAGCTTTGGTTTCCTACAAAGGGTAATCACAGGGCACACTACACAGCAAGAACTTAGTTGCATTGCCATCAAAAGAGTGGTGCCAATACAAGCAATGTCCATTGTGTGACCAAGATGAAACTTCCAACCATTTTCGAGGGAAGAAATAGAAAAGTGACTGAAATCAATGAAAACAGGGAAAGTCGGCAGTTCTGACAATGTATCACCAAAACTAGTACAATATCTTAGGAAGAAAAGCCATCACTGGTTGTCCATCTCATGTCTCGTGTTGAACAGGAGAACATGATACCCAAGATATAGTGAAAATATAAGGTGATCATTTTTACCAAAGCCAGGTAAAGACCACTCTTCTGCAGCAAGCTATTGCCCAATATCATTCCTCATTTGTAGCCACAAATTCCTGGAGTGGATAGTCCTTGGGATAATTATGCCCATGGCGGAACAGCTTTTGAGTGATGACCAGACAGGTTTCTGACCAAATCAAAGCATCTGTGGCCAAGTACTCATTACGTACAAAAACGGATTTTTGACCTTGCAACAGTTTCTGATACCATTTGGCACAATGGTTTGTTCTACAAGATATCTAGAGTTCTTCCTAGATGGGTGGTCATGGTAACTGAGCTTATGCTCCAAGATAAAGGTTTTAAGGTGGTTCTGGGCTACAAAACTGGCGCCTGGAGATTCCAGAAGAACGGATTCCAACAAGGCCCAGTACTGGCACTAACTTTATTTAATGTATTCATCAGTGACCTACCTACTAAACACCATCTCCAGGCAGATCATTTAAGATGACAATATCTGCTTGGCCTCAAGGAATCATGACTTCCAAAAAATTGAAGAGAACCTGAATAGCAATATGGCTAACATAAAAACATAAGAGCTGCCATATGGGGTAAGATGATGGCCCATTTTCCCCAGCAGTCTGTCTCCAAAAGTGTCCCAAACCAGAGTTTTAGGGGGACTGTACAGTACAAGGCAGTTATGGAAAGATCCATCCCTGTCTTTCACTCCCGGCTTCTGATAGTCAGAGATTTATGCTCATACCGAGCATGGGGTTGTATCCCTGACCATCTTGGCTAACAGCCATTGATAGACCTGTCCTCCATGAACTTATCCAGTTCTTTTTTGAGCCAAGTTATAATTTTGGCCTTCACAACATCCCATGTCAATGAGTTCCCCTGGTTTTGCATTGTGTGAAAAAGTACTTCCTATTGTTTGTATTAAATCTTCTGTCTATTAATTTACTCAGTCTAACTCAGTTTAATCAAGTAACTCCTGGTTTTTGTATTGTGTGAAAGGCTAAATAACACTTCCCTATTCCCTTTTCCCACACCATTCATGTTTTTATAGACTTCTATCATATCCCGCCTCCCTTAGTCATCTCTTTTCTAATATGAACAGCCCTAATCCTTCTAGTCTCTTTTCATACAGCATCCATTCTATATCCTTGATCATCTTTGATGCCTTTCTCTGACCCTTTTCCAGTTCTACTAGATCCTTTTTGAGATGGGACAACCAGAATTGAACACAGTATTCCAGGTGCGCACACACCATTAATTTATATAGTGGCATTATTAAATGTTCTGCCTTTTTTTAATCTCAATCCTAATAGTTCCTTTGACCACTGCTGTGCATTGAGCAGAAGTTTTCAGAGAACTATCCATGGTGACTCCAAGATCTCTTTCTTAAGTGTCAACAGCTAATTTAGAACAAATTGTATACATATAGTTGGGATGATTTTTTCCAACTTGCATTACTTTGCCCTTATCAACAGTGAATTTCATGACTGTTGCCCATATCGTTGCCCAGTCACCCACTTTTGTGAGCTTCTTCTGTAACTCTTAACAGTCTGCTTTGAACTTAACTAACTTGAATAGTTTTGTATCATCTGCAAACTTTGCCACTTTAGCGTTTGCGCCCTATTCCAGATCATTTATGAATATATTAAACAGGTCCAGTACAGATCCTTGGGGGACCCTGCTGTTCACATCTCTTCATAGTGAAAACTGATAATTGTTCCTGCTCTCTGTTTCCTGTCTTTTAACCAATTATTGATCCATGAGAGAACCTTCCCTCTTAACCCATGGCTACTTAGTGGCCCCACTGCCTGTTTGGCAGATTTCCTGTTTCTGATGTAACTTTAAAAAAAATATTGTTAGTTTTAGCATCTTTAGCAAGTTGTTTCTCCAATTCTTTTTTGGCCTGCCTTATATTTACTCCTTCCTATCTTCCTCATTAGGATTTAACTTCCAAATTTTAAAGGATTCCTTTTGTGCCTCTAATGGTCTCCATTACTCTGCTGTTTAACCATGATGGCATTCTTTTGGTCTTCCTACTCTCTTTTTTATTTGGGTATACATTTAGTCTGAGTCTATATTATGGTGTTTTTAAATAGTCTTCATGTTGTTTGCAGACCCTTTACCCTTGTGACTTCTCTTTTTCATTTGTGTCTAACTAGTGTCTTCATTCTTGTGTAGTTCCCCTTCTTAAAGTAAATGTTACTGTGGTGTTTTTTTGTTTTTGTTTGTATTTTCCCCCAGAACAAGAATACTGAATGTAATTACATTATAGTCACTATTACCAAGTGGTTCAGATGTAGTGACCTCTTGGACCAGATGTTGTGCTCCACCTAGGGCTAAATGAAGAATTGCCTCACCCCTTGTGGGTTCTAGGACTAGCTGTTCCAAGAAAAAGTCTTCTAAAAATTTTATCTCCAAATCATGCCCTGAGGTGATATTAAACCAGTCAACATGGGGGTCGTTGAAATCACCCATTACTATTGAGTTTTCTGGTTTTGTAGCTTCTTTAACCTCCCTTAGCATTTCACAGTCACTGTCACCATTCTTGTCAGGTGGCCAGTTGTATATTATATAGGTGACTATTGCAAGGAATGGACACTGAAGCCAAGTACATCAAAGATCATGTCAAAATGTTTCCAATTACACCATCCTCAGAGCCAGGTTGAGCTTTTTGAATGGTCAGTGGCTGGCATACAATACAAAGCCAGTGTATTTAGGGGTTACCCTAGATCACACACTCACATACAAATGCCATCTCACTAAAGTAGCTGAAAAGATCAAGAGCAGAAACACTTCTGAACAAATTGGTAGGGAGCCAATGCGCAAACACTGCACAGTTCAGGGCTTGTGCTCTGCTACTCAGTTGGAGAATACTGTGCCCGACTTTGGTTAAACTCCGCACCACTAGGCTAGTAGACACACAGCCTAATCATACCGTGAGAATTATCTCAGGCACACCAAAGCCAACAAAACTTGCCTGGTCACCAGTCCTGGCCAATAGTCCTCTATCTAACATCTGGCATCAGAATGCAGCCAGCAAACTGATCAGCCAGGTACAGCAAATGCTACACAATGTTCAGCAATCCTATCTGGACAGTGCTGTACACCCTATAACTAATAACATCATCAGCTCACTGTGGTGGGCAGACTGGGAGAGAGACTCTGCCACTTCCAGGAACTCCCACACTACCACCAGGCCAGATGAACGGTGACCTAGCTCTGGGCTCAGCTTAATAGGTTCAAAGGCAGCATGATTCACTGTGGCAAGACCGACCTTACCTGGGGCAGCCAGGGCAGCCCACTATGCATCTGTGGTGCTGTGGAGGATGCGGCACATATACTGGATGGTTGCTCGTCTCATGTTAGGCTCCCATGAGGTCTTCCCAAGCTGAACACTTGACTCAGAGGCCACTGACTGACTCAAGACTATTTAGCTGTTTTGTTTTGTGTTTTTAAACCTTGCCCACACACAATCACTATGTACTGCAAGCTTCCCTGCCCTTGTGTTTACCTGTGACCTGGAAGGATCAGTTCTAAGGGTGAGGAATATAAAGAGGTAACAAAATACAATGGTTTCCTTGCAATAAAAAGCATTATGGCCATGAATTTTTTGCTAACTTATTTGATAAAACACTAAATGTTGCTTAACAACAAAAAGAGATGATTTGCTTTTTTTATGTAGACATTTCTCTATTAGCTATTGAGGAAAAATGTTATTTAAGTACTATAATTCCAAATCTTGCATACATTTATGGAAAACCTGTTCTTGCTATAACTGCAGTATACCCATCTAGAATACAAAATCCCAATTAACAACACTTATAAGTTCTGTTTGTTTCATGCTGGAGATAAGATTTTTCTGAGGCAGTGTAGCATAGATAGCTTCATTCTGGACAGATTCTCATTTCAGATTCAGTTTGAAAACTTACTATAAAAATATACTGTTGACCTCAAATAATATTAGATGGTTTCCAGGAGCACAAAATAATACATGCTGTTCTTAAAGACACTACCCCATTGTCTCCTGATTTCAAAAGCCATTTAAACTAAGGCAGACTAAATGTATCCCTGCAATAGTCTGGATAATTATGAGGAGAACTACATACATTCTGTGCAGCTTTCCCCCCCATATATCTGAAATAAATATTATTTATATGAAGTTCAGGGGTCTGATTCTGATCTCACAGCAATTTGAACCTTTGTAACTCCATTAGCGTCACATAGGTTTTGCAAAATCCTGAACCATTTCATTCCAGATGATGGTGTAGGGAGGAGAGGTTTAGATTTATTAGGAACTGGGAAAACATTTTGGAAAGGGGGAGCCTATACAGGAAGGAAAATTGAACCAGATTGCTGGCACTTAACATTAAAAAGGTCATAGAGCAGTTTTTAAACTAAGGGCTGGGGGAAAGCCGACAGGTGCGGAGGAGCACATGGTTCGGACATCCCTTAGGGGAGGATCTATTAATAGAGAATCTCTACGTCCTAGTGAGGACGAGAGGATGGAAAATGATAAAATACAGGCAGGGTCTGATCTGAAACAGTCAAATAAAAGAGTCCCATTCAATTACATCGTGTAATGCCAGACAGCTAAAAGGAGACACGTTTTTAAAGTGCTTATATACCAATGCTAGAAGTCTTAATAATAAAATGGGTGAACTAGAGTGCCTCATATTAAATGAGGATATTGATATAATAGGCATCACAGAAACTTGGTTGAATGAGGATAATCAATGGGATACTGTAATACCAGGATACAAAATATATCGGAAGGACAGAACAGGTCGTGCTGGTGCGGGAGTGGCATTATATGTGAAAGAAAGTATAGAATCAAATGAAGTAAAAATCATAAATAGAATCTCTATGGATAGAAATTCTATGCTCTAATAATGAGAATATAGCGGTAGGGATATATTACCGAGCACCTGACCAGGATGGTGATAGTGACTGTGAAATGCTCAGGGAGATTAGAGAGGCTATTAAAATAAAAAACTCAATAATAATAATGGGGGATTTCAATTATTCCCATATTGACTGGGTACACGTCACCTCAGGACGGAATGCAGAGATAAAGTTTATTGACACCTTAAATGACTGCTTCTTGGAGCAGCTGGTCTTGGAACCCACCAGAGAAGAGGAAATATTTGATTTAGTCCTAAGTGGAGCACAGGATCTGGTCCAAGAGGTGAATATAGCTGGACCGCTTGGTAATAGTGACCATAATATAATTAAATTTAATATCCCTGTGACAGGAAAAACACCACAGCGGTCCAAACACTATGGCATTTAATTTCAGAAAGGAGAACTACACAAAAATGAGGAGGTTAGTTAAACAGAAATTAAAGGGTACAGTGCCAAAAGTGAAATCTCTGCAAGCTGCGTGGAAAATTTTTAAAGACACCATAATAGAGGCTCAACTTAAATGTATACCCCAAATTAAAAAAACATAGTAAGAGAACGAAAAAAAAGCCACTGTGGCTAAACAACAAAGTAAAAGAAGCAGTGAAAGGCAAAAAGGCATCCTTTAAAAAGTGGAAGTTAAATCCTAGTGAGGAAAACAGAAAGGAGCATAAACACTGGCAAATGAAATGTAAAATTACAATTAGGAAGGTCAAAAAAGAATTTGAGGAACAGTTAGCCAAAGACCCAAAAAGTAATAGAATTTTTTTTTTTAAATACATCAGAAGCAGGAAGCCTGCTAAACAACCAGCAGGGCCACTGGACGATCGAGGTGCTAAAGGAGCAGTCAAGGACGATAAGGCCATTGTGGAGAAACTAAATGAATTCTTTGCGTCGGTCTTCACGGCTGAGGATGTGAGGGAGATTCCAAAACCTGAGCCATTCTTTTTAGATGACAGATCTGAGGAACTGTCCCAAATTGAGGTATCATTAGAGGAGATTTTGGAACAAATTTATAAATTAAGAGCAATAAATCACCAGGACCAGATGGTATTCACCCAAGAGTTCTGAAGAAACTCAAATGTGAAATTGCAGAACTACTAACTGTAGTCTCTAACCTATCATTTAAATCAGCTTCTGTACCAAATGACTGGAGGATAGCTAATGTGAAGCCAAATTTTAAAAAGGGCTCCAGAGGTGAACCCAGCAATTACAGGCCTGTAAGCCTGACTTCAGTACTGGGCAAACTGGTTGAAACTATAAGCAAGAAAAATTATTGTCAGACATATAAATGAACATAATTTGTTGAGGAAGAGTCAACATGGTTTCAGTAAAGGGAAATCATGCCTCACTAATCTACTAGAATTCTTTGAGAGGGTCAACAAGCATGTGGACCAAGGGGCTCCAGTGGATATAGTGTACTTAGATTTTCAGAAAGCCTTTGATAAGGTCCCTCACCAAAAGGCTCTTACGCAAAATAAGCTGCCATGGGATAAGAGGGAAGGTGCTCTCAGGGATTGGTAACTGGTTAAAAGATAGGAAACAAAGGGTAGGTATAAATGGTCAGTTTTCAGAATGGAGAGAGGTAAATAGTGGTGTCCCCCAGGGATCTGCCTGGGGCCAGTCCTATTCAATATATTCATAAATGATCTGGAAATAGGAGTAAACAGTGAGGTGGCAAAATTTGCAGATGATACAACATTACTAAAGATAGTTAAGACCCAGGCAGATTGCAAAGAGCTACAATAGGATCTTTCAAAACTGGGTGACTGGGCAACAAAATGGCAGATGAAATTTAATGTTGATAAATGCAAAGTAATGTATATCGGAAAGCATAATCCCAACTATACATATAAAATGATGGGGTCTAAATTAGCTGTTACCACTCAAGAAAGATCTTGGAGTCATTGTGGATAGTTCTCTGAAAACATCCAAGCAATGTGCAGCGGCAGTCAAAAAAGCAAACAGAATGCTGGGCATAATTAAGACAGGAATAGATAATAGGACAGAAAATATCATGTTGCCTTTATATAAATCCATGGTATGCCAACATCTTGAATACTGCGTGCAGATGTGGTTGCCCCATCTCAAAAAAGATATATTGGAATTGGAAAAGGTTCAGAAAAGGGCAACAAAAATTATTAGGGGTATGGACCGGCTTCCGTATGAGGAGAGACTAATAAGACTGGGACTTTTCAGCTGGACAAGAGACGGCTAAGGGGAGATATGATTGAGGTCTATAAAATCATGACTGGTGTCGAGAAAGTAGATAAGAAAGTGTTGTTTACTACTTCTCATAACACAAGAACTAGGGGTCACCAAATGAAATTAATAGGCAGCAGGTTTAAAACAAATAAAAGGAAGTATTTCTTCTCACAATGCACAGTCAACCTATGGGACTCCTTGCCAGAGGATGTTGTGAAGGCCAAGACCATAACAGGGTTCAAAACAGAACCAGATATATTCATGGAGGATAGGTCCATCAATGGCTATTAGTTAGGATGGGCAGGAATGGTGTCCCTAGCCTCTGTTTGCCAGAAGCTGGGAATGAGCGACAGAGGATGGATCACTTGATGATTACCTGTTCTCTTCATTCCCTCTGGGGCACCTGGCACTGGCCACTTTTGGAAGACAGGATACTGGACTAGATGGACCTTTGGTCTGATCCAGTAGAGCCATTCTTATGTTCCAAACAGTAGGATTGCAGTTTGTGCACAAACTGAGGAGAAGGAGGACAAGCAGAGAAAGGGAGAAGAAAGTCACAATTAAAGATGGTCAACGACCAAGCTTTTTTGTTTTATAAAATTCAAGCCAGGTTTGGTTGAGACTCAGGACCAGTTTGACTAGAAACCATAAAGCTCAAGGAGATGCAGCAGGGTTTGGATAAATGATTCACTTTTAGTTCATTCCTTGTTAAAATCCTACTACACAGATGTACTATTCACTGGGTAGTGGCAGCAGATAAAGAGGGATAAAAGAACAGAGAAAAAGAAGGGTTGAGGTCACCTTTGTTATTAATTCCCTCAAAAGCAGAATAGTTCAGTGGTTCAGGCACTGGATGGGGAGTCAGGAGACCTGCTTTCTATTCCTGGCTCTGTCACAGACCTGCTGTGAAACTTCAGGTAAGACACTTCCCCTCTCAGTGACTATTTCCCCATTTGTAAAATGTAGACACCAGACCCACCTTGAAAAAGAACTTTCTGATCTATGGAATAGAAGCACTGGGTAAAAGCTAAGTATTATTTAAAAGTGTGGATTGATTTGAGTTCTAGAAACTGATGGGGGAAGGAGTGTCATGGCTCTCCTCTCTTCCCCCGAATTGGAGGGGGGCGGGAAATCAAGTTTTGTAGCAACAAGTTTCTAATATAAATATTTGCACTTAAAAAGCCCTAGTTCTGGTATTCATGTGGGACATTTAGTTCATGGGGATTATTTTCTCTTTTGTCCCAATGTTTTCAACACATGGGAGGTGCAATAGCTTCACCAAAACACACTCTTGTTTTTGTCAGACCTCTCTACCAAAGTCAATGGATGCCAACACAAACTAGTTCGGTATTTAAAATCCATACAGCTTTGCCAGCTTGGCAATGGGCTCTGATTTAGCATGTTAAGTAGGCTGGAGCTCACTGATATTTAACAGCCTCAGCACAGTAGCTATTTCCCTTTAATTACAGAATCACCATAGCTACATTAAACACCAGATGCTTCTTGTTATGTTTCAGTTCCAGTTCACTTTAGTTAACGCTCTGACTAGCGCATTTGGACTGTAACTCTTTTTTCCTTGTAACTTTTTTTCAGCACAGTACCAAGGCCCAGATCTTCAAAGGTATTTAGGCTCTTAACTTCCACTGAGATCAATGGACATTAGCACCCTATATACTTTTGAGGATCTGGGCCCAACTCCTTATCCAGCTAAATGGAAAGCAAAAAGCCCAACCACACAGGGAAGTCTATCTGACTACCACTGACTTTAATAGAAACACCAGAATGTTCTAAGACCTTTCCAAACTGAAAAGAAGGCCCAGTTTCTGCCCCAAGGAGATCATGGTCTGTGTAGAGCTGGGGAAGCAGCTGCTTACTTTACCATGCTCAGACTCATATCACATTTAGTGATGCTTATTTTACCTCTACAACAAGTAATCACAGTTTGGTAACGAGCTACAGGAATGCAGGAATGAAGGGGAAGGTTTTCAGGTCTGCTGTGGTTACTTAGTGTGGTTGGCCAATGCAAATGCTCTGTAAGGCTCATTTAAATGGCTATATGGGATTTTTTTCAGCAAAAGGGGCCCCTGAATGGCACAGAGCCGGGAGTACAACTCTTTGCCACCCTTTGCATTGCTTCTGGGCTAGGCAGCATGGCTGGGAAGAAAAGGAGTATGGTCAGAGTGTTTCTAGGCTCTGACTATTCCTGATGACTGCAATGGGCCCTGGGATCCATAGACAGCCTGGCATAAATTAGAGCTCTCTTAAGGCTGCTGTAAGTTACACCAGGAAACAAACTCACTTCTGCCTAGCCTCAAGATTTGGTAGCCAGTAAAGTTGCCTTTAAAACTACCTTTGTCCATTTCTTCCCAGGTCCTGTGTTGTCTGGCTGGATCTGAATTGGGGGATGCCATTTGTTTTAATTGTGATTTATTTACAAGTCATTCATCTCAAAAAGATGCATCGATTGTTGTGGAGCTTACATAAAATATTTCATACCTATTAATAAAATGTCTTTCAGGGCAAGTTTGTGAGATGTAGTTTCTCTGGAACTATTTAATTTCTGTTAATATACACTGTGAGCTTGCATCTAATTCAATTTATAAAAACATCAAGTGCTGTTTAAGAGGAACTCATGGATTGTTAGATGGATGCGTAACCCAGATGCCTGTATGATTCCCTTCATTGTCATTAATTGGACTGACTGAATTATTATTTACAGACTGTAGCTCTAACATGAGGCTTCTGAATAATCTTCCGAGATGGCAGTATAATGAGTACTTGTAGGGTTTTTGTTGTTGTTTTCGGCGCAATAGCATATAGGAATCTCTTCATACATGGTCTTCAGCCCTGGATCTTCATTAATTTTAAATATCACAGTATTTAAAAGAGAGAAAGAGGGGAATGATGACTTTTTTACTCCCTTAGGTATCAATACAGTTCAATGAGTGTCAGAGTGAACCATGCTGAAACCAGGATAATTTAGCTTCCACTACATCACAAGTGTAACATCAAACAGCAGCAGCAGTATTGGAGTTTGGCTCACTCACAGTCTGTTTTTAATTAAATCTGTGTAACCTACCCCCTCAGTAATCATCCCAGTTGCATGAAAAAAATAAGTGAACCAAAACCAACCAAACAACAAGCCCTTAGTGCGCGGTTTGATTTATAGGTCAAGGTAAAATTTTTATATTCCCCTACAGTAGACCTGCAAATATTTTTATTGGGGTATGCTAATCTCAGTTCTGAAATCTTTGCTATGCTTCTGTTTTTCATTCCTCCAGGGGCAAAGCCACTTCTGCACTCCTAGCTTGAATGGATCAAATTCAATTGGGCTAATGTCAGGTCTATCTGTTATTAATGAACCCGAACTGGGAAAGTTATTTAGCTGAAAAATGGGCTCAAGTTTCAATAAAGTCAGTCCCCTGGACAATAAACGAGTCTGATAAATGGAAACAAAAATGTATAGGCTGCATTTATGTTAGCTCTAAAATATTTATTTATTAATAAAGGCACACCAATATTCTTCACACATTAGATTATGGAATAGGTTCTCTTTTCATTTACAGTGCTTGAACTCAGGTCCCCAGATATTGTAGTGAGGAGCATAATATAAAAATCAAGATTATTATTGGTATTACAGTAGCATGTACAGGGCCCCATGAGCTAGATGCTGATTACAGACCTAATAAAAGACAGTCCAGCCTCAAAGAGTTTACAGTTGTATGCCGTGATCCTGCCCTGAGCTCCCTACAGGCACAGTTGGCCGCCAGCTGTCTCCAGGCCCACCGACAGGGAGAGACAAAGGGGTCAACTGCCCACGGGCCTGGGCGATTTAAAAGGGCCTGGGGACCCCTGGCCACCACTGCAGCCCGCCGCGCAGCAGAGCTAAGGCAAGTTTCCTGCCCACCCTCGCTCTGCGCCGCTCCTGGAAGTGGCTGGAACGGCCCTAAGGCCCCCGGGGGGGTGGGGGGGAGACGGGGAGAAAGAGGTGGTCTCCACATGCTGCCATTGCCTGCAGGGCTGACTCCGCAGTTCCCCTTGGCCAGGAACTGTGGCCAATGGGAGCTGCACGGGTGGTACCTGTGAGCAGCGGCATGTGGAGACCACTGGACCACCTGCTTAGGAGCTGCTGCCAGAGGGGTGTATTGGTCACTTCTGGGAGCCACCCGAGGTAAGCACCGACCCCCGACCCCCTCCTGCACCCCAACCCCCTGTCCCAACCTAGAGCCTGCACCCAAACTCCATCCCAGAGCCCCCTCCCGCACCCAAAGTCCCTCCCAGAGCCTGCACCCTACACCCACTCCTGCACCACAACCCCCTGCCCCACCCTGGTGAAAGTGAATGAGGGTGGGGGAGAGGAGCGACAGGGGGAAGGGGGATGGAGTGAGTAGGGGGCAGGGCCTTGGAGAAGGGGCGGGACAGGGTGTGGCCTCAGGGAAGGGACGGTGCAGGGATGGGGCAAGGGTCTTTGGGTTTGCGCATGTGGAAGCCCTGGCCGTGCCACAAGAGTGCGTCCAGCAGCGCAGCCAGCAGCTCGCTGGGCACCAGCCACTGCAGCTGGCAGCACCGCCCAAATGTCAGGAGGACCATGTCCGTGTGGGCGCAGCTTGTGTGTGCGTGGGGGCCCATTGACTGTTCTGCCCTCAGACAAATGAGAGGTGTTTTCTGGTTAGCTCTTGGCCCGTCTACCTCTGATTCCTGGCTCTGACCATGACTCTACTCAGTGATTCTGTTCTTGGGCCCTGAGCATGCCTCTGGTTCTGCCTTCTGCTCTGATTGCTGCCTACACCTTGATGTGTGATAGTCAACCCATGGAGGATGTATCAGACTGTTTACCTCATGGTAAAATTAAAGTACCTATGCTTCGGTTTGGGAAGGTGGATAAAGGAGCAATTAATATTATACTTAAGTAGAAGGGGATTACTGAACCATACTAACTGGTATGTGGGAAAAGGGCTGGAATCACTAAAATCCTGATCTGCAGGTTTTAGTTAAATACCGTTCAAGTTCTATTCATTGTCTCTTTTTAAAAAAGACAGTCTCTCTAAGATAATGTGTAATTAGTTTCTTTTGTTTGGGCTAGATTTGGGATGGAAGGATTGTGGCTGGGTAGATAAAAAAAGTAGTTTCTGTAGTTCTTCCAGACAAAGATAAATGTCTCTAATTAGTTTCGTTTTCAACAGTCTGGAAAAATGTCCACATGCTGAGCAGGTATGTGTACATGAATTTGCCATAAATTTACATACTTTGTGCTGGTATTTCTCCTTTACATTCTGATTTTAAAATCAAAGAACATAGTTACTTTTAAACTATGAACACCACTCAAGTTTCCAGTCTCGCTGTTACCAACCGCAGCTATTAAGTCTTGACTTGTGAAAGTTAGCATCACCTGATCTCTGCAGTCTCTGTATAATTCACTTCTATAGCTAAGCCCATTTGGAGCTCACTTTTTTTTATGGTATCCGTGTTTTTAGATTAGGTTTACATAAGGCACTGTCATGTTAAACCCTTTTTGTAGGGGTTGATACATTATTACAGAGGCTTTAAATTACATTGGGGTGAAATATAACAAACAAGTTTGGATGCAATATATTTTTCAACACAATTATTTGACTATGCTATCATCTGTTATAGTTACAAAGCAGCAACACAACTTGCTTTAAGTCTGGCTGGTGAAATTTCCAGTGCATTTTTTTGTTATAGAGAGAATTTTTCAAAGAAGACTTGGGGATTTAGTGACAACCGCATTGAAATGAATGAGCATTTTGTGGCCAAACACCTTTGTCTGCTTTGAAAATCTTAACCAGAGATTGCTGGATATCTGTATGGTCTGGAGATGGCTCTGAGAACAGACCAAAGCCAGTGTAAGGCAACTCCTCTCAAGTCCGTAAGTAAGACAGCAGCACCTCTTGATCAATGATAGCAATGGCAGCTGTGGTAGCTGAGATTCATACACAGCCAGGAGCAGGTCATAATTCAGTGCCATCTGTAACTCGGAGACAAGACCAGCTCTGAAGCCAGCACGACAAGTTTATTTTAGACATGTAGATGCTCTCAGTTGTCTCAGCATAATCTTAACCAATCATGAAAAAGGGCCATAAAGACTGTAATTGACCAGATTGCTCAGGCAACCATCACTTGATATTGGCAAAGGTTGTATACACACTTTAAGGTATCTTAAATAGCCTGCCCCACAAAGGACCCATTATTCTCCACTGGCCTTCACCAGCCAGGAAGGCTATGGATCCAAAACACAAGTTATGAAATTAAGTTCTCCCAGCACGTCCAAAACCTCAGTGAGCACTGCCAGCCTGAATTCAACATTTTCTGTTCTGCTATCACAGATGTGTACTGCTTGGTCCAAAACTGAGCGTGCGTGCTCTCTCTCTCCCTCCAAATCAATAAGAAATTCCCTTTTAAGATGGTTTACGTGAATAAGGTCTCCCACCCTAAAGCTATAGTGTGTTCCTTTGGTATGGCAGTCCTGGGATAAATGACACTGGGCTGCTGTACAGTGTGTACTGCAAACTCCTTGTATTCTTCTTTTTTCAGAGTTCTGCCCATTGTGTGTGGAAATACCAGTAAACAGGGTGCAGTATTGCCCTGCTACAACAATGACAAGCACTAGTTATATCTGCTTTGAAGTACATTCCGCTTTGAATGGTAACTGATGGCTACTGAATGAATTTATAATACATTAACACAGCCACATAAAGTGGGGACCTAGCTGAATGACTGATATACAGTGTGTTGCTTAGTATAAAGGATCTTTGCTAGGCTGTCCCAAAATTCACACAGCCTCTCAGGACTTTTCTCCACTGCAAAATTAACTTTGATTCTTATTCGGGTGTTGTCCCTAACCTGGCTACCATCCACACACAAAACACCTCTCCTCCAGGTGGGGTGATGCTTTTCACCAGGGCTAGCCAGCCCATCCTGGGGTATAAGCTAAAGCCCAAGTGCTGCTTATGCTCAGGCTGGTAGCCTGTCTGTTTTACAGTGGGTGTGAAGGGTAAACTACTTGAGAGGTGATAATCCTCCAATGTCTTACCACACTTCCCCACTGTGTCCAGAAGATCAGACAAGTTCTCCCACAGTTCTCTGGGAAAGAATCCTAAAATGATTCAGCTTACTGATGCCCTAAAAACCATAGGCTGTGGTCCGAGCAGCCCCAGTGCCCCGCACAGATCAGTGCAGCACCCATATAGATGCCATAACTTGAGTGCGGCTTTGCAATGTGGATGCTCACAACCGAGTAGGCCAACCTAGTTGCTCAGGTTCTGGTGTCACTCATCCAAGTTAACTATGCGGTGAAGATGTGGTCTCACTTCAGAATGAACTGAAGATAAAGTTCTCCACTGAATCCCAGTGTTCTAAAGTGTACTGACTTTTTATAACAATCAAAAATCTATAATCAGATCTCTTGAAATCTTTATGAACTGCAGACATATACATAAAGACTTCGGGTGCAGAAAAGTTTTTTAAAGGAATATGATGTCAGGCATATTGAGTGAGAAATGTGCAGTATAGTGAGCATGCAAAGTTCTCAGTCAGAGAGTAGAAAATTGCAGTACTAAAACCTGGTCTACACTACACAATTAGGTCAATACAAGGCAGCTTACATTGACCTAGATGTGAATGTGTCAACACTCAAATTGGTCTCCTACCACTTTAAGTGGTCCATTATGCTGACATAGTAACACCACTTCCCTGAGCGGCGTAGAACCACAGTCGATGTACTTAGGTCATAAGAATGTCCATACTGAGTCTGAGCAATGGTCCATCGAGCCCAGTATCCTGTCTTCTGACAATGGTCAATGCCAGGTGTGTCAGAGGGAATGAACAGAACAGGGCAATTATTGAGTGATCCATCCTCTGTCATCCATGTCCAACCTCTGACAGTCAGAGGCTAGGGACATTTAGTGCATGGGGTTGCATCCCTGACTCTCTTGGTTAATAGCCATTGATGGACCTGTCCTCCAGGAACTTATCTAATTCTTTTTTGAACCCCGTTATAGTTTTGGCCTTCACAATATCCCCTGGCAATGAGTTCCACAGGTTGAATGTGTGTTGTGTGAAGAAGTACTTCCTTTTGTTTGTTTTAAATCTGCTGCCTAGTAATTTCACTGGGTGACCGCTGGTTCTTGTGTTATGTGAAGGAGTAAATAACACTTTCTTATTTACTTTCTCCACACTATTCATGATTTTATAGACTTCTATTATATCCCTTTTCAGTCATCTCTTTTCCAAGCTGTAAAGTCCTAGTGTTTTTAATCTCTCCTTGTATGAAAGCTGTTCCATATTCTTAATAATTTTGTTGCCCTTTTCTGTACCTTTTCCAATTCCAAAATTTCTTTTTTGAGATGGGGCGATCAGAACTGCTCACAATATTCAAGGTGTGGGCATATCATGGATTTGTATAGTGGCATTATAGTGACATTCTGTCTTATTAGCTATCCCTTTTCTAATGGTTCCTAACCTTCTGTTAGCTTTTTTGACTGCTGCTGCACACTGAGAGGATGTTTTCAGAGAAATATTCACAATGACTCTCCGATCTCTTAGATTTACACCATTTTTGTCTTGTTTGTCTTCCAACAGTTTTAGTTATTGTAAGGTAGAAGAGTTGTCTTTATTTGTGACCTTCCTACTAGCTTTGTGGTTCTAGTTGTTGGTGTACTGTTTGTTTGTTCTTTGTAATAATATATGTTACTATAACGAAGTAGTTTTCTTTTTTAACTGCCAAGTTCTTGCTATTATTGTTATTTATTCCCCTTTCAATAATGTTTATAGTACATAAAAATGATGACCTAAAGGTTGGATACTGGAGCACTCTGGTGCCCCCAAGAAAGTTTTTCATATCTTTATACCATATTCCATATGTAAAATGATGTTATGGATATAGCCTCCAGACTAAACTTTCGCCCAGAAATGTTGTGGAAAGAGAGGGAGAAAAGAGAACTTAAAATGGGCATCACAATATAAAAGATAAAATACAAGAAGAAAACCTTTCCCTTCATGACTACAGGTGTCATCAGTTGCAGAATGTGTGCGGCTAGAAGCACACTGCAATGCATGATAAAATAAAGGAGGAGATAAACACATGCTTATCTGTTTGTGATGTTTTTTCCTAAAACGGTGGGCTCTGATCCTGCACACACTTGTGCATGTGAGTGACTTAAGCATTTGCATCTACCCGTTGAAACTGCTTGCTGATGTAAAGTTCTCTCATGTGTAAGTAGAGGCAGGATCAGGGCCTTATTTATATATGCCTGCCTGTCTCTTCCATATATGTAGTAGATTGAGGAATCTTTAGGCATTGCAGCTTCCCTATTCTCCCCACTAATGCTGCAAGACAGAAGATCCAGTCTCCCTCTGCTGGCTATTTGGCAGCTCTCCCAAGAAACCCCACTCCCCACAATGGAGGTTCTCTTCCTCCATCTCTTTTCTCTTCCAGTGTACTACGGTGGGGCAGTGAGAGGGGCTATGGGTTAAAATTCCATGCTGACAAATTCCAGCTCATAAGGAATTAATTTGCAGGAGCTTATCTGGCACAGACACAACTGCTCTATGGCAGGAGAGGAAATAATGAAAAGAGAGTTCCCCCTTTCCCTGAAATATGTCCTTTTCCTGCTGTTAATCTCCATGTAATGCCCCCTGAATCAAACCTCTCTCTGTCTCCCCCCACCCTAGTTCCTGCTGGTGTCAGCTGGCTTCTCTTGCTGCAGCTGTTTATTTAGATTGTAAACTCCTTGCGGCAGGGACAGCCTGCTCCTCTGTGTTTTGTACAGCACCTACCACACAATAAGGCCCCGTTCTTGGCTGGCCCTTAGGCACTACCGTAAAACATGAATATTATTAATAATAGCTGATCCTGTAGGTGGGGGAGGTGGTTGGGGGAGAACAGATGCTACCGTTCATCCTCTTCCCGGTGGGTCATGGAGAGAGTGTGCAAGCAAGAGCACAACAAACCCAGAGCATGGGGTCAAGAGGAAAGAGACAGCAGCTGGGGGTGGATATAATTCAATTCAATGAGACTTTATCGGCATGACAAATTACACAAGCATTGCCAATGTGTGAAAAAGAGACTGACCTCTTGGCTGTCTGTCAGAGGAAGGTCTGATGTGCCCAGAAGTGGAATGCATCCTGTGTTTGGGCTTTGTTCCCCTCTGGTCTTTTGCCATTACTGTCAACTCCTGATCTGGTGGCAGGTAGCTACATAGCATGATGCTTTCTCTGCCATCTCTTCTTTCGCCCCGGGCTGGGTGCAGCTGTTTCCTGTTCATCTGAAGTCTTTCACACTCCTTTGTATTTCTGATGTTGAAGTGGAAAGTGACTCTTTCTCACCTCTAGTTTGTGATGGCTGATGCTGTATTTGGGTGAGAGTCTGCCTTAGTTTTGCCCATTTCCTTACTGTGAGGTAGCCTGTTGGTACAATAGTTCTGTGCAAGGATCTAGAGTAGTCAGAATAGTTTGTTGCTGGTTTTGATTTGCTCTTCCCAGTGACTCAGAACATAGTGTTTTAGGTGCTGATCTAGCATTCTGAGATTTTGGGGTTATTTGCTCCACTGGTTGGGAGACTGGAGTAGCTGAGAGTGGTGGGGCAGGAACAATGATATAGAGAAAGGAATCACGTTTTTGTGTAGATTTTTTTGTCCCCTTAAATTCTGCATCATGAAAGGAGCTGCTTTGATTGAGATAGCACTGAAGTCTATTGTTCTTTCCTGTAGATTAGCAGAGGAAGATTGGCCCAGTTCTACTCTGCAGCCATTTTTGCTGGAGTTCCCATGCAAGTAGAATATTTGTTTACAGAACTGCAGATAAAGGGTTTCTATTGCGGTTTTATCCTAATCAGCTTAGTTGTTAAAGTTGAGCCCTAGACATAGCTCCACTATTGTAGAATGGATTGGATTATACTGTCAAATAGTTTTATTGGGGTGTTGTAGCTATCTAATGGTTTCCTTATGGTACAGAAGGTCTGCAGAGATTTACCTTGTAATATTTTTATAGCCAGTATGTGGCTCCATGATGCATTTATTATGAGGCCCTGGTATGTAAATAGGGTTCATTCAATTTCCATGTCTCCGTAGTGGAATTTTCCTCTGCTCTGGTTGGTCTGAAGAACAGCTCTGTGTAGCTTGAAAGCTTGTCTCTCTCACCAACAGAAGTTGGTCCACTAAAAGATATCACCTCACTTACCTTGTCTCGCTAATATCCTGGGACTGACTTGGGTACGACAACACTGCATACACGACAGGTTTGGGACTTTTTCTGAACTACCGTGACTTTAGGGTTTTCTTCCAGATGGACCTGTAGTGTCTATGTACTGCAGAAAGCTTCTCAAAGGCATACGTTTCTTTGGAGACCATTCTGTGTAGGTGATAATACGACACTGAGCATTTGGTGAGGGACAGGCAGGCACAGAATCCTGGGGTAGGGTGGACACAGAGCACTATACATATATACACAGAGGTATGGTCATGCACATGTAAAGACATTCATACTTCTATGCTATAAATGGAGAACACTGTGCTACTGAGGTACTGTTGAAGGAGGAGCTTCTTGTCCTCCTCTTTCCCCTTTCTTTCCCCTTCCCCCAACTTCTTTGTTGAGTGATTGCTCTTATGCTAGCTGGTTGTTTTGATGATCAGTCAGTAATAGTCTATGCACTGTAAACGTGTATTGTTTCAAAAGTCTCAATGTATCCAGACATTTAAAAGGGAATTATTTTTTTAAGCTATACACTAGCCAAAAAGGTCTGTAAACTTTGACATTAGTTACTAAGGTATAATTTGGGCTTAGTGGAGCCCAGATCAGCCATCCATCTCTGATGAGATTACCTAAAACAGGTAGGGCTCCTAGGGAAAAGCGAAACCTCCAAACCAAGTGAATTCTTTTGATAACTCTATAAAAAATCTCTTAAATCTGGGTGCTCAAATACCCATAGTAAAGCATTCATCTGCACTTCCATAGGTTGGTTTGTGGGTCAGTCGTTTGTCCATTTAGTTCAATCATTTTCAACTTGTTTGCTCCACTCCTGCTTCTCGGTTGCTACTCCTCCCTAATTACATACAATTCAGTAAATCTGATTCCCTTCTGAAACCATTTGCTTCACAGCATAGCTGTAGGAACCTATTTACTTAAAGGGCTATAGGATTCTACCAATAGGTGGGGTTATTTTTTACAAACTGGTACCATACTCACTACATGTAAGCCTCACTAGACGTTTCGTGGCTCCTCAGACTGTAAGCCATTAAATATTGACATTTGCACCTCATTATTTGATAATATTTCATCCCAAGCTGATTCCTTTGAACAGCACTTTCCCTAAACCAAAATGTCATCAGTTCGATCTACATATTGGAGAGGTTTCAGAGTAGCAGCCGTGTTAGTCTGTATCCACAAAAAGAACAGGAGGACTTGTGGCACCTTAGAGACTAATACATTTATTAGAGCATAAGCTTTCGTGGGCTACAGCCCACTTCATCGGATGCATAGATGAAGTGGGCTGTAGCCCACAAAAGCTTATGCTCTAATAAATGTGTTAGTCTCTAAGGTGTCACAAGTCCTCCTGTTCTTTTTATATTGGAGATGTATGCTGTATGTGGAGAAGGGGATGGAGGGAGAGCTCTTACAGTGAAACTCATAGTCTCTGCTATTCCACGTTTACTTACCTGCCCATTGAGAAATGTTGTCAAAGAACTGAAATAATTTGAGAAGCACAGTCTTTTATAAAGATGAGCCATAAGCAGCCATATTAAATGATTCCATGGTTTTATAATGTTATCTGTTCTCCATATTTTCAATATTATTCATAAAAAAACCCCCTGACCCCTGTCCAGAGATCCATTTATTTTTGTGCCTTATTGGAATGTGACGGTTGAATATTTAAATACCATTATCTGGCAAATGGAAAAAACAAAGCTAATTTGGGGTGAGAAAGCTAATTTTTAAAATCTATTTGATGTGCACTTTCCTACTTTGTAGAATAAAGCCACTTAAGTCACCTTCCCTATTCTGTCCTTATTCAAACAAAGACTTCAAGGGGAGTCTTGCTGGAGGAAGGGCTTCTGAGTTTTAACTGATCATTAAAAAACTATTCCTTGTATCAGATCAAAAAGCATGCAGTTATGCATGCAGCAATTAAATATCTATTTCATTGTGTGAGAAACACTCCAACATTTTAGATCTAGTTTTCTCTTTATCCCTCTCCTATTATAGTAATTTAACCTTATCACCACCTTAGGATCTGTGATGTACTCTCTACAAATGAAAGGAATATGCATGTGCTCATTGAATATGTCTTTTATAGTACCCTGTCATAGAATAAGTGTGGAATGCCTTTATCCAACGTGTGGTCCTTGCTTTGCCAGCAAAGGCAGTGTATGTATAGTGACAGGGTCGGGCCAGATGGCTGCAGGAGAGAGATAGAAGGCAGATATATTAGCCCCAGGTTAAGTAGGTCCCTTTTCCCTGCGTAAGGTAACAGGGAAGGTTCCAGAACAATCAGGAACCTCTGGAAACAATTAAGGTTGGCTAATCAGGGCACCTGGGTTTAAAAAGTAGCTCACTTCAGTTAGTGGTGTGCATGTGAGGAGTTGGGAGCAAGAGGCACTAGGAGCTGAGAGTGAGAACACGGACTGTTGGAGGACTGAGGAGTACAAGCATTATCAGGCACCAGGAGAAAGGTCCTATGGTGAGGATAAAGAAGGTGTTGGGAGGAGGCCATGGGGAAGTAGCCCAGGGAGTTGTAGCTATAGCACAGCTGTTCCAGGCGGCACTCGAGACAGCTGCATTCCACAGGGCCCTGCACTGGAACCTGTAGTAGAGGGCGGGCCCGGGTTCCCCCCAAACCTCCGAACTCCTGGTCAGACACAGGAGAAGTTGACCTGGACTGTGGGTTCATGAAAACGGCCAAACTGAGGGCCGCCGTGAATCTCCGAGGCGAACAAATCCGCCAATAAGTGCAAGACCCACCAAGGTAGAGGAGGAACTTTGTCACAGTATGTGTATCTATGAAATCTGATTTTACAGCTGTCAGAGTACATTCAAATTTTTTGTGCTATTCTGCTTATTTTTCTTGAATAGAATGGTTACATAGCCTGGGAAGCATTCTTGAGGTACAGAAAGAGAACCGATATTTGCATTCATGTCATCATTACACCCAAATTGCATGTCATATAAAAGAGCAAAGATACAATATATAAAGGAGGAGGGCTAAACAGTGAGCCAACCAAGTATAGAGTCCAAATATTATCAGTTTAGACTCCTACATTGTGTCTGCCAACAGCTATCTAGACTGATTCAAAATTAAAAAATCTCAAAAGAAATATATAATTCAATTAGGAAACAATGTCACATGACTTAACCAGCATGATTGTCTTTAAAACTTGCCTTCCATTTTAAAAGTATTATTGGTTCCACTGGCATTCTCCCTTTTGGGCTACGACTTGGGGGTTGCCCTTAACCCCCTTCTGTCCATGTACAAAAACCTCTCACTTGAATTTCGTGGTACTTCAGTCAGAGCTAACTGGCCTGGCTGGGGGTATAGGTTAGAGCCTGGGTCCTACTTTCACTTGGGCTGATCACTACCAAGAGGGAAGGTTAAGACACAGGCTAAACCACTCGAGTGCTGATAGTCCTCCAGTCCAGTGCCTTCCCACAATACACCCCTGTGTGTACCAGAAGGACAGAAGTTCTTCCACAATTCATATGGAAACAAGCACAGAGCACCTCAGCTTACTGTAGCACAAGAACCATGGGATATATCCACAGAATGCTAATGATACTCCCTGCCGGTGAATGCTGCACCAGTAAGCACATCGTAACTCAAGTGTGATTTTGTAATGTGGCTCCTCACACTTAAACTAATCCAGGTGCTGATCTCTTGAGTTAACTCTGCAGTGAAAAAAATGCCCTAAGAGAAACAGACACTAACCTCTTCCCTCCTGTCCCCCCAACACCTCCCTACTAGCTTTCATCAGCAAGGAGGCAATGCATCTGACTGACAGATTGTACAACATCCATTACTCAGCAAGTGTCATAGCCTAAGGCAGCAGCAGAAAAGACTTTGGTTTTGTTCCAACAAGAAACTCTGCTACCACAAAGACAGAGATTTCCATGTAGATCAAATCAGTCTCACCTGAAAAATAATCTGGAAAACTGTCAAAATGAGAAATGCTTGCAGAGTTGGCTAGCTTTTACTAATCTGATTTTTCAATTTTTGTAGTTCAAGGATGGCATCAAGCTATGGAAAGTTCCTTTGACTTCTCACACAGGTGATTTGCTTCACTGGTAGCACATTCCACACTCCAGATATAGTAACCAATTGAAGAGTGTGCATCTGGTATCTTCTAACCAAGTCCTTCATATTTGCCAATATGTGATTAGACTATATCCTTTAATCTAAGTATTGTTTTCACTGTCTTGATTTAGTGAAAAATAAAAAACAAAAAGAAAGCGGAGCTCAAGGGTTCTTTCAAGACATTTAGTTTTTTGCATTTTCCTGTTACAGAGCATATTACCATCTACTGTGTAGCATTGTTCTGCATTGTTAGACAGTTGCTATGTTTCACCCCAGCGGCAGCTGGATGTGAGGTGGTCCATACAGAGAGAGCCTAATCCTCTAACACTTATTCAGTTGTGAATTCAATGGGATTACTCACAGGAGTATGAGTTGTAGGGTTGGATCCATAGTTTATTATTATTTATAGGCTTGAATGTCTGACTAATGCCATGAAAGTCTACATTATTGTTAATTACCATTAATGGATGGAGGATTTTCCCCAGTCAGATCCCTTCTAGCATTTATTATCTCTAACATTAAATACTCAGTCTATTTATTGGTTTGAAGTCTATGGATGTAATAGTTTATCATTAATATCACTTAACACATAGACTATGCCTTCCTGTGTGTTTTATATAGCACCTAACTCAATGGGGCACAAACCTGATTTGGGCCTATGGGTACTAGTATACTACAAATAATAATAGATGGGAAAACTAGTTTGGCATGATTTCTCTCCATATTCTCTTCCCATGTTCCTTGCCAGCTGATTTCGCTACACTTTTTAAAAAATTATCTCATAAATGTACAGCAACTTCATCTCAGCTCCCTTGCCCGTACTAGGCTACATAATGTTTTGAGAGAAGGTCTTTGGAGTTATGTAAGGGATGTTTCATTTCTTCTACACTATCCAACACTCTACTGACTGGGGTATAAAGGTTTAGAACTTCCTTATAAGTGTGGAAGTTGCAAATATTGTAATAAAAGAAGAAAGAGCTTCTAGGATAAATGATGATCAATTTATAGTACTTTCTCAATTAACATTGTACTCCATCCTCCCCAAATGATGAACGAATCCTTCTCTTCCCACTCCTGAAAATGCAAAGATCTTAAAAAACACAGTTTCCTCATCTCAGAGTCAAAGGAGAAAGCAGAGATTCACAGATTATAAGGCCAGAAGGGTCCACAGTGATCATCTAGACCAGTGGTTCTCAAACTAGGGCCACTGCTTGTTCAGGGGAAAGCCCCTGGCGGGCCGGGCCAGTTTGTTTGCCTGCCGCGTCTGCAGGTTCGGCCGATTGCGGCTCCCACTGGCCACGGTTCAGCGCTCTAGGCCAATGGGGGCTGCAGGAAGAGCAGCCAGCACGTCCCTCGGCCCACACCGCTTCCCACAGCCCCAATTGGCCTGGAGTGGCGAACCACGGCCAGTAGGAGCCGCGATCGGCCGAACCTGCAGATGCGGCAGGTAAACAAACCAGCCCGGCCCACCAGGGGCTTTCCTGAACTAGCGGCGGCCCTAGTTTGAGAACCACTGATCTAGATTGACCTCCTCCATAACACAGGCCATAGGACATCCCAGAATTAATTCCTGCTTGAACTAGAGCATAGATTTTAGAAAAACATCCAATCTTGATTTTAAAATTGCTAGTGGCGGAGATATTATAAGGCATTGTTCTGTGAGTCTACTGGAGGTGTAAGCAAATTGGAGTTTTATTTTTCCTTTGTTGTGGCATGTTCCACTTCTTGAGGTTTGCTATCTCTACAAACTCTCTCTGAGAAAAGATTGTGGCTGTTTTCTGTCATGCGTAGGGGGACTGTCTCTGTGAACTGTAAATCTAAGCCTTAATTTAGCCTTAATTTTCAATATAATCGATTTTTGGGGAGGCCTTTTATTTGAATCCATTGTTGTTCCATGCTTTGCTGTGTCTATTCTATGACCAGTTGCCCAGTAATAGAACTTAGAATTGCCAGTCTCCCATGTTGACAGGCTCCCATTAATACCTCCTTTTCTAGATAAACCTGACTTGTTTTGCTAGAATTTTGTTAGGACTAGAGGCCAGGACTGCTTGGAATAAATAACTGGGAGAGGCACTGGCCTTTCTACCTGTTCAATATACTATTAATTTGCTCTGAAAATTGCTGGAGATTTACTCTATAATATCTCTGAGACTATAGGGATACCTTGATATTGATCATGCCTAAAAGTGTAACTGAATTCAACATGTGGTTTTAATTATTCCCTCTCATCTGTAGGCTAAAGCTTCAGACTTCCTATGAGACTATAGGTATAACACCCAGTTAAATTCTGAGATCCTTAGCATAAGAAAAGTATAGACACATTGAAGAGGGATCAGAGAAGAGTAACAAACATGTTTAGTAAGTATCTGTATCCTGGACGGACTTTGATGCCAGTTCTCAGCACTAGCACCATGGTGCTACTGTGCTTGCCTGGTTCTGACAGAGCAAGCTATCAGAAAGGAGATGAGTTATAGCGGTAGTTTCCAAGGCCATTACAGACCATCAGATCATCTAGTCCGATCACGCATATAACACAGGCCCTACATTCCACCCAGTTACCCCTGTACCAAACCCATATCATAGCATCATAGTCATCTTGGGAGTTTTATCCTCACGGCCAAAAACTTGGAGGGGCCTAAAGGAAGAGGAGATGAGTGTGGATTTCCCTTGTGACAGACAGAGCTGGGTTTTGGGTACGAAGGTGTTGTTGTTGATGGAACAAGGGAAAGAGCTGGTTGGGAGTTTCCACCACAACCACAGCCAAGTTTGGAACTGGGGTATGTGTTCGGAAGTATGTGGCTTCTTTCCACACCTGTGAACACAGCTTGTTTGAGTTTGAGGGCAGAGGATCCTGCTCCTCATGTGTAGAATTGGAAATGGAAGTGGAGGACGTGAGTATCTTTCTCTGTGTGCCAAAGAAGTGGCTGTATCTCTCCTCCTCAGTAGCTCTCTGTCTTAAGCAAGCACAGCATTAATATAACATTATGAAGAAAGAGTATTTGAATACACATCCACCAACCCTCTATTTTCTGATCTCAGAGGCCATTCATTATATTAAGGAGTCTTGTGGTGAGTGCACAGTTAAGGTTGTGACTCACAACTGCTGAAAATATTCTAGTTTTGACACTCTTTGTAGCTTCCTCAAAGATCTTCCTTTTCACCTCAAAATTTCTCATGTCTGCTTTCCTGCCAGATAACTATTTTTGCTAAATTTGAGTTCAGTTACCCAAGGCTTTTTTTGCTTTTTTTCAAAAGATATGAGAAAATCTGAAAAAGAAAGTTGGCCTTAAAAAAATATCTTACAACTTTAATTTGTCTGTCTCAATCAAACTAGTGCCTTTGATGCCTGGGTGGTTAATTTGGCCATTATTTGTAACAAATATTTGTATCTTTGAGAACTTTACCTGATGGTCTACTGGAACGTAGATAATCTGCTGGTACATGGGTGCGCTGCTAGAGTTTCTGAAGCTCTATCAGACAAACTGCTCAGGTTCAAAGAGGTTACACACTACTGGCATAGCTGGCAGAGTCTGACAGTGTCACTGGCCATTGTCATCCATCTTGGATTCAAGGAGGTTTATAGACTTTGGCTTGATAGATCTGTCCTATAGAATTTAATGGGGATGAAAGCAGCATAGAAAGTACTCCAAAACTTACTGACTGTGATAGGGAAGTATATCCTTTCTACAGAATTTAAGCCAATCTATAGAATTTAATAGAGAATTATATCCAACTATAGAATCCCACAGGTTGACTTAAAAATGTTATAGAAAGTCATCCATCTCTCTCTTGAATTCTATAGGCCTTTTCCATGAGGGTTTTGAGGGCACTGCCAAAGCCTGTAGACTTTGTAAGCACTTCAGATGAATCATTCAGGTTTAAGGAGGTTAAGACTCCTCCCGCGCAGTGATATGATAAATATAATGATAAATATTATATATGATAAATATAATCTCTCAACAGAACCATTCAAATGCAAGAAGGATGCAAATTCTGCTGCTGAAGTGTTTGCCTGGGCCATTATTCTCTTCTGTTTCACTGAACTCCACTTAGTGTATTAATATGGCAAAATATAATCTATGAGAAGAAAATGATGTACAGCTAGAGCTCACATATCTGTGGCAAGAGTGTTCTCCCCCCTAACTCCCACACCATTTCTTCTCGAAGGGGGAATAATCCACACACAAATCTCCTGAGATACAGAAAGACGAGTGGGGAGTCACCTGCACAGCTCTGTCACAGGACCCACAGACAGCCCTTCAGTGGGCCAGAGATCTGAACACAGGGCAGGGACTAGGGATAGTGGAGGAGGGAAGAGCTGGAGATGTAGTTGGATGGAATGGTTCTGATAAAACACCCACAATACAAAAAATGATATTGGTGCTTACCAAATAAACACTGGAATAGTTACTTGTATCTAAGGGCTTGTCTACACAGAGCAGTAATGTGGACTACACGGGTGTGACTTCCAAAGCATTCTTTGGTCTATGTAGAACAGGAATTGGCAATCTTTAGCATGTGGCCCATCAGGGAAAGCTGCTGGCAGGCCGGGACAGTTTGTTTACCTGCAGCATCTGCAGGTTTGGCCGATCGCAGCTCCCACTGGCCGTGGTTCGCCATTCCAGGCTAATGGGGGCTGCAGGAAGCAGCACGGGCTGAGGGATATGCTGGCCGCCACTTCCCACAGCCCCCATTGGCCTGGAATTGGGAACCGCGGCCAGTGGGAGCTGCGATTACCTGCAGCATCCGCAGGTTTGCCAAACAAACCATCCTGGCCTGCTAGCGAATTTCCCTGATGGGCCGTCTGCCAAAGGTTGCTGATCCCTGATGTAGAACTTGCTGGTGAGCTCTAAATGTTCTCTAGTACACTTTAATGTGCTGATGTTTGAATGAGTACTCATTAAAGAGCAGTATGAAACATTACAAAGAGATTGCTCATTATGGTATGTAGCTAATGTATATTATATACATTACTCATAACAATTTATACAAAGAGAGAGCCTTGAAAATCCCAGATTTTTGGACGTTGACATAAAACTCAATAATTGCTAAAAATACCCCCCCCCAAATGAAATTAATAAATCCCAAAAGACAGAAGCCCTATCTATAAATCCATTTCTCTCCCCACATATATGGGGGCATCCACACTAACTCTAAACCTGTCACTGAAAAAGAAATGCCAACATCTTTACTCCTGTCCTTCCATAGACAGTCCAGAAACCATACTGCCATATTTCTAACATCCTGATGTAACTGAGATACTGCATCATGAAACAGGTGGATAGAGGTGGGATACAGGATTAAGAATTCAGATTTAAGAGTTTAATTGGATATGTCCAAGACCTTAACCGAAAGATAATCCCTTTCTCTACCCATGGTGGCTCCCTTTTCCCCATATTATATATACCATTCAGCTGCACGTTAGTATCCAACTCATATTGAATACATACAGATGAACAACAATCTTGGGACATTGTCATTTTGTGTAAAAATATCAGCTTTGTGAATCATATAAAATACATGCGGCTGGTGTTAATCACATTGCTTTACGCGCTACTTGAAGGCATTAAGATACTATGGTGTGCAGGGCAGTATAAGAACAGAATACACCAGTTGTAACAGACAAAGTAGTATTATTCTTCTGGGAGATTGCTTGGTTTTTCTTCTATAGCATTGATCACTTCACCATTGCTTCTTCCTTTATACGGAAATATACAGTAGAACCTCAGACTTATGAACACCAGCATTAGAAATTGATTGGTCAATCACACACCTCATTTGGAACCAGAAGTATGCAATCAGGCAGCAGAGACAAAAAAAAAAAAGAAAGAAGAAGAAGAAAATACAGAACTAAAGGAAAGTTTAAAAAAAGATTTGACATGGTAGGGAAACTGTTTCTGTGCTTGTTTCATTTAAATTAAGATGGTTAAAAGCAGTGTTTTTCTTCTGCACAGTAAAGTTTTGAAGCTGTATTAAGTCAATGTTCAGTTGTAAACTTTTGAAAGAACAACCATAATGTTTTGTTCAGAGTTACGAACATTCCAGACTTACAAACAACCTCCATTCCCAAGGTGTTCATAACTCTGTACATTCTACTCCTTTTACGGTACAGACTATGGAGGATAGATGCTTATATTTTATTCCTGTTCCCGTCCTATCCCTATTCCTATGCTTTTACTTTCCTCCATTTTCCTCTCATCCTTCAAGCAGTCAAGCCCGTGTACAGCATTAGCCACAGAGAGTACTTTTTTGATTTATGTAGAGCCACTCATAAGTTTCAAAGTCCTTTCCAGAATGTTGCACACATGAAGGGAGCACTTCATTTACAAGTAAAATACAGGGGTTGGAACATGGCAGCCATGTAATGATTCTAGTAACACTACTTGACAGCTTTAGGAGAGGGACTGAAGAAGAATACCTTATATATTTGAAGCAACAGGGATTTTAAACTACTGTAGGCAATTACCTTCTTCACCCCAACACCAGGGTTAACATCCTGACTCTTAAAAAAAGCACTCTACATAACTATGGTTAATTATACTTACCCCAGGTAACATTGCTTACACCAGCTTTAACGATCACACTATTAACCCTTTAGTATTTATCCATCTATTGTATTGCTTTCCTACTTTACAATATACAACGAAATAATTCACTGAACTTTCAAATAATAAAGCTGTATTCCAGATACCATTGTTATTAACAGCATGCTGGCGGCGTTGTGCTCAGATGCCTATATACATCTATGTATCCTGCGACACACTCATATGTACGGGTGGAACGTTTCATGACATTTTAATGGGTAGGTGCTTTCATCCCAGCAGTGCCCATATCCTCTCCACAATCTCTGTGAGGTAGGAAAGTGCTATTAACCCCATTTTACAAACGAGGAACTGAGGCACAGAGGACGGGGACAAACAGAAATCCATGCCAGAGCAGGGAAACTTGGGTCTCCCACATCCCAGGCTTGTGCCCTCTAAGCCATCTGTCCTCTTTGCTTATACAGCAGAAAAAAAATAAAGTATTTGATTCCAGTTTCAGATTATTTTTGGTTGTTGTTAAATCCTAGACAACATCTGTCCCACACTCTGATTGAAAAACCAAATTTAAAAAAATTCTAAGCAGTTAGGCAGGTATTGTCATGAGGAATTATCCCTAAACTGTTGGATAGATGTAGAGAAGGGAAGTAGGAAGAAATTCTCCCACCACTGGGATGCAGAGTGACTGAAATATCCTTTCACTCTCTTTATATGCCCCTATTCTCCAGAGTGCCATTGTGGAGAAAAGCAACCCACTACACATTCATTCAAAATGTGTCCATTCCTTCATGCTCCTTCCCGGCTACATGGAGCACAATGGGTCTGCGAGGGGAAAAAGCTGAAGTCAATCAAGGATTTGCCCCTTATTCCTTAAAATTGGACAGGAATTTTGGTATTTTGGGAATATTTAAAACCTACAGGATAAAATTCATTCTTGGTGTACTTCCATTAACTGCAACAGTGTTAAACGAGGGACAAATTTGACCTAAAGAATTAAAGTCTCAAAAGAGCTACTGAATGCAAGTAATAGCTGCTTTTTGTAAGTTGTGCTATGTCCCAATTAATTCTGATTTGACTTTGTACTTCTCTGTGACTCTATTTTCCCATCTGTAAAATGGAGATACTGATACTCATCTACTTTGTGTAATTAGAGCTACTTGGAGGTTGGAAATTCTGTTTCACAAAGATTTGGGGATTTTGAAATTTGGCTTCATTTTGAATAGGAATGAAAATTGAATTTCAAAATTCTCTATGAAGGAAAATTAAGAGAGAAAACAATAGTTTAGGGTCTATTGAAACATTTCATTTTGACAAAATTGCACATTTGTTCCACTTCTGACTTTTTAAATTTTGTGTTGTAATATATTACAATTTTTTTAAAAAAGAAAAGCCAATTCAAAACAAATAATTGAAAAGTTTAGCTCCAAAAATGTGATATTTCTCCGTTTTCTTCTGGAAAGAAATCCTGGTGAAAATGACCTGATTTTGTGAAGTATTTCTGTTTTATTGGAACTACACAATCTGACAGAATATGGTTCACTAAAGTTTCTCCAACTAGCTCTGCTGCTATTGGTACATGAGCCAAAAAAACCCCAAAACCCTCAGTCCAAAACACACAACTAGACTTTCAGAACTCCAGGCTGAGTTTGCAGGGCTGGCAGGCAATAAATGTAATTTGTGAACTTAGCACATTTGACTTGGAAGATACTGAGACACAACAAACATGAAATCCCTTACAGAACTGATCTTACAGAATCAATTTCCAGAGTATAACCATACTTCAACTCTATCAAAGATGGCAGAACACTGAGAAACACTGCACAGTAATGATGGAGTATTATCACTAGGAGTTTACTCTTTGTGTGCCTGGGTAGAGTGTACACTCACTGACTACAGTGATTACTCCGGTGCCTACTGCATAATGACAAACTTCTGTGGAATGCAACAACATGAAATGTGCATTTTATAGACCATGTAGCTGACATCTTGAAATCTACATAGCACATCACATCTCAAAAAGGATTAAGTTTATAGTGGTGTGAAAGTATTTCTCTACCCATTTGGACTATCACATAGTTAAAATACTCTTGGAAGGAGTGTGATGATTTGGTGTTATGATCCATGAGCACCATGCCAAGTTACCACATGGACTACCTGAAAGAACTCTGGTGGCTAACTCACAATGCCCTTGCTCTTTGGAGCTTGTCTCATCTCTTATATATTAGTCATTGCATTCTGCTTTTCAATTAGATTTGTCTGGTATTAGGAATTTATGCTGAAAATGTCTGTGCAAACATATAACACAGAGTAGAATCATGGCACAATGAAGTCTCTAAAACATGGATTGTGGATATAATAGGTACAAAAACATACTGCATATAAGGTTAATGCTAAGAGGTTAATTTATATTATTCTGGGTAGATTTTGCTATATTTAAAATAGTATACAGTATCAGAAACAGTTCACTCTGTATTAAGACAAACCCCATAAACTCACTGCAGAAAGGAAAAAGAAGAAAAAAATTAGCATACACAAGTATATGTGCATAATACTTAGGGATGGGGGTGGATATCAACTATTCCTCTTAATTAACAATTGACTAGTTAATGATAAAAAAAATCATACACGCTAAGGCTAATTCTGGATACTTCAGTGTAACATCAGGTGCAGAAATAAGGCCAGGAGAACACCAGATTCATTAGTGCCTCTAAAATTCAACATCTGTGGTAGACCTCCTTAGCTCTATATGAATCATTAACCTGAACCTTCCACTGATAAAAAATTAAAATGTATAGCACAATCCCATTTTTTAAAAGCTATTTACAGCACAAGCCTCTCTTGTCTTCAGGGTTTTATTCATTTTTATCAAGTGTTGGAAGGCACATGCACACCCAATCAGATTACACAGCAAGGAGGCAACATTCCAGCACCTTTTTTCTAAATGAGATAGTGCCTCAAGCTAAGGCGTCCCCGTAAGTGAATTAGCATAATACTGTAGTTCAGAACCCCCACACGTTGGATTTCTTTCAAAACATAAAAATGCTGTGCTTGGAAGTTTTTGCAGGCTGGATATTCACATGAAAAAATATCAGAACTCAAAGAAACAGCAATTAAAAATCAGATCTTCCACATCAAGATTTCTCAAAAAGAAAAGGAGTACTTGTGGCACCTTAGAGACTAACAAATTTATTTGAGCATAAGCTCAATTTTTGTGAATACAGACTAACACAGCGGCTACTCTGAAACCTATCAAGATTTCTGTTTCTCAAACAATACAATCACACTTACGTACCAACTGTTGCTTTCAAACAGTGGGGCCAGATTTTGCAACCCTCACCCTAAATTGGAATCTGAGACCAATCCTACTGAAATCAACGAGTCTTCCCCAAAAGTAGGATACTGCTCAGTGTGAGTAAGGGTAGCAGAATCTGTATAATCAGTATAATTAACATTTCCCTTGAGACTGCTTTTAAATTTTGGGAACATCATAATTTAATAAAATCTGTGCAAAATAAAGTTAAAACACAAATTAATAAAACAGCCATTTGAACCTCTTAGGTAGGCAAGAGGTGATTCTGATATGGGGAATGTGATCCAAAACAACATAAAAAGCCAAGGCCCAGTTTATGAACTCATTATTAACACTGGTGAGCAGTAATTTACCTGAATAATTCCGTTGATTTCAGTAGGACTCTTTGTTTAAGTAACTGTTCACTGATGGGACCAGGTAGTTCACAATCTGGCCCCAAGTTAGAAGGAGAATAGATTTTGTCTACACACAGAAGTTGTACTATTTTAACTATACCAATAGTCCCTTATTGTGGACACAGTTATACTGGTATAGCTATTTCTCTATATGGAAGAATAAGCTATACTGTCATGAGCACTTATATACTAGTATAGGAATTACTAGTATTGCTAGTATTAATAGGACTATAACTGCATCCACCCTAGAAGTTGCACTGTTATAACTATTTTGATGAAAAAAACACACCCCTAAATGAACTAGTTATATTAGTACAAATTCTGTGTTGACTAGGCTATATGAAGATATCCATCGAACTGCGAAAGTTAAAGAAGATACAGGCTAACTTGACCTCCATCCTGAGCCTACATATTAGGAGCTTGTTACTGGGATGAGGAGAATCTTCAGACATAAAGCACTTATAGAGTCTTCAAACTCTGGTAAACTAGTATATCCTACAGCACTTCTACTTCTGATACCAGCTGTAAAAATGGAAGCATTCCCTCATCCAACATGATTCAGGAGAAAAGATTTTATAGCGCCCCTATGATCTCAGAGCAAGAGCTGCCATTTGCTTTATCCCTGGCCATCAAGCTGCAAAATAAATTATGAATGTCTGCTCCCATCACATTCAACAATACTTTTCCTGTCAGGGAAGTTTAGCCTGAAGTTCATTTCTGGTGTACAGGTTATCTGGTCATATATTAAGGTGTTAGCTGGTTTATTTTAAAGTACCTATCTCCCCAGTATTATGCTCTCTCATATTTCTTAAAGACACGGTCTTGACTGCCGAACAGGTTTCAGAGTGGTAGCTGTGTTAGTCTGTATCAGCAAAAACAACAAGGAATCCTTATGGCACCTTAGATCCTAGCAAATGTATTTGGGCATAAGTTTCGTGGGCTAAAACCCACTTCATGGAGTGAAAAATACAGTAAGCAGAATACATATTATAGCACATGAAAATACGGGAGTTGCAACTCCCATCTTTTCATGTGCTGTAATATATATTCTGGTTACTGTATTGTTCACTCCATGCATCTGATGAAGTGGGTTTTAGCCCACAAAAGCTTATTCCCAAATAAATGTGTTAGTCTCTAAGGTGCCACAAGGACTCCTCGTTGTTTTCACTGCCAAAGAAAGTCTGTTTTTACATGGTGAGAACTATCTCTCTGTAAAAATCCTAGTAGAGACCAGGCACTGTAGTGTTTACCTTGATGTAGCTAGTTGAGGTCTACCCTGTGGAGCTGGGCTGTATAGCATTGACCTTGAGAAGCTACATCTAGGTAAAAGCCACCTGTACCTTGTCTCCGTCAGGATTTTACAGAGAAATAGCCAATTCAGGTTAGGTATCTTACTGTAGAAATGCACCTTTTTGGGCAGTGAAGACATAGCCATAGTTCCAGGTCTTTAATCCCCTGAGCACGCAATAGCCACAGTTGTTGTTAGGCACTCATCTATAAAGTCTCTGGGTGTTTATTTCTATCTACTTTTTCCTTTGTGGAAGAATGATCCACCTACCCTTCCTACTGTTTGTCACCACCCACTTACTGAGTCACATCTGAATGTAGATTTTAAGCCCTTTTGGGCCTGGGTCTTCTCCATGCTTTCTGTGAATCACTCAGCACACTTTTGGGTAGTAAACAAATATTTTCAGCTATTATTAATTCATAAATTCATTCTGCTCCATTGTAACATACTGGTGGGCAAGTATTGTTATAGAAGAGATGTTAATGGCCATTTGAGGTCCTGGAAGCAAAGGTCACTGAGCTTATTAAAGTAAATGGACTTCATTAAACATGCAGCTGAAGCTACTTTATGTATTAAAAAATAGTTGCAAAGGAGAGGGCTGGCACCTGGTGCTACCTGGCAAGATCATGTGGCCCGGGGGGAGTGTGGTGCTAATGAGGTTTTCTACATTTCACACTGAGGGGCAAGGGACTGGGAAAACTATTGTGGGCAGTCAGCCGGAAAGTCCACATTTTGCCTTGGGTTAGTGTGGGTCCCTGGAGAGAAATAAGGCAGAAGATTGTATTTTGGGATAGGGCAGAGGTGGCTGGGCTGAGGCTTTTGCAGAAAGAGAGCTGCCTGCATGCAGTTTTGTTCCCACCGCTGGTGTCATAAATATAAAGGGAAGGGTAAACCCCTTTAAAATCCCTCCTGGCCAGAGGAAAAATTCTCTCACCTGTAAAGGGTTAAGAAGCTAGGATAACCTCGCTGACACCTGACCACAATGACCAATGAGGAGACAAGATACTTTCAAAAGCTGGGGGGAGGGAAAAACAAAGAGTCTGTCTGTGTGATGCTTTTGCTGGGAACAGAACAGGAATCTTAGAACTTAGTAAGTAATCTAGCTAGATATGCGTTAGATTCTGTTTTCTTTAAATGGCTGAGAAATTAAGCTGTGCTGAATAGAATGAATATTCCTGGCTGTGTGTCTTTCTGTAACTTAAGGTTTTGCCTAGAGGGATTCTCTATGTTTTGAATCTAATTACCCTGCAAGGTAGTTACCATCCTGATTTTACAGAGGTGATTCTCTTTTACTTTTTACTTCTATTAAAATCCTTCTTTTCAAGAACTGAATGCTTTTTTTTTTTTAATTGCTCTTAAGATCCAAGAGTTTGGGTCTGTGGCTACCTATGCAAATTGGTGAGGATTTTTATCAAACCTTCCCCAGGAAGTGCGGTGCAAGGGTTGGGAGGATTTTTGGGGGAAAGACGTTTCCAAACAACGCTTTCCTAATAAAATAAACCCAGATAAACGTTTGGTGGTGGCAGTGGAAGTCCAAGGGTAAAATAGTTTGTACCTTGGGGAAGTTTTAACCTAAGCTGGTAAAAGTAAGCTTAGGAGGTTTTCATGCAGGTCCCCACATCTGTACCCTAGAGTTCAGAGTGGGGAAGGAACCTTGACAGCTGGTCAGGGAAACAGGATGTGTGAAAACAAATCAATTACATAAAGAAAATCACCTGACTGTCACAGATTTCTCATCTGAACAGAAGTCACACTGCAAGGCTCTGAATTTCAACTATTGCTCAGCCAAAGGAGCAACGGTATAAATATAATAATACCTAGGTCTTATAACACTTTTCCTCAATATATCTCAAAGAACTTCACCATCATTTATCCTCATAACACCTTTGGTAGGCAAGTGCTGTTATCGCCATTTTACAGATCGGGAACGGAGACACAGAGGCTAAATGACCTGCCCAAGATCATACAGGAAATCTGTGGCAGAGCAGGGAATTGAATTCATGTCTCCCAAGTTCTAATTCAGTATCCTAACCAGTGGATAATGCTCTCACATAGGATTTTTATAGTTAGACTAAAGCATGCCAATTAATTCAGGCTATATTTTACATCATGGTATGCAAACTTTGCTACAATAATGCCACCCTACGATTCTTTGGATAGGAAACTCCATAGCTCTGTGGTGACTAATTAGCATGGATTCTGCTTTCTTGGCACCAGTTAAAGTTTGCAAGTGCAATAACTTCACCATCCCCAAACTGGCAAGTACATGTAAAGTTAGGTCAAGAATTTCTTCCAGGTTTATTGGAGGATTGTTTAATGAAGGAAGTGCACCTATAAGGATTAGCTGGTCCAGACACAAGATTTTATATTTGGCTAATTAGTCTGGATTTCAAATATCCACATCCAACTCTTTCTCACAGAACGAGCAGGATACTTTACCTGCTTGTGCTGCAAGGATGCCTACAGCTCCTGTTTCACAGAGTCATAGATTTGAAGGTCAGAAGGGACAATTATTATCTACTCTGAACTTCTGCATAACACCGGCTGCAGAACCTTACCCTGTGATTTTTGCATCAAGCCCATAACTTCTGGTTGAGCTCTAACATCTTTTAAAAAGATTTTCAATTTTGATTTAAAGATTTCAACTGCTGGAGAATCCACCACAACCCTTGGTAAGGTATTCCAATAATTAATTAATCTCACTGTGTAAAATGTGCCTTATTCCCCATCTGAATTAGCTTAGCTTCAGATTTAACCATTGTGTCTTTTCCTGTTAGATTAAAGAGCTGTCTGCTATAAGAAATCTTTCCCATGTAGGTACTTGTACACTGTGGTCAAGTCACCTCTTAACCTTCTCTGTAGATTGAGCTGCTTAAGTCTCTTACTATAAGGTGTGTTTTCTAGACCTTGGATCACTTTTGAGCCCATTTCAGTATTCATGATCATCTTTCCAGTGTGGACATCAGTACTGGGTACAGTATTTCCATGATGGTCTGACTAATGCCATATACAGAGGTAAAACAGCCTCTGTACTCTTATTTGATATTTTCTTGCTTATGCATCCAAAGATCATGTTCACCTTCTATATTAGCTACAGCAGCGCACTGGAAGGAAATGTTCAGTTGGTTATCCACCATCACCAAGTAAGGCCAGGTCTGCACTATTGCATAAGTCAATGTAAGTTACATCACTCAGGGGTGTAAAAATAATCACCTTCCTGAGTGATGTAACTTACTTCAACTTAGTGGTGTCTACACTGCACTATGACAGTTGGAGATGCTCTCGTTGAGGTGGATTAATTACGTCAAAGGGAGAGTGCGCTCCTATTGATGTAGTGTGTCTTCACCAGATGAGGTAAATTGACGCCGCTGCATCAATTGCAGTGGTGTGATTCAGCGGGGTAGTGAAGACAAGCCCTAAGTCATTTTCAGCCTTCTCGCATCCCTGGACACTGTCTCCCATCTTATAAGTGTGGCCCACATTCTTTGTTCCTAAGTGTATGACTTTGCATTTGCCTGTATTAAAATGCATGTTGTTTAAAGTATTGGTCTGTATAACTGACGTGTCTCCATAATTATTTACCACTCCACCAATTTTGTCATCTGTACATTTTGCTAGCAATGCTTTTTATTTTTCCCAGATCATTAATAAAGATATGAATAGCATTAGGCCAAGAACAGATCACGGAGGGACCTCACTAGATATACCCTCATATGATGATGAATCCCTTTTTATAATTATTGAGTTCCCTTAGTATACCAGTTTTAATGCATTTATTAACATCTACATTAATTTTGTGTGTGCTAATTTTTAATCAGAATGTTCTGCAAATGCCTTATAAAACAGAGTATATTAGGTCACTATATTAATCTAACAAAATTGTAATCTCATAAAACAAAAACCAGCTTTGTTTGACAAGATATACTATTTTGCATATCACCGTGTTGACTGGCTTTAATTATGCTCCCGTCCTTCAATTTCGTACTGATTGTTTCCCATCTCAGCCTTTCCATGATTTTCCCTGGTATCAATGGCCTATGGTAAATTAAATGACCCAGGTAACTCTATTAACACACTAGGTATTTTTCAGTCCCCTGGGCCTTCCCCAGTATTCTGAGCTTATTTAAAAATAAATGTTAATGGTTTTGATAACTTGCACTCAAGAGTATTAAAAAAAATTGCCTGGGGAGTTCTGATCCTGCCTAATTCAAAATGTTTCACTGTAATAGTTGCTGTTTGCCTTCCTCTTGGAATAGAAACTATTTTCTTATCACTGTAAGAGATGAATACATCACCTTGGTAATTTCCAAATATCAAACATAAATATTGATTGAATACTTCTGTCTTTACTACATCATGACTGACAGTTTTACCATCCTTGTATAGTATCGTATATACCCTATCGAAATAAGATATACCCTATATCGTATTGTTGTTTTCCTGATATACTTAAAAAATTCCTTCTCATTGCCCTTAACCACATTGGCCATAGGTTTTTCCCCCCCACTGATACTTGTAGCTTCACTTATCAATTGTATGCATTTCTTAACTAGGTATTTGTACTCATTGCTATCAACATCTCCATTTTCACATTATACATTGGATTTTTTTTTTTTTAAATTCTCACTCCATCCTCATCAGAATAATTTTTTTTTTTAACTGAAGAAGTCGTCTTACATGGTTTCAGTATTGTTTGGGTACATTTAATACATCTTAGGTCCCAATTATCATTTTTTCCCTGGGAGAGCTTATAATTATTAATATATAGCTACAAGCAATACAGGCTCTGGAACAGCTCAGGGTTTAAATTTCTGGTACACTTTTTTTAATCTTTTCTAAGGCCTGATCTACACACACAAATTATGTCAGTGTAACTGTGTCACTCAGGGGTGTGAAAAATCCATTGACCTAGGTACCACCTCTCGGGGAGGTGGATTACCTAGCCTGATGGGAGAACTCCACTTAGCGCTGATGCGGTTTAAACTGAAGCGCTACAGTGGTGCAGATGCAGCATTTCATAGAATCATAGAATATCAGGGTTGGAAGGGACCCCTGAAGGTCATCTAGTCCAACCCCCTGCTCGAAGCAGGACCAATTCCCAGTTAAATCATCCCAGCCAGGGCTTTGTCAAGCCTGACCTTAAAAACTTCCAAGGAAGGAGATTCCACCACCTCCCTAGGCAACGCATTCCAGTGTTTCACCACCCTCTTAGTGAAAAAGTTTTTCCTAATATCCAATCTAAACCTCCCCCACTGCAACTTGAGGCCATTACTCCTCGTTCTGTCATCTGCTACCATTGAGAACAGTCTAGAGCCATCCTCTTTGGAACCCCCTTTCAGGTAGTTGAAAGCAGCTATCAAATCCCCCCTCATTCTTCTCTTCTGCAGGCTAAACAATCCCAGCTCCCTCAGCCTCTCCTCATAAGTCATGTGTTCTAGACCCCTAATCATTTTTGTTGCCCTTCGCTGGACTCTCTCCAATTTATCCAGATCCTTCTTGTAGTGAGGGGCCCAAAACTGGACACAGTACTCCAGATGAGGCCTCACCAATGTCGAATAGAGGGGAACGATCACGTCCCTCGATCTGCTCGCTATGCCCCTACTTATACATCCCAAAATGCCATTGGCCTTCTTGGCAACAAGGGCACACTGCTGACTCATATCCAGCTTCTCGTCCACTGTCACCCCTAGGTCCTTTTCCGCAGAACTGCTGCCTAGCCATTCGGTCCCTAGTCTGTAGCGGTGCATTGGGTTCTTCCGTCCTAAGTGCAGGACCCTGCACTTATCCTTATTGAACCTCATCAGATTTCTTTTGGCCCAATCCTCCAATTTGTCTAGGTCCTTCTGTATCCTATCCCTCCCCTCCAGCGTATCTACCACTCCTCCCAGTTTAGTATTGTCCGCAAATTTGCTGAGAGTGCAATCCACACCATCCTCCAGATCATTTATGAAGATATTGAACAAAACCGGCCCCAGGACTGACCCCTGGGGCACTCCACTTGACACCGGCTGCCAACTAGACATGGAGCCATTGATCACTACCCGTTGAGCCCGACAATCTAGCCAGCTTTCTACCCACCCTATAGTATTTCAAGCGTAGACAGGCTCTAAACATCTCTCTGGAGTGAACCTTCGCTGCTCTCTGTAATTGCCTGGACTTAACACAGGCAGCATGAAGCACCTCTGGTCTAAATCTGTTGTTTGGCTATGGAGACTGGCCATTTCCTTGTTCAATAATTCCTTTGGGATAAGGGGAACATATATGAATTATGCAGTGGTTAGAAAAGTCATAGAAGGAAGTATTCTCTGAGCTTGAACCCCAAGAGTACCTAAGACTACAACCCAAGTTGCTCTTGTTGCTTCTATAATTTAAGAGTATACTAGTTGTCACTTTAATCAGTGCGATTACTGAACGCATGGTCACTGGCCCCAATTGTCAGTTGGGGTAGGGCTCTCATTGTTGAGTGTATTATAACCTACTAATTGTGCTGTTGTTCTACAAAAGAAATCCACTTTATGGACATTGATGTTGGTCCAAAATTGTTTGCTGTTTTCCTCTTTCCATCTGTCTTGAGTAGCGCACTTAAGAAATCCAAGTTATGTTGCCAATTGTCTTTTTTTTTTTTTTTTTTTTTACTTCATCCATTTCTAACAATGACACTTGATTTTTCTTTTAAAAAGTCACGTTCGGAGAGAGTTGAAAGAATCTAGAGGTGAACTGGGGGAAAACCTCTGCTTTATTAAAGAAATTTAATTGAACTACACGAACAGAAGAGTGGGAATGTTTTCTAATGTGGAAATAACTGGCTCAGTATTTACAGAATTCCACCAACTCAGCTTGATACTGTAACACCAAATATAATAAATGCAACACAGAAGAATTACATTATCAAAACAATCTCATGAGTTGGTCAGTGACTTGGCCACTTACTCTCTACTGTACCAATTTCCACAAGTTGATTAACTTGTCATGTACACCCCTATATCAATGAAATTGCTCTGATCCCTTATAAAAAGGAGGGGAGAACCCCTGAATAAAGAACGAGGAAATGAAGTTGTTAGTGATGTTTTTTTGTTGCGCTATATAAATATGGGAACCGGCTGCTTATTCTCAGCTTTTTAACTCAATTTTGCTTACATTCTAAATTGATTGGGGAACAGCTTGCATTTGAGAAGCAGAAGGAAAAGTTGATAGTTGGAAAAAGCCAGGTTCACGGAATGTGGAGTGGAGAAGGTTTTAAAAAAAAAAAAAAAGTCTACATTCAGCATAACTTCTTGTTCTGAAGTAACACGACACCCCTGGGATGGGTTGTTGGCAGTGGGGACTGGATCTTGGCCTCTGGATCTAAAAGCAGGAACTTCTGTTGACTCTGCTAAAGAACTAGTCTCCATCAAAATCTGCAGTTTACTCAGATGTGTATATGTAGACTGTCCACAGAGGGACACAATACCTCCCTGTGTAAGCATGTCTCCCTGGCTGCAGGAGCTCAACCTGCATTTCAGAGGATCACCTAGCTCAAATGCCAGTATGGGCCACCATTTTAATATGGTGTTTTTAGCTAGGCTGTTGGCTGCAGGATTTGAACCCAGGAGCTAGGAAAGGTACTCAGAACATCCCAGCTAAATACAAAATGGAACATATTGTGTAGTATAAGTAGTTAACATGAGCCTCTACTGCCTGAGTTAAAGCCTGGAATTCACCACTGGGAGGGCAGAATTAAACCCTATTAGAAACTGCCACAGAAGCCAACTGGCAAAAGCAGCAGAAGAAATGTGCTGAATCCACCCAGTGCCACCATTTTGGGGGAAGCTTTCCCCAGGGCCAAGAGCCTCTCCTGAATGTCTATTGATGGCAATGAGTGTATCCCGCAGGAGTAAATTGAGCTCCCAGAATGTGAACTAAAAGCCCTGCCTGAGGGCAGATATAATTTCTGCCATCGTAAACAGGCTGTGTTTGGCTCTGCCATCACTGAAGAGTTACCATCTCCATCTGAAGGAAGACTTTCTCCTGGTATTTGCAAGATTTTACATGTAGGCTGTGTTTTCAGCATTCATTGAACAGGAAGTGCTTATATTTAAGCCTCACAGGGTGGTTTACCAGATTAAGCCAGTGCACATTTCACATGCACAGTATTGTCTTGTTTTCTAGCTGGGGGGTTAGGTCAAAGAAGCATTGCTTTGTGTGACTATTGATGGCTGTCAAATTTGTTTCCATCAGCAGTTAGTTAAGAGAGTTAGCAATAGGCATACGTTTCTATTAATACTAGACTGTGGAATGAGTCAGGAACACTGGGATCAAGATTATAATGCAGCACCTCAGTCCAACTCTAGTGTTGAATAAATTAGTCCAGTCTTAAATCCTATTTCATTCCAAGAGCAAAATATACATGACTGTGTGAGTGAGTCTTTTACCCTCACATTATTATGCTAGTCTGACACACAGTTGAGCTGGATCTCACTAAAATACAAACCACATATACTTCTTTGCCTACTGTTTTTTCATGAGTCTGGTCAAGAAGGAAACTAACAGCGTGTATAGAAATTGGTTCACAGACACCAGAATTCACTTCCTTTGAACAGACAAGGTGTGTGTGGGATAATATCTTTTATTGGACCAGCTTCTGCTAGTGAGAGCTAGCCCAAGCTTTTGAGCTACACAGAGCTCTTCCTCAGGTCTGGGAAAGGTACTCAGAGCGTCACAGCTAAATACAAGGTAGAACAGATAGTTTAGCATAAGTAGTTAGCACATATTCTAAAACCATTCAAGGTGAAGTGGCCCCTTAACTCATTTCCAGTCATAGGACAAAAAAGGTGGGGGGGGAGGTTAGTGGTTACAGATCATTGTAATAAGCCATAAATCCAGTGTCTATATTAAGACCATGATTTTTAGTGTCTAGCAAAGTTATGAATTTAAGCTCCCAGACTCATCATGTGAAGGTGTTGTGCAGGCTTCCTTGGAGGATGAGGACTGATAGGTCAGAAGTGGAGAGATCATTTCTGTAAAAAGTGTTTGACCAGGGGTGTTATGGTGTTTGTGTCTTTTTATGACTTTTCTGTGTGAGTTCATTTGAGAGATTAGCGATTGTCCCGTTTCACCCACCTAGATGTTAAGTGATGGGGGTAGGGATTCCATTGCTCGTTCTGTAGAGCAGCGCCACATGCATGCCTGCGGCTGTGCTAAATGCCACATAAGCAGAGCTGTGAAGCCTGGTACGTGGATTGCTATCTGCAGCCCTCCGCACATGCGCTCTTCCTATGGCTAGCTGCGTTAGACTGCCAACGGGAGGAAAGCAGGAGACGGTTCAAGAAATCACCTGCAACTGTCCGGGGCATGCCTGCAATGGTGGGTGGGAATAGAACTGGTGTCATAAGGCCACATTTTAAAAGATTTCTAGATGCCTAAAGATGCAGTGAGGCACCTAGTGAGATTTTCAATAGGAATCAGTGGGAGTTAGATACCCATATGGATCTTTAGGTGTCTAAATACCTTTAAAAATCTGGCCTATACAGCTTTTATTTAAGTCAGAGCTGTGCCCTTGGCCACCCTGCCCTTATCAATATCTCCCTGATGAAAGTGGAACCCACACACCTTCTGGCACCAAGAACACTTAGAGAGAGAGATCAATGAGTCTGCTCTACAGCCTTAGCTAACAGCCAGTTCACGCTGTAGAGGCTCATGCACTAAGCGCCAGAGGTTCCCCTTTCGATCCCTCCTGCCGACGACTGGGGTCTGTTAGCATTACAAAAGCCTACCCATCAGTTAGTGGAAACCAGTTAGGACTCACTGTGCATATCTATTAACACACACTACTGCAACTAAGCCTCCAGCCAGGGATGCATGCCTCCCCTAGCTGAGCCACTGGCAGTCTTGCTAACACTATTCTCAGGAAAAGATGATACTGGCAAACTTTCCACTTTTTTTTTTTTGTCCCTTTCAGGGAGATGTAAGAGGAAATTATGTTGTCACATTGAAAGATTAACCATCAATTGAGCTGTCCACTGAACAATTAAGAAATGGAGCCAAGAATTCTGAAGGTACTTTCTTTTACCCTCACACTGCCAGGAATACAGCCACTGGTTGCTGAAACTCTGCACTGCCCATTAATTGTCTTCCCTGTTAAAAACAAATTGAGCAGAAGTGGCTTGTATTTTTAAGGGGTGGAGTTAACTTGACAATTAAACAGCACCATCTCCTGGCTAACTAACTCACTTAAGAGTTTCCCGTCTCCATCAGCTGAGTTATGAAACAAAGGCATCCTGCAACAACTGCCATGGCCACTGCAGTCCCTTTGTCTCATAGAAATCCAAAGAGTAGGTTTGTGTGACTCTCCTCTCCTCAGGTAGTGCAGGTAGGCATAGCCCCTACAGCAGGAATTAAGTTCCTCCTTTAGTCTGTGACGATGGTTTCTCTCTGGGACCCATTTCTTCCCTTGCCAGAAATAACTTCTCTCCTTCACTTCTGGTGTGCTCCAGACTGGTCATTCCTGCAGTCTTAACAATTAAGACTTTCCCTCTAAATCAGAAACGTTTTACTTTAAAACCACCTTCTGCTAGCACATTAAAACATTTGCTAAATCACTGGTTGTGAACACTTTCTGCTGAGACTTCTTATTTTACTAATCTCTCTGCTGTCTTACATGGATCCTGCTAAAAGAGCCCTGACTGATATATATATATAGTTTTTAATGCTTATGGTCTGCTTCTCTCTCTCAGCAAACAGTTTCCTGAACTTCACCTGGGGAACTTCATCCCCACACCAATCATGCCATCATATCATTTAGGCAGATGGAGGGCAAGTTTAACACACTGCCCAGCTGCAATGTAACCACTTGGTTAGAATAAACAATACACACTTAAAAATACTCCAGAAACAGCTTTAATGGATACAACTTTGTAAAGAAAAAAGAGAAACAACTAATGTGAGGGGGGGGGGGTCAAAGGATAAGGCAGCTTCTTTGCTCAGCTCTGCCACTGACTACTGTGTGACCTTGGGCAAATCACCTCTAATTTCCCTTCCATCTGTCTTGTCTATTTAGATTAAGTCCTTCAGGGAAAGAACTGACTCCTGCTATGTATGTGGACAGTGCTTAATACAGGCCCCCATCGCATTTGTAGACTCTTCTGTATTACAGATACTGTGATTAATGGTGATTTCACCATTAAAACTTGCAGGCAGACTCTTTCAGACTCTTTCATAGTTTTTAAACTAAGAGATGGGGGAAAGCCGATTGCTGCAGAGGCACATATGGATTGGACAGAGACTTCTCTTAGAGGAGAATCTATTGACAGAGATTCTCTAGGTTTTATTCAGGAGGAGGGGGTGGAAGAGGATAAAGTATGGGCCAGATCAGACGAGAAACATTCACATAAAGAATCTGACACATCAGAAAAGGGCAGACAGATAAACAGTGACAAGTTTTTAAAGTGCTTCTACACAAATGCTAGAAGTCTAAATCATAAAATGAGTGAACTAGAGTGCCTCATGTTAAAGGAGGATATTGATATAATAGGCATCACAGAAACCTGGTGGAGAGAGGACAATCAATGGGACACAATCGTTCTGGGGTACAAAATATATCGGAAGGACAGAACAGGTCGTGGGGGGGGGGGAGGAGGTGGTGCTATATGTGAAAGAAAATGTAGAAACAAATGAAATAAAAATCTTAAATGAATCCACATGTTCTATAGAATAAGTGAGCTGTAGCTCACGAAAGCTCATGCTCAAATAAATTGGTTAGTTTCTAAGGTGCCACAAGTACTCCTTTTCTTTTTATGAATAGTAATTCCATGCTCTAATAAGAATATAACAGCAGTGATCTATTATTGACCACCTGACCAGAACAGTGATAGTGAGGAAGAAATGCTAAGGGAGATTAGAGATGCTATCAAAATAAAAAACTCAATAATAGTGGGGGATTTCAATTATCCCTATATTGACTGGGTACATGTCACCTCAGGATGAAATGCAGTGATTAAAGTATCGAGAAATTTTAATGACTGCTTCTTGGAGCAGCTGGTACAGGAACCCACAAGGGGAGAAGCAACTCTTGATCTAGTCCTGAGTGGAGCGCAGGATCTGGTCCAAGAAGTAACTATAACAGGACTGCTTGGAAATAGTGACCATAAGAACATGTAACATTCCTGTGGTGGGAAGAACCTCAACAGCCCCACACTGTGGCATTTAATTTCAGAAAGAGGAACTAAGCAAAAATGAGGAGGTTAGTTAATAGAAATTAAAAGGTACAGTGACTAGAGTGAAATCCCTGCAAGCTGCATGGACGCTTTTCAAAGACACCATAATAGAGGCTCAACTTAAATGTATACCCCAAATTAAAAAACACAGTAAAAGAACTAAAAAAAGCCACTGTAGCTTAACAACCATGTAAAAGAAGCAGTGAGAGATAAAGGCATCTTTTAAAAAGTGGAAGTCAAATCCTAGTGAGGTAAATAGAAAGGAGCAAAAACACTGCCAAATTAAATGTAAAAATGTAACAAGAAAAGCCAAAAAGGAGTCTGAAGAACAACTAGCCAAAAACTCAAAAACATTTTGTTATTACCTTTTAAGTACATCAGAAGCAGGAAGCCTGCTAAAAAAACAGTGGGGCTCCTGGACACTCAAGACACAAAAGGAGCACTTAAAGACAATAAAGTCATCGTGGAGAAACTAAATGAATTCTTTGCTTCAGTCTTCATGGCTGAGGATGTTAGGGAGATTCCCAAACCTGAGCCGTCTTTTGTAGGTGACAAATCTGAGGAATTGTCACATACTGAAGTGTCACTAGAGGAGGTTTTGGAATTAATTGAGAAACTTAACAGTAACAAGTCACCGGGACCAGATGGCATTCACCCAAGAGTTCTGAAGGAACTCAAAAGTGAAATTGTGTAACTATTAACTATAGTTTGTAACCTGTCCTTTAAATCAGATACTGTACCCAATGACTGGAAGATAGCTAATGTAATGCCAATATTTAAGAAGGGCTCTAGAGGTGATCCTGGCAATTACAGACTGGTAAGTCTAATGTCAGTACCAGCCAAATTAGTTGAAACAATAGTAAAGAATAGAATTGTCAGACATAGAAGAACATGAATTGTTGCTCAAAAGTCAACATGGTTTCTGTAAAGGGAGATCATGTCTTACTAATCTATTAGAGTTCCTTGAGGGGGTCAACAAACATGTGGACAAGGGGGATCCAGTGGACATAGTGTACTTAAATTTCCAGAAAGCCTCGGACAAGGTCCCTCACCAAAGGCTCTTATGTAAATTAAGTTGTCATGGTATAAGAGGGAAGATCCTTTCATGGATTGAGAACTGGGTAAAAGACAGGGAACAAAGGGTAGGAATAAATGGTAAATTTTCAGAATGGAGAGGGGTAACTAGTGGTGTTCCCCAAAGGTAGTCCTAGGACCAATCCTATTCAACCTATTCATCAATGATCTGGAGAAAGGGGTAAACAGTGAGGTGGCAAAGTTTGCAGATGATACTAAACTGCTCAAGATAGTTAAGACCAAAGCAGACTGTGAAGAACTTCAAAAAGATCTCACAAAACTAAGTGATTCGGCAACAAAATGGCAAATGAAATTTAATGTGGATAAATGTAAAGTAATGCACACTGGAAAAAATAACCCCAAGTATCCATACAATATGATGGGGGCTAATTTAGCTACAACTAATCAAGAGAAAGATCTTGGGAGTCATTGTGGATAGTTCTCTGAAGAAGTCCATGCAGTGTGCAGCGGCAGTCAAAAAAGCAAACGGGATGTTAGGAATCATTTAAAAAGGGATAGAGAATAAGACGGAGAATATCTTATTGCCCTTATATAAATCCATGGTATGCCCACATCTTGACTACTGTGTACAGATGTGGTCCCCTCATCTCAAAAAAGATATACTGGCATTAGAAAAGGTTCAGAAAAGGGCAACTAAAATTATTAGGGGTTTGGAACGGGTCCCATATGAGAAGAGATTAAAGAGGCTAGGACTTTTCAGCTTGGAAAAGAGGAGACTAAGGGGGGATATGATAGAGGTATATAAAATCATGAGTGGTGTGGAGAAGGTGAATATGGAAAAGTTATTTACTTATTCCCATAATATGAGAACTAGGGGCCACCAAATGAAATTAATGGGCAGCAGGTTTAAAACAAATAAAAGGAAGTTCTTCTTCACTCAGCACACAGTCAACCTGTGGAACTCCTTGCCTGAGGAGGTTGTGAAGGCTAGGACTATAACAGGGTTTAAAAGAGAACTGGATAAGTTCATGGAGGTTAAGTCCATTAATGGCTATTAGCCAGGATGGGTAAGGAATGGTGTCCCTAGCCTCTGTTTGTCAGAGGGTGGAGATGGATGGCAGGAGAGAGATCACTATATCATTACCTGTTAGGTTCCCTCCCTCTAGGGCACCTGGCATTGGTCACTGTCAGTAGACAGGATACTGGGCTGGATGGACCTTTGGTCTGACCCAGTATGGCCGTTCTTATGTTCGTAAATGGCAGGAAAGCCTGCTTAAGGTGAAAGCTGTCTGACGTATACAGTTTAGTAATACTAACAATATACAGGTTTCAGAGTAGCAGCCGTGTTAGTCTATATTCGCAAAAAGAAAAGGAGTACTTGTGGCACCTTAGAGACTAACAAATTTGTCTGAGCATAAGCTTTCGTGAGCTACAGCTCACTTCATCTGATGCATCACAAAAATAAATGCTCAAATAAATTTGTTAGTCTCTAAGGTGCCACAAGTACTCCTTTTCTTTTAACAATATATAGTATCTCAGAAAAGCTTACCCATCTCTCAAAACCTTCATGTGCAGCAGAATGTGGCTAACTCAAGTGTAAACATCTTGCCAAAAGCATCATCGACCTTCATAGCTCTCGTTTGTGTCCCAGTCTAAGGCTAGAGAATAAGGGTGGTCTAGTGATTAGGGGGTTTGCCTAGGAGTAGAAGACTCTGATCAAATTCCTGGCTCTGCTACAGACTTCCTGTATAACTCTGGGCTAATCACTTAGCCTCCCCATGCCACAGCACCCCATCTGTGAAATGGAGGAATAGCACTCTGAGCTATCATGATGATAACAACCTAACTGATTGCGAGGTCCTCAGATACTATGGTAATGCGGGGCAATGTAAATGCCTAAAATAGATAGACAGGCTTCTCCTAACACTTTCATCCAAAATTCACGGAAACGATCTAGATTTCTTCAGCTGTGTTTCAGTCTGAAGGGAGTGGCTCACCTCTTTGAACCTTTGTTCAGTTTTTTAATATACATCCTGTCATGACTACTTCATTATTAGTGGTGCTATCATAGTCACACCTGTAGGTCCCTGTGCACTGGTCATATATATAGTAACAGATAGGCTGGACTCTTCACAGATGGGGCTAAATCTAGCCTAAAAAGACAAGGCAGGCAAAAGGGGAAGAAATGAAGTATAGAATGATAGGAGATTAGGGTTGGCAGAGACCTCAGGAGGTCATCTAGTCCAACCCCCTGCTCAAAGCAGGACCAACCCCAACTAAATCATCCCAGCCAGGGCTTTGTCAAGCCGAGCCTTAAAAACCTCTAAGGATGGAGATTCCACCACCTCCCCAGATAACCCATTCCAGTGCTTCACCACCCTCCTAGCGAAATAGTGTTTCCTACTATCCAACCTAGACCTCCCCCACTGCAACTTGAGACCATTGCTTCTTGTTCTGTCATTATCATTATCTCCATTTTATAAATGGGGAGCAAAGACATGGAAAAATTAAAAGACTGCCCCAAACTCACACAGGAAGCCTGCACAGAGTTTGGAACTGAATCAGGATTATTCTTGTCTATAGTACAAATTTCCCAGACCAGCCCCTGCTTTTTATCTCCAATATAAACAAAATCAAAATGAAGGCTTCCCATCAAATGCTGAGTAATGGGCTGCATTTGAATACTGACAGTCCAGTTCCAGCATTGGCCAACATGTCGTGAGATGACTGTGACAAATGGTAGGTATCTAACCAAAGATCAGATTAAATGTCACTGGAGAACAATCACACCACGAGTTGTTACTCATTCTTATTTGGGTTTTGGAATGGGTCCCATATGAGAAGAGATTAAAGAGGCTAGGATTAAAGAGGAAAACTACTTTATAGCTTGAAAAATGGCTCTATTTGTAAAAAGAAAAGGAGTATTTGTGGCACCTTATAGACTAACAAATTTATTTGAGCATTATGATGTCTGTCTATCTGCATGAGTTTTTTCATGAAGTTGATCGATTTCTACTCCACATGGCTAAATGCACAAGTACTCCTTTTCTTTTTGCGAATACGGACTAACATGGCTGCTACTCTGAAACCAGGCTCTATTTGTGCGTATATATATATATATGCATGGAATGTTTGTCAGATTCCTAAAAATCAGTCGCACTCCAACCAGGAGTATTTCCATTGAAAATACAAGAAAGCTGTGACAGTAGCCTTTGCACCAATATAGTCTGTACATCTGTCACTACACCTCAACTTGTATGAATGTTGGTAATGAGCAGGAGTGAAAATGAAGGGTCAGTAAGGGTTTTTGTTTGGTTTGGTTTTTTAGCTACCAATATTTTCCTATTGACAGTAATTCCAGCAAAGACGCCATGGTTATGGAAACATTCCCACCAGCTCTAATGAGGAAGGCTGGCTTTATATCTTTTACTTAACAGCTATCATCTAGCCACCAGCTTTACTCATAACGAGATATGTTCACTCCTGCGTAGGCCCTAGCAATAGGGCAGGGGCAGAAGAGACGTGGCTGTGCCTCTCCATTTCCATTGCTGCTGAGAGTCTAAGTGAAGGCTAGGGCAGCCCTCATGATTGCCCTAGCTTGAGCATCTTGCTGCTATTGGCTCTGTGGAGCTTGCAGCAGTGGGGAATTGGAAAGAGACAGCTCTATCCCAACCATGCTTCCTCCCACCAGAAATAAATCCACTTGCTGTCTCTGCCCCTCCCCAAGAATCCTCCCGACATCGGTGGCTGCTATGCAGGTGGTGCAGACTTGGCAGAGACAGCTCTGCACTTGGCAAGTGACCTTGCTGTTTTAGGATTTTATACTGTAGCTGTAGTGTCTGAATGCCTACTCCTCCAGAGCTATTCACCAGGTAGGAGTACAGCCCCTTTATCTGACTGTAGCTCACCCAAAGTGGCCACAGCATAGGGTTGAATTCTCCCCAGTATCCTTGCTCTTACCTAGTTGAGTTGGAAACTTCCAACACACATCTAGGGGCAGTGTAATTCAATGGACATAGTACTGTACTGGGTATCAAGAGACATGGGTGCTATCCCTGCTTCTACCACACTTTGTGCTCTCAGGTAAATCACTCAGTATTCCCATCTGCACACTGGAGATAAATTACCAAGTGCTTTGCAAATTATGGATAAAGTATGCTATATGTGCTGCATAGTGTTTGAGTTCTACAGTCGAGTCTTTCAGACTGTAATAGACTCTTTCCTTTCACTCCTAAAAAAATACTTGCTATAAAAAGGTCTCACTCTGAGAACAATTGTATTTGGTGAATTTGATTAACATTTCTAATGCGAGTCAGCAGAGTATGCTTTTTAAAAAATTCAAACAGCGTTAGGCTGTCTTCCTTTCCAGTCAGTATTCTTCACAACATTCTTAAATAGCTGGGAATTGGAAGGGAAGTTTCATTTTCCTCCTGGATAAAGTGTATTTTGTCTTTTGCAGCCCCTTTAAATGTTTCTGCAGATGAATACTGCCCATTTTGAAGTACGAAACCCCATCAACAGAGTGTCTGTGTTAGAAGTGGAAATAGCACCAAGTTACAGGAACGTTAAATCAAGATTAGAGGATTTTCTAATATGCTGTTGCAGAAATTGGTGTTGCAGAAAGAATGTAAAGAAAGCAAATTTGCATCAGCCCTGGCATGCGAGATGATCATAAGACATGAAATAAAGCAGAGATCCTCTAAAATGGACACACATTTATGCTGAGTAGTAAGAAGTCAGAACGATGAAATTCATGCACCTCCTAACTGTATAGTACCTCTGATAATGCTCAATAAAAAATATTTTCCTTTTTGTAGTTTACGGGCTGTGATGGTGCTTATAGACATTGCCAAATATAATGTTACAGGAGTGTAGAATTACATGTTCTATGACTTGAAAGGCCAAGAAGGCTGAAAATATTAGCATTTATTTCCTGCAGCACCTGAAGTAGGACAAGCCACTGCATTCATGTGGCTGGAACAGGAAGTGAGAATTTTACCAACCTCTAAGCCAAGTATAGACTTTGGAAAAAACAAAGAAGACAAACCATTCCAGTGCTCTTCCTGGTTTGCTGCCTTTCAATATTTTCTTATGCACTGTATGCCATCTTGAGCTGTGAAAGGCCAGCAGGAGTAAATGAATTGTACTTCAAAAGATATATGGCAGAGTTAGGTACCGGTACAGGCATCTGCACAAGACTGAGTGGGAATAAAAGAAATCATTCCTGCTCTTCACCATGTTTATCTGGTATATTTGGATGTTGTTAGAACCTCACTTTGTCTCTTTTCTTCCAGAGAAGAGAGAGCTGAATTGCTATGGGGATTTAGTGCAAGGAGAATCTAAGATAGACATAGATGTTAGTCATGTGGCTTAATGCACTACTGGAAGGGACTCAGATACTATGGTAATGCGGGTGGTGTCAGAACCCATGTAGAATAAAATGGAAGCAGCTATAGGTGAGAAAACAGATGTTAGTAGAAGGAGACAGAGAGGGCAAATCACAGCAGCAAATATTCAGAGAATTACAAAAGGGATATTGGTAATGTGAAAGATGAATAATTAGAGAGCGACTGTTTTCCCTAATATAGCACCTGACAGATTCAAAGAGATGAAAAAGGAGGGTAGTTGCCAAGCTAAGTTACCCGACCTTAATGTACAAATACAGTACAATGCATGTTCATATTGCAGGCTGAAGACAAAAAGTAAGTTCAGCACATTATATCCAAGCCAGGAGCCCTGTTGAAGGGGATATCATATGAAGTTGAGTGCCTGCTGAGAACTCTTATACAAAGCTGGCATTCAGCAATACTCCTCTGTGGTGCAAATTTTCAAAGGGGCTACAAGAAGAGCCTTTGTTCATGTGCAGCTTTGTGTATGCAGTTCACTTGCACTCATAATTTTTGTATGCTGTCAGTTTTCCCTGTGTGCACAAATAAAAGAATTTACAACTGCGAGGATGTTTATGCTGTGTGCAAATGGGTTTTGCGTGAATAGTGTCATTTGTATGTGCAGACAAAAGTGCACAAAAATGCATGTGCGCACACACACAATTGTACATGCAAAATTCTATAACCACATAAAAGCCCAGATTTTAAAACATTGCTTGAAATAGTATTGAAGCATATGAAAAAAGCACACACTCACTGCACAGATACAGCATTGCTGGAGATGGCAGTAGAAAGTGACCAAAAGGTGGCAAAGCAGGGTCTGGGATTCTGGATTACTCCAGTGAAGAGAGGCCTTGTTGGCAGTCTCAGTAAAGAGGCCAAAGACCAAAATAGGATGATGGATGAACTACCTTCTAACCCCTAGACGTATCCTCCCAGGTCAGGGTTGTGGCACACAGTTAGGACGATGCTGGGAGCTTGAATTGCTGCTGTCTGTTTTATGGATAGAAGATTTCAGTAGAGCTGCTGAAAATTTGCATTTTACAAGCATTACATTCTCTTCTACATACACGGGTTTAAGAAGTGGAAGACTGCTGTCCATAAAGCAGAATTAAAGAGGTCTTATGGAAAGAGCAGAGCAGAAACCCAAATCACAGATGTTCAAATCAGACAAAACATCTAAGCCAGAGCTCCTCTTTCCACAAGTTCCCCAAAGTAAAGTGCCATCTGTACTGTTGTTGTTATTGCCTTAGTGGGCCAGATTACAAGACATGCCCTTATTCAGTAAATGTGATATGAACTTGGAGTGTAGACAGTCTAACCATGTTACAACCCATTTTCCAAACTGTGCTACAGTCCTGATAAAGTCGAAAGCAGCAAAATGAATTGAGAACATAGTTAGAACATTGGTCCTATTGACCTAATACAACTGTGCTGTGTTTCACTGTGATGGGGGCCTACCATATTTAACCATGCCCCTCAAATCAATAGTTATAGTGCAGACCTCTACCTGAAGCTGACGTGAAATTCTGCACACAACCACATCGGGGCAGAGAACGAATATCTTCTACAAAACAGAATTACCATTCTCTACTCTGGGCTCCTGGGAGCCCTAGCTCTTAGAGAGTGCACCTTAAAGAGAGCCAGGAACCCTAGAATACCAGGCTGCTGGGGAACCCTAAGCCTGGGAACTTGAGTCCTGGAACTCCTAGGGCTTCCAAACTCCTTGCTCCCTTTCAGCTCATTAGGCAGTGTGACAAAGTTCCTGCTCTACCTTGGTGGGTCTTGCGCTTATTGGTGGATTTGCTCGCCTTGGAGCTTCACAGCAGCCCTCAGCTTGGCCGTTTTTCTGAACCCACAGTCCAGGTCAACTCCTCTTGTGTCCGACCAGGAGTTGGGAGGATTTGGGGGGAACCCGGGCCCGCCCTCTACTCTGGGTTCCAGCCCAGGGCCCTGTGGAATGCAGCTGTCTAGAGTGTCGCTCGGAACAACTGTGCGACAGCTACAACTCCCTGGGCTACTTCCCCATGGCCTCCTCCTAACACTTTCTTTATCCTCACCATAGGACCTTCTCCCTGGTGTCTGATAATGTTTGTACACCTGCATTCTCACTCTCAGCTCCTAGTGCCTCTTGCTCCCAGCTCCTCACATGCACACCACAAACTGAAGTGAGCTCCTTTTTAAAACCCAGGTGCCCTGATTAGCCTGCCTTAATTGATTCTAGCAGCTTCTCGATTGGCTTCTGGTGTTCTAATCAGCCTGTTTAATGGTCTCCAGAAGGTTCCTGATTGTTCTGGAGCCTTCCCTGTTGGGAAGACCAGGAGTGTCGAGGAAGCCCCCCCCGCTCTGGGCCCGGGCTAGCCTGAACACTTCTCCCTCCTGAAAGCTGCTGTGTTATACCTTCTGATTGCGTTGTTTTGTTGCATAGTTGTTTTGTTTCCTTTGGTAATTCTGTAAGCGTTACCAATAAACTTTTTCTGTTTCAAAAAAAAAAAAAAAAGCCTTCCCTGTTGGGAAACGGAACGTCCTTTGCTTGCTCCTCAGCTATCTGCTTTCTATTCTTTTCTAAAGCCCCCTGGCCTGGATTTTTCTTACTTTTTGAACCTGCCTTAGTCCCCCCCGACCGGGCCAGACGCTTTTTTTTGCTTTGTTTTGATTCTTTGTTTTTTTTCTTCTTGCCGTCTACATGCTGGTCGGCCCTCAGCGTGCCGCCAGCACCCGCCCCCCCCCACGCCTGCTTTCGGGCACAGCTATTTGCCTCAGCTGAGCCCCCCGGAGGAGGGGGGGGAAGATTGCCGATTTTGCTGTCCGGAGGGGGGAGTGGAAACCCCCAGACCCAGCCGTTTTGCTGGCAGCTCGGATTACAACATTCTCAGCATGCCGGAAGCCTTGGAACACAGCCAACACAGCTGGAGAAGAAGATTTCAGAAGACAGGAGAAACAATCCAGGGAAGCTATAAATCATTGTGAAGGGGGCTGTAAGACTGAGTAATTTTCTGAATTATACTCTCGTGGGGGGGAGTTTGACTGTGGTTACTTGCGTTTGTGGCGGCACAGGGGGTGTGGCGCGGAGCCCCCTCGCCGATCCATCAGTGCCCCTAACCCCCCCACCATTACTACAACTGTCACGGCCCCCCCCCCGCCGTCCGTCCCTGCTGGCAACCTGCCATCTCCCTTCGGATCCAGCTGTTCGCTTTGAACTTTGCCTTTCGGACCGGACATAACAACCAACCAACCGAGATTCTTTGGACAAACTTGTGTGGGTCTGCACCTCCCCCCCCTCGGAATGCTTATCCCACAGCTTGCCCCTATTACCAGACACCGATTTTGTTCCCCTCCCCTCCCAGTCCAACCCCTTTGGCATTCCCCCCCGCCCCGGTCTGCAGCCCAGCAGGGAGGAGCAGTTACTTTGCTTCCCCCTCCCTCCTCCTCCTTCCGGTGTCTCCCCGTCTCTCCCTGCTCACAGTGGCGGGGAATGAGAGGGGCAAGGCCCCTATAACAAAATCAGTTGTCCCTCCCCCATCACCCCCCCGCCCGACCCCCAAGGTTCCCCCCCCCCACTATTGTTAAGATATTTGCCATCCCCCACCCCGCTGGAGCACCGGCAGCAGGAGGCACTGGGGTGAACGCCCGGGCGAGCAAGGGAGTTTCACCCTTGCTATTACCAATCCAGCAGAGCCTATGGAGGAGGGTGTGGCAAGGATATTACCGGGTATAGGAGAGGGCCCGCCCCAAGGAGAAACCTCCGCCCCTCATGCTGCCTCACCGCTACCCCCCCGAACCATCGCCTCCGCCCCCCAACACGACCCCTGCTAACTAACCCCCAGACGACGCTATGGAGGGCTGGACCCTAGTCCAGGGGAAGCGAGGGAAGAGGAAGGCTCGAGCTCCACTGCATCCATCCGACGCGGAAGCCCCCCAGAAGACCAGGAAAGGAGGCACTGATATTGAGCCTCCCACCACGGCCACGAGTGAGATCCATCCGCTGGTGTCGGGAGGCTCAATATCAGTGCCTGGCATTGGAGGGCAGAATCCCCCCTCCACGGGAGACCCTCCCCTCCAAGACTCCTGAGGACGTCCCTTCTGCCTGGATACCACCCGAACCCCCCGCGGGCCCCGAGGCGACTGTTGAGGCGGGCCCTAGAGGAGAGGCCCCCGGGGTAGCAGGAGATGGCCTCTCCCACGTGTATGCGGAGATTGAGGCCCTAGATTTGACCCCGGTCACCCAGGGAGAGGATGATCTACTGCCGGCTGGCCTCGAGCTGGGCAACCTTACCCCAGCCCCCCTTTCCCCATGCTCCCTCCCCCTAATTGCCTTCCCGGCTGAGCACCCTGCAGAAGGTAGTCCACCACCTGATGCCATGGCCACTAAGACCACCATGGAGCCAGTGCCTAGCATTATTGGGAGCCCCCTCCCTTACCCCTTAACCCTTGACTCTGCTCAGGAGGCACTTTCCTTTAGCTGCTTGCCTCCTGAACCCCAGAGCCTTACCCCTGCCCCTGCCCCCACCCCTGTCCCTGCCCCTGCCCCTGCCCATGTCCCCTCCTCCTGCAATGCTAATGCCGCCCCTGGGGTTATTTCCTTCCCGCCTTTCACAGATTCCCCCCAGGGAGCAGTCTTTGCACTTTCTAGTCGCGACCCATTAGGAGTTGCAATTTTTTCCCTGCCATCCACCTCCACGCCAAGGCGTGAAATGAATTTAATAACCCCAGTCTGTCAGACGCCCCGTCGGTGGTCCGCACCCTGTCTACCCGCCTTAGCGGACCACGAGGCTGTATTAAGAAGCCCATCAGGGAACACCTCGGGAATTGTAATCCCACCCCCCCATGAGCTGTGGCATGCGCTACGGAAGTTCCTAGAGCACACCCGTGGCGCCCGCGATAGGGCACAGCTGGCTCTTCAGCTATGGGGGGACTTTGACCAAATCCTCCAGGCCACAAGGGCCCTTATACAGGAGGGCAGGGGGCAAGGAAGGCGCAGTGCTGCGGCCTACGAGCGAGCCCGCGGCTTCTGACACGATCTACTCACTCACAGGATGGGTCACGGGTTGCTGCGCAACGCGCTGGGGGTCCTGAACACCCCCACCAACAAGAACCCCCCACCCCCCCAGCCCTCCGCATGACGCCTCTTATTATTGCGACCCTGAATACCAGGGGCTGTAGGATGGCTCTCCGCAGGTCCCAGGTGCTGTCTTACCTTCGGGAAGGGGGGTACTCTGTAGTTTTCCTGCAGGAGACCCATACGGACCCGGCTGCCGAGGACAGGTGGCAGCTGGAGTGGGGGGACGGGGTATACTTTAGCCACTTCGTGACTTGGCAAGCTGGAGTGGCGACCTTGTTCTCCCCCAACCTACAGCCCGAGGTGCTAGGGGTCACTGAGGCCGTGCCGAGCCACATGCTCCACCTTCGAGTCTGTATGGAGGGGCTCGTGGTCAATCTTGTTAACATCTATGCCCCGCAAATGAGCTCCAGGCGGCCACAATTCTATCAATGGGTGTCCGACTTTCTCGGCACCCTGGATTCGCACGAGTGCCTGGTCCTGGGAGGGGACTTTAACACCACCCTCGAGGAACGGGACCGCTCAGGGGCCGAACCGAGCCCAGCCGCTGCAAATATTCTCCGAGGGATAGTTAAACATCACTCCCTAGTGGATGTCTGGCGTGACCATCACCCAGATGACACTTCCACGTTCACCTTTGTCCGGGTGGAGGCCCATCGGTCGCACCACTCTCGGTTGGACCGTATTTACTTATCCCGTTTCCATCTTTCACAGGCCCACTCCTCCGCCATTCGGCCGGCCCCATTCTCCGATCATCATTTAGTCACCGTAACAGTCTCCCTCCGTGCAGAGAGACCGGGGCCGGCCTATTGGCACTTTAACAACAGCCTGTTGGAGGACGAGAGCTTCATAACGTCCTTCCGGGAGTTTTGGCTGGCCTGGCGAGAGCAGTGGCGTGCCTTTCCCTCGGCGCGGCGATGGTGGGATCTAGGGAAGGTGCGCGCCAAGCTCTTCTACCGTGACTACACTCAGGGCACCATCCGACGGCGAAATGCGGCGCTAGAGCAGTTGGAACGGGAGGTCTTAGAGATGGAGAGACGCCTGGCCACCAACCCCGAGGACCCGTCCCCCTGCGGAGCGTGCCGGGAGAAGCGGGTGGAGATCCGGGCCCTTGAGGACCACCGGACCTGAGGTGCCTTCATTCGGTCCCGCATCCGCCTCCTTCGGGAGATGGACCGTGGCTCCCGCTTCTTCTATGCCCTGGAGAAAACGAGGGGGGGCCAAGAAACACGTCACCTGCCTTCTTGCAGAAGACGGCACCCCCCTCACGGATCCAGAGGAGATGTGTGGGAGGGCCCGTGACTTCTACACAAGCCTTTTCTCCCCAGATCCGACCGATCCTGGCGCTTGAGCGGTGCTCTGGGAGGAACTCCCCACGGTCAGCGTGGGCGACCAACACCGACTAGAGCTGCCTCTCACCCTGGCCGAGTTCTCGGAAGCCCTCCGTCGCATGCCCACCAATAAATCTCCGGGCATGGACGGGCTGACCGTGGAGTTTTACCGCGTGTTCTGGGACATCCTTGGCACAGACCTAGTCACTGTCTGGGCTGAGTCCTTGCAGAGCGGGGTCCTCCCTCTGTCGTGCAGGCGAGTGGTGCTCGTCTTGCTGCCGAAGAAGGGGGACCTCCGTGATTTACGAAACTGGCGTCCCATCTCACTCCTTAGCACGGATTACAAAATCGTAGTGAAAGCAATCTCGCTGCGGCTAGGGTCCGTGATGGCGGACGTGATCCACCCAGACCAGACCTATACTGTCCCGGGTCGCAGCATTTTTGACAACCTCTTTCTAGTCTGAGACCTGTTGGAACTCGGGCGGAGAGATGGTCTGTCGTTCGCCCTCCTGTCTCTTGATCAGGAGAAGGCGTTCGATAGAGTAGACCATGGGTACCTCCTGAGCACTCTGCAGGCGTTTGGATTCGGACCTCAGTTTGTGAGTTTTCTCCGGGTGCTGTATGCCTCCGCGGAGTAGGTTAGGCTCAACTGGACCCTGACTGAACCGGTCAGCTTCTGGCAAGGAGTGCGGCAGGGGTGCCCCCTCTCGGGCCAGTTGTACGCTCTGGCGATCGAGCCTTTCCTCTGTCTCCTCCGCAGGAGGATGACAGGGTTGGTGCTGCAGGAGCCGGAGCTGCGGCTGGTCCTGTTGGCGTATGCCGATGACGTACTCCTCGTGGTCCAGGACCCGGGCGACTTGGCGCGAGTGGAGGCATGCCAGGCCATCTATTCGGCAGCCTCCTCCGCCCGAGTCAACTGGGTCAAGAGCTCTAGCTTGGCGGTGGGGGACTGGCGGCAGGTGAGCTCCCTTCCACCCGCGCTTCAGACCATCCGGTGGAGTGCGGGTCCACTGCTCTATCTTGGCGTTTACCTTTCCGCCACGCACCCTTTCCCGCCGGAGAACTGGCAAAATTTAGAGGGCGGGTTATAGAGCGGATCCAGAAATGGACGAGGCTACTCCGATGTCTCTCCCTCCGAGGGAGAGCACTGGTGCTTAACCAACTAGTCCTGTCCACGCTCTGGTACCGGCTCAACACCCTGGCCCTGGCCCCGGGTTTCCTGACCCACCTCCGGAAATTGCTTCTAGAGTTCTTCTGGTCAGGAATGCACTGGGCCCCTGTAGGGGTTCTTCATCTACCCCTGAAGGAAGGAGGACAGGGCCTGAAGTGTCTACAACATGAATTTTCTTTTTCTTTTTTTTGCATTAAAATTAAATTAGTTTGAGAATTCAAATAAATTACTAGAGGAAAGAAAAATGTATAAGATGTCAACCTAAAGAATCAATTTCTGGGCACATGGCGGAGACAGACACATTAATAGCTGGGCCCTATAAAAATTTTATGGAGGTGCCATTTCAAACAACGAAATACAACATTGTAAAACATTGTCGTGGGAATGGCCCTAAACTAACCAAAGATCCTCTAGATTTCAAAGAGACACAAAGAAGACCTAATACACTAGAAGACTGTGCTCTAAAATAGGCCAAACAAAAGAAAGATACCCGTTGTAGACTGATTGCTAGCTTTTGTCTCAGGTAGCCCCTATGACATGCCAGGTGCTGTACAAACATATCAAAACATAGAGTGGCTAACAAAGAGTTTATAATCTTACAACAGGATAAAAGAGGCCACTGTAAACAGAACGTCAAATCAGGTTTCTAATAAATTCTACTTTAGTGATTAAAATGTTAGCTTTGTATCTCACTGTACATAAAGCATCTAGTGAGTTGGATTATGGGTTCATCCATTACCGGTGACCAAATGATTTGTTGTTTTTAATTAAATCCTCTAACAGCTATTACCACTTTGTTTTAATCTGGTAGATTATAGTACTTCAAGAATGATGAATCTGACTTCGTAAGGCAACATGAATTTTCTTTTTTTTTTTTGCATTAAAATTAAATTAGTTTGAGAATTCAAATAAATTACTAGAGGAAAGAAAAATGTATAAGGATGTCAACCTAAAGAATCAATTCCTGGGCACATGGCAGAGACAGACACATTAATAGCTGGGCCCTATAAAACTTTTATGGAGGTGCCATTTCAAACAACGAAATACAACATTGTAAAACATTGTCGTGGGAAATGGAACTGAATATATTTTCCATTATTCAAATCTCTCTGCTATGAATGGCTAATGAACCAATCAGCACACAGGGATCTGATAATAGCACAGCAATTGAGGAACAACCATTAAATATCTATTCAAATCTGACACCTCTAGTCAGCCAGCATGTACGGAATTGCAGAAGCGAGACATAAGCACACAGCTCTGGCGAACAGGCAGGCATGTTGGGCGGGCAGAGGGAACGCTCTGTCCGCTCTCTCCCTAATAGTGTGGGAGGCAAGAAAAAGTCAGCTACTTTTTTCACACTCCCAAACCCATGCCGATTCTAGTGATACAGGTAGCCCACACGGGAGGGTAAAGAGGCTCCCTGTCCATGCAGCAGGGATTATGAGTGCATCTCAGTCATTGGTCTTTTTTCCTAGTTGTTCTGGCCAAGCAAGGAGAGGCCCTGTGCTCAGCTTGATGGCTTTGTCTGTTGCAATGTGATAATTTAGGAGGCCAATTCCAAAAAGTTCTGGGAATGTTCCAGGCATCAATGGGCAAAGTCCTTGTCATAAACATACAGCTAAGGGTAGCATAAAATCCCTTTTTTTCTTGTAAGGGGTTAAGAAACTCAAATAACCTGGTTGGCACCTGACCAAATGGACCAATAAGGAAAGAAGAAATCCTTTCAAATCTGTGGGGGGAGGTTTTTGTTTGTGCTCTCTTTGTGTTCTCTCCAGGACAGAATAGGACCAGGGCAGGAAAAAAAACATCTCCTAAAACCCTACCTGAAATAAGCATCTAAGTTTACAAAAATTGTATGTAAAGCAAGGAAATGTGTTAGATTATCTTTTGTTTTAGCTTGTGAATTTTCCCTGTGTTAAGAGGGAGGTTTATTCATGTTTTTTGTAAACTTTGAAGTTTTGCCTAGAGGGGAATCCTCTGTGTTTTAAATCTCATCACCCTGTAAAATTACCTTCCATACTGATTTTCAGAAGTGCTTCTTTTACTTTTTTCTTTATAATAAAGTTCTGCTTTTAAGAACCTGATTGGTTTTTAGTGTCCTAAAAACCCAAGGGTCTGGTCTGTGCTCACCTTGTTTACCTATGTGGTTGGTATATTATTCTGAAGCCTCCCCAGTAAAGGCGGTGAAGAGGCCTGGGGGGAATATTATGGGGAAACAGGAACTCCAAAGTGGTCCTTTTCCTGAATCTTTGTCTAACTCACTTGGTGGTGGCAGCAATACCCTCCAAGAAGAAGGAAGGATTTGTGCTTTGGGGAAGTTTTTAACCTAAGCTGGTAGAAATAGGCTTAAGGGATCTTTCATGCAGGTCCCCACATCTGTACCCCAGAGTTCAGAGTGGGGAGGGAACCCTGACAGTCCTATTGATTTGGAGGGAAAACTGGAAAGGAGAAAGGGGGGGGGGGACATACAGAGCCCCTTGCATCTGCTTACCACAAACACCGGCTCTAACCATCTCTGGTAATTGTCTATAGATCAAAGAACAGGTTGATGGCAGCCATTAACACCTCTCCAGCATAACAACATCACCTCCCATCTCAGCTCTTCCCTTTGTCTCAGGAGAGTTTAACAGGCTGACCCCCTGCATGACTCCTCCTCCCAGACAAAAAGAAAAGAGATACTAGCTGGGAGAGCCATAGGGAGAGAAGAAAGCTTCAGTTTAACTTGCTGCATGGGGAAGATTGTGTAGCCAGGAGTCTAACAACAGACATAAGAGGGCCTTAGAGGTAGGGTTTTTAGAGGGGGTAAGAGTGAAGGTGAGAGAAGCAGCAGTGACTGGACAGATGGGCCAGGGGTGGAGGGAGCAGGGACCCTAAGTGTGGGAGGGCATAGGCGCCAACTCTGTGAGTGCTCCGTGGCTGGAGAACCCATGAAAAAAAATAAATAGTGGGTGCTCAGCACCCACGACTCACAGCTGCCCAGGGGCCGCCGCCAATGAGCTGATTGGTGGCTTGGGAACGGGTTTGGGGGAGGGCATAGAGCAGCAAGTGTCAGGCAAGCAGGGGCCTCGGGGAAATTGTGGAAGGGTGGTGGGAAGAGGTGGAGTGAGGGTGGGGTCTTGGGGGGAGGGACGGAGTGGGGAGGAGTCTCTGGGTGAAGCACCCTGGGAATACTAAAAGTCGGTGCCTATGCAGGGTGGTGGTGGTGGGGAGAGAGTGTGGATGGGGAACAGGGACTGTTTCTAATGAACCCTGGAAGGGGAAAGGTGAGTGTGGGTGTCAGGAAGAACAATTCCCAGACAGGAGCTGGGGGCTAGTTTCTGATGAGGGAGGGGTGTGAACTTCTGGGGCCCAGTGGGAAGGGGATGGGGCAGGTTAGTGAGGAACTGAAGGGTAAAAGACAAAGCATATAGCTGCAAGTAGAAGAATCTCTGGTGACAACCCCTGCTGCTTCCTGCACATACTATAGGCAGTGGCTTACTAGGCTGCTCTCTCTTATTGGTCCTACAGCTCAGCCTGCAGCAGCAACACAGTGTGTGACCTTCTAGTTTATTGAATTCAACATCTGAGTTGTCCTCTGTGGCTATATTTGTTCATCACATTTATTTTTCACTATAATCCTGCAAAGTTGAAAAGATAACAAAAATGCTTTTACCCCACAATGTAGGATTTTTGGTCCATCCGTGTGATAAAATGCACTAGCAGCTCTTTTAAGAAGGAAAGAAACCATGTATGAAAGCGGTGGATGTGATACATCTTGACTTTAGCAAAGCTTTTGACACTGTCTCCCACAGTATTCTTGCCAGCAAGTTAAAATTGTATGGATTGGATGAATGGACTATAAGGTGGACAGAAAGCTGACTAGATTGTTGGGTAGTGATCAATGGCTCCATGTCTAGTTGGCAGCCGGTATCAAGCAGAGTACCCCAGGGGTCGGTCCTGGGGCTGGTTTTGTTCCACATCTTTATTAATGATTTGGATGATGGGATGGATTGCACCCTCAGCAACTTTGCGGATGACACTAAGTTGGGGGGAGAGGTAGATATGCTGGAGGGTAGGGATAGGGTCCAGAGTGACCTAGACAAATTGGAGGACAAAAGAAATCTGATGAGGTTCAACGAGGACAAGTGCAGGAGTCCTGCACTTAGGACGGAAGAATCCCATGCACTGCTACAGGATGGGGACTGATTGGCTAAGCAGCAGTTCTGCTGAAAAGAACCTGGGGAATTACAGTGGATGAGAAGCTGGATATGAATCAACAATGTGCCCTTATTGCCAAGAAGGCTAACGGCATATTGGGCTGCATTAGTAGGAGCACTGCCAGCAGATCAAGGGAAGTGATTATTCCCCTCTATTTGGCACTGGTGAGGCCACATCTGGAGTATTGTGTTCAGTTTTAGGCCCCCCACTACAGAACGGATGTGGACAAATTGGAGCAAGTCCAGTGGAGGGCAACAAAAATGATAAGGCGATTGGGGCACATGACTTATGGGGAGAGGCTGAAGGAACTGGGCTTGTTTAGTCTGCAGAAGAGAAGATTGAGGAGGGATTTGACAGCAGCCTTCACCTACCTGAAGGGGGTTCCAAAGAGAATGGAGCTTGGTTGTTCTCAGTGGTGGCAGATGACAGAACAAGGAGCAGTGTTCTCAAGTTGCAGTGTGGGACGTCTAGGTTGGATATTAGGAAACACTATTTCACTAGGAGGGTGGTGAAGCACTGGAATGGGTTGCCTAAGGAGGTGGTGGAATCTCCATCCTTAGAGGTTTTTAAGGCCCAGATTGACAAAGCCCTGGCTGGGATGATTTAGTTGGTGTTGGTCCTGCTTTGAGCAGGGGTTGGACTAGATGACCTCCTGAGGTCTCTTCCAACCCTAGTCTTCTATGAATGCCTCTGGCTGTTACTATGGGTATTGCAGCATTGCTTTGTCCTGTTAATACTCTATATTCCATCTGCAGATGGGTGAAAAAACTCTGTCTATGGGTGTCACCTATTTAACGGGTGAGCTGCAATGCCTAGTTAATGTTTATTAATCACACTGAGATCCACTGAAGAAAGGTGAAATGTGTATGCAGAAAGGTGCACTGATGACTAATATGAAACTCCTAATAAGCTTTTCTTCTCTTTTGTCCCAAGGGCACAATTTCAATCCAGGTCTACGAAGATGAAAAGCAGATTTCCCAGTTTCAAATTGGCTTTATCTCACAGAACTGCTAATTGCAACAGCATTTTTAAAAACTAGTGATAACAGAAAACACTGTGAGTTGCTGAGCATGATCTCTTTCTGAAGACAGTGCAGTCCCTAAGCCTCAGTCCCCATGCTAAATGCAAAAGATTGTTAGACATACTCAAACCTTTTAAAAGGTTAGTATTTTGCTATACACATATCCCTAATCTTCACTTTCTGAAAAGGTTAATGGGATCTCTGCAAGATCAAATGTTTATATGACAGTGGATTAACCTTTACAGTTAAATCAGTTTCTTGCAAATGTAAGCAAAGATACCTTATTATCCAATATGGTCAGCAGTTCAGATCTTCATTAACTAAGTGCTAAATTACGATAATAATCATATAATTTTATGCCATACAGGAGCTCTTTTACTGCTTACCGCAGCAAGCAATCATTTTAATGACATATTAAAGTTTTAAAAAGCAACTTAGAAACAATAAACAGTATATAAACCCACTATACAAAGTTTTGTCTTGATATCATCTTACTCTGCTTTTGAAAGAAGTACAAGACCCTAGCTAGACAGAGCTTGTGAGTTTCTTTAAAGACTTTGGTTGTGGAGTCTCTTGATCCAAAGTTGGACTAGTGGGTGCTTTAAAGTAACATTATGATATCAGTTGCCACCGTGCTGCCCACTAAATACTTTTCTACAGTGCTCTTGATAATATGAGACCTGGTTCTTGTGTGCAGTTGCTTTATACTGCACTTAGGGTTGCTGGGCATCCTTTTTTTGACCGGAGCGCCCAGTTGAAAAGGGACCCTGGCGGCTCTGGTCAGCACCACTGACCGGTCCATTAAAAAAAAACGGCTGGCGGTGCAGCAGGGCTAAGGCAGGCTTCCTGCCTGCCCCAGCTCTGTGTGGCTCCCAGAAGCAGCCAGGGAGGCTCCATGCACAGCCCCTTCCCCAAGGACCAGCTCCGCAGCTCCCACTGGCCGGGAACCATGGCCAATGGGGACTACGGGGATGGCACCTGCGGGTGCGGGCAGCATGCACCACACAGAGCCACCTGCCTGCACCTCCACCTAGGGGCCAGACATGCCAGCTACTTTTGGGAGAAGCATGGCGTCAGGGCAGGCAGGAAGCCTGCCTTAGCCCCACTGCACCACTGACTGGAAACTGCCTGAGGTAAGCACCGCCTGGCCGGAGCCTGCCCCCACAACCGCACCCAAACTCAACTCCCTACTGCAGGTCAGAACCCACTCCCGCACACAAATTTCCTCCCAGAACCCAAACCCCAACTCCCTGCAACAGCTCTGAGCCCCTCTTGCACCCCAAACTGCTCTTCCCCAGCCCCACCCCAGAGCCCACCCTCCAAGATGGAGTCCTCACCCCCTCCTGCACCCCAACCCCCAGTCCCAGCGCAGAGCTCCTCCCACATCCTGAATGCCTCATTTCTGGTCCCATCCCAGAGCCTGCACCCCCTGCTGGAGCCATCACCCCCTCCCAAACCCGAACCCCTTGCCCCAGCCCCATGAAGGTGAGTGAGAGCAAGCATGGAGGGATTGGTGCTGGAGTGAGTGAGGGAGGGGCTCAGATAAGGAGTGTGTCAGGGGTAGGGCAGGATCTTTCAGTTTTGTGCAAGTAGAAAGTTGGCAACCCTAGCTGCACTGCTGCCAAAATATGGCCCTAAACCTTGTTCAGCCAACCACAGGACCATCACCCAATAGAGGTGGGTGGTGGCAAAAAGACAGCAGATCTGCTCTTCCATTGCCTTCTGCTGCTGACATATCAGACAGCCAGAACAGATAGTGTGGACAGCCCTCCCCTAGACCTCACTGAACTCCAGTTGATATATTGGCCCCTTGTAGCTGTTGACGTTGAACAACCTGCAGAGCCTGCTGTGTGCTGAACAAGGCTGAAGGCTGCTCTTAATTGTGCCAGGATCATGGACTGCAAAGATCACCCTCTCGGGGGCTGTTCCTTGTGCACTTCAACTGTAAGAGTCTATCTAGCCCGCTGTATATAATTAGAGCCTTTAGCCAACTCCATTCTTCTTAAGCATCAAAAGTCCCTGTATCATTTTTCACTGAGGGCAGAGTTGTTTTTGACTGAGTTAACCCAATTATTTTTCCTCTATATTATAAAAATGACATTTCTCTATGTGCCAGTGGGGAAGAGGAATACCAGGCAGTTCAGATAAGTATGAATAAAGGGACAGGATGTCGAAGGTCTTCATTGTACTTGACAACTTTACTGCTGACAGTTGTGTTGAGAAGCCTATCTCAATTGCTAGCTGTGATAGAGACAATTGTATTATTTCTGGAGAACAGATATTGCAGAAGATGTGGATGGAACCAGAAACAAGGAATTTGTTTCTCTGGCTTAATTTTGATTATGCTAAATTAAAATTCACTACTAATGAAACGGATTCCACCCAACTTAGAAGCTAAAGGCCAAATATCCTTCAGAGTAAAATCAAAACAACTCCCATCCCCAAAACAAGATAGACAAAACTAGCCACTATCTGTTGAAAGATATGCCAAAAATTAGCATTGTTAGCTAAGACATCTCACACCATGATATACATCAGAAAGTCATTTGGTTTTTCAGACTTCAATAAATTTCTTTCCCAGTTCAATGGATGGATGAAGTTTTTCTGATGGTGCCCAAACTGTTTTACCTAACTAAATTTGCTCATTCCTAAATGTTAGGCCATATCCTCAGTGGATGCAAATTGGCACAGCTCCTTTGACTTCAATGGGGTGTCAGAGAATTTCACCCCCAGTTAATCTAGTATCTTGTGAGAGCGGGACTAAATACCCCACCGAAGAACACTAAAAGCTGTTTAGGTTATGCATTTTGGGCACCCAGTAGACAATTGGGAACAAGGAAAACGATTGTTAAAGGGCTGATTACCTATACAGATTTGTGGCAGTGCAATGTGTATCTGCTTTTCTCTTTTTTGCTTTTGAAATAACATGTATCAGTGTTCACCGCTCGTGGTTCACCGCTCTGTGGCAGCTGCTTTTGTCAGGCCTGACGTACTACACCTAACACAGTTGCCATAATCGGTATCTAAAAAGGTGTGATGTAAAGTATCATATACAAACTGGTCACACACACTGGTCCCGAATATCACTGCTGGGTGGATATGCAGCGAGGGTTGCCAACCCTCCTGGTTTCGCTGGGAGTCTCCCAGAATGAGGCTCTTATCTCCCAGAGGAAACAGAAGCCAAACCGGGAGATTTCAGGCCGCTACAACTCCAGCAGTGCAAAGGGGCTAAGGCAAGCTCCCTGCCTGCCCTGGCCCTGCACCACTCCTGGAAGCGGCTGGTACCACATCCCTGCAGCCCCTGGCGGGGGGGGTGGGGGGGGGGAAGAGGAGGTCTTCGTGTGCATTGCCCTCGCCCTGAGCGCAGACTCTGCAGCTCCCATTGGCTGGGAACTGCAGCCAATGGGAGCCATGGGGACAGTGTCTGCAGGCGGGGGCAGCGCACGGAGACCCCCTGTCCTCCAGAGGCTGCAGGGACATGCCAACTGCTTCTGGGAGAGGTGTGGGGCCAGGGAAGGCAGGGAGACTGCCTTAACCCCATTGCACTATCAACCTGGAGGTAAGTGCCACCTGACTGGAGTCAACACCCCACACTCCCTCCCACATGCCAACCCCCTGCTTCAACCCTCCACCTGCAGCCAGCACCCCAAACCCCCTCCAGCACCCCAACCTCCTGCCCCAGCCTAGAGCTCCTACTGCACCCAAATGCCCACACCCTTCCCACATCCTAATCCCCAGCCCTGAGCCCCCTCCCAGATCTTGTACCCCGCACTCTCTCCTGAACCCCAACCCTCGGCCCCAGTCCAGAACTCGCACCCCAACCCCCTGCCCCATCTTGGTGAAAGTGATTGAGGGTGGGGGAGAGGGAGTGACAGAGGGACAGGGGATGGAGTGAGCAGGGTGGGGCCAAGACGTTTGAGTTTGTATGATTAAACAGTTGGCAACCCTACATGCAGAGTGTGTACAAAGAGTTATAAATATGTGCTAGAATTATGTTCTTAAAATGTGTTTGGCAAGCAGTACCTAAGTCTGCTCTAGACAAAAGAACGTGTGTTTGCTTGTCTGGCCATCAGGGAGAGACAATGGAAATAAATTTACATACAAGGTAAACAACGCTATCAAGCATGGAAGAAGACAGCACAGTACCCCAGGAAAAAAAAAAAAAAGAGAGAGAGAGAGAAACTTACTTTTCGAGGAATACTTTTCTGGGCTTATTTTTCAAATAATATATTTCAAAGGTGTAATGGACAATAAACAGAAGGGGAGGAAACCCCATACTTATCCTTCACCTGAGAAGTCAAAGCAGCACAGTGCTTTGTCTTGGATAAAGAGCCCAATACACAGAGGACCCTATTGACCCATGCTGGAAGAAATACTATGGTGAGAATACTTCTTTGAAAAAAAGACATTAGTTTATTGAGTTTTAGTCTTAGAAGTGTATTTTTACTTTTGTTTGTTTGTAACCATTCCTGTCCTTATTCCTTATACTTGGTAACACTTAAACCTTAATAAACTTGTTTTACTTTTACCATAAAACCAACTCAGTGCTTTGATTGAAGTAGAGTTTGTCAACCCCAGCTAATTTAATAAGCTGCTTTGTACTGTCTCTTTAAGGGAGCAGTAAAGTTTATAAGGTTTTGTGGGTGCTACAGTAACAGACAGCGCATTGCAGAGAAAGATATCTCTGACAAACTCAGGAATTGGGGTTCACTGATTGTTACCAGCTAGGCACGGTTTGGAAAGGCAGAATCCTGAAAAGTTTGCTGGCAAGGAAGACAAGCTGGTGTGCCGGGGAGCTGACGCACATCTTAGCAGCAACAAAATTCTCCCTTGCTGTTGCTGAGAGGGGTAATGAAGTGGCTCAGAGTTCTGGGAACCCCAGCAGAATGTCACAGTCAGCTCTCTCAGAGTAATTTATTTCCTACAGATCTCAGGGTCACTCTCTATATATGAAGATTTTATATACATGAAGGGAGTTTGTCTTAATAGTCAACAACTTTCCATTTCTTTTAATCTTCCCTCAATCTGATCCAGCAGTTCACCCCTTTTCAAACAACATAACATCAGCATAAAGACAACCAAGAGTATACAATAGCAGGAGGGCAAGAAGGAAAAAGCAGCATATGTATTTAAAGTAGTAAGTCATCTTCAGTTCTGCATCTTAAATAGCTACTTGAAGCTTCACCTTGGTATCATACTAATTGACCATATATATCTGGGACGCCTCATGGAGGAAGGTACTTCTCAATAGGGGTGAGGGTGGCAGAATCAGGTCCTAAGTGAACTAGAGTTTGTTTTACCATTGTGTTTGGTTAGATTTATTCAGGATTCCCTGTTTACAACAGTACTGTGGCTTATAATCGCCGTAGGCTGCAAGCATTAGCTACCAGTAATATTATTGCACACTTCAGTAGGCATGACATTCAACTACAGATGGCAGTGGTATGCTGTAAGCAGTCCATTTCAAGGTCAAAGTTCATACCCCACACTCTTTCCTGACAACATAGGGCCTGGCCATGACTTCTAATTATCACCCAAGAAGGGCAGTGCCCAATCCCTCCAGGAGACCTGGGTTCAAACACTATGAACCCCTCAAGATTCACTTGGATTTTAGAGGATATGTCAGAAACACAGACCCTCTGTATTAGCTCCTGCCCACCTGCAGCCCTGTCCCATCTCTCAGACAAGGAATTTTCAGCCCGCCATTGAGCCAGGACCACCACCAGACTTTTAATGGGGACTTGCCCAGAGCACAAGAAGCTCCATAAGACAGCTTCTTGAGCATCTTTCATGGACTTGGTGAGAGGATGATTCATATTTGCCCTAGGCCCTGACCCCTACCCTGCATCTCCCACCCTCTGTCCTTTGTGTTACCTGTTTTTCCTGCTCACGCTAGTGGAATCCAGAGCAAGACTGGGGGAAGATTGCCAGACAGCATCTGATCTTCTCAACTGTCCAGAAGGGGTGAGATCTGATTGCCTCCCTCCTATTTGAGTCTTTTCGTGGAAAAGATGCCACTATCCTGCTAGAAGTAAGGGAGGATTCATATTTAAACAGACTACCAGTGAGACGTCCTTCAGGTTGTTTTCTACTTTTTTCATTGCTGAGATCATAATCTTAGCTTTTGGAGGGATTTAACTAAAAAAAAAAAAAACCACAACTCTCTAATATTGACTTTGAAAGGGCTCCTCTTTCAGGATTATATTAAAAGTTCGGGATTTCCACAATGTTAACTCTAACCAGTTAGCTTGTCAGTGGTCTCTTATTCACTTGGGAAAAGCACCTTTTATTTTTAGGATCTATGTTGGGTTTTGGAGTTAGGGTTTTTAACATCTGCTTTGAGATCACTTTCTGAAACTTTTGAATACTTTATTGCTTACTCTTAAATGATGTTTTCTCCTTTTTAATGGAGTCAGGGCTGTTATTAAGATTTCACTTCCTTCTTGGATTGGTATTTGCTTTTACTACTACTTTAAAGAAGGTTCCTTGGGAGAAGAGAAAATTAAAAATTACACTCCGTTGTGCTGGATAATAGATTTTAAAATGGTTTTAAAGGAAATATCAGTTCATGTCCTGGTCTGCATTACTTCCTACTCCTGCTCCCCCCAGAGAAATGTCTCCTAAGAGAGATGTGCTAAAAAACAAAAACGGGCAGATAAATATTTCTTATGTATGTTCATCGTAAGGAATTACAAGACAAGATTCTTCATTTTCCCTGCCCTTTGCTGTGTCCTGTTGCAACTGCACCATTGGATAGTGTTTAAACTGCTGAAAAGTGAACACCTTCATATCCAACTTCCTTAAAAACTTCTTCTAAAGATACATAAGAAACTGTTTTCACTGCTATACCGGGCCTGCAGTCAAAAGGTCGGATTCTGTTGCACCTAAATTAAATTAATACTTTATTTGTCACATTCTCATTATTGGAAAAAAAATAAAGCCTGTCAATGAGTGTACATAAAAAAAAATAAAGTGTACAATTTTTTTAATTACAGTGACAGAAAGATAATTCAAATACTTCAGTAGTCAGGTATAAGTTAGACCCAGTAGGCTAAATTCTGGGGCTCAGCCAACTGTTACTGTCAGACTCCCTTAAAGCTACTTACAGCCACAGTACTGAGACCCAAAGGTGGGATTTTAAAAATTCAGAGGGAATTAGGCACCCAGACCCATTAATGGGGTTTGAGTACCTAACTCCCTGAGGCTGCTTTGACTATCTCAGTCTAAATTTGTACAGTTTCCATATTGAGGTGTTAGAAAAAGGCTTATGCTAAGGAAAGATGGGAGCTACAGAAACAAAGTGAACAAGATTTTTGATTCATATAAGCAGATGTACTTCGCTGGCTACTAATGCATCAGTACTTTTTCCTGCTGAATAATGTATAACTAACTATTGAAATAAAAATATACACATCTTTTTGGAATAGACTTTACATGATGCCATAACTTTAACTCAACAGCTTAAAAAATAGAAGGGTAACATGACTGATGACAAAGTCATAGCTGATTAATTGCTTTCTGGATAGGAACAGCTTTCTCTCCTGTTGGCTGCATTTGTACTTGTTTATATAGTTGATATTATGTGCTAAGATAGCAACATTTTTGACACTATTATTAATACATCATTCTAAGTGTCTATTATTATTAAATAATCCAGGTCTGGATGGATGCTAGGTGATTGAGTTGGGGATCTTATGTATGTAGAACAAACAGTACAAGAGACCTGGCTAGGGGAGCAAAGAGGCACAGTGTTATTTGGCTGTAGCTAAGCATGATAAGGAATGACAGCAGACAGGTCAGTTTCGACAGAGCTGGGATGTCCTTTGTCATGATGGACAACATGTTGACATCATTATATTACCAAGGAGATTATATTATTATATAATCATTATATTATATAACCATTATATTGCCGCCTCCCTGGTTATAGATAACAAGTAGCTGGTATCCCAGTTGATTTGGCGTATGTCAATACTGCAATCATAGGGTGCGACTGCAGCTTGTGTAGAAGTACCTGAGCTAGCTTTAATCTAGCTAGCTTGATTCCAGGAACAGTAACACCATGGCAGTGTGCACTTCCGTGGAGGCTGCAGAAGCCTGGCTGGAACTCTGGGTAATTATTTGTGGTGCCAGGGCTTAACTACTCCAGGACCCGAGCTAGCTGCATCTACTAGACCTGCTAGCTCACTCCCTGATTGCAGTATAGACATACTCTTGGATAAAGGAGAACCTGTCATTCTTACATGCATGGTGCATAAAGGGTAAATCAGTACCAACGACTTCAGTGGGATTCAGAGTAACAGCCGTGTTAGTCTGTATTCACAAAAAGAAAAGGAGTACTTGTGGCACCTTAGAGACTAACCAATTTATTTGAGCATAAGCTTTCGTGAGCTACAGCATCCGATGAAGTGAGCTGTAGCTCATGAAAGCTCATGCTCAGATAAATTGGTTAGTCTCTAAGGTGCCACAAGTACTCCTTTTCTTTCAGTGGGATTATATCTACAGGATCAGGTCTAGACCATGTCTCTGGGTTTAGAGGACTTTTGATTCACAAATTCATTCTAATTTCTTTCCTTTAAATATTCATTTGTTGATGTAATATCTAGATATTCATATTGCTCATAAAATATTAATAAAATTAGTTATAAACAGGCTCATCTCAAAACATTTATTTTCTCTCATTACAGTTTCTTTTGCAAGCTCTCAGGAAACATGTTTTTCTCCCATTATATGTAAGAGATGCTAGTGATGAACAGCCCTCATTATTACTGGTGTATGTTGATAGCACAGCACTTTGAAGATGAAAGATCTTGGCTTTTTATCAAAATAATTAACTGTAATCTGTCTACTTCAAAGTCCTTTATAAAAAGACCATTTTTAGTAATAAAGGAATTAAACTGTCTGCAAACAATACTGGATCATATCTTCATTGCTGCACACAGCAATGCATAAATTTTCAATTTTTTTGCTTTTCAGGCTGTTTTTCTGAATTTTTACCAAGATCTCTACATATTTCACTTTTATTAGTAGTTAATTCACCCCACTTATTGCATCTTTGCAAACTCCCAGCCAGTGTTCCCAGTGCTTAATATTCTGGGTCATCTTTTGTAAAACCCTTTGACTTTGATGATTTCTTGATTTATTACAGTACAATCTGCTGACTGAGCAAGAGTCCAGTGTAGGTAGAAGTGAATTTATGCAGGAAATCTTTTTTGCATTGGTAAAGAAAGTGATGGCTCCTGGGGTTTTTTGCCAGAAAACTGCCTTTAGTTGGAGATGTTTTTAGTTTCCTAGAATGAGGTTCAGAATGAGTTTCATTTTGGTTTGAGTCTTGAAAGGACCCATTTCTACCACCACCACCACCACCCCACCATTAGTGAAGGAAGAAAAAGTTGAACTTTAAGAGAAAGCATTAATAATGAGAAAGTTGACCTTCAACCATTCTCTTTGCATGCAACAGTGAATATTGGCAGCCCAACACAGAGGCCAACTAGAAATGGATATCTAAATAATCCACCTGCAGTTTTTGACTGTTGCTTTTTCTGCCTTTCTCCCATGCTACCACCATCTGTACTCTGTTCCCCATCTGGTCCCTGTTGCCGAGCAATACTGTGGTGCTTGACCAGGCCCTGAAGCATATGCATTTCTCATAGCCCCAGCTGGGGGTAATCTTTGGGCTGATGAGTCCACAGAGCAAAATAGGAGAAAGATTGGGGGAAGAAGGGAAAGACCTTGGAAAGGTATTTAAAAGCCATGGGGGGGAGAGGGGAGGAGAAGACAGACCTGAAAGCAGAGAGAACTGCCAGGAAAAGAAAAAGATGCATTTGGGCATGACCATGGAAGGAGTGATGGGATTTTTTTTATTCGTGATAAGGTTTGTAAAAGTAGTGCTGTAGTCAAGTTGACTGCTCTGATGGCCATTGAATACATTTTAGGTGAAGAGTGCACAGAATTGCAGTATTAGTTAATAATCTGAATTTGAATAGAAATCTTTCCCTGTCTAAACAGATAGCTTTGTGATTATCTGAAATGCACTTTACACTATGCAACCAGGGCTGTAATAAGTTGTAGGGTGACCAGATCTCCCGATTTTATAGGGGCAGTCCCAATATTTGGGTTTCCATGGCAGGCTGGAATCCTGTTTCCATTAATGTAATCACAATGCCCAATTACTTCCTCAGTTACAGGATAAAGGGATGTCTTTTTGCCTCTTATTTTCCCTGAAGTTCATGGTCTACCCCAGAGACAGGACTACCCTCTGTGATTCATTCTCCAATGTGCTCCTTTCCTGTTGTCTCAGTATGTAAATGGGGTTCCCGTTCTGTTAGCTTACAATGCTTAATTTACATTTTGACAGACACACCCCTTACCTCCTGCCTGGAAGAAACCTGTTTTTCCTCTTTGGTTGGTGACAGATTTCAAAATACATTTTGAGTGCATATACACAGCTCCTAAAATATCCCTACATACATCTTGCAGCGATTAGGAGGATCTGTCGGGCATAAGCTTTTGTTAGAGAACTCACAATATAATTTATGGCTAAAATACCATGAAAGTGATGTGCTGGGTGTAGTGAGTTTGTCAGGCTTGTTAGCAGTTATTGTTACACAGCAGTGAAACTTTTGATGGTTGGCATTGAGGAGTTCTTAAGATCACACCTGGGGCCAGAGCTGGTCACTTCTTCAGTACTTGGCATGTGTCTGGGGGTGATGTCCAGGGCATATCTTGGGCCCTTGCTTGGCTCTATCATGGATAATGGTACTGGGAGAAGTGCTGGCTCTCTCACCTGCTCAGTTGCTTAAGGGTTTTGTCCTTGGAGGCATGATATTTAGCATCCTCCCTCTGGGACGTCCCTTCAATCCTATAGCTCTGTTTTAAACTTGGTCCAGTTTCACAAGTCAGTATCCCCCTTTATGTATGGGCATAGGTGCTGGCTTTACTGCATGGGGTGCCAGCTTCAAGGCAGCTGGTGCAGGCTGGTCATGGGGCTGTTGGTGCCAAGGGCTTCACCAATATTAAGGGGTCAACCGGGCCAATTCTGCCACTGTCCTCTTCACCTTCTTTCCACTGCCTGATCCAGGGTATGATGTGTTCAAGGGAGTACCGGCTGAAGCTGGTTTATCCGGCCTCCCTCTTGTCGTAACCTCTGAGCCTGAAGTATGGACTATATTAGCAGATGTAGCTTGAGCCATGAATCCTGGACTTGTGTGTCCTAGAGGAAAAGAACTTGAACACAGACCAGCTGTCTGGGATGTGGCCCTCCTGTAGGCAAACAAGACATCAGTTGTGTCCATCCTTGATGGCGATCAGTTCATTGCAGGATGACACAATTTGAACCTTGAGGGTTTGGATTTCACCATGAGGCATAGTGGTTGACCGATTTGTTTTTCCTTTTCCTTTTTTAAAATTTAAAGTATATCCTCAGATGAGAGTGGGAAGATGAGATTTCTTCACCAAGTTGGTTGGAAAAGAGCCAGTTTAGGGTCTCTGAAGAGACTAGCATATCAAACTCTCGCTGGGTTCTGTCTCACTTACATGGGCAGTATGAAGTAACTAAGGGAGGGTTGCTGCTCTTCCACCCTTTATGCCCTCACATGGGAGCATGAGGAGGCATGAGGCACAGAGCACAGGTGTGGCCCAGACAGACATGGATATTTGGAAAAAACTCCAGTCTCATACACGAGGCCCAAGCGCACCTACAGTAGAATCTACACTGATGCCTCCAAAGAACAACCAGAACATAAATGCATAATGGAAGGCATGAAGCAAGTGATCAAACAGTTTCTTGCTCAGGCCTTATTCACGGAGACATAACTATATATGCTAATAATATATCAGCCAGTCCATAAGTCTTAAGTAAATATTGCCTGTGGCAGACAGAATGGCTGACCTTTCATAACTGGGCCTTTCATGATAGGTTGCCATGGTGACTGCTGTACAAGACAACACAAACTGTCTTCCACTATGAACTTGTGAAAAACAAAGGCTTCAAAATTATGATTAGAAGAAGTTTAAAATACTGTACATATAATCAAGGTCCTTAAATTCTATGGTGTTAATAGGTGAAAAAATTAAATCTATATTGACTTTCACAACAGGCATTTCTTCTATTGAAAGATTTTGTGCTCAGACTTGAAAGCACAGACATTAAAATTTCATCATGTGCTTCCAAGAAAAATGTCCTCTGCTTAGTAAAATAATTAAAAGCCTGCATGGTCACTGCAGTAAATGGCTGTGGAGCGATGAATGAGAGTGCGGTAGGAGAAAATGTGCTTGATTTAATCAGCATTACATCAACCAGGAGGAATTCTTGCAAGAGAATTGCTAAAAATCTACCATTCTCTGGAGCCTCAGAGCTTCCAGATCCATGGGGAAAGCTCAGCCCTGCTTTGCATTTCATACACACTGTGACTGGGTCAGAGTAGAGTAAATCTAAAACATGTCCCTCCCCAGAGTGCCCAGATCATTCTAACTAAATAAAAACATCCTGCAATTACAGTGTAATATATCAGTAAACCCTCTGACAAGGTATTTCTGCCAGCTACAGGGCTATTTTAAGCTCCATCTCATACATGAGGCTCAGCTTGGTTCTGAATTCCAATTATATGAATGCAGCTTATCCCCAATTCATTTGCAAGTTCCAGAAAAAAGGGATGTGGGGAATTTGCCCTAGGTCCTTATGAGAAGGCAGAGAAAGCAGTTGGCCATCCTACTGGCCACACTGTCCTGAAAATATACTGTACAACACACACGAAGTTCTGATGCAGAAGATCTGCAAACTTTCAAAAGTGGTTGAGATTAAAGGAATTGTAGGAGGAGCCAAGTTTAAAGCACAAGAGATGCTACCTTGGAAACAGTGGTTTTAGAAAACTGATCCAAATTACTACTGCTATGAGAAGCATTAACTTGCTATTAGCAAACATCTGCATCTTTTTTGCAAAAATGTAAGTGTTTAATTGGTTGTCCAAGCATACAAAGGCTACCTGTAAATGGGACTCTACCCTTCAAGGTGCTGAGCACTCTGGCCCAGATTCAGCAATTCACTTAAGCATGTCCTTAATGGTAAGCCTTTGAGCACTCCCATTAAAGTCAATGGCAGTAGTACTCATGTCCACAAAGTTAAACACCTATTTAGTACATTCTTGGATTGGGGTCAAAATGCTCAGCACCCTGTAGGATTGAGCCTGTGGTAGGGGAGGTGCATGCTTCGTATCGGATTACATGGGGCCTGGAAAAGCTTTTGTTGTATATTTTCATATGTGGTGGCACCTTACCATTGATTCTTTCATGTGTGAGTGGTGCTAAATGCTGCACCTTCCTCAATACAGTTTACAGATTTTAACTTTCCCAAGGGGATTTTGCTAGCCATACTCACCTGTCCCTGCAAACACTTTTTGTTCAGGTTTCAAGGGCATGATCCGTAATTTACTACAGAAATCAGCTGCCTAAGTTGAGGATCTTAGCTTCTTCTGTACCTTTTTACTACCAAGGGCAGCGTATGACCCTATGTTAATAACTTCTGCCTTCTTTGCCTAAATAAATTATCTTATAACATTAATGACATAGGACTGTATTGGGCAACTGATTAGTAACCAGAATTCCCTATTAAATTCAACGATTAAATCTGTTTAAGTGAATGCTTAAACTATGGCCTGCAGAAAGTAGCAGCATTCGCTTACAACTACCAAAATTCCAGGCTTAAAAAGATGTTTGAATCAGAATTCCTTGAGGATGTTAACAATCATGTTGACAAGGCTGACCAGTGGATATAATGTACTTGGACTTCCAGAAAGCCTTTGACAAGGTCCCTCAAAGACTCTTAAGCAAAGTAAGCTGTCAGGAAGAAAGAGGGAACATCCTCCCATGCATCGGTAAAAGATAGGAAACAAAGGCAAGGAATAAATGGTCGGTTTTCACAGAGGAGAGTGTAACTAGCTGAGTGCCCCAAGGATATGTACTGGGACCAGTTCTGTTCAACAAATTCAGAAATGATCTGGAAAAAAGGGGTAAACAGTGAGGTGGTAATGTTTCTAGATGATCCAAAATTACTTAGGATAGTTAAGTCCAAAGCAGACTGAAAAGAGTTACAAAGGGATCTCACTAAACTGGATGACTGAGCAACAAAATGACAGATGAAATTCAATGTTGATAAATGCAAAGTAATGCATTCTGGAAAACAATCCCAACTCTACATAGAAAATGATGGGGTCTAAATTAGCTGTTATTCAAGAAAGATCTTGGAGTCATTGTAGATAGTTCTCTGAAAATATCTACTCAGTGTGCAGCAACAGTCAAAAAAGCTAGAAGAATGGAGGGAATCATTAAGGAAGGGATAGATAATAAGACAGAAAATATCATTATAGCCTCTATATAAATCCATGGTATGCCCACATTTTGAATACTGCATGAAGATCTTGTCACCCTGTCAAGGTTCCTCCCCCACTCTGAACTCTAGGGTACAGATGTGGGGACCTGCATGAAAAACCTCCTAAGCTTATCTTTACCAGCTTAGGTCAAAACTTCCCCAAGGTACAAAATATTCCCCCCGTTGTCCTTGGACTAGCCGCTACCACCACCAAACTAATACTGGTTACTGGGGGAAGAGCTGTTTGGACGCGTCCTTCCCCCCAAAATACTTCCCAAAACCCTGCACCCCACTTCCTGGACAAGGTTTGGTAAAAAGCCTCACCAATTTGCCTAGGTGACTACAGACCCAGACCCTTGGATCTTAAGAACAATGAACAATCCTCCCAACACTTGCACCCCCCCTTTCCTGGGAAATGTTGGATAAAAAGCCTCACCAATTTGCATAGGTGACCACAGACCCAAACCCTTGGATCTGAGAACAATGAAAAAGCATTCAGTTTTTTACAAGAAAACCTTTAATAGAAAATAGAAGTAAATAGAAATAAAGAAATCCCCCCCTGTAAAATCAGGATGGTAGATATCTTACAGGGTAATTAGATTCAAAAACATAGAGAACCCCTCTAGGCAAAACCTTAAGTTACAAAAAAGATACACAGACAGAAATAGTTATTCTATTCAGCACAATTCTTTTCTCAGCCATTTAAAGAAATCATAATCTAACACATACCTAGCTAGATTACTTACTAAAAGTTCTAAGACTCCATTCCTGTTCTGTCCCTGGCAAAAGCAGCATGCAGACAGACACAGACCCTTTGTTTCTCTCCCTCCTCCCAGCTTTTGAAAGTATCTTGTCTCCTCATTGGTCATTTTGGTCAGGTGCCAGCGAGGTTACCTTTAGCTTCTTAACCCTTTACAGGTGAGAGGAGCTTTCCCCTGGCCAGGAGGAATTTCAAAGGGGTTTACCCTTCCCCTTATATTTATGACACACCCCATCTCAAAAAAAAAAAAAAGATATTGGAATTGGGAAAGGTTCAGAAAAGAGAAACAAAATGATTAGGGATATGGAACAGCTTCCATATGAGGAGAGATTGAAACAGGGGGACTGCTCAGTATGGAAAAGAAATAACTAAGAGGGCATATGATAGAGGTTTATAAAATCATGACTGGTGTGGAGAAAGTGAATAAGGAAATATTATTTACTCCTTCACAAACACACAAACCAGGGCCATCCAATGAAATAAAGAGATGGCAGGTTTAAAAACAAACAAGAGGAAGTACTTCAATACAATGCACAGTCAACCTGTGGAACTCCTTGCAGGGGATGTTTGAAGGACACAAGTATTACTGGGTTTTAAAAGAATAAGATAATTTCAGGTTCATGAAGGGCATTTATCCAAGATGGTCAGAGATGCAACCTGATGCTCTGACTGCCATAAGCTGGGAATGGGCAGCAGGGGATGGATCACTTGATTGCCTGTTCTGTTCATTCCCTCTGACTCACCCGACACTGGCCACTGTCGGAAGATGGGCTAGACCATTGGTCTGACTCAGTATGGCCATTCTTATGTTTTTAAACAGTTGGATGAATCTTTTCATTTGAAGTATGTAACTAAAGGAAATTTGCTCAGAAATATTGTTCTAGTTGATGGGTAAGTTATTTATTATTTGCTTTAGGGATTCTTAAATAATGCAGCTATTTTCCCCATTGTAGCAGGTTCTGCTTCCATTATCAGTATAAGATACAACTGTAGAGCAATGACACTGCTGTTACATTTCAAGTACATAGAACAAAGAAGAATATATGCAGAGAAGAATTTTAATGAATTCTTGATGGGATTCTTTCCCTGTACTTTTTCTAAGTAGTGCAACTTTTAATGGCTCCTGCAATTCTTTAAATAACTGAAACTTTAGGGCTTGTTTCTAATCTCAGATTTTTTTCCCCTAAAATTTAAAAATTACTAAAGTACACAGGAATTTTCAGATACCTGTCTCGGATACCTTGACTCTGTGCGTTATGGTTACATGGCTAGCTGCACCTCTGTCTCCTTTCTGGTCTCTCTGTGTGCACTCCTCGGGCCTCATGTCTTTACCTATCCCACAGTGGAATTCCACAATTCTCCCACTCATAGACCAGACCCTGGGCTACAGTACCTGTATATCAACTATTCTCACCCAGCAGGTCTGACTGAGTTCTGTCACCTGTGGCTCTTCCCTTTGGAGGTCGGTGACAGCAATAAGATAGCCTTCTTAGAACAAATTATTTTACATTAGGATCAAAAGACTGAGAGAGCAGACTTCTAAAAAAAAAAAAAAGGCCTATTTTACCCAAAGGCTTACTATTCCATGACCACCACCTTGGCATACCTAACTTCTTCAGACACCCACAGCGAGTGTGTTTCTCAGTCGGTTTCCCCTGAACAACTCTCCTCTCGAGACCCTTTTTAAAGAGTGCCATAGCTCTTCTTCCCCTCCCCCAGTTTCTTTGTGTTCCTGAGCTTTGGCCTTTCTGGACAAAACCAACTTTTCAGATTGGCTGTGGAGGAGGTAAAAATCTTCAAAGCTAACAGGTTGGGCATTGTCCCTTAACAATCCTCAAATGTTTGCTGAGGAGTGGTTTATCCTGTTTTTTCCTTTTGCTTGTTTCTCTTTACAGCCCTCTCTTAAGCTAAGCCAATATATTTATACAGTAAACATCTCAATAACCAGGCCAACCTACACTACTCAGAAATTGTATAGAGCAGCTCCAATTCCATCACACCATGAGTTCACTGTGCTTGCTCCATGATGCTGACTAAAGCTCTCAGAGAAATAGAAGACTGTATCCTTCATGTCAGGATCTTGGGTTATACTTCAATCAGCTATATCTAACTAGAAGACATTACTTTGCATCTGCATTACAGAAAAGGTCAAGTTTAAGTAAGGTTTACCTAGCATATTTTACCTAAACCCAATCTAAACTCATCCACTATTCCTAGTCAAGACAAAGCCTGAAAGACCCTAACCAGTTAGAACTGATCAAATACAGCAAAATCAAATGCCAAAATCAATATTCAAATATTTGTTTGAATTCCCCAGATTCCACTATGTTTAATATTTATTTGCAAAAACATTTGCCGAATGGCTGTCCTTAATCTGAATACCTCCTGTTAACAAGAGAGTGTTGGTGCATGAACCAATATGTTCAGTATTCATTATTTGTGATTTGGCTGACACTATTGATCACTTATTATTTTTTGTTCTCCTTTATAAGAAGTTTCAGCTATCCAACTGTGGGAGTGTAAGCAAGCATGGCCATCCCTCCGAGTCTGCCTGTGACAACTTCTCACGGTCTGGTCTGCCAGAGTACTTCTCAAAAATAAAGAAAGGGGGAATTAGCGGTACTCAATGGGCCCTCCTTGGGCCTTCAAGCAGGGTGGTTGCTGCAAACAGTCAGGGCTCCTCTGGCCTGCAGTCAGGCAGAGCTCTAGCAGTTTATTCACACGGCATGGAAGCAGGGCATGGCAGCAAACAGTCAAGGCTCTGGCCTTTAGTCACGCAGAGCTGTAGCACCATCCCAGTCTCAGGGCTCATGCAGGAGGTGAGCACCAAGCACAGTCTATGGGGCTGAGGCAGGGTTATCCAAGAAATGCTGGCCTCCTGGCCTAAGGAGGGGCAGTACTGCCACACCAGGGTGAGGTGGCAGGGGACTCATGGGCCTTCCCAACTCCACCACATCCCAGCCCAGGGTGTGGTCCACCACGGATCAGTGGGGATCCTCCTGCAACATGCTGACCTTGTATCAGGCCAGCTCTCAAACAGACTGTTATCTGGTTTCCCTGGGCTGCTTCCTACTCCCTCCTTTGGGTGTACCTGTGTCCAGGGATTGTCCTCAGTCTCCCTGGGATATACCGCCAAAGGCAGCGGTAGCAGCTCCTCAGTGTTGGGAGTGGCAGGGCTCTCTGGAAGTTTGTGCAGGCCCTTGGGGCAACCATGGTTCTCCTTGGCATCCCACTCCAGCAACAGGGAAAATGCATCTGTCTCCCCCTAACTGATCTGCAGGGCTGGCCTTTTATACTTCCTCTTCCTGTCCCGCCCCTCTGCTTCTGGCATGCAGGACATGGTCCTCCTGGCTCCGCCCACCAGGCACTTTTGGCATTCCTTCCGCGTCTGCTTCTGAGGGAGCCCATGCCTTCTCGCTTAAGGAAGGAAAACATTTCAGTGTCATTTAAGTCAGTTTTCACTATTTGCAGTGTGTGATAAATGAATAGTTGGAGTGAAGAGTTTGCAAACACACCAGAAGCTTATTTGAATAAATCATTTAATGAATATTGTGAATTATTAATTAATTAGCTCCAAATCAGCATTGATTTGCCATAGATTCATGAATGCAAAAAAGGGCTTAAGTTTAGTGGACAATTTATTCACATGTAATTTACCACCAAAATTCCCTGTCTCACATTCTTACTTATAACAGCTTTACATTTTGTAGGGGAAAACTGCTGATATATTAAAGAAACAGACAAGATTTAGATCCATCCTATGTATAATACTTTTCTTATATTTATTACCCTCTCCACACCACTCCAATAAAATTACTTATCACTTTTGTAGTGCTTTTTATCTGCAAAATGCTTTATAATCAAGAATGAATCCTAAAAACTAGAGCTGCCCAGAGAATGACAGTTAATTTCATAAAACTTTCAAGGCTTCTAAATTTGCTTTCATTTACTGGAATGAAAACAAAACCTTTTAAAATGTTTGCAAAATGGAATTGTGTCAAAACATCCATTTTCAGACTGAAAAGTCCATACTGGACTTCAGAAATCATGCTGTTGCAAATTTCAAAATTGATACATTTCTGCAAAATGTTTCAGTTTCAATTTAAAAAACAAACAGTCACCAGAAATGTTTAATTGAAAATGTTCCAACTAGCTCTACTAAACATATCTGTCTGAGAAAGGACAATATCCTCACTTTACAAATGGGGAAAGCGAGGCAGAGAAGTTTACTTATCCAAGGCTAAAGAGTGAATCCATGGTAGGGACAGGATTAAAATTGATGAGTTCCTGGCTCCAGTTATATATTTTAATGTAGTAAACACATAAACAGCATTTTGGTTAATACAATGAATTTCTTCAAAGAAAACATTACAGGCAGCTGAGAGAGTATCTATTTTGCCCTTACCTGTATTTCCATCATCTCATTGTCTATTGTTACTATGCTTAATAATTTACAGAAAAGCCTACTAGCACTTAAAGGAGGAGAACAGTTTGCGGGGAGGAACTACTTGGACCACTGAAACTTATATTATATGAAGAAGTTTGTGGATGATTTTTATTTATCCATAGCTCTAGATTAAAACAGAAGTTTAGCAATTCTGCCCCTTCTTCACTCAGAATAGAGATCATGCTAAATTAAGCCATACTAAAAAAAAAAAAAAATTACCCCAAAATAAAACTGGTACATGGTGAGAGAAGAATCAGGATCACTGGGCTTAACATTAAAAGAAAACCAAACTATACACATAATAAACTCTGTACTGTTTAGTTTATGTAATTCAAACAAATCTATGGATTTTCAAATATTGTGTACGTCATAGTTTCAATTGATCTGCACTAATGGCACTATTATATTAGTACATCGTCATTAATCAAGTGATAAGGAATTGTCAATCTGGATAACTACTGCCCTTCATTATTCATCCTTAGAACATATCATTTCAATGTTGCAATTAATGAAAATCTCGGCTCCAGGCAAGAAGATCATAGTTCTTATAAGTATATGGTTTTAACTTCTGTCATTTTCAATTTTATTTTGCTTCAGACCATTTTTTAAATGTAATTTTGTCCTGAGTGCAATGAAGTAGGTGATTATATGGCTACACTATAACTAACAGAGCAAAAGAGAAACATCATTAAAAAAGAAACACTTTCTCTTTGATCAGCAACCCCAGAGAAACCTGCTGATTTCTTTTAGACATTATAGCACTTTTTAATTAACTTACTACTGGCTTTGCTATTATACAGAATTAAACTACTAGAAGTATGTTAAAGTGATACTAAACATCTCATTTAAACCCACAAAAGACAGAAAAAAAATCACCTGAGGCAAGATCTTTGTCCTTAGCTCACCCTATTGTGCCAAAGGTATTGCAATCCAATGAGGAATAAACGCTGTTTGCCCGGCTCACGGAAGTAGTCCCATGGGTTGGGATGTGCCTACTTGTGTGAGTAAGGTGAGCAGTATTAGTAATTTGATAAGCTAAGCAATTTATAAAGGTTAAGAACAGAGTTTACACTGATTTTGTATCCCCTTCTTTAGTAAATTCAAGGCACAATGTTAGAATGTAGTTAACAGTTTTTGTAGGTTAATTGCCCAAGCTTACATCCAGATCTAAATGCACCAATAGTTTTTAACCTATGAATCTTTAGAAACAGAAAAACCTGGGGCTCGACTGAATCCTCTGATTAAGGAGGTGGTACTAGCTCTACATATGGTTTTGGGGAGACAGATTTTTGAACAATTCTAGTGTCTATACTTTTTAAGAGGAGGTTGAAAACTTGGAAAGAGTTCAGAAGAGAGCTACTGGAATGATCTGAGGTCTGGAAAACATGGTTTACAGTGAGAGACATAAGAAACTCAATCTAGTTAGTTTTAACAAGAGAAGAATAAGAGTTGACTTGATTGTAGTCTATAAGAACCTACATAGGGAACAGATTTCTGACAGAGGATGATCTAATCAATAAGACAAAGGCATAATGGGCTGGGAGCTAGACATATTCAGACTGAAAATAAGGTACAATGTGTTAAGAATGTTGGTAATTAACCACTAGGACAGCTTACCTAGGGATGTGGTGGACCTGAAGTCTTTAAATCTAGATTCGATGTATTTCTAAGAGAGATGCTCTAACTCAACCAGAATTTAAGAGTTTAATGCAGGAACTACTAGGTAAAAGTCTATTGCCTTTGTTATGCAGGAGAACAAAATGGTATAAAAAAATCTCTGAAACCCCGTTTGTGACATTACACCCCATATAGTAATGATCATGATTATGGCATAACTATAATGTATTTTATGCAAGATATGTCATGTAAGGTATCATTGACAAGGTTATGGTTCACGGAATATGATTATCCTATTTGTATGCCTGTATCATTTTGGTATCTGAAGTTAGGAATATTGTCTGTGCAGCTATTACAAATGTGTTTATACCTGGGGAATGCCCACTAAGCAGAATGCAATCAGTGTAGATGGCTGACTGAGAAGGGCCATTAGGGAGAAAAATAGGTCTTAGAAGATGTACTCTCCCACCGGGGAGCCTTCCTGAGGATGCTATAAACAGTCTCTGAGTCATGGCTGCAGTGTCCCTACAGGAGCATGTGACCAAGTCACCTGGTACTGGACTCCATCTTGGAATACCAGTGTTTTTCCACTGAAAGGCATGGAAACTAAGCCTGGAGACAAAGGGTTCCTGCCATATGCAAAAGCTATTTAAGGGAGGTGAGTGACATCATCGAGGTTCTTCACTGACTCCCCACTCAAGAAGTTTGCTGGAAACTCCGGAGGAACAAGGACTGGACTGGGAGGGAAGTGCTGGACCCAGGATAAAGGGATTTCTAGCCTGTGAAAGGAATGCCAGGGGTTTTAAGCTGCAAACAAGTGCAGCTTGCCCTCAAGAATCTCTGCTAAGTGCCTAAACCAAACCAGTGTATGGAAATCATAGTTTGGGTCAGAAAGCTGTGTATATTCTTCTCTATACTGAGGGAGTGGGTGAATTTCATGAGCTTATGCTGTACAGTTCTCTGTGCAGCATAAGATAGTATAATTTTGGTTATATACTTCAGAGGGGGATGCGTACCTTTGGAGCTGGGAGGTGCCTTAGCTGAGCCTTCCCATGCAGAGCTGATCTCAGCACCTGTGTGTAGCTGCAACTGGGTGTGTCCCTACCTGTATGTGTGCTGGAAGGGACTTGAGGGCCTGCCACAGCAGTACAATGTAAAGGAAGCCCAGGCTGTTGAGTCAGGTGGGCTCAGTGGTAGCCCAGTTCCAGGTGGTACCGCCTAACCACAGTCTGGCACTTGGGCATTTAGGCATATGAAGTTCTGACTACACCTTCTGCAAGTAGGACAGTTCCTTCAATTACTTTTTTGACTATAGTACGACAACATTAAAATTTAAACTCTGCACTCAGCCAAGAAGTGTTATAGCGGCCTGAACTTTTACAAAAAATGCTTTGAGCAATGCTTGTGTGGCTCAGAAAGAAAAAAAAAAACCCTTCAAACATTTTGAAATTTCCTGTTTAAGGCTCACTGAAAGATTCGAAACTCCCGTAATTTCTGCAAGCCCTCCTTCTGATTATGAGTTATGCTAATCCAATCAGGGAACAGAAACAATGCCATGTGATTTGTGACCAAACTAACCAAGATAGCAGAATAGTCACAGTGAGTTGCTTAGCATCAATCCAAAGAGCTTTAAAAGACATGCAACACAATGTGTCATGTAAATTTGAACAATGAATAAATTACAGCTGCTCCTAGACTTCTGTGAGCAGGAAAAAGAGAAATTAATCCAGTACATTATTTACTGCAAATTATTTTTTCAGCTCTATCACAAACCATTGCACAAAAAAGAACTGTCTACTTTGCAACCTTTCCTTTTAGTTCTGAATGTAAATGGTCTTTAAGGAATGGAAACTGTTGTTCTTTCTTCTTTCCTAGACCCACAGGTAGCCTAGTTATGGAAGTTGAAGGCTTTCCTACATGGTGCGCTAGCAATCTTAATTGATGAAATGTAAGGACGTCACATTAAGTGGCATTAAAATAATTCTTCCTCTATGAAACCTTACTGTAGTTCTTGATCTCTGACTGCTTGCTTAGGCAGCTGTTGAGCTGAGATATCCCAAACATCCAGATCCCTGCCAGAGTGCTCCGAAAACATGCATTTCACATTTGTTCTATTGACATTTGCTGTTGCTTCAGAAAAAGTACAAAAATTATTATTATAGGTTCTTGTCTGCACAATTTGTTTTCCTGTTCAAAATTTAACAGGAAAATTGCTGTTTTCAAATTAAGATGGAGGGCACTGTGATTATTTCATTCCACTGGTTTCACTCCATTGAAACAATGATGAAACTGTCAAAGCATTGCCTTGGAGTCTCTCTTGCTCGCATACATTCTCTGATATATGATATTCTCCCTTTGGCAGTACAACAGAATTCAGTGCATTAACGAACAAGGCAATGTGATGAACTGCACTTCTTTGCATGTCAATAATTATTTCCAATCATACCCTTAGCAATACAGCTAACAAAACCCGCAGTGTAGACAGGATTATGCTTCTGTCGGCATTGCTAACGTCATTCGGGGATGTGGTGTGCCCACCCCAGGAGAAAAGCTCCTTGTATTGGTATTTGCTGCATCTATGCTAAGGTGTATGCTACACCTCTATAGCTGTGCCAGCATAGCCTGTGTCTACACTGCAGAGCCTCTCTCTGCAACATGTGTCGGCAGCTCCTTAAGGTTGGGAGGAGGGTTATCACAGGGTTGGGAGGTTGCATCCAAGGCCAGTAGCACCACCTAGTGGCAATACTCCAGACTATGTCACCCAATGGCTAGAGTCTGTGGCCACCTTGCCTAGCAGTTAGAGTCAGTGCCTGAGGGTAGGGGAACTTAGTCCCACTCTGCTCCACTGGGTTCCAACCCAGGGAACTTCAAAATAATTGGCCAGCTAGATGGCCTAGGGGCAGACTCCTTTACACCTGTTCCCTGGGTCAGTTCCTGCCCCAGCTTCTTTTCCTCTGTATGCTCCACAAGTCAGTCTTGAAGTTCCTCTTGACATTTCCTCAAGTCACTCTCTGGAGTGACTGCAATGACTCATCATCCTTAGCCCCTGCAGTTGAAGGGCCTGTGGCAGCTTGATTGTGAGGCCTGGTCCCGGCTGCTTGGAGCCCTGGAGGCTTCTCCTCTGCAGGAGGTTGCGGCACTCAGCTGCTCTCTTGCTCCATTAACCCATACCAAGTTGAGTCTCTTCCTTTTGAACTCTCCCTCCACTTGGAGCCTGTCCAGAAGGGGAGAGGGGGCTTGGCTTCCTGTGTCCGGTGCCTTTCCTTAACTCTCATCTCACCAGTGTGGGGTTTGTACACCCCATGATGAGGCCCCAGAGCCTCAAAGATATTTAGGCACCTAACTCTTATTGAAGTGAATGGGAGTAAGATGACTAAATAACTTTCAGTAACTGGGCTAAAGAGAGCCAGATGTGTGGGCAGTGGTTCCATGCATTGTATGGGTTGAAGCCAGTGTGGAGAGGATGGAAGAGCAGTAGGCTGCACCTACCCCATCATCTGTATTATCAGCTATGACACAGCTGCACAGGCAGGGGAGACAGCTGGGTTTGTGGGTTCAGCCCCCTAGTCCCCTGCTATTATTCTGCAAAGCAAAGCTCGCTCTGTTCCTCAGGATTCAGCCCAAAGTGCACAAATGCATACCCTTTCTACTTGTTTTAATGTTTTTGTTATTGGATATCAACGTCTCTTATAAGTTATGGAAAAGCAGTTTCCAAGGGTCATGCTCATGATGAGGTTGCCACCCACTCTCCTTACTGCAATTCTAGGAGAAAAGACTAACTGAGAGGGAGTACATGTCAAATCATTGTTCCTGTTTAGGGATTCTGAGGGCTATGGAAAAATACACAGATTGTTACGGCCAAGTAAAAAAAGGGAGAGGGAAGTCCTAATTGATTCAAAGCAGCCTAAAACAAAGATCTAGTTCTCTCTTCTTTTCACTTCATTATTTTAAGCCCCCTGTCCAACTGCTTCTGGGTGACTACAAAGTACCTAATAAAATTAAACAGCTTATTACCACCAGCTGCTCACAAGCAACAAATGCAACTGTAGATCCACGTAGTCATGTTTCTTCCTGTCCAGTTATACTCCATCCCAAGCAAGAGGTACATGAAAAATGAAGCTACAAAATGGGATGCTGATAAATCAACCTGTTCTCTTGAACCTGCTTGCCACTGTAAGCAGTAGTTGTAGAAGAACACTGATTATTTAGGACCAACACGTTCATTAGGAAAATCCAGCCTTGGTGTTATGCAACTAGGGGTATTTCCTCTCCTGAGCACCCAGCCTGAAGAATTTAGCTGGATGCATGAGGAAGAGTCTTTATTCCCTCCAGTTTACGGCGCAAAAGCAGAGCTGCTCTATAGCAGGGCCTAGACTCCAGAGCCCGGGACCCCAGCTCTGAAAGGGAGTAGACCAGGAGAACTCACAGAGTCTTGGATCCACTGGCCCCAGTCACACCTTACTGCCAGTCATCCCAGCACACAGATGACACCACAGCTCCCCTGTTATGCACCCTTCCCAAATCCTCCCCCCTTCTCTTTACAGCAGAGATTTAACAATTCCAGCATACATGGGTTCCTCCCACACAGGAATCCCCCTTAAATTGTTTCTCTAAGCATTGTGTTTCCTCGCTGGGACTTCATGTTGTTTTTCCTCATTTGCAATACTGTAGATTCTCATAGTTAGTGCTTGCCTAAGCACACAAAAGTATAATCTGCATTTTCTTTGTAATTCCTGGTAATGAGGTTATTCCAAGTACAAAAGAAGAGGTGGGAACCTCACAAACTATCTGCATGTATCATCATTGTTCACTGTCCTCTTGGTACCTCTGCTGCACTGCCTAAATAGCAATTACTCAGTATGTATGCTCATTGTTTCTGCTATGTTCCAAATCCTGCTCGCTTTACATCCCACCCACTGAAGTCAATGGATCTCCTCATGTAAGCAGGGAGTGGAACAGACAGATATTTTGACTAATCACATGGCTGAACGGTCTCCCTTCTTCTACACAGTTTATTGACTTCTCCTGAAAGGAAAAGGATTTGAAATATTCAGGCAAGATACTTTGTGTCCACTTGTAAACCCTGTAAGGATTATGCACTCCAACTCTTGCATATGTATACTTGTGTATGGGCTTTTGTTGTAGTAATGGTGCTTTTCACTTATTCAAAAGTTACTTCCAATTAATTTTCTAACTGCCAAACTTTGCCCTCAGTTTCACAAGTCAATGAGAATTGTATGCATGTAACCAAGGGATAACTGGAGACTGTATAGATAAATGAACAGGGCATAAGATTCCAAGTCAGGAGACTTTGGTTTTGCTTCTGTCTGAGCCACTGGCCTGCTGTATTACCTAGAGCAGCAGTTCTCAAACTTTAGCAACCCGAGGACCCCCGTTTCGATTTAAAAATTTTTGGAGACCCCCACCCCAAGCCATGCCCTGACTCCACCTCTTCCCACACCCCACTCACTCCCTTCCCCTTCCCCTTCCCTCGCTCTCCCCTACCCTCACGCACTTTCACCAGGCTGGGGCAGGGGGGTGGGGTGCAGGAGGGAGTGTAAGTCACTCTGCTTCTATGTACCTCTTTTTTCCCCTCTTTGTCCATCTTAGACTGTAAACTCTTCAGGGCAGGGACTTACTAGGTGTTTGCACAGTGCTGAGACAGTAGAGCCCCAATCTCCTTTGGAGCCTGTAGCTCTACTTTAGTAGAAAGAAGAAGAAACTAGAGCTGGTCACAAATTTTCTGACCATGTTTTTCCATCAGAAAATGCCAATTTGTCCAAATCAAATCGTTCCACAGAAATGTCAGTTTGGATGAAACCTCAGTGGAAACCAGGTAGGTTTTCTGCCCACCCACCTGCTGGGAAGCTTACCCTACTAGCTGTGGGGGACCAAGGGTTTCCTGAGCTCTCAGGCACCTTGGCAACCTGTCTCACCGGGAGCTGGAGAAATGGGGTTCCCTAGCCCCAGGCTCCTCAGTAGCTCACTGGGGAACATATTTCATTTTGGATAAACAGACATTCCAGCTGCAAAAACATTGTGGTGTTTTCTAAACATAATGAAATGGACACCCAACTATAGGAAAAACTTCAAGTTTTTGGACTTGTGTCCCTACACAGCACATGAAATAATAGTGTGAAATAGTACATGAGGAAGTAATTTGGCAGATTAGGAGTCTGAGTGAAGTCCTTTGCTTTAAATGACTACTTAAGGCTTCTTTTAAATGAAGAAAGTCAGGCAAACTGTTACTGGAAAAAACAGATAGTGCTAGTTCCATATAGTACCGTTAATATTTAGTTTTAGATCGTCAGCCCTGAAATAGGGCTACCCTCTGAAAGACCAACAGCCACGCAAATTTCATGAGCTGGAAGACAACAGACTTGTATCACTGTGAAGTGCATCAGCTTTACTGTTTACTTTGAGGTGGGAAATGTCTGGGACAGACAGATAGAAAACCCAGATGCTTCATAATGAAGAAATGGGATTTCTAGCTATAAGCGAAACGGGCTTTTTCTGATTGTTGTGAGGCAGAAATAAAATCTTATCAGGGCAGAACACCATGGGCAGGCAATAGCATCCCCACCAATTATACAAAACTCTTTTACCATATGGCGTGTACTTTCAGCACTACAATTAGGAGTTCTCAAGGGAGTATTCCCTCCT